>NC_141903.1:27247500-32047500 GCF_057802395.1 Ceratotherium simum simum
TGAGTCTGAACTTGAAAGACGTATAATATTTTCAACAGCACGTTAGTAGGAAGGAAAGTAAATAATGTATGGATAAAACACACACCCACACACTCTCTCTCTATTGATGTTAATAGCGCTCATTTTCTAAGAGCCTGGAGAGGTGATAACTAGACACTGTGCAAAGTGCCTTTCTTACAAAACCTCACGAGGTCGGTATTTTGGTTATTCCCACTTTGCAAATGAGAAAACTGAGGCTCAGAAACGTAAGGCAGCTTATCAAAGGTCACACACACTAAGCAGGAGAACCAGGATTCCTGACCCCTGAGTCTGGTCCCACTGCCTTCCACAGAGGAAGTGGGGAGGGAAAGGCCTCACACATGCATGTCACGATCTGGCTGCTGAGCATCTCCCAGGCCTCCCTGACTGCCAGCACCCTCTGCTCAACAGAGGTGCCCAGCTACAAGTGTTCATATCCTTGCCCAGAAAAATGGGCCACCAGCCTGCTCCCAAGTCCCCATCTCCACTGCTGCCCCTGACACTCACCTTGGAGTCTTCTGCCCCAAAGGGGATGCCACATTGCCTCAGCAGCTGCTGCAACTCCTCCTCACTGTAGGAGCCAATCTTCTCAAGCCTGCAGGTGCCCTCCTGGAGCAGCCTCACCAAAGCACTGCCATTGCCTGCAAGAGACAACGGTGCTGATCGGAGGGCACTGCCGCCAGCCAAGAGAGGACGCAGGCAGTCCCTCACGTGTGAGGATGAGAACAAGGGGCTCAACCTACAGGACAGCAAGCAGTGGAAGCGGGCTCTGCCCGAGCACTGCCCTGGGTGCTGGAGGAGGTGCACTGGAGGCAGGTCTCATGACTTCTGCAGATACTGAAGTTTCTCAGAACTGGCTTCTGCCCTTGAACCATCTAGGGGAGATATCCAGCAGAGTGCCCTTGCAGAGAACCTCCAAATGTGTCAGCTTTCAACCTTTTAAGGTTTTTTAGAACCAAGATTTCAGATGCTTATCACAACTGTAGCAACGAGAGGAGCAGCAGCTCTCATTTAAAAAACGCTCACTTTATACCACGTTCTTGAACCTGCCTAATCAACAGAACTATGTGGGGGCCTTAAAAAAAACAACTCCTGGGCCTTGAAGTATCAAACATGAGGTAGGACCTCAGTATCTATTGTTAGGAAGCACTGTTTGAGAACCAGTGGAATAAACATTCTTAATACCTATAAAATCGATTTAGCAGGTCATATCCAGGGTTTTAAAAATGAAATAAAGAAAATAAAGTATACTGCATTTGGTAAGGAAAAGTACTGTTTTGTGAAAGCTTTGTTTTAGTTACAGATATACACACTTATGCATGCTTATATGAGTATCATGCTGGGTCATGATGCAGAACCTATTTCTTACTGTGAGTTGCAGTTAAAAAACCAAAAGAGTAGAAAGCTATTGCTCTAACTATATTAGCTCACTTAACCTTCACAACCACCTAGGTGGTAACAGTACCATGCCCCCTTTGTAAATGAAGCAACAGAGGCACAGGGCAATCAAGGGATCTGCTGGAGGTCACACAGCTACTAACTGGCACAGCTGGGAGTCAAACCCAAGTTGTCAGAAACCTATGCCCTCAACAGCTAGTCCAGGGCCTCTCAGTGTATATCCATGGAGCATCTGCAAAACCATCTGAAAGACCTGTGGAGAAGGCACACTCCCCGGCCTCCCCTACACTCTTCCGTGAGAATCTCTGGGGTTGGAGCCTTGTCATCAGCATTTCTCAGAGAATTCCCACTGTTCAGTGTAGTGCATCCCAGAAGGCTGACAGAGAGACTGGGGGGTCGGGACTATACAATAAGGCCAGCAGCTCTTCACAACTCTGTACGATGACTTTAATCTCTAGGGGATGTCATCACAGGTTTTCATTATCTTTCCAGAGGGAGCCCTCTAGGTGGGCCTAGCACCATCTCTGGCATTTGTGCTGTCTTGCCATGGACCATGTTCCAGACTGCTGACTGGGCCCTTCCCTGACCCCAGTCAGCCACCAGGTGGCCTTACCAGGTACTGGCTGCACATCCAGGTTTTTGTCTTTCTCAGTGTTGACGACCACAGCTCCTCTCATGAGTGGTGGGAAGAAGGGGGCAATAACAGAGGCATCAAACTTGGTGATAGGGATGCTGGCAGGGAAGGCCACCTGCTCAATCACCTCTGTCTCCATCGTGGCCCAAAAGTCCTCCACGTTTACCTCACTAGAGCCCAAGAACTCAGGCCAGGTGAACTAAAAGGTCAGGATAAAAAAGGTCAAACTGTAGGAGCCACAGAATATTAGCAACACAACAGCCTACCTTCTGGATACACTTGGGGCAATCAAGGCTGGGGCGGCGGGGGGAGACTGACAGCCATACAATGATGGGACACCCCCAAATCTGACATCTTTGTACCTAACTGCCTTTGGCCACATTCCTTTCTCCTGAACCACAGCGCTCCCTAAGACCTCAACAGTTCCTAAGTCCCTTCTGCATCTACATCTTTATTCATGTCATTTCCCTAAAGGAGAGCCACCCTGAGGACTTGTATGTGCCAGACACTGTCTAATCAACTACTACAATACAAGCCAGGGGGTGGTCTGAGGAGAGACTCCGGCAGTAAGGGACAGAACAAGAATACAACAAAGGTCTAGTTCCAAAGCCCAAGTCCTTAATCCCCATACCCAGCTGCCAGGGATAACCAGAATAAAATTTAGTGACATTCCACCTACTTCCAAGGCCCTGCTGATCCCTCACCTCCTCCAGAAGGTCCTCCCAGATCTTGCCAGCACACAGCTATCTCCTCCACCTCGGGCAGCACTTACTTACCTATTGTCGGCATGTAGCAGTTGAGCTATTCAGTTTTTCTTCTTGTATGTGCTCTGTGTGGTCCTCAAAGTGTGACCCTGATCCTATTCCCTCCATCAGAGTCATCTGCATTACTTATAGGGCTGATACCTGGGCTGCATCTCAATCTGTATGAACTAAATCCTAAATTTGCATTTTAAAAAGATTCCCTAGGTGAGTGGTTCTCAAAATGTGGTCCCTGGACCAGCAGCATGAGCATCACATGGCAACTTGATAGAACTGTAAATTCTCGACTCCAGACCTACTGACTCAGAAACCGGGTGGGTGGGGCCCAGCAAGCCCTCTACACTACAAAGTCTGAGAACCACTGTCCAATGTAATTCTTAGGCCCGCGAAGTCTGAGAACCACTGCTCTAGACAAAGGCATCTCCCCTGTCTTACTCTCCTTTGTTCTCTACCCCACAGGGTGCCAGGGCCTGCTGTAAGCGGCACAAATCTCCCATCAGTTTCACAAGGTAGAGCCTTCCCTCCCCACAAGAAACAGGGGGACAGAAATGCCCAGTAAGTGTGCTGTGTGCACAAACTGACATGACTATCGTCATCAGTCCAGAAGGTCCTTGGCTATAAAGTCCCTGAGGGAAGGGGCCAAGCAGACAGTCTCCTCATGGATGAGTGCATATTTAAGGTTTGTTCAGTGCAGCCTGTTCTAGTTCATAGACTTCAGAATACTCCCTACCCCCTTCTCCTCACATGCACCACACCACTCTGCACATACAAAAGAGAGAAGATAAAGTCCTGGTCTCTAGAAAGAAAATACCCAGTACCACAGAAGGGAAGAGACATGCATACTGAAAGTGAAGGGAATGCTACTCCATTCTGTGAGGAAAGAGCCTTGACTGGGACAAGGCAGGTGGCAGGCAGGACTGGGAGATGTGAGCTCTGCAGGGAGGCAGGCTTCTGCTTATTCTGGGAGCCAAAAAGTTTCTGCAGCCAGATGTGTTTAAAAAAACCAGAGCTCGGAGTCCCAGGAGGTACTGGTGAGCATGGGAGTGCTTACGAGCTCAGACTCCAGAGTCACACAGCTAGACTGAAGCCAAGTCCCAGCTCCACCCCTTCCTAGCTGGCTGAGCTTGAACAAGCCCCCTGGGCTTCAGCCCCTTCACTGACAGACTCTCACGGGCTTAGGGTAAGAAGTCAGTCATACAGTAAAGCACTGAGTGAACTTGGCATATGTAACAAAATGCTCAATAAGTCACAGCTGCATTACTATTAATATTAGCACTAGGCAAACAGATGTGAATGAGTCTGGAAATAGCTCCTGGTGAGATAACACACAAAAGCAAAGTTTTTTTACAGTTCATTTTATCTACAAGGAACACTTAGAAGGCTCCAGAAAGCATTATGCTTGTTTTCATATGTCTTATTATGCACCACCATCCTTCAAATGGAAATATTTGACCAACATATGCATTTTTTTTTAATTGGGAAGAAAATAAGGAATATAGATTAAATCCCTAGTATGTTCAGCTGGCCACACCAAAATACACCGAAGCTTTCCTCCAGAGGTCTAGCACTACCCGCCGTGGCGAAGAGGGGGGCTGCAGGTCCACCACCTAGAGTCACTTCATGTTCCAGTCCTCTGGGCCACTATGGTCAAGTTCAGAGATGGAAAGCCCACGGCTCACCGCGACTACTAGCATACTCACGGGCACTCTATACCTATGCATGCCAACCAGACCTCTCAGCATGATCACTGGAAAGAGTTAATCAATCTGTGGGATTTTTTTTAAAACCCTGTAGGGTTTTAAAAGGAAGATTCCCCATTGTTCTCAGTTTGCTAAAGTTTTATCATAAATGGGTGTTGAATAATAATGAAAGACTTTTTTACATCTAATGAAATAATTATATGGGTTTTCTCGTTTAAAACTGTTAAGTAGTGAAACTGTTACGTAGTTTAAAACTGTTAAGTACTAACTGTTACATTAGTATATATATTTTTTTTGTGAGGAAGATCAGCTCTGAGCTAACATCCATGCCAATCCTCCTTTTTTTTTTTGCTGAGAAAGACTGGCCCTAGGGTAACATCTGTGCCCATCTTCCTCCACTTTATATGGGACGCTGCCACAGCATGGCTTGACAAGCGGTGCATCGGTGCGAGCCTGGGATCTGAACCCGGGCCGCCAGCAGCGGAGCGTGTGCACTTAACCACTACACCACGGGGCCAGCCCCCATTACTATATTTTCTAATGTTGAAACAATCTTGCTTTCCTGGGATAAACTTGGTCATAATGCATTGCTTTCTTTATTGTTAGATCTGATTTGCTATTATCTCATTCAGAACTTTGGCATCTATATTCATGAGTTTAGTTTTGTTTTCTGGTTTTGTTTTCAAGGTTACATGGCCTTATACAATGAGCTGGGGAAGCATATCGGCTTCTGCTATGACTGGAATCATATATTTCTCGAATATTTGTTAGAACTAACGTATAAGCCATCTGAGTTTGGTGTATCTTTGTGTGAACATTTTTTAGTTAAGAACCTAAGTCAGGGGCTGGCCCGGTGGCGCAAGCGGTTAAGTGCACATGCTCTGCTGCGGCGGCCCGGGGTTCGCCGGTTCAGATCCCGGGCACGCACTGACGCACTGCTTGACAAGCCATGCTGTGGCGGCATCCCATATGAAGTGGAGGAAGATGGGCACGATGTTAGCCCAGGGCCAGTCTTCCTCAGTAAAAAAAGAGGAGGATTGGCAGATGTTAGCTCAGGGTTGATCTCACACACACAAAAAAAAGAACCTAAAACAGATCAGGTCACTCTTTTCCTCAAACCCCTTCAGTGGCTCTCCATGTCAATCAGTGTAAGTCCTTACAATGGCGCATGTGATTCTATGCGAGTCTGGCCCCCTGGAGCCTCCTGAACCTCACGTATCCTACCTCTCTCTCCACTGCTCACATACTCCAGCCACACTAGCCTCCTTCCTGTTCCTCAACCGCACCCAGCAAGCCCACCTCAGACTCTTCTTCCCACTCCCTCAGCCTGGAATGTTCTTCCCCCTGAGAGCTACATGGGCTTCAGATCTCTACTCAAATACCACATATCAAAGAGACATTCCCCAACTATCCTCTATAAAATAGGAACTCCCCTTCTCCACTGCACTGCTTTCTTCTCCTTACCCTGCTTTACTGTTACTATGCTACTTTTAATTAATATATATTATATATTATTATATTAATATAATATACACAATTATTAACAATGTTTGTTTCTTTTCTGTCTCCTCAAACAAGAATGGGACCTCCATGAGCATAAAAACTTTGTGGGGTTTTTTACTGCCATTTCCCAAGTGTCTAAAAAGTGTACCTAGTTCATGTTTAATAAATTTGTTGAACAAGTAGCAAATGCCTCTATTTCCATCTGCCTGCCTTAGATGAAAACCTGGGCAGTGGCAGGAAAAAGCCACTCACCTCACACAGGACAGCACTAGAGCCATCTGCTCCTGAGGATATCATGCAGGAAGGTGAGAACAGTTCTAAAGGTCACTCACAGTGGCTGATAGGCACTTACCTCCACACTCTTCAGTGCCAGCACGTTTTCCTCATTCCTCTGGGCCATTTCCACTTTGGGGGCCACACCACAGATGCCACAGATCATGTCATTGTAGTCCCGGACAGTGAGGCACTCGAAAGCCCAATAGCCACCGCACAGCAGCTCCTGCAGCTGGCTCAGCTCCTCTGAGGTCAGAGTCTTCTCTGAAAGGAGAGCAAGAGCACTGAGGTCGCAGAAACAGACCCTGAGGCCACTGGGCATGAGCCAAGGGCCAGCAAGGATAGCAATTCTGCAAGGCTGCTTCTCCCCTAAGAACACCCAAGAGTACTAACCACCCTGAGGGTCAAGCACCCTGGCCTTCAAGTGCTCAGGTGGCAACCCAAAGGGCAATTCCAATCCGAGTTGGAGCTGCCTTGTACTAAGCACCTACCAGGCACTTGACACTGCTGAGAGCTTTAAACACATTAACCTATTTAACTCACATCTTTGCGAACCAGGAGCTATTATTATCCTCACTTTATAACTGGAGAAACTGAGGCACAGAGAATAACTTGCTCACAATCACAGGGCCATTAAGTGGCAGAGCCAAGACTCAAACACAAGCCTATCTGACCCTAGAACCTTTGCTCTATACCATGTGACCTCACAGCAGGGAAGGTACAGGGGGCCTGGAGTCTGCAGGAATGGGAGAGGAAAAGCACAAACAGGAGGAGAGCAAGGGGAAAAATAATTTCTAATAGTAAGGAGGGTGGTCTCAGCATGAGCACTGGGACTGGCAGCAGACCTCCAGAAGCTGTGTCTTCAGAATGGTCTATTAACATGCATTGAGGCCAAGTCTACCAACGATCAAAGGATGAGCCCCTAAAAGTCAGTTTAATCTCATGCTAAGGGTCCCCAGATGCATGGAAAGACTCATGATTTCCAAAGTCAGTTTGGCATTTGTAAAATTCAAAAGCAGAAGTGTGTTAGGAAGTCAAGAATATCTCCTTTTCAAAATATCAGACTCTCCTCCAAGAGGACTCTTTCAACTAAAACCCATCACTGAAAATTCCCAGGGAGCTTAGAACTAAGCTTGGGAAAGGGAGGGAGCCAATCTTTACCTGTTTGCTCCTGCACCGACTTCAGAACAGCACTGATCGACACTCTAGGGTCCTCTCCCAGCTTGATCTGGTTTCGGATTGCAAAAAGCAAGTCCAGGCTCACTAGCAGCTTGTTCCCCACGTTAAAAAGACCTGCAGGTTAAAAAGAGGCAACAGAGAAATTCACTGTAACATCATCCAAATGGCAAAAAACTGGAAACAAACTAAATGTCCATCAATAGGGGAATAGTTAAATAAATTAGGGTACATTCATAAAATAGAAAACTATGCGTCATTAAAAAGAATAAGGTAGACCTAAATGCGCTGACATGAAGTTGTCCATAATACATCATTAAATGAAAAAAGCAAGTAATGAAATACGTAGAATTTTTTTTAATAAAAAAAGAAACACCTCCCTACCACCCAGCTCAGTCCTCATGACCAAAGGCATCACTGCTCCTCTACCTGTCACAGCTGCACCACAGGGAAAGGCCAGGAGCATCCTCTAGCCCAGGGATGTGCAGGGGATGTAACAAAAGCTATAAAATCACCCCTACATCAAATCCTGGGATAAAAGACTCAGACGAATTTTTTTGTGTGTGTGAGGAAGATCAGCCCTAAGCTAACATCCATGCCAATCCTCCTCTTTTTGCTGAGGAAGACTGGCCCTGGGCTAACAACTGTGCCTATCTTCCTCCTTTATATGGGAGGATTTATATGGGACTTTATATGGGACGCCGCCAGAGCATGGCGTGACAAGCGGTGTATCGGTGCACACCCAGGATCCAAACCCAGGCCGCCAGCAGCGGAGTGCGCGCACTTAACCGCTGCGCCACGGGGCGGGCCCCAAGACTCAGAGGAATTTAAATGCAGTCAATTTAAAACAAAATAAGGTGATTTACATAATGCACAAATTTGTACAAAAGCAAATTTTGAAATATGTGTTCCCATTAATAAGAAGGGAATAAAGGAATGGGCAAGGCATTTTTAAGTATGATATCAAAAGTATTTTGAAGGCACAAAGGAGACGATCAAGACTCTGATTACATCAAAATTAAAACAAAAAGCAGAAAAAAATACCTTTGTATCCCAAAAAATCACAAATTTAAAAGACAACTGATAAACTGGAGAAAAACTCTCAACAAAATGCTCCAAAGAATGGAAATGTTCACAAAAGAGAAAAAAACACAAAAGATACAATCTTCCTAGTAATCAAAGAAACAGAACAAATTAAGAAATGATATACCAGTATTCACCTACCAAATTGACAAACTTTAAAATATTATAATATTCTATAAAAAGTTCCTAAAGCTAATAAATGAGTTTAAGCAAGGTCACTGGATACAAGGCCAACAGAAAAAACCCAATCGTATGTCTCTACTAGCATTGAACAGTCAGAAACTGAACCATGTCATTTAGCACTGAACAAAATGAAATACTTAGGTATAAATCTAACAAAATATGTGCAGGACCTATAAGCTGAAAACTATATAACATCGATGAAAGAAATAAAAAGAAAACCCAATAAAATGGAGAGCGAGACCATGTTCATGGATTGGAAGACAATATTTTTAAGCATATCAAACTTCTCAAAATTGATCTATAGATTCAACACAATCCCAATTAAAATTCTAGCAGGATTCTGTAAATACTGACAAGCTGATTCTAAAATTTATATGGAAATGCAAAGAAACTAAAATAGCCAAAATAATCCAGGCAAGAACAAGGTTAGAGGACTCACACTACCTGATTATAAGACTTACTATAAAGCTATAGTAATTAAGACAAGTGTGGTGTGGGCAAAAGGACAGACAATATAAACCAATGCAACAGAATAGAGTGCAGAAACAGACCCCATATATTATCAATTGATTTTCAACAAAGGAGCAAAGGCAATTCAATGGAGAAAGGACGACTTTTCAACAAATGGTGGTACAACAACTGAATGTCCACATGCAAAAAAAATGAACTCAATCTGGGCCTCACATTTTATACAAAAATTAATTCAAAATTGATCAGAGACCTAAACATAAACCATAAAACTATAAAATTTTTAGAGGAAAAATGATCTTCACTTAGATAAGAGATCTTAGATATAACATCAAAAGCATAATCCCTAAAAGAAAAAACTGATGAATTGGTTTCTTCATAATTAAGAACTTCTGCTCTGTGCAAGATTCTGTTAAGAGAATGCAAAGACAAGCCACAGACCATAAGAGAATATTTGCAAATCACTTATCTGACAAAAGACTTGTATCCAGAATATATTAAAGAACTCTAAACACTCACTGGTAAGAAAACAAACAACTCAATTCAATGGGCCAAATATAGAACAGATACTTCAAAGAAGACAAACAAATGGCAAATAAACCCATGGAAAGATGCTCAACATCATTAGTCATCAAGGAAACACAAATTAAAACCACACTAACACACCTAGTAGAATGGCTAAAAAACAAAAACAAAATAGACAATACCAAGTGCTGACCAGTGGAGCAAACTGCAACTCTCACCCCTTGTTGGAGGGAAAGCCAAATGGTACACATACTTAGGTAAACAGTTTGCCAATTTCTTATAAAACTAAACATACACTTACCATGTGGCTCAGCAACCTGACTCTAGGCATTTACCCAACAGAAACGAAAATTTATGTTCGCACAAAAACCTGTACACAAATGTTGACAGCAGCTCCATTTCTAACTGCCCAAAGCTGGTAACAACACAAACGTACTTCAAGCAGTGAACACATAAACTGCGGTACACCCACACAATGTAAAACTGCTCAACAATAAAAAGCAACAAACTATTGATACGTGCAATAATATGGATGAATTTAAAAGGCATGCTTAGTGAAAGAAGCCAGACTCAAAACTTACATCCTATGATTAGATTTATACTGACATTCTGGAAAGATAAAACTAGAGGGATGGAGAACATCAAACGGCTGCTAGAGGATAGCGGTGAGGGGTGGGTTTGATTACAAAGGGACAGAACAAAAGAATGTGTTGGGGTAATGGAATTGGTTGGGTTACACAACTCAGTGCCTTTGTCAGAACAACTGCACAACAACAAAGTAAATTTTACTGTATATAAATTTTAAAATAACGTTAAAATTAAAAAAATAATAATCCTAGGTACTACTGGCCTAGATAGACTGCAGAGAAATGGCATTTTCATTAACTGTTGGCGAGGGCATAAAACACTACAAATTCAATTTGGCAATACAAGATTTTAAAAGCATGAATTCAAAATAAGGCACCATAAGGTTCTGAAGACAAAGAGAATAAATAACAGTCTAATCTTCAGCACTCAATTCTACATATAAAACTCACGATTAAAATCTCACAATGGTTGGTACATGGTAAATGTTCAGTAAATGTTTGATGTTGATGAATGAAGGGGTGAATATGTAGCAATTCTACTTTCCAGCATTTGCCCAAAGGAAATAATTAAGGCTGTACACAAAGATTTCATTAGAAAGAGGACTCCAAAACGGAGAACCACGCACTCCTTAAAAATGGTCATGTATTTCTCCATTTGCTGGCACGGGAAGATGCCCATGATCTACTGCTACATTTAAAACCTACATTCCTAAACAACATTCAGTACAACCCCACTTCTGCTGAAAGAAAACTATAACTATAAATCCTTCCATGCTTTCTCATACTCTGCATGGATGAATAACATCTGGAAGATCAGAAAGCACAATGTTAAGTGTTTGATCTCATGGCAGTAGGATTACTATTGATTTTTAGTTTCCTCTTTTACTTGTCAGAATTTTCTAGTTAATTTTAAAATTAACTTTATTTAGGGGCCAGCCCGGTGGCGCAAGCGGTTAAGTGCGCGCGCTCCGCTGCGGCGGCCCGGGGTTCGCTGGTTCGGATCCCGGGCGCGCACCGACGCACTGCTTGGCAAGCCATGCTGTGGCGGCGTCCCATATAAAGTGGAGGAAGATGGGCACAGATGTTAGCCCAGGGCCGTCTTCCTCAGCAAAAAAAGAGGAGGATTGGCGGATGTTAGCACAGGGCTGATCTCCTCACAAAAAAAAAAAAAAAAAAAATTAACTTTATTTAAAGATCCCAGATAAGAGAGTCCTAACACTTGAGAGGTAAATGTAATCTTCTGGGGCTAAGTTCTGAGTTCTGTTCTGAGACATCCAGGAGGGAAAAATCCCCTCTTCCTCAGGAGCCCCATCTGAGAAGGTCCAGGGCTTACAGGACCAGAGGTCTGACCCACCACGGTTGTTCTCAAGCCTGCTCTGGGGCCCTTTGAGGGAAGAAAGGCTGGCACCCACCTGTATAGATGTCCATGAAGCTATGCAGAGCCAGACAGTGGGGATTCAGACACATCTTCACTTGGGCAGTCACCACCTGCAGCCGGTTGGCTGTCATCAGCCAGCATTCCTGAGGCCCAGCAAGGGAGCTAGTACCCGAAACATCACCAACAAAAAACAGAAAGGAAATCAACCTCTTTATGTAGTTCCAGGGCTCAGTGATCAATGGCAAAACTCACAAGACTTTAATGCAGTTGGCAAATGAAGGTGCTGGAGCTTGCATTCCAAGGTTTTCTAGGTGGGTATTCCCACTTTGTTGAAATCTGGTCTGTGGAATCACCCCTAAAGTAAATATAACTCTCAATCTATTACCCAATTTAACCAATCCCACTGAACTCCCAAATCCAAGCATTATGCTGGGCAGTCCAGATGTAAACTAAATTCTAAGTTGGTGACAATAACTTTCAGGCATTTTCAATGGAAATAATGGATAATTACTAATTATTATTAGTATTTTACTTTTAGCAATTGGAAAAGTAAAGGAAACCTAAGAAAAGCAGAGAATAATATCTTCAAAGGTTATAGCTTTACAGTTGTTGGAAGAAAGGGGCAATATGGGCCAAGTGAGACGGGGCAGCTAGGGGCAGGGTAAATCTGAAAGGGGTGCTTACTTTTGTCCCCCTTTGAATAATGGGCTGCTACAGAGAAGGCACTGCGTGGATGGAGACTCATAATAATTCGACCAAGAGGTCTGCTCGATGGTGACTGTCTCCTCACTCACGTTGGACAGGATGAGTCGAGAGCTGTTGAGTTCATGAATCAAGGCGAAGACCTCGGCCAGCTCTGACTCATTCTCAGGAATCTGCAGGACTTTGCGCAGCAGCTGCAGTGTGGACTGGCGCTGGATCTCCCTCTGGGCCACGCTCAGGGGCTCTGTGGCACTCAGCACATCTGGGAGTGGTGAGCTCGCCTCCTGGGAAAAGAGTGGATGGATCACCAAGCACCCAGGGCACAAAGAGCCAGCCTCAGGCTAAAATCACGACAGACTGTGAGCGGCAGAGGCACCCATGACTGCGAGATGGGAAACCTGGGTTCCTAACCAGCTCAGCTAGTAACTCACTGGGTGACTCACAGCAGATGCTTGCTCTCTGGTGCTCAGTTTTTCTACCAGCAAAATGAGAGGATTACGCATACCTCTTAGCAATGGATTCAAGACTCAGCTTCCATTCATCAGGTAGCGGGTGTGGGGGGTAAAAGACCTGGGTTTTAATTCCGGATATGTCACTTAACAACTATGCATCTGTGACCCAAGGCAATTTACTTAATCTTTCTGAGCCTCAATTTCCTCACCAATGAAATGGAGCATCAAAATACTAGTAATCTTCTAGAGTTGTTGTACAGAGGAAACGACATATTACAAGTAAAGCACTTAGCACAATGCCTGGAATGCACTGAAAACTCTATGAATGGCAGTTTTTTGTTTTTTTGTGTGAGGAAGATTCGCCCTGAGCTAACATCTGTTGCCAAGCCTCCTCTTTTTGCTGAGAAAGACTGGCCCTGGGCTAACATCCACCTCCATCTTCCTCTACTTTATATGGGATACCACCACAGCATGCCTTGATAAGCGGTGCATAGGTCTGCGCCTGGGACTCGAACCTGCGAACCCCGGGCTGCTAAAGTGGAGCATGAGAACTTAACCGCTATGCCACCAGGCAGGCCCCCTGAATGGTAGTTTTCACATATAAACTATAAGAAAGTATCTGTACAGCTTAATGTATTTATCTTTAATACTTTGTGGCTACTAGTCAGAGCCTTTAAAACAGATCCTACTTGGGGCTGGCCCAAAAGGAATGAAGACAGTTATAGCCCAGAGATGTTGCAGTCTTAATTACAGCCGCTGAAGACAAACTGCATAGAAAACATATGGCCACCAGGGGGCTCCAAAGAGCAATGCAAAGGTCCCTGAGTTTCTGACCAGTGTAATAAAATACAATATAGCATGGAAAACAATGATGACATTTTATTTCTCTAAAATTTAGGAGATTGGAGGGTGAGGGAATGTCTGAAGGTAAGGGTCCTGGGGGTAGGCAGCTACCAGTTAGCCAAAGACAGAAAAATATAAAAACAGTGGGATTTGAAATCAATTGGCAAGAGGTCCCTAGACAATTCCTGCCTGACCTGGAAAGTTAAGTCACGTCATCATCCTAGATCTAGAGACCAACATCCACTTCTGTACTGCAAACCACATCAACAGCTACAATAAAATGAAGGGGAAAGGAACGTTCAGAGCATCTACCTACACAGAACTCAATTCCATTCCATAATTACTGATCAACACATTGTGTATGCAAGCTCCAGGGTTAGAAGGTATGGGGGAAACAGATCTCTTGGCCCTAAAAGAGATTATGGTCTCATTGGGAGCTTAAAGAGGGAGTCAAGACAGTGTGTAGTCAACGCTATGTGAAGAGAAGCACATTAAACGCGTGGAGAATCCAGGAAGAAAGCTCACTGCCAGCAGAGGGCACCTAGCGGAACAAGAGAATCTGATGGAGGCTCTGGACTCATTTACATGCAATTTCAGGAGTTTTACAGGAAGCTCAATTCTGAGTATTCTCTAGAGCTCATGGCCCAGAGAATAAAATGCCCAGAGCTAACCCATCTTGCCACCTTGTTTTACTGATGGGGAAACTAACACTCAGGAGAGGGAAGATTCCAGCTCAGGGTCACTCCCAGACAAGTCTCTCAATTCCTAGTCCCCGGGTTTTTTCCACTAAGCCATCAGTGCCCACATACTTCAGTTCCACTCCCCTTTCTCACAGGATGATAACCTCAGAACACCACCTCAAGCACAGCAACAGTCCTGGAGATCAGAGGGTGAGAGTCATCTGCCAGAAAGGCCCCTCCCCATACGCAAAGAAACCTTGACGCCTGAAGCAGTTCTCCCCACCTCTCCAGTCCTGTCCACTCCAAACCCCGCTTGGGCCTCTCCCTGTTCAAGGACATTCAGTGGGACTCCACTGCCTAAAAAACTGCCCAGTCTAGCATTAAAGGTCTTCCATGATGTGGCCCTGACATGCCTTTCAAGTCATATTTTCCATACCCCTCCCCACACACCCTCTCCTCTCGCCAAATAGAACACCCACCAACTCCCTACCTCTTCACTTTTGCTCACGCTTGTTCTTGAGTACAGCATGCCTTCCCCTTCCATCCAAATCCTGCCCATCTTGCAAGGTCTGGCTTAGATCTGGAGTGGTCAGGCTCCATCTCAGATCCTGACCTGTCCCACGTGCCATCCTCATGCCCCCCCAGGCAGATCAGTGACATTTCTCTAATCACCCTCATCATAGTCACTCCATTTGCTGCCTCAGATGCTGTCACTTTCTGCTCCCTTTAAAAAACTCACATGTGGAAATTCAGAA
This sequence comes from Ceratotherium simum simum, assembly GCF_057802395.1. Taxonomy (NCBI): domain Eukaryota; kingdom Metazoa; phylum Chordata; class Mammalia; order Perissodactyla; family Rhinocerotidae; genus Ceratotherium; species Ceratotherium simum. The sequence goes on from NC_141903.1 coordinate 27,262,620, forward strand.
AACCTCTGAAAATGCCCATTGTTCCTGGTTCTAACAATAAAAAAAGAGCACTAAGGAGCCAAGTGGAGTATGTTTTACTAGCCAAATAGTCTGGATCATCATCAGAGAGCAGGTTTGCTAAGACTGCTAGAGGTAAAGCTCTGCAAGGAACCTGAGAAGCAGCGACTTAATCTACGAAGTCTTAGGGTTGGCACTCTCTGTTTACCAAAATACTACTTACAGGTCCTCCACCAGGCCTCAGAGCTAAAAGGATGTAACCCTTCCATCCCTCTCTTCTTCCCAATCCTATTTAAGGCCTATGTTGCCATTCTCTTTGGTGAATGAATGTGCGGTCCACTGGGACAGAAGGTTCTCAGAGATCAAGGTATCTGGTCAACTCCCTCACCTTGGCAATGAGGACAAGGAGGCCCAGAGGGAGGAAGGCACTTGCCCAGGTTCAGAACCTGTAACCTGGTGCTAGTTCGGTGCTCTAACTACTATCATGTATGAAGAAATCCTTTTATTTCTACTAAAATAGGTCCTCTCAGAAAGTCCAACCCAAGGCCAGGGGGTGTGTTTGGGGAAAGAACTCACGAGAGCCTTGGTGATTTTCTCAGTCCGGTCTTTGGCAAGGTTAAAACCACAGCTGGGACAAATCCGCGGTTTGTGCCGGTTGGTGTAGACATAGCTACAAGAGGGATTCTTGCACTTTCCCCGGCCTCTTGATGTAGCGAGGCCCAAATCCTAAAAAAGTAAGACCAATGTTCAATTCTACAAAAGTTAAGTTACATCTGGGTGAAGCCAAGAACCAAAATGACCAGCTATCAGTAAATCAGAGAGGAAAGTGGCAATTGCAAAACCAGATTTATAACTTCCAAAGGGCCTTGAAGCAAGATCCCTTCTCTGTAGTTATCCCCTTTCAATCTTAACATAGCCTGCATAATTCTGGCAAGTTCTGCCCCATCTGTGAAACAAGTGAGTTGACTGTCAAGGGTCAGAATTCAAATGCCTTCCGGGTCCAGGCAGTTGACAGAGTGAAGCAGGCCTGTTGTAACAAAAACTGCTAGAGACCTCGGTGAACTAAAGGTTTCAAGCCCAAAGACAAATTGTGACTTCTGGACTATTTAAGCTCAAAGCTCTGGTACCTAGGATTCTATGACAAGTTGCTGTCTAATCAGCCAGAGATGGTCCAGGGCAGTTCCCCCTAGGTGGTAATCTTAGTGGCCGCCTGCAGCCAAAGGGAGGGGGGCAGTCAGGGTATGAACGGCATGGAGAAGGCAGTAATTAGGTCTTTGGAAAAAGAAACCTGAGCAGATCTCCAGGATAAGAGACACATTCTCCTTAAGAATCAGGCCAGACTAGGTACCAACCCACCATACCATGCTGTCTTGTTCACTACTTAATCCTCAGCACAGGGCCTGGCAGAGAGCAGGGACTCAATAAAAACTTTTTGGAATGAATGACTCTTCCTGCACCTGTCTGCCTGCTTCAGGTAAGAATTTTTAAAAATTTAGCTGCTTTCTCAAAATCTGTCCATCTTACTCAACCAAGCCAGAGAAGCTGCCAAAAGGTATCTGGCTGGTTGACATCTTAAGGATCAATAAAATCAGAGAATGTTCAGAGCAAGAGAAGCCCCAACATGATATCTAAACCAATGCAGCATTCTACAGACAGTGGAAACTGAGGACCAGAGAAGGAAAGAGCCCTGCCCAAGGTCACAGGGCACCCTAGCTGCAGAGCCAGAACCACTTCTGGACTGGGCCTTTCAACATCTAGTGTCTACTCCACTGCTCCATGCTGCTTTCCCTGCAAAGGGATGACCCCAGTCACACATTTGTTTCTTAGGGTATTAATACATGTTATATTAATGATAAAGCTAAGGAGGAGGGAAAAACTTGGTGGGAAATGCCAGGCTAAACAAAATAAGCTGCTTTACTAAAGCACTTCTCAAACCCTTTAAGATACTAGTATTGAATGTGACTCTGTTTTAGGGAGGAAAAGTACATTTCCCAAACTTATCTGTGGGACACACTTTTGAGGCTAAAAGGTCCAAAAACTGTTGAATACTAAAGCTGGACTGGATTCTCATCTCCAACTACTCTCAACAGAAATATCCTGGTCTCGGCTGGCCTAAACTTCCTAGATCTCACCTGGGGAAAACAACAAACCTGGCTGATTCACCCAGTAGCTATCATTTGTATCAGGGACGGGATCTTCAGAATCAATGATCTATCCCTGACCCTACTCTCATTCCCATACCACTCCACACCCCCCTCAGACTCTACTCACCCTCAACCACAAAACCAAACCACCTCCGTGTCACCCCTCACCTGGCTGCACTTACCAGTGTGACAGTGCAGCTGTACTTATATGGAGGAAACATATCGGGCTTGACCTCTACAACTTTCACCTGAGATGTCCTGTTGGCCGGGCCATTTGGTAGCTGTGGGTCACAACAAATTATTTAGTGCTTCTGAACCTCAAACTCCTGAGGTCCTGTGTCCTGAAACAGCTTGAGGAAAGTTTCCCAGGGAATTTGTACAGCTATGCTCCAAATGAGCCCCCTGGGATGCTAGTCAGCAGCCACCAGTGGACCAAAGGTGAAGTGTTCTTTCAAGGTCAGGGGCTGCCTCACCCTCCTGTGCAGCTTCTAACACTGCATATTAGAAACACCACAAATCGGATTTATAATTACTATCAAGTGAGAAAAGCACACGATAGCTATACACACATACGTGGTGGATAACATTAGCATAGAAAAAAGTCTGAAAAATTATTCAGTAAAATGTCACAGGATGAGAGGAAGATCATGATTGTTTCCCCTTTTACCACTATCTATAACATTTTCAAATGTTCTACACGAAATGTAGATATTACTTATATAATTTAAAAAGAAAGAAAAGATGAAGAAAGCATTCTAAATTAAAAGTAATTATTCTGTAATACTGAATTTAGGCTGATTTTCCGAATATAAGATTTCATGTAACTTAACTGGTTTAAGACTAGCAAAAGGTCTTATGGCTTTTAACAAACACCCAATGTTGCCAATCAAAAGGAAACTATTTACAGAGAAGACTGGGAGTTAACACAAGTAAAGGGACTCTAAGGGCTGGAAATCTAGGAAGCGGCTGAAGCAGACTAGATTATCATCCTTCTACACCCCAAGATCACACATGCACCCAGTGCCAACACCACCTCTGGGTGACAGACAGATCAGCCTTCAAAGTAAGAGCCGGTTGATATTCTGTTGGGGCAAATTAAGAACTATCAAACGAAGAAGTTACCTGATATAGAGCACATGGCAAGTGAGATGGCAGACCAATTCCCCTATTCCAATTTACTTCATGACAGAGTTTTCAACTAGAGGCCACAATCCACTGAAGGGTCGTGAAATTAAAGGATTGAAACCAGCATTTTACAAAAAGAAATGGAAAAATGACTGCACATAATAAGGGCATAGAATTATTACATTTTTAATGTGTTAATGTATGTATGGATATGTTTACCGGGCTGTGATGTGAAAATGTGTTTGTTATTGAAGGACAAGGTAAAAAAAAAAAAAAAAGCAGTCTAGTGAAAAATGCTGATAGAGGGAATCTTGATCATAACTATTCTTGCCACGTATGGCCAAAAAAAAGAAAATCTAAGAATAAATGTGCTTGAATACACAGAATTTTGATACCTGGGAAATCTTTAATAGCTATGTCATTAAACTGAATGAACTGTACTGGCTACAAACCAGGACATGGAGTAAGAGCCATGTTTTTTGGTTTAAAAAATTATATTAAAAAATAAACACACACAAACGCAAGAAAGGACTTGAAGGCTGAATGAACGCACACCAGACTGTCAATAACAGTTATTCTGGGTGGCAGGATCACAAGAGATTTATTTTCTGCCTTATCTAAATTTTCTATGACAACCATGCATTCACTTTTTTAAAGGAGGCTAAAGAGACATGACAACTAAATACAATATCCAATCCTAGACTGGACCCTGTAGTGGAGCGGGAAAATGCTATGAAGGACAGAATTTGGTAAAATTGACAAAACTGGAATACGAATGGTAAAGTATTGTATGAATGTTTCAGTAACAGAATATCCCTATTCTTCAGAAATACACACTGAATTATGTATATTTTATACATACATACATATAATGGGAAAAATACATGAGCATAAACGATAAAGCAAAAGGGGCTAATATGTTAAGAATAAATGACTATGGGTAAAGAGTTCACGGGGCTCTTTGTACTCTTTTTATTCTTACGACTGTTTTCCTAAGTTCTATGTTATTTTTAAATAAGTTTAAAAACAAGCATTCATTTTATAACAATAAAAAGAAATTAATTAAAAAATAGATAACTCAATCATGCTAAACCTCCTCCCAGAGGTATACCAGGGTAAGAATAGGCTTTTTGCCAATGGCTTCGAGACACTAAATGGAAGCCCTGTTCTCAGAGCACCCAGGCCCCCACACAGCTCCCCCTCTGTGGAACGGGTCTTACCTTCACCTCACCAGTGTTAGATGGCTGTTGGATGGGCTGGCCCAGCTGCTTCAGCGTGCTTGGCTTCAGGCCACAAGTTCTCACAGAGGGTGTTTTATCTGAGACAACCAGGAGCCAAACTGGTGACTTAAGTGCATTCAGAGTCTCCCTAAGTCTCTCATCTCCACTCGCAACCCCCCAACTCTTGTCCCCTTTCCATTAGACAGCCCCTCCTCCCGCGTCTGTCCCAGCCCTTACCACTCAGCGGAAAGGCCTGCCTGGCCCTGGGCAGTCCCATGCTGCTGCCTCGGCCCACATTAGCTGGGGCCGGGAGAATTGCTCTCATGGGTCTTGCTGCAGCCAGTAATGAGGGCTTCCCTCGTGCTCTGCCTTTAAGCTCTGGGGCTCTGGGCCCAGGGGTGAGCAGGTCAACTCTGGAGACAAAAAAAAAAAAAAGAAGGGAAATCTCCTAGAAATCTCAGACCAAGGGGAAGGAAACCAAAGTGCAATCTCCAAAGAGTACTTTATTAGAGGGACAGTGTAGTGATTAAACTGTCAACCTGTAGACTGGGTTCAAATTAAACCATTAAGTAGCGGTGTGGCCCTGGGCAAGTAATTTACTCTTCTGTCAACCTCAAGTTCCTAATATGTAAAGTGGAATAGTAATTACACATACTTCATGGGATCATTATGAAGATAAAAAAGTGCAAAACAGTGCCTACAGTGTGGAATACCAACAGCTATTGTAGTTATAATATAACATCTAATCTGCCTCTAATTAGAGAAAGTATTTAAAGCATATCAGTCTCCTACATGAGGGTGGCTTAGAGACCCTGGGGAACAAAGTCCATGTCTTCCTCATCTTTGTAGCTCCAATGTTAAGCACAGAGCCTGCACCATAGAAGGCCTCAATACACATTTGCTGAAGTGATTCACCTGCCCAAAACAAAAGGTCTAAAGTGCACAGCCTCATTCTCTAAAGATACAGAACCATCTCAAGGTACACTGTTAAATAAAAACAGGCAACATGTAGAAATATGTATGTTCTGCTACAATTTGTGTAAAAAAAGGTAGGGAAAAATATATACATACAAAGACACACATATATACACATACTTGTTTATATGCTTAAAATTATCTCTAAAACACAGTAAGATGGGAATACTGATTGTCTCAGGCAAATGGAAATGGATGACTGAAGGATGGGGTAGAAGGGAGGTTTCTTCCAGTGTATATTCTTTATACCTTTTGAGTTTGAACCATGTGAATATATTTCCTATTCAACAATAAAAATTTTAAAGTCATGATAATATAAACCAGAATTTCTAAACCTTGACGCTATTAACTTTTTGGGCCAGATAATTCTTGGTTCCAGGGGGCCGTCCTATGCACTGTAGGATGTTTAGCAGCAGCCCTGGCCTCTACTCACTAGATGCCAGTAGCACACCATCCCCACCCAGTTGTAACAACCAAAAATGTGCCTATACACTGCCACAATGTCCCCTAGGGGCAAAACTGTTCCCCATTAAGAACCGATATAAAACAAATATGGGCCTTTAGTAACAAAACTACAACTGTCTCTGGGAAGAGGCTACAGGTAGAACCCAGTTAAGCCTTTAAGAAGAGAAAATGGAGGAAAAACAGCCCACCCTTATGGACCTCTTCCTATCTGCAGGTACTGGGCTGCATGCTTTACACACAGTCTTTTTCAGTCTGTACAGTCAGCCATTAAGGATAAGATTTTTTTAATACCCAACTCAAGATTTTTCAGAGGAGAGAACAGGCATGAAGTGACTATGCCCAAGGTCAAACAGAAGTCAGAGACAGAGTCACAACCAGAATTAAACTGTCTGACCACCAGGACAAGGATCTTTCTATCAGTTGCCTTAATAAGGCTTCTCTTTCCAAATTGAGTATGCAGGATTGGATACTAGTTTGTAGTACTGCCCATAGCCTGTACCAGCAAGACCCTAATAACTGTTTTAGAGAGACTGACAAGAAGTATAAGGAACCTAACAGCAGTGCATGGACGGCAGAGGGTAGGAGGAAAGGGAAATCATTCTTGTCCCTAGGCCTTGGTTTCCGTATCTCTAAAATAGGAACCACTAACTGAGCTCTGCTGCCTCTCTCAGGAATGCTGTAAAGGACAAGGGACAAAACAAACATGGGGCATTTCCCAAGCTGCTATTCTAAATACAATCCTATCATATAAACACAGTGGATTACCCTGTAGGTTTTTTAGGAGCAGGGAGTGGACTGGAGGTGCTGGTCCTCTCAGCGGGCGGTGGTATGTCTGGTCCAGGACTGTCATTCTCAGTTGTCCCCAGAGAGATCTCAGGCTGCACACCACTCTTGACCACCGGCGTCTTAGTGGCTGCTATACCACGATTCCCAGGAGCTTCCTTGACCAAAACATGGGCATCTGAGATGATCACTTCCTCCCACTCATTCTCCTCACCCACTTCTCTTGGAGGAGCCACACTTAGGAGCTGGCTTACAGCTTCTGAGTTCTCCAGGGTCAGTTTGGAGGCGTTTTCCTTAGGGGAATTTTGCTCAGTGGTAACAGGCTGCTGATTCCTTTTAACCACAGAGCCTTTGGAGGAGACACCAGAAGACAATTCCACTTTGACTTTTGCTGGCTTTTCCTAGAAAAAATAACAATACCTTGTATGCTTATGGCATTTTACAGCTGACAACACAGTCACACATATTCTCTCACTTGATCTTCAGAACAATAATGTATGGGCAACAGATAAGGAAATTGAGGCCCAAAGAGAAGAAAAGGCTAACTTAAGATGCCAAGTATAAAACTGGCCTGAATCTAAGTCTTCTGACTTCAGGTCCCTCTCACTGTAGTATTCAATGCCCGAGTTAGGATAAAGCTGTTCTCCTCCTAACACATTTCTTACTTACGTGCCTCTTTAGGTTTCAGCGAACAAACGTCTGCATTTTTTAGCTTGACCTTTGATTGTTCAAAGCCTACTTCTCTATGTCCAGAAAGAGGCTGACACATTGCCATATTGGGCCTGGAAGTCCTAAACTGTTTACCTTGAAAGTCCTAAATTATTTATCTTGATGGTCTCTTTATGAGATTCAATTAATCCCAATGTGGTCACAACCTTACATGGATAGACTCAAAGCTTCCAACTCCATTGAGGAAAACACTACCTTTTGTCCCAGATTCTTCCAGGTGAGTCTTAAGGCAGACTTACACAGATGTCACAAACTTCTCATTGGGTCAAATTAACTCATACATATTAATTACATGCTAGAAAATATTCAAACTCACTAAAAATACCAGCTGCTATCTCAGACAGACCTACTTTAAAACATTCCTTGGTGCCTTACCTTTTATCCAATCAACACTGCTATGGAAATATAGTATTATTTATATACATGTATATACATACACATACATATACTTATATATGTACACACGCTAAAATTTTTTTTAAAACAGTGATTGTCTCCGGAATAGGTCTCACAAAAGTCTTTTCTTCCATGTGAATAGTGAAAGGCACTATAAACTAGGAGACATAAAACATAAATGCTGGTTCTACCTAGGCTCTGCTTCACACTTAATTACTTACGTCCCTAAGGCAACCTTCATCTGAACCCTCATGTCCCCATTACGAAATAAGAGAGAGTTGGGCTCTCAGTGCTTGTAAGCAGCAGCAAGACAGCCTTTTGGGTGGCTAAATTCTTCACAGTGCAGGACCCCTTGCACATTGCAGGAAGTCTAGCATCTGCGGCTATTGTCATTAAGTTTTAGTATTATCTCCCAGTCAATGACTACCAAAAACCCCTTACATTTCCAAAGCTCCCTTGGCAGCATGCTGCCTCTGATTAAGAACCAATATAGACAACCTTTAAGAAATCTCCAGTAGAGAATTCTCAGATTCTAACACACAGTAATAGCCCATGAGGACGAGTAAATACAGAAAAGAATTTCAAGTAAACCGTACAGTGCTTATTGACTGCTGGAGAGGAGCAAGTCAGAAAGAAAACAGGAGACAAGTTAAACTAACCTCCTGAGACGAGATCTTCGAATGAAACACTGCCCACTAAGTAGGCTATTTTAGACAAAACTCCTTTGCAGGAAGACTGGATAATTTAAGCAATCAGAGCAAAAAACTAGCTGATGATCTCACCTTTCCTTAACTCAGCCTACTCTTTTTAGATGTCACTTTCTTTCAAGATGGAAGGCAAATATTACCAGTTGCCCCCTCAGAGAGACCTCAATTACCACTATAAGAGAGCCCATAGGAGTGAAGCCTTGAGCTAAAGAGCCTTATATACCACCTTTTGTTCCATCCAACTCATTGGGAACTGTGCCACACATTTCTTGGGCTAATTTTAGCCAGTATGAACTCTAGAACAATACAAGAAAAGGTGACTCATTTCCTAACTGGCATGGACACATCTGGAGCTTTTAGAAACTATTTATACTTGCTGCTTCAAAAATCAGAACCCAAGAAACCTTAAGATTCTGCAGCTAATCAACAAAGCAATGCCTGAGAAGTGTGGTTTGGTGGAAAAGGTGCTGGCACAATTAGCTATGTGAACTTAAGTCACTTCTCCTGAATCTATTTTTCCTCAGCTGGAAACTTGGAGTTGAACTAGCTGATAACCAAAGCCACTTTTACCTCTAAGTGTATTGATGCTAAAACGTTACTCTTTTTCTTCTCACACTTACTTATTCTGTTGCTATGAGATTAAGAAATCTTAGTGTCTTTACATGGTAATTCTTGCAAAAATATTTGGGGAAGAAAAAATTCTGACATAGCAAGTCAAGATGCGGGACAAGTACAAAAATGTTTTCATGTCATGAGTTTGATCTCAGAAAGAGAACCATGGCTCAAAAGTTATTCAACCAAAGTGGGTGGGGAGAAGACATAAAATGAAAAAGAAAAGAGAGCCAAAGTAAAAACAGAATCTAAAGACGACAAGCCACAGGACCAGTTAAGACTTTTCTATGCAAAAGCACAGGAAATAAGGTCATTTAACAGACCTGCTGTGCATCAGTGAAGAGGGGCCAAGGATTCTGACTACTATCCAATTCGGTCTCCCTACTGCAGCTGAAGAAGTACACTTTGGGGAGAATAAGTAGGGTGAGACTAAACTGAATGACTTCACGGCCACACACCAAAGAAGGCAGGCACAAGAAACTTGACAAAACCTCCTGAGAGACACTAGCACTAGGTCTTTCCTGCCCCCTGAAGTGATAACGTGAAGAGTAATAATAGAGACAATAGTTAAAATGTTTCCAATAATGATAGCAGGGAACCTTTACTGAGGATTTTATACTAGGAATGTGCTGTCCACTCTACAAGGATAATCTCACGTGACCCCAACAACCCTAATAAGGTAGGCACTATTGTTAACTTCCATTTACAGATGAAAGGAAACCTAAATCAAGAATACAGACATAAAATAACTTGTCCAAGGTTACATCGCTAAAAACTTGGGCAGCAGGGGTTTGAACTGAGGAAGCTGACTCCAGAATTGTATGCTTAATTATCAACCTATTCTGTCTCCTGGAATTGGTACTAGCCTGAACTCCAACATGCAGCCAGAGGGCAAAAGTCACCATCCCAGTGTTTCTCAAAGAGATGCTCTGTGGAAATTGCCCCACTGTAACTTAATAGGCATACTACTATATTAGTTTTCTCTACACATATAAATTTGGCCCATGCTGAGTTAAACACATGACAAACACAACCCTAGCCTAAGCTCTTCTTACAAAAACAATGCCTTCTTGGGGCCGGCCCGGTGGCGCAGCGGTTAGGTGCGCGCGCTCCGCTGCGGCGGCCCAGGGTTTCGCCAGTTCGGATCCTGGGTGCGCACCGACGCACTACTTGTCGAGCCATGCTGTGGCGGCGTCCCATATAAAGTAGAGGAAGATGGGCACGGATGTTAGCTCAGGGCCAGTCTTCCTCAGAAAAAAGAGGAGGATTAGCATCAGATGTTAGCTCAGGGCTGGTCTTCCTCACAAAACAAAAACAAAAACAATGCCCTCTATTTCCTTTTCTACCTACCCCAATTCTAGTGATCGTTTAAGACCACCTCCTCTATAAAACCACCCCTGACTATTCTAGTTCTTTTGGCCCTAAATAATTTATAGTCTCATATCAAAAATGTGGCAAGTATGTATTATTTATATCGTCAGTACCAAGCATAAAACAGGTAACAAAATACATGTGTTGAACTAAACTTCACAGGGCATAGCTCTGATCGTCATTTATTTATTTAGCATCATTTATTTACACAGAGAAAAACAGGTTTACATTTGGAAAGTTAGAGTTAGACTAGGGAAGACCTTGAATACTGGGTTAAGGACCTCAACTTTCAATAAGAGCTATAGGAGACTGAAAAGAGTCTGAGCTAAAGAGTGAGAAGAGGTGAGCTATGCCATCTGAATAACTAAGCACTCAGTGTGGAGGGTGGATTGTTGAAAATTTAACCCTAAGAGGAAATGAATAAATCAACATGGTGCAGTCATTTATGGGAAATAATGAAGCAATCAAAGGTAACATTTTTGAAGAGTATTTAATAGCATGATATGTTAAATGAAAAAACGCAAGATACTGAACTTGTATATTCATAGAAAAAAGACTACAAGAAAATACACCAAAATTATTAATAACGGCTTTTCTCTGGACAGTATAAGATTATGGATAACACTTTATTCTTTTTTTTTTTTTTTAAATGGTCTACAATGAAATTGACTTACTCATATAGTCAGAAAATAAAAATAAATATTAATTTTTAAGTCATTTGTTCTTAAGGGGAACAGGAAGCCTACTTTGTGGGGCTTCCAAAGCAGTAATAGCCAATGGACCTTACCTTTGGGATCCACTTCCCTCCTAGAAAGTTACCACAGGTAGGGCACTTAGGTGGTTTGTGCCTGGTGACGTATGTGAAGGAGCAACCTGGGCTGGTACATGTCCCATGGCCCCGGCGGGTGTATGTAGTGGTCTGTAAGGAAAAGAGTAGGTCAGAATCAACACCACAGTCTAACATCTCTCAGATTCTGATGACCCTTATAACCACAACACTGCTAGGAGGATACCAGCTTGCAGAAGGATAGCCAATTCATGGTATCTTAAAAGGTCAGAGTTGGAAAGGTCCTAAGATATAACTAGTTCACTTTTTGAAATGGAGAAACAGAGGAAAGATAGTTACCCGAGGCTATACAGTTAGGTATCAAAAGAATAAAGAAAGTAATAGTTGCTATTAATTAAGCAAAGTACCACACAGTGTTAAACACTTTACCGATATCTCATTTAATGCTCTCAGTAATGCTATGAAGTAGGTACTACTACTACTGAGGTTCAGAGTGGTTCAAATCATACAGTGACTCAAGGGCAGAGCTAGACCTAGAACCCAGATCTCTGATTCTTGGTCCACAAGTCCTTGCATGCATCCAAGTGCACCCTATAGCTCTGAATACTTGAAAGAATTTGCTTCATCTTAATTCTTGTCAAAAATCAAAGAACCTAGAACCTAGGGTTCAGAGATATAAAAATAGACCATGGTCACTAAAAAAACGAGAGAGAACTCCAATAGAAACCAAGTCCCTTGACGTTCAACAGAATTTAATTGTTTGCACATGACTATATTCAGCCACTGGCTCTCATCATCTCTGATGACTTCCCTCTGAACAGACTGTATTACAAAGGATTATTACATTTTAGCTACAAACAGAAATTAGCCATGCTCCATTTCTCGATTAATGGTGGAAAGAAAACATTTCCCTGTCAGATTTGTTCTGTCACTTATGAACGTTTATTCCACTATTAATCCCAGCTTCACAGCCTGACCAAAATGCAAAAACCTCCCTTCGGGAAACACCAAGCTGCCACTAGGCTACTTCTGCCAGAAGGTTCAAGGAAAAAGAGAAGGAAAAGGAAAAGGTTATGATGATAATAGCAGGACAAGGATGCAAGTGAAGTGCTGTGGCACCAGGGAAACAGACCAGGCTTTGGCTTCCAACTATGTCACTGAGACAGTGAAAGACGTGGGGGTAAGTCACTTTAGCTCTTGGGTCCTAGGTTTTTTCCTCTGTAAAATCACCTGCCTTTCCTATTTCATGGATATATCTTGAGGAGAATGAGGTAAGAAATGAGGAAACGTGTCACTTAGTAGATTGTAAAAGATTCTACAGGTTTGTGACAGACTACTATTACTGGGATATAAAGCATCCCCTATCTTTTCTCAGACAGTGGCCCCATATAGAATATTCATTCTGAACATTCCCAGAAAGCAGAGTAAAAATTTAAGTTAGGTTAGTTCTATAAGTAAATTACCTATAAGTAAATTACCATGAACTTGGAAATATTCCTAAATAGCAGCTTATAGAAATGACTTTAGAAAAAAAACGCTAGCGTTCAAGGCTGATGTTTCATTCTTAAGTATTACTCATAAAACACTTTTCTAGAAGAGCTTAGCTGACACTTATTAGACCAGTAATTTCCAGGAGAGCAAAGGCTCAGATTCATAACCATGAATCAGGTGCAGTGGCTGTTCCTGTTTAAAATACTACAACTTTCTTATCTAATATATGGTTTATCCACAGCAGGAGTTTTAGAAGATAGACTATAATAAATTAAAAACGCACATTATTAATCCTAAAGAAACCACTACAATAACCAAAACGAAGTTAATAGCTAATAAGGCAATAAAGGAGATAAAATGGGGGCCGGCCCAGTGGCGCAAGTGGTTAACTGCACGCCCTCCGCTGCGGCGGCCCGCGGTTCGCTGGTTGGGATCCCGGGTGCGCACTGACACACCGCTTGTCAAGTCATGCTGTGGCAGCATCCCATATAAAGTAGAGGAAGATGGGCATGGATGTTAGCCCAGGGCCAGTCTTCCTCAGCAAAAAAAGAGGAGGATTGGCAGATGTTAGCTCAGGGCTGATCTTCCTCACAAAAAAAAAAAAAAAAAAGATAAAATGGATTAATAAAAAATATTCAATTAATTCAAAAGAAAGCCTAACAAAATAGGACAAAAAGAAAACAAATAGTAAGATGACAGATTTAAACCTAACCATATCAATAACCACATTATATATAAGGCCTAAATACCACAATTAAAAGGCAGAGATTGTCAAATAGGTCTTGCTCTTAGACCCAACCTACATGCTGCCTACATAAAAAATACTTCAAATACAAAGATATAAATAAGTTCAAAGTACTAGGATGGAAAAAGATATATCTGCTAATAACAATAATCAAAAGAAAGTTTGATATCAAAGTAGATTTCATAGGAGAGAATACTGCTAGAGATAAAGAAGGTTTATTTCACAATGCTGAAGGGGTAAATTTATTAAGAGGACATAATAATCCTAAATGTTTATATACTTAATAACAGTGTCAAAATACACGACACAAAAAACTAATAGAACTGCAGAAACAAACAGATAAATCTACAATGATAGGTGGATGCTTTCTCTCAATAACTGACAGAACAAGTAGACAGAAAATCAGTAAGGATACAAAAGTGCTGAACACTATCAATCAACTTGACCTAATCTGACACGTATAGAACACTCCACCCAACAGCAGAATACACATTCTTCTCACGTGCACACAGAACATCTATCAAGATAAACCATATTCTGGGCCATAAAACTAAGTCTCAATAAATTTTAAAGGATTCATGTCTCATAAACTACGAAGACTATATACACCACAATGGAATTAAATCAGAAATCAATACAAGAAAGATATCTGGAAAATCCCAAATATTCACAAAGTAAATACTACACTTCTAAATAACTCATGGGTCAAAGAAGTAAATTAGAAGTACTTTGAACTGAATGAAAACGAAAACATACCATATCAAAATTTGTGGGCTGCCACTAAAGCAGTGCTGAGAGGGAAATTTATAGCACTAAACAGCTATATTAGAAAAGAAACGTCCAAATCAATGACCTTAGCTTCTACCTTAAGAAACCAGAAAAGAGCGGGCCGGCCCCGTGGCTTAGCGGTTAAGTGCGCGCGCTCTGCTACTGGCGGCCCGGGTTGGGATCCCGGGCGCGCACCGACGCACCGCTTCTCCGGCCATGCTGAGGCCGCGTCCCACATACAGCAACTAGAAGGATGTGCAACTATGACATACAACTATCTACTGGGGCTTTGGGGAAAAAAAAAGAAAGGAGGAGGATTGGCAATAGATGTTAGCTCAGAGTCGGTCTTCCTCAGCAAAAAGAGGAGGATTAGCATGGATGTTAGCTCAGGGCTGATCTTCCTCACACACACACACACAAAAAAAAGAAACCAGAAAAGAGCAAATTGAACCTAAACTAAGCAGAAGAAAGATAATAAGGATCAAGGCAGAAATCAGGGAGATAGAAAACAAAAACAATAGAGAAAACCAATGAAACCAAAAGCTGGTCCTTTGAAAAGATCAATAAAATTAAAAACCTCTAGTCAGGCTTATTAGGAAAAAAAGAAAGAAGATCCAAATTACCAGTATCAGTGATGAGAGAAGTAAAATCACTACGGATTCTAAAGATATTGAAAGGATAAGGGTTTCTTTAAAACTGTAAACAGAATTACTACATGATCCAGCAATTCCTCTTAGGTATATACTCAAAAGAACTGAAAGCAGGGACTCAAACAGACATTTGTACATCAAAGTTCATAGCAGCATTACTCACAATAGCCAAAATGTTAAAACAAAAGAACGTCCATCAATGTTTATCAATGGATAAACAATGCAGTATATACATGCAATGGAATATTACTCAATCATAAAAAGGAATGAAATTCTCATACATACTACAAGATAGATGAACCGTGGAAACATTATGCTAAGTGAAAAAGTCAGACCAAAAGGACAAAATTTACCTGATTCCACTTATATGTGGTACCTATAATATGCAAATCCAGAGACAGAAAGTAAAAGAGAGGTTATCAGGGACTGGGGGGAGGAAGGAAGGGCAAGTTACTGTTTAATGGGTACAGAATTTCTGTTTGGGATGATGAAAAACTTCTGGAAATGCATATTAGTAATGGCTGCACAACATTGTGACTATACTTAATTGTACACTTAAAAACGGTTAATATGGTAAATTTTATGTAGTATATATTCTACTACAATTTTTTAAAGAATAAGGGAATGTTTTGCACAATTTTATGGCAATAAATTCAACAATTTAGATGAAACAGACAAATTCCCCGAAAGACAAACGACCAAAGCTCACACAAAATAGATAATCTGAATAGTCCTATACATATTTTAAATATTGGACTTGCAATTAAAAACTTTCTCACGAAGAAATCTCCAAGCCCAGACTACTTTACTGGTAATTCTACCAAACATTTAAGGGAGAAAAAAATGCCAACACTACACAAACTCTTCCAGAAAACTGAAGAGGAGAAAATATTCCCTAACCCATTCTATGAGGTAAGCATTAACCTGAAACTAAAACCAGAAAACAAACACTGTAGAAGAAAAGAAAATTAGAGATCAATATCCCTCATGAATATAGATAGAAAAATTCTGAACAAAATTTCAGCAAATCAAATCCAACAACGTATTAGAAGGATAATACATCATTGCCAAGTGAGGTTTACCCTGGGAATGCAGGGTTGGTTTAACATTGAAAAACAATGAATTTAACCACATTAACAAACTAAAAAAGAAAATTCATGCAATCATCTCAATAGACACAGAAAACGCATCTGACAAAATCCAACATCCATTCCTGATGAATACTCCCAGCAAATTAGGAATATGAGAAAACTTCCTAAACTTGATAAGGATGTCTATGAAGAATCTACAGCTAATATTATACTTAATAGTGAAAGACTGAATGCTTTCCCCCTAAGATGAGGAACAAGACAAAGATATCTGCTCTCACCATTTCTATTCATCACTGTACTGGTGGTCCTAGACAGTGTAATAAGACAAGAAAAAGAAATAAGGAGAGCAGATTAGAAAAGAAGAAACAAAACTGTCTTTATTCACAGACAACATGATCATCTATGCAGAAAATGCAACAGAATCTACAAAAAGGTTACTGGAATACATGAGTTTAGCAAAGTTTCAGGACATAAGATTAATATGCAAAAAATCAATTGTATTATTCTATACTAGCAGTGAATAATCAGATATTGAAAGAAGTTTTAAAATACCATTTACGATAGCATAAAGAAACATGAAATATTTAGGGATAAATCTCAGCCCAGATGCTGCAGTGTGTGATGGAAAAAAACATTAACCGAAAATCAAAACACCAGGGTCCTGGTTTTGGCTTGTTTTGAAGCCCAATGGCCTTGAATCATACAGAGAAAAAGTCCTTTCTCTTCTCTGAGCCTTGTTCCTAAACTGTACAATAACAGGACTGAATTAGATCAGTGGCCCTCAATTTTTCTAAATCGTGTATGCTTCCGAAAATTTGATAAAAGCCATGGAACCTATGCCAGGAAAATGCTCTCAAGGAGACAAGTTTGTATGTAACTTGAGGAGTTCATGGATCTTATGGAGCTCCATTCACAAACCCTCCCCCACCCCCAGTTAAGAATAATTGGACCAGATAATCTCTGAGATTTTGCTAGTGCCAATGTCCTAAGGTTGTTAAGACTTTTAGAAAACTATCGGAAGAGAATTCTTATGGAGCCCTTATCTCCATCAACTCCCCACACACTGACCAGTTTGATGGAGGTGGGGTTCTCCACAACCGAGTAGGCAGGAAGAGGCAACATGATGAACTGTGCGGCTGGTGCAGAGGAGCTACTCTCACTGGAATCCTGTGGGCAAATGGAGAGAGGGACAGTTTTATTGAGATGGAGTGAAGAACACCCAGGGCCACCCACAACACTGGAAGACTGATCAAGTCCAACAACCACACACAATATGCTTATCCAATGTGCTTATCAAAAAAAATGAATCTACAATTATCTCAAAATTAAAAGTTTAATTAAGAACAAAGATAGAGAAAACCACTACCATAGGGAATGAGTTATCCTCATTTTACAGAAGAGAAAACTGATGTTCTAAGAGACTCAGAACTCCTAAGATCACATAAGCAGTTAGTGAAAGAACCCAACTCTTCTGACCTGTCAAATGCTCTTAGCACTTTATCAATCTGCCTTAACCAGGCCAGTGACATGCTTCATTATCATAAATAGCACTGAGGCAACAAATAATAAAAGGGATTTAGGCCTGGCATGGATTCCTTTGCAGGGGTACCTGCTCTCATCCGTCCAGGTCACAGGGACTGCAGTATGCTGGTCCTCTCAGCCTGAGCAGATCTCCTACCTCTCTGAGGATGCCATCCCACCCAGGGTAACAGAGGGCATGGTGGCAGCTCCCCTACTTCCAGGAGACTAGGTTGTGGGATCACCGAAACTGCTCTTTCCTCTCAACTGGCCATGACACTTAAGCCACTGGAGAGAAACTTCCATCTTCTTTCTCAGCTATTAGTCCCATCAACCTGGCCTTGAAGAGAACTTCCTTCTTCCTACTTACTCTGTGCCCAGGAAGACCACTGAAAATTCTCCTAAAGGGTTCAAGGTGCCATTGTGTTTGCTGAAACAATCTTTAGGGAACATAAAACCCTGACTCATACTAACAGCCTGACAGATCTTGCCTTTGACTCCTGAATAACCCAAATATCTTTTCCAGCCCTCCTGCTAATGTACGTTATGTACTATCTCATGTCAAGAAAATCCTGGCTGGGGCCAGCCCCGTGGCTTAGCGGTTAAGTGCACGCGCTCCGCTGCTGGCGGCCCGGGTTCGCATCCCGGGCGCGCACCGACGCACTGCCTCTCCGGCCATGCTGAGGCCGCGTCCCACATACAGCAACTAGAAGGATGTGCAGCTGTGACATACAACTATCTACTGGGGCTTTGGGGGGAAAAAATAAATAAATAAAATCTTAAAAAAAAAAAAAAAAAAAAAGAAAATCCTGGCTACGCGAGCAAGAAGAGTTGGTGAGAGTGCCTAAGAAACCGAATAGAACTTTGGAGCAAGCCTGGGGGCAAAAAGGTCCAAGAGGACTGCAGTCCTACTACAAGTACCACCAGTACTCTTAATTACCACTGCTCCAGAACCACACTGCATGGTGCTGCCTTTTTAGTAATTCCAGATAAAGTAAAAGACATCAGCATGAAAGCCACTTACCCTCATGACTGTTACCACTGACATGCTCTCTCCAACCTGGGGGTGGGGCACAGCCAGGCTTCCGGCAGGGAGGTCTGGTGAGCCGTTCACTAAGGTCTCTTCAATTACCAGGCTTGTCTGGTAAGGTTGGTGGCTCTCCCCTACCTCCAGGGAAGCCTCCTCCAGGAGCACATCCTGGCTGAGGATCTCTGAGGTGGCTATCTCCTGTACAGCACCTGGCTGGGCAACGGCTCCCACCTCCTCAGCTAGGGCCTCCACAGCCAGGCACTGCTCTGCCATGCCTGCATGGCTAGGTGCTGTCTCTGGGGCAGTACTGGACACAAGAGATGGTCCTTTAGGAGACATCTGGTTCTGGGCCACACACAGCTCTAGCTGAGGGCAGCTCCGATCCTCCTGCAGGCTGCTCTTGGGGATGATGATGTAATCGGAGCGGGGGAGGATCTTGCGGAAACCTGGGATATCCGGAACCACAGCAGTCAGTGCAGAGAGCTTAGAGTTCTGGGGATGAGAAAGCCAGGAAGGGGGAGACAAGCAGAGATAAATGGAGTGAGGCCACATGGATATACATTTATGAGCGCCATTTTTTTTTTTTTCTGCAAAAGGGACCTGAAAGATTCCACTCTCTTGACCTAAGACTTAGATAGGGTCAGCCTCCACCAACAGCAATGTCATCTGCATTTGAATCACACTATAGCCAATGTAGCTTACTGCTCAGTCACACAGGAGACAGATAATGGGGATTAGACTCTGGAAAGGGCACTGATCTTGACATCTGAAACTGTGAGCTAGAATCCCAGGTCTGGCAGGGTCGTGAGCAAATCCTTTCCCCTTTTTAGGTCTTGCTGCCCCATCTGTAAAATGAAGGAGCTGAATCAGGCTATTTATGAGTGCTTTTCCAGCTTTGATACTTTATTTAGGATTCCTAAGTAGTAGAAGATTTAACCACCAGGATGTACAATGCTCAATAAAACCCCAAAAAAGCATAAAATACAACAGGCCAAGTTGGAACTCAAGGCAGCAAGCAAGGATTCCGACATCACTGGTTTCTCCCAAACTTACAAAGAAGAGGATGAACAGATCACGAAGCAAAAAAGGTTTCATGAAAGAATGTGTATATGGAAAGGGTTATCTGACAAGGGCCTGAATATATTTGGGGGCGGATTATAAATATTAACACTGACCTAGCATCTTAAGGTTTGGAAGATACTTTCCTGACCTTAACAACAGCACTATTAAGTTAGGTACTATTATTGTTCTCATTTGACAAATGAAGGAATTGAAGCTCAGGGAGGTAAACTTTTCCAAAACACAAAATCAGTAAGTAGTAAAGGTCAGGTCTTCTAAGGAGCAAGGAGACCAGGTCCTGGAAGCACAATCCTGCATGGCTAATTGGCACCAAGAAAAAGGTGCTTCTGTTTTATTTTTTCAATTTAAACTGAAAGTTACCCAACAAAGAAAATAAAAGTCAAAATGAACAGTTAAGTGAGAACTGAAATTAAATGAAACAAAAAAAATTTTCAAAAGCATCTTTTAACAGGAACACTAAGTCAATTACAAAAGGATTCTTAAATAAATCAAAAGCAAGAAGTCGATGGGACTACTTAGGGTACAAAGGAAGCACTGAGAGATGGAATTTAAAAGAAGCACTCAGATGAACCACGAAAGCAGACAGATCGAATCCTTTATGGAGCCTTTACTGGAGAAATAATGGAGAAATGATTTCTCAAGTCACCCTCTGAAGCAGACAGGTCAGGAGAAGACTAAATGGTGGCAAATGCATAAGATGGTCTGGACTTAACAAATCCAAGCACAGAGAGACCAGGGATGACATGGTCTCTTAACGAAATTCATCTTATGGACTGGAAAGAATAACACTGGAACTATGGACCCTGCCACTTGGCAGGAAACCTGAAGGGCCACCAAGGAGACAGCATGCCACAAGGTCTCTGACAGCCTCCCAAAGTATGCAAGCAAGAGGGTCTCACCTTCACAGCAGGCAATGTGGGAGAAGTCAAACACAGCACAAAAAGCCTCACCCAGTCTTGGTACATTCCAGATCCTCATTAAATGCCACTTTTTCTTATATAGTCACTAGACATTTAATTTACTGGAGAGTGATATTTACTGACAAAATCAGTATGTGCCCAGAACTCAGCTAGGTGCTTTACTTATCCATTTTAAACATTGTGCATAGACACTATTATCTCCATTTTACAAATAAGGAAACCAAGACTCAAAGGTTAAGTGATCTTTCCAAGGTCACAGCTGGTTAATATCAGAGCTAACCTATTCATGTTCTTGGTGGCAGTGGTAGAGATGATGGTAGACATAAATTTGCATGTGGATAAGGAATAATCATTGCAAATGATTTATTTAAATTTTTTTTAAAAGTCTCAATAGGGCCGGCCCCGTGGCTTAGCGGTTAAGTGCGCGCGCTCCACTACCGGCGGCCTGGGTTCGGATCCCGGGCGCAGACCGACGCACCGCTTGTCCGGCCACGCTGAGGCCGCGTCCCACATACAGCAACTAGAGGGATGTGCAGCTGTGACATACAACTATCTACTGGGGCTTTGGGGGGAAAATAAATAAATAAAATTAAAAAAATAAATAAATAAAAATAAAAGTCTCAATAAGGACCTACATTAATGTCTAGTTTTAAAAACCCATCACTCCAGGATTAGCTAAAATTTTCTTGTATCACAGGTAAAGACTGCTGACTTTCTCACAGGGAAACCAAAGGGAGTATGTGTACTTTTCCCAGACTCCACCTTCCCTTCCCCGCAGAAACTGTTTCCCAGACTCACAACTTATAAACAAATCATCTAGAGGAGGGAATAGAGTGGCATCTCCAAGAAAGTAGGTAACACAAAGCTCTTCCAGGAAGAGGAATGCCAAGCCAATAAGGACAGAATAATCTAAATGGTAGTGATAGATGGGCTCCACTATGGGAAAATACAACCTGTTCTGCTATAACATAGTTGCCGCATTCCTCAAGAACCTTTGCTCTACGTTATCAAAAAAAGAGTTAGGGGGCCGGCCCTGTGGCCTAGTGGTTAAGTGTGGCATATTCTGCTTCGGTGGCCCAGGTTCAGTTCCCAAGCGCGGACCTACACCACTGGTCAGTGGCCATGCTGTGGTGGTGACCCACATACAAAACAGAGGAAGACTGGCACAGATGTTAGCTCAGGGTGAATTTTCCTCAAGCAAGAAAAAAAAAAAGTTAGAGACAACTGCTTCAATCGAAAAAAAATGAGTTAAAGTTAAAAGGTTTCAACTTGCATTAACAAGATTATTTTTCCTGCAGGAATTTCAGTTAAAAAAAAACAACAACAGTAATGTTAACTGTTGTCAGTGCATTCTGTTACTGTGAACTAGAAATAACAAAATGACTGACAGACAAACCTAAATACTTCCTTATTCCTTAATCCAAGCACTCAAAGCCTCAGGCTCCTCCATCATCTTTGGCTTTAACCTTGCATTTTTGCTTCTAGTATAGTTCACAACCACCAGTGGTAACAAGAGAATGTGGCATTATACAAAGCAGCTGTATCTACCTCTAAACACGCACACCTCATGTTTAACTGACAGCAGTTAATTACAAATTAATTAAATTACATTCAACTAATAACATGAAAACTCATGATGTAGGAGAAATGCCTACATAAGCTACTATATTAAAGGAAATTAATACTACCCACAAGGATAAGGGGCTCCAAGTTATGCTCAAATTCAGAAAAAGCACCTAAGGCTCACTGCAGATAACTGAGAAAACGTCAGCTCCATGTGCTGCTGCAGCCAGAGGACAAGAGTGTGCAGGGCGCCATCGAAATGCAAACAGACAATATCAGACGCAACAAAGACATAACTGACTCAACTCAAAGTTTTCCCAAGAAAAGAAAAGGAAACAGGAGAACAGGGGGTTGCTCTCCTGAAGGCTTTCACCACTGAACCAACGGAGAAATTAGTTGGGGAAAAAAATCACTTACAGGATCCAAACCTTCTTTCTCTAGTTTGGCCTTCTCCAAGTAATAACTCCTCTCGGCCACGCTGAGAAGCCTCCAGCTCTCACTAATCTTCTTATTGATCTCAGACTGAGGGAGGTGGGGGAGCTCCTGCTGCACTTTCAGGTAGATGTCGTAATAATATAGAAGGTACGCCGACCTGAGGAAGCAATGACTTCTTAAGGTTTGCCCTCATTCATCCAGTAAATACTACAATGTTAGGGTGTGAGTAGTAAAGAGGTAAATACAAAACCCAGCTTTTCATTTCAAAGTATTTATCCAAACAGGGACTGAAATAACACCCCCAGATAGCGTACAGGAGGAGGTTTCTCCATCCAGAAACCTGGAAGCAAAGGCCTTTCTGGTTTACTTTTTCATGGACCACTTCTTCTGCAGGGATGATTGGCTTTAAAACACAACATGAGCAAAGACAGATACAGGTGCCCTGTCATTCCACTCTCAGGGAAAAAGTTACTTAGGAGCCTGATTACACAGCCTAGTTATCACACACACACACACACACACACACACACACACACACTACTCCTCTACACAGCTGGCATCAATCAGCCACTCCTCTTTTCCCTCTCCCCACAACCCCACTGCCCATCTGGAGGCTTCAACAATTGACATGGCACTCTCAAAGAATCTGGATGCAGCCTAAAGTCTTCCTCAACACAGCTCTCCAAGCAGCTTCTGTTTATAAATGCCAGCTACCAAAACAAGTTGGCTAACCTGGGCTTCTTGGCTTTTTCTCCATGTATTTTATACTTTTTCTTCTTCTTGGGTGGCCCAGGGGAGGTATAACAGTAGGCTTCTTCAATTTCCTCCATGACGACAGTTACCTCAGTACCATCATATGATGCATCCATGGCTAGAAGAAAGTCAAACACAAATAAGTTTCAAGAACCTACCCCAAAGGGGACAGCAGCCTCCTGATCCAATGATCCCTCATCTCTGCTTCAAAGGCTTCAAGGCTCAGTCATTTCCCAAACTTAGAAGATACTAAGCAGCACCTGGGGTACTTATTAAACATACAGATGCTAGGGTTCCACCCCAGCCCTTCTGAATCAGAATCTCTAGAGGGTATGGAAATCTGTGTGCTTAACAAGTGCCCCAGAGGATTCTTTGACCAGGCAAATTTGGGCCCTCTAGCTGAGAGAGCACTTTCGCTTATACTGACACACGGGACACTCACAGTAATCCTTCAATTCAAAGATTTATCACCCCCACATTACATGAATTCCTTATGGTAACAGGTGAAAAGAATACTTGGCCAGGAGTCAGAAGTTCTGGACCCTCCCTCCTATGTCTCACCTCCTTAAGCAAACTGCTTCATTAATTCATTCAATCATTCATTCAAACACGCAGTAAGTGCCTATATGTAATAGATTTCTCTACACTCTGCCAGTTTGTGTGACTTTGGGCAGGTCCTTTAGCTGCTTTAGGTTCAATTCTCGCACGTATGAAGAGAGATGTCTCACTCACCTTACCACAGATGTACAGTGATAAGGCTTCAAGGATATCACAGACATAACTCTACTTGAGAATGCTCAAGTGCTACACAAAAGGGTTCATTATGAAAGACGAATAATCTGTGGCTGAGATGCTTAATGACCTGCCCAAGGCCATCACACCCAAATAGTTACTTGAAAGGCAGATTTCTCTATTCAAAAATCCAACTCTCGGGGGGCCAACCCGGTGGCGTAGTGGTTAAGTTCACGCGCTCCGCTTCGGCGGCCTGGGGTTCGCAGGTTCGGATCCTGGGTGCAGACCTACTCACCACTCATCAAGCCATGCTGAGACGGTGACCCACACAGAAGAGCTACAACTCTACAACTATGATACACAAAGCTCTACGTACTAGGGCTTTGAGGAGAAGAAAAGAAAAAAGAGGAAGATTGGCAATAGATGTTAGTGCAGGGCCAATCTCCCTCAAAAAAAAAAAAAAATTATAAAAAAAAAATCCAACTCTCTGAACCTTCTTTCATTTTACTACACTGCTCCGCATCTCCACCGGCAACCCTCTAACCCAGTACTGTTCAATAAACTTTCTGCAATGATGGAAATGTTTTATATCTGTGCTCTCCAATATGATAGCTACTTGCAGCTATGTAGCACCTGAAATACAGTTAGTGTGATTAAGAAACTGAACTAATTTTGTTTTATGTAACTATAATTAATTTCAATAGCCACATATGGCTAGTGGCTACGGTATTGGACAGCTCAGGTCTAAACAGTAATCTTACAGACACACATTAGCTCTCTGGCATTGGCCTAAGAAACAAAGATCTATGAACAGTTTTTCCTAGAGAAAAAAAGACATAAAAAAACTGAATGACTAGTTCAAGAAGAGTTAGTTTACTTGTGGCCACGTTCTAAGTTGGAGTTTTATCCATGACGCTCAATCCTTGGAGAGAGAAAGGTTCCCAGAAACCACTTGAATTTTATGAGAGAGAAACGACATAGGTGCTCCTGAAAATCTGTTAGAAGAGAATCTGGGATTATGGGAAGAGGGAGTTGCGGCAGTAAACACAGAACCTATCTGTGTATTACAAAGCCCACTCACATCTCATTTAGACCTCACTCCACAAATGATGAGATATCTGATATGGTATAATGAGAAAAAGAGCAGTGCATGTTGAGTCAGGAACCTGGGTCTGAGTCTAAACTCTAACCATGTGATCTCAGACAAGTCTATTCCCCGCCCTCAATTTCAGTTGTTCCTTATGTGCCATGAAGAGGTTGAAATCAGTGGCTCCTCACTTTCTGGGAGGCAACTGTCCCTTTGAGAATGCTGTGAAAGCAGAAAACCCTCCCCTAGAAAATGCAGACAGACGATATTTCACCTATAATTTTAAAGATATACCCCAGGTTAAGAACACATTATTCCTAAGGTTCTTTCTAGTTCTGTGTCATCTCTAAATGGTATCCCTTCCCATTTGAAAAAAAAAAAGGGCAAAACCCTGCATTCTGTCATAGTGCAACCCTGGAAAAGAACATAACCTACAACTTGGCTGGGTAAGTAACAGGCCAGAGCCTTCACTGGGTAAGGGAAGCTAGAGTTCAAATCAAGGCTATGTAGGGACTGTGCCTTTTTGCCCTTAATAATTGACTTCTCAGCCCTTGCAAGTCTTGCAGAGAAAAAGCAACAACTGCAGGCGAGCATCTGTAAAGACTGGCATATAGGATTTTAGCACCCAGAACAAAACAAGTCGAGAAACAATGTCATTACAACTACCACAGGATGCGGGCAGGAAGAGGCTACCCTGTTTCAATCCTGGGTCCAAGACTGTTTTCAGATCCTAGGCCTCAGTACAGCAATGCAAAAAAAAAAAAAAGTTAGGATAATACAAAGGTTAAAACCAAGGGCTCTGGAGCGCAGATCAGGGTTCCAGTTTAACTCATACGTTTTAATATCACCCACACAGAGCTCTATGACCTTGAGCAATCTACTTACTGTCTCTAAGCCTCAGTTTTCTCATCTGTAAAACAGGGTTAAGGCAGTACTTGAAATCTGAGAGACAATTTCACTACCCCATCGGATCCTCCTCGGAACGTCACAGAATGGGCTTTGACGGCTCAGCTACGGGCCACGGTCTGACTCCAGGCTAGTTCCTTTCCCTATCCGGGTCTTAGATGTCCCAAAGGTACCGACCGAACGCGGGAGGAGACGAGGAAGGCTCACTGCTCCTACTTCGTGGAAGAGGCAACAGGGCGCAGAGAGCCGCAGCACCCGGCTCGAGGTGAGCCAGCGGGTCCGCGGCGCGGTGCAGCGGCGCTCGAGGGCGGGACTTACCCGGAGGGGCTTGCAAGCCGCGCGGCTCACATTCCCGGAGGCGCCCGGCCCGGGGGCTCGACGATGCGGCTGGCCGGCGCACTCGCGCTCCCCGCTGTCGGCGAGAGGCGGCTCCAGTCGTGACAGTGGCAACAAGGAAGTGGAGGCGAGGGCTCGCGCGCGCATCCCGGGGGCTATATGAGCCCCGGCCCCGCCCGGCGACACACGGCGCGGACTCGCGACGGCCCTTCTCGCTCCCCCTCCTCGGAGTCGCGATACGGGGTCGTGAAGGGCGGGTGTGGGAGCAAAGGTTCGTTCCGCAGGCTCTTCACCGACGCCTGCCGAGGGCCCCGGGGGGGGGGGGTCAAGCCCCGGGGAGCCCGAGGAGGACAGCAGGGACACGGGCGTCGCCGAGGCACCGGCTCGGTGGCAGCAGCAGCGCCAGCACACCTCGGATCGCCTGGGAGACCCGTCCCGGCGGCCCTCGCGGCGCACCGGAAGCGGCCGGTGGCGCGTGACTGCGTGCGACTCTTTGCGCAAGCGCAACAGTCCAGCTCTAGCTCAGGGGCGGGCCCATAGGAGCAGCTTAGAGGCTCAGACAGGGCCTGCTAAGGCGGACGGACTGCTTCCGGCTAGAGGTTCCGGGAGGAGGAGGAAGCTGCGCCCGCCCGCGGTGGGAGGCCCGGGTCGCTTAGTCCCGGGGCTTTGCCGTAGGGCGTTCAGGTAACTGGGGCGGGGCTGTGCCGAGCGTGAGGGGTTGAGGCCCCGCCTCATCTCTCAAAGCCACGTGGGGCCTGGGGAGCCCCAGCACCACCTTCCCCGCACGGCGTTCAAGGCCTGACCCCAGCCCTCCTCAGTCTGTCCCCACTCATCCAGCATAGGGTTCTTACTTCTTAGTGCCGCATGAAGCCGTCCTCGCCCCGCTGACCCGGTCTCAATCCGTCCCACCATCGTCCCACACACAGTAATGGTAATGAGTTCCTGGAGTGATTCAAACCGAGCTGAATGACCATGTGGAGAGGCTCCGGAATCAGATCAGGATTGTGGTGTCCATTCCCGCCAGTGTCACAGATTGCCTCCCATTTGTTCAAGACCCCGCACGACCCTCACTATCTTGCAGATGTAGTTCTAATCAACTTACTTTTCTCCATCTGCCACTGTCACCAGCCTTCTAGTCACCATCATCTCCTGCCTGGACTGACACAGTTTTTTCCCACCTCCACTCTTACCCCTCTACAATCTGTTCTCCACACAGCAGCCAGATTGATCTTTGTGCACTGTAAATCTAACTAGGTCACTCCCTGCTTAAGACCCTCCAGTGTCTTCTCATTCACTTGGAATAAAATTCAAACTTGCCTTGACCTCCAAGACTTTGGTTTGACTCTTGCTTCTTTCTCTTTCCACGTCTCTTGTCAATGCTGGTAGTTCCCACAACAAGCTATATAGAACTCTGTAGTGTTCAGAACACTGGTTTTGTGGTAAACCTCCCTGGGTTTGAATCCCAGTCTTGCCACCTGTAAGCTGTATTAAGCATGTACAGTAACAAATTATGTTGACTAAGTAGATCCTCAATAATTAGTTCTCATCTCAGTAAACAGCGCCACTGTCCACTGGATTGCTCAGCGCTCCAGTCAGAAATCGAGGAGTTATCCTTGACTCCTCTTGCACCTCACATCCAGTCCATCAGCAAGAGCTACAAAAACAGCCCCGAACTGACTACTTCTTCACATCTCCACTGTTACTCTGTTCTAAGCCACCATTATCTCACATCTGGACTCCTGCAGCAGCTAGTCTCCTGCTTTTTCCCTGACACCCTTCAATTCCATTCTTCACATAGCAGTCATCTTTCTCCTTGCCTAAAATCCTTCAGTAGCTTCCTATTGCTCTCAAATTAACATATCTCAACTGTATATGGCCCACTAGGCTAGCCTGCTTTTATCTTCAGATTTAGGGCCACCTCTTAGGAAAATGGATTTTACCCATTAGGTTCTCCACCTTGCAACCAAAGGACTCTTTCTAAAGTGCAAATCTGATCATGTTATTCCAAAAACAAAACAAAACAAAACAAAAGACTCTGAAGGCCTCTTATCCCGGGATCAAGCCAGAACCCTTACTAGGCCTTTCTGTGATTTAGCCCTTGTTTTCTTCTCCAAAGACTTATTTTTTTCCTGACCATGCCATCTTGTTTTCTGTTGCACTTCATTGCCTTTACACATATTTCCTTCTATCTCATGAATTTCTATTTGTTTATATTTCAAGGCCCAACATCAATATTTTTTCCTCTTTGAAGTGTACTGTCCATCCATGCCCCCCCAGTTGATGATCCCCACTTCTGTGTTCTAGTACATAGTACTCTGTAACCTCTTGTATAGTATTCCAAACACTCTAGTGTTTATATTCCCTGGTAAGCTCAATGGTAAGCACTATGCTCCATTCATCTGTGTATGGCTGGCATCAAGCACAGTGCTTAGCACTTGGAGGATGCCATGAATGGATAGATAGATGTGTGGACATACCCCTTGGGAAGGGGCAGTCACAGCAGCTTCTCTTGCCTTTTGAGGACTCTCATGATAGAAGGTCTAAGCAGGCAATTGCCAAAACTGCTACTGCTGGATCATGTTTATTTCCTTCATAGCACATATCACACTCTGTAATTGTCTTGTTTGTTCACATATTGTTTATCTCCCCCCACCACATTGTATATTTCATAAGGGCAGGGACCTTGACTATGATCTTCATCACTGTATCCTTAGCACTTAGCACCTGTAAATAGTCAGTAAGCGAATGTATGGCTACCGGAAACATATTCCCGCAGTGAAAATCCTTCCAAGCCACATGGTGATAAAGCTTTGAAGATCTCATTTTGGTGGAATTCCAAGTAGGAGTATGAAGTGGCAGAAATAGCACTAATCTGAGTCAAGAAATCAAAGCTGTATGAACCTGGGTAGGCCCTTTCCTGGGTCCTCAGTTTCTGTATCTATAAAACAAGCCAGATATTAATCCCTTAAATTTATACAATGCAAAGCTCTTTACCATCTATTATTTCAATCTAGTCTCATAGTAGACAGAGCAGACATTATTATTATTTTTACAGAGGCTCGGAAAGTTTAAGTAAACTAGATTTTCTCTAAGATCTCTTCTATTTCAAACATTGTATGAGTCTATATAACTAATCGCACAAAAAGTCAGTAGTATGAATCCTATCTTCTCTTGACTTTGGCCTTATGTTATCATTTCCTAATAGGGTTTTTAAAAATATGAGCCCATCCTTTAGGGGGAATCCATTATCTTTGGTTCCTGATAGGTACTCCATTTTGTCTTCTCAGTTTTCCACACTTGTGGCAAAACAAGCCAAGAGGAGGAACAGACACAGTCCTGGTGGTGTGGCCCAGCCCTTATTCTGCGGAGATGGCAAACAAGGGGAACAAGAAACGTCGGCAGTTCTCCCTGGAGGAGAAAATGAAAGTTGTGGAAGCTGTAGATTCAGGCAAGAGGAAAGGCGAGGTAGCAAAAGAATTCGGTATCACTCCTTCTACTTTGTCTACATTCTTAAAGGATCGCACCAAATTTGAAGAAAAGGTGCGGGAGGCGTCTGTGGGACCCCAGCGGAAAAGGATGAGGAACGCTCTATATGACGACATTGATAAGGCTGTTTTTGCTTGGTTTCAAGAAATCCATGCCAAAAACATTCTCGTGACTGGCTCTGTCATTCGGAAAAAAGCACTAAACTTGGCCAACATGCTTGGCTATGACAATTTTCAAGCAAGTGTGGGCTGGCTGAACAGATTTAGGGATCGCCACGGAATTGCTTTGAAAGCAGTCTGTAGAGAGGATAGTGACAGATTAATGAATGGTCTAGGAATAGATAAGGTTAACGAGTGGCATGCAGGGGAAATTATAAAACTGATTGCTGACTACAGCCCAGATGATATCTTTAATGCTGATGAGACAGGAGTGTTTTTCCAGTTGCTTCCCCAGCACACACTTGCTGCTAAAGGGGACCATTGTAGAGAGGGCAAGAAAGCAAAGCAGCGGTTGACAGCACTCTTTTGTTGCAATGCTTCAGGGACTGAGAAAATGAGACCATTGATTGTTGGTAGGTCAGCCAACCCACGCTGCCTCAAGAATGTCCATTCCCTCCCTTGTGATTACCGAGCCAACCAGTGGGCATGGATGACGCAGGATCTGTTTAATGAGTGGCTGATACAAGTGGATGCCAGGATGAAGGAGGCGGAACGCCGGATCCTCCTGCTGATTGACAACTGCTCTGCTCACAACATGCTTCCACGCTTGGAAAGGATTCAGGTGGGGTATCTGCCCTCAAACTGTACTGCTGTCCTGCAGCCACTGAATCTTGGCATAATTCACACCATGAAAGTACTGTACAGGAGCCACCTTCTAAAACTGATCCTCCTCAAGCTCAACAGCAACGAGGATCAAGAAAAAGTGGACATCAAGCAGGCCATTGACATGATTGCTGCAGCATGGTGGTCAGTCAAGCAGTCCACAGTGGTGAAATGCTGGCAGAAGGCAGGCATCATCCCTATGGAACTGACAGATTCTAACACAGAAGCAGCAGCCAGTGAACCAGATATTGCCATTGAAAAGTTGTGGCACTCAGTGGCTATTGCCAGCTGTGTCCCAAATGAAATAAATTTCCAGGACTTTGTCACTGCAGATGATGATCTCATCATCTCTCAGGAGCTGATGGACACAGAGATCATCCAGGGCATGGTGGCTGGTGAAAATACTGATGAAGCTGGAAGTGAAGATGAGGGAGAGGCATCTTTACCACAGCAGCCAAAAATCACCATCACAGAGGCCATCTCAAGTGCACAGAAACTTAGACGGTTCCTTTCCACTTGTGTAGGCGTTCCTGATGCCATTTTTGGACAGCTAAATGGCATAGATGAATACTTAATGAGAAGAGTGACACAAACTCTTATTGACTCCAAAATTACTGATTTCCTTCAAACAAAATAATGTAGGAATTAACTGCCTCTTTTAATTTAGAAGATGTAGTTTACAAGAATAAAGATCTTTAGATAGGATATTGAAGTTAAATTTTAAGCAATATTATGATGACAACATTCCAGTCCTCTGAAATAATCAGGAAACTTCCTTGAATGGAATTTGGAAATGCAATTTGACTAAGATACGTGTTCTCTTTTGATTAATCCAATGGTTTCCAAACTCGTCTGCACCTTAGGATCACTTGAGGATCTTTAAAAAATTTCCCAAGCCCAGGCTTTTTCCCAGACCAATTAAATCACAATCTCTGGTGCTGGGTCACAGGCATTAGTAGTTTTTGAAGCTCCCCAGGTAATTCCAATGTGCAGAAAAGTTTGAAAACTACTGAATTAACCACAGGAAAATCAAGCACACTATGAGTCTGGAGCCAATTTTTTCCCAATACGTCTAGCTCAGCGGTTTCCAAATTTTAGCTCACTTCAGAATCACATGGAAGGCTTGCTAAAACCCAGATTGCTGGGCTCCGCCTCCAGAGTTTCTGATTTAGTGGAGGGGCCCAAGAATTTTCATTTCTAACAAGTTCCCAGGTAATGCTGATGCTGATGTGGTCTGTGGTCCATACTTTGAGAACCACTGGTCTAGCTAGATTCTAGCACTTTTCTCTTAAGCTGGCCATCTGAATACTCCCAATCACTAACTGTCAAAAAAAAAAAAAAAAAAAAAAAAGCAGCAGCTATTCTTACTCCAGAGCTGTTAACTCCTCTCTGCCACTTTGGTAACTCTAGAACATTCTTAGCTATTCTCTTGACTGCCCCGTGAGTTAGCCAAGTACTCAGTAGAGGTACGTCTATCTGTGCCCAAAGAATTACCAGGAGCCATCTAGCATATTAAAACATGTTGTAGTGCTACAGGCTTATTATTAATAGGGAGCTGGGGTACAGGGAAATAAAGCACATTAAAGAGGAAACATGATACAATCTGGGAGGCACGGTATAATATCTGAGAATCCTGTTAATCAGGATCGTGGGAGAGAACATACAGCCCAGTGTGCCTCTCAGTGTCCAGACAAGGTTAGAAGGAAGTTTGTGAGAGAGGTGACGTGTCAGAGTGTTTGGATCACCCACTATTTGGATTATTTGCTCTGCTCCTCTGTGTGGATTTCCTGTGGATAATCCAGCCTGGGCCATGTAATTAAGATGAGGGCACACTGTTTGCCTTCACTAAAATTACTTCATAAATTGCCTTTATTCCTTCATATTTGTTCTTCAGAGAAGTCTGCTAGAGAAGAGTTGATTTTAAGTTATTTAAAACTAGATAAATTTATAATCAGATTTATATTCAAGTTTTCTCCTATAGAGAAGGCATTCTTAATACCCTGTATAACCCTAGTATCTATTCCTAATAAGTCAGATAAATGTTAGTTTCATTTTTTAGAAGATACGTACACAATACCTGCCAGTGTTGTAGTGCACCGTAGTACCCCCTTATCCAAAGTCTCGCTTTCTGCAGTTTCAGTTACCTGCAGTCAGCTATGGTCTGAAAATATTAAATGGAAAATTCCAGAAATAAACAATCATAAGTTTTAAATTGTGCACCGTTCTGAGTAGCATGATGAATGCGACTTCTCATGCCACCCATCTCCATCCTGCCCCGGCTGTGAATCCTCCCTTTGTCCAGTGGATCCACGCTGTATACACTACCCGCCTGTCAGTCACTTAGTAGCTGTCTCAGTTATTAGATTGACTGTTGTGGTATTGCAGTGCTTGTGTTCAAGTCACCCTTGTTTTACTTAATAATGGCGCCAAAGTGCAAGAGTAGTGATGCTGGCAATTCGGATATGCCAAAGAGATGCCGTTAAGGGCTTCCTTTAAGTGAAAAGGTGAAAGTTCTTGACTTAAGGAAAGAAAAAAGAAATTGTATGCTAAGGTTGCTAAGATCTACAGTAACTTTTATTACAGTATATTGTTATAATTGTTCTATTTTATTATTATTGTTAATCTCTTACTGTGCCTAATTTATAAATTAAACTTTATCATAGGTTTGTATATATAGGAAAAAACATAGCATATATAGGGTTCAGTACTATCCGTGGTTTTGGGCATCCACTGGGGGTCATGGAATGTATCCTCCTTGGATAAGAGAGGGCTACTGTAGTCCCCCCCACCCTTTCAGGTTAATTTTTTGGCTATTTCAGGAACCCATAGCAATTCAGTTATTTTTCTTTCTGTAGTTACTTAGTTAAAACAGATGTTTAAAGCAGATTAATCGTAGAAAGTACTGCTTCCACGTTGAACAAAACAACAAGCACAAAAAACAGCAGATGTTTAAATAGATGTTTTTTTAAAGCTTATTTTGGATCTTTTTCCTTTTAACAAACTAGTGTAATTTGGATTAAAAGTACTATACCTATTTTAAATTCTTAGCACTTAGGAGAGGAAAACAATGTCTTCTGGCCAAGTCCTGTGGTTCTTTATCATTGTCAACACCTAATTGCTCTCAGCATCTTGTGTCAGGATTACTGACATAATTTCTAATTTCTTCCCTCACCTTTCTCCTGAAGTCCATTTTGCACATAATGTTAGATCTAGTGGCATCATGCCATTTCCCCTACCCAAGTGTCTTTGGCAGCTCCCAAATGCCTAAAAAATACGAGATTATTCAGCTGAGTTTCAGCACCCTCTAGAGTTGACTACAACCTGCATTTCCAGCTTGGTTGCTCATTGTGTGCACTGCCCCCTGAATAGGCCATTGTCTTTCACTCCATACCCATGTCTGCTAGTGTGCCTTTTCCTGAATGCCTCTCCCTGCTCTCTATCAAGCTAGGCCCTACACATTCTTAAAAAACTAACTGGAGTCCTTTTTCTTCCAGCCTGTCTTGAAGACTCCAGCACCTGCTCCACCCTTCTTTCCCTCAACTCCTCAGCACGTCTTGTCTCTACCACTGAGTTAAGCACTTAAATGTCTAGCAGTATTCTGTGGCTCTTTAACTAGACTGTAAGCTCCATGAAAGCAGGGACCAGTCAGCCTTTGTAACTTACTGGTGCCTAGCACTGTGCCGGGCACATCATAGGCACTTCAGTAAACATTTGTGTATAAATTGATACACAGATGTAATGTGTCAAAGCCACCTTATTTTTAAAGCTGTATGAAGCATTGATTGTACTAGAAAATGACTTGGAGGTAAGGTAGGGTTGTCTTCTATTTAAAAGGATTTGAAAAATTTTTCCATGAATATCATTGCATCAAATATTATTCTAGTCCAGGTTATAAACTGTTCTTTGATAATGAAGAATTCTCATATAGAGAGTTAAACCTGTTTCCTTCCACAGAAAGTCACTGCAGGATTCTCCAGTTATACACACAAGACTTCAGGATGAAAGGCTTTGTCTAAGTGCCTTGCATATAGTAGTATTCCGTATATATGTTTAAACTTGCTTTTTTTAAAAAAAGAAATCTCACATTCTTGACTCATTTAACACATCATATGATTTAGATCCCAGTCGATGGAAATCATGTACAAAAGAAAGAGCTTTTGCAGTCTGGTTTACATTGGCTGAACCTTTGATTCTATTGGATATTAGGGTTTTTTGTTTGATGCTTTGTTTCTTTAGAAAGAGGTTGATATTACTCCTTCTTAGTCTGTTGTCTTCACCAGCCCCTTGTGGCTTCTCCCTGACTCTCTGGTCCCTCTAGCCCCACTTGAGGACTTCATTTTGCCCTAGTTGACCAATTGACTCTGTATGACAACGTGCTGGGACTAGGCACCTACCTTGTGCTGTCATGAGGACGAAAAGGTGTACCTGGCACAGACTAAGTGTTCTATAAATGCTATGTATGTCATTACTATCCAGTACTATCAGAACTTTACCAGTACCATCTAGAGGCAGGGACCTGCCTTACCAGCCCTTTCTCCCACTGACGGATCTTGGGGCTCAGTGTTCTAGAACCTGGCCCAACCTGATCAATAAATAAAATTCAAGTTTTCTTTGCCCTGTTCCTAAGAGGGGCTTTCATTAAAAAGGAAGGAAGCTAAGAGTTATTGATTGCCTATTATATGTCAAGCATTGTTTCACTTCCTATCATTTAATCTTTCCAGCAAATCATAATACAAAAGGACAAATAGGCTCAGATAATGTAATTCCAAAGTTGCAGGGCCGGCCCCGTGGCTTAGCAGTTAAGTGCGCACGCTCCGCTACTGGGGGCCCGGGTTAGGATCCCAGGCGCGCACCGACATACTGCTTGTCCAGCCATGCTGAGGCGGCATCCCACATACAGCAACTAGAAGCATGTGCAACTATGACATACAACTATCTACTGGGGCTTTGGGGAGAAAAAGGAGAAAAAAAAGCAGGAGGATTGGCAATAGATGTTAGCTCAGGGCTGGTCTTCCTCAGCAAAAAGAGGAGGATTGGCATGGATGTTAGCTCAGGGCTGATCTTCCTCACACACACACAAAAAAGTTGCAAATCTATTAAAGAACTCCTCATGCTACCTGAGGCCTTAGTTCTTTGAAGTGGACTGTGGTAGCATATTCTGGCCACCAGAGGGCAGGGGTGGAGTACCTAAGGGAGACAATTTAGTCAACTGAAGAAACCTAGGAGCAGCCACTTCTAATTTCTCTGACAAGGTAGATATTGAGAGGGAAGACAAGGAAAACGAGACGAGACATAGGATGTGGGATTTGTTCAAACAACTAACTTAGAAATAACTGTGCCTTGGACCACCTAATCCACCCTGTTACACACCTACTCCTTCGCTAGAGACTTTTTGCAGCCTATTGATAACCACAGGCCATGTAATTGACCTGAACAGATAGACATGCTCTGCAGATGAGCCAGTATTAGAAAAATAACTACCTACCAAACATATCCATGCTTGCAATAATCATATATTGGATCTTATAATAAACTCATTGCTGGCCATACAGCCTCTAAGGATGAAGTACATGGCCCTACCTTCAAGGAGTCCAGTTAGTAGAGGAGATAAAGAGGAAAAAATAATAAGAGTGGGAAATGCCATTTTAGAGAATATGCAGAGAATATATAGGAGTACAGAGACGGAGCCTAAAGGAGCCCCTGCATGAGAGAAAAGCAATTCAATAGGAAATATTGCCAAGAGCATGGGACATTTAATGAGAATTCAGAGGGAGGAGTAGGGAATTAGGCATACGGGGCTGGGAGGCAACGCCTGGCAGAAGGAACAGCGTATATAAAGGCCTGGGGTATTAAAAAAATAGCCCATTTGGGAACAGCTAAGGTCAGAGGTTGGGATGTCAAGCAAAGGATGTGTGGCAGGACAAGAGGATGGAGATGTAAGCAATGGCAATGTTTTTAAGGTCTGGTTGGCTAGAGAATTAATTTTGAACTTATCCTGAAAACACTGGAGAACCACTTACAAAAAGTAAAGGTCAATTTTTTTTTTCTTAGAAAATAATTGATAACTATTGTGGAGGCCGGGTTGTAGAGAAACAGATCAACTCGTTAGGCTGTGGCATAGTCCTGAAGAGAAATGATGAACACTGAGGGCAAGAAAAAGACGTTAGATTTAAGAGATTTACCAGGTAGATGGATTTGATGTGGGAGTTGAAGAGGAATATTCTAGAATTTCCCAGGTTTCTGGCTTGAGTAGCTGGGTCATGCCATAATCAAGATAGGTTAACAGGTGAAGAGGAGTTTGGGGGTATGCTGCATGTAAGGTACCTCTGAGCATCCAGGCAGAGCTGTCCAATAACCGCTCTGGAGACTTTATATAGACAGATATGCTTATTGGTGTTCTAGAAAGGTCACGCTGGAAATCACGTTTGGCTGCCATTAGCACGCAGATAATAAGGCAACTGAAGCCATAGATGTGGATGTAGTCATCTGGAGAGAGCTTATAATGCAAGATGTTCATGATATGGGGTTCCATGAGCCAGCCTTTTTATAATCATGTGTGTATATACATGCACATGTGGATATTTCATCAGTCTCAACTAGATCTGAAAATAAAACTTAAGCAGTGGTGCTAAATGAGGGAAGAGGCCAAGGACACAAGCACTGAAAGAACAGATGGGGAAGCAGAGCCCTGTAAGGTGGAGGAGATGCTAAAGAATGAGTGTTTGAGGCATTTCACAGGGCTCTGGATCCCAGATACTGCATGTAGACAGGGTGGGTGCACAGGACAGTAAGACGGGAAGGGCCCTTGGAAGACCAACTCCTTCACTGTCTGGGGTGGGTATGAGCTTAGGGGTAGCATACCCAGGGTTACAGGAGTACTGCAAAAGGAAGACTACAACTCTCGTTAACCCTATACCCACGCTCCCACTTCTTCCAGAGCTGAGAGAGGTAGGAGGAGGAGGACATTCAGGGAGAGGCTTCACAACAGGTATGGGGAGAGCGTGGTGGCACAGATTATTCCTTATGAAGTGTTATGCTCCAGTTAGGAATTCCACTCCCAATTCTCTTAGTATAACGTGTTAGCTTTAATTTATTGATGGGAAAAATGTGGCTTAAAATTCACTTATCAAAATTCAGAGTTAGGACAGTGGTAAAACATGAGCCAGTTTTGGGTTTTCTGATTCCAATCTAGTATGGAATAGGAGCCAGGCAACATGAGAACTGAAAGGGTCCTCAGGCAATCTAGTCCTCCTCCCCTCTTCACTGATGAAAAAATTGAGTCCCCAAAGGATTAACTGACTCACTCAGGACCACAAAGCAAAAAAGAAAGAACTGGGTTTCTTTAT
Organism: Ceratotherium simum simum; assembly: GCF_057802395.1. NCBI lineage: Eukaryota > Metazoa > Chordata > Mammalia > Perissodactyla > Rhinocerotidae > Ceratotherium > Ceratotherium simum. Next base: position 27,300,689 of record NC_141903.1, read on the forward strand.
GCTTTACCGCTTTCTATAAGGACAGATCCTTTTGTTATGGTTGGGAAAATTAATGAATGAATCACTCTCCAAATGTAAAGAGATGGTATTTTAAGCTTACTGGGGTATTTTAAGCTCAGTGGTGACCTAAATGAAACACCTAAGTGGTGTTTCTAAGTTAGAACCCCCCCTGCAATTAATTTAGACACAGAGTAATATTTTATTAGCACAATTTATTAGCACACAAATGAAATGACACCTCTAGATCTCAACACATATAGGATCTTACATAATAAACATTATGAGCATATCCTTCTAGAAGAAAAGGATCTGCTATTAACCAACTCCCCACCTCCTGCAATAGGCTGCAATCCATCAATAACTCATCCTCATCCCATAGAGTTAGGTTAAGCATGAATTATGTGGAATAGCATCAAGGCACTTGCTTTAATTAAAAAAGATACACGTGGTATAAAACATGTTCCTACAAGTCATTAGCCTTCAATAATTGGAAAAAGGTAATATACTTTTTTTAGTGAATAGACAAGACAGAATTTAAGTTCATTCACCTATCACCCTGATATTGTCTTGATTTGTATATAAAATTTCAAAGGAGACCCAAAAAGGTAGTGTTTTATATAGATTGGTTTGTTCACACTAACTGTTGAGAAATCATGGCAGCATCAGAACTCAAACAGTAATTTGCCAACTGATTTGAACTGAAAAGGCAAGAGCTGTTTGACTCCAAGTATCTTATTTTAGGGATGGGAGATGGAGTGGGGAAGAGAACTTCCCTATAATAAGTTTATTAAAGCTGCAGTTAAAAAGCCTTTTTGGCTAAGGCTGCTTGTCTGTCTGCCAACTAAAAAACCTTCAGTTAGAAATTTTGTCATTGGTATTTTGTAATAAGATTGTAATTATTTGGCCTTTTTCAGAGCCATAATTCAAGTCCAAGAAAGGTTATAGAAGGTTCCAGTGTAGACTCACAAACATGGCATCTCCAATAAAGCCATTTAGTGTCCCTCATTATTCCAGTTTTCATAATTCAATGTTATCTCCTTCCTATTTTACATCACTAAGAGAAAAACAAAATACACACCAAAAAAATCCACTATTTAGTATACTGTTTAACTTTCCTAACTGTATTTAACATGTTTACCTTAAAATTACAGGTGCAAAACGCTATAAAAAAATAGTCCTTGTCAGGATAAAAATTGCCTTACAAAAATAAATCTCCCCCACTCCCACATCTAAATTCCCCATTCCTAAAGTTACTAACATGTTTTTTAACTAAAATGCCTTTAACTTACAGTATTTCAATAGTGTTTTACTTTAATAATAGGCTATGATAAACCAGCTGGTGTATTACATTGGCCTCTTCCATTAAAATTTTCATTCTTGTTATTAGCACTCAAATTAATAATTTTATTCATGATTATCTAAAATCTTATACAAAAAAAAAAAAAGCCAAATTAGTTCAAAGCCTAAAATCTTTCTAGATCCAATTTCCTCCTCTTTGCAGTTTTTTTAAGCCCAGTTCAAATAAGGCATGACTAGAACAGATAAAGAAAACATTAAAGGGAAAAAAAAAAAGAAGAGAAACATTAAAGAACAGAAAAACTAAGCAATGTCTAAATCCTATCAATTGGGCTTTTACCATGTCACACTGGAATCATTCCCTGAATAGACCAGGGCCATCCATGCCTCCTTGTCTGCCCCAGTTGTCTGCCTCCTGCTCAGACCTCAGTCCAGACTCAGCTCAGCCCCTCCATAAAGCACCTCCAAGTGCCCCCTGTGTTACCTAGGAGAGTTACCATATAGCCCACCTACTGGATTTAGTACCATAGTCCCAGCACCTGGCCCAGGGCCCTAGACTCCCGCGTGGGTCCTCAGGAGGTATTAGAGGTATTGTCTACATGGATGCAAAAGAACCTATGGCTCATCTATAGCAATACATAGAGGAAAACAATTCGTTAAAAACTTTAATAAGGATCACAGAGCTTTAATTTATCATCATAACTTCTAGACTCAATTTAAGTTCCCAAGAAATTCACTGCAGCCCTTTCTCATTTTTATATTAAGATCACGGCTAACACTCAGACAATGTGTTTTTTTTTTTTTTTTTTTTAAAGATTTTATTTTTTATTTATTTTTTCCCCCCAAAGCCCCAGTAGATAGTTGTATGTCATAGCTGCACATCCTTCCAGTTGCTGTATGTGGGACTTGGCCTCAGGATGGACGGAGAAGCAGTGCCTCGGTGCGCGCCCGGGATCCAAACCCGGGCCACCAGCATCGGAGCGCGAGCACTTAACCACCAAGCCACGGGGCCGGCCCTGACAATGTGTTCTTAAATGACAAATTACTAAGAGAATATATCCCTGCAGAAAATTACTGTTCTTGTTAAAATGTAGTCATTAGCATTAGAAAAGTCTAATGAACTCATCTAAAACCCTGACATATTTAAAGATCACCATTTACCATACTGTAAATTTACCAACAAATTTTGGCTTCAACGTCTACTATTGTTTAAAAGCTAAGTCAGACTATCCAGATCATGTTTTCCTTTGATCAACTTAAAAAAAGTAATTGTCAACTAGCTGTCAATTTTGCCCCCATCAGAGGCACAGAGCGTACTGCAGTCACTCAGTCAGTGCTCCAGAGTAGATCAGCCTGGGCTTTTGCCCCAACCCTGGCTACCACTGCTCCTCAGCTCTGTCAGCTTTGCTGAATCTGTGCCCCTCCCCTTCTAGAAACAGAACCCAGGTCTGACCTTGCTCTCAAACTAAGGTGTCACTCCTAATCCTGATCTCCCTACTGTTGTGTGGTGCTAACCAGGGAGTGGATCCTATCAACTGAGTCCCTCTTTTCTCCGGCATTTGGTCAAGGTAGTCTTTTCCATGGTCTATTCCCGTCACCCCTCTCTTGAATGTTATCCTTGAATGTTATCCTTAGTCTCTGTGCATCGGCACACTCCATCCCTCTGGTTATAACAAATTTAAAAATAAGTAAGGTTGGGGGGCTGGCCTGGTGGCATACTTAAGTTCGCGCACTCCACTTTGGTGGCCCAGGGTTCACGGGTCAGATTCTGGGCGCGGACCTACACACTGCTAATGAAGCCATGCCGTGTCAAGCATCCCACATATAAAGTCAAGTCAGATGGGTATGGATGTTAGCCCAGTGCCAATCTCCCTCAGTAAAAAGAGGAGGATTGGCAACGGATGTTAGCTCAGGGCTAATCTTCCTCACCAAAAAATAAAAATAAAATAAAAAATAAAAAAGATTAAAAAAAAATAAGGTTGTAAGACTTTTAACCATCAAGAGTGTACACACTACATTTCAATTAAATGACCATTTTATGATATTCAGAGTTTTGTACATTTGTCAATAAGCAATGAGAAAATGCTTCATTTAGACTCTAAAGTTTAGAGTAAGCAAGATATTTTTGTATCAATAAAGTGTAAAATATCACCTGATGAACTAAAGTCCAAAGCCCTTGAACAAGAAACCAAATGAAAACTAGTTTTACTGGTGAATTAGGCTTTGGTTTCAGGTTTGATTCCTTTAAATATCAGCAATAAAAAAACTTTAACAGGGGCCAGCCCCGTGGCACAGCGGTTAAGTGCGCAAGCTCCGCTGCTGCTGACCTGGGTTTGGATCCCGGGCGCGCATCGACACAGGGCTTGTTGGGCCACGCTGTGGCGGCATCCCACATAAAGTGGAGGAAGATGGGCACGGATGTTAGCTCAGGGCTGGTCTTCCTCAGCAAAAAGAGGAGGATTGGCATGGATGTTAGTTCAGGGCTGATCTTCTTCACACACACACAAAAAAATTAACCATGTATAAGTTTAGGCAGACCTCAACCCAAGCAGAGAAGGTGAGATATAAATTCTAGAGAAATCTTAAATGGTTTTACAAATGGCTACCAGAAGCAGAATCTCTTGTTTGTTTGTTTGGGTGGGAGAGTAACAAACCAGAACACAATTCAAGAATTTGCTAATTGCATAAAGCTCCAGAATTGTTTATATCCATGTATGGATAGAAATGTCAGGAAAAGGTCAAATCCTGTCACTCTTCTTCTAAGGGACTTTCCAAATTCTTTGGATTGACATTTTTTTGCTGTGCTAGTGTTTGTTAAATTATAGTCATCTTGAACATGTACTCATTACTCTGTTACATGGCATTAGACATCCATAATGGTCTGGATTCAAACCTGGCTTGGAGGAGGTACAAGGGGGATTAAAAACAAATGACCCACCAAGATACTGTGATTTTACTGTTAGTATTCATAAGACTGGACAGAAAGGGCAAATATTGGCTAAAAACAAACAAAACACAAACAGCAGATAGCATTTCTGCAATTCTAGACTTAACTTCTAAAAGGATGTCAAAATTCAGGACACTATTACATTTAATCATGATGTTAATCACCTCAAAGATAGAAATCCAGCTTTTCTACCAAGAAACTGCTTTAACAACGGAAAGACATTTTCCACGTAAACAGACGGGCAGAACTCTACCAACAGAAAAGCAACACTTGCAGTTTATGGATCCAACAAGAAAGCTAAATATGTTTAAAAGTGTCCTACAAGTGTCCCATTCCAATAGATGTCCTACACATAGGGTTTGCTTCTCATAAATAATTAAACTGTTTAGAATGCAGCACGAGGTTAAAAAATTACATTGCACTTTTGCAATTACTATTTTGTTTGTTTTAAATGGTGTGGCTAAATGTTTCAATCTCACATAAATTAGTCTCTTGGTCCTAACTTTGGAAAACCTGGTTTTTTTCTCACCTATCAGCTCCAGATACAGAACTATAAGCTTTCAATGATGGACATTCTTGCTTTTCAAAAGGAACTATTCCTGTAGCCACAACCTGTGGCCAGCTATCATAAATAATACACCCACAGAACTTGGGTTGTATGAATGTGATGCTTCTAAATCCTCTTGCATAATAGTTTTAGGTGGCCTAAAGAGTTAAAAGCTGTCATTGTCATCAATATTTATTGTACATCAATAGACTGCATGGCAGTAAGCATTAGCTTTGTTTTCACTAAAACATCTACAAATTAATTATTGATGTTCTTTTGGAAGCACTCTATCACTTTTATTGGTTATAATAAATTTTTCTTGCAGAGTAAAGATGAACAGTAGTTTCTATTTGAGAAAGACTCTTAATTCCCAGCCCACCTTTGCTAAAATGCCATGAGAAGGAAATAAAATTCACTGCTAAGTAAACAAATTCTTATAGGAAACTGTCAATCTGTTTTTTTGCAATTCATCCTCAACAGTTTGCCAAAAGCTCATTTAAAATGCTGTATAGAATTGCTGAGTCAGCATTCTGCCTTCTGTCTGGCAAGCTTGTTACTGGTAATTAGACACAGCAGTTTAGGACAGAGTCCATAAGAAACACATTACATGACTGAAAGCTAAAATAGAACTTAATGGTAGAGAAATACTCAGAAACAGGGACAGATAGAGATCACCATGAGAAGACAGGGAGGATTCCCATTCTTCTTGCTGATTAGGAAGAGCTCCTTGCTCTTACCTACAGACCCTAAACACAAAGGCATGACTAAAAACATCAAATATATTACAAAGAATGTTCTGTATAAAGAGAGGCTGACTGGTAGGATTTCACAAACCAGCTCAGCCATCACACTACTGATGAGACTGTGTCCACGGTTCTCTGCTTTAAGGAGACCAATGGTGCTTTCCTATTAAAAGCCGGAGATCCTACTGCCGTCTGGGGAGCAAAAACTGGGAATAGAGAAGCACAAGAACAAACTTGTCTAGTTATTACCTTGTGCTCCAGAAGCCTCTTGGCCTGCTGGTACATGAGCAGACATAACATTCTTTCCCTGCCTCCTTTCCACTCCCTCTCCAAGGAGCCATGTGAAGGTGGTTCTAGCACTTCTCATGTAAATGCCAGCTTCACCCCTTTACCTCTGGAAGAAGGAAGAGTTCAAATGCATATCTCCTAAAACAGGATGATGATTAAGTTTACAGTTCAATTCAATAGATATTTACTTAATTGCAAGAATACCTCATATCTGCAAGAAAGCTTGAAATCACAATATTTTCTTCTTTTTGATTCTGCCTTACTATAAGCTCTGCTGCATTTGTGTATCTACAAAGGACATCTACTATCTCAATAAATCACTGGAAAGACTCAGACCATTGGGAATACATATTCCTTTCTGATTTTGAGATTCTTCTGCAAAAGCCATCGCTTCATATACACTATAAAAGAGAAGGTTTTCTTCCTCATTTTTGCAATACTGTCCCCGGGCCAGGGAATCCCTCACAGAGGGATTGCATTGAGCCAGCAGAACCTGGATACCAATGGCTTCATAATCTCTGCGAACTTCTTTCAGTGTATGGATCCCTGCTGTATCTAAAAACTGTATTGCACTGCAGTCAATCACTATGGTATGGAGCTCCAAGGGATCACAGGAAAGTTGCACTGAAACTCCGTCCTGGATTCCACTGAGAGTTACTGCTTCCTTTTTCATCTTTCTCTTTGCTGCCTTCTTCTGAGCTGCCTTTACTAATACTGGGTTGAGAGTTTTTTTGTATAAAGCAGATTTAAAACATTCTTTGTTTATGTAGTAGAGAGGGGCTACAAAGCGGAAAATCTTGATGCCCGGCTTAGCCTGAAGGTTCTTGTAATCAGACATGGATTCAAAGATTTCAGTCTCTTCCACCAAGCCAAGCAATGAAATCTTTGGCTTCTGAGTGCGAAGAATGACACAAAACATAGAAAAACAAACCCCAATAAGCAGGCCTAATTCAGTACTTATCAGTGCAGAGGACAGCATAGTAACAAACCAGATAACCGTATCCATTCTGCTAACCCTCCACATCTTGGGCAGATCCTTAAATTTACGCAGGGCTCCCCGGAGATTTACAATAGTGATCACAGCAAGGACACTTTTCTGAAGGGAATAGAATAAAGGAGCTATTACCAGGAGGACCAACAAAAGAACCAGAGCTGTCATTACACCAGAAAGCTGAGTTTGGCAGCCCGTTGATTCTTTAACCAACGTCTTTGCAAGAGCTGCGCTAGTAGTAAAGCAGTGAAAGAAGGAAGGGATGATATTGCAAAAGCCAATGGCATACATTTCCTGATTAGCTTTGACTGTGTAGCCATGTTTCTTGGCAAACATCTCAGAAAGTGATACAGTGATAGCAAAACCAATGATAGAAATAGCTATTGCATCTACAGCCACACTAGGAATTAAGTTCCAGTCTGGTGCTTTGGGTGGCATAAACCCAGTGGGAATATGTCCAGCAATACTGGTATTGTATTTCTCATTTAGTTTTCCAAAATGAGAGGCTAATGTGGCTGCCACAACGACAAAAAGTTCAGTAGGAATTGGTGCCTTAAGCTTGGACTTGAAGCGTTCATTGAGTTCTTTGGTTGGCAAAAGAACCAAAAGGCACAAAAGGCTGGTGATGAGGTCACAGACATTGGTCTTATGGATGTTTCTGAAGATATGTATCCAAGTAGTGATGAGCGAGCCCACGCCATTACTCCGAGGAAGGCTGAGCCCAAGGAGATACTTGGCTTGAGATGTAAGAATAGTGAAGGAGGCACCAGTGACAAATCCACTCAGCAAGGCATCTGAGAGGTAGACAGAAACAAAGCCCACTTGAAAGAAGCCCATCGCTACCTGAAAGGAAGGATATATAAGTGTTAAATATAAATGGAAAAGCTTCTAATCCTGTATTACCCAGGCATTCCTTTGCATGGAGACATACCATCAGAGCATCACAGAATGTCAGCTAGAAAAAACACAATCACGTATCAATCCTCTAATTTTACATAGAGAGAGTTCATTTTACTGACTCAGAAGGCTAAGCAACTTGCCCAAGGTCACACTGTTACTCAATAGCCCAGATGAGACAAGAATTAAGGATTCCTACCTTCTTGTACAATGTTTCTTAAACTTGAATAAGGTTCAGACCTCTTTCAAAAAGAAAAAAATTCTCAAGGATCCATGAGAAATCATAAAAACTCAAATTGGAAGAATTCTTCTAATTAAAAACCATGTGTTTTCTTTAAACTACAAATTATTACCATAAAAGTAAAGTTTCAACTGATAAAACCAAAAATTAGATTCACACCAAAATAGAATCACACTTTTGAAATTACAGAACTCTCTTTAATCTAACCTTATATTGAGAAACTAGTCTCATCCAGTATACATGTGCTTATGCCATACTGCTTCCCATATTAATTTGGCATCCTCAAAGATACAACTTTTTTATTTCTTTGTTTTTTTCCTCTTCCCAATAATTCTTCAGAATTCTACTGTGCCATTCCTCATTCTTGGTGAGACATACTAACAAAAAAGCAAAAATGGACTGAGGAGCACAACTCTTCTGCACATCACCCCCTTCTCCCTTTCCTCCTCATCCAAGCACCAAATCAAGTGAGCGACTCTTCCCCTTCCCTTACTGGTTCCAAATGCCTGTAATAGGAGGTTTAATGCTGGCATTAACTCCTGGATGCCAAAAGGCAGGGGCATGACGATAATAGCAGATTAATGGATTCTACGAGAGACCCAAGAAGAATTTCATTTCTACTCCTTTCTCTTGGCTGATAATATGAAATAGTGGTTCTCAGCTTTTTCCCTCCCCAACAGTCTGAGAGAACTATTTTTGGTGAGAGTCACTCACTAGGAGCAGCAACTCTAAAGGAAGGACGGGGAGGTCATCTATAGTTTCAAAAACACCTGCACTCCTCCTCCCCAACCCCCATTCTGTTACCCTCCCGCCTGACTGTTAATGCTGGCTCTGCCAATAACCGACCACACAAGCAAACCAATGTTTCTCAACATATAAAATTAAGGAGTTATCCTAGATGGTCTGAGGTCCCTTTCTGGTCTAAATTTTTACAACCAAATAATTAAAATCTGACTGACTGAAATTCACTGGTTAAGAGGCAGCCTGGGGTTGAGAAAAGAGATGCAGCCTTATCTTACCTGTGGAGTCAAACCAGGCTTTGAATTTTGGCTCTACCCCTCACATATCCTGAGCATTCAATAAATGACAGCCTTAATTATTATGATCTCTAAGATCCCTCACGGATCTGAGATTTCATGTATAGTGATTTCTTTTGCCAGAAACCACTTGTTCCATTGTTTCTTACCTGATAAATTCCAGCCATAAAGGTTACAGTGCTGCCAACTTTAATTGCATAGCAACTTTTGTCACATGTCCTGTCTGATGTCTGGTTTAATGATATGCTCCCATTTGAAACCATCCCTAAAGAAGGGGCAATATAGACAGTGTCATAGCCAGCTTTGTGTACTTCTCGGTCAACCACCTCACCAATCATAAGGCACAGTACTCCAAAAATGCCCACAGAGATGTGACGGGAGGTCCCCAATAGGAAATAAATGATGCTGGCAAAAAAAGATGTATACAGACCATAAATAGGTTCTTGGCCAGCCAAGAGAGAATAAGCAATGGATTGGGGCACCAATAAGATGCCCACAATCAAGCCAGACATCACATCTCCTAAAATGTTTTTCTTTAGATCATATTTTGGGAGCCACTGCAAAACAGGAAGGAAACCAAAAATCATATTTTTTGCTTTGGTTGGACTACACTGGCAACTCTTCTGTAGTTTTTTGATGACAAATTGCTTGCAGTTAGTATTTGATTTCTCTTGAGGCTCCATATGGATCCTAGGATAAGGTCTGCATGGATCACTGGCCTCGAATTGCTTGAAGTCAGTACTTGATTCCTTTTCAAGCTCCGGATGGATCCTAGATGGATGACTGTATCGGTCATTTCCTTCAACTGAGTCCTTGGGTGAAAGGTCACGTTGCTCTTTACTTTCTGAAGACATTTCTGGAGACAGATGCTTCAGCCTCCTACCCTAAAGAAAACACAGGGTTAACTGATTAAGTAATTCTCAGTGCTCACAAATTTTAACAGTCTTACTTATCACTCATGAGAATTAAGAGTTCAGTTTTGGGGTAGGTATCTTATATTCACTTTCCTTAGTTAAGCCTCATTTGTGAAAAGGGGGAAAAAAGAATCAGACCATAAACACCCAAGTCAAAGCAAAGAATTCACTGGCTACAGGACTTCCCAAGAATATGAATCATCAGGGATTCTTCTCCATCTCTGCCTGGCTCCCCCTGCAGTTTTTTCTCCAGAAGAAGTATCAGGGTGGCCTGTCTCCTCCTTTCTTTATGCTATCAACGGTCTTCTCTCCAGATTTTTCACTCCCAGACATACTGCAAAACAAGATCTAGTCCCAAACCTTCACCCCTACCTGCAAGTCCCTGAAACAAGGAAGCTGGACCCTTTTTTGGGGGGGAGAGGTGTCCCTTTTTAAATAACCCACTAATTGTTGAAAATAAACATAAAAAAGAGAAAGAGAGAGACAGAGTAAAGATACATGTTTTTTGAAAACAGAAAGAAACTAGAGCAAAATGCATTTAGGTCTTTGAACAGCACCCCCTTGCTTGGTAGGAAAGAGGAGAGAGAAGTTAAAAGACTGTTGAAGCAAACAAATGTCACGAGCATGGGGTGGGCTGAGGGGGTAAGTGTCTGATATATGCTCTGAAAAGCTTCCATCTATTCTACTTTATTCTAGTATAGAGTCACATCTGCCCTGTGGGCAGGGCCCATGCTCATGCAAAGAAACATTCACTTTACTATTCTAAGTACATACTCTAAGCACAGGCTGAATAGAGGACTAATGTTGCCCTGCTTGTCCACTTGCAGGGTAACCAGGTGATCCTTCATCTCTGGGTCCTTAACTACATAACTGGTGCCATAGGACCTACCACTAAGAACCGTAGGAAAACAAAGAAGGTAAAACTAACCAAAAAGAGAAGGAATGACAAAAAAATAAGTCGTTGTAATAAGAGTAAAAAAGAGGAGGAAAAAGAAACAGGCTCTCAAAGGAATAGAGTGTAAACTATTTACTAAATACTTCACAAATGAGTGTCTTTGTGATGTTAGTTTAGCTTAGAATGGCCATCCAGCTCTCTGCCTGTCTAGATCCTAACCTTTTTTTGTTTTTTTGGTGAGGAAGATTGGCCCTGAGCTAACATCTATTTCCAATCTTCCCCTTTTTGCTTGAGGAAGATTGGCCCTGAGCTAACATCTGTGCCAATCTTCCTCTAGTTTGTATGTGGGTTGCAGCCACAGCATGGCTTGACAAGTGATGTAGGACTGCACCCAGAATCTGAACCCATAAACCCTTGGTCACCGAAGCGGAGCACACAAACTTAACCACCATGCCACCGGGCCAGCCCCAAGATCCTAACCATTTTTAAAACCCAGTTAAAATGCTCCCTCCTACACAAAGCACTGACCAATTTCTCCTAGCTCCAATGAATCACTATACCCTCTGTGTCCCATTGCATTCTGCACCTCCATCATAATACTAAGTACACTCTTGTATTAGTTATATAGGAGTCTCTCCAGCTCCTGGAGGAATGGACATCTGGTTCCTCATTGTAATCATCAATGAATATAATATAGTAACTCTGAGATAGCAGGCTTACACAATGTTTGAATGAATGAAAGAATAAAAGAAGAAACAAATTTATGACTGTAGCCAGATAGAGATAAAATATATTAGACAGAGGACTCAGGAAGCTTCCTGTTTTGGAATTGACAGAAAATAGGCCCTTGTGAGATTCTATAAATCTAAGGTTACCAAGATGCCATAATCCAGGACCCATGACCTATTCAAGAACACAAGATATGTGAAAGTAACTCACATTAATTTTGTTTAAGATGAAGGATCATCCCACTGAACAACAGTAAAATAACAGTTACTTTGGTGATCTTGTTAAGTAGGTAAGGAAGGAAAGATTTAGATGACCACTTACCCTGAGCAAGTCAATCAGATTGGTGGATACACACAGCAGGTCTTCATTCTTCAATGCAACCTGTCTATAACTCTTCTGACTTCCTACTTCAGGCCAACCTAGTCTGAGTACATTTCTTACGCCCTTCTATTTTGGAACAGCTCTTGGTGATTTCTGGGTCAAAAGCCTTTTCCAAACCTAAGATATGCAAAAGAGGCATAAGAAAAAACTAACAAAATCCATATCTTGCCCTATATGGCTATTATCTGGGAAGGAAAAAGATAAAAATTAATACTTCTATCATCAGTAAACTTGACAGAGCCAAAGAAGGAATCAATGAAACTGAAGATAGAGCAATAGAAATTGTCTAAACTGAAACACAAAGAAAAAAAAGAATTAAAAAAAAACCCAGGGGCTGGCCCAGTGGTGTAGCGGTTAAGTTCGCGCACTATGCTTCAGTAGCCTGGGCTTCGCCAGTTTGGATCCTGGGTGCAGACCTACTCACTGCTCATCAGGCCATGCTGAGGCAGTGTCCCACATAGAGCAGCTAGAAGGATATATAACTATGACATACAACTATCTACTGGGGCTTTGGAGAGAAAAAAGGGAAAAAGGAGGAAGACTGGCAACAGATGTTATAGCTCAGGGCCAATCTTCCTCAAAAAAAATAAATTATCCCTTAAAAAAATAATTAACAAAACCCCAAAAAACGATAACAATAATGTAAAAGAACATTTGAGAGCAGTGGGACAGATTAAACAATCTAACATATGCATGATTAGAATCTCAAAAGAATACAGAGAATGGGCAGAAAAAATATTTGAAGACATAATGGCCATGAATTTTCCAAAATTAATAACAGACATCAGACTATAGATCCAAGAATCTCAGAGAATACCAAGGAGGACAAATATAAAAACAAAACAAAACAAAACCCCACACCTACACACATCATATTCAAGCTACTGAAAACAAAAGACAAAGATAAAATCCTGAAGACAGGCAAAGAAAAAAACACACATTACATACACAGGAACAAAGATAAGAATTATAACAGACTTCTTATTGGAAATCATACAAGCCAGAAGATGATGGAGTGATATTTTTATCACAGAAATATAATTGTCAACCCAGAATTCTATACCCAGAGAAAATATCTTTTAAAAGATGAAAGAGAAATAAAAACTTTCTCAGATAAACAAACACTAAGAGCATATATTACAAGCAGACCAGCACTACTATATATACATATACCAGACAGAAACTCAGGTCTACACAACAACACACAACAAAGAAAGAAAGTCCAGGAAGTGGAACAAATGAAGATAAAATAAAATCAATTTTTTTAATTAAAAAAAAAATCTTGAATTGCTCTAAAAGATAACTGTCAAAGCAAAAATAGGAATACATTTTGTTTATAGCATATACAAAATAAAATATATGAAAACAAAAGCACAACGAACGGGAGGGGGAATTGTAAAGTCTTACCAGATGTGAAGTGATGTAATATTATTTGAAAGTAGGCCTGATTAGTTAAAGATGTATATTGTAAACCCAAGGGTAACCACTAAATTTTTTTTAAGGTATAAATAATAAGTCAATTGTGGAGATAAAATGGAATCATAAAAAATTCTCAATTAACTCCACAGAAAGCAGAAAAACAGGAAAAAAAGAGACCAAAAACAGATGGAACAAAATGAAAACAACTAGCAAGAAGGTAGAGTCTAATCCAAATCTATAAATAATCACATTAAATGTGAATGGTCTAACATGTCAATTAAAAGACAGAGGATTGTCAGATTAGAGGAAATAAGTAAGACCCAACTATATGCTGTCTATAACAAACTCACTTTATGGGCCAGCCTGGTAGTGTAGTGGTTAAGTTCACACACTTCACTTCGGTGGCCCAGGGTTCGCAGGTTCTGATCCGAGGTGCAGACCTACGCACTGCTTATCAAGCCATGCTGTGGCAGCATCCCACATATAAAGGGAAGGAAGAGGATGATGGGCACAGATGTTAGCCCAGGGCCAATCTTCCTCAGCAAAAAGAAGAGGATTGGCAACAGATGTTAGCTCAGGGCTAACCTTCCTCACCAAAAAAAAAAAGAAAAAGAAATATACAGATAGATTATAAATTGAAAAGACTTGCCCAATTTAGTAATTTAGTTAGCTTGTAAGTGACTCAGCCAGGTAATAAAATCCAGATTTTAGGATTCCAAGAATAGCTCTTTTTTGAGCACGGTACTATTCCTACCACCTATCTAATTAGCTTCCTCTAACTTCACGTGCTTCTAAACACTTTAGAATTCAGCTACCCTACATATCCCAGTTTCACCTACTTGCTACCCAAAATAACCCAGCACTGATATCTACAAACTTGTACTTAACTCTCCTTTCTCTATACTCATAGCCATGGTCCTATTCCATCTTTAGCTCTCCAAAACTTAGGTTATTCACTCACAAACAGTTCCAGAAATGGAAATGATTCAGCCATCAGTCTGAATCCAAAAGCTATCTACAGTCTCTTTACCTATTTTACTCACCCCCTAAGATTCTCATCAAAACTATTTATATTTTTTCTTTTTAAAACCCAAAACATTATAAAACTACATTAAAAATTATCTTTAAATTGTAGGTATGACCTGCATACAAATTAAGCTCCTTGAGAGCAAGCTCCATTCTGGATCATCTTTGAATCCCCCAAGGTATCCAGGTATATGCTTTCCAAAATATGAACTAAAATGTTTGCTAAACAAATAACTCAAATACAGAAAAAGGAGGATGCAAAGCAATATTTATTTTAAAGTGGAAATACCTACTTTGGAACATACTTTTCAAATATCCCTTTTTGCACAAAAATTCTCTCACTTCCTCAAGCCTGTAATTGCGTTCACTTTTAGTATTCACCAATTGCTTCATGAAAATTAATAAATTACAGTGTTTATCCTTGGAATATAGTCTACAACCAGACTTCCATTTTAAAAAGGCTGGAATACAAACTATACATTCAATAAAGTTCAGTGAAACAGGATTTTACTGTATCATCTAGGCTAATAACCCCCTTGATTAACAGCAATAATTGAGAGTGGACTGACTCAAGAGGAAAACACTTGAACCTTCCACATTACTCTTCCACATTATGGGAGGAAAAAACCAATAAAACATTTTTGAAAAATACATTTACACACGCAATATTGAAGTATAATGGCAGTACAGGCAACACAAAAGAAAACACATCTCTGTATTTTCATCTTTAATTGGGCACATGCAACTGTGACTATCTAGAAAGTGGTCTTATCCAGGTGACCAACAGCAGCACTGGCACAATTTCCCATGTGAATTACTGAGAGTCTAAGAGCACTGGACTAGAACAGAGGGACAGCTCTTCTATATAAGCCTGATAGTGGTCAGCTAACTTCTATTTGAAAATTTGCAGATATAAGTGAAACAATGTCTACTTTTGGTAAGCAATTACAGCATATAATTTTAACTAATAGTGCATATAAAACACTTTTGCAGTTTGTGAAAGTGAAATGCCCTTTCAGAGGGTGATAGTTTTCAGAGGGGAATGGTCAAGTCTGAAACATAATGGTTCCATATTCATGCTCTGCTCTGTGTATGTGTGCCACAACCTCACTGCTAAATAAAACTGAAGCTGCCAACTACTATCATCATAGCATCTAAGCAGGGGAGAAATCTGCAAGAGCTGGAATAGTTTAGAAAGTCTTCAAGGGAAGAACATATCTCACCTGGGCTCTGAAGTCTGGGTCAGAACTGAAAAGATGAGGACTAGGAAAACGAATGAGGGAGAAGAAAACACAAACAGCAACAGATCTGAGGTTGGAGGAAAAGAAGCAGGAATTAGAATGGTATGTTTAAAGCAGTGATGCATGTGGGAGAGGACGCTGCAAAGGTACGTGGGGGGATTCTGGAGGGCCCTGAATGCCAGGTTAAAAAAAGCAGACTTTAATCTGCAGGCAGTGTATAGTCCCTGAAGGTTCTTGAGAAAATCACTTACTATATCACTCATTTGATAAATAATCATGTATTATCTTATTACTTCTTCTGGTCTGTTATTTAATTAATTTTTTCTATTAAGCAATTAATATTTTACTTTTTTGCCTTTTATAAATAAAAAATAATTTAAGATTGTTTAGAAAAACAAAACTAAACCATAAACCGGTACAACCAAGACAGAATCTCCATTTACACGGTCCTATCCTCCAACGCACTGTTGTCAGACAAGTCCAGGGAAGATCACAGCATTGTAAGGCCCAGGGAAGCCAAGGATGAGCAAAGACTTCTGTATTCATCTCCATCCCATTCACAGGTGCCTGCAACCAGGATGGCTGGAGCCCAGGCCACTGTCCAAGGCCCTTGCTCTAGATTGAGAAGTTAACACTGTGAGACTGGCCCCCTGAAGGAAAAGGAAGGACCAACTGCCATCAGATGAAAATTCAGACTCATCTTTGTTCTGCAGGCCTATAACCCTTGCTTACTTCACAAATATTAAAAAATGCCAAGAAGCCTGCCAAGGCTGGATTAATTAACTTTTCTATGTGAGCTCCTACACACTGGGTACTGGTTTTCATCAAATCATAAACATCTATTAAGTGCCTACTATAAGCTAACCACTGTGCTAGACACAATGCATCAGAACCTAGACCCCAAAGCTAGGAGTCAATCTTTCCTTTCCCTACTCCCTACTCCCATATATAATCCATTAGTAAGTCCTGTCTGCTCCACCTTGAAGAACATATCCGTCGTCTACCTACTGCCCAAAGTATCTGGAATCCAATCACTTCTCACTACCCTCCATCATGCCTCACCTGGACTACTGTAATACCCTACAATATCTGAATCCTGCATACCTCTCCACCCTCATTTCCTACCGGCCTTCTTGCTGTTCCTGGAACATGCCAAGTTGATTTTCTTCTTAGGGTCTTTGCACTTGCTCAAGTTCCTTTGCCTGGAATCATCATACCCCAGATCTTTACAGGCCTCTTCTCATCCTTCAGGTCTCGGTTTATATTTCACCTTCCGAGAGAAGCCTTCCTTGACCATCCCAAATAAAATAATACCCCCCACTACATCACTCTCTAAACCCTTATCTGGCTTTATCTTCTCCATAGCACTTGTGACTTTTGAAATTATATTACATATTTATATATTTAAAAAACCTATTATTTATAGTCTTTCTCATATGTACTGTATCCCCAGTACCAAGAACAATGCTTAACACATAGTAGGAGATCAGTAAATTCTTGCTAAAAGGAATAAGAAACACAGTTTCTACCCAAAATCAGTGAGTATAGACAGAGCTCTGGACAGATAAACTATAACACTCTGTTTCATAACAGAGGTTGGCATATTCTGAGTGAAGAATAGCTGCAGGCCAATACAAAGAAGTTGCAAAGGAGATAGGAAAGGAAACTCAGGCAAGTGAAAGGTCCCAATATAATCCACGACCCAGGAAAAAGTCACCTAGAACGCCAGAATCCTGGAGTGAAGCTGCAGAGAAAAGACTGGAGTGAAAAGTCAGTTCCTTACATAATCCCAAGAAGCCTGGACTTGTCCTGTAAGCTGTGATGACACAGGCATAAACCCCAAAGCAGGGCAGGGATGGAGGAGGCTTGACGTTTCAGTGGTAAAACTTAGACAAGAGATGGTGCTTAAAGCAGACGGACGAATCTAAGATGAATTCTGAGGTAGACTACACAAAAGGAAGGATGGTGTACGGGAATATGGAGGAGGAAATGGACAGACAGTCAGCAAAAAGTGTGACTTCAGGTTTCACAGGTTTGAGATTTCTATAAGCTACCCAAATAAGGATGCCCAGTAAGCAATTAGAAATGGGGGTCTCAAGGACAGGAGAGAAGCCAAAATTGGAAAAATGGGGTGGGGCAAGGGTATACAGGTCATCAGTATATAAATGGTATCTCATTCTTCTCTGAATTCCTGTTGTTTAGATGTTCAATAAATGTTTGTTGAATATATACTTTATCTTCCCAACTAGATTAAAAATGATTCAAGGAGATGTTTTATGCTTTTTCTGTACTCTCACAATACCTAGCATAGAACTGGGCACACAGGAGGCACTTAATAAGTAGTTTGTGATGGATAGCTTGGTTTTTATTATGAAAAGTTATTAATATATTATATATTTATATATTTTTATATTTATTTATTTTTATATAAATTATATATTTGTAATTAACTTTGACTTTTAAAATCTGATTTTTGTTTCTTTGAAAAATAATTACTACACTGCTAGTGGTACTGTAAAATGGTACAACCACTGTAGAAAACAGTTTGGTGGTTCCTCAAATAGCTAAACTATATTAGAATTACTAGAATTACTATATGACCCAACAATTCCATTCCTAAGTATACATTCCAAAAGAATTGAAAATAGGGACTCAAACAAATACTTGCATGCGAATGTTCTTAACAGCATTATTCACAATAGCCAAAGGTGGAAACAACCCAAGTGGCCCTCAGCAGATAAATGCATAAACAAAATATGGTATAAGCCACGCAATGGAATATATTCAGCCATTTAAAAGGAATGAAGTTCTGATACTCTTCATCTACAAACAAGGATGAACCCTGAAACCATTATGTAAAGTGAAACAAGCCTGACACAAAATGATGAATATTGTATGATTCCATTCATACGAAATATCTAGAATAGGCAAATTTATAAAGACAGCAAATAGATTAGCTAAGTTACCAAGGGCTAGGGGGAATGGAGAGTTATTGCTTAACGGTCATAGAGTTTCTGTTTCAAGTTTTGGAAATCGTAGTGATGCTTACACAACATTGTGAATATACTTAATACCACTGAATTGTACTTAAAATTGCATTTACTTAAAAATAGTAAAATGGCCAATTTTATGTTACATATATTTTAACATACACAAAAGCAGGAGGAGAGAAAGCAAGTATAGCATTGTAGGTTCTTATACTGTTCATGAAATGGTGTATCGCTTGAAGGTAGACAGTAATAAGTTAAAGATGCACACTATAAACCCTAAAGCAATCCCATTAATAACAAAGGGTTATGGCTAATAAGCCAACGAAGGAGATAAAATGGAATCAGAGAAAATACTAAATAATCCAAAAGAAGACAGAGAAGAGGAAATAAACAGCAACCACATAAAATAACCTAGATCTAAAGTTTGTGGAAAACTTGAAGTCTTGACAGTAACCTAGTATGTGAACAAGTCATCTACCAAAAAAGTTTCTTCTCTTAATATGGAAAAATCTCAGTTAAACTGGGCTGCAGTAGGTGTGGACTGTGTAGTTTGGAAATAATTTTCCAGTACACACAGTGCTTGTAAGCAATGGAACCATGACTGGAACCAAAGCCTGTCTGATTCAAACCCATTCTCTGTCTCAGGACTGCTTATTTTAAAACTTTTCAAATCTTCAGAAATGTTGAAAGAATGATACATGGAACACTGGTATATTCACAGTTCACCTATTTAACAAATGAACAATTCACCAATTGTTAACGTTTTCCTACATCTGTACTTTCGCGCTCTCCATACACACAGGTTGGCTTGTTTGGGTTTTTTTGTCTTTGTTTTTTTCCCCTAAACTATTTGCAAGTTGCAGACACACTTCAGCTTTAAACACTTAATTGAACCAACATTTTTTAACCACTATGCTATGCTGCCTGTTCTTCAAAAGAAGCATTCATTAACTACATGAGAGCAAACCATTTGGACACACTCTTCAAAAATCTGCAATGGCTCCCCACCTCCTACTGAATATAGCCTAAAAACTTCAGTACAGTTTTCTCTCTGTGAACGAGCCTAAAACTGCCTTTCTTTTGGTTCCTTCCATGCACAGTGTTCCCGTCACTAATCCATGATATATTAAGCATGCTTTGCTCCTCTGGGCCTTTATGCTAATATTGTTCTTCAGTCTAGGATGCCTTTCCCTTCTATCTCTATCATCTTGGTCCTTTTTCTAATCCTTTAAAACCCACTTCAAATGCCAGAGGATAAGGGGGCTGAAACTTTTTAGGCTATGCTTCCCCAACATATTACATATAATTATTTAGCAGTTAATTTTACATGTCTCTCAAACTAGAGTTTACATTATAAGAGAAGACACCCAGTCATCCTCGTTTCTACAAAACAGAGCACCTAACATGGTGCCTCACACTTGGTGTGTATGTCTATACATCTGTGTTTACTGAAATGAACAAACAGGTGAAGTTTCAAGTAAATACAATGAAGACAGTCTTCCTTATTTTCCAGTTACCATAACGATTAACAACGTTCATTTATGTCTGTGGTGCAAAAAGAACCACCACCAGTAAAATAAGCACTATGACATGCTTTTAGTATAACACCCAAGACAAAATAATAAAATACCCAACAGGAAAATAACTTAATGCAAAATCGCAATCAAATAATTCAATAGTTCCTTGCACAGTAATTCACTGCTTTCAAAAAGATTTCAAATACATCTCCCATTTGCCTCCTCAATAAATCCGAGAATAGAATATGAATTCCTATTCTCCATACGAGGAAAATAAAAATTTAGTCACTTGGTCAACCGGTAGGACCAGATTCTCAAATCTCATCTTCCAATTTCCAAGCTTAGCTCACTTTCTAAAATACCACATGGCCCCCAAATTTGTTTCCTTGCTAAGAGGTCTTAGGAGCTGGTTCAAAGCAATACTTTGTGGCCAAGTTCTCAACTCATTCCTAAGTCCACTAGTAATTTTAATAAGTGAAGGTTACGAACTGCTTGAAGCCAGTTTGATAAAAGGATTAAAAATGAAATTACTTTTATCTTTCATATTACACACATGCATGGGTAACATTTTCTTTTTCTTTTTCTATTGGCACCAACAACGTAAAAGTTATCTCTATAGCTACATTTGGGTTAGAACAATTAGCATCTGAGACAAGCCTCAAACAAGCCAAGAGGGCTCCTGCCTCCATCTACGTTTGCTACTGGAATACTACTCCCTGCTCTGTTCGTAGCTTTTCCCGTCGCTTCTTTTAGGTTTTTGCTCAGACGCTGCCCTAATCAGTTACTTCCTGGACACAATATATAAAATAGCACCCCTGCTGCCACCATGCCTCCCTCCTGGGCGCACCCTTGCCTTACACTCCTATACTTTTTACTTCGCTTTATTTTTCTCCCTGGCCCTTTTCACCATCTCATAATACACATTTTGTTGTTGTTGTTAATTGTCTGTCTTTCCCATAAAGGTAGTGACTTGCTGTTTTGTTCACAGCTGTATCCCCTGAATAAGTGCTTAACACGTATGTGTTGATCGAATGGATGAATGATAGTTTAACAGCTATGTGGTAAGCAAAAAGTGAGTTACCCCTCCCCCTCCACCCCCACACACCATAACCAAGCATGTGCCAAGAAATTATAGTTTGGCAAGAATCTGCCTGGGGGTTTATGCTTAATGAAAGTGATGGCAATGCTCAAAAACCATCCCTAGTAAATCTAATCTAGATCTCTCTAAAGCCCTGAATATGTCATCTCCAGATCTTCCCCTAGGAGGCAGCACATTACAGTACAATGATATTCAAATACAGAGACATTAAAATGCAGATTCTTGGGCAAATTCAGGGATGACATCCAAGACTCAGCACCCTGGGTGATTCTGAGCCAGTGAGCTGAGGGCCATACTTGGAAAATCACTGGGGATGTTCTGGAGTCAGACAGCTCTCTACTCAGATCCCAGTTACACTCTTCAACAGCTGTATGGCACAGGGTAAAAAAAAACTTCACTTTACTCAGCATCAATTTCTCACCTGTAAAATGGGGATAACAAGACCTAATCTGCAGGGTTGTTGCAAAGCTAACACAAGTAAAGTGCCCAGCACAGTGCCTGGCACACAGCATTTGCTCAATAAATGACAGCTACTAGTCTCTGTCCCTTGAGATTCCTGAAGGAAAAAATGGGCTCATTTCTTTCCACCAGGTTTCACTCTCCATTTCTTACTGACTCAATTTTCAAAAACAAGAACTTCTGCTTAACTCAATAATGGATATCACATTAGTTCTAGATTTCCCATAAAGAGCCCTGGGGACAAGGAGGAAATAAAAAGGTTGGGTGCCAGAAAGGAGTTTAAATCCTAAATGCTTCTAACTCACCATGGTCCCCAATCTGTGCAAGGAAAGAGACCAGCGTGATAGTTGATGAGTTCGGGAGAGCTCATAAGTCCTAGCTCTGCAAATGACTTGCTGTGTAATTTTAGGCAAGGCCCTGGCCCTCTCTGTGTCCTTTGAGTGTTCCCATCCATCCAGTGAAAGAATTTCAACTTAGTCTATGAGCCTCGAAGAAGTACAGGTCCTGATTTGTACTTAACCAGGTGTGTGGTTTTAAAAACTAAGATAATCAAGTCCTTTCTTGTGTGAAGCCTCAGTTTCCCCATTGTCCAAAGGGTGGGGGGGCGGTCGTGGCTCATCTCCTTGGTCCTGCTGCCAGATATCTGGGTTCAGACGGCTCGTCGAGGACTGGGGCCGAAGAGCAGCACCGTTATCTGCGAGAGGCGGGGGCGCTGGCGTGACGTGTGGGGTGGAGGGTGGGCAGCCCTCGGCCGGAAGAGCGGGGTCTGGTCACCGGGTGGGGAGGTGGGGCTTTGACACTCGCCCTGCCCCCGCCGAGCGAGGGCTTACCCCATGCACGCCCACCTCCCACGGCCCGGCCTCGACGCCGGCGTCTACCGTTGGTCCGGGCTTCCTCCCACCATGCCTGGGACACAGGCCAGGGCGACCCTTGAGGGGCCCGCTGACCGCGACCCCGTGGTGGCCGGCGCCGCTGCCTTCCCCCTTCCCGCGTCCCCGCCCCTCTTCTCACCTCTCGGGGCCGGGCCGCCTCGCGCGACGAGGCCCCGTGGCGCGTCCTCCGCCGTGACGGGGCTGAAGGGACACGGCGCGGGCAGAGGCAGCCGGTCCCGGGCCGGCCTCCTTTTAACCGGCCGGCCCTCTTTCCCGCCCATCGCCCGGCCCCCGGAGGAGGCGGGACACGGCCGGGCGAGACCCGGGGGC
Source organism: Ceratotherium simum simum (assembly GCF_057802395.1). NCBI lineage: Eukaryota > Metazoa > Chordata > Mammalia > Perissodactyla > Rhinocerotidae > Ceratotherium > Ceratotherium simum. The sequence goes on from NC_141903.1 coordinate 27,323,548, forward strand.
GCGGACAAGTACCCGCCTGGAGGTGTGGAAGACGACTCCAGCACTAAAGCCCGCCGTGGCAGTCACGTGGCACCGCGGCGAGCGACGCGGCCGCCAGCCAATGACGCGGCCCGGAGCGGTGGGGTTGCCGCCCCCTGGCCGCTTTCCCCCTCGCGACTGGCTGCCTGGGCAGAAGGGGTCACGCGGCCCTGATTCTTAGGGAGCTTTATCCCCTCGCTTAGGGCAGCGATGAGTCGTCTGCGAAGTGGGCAGATCACAGGTTCCCGGCCTTGACCCGGAGCGTAGAGCGAGGAAAACGGACCAAGAGAGACGCGGAAGTGCTCCGCCTGCAGCTGTAAGGGGCTCTGCGTTTGCGAGGGGCATTGTCTTTATCTCAGACTCCTGGGCACCGGGTTCCCTCCCACCCCCTTTTATAGATGGGGAAATGGAGGCCCAGAATGGGGAAGGGTCACCTAGGAAGTTAGAGGCTCTTGCCCCAGTGTAACTTATTCTCCACCGAAGGTCACAGTAGCCAGAGGCTCTTTTTAAAATGTAAATAAAAATATAAAAGTAAATATGAAATGTAATTCCAATCTTCGTTTAAAACCCTCAGGGGCTCTCCTTGACATTTATAGATAAAATCAGATCCCTCCCTATCCCCTCAAAGCCCCGAATGCTCTGGGCCCTGGCCCTTTCCCCCTCACCTGGCATCGCTCCCTCCCTCCCTCAGATGCCTTGGCCTCCTTTGCCCGCCAAGGGTGTTCTCTTTCAGGACCTGAACACTGGTTTGGGTTACCTGATTTCTTCTTGTCTCTCAGGTCTCAGCCTAAACGCCTGGCGTCTTCTCAGCGCCTTCCTTGCCAGTCACATCCTAGCCTGTTGTCTTGATTGAATTATGTGCCCAGAACTGGGCACTATCTGATAGTGAGTATATGTTCATTCTTCTTGTTTATAGCTTTCCGGGCCCACTAGACGGGAGTGGAGGAGGACCTGTGAAGGAAACAAAATGGTTAAGCTCCTTTCCTTCCCTTTGCAATGAACCTCTTCACGGTCATTTTTTTTTTAATAATTTTATTTATTCATTCTTCCCCCAAAGACCCAGTAGATAGTTGTATGTCGTAGCTGCACATCCTTCTAGTTGCTGTACGTGGGACGCGGCCTCAGCATGGCCACACAAGTGGTGCGTCGGTGCGCGCCCTGGATCCGAACCCGTGCCGCCAACAGTGGAGTGCGTGCCCTTAACCACTAAGCCACGGGGCGGGCCCCACTTCATGGTCATTTAAGGAACTCCATTTCTTATCTGGAGATGATCAAGTTTCTGTCACCCACCAGCTTCAGAACTTCCAGACAGTCGCAAGCCATATCAGGATCAGAGCACCTGGGTTCTACTCCTGATTGCTGTTCCCTTATGACTGGAGACAAATCACTTTACCTCACTGGGCATCAATGCTCTCACCTTTGGAAGGGTTATGCATGGCTGCACACTGAGTGCTGCAGAGGGTCAAGTAAAACAATGGGTGTAAGGTACTTTCTCAACTCCTCATGGGCTACAAAACAAGCAGAATGGCAACAGTTGCCAATTTCTGGATATTTATTTCTGGATGCACAAAACTCTTCACATGCATTATCTTATTTAATTCTCACAGCAGCTTTTGAGAAGGTGCTATATGGTCATGTGCCACATAATGTTTCAGTCAAAGAGGGACTGCATATACAACAGTGGTCCCACAAGATTAGTACCATATAGCCTAGGTGTGTATACTATGTAGGTTTGTGTAAGTACACTCTGATGTTCACACAAGGACAAAATGACCTAACGAGGCATTTCTCAGAATGTATCCCTGTCATTAAGTGAGGCATGCCTGTATTATGATTCTCCCTTTATAGTTGAGGAAATGAGACTCAGATGTTAGGTGACTTGTCCAAGGCCCCACAGTTAATAAGTGACAATAGCATGAGTTTAACCCAGTTATACCTGACTGCAAAGCCCACTCTTAATCACTACACTCACTGTGTTAGTCAAATGTAAGAGTCGACCCCCATTCTTGCATGTAATAGACACCCGTAAAGACTAGTTTAATTTAGTAATGATTATCATTTTCTTTCTCTTATTCCATATATTTTAATCTATGTTACAGATGAGGAAACTGAGGCTCAGAACATTGTTACTTAACAAGGTCCTGCCACTGACAAGTAGTTAAGGTGGGACAGAAGTGAACTTTCTGAGAGCTGTCAGATGCCAGAACCCCTTTAAACCCCTTTAGGTTACCCATTACTGCCTCTCTCCCTCCCAATTCAGCATCCCTGGCTTCTATTTAATGTTGTAACCCCCACCTCCCTGCATACACAACCGCAGAGGCCCATGGAGCTGGACTTTGGTCTGCCACTCCTACCTTACCTTCACGATGCTCCAGTTCTCTGCAGCAGGAATCTAAGGGGTAACACAGATAACCAAATCCCTGCTAATGGAGAGCTGGCTAATAATCAGCTTTTCCTCGATAACAGCTGGTCGCCAGCTCAGCCAGCTGGAACACAGATCTCTCCCCAGCCATGTGTGCCTGGACATGTTCCCTCTTGGTCTCAGGGTTCATAGAGGTGGCTGGCAGCTGGATGGTCACATATGATAGCCATTACTATGTCCTATACTGCTTTCTAAAGAGTAACTAAGGCTGTGTTAACTAGGGGTACTGTGGGCCAGCAGAGAAGTCATTTCAGGTTAGAGGCCACTTCCAGATTCACCTCCTCAGCACTTCCTGACCACCCACTCTTTCCAGGAAGGACAGGTCACTTCCTCTGAGACCCACTACGGTGGGCCCTGAACTGACTCCCTCTATTGAATGGGCTCTTCTTGATTTGCTAATTAGGATTCATTTTCACTGCTATAGGTGTTTTACTTTTTTTTTTTTAACTTGATTGTTTTTGGAAATAGGTAACATGTACAACATAAACAAATTCAAAAGATCAAAGAGTCTACAATGAAAAGTAAATCTCCCTCCCCCACTGTTTATTCTCACACCAGTGGCCCTTTCTGGAGGCAAACACAGCACCAGTTTCTTGCGTTGCCTTCCAGGTAATCCTGTACCAGCAGTTCTCAATTCTGGCTGCACATCCGAATCTTTTGGGGAACTTTTAAAAGAGAACAGTGTTCGAGTCCCATCCCCGGACATTATGATTGAATTGGTGTAGAGTGGCCTCAGGCAGTGATATTTTTTAAAAGCCCTCCAGAGGATTCTAATACACGCCTAGGGATGACAAACCAATGATCTATGCATATACAAGACTCGCTCGCTCTGTATATATTTTAAACAAAAGGGGCATACAATATACACTATTCTACGCTCTTAAAAAATTAATATTATACATTGAAGATTGCTCCATGTCAGCGCATAAAGAGCTGCTTTCTGGCTATCTGTTGCTGAGTAACAAATCACTCCAAAACTTAGTGGCTTGAAACAACAATAATTGTTTTGTTATTTCTCACAGTTTCTGTGAGTCAGGAATTTGGTAAGAGCTTGACTAGGTGGTTCTGGCTTGGGGTCTCTCATAGAGCTATAGTCAGTGGCTGGGGTTGGGACAGGGGATGGGGGCTGCAGCAGCTGAAGGCCGTCTGTGCTTTCTGTGTGGGCTAGTGTGGGCTTCCTCACACCATGGCTGTTTCAGGGCAGCCTGTGCTTGAATGACAGCTGAAGTCTTCAAGAGTTGCACCAAGCAAGGATGACACTGTATAGTCTTTTATGACCTAGCCTCAAAAGTCACATACTTGCAAATCTCAATGGGAGAAGCGTCAAAGTCGCATTGTAAGAAGGACATGTGGGATGGAAAATAGTGTTATGACCATCTTTGGCCACGGCAACTACATAGTATTCCACTGTTTGGGTGTACAATCATTTATTTAAGCGTTGATGGACATTTATGTTGTTTCCATTCTTTTACTATTACAAATAGTGCTTTGAATGATTATGCGTATTTTTCCTCTGTCCCCTCTCTCCCAATCCTTAGAGGAGGCTTGGCCCTTCTTGATTACTTGCTTCTCTGGGCCACTGTGTGGCAGGTCAGGAAGTAACCATTCTCAGGCTCAAGAAGAGATCCCCTCCTCCTTTTGGCTTTTGAGGGAAATTAAGCTGAAGTGTCCCAGAGGAAGAAAGAATGGACGGCCAAGTAGTCAAGGGGAAAGGAGATTTTTGAAAGCCTTCCCCGAGATTGAGACGGAGGCTGGGCTTTGCGAGATTGTTGAGTGGCGAGGACTGGGGCCTCTCCCTGCCCTGGAGAGGTGGGAGGGCCTCCCACATGGGTGGTTGTTGGGGGTCCTGGGAGGCTGGAGCCATAGCAAGGACTCCTGAGCCCCAGCAAAGAGCAGAACTGTTTCAGGGGCCATACCAGCTTGGACGAGGGGCACCTTTGTCGTAACAGTGTGGGCTAAATAAAGGTCACAGGATTTTTCTCAGGCTGGACTGAGTTAGACCAACAGGGCTTCACATGACCCTGGCATGGGGCAATGGTCACAATAATTATTGGAATTGAATATCCTGCCAGTGCTGTAGGATGGGGACTTGGAGCATATAAAATTTGATTTGGAGAAGGAAAAGAAATGTGACTCTTACCCCCAGGGTGAAGGAGCACAAGGTATTCTTGCTACAAATATTCAGGTACAGAAAATGATCTGTTACTTGACGTTTCACAGCCATCATAAGCCTCAGGGATTTCTTTCAGGGGTGTGAACTAAGCGCAGTGGGAAACGGTCATTCAGAACGGAACTTGATCTTTGCACTAAAATATTGACTTTCTCATTATTTCTTTACTTAAACTCTCATATTTTTGGATAGTCAAGACAGCATCTTAAAGGATTAGCAGTGAAGTTGTTCTTTCCGGTCAAGTTTCTTATTAAGCAGATAAGAAAGTAATTAAGCAAGCATGCAAAGATTTAACTACACAAATTTTCATTAAGCGTACCAAAAAAATTAGGAACAGCCTAAATAACCAACTGTTGGAAATATGTTAAATAAATTATGATACAGCCACCCAATGGAAGTCTATGAGGCCATTAAAAATCATATGGTAAAAGAATATTCAATGGCACAGAAAGATGTTTACATATATTGTTAAACAAACAAAATATATATTGCGCAACCATAGTTTTGTTTTAAAAATTATATTTATATGGTTGGAGAAGAAGGATATATATCAAGATTTTCTCTGGTTGGTAACTGTTATATTCTTTTTGTTTACCTGTATTTTCTCAATTTTCTACAACACAAAGATATATTAATTTATAAAGAGAAAAGTAATAAAAGTTTTGGTCTAAAAAATATGAAAATAGATATATTTGCATTACTTCTGCTTTCTACTGAATATCACTGCCTCATAGTCAGCTTACATTATCATTGTTAATGGCTACATTTACTGAGAACTGGCCACCAACCAAGTATTATTCTGCCTCTAATCTTCACAACAGCTCTGTAAATCATTGTTATCCACAATTCACAAATGAGAAAATTAAGACCATAGATTAAGTAATTTGCCCAATGTAAAAATTAATGAATTACAGGAAGAGAATTCAAACTCAGCTCACTCTGGTTCCAAAGCCCAAGTGTGCTCTCCTGCCTGTTGCCTGACTAAGGTCACAAAGCATGTATTTAGGATCTAATTTTACCTGACTTTTCAGGATTACCCAAAGTTCCTGTTTTTTTGTGTGTGTGTGTGAGGAAGATCAGCCCTGAGCTAACATCCATGCCAATGCTCCTCTTTTTTGCTGAGGAAGACGGGCCCTGAGCTAACATCTATTGCCAATCCTCCTCCTTTTTTTTTTTTTTTCCCTTTTTCTCCCCAAAGTCCCAGTAGATAGTTGTATGTCATACCTTGACATACAACTATCTTGCACATCTTTCTAGTTGCTGTGTATGCGACGCCGCCTCAGCATTGCTGGACAAGCGGTGCATCAGTGTGGGCCCGGGATCCGAACCCAGGCCGCCAGTAGCGGAGCGCGTGCACTTAACTGCTAAGCCACAGGGCCGGCCCCCAAAGTCCCTGTTTTTGAGTTACAGATCCCTTTCAGAATTTGAGCTTTAGAAAATAACTCATAAGGTTAAAATGCATATAAGGACAAACTTTTACATGGCTCATCCATCGACCCAGGCTAGACCCTTAAGGTATGTAAGGGCACTAGCCTACGTGCCCTATAGCACCCATGTGTCCTTCTGGCCCCTTTCTGGGCAGGATGCCCATCTGCTGTGATTTCTAATGATCCAGGGCCTGGCCAGCCCCGATCTTAACTTATCTCACTCAAAGAACATCACGAAGGAACACAGAGCCCCTCCATGTGAGCTACTGTTCCTGGGAACTCTGGCCATACCAGGGACAGCCCCTCTTGGCAAGCATATGGCCTTTGTGCCCCGCTGCCTATATAAGCAGCCCCCTCCCTGCCTGCGGTAGCAGTGCATAGTTCCGTCCAGCTGGCTGCCATTGGACACTCCCAGTAAGTAAATCCCAATAAACCTCTGTGTCTTGTTCACTGTCTCCAGGTCTTTTCTTCGGTCTCTCTGCTACCTATCCCGCACTGCTTGCACAACTGGGCGTGCGGCCAGACAAGGTGAAACAAAGAGAACTTCACAGACTAGCCAAGCTCCAGAGACAGACCCAACAGGAAACCCAAGTAGCTGAATAAAGTCACTAAGTCAACAGGTGGCCAGACAATTAAGAACTGACAGTAACTCTAGATCAAGGGTAATAACAAATGAAATATGGGAGAGAGCCAAGGTAAGTATAAAATGAGGGTGGAAACCAACCAGGCTGTTCTGGCAGTTCTAAGGGGTAGCTGATGGGGCAAGGGAAACTGTCTTCCCTTCTGTGGCTTCACAGAGGACATGGAGTTTGACAAGCCAGGAGGGGAAAGGCCTTCATTAATGCCTGTGAAATTTCCTGAAGGGGGCTACTCAGCGCTGAGGTTCCTGCAGGGGCCCAATGACACAAACAAATTACCCGGGCTTGCACCTCTGTTTCTCATGCCTCCCTCTCCCTGTCAGTCAGTACTCCTTCCACACTCTTCTTGCTTCTGCACCCACTCCCTTCTCTCCATTCTTCCAGCCCCCATCCTAGGCCAGTTCCTCGTTCCTCTGGGAAGATTGCAACAGCTTCCTTACTGACTTACCAGCCTCAGATTCATCTTCCTAATGAAATGCCGATGTTTGAATCCTTTGCCATGTCCTCAGTTTACATACCTTCGGTGACAGGGAACTCACTATCTTTAAGGTAATCCAGTTAATCTTCGATAGTTACGATAACTAATAATGATTGAATAACTACTATTAAATTGAACAGTATGCAGTTGCCATTTGTGTAGGACAAAAATAGTCAAATAGTGGCAATTTCATATGGTTCAACTTAATATGCACTGGGTGCATAGCTTTGCACAATATATTATCTCATTTAATTTCACAACAGCCATGTCAAATGATTCTAATTTTACAGATAAGCAAAGTGAGGCTGAGGAGAAATTAAATAATTTACACAGATAGCAAACAACAGGCCCAGACTCAGTCCCAGGTCTAACTCCCAAGCTTCACCTCTTAAGCACTCTGGGAACTGCCTCCTTATAATAACCTATATCTCTGTCCTGCTGGCTTGTCCTGCTCTGTGGATCCTCCCTGAACAAACTGACACACTCTCCACCCCCAACAGCGTTTCAGAACTTCCTCTAGTTGAACATCCGGTTCCTTCACCATTCCTATTAACAGGAGCAATGAATGGTGGGGAGCCTGTGGAGACCTTTTCACCCAACACCAGGATTTGTTGTGGCCGCTAATATGCCAACCAGCCCGTTCCCATCCACGCGTGTCCTGAATTTCAGAGTCCTATTCTTTCCAAAAAGGTGCCTCACAAAACGCCTTTCCACAAAATACCTCTCCTTGACCCAGTTGGTTCCTTGCTCATCCTGTTTCTTTCCTTTATTCTCCCCTCTTTATCTCTAAGCTTGAGTCTTAAAATCACCTGTGGACCCAGCAATTCCACTTCTGGGTGTATACCCAAGAGAATTGAAAACATATGTCCACACAAAGACTTGTACATGAATGTTCATATTAGCCCCAAAGGGAAAACAACCCAAATGCCCACAAACTATTAAATGGATAAACAAAATGTGGTATATCTATACAATGGAATATTATCTGGCTATAAAAAGGAAAGCAGTTCTGATACATGCTGCAACACGTGTGAACCTTGAAAACACTATGCTAAGTGAAAGTAGTCAGGCACAAAAGGCTACATACTGTATACTTTCATTTATATGAAATGTCCAGAATAGAGAAATCCATAAAGAGAGAAATTGATTAATGGTTACCAGGGAGTGAGAAAATAGATTAGTGGTTGTACAATATAACGAATGTGCTAAAAAACCACTGAATAGCACACTTTAAAATTGTGAATTTTATGTTACATGAATGATATCTCAAACAGAATTTTTTTTTAAATCACCGTGATTTCAACCACCTAACTTTTCAAAGCTTTTCAGTTTCCTCATCTGTGAAATGTGGATCTTGGAGTAGGGATCATTTTAAATAAATAATTTCAGCTATTCTGCCAGGAGAATCCATAAGCAAGGCTTGTGGTCAGGAATGGAGAGATCAGCCATCCCTGGTGAGTCCTCCCTCACTCCAGCCCATCTGGAGTCACGGATCCAGGAACGTTAGAGCTACGTTATTCAACTCTCTTGTTTTGTTGGGAAATCGAAGCCTTGAGAGGATGGAACAGTTTTAAGGTCACAGAATGAATCAGTGGCATTGTTGGCCTACAATCCTGTTTTATTCTTTCTAGGAGCTCATATGCTTTTCTAGACTGGATTATGCAAAACAATCTCTCCTAACCCTATTAGCAGCCCCTGCTCCCAATGAAAGAAGCTAGAGTTCCTTTCATGACGTCTGAAACCAGGCCCATTTAACAGGCATGTTAGGAGGTGACCTGCTGCAAATACCAGCTTAACTGTACCTCCCCAACAAATGGACTGAAGTTTTTCAACAGGCTTGCCATCCTCATTCCGGCATATTGAAAAATGGAGTAAAAGTAGGTTTCTTGCAAAACAGTTGCTTATATTCCTAACAAGAACTAAGCCTGGTGGGCATTCTGTGGGAAAGGACCTAGGCTGGGCTCTTTTGGAGATTTTGAAAAATGGGTAAAGTTTTACTCCTATCTTAATCTTCAAGGAGCTTCAGATGTGTAGAAATAATACAACCTATTAATAATGTAGAAACTCCCACTGGAATGGAAGGAAACCAATAGTTTGGGGGTTCCAAGTAGGAAAAGTCCAGCTGGGCATCAAAGAATCCATGGAGGAAATGGCAATTGGAGTGGGTGGTAGGGAACAGCAGAGGGCACAGCAAGAATGAAGCTGAGAAAGGCAGAAAGAATGAAAAACACTAGGGTGGAGCTTAGAGTATGTGTAGAGAAATTGTGAAAAACAAAGTAAGAAGTATTGGGGCCAAGTTCTGGTGAGCTATTCATGTAAACATTAAGAAAAATTGCTTAATTTTTGAGGGGTGGGGCAGGGGTGGGGACGGGCACTGTCATACACTCTGGTATAGCCTTGGAGAAAAAAATTAGCATTATTTATCCAAACCCTTAGCTGCAAGCTCTTTGGGCCTGGGATTGCACTTCTAGGTATTTTTACTAAGAAATATAAGGATGTTCATTATAGTATTATTCATAATAATAGAAAATAAAAACAACCTAAATATCTAATTATAGAACAGTGATTCTCAACTTGGGTGATTTTGTCTGGAGATATTTTTGGATGTCACAACTTGAGGTGGGATGCTACTGGCATCTGGTGGCTAGGGGCCAGCGATGCTGCTAAACATCCTACAATGTACAGGACAGCCTCCCACAACAAAAAATTACTGGGCCCAAAATGTCAGTAGTGCCAGGGTTGAGAATATATATATTCTCTAGGAAAAGATTTAAATATACAAAAAATATTGGCAATGGTAGTATCTGGGATTATGTTTGATTTTACTTTTTTCATTTGTGTCTTCCTGTATTTTCTAAATTTTAATCAACAATGTACAGGACTTTGTATTAGTCAAGGTTCTCCAGAGAATTGGCTCATGCAGTTATGGAGGCTGAGAAGTCCCATAATCTGCCATCTGCAAGCTGGAGAACCAGGAAAGCCATTGGTATAATTCAGTCTGAGTCTGAAGGCCTGAGAACCTGGAGGGCAAACAGTGTCAATCCAGGTCTGAGTCTGAGAACCAGGAGTGCCAATGTCCAAGGGCAGGAGAAGATGGATGTCCCAGCTCGGGCAGAGAGCAAATTTGCCCTTCCCGCACCTTTTCATTCTGTTCAGGCCTCAGTGGATCGGTTGATGGCCACCCACATTGGGGAGGGTGATCTTCTTTACTCAGTCTACTGATTCAAATGCTCATCTCTTCTGAGAACACCCTCACAGATATACCCAGAAAAAATATTTTACCAGCTATCTGGGCATCCCTTAGCCCGATCAAGTTGGCACATAAAATAAACCATCACAGACTTATAATTAAAAAGAAAATTTACTGAGCATCAAGGATGTACCAGGTAGCATTGCAAGGCCTAGGGAGTCAGCCCTGACAGGTCTCTGCCCTCATGGAACTCACAGTATAGAGAGGAAGACAAACAATAGACAAGAAATAAAAAACAAACATCATAATTTCTAGTAGTAATAAATGTGCAATAAAGGAATAAATAGGATGACATGACAGGCAGGAAGCAGAGAGGGGGTGGTTGGGGGCTATTTGGGATAAGACTGCTCAGGATGACCAACATGAGCTGAGACCTTGAGGTTGAGAAGGAGATGGAGAGGGCTCATGTAGTCATGGTGGCAGTGTCTGGAGAAGTTCAGGTTGCTGCAGGCCTGCCAGACCAGGGGGTCACCTATGTACACAGTACCAAATGGGTGCAGCACCCGAAGAATTTATTATGCTCTACAATAAAGGAAGTAATCTATTTTTCCATTAAAGTTCACTTACAAAGTTCAAAGTGCCAAGGACAGTCTATAATCCTGTATTCTTTGGTGTTTACAATGTCGAGGTGCCAGGTTTTAGCAGATATAGTCACGGAAGCTCAAGTACACTTCATCCAGAAAGAAAGTGTTCTCCTCCTCCCCTAGCGTGCTGGAGGGGCACTTCAGTGAGGAGGATCGTGGTATTTCAAGATTCATGGGAGCTGATAGCATCTAGACTATTGTGTGCATTTCTGATTGACAGCCCAAGAGAGTACAGACTGTAGCCAGAAAAAGCACATTAAAGTGCCAAGAGAAAGATCAGGGGGGTTGAAGAGAAACAGATTTAAAGCTAAGCCTCTTGGGAAAAGACAAAAACCAAAATGTTAACTAGAGGTTACCTCTGAGTAGCAGGATTATAGGTAACTTTGTCTTCTTTGTGTATTTTCTACAGTGAACATGTATTTTGTAATAAAAGAAAAACTATGACAGGATTTATTTTTCTGAGGACACTGAGTTCTAAAATTAAAGAATTGTTGGAATCTAAAGCTGGGAACGACTCTGATGCAGACATTGTGAAATCAGAGCCCATAGGTGTGAGATCCATAATGGGCACGAGGGAAGAAGGCTGAGCAGTGAGCGGGCAAAGGGAAGCTCCATACTGGGGAGGCCCTGGGGAAGGGAGCACAGGAGGGTGGGGTGAGGGGCAGGGGGATGGAGCTGGGTGGGCAGTCCCTCTCAGCTCTAGCCATTCCTGCCATGGAGGAAAGTGGGTACAGAGTTGTTACAGCTCCTGATTCTCCAAGAGAATCAGACAGTCTAACAGTAAATGTAGGCTTCTATGTCAAATATTGAAGAACAATACCATACAGGACGGAGAAAACACATCTACAGTAGTAGCCTGTCCCTGTGCTGCCACTTTGCAGCCTCTGTTTTCAGTGCTTTTTTTAGGTTGAGCCCACTTCCTGCTCTGTGCGGAAATCTCTTCTCAGCTGTTAGTGGACCAAGGTGAAAAGGGAACTCTCGCCTTCTCCCATCTGGGGCTCAGAAGCATCTGGAGCACTCTGATCCTCATAATCCTTGTTCTTGGGAAATATTAATGATTTAATCTCCTAAGTTCACTCCCTCTCCTATGCAGCCATACCAGTGAGATTTACAGACAAGACCCAGAGAAGTCCAGTTGGAGCAGAGCACATCGTGACTCAGTTTTGCCACAGACCGAAAAACTGCCCTCGGACGGCCAGCCTCAGCCCCTCCACAGAAGTAGCCAGAGGAATTCCCAGCCATGGGTGAGGTGACGGCGGAGGAGGTGGAGAAGTTCCTGGACTCGAATGTCGGCTTTGCCAAACAGTACTACAACCTCCGCTACCGGGCCAAGGTCATCTCAGACCTCCTGGGGGCCAAGGAGGCAGCCGTGGACTTCAGCAACTACCACTCCCTGAGCAGTGTGGAGGAGAGTGAAATTATCTTCGACCTCCTGCGGGACTTTCAGGAGAATTTGCAGGCCGAGAAATGCGTCTTCAACGTCATGAAGAAGCTGTGCTTCCTCCTACAGGCAGACCGCATGAGCCTGTTCATGTACAGGACCCGAAATGGCATCGCGGAGCTAGCCACCCGGCTCTTCAATGTCCACAAGGATGCGGTCCTTGAAGACTGCCTGGTGATGCCCGACTCGGAGATCGTGTTCCCCCTGGACATGGGCGTGGTGGGCTACGTTGCACACTCTAAAAAGGTCGTCAACGTCGCCAACACAGAAGAGGTACCCTCTTCCCCACGAGAGGGAGGGCAGGGAGGCATTGTTCCATGGGGTTCTGGGGGTGCAAGTGGGGTGGGGAGCTGCTGGCCACCAAGATTGGGCTGGTGACAATTTGGCGCTTCTCTTTATTTACTTATTTCTTTATAATTTTTTATTTTGAAAAAAAATTCAACCTTAACAGAAGAGTTTAAAAATAGTACAAAGAACTGTGTATCTTTCATCCAAATTCACCAGTTGTTAACACCTTGCCACGTTCGCTTTCCCTCTCCATTTCTTCTGACCCGTTTGGGAGTCAACTGCAAACATCGTGCCCTGTTAACCCGAGGTACTTTGCTGGATATTTCCAGAACAAGGACACTTCCTACATATCCACAGTACAATGATCAAATTCAGGAAATGTAACATTGATACAATACTATTATCTAATAGACAGTCCATATTCGGTTTTTGCCAGTTGTCGCAATTACACCCGTATAGCACTGTCTCTTCAGTCTCCTTGAATCTGAAACAGTTCCTCAGTCTGTCTTTGTTTTCCATGATACTGACAGTTTTGAAGGGTACAGGCCAAATATTTTGCAGAAATGTCCCTCCATTTGGACACGTCTTTATGATTAGATGCAGTCATGCATTTCCAACAGGAGTGTCACAGGGGTGATGTGTTTTTCTTCGTGCATTACATCAAGAAACATATGATGGCAGTCTGTCTCATTCCCGGAAATGTTAACATTGACCACTTGGTTAAGCACTTGGCTCTGTCTTCCAGGAGTCCAGTATTCTGTGGGAGTCTACTGGCAGCTCTGACAAAGACCTCTTTGATCAGCTGGGGCAAATCACTTCCCCTCTCTAGGCATTAGCTTTGAAAAGCTATAGTGCAGTTCTACCTATAGCCCTCTTTCTGGGCCAACTCCTACTTATCCTTCAGATCTCAGCTTAAAGGTAACTTCCTCAGAAAGGCACTCCCAGACCTCTCTGTTATAGTCTCCTTCCTAAAACCATTTATCACAATAAAGCCTGGAGGCCAGGGACTATGCCTGCCTTTTTCTCCACTTTATTCCAGGGCGCAGGACCCAGCAAATGTCTGGCACAAAGCAGATGCTCAGTAAACATTTGGCATAAAAGACTCACAATCAAGTAATTATGCAATAATTCCTTTAACACCTGTCCCACCCAAAAGAATATTTGCTCCATGATGGCAGGGCCCATGTGGGTCTCATGTTTTGCTGCACTGGCCAAACCAGGAGCCTGTGTTCAGTCATTTCCAAGATCCAGCCTGGACATTTTGTGACTTTGTGCTCACCTTACCTCTGGCCTTATTTCAGACTAAGGCTCATAAGGAGAAGAAGGAGGGGGCTTCACAGATCATCTCATCCAACTGCCTTATTTAATGGATGTGGAGCTTACAGTCAGGAGAGCTTGAGAAGGGACTTGCCAAAAGTCACCAAGGAGTCAGGGCAGAGCCAGGACTTCACATCCACAAATGCAGGAATTCAAACAGGTCGTCTTTTTGACTTGGGTTCCTTGGCAAGATAAGAAGCACAGACTTGGGCCTCTGTGGGAAATGGTTTTGTTTGAAACACACTGGGCTGGATCTCCCATGGGGTTCATCTCTCCCTCATCTCCTCTTGGACATCCAGGGGTGGGGGTAATGTTTCTTCACCCAGGGGGCTTTCCTGAGGACTCCTCCAACTGGACTAGAATCTACTCTCCCTTCGACTCTCTCTAGACTTTAAATGTAGCCAGCATGGATTGTCACAGTCTTATGACATCACCCTGATTATCCCTGTTTTACGGATAGTGAAACTGAAGCCCAGAAAGCTTAAGTAACTTGCTCAGAGCTACACTAATAGAAGGTGGCAGAATGGGGATTCGAACCCTGGCACTCTGGCCTTGTGCCACCCCCTCTTCACAGCCCTGCTAGTCTGTACCTCCTCCTCATCTATAAAATAAAGGCATCCGGTTAGGTGCTGTTTACCAAAGGTCATTTCAAATCATACGGCAGAGAATGAAGATGTTAGGCTTTGAGGTCAGATCTGGGTGTGAATCATGACTCAGCCACTTTCTAAGAATATGGCCTTGGCAAATTGTTTAGCCTGTTGGGGCTTACTTTCTAAGTTATAAAATGGGATGAGAATATTTACCTCGAAGTGTTGTGGGATTAAATGAGAGAATAATTTCTCGTCTAACAAGGCTCTTGGCCCATTGTAATGGCTCATATTGGCAGCTCCTGCTCCTTGTTATCATTATTTTGTTGTTGTTGTTGTTGTTGTTAAGGATCTATTCTAAGGGAAGGATGCCGTACCAGGTGTGTGTGGGATTTGGAGAAGAATCCAGTCTTGCCCTTCTGGAACTTTCAGTTTAGATTGTATTGGTGGGAAAGACAGAACAGAGGTGCCAAGAGCTTTTATGAGCCCTGGTGTTAAGGGGATTTAGGGTGTTTCTCTGATTCTAAAAGATCCGGGTCTAAGAGTTTGCTCAGCCCTTGTGATGAGGGACAGCCTGTCGTTTCCTCTTCAACCCTAAAGTTCACTCTGGAAGTGATGTCTGTGCTGCCCTGGAAGCTTTCGGGCCTGGGGCAGTCTCCCTGACTGGTGACTTGCGCCTGGAGGTGAAGTCAGTCCAGGCCAGCAATCCTTGCGTCTGTTGGTATTTGCATGCATTTGCCTCCCCTGTTGTTCCTTCTTGAGAAATCTTATTCTCCTTGGGGCTCTGGACAGTACTGGGGGTTGGATGGAGAAGGAAATGGAAGATGGTGTAAACTGAGTTCCAGGTTGTCCCTGAACCACCAGCAAGTGATACTCTTAGCCTTCAGCACTCTCAAAAAACCTGGGAAATGGTTACAAACACTACATTTTTGAAAAGGGAAACCAGGAACAGAGAAGTTTCCCAGGGTTGTAACATACCTCCCCATGTCCTAGCAATTCCTACTCATCCTTGGGATTTGCCTCAGGAAGTCTTGCCATTAGGATTGCCAGATAAAATATACGATGCCCAGTTACATTTGAATTTTAGATAAAGAATAATATTTTAGTGAAGTATGTCCCATGCAATATTTAGGACATACTTCTACTCAAAAAGTATTTACTTATCTGAAATTCAAATGTAACTAGGTATCCTGTGTTTATTTGCTAAATCTGGCAACCCTACTTGCCATATAGTATTTGTTTGCGTATTAATTCTTTATCCTTTCTCCTATTAGGAAAGCCCACAAGGGCTGTCTATCATGGTCACCACTGGTCCCCAGCACCCAGTCCAGTGCCTGGGACAGAGTGGGGACTCATTACAGTGTGTTGAGTGAATGAGTAAATGATGGCCCTTCCTTAATCCACTGTGATATTGTACTTTATGCTAAGAAATATATATTTGGTCTTCATCCTGATTCCTCACACAGAGCTCCCAAGACGCTTGTAATTCCCTGAGTGATAGGAGCATCCGACACAGAGCTCCTAAATCCCTTGGAATTTCCTGAGTGATAGTGGTTTTTTCGACTCTTGTTGGGCTCCTGGATGGGGGCTGGTCACCAGAGACACCAAGCCATGATTAGACACTTGGAACATTGGGCCCCACCCCCATTCTCTGGAAAAGGGAGGACTGGAAATGGAGTTAATAATTAATCGTGCCTATGTAATGAAGCCTCCTTAAAAATCCCAAAAGTGCAGGGTTCAGAGAGCTTCCGGGTTGGAGAACACATCCATATGCTGGGAGGGTGGAACACCCCAACTCCATGGGGACAGAAGCTTCTGTGCTCAGGACCCTCCCAGACCTTGCCCTATGTATCTCTTCATCTTGCTGTTCATCTGTATCCTTTATTATATAACAAACCAGTAAACATAAGTGTTTCCCTGAGTTCTGTGAGCTATTCTAGCAAATTATTGACCCCCCAAGGAGGGGGTCATGAGAACTCCAGTTTGTAGTTGATCAGTCAGAAGCACAGGTGACAACCTGGGGCTTGCTAATGGTGTCTGAAGTGGAGGCTGTCTTATGGGACTGAGCCCTCAACTGGTGGGATCTGACGCTAAATCCAGGTAGATAGTGTCAGAACTGAATTGAATTGCAGGACACCCAGCTGGTGCTGGATAATTGATGTTGGAAAAAACACCACACATCTGATGTCAGAAGTGGTGTCAGGAGGGTGGCAATAGTGTGAAAGTGAAAGAAAACAGTGAGTTTTTCCTAAACACCAACAAATCCCATTTCTGAAGACAGAACCTGAGAGGTCTGTCATTTCCAAAGACTCTTACATCTGTTGTCCTGTTCTCCTTCTCTTCCTATGAACTCTGGAACCCAGCATGCTAGACAGAAAGAAACTTCAAGGATGACCTAGTCTGACCCTCTGATTTTACTAAAGGGGAAACTGAGGCTCAGAGAGGTTTTGACTACTGATAATGGACTGAGCAGCCCCTGAAGCCACTCAGAGAGTAAGTCCCTCCCTCCCTGAGGCCCCAGGGTACCCCACACCTTCACATTATGGCTTGAATTGTAGGTTCATGTTTTACATGATGTCCCCACTATACTGTGAGAACCAGTGAGGACAACCTCATCTTTCTTACTGGTCTTGGCATATCCAATGCCTCTCACAGAGCTAGTGCTCAGTAAATATGAATGAATCCATCAGTCAATCAGTGTATCAACGAATAAATCAATGAATGTAGTGGCTGTACCACTAGCCAGAAAAGGAACTGTCTATAACACAGGGAAGATGACAGTTCTATGCGACAGGGCTGATGTGGGAGTTAATGAGACAATATATGTAAGCTGTCTGACTCTGGGCCTAGTACATCATTGTTATTCACTAAATAGTAGATCTCATCATGGGACACAATGCGCTTGGCAGTGTGAATGTTTGAAAAGAGGAGCTGAGGAATCTGGAATGGGAAGCAGTGTTGCATTGCATTGGAATAAAATCTAAACTCTTGACAGTGGTCTCCAAGGCCCTGCCCACCTCTCTGACTTACCGGCCTCCACTCTGCCTCTCCCTCTCCCTCACCGTGCTTCAGCTACACTGGTCTTCTTTCTTTCTGAGATCGGCCAACTCATTGCCCCCTCCAGGCCTTTCCCTTCTCTGTGCTCCCCACTTGGAATGCGCTTCACATGCCCAGCTCCTCCGATCCTTCAGCTCTCAGCATTACCTCTTCAGAGAAGCCTCCCTAACCACCATGACTAACTAAAGTGGCTTCAGCCTGCCCTCCCTTCCATCACTTTCTCTAGCACCATCAGTTCATTTCCTTCAGAGCAGTTACCACGACCTGGAGGGAGAATGCTTAGTTGTTTACTTGCTTTTTGTCTGAGTGGAAGCGTCACCGGAGAAAGAAGTTCACTCCTCTGTTCACTGCCATAACCTGAGGGTCTAGGCAGTGCCTAGCATACATGCAGAAGGTACTCTGATAATGCTAACTGCATGAATGAGTGACTTTGGGCTTTCCCTAGCTGGGCATCTAATTCCTGGGCTTTCAAATAAACAGTTTGAGCTAATCTGAGGTTGTATGACACGGTTGTTTAGAACACCTTATATGCTGAAAATATGAGAATGACAATGATTGTGCAAACGCCAGTCAGTTGGCAGCTGTATTATCTGTGAGAGAGTTCCAGGGCTGAGAACTCAGTGGGAAAGGGGGTTCTGGTGGAGTTAGTAACTTCGGCCTCAGATGCAACTGATGCCCAAGTATTGTTCTCCCTGAAGGAGTGATGATTGCAAGACTGAAATGAATATGAGTATGCCCCACCCACGCGTGTGTTTAGGGATTCATCAGTGTCCTTAGAGAAGGACATGGAAAACCTTTCGTGGCTAACGCCTCTTTAGAGATTTTGCTTAATCCTTTAACGCTAATTCAAGTAGAGCACTACAGGCTTCTCTTAATTCCTTTACCCTTCACCTGGCTGGAGATAGCTTTATTGAAAACAACGCTGTTGCCTGTTTATTTGAACCCACTCCAACTGGAAGAAATCCATAGACGCAGAGCATCACACTCTGAATTTCTGAATCATGGGAAAGATTCTGCACACTCAGTTCTAGAAAAGCTCTGTGAATCGGCCCTATGAAATACATTCCCATTCTCGGGACAGCATGAACTTTGCATGTTTGGGCTGGTTTGTGTCCCAAGCAACGCTGATGGTGGGGAAAACTCACAGTGCTACCAGGAAACAGAAAGGTGGATTCTTTTGGATTTAAGGCAACAATTCAGACTCTGTCTCCTGTTTTTGACCGCACGGACCACACTGCCCTGTATCGGCCTCCCAGGCTGCTTTAGGGGTGAGGTGTGGAAGTGTGTGTTCCTCTGTACTCCCACAGCTTTGAGCACGCCCTACATCCTGTATTACTATTATTATCTGTGAGCTGGCCTGAATCTTAGTCTCACTTATATCCCCAGTGCTTAGTGTAAGGCCTGATACATAGTGGGGCTTCCATTCAGATTTGTACAATGGGGATATCCATTGTACAATGGACTGACTGTGTGGTGCTAGAACTGGATTGCTAAAAAAGCTGAAAGTAACAAATTCTTTTGTTCAATGACCTGGCCCGAGGTCTAACCTTATCCAGTCTTCCCTGAAAGGCAGCAGAGCTGAGGGCAGGTTCTGGAGTCACGTACCCACACAAGTAACAAGTAATGTTAACCTCCTTGAGTTTCAGTTTCCCCTTCTGTAAGATGGGCTACTGACGGTCCCCATCTCATACGTTATTGGGAGGATTAAAGTGAGTTGATGCAGGTCAAGTGCCACGCATAGTACCTGCTAGCAGTTGTCATTATTATACTCACGACAGTCTGATACTCACTATGGTCTTTTCCTCACTCCAGCTTCTATTTTGGGCATAACTGTCATCACCTCAAGAGAGTCTTCTCTAAACTTCCCTCCCCAGGCATAGTCAATCCCCCTCCACCTGGGGCCCCCCTGTGCTTTGCTCACATCTCCTCCCCAGCCCTTAGTAGATTGTATCTCAGACTTTCTTCTACTGGGTTTCAGAGGCTTCCAGGGCAGAAATCATCTCTGATTGCCTTGCCCCCGCTGAAGGGGAATAGATGCAAGTGTCTTCAGTCTCTCATCAACAAGAGAATAGTGAGCCCCTCACCCCACCCCCTACCATGGACACTTGGGCTGTGGGTTGTTCTATTATCTTTGCTCTTCATCCGCCCACCTGTGCTTATCTCTGCTTCCTTCAGGATGAATATTTCTGTGACTTCGTGGACACCCTCACAGAATACCAGACCAAGAACATCTTGGCTTCCCCCATAATGAATGGGAAGGACGTGGTGGCCATAATCATGGCTGTGAATAAAGTGGATGGGCCCCACTTCACCGAGAAAGATGAAGAGGTAAGAATGCTTTAGAAACTGCTGGAGTGGCCATGCTGGCACATTCTCCCAGCTCATGAAGTCCCCTGAACCTTGCTGTTTGGCCTGGCCTGGGTTTCCCCATCTGTAAGACAAGGGGGTTAGTCTGATGTTCTCTGAGGGAAGCAGGACAGGGTAATGGTTAAGACTTTGGGATTTGGAGCAAGGAATGTAGGGATAATTGTTCTGGCTCTGCTAATGTCTAGCTGTTTGACTTGAGCAAGTTACTTAATTTCTCTGAACCTTAGTTTTCTTATTTGTAAAATGAGGATGATTTTATAGTATCTATCTCTTGAGGTACATGTGATGATCAGATGAAATAACATACATAAATGACTTATCATAGGGATTGCAAACTCAATAAATAATAGCAATTTTTCATTAATACACCCCTATCAATATTCTACGTTCTGTGAGTTTTATACGCTTATAATGCAACATTTTATGAGTCAGCATTCCATGATCCATCTGCTCAAATTGTCTCTGATGAAGCATTTAGAATATTCAGACATTTGATGATGGCAGAAGTGCCCAGAGGAGGGATTTCTCCTCATCTAGCATGCTGTTTGATTTTCAGATTCTTCTCAAGTATCTCAATTTTGCAAATCTCATCATGAAGGTGTTCCACCTGAGTTACCTGCACAACTGTGAGACTCGGCGTGGCCAGGTAAACGGCTTGGCTCAAGGGAATGGACTGGACATATCCTTTTACTGAAACATTGATGTGGTCAGGCTGGAAAGGTGGGCGGTAATAAAAGAGCCTGGGAACCATCATACAGTCTCTGCCCAGCATCCCTGGTGTTAATGAGGTAGTGGATGTTTGTAAAGCTGTATCCCAGAGTGATTATATGCACAAGTTTTCATGTCAGATAGCTTGGATTTGAATCCCTGCTAAGCCATTTACTAGCTCTAAGACCCTGGGCAAATCACTTAACCTCTCCAAGCTTCAGTCTCCCCATTTAAAAACTGGATAATTATGATTCCACCCTCAAAAGATTATTGTCAACAGTAAATGAGATAATGTATGTAGAGCACTTGTGCTCAATCAATGTTTGTTATTATTATTCTCATGAACAACTTGTGAGATAAAAGAAATGGAAAGAGTTGGACCCAATAGAAGCTGGCCAGTTACTTCACCTATCTAAACCTCAGTTTCTCCATCTATAAAATGGGGATAATTATCCTGTCTCTCTCTCTGGGTTATTGTGAGGGTTAAATAAGATAAACTCTAGAGAACTTTACAGAGTTGCTATTATTCTCTAGCTAAGTGACCTGCTGCTTTGTGCCTCAAAAAGTTTGACTGTGTTTTTGTATTTCCTCAGATACTGCTGTGGTCTGGGAGCAAAGTCTTTGAAGAGCTTACAGACATCGAGAGACAGTTCCACAAAGCCCTGTACACAGTCCGAGCCTTCCTCAACTGTGACAGATACTCTGTGGGGCTCTTAGACATGACCAAGCAGAAGGTGAGAAAGCCTTAGGAGTGGACATTTCTGAGAACAGGTGAAATATACACCAAGGGAGCCCAGACGCGTGTCACCCATTCCGTTGCACGGGGAAGAGGCTGGGAGGATGTGGATAGTTGTGGAAAGTTTTTCGTGGTGTTTTATTCTGAAGAGAGGAGTACCAAGCTTTCAAGGGGGAAAAGTCAATCTAGGGCACAGGTGAGTAAAACAACCTGTATCTTCCCTAGTTAGTTGGAAAAGAAAGTGTACATGAGAAGAAGGCTTGATGAGGTGGTGAAGGTGAGTGAAGTTTTTATGTAGGGTGAAAGTCTAGAAGGAAGAAAGTTGCCAACTTTAAGAATTCTCAGGGCTGGCCCCATGGCTTAGCGGTTGAGTGCACGCACTCCGCTACTGGCGGCCCAGGTTCGGACCCCGGGCGCACACCGACGCATGGCTTGTCCGGGCATGCTGAGGAGGCATCCCACGTACAGCAACTAGAAGGATGTGCAACTATGACATACAACTATCTACTGGGGCTTTGGGGAGAAAAAGGAGGAGGATTGGCAATAGATGTTAGCTCAGGGCTGGTCTTCTTCAGCAAAAAAGAGGAGGATTGGCATGGATGTTAGCTCAGGGCTGATCTTCCTCACAAAAAAAAAAAAAAAAAGAATTCTCAGAAAATGCACTCAAAGGTGGAGTAAACCTTTCCCGTGGTTTGTTGAGCCCAGGGCTCACCTGGGCAATTGAAGTGGAGGGGGATGCTTAGATCTGGTCCTCAGAATGCTCAGGCGCCAGGTCTGCCCCAGGTACACTGGCTAAGGAGACAGAGCCCGATATGGCCCCCAAAAATGTTTTTCAGCTGGGTTTTCCAAAACCAACTCTCCCATTGTTCTTTATTTATCTGTCCCTGCTTCCTAGGGTAATCATTTTCTGCCTTGGAACAGAGTTCCAGTGTTATCTAGATTTGTGATTTCCTTTCTCAAAGACCCAAGGTACAAGATTCCTGTCAGTTTCATTTTGCGTGCCTTGCCCTGCTGAATGTGGTACAGAAACCGATGAAGATCTTCCAAATATTTGGTTGAGTGAATAAATGAATCGCAGAATCTGGGGTTGGAAAAGACATTAGACCTAGTCTAGAGGCTCCCAAACGTGACAGTGAATCTGAATCTTCAGAGAAACTGTTTAAAAGTTGCTGGGCTCCGTTTCCTGATTGCCTGCCTTTTTTGCTTAATGTTTTGTGAACATCTTTCCACGTCAGTACACGTGGATTCTTTTTAATAAGCCTGTATATCAAAACGTAACATATACACAGAAAAGAGCATTAATTACAAGTGAATAGTTCAATGAATTATCACAGAGTAAACATCCCATGTAACCAGCAGCAAGATTAAGAAATAGCACATTAACAACCCCTCAGAAGCCCCTTTCTTAGCCCTTTCCAGTAACTCCCACCTCTTCCTTCCTGAAGGTAACCGCTATTGGGCCTTTAACACCATATTAGTTTTGTCTATTTTTGAAGCTCATATAAATGGAATCATATGAATATATACTCTTTTGTGTCTGGCTTCTTTTTGCTCACCATTTTGGTTGTAAAATTTCTCTTTATTGCTCCACATAGCATTAGTTCATTCATTTTCATTCTTGCATTATATCATTGCATTATATCAATGTTGCATTATATCAATAATCCACAAAGTATTTAATCATTCCACAGTTGATGGACATTTGAGTTTTCAGGTTTGGGTTACTGTGAATATTGCTATTATGAACGTTCTATTACTTATCTTTTAGTACACAGTTGTACCCATTTCTGTTAGTTATTTACCTAGGAGGATAATTTCTGGGCAATAGTTTTAATAGATATTGTCCATCTGATTTTCAAAATGATTGTATCATTTTACACTCCCATCAGCAATGTATGAGGGTTTCCTCGTAATACCTGGTATTGCCAGTTTTATTAATCTTAGGCATTCTGGTGCGTGTGTAGTGTTCTCTCTTTGGGTATTAATATGTATTCCCCTAATGACTGATGAGGTTGGACACTTTTTTATATGTTTATTGGCCATTTGGATATCTTCTTTTGTGAAGTGCCTGTTCAAGTCTTTTCCCCATTTTTTAAAAATTCTATTGTCTTTTTTATCTTACTGATTTGTCAGAGTTCTTTACAAATTCTGGATATGGGTTCTCTGTTGAATACACACATTGCAAATATCTTCTCTCACTCTGTGCTTTCATTCTCTTAATGGTATGTTTTGCTGAATGTAAGTTCTGAACTGTAATGTAGTCCAATTTATCAATGTTTTCCTTTATGGTTATTGATTTTTGTGCCCTAGTTAAGAAATCTTTCCTGGCCCCAAGGTGATAAAGATATTCACCTATGTTAACTTTTAAAAGCTTTATTGTTTTAGCTTTCACATATAGCTCTACAATCCACCTGGAATGTCTTAAATGTACAGTGTGAGGTACGGACAGGTTTTATCCAATTGACCCAGCACCATTTATTGAAAAGACCATTCTTTCCCCCGTTCTATTGAAGAGAGCATCTTTCCCTATCATATCTCTATCAGTCAAGTATCCATATATATTGCGTCTGTTTCTGGATTCTCTATTTTGTTCCACTGGTATATTTATCTACTCTTCTGTAATTACAGTATCTTAATTACAGTACCTTTATAAAATATCTCGATATCCAGTAGTGAAAGGACCTCTAAGTTTATTATTATTATGTGTTAGACTTTTCACAATGTTTTATGTCTTTTATACTCCCTTCTGCATTTTCCATCCTTTTGTATTTTTGTTTTTCAGTTTGAATATTTCTTTAGATCTATTTTCTATTAATCACTAATCCTTCTTCTGTTGTGTCTAATTGGCTGTTAAAACTATCTATTGAGTTTTAAGTTTTAGGTATTTCAATTTTAGAATTTCTGTTTCACTCTTTTTTGTAGTTTCCAGTTCTCTGCTAATAGTCTCTATTCTGTATTTGATTTCTTGGACATAATCAGTTATTTTAGAGTCGGGGTCTGAGAGCTATAATACCTGTAGTTATCTTCTATGGCTCTGTTTCTATGATCTGTTTTCCTTCTTGATTTTTCAGTTAATTCTTGTCTTTTACATACCTGGTTATTTTTGTTTGAACACTAGAGACATATATAAAAAAATTACAGGGGCTGGCCCGGTGGCATAGTGGTTAAGTTCACCTGCTCCACTTTGGCAGCCTGGGGTTCACGGGTTTGGATCCTGGGCGTGGACCTAGGCACCACTTATCGGGCCATGCTGTGGCAGGCGTACCACATAAAGTAGAGGAAGATGGGCACAGATGTTAGCTCAGGGCTGATCTTTCTCAGCAAAAAGAGGAGGATTGGCAATGGATGTTAGCTCAGGGCTAATCTTCCTCACCAAAAATAAATAAATAAATAATAAAAAAATAATAATAATAAAATGAAAAAAATTACAGAGATCATTTGAAACTCTGGGCAATGTTATATTCCTCCAACAGGGATTTATTTTATCTCTGGCAAGCAGTTGAGGGAAAGGCAGAGCACCTGATTCTAATCTGGGATTGAGCCAATTTGACGCTGGTCTTCAGTCTTTGTGAGGGCTGGTCTATTTCTGGTTCACTTTTACTCCTAGGGTACAAACGTTTGGGAAGGCCAGCTGAAAGCCTGAGGTGTTTTCAAGGGTCCCTTCTCCTTGGCAGGCCCTGAATTCCAATTTTGTCCTCCTAGCCCAGTAAATCTGCTGACAGCTGCTCCACAGCTGCCTTGGTTTCCGCAAGGGGGTCAAAAGGAGTTGTTCCGTCAGATGTCGGGCTCACGTCTCTGGGCTTCCCTTCTCTGTGGGATCTTGGCCCATCAAATCCTTGCTCCCTTGCCAGCTCTATGATTCCTTCAAATAAATGTTTATACACATATACAAATACGGATAGACACAGTCCAGATTTTATAATTTTTCTCGGTCAGAGGATTGGTCTGAAACAAACTGGCTACCATTAGCAGAAGTAGAAATCCTTGGGGCTGGCCCAGTGGCATAGTAGTTAAGTTCGTGCACTCCACTTCAGTGGCCTGGGGTTCACAGGTTCGGATCCAGGCATGGACCCACACGCTGCTCATCAGCCATGCTGTGGCAGCACCCCACATACAAAAATAGAGGAAGATTGGCACAGATGTTAGCTCAAGGCCAATCTTCCTCACCAAAAAATAAAAGAAGAAGGGGCTGGCCCGGTGGCGCAAGTGGTTAAGTGCGCGCGCTCTGCTGCGGTGGCGACCCAGGGTTTGCTAGTTCGGATCCCGGGCGCGCACCGACACACCACTTGTCAAGCCATGCTGTGGCTGCATCCCATATAAAGTGGAGGAAGGTGGGCATGGATGTTAGCCCAGGGCAGGTCTTCCTCAGCAAAAACAGGGGGATTGGCAGATGTTAGCTCAGGGCTGATCTTCCTCACAAAAAAAATAAAATAAAAATTAAAAATAAAAAAAGTAGTTCTGAGTAGTTGAAATCAAATGGTCCATTTTGTGTGTGTGTGTGTGTGTGAGGAGGATTAGCCCTGAGCTAACATCCATGCCAATCTTCCTCTTTTTTTGCTGAGGAAGATCGGCCCTGGGCTAACATCTGTGCCCATCTTCCTCTACTCTATATGGGACGTCGCCACAGCATGGCTTGACAAGCGGCACATTGGCCCTTGCCTCTGATATGCACCTATGAACTCCAGGCTGCCGAAGCGGAGCGCTCAAACTCAACTGCTAGGCCACAAGGCCAGCCCCTAAAAGGTTCCATTTTAAGGTGCCCAGTTTGCACCTTAAAGGATCTGACCCCAGGCACAGGCTGCTCTATGTCACAATGTTCTACCCTCTGTTTCTTTTGAACTATCTCTCAAAAGGGAAAGTCACATTGGAAAAAAATATTTGAACTTAGTCATCCTCAAAAGGTGGAACAATCTAGCAATTAAGAGTGGGCTGGGCTGCCTACAATCACTCTAAGAACCTGCCCCCCGGGTAGCTAAGCTCTTACCTGAGCAATTGACGCTATGAAAGAAGTCAATAAAAACCATTGAATTGTACACTTGAACTGGGTGAATTGTATGTGAATTATATTTCAATAAAGCTTTTAGAAACAAAAGAAAGAGAGAGAAGAAGGCAGGCATAAACATGCCCCACTTTCCACTCCACTCCTTGTTGACAACTTCTGCTTCTCCTTGGGACAATCTTCAGAGCCACTCAGTGTTTGACGCAGATGGTGTCAGCTCGGTGTACTTGTCCTTCTGGGCTCCTCCAACATTTGTGTTCTCTTTCCATTACTGTTTGGGTTCCTACCCCATCTACCTTGCTATAGTTACTCAAGTACTTGATTGTCTTGACATGAGACAGTAAATTCCTCTAGGGCACCAACTGTGCCTTATCCACCTCTGTGTATCCAACAGCAAGCATGTTGTGGGGCTGAGGTTGGCCCCCAGTTCACATTTTCACCCAGAAAGTGAATTTCTTCCCATTGTCACTTGTCAAGAAAAAGATTCAACTGGGCAGAGGAGTATGGACATGGAATCTGATTCTCGTGCGGATTCCCTCCTGCTTGTCCTCTGGATGCTATTAGAAGAGGCAAACCACCACGACGAACATGCTCCAACAAGAGACAGGCCAAGAAGCTGGGTGGCTTGGCCTCCTACCCTTAATAACCCAGCACTAACGGGTCACTGTCCCTAAATATCAACAGGTGAACAAACAGAGAGGACACTGGAGGACAGAAGCCTCCTCTGCCAGGCCCAGCTTTGACTCAGCCCAAGCTGTGCAGCTCCGTGGTCAGTAGGAAAAACCAGCGGAGAGTAGCAGGGAAGAGCCTGTGTGCTGTCCCAGTTGGTTCCTTCTCCTGAGACTATGCGACTGTGCCACGCCTTTGCTGGCCCTTTTCTCTCTTCTCTCTGCCCCAGTCTTGGCCACTTGTCTTGGTGTCGTCCTTTCTTGTTGAATCCCAGGTATGGGTCTATCTATCCATATTTGGCACCACTGTTTTTTCTTTCTTTCTTATTTGGGAAAAATATTTTTTTCCTGATTACAAAAGCAATAAATTTTATTATGGAAAAATTGCTAAATAAATTATAGTCTCATTCCAATCACCCAGAGAAAACCAGTTGTTAATGCTTTGTTGTGAATTCTTTGATAGCATTTTCTATGTATAGTTAAACATTGGGGTCACAGGATCTATATATATTTTTTGTCCCCTCACGTTTTGCACTCATCAGTGTATCATGGACATCTTTTAATCAATACATACACATCTGTAACGTCCTTGTTACTAGATGTACCATAATTGATTTAATAAGGTCTCTCGTTGGACACTTAGGTTGTTTCTAATTTTTTACTACTATAAATGATACTGCAAGGGATACAGTTTTAGCTAAACCTTCTATCATATGCTTAGTGTGTCCTTAAGGTAAATTTCTTAGTCATAGAGACCCCGTTTTCCCTCTCATGGCCCACAGCACGGGGAGCATGAGGGTGCTTCAACTCAGCTCCCATTTTTTTTGGTTAATGATTAGACAGGCCTGGTTCATCAATATCTTGAAGCACAGACGTGACTGACATCCTCTAACTCCAGTGAATCCTGCAGCCCTTCCAAGCTTAGCTTTCCATGAGCTCTTCCCACCTTGCAAATTTCAGTGATAGATGACTCATACAGGTGGGTCTTCTTTTCTTAACCTCCTTTTCTTGATCTATTTTCAAAACATGTAATGATTGTTTTTCTCATTTCCAGGAATTTTTTGATGTGTGGCCAGTCCTGATGGGTGAGGCTCCACCCTACTCTGGTCCCAGGACTCCAGATGGAAGGGTAGGTCTCTCTCTGGTCTGTTCGATACGATCAAATGTTTAATGAAATGCAAATGTAAGGCACTATAAACACTGCTAAAGTTTCTTTATCACCTAGGTCTTTCTTTTTAATTGATTTAATATTGGTTTATAACATAATATAATGTCAAGTGTACATCATTATATTTTGACTTCTGTATAGACCACATCATGTTCAAAAATTACCAGTTGCTTCATGAATTTGCATGTCATCCTTGCACAGGGGCCATGCTAATCTTCTCTGTATCAATCCAATTTTAGTATACTTGCTGCCAAAGCGAGCACATCACCTAGGTATATATCTTCTCTGGGTTGGGTTATCTCTCTTGAAGTTATGATAAATCCTCACAATTGTCAAGCCCTGTAATTTGCAAGGTGTTTTTAATATCTTGCTGGAGTTTCACAATAACCTGGTGGGGTTGACCGAGAAAGAATCAATAGTCTCATTCCCCAGGAAGATCAAGCAACCTGCTCAAGGATTCATCCAGCGGGAGTTTAGAATTGTAGACAATTAGAGCTGGAATAACCTTAATATCTAATCTAGAATGTACAAATTGGTGGGCAGAAGGTCAATTCCAGCCAGGAGATAAATTTGTTTGGCTGCATAGATTTTCAAATTTTTCTTATTTGTTTTTACTTTGTAAAAAATCTGAATTGGTGGCTTACCACTTAAAAATCAAGATATTGCCCGTAAATATCTAGGTTCTCAGTTTCTTTTGAAAAAGTGAAAGATCATTCAAAACTGGACCCACAATCCTGCAGGGTAAATATGACTGGAGCTAAACAGCAGCTGCCTCCTTGGAATGTGGCCTGAGCTCTCTAGTTTGCCACAGTCCCCACCACTCCCTCTCGTATACACCTGGCCCCCTGCTCTCATTTATGTTTCTATCAGGCTTCTCCAGGCATTTGTGTTTGTGACCTCTGGTCTCAAACAATTGCTTCATTTTAAAGATGAGGCATAAACACTTTAGAGAAGCTGAAATGATATATGGGGGGACATGGAGATGGCACAGGATAAACAGACCTGGCACTCAAATGACCTATAGAACCTGTAGAATGACTGAATGACCTTAGCCAAGGCCACACAAGATAAGTAAGCAGTAGAGTCATGCCCCGCATTGAATTTTAGTCCAGTGCTCTTCCCACAAGACCTTGTAGCCTGTCTGAAATGCTATATCAGTTTCTGCTCGGAGGCCTGATTCCACCCACCCAACACTAACCCTACCCAAAATAAAGGACCGTGTGTGTGTGTGTGTGTGTGTGTGTGTGTGTGTGTGGTGTGCGTGCGTGCATGATAGACTTTATTTAGTCTTAATTCAAAATCTGAGAATTCGAAATGAACACCATTGCCTGTGAGCTTCATATACCTACCAGAAAAGATTTCACTTTTGAAATCTACACTGTCTGCTGTGCTTTATCCAAAATGGCCTTGATAACCTGCTGTTGTCCAGTTTTAAACGACTCTCTGATCCACACAATTTCATGATTTTATCTGGGAAGACTGAGTCTTCAAGGACTGCATCATGTGCTGCTGTCATTAAACTATTTGGGGACACTTTTCCTTTTTAGGTATAGCTTTTTGTGTTGGCATAGTTGACATGTTACCACTGAGCTTTTTCTCTAATCCATATATGAGCTGGACTTGTATCTTCTCGAAATTTAGAAGCACAGGAACTGGAATAGAGGTCACCATAACTTTCAGACACCACCAACTTCAACTAACTTCAATTTCCTTGGCTGCTTTGATATTCAGCTCTCTGAGCTGAGCCCTGAGGTCAGAGATCATCTCCAACTCCTGGACGGCCAGAGAAATGTCAGGCTCTAACTTATCCAGCTCTTCACGCTTGAGAACCCCAATCTTTAAGATTGAACTGAACAGGACATTTTCTCACGGAGTGCCAGCCCAGGAAAGGGCTACCCATCGTTTGATCAATTCAAGAAATTTTGGTTTCACTGAGGGGACTAGCACACTCATGGTTAAGGCTTTTCTTTCCCAAAACCCTTCTCCATCTCAGGTAGCAAGGGCTCAGTCCTTGCAGGGGTCTGAGGCATTAGGCTGTGATGGAAAACGCCTGTAGGGTGAGCTTGGCCAAGTAACCCCTTGGGTCCTCGATTTTCCCATCTATGGGGTTCTGTCACTGAACTCATCTCCAACGTCAGCTCCAGGTCTGGTGAGGAAAACGCTTATAGGCCTGAGCTGGGGCTCAGACACACCATGACAGGATTGGCCAAAAGTAGATCTTCTGGAAAAAGCGTGGGCTTGGAGGGAAAAAGCCTGAGTTCAGATCCCTGCTCCACCCAGTAGTTATGTGGTCTTATGCAACCTCTTTAAACCTCACCCTCCTCATCAGGAATGCCTGGGTCAGCAAGCTGACCTAGTAGGGCTGTGGCAACTACTGCAAATTGCGCTGGCAAACAGTAGGCATTCCAATATAGAATCATGGCTCCCTGGGTTGAATCTCAATATGTGCTGGGCACTTTACCTGGATTATGTCATTTACACTCTCAATGAGTTTGTGAAGGAGGTGTCCTCATTATCCCCATTGACAGTTGAGGAAATTTAGCTTCAGAGGAGGTCAAATTATTTGCATAAATTCAAATCCAGCATGCTTTTATCTCTGGTAACTATCATCACAATTGTGCTTTTTAACATTCCATTTTGCCTTCTAACAACACTCTCACACTTCATCTGTCACGTTCACATTAGAAATACAGCTTTTGCCTGGATTTTGACCAATTAACCTCCCCAAATCTTGGGTCTAAAGCTCCCCAATAGCAGCTACACCTCACTTCATCTCCTTTTATTTTTTTTTTTTTATTTTTTATTTTTTTTAAGATTTTATTTATTTTATTTTTCCCCCCAAAGCCCCAGTGGATAGTTGTATGTTGTAGCTGCACATCCTTCTAGTTGCTGCATGTGGGACTCGGCCTCAGGATGAACGGAGAAGTGGTGCCTCGATGCGCACCCGGGATCCGAACCCGGGCCACCAGCATCGCAGAGCGCGCACTCAACCACCAAGCCACAGGGCCGGCCCTTCATCTCCTTTTAAAAATAAAATGTACGTGTGTGTGTTTCAATTATTAAAAAGTTACACAGGCTCATTAGGTTTCATGGAAGAAAACAAAAAATTGCACTCATTTAAAATTTTTAAAATATTTAATATTTAAATTTTTATATTAAATATATTAAATTTTTTAAATATTAAATATTTAAAATATATTTCCATGCACGAGGATGTGGCTACGGCTGTGCTTGTGGCTCTTTCAAAGCCCCTTGTGTTATAGCCTTCACTGCTCAGGTGGAAGGTGACAAAGGTGCTCATTGATGGCTCAGGTTTGACTCTCCAAAGGCTGGTGAATTCCTATGTGAATATGGCCTTGAAGGCAACTTGGCTGAGCTACGGTGTATGGAAAAAGCCCTATTTACTTAAAGGACACTGATCTTTTTGTTGCTTTCTGTGAAAGCAAATTGATTCTCTCATGGGTCTCAAAAACGTCCATTTCTAACCTTTCTAAAGGAGCCTCGTGGTGACCGCTGGATGGGGCAGCCTGCTGGGCCCAGGGATCCAGCAGCTTGCATGGGAGTACAGTGAGCAGCCCAGGCCCAAGGGCAGACGGCCCTAAAGCAAAGACCTGAAGAAAGCCGAGAAGGTGGTAGAAGGTGGTAGAAGTGGTAGAAGGTGGTAGAAGGTGGCCTCCTCCTCCTCCTCCTCCTGGGTGGAAATAGCTCTACCAAACTCCCAGCAGTTACTTTTTTATTTTATTATTATTATTTTTTTTTGTGAGGAAGATCAGCCCTGAGCTAACATCCATGCTAATCCTCCTCTTTTTGGTGAGGAAGACCGGCTCTGAGCTAACATCTATTGCCAATCCTCCTCGTTTTTTTTTCCCCAAAGCCCCAGTAGATAGCTGTATGTCATAGTTGCACATCCTTCTAGTTGCTGTATGTGGGACGCGGCCTCAGCATGGCTGGAGAAGCGGTGCATCGGTGCACACCCGGCATCTGAACCCGGGCCGCCAGTAGCGGAGCGCGCGCACTTAACCACTAAGCCATGGGGCCGGCCCCAAACTCCTAGCAGTTAGTGTGGCCGCCTTTGCTTTCTAGAACCACCTACAGGGTACAACTTCAGTGTTTAAAATATTCTTAGCACAATTTGTTTATATTTATTGAAAAAGTAATACATGAGCACAGTGAAAAGCTGACATCATACAAAAGGGTACTCCACAGAAATCCAGCCCTCCCCTGAGGCAGCCACTGTCAGCAGTCTATGCTCCCAAGGATATCTATCGAGATCCAGATATTCCTGGATATATATACATATTCTACCACCATCGCCTTCAACAAATGGGATGATTCTACTTTATGCATTACTTTTTCCACTTGAAGATATTTTGGCATCTTTCCCTCTCAGCACAGATATATAGCTACCTCATCCTGGAGACATGCAAAGTGTCCACTGTACGCAGGCACTCAATTGTTTAATCACTGTCCTAATGATGGACATTAGGTTATCTCCAAGCCTTTTAAAGCAGTCTAGTTGAAACCCCTGGATGGCGTAAACAATGCTTTTACCCACATTTGGGGCTATATTTGTAGGATTCATTACCACATGTGGAATTACTGGGTCAAAGAACATGTGCATTTTAATCTATGAGAGCTATTGCTAACTATCCAACCACAATCTTAGAATCATGGCCAGGAGGGACTTTTGGGATTATCTAGTCCAGGTTTTAAAATTCTCCAATTGCCTTTAGAACCCTGGATGTCCACAGTGGCTGCCTTGGCCAGGGGTTATTGGGGAAGGAGGAGGGCAGGAGAGGGAGTAAGAGAGAACAGAGAGATGCAAGGTCCCTATGTGCCCACCACTGCTTTCATTAGGGCAGCTCCACGTGCATCTGCTTTATATGATTAGACCTCATGCTTTACTTGGGGAAAGAGTTCTGCACTTATCAGCAACCACAAACACCACTCATCTAATTTTACTGTTGGGGACACTGAGGCCCAGAGAGTACACACCAAGACTAGAACATGAGTCTTTCCACTCTAGATCATTCTGAGCCCCATTTCTTCGTGCTAGGGATTCATCTAGTCTCCCCTTGGGTGCTTCCTACCCCGAGGAGCTCACGCCGATCCCGGAGCAGCCGATGCCATTGGAACAGCTCTAGCTTCTGCCTGTGTTTAGCCAGAGTGTGCCTCTTGGAGGTGTTAAGTCACTGTAGCTGCTGCCAGTGTGGGGCACTGAGGGGCAGAGCCTCTCCCTCATGAGCCTCAGGAAAGTCATAGTTGCCTGTCAACCAAATGGGCTTTCAGACACCTTTGACTGAATCAGAAATTTCTCTATGGTGGTTCTGAGGCAGGAGGCCTGGGCGGGGCCCAGGTATCTATATTTAAATCTCTAGAGCAGTACTTGTCAAAATACCCGTAGTAAAGGAACAGTTTTTTTTTTTTAATTTCCAATCCATTTTCGACTGATACTTTTCAAAACATGATAAAAATATACAACTAGAAAAGTAAAAATTAAAAAAACATGCAAAATGTAAGTCCCTTTTTTAAAAAATTAGTTTCAACAGACCTAACTTAGCTCAGTCAAACTGCTATAAAAATTTCTAAATGCTACTCTCAATTTCTGTTTTTATCTCATCGTGGAATGGTAACAAATATTTTGCAGACAGGTACCAGTCCAGGGACCACACTTTGAGTAGCCCTGTTCTAGGTGAAGGTAATGCAGAAAGTCAAACACTATTTGAAGCTATTAACCTCATTAACCTTAAGTGACACAGCAGAAAGAGCACTGAGCATAGGAATCAAGGGCCTAAGTTCTGGTCCTGGTTCACTGCCTTACCGTAAATAAGTCTTTTCCTCTCTCAAGGTCTCAGTTTTCCCATTTGTGAAATGGTTTCTAACCTGCCCATGACAATTGAGTGTTCAGAGGATCTAATAAAGTGATGGAAGTTTCCCTGGAGAGTTAAGGGAAAGGAACCACCTGCTGATAACCATCTATATGTTAGGAAGTCATGTAACTGAACAGATCTACTTTAAGAGAATGGGAGTTTTAATGGTGCAAGGAGATGGGTGGGATGGAAGGGTGGAAAGTGAGTTGGGAGGCATGAGGCATGATTGGGAAGGCAGGTCTGGAAAAGCTGACACAGCAAAGAGAGCGGCTGAATGGTAGGAGTGAAAGAGAAAGGAGGCCGTGACCATGGAGCTGAGCTCTGCATGGAGGATGGCTGGGTTGATGATTCTAAATGGGACAGGAGGGGCCGGCCCCGTGGCTCAGCGGTTAAGTGCACGTGCTCCACTACTGGAGGCCCGGGTTCGGATCCGGGCACGCACCGACGCACTGCTTGTCTGGCCATGCTGAGGTGGCGTCCCACATACAGCAATTAGAAGGATGTGCAACTGTGACATGCAACTATCTCCTGGGGCTTTGGGGAGAAAAAGGGGAAAAAAGGAGGATTGGCAATAGATGTTAGCTCAGGGCCGGTATTCCTCAGCAAAAAGAGGAGGATCGGCATGGATGTTAGCTCAGGGCTGATCTTCCTCACAAAAACAATAAATAAATAAAATAATAATAATAATAAATGGGACAGGAGCCTCTTTTCCACCTCCCTCTCTCCCTAGACTCCAGCAACAGTCTTTCTCTCTTTCTTGTACTCAACCCCCAGGTCCCCTTGGAATACTTCCCATCCCTCTTTCCAGCCCCAGATCCCAGCCCCTGCCTGGCCACTGTGAGCTGGTTCCAAGGAAGAACTCACTGAATCTTGAGAGTCAGCTGAGGACAGTGAGCTCCAGAGGCAGCTGGGATACGCCCTTTGAGGGAGTTATGGTCAGGCTGGTGCTTCCAGAAGACCACGGGGCACATGGTAAAGAACAAGGCCTGTCTCATGGACAAACTCCTGCTGAAGTTCTGTCTCAGATTCAGAACTCTGTCTCTATCTCTTTTGTCTAGGAAATCAACTTTTACAAGGTCATTGACTACATCCTGCATGGCAAAGAAGACATCAAAGTAATCCCGTAAGTTTCTTCTCACAACATGTAGAATTGCAGGCACATTATCAATGTCCATAAGATACTCATTCCAAGATTGGCACTAACCAAACCCAAGAAGGCCCTGCACTTGCTTAGAAGCAGGGAGAGCAGTAAGGGAGCAGTGTGGAAGGGTGGGAAGACCACCCTTTGGTTGGGATATGAGGCCCAAATAGGGGAAGAGACTTGATCAAAGCCACGTATTGCCGGATTCTGAGTTAGCTGCTGTGAGTTCAAGTCCCAGATCCAGTGTTAATAAGTGGCCTGTCTGGGCCTCAGTTTCCCATCTATAGAATGAGACCATGGGATCTGATCAGGGTTTGTCAATTGTGTTCTGTGGAGGCACATCTGGGACCCATGCAGGGGGTGAGGCAAAGGCAGGGAGTTGGCAAAGAAAGTGCCTCAGCCCTCAAGGAAAGCTTATTCTCTAATGTTCTCTTCTTATGTGACCTAGGAGGGTAATGAAAAGGAAAGAATTCCCAGAGGGCGGGGCCTCCAACCTGCCTGTTGGTGGTGGGAGCTCAAAGGCCATTTTAAGATTTGAACAGTCAAGAACGTTTTTTAGCATAGGCTTGTACTTTTTTGGCCAGTAGCGCACTCTCAAAAACTTAATCGCCGTATTAACTATTTGAATCTTCTCCATGTGCCAAGAGCCACACCCACAGTTCTGTCTCAAAACCGGCTCTCTTTCCCAGCTGAATTGCAGACTCTTTGAGGCCGCAGTCAGGCTCTGTGGGAAAGCCACATCTTCAGTCTCTTTTCCCAAAGCCACTATGTCCAACTGAAGGGATGTACTTACTGTATGTCACCTTAGACAGTGGTGTGAGAGGCCACAACTGCCCCCCAGATGGAATTGTAATCATCTGCCACTCAGATAACCCAGTTCTCAGGTTTATCTTTTACTGGTTGGAGATGAGAAGTTGCTTCAAGTTCCTGAGTTTCTGGGTTCCTTCTGTTCATCCCTGCTTGCATGAGAACTGATTCTTTTCTAAGCTCATCTCTTTCTTTTTTTTTACCTTGTCAACTGCATACTCTTCAACCTTTCCGTTTTCTAAACACTTTTCTAGAGGTACAAGTTTATTTACTCATTATCTGTGTTCTAGGTTATCACAAGTCACAGTTTTCCCCGATGTCTTACCACTGCTCATCAAGCAGCACATCCTTCTAGCCTCTAATAACTCACCTTGCTGCTTTCCACCCCACCCCTAAACTATGTCACATATGTTACTGCTTTTGTTATGGCAGAACCATGTTTCTGATAGCAATTTTTGTATCAGAAAATAGGCTAGGCTATGCTGTAGTAACACAACCTCAAGACCTTAGTGGTACAAACAGTAAAGATTTATTTACCATCCAACTACATGTCAACTAGTGGGTGTGGTTGGAGGATAATGTGTGGACTGTAGTCAGGCAGGGTGCACAGCTGATAGAGCAGGCACCATTTTAAATCTTGCAAGGTTGACTAACTTTGCTGGAGAAAAGAAAAAACATGACAAAACACACATCTTAAACATCCATCTGGAGGTAACAGACATCACTTCTGCTCACACTTCATTGGCCAGAGGTAGTCACATGACTATACCTAACTTCAAGTGGACAGGGAATGCCACCCTATCATGTGCCCAGAAGGAGTGAGAGTCAGAATATTTGTAAACATTTTGAATGGCTGACACAGTATATGCCATCTGAACTAATAGAGGGGAAAATCGATTATTAAATAAATGCTTACTCAAACCAAAAGAAGGCAAAATAAAAGTTTAGAAAGGACATAATGTAGGTGGGAAAAATAGAAAGTGCACATTAATATGATATTTAAATCCAGATCTATCAATAATTACTTTAAATATAATCAACTAAATGTTCCAGTTAAATGACAAAGATTGCCAGGCTGGGTGAGAAAGAAATCTATCACATTTCATTGAATCTAAGAAGTACAGTTTTCTACCTTTTGACATTTCTGAAATAGAATCAATGACATTGTACAATTGCTGTCAGCCGGACACAGTCATGATATAGTCGTCACTGCCTGCCTATATGCATGAGCTTGGTTATAACCGCTCGTATCACAGTGACTTCAGCTGAGTTATATGCATGGTTGGTTGTATCCACATTGAATTTAATTGCCATAAAGGTAACTTAGAGATTATACTATGATGCAGCATTGAAAAAAATGTTGCTTTAATGGCACAAAAAAACAAGAAAAAGGTGTGAAATATGATAAAAATCTACATCTCAATGCTAAAAGAGCTTTGTTGATAGTAATAAAATAAAAATTACAAGTTCAAAAAGCATTCTGGTACAGATTAATTGGCAGCATATTATCTTTCTCAGTTGCATATAAGAAATGGTTCTTCAAAGAACTGATATATTCCTAGATATGAAGAAATTCTGTGTATCCCTGTTTACAAGAGAAGTGTTTAAAGGATAAGAATACAGAGAGGTTGAAAGTAAAAGAATGAAAAAAAGATATACCATGCAAATGCTAATCAAAAGGAAACTGATGTAACCATGTTAATGTCGGATATAAATAGACGTTATGTCAAAGTGCATTTGTAGAGATAAAGATAGTCACGTTTTAATGATTAAAGGGGTCAGTGCACCTTAATATTACAGGAATTACAATTCTAAATTTGCATACACTTGACCTCAAAAAAAGAGCAAAAACTGACAGAAATATAAGAATATCTAGACAAATCCATGTTTGCTAATTGATAGAGCAGACTAAAACAAACAATATAGAATATTTGAATAACACAATTAACAAACTTAATCTAATGGATATATACAGAACACAGCACCCCATCCCCAAAACCCTGGAATTTTCAGTCTTTTCAAGCATACATGTGACATTTACAATAATTGTTGATATAATGGTCCACAAAGCAAACCTCAATACATTTCAAAAGATTGAAATTATATAAAGAATGTCCTCTGGGCATAATGAAAATATGCTAGAAACCAATAACAAAAAGCTAATTAGAAAAATCTTCATATGCTTGAAAACTAGGAAATACTCTTCTCAAAAAAAGGAATAAACTTCTGAATAACCCATGGGTAAAATAATACATCAATAGAAATTAGAATATATTCTGAACTGAAAAATAATGAAAATACTACATATCAAAACCTATGTGATACAGTGAAATCATGCTTAAGGTGAAATTTACAGCCTTAAATATACACTTTAGAAAAGAATAAAAGATGAAAAAGTAATGAACTATGTACCCACCTGTGTTGGTCAGAGCCCCAACAGATAATCCACATTCAAATTAGGATAATTCAAGGAGGGTTTATTTACAAAGGGACAAATTACAGAGGTGTGGGTGGCGTGAAGGAAACCACAAGAGAATGTGCTGGTAGTCATGTTGTTGTAACCACTCCTGGGCCCAGAGGGAGTTTTCTAGAACTTGGAAGGAGAAACAGTCATGTAGAGCAGGCCACCTGGAGAGAAGCATTGCCCTTCAGTCAAGGAACATAGCAAGCCCCAAGCAACTTTGCCAGAGAGGGCCCAGGGAAATAAATAACCTGACTTCACTGTTGTACTTTCCTCTAGTCTTTGGCCAGGTCTCCCCACTGGGCCAAAGTCAACCAGAAAGCTAGAAGGCCAGGAGCCCTGTAGATGTAGTCCATACAGATTGGCCTCCTGGGACAGGGAGGAGCAGGTTGGAGAGTGGACCTGGAGGGGCAGACAGAAGCTATCCATCACATCATCTCAAGAAATTAACAGCAAAGAAACAGAAAAATAAGCCCAAAGAAAATAATAAAGATAAGCCTAGAAACTAATGAAATAGAAAAAGATAAATGATGAACAAGTGCCAAAAGTCGGTTCTTTGAACAGATTAATAAAATTGAGGAATTTCTGGTAAGACTGAGCAAGAAAAATGAAAGAAAATCAAATGAGCTGTATCAGGAATGAAAAGGGGGGATAACTGCAATGACACAGACATTAAAAAGATAAGAGGATATTATGCCAAAAATATTTTAAATCTAGATGAAATGGGCAAATTCCTAGAAAAATAAAACCTACTAAATACAAATCAAGAAGAAATAGAAAACCATAATAGTCTTATA
The DNA here is from genome assembly GCF_057802395.1 of Ceratotherium simum simum. Classification (NCBI taxonomy): domain Eukaryota; kingdom Metazoa; phylum Chordata; class Mammalia; order Perissodactyla; family Rhinocerotidae; genus Ceratotherium; species Ceratotherium simum. Next base: position 27,362,947 of record NC_141903.1, read on the forward strand.
GCAATAAAATAAATCAAATCTTCCCACAAAGACACTCCAGGCCCAGATGCCTTCAGGGGTGAGTTCTACTAAATAGTTAAGGAAGGAAAATTGCAGTTCTCATACAAATTATCCAAGAGAATAGAAAAAGAAGTGGCTAGTATAAACTTCATACCAAAACCCAAGAAGGACTGTATGAAAAAGAAAAATTCAGGGCCGGCCCCGTGGCTTAGTGGTTAAGTGCGCGCACTCCGCTGCTGGCAGCCCAGGTTCAGATCCCGGGCGCACATCAACACACCGCTTCTCCAGCCATGCTGAGGCTGTGTCCCACATACAGCAACTAGAAGGATGTGCAACTATGACATACAACTATCTACTGGGGCTTTGGGGGGAAAAAATAAATAAATAAAAATCTTTAAAAAAAAAAAATTCAGATCAAACTCACTTGTGAACGTAGATGCAAATATCCTAAATAAAATATTAGCAAATAATAACTAAAAAGGATTATACATCATGACCCAACTGAGTTTATTCCAGGAATCCAGGGTTGGCTTAACGTCAGAAAAATCAATCAATACAATTTGCCACAGTAAGAGAAACACGACATAATTATCTCCATAGAGGAGAACTTGCTTAATCTAAAAAGAATTTTTAAAAATATCTGAAAATAGTAAGTACTGACAGAGACGTGGAGCAAAGGAAACCTTCATATACCACTGATGGGAGTGTAAGTTGGTACAACCGCTATAGAAAACAGTTTGGTCTTATCTAGTAAAATTGAAGATATGCACATCTTACGACCCAGTATTTCTACTCCTAGGTATATACCATATAGAACTGAGAGCGTACATACATCAAAATGTTCATAGCAGCAATGTTTATATTAGCCCCAAATTGAGGGGAATGTCCATCAACAGTTGAATGTGTATATTGTGCTACAGTCTTACAAAGGAAAACTGTGTCAATAAAACGAATGAATTGCAGCAACGTAAAAAAGTCAAACCAAATAGTATACATTGTATGATCCCACCTAAATGAAGTTGAAAAACAAGCAAAACTAAACTAGAGGGTACAGGAAAGCATACTTAGGTGGTTGAACTCTACAGAAAATCAAGAATGTGACTGTCATAATGTCAGAACAATGGTTACCTTTGGGGTTAGGGAGAAGGGTGGGAGTGGGAGGGGCAGGTCAGAGGCTTCCAAGGTGCCGACAAGGTTGTTCTTTACATGGATGTGGTTTCATAGGTGTTCACTTTCCAATGATTGATGAAGTTTTTAATGCTTTTTCCACGTGCATATTTTTTCTCACAATAAACAAGTAAAAATAATAATACCAAAAATTGTAATGTTGTGAGGGAGAAATAAGTATGTAAAGCACCTAGCTCCGTGCTCGGTATGAGGTAAGAGCTCACCCTAGATGAGTTTTCCCACTGTCTATATAGCATTAAGTTAACTCTCTCTATGTAAGTACTAATGGAGGAAAATGGTGGCATCCGTTTTTGCTCAGCAGCCAGTAATAATCTGTTGCATGAATGTTGTCTCTCTTCTTGGATGTACAAACTCAGTGTGCAATCAATAAAATGTATTTATTACTCTTTCCTCGGTGTCTAGATTTGGATGTTAAGATGCTTAACCAAAATTGGGGCTTGTTCAGGTATAGTGAATGGAAGCGGGTGCTGGGAGCCACCAGAGAGCAGAGGGAGGGCAAAGACCCAGATTCAAGTTTTTAGTCCAACTGTCCCTACAGCAAAAGTTACCATTTGTCTTTGGCATTTACAGGAATCCACCTCCTGACCACTGGGCGTTAGTAAGCGGTCTCCCCACTTACGTTGCCCAAAATGGCCTGGTAAGTGATAGAGCCTTGAAGGGGGAAAGTGTTGAATCATATGGAAGAGTGAAAAGATTTCAGATCAAGAGAGTGGAAAAAACAATGGGAAGTGTGGATCTCTAAAAGTCTGATTCTCTTGTTTCTCAATTCACTTGACAGTTGGTCCAAGGATATGAACAGAAAATTGACATTTGAGGAAATATGAAATACACAGAGAAATAATCCTTAGATGGAAAGGTGCATAGTCTCACTGACAAGTAAAGATACTTACACATATGTTGGGGACAAAGTCATGACTGGCTGGTCTTCCAGACTCACCACACACTAAGTCCCATCCTCTCCTACCAGAGACTTACTTGCCACACCCAACCCCCCATCCCTGCCACATTTCCAGTCATACCATGTACAGCAGAGCTCAAGTGGGTGGAGTAACAGCATCCCCTGCCCCAGAGAGAAGGGTCATGTCTGTTAGTACTGCATCATCCCCATGTTTGAGCCTGGTCACCCCGTATCCTTCCCCAGGCACACACTACACAATGCTGCTTATATAGCAGGTGTTTATCAAGCATTTTCTATGTGCCAGGCACAAGTCTAATCACAACACCATTATTCCTCTTCACGGCTGTCAGATTTGCAACATCATGAATGCTCCTGCGGAGGACTTTTTTGCATTCCAGGTGAGTCATTTTTTATTTGCTATCTTAGTCATATGATTTTTTTCACCCCAAAGAGGATTAGAATACATTAGAATCGACCTACTTTATTGAGAAGCAGTCTCAACAGAGTGAAAACATAAATGGAAAAAGTCATGTGCCCACGGAAGTGGGGAGGGAGTTAATTTGGTAATTTTCAAGGTCCCATTCAATTTTAATGTTCATACCCCTTGCTTTCCGGCCTGAGGACGTTTGCTTATGCTGTTCTCTCTCCAACCAGCATCTTCTGCCCAAATCCTCTCTGCCCTTCAATGACAACCTCAAATGCTATGAAACTTTTATTAAGTTTTATTCTGTTTCCCTTGGGTCAATATCATTTCTGTCTCCTTGGGATTTTCATGGAATATTTTTTGGTATTCCATTTGATTTTGTCTGTCTTTTTTACAAATGTTTGTGAAGGGCTTCCTCTGTGCCAGGCACTAGCACAATGCTACACCGGCTACAATGGTGGACATGCATGGCCTTTGTCTCCAGGGAGCTCATGATCACATGGAGAGAGAAGCATGTGGAGAGCCGGGGGAGCAGAAGGGCAGAGGGATAGAGGAGGGAGTCTCTCAGGGGGCCTGACTTAATCCAGGAGGAATCAAGGAATGTGTCCCTGAGGAAATTTTGTTTGGGCAGCAAAGAAAGGAGAGAAGACTACAGGAAAGAGAGGACTTGTTGGAAGGAACTAGAGTGGACCAATGAATCTGAGTGAGAGATTGAGGGAGAGAGCGGCAGGAGGAGATTCTGGAGAGACAGCCAGAGGCCGGGTCACGGAAGGCCTGCAAGCTCATGCCAGGGAATTTGTCTCTCTTACTATATTTCCCCGACTTCATCTTTTATTATCCTTCCTTGTCCTTTTCACTAATTCATCTCAGCAAAATATTGGCTTCCTTTGGTCCAAGCTTTCTTGACATCTTCAGCTCTAGATGCCGTGTCAATATTTGTTGAGTTTAGCATGCCAGGCGTAAGAAAAACAAATCATTTGCAATCAGGAAATAGTTAAGAAGGAAATAAAAACGATTCAGGAAAATCAGTATATTATTTTTTTACTCCTTGAAGAACATTACGAAAAAGCTTAAAGAGAATATACTTCTAATGTTAAAATTGTACATCTTGTGTTGTGATGTGAACCATATCAATGTGACATCTTGTGCTGTGATTTTGACCATATCAATGTGACATCTTGTTTTGTGACGTTGACCGCATCAATGTGACATCTTGTGTTGTGACGTTGACCATGTCAATGTGACATCTTGTGTTGTGACATTGACCATATCAGTGTGACATCTTGTGTTGTGATGTTGACCATATCAATGTGGCATCTTGTGTTGTGCTGTTGATCATATCAATGTGACATCTTGTGCTGTTGACCGTATCAACATGACATCTTGTGCTGTGATTTTGACCATATCAATGTGACATCTTGTGTTGTGACGTTGACCATATCAATGTGACATCTTGTGCTGTGACATTGACCATATCAATGTGACATCTTGTGTTGTGATGTTGACCATATCAATGTGACATCTTGTGTTGTGATGTTGACCATATCAACGTGACATCTTGTGTTGTGATGTTGACCATATCAATGTGACAAGCCCAAATTGTTGCTGAGAGTTGCTAACCTGATTATAACCACAACAGAACTTGGTCTTTACCCGTGTCATCCAATTAATTTCAGTTTACACACATTAGTAAATCAAATCTGATCTTGTTTTTAGATACTCCTTCCCCCTCCAAATCATCTTTCACAAAGTAGCCTGAGTCACTTTTTTAAAACATAGGTTGCATCAAGGAACTTCCCTGCTTAAAAATTTTCAATGCTTCTCCATTTCTCTTTCAATAAAATCTGTCTCCCTATTATGGTCTTTAGAGGGAAGGGATTCCCTGAAGGTGAGGTAGACAGTTGGGGGAAAGGCAGGCCTTGAGCTCATTTCCTGACCGACAGCCCTGTGCTCCTCGGGCTGTGTTCTTCATCCCTCCGGAGACACTCTCCCACCAGGTGCTGAATTCCAGCGTTACTTAAATAATAACAGTTATCATCTCACCACCTTAAGAGTCTTGAAGCTTTCGAACCAGAAGACTCCAACTCCAGGAAGCCTTCCTTGACTTCATTCTCTTCTCTGGCTCCCACAGTACCTTAGAGAAATTCCCATATGCAGTGTAATGGCTCGTTGACCTTCCAGATTGTCGGCAGCCTGAGGACAATATCTGTGCCTTATTTGCCTTGGTTTCCCTAGCGTCTAGATCAGTTTCTTGTACGTTGTAAAATGTTTGATACGTGTTTGATGAATCAATGGAAAAAGAGTCTAGAAATTATCTAGTTCAGTTATCCCCATTTTATAAATGAGGGAAGTGAGTTTCAGACAGATGAGAGATGACTCACAAAAGGCACCTTATGATTGACCAAGAAATTTCACCTCTATTTTCTTATTTGTTCCACAAGGCACATACTTTTACTACTGTCCCCATCTGTAGATGAGAAAATTGAGGCCCACGGAGCTAAAATGACATGCCAAAAGTAACACAGAAAGTCAGGCCAAGAGGAAAACGGTATAGATTATATCTAGTTGATTAGTTCCAAGTTATGAGAATCACCAACATGCCCCTTTTAAGCCAGTCCCCTATGGTTAGCTCCTATATCTGAAAGGGAAACACCACTTTCCTAGACTGTTTGCACGCATCATTATCTCCCCAGCACGTAACAAATGCACTGCCTGGCACATAACGGCCTGACATCTTGGGGATGAAGATAATATGGCTATCTGGCTTAGGGAGCTCCCACCAGATGGACTTTCTGCTCCTGGTGTTTGTTTGGTGAATAAAACCATGCGAAATCCCACAAGGTCTATCCTCTTGCCACCCCCTCAGCCAATCAGGGTCACGATGCAGCTGCCTCTGCAGCCTGGTACCCAAGGAAAACGACTCTGGCTCTTCTCTTGTAGAAAGAGCCTCTGGATGAATCTGGATGGATGATTAAAAATGTCCTTTCTATGCCAATTGTGAACAAGAAGGAAGAAATTGTTGGGGTGGCCACATTTTACAATCGCAAAGATGGGAAACCCTTTGATGAAATGGATGAGACCCTCATGGAGGTATGGTTTTTGAGGCGGCCTTTTGTGGTTGGGATTCAGAGGCAGCTTGCAGCTGAGCTTGGCTTCCAGAGCTGTGTGTGGGGCCCCTGGTGTGCTGTTCCTATCCCGGGAGGGATGGGGAGCTCACCTTGTAGCCGCTATCCTGACCCAGCTTCAACGTCCACTTTCTTCCTTCTCACTTCTGCACTTCCACATGTTGTCAGAGAAATCCACATTGCCTCTAAAAAATTAATTCATGAACTTTACCTTTTAGAGCAGCTTTAGGGTCACAGCAAAATTGAGCAGAAAGTATAGACAGTTCCCACTTACCCCCTGTCCCCACATACCCATAACACATTCCCTTTTTGTGAAGTTACTGCGCATAAGAATGATGCTTTCTCTGTGTCAATGCTTTATTTAAAGCACATTCCCATCGGTTATTTTATCTTATCCTCACAACATCTCTGAGGAGGGCAGCACACAGCTAATCAAACCCATTTTACAGCTGAGAAAATGGAGGCTTGCCCTAAGTTACAGAGGCAGGATCAAACCCGGATGTTCTGCCTCCAACTCTTCCTTTCTTTTTTTTTCAGTCTTTGACTCAATTCCTGGGCTGGTCCGTCTTAAATCCTGACACCTATGAGTCCATGAACAAACTTGAGAACAGGAAGGATATTTTCCAGGACATGGTAAAATATCATGTGAAGTGTGACAACGAGGAAATCCAGAAAATCCTGGTGGGTAAAGTTCTTTTCTTGTTTCTACTCTGGCAGAGACTGCCCCTTGGAGATGTGGCCAGAGTGAGGTGAGACTTAAAGCTCCATGAGGGCAGAGACTGGGCTGGGCTTGCTCGATGCTCTGTCCCTGCTACCTCACACAGGGATGCTGCAGGCCCTCAAGTTGAATGGATGAATGGATGACCTACAGATGCCAGAGAGTCATACGTAATGGCTGCTCTGTGTGGCCTGGGGGCAGCTGTCCCTTGCAGGGACACCTCAGTCCTGGGGCCAGACCTTGGCTTAACAGCTCTGGAAACTCCATTTTTCACTGTGCTCAGGGCTGACTTGGTGCTTGAGATGGAGTCATCCAACCACAGCCCCTTCTCCGAGAGGAAGCTCTATCTGACAGACCCATGGACAATGGTCACTTTCTCAGTCTGCCTCCATGGGGTCAGCTCACTTAGAAAAGCCTCTTTCTGAGCAAAGAAATAGTTGAGAGGGAATTAGATGTTAGTAGAGCCCTCACATAATTTCATCACTTTATAAGGCAATCGCACACTTATAATCTTGTTTGATGCTTACAATAGCCCAGTAGGGTGGGCAGGGTAAGGATTTCTATCCCCATTACAGAAATAAAGCAACTGAGGTCAAGAAAGGGGAAGAAACTTGTCCCCAAATCACCCAGCTCATTAAATAGGTCTCACTTAAGCTTTATGAGGATAATGAGCAAATTCTCTACCACGTCTATGAAAGGGCTGCCTTAGGAGGTAGTGAGCACCCCATCATGAGAGGTATCCAAGCAAAGCCTGGATGAGCATATATCAGAGATGCTATACAGAAAAGTCCTACCTGGGGTGGGAAATTGGATGAGGTGCTTTCAAATATATGTGAGAATCAGTAATTCATCATTCCTGGGATTTTAGTCTCAAAGAGACAGAGATTTTAGAAGCAAATTGAGTTAGCCAAATCGCCTTGGATATGTTGCTCAGCTGAGCTCTCAAGACCTTGGTTTATAGACCTCACAAGTTGAAACAACACACAAAGTTTTCAGAGGCCATTTCTTAAGCTGGAAAGATATCACAACAAATTTAACATTTCATCCCAATAACTGATAAATTCAAAGGAGAAAACATCCAGTTTGGATGAATTGACTCATAGTTTGCTTGTCTCCGTCCATAATTTCAACCAAATGATGGACATGTGGACCTACGGAGGCATAGCCTCAGTGAACCACATAAAAGTTAATAGATCGTGCCCTGGGTCAAGAAATCAGAAACAAGTAACTGGGTCCAGATTCTCCCCTCCTCTGGTACATGGGGAATTAGGTCCAGGGAGGGAAGGAACTTGCCTCAAGTCACACAGTAAGTGTGAGGAAGAGCCAGGACCATGAGCAAGGCCTACTGACTCCCAGTCTGTAATAATAACACTAAAAATAAAAATATCAACAACAACATTAATTCTAGTGCTTACTATGTGCGAGCACTGCACTAAGTGATTTAGAGGCATTATTTAATGTAGTTGTGCACGTATTCTAAAAATGACTTTTTACAATTAAATTAAATTAGCACGATCTAATTCTAATTCACCAGGTAGGTATTTTGATTAATCTCCATTTTACAGATGAAGAAATGGGGGATCAAAGGCATTGCATGACACTGCTAGTAAGTGGCAGAGCTCAAATTTACATGCCCGTCTCCACCTCCGAAGTTCACGACTTTGGAATCTGGTCCTCAGTGAAGGTTGAAGGCAGCCTCTCTGAGTTGGTTCTGTTGCCAGGACCGGAGGAAGTAGAAAAATGGGAATGTGGAGGCATATTTAGTTAGACCTTAGATGTGGTAATATATGTTTTTTTCCTCTGCTATTTTGGGCCCTGGCAGAAAACCAGAGAGGTATATGGGAAGGAGCCGTGGGAATGCGAGGAAGAGGAACTGGCCGAGATCCTGGTGAGCGGGGCAGGGTAGCACTGGTCCTGACATGTAACAAGCACACAGGGAGTGCGCAGGGGTTTCTCTGCAAAGCACGACCCTTGTCACTCTGCTCTGATCCTCCCAGCAGACCTGGGATGGGACAGGGCTGTGGGGAGAAAGGGACAGACCTGGGAACATCTCATGCGCCCTAATCACTTGACTCCGGTCCTTACACAGCAAGGAGAGCTGCCAGATGCAGAGAAATACGAAATTAATAAGTTCCACTTCAGTGATTTGCCCCTGACGGAACTGGAGCTGGTGAAATGTGGGATACAGATGTATTATGAGCTCAAAGTGGTGGACAAATTTCACATTCCCCAGGAGGTAAGGCCAAAACAAACCTCTTTAACTTCCCTTTTTCTTATTTGCTTGCCTTTTTTTTCCTTTTTAAACTCAACTGGTAAACTGCCTTAAAAAGAGTGTACCCCTGGCTTTTAGGATTTAAAGCATTAGTCATGTGCACCGATGAGTCATTTCTCAGAAAAGAGACTCATGGTTCCTTTGAACTGTGGTGTTTCAGATGCATTGGCTTCAGGAGGTGGGTTCTGAGGCCCTGAGTTCTGAAATCTGTGAGTAAATAGGATTCAAAAAACAGTCCTATAGTCCAACAGGGTGGGAAATGTGGGTTAAATCCATTTAAACAAGACTTGTTCCCTGCGGGATTCCTTATGGTGTGCTGTGAATCTAGAGGGATGGGGGATGGGCAGAGAAGGTGGGGGTGGGGGGTGTAACGTGGGCAGAATTTCCCAGACTTGTTTGATTAAAGCAGTGGTTCTTCAAGTGTTACCCCAAACCACATCAGCACCACCTGAGAATGGATCAGAAATGCAAATTCTCTCTTGCTCACACGTGCTCAAGCTCTCTCTCTTTAAGCTCTAATGAATCAGAAACTGTATTGGAACAAACCCTCCGGGTGATTCTGATGCACACTCCAGTTACAGAACCACTGATTTAAAGACTCCTTTTGTTTTCCTCCCCTATGAAGCTCCTGTTAGCTTCCCCCAGGACAGTAGCTCTCTGGGGCACAGTTTGGGAATCGCTGATGAAGCTCAACTGGTGGATTAAGTGGAATCACTCACGTCTATCTGGTTTCATGACCACGTCCATTTTCATAGTATTTAGCAGTTTGCAAAGTGCCTTCACAGTATTATTGCATCTATTGCTAGTTCCCGCCTTCTGGTCCAGGGTCGGGGTTGGAGGACCTCCCTCAGGACGCAGGGCCCCGGCCCCTGGCAAGGAGCGTGCTGGCTCACGGATGTGCATGTGTTTGCAGGCCCTGGTGCGGTTCATGTATTCCCTGAGTAAGGGCTACCGCAGGATCACCTACCACAACTGGAGGCACGGCTTCAACGTGGGGCAGACCATGTTCTCCTTGCTGGTGGTAAGGCCGGCGGGCCCGCGGGGGCTGGGGCTCTCTCCACGCTAGATAACCTCGTACAGCTCCACACGGCAGAGCAGCATTGCTCTTCTCTTCCTATTTATTGCTTTCTAAAATTATGCAAAAGGAGCACATGCTTAGCATAAAAGAATTCCAAGAAGAGAGAAGTGTATAAAATAAAAAGTGAAAGAAAGCTGCAGTCTACCCCAACCCCAGTCAGGTTATTTGGAGATAATCATGGCACAACTCCTTCCACATTTTCTTCCAGAGGCATGAGACGTATTTGTACACACACACACACATACACAGTTTATTTTGTTTATGACCAATGGAATCATATTATTCTGTAATATGTTATTTTCATTGGAAAATATATAAATATATCAATCACATTCTTTACATATATATACATTTTTTATTGTGGTAAAATATACGTAACATAAAATTTACCATTTTAACCATTTTTAGATGTACAGGTCAGTGGAATTAAGAATGTTTACAATGTTGGACAACCATCACCACTGTCCATCTCTAGAACTTTTTCATCTTCCCAAACAGAAACTCTGTTCCCATTTAAACAACAACTCCCCATTTCCCCTAACCCCCAGCCCCTGGTGATCACTCGTCTGCTTTCTGTCTCCATGAATTTGACTATTCTAGGTACCTCACGTAAGTAGAATCATGCAATGTCTGTTCTTTTGTATTATTTCACTTAGCATAATGTTTTCAAGGCTTATTATCCATGATGTAATTTTATGGCTGCATAGTATTCTGTATTGTCTAAATATACCATAATTTCTTTACCCAGCCCCCTATTGTTGGACATGGGGGTTCTTTTCTATCTTTTGCTATTACAAACAGTGCTACAGTGTCCTTGGATGGACATACCTATGTGTATTTGTGTCAGTATTTTTGGCTTAGAGAGTTTGGTGTCCTTTATATTTCATTTAAAAGTGTTTTCCCATCTAGATTATGATATAGATCTCTGCCCCTGCCCAGCCTCCTCATGCTCATTTCTTTCCCTCGTGGCTGGAACTATCAGCCCAGAGTAGGTACTAGCGCCTGGAGGCAAGAATTCTGGCCAGGGTATTATAGAAGATGACAATGACACCACTTAGACTTGATTTTTTCTTAGAGTCACAGAGTCAGCATCACCTCTCCAGGGCTCTTTTTCACCCTTTACTCCAACACCCGGCATAAACAAGGAGTTAAGTGTTTGAAGGAGGCTTAGGGAAGGATTCTTCTGGGCTGTGTGTGCTTAAACCAGTAGATCAGGTTTGGAAGGTTTGTTTGACCAGTCTAGCCATTTTCAAGAACCCTCCAAATCCTAAAACCTGACAAGTTTTAGGATGCAAGGTGCAAGTTTCTCAACAATCATTTAGTCCAGTGCCTTCCACCTCTAGTGTGTAGACTGGGATACTGAGGCCAGAGGGAGATGGCACCAGTTAAGGTCACTCAGGATAGGGTGACCAACCATCACCGGTTGCCTGGGGCTGTCCCAGTTCTAGCATGGAAAGTTCCGCATCCCAGAAACCCCCCCACCCCCAGGCAAACATCTGGTCACCTGATGGCACCAGGGTAGAGCCAAGATCAGATCCACGTTTCCAAGCTCCAGGCCTTCCTCCTCACACCTGCTCTCTCAGCTCTGTTTCCAACCCCCACAAGAAAGGAATGAGTGGCATCTCTGATTGCCCTTCCAGACGGGAAAGCTGAAGCGATACTTCACGGACCTGGAGGCGTTGGCCATGGTCACCGCTGCCTTCTGCCATGACATTGACCACAGAGGCACCAACAACCTTTATCAGATGAAGTAAGTCCGCCCTTACCGGCCCTCTTCTTACCTCCCTGCCCTGGAATTCATTACCCAGATGTGAATGGCTCCCAGACGGACTCACAAGCCGGAGGAAGTCCCTTTGTCCACAGCTTCCCACTTCCTCCAGCACTTTGGGTCTGGGTAAACTCCCATGATAGACAGAACAATGACCCCCAAATATGCCCATACCCCGATGACCAGAGCCTAGGAACATGTTGCCTTATATTCAAAAGGGACTTCGACAGGACCGGCCCCGTGCTGCAGCGGTTAAGTGCAGGCGCTCCGCTTCGGTGGCCCAGGGTTCCCAGTTTCGGATCCCGGGCACGCACCGACGCACTGCTTGTCAGGCCATGCTGTGGCGGCGTCCCATATAAAGTAGAGGAAAATGGGCACAGATGTTAGCTCAGGGCCAGTCTTCCTCAGCAAAAAGAGGAGGATTGGCATCGGATGTTAGCTCAGGGCTGATCTTCCTCACACACACACAAAAAAAGGGACTTCGAAGATGTGATTGAGTTAAGGATCTTTAAATATAGGGATTATCCTGGATTATCTGAGTGAGCCCCACGTAATCAGAAGGGTCCTTATATAAGGGAGGCAGGAGGTCAGAGAGGAGAGAAGATGCTACACTGCTAGCTTGTGAAGATGATGGATGGGCCACAAGCCAAGGAATATAGGTGCCCCTGGAAGCTAGAAAAGGCAAGGAAACAGATTCTCTCCTAAAGCTTCCAGAAGGAAAGCAGCACTGTGGACCCATTTTAGACTTCTGACCTCCAGACTTGTAAGATAATAAATCTCTATTGTTTTGAGCCATTAAGTTTGTGATAATTTGTTGCAGCAGCCATAGAAAACTAATATATTAAACTCTCTCACTCTCCTCCTTCCCTTCCTACCTGCTGAACTAATTTAAGCCAAGATGTTAGTAACTGATAATTTCATTCACCTTATATTGATAATGCTCCTAATAGGAGTGTGGGAGGCCCTGTGCTAGGCACAGGAGGTACCATGGTAGGCAAAGCAGACATAGTCCCTGTCCTCACAGAGCTTATATTCCAGACAGCCTCTGAAGAACAGTCCCTGAACCATGGTGTCAGTGGACCCTGGGGATCATTTCACTTGCTGGGCAGAGCAAGGACCAGTGTTACACCCATATTATAGATGAGGAAACCGAGGCTCTGCCTAGGGCCCACAGCCTGTGAGTCATTGACAAGCACTAGAACATGCTTCTCTGCATCTTCTTGATCCTTGCCCACTGCTCCAAGGCTAGAGATTGTGTCTACATTTTACCTTGTGGGAAGCTATGTTCTGAGCTCAGTGCTCAGCACATAGTAGGTGCTCAAAGACTATTTATTGAAGAAAGACATGAACAAAGAAGCTGCTTGTGGGAGTTCAACGGCATCCCTCAAGACTCAGATGTGGATGATCTGGAGCTTGGTAATCTTCAAAGTATGGCCTAGAGTCAATGTCCACAGATGCCTACATCCATAAATTCCCATAAATCATGGATCCATAAATTTCTAAAATTGCATGTGACATTGTGTGTGTTTGTGCCTTTTTCTGGGGATAAGGGTCCGCACTATTCAACAGACTCTCTCAAGAGTCCATGACTCCAAAGAGGCTCAGAATCAGTGGTGGAGAAAACTGAAGCCCAAGAGTCAGGAGACCTGATGTCTGGTCCTATTTCCCACTGTCTCACTGTGTGACAAGTTCCTTCTCATTCCTGGACTTCTGCCTCTCTACCTGCAGAATTAGGAGGTGGCAGGACTGCATGATATCGTTAACCTCTATCTCCACCATTCCATGTTGATTCTCTCTTTCTCTCCCATTCAGATCCCAGAACCCTCTGGCCAAGCTCCATGGGTCCTCTATCTTGGAAAGACACCACTTGGAGTTTGGCAAAACATTGCTGAGAGATGAGGTAGGATGAGGGCCTTTTGCCCTGGCTTTGGGGCCTGCACAGGAGTCCCCATCTCACCAAAAGCCTGAGTGTGGCCAGCAGTGCTCTTCCCACTGGGCTGGGCTGCCTCTTTCATCATCTAGGGTGACCATCGGTAGTTGGGTGACTTTACTGCCAGCATCACTTCTCACATTTCTCCTGTGGTTTTCTCTTTAGAGCCTGAATATATTTCAAAACCTCAATCGCAGGCAGCACGAGCATGCAATCCACATGATGGACATAGCGATCATTGCCACAGACCTTGCCCTGTATTTCAAGTTGGTATTTCTTTTCATTTTAAGAATAACAATAACAATACCATAACCGGGGCCGGCCCCGTGGCGTAGCGGTTAAGCATGTGCTCTCCGCTGCTGGCGGCTCGGGTTCGGATCCCGGGCGCGCACCGACACACTGCTTGTCAAGCCATGCTGTGGCGGCGTCCCATATAAAGTAGAGGAAGATGGGCACAGATGTTAGCCCAGGGCCAGTCTTCCTCAGCAAAAAGAGGAGGACTGGGGGCCGGCCCGGTGGCACAAGTGGTTAAGTGCACGTGCTCTGCTGCGATGGCCCGGGGGTTCGCTGGTTCGGATCCCGGGCATGCACTGACGCACTGCTTGTCAAACCATGCTGTGGCGGTGTCCCATATAAAGTGGAGGAAGATGGGCATGGATGTTAGCCCAGGGCCAGTCTTCCTCAGCAAAAAGAGGAGGATTGGCAGATGTTAGCTCAGGGCCGATCTTCCTCACAAAAAATAAAAAAGAGGAGGATTGGCATCAGATGTTAGCTCAGGTCTGATCTTCCTCACACACACAAAAAAGAATAACAATGATTATAATAATAACAAATTTCATAGTGCCAATTGATTTAATATGTACTATGTGCCAGGCACAACACTCATGCTACAAAAAATTAATTCTTACTACAACTCCGCAAGTTAGATATTATTATCTCCCTTATACAGATGGGAAACTGAGATCCAAGGGATTTGCTAAGATCAGATAACAAATCCCTGACAGAATCTGGGTTAGAACCTAGGTCTTCGCTTCCAGGCCTTGTTTTTTTAATTACGTTGTTTTGATAAGCCTCTGTCTGAAACAGCCAATGTTAGAAGGCCAGGTGTTGCCTTATTCTAAGATTTACTCCTTTAACAAACTGGTGCATTTTGTAGGAAGAGGACAATGTTCCAGAAGATTGTGGATCAGTCTAAGACATACGAGACTCAACAGGAGTGGACACAGTACTTGATGCTGGAGCAGACGCGGAAGGAAATTGTCATGTGAGTTGAAACAGGGCTTATCCTCTTTTTTTTTTTTTTTTTTGGTGAGGAAGGTTAGCCCTGAGCTAACATCTGTTGCCAATCCCCTTCTTTTTGCTGAGGAAGATTGGCCCTGGGCTAACATCCGTGCCCGTCTTCCTCTACCTTTTTTTTTAATATGTGGGACGCCTGCCACAGCATGACTTGATCAGCAGTACATGGGTCTGCGCCCGGGATCCGAACCTGTGAACCCTGGGCCACTAAAGCGGGAGCGCACGAACTTAACCACTACACCACTGGGCTGCCCCCAAACCCTGATCCTCTTAAGCCCAGGGTCATAAGACTACAAGCTGCGGGGCCGGCCCCGTGGCTTAGCGGTTAAGTGCTCGCGCTCTGCTGCTAGTGGCCCGGGGTTCGGATCTCGGGTGCGCACTGATGCACTGCTTGTCAGGCCATGCTGTGGTGGCGTCCCATATAAAGTGGAGGAAGATGGGCACAGATGTTAGCCCAGGACCAGTCTTCCTCAGCAAAAAGAGGAGGATTGGCATGGATGTTAGCTCAGGGCTGATCTTCCTCACAAAAAATAAAGTAAAATAAAAAATAAAGAAAGAATACAAGCTGCACTGACAGGCCTTGCTGTCCTCAAGAAAGCTGTGGGACACTTTCCATTTTAGAGGCCTCTGGCATATGAAAAAAATGAAGTTATGCAAAACAGAATTGCAGAAATTATATGTTTAATCTCTATTTTAGCACTAAAATACAAGACAATCTATTATTGTTTTATTTCTCTGTGCACAAAAAGTATAATATTTGAAGTATTTCTATCATGAAGTTCGGAATTTTGATGGTAAAGTGATATGCCTTTTTTTGATAAAACATAGAGCATTACATCAATTATGATTTAAGTGATAGCTATGTGTCATTCAAAACATGTAGGCTTTATTTTTTTTAGTGTTCTTTTATATATGGCAAAGTCCTGCAATATAGCTGTGCTATTCGTAAATTAGTTACATGATTTTTATGAAATTTATAGTGTCTTGATGACATGAGGTCTGGTAGGGGGACTCAAGTTTAAGTTTTCTGGTGAATATATTCTTTCAGTTCTTTCAATGTGCTTCCATGATTCACCTCAATTGATGATGGGGTGAGAAGTGTAAATCTGAGGCCTTTTGTGAATATGTGACCCAAGCCAAATGGTCTCTTGGCTCCCCTGTGATGGGTCCTGGGTGTTGACGGTCAGGGGAGACAAGGCCTGACCCAGTTCCCAAGGAAGTTTCAGGTTGTTTGTTTATCCCCAGATGCTTCTATGGAAATGAAGCTTGATTAAGTCACAAATGTTGCAAGTCCCTGCAACAGAGAAAGGAGCGACCCCTGGGACAGGCTCAGGGAAGAAGGGGGCAAGTGGCAAGTTGTCCTTCCCTCAGCCCTGCAGTTGTCCAACCAGGCCTCCACAAAGGTCCCCCGATCCTGGGAGCAGTGTGACCTGCTCCCTCTGAACAAGGGGGCCACACTCTGGCTACAGCTGCTCCCAGGCCGACCAGGAGCTGCCTCATGGACGTTTCAAAATGGCGCAGCAGGAGAATTGAACAGATGGGAAGAACACCCTGTTCTTGGACAGCGGGACTTGATATTAAAAGTTGTTTATTCTCCCTAATTAATTATTCATTTAAGGTGATTCCAAGGAAAATATCTACCTTATTTTTGGGATAATTAGGAAGCCAATTCCAAAATTCTTATGAGAAGTAAGTATGCAAGAGTGGCCAGAAAATTCTGCAATAGAAGAGTAATAATAGGGAGCAGCATAACTTAAGGCAGTTCACTCCTAGGCATGAGTAGGACAGGTCAATGGGACAGACTTGAAAGACTATGCTTGTGTAAAAGTGGATTTTATACCAGTGGAGAAAGGGATCCATTCATAAATGGTGTTGGGACCATGATGTAGTCTGATGGGTTTTTTCCAACACCACCAAGCAATTCTCCAGTTCTCAGGGGACACTGACTGGGTGTCCTACAAATTTAACTCAATTCTGACGCTATCTACCTGGAGATAGTGTTAGATCCCACAGGTTAAAGGCTCAGTCCCAGCAGACTGGCTTCACTTCAAACGCCACTTGCAAGTCAAATCAAGTTTTTATCTGTGCTTCTGGCCACCTGGCTATAAATTGGAGGTTCCCACGACCCCCTCCTTGGGTTTGATTAATTTGCTAGAGCAGCTTACAGAACTCAGAGAAACATTTACTTATATTTACCAGTTTATTAAAAAGAATACTATAAAGGATACAAAAAAAGAGCCAGATGAAGAGGTACATAGGGTGAGGATAAGAAGAGTCCTGAGCGCAGGAGCGTCTGTTCCCGTGGAACTGGGTGCACCACCCTCCCAGCAAGTGGATACATTCACCAACTCAGCAACTCATCAAATCTCATTGTTCAACAGTTTTTATAGAGTTGAATCTGCAGCTTTTCCCCACCCCCTTTCCCAGAGGTCAGCGGGTGAGGCTAAAAGTTAGAGCCCTCCATTCATTTGGTCTTTCCAGTGACCAGCCCCACCCTGAGCCTATCTAGGGACCCCACCCTGAATCACCTATTAGCATAAGCTCAAATGGGGCTTCTTATGAAGAACAAGAACCACTCCTATCACTCAGGAAATTCCAAGGGTTTTAGGAGCACTATGTCAGGAATCAGGGACAAAAACCAAATATATTTCCTATTACACTGTAGTTGGCTAACAAGCTAGATCCTTATCTCCTACAGCACAATAAATTCCAGATGAATCAAGGATTTTAAAATAATGAGAAAACGAACCAAAAAAAAGGGAGAGAGGAAACAAGCATGAGAGAATTAAAAAGAATGATTTCAGGTGAGTTTTTTGTGTGATGTAAAATTCAAAAGTCATAAACAGAATGATAAATTTGACTACATAAAGATTAGGGATTTCTGGGGTCGGCCCGGTGGCGTAGCAGTTAAGTGTACGCGCTCTGCTGCTGTGGCCCAGGATTCGCAGGTTCGGATCCCGGGCACGCACTGTTGCACTGCTTGTCAAGCTATGCTGTGGCGGCATCCCATATAAAGTAGAGGAAGATGGGCACGGATGTTAGCTCAGGGCTAATCTTCCGCACCAAAACAACAACAAAAAAAGAGATTAGGGATTTCTGCACAACACACACAGATATGCACAGTCGAAGTCAGTATGCAAGTGATAAGCTGGGGGAAAATATCTGCCACATTTCTGACAGAAAAATAGCTGATTTCCTTAGTAAATAAAGTATTAGTACCGTTAAAAAACAAAATTCAACTGAGTAAATTTTAAAGATCTTATTGGCTTTATTCAACAATTCTTGAATCGGGCAGCATCCCATCTATCAGATAGAAAGGGGCTTTGAGGAGTTGTACAAAATGCAAGACTTATAGGCAGAAAGGAGGGGGACAAGGAAGTTATACTAGTAAAAAGTGGGTTGGTTGTGGCAAGGTCACTTTCCTTTAGGGGACAGCATGGGGCTGTCAGGCAGATGACCTCACTAGTGCTAACCAGGTGATTCCTGATGGACTGGTCTAAGATTCCATTTCGGGAGAGGCCGAAACTGTAATTAAGTCTCAGTGTGGTGACTTAAGCTCCACTCGATGTGGTGGAGCTTAGCATAAGTGACTCCATTTTGGATTTGTTGTCTTGTTTTTAACAGTACAATTCAAGAAAAAGACTAATCCAATAGAAAAATGAGTAGAAGGCACAAATAGACATTTCCCAGAAAAGGAATTACAGTAGAATATAAACATATGAAAAGATGATGACCTTACTCATAGTAAAAGAAATGCAAAATGAAACTGCACTGAGATAAAATTTTTCACCCCTCCTGTTGGCAAAGATTAAATGTTTGCTAACACACTGTGTAGGTCAGAATAAGGGACAACAGGCAATCTCGTTCACCATGGTAGGAATATAAATAGGTGCAGCCTTTATGGAGAGCAATACCTAGCAAAATTGTAAATGCCCAACCCAGCAATCTCACATTTAGGATTTACTTTCCAGATATTCTCCCACATGTGCACCAAGGAGTATGTACAAAATTATTCATTGCATCATTATTTGTAATCACAAAAAAGATCGAAAACAACTTAAATATCCATCATAGGGGACTGGGTTAAATACATTACGGTACTTTCATACAACGGAATGTCATACAGACTTTACAAAGAAATGATAGGAAGGATTTCCAAGATACAATGTTTAATTAAAAAAAAAAAAAGGCCAGAGGCAGGACTTCAGTTATTGTAAAAGCCAAGGTAGTCTTAAATGGAAGTCTTCAGACTGAGAAACACATACCCCTTCCGACCCACCCCCAGCCCCCAGGGCACCCACAGCCTTCCAAGAAATATGTGGGCATGGATGGCCTCAAGGGAATCAATGTTCTCTTTCTTTTTTTTTTTTTTAATTTCATTTTCATTTATTTTATTTATTTATTGTTTTGTGAGGAAGATCAGCCCTGAGCTAACATCTGATGCCAATCCTCCTCTTTTTGCTGAGGAAGACTGGCCCTGGGCTAACATCCGTGCCCATCTTCCTCTGCTTTATATGGGACGCCGCCACAGCATGGCCGGACAAGCAGTGCATCTGTGCGCAGCTGGGATCCAAACCTGGGAACCCCGGGCCGCCGCAGCCGAGCACGTGCACTTAACCACTTGCGCCTCTGGGCCAGCCCCGATGTTCTCTTTCTTAATATTATCTTCCTGAGAAAGCACAGTGGGTGAGGCACTGGGAGTTCATTCCCTCACTCTTCTCCCACTTTACAAAATAAAGGCAGGGGCTGGCCCTGTGGCGTAGCGGTTAAGTGCGCGCGCTCCACTGCTGGCGGCCCAGGTTTTGCAGGTTCGGATCCCAGGTGCACACTGATGCACCGCTTGTCAGGCCGGCTGTGGCGACGTCCCATATAAAGTGGAGGAAGTTGGGCACAGATGTTAGCATAGGGCCAGTCTTCCTCAGCAAAAAGAGGAGGATTGGCATGTATGTTAGCTCAGGGCTGATCTTCCTCACGAAAAAATAAATAAATAAATAAAGACAACCTTGCCCTTTCTTGAACCTTCCTAGGCTGCAAAGACCTCTGGGGCATCCAACAACAGAGGGACTGTTTGAAATGCTGGCGTCTTCAAAGCCTCTTTTAATCAAGGCATTATAAAACCAAGGAAGGGCTTCAGGCCTTCCCTGTCTTATATATATTTTTTGTCAAAAGCAAAACAAGGCAGTAGAAATGGAGAATTTTGTCCTGGCTTGTATGGCAGGGCAGCAGGAGCTAAGGCATTTTTCATTTAACAATCTTACTTCTTTCAGAGAACATGTTTTGTTTTAGGGGACAAAATTATATACGCTGAGACTGTCTTGACCAATAGTTTATTTGACACAGGTTCGCTGTAGGATTTATAATAGTTTTACAAGCCAGTAGCATACGAGATAATGTCTCTTAATAAGGCAGTAAAGAAACATAACATACTCCGAACCAATGATAGATTAATCACACTATTGTTCCAGGCTAGGGGAGATGAAAGGAATAAAGTCCAAATTTAATTGAGGTGTGAGGAGGAGGCACTTGGGAGATGGCTAAACCAACCAAGAGCTGACTTCTAGCTGCCAGGGCAAAACAAAAGTCCCTTGTTGCTAGAGCACCTTGCTAGGGAATAACAGCGTCAGGGTTGCTGGGCCGGCTGATCTTCTCCACGGGGCCACTTGGCAGTTTGTCACCACTACCGATAAGGGAGTCGCCCTTACCACCATAGGAGCTAATGACCCGAGGTCTCCGAAGAGTTTATTTAGGTCAGCAAAGTATTGCCTTGCCCAGTCCAAAACTCTTGAATATTCCTCACAAACTCTGGGTATTTATAGTCTAAATGTCCCCTTGTCATAGTTGCTTCTCCACATGTTCTTACTGATAAGCCCCCAAGCAGTATTTGTCATCAGCTGAGCTACTGAGCGCTTGTCAATGACAACAGATAAGATGATGACATCCTGACACAACTTGCTTCATTCTTATATGAACAACATTTTTTTGTCTTTGTCATAAACAAGTGCTTTAAAACAACTTCACTTAAGTCATAAAAAAAGGGAATTTGAAATCATATCAAACCAATACACAACAGAATGTACCACTGTCCAGGCATGGCCCCCTGATATCAGGGCAGAAGCACATCAATAATAAGTACTGAAGGTAGCAGCACCTGACTTCATCCATGCCACCGTCTATCATCTGTCTATCTGTCCATCCGTTCAACCAACCTACCTACCCACCCACCCAACCATCCACCCACCCACCCACCCATGTACCCACCCACCCATCCATCCATGCATGCATCCATCCATCCATCCTTTCATCTATCTATACGTACATAACCATCCATCTATCTACCTCTACCTTTCTTAAAATTAAGAATAAAAAATAACATGGGTGTCATCGGATGCATTCTAATGTGCTTATTTGAATTGAAAAAGAAAATCAGATTCTATCTGACAGAAACAAGTTTGATTTGCTTGCTTTAGTTGACAGTAAAAGGCAGGTTTGGAACCCTGGGTGTGGACTGACGCACTGCTTGTCAAGCCATGCTGTGGTGGTGTCCCACATAAAGTAGAGGAAGATGGGCATGGATGTTAGCCCAGGGCCAATCTTCCTCAGCAAAAAGAGGAGGATTGGCATCGGATATTAGCTTAGGGCTAATCTTCCTCACCAAAAAAAAAAAAAAAAGTTTCAGCACTTGGAGGCTTATGGTCAAAGAAAAAATTTTTAGTTATGTAATTTCAATTAATGGACGTATTTGGTTGCAGATAAATATGAAAGGGTGAACAATGAAAGACTTTTCATATACATATATACGCTTGAAAGTCTTTCATTGGTGTATATATACATATACAGACACATACATACATATATTTCATTGTATATAGACATATAGACATATAGATACATATATACACGTGTACACACACACATATATAAAACATTAGGATGAAATCTGTGGAGGAAATCAAGTGGAAATACAAGTTTATGGAGAAAAGGAAGGATGTAAAATTCCAGACTCTTAAAGAAAACTTGTTCAAGTGTTTTTAAATGGATGATGAGCTGATGGTTGCTATGAAATTGCTATTCTGTTTAGATTCCTTTATATTTAAAGAATGATATAACACAGGGCCAGTCCGGTGGCATAGTGGTTAAGTTTGAGCACTCTGCTTCGGCAGCCTGGGGTTTGCAGATTGGGATCCCGGGAGTTGACCTACGCACCGCTTGTCAAGCCATGCTGTGGGGGTGTCCCACATATAAAGTGGAGGAAGATGGGCACGGATGTTAGCCCAGGGCCAATCTTTGTCAGCACAAAAAAAAAAAAAAGAGTAGGATTGGCCACAGATGTTAGCTCAGGGCTAATTTTCCTCACCAAAATAAATAAATAAAGAATGATATAACAATTTTACTTTAAAATGTCAATATTTATAATGTGCTGTGAATTAGAGCCTTTGCAAATATTTAAACTTATGATGAAATAGTCAAATGTCAACTTAAAAATGTGTAAGAAAGTAAGGATTTTTCAAAATTCTTTATGTAGGTACTCAATGAAAAATGTTTGAAGACCTATAAAGCAGGGTTTCTCAACCTTAACACTATTGACATTTGGGGACAATAACTCCTTGTTGTGGAGAGCTGTCCTATGCATTGTAGGATGATTAACAGCTTCCCTGGTCTCTACTCACTAGATGCCCTCCTACCCAGTTGTGAAATCAAAAATATCTCCAGACATTGCCAAATGTCTCCTGGGGGCAGAAATAGCCCCAGGCTGAAAACCACCACTGTGACGCAATCTTGGGGTCCCTTGGTTAAGTGATTAGACTTGTAATAAGAGCTGCTTCATACCTGGGTAGTGTTGCTGTTACACTGTTGAGGCTTTGGCACCAGAGTGCCTGAGTCAAGTCTCAGCTCTCTCACTTATTGGTGATGAGATCTTGAGCAGGTTACTTCACCTCTCTGTGCCTCAGTTTCCTCATCTGCTCAAAGAAGAGAAAGGTAGTACCTACCTCATGGATTATCATGGGGGCTGAGCTGGGGCACGTGGAGTGCTGTGCAGCATCCCTCGAGGCAGGTAGTGGTGTAGGCGCTCCCCGTGGCGAGATAAGACATATGTATTTGGTCTTTGTCCCCATTTCCTGACACAGAGCTCTAAAACCCGTAGAATTTTCTGAGTGATGAGTGTTCTTTTTTTTTTTAAACTTTATTTTATTTTAATTTTTTCCCCCAAAGCCCCAGTAGACAGTTGTATGTCATAGTTGCACATCCTTCTAGTTCCTGTATGTGGGACGGGGCCTCAGCATGGCAGGAGAAGCGGTGCGTCGGTGCGCACCCGGGATCCGAACCCAGGCCGCCAGTAGCGGAGCGCACTTAACCGCTAAGCTAAGCCACGGAGCCGGCCCAGAGTGTCTATTCTAATGAGGCAACTCCTGGCAGGACCCTAGATAGCTTCAGGATAGCGACTGTCACCAGAAAGACCAAGCTTTGATTAGAAGCTTAGAATTTTCAGCCCCACCTCCTACCTCTGGGGAGGAGGAAGGGGCTGGATATTGAGTTAATCACCAATGGTCAGGGATTTAATCAATCGTGCCACAAAAACCTCTAAACAAGAGACTTCGGGGAGCTACCAAGTGGGTGAAGACATTGAGCTGCTGGGAGGGTGATGCCTCTGAAAAGGGCATGGATGCTCTGTAAGCACCCCGCACCCCACACCTTCTCCTGCACATCTTTTCCATTTGACTATTCCCTGAGTTGTGTCCTTTATAATAAACTGCCAAACGTAGGTAAAGAGTTTCCCTGAGTTTTGTGAGCTGTCCTAGCAAATTTTCCAACCTGAAGGGGCAGTTGTGCAACCCCACCCCCCGACTTTGTGGCCAAGTGGGAAAGAAGTGTGGGTAACCCGAGGACCTGCTGCTTTCAACTGACCCCAGAAGTGAGGACAGTCATGTGAGACTGATCCCTTACACCTGTGGAGTCTGACACTGGTTAGTGTCAGAATTGAACCGAATTGGAGGAGAGTTGGTGTCAGAATTGGTTGTTGTAAGGAAAAAACCCAACACTTCCCTCCTGTGCTTTGCTTATCTTGGAGTGCTTACGTCAGCGAGCTTCCTTTAATCTGAGGTCCACACCCAGCCCCTTGACACATCCTAAACCAGTTGACTTTGCAGGTCTGCATCGCTATTTCTTGGGTCACTCTACTTGAGGATGTTTACTCCAGGGCCAAGATGTTAAAATAACTCAAGAGTGAGGGTGTGACTTCCTGTTCCTTGTCAAATCCTTTACGTCTCCACTTAATCCCAGATTTCACTCTTGGCTCGGGTCTGACCAAACCATGAGCTGGAAGGGCTTAGAGAGCCCTAGTGCTGGGGTGTAAGGCCTGCCACCTGTTTTTGTATGGCTTGTGAGCTAAGGATGGCTATTACATTTTCTAATGGCTGGGAAAAAATCAAAAGAAGAATAATATTTCCTGACAAACAAAAATTACAAGAAACTCAAATTCCAGCACCCATAAATAAAATTTTGCTCTTTTACGGAGGGCCGCATTATGACTTCTGTGGGCCCTAGGCACTTTTGCTCTCTTGGCTTCTTCCTCCATTAAAATAAGTAAATAAATAAAAATTATATTTTGTGACTGTGTTGGTATAAAGGCAAACATAATCCAGGCTGAATCCTTTTTGAATTCATTCAGAATAATGAATTATTATATATTCATTATTATTATATTCTCTTTTCTGATTTTACAAGAAGTTAAAACTAAAACATTTCTACGGGCCCTAAAGGTATCCCAGGCCCTAGGCACTCAGCCTAACAGATGGGGGACCCTGACTGGATTATCTGTAGCTGCTTTTGCATCACAATGACAGAGCTGAGTAGTTGCAATAGAGACCACAGTGGTCTGCAAAACCTAAAATATTTACTATCTGGCCCTTTATGGGAAAAGTTTGCCAGCTCCTGGTCTAAGGTTTTACAAAATCAGGAAAGTGAGGCCCAGAGAGACAAAGTGACTTACCTAGTGTCCCAGGGGCATTAGGGGAGCATCAAGGACTGGAACCCAAGTCACCCCACCCCTCTCCTGCATGCCCACAGCTTTCTCAGGCCCCCTCAGGCCTGCCCTGCAGCCCACACTCTCCAGGCCTGGTGTCATTCCAGGGAGTGTCTAAATGCCTGTCCAGGCTGCCTGGAAGGCTTTCAGGGCTCAGCCAGGAGCTGCTCAGCTGCTCAGCTGAGTTGAGACATTTGTCTTGGGGATGGGCTGGATGAGCAAGAGCTCAGCTTGCTTCAGTCAGCCGAGCTCTACACACCTGGGCGACCCTGAACGAAGGGTTAACGTGATGAAGGTGATGATAATGAAGATGAAGACAGTGGGTGCACTTACAAAACCATCTTATGTGATGGTTACAATAACCCTTAGGACGGATATCTTACACTGAATCATGTGAAACTGCAGACTTGCGACTGTTTTTGCCCCAATCTATCCCCAAGCCCTGTTAACTTGTTAAATGCCTTGTCCATCTGGACACTTCTTTTTATTGCCACTTCCGTCTCTTGGCTGAATCCTGCAATCGCTTCCTAACTGGGCTCCCTGCTGGCATTCCTGTTCCCTCCACGCCAAAGCCACAGTGATCTCTGTAAATGCAAATCTGACTACTTCACTCTTCTGCTCAAACTCTTCAGTGGCTTTTCCTGTTGCTCTTAGTGTGAAGACCTCCCCTCGCCACACCCTGGGCTCTGTGGGTCTGCCCCTGCTCATCTTGGGTCTCCTCTTACCCCTTCTCCCCCTGCTCCCTGAGCTCCTCCCACCTTCCAGCTCTTTGAATGTGCCAGGCTTCCTTCCCCCAGAAACTGGATGTTCTCTCTGCCTGGAATCTGTTTCCCCACTCCCTAATTTGCCAAGCTACACATCCTACAGATATCAGCTCAGGATCACTTCCTCAGGGAAGCCCTCTCTGACCTCCCAGACCTATTCTCCTAGGATAGAACGCCTTTCCTTCAGAGCCATTGTTTATATGTTTACATTCATTTGTGTGATAAGTGTGCCACTCCTCAACACGTCTGGAACTCCTGAGAGCAGGGACCCTGTGAAGCAGTCTCTGCCTGGTGTCTGGCACGCATACACGTACAAGGATGGATAGATGAATACTCCCTCTGGTCACCTCCTGGACGGCCCTCTGCCCTGTGGCAATCCCGCATGCTCTCCACGGCACCTCTGCCCACTATACCCTTTCTTCCCCTCCCTCTTGGAGAGCTCCTATACACCCCTCAGGGCCCTGCGCCACTGTCACCTACTGGATGCCCCCTGAGCTGAGCTAGTTACTTTCATCTTTAGGTTTTTTTGGTGTCTGTGCCTTGTACTTCTTTCTGCTGTCCCATTTAGCATATTGTGATGACAATTCTTTGGTCTCTGTTCCTTGAGTGACTGTGAGTTCTCTGCAGGTCTCTCTGGATCCCCAAGGCCTAGCACGGCACCTGGGCCCCAGAGCTCAGAAGGGAGTGGTGCTGAAGTGAATGTAATGCCTTGTCCTTAGGGCATGAGGCTTTGGATGGGCTTTTCTGGTGCCCAAGTGTCCTCTCCTGATTCCATGCGCACACCAGGTCTCTGTCTATAAAACACTTAGATGTATTTCTCCAGCTCTGGGAGCGATTTTCACATGATCTCTCCAGCCAAGGAAAGTAAACACCCAGTGCTCTCCTGAAGCCACACCTGTGGCCTTGAAATGTGGACACTGACAGGTAACAGGGAGCCATGACTCTTGTATGCATAGCTGAGCACTCATTCTCTTAATCTATTTGATGGTAACATGTCTACAATATTTAACATTAAGCATAGGGCATGTATTTTGAGGTTATTATAAACTATAAAGATGTTTCTAAGTAATGTATGCATTTCTGAAAGCTTATTTACTTAAAGATTTCTGAGTTTTTGAGGGTTTACTTAATGAAAGATATTTAAACCTGTTAATATTTCATGAGTTACTCTTAAGGCCTCCCAGCCCAGCTTACGTAACCTGTCAGATACAGCTGGTTGATTGTAAAATCATCCAAGTAGCAAGTTAGGTTCAGAGCCCCAGCTCCAACCCTCCCCTCTCCGCAGCCCCTGCCTATCAGTTTCACCACCTGGGGCTGACCCCACCAAGTCGGGTTGACCCCGCACTCTCCCAGCCTGCAGGCACTGCTGCGGGTCAGGCCTTCCTGCCCTCCCGCCTGAAGTACTGCAGCAAATCCCCTCTTTCCTTCCTACTCTCTCCTTTCTGCCCCATCCTACATGTGCTGCCAGCCTGCCTCCCTGCAGCTCAGCTCTGAAGAGGTCATGACTCGGCCTTAAACCTGCAATAGTCTCCACTGCTCGTTGGATATAGTCTACACTCCCAGGCGTGGAATTCAACCCCCACACCACGGGGCCCTAGATTTCCATCCCAGACGTTCAAGCCACGATGCCCCTTGTCTCTGAAACACCTTCTCAAATTCCCCCTCCTGCTCCAACTCTTTGTCCTTGTCCCTCCCTTTCTGTCATACCTTGCACCTACCTAAGTAATAATACCTGTCTTACTTTCCTATTAGTGTGGCACCCCTTTAAGAGTTTATCTTTTAATGCTTCCTTTCTTTTCCCAATCCCTTCCTCTACTCCTCTACTCTTTAATGCAAGGCTTCCTCACCGTGACTCAGGTCGCTTTTCTCCCTACACCAGGCATTTTCAGTGGGGGCAACATCACCCCCGATGGGGCAAAAAGCAGTTCTTGGGGGAGAAGCAGAACGTCTTAGCTATTACAATGGTCTGTGGCCCTCCAAATAAATATACGCTATGTCTGTGGTATTAAAATTTCATGGTGGAACAACTATAGAAAAAATGTCTAAAATTCACGGTGGAGCGGGGAGGATGATGAGAAAAAGGTTGAGAAACATTGTTCTGCCCTAGACAGGAGAGAAGGAACTCTGAAGATGTCATGTGATTTAAATGAAATCGATGATAGAAACGCCTAGAACAGTGCGTGGCACATAATAAAAATGCAATGTATGTTCATGACAGTTGCCAATATGTATCGTACGCACAGTATGCCCAGGCACTATGCTGAGATTTTTACACACATTTTCTCATTTGATCTCGCACCCACTCGTGCAAGTGAGGAAACTACTATTATTATTACAGATAAGGAAATTGAGGCTTAGTGAGGTGGGGTTAATTGCCCAATGTCAAACTTTGGGTAATTGACAGAGGCAGGTTTAAACTCTGTCTGACTTCAAAGCCCAACTGCCAGATGCAATAGGGAAGTTACCCCTGTCCTCACAATGGGGTGAGGTCACCTACTAGTAGGGGCAGAGAAAGGAGAAACAGGTGGAACTAACCAGCACTGGCAGCCTTAAATGGCTCTGGACTGATGGATGGTGTCCTTGTGCCTAGGGCCATGATGATGACCGCCTGTGATCTCTCAGCCATCACCAAGCCCTGGGAGGTGCAGAGCAAGGTATGGACTCCTCCTGACCCAAGAGGAAGGGAGTCCCAGTACTGGTGACAGCAGCCACTGCGGTCTGTACCCTCCCAGCTCCAGGGGCAGCCCACTCTGCTCCCTCCTCCTCTGCTAAGACAAGGAAATCACTCGAAGACTCTCCAATGATGACAACAAAGTGCGGGTGGTGGAGTGGGCGTGGGCTTATGTTTTCACTGAGCTGGGAACCCAAGTAGGGTGGGAGCAGGGGTGGGAGGATTGGAACTGGGCCTTGACTCCATGGGGGCATCTGCCTGTTGCAGGTAGCCCTGCTGGTTGCCGCCGAATTCTGGGAACAAGGTGACCTGGAGCGTTCGGTGCTGCAACAGAATCCCATTGTGAGTAGAGAGGGGACGTCAGTCCGATGTTAGGTGTGTGATCTCATTCTGATGGAGATCTGTGACCTTGCCGTGACAGAGGTGTGCCCCCTGACATGGAGATGTCTGATCTTACCAGAGAGATGACCTTTTCCTAATGCAGGGGTTCTCAAGCGTGGTCCCTGGACCACCATCAACCTCATTACTTGGGAACATATTAGAGATGCAAATTCACAGGCCCCACCCTAGACCTACCCAAGCAGAAACTCTGGGAGTGGGTCCAGGACAGTGTGCCCTCCTGAATAATAAGCCCTCTTAAAGTTTGGGAACCCTGCTCTAATGTCCATGTCCTTAGCTCACTCAGTTAAGTAGAGATTGACAAGTGGACACCAAAACTTAGATTTCCCTTGCAGTTCCAACAGTCTAGGAGTCCACCTCCCCTGGCCCTGTTCTAATAGCACAGAGTGTGCAAAGGGAAGACTTTGTCAAGCTGACTACGCATCGATGTTGAAAGTTAACTCGGCTGGACTGTCAGCGGCTCCCCACTGGAGACCAGTTAGAAGGTTCACCGAGGGCCCTGAGCTAGGATGGGCTAAGAAGTAGAGGTGGGGAAAAGGGAGAGATATTCTGGGGACAGAACCATGGACATGGGGATGGGCTAAACCGTGAAAGTGCTAAGGATGCTGGGGCAACCGTGAGGCTAGGCAGGGCCTGAAGGAGAGTGGAGGGCTGTGAGGAGTGGACAAGCGTTCTGAACAGGAGCGGCAAGGGCCCACGGGATTCGTATCTCTCTTCTTCCTTTTTAACATTTTTAAATGTAGAGAGAATAGTTAATGAATTCTACGTCCCCATCAGCCAGATTCAACCATTAGCAACAGTCTGCCATGCTTCTTTTATCTATTTCCCCCATGCATTTTTTTTTTTTAATCTTTCAGCTGAAGTATTTTAAAGTAAACCCCAGATGTTATCATTTCTTCCTTAAGTACTTTGGCGTGCATCTCTAAGAGAGAACTTAAAACACACATACACACAACCACAGTACCATTATCACACTCACAAAATTAGTAACAATTCTTTAATATTATTTATTTATTTTTTTCGTTCTTTTTTATTTTTTATTTTTTTGGGGAGGAAGATCGGCCCTGAGCTAACATCTGCCAATCCTCTTTTTGCTGAGGAAGACTGGCCATGGGCTAACATCCATGCCCATCTTCCTCCACTTTATATGGGACGCTGCAACAGCATGGCTTGCCAAGCGGTGTGTCGGTGTGCACCCGGGGTCTGAACTGGTGAACCCTGGGCTGCTGCAGCAGAGAGCGTGCACTTAACCACTTGCGCCACCGGGCTGGCCCCTATTTCTTTATTTTTTCTTTCTTTTTTTTCTTGGTGAGGAAGATTAGCCCTAAGCTAACATCTGATGCCAATCCTCCTCTTTTTGCCAAGGAAGATTGGCCCTTGGCTAACATCCATGTCCATCTTCCTCTACTTTATATGGGATGCTGCCACAGCATGGCTTGACAAGCGGTGTGTCGGTCCGTGCCTGGGATCCAAACCTGTGAACCCTAGGCCACCAAAGCGGAGTGTGCGAACTTAACTGCTATGCCACCGGGCCAGCCCCTCTTTAATTTATTTAATCCCCAATCTCTGTTCATTTTCCCTGATAAAGTAATAAAAATAATTCAGTTTGATTTGTTCAAATCAGGATCCAATCAAGGACCACACTCCCTCCAGTTGTTATGTCTCGTCTCTTTTATTTATCTATTTATTTATTTAGTGAGGAAGATTAGCCCTGAGTTAACACCACTACGCCACCGGGCTGGCCCCTCTTAAGTCTCTTTTAATCAGTAGCAGTTTCCTCCTCTTCTTCTTCTTTTTTTTTTGTATGCCATTTATTTGTTGAAGATGGTGCATTTTTTGTTGTATAGTTTCCCACCTTCTGGATTTGGTTGATTGCATTCTCGTAGTGTTATTTAATATATTTCTCTATCCCTGTATTTCCTGCCAACTGCAAATCGGATCTGGAAACTTGATGAGTTTCGGGTTCGATCTTTTTCCTTTTGGCAAGAATGCTTCACAGGTAGGCTGGGTCCCCCTGACGGCATCATGCCAGGAGGAGCCCAGTGCAGTTAACTCTTTCTCCCTCCTGACAGCCCATGATGGACAGAAATAAGGCGGATGAACTCCCCAAGCTTCAGGTCGGCTTCATTGACTTTGTCTGCACCTTTGTCTACAAGGTAGGCCTTTTGCTTCCTCAGAGCCAACAAGATGTCTTCAATAAACTGGGATTCCCAAATAACATCAGGAATAATAAACCCTGGCAAGTGACCAGTGGAAGATACTTTGCAAAGCACTTCTCATCTCCATTGGCGTTTGTCCTCAGGACAGCCCTGTGGGGTCTTGAGTGATTATAGAGCCAGGCCAGAGCCTGAGCTTTGCACAATCTAGCTGCTCAGTCATAGTTGTGGGACAAATGACTAAGCGTGGTTTCAGACACGGAAGGGGGAAGCATAACAGACATATGTCCTCCTGACGTCCCTAGCTGGTGGAAGTGTGATAGGTCAGAGTAACCTAATTGTCAAAAGATAATCTGTACTTCCTCTTTGAACTTTTGCTCAAAGTTAAAGTCTCCCTCTTGAGAAACCCACCGTTACCAAATCACGTTATCTGTGCCACCATCCACCTCCCTTTTGTTATTTTTATTTTGGCCATGTTACGCGAGAGGAGGCAGAGCTCAGAGATGACAAATGACAGGGCCAGGGTCACTGGAGTCAGCCATGAAACAGGATTAGAGCCAGGACGCCTGACCCCTAGTCCAGGTCTCTTTCTGCTGTGCGAGCTGCAGTCCTGCTTGGAAGGCCAGGTGCAGATGCTCCCAGAGGGGGAACAAGTGCATTTCTGATAGAATGCAGACTAGTTGGGGTCCTCTGAGCAAGTCATTACGACAAAGTGAGATGTGAGGAGAGACGGCTTCAGCTTCTGGAGCTTCCAATAGGCGACTCCACTTAGATCGGGGTTCAGAAGAGGCTTCCCTGAGGAAGTGACATCTAAGTGGAGGCTTCAAGGGACAAGAGGGGAAGTTAGAATGTTCCAGCAAAGGGAAGAGCTTGTGTGGAGCCCACGGAAGGAAAGATACACTCCGGAACTGACAGAGATTTGGAATATCTGGAAGGTTCAGGATGGTAAAGGGAGGAGGGAACAGGGTCTGGCGGGGTTTGAGGGCCAAGTGAAGGAGTTTTCACTTCATCCTGAAGGGCAGGGGGTGCCACAGGCAGGTTTTGAGCAGGAGAGGGATGGGCTCTTGTTGACTGGAAGCCCCACAGCGTCAGCACACACACCGCTGGGTGATGGGGAGCCTGCTACCCGAGGCAGCTGACTCCAGTACTGGACGTTCCCACTGTGCCTCCCCCTGGAGCCTGGACCCTGGGGCAGGGTCCCTGCGCCAGAGGCTCTCTCTCTCCCAGGAATTCTCCCGTTTCCACGAGGAGATCACTCCCATGCTGGACGGGATCACCAACAACCGTAAGGAGTGGAAGGCGCTTGCTGATGAGTACGATGCCAAGATGAAGGTGCAGGAGGAGGAGAAGCAGAAACAGCAGGCAGGCAAGCAAGGTCTGTGGAAGGGGGAAGATGAGAGCCCCTGCCTCTCCCATACGGAGTGCTCAGTGCGCCTGGGCTGGTCTCAAAGCCTCACACGCGTGGTCCCCTTCGGGCCTCCGCACGACCTATTATTGGCCCCATTCTATGTATGAGGGCACTGAGGCTCGCAGATGTCAAGTATCATGGCCAAGTCACACAGTTAGTAAGTGGCAGAGCCTGGTTCCCAAGATTGAGGCTCCCAGCAAGGATTCCCCTACTGGCCCCCAACCAACGTAGGACACATTCCAATTCTAAGGGTGTGGACATGGGGCCCTACCCAGGGACAAAGGAGAAAACCTAGAATTATTGGTTGGAAGGAATTTTAGAGGCCATACTTCCAGCCTTCTGTCTGATGTTTGAATCCTATCTATACCATCACAAGACTGTACTTTGCCCACTACCAGTGACGGAGAGCGCACGATCGTACATGACATCCTCATTCAGTACCACTGTTAGAAAGCTCTTCCTTGAACTGAAATTCTTCTTGTCGAAGCCCCCACCTAGTGGCCATAGTCCTGCCTTCAGGAATCAAATGAGATTTGTTCCAACTCTTCTCCATCGACAGCACACTCCTCTCCCCAAAGTCATTTCTTTTACTGGTCGTGTGGCTCCGGTTCCCTCATAGGACATGGCTTCTCGTCCCCGCCCTACTCTGACTGCCCTCTTCTGTACCCCAGTCCCTCTACACACGTTCTTAACATGGACACTGCAGGGTCTCCAGTTCTGCTCTGGGCAGTGTGGGGTGATTCTAAACTGGTGGCTGCAAATGTGGGCCTACTGTGTACGGTTTTGCAAGTTGTGCTTTTTGCAAGAAGGTGTCCTATACATGACAGTCATCATAGATTTGTATTGTTATTACAATTTTCCAGAAAATGGAAGTAAAGTGTCCCAAGGAAGATGCATCTTTTTCTAATTTGCACAAATTGTCTTTTGGGCTAGTGGCAAGTTGTGTTGTGCAAACTTGTGGCCTGTCTTTTGTTTGGCCTGCATTTTTTTTTTTTTTTGTGAGGAAGATCAGCCCTGAGCTAACATCCGATGCCAATCCTCCTCTTTTTTTGCTGAGGAAGATTGGCCCTGGGCTAACATTCGTGCCCATCTTCCTCCACTTTTATATGGGTCGCCGCCACAGCATGGCTTGACAAGTGGTGCGTGCTGCGTGCCAGGGATCCGAACCCGCGAATCCTGGGCTGCTGCAGTAGAGTGCACGCACTTCGCTGTGCCACCGGGCTGGCCCTGGCCTGCATTTTCTTTTTGATGAGTTTGCTGTCCATATTTTTAAATTGGGATGTTTCAGATTTAAAAAATCCAGCTTTCCAGCATTTCTTCTTAAAAGATCAAGATTTGGCCGCAACAGTCTTCATTTCTGCATGACAACTATTAGCTGGAGCTGAGTGTCACCTGCCCCCTTTAGATGGGACAGGGAGAGCTCTCCAGTTTGTCCCCACCACTCCACCACTCCTAGTTCTCCACCACTCCCTGCTCTCTCCCAGACATTGGTGCCAAGTGTTGGTTGCCATTTATCTTCACGAGTGTGCTATTTTTCTTAGTGTAGAGAAACATTCTTGGTTCCTCTGATTCTCCTTGCACTTGGCTTGCCCTCTGCACGTGTGATGATCTGTTGGCCTCTGAAAGCGCTTGAGTTTGCAACTCTTGGTCCAAACCAGCACAAAGAGGAAGCCCGCTGCAGCCTCCTCTCCCCTGTTGTGTTCTTTCCTGTCTGATTGCAGCAGCCACAGGAAATCAGCCCACGGGGAACACCAGCCCAGGAGGGGGCGCACCTGCATCCAAGTCGTGCTGCATCCAGTAGCACTAACGGGTCTGCTGACTGGAATGGCGCCACCCTTCTTGAGAAGAGTTTACGAAGCCAGTGGAAAACTGCACACCTTCTTGAGAAGTAAAAGAGTCATAGGATTTGAAAGCTGAAAGAGAATTTAGCTTACATCTTATCTAGTGGCTTTCAAACAGTTTTTTAGCCTTGAGAACTTTCTATTGCACTAAAACCAACATTCTAGCTTTCATAGACATCAATTAAATTTATTTTAATTATCATTAGTCATTTAATTAATGCCAGATTCACCTGCTTGCTTAGAAGCATTTTTGTTCTTATACTTCATTTTATTGTAAAAACTTGCAGTCATTCTCAAAGGTAGAGAATTGTACTATGAGTGGCCATCTACCCATCACCCAGATTCCAGTGTCAAGATTCTGCCACACTTGCTTCATCCATCCTTTCACGTTTCTTTTTCATTTTTATCTTGACTGAAGCATTTAAAAGCAAATTCCAGACGTATCATTTCACTCCTCCATTACACATCTTTAAAGACATATGGGTGTTTTCTAACATAACCACACGGTTATCACATGCAACAAATGAACACCTAATGTCCAGTTGTGGCAGACACTGTGACGAGCTGTACAGGTCCCTAACTGGAGAGGAAAGGACCTGCGGCCCCAGTGGCTGTGAGTGCCGTCAGCAGACAGCCCTCAGGATCCGCCCCTTCAGGGATGACCTCAGTGCCCAAGGTCACACCCTTTCCCAGGGTGGCCTACAGCCAATGACTGAGCCATGCCAGGTGTTAAGGCCTGGCTGTCTTGGCCCAACACAGCACAACCCTGCAGGGTCATTCTAGCGCCAGGACTCCTCGTGGGGTCCACCAAGGCTGTCGCTGGGCTCGCACCGCAGCTCAGCCCACTGCCCACTCCCACACCCTGCCCTTCCCCAGGCGCTGCTCCTAAGGGCGCTCCT
Source organism: Ceratotherium simum simum (assembly GCF_057802395.1). Lineage (NCBI taxonomy): Eukaryota > Metazoa > Chordata > Mammalia > Perissodactyla > Rhinocerotidae > Ceratotherium > Ceratotherium simum. The sequence goes on from NC_141903.1 coordinate 27,397,803, forward strand.
TAATAAACACACTGCAGACTAAGCCCACTGCAGAGGCTGCTTCTTGGGGAATCCAACGTATGATGCCAGTCCTTAATAACTCTCCCACGTTGTCGCAAAATTGTCTAATAGTTTGCTTGAATCTGATCCAAACAAGTGTCACACTTTTAGCTGTGGTTTCTTAGGTCTCTTTTAATCGACAACAGTGCTCCCTTGTCTTTTTTCTGTGCCAGGGACTTGTTGCAGAAACAGGGTCAGTTGTCCCATGTTTGGGATTTATCCATTTGCTTCCTTGTGGTGGCATATGCGTTCCTCTGTCCCCTGCCTCCTATAAGTGGACGTTGGCTCTAGAACTTCTCTTCCTCCCGAAGACAAGTTATGCAGAAGCTAATATATGAACGCAGTTGCTCTGAGGAGAGGGAACACATGGTTTCTCCAAACTGTTTGTAAACCAAGGATGTATGCTAACCTCCCTTTTTATACAAACGAGGAAACTGAAGGCCAGTGAGGGGCTGGGCTGGGCCAAGGTCATGGCACAGCTCCCTGGCTTCCCTCCAGAAGCAGATGCCCAAGGTCATAGAGAACAGTGTACGGGCACACGTCCCTGAGGCTTCCACAGCACCTCAATCGGGTCTCCTGACGCGCGGGCCCTGCACATATTGGCAGGTCATGATGTCAATAGGGAGCCAGGTCTGGAACCTTCATCTTTTAACTCTCAAGCTAGACTTTCCACCCTCCTGAAATTGGCACTCTCAGAGCAGTGGTCTTCTAAGCAGAGGTGTGTCCCTAAGCACGTCACAGGTAGTGGTTAAGTGGCAGAGTAAAGAGAAATAAGTGTCACCCAGGAACATGCAGGGGCTGCTGCTGATCCTGGCTGTCCCTTGGGCTGGTTCTCTTTGCTCTCCCTAGTCCTCAGCTTCCCATCTGCCAAAGCAGGGTCATAATCCTTGCCATGCCGCTCACAGAGCTATGGCTAGCACCAAAGGAGACCGTGCCTGATGAGGATTACACCTAATGTTGGTTACGTGCCTATGATGTCCTAGGTACTGTGCACGACGTAATTTCATCCTCTCAACAACCCCCTATAGGGTAGAAACTATTACTAGCCTCATTTATCACATGAGGAGGAGGAGACTCAGAGAGGTTAAGAAACCTGCCCAAGGATACCCAAGGATACCGTTGAGTCAGGACTCAACGCCAAGCATCCTGACACCAGACTCCTGGCTTGTAACCATTTCCCTGCACTACACTGCTTCTGAGAATCAGCTTTTTTAGAACATAAAGGACCTTTGAGTTCATTTAAGCAAATCATCTTGTTTCACAGTCAGGGAAACCAGGGACCAAAGAGGTGGCTTGTGCAAGTTGGCACAACACAGAAGTGGCAGAGTCAGGTCTGAAACGCAGGTCTTGAGGTCCCTGCACCATCGAATGCATCTTTGAAGGGATTATTCCTGTGACTTTGTGGCTTGGCCACCTCGCCAGCTGTGTATGTATAGTCAACAGGCCACAGATAGAGGAGCCACTCACTTGTCCATTCAGGAATTCCTGATTAGTGGGCCTGGGCACCCTGCAGTGAAGGAGAAGCGGCCCTGCCCTCCTGGGGTTGACCATCTAGTGAGAGGGTGACAGATCCTGAGCCATCAATCACACTAATTCATGGCAGGGAACCCTGCTGCGAAGTGGAAACACCCCATTCATTTTAAAGGGAAAAATCCTGACGTGTTCCCTTCTAACCAAAGAAATCCAAATAATTTCCAGGTTGAGAAAATAAATCACCTGAACAAGAACTAGTTTATGTTGGTAATAAACAACAACTTGAAAACAGTTTGCACATAACATGAAATGGAATGGCTTATTGTACCTGTTCTTGTTTGCGTATAATTTTCTTCACCAACGTTTCCACCCTTTGGGGGCACATGGGGATCTTGCACTGCAACTGCACTTAAAAATAAGATCAAAGCAGCTTTAGGGCAAAATAAAGGCTAGACCCAAGAGTGCTTTGAAACAGGAAATTACACACACACACAAGACTGAGAGGCTTGGAAGTCGCCACCTCTTCACCGTTCTCGCCGGGAGGAAGTGAGCAAAATGTCTCGAATTCACCCCAATACAGGGCATGATTCAAACCTGCGCTCCATGTCCTCTGACCAGAAACTGTTTTGTAGTTGTCAAGTGGTGAGTGTTTTTGCCTGAACCACAATGTTAAAATATCTCTTTAGGCACATTTATTTAGTGTGCTTGGGTGAAAAAACTGGTATACCAAACAAGGGAGTCCTTGTTTGGAAAGTGGTCTAGCTTTATAAAAGTCATGGCAAAAGCCAGTAATGGAACATGGGTTATGGGAGGGAAGTCTGAATGGTTCCTTATGATCTATGAAAAGTGCTGGAAGGGAGGAAAAAGGAAGGAGAGTTTCGGAGGGTGGGGGGCACCCACTGACTGGGGTTTTCTGACACCCATTGACCGAGGTGACACTGAAACCCCAGAATCCTTTCCCATGTAGTGGCCAGAGTGTCCCTCTACAAGCACACAGGACTAACAAAGGAAGACACACCTGCGCAGGGCTGTGGGTGGTATTTTCTTTAATCTCCATAGTGTATTTGTTAAGTTTATTTATAAGCAGATCACTTCACTATTTACAGTACATAAGCATAGAGATTCTACAGTTTTTGTGATGTAAACAATAACTCCACAGTGGGAGTTTGAGAAAAGAAGCCAGTTCTGAAATATTTACAGACATTAAAATAGAACTTTATACTCACGGAATAATAATACATAGAGCAATTTGGTTAAATTATCTATGAAACTATAGAATCTGACAATGTACAAATACAGGAAAACATTTTCTCATTTAGAAGGTAAGACAGATAAATCACACCAGAAATAAAATAGGGGGGATGACGACCACAATAACTAAAAGCAAAGAAGGTTTCTTCCTTGCCTCTTACACACAAAGTATTTATATAAATAAGGACACAACCCAACAAAATGGAAAAAATATATAAAAATCCTCTACCAATTAAAAAAAATAGCAAAACTAAAAACTCGATTCTCAATCATTAGCAGTGTCCTTTAAAAAATTAAAATTTAGCTTTCTATTATAAATAACAAAGCAGATGTGTCCCTCTGTGTAGGTGAAATTCTTGCACCTTTCTCAAGAAATGCATCAATGTAATTCCACACATACATACGAACAGGCGTGCACACGCACAGACACACAGACACACACACACAGCCTTGCGCTCACGCACCCCAGGCTGTAGTTACCTTGTTGAGCTTCCTAATAAATAATGCCCCCTACGGTAGTACCCCTGGGGATGCCCAAACCTCACAAGTTTAGCCATTCCCTGGTTTGACCCTGTCACAGAGCTGGGGAAAGCCCTGACTCCCTATTGCTCAGAATTCTCTAGGCTGCATGGTCACACCAAGAGAAAAGGATTTGAGTCTAAGATTTGGAAATGCTGGAAGGGACCATAGGGACCACCTTGCCCAGTTGATTAAGGCTAGCTACAGACACCGTCTCTTTAGAAACCTGGGGTTGGGGAGAGGGATCTTGTGTTGGTTTCAACATTAGCAGCTGCCTGTGACAGAAGCAGATGCTCAAAGCCGATGCTAATACCGTGGCACAAGGAGGTGAAGGGGTGGGCATGAATTTCCAGAGCAGAATGCACCAAGCCAGACTTCTGGGTCGTCATCTTCCCCAGAAACAGTCTGGAAACCCAAGTGGTCCACTTCTCCATTCCACTGACCACCATGACCACACACCCTTTGCGATTTCCAACCTGTTTCCGTTGGAATCAGAACATCCCTCAAGAAACAAAGTTGGGAATAGTTTATGACTTTTTATTCCTAACACAAAAACACTTGACAAGATTTTTAAATACAAAATACAAAAACAAACACAAACTAACAACAAAAGAATAACCTGTTTGGCTATTTGGTGGACCATATCAAAGGCCATGGCCACCCCCACACAGAATCCTCACACCCACCCTCCTGGCTTGTCCGGAGGGTATGGTGCGGGCCACCTGGCAGAGGTTCACTTAACAAGGTCAGCAGCTGGGCTGCCAGTATTGCAGTTACAGTAAACCCCTCCCGGGCACCTGGACACAGGGTCCACTCCTGTCTCCTCTGTCCACAGGACAGCTAGTGCACTTCCCTCTATGGGAGAGTCTACTAAGTGGTTGCTTTTGGAGTCTTCTGACTGGTGTAACACTGAGCTCTAAACACACAGACAGTTCGCCCATGACATTACATTTCATTCCCAAAGTTGGTGTTGGATAGCAAGGTGGCAGAAAGGATTTATTTGCCTTCCATCTGGACAGCTGGTGGATACAGTCTTTGGCCACTAGATGGTGACTAGACGTTAATAAGGCAAAGTGCGGAGGCGGAGGCTGACCACCCAGTCCCTTCACAAGTCACCCATGACCAAGGCTGGCAAAGAGGAAAAGGAGGCTTTATCAGGCTTCCTTGGAGGATCCTTTGACAAAAAATACAGCACAGAGGGGGTCTAGCTATATAAACAGCTCTTTAGGAGGTGTTGCACAGCCCAGGGACGGACCGTCCAGAAAACCATTTTTTCTAAGCCCCCAGTTCGGGCAGCTGGATTTCTGAGCTGCTTCCGGATGTGCAAGGCATTGTGATGAAACGGAGTATCTGAACATCCGTCCCCCCAAATCTCGAAGCCTCAGTCGCTGCTGCTATACCATTAAAGAAACAGAAAACAAAAGCTGCCCTAAACACGTGCAGTGTGATCAGTGCCTTCTGTTGTCCCATATGTTTTACAATCATTTGAAAGAAATGTGTGAAAAGTGCCTAAGTTAAGCTGTTTTGAGAAAACAAGTGTATTGCTAGTATTGTCTGAGAGCAAGAGAGAAACAGCCAAGTGGTCACAACATTCAGATTAAAAGCTGTTCGGTGGGGAGGATGACAGGGCGAATGTGAGATTCGACATCGCCACCTAGTCAAGCTGGGGGTTAACTTCTCACCATCCCCACCAGAAACTATGGCTTAGATCTGTCCTGGGGAGCAGGCCTCCTCGCATAAGGTAACTGGGCCAGGACCACGTGAGTTTAAGTCCGCTACTGGTTGGTTACCTTGCCGAGAACTCTCACCCTGAACATGAGCTGGGCACAGCCAGAGAAGGAAATTGGTTTCACGTGTTGGTGATGGATCCCCCATGCTCCAGGATGGGAATCTGAGCCCACCAGAGGTGAAAGGGGCTCAGTGCTCATCCCAGCCAATAGTCTCATTTTGCTAGATGAGGAAACAGAGGCCCAAGATCACACAGCAAGTAAGAAACACTGGGTTTCTCACTCTGAGATGGCTTATAGGTAAATGACTTGCTCCATAAACACATTTCAATCAGCTGGGCTGTTTTAATTTTTTTTTTTTTTTTACAAAAATAGGTACCAAGATTTAAACTCGCTATTCCCTGTTTCTAGGGCCTCCAACAAAACGGCCAGCAAAGGGCTGGCTCTGGGATTGGCTCTCCTGTCGCTAATGTCTACGAAGGCATCTCTGCTCTCTCCTCCCCCATACCAGCCCTTTCCTGCCCCCATGTCCCAGTCCCTAGGAGAGGACCTCACGCTGCCAAAGGAGACCCATATTTGCCAGTGTAGAAACATGGAGCCAGGCTGCAGTGTTGTGGTTTTCTCAAAGTGCTTTTATTGGTTCAATGCAAAGTTAGCTTCTGCCTACTTCCTGGACGCCCTGCAGCCGGCTCCCAGGGGCTCCCCCCACCCCACGTCTGTTTTGGGCCAAGGGCATCTCTGTGTAAGTGGGTTCCCAGCTCCCAAGCTCTCCCTCCATTTACCCTGTACCTCCGGACTCGGCAAATAGCCCTGGAACCCACCTGTGTGTGCAAATGCCTCAGGGACTTGGGGACCAGCTTAAACATATTGCACAGAAGTACCAACTGGTCTCCTTCTGCCCCAGTACGAATGGGTGAGGGGGTCCCTTTTCTTCCGCCAATGAAACTATTAGCTTCACTTTATTTGCTACTGTACATCCAATTTCTCTCCTTGGTCATATCAACAAATCCTCTAGGGTTCATTCTGCTTCACAGTTGGGATGACCCATCACTCAAGTTGTAGGCTCAGCTGTGATTTCAACTGAAGCCGAGGCCTGGGATGGGCTTCCAACCTGTTCATGCAGAAGGATCACACCGCCAATGCCTCCCTGTCCCCAACACTCACCACCTGCACAGCGGCCTCAGCACGCGTGTTGCATACGCCTAGAAGAAATCTCTCTGAAACATCAACAAGCGTGGGCTTTAGACTTCTTACTGCATCTCTTCCCACATCAGGACTTGGGTACCGAGCTTTGCAGCTCAAAGTGTTCCTCCCTTCCTCCTCCCGCCACCAAAGCCCCCGAAGCCCTGCCTCCCTCCTGAGCACACTCGACATGCGATGCTGTGAGATCTCACAGCAGATGGAGACACCTGACTGGTGCTTTCTGATTCAAAGCAGTTTTCTGTTTGGGGGCAAGGTGTGGCGGGGTAAGCGGGGTGGGGGCCTTAGCTGCACTCCATCCACTCATATTCTTTACCTCTTTGATGCATTTTCCTTCGGTAACCAGAGTCCCCGAGAATGAGGATTCTGATTCAGTCTTGTAGACTGAGGAAGGAGATGGAAGAATTCCACTTAGCGGTTGGATCGGACATTTTTGGAAAACACCAGCACGGCACAGAGATAGACAGTACAACCTGCCCTGTGTGGGCGGCTATCGACACAGTCTACAGTAAGCTTTTATGGCAATCACATGTAAACATCGTCGAGAGCAAATACTAGGACAGAGCTACAACGAGATGGTTGCCAATGGCAGCTGCTCCCTCTGGGTTACTCCTTAATTTGGTGGGAAAGAGACCAAGGTTGACTAGTTTTCCTGGAGAGACCCTGGAGTCTCCTTGGTAAATAATACACAGCACCGAATGAGTCTTCCGGATAGAGGTTGTCTGCAGGGTTGGCCAATTTTAGAACCTGTAGCCTTTTACGTACTGGATGGCGAGCAGAAACTGCTCGATGTCCTTGGAAGGCATCCTCTCCCATCAGCAGCCCCCAGCTCTGACCTCAGGCACATCACATCCCAACGCTCAGATCTCTGCTCTGCTCAAGGGCAAATGTCTAAGTAACCTCAAGTGCCCTGTATTAATCTGAAGGGAAAGGGCAGCTTCATCTGACCTGGAAGAGGGGAGGGAGAAACTTGTCCTTCATTAAAAATCTGCGTTTCTTTACCCTAAAGAACCACCTGCCCATGGTTGAACCTCGGGCCTAGTGCCAGCTGGGAAGAGGCCACGAGGAGGGGCTTAGAGGTGACTGAGTCCAACTCTGAATCCAGAGTGCTTTCCTACCGGCTTCCAGGCGAACTCGCAGGTTACTCCTTGGTGCAAACGAGGACTTAGGGGAGGCGGCAGACAGATTTAAATTCTACTCTGTTCCATTCCATAACCATTTATTGTGCGCCTACTGTGTGCTAGGCAGTGAAGAGCTATAAAAGGAATTTAGAATGTTCAGGTCTGTGCTGTGGAAAGTCCCTTTTGTTGGTGCAGCCTCATAAACCCTGCCTTTCCCAAACATGTTCACATCCACTATTCTACTCCCTACCCCCACCCCAAGTCCCAAGCGGGGTTGTGTATCACAGTAGTATTGGGAGTCCTGTGCCAGGGAATGGCTTTAGGGGGGTTTTCTCTCACAGATCAGGACATGACAGACAGGGATGGGCCAGCACAAAACCCAGCCACCATATGTTTTTGTGTGATGGAAACATTTCAAAGATTAGACCAGGATGTCAAATAGGTTCAACTCTGATCAATTAGTAATGGCTGCCCAGAGCACTGTGTTGAGGATTCCAATAACACAACCAGGCTCAAAGAACATGAGTGCTGTGGTCAATTAGTTATGTCTGCCACTGGCCAAGGATATGGGAGTAGTGGTACATGTGCCATGTATTTGCCATCTTGAGCTAAACACTGCCTTCACAGAAGCTAAGACTGTTAGAGCTGGCAGGGACCTTGGAGATCAACTTGCCTAATTCTCCCCCTCAGTTCATTTCACAGAAAAGAAAATGGGGGCCCTGAGAGGTCTAGTGACACACAGGAGCTCAAATTCTCTATTCCTTCTAAAGCCTGTCTCCTCCAGCCTTCTCCGTGGGCTTGAAGTATGCTCACCACCCAGGACAAGCTCATCAGCCCAGTTTACCTACTGAGGTATTTGATCACCTTAAAAAAAAAAAAAAAATCAACTACCAATTCTCAAAGGACTAGGCCTGGCATTAGCAATAGATTAAATTAGCATGTTTAGTTTAATAAGTCAGTTTCAAACTTTTTTTAAAGCAGCAGGACCTTTTTTCTTTTCTTTTAAATACAAAAACCTCCTAAGGAACCCTGATGTCTGAAAGAGATCAAGTGGGAGCTGCTCTGTCTGAAGCAGAAGCAATGTGTTCACATCCTGCTGGCCACGCTCCCCCTCACCAATGGCCTCCAAGGCACCCGCAGAACATCCAAGTCGGACATGGCTTTGACATCACTCAAGAACACAAATTTTAAGGTAAAGCCCAATTAGAATGTTTTCTAAGTTGAAAAGGAGCTTGGAGATTGTCTTACCCACCATGCCCAACCCTCCCATTCCCTTCTGTTCCCCCTGCCACCCAAACAATTTTACAGTTGAGGAAAAGGGAAAGACAAACTGAAGGGAGTAGGATGGGTTGGTGGCTGGCCCAGAAAGGATGACTGCTCCCAGATCGCCTGTCTGTGCCACTCCAGGTGTGTCACTGAAGCTCTGATGGCATGTCCACAGGTGTAGGCAAACCACAGGACCCCCTGGATCAAGACACATGCCAGAGCTTGAACTCGCCTAATGCTGGCGAGTTGGCTGTTGACTTAACCCCTAAAATGAGCCCGTGGGCGTCTAGCCTGTTGCCCAATTTAGCTGAACTCACCTCCACCAGCCCCTGAAACTTTGCATCTTTACCCCAGTGACTGCAGGAGCATGGCACCAGGAATCAGGAGGCCTGGGCTGGGTCGCTGCTCTGCCCTCTCACTGGCTGTGGGACCTCGGGCAAGTCATTTTGCCTCTTGGAGCATTGCCTGCCTTCCCTGGAAAATAATAACACAGCTCACCCGCCTTCTTTACAAGCCCGCAAGGATTCGAGCGCTCATGGCCAGGCACAAACTCTAGCGTGAGCTGGGCACCAGATGAGGGCTCTGATTGTAACTGGACCCAAACGTGCTTGATGAGAGACAGGGCAGGTCTTGGCAGAAAAGGCCCAGAAACCATTCTCCACCGCTCCTAGTGGTGGCTGCAGGCCGCGCCTCCCCGGGGACCAGCCTACGGGCCACCCAGCACCTCTGGAGCATTCTGGCGAAGGGAGCACAGCAGCCCAGTGGCAAACACCTCACGACAGTGCATAGTTAAAAACCAAGGAAGCGATACAGTAATCCAGGCACAGGATGTCTGAGCCATAAATACGTTATTTTAAGGATATACTTTTTTTTTCTTCAATTAAAAATGAGTTTATAATCCTGATTCTATTCACGAGTAACAATTTCATCATCACACACTACAGACAAGAAATGTTATGGCGAACACGGCCGCACGTCTACGAGGGGAAGTCGGTCGGGAAGGAAGGGGAGATGGGTGACCGACCCAGCACGTGGAGGCGCACCCGGGACAGCCCGTGGGAAGCGAGGACACTAATGTGGCAGTGGAAGGTCAACACCATGGAAACTCACAGACAGAAGCAGCTTTGTTCAATGTAAACATTGATTTTTTTTTAAAAGGACAGCAGTTTCAAGTCTCTCTCTCTCTCTCACGTGTGTTCTTCCACGCGCTCGCTCTCTTGCCTTCTCATATACTTAATTTCTTTGAAAACGTAAACATATTGGAAGGGCCTTGTCTGAGGTATTGAGGTATTCCTCGAAGGTTAAGGCTGTTATCAATGCAGGCTCTGCTGGGCCTCCTTCAGTAAGCTGTCAAAATCCATGGCTTCGTACTTGTTTTTCACTGACGTGGGAAGGGCCTCTTCTGAATTGGAATCTGGGCAGGGAGGTGGAGGAGTCAGTGAGCAACTCAGAAAGGCCTGACGATCAGAAAATCTGCCACCAGGGTCAGCCCCATGGAGTGGATGTGGCCCAAGGCCTCAGAGAGCACTGGACAGGGAGCATCAGATCCGCCACTCTGCCACGAACACCTCAGCTGTGACGGCATTGTCTCAGGGCCTCGGCTGCCCTGTTTGTAGAATGCGGGGGGGACCTGAACTAGAGCACCCCAGAGCGCCTTTCCAGGTCCGATATCCTATAAGTTTACTTCCCCTCACAGCATCTTGCCCATTAGGAAACGTTGTAGAAGTCACATAAGGGGGCCAACAAACGAGGATGCCCTCATTGTATAGATACGGAACTGGGTCCCAGGAGTGGACAGGCAGCTAGGTGGAGCGCTGTCTGGCCTGGAACCCTCTAGGTCTCCTGACACTCTGCCCTGTACTATGGAGCCTGCGTCGGACTCTACCCGACCAATAATTCTTTCCTAAATCGTAGTTCTTCGTCCTTCTTCGCCAATATGTCACCAAATGGGAGGGCATGGTGACAATATTGTTTCATTGTGGCCCAGTAATGGACAAGGCTGCTGCCTGTCAGGGCCACCATGGAATGCCTCTCCAGGGGGCAGGGCGGCCACCGGCCCTGTGAGGTCAAAGAGACGGTAGTCATGGTTCTGCCAGCTGGTGGTGAACACAAGACTGGTTCTTCCAAGAGGCCACAGGAGGCTTCCTCTCTTTGGTACCAGTCCTGGGACAGGACAAGATGGACCAGAGACCAGAAGAACCAGATGGTAGCCTCCAGGCGAAATGGCTGCAAAGTTATACCAACCAGCACATTGGAGCTTAGGCATGGGAGCTGTGTCCAGAGGGGGCTTTAGGTCTGAGTTTCATTAAAGGAAGTCACTGCCCCTCGTGCTTTGGGTCTTACTGGAATGTGGCGGGGCCTTGTGTACTTACCGTAGTCGGTGTATCTGGGCCAGCAGAACTGCCGGAGGCCTCCGTAGCTCAGCTGGAACGAGGGCTCATTGCGCTTCCGCAGGGCAGCCCCATTCCTCAGAGAGAGGGCGGCGTGCTCAGAACACCGGTAGGTGATGAAGCCGTACTTCTCGCCTCTGGGGGGAGAGGGCAGGGGACCATGTTACCGGCCCAGCTTGGTCGACAATGTCAGACCACCCATTACTAGATGAGGAGCAGAAAGCCACAATGATTCGGTAACCGTGGTGCATGACCCCCCAGAAAAATGATGACAACCACTGGGCTGACCTATGCAATGTCACAATAACAAGAGCAGGTAAGTTACTGAATGTTTGCCAGGTGCTGCCAGCACGCACTGCCTCACACACTCTTCAGACGACCCTGTGTGGGTGCTGCTATCTCCACCTCAGGGATCAGGAGACAGGCTCTGTGGAGTTCAGAATTTGCCCAAAGGCAAGTGGCAGAGCAGGGATTCAAACTCAGGCCTCCTGCGCTGAAGCCAATGCTCTCCCCACCCCATGTCTCCCTCATGATTCCCACTTTCCTGGATTTGCCATGCCTATGCCCCCATCCTACCACTCCCGTATCCTTCTCTTCCTCTGCTGCTAACTTGGCCTTCACCTTCCATAATATCGCTGGCATTTTGTACACACCTCATCCTTCATGGTGGACGTCTGTTATGACCACCTGCTCAGCATCCACTCCCCTTCCTCTGCCAACACTACCACGTGCTCAGCCAGGCTCAGGGTGCCAGGGTAAGTCACATGATGGTGGCCCTCCCTGGCCACAGTGATTTGTTCAAGGATGAGCTTGTCACCCAAAGCTGAACCCCAAAGAATCCATCCCAGGTCTTTGCTGGAACCTTGAGGGAGACTCCTGATTCTCCTGGTAGGAGATGAGCTCAGAGCTGTAGGCGGCCACTTTGCCACCATAAGGGAAGCATGCCTAAAAAGGATGTCAAGGCAAGGGGGACTTAAAGTCAGTTCTACCCTTCGACTCTTCAGTTCCATGAACAATGAGAGAAAGAATCCTGACTGATACATCCGTCTGCTACGTAGGCTCCTCAAGGGCAGAGACAATGTGGCGTTCCCCTAGGGCTCAGGACAGGCTTACCAACAGTAGGTGCCTAACAAACACTCAACTGAACCACATTTCCGGACACCTCTCTGCACCAGGCCAAAGTGGGAACACTTCTGCCTCTTTAAATGTCTGAGACTTGTGTGTATTTTTTAAATCTTAACACATTACCCTTCTCTTTAGAGATTCATTTGCTTGCTTTGTTTCTGCACGTTATCTTCACTTCATATCTTGAAGACTGCACAGAACTTAAAACAGTTCCATTTGTGTAACGACTCTTTTTTTAAAAGAGTTTATTGTGGTAAAAACACAGAACATAAAATTTACCATCTTTACTATTTTTAAGCGTACAGTTCAGTAGTGTTAAATATATTCACATTGTTGTGCAACAGATCTCCAGAACCTTCTCATCTTGCAAAACTGAAACTGTCCCCATTAGAGAACAACTCCACCCTACCCCTCTCCCCAGGCCCTGGTAACCGCCATTCTACTTTCTGTTTCTATGAATTTGACTACTTTAAATACCTCATGTGAGTGGAATCACACAGTATTTGTCTTTTTGTGACTGGCTTAGTTCACCTAACATAATGTCCTCAAGGTTCATCCATGTTGTAGCATGTGACAGATTTCCTTCCTTTTTAAGGTTGAATAATATTCCATCATATGCATATACCATATTTTCTTTACCCATTCATCTGTTGATGGACACTTGGGTTGTTTCCACCTCTTGGCTATTGTGAAAAATGGTGCTATGAACACGGGTATGCAAACATCTCTTGCAGATCTTGCTTTCAAGTCTTTTGAGTATATATCCAGGAGTGGGATTGCTGGACTATATGATAATTCTATGTTTAATTTTTTTGTGTGTGAGGATGATCAGCCCTGAGCTAACATCTGATGCCAACCTTCCTCTTTTTGCTGAGGAAGACTGGCCCTGGGCTAACATCCGTGCCCATCTTCCTCCACTTTATATGGGGCACCGCCACAGCATGGCCTGACAAGCAGTGCATTGGTGCGCGCCCGGGGTTCCAAACCTGCAAACCCCGGGCCGCCGCAGCGGAGCACGTGCACTCAACCGCTATGCCAGTGAGCCGGCCCCCTATGTTTAATTTTTTGAGGAACCTCCATACTGTTTTCCATACTGGCTGCACCAATTTACATTCCGACCAACAGTGCACAAGAATTCCAATTTCTCCACATCCTCGTGAACACTTGTTATTTTCTGTAGCCACCCTAATAGATGTGAGGTGTGTGACTATTCTTACGCAGAAACTATTTTCTCATTGAAGCTTTTAAAAATTATTATTAAATTAATATTTTAAAACTTTAATAATTTATAATAATAACAAGTATAATGGGAGATACTTTAGAATTATTTCAAAACTGACAAAGTTTTGACATCTAATTGGTGCATTTATATGCAACCTATTCTTGTAGATTCCCTGACAGATTAAACACTGCTTTCCCAGGTGAGCGAGGAAAAACCAGAGGTGCCTAGAACGGAAGGCCACGACTGGCTGCTGCAGAGGAATGGAGGGAGGTGAGCAGAGAGGGGCTTGTAGCTCAGCGAGGTCCCAATGCAAGTGTGCCTTCAAGTCCCGGGGGCTGTTTGTTGCCCTACACAAGCTCCAGGGTGAAGAACCTAAAGCAGACACGTGGGCTGCAGAATTGACTCTGCCACTAACTAGCTGCTCAGTTAACTTGTCTGACCTCCTCCATAAAGGAGAGCAATAGAAGGAATAAGATGCATATGTCACAAGAGTGTTGGAAAATTTAAGCAAGAGAATGCATGGAAATTGCCTGGCATTCAGCAAACCACCAGCATGTGTTTGCTGCTATTCCTGGGCTGTACAATCATTATTGGTCCTTTTTCTGGGCCTGGCTCTCCAGGTCTATGCTGTGGATTTTGTCAAATTCGTTCCAAAAATCTCCTCGGGCATCTTCTGTGTGGCCAGCTCTGGCTCAGGACCTCTGCCCCTCCCCTCTCTCCACCTCTGCAATAGCGTGACTTGACTCACCTCTTGCTTCTCGTCAGCACCTGGCACTCTACAATCTCACCAAACACTTCGAAGCGCCTCTTCAGCTCACGGGAGCTCATGTCGCTGGAGAGATTTCGAATGTACACCACGCGGCCTTCGCCCTGCTCAAGAAGAGGGACAGAGAGGGACCCGGTCATTGCCTCGGTTTCCTGGGGCCCGGGGGTGGCGGGCTCCCATGGAGTCCCAGTGCCCAGTCCATGGCTCCTGGCTGAGTAGGTGACACCAGCTGGGGCTGGAGTCAGAGAGAGGACAATGGGAGTCACTATCTCAGAGGACCTGCCTTGTTGGAAGAGGGGGCCTGCTGAGTGTCAGATGGGGCAGTGGCCCCCAAAGGAAGCAACTGCTTACTTGAAGGAAATAGCAGCGACTAGGCGGGGAAAGGAGAGGGATTCATCACCGTTAACATAACTGCATACTCAGTAGCGTCTGTATTTGAGTCTGAGACTTCTTTTTGGTAGTGGGGGAGGTGTTGGGGTAGAAAGGCAAGTTGCTGAGGGAGGTAACGGGCAAGCATTGGGAGCCAGGTTGTTTGGGAGTCAGAGTGGGCTGGGAGGAAGGCAATGGGATGGGGTGGGGGGTATAGAGCTACTGGAGTCACCATCATCTTTGGTTTTGCCAGAACAGTGTGTAGACACTGTGACCATGAGGTCATCTTCAGGCAATCTCAGTGCCATGCCCAGGGCCCCTAGAAACCTAGCAGAGGGAAGGGGTGGGGGAAAGACGGTTGGAACCTCCCCTCCTCTCCTCTCCAGTCTGTGATGGGATCCAGTTAAAGCCACTGCCATTGGAAGAGAGGCTTTGACCTGCTACAGAAACGAGCCGGGCGTTCCTGGAAACTTGAGCTCCCAGGGGCAAAACTGACAGGTTCTGGCTGGACAGGCTTTCTCTGGGAACAAGTAAAGGCTAGTGATTCTGGGGCCATCTCATTCTCATAGCACAGATGGTGGGGAAGACAGCACAGGCCTGGGGTCCACAGCAGTCATGGGGACTGAGCATCCCACCCTAGGATCCCCCCAGGTTCAGCTCAATGTAGAAATCCCCTCCCCCAGCCTCCTCGAAGCTCCCAGAATTCACAGTGCCTCTTCCTGCCTCTGCTCCATTGTTCTCCCCAAATCTTTACTTGGTTGGCTCCATTCCCAGGTCCTTGAACCTGTCCCTCCCAGACCACCATGTAAATACATCCTCCCCAACAGTCAAAACACGACTGTTTATTTCAAACGTTTCAGTCGTGACGTGATTAACTTCCCAGCACTCTCTCAATCTGTAATTACAGCGTTTATTCCTTGTTTATGAGTCTGCTGTCTTTCCCTTCTGCCCCAACCATGGGAGTGGGGACCTCATACGTCTGGTTCATGGTTGTTGTCCAGGGCCTAGGACACTGCCAGGCATGTCACAACTGCTGAATGGTCGCATGGATTCCAAGAAGACACTCAGGCGCAGCCTGTGGTTTTAGGTACCTGCTTGCCGACAGCTGTGTACCTCTGGGGTGTGCATACCCCATGTGTCCTACCACCCCCGTCCCAAAGCACCCATCACAGGGGAAAGCAATCAAGTGACAGTCTGTCTGTCTTTCTGTACTTCCACCTTACTTTCCCTTCCCTCCTTTCTAGTGACATGGAGGGGCTGGCTCCAGCCCCCACTGCAGCTTCCTGACAAGTTTTCCCTGTGGGGTGCTTTGGCCTGGGCCTGTGGACTAAGTCTGGGGGGCAATTAGGGAGGCAGGTGGGGAGCAAGGGACAGGCTCTCTCGGTCCCTTAGCCCTGACCAAACTGGGGGACCCTCAGGAAGCTCAAGGGCCAACTCCCTTGTGTACAGATGAGTAAACTGAGGCTCAGGGTAGCTGGGGGACCTGCCCAAGGTCACACAGAAGGTGATGGCAGGGTGGTTGGTGAGCTGGTGGTCCTGGCGCTGCTCCCCCTACCACAGCCTGCCCTCTTGGCCTCGCCAAGCCCCCTGATGCTGAGCCTTCCACCACCACCACCTGCAGGCCTCACAGCCAGTCCCTTGGCCGCACTCCACCCTGGATGCCCTTTGGCGACCCTTGAGCTTTTTTAAACGAGAGAAATACGATTCTCTTCTGCAGGCCACAGACGGCCTCAAAGGACTTCAGGTCTACAGAGCTCTGGCACTTCCTGACGCCCCTGCTCATCCCCACTCGCTCTGGGCTCCCGGGCCCCAGATCACTTACAATGGCCTTTTCCCGCCGCTTCCTGGCGTGCCGGACGCTTGGCGTTCCGTCTGAACACGGCCCTCTGCTCTCACATCTGTTAGTGAACAAGCAAAGCAGAGGCACTCACTCTCGGGAGGGACCACGCGGGGCGGGGGCTGGAGTGGCTCCAGGAGGCAAGGGAGGCTCCTTTAGGGCTCATTCACAAGGGCAGAACTCGTTGACCTCCCTCCTGCAGAAGCCCAGCTTTCCCCTGGGCTGTGACAGCCCAGGGCTGTGTGTGGGTCTGAATACTTGGACACATGCCTTCTGCCAGCTTCTGGGACTAGATTGCAGAGACCCACCGCATTGCTCATCATAACCCCCTGTACCTTGCCTTTCTATGCCTTCAGGAGTAGAAAGGCCCTTTCACTTCATTATCGTATTTGATCTGATGAAAGAAAACCAACCCTATGAGGTCTTGTTTCCCCATTTTCCAGATGAAAACCCCGAGGCTCAGGTTCAACATGGGATTTGTCTAAAGCTAGACAGAGGGGAAGCCAGAGCTAGAAGGAGGTCTGCTGACCCTAGACCCTCTGCTCTCTAGTGGTTGGTGCCTGGCCAAGAAGCAACCCCTGCCATCATAGCCCCCATGTCCAGTCCAGCTACTGGGTTAGCCTGTCTGGATGCACAACCCGAGGAGAATCCTGGGTGCCGCACGCCTGTGCCTTCCTGCCTGTCTGCACACTGCCCTCTCCTCCTCCAGCCGGGCTGCTGGAGTGGAAGAAGCATGGCGTGTGGGGTGTGGGTGAGTCCCACTTGGCCACATACTGTCTGTGCCCTTGGGAATACAGCTCAGAGGATCAGAGTGTGAGATCTTGAGTCTGACAGCCTGCATTGGAACCCTGGCTCTACCACTGCCCTGCTGGGTGACCTGGGGCCAGTTACTTAACCCCTCTCAGCTTCAGTTCTTCTTCTGTCAAATAGGGAGAATCAATTGCATCTGCCTCCTCGGCCATTTGTGAGGATCAAATCAGAAAATGCACGGAAATGCTCAGCCTAGGAACTTCAATAATTGCTTGCTATGTTTTTCTCTTGAATCTCTTTGAGCCTCAGCTTCCTCATCTATAAAATGGGGATAAGAGGCAGACACGCCCTATAAGGGCGTCTGTAGAGCTCAAATAGGGTAAGAGGAGGGGATGTGACTTGCAAACGTAAGTGCTACACAATAATAGTACTAGCCTCCATTTGCAATGGAATTGGCAGTTGCCCCACCAGAAGAGCTGAGAGTGGCTGGAAGGTACTGTAGGGTCTGGGGTTTGTGTTGTTAAACCAGCTCAAAACCCTTCCTGTTGCCCGACATTTGGTAGCGGAAGCACAGGTGAAGAAGTGTGAGTCTGGACAAGGCTGATGACCAGTTTACCATGCGTCGAGCCCCGCCAGGCAGCTGAACAGGACCCAAGTTGACCAATTAACTTTCTCCAGTGGGCAGAGAAAGCCAGCCCTGAACCTGGCCCAAAAGCCAGAAGAGGAAAAGGAGAACCTATGGGGGTTTCTAAAGAGGGTCCCAACTCTTTGCAGTAAGTGCATGCCCACGCCCACACGCCTGCGCTGGCCAGGAGGAGAAGGAGGCCAGCCTGGCGGATGTGTCTCAACAAAAAGAGAACCTTAGTCTCAACAGGAAGAGAACCTTAGTAGCTTCTGAGCGAACGTTGCAGAAGAAACTGCCTAAGGTGGACACTGAGTTATTTAGCACAATGACCTGCAGGGAAAGGAGGATGGAGGCGGGAAGAGGGCTCAGAGAGGTCTGATGGAAGCCGGCTCTGACTCATCGTCCTGCCTTATTATATAGAAGGAAGGGCTTTTAGAGAAAACGCTGGGGAACTCGCTTTTGAGTCACAGACAGTTCAGGACTTAATATTAGGGTCTGGGGCACCCATAAACCCCTGAAATTGAATGCCCAGATAGATGTCTTTGCACATTTTAATGGGTACAGGAGCCTTTGCCCTAATCAGCTTTTCAAACAGTTAAGAGGTGCTGGTGTAAATATGTAAATATAAAGCTGAATTTGTATAAGAAAAGCTATCTTTCTATTACCTGAATTCTGGTTCTCAGAGTATGGCACTCTGGTGATATCATCACCACCCGGGAACTGGTTGGAAATACAATTCTCCACCCCCACCCCCACCCCACCCAGACCTACAGATTCAGACCCTCAGCAGGTGGGGCCCAGCCATCTGCTGGTAACAGGCCCTCCAGGTGACTCTGAGGCACTGTGCTGGACCCAGGAGCACCATCTAGTGGTCACCTGGGTGCATCTTAGGCATAGGGTTTGGGACCTGCACAGACCCTCCTCAGGCCTCCCCCAGAAGAGTCAGGTCCTGCTGTGATCCGGCAGAGAAGCAACCCATCTCCACCAAAACACACCAAACCTCCATTCTTTCTGCCCTGCTCACCGATGACTTCTGGACCTGCTCCTTCTTGCAGTCCGGCTCAGTGAGCCAAGACGGTATGAGCACACAGGCTCATGACACAACATCCCTGTGCAAAGGTAAAGGAGCTCCCTGGGGATGGCTGACCACTGGAAGCCCCACTGCCACTCAGCAGGACCGAGAAATGGGAATAAACCTTATCACTGCTTTAAATCCAGGTATTTTTCAGAGCCCAGATTAGAATTACGCTAATCTTTCTTTTACATGTAAATGCCACATAGGTTATTAACTGTGTGGGTAAACATACGTTTACACAAAAGCCTATCCATTTTACAAATATCAAAGCAGAAAACACAGATGAACAAGGGGCACGTTCATCTAGACATACGGCCACAAATGGCCAGGAAGTGAGTTTTCTTTCTCCCCCGAGGCCAGGAGATTTGGGCCACTCCTGACATCACACAGCAGGCTTCTCTTGCCTCCAGGACTTGCCCAGATCCCCCCCAAGAAGACCACCTCCAGGGCCTCTGACCGGACACAGGCCACACAGGGAGACACAGTCCCAGTTTCAGAGCTCCTCTTTCCCCTGTCAGCCTGGGATCTGGGGTCCCCAGCTGCCCACCATCCCTCCTGAGGCCACCCATCCATACCTGAAGGTCCTTCGGGTGGCTGGTGACCGGGAGCGGCAGGATGAGGAGCCGGAGCTGGAGCGGCTGCGGGAACAGAGCTGCCGACTGGCCTTGCCCGGTGGGCTCTGGTAGGGGCAGTGGTCAGAGCGAGGGGGGCTGACCCCTGAGTCCTCTTCTTCATCGTCCTCCTCCTCCTCTTCCAGGAGGAAGCTGCTCTCGCCACTGCTGCTGCTGCTGTCCTCAAAGACGGTGTCGTATTCGGGGCTCTTGCATGAGGCCAGGTCTTCGTCCTCCAGGGCCGTCTCCAGGAGCCCGAAGTGCTTGGTGAGGCTGGCGCGGATCTCGTGGTCTCTCAACAGCACACTGTTCTTAGGGGAGGCACCGGCATCACCGCTTCTGTCTTCCTCCCTGCCGGAGGCCTGCGCCTCAGCCTGCGGGGCACCTTGCTGGGGCCAGTCCTTAAGGTGCACCCCAGACAGCTCCCAGGACCTCAGCACCTTCCTCTGCAGGGCGCCCTCTGGCTTGAGCACCTGGCAGTAGTCGTGGTCTCCAAAGGAACAGGAGAAGGGGCGCTTCTGACCAGCCTGGGAGGCTGGCTGGGCTGTGGCATGCCGTAGGTGGGATAGGAGCTCACTCCGCTCTGGGTGCTTCTTTGGCAGCTTGTGGGCAGCCCCTGTGGCGGCCCCAAGCTGCAGGCCCTCGGGGGAGGGGAGGCTGGGAGCTATGTCTTTGCCTGGGCTGTGCTTGATGTCCGGCTTGAAGGGGTCCTCTTCTGTGGGCTTGTATGGAGGCGTGGTGGGAGGAGTGAGTCCTACCCAAGCAAGAGGAGAAACATGAGGTGGAGACAGATCGCTCCTCCAAAGGACAGTGAGACCCTAGTTTGAGATGGCAAAGAAGTAGCATATGTGCCCCCACTCCCTCAACCCAGTGGATGGCAGACATCACTAATCGATCACTGCACTGCTGGCTGAGCCTGGATGTGGCCTCAGACTCCTTCTCACACCGTCCATCTTCAATTCTTCAGAGCTGGCATGTGATGAAATCCACTTACCAACCCTTTGGTAGCCTGGCAATTAGCTGAAGCCTCCAGATCATCCAAGATATCTCTTCCTGTTCCACATCCAGTCATTGAACAAGCCCTCCCACTGTTCCTCCCTGCCTCTGATGTCTCCCGGGGGTGGAGAGGGGGCAGGCACCACGGGTAAAACCTCCCACCTGGATTTGACCACCATAGTGCCCTTCATGCTCCTGCATCTGACCCTGGCCTCATCCTCCCCCATGCAGCAGAGGGAACTTGCTAAATGCCCGAGATCTCTCCCTCTCTGGGACTCCTGAAGCCTACAGGATCCAGATCAAACCCTCAGCCTGGCATTCCTCTGGGCCTTTCGTGATTGCTGTCTCCTGACCCCCCAGTTCTGCCACGTCCCCACACCAGGTGACCAGTCTTCTCAGATGCACCTGGACCTTCACTCTTCCATGCCTTTGCTCCTGCCGATTCTGCTGCCAGGGACACCCTTCCCTTCTCTGTCTCTCCAACTTCTACTCACCCTGCAAACCCAGCTCACGTGGCCCTGCTGTGGGTGCCCTGCGAATCTTCCCAGGCCACACTCCCGCCCTGCCCGCCCTTCCTCGGTGCTGCCAAAGCTCTTGCACATACTGGAACTAGTGCGTATGGAACAGTACTCGTCATGGTGTGAGTCTGCCTCCTACTTGAGGCTGCGGGCTCCTTCAGGGGAAGACGTGTATCTCTTTCTTTTCACATCAGCTCACGTGCCCGTTGTCAGCAGCTGAGTGGCTGAGCCGGGCCTGACTCTCCTCCTTATACACCCTCATTGTGTATCTCAAGACCCGGTGCAGCCTGGGCAGTGGAGGCGGGGAGGGCTCAATGGGGCACCCCTCGCTGCCCGAGGGGCTGCTCAGTGTGGGGACTCGTTGCCAGGGGTCTTGCCAGCTCCACCAAGGACACCTCACCAGCCGAGCCCCCGGCTCACCTGCTGTGCCACAGAGCTCCACCGTCAGGGTCTGCTCAAAGCTCTTCTTGCCAAAAGGAGGATCACTGGCGGGGGCAGGGAGGACAGAAAGAGAGGCCCGTCAGCAGTAGGCTCCAGCTCCCCGAGCACGCAAGGAGGGCAAAGGGACACTGTGACAGATGCCGGTCCTGCTGCCCACGGAAGTGAGGCCTGGGGAGAATTTGCTGGGGACCCCCTGTCCTGGCTGCTGGAAGAATTCAAAGCTGCATAGCTGTTCTAGGAGATGTAAG
The DNA here is from genome assembly GCF_057802395.1 of Ceratotherium simum simum. Lineage (NCBI taxonomy): Eukaryota > Metazoa > Chordata > Mammalia > Perissodactyla > Rhinocerotidae > Ceratotherium > Ceratotherium simum. The sequence goes on from NC_141903.1 coordinate 27,419,372, forward strand.
AAAGATTTGCTGGAGGGTGGAGAGAGGACATGCATCGTCAACCTCCTTATTTTACAGATGGAGCGCCTGAGGCCCAGAGAGGGGAAGAGACTTGCCCAAAGCCACACAGCATTATCAGCTTTTTCCCTGTGGAGAAATGAACTCTTTCCCAGGTCCTGGAAAGGACAGCTTATGAAATGGCCTGAGGCCTTGATTTCCCATCTCTCTCCAAGGCCTGCAGAGACCAGATTTTAAAAACAAACTCCCTTGTAAGGGAGCTTAGCTCCTGAGGGCCCCACATGGCAGTCAGGGCAGGGGTGTGGGCTCAGGGCCTGACGAACCACCCAGCCCCTCCGATGTACACACCCCACAGGACAAAGTCTCCTGGAATAATAAACCAATAATTCCAAAAATTTACCTTTGTGACAAGGCCAGCATGAGGCACCTGGGAGAGTCTGAAAAGAAGACAAAAAAGGAAAAAATAAGATTCCTCAACACGGCATCACTAACAGATGTTTCCCTCTGTAGGAGACCCTAAACTTCAGTGGTATCAAGCACAGCTCCCTTCAGGCATGTGACCCAAAAGCCCCTGCCATTTTTAGGTGAGGGCAGGAACAACTCGAATCCACCTTCATTCCCGGGGTCTCAGCAACATTAACGGCTGGCGGAGCGATTCAATTTTGCAGACAGAGCAGATGGGTACGAGGGCGACCCCTTCTGGCCAGTTGGTGTAGCACAGTGGTGCAGACCTCCAGCTCCCAAGGCCAGAGCTGTGGGCTCTGCCACAGATGGATGATACAGGATACCCAGCTGAACTGATCACTAGGTATCTCTGTGCCTCCGTTTCTGTATTAAAATGGGGATTATAACAGTACCTACCATACAGGCTTCCTGTGAGGGCTAATCTGTGTTAAGTCTTAGACCACGGCTGGCCCAGTAAACAAAATAGATAACTGTTGTTGTTACTATCACCACTATTGTCACCACTTAAAACTCAACTTCACTGTGGAGCCGAATTTATAGACTCACACCTTCCTTTCATCACTCAGAAAGTCTTCCCTAGAGCACCTTTCACAATTTGCAGTTATCCGCCTTTCTTATTCACTTTTTGATTGCCTATCTCCCACCCTGAAACACAAGCCCCGTGAAGGCAGGCAGCTGGCTCCTTGTTCGTTAAGTGGCGCCTGGCCCCTGCATGATGAAAAACTCAGAGATGTCTGGGTGATTCCTGAAGATCTGCCCAACTGGCCCATTGTACAGAAAGGGATGGTGAGAGCCAGAGAGGGGAAGGGACTTGCCCAACACAGGGCTCCTGGCTCCCAGCGCAGTGGGGTATGCACACCCCATCCCTGCCCCCTCTCTTGCAGACCACCGACTCCAACTACCTCTGGAAGAGAGCCGCGGGCAGCTGGGGTCCTCATCCGTGTCCCCACACCCACTCTCACAGGGGCTCTCCAGAGCTGTGATCTGGGGTCCCCGTAGGAGCTGCTGGTCTTGGCCACTGTCCTCGTCCGTGGGGCTGCCCAGCTCCCCCTCCATGTCATAGGCCCCAGGAGCCAAGCGCAACGAGGGCAGAGCTCCTTGGGGCTCCGCCGGGACCCGCGACTCAGACTCATCGGTGAACGTCAGCCAGGGGCCCAGCTCGGGGTTCAGTCTCCTGGAACGCCGCACGGGGCACACCGAGCTCTCCAGCTTCCTCCCCAGCTTGGTCCACGGCAGGCCTCGGCCTGGCCTTTTCCGGCCCCACTCCTCTTCCTCTTTTTCTTCTTCCTCCTCCTCCTCCTCCCCTTCCTCCTCCTCTTCCTCCTCCCGCTGCAGCCTGGCAGACCGGCTGACGTGCCCTTTCACCTCCAGGCGCAGGGGGCGCAGGCTGGGTCTGGGCCCGGTGCTCTTGGGCGAAGCTGCGACCCTCACCTCCTCCACGGGGGACTGGTGGCCAGGGGAGGCCTGGCCATCTTTGGGCCGGGGCCGGGGCGTGAGGGAGGCGTAGACAGGCGTGGCCAGGCGGTAGGGTTTGCTGACATCACAGAGGACATCCTGAGCCAGAAGTTCCCTCAGGATGGAGAACTCAGCCCATGTGGCTTTGGAAGGGTGCTGGGACCGGGGCCGGGGTCTGATCTGCTTTGAGGGGCTGCTGCAGGGCTGGGGGGCTGGCTCTGGGGCCTGTGGGGGCAGCTTCCTCGGGGGGAGACAGTAGGTGTGCATGTAGCGAATGAGCTGCACCATGGCCTGCATGTCCTCCTGGGAGACCTGGCCGCCGGGGCCTGCCCTGCCCGGCGCTGGGGAGTCCCGGGGGGAGGCTGGAGCTGCCTGGGGGCTCGGGTAGTCCTCACCCGGCTCCTCATCCTCCTTGGCAGGGAGCCGGGGGCTCAGGGTGGGTGGCGGCTGCAGGCCCCTATCTGGGGAGCGTGCTTTAGCCTGGGGGCAGGTCGGCATGGAGGTGAGGTGCTTATGCAGTTCTGTACAACTCCGGCTCTGAGACTGCGTCGTGGGGACCTTCTTGTCTTGGGTGCTGTCCATCTAGAGAGGGAAAGAGGCCAGAGTGAGGAGTGAGGCCCACGCTGCTCCTGCCCTCTGCCCCACCCCTGCAGCCACTGGCAGGGCCCAGCGTGTCTTACCCGGATCACTGGAATTGCCAGGTTTCATCCACTTTATCCCCAGCTGCCAGCACAGAGCCTGGCACCTGGCAGTGCTCAGGTGATGGAACAAAGGAATGACCAGTGTCCTAACAGGCCATCCAGCCACGGATTTCACCCCCTCCAGATTCACTGCCAAAGCCCTGCCCTGCCCATCCTGCTCCCCTGCACTACAGCCTTCAGCAATTGCGCCAGTAAGTACATTAGTGGTTGCCTGGGGCTGGGCGTGGGCACAGGGCTTAACTGTAAACGGGGGCAAGGGGATCTTTCTGGGATGATGGATATGTTCTAAAACTGGATTGCGGTCATGGCTGCATGACTCTGTGAATTTACTAAAAATCATTGATTGTACTTCTAACACAGATGCCTTTTAGGATATGTAAGTGGCACCTCCCTAAAGCTGTCAAAAAAAAAAAAGAATAGAAAAATTCAGTAGCTTCCCAGTGCCCATAGGATAAAGGGGAGGCCCCCTGGCCAGGTATTTGGGGCTGTCTGCAATCTGGCCCCGGCTAACATCTCTCTTCAGCCTTATCTGCCCCGACTTGTCCACGCGGGGGCTTTCCTCCCAGTGCAATGGTCTCTTTGCTGGGGCTGGAATGGCTGTCAGGTGGGTCTCACTTCCCTGGGGTGCTTCCTGGCTTCCCAGAGGACAGGGAGCTGGCTCACAAAGGAGCTTAGCTGCTGCCCGCTGACAGAATGGAACACGAGGGGTGGACCTTTGTTTTGAGAGGTCAGCCAGGACAAGCAGGGAGGGGGCACAGGGGCAGGGGCCAACCCGAGGGGAGCCCAGGCAGGGGAGAGGCTCCTACACTGAGCCACTCTCTGAGACGATGCCATCCTGATTCTGCCTCGAGGGTGTGGGATGGTATGCAACAGTCCCCTGCAGGAGTGTCCAGGGACAAAACGGGAAGGGTTGATGCAGGCTTTGAGTAACAGGAACACTGGGAAATCACCTATTAAGCCTCTCCTGGAAGTCTCAGAAGATGGAGCCCAAGGAGGAAAAGGGACTTGCTTCACCCCTGGGTGTACGTGATAGAGCTCTCAACTCTCCAATGGCTTCCCCCAAAAGAAACCCAAGCTCCCTGCTGTGGTCTCCTCAACGGGTGAGGATCTTATGGTTCACTCTATCACCCTATGAATGAGCCCCTGAAGGCAGCCACATCTTCCCCGTCCCTGCTCTCACCCATAGTCTAACACAGTGCCTGCAACATGGAAGTGTGTGAGAAAGTCCAGGGCTCCTTCTAGAACCCCAAACTGGCCCTGGTCTCAAGAAGTGTCCAGCACACCAGCTACAAGGCATTGTGAGGAGCAAGGAGGGTCACTGGAAGTGGACTGAATTTGATCCTCCCTAGCAAGAGCTGAAGTTTGCAGCCCCAGAGGCCACCTGGGGGTCCGGGTGGGTTTTGGGGCATGTGCAGAAATACCTTGACACACAGCCTCTGACTTCTAGACCTGAGGCCTGTCTGGCGCCAGGCAGACCCTTCTTTCTGGGTGTCGGAGTTTGACGTCGGGGAGGATGTGGCGAGGAGGAGCTTCTGTAGCTGCAGGAGAAGCAGAGAGGAGAGGAGCTGGGGCTGAGCCACAGCCAGAAGACATAGAGAAGAGCATGACAGGGAGAGGCCAAGACCCAGAGCTAGACCCTCGGGACTGACCACACCCTGACCCCGGGTCATCACAGGGCCGTGGCATTTAACAACCTAGAATGTGTTCCATATGTGAAGTATAGAAGCAGATTGTCTAACAATCCCAAACACACACAAGTATCCCAATAAAATGTAAATCCTTCTCAGAGTTAATAACCCAAGAAGAATATGTACGACTTTGAGAAACCCAAACAGATCTCGAGTAATGTCTGCCCATTCTACTGTTAAAATATGATGTAGACACTTTATGGGGGCACTCTGTATATACTTGGAGTACATACATGTACACATGCACACACACAGACACAATCTGGAAGGTTAGGTCCCACAGCGGTTCTTTGGTGTGGGATTCCAGCTGACTTCTCTTTTGGTTTTTTTTTTGCTTATTCATATTGATTTTTAAAAAATTAATTTCTTAAATAAGTAATACTTGTAAATGGTGAAAAAAATATATACCACAAATACTAACAGGTGGACAATTAGAAGCAAGTTTCCCTCCTGCCCAAGGTCCCCTTTCTCCCTCCTAGAGGCAACTACTATTAACCACTTTCTTGCGACCCGGTGATGAGGTGGGATTCAATCATACAAGAATATATATGTACATGTCACCTCCAACCCACCCAGTTGTTTTTACACAAGGGGAAGCATACTACACTTAAGCTCGTCTGGCTTTTCTAATTTTTCTATAAAAATTGCTGAGACTCTTACACTTCTGCACCCGGAGGGCAAGTGCAGTGTACCCCAGCCGAGAGAGCAGGGAGCTAAGAGCACCTGGAAGTTCCACCAGGGATCCTACCAGCCGGGGCTAAGAACAAGTCGGGAAGCATGAAGGGCTTTTGCTGCAGCACCAAGTGTTTCCTTGGGGGACATGCCCCCCAGGTCACCCCAGCAAGGAGTGCCAAAGAAAAGGCCATTCCACACTCCCCTAGGGGCTGGAGGATCCCCACCGCCTCACACCAGCACACGCATGTCTGTGATTCTCTGACGCGGACAGGAAAAGATCCTTGGGCTGGAGGGAAGGGATCTGGTTCTGATCCAGCTCAGTCCCAACTCACTGAGACCTTGGGCGAGTCCCTTCCCTCTCTGGGCCTTAATTTCTCCATTGGTATAACAGGGGCAGGTAGACTAAATGACTGGATCTGAACCACCTTTTTTGACTTAGGAGTCCCTCTAAGATTACAATAGAAGCTGCTGACCTCAGAAAAATGCACAGATACGTAGAGGTCCATGGGTCCCCATTAGTCCACTGGAGGACTCTCTGGGATCCATGACTCCAGGTTAAGAACCGGGCGTCTGGATAACTTCTCAGGGCCTTTCTAGAAGTCTATCAGTATGCTCTAGATGGTCTAGATGGTAAGTCTGTTTTCTGTGTGCCCAGCACAAAGCCTGAAACAGAAGTGCTCAACAACACCTCTGTTATTAATAACAACCAAATAAGCAGAGGAACCAGCAGGGGGCGCTCTCTACCTCTCCTGGGTTTTGGTCCCTTTCCAGAGCCCTGTACAGAAACGGCAGCGAGAATTCCTCTTGTTGTTACTACTACTAATGGTTGTGCCAGAACTATGACTTAGATAGCATTTATTGAGCAACTTCTATGTGCCAGGGGCTGTTCTGAGTGCTTTACATGTATCGCCTGCTGTGTTCCTCCTAACAGCCTGTGAGACAGGCACCACTATTAACCCCGTCTTGTAGATCAGGAAGCTGAGTCAGAGAGAGGTTAGGCGCCCAAGGGACACACAAGCATTAATTGGTGGGACTGGGATTCAAACCAGGCAGTCTGACTCCAGTCTGAAAGGAAGCAGGACCCCTATCAGCAGGAGCCACATCTGAACACACTCTTGTGCCCAGCACATAGTAGGGCTTACTAGACATTTCACACTGCTTTGGGGAACTTGAAGGCAGCGGGAAAGAAGGAAAGAGGCCCTGGCCAGGAGTCAGAACACCTGGGTTCTAGTCTTCGCTGGCACACCAACTTGCTGTGTGACCACGGGAGAGGCCCTCTCTACTCTGGGTCTCAGCTTCCCCAGAGATATGCTTGATGGTCACCAAGCCTTTCGAGCTCAAGCTCTCCAGGACCCAAGAGCCCTCAGACCCCTCCCAGCTCCGACAGTCTCTGCTTTTCCAGCTGAGTTTCATCAGCCCCCAGGAACGATGGGACCAAGGTGAGGAGCCCAAGACAGGCCGAGTGAAGATGGACTTCACACCCCATGACCTCTCAGCTTCCGGCACCCTCAGCCTGAGCCAAGGGCAACTGCTTTCAGCAACTTTTGAGGTCTACACCCCTTTGAGAATCTCATGAAAGCTGAGACCTTCTCCCCAGAAAGCTGCAATTCCACATTCGCATGTCCACGTTCCACATATACTCACACAGACAGCATTGACCTTGCTGGTGCGAGTATAAACCGGTCCAACCTCTTTGGAGGGCAATCTGGAAGTATCTGTCTAAACTGAGAAATCACGTATCCATAGACCCAGGAATTCCACTTCTAGGAATTCATCCACTTACACGTGGCAAAGGCCTGTAGCAGGACAGTGAGTGCAGCACTGGAACAAGAGAGGAGTCGAAACAACACAAACGTCCATCAACCAGAGGGCTGGTTAAACAAGTGACCGCATATCCTTACAAAGGAACGCTATGCAGCCAACACAAAGGATGAAACAGAGCTACCTGTGTTCGTCTGTAAGTTTCTCAGTTGACTGAGAAAAGCAAGGCGCAGAGCAGAGTATAATGGAGGCTCCTTTTTGTAGTAAAAAATAAAAGATGGAAGAGGAAAGTCACACAACAGATCAGTAACCATGGTTACGTCTGGGGAAGGAAAAAGCAATTGTGAATTGGGTTTGAGGTTTTGCTTTTAACTGTCCACGTCTCCTCCTTGAGTCCTTACTGCGTGTGCATGTATAATCCTTAGGAAAATGTTTGCACCTAATTTCATGGGTATAACACACAATTAAAGCCAATCCATGAAATCCCAAAGGCCCACAGAGTACAGGTGAAGCCTCCGTGGCTAGTCCGGCTGTACAGGTAGGAAAAGGAAGGCCTCCCACACCCAGTCCAGGCTGTCTGCCGTGAATCCTGTGGCCAGGGATGCATGCAGACCCCTGCAGGGGCTGGAGCTGGTCTCCCCGCGCCTACCACCCTACAACCAGACACCATATCCCAGGCCACCACCATCACTTCAGCTGGAAACAGGTTCTCACCAGCGAGAGCTCATCCACCTCAGGGGCTGGGGCTGGGGGCCTCTCCAGGGAAGGGCTGGAGGGCGCAGATGAGGGGGCAGGCGAAGTGCAGGATGGTGTATCTCTACCATCCAGGGCCGGGAAGGCGGCCAGACCCACGTCATCTTCAGGGATGTCATCCAGGGTCTTGGTGAGCGCTGCCAGGAGGGCTTCATTCTCACTGTCGATTATCTGAAGTGAGGAGCGTGGGTGGAGCAGAGAGGCAGAGAGGGGACACGGTTAGTCAACACCTTGGGCTCAGCCATCTTCACGGTAGAAAGCTGCTCCACACACAGAGCCGCACCACCATCACCCTCCTGCCAGACCCTCTCAGATCCCTCCCCCGCCAGATCCTCTCAGTATTGCTGGGATAGCAGATGCCCAAGAATCACAGAACTGACTCCAAGAATCACAGAAGTTTATGAGCAGGCAGCAGGTGATAATGGAAAGGGCCTTGCCCTGGGAGTCGCAGTCTGGGCTCTGCTGCCCATCAGCGTGTGACCTCAGGCACAGGGCTGTCCACCTGAGAGACACCTGTCCCCTCAACCAAGGACAGCAGCCCCACATGACAGCCTCCTGCATCCAACCCCTGCGACACAGCCCTGAGGCTGGTCTATGCCACTGGTGGCAGCATCCCATTGCAGGTCCCAGCCTCTCTGACCCTGTGGCCCAGGCAGGCAGTGGAAAGGCTGCAAGCTTCATGATTTGACCATGACAGTGACAATCACAGCAATAATAAAACAGCTACCATTTCCCTGCCCGTTCCCAGGCTTGCTCGCCTCATTCACTCATGGAGAGGTTAACCAGGTTAGGAGCTTGGGCTCTGGAGCAGGGGTTGAATCCCAGATCCCACCCTTATCAACTGTGGTCCTTAGGCAAGTTATTTAGTTTCTTCAACTATCGAATGTGATAACAGCAGTACCTACTTCATAAGGTTATCTTTAAGAACTAAATGAGTTAACACATGTAAGATGCTTAGAAAATAGTGCCTGGCACATAATAAGCATTCATTATTATTACTATTACTACACCATGATTCCTGCTATGATGATGATGGTGATGGTGATGATGGTGATGATGATGATAGTGATGATGATGATGATGGTGATGATGATGGTGATGGTGATGGTGATGACGATGTGTTCCTTCCCCTAACACATACGTACTGAATGGCTACTCTGTGCCTGGCGTTGTCTGGGCACTGGTGATACAGCATGCCAAGACTGGTACAGCCACTGCCCTCATGGAGCTTACCCTCCATGGAGAAGACAGTTAAACAGGGAAACAAACAAGATCATTTCAGAGAGTGAGAAAGGCTGAGAAGATAAAAGGAAGCTGTGATGGAGAATAAGAATGCAGTGAAGATTTACAGGCTATTTTGGGTGGTCAAAGAAGGCTGCTCTGGGGAGCTGACACTTAAACTTAGGCTTGAAAGATGAGAAAGCACCAGCCAGGCAAAGGGCTAAGGAAAGAAGATTCTACGTAGAGGGGAAACCTAGTGTGTAGGCCTGGGACAAAGAACTTGGCTGATGAGAGGAATGGAAAGGCTTAGTAAATACTGCCTCAGGTAAACCTCACAACAACCTCTACAAGAGGGTACTCATCTAATCTCCATTTTGCACTTGAGGAAACTGAGGCTCATGGAGGTTGACTGACAAGTCCAGGGTCACACAGAAAATCCAAGGCAGAGGCAGGACTTACACGGAGCACACTAGGCACAGATGGACCAAGACTCTTCCTTCTCTGATGTCTAAGATCTACAACATGAGGGTCAGCATGCACACTACTGGCCCACCCAGACACCAGCCCATGGGCCCCCATGCCCAGAGATCACACTGCTTCCACGTGAGGCCTCATTTAGACAACCCTGGTTGCTGGGCTTGTTCTGGCAGGAGGCACATTCTGTCACATGATGCCTCCCCCAGCACTCTTTCCCATCCCAGGTCAGGCTGTTTATCCTTTCTTCAGGAAGTTCCTCTGAAATACGCAACTCGTGACAGCCTTTTGGCTGCACTAAATCTGTTCCAGGCCTTGCAGCCGGAGCAGCAGCTGAGTAATTCGAAGGGGGGACATGGGGAGAAGAGAACAAACACATTTGTAATTTTTGGAACAGAGCTAAGAATAAAAGAAAGGTCAAAAGAAGGTTCTGGTGGGGTCTGACACCAGCCCCAGGGATGGGGGCCCAAGGGCAGATCCAGGCCTTTGGACTCTGGCTCAAGGATGCAGTGGGGCTCACTTGGCTCTCCCCTACCCCCACCCTCAGGCCAGACCCCCAACCCTGTGTTCCCAGAGCAATTTGACCAGCCTGATGGGGAGTTAGGATCTTGGGACCTGGGGCTCAATGACCACTCTTGGGGCTGACCACGTGGGCTCTGCCACCGGCAGGGTGATCTTGGGCGACTCGTTGCTTCTTCTAACTCTTGCTGCTTTTCTGTAAGCGGGAGAACATGATCCCTGGCCGGCCTCCTTCCTGGGGCTATGAGGGAGGCTGAGTCTGGAAGTCGTGAGGAAAATGCTCAGTGCCTGGGGCATGGGAGGCACCGAGGCAGATGTGCTGAATGGAAAGAGGAATGAACCAAACAATGAACTCTGACGACAGGGAGAGACTGAGATTAGTGTCTCACAGAACACATTCTGGAGGGAAGTCAGTCATCAGCACTGGATGGAATGAGAAATCCCCCTTTCACAGGGAGAGCAGCACGGCCCAGAGACATTACAAATTATCACAAATATCAGAGCTGGAAGGGCCCTCAGGGATCACACAGTGACCAGGAATGGCAAACATGTGGCCTACTGCGACCCTCCCCCATATCACTAACCTACTCTGGCTCAAGTTCCTTCCACACCAGCATCTTTCTTAACCTGACCCTCCAGGTAACACTGCCTATCCATCACAGTTGGTGCTCACAAGGAAACCTACTTGCCATACTTTTTGGGGTGGGGGCAATGAAGGTGCAGGAAAGAGACTTGTCAAGGTCACACAGCAAGTCGGTCACGGTGGTGGGGGGCGGGGGTCAAGGGCTTACTGTGTGCCAGGCACCGTGATAAAATGAACACAAAATGGCAGAAATCTCAAGAAGCACCCAACAGGTTGGGTAAAACCAAATGACTAACACAAGGCCTTCCCCTCTCTCCTCAGCCCTCCCTAGGCTGCTCTGCTCTGGAACAGCCAGGTAGGGTTGGAGCCCTGACCCTGGCTGACAAGAAAGGCCATTCCTTGCCCACAGCGTCGTCCCATCAGCACCCTAGGATAATCCATCACAGGGAGCCATGCCACCCCTCTCCTCTTCCCGGGCCCATTAGCTTGTCTCTCCCTGCTCTGCTTGGAAACGGAGTGCAAATTAATGCAGAGTTAATCAGCTGAGGAAGGGATATTAATAGACTCGACCCCACCCCCAACCTTCCTGAGCTGATCTCAACTGGAGGAAAAGGAGTCTTCAAGACATCTGAGGGAAAAATGTTTCATTTTGAGGGCCTAGAGTAGCCTGAAGGAAGGACACAGAACAGAATTTAGGCCATCAAAAGAACATTCAGAAATCCTCTGCTGTCCAAGAGGCTTAACTGGAGTCTAAGAAACCCATGAATTCAGTTTTTCCCCTCTTTTTTCTGGGCGTAGGTCTGTAGACTTCATCAGAGTCTAGAAGAAACCAGTGACTCTCCCCGCAACAGATTAAGAACCACTGATGGAATCCATGTTCCTTCCTCATTCCTCACATGGGGAAACTGAGGCCCAACCAAAGGGAGCTACTTGCCCAAGGCCACACAGCGAAGTGTGACAGAACAGCCAAATGCTTCCTCCAAAAATACTTACTAAGTGGCTGTTGTGGCCCTGGCCCTAGGGCTCCGGGCATACAGAGAAACGGAAGGCACTGTCCCTACCCCTGAGGAGTTGTCAACCCTGTAATGGTAGCTTGTTCTCCACTCTCCCAGTCTGTCTCCACAGCAATGGTGCCACTGCACTGCTAGAACACGGCTCTATCATTCCTATTGGCCAAATGTGGAAACTGTCCCAGCTGGCGGCAGAGGGAGGATTAGAACCTATGGCCCCTGGATCCCAGCTCAAGGTTTTTGGAATGGGTCATGTCTGGTCCTTGGCAGGAAAGAAAATATTACAGTCAGTTCCTTCATTCCACAGATGTGATTGAGTCTCTACAATGTGCGAGGACCTCAGAGACGAATAAAATGCTGTTTGTCCTCAAGGAGCTTGAAGTCTGAAGGACACGGGTGCACATGAGATGGGAACCCAGGAGAGGAAGTGACTGGGCAACTGCCTTAGGAGATGCTGACATGAGAGCTGGGCATCGAAGGATGTATTCATGTGATAAATATTTATTAAGCCTGGAGAAAGTGCCAGGCTCTGTGTGGAGCCCTGGGCACGTAACAATGCACAATGCCATCACGTCCCCTACACTCATGGGGTTTACGACGGTGGGGTGGGGATCAGGCACCAATCCCATAACCACACACACAGAGGTGCATCGGGGTGTGACGGGTGGAGATGGCCTCATCTTGGGAGAGCAGTGGGGAGTGCAGTCCACGAAGGGGAGAGGGGTTGGGCAGGCAGAGTTCTGCCACAGTCGCAACCATCTGTGAGGATGCTGCTTCCCTCGCTGGGCTGGGGGCCGGGGGGCCGCGCCAGGCTGATTTGTCTCTGAGACCATTACACGCACACAGTAGGACCTTGGCAGGAGCTTGCCAGGGGGTCTGGCCAGTCTCTGAGTAGGCGAGGGTCTGTAAGTTTAGGTGGGGACGGTCTCCACACAGCATCTAAACCCCTCTCACTCATCAGCTCTCCACAACCTGAAAGCATTTTCTGGAAGTTGGCCCCCTCTGAGGGAGGGAGCAGCATAGCATAGGTCTCATCCCCACTGTTCAGATGAAGAATGGAGGCTCCCGGATGGAGCGAGAACCGGAGCCTGGCCCTGCCGATCCTCATAGGGTTGGCAGACGGTGCAGCAGTGAGGGGTATGGGTTCCTGGGTTAGAGTCTTCACCCTGACCCTTCCTGGCTGTGTGGCCTTGGGTAAGTTATTTAACTTCTCTGAGCTTTACTTTCCTCACCTGTAAAATGAGTTATTAATAGTCCTTTACTTACAGGTTACAATAGTCTTGGGGAAAAATCCAAACAACTTACGATGGCCCACAAGACCCTGCCCACCTCTCCGACTTTATCTCCTAGCACTTTCTCCTTACCTACCACCCTCCAGCCCTTCTGTTCCCCAACCCAGCAACCCTTCCTGCTTCCTGGTTCTGACTTATTGCTCCCTCTGCTGGGAAAGCTCTGTCCCTGCTCTTTGATCCTCATGTGGCTCCTTCTCATCCTTCAGCTGAGACATCTCCTCCTCAGAAAGGCCTTCCCGACCACCCAGTCTTCAGATGCTCTTCTTATCCCAGGTTTAGTCGCTTTGTGCCCATGTCACAGTGACCACTGTTGACGTGTTAACTGATCGAGGATCAGTCTCCCCTCTCCACTCTAGATTCCACTGATGAACACACTGCCTGAAACACAGAGGGAGCTCCAGAAACATTTCTAGAAGGAACGATAGAATCCGTCAGGAGGACTATTCGAGATAATGCTCATGGCGCACCAGCACGGCATTTGGCACACAGTATGTTATTGTTACTATTATTATTATTATGATATTGCCAGACAGGCACAGAGAGCTATGGCTTCTTCCTCCAATCTTTATGGGGCAGCATATTTCAAGGAAAGAATAATGAATCCGAATGTACCCATCACCCAGCTTCAACACGGCCAATCTTATTTCATCCACATCCTATTAGTCCGTCTCAGAGGCCTTCTTAAAGGAAACGTCAACCATCACGTGCCTCCGAGGCCGGGAACGGGAACACGGGGGTGAGCAAGGCATATACACGCACTGTGTGCTCGGCACCACCTCTTTGTACGGGACCTCCAGGCTCCAAGTGAAAAATGGAGATAACTGTACTGATGTCTGAGAGTTGTTAAGAGAATTAAGTGAGTTAATATACACAAATGGGGACAGTCCTGCCACCAAGCAGTCACTCAATAAGAGTGAGTCATTCCCATTACGGTGTCATCATGGTTATAAAGCCCTGGGACTCAGAAGCAGGCAGACGGGGTTTGAATCTAGTTTAGCCACGGACTAGGTAAATCACCCCAGGCACGTTACTTAACCTCTCCAAGCCTGAGTTTCCTCATCTGTAAAATGGGGAACTAATGCACCTGCCTCACAGGGTGGGGATAAGAATTCAATGAGGTAATACAGGGAAGGGAGGACTTGGAGCTCATCCTGGCCCACAGAGGGCCTGGGTTCTGACTGCGGGGCAGAGAGAGAGCAGCTCTTCCCAGCCCTCACTTTGGAGAGGTCACAACGCAGGCCTGGCGTGAGGGTGGGAGCTGCCCGAGTTCAGGCGCATATGCAGGACGAGAGGCAGGGTCCCCAGAGCTTTGGTGGTGACGAGACTTCTCTGCATGAGCCAGTGCAGAAGGAGGTGCAGGGCAGAGCCAGGCGTTCAGGAGCAGAGAGAGGCTCGGCGATGCTCGGGGGACATACCTGGAAGAGCTCCGAGTCTTCAGGGCTGTACTGGCTGGGTTCGGTCTCCGAGCTCTCGGGGCACCACTGCAGCTCCTCGAAGCAGGTGGCCGAGTCAAAGTCGCTGGCATCCAGCTGGGAGAGGTCGAGCTCGGGAAAGTCGGCGCAGAGTTGCTCCTCTCCGGACTCCCCACCCTGAGGAGACACGAAGCAGGGAGACAGGTCAGAGCTGAGCTTGGCTAGACTTAAGCAGGGACCCTCTTACTCATGGTGCTGCCAGCCTGGACCCTCGGCTGCCTTTGGCCAAGCCCTGATTTTGCCAAGTGACCAAGAAATGGAAAAATCGGCCCCACCCTCTTTCAACTGTTGAATCTACTGGGAGCTAAGCCCCAGGCCCTGGCAGTACCAATCCCGCCTGCTGCTCTCTCTCCTCCTCTGTACTCCTACACATCCCTCAAGGCCCTGCCCATATAGCACTTCTTTTCTCTTACCAGAAATGTTTTGTTGGAAACTTTATTAGAGCCTGTGAATAGAGAGCTACTCCTTTCCATAACTGCCCCCACCTGAAAGAGGATTTCTGAAGGCAACAATCCCTTGATATTAAGAATGAAACAACTAAAAACAGCAATGATAATGGCTGACATTATTGAGTGATTACTATGTTCTGGAAAAACACTCACTCATCTTCCCAGGGATTTTATAGGAATATTTGTAAAGTCTAAAATGTGGAGGACCACCCATAAGCAGACAATAGATAAATAAAATTATTACATCTGTATCATGGAATCCTATGGTGTTGTTGAAAAAGAATGAAGCAGATGTACATGTTCTCTAAGATACGTTAAATAAAAAACTAAATTGCAGAATATCAGCAGGTACAATATTATCCCACGTGTGTAAAGAGAATTAAACAAATCAAGCTACACATTTCTTGACGTATGATAATACATATACAAACACACAGGAAAAGGTCTGGAAGGCCATAAACCCACCTGACAGTTGTGGGTGGGATAGGAGGGGGTCAAGGAGGACTCTGGTAACAGCACTGACTGAACCAGTGCTTCTCAAAGTGAGGTCCCAGGACTGGCAGCGTTAGCATCATCTGGGAATGTGTTAGAAATAATGCAGATTCTCAGGCCTAACCCAGGACCAACTGTATCAGAGGGCGATTACGTTCTCACCTTAATCTCCCAAGTTTAACAGTTACCAATAGAAATGCCGCTCTGTGGGTTCAGAAATAGCCCGAGCTGGGAGGCTGACACAGAAACGGAGCACCACAGTGATAAGGAAGGTTGGCCTGGGCTCTGGCAGACCTGAATCATAATCCCCACTCACCAGCTGTGCAGCCTTGGGCCAGTCCCTTCACCTCTCTGAAGCTCCACTGTCTCACCTGTATAATGGGACACCACCGCCTCACATGGTTAAGATTACACGAGGCAACGTGAGAGCTGGGCTCGGTAAGTGCTCACTAAACGCCAGCTAACAGTAACGCTAACAAATAAAAAAGATAATAAAAACAACAGTGCTTCATGGCAGGCAGAGGGGGTGAAACTGCCTCAGGGAACAGAAAAGGGCTGTGTGACACTTAAGAGAAATAGGTTTTGCCCAGGCCTTTTCCTTAATTGTTCCCACTTACTAGGCCTCATAAATTATGAATAAATGTATATTATTAGCTCAACTTGACACAGGAAAAAGGCTTTTATCCGAATTTGGGTCAAATGTCTTAATTGGCGTTTTGCAAGAATCCTGCACGCACGGGCAGCGGCTGCGCCAGGTTCTCTCAAGTGGCTGGTCCCTTGCTCTCGGGCCAGGCAGCATGGTGCCCGGCAAGTCTCTGTCTGCAGGGACATCCCAATCACCCCTGTCCTCATCTGCTCAGTGTTTCTCCAACCCACATGCATTCAACAACCATGAATACGGAGCACCGTGTCACCCGGGGCCAGGCGCTGTGCTGGGGGCCGGGCTAAGCCAGGGGTAAAATGGGCAAACTCTTGTCCTCTTGGTGCTGAATGCAACTGGGGAATCTGAAGATGAGGGACACAGGTGCTGTTTTAAGCTCTGGGTCCCCAAGGTAACCCCACACCCAACCAAGCCCCTGACTATTCCCCGCCCCGCCCAACACCCCAACTACTAGTCACCACCACTCAACTGTCACCGCCGCAGGGAACACTCCGGTAGAGTCTCAGCTGCCTCTCGGGGGCTTCCCTCTCCTCCTTACCCTACAGACTGGAGGAGGGATGCAGTAGTCTTGCCTGTTCTAGATGGATAGGTGGTTTGTTTCTAGGTCTTGGCAATTATGAACAAGTCTGTAATATTTGTGTATAAGTCTTTGTGTGGACATCTGTTTTTATTTATTTTATTTCTCTTGGGTAACTAGGAGTGGAATTGCTGGGTCATATGCTAAGTGTATGTGCGACTTTCTAAAAACTGCAAAATTGTTCTCCAAAGTGTTTGTACCTTTGTACACTCCCATCAGCTGTGTGGGAGTTCCAATTGTTCCACACCCTCACCAGCACTTGGTATTGTCATTCATGTTAGTTTGAGCGATGCTAGTGGGTGCATTCCAGGATTTATTAAATGCTGCTACAAGCCAGGCACTGTGACATATAAGACTCAGTTCTTTCCTCCATGAGTTGACCTCTTAGCGGGGGAAGGAAACACATAAATATTTCATTATAGTTTGTGTTAATGCTACGAAGGAAACAAACCAAGCACACTGATGGAGGACAGCAGAGGGAGGGGAATCTATCTTAGATGGTGGGATCAGGAAAGGCTTCCTGAAGGAGCTGACATCTGAGTTGAGACTTGAAGGAGGAGCCAGGCAGTGGAAGACACGGGGAAGAACATTCCAGGCAGAGGGCCCAGCAAAGGCAAAACCCAAGTGTGGACCAAGCCTAGAGCAAGAGGCATTGACCAAAGGTCCAGGAGGCTGAAGCTCAGGGTGTGGGGTGGATGGGAGATGCCTTCAGAGAGGCAGGTGAAGGCCAGATCAGGTAGGGATTGTAAGAGATTTGGGTTTTATTCCAAGTTTGATGGAGGTGGGGCCAGCACAGAAGCAGGCAAATGAGTTAGGCTGATGTAGCATCCAGGAGAGGGGCAGGCAGCAGGGCTGGGAGGCACCACTCAGACATCACCTAGGGCCTGTGGAGCAGGAGGGAGGGCCAAAAGCAGAGACACAAGGGTGCTGGGCAGCTGGGGCCTACCTGGCCAACAAAGCCCCCAGTGATAAGCTCTCTGGGGAGCTCTTTCTCTATGTTCCTGATCCCTCTCATCCGAGTAACTCAGAGCAGCCACTTTTGTAGGACTTGCTTCTTGAGGCTTAGAAACAACCTTATAATCAGTGTCCAGAATCCCAGACCAGCCAGGAACCAGCAGCCTTGAGAGGTTGTCCACGTGACGTCAACTCCCCTTCAAGAACCACACAAAAGCTATGGACATTTCTCCCCCAAAATGCATATGTGCGCACAAAACTTATACTTAACTTCTAGGCCTTCATAGACGCAGCTTAAGAACTCCTGACTTGGTTGGTCTATATTCTTCACTTTGCAGATATGGAAACTGAGGCCCAAGGAGGGTAATGGATTTGCTCAGGGTCATCCAGTGAGTGTCCTTCCCATCAAAAACATGCCACTTCCTTTACAAAATGCCCATAAAATGGCCATGACTACTGCACTTATTGATCACCCATAGCAGCTCAACATACTCAAAGTACCCGGGACATAAAAATAAAGAAACTCCAGCTTCGCGGCCTTGTCAGGGCAGAGGCCACTCTCTCGCTAGAAACAATTAAGAACTTCTCCATATTTATAGCGATTTCTCTGGCCTTCTCCACATTTAGAGAGGCTTTGGAAGGGGCGCCTCGGGTGACCCAGTTCTCTTTGGAAGGTCTGACTTGAGGCCGTCTTGTCCTGTACTGGCTGACTTCTGCAGGCCCCACCAGTGGCCCCACCACACAGGACTAATAGCCACTATTATTGTGTGCTTACTCTACGCTGAGGGCCATGCTAAGTGCCTTATATGTATCCTCTCATCAGAGTCTTAAAACAACCCTGCAGGCAGGTTGTTTTATGTTATAATCAGGAAACTCAGAGATCACCTGTATTCCTTCGCAGGAACAAAGCACCACAGATGGGGCAGCTTCGACAACAGAAATGTCTTGCCTCACAGTCCGGAGGCTGCAAGTCCGAGACCAAGGTGTTGGCAGGGTAGGTTCCTTCTGAGGGCTGTGAGGGCAGGACCTGGCCAAGGCCTCTCTCCTTGGTTGTGGATGGCCGTCTTCTCCCAGTGTCTCTCCACATCAGCTTCCCTCAATGCCTGTCTGTGTCCAAATTTCCCCTTTCAATACAGACACCGGTCATACTGGATTAGGGCCTACCCTAATGACCTCATTTTAACATGATCACCTCTGTAAAGACCCTGTCTCCAAATAAGGTCACCTTCTGAGGTAGGGGGGGTTAGGACTCGGGCACATCATTTTTTGGCAGACACAGTTCCACCCATAGTACCCAGGGTCCTAGAAAGCTGAAGCTGAGATTCAAACCCAAGTCTCTTCACTCCCTAGAAATGCCTGTGCCATCATCTGACATCCTGCTTTTGAAAGGCAGAAGGAACTTTCAAGACCATTTATTCCCATTTACAGATGGGGAGACGGAGCTTCGGACAAGGGCTAGTAAAGACCAAAGTCATACGCCAGGTTCGTGGCCGACAGGGACAGGTCTGGGTCAAATGAGCCAAGCTCTGCACTGGCCTCATGTGGATGGTGCCCTCGGGCCCCTCACCATAGGTCTGCTCGCACCCCGGCGTGGGACCCCCATCTGGCTGCTGAGCCTACAGTGCCCGTTCCTCCAGCAACACCACACCTGCAACTGAAAGGGGCATGGCGATAAATGCCCCTGGCCGTGGATTAATGCTGTTTTGTCCAGATTCACATAAGTGGCTTCATCGGAAGCCTGTGTATCTTGTTGGAAATCGATTCCCTGCTTAAGAAAGAATGCATCTTCAGGAAAAATTGATGGCTCCACTTTCCTGACGACAATCAGCAAATTGCCTAGCTCAGTGCCTGGCCCAGAGCACGTTCTCAGAGCGACTGAGTGGAAGGAAGCGGGAGGGGTGGCCGCAGGGACAGAGCTCGCGTTCTGGGCCTGTCTGTACTCACAATGCATCCAGTGGGTCATTTCCCTTCTCGGGTTCTCACTGCTCCCTCTAGAAAAGAGAACATCAAACAGACAGACCCTGTGGACCCCTCTCGCTCAAGCATTTGATACAATTCAGTACTTCTCTAGTTTCTCAGATCCACATAGGATTTGGAGAAATATTTAGGTAGAACTCAGCCTTTAATAAATAAATAAATGAACCAATGAATTTATAGAGGGGAGACAAAGGTGCAGAGAGGACTGTCTTGGAATGGAATGGAATGAAATACACAAGGGGGACAAAAAGGCTCTGGCTTTGCTACTAACACTAATCCTCTGAGGCCAGGACCTAACCTTTGCCACCCGTTTCTACTGACAAAAATGGAGATAATAAAAAGAATCCTACCTCACAGGTTTCCTATAAAGATAAAGTAACGTAGGTCAGGAGCCTAGCGTGCATCAGACATCCCACGAATGGTGGTCACCAATACAGCACTTACAGCTGACATTCAAGTGACGTTCGTAACTGTGGGCTCATTGGTACAGGATGCAGGAGGTAGTCAGTGGTCAGCATCCCCACCTGACTGATGGGAAACTGGGGCTCTCGAAGGATCAGGGCTTCATGAACTTGTCTTCTGACCCCTCCCCTCAGTCCTAAACCTACTGGCTCTCC
The DNA here is from genome assembly GCF_057802395.1 of Ceratotherium simum simum. Taxonomy (NCBI): domain Eukaryota; kingdom Metazoa; phylum Chordata; class Mammalia; order Perissodactyla; family Rhinocerotidae; genus Ceratotherium; species Ceratotherium simum. The sequence continues at coordinate 27,439,165 of NC_141903.1, forward strand.
CAATCCTGTGTTCCTTCAACCTCAATCAGCCCCCTAACCCCAGTGTTAGCATCACTCCTGGTTTCTGTTGGAGGAATAGTCTTGCCTTGCCAGGAGGACCACACTGCTTCTCCCAGGGCCTGCCTGAGATGGTGGGGAAGTGGGCCCCCACCCAGGCCTGACAGATTTCTTGATCGCCATCTTGGACACCCTAAGTACAGCACTACCACCAGCTTGGAGCCTCCTCCCCTGACAAGAAGTTGTATTTGACGGTCAGAAGTAAGCTTTCCCTTTTAAATTGCTGTCAGGAATGCCCAGACCAGCAGTGAGATCTGCTAGGGTGGCTGGTACCTGGCACTAGGGTCACCTTTCCTCCCTCCATAACTGTGGCGGATTCTACTAACTGCTCACAGCTCTACTTCCTGCTGATCCCCGAGGCTGCTCAACATGGAGCCTTAGCACCACCACTAATCAATGAGACCCGGCCTGTTGAGACTCATGACCCCGTGCCTCCACTTGCCTGCTAGGAAGGAAGTGAGGTAAGTATTCACCAAGTCCCCACAAAGCCATTTCATTACACCAATGTTTTCTTCTCTTCCCATCTGTTATTTGGCCAGCCTCCCACCCATGCCCCTTCCTAAGGGTGGCAGCCCACTGACTTTCCTTGGGGAAGCCACCCCTTACCTCCACCCAGGTGGTCCAGGTAAGCACCGTCTGGCTAATACAATGCTTCATCCAGAGACCACAACAACTGGTTCAACTGGTTCAGGGGTGGGTCAGAGTGAACACCAGGAACTTGCGGGAGCATTTGGACAAGGGGGCTCAGCTGGCTGAATTTAATTCTGGGGAGGCTGGCAGCCATCTTTGCCACGACCTGGGAAGAGCTTGCCCAAGAATGAAGCCAACACGGGGTATCCAGAGCCAAGAAGCAGAGAGAGATGGATTCCTGATAAAATAATTTAAACACTTGGATCCAGCTGTGCCTGAAGCCAATCTATTCCCTGTACTCTGCAGTTTCATGAGCGAATAAGTTCCCTTTCTAGATTACATGCCAGTTGGAGTTTCTGTCACCTATCAATGAAAAAGTTATGACTAATTCATCTCTCTTACATTAAAAAAAAAATCTAATCTTCCCGCTGTCTTCCAAATTAGTACAGAACTCCTAAAGAGGCTTCTAGGAGAACAGTAGGAAGAGTAATTGATCTTAGTCCCTACAGAAATACTTACAGCATCTTCTGAAATAAGACTCAGGAGCCAAAGACACAAAGTCAAGCTCCAGAAAGAAGTAGAAAATGGAGGAGCTCTGAGCCCAGCCTAAAAGAACAAAACACTGAACTCAGAGATAAACCAGACCATTGAAAGAATCTCCCACCAAAACACTCAAGGCCCTTTCCACGGAAGCCTCTGGCCCCAGGCCTGCCGAGCACCAACTCAGTGATGCTCAGCCCGTTACCACAGGGCCCTAAGCCCCAGTCCTGCAGCTGCCCGCTCAGGGCTTAGGGTAAGGCGACCTGACAGAGGTCACCAGGTCTGGTGAGAGGGGGTTCTCCAGCCCAGAGAGCAAAACAGGGTCCAGGGCTCAGAACTGGGCTACAAGGCCAGGCCAGACCCAGCCAACCAGGGAGGATGACCAGGACCAGTGACCTCAGGAAGGCAGCTCTGCATGGTAGGCAGGGCAGCAGGATGGAGGAGGCTGGGGTCCCTGACGCTATGACTTGCCAAATCGTCCCTTGGACACCTACCTCAGGATGTGAGAGAGGAGTGGACTTGGAGCTTGTTGAACTTTCGGTCATTTGGGGATTTTTCTGTTACTGGCAGCCAAACCTAATCCTAACCAGGCCCTCTCAGGCCTTTGGTACAACAGAAGCTGCCCTAACAAGCCTCCACCTAACTAACCAGCCAGGTTAACCAACACTCTCCATCTCTTGTAGCAATGTCCTTTACTAACGCCAAGGCACCCTAGAGCTTCGGAGAGGACTCTCTAGGTCACCCGTGTGTCTGCTCCCGCCAGCCGGGTTGTTTGTTTACTGGGAATCAGTTGTGTTTTTCCCCAAACCTGTACTGTAATTATAAAACTTAATGAAATGGTCCATAAATAGAAAATATGAGTACAAAAGAAGAGATTTCAATGGAAACTAAGTTGAAGGCTATGGAAGGATTCAATGAAGTTGAGTTACCAAAAAAACAAGCCTGCTGTCAAATTATGTGGGGTGAGATAATAGTAAAAGATTAGGAGAAACTGGCAAGGATCTGGAAGGATTCTGCACTCAGATTGCTTGACCTGAGTCTAAATTCTTGATCCAATTGAATGACCCCTCAATCTTGAAATAGGAGCCCTGGCATGTGGGCGTGGACCGTGCAGGAGAGATGGCCAAGATTTCAACACCGGCACCACAGCAGTTTTACGGCAAAGGCCTGGCAAAAATGAATGCACATGTATATGGCCTCATAAAAACACGATGTTAGGTAGTCTGTTTTACGGTTCTGTGCTTTCACTGACTTTTTCCTAGGAATTCCTCTCTGCAGCCCTCCACTCCCAGCTCCAGTACCCACTCTCATCAGCTAAGAAGGTAACTCTTGTGCTTGGATTCCCGCCTCCACGGAGCAGGAAATAAGCCTTCTGATGGACTACCATCACACAGCACCAGGGCTTTGGGCCCTGGAAGAGTCTGTAGAAACACTCCTATAGACTAATGTCTTATTTTGCAGATGAGGAAATTAGGCTCCAGAGAGAAGGAACCGGGAGTCACCCAAGACCCACATAGCCAGCTCCTGGCAGGGTAAGGACAAACTGGGATCTCCAGGGTCCCCCATTCAACTCGTTCTGAAATGACAGGCCACTTCCTCAACAGCTGTGGCCCCTACATCAAAACCTCTGTGTTAGATCCTTCCCTCTTTAAAAGGCAAGGAAGAGAACGAAGAGAAGGTCTCCTGGGGCGGGTGTTACCTTAGTCATCTTTCCTCCAAGCAGCCCTTTGCCCAATGGAGATCTGTAAAGTCTCTCACAGCTGAGCCTGGGTGAGGTGACCTGAGGTGGAGCAGCTCCTGAGTGTCCTGGCAGGTGGCTGAGCAGAGCCCAGATGCCCCTCCCCTGGCACTGAGGTCTCAGAGGGTGCCATCAGCTATCCCCCTCCCCACTGCGACCGCCGAGACCCTGGCACCCGCTGGGGGCTGCCTTTCAGCAGGCACAGGCTGCCCCAGGCCCAGGAAGGCAGTGTGTGTTTCATTTTTTATTTTAAAACAATAAAAGTTTGAAGTATATTCTGTGACGCGAGTGAGCGAGCGAATGAAGGTGTTTAGGGGCAGGGTAAGACGCACATTGTGTTCACCTACAATTGTAGTCAATTTTACGCACTCGAATTCAAAGGCCTCTTGAATTCAAAGGAGAGTGGCAGGGACAGCGCTCTATAACCGTGAAGTATGTGCCCTATCTGTTGTTAAGATCTGTGGAGGCAGAGCTGGCCCTGGCTCCTTACCTGTTAGTACAGAGAGTCATGCCGCCTCTGCGGTCTCCAGAGATCAGCTCCCTCATGGAACCGCTGCCCAGCTTGAGTTTCCACCCTGGGGGCCTCTGCGCTGGCAGCTCCCCAGGCCTGGAAGCCTCCTCTCTCTTTCATCTCCGTGTGGCTGGTCCCTTATCATCCCCATCCCAGATTAAGTATCCCTCCCAGGTGGGCCTGTCTGACCACTGCATCCTGCAGTGGCCGCCCGCCTCTCTCTTACCCATCACCCTCCTGTAATTTCCTCAATTAGCACTCTTCATTCTCTGATACTTCCCCCCCACCTTTTTTTGGGGGGGTGAGGAAGATCAGCCCTGAGCTAACATCCATGCCAATCCTCCTCTTTTTTTTTTTTGCTGAGGAAGACAGGCCCTGCGCTAACATCTACTGCCAATCCTCCTCCTTCCCGCCCCCGCTTTTCTCCCCAAAGCCCCAGTAAGTAGTTGTACATCGTAGTTGCACATCGTAGTTGCACATCCCTCTAGTTGCTGTATGTGGGACGCCGCCTCAGCATGGCCGGACAAGCGGTGCATCAGTGCGCGCCCGGATCCAAAGGATCCAAATCCGGGCCGCCAGGAGCGGAGCACACGCACTTAACCGCCAAGCCACGGGGCCAGCCCCCCTCTTTTTTCCCAGGATTTTTCAAAATTGTGGTAAAATATACGTAACATTTACCATTTTAGCCATTTTTTTTAACTCTTTTTTTATTGGTGTCATAACAGTTTATAACATTGTGAAATTTCAGGTGTACGTTATTATTTGTCAGTCACCATATATAGGTGCCCATTTACCCCTTATGCCCACCCTCCAACCCCCTTCCCCTCCGGTAACCACTAATCTGTTCTCTTTGTCCATTTTAGCCGTTTTTAATGAGCAATTCAGTAGCATCAACTATATCCACACTGTTGTGCAACCATCACCACCATCCCTCTCCAGAACTCCTCCTCATTTTTCATGTATCTCCTTGTGTACTCCCCTAGCTAGTAGCTCCATGTGAGGGGGGGCCATGTCTGTCTTGTTCCTGCTGCTTCCCCAGTGCCTAGCACAATGCCCAGCACAGAGTAGGTCCTCAGTAAACAAAATGAGATAAATGTGGAAGTACCTTGTAAACTGTAAAGGGCGGTACACAAAAGCAAGAGAACGCAACAGGGACATTTTTTCCATACAGCCCCAGTATGGAAGACAAGGCCAACTTGCCTGGCAGCCTCAGTTACCAGATAACTATTTCAAGTTTTGTCCAACTCTGTGGGGACAAAACCGCGGAGAGCTCCTGGTCTTTCCTGGTTCCAGGCCCCCTCGCGAGGTCAAGAATGCAGATATGCAGCACACAAACCACCTGACATCGACGCTCACCGTTTCAACACATCAGCCCTACTGAGAGCAACAGTTTATCAGTCGCTGAAGGGCAGGCACAAAAATAGATGCAGGGATCAAATGCCACCCTCAGCTGCTCTCTTGACACTCAGGCGTGGTGGAAAGGCCCTGGCATACGAGGACCTGAGGCCTGGGGACCCGGGGACGGGGGTCCTCTGTCACAGCAGTGCACAGAGATCAGAAGGTGGAATCAGGGCTGGGATGAGGGTGAGGTGAGGGAGGCACTCATTTTGGGCACCAAAAAACTCAGTCATCAAAACCAATCACATTTTAATGCAATATTGTGAAAAAAATCTAAATTAATGCAAAAAAATCCATGATGAGCAGAATATCAAAATTCTAAATAAACACAGGGTCAGTCATCCTGACTTGTCCATTTGCCGCAGGCCCTAGGTGGCTCTGCAAGGCACACTTCTGTTCCTGCCTTTATTTAAAGATTTGGTATTTTGTTCAGCATGGATATTTTGGCATCAATTGTTATTATTTTTAAATGTTGCATTAAAATATGATTTATCTTAAACTAACACATGGACAAAGAGAACAGATTAGTGGTTACCAGAGGGGAAGGGGATTGGGGGGTGGGTATAAGGGGTAAAGGGGCACATATATATGGTGACTGACAAATAGTAACGTACACCTGAAATTTCACAATGTTATAAACTATTATGACCTCAATAAAATAGTAATAATAAGAAAATATGATTTATCTTGATTATCGAGTTTTTTGGCATCTCCTTAAATCTTGTGCCTCAGCCAAGTGTCTCTTTCACCTCACGCTAGTCCTGGTCTGGGTGGAAGGAGATGATGAAAACGTTACTGTATGTGCAGGTCACGAAAATGAGATCAGATCATGTCCTAGATCACTTCACTTTGTGGGGCCTCAGTTTCCCCATCTCTACAATGGGGCCCATAATACTCCAGTTGCTGTGGAATTACCCCAGCCCTGTCCAATGAGGTATTTTGGACGAGAAAGTGTTTGGGAAAATTCTAATGAGCCGTCCGTATGTGAGGAACTATTATTACGTTTTTCTCAAAGGCACGGTCTGACAGACTGGGGTTGCATTCAGTTTTGAAGTGAGTTGCAAAACACTTGCCCTATTTATAATGAAAGGAGTGAAGTTTGCTAAATGAACAGATTTTGCTTAAGAGGAGAGATTAGAGCAGATTCATGGGTCTCTCTGCAGGAGGACATCCCATCCCGTTCCGATCCCTTTCCCGAAAGGGAAGGAAGGCAGAAGGCTGCAGCTGCCCTGGGAAATGTGTCCATTCCACGCAGCTGAAAGGGGCGACCACGGGCATTCCACTCACGTTGTGGCAATCTTAAACTGGCAGGTGCTTTCCTTCCTCGCCACATTTTGTGGGGCTTCCTCAAATCTGAATTGCCCGGGGTGCAGGGGAGGGGGGACTGGCACAAGCCAGCCATCCTCATGTGTGGGATGGATGAAAAAGTACTCAGCTTTGGGATGATGAAAAAGGGATGGAAATGGATAGTGGTGATGGTTGTACAACATTGTGAATGCTGCTGAACTGTACACTTAAAAATGGCTGAAATGATCAATTTTATGTTACGTATATTTTACCACAATAAAATAAAAGTAAATATAAAAAAGGGCCCGAGACCTAAAAAGAAAAGTGCCCGGCACAGTCCATCAGGAGGTGTTCTGTGGGGTCCTATACTGTCCGTGTTCTTGGGTTCTGTTAACTTCTTTCTTATTCCGGTTGGCAGGAGAGACCGAGGGAGCTGGGCCAGGGCTCGGCTGAGAAGCCCTTTTGCCTGTTAACACTGTTATAAATAACCCAGAAAGCGGTAGAAAGGGGGTCTTGGCAGGAGAGTGAAGGTCAGGCAGCCCCTTCGTGGCATTTAAGGAAATGTCACACTCAATGGGCCAGCAAGGTGCCGGCTCACATCTTCAGCCAAGAGGTGCCTGCAGCCTTGCTGTCATGCCAGGGAGCCCGTGAGGCAGGACTCCCACCCAGGAAGGGCAGCCTGGAGGTGGTCGGCTCCTGGGGGTTCTGAGCAGGGAGGGGACCAGGTGGAAAGGCAGCGGGGCAGCTGAGGATCCCCCCGAGTCCAGCAGGTCGGGGCTGAAGTCAGCTCCCCAAGAACCCGGGCCGGCAGGACTCCGCCACCAGCATACCAGCCTCGGCTTGTCAGCCAACACACGACCCACCGAGAGAGAGATGACTCAGCAACGCTCAACCCACAACTGCCCCTGCTGGGGCTGCTACACAGCGTGGGAGCCGGGAGGGGCCTCACGGCCCATCTGGCCCTGTGGTTCCCACGCTAGGCTCCCTGGGGAACCCCCTGCACGCTCTCCACCCCCACAGCCGGCCAGGGCCCTGGGCTTTGAAGTGGGAGGAATTATGAGAGAGTGAATTAATCAGGTTTTCCATTTTTATTAACTAAAAACCATACAGTGGCAGCCCATCATACTCAAATTTAACCTGAGTGAATTTAACATTATGAGCTTGGCAAAAAACAAATACACAAAAAGCCAAATTTCTATTTCTTTCCTACATATTAGAAATATGGCAACATTATATTTTGCACATAAATTCTATATTTTCCCATACTCACACACTCATACCTATTATTCATACACACTATTTCATGGGCCATTTAAGGGTTGTATGAGGTTAATTTGAATCCTCAGACTAAGAAGCCACTCCCCCCAAGTAGATGGAACCCACCACTCAGAACGCCTGAGTGGCACATGAGAGCCCAGCAAGGTGGGTATTCCCCCATTTTACAGATGAAGAAGCTAAGCTCAGGGAGGTAAGACTTTGCTAAGCAGAATGTGAATCCAGACCTAACCGCCAAATTCTTTGCTGCCACACCCTCCTGCCCTGCTAGTACCTTTGAGAGTCCTTATGGATTCAGGAAGCCCAGGGGACAAGCTGCTGTGTAGACGATGGAGGAGAGCGCCAAAGCTCCATCCTCGAGGGGTGGGGGCTTGCCCACCATCACCAGGGAGCCGGGGGCAGAGCTGAGACCAGGGTTAGACACTCCCTCTCCTGCTTAAAAGCCTTCCCCATCTTCTCACTGCCCTTGACCAAAACCCAAAGTCCTCCCAGGGCCGACGAGGCCTGGCGCAGTCTGGGTCAGCCTCCTCTCCCGCCATCTCCTGGACTCTCCTGCCTCCCCACGCACAGACACAGTGGCCTTCTTCTCCTGGAACAAAACCCTCTTGGTGTGGGCTCTCCACAAGGTCCTAGGCCTCTTCCTCAGCATTCGGTCTCGGTGAGAGAGGCCGTCCCCACACCCAGCCCACCCGGTGACTGTGGATTATACCACTGTGTGTTATCCACAGCATGAACCCAGGGACTGCCTGTCCCCCCCCAGAATGTAAGCTGCATGAGGCCCGGGCCCGGGCTTGTCCTCTGTTGAATCCCAGTGCCTGAAACAGTGTCCCACACAGCACACATGCTCACTAAGCCTTTATGGGATGGGTGGGGACAGGTGGGGGTCATAGAGCCCCCATTCCCCAGGTCCGTTTGGGCATCTCTGTCTCACATTATCGTGATGTCTGCAAGGTCTCTCTGTCATGCACCCCCCTTTACTGGGGGGTGGGAGTGGTTTCCTTCCACATCCATTTATTCCCTTATGGAAACTCCTCCCTTTCCTTTTCCAGTGATCAGATGATGAGAAACCCAGACCCACAGGCTTCCAGATAAAGCTGGTGGGAAACAGATTCTCCATGGCCCCAGCAGGCCCTCCCTGGTCATGTGGTCAGTGAGGGCCGGAGGAGAAGGGAGGCCAAGGGGCCCGCTTAGCAGCCCCCCCTCACCCAGGTCCCAGTAGCCGAGGCACCGGCTCCTGCAGCCATAGGGGACCCTGCCTTACGTAGACGTGTGTCCACTGGGCGCGTAAAGTGAATCTGTGTCAAATGCATCACATGTTTCCATTCCCCTCTTCTCAAGTGACAGGGATGCGTCCCATGGGGAGGCACTGTCACAGGCTCCCCCGCCAGGGCCAGGGCCTCTATACTGGGCACTGATGGCAGAATGACAGGAACCTGAACTATGCAAGGGCAGCCATCTGACAATGCCTGATTATCACCCAGGCCTGATGGGAGGCAGGCAGGAAGGGGGGGCTCTCAAATATAGAACAGTGAGATCTTTTGGGGAGCGAATTTCCTGCCATCCCTGCATGTGAGTGCCACTCAAACCCACTTTTCTGCCCTCCTAGGTTTCTCCCACCCTGTAGGATTGGGGATCTTGAGGCTCATAAAAGTCCTTTATGCTGTAAACTAAACATTCTCCCATTTGATCCTCACAACAGGGCAGAGGTTAAGCCATTTTTCTGATGGGAAAGCTGAGGTTCAGAGAGCAGAAGTACCTTGCCTAAAGTCACACAGCAAGTTAAACAGAGGAGCAGGACTAGAACCCCGAGACCTCTGACTCCTAGTCAAAGCAGTAATAGAGAGCACTGATTGGGAGTCGCAACCCTGAATTCTCTGCACTCCTGGCACGGGATCTTAGACGAGTCTCTCCACTTCTCTGAGCCTCAGTTTCCCCGTATTCTAACACTGGCCAGCCTTGAAGACCACGCAGTCAACTGGGGCTTTGGGACATGCAGGGTCAGCCCGTGACGTCCTGGGCACGGTGGGGAAGCCTCAGGTGCTCCATCAACAATTCCTAACAAGGGTGATGGGCGGTGGAGGTGGTGAGTGTTGAGGGATGGAGCGTCACAGTGGTGCGTGTCTGCGCCGGCGTTGGGGAGGGCATGTGGGACGCCTGCTAGCTCCTCACTATGCTACTCAAAGTGTGGTCCGTGGACCAGTGCCATCAGCTTCACCCAGAGCTTGTTAAATTCTGCAGCATCTCACGCTGAATTCCAGACCTCCTGATTCAGAATCTGCAATTTAACAAGATCCCCAGGTAACGCACATGCACGTTCAAGTTTGGGAAGCAAGAATTTTAAAATCAGGAGTCAATCGTAGCATGTGACCTTGGGTTGAGCACCTCAGTCCTTCGAGCCCGTGGCCCCATCTGCAGAGTAGAGGTGACGACATGTACACTTCACGGGACTGCTGTGAGGGTTACGTGAGACCACGCGTGCCGGCACCCAGCACGTAAGAGCTGCCCAAGTTGCTAGTGTCTTTCCTTCCTGAAAGGCCAGAAGGAAGAAGGCCTCTGCTTCCATTCCAAGTTCTGCCTGCACATCTGGGAGGCGAGGAAAAGACCTCCAAGGGGCAGCAACAGACGGGGACAGGGTGGGAGCAGAGGGAAAGGAGGAGAAGAGAGGAAATAAAGAAGCAACATAAAAACAAGCAGCAGAGACCATCTGAACCCCAGGAGGCAGGCGACACGTGACACCCAGAGACACAGCTGGTTCAGCTCACGTCCTCACCTGGCACTATCAAGACTGCCAGAAGCCAGCAGGCCGGGAGGGACGGAGGAGCAAGGGCCACAGGGCTGTGTCCCCTCAGGTCACACGTGACAATGCCTTTCCAGCCTGGCTCTGAACCAGCCCTTGCGGCCAGGGCAGACACGACGCCGAGGGTCACTGGAGTAACAGGACAGAAGCCGGAGGTTCGGGCCAAGCCCTGAGAAGGGTCAAACTTGACTGGAGGACACTGATCCAGGGGACTGTCAACCTCGAGGAGCTGGACAGTGGGGGGCTGAGCTGTGTGGTCTTGGCCAAGTGATTTAACCTCTCTGGGCCTCAGTAAAATGGGGGGTAATAATAGCTCTACACACTGCCTTAGAGTTCATATGAGGATTTAATGAGAAGGGCTTCGCATAGTGTCTGGTGCAAACTAGGTGCTCAAAAGACCATGGCCAGCCGGCCTGGTGGCACAGTGGTTAAGTTCAAGAGTTCTGCTTTGGCGGCCCTGGGTTCGCCGGTTCAGATCCTGGGCGCGGACGTACTCACCACTCATCAAGCCATGCTGAGGTGGCATCCCATATAGAAGAGCTACGACTCTACAACTATGATACACAACTATGTACTGGGGCTTTGGGGAAAAAAAAGAGGAAGATAGGCAACAGATGTTAGCACAGGGCCAATCTTCCTCAAAACAAAACAAAACAAAAACAAAGACAATGGCCATTAGTGAGATTATTACACAGGAGTCCTGAAGCAACTGCTGGGCTGCTGGAGCTTCCTCACCATCCAATCACTGGGTTAACCCTTCAAGCTCTAACTGACCCAGTCCACACCATCATCAACTCACACCTTAATGGCAGCCATGACCTCCTGCTTCCACTCCAGCCCCCTCCAGACTGCTGGACACACAGCCGCCACAGCCATCTTCTCAAGAGGCAGATCTGACCCCGCTGGCCCCTGTTTAACACCCTGCCTGCCCCCGGTTCCTCTCAAAGACCAAAACTCTTCCTGAGGCGTGTAAGGTCCTGTGTGATCTGGCTTCTGCCTACCTGTCCCGTATCATTTCACAATATTAACCCACCCTCTACCCCAACTTTTGGCCCCACTGGCCATCCTTCCACCCCTGGCACTTGCCGGGATCTCTCCCCACATAGGGCCTTTACATGTGCTGTTCCCTCTGCCTGGAACATCATCCCCACACATAGACCTGCTCTGCCTAGTTGTCTCCTATCTATCTTTCACTTTTCACTTCCTGGGGAAGCTTTCCTTGAGCCCCACAGACTGCATGAGGAGCCCAACTGTACCCTCTCGAGGCCTTCTGGAGGTCCTAAGCCTTCTAGAGCTTGTCACGGTTGGTAATTAAACATGTATTCGCACGGGCATTTTATTAATGCTCACCGCTGTATCCCCAGCACCTGGCACAGAGTAAGTACTTAATAAACACTTGGAGAGTGAACGAATAACCCCATTCTCTGGGAACCCCCTCACCCTCTCGTCCTAGGAGGGCCCACGTTCCCTCTCACCTCATCCCCTAAGCCTTAACTCTCCATACACAGGACAAGCCCCAAAGCTACCTGACCCTCAACCTCCATCCATGACCCGCAGGCCCTGTGCCAGGGATCCAAACGTTTCTAGATCTGATTTTCTTGAAAGTAGCTTTGGGCCGTGGCCAGGGAGGCGTGCGCCGCCAGCCTCGCAGTAAATGCTGCCGAAGCCGTCTGGACCAGCTGAGCTGAGATCAGGACATGCCAAGGTTTAAAAGCATTCGGAACCCATTTATTTATTGTTGTTCTTGCACTGCTAGGCTATTTTAAGCTTCAGATCGATCTGTGGGCCCTCCTCTCTCCAAGTATCGCTCCTGAACACCCAACGTGCACCTGGCCCACCTGTCAGGGCTGAGCTGCCCTCTGCCCCATCTGACACACGACTGCGACAGCAGCAGAAACGGGCGGCTGTTGTCAGTTGCCGGGTGCCTCTGTGAGTGGGTAAGTGCTTTCACTGAAAGTCCCCATCAGTCCCAAACGGAGGTATTATTAGCTCCGTTTGAAAGATGGGGACATTGAAACTCAGAGAGGTGAAGAAACTTGCCCGGGATCACACAGCTAGAAAGTGCTGGATCTGGGAATCGACCCCCGATCTTCCCAATCCACTCCTAACCACTCGGCAATACTGCTTCCCTCATTGCCCTGCCAAAGCGCCTCAGACATAACGGGTTTTCTCATTTTGCCCATGCCCTTCCAGGCCCCTGCAAGGACCACCCATGTTCTCACACCACTCCCGCCACGTCACTACTATGGGAAGATCGCCATGCTGCGCTGTTAAGAGAAAAGGGATGTTACTGTTGTAGGATTCTGTTTGTACTTTTTAAAAAATGATGCTGGACAATCACCCCCCTTTGCTGAGCCTCTCTCTTGTGCCACGCACTTTACAGACATCTCGTTTATACTGTCCAATGGATGGATGGATGGAAGGATAGACGGATAGTTCATATATTCATAGATTATTGCTAGAAGGACACACAAGGAAGTATCAAGAGTTTGGGGGAATAGGAACAAGGAGTTGGTTGGGGACAGGGGGAGGTCAGAGAATATTTACTTTCTATTTTATATCCTTCTTTACTCTTGGAAGACTTTTATTTTTATTTAGTCATACACATGCTTCAACCCATCCTTCAAAGTCCAATTCATATGCCACCTCCCCCATGGAGCCTGCCCTGATTGCCCCCACTTGTCCCTCCTCTCAATCCCTACTGCATTCTCCCTGCATCTCTTGGGGCACTCAGGCCGCTGAGCCTATGTCCTCAGTGTGCATATACACATGGGAGCCCCAGCCAGGCGGGAGCCCCAGCACCTGGTCAGTGTCTCAGGCCTCTGGGATCTCCCCCAACACTGAGCCTGGGCCTTTGCTGAGGTGGGGGTGTGGAGAGCCCTGGTGAATGAAGAACCATTTTGCTTTCTATCTCAGTCCATGGCATCTTGAGGCCAAGGAAGTTGGAACCTCTAAAGCGGAGCTTGGGAGTGGGGAGGGGAAGAGGAAAGCAGAGAATCAGAGGGTAAATTCAGCTCCTGGAAGCCTGCCCAGTGCTCATCCCTGGGAAATGACTCAGGCACCGCTTCTGCCAGCAGACAGTCCATTTGGGCCCCGAGGTCACCAAACCTCGTCACGGTCCTGCTTATTAAATCTAGAGGCGCGTGAAATCAAGCTCCCACTTCTGGAGCTGGGGATCTGTGGAAGGGACAGGGAGACAGGGACGGGAGGCGGGGAGCCCTGACTGCCACCTAGGAAGCGCTGGGCTGCGGCCGAGGCTGGACCCCCGGATCAGACCTGGCTCTCGGCCTTGGCGGGAGCTTGGCGCTTGTCCCATCTCACCTCCCAGGCAGCAAGGGGCTCCCTGCCCTCCCCAGCACCGGCCCCTGCCCAGGGCCTCTGAGAACCTGGTCATATGTGGCCCATGACAATCACCCCCCTTTGCTGAGCCTCTCTCTTGTGCCACGCACTTTACAGACATCTCGTTTATACTGTCCAACCAAATAAAGAGGAAACTGAGGCCCAAGGATGGTAAGCAATGTGCTTGAGATCGCGCAGTCAAGTTAGTGATACTGAAGGTGCATAGAGGCTGCAGCAGAGAAGACCCTGAACTAGAACTCCATTGGTCGGAGCTACTTGACTATAGACAGCCACCCGCCGGCCAGAGGCCTCGGTGTTCTCAGTCGCTCAGTGGGCTGCCTGCCTACAAGGCCGCATGAGAATCAACTGAGCAGAGGCCTTGCTTCTCTGACCACATCCCCCTGGGGTGCAGTGCGGGGCTAGAACCACCCAAAGGCACAGGACCAGCAGGGAGTCTTTTCTCAGAACTCCATTTCCCTCCCAGATTTGGCATAACGGAAAGTTAAACCATTTCGCTGGTAAGGAAAACTTTCTTCTATTATAAAAAACAAGAGCATGCTAGGGACCAGAATGCAAAAGCTGTATTACTTTTTTCAGATAAAATATGAACGGTTTTCGTGCTGTGGATTCTGTTTAAAAGGGTTGTAGGTTTAGCAGACGAAGCTACTTCAGACGCAGTGATGGGACTGTTAAGAACATCGACTTTGGAATCAGAGGGATCTGCATTAATTTGGGCTCAGTCACTCAACCAGCTGTGTGACCCTGGCCAATACACTCAACCTCTCTGAACCTTAGCTTCTTTATCTATAAATTGGGAATGATAAAATCATGCTTTTAAAGGAGTCCTTAACCTTTTTAGAGCCATGGATCCTACTGGCGATCTGGTGAAGCCATAAACTTCTTCTCAGAATGTTTATGAATGCATAAAATGAAACAAATAAAATGTTTTTAAATGCATAAAATAAAACATAGGATTATAAAGGAAACCAATAATATCAAAATGCATTTATAAAATATTAAAAAGAGTAAAGTTATATTACAGTAAATAGAACATGCTTCCTTATTACTATATTAAATAATAAGATCAAGTAGCAAGTGTAATCATCACCTGTAATTTCAAAGTAGCAATGAGCATAAATGTTTCCAGATATCTGAAATAACTGTGATGCAATATGAAAATAGCTGTGATTTCCATTGGTGACAACGTTACAGGTACCACTAATACTTTTACAGTTTGTCACCTATATTCATAATGCAAGGAAATGCTAAATTTCACTTAGTGGTTAGTGAAAATAAAGATGTAATTTTTTTTTCCATCCAAGTTCACAGGCCCCCTGAATTCTATCTCCAGGGGTTGAGGGACACGACATTAAGAAGCTCAGTTGTAGGGCCAGCCCAGGGGCGTAGCGGTTAAGTGCGCACGCTCTGCTCCGGTGGCCCAGGGTTCGCAGGTTCAGATCCCAGGCGTGGACCAACGCACTGCTTGTCAAGCCATGCTGTGGCTGCGTCTCATATAAAGTAGAGGAAGATGGCCTCTTCCTCTACTTTAGGGCCAATCTTCCTCGGCAAAAAGAGGAGGATTGGCATCGGATGTTAGCTCAGGGCTAATCTTCCTCACCAAAAAAGAAAAAAAAGAGTCAAAACTTAAAAAAAAAAAAAACAAAAAAGGCAGCAGCAGCTCAGTTGTAAAGCATTTTACACACTGCCTGGCTGGCTCTGTAAATGTTATCTAGGGCTGACTGGTTCAAGCTATGCCAGGCTCTGCTCCCAGACACAAGGCCCAAGGTTCCACCTGTGTGCCACTGGGAGTCCTCCAGGGGAGTGGTT
Source organism: Ceratotherium simum simum (assembly GCF_057802395.1). Taxonomy (NCBI): domain Eukaryota; kingdom Metazoa; phylum Chordata; class Mammalia; order Perissodactyla; family Rhinocerotidae; genus Ceratotherium; species Ceratotherium simum. Next base: position 27,454,564 of record NC_141903.1, read on the forward strand.
TGAGCAGGCTTGAGCCCATCAGGGGCTCAGGGAGGGATGTGGGTCATGCCAGGTTCTTGGGTGAGTGAAAGAGGCCCTTAAAGCTAATCCAGAAGCTTAGTGCTGGAAGAGGGTTAAGCCCCAGTTAGATATGTGCTCAGGCCGTCTCAGTGCAAAACAAGCTGTGTCCTTCCATGCATTAGCTGTGTCCTTCCATGCATTAGCTGTGTCCTTCCATGCATTAGCTGTATCCTCGGCTACTATGCAAAGGAGCCCTTTCAAATCCCACCTCCTTGACATCTCTAGTTGGGTGGTTTATTGGCATCCCAACCTTAGGTCCAAATGGAATTCTATTTCCACCCAAGCCAGTTTCTCCTTCAGTCTTCCCCATGTCAGTAAATGGCAAACCCTTCACCCAGCTGCTCAGAAGCAAAACTTAAGATGCCTCTTTCCCTCACCCTCACATTCAACCCATCAGCCAGTCCTGTCCACTTCCTCTCCAAAATAAAATACTCTTCTCTCCATCTCTGCTGTCACCATCCTAGCCCATGCTATCATCAGCTCTTACCTAGACTCTTACAATGCTGCCTAACAGGTCTCCCACTCCCATACTTGCCCATGCCACCCCACGTCAGTCTCTCCCAAGGTAGCCAAAATTATCTTTAAAAAATGTAAATCAGACCATGTCACCCCACTCCCTACTCAAAACTCTCCAAAGACTCTCCTATTACATTTAGAAGGAAATCCAAACATCTGTGGCTTTTAAGGTCCTTGCCTATCTTGTCAGCATCCTCTCTGGCCACTTAGTGCCTCCCTCACCATGCCCCCAGCATCGTGGAATTCTTTACATCGGAGTTCAAAAACTAGTCACTGCCCCAGGGCCTTTGCACAAGCCAGTTTTGCATGGCTGGCTCCTTCCTGACAATTAGACCAAATGTTACCTCTTCAGAGAGGTCTTCCCTGACCACTCACTATAAAGTGGCCACCCTTCCCCACTCTGGCACACTCTCCATCACCCGGCTGTGTCTTATTTTCTTCATGACCCACATCACTGTCTGAAATGATCTTGCCCATTCTGTTCATGTGTTTGTTATCTGTCCACCCCCACTTGAATGGAAGCTCCTGATGGCTGGGAACCAGTCTGTCTTGCTTCCTACTATATGTTGGCACATAGTAGGCACTCTTCAGATTCTATTGAGTGAGCTTATTTTGTGCAGGAAAATGGGCTGGGCTCCTGACACGCTTTGTGTCATTTAATCCTCAAAGCTGCTGTTATTTCCATTTTACAGAAAAGGAAACTGAGGAGGCACAATAAGGTTCCCCAGCTGGCTGAAGGCTGTCTGACTCCAAAGTCAGGTTCTTAACCACTGCATTATACTGCTTTAAAAAAAACTACCCCCTCCCTCTCCCCCAGACCCTCCAAAGATCATCCCCACACAGAAGACAAAGGAAGGATGATTCTATAGAAAAATGCGGAGGGGTGGGGCTGAAGTGATGGTATCCCAGGCCTCAGGATGCGGTGACCTCATCCTGCTCGGGAGCCGCTCCCCTCCTGGACCGCTCCACCTAGGGGAGCTGCCTGGCAGGGAGGTGGCACCCACACCTGGACTCACATTTGCCTACGGTGCCCTGGAAACTCCCCACAGCTCCTTTCTCCCCAGCTGCCTTTTCCGGGCCTCTAATCTCCAGATCAGGTTTCCAGAGTGGTGGAGAGTCCTCTGCTGGGAAATTCCTCAGTCCACACTGGGGCAGGAGGGAGATCTGCCTGAGAGGCTGGAGATCTAGAATTTAGAACCACAGACCCCCAGGCAGGAGAAAACCTTGACAGCCATTTAGTCTAACTCGCTTCCCTCCGCTTTAACTCAAGAATAGCTGCAGGTACCACACGGGGTAGGTTCCCCGTTTATCTCCATTTTACAGATGAGGGAACTTGAGGCCCAGAGAGGTTTGCTAACTTCCCTTGGAGACACCCAGCTAAGTAAGTCTTTGAGCTGGGATGGGAACCCAGGAAATCTGACTCCCTAAGCCGTGACATTTCACCTCTATGCTAGAATAAGAACAAAACCCTTTTTGTTTCACAGCCTCTCCAAGAGAGGCACAGGTGCCAGAATTACAGAACAGAGTAAAACAGGCCCTTAGACAGAATTGGCTCTAAATCTCTCATTTTCCACGGGAGGAAACTGAGGCTCAGAGTGGGAACATCCCTGATTGACCCTCAGACTGCACTAAGCTGCCTCTGGTGGACTCTCCGGGGCCCTGGACACAAGGCAGGGGGCACAGGTGGCACGCATCGGGGGACCCCGACCCCATAAAGGACCCACTCCAGGACCGCGCACCCCTAGTGCCTGAATTCCAATCTGGTTACAGCAGGCAGGGCAGGTGCTGGACAGACAATGCTCCAGCCGCAGCAGGCGGGAGGCAGCTGTCGTGCGGGAGCCGGCCTTAAACAGAACTCCCTGTTTCCATTTTAGCCCTGTTGCTGTGGATAGGCCTGGCTGGGACAACAGCCTCCTTATATAGGGCAAAGCAGGACTCCTTGCCCCCCCTTCTCCTAATGCAAAGGCAGTAGACACAGAAAAGACAAAATAAGCAACTGCCCTTTAGAGGCAATCACATCTCTCTGCCTTTTTACTGGTTAGAGAATTTTGCTTGCGTGTGCGTGCACGCACATACGTGTGTCATAAAACAGCAAATCAGAACACAGTGCTCTGGCCTGGGTTTGAGACTGAGAGCCGCCACCATATGCTCCCAAGCAAGTCCCCTCACCGCCCTAGGCCTCAGTTTCCCCATATGGACATGCACAAGTCAAACTAGACACTGCCTGACATCCTTGACCTTAACATTAGATAATTCTATGAAATCCAGACGACCTGAAACCTCTTCCATTCATTAAAGCACCCACACAGGAGTGACAACATATCAGCCAGGCTGTCTGGAAGTCCCTCCGAAGAGAATTCACACCTCCTGGGCTTGCTCTGACACTGGCTGAATTTTAACCCTTCCCTGATAGCTCAAATCATCAGAGGTTGGCAAACCTCTCCCATCAAGGGCTAGATAGTAAATATTTTAGGCTTTCGAGCCATCGAGGGAGCTACTCAGCTCTGCGGTTGGAGTGTAGAAGCAGCCACAGACAATGCGCCAACAATGGGCATGGCTGGGTCCCGGTAAAACTTTATTTACAAAAACAGGCAGCTGACTGGATTTGGCCCTCTGCAGGGCCTTAGTCTGCTGAGCCCCAGAACCATCATCTTAACCCCCACCCCCTCCGAGTGGTCCTTTGCTCGGCCACAGTGCTGCCCTGCCCCTCAGGGCTCTGGGGTCTTCAGAGCTGCTTGTCTCTGCCCTTGACAGTCACCTCCTGTTGGCAGCTGGGTGCTCGGCTTACACGTCTTCCTGCTGTGAGCCTGCTGTCTTCACGAAGCTCCACTCCTCTCCGGTTAGGTCCCGTTTCTAATCCGAAGTGGAATGGTCAACCAGGTCTCCAAGCAGAAGGCTAGTTCTAAAACAGGAATCAGTGGGCTCTGAAGGGGAATCCTTTGGGGGACAGCAGTGCCTGGTCTCTGTGAAAATGGTTTTGGCCACCACAGGCTCTGCACTGGATCCCAGAAGGCGGAGGCTGCTGGATGAGATGTGTCTGAAGGCATGAGGAAACCGGGGTGTGATCTGTCTTCCCCACAAACATCTGTTGCATGGATGCCAAGAGAGGCAGAGCAAGGGCATTCTTTTAAACAAGGGGCTGCTGCTGCTATTAACAGCGCACTGGGATTTTTGGAAGACAGAGGCTGCTCTGACGATCCAACTTCCTTCTGTCTTTCCCCCGGGGACTTGTTGATATAACTACCTCTCCCCTCTGACAGGAAAACATCTCCAATGAGTCAGGGGCTCCTCCTGGCCTGCAGAAACCACCCCTAACCAAGAGCTTCCCCACTGCTTCTACCCTTTGTTCTCAGGAAGGCAAAGAGGAAAGAGCAGGCAACAGCAGCTTCCCCCATAGGCTACGTGAGGGGGATCCACCAGACCAGCAACCCCGAGGGCAGGGAGGTCCAGAGGGATGGAGGGCCCACCCCCCACATCCCAGTGACCTGGGCTCCACCTCGCCTCTGACCGGATGAAGTAGCTGAGGATGTCTGGTCCCAAGGCTGTGGTCACTGTGGTTTTATCTGCACATCTCTGAAGGTCTTCAAGGAAAAGACACACGAACTTCTTTTGTGGGACACGGGGCAGATCCAAGACACCAATGGGTGGAAGTCACATTTTTTCCATACAAGAAAGAATGTTTCAATGAAGGCGGTGATTTCCTCTTTGCTGGGATTTATACAGAGGCTGGCAGTGCAAACTGCGAAGGGGACTCCAGCACCCAACAACGCAGACTGCTTTAGTTAACCAATATGACTCTGCATCAAGTCTGTGTTCTATCCGGGTGCTTATCCTTCATCAGCATATTCTTTAAGCCTCACGACAATCCTCAGGATAGAAACTAATACTATCCCACTTTGCAGGTGGGAAAACTCAGGCTCAAAAAGGTCATAACCCAGAGAGGCAAACGCAGTGCAGCCAGCCAGGATTAGAGCCGAGGTCCTAGCGCCAGTGTCTCCATAAAATCACATTCCTCAAATGACACTTAGAATCAAGTCCCATCCCCACTCCATCCCAAAGTGGAATGAATTCATTCAGGGGGGCTGGCCTTTCTTTGACCCCCTCCTGCCTCTGGGGAGCTGCTGTGAGGAGTGAGGGGTGGGGGACCCCACGTCTTAGACACCCCCCCTTAGATGCAGAAGGATCTGCCCCCACTTCCTCCATCCTGTCCCTGGAGGATCAGAAGTCTCCCTCAGGAGACCTGGAAGAGCCCTGCTGGCTCCCGAAGGCCTCTACACAAGGCCTATTTGCTAATCCCCATTTTACAGCCTCCTGCCCTGCCCCTCCCCACCCTCTACTCCAAACACCCTGAATGGTCCCACCTCAGCACCTTTGTACGTACAGTTCCACCTTCCACCACTCCACCCTGCTCCCGCCCCCCTGCTAAGGTGACTTTGTTCTCTGTTCTCTGCACCAGGTCTTCAAGGCCCTGCCCTTCCAAGCTTGCCGGAGGACACCCTCTGCCCTGCTTACGCCCCTCTGTGGCTTTAGCTTCAAACCCAAGGCCAGGCGATTATGGTGTGTGTCCTGGGGTCCCCTGGGCCCAGCAGGTGCTCATTCATCCCATGTTTCTTGAATGAGTGAAACTTTTATAGATGTACCCTTTTATATTCAAACAGAAAAACCACAAGGCACCAGCATATGGGCCCTCATTATCTTAATCAGTAAAAGGCTGTAAAAAGGGGCAGTGGCTTCCAGATGTCAGTCCAATCAGAGCAGCTCTCCTTGTCCCCTCACTCACTGGGCCTTCAGGTAAGATTCTGTCTGCAGAGGGGAGGAAAGGAGTCCTACAGTGAAAAACTCCCTTCCACTCTAATGTTCTCTAATTACTACCCATTCTGCAGAAATTGACCTTTGCTATAAAAGACTAGCCTCTCCAGGCAATGAAATCACAGAATCACAGCACCAAAGGAGGCTTTGCTCTCGGATGGCTCACCAGCCCCAACCTGGAGTAGGCACACTCTGAGCTGCTTGCACAGCTCCAGGGACAGGATGCTCATGAAGCAGAGGATCATCTCCAGAAACTCTTAAGCAGGAGCTCTGGGCATCTTACAGAGTCTTTCAGCTGCCCCAAGAGTTGAGGGAGGGGTGGCTCAAAAGGAAACCTAGTAGAATCAAAGGATATTCTTAAGAGACTCAGTATTTCTAAAGCTTTGGTTCTCTGACCACCTGCTGTAGAATCTCCTGGGGAAGCTTGTAAAAATGCAGTTTCCTGGGCCCTGCCCCTGGGCCCTGAATCCATCTCTGGGGGAGAACCAGGAATCTACACTTTAAACAGGCTCTCAAGTGATGAAGCAACCATTACTGTCCACAGTCCAAATTCCTGCCCCAGCCCAGGAATCTGTATATTCCACACATTCCCATTTCACAGGTGGGGTCACTGAGACACAGTCCCAACAGAAGGGAATGTACACAGAGTGACTGACAGGAAAGCAAATCATCAGTGAGCTTTATCATTCATTTCTTTGCTTTTTTCATCAGGTCCCAAAACAAGGGCACTTGCACACTCTCAGATGCCTCACCCTAGAATCAGAATCTCTTCCGACTGTGCCTTTTATTATAATTTTTAGGCCTCAAAGGCCCCTAAGAAATGCAGGCTGCAGACCAGCTCACTCTGGATTTGGCTGGTTTGGGGCTGCAGGAGCACTGACAGGGAGTGCGGCTGCCTGCTGAGCTGTCTGCAGGGGGCAGAGCCAGCCGAGGCAGGCAGGCAGGGCTGAGGGTAGAGGCACACCCTGAGTGATTATCGAGCCCCAAGTCTGGGGTCTGGGGGTACGGGATGGTAGCTTCCACTTGGGAAGGGAGAATCTGCTCAGAGCTGACCAGGGCATCATAGTAAATGATGCTGCAGAAAGGCCCTAGTCCTCTGCCTGGTCCTGAGAGGGGCAGCCCATGACCAGCACTTCAGGTCCCTGTAACCTCTGCACTCCCACTTCCATACTAAGTATTTAGCATGTTACCAACCACATCCCTTACTTTATCCCATTTACTCCCCACAAGAATCCTACACAGTAGGTACGATTATCATCTCTGTGGGACATGAGGAAATCGAGGCTCAGAGAGGTTAGGCAACTTGCCCAGGGTCACCCAGCTAGGAAGCGGTACAGCCAGGAGATGAACCCGGGCAGTCTGACTGGAGATCAGGGGCATACCCTTAGGTTCACACTGCTTCCCCTTCCTTACCTCCCACAAGGTCTCAGAAAGGTGTCATTGAGCCCTGAAAGGTTGACACATAGACCACAGCAGACCCACTTCACCTCCAGGGGTGATAAGGGAGTGGATTAGTGAGGCATTTCCTGAGCAAGAAAGGAATTAGAGTTGCTGCTCTAGGTAACCTTTCCGGTGCACGGAACTTTGCAGTGAGAAGCACGGGAATGACAGCATTGAAGGCAGTGACACCAGAACCAGGCTGCTGGGTTTGAACTCTGTTCCCACAGCTATGTGATCTTGGGCATGTGACTGTATGTCTGCGCCTAAGTGTCGTTTCCTACAAAATGAGGATAACAATAGTAACTACTTTATAGGGTTGTTTTGAGGATTTAATGAGGATATAAGTAAGGCACTTAGAACAGGGCCTGGCACGTAAAAACTGTCATTTAACTGCTTGCTGTGATTATAAATATTGCAAAATGATTTCACATTTATTACTTCATTTAATCCTCGTAACAACCCTGCTTGGTTCACAGGACTGGATCATTTGTCCCAATTTTCAGAAAAGAAAAGTGAGCTTCAACAGGGAAAATGACTTCCACGAGGGCACGCAGCCAGCAGCATAAATCTCTGAATTCTCAAGGTACTTCCCAGGCAAGCCCCCATTTTGCGTTTGTTTCTCTTTTGGGCCCTGAGGTTGCCCCGATTTGTTCTGTTGATTCCTGTCTAAAGTGAGACAGCTAAAAAAAAAAGTACAGGAATGGCTACTACATGACAAACACACCACCCCTTTCAATGCCTTTGCCCATGGCAGACACTGCTAATCAATCATACACCTTTTTCCTTCTGAGCCAGAGCATAGCTTTGGACTCTCCAACACAGCACTCTTCACAGTCATTACTAATTGATCACAGATGGTAAATGATCAAACCCAACACTTCCATTGTATAGACAGAATCTGCTATCCAAACTTGGATTATTTCCAAATCTAGTTATGATTAGGAGAGAGGGGTGCCCATAGCCCAGTCACATCACTACATATGTCAATCTCCCTGCAGATCCCTTCATAGATTATAGTGTCCCTGTGTAGAATGTGGTCACAGCAGCATCCATCTTTCCCTACATCCAAGAAACTGCTCATCACAGATGCCTTGCTTAGAGCTGGCCCCACAGCCTCGCCTTCCAGACTGGCAATCATGTCAGCTATTGGGGGAAGAAGATGTTCTTAGCATTTGACGTCACAGGTCTCCTCTGTGTGGCTGGTGACACTGGTGAAAGGTGTGGTAGGTGATTAGTTACTAATTACATTTTAAAATCCCAACCTGGAGAATGATTTGGTTTTTAATGTAAAGTGGAGCAGTTCAATGGGCACAAGAGGTGTTTAGCCTTCCACCTTCTCTCTGGACAACAATACCTTCCCATTCTAGATCTCATAGGTCAGTGATGCTGAACCCACATACACACTCTTGCTCCAGAGGTGGGCCCATGACCCAGTCCTGGGCAATCAGAGAGCCACACTTCCCAGGCAACATGACTGGCTCAGGACTGAACATGTGTCCCCAATCCAGACCATGAGAGTCAGCCCCAGGATGTTAGCTGGTGCTATTGGAAAAGAAATGCTCTCCTCCTATTGTAGTTGCTAAGCTGATCCACAAGAGGCCTTGTGGCCACTTTTTCCATTGACTGGAAAGAGCCTGTGTGAAAATGGAGCCCCCAAAAAAGGAAAGCAGAGTTGCGAGATGGAGCTCCTGGATCCAACTGAACCTGAACCCCACATTTTCATTTATGGGATGCAATGAATTCCTTTTTGGGGTGTGACTTTGAGTCAGCTCTCTGTCACTTATAACCAAAACAATTCTGACAGTTAAATACTCACATTTTGATGTGGGTGGAAAAAAATCCAGGAGGCACAGGGCCGCTGCAGTTTCTCTTCTCCATGCCACAGCTGGTAACCTGGGCATGCAGAGGGGAGCGAGCCTGTGTTCTCTAACATGCATGTGGGAGTAGAATGAAAAAAGTTTGAGAATCACTGAGCTCAACCCCATGGTTTTCTTCTGATGTCTTTTTTCTACTCTAGGCATCTAATAAAATTGATAAGGCTTGAGCCAGGGGGTTAACGCTCTGCTTCTGAGGCCTGGGAGAGGATTCTGCTTAGTGGCAGGAGAAAACCTCTATTCATTTGTTTGTTCATTCATTCCTTTCTTCATTTTACCGACATTTCCTGCTGATTGACGGTCTCCACTCCAACCCTCTGAATTCTTCTCCACCGTTTCTACCGCCTAAGACATTCCTCCCCTGACCACCTCCAATCCCGATTTCTGCAGACAGTCTGCAGCATGCATGCAGCTGGGGTTGGGCATAAGGCCACCCCTGTGACATGGTGTCTGGGAAGACAGCTGCACAGGTACCTGCCTCTGGATCTTGGTTCCTCCCCTGGGGCATCTTCCCATCAAGAAGGGGTGTGAGGCTCAGTCCTCGGTTTTCCTTCACTCTGAGCCAAGCCCAGCCCCGACCCTTGGGCAGCTAACCTTGTAGCTGTGGGGGGAGGGTCAGCAAACGATTCTATTCTCGGGCCTCATTTAGTGCCAGCCTGGGTTGGGGTGCCACTGGCCCCCAACAGTCACAACACTAACCCACAGGAGGCTCCACAGACACACCTGGACCACTCATGTGGCACCACCAGGAGACCAAGAAGTCTTCGCCCTGTATATGAAGAAGGGGGACTGGGATCTCAGGAGAGGCAGAGTAGAGAGGGCAAGACCAAATGCATAGCAGCCTGTCTACAAATACCTGGCTCTAAAAGATAAGGGGGAAAAAAGAATTTTTCTTAATAATAAAGATTTATGAGTCATTTGAACTGCCAAGTTCCATCATCAGATTGTAAACTAAAAAGGAGGGGGCCCCCATTGATCGTGTGCTTACTAAGTGTCCAGCACGGGGCTGTCTCATTTGAGACAGCAGAAATGATTATCTCCACCTGCTTCACAGACGAAGAAACCAAGGTTCAGAGAGGCCCAAGATCACCGGGCCAACAAGGGATGAGAGCCAAGATTCAAACCTGGGTCTGTCTGGCTGCAAAGTCCATGCTGTTAGCCTCTTTCTCTTTTTTCTGCCCTAACTTCACTTATTTATTTTTCTGCCCTAACTTTAGAACTAACAGACCCCTTGGATGAGGGCATCTGGTCCAATCCCTAGTTATAAAGATGGGAGACTGAGGCCCCAAAGGAAGAAAGGCTTGGTTCCAGAGTCCTGAACCCTGAATGTCGGTATGGAGAACCCCCTGTCACCCCGAGAGTGCGTAAACACTCTCCTCTTTCCCAGTTATTTCAGTGCTAACCTGCACAAGGCACCTCCGTAGCACTAGGCATACAGCAGTGATGGAAAGATGGAAAGATCCAGTCAGATAGGAGAGCCCCCAGGCAGCGCCCCGGCAATTAGAGCACAAAGAGAAGGAACTGAGAGAAGCTCAGTGGGCTGGAGTGAGGGTCAAGGGACCTGGGAAGGATAAGGGGGAAGGACGCGAGGCCAGGTGGTAAGGTTGGCCTTTGCCCTGAGATCATGGGGCTCCACTGAGGGGGTTTCTGTAGGTCAATGACATGACAGATCTATGCTCTGGCTGCCATGTGAAGATGGGGACAAAAATGGCAGCAGGAGGCCCAATTAGGTGGCTGTCCCATAGGCAGTGTGACATAGTGGCCTCTGAGCGGAAGTAAAATGAAGAGAAGCGGATGGATTGGACATATTGTGATCTATACCTGGGGGAGGACTGAAAAGACCTGGTGATGGCTCTGCTGTGGGGAGTGAGGAAAAGGGGAAATTAAGGAGGGCTCCCTGGATCAGGGCTGCAGCAACCTGAGCAGAAGAGTGGGGGAACGGGGCTGGAAGTGGGGGCGACATGCAACGAGGGGCTCCCCTCTGGACCTGCTGAGTTTGGGGTGCCTGAGACCAGGGGAGCAGCGCAGTCAGCGTCAGGCTCCCACACCCACGCTGCCCGGGCCAGGTACCTGTGTGCACACGTGGGTGCACGGGTGAGGGTATGAGTATGGCTGTTGCCATGCTCCTGTTTGTGCAATGCTACAGAGCAGACTCACACTGTTATCTGGTCCTCAAAGCATTCCAGTGAGCTCTCCTCATGCCACAGATGACAAACCTAAGACCCAAAGAGGTTAGATGAGCTCCCCAAGGTCATGACTCCAGCTCATGTTTTCTGTCTCCCAGCCCCAGGCTGTCATCGTTAAGGCCACTGATCCCCTTTCCTCTGACATACCACTCTCTTTCTGCAGTTTCCAACAGTACAAAATGGGGCAGATGTGCTGCTTGGACAAGACAACATCCCTAATGCCGTTGGTGGCAGCGAGTCTCAGTGGAAATTAACTAATTGGCTTCTGGGGTGTTGAGTGTAGTAGGAGGGGAAGAGATGTGTCCCCAGGGTGAGCAAGTCCTGAGTGGGCCAATGGTCTCTCTCTTATTCCAGTGACAGTGATACCAGGACCCAGGAGTTCCAGTGCCCATTCTGGAAACTCTGCCCTAAGCATCCTGACCTTCTGTCCACCCAGCAAGCTCAGAACCATTGGCCAGGACAGCCCCACCAGCTGCCTTCACACAAGCCCTTTCTTCCCTTCCTCTCTTCTGGCCCCCTCCCCACCTCTGTCCCAGCAGGCACTTGGCAGTCCCCCAGAGGCCCGCTGGGAATCAGGAGGGAATGTTGAGCATCTGGCCAGAGCCCAGGCCAGCCCTGTGGGTTCACATTAGGGCACCTGCTAACAGGCAGGACCCCTGGGCCAGCAGCCCTGTGACTGGCTGGCAAGGCCAGGCATTGGGCCACCCCAGCACCCAGGGCCGCATGACCCCAAATCCCAGCTATAAATAGATGAGAACCTGTCAGCCCCCCTGCCCATACCCAGCCTCCCCTCCCTCTTGGCCAAGAATGAAAGGGCGCCTTGAAATGGTGCAGAGGCCCAGATACCCGGCTCAGCTGCTCTGGACCCAAACCTTCTGCTGACCTCAGGAAAATACTTCATCCTCTAGAAATCCAGGCATCTGTCAAGCCCAGGCCCCACTTAGCCCGCATCTTGCTTCTTTCTCCAATAACTACCTTGGTGTAGCTACTGCTTCCAGCCCCCAGATTTCTGAGTCATTTGGATCACATTTTAATATGCTGCCACCAACAAGGCATTCATTAAGAACCCACTGCTTCGGAAGAAGAGTGCATGAGTGTGTGTGCATGCGTGTGTGTGTGTGTGTGCATGCAGGCACATTGGGGATGCTCGTCTTTGCAGACATGGGTTTTTTTAGAGCTTCTTTAGAGCTTTGAAGATATTAGACCAACCCTCGCCCCTTACTTTATCAAAGGGAATGGGTCTTACCCAAGGTCACACAGTAAATGAGTGGCAAAGCAGGAACTAGACTCCCAGGCCAGTGCTCACCCCAGCGCCAAGCTGATCACGAGCCCTACTCCCAGCCCAACACCACCTGGATTTGTGTTTATGCCGCGCCCATGGCCCGGAGTGACCTTCTCACTTCTCTTAACTTCTTCCCTTCTTGAGCTTAGTCCACTACCACCGCCAACAAGAAGCCATCCCAGTCCAATATAATTTAGCTCACAGCTGTCCCAACCCCCACTCCCCGCCAACACATACACTCCCCTTAATGCATTTACTGAGTCACTTACTTGGCGCTGACCAAAAATGGCATTAGTAATTATTTTCCTTTATTTAGGGGTAGCGAATAGAGTCTATCTCATAGGCCAGATCCTAACAGTTAGTAGCTGTCATCACGTGGGTAAGGATTATGAGGCCATATCCAAGATCAGCAGAAAAGAATGCAGTGATTGATTAGTGATGTCTGCCTTGGCCACAGAAGATGTCGGCACTCACGCCAGGTTTTGCTGTGTCTGCTTGAGTATTTACTCTTCACTCTGCTGCCCCCAAAGACTAAATCCCTTAAGGTAGAAGCTCAGCTACATAGATCAGTCAGCTCGAGCTGTGAGAATAGGGATTCCCCCTCCCTGCCTGCCACCTGAATGTCAGCATGGAGACAAGCAGACAAGGTAGAGGGGAAAGAATGATAATTATCCCTTGCTCATGTCTGTGGTTGCACCACACAAAGGACTCCGTAGCCATCACCTCAACTAATCTGGGCAATGATCCTGAGAAGCAGACAGGTATTCTCTCTCCTTTTCATGTGAGGAAACTGAGGAGGTTAAGTGACTGCCCCGGGGTCATGCTACAGGAGTCGGCAGGCCCTGACCTGAACCCAGGTCACTGAATGGCAGCCCTCCAGAACCAGCAGGAATCATCCAGTCCAGTGCCCCAAAGGACAAAGGACAGCCGATCTGCCAGGTGACCATCCCACCTGCCCTCATACCTCTCATCACAGGAAACTCCCTACCATCCATGGCAGGCCAGCTCATTCCATCTGGGGCAGTTCTGGACATTTGGAAAGCTCCTTCTTATCCTGAGCTGGAACCTCTCTTTATGACCTCCATTTGCCCATGCCTCCCCTCTCCCATGTCAGAGATTTGCAGGCAGCTCTCGTGCCCTCCCTGGAATCTTGTCTCCTCGGGTTGCTCACTGCTACAGCCCCTGCCATTTGGAAGAACACCTGGTTTGGGGTCATCTTGTGTTTTGTTCCTCTTTCTCTGAGAGCATATCTATTTGCCAACTTTGGTGACAGAATCATCTCCTCCCTAGTTCTAGACCCCAGACTTCTATTAATATAGCCAAATGTTCAGAACCATTAATAACATTTTGAGATTCATCATGCTCCACACTATACACCCCCCTCCCCAAATACCCCTCCTCTGCCAATGATCTGCAAAATTAGAATAAACTAGAATAACAGACTGTCAGAGTAAGAAGGGCCTTAGAGACTCCTAGTTCAAACCTCTCACTGTGCAGATGAGGGAGAAGGGCCCTCTCGGGTTCAGTGGCGAGACAGTGGACAGGCGGACCAGAACCCAGATACCCTCCTCCCAGTCTTGGACTCAGCCAACCAAATACTAGGTAATATTTGACTTGAAATCCCGCACCCAATTCAAGGTCAGGCGAGAGTCATCCTGGGTCATACTGAGGACTGTTGACAGGTCTGGATGAGAATCTGAACCCGACAGGCCTGGGGCCAGGCCCTGGGGACACTTAGCTCCCACTGCCCTCCACACAGGGCTCATCCCTCTGTTAGAACTCGTGCTGGGGGCTTCGCCCTCCCGGGTGTGCGGGCTGACGATGCTCCAACCTCACAGGGCTCTGTCCTCCCACTCCTGCCACCCCCAAACTCTGCAGCAGGAGCAGGCTCTCCACCTGCAGGCCTAGGAGTTCACGGCAGGTGCCTCTCCCCCCACCCACCCAGGACTGAAGGCCCTTTCACCCAGATCTCCTTTTAGCTTTGGGGATAAGGAAACGGTCCCTCACTCGCTGCCAGCCAGAGGGTGTTAGTAAATGCCAACTGAAACAGGAGAGCTCCCAAGTGGAGGGGCTGGTGGAGGGGCTGGGAGTGGCTGCATTTACTCCTTTACCAAACATCACAGAGCACCGAGCGCCCAGGGGCCAGAGTACCAGGACACAGGGCTCAGTGCACGCCCTGACCTCACCACCTCTGGGGCCCCTCTCATGGCTCCCTCCCCTGCATGCCCTTGTTCCCACCACACCAGCCTCCTCTCGGGATCCCTCTTGGCTCTTTCAAATGCTCTTTCTTGCCAGAGATCTCAAAAGTCAGTCCTGGAACAAGCCTTCCCTGATGGCCCCATCTCCCATTATTCCCTCCTTCCGCACCCTTTGTCATCCCATGGCTTGTCGCCATTTTGTCTCCTGATTTGTTTCCTCGTTTCTGTGTCTCTAGAGAGCTCCATGGATACAGCAGCCTGTCAATCTTTTCATCACTGTAGCCTCAGCGTCCAGTATACAGCAGATGCTCAATAAAAACCTGAAGGCATGAATGTCGTGTGGTGCCTGAGGTGGTCCAGGAACACTTTTGGGGGAGGGGTGCCAAAACTTGACCTTGAGGGCAGAAGAGGCAGCCCCTCTCCCAGACACAGGAGTGCCTGCTGTTTTCCAGTTACCCAGCACTTACAATGTGCCAGTACTTGCATTCACCCCATGGAATTCTAGCAACCTCACCCCTGTCTAAAAGATGGTGAGACTCAAGTTCAGAGAGGCTCAGGGATCTGTCTCTGATGTGCACCCAAGATGCAGCCAAGATGGCACCTAAAATCCAGGACTCCTCCATGAGCTGCGCTCCGATCAGGGGCCTGGCTGGGATCAGATCATGATGGGCGTTCACTGTTGTGAGGAGGAGTCTGGAGTTTATCTAGCAGCCAACAGAAATCCAGGGAAGACCCTTCTGAGGAGGAGCTGATACGGGACCTGCGATCTGTGACATTCAACAACCAGATCTTGTTGGGAGTAACAGCCTGCTAGGGCCCTATTCCCTAAGAGACTGGTCTGCGAGTAAACTCCCTGTCAGACACGGACACTGGGCATACATCATCTCCCCTGTGAGATGTTTCTAGAACCTTCTGGATAATCTCTTTCCATGGAATCCTAGAAACCGGGGGGGATGGTTCTGAGATCACGCAGTCAGTCACACTTCCCTTCTTTCAAACAAGGAAACTGAGACTACAAGTGCCACGTTTTGCCCGAGATCACCCAGCCACAGCCAGGCAGTTATAGATCCAGGATATCTGGCAGCGGGGGGTATTGGTGGGGGAGCCTGCGAGGAAGGGAGCATGAAGGGCCATGACTTGCAGGAAGGGTGAGCTTCACTCTGTGAGGTCCCACGAAGCTAAGTCAGGGCCATGGGTGGCAGCTGAGGTTGCAGCTCATTTATCCTAAAGAAGTGCTTGTGACAGTCAGAGCTGCCCAAAGATGGTCACGGGCAGGCTTGTGAGGTAGTGAGGGCTCTGTGACTGGGCGTGTGCAAACAGGGGCTGCTTGGTGGGATGGCAGAGGCTGCAAGCACTACATGGTGAGAGATTTCGATGAGCCTTGAAAGTCCCCTTGACCCAGAGGGCTGACAGCCCTGCTCTGAGCCTCTTCTCACTACCTCCAAGGTCTCTCTGGCCACTGGAGGTCTAGGCGGATTCAGGAAGCCTCACAGACTTCCTCTCCCCCCAAGTTGTAGGCTGGGGGTAAGAGACAGACAGACTAAAGTCTTTTGCTGGGAACATGGGCCTCCTCACCACTTTCGGTTCAGAGGGCTGCCTCCCTGTGCCATCCCCCATAAGCACAAGGCAACTGCCAGGACCCAGTTGATGCTGGTCCACGTATGTGAGCAACTGGATATTGTGTGTGTGGGTATGTATGTGTGTGTGTATTTTAAACGGAGAGTTTTAAATCTCTACTTCCAAGTGTTCCCCTCTTGGGAAGCTAGAGCTCTGGGAGGAGGATGGGGCGGTGCGGCCCTCATGGGGAGAGAGGACCAAAGAAGGCAAGAAGTTAGGATGTGGGGGGAGGGGGCAGGCCACAGGCAGTTTCCTGAGGAGACCTAGGCTGTAAAAGGAGTGAAGAGGCCTCCCGTGATCCATGAGGGACAAGGCAGCCACTTAACTCTTCCCTCTCAGCGTGGGAGGGCAGTGGAATTTCCCAACACATTCCTGGGCCCAGAGCCCAGCGAGCCCCCTCCCACTCCTGGCTGTCAGCACAACTCAGGCCAGGCCCTGCTACTGAGCAGGGGCTGGCAATGGCCCAGCGGGCGGTGGGCTCTGGGAGTGGGGGGAGGAGAGTATGGGAGCGAGGCAAACAGGCTTTGGAGACAGAAGGGCCGCGCATTCCGGCTGTGCCAACCTGGGCGGTCTTGGCACATGTTTCGGTACGTTTCCAGGAAGAGAAGTTTCCACATCTGTAAAGTGGGCAGCGTGTGTGTGTGTGAGATGATTGAGAAAATTCTAAAGCCCTGGCACATACTAAGTGCTCGATAAATAGTAGATGAAACAAACCACAAAACGGCCTCAGCTATAATGACAACAACCCCAGTGGATTCAGACTGAGTTCCAGCCCTGGGCTTGCTGCTGAATTAAGATAAGTCACATCACGTTTCTGAGCCTTAGACCTCGCATCTGTAAAATGGAAATAATAACCTCCCTCTTGTGAACTACAAAGTGTAACACATTGGGAAATGGTTCTTACTGTAGTGGAACAGCTGGGCAGAGGGTGGGGTTAGGACGCAGGGGCAGGAACAAGGCGGGAAAGTGAGGGTGTGCACACACTTGTGTGCAGAGTACAAGCAGTCTGGAGAGTCTCACCCTGCTCGCTGCCAAAGGGAAAAGGTTACTGGGCTATTCCCATCCTCACCTGGAAACCACGCACAGTCCTGTTCAAACCTGTCAGAGCTAGCAAGTGACTGAGCGGGACACGAACACAGGTCTAACTGCTGAGGCCTCGGTCCTTCTGTTACTCCGCAGTGCTGGTCTCTGGTGGGCATTCCCAGGGCCCCTGGATGAATTCATTGCAGCCTAGCTGCACCTGGCACCAACAGCTCACCCAAGCCTCCCCAAACCAGCATCTACCTCACACACGACTACCTCACACACGATCTCAAGACCCCCTGGTCTACGGATGCCAACCACGGGTGGTACCACAGCCAGGGGGCATCTGGGAGTTCCAGGTCAGCACAGTGATTTGACCCAGGGGCCTGGGACGCTCTATGTCCTGAATGCCTGGGAAGTTCCGTGCAATGAAAAGCTGTCCAGCCTAAAAAGCTTTTGGGAAACACCAAATATAGGCAAACTTTTCACAGCGCAGATGGGGAAACTAAGGCCCCAGAGGGAAAAGAATTCGCCCACGGTCGCACAATAAGCTAGCAATACAAATGAGGCTATAGTTCAGCAATTCCTACTCCCAGTCCTGTGCCTCTTTCATCCCCTTCATCACCTACACCTTGCTATCTTTTCTACAATGCCTGTTAGAATTAGAAAAGACTGCTGAAGGGGTCAAAAAGAAATATACTTGTATAAGGAAACTAATAACAAAGAGGAGGAAAGGGGGTGGCGTCACGGCTTGGCAGGGAAGAAAGGTGGTGGGAAGAGGGCTGGGCAGTCAGTGCTCTCTCAATGCTAACCACTAGGGGGCAATGTTGGCCTCAGACAGCTTGGTTGTGTTGGAAGAATGTTAAGACGAGATGCAGATCAGAAAAGCCACAGAGATCCAGAGCCCTGAGTACTTCCTGGCTCCCATCCTAGGACAGAGGAAGAGGAGTGAGTATCATTAGCTGAAGCTTTGAACACAAGATATGCCCAGCTGCAGAGCCAGCATCCCTTTCTAGATCTCTTAGAAAATGTTTATCTCAAGTGCCAGCTCCAACTGATTGGGAGGCCTGCCTGAAGCACTGTTTTGCAACGAATTCTGAGGTCTGTCCAAGTTCAGGGAAAAAATGTGGTGATTGATTAGTCCTGTCTGCCATGGGTGCTGAAAGGGGAGTTTCAGCTCATGTGCCATCTCAGTTATGATCTCCCTTCCAGGAAGCCTCCACATGCCCCACTCTACTGCATCCTCCAAGCAACCTGGGCAGTGAGCAGGGCAGGAATGACTGAGCCCCTTTGAAAGGGAGGAAATTGATGGCCTGCAGGGCCAGGGAAACTGTCCAAGGTTACACAAGTCAGTGACGATAATGGGGAGGAGAACCTGGGACTCCATCTCTCCTCCTATTCCTGCTACGCCTCCTGCCCCCTGGGGACCCAGAGAAGTGCATTCTCAGCTGCCTCCACCCCCACGGGACTGTAGTTATGGCTTCTGCAGTAAAACCCCGAGGAGGGGTGAGAGTTCAGCCATGGGAGGCTGTCCTGAGGCTGTTAGAGGCCTCCCCGGCAGGGAGTTGCCCTACTTGGCACCTACACACCCCTCACACACCCTCAGCTGCCCATGAACACACCCCACCCAAGGAGGGGAGGGGAGGCAAGTCCAGGTGAAGTTGTGTAACCAGTTCCACCCGCCAGTACCTGCCCTACACCCGCCAGAACCAGCTGCAGCTCTCCCTGCTGACTGTGGGGACATGCCACCCAGCTGGGTCACGGCCCGGAGTCTCAGATGAGCCCATCTAGACTAGACCGTAGAAAATGCTGAGTGACCACACCAAAAGGCCAGGCTGGACAGTGAGGAGCACTGCACTTGGAGTCCAGAGTCTCAGCACCCTGAAGTTTCAGCTCTGCCACTCATCTACTCTTGGGCCGTGGTCAAGTCCCCACCCCACCCTGAGCCTCAGAGTCCTTTCTGTTCAGTGAAGATTCATGGCCTCCAAATGCCAGTCTCTGGACCAGCAGCATGAGAGCCACCCACACACCAGGCCTGTGAACACACCTAGGCCAATCCCAATCCCAGACCCAAGCACACACCTGGGCGCAGGCCCTGGAATCTACACTGGGAACCAGTTCCCCAAAGGGCTTGGGGATCTAGGGACAGAACCCAACCCCTGGGCAAAAGGCCTCAGCTCCCAAACCAGCAGCCTCATCTCCATGATTCCCTTGAGCGGGTCCTGGAGAATTTCAGCCATTTTTGGAGCAGGCCCACAGGGCTCAGCTACAAAGGGGGGTGTCCACGATCAGGGCTGGTCAGAGGCAGGAGGGAGAGAGGTGAGGCTCAGACCCTGCCTAGCAGCCAGACCGCATGTGGGGCAGGGACCCAGTCTCGCTCATCCCTGAACACCTGGCACCCTGAAAAGGGCCTCACTCCTAAGGGGTGCAGCCTACCTGCTGAATGAACGAATGAATGAATGTCAAAGCTGGGAGTCTTAGAGATCATCTCAATCCTCCTTAATGCTCAGATGTGATAACTGGTCAGATTGGTCCTCGTGGGACCAGACCTAGAAGGATGGAGCAGCAGCAAATCGTGACTGAGTCCTTATCCAGCGCCAGGCCCACCGCTAAGTGCTTTTACCTGCATCATCTCATCTACACTTGACAACCCCTAGGGGTATGGAAGATTTTTAGCCCCATTTTGCAGGTGAGGAAATTGGGGCCAGTGCACCCTGTAAGCAGCAACCCAGGTCTCCATGCCCATTCTTTGGTGTGCTTCCACCAGAGAGGGTCGGGGGCTCCGCCAGGCTCTCTTCCTCATGGCTGCTGCAAGGTGCCAACCCCTGGATTCCCGCTGCTGGGGCCCAGATGCCCGTATCTCCTGGCCTCTACCCGAAGGGCATTCAAGTCAAAGCGGAGAGGGGAACCCAGGACAAGTGCCTCATTTGCTCTCCTAACTGGTGCTAAAAGGGCCCCAACAGGCAGGGCTGGGGCTGCAGCCCCGAGGCACACCTGCCAGATACCTCCTTGTGATTGCTGGATGTGCAGGCTGCCAGGGGGGCCAGCACAGGACCGGGTGGGATCCTGGGGACAGAGCACCAACGTCCCAGAGAAACACCAGCAGGGTGCCTGGCAGGAGGGGCTGGCACGCTGGGCCCTTACCGCAGTGACCCAGTCCTAGGAGTCACCATCAAGCTGGGCAATGGAGTCCCCTCCTTCAGAAGTTCACACTCAGCTCCCTCCCCGAAAGGCCTGTCCCCACTCCTCCACCTGCTTCCACCCCACTTTAGTCTCCAGCTCACGGCCACCTTGCCCGCCCCACCTCAGCCGATCCCCCTGGCTGTTCAGCCTCCCCCCACCACATCTGTTAGCTTCATAGCACTCACTCAGTGCGTAAATGCACACTGATTTAGATACCTGATTATTGTCTGTCTTCCCCCAACCCTATCCCTTTCCATGAAGACAGGGACGCTATTTGTCATTCACTTGCCCAGTGCTGGCAAATGGTGGGCACTCAATAAATGCTTATTCAAGAAAGGAGTAAACCCAGTGGGAGGCAAATGCAAAGTTGAGAGTGAGTGGTCCCAATAGCAAGGGCTGACAGAACCCCAAATGGGCATACATCACTCAGGGTTGGGACAGGTAGGAGAGAGGGAGTCAGTCAGGGAGGGTGTCCTGGAAGAGGAGTTAGGTTTTGAAGGGTGAGTACGAGGTTGGGGTCACTTCAGAAGAGTGGAACCTCACAAGGCAGTGATGGGGCTGTGCTTCACGGGAAGGGCACCAGGAGGAGGGTCAGAGGGAGGAGAGAAGCTGGGCAGGGACCAGGCTGAGACACAACCTCTGAGAGTAGAGGATGCCTCACCCCACCTCTGCCCAACGGCCAGAGAAGGAGCCAGAGGTGTCTTCTGTCCTGTGGGCTGCAATGGCTGGGAAAGGTCAACTGCCAGGTTCAGTCACGTACTGGCCCCCACAAAACACTGGGCAGAGATGCCAACAGGATACCGGGGGCGCAGGGCGTGTCAGGCCTTGGGAGGCACAGCTGTGTTTCCTCTGGAGGCTGCTTGGATTAATGAAAGGCATGTAGATCTCATCTGCCTGCACAAGCCACCACCACAGTAATCTCTGTCCCCCAACTGCCAGCACAGCCTGTGTGGTCCCCCCAAACACCAGCAAAGTACAGAGGGAAAGCACCAGCCCAGCCAGCACTGTCAACCAAATACACTGAGCACTGGGACCCGGAAGAAAACATAGGTCTACACCACCACCATAGCCGGTGCCATTACCTTCAACACAAGATATGTTCATGGTCTGACTGTCAACATGAACGCCGTCATACTAAACCGCAGCACCTCTGCAAAGTCACAAGCACTGTCACACCAAGCCCGACCACAATGCCGACCACAATGCCACCACCTCCGTCACTCAGCAGTTACCAAAAGCAATGAATGCTGGAGCAATACCACGCAACCCCCACAGCCAAATCCATTACACTAAGCACCATGACAGGATGTATCATTAGCACAAACCCCATATCGCACAGCATCCAGCATGACACAAACATCATCAACCCCTAACCCATCATTGACACATCACAACAACGTCCCTGACAAACACACTCACAAGAGCACGTCACGATCGCCAGCCCAGCAAGCTCACAGCAAAGGTCTTCACCACCAAAGCCACTAAAACTCTGACCCAATACCTAGCATTGCTCTTGTGCCTGCTTATCCAAGGGTCACGGGGTCACCCATCCCACAGGAGATCAGAGCAGGGTCACCCAACCCACAGCAGATCAGAGCAGGCCCCTCGGAGGGCTCTCCACCCTAGCACAGCGTGGGACTACGGCCCGCCCAATCTGGTTCTTGACTCCACCTGTTCCTGTCCCCATACTGTGTGACATCCACCTGACCACACGCCACGGCCCCAGAAGGGCAGGAGCTGCACATAGTGGTTTCCCATCCCAACACTCCTCTTGGTCCCTTTGGGACCTGCCTTCTCTACTCCACCCCACCCCCAACCCAATGTTCTCAGCCTCTTTCCAACAGATGGAGGCTCCCATCAGTCACCCTGGCTGAAAGTCTCACAGAGGAGGTTCTAGTAGACCAGAAGGGTTGTAGTTTTAAAAAGCTCCCCGGGGCTCTGACACTGAGGCCAACCCCCGAGAATCCCCGCAGTAGAGCCCAACACCAGTGCTTGGGGGAGAGAAATGCCCCTTCACCCCTCCATGCCTTTGGGACAATATCCAGCCCTCACTGACGCTGGTACGGCTGGGGAAGAGAAGGTCTGAGGTCTGGCAGTGGAAGGAGACCTTGGGGGTGACCTCAGTCTCCCTGTCTGCAGAATGGGGATACCCTCCCCATCCTGCCAACCTCAGTTGGTCCCTGCTAAGCAGATGCTCCTCAGCACCCTTCGCAGGGCCAAGCCTCCTGCAAAACAGTGTCCTGGCAGGACAGTGGCTATGGCCCTGGGGCTCTAGGGCCATACTATTAGAATGTAATAGTCTGCTAGGACTGCCATAACAAAATACCACAGACTGGGTGGCTTAAACAACAGATTTTATTTTCTCACAGTTCTAGAGGCTTGGAAGTCTAAGATCAAGGTGCTAGCAGGGTGGTTTCTGGTGAGACTTCTCTTCTTGGCTTGTAGATGGCTGCCTTCTCATTGTGTCTTCACACGGCCTCTTCTCTGAGTATGGAAAGAGGTCTCTGGTGTCTCTCCCTCTTCTTATAAGGACACCAGTCCTATCGCATGAGGGCCCACCCTTATGACCTCGTTTAACCTTAATTACCTCCCTAAAGGTCCTATCTCCAAATACAGTCACATTGGGGGTTAAGGCTCCAACAGATGAATTTGGGGGAGATGCAACTCAGTCCGTAACAGGGGGAAAGGCTCAGTATAGCGCCCATAGGTCTGAGTTGGAAATCTTCACCTCTCTGAATCTGTTTCCTGTCTGTTAGTGCGGGATGATGGCACCCAGTTCACAGGGTTGTCTGAGGATTAAAATGAGAATGTAAAGCAGATGGAAGCTGGAGCCAGCTTGGAGGGATCGTTCTGTGACATCACACTGGTAGCATGAAATTGGCCCAGTAAGGAAATTTACATCATGGAAACTGGCAAACCCCAAAAATCAGGGCTCCCCACCCCCACCCCACCCCACAGCCAGTTGTTCCACATTTACCAGCACACCCCTGAACGTAAGGCAGAGTAAGCACAGCGCTTTCTACTCAGTGCTTCAGACAGGCAAACAGGAAGAACAAGGGACAGGTGGACAACTTGCTGTATCTTTCTATGCAAGACTGGCAGAGGGACGGGCAACGCTTCTCTTGCTGTAACTGATGTAGCACACAGTGCAACACAACAGGTGGCTCCCGTGACTCCACGCCTTTATCTTGATTCTTCCCCACCCCCAAAACCTGACCTTGGAGACCCAAGACCACGCCCAGCTGCTTCCCACCTGCACGCCTTTGCCCACACCCATGCTACAGTGCCCCTGCAGTGTCCCCACAGCCCTTTAGACCTGGGCGACCAGGGCCCCCACTCTGGGCTCTGCATCTTAGAGGGCATTGCTCTGGCCCTCCAGCAGTTCCGCCCCACCTGGAAACTGCAGCCCCCTTCTGGACCCCAAATGCACTCCCTGAACGGCCCTGAGCCTGTTTCCAGGGCCTGTACAGGCCTCTCCCCTGGGTCCATCATCCACAGGACAACTGCACAGTGTGTGTACACGCTCCTAGGCCTAAGGGGTGAGCCAGCATGGCCGTCAGCAGGAGAAACGGTGGACGGAGCTTGGACATGCCACTGGGGGCCTCCACTTGTACTCTTGCCCTAGCCTCAACAATCCAGCCATCCTCTCTGAGCCCCTTTCCTGTCTGTTCTAGGTTCTAGAACATGAAATTTGGTTCCAGAACATGAAATTTCAACGTTCTAGAACATGAAATTGGGTAATGATGACGATGATGACCCTTCAAAGCCCAGGTCCTCATCTCTTCCAGAGTGGCCCCCATCAACACAAACCATAGCCAGCCCTACCCCTATAATAATTTTGCATCACATTTAATCATGTAAGTCCTTATGATGGCTTTGATGATTCTTAAGGTATCTCAGGCCATTTCAATAATCCCTTGTATTTCCATAATATTCTTTGATTGTCATTCTTAACACAACCCTTGGGGGACAAGGAAGGTGCTACTATTCCCAGTTAACAGATGAAGAAATTGAGGCTTAGAGATATTAAGTTACTTGCCCAAGGTCACATAGCTAATAATTGCCTCGAGGTAAAAAGTCTTGACTCTACATGGGTGCCTATGTCTTCCCTTAACCGGATGATCGACTCTTTTGAGGGCAGGGATAATGTCTTATATTTCTTTGTACCTTGGGGGGCTACCAGGCAATAGAAATACAATTCCTGGAAGGGTAAAAATTAGGTCTCTCTCTTCTTTTTTTTTCCTTGAATTACAACAAATTGAATAGAATTTGACAGTTAGAGAAGGTAACTTCAGGACTTCAGCATTTCTCCCCATTAGGAAGCCAAACCCAGCAAGAAGGCAGGGGGTTCCTGCAACCCTGAAGGAGGAAGAAGGCTACGGTGCAGCTGGTGGGGAGAGCCTACCTGTCACAGAGCTGAGGGGACTCCGGAGATGGAGTAACATCCCCTAAAGACATCCACATCCTAATCCCCGAACCTGTGAACATGTTACCTTACAAGGCAAAAGGGGTTCTGCAGATGCGATTAAGTTAAGGATGTTGAGATGGGTAGATTACCCCGGATTATCTGGGTGGACCCTATGTAATCACAAGGGTCTTTATAAGAGGGGAGGCAGGAGGGTCAGAGTCAAAAAAGATGTGATGATGGAAGCAGAGGTCAGAGCAATGTGACCACAAGCCAAGGAATGTGCGCAGCCTCTAGAAGCCGGACAAGGCAAGAAAATGGATTCCGTCCTAGACGCTCCAGGAAGGAATGCAGCCTTGCCATTGATTTCAGCCCAGTGAGACCCATTTTGGACTTCTGACCTCCAGAACTGTAAGATAAATTTGCGTTGTGTTAAGCCACTGAGTTTGTGGTAAGTTGTTCCAGCAGCCATAGGAAGCTAATACAACCCCCATTTAATGTATAAGTGAAGAAACAAGCTCGGAGAGAAGGCAGTGGCCGGGGGTCCCTCACGTGTGGGGAAAGACCCAAGGAGAGGCAAAGCTTATTCTCCCACCCTCAATGGGCTTCTGGTCCCACTAAGAACCCACTTCTCCTGCAGTTTATCATTTCGCCACCTTGATTATCATTTGTAAAGGGGAAACATAAGAAGTTATGTAGAAGAATATAAACACATGCCAGAAAGTTCCAGGGGAACAGAGTTCAGCTCAATGAAAGGAACACTTGGGCAACCAGTCAGATGTCCAAAGGGGATGAGCTACCCCCGTGGGCATGAATGTTCTGTTCCTGGAGGTGACAGCTGAGTGGGTACAGCATTTTCCAGGGATGCTAAGAGAAGCTTTCTTACTTTGGGAAGTTAGACCAAAGGATATCCATGAATTCATGATGAGAGGGTTCTAGATTTCTAGAATTCTGCTCCATTGAAAACACCCTCCAGATTCCCCTTGAGTTCTAATATCTGACTCTCCCTCCAGTAAAGTCTGAGACCCCATGCCTGTGAGACATCTTAATGCCACCTCTCCGCACATCCTCAAAGCTTCCTGATGTTTCCATGGACTCAGAGGAAAACGCAGGAAGAAGACTCTTCCCCTGGGAGTCCTGAATAAACCATCATTTCTAAACAATTCTTTTATTATCAAGGAATCTTTCCAGCCAGCCTCACCCAGACCACCTCTCCTGGAGCAGGGAGAAAGGCTGGAGGCTCAGGAAAGCATTTGCGGCTCTTGTACTGCCGTGCACAAACGCCCCCTCGGGTCCCAGAGCCCACCTCCGTGAACTTCACACCCCAGCCCATACCCTTCCACCCCAGCCAAGCCAGCGTGGGAAATGGGCTGAGACGTCTAACGTTACAGAAAGAGGACTGTTGTTTCCTAGCGCAGGGCAGACTTCCTCCCCTGGCGCGGGTGGATGTCCCTGTCGGGGGCCAGGGAGTTGCTAGGACAGCTCTCCACCGCTCAATGCAGGGACCTGGTCCTCATCTCCACGCCAGCCACGCCAGGCTCACTCTGTCAGCCAAACTGACTTGGAAAGGAACACACTGGTTTTGTTTCCCACCCCCCCGGGCTGGTTCCACACTCAGGTTCTCACAGTGCAAGCAGGAAACCCGCTTCTCTCTCACAGCCACTCAGAGAACATCCACGTTCCCCAAGAGGCCAGCCCCCTGACTTTTAGGGGTAGGGAGGGAGGAAAGTGGGAGAACAAATGATTCCATCATCTCACATTTGCCTTCAGTGGGATCCAGTGAAATCATGATGGGTGCCGCCACGCTCTGTAAAGGACACAGGCAAGACTACACAGCACTAACCCAGGCCCTGGGGTGATGTGCTGCTTCTCCAGGTGGCTGCAGGCAGAGACCAAGAGCGCAGCCCTTTAAAGGCTCTGGATCCAGGAGGAGGACAGATATTTGGCCTGGCTTTGGTTGAGAGGCACTAAAAATGTTAATACTTCCTGGTATTTATCTGAAGGAAACAGGCACTAACTTGAAAAGATACCTGCACCCCTATGTTCATTGCAGCATTATTCACAATAGCCAAGACATGGAAACCTAAGTGTCCATCAGCAGATGAACGGATAAAGAAGTTACGGTACACACACACACACACACACACACACACACACACACACACAGAGGAATATTATTCAGCCATAAAAAAGAAGGAAACGCTGCCATTTGCAATAATATGCATGGATCTTGAGGGTATAACTCTAAGTGCAATAAGTTAGAGAAAGATAAATATCATATGATGTAACTTACATGTGGAATCTGAAAAAAAAAAACCAAACTCATGGATACAGAGAATAGATTGGTGGTTGCCAGAGGCGGGGGCACCGGGGGGTGGAGATCAGAGAAGGTAATCAAGAGGTACAAACTTCCAGTTAGAAAGTAAGTCCTGGGGATGTACTGTACTGCATGGTAACCATAGTTAGTAATACTGTATTGCATATTTGAAATTTTTGAAATAACAAAAAAAAAAAATGGTTAAGACCACACAGAAGCTTTGGAGTCAGACTGCCTGTTCAAATTCCAGTTCTGCCATATGTGAGCTGTGTGCTGTCAGGCAAGTCACTCAGTAACTTCTGAGCCTCAGATTTCCCTTTTGAAATATAGCACCAATAATACTGATCTCGCTACACAGAATGGATTACAAAGGATGCATGCAAAGTGCTAATCAAATTGCCTGCCCTGTTAAGAAAGCGCCTAATAAGTGATACCTTTAAATATATAGATTAGTGGATCACTAAGGCTCTGCCAGGTCTAGTATTCTGCAGTTAACCTGGTAAAGATACTTTAGCCTGTCCTTCCTCGTTACCCTGTAACCACATGACTTTAGATTTTCTGATTGATCTCCTTTCAGACCTATTCAAGCCAAAAATAAAATATTATAACAAATAGAAAACAAGAATTAAAAAAAAAAAACCTGAACCTGCAATTTGGGTAAGCTGCCACAAGGTGGCAGATTTCTCAATGGCAAGTTCTCTTGTAAGGTCAAATTTTGCCTGAGGATTCAGAGGTAATACCTCTGGCTTGTGTGACACAGATTAGTAATCAATAGATTTCTACATGTATTCATTTAAAAAAATCTCTTTACTAAAATAGTAGCCTTAAATAAACTGAACAATTTATTGCTAGGTACTGTCATGGGCTTAAATCTCATTTACTTCTGAAAACAATCCCATAGAAGCTGGCATTATTATCCCCACTTTTGGAAATAAAGAACTGAAGGCTCAGAGAGGTGTAGTGACATGCCCAAGGCCACACAGCCTGTATTCTTAAAGGAAGGAAGACTTGAGTTAAGAATGAGCATCTCTCCCCTTTCCACCCTGAAGGTTTCCCTCAGCTCCCAGTGGCTCCAGCCCCAAGTGCCCCAGGCAGTGGCTCCTCCAGACTGGTCTTACCAACAAGACACCAGCTGACTGCCTCAGCGCCGCCCAGAAGGGAAGTGACACAAGCCAGGCTGATGTGAGGTCTCCAGTGTCTGTCCTTCCCTAATCTAAAGAAGGTATTTTCTTCCCTTAATAAATAGAGGTGAAGAAGAGGGCTCTTCCCTCCTTTCCATCCACAGGATGAGTTTGCCTTAAAAGAAAGTTCTGAATTATCTCCGGCAGTCTGCCCATCACACCTCCCTACCCCCTGAATAGAGGTTTCACTTGGCTCCCTTGTATCACATCCTAAGGCAAATTCCCTTCTTGCCTTTTGGCTATCAATAACTATAATTCCATTATCAAGCACTTTCTACCTGCATTTTCTCTTCTCCCCACCCCCCAGCCCCCTGATGAAGCTGACGTTCTGGTGGGAGGAGAGACAAGAAGCAGTCCACACAGAGTGAATCAGACATCATCCCCATTGTGGTAAGTGCAGGAAAGGAAACAAGCCAGGTGATGTGGCTGACTCAGAGGTATGCAGGGACGGCAGGCCTTGGGAAGGCCTCTCTAGGGGGCATCAGAGCCAAGTCCTTCAGACCTTCCAGGGCAGGACAGCTCCATCTTTTCCCACTGCTTCTACCGGGAGCCCCAGGGGCCTCAGCCACCACGCTGACTGAGCCCGCATCCTCCACGCCCTGAGACAGCTGAGACCTAACTGAGCCCATCACTGGACAAGCCCAGGCGGCTCTTCCAGCCACCGTATCTCACAGATCAGCAGGGGCTGTGGCATCGTCCTTCCTGTGTCCTCAGTCGCAGAGTTGGGAGCAACCTAGACCAGACCCCAGCCCCACGTCTCTGAGCTTCAGGTCAGAGTGCGTTCTGCTCCACCAGGTTGGAAGAGGCCTAAGCTCAGGTCCTGGAGAGAAGGCCTAAGCAGGTCCAGCCTCCCTGGGCCCCTCCTTCTCTGCATTCTTGGGAGGAAGCCCATCCCAGGAGGGGGAAATAGGGGGGGCCTGGGTGTTTGGGTCCTACCCTTGGCCCCAAGGGGAGCCCATCCTCAGGGCTCAGGGCTCAGCCTGGTCCAGTCTGTCAGTCATCAGCCCAGCGGGGCCTAGGGTGCTATGGTCCCATGCCAGCTGCCTGAGTTTTACTTTATCTCTGTAGCCTCTACTATTTTTTACTTAATATCTGTTCTTAGGGCCGGCCCCGTGGCTTAGCGGTTAAGTGCGCGCGCTCCGCTGCTGGCGGCCCGGGTTCGGATCCTGGGTGCGCACCGACGCGCCACTTCTCTGGCCATGCTGAGGCCGAGTCCCACGTACAGCAACTGGAAGGATGTGCAGCTATGACACACAGCTATCTACTGGGGCTTTGGGGGGAAAAAATAAATAAATAAATAAATTTGAAAAAAAAAAAAATATCTGTTCTTAAATCCATTCATTTTTTTTCTCCTTAGACTTATCCTTAGCAACAAGTTCTGTGTACCAGCTATATTTTCCCAAGTGTACACTTAAATACTTAGCTATTAAAATGAAATAACCTGATTCACCTGCCGCCCCAAATCACCAAACAGACCACCCAGGCCACACTTGGAGACTCTGAGCTCACTCATCCACACGCACCAAGCTTATCCCAGCCGCTTTTCTTGGCGGGCCTCAGTTCCTACCCCGGAAAATTCTGAAACAGTAGCATCTGAGGTCTTTCCAACCCAATGCCTGGTCTCCCTGGATCTGGCACCTTCACTGGCCAAGGATCACGTCATCCTTGTACTGGAGCCTGGCTCAATTCCACCATGAATTCACGGGTTCCATATCTTTCACCAACTCCCATCATCCCTTTCCAGCCTCCGTGTTTGGATCCAGCCTCCTCTGCAGGGCTGGAGGCCATTATTACGTCCCCTGGGCCTACATCCCTCTGGTCTTCCTTGCTCATCTACCCACTGACCCTGCTCCCACGTGTACCCCAGCAGCCCTGCCTCTGGGTGAGCCACTCCCCTCCCCGCGCCCTGACCATTCCGCCCCTGATCCCCGCTCTCTTGGCCCCCAGCCCCCTCTGCCCTCCTTCCAACAATGGTGAGTGTGGGGGTACTTCTCAGGAACTCAATGTCTCTGTCTGTACAAGGAAGGCGTAAGTACTCAAACTGAAGTTCTTGGGGCCTGGGCCCGGTTTTCAGAGTCTATGAAATCACAAGCAAATTTTTTTGTGTTTTGTCATTCTTATGTAGAAAGGGTCCAGTCTTCAGAGTCCCTAATAGGGGCTCTGACCAAAAAAATGAGTAAAAGCCCCAGGAGCAAAAGGTCTCTGAAGGCCTTCCAGCTCCTGCTCTCATGCTCTATATCCTCAGGATACACACATTCCACTTGGCCACACCTGGACGAGGCAGTGGGCCTCAGTAAGAGATTTAAAACACCCTCCTGGGGCCGGCCCCGTGGCATAGAGGTTAAGTGCGCATGCTCCGCTGCTGCTGGCCTGGGTTCGGATCCCGGGCGCGCACCGATGCACCGCTTGTCAGGCCATGCTGTGGCGGCGTCCCATATAAAGTGGAGGAAGATGGGCACGGATGTTAGCCCAGGGCCAGTCTTCCTCAGCAAAAAAGAGGAGGATTGGCATGGATGTTAGCTCAGGGCTGATCTTCCTCACAAAAAAATAAAACACCCTCCCTTCCCTCTGAACTCCACCCTTCACGACCAACATCCCCAGAAGACAAGAAAGGGAAACACACCAAGAGTTTGATGCCTTTATTCAACTGAAGAGGCGAAGTGAGCTGTAACTTTAATAGGAGAAAAGAAGAAAAGGTCGAGTCACCCCAGGACCTGGGGCAGTAGGGGAGCTGTGGTGGCGGTCCCAGGAAGCCAGAATGGGAACTGCAGGACCAGGGCCAAAGGCCAGAGGGAGGGAGCCGGGGTCCAGGGAAGGTGAGAGGGAGGGAGCAGGGCAGTTCACCTGTCTGAAGGGACCCGGGGGTCTCGAGGGAGAGCCCACAGGGAGAGCCAGAGGACAGAAGTGACAGCTTCAGCTCAACATCCACACGTCACTAACACTGTCTTCTAAACAAAACAGGTGGCCTCCAGAGAGTGAGCGCCCTGTCCTGCCACATGTGCAAGCAGCAGCTGGAAAATCCAAGCCCTGCCCCGAGGATGCTGGATGAGATGCCCTCTAAAATCTCTTCTCCTCTTGATAGCCTTGGAATCCTCCCTCAGGACAAAAGAGAAGCATGGGGCCTGGGGAGGCGGGAAAACCATCTAGAAAGAGGCCTTAGCGGGTGATCTGCAGGGATGCACGTGGAGGCCACCGCAGGGGGCTCCTGACCTAAGTCGCCACACCTGCCCCTCTGCTTATCACTCCCTTGCATTTTACACCTAGCATCTCACAGAAGTCCTCGCAGGAACCCAGGGAGGATGAGGGTCTGGCCAGAGAACAGGAGTGGGGAGTAGACTGAGCTAAGGAGGGAGCAGCAAGCTAGAGGCAGAAATCCCAGTCGTGAGAGCAAAACTATGAGCACTCGTGGTGACGGGCACTGTGCTAAGTCCTTCAGGCACGCATGGTCTCATTCCCCCCTCCAGGACCACGAGGAGGCGGGTGGTCCTGGCATCCACGGGAGAACACGTGCTCCCTTGTTATGGATGAGGAGACTGAGGACAGCGGGGACCCACAGCCTGTCAGGTTAATCAGCCACAGAGGCAGGATTAGACCCAAGCAGTCCCTCCAGGGCCCACAAAACCAAAACCAAAACAGCCCTGTGGAGTGTGAGAAGGGGCCGGAGGCCAAGCCAGCACCAGCCACTGCACAAATTCACCTGGACGCCCGTGCTGCTTTAACAACTAGAACAGTGGGGAATATGCTCCGATTCCAGAACCTTCCTGCTCCTCCTCACCCTGTCCCTGGGCTCTGAGCATGGGCTTTTTCTTCTACCTTTACTTCAGGGATGGGCAGGCTCTCCCTGAATGCTCAGTGGGACTGGGTGTGCACTGTGGGACCAGGTCAAAGGGGAGCCTGCTACACCTTGGGGCAAATTCCAGAAATGACTCCGCTCCTCCCCCTCGCAAGGCACAGCCAGGCACAGCAGGCCTTGGTCCCTCTCCTATTTGTGTGGCAGGTGCGTGAGATCGTTAGTAGGACAGTGTCTGTCATATCTGCATGGCATTTGGGCTCCACTTATATTTCACTCCACAACGTACAAGCAATGCCCATCCCAAGCATGTCCCAGACGGCTGCACACCTGCTGCCACCACCAGGAGGGACAGCAGCGTGGAGAAGCTGGTGATGATAACCACACGGCTGCTATAGACACATTATGTTCGTTTATTCTCATTTCATTCTTGCACCCCTTTAAACAGGGGCAGAGGCTCAGAAAAGCCAAGCAACTTGCCCAAGGTCACACAGCACATTAAATGGCAGAATCCTAAGACTCAGCACTCAAGCTGGTCTGAGTCAAAAGCCCTGCCCTTGGCTACCATTCAGTGCCAAGGCCCTGTCCCTGGCTCCAGGGGCACGGCGGCTGGGGCAGCCCAACCTCAGGTCCCACCCCCAGCAGTTCTTCCCAGGAACTGCCACCCACAGCCCTCCGCTATCAACACAGTTTGCTGTTTGCTGGTCAATGTGGTCTGCTTGCTCAGGGAGCTGAGCACAGGGCCTGGCATGGCGGAGGCTGAAGGAATGAATCAGTGGCCACCACTGCTGCATCCTGGGCCCTTGCAGCACCTCCTATGTTATGTGTGTGCGCCATTTCAGCAAGGACCACACCACTTCTTTGTCTGTCCCCTCAATGGCTCCTTGCACATAATAGGTGCTCCATCCCACTGAGTGAAGGAGTCTAACATGTGGTAGAAAAGCCCTAGGTTTAAATCCCGCTCTGCCACTAACACCCTGCCTGACTTGGGCTGGTAGCTCAGTCCCTCTGAGCCTCAATATCCAGGGCAGGTGTGAGTGGCCCTAGTCTCGGTGGCTCTTGGTGGCCAAGCTACTCACCAACCCTGCAGGAGCAGCCTTGCAGCTGCCCCACTCTGCTGCTGGAAGCATGCCTGGTGCCGGATGTGGGTCATTCTTAACCAAATGCACTTCCTCTGGTTTGTGAGGAGAGGGGAGGAGCAGGACTTCCATCTTTACACTGAACTGGCCCTGGGGGCCCACCCCTGCCCAGGGCGCAGCCCAGCTTTCATTTATATGCTGCTCAAGTCCAACTCTGGTCAACAGCCACTGATGCAGGTGACTTAACCCTCAGGGTCTCTAGCTTCTGGCCACCAAATCAGGAATGGTGGCACCCCCTCCCCCTCCTGCTCCATGGCAGCAGCTCATATTATGGCACTAGGTCCATCTGCTCGTTCAACCCACACATCCACTCCAGTAGGGAGGTACAGTTATTTCCCCCTTTTACAAATAAATAAAGACGCAAACAGGAGTCAATTACTTGCCTGAGGTCATGAGTAAAACATAATTGGCTCTCTAGGAGAGAGAACAAACCACAAAACAGAATCTGAAGCTATAGCCACGAGGAACACTGCCCCGCTGTCATCAAAACAGTGAGTTAAAAATTCAAAGCCATGGAAAAGACCTTCTATAAACCTTAATAAAGATGAATGAGACCTTAATAAAGATGTATTATCCAATATAATGCTAAGGGAAAAAGTCACAAAGACAATATGATCTGACTTTTTTTAAAGGGAAAATATATACCAGAAGAAAGACAAAAATGTTCGTGGTGGTCACATCTAGATAATGAAATTACGGGTGGCTTTTATTTCCTTTTGGAGGGTGTATCTATTTCTTTAATTTTCTTCCATAAAGATTTAATTCTTTTATAATAAAAAATTTTAAAATAAATTTTTGTTTTACATTTAAAACAAAGCAGAAGTTACTCTTATGTGAACCAGAGGAATTATGAATGTATAAAATTAATGGCCAATTCTTCAATTAATTAAATCTGCTTTAAAACTAGAAGTAAAATGCGAAAAGTTTATATTTACTAAATATTTGTTGAATTAAAAAAAAAAGCAGGCTACGAGACCACAGTGGAGACGCAAGACGCCATGGAGCCTGGAAGGAAGGCTCAAGTATTTGGGCAGAACTGGCCTGCAGTCATCTTTGAATCCCCATGGTAATGAGCTCCCAGTTAGGACCCCTGCTTCCAAAAGGTGGCAGCTGCCCCAGCACGTGTCCACATAGGAGATCCCACGTGGATTCAGATCCCCAGCCAGGTCCCAGGACTTGTCTTTTGAGGTAAGTCTCACAACAGTAACTGACATGCAGCCTCCATGACAAGTATAATCCTAATGACAATGTGTGCACTGCATAGGTCCACTTCCTCCCCTTCCCAGTGGACTCTAAGACAGTGGGGACAGTCTATCCTGTTGAGACTGTGCTCCTAGCACCCAACACAGAGCCTGGCATGAACTATGGCTCAATAAGTGTTTGTCGAATAAATGAATAAACAAAAGAATGTGTGATTGACTAGGTGAATGAGTGAATGGATGAATAAAAGTGAATGGATGAATAAGTAAATTCTGACCTAGAACAAGGTGAGAGGCTGGACTTGCCCCAATGGCAGTTATCCAGCCAGAGTCCACCCTACAGTGGGATCAGAGTTGGCAGAACAACCTTTAGCCTTACGGCTGTGAGCAATACCCTCGCATGGCCATCATGCAGTAGACCTGGCCCCAGCACCAGCTAGCGCTGAGCACAGACAGTGCTATGTGTGGGACAGGGGCGAGGGTCATGATATAAGGGGAGGGAAGAAGAAAAGGTCCCCACCACTCAGGCTGTTGCTAGGAAAGATTAATCCAGGCCAGAAAATGTCATAAGCTTCCCACCTGGCCTTTTTCTAGAACACAAACTCCTGGGGCAACAGGACTCCCTCCCAGCGCAGCGGTGTCCATGAGAGTCCAAGGCCTCCACATTAATGCGAGTCACTCCAGCTCTGTGACCAGTGGCTCCTTCTGGCCAGGCCTCCCTTCCTCCTCCAGCCTGGCCCCCTGGTCTAGCCCTGCTGGCTTCTCCACATCATGACCCTGCCCTGGACCCAG
Source organism: Ceratotherium simum simum (assembly GCF_057802395.1). NCBI lineage: Eukaryota > Metazoa > Chordata > Mammalia > Perissodactyla > Rhinocerotidae > Ceratotherium > Ceratotherium simum. Next base: position 27,489,575 of record NC_141903.1, read on the forward strand.
GTATTCCAATTCTAAGAACCTCCCTCTTATTAAGCAACCCAATTAGCCCCACTGACCTCAACTCTCTGCAGTTCTCTGAGCAGCCGGGCGTTAAATCGCAGATCCAAGAGTGGAAATTGACTTTGTGTCAGTGGTGTCTGTGGATGCTGACACCATTAGATGGAGAGCCAGCAAGGAAGCCCTCATCTATTAGGACAGCCTGCCAGAGCTACTCTGAATTAGGAAGGCCTCAATTCTGCAACTTACAAAGGCCTTGTGGATTTTACTCATTTCAAATAAATACTGTAGCTCAAGCAATGGCCTAAAATGCATTTATTCACTCACCTCACCCAGGCTGACCTGGCGATCCCCTCAGGTGGCCTGCTCTGATTTACAAGCAGCTCATCACCTGCTCTGAAAAGATGCTCAAACACACGAGGTCTCTTTACGCAGCTTCCCTTTGGGCCCTGTTTTCATGGGTAGTTGGAGTATTTCGTGAGAATGACAAGCCTAGCCACTCAAGGCCTTTGCCCTTGCTGTCCCCACTGCCTGGAACACCTTTTCCCCAAAAGGTTGCTTCCTTTTTGATTTCTCAGGCCTCAGCACAAATATCAGCTCGGGGGGGGCTTCTGGACCACCCTTCGTAATGTAGTTCAAGGACCCCCGTCACACGTCCTTGTCCTATTGATTCTTTCTCAGGGCTTATCACTAGCTGCTATCACCTTGCTTATTTCCTGCCTCCCTAGGTCAGCTCCCTAAGCACAGGACTGGGTCTAGCTCATGGCTGTTTCCCCAGGTCTGAGCACAATGGTGGCATCCAGGAAATGAGCATTAAATATGGGCTGGGTGAGAGAAACACCCCTTGGTCGAACAATGAATGAACCAAAGAGACCCAGGGCGAGGGGTCAGACAAGGCACCGGACCATATGGCTGCGGCTCCCAGTCAAGGAAGCTCTGATGCCCCCTGCTCACAGGTACAGGTGAGGCCCCCACCCCTTGTGGGGGAAGGAGGGAGGCAGGCTGAGGCAAGTTCCCAAGATTACAGAAAAAGAGCATCTCACAGGAAGTGATGTGCAGTCTACAGGGGCAGGAAAAATCACTGAATCCCCTCAGAGTGTGTGTCCTAGGGCTTCTAGCAGGGGCCACGCACAATCTACTGACACTGGCCAGACTACGCTGCCGTTACTGTGACGGAGAACAACAAACGTAAAACAACAATAAACAATGAACTAGGGCAGCATAAGCTCCCCAAGACCAGGGACCCCGCTTCTTTTCTGCTAAAAATCTCCAACATCCGGTAAGTGCTGGCACATAATAGGCACTTCAGTAAGTACTTTTTTAATAACATTTATTCATGAAGTGTCTCCTATAGGGTAAGCACTTTGTATACAAAGTCTACTGATTCTTCAGATCAAGTCTGTCCAGCCAGGGCCCCTATCATTACCTCAGAGAGGTGACATAAGATGCCCAACCAGCAAGGGAAGGCAGAGTGAGGCCCTGAACGCAGGGTGTCATCGGCCAGAGCCTGGCGCCCCGACTACCGGGCCGCCTCGCCTCCTGCAAAGCCAACCAGTAATAATGACACCATCGACCAAGCCCCATCATGTGCCAGACGGGCAGGGCTCTACCACCGAGGTCTCAGTAATCCTTTCAACAGCCCTCTGCGCACCACAGAGAAGGCAACCGTGGCCCCAAAAGGTGAAGTCACCTGGTGTCGGGTCCACCTCAAATAGCTGGCAGAACTGGGATTCCAACAGAGGTACTTTTCCACTCTGAAGGACAGGCTCTTGGGGTTCAGCCACACAGCATTCCCCTGAAAGGGAAAGGCTGTCGTGGAAGTTGGGATAATTTACTACAAAAATCAGGATGTTCGCGAAGAAACTGCATGTCACCCATGGCTCCTACTACAGCAAGACAACTCAGGACCCCGTTCCCGCTCAGGCCAGCCTCTGACGTGGGACTCTGGCAGGTCCATGCTCTCTGGGCCTTACTTTCCCCACCTGTTGCTTATTATTATTTTATTTATTTATTTTTATTTTATTTTATTTTTTATTGCAGTTACATTGGTGTATAACACTGTATAAATTTCAGGTGTACATCATTATACTTTTGTTTCTCCATAGATTACATCGTGTTCACCAACCAAATACTAATTACAATCCATCACCACGCACATGTGCCTAATCATCCCCCACCTGTTTAACCCAATGACTCGACTCCAAAGTTTTAGAAATCTAAACGCTATCACTCACTTGCAACTAAGTAAATACGAATGCGATATTATGTTTTTCCAGCTTTCTACAGTTTATAAAACACTTTTACATGGATTATCTCATCCACCCAACAACCTGCTGTTGGGCTAACGTCCTCACCTTTAGCGTGGGAAAGAAACAGTGACTCAGAGTTTAAGTGACTTAGTCAAGGCCCCACAGCAAGTGGGTGGCAGGCTCAGGAGCTGGTCCCCCACCCTAGTCCGGTGGGCTTTCTCCTCCAACCGGCACTGCCACGGGTGAGGATGGAGCACCAGAAGGTCCCGGGGTTTTGTAAGGGAAGGAAAGTGTGGGGAAAATAAGCACACCCATACAAATCAATAAGAAAAGAATCAAAACACAACAGGCAGCTCACTGGAGAGGAAACACAAGTGACACTTCACCATGCGAGGAAGACTGCAAATTAAAACTCAGGAGAGGCCAGAGAGACAAAGATCAAAAAGTTTAATACCATGCTGTGTGGGTGAAGGTGTGTGGAAACAATCATTTCTTATTCATTTCTGTGGGAATGTAAAACTGATATAATTCCATGACAGGGAATGTGGCAATACTCATCAAAATTTAAAACGCATACACTCTTTAACTGGGCCATTCCCCTCAGAGGGATCTATCCTGCACATCCACTCACAAGCGTGCAAAATGACACTCATACAAAGACAGTTGCTGCAGACTCGTATGCACTAAATGAGGAATAACCTAAATGCCCAACAGAAAACTGTTAAACCAACTACAGTCAAGCCAGAAAATGAAGTAGATCTTTCTTTATATACTGACATGAAATGATCTTGAAGATATATTATGAAGTGGAAGAAAGCAAGTTGCACAGCCACGTTCTTTGCTTTCTACCATTTGTACAAAAAATGGAGGCAGGAAGTCAGAGCATGTATATTCTGGCGACTGCATGGTTTATCTCTGGAAGAACATGTCAGAAATTGGTAGTGGGGTTGCTCTGGGGACAGGAGCACAAGAATGGGAGAGATGACTTTCATCTGTAACTTTTACAAGTTTTTCAAGCAGGATCATGTGTTACATTTGCAAAATAAATACAAAAGCCAGTCTATTGTCTTTTTCCCAGTGAACAAGGCTGTATGTTGAAACCAGTATGAAAATTAACTTGTTTGGTAGCTGGATCTTCCTGGGGCCTGCTCCACGTGACCCCCCCACCAATCTCTTCCCCTTGGGCCGGCTTCAGTTGCAGCCTGAATCACAAGGTGGATCAGCTAACACTTCAAAGGGCCCGGCTGAGTAAGAGATTCTAAATCAGGAAGCCTGGGTTTGAATGCCTTCTCTACCAGCAAGGGTGTTTATCTTGCTCTGTACATATTAAATGTATGTACAGACAGATGCGATACACAGTGTGTGGAATAAAAGCCCAACCTCCCGGGTGATGAAATCCTGAGGTAGAATGGCAAGAGGTCACGTGAAATACTTGGAGGTGATCAGATATTGTCCAAACCTGATACTCTCCAAGTTAAAACAGTAGCTGTTGCTGGGATAGGGGCAGGCTGGTGGAGTAATAACACTGCCTTACATCTATTTATGACTCTGCAGCTTGCAAGGAGCTGGGAATCCTCAATACACGCGTTCTCACAGCAATGCAGGGATTGTTCCCATTCTATGAAGGAGGAGAGGGGCTGAACGAGGTGACGTGGGGAGCAACAGTTAAACAGAAGGACTGTCCAGGGTCCCCCTCTCAAGGTCACAGGCAGAAATCAGCCCATACATGACAGCTGGGAGGCAGGAAAAGTGTGTCCGAGGAGGGAACCACAGCTGGAGGTGGAACCTACAATGTTACTTTAAAAAAAAAAAAAAAAAAAGCACTGCTTTTGACTGGTTATTTCTGAGTGCTGGGATGCGTTTTTCTTTTGCCTATTTGTATTCTCTCAAATTTCAATAAATGAACACCTGCCACTTTTCTAAGAAGAAAATACAATTTATATAAAAATAAAAGAAAACAGATAATCACATATTCAGTTGAAAAGCATTTAAACGCACCAGACTGCTAAGAGTGGCTGTTTCCTGAGGGGAAGAGATTACAGGATGTGGGTGGCCTCACTTTCTCCAACAAGTTAGTTCCTAACACTTGAAATTTTTTTAATACGACTTAAAAAAAATTTTAATAAAAAAATTTAATATTAATTAAAAATATATTTATATATTTGTTGAACAAACAACCAAAATATAAAATGAAAAAAGGAATTTAAGGCAATTCAGTTATTTCTCCAAAACACTTTGGGGTTTTTTTCGTTTTGTTTTGTTTTTTTATTTTTTTAAATAATTTCATTTATTTATTTATTTTTTCCCCCAAAGCCCCAGTACATAGTTGTATGTCATAGCTGCACATCCTTCTAGTTGCTGTATGTGGGACGCGGCCTCAGCATGGCCGGAGAAGTGGTGTGTTGGTGCACGCCCGGGATCCGAACACGGGCCGCCAGCAGCGGAGCACACGCACTTAACCGTTAAGCCACGGGGCCGGCCCCATGTTGGGGTTAATGGTGAATTACGGAGCAATTAAACGAATGTCTGATTTATAGCAATATAAAATTTTTGTTTTAAACTCCATAATCTTTAGCTTCTTTTATTACCCAACAAAATTGCTTTTAAATTAACTTGTTCCATAAGGCTCAGAGCAAAACTTCCCTTGGACGGAGGCAGATCCCGTCTTCAAGGCTGAAGTGGGGCCTGGCCACTTGCACAGGCACCACCATGTGCACATGGACGTGCCCGTTAGAGCCGCTGTCATCTAATCCACCTGGCTGCAAAATCCGGCAGCTGGAGAGGGCTGGAGGGAGCTAGGTAGCTCTGGTGTTGTATTGCCTATTAGCTACACAGTACGGTAAGTGTGGTCGCTCTTTTTCCACTTGATGTGAGCTTTCTTTAAATAATTGCAGACCTCGCAGTTGAGCCGGTAGCAGCTCTGCATGAAAGACACCGGGGTCTGGGGCCAAGAACAGCCATCCTGAGCCTCAAACAGCACCCACGGCCAAGTCTGCAGACCCCTGGGGCATCTGAGAATTCGCTGACACCTTGTCTCCCTTATTAAAATGTTTTGTAACTGAAACAGAGAGGAGAACTCAAAGGCAGTTTTAAAGATAAAAAAATGACTCAAGATGGATAAAACAGTACTGTGGAAAAAAGGAAGAAATCAATTTTTAGATATAATCTATCAGTAGAGCATTTTGAATAATTTGCTCCTTTAAAAAAATCTGGCCCCAAGTTCCTGATTTTCACCCAATCTTTCCACCCCCATGAGTGACTTATCCAAACGTTCTGTGATTCACTGAGGAGGTTGGAAATCGGGGATTCTCTTGCCTGGAGTTCCTCCTCCGCCTTCTCCTCCTTCCAAACCCACTCGTTTAAGGCACATGATCCCATGACAAATTTCTTCCAACTTGCAGTTCAAACAGAAGTCAGCACCTGTCACCAGGAAAAGGGACATAACTGGGGAATTAAGAACCTGTAACTGGCTTTGCCTTCTAGAATACGGAAATCACATGGCCCATCTCAGATGCGACAGTTCCTAGCTCCATCTGTCTCCAGGAACGAACCTTCTCCTACTCTATCCAGTACCTGGCAGTTCTACCCCAAGCAGAATTTACATAAGCAAGACAGCCCCCATGATAGAAAAATAATGAGTCACAGCATGGCAGAGATGGGAGAGATGGGGAAACTCAGGCCAAGAGAGGGAGCCAGACCTGTCAGGTCACACAGCAAAGAGGGCAAGCAGGACCTGAACCCAGGCCTTCTTCCAGACTCCCAGGGACCATACTCGCACCACAGCACTCTAATCTCCAGTGCAGCCACAAAATTCTCTCAACAAGATTTCCTCTTCCCTAACTCTAACTCTAACGTAAAGAGGAATCAATGGAAGTTATACTTTTCTGGGGGATTTGCAACTACTGCAAAATCACACAATGGAAGGATGTCGCAACTCCAAAAAGACTGGAGATCACTGCTCCAAGGAGGAGTCAAGACAATCCTGGGAACTCAGTCCAGACAAGGCTCAGACACGAACGGCTGAGGGGCCCCTTATAAAACCATTCTTTCTCGACCAGGCAGACTTGGGGGGCCACAAGTCCCACATTTCCCTCAAGTTCCTGCAACAGTGACCTTACTGGGCAAGTCACTTCAACATTCCTGGGCCACAGATTCTTCATCTGTAAAATGGAAATAAAAATCCTCACGAGGATGTGAATTATGGATGTGAAAATGCTATGTGAATTTCACAGTAATATGCTAAAAGGGATAACAGCGGTGGTAATAGGAGTAATCATTATGATTATTATGGCAATAATTATCATTATCATCATTAAATTTATTGAAGACTTACTCTATAAAGCTACAAACCTTCTCCCTGTCCATCAAGTACCTGGTAGTTGTGGGGACCTGGCCCCCCCACGATGGAGGGTGTTGCTTTATTGGGCAAAGGACTTCAGTCAGGACTGCAGGTGAGAGGCTGTGCCCCAGCCTTATGCCTCCACCACCACAGGGTGATACCACTCATTCCATCCTGCCTGTGAGGGCCAGGGAAAACCTAGTCACCCTCCCTAAGACCTCCCCACACCCCTAGAGCGGCCTCCAGCTAGTTTCTCGGGCTGGAAATCTTGGCACTCCTACTTGTGATTCTTCCAGACACTTAGTTCATCTTGCGTGTTCTTCGCCCTCCCAGGAGTCCTCCAGCCAGCTCAAACCCTCCACTGATGGGGAGGGAGCTCACTGCTCATTCACCAGCCACAGGACCTGCGGGGCCTTAAGACAGGCTGGTCTCTCCCTAGGACGCCCTTCCCCATCGTGTCAGCCAGCTCCCACTCCTCCCTCAATACTCCTTCTGCTACTCGTGCTGTCTGGACATTCCCTCTGCACTGGCCGCCCTCCACGGCCATCTGCAGATCTGTTCTTCCCAGGACAAGGAGCAGGGCTTGTTCAAATCTGCAATCCTAGCTTCCCACACAGAGGGAGTGATTGCTGCACGGAGAGAAAAAGGAAGAGGTATCAAATGATAACCCACGTCCTGTAACTCATGGGGTCTACGAGTTTCCTCCACCAGTCTGTCATCAAAGCACCCAGTCAGTTGTCATTATCATTGATAACACCCAGGCACTGCACTAAACTCTTCAGACATTATATCTTCTGATCGTTTCAACCACCCACTGAGATACTTACTATTATCTCATTGCATAGGTGAAGAAACTGAACCCAGGCAGATTAAGTAACATGCCCTTAAGTCACTGAGCTGCTAAACGACAGACTCTGGACCCCAACCCTGTCTCAGAGTTCTAGTCTTAACCACCGTTCTAGTCTGCCTTCCACTGACTCTCAAAATCCAGACCCCAGACTGTGTCCATACCTGGAACCAGCTGATACTGCTTCTCCTCCGGTTGTCGGGCAACCAGATTATTGAACATTTACTGTGAGGTCATCTGAGAAAGGAGGTCTTTCTTCTCCCTCTGGGGTGGATTCTAAATCTCCCTCCTCCCTCTCATGCATTTCATGTCATCCTCAAGCCCACTCTGCTCTCCCCAAGACTTGACCCACTAATTTGGGCCTACTTCAGGTCTAGGGAGACGGGCCTCTGGCAGGACACCATCATTGTCCTCTAGGTTCACTGCTACAGTGCCCGGACCCCCCTCCCCCAGAGGTGGGAGATTGCCACATTCCCGCTGGGGGCTGGTCCACGAAGTGCAAGCCAGGCAGCCACTCCCTCGGTCACCAGGACAAAGGGCAAGTGCTGGAAAAGGCTGGAGGCCCAGGGTGCTGCTGAGCAGGTCCCTGTGGCTGCACTCACGGGACAGGGAAGAGCCGCTGCCCAACCCTAGGGAGAAAGCGGTGTGAGGGCACTGGGGCACTGGGGCATGACTCCTTGGGGGCAGGGCTCTGGTCACACCTGCCTGCTGGGCCCCTGGGGGCCTCTGCAGGGCTCAGTCAGCAAAGCAGCTGTATCCCTGAACCCCACCACTCCCCCTCTGAGCCTCAGGTCCCTCGCCTGAAGAATGGGGCTAAGGGTATTTATCTCCTGGGTTGTTGGGAGAGTTAAGTGAGCTCAGCACAGTGGCCAGTACAGATTCAGGGCTCGACACACACTGAATTCATTCATTCATTCAAGAAACCTTCAGTGAGTGCCAGCCATGTGCCAGGCCCTAGGCTAGGTCCTGGGGATACAGTGGGAGCTAGACAGGCAATGTCCAATCCTTGTGGAACTTCCATTCCCACAAGGTCAACGGGCAATCGATGAGGGACAAATTAATAAAGAAGAAAGTAACTAGGAGCAGTACATGCCTTAAAGAAAAGAGAACGCAGTCCTGGGACAGAAAGTAGACAGAGCGGGAGATCAGGGAAGGCTTCCCTGAGCAGGTGATGTCTCAGCAGATCTGGAGGAGGTGAGGGAGAAGCCAGCCATGGCAATGCCTGGGAAGAGCACTCTAGGCAGAGGGAACAGCATGTGCAAACGCCTCACTACACTAGCTTGAAGACTACTTCTATTATCACTTGAGCCACACCCTGCCCACTCTGTAGAAGCAGCACATAGAGCTGGGACGACAGTGACCTGGGCATCAGGAGAAGTGAGTTCTAGTCCTGTTGCCTCCCCTAAACCGCTCTATGGCCTGGGACAATGACCAGCACTCCCTGATCTTTAAGGGTCCTGATAAATCAAATGATCACTGGTCTAAGGGTCTGTAGATGGCTTGCATTCCCTCAGGCTCCCTCCTTTCCCCCGCCGCCAACCCACCCACCTCTTGACGTAACTGTGATTGTCCCCCACCCCCCCGCCCCACGCTGTCCAGTAAGTGAGTGTGTGGCTGAGGATCAAGGAGGTCAGATACAGAGATGAGGACAAATATTTGAAAACTGATTTGCTGTAAGATCTTATCAAATCACTCTCTGGGCCTCCATTTCCCCATCTGTAAAGTGAGAATGCTCGCTCCTCTTGCCTGCGACACAGAATTGATGGGAAGATCAAATGGAAATGCCAGGTGAGGAAGCCCCCCGGCTCTACACAGGCATTACACGGATCATCTGTATCCTAAGCACGACGCTGTGCTCCAGACTAAGGCAGGAAGGACAGAGAGGGGAGGGGACACAGAGTTAATGCCAGACAATCTACAAATAGTATCTGATTGTTTAGACCAAAGCAGGGGTGCCATGAGAGGAAGCTTTTTGAAAACATGAAGCTTAAGGGCCTGCTTTTGCTCAAAGATTCTCATCCAATAAGTCTGGGATGGCCCCAGACATATAACTATTATTTTTTAAACTACGCAGTTGATTCTGATATGCACTCATGGTTGAGAACCACCAATTAGTTCTACCAACCCTGGGAAGGTAAGACCTATTATTATTCCCATTAGGGAGCTGGCTATCTAGAGCACAGAGCCGCTGTCTCCCTCCTTGGATCACACAGCTAATAAGCCCTAAAACTAAGATTTGAAGCAGACAGTTTGCTCTCATCAATCACTAAGCCACACGGTTTCTTGAGGCCAATCAGTATTTGCCACATACTCTACTGCCCCTTGCAGCCTCGGAAATACAGAGACAACATCTCATGTTAGGAGGCTGCATTAGCTTTCAAAGAAACTTCTATGGCTAGACTAACTCCTTATTCACCTGATCATTGAGGAATAAACTGTGCTACCAAGAAGCTAGGTTTATAGAGGACTTTGAAACTTTTGCTGCTTTTGATAGACTTCCTATTTTAGATGGTAATACCAAAGTGCATTTCATTCTTCGTTGTTTCCTCGAACAGAGAACACAGAACACAAGACGCCTCTCCTCAGGGATGACACGTTGTCTCTATGACCCATTACCCTTGTACTTTCATACAGGAATGTATTCAGGAACAAGGGGCCTTCTTGTCCCTTCACTAAAAGGCCCCAAGTTGCCTTCAGCGCCAGTCCATGTGTTTCTGCATCTGGCAGAACCGCACAGCCCCGCCCCATGCCTCTCTGGACACACACTAACAGAACCGACTTGCTGCTTCTAATGTGATGAGGCCTGGACAGGACTGCTGAGCTTGTAAGAATGGTGCATAAACTAAGAGCAGATTGGCCCTAAGAAGGAAGAGTGAGAGGTGATCAGATGTGGGACGGACTGAGTCTTGAGAGGATTCCAAGGAAGGAAAGATCGATAGGGCATGGAGTTAATCCTCTTGGTCTGGAGGATGCAGTCACTGTTCCCCGAGTCTTCCCTCACCCCTTTCCCGCCAGCCTGCCCAGTCCCTCTGGAATAAGCAGCTAGGCAATGGACATGAGGCCCAGTGTAAGGCGCTGGTTTCAATCTCCCTGTAAGGTGTAGGGACATTCGCTCAGACACCTCCCTGCAGATACCGAGACTCCTGAAGCCTGAGCACCTCCCCAGTTGGGCCAGAGCAATGCCCTGTAACAGGCTGGATTCCTAACAGTGGTTTAACATTCCACAAAGACCTGCCCACTGGAGGCGCATTCTGATAGGTGGTTCTGGAGGCTCCAGAAAGTGTTTGCCTTTGATTCCTTTGTGTGCAAGGCTTATCTTAGAGACAAAGGCAGTGGGCTCCTTGTGGGGACTGGTGCAATCCCTATGCTCCCCTCAACTCACATCCTAGCACAGTTCCAAGCACAAAGAAGGGGCCTCTGGGGCCAGGCAAATGGATGGTGAATGTACTGAAAGATCTAACAGCATTTGCTCGCTCATTCAGTCACTCAACGAATATTTACCAGGGGCTTACAGAGTGTCAGGAACTGTTAAGGCACTGGGGGATTTGACGGCAAACCAGGTGAGGAGGTCCCTTTCCTTAGGGAGCTCCAGTCCTGACTGGGTAGAGAAGAGAGAAGGGTGAAGAATAAATGGATAAACAAAAGTTATCACTGGCTGGGCCGGGAGTTCTGCATTTAAGGCTCCGGAGAAGGCCAGGGATGGGGACGAACCTGGCACGCAATTGGCCCTGAATAAATGCATATTCCCTCCCCATACAAATCCTCCCCCAAAGCAAAGCCTCTTCTGCACCCCATCTTGGCTAGAGAGACGCCACTCTGAGCCCCCTGCACTCTGTGCCTTCTCTCCCACATCCCTCTCACCTCCACTGAGCGCAGAATACAGAGGCCTCCTTCCTGCTGCCCATCACCCCCATTCCGGTCCTTTCTACATGCTCAGCCAGATTAGCCACACTGCAGTGGTTAAGACCATTGCCCTGGGGCCGGCCCCGTGGCTTAGCGGTGAAGTGCATGCGCTCCGCTACTGGCGGCCTGGGTTCGGATCCCGAGCACGCACTGATGCACTGCTCGTCCGGCCACGCTGAGGCCGTGTCCCACATACAGCAACTAGCAGGATGTGCAACTATAACATACAACTATCTACCGGGGCTTTGGGGAGAAAAAGGGAAAAAAAAAAGACCATTGCTCTGAAGCCAGGCAGACCTAGGTTCAAATCCTAGCATTTCCACTTCCTGCCTGGTTGATTTGGGGCAAGTCACTGAACTTCGTGCAGCCTCATAATACCACATACCATAGCACCAACCTCACCAGGTAGCTGAGGATGAAACAACATAATGCATCTGAAGGTCCTAGCTTAGTACCTGGCACATACCAAGTGGTCACTGAATGTTAGCTATTTCCTATGATTACTGTTGTTAATAACAATCCTAATGAAACCTTGGCCAACTCCTCACTGACTGCCAAGTCCAAACTCCTCACCGGGACATTCCAAGCTCTCTCCTTTAGTCAGTCTCCCCATCTGTTTTGTTTTGGGGTAGCTGGAGGGCAGATATAAACTCACCAGGTGACAGAGTAATGAAAGCAGGGCACACATGGGTCTGTAAGAGACTGTGGGATCACAGAGCAAAAAGGGGCCACTTCTGAGAGGGGGGAATTAGGGAGGTGGCGCTCGAGCTGGGCCTTGATGATGCAGCTGGAGATGGGGAGGAGGGACAGATCCCATGGTAGGGGCCCTCGTGGTTACCTGGTATAGGGAAGGAACTGCAGAACAGCACCAGTACCACCAACTCTGTAGTCAGCCTCAGTCTGCTTAACTGCAAAATGGGGTAACAGTGGGGGCTATTTCATGGGGTTCCTCTGAGATTAAATGTGATTGTACACGTGAATAATTTAGCACAGGGCTTGGCAGAGGAATTGCTTGAAAGGGTTAGCAGTTGTTCACCGTTATCGTCGCCATGATTGTTGAAGGATATGGTTGAAGGTGAGGCCAGACTGGGAACACCTAACACCAGGGTCCACGTTAAGGAAATGTTGTTCTGCTCTTGCAGCAGGGGATACAATGTTGCATGGTCACACGGTGTCTGATGAATAGATGGATGGATGGGCATTTGAGGCCTTGAACACCATACCCAGGAGTCTGCTCTGCAGGTCGTGCAGGGTGGGCCTGCAGATGTTCTGAGCAGGAGCTGCTGTGGCCTAGGATTGTTAGCAGCATGGAAGGCCGGGTCATCCTTGGTGCCAAGGAGCCAGGGCAGGGCCCCCCCCAGTGTCCTGGGTACCACACTTCCCCTTGAGGAGCCTGAGCAGAAATAAAGGCTCAAGCAGCCACGTTGCCAAGGCTGTTTGCCATGGCAACATCAGGGAGCCACTCGTGGGCCGGCTGCTGCAACTGCTCAGGGCCTGGTTTCTAACGTCTCTTTGCTCTCCCTCTGCTAAGTGACTGTGTTCTGCCAGGCAAGCACAAGGAAAAAACACGGCTGCAGAGCTGCCGGGGAGCATCCATCTCAGCCAACAGGGCTCGCCCAGCTGAGTACCCAGACAGTGGGGCCCAGACAGTTGAGTCTGCTTTGCAGAGCCAGCCCTGCCCAAGCAGACAGCAGTCAGGGGGCCTGTCCTGCTACTGCTGGGTGACGGGAAGGCATCCCCCGGTCTGCTCCCAGTCTGTTTCCTCACTTCAAGGTAAGAGCATTGAGTAAGATGGTCTCTAAGGCACTCCCAACTCCCTGAAAGCTCAAGTTTACATTGGTATATTTACATCGTTGTCATTATCATAGTGGCTGCCATTTACTGAGCACTTGCTATATGCTAGGCAATGCTGTAAGCATTATTTATCCTCTGCTGTTACCCTAAGAAGGACATGCTGTTATTATCTCCAGTTTTGCATATGAGGCAACTGGGATCAGAGAAGTTAAGACACTTGCTCAAGCTCACACAGCTAGTAAGTGGTAGACCCCTGATTTTAACCCTTAGCAGTTAAACTCCAAAGTTTAACTCTTAACTATCTGATATTTCTCCTCCTCTCTTCAAGTGGCATCTAACTGGATTTGGTTTCTTAAGTCAGTACTGCAACACCTGCTGAGGCTGGCTGGGATTCCTCTTCAGTTCCTCCACAAGTATAGGGCAAAGGAGAAGATAATACTCTGACAGAAGAACCTCGGGGCCTAGACAGGATCAACGACCCAGAGCTCAGTGGGAAGATAGATAGTAGGGTCCACATTATATTTGCCTGTTTTTAATATTAACCATGGCTCCTACTGACTGAGCATTTCTAAATGCTTCACAGGCATCGTCTCAACTAGTCCTCTCTAAAGGTCTTTACAGTATGTGCTATTATCAGCCCCATTTCCTAGATGAAAACTGAGGCACAAAGAAATTTTGTGCCAAGGCCACAGGGCTTCCCCCAAGCAGAGTCCAATACTAGGATTCAAAGCCCTCTCAGCCACCTAAATAAATAACCAGGGTAAATGTTTGTTTTCTCACCTAAAAGACTGAACAATATTTACAGGCCTTCGGGGATAATTAATCCATGCCTTTGCGCTCCCACTGGTAAAAGTCTCTCTGGTCTCCTCTAGGCCCGTGTGGCAACTCAGTCTCTGCCCTAAAGAAAGAGCAGGGTGGGGAGTCCAGGAGTCCAGCTGCCACCACGAGCCTGTAGACCCAGTGCCAGCCCAGCTGTGTGACCTCAAGCCAGGCTGCTCCTCTCAGCTCTGTGAACCCAGGCTGCTGAGCCCACAGCCCTGTCTCCTCATGGGGTGGTCCTGAGCACCTAATGACAAAACCCACTGTCAACTGCAAGGGGAGTGAGTGGGGCCTTCGGGGTTTAGGAACCGCGAGAGCAGGAAGAAAATGCAGGCTGTCCCGGGCCCCATGGGCACCACAAAGCCAGCCACTCTGGGCAATGGTGTCTGAGGACCATCTTCCCTGTCTCTCCTCCAGAACCAAGACACCCCCCCCCAGTCCTGATACTGGAAAAGAACTGGCCAGGGAGTCAAGCACTTGGGCCTCCTCCAGCTAGGTGGCTTCTCCCTCTGTGCCTCAGTGTCCCTTCTTCTGGAAAAGGCAGGGGTAGACCTGATGCTCTCCCAGGGCCCTCCCAAGCCTGGCAGGAGAGGCGGCTGCTCAGGGGCCAAAGCACAACTCCCAGGTTAGACACTCACTGGCTGCAGACCCTGAGTGACTTACCTAACCTCTGTCATCACTTACAAAACGGGGAAGACAGACCCTACCTCACAATTATTGGGAGAAACCCACACAACAGAACTCAAAAGTCTCTTCACAGATACACAGTGACATAGTCACGGATGACATGAGGTGGTGTGTGGCTGGAGGAACAAGAGTGGCCACGAGTCGAAAATGGCTGAAGCCAGGTGACAGGGGCATGGGGACTCACTATACCGTTCCCACCGCTGGCTCCTCTGTCTGACATTTTCCCTAGTAAAATGTTTAAAATACAAAGTTCTTTTCAGAGAACCTAACACCTAATCATATAAAACATTCTTCTGCTCAAAAACTCGCCTACTTCATGGGTAACCACAAGGCTAGTCCAGGATAAAAATATTATTTCTTGCCCTCCCACAGCTGTCAACCTAGTTGTAGGGATAATAGGGTACAGACACCACAGGACAGTCAGGGACACCCTCCTCTTCGGTGGCAGAGGCAGAAGAACAGTTTGTTTAAAAGGCTTCCCAGAGAGGACAGGTGTGCATGGGGCCTGAAGGGCAGGTAGGCTATAAATACGGTAAAATGGTGGGGGTGGTGTGGGGAGGATAGTCCAGGTCACTCCACAAGCATTCATTAGTCTGCCCCTTCTCAGGAAGAATGGACTGAAGAGACAAAACAAGAAGCAGTGCCTGCCCTGAAGAGACTCATAGTCTAGCATATTCGTTCACTCAGGGAGGATTTTGAACGGTACTGTGTTCCAAGCACTTGTCTGTTCACTGTGGGAAAAAGTGCTGAAGGAAACAAACAAAAATCCTTGCCCTCATGGAGCTTAACAATGTGGAGTGACCTCCTAAATGTTAACACTTAATGTGAGCTACATTAGAAGAGACCTACCTATTATTTGGTGCTTTAAATCCATTTCATCATTTGATTTTCATTGACCCCTGGAAACGACTTTTAAGAGAAGTACTATTTATCATTATCTTCACACATGAGGAAATGGAAGCTCCGAGAGTTTATGTGACCCACCAAAGGTCTCACAGCAGGCAAAGGGCAGAACCAGGACTCAAACCAGACAGGCTGACTTTAAAATGAGTGCACACTGCCACCCATGGGATGCAGTAGCTGTGCCTGAAGGTGAGAAAGACGTCACTCAAACAATGGCATGGGAGCTGGGTTTTGCGGGATGAGTCATGGAAATGGTGCAAATGGAGACAGAGGAGACGGAAAACAATGGCATGAGCCCACACTTCTAGGAAGAAGATTCACGACATATTCTGGGGTGGGCCAGGATCCCACAGGGGAGGCAGGCCACTCAGGATCGTCAGGGGCCTAACTCTCCAACTGCAAGCACCTGAAGGCCCTTGTACATCAGGTTATACTTTAGGCTTCAATTTACAAGTACCAGGGAGGCATGAGTGATGTGTAAGCAAGGGAGTGACATCAGACACGCTCTCTAGTAACTGCAGGAATCCAGCTGTGAATGGGCAAGGAGCTAGACCAGAAGAGGGGGAGAGAACAGAATAGGCAATCCAATCCAATTGATTCTGCATCAACTGAGGGTCCACAGGATGGCTGTGAGACGAGCTTGGAGGAAGACAGCCAGGAAATGACCCTGCTCATTCTCTTTCAAATGACTTTATTTGTGTTCCCTTGACCCTCACATAGCAAGAATTATGCTTCCCTTTTTTGCATAAAAAATGTTGCATGGATGGGAGTTCACACTATACTTGATCTCGCCCTTCTAAAGTGCCTCAAAGAGAGAATTCCAAGTTCTGTGAGCAGCAAGCTGATGCTGATTTTACATACATTATATTATTTAATTCCCAACCCTGAGAATTGGGGCCTGCTATGCCCATTTCACAGATCGAGAAACTGAGACCTAGAGAAGTAGAAGGACTTATGAGTTCTGTCTTCTCTCTATATAATGTGCCTTCATTTGCTCAAGGTGCTGGAAATACAACAATGAACAGAAACAGAGAATGGTTCCTGTCTTCATGGAGCTTGGGGTCAAGCTGTCTGGGAATCGTGCCTGCTGATCCTGGCTCTTCCACTTACTCGAAGGTAGCGTAAGTAGGTTGTCTTCATCAAGTCAGCGAGTTCTCTGAAATCGTAAACTTCTCATGTGTAAAATGGGAGTAATAATAGCACCTATACTTTGCAGAACCTCTATGAGAATGAAATGTAAAAATGCAAATAGAAGGCTTGGCAGAGTGCATGATATCTAGAGGATGCTCAAAAAATGGTGTTGATGATGACAATGATGCAGGAGGAAACAGCTATTAACACTGCAATGCTCATGTTATGACCTCACTTCCAAGCCCAAGCCCCCACATGCAAGGCTGCTCTGACTCAAACCAGTATTCCTTCTATTATTCCAGAGGAAGAAGGAAGAGGGTGATTCACATCTTGGCCATGAGGGAGCTTCTGGCTGGCCCGCACCAGCTGGGGAGAGGAGGGCCCCAAGGTGAAGGGGAAATATGAGCCCCCTGGGCCCAGCTGCTGGGCCACTGCTTTTCCTGGATTTCACAGGCATCCTGATCATTAGCACCAGCCAGGGAGCCCCAGTGAAAGTGGAGCCCAGGCCTCTGGTAAACAAAGCCAGCAAACAAGTCCCCTTCTGGGCTCAGGTGAAGAAGTTACTCCCCCTGGTCTCACACAGGTGAAGGGGGGCAAAGGCACCCAGCAAAGGCTGCACTTCAACCTGCCCCTACAGATGGCTAGAACTTTGACTTGGAAAAGAAGTTAGCCCTGGCTTTGGGGCTGTAGAGGCAGCAATATTCCAGACCTAGCAAGTGAACACTAGGACTTCAGGCCATTTTCCCAATTCTGCATGTGGCAGGGGCCCCTTCCGGGCACTCAGATCCAGAACAATGAGGGGACAGGATACCAACTGAAAAATGGGGCAAGTTCACAAACACGACATTTTACAGAACAAAACCACAAATGGCCCCATACTCATATGGGGAGACGGTTCAGCATCACAAGCAATCAAAGAAACGCACATTAAAACCAGAAGGTGACAGACTTTATTGATGAACAGACTGGTAAAAATGAAAAACAATGAAAACACCAAGAGTTATCTGTGTATGAGGAACCAGGCGTTCCCACACAATGCTGGTAAGTGTGTAAATTAGCACAATCTTTCTAGAAGGCAATCCAGAAATGTGTTCACCAAACGCCTGCATAGTTCCTTTGACAGAGTAATTTCACTTCTAGGAATTTAAATGAAGGAAAGAAGACACATGCAAAGATATTCATTTCAGCATAGCTTACAATAGCAAAAAAAAAAATTATAAACAACTTATATAACTAACAATAAAGGATTGCTTAAATACATTTTGGTTCAATCCTCATGAAATACTATATAACCATTAGGATATTAAGATATTAAGAAGAATGTTTATTGATGTGTAAAGACAGTCACAGCATATTGTTTGGAGGGTGAAAAAAAGCAAGTTACAACAGTGTGATTCCAAGTTACAATTAGTATATAGAGAATGACTCCATTTCTGTACAAAAGATATAACTGATAGGAATCAATAGGAAAGAAAAAAATCTGGAAATATATATAAAAGTTGATAGTGGTTACCTTTGGGTAAGATTACATATTTTCAATTTTTTTCTTTATGCTTGCCAGTATTTTCTAACAATTTCTATAATTAAATTTTTTAAATAAGGGGTTGGACCAGATGATTTATAAAATTCCTGCCAACTCTGACATTTTGGGCATCTATGATTGACGGCCCGAGCGACTTCAAACAACCCATATTTCATGTGGGCTTACCGTGTGGCCTTTGGAGCCTAAGTCATCGCCCACAGCTGCGGCTTTCTGCATTCTTCTCTACCCATACTCACTGCCCACCTGTCTCCCTGGTCAGCCTGGGAGCTTCTGCTGGGCAGGGCTCTGCTGTACCCCTCTCTGTAATTCATGTGCCTAGCCAAGAGCTGAGCAAAGAAACTCAGCATGGTGACAGGTGCCATGAGGGCACAAAGATATGAAAAGTACAACTCTAGTTCCAGAATCCTAGTGGGACACAGGACTCACACACAAAGTGCTTGGTTGTGTAACAAAGACGAAGAAAGCCAGAGGGAGAGAAAGCAGGGCAGGAGGGTCTGGGAAGGCCTGCTAGAGAAGGTGGCCATGCAGGATGGTGGGTGAGGGCACTGCAGGCAAGGGGCACAGGCTGAGCAAAGGTGAAGCCAACCCAAAGTCCTTTGGGATACATGCCCCAAACCTTTCCAAGAAACTTTCACAATCCTTAATCTGCTGAATATCTGAACTTTGGCCCAAATGAGTAAAAGTTAAGTCTCCTACACAGACGTCCTCCCTCTGTCTAATCCTGGATTAGCCACCAAAGACAACAAAAGTCTTTTGGATAAAGACAATCAATTATCTTTTCATTCACTTTTCCCACCCTTTCCAAAGGGAGAGATGGAGGAAGGGAGGGTCAGTGAGGGTCTAGGGGAGGAGAGGGAGTTGCAGGAACAACCAGACATCTCACATGCAAACAGTGCTCACCCCCACCATCTGGCCATTGGCTCCTCTTGCGAGCGCCACCAGCCCCATTTGACAGATGGAGGAAAGGAGGCTCAGAGAGTTAAAATGGCTTGCTCCAGGGTCACCCAGCCAGAAAGTGGGGAAGGCGACTCCACTCAGGCCTTCTGACTCCAAGTCCAGTGCTATTTCGAGGTAACACACAGGACCTGGAGTCAGGAGGCCTGGGTGGCTCTGTCACTCGCTGGCTGCGTGGTCCTGCACAAGCCGCTCACCCCTCACAGCCTCTATCCCCAACTGGAAAATGAGGAGGCACAGGATGGCCCGCCCAGGTCCTCTTCCGGCTGGGCTCTATGAGCCTTTTAGGGGTGGCTGCAAAGCTCCCCCTATCAATTACATTTCCCAAGTTGGGCCGGCAAAGATCACCAGAAGATCCCCAGCCTGTCACGTGGTTACATAAAAAGAGCAAACGTCCCAGATTAACTTTCACTGCACTGCTTCTGCTGACACCTGATTACCCAATTTTCTAGTTTCCTTGGGTGAAATATCCCTGCTGGGTAGGCCCGCTGGGCGCCTAAAAGGGAAAATAATTAATTATTGGTGAGCCGAAGAACCCTGAAGATGGAGTTAAAACCTGGGGTTGGGTCCAGAACGGGCAGTTCTTGCTATGAGTTCCTGAACAAATCTCTGGCTATTTCAGGCCTTCTTCACCCGCATCTTAGTCGAGAGGGCTGGAGACACCCCCAGACAAGTGCGAAGGCTGAGGACAGAACTTTCCCAGGGGCAACTCTGCCCCGCCGGCTCCAAGTCCCCCTAGCCCCAGGCTGTTGGCTGGGGCGGGGGACGGGGGGCATCGACCTTCCGCACAGACACCGGCGCGGGACGTGTGACGGCGCCCGGTGACCGCCGCGGGAGCTACACTGCAGTTTCGTCAGAGGTAAAGGTACGCGCCCGGCGCGCGCGGCGTGTGCACAGAAACACACACACCCGCGCGCGCAGACCGCTCATCACACACTCCGGCCTTGAGAAGCGCGAACACACGCCACCAGCCCCATCGACCCCTGCCCCGAACCCACCCGAGCGCGCCCGCCACCGACCACGAGGCCCCGCGGCTCCCTGACGCATGGACGTCTGCAGCGAGCGAGGGCCGGCCTTCTCCGGCG
Source organism: Ceratotherium simum simum (assembly GCF_057802395.1). NCBI lineage: Eukaryota > Metazoa > Chordata > Mammalia > Perissodactyla > Rhinocerotidae > Ceratotherium > Ceratotherium simum. Next base: position 27,509,826 of record NC_141903.1, read on the forward strand.
CGTGGCGGGCTTCCTCTCGGCGACACCCCGCCACGCCGCGCCGTCCTAGCCGCCAGCCGGGAGTCGCCACCCGGAGTCCGCCCGGAGCTGAACGTCTCAGCTGCTGCGTCCGCTCCAACTCGCGTCTCACAGCAAGGAGTCAGCTTGCAAACCTCTCCCCGCCCACCCGGTCCCATGACAGCTGCTGCCGCCCAAAGACAGGCAGATTATAACAAGAAGCAAAGTTTCTCTCTCTCTCCTCCCTCCCTACCACCCCCCCGCCTTCCCCCTCCCTTCCAGTGTTATGCAAAACGAGCCGGCACGGGCGCTCCGACTCCAGGTACCAAACCAGCCCTCGCGAGCCGCGCCCGGTTCCGCCCGGCGGCCCCTCTCCGCTCCCAGGCGTGCGCCCGCATCCGGGGTCTCATTCTCGGCTCCACCGCATCCCCAGCCTCCCGGCTACCCGCAGCCGCGCGCCCGGAGAAAAAAACCATAACTATGGGGCCAAACTTTATGCTTGCAACAGGCATGGGGTGGGGGAAACCGGGGAAGGGGTGGGGGGCGCGCACGCCTTGTGCAGGCATTTTCGGTGGCTGCTTGTCCCAGCAGCACCCCCCCACACCCGTCTCCAAGCCACCAGCTTCCTCGCCACTACCCCCCCGCACACCAGAACACCCTCTCCTGTCACGCGCGTGTCGCCTGTGGGGCTCCCAGGCGCAGCCAGAGCCCGGGACGCCGCCTCGCCTTCCCTTCCCCCAGCATCTCCGAGCGCGCACCGGGGCCGCGCGCCACAGGGGGACCCAGGCGCCCCCAGACAGTCCTTCCGCCCCCATCCTGCCGTGCTTTTCCCCCAAGAGGCTCCGCCGCGTAGCGAAACCAGGAAGGTGCTATCCCCGCTCGCATGTCCACGTGCCTCGCAGACCCCTATGCCCTTAGCAGGCAACCGGCAGGAAACTCTGCGCTGCGGGCGCCGAAGGGGAGCCGCGGGGGGCCAGCAGCAGCACTCGGGGGACCGGAGACGAGAGGACCAGGGGACTCCGGGGACCGGGGCAGGCGCCTGTGTCGGGGCCACAAGTCCACGTGAAAGTACGGCAGCAAGTGCTGGGAGCCTGAGGGCGCGCCTCCAGCACCCAGAGTCAGCCTGAGGGTCCCCCACACGTTGGCGCGGCTCCACCTCCCCAAGGAAGTGCGGTACCCCCCAGCTCTGTCGGCGGGGGTTGGGGGGCGGACTCCAAACGACCAAGGCTAGACCCTCCCCAGCGGCCGTAGCGCCAACGCTCCGGCATGCGCGGGGGGACCTCCAGCTCCCCGCCCCCGGAACGGAGCGCATCGCAGAGCGCATGGAAGGGGGGCTCTGCAGCCTGGAACCCCCGGTCCCCCCACTGCGCCCACTGCTGCCTCCCGGCCTCCGCGGCTGCGACGGCAGCCCCCGCAGCTCAGCACCTCTGGCCCCGCGCCCGCGGCCCCTACTGGCCATACCTGGGTGTCGGTGAGATAGTTGAGGAAGAAGGAGGAGAGCTCCTCGTCCAGCAGCGCGCCGCAGTCGTTCCCCGCCATCTTCCAGCCGCGGCTGCAGCGTGCGGCGGAGTCAGCGCCGAGCCGGCCGCGGGGGAGGGAGCCAGCGAGCGAGCGAGGGAGGCGGGAGGAGGGAGCGAGGCCGGCGGGAGGCAGAGGGCGGAGCTCAGGCTCCGGCTGCCGCAGGGCCGGCGGCTGCGGGGCGGGGCCGCGCGGTGCCCGCGCTAGCCGGGGGTCGCGCCCCCACTTTCCTGCGCAACGTCTGGCGCCGCGATCCTCGCTCGCAGCTTCCAGCCGGGAGGAAAGCTCCCGCAGGCGGATGATGGTGCCCCAGCCAGCAGCCCGATGCCTGCGCAGCAATGCGGGCAGCCCCTCGCTCCTGCCAGAGCGAATCACGTTGCGTTAGCGCTGGGCGGGTCCTTCGAGACAACCTGCTTCTGCACAGCTGGGGAAACTGAGGCCCGGGAAGGTAAAAGGACCTCTTTTGAAGCCGCAGTGCACTTCAATAGCAGGAAGACAAAGCCCAAGTCTGACTGCCCCAGAGGCTTGAGTGTCTCTACCCAGACTGCCGTATGTCAAGAGTGGAGAAATCAGGGAAGGCTCCTTGGAGGGGGTGACATTTTTACCTTTTCCTTGAAAGATGCGTTGACCCATAGTCTAAGTTTGACCCTCTCTCTCTGCCGTCTCCCCTCACTTCCCTCCCCCGCCAAAAAAAAAAAAACAAAAAAAAACTGTCAATGACTTCTCTTACCATGGCCTACAATGCCTTGAAGTGGCCAAGCTCCTGGCGGCTTCCTCTGGCCCACTGGCCTTCTCCCAGTTCCTCAGATGAACCATCTCACAAAGGGCCTCTATACACGGAGTGCTGTCTCCTGGCCAGTAGCCATTCACCTAGTAACCACATCTTTAGGACATCCTTCCCCTCCGCCTCTCAGATTGTCAAGCCATCCCCTCTCCCCCCACCCCTACCATCATGGGCTCTGTTAGCTCCGCAGGCCTTTGCTTTAAAACGCTGGTCACACTGGGGCTGGCCTGGTGGCCTAATGGTTAGTTTGGTGTGCTCTGCTTCAGCGGCCCAGGTTCAGTTCCCAGGCTCGGACCTACACCACTCATCAGCGGCCATGCTGTGGTGGCGATCCACAAACAAAATAGAGGAAGATTGGCACAGATGTTAGCTCAGGGCGAATCTTCCTCAGCAAAAAAAATAAAATACAATGCTGGTCACAGTTGCCATTTTACATTTGTTTCAGTGAAGATTTGATCTTTGTGTCTTTCCTTACTAGACTCTAAGGCCCATGAAAGCAGGGCCTGAATCTGCTTTTGCACTTGCTATGTCTCCAGTGCCTGGCACATAGTAGGTGTTTAATAAATAATGTGTTAACTGACAAACCCAGAGGATTTTGATCCCCACAGCCACCATCGCACGTTGTATAAATAAGGAAACTACCCAGAGTGGAGGGTGCACATGGAGTGAGTGCTCTCCTTCTGGAGAGCCAGAACGGGAACTCAGGCCTCCTGACTCCAACCTTGAACTTGCATCATAGTGCCCTGCTGTTTGCCAGGCAGGAGATGAGGGCGCTGCCTGGATGGAGGCGGGAAGATTTAGGCGCATTTATTGGGCATGCCTGCCTCCTGCCCTCCTCCCACCCTGCACTCACAAGGGCGGTGCCACCCTGCCCGCCCTGCATGGGCTCCCTCCCTGCAGAGGAGGAAACAGGGAGAGTCCCCGGGACAGTACACCTGCTCAGACTTGAACACCAGAGCACGCGCTTCCTTCTTCTTCAGTCTGAGGTTCCCAGAACTGCACGGCAGGATTTCACTTTTTGGGCCGTAGGCGTGCTTTTAAGGAACAATGAATTCTAACAGAGAGCCTACATCTAGCCTTGGAGCACTAGCCTGGGAGTCAGGAGTCCTGGGTTCTCGTCCAGCCCTGCCACATCTTGTTCCAGTGTTGGGCAACTCGGGAAGTTCAGAGCCTGGGCCCTCTGGTTAGACTGCTTGGTTTTGAACCCCCGCAGGTCATTTAGTCTCAATCCTCAGTTTCCTCATCTCCACAAATGGAGATCATAGAATGACTTACTTCATAGGGATGTTATGATGATATGATGATTGAGGAGACAATATATGGAAAGTGCTTGGCGTGATGCCTGGCCTCATGGGGAAAATGCTAAACTCTGGTGCTCTGTTTCCACATCTGTAAAAATGAGGATAAAATACATATCCCTTGAAGGCACTGGCCAGTGTTACTTTCCTTTCTTCTGGCACTTTCAGGCTGCCGGCTAGCTTGTACTCCAATAGATCTGGATTTGAGTCCTGGTTCTCACTAGCTGTGTGCCCTTGGTCATTCACCTAAGCTCTCTGAGCCTCAGTTTCCTCCACGTAGGGATCTGGTGAAGATGGAATGAAACAATGCATGTAAATGAATGGCTTGGCCCTGCGCCTGGCAGAGGGGAAGTGCTCATCCTCTGCCTCATCATCACCACCACCATCTCCAACATTGTCACCATTAGCACTAAGGACCTGAGCTCCCCTATGGCCCCACTTTTCTGCTGCTGCCCATGGACACCAGAGGCAGAGCCCTGTGGGACAGTTTCCAGAGGTGTCCCTGCCAGATCCATCCTGGCCTCTGAGTGGTGATGTGCCCCTTAGAGCCCAGAGGCCAGACTTGGAGAGTCCCCAAGGCCAGCCATCTCTGGCTGTGGCCTTGCAGAGCTTCAGTACCAGACAGGGTCTCCCAGGGAAGGCCTCAACAGTGCTCGCCCAAAGGCTTTTGTCTTTAAAACTCTGGTGTTGATAGAAAAGCCTCAAATTGCCCAGCTTCGGGGACTTTCTCACTGGTCACTGTGTCCTCAGAGGGGCTTCTGGCTGGCAAGAAACTAGGGTGAGAAGGCGCCTCCCCTGAGATACCTAGCTTCCTTTTCAGAAGCATCTTATCCCAGGACTTCCTCCATCACAGATCACCGCTAGAGTCAGCCTCATCACTCTCTCTGGTCCACAGAGGAACTGGAAGTTCTCCACTGAGATTAGAAGCCCTCAAGAAACGTAAGGTGCTGGATGATCTCGTGCAATCGTGCAATTTGCTTCCCTCTCTGAGGCTGTTTCCCTGCCTGTAAAATGAAAGGGCTAGGGGACCGGCCCCGTGGCTTGGCGGTTAAGTGCTCGCACTCCCCTGCTGGCGGCCCGGGGTTCGGATCCCGGACGTGCACCGACGCGCCGATTCTCCGGCCATGCTGAGGCCGCGTCCCACATACAGCAACTAGAAGGATGTGCAGCTATGACATACAACTATCTACTGGGGCTTTGGGGAAAAAAAGGAAGAGGATTGGCAATAGATGTTAGCTCAGAGCCGGTCTTCCTCAGCAAAAAAAAAAAATAAAGAGGAGGATTAGCATGGATGTTAGCACAGGGCTGATCTCCCTCACAAAAAAAAAAAAAAAAAGAATGAAAGGGCTGGGCTAAACGCACCTCTCCTGAACACTCCAGTCCAGATGTGATGGCACTTTATAGGTATTAGCCAAAGCTTGGCAGCTTTTCTGTACTGAGCATGTGCCAGACACATGAGTTCATAGCATCCTGAGTGGTCAGCATTGTGATGTCCATTTTATGACTGAGGAAGCCAAAGCTTAAAAAGGGTGATTAGCCCAAGACCAAGCAGTTAGAGGTACAACTGAGATTTGAACCCAGGTCTGTGCACAGTCCAAGCCACAGACCCTTGAAAGGGATTGAGAAAACCTCACACCAGCAACCAGGAAGCTAGAATGGTGGCACATTTCTTATTTTATGACTTTCAAGTGGAGGGCAATAATAATGCTGAACTTGGACTTCATGTGATTGACTCCTATCTTCTCTGCCTTTCTATTGGCCTCACCTCTCCCAAGATTAATGAAAGTTTGCCCTGCACATACCCTGGGCAAAGCCCAGACTCCCCCAGGCTCCACGGAAATGGCTACAGCAAAATGAATTTATTTAACTTGAATATTTTAGTCACTACCAACAAATGCTCAAAAGTAAAAACATCAGCATTTTCTCTCCTCCGTTAATAGGAAGATGCTTTATTCAGACACTACAGCCATGGTTCTCAAACTCTGGAGGGTGTGTGGTCACCTGGGCCCTGTCACCAGAGATTACAATTCAGTTGGTCTGTGGTGGGCCCAGGAATCTGCATTTAATAGGCTCTCCTAGATGACTCTGCTGCAGGAAACCACCCATCATTCAACAGATGTTTAATGAGCACCTACTCTGTGCTAGCCACAGGCACCACTGTGCTAGGTGCCTTGGATTAATCAGTGAACACAACAGCTGCCATCCCTGCCCACATTCTATTCAACACCACTGCTTAGTAAGATTTTGTTGAATGAGTGAGTGAGATAGGACATGGGTCCTGATAATGAGTGAGGTTTCCTGCCAGCCACCCACAACTCTGTGATTCTATGGTCCAGGCCAGGGAGCCAGACACACACCTATTTCCCAGCTTCTGTCCGGGAGGCAGGGACTCAAGCCAAGAGGAACTAAAAAGTCACCTGCTTTGTATTGTTAACTCTGAAAGCCATCCCCACCTTCCACTGAACGATAGAACTTTAGAACTGTGGAAGGGCAGTGGCGATTATGTTCTTCACCAGCTGCCGTGTACAGGTAGAAGAATGTGGCTGTGGTCACACGGCCCTTCAGTGGCAGAGCCAGGACTAGAAGCCTTGGCTCCAGACTGTGTCTGTAGTGCTCAGGCGGCTTCCACAGGGCAAACTCCTCCTCAGTGCCGAGCCTTTGGAAAGACATCGCCTAGATGGTGTCATTTGAGGGTCTCGGAGTTAGCAATGGGGACCTTTGGCGCTTAAGAGTCAATCATAAGCAAGACATTTCTTTGCATTGACCAATGCCACCTTCTTCCTGTACGGCTAACCTATGACCTCACCAATACATTTTGGAAATCCAGTTAGCAGATCACGTTCTCTTTCATATGCTAAAAATGATTAAAAGTCTTCCAAATCAGCAGGTGAGGGACATTAAACTGCTATTAAGTCAGATATTACTGTTTCTCAGTTTTGCAAGGGCGGTTTTTCATTCAACCTCCTCAGCCTCATAAATAATGACTGTGCACAAAGCATGGGAATAATGAAGCCAAGTAGGGATAGAAACATCTGTGCACAGAGCAAAAAGATCCTAGACAGAGCCTTCTTTATGCCCATTTGATAGATGGAGAAACAAAGTCCCAGGGTTGTGAAGTGTTTTTTTTTCTGAGATGTAAATACTACCAGGAGATGATAGATAGATCGATCTAGATCTGTCTATATATACCAGCACAGCAACATTTAAAGAGACAGTCACCTGACGTTAAAGACAACCTCTAAATTTAGTACCCCTATCAAATAAGGCCAGCAGATGACAAGAATACCCGAGTATCCGTTGTTCTTTACACTCTGTCCCTTAGTGACTTTGGGACCTCGGGAAAATGACTCTTCGGTGAGGATCATCCTATCCGCCCTACCTGACCTAGAGTGTTGTGTGGATCAAGTTCACCTACAAAGGACTTTAAACTACATTCGTCATCCTAAGTCATCAATAATGCTTCTTCTGGGAATTTATCCTGAGGGTCTGATTCAAAAGATAGGAAAATTACAGCATGATGTTTATATATACTTTGATTCAACAAATATTTTTAGAATCTGCTGGGTGCCAGGCAGTGTGCTACAGTCCCACAAGTGGTAACCATGATACCATCTTTGCTCTTGTGTAATTCACAGCTCCGATCTCCACAACATGCAGGGAGAAACTAGTCATCATTGCAGTTTGCTAGGGTGTAATAAGTTCTTCTGGGGAGGAAGCTGGGGGGCTGGAGACTGGAGGAAATGAGGGGCCAGTTAGGAGCCAGGAGTCTTCTCAGGGGAGCCCAGGGAAGAGGTGGAGTCCTGAGCCAAGACAACGGAATTAGCAGGAGGGATTTGGAGGCGTGGATAGGTTAAAACCATATTTTAGAGTGGGAATCAATAGGCTTGATCACAGGTAAGAAGAGGTAGGAAATGTCAGGACACCCAGTTTCTGGCTTCGACGGATGATAGGTCTAAGAGGAGAGGCAACTTGTGGGGGAAGCCTCCTGAGAGGGTTTTCAGATGACTGTGGGATATCCAAGTGCAAGCATGCAAGGAGAGCACGTTGATGCCAAGCAACAAATTGGAAATAACCTCAACATCTAGTAAGACAGAACAGTTCAATTCCACATCGAGTTACAGAGAGTTGAAAGAAGTTCAGCCATGTATACAGAGCACTGTGTCCAAGGATGTTCACTGTGGTATTGTTAATTATGGTAAAAAATAGAAAGTACTGGAAAAACAAACTCTAGTGAGATCACACAATGGAATATTAGACAATAGTGAAAATCAATAACATCTACATGAATCCACACAGATGAATCACAAAAACAAGAAGTGAGACAAGCAAGCAGCTTAAGGATACATACGGTATTATGCCACTTTCATAATATTTAAAAATATGTAAAATAACACTCCATAATGTTTGTCATTACATGTATATAAAGTAAAAGCATAAACATGGGACAGCAAAGACCCAGATCAATTTTAGGAAAGTGAGAAGAGAGGAGGATCCAGGGCTGGCTTCATGGGAGTACAACCCACGCAGTCACACTGGGCCCCACGCTTGGTTGAATGCTCTGCCGTCACCATCTTGAAATTCATGATGTTTGAATAAGGGTCCCTACATTTTCGTTGTGCGCTGGGCCTTGCAAGTGACGTAGCTGGTCCTGAGGAGATTAGAGTACATTGTATAGAAGAGAGCTCCCACCATGCCTGTAATGTTTTGGTGTTTTTTTTAATCTCAAAAATATTTTTAAAGTATCAATAGTTGTTAAATCTGTGTAGTGTATTGTTCCTTGTGCTTTTCTGTATGTTTGAAATACTTTATAATATAAGAACAATGAAGATGGAGTTATGTACATAATGGTTTATTTTCTTGATGAAATATTCTGCAGAAGGTAGAAGGCTACATGGAAAACGTTCAGGGAAACATGTATAACATTAAGTGAAACAAGGTTATAAAAATGTTTACAAAATGATTATAGCTATATGCACAAATGTACATGTAAAGTATGTATGTTAGTGGGGCCGGCCCCGTGGCGTAGCAGTTAAGTGCGCGCGCTCTGCTGCTGGTGGCTCAGGTTTGGATCCCGGGCATGCACCCACGCACCGCTTGTCAGGCCATACTGTGGCGGCATCCCAGATAAAGTGGAGGAAGATGGGCACAGATGTTAGCTCAGGGCCAGTCTTCTTCAGCAAAAAGAGGAGGATTGGCATGGATGTTAGCTCAGGGCGGATCTTCCTCACCAAAAAAAAAAAAAAAAAAAGTATGTATGTTAGAGTGACATAAGAAATGTGAACAAAAGAAGCACGATTAGGATGGCAGAAATAGTTTCTTTTAATATTTTCATTTGTGTTTTTACAATTTTGTTTTCATAATAAATAAAAAATGTAACTTGCTATTTGCTTTCTATGCTAAAAACCAGCTCCTCATAAACTATGTTACTGGGTGCTAAATGTGTTATTTAAGTAATAGATATGCATTATAAACAGGACATTTTGGAGACCCAAGATCTGAACATAAAGGGGTAGCTAAGATAGTGGAACTTTTGGGAACCCCCTCCCTAAAATGAGCTCCAAACTGGGAGTCAGTTTGGAGTCTCACTCTGGCACTGAACTCACATTTGGATAAATCTCTTCTCCACTCTGAGAATCAGATTTCCAGTCTGCGCAACGATGGGCTTGGACTGGATCAGCCATCTCAAACATGCCTCGGATGGGCGTGTCCCCGGGGCCTCTGCCCTGACTGTGAGATGCTCTGATTCCCTCTTCCATTTGCAGGAGAATCATCTGGGCCACGTGTAGTTTGGCAGCAGAGGCAGTTGGAGTCAGGATACTGAGAGGAGAATCCAGGTCAGTAGGCCACCCCAGGAGTCTTTTATATGGGGTGGAACCTCCTCGGCTCCTAGAGCAGCCAGAACTGCAGAATCCCAGGGAGAGGGCATGGCTTCAGGCATGGGAAGGTATAGAGGGCACAGCACAGCATCATGGGCACAGCATCATGGGCGCAGCACGGCATCATGGGCGCAGCACGGCATCACGGGCACAGCATCACCGGCACAGCACAGCATCATGGGCACAGCACGGCATCACAGGCACAGCATCACGGGCGCAGCATGGCATCATGGGCACAGCATCATGGGCGCAGCATGGCATCATGGGCACATCATCATGGACGTAGCCCTGCTCTCTGCAGCTTCCCCGAGAATACTGACAGGCACCTCAAGGGGAACAAAAACAGGTTGAAAAGGAATATTTTATGTTCTGTCAGAGTTGTTTTATTATTTTTTCATTATAAATTATTTTAAATTACACAAGTGACACATAATTATTTTATCCTTGTATAAAAGATGTAAGCAATACAGACAAAGGACAAGTTTCTGTGACCATCCCCCACCCAATACCACTCCCTACCTAGAGGAGCCCACTGTTAGTGCTTCAAGAGCGGCTTTCCAAACTTTTTTCTTTGATTTACATACTCATTATGTTCATAGAGAAACTCAAAGTTTTTTTTGGGAGACTTTGTTTTTAATGAAAATGGAATCCTACTGTAACTGCTGTTTTGTAATTTCCTACTTAATGTGTCTTGCAGGTCTTTCCATACCAGTACATATAGATTTACCTTATTCTTTTAAATTGCTGCATGGTATTCCCCAGTGTAAGTGTGCCGTGGACTTGATTTGTGACTGTTGGTACATCATGATTCTAGACATGTGCTCTCCAGGTGGTTATATGGTCCTGGTTATATCACTGAAGAATATGCAAAGCTGGGGATAGAAAATCATGACGATGGATGAGTTCCTTTATTCATTCAACCAACAAAAGCTCATGGAATGCTTACTTTCAGTATACCCCTCACCTTTTAATACACAATCAAGCCAGATCTGCATATGTGAGTTTAGCAAATAATATTAATCATGTTGCTACATTGTTTGAAATTCATTCATCATTCCTTCCTGAGCAAACTACTTTGTGCCAGGCATTCTGCTAAGCTTTGTGGGACTATATTAGTTGTGACTGCTTTGGTTGCAATGAACAGAAAACCCTACTCAAACTGGCTTAAACATAATATATTGGCTTCCATAATTAACACATTAAAAGGAGGAATGTTGCCAGGAAGATGTGGGTGTTCATTTCTCAGCTCTGCTTTCCTCTGTGTTGGCTCCATCCTGAGGAATGTTCTCTCCTGGTGGTGACAAGGTCATATGCACCAGGCCTAATCCCAATCCTCCTAGCAACTCCAGGAGAAAAGTTGTCCAGCAAAAGTCCAAGATTCAATCTGATTGTATCCATTTGACTCAAGTGCCCATTGCTAAGCCAGTCCCTGCTCTGATTGGCCAGTACTGGGTTACATGCCTACCTCTGATTTCAGGAGTCAAGCTGTTTCGTATAAACCCCCAAAACCAAGGTTTCTTAACAAGGGATCATTAATTTGAGTGGGAAAAAATTGTCTCTCTCTTTTCATTAACTTCCAACTGAAATTTAGCATTTCCTTCTATTATGAATGTAGCAAACAAGTCACAGTAGTATTAAAAATACTTATAACTTTGTCACCAATAGATATCACAAATATTTCTTATCACATCACAGTTGTCATAGGTATCTTAAAATATCATTTATGTTCATCACTATTTTAAAATTGTGGTAGTTATTTGACCAACTAGATCTTGTTGTTTAACGTGCTAATAAAGAAGTATAAATACATTACTATATCACAAATTTGTTTCTCTAATCATTTGATGACTATTTCAATGTAACTGACTGCTTTTAAATCATATGTAGTTGATACTATGCTTTAAAAACACATCAATCTAAGGAGAGGTCTATAGGCTTCTAAAGACTAAAGGGTCCATGGCACAAAAAAAGGTCTAGATATAATATGAGGGAGGGGTGTCTCCCCAAATGGAAATCAGCTGCCTTTGCCAAAGGGCGAGGAAGAGATGCTGAGTAGGCAGAAACAACTGACGTCCACTCCAAAAGGATACAGAGATGAGTCAGATGTGAGCCTGCCTCCAAGCCACTTAGACTAGAAGGACCCCGGAGGTGCTGTGGTCCAGCCCCTTCGTTTTAAAGATGAGAAACAAGAGGGGCAGGGACTTAGCCAAGCTCACCCAGCAAGCGGCAGTATCAAGACCCAGCGCTGGCTCCCTGACTCCAGACCTGGTTATTCTACTCCAGCCTCTTCAGGGTGGGTGGGGAGGGTGCAGTGGGACCCCAGACTCCTGAAGTTAAATAACAGTATACTTGAGAGAGGGAAATTTATAGTGCTAAATGCCTACAATAAAAGAGAAGATCACAAATCAATAATCTAACCCCCTACCTTAAGGCACTGGAAAAAGAACAAACTCAGCCCAAAGCAAGCAGTAGAAAAGAAATAATGAAGATTAAAGTGAAAATTAACGAAATAGAAGAACAATAGAGAAAATCCACAAAAGCAATAGTTGGTTCTTTCAAAAGATCAACAAAATGGACAAACCTTTAGCTGGATTGACCAAGGAAAAAAGATTCAAATTAGTAAAATAAGAAATGAAAGAGGGGACAATACTACCAATCTTACAGAAATAAAAAAGATTATAAGGGAATACTTTGAACAACTGTATGCCAATAAAGTAGATAATTCAGCTGAAATGGTCAAATTCCTGGAAAGACACAAATTATTAAAACTAATTCAATAAGAAATAGAATATCTGAATAGACTTGAAGCAGGTAAAGAGATTGAATTAGGAAACAAAAAATTACCCACAAAGAAAAGCCCAGGCCCAGATGGTTTCATTGGTGAATTCTACCAAACATTTAAAGAAGAATCCATACCAATTCCTCACAAACTCTTCCAAAAAATAGGAGAGGAAGGAACACTTCTCAACTAATTCTATGAGGGCAGTATTATTCTGATATCAAAACCAAAGCCATCACAAGAAAAGAAAATGACAGACCAGAATCTCTTCTGAATATAGGTGCAAAAGCAGTGCACTTGTGGACTCAACCACAGAATTAAATATCATAATAGAAAGAGATGTATAAAGATGTCTCTTGTTCCCAAATGATTCCCATCATCAAAAGCAGTAAAAGAGGGGCCGGCTCCATGGCTTAGCGGTTAAGTGCATGCGCTCCGCTGCTGGCGGCCCGGGTTCGGATCCCGGGCACGCACGGATGCACTGCCTGTCAGGCGATGCTGTGGCGGAGTCCCATATAAAGTAGAGGAAGATGGGCATGGATGTTAGCCCGGGGCCAGTCTTCCTCAGCAAAAAGAGGAGGATTGGCATGGATGTTAGCTCAGGGCTGATCTTTCTCACACACACACGCAAAAAAAAGCAGTAAAAGAGAATGATGATACATAAAATTAAATGTAAACGTAAAAGTATTGTGAGACCATTTTGGAAAAATATGCAAAGACAATTCATAAGAATATTTTGTTCCATAAAGCAAACTTGATAACACTTCTCTGCCTCACCTTTTCAACTTTTTAAGTATTATTTTGAGAATCATTTAAAATAAAGGATGTGACAGTATTTTAAAAACCTCTAGTAGAATAATTACCATTGGGACTCTTCACAGTTTACAGAGCATGGCCCTACTTATAAGCTCCATTCTATTCCTTGTAATGAGTTAGCTCCTGCCTCAGGGCCTTTGCATCTGCTATTCCCTTGACCAGGAATGCTTTTCCCTCAGCTTCCCCTGTACTCTGCTCTCATTCTTCATGCCTTAGCCCAAATCTCACCTTCTCAGAGAGGTCCTCCCTGACTATCTGATCTAAATTAAATCTCTGAAATTATCTTCCTTGTTTACTTGTAAGACAAGCAAGGCAGGAGAGCAGGGACTGTGTCTTATTACCCACAGTGTCCCGCAGAATCTAGACGGTTCCTGCCACATGGAAGGATGCTATTAAATGAAGAGTGATCCACATCTCTGTGAAATTGGTAGCCAGGCCTGTTGTACAGATGAAGAAGTTGAGGCTTAGGGAAGAAAAATGACTTACCCAAGTTTCTGTGGCAGAGAGCATAAGCATATAACTTATTGTCCAAATTGGAGGTTTTTACCCTGGACAAATGCTAAACTGGACAGGACATGGGACGACAGGCATAAACTGGGACAGCAAACAAAGACAGCTGGTCACACTTCAGAAGGGGAAGTAAACTCTGGCAAGTATAAGCCATGTTCTTTCTGCTACATCCCAGGTTCTGTGAAAAGTCAAGGTCAGCCAGTTACTTTCCCCACATGCCCCTGCCCCACAGGGAACAGTACCTGCCTGGCTCAGGAGCAGCTGATCGTCACGACTCTTTGCTGACTTACTGTCGCCCAGAAGTCCTGAGGAGTTTCTCCACAGCAGGAGCCAAGATTTCCTCTGTCAAAGTAGGTGCAGCAATAGAAAGAACAAAATTAAACCTGGATCTCCTTTGTGAAGAGAAGGAGGAGACTTAAGCAATATGCTTAAGGAGAAGCTCATGAGATCGCTTTGCTCTGCAGATGTCGACTTGTCTCAGCACACAACCCAGGAATGTGCCTGCCCTTTGACCAGGTCTCCCTGTTCCTGGGAATTCACCCTAAAGATGAGTGCAAGGAAGAGAAAAGACTAGGCAGGCAAAAACGTTCATTGAAGTGGAATGGGGGTGGAGCCTGGAGTCAGGCAGGCGTGTATTGAAGCTCTGTTCTGTCACTATCAAGATGGCGGCCAACAGGTCCACCCATCCTCACGTGCGCTACTCCTCTGAGCATCAAGGGTGGGATCTGTTTTCCTCCCCTTGATTCTGGACTGGCCTAGTGACTTGCTTTGATCAAGAGAGTGCAGCAGGAAGGACCCTGTGCCAGTTCCGGGCCTAGGCCTTAGGATGCCTGGGAGCTTCTGCTTTTGCTCTCTAGGAAGCCAGCTACCACGTAAAGAAGTCCAGCTAACCTGCTAGACACACCACATGGAAAGAAAGAGATCCTGGAGGATGAAAGACCACAAAAAGAGTAACCAGCTGGCCCCAGCTATTTCAGCCTCCCCTGCTGAGGCACCCAACATCTGAATACACCCATCTTGGATCCTCCAACCCCAATGAAGCTGCCTTAGTCAGTACCATGTGGAGTAGAGGTGAGCCAACTCCACCAAGCCCTGACCACAGTGCAGAATCAGGAACAAATAAATGGTTGTTGTTGCCTCAAGCCTTTACATTTTGGGACAGTTTGTTACACAACAATAGATAACGGAAACACTAGCCATATGAACTTTGGCAAATTATTAAAATAATCTGAGCCTCAGTTTCCTCATCTTTAAAGTGGGATAATTTGTGTGTGTGTGTGTGTGTGTGAGGAAGATTAGCCCTGAGCTAACATCTGTTGCCAATCCTCCTCTTTTTGCTGAGGAAGATTGGCCCTGAGCTAACATCTGTGCCCATCTTCCTCTCCTTTATATGGGACACCACCACAGCATGGCTTGATAAGCAGTGCATGGGTCCACACCTGGGATCCGACCCAGAGAACCCCCCGGGCTATGAAAGCGTAGCGCGCAAACTTAACTGCTGCACCACTGGGCCAGTCTCCTAAAGTGGGATAATTTTAATACTTACTGCATAGAATTTTGGTGATGCTCAAATGTTACATAGTAAACATTTAATGATTTTGTGGAATATAATAAGATATGATATGATAATATGATATAATTGCCTGTAGGAGTTGAGTTTCTGTAAATTATTGGAAGGACTCTACTGGGTAGAATAGTAGGGAACCATTATAAATCACAAGCATAAATTCATGAACAACTTTATTATCAAATAATTTGAAGCAAAAATTAAATAATAAAATGTTTTAAAAAAGAGTGACACAAAGAGAGCCCTTCTGGTTCCAATGAACTAAAACTTTCGCAATAAAAGTTGGGAGGCAATATGAAGAAATGAAAACTGTTAGTGTATTTGAGTGGTGAGTTTTATATAAAAATGTACTTTTAAGATTTCCTTGGTGTTGGGCCGGCCCTGTGGCTTAGCGGTTGGGTGCGCGCGCTCTGCTGCTGGCAGCCCGGGTTCGGATCCCAGGCACGCACCAATGCACTGCTTCTCCGGCCATGCTGGGGCCGAGTCCCACATACAGCAACTAGAAGGATGTGCAACTATGACATACAACTATCTACTGGGGCTTTGGGGGGAAAAATAAATAAATAAAAAGTTAAAAAAAAAAAAAGATTTCCTTGGTGGTGTTGTCAGCTTCTTAATAATATATCATTTTAATGCAATAATAGGGATAAAGTTTTGAAGAAAACATGGAGAAATGAAACAGTGTATTTGAGTTTTGATTTTAGTGACAATATTCTCTGCTAAAATTTCCTTTAATTCAATTTTCATAAAAAATAACTTTAGTGCAATTATTAAATAGAAAAACTGGTCATTGTGTAATTTATCCAGTGCTATTATGAGCCCAGCACAGAGCTAAGTATTTGCATTCTTTCATTTGTTCAACAAATAGCAAAATCTAGAACTCAAAATGGGGCTTTTCCATGCATTTGCTCTTTGATGCCTCCCAGCAACTCCCTGATGTCAGTGCTGTCATGATCCCCATTTCACAGATGAGGAAACCGAGACTGGAGAGATTAAGTTACTTGCCAGAGTCATTCAGCTTAGAAGTGACAGAGCTGATATTTGAACCCAGATGTCTCAGGTCTCTCACTCAAGAGATTCCCATCATCCCTCACTCCTTTGCCCACAGCAGTGCAGACTGCTCCAAATGTTTGTGGACTAAATAAATAAACAGAGATGGACCAAGCAAGTTAGTGAGCACCGAGAGGCAGCACTCTCACACAACAACAGCGTGGACCCGGCTTCTGACTCACTATGGGGCTGTTCCCTCTGGACCTCAGTGACCTCACAGGCTAAATGTGGGATTTGGACAGATATTTGGAAAATTCTGGAAAATAACCCAAACCATAATCCCTTGGACCTTAATTTTAACTGATTATAGTTAGTACATTAGTCCTGAAATTGTATAAAAATGTGCCAAGTTCTCAGATACTATTCAGAGCAGTACTTGGATTTAAAGTCTTGAGATTTGAGTTCAAAGACTGGCTCCACTTTTGAGTGACTTTGGCCCCGTTATCTAGCTCTCTGTCTCTCAGTTTCAAAGATAGCAGCAATCCTACTCTCTCGTTGATCATGTGGACCCAGTGAGGTAACCCATGTGAAAAAACCAAATGCTCAATAAATACGTATATCTTAAATGAAAGACACCTTAATGAAGCATCAATGTAAAATTATATAACATATACAACTAGCATAAATCTATCTGTTTTGATGTTTTCTAATCACTTCTCAATTTTTTGATAGGTAGATATAGATTTTTGATATAAGTTGCTGTGAGGAAAGGAAGTAAACTTATTGCCCTCACTCTGTAAGATCCTTGAGACAGGGACCATGTCTGTCTGGTCCATGGCCATCTGCTGAGCCAGCACAGTGTCTGGTCCACAGAACATGCTCAACTAGTGTGTGATGAATGAATGACAACATGCCTCGTCTCTGTGATGACAGAGCTCAGAGCCAAGGTGGACGTTCTCCTGAGTCCCCTGCTCCGCCCTCTCACTCCCCCATGCCACCATCACCCCTGGCTGGGGAGACTGTCTTCCCTGTATCCTGGACTTACCTCTATTAATGCACTAACATCTTGGGTGAGAGATTTTTCGCTTCTAAGTCTCCATTTCCCCCCATGAAACTGAGCAAATCAAGGCCAGGGACTGGGTCTCAATCTTAGGCACATCAGACCTCACAGTAAATGACATGGAGTAAATTATCAATAAACATTTGTTAAACTGAATTGAACCAATAGAGCTTGGAGATTTCCAACAGCATAAAGTGTTGCTTTAAAATCATGTCTATTTTATACAAATGGTGAATACGCACATGGAAAGATGCTCTATATCATTAGTCATTAGGGAAACACAAGTGACAGTCACAATGCAATGCCACTACACATTCCCTATGTGACTAAAATTTAAAAACTGACCATACCAAGTGTTTGTGACAATGTGGAGCACCTGGAACTCTCATACAATATTGACAGAAATGCAAAAGGATACATTTACAAAATGATACCACTTTGGAAAGTAGTTTGGCAGTTTTTTAAAAAGTTAAACATATACCTTCCATATGACCCAAAAATTCCATTCTAGGTATTTATATAAAAGAAATAAAAAAAATATGTCCACCCAAGGATGCATGTGTGTATTATCATAGTAGCTTTGTTAACAATAGCTGAAAACTGGAAAAAACCCAAATGGTAGGTTGAATAAACAAAGTGAACAGATAAACAAATGGTGAACAAATAAACAAATTGTGGTAACATCCGTTTGATGGAATACTGTTCAGCAATAAAAAGGAAGAAGCTACTGACAGATGCAACAACGCAGATGAATCTCAAATGCATTAAGCTAAGTGAAATATGCCAGACTCAAAAGACTGAATAGTGTGTAATTCCATTTAAATGAAATTCTAGAAAAGGAAAAATTATAGTGACAAGAAGTAGAGACCAGGGGTGGGGAGAGCAGGTTGACTACAAAGGAGGACAAGCAAACTGTTTGGCATGATGGAAATGTTCTAAACTGTATTGTGGTGGTGGTTACATAACCATATATGTTTCTCAAATTCATTGAATTTTATACTTAAATAGGTGCATTTTCTTGTATGTAAGTTATACTTCAATAAAGCTGATTTTAAAAATACATTATCAGGGCCGGCCCCATGGCGTAGTGGTTAAGTGCGTGCGCTCCGCTGCTGCCGGCCCGGGTTCAGATCCCGGGCATGCACCGAGGCACTGCCTGTCAGGCCATGCTGTGGCCGCGTCCCACATAAAGTGGAGGAAGATGGACACGGATGTTAGCCCAGGGCCAGTCTTCCTCAGTAAAAAGAGGAGGATTAGCATGGGTGTTAGATCAGGGCTGATCTTCCTCACACACGAAAAAATAACAATACATTATCTAGAGCCACCCCTAATGGCCTAGTGGTTAAAGTTCAGCGTGCTCTGCTTTGGTGGCCGGGGTTTGGTTCCTGGGCGAGGAACCACACCATTCGTCTGTGAGAAGCCATGCTGTGGCGGCAGCTCACATAGAAGAACCAGAAGGACTTACAACTATGTACTGGGGTTTAGAGGAGGGAAAAAAAGAGAGAGGAAGATTGGCAACAGATGTTAGCCCAGGGCGAATCTTTCCCAGCAAAAAAAATAAATAAATAAAAATGAAGTGTCTTAAAAAAAAACATTATCTATTTGATCGTTTTTTTAAAAAATATTGATTGCTTTTTGAAGTAGCGAGTACCCTGTCCCAGGAAAATTCCAAAGACAGGCCAAATGGATATTTGTCAGGCATGTTGTCGAAGGGATTCCCAAGTTGGGTACAAGCCCAGAACAGATGGCCTTCAGAGTATTTAGGGTTATGGAATTGAGGCTTAAGTCAGTATTGCCTTACGTGTAGTAGAAAGAGCAATGGTCCAGGAGTCAAGAGCCACTCATTTACTCATTTATTCATTCATCATTTACTGAACCCCTAACATGTGCCTGATTGCTCAACAGTGTTGAGCTCGAGCTAGTTTGAGTCGGGTTTCTGTACAATGACACCTAAAAGAATCCTAACAATTATAAGCCCCCTGCTAGGTATGAAATTGCGTGACACTGACTATAAATGCCAAAGGAGGAGCTCAACAAGGGCTTAGAGGAGTCAGGGAGACCACCCACTTTTCTCATCTCCATTGCTCCAGCCTTGGTCCTGGCTGCCATCACCTGTCACCTGGACAATTACGGCAGCCTCCTCTCTGGTCTGCCGGAGTCCACCCTAACTTCCTCAGGTCCATTCCACACACGGCAGTCAGAGGGTTTCAGCGGCCTCCTGAGATCCAGCTCTGACCTCACTGCTCTCCTGACAGAAAATTCTTCCATATGTCTCATTGCTTCAGGTTAAAGTCCAAATTCCTCAACATGGTTCCCAAGGCCCTCTGGTCGAAGGAAGCCCCAGGTTCTGGTTCTCACATAGAAGAACCAGAAGGACTTACAACTATGTACTGGGGTTTAGAGGAGGGAAAAAAAGAGAGAGGAAGATTGGCAACAGATGTTAGCCCAGGGCGAATCTTTCCCAGCAAAAAAAATAAATAAATAAAAATGAAGTGTCTTAAAAAAAAACATTATCTATTTGATCGTTTGGGGCTATGTCACACATCGCTATGTGTGACATAGCCCCAGGTCGAAGGAAGATCAGCTAGGGAGGAGTTGTGGTATCCCTGTGGACTGGGGTGGGGAGGAGGAGCAGGAAAGGATGGCATGGAGAGATGTTTAGGAAGCAAAAACCTTCTGGATTCTGGCCCTGGTTGTACCGTTGGCTTGTGCAACCCAAGCCTCAGTTTCCCAGATTATCCAGTGATAACACAGGTGGCCTCGAAGGGCCCTTTCACTTCCAGGGTTGTAAGTTTATGCTTCTAGGTATGTTTCCTGGCTGCCCCTATGTCTCAGTCTCTGTGTGTCCCTTTCACTCAACAAAAACCTTTATAGAAAATTGTTATCTGCAGATACGAGTCACAGATTATAACTGGCACAATCTGCAGGAGGCTTCACAACCCATCCTGCTGACATGATTTTCTGCCCAGAGGAGCTTGAGGGTCATGTTACCGACCTGAAGTGCAAAAAAAACCCCTGGTGAGTGTACTTTGAAATGGGAGAAGGAATGCACTTATAGCCACTGACACTCTCCTGGGCAATGATTATTTCCTAGAATCTAGCAAAAGGGAGTGAATGGGAAAGGGAACAGCCTGGTCTATCAGATCTTTCAGGTGCCGTGTATCCAAAGCACTCAAAACACTACGAGGGAGGTGTTTCCTTCCAGTCAAATGGAAAGGTCACTAACTGGCCATGAATCAATGGGTTACTCAGTCTTGGCTTGACCTTGACAATGTCATTTCACCTCTAGCTCACTTGCTTTACCAACCAGTCAAACACAATAAGGACAGCTCAAGCTCACTGAACATTTCACGTTATTTCAATTTCTTTTTTTTTTTTTTTTTAAAGATTTTATTTATTTATTTTTTCCCCCAAAGCCCCAGCAGATAGTTGTATGTCATAGCTGCACATCCTTCTAGTTGCTGCATGTGGGACACGGCCTCAGCATGGCCGGAGAAGCGGTGCGTCGGTGCACGCCCGGGATCCAAACCCGGGCCACCAGCAGCGGAGCGCGTGCACTTAACCGCTAAGCCACCGGGCCGGCCCTCACGTTATTTCAATTTCACAAGTACGTGTTCATTAAAGAAAATATAAGGCATGAATAATCAAAAAGAAAAAATATATTTCTAATCCCACCATTCTGACACGAGCAGACGTTTTTCTATTTTAATGGAAATGGATTGCAATTGCACATTCCCTCTTGCACCAAAATATTTTAACAATATATTGTAAACATCTTTCCATGTCATTAAATTTTTTTCTATATTATGATACTCAGATGTGATTGGATACTCATTGGTATTCTCTGATTGTGGCCAGTCTCTGTATTTCATTCCACCCTTCAAAAACACATCCAATCCCAAAAGCACTGCCAGGCACCATATATTTTACTGAAGACTTTGTGGGCCACGGAGGAGAGAGTTATATTGCTCACCATCCAGCAAACACCCTCAAATGTCCCACTTGGTAGCTCTGTTCTCTCTACAGTCTGACTTCCCAGCTCCCCCTACATAGCCTCTCAAAAACCACCACCAGCTCTTCTAGTCCACGTGTATATACCACGTAGTAAAACAATAGTCAAATGGCATTCCTCAAGGATGTTCCTTGGAAATTAATTTAAAACATTTATTAATTCATTCCTTCAATAAATACCAAATACCTTTATATGATGGACACTGTTTTAGGTGCTGAGGGATTTATCATTCAACAAGAGGAAAAAAGTCTTGGTTCTCATGGACCTATATTCTTCATTGTTTACAAGCCTATTGAAGGAAGTCTCATAATTTATTTCACAGTCAACTCTTTTTGTACATCCATGTTATTTCCAGTTCTCCACCTTCCCATGGTAAACAATAGTGAGGTGAACATCTTTGTGGCTTAGGCTTGTATTTCACAATTTTGAAAGATCTTTCCCTTGATAGATCTTGCTTTTGTCATGACAATCCAAAGAGATTTTACTGAAAAGGAAGGCAAGGGCCAAGAAAAACCAAGTAATTTCTCAAGGTTACATATTTGGTTATTTGGTGACAGATAAAAATAAAACAAAAAACCAAAAAGACCCACACCTTTTTAAAAGGAAAACATGAATTCACAAAACATGAATTGAGCCAGATGATCTGTGAGTCCTTTCCCCTTGAACGTTGGTAGCTGGTATTTACAGAGCACTCATCATGAGCTACCAACCCCAACACATACATTTCGCTTAATCTTCTTATCTTATCATCCCCATTCCAGAGATGGGCACATGGATAGCAAGTGACAGTCACCGCTTGGCCCCAGGTGGGTCTGATACCAAAGTCCACACTCTGATGTACTCCTGTACCCTGCCTCACTACTCTGTGAGTGACTGATTCCAATCTTAGAAAACTTGTCTTAAAGTCTTAAAAACTGTGTAGGAATTTTCTAGTGCTTCTGACAAATACCTTTTCTAGGCAGGCCAGTTGTTATTAGTCTATATGTTTTTTAGCATTGTAATATATTAATAATAAAGATCACTCTCTCTGTGACATTTTTACATTTTACAAACAATCTCACATGCTACTATCTCATTTGATCCTCACAAAAAATGCTCATCCTTCAAGGCCCAACCAGGTATCTACTTCTCCAGGAAACCCTCTCCAACTGCCTCAACTGAGAAGCTCCCCCCGACCTCAGCCTTATGGGTCATGATGCTGTGGTTCTTTCAGCCTGTATTGTTATTCTCTATCCCTGAGAGTGGTGACCTAGTCTTTTTCACCCCCAATTGTAGACACTATGCCTGGCTCACAACACGTACTCTGTAAATGTTTGTGAGCATCATTGCTCGCACTAGGTTCCTGGAAGGGAAATGAGGATTAGAAATTAGGGTTCTTCATTCCAATTCCCCACCACAAGATTTTTCCTACCATGCTTGCTTTGAGCTCAGCCATTTTGGATAGTTTGAGCCCTGTATGGTGCCAAAGATGTTAAAAATGAATGGATGAGTGGATAGATGGGAAGGAGGAAGAAATGAAGAGAGGCAGTAAGAGAAGGGGGAAGGTAAGGAAAGGTGAGTAGATAGGTAGAAGGAAAGAAGGATGGACAGATAGATGGACAGATGGATGTTTGAATGGAAAGTAGGATGAAGGTTTGAATGAAAGAAAGAAATACAGATACATGATTGGATAGAAAAAGGATAGTGGGAGTATGAGAAGGAGGAAGAAAGGAAGGAAAGAATGAAGAAAGGAAAAGAGAGGAAAGAAGGAGGACGGAAGGTAAGGAAGGAAGAATGGAGGGAGGGAGGGAGAAAGGGAAGAACGAAAACATTGACTTGGTTGAATAGGAGATCCAGGGTTGATTTACCTAGAACCTCACTCTGGAAATCACATGCCTCTAGGAGGATCAGTTATGGGAGCCCTTCTTCACTGAGAATTGCATTCCAGGCCTTAACCAATATTTCATAGGCTAGATTAACCACGGGCTCAGAGAGGTGTAGAGTTTGTTCTTATGACAAAGATTTAGGTTTGTGTAGACAGTCAAACTGGATAGTTGAGACTCCAAAGCTAACCTCTAAAGGACAATGAAATCAATCTTTAAAGGAGCATTTGTTTTCTAATCCATTGAAGAGACAAAGTTATATGAGGCACAGAAGATCAACAAGGTAACAGAAGCCTTGAACAATGCTATGAACCATTAGACCCAGTAAGAATCTATAGAACACTCCACTCAACAAAAGTAGAATACACATTCTATTCCAGTGCACATGGACCATTTGCTAGGATAAATCATATGCTAGAACATAACGCAAACTTCAGTAAATTTAAAAATATTGAAATCATACAAAGTATGTTCTCTGATCACTATGGAGTGAAATTAGGAATCAATGACAGAAGAAAATTTGGGGAATTGACAAATATATGGAAATTAACACTCCTATATAGCCAATGAGCTAAAGAAAAATTCCATTGGGAATTAGGAAACATTTTAAGATGAATGAAAATGAGACACAACATACCCAAACTTATGGGCTACAGCTAAAGCAGTGCTTAGAGGAAAATTTATAGCTATAAACATCTACATTAAAAAAGAAGAAGAAACTCTGATCAATAACCTAAACTTCTACCTTAATACACTGGAAAAAGAAGAGCAAACTAAACCTAAAGCAAGCAGAAGAAAGGAAATAATAAATATTGGAGCTAAAATTAATGAAATAGAGAATAGAAAACAATAGAGAAAATCAAGAAAATAAAAAATTGATTCTTTGAAAAGATCAACAAAATTGACAAACTTTTAGCTAGATTGAGCAAGAAAAAAAAAGAAGACTCTAACCATGAAAATCAGAAATGAAAAAGAGGACATTACCACAGACCTTACAGATATATAAGGATTTTACAGAAATAAAATAATAATAAATTTTATAGAAATAAATATAATCCTTACAGAAATAAAGAGGATTATAAGAGAATAATGCTATAAATGAAATGGACAGATTCCTAGGAAGACACAAACTATCGAAACTGATTCAGAAAGAAATAGAACACCTGAATAAATTTGTAACAAATAAAGAAATTGAATTATTAATTTTAAAAAAACTACTCACAAAGAAAAGCCCAGACCCAGATGGCTTCACTGATGAATTCTACCAAACACTTAAGGAAGAATTAATACCATTTCTTCACAAACTCTTCCAAAAAATAGAAGAGGAAAGAATACTTCTCAACTTGTTGAAGAGAGCAGGCTTACTCTCATCCTCAAACCAAACCAAAACATCACAAGATTACAAGAAAACTACAGACCAATCTCTTCTGAATACAGATGCAAAAATCCTCGACAAAATACTAGCAAATAGAATCCAGTAATACATAAAAAGAATTAGACACCAGGACCGTGTGGGATTTATCCTAGGAATGCAATGTTGGGTTAACATCTGAAAATCACATAATGTAATATGCCATATCAATAGAATAATGGACCAAACCCGCATGATCATCTTGACTGATGCAGAAAAAGCATTTGACAAAATTGAAAATCCTTTCACTATAAGAACACTCAACAAACTAGGAATAGAAGAGAATGTCCTCAATCTGATAATGCACATCTGCAAAAAACCCACAGCTAGGGCCAGCCCTGTGGCTTAGCGGTTAAGGGCATGCACTCAGCTGCTGGCGGCCCGGGGTTCGGATCTCAGGCGTGCACCGACGCGCCGCTTCTCTGGCCATGCTGAGGCCGAGTCCCACATAGAGCAGCTGGAGGGATGTGCAACTATGACATGTAACTATCCGCTGGGGCTTTGGAGGGAAAAAAAAAAAAACAAAACCCACAGCTAAATCATACTTAATAATGAAAGACCAAATGACTTCCCCCAAATCAGGAACAACGAGTATGTCCTCTCTTACCATTTCTATTCAACATTGTGTTGAAAGTTTTGGCAGGACAATTAGGCAAGAAAATGAAATAAAAGGCACTCAGATTGGAAAGAAAGAAGTCAAGCTATCCCTATTTAATTCATTTTTCCTACTAATATCTCTTTGGCATGGTGGGCAGGAATTAATTCATTTCAGCCGTACTTACTAATTGCCTTAAGAGACATGAAGTCATGCACTGGGCCCTGGGGACACAGAAGAGAACCAGATATGGAGACTGCCCTTAAGGAGCTTCTATACTGTGTGGGGAGATGAGGCCAACAAACATCTATAAAATGAGGTGGAAAGTGACCGGCGCCATGTGAGGGCACAGATGAGGAGGGTCTATGGGAGCTCAGAGGAAAGGGAGTCATTTCTAACTGGTGCTGGATGAAGGGAGGCTCCTGGAGATGGAGCACTGGAGCTGGGCCTTAAATGTTGGGAAAGATTTCACAAAGTAAACAGCATAGCAAGAGCAAGGTTGCCTGGTCCAAAAGGCCCACAGCATATTCAGGCACGAGGAAGGGCCCAGAGTAGCTACAGTGGGTGGCAAGTGAGGCGAGAGGTGGAGTAAGGGTCTGGGCTGGAGAAGTCTAGCATGCCATACTCAAGAGCTGAGGCTTTAATCTGAAAAGTGGGAGCCTTCGAAGGTTTTTGAGCAAAGAGAGATCTGAGCAGATATCATTTGGATATGTGGATCCCTATGTTTCCTTTGTATGCTTCCTAGATGATAAAAATCCTCTGGAGAGCTTGATAAAATGCATATTCCCAGACCCAGGTACAGGGGATTTTGATTCAGTCTTTCTGGGAAGTGTTGGTGGGTGGCTGGTTGTGATGGGGGGAGGGACAAGTATGGTTTTGATCAGTCCCTCATATCAGAGCTGAGCCTCACCTCGTTCTAAGTCCTCTGTCTACTGTGTGTCAAAACCTACATCCTCCAGTTGTATCGGGGTGGGGTGGTAGGTAAACAAAGCATGGGGATATTTCCTGTGGTGTGATGTGTGGGAGGATCAATGGGGAAATATCTCCTACCCCAATGACCCCAACCGCAATGAACCCGGCCCAACGCTCATGGGACTGTGATCATCCCCTCTCTCCCCTCAGCCTCGTGGGTGCCAGCCTGGCCAACTGGCACGAACTTCGGTCTAGTGTTATCACTTTTCCTGAGAAATTCAAAAGTGGCCAAGCAATTCAAAGGTCTTTTATCACCATGTGGACAAAAGTCAGCTCCAGCCATTAGCCATTGATTATGCCTCACCACACCTTGGGTGAGATCCTTGCCCCAGGGTTACAGAGAGTGAAACTGAGGTCTTACGGTTATTCTAACAGGTCCCTATATGTGCCAAGATGTCTTATCAGACTCCCAGGCAGGCTTGTTCAGAGAGTGAAGGCTTCCAAACCCGCACTCACTAAAGTTGTGTGTGTGGGGTGGTGGAGGGGGGCCTCAATGTCCTGTCCTGCAGGAGACAGATTTACACTTAAAACCAGGTTTCTCCATAACAACAACAAAATGGTAATTATGTGAGGTAAAGGATGTGTTAACTAACCTTATTGTAGTAAACATTTTGCGATATATATGTGTATCAAATCATCACAGTGTACACCTTAAACTTACATGATGTTATATGTCAGTTATATCGCAATAAAGCCGGAAATAGATAAATAAATAGTAAACCAAAACGGGATTCTTCCTCTCTTGGCAGGAGTGTCAATAACAATCTGTATCAAGAACTTTAAAAAGGTTTAAACCCTTTGGTCCAGCAATTCCATTTCCGGGAATCTCTCCTAAGGAATTAATCCTCAATATGGACAAGGCTTCAGACACAGAGGTGTTCCTCGTAGCATTATTCACGCTAGCTGAAAAGGGAAATCAACCATGTCTATGCTAGCAATAGACAAATTGCTAACATTTATTGCATGGGGCTGTTGCATTTTACTTGCACTATCTCATTGAATCCTTGCAGGCGCCCTGTAAGGTAAAGTATTATCCCCAGTTTGCAGGTAAGGAAACTGAGGTGCAGAGAGGTTAAGTAACATGCCCAAGATTACATAGTTAATAGCACAGCAGAGCTAGGATTTATAGCAACACGAAAAAGTGCTTCTGTTGAAATGGTTTTTATTAAAAGGGATCAAATTGATATATGGAATGATCACAACTATACAAAGTAATAATAATAATAAAAATGGCTCAGAGATTTATTTATTTTTATTTTTTTATTTTTTATTTTTGTGAGGAAGATCAGCCCTGAGCTAAAATCCATGCCAATCCTCCTCTTTTTGCTGAGGAAGACCGGCCCTGAGCTAACATCTATTGCCAATCCTCCTCTTTTTTTTTTGCCCCCGTCTTTCTCCCCAAAGCCCCAGTAGATAGTTGTGTGTCATAGTTGCACATCCTTCTAGTTGCTGTATATGGGACGCAGCCACAGCATGGCCTGACAAGCGGTGCGTCGGTGTGTGTCCAGGATCCAAACCCGGGCCACCAGCAGCAGAGCACGCACACTTAACCGCTAAGCCACGGGGCCGGCCCCAGAGATTTATTTTTAAAGAGTTGAAATACTCCAAAATATTATAGTGGTTCTCTTTAGGTACTGGGTGTATGGATGTTTTGTGACTTGTGGGGTTCTACTTTTTTCTACTTAACACGATTATATATTTTTATAATTCAGAGGAGAAAATGAACTTTTTGTTTGTTTTTAAATAGGAATTTAGAATTGATAATGCAAAAGGATAGTTCTCAAACGGAGGGATTTTAGGCAATGGAGGAGTTATCCAGGGGGAGTAAGGACTTTGCTGGCACAGCCACCAGCAGACCTTGGAAGCCGCTGACTGGCCCACTTTGGTCTGACATAGCATCACCTCAGAAGTGTGCAGGGAACAGCAGAGAAGCCAAGAAGGAGAAAGGCTCAGAAAACAAGTCCCAGGAGAGAACCTCCCAGAACTTCCAGTCCTAGACCACAGGGGAGCCCAGGAAGGTTTCTGATGACATGTCTGGACAGGAGGTTGGACGATCTTTGTTCCCTCTTCCCTCTGCAAAGCAGGCCTGGCAGCCAAACATCAAGGTCACCCCACGGTGGCCACACCAGGGGGGCCAGGGAGGGTGGTCCCGGGGCTGGCCCACTTCTCCATCTCCATCAGTCTCCCCCAACACCTGCACACCCTCTTCTTTAAAATGGGCAATTCATGTTTGCTCCACCTAACATGAATTAAACATTCTTTTGAAACTTGATTTTTATTTGTCTATAACATACTGTTAAAGTAAAAACAGTGTGTTTGTTGGACAAACATACCTTCAAAACAGCCCCCACGCCCCTTCTAGAGAGGAATCTGGAAGCACCCTACCCTCTGCCGTGCCCTAGTTCCACCGGTGAGTCCTGAGGGCTAAGGAGGCTTAAGATGGGGACTGGGTGAACGGCTTGGCAGGCGGGGCAGGCCATCTGAGGGCAGCGGGAGAGGGAGGGCCCAGGGTCTGCGCCAAGG
Source organism: Ceratotherium simum simum (assembly GCF_057802395.1). Lineage (NCBI taxonomy): Eukaryota > Metazoa > Chordata > Mammalia > Perissodactyla > Rhinocerotidae > Ceratotherium > Ceratotherium simum. The sequence goes on from NC_141903.1 coordinate 27,538,396, forward strand.
AGGCTGCAGAGAGCAGGGCCAGAGGGAAGGGTCCAGGGCTGCTTGGAGGTCAAGGTCAGGCCAGCACTGCTTCACCAGTGGCCTAAAATCGGTAGGCTTTATGTTGAAAAACTCAGTCAATTACAGACCTTTCGAACATAAAATGTTTTGAACATAAAATGACATCAATGTCATTATAGAAAATTTAGAAAAAAGAAAAAGTAAAAAAATAAAGACCATTTCTCTGATAACTGTATTTTATTCACAAATACATTTTATTATAAATATATTTTCCCTTTGAAAGTGTGACCTAGGGGCCGGCCCCGTGGCTTAGCGGTTAAGCACGCATGCTCCACTACTGGCGGCCCGGGTTTGGATCCCGGGCGCACACCGACGTACCGCTTGTCCGGCCATGCTGAGGCTGCGTCCCACATACAGCAACTAGAAGGATGTGCAACTATGACATACAACTATCTACTGGGACTTTGGGGAGAAAAAGGGAAAAAAAAGGAGGAGGATTGGCAGTAGATGTTAGCTCAGAGCCAGTCTTCCTCAGCAAAAACAGGAGGGTTGGCATGGATGTTAGCTCAGGGCTGATCTTCCTCACAAAAAAAAAAAAAAAAAGTGTGACCTAAAGCAGGTACTCAGGAAAAAAGTACGTACTTTTGAAAATACATGCCACCAAATGCAAAAGGTACAGAGATGGGAAAAGTCAGTTTCCTTCCCTCCCTCTCCTGTCCCCAGCTACCCAGTTCACCTCCCTGGGGAAAGCCATTTTTGCTGTTTTTTATTCATTTTGACAGAGTATCTTTGAATTTACAAATGTATGTGAATACATTCTGTAGCAATTATGTGCATGTGTGTGTGTTCACATTAATCGGGGCATTATGTTCTGAACCTGGCTTTTTACACAGTATATCTTGGGGATCTTTCCACAGGACATGTAAAGAGTTCTGTCAGCTGTGACCTCACCCCTATTGACCTAAAGGGTCCTTCCTGGTGTCTGACCAGAAAACTTTACAACTCTCAGCCACTCTAGCAAAGCCTGCAGCCCTAAGTAATTGGGAGAGACAAAGAGGGGAATAGTTCAAGGTCTCCCTTCCTACTTTCCTTCCTTCCTACCTTCCTTCCTTCCCTCCCTCCCTCCATCCCTCCTTCCCTCCGTCCTCCCTCCCCCTCCTTCCTTCCTTCCTTCCTGCTTTCTAAAATGAAAACAGCTCATTGTAGCTTTTACTCACTCCGATTAATGCAAAATATGCTTATTGTAAAATGATCATATCATACAAAAAGAAAAAAAGGACAGAGTGAAAAGTCACTGCTACAATTACCCCCAAATAATCATTATTAACATTTTAGCATCTGTCTTTCCTGTTATTTTTCTGGAATATGTACAATTTTTTTCACCATTTTAACCATTTTAAAGTGTACAATTCAGTGGCATTTAGTATATTCACAGTGTTGTATAACCATCACCACTATCTAGTTCCAGAAAATTTTCATCACACCAAATGGAAACCGCATACACATTAAGGAGTCATTCCCTATTTCCCTGGTAACCACTAGTCTGCTTTCTGTCTCTAGGGCTTTGCCTAATCTGGGTATTTCCTATAAACAGAATCATACAGTATGTGGCCTTTTGTGTTTCACTTCTTTCACTGAGCATAATGTTTTCAAGGTTCATCCATGTTGTAGCATGTATCAGTACTTCATCCCTTTTTTATAGCCAAATAATGTTCCATTGCATGGATATACCATATTTTGTTTATCCATTCATCAGTTGAGGGGCATTTGGGTTGTTTCCACCTTTTGGCTATTGTGAATAATGGTGCTATGAATATACATGTATAAGTTTTTGTTAGGACTCCTATTTTCAATTCTTTTGGGTATATACTTAAGAGTGGAATTGCTGGGTCAAATGGTCATTCTATGTTTAACTTATTGAAGAAACACCAAGCTTTTCTACAGTGGCTGCGCCATTTTAGATTCCCACCAGTGGGGCCGGCCTGGTGGCGCAAGCAGTTAAGTGCACACACTCCGCTGCGGCGGCCCGGGGTTCGCTGGTTCGGATCCCAGGTGAGCACCGACGCACCACTTGTTAAGCCATGCTGTGGTAGTGTCCCATATAAAGTAGAGGAAGATAGGCACAGATGTTAGCCCAGGGCCAGTCTTCCTCAGCAAAAAACAGCAGGCTTGGCATTGGATGTCAGCTCAGGGCTGGTCCTCCTCACAAAAAAAAAAGAAAAAAATAGATTCCCACCAGCAATGTATGAAAGTTCCAATTCCTCCACATCCTTGCCAACATTTGTTATTTTCCTTTTTTTTTCACTATAGGTGTTATGGTGGGTATGAAGTAGTATCTCATTGTAGTTTTGATTTACATTTCCTTAATGACTAATGATTAATGACACTGAGCGTCTTTTCATGTGTTTCTTAATCGTTCATATATACTCTTTAGAGAAATATCTATTCAACTCCTTTGCCCATTTTACAAATTGGGTTGTTTATCTTTTTGTTGTTTAGTTGTACAATTTCTTTATATTTTCTGAATAAAAGACCCTTATTAGATATACAATTCGCAAATATTTTCTTCCATTCCATGGGTTTCTTTTCACTTTCTTGGCAGTGTCCTTTGATGCATGTAAGTTCAATTTATCTATTCTTTCTTTTGTTGCTTGTGCTCAAGGTCATGAAGTCTTACTCCTATATTTTCTTCTAAGAGTTTTATAGTTTTAGCTCTTATATTTAGGCCTTTTATACATTTTGAGTTAATTTTTTATATGATGTGAGGTACGGGTCCAACTTCATTCTTCATATGTGGATATCCAGTTGTCCCAGCACCATTTGTTGAAGACTCTATTCTTTCTCCCATTGAATGGTCTCAGCACCCTTGTTGAAAACCAATTGACCAAAGATGTATAGGTTTATTTCTGGGATCTCAATTCTATTCCATTGATCTATGTGTAAGACTATCCTTATGCTGGTACCACACTATTTTCATTGCTGTAGCTTTGTAGTAAGTTTTTAAATCAGGAAGTGTGAGTCTTCACACTTTGTTTTTCTTTTTCAAGATTGTTTTGGTTCTTTGGGGTTCCTTGAAATTCCATACGAATTTCAGAATCAGCTTTTCCACTTCTGAAAAATGGAATTTATGGGATTTTGATAGGGATTGCATTGAACCTGTAGATCGCTTTAGGGAGTATTATGTCTTCAACCCATGAACATGGATGTCCATTTATTTAGGTCTTCTTTAATTTCTTTCAGCAATGCTTTGTAGTTTCAGTATGAAAGTCTTATATCTTTGTGATTAAATATATTTCTGAATATTTTATCCTTTTTTGGTGCTATTGTACACAATTTTTCCCCAATTTTTTTTATTGTGGTAAAATATACATAACATAAAATTTACCATCTTAAGTATACAGTTCAGTGGTCTTAAATACATTTGTAATGTTGGGCTATCATCACCACCATCCAACTCCAGAATTCTTTTCATCTTGTAAAACTGAAACTCTATACCCATAAAAAATAACTCCTCATTCTCCACACCCCCATCCCCCGGCAACCACCATTCTACTTTCTGTCTTTATGATTTTGACTATTCTAAGTGACTCATATAAGTGGAATCATACAGTATTTGTCTTTTTGTGACTGGCTTATTTCATTTAGAATAATGTCCTCAAGGTTCATCCATGTTGTAGCATATGTCAGAATTTCCCACCTTCTTAAGGCTAAATAATATTCCATTGTATGTATATACCACATTTCGTTTATCCATTCATCCATCAATGGACACTTGGGTTGCTTTCATGTTTTATCTATTGTGAACAATGCTGCTATGGACACGGGTGTACAATTAGAGACCTTGTTTTTTAATTTTGGGGGTATATACCCAGAAGTGAGATTACTGGATCATGTGGTCGTTCTTTTAATTTTTGAAGGAACCGCCATACTGTTTTCCACAGTGCCTATACCATTTTACATTCCCACTAATGGTGCACAAGGCTACTAATTTCTTTGCACACAATTTTTGATACCAAATTTTTTAACTTAACCTATGGACATCTTTCCACATCAGTGGTATAGAGGGCTACCTAATCCTTTTATGGCACTTTATGGATATACCACAGTTCACTTCAATAATCCCTCAATATTGGCTACCTTGTTTATTTCCGATTCTTAGCTATCATAAAAAGGATGCACTGAGCTTCATTAGAATGTACATCTTTGTGCACTTACCCAATTATTTCCTTTAGATAAGTCCCCGGAAGTGAACTTATTAGGTCAAAGGAGAGGCATACTTTTTTTTTTTTTTTTTGGTGAGGAAGATCAGCCCTGAGCTAACATCCATTGCCAATCCTCTTCTTTTCGCTGAGGAAGATTGGCCCTGGGCTAACATCTGTGCCCATCTTCCTCTACTTTATATGGACACCGCTACAGCATGTCTTGACAAGCGGTGCGTTGGTGCACGCCCAGGATTCGAACCTGTGAACCCTGGCCTGCCAAAGCATGCGTGATTAACTTCTGCACCACCAGGCCGGCCCCAGAGAGGCATACTTTTAAAACTTTGATGAATGTTGCCAAATTGTCCTCCAAAAACATCAGAGCAATACCCACTCTGAACAGCAGTGGAAGGGGCGCCCGTTCCCCACACAGGGTCCAAAGGACTTTTCCCCTATGTCACTTCCAGAGGGACAGGATAGGGGCCTGACATGCTCCTTCACTGGGCAGAAACCTTGAAGAAGATGGTAACCGTCCCATTCAATAGAGAAGTTCTCCTCTTAGATCTGGAAGGGCCCTCGGCAAATCTTTATTGGAATTTTTTATTATAAAGACCATTTGTCTGGGTTTTGTTGTTGTTGTTTTGTCTATTTCCTCCTCTAGACTGTAGGCTACATGTGGCCAGGGACTGTGCCTGGCTTGTCCATGTGAATGCCAATGTCTTGTAAAGTACCTGGCACAGGGAAGATCTCAGAAAACATTAGTTATCCATAGGATGGGGGACAAGACAGTTTACCACATGGTGAAACTCAATGAGAGTAGGAACGGTGTCTGTCATCACCTCCTGTGTCTCCACTGTAGCACAGTCTCTGGCACATAGCAACTGTTCAGTAAGTATTTGTTGAATGAATAAATGAAAGTGCTGGCTCTTGAGTGGTAGCAGATCTGAAGACTCCTAGTCCAGTGCTCTTTCTGCCTGCTACAACTTCTTACTCACTTTTATTTTAATGTTTGCACTGGATTTCTGTCTTTATGGTCCCTTGGTTTCTGTGCTTCAGCAAAACAGCCACCTTTCTGCTGCCAAACAGACAACCATAGGACGTCACGTGTCAGCAGCTCTGCGGTCTCATCTAACACTCTCAAATGATTTTCCAGTGGTGAGGACCAGGGAGGGAATTTCCCCATGCGTGCCCAGCTCTGGCCCATCTGTGCCCCCTTCACTTGGATGCTGTTCTGTGGGCTGGAGTCAGCATGAGAGCTATTTTTGACTAAGTGGCTACCTAATCTTACATAACCCTCAGCGATTCAGGCCAAGGTCATTCGGCTTAGTGCATGAAAGACATTTCAGAGTTAGTGATCCCCCTTCGCCAGAGCCACCCCAGAGCCCCAGAGCTGGGAGGGTAGTGCCATGATGGTGGCTCTCGGCCTCCTCTGCAAAGCCCAGGTAGGACCTTTTGAGCACAGCTCGACTTCTATAACAGTCCCTGGGAGAATTCCCCAAATATCTTGTTTCCCAATCTCCCCGGCTCTTGGGTGAAATTATGAACCTAGGAAGCAGTGTGTTAGGACCCCATCTCTCCCCATGCGCATCCAGTCTTGCTTCTTCCCCTAATGTGGAGATGCATGAGCAGAAGATACTTGAGAGGGTCCACGGATGAGGAAGACTTTGTCTCTCCTAGAGGAGAAGTGGTAAACCCACATTTTAATCTCAATTTTGTTTTATTGGAAACAAGATACAATGGCATTCAAGGTCCTCTGGAATCTAATCCCAAATGCCTTTCCTATCTCATCAGCAAACCCTTAGCCAAAGGCCTGACATATAATAGATGCTCGCTAAATGCTTAGTGAATGGAATTCACTGCCTGCTCCCTCGTACTTCCTGCCACACCCCACTACCCGCCAACTCCAGGCCCTGCTGGTGAACTCTGCACGTGTGCACGTGCTGCTTCCTTCACCTGATAAGCCCTTTACTGCATGCTCTACACTCAGCGCCCAGTTCAAAGCCCAATGCCTCAAGACCACCTTTCAAGATCCCCCTAAAGAGAATGGGTTGTTCTTTGGTCTATATTTTCCTAGCATGCTGCTCACACTTCTGTTTGGAGCTTCTCGTACCATCTTATAACCGGTATGCACCCTTCCGTTTCTTCCCCCAGACTGTGAGCTCCTCGAGGGCAGGTTCTGGCCCTGAGCTGTCACTGTACCTCCAGTACCTACTGCTGCCTGGCATTTATTGGGCCCCTGTAAACACCCACTTGTTGGATGGACAGGTGACTAAAGACACGAATGACATCTGCAGTTCATAGAATCATTTGTGTTTCAAATCCAACATGGGCTGGCTCAACGAGAGAGTCATGAGTGATAGACTCTTGAGTCAACGTTCTGAATACGTGTGGAGTCAGCATAGCTTTCTCTCTTAAAAATTTTTTTAATCCCACACATAATTAGTGTCCATTGTAGAAATCACAGCACAGCTGCAAGAAAATCACTTTTAACAATTTTAGAATATCTTTTCAGACTTGTTCCTCCTAGTGCTCCCCTGCCTACATCTTTACAGAAACGGGACCTCGCTGTGTTTACTGTTATCCATTTCCCTCAACAATAGGTAGAGGATAACTGCAATAATCGGCCCAGTTCCCTTTCCTGGGAGACGATGCTCTTCTCCATGTGATGCAGGAGCTCCCATGTGAGGTCAAGGAGACCCCTCCCGTGGTCTTAGTTGATTGGTCCAGAGGCAGGTCTTGACCCCAGCTGGGCCATTCACGGTGCCTGGCTGTCCTGCCCACAGTTGACTGGTTCTGATTTGGGCACTTCACCTAAGGTAGCCAATATATTCCGTGCTTGGGATTCTGGATTCAGGGCTAGAGATAGTTTCAGGTAGACCCTTTCCTGGGTCCCAAACCTTGTTCCCCACTAGCCGGTCTGTAGTGAGAAAGTGAGGGGCAAACATGGCCGATGGAGAGGGAGTCCTGGAGGTGTCTGAGTCCAGATTCCAGTTCTGAAGTTCTGGCCACACTGTGGTCCTTCCCGAACCTTGGATGTTCAGCTCTCCTTTGGATTCTATGGACCAACAAATCCTCCCTGTGCTTTTTCCATACTGAGATGGATTTATGTCACTTGCCACTGAACAGCTCCTAACACACATGTGTCATGGACATAACTCCATGTCAGCAATATACACGCACAACATCATTTTTAACGGTGGCTCGGTATTGTTTGAATTTCCACTTTTAACCAATCTCTTGTTGTTGGATATCTAGATTATTTCCATTTTTTCACTGTGATGAGCAGGGCTGTAGTAAACATCCTCATAAATTCATCTTTGCTCCCATGCATTCTTTTATCAGAAAGAATTCTTCAAGGTGGAATTGCTACGATAAAACGTATTCATATTTTTATGGCTCTGTGACACAGCTTTTGACTGCCTTGATGCACTGTGGTTATTGCCTCTTCCAGTAGCGCTGTCCACACTGTCAACACTGTCATTGGATGCAGTCATAGGATTACATTATTTCAGACTGAGATGGCCCCAGTGAGTTTGACCCTCGCTGGTCCTTCAGGGGAAGGAGGGCCCGGGTTTTGGCCCCAATATGCCTATAAACTGCGTGCAAGTGTTGTGTTGAAAAAGTAGGTATGGGGTCAGTCACGGTCATGAGCATTTTTAGGGGATTTTGTAAACATGAGGACAAATCCCTGATTGCACAGTGGACTCTAGGTCTCCCAGCTTCAAGGTTATCAGCTAGGTCCCAAGGGTTTATCCCAGGAGGCAAGGGAAGAATATGGCTGTTAGGACATGTTTGGCACCCAATGCCAGGGAGCAGGGCACAGTCCTCAGTCTGGGAGGTCAAGGGACAAATCAGTCAACTGTCCCTGTGCCGAGCACTGTGCTCTGTGCCTGGTTACAGGGGACAAGGCAGACACAATCCCCGCCGCCCTGGTGCTCACAGTCTGGCAACGAAGACGGATGCTGAATGAGTCCTACCACGAAGAAGAGTGAGGGTCCTATCCGGCAGTGCTGGGTGCCTTGGGTGAATGGTCAGGGGCTCATCCTGTTCAGAGAGTGGGGATTAAGCTGAGACTTGAAGGATGTGTAGTGGTAAGCCCAATGAAGAGCGAACGAGTATCCCAGGCAGAGGAAACAGATGGCAAAAAGGCCTGGAAATAGCAAAGAACGTAGAATGTTCAGTAGACAGAAAGTCTTGCTTGGCTTGAACATAGAGAATCCAGTAAAAGGAGTGAAAGATGAGATGGTAAGCCCTCCTCAGGCCAGGCTTAGTGACCTGTGCTAAGAACTCTTTCCTGGGCCGGCCCCGTGGCTTAGCAGTTAAGTGCGCGTGCTCCGATGCTGGCGGCCAGGGTTCAGATCCCGGGCGCGCACCGACGCACCGCTTCTCCTGCCATGCTGAGGCCGCGTCCCACGTACAAAAACTAGAAGGATGACATACAACTATCTACTGGGGCTTTGGGGGAAATAAATAAATAAATTAAATTAAATTAAATTAAAAAAAAAAAAAAAAAAAGAACTCTTTCCTGATGGCAATGGGGACCTTTGGAGGGAACAGCAGGGGAGAGGTGTGATCCATGTTCTTCAGGGGGAGTTAGGGATAGATTGAATCAAAAGGTAACAGAGCCCATATTTCTGGCACTTCTGGCCTGTCCCGCAGGCCCAAGGCCATCTGAAACCTTCTCTGTCCATTACACTTGGGTCTCAGACCTCTTAGCTCAGCCCCACCGCAGTGAGAGCCAAATCCAGGGCCTCAACCAACCTTCTCATCACGGCGGATGCCTTCTGCGGATCAGCCCAGGCTCCTATCCCAGGTCCTGCTCTTTTTTTTTTTTTTTAAAGATTTTATTTATTTATTTTTTCCCCCCAAAGCCCCAGTAGATAGTTGTGTGTCATAGCTGCCCATCCTTCTAGTTGCTGTATGTGGGACGCGGCCTCAGCGTGGCCGGAGAAGCAGCGCGTCGGTGCGCGCCCGGGATCCGAACCCGGGTCGCCAGCAGTGGAGCGCGCTCACTTAACCACCAAGCCACGGGGCCGGCCCCAGGTCCCGCTCTTTTAATAGATAAATATAGCATGTTCACATAAGAGCATACACACGAATATATCTCTACTTTCTACGTAAAGAAGCAACATTTCCCGCCACCCCACCCCCACCATGCCTCCCATATAGACAAGAATATTTGTCATGAAATTAAATGGAATGAGATAATGGAACTGAAAGTGCTTTGTAAAAGGAAAAAGGGTGAACAGTGGCTTTCAATTTTTTTTTTCTCTTAAGCAGCAGAAGTCTTTTTTTCGAATAAAATCTTACTATACCTCCGTACATCCATCTGCCTTTTGGAAACATCTCAAATTTTACATGTCCAAAACTGAGGCCTTGGATTCTGCCATCCTCTTCAAATCTGCTCCTCCCCCACCTTCTCCATATTAGTTCAGACACCTTGTCCCACCCAGGTGCTCATGCTAGAAGCTGGAGAGGCAGCCCTGGTGTGCCTCTCCCACCCCCACTCATGGGCCACCACTCCCCCCACCATCACCAGCCCTGTGGGCTCTTCTCCAACATGTGTCTCCAATCCATTCTCAAGTCTCCATCGCCACCACCACCCCTCACCTGGATTCTGCAATAGCCCTACCTCAGCTCCTCAAGATTGCACCTGCCCCCTTTCCAGTTCAAAGCTCAGGGCTGGCCCCGTGGCTTAGCGGTTAAGTGCTCGCGCTCCGCTGCTGGCGGCCCGGGTTCGGATCCTGGGCGCGCACCGACACACCACTTCTCTGGCTATGCTGAGGCCGCGTCCCACATACAGCAACTAGAAGGATGTGCAGCTGTGACATACAACTATCTACTGGGGCTTTGGGGAGAAAAAGATAAATAAATAAAATCTTTAAAAAAAAAAAAAAAAAAAAAAGCTCACACACTAGCCAGAGTGGAACAGACTACAGAATTATGCACAAATCACGAGAGTTAAGCTTGATGAGTTTGCCTAAACTGAACACAACTGTGCAACCAACACCCAGATCAAGAGACAGAACATCACCAGCAACCCAGAAGCCCCTGTGTGCCCCTTCTAGTCACCGCCATCCCTCCCCCAGGATAACCACTATCCTGACTTCTAACACCATAGATCAGTTTTGCCTGTTTTTGAACTTTATATACATGGATTAATACAATGTCTATTACTTTATATCTGCCCTAATTCACCTATCATTATGCTTGTGAGATCCATCTACATTATTACGTGTAGTTATAGATTGTTCATTTTCATTGCTGTATAGTATTCCTTTGTCTGAATTTATCATTATTTAGTCAGCCAAGTACTGAGAAGCATTTGAGTGGTTTATAGTTTGGGGCTATTACAAAGCGCAGTTGTTAATATTTTTGTCTTTGGTGCACATAAGTACGCATTTGTGTTGAGTAGCTATCTAAGAGTAGAATTGCTTCATCATAGGGTGTGCATATGTTCACAGAGTGATATTTTTAAAGCACAATCAGATTGCAGCATTCTCTTGCTTAAATGCTCCATGGCTTCCCCTTGCCTTTAGAATAAATTCCCAACTTTTCTCTCAACCCACAAAGGCCTTACAAGTTCCAACATCCCATGACCTCTCCCTCCCAAGCTCACACCCTACCCTTGCACTGGCTGCTTTCCCACCATAGTGAACTTCTCTTCCATTCTTGGAGCCTGCCAAGCTCTTTTTCTGCCAGGATCCCACCCACTGGATATGCCACAGTTTCCAACTGGCCAGTTTTTACTCATTCTTTATGTTGAAAGTGTAATAGAATTTCCTCAGAAAGACCTCTCCTGATCTCCAATCTAAAAAAGCAATCACCATTATTGTCTCTCATTGCACAGCTCATAATTGCACTTAACTACAATTTGAAATTGTCTGGTTGTTAATGACTGCCTCACCCAGTAGACTGTAAGCAACAAGAGACTGGGATTGTCATGTTCGCTGTTGTGTCACCAATACCTAGCACCGGGCAGTAACACAGTAGGTGCTCAATAAATATCAATGTGGGATAGAGAGTGGATAAGAGAAGAACAAATGCTTTGAAGTCACACAGGGACTGCAGGCAAATCTTGGCTCCATTACTCACTACTCTTGTGCCTTCAGGCAAGTTACCTAAATTCCCTGGACCTCATTTTCCTCCTCTGTAAAAGAAGAATAATCCTGCTGGCCTCTCAGACAGGTAGGTAGTTGTAGGGACGGAGTGGGAAAACGTGTATGCACATTGCCTAGCACACAACGTGTTGGGCACATTGTAAGTGCTAGTTAAGGCGTGGCTTTCCATGTATCAACTCACTGACGCCTCGCCACAATCCCAGGGCCGGCACTGTTCTAAATCCCCATGGCTAGATGAGGAAATTAAGAAACTAAGGCTCAGGGAGGTTAAATACTTTGCACAAAAATTCTGGCTCCAGAGCCTAGGCCTTCCTGTACAACGGTATTGGTAGCAGCATGTGAAAGATCAATAAAAACAGAGGAAGGGGCAGTGGCGAGCTTCTAACAGCCAACAGCCAGCTCACCCCCACCCCCTGTGACATCCATTCATCCCCAGGAAACCCAAAGGTTAGGAGCACATGAAAACCACTGGGTTACACAAACATCCGTGGTTATTAATAGCTAGAAAGGAAAAATAGAAAGATCTGATTACAGAAAAATTTTAAACTTCTGTATAACAAAAGTCATCACAAACGAGGGCAAAAGATAAATGGGAATGTAGGAGAAAATATTTAAACTTCATATAAAAAAGGATTACTCTCCCTCAGCTGAACATGCTATGCTCCTGCAAATAAACTGGAAAAATACAAACGACCCAATGGAAAAATGGGCAAAGAATGAGAACAGTGGATAGAAGAGGAAATGAAAATGGGCAACAAACACATTGATAATTAGAGAAATGAAAATTAAATAATGAGCTCCCACATATCTCCTAATATTGGCAAAAATGAAAAATATTGGTAACGTTCTCAGCTGACCAAGGCATAAGAAAACCAACACTACCATGCTCATTGTTGGGCTGTAAAAAAATTATAGCCTTTTAGGAAACATTTTCCAAAATATTATGACAAAAAAGTGTGACAACTTTCAGAAGTGAAAGCAATAATAGATACTAATATAGATAAATGATAGATAGATGATAGATAGATAGATATAAAAACAGTCATTGCAACATTTTTTTAATAACAAGATACACCCTGATTGCATCAATACAGTTACATATTACGTAGCTATTAAAACAAATGAAATAGATCCATGTGTGCCAATTTAAAATTATCTCTAAAACGTACAAGGTGGAAAAAGAATATTCTCGAATAATATCTATGGTTTGATCCCATTTTCATAGAAAACAAAATAAGCGTATCCAAATGACCCTGAACATTTGGTTGAGCAAAGAAAAAAGTAGAGAAATCAAATTTCTAAGTACAGTGTGTCAAAGGTGTTGGACTGGAGAGTATTAGTTTTGTTTCAGATACATCTTTAAGTTTGAATGGCTGCAGTGAGCAGGTATTTTATTTAAAAATTAATTAATAAGCCCTGCTCATTAATGATGACTTACTAAATGTCACCTGCCTGTCTACCCTTGTAAAACATTTCCTGCTTTAACACTTACGTTGCTTCAGTTCCTACAAATAAGCTGCTAGTTGGAGAGAAGGTGTTAATTGTCTTCTGAACTACTTCCTCTGATTAACGTCTTGGCTTGCTCTGCTGCCCAGCCTTCCAGAGGGAAGAAACCTTATATCATTATTATTCTAAAAAGAAATATGTGTTCTGCATCTGCAACACATACATGCACATGGTAGAAAATGCGAAATGAATGAAAGATTATATAGTGGGAGGTGAGCCTTATTTTCTCCCTACTCTCCTAGCCACCTAGTTCTACACCAGGTTCTTGTGTATCCTTCCAAAGATTTTCTAGGCATATACTAGCATATATGTGTATATATTCTATTTTTTAACACAAATGCTGTATGTAATGTCTATGCACACAAATATGGAAGATGCCTTTTGATTTCTTCTAGCCAGAACCTGATTAGATCCAAGGTTGCAGTTTTCTTCTGCTTGAGAAGCCGAATTTCCCCAACTGAGGCAGTTTATCCCTCCATCCATCAGTCCACCTGTCCCTCCACTAACATCCGCTAACATGTATTTGGTAAGCACTCACTCTGTGCCAGGCACCAGGCTAGAAGCTGGAGATAAAGTGGTGAAAAGGCAAAGTCCTTGCTCTCACCAGCTGACCTTCTAGTGCGGAAGAAACAAATTATGTAGAGGAAGACAAATAATAGGAAAAAACCAACAAATTTCAGATAATGGAATGTGCCTTGGAGAGACTCATTCTCAGTCAGGAGAGGGCATGGGGGAGAGGTGGGAAGGAGAGGGAGAGGAAGGTTTCTTTGCTCTGATGATTTTCCAATGAGAGATTCCATGCGCAGAGTTTAAACCTGATCCTAGTAGTGAAGAGGGTGGATTCTGAAGTCCTGGAGGCGTACACTTGAATCCTAGTTCTGCCATTGAAAGCCAGGTGAGCCTTGGGCAAATTATTTAAGTTCTCTGTACCTCAGTTTCCTCATCTGTAATATGGGGTTATATAAAAATAGTACCAACCTCATAGGATTGTAGTGAAGATTAAGTGGATTAAGCAATGTGGGCTGCCCAGGCTGGCACAAAGAAAGAGATAAAAAAATGATAAAGTTAAAAAAATCATGTTAGGCAAAGAGATCTTAGCTGAAAAGTCAAAAGTACCATCTATAAAAGAAAACTGATAAAAATTTTCATCAAAATTAGAAATGTTTGTCTGTGAAAGACACTGTTAAGAGGATGAAGAGACAAGTTACAGTCTGGGAGAAAACATTAGCAAATCACATATCCGACAAAAGGCTTGTATCCAGAATATAAAAAGAACTCTTCAAACTCAGCAGTAAGAAATCAACCAACTCAACCAAGAAATGGACCAAAAACTTGACAGATACTTCACCAAAGAGGATACATGATGACAAATAGGCACATGAAAAAGATATTCAACAGCATTAGCCATTAGGGAAATGCAAAATAAAACCATGATGAGATATCACCTCACACCTGTTAGAATGGCTTTAAAAAACCTGACAATACCAAGTGCTGACAAGATACAGAGAAACTGCAACCCTCATACATTGCTGGTGGGAGTACAAAATGGTACAGCCACTCTGGAAACCAGTGTGGCAGTTCCTTATAAAGTTAAGCCTACACTTAACACGTGACTCGGTGATCCCATTCCTAGGTGATTATCCTGGAGAAATGAAAACTTACGTTCACACAAAAAACCTGTACACAAATGTTTATAGCAGCTGTATTCATAATCGCCAAAAACTAGAAACAACCCAAACCTCCTCAAGGGGCGAATAGATAAGCAAACCATGGTAAGTCCGTACTACTAGAAAGCTACTCAGCAAAAAAAAAAACAGTACAAACTACTGACATATGCAACAACTGAATGAACCGGAAAGAAGTCAGTCTCAAAGGGTTACATACTACACGATCTCATCTACATGACATTCCTGAAAAGACAAAGCCAGAGCAATGGACAGCAGATCAGCATTGCCAGGGACGGGTTTGGGTGAAGGATGTGACCACAGAGAGGCAACTGTAGGTGGCTTCTGGGCTGGTGGAACTGATTTGTATCCTGATTGTGGTGGTGGTTACACAAATCTACATATTTGACAAATTACACAAATTTATATATTAGAATTCATAGAAACGCACACGAAAAAGTCAATTTTATTGCATGTTAATTTAAAAAATAAGAAAAATAAAAAGTGATCAATGATATTGTCATTCTAACTCAGCCACTCACTGCAGTCCCTCCTCCCTTCTTTTTCCTCATTCTCTGCACCCAGAAAGGTCTTAAAGAGGAGGCACTTCCACCCCCTAAACATTTGAAGACATCCTTAATAACTAGACTTTGTTACTCTGCATACAAAGGTAATATATTTTTGTTGGAAAGAAAGGAAGGAAGGGAGAGAGGAAGGAAGAATTCAGCCATTACAGAAATGTGTGAAAGCAAAAGCCCTCAGGAACCCCATCCTCCAGAATTAAGTGCTGGGAGGAGCTTCTACCAGAACCATTTCTAAGCAATTTTATACAGTTGTTTCCTCACAAGGTTCAGAACCCATATGGCGGGATTGACTCTGATTGATTGTTCCGGGAAACATGGAGGGCCCTGAGGAGAATGACCTTGAAAGGTTAACATCCGGATGCCAGCCCATCCTCTCACCAAGTCAAAGCATTCCACAGTTGGCCAGAGTCCTAGGGTTAGCTAGTTCATTAAAGGTCAGCCAGTCCCTTCCTGTCCCTCTCCACCACCAGCCCCAACAAGGCTCTGTGTCTCAGGGCGGCCTCTTCCCACCCACCTCCCGCCCCCTCTGTGCCCTGGCTGCCACTTCCCACTCAGCCAGCTCCATTTGCAACCACTGTTTAGACCATTCTGTCAAGTTTCAAGAAATCATTCACTCATTCATCTGTTCTTGCTTCATTCATTCAAAAATACTTACTGAGCACCTAATACACTCCAGGCGCTGTGCTAAGTCATAGGAATACCTTGGTGGACAAGATCCATGCAGTTCCTGCCCTCCCGGAGCTTCCAGTCCAGTCAGAGACAGTGGCTAAACACAAAATGATTTTAACGTGTATTTCAATAACAACTGTGCTAAAGCCTAGAAAATGGAAGCACATGGCATGATGAGAACACACCTGGCCAGGCCAGGCTTCCCTAAGGAAAGGGCTGTTACGCTGAGACCTGCAGGATGAGCAGGTTCAGAGGTGAGGGAAGGGCATTCGAGGAGGAGGAAGTCACACATGCAAAGGCCTGAGAGGTCAACCTGGCTCAGATGTGTTGTGGGGACCAGCAGGTGCTGGGATCATGGCAGTGGACAGGGTACAATGACAGCTCTCTAGGGAAACATTTTGGGGACTTTTGCCACTAGCTTTGTGGCCTCCCTTGCCCTTTCTCTTAGAGTCCCGCATCTGAAATGCAATGCTCCCTGTAGGGGCTCAGGGTATGGGATCTGGAGGCAGACTGATGTAAACCATCAAACCTGAGCTCCGTGACCCACTATGTGTGTGCAAATGGACAACTTAATCTCTTTGTGCCTCATTTCTTCCACTTGTAAAATGGATTTAATGAGGTAATCCACATAAAGTTACATAAAGTCCTGATCAAAATGCTTCAGCAGTGCTCAGTTCGTGGTAGCCAGTGTTGTTGTTATTAATGTTATTAGAGGCACCAAGGGGCCTGACCCTGGCGGTGCAGTCTCTATAGAGTCAAATATGGAGTTAACACAGAGCCAGGGAGGGTCTTTCAGCTGCTGAATTCCTGTAGACAAAAGTCCAGGCAATGACTCCATTGAAATGACATTCTTTGAATCCAGTGTGTTTTCGGAGGGGACTCACATTTTGTCAGTGACACAGGCCGGAGAGTAGAGGACAGCTAAGACCCAGGAGGGTTCCTTAGATGACAGATGGGTGCTGCCGGTTGACATCAGCCCACCGCCAACCCTGCCTCCCCCTCCAAAGCTGGACTCCCGTCCAAAGGATTCCAACGAAGCTGTCAGTAATGAGAGCCCCATGAAGTCCTCTCTGGGCTGAGGAGTCACGGGTTCTGCCTTCCCAGAAAAGCACCTTTGCTGCAGTGGGAGTCTGCCTTTGGACTGATAAAGGCTCGCCGTGTCCAGTTATGGGTAGGAATATTGCAAGGGGGTGAAGCTATTTTTTGCCACATGCTCTATCTCTCCAGCAGGCACAGTGACATTGCTGGGGATCCAAACAGCCCCAGCCATAGAAGGTCATGAGCTGAAGGCCAGAAGGCCTGGATCTCAGAGAGCTGGGCTGGGGGTGGGGGGATTATTTGCATCACCCATTGGGGGGTCCTAGGACCTCTAGCTGTCATCCTTCCATTCTCTGGCCCAGCCCCAACCCACTGTCCACAAGACCCCTGTTGAACCGATTGCCCCAGCCCAGAGTCTAGTGGCAACTGTTTATTTTTAGCCTATGATTCCCCGAGAATGCGGGTGGGCCCCTGTGGAGCAGGAGGAGGGTGGAGGGAGGAGGAAGAGAAACTTCAGGGCCTGGAGGGCCAGAGGACACAGCCCAGCCCAAGCCATTAGCTCAGCCCTATGACAGCCTCCTTCAGGGACAGGCCCAAGCCCTCTCTCTTCTTGGCCCAGCCCAGCTCAGGACCAGATTGGACTCACGTCCTCGTGTTCCCCTTTTCTTCTTCCCTGAAGGCCCTAGAGACCCGTGGGCTTTCCGTTCCTCTTTCTAGCCACCCCCATGCTCTTGGTCCTGTGGGGTTCTTGTACTCACCCACAGTGGGTATGAGACAGGATTCCTCAACTCTCCTCTTCCTCCTGCCTCTGAAGAGATAGATGTCCCAGGCCCATCTCTTTGGACCTGCCTAGCACCAGAGTAGGCACTTAA
Organism: Ceratotherium simum simum; assembly: GCF_057802395.1. Taxonomy (NCBI): domain Eukaryota; kingdom Metazoa; phylum Chordata; class Mammalia; order Perissodactyla; family Rhinocerotidae; genus Ceratotherium; species Ceratotherium simum. The sequence goes on from NC_141903.1 coordinate 27,556,049, forward strand.
TAAATATGTATAGACTGAAGGATAGATTTCACTGCTCCTCCCTCTAGGCAAACGGCCTGAATAGTGAAAGAACCAATAAGGGGAAGTTCTAGGGGGTTAGAAACTTACAAAACCCTTAAGTCATTGTCCCTGGTTGCTAGTTCCTGTCTCTTTTCTCAGAAGTTCGCTGGAGCCCCCGGGCCTCATCTTTGCTTCCTTGATCCAGAGGGAAACGCATCTACCCCTTCCTCCTCCACAATTCTACCTCAGCCTTCACTTGACTCTTCCCTCCAGGATACCCAGTCCCTGCCCCACAGCCCTCGGGAGAGTCCGGCCGAGCTGGCTCCAGTCCCAGCTCCAGCACGTACTAGCCGTGTGACCCAGGGCAAGACGCCCTGCCCCCTGCAAGAGGTTGTAAAGCTCTCTTGTGGGGCTGTGGTGAGGCTAACAAGAGTGCGTGTAAAATGGCTGGCACACAGTAGGTGCTTAGTAAATGGTTGCTGCGGTTCTATTATCATTAAATAAATGGTGCAGAGACAAGACTTCTTTTTTAACATCTTCTTTCACGCTATACCTGATCATTCTTCATATTTATAGAGTACTTTAATATTTTATGACACACTTTCACATCCATTAGCTCATCGGATGGCCACACAACCCCTTTAGAAGGGCCAGGTCATTATTACATGATTATTATTCCCATTACACAGATAAAGATTGTCATGCTCCAGAAAACATAGATGGGTCTTGCTTGCTGTTGGGTCGTCAGCACCTGACTCGGGGCCTGGCACACAGTAGGTGCTCAAAACAAAACAGAACAAAACCCTTTAAAAGGAGTGGCCTATAGGATGTAACTGCAGTGCTCGCTTCGGCAGCACATATACTAAAATAGGATGTAATTGTACCTGCCCCTTAGCCTTTCCTCATCTGTAAAATGAGGATTAATGCTGCAGAACAGACACAGGAAATTCAAATTCTAGGACTCAGCTCCACAGCAAGCCTTGGGCTTTTTAACCAGCAGAAGGAGTGAGGCCTGTGTATCAAGCCCCCTCCCCTTCTTCCTGGAGGAGAGATCAACTCGTAGTTTCAGGACAGTACCTGGGAAGTGCCTCTAATAGGGAAATGGTTGTAGCTCATTCCCGGAAGATCCCCAGACCAGATCCTCAACATCCTCACATCCTAGGACTTTGGTTTCTCCAGCTGGAGGCTGAGTTTTCAAGAGGAGATGGGCCTGTGTGCGTGTAGCCGTGGGAAGCAAATCCCAGAGGAAGTGGGAAGGGTTCCGGAGTAGAAATTAAAATTTCTTCTAATATCGACACCATGGGGAAAAGATTCTACTGCATTTGGAGGAGATCGAGCAGGGTGGATGAAAATGTAAGGGAAAATTAAAATATGTGCAATCCCTTTTTAGGTCAAAAATCATTTTATTAATTTAGAGACAGAAAAATGTATTATGTATAAGTTGATTTTGCTGCAAATTATCACAATCAGTATATTACATTTCAAAGTCTAATCCTTGTTGTCAGGCAATAATTACAAATCTGTGGTTTACTTTTAATTTATTGATCTTTTGAAAAACCAATGGAGCGATAACTGTTACATTTTCGGGAATCTCTTCAGTTTGCCTGTTCGGGAGAAGCAGAAGTCACCCACACTTGACTTCAATAAAGCCTCTAAAGTTATGGGAGCTTAGGGTTTATAAAGAGAGACCACATGTCTTTAAGAAAGTTGCCAAGACTGTGTAGGAGGAAAAACCTCAACTCACGGATGACAACACTTGTCTCTTGGAATCTATCTTATCATTGTAGGTACATTTTATTTTCTAGTGACTGTAAATCACATTTTTTTCCTCAGGATAATTTAAAATGCTTTTGGAATCTTGCAATTGGGCTCACTATATCAAAGAAAGGGAAATTAATTATTAAAGGCGATGTTTATGGAGCCTCTACTATGAGGTAGCCTCTGTTCTAAGGGCTTTACATGCATCCATTTGTTTAATCCTTATAACAGCCCCATGATGCAGGTACTATTTTATGGATGAGAAAACCAAAGTTCAGGGAAGTGAAGTGACTTGCCTAAGGTCCCATGGCTACCAAGCGGCAGAACCAGGATTTGACCCCAGGTTGACAGCAAAGCAGTGGACGGTTTGGTATGAAAGTAAGGCTCCTGTCAGCCCTCTTCACCTAGTCTAGTCACCTCCTCAGAGTGAACTAGGACAAACTGCTCTCTTCCAGCCTCATCATTCCACAGAAGCACACGGAACCCTCTTCTTCCTAGATCTTGCCGCAAGGGGAACACCTTTGTGACTTAGGTAGCTGATGAAAGCACACCAACGCTCGTAAAATATGGCTTTAGATTTTGAATTCAGAGCAATTTTAAATTCTTTAAACTTTCTTTTTAAAAAGATTCTTTCTTGGGCCGGCCCCGTGGCTTAGTGGTTAAGTGCGCACGCTCTGCTGCTGGCGGCCCGGGTTCAGATCCCGCGCACCGACGCACCGCTTCTCCGGCCATGCTGAGGCCGCGTCCCACATACAGCAACTAGGAGGATGTGCAGCTATGATATACAACTATTTCCTGGGGCTTTGGGGGAAAAAAAATAAAAAAATAAATTAAAAAAGTAGACCTTTAAAAAAAAAATCTTTAAAAAAAAAAGATTCTTTCTTTAATTCCTTTTATAGATGATGAGGTCACAAGGCAAGAAAAAGCCAATTTCTAATTCCCTCCCAACTCCAGGTTTCTCAGTCCTGCTCTAACTAGCCTTTCTGGAACCTCGTGAGGAAGCAGAAAAATAAGATCACATTTCTGGCCCTTCCCATGCACATGGTGGTTCAGCACTTACTTATGGAGCGCTAGCCAGTGGAAGGCGTTGGGAATTCAGGTGAGCACAGGGCTCTGTCCTCATTCAGCTTACCCTCTTGTCGGTGACGTCTGACAGTAAACTAGGAAACAAAGCGATGGGTTCCATTATGGTGACTGTAAGTGCTCTAAAGGAAATCCCTATTTTTGGGTCTGGCAATGCCAGTGCCCAGTCAAGCTTCTGGCCAGCGGGGCCCGGGGAGTTGGTGTTAGCACGCCCACCACCATCAAGACTGAAAGTTTCTAAGAGGAAGCCCCCAGGCCAGGGGGACACGGAGTGCTCAGTCTTGCAACAGCGGCAATTCCCCAGCTGCAGAGGGGCCACTTCCCCTTGGTGACCCATGCACGGGTCACCCTGCCCTCAGTGCCCGAGGACTGTACTCAGACGACACTAGTGGCAGCACTACGGTCAAAACCTCCCTATGGCTTGATTTTTAGACATCACCTCGGGAGAGCAAAGTCTACCTAGTAGATTTCAGTGTTTGGACAACTTATCTTAAATATTTTATCTTCGGAAAGATTTGTTTTTCAGGCTTAATTTTTTTGAGGAGCCAGAAAGTTCCCAGAATACAATGACACTCATCTCACCCCACAGCTCTAACTCCCACCTTCACAGCCGAGACCCAGGGGAAGGGTCAGGGTGGAGACCACCTCCTGTGAGCCCGACACAAGGACCGTCCCAAGACCTCACTGGTCTGCAACTGAGTCCTGCAGCCCATTTCCCCTCCATGATGTCAACCGGTCCTCATGACACCTGGGAGGAAGAGGACAGAGGTTCTCATCTCCACTCTCAGAACAGAGTGGGTCATTGGCTGAGCGGTGCTTACACGCGGTTTCACGACTCCAAACCCAGTGCTCCCTTTGCCCTCACAGTGTTTCCCGACCTTCAAGGCCTCCCTCTGACTTCTGCCATATCCCGAGACCACCTGTACCAAAGTTAATATATTTTGAAAGGTGGCCTATTTCTTTTTCCCTTAGCTTAAATGCCTTTGTTTAAAAACGAAACTTGTTATCACTGCCCTAATTGGAAATCTGGTTTCACTTACCATAAACGGAAGGCGGCTGTACAAATACATGCAAGGAAATGAGATCAAATCCCGGCTAGACGCCGGGGCCTGCTGAAGGCTCTGAGGCCAAGGCCGGCCTCTCTTTGTGAAAAAGGGAAGGTAGCAAGTGTCAGAGGTGTTAAAGACAGGCTAGCTCCCAACCGAGGCTTTCTCCTGGAAGGACTGAGAGAGAATTGAGAGGGATGAACTTTCTCCCTCTGTGCATGCCCGCTCTGCCATGCCTATCTTGGTCACCGCCCACCGGTAGCGCTGGTCTCGCCCTTGAGAAAACCTGTGGGGTGGCACTGCTTTTTGGAGAAGAGAGGCAACTCCCTTGCCCTGGCAGTTCCCCCAAGCACCAGACCCAGAGCCACCCTGACCTGGCTTGGAGGCCATTGTTTGCAAGTCCTCTTGTCTCTGCCTCCTAGCTCTGAGTCCCCAGGCTCTATCCCTGCGCACTCACGTCCTAGCACAGGGTCTCTCCTCTAAACCCCCCACTGCCCTAGCCAGGCATCCATCAATGCTCCACTGTATTGCTGCAACCCCCTCCTAACACTCCCTCTGCTTCCCATTTCCCCGCTTCAATCTGTCCTCCACGCCCAGCCCAGGTCCCTTTCTAAAGCCTAGATCTGATCATGCTGCTTCACTGCTAAAAACTCCCCCACGTCTCCCACTGTCCTCAGGAGCATGTTCTTCCTCCCTCTTGGATCTATGAGGCCCTGCCCATCCTGCCCACACATGTCCCCGGCCTCCTTCCTCACCAGTCCCCAGCTCTAGGATCTCACCATGTTGGACTTCTTCACTTCCTTACCAAACTCTCCCTTGATTTAGGAATTTCATAAACAATGTTCTCTCTGCTTGAAGCACTGCTTCTCGCCGTCACCCACACATTCTTCCTGTCTCAGCTTAAATGTCACTCTCTCCTGGCAGCATCCCCTGGTCTCCCTTGAAGCAGCCCCCCTGCTCTGATGACCTTCTGTATCTCCCATTTCTCACACCTGTTGGAATCACCTGTGTCCATGTGTCTGTCTAGAACAGTGCCCAGCACAGGGCCAGAACTCTGTGGAGCCATAGAAATACTTGCTATTTGGATGGCGGGTGACTAATTCCCCATATCTATCAATCTCCACTCCCACTTTCTACCTGCCCTGCCCTTTGTCTTCACCTCATTAAATTCTGCCTCTCCCAGCCTTGATGTTCCAGGTCAATTCCCACCTCCCCCATGAAGCCACCCCTGATCACTCCAGGCCAGAAAGAATTCACCTTCCATAGAACTCCTATAGCATCTGTTCATTTGTTGAATGAGTGAATGGGACATTTTATAAATGGAGCAGAGTGAGGAAACGTCATTTAAAACTCAAACTCACTGTAATGACTTCTGTTTTCTAAGAGGGAAGGCATAATTTCTATCAGTGGAAAAATAAATCTCTACTTTATTTCCTTAAAGAGGCTGGTGGGAGAAGAGAGACAGGCTGAAACGACAAATCCTCTCTCGGTTTTGCTTTGCAGTAAAGGTGAGATCCTAAGAAGAAGGCCTGTTTCAAAAAAATTACTTGGTTTTGGGGGGAATAAATAATAGTTGTACATGGTACAAAATTCAAAACGTGGATGGTGTTTCCTTAGGGAATGTGCCAAGTGAATGAAACTTTGAATTTGTGCAAGGAGATAGGTGTAAGTGGAGAAGCCATTGCTCCGAATGATACAGGGAGGGAAACTGCATTTCTGGGGGATCCCCCAAGGGTGGAAAAGTGAACTCTAAGGGCGAGGGGGCCAAGCATCTGAATGGAGTTCTAGGGTCTGTGAGGGGGGTGGCCAGGGAGGAGGTCTCGGGGCTGGTCAGGATCTAAGTCACCATTGCTTGTCTTATTGACCACGCCAAGCCATTGATAAAGTTGGCTGCATTCAAGTCCCTGGAGGGAGGGTTTTGGGGCCAAACAAGGAAAGATAGCTCCAGGTGCCCTGGAATGAAAACAGCCTGAGGGAGAGCAGGACACGGGGAGAACAGAGGCCTCTGGGAACCTGGGGAAACCTTGGGAGGGCATGAGGCTTCCCACAGAGGAGGGCTAGGGCTCCTAGCCAATTTTATTTAACCTTAAAAGACATTTGACCTCAGCTAACATTGGAATTACAAGGAGCCTTACGTTATATCATTATCTTTTTTGTTTATTGACACTGCATTCCTGACTAGACTATAGGCTCTCTGAGGCCAGGGTCTGGTCTCATTTCTTCTTGTTCCATAACCCCTGACCCTGCCGATAACAGTGGGTTCATTGCTGGATCCATTTTGTGGCAGCCTGCAACATGCTCACTGAGAGAGGATTATGACTGAATGATTCATATTGACCCCCTCCAAACGCATGTGTGCGTGCATGCACGCGCACACACACACACACACACACACACACACACACAGCACTTGGAAACAGCTCAGGGGAGGGCAAAGCCACTGTCTGGGCTGCTCGGAGCCCTGGATCCTAGCCTGGCCCCCACAACAAATGTGCCACTCTGGGCAGCCTTGGGGCAAAGCCCTTGACTAATTCAGCTTTTGTTGCCCACACCCTTCAATCAACACCTCAAGGAACCACAAAGCAATCTTTATGGCTGTCATTCTGTCTGTACTGTAGGAACTACAAATAAGGCCGTTTCTAAATCCCAAACTGTTCAGATATGAAGGTTGTAATGGGCAGAGACTGGCATCAGCTGGGATGCTGGGTGAAGCAAGATTACCAGAGTTCTTTGTAACTGCTTACTGTGGCTGTACTGGTCTGGAACCAGCTCCAAGTCAAATATATGTACAAACAGGAGGCTCGAACCCCCCCCTCGCAGGCCAGGCCTGGCCGTCTTGCTGCCTCCAGTAGAGAGATAAGGAAGCAAAGACACAGAGAGGTTAACATGGTCATGTGAACGGCAGCAGGGTAGTCAAGAACTAACCCCACCAGGCTAATACCAATTCCTGAGGTCTTAAAAGCTCCAAGTTACTGAATTTCTGCCAAAATGAGGTTTTCATTACCTTCCAGAGAAAAAAATTCTCCAAATGATGCCACCCTTATAGTAACAGTGTGGATGGTTGGGGTTTATGGACAGACTAGCTCGCCACCAGCTTGATACTCTGGATACTTGACACTGTTCAGTTTAAATTTTTGGTTTTAATTATTTGTGAGTGAATCAGGACGCTCATGGCATGCTTTGATGGGTCATTTTGCTGGGCCCAAATTTAAATCACAGCACTGCAGGCAGGTGTACCGGAAATATTAACAGCCAGTAAGTAAGCCCCGCCTGCTGCCCAATGGCTACGTTTCAACATTGTCTTGTTGTTGTCACTTGTCACATACTCTGGAATTCTCAGGAGGTAATGTAAAAAAAATACTTTCCATCAAATATGGTTCCTTGAAAAATAAGCCAGCTTGTGTTGGTGACGGAAGGGAAGAGTAAGAGAAGTGTAAATTCATATTAGTCCTTAAGCCAGAAAATAGAAGTTCTGGATAAACTGCAGAGTGGAAGACTGGACCCAGTAGGGGCTCAGATCCTAAAAGTGAAAAAGTTCACCTTCTTCTCTAAATGGTAATTTTAAAAAAGCAATTTATAAAACAATTTCAAGCAATCAACAGCAACAACAATAACAATAACAAAAAACAACTCTTTGGTAAGCAACAGAAGAAACTTTAGAGAAGTTGAAAAAGCATTGATCTGCAGCATGAGGATGTAACCCTTGATGGAAATGGGGAGTAAGGCAATTATCCAAGCAAAGGTCTCCATACATACAAAAGTAGGGCTTGCAAAGATCTCAGGCTGTTAGTCTGGAGATGACTGGAAGCCCACTGGGAAGTCTTGCCTCACCCCATCCACCGGCTCATCCTTCAATTTTACCCCCTCTCCCAGCCCATCCCAATTGGGTTGTCATGGTGGCATGCCATCTAGCGGTCACAATGATTACTGCAAGTGATGGTTTTTTGTTTTGATTTCTTTACACCCTCCTTCATTCATTTATTCATTCAGTGAATTGTTATTGTGTGCCTGATGCTGAGAATATAATAGAGAACAATGTAGACATAGTCTTTCCTTCAGGAACCTCAGAGTCTAGTGAGAGAATGAGACACAAAATACAGTATGAGGCTAGGATTGTGATATATTGCAGGGAGCTAACAGAACTCTGAGGAGGGGGCACCTAAGCCAGATTTGGTGGTCAGGGAAGACTTCCCAGAGGAAGAGCCATCAATGCTGGGACCTTAAGGATGAGTAGAAAGTCATTAAGCAAAGGAGGGGAAGGGAAGAGACAGCATTCCAGGCAGAGGGAACAGCATGTCTAAAAGCCAGGTGTCAAGAGAGCACAACAGCTCATGCTGGGCTGTAAGCTTCGTTAAGAACTTTGAACTTTATTCTTGGGGGCAGTGAGAGCCATTTCTTTTCAGGGAAAAATGAAGAAAGCCTATAGAATTTGAATTTCCCCAAGGCCCAGGTTTATATCTCTTCCTTTTAAAGTCCATACCCTCACAACCCACCCCCTGAAGAATGGCACAATATTATTCTTTAATTTTTTGTTTTCTTCCCAGGCATGAGCTGCTTGTCCCACAGACCCTTGATCTCTGTTTTCCTTTTGTCAGCAAAGAAGTTCGTCTTGCATTGTAATCATTCCTAAGCCAGGGCAGAGATTCAGCTCCTGCAAGAATAGGCCAGGGAATGCCAAACTCCTTTCTAGGACCAAAGTCCTTGATGGAGAGACAATGGCTCCTCTCAAGGTGAGGTCCTGGAGACCTCGAGCATCAACATCTTTGGGGGCATTTGTTAAAAGGCAGCTTCCCAGATCCCCTCCCAGGCCTGCTCAGTCCTCACTCAGTGTAGGTGGCCCTGGAATGGGCATCAGTGCCCCAGGTGACCCTGCAGCTCACTCAGGCAAGAAGCACAGGTGCGGTGGTCAAGAGCACAGACCCTGGGGGCCGTTCCCTCCACGGCCAGTCCGAGCCCTGCCTCGACCTGCACATGGCTCAGCTGTTTGACCGTAGGCCAGTTACTTCATCTCCCCAAGTCGCTGCTTCCTCTTCTTGACAATGAGAATAATAATCATAAAACCTACCCTAGAGGGTTATGGAGAGGGGTAGATGAGGTTCTGCAGGTAACACACTTGGCACAGAGATCGGCATACAGGAAGTGCTCAGTAAAGGTGAAAGAACAAAAACGGGTGTGTCTTGGACCCCATTTCAGTCATAAATGGGCACGGGGCTAAACGGCCACAGGCTTGGATAATCAGGGGCTGGAATCTAGGATTAAACACACCTGAGAGGCGGAGACGAGGCCTAGGTACCTGAGAGGGGCCTGAGAGCCAGTAGGCTGAACAAGCAGACTGCCTGGCAGCTGGGAAAGGGTGAGAGAGGGTCCCAGCGCACAGCAGAGAGGGTGGAAATGAAATGTTCAGAGAATCTGATAGGAAGCTTGGTTCCGCCAACTCTGGGTGGCAATGGATTCTTGCCACTACAAACCAGCCAAAGCAAAAAAAAATTTTTGGTTCATTTAACTACAAAGGCCAGGGGTAGTTAAATCCAGTTTAAAAAACATCATCAGAAACCAGTCTCCACTTCTCGGCTTTACTTTCTTTCTGTCTTAGCATTGTTCTCAGGCAGGCTTGCTCTTCGTCCTGGAGAAAGTCAACCAGCAGCTCTGGGTATAGCTCTGCAGGTAGCAACTCCAGCAGAGACACAGCACGTCTTCTGCATTAGCTGCAACCAAAATCCTGAGGCTGACATTCATAGGCTTGGCTTGGGTCACACCCCCATCTCTGAACCAATCACTGTGACCAGGGAAATGGAATGTTCTGATTGGCCAGGCCTGTATCATGTATGCAGTCTGGAATCCAAACCGCATGGACTAAGCATCAAGAGCTCCCTGAATAAAATAGGGGCCTCGTTTCTGGAAGAAGGGATGAGGACAAGTACAAGAGGGGTTCTCAGTTTGTCCGTGTGTGAGACACCCTTGTGGCCAGCTGTCCCTGGAGCCAAATACTTGGGCACCTGAGCATCCATGTAGCTCTGCTGCAGCCACCACAGGCTTGGTCCTTGGGCTGGGGATTCTTGCTGCCCTGGACAGCAGGTGGGAGGAGTCCTCCTCACAGAGATAACGATATCCCAGAGGGTTTGCACAAGCCCGTAGCTAGATTCTCCTAGTGTCCTTCAAGACAGGCTGTAAAGGACAAAAAATCGGGGTCTTAACGGGGGAGGAGAATGGGGAGATGCTAAAATGCCTCCAGCTCGCAGGAAGGCTGGAACTCCTCACCCCAGGTGCCCACAGACCCTGGAAGCTGGCAGCCTTGGGCGGGGGAGGCATTAAGGATGACATCCCTGGGCTGGCCCCGTGGCTTAGCGGTTAAGTGCGTGTGCTCCGCTCCTGGCGGCCCGGGGTTCAGATCCTGGGCGCGCGGACGCATCGCTTGTCCGGCCATGCTGAGGCCACATCCCACATACAGCAACTAGAAGGATATGCAACTATGACATACAACTATCTACTGGGGCTTTGGGGGAAAAAAAAAAGGAGGAGGATTGGCAATAGATGTTAGCTCAGAGCCGGTCTTCCTCAGCAAAAAGAGGAGGATTAGCATGGATGTTAGCTCAGGGCTGATCTTCCTCACCAACAAAAAAAGGATGACGTCCCCGCTCAGCTGCTATCGCCCTTCCCCCTCCCCAGCACCCTCTGAACTGTGCAGTCCTCCTCTGAGCGCACTTTCACTCTCCAGGCACAGATGGTGGGCCCTTGTATTCATCAATAACTAGGTTAGCGCCTGCAGTGGGCCACGCCCTGTGCCAGGAGCTACAGTGTGTCCCCGCGCATAGCCCACAACCTCATGGAACACACAGCTCTAGAAAGTGTGCATTCTTTATATTTAACCACACAAGTTATACAAGAAGTGATTCTCCTTGTAAAATATTCCAACAATTTATTTACTACTGAGGCTGCTTGACTCTCCCCAGCCAGCCTCTCCCTCAAAGTAACCTCAGTTATTCATTTGGTGTATAGCTGTTGAAATATTTTTTACATGTGTACATCCTAATATGTTCACATGTAGAAATAGATAGCTTTTGTTGGTTGACATTAAAAAAATGGGTCCAGGGGCCAGCCTGGGGTGGAGTCATTAAGTGCGCACACTCTGCTGCTGGCGGCCCGGGTTCAGATCCGGGGTGCGCACTGATGCACCGCTTGTCAGGCCATGCTGTGGCGGGTCCCCTATAAAGTGGAGGAGGATGGGCACAGATGTTAGCCCAGGGCCAGTCTTCCTCAGCAAAAAGAGGAGGATTGGCACGGATGTTAGCTCAGGGCTGATCCCCCTCACAAAAGAAAAGGTCCAAAGGAGGACACAGTGAAGTCTCCCTCCGACCCCATCCCCCAGCTGCTCAATGCCCTCCCAGAGCAGCTGGCCAGGGGTCAGCAGTTTCCAGGGCTTCCTTCCAGATAAGCTAGGCCACAAGTCAGCAATCCTTGTCTGTAAAGGGCCAGATCATAAATATTTTAAGCTTTGTGGGCTTATGGTCTCTGTCACAACTAATCAACTCTGCCACTGTGTTGAGAAAGGAGCGATAGACAACCCATAAATGAATGAGCGTGGCTGTGTGCCAATAAAACTTTATTTATGGACACTGAAATGTGAATTTCATATCATTTTCAGTGTAATGAAATATTGTTCTTCTTTTGATTGTTTTTCAACTATTTAAAAATCTAAACACCATTCCTAGCTCGCTAGCTGTACCAAGACAGGCTGGATTAGGCTCATGGACTATAGTTTGCTGACCCTAGTCTATGTACATAAAAAACAAGCATGCATTTGATTTCACTCATATGTGGAAGATAAACAAACTCATGGATAAAGAGAAGAAGATTTTTGTGAGGGGGATCAGCCCTCTTACCAGAGGAGAAGGAGGTGGGAGGGTGGGCGAAAGGGGTAAATGGGCACATATGTACCGTGATGGATAAAAATTGGATTATTGGTGGTGAGCACAATGCAGTCTATACAGAAACTGATAAATAATAATGTACACCTGAAAGTACACCATGTTATAAACCGTTATGACCTCAATAAAATAATTGAAAAAAAACCCCACAACTTTTTTCTGGTACAAGATTCAATCCAGGATCACATGTTGCATTTAACTGTCGTGTTCCTGTAGTCTCCTTAAATCTGGATCACTTCCTCAGTTTTTCTTGGTTTTTTATGACCTTGATGTTTTTTAAGAGTACCTGTTGTTTTGTAGAATGTCCCTCAATTGGGATTTGCCTGATATTTTCTCATGATTAGATTCAGGTTATGAATTTTTGGCAGAAATATCACAAAAGTGATATTGTGTCTTTCTTGGTGCACCACATCAGGAGGCAGGAAATACCAGTTTGTCCCCATGTTGGTGATGTTAACGTCCACTTGGTTAAGGTGGTGTCCACCAGGTTTCTCCATTGTCAAGTTACTCCTTTTCCCATTACATATAAAAAGGAATTCGTGGGCAGATCCTTTGATACTATGTACATGTAGTGTTCCTCATCACACTTCCATTCACTAGCTGTAGCATTCATTGCTGATTCCTGCCTGAAACAATTATTACAGTTGTCAACTTAAAAAGCAAAAAAAAAGGGCCGCCGGGTGGCACAGCAGTTAGGTGTGCGCGCTCCGCTGCGGCGGCCCAGGGTTTGCAGTTTCGGATCCTGGGCGTGCACCCCCACACCGCTTGTCAAGCCATGCTGTGGCAGCGTCCCATATAAAGTAGAGGAAGATGGGCAGGAGTGTTAGCCCAGGGCTAGTCTTCCTTAGCAAAAACAGGAGGATTGGCTAACAGACGTTAGCTCAGGACTGATCTTCCTCACACACACACACAAAAAAACAAGCATGCAATGCATGAACAGTCTTTCTCCTCTTTTTCACCTGAAGGGAGCATGCTATACACATTGATCTGTATTTTGTTGATTTTCTCACTTTGTGGTATGTCTTAGAGATCACGACACATCTGTTCATGCAGAGCTTCCCCATTTTTACCTTTGGCATAATATTACATTTTATTCCATGATTCCAAAATACAGTTAGCATAATTTCCTAGCCAGTCACTTAACGATGGGTATTTAGATTATTTCCTTTTGCTATTATAAACTGTTTCATTGAAAAAAAAAACTTGTACATCTTTATTTGTGTGTATTTTGAGCTTTATTGAGATATAGTTCACATACCATCCATTTTAAGTGTACAATTCAATGGCTTTTAGTATATTTACAAAACTGTGCACATGGCAGCACGATCAATTTTATTTTTATTTGTTGTGAGGAGGACTAGCCCTGAGCTAACATCTGATGCCAATCCTCCCCTTTTTTCCTGAGGAAGAGTGGCCCTGAGCTAACATCCGTGCCCACCTTCCTCTACTTTATATGGTACGCCGCCACAGCGTGGCTTACCAAGTGGTGTGTCAGTGCACGCCCGGGATCCGAACCTGCGCACGCACTTAACCGCTTGCGCCACCGGGCCAGCCCCAGCACGATCAATTTTAGAACATTGTCATTGCCCCCAAAATAAACTGTACTCTTTAGCTGTCATCCCTCAACCCTCCATACCCCCTCAGCCCTAGGGAACCACTAATCTACTTTCTGTCTCTGTGGATTTCCTATTTTGGATATTTACATAGAATCATAAAATATGTGGTCTTTTGTGACTGGCTTTTTTCACTTAGTATAAAGTTTTCAAGGTTAATCCATGTTGTAGCACATTATTAGTATTTCATTTCTTTTTGTTGCAGAATAATATTCTATTATATGGCTATACCACATTTTATTTACCTATTTATCAGCTCATGGACATTTGGATTGTTTCTGCTTTTTGGCTATGAATAATGCTGCTATGAACATTCACATGCAAATTTTTGTGTGAACATATGTTTCCACTTCTCTTGGTTATATATCTAGGAGTGGAATTGCTGGGTCATATGGTAATTCTATGTTTAACGGTTTGAGGAACTGCCAGAATGTTTTCCAAAGTGGCTGCACCATTTTATATTCCCACTAGCAATGTATGAGGGTTCCAATTTCTCCACAGCCTCACCAAACTGTGTCAATATCTGTCTTTTTCATGATAGCCATCCCAGTGGGTATGAGGCAGTATCTCACTGTGATCCATGTGTGTTTTTAACCAAATATATTCTTCTGAGATTTTTTTAGTTCATTTCTATATCTTGGTCTTTTTTCCACGTGATTATATGTAGATCTTGGTGCTTGTTAAATGCTGCGTAGTATGCCAGAGCACAGCTGGAGCCCAGTTCAGCCGCTTCCTCTGATGGCTATCTAGGCTGTTTCCAACTTTTTACCAGTACAAACAACACGGCAATGAACATTCTTGTTTTGCCTCCTTGTGCGCAGAGCAAGCATTTCTTGAGGATAGTCTTAGAAGTGGAATTGCTGGATTAAGGATACGCATATTTAAAATTTTTAAAGATATTACAAATTACCCTCTGAAAAAGCTCTACCAATTTACACTCCACTAATAGTGTAGAAGAGTGCTCATTTCACTACTTGCGTGGAAGCCCTGGATATTAACCCTTTCATTGGTGCCAAAAAAGCATCTTGTTTTTATTTACATTTCCCTCATCAATGCGAGGTTGACCACAGAGCAATATCCCAACCCGTGGCTCTCCTCCTCTGGTGCCAGGGCGCTATCCTCTCATCTCTGTGTCTCCATGCCACCAGCACAGAGCTGAGTGCAGCAGCTACTGAGAAATGTTGGAGTCAGGCACTGTGATTTTTGTAGTCTTAGATGATAAAAATATGTTCTGAGACCCTACCAAATTCTCCAGTACCTTAGCTCTCCAAGATTTAGTTGTGAATGTTAGAGCTTCTGTCTGATCTGTGTTGTCTTCTAAGCCTTGAAGAAACCAGGAATCCTCGACCGGTCTAGGGAGCAGTTCTTTAGTAACCAGCAGAATGACTTGAACACCTGGGCAGGCTGGAATGCAGGAGTGTTTCAAGACAGGTCCTAGGGTCCTGGGAAGCAGGTTCTTCTGCTGGAAACTTCCTGATAACATCATCCCAACAGAACCGAAAAAAGCTTCAGGGGTCAGCGAGAGCCGTTCCATCATACAGATTAGGAGAATGAGGCCCCAGCTAGGGAAGCGACTTGTACCAGGTCACACAGCCTATCAGGAGTGGAGCTGTGAGTGCAGCCCAGGTTCTGATTCCAGGCCAGTAGTCTTTCCTCAAAACAGGTAGAATCCGAGGATTCGCCTCTAAACCCCTCCCCAAGCTCCTCTACCCCTAAATGGAGACCATGACCTTTCCCAGAAGGCAGCATAGAGCAGGGCTTAAGGGCCCTGGTTTTTGAAGCAGACAGCCCTGGATTCAAATCCCGGCTAAGCCACTGAGGTCCAGTTACTTCGCCCTTTGACCTTCATCTTTGACAGTTAATGTCACCTATCTCACAGGAGAATGTCAGATTTAAATGAGCCAAATACATTGCCTGATATACAGTAAACACTCAGTAAACTGTGCCTGTTATTTTTTCTCTCTAGCTCTCCTCCTTTTGGGTGAATCAGCTATGAGGATGTAAAGATTAATTTACCATAGGGTAGGGAATTCCCGGGGCAGACTCCACGCATTTGGGTGGGTCGCATGTCCCCCACTTTGTTACTTCATTTGGCTTGGCTTGAGTTGCCACCTCCCAAGTCATTTCTTTAATAAATCGCCGTTCACAGCAGAGGGACTGCCCACATACTTGTTTATCTCTCCTAGGAGGAGCTGAGAACAAGGGTTCCTTTGAGCCCAGTGGTTCTCTCAACCTTGGTGGCCATTAGAATCACTTGAGGGAACATTCAAAAACACCGAGGAGTGGACCCCATCCCTTCCCTTATCCTGATCAAATTGGTTGGGAGTGGGGTCTAGGTCACTTGGGAAGAGGTGCTGAGCTGGCAAGAGGTAAGCCTGGAGCTGCTGGTAACCACTTGCCTTTGTAAGGGAAGAACTTGCCCGAGGATGAAGCCGGCAAAGGAAAGCAGAGGAGATCAAGAGGGATCCAGTCCCAATGACACCCTCTTATCCCCTGGATCCAGCCAGGCCTGATGCTAGACCTAAATGTTTCAGTTATATGAGCCAATAAATTCTCTTTTTTGCTCAAGTCAGTTTGAGATGGGTTTTTGTCACGCGCAGCTCAAAGAGCACTGACTACGTGGGACATCTGAAGCGCCTTCCCACCCAGAGAGCAGGATTCCAGCGTCTCTCTGGATGCTGCTTCCACCAGGCAAGGATCTTCAAAAAGTCCCCAGAACTGAGCGCAGAACACTTAGAGGTCATTTAGTCCCATCCCCTCCTTGTTTATGTGGGGAGAACTGCAGGCCAAGGAGGGGCGAGGACTTGTCCTGAGTCATGCCTACAACAAGGCCAATGGGATATCAGCCCTTGGCTCTGTCAATAAATACACCCATTCCCGTGTGGTGATAACAGGCAGCAGTGCAGTGCCAAAACGCTGACCACGTCTCCTTCTCAAGGACGCCCACTCGGGGACAGGGGCCCACTCCTTCAGCATGGAAAAGGGCTATGTTGCCTTTTGCTCAGCGTTTCAGTTTCTCTAATTGCAATTGAACAAACGCGCATGTAAATGTCGTTGGGGTTTTTTTTTTGCCGATATATGTCTGAGAATTTAATAGTAATAAAAGTAGATCAACAATTGTGATTCAAAGCACCTAGAATATCATAAAAATACATTCTATAAAAATATCAATAACAAAAAGGTGAAAGATTACATATTAGGTAGAGGAGAATTTGTGTAGCAGAATAAAACACATCACTGAGAGAACTCGGAAAATTGTTTACTCCTCATGGGAAAAGCCAAAGAGAAGAATAATAATGCACTTATTTCATTAGACCAGTCTGTGGAAATGTTCACCTCAAATTAATATAGAAATGAGTCTACACAAGGCAAGAGATTTTGAGATTTAAATTTAAGGGCAAATTTAAACGTTGTTGTTTTTAATCATTAATGGAATGTATGGACACGGGCAAAGATTTTTCAGGGGACAAAGATGTGCAAAAAGGGGAAAATGAAACCCTCCAGTAATCTCACCACCCTGCACTAACGCTGACAACATTTGGGGAGCATATCCTTTTGCGTGTGTTTGCTTGTTCTACGAAGATTTACATCAGGCAAGGTGAGGATTTGCTCTGGGGGGCCCAAACTATCCTCCTGAGGAAGGAATTGGGGTGAGTCTTGGAAGTGAGAGAGAGAAAGAGATCTTCATTCTTGGGGGTTGTATCAGACAGGCTTCTTGGTGCAAGCGTCAGAAACTAAAGAGAAGGGGATTGGTTTTGGAAGGCCAGTGGAAGCTTACACAATTGATGAAAGACTAGAAGAGCAGGCTTGGGTCAGCAGGAATTAAGGGAACTCTGAGGGCCGAGAAACAGGAAGTAGAAAAAGTAGTCATTACCTTTAACAGGGACAGAGGTGAGGATGCTATCAATGACCCACACCTGAGATTGCCACAAGGTGAACGGCCAGAAACCATTCCCTTGTCCTTGCCAGAGTCAACGTCCTGGGAAAGAGAATGTTAGATCACGTGTTCCGCACAGATTCACCCAGGTGAGTAGAGAAGGGCTCTGAGACTTCAACTGGAGGAGGCTATAGCAGTGGGAGGATGGAGCCAAGAATTACCTCTGCCCCAAGATAGTCAGGGAGAGGTAATTTCCTTGATGAAACTGGGGTGCTGTTAGGAGTGGAATGGGTGCTGTATAGCCCCAAATGGAGAGCTACCTGCTAGTGAGCCCAGAGGGAGCAGGCGCCTGGGGCTGCTGCTTCTAGGGACAGTTTGTAGGTGAGTCTGGAAACTGGTCCCAACCCAGCTACCCTAGCACACTGTTGGTATACCTGGGGAACAAAGCAACCGTGTTTGAGTAGTAAAGAGCTGTAACACTGGGTGTCCCTGCCATCTGTCATGGAGTGTGCGTAAGAAATATCTTTTCACTTTCCCAAATCCCTCTGAGAAACACCTGCAGGACCAGCCAAATGGAATGTGCCTTGATCGGTAAAGTGGTTTGTTTAATGGGTAACGACTGCACCTAGGGCTGGGACTACAGTATTGTTGACAGTGTGTTTCCAGGCTCCTGCCAACTGCCTCTCAGCAACCAAGCTGCCCTTTTTTTCTTTTGGTGAGGAAGATTTGCCCTGAGCTAACATCTGCTGCCAATCTTCCTCTTTTTGCTTGAGGATGATTCGCTCTGAGCTAACATCTGTGCCAGTCTTCCTCTATTTTGTGTGTGGGTCGCCACCACAGCATGGCTGATGAGTGGAGCAGGTCACATCTGAGATCCTAACCTTCGAACTCCAACCACTGAAGCAGAGCGTGCTGAACCCAACCACTAGGCCACCAGGGTGGGCCCCCAGGCTGTCCTTTTTAATGTTTTTTTTTGTTGTTGTTGTTGTTTTTATTTATTTTTCCCCCAAAGCCCCAGTAGATAGTTGTATGTCATAGTTTCACATCCTTCTAGTTGCTGTATGTGGGATGCGGCCTCAGCATGGCCGGAGAAGCGGTGTGTCGGTGCGTGCCCAGGATCCGAACCCGGGCCACCAGCAGCAGAGCGCGCGCACTTAACCGCTAAGCCACGGGACCGGGCCCAAGCTGTCCTTTTTGAACAGTGCCCTCATGCGGCAGTCCCAGTAACTGCGCAATACCTAATGATCAGGCTTCCGGGTTTTTCTCCTTCAGAAGATGGGACCTAGAATTGCCCCTTTGGACTAAGGAACTGCCCTGAGAGTGATCCTGGGAAGGAAGACCTTCCAAGTAGGGAAAAAGAATCATTCTCAGAAGAAGTGGGATGGGAACTCAAGTCATTCAATTTTAGTAACAAAAATCATGTGACATAGCATCCTTCTACGTGAAAACTGATTCACCAAGATCCTTTGGGTACCAATCTCCTACTGGCTACAACCCACCCAGCCGTCCTTAAATCTGTCTCACAGTTTTCCATCCTGTATGACTGTGAGGATATCACGCACCTGCTTGCCCACTGCCTTGCTCAAGTTCAGACACACTATGTCACTGTCATTTCCTCGTCAAAGAGAGAATTTAGGGGCTCACTTATTGAAGGCAAGAGAGGAACTAAACCCCTGACCTCCAGTGTCCCTTTTGTTCCTGGGGGTGGTTTGTAGGAGACCCACATTGCACTGGGAGTCGGGAGTCTTGACCCTGCGTCCCAGCTTAGCCATTAACTTGTGTGATCTGGAGCAAGTTGCTGGAGCTCCCTGAGCCCCACATCCCTCCTCAGGTAAATTGCCTCTGCACTGCCCACCTCAGGGCCTGCTCATTGGTTCAAATAAAATTAAGGTTGTAGAAACCTACAAAAGACAGAATAAATAAATTGTCATTAACAATAAGTAATGTGGGGAGATTTTCTGCTGCAATATTGGCTTTTCTGCGTCTGCAGAGTTGAGGAACTAGGAAATAGGGTTCTGGTTCAGAAAAACAGCTGTTAAGTGATCTTTCTGTGTGTGTGCGCATGTAGGTGTGCGTGCGTGTGTCTGCATCTCTCTCTGACTCCGTGTTTCTCTCTGTGTCCCTCTGTCTCTCTGTCTCTTCTTTTGCCCCACTGCTCTGTATCTCTCTGTCTCCCCCCTTCCCTGCTCTTCCTCCACGTTTTCCCAGTCACAGCCAGGCCAGAGCCGAAGTGTTTTCACAAACGGCAGCTCAAGGCTCTTTTAGACCAGGTGTGCCGTCCCCTAATGGCTGTGCTTGGCAAGATCAGACCAAGTCAAGACAGCCTCTGGGTTTTTCTGGGGCTCTGGCTCCAGGCTTGGAAGGCAGAGCATCTCAGTCTCTTGCAAGTTGCAGTCTCAAGCAACTCTTGCAAGTCTCTTGTGAAAACGGGACCTCAGTGGCAGATCAGGGCAGAGAGGCCCCAGGGGGTGGTGGGGAGAGGGGGTCTTCCAGCACTTGGTGACTGATGGCTTCAGGCCAAGGTAGACAGCACTGAAGCCCCCAGATCTGCCCTGCTTCCTGCCTACCGATGGCCTCTGCCAGCTGTCTTGCCAGTGCAGCCTCTGGGGCTTAATCCATATGTGCCTCAGTTTCTTTTTCTATAAAATGGGAATATCGATCGTTATTATGGGTTGTTTTGAGGATTAAATGAGTTACTATCTGTAAAGCACCAGGACCAATGTCTGCACACCAGATTATGTAAATGAACAAATGAGATCATGGAATAATTAAGCATGTATCTCGTGTTTTGGATTTATTAGAAGTAAAATCAGAAGGCATGGTGGCTTTGTCCCTGGGGCTGTCCTGGGCAACATTTTTTTTTGTCGGACACTCGAATGAAGTCCTCCGATGTAAGACGGTGGAATGCACAGAGGGTGTGCCAGGGGACAGCAGTAGCTGGGGAAGGACAGAATCTGATTCCCAGTTTAGGAAAGTGGAAGCAGTTCTCCCAAGGTGAGAGAGGGTTTGGAAGAGTTGAGGTGACCAGGAAGACATGACATCGTAGCAGCTTGTATGACGTCCATTTAAACACAGAACATAATGTGCTGCCACCAAAGTGAATGCAATCTCAGGCTGCATTAATAGAAGTAGTTCTTATAGAAAAGAGGAAGGTGATGTCCTTCCCTCTACTCTGGTCAGCCTATGTCCTATTCTGGGCAATTTAAGAGGGATGTGGACCCGTTTGGTGGTATCCCCAGATCTTCTCATCAATTGCACTGGGTCTCTCCCCTCCCTCATTATCCCTGACCGTCAGGAGCTGTTGAGAAATGCCAGTAGCTCCTGCCTTCCAAACATTCTCAATTACGCAGAACTCGCAGAATTCACCCAACTCTCCCCTGGTGAAAGCGTGCCTGGAGCATGAGTCCTGCTGTAGGTCAAGAATTCTGCTTTATCAGTAGCTACAAAAACATTACCCTGATCCCAGGGGCAAAGTTTAGCCCGTTTGGCAACTCCTCGTATCACCTGGTCTCAGGAGATCCTGTGTCCGGGTGGTCTCAGAGACTAGGTGGCCCATCTCAAAGTCTTCAAGGCCCCCTGCCACCTTTCTGCAGCCTAATTTCCTAAGCTGATCTCCCATTACTCCTCTTTATACGTATACAACTCAGCCAAAGAAGAACACAGTTCAGCTTTTTCAAAAGTACATGCTATATTAGTTGTTTTTGATTGCAAGGGGCAGAATGTTAACTCTGACTTGGTTGACCAAGAAAGGAAAATTTATTGGCTCATGTGACTGAGATGTACAGGGTTGTCTGGCATCAGGCCCAGCTGGATCCAGCACCTTAGGGTCTCTGTATCTTGATCCCTTGGCTCTGTGTTAACTTCATTCTCAGACTAGCTTTCTCCTAGGAAGCTGCAAAATGGTTGTTGAAAGCTCCAGACTCAAATCTTGCGGCTCAACAACGCTAGTAGAAATAGAATCTCTCTGCTGCAAGAGTTTGAGCCCAAGGCCCAGGAATTGACAATCATAGAACAGACTAAGTTTATCGTCCATCTCAAATCAAGTCTTGTGGCAAAAGGCATTGAACACGGTGATTGAACAGGCCCAAGGCACATGCACCAGGATGCAGGGGAAGAGACCCCATAAGAGTTGAGGCTACCATGAGGATCAGTGTTGCTAACAGCACATGGCTTGAGAGTGGGAAAGGGTGGGTCCCTAAGGCACAAGGTTCATTCTGTAATTAGATGCAGGGGAAGTGGGTGATGGGCAGACCACAGCATATGCCCACCACCATACATGCTGTATCAGTCCTCCCAGCAACCCCGAGAACAAAGGAAGTAAAGCCAGGAAGGGCACCTCTGGATGTTGAAGGGAAAGTCCCGCAATTCTTCAGGATGCCTTATTGGCTATGGGAGAGGACTGGAAGAAAAGACGAGGGAGCCATGGAGAGGATTTTGAACTTTGAAAGTTGACCTTCCTGCAAGGATCATGCCTAATGAAAAGAGAGATGCCTCTGGAACCTGGGCCCAGAATCAGGGAGGGAGACCCAGGGAGCAGGAGAGGAATCATGCGCAGACACTACCCAACACCCTTTGTTCCCTTCCTTCCTTCTTGAAGAGCCCTGCACTGTTCAGGTGTCCACTCAGCCCAGCCTCAGGGTGAATCATGATTGGTCCAAGCCCATCACGATACTCACACCCCTCTTGCCAACCACTGGACTAGGTGTAAACATGTGATGTGATTCTGACCAATAATATGCAGGGGGCTTTTCAGAACCATTTTCTTCACTGATAAAAAGAAACACACAAGAAGAAACAGACCATCCTCCTATGCTGGATGTTGTCGTGTCTGGAAGTGCAGCAGCCACCTTGTAACCAAGAAGAGAGCCAGCCTGAGGGCCAGTTGACACTCAAGGAGGACAGAGCAGAAAAATGGAAAGAATCTGAGCCCTTGGTTATGATGCTAACCCACTGAATTAACCAACCCTGAAGCCATCCTACTTCAGGACTTCTTAGAAGGTATTGTAATAAATTTCCCTTATTGTCTAGGCCAATCACATTGGAGTTTTCTCTTATTGTAGCCGTAGGGCACTAAGGGTCTCAAATAGGCTTTGCTTATTGAGAGGGTCCCTGAAGAGAGAGGACGTTGTCAACACCAGGTGTTGAGGCTCTAGGCAAACCGCATGGCCATTCTGGGAAGTGTAGAATGATGGAAAGAGGATGACCTTCAGAGTCATAATCCTAGATCCATCACTTACTAGCTGTGTGCCCTTGAACACATTAATTCACCTCTCTAGACCTCGGTGTTTTCATCTGTAAAACGGGAAGAATAACCTGTGCTTCATCAAGTTGTCGTGAGGATTGAGACCATGTACAGAGTCCTGACATACAGTTATAACGGTCATTCACGGAAGGGTCACTTTTATCTGTACATCAGGATCAGGATCTCAATGATGACCAAACAATGATTTACAAAGTGGTGACATTTTATCAGAATTTCCTCAGAAGCTTTTTGAAAAATCCAGATTCCTGGACTCCATCCATGGAGATCATGATTCAATAGATCTGAGATAGAGGTCTATGTATTAGTCAGAATTTTCTCTGAGTTGCAAGTAGCAGAAACTCAACTCAAACTGGCTGAAGCAAAAAAAATAAATAGCAATTTATTGGCTCATGTAACAGAATAGCCCAGGGGGATAAACTTCAGACCTGGCTGGATCGAGGTGCTCATAACATGTCACAAGGTGTGTCTGTCTATCTCTCTCTCTCTCTCATCCCTTGTCATGGTTTGCCTCTGTGTTGGCTTCATTCTGAACCAGCAGTTCCAAGCTGACAGCTACCAGCCTAGGACCTCCAAGAAAAGAGAGCATGTCTTCCTCTACAGCTCTGCCAAAATCCTGGGGCTGCTGCTCCAGCCTAGCTTTGACCCTGGGCTGATCACTCTGTCTGTTATTGGCCAGGACTGGGGAACATGCTTGCCCCTGGAGACTGAGTGAGCAGGGTCTCCACCCAAACCACATGGGTTGTGTTCGGGCCAGGGATGGCTCTCTAAGGTAACACAGGGGCTATCCTCAGGGGAAGAGGAAATGGGTGCTGAGCAGGCAAACACACTACAGGGCTTAGAATCCGTATTTCTTACCAAGTCGCTCAGCTGATTCTGATGCACAGGCAGCTTTGGGAATGACTACCAGATAGATCACTGGTTTCAGGACGTCTTAGAGTCATGGAATCCCTTTCTTCCTAGGAAATCTTAAACAGAAGCAAATAAACAAAATAGATCCAAAAATGGCCCTGCCCTGGTGGAGGGAGGGGTTTGGGGGCTTCCCGTATCCCCCAAGCAACCCCTAAGGCCCCCAGGGGCTCCCTGAGCTCCCCGATTTCATTGGTCTCTGAGGTCCCTTTCGCTCTGACGCTCCAACCTTGCATTTGGTGCAATGGGCAGGGCGGGGTGGCTGGGGAGTCTGAAAGAGCTCACCTAATGCTGTTTCCCCCTCCAGCCCACGCCCCTGCCTTAGAAGCCAGTGCCAGAGCAGTAAATAGGGACGGGAGGGGCCAGCGGCTGGCTTAGAAGGTGCGTCAGACATGCCACATGAGATGCTTCTGGCTTTGAAAGCCCATCCTGGCCTGAGGCCAAACAGCTTCCTGGGCTCTGCAGAGGGCTGGGCCCTGGGGCCGCGTAGGCGGTGATGATCCGCCTGTCTGCCAGTGACAGAGGGGATGGCGGCAGTGCTGCATCATTGTAGAAGAGGGAGATGCTACGGGTACACACTGGCTGGGAGACGTGGTGGAGGGTGAAGTCAATTTCACACTTTATTAGTCAGTCCGGGGCCAATTGAGGCCATCCTGAGACTGGGCTAGGCCCCGACTCTCCCTCCTCCCTTCTCCAGCAGGAAAGGCCTCTGTCGCCTGAAACTCTTCTTGTCGAAGGAGCAGTATTTTTTTCTACTCAAAACCCCACAGCATTCAAACAAGGAGTTGGGATCCCTTTCATTCTGCAAGAGACTGCTGCAGCTGAGAGGTGGACAAATCAGATGGGGGTGGGGGGCGGTTGAGCCACGTTGTTTATTTATTCATTTATTCATCCATCATCCATTCAACAGACAATGTAATGGGAGCCTACTGTGTGCCAGCAAACTGAGTTTGGTGCTGTGTAATAAAACATAACGCCCTCAGGGAACCCTCATTCCTTCACCAGCTTTCCACTGAGCACCTACCATATACCAGACACCATGCCAGGCCCTGGGGATGCAGTGCGAATAGGCAGACACGGCCTCTGCCCTCACAGAGCTAACTCGGTGGGAGAGATCCTCGAGTAAAAAGGCAATTTCAACAGAGAGGGAGAAGGATCCGAGCAGAGGCACACCCAAGAAGAGTACCTGAACCAAGCAAGGAAGGCTTCCTGGAGGAAGTGACATGTCACTGAAACTTGAAGGATGACTTAGCAGGGATGAAGGAGGAGTGGGGAAGGATGTACCACCCAGATGAAAGAGCAAGTGTGAAGGAGGCCAGAGAGAGCCATGTGGAAGATTCAGCTCAGTCAGAACACAGCGTTCAAGGAGGGGGAGGGATAAACAGGGGCCAGACCGTGAAGCCATGACCAGGAGCCCTGGGTTCGGATCTGTATTTCTGAAAGCTGACCTTGGTGGGGGCCTTGTGAAGAACACAGGGAAGGCGGGAGGAACTGGAGGCAGCATATGCGGTCAGAAGCTGTTGCAAGATGGCAGGTGAGTGCTCATGGAGCCCCAACCTGGGTTCACTGGCAGTGGGGATGGTGAAAAGTGCGTGTCTTTGGGAGAGCTGAGGGATGTCATGCTCTGTGGGGGTTCTCTGTAGGTCAGAGTTTGGGTACAAAAGATAGAGACTGGACTGGGAGTCAGATGAAGCTGGGTTCAGAATCTGCTCTATTCCTAAGACCAATGTGGCCCTCGGCAAGTCCTGAACCTCTCTGGGCCTCCTTCATAAAATGAGACTCTGTGCCCATCTAGCGAGATAACAGTGCATGGAAAGGCGTGCACACGGGTCATCCGTAAGGGACATTAAGGAGCTTGTGAAGAGAACGGGATGAACTCAAAACTCAGTGCACAGGAAAACATCTCAATGCAATCCGTCCGCTTCCCTCAGGGAACGCTCATTAACCTTTCATTAATGTCAACAAACACAGATCCAGTGTCCTCTCTTCATAAACTGGGGGTGAGATCCTAGCTCTGGCCCTCTCTCTGTGGCCTTTCTGTCACATGACTTCTTGGAGCCTCAGTTTTCTCATCTGTAAAATGGGGATAACAATACAATCATGGCAGGGCTGTTGTGGGGATTGACTGAGAAGCTGTGTGAAAGGTGCTCAGCACAGTTCCTGGTACATAGTAGGTGTTGATAAACGGTGGTTAGGACTCTCGTTAATATTCTCCAGTCTTATCACCACCAGGTACCATGAGCACTTCCTTTGTGCCAAATCTGATGCCTTGCTGGGCATCAGTGATGAGCAGAAAATAATAAAAATGTCTGTAAATATTTATTAAACGCTTACCTGATCTAAGTGCTTTTTGGGTGCGTGTGTGTGTACATTAATTAATTCCCCATGGCAGCCCCATGATGTAGCTCCTATTATTATCAACTCTGTTTTACAGTAGAGGAGGCCGAGGCTCAGAGAAGGTGAAGAACTTTCCCAAAGTCACACCATGGTTAAGGAGGAATTGGATTTGATCCTGATCACACATATGATGCCATCAGCCTCTTAAGGTCTGGGGTCAGCAGTCCAGCGTCGAGCTGGTCTTTCTGCTGAATCTGCTCTACTGGAGAGCCACTCAGGACCTCCTTGATTCTGAATGACAGTGACTCCACGTAGTGGTCGAGCACTCTGGCGTCCGACAGCCTGGGTTCAAATCCCAGCTCTGCTGCTTGGAGTCTGTGTGACCTTGAGCACATTACTTAACTTCTCTGTTCCTCAGTTCTTCCTAACACCTCATAGAATCATTGTGAGGTAACAGCATAAATGAGATCGTGCATCCAAAGTGCTTGGCCCAGTGCCTGGCACACACAAGTGCCCAAGTAAGGTTGGCTATTATTTTGAAGTGAAAGGGGAATTTATTGGTGCCTGTAAGCCTACGAAGTATAGGAAGGACAAGGGTGGAGCCGACCTTGGATCACTGAGCTGCAGGCCTTGAACACTCAGAGGGCGTCTACCTGTGTCTGTGACTCTTTCTATTTGTCTGGTTCTGTCTCTAGCAGACTCTCTCCCTCTCTGTCTCTCTCTCTTGTTCACTCATTCTCTATTGCTATCTTGTCCTTTCTCTGTCACTCCTCCTTGTGTCTGTCTGTCTGTCTGTGTCTCTCTCTCTCTCTTTCCGTTATCTCCTTTTCTCTCTTCTCTCCTTCTCTTCACATGCTGGCTTCATTCTCTTGGCCCACGTTCCCAAGATGTGGAACCATGGGCCTCAAGTAGGTTTGCTAGCTAAAATACAGGGCACCTAGTTACATTTGAATTTCAGATAAACCATGAATAATTTCTCAGTACAAGCATGTCCCATTTGGGAATACAGAAGATTATTTGAATTTGGCTTTGAATAAGAGGGATAATATCCCTACCTTTGAGGAGCCTGCTTTCCAATGGGGGAATCAGACAACAAACTAACCAGAAAATGAGAGCTAGTGGGCCGGCCCCGTGGCTTAGCGGTTAAGTGCTCGCGCCCTGCTGCTGGCGGCCCGGGTTTGGATCCCGGGCACGCACGGACGCACCGCTTGTTCAGCCATGCTGAGGCCGCGTCCCACATGCAGCAACTAGAAGGATGTGCAGCTATGACATACAACTATCTACTGGGGCTTTGGGGGAAAAATAAATAAATAAAATTATTTAAAAAAAAAAAAAGAAAATGAGAGCTAGAGATCCCATCGGTAATGGCAGTAAGACAGGGTGATGCAGAGTGAGGGATGGGGTCGGGCAGGGAGGAGTGGAGGTTACCCAGACGGAGTGGTCAGCGGAGGCATCGCTGAGGAGCTGACCCGTGTGGCAGGAAGCCAGCTGTGGGCAGATCTGGCAGAAGAGCATCCCAGGGAACGGAGGGCCAGTGCAGAGTCCCTGCGTCGGGGACGAGCTTGGAGTACCTGAGGAAGGGAAAGAGAGCGAGCAAGCGTGGCTGCAGGGCAGTGATGGTGGGGGGCTTGACACAGTGGGAGGGAGGCGGGGGCCCGCCACATGGGGCCTTTCAGGTCCGAGTAAGGATTTTGAGTTTTGTTCAGTTTTAAGCAGAGGGTGACATTCTCTAATTTACTCTTCCGAAAAATCACTCTGCTCTATGGACAGTGAGCTGAGGGGGAAGGACAAGAGTGGAACAGAGTGACCATCAGGAGGGCCCTGCAGGGTCCAGGTGAGAGATGCTGCTGCTTTGCCTGGAGTGGAGGTAGTGGAAACCTGGAGAAATGGACGGATTTCAGGAAGGTTTGGGAGGTAAAGTTGACAGGCCTCGCCAGAGGACTGAATGTGAGGGGCTGAGAGGAAGAGAGGAATCAGAGTGAATCCCAGGTTTTTGGCATGAACAACTGAGTGGATGATGATGCCATTCACCGAGAGGAGATTGCAGGAAGAGTGGCTTTGGGGTCGCGGTTGCAGGCTAGATATTTGTTGGCTCTGTACCTTACAGGAGGTGAAGAAGTGTGACAGACTCTTGTGGGAGGAAGTGATATAATTCAAATTCCATATTCAATTTTATTAAAAATAATGTTAACTGCCTATTGAAATACATTAAGAAAAACAACAAGCCCATTATCATTGCAATACAAACTACAGAAAGTAAATCTGGACCAAGTGTTTTAGGCTGGAAGCTGTGATTCTCCACATGGGGGTGGGGGACACATGACTCCTAAGGGGAGTGCCATATCTTGGACTCTCTGGCCTGGGAGGTGGCCAGGGGGTGGTGTGAAGGGGCAGGAGATGAATGTTGAGATTTTTCCAATTGTGTGTGTGTCATTGTGTTTGTGTCTTCATTTAGGCTTGCTGTTCTGCCCCATAGCTTTTGGAGGGGGCGATGAAAAACGAGTTTGAGATATTTAGAAATTAAAAAAAAAAAAAAAAGTAGGGAGAAGGTATGCTCACAAACACCAGCCACATCGGCAGGCTATCTACAACTGCTCTGGGCTGATGGGGAAGCGCCTTGAGAGAGCGCGGTAATTCAAGACGGCAGACTCGACTCACCAGAGAGTATCTGAGGACGTGGTCACAGTTAGGTTCCCAGGGGAATAACTTTGGCCTCTTAAGACATCCGCTTGCTTTCAGTTTTGAAAGAGCTGACATAGTGAGGGGGTATTTTTCAGAGTCTGAGGTGGTGAAGGGTCAGGAACACAGACATTAGAGGAAAGGTTGAAAGAACGTGGCGTGTTGGCCCAGAGAAGAGAAAACTCGGGTGCGGGGTCGCTGTCTGCAAAGTTTGGAAGGAATACCTCAGTGGGGGAAGGAGGGAGCAAAATTGGCTTGTGTGATCAAGGATCAATCCTTTATTAAGCACTCATACGTCCCAGATACAGTGACAAACGCTTCCATGCCTTATCCCATTTCGCCATCCCAATCCCTTGAGGTAGGACTATTTCCTGGTTTACCCACAAAGAGGGAAGTGAGGTTTTCGAGGGATGAAGTAACTTGTGCAAAGAGGTCACGCAGCTGGTAAGTGTGGAGCTCGGACATTTTGCAGTGTGAGGTCTGGGCTCCTGACCACCACCGCCTCGTCATCCCTGACCTCTCCCAGGTCCCGCCCACCTTGCTTCCTAGGTGCAGTCCTGCCCTCAGATGGGAGGGTTTCAAGCAGCTCTAGGCAGCCCCCAGGGCTCAATACGAAGTCCCTTGTGCTGAAAGCTGGACCCTAACCTTGTGCCCAGCTCTCAATTCTGCCTCCTGCCAGGATTTCCATGTTGTAAGCGGGCCTGATCCCTGAGTCCCCAGGGCCTGGTACTTGAACCTCAACCCAAAGACTGGGACCCTACTGCCCACTCTCTGCCCTGGCCTTGATCTCTGTCCTGCCTGGACACTGGGAGATACCTGTCCTCAAACGTCCCCCTGGGGCACCGACCACCTGCTGGACACCTGCTGCCTCCCCCCACATCCCTGGGGAGTGTGCCCTGAGATCACCATGCCCTCCCAACCTCACAGTTCCTTACCTGACTCGACCCTCTTCCTAGCCCTGGCAGCTGGATCTGTGTTCCCAGCCCTGGCGCCGCCCAGGGGAGAGGCCATCCTAACTGCGACATCAGCTTGTCCTGTGAAATGCCTATGGGATGAAGTCCACAGTGACGGGCTGCTGTTGAGATTCGTGTTTGTTTTGTAGCTTGCAGCTCTTAGAGCTCCTATATGCCAAGCACTGAGTTGATCATGTAAAATGGATTCCCTCACGTAGCCTCAAACAGCCCTGTGAGTAGTGGATAGAAGCTACGCTGATTGCTGTTAACGCACAGGTCTTTCCCCAGGCCAGAGGCTCTGCTGATGTGCCAGGAGCCCTGAGACCCCAGAAACAAGACAAGCAGCCTCTTCCCTGGCCGGAAGCCCCACCCCACTTCCTGTCTCCCTGATCTGGGGCTCACTGGCCCCCTGAGCCAGGGCCCACGTGAGGCTCTGTGGCTGGAAGGAGGTGCCCTTTTCCTCCTGCCCACAGCCTGGATCTGCTCTCACACAGTGGCCCTTGGGTCTCCTCTGCGTCTGTCTGCACTGGGCCCTGCAGGAACAGCCTTAGCTGGCCAAGACTAGGAGCACCTCAACAGATTCTCACAGCTACTGACCCCGGAGCGTGACCCGCTCAGCTGCTGTGTGCAGCTAAAGACACTTCCAAGAACAATGGGTGGGGAGGGCTGGACAGTCCCCTGACCCAGGGAAGGTGCAGCTGACCTGGTGATGTTTCCAATCTTCTCTGAGGGCTAGGCAGCCTGAGGGGCAGAGGCACCTGGGAGCCCCAGTCCCTTCCTGCACCCCTAGCTGCTGAATAGCATATCGGTCACTGTCCAGTCAGAAAGAGAACCACTCTAAGCCCTTTGAACAGAAGCAATTTAATTTGGGAGGAGGGGGCCGGCCCCGTGGCTTAGCGGTTAAGTGCGCGCGCTCCGCTGCTGGCGGCCCAGGTTTGGATCCCGGGCGCGCACCGACACATCGCTTGTCCGGCCATGCTGAGGCCGCATCCCACATACGGCAACTAGAAGGATATGCAACTATGACACACAACTATCTACTGGGGCTTTGGGTGGGGGGGGGAAGGAGGAGGATTGGCAATAGATGTTAGCTCAGAGCCGGTCTTCCTCAGCAAAAAGAGGAGGACTAGCATGGAGGTTAGCTCAGGGCTGATCTTCCTCACAAAAAATAAAATAATTTGGGAGGAGGTTACACAGGTGAAAGAAGATCTGAGAAGCACCCCAGAGATTCACAACAGCAAACAGACACTCCGATCCTCAGGCTGGAAGGACTAGAGAAGAAGTAGTGTTATTAGTGTCCAGGATCTGAAGCTACCTGACAGAAACTGGAAGCACACCCAGGCCAGCCCTATAGGACCTGACACCACCAGGGAGGGGCTGTCCGGTGGGAGCTGGAACCATGGAGAAGACCAGCACAGGCAGAGATGCTGCCTGAATGAGAGAGGGAGAAATACCGTGGGTTCTCCTCTCCTCCCTCCTGCCAGTGCCTCCTGTTGGCCAAACTCACCAGGAAATCAGAGAGCAAAGGAGCCTGGGAAGGAGTTCCCTGCAGTATGAGCAGAGCAGGGCAGGGAATGAATGTGAGAGCAAGCAAGCAACTAACCAACCTCTGGTGATGTGAGCTGCTCAGAAGGGGTGGCTGCAACTCCCACACCCGCTCTGGCCCAACCTTCTGGAGCTCAGGGCTGTCCCAAACCCGCAGCCACTGTGTAGAGCTCTCTTTTCATTCACAGGCCCTAAGGATGTCCAGACCCCTGATGACAGGCAGATGGGCCCGAGACGGGGAACCCAGAGCCACCCTGAGATGTTCTGGAAACATGGGGACTGCCTGAGATCTCAGTGTTAACTGAACAGGGGCAGCTGGTGCTCCTGAGCCCAGCTGTGTCAGAGCCCATGATGACAAATCTGGTGCCCTCTTCTCTTTGTTCCCCAATCTGCTACTGGAGCCTCCAGCAAGGAACCTTGGTCCCCAAAGCTGCTGGGTCCCCTAGGAACATGCCGAGAAGATGTTCCTGGCTACAAAGGGCCCTGAGCCTAGGACCAGAGTCGCTGCCCCGGCAGTATCAGTGTGTCTGAGTACATGCCCCACTTGTCTGTGTGCCGTGGAGAAAGCCCTACAGCTGGAGAGAGGCTGGAGAATCTGGGCCTCTCGTGCCCATGAGCATTACCCTGGATGGAAACCTGCCCACCCTGACCCAGTGGGCAGCATCAGGGATGGCAGAGGAGGGAAAGTCCCAGGAATGCTTTGGGGTGTGACAGGAGTCTCTGAGGGAAGGGCTGTAGCCAACCTCAGCCAGGCCCTCAGGGGCCGGGACCAGGGGGCTTCATCTACATAGGGGAGTGGCCAGGCCTTGTCCCCATCCCATATACAGGGAGAAAGACAGGCCCTGCAAACCCTCCTCCAAATTTCATGCCATCTCTTCTAAAGTCCCGATAATAATGATGACTGAGCACTAATGAGCTGGGTGCTGGGCTAAGTGAATTTATATCAGTAGCTCATTTAATCCTCAAAAGAACCTTGTGAGATAGGGACTATGGAGATCTTCAGGGTTGGGTCAGAAAGTATGGCCCACACTCCAACAAAAGTTTGAAGACAACAATGACAGTAACAATAGCATAAAAGGAAACAGTGCTTCCCGGAGATCTAAGGAAATAGTGAGAAAGTGGAGACACACGAAGGCATTTCACAGGAAATACAAAGATATGAAACTACAGCCTTCCCTCAGTATCCCCAGGCGATTGGTTCCAGGCCCCCTGCAGATACCAAAATCCCAGGAGCTCAAATCGCTTACATAAAACGGTGCAGTATTTGCATATAACCTATGCACATCCTCCCTTGTGCTTTAATCATCTCTGGATTACTTATAATACCTAATACGGTGTAGGTGCTATGTAAATAGTTGTTGTATTGTTTAGGGAATAATGACAAGAAAAAAAAGTCTGTACGTGTTCAGTACAGAAGCAACCATCGTAGGCCTTTCTATCCGCGGTTGGTTGAATCCACGGATGCGGAACCCATGGATATGGAGGGCCAACTAATTCTTCAGAGGAGATTCTCCACCCACGACAGTCAACCCACTCAGGCAGAAGATGCAAACAGGAGGCCTGTCGTGGCCTGCACAATCTCCACATAGATTTCACATCAAAAAATAAAACAAACATACAAAAACCCTGATTTCTGGCTTCTCTTAAAAAATCAGAATGTCCGGCACCACTGGGCCCTCATTCTGATGTGGCAGCACGGGTTGGAGCCAAGAAGCTGCAAGCTCCTTGAGACCAAGCATGTATGCTCGGTCCAACACAGTCCCCACCACTCCCTAATGTCTTGCACCTGGCCCTCCCTCTCATTTGCACCACCTGCCCAGCACCACTGAGCATTTCAGTTTGACCCCATGGCACCTCCCAGTCCTACCTCAGCTAATCGGTAGAGCCCTGCTGCCACCTGGTGGTCACAGTTCACATGTTCTACCTGCACAGCAGTGATGCTGCCGATGTCATCCACGACTATTCACGCAGATTGTTTCATTTAATCCTCTCACCCGCTCTGAGAGAACAATTGTACCCATTTTATAGAGGAGAAAACAGAAAAGGTAAGTTCAGAACATACCGATAAGAAAACAGATGAGCAAGGTTAAATGAATGGATTCTTCAGGATCCCAGCTCCTCTGGATGTTGCCAGGAGTAGAATCCCACTCTTTCCTTAACTCCAGTCCAGGGTATTTTAGTGTCTGCCCTACCACAACAGGCCCTAAAATGACCCTTCCTCGCTGGAAGTTAGGTCCTGGTGGAGGGAGTCAGGGGGTCCTTGATAAGCCAGAACTCTACAGCGAGTACTTTTGAGGACAAGCACAGGGCAGGCTGGGGGCCCTCATCAAACTCCTTCACATGCAGAAATCATGAGAAGTGCATTTGCTAAGTTCAAGTAGACCTTGAACTCAGGTGTTCTAAGTCCCAGTGCTGGGCACTTTTCACGCCACCTGCCTCCCGGGCCTGAGCAGCCTCTCTTTCCCTTTTGCTTTCCCAATCCTACTTATCCCACAAGGCCAGCACCTGCCCCACCTCCTCCAGGAAGCCTCCCTGACCACCTCAGCGACCCCAAAGCTCCCCCTTGTCTGAACACCTACGAGCCTGGTCCATAGCCCTCCTCTGGGTCTGATGGCATCCTGCCCTGTGGTGCCAGGTAACTGCCTAATGCTCATGTCGTCTCTACAGCTGACCAGGAGATTCCTTGGAGGCAGGCTTCAGTGTTCCCATCCCCTCGGGGATGTTTCTCTGAGCAATATGTATTGCACATCTATTCCTTGAAACACGTGACAGATGCCTAGGGAGATTCTGGGATGACCCAGGGCTTGCATCCTAAAATACAACCCTGGGCGTGTCACTCCTATGCTTCAAACCTTTCAGTGGCCCCCACTGCCCTCAGAATAAAACCCAAAGCTCCTCACCATGCTGACCTCTCTAAGCCCTCTCTCACTGCACCCACCACCGCTTCACGCACCTGTCTCCTAGCTCTACAGCATTCCAGTTCTCCGATGAGCGGTGCTCGCTCTCACCTGAGGGCCTTTGCATGTGTCCTCTGTCCCACCTTCACCTAACCTAGTTACCCATTGGGCCTCGGCTTGGGTACCACTTCTTCCAGGAAGACTTCCTTAGCCGCCCAGTCTGAGTCAGGGGCGGCCCCTGTCCCAGGCTCCAGTAGCATCTGTTATTGCTCTATCCTAACACACTGTCTGCAACTGACTGGTGACTAATCTGCCTCCCTCACCACACTGTGGGCTCTGAGAGGTCAGGGCCCCCATCTGCCTGATTTCTCACTGTATCCCCAGCAGCTAAGGCCAACTCCGGGAGGCCCCAAAGGTGTGCATTAAGTGAATGTGCTCGTTAAGTGAACATCCGAATGAATGAGGTGCCATTTTTATGCACAGCAAGCGTCCAGTGAACAGATGTCACACTGGGGCATCTGATTATCCAACGGTCAGAGTCACACCAATTCCAGAGACAATTTCATCTTTGAAGTCCTTTATTCCCAGTAGTTCACATCAGTCATTCACCAAGCTAGAGCTTGTCATATTAACCAGGAATTCGCCTTCTTTCCTTTGAGAGTGTGATCTCGGCCTCACGTCCAATACTGGGTTGGGGCCCAAAAGGGTTAAAGAGCTCTCACTCCATTGCAGGAAGCAAGGGGCGCACTTGTGAATCAGTCTTCATCTCCTGGAAGTCTCATTTGGTTCAAAGGTAAATATCTTAGCAAGTTTAATACGTGACAGCTCAACAGCAAAATAAATAAGACATAGTGCAATGGTTCTAGGCATTTGAGGGGAAAAAAGGCACATTACACAGAGTACCCTGGAGAAAATTCAGGCCATTCTCCATCTTCTCAATATGCATTTCCTCACCCTTCAGTGACTTTTAATCTCATCCCTTGGTCTACGAGAAACCATAACCCATGTGCTACTGAATCCATTTTTATTTTCCCTTCATGAGACAGATTTGGTTCCAAGTGTATTTCGGTTTTCTCCCTTATGCCTACAAAAACATCCAATTTTGTTCACGTCCCTTTTAATGGCACTTAATAAATATACATTCTGGGACCTGACAGAACAGGCTGTCCTCTTCCAAACCACCTCTAAAGCTGCCTGTTTAAAACATCGGAGCTCGTACAAAGCTCAGACGGGCACATCTTCGCTCACAGCTTGTGGCCACTTCTAACCCCAGGTCTATCTCGTCCACCATTGTGTGGGTAGGGCAGAGGTCCCCAACCCTGGCCACACACTAGAAGCACCTGGGGACCTTCCTGAACTCCTGAGGCCCAGGCCACACCCCAGACCAATTACATCAGAATCTCTGGGTGGGATGCTGGCATCACTCATAGCTGAAAGCTGCCCAGGTGACTGCAGGGAGAGGCCACGTTGAGAAGCCCTGAGCTCGAGTTCCTGCACACAGAAGCTCTCATGAGCATTGTGGAACCCACCAATGGGTTCCCTATTTTATCATCCGCTCCCCAGTGCTTCCTATTTGTATCAGAAATCGGAGCAGGAAAGAGGAAGGAAAATGAGTCAAGAGGATCTTGTACAGTGAATCTGGTGCTGGGAAGGGATGGTGGGGACTGAGTTTCTCTTGCATTACGTGGTCTTCACGGTTTCACAAGCCCAGAGGAGCTAAGTTACGGACTGTCTGACACAGACATGTATATATTTCTTAAAAGCTCTCCAAAAACCAGAGCTCACAGCTTTAGGCACTATAGTTATAACACAGAGATGTTCTTAGAAAAAAGTCTAAACTGCCACCTGCTTTTACACACACTCTAACTTGGGCTGGTTCCAAAATTTGTAATTCATATTAAAGATCGGGCTGGATCACCTTTTCCCTCTTCTATGAATCTTGCAACTTATCGTACCCCAAAGTGACAACCTAGAGGTGATGATCCAACAGAAGCTGCTCCCAAAACTGCCCCAAAGGGTCAGTCTTCCTTGAACAGGAACTGCTTTTCAATCTCCAGGTTCCAGAAAGAGATGACCATAGGTTTGATCTCACCAAGTTCAAGAGATTGGCCACCTAGAATGCGGTATTGAGAAGGATGCCATGTTGATTAACAATGTCGGCCGGGGGCCTGGGCATGGGGCATGGCAGCAGGAATGCTTCCCGTGCAGCCTGGGCCGGTGGATGCTGGGGCCATCCTGAGACCACTTCCGGCACATCCTGCTACCAATGGCAATTTACCTTTATATCACACTTCATGATTCGCAAGGAGCTTCCACATCCTTAGCCTCATGTCATTCTCACCACAACCCTGCGAGTTAGGTCTTTATGGATGGGAAACTGAGGTTGTGTCCCATGTCTAAGGTCCCACAGCAAACTGACATCATGTCCATTGTTGCCTCTAGGACTCAGCAGCCTCCTAAAACCACCAGAGGTTCCCCTGCTTCCAGAAACAGGAAATCAAGCCACTACCTAACCTCCCCCACCCACCACGCCTTTAAAGCCATCTGCTTCACAGTTTCCTCTGTGATTTGCACGCCCCTCTGTCCCCTAGTCCAGAGAACACAGCAGCAGTGCACAACTGCCGCCAGCAGCCTCACACACCCCACCTAACACACCTCCAAAGTCCCTTCTTCCCTGGAACAGCCTCTGAATTTGCCTACACACATTCCAGAACCGTGACTTGGTCACACCCACTCCCAGGCCCAG
Organism: Ceratotherium simum simum; assembly: GCF_057802395.1. Taxonomy (NCBI): domain Eukaryota; kingdom Metazoa; phylum Chordata; class Mammalia; order Perissodactyla; family Rhinocerotidae; genus Ceratotherium; species Ceratotherium simum. Next base: position 27,592,677 of record NC_141903.1, read on the forward strand.
CCAAGAGTCTCTGGGAACCTCTCCACTGCCCCGACAAGCCCTCGCTCCCCCGCCAGAGAGGGCTCCCAGTGGTTCACTACCCAAGATAACTCAGCTGCCAGCATGGAGAAATAAAAGGTGCCAGGTCAGCTATGTATCTCCTGATACACATGTGGGAAGGGAACTGTCGGCCAGGCATTTCTGGACTTCTCCTGTGCCCCTCCCTGCAACCACACAGCACACAGGTATCATTCATCCAGCATTCATCCTATGGGCGGGCCCGGATGGGGGCACAAGTAGTTGGCCATTAGCTATGACAAGTCTTTATCAACTTGACCTGCCATCCAGGGTGTGTGACTCCAGGTTGGAACGACTTCTTAAGCAGACATAATGAGGGGTCCTGGCTGGAGCCTTTCATGCCCACCCACGCCAGGCAGTCTGCAAGGCCCCCCTCCTCTTTTGGCTGCCTTCTGGCTGCCCTTCACCCCACCCTCGCCTGATCTCCCCTTCCACCCCTGCCTTCTCTTTGCTTCTCTTCCCTCCTGGGGTCACAATCTCTAAGCCTTCTCCATCCCTTGGCAACATGGACTCCAAAGAGGGCACCCTAAGAGGGCAGACTCCAGCCCCACGGAGCCGGGCCTGGTGCCCTGGCCAGGAAGCTGGAGGGCACATATCCCCGCTGTCCGTTCACTTCCACAAGGCTCCACTCCGGGTTCCCCTTCTTGTCCTGGGCCTCCAGGACAGTCACCGGCTGGCCTGCCTGCAGACTCACTTCATGGCTGCTTCTGGCCACAAAGGGGTACACTGCCACCACCTGAAACACATGAGGAGCGACACAGAAATGGTCAGGGAGGGAAGACAGATAAACCCAACCAGAGAGGCTGTTTATCCTGTTCCCTCCCACCTGACTCAGCCCCGTTGTGGGGCAGTCATTGCCTCCCAAGCACATCCTTTCTGCTAAAGACACGGCTACTTCTGCTACTACCTACTACGTGGCAGGCTCTGTTCCAGCACTTTGATCTTGATTTTCACAATTCTATTATTCTCTTTGCCTCATTTTTCAGAGAAGGAAATTGAGACTCAGAGAAGTCAAGAAACTTACTCAAAATCACACAGCAGTGAAGCTAGGCCTCTCTGGCCTCAGAACTGGCGCTCTCAGGCCACGGCAGCCATCTCACTGAGCAGAGGACTCAGCACCCTCTCCCTTCCCACTCCCCGAGATCTAAGGGCATCATCTGCTCAGGCCAGTTTCCCAGCTTGGAGTAGAGACAGGAGGTTCAATGACTTGGTTATTTTTTAGGGAAAAGCATCAAACTGGAGACAAAAATTGGAGGGGAGGGTATTTATTAGGCTAATATTTCATGTTTCACCATCTGCAAAACGGAAGCAATGATATCCTCCTCTCCAGGTAATTGTGGGAATTGAATGAATGAATGCCTGTGTCTGGTACACAGTAAGGGTTCAATAAATGCAGGCAGCTTTGATTATTTTTACCATTACTGTTATTACTGTGGGCCAAGCCTCAGGAACAATCAAGAGCAAAGGAGGATGGCATGACGCCATGTGAGGCCCACTGAGCAGCCCCACAAACAAAGAGGAAGCAGCTGATGTGTCTGGGCACATGGACAGCTGAGCTCACCCACCTGAGCCCCCCGGGGGGAGGAGGTGTTCTCAGAGACACTGCCCACACTGGTCGGGGATGGGCGCGAATAGGGTGGCCAGGCCCTCTAGTGGGATCCTTGAGGTCCTTTGCTGATAGGTGGGAATGTCCAGCAGGAGCCAAACCTGGTGCACGACTTCTGGCTAATGCTCCAGGATCTCGGCCTGAGAGCCTTCCTGGGGGCGTGCCATAAGCGGTACTCCACAGCTCCTGCAGGCTTCTATGCAGCCCTCATGGAGCCCCGTTCAGGCTCCTCCAGCTGCCCTGGCCCAAGGCATCCCATGGGTATTCACTGCGAGCCTGTCCTCAGTGCCTCTGGACTCCCGTCCCGCAGTCTGGGTCCTCTCTGTCACCTGCAAAGCTCCTCCTTTATGCTGATGGTAACCGTGAGTGCAGCCTCCATTCACTGAGGTTCACACAGGCCCAGCCCGGCTTTACTACCTCATCCATCCTCACAGCGACCCCACTCAGCTTCTTCCACCTTGAGGATTCCGTCCCTGCAAAGCCAAACTCTTAAATGGCTTCCCATCACTTTTTAAAAATTTTTTATTTATTTATTTTTATATTTTTTGCAGGGCAAGATTCACCCTGAGCTGACATCTGTTGCCAATCTTCCTTATTTTTTCCTTCCCTCCCCAAAGCCCCAGTGCATGGTTGTACATCCCAGCTGTAAGTCCTTCTGGTTCTTCTATGCGAGCCACCACCACAGCACGGCAACTGACAGACGGGTGGTGTGGTTCCGTGACCAGGAAGCGAACCTAGGTCACCGAAGCGGAGCGTGCCGAACTTTAACCACCAGGCCATCAGGGCTGGCTCCTCGCCACTTTTGTTTTGTTTTGTTTTGAGATATAATTCACATACCATAACATTCACCTTTTCAAGTGAACAATTCAGTTTTTAACATTTTCACAAGGTTGTGCAACCATCACCACTATCTAATTCCAGAACATCTTCATCACCACAAAAAGAAATCCCATACCCTTTAGCAGTCATTTCCCATTCCTCCTTCCCACAGCCCCTGACAACCACTGATCTACTTTCTGCCTCCAATGCATTTGCCTATTCTGGACATTTCATATAAACAGTATCATACAATACCTGGCCTTCCGTATCTAACTACATGTATGTGCCCTTCATTTTTTATGGCTGAAGAATACTTGATTATATGGATATGCTACATTTTGTTTATCTATTCATCAGTGGATGGACATCTGGGTTATTTCCACTTTTTGGCTAATATGAATAATGCTGCTATGAACATGCATGTACATGTTTCCATTACTTTTAAGAGAAGGACTGACACCCTTGCCAAGGCCACAAGGCCCTGCTGGCCTGGCCCTGCCCACCTCTCCAGCAGCACCTCACTCCCCCTGCCCCTCACTCTTCCACGGCCACACTGGCTTCACTCAGTTCCTCAGGGACCCCTGTCTCTCCCTGTCACTGGGCCTTTGCATTCTCTGTGCACGCTTTCTGGAGAGCTCTCCCCATCCACAACCCAGCACACCCCTTTTATCCAATTAATTCCTACTCACCCTTCAAATCTGAGAAAAAGCATCATTCTTCTCAGAAGAAAACTTTCCTGAACCCCTCCCACACCTAGAGCTCTGACACTTATCACTGCTGCAATATTGTGACTTATAAGAAATATGTATTGGTCATTCAGATGACAAAAATATATTTCTCGTACACATTTGGCCTTTGTCCATAGTTCCTGGCCTTCAGCTCCCAAAACCCTTCGTATTTCCAAAGTGTTGAGAGAGATAAAGGTCTCTTTGGTTATGTTACCGAGGTGACTTTTGGAAGCACAAGGATGGGGGCTGGTTGTCAGGAGAACCAACCGTGTGATCCGAGTATGGGAACTTTCTTTTTTTTTTTTTTATAATATTATTTATTTATTTATTTTTCCCCCAAAGCCCCAGTAGATAGTTGTATGCCATAGCTGCACATCCTTCTAGTTGCTGTATGTGGGACGCCGCCTCAGCATGGCCGGAGAAGCAGTGCATCGGTGCGCGCCCGGGATCCGAACCCGGGCCGCCAGCAGCGGAGCGCGCGCACTTCACCGCTAAGCCACAGGGCTGGCCCAAGAGTATGGGAACTTTCAATCCCATCCTCCAACCTTTGGAGAGGGGAGAGGGGCTGGAGATTGAGTTCAATCACCAATGGCAATGATTTAATCAATCATGCCTACCATGCTGCATGCCTATGCAGCCTCCATAAAAACCCAAAAGGACTGGGTTCAGAGAGCTTCCAGGTTGGTGAACACGTGGAGATTTTGGCAGAGTGGAACGTCTGAGGAGGGCATGGAAGCTCCCTGCCCTTTCCCCATGCCTTGCCCCATGCATCTCTTCCATCTGGCTGTTCCTGAGTTATATCCTTTCACAATAAACCAGAAATCTAGTATGCAAAATGCTTCTCTGAGTTCTGTGAGCCGCTCTAACAAATACATAGAAGCCAAGGAGGGGGTCGTGGGAAGCTCTGATCTAATAGCCAGTCAGTCAGAAGTACAAGTAACAGCCTGGACTTGTGAATGGTATCTGAAGTGGGGGAGGAGAGCAGTCTTATAGGACTGAGCCCTTAACCTTTGGGATCTGATGCTATTTCCAGGTAGATAGTGTCAGAATTGAGTTGAACTGAGCTGAAATCCTGGACCCCCTGCTGGTGTCCGAGAACTGTTTGTTGGTGTGGGGAACCTCCCTCCCATGTTGGAAATTGGGTCCAGGAACCTAATTTAACTGCTATAACTTTATAATTATTCATATGACTATTTTATCAATTGCTGTTTTCCTCACCCACCGACCCCCATCCCCCCCCCAGATTACAAATGTGAGGAAGGCCAGGACCAAGATTTACTTTTGCTCATCATTATCTCTCTCATCTACCACAGTGCCTGGCAAATATTGACAAATGAGTGAATGAACGAACCCCACTCACCATGCTGTTGGAGAGCGAGGGGTTAGCTCTCTGTTGTTGATGTGGCAGGGATGGAAGGCTCCTTTCTCTGGTCCCGCCCCTGGCCAGGGCACTGGTGTGGCCACTGATCAAGGCTCTGGCCTCACAGGGTGGTGGTTCCTCCAGATAGAAGGAAAATCAAAGCTCCACTCCAGGTGGCCATGGGGAGGCAGACCCCCACCCCTCTCCCAGACTCACCTGGGTCACGGTGGGGACAGAGGGGACCGGGGCTGGGGTGGGCTCTTGTGTTAGACGACGGGAGTCCTGGTGAGGCCCCACCTGCCCTGTGAGCTCCTCCTCCCTGGGGACGACACGGTACAGCTCCAGTTTCCCAGCTGGCACGTACCCTCGGTGTCCTACAGAATGTGCAGAACGTTATCTGGCTGCAGACCACCTTCCCCATCCCTTTTGCTGGGAGAGGCAGTCACCACAATTCATGGATGTGAATGCCTCCAACAGGGCTTCTCAGCCCTAAAAAGGACCTGAAAAGGTCATCTAGGAACCTCACAAATCCACCCCTACCCTACCCCACACTCACTGTTTTTAGCTACTGCTTGCATACCCCCAGTGACAGGGAGCTCATTCCCTACTGAGGCAGCCCACTCCATTTTGAACAGCTCTGACAGAGATAGAAAGTTTGTCCTCTGATTGGTGTGAAAACTGCTTTCCTGGTGCTGGCAGCGCTGGTCCCCTTCCCCTCTAGTGGTGGCCCAGAGTGAGGCTGCATCCAGAGCGAGACTGCAACCTCGTCCCAGGACAGCCGTCCCAGAAGGCAGAAATTGTCTTTCTCCTCCCCAAAAGCCCCCAGTTCCTTCACATGTGGCGACTACTCCATTGCTATTCTGGCTGCTATCGTTATGAATGGCCATCACTTCCCGAGAGCTTGCTAGGCGCCAGGATTGGCATTTGATTATCTAGCCTTCACATTAACTCTCCATTTTATGGCTGAGCCAACTGAGCTCAGAGAGGCTCCGTAGGCTCTCCGAGATCACGCAGTTAGTAAAGCGGCGGAGCTGATGTCCAAATCCGGTCCTCTTGACCCCAGGGGCCTTGCTTTAATCCCCACCCAGCAGTTTTTCAACTCGAGTTATGGGACTGCCCTTTCATGATTTCTGCCAGATTTGTAGTTTTCTTAATTTTTTAATAGACTCACTTTTTAAAACTTAGTCTTGCATGATACAATAATATGAATAAAATCATATTCTAATTAAAATATAACTAGTACATATAACTAGTACAATTAAAATATACTAGTACACTAGTACACGTACTAGTTATATTTTTTCTAATACACATTAAAATACTTAAGTAACAATTACAATAAACTGTCTGAAGGGGGAAAAACTGTCTGTAGATCCCCTCCCAATAGTCCTGTGTAGCCTGCATCTTGCGGGTCACATGCCCCTCTTTGGAAGACATTCTGCTGAGCCATCTCCTGCTGGGTTCACGGTGCCACCTGCCTCCTGCCAGTTACACTGGGGCACCCAGAACTGAGCAGCACACCTGAGGACGTGACCAGTGCAGAGGGGACAGGATAACACCTCCCTCATTCTGGACATCAGACATCTGTCCACGCCGCTGGGATCCAAGCATCCCTGCTCTGCGTATCTCCATCTTTCAGGGCGGTGCTGAGGTTCTCTCCATAGATCTCTGTCTACCCCAACGGGCTCTGAGGTCCCCAGGGCAGGGTCCTTGTGTCCCTTGCCTAGCACCTGGCAAACAGGTGCTTGATAACATGTTGCAATGAAAGAGTGAATTCCTCATTTTGGTATTTCACGCACCACACTAAGCCGGCTGTGCCCCAAGCCCTGCATTTTCACCTCTGCTCATTCCCATCTAGGATTTGCACAGCCAGCCTGGCCCACAGGAGTGCCCGTGTCTCCCCACCCAGTCCTGCTGGGTGGTTTTCCCAGAGGGAGGAGAAGCGCCCACAAAGTCCCACGTACCCCCAGTGTCCACCAGCCAGCGGCCGCTGTTGCCTTTGGTGTCCTTGTTTTGAAGGAGGGCCACAATTTGGCCCCGTGGCAGTGTCAGGTCCAGAGTCCCAGCCCCGCTGATGTTGTTTGTCACCTGGTACAGCTTTCCCGGGCCATACCTGCTCAGGAGAGCCTGCACCTGGCGTTCAGCCCCTGGAAGGAGCGGCTGGGGGAGGAGGGACAGAGACAGACACAGGCGTTTGAGTTGGTGTGTGAAAGCCACTCCAATGGGTACCCACATGCTGAGAGCCAGGAGCCCTGGGCCCACTCTACCTCTGCTGCTGATGGGCCCATCCCAGTCGGGGCAACAGTCTCACCACAGACGGCTGGGTTAGATGAGAAGCACACGCTCTTAGTATCCAACGGCATCTCAGAAGAAACCTCTAATTTAACCTCTAAAATCCTCCCCAAGTCTACACTTCTGGGATTTTCTAAAATTCTAATTCAGGTTCTTAAATTTCTCAGTTACAGAACTTCAGGATTGGACCCCAAATTCTGTCCAAAGCATCAAGCTAAGTTATCCCCAGGAAAAGGCCTTGCACAGGTCTTTCAACCCCAAGAAGCAAGACTGTGAGCTCCATGCGGGCACCTGGCCTTACTCGTCTGGCATCTTAAACAGCCAGCACATGGCCGACACATGCAGACCCTCACACACGTGGGAATGGAGGGAATGCTATCTTTTATTCCACAAGTTTTCAGTCCACAAATATTTATGGAGCACCTGCTGTTTACAAGGCATGGTAACCCTTGTGAATGGTGTAGTAGAAACACAGAAGCAAGTTTTGCCCTGATTGAAATTGCCATCTAGCTGGGGAGAGAGATTCAGTGGCACCTTCAGTTCATCCAAAAATCTCCTGGCATGGCCTTTGTTTTTTCATTCACTGCTTCCAGTAAAACCATCAACAAGAAGGGACTCAGGGGTGATTGTCTCCTTTTTGTAAAACAAAGAAGAAACTAAAAACGTTGAATACAGATTTACTATATACTATCTCTTCTAGATAGACAGATAGACAGATAGATAGATAGATAGGTGTATACATATTTACCATGTTCTATATGGTTATTTCGGGGTGGGAAGGTGCTGGGTGTAGGGCTGCCCTTCAGGGACATCTGGGCACAGATGCTGCCATCACCGCTACTCCAATGGGTTCACTGAATGGGTTCAGGATCAAAAACCAGGAGAACCCGATGTTTCTAAATAGGCCCTTAAACAGAAGTGTGGAGATGGGGGAGTTTTTTTTCAGAACAGTGGTGTCAATGTGAGTATAAAAGCCAGTGGTGTAGCCAACACTTGCCCTCTTTCTCGGGTCTGGTAGGCCTCTTCCTCCAGTTCCCTGGAGGGACCGGGGGAGGCGTGTAAAGATATCACTGGGACTGCTCCTGTCCTGGGTGGCCACCTCACTTCTGCAGGTTCTGTACCCTTAGCAAATAAGTCAGAAATCTATGAGAGGTGTGTGTGTGCGCGCACATGTGTGGCGGCGGTGGGCTGTGGGGAGAGGTGGGGAGGCGGGTCTCATCTCTTCCTACCAATTTACCATACACACTGGGATTACGCTGTTCCCGTTTGTTTCCTCTTTTTGTTTTTCTGTATTTTCTCTTTTTTCTACAATCAGCATGGATTGCTTTTCCAATAAGAAAAATGTTATTTTGTTTTAAGCAGAGAGGAGGTTCCCGAGACTCATGTGAGTGGCTGCTCTGTTCTTCATTTTCTGCTCCTTTCCTCTCCCCAAGTTGGAGGACCCATGCCCCACACCTCTGCTGGGGCAGTCTCAGCGTGGCGGAGGAAGTGGGGACAGCTGTGGCCCGAGGAGGCGTCAGCCCCCTCCTGGGAGCAGACATGCATCTCTGATGGTCTTTGGCATTCCCTGCACTCTGGCTGGGCGAGAAGGCCGCCTGTATCTGCCCAGCTCTGCGGGGCTCCTTTACTTGTCTCTATGTCTCCCGGGCCCCCTTCTCCCTTCTGGGGAACCTTGGAGCTGTTTCCTGACCCCTCACTTCACACCTCCCATGGCACTCAGTACACAGGTTCAGTTTTCTCACACCCCGGTTTTGTCATGCTCTGGGAGCCCCTTCCCCTTCCGGCTACTTGAGTTACTTTTAAAATAGATATGACCTGGGTCTAGTCTTCAAGTGGACTGGAAGATACCCTTTCCTTATATTTTAGAGGAAAATACTTTACCAAAAAAAGCATTTGGCTAGCCAAAGCTATGTAAACCATAATGCAGCTGAAATACTGTCTTTTGCAATTAAAAATTCCACAGCAAAAAAAAATTTGTGACCTTTTCTTTTTTTTTTTTTTGAGGAAGATTGGCCCTGCGCTAACATCTGTTGCCAATCTTCTTCTTTTTTTCTTTTTTTCTTCCCAAAGCCCCAGTACACAGTTGTGTATTATAGTTGTAGAGTTGTAGCTCTTCTATGTGGGATGCCACCTCAGCATGGCTTGATCAGTGGTGAGTACCTCTGTGGGGGACCCCAGGCCACTGAAGAGAAACACGTGAACTTAACCACTACGCCACCAGGCTTGGCCCCTAAGTGACTTATTCAAACGTTTTATTCATCTTGAATGCTGGTACAGTCATGCATTGCTTAACAATGGGGCTACATGCTGAGAAATGTATTGTTAGGCGATTTTGTCGTTGTGCAAACATCATAGCGTGCACTTACACAAACGTAGATGGTATCGCCTACCGCACACCTAGGATATATGGTACTAACCTAAAGGGACCACCGTTGTACATGCAGTCTGTTGTTGACTGAAACACTGTTATGTAGCACATGACTGTATTGGAAGCAGGTTCAGTGAGAAGGTGGTGAGGAAATGGTAAATTCTGATGAATAATTTGAAGTTTCAGGTTTTTGGATGTTAACGCCACTTGCCCATTACTATGTCTAATTTCACTTAATATTAAAATGTTTGGGTTTTCTTATTCTTGACCTAAGAGTTCAGTTCTGCTCTAACGCTTACTGGCCATGAAGAGCATGTGTGTATGTGGGTGTGAACCCCACCTGATCCGCCCCCCAGCTCACCAGGAGAAAGGAGAGAGGGAAAGGGGAAATGTTTCTGCGGGTAACAGGAAACCCCGGGAGACGAAAAGGCAAAGGACTGGGCCTCACCCCACCAGCAGGTGAAGGATGGACAGTCTTTGTGGGGAAGGAGGGACACTTACTTGTATGGTGGGAGGTGGCTGCACTTTCTCGAAGTTCTTTTGAAAGGAGTGAAGCTGGTGACTGCTCTGTCCTAGTGCATCCTCCACCAGCTTCCTGAAGGCCGGCTCAGGGATGTGGTGGTGGGGCAGCTGGCGGGGGGACAGACACCATCAGCAGAGCCTTCTTTGGGCAAGAGCGGACAGGGAGACCCTGACAGTCCATACTCTAGCTCCAGGTACGTTAAGACGGGCCTTTTTGTGAAGGTCATCTGTTGTTTCTGTCTGCCCACTGCCCCACTCTCCTTTAAGAAAGCATCCCTCTAGGGGGTCCAGTAGTATTGCCCATCCTGGTGCTCCAGCCTGGAGCTCCAGCTCCATGGAATCCCTTCTCCTAGCCAACGTGATCAGTCCGAGGACTGGACAATGGACTCGAGCAAGGCCAATCAGAATCCTCCCATCAGATTTAGAATATGAAGGCTGGGAACGAGAGGGTCACTCTTCCTTAAATGCTTGCAGCTATTGGGAGTCAGTTCTCAGGCAGGAAAAAGTCTGCCTGAGAATAAAGCCAACCCAGAGAGGGAAACAGAGCCAGTGAAAGTCAGAGTCCTGACAACATTATTGGTACTGAATGCAGACGGGCCTGAGGCTGGATCCCTCATGGCCTCCCATTTATGCAAGTCAGCACATTCTTCTTTATGTCTGAGCTGGTTTGGAAGCCACGGAGTTCTGAGTAATGCTCCATCCTGAGACCTTGGTGCTGTTAGGCATCTCCTATATTCTCATCAGACAACCTAGGGGTGAGAGAGACCCCACAGCTAACAGAGACGTGTCCTCTCTGCTTGTCACCAAACTCACTGCTCTTGGTTCCATCTTAGAGGCCCCTGTCCACTCCCAGGATGCAGGGAGACTGAGATTCTACCATGCAGGCCCTTCCCAGGCTCCACAGGACTGGTCCAGGTGAACGGGCCATGGGACACAGACAAGGAAGGCGGCATCAATCACTGACAGGCCCTCACATTCTATACTACAGGAGCAACCAAGAAATGCCCTCTTTCTGCTTTTATAAAGTTGACCTCCCCACTACTGGCATCCTCTAACACTCCCGGTCCTGCACATCCCCTCTAAATAAAAAGGGGTCTGGCAGCCCTGGAGAGAAAACCAGAGGGCGGAGGGAGAATGAAAGAATCATCTAATCAGATTTACCCTCTGCCTTCAGGAAAGAGAAACGCTTCTTTCTGCAGAAGGCTCAGGCATAATTCAATTCAAAAACAGTGTCTGAGACAGAACTCTGGACTAAATGCTGTGAGGGCTAAAAGAAGAAGCCCACAGTCCCAGCCCTCCCCAATGGGGAGAAACAGCTTCATCCATCACCCTAGCAGAAGGCAGGCTCTGATAAATGCTCAGCAGAAGCACATCCCAAGGGCTGCTGGAGGATAGAGCATGGGGATACAGGTTCTCTCACCTGGGGGAAGGGGATTCTGAGAGCTTCATGGAGAGACTCCTTCATCCGTCACATATTTGCCTACACACTGTGAAAGGCATAGCAGACAATGGGGAGGGGCATTCCAGGCTGAGGAAGGAGTCTGTGCAAAGGGACTAGGGTCACACTCAGAGGTGGGGTGCTGGAAGTGGGGCCTACAGGCATAGAGTGGGACTACAGGCTGGAAAGGTAGTGGGGGGGCTGCAAATTTTACAGGAATCTTCATGCAACAAACTAAGATAGGAAAGCTGAGCTGGGCAACGTGAAGCACAGGAGACAGCATGTGGTATGAGGAGTACTGAAATTGCTCTGGAGGTTGGACCCACAGGCCATTCAGCTCTGATGTTGATATCAGAGAGATGTGAAAGCAGTTGAGTACTCTTTCCTATATCAACCCCAGTCTCCAGAATTCTAAAATCAAAGTTTGCACTTGGAGGTTTGTCCAAACCTCTCTGTGACTTATTTATGCTTTCAGCAGACAGCCCCTCTTTCACAGGCTGTTGAGTGTCGTGGTTCAGAGCCCAGGCTCTGGAGTTTAACTGCCAGGGTTCAAATCCTGCTATTGGCTGTGTGGCCCTGGGCAAGCTGCTTAAGCTGTCTGTGCCTCGGCTTCCTTTTGAAAGGAGGAACCCAACTCTACCGGGCTATTGTGAGGATAAGAGAGAGAATACACAGAAGGTACTCCAAACAGGTACACAGTAAGTACTCTCGAGGAGGCAGCTGCTAGAAGTAGTGATAGTGGCAGGAACACCAGCTTGAGATATTTACTCCTGATGGTATAGAAGGGACCTTGCCTCTGTCACCAACTCCTGATACACTCCAGGGACCGGCCCCAAGCTCTGTTATTTTCCCAGCATAGCCTCCTCTGCTTCTGAGTCCCAGAACCTGGGAATGGCCTGGAGTCCCAGTTCTGTCCTTGCTTTTTCATGCTCTGATGCCATTAATGGAGGGAGAACAGGCTTGAGAGAGATCCAGAAGGTCCCAGGGCTCCTCCCAAGCACTGATGGCCTGTTTGGAAGGCCCAACCTGACTCCACCCCAGCCCCCACAAACAGCTGGCTGAAGGGGCTATGAGGCCTTGCCTGGCTCTTCCCCAGAGGCGCCCCAGTCCCAGAGGCCTTACCTGAGCCAAGGTGCCCTCCGCCCTCTGCAGCACTTGCTGTGCAAGGTCCCTCTGGAGGGCCACGAATGTGCACAGGATCTGGCCCAGCCACTGCACGGCCAGCTGGTTAAACTGGGGGAGCTCGGTCACCAGCAGGGAGTTGAGCGCCTGGTATGTGTGCCGGGCTGCCTCCTCCTCATAGGACACGCTGCCCACCTCCAACAGCTTCTCTTCCACCTGCTCAAAGTCCAGTAGTTTGTCCAGACGCTTCTTGATCAGGTTCTGAGGGCCGGCCAGGGCTTTGGCCAGGCTGCACAGTGGCTGCCACACCAGGCCTTCGAGCCGCTGCTTCTGTGGGGACAGGTGAGCTTCGGAGTCGGGGAAGGAAGTGGCAGAGGGAGGCACTGGGAGAAGGGGCTCTGGAGGTAGGCACGACTAGGCTCCAGTCCCACCCCCACTGACTAGCTGTGGCCTCTGGCATGTTATCTAACCTTTCTGGGCCTCAATGTACCCTTCTGAAAAATGGGACAATATATGTAAGGAGCTTAGCAGAGTGCCTCACAGAACAGGTATTCAGTATATGTCACTTCTTAATATCATTCCCCCGCACAGATCTTGAAAAAGATTTTGTATAGAGTGGCGTCAAAAGCATAGTCTTTGGGGCTCACATCCCAGTTTACCAGTGACCACCTGAATAACAGAGAGGTCACCATCTCTGAGCCTGAAGCTGTCGTCTGCAGAATGCAGCTATTAATAGTATCTGCCTCGTAAGCCATGTTGTGAGGATTAAATGAGGTGAAGAATGTAAAGGGCTTAGCACGGTGCCTGGCGGATAGAGAGGCTCAGTAAACTTTAGCTGGGGCTATTTTTATCAGGAAAATGCACTGATAATAATCTCCGCCCTGCTGACTATCCAGGGCAGTTATGGATGTGACAATCGTGTGAAGTGCCTGACATCTAAATATTATTCCTACAGGCTCTGCCACCTGCCCGCCAAAGAAAGGAGAGAGGAGAAGGTCCACTCACAAACTCCGGGAAGGCCTGGAGCTGGAGGTCTCTCACCAGGTGGCAGTACTGCACCACAGGTCCCCCGCAGATGTCCAGATCGTACTCCTGCAGCCGGAAGCGGAGGACAGCCTGGACCCGGGGCGAATGGGGGACAGCCAATCACAGCCCGTCATGGCCTTCTCACACCTGAATCCCCTCCACCATAGCCCCAAAGAGGTTGTCCAGGCTGTCTGCATACCCGCAGTGACAGGGAAGCACACAGCCTATTCTGTCCTTGCGCAACTTGGGTGATGAGGAGGTTCTTCCTTAGACTGAACCAACATCTTTCAACATCAGTGCTTCCTAAACTTCACACATTTGCACACCACCTTTGTGATTTCTTTTTGCCGTGTCCATGTTCCATATGTTCTAGTAATTCTTTTCTTTAAATCAACTAACTGTTCCTATTTAAATCAATGCATTAAGAAAAGAAAACACCTTATGACACTACCATAAGGGGAAAACCAGTAATAATCACCATAAATAGGCATGTATGAATAACTGCTATAAAAACAAACACTGTTATTAAGCTCTGTCTGGATGTCATTACCTACTGAAGGCTCGCTCTGCCTGTGTTAGACATGCCAGCAAAAGAGGCTTTTCTCAGTCTTGGAGGATTGAAAGAGGGAGTCACTTTCTGGCTATGGGATTCCACGTCAACACTGTATCTGTCGTGTCAAGTGCTGCATCTGAGGAAATGCTGCCTTAACGCTCCCAGATATCTGATACTCTGCAAAGCCAGATGTGTCTCTTGTGTGCCTCTGGTTTCTCTCTCTCAGGCCACACGATTCTTTCTCATGACACGGCTCTGAATGCCTTTCCCTTCTGGTTCATTGTGCTGTTCAGATCCTTCCACTGGGGGCCCAGGATGGAGCAGGAACGAGCAGCGGGATCTCCCCACGCAGAGGAGCGTGGAACTACGACCTCCCTCCTTCCGCGTACTTCCGACAAGGCCACCCCAAATCCCATTGTCCAAAGAGCGTGTTATCATCTGACCGAGCTGGTCTGCACAAACAGATGTGACTGACAACAAAACCACATAAAAAGGGACAGAGTGGATGAAATGAGTCAGCATCGATGACAAGAATGAAGGGGGATTTTGGCACAAGGAAAAGGACGGGCTGGATGGGCGTGCAAACTGGTGTTCCCGTGGGCTGAATGCAGTTTGTAGAAATATATTTTCTTGGGCCTGTATAGCATTTATGTTTTTATTTAATTAGTTGCTCATGTGGACACATCATGAGATTTCACCTGAAAGTCTGAACTTCCAGTTTTTTTCCTTAAAATCAGAAGAACTGGCTACAGTGAGCCTACATTCCCACACAGAATGACTCCCCTGAGCCAAGTAATAGTTGCCCCTTTAGATTTTATTCATTCAGTCATTCAAATTCCACATATTATAAGTTTAACTCTACTGAAAAGTCTTATAAACAGCCTGTTAGACATTCAGCCTCACACACACACACACTTCACTCAATGATATTACCTGCCGGGCCCCTTCAGGCACCTGAGTTTGCCACCTGCTCTAGGTACTGGTCTGGCAGGGTCCCTCTGGAGGACTCTAAGCCCAGTGAATTTTGACCCTGCCTAGTGAGAACCTCACCCTCTGAGAACTCGATGGGCTGCTCAGAGCTCAGTGCCCTACTCAGATGATCTGGGGTCTGAGGAGCGCTTGCCCGTAGCCCTGCTTCTGGTGACTGGATGCCCACTTCATTGGGCTCCTGCAGCTGGTGCCTTTGCCAGTTTGTCCAGTGAGCCCTGCGTACCTCCTGCCTTGGGAACCCAGCCCAGCCCCACCTATTATTAACTGCAGGATCCTCACCTCCAGATTATCCAGGTAAGCAGCCACATTGTTCTTCATCTCGTTTACGCACAGCGACACCCAGTGGAACCTCTCTTCTAAATCATCAAATTCCTTGTCTTCCGTCTGAGAGTACAGTTACGCTTGTGAGGGCCGAGAATATCCACATGGGGGCAACGTACATCCCGCACCCCTGTCCTAAGTCCTCACTGGGCATCACCTTTCAACAGACCAGCCCGTCAGAGCCAGTTCCTCCAGCCCCAGAGCTGAGGCGGACAGTTAGAGGCAGTGAGTGCAGCTTAGTGGTTTTGAATTCAGACCATGGGATGAGACACAGGAGCATATGAGTTCTGGTTCATTTGTTTCCTAGCTGTGTGACCTTGGGCAAGTGTTTTACCCTCTCTGGGCCCATTTTCTCATCTGCAAAATGGGGTAATAAGAACACCTACTTCACTGTGTGGATCAAGTAATACCTGGTTTACAGTAAGTACTCAAGCAACCTGAGCTGCTACTAGCAGCTCCTCAAGGCTGGTTCCTTGCCCAGACCCAGAGATTAGCTCTCCTATCTGTATAAAGAGATACTCAGAGAAAGAGCAGCGCCAGATGCAGTGGAGAAAGCCCTACCCTGGCTCTTCGGAATCAAGTGGCGGTGCCAGCTCTGCCTCTTCCTGGCTGTGTAATGCTGGGAAGTCACTCCACCCCCTTAGCCTCATCTTCACAAGGAGTCTAAGCCCCCGCCCTGCCCACTGCACAGTCTTGCCTCTTGGGACAGCTGGGACATGACCCTTCCCGCCCAAGCTCACCCTGGGCACGAGCCCCGCCTCCTGCTTCAGCAGCTGGCTCAGCCGGGTGGTCTTCTTGGAGAAGCTGTGCGTGTTGATGCGGGCCAGCCGCTCCCGCAGGGTCAGCTGCTCCACCTTGGTGTACTTGGAGGCTGCACCAACAGAGGAGGGGGAGGCCACGGGGACCAACGCTGACCCAGGAAAGCAAGCGTCCCTGACACACCTGGCTAGGCACCCGCTTGCGCCCACTTCTCAAACATCAGGGTCACGCCCATTAGAAGGCGGGCGGCAGAGGAAAAGCACAGGGCTCAGTCTCCCACTCGAGCAGGAGCCCTGGCTGAGGAGCTTTCTGCCTGCTGGATGCTGGCAAGTCACCACTTCTTGAGCCTCAGTTTCCCCATCTGTGAATGAGGCTAGCCACCTCACAGGACTGCTGGGGAATCACATAAGATGATGGGTCAGAATGTACTTTCTAAAGAAGAACCACAGCCAGGGATGATCTGCCTGAGGTCCCTCAGCCAGTGTGCGCCAGGCCAGGCTGGAACCACTTTCCCACGGCTGGCTCAGGCTTTGCACCGATCTGCCACCTCCTGACCTGGATGGGGAGGAAAGGCGAGACTACCAGATGCAGTACAGTGTGGGAGTGAAGACCCCAGGCCTGAGTGTGGACCCTGGCTCTGCCCCTCACCAGCTCTGCTACCTGGAGCAGATGGCTTAAGCTCTCATTGTGCCCAATTGTGAAATGGTGCTCACAGTGCCAACTCCAGAGGGCTACTGTAAGGATCAAACAAGATTATCAATAAAAAATGTGTCATAGCTAGCCCTTAGTAAACGTTAGCTAAATTATCATTATTATATGCCTCACTGAGCACATATAACAATGTGCAACTGAGTTTCTGTCTACTTGGGACACGGCTTCATTTTCCAAATCTTTCTGTTTTCACAACCTGACAGGTAGAGTTCCCCATCTCCCTGTGGCCCCCCACCCCGCCCTGGTATATACACAGCTCTTTGCCTCCCCGGTATTCATTTCTCCTCCACAGTATAGCAGCCATGTGGTTTGGATAGGACTAATCTCACTTTAGTTCAAGGAGTGGGTGCTGACTGGTATAAGCCAATTCATATAATCCCATCCCCTGGACACAGTGATTGGTTCAAACAAGGGTACATAACCCAAGCCTAAGCCAATCAGGTAATGGCATTCCCCTAACCATGGTAATTGGTTCAGGGTGAGCACACGACCCAAATGAATCCTATCAGAGTGATGCTCCAATTTAATTTTTACTGCTAAGGATAGAAAGGTCCTGTCTTATCCTGGAGGGTGTGGTGTGCAGATGTGAGTCTTGGAATAGCAACAGACATTTACTACTAAGAGGGAGGCTAGCCTGAAGAGAAAGGTGACATACAGTAAAGAGCAGAGACAAGAGAATTACAGGGAAATGAAACCAGCACCCTGATCAAACCCCACCTAAAGCCCACATTACCTCTGGACTTGTGTTAACATGAGCTACTGTATTTCCTTTATTGGTGAAGTTAGTTTGAAATGAGTTTTTTGCAACTAGAAGCATTCTCACCGATCTATCCCCTAAGTGCCCCAGTTCTTACCCACTTCTTTGCGTCTCTTATATTCATTGATGTTGGTGTTCACGTCCTGGAGGGCAGAGGTAGCCCTCTGAAGGACAGGGTAGGCACTGGCATCAGGGAGTGTGTTCTCCAGGATTTTCTGCAGCAGCAATGGGTACTTGGTAATCCTTTGCAGAGGGATTACCAGTAAGAAACTGAGGCCTGAGGATCCAGCTTGCGGCCTGAGGGAGAAGGCTGGTGTTAGGTACGTAAAGCTCATCCTTGGGGGCACCAGAAGGCCTGGGGTCTAGTCCCAGCTCTGCCAACTGTGTGATCTCAGGCAAGTCCCCCTCCTTCTGTGGTCCTCAGTTTCCTCATTTGTAATTTGTGAGGTCTAGATGTGAGACGGGTGCTGCTAGTTCTCACTTTTCCCCTTTCTGGGCCTTGGTTCCCTGTCTGTACCAAACGCAATGGTATAAAGTTCTTTGCCCTCAGCTTACTCGTCCCGCAACAGCAGACACAACTGACCACTCCCTCTTTCTTGAAACACTTTGCTCTTTTGGCCCCAGAGACGTCATTCATCCCGCTTCTCATCCTCCACAGGCCTTTCTCTTGGCCTCCTCTGCTGGCCTCTCTCCAACGCCAGAGTGCCCTGGGGCCTCCTCTCCGCCCTCTCCTCGCTCTCTCTTACTGACCTCACTTAGTCCCGTGGCTTTAAACACATCCCAAACCCAGATGGCCCCTTCCAACTTCTGCCCAGAGCTCCAGACGCACAAGGTCAACTGCCTGCTTCACATCTCCACTTGGATACGTCCCAAGCACAACTCTACATGTTGGACATCCGCCTGATATTTCATTTAATAAAATGGTTCTGCTGCTTTGAAAAAGAAAAGTTTTCAAAATCACAGGAATTTAATGTTTAGAGATGCATCTAAGGTATTTAAGGGTAAAAAGTCATAATATCTGTATTTTCCCTTAAATAGTTTAGCATAAAAATAGATGAAGCAAACAGCAAAACATTAACACTGTTAATTTCAGGTAGCAGGTATGGGAGTGTTCATTACATTCTTCTATAGGTTTGAAAATTTTCATTAAAAAAAGTAAGGAATAAAACAAAACACAGGAGCTAATAGTGTCAAGGTCCCTTCCAGATGCACCATTTGATGCACGGATGACTATGTGTAGTCCCCTTCTTGATGACGTCTGGAATTTGCAGAAAGAGTACCTAAGTCAATGGCATCTCAGAAGAGGCTGCAACAGTCTTGCCTTGATCAAGACCAGACCCATCTTCTGAGAAACCCAAGAGGGCTTCAAACCTCAATGTCCGAGCACCCCTCCTCCAAGAAGACTCACAAACGCTGCTCAGGACTGTTCTCTGGCCCCCTCTCCAGGGCACTCTCGCCTCTTGTTCATCTTCCCACGGAAAAATCTCCAGACCAAATGTCCAGGAAAGATCAGCCACGAGGCTAAGAATAGGCAGAGCAGGTGGGAGCCCCCTCATTAGCTGCAGGGGTGGGATTATCTGTCAGGACACACCTACACCAACCATCTGCTCTCACCAAGGGTTTTCTAGCGCTTGGCTGACCGTGGGCAGGGGAGGTGGAAACAGTTGCCAGATACTTACAAAACTGTCCTCTGGGCTTACTTTGCGTCGGAAAGGGCCAACTACCTCCTGGGGACAGCTGTCACCTCACAAATCAGAGGGCAGGGGATCTTCAAATAGATGATCACAGCTCTTCTCCACAATCATCGAGGAGTCACTACAGAATTACAGCAGCCTCTTACATCTACAGCCTTTTTAAGGTAATCTGGAGAAAATGTTTGCTGCAGCCTTTCAGATAGGCAACAAAAACTGAAAGACAATCCCCAGAGCTGGGTGAGTGCCGGGAAACAGGCCCTCCTACGTTCTCCTGGTGGTAGTATCTATTGGTGGGATCTTTTTGGAGAGCAGTTTGGCAATTTGCGAAAGGTACAAACCCTTTGTTTCATCAATCCTACTCAGAAATCTACCCTCAGAAATATCAACTCAAGCGAGCAAGGACAAAGGTAGAAGTTATTCTGCAACTCTATTTATAACAGTAAAAAACTGGAAACAACCCAAAGATCCATCAATAGGGGAACGGTCAATTAAACCTATGAGTTGCCATGGAAAGTTTAATGCATTCATTAAAAAGAACATGGTAGAACTATTCATACTGTCATGAAAAGATATTCACGACCATGGTTAAGTGAAAAAGAAAGTTCTAGAACAGGATTTATAGTAGGAACCCCTTTAAAAATTCATTCTATTTATCCATCCATCTGACCATCTAGACTTTCCTGTGGAATGTCTGTTTCCTGTCTGACTGTCTGTCTGCCGGGTCTGCCTGTAAATATACAGAAGAAAATTTGGATGGAAAATGTTAACTACTAGAGGGAAGGATGGGGAAACAGGAGGCCAAGAAGGAATGGACTTTTACTTTTTACTTTATGTACCTGTGTATTGTTTGAATTTTCCTTTTTTCAATAAGCATATATTACTTTTATATTTAAAACAAACAAAAGGGCCGGCCCCATGGCTTAGCGGTTGGGTGCGCGTGCTCCGCTGCTGGCGGCCCGGGTTCGGATCCCGGGTGCGCACCAACGCACCGCTTCTCTGGCCATGCTGGGGCCGTGTCCCACATACAGCAACTAGAAGGATGTACAGCTATGACATGCAACTATCTACTGGGGCTTTGGGGGAAAAAAAATAAAAATTAAATTAAATTAAATTAAAACAAACAAAAACTGCCAATAAAGAAAAACAAAGGAAGTTATTTGCCTTCTCCAAACACTCTGCCTCAGCCATCATTCCGGAACCGCAAGTGCTTTGTGCTGGACTGATCTGCCTCTGCAGGGCAGCCACACACACACACACACACACACCCCCGCCCCGACAGCTACACCATTAGAATGCTCCTACTTAAGGCAGCACTTCCCGCCCGCTGCAAGGACGAACCTTTGATCCCCTCGGCCCTCAGGTGGGAAGTTCTGCCTTAAGAGACAGGATAAACTGAACACCCCACCCACTCACCCACCCACATAAAGGGTAGGAGGAAGCATGCGTTTTGCAATCACAAAGAATCTAATTAGATGGTGCCATTTATCCTAACTGGCTGAGAAAGAAGCATTTATGGCAGATGTGGTGATTCTAGTGGCCAAGTTCCAGAAACAGTCCCATGATCATCAGCACAAGAAAGCCAGAATTACTGTGTCAAGGGGGAGGAGAGCAGCAGTCATGCTGACAGGAAGAATGTCATTCCTGGTGAAACGCTAGACCAGAGGTCCTCATGAAAGGTGTTTTGGAAACGCAGGCTCCAGGGTGCTCCAGGCATTCAGCAGGCAGGGAGCAGGGAGGCAGGAGAGTCCTGCACTGTGCAGAAACGTCTGTGTCGCATATGCCCCTCTGAGCACTCAGAGATTGAATGAAGGCCTCGAAATACGCTGCAACGTCAAGAACTGAGATATTTTTGTGACACTTCAACTCCAGCCAGTCACATATCATAACGTTGGGAACTATTATGACACTACCTTCGATCAATAAGACCCAGATCGCTTGCAAGAACCTCATATGTCCTCATTGTCTCTGCCTCCCAGGATGTGATACTATCCCTACTTCAAC
Source organism: Ceratotherium simum simum (assembly GCF_057802395.1). Taxonomy (NCBI): domain Eukaryota; kingdom Metazoa; phylum Chordata; class Mammalia; order Perissodactyla; family Rhinocerotidae; genus Ceratotherium; species Ceratotherium simum. The sequence goes on from NC_141903.1 coordinate 27,613,801, forward strand.
CATGTCATCTCCTCCTTTCTCTTACTATACACAAGGAAGTCAGGCTTGTTATCACCGCTAGTTGTTATTCTAGCGTACACACATTCTCTGTTGTTCCATTTTTCTGTACTTCTTATACAGAATGGCTTCTGATTTTTCTTTCCTTAATCCAGACTTATTTACTATAAGTAGGTGCAAGCATCTAATTGCTCCACTATATCTTCTAGCGTAGTGGTGCCCAAGCATTTGCACACTGAAATATAGATTACTTTATTAGAAATTATTTTCTTTTTATTTCTTCTTTTTGTTATGTTAAGCCATTATACTGATTTTTTTCCAGTTACATATATAGGTAGGAGATATGTATTTTTTCCCCAGAATATATCTTAAGATAACAAATTTATTTAATGTTTGTTATAAAAAGGAGCACCAGGACTGACGGAGCTGAGAACCACAGTGTGGTCTCAGAGAAATATAATCCCTGCCTCGCCAAGATAACTATAATAGCTGGGATTTATTGACTGTCACTTGTGCGCAATGAGTCCATGTCCCCATGAGGTGCTGTTATGTTCTGAAATGAAATGGCTCTGCCAAGGTGAGGAAGGGGCGGAGCTAGATCCACTGCCAGGCAGCCTGTCACCAAAGCCCCTGACAAAAGCTGGACTGGCCTGGCTGGGAAAGGCCAGAGAGCAGAGGACATGACAAACAGGAGCCTGCGTGCCAACCAGAGCCCCACACAGTCTTTCTAACATGTCTGAACTAATGCCAGCATTTAATGCTTGGGAGATGTTACATCAAAGTTTCTGGCTTCACTTGAAAAATCAGAGCATCTGGCCACAGTGGACTCACATTCCTACGGCAACTGAGGCAGATGGTTTGCAAAAAATGGCTGCAATTATTCCACTCTCTGTATCCACACCCTTTAAATATGGCTTTGTCTATACAAAAATTGAAAAATAATAATGTACACCTGAAATTACAAAATGTTATAAACCATTATGATCTCAATAAAACAAGTGAAAAAAATATATGACTTCGAAGCTCCTCCCATCAAGAAGTGGGGTCTATTTCTCCACCCCTTGAGTCTGGTACAGCATGCCAATTCCAAGTCGAGACCTCCAAAGGCCTAGCCGCCCCCCCTCTTTCTTTCCATGTGTCTGTCTGTCTCCTCTCAGAACCCGGTGACCACCGTGTGAACAAGTCGGGGCTACCCTGCAGGACAATGAGAGACTGAGTGGCCAGAGCTGAGTCAGCTCATGTGTCCCAGATACAGAAGAGAGCCCAGCCAAGATGAGTAAAGCTGACCTCCATCACAGACATGTGAAGGTGCTCAGCCAGGACTAGAAGAATCATTTACTGAGCCCAGCTAAACTGCTAACATGCAGAAGTGTGAGTTAAATAAATGTTCGTTTTAAGCCATTATGTTTTGGGGTGGTTTGTTATATAGCAAAAGCTACCCACTATAGCAACAATCAGCTCAGGCTGGGCTGCAGCTATACTCTATACAGGGTCTGTTGGCTGTGGTTTGCCACAGTCTCCACTACTCCCTTTTGTCCCACATCTAGCATCTTGCTTCCCCCATTTCGGTTATCCGAAATGTATTTAGTGATCCTTGCTAAAGCCTAAGTTTGTAAGACGCATGAAGGGATGAATCAAAGGGGAAAATGAATGTAGTTTTTCTGGAGGCAGGGAGGGGCTAGGACACGGGTACTTGGAAAAGAGGCTTCAGAGGGTTAAGGGGTGAGGATAAGATAATGGAGAGGAGGAGGGGAGGTCTCAGCAGGCTCCATATGAGATAATGTCATCTTCAAGGACCTAAATCCACACTGTCTTTCTCTTGGGTGTAAAGGGAATGTTTGAGTCAGATAAAACAATAGTAATAATAACCTCTGTTCCTCCAACACTATTCTAATTCCCAGAAAACGACCTTCATCTATCTCCATTTGGTGAGCTTGTCCTGGGGAAGATACAAGCCTTTTTAAAACAGAAAAGAAGCAGAATAATTCACAGGGAAGGAAATCCAGATGACTCTTAAATATACAAAAAGATGATCAATTTTAATCGTAAGAAGACAAATGCAAAGTGAAACCATATCAAGACACCATTTTTTACCTCTCTCAGTAGCCAATTCTCTAAAGTTTAATAACACACTCTGCTGGTGAGGCTGTGGGGAAACTGACATCCTCATGTGTTGCTCATGGGAATGTAAACTGGTTATAGCCTTTACAGAGGAAAAGTTTGCAATATTTATCAAAATTATCAATACATACTTCCTCTGACTTAGCAATTTCATGTCTGGAAATTTACCTAACAGATATATTTGCACTTGATTGAAATGATATACGTTCATGAATAATCACTGTAGCGCTGCCTGTAACATCAAAAGAACAGACACAAACCAAATACACATTAATAGAGACCAGTTAAATAAACAGTGGAACAGCCACATAGTGGAAGAATACGCAGCCATTGAAAGGATCATGCATTTATGTATCGAAATGGAAAGACCTCCAAAATACAATGTAAGCGAAAAAAAATACAAACTTTCATCAACAAGGTGGGAAAGTAAGAGTACACCTTTGTATTTGCTTGCATATGCGTAAAGGAACAGTGCAAAGATCCATAAGTAATTTTAAATGGTTCCCTTAACTTTGGGGGTGGGAGTAGTAATGGGGTAGATGAAGGGACAGGGTTGGGAAGATTTTTTTACTGCATAAATTTGGATGTTTTAAAGCTGTAGAGCCACGTACCTATGTTACCCATTCAAAATTTTAGTTTAAAAAATTAAATTTCTCTACATATCTCTACCTGGAGCTTCCACTCACTGGTGCCAGCTCTGGGCTGTGATGCCACCCAGGGCAGTTCTGGTCCTGTTCCATGGGGCAGGAGTTGAGCCATCTGTAGAAGGCCTCCCCAGACACACAGCTGCTTCCCACCACTGTAGCTCCCAGCACGTGGTTCCCACCATCTCACCGCCCTTCCGATGGTGGTCATGAGTGCTGTTCACCAAATGTTTCTGCTTTTCCACCTCTGGACACATGGCAAGAGAGCATGCCCTGGCCTCCTAGTAGTTGGACGAAGCCATGTGATGAGATCTGGCCAATGAATTATGAGAAGCGATGGATAGCATTTCTGGACTGGGGCATTTCTGGACTGGGGCATTTGATTACCAGCATTAGACCCTCCAGAGCTCTTTTTCCCTTTGCTACAGTTCCTGGCAATATTCCAGATGTGGCTGCTGCTGGCTTGGGTCCCAGAGTGAGGAGATGCAAAGCGCCCAAGTCAACCTGCAATGGAGCTTAAGGAAGGTATAAGCCTTTGCTGTTTGAGCCATCAGGAGTCTGGAGTTGTTCGCCTCTGTAGCCCAGCCTATCCTGACTGGGACGCTCCTGAAGCGGCGTGAGCAGCACCAAGTGGGGGTGAGACCGTAACAGCCCCTGCCCTCGGGGCCAACGGCAGCAGGAGCGAGTGCTCACTGGTCATTCTACTCACACCACTGCCTCAACGATGCCCTGGATCTCCCGCTGCAGCTCTGGCTCCTTCCGGTAAGCGTCCACCAGCAGCAAGGCCTGGTCGTAGCTGGCACAGTAGACCTTGTAGACTTGCTCCAACTCCTCTTGGAATTCCAGGAATACGTTACCTGACCGTGAGAAAGTAACAAGGCGTTCTCAAAGGCATGTCTGTATGTCCCCTTGCTTGGGACAGGGAGGCGGTGAGGGAGACGGCTAAGCACTCCAGCTCTGCAGTGACTGCCAGCCTCAACCAGCCTCGTCACCTTGGGCAAGTTACCACATTTTCCTGAGTTTCCATTTTTTTCACCACACTTTCAAAAGGCTGCTGCAAGGATTAAGTGACAGAATGATGTAGAGCTCAGGCTGGCTCACTGTAAGTACTTAATAAATGGTAGCCATAATTATGGCAATAATATTGATAATTCTCATATTTGTACAGTGCTTTACAGTTTACAAACACACTCATGTTCTATCTCTACAATTGTATCCTTACAATTACCATGTGTGGCAAGTACCACTCCAAGCCCCCTGGATGACAAGGACATGCTCTCACACAGCACAGGCAGTCACAGCAGGGCCTTGGAGTCAGAGAGACTGAGGGCCAGACCTCCTGTCGACCTTTCCCAGTTGTGTAACCTGGGGCAAGCACTTAACCCCTCTAACCCTCCGTTTTTCCATCTACAGATTGGAATAAAAGTTGTAGTCACCTCCAAGTGTTCTTTTGTGAGAATTAAATGAAATAAATGCATGTAAAGCACCTGACACAAACTTCCTTCACCAAATATTTACTAGCTGCTTATTTACTGACTATGTGCCAGGCACTCTTCCTAGCTCTTTGATCAAAACAAAGCCCCTGCCTCACCGGGCTTACATTTGAGTGGGGAAGACAGATAATAAATAAATATATTACATACAGCAGGTAGTGATGAGAACCATGAATCAAGACAAAGCAGGAAAAAGAGTCAGAGAGTGGCAGGAGATCGACTGAGGGAAGGCCTCCAAGAGGACGTGAATGTTTATCAGCCACTGGAAGGACCCACCCTGGGAATGTCTGGGGAAAAGCAGCACCAGGCTGAGGGAGGCACCAATGCAAAGGCATTAAGACCACTGAGCACTGGACAGGAGGACAACAGTAAGAAGGCGGGTGTGGCTGCAGCAGAGTGAGCGAGGGCACCAAGTAGAGAAAATAAACAGGAGACTGGAGTCAGATTATGAGGAGCCTCAAAGTAAGAACGGTGGGCTAACGTGTTTGGATTTTACTCTTATGGTGGCAGGAAGCAACTGGAGGGTTTTGGGCAGGGGTGACATGATCTGGTTTCTGTTTTATAAGGATCACTCTGGTGCTCAATTTCAGCAGCACATACACTAAAGTTAGAACAATACAGAGGAGAGTAGCACGGCCCCTGCGCAAGAACGACATGCAAATCCGTGAAGCGTTTCATATTTTAAAATCTGAAACTTATGAGACTGGTTATTTGTAGGGGAAATGAAACGGGGTGGAAAGAATGAGAGAATGGGATGGGGTAGTAGAGATGAGAAGGGAGTAATGCTTCACTGAATGTGCCTTTCTGTACAGCTCTGACTCTCAGAACCATGGTAATGTTTCACTTATACAATTCAGACCAACCAGGATGTGGAGGGTGAACCCCAATTGGGATACAAACAATAAGGAATGAGCCTAATTCTACTACAAATGAATAACATAACCACACTGAAAGGTGTGGGGAAGAAATTAACATAAGTAACTGTTTTTCACAGGGGTTACCCGTTAGTAATTCCAAAACTACTTTTATGCGTAAACTAACTTTGAACAAACAAGTAAATATATTGCAGATGACAGCCATTTCTCCCTGTCAGAGAAACAAATAAGAAAAGGAGGAAGACTAAAATGAACCCTGTGGTGCTGGTCTGGAATTGGAGGTATCAGTATGAACTCATGGTTTTAAATATATAAATACTGATAGATAGACATAGAAAGAAATGTAGATATGTGCATACATGTATATTAGTATATATACATATATTTGCTAGCTCTATCAGCTGAGAGGGCCTAGGAGCAATGACACCCCAGGAGCAATGAGCACACCTAGAGCCTAGAACTTGGTGTCTAAATGCCGTTCTCCAAAGACAGGAACCAGGGACCCCAGGAGAAATGGCTGATTTCAAGGATGGGCCAGAGAAAATACAAGACGAGCCTAGAACATCTTGTAATGTCAGAAAGTAAGGAAGTGCTCAAAAATTGTTGGAGGCATATTGAAAGGACATAGGAGCCAACGTGAAGGAGCTCCCAACGGCCAAAGCTGGTAAAATTTGAGCAAGAAAATGAAGAATGGGGCTGGCCCCATGGCTTAGCAGTTAAGTGCACGCACTCCACTACTGGCCCGGGTTCAGTTCCCGGGTGCGCACCGACGCACCGCTTGTCCGGCCATGCTGAGGCTGCATCCCACGTACAGCAACTGGAAGGATGTGCAACTACGACATGCAGCTATCTACTGGGGCTTTGGGGGGGGGGGCGCGGGAAGGAGGAGGATTGGCAATAGATGTTAGCTCAGAGCCGGTCTTCCTCAGCAGGAAGAGGAGGATTAGCATTGATGTTAGCTCAGGGATGATCTTCCTCACACACACACACACACACACACACACACACACACACACAAAAGAAAATGAAGAATGATAGAACTGGATTCTGACTCAATAATAAAGTAAATATCCACGTGTCTATACTGATATAAAGAAATAACCGACTAAAGAAATGAACGGGAGAGAAGGGACAGTTCTTGCTTATAGAAGAATTCCAATTAAGTGTAGAAGGAATAAGAGAAATAGAAAATTACCATTGGAACCCCAGTAATAATTATTGTGGGTAAGATCCATTGATGGGTGCTAAAATTAATGGACGAAAGTTTGAGAAGAAACAGAACATAGGCATAGTATAAAGTTTCTCTTCATAAAATATTTATTAATTACAAAGAGAAAAATAGTAACCTTATACTGGAAAACCTAGCAGATACCATCTCCTCTCAGCTATATTATCAGAGCTAACATCATTCTAATAAGATATAGTGACATCATGTGCCCCTGCTATGATGCACAGAGAAGGACAGGACATTGACGACGATATTCTTGCCAAAAATGTATAACCTCAATTTAACAATGAAAATAATTTTAATTTTATAAATCATATAAAGTGTTATGAAATATAAAAATTTGATTATAATACAAGTTTATAAAATATACATTTCATATACAGTCATGCGTCACTTAACGATGGGGATACATTCTGAGAAATGCGTCGTTAGGCGATTTTGTCGTGTGAACATCATAGCGTGTACTTACACAAACCTAGATGGTATAGCCTACTGCACACTTAGGCTGTATGATACTAATCTTATGGGACCACTGTCATACATGCAGTCCCTCCTTGACTAAAACGTCATTATGTGGTGCATGACTGTATAAATTTTTATAAAATAATTTTAATTTTATTATTGAAAACCTCAAATTGAGGGATATTCTACAAACCTGAACACTTCAGAAGTGTTATGGTCACTAAAGACAAAGGAAGACTGAGGAACTGTCACAGCCTGAAGAAGACTCCGGGAACACAACAATAAAATGAAACGTGGTATCCTAGATTGGGTCCAGGACCAGGAAAAGGGCATTAATAGGAAAACTGGCAAAATTTGAATAAGGTCTGTAGAGTTAATAGTGTTGCACTGATGTTAATTTCCTGGTTTCGATAATTGTACTATGGATACGTAAGGTGTTAAAATTAGGGGAAGCTCGATGAAGGGTATATAGAAGCTCTCTGTACTATTTTTGCAATTTTTCTGTAAGTCTAAGATTATTTCCAGATAAAAAGTCTAAAAAGAACTTTGAAGACATGAACCCAAGTGAAATAAGCCAGACACAAAAGGACAAATATTGTATGACTCTACTTATATGAGTACCTAGAGTAGTCAAATCCATTGAGTCAGAAAGTAGTATGGTGATCACCAGGGGCTGGTTATTACTGAGTGGGTACAGACTCTCAGGGTCGGACGATGAAAAGTTCTGGAGATGAATAGTCTGATGGTGGCACAACAACATGAATGTACTTAATGCCACTGAACTGTACACTTTAAAATGGTTAAAATTGTAGATTTTCTATGTTACGTATATTTTACCACAACAAAAAAAGTTTAAAAAAGGATTTTCAAAAGCCCTGCACCCTAAGATTACAGCAGCTTTCTTCATAATTGCCCAAACTTGAAAGCAACCAAGATGTCCTTCGGTAGGTGAGTGGATAAATAAACTGTGCTATATCCATACAATGGAATATTATTCAGTGATTAAAAAAAAAAAGAAATGAGGTGTCAAGCCAGGAAAAGACATGGAGAAACCTTAAATGCATATTACTAGACGAAAAGAGCCACTCTGAAAAGGCTCCATACTGTATGATTCCAGCAATATGACATTCTGGAGAAGGCAAAACTATGGAGACAGTAAAAAGATCAGTGTTGGGCCGGCCCCGTGGCTTAGCGGTTAAGTGCGTGCGCTCCGCTGCTGGCGGCCCGGGTTCGGATCCCGGGCGCGCACCGACGCACTGCTTCTCTGGCCATGCTGAGGCCGCGTCCCACATACAGCGGCTAGAAGGATGTGCAGCTGTGACATACAACTATGTACTGGGGCTTTGGGGGAAAAATAAATAAATAAAATCTTTAAAAAAAAAAAAAAAAAAAAAAAAAGATCAGTGTTTTCCAGGGGTTGGAGGGTGGTAAACAGGCAGAGCAAACAGGATTTTTAGAGCAGGGAAACTACATGTGTGACACAGTAACAGTGGATACATGATATTATACATTGGTCTAAACCCAAAGAACTGTACAACACAAAGAGTGAACCCCACTGTCCACCACGGACTTTAGTCAATAATAATATGTCAGTATTCATTCACCAAGTATAACAAACGTACCACACTAATGCAAGATGTTAATAACAGGGGAAACTGTGAGGGGGAGAGGCAGTATATGGGAGCTGTGTGTACTTTCTACTTAATTTTTCTGTGAACCTAAAAGTTCTCTAAAGAATAAAGTCTAGGGCTGGCCCCGTGGCTTGGCGGTTAAGTGTGCACGCTCCGCTGCTGGCAGCCCAGGTTTGGATCCTGGGCATGCACCAACACACCGCTTCTCCGGCCATGCTGAGGCTGTGTCCCACATATAGCAACTGGAGGGATGTGCAGCTATGACATGCAACTATCTACTGGGGCTTTGGGGGAAAAAAATAAATAAATAAAATTATAATCTAAAAAAAATAAAATAAAATAAAGAATAAAGTCTATTAGATCTATACCATGTTAGACTAAACCGGGGTCAAAAGTGGTATCAGGAACAGCTGTCAGAAGGCTACTACAGATACCCAGGCAAGAACAGGTGGTCATCCATCTAGGGTGGAAGTGGTGAGGATGAAGAGACATGTATTCACCACAACAGGGAGGTAGGGAACCCTGGACCACAGGAAGCCCAGCTGACCCCACTGCCTGCTGAAGCTGTGGCCTGGACCAGGCCCCCCTTGGGATGCACCAGATGGTGCCTAGATCAGCGTGGACTCTCACGGCAAGATTACCACTGCAAGACCAAACCCCTCCCCCAGGGCTGGTCCAGCCAGTCCTCAGAGAGAACTCCCTCAGGAGAGGGAGCTAGGGAGAAAGCGCTAGGGAGAAAGTGGCCAGGAAAGATCCCCCAAAACTGCAGCTGCCAGGGAGAAAGTGACCAGGAAAGATCCCCCAAAACTGCAACTGGGGAGAATCTGAGTGATAGTGAGATCAGCTAATTGCACAGACAATCCCGCTAAGAGACAGCTCAGGCATAGCCTTGAGACCTAGGGCGGCTCCCACATTCTCCCCAACATGGGTGCTTCCGCAGGACGCGACTGATGCCACAGAAACTGTGTCATAGCAATATGGCCAGGGCAGGGGCGTTTCAGTAACTGAAGGGCGCAGGAAGGCAAACTCCACAGAGCAGAGCTGTCCAAAGAGGCAGAAATGCCAGGGACACCAAAGTCAAGCCTTATTTCCTCTCCTCCTGTCCTTCTACAGTCGCAGATTGTAAAGAAGTCACAGCAGCAAAGAAACTACTCCAGGTATCAAAAGAACACTCTACCTCTAGGATTAGTCAGGAAGAAGAGAAAGGGAGGCAGGATGGTCAAGAGTGAGGGTTCTAGAGTCTGAAAGAGCTGGGTTCCAACCCTGACTCTGTCTGGTCAAGCTGTTTGACCTTAGGAAAGTTATTTAACCTCTCTGAACCTCAGGTTTTTCTTTAGTAAAATGGGAATAATAATAATCAACACATAACAGTGTTGTGAGAATGAAAAGGGCCACTACATGTGAAGCACTCAGAGTCCTAGCTGGCATGGAGATGGGTACTATTTTCATGCTCATTTTAAAGAGGCAGAAACTGAGGCTCAGAGACATGAAGGAGCCTGTGGGTGGCAGAACCTTGCCAGTCAGACTCCAAAACCCCTGTTCTGAACCACTAGACCTGCACTGTCTAAATACAGTAGTCACCAGCCACAGCCACAAGTGCCTATTGGGCACTTGAAACATGGAGAATCCCAACTAAGATGTGCTATCAGCATAAAAGAGACTGGATTTCAAAGGCTTTGTACAAAGAAAAAAAGTAAAATATATCATGAATAATTTTCATATTGATTACATGTTAAAATATTATTTTGAATACATTGGGTTAAATAAAATATATCATTAAAATTAATTTCACCTGCTTTTTTAATTTTTTTAATACAGCTACTCAAAAATTTTAAACTAAATTGTGGCTTTATAAATATAAATTATATTTCTACTGGACAGCACTGCACTAGAGCATGGTGTCTTGTGGTGATACGACCCTGTGCAGGAACTCCTGTGAACATCCGAGTTGTGTCTGGAATCACCCATAAGGACAGGGGACCTAATTCATTTGGAAGGAAAAAAGTCTGTTAGAGACAGTGATGCTTGAGGTCCAAAAGTCTTTTTAAATGCTATGGCTATGGGATTGGGAAAAAGGCCTTCCTTGCATCTCAAAGCCTGGGGGCTGGGCGAGAACTAGAGAAAGCTGGCAGGAGCCAGAGCAGTGTTTACCCAGCACATAGTTGCACCTAGGAGAAGAAAAGCCATGTGGATTCTTTGTGCCCTTTTTTGGCTAGCCACAAAGAGCAGAGGATGAGGTTATTTTCTGTAGACTCTGTAAAGGCCAGGGAATAGGGTTGACAAATTAGGGAGAAAAAACACAGGATGCTCAGTTAAATTTGAACTTCAGATAAATACTGAATAATTTTTTAGTATAAGTGTGTCCCAACTCAGACCATATCTCTTTCCTGCTGAAAACAGTCCAACCACTTCTCATCATACTTAGAATAAAATCCAAACTCCTGACCATCACCCAGAAGGTCCTGCATGGTCTGGTCCTTCTCTGCCTCTTCTATCTTATCCCCAGCACTCTCCCCTCACTAATTCCCCTGGAGCTACATCAACCTTCTTTCTGTCTGTCCTTCAAATATTCCAGGTTCATGCCTGCCTCAGGACCTTTGCAAGGCTAGTCTCTCTACACTCCCTCCAGATCTTCTCCGAGTTGGCTCCTTCCTAACATTCAGGTCTCAGCTCAAATGTCCCCTCCTCAGGAGACCTTCTCTTATACCGAAAAGTTCCTACAATTGTTTTTCTTCAAATTACAAATTACTACCTAAAATTCTCTGGTTTATCTATTTATCTTCTGTCTCACTAACTTGTCAATCCATAAGAACAGAAGCTCGAACCCTCTTGTTGATGCTGTGACCCCAGCACACAGCACAGAGACTGGTGATACTGGCTCAACACAAGGTTCACATACGGGAAGCCATATTGTAGAAAAGAAATCACATTGTAACTTTGAATGACCTGTGATTAACTAACCCAGACATGCTCTGTAGATTTTACGGCCCCTCCCAGCTGCTATAAGTTGATAACTTTGTTATCTTGAGTTTCCTAGAATGTGATGACTCCCGGGCAGAGAGTCTATGCTGATAGCCATCATCAATGACAACTGAAAGCTCAAGGTATAGGGCGTTGCTCCGGTCTCTGATGCATATCCAGTAAAAAAAAAAAGACTATCGGGAACTAAGACCAGAGGCCCCCCCCACCCAGAGACCAGCCCCCATATAACTGGCCTGTAATCTCTGTTCTGTAAGACGGTTCTTTCGGTCACTAGTCCGCCATCTTCCCTCTAGCTAGCAAGCTGTAATAAAAAGTCCTTTCTCTCCTACCTCCTTGCCTCTTGACTGTTGGCATGTCTTCCGGTGGGCAGACGACCGCCCCCCTTGGGCGCTAAAACTGGCACACTGCAGGTGCTCAGTGAGTACCTGTTGAATGAATGAATGCAAAAGGGCCCCAGACGAAAGAGTCAGGCGTGCCACTAACCAATTATGTGTCCATGACGATGTCCCTCCCTGTCTCTGGGCCTCAGTCTCTTCATCTGTAAAGTGATGGGATTGGACTAGATATTATTTGAGGGTTCTGCCAGCTCTGATGTGCTGTGTTTCAGGGATCCCAAAGACAGACTCCCATTGAGCTGTATTTCCCTGGAATTCTGGAGACAGTTCAGCAATGACCACAAGCTGAGGACAATTCCACGGGAATCTAAGGCAGACAACCGCCTCACCTTTTGCTTACCAATTAGCTGCACCTGTTCCTCTTCCCTGGAGGCTGTCTCCTGCAGATCATGAAGAAATCTGCTGTTCACCTTTATGATATCATCGATGTTTGAGAACAGGACATCCAGATCTCCCTGCGGCAGCTAGAAGGAACAGAGAAGCCATGGGAGCTCGCTGGGAGTTCTGTAGAGTGACTTTATTTGCAAGCTTTGGAGAGTAGTCCAGAACACTCACACCATCAGGGTCCCATCACTCTTGGGGAGACTATCCCTGTGGAATGTTTGCAAGGACTCTGAAATTCTATAAATTAGGTATTTTCATTACTCTACAAGAAGAGAGGAAGAGATGGAGCACTCAGCATGAAAGGAAAGCTGAACTGGGGTTTTACCCCCAGGTCTGCTGGCAACTCTCATTTTTCTTCTCTCACTTTTCCCATCTGTCATATAAGGGTGGGAAGCTGGACCTCACCACAATTATCTTGAGATATACCCTGACCTCTAATCCCTATTAACTAGGCTATCCCACTGTTAAAAAGGATGCAGGACGTCTATATATATGCATGGGTATACACAGGATATATACAAAGAGAGATGTACTGGACACAGGATCAAGTGGGAAAAGCTAACTGTAGAAAAATATATGGAGGACACTCTTATTTTGTTAAAATAAGTAACAACCTATATTTGTTTGTTCAGTGCCTACAGAGAAAAATCCTAATTTCTAGAAAGCAAAATATGAGAGGACTTTTACTTTCTGTTATCTACTTAAGTATTTCATTCATTCAAGAAACCCTAGTTGAAGTCCATTGTTTATGTGTTAAGAACAGGGATATGTTGAATTAATAGTCTTTCCCCTTACGGAGCTTACACGCTAGGGGATGCTTGAATTTTACAGAGAGAGGCTATACTATTTCTGAAATCAGGAAAAAAAAACATGTAAAAAATGAACCCTAAAATAGAAACCCATCATAGTGATGACTTTTCCACGTCACCACCCCCGACAGGAGACAATCAGAACGTAGGTCAGTTTAAGCAATCTGTTCTAACAAAGGGCTACTTTACCCATGACCTCACTTAATTCTCTGAGGTGATTACTCCTCTTCCCATTTAGCAGATGAATACACTAAGGCTCCAAGGCCTTGCTGAAGGTTGTGTGGCAACAGATGGAAGTACTGGGGCTGACGTCCAGGCGACTTCATATCCACCACGCCTTCCCCTCCATCAAGCCAGAACCAGGAACAGATGTGAAGTCTCGAAAGCAGAACTCACATGTGTCCCTATAAAGACAGGCTGTGTGTGGCCCCACCCAGGTACCTGCTGCAGGCGGCTCCTGATGTCCGAGGCACAGAGCTGGAGCATGTGCAAGTAGGAGACCTCCGTGTCGATGAGCTCCCTGACGGCCAGCCTCTGATGGAGCAACGATCTGTCTGCAGAGACCCGACCTTCCCCGTCCGGACTCCCTGTCCCGGAGGACAGCTCATCAGCCCCATGATCGGCCATGTCAGCAGGTTCTGGGAAAGGCAAACATATCCCAACTCACTTCTGGGAGCTCTGCTGGAACATTCTATCTCCAATCCAAAGACAACTCTTCATCAAGTGGCCTAAAAACATCATTAGCTGCATACAGACTCGAGATGAACTATGTATCAGCATTTGTGGGCAGGATCTGAACAATCTTAAAAGGTAGAACACAGCTCAGATAATTGTTGATTTCCCAGGATTCAGACCATGTGCTTGCCTGGCTTTTCTTCTGTTTCTTCCCCCAGCTCTTGACCCAGATTTCTTTATCTGGTTCAGCTGAGTCTCTCCCCGCTCTCTCTCCCAGTGGTTCCCTCCTCTCCACCCCACTACCCCATTCAGGCCATGTACTACCTATCACCTGGGCTATTTCCACAGCCTCCAGGACTATCTTTCCAAATCCAAGCCCCTCTCCCACCTGCAGCCACCCACGCCCTTTCATCCTGGACATTCTTCCAGTTTAAACTTCCTGAAACAAAGCTTGTGATCATGGTATTCCCTGCTGAGAGACTTTAATAGCTCCCTGCTGCTCCGTGGTCTGGCTCCAACCCCATTTTCCTCTTCTCAGACACACTCCAGTGAAAGAGAGTTATGTGCTTTTCTGCATACCTGCATGGTCATTTTCTGCCTCTGTGCTTTTGCGCCTGCTGTGCCCCGTCCCATGCCTCTATCCTCTGACATTTATCTTCTCTAAGGCCTTTCCTGATCCTCCCAGCCAGATGGACTTTTCTCCTTTATCTCTAAGTTTAAAAAGTACCAATGGCAATACTGTGAACAAGATGGCCTGAAAAATCTCCCTACTACAAAATACCTGGGAATGCGGGATCAGGTACAACAAACTCCCTTTTCACTGCATGGTAGGGCTTGCAAGAGAGTAAAGAAAATCAGCAGGCAGGGCCCCAAAACAGAGGGCACTGAAAACCAGAGCAGGAGCAGCTGACCTGATATAGCTGTGGCCAAAGTGGATGGGATGGGCAGGAAGAGGGCACTGCCGAGCTCAGTGAACCAGGCACTTGGGCCTTAGTGTCCAGGCAGGAACAGGAGATAAGCTCCTTCACAGAAGGGGACCTCAAGACTCCAGTGAAATGGTGATTCAGAAAAAAATGTCCCCCTACCCATACAGAAGATGACAAAGATGTTTCTCTATCTTGGCTTGGGTCCTGGGTGAGGAAAAAAGTCTCCTCTGAAAATTCATAACAACAGGCCTACTTTCACCGGGTTTTAGGTTCAAATTGATAATACACATGTGGTCCAAGTAGCCCAAAGCTGAGAAATTAACAAAAAAATTCTGGACTAATGCTACTCTAAGTGTGCAAAGGATAAATAAAATGTCTCCAAAAGGACACATCCTTAACCTAAGCTACATGGTACTCTAACAGATAATCTTGTCCTGAAAATGAGCTTAAAATTCAAAATTACAAGAACTCCACTGTGAGTGAGCATCATCAGAAATAACAAAGAGCAAGATTAGACCCCAAGAACATCAGATAATCAAACGATTAGATAGAAAGTATAAAATAAGTAGAAAAAGAAAAAACATTATAAAAAGAAATAATGACTTATATGATTTTTAAAAAGCACCAAATAGAACTTATAGAAATTAAAATTTTAGTCTTTGAAATTAAAAACTGAATGGACAGATTAAACAGACATTTAGGAAAGAGAAACAGTAAAGAGACAGATAGATCTGAAGAAATTATCCAGACTACCAAAAAGAGAGAAACGCATGGAAAATATGAAAGAGAATTTAAGGGATCTGAATATTGAAATAAGAAGGCCATGGGGCCAACCCAGTGGCATAGTGGTTAAGTTCGTGCACTCCGTTTCGGCAGCCTGGGGTTCGTGGGTTCAGATTCCAGGCACGGACCGACACACTACTCATCAAGCCATGCTGAGATGGTGTCCCATATACAAAATGGGGGAAGATTGGCACAGATGTTAGCTCAGGGACAATCTTCCTTACCAAAAAAAAAAAGAAAAAAAGGCCAGGTATCAAATCTGAGTTCCAGAAGGCAAGAATAAAGAGGGTGAGGAGAGGCAATATTTAAAGAGATAAGACTAAGAATTGACCAGAATTTATAAAAGATATGAATTCTTAGATTCGGGAAGTACAAGTCCCAAGCAGGATAAGTTAAAAAAATCAACATCTAAACAGGATGAGGAGAAATTGCAGAACCTGGAAGGCCTAGAGAATTTACCTTGTATAGTCACGTTCTCAGGAAACTATGGGGGAATGTGCTCCATCAAAGTAGAGAAATAAATCAAGAAAGAGGAAGACATGGCTACAGGGAACTAGTGATCTAATATGGGAGAGGCACCGAGGAAATCCCCAGGATAGGAGATGGGAAATCCTAGGATTGATTGTTGGCTACTGGCAGACAGCAAACAGTCTGGATGAGAGTACTTCGGAAGGTACTAGAATATCTTGAGAACACATTTATTGAATTGATAGAGAATATGGTGTTTACGTAGGCATAATTACACAGACAATACATATGAAACTAAGAAACAAACCAACAGGGCCGGCCCCGTGGCTTAGCGGTTAAGTGTGCGTGTGCTCCGCTGCTGGTGGCCCGGGTTCGGATCCCGGGCGCACACCGACGCACTGCTTCTCCGGCCATGCTGAGGCCACGTCCCACATACAGCAGCTAGAAGGATGTGCAACTATGACATACAACTATCTACTGGGGCTTTGGGGGAAAAATAAATAAATAAAAATTATAAAAAAAAAAAAGAAACAAATCAACAAACAAAAACAAAACAATTGTTAGAACAAAAAGTTGTGCAGAAAAGATGAAAGTAGTTATATGTTACTACCTGGTTCAGTCATAAACAGAATTTACACACATAATGCAAGTGATCTAATCAATATTATGGATAACTATACAGAGAGGATAGGGTAATAGGAAGGCTATACATGTGCGGTGAAAGAGGAGTAAAAAATAGCTAAATCCTCATCTTCCACTGTGGAAAGTCAAAGCAATATCTAAACTGAAAGCTCAAGAAGTAGCAGTATATGCATGCTATTTAAAGATATGGAGGTAAATACTAAAATAATTAGCTAAAAATGACAGAAGGAATTGCCTGGTAGTGGCTGGAGCAGGAAGGAAAGAGAAGAGGACAGGCTGTTTTTCACAACAAACACTGCAGAATTATTTGTCTCTGTTTCTTATAACAAATGTAGAACTATCCATCTCTTTAAATTATATGCCTTTATAGCTTTGATGTGAACTAAAAACTAAATATGAGAAAAAGTGAGAGTTCCTCAATTTTGCTGGAGATCAATATTCAAAAATAAATCATATTTCTATATATGCCAACAATATTTAAAAGCGCAACTTAAATGCCAACAATATTTAAAAGTGCAACTTAAAGATAGCAGCATAATAATAAAAAGAGTTAATAATATAACAAAAAAGAACTATTTATTCCTTCCTAAATATCTTAATTTAACAAAAGATGTTCAAGATTTTTATGAAGAAAATTATAAAACCTTATTGAAATACATTTAAGAACTAACTACAAGTAGAGATACACTATGTTTATGGATAGGAAGAATCAATATCACAAAGATGAAAATTCTCCCCAAACATATTCAGCACAATTCCAATAAAACTCCCAACAGGGTTGTTGTTGTTTTAGCAGAACATAATAAAATGATTCTAAAATACACAAGGAAGAGTAAGAGGTTAAGAATAGCTAACGCAATTCTGAAGAACAGTGTAGGGGGACCTGTGCTACCAGATATCTAGATATATTTGAAAACCATAATATTTAGCAGTTTGGTATTGACACAAGGGCAAACAGATCAGTGGAACAGATTAGGGAGCCCAGAAACAGACCATAGTAAATATGAGAACTTGATATATGACATAAGTGCCATTATAAGTCAATAGGAAAAGGATGGTCCATGGGATAATTAGCTTGCCATATAGGAAGAAAAAAAAAATGCAATCCCACATCACACCCCAAATAAACTCCAGATGGATTAAAGACATAAATGTTAAATATGAAACTCTAAAATTCTTAGAAGAAAACATAGGAAAATATTTTTATGCTCTCCAGATGAGAAAGATTTCTTCAATAAGACATAAAATGTACAAACCCCAAAAGAAAAGATTTATAAAGATTGACCAGGGCCGGCCCTGTGGCTTAGCAGTTAAGTGTGCGCGCTCCGATGCTGGCGGCCCGGGTTCGATCCCGGGCGCGCACCGAAGCACTGCTTCTCCAGCCATGCTGAGGCCGTGTCCCACATACAGCAACTAGAAGGATGTGCAGCTATGACATACAACTATCTACTGGGGCTATGGGGGAAAAAAAAAAAAAAAAAGATTGATCAAACTGACTACAATTATACTGAAACATTCTATTTGTAAACAATTCTACAATCAAAACGGAGAGGCCTCAGATCAGAATACACTTATAATGAATGTAACCTGCAAAAGTTTACTATCTAGACTATATAAAGAACTTCTATGAATCATTAAAACAAAGCAATCTAAAAAGAAAAACAGACAAAGGATATTGTTGCAAATACAGCATTTGGGTTCATTCCACGTCAGTTTTAACCTCCTCCTATTAGGTCTTGATGTAATGCCAAAACTGGAGAGATAAAACCCAGCTTCCCAGACTCCCTTGCAGCTAAGATTCCAAGATGTGTTTTCAGCCCCATCACTCAGATGGTCTTAGGTGAGTCCTGAATTAGGAACTGAGCTAAGTAAGAAGGGAGGTGGTGTTTGAGGTATCCATTTAATGGGGCAGGTACTGGATTGTTCTGAAGTCAACAGTTCTGGCAGTAGATTAGGCTAAAGTCACGGAATCCTGAAGCCAGCAGCTTCCCAATTCTCCAGTTCCCTGATTATTATAGAGGGTAGCAGCTCCTTTGGAGGGCCTTTCCTGTAATATTGCTTTGGGACTCATTCCTAGAGGCCCATTCTGTGGCTTGCTTCTCCAGCAACACCCACCCCAGCCCCCACCAATGTGGTAAGCACCTAATGCCCTCTTTTAAATGCCTTTCTGGTTAAAATAGAATGATCTGTGTTATCTCCAATGCTGGCTGATGTAGGTATGAACAGGTAATTAACAAAAGAAGAAATTTAAATCGCTAATACACAAATGAAAAGATGCTCAATTCACTAGTAACTAGGCAAATGTGAATAATTAAAACCACAATGAGATACCATTTCATGCCCATCAGATTGGCAAAATATAAAACTAAAATGTTGGTGAGACTGTAGAGGAATGGGAAGTCTCATATACTGATATAATAATATAAATTGTTGCAACCACTCTAAAGAGCAATTCGGCAATAGCTAGAAACACTGAAAATGCACACACTGTCAGGCCAAGGAGTTCTACTCCTAGATATATTCTGCCTTCAAGAAACTTCTCCACATATACATAAGGAATGTAGACAAGAATGTTCACTGCAGCACTGTTGATAATAACAGAAAATTAGAAAGAACCTAAATGTCCCAAGGAAAGTGGATAAACAACTTGTGGAATTCTGAACAACACTGAAAATGAATAAACTATTTACTCATGTATCAACATGACTAACCTTGCAAACATTGTAAAGAGGAAAAAAAAAAAAAACCCAAGTCCCAGAAGGGTACATAGAGCATGCATGATACTATTTTTTTAAAGTTTAAAATATGTAAAACAATGCTAGATATTATTTAGGGATATACATATGTAGCATAGGTATTAAAATTTTCATGGAAGCGATTAGCAATAAATTCAGGATAGTAGTAACCTCTGGAGAGGGAGGCAGAGGAATGGAATTGGGGAGAGTATCAAAGGAGACTTAATGGCATCTGAGGGGATTTTTAGTTAAGCTTTTAATTTTGAGATATAGATTCATACGCAGTTGTAAGAAATAATACAAAGGTTCCATGCACCCTTTACCCAATTTCCCCAATGGTAACATCATGCAAAACCAAAGTACAATATCACAACCCGGATATTCACACTGATACAGACACGGTACAGAATGGTTCCATCACAAAGGTCCTTCATGTTGCCTTTCCACCCACTTGGCTCCAGCCCCATCCCATCCTTAACCCCTGGCAACCAGGAATCTGCTCTCTATTTCTATAATCTTGTCAGTTCAAGAATGTATATAAATCATACAGTACATATATATGAATCATACAGTATATGACCTTTTGGGATTGACTTTATTCAATCAGCATAATTCCCTGGAGATTCACGTAAGTTGTTGCATGTATCAGTAGTTCCCTCCTTTGTATTGCTGAGTATCTGAGATGTTTTATTTGTTTAAAAAAAAAACAAAACCTGAAGCAAATACAGCAAAAATGTTAAAATTAAACAAAGCTAGATGGTAAGAACACGGGCATTTGCTGCATTGTTCTTTATTCTCTTCTGGATGGTTAAAATATTTCCTAATATTTAAAGTGGAACGCATCCCATTCAACCATGTACTCGGGGTATTTAGGGCTATGCCTCATCTCCCTGGCTAGATGCTAAGCTCTTGGAGACAAGATGAGCACCCATTCATCTTGTGTCCTCCTCTGCGCCTCACAATACTGGTGATTACTACATATTTGCATACATAAATGGTCCTTTTGGATGTATCAGTAGCAGTAGAAGTTCCTGTCCTAGGTCATCAGCACCGACCTGTGGATCAGATAATATGTCAACTGAGTGTTTGGGGACAACAAGGTTATTCAGATGGCAAGGGGCCCAGAAAGATCCTGGAATGCATCCACCTGACGCACAGCTCTATTCCAGCTCCTAAACACTGCCTGTGGTCTGCTGACCTCCCCCTGACCTGAATCACTGACACTCACCACTCTGTGCACAGCTTCTCTAGAAAGATCCCGATAGGATTTCAGGAGAGCTACTCAGGTTCCACTACTCAGAATTGTTGCTAAATAAACAAAAAGCATAAGTAATACTTTAGCGAGAACTACTAACTATTTAAAATAGCATTAATTTGCACTTAGGTTAATTGCAAGCTAGATCTCCAAGCGGGCCTCGCAAAACCTCCACAGCAGCATTTTGTTATCTCTTACTTTATATCCATGTAATGGAAAGAAACATACTTTTATTTCTTTAAAAATTTTATATATTATTCGGCAATGAAAAAGAATGCAGTACTGATATGTGCTACAACATGGATGAGTCTTGAAAACATTATGCTAAGCAAAAGAAGTCAGTCAGAAAGGACCACATATTTTATAATTCCGTTTATATGAAATGTCCAGAACAGGCAAATCTTTGAAACAGAAAGTAGATTAGTGGTTTCCAGGGCTGAAGGGATAGGGGTTTAGGGTATGGTGGCTATTCAGTGCAGGGTTTCTTTTGGGGAGGATAAAAATGTTCTAAATTTATTGTGGTGATAGTTGCACAACTCAGCAATATACTAAAAACCATTGACTTGTACACTTTATTTATTTATTTATTTTTTTCCCCCAAAGCCCCAGGAGATAGTTGTATGTCACAGCTGCACATCCTTCTAGTTGCTGTATGTGGGACGTGGCCTCAGCGTGGCCAGAGAAGCGGTGCGTCGGTGTGCACCCAGGATCCGAACCCGGGCCGCCAGCAGCGGAGCGCGTGCACTTAACCACTAAGCCACGGGGCCGGCCCTGACTTGTACACTTTAAATGGGCGAATTATATGACATGAATTATATCTCAATAAAGCTGTTACAAAAAAATATTATATAACACTAAACGCTGGCAAGGATGTGGAGAAACTGAGTCTCTTATGTATTGTTGGTGGGACTGTGAAACGGTACAGCCACTCTGGAGAATAGTTTGTCAGTTTCTTTAAAAACTAAACATACACCTACCAGCAATCACACCTCAGGGCATCTACACCAGAGAAAGAAAACCTACCTCCACATAAAAAACCTGTCCACAAATATTCATAGAAATTTATTTGTAATAGCCAAAATCTGAAATAACCAAAATGTTGTTTTAATAGGTGAATTTAAGAGGTGAATGGTTAAAAAAAAAAAAAAAAAAACTGAGGTGCATGCAATATCACTGAATACTCAGAAATAAAAAGGAATAAACTATTGATACACTGCAACAACTTGGATGGTTCTTGAAGGTGTCATGCTGCCTGAAAGAAAACCAATCTCAAAAGGTTACATACTGTGTGATTTCATCGATATAACATACAATTTTGTAGAGACAGAGAACACATTAGCAGCCACCTGTTTGGGATGAGGGTGGAGGGCCGGTGGGTGTGAGCATAAAGGAACAGCACCAGGGAGAACTTTGTGGTGATAAAAGAGATCTGTATCTTAATTGAGGTGGTGGTTACACAAGTCCACAGGTGATAAAATGGCATAGAACAATCATTCACATATATTATACTAATACCAACTTCCTGGTTCTGATATAGTGCTATATTTAAATAAGATGTAACCATTGGAGGAAGCTGGTGAAGGGTACACAGACTCTCTCTGTACTATTCTGGCAACTTCAGGTTGATCTATAATTATTTCAAAATAAAAAGTTAAAAACAAACAAAATATTATATAACTTAAGTTATCCACTATCTTTGCAACACTCTCAGGACAAATGCAGTTTAAAAGTCTGGGAGAGCAAGCTGGGTGCCCTTGTTCCATTTCCTGGTCTGACCTGATAAGGAGGCTTATCTTGGAGAACAAACTGGAGAAAACGTGGTTTTCCTTATCGTCTGGTCCATGCTCATTTCTGAGATCTCTTTGATGTCCTGTGGTAGGCAATTAAGAACTAGAATCAGTCTAGCACTTGCTAAAAAAAATGTCTGTGGAATGTTGTGCAGCGACTGCTTCTGACTCTAGGATAGGATAAAACAGTTTATTCTCTTTTCATCTGTCCACACTGGCACAGAGGAATTTGGGCATTCACACATTCATTCAACAAATATTTGGAGCAGCTACATCATGCCAAGCATTTTCCTGGATTCTGAGGATATAAAGATCAAGAAAAAATGACTCTACAACAACGATAGGATATTTAAAGTAGCTGGTTATTTGCTCCTCCACGTTTCATTCCACTAAAAGCAGGGGAACTAAGTAAGTAAATGTTACGGACCTCCTGACCATTTCATCACTTTCAAGACACAAGAAGTAACAAGGGGAAATGATATTCCAACCTAATTCTGACCAACCGAAAGAACTGAATGGAGAGACACAAGTAAGCAGATGCCTAGGGCAAGTGAAACCATCATCTCAAAGTTCTTTCTGAAGGAGAGAAAGTTGAATATCCATTAGCCTCGCATCCCAGGTTTTAGGGGAAGGTCAATTTAAACATTTAAGAGGAAAAAAAAAAGGAAGTAAAACCTCTGGTCTGAAACTCTAAAGATTAGGATTCATGGAAGGCTGTCAAAGGTGAAGTTCAACCATCACGATAGGTAAAAGACTCTGTTGAAGAATAAAGGGAGGAAATACCTATAGAAACAAGAGTGGCCACACAGAGATCCGGGCTAATGAGCCTGGCTTATAAAGATAGGGGAGGGTCCTATACAAAGAGCTTCCAGAACTCTAAAACCCAGAAGGATCTGGGATTGACAAAATTGTAAGAATAACCTCCAAAGTTTTGCCCTGGACTACGATTGCCAAGTATATTTTAAGATTCATGTTCAGAAAAAGTAAGAAATAGGCACACTATTTGATGGCTTTGCTTCTCTCTTCTTAGCCCTAAAGAGTGACTGTGGGAGGCACTGTGAAGGTTTGGAGCCCAGACCCTGCACCCAGAAAACCTGATTTCAAATTCTGATTCTGTAATCAATTGGCTGGCTTTCTTGGGATAATTATATAACCTTCCTTATAGGGTTGTTATAGGGTTTCATAAGATAACCCATGTAAAGTGTCTAACAGAGTGTTTGGTACATGGTAAGCTCTCAATAGTAGCTGCTGTTTTTGTTACTATTATTGTTACTATTACTATTATTGTTAAACTGGAAAGAATAGCAATACCATGGATCAGATGGATGAAGAAGTTGTCTAAGGACACTTGGCTGATCACATTGAAGCAGATGATGAGGACAGCTAATCATGATGATAATGATAAGTAATAAGAACTACACATCAGAGCCTAAGTGGCAATACAGCTAACCCCAAAGAAATGGAGCTGAGAGATGGAGAGACCATGAGAATGAGCCCTGATGGCATTATTCAATCCAGCCATGATGGAGACAGATGCCCTTTGGATTTTTTTATATGAGCTAATATATTTTCATTCCCCACCCCACTGTGGCCTAAGCCACTCTGAGTTGGGTGTCAGGCACTTGATTAAAACACGTGGTCTGTCAGCCCTTGGAAAAGGAAACAGATCACTTGGAGCCAGCACAGGTTAACAAAACAAAACAAAAAAAAACAGGTCATGCCAAACTATCCTCATTTCCTTACTGAAAGTCAACTATATTAGCAGATCAAAGGAACGCTCTAGGCCAGTGTAACTGGACTAGCGAGGTATTGACCATCTCTCATGACATCCTCACATATAAGGAATAAAATGCAGTGATGGAATAAGACGTGGTGATGGAGGCTGGGAGTGGGGGGAGGCAATAGGACAGTAAGGTGGACTAAAAACTGATACAACTACCAAATTCAAAGAGTGTTGATCAGTGTCAACCTCTAGGGTCTGCCTTGTTTTATTAAGGATATGCATCAGTTGATTCGGTGTTTTCCATCTCTAAGACCACCTGAGTCTAAACCTCTACCACCTTTCTCCTGGACTAGTACAACAGCCTCCTGACCGGACGCACAGCACTAGGGTGGAGTGGTCACTCAAAAACATGGAACTGACTGCTTTACTTCTCTGTTCAAAACCCAGGCATGTCTTCCCTGACTCTCAACCTCCTTCCAAAGAACCACTCCTTTCCCCCAATAATTATTTTTCTTATTCTCTTTGTTTTACTGGCTGATTCAAGAGCATGTGAGCTCCACAAGAGCAGAGATCATGTCTCTTTTATTCGTCAACGCATCACCTGGTATCTACTCTAGATCTAGCACATAGTACGTGCTCAATTAATTGAATTAATGAATGAACGACACGGATGAACACGGGCAGAATGATGATCAGATTGCCAATGACACTATTACAAGTGGAATTAGACTAATATGATCATACAGAACTCTAAGAAGCCACCAAAAATTTGAGGTCAGGTAAGAAGCAGCAACTCCCTTTGAATTTTGTATAAATGGAATTATACAGTATATACTTTTTTAAAAATCTGATTTCTTTCTTTCAGCAAAATTATTTGGAGAATACATCCATGTTGTAGAATGTATCAATAGTTCACTATTTTTTAATGCTGAGCAGTATTCTATTGTACTGATATACCACAGTTTGTTTATCCATGCACTGGATACAAAATTGGTTCTTTCATGTTTCTCTGTTATAATAAAGCTGGACCTAGGAATGGAATGTCTGGATCACATCATAGGTGTATATTTAACTTTTTAAGAAAAATGTCAAACTTTTTAGTTGCAGGGTACAAAATCAACTTACAGAAATCAGTTGCATTTCTATATGCCAACAACGAACTGACACAAAGAGAACTCAGGAAGACAATCCCATTCACAATTGCAACAAAAAGAATAAAATATCTAGGAATAAATTTAACCAAGGAAGTGAAAGACCTATACAAGGAAAACTATAAGACATGATTGAGTGAAATCAATGATGACATAAAGAAATGGAAAAATATTCCATGCACATGGATTGGAAGAATAAACATAGTTAAAATGTCCATACTACCTAAAGCAATCTACAGACTCAATGCAATCTCAATCAGAATCCCAAGGACATTCTTCACGGAAATAGAACAAAGAATACTAAAATGCCTATGGCGTAACAAAAGACCCCAAATAGCTAAAGCAATCCTGAGAAAAAAGAACAAAGCTGGAGGCATCACAATCCCTGACTTCAAAACATACTACAAAGCGATAGTAATCAAAACAGCATAGTACTGGTACAAAAACAGACACACAGATCAATGGAACAGAAATGAAAGCCCAGAAATAAAACCTCACGTCTACGGGCATACAATGGAGAAAATCTCTTCAATAAATGGTGCTGGGAAAACTGGACAGCCACATGCAAAAGAATGAAAGTAGACCATCTCTAAGACCACCTGAGTCTAAACCTCCACCACCTTTCTCCTCCTTTTGCCATACACAAAAATTAACTCAAAATGGATCAAATATCTGAAGGTGAGATCTGAAACTATAAAACTCCTGGAAGAAAATATAGGCAGTACACTATTTGTCATCAGTCATAAATGGATCTTCTTGAATTCCATGTCTACTTGGACAAGGGAAACAAAAGAAAAAATAAACAAGCGGGACTTCATCAGACTAAAGAGCTTCTACAAGGCAAACAAAACCAGGATCAAAATGACTAGGCAACCCACCAGTTGGGAAAAAATATTTGCAAACCATATATTCAACAAGGGATTAATCTCCATAACATATAAAGAACTCACACAACTGAACAACAAAAAAACAAACAACCTGATCAAAAAACAGGCAGAGGAAATGAACAGACACTTCTCCAAAGAAGATATACAGATGGCCAATAGGCACATGAAAAGATGTTCAACATCACTAATCATTAGGGAAAAGCAAATCAAAACCACACTAAGATATCACCTTATACCTGTTAGAATGGGAATCACCAAAACCAAAAATAACGAATGCTGGAGATGCTGTGGAGAAATGGGAACCCTCCTTCACTACTGGTAGGAATGCAAACTGGTGCAGCCTCTATGGAAAACTGTATGGAGATTCCTCAAAAAATTAAAAATAGAAATATCTTATGATCCAGCTACCCCACTACTGGCTATCTATCCAGTGAATCTGAAATCAACAATCCAAAGAGGCTTATGCAACCCTATGTTCATTACAGCATTATTCACTATTGCCAAGACATAGAAGCAACCCAAGTGTCCCTCGAATGATGAGTGGATAAAGAAGATGTGGTATATATACACAATGGAATACTACTCAGCCATAAAAAAAGACAAAATCATCCCACTTGCAACAACATGGATGGACCTGGAGGGTATTATGTTAAGCAAAATAAGCCAGAAAGAGAAAGACAAACACCACATGACTTCACTCATAAGTGGAAGATAAACCAACACAGGGACAGAGAGAACTGTTTGGTGGTTACCAGGGGCAAGGGGGGTGGGGGGTGGGCACAAGAGGTGAAGGGATACATTTATATGGTGACTGACAAACAATAATGTACAACAAAAATTTCACAATAAAGGAAAAAAAAAGAAAATGTGAAACTTTTTTAAAGTGGCTGTATCATTTTACACTCCCAATAACAGTATATAAGAGTTCCAGTTCCTCCACAACCTCGTCAACACATGGTGTAGTCAGTTTTTTAAATTTTAGCCATCCTACCAGCTGTAAAGTGATCTCTCACTGTGGTTTTAATGTGCATTTCCCCAATGATTAATGATCTTGAGCATCTTTTCAAGTGCTTATTTGCCACCCATATATCTTCTTTGGACATCATGGGTTTATTGTTTGTTTAAATTACAAAGGAGGCACTCATTTATTACATAACTAAACAAACAACACAGAAATTTATAAAGAATTAATAGTTCCCCACTACCAATCCCCATCCCCCCACCCCCACCCCAGGACACACATGGGTACCAAAGATGCATAAGAATCACCAGGAGCACTTATTAGGCATGCAAATTCCTGCCCCCCCTCTTGAATATTCTGATTCAATAGGTCAGAGATGGGACATTTTAACAAGCTCCTTGGTGATTCTGATGCAAATGGTCTGTAGATCATTTCTTGAGAAATTCTGCTCTTAATCCTGTCCACCTAAGGAATGGTTGAAGGAATGAGGCAGTGAGTCTGGAAGGGAAAACATAGGGAAGGGGTGCATGGGCTGCCTTCCAATAAGGAAGGGCCTTTGCCTGAGAGTCAGCATGTTTGCTCTGTGATATAACCATGGGGCACTGAAGTTGGAAACCTAAAAGTCAAATCAGAAAAAACTTCCTCACAGAGCTAGAAAGGGAAGGAACTTGCCAAAGTCACCAAGCTTGCATAAAAAGGACTTTGGATTGAAAAATGACTGAGTGGGGGTGAGGTAGAAAGAGAGCAAGAGAAATTCCAGACACATACATAGCCATTCTCTCTCTCTCTCCTCCTGTCCCCCTCTCTCTCTGAGGAAAAACTCCTCTTTATAAAAACATGGAGAGGAACGTAACCCACCAGACAGGTAGTGTGTGTTAACCTAAATTAAATAGTAGCTATTTGCCCTAAGCCATATTTCCCTGGCTCTAATTGCAAGGCCTAAAATGGTGGAAAAAGAAGACAATACAGTGTTTTGTAAAAGCAGTTCTTTTTACAGATAAGTAGGCCTGCCCAGGCCCTGTCCTCACAATTTTGGAGCCATAGATTTTAAAGTTCTTAAGCCTGTCAACAAACAAGCAATAGGTTTGGACAATCAAGCTTAACACATGCCATTTTGCGTTAGTTACAGCCCCCAAAGACACACACCCCCATCAGTTAAATAAAAAGCCGTTTATTTGATCTAGAGCAGAATCAACCAAGTCACTGTTTACCACAGCAAGCTGCTGATCCAAGAGGGATGTGAGCCAACTGCCAAGCAACTCCTGTACCCTGGCAGAAACTCAGCCCAACCTCCATTGCCAGGCAAGACTGGGTGTCACCCAGGTCCCCATGTATGTCCTCCTCTTTCCTCTCATTTAAAAACTACCCAGATGCTGGCTCCATTCAAAAGAGGCAAGTGAGTCCCAATAAACAGTCCTCATTAGAATGTCTAGTAGTTTCTCCTTTCAGCATTTGACCTTGGGTCAAATATCGAGTGTAGCACATTATTCTAAAGAAGTGTACTCTTATTTAGGTTACTATCACCAAGGTATATGCCAGGTTGTACGTCATGAACAGGGTTGACTTCATATTTGCACGTTTATAATTTTTAAATTTTTGTTTTATTTTATTTCAGATACAGCCCAATTTCCTCCAGGTCATCACCCTTTCCTAACCGGCACAGCTGTTAGGATGCACTGGGTTATGTGCACCAACACTTTTGTTGAGCATCTACTACGTGCCAGCACTAGGATCAGCGTCCATTCTTAAGTCTGACAATAACCTGAAGGACAAAGCAGACAATCTTATCTCCATTTTACAAAGAAAACTGGGCCCTGGCGAGGTTACACTCTGTGTCCCAGATCACACAGCTGGCGGCGTCAGGACGCTGTGTGGACTCACAGCAGGCACTCACTTCCTCACCGGAGTTCAAAGCAGCAAATACACTGCTCTGAAACGGCCTGGGCGCCAGCCGTCAGTCGTTCCCTACAGCAGGAATGCTTCATGTCAAATCTGAAACTGTATGCAAGGTTGTGTGTGAACCCCTCTGCGGGTAGGGGACCCAGATTTCTAAGGAGTCAGTGATCCCAAGACTAAGAACCCGTGCCTGGGCAGGCTGTCAGCTTCTCCTTCCCCACAAGTTCCTGGGGCTCACCATGCAGGGAGCACTAGGGCGAGCGCCGGATGTTCTGGCTCCTAGCCCCAGCTGTGGTACTACTTTTCTGAGGGCCTCGCCCAAGGCAGCTCACCTTAGGGACCGCACACTTCCGTTCTCTTTTTCCCTGGCCTTGACTATTTATAATTATACTTTCCTTGGCAAGGATTCTTTACCATTGTTGGTATTATTCCATTGTTCTAATGTATGGATTCTTATTAACAGTCGCCCCAAATCCTACACTGAAGTAGGTAGGATAAAAACAGACACAAAGAATACCAATTAGTTTTTACCAGAGCAGCTTACCTCTCTGGGCCTCAGTTTCCCACCTGTAAAACGACGCGGTTGGGTCACGTGGATCAGGTTGCTTGCATTCCCGGAAGGCTCAAGCCACAAAGCCAGCCACTAGCAACCTGGGACCGGGTGTCGTCGCTCCCCCGCTCCCCCGTCTCCCTTTTCGGATCTGACCGGCAGCTGTTTTCCCGCGCCCCTCTCCGGCCGCATCCTGCCGGCCCCAATCGCCCGGGCGGACTCACCGCGCGCAAGGTGCCGGCGCTCACGCGCGGAGCTCGGCCGCCGCTGACTGCGCAGACCCGGCGGGAAGGGCGCCGGACTCCCCGGACCCGCGCCGCGCCGGCACCCGGGCGCCGCTGTTCCCACGGAGGGCGCGGGCGGGCGCGGCTCTGCCCACGCTGCGTGCGCGCGTGCGCCGCGAGGGCCCCCCCCCGGCCTCTTGCCTTTGTTAATTGTCTGTTTGGAGTCAGGTTGTTTTCCCCTCGCTGCTCCCGGGAGTCGGCCGCGGCTGGGGTGGCCCTGCCCGAGCCGGGATGGCCCGGCGGCCGCAACAGCAGCCGAGCGCTGGTCGGTAGCCAGCGCGAGGCGTTGCAAACGGGTGTCAGCGCCGCGCCTGGGGAACCACCCACCCGCGGCTTCTCATTAAGCCGTCTTCTCCTTGCTCGGGCTCGTCACTCCGAAAACAGGGGCCAGCACGTAGGCCACCCGGTGGGAACGTTGACTCTGAATCACTGGATATCTGTGCTCCTGCCCTAATTACCAAACTTCAGGGCTGGACCTTGATTTAATTCTAAGTGTCGGCTGCCCAGGACCTCTGAGTTCTTGTCCTAGCTCTCCCGGGAGCCCTGTGCGCAATTTTAGACAAACCTGCCAGCCTCCCTGCACCCCGGTTTCCTTTCTATGATATGAAGGTATTCGTCCATTCTCTCGCTACTGTGAGCGGGACACTGGTCTAGGCAGTAAGTATCGGGCAGTCAACACGACAGACAAGGTCCCCGCCGTCTTCGGGGTGGGTCACACATTGAACTACACAATTGAAGGTGATAATTGCTATGTAGAATATGGAAAGTTTCATATCAGGGCAACCAAACCTTATTTGTGGACTCATGAATGGACTAGATTAACTTTTCTAAATCCTCCTGGTTCTAACATTTATTCTCATTGTCATTATTAAGGTTTGTTATTTGTTATTATTAGTGATAGCAGTAATATGGCTTATTAAGTGCCAGGTACTATCCTAAACATTTTACTTGTATTTTCTCATTTATCTCATTCACAACTTCTCTAAGAGATAGGTATGCTTCTTCTCTTTATTTTTATTATTATTATTATCTTCATTTTAGAGAGAAAAACTGAGGCTAGAGAAATGAAAATAACCTGCCCACTGTCACCCAGCTACTAAGTGACAGAACCAGTATTCAAATGCAGACTGTCTGAGGCCTCAGGATGCTTAACCACTACTCTATACCCGTAATAGAGTGAAGACCAGAATGGTGTTGTATCTTGAATGTGATGATTGCAAGCAATAGAAGAGGAGGGGGTGGTTTGAGCCTGCAGACAAGAAAAGCAAACGAAGTTGAGAGCTTTCTTAAAGAACTGTCGGTGGACTAGACTTAGCCGATATGACAGGTCACTAGCATGGGGAAAGCTACAGGGAGACACGTTGCAAATATGTAAGGAAGAACTTCTCTAACAATCAGAGCATTTCAAAAGTGACATCAGTTGCCTGGAGAGAGTGAGCATCTTGTCACTAAAAGTCAGCATTCAAGCAGAGAAGTTTATTGGGGATGCTTCAAAGAAGAGTCATGTGAAAGTTAAGGACTGGTTTATGTGATCTCTAAGTTTCCTTCCAATTCTGAAGGAATTCTGAAGGGAAATTGAGTCCTAGAGTGGTTAAGTGACTTGTCCGAAGTCCCAAAACCAAGTCTGACTTCTAGATCAGACCTCCTGTTTATGGATAAGGGTCTTGTGAGCACTCAGCACCTCAGTTGCTCCTGTAAAGTGTGTGTGTATCTGTGTGTGTGTCTGACGGTGTGTGGAATCATCTGATTTACCTGTTTTACTTTACATTACTAATGTATGCCCTTCTTCCTTGCTTTTATTGAGTATTCTGTGTTTTCAGATACAAGTGTCAAAACCCCTGGGCAATTGCTGTATTATAGGGGTCCCAGAGGTAGCAGGGTCCCCACTCCCCTGGAGAAGTGTTTATTTGGTAATTTGAGGAAAAGGAGACAAGCTGAACAGTGTTTTCGTTTGAAAGTGATGTTTCTTTGATTCTATTTTAGGACTCTGAGTTATCTTGAGTTAAATTTCTCATGCACTGGCACTAATTCCCTGTCTCTCATCCTAGCCACAGCTATACTGATGAGCAGCGATCTAGCTGTCAGCTTCAGAAGAGGCATTCTTTTCTCAGTGCTCTAGGGAGCTACTTGTTTGTTTTCGACTGGAAACTTCTAACAAAGGAATCCAGGGCTGGCCCTGTGGCTTGGTGGTTAAGTGTGTGCGCTGCAATGCTGGTGGCCCGGGTTCGGATCCCGGGTGCCCATGGAGGCACCACTTCTCCGTCCATCCTGAGGCTGAGTCCCACATACAGCAACTAGAAGGATGTGCAGCTATGACATACAACTATCTACTGGGGCTTTGGGGGAAAAAAATAAAATAAATAAAATCTTTAAAAAAAAAAAAAAAAGGAATCCAGTTGCCTTTTTGGACTGATTTCTAGAACATTTACCGAGAAATGGACATCATCTTGCCCCCACTGACAGTAATTCAGGGATAAAAAGTTTCCCTTCACTTCTACCCTCAACAGAGTGAGCAGTTTTTAAACTCATTTTTTGAAAAGAAAGTATATTTGCCTGGTTCGAAATTCAAAAGTATACTGTGAGGGCAACGGCTTATTGATGTTTGGATTCCTCTCAGTGCCTAGCACTTTGCCTTGTATATAGTAGGTGCTGAATAAGTGTTTATTCACTGGGGGGATGAGTGAGTGTGCATCAAGAAGTTGTGGGAGACAGAGAAAGAGGTGGTTTAGGGTGGGGCAGCAGACATTTTGCCTGAGGTGCATGGGCTTAAGGGAACCCAGACAGAGCTCCCAGACCAGTCGTAAGTTTGACCATGACTTTATCCAGATATTTGTACTAAAGCAGCAGTGTCTGACTCTTTTGGGTTGAGTATTACCTAAAGACTATATACTAGCCGGAGTCTTTTGGTTGCAGGCAACAAAAACTGATTCTGGTTAGCCGAAGCAGAAAGAAGAATTTATTGAAAGAGTTTTGGGGAGCTCAAAGAATGAGTGGAGGGGCTGGAGAACCAGGCTAGGAACATAGGCAGGCACACGGGAGGCTGGGTGGCCAGATCCACGGAGCAAATCCTGCCACAGGAAGGATGCTGCTGCTGGACACTGGCAATGCCCTGGGGACTGGGTGCCATAGCTGACCCAGCTGCCATCACTGCCACCAGACACTGAATGCCGCCACTACCAGAATAAATTTTACACATTGCCTGCTTCTCTTGACTCCTATCACCAGAATCGCAGTCGGGGAGGGATTAGCTACTCAGTCATGCTTGGGTCCCCAGCAGTCATCAATCAGGAAAAACTGATACGTTTGGCTTCCATGAGTGAGATGCAGGGCCCTGCTCACACAAGGGCCTGTTTCCCAAACTCATAAAGGCAACGTGGAGGCTGGGCAACCAGGAATATGACAAATGTCCACCATGCAGTCATCTTCTCATAATTTGTAGGCCAAAAACTACAAGAATTAAAGAGTATAATCTGTATAAAACACTTAATACAGCACTTTAGCTGAACTCTCAAAACCCAGAAGAGGTGGCTGTCATACTTATTACTCAACCTTTTAAAACTTTAGCTAGCCAGAGAACTTCTTTACCGCACCAATATTTTCTTCCTAAGCTTCCCCTTTTCTTTCTTGTTGGAATCACTTATAATTGCAGAGTCGAGCAAAGAAAGGTTGAGAAGAAAGAGGTAATTGTGCCAAATGTGTACTTAGTGCAATAGAGGCAGTGCCATGAGCCTAATAAATCCAATTTATTTTTCTGATAAATTAAAAAAAAAAACTGCCTACCTCTTTTAGAGTCTCAGTCTTGGAATCATACCTTTTTTTCATTCAACTTTGTGAAATCTACCACTCTAATTTCTACAGTAATAATAAAAACGGGTACTACTTACTGAGTGCCCAATACACGTCAGAAATTTTTCATGGGTTATTTCTAATCCTGACAATCACCATATATAATAGATATTGTTTGCATTTTATAGATGAAGAAACTGAAGCTTAGGGAGATTAAGTAAACCGTGCGAGATTACATGGCTCCTAGGTGACAAGTTCATAGCCAAATCTATTACTATGCCATACTGTCGCTCACGTGGTTGCTTTCTCCAAAGATGCCCATCATCATTTTTTTTTAATTCTACTAAGTCTGAAAATGTAAGTTTTGCGAATTATTTCTTCCATCTTCTGAGATATTAAGTTGTCAGAAAGACAAGTCAAGAAATTATTGAACACAATGTGCTTAGCAGAATTAAAGTTTCATTAGATAACAGGCAAGTGTAGTAACCTCATTACTAAAGTATAAACATTTTTATAACAAGAGTGTCTGCTTTACTGGGCCATATTATAAGCCAGATACTCTGCTAGTCAGTCCTAAAAGATAAGTATTACCGTCTTCTTTTTACAAATGAGAAACCTGAGATTTAGAAAGATTCAGAAACTTGCCAGGGCCTGGCTGCTAGGAAGTGGCAGCATCCGGACTGCAGCCTCGGCAGGATGACTCCAAAGCCTGCGTTTCTTCCAGTGTGTCATACCCACTCTGGGCTGGTTTTATAATTTGTATTGAGAAATACCACTTAGTATCTCTTCTATTTCTTTCTCTTCCCGGCTTCCAGTGGCTTCCCTCTGGGTTCCTGGCTCTTTGCAGGTAAAATAACCCTTGTAACAACAAAGCTGTTCTCTCTTCCCTTCAGGCTTTCCAGCTCGCTCCTCCCACAGGCAAGGCCACAACCTCCCCACACAGTCTCAGCCCTGAGCTCTGGAACAGTCCTGTTTTTAATCTGTAGAAATATGTGGAGCCTTAGCTTTGAAGCTTAGGAGGTTCCCTCCAAGTCTACCTTGCTGGAACTCCATCACTGAGTCAGTGCTTCTGTTCTAGCAATTGGTTTTTTTGTTTTTTTGTGTGTGTGTGAGGAAGATCAGCCCTGAGCTAACATCCGTGCTAATCCTCCTCTTTTTGCTGAGGAAGACAGGCTCTGAGCTAACATCTATTGCCAATCCTCCTCCTTTTTTTTTCCCGAAAGCCCCAGTAGATAGTTGTATGTTATTGTTGCACATCCTTCTAGTTGCTGTATGTGGGACTCGGCCTCAGCACGGCCGGAGAAGCGGTGCGTTGGTGCGTGCCCAGGATCCGAACCCCGGGCCGCCAGTAGTGGAGTGCACACACTTAACCAGTAAGCCACGGGGCCGACCCTAGCAATTGGTTTTAACCTGTGACCATCACGATTTTGTAGCCCAGTTTTGGGGAACTTGCTTTAATTTTACCATACTCCTTGTATTAGTCAGAACTCCTTTGTTTGGTTCTAGTGCCAGAAATCCAACTCGTGCAGAAACGATAAAGTCCATTAGAAGAAAAGACCATCTTTGCCTGTGTGTCTCTTCAAGAGAGTAAGCCGTGGGGCTGGCCCAGTAGTGTAGCGGTTAAGTTCGCGTGCTCTGCTTTGGTGGCCTGGGGTTAGCCAGTTCGGATCCTGGGCATGGACCTACTCACAGCCCATCAAGCCATGCTGAGGCAGCGTCCCACATAGAAGAGCTACAACTCTGCAACTATGATACACAACTATGTACTGGGGCTTTGGGGAGAAAAAAAGAAAAAAGAAGGAGACTGGCAACAGATGTTAGCGCAGGGCCAATCTTCCTCAAAAAAAAAAAAAAGAAAGAAAAAGAGAAAGAGAGAGAAAGCTCTCCAGTGGACTTTTCCTCCTATCCTATTGACTAGAATAGCATGTCCATACCTAACCATACCTGAAGCAATCACTGACTGGCTTAGATGAATGAAGACCCAACATTGGGCCAGCCCCCTTCTGAAGCATATAGTTATATAGCCTTAACAAAATTGGAGTCTTGTTGGGAAAGAGGAAGGACAAGAGGGGATGCTCTTGGGTAGGCAGCCAACAGTATCTGCTACGGGAGGGGGTGGGCAATTCTACAGGGAAGTTGGGGAGCCAAAAATAAGGTGACTCTTCCTGCTGAGTCTTTAAAGAGAGAATTCTTACCAAATAGATAGGCATGGAAAGTTATGCCAGGTAGAAGGGACTACATGCAAAGGCATAACAATATGCAACCACCTTGTGTTTTTCAGAAACTGCAATCATTTCATTATAACTGGATTGAATGATATACATTGGAGTGTGCAGTGACAGATAAGACTGGAGAGGTAGGCGGGCACCAGATCATGCAAGGCATGTATGCCATGCTAAGGAATTTAAACTTTATCTGTAGGCAATGGAGGAGCCGTTGAGAAATGGGGATAGCATGATATTATTTGAATTTTAGAAAGATCATCTGTCCAGAAAATGGGAAATGGATCCTAGCAGGATATAAGGCTGCAAGCTGGGAGACCAGTTAGAAAGGTGTAGCTTTCAGCCAGGGGAGAGATAATAAGGCCTCAGGTTAAGGCTGTAGTAATAGTGAAGTAGAGGAGGGGAGGGTAAGTGTAAAATGTTGAAGGAATATCTATCGAATTTGATAACCTACAGGATGTAAGAGGATGGGTGGCCTAGACTGACTCTGCGATTTCTGTCTTGGGCAACGAGGTGGGTAGTGGTAGCCTTCACTAAAGAAAAGGCATCCTAGGGCCGGCCCCGTGGCTTGGTGGTTAAGTGAGCGCGCTCCACTGCTGGCGACCCGGGTTCGGATCCCGGGCTCGCACCGACGCGCTGCTTCTCTGGCCATGCTGAGGCCGCGTCCCACATACAGCAACCAGAGGGATGTGCAGCTATGACACACAGCTATCTACTGGGGCTTTGGGGGGAAAAAATAAATAAATAAAATCTTTAAAAAAAAAAAAAAAAAAAAAAAAAGAAAAGGCATCCTAGAGAAGGAACAGGTTTGGGGCAAAGTCTTGGGGGAAAGTAATGAGATCAGTTTGGGACTAATTGACCCCTGTGGGTTATCCAAGTGACAGTGTCCGGTGGGAAGATGGATGTAAAGTTCCAGGACAGGGAAGTTTGGATTGGCAATATAGACTTGGAGGTCACTGGTATACCTATCATACGTGAAGCCATAGAAGTGAACAAGTTCACCTTGGAAAAATAGGAAGGGCATAAAAATACGAGGGCTAAGGACAAAGACCTGGTGAACACAACCAAGGGGCAAGCAGAGAAACGGGAGCTGGCAAAAAAGACTGAGCAGAAGGACTCAGATAGAGCTGAGAGGAGAGCCAGCCTTTTATTAGACTTCCTTATGAACAATTCCCTTCAACTGCTGTGTTTTCATCTGGTCCCCCACACACTAAGTAAAACTACAGTTAATATGTTTATCAATACCCTTTCAAGTATTGCTTGAATTATTGGAATATCTGATTTTTATTCATTGGTTTCTATTTGGAAGTCCCCTCTGTCAGTGCAATGCTTTCCTGGAAACTGCATGAGAAAAAAGTCTAGTGAGAAAAACAAAGTCCCTTTCCTGCAATATGCATTCACTACCCTGGAATACAGCCTCAAGGGCTTGTTGCTGTACATTTAAGGACCTGCAATTGTGTGGGCAAGGGTGTAAGTAATTTGTAAGAGTTTAAGTTGATAAAACCTTTTTGACTCAGAAATTTCATTTCTATTAATTTATCCTATAAAAGTCCACACATGAGTGCACCAAGATACATGCATAAGGTTGTTTATTGTGACTTAAAAAAAAAATCAAGGGGTCCGGCCTGGTGGCGTAGTGGTTAAGTTTGTGCACTCCACTTCAGTGGCCCGGGGTTTGTGGGTTTGGATCCCTGGCGTGGACCTATGCACTGCTCATCTGTGGCGGCATCCCACATACAAAATAGAGGAAGACTGGCACAGATGTTAGCTCAGGGACAATCTTCCTCAAGCAGAAAGAGGAAGATTGGCAACACATGCTAACTCAGGGCCAATCTTCCTCACCAAAAAAAAAAAAAAATCAAAGTGAAAAGCTAGAACTACCCCAAATAACTATCAGCAGGAGCTAAATAAATTCCAGGATGTCCATACAATGGAATACTATGCAGCCAATAAAAAGAACAAAGTTTAGCTATAGATGTGGACATTTAAAGATGTCCAGGTTATAGATATGATATATGGTTAACTGAAAAAAAAGCGGGTTTCAGAGCCATATGCTTAATATGTACATATGCAAATCTATATAATCCATTCAGTCATTCAAAAGATATTACTGAGGCAGGTACTGTGCTGGGGATACATTAGTGAACAGGACAGGAAAAGCTCCTGTCTCATTGAGTGAATGTTCTAGTGAAGGAGGTTATGTCAATATATAAGAGTAAAAATATATATATATATAATTTTAGATACTAGTAAGTGCTGTGAAGGAAAATAACATAGGGTAAAGAGCTGAGGAGTAACTGTGTCTGGTGAGGGGATGTGCATAAGGGGCTATTTTAAACAATCTGGTCAGGAAAAGTGTTTCTAAGAAGAGAACATTTTAGCGGTGACCTGAATAAAGTGAGAGGGTGTATTGGAGTTCTCCAGAGAAAGAGAACCCAGGATGTGTATAGAGAGAGAGAAAGATTTATTTTAAGGAATTAGCTCATGTGATTATGGAAGCTTGGTCAGTCCAAAATTTGCAGGTACGCCAGCAGGCTGGAGACTCAGGGAAGAGTTGCAGTTTGAGTCTAATGGTTGTCTGCTGGGAGAATTGCTTCTTGCTTGGAGGAGGGCAGTCTTTGTTCTAGTAAGGCCTTCAACTGATTGGATGAGACCCACCCATGTTATGGAGGGTATTCTGCTTTACTTAAAGTCCCCCTATTTAAACGTTAATCTCATCCAAAAAACACATTCACAGAAACATCTAGAATAATGTTGGATCAACTATCCAGAAACTATAGCTCAGCCAAGTTGACGCATAAAATTAACCATCACAAGCCCATCCCTTGTCAACTTGGCACCCATAAGCATCTCCTTAAACCATACTTAGTCTCCAAATGAAGACAATCACAAGGTCATACTTCCAACTATCATGATACAACTATCTAGTATACAACTGAAAACACACTAACTCTTTCCCAGAAGAGGGTACAAAGTCCTTGGGTGATGTTTATTCTTCTCCTTGATATCCCGTTAACTGCTCTCTGCCATATGAGGACACAGGAAGTCTGCAACCCAGGAGAGGGCTCTCACCAGAACTCCACCATGCCGGCCCCCGATCTCAGACTTCCAGCCTGCAGAACCGTGAGAAAATAAATCGCTGTCCATTAAGACACCCAGTCTATCTATGGTATTTTGCTATAGCATCCTGAACTGACTAAGACGTGGAGAAAGGAAAGTTTTTTCAACCAGTGATGCTGGAATAACTGGTTATCCATATGGAATATAAACATACATAGACTATATCTTTGTTTTCTTCCCTCTCTTATCCCCTTATGTAACACAAGATGCATTGACTTTATGTCGTAGCATTCAAGTATTGTTAACAAGAAACAATGCAATGCTTGATCCTGTTCAGAAAGCGCCATAGGTTTCCTCAATCTCCTAACACCTGCCTAGCCCCTCAAATGTTATTCTAACTTTCCCGACTCCAGCCCTTTCCTGGGCATTTAACATTTGACCGTTCAGATCCAACTAGGTATTTCTGGCCATGCATGATGCTGGGCTACAGAAACCAGCTAAAACAACAGCAAATGAGCACATCCACAAGATGGCAGCATGGTATCATTATTGAAAACCATGATCCTGCATGGGCTCCTGACCATACCCTTTGGTGGCACATCCTTAAATCTATTGAGTGGATGTCTGTTTTTATATCTTCACTTAATCTTGAAATAAATGAGCAGTTTTTTTCCTACAGTGTTTTACAGTTCTGAGATGGATGGACTGGAGAAATGAAAAAGCAGGTTCTTTGAAGTCAGAAAAATCTCAGTTCAAGCACAAGAAGCACTCCTGACTCATTTAATGCACTTGGGCAAGTTAACTAAGATCTCTGGGCCTCAGTTGCCCTATCTAAAAATTTTAAACAATGAAATTACTTTCCCCATAAAATCTCTCTTTTTTTTTTTTGCTGAGGAAGATTTGCCCTGAGCTAACATCTGTGCCAATCTTCCTCTATTTTGTATATGGGTTGCCACCACAGCATGGCCACCGAGTGGTGTAGGTCCATGCCTGGGAACTGAACCCAGGCCGCTGAAGCTGAGTGCACCAAACTTAACCAGTAGGCCACAGGGCGGCCTCCCTAAAATCTTTTTTATGACTTAAGATAATATAGGTAAGAATAATACTATATGAAATGCTGTATAAACGTTTAAAGTAATTATTACTTGAGCATGGGAAAATCAATCAGGGTAGATGCCATCTGAAAACTCAGTATCTTCAAGTTGATTAGAAGAAAGGTTCTGAGGCCTTTAGAATAGCCTAGAATATTTGATTTCTGTTTCCTGTGACACATCTTAAAAGCCCATGGTGGTCACCTTGTCAAAAGGAATCATTTGTATAAAGAAATCAGTTGTGGTAGTGTCATAGTTGTTACACTTCTCTTTTTTTTTGGTTTTGGACAATAATTGTGAAGCTCCTATTTCAGCTGACAGCCTGTCTTCCTTCACCAGAAAGATCAGAAAGTCACCTCTGGCTTGAATTGCCTAATAATAACACCAGCAGGGTATATTTGTATGAGGTTTATGGCTTACGCAAAGTGCTTTTACATATCCTATTTCAACTAGGGCAGAAGCTATGGTAATCAATGATAGAGTGTGGGGCAAGAAAATATAGGCTAAGAAGGTCAACAGAAATTGAAATTCTAAGCAACAAAAGAAAATATAAAAAATACGTGAGTTTCATATAGGTTAGAGGGAGTTGGAAGGTAAGGAGAGTCTTTTGTCTATCATTTGCCTAGCCTAGAGAACACAGATAAGAAGTAGTCTTAGGAGTTCAGATCAGGGTCAAAGTCCAACAGGAAGTAAGGAAGCTCTGGTAAATCCGGTGGGTAGCTAAGATTTAAATAAGTCAGGTGGCTTTAGAATCTGAAAGGGAGAAATTAACACTGGTAAGGCCCGAGTGAGCAGCATTTTCTGTGATCAGTGTCAGTGCTTCCTGGCATTAGCATGGAGAGTTGAGAGTTAACAGGATGTGCTCTTAGGACCAGCTATCCTCAGGAATGGCAACTCAAGCATCTTCCAAATTTAGTTTCATAAGGAAGAGTAGATTACTGTAGTGAGTAATAATGAGTCATAGGGAGCACAGTCTCTTGCCCTTGCTAATGAACAATGCAGAGGAAGAGAACAGAGGCTAAGAAAGGGACATAGAAATTGCAGAAACTCCAAAACACGAATAAAATTCTTTCAAACAAAAATAGCCAACACAAATATCCCCAAATGCCATGCATGATAGTGCATTTCCAGGAATTAATGGGTTGTGTGATTAAAATAGAAATTTTAAAATATAATTTGATTATCTGAATATTGCCAGGTCACACACACTGGCCAGAATAAGATAATAGGGGTAGATTGGAGACAACAGGGGAAACTCAGGCATTTCATCTTTTATTGGTGCCTTTCAAGTCCTGGCCTTAGTAAGGTTTTCATTGAGTACATGGAATATGATTTGAACTTCCTCCGTCAGGACATATCTCCGGTATTTAAATATTATACTACAGAATGTTCATTGCAGACAAATGCGTTAAAGCCTCAGGCATTATTTCAAACAACTCTGAGAGGGAGGGGTGGGGCTAGTGGAAACACTATTATAAGAGGAATGAAACAAGCTTTGCTTGATTTTCGCTGTTGAATCTCATTCCTTGCCAAGAATGAGACTGTGTTAAAGAGTAGAATCATTTTGAGCTTTCCCTCTATGAGAACCTAAGCAAGGATTTTTTTTAGACTAAAAGGGAGCTACAGAGGTCATTTAAGTGAGACCCCTCCTCCACCTCCAGGGAGAGCTAGTCCTAAAATTAAAACAATTATTGCCTTTCTTAAACATTTTAAAAGAAGATATTTCCCAATCTCTTCTAATTTGGGAGTCGCTTCTAATTCTGACTGTCTATTGCTATGTTTCACTGTTAGAGAATGTGATTTTCCTAACAATTAAGTATTAAGGAGCATGGGTAAAGACCTGCCCATCAGAATTTTATGTATTTTCTGAATTTTAAGAAGCTGTAAAATGAAAAGAGCATGTTAATTTGCTCCTTCTACTTCAAAATATAGGAATCATCTTCAGTAAGTAGCACAATATTTTTAAAGCTAGCAAGAAATTTAGAATCTGACTTCTCTTTTAAAAGATTACAATATTGAAGCCCGGGAAAATATTTAAGGTAGTGTCACAACTAAAATTCAGATTTCCTGACTACTTAGGTCAGGATGCGTTTCCTTAAACCACTTAACCTAGCCCTCAAATACCTAAGTAAAGGGATAATTTGGTTTCTCCTCTCCCACCCCAAACCACTTTTTAAGAATAAAATAAATTTCCACTATTCAAGTATTGTTTCCACAGGCTTTTACTTAAAGCTAGGAAAAATTCCCGGTCTTCTACTACTCTAAATGTAGATGGCAACATTTTACTTACATAGGTGGAAAGGGACACATTCTCATTTAACAAAGCACACTGAAATGCCTAATTCAAGCATTTAAAAGATTTCTGTAGTAAAGTCTGGGTTAATCTCAGTTTTGAAACAGTGACAAATTGAGTTCTTCCCCATCTCTAAAACCTCACACATTTGTTTTTGTGGGAGCACACATTTACTTATGAGGAAATACATGAGCTCATGTAAAATATGGGAGATTTTAACATATATGAGATTACTCTGTTTTTCATACTTGCTTAACTATATTCTTGATTTTGAGGGTCCTTTGACCTCCATTCTCTCTTACAGGAAACTAATTTTCCCCCCTCCTTCAACTAAATCTAAATATCTGTAGAACACAATTGCTTCACTAATGGCCAACAAATGTGTTTTGTTAGCTGCGTCCATAAAAGGGACATTTTCAAGCCTATGAGCACATCCTTGCAAACCACAAACTTGCAAAATTCTTGAGATTTTGAAATGGGTGGGGAAGAGAATAGGCAAGTTGCAAAGAAAAGATCTCTTCTAATTGTTTGTTAGGTTTTACAACAACAGCTGGTCAGAAAAGAAAACCTAACAACCTCTTTTAAGGATAGAATGAAAAGATTAGGATTTAAATTTATTTATTTATTTTTTTTGTGAGGAAGATCAGCCCTGAGCTAACATCCGTGCTAATCCTCCTCTTTTTTTTTGGTAAGGAAGGCCGGCTCTGAGCTAACATCTATTGCCAATCCTCCTCCTTTTTTTCCCCAAAGCCCCAGTAGTTAGTTATATGTCATAGTTGCACATCCTTCTAGTTGCTGTATGTGGTACGCGGCCTCAGCATGGCCGGAGAAGCGGTGTGTCGGTGTGCGGCCAGGATCTGAACCCAGGCCGCCAGTAGTGGAGCGCGTGCACTTAACCGCTAAGCCACGGGGCCGGCCCCTGGATTTAAATTTATAAAGATAAATTTAAGAAATGAGAAGATAGGAGAGCCCATGAATATGGCTTTAATCATCACACACTGTACCAAAACAGAATTCGAAGTTGTTGTTTACGATCAAGGGGTTTTTAGACCAGTAGCATTTCTAGAAATGTATCCTAACCAATTGATTTTGGATGTGAGCAAAGATTTAGCTACAGCTAAATTCATTAAAGCATTGTTTATACTAGCAAAAGTTTTGAAATAACAGGAATACTCAATTGGGACTGGTTAAATGTTGTTCCATCAATATGATACATATTTAATATTACAGACATTAAAAATGATATTTTGGAAGATTATTTAGCTATATGGAAACATATCTCCAACAAATCATTA
Source organism: Ceratotherium simum simum (assembly GCF_057802395.1). Lineage (NCBI taxonomy): Eukaryota > Metazoa > Chordata > Mammalia > Perissodactyla > Rhinocerotidae > Ceratotherium > Ceratotherium simum. Next base: position 27,657,292 of record NC_141903.1, read on the forward strand.
AGTAAAAAAAACAGGTCTCAAAACTGTGCACTATAACCACTTGTTGCAATTTTTTTTTTTTTTTTTGGTGAGGAAGATTAGCCCTGAGCTAATATCTGTTGCCAATCATCCTCTTTTTGCTGAGGAAGATTGGCCCTGGGCTAACATCCATGGCCACCTTCCTCTGCTTTATACGTGGGACGCCTTCCACAGCATGGCTTGATAAGCAGTGCATAGGTCAGTGCCCGGGATCCAAACCTGCAAACCCTGGGCCGCCCAAGTGGAGCGCTCAAACTTAACCACTATGCCACCAAGCCAGCCCCCACTTGTTGCAAATTTTAAGAAATAAAATTAGGGCCGGCCCCGTGGCTTAGTGGTTAGGTGCGTGCGCTCCGCTGCTGGCAGCCCGGGTTCGAATCCCAGGTGCGCACGGACGCGCTGCTTCTCCGGCCATGCTGAGGCCGTGTCCCACATGCAGCAACTAGAAGGATGTGCAGCTATGACATACAACTATCTACTGGGGCTTTGGGGAAAAAAATAAATAAATAAAAATTAAAAAAAAAAAGAAATAAAATTAAATATGTGTATATACAAATACTGATAGATGTACACACACCCAACATATATATATACACACACATACACAATATGCATAGAAAAAAAGACTGGACATTTATATACAGCAAATGTTAACATTTGGTGATTATTGCTAAGAGATTTTTGTTTTTTTTCTGACATGTAAATTTTTCAAATGAATAATTTGTCACTTTTATAAGGAAAAGAACAGTAAACATTTTATATATATATACGATTATTAAAAGATCATTGGGTAGCATACATATGGAACTTATCAATCTTTAGAATCTTTTTTTTTTTTTTTTTGCTGAGGAAGATTCGCCCTGAGCTAACTAACATCTATGCCAATCTTCCTCTACTTTGTATGCGGGTCACCGCCACAACATGGCCACTGACAAATGGTGTAGGTCTGGCCCCAGGCACCGAACCCAGGCCACCGAGGGGAGCATGCTGAACTTAACCACTGGGCCATCTGGGCTGGCTCAATCTTTAGAATCTTGAAGCCATATGGCTCAAAATCACAAATAAGTTGAAAGGAAGAAATTGAAATAAATTTACGTAAGAAATGTTTGCAGGATGTTTCAAGTGTGTTTAAAGTTGCTCTCATAGATGCAGCAATCCACTTTCACAAAACTTCCTGAACAGTGCAGGGGGAGAGAACAGGAATTGAGACAAGAAAGGGACATAGAAATTGCTGTCACTGTCAAGGATGGGAAAACAGACTGAATGGATTATCACTCTGACCCAACAGGACATTTCTGTGTTCTCAAGTTTTCAATCACTCCGCTAATTCATGCACAAGGCTGTGTGACAGTTAAACAACACCTGAGACGGTGTTTGACATATTCTAAGGCACTCCATTTTCCTGCTTATTTGTACCAAACAACTCTAGAGATGGGCGGGCCACTCTTGTGTTTTTATTTTCCTCTTGACAGCATCCATCTATAATTCCTGTGCTTGTCCTTATCATTTTACTCAAAACACACTCTGGTTACCAGTGACATTTCCTTGGGTACACACTGTGGCTTTAAAGAAATGTTTTCAATTCATCTTGACCTCTCTATGAACACAGAAGTAATCACTGAGGCATGATTGTCCCAATTTGCCTTCTACTCTTTCCTTTTTCTCTTTCTTTTAGTTAGAGGTTGGGGTTCTAGTTCCTTCTTTGCCACTAAGATCTGTATGATCTTGGGCAAGCCACTTTGTCCTAGTAGGGTACAAGTGACATGTGTGAAAGCACTCTGTAAATTGCAAAGCATTAAAAAATATAATTATTGAACTAGATGATCTCTAATTGTCCCTCAAGATCTAAATTACTTATTCTAACCTTTTGGTTATATTTTTAGTGAATTCATCTGATTTACGAGTCAGGAATTGCATTCTGGCACATTTTAGAAGACTCCTTCCATTACACCAAAAGCTGCTACTGATTCAAAAGTACAGAATCATTTATAACTAAAATAGCAGCACCCAAAACAGGTAATCCTTCAATTGCTGAGGCTGAAAGTTACCACAGATGATACATGATTTTAAGGAGACAGCTGAGTCATAGCCAACACCTAAAAACTTCATTTTCTATGGTAAAAAAAAAAAACTTTTGCTCTTCTTAAATCTGACAAATTTAAATCTTAAGACGGAATCAATTGAAATCACACTTGAAAAGGCTATGACCACTCACATGGCATTTTACTGCATTTTGCTGGATATTATCAGTGCTGGAATAGTGACTACAGCAGGCATGAAACAAATGAGGAAACACACCAAAGATATACACAAAATCATAGACTCTCAGAGTTGGAAAGTCTTCTAAAAGTCACTTAGACTAGTGGGTCCCAGGATGTAGGATTTCAAAACCTTATAAAAGTTAAAAAAAAAAAAAAAAAGGAGAGCAGACATAAATCGTCAACTTTTAATTTTGCCAACTAAGGATATTTACAAAACAACAAAACAACTGTCTACCATCAGCACCATTTTATAAAAGGGCACATTAATGACACATAGGTAGGAAGATAAAACCTCAGAGTAAAGTGCAATTTGAAATTAGATAAATGAAAGAAAAAATGCATTCTACTGCTCTCATTTTCTAATATCTCTATGGAAAACATTGTTAGCCTTGTCCCTGCCCATACACCTTTGGGAATCCTTAATCTAGTCCACTTCCTTTAAATGTACACCCCACCCCTTATGGGGAACTCCCCAAGCTGGGGAATTCATTAAATTTTGGAGGGCTGTGATAGAAAATCAGCAGAATAGTAGCTCTCTCTGGAAACTTCAAGATGCTTAAACCAGGCTTTTTTTTTTAAGACCGGAATCTAACAATCTAACAGCAGAGAATTTTAAGTAGGCCAAACATGCTTTAGAGTCACCAAAGGAGACTGTCGAACCCTGCTGATTTGGAAGACAGGCAGCCTGGATTTTGGTAACACCTCGAAACTTCGTGCTAAACCTTAGGGGAAATCTCTTCCTCTCTATTTTCAAATTCAAGACATTTAGACTAGAACTTTATGAATACAAATATTTAAGTCAGAATTAGAGTAACATGGAGGAATTTTAGTTAACATATCTTCCAGGATGAACCCCATTACCAATTACTTGATCAGCTTTTAAAGTTGCAGTTAAGTCTACATTTTTTTCCATTTCCAATTTAACAAAATTACTTTGTTTGGGATAGGTTTTTCTGCTTAAATTTTTTTACAACTCAGGTTTGACTCATGCATTCATCAGTTGATTCATATTACAGACGATACCATCAACCAAGCAGCTTTCTATTGTGATCATCATTATTACCAAGCACAATTTTCCCAGATCAAATTTTGTAAACCAAAATGTGGTCAAGATTTGATTCTTTTATTAATTTTTAGTAAAAAAATCTTGCTGTGTGAAGTTTTAAACGCCGTGAATTTTATTTTGTATAGTTATTTCTACCCTGTGTATTTTGGGTCAACGCCACCAAGATATGATTTTTCTGGGGTTTTGGGGTGGGGGGGCGGATAACAACTTTCATTATGTGCAGTTTTTTCAAGGTTGTAAATTTTATGTTGACCATATCTGCCACTAAAATTATGACTCAGTTATTGCGTTTTTTCCTCGGGGATCAAATGTATCAGTGGAGAAACAACACAAAGATATAGGGCAGCAGGGTAATTCCTCCTTTCTCTCTTTTCCCCTCCCGTAAAAAAAGGGTCTCCAACAGTCCGTAAAGCGCAGGATTATAAATTATTAAGACTAATCAGCTAGACTCTGCTAAAACAAGGAGCCTTGAACAAACTCAGCCCGCCCAGGGCTGCTTTTCTCTTCCTCTCCACCAGAGGCGACAGCCTCCTTCAAAACAGAAACTCGGCTGGAATAGGCCGGTCCGGGGGAGTGGCCCTAGGAAAGATCACAGGTTAAAAACAGCCTCAAACAAAGAGCAAAGGTCAACAGTCAACTCCCAAAGAGACCTGAAGCTTCCATCTTCCACGAAAAAGGAAGGTGATTCCTCCCTAACATGCTCTTGAGGCCTGGGGCCCCGCGGCCTGCCAGACACCGGGCGGCTCCGAGGTGACTAACCAACAGGTAACAAGATTGGACCAGCCAACGACCGGAAGTAGAAGTAAGCCCCGGGGCGGGGGTGAGGAGAAGCCATGACACGCCTGCGCAGTCAGCAGGGTTGCAGTACGCATGAGCAGTTGGGCGGGACGACGGGACGCTCGGAGCGTGGGCCGAGACTCTCACGGATCCGGTTCCGCCCTCCCTCTCGCGGCCGTCCCTCCGGGGCGAGCGCCCGAGATCCCTTTCCCAGAGTGCTCTGCGCCGTGAAGAAGCGGCTCCCGGGGACTGGGGGCATTTTGTGTTGGCTGGAGCCGGAGTAACAAGATGGCGTCGTCGGCGGAGTGACAAGGGTCCCCCCGGGCGGGAGCCGGTGGCAGTGGGATCGTCGCCCTAACACACCGCGCTCCTCTTCCAGCCCGCGACGGCGCCGCGGAAGCGAGGCAGCGTCGGCCGGCCAGAAACAAGTGGCGCGGCCTGGTAACCGCGAGAACCTCCTCAGAAACTGCGGCCTGGTCAAAGAAACCTGACTGAGGGCGGTGATCGGGCTCCCCTTGGCCGACTCTGGGCCCTGTAAAGCCGAGAGAGCCGACGTTTTCCGTTTCCTGCCGCCCTCCTCCGCAGCCTTGCTCGGTGGACGAGCCCCAGAGGCCTCCGTCCTCCCCTCAGAGGTGTCGGGGCTTGGCCCCAGCCTCCGTCTTCGTCTTTCAGGATGGCGAGCAGCACCGGCTCCAAGGCCGAATTCATTGTTGGAGGGAAATATAAACTGGTCCGGAAGATCGGGTCCGGCTCCTTCGGGGACATTTATCTGGCGATCAACATCACCAACGGCGAGGTAATCACCTGGGGTGGGGTTCACGACAGCGCTGCGCCCGTCCTCACCCCCTTCCCAACCCCCAAGCCGCTGGGGCCTTTTCCCCCCCGCACGCACGCACTGGGGAGTCCATTGGGAGCCAGGTTTCCTGGCTTTGGAACCTCCCCCGCTCTCTTTCCCTAAAAGGGAAAGAACCCGATGGAAGGGTTGGGTGAGCTAGGAAGTTTCCCAGCTTGTTAAAAATGTACCTTAGTCGAACTTTTTTACATCTCCGTTTAAGGTGAGAACGGCAAAATCTGTGATTCCCATGCCGTTCTCTCTCTCTATTTAATCCTGCTGGGGTTCTCGTTCCAATTAGGACAATTTCCGATCTCTTGGTTCCTTCATAACCTCTCATTACGTTTTCTGGGGGAATCGTTTTCCTGCACTTTAGAGGACGAGCGGATTTCGTCACTACCCCCTGAAGAGGCGTTTGAGGCTAGTTGCCTCGTTTTATAATTACAAAGAGAGCTTCTCTTCCCAGCCTCTCACTTCCACCTTCTGGTCGCGAGTCGGAGCTTTGCTAATGTCTCCCCTCCTTTTCCCAAGTGACATTGAATCCATAGGGATGTTGATGCCATCACCCTCTCTTTCCCCTGCAGGAAGTGGCAGTGAAGCTAGAATCTCAGAAGGCCAGGCATCCCCAGTTGCTGTACGAGAGCAAACTCTATAAGATTCTTCAAGGTGGGGTTGGCATCCCGCACATACGGTAAGAACCCATAAGCACAGGCGATTCTCCGAGGGAAAGTACGGAATGGGGGAAGTGGGCAGAGGCAGGTAATAGGCCCAGCTGAATCCGGGTCTTGGTATTGGTGTTATCTGCGTTTCCTATAGCCGGTTGGTTTCCGTGATCTGTAAGTCACCAAAATCACTGAGTAAATTTTAGTTTGCCACCTTAAGTGTAGAATTTCAGTGTGTTAACACTGTGCTCCACTTGGCTTCCGACATTCTTCCCGAGGCTTTCATTTGCAGTTAAGTGTGCGGGTCTTCTCTGATCCCCAGCGGAAGGGTTGCTGCTGCTTTCTTTACGTCGGCACCTCTGGTGTTTTTAGGTCTGTCCAGTGAAATGGATTTGAAGGTGCCGAAGTGACCGGGCTCGGCCAGTTCGGGTTGCTATTGGAGCTGGCTTGGGAAATGGCTGCTCTTTTGTTGTGTTTTTGTTCCAACATGTCTTCCTCCTCCGCTTAGAAAATGGCGGAACGACGTGACTCAACCGCATATTCCTGCCCTTTCCTCTGCCTGGGTTCACAAGTTATGCTTCCTTGATTCCTCCTTTAGCAGTCCTGAGTGGATTAACCTTTGAAAAGCCAAGAATAAAGCTGCAGGCGGCGGTGGGGTTCAAGAAGGGAGATGGCATTATGACAGACTGTTTGTGATCTCCGAAGCGGATGCGACGTGAAATTGTTAAATTATACTATGTAAAATCCTTCATAGTCCTTTTAAGGGTGTTAATTACTCTTTCACGAATGGTGATGTTTGCTGCATTTAAGTCTGCGTACTAAATTTTTAAGGATAATGACAGAGGCACTTAGCACTGTGTTGAAATTTACTCAAATCAGTTGTATTCCGAGAAAGCTTAATCAGGTAACCACAGTTTGATAAGTAACTTTAACCTGTTGAGTTGCTTGGTCAGTAACTCATCACATCAGGGAAATTGTGGCCTTTTCTTCAGGTAGGATATTATTGAAGGCAAATAGTAAGAATGATCAGGGTAAAAGATGACCAGATAAAGACATTGGATTCTTTTAAGTGGTTGACTTGAAAGGGTTTTAGAGTATTTTGACTTGTAGATTAAAGAGCCTCTTCCTAGACTAGAGACTAAAATAGAGTTTAAAACCCAGCCATTTGCCAAAAATTACTCAATTGTAAAAAGATCCAGAAATAGTTGAGAATTAAGTGGAATGGTATTGGCTGTAGCCTCTTTTTCTATTATAGTTTCTATTTTCACGTCTTGATTTAAGGATTGCATTACCTACATTAATTCTGATGTGGAAACAAACCAAGTAACATTATCCTTTAAAAAATCTCCAATGCTGATAGACATTTTTAATGGATAAATTGAATGATAAAATGTTCTATTGGTTGGAAATGATAAAGTAAATTATTTGAAAGAAAATTCCAAGTTTATCTTATGAGCTAAAGATTAGTGTGAAATCTGAGGTGATCCAGATTTGAGATTTTAAATGATACCGTCCCTAAAAAAAAACCCTGATGTGTGGGAAAATGTTATTGTGGAAGAATGAAAATCTTGATTAAAATATCTAGTTTTTTCCTATTCAAAATAAAAAATATCAGTTGGACTAGCCTAAAAATTTAAAACTCCTTCCCTTTTGCGTTTAATCCTGTCTCTCCACCCCAGGCCCCCACTGATTTGCTTTGCATCACTGTAGTTTTTCCTAGAATTTTATGTAAATACAGTCATACAGTATGAGGTCATTTGTGTCTGGCTTCTCTCACTTAGCATAATGCTTTTGAGATTCATCTATGTTGGGAGGTTTTACAAATTTCACAAATGAGGTTGAATTTAATGTATTTGAAATCGTTTTCAAAAAAGGTTAGGCATCTGGCATTTTCAGTGGTAAACTCAAATATATGTCCTTTTATCTCGTTGCTTTTATCAGTGTACAGCACTGATACAGACCAACAAGGGCAATAGTTAATATACTGAGTAAGCACATGAATAAATGAAATTAACCTGTGAGCAAAATAATAGGCATCTATTATAAGATGTTGAATGCAGAGAGAGTTGTGGTAGTGATACACACTCTGTGGGTAGAGCTAAAGTGAGATTTACCTGGCTTTAAAGTTAAGGCTTCCTGGGAGAGGAGATGGGATTTCAGGATCTGACTCTAAGGAAGAAAGCTTGGTGAACTGGTGGGGGAGGGTATCCAAGAATAGAGTGGCTTCTGGGAGTAGTCTTTAAGGCAAAATGTAGTAATTGGATGAGAGTGGGGAAAGAGTAAATTTGTTTTAGGAGTGGTAGAGTCTGGTACTTAGAAACAAAAGTAGTTCATTGAAGTTCATTGGTTTTAAGGTAAAGTGTGAGAGAACGGTTTTTCCACTGAAGCAGAAAGGATAAGAAAGATTTATATAAGCATTCTTTATTTGGGCGGCAATATCTTCCCATCCCCTCAGATTGTTCCCCACTATTTCCACATCACCTATATATATAGTATACATTCAATAAATATTTACTTGGTAAATATTGAATTAAATTGACTGTTTAGTTAGGTTAAATAAGGCAGTCTTTGTGTTATCCATTGTTTTAGAAGTGTTGGCACTAATTTTAAAAATTTAGATTTTGTCGCATTTACACTTCACTTGTCTCTCTCCCTCCTCCCCCCACACAACCCCATTTTCTTAAAGTTACTTTGGGATATCCTAAAACAAGGTCTGAAGATTACCTGGCCTACTTAGCAGACCTTCCTAATCAGGTCCTTGCTATGTAAATATGTAAGGACCTTACTAAGGGATCTGTTGTTGCGCAGAAGGATAGCATCCACTGTAAAGACCAAGAATGAGAGGATGACATTCAGTCTTTTGATGTTTTTAAGAGACTAAAATCCTTGGACCTTGTGAATTGACCTCTGGGAGTTCATTTAAAATTACTGTATTTCTGTTACCACCTTCCCTTTCTTTGTGCCACTTGGAATTAACGTGTTCTCTAAAGAAGCAATTATGATATAATGAAGCTCTAGATCAGCCGTGTGGCACCTAACGAGTGGTCTGGGGTCAGTCCTTTAACCTCTTTGGGCCTATCAGTTTTCTCATCTATGAAATAAAAAGGATTTTACCAAGTTAGTAATTTTCTAATTTTGTTGGAGTAGGGAAGGAGAGTGCTGGACAGAAAGGTTTAGGGTTTCCTACTCTTCTGGAAAAACAGTTCTGCCTACTGAGCTTTTCGGTAGGGTTTTGTTTGAACAAGGTTCCCTACTTTTGTCACTGGCCTAGTTATCTCAGAACTTTCAGCTCTGAAATTTTAAGACTTGTTTTCAGATGATAGTAGCTAGAAAGCGTTTCATCACAGTTTGATGTTATGTCTAGATCTTAACCTTTGAATGTTACTGTAGTAATGAGACATCATTCAAGACTCTTAAAAATGCTATCTGCATCAGGTAAACCATAGGTTACCATTTAGAAGGAAGTAAATTAATGGAATATACTTTTATAGGGAAATAATAAAGAAGATGGGAGGAGTATGGGAGAATTGTTGCCTTGTTTTTTTAACCACTTTTTTTTGTTGCCCTCTCTGAATATTGAGTATTCTAGAAGATATTTATAAAGTACTAGTTAATCCTTACTCTTCAGTGTTCAAAGCAGCTTAAATTTTAATCTTAGCTTTTTGGCACGGAGCATATATCCTGTAAATAAGTTCAGATGCTGTTATCAGAGAACAAAGATGACATCTGCAGTGGGTCTGTCTTTATTAGAGAGATACACATCACTGGATGCATGAGAAATGTGATTTTAACTCAGAGTAACTGAGTCTATAAAGCACTAAAGGTGCTTTATATTGACTTATAATGGATTTCTTATTATGGAATAATGTAATGATGCGTAGGTAGGATTTTTGAGCTGGATGAAACCTGAGAGATACCTGCCCAAACATCTCATAATACAGATTAGACTGTTGAATCTCAGAGGAGTTACTAGAGTCTCCTAACTCCCAATTTTCCTGTGAGCATTGTTCACCTTTATGTCAAGGTCAAATCATGCCTGCTCACGTACCCCACACCTTTTCATTTGATGCTGCAGAGCAGTACTTTGCCTCCTTCACTTTAGGGCATTTGGCCTCATACAGAGAAACTGAAAAGTCCTTCTATAAATGTAAGTAACCTATTTGTATTATTATTTAACTAGATGCTTATAATCCTTATTCTCCCTTTTGAATCCATGGGTTGCAGGATGAGAACTTTTGTTGGACATTATTAATTAGTATCTTAAATTGGACTTTGGCTTTAGTGGTTTTTAGAACTAGATCATTTTGTTTCAAAGTATATTTAATCTGTACCTAAAGTATCATTCAGTAAGGTTTTCTTATGATCTGTCAATGTTTAGTAAGTAACTTTAATGTCAAGAAGTCTATAAAGAGAGAAAACTAGAGTTTGAAACAAATGTTATAAACTTAATCTTTTCATTTAATCTTTCTGTTACAGTCTTAAAATCAGTCCTTGAGTTTAACAGAAGTTTTTCTGAGGTTAAATGGGTACCTTAATAGCTTTCATAATATAAATGAATACCTAGTTTAAATGATGCTTTATGTTACTGTTTTTGTTTCCAATACAGTCTCAGGTGGCTCTGGAAATATTGAATGACCAGTAATCACATAACATGTACTAATACTTGTCTTAAGGAGATTTTAAAAAAATGAGTTCTGATTTACATACAGTGAAATGCACAGATCTTAATGCGCCATTGAATCAGTTTTGACAAATAAATACACTGGTGTAACCCACAACTCCTGTTGAGATAAAGAATATTTGATTTTTTGTGTGTGTGTGTGTGAGCAAGATCAGCCCTGAGCTAACATCCGATGCCAGTCCTCCTCTTTTTTTGCTGAAGAAGACTGGCCCTGGGCTAACACCCGTGCGTATCTTCCTCTACTTTATATGGGACACCGCCACAGCATGGCTAGACAAGTGGTGGTGGTGTGTGCCCCAGATCTGAACCTGCAAACCCCAGGGCCGCTGAAGCAGAGCGCATAGTTAACTGCTGCGCCACTGGGCCGGCCCCTTGCTTTTTTTTTAATAACTACTAATCCTTGGTAAGATAGATTCTGTGACAACATAGGTTTTATTTATTATTTATGTGGTCTTTTGTATCTGAGTTACGTATTTTTTCTGGACTTTATGTTGATTTGTCCATATGCAAGGCTACAGGTTAGCAATGTGTTTATCACCATGAAGTACACTTAATAGACTTACCTCATAAAATAATCAGGTGGGGGTTGTGACTACTCACTGGTAATTGAGGTCTTTACCTTATTCTCTTCCTTTGAAGAACTAGAATACTGTAAGTCATCAGTGGGGTGTGTTGTTTTAATAGGGACTTTGGAAGTGCTGTACAAAAAGGTTTAATTGGAGAGTACATTCTGACCCTCAATATAGAGACAAATGGAAAGAGTGTTATGTTGCGAGTTGAGACTTAGGGTTCTGTGATGTCATTTAGATTTGAACCTAGAATGAATTCTGTAATTTGTAATGTCAGCTTTCATTTATAAAAGGGATTTTTGTAAGACTGACTAGGTCTTAAGAGTTTTTTTAACGCATTATATGAATTATTGGGATCAGTAGGCTAAATGATGCCTCTTTTATTCTCTGATGCAATAATGATTTGTTCCAACTTTAATGTGTAGTTGCCTTTTATTCATAACATTGATATGTACTATTGACATAAGTGGGTGGTTGGTTGAATTCAGTGTGGCTAAACATTCTTTTTTCCATCTATGTGCAAGAAAAAATATAAGAGTAGACTTATCCAGGTATTGCGCATGGTCTCGTTTAATTATTACAACAATCCTGTATTGGGGTTTCTTATAAAGTGTGTGAGTCAGAGTGATTAATTTGCTTAAAGTCACACAGCTAATGTGTTATTTGAATAGATGTTATTGCATCTTTTAACCAATGGTTCCCAAACTTTGCTGCACGTTGGAATCGTGTGGAAAACTAAAAAATATTGACACGGCTCCTAACCTCAGGTATTTTGATTTAATTGGTTTGGGGTATGACTTAGGCATCGCTAGTTATAAAAGCTCTTCAGGTGATTCTGATGTGCCACAAAGGTCAGGAACCACTGTACTGTACCATATTTCAGAGGTTAATAATAGTGTTTCCTGCCCACACCCACCAACCCCCATCTTTTCCTAGAACTACAACTTGAGACGGCTGGGTTCTTATTCACCATCTCCTATGATTTAGGAGGTTAATTCGGGAAATCTTATACCAGGAAACGTAGTACTGGAAAGTGCACTGTAATCCCATACAATCAAATGCTTTGATTTCTGAAAAGTATCTAAAACCAATATGTAAAATCATTTTCCTGTTCACATGTCTCAGATGCATTCCTACAGGAAAGCATTCTAGAAACTCCATTCTAGAAACTCCTTGAGGGAAAGAACCAGGTGTTGGCTGATGGAAATATCTTTTATGTTTCTTAGCATAGTGCTGGGTAAAAAGAAGGCACCAATGATTCATAATAAGGAAATCTGCTTTTATTTTATCTATGTTCATTTACTTTTTTAATGGAACCCTGTAGAAAGTTGTGGCTCCTACACATTTATAGAATTGCGTGCATGCATAGTTCCTCAGTTCCTAATGGGAATATTCGTCATCTCTGTAGTGCTTAGTATTTCTTAACTATTCAGCTGAACTCACCAGCTCGCAGCCACTTTACAAATGGAAATATGGCTGTACTAGTTCATTTAGCTTTTAAATGCTGGTGTAAAGATACTACCATGTCATTAAATGCTAATGTCCATTAATTTCACAGTAAAGGCTTGCTATTGTGGATGTTCCTCAGCTTAAGTATCTATTAGCATCTCTTAGTGGTGTTGCCTTTTGAATGTCTTGGTTCTAGTTCAGCAGCATCAGGAAGTTGCAACTTTTGTACTGGAGGATTTTTTTTTTTTTTACGAGAACAGATGGTGACAGTGGCTAAGCATACATAGTATACATCATCCGTATGTTTCATTTGTGCCGTCATTAAGCATGCAGTGGAGAAGTTTGCAAATTAACCTTCTGAAATTGAGGTTGTTTTGTATTTCAGCTTATCTGGAAGCTGCTCTAAGTACTTATCTGTTTCATTTCCCTAGACTACCAGACAGGTCTGTCCCTAAAGTGGCTTTATTGAAAGGGGAGTGTGAGATCTGGTTTAGAGCTGCTTTGTTTGTTGGAAAGTAGTAGCATGAAATTTTTGTAAGCTTTGTTTTAAGTTCCAGATTCTCCAACTCTTTTAGTTATATTAGAAGTGTCTAATACATTGTCCTTGGTAACAGTTGAGATAATGAAATTCTTCTAATCAGACTGGAGTTTATACCTGTACATAAACACCATTCTTTCCCTTTTCCATTCCTTTACTATGCTATTCACTATATATTCGGGTTACGTTGTTTTGTTTTTGGCTGTTCTAGCTTGATTGAAATTATTCTTACCACCAGGATCCACTTACTGAAATACTAGTGTTCTCTTTTTTGAACCTCCATAATATTAATACTTTGGATCCCTCTTAAAGGAGGGAGCACTGTTAGCTTCTGCTCTTCACGTGAAAGCTCTGATGTTCAAGAGTGTCTTGGTCAACTTAATGTACTTTACAACACCTTGTACAGTACCTTCTAGAGAATAAGCAAGCGTTTCTTTCATTCAGTCAACAAATATGTATAGGAGTGCCCACTGTGTGTCAGGTACAGTTTAAGATACTGGGCACATTTCATTGAACAGACAAAAATTTTGTGAGGCTTACATTCTTTTTGAGCATATACCATGTACTTGGCAAATAGTTGTGAATTTGTCTCTTGCTGAAAATTAGGAGGAAAGATGTCTAAATCTCAAACTGTGTGAGGACATGAATGTTTCTTTAACATCAGAGGGATAGTGTACTGAGTATGAGCCCCAAACAGTACCCTGAACCATCCAGAGGTTGCCTTGATTGGTCAGGTCAGCGAGAGACCGTTAAGGCTCCCTGGGGATCCTGCTTAGTCAGCATTTCTCAAACATTTAACCATGCATAGTAATTACCTGCAGAGCTTGTTAAAAATTCAAGTTTTACTCCCTTACCCGAAGATTTCTGTTTGACAAGTTCTGGAGTGGGGCCCAAGAGTCTGTATTTTTTTATTTTTTATTTTTTTTGTGAGGAAGATCAGCTCTGAGCTAACATCCGTACTAATCCTCCTCTCTTTTTTGCTGAGGAAGACTGGCTCTGAGCTAACATCTATTGCCAGTCCTCCTCCTTTCTTTTCCCCAAAGCCCCAGTAGATAGTTGTTATGTCATAGTTGCACATCCTTCTAGTTCCTGTATGTGGGACGCGGCCTCAGCATGGCCGGAGAAGCGGTGCGTCCGTGCACGCCCGGGATCTGAACCCAGGCCGCCAGTAGCAGAGTGCGAGCACTTAACCGCTAAGCCACGGGGCCAGCCCAAGTGTCTGTATTTGTAACACGTACCCCCAAATAATTTCTGCTAAAGACCAGAGGACCACACTTCAAGAAGTACTGTGCTGAGGTTTTGACACTCCATTGTATTGAGCTGTTGGGGCATAGTAACTATTTTGCTGAGAGAGCTGTGACTTGTAGGAAATGCTATTGTCTTGGTTGTTGCCATTTCATAATTGTTGGGCAACTGCTTTTTGTAGTAAAGGTAATCTTTATATTTGTGTAATGCTTTTCAATTTACAAATTTTACAGTCTCATTATTACAACACTTCTTGATAGGTAGATAAGCTATATTAAGAATGTTTGACCGGTGAGGGAAAATGGTTTATATGGATTCAGAGAGCAAGAAAATGGCAAAGCCAGGACTAAAACCTGTGTTTCAGCTGCTGGTCCAATATTCTTTGCACTATATTACATATATTGTGAACTTAGCTAGCTTCCCATTCTTAAATACACCTGCTGGTTTACTGGATTACTTTTTTTTTTTTGTGGCGGGGGCGGGGGGGGTGAGGAAGATTGGCCCTGAGCCAGTCGGTGCCCATCTTCCTCCATTTTGTGTATGGAATGCTGCCACAGCATGTCTTGATGAGCAGTGCATAGGTCCGTGTCCAGGATCCGAACCTGCGAACCCTGGGCTGCCAAAACAGAGCACATGAACTTCACCACTACGCCATTGGGCCAGCCCCTGGATCTCTTTTTAATTGTGTAGTTACTGAAGGGCATATTTTTATGAGTTATTACATAGTTCTGTATTATTAGGTCAGGTTTGCACAGAATTTAAATTTATGAATAGCTATTCATGTGTTTATTCATTGTTTTTTTTTCTTTCAGGTTGTATCTTTGCTTTCTAGTAGCTTGTGTTGCTGCTTCCATTTTCCCCTTTCCTGTATTTTATGTAACATTTCAAGCCCAGACCTCGTGTTCTTTCTTCTATTCTACTAAAAAAAATTATATCAGACTTTAGAGTCGTTCATTGTTTTTTTTTTTTGTTTGTGTGTTCATTTTCTTTGCTAATAGAATTTGAGTTAATTTTGTCGTTCTGTAACCTTTTCAGGTAGTTTTTTTTTAACTTAGAATACTTTGCTAAGCAGATTAACTACTGCAGAGTGTGGGAAAAAATGTTCCATACATCCAAAATTATTTGTTCTTTTAGGTCTTTATACATAAAACTATAACATAAGTGATCTTATATAGTCGTGCACTGCATAACGATGTTTTGGCTAATGATGGACTACATATATGACAGTGGTCCCAGAAGATTATAATGGAGCTGAAAAATTCCTATTGCCTAGTGACATTGTAGCCATCTTGACATTGTAAGTGCAACACATTACTTATGTGGTTTTGGTGTTGCTGATGTAAACAAACCTGTCATGCCAGTTGTGTAAAAGTATAGCACATACAATTATGTACAGTATGTAATACTTGATAATGTTAATAGATGACTGTTACTGATTTATGTATTTGCTATACTATTTATCATTTTAGAGTGTACTCTTTCCACTTATTAAAAAAACTTTACTGTAAAACAGTTATGCTATGTTACCACTGGCAGCAGCCTCATACATCTATCTCATGCTTACTGCATCTCTTGATTGCGTGTGTCATTTTCTCTTGTGCTTGTTTTGTTCATTGTGGCCCCTGAGCATATAAAATCCACTGCTAATGTTGCTGGGAAGAGGCCATGTTGAGTAATTGACCTGGAAATCAAATTAAAAGTGATTAAGGACTACGAAGGTGGAAAATCAGTGATGGTTATTGCTTGCCAGTCAGGCATGTCCCATTCCATCATAGCTACGATCTTGAAGAACAAGAAGGCAGTGATAGAAGCTGCTTGATTGAAGGCAACGAGACTAACAAAAATTTGAGAAGGGTCTATATCAGACATGGAGAAACTTCTAGTGACCTGGATTGAAGACCGGTCACAGAAGTGTATCCCTCTCAGTGCCATGACGATCACGGCCAAAGCAAAAAGTTTGTTTGCAATGTTGAAAGAAAAGGCTGGACCTGACTACGATGTTGAATTTACTGCCAGGTCTGGGTGGCTTAAATGATTCAAGAATTGTTTTTCATTATATAATGTGAAAGTGAGTGGTGAATCTGTGAGTCCTAATGTGAAGGCAGCTGAAGAATTTTTGGAAACTCTAGATAAGCTGATTGTTGAGGAAAATTACTTGCCAGAGCAAATATTCGATATAGGTGAAACCTTCCTATTCTGGAAACGGATGCCTGAAAAGACTTTCATCTGTAAGGAGGCCAAGTCAATGCCAGGTTTGAAGGCTTTTAAGGACAGGATAACAGTTGCTTGGGGGCAGTGTCACAGGCTACAAATTGAAATCCTTTGTGATCTGGCACAGTAAGAACCCCAGGACCTTTAAGCATATCAGTAAGCACACACTGCCAGTGTACTACAAGGAGCAGTAGAAAGTCATGGATGAACAGTTCCTTTTCCAAGATACCCTCCTGAATTGCTATGTACCAAATGGAGACATACTGTTGGGAGAAGAACATACCATACCTGTCAAGATTTTGCTTATTGTTGATAATGTTCCAGGTGATTTCTTTTGGTGATTTTCATCACAGTGTCAAAGAGGTGTTTCTCCCTCCAAACACTATCTCTTTGATTTGATCAACTAGTTACAGGCTGTTGCAACTGAGGGAGACACTGATGCCGTTCTGGAAGCATTACATCTATGACTGTATCAAGAACCTTGCCTGGAGGGCTGGCCCGGTGGTGCAGCGGTTAAGTGCGCGCACTCCTCTTTGGCGGCCAGGGGTTTGCAGGTTTGGATCCCGGGCATACACCGATGCACGGCTTGTCAAGCTGTGCTGTGGCAGCATCCCATATAAAGTAGAGGAAGATGGGCACAGATGTTAGCCCAGGGCCAATCTTCCTCGGAAAAAAGAGGAGGATTGGCATCAGATGTTAGCTCAGGGCTAATCTTGCTCACAAAAAAAAAAAAAAAAATAAGAACCTTGCTAGGGCTTGGGGTGATGTCACCAAGGAGTGTATGAATGGTGTCTGGAAGAAGAGTCTCAGGAGGTTCGTCCATGACTTCAAAGGATTTGCCAAGGATGGAGAGGTTGCAAAAATCAACAAGGCTGTGATTGAGATGGCAAACAACTTAAAACTGGATGTGGATGAGGATGACGTTGAAGAGCCCCCGAAGGTGGTTCCTGAAGAATTGACAGTGAGGAGTTGTTGGATCTGGAACAGGAATGCATAGCTGAAGAAGAGGCAAGAGAAAAGGAAACTGCAGAAGAAAAAGAAGAACCCAGAAGAAAATTCACTGAAGGGTTTAGCAGAAGTTTTTGCAGACCTCAACAAGCTTAAAAAGAAAACATGGACCCCAACACCTAAAGGTTTTCATAATTAGAGAGGAATGTTCATGGTGTATTATCTGGTTATAAACAAATCTATGATGAAAAAAGAAACCAAGCTAACCACCATGGACATATTTCTGAAAAGAGTGACACCTCCTCAAGATGAGCCTCTGGCAGGTCCTTCAGGTGTTCCAGAAGAAGGCATTATTGTAGGAGATGACAGCTCCAAGCATGTTATTGCTTGGAGACCATCCAGTGGTATGAGATGTGGAAGTGGAAGACAATGATGTTGATGATCCTGACGCTGTGTAGGCCTAGGCTAATGTGTGTGTGTTCGTGTCTTAGTTTTTAATAAAAAGTTAAAAAAAAAAAACCAATTTCAAAAACAGAAAAAAGCTTATGGAATAAGGGTATCAAGAAAGAAAATATCTTTCTACAGCTGTACAGTGTGTTTGTGTTTTAAGCTGTTATTATAGGAGAGTCAAAAAGTTAAAAAAAATTAAGGTTATAAAGTAAAAAAGTTACAATAAGCTGAAGTTAATTTATTATTGAAGAAAAAAATATTTTTTAATAAATTTAGTGTAGCCTAAGTGTGTAGTGTTATTAGTTTATGGTAGTGTACAATGATGTCCTAGGCCTTCACATTCACTCACCACTCACTCACTGACTCACCCAGAGCAACTTTCAGTCCTGCAAATTCTGTTCATGGTAAGTACCCTATACAGGTATACCATTTTTTATCTTTTATATGTATTTTTCATGGTACTTTTTCTGTGTTTAGATACACAAAAACTTACCATTGTGTTATAGTTACATACAGTATTCAGTACAGTCATGTGCTGCGCAGGTTTGTAGCCTAGGAGCAAGCAGTAGACTATTCTAGGTGTGTAGTAGGCTATACCATCTAGGTTTGGGTAAGTACACTCTATGAAGTTCACACAATGACAAAATCGCCTAGTGACACATTTTTCAGAATCTATTCCTGTCGTTAAGTGATGCATGCCTATAGTGCAAAAATTACCCTAAAGGAAACCATTTGATCTCTGAATGGTGTAGTAAGGGATATTTTGTAAGAAGTGTGTTTGATTTCCGTTATTTTCTTGTTCTAACGTTTTAATGTATGTGCCATATTTTCTTTTTAAGGAGTGAAGGTAAGCCACTTGAGAATTTGAAATTTAAGTCAGGAAGTCAGAAAGGGGGGCCTAATTTTGACGTTTTGGAAGTAGAGTAGGTGGCTGTAGCTTTGGACATGTTGAATTTAAGGTGAGAGGGTATCCCCAGCTTAGCTCTTGTATAGTTAAGTTAATGGAAAATAACAGAACTAAACCTAGGCCGGGGAATTAGGGCTGAGGTTAGAAGTGAGCAAGATCAGCATAGAAGTGATAGTGGAGAAAGTAAATTGAGAAGTGAGGACTAAACCGCTTGGTGGAAATTCATAGTTAGCAAGAGGACAGTTGGGATAATGAGCTGTTGAAGTTAAAGGAAGTCAGTTTTTAGGAGTAAGGTAATGTACATCCAAGAGATAGACAAGAAATGAGACTTTTAAAGAATTGGGGGTTTGGCTGGAATAGAGCCCAGTATACAGTGATGCTTAGTAAAGAATTGTTAACTCAATGATATGGTCTGAGGGCAGTCTGGTGAGGTGAATAAGTAAAATTAAAGGATAAGCAGAGGCTAGATTTCGTAGTTCCTCCTATATATAAAACTTTTGCTTTTATTTGGTAGGTGATGGGGGAGGGACATTGGTTTTCCTAGCAGAGAGATGGCGCAATGGTTTTCCTAGCAGAGAGATGGCGCAATGAAACCATAGAGGAGCAACTGGAATTAGGAATATTTAGGAAGCTGATGTAGTAATCCAGGCATCTTTCAAAATTTAGCCCAGATGCTGAATTTTCTAGGAAATCTTTCCTTTTATCTTTGAATAAATTGCTCCCTCCTCTATATTTTGTATTTATTGTTGCTTTTATTTATTTATTTTTTGTTTTTTTTTTTGTTTGGTGAGATCAGCCCTGTGCTAACATCTGCCAGTCCTCCTCTTTTTTTGCTGAGGAAGACTGGCCCTGGGCTAACATCTGTGCCCATCCTCCTCCACTTTGTATGGGACGCCGCCACAGCATGGCTCGACAAGCAGTGCGTTGGTGCGCACCCGGGATCCGAACTCAGGAACCCCGGGCTGCCGCCGCGGAGCATGCGTGCTTAACTGCTTGCATCAGCAGGCTGGCCCCTGTTTGTTTGTTTGTTTCTTAAGAGAAATAAGGTGAGTTTTACTTGAGCCAGAGTGAGGGTTATAACTTGGGAAGGCCTCAGAAAGTGTTCCAGAGAATCATCATTTTCGGTAGTCTTATATCTTTTTAGAACAAAGATACGTTAAACACACCCAGGATACATTTTCATCAAAGTTTCAAAGAGGCATTTAGTTGCAAATTAGCAGGTCAACATGACTCTGATGTCAGGAAAGGGACTAATCCTGGCATTGCCGGTAGGGTGTTAACCAATAGGGTGTAGGAGGGGAAGTATGCATTCTTATCTTAAGAGAGTACATTCTTTAACGGTTAAAGCAGGTGTACAATGTATGTTTGATAGGCCATAAGTCAGGCTTTAGTTCAAGCCAAATCAGTTTTGAATGCAAGTAGTTACCCCATATACCTCAACATGTGAAAATCTCTTGCCATTTTCCCCTTTTGGTCAATAATCTTTCGAGAGAAAGCATTGATGATCAAAACGTCCCTCGGTACCGGGTGGTTGCTGCCTGCCCTGGGTCCATCGTGTCCCCTGGTACTAGGCTTTTATTTCATTTATTTGCCCAATTAACCACGTTGGGGGAAGTAGTCAGATATAGTGGACAACCATGGAGGTGTATGTTAACAGGGGACGATGTGTTTCATCAATTATGTAGTTTGTCAGTTATTTTTAGATTAAATATTGTACAGGTGCTTTTACATGACTTCCTGTAGTTACGTTGTTTATAATACTGTTGCTTTTAAGTTGCGCTGGTCACATACCTGTTCTTCTACACCTTAAGACGTCTATAGCACTTATCTGCAGTATCAGACACGTGGTAGATACTTAGTAAGTGTTGAATCCGAGACTGGAGGGGCAGATTTTGTAAAAACTTTTTAACAGTTTTATTGAGATAATTTACATAAATAAAACCTCACCCATTTAAAGTGTACAATTCATTGGTTTTTAGTCTTTGTACAGAGTTCTGCAGCCATCACAATAATCCTATTTTAGAATATTTTCATCATCCCAAAAAGAAACCTGGAACCTATTAGCAGTCATTCTCCTTATCCCGCCAACCCGAGACAACTGCTAATCTACTTTCTGTCTCTATATATTTGCCTATTAGAAAAGATTCGATGAAGGCTTTATAATTGGTATTGTGAAAACTATAGGTATACTGTCCACTTCCCAGTGGAAAAGTACATTTTAATGCTTGTATCGCCCTAGAGCTTCCAGTTTTCCACATGCTGTCTTCCAGTATCACCACTACCAGTACTAGAGCAGTGACGACAAGGACTGACAAAAAGCAGATCATTTGTGATCTTTGAAATATAATTTTGAGTAGAATGATAACCATTTTACTGGGAACCAAGAGAAAAATGAGAGTAAGATGGCAGATATAACCTGGGTTTTCAACAAGTGTACTTGGTGCACAAGAAAATAAGGTCGTCTTGTCTCACTATGTACCAACCACGTTGGCTATTTTGTTTCTCATGAATATCAACCTTCAGGCACATGCCTAACCCCCATCCACCCCTTCACCCAGCCGTCATCTGCTGTGCTTCAAGAATCAACCATACTTGATCAGAGTAGCTTTCCCTAATGCCTCCCTCTAAAAGCTACATTGGGTCCCCATCATTTGTATCCTCTCAGCCCTGGTCTCACTGTCATCACATTTGTTATTTATTTATTTGCCTATACACACTGGGCTGTAAGCTATGAGAGCAGGAATTATTTGGTTTTGTCTTGTTAGCCACCATAAATATTGAACGCATAGATGAGTAGTAGCTTTAGTAATGGATAGTGATAAGTATCAAAGCACTTTTTTTTGTTGTTGTTGAGGAAGATTAGGCCTGAGCTAAGATCTGTTGCCAGTCCTCCTCTTTTTTTGCTAAGGAAGATTGGCCCTGGGGTGACATCCGGTGCCCATCTTCCTCTACTTTGTATGTGGGATGCCTGCCACAGCATGGCTTGATAAGTGGTGCATATGTCTGTGCCTGGGATCCAGACCTGCGAACTCCGGGCCCCCGAAGCAGAGCACACAAACTTAACCACTGCGCCACTGGACTGGCCCCTCAAAGCACATTTTTTTTGTTTTATGTTTTTATGACTTTTCAGGTTAAGGAGCATTTATGCATCTTTAAAGGCAAAGGGCAAGGAACAAGGAGACTGAAAAATATGAAAATGTTACAGCATAATTCATGGGTATAGGGATAATATTGTGAGCAAAGGATTAGTAGTAGCAGTTAGGAGAGGGGTTAGGATGAAGAAGGAAAACATCATCTTAGTTGACAGTGTTATTGCTGAGTAAAACATACACATGATGCCCAAGTTTTAGATCTTATTCTGCAGTCTTTTTACCTTAAAAATTGGTTTAGAGCAGTAGTTCTTTTTTTTTCTTTCTTTTTTTTTTTTTTTGTCAGCCCTGAGCTAACATCCGTGCCAATCCTCCTCTTTTTTTTGTTGAGGAAGACTGGCCCTGATCTAACATCCGTTAGAGCAGTAGTTCTTAACCTGGTTTAGGGGTATCCCCCACCTCTACCCTCCAAGAGGATGGTGAATTTGGATAGGGAAAAAATTAACATATTTTCATGAACCTCAAACTGGATCTAGCTAGCATTTCTTTCTATTATAAATGTAGGCAAGAGCCTCCCCACTAATTTTAGCAGTACCTATGGCTTTGTCACCAAGAGAAATCACAGATATTTTCATATCACATTGTTGTTGCAGGTATCTCAAAATATTGTTTACACTACAAAATTATAGTACTAATTAGACCTGCCCCTATATCTTATTATTTAATGCATTAATAAAGAGCATGTACATTACTATATCAAAATTGATTTTTTAAGTAATTTTATGGTAGCTGAATTTCTCTATAATTGGTTTCCTTTATAATGCTATGCATTATTTTATGCATTTAAAACATTCGGAGAGTGGGTCTATTGACTTCATCAGACTACTAAAGTGGCAGGGGTGGGGAGGGGAGGGAATCCATGGCACCAAAAAGATTTAGAACTCTTGGTGTAGAATGAGTTACTCCAACCACCCCCACACCCCACACTCCACTGCCCCTCTCCCCCCACCCCACCCCAAGTTGTTTGGACAAGTTCTTGGTCATTGTGGCTAAATACATTGGTGCAGGATTGCTCTTTTAGTTGGTAGATTTCCAATAGTTACTTCCTTTTCCCTTCGTATTGTTTTTCAATTTTACATTACTTCCATGCTTGTTAATGCCCTCCCCAGGAGTGTGATATATATATATTTTTTTAAATTTTATTTTAATTTTATTTTCCCCCCCCCAAACCCCAGTAGATAGTTGTATGTCATAGCTGCACATCCTTCTAGTTGCTGTATCTGGGACACGGCCTCAGCATGGCCGGAGACGCGGTGCGTCGGTGCGCGCCCGGGATCCGAACCTGGGCCGCCAGCAGCGGAGCGCACGCACTTAACTGCTAAGCCATGAGGCCGGCCCAAGGAGTGTGATATATTAGATATGTAATTAATATCTAAAAAATGTTGAAATCATCACATTATCAGAATTATTACTTTGATGCCCATACCCACAGCTAAAAACTGTGGTTCTTTTCTCAGTTACTTCATGTCTAAATCATTTGTCAGTGTGGAGAAATCAATCTAATCTGTATTTGTGTTTATGGTTCTAGTTGCTTGTATTCTACAGTATTTGTTTTCTTTATTAAACCTGATTCTCCAGTGTCCTGCAGTAGCCAGGTAGCAGCACTGAGTGTCTTTCTGTAGTGATAATGCTCCGGGTCCCAAACTGTTGCAAAGGTATTTCTGCAAGTTGTAAATCCAAAGCATTAAGGATAAAAATTATGTATTACCTTTTAAAATCTGATTGTATTTTAAATGTGAAATTACAAGAGAAGGATAGATTGATGCTCTTACATTTTTGTTGGCAGGAGAAATCAAGTTTAGATCATTAAATTCTAGATCCTTGTATTCAGAGTAAAATGAAGCCCACAAAATCTAAGGAGCAAATGTGAACGGGGAAGCTTAAGGAGAATGATAGTTACATGGCAATCTTGTTTACCAAGAATTAATACAAAACCAGGAGGTAACTCACATTTACTCTAGTATCTAGTTCTCCTTCAGAAGGACTGAGGAGTTACCATGAATCAAAATGTAGTCAAACCTGTCTTGCCTTATTGGTTCTGTTTTCATAGTAAGATGGAGCTTAGTGTAAGTACTGACAGTTTTAGGTTAAAGTGTCTAAGACTCAAGTTCATAGATGCCTGCATCTTCCAGAAGTAATCAACAAATGAATGTGGTACCAGAAGGATTGGTGACTTAGGACACTCAGGAATTTAAATTGAGAATAGAGGGGTTGTATTGTGGTTGAGAGTGCCCTACTGTTAGAATCTGATAATTGGAGGAGAGGGGGAGAAGGAAGTGCCTTTCTTAACTGCCATAAATGAATTATTAACCCCAACACACACAGAGACACCAAAAACAAACACAACAAAAAAGGGAAAAGAAGCCAACACGGGATGATTTACAATGAGAAGCAGGAAGGAAAAGGGTATAGGAAGAGATAAACAAGAGTTGCCTGTAGGTAATTTCTTCAGTCCATGGTAGTTTGGGCGCTGTTTAAGGAGTATCTATAATTTTAAGAATATATCTTCTATTATGAATGGCAAAATTATACTGTTAAGAATGGTACACATAAATATTAATGTATAGAAACATTGAAAGGAATTTGGACAAAAGAGAGCAGGGTGGCTGGAACTATTAGCAGTAGCAGCCTAAAGGGGGGAATCTGAGTTAATTCTTAGAGTTTAGCCAGATTTTACTAGACCAGGTCCTTATTTTCACTCTCATAAAAAGGAATATAAAGGTTGGATGATGATGTCTTACAAGAGTCTAAGTTTGATAGACAGTGTCTTGAGAATGTAGGTGCTATGAAAATGGGTATATTATAGCACTGATTCAGTGCTTATACTTTATAGTTATTCAGTGAAGACTCTGACATTAATAGCCTACAGATGGGAAGATAAATGGCATAGGAAAAGATATTTGCTTGTTAAAACTATTGCTTTTAAACTTTTATAATTATTTGGCTTATTTGAATCAAAGATGAGTAGATGCTTCTTGATGACTTTATACTTTCAAAAGTGCAGGGAGTGTTTTTGTATTCCTTGTTTTGTTTTCCTCATCTGCCAAATCAAGCACTCTCTACCCTGTTATAGTCTCTAATATGGCTTTTCATTCTTTAATTCAGCAAATGGTACTGAGCATTTCTTGCATGTAAGGCATTGTGCTGGATGCTGGAAATAGAGTTGTGAACAAGACACACACAATGGCTACCCCTATTATATTGGTCAGGATTTTCCAGAAAAACAGAACCAATGGAATGTACACACACATATAGACAGAGAGAAAGAGATTTATTATAGAGACTGGCTCACATAATTATGGAGGCTAAGTCCCACCATCTGTGGTCTGCAAGCTGGAGGCCCAGGAAAACCAGTGGTGTAGTTTTAGTCCAAGCCTAAAGGCCTAAGAACCGAAGGAGCCAGTCGTTTAAGTTCTAGTCTGAGTCCCAAGGCCTGAGAACCAGGAGCATGGATGTCCCAGCTCTAGCAGAGTTAATTCTCCCTTCCTCTGCATTTTTGTTCTATTCAGGCCCTCCAGCTTGGAGAAGTTGATCTTCTTTACTTAGTCTGTCATTCAGATGCCAATCTTTTTGATTCAAATGCTAATCTCAAGCGACACCTTCATAGACACACCCCAAAGTAATGTTTTACCCGCCCTCCCAGCATCTCTTAGCCCAGTCAGGTTGATGCACAAAATTAAACATCGCACCTGTCAAGCTGATAGTCTGAAGGGGAGGACATACAATAAACAAATATCTATTTTTCTGTTGTTGTTGTTATCCTAGTCATAGGGATGGAACATATTTGGGTGCTTTAATCAGAACTGCATACTTATGATAATTATACTGATTTATTGTTCTTAGAAGTCCTTAGGCCTTATAGTGTTACCACCCAATGTGGGGCCTTCTGCTCGCCACAAGACATGCCAATAGTTAAGAGGCAAGGTGGTAGGAGAAAAAGGACGTTTTTGTTACAGCTAACTAGCAAGAGGGAAGATGGCTGACTCATGTCCAAAAGAACCACCTTAAGGGGGCACGAAATCTTACAGCGGTTATATAGGCCATTGGGTTATTGGGGAGGGGGTTAGGAATGTTGACCTTCTGGTGTTACAGACTGGGAGTGCCACACCAGACCTTTCAGTTTTCACTGATGATGGCTATCAGCACAGATTCTCTGTTGGGGGGGGGGGGTCATCACATTCCTGAGGAACTCAGAAAAACAAAGTTATCATCTTATCGCAGCTGGGAGGTACATGCACAAGCAGGGGTTGTAAAAATCTACAGAGCAGTCAGATCTCCTGGAGGGTGCATATCCAGCTGGGTTAGTTTGTCAGAGGTCATTCAAAGTTACAATAGAGTTTTTCTTTTCTACAGTATGGCTTCCCTTATGTCAGTCTTGTCTTGAGCCGGTATCAATAGCAATACTTAAAATATTTCATTTCAGTCATTTTATTTCTTTTCTAAGATATTTCCATTTTCATAAAGAGATTTCTCAGAGAAAAGAAACCGCTACTTCACATCTCCACCTATAACACCTCTAATTGGTCCCCATGTCATTGTCAATCTTTCCCCTACTCCCCGATTTCCATATTGCATACCGATGCCAAGGCTGATCCTAAAACGTTGATTTAATGACATTGTGTCCTAGCCACACACTACTGATAGTTCCCCCAGTTATTTATTTATTTATTTATTTATTTATTTTTTAATTATTTATTTATTTATTTTTCCCCTAAAGCCCCAGGCGATAGTTGTATGTCATAGTTGCACATTCTTCTAGTTGCTGTATGTGGGACGCGGCCTCAGCATGGCCGGAGAAGCAGTGCGTCTGTGCATGCCCGGGATCCGAACCCGGGCAGCCTGCATCGGAGCGCACGCACTTAACCGCTAAGCCACGGGGCCGGCCCCCCCCCCAGTTATTTATATAATTTAAAACTCTTTAGCCAGGCATTCAAGAGTCTAATATAGCCCCAAACTATCAACCAAACTTGACTCTCCCCTCTATAGGAGACCGTGGTCTGTTCTTGAGCCTGCCTAGCACTTTTCCTATCAAAATATCCCTGACTGGTAACAGCATTTTCACAAGGCTTTGGGCAGATTTAGTTCCTATTGATCTTTTGGTTTTCTGAATTCTGTCAGCTTTTTTTGTCAGCCTCAATGACTTGTGCGTGTATCATCTTACATTTCTACTTTTTATGAGTGTTTTAATTTTTTAGCTAGATTTAGTTTGGATATGGGTTTACAGGAAAGGAGATGAGAGCAAAGAGATGGACCTTGCCTTCTCTTAGCATCTTCAGACCTTAAGGTACTTTTTTTTATGCTTTAAGTAAGTAATGATGGTTTTATAAATTGGGAACTCATTCTTCAGCCCACTTCCTGATTGGTCAGGCAAGACTAAGTTTAAAAGCATTGATTTGAAACAAATGGAAAATGAAACCCCTGCACTTGTTTTTTTTTTTTTTTTTCACTTCCATCCATTAAGTTACTTGATTCTTCTGCATGTTTTCAAACTGTTAGGAAGAATAAGGTCCCGGTCAAACCAGAGTTCTTTTCTTAATCTCATAGATATTCAAGTACCTACATTGTACACATCTATTTACCACAGTGTACTTAGTAGCAATACCTCTTGTACTCACATAAAAAATGTCTGAAGATAAGACCTGAGTTTCTAGGCTGAAGGCATCTAGAAAGTGGAGAATAGAAGTGAGTTTGTTTGTTTGTTTGTTTGTTTATTTATTTATTTATTTATTTATTTATGAGGAAGATCAGCCCTGAGCTAACATCCATGCCAGTCCTCCTCTTTTTGCTGAGGAAGACTGGCTCTGAGCTAACATCTATTGCCAATCCTCCTCCTTTTTTTTTTCCCCCAAAGCCCTAGTAGATAGTTGTATGTCATAGTTGCACATCCTTCTGGTTGCTGTATGTGGGACGCCGCCTCAGCATGGCTGGACAAGTGGTGCATTGGTGCGCGCCCAGGATCTGAATCCGCGCCGCCAGCGGCAGAGCGCGTGCACTTAACCGCTAAGCCACGGGGCTGGCCCCCCTCATTGCCTTTTGATCTTTCACTCTCAACATAAAATTCTAGGGAGCATATTCATTGTATCTAAATGTGGGACCACACCTATGTAGTTAACTTTGCATTTTCTAGAAAAATATAATTATTAAAATATTAAATCCTCATACTTTTCAAATATGGTAAATTTTGATATCAGTTCTTGTTGGAGTTAACAAAGAAGCTGCAGTCTGGCTTTTAAAATAGCTTGTGCTTTTTGTTTGTTTTGTTAACATTTTAAATGTTGGCCAATTTTCATTTTAAGCAGAATTCGTAATCTAGGTAAGTTTGAAATAAAAATGGTAGTGTTTATTTCTAGGAAAGTCCCTTACCAGAATTATAGGCATATAGAAACTTGAAATCATTTATTGCAGTGATTCCCAGTCCTTGGAGTCTGAAATTAGCAGTAGATATTTCTTGAGTTATTGGGGACAAATTGTATATTTATCCATGGTAACACAGCACTGGATAATTAAAACATGATTCCAATCAAAAGTAAATGTCATCTTTGTGGTAATACTGGTTATTTTCTGTAATCTGAAACTAAGCAAAAATGTGACTCCTTTTTTAAAAAAGGACAAGGAGTTATTGATTAGCTACAACTTGGTAGGAAATGGGACAGGAGTTTAATAAAAGGGATCTTTGCCTTCTGAAACATTTTAGAATGACTGATATAGTTTCTTTCATTTCTTCAATAGGAAATAAAACCAGTTGAGATTAAGAAACTTGCCCAAAGTCACAGGAATCAGTGGCGGATACGGTATAGAATTCAACTGCCCTAGAAAGAGAACTGTTAAGACTGCCA
This sequence comes from Ceratotherium simum simum, assembly GCF_057802395.1. Lineage (NCBI taxonomy): Eukaryota > Metazoa > Chordata > Mammalia > Perissodactyla > Rhinocerotidae > Ceratotherium > Ceratotherium simum. The sequence goes on from NC_141903.1 coordinate 27,685,891, forward strand.
TGCAAGTTCCTTCTCAATAGGACAATGGGGTCACTTGACAGGAAAAAAAAAAGTCTCCTTACACTTATTTTGTGTTGGGCAATGTAGTTAGTCAGTGGGTTCATCATCTGAATAGAGGGAAAACTATCTTATGCTTAGGGTTTAAGAATTTTTAAAATTTGGCAATATTAAGTGATAATTAACTTTTCATAATGCCCTCCCTTCTACTTTTCCCCTTTCGTTAGGTGGTATGGTCAGGAAAAAGACTACAATGTGCTAGTCATGGATCTTCTCGGACCCAGCCTAGAAGACCTCTTCAATTTCTGTTCGAGAAGGTTCACAATGAAAACTGTACTTATGTTAGCTGACCAGGTACGTGAAATTTTAATGAAAATAAAAACTGAGAATACTACTGTTCACCACTATTTAACAGTAATTTAAATATTTATAAACCAGAGTATTATAATCCTATTTGTTACTATTTAACCTTAGGATTAGCAAAAAAAGAAAAAAAGATGATAGTATGGTATACTCATTCAAGTGTAGTACTATAATATGACTTACAGATGTTTTCCTATGGATATGGGACAAAACGGATTATCTTGGTTTATTACTCACCTGTAGACTAGTAGTTTTCAAGCTGCTCATCAGATGGAGTGTATTTGTTTTAGTGTTGAATATAGCAGGTTTCTTTATAAGATTTTGTTTGAAGAAAGGGTTCAGTGTATATAAGTATAGATAAATATATACAGTCATGTGCCACATAACGTTTCTGTCAACAAGGGACTGCATATACTGGTCCCATGAGATTAGCACCATATAGCCTGGGTGTGTAGTAGGCTATACCGTCTAGGTTTGTGTGAATACACTCCATGATGATTGCATAAGGATAAAATTGCCTAACGACACATTTCTCAGAACGTATCTCCATCATTAAGTGATATTTGACTGTATATTGGAATTTTGGTTAAATTAAGCAAATTGAATGCTATATATTATGTGTGAGACCCTAATGAAAGCTATATTTTTGAGGAAAATAAGGTACTGAAATAGTTTAAGGAAGAATTTTTGACCAAATAAATGCTTCTTGTGAAGCAATAGATTCTCAGCCGTTGGTAGTATTTAAGCAAAACTAGGGAAATTTTGGAGATGTCATGAATTAGATTCATGCATTGGCTGGAGGTTAGATTACAGTGTTTTAAAGCCAGAGCTTAGATTTTTCGATCTTAAGAAAATAAGAAAGAAAATTAGTTTTAAAGAATTTTAAGATGGGGGAATGGGGTCAGGAACAAGCCTTGAGGAAACAGATAATACGGTAAAAGGTAATAGGTAAATGTCAAGGAATTTATAATTTTAAATTTTGGTCAAGGTACCTTTAAGGGCAGGTATATGTTGGAAATGCTTCAAGGCAAACTCAGTGTCTTTCTAAAAATGCTATGGAAGAGAATGACATTTTACAACTTAGATTGGATGTCATAATAAAGTAAAATGAGGTGATATACAGAACTGGCATTTAAGGTAGAAATTTAGAAAGTATAAATTCAAGTGATTAGAAAATAGTGCTCATTTTCTGTAATCAACACCATGTATTAAGCTTAACATAATACCGCTGAGTGGCTCAAGCAAATATTATTAGCAAATGATGGTGTTCTATTTGTGGCACGTTACGAACTCGGGTATTAAAAGGTTAAAAACCATTTAGTGTCTTTTAACTAACATGTGAGTGAATTCTAGTAAAAGTTTGTATTCTGTAGGCCTAGTAACACATAGGCATTCTTACAGTGAGCATTTATTCGGGACCTACCACTGTACTTACTTAGCACTGGGGGTGCAAGGAAGAATAGGAATTAGTTCCTTCTCTCTAGAAACGTAGAGTTGAGTAGAGAAAAATGGAAAAATACAGTGTTTAAGATTCTGTGATAGAAGTTTATATTGGGTGCACTGGTAACATAGGAGAAAGAATGTACTTCAGGAAAGAGTGTTGCAAGAATGCGTTTGTTTAAGGAGGTAACAGCTAAGTCTTGCTCTGTAGATGATAGGCAACACTTGAAGTAGTTTGTGCCGTTAACTATCTTTTGCCTGACCTTTTCCCAGTGAGTTAATAATCACAGTTTAATGATGGGTATTCCTTACCTAGGATAAATACATACATTAAGTGAGCCAAATGTTTTAATTCCTTTAATGTACAAGGTGCTGCTGTACTTAAAGGTGGTATTTGGACATTATATACATCTACTTCCTTGTAAGTAGAAATAGTTTAAGCCAGGGATTACAGATTTAACTTCAAAAGAACATTTGTCAGCGCCAGCCTGGTGGTGTAACGGTTAAGTTCCCATGCTCCTGCTTCAGCAGCCCAGGGTTTGCAGGTTAAGATCCTGGGCGCGGACCAACAGATGCACTGCTTGTCAAGCCATGCTGTGGCGGCATCCCATATAAAGTAGAGGAAGATGGGCACGCATATTAGCTCAGGGCTAGCTAATCTTCCTCACACACACATACACAAAAAGACATTTGTCAAGGTAGAGGAGTAAGATTTAGAATCTGTATATCCATGGTAATAAAAGCTCTGGGGAAAATGGGGACAAACAAAAAATAGAATCTTGGCACATACTACTGAAAGAGCAAGAACATATGGGTAAAAAGATCACGTCGGCAGTCTTTGGATGTGCAAAACATTTTCAAATACAACTTCTAAGTATTTTACAGAAAAGGTAGACATTTGATAATTTGAAAATTAAAACTTACAGAAGAGGTGCCATATATAGTTGACACATTTTTAAAAATTTAAATCTTTACACAACTGACAAAAGATTGTCTATTGTATGCAATGGAATTCTTAAAAATTGATGAGAAAAGGACAAGCCGAAAGAATAATGGACAAAGAGTATAGATTGACAGTTCATAGAATAATAAATCTTATATGGTCAGTAAAAATGAGCAGATTTCCAAGCTAAGCATTAAGACCAAGTACAAGTGAGGTCGATACCTGTCAAATTGGCAAAATATAACTTTGCTAGCGGGAAAAAGAATACTCTCAAATACTGTTGGAAAAATGAGTTGTTATAGCCTATTTTGAAAGGCAGTCTGATGGCACCTATCAAAATGAAATACGTACATACCCTTCAACCCAGGAACTCTCCCTGTAATTGTATGGGATGTATTGCCCATAGAAATAAAAGCACTAGAAGATAAGGATATGTTTAAGTATATTAGTAGCATTATTGTTTACAATGGGAAAATACTGGAAACAATGAGAATACTGTGAGTTGGGAGATGATTGGGAAAAACTTAAATCTATGCCACAGACTATTTGTAGCCATTGAAAAGAGGACCAAGACCTATGCTATTTGACTTGGCAGAATTTCCAAGAAATTGAGAGCCGCTTGTTAGAAAGACATGTTTACTATTCAGTTTTTGAATATGATTATATAATATAAATGTGGAGAAAAAACATGGGCGAGTCCAAAAAGCATGCCATAAAGGAAACCCAGCATGTGTATGTTCCCATTTACATAAGAGTTATATGCTTATGGTGCTAACAATTTCCAGGAATGTTTGGGATATGTTTAGTTAAACAAGCATACAAGAATAAAGTGAATAGAATGCTTCTTTTTCAATTTAAAACAATAACAATGACTTATAGCTATGTCTGTCAATTGGTCATAATTCCCTATTCCCAAGTATATGTGTGTGTCTGACTTTATGCAGTGTGTATTTAAGAGCATGGAAATAGATCTGGGTGGTGCCAGGTTGTTTTAACACAGGTTACCTCAGGGGACATAGAATTGGGTGATGATTTAGCTTTTACTTTATATAATTTATTACAACAACTGAAACAATTCTAAATTTATTACTTTTGTAATTTAAAAATTGCAGACAGCAATTCTTCCTGTCACGTTAGATGCTGTCATGTTTATAATCATTAACACTGGAAGAGCAAGCCAAAGGATGCTACAGGTTTGTGCTTAGATATCCATCAATTTAGAGAGAAAAGATATGCATCAGTCTAGGGATAAATGGAGAACCTGCTTGCCCTTTCCGTTTGATTTTGTCTACCACTGTCTTTGTGAATTCTATTAATAAAGTTATTAAAATATACTGTGATCTTAAAAAATAATTGAGAAATAATGTGTTGCTTTCTTTCATTACTTAATTCAAATGACTTAATTATTTCTCCCCTTTTTTTTTTTCTAGATGATCAGTAGAATTGAATATGTGCATACAAAGAATTTTATACACAGAGACATTAAACCAGATAACTTCCTAATGGGTATTGGGCGTCACTGTAATAAGGTTAGTCAAATGTTCTTTGCATGAAAGAACAAAGAGTAAAAACTCCAAGAATTGCTTTGGTAAACTTGCAATCTTTAAAAAGTCATAGTAAATTGAATTTGCTGTTGATAATTGCTTTAGAAGATTGTGCTAGAAGGATAATTGGCTAACTCGATTAACTTAGTAACTTGAAAGAAATTCTCTCCAACTTACCCACCAAGGTTATCTATATGGAAATATAAAATTCCCAGGAGCTTTAAAATGAAATGTAATATCTATGTTAACTATTCAACAGTTGTATCTGTTTTTCATTCATTCAAATAGTGAAAAACCCCATATACTTTTCTTCCTGAATACTAAAAATCAGATTTTAACCTTTGTCTCTGAAATGTGGGTTTTTGCAATATATGTGCTTGTGCCAGCGTGGGAACCACTGACCCATCTGTCACCATGGCGATAACATTTGCTGAATGAGCTAGTTGATAATGAGAATTCTTCAGTCCTTGGATTTGTTTATTCAAAAGGATAACTTCTGGGCCTTCTTCAAAAGTAGTTGACAGTTTCTTACTTGGGTGCCAAGTTGGGTGGATTCTCCACCCCTCTTCCCCCTTTCAAAGGAAAATACAGACAAGTGAAATGAACATTTATACAACAAAATTAGTATTCTTTGAGTTCTCAGAATGGTTGAACTAATGGGGCAATTGGGTTTTAGCTAGTGATGCATGATTGCAGTTAGAAACTAATTGTGTTGAAATTTTTTCTGCAATGATTAGTTTTATTGAGTGAATTGCTTTATTTATCGATTCAATGTTGAGCTCGGGCAGACAGGCAGCATTGGCAATGCACTAAGCATGTTATGATCTGATGACCTAATAGAAATTCTCAACTTCAGGACAACTTGGGGGCTTTTTTGTTTTTTGTGTTTTTTTGTTTTGTTTTTGCAAGGAAGATTCCCATTTGTTTAATTAAACCATTAGTGAATGTTTGGTGTTTTTAGGTCTAGCTATAAATGTTTACCTTTGTTTGCCTGTATGAATGCCAACTTGGAGCCATTACCATTAGAACTGGTGTTGTTAATACATGAGACATTAATGTTGGTCTGACCAAGTTTTAGGAAATTAAAATTTTTGTTGAAAGCTGAGCTTTAAATAATGAAAGGTGTTTAAATCTACATATAACTTACCTTGCCATTCCCAAATTACATCTTTTTTTTTTTTTTTTTTTTTAATATTATGTAGGTTCTCTCTTTGAAACGTCCAGGTTCCTAATTGTTATTGCAAAACCTGGTAATTGAATTGAAAAAAAATTACTGGTGTTAATTTTTTGGGCAGTTTTGTCAGTTTGACCCTAATCTTTTGACTGTTTCCTAGCCCTCTCCTTCCCATTTTCTTCCCACTAAAGACCCATTATCCTGCTGTGATCCGTGTTCTGCATGTTGACATTGCAGTACATGGTTTTTGCCTTAAAATTAAATGCTGACCTAGATAATACCTCTTTGCTTCCCCCCTCCCCTTTAAAAATAGCTTGTTAATCACATGGTTGTGTTAGGAAATCCAAATTGCCCAGTGATGAAAACCTTTTTAGGATCTTGTGTCCTCTTCAGAGATATTAAAAAGAAGATTGTGGAGCTGCTTGCTGTTATACAGATTCAGAGAGACTCAGGGGTAGAAGCGCAGTGTTTTACTTAACTAAGATTCAAATTCTAAATGTTGTTGAACATTTTAGATTAGTGTTTTGTTTATGTAGTTGGTTTTTAGTGTTTTCTGTATTATAGTTTGAAAAATGCCAGTTATATGAAACTGGATTCCTTGGTCAGCTTGTTCCAGTAGTTTTCTATTCTTGGGGAAAAAAAAGTTTTGGGGGGCTTGTGAGGTTGATTTTTAAAGTCAAATTTCTTATTTGGAAAATTGTTCTGAATTTGATATTTAGGAGTAGCAACTCCAATCTTTGCTCATCTCGTCCAGTAATCAGCCCTGCATGCTTATGAAAATAAATTTTAAGGTGACTAAATGCCTTCTACCTCTTCCTTACTGAAGATTTTTTTCCCCTGTACAATCTTTTGGGGGAAGGGCAGATTGTGGTACTAAAGATTGCAGATCCAAATTCCCTGTTTTTAATTAAAATTAAAGAGCCAAATGTCACCATTGCTCTCCCTGTTTCAGGCAGTGACACAATATAGTGGCATTAAAAACCTGAGTATTTTCCAGAATTTAAATGTTCTTGAGCATGTGATTCTTATTTGGAAAACTGAGAAGCTACAGTGCTTGGTGGAAGAAGGATGGCATTTGGCTACCCTGTTCTTTCTCTAATGCCTCGGTGTTGCCTGTCTGCGCCGGCCATTGTTGCAATGTGAGCAATACTGTTTGATGCACTGCCACCCTCTATTGTCTGTTTAGTGTTTAGAATCTCCAGTGGGGAAGAGGAAAAGAAGCATGACTGTTAGTACTTCTCAGGACCCATCTTTCTCAGGATTAAACCAGGTCTGAAACTGTCTCCTATTCCAACCTCAATCCCAAATTCATGTGCTTTTCTTTTTTATTGTTTTATTTTGATTATTTTTGTTTTGTTTTAATTCTGGAGAATATAGATCTTGCTCTAGCACCTCTTACGTTGGCATTATTCAGACATACTTGGCAAACATAACATTACTAAGGTTTCTTTGTGGCTTTTGCTTAAAGCTTGTAAAGTTCAGAGAAAACATAAATGAAAACAGGATTATGTTTATATGTCTAATATCCACATGAGGAAATAATATGCTGGTCTAGTATTGAAATTCTTTACCTAATGGTAAATTTGAGATAGACTATTTAGTTTTTAAAAATGTATTTGGAGTTGCAGAACTTAATGCATGAAATACATCTAAATTCAGTTGCATCAGTGCTGTATGATGACTATATTCTGCCTCAACTCTCTTCCCCTTCCCTAATGAACTTCAGATAAGTGTAGATCAGATTTCAGATCTAGTGTTTCTAGAATTGATTTACCTCAATCAGTGAATTCTTTCAGTTTCAACCAATGGCATAAAATGCTTAAAGAGCACTATGTGCTCTGAAGCTATAAGACATTTCATTCTAACGATATAGCAGTAACATAACTGAAGCACTTATCAAACAATTACTATTAGTAACACATAAGATCAGTTAAATGAATGCATAACCTGATGATTTAGTGTTTGGCAGGCTAGATAAACACCCAAATAATTTTCTAAATATTTTTTAAATGTAAGCAGAATTCTTCATATTTTCTTTTACTTTTGTAGAAGTTAGCTTTCTTGCTGTATGACTTTTCAGACAAACAAGGGAAAATGATGTTTTCTTTTAATCAGAAAATTTAGCTACATAAATTTTGAAGTTCCTGGACAAATGAATCTTTATCGTTCAATTTAGTATACACTGAGAAGGAAGTATTGGCATGAGTAATCAAAAAGGGAAAAAAGTTGTATTTGATATGTGAGCATACTTTGTAGTTCCTTAATTACCATATGCATCATCTGGGTAATCATTTAATCCTTTCTCATACTGCCCAGCGTTATTCCAGGGACCACCTTCTCCTGTTGTTAAAAAAGTTTCAGAGATTCAAATTTCTTTTTATTCATAAAAAAATACCAACTGGTGACTAGATCTTGGTTAAGGGGGGTAATTAGACACATTATAAGGCAACTTTAGTGCCCTGTTTTTACTTATCCATCCATTCACACATTTTACTTATGTTTTGTAGCATAATCATTTAATAATTTCCATAAAATTCTACTGAATAGTTTATATTCTGTACATACAGGTTAGCTGGGTTGAGAGGAAAAGTGATCTTGTGAATTTTTTGGAAGGGCAGGGGAATGTGACCCCTGATTCAGAGAAAAATTGCTACAAATACTAAACTAAAATTGGTAATAGTGTTTCTGAAGAAAATGCACCTCTGCTGGATGGAGTTATCCCAGTATATCCAACATTAACTCGTTTCCACATGCCTTTGGAAGGCTGCATTCTTTCAAACAGGCACAAATTTTACTTAGAACATGCAATTAAAATCCACAGAAAAGTAGCTTGACCCTCTCAAAGAGATTAGACCTCTTTGCATATGCAAACCTATAAAAATAAGTTATCTTACAACTTACTGAATCTTGTCTTTTCCTCATTGGGTTCTGCCTTTACGTAGTTGCGGCTGTTTGGTTAAGTATCCTTGGTATCACGTGGTTTCATGTAAACACTTCCATCATGTGTTTATATTTGTTTATTTATTTATTTATTTATTTTATTTTTTTGTGAGGAAGATCGGGCCCTGAGCCAACATCCGCCAATCCTCCTCTTTTTGCTGAGGAAGACTGGCCCTGGGCTAACATCCATGCCCATCTTCCTCCACTTTATATGGGACGCCGCCACAGCATGGCCTGACAAGCGGTGCGTCAGTGCGCGCCTGGGATCCGAACCAGCAAACCTCGGGCTGCCGTAGCGGAGCGCAAGCACTTAACTGCTTGCGCCACTGGGCCGGCCCCTATATTCATTTTTAAATTCAAAGCATAGAGAGCTACTTAAAGAACCTTGATAGATACCAAAGATAATGAACTACCAAGAGATTTTAAAAAATTTTGTTTTAAATAGTTTTTCTTTCAGTTGTTTGCCCTTAAAATAGAATACCTTTGTTTAGCAGTGACATTACTCTTCCTGGCTTATTTTCAGTTTTCAAGAGAAAAGTTTAAATTGATTTATTTGCTTTGTAGTTTTTGTTTTGATTAAAGATTGAGATATTTAAGAAGATAGTGTTTGTGTTATTTTTAATTTTCTTGACTTAGATTTCATCCTTTAGAGTTGTAGAAGGAAAGAACTCTCTAGTGAACACTGAGTTTTTATAAAGCAATCTTTTACTTGTGAACAAGTGTCTGGTTATTGAGTTACAAATTGAGCTACTGAAGGTAGATTGAGATGTGAATGAAACTATCCACACATAATCATGTCCGAGTTGTTCCTATTTTCTCCTTCATTTTGAAGTACTAAAGGAAGCTGTCCTAGAAAGCATCCCTTAGAGGAGAGTCTGTCCTAATCAGTTTTTATTCAAAACCCACATAATTTTTAGGGATATTTTTAAAATACCATGAAGCTAGATGTCCTTTTGTGTTTATTTTTCCCTTGTTTTCTTTCCATGTGAATCTGCAGAACCTAAGGAACAATTTTTTTGTTTTGCTTAATAGAAGTGTATTTTGCACATTTTACTATTTGTGTACTGATTTTTGAAACTTAAGAGTATGAGCTTTCTCTTAGTGTTTTATAATGCTAACTTTCTCATATTCCTGTGATAACTCGATTGCTTAGGGAGTGAGTTTAATCAGAGAACTTTCATTATCCACTTACATTTTACTAAAAATTTAATCTTGATTTTAATAGTAGACTAGGTGAAAATAAGTATCTCTGTTAAAATGGTTATAAAAGCTCAAACCTCAGTGCCTTTGTCCTTCATCATATAACTAAGAGAGGCGCTTGGTCACATCTTTTTCACCTAAATTAATAACTTGGTTTATTTATATTTTAACACAAACCCTAACAGGTTAGGTGATTGGGTTTTCCAGCTCATCACAGGATATAAACTGGCAGAAGGGACCCAGTGTCAGCCTAATGGAAAGAAGTACAGAATTTAGGCATAACTAGAAAAAAATAATCTAGGGCTATATATTGTAAGGGCATATAAACTTACCTTGCTCAATAGTCTTTGTAGACATAACTTTTAATAAGTGATTTTTGTGATAAAGGCTAAAATTTTAAGTGAAGATTATTTTGCTTTAGAAGGTAGGTAAATATTAATATATTGGTTTTTTTTGGTCAGAAAATAGTTTCATTTGTTTTTTTTTTCTTTTAAAGGTTTTAATCGTGGAGAGTAAACCTGAATTACTTGAAAAAATTAGCTGCATTATAAACGAGATCTTATTCCCTGTGTACCATATAAATAAGATGGCACAAAACATTATTTTGTTCTAAGACACTAGTTTGGTTTTTAGTTAGCTTATTTAAACTGCTAATTGTAAGCCACCTTGATTTAAATAAGTACTAAATGCCTTTTTAAGATTTTAGATAAACTTGTTATATTTTCTAGAAGCTTAACCTGATCACATGCATAAATGTCAATGGGAAGTATTATTATATAATGCATGCTTGTTTTAAAAATGCTTATTTTTTGTTAATTAAAAAATCTTGATTTTGTTGTCAGTATCAACCTTTCAGAGTTGTCTTATTTTAGGTAATGAGCATTCTGTTGGCATACTGAAGAGTGGCCTTTGTAGAATGGAAGAGTTCCAGATAGCTTATGTCTAGTTTTTGAAACCTCGTGCTTGTTTACCAGTAGTAGCAGGACGTCAGATTTCATTATGGCTCACAGCACACTTGTCAACTCTGCTCTCAAGCATGTATACATTTATCCACTATTATTTTAAAGACAGGCTTCCAAGTGTTTAATGAACTGGGCCTGTGAAATTTGTTCAGCTGACAAGGATCAACCACTTTATTTAACTGTATTTTTTAACTTGATTTATTGATGAGGGCTAGTAAAAGCTTATTGGAGTGTTAAGTTTATTCATTTCTGTTCTGCTTATAAAACTTTATATAGTTGAACAAAATAGAATAAATGCCGTTTAATGAACAAGAAACAGTTTAATTGAACAAGGTTGGAAACCTAATGTCTCTTTATTTTCTTTTAAAGTTATTCCTTATTGATTTTGGTTTGGCCAAAAAGTACAGAGACAACAGGACAAGGCAACACATACCATACAGAGAAGATAAAAATCTCACTGGCACTGCCCGATATGCTAGCATCAATGCACATCTTGGTATTGAACAGAGGTGAGTTTGAAAATTGAATGTGTTTGTGAAATCCATAGCAAAAGCCATTAATGGGTTTTTGAAATATTTTAAGTAGTTTCTTACAGTATCTAAAGATGTCTCTTGGCTGAGGATTTGAAGGATGCTTATTAATCCTGTTACCTGCTGCTTTAGCCAAGTACAGAGGAGCTAATTAAATGAGGCCTTTTGGTTTTCTTTGTTGCAAGTTGCCTCTTGGGGAGAAAAGATTGCATGATGGAAAGTTAGAAGTATAAATACAATTTTGTCTCAATGTTTATTGTCGTAGCTGAAGACAGTACTGATTTTCTTCATGCTGATCTTGGCCTTTTTATATTTTAATGATGCAAGTTGAGTTTTGGGGAAGAATATATTGGTTATTTTTATAAGGAAAAGGTTATCTGAGTTCTGATGAACCAAAAGGGGTGTTGGTGGACCATCTCCTGTTCTACTCTTCCACTCCTACATAAACAAATAGGATCTGGTTTGAAGTAAACATTGTCATGATCTCTACACTCTATTTCTTGACTTGAGTTTTAATTTTTCATATTCCTTTCATCTTTTATCGGTCATTGTTTGCTCCTTAAAACAAGCATAGAAATGACAAATGATAGGCTTCCAGGTTAGGGAACCTTATGAGAAGAATTTTAAGTTGAGGAATATCCATGAATATCTGAATACCCTGGGTTAAACTGTAATTTTGCATTTCCTGTAGGCCAAAGTATTATCAGTCCTTAAATACATGTATCTATCTGGATATATTTGTATATGTGTGTATATGTATTCATATTCATATAGATGTTTAATTAGCTTTAAAATGTCCATTTATTTCAGCATCCCTGAAGTTATTTTTTGTGAACTTCTGCAAAACTTAGATGTGTGCTGCTACTTGCTTCTTCCATTCTCATTAACTTCATTTGGAAAGTTGTTTAGCTAAATCCTTTTGCTCTTCTTTAAAAATTAAATTGCAAGACGGTGTTGGATTTTATAATTTTGCACTCTTTGAGAAGATTTTGTTTAGAAGTAACTCATGAACTTTTTTATTACCTTTATGTACCTTCTTGCACAAGATACCAAATTGCTCCCTCTCCTACTTGGGAAAATTTCTTTTTGTTACCTGGCTTTCTTTCATATGGTTTCCATAATAATTCCAGCTCATAAATTTACGTTTTCTTTTCTAGTCGCCGAGATGACATGGAATCATTAGGATATGTTTTGATGTATTTTAATAGAACCAGCCTGCCATGGCAAGGACTAAAGGTAAACCAGACTAACATTATCAGTTTTTTGTTTTGTTTTAAGAATAAAAATAAGTATTGAAGATGACCTTTAAGTTTCTTTTCAAATATGAGATTTTCTGAGAGTGAATTAACTTTATTTTTACCTTTTATTGGGAAAATAAAATCTGATTGTTTCAGTAAGAATTAAGTTAATAGACTCCCGCAGTCACACCTGAAAAACAGTTTCCTTTGGGACAGTAAGCAGGTACCCATTGGTAACCAGTAGCTTTATCTGGATGGAAGTTGACATGGGCTAAAAAAGATGGAGACTTTTCTCGTTTTGATATGTTGCCATTATGTTGAAAATGTACACTTTTATGTACAGTAAAACTAGTTTATCCAGTAATACTAGCTATCTTATTTAATTATCCTAAAATTTTGTTTCTGTTAACTAGGAGTTTCACCGTTTTCTGACTGTTTGTGTGTTAATGAGTCACTACGCCCTAGAATTTAATGGCTGTTTTGATATTCATTGGTCCTTTAAAGGAAAATGGTCCCTGTGTGTATTGAGCGTCTGTCAGCTAGACAGATTGCTAAGTGCTTGTGTGGGTAGTTTTATTGAATGTAAATGTTTTTACATGGATAAATATTTTGGCTTAACATCAGTTAAGTTAATGTCACTAAATGATGGGCACATTTTTTGGTATTGATCTGCCTATATCTTTGCCTTTGTGTTGAATATGGGTTAAGAAAACTCATTTCAAATTAGACTTCACTCATTTTTACTTAAATCATAATCTTGATATTCCTGTTAGACTCACCCTTTCCCAATACATTTAAGAACATTTAAAAATGTTCTTAAAGTAGAAACTCATATAAAAAGTTAACAGTTTAGGAAAAAATTTTTTAGGTATATGGTACTTGGACTTCTTGATAATTCTAGGTTATGATTTCTCTTGAATCTCAAGTTTACGTTTATGTATAATGTATTAAACTAATAAGGTTCTTCTCAGCAGTACTGAGTATGTCTATGTGATTTAATTCTTATTTTCCTCAGGCTGCAACAAAGAAACAAAAATATGAAAAGATTAGTGAAAAGAAGATGTCCACTCCTGTTGAAGTTTTATGTAAGGTAAGTGTGCATAATGAGTGTGTGTTTTTTAATATAAATAATCCAAGAACAAAAAGGAACATTTTACTTGCCAGCCCTTAAACATCCTCTTAGGTAGCAAGCTATTTACCATTTTAAATTCAGTTTCTGATGATTTTAAGTATCTTTAAGAATGGCTTGGAGTGGGGCCGGCCCCGTGCCTTAGCGGTTAAGTGCTGGAGCTCGGCTACTGGCGGCCCGGGTTCAGATCCCGGGCACGCACCGACGCACTGCTTCTCTGACCATGCTGAGGCTGTGTCCCACATACAGCAACTGGAAGGATGTGCAACTATGACATACAACTATCTACTGGGGCTTTGGGGGAAAAAAGGAGGAGGATTGGCAATAGATGTTAGCTCACAGCCAGTCTTCCTCAGCAAAAAGAGGAGGATTAGCATGGATGTTAGCTCAGGGCTGATCTTCCTCACAAAAATAAAAATAAAAATAAAAAATAAATAAAAAGAAGGACTTGGAGCCAGCCCTGATGGCCTAATGATTAAAGTTGGTGTGCTCCACATCTGTGGCCCAGGTTTGGTTTCCGGCCGTGGAACCACACCACTTGTCTGTCAGTAGCCATTCCGTGGCGGTGGCTACATAGAAGAACTAGAATGACTTACAACTAGAATATACAACTGTATACTGCAACTTTGGGGAGGGAAAAAAAAAGAGAGGAAGATTGGCAACAGATGTTAGCTCACGCAAATCATTCCCAGCAAAAAAAAAATGGCTTGAACATATGAGTCATTTAAAATAAGTGTTTGTTTTATGTTTCTGGTTTGTTTGGGCCCTATAATCTGTTTACAATGGGAGGGAAAATAAGAGGGCAGGTAAACTTTACTAGTAGAACCTCACCAGTTTGTGAGGAAAATTACATTAAGAAATAGTCTCCTTATCCCTAAACTGGTGTTAGAAAGGAAAGGATATCAGCAATTGGCACATCAAGGAATAGGGAGACAAAGGTAGGCAAATCAGAATAATCCAAAATAGCGAATGTCCGACAACATAGATGACAGTTTGAATCAGACTCATTTCTCTGAAATCTCAAACTTCGTGGAAGGGCACATGAGTTGGGAATGGAGAGATGTTTGTGTCATGATGGATGACCGTGGTTTCTTCTTTAGAAAGAAGATCACGTGTTCATCTTTGAGACAACAATTGCATACCTGAAATAATTAGAAAACAGTACATAATTATATAGTTGGGTGATAGAAGGGAGAAATCGGCATGAGTTGAAATAGTACTTTATGGAAGGGGGAAAATGGTGAGATCTTTGTGTGTCTCCCCATCCACAAATTTGCTTTTCCCTTTTGTACATCTCTACAATAAAGGAGGGGATGGGGTGGGAGCCTATGATCTTTCCTGAGACTCTTTGGGATTTTTTCTTTCTTTCTTTTTTTGTAAGGAAGATTAGCCCTGAGCTAACATCCACTGCCAATCCTCTTTTTGCTAAGGAAATTGCCCCTGGGCTAACATCCATGCCCAACTTGCTCTACTTTATTTGTGGGATGCCTGCCACAGCATGGCTTGATAAGTGTTGTGTAGGTCTGCGCCAGAATACGAACCTGCAAACTCCAGGCCACCGAATCGGAGCGCGCGAAGTTAACCACTATGCCACCAGGCTGGCCCCTCTTTGGGATTTTTTTAAATTGTGAAATACATCTTAGGTTAACGAATAAAATGTTCATATGTGTTATAGTCCACCCAAATAACTTTAAAATCTGTATACTTCAGGAAGCAAAGCATATTTTCTGTACACTACTATTTCCATGCAATGGAAAAGTTCATTTCGTTTATTGGAAAAGTCAGCCATTTTTATAGGAAGAGAATGGGAGGGTTTAGTACATTCTCTGCTTGTGGTCTATGTCTTAATGTTGATCTAGAAATTGTGAACTATGTCTTTCTGGATTAACCACGTATAATTGATTCAGGGTACCATTAATGCAGAAGTATTAGATATTCCTAGAAAAGTAGTGAGATTGTTTTCAGTCTGATGGTTCATTGGTACTTCTTATTTCACATCTGTAATGCTTATGATATTGGTAGTTTTATTTTGTTAAGGTTTTGCCTGTTTTCATAAGGTGGTAATACATGAGGTATACTATTTGACCTTTGGTTGTGGTAAACTCAATTCATAATACATGTAAAAGCAAGTTCATTTGGTAAATGCTGCTTACCATTAACACAGACCATGAATGTATATTACAAATTAAAAAGTCCTGTTAAGAGTTTAAAAAAACAAAAATGTACAATATATTCATTGCTTTAGTTTTAGGCTGTCCGCCCAAAAAATGAAATAGCATAAAAGTATTTTGTAAAAATTAAATGTTTATATCAGTGTAATCAATAAAAATAAATGTTGCAAGTGTATCCATTCTATCCTCTCTTGACCTCCTGAGTGTGAAAAATTTCTCAAAATCATAAGGTTTGGGGAGAAGTCTGCCTTTTAACTTACCTCTCTTCACATTCACATTTACTCAAGAGGAGGAGATGTAGGAATTTTTCTTGTTTTAATACTTTGCATTTCTACATTTCTGATGGCAAATCCTTTTGGTGAATAAAATCTACAGCCTTAAAAATGTTTATATATATCTTTGAGAATCTTTCCTAAGAAACTGAACCTGGAAAAGTTTATGCCCACACATGTACTTACTGGTACTGTTTATAGTAGAGAAAAATTGGAATCTCCTACATGTCTAATCACAGAGAAGTTAATTCTGATGTATTCGCTAGGTCGAATATTATGCAGCCATTCAGTAATTTATGAAGAGGTTGGAAGTAACATAGAAGGCTGCTTGCAATATAATGTTAATGGAAAAAAACAGCGTATTATGTATGCGACATGATAATGGTTACGGAGAAAAGACAAGACAAACCCAGTCTCTTCGTAGGATGAAGCATTGGATTGAACTGTAATCACAACAGTGGTTGCTTTGTATGATGACTCTCTTGGTGATTTTACTTTTTTGTTTTTACAGGTATATACTAGTGTTATAAAAAAGAAAGTAATTTCAGAGTAGGGAGAAAGTACTGTTCATTGTCCTGTTCTGACAAGAGCATTACTGAACTCTATTTTGCCATTTATTCATTGGTGCCTTCAAATTATTAGACAATGATAAAATAATAAATTAACAAGTGGAATATCTAAATTATTTAAGAACATAATACTGTAGGAAAAGGGTACATATTTCATCTACCAATATTAAAAGATATCGTACATAGTAAGGTGGTCAGGATGATGGAATTTTATTAAATTTATGAGGATACCAAGTCATATTATAGTTATTTTAGTTCTTAAGAAGATCTTCTGGCAAAGTAGTAAAATACCCTCCTCAAATACATTTTTTGCTTGTATTTAAATACATTTATTTTTCTATCTTAAAATAAGTTTTTTGTTTTTTTACGTTGTGTTTTAACTCTTAAACTTTAGGGGTTTCCTGCAGAATTTGCCATGTACTTAAACTATTGTCGTGGGCTGCGCTTTGAGGAAGCCCCGGATTACATGTATCTGAGGCAGCTATTCCGCATTCTTTTCAGGTCAGTTTTTAAGGTGTTTTTAAGACTGTAAACTCCATTGAAGGAAATTAGTTAAATCCATCAAACATATCTGTTCTGACAAGTACCAAATTAAAGTGGATCTAACCAATATGAATAAAATTTTAAGAAACTGTGAGTTTGTCATTTTTCCGTTTGTGCAGTGTGCAAATGTGCTTGAAATTATCTTAGTTTGGGAGTTTGGGATAGAGAATCAGTTGAATCAAACTTAAAGTGGAGTCTCACTTTTTCACCATAATTGCAATTCACGGTAGATACAAGTGACTGTTGATGGCCCTTGGAACTCTCTAAGTTTGGTACAGAGCCCAATTCACTACCAAAATGAAAAGCAGTTAAAATATCAAACAGTTATGGAGTCTGTGATGGTGTGGAGGCAGGCCCCAAGTCTAGGTGCAACCCAGAATTGGTTTTGAAGAAAGGGGAAAAATAGAGTAGTATGGCTCGAAATCTTAGTTGGCAGAGAATATGAATTGGGAGTGATCCTCTAACCCCAGAAAAGTCTTCCCAAGCCACCAGCATAGACTTCTCCCTCACAAACGTACAGTCCCATACCTGCTCTGATTTGTTTTTAGGAGTACCTCGTATTATGAATATCTCCCTAGGTAATTGACAGACACCTTGACTCGGTATTTTTGCAGTTCATGCTGCCTTCCATTCCCATTCTCCTGCCTCTTTAAAGAAAGTTTAAAGGCAGCTTCTTTTTGAAAAGGGAGAGGATTTAATCTTATTGAATACAGCAAACCAAAGTGGTAACATTTTCCTCCAGTAGTGACATGTAAAAAGTGGAATTTATTTTAACTGAACAGTTAAAATAATAAAGCATCAAGCCAGCCCTGATAGCCTAGTGGTTCAAGTTCGGTGCTTGACTGCTTCAGCGGCCCGGATTCATTTCCCGGTCGCAGAACCACACCACCTGTCAGTTGCCATGCTGTGGTGGCGGCTCACATAGAAGAACTAGAACAACTTACAAATAGGATATACAGCTATGCGCTGGGGCTTTGAGGAATGGGGGAAAAAAGAGGAAGATTGGGAACAGATGTTAGCTCAGGGCGAATCTTTCCCTGCCAAAAAAAAAAATATCCTAGAAAAAAATAAATTGTCAATAGGAAAAGAAATCTTTTAGAAACTACCACACTTAAGAGAAGATATTCTTTTTCTTAAAAAAAAAGGCCCTCACTGTCTTGAAAGTTCAGTAGAGTATTTAACTGGACTCTTATTAAAGGGTTAATATATGAACTTTATGTTTTCTAGGACCTTGAACCACCAATATGACTACACATTTGACTGGACAATGTTAAAGCAGAAAGCAGCACAGCAGGCAGCCTCTTCAAGTGGGCAGGGTCAGCAGGCCCAAACCCCCACAGGCAAGCAAACTGACAAAACCAAGAGTAACATGAAAGGTTAGTAGCCAAGAACCAAGTGACGTTACAGGGAAAAAAATTGAATACAAAATTGGGTAATTCATTCATTTCTAACAGTGTTAGATCGAGGAGGTGGTTTTAAAATACATAAAAATTTGGCTCTATGTTTTTAAAAAAAGACGTCCTTGGAAAATTTGACTACTAACTTTAAACCCAAATGTCCTTGTTCATATATATATGTATATGTATTTGTATATACATATATGTGTGTATATATTATATCATTTCTCTTGGGATTTTGGGTCATTTTTAACAGCTGCATCTTTTTTACTCATTCATTAACCCTTTCCAAAATAAACATTTGGTGTTGGGAATATGGTATAATCAATCAATCCAAAATCCTAGACCTAACACTTGTTGATTTTTAATAATGAGTCTGGTTAGCCATGGTATTTTGACTTTCTTTCAGACTAACAGTGTTAAGAATTTTTTCTGCATGTTATTATTGCTTTAGCATTTAAAATGGAAAATTGTGAACATTATCTAATTTCAAGAGGTGAGTCTGGCATTGCCCCCAAAGTGTCTATCTTCTCAGTTGCGGAGTATCTCATTTACTCTCTTAAATGCTCAAATAACTGAAAAGCTCGACACATCTTTGCTAGTCAAAAAAATTAATCTCTCCTTTAGTTGCTATTTAACTATGTATGTTCTTAATTTCAAAATGATTCTTTTGTTTTTGGCTTTATTTTTTAAAATCTTGCAAATATTCAGGGTCTGGGGGTTCATTGTGGAATTGAATTCTGTAGGTAGGCCTTGAATATTGAAAAAAACTGGGGCAAATGCCATTGAACTGCTAGTCTATTTCCTTTCTGTCTTTCTCTGGCACTCTTAGTGCTACTAAGGAGTAGAACTGTTAGGGCACAGCTCCATTTCTTATCGCTGTTGCCATACAGTTCAACTCCTGTATTTGTTTCATGTTTTTTGTTTGTTTTTCTTTTCCCCTTTCTGGGGCTTACCTCCTGGTACCTGCCTACTTTGTGGACGTGGTGGGCAGGTAAGGTTTGGTTTTTGGTTTCTGATGATTTAATTTCTGAATGACTGCTCTAGTCTGAACTTGTTCTTCTTTGATCCATATTTTTAGTGTTGTATTTAAACAATTTTGTAATCTAAAAATAGACTAATCTGAGGATACATTTCAAGAAGTGTAATTAACTGATGTCATCCTCATCCCAGCAGCTCATCTATTATGAGTCAAGTTGAGATGCTTCTCTTCCATGTTTCTGTATTTGGGAAGGATTCACAGTTGGAAGTCTAGTGTAGTTGGGTTCTTCGATGAAATTTCGGCTCCGGATAGCAAACACTAATGCTTGCCCACTGCTCTGCCTCTGCATCTCAGTTGGGACTTAATTGCCCCTTTTGAGTGTTTTAATCATTGTATAACTAATCATAGTGCCAAGAAGTTCTTAATGAGATAGGTAGCTAGTGTTGCTGAGGAATAGTCCTAAGACCACGTAGTCTCTAAACTGAGGACTTGTTAACACCTGACAACTATAGTGTATTTACTTTTTCTCACAAAGTGAAACCAATTTTTGCCTAAAGCTAGCTGGGATAATAGGATCATCACGAGTTGCAGTTTCTAGAACTAAAATTAGATTGAAATCTCATCTGACCTAGAACATTTTACTTCAGGCATTCAGCAGCCTTCAGAAAGAATTACCTTATTTTGAGCAAGTTCCATTGTTAGTTTACTGTGTGTTTCTTACTCAATAAACAAGCAGAATTTTTGTCCTGCCTTATCCAGGTCTTAAAGATGAGAAGTTGGACCCACTGAGTTAGTACGTTTCCTTGGGAAAAAATTGTGATTAAACTTGTTTAATCCTTATTTTGTATTGTAGCTATTTTTCATAAAAGCAACTTAAAATCATAAAAATTTCACAGCATTATTACACACAGAGGTTATACAAATTATTACATAAACACAGACTTGCAAAATTTTGAAAAATTGGACTTTTCATAAAACATAGTACATATCATTCACTGATGAACTTTCACAGATGCATTTCCAGGCAGTATATTTTGACTCCAAGCAAAATACTGCTTGCTACTAAAATGTACCGTTCCATAGAATACAAACAACAAAATTTCTTTTTGATCTTTGACTTCTTGAAAACATTTGTTTTATTTTAGATATAAAACTTAGTGGCTGCAAACAAATATCACATGAAACCCCCTATATATATATAAAGCCATGAAAGTATAGCAGGTTTGAGGGTGGCATGAAATAAGTACAGGGAGCCTATTCACCTAACCTCTACCCCAGCTTCATTATCTGGGTAATCCATTAAGAAATCTCCTATGAAGTCTGAAGTTTGAAAACAGTTGCTCTAGGTTACTTACTCTTGGTTCCAAACTCTAAGTAATAAGGGTGTTTAACAGCATACGTAGGGTCCACTACAATAGTTTTCTTTCAGGGAAGAGCTCGTGCAGCTCAATGATTCATTGATTCCAAGAAATCCTTTCAGTGATAATGAAAACACCATATTACATTTTCCTAGTTAAAATTTTAGAAGATGCTTTTTTAATACGTCATATCATTTGTCATTCACAGACTTATATTTCCAGAGGTTTTCACATCAGAGAATTTAGTTTCTTAAGTGAATCTTCAGCAAGTAGATCTCTGTATTACAGGAATATCCATTCCTGGAAAAATCCCCCAGGCAGTGGCATTCACTAAAATATTTTATATGATTCTCTTTATTTTTGAAAAATTTATATCTAATGTTTCTTCCATGGAAAGCTATAATAAGTTGTTTTAGTAGTTCACTAAGAATGTCTAAGTTTCTTTAAAGCCTGACTTAGCTAAGACAGCCTTTATTAGATGTAACAGACTTCTATCCTAATTACTTTTCTAAAGAAAAGGTCTGTTGAAATAATCTATTCCAAGGCCCATCAAAAGACTAAGAAACAAGGCATTTCTCCTACTGCCCGCTATGATCTGTACTAGTTTTCAGTGCACAAGTACCACAAAATTATAATTATTGTTTTCATACATGTTAAGGAGAAACATAAAAGATTCACATCCAATAAACATATATGTGATTATCAGGAAAGTACTTTTCAAGATATTTAAGAAGTAGTACAGGAAAAGGGAATATTTTTAGGACATTCAGAATTCAATTAAGTTCATCATTTCTTTAGTTGAGGGCAAAGATGGGGAGAATTTCAGAAGGTAGTGAAACCAAAGGTGGATCCTCACATAATTCTACTATTCTCATCATCTTTAACCCATCTGTTCACTACTCCAGCCATCGATACTAAGCATAGTTTTATCATCATGATATTTATGGATGTCAAATTGTTGACGTTTAAGAGATTAGAAATATTTTTCCATCACATTATGCTACCATGTCCATGGTCTTCCTTGAATTACCTTCCAGTATTTACTGGGCTTCGCCTACCATTTATGTCTAGCTTAACTTTTTCTGGCTTCACCAATTGCTGCTAGGAACGTGGCTGGTCACTCAGCAACGTAACCCAAATCACAGGGGAAGACCTTGAAATATCTGACAAGACTGATCTGCTCTGAATACACTCAATCCAAAGAAGTGCCAGGGAGCTGCATCTGCTTGCTGAAATTTTTGTCAGCTTTTTTCACTATGGACAATAAAGCTGGAGAGGAAAGAACTGAAGAACCCAACAGGAAATGAAGATGAGCATACAAGAGTCAGTTTGTGGTGATCTGAAGCCTGTCTCGAAGACTGGCTGGACCTATCAAACTTTATAACTTGTCAGAGTGTCTGGATGATACCACAACAGTCAGAAGACCTAGAAGAATACAGTGTTGCTGTGACTTGGTGGTGTACAATGCGGACCATCTACCAGCTGGGGAAGGAATCAGTTGTAACAGGTATTTTAAAATTCAGTAACCTCAGAAATTGGTATCAGAATGAATTCTGTAATAGGGGAGACAAAAGAAATCAGATCATCAGTCTGTTTTTTTAATGCACTTTAGGGATGATGTGTACCTGCTATACTTAAGTTGTCATTTATCTTATTTGTAGTGATAAAGTCCATTTCCTTTATCTTTCCCAACTTAATACTTTTTTAGTTTCTTTGGAGGAGGAAGAATTATTGTAGTATTTTTTGTTTTTCTGTAACTTGTATACTGCCAATCTGATTCTGTGCGACCAAAAACACACAAATGTGTTATAGGAAAAGTTAATTAATATAAATGGCATTGCATAGTGAATATGAATATTATATTCAAAATTACTTTTAAAAAGTTATATCTCATACTATGAAAGGATCCTAAATTTCAAAAGCCCATCACAAACTTCCAAGCCTTACTATTACATAGGTATCCCTTTGAACTAGTTTGTGCTTCTATTGAAAAATTGAAAGATATCTGAAGTTAATTCACAAGTAGGAGCAGATGCATGCTTTTCAGATTGAGGGTTAGAATCTCCTGGTTAGTTATATAAAAATAAACATTTTTTTTTTCCTTTTGCAGATTTGAAAAGAAAGTTAAATGTAGCTATTAACTCCTAAATCGTCACATTAATCCTCCAACTCTATTTTAACTTTTTTTTTCCCCTCCCTCTTTTTTAGGAACAAAGGCATTCATTCCTTATTTTAACTGTTGCAGTGAAGATGGGTTTATGGACTTTTAGAAGCCAGGAGATGCCACCTAAACTACAAGATGAAAACCAAGGACTAATGCATGCTGGGGAAAAGAATGCTTAGTACTTGAAGATTGAATGTTGAATACCTGCTGAATGCTCCTGTTGAGATTTTTCCTAAACAAACTTCAGTAACATCTTAGGACTTGAGAAACATTGATCCCTGGGTGGAGTATCCTACCGTTGGCCAATCTGAAGAGTTAAATCTGGATTTGACTGCTCTATTCTACCAAGAATATTGTTAGCCTAGCCTTTAACCAATCCCTAAACCATTGTAGTCGTCAGTTGACCCAGCAGTTCCTCATATATCAGATTAAAAGATGAACAGCTATAATTCTTATCCCTATTAAAGACACAAGAGTTTTCTGATGTTTTTGACTGACAATGTAACTAATGTTTCCTTTTTAGTGTGTTAGTGACAGTGGTTTCTGTTTTAAAGCTGCTTGGATATTCAGCGTAGTAATGAAATTATCCAATAGAATGTAATTGCGTAAGCAAGCTATGATAAAAGAAAACCCAACAATTTTAGTAGTTGTAAAAACTTTTTTCTTTTTATCATATTTAAGAATACTTGCAGGATTTGAAACCCAATGTTCATCAGGGTAAAGGTCACTTCTGTTTAGCTTATCCATAGTTTTAGTTTGCTTTAAAATATTCTGTATTTTAAAATTGGAATTAGGTTACAGAATTTGGTCAGATTTTTAGTTTAATTAAGGTTTGATTTGACAGCCTTCTTTTTTTGATGCTTACCTAGCAAATCCTATATAATAATTTATATCAAATAGGTAATATTCCTTGTGGTAAAGTACATTTTCACAAAGTTTCATTATCTGTCATTCTTGGCATTTGCTGTATGAAATTAGTACTTAAACAGGCCGCAAAGGTCTATGTTGCATCTCCTCTGTTACGCACTATGGAGAGACAAAGATGTACAGCACTTACATCTTTGTTCTCAGGCTTAGCACAATATATTTATTAAATGAATGAAGATGACTTTCTGCCCTCAAATGAAAAAACTCCTAGTTAACAAGTGAGAATATTTACCAAGAAATGATATGTAAATGTTTGTTATTATCTTTGAAAAAACAAAGGCATACATGCATGAAAAGTAAATTAAAGAAGTATTTTATTTATCCCACTAAAGCCCATTGGAGATGGTCCAACAAATGTTTGAGAAGTACAAAAAAAGGAGAGGTTTATGATTGACGAAAACATAGTTTGTACTAAAGAAGCGAGAGATCCGAGTGGGCTAGAATGAGCTGTAATTAGGTCGGCTGTAAGCGGTTGGAAGAGGGTCGGCCAAGGGGCATTGATGTCTTAAAGGAGGGCTGTAGGTGAAAGCAGAAGGTGCTGATGGGGTTTTTCTGTTGTTGCTGAGAGGCATATTTCCTCTCTGCCCTTAAGCTGAGATAAAACATGCAGGTCTATTACCTGAAGCCTTCTGTTCAAGCCTGCCTTTATGTGGAAGCCCTAGAGTCTGATTGTGGGGGAGGAGGGGAGAGTATGTGGGGTGGGAAGGCTTGAGAAGTAAATAAAGCCCAAAAGCATCACTTGTTTACATTTTCAAATCAGTAACAAAACCTAACCTTTTTCATATAACTAATGGAAGTAAAGAATTTTTAAAGGCCTAAGATTTCTGTATAAAAATTATATATTTGGCCGGCCCAGTGGCACAGCGGTTAAGTGCGTGAGCTCTGCTTTGGCAGCCCAAGCAGGGTTCGCAGGTTCAGATCCTGGGCGTGCACCGACACACCGCTTGTCAAACCATGCTGTGGCGGCATCCCATATAAAGTAGAGGAAGATGGGCATGGATGTCCGCCCAGGGCCAATCTTCCTCGGCAAAAAGAGGAGGATTGACATTGGATGTTAGCTCAGGGCTAATCTTCCTCACAAAAACAAAAAATTATATACTTAATAGGTTTGTGTTCAGTGGAGTAACTCAGATAATTATGCCTTGAATACATTTATTATTAAAGTTTATTCCTTATTTGTATCAGAAATAATGTGCAGAAAAGTTTCTGCTCATAGTATGATTAAAACTACTTTCTAGTTGTTAAAGCAATCTGTTTTTCTTTCATTTCACAAATATTCGAACACATAATGTGTTCTAGGTACTAGAAATACAGAAGTAAACAATACAGGTTCATTGGAAGTAGCAGTAGTTCTCTAGCTTGAGAATTGTGTGGTGACTGGGAGATTTTAATTCACTGTACATCACTCCTACCTAGAGGCATCCAGAACAGGAAAGTTTCATGTTTTTCTCTCTCAAAAAATTGAGCTAGTGATTTTCAAATAGATGAAAACAACATGAGTCACCATGCTAAAGTAATTATTGGCCCAGTTCCACCCAATTTCCCTATTTTGGGTGCAGTTAAATTTTTTTTAACTTGGAATTTTAATGTTATTTTTTCTGTTTTGATTTTTTAAACAGGTTTCTAAGCATGAATCGAGGAACAGAAGAAGCAGTGCAGATGATTGGAGCAGCATTTGTTTCTCCCCAAATCTAGAAATTTTAGTTCATATGTACACTAGCCAGTGGTTGTGGACAACCATTTACTTGGTGTAAAGAACTTAATTTCAGTATAAACTGACTCTGGACAGCATTGGTGATGCTATGTCCCGAGTTGTAGCCGCTGTAATTGTGAATATTAACTGAGATAGTGAAATATGGTGTCCAGTTTTCTATTGCATTTTTTCAAGTGGAAAAGTTAACTAAATGGTTGACACGCAAATTGGTGGAGAAATTGTGCATATGCCAATTTTTTGTTAAAATCTTTTATTTTGAACTATACTGCTTTGAGATCTCATTTCAGAAGAACGGCATGAACAGTCTTCAGCCACAGTTGTGATGGTTGTAAATGCTCACAATTGTGCATTCTTAGGGTTTATCCATCCCTGGGGTTTGCAAGTTGTTCACTTAAAACATTCTTAAAATGGTTGGCTTCTTGTTTGCAAGCCAGCTGATATGGTAGCAACCAAAGATTCCAGTGTTTTGAGCATATGAAAGACTCTGCCTGCTTACCTGTGCTAGAAATAACAGCATCTAAAGTGAAGACTTAAGAAAAACTTAGTGACTACTAGATTATCCTTAGGACTCTGCATTAACTCTATAATGTTCTTGGTATTAAAAAAAAAAAAGCATATTTGTCACAGAAATTTAGTTAACATCTTACAACTGAACATGTATGTATGTTGCTTAGATAAATGTAATCACTGTAAACATCTATATGATCTGGGATTTTGTTTTTATTTTGAAATGGGAGCTTTTTTGTTTACAAGTTCATTAAAAACTAAAAACTGTTTCTGTAAGGAAATGAGATTTTTTTTAAACAAAAAAATGCCTTGCTGACTCACTATGAAATCAAAATCTCCCCAATTTTTTAATAGACTACTTCAAGCCATTTGTTACATAATATTCCTTTCCAAATCATTTTAGATTTAGTGTTAATAACTTTTCCTAAAATGTTTTAATTTAATTTTTTTTTTTCTTTTTTGGTCTGAAGGGGAAAGGCATTCTTTCGCTTTTCTTTTTTTAATGACTTGCAGGCACAATACCTAGTGCTGCAGCTGCCAGGACTTGGTATTGTAACTCCTGCAGCCTCAGACTAACAGCTGGACTGATTTTGAATAAGAATGAAAGTGTTAAAGGGTTTAACTATAAAATGAAGTTTTTCTTTAAATTCCTTGTTAATTGGCTTTGACCAGATTGACTCTTAACCTTAGAGAGCATCACACCATGTGAGGTTCAAGTGATCGCTGACCCTCCCCAGCCCCCACCCAACTCTATAAGTTATTGGCGCTTCCTCTCTCAATCTTATATGAGGATATTGTCTCATTCTGACCCAAGAGAAAGAAAAACTATTGACAATAATTGTTTAAATAATGTAATTTATTCATTTATGGCATGTCAGGATAAATTAAAAGAACTTTTGTCTGAAAATGCTGCCAGGAACCTGTTGTTAATTGTAGGTATTTTGTAAAATAACTTTGACACATGTTTGGTCAGATTGTGTCAAGCTTAATTTGTTTTCCTTCCTTTTCTCATTTGAAAACTACTTTAGCAATAATTAATTCCATGATTACCACATCCTGCCATTAAAGAATATATTAGCAGCATCATACTGCAGAAATCTTAATGAGTATGAACTTTTGGGGTAGGCAGCTTCTTTGTTTCTTTTCTATCCACTCATGTCAGTTAAGGTATTTGTTTCTTGACTAATAAACCCTTTGATATTTTTAGCCAGAAATCAGTCTCATAAAGCTATTTTTGAGTATAGTTTGTGTAAAATAAAAATGTTTAGCTTTGGTAATAACTTTTCCAAGCTGAACTCCCTCTTCTAGCAAGATATTTTTCAGTGCTTTTATTTACTATGCACTTAGACTATGCACTTTTTCTGAAATATTTTTGTAACACTTAACTTTTTTGTATTTTTGCCATTTGAAAAGGTTGTGGTGTAGTTGGTCTGTAATTAAGTTGCAGATTTAAAACTGCTGTTAGCTTTGTAAATCAAAATATAGGTGTTTTTGTCCTGGTATATCGTCATTCCATCTGCAGCTGGAGTTGGAATCCCATTGATCTTCTAGCTACCATTCATTTTCTTCACAGTTCACAAAAGAAGAACGTGAAATTCAGTGAATGCTGTTACTAATCCTGTCGGGAGATGAATCTCATTTCACCAAAATTAATTATGTTTTTCCTCTAAAATGATGATACAAGTTGAAGACACATCACTCTGAAATTGGAAGACCTCACCACTTAAGGCTCCGCAGTGGCTTACTCAGCTGAACTCTAGGTTACTACTCTTTACTTTGTTCACCCATTGGGGGGTGCAGTTTTTTTAAATGTTGGGAGATGGCCATTCTAACTACTGTTGAATGTCTCTGTTTTGGGAAGGTATAACAAGAAAATAAAAAAATATATATGAAGGGAGAGACTGGTTATCTCCTCCCATATGGTTGTGCTCATGCTCCTATGGCCTACAAATGGGATTTTGGAGGTTTGCTTTTACTATTTCCCATCAACAAATATTAAGAGATTTTCCTATTTCTACTAGTCTTTGCAATATTATTATGTTTCAAGCAGAGTATACTGTAATAATTATAAATTTAATTCCATCATAATAAAAATACCAAACAAAGGGATTTTAGAACCCAAGTCAATGAGCTAGTTTTCCCTAATGTTTGCTGAAATGTCAAGAATGGGTTCTTGTAACTTGACTTGAATGAACCATGAATGAATTCTGAGAAGAGGTGGTCTAGACATTCAGCTCAGCTCCTGAATATTCAGCAGTAGTCTGTGAGATAGTTGACTGTTTCTGAGCCAAACTGATATGTAGCAATATTTTAGGTTTTCTCTTTGTCAGTTTTTAACAGTGATAACCATGTGACCCAGATGTTAGTAGGACTGCGTGAGGTATAGTAAAGTATTAGAAACAGATAAAAGAGTTTGTCTCTCAGATGTGCTGTCCCCTTTAAAGTGAGATTTTGTGAGACTTCTTTTTATTCACATTACCATTGCTCACAACACTTTAGGAATTTCCCCCTCCACCCCAAAAAAATTCCCCTCCTTCTCTGGAATATATTTAATAATGGTAAAGGTTTTGAGTATACTTCTCGTTTTTTGAATCAGCTAGAGGTGGTGAAGAATCAAGTAGAAGTTGATCTAATCAAGTGATGCATTCTGTATTTAATCATCAAACATATTGTTGGAGTAAAATGATATGTTTTCTGAAATGACTTGTCAGGCCAGTTTTGAGGACATAATGCAAAAGTATAATGAAGATGTTGAGCAGTATCAGCTATTAGAGCTTAATGTCCAAGACATGTTTCAAATTGTTGGTCAGATGCATTATCTGTTGGTTGAAGTTTGTAGAGTCGCAACGGCTAGAATTCTACAATGGGAGTGCAGACTCAGCAAGTTTGAGAGACCTCCTGAGAATTCACACAATTCTTGTTTGGTCTCTGCTCCTTTTCAGCCTGGTGGGGTGACTTGGTTCATTCTACCTTTTACTTTTACCAAACCAGATGCCTTGAAGAGGTTTTTTTGAGGAACTCCTACTATTGCCTGCCATGTACATCTATCTGGATCAAAATTAAGAAGAAATATTTGTAATATCGTTTTAAGTACTGGAAGCTGCGTTGAGGTAATTGGTGTCAGTCCACCCAAGACCTGAGTCAAAGCACCTGAATTAGGCCATTTTTGCATAAGTAGAAGAATAAAGTGAAGTTGGAGAAAGTCTTTAAAGAGACTGATAGATGGAAGTCTTTCATAGTGAGGAGTCCAACTAGAGTGTATAATTTAAATATCGCCTGATATTTAAATTCAGGATTTTGTTTTACCTGGCGATTTATCACTTCAGTTGTGCACATTTTTCATATGTACATATTTGTATGCTGAAGAGTTTGAAGAAATGAGCTGTTTTGGCATCAGTGCACATTCCGAATTGATTTTAGACTGTCAGGACCTATGCCAGCTACAGGGAATTCAGAAGTGACCAAGACAATCCCCCTCCCTTTTTTTTTTTTGTGAGGAAGATCAGCCCTGAGCTAACATCCATGCTAATCCTCTTTTTGCTGAGGAAGACCGGCTCTGAGCTAACACCTATTGCCAATCTTCCTCCTTTTTTTCCCCCCAAAGCCCCAGTAGATAGTTGTATGTCACAGCTGCACATCCTTCTAGTTGCTGTATGTGGGACGCGGCCTCAGCATGGCCGGAGAACCCGTGGGTCGGTGCGCGCGCACACTTAACCACTAAGCCACGGGGCGGGCCCTGACAATCCCCTTTTAACAGCTTACAGTGTAGTAAAGGAGGTAGCAGTTTTATTATACCAAAATGTAACTATTGGTGAAGAATAAACATTTGGGTGTTATGGGAGCACCTAGCAGGGACATCTGACTCTTGGAATTGTTCAGGTCTTTTGGGAAGAGTAAGTTAGAAATGTAAACAAATGTGGGAGCAGATATTTTAGATGGGGAGCAGCAAAAGAAAAATTTGAAATAAAGATGGGGCTGAATACAGCAGGTAGAGAATAAAATAACTGCAGAGCCATTAAAGGGATGGACAAAATTGGAAGTGCCCTTTGGAAGGATCACAATTTATTGAGGAATAGATCGGAGGCAGGGAATCCAGGATCATTCTGCAAAAGGAAAATGATGGAAAGCCTGTGACTGAATAGGAAGCTGACCTATTCAGAGTTTGAGTAAAGAGACCTTTAGAATTCATTTGAATATAGACAAAAGCTGTGGGAGAGGATTAAATCATCCATTGGTAGTGGAAAGGGAACAGGGTGGAATCTGCAGATTATGCCTTATTCTGTCAAAATCATGAGATACTGAAGCATTTTTGCTCAAGTTGACAAGAATCAGGTTGGATTTAAAGGGATTTGTGTATAGTTCAGTTCTCCAACTTGGTGATTGTGTTTCTCGTTTGGAGGAAGTAGGAGATCATTCCATATTAAGATGAAATTGAACAGTTGTATGAAACTGCTTTCAGTAACTAACCCTCAAAAACTTTACCCTCAAAAACTTTCTTTGCCTATAGCAAAATTTGTGTTTATATCTACCATTTCTTTGATGCCGTTAAAAATCTTGATATTGTTTTAACTGCATTCTCAGAGTTAAGGTAAAAACTTTTTTCCCTTGTCTCATTGATGAAACAACTTGCCCATTTATTTACTAAATAATAAGATCATGGTTCAAACACGACAAGCAAGAGCTTAATACTAGGTCATCTCAGTGACCTGAGTCAATACCCTTAGAAATAACTTGTGTTTAATATAGTCCTTCAGTTTGCAAGGTGCTTTTTAAACTTTCTCTTTTTCTAACTTTTTATTTTGATATTTGAATCAAAAAATAGCAAAGAGTACAGTGAACCCCCTTATGCGCTTTACACAGATTCAGTTTTTAACATTTTGCCCCATTTACCCTTTGCACATTTGCTCTGTAAACATGTACTTTTTAACCGTTGAGAGTAGATGACAGAATCATCCCCGTTTACGCTTAAATATTTTTTTTTTATAAATATTTATTTATTTGTTTTCCCCCCAAAGCCCCAGTAGATAGTTGTATGTCATAGCTGCACATCTTTCTAGTTGCTGTATGTGGGACCAGGCATCAGCATGGCCGGAGAAGCGGTGCGTTGGTGCGCGCCCGGGATCCGAACCCGGGCCGCCAGCAGCGGAGCGCGCACACTTAACCACTAACCCATGGGGCCGGCCCCCTAAATATTTTAATGTAGATATTCCTAAGAACAAAGATATGCTCTTAGTAATGATGGTACAATTATCAAAATCAGAGCATTTTAATATTGACATAATTTTGTGATTAAATCTGTTCAGTTTCATCAGTTATCCCAGTGTCGTACAGAACATTTTTCTCACTCTATCCAGGATCCATCACAAGGATCACTGTGCTTAGTTGTTGTGTCTGTGTAGTGTCTTTTAATTTGGAACAGTTCCTCACCCTTTGTCTTTCATGACTTTACTATTTTGTGTGTGTGTGTGTGTGTGTGTATATGTATATGTAATGTTTTATTTGTTTTTATTTGTTTCCCAGCTGTGTTCACTGGGGCCTATTACAGGGCCTAGAACCTGTAATACTGCAGTAGCAGTGAGCACACCTAGCACCCAGGTCTTGATTTCTAATTACTGAGAAACCATGGCTGCTTGGAGAAATGTCTCACTTCAGGGCTGGGGCAGAGAAAGTACGAGATGAAAATTGTGTCAGAAAGAGGAAATCTCAAAAAATGAGGGGGTACATGTCAAAAGGACACAGGAACCACTAGCCAGATCTGTATCAAATATATTATGAAGATAATGATAGCAACATGAGTCACCGAATGAGAATCCATGATTCCTATATTGATATAAAAAGGGGAGAAGGGAAAGCTCTTCCTTAAAGTAGAATGTCAGGTAGTAAAGGTAAAAGTAATGAGGCATTAGAAGAGCATCATTTTGCTAAAAGCAAGTGCAAGTTTGGTGAGCAGAACATTTACGTTGTTTTAAAAGTATCTCCCTACACATTACTTACTGAGGGACATTCTTTTTTTTTTTTTTAATTTTTATTTATTTATTGTTTTCCCCCAAAGCCCCAGTAGATAGTTGTGTGTCATAGCTGCACAACCTTCTAGTTGCTGTATGTGGGACGCGGCCTTAGCATGGCCGGAGAAGCAGTGCGTAGGTGCGCGCCCGGGATCCGAACCCGGGCCGCCAGCAGCGGAGCGCGCGCACTTAACTGCTAAGCCACGGGGCCGGCCCCTGAGGGACATTCTTAAACATACCTGGCCTGAACACTTGAAAAAATATTCTTGACATTTTTGGATCCTTATTCAATTGGAAAGGTGACATGATTGTCCCCATTTTTCAAGATTGGGATACTAAGTTTCATAGAATTTCTTGCAGAATTAAGGAATTTGAATCCATCAGAACTTTACAGTTTTCAAAATTATTATATACATCGTCTCACTTAATCCTTAAACATGAAACAGTTAATGTTATTCCTGTTGGATAAGTGTGGGACTACCTAAGGCTAGACAAGTTCATAACTTGCAGAGCCAGGACCTACACTTGACCCTGCACTTGTCTACCTTTAGTTTTTTCATACTGTTGAACCATGAGTGTCCCTCCCCTTTTTATTTTTATCACCATTTTGCCCAGAGATTAATAGTATTAACTATCATTTGTTGAGTGCTGTATGCCAGGCGCTTTTCTAAGTGCTTGACATGTATTAATTCGCCTCCCGCTCAGCTTCCCATGAGGTATGACTTGTCTCCATTTTACATTTGAGGATTCACCGAAGCACAGGGTTGGAGGAGGTATTTATGTTCCCTTTCTTACATGAGATCTTAACTTTTCTCCTTTTAAGTTTATAGTATCTATGTATCTTTTCTCTTTCTTTTTTTTGCGAGAAATATCAGCCCTGTGCTAACATCCGATGCTGATCCTCATCTTTTTAGCTGAGGAAGATTGGTCCTGAGCCAGCATCTGTGCCCATCTTCCTCTACTTTATATGGGACGCCGTCATGGCATGGCATGACAAGCAGTGCGTAGGTGCATGCCTGGGATCCAAACTCTCGAACCCTGGGCCGCCAAAGCGGAGTGCACACCCAGCCGCTTGCGCCACCTGGCCAGCCCCATGTCTGTATCTTACACGAGTATCAAATACGATGGCAGCCTACGAGGAGTTATAATCCAAAATGGTGTGATAAGCGAGTTTTTATAAAAAAGTCATCCACAGCACCGTTTGGCTGTTAGAGTCCACATTTAGGACCAAATAGTAGAGCTTGTTTCCTTCAGTCTCTTGGAGATCAGTTGATGGAAGAGAAGCCCAAAAGGATGTACAGATGTGCTCAAGTTCCCACAACCAGGGCTAGAACCCAGGCCAAATAGTACTGTTTACATTTTTAAAATTTTCTTTGTGGCACTCACCATTAAGCCAGAGCAATTTCCTTGTATTTTGCATATGTCAGCCAACCTTTACCTAGTTATCACCAGATACCTCCTCTGTGTGTGTTGATGGCAGAGTGTCAACCAGTTTGGCTACTAAATGGTCATTAAAAATTGAAATTAGTTTTTTAAAATCATCTTAAAACTATTGATTAAAATTAAGTGTTAGTATAGAATAGATACAGATTATCCATATCTAATACTTGAGTGGGATGCATTAATAAAATTTGCATTCTGCTGGATAAAAAACTTGATCAACTTATTTTTGCTTGTGGTTGTGAATATTTCATTTAAACTTTTGGAGCATTTTCATGTAACCCGGTTTATGTAGGTTGTTCTAATATATTAATATATTCACTGAAAGAGTTTTCTGTTCCCCCAGTATTAGTACTTGTATAGCCTGATAATCTCATTTATGGAGTAGAATGTCTTAGGTAGAAAAATAAAGCCTTTTCTCAACATTACCATATTAAGTTACTGATGCTACTGGTTCAGAGAAGTAAAATAGTTTAAATAACCATTGGAAACAATTTGCGTAGGAGATCAGGCAGCCATCCATTGGTTCTTTGCCAGTGGACAGTGGCACAAATCTTACTGGTGATAAAGTGCTGCATTAGATATTTAGGATTGGAAGAAAGGGGGGAAGTGGGTATTTTTAGAAACTGCTCTCAACAGTTGCTAAGTAAATATTTTTTATTAATTGCAAAACTGGTTTGCACTGTGCTAGGATATGTGACTCCATTAGGAGTGTAATGTTTTATTCTAGATTTTAGACAATAAAACTAATAAATTAACCTCTAGATTTTGTGTGTGTGTGTGGCCACCAAAAAACATGAAAGTAAGTCCTTTGAACAATTTTTAACATCCTTGACCACCCTGCCCCCTGCAAAATGGAAGAATGTTTAAGTTATTGCTTTTTTATCTTGAATGTTACATGATGACATGCTTTTTTTTTTTTAGCCTATGTACAAAAGTGCAAGTTCTGCACAAACAGTAATAGAGATTAATTTTATTCACAAATATATTAGCAGTTAAGGAGCATTTACTGAGTTTCTTAAGTGCTAGGCGCCGTGCTACTCCCTGGAAATTCAAGAGTGACAGCTCACGTGAGACTGTATGCAATATGGGATGTTACCAAAATGGATGCGATAGTAGTGGAGCAGATGGAGATCAGAGAAGATAATCTCTGAATTGCATCTTGAAGGATGAGTAAGATTTCACCGGGCAAAGAAGACTGTCCTCACCTTGAGGAAACTAATGTTTTAGGAATGGTAGCAAAACACCATTTGAATAATTGAATCAGGCAGAGTACCTGCTCCTTTAGCATAGAGCCAGATGAGTAGTACAGGCGGTGAGTGCTGGAGGTTCACATCGATTAGATAATGAGATTGCCCTGAGTAATCTGTAAGTCATACATAAATTTTTACAAAAATTTGAAATAATACATATGTAGAGTAAGAGGAAAGTCTCATCCAGGCATGTCCCTATCCAAAGACAGTTTCATTGGTCTGCAAGCCCTTGCATTGCTGTCTAGGAGGAGAGCTGGATGGTAATGAGATAAATGACCTGAAGTGGTAGGGGCTGAGGAGGATGATAAGATGTGAGAAAATGGAAGCAGCAAGCATAAACTCAACTTTAGGAAAATGTGTTGGAGGGGGACAGGTAGTGGTGATAGGATGGTTTTCAGAGCAGACAGCAATCCCAACAAAAGAGTGTCTTCCTCATCCCTTTGCACCAAGTCCAACCTTCTCTACAATAATCCTGTGCATGATACTAACAGTTGCTTCAATAACAGCCTCATAAATTAGTGGTGGTGTGGACTCCTTGGGTTTTATTACATATTGAAGCAAGTCTTTGTTGGATTTTAAGGCTGATAATTTGCCACTATGGGACAAATATATTCTAATGTCTTTTTAAATGCCACTTTACTATCTTCAATTTCTATCTTTAAATGAAAATGTGCTATATTTATAACTGGACATCAGGAAGGAAAATTCCATACATTAGTTTTACTCTGAGTGTGCATTGTCACCTAGGAGAATA
Organism: Ceratotherium simum simum; assembly: GCF_057802395.1. Classification (NCBI taxonomy): domain Eukaryota; kingdom Metazoa; phylum Chordata; class Mammalia; order Perissodactyla; family Rhinocerotidae; genus Ceratotherium; species Ceratotherium simum. The sequence goes on from NC_141903.1 coordinate 27,721,407, forward strand.
CTAGGCCTATTAGGGAGATTTTGCTGCTTGCACAATTTGGAGATACCCAACTCTGTGCTTTTTTGTCTCCAGATACTATATATGGAGTGGTAACAGGCTAAGATGGATAAACAATAAAGGAGCAATGCATGGAAAGGAAACAATAAGATCATTGAATCCTGAAGCTTTTATCTTCCTTTGGAATAATATCCTGTTCAAGGTCACAGAGCTGATTAGTGGCAGGGCTGGGAAAGAACCCAGCTGGAGCCCTTTTGCCACTAAACTGCTACTCTAGGCACAGGGCAGTGATTCTCCTAAGTATAGTTCCAGGACCAGCAGCAGCATCTGGGAACTTGCTAGAAATGCAAATTCTCATGCCCTGCTCCAAACCTACTGACTCGAACTCTGGGGATGGAGCCCAGCAATCTGTGTTTTAAGAAGACCCCTCAACTGATTGTCATGCATACTATAGTTTGAGAAACACTGGCAAAAGAGGTTGAGACCAAGTGAGTGGCAGAGTGAACTGGGAAGGGACCTGGATGTAAGACCTATGATTTGTCTCAGTTTCCTAATCTATAAAAAGGAAATAATCAGTAGATTGTCACCCTGCTGGTGGTTGTATGGAATGAAGTGAGAAACACCATCTAGATAGATTTGCCCCAGACAATGGAAAGCTAAAGCATTAGCTCACAAAAATTGTGCGCGTCTCTTCCCATCTCCGCATTTGGTGATGTGTTGGTAACTCCAAGATTAGCTGCGGTGGGAAATTGGAAAACCCTACATATTAGGGCTTTCCTCGCACCCCCTGTTGGTTTATCAGCACACCACTGGTTCCAGGTTTCAGAGCTCATCGAATTTCTTTATCCTAGTTTGTAACTCTCAGAACTTGAGTTAAAATTTCTTTTTAAATGATTGACTGTAGAATTTCTTTAAGTTGTGAACTTTTTTAAAAAATGTGAATTTAGGTGAGAAATCTGATTTATGCATCTTTATTTTTTTATATTTTTTATTTTTATTTTTTTTTTGGTGAGAAAGAGTGGCCCTGAGCTAACATCTGTTGCCAATCTTCCTCTTTTTGGTTGAGGAAGATTGTCCCTGAGCTATGTCCCTGAGCTAACATCTGTGCCAATCTTCCTCTATTTTGTGTATGGGATGCCGTCGCAGCATGGCTTGAGTGGCGTGTAGGTCCGCACCTGGGATCCGAACCCATGAACCCCAGGCCACCAAAGCAAAGCACGCAAACTTAACCACTACACCAGTGGGCCAGCCCCCATGTTTTTTTTTGCTGAGGAAGATTAGCCTTGGGCTAACATTTGTTGCCAGTCCTCCTCTTTTTGCTTGAGGAAGATTAGCCCTGAGCTAACATCTGTGCCAATCTTCCTCCATTTTGTTTATGGGTTGCTGCCACAGCGTGGCTGATGTGTGGTGTAGGTCCGTGCCTGAGTGATTTATACATCTTAACAGGACTTCGTTTTCTATGAAAACCAGTTATCCATGAATCCTGAGAAGCCCCACATTGTAAATAACTGTAAGGCATGGGATCAGAAATGTCCCAAGCTGGAGATGTGGATTTAGGAGTTGTCACTACAAGGGTGATGGGTGAAACTCCAGCACTAGGTGAGTTTTTCCAGGCTCAGTTTTGATCTGAGTGTGAAGAGGGTTTAAACACAGAACTCTGGAACATACAAGGATAAAGGATGATGAATTACTGAAAAAGAATGGAGGATAGTCACAAAGGAGGACATCCAGAAAGTCAACAGTGCCAAATAGAGAGGTCAAGAAGAAGGCTGTATTGTTTATTAGTCAAGGTACTTCATGCTAATTGTGCAACGGAGATACTAGAATAACAGCTTTTCGCAAAATGTATTTCTCTTTAATGTGAGCCAAGTAGCCTTCCATCTCAGCCTCCCAGGTCGAAACAGCTGGGGAAAGATACTGGAGGCACACCAGCAATGAACTGTCTCAGAGGGAATGACATGTATCGCTTTTTTTTCATAGACCATTGGCCAGAACTAGTCAGGCCTAATCTATCTCTAAAGGCGGCTTACAAATGTAGGGGACAGAATAAGTATTTAGGTACTTCTAATTTTCTTGGTCACAGATTGTTTGCAAGTACTGTTGTAGAGAAAGTTGAGTGTGTCAGGACTGTCTCGGGGGCCAGCCCGGTGGCGCAAGTGGTTAAGTGTGCGCTCCGCTGTGGCGGCCCGGGGTTCGCCGGGTCAGATACCGGGTGCGCACCGACGCACCGCTTGGCAAGCCATGCTGTGGCGGCATCCCATATAAAGTGGAGGAAGATGGGCACAGATGTTAGCCCAGGGCCAGTCTTCCTCGGCAAAAAAAAGAGGAGGATTGGCAGATGTTAGCACAGGGCTGATCTTCCTCACAGAAAAAAAAGAACTGTCTGGCTGCTCGTGCCCTCAGCTATCCGGGCTAGATCTCCAAGGAAGGCAGAGCCTGGAGCCAGTAAACTGATGGCTATCTGGCACAGCTCCTCGCCTCTGTTTCAGGGCTTGTCACATAGGAAAACAAACCATGCAGTCCCTGTTGCTAGGGAATACATAAACACAGCAAGAAATAATCTGCCTATCTGCTGAGGGTTTAGCGTTGCAACTTTCCCATAAATGAACAACAGCTGTTCAACCTTTGAGGGGCTATAGCTCCATGTTGCCGTAGAAATTAGGTAGAAATGACTATGTATCTCCTCTGCTAGAAGAGGAGTTTCTTTTAGGGAAGAAGCCATAACTCTTTTTTACGTTGTATTCATAGAGTCTAGTATAAGAAGGTGACCAGTAAAACTGTTGTTGAATATTAATGCAGACCGGGAAAGTACCTATTTAGCTTTCTTTCAGCAGTAGTATGCTGTTGATTCATTGGATTTGTGGTCAATTAAAATCCTGCATTATCTCTTTTTCAAGATTTGTTGCCAGGCCACGTCTATCTTGGACCTATGTGGGGAAAAAAAAAATTGCCTACGTGCTGAACTTAGATGGCTAAAAGCTTTTAAATGTCCCCAGCGTTAATCAGTACTACTCCCAAAAGAGATCAGCAAAAGCTCCCCAGGTTCAGCTTCTGGAAAATCCTCTCCCTAATTGTAAAAGGAATTTTATCAATATGTGATCCAGGGCTTTTTGTGTGTGTGTGATGCGTTTAAGTTTGTTTTCAAAAGATCAGTGTTGGGCCAGCTCCGTGGCTTAGCGGTTAAGTGCGCGCGCTCTGATGCTGGCGGCCCGGGTTCGGATCCCGGGTGCGCCCCAAGGCACCGCTTCTCCGTCCAGCGCGAGGCTGAGTCCCACGTACAGCAACTAGAAGGATGTGAACCTATGACATACAACTATCTGCTGGGGCTTTGGGGGGAAAAAAGTGAATAAATAAAATCTTTAAAAAAAAAAAAAAAAAGATCAGTGTTGCAAGCCTGCCTAAATCTGACAACTTAAATTGTTTCTCTTCCTCCAAACTGAGCTGACCCTTCAAGCAGATTTTAAAGCTGAAATGCTTTCTTATGCTTGCCTGTTGCTCAAAAACCTGCCATCCTTTTTGCTTCCCAAAAGACTATGGAAGATGACTTGAAAACTTATTTGGATCTGTTTATTAGCTGGCTCCAGAGCCCACACTTAAGGTATCTTGTTACTTCAGTTACGTTGTGTGCCCTAGCGATTTGCCACATATAGTGTGTAATAAACTCTTACCTCTGGCTTTTGTGTAACCTGAGTGCCAAGATCCATGCATTGCAATGGCTAGCTAAGTATCAGGTTGATTCACCATGTCTACAAGTGAACCTACCATTTTGCCTTCCTAAACCTGCTCTTCCTCCTATAATTCTCTCTTGATGGACGGAAACTCTCAAGCAGGACACCTGGGAGCCATCCTTGACTCCTCTATCAAGTCCATCACCTCACTATCCTCACTCATTCTTTCTTAAGTTGGCATTTATCATCTCTCATCTGAACTTTTTTTTTTTTTTTTGTGAGGAAGATCAGCCCTGAGCTAACATCCATGCCAATCCTCCTCTTTTTGCTGAGGAAGACTGACCCTGGGCTCACATCTGTGCCCATCTTCCTTCACTTTATATGGGACGCTGCCACAGCATGGCTTGCCAAGCGGTGCCTTGATGCGCATCTGGGATCCGAACCGGCCCGACAGCAGCGGAGCGCACGCACTTAACTGCTATGCCACCGGGCCGGCCCCTTATCTGAGCTCTTAAAGTAGCCTCTGATCAAGTCTCCTTGGCTTGAGTCTAATCTCTTCAATCCATTCTCTGCATCATTCTTCCAGAATGTGCCACCCTCCCCCAACCTTGCTTTCAGAATAATGACCAAACTCCATGATCTGTCCCCTGCTTACCAATCTGTTCAACCACATCTCTTGGCCTCTATCCCCAGCCCCAGTCTCCATTCCAACACCCTACACTGCAAATACACTCTCAGTTCCCAGGGCTCATTTTACCACCATGACTTTATATACTTCTCTGTCCTAGAAATGCCTTCCACTTCCTCCTCCAATCTGCCTACTTGTTGAATTCAAACATCTCTAGGAAACTTCACCAGAAAGGTTGATCACTCCCCGCTCTGTGCCCTCACTGTAGCACTTTCCATCTGCACTTGCAATTGTATTTCTGTCAGTACTCAGACATGTGTTTCTTCCTCACCAGACTGAGTCCCTCACCAGACTGGGAGCTCCTCAAGGGCTGGAACTCTTATTTCTGTCTGTGCTCTTAATGCTTGAGGAATGGCACATGGGTAATAGGTGCTTAGTGAATATTTCTTTACTGATGGACTCATGAATGACACTAGCTCAGTTAGAGCTAAGATAGGACAGTCTTGGGGGTAGTGGATGAGGGACTTCTAACCAGAAAGAAACTCACAAATCTATAGGACACAGGGTCTCAAACTGAGCATATGTTTTACTCAAAGATGTGTTCACTCCTCTCCAGGAGAGGCATGGGCGGGAGAGGGATAGGGAACACAAGGTTTAAGTATTGAAAAATAGCAAAGAGTCTAAAAACATTATTGCTGGAAGGGACATTCAAGATCATAAACCTTTAGGACAAGACTGTGCTTTTTAAGTGTACATTTAAAAATATGATCCAGTACTCTTTGCAGCTGAGGAAACTGAGGCCCAGAAAGGGAGAACTGACCACACTGAGGCCACAAAGCAAGTTAGTGGCACAGTGGTTTCTTCACTCTTAAGCCTGTTGTTCCCTTTTCACACTATATCACAGTTATCATGGGAAATGGGATTTAGATCAGATAAGGGAGAGACAACGTGATTCTTCTCACTTCTCCCAAGATAAGGGGCTGGAAGTTAGGTAAGAGTTTCTTAAGAAAAGTGAAGTGTGGATGGTTATCTTGTTGGTTGCTACTGCAGGTTTAGATTTTTGTCTTCACACACTCTTTTGCTCAAATGCCCCCAGAAGACATTTGAAAAATGATGGATCCCTATGCACACTTTTAAGTTGACATCTAATTTTTGTAATCAAATAACTTTAGTTGCAAAGGATGTTCTTGGAGAGTTTCTACAGCACTGCACTTTGACTCCTCTTTCCTGAGCACCATCAGGATTCAATTTTGAAATTTCTGTCTTCAGTTATATCCCATGGTGGGTCAGTAAAAGGCACCTACAGCGTGGCTTCCTTTCAAGTGCAGTTATCTTGGACTGGTGGTACCTTTTGAGGAACTAGAGCCCACACTCTTCAGGGGCAGCTCTGCTCATCATCATCCTGTGAAAAAAACACATGGACAAATTCCGGTCAGAACTTTTACATCATTCCTTTCTCCCCTTGAAGTATTTCCATTCCACTTTCCTCACAGGAGTTAATCATGCATGCAGTTCGTGCCTTCCTGTCTTTTAATGATCGCCATATTGTATTTCTTTGAAACCAAAATATGCACTTAGATTCCCATTTTAATTTTTAATTTCTTGTGACCATAAACCTTGAAGTGTTATTTCTTCTGGCTAGAGTTTCCATTACAATTATTAGACCTAATTGATAAAAGCCACGTATGTGCATTACAAAGTTTGATAGCAATTTGAATATGGAGAATTACATTTTATTTATTGAGATGGATTTTTTAAATGCGTGTTCATGTATACATTGCTAAATGTTATTTATTCCTAGATTAAGACAGGAATCACCATCAATACTATCCCTATTTTTCATTTTAATCTGTGTATGAGTTTAGAAGCCTTGTTCACATAATTATATGGAACTGGGAGGAGTTTTGTTATTATAGTGTCACTCAATTCTTTGAATTCTTTCCAAGATATATGCCAAAAATCACTTAGAGATCTTTTATCGAAAGTCAGTGAACTCCATTAGACCTTCCTTTAGTGTCGTACCATGGCAATCTTTTTTCTCTAAGGCTGTTTCCCTGAAGGAGCTTCTAGAACAAGGTGGAGCAGCTTTACAATTTGCCCACTGGTTGCAGGCCCATGAGAGCAGAAGCTTCTCTGAGCTGCCCTCAGACCTCAGGGTTCTAAGCTCGTGGGGGCCACCGACAGTTTTCTTCCAGCTCTTGCCTTATTCCTTTCCCTCTCCAGGTTTGAATCTCTGGATCTGGTGCCTAAAACTGCCTTGAGCTGAAAATCAGGATTGTTTTCTGCCTCTCACTGGAACAACCCCTCTCCTTGTGTTGACTATCTCTGCAGGACAAGGACTCACCCTATATAATCAGCGAATCAGTCCAGGGATCTAAGATGAGAGTGCTGCTCTTAAAAACAACATTAACAGAGATGGCCTCTGAGACAGCCTACCACATTCACCTCCTGGGTTCAAAATGATGTGCTCTTTAAAAGGCAGTTTCACTGAGAGCTTTCAGTGTCAGCTTTTTGAGCCATTTACAGTCAGCTCTTACACAATGTAGGGAACTAGCAGGCTCTACCCGATTCACTAAACCACTCTAGAAAATTGTGTGACGCTGGCCCCAACTCGCCTCCGTTAGCATTTTAGTTCAGGGCATTAACTTTGCTTTTGTACCTGGGCCTACTTGGTTTGCTGCCTCTTTCTGACCACATTCATTATCTCGGGTTCCACCAGGACCCTCTCCTTGGCTCGCTCCCATTTCTAATAAAGGTAAAGTCACAAGATCAAAGCTGTGTACGCTGGTAACTTCGTCTTGCATTAACCTTTGCTCTGAAACAGAAGTAGGATTCCCTTTGCTCCTGAAAGGCAGTTCGATGCCCGGGAAATAACACGGAAGCTGGTGGAGACAGAAGAGCAAAGTTATAGACTTCACACTGTCATGAACAGTGACCCAAGTTAGCTCCTTTCTCCACCCTGAGACTCAATTCCTATGTGTAAACAATTAGATACAAATTTTTGCTCCGTCTTATCCTCCCATCTAGGACCAAGAGAAAGGCAAAAGCTTTGCTATGTTTAGAACAGTGCCACGTTTACACTTAGCTGTTGACGAATGTTAGCGGCTATTATTAATATCCAAGAGGAAGATAGTCCCCAGAATTTGAGGCCCGATTCACAAGGAAATCTTTCTTGTGATCTCAGGGAACATGATGGATTAGGTGGATTTTGATGGAGGAGGATGGAGCTCCAACTGGTGGGCAGACCTAGAAGGTTAAAGCGTTATCTCCTTAAGCCCAACATCCCAGTGGGAAAAGCAAGGGTTGCGTTGCTGAGGCCTGGCTGGCAGGGAAAGTGGGCGGATGGGCTGCTTTGCCAGCTCGGATCCACCCAGCTGGTTTCCACAGCTCTTCTTGGGGCAGGTGGGGTGGTGCCCAGGCTGTGGATGTGTCACGGTAGCTGCATGTCTGGGCGGCAGTTAACCCTACCTGCCTAGTGGAGGAGATGCTGGGGTCACCTAGGGGACCAGTCGTGCCCCAGGTGGCTGCCGGGAAGAGCCTGCTCTCCCAGCACTGAGGTGGACAATGGGATATGCTCCCAGTGGAGCAGGGAGAAAAGCGTGTGCTAGACAACCATGGCCCACACCAGGAAGGCTGAGGAGGCCCAGGCCCCACCCTCAGACAACAGTGGTCCATCCAGAGCCAAGAGACCTGCATGTAGACGGTCGCCAGGAGAAGCAGTGTGAGTGGTGGAGGTCTCAGTGTGGGAGTTGCAGGAGATCTGTGTGTGGCTTCCGGCCCCACCACTTACCAGCTGTGTGACTTTAGGCAAATCACTCAACTTCTCAGCTCCAAAGGAGGGGATGATACCTGTCCCACAGCGTTTTTACAAGAATTTAATAAGGTTTTGTAAAACACAGGTCAATATAAAGGACTGTGCAAATGTCTAGCTGATGGAGTTGAGGGCATTCCAGGCAGAGCTGGGTCAAGGGCTGAGGCTGTAAAGTGATGTCTTTCTGAGAGTTGAGGAGGCTACAGAGGCCAAAGGGCCGAGTGCAGGTGGGAAAGGGGAATGGGGGGCAGGGGGTAGAAGTGCCTTGACTGTGGGGGACCAGATTGTAGAGACAGGCTTTTGCTCCTTGGGTCACAGGGAGCCCGTGAATGTGTCTGCAGGGTGTAGGGGTGACTTCAGGCCCCTGGAAGGCAGTTATACAGTAGTACCCCTTATCCTTGGCTTTGCTTTCCATGGTTTCAGTTACCCGCAATCAACTGTGGTCTGAAAATATTACATGGAAAATTCCAGAAATAAACAATTGATAAGTTTTAAACTGCAAGCAATTCTAAGTAGCATGATGAAATCTCTCACTGTCCTGCTCCGTCCCACCTGGGATGTGAATCCTCCCTTTGTCCAGTGTCTCCATGCTGTATACACTACCTGCTTGTCAGTCACTTAGTAGCCAACTAGATTATCAGATCAATTGTTGTGGTATCGCAGTGCTTGTGTTCAAGTAACTTGTTTTACTTAATAATGGTCCCAAAGCCAATTTTATTATTAGTGTTGTTAATCTCTTATTGTGCCTAATTTATAAATTAAACTTTATCCCAGGTATGTATGTATAGGGAAAAACATAGTATATATAGAGTTCGGTACTATCCGTGGTTTCAGGCATCTGCTGGGGGTCTTGAACATATTCCCCTCAGATAAGGGGGGACTACTGTACTGTATCTTCACGTATAATGCTTGGCATGTTTCCTTGGGGAGGTGACATGGACAATGGGGACAAGGCAACATCAGCCTACCTGGGACACAGCCACAAGCAGGTAATAGCCTCACACTTCACCCCCTGGGGAGGTCAGAAGCCAGTGGGTGACCCAAGGCTCAGCTGTAGGAGACTCCTGGACTGAGCTCCGTGAGGCCCAGGCCCTAGTGGAGAGACCAGGGGTACAGTGGGCTCTCTGGATACGGTTGTAGAACGACAGAAAAATCAGGAGCCTCTGACCTGGCCCTATATCTTGCCGGAGGGAGAACAGCTCAGAGTGGGAGCTTGATGTGCAGGCGGTGGGAGAGGCAGGCCTACAAAATAGGGGCTCCTCCTTCACTCCAGCCTTCCCCTATAAAAGAACACCACCCCTGCCAGCCCCCGTGGGAAAGGGCCATGCTGCAGGTAGGGGCAGCTTTGTCTTGCCCCAACAGGGCCCTCTGCACCTCTCCCAGACCCAAGGGCCCCTGCCCCCCAGTGAACGGGGTCGCACCTCTGGGAGAGGAGGTGAGGTCAGCAGTTCTCAGAGAGGGGAGAGGAGGGTGCCGCCCTGCCTGAGATGATCTCGGTCTCCACCTCCTCTCTCCCTCTGTGGCTACAGTCAGGAGCTTCTGACAAACCTTGCTGGGCAACCTTTGCCTCCCTGAAAAGCCTCCAGAAGAATTATAAGTAAACAGTCCATGTCTGCATTCTGCATTCTCTCGAGGCCTTTGCACTGGCTGCCCAGAGAGGCTTGGGGATGCTCCTCACCCCCCTTCCAGCCTCTCCCCATGGCCTCCACAGTCGAGAGCACAAGGCCCCTTCCTCTTCTCTCCGCTGCACTGGAGATCAGGGTCCACTCAGAGAAGCACGGGTAGGAGAGCAGAGGTGCGGGGCAGTGAGTGAGCCCAGGACTTGCCTCTTGGCGTCCGCTGTGGCTCTCCTGCAGGCTCTTCCCAGCGCAGCAGCAGCAAGCACCCAAGTCACCATTTGCAAATATTCAGCCAGGTCCCAGCAGCTCTCTGTCCAAAACCCCACCTCAGTCCAGGGAAAGCCCAAGCCTGAACAAGCCCTGCACTCTCTCACCCTCTGTCACTTCCCAGACCTCAATTCTATGGGTCTCCCTCAATCAGCCCTCCAGCCCCTCTCACTGCTTCCCTCAGGCCAGACACATGTCCCACCTCTCCAGGGCATTTGCACTTACAGCCGTCCTGGAGCACATCCCCCCAAATCCTCCTTCTGGTCTTTGCTGAAACGACACCTTCTGAGGGAAGCCTTCCCAGACCGCCCTGTTTGAAGAGGCAACCTTCACTCCTCACCCCTTCCCCTGTTTTATTTTTCTCCAACTAACATACTGTATACTTGACCTATTATTTTAAAGTAACAGTAATCTCAGTCCCGGCTAGGATGACAGCAACATGAAAGCGATGTTTTTGTCAGTCTGTTCACTGCTGCGTCCCCAGGATGAAGCATGGTGCCCTGCACGTAGCAGACCCTCCACAAACACATGCTGAACATTGAAAGGATGAATGAGGGAATGCATAAGTGAATTAAGAGAGCGACAAGAAGCTCTTTTGCCCTCCTGGGCATCGGAAGTTCCCTCCTAGCCGTGGAAATCTTGAAAAGCGCCAGATACGGACTTCTGTGAGAGAGAACAGAACAAACCGTGGCTAAAGATCTTGGCTGTTAAAACCACCAGGGGCAATCACCACCTCCACCCCACTCCACCCCACTCCAAACACACTTCTTTTTTTTTTTCAAAGAGTATTTAGTCCACTCCTTTGGTCCCAATCGTCACTCTTCACTGAATCTTCTCTGGTTTCTTCACATCTTTTTTGTTTAATTGAGGTACAATTTAGATACAATAAAAGGCACAAATCTGAAGCATGCAGCTTGATGACTTTTTACATGTATGTCCACCTGGGTAACCACCACCCAATTCAAGATGTGAGCCATTTCTATCACCCCGGGAGGCTTCCTCAAAGATAACTACCCTTCTGACGTTATCACCAGAAGAATGGCTTTGTCCATTTTAGAACATCACCTAAATGGGATCACACAGTATGTGCGCTTTTGTGTCTGGCTTCTTTTGCCCAGCACTGTGTCTGTGACGTTTCCCCACATTGTCCTGTGTCACAGGAGTCTGCTCTTTTCATTTCTGTGTATATTCCTCCTCACCTCTTCGTAAGCGTGGACTACGTGATCTGGACCAGTTCTTTCATCAGGCCTGGTAAAGGACACGGGGAGCCCCACACTCGCTCTGATCTCTGGCTTTTTGTGGATATGCAGGCTAGAGAGAGACTCAGTTGCTCTGCTGCAGACTTGGGGACCTCATCGCAGCCCATGGAAGGCAGACCAGCGTCGTGAGCAAGGGCTCAGGCCTTGGAGTCAGGCCTGGGTTCAAATTGCTCATCTGCCACTTCTTGGCAAGGTGACCCTGGGCAAGTCACTAAGGCTTCGTTTCTTTTCTTCATGTATAAAATGCAGATATGAGTACACTACTGACTATGTGGCATTGCTGTGAAGATGAAAGAAAATGATCCGTGAGTCTGGTACTCAGGGCATGGGAGATGCTTGGTAAATGCGTTATTTTTATTACGGCTTAGACCACCAGACGCTCCTCTATAATTGTCTTCATGGGATCTCTGCCCAATAGGCCAATCCATAGCTATTTCCTGGCCATCTCCCCTCACCTCTACCGGCCTGCCTGCCCAAGCCTCAATTTCCCCAAATTTCAAAACATTTTTACGGATGGACACAGGGAACAACCAGAACCCGGGAGAAATACAAGGAAGCACACATAGATAGGGACCTTTTACAAGCACCGTAATGAAAGCTTTGCATCCGTGTTGGATAAGATTCTTTAATAGAACTTTCATTCAGGACTTTGAACCTGAGCTTCACGAAGTGCTGACTGAAGAAGGAGCCTAAGTGCAGCAGGCAGGCGCCACGCCGAGATTCAGTCTGCTCTCCCAGATGCAGAAGCCTGCACCGCTCACACCCACTCACACTGGCCTGCTGCCTCCCGGCTAGAAGGCTGCCATCTCCACCATCACAGCCACACATGAGACACAGCCCCACCGAGGGGGCCTGGGCACATTATGTGGATCGCAACATCACCCCATGACTCAGCCCCTTGGGACTACAGGCCCGGCCACAGTGACGTGGCGCATTCGGTGGCTGTGTCAAGGGTGCCTTGGGAACACTTAGTCACCCCACCCACCACCAGCAATGACCGTCACCTCCCCTACACTATCACAGAGCATTGACAGCAGCAGCAATGGTAGTTGATATGGGTGACAATTGTCAGTTTCTCAGTCACACATTAAGTGGGATTCAGAGGTCTTGGGGGATCGTTGCTGACTTTCCTGATGTGTGATGTGACATCTCAGAAGCGTCAGTGAGCCCGAGGAGCCCCCTCCACCCCCAGGTTCCTCCTTACAGTGAAATTCTGGAGCCACCACTGGCCACATTTCAGGGATACCCTGGCACTGCCCATGGGCAGGCACCCCACAGGACACGCTGCAGCACCCCAGCAGACACTGTGCAGTGAAATAATAATACAACAATAAAGAACATTTATTGAGTGATTACTCTGTGGCAGGGACTTCATGCATTAGCTCATTTAATCCACTGAACAATTCTGTGAGGTGGGTTGACTTGTGTGCCTCCAAAAGAAATGTTGAAGTCCTAACCCCCAATCCCTGTAAATGTGCCCTCATTTGGAAATAGGGTCTTCGCAGATGATCAAGTTAAGATGAGGTCATTAGGGTGGCCCTGATCCAATATGACTGGTGTCCTTATAAAAAGGGGAAATTTGGACACAGAGACACTCACACAGGGAGAAAGCCATGTGAAGATGAAGGCAAAGGTTGGGGTGGTGCATTTAAAAACCAAGAAACGCCAAAGACTGCCAGCACATCCCAGAAGCTAGGAGAGAGGCCGGCAACAGATGGTCCCTCACAGCCGTCAGAACAGCCAACCTTACTGACACCTGATTTCAGCCTTCCAGCCTCCAGAAATAGGAGGCAATACATTTCTGTTTTTGAAGCCACCCAGTTTGTGGTACTTTGTTACAATAGCCCTAGCAAACTAATACTGTTAGTTTCGGTGGGCACTACTTTTATCCACATTTTACAGATGAGGAAACTGAGGCTTGACTCTGGCAGGGCTTTAGAGAGAGAGTTGGGATGATGGAGTTGCTGAGGCAGGACTAGGAGAGTTCCTGAGGGGCTATTGGTTCCCTGACAGTTGGGCGGGTGCCCCCTCCCCTGCCATGGGCACCCACTCCTACAGCAGCAGGACTTCCACAGCCCCAAGCCTGGCCTGGGGGCTTCTCCTGCTCCCTCCCATCCTTAAAGGCCCGAAGAAGGAAGCACTGAGTCAGCGGTTGGGAAAGGAGCTGCTGACACAGGGCACAGACTGCAGGGGGGCGGCGGCTGGGTGGAGAGCGGCCAGCACAGCCTGTGCTGAAAGCGCCTGGACGTGGTGCCCACCTTCCCTCTTGGGCTCTTCCATCTTTAAAGTCCTGAACAGACCTCTGGTGGAGGTGGGAACTCTGCCAAGGCCACAGAGTGGGACACACGGGCCCAGCCAGGAAAGAAAAGGTAGCCACGGGTGGAGGCTGTGGAGACTTGATGAAGAGGGAGCAGGGGAGCTGGGATCAGGTGGACCTGGGTTCAAACTCTGTTTTCTTCACTGACTGGCTGAGTCAATTTGGTCTGACTTCCCTGGGCCTCAGTCTCCCCATCTGTAAAATGGAAATAATAACTTTACGGCCTTGCCTTAAAGTATTGTCAATTAAAAAAAAAAAAAACTCATCTACCATAGCCCTGGTACATAGCAAATGCTCAAAAAATGTTAGTGGTTGTTCTAATAATTGTTATAGAAATAACCCTGAGCCAGTCCTGAGAATGAACATGGTGTGGAGAGACCGAGGTCTTGTATGTCCTGTACAGACAGGCACAGCATGAGACAGCCAGCTGCCAGGCCTGGGTTTCCGCCCGGCTCTGCCGAGACCTCCCTGGGTGAACTTGAGTGAGGTCAAGGGAGGCTGGGGGAGCCAGGGTTTGGCTCCTGCAGGCTCTGTAGTAGGAAGCTGGGAGAAAAAAGGGGCTTAGATTAGGGATTTGGTTTTAACCAAGGGGGGGACTGCCTCAGTGGCTCTTTTTTATCTTTTCTCTTCCTTTTTTTTAAACAGCAGCAGAACTCTTTGTATAAAAGAAATCTTGGGCAGAAACCCAATATATGACACAACACAGCCAGCATGCCAGGGGAAGATGGCACAGGGGTCCAGAGTCCCATCCACTCAGGCTCTCCCCACCGGCCCCCACTCTGCAGCACCCCAGGACTTCTTGGGGCAACCTGTGGACTGAGTGACTCTAGCCCTAATGCCCCAAGACTTCAATCTAGAAATTCGCTAGTCTTCAGTCTGATCCCCTTCAGTGTTACGGAAGTTGTGAGGTACTATCTGAACCCCAAGTGTGCACGCTGTATGCATAGCACACTGAGACCAGGAGAGTCAGGGAGCCCCCTGGAGCGGGTGCGAAGGAGGGGAGAGTCTTTGAAAATGAATGGGGGTGACCTGCTGTGAAGGCGTTAACAAGTTAATGATGGAGGCAGTCCTCTGGCTGGCTTGTTAACTGGACCACTCTGCCTGCCAACTTCCAAGAGCTGAAGGGTGGTGTCGGCCTCAATGCCCTCCCGAGGCTCCTTCCAGCAAGGATGTGTACCTGGCAGGGAGGGGGCCACGGTGCTGGGTCTGCACCCATTAGATGCCACAGGGAGCAGCGTATTCGATTCTGGGTGCCCTTGGAAACAAGGGGCGTCATGCTTGCCTCGCTCTGTGGGAAAGGTCACACTTTGACTCTTTTTCACAATCTCATAGGAATTGCAGGACACCAAGAGAAAGAGGCCCCTCAAAGGGTTTTGCTTTTTCTTTATTCCCATGATTTTCGGGGAAAGAGCTAAACAGGCTTCGCCTGCGCTGCCAGCAAGTGGAATTCTTCAACTGTGAGGACGACCTGGGGAGGCTCCCAGGACTGGGGGGCAATAGAGGGCCTGCCAGGGTGCCGAGCTCAGGCGCTTTGAGGCGACACATCAGGCTTCTCTCTTTTTCTCCTTGGTTTTCATGTGTATTCTACGTGTTAGTCCCCTGTCAGGTTTTAACATTGCTTGTATCTTTTTGAGTCTCTCATTTGCCTATTACCTTTCTTCAGGGTGTTCTTCATTGAACTCAAATCCTTAATTTGCATATAATCAAATACATCAAAATGCTTTTTCTTACAGTTTATCTTGTTGAGTCTTGTTTAAAGAGTCATTTCCTGCCTTGAGGTCACCAGGATGTTCTCCTCCATTTTATTGTTCTAACTGTGTAGCTTTGCCTCTCCATGGAGATTTGACCCCTCTGGAGTCCTCCTTGGTGTGGGGTCAGGTCGGGCACTCAGGTGACAGACGAGTCGTCCCGGCACCAGCTCCTAAACAGTCTGGTCTCTCCCGGGCAGAGCCATCCTCGCCTGGCCTGGCGGCTTCCAGCTTGTGTCTGGACGCCCCTGTACACCAGCTCTCTGAGTCCCGGCCTTGGTGCGCAGCTCTGTGAGACAGGGATAACGAGCAGGGAGCTCACGGATGTGAGTGAAACTGCTCTGGAAAGTAGAAGGGGTTCGAGGGAGGCTGGAGGCAGATGCGGATGAAGCTGTGTGACCAGGGCTCGCTTCAGGCCCCAGCAGAGCCCAGAGGGCAGTGGCACCCGGGAACCCTGCCCTCCAGCCCCACTCCTAATGACCACCTCGGGAGACAACACCTCATTATGGGAGGACAGGGCCCTTGTCACTTCTCGAATGTGCATCCTCAGTGCCAGGGTGGTGCAGGCACCCAGGGCTCTGAACTGCTACTTGGCTGACAGCTGGAGGTGGTGCAGAGGCCTTCCTCTGGGTGCCAGAAAGATTGGGGTTTCCCGGGAGTCATCATTTCTGGGTTTGGCTTGTTCCCCAGATGGGGTGTGGTGAGAGGGGCTAGACTTGGCAGATGGCCTGGGCTCTGGTGCTGGCTCATCCCAGACTCACACTGGAACCCTTTGTCTCTTTGGGCCTCTGTCTCCCCACACGTAAACTGACAGATTGTTCCCATCCAGTGATAAAATTCTGGATTCTTTTTCCAATCTCAAATGACAATAGGTACTTACTGAGTGATTACTGGGTATCAGGGGAAAAGCCTTCCACACACTATCATCTAATCCTCACAGCTCTAGGAGTAGCCACTATTATTCTCCCACTCTACAGATGAGGACTTCAGGGTCCTGAGAGGCAAGTGCCTTCCCCGAGGTCACACAGCTAGTAACTGACAGCGATGGAATTTATGCTTTCGTAATTTTGTTCAAGTTGCTCCCCGCTCCAGCCCTCACTGTTCTCCCATCCTCATAACTGTGCTGGGCTGGGGGACGTTGCTCCCCTGAGCACATTCTCCAGAAGCGCCTCCTCTTCAACTAATTTTTAAAGATGGCATTAAGAAAGAGATGGAAGGAAGCTGTGCCAAAGCCATGACTCATCATGGAAAGAAGGTAGTCCATGGGCCTTGCCGTGTTAGTAAGCGTGCTGCCTTACCGAAGGTGTGGGCACCACTCCCTCCTTCTCTTCCCCCACCCCAGCCCTTGCCCAGCCCCACTCCCACCCCGCTCCGAGGACTGGCCACAGCCCTCACCAGCCTGGGAAGGGATGCGTCTCTGGTGGTAGCCTCAGGCCCTTCCATGACCAGGGTCAACCCAGTGCTCCAGTTCCCAGGACCAGGCGTCCCAAGGAATGGGGCCCACCGGGGTCTCAGGCCCCTGACCACCACCTCTGCTGCCTGAGGCTATGGGCTCACCTGCCACCAAGCTCCCCTGAGACCCTCTAATGCCATCAGGTGTGGGTTTTCCAGAAGGGCCTGCCCAGCCTGGGGGAGTGTCTAGTGTCTGCACCCTGGTCCAACCTACCCAACCCTGCACCGGTCAGTCTCTCTGGAGCAGGTTTCCCACAGTGGGTTCCACAGCTAGTCCGGAACTCATCCCACAGTGCACAGTCCAGAGCCACACTTGCCAGCCAGCTCGTGCGTGTTTGGCTCACATTTTGATTTCTTGAAAATGCTGTGAGAGGCCGGCCTGGTGGCGCAAGTGGTTAAGTGCGCGCGCTCTGCTGTGGTGGCCCGGGGTTCGCCGGTTCGGATCCCGGGTGGGCACTGATGCATCACTTGTCAAGCCATGCTGTGGCAGCGTCCCATATAAAGTGGAGGAAGATGGGCACAGATGTTAGCCCAGGGCCAGTCTTCCTCAGCAAAAAAAGAGGAGGATTGGCAGATGTTAGCACAAGGCTGATCTCCTCACAAAAAAAAAAGAAAATGCTGTGAAAGATTTGAATTGACCAGCACTCCCTGTGCTGGCCCCGTCACCCTCTTCCCACGCCACTTCTTAGAGCCCCTGCCACAGGGGTTCACATGGGCATCCTGGCTGGTCACTAAGGACTCTGAAAAGACCACAAAGAGAAGTGATGCCCTGGGCTGGTCAGGAACGGCCTGGTTTCTGTGATGACGAAGCCTGTGGCCCTGGCTACTGTGAGCAGCCGGCAGAGCGTGGCTCTGGGAAAACCTCTCTGGTCCTCACGGGCATCTAAACACAGTAACACAGCAGCCCTGAGGCCCTGCACAACTCAGAGGTCTGGGCAAAGGGTGCGAGAATCCACCACCATCTGGCAGTTTGGTTCCACGGAACTGACATCTTCAGCCCTCATCATGAAGGAAGCTCGTGGAAAACACTGGAGGGAAAAACCTGGGATTCTTCCTCCGAGGATATGAAACATACATACACGACTCAAGTGAAACGAATGTTTCGAATCAGTTGCCGCAATTTAAAAGTATTTCCCGTAAAAATTTGGATTTTTGTCTTCTGTTGAAAAAGTGGAAAATCCGGCAGCACTGGGCTTGTGCTCTTGTGTGGAAAAATTTGGCAGGAGCTGAGGGTCCTTGTCCTGACTTAGCCCTGAGCTCTTCGTGCAGGATCCTTTTAACCACGGCCCATTCTCCTTATACCCAGCCTCCTTTCCTCATTTCTGTCTTCTGCCTCCTCCCACAGGAGGCAGATAACTATCTTTTTTAAACTCCTATGTCATTCATCTGTCAAAATAAGTTCAATAATTTGAGGAAGCCCTGCACGCTCTGCCCTGCTCTTATTGATGCACAGACCACATGAATATATTAAGGCTCTGAGAAGTCCTGCAATTTCCTAAAGCATAATGGTCCCCTCTGATATAGTGGGTGCCTCCCTAGACAGACACTCTGGTCCCTGTGCCTTTGGGGTGGCTCCCACCAGGGTCAGTGCTTTGGTGTCTTCTCAAAGCACTGTGCAGGTCTCAATGAGCTGGCTGAGGAGCACCTCTGTCATTCAGGGGAAGCTGCCTGTTTGATTCACAGAAGAGACAGAGACAAAAGGAGATCAGGTGATGAACTTCAAACCCTGAGCCCTGAGTCAGCGTCTCACCCCCAGCCTTGCTTTTGGCCTGGGCGTCCCCTCACAAGCCTGGCTGATGTCAATGTCCTAAGGGTTATAAATAATTAGAACCTTTCCCCTGGGACCACTGACCCCTGGTTCCAGGCCCTTCTCGGGCTGAGTGTTCTGCTTAGGTAGGAGTGCTGACTGAGACTCAGGCCACACCAGCGCCCAGAGCAACTCTAGGCACCATCCCATCTTGCCTAGTTCTTTCATGTCAGCTGGCATTTCTGGGCGAGGGCTTCCTGGAGGGCACTGTTGATTCTGAGTCTGATTCTGTGCTCAGCTTAGCGAATGGGGTGGAGCGCTATGATTGACTGGTAACGCCTGCCGTGGTTGGAAAGGAAGGAGTAGTGGGTTTGCCCCAAATTGACATCCTGACTCTAGTCTGTGGGTCACTTCAGAAGCCCTTCCTGGAGCTGAGGGGAGCCCAGGAGAGGCAACTGGGCTCTACAGTTTATAAAGGGAGCTGAGGCACGAAGGAGACAGTTGATGGCACAACCTTCTGGTTGCCAGCTTCAACATGCCTGCCACTCCCATAGTCTCCTTCTCAGAAGCAGTCATGTTGGTGCCATGTGATCCCCACTCCCTCTGGTTACAGTCGAGTGGACTGTGGGTGGGGAACCAATCTATAGGCTGACTTACCAGCCTTTGAGGTAGCTTGGTGGG
Organism: Ceratotherium simum simum; assembly: GCF_057802395.1. Lineage (NCBI taxonomy): Eukaryota > Metazoa > Chordata > Mammalia > Perissodactyla > Rhinocerotidae > Ceratotherium > Ceratotherium simum. Next base: position 27,740,601 of record NC_141903.1, read on the forward strand.
AAAATCAACTGTACCAAGTAGATCCTCTTGGGGAATGTGCCCTGAAAGCAAAGGGTAGAACAGCTGGTCGCAAAAACAGAAGCTGTAAGGTGAACAACCAGAGGTGGAGAGAGAGAGGAGAGAAGCTGAATGGGGTTAATGGTATACACTGGAGTGACAACCCCCCAATTCCTGTAGCTGACACACCAGCTCCCGGGGGTCACCTGGGACAAGGATGTGGGAGGGCAAAAGTGATGCATGGTGGATTATCAATAATCGGGCCCCTGTAACCACTGAACCTGTTTCTGCCCAAAGGGAATTTTCCTGCGCCGAGGGCTGGCCCCCACCTCCAGGCCTGCCTGGGTCTCAGCCTCCGGAGAGCATGTCAGCGAGATCATGCAGTGGGGCTGAATGAAGTGACAGCAAACTTCAGTTAGAACTCGTGCACTGTGGGTGACATCCACCCTCACTGCAGGGTCTAGTCAGGGGTCTCAGTGTGGGGTGGGGGCGGGGCCTTAAGAGAACTCGTGGGAATCTGTCACAGGCTGCTTCAGCCTTTCATTCTTCCATGAATATTGATAGTGAGCAGATAAAAGCTGGGCTTGCCAGCCAGACCACCTGGATCTGAATCCTGGCTCTGCCACTTACCAATAGAGTGACTTCGGGCAAGTCAGGTAAGCTCTCTGCACCTCAGTTTCCTCAGCTGTTAAGTGGGGGCAATGATGGCCCCTCACCAGGTTGTTGTGAGGGATAAATATAAGCCTATAGTAATGTCAGGCCCCGTGCCAGGTGGTGAAGGTACAAAGTGGACTTGGCCCCTGCCCTCGAGGAGCTGAGTCTAGAATTCAGTGGCCACTGAGGGCCCCTGCCTACCTTTGTCTTCCATGCTGTGGGGAAACTGGTCTTTTCTGGGCCTGATCTTAGCCAACCTTGCCGAGACTGCCCCCCGCCCCTGCATGTCTGATCCTGCTCCAACCCCCCCGCCCAGCCCCGGCTGGCACGTGCTGACAGGCTTCGCAGTGGCCTGTGCCCAAGGGGAAGGAGGCGTTCAGGGCTGTGAGTCAGGAAGACCCCAGCAGCTCAGGGGGCCGCAGGGATGGAGGAGCGAGGCCAGGCAAGAAACACTAACACCACCAGGAGCAGGCGCAGGGCCTCCCTCTACCGAGGGGCCGCTGTGTGGCAGTTCCATGCTTCTCGACATCCCTGTGTTCATTTCCGAGGGCTGCCGTAGCACATTACCATAAACTGGGTGGCTTAAAACAACAGAAACGTATTCTCTCACAGCTCCTGAGGCCAGAAGTCCAAAATCAAGGTGTCAGCTGGGCCGCACTCTGTCCAAAGGCTCTAGAGGCGAGTCCCTCCTCGCCTCTTCCAGCCTCTGGTGGCTTCTGGCGTTCCCCGCTTCTGGCAGCATCACTTCCATCTCCGCCTCCGTCTTCACATGGCGTTGTCTCTGTGGGGATCTGTGTTTTGTCTCTGTGTTCAAATTTCCCAAAAGGACACTAGTCATATCGGGTTAAGGGCTCACCCTAATCTAGTATGACCTCTTCTTAACTTGATTATGTCCGCCAAGGTCCTATTTTCAAATAAAGTTACATTCACAGGTTCCGGGTAGATGTGAATTTTGGGGGTATGCCATTCAACCCAGTACAATCCCTTACCCATCACCTATTAGAGTGAATTCGACGCTATTTTCCCCATTTTACAGATAAGAAAGCTGAGGCACAGCTCAGCCTAAGGCCGTACAGCAAGCTGGACTTCAAACCCAGTCTCTGACCTACAAAGGCCTCTGAGTCCCTAACCATGACCAGACGCTGTGGCACTGGAGGAGGGTCCCCAGCCACACTCATGAGGAAGAAGGAAGCAGCAACAAAAAATTCCTTCTCAGGGCAATGTCCAAGGCTGCTTATCAGCCCGGGGACCGGACTTCAGCCCCCTAGCCCTCCTCCCCTCCTTCTCCAGCCTGGCCACCCTCAGCCCTTCCCGGCAGCAGGCAGGAAGCAGCTTAACCTAATGCTCTGCCAAGGTCTGTTCGTGCTGACCTGGCCCGAATAAGCCAGCAGCAGCTCAGGAGAAAAAGCAGTGGCTGGAATGAGCTGGAAAGAATGTTTATCTGGGGCCAACAGAAGGGAGAGGGCTGGAGCCCACAGCCAGAGGCCCACTCGCCTGGGAAGGGCCCTTATCTCCTCTGCGAGGCTGGGCTCTCCCATGAGTGTGATGACCAGAGGCTCAAAGTGGTGGGACCCAGCCCTGTCGCCTGTCCTCGGGCCCTGAGCGAGCTCAGAGAGCTGCTGATTCAGATCACAGGGGTATGTTCATCAGGGCAGGGAGGGCCCTTAGACACAGCCAAGCCCAGGGCTATCAAACAAATGGTGGGCCTACCATCAGACTCCCTTCCTCTGAATCCTCCTCAACACAGTGCCCCGTCCAACTACCATCAATCCATTGGAGCTGGCACAAGACTTAAAAACTGCCCTGGGGTTCTAACTCCAGACCCAGGAGTCGGAGCCTCCATACTACCTCCCTGAGGGGTTGAAGATCTCCCTCCAGGTCCTGTGGTCTGAAGAGGGAGGTAGGTCAGGGCCAGGTGTCCCAATCCAGATCCCAGGCCCTTTTTCATGACACTCAGACATTTCACAAAGGGTGACACCCAAGCCTTCCTGTCTTTCCAGTCCCTGTGAATCATTCCCGGCTGCTGCCAAGAACCAGGCTTCACAGCTGTCGCGATTGCAGCCCTGGCGCTGGCATCCGGGACAGCAGCTGCTGCTCCAGCACCCACCCGCCCCCAGGCCAGGCTGCTCGGTGTAGTGGGAAAGCTCAGAATGGTTTTGAAGTACAGGTAGGAGTTTTCCCAGTCAAGAAAGTTCAAGGAGGGAATTCTGGGCAGAAGAATCAGCCCATACAGAGGGCCAGACAGAGCTGAAGGGGGAAGAGAGCTGGGGTAGGGGCTGAAGGGACACATGAAGCCACTGTCCACAAGTCCTGGGCTCTGGTCTCTGCTTAGTTACGATGTTGCTGTGGCACCTGGTGCAAGCAAGTCCCTGCCCTTCTGGGCCTCGGTATCCCGATCTGTAGAGTAGGGAGCAGGGCCGAGTACTCACTACAGGCCGTTCCTGCCTTGTCAGGGGTCCCCAGTGCCCTCCCGCTCCCCATCCTGGCCAATGGAGGGGTCCAGTGCTGATCCCTGGAGAGGCCCTGCCTGGCTGGGAGCTGGCCCAGCTGTCTCTGGACTCGGCAAGGCCCAGCCCAGGACTAGGGGGAGAGAGACTGTGTCCTGCTCACCTCTGTTCACTGGGGCAGGAGGCAGCCTGGCAAAGGGTACCAGGCACACACTGCTCTGCCCCCGGGTGAGTCATGTGCCCCCTCTGGGCCCTTCGCTCAGTAGTGCAACAGGACTCTTGGCCCCGGGAGTAGGCGGGCCAGCTGGAGCCGGGGTGGGGGCGGGGGTGGGGGGTGGGGGATGCCTGCAGAGCCGAGGAATGTGTTTACTTCCCCTTGTGCTGGAAGGAAACTGAGCAAGGCCCCAGCTGGATTTCTTCCCAACCAGGCCAGCAGGTCTCTCCACCTCCTCCCCAGACTGGACACATTGTTCTAGGAAGCCCCTCCCACCAGCCACATTTCGGGGGGTTCTCCCTCGCTTTATCCCTCCGCAGGTATAAACCGGAGCCAATCGGGGCCGTCCACTGATGTCAGACTCTCTGCCTGGAACCAGGACCCTGCTCTCCCCCTAGCTCTGTGTTTATTCACTGTGGGGCCCTGACAAGTCACTTGCCCTCTCCAGCCTCAGTTTCCCCTTTCTATTACACAGGGATGGGATGAGGTGAGCTCCAAGGGACCCTTCAGTCCCAGGAGTGAGGGCCTGAAACCTCCCGGGAAGGCAGGGTGATCTGATGGCTCTGAGCACAGGCTGTCACTCACTCACCAGGGTTTCAGCACCTGAATGTGCCAGGCTCTGGGTTCTAGGTGCCGCGGAGCCAGTGGCCAACAAGACAGAGGCAATCCCAGCCTCTGTGAGGGAGACGACGGCGTGGAACAAACGCCTCTTCATAAACTGTGGTGTGTGCTGAGGAGGAGAAGATTCATTATGAATGAAGCATCAGAGAGGGAAGAGATGGGGGACCAGGGAAGGCCTCGCCCAGGAGGTGACATTTAAGCTGAGATGTGGAGGAGCAGATGGTGTCACTGTCATTAAGAAAGGAGCAGAAGGGCATTCCAGGTTGTGGGGCGAGTCTGTCTGAAGGAGAGAGGAGGAAAGGCTAGGTAGACGGCGTGGGGATCAAGGAGCTGATTCCACCTTGATCAGCCCTTAACCTCCCCCAGGCTCACTGGCATCATCTGTAAGTTAGCGATAATATCTAACTTGCAGGATACTCATGAAGATTTAATTACATAGTGCTGCCTGCTTATTTCAGGGCCTTGCCAAGAATAAGCACTCAATAAATGGCAGCAAAGTATCTAGTTATGCACTGTGCATACATGATTTATATCTCTTGGTCTGGTTATATTTTATAATCCACTCCTCTTGTAAATCTTTATTTTTCTGCTCCTATTTTTAATTTACATTTTCCTGTTACATTTTATGTATTCCTTCAAATTTCTGTAAAGGGGACATTATTATTATTACTATTACTATTGCTATAGTAATAAAATGAAATTGTGGGAGAATGCTTTCAAGTGCAAATGTGAGGAATTCTTATCACCTATTCCCAGGGGCTCAGGGTGCATTGATATATAACATATGGCGTCACAGAATCAAAAGCTCCTTGCACAGCTGAAGCCTCACGCATGTGCGGGGAGCTGTGGACGCTGGGCGTCTTTCCCACAGGGCTTTGGGAAATGACGTGGGGGAAGCCCTGAAATCAGGCAGGCCTGTGAGAAGGAGAGGGAACCAGCGAAGAGAAGTCCTGGGAGCCTGTGAGCAGCGTCAGCAGGACTCTAGTCAGCCCTCCTGAGGGAGAGAACTCTGCTGTACGCAGACTGAACGAATGAAGATGAGGAAGAATTTTCTAACACGTTCCCAGCAATTCTCTTCCAAAGATGAAATGACGATAAGAGACAGTAGTTGTGTGAGCTGTACAATTATCTAAGCGATGTTTTGGAGAGGATTCTGTGTGTTTGGGGGGTGGTAGTGAAAGATATGAGAAAGTTGCAAGAGATGATGTCCTCAATTAGGATTTGATTTGACTATAGGAAACAGAAGTCCAAAACACTGGCTTATAAAACTACATGGATGCTTATTTCTCCCTCCCAAAAAAGTATAAAGGTGGGTGGTCCAGGGCTGGTGTGCTGGCTCTGCTCTACCTAATCCTTCTGGTTCACATCCACCTTTCCTACGGTGTGGCCCTCATCCTCATGGTACAAAATGGTAGCCATCATATCTACATTTCAGGAAGAAAGATGAAAGAAGGGACAGAATCAGAATGGTGAAGGGACAAAGATGGAAAGGGCAAAGGAAGATTCTCGGAAGCTGCCAGGTGACGTTTATGGTCACATACCATTGGCCAGAACTAAGTCACATGGCTGTGCCTAGTGGCAAAGGAGGATGGGAAATGTAGTCTTTATTCTGGGTAGCCATGGTTCCAGTTAATAAGTCCATCTTTGTGGAAGGGGAGAATGGATGGTGAGGAACAACCAGCTTGATATTTCTGATCTCTTTTAGCACCAAAAGTCCATGAGTTTGTGATTCTCGACCCTCTATCACTATAGCCAAGGTCTGAACCCTGCTCTTGACCCAAAGTGGGTATCTGAGTGGAATAGGACCTCCTGAGACTGCAAGGGGAGGCAGGGAAGGCTCAAAGAGATGCCTGATATTAGAGAGGGGACAGCCTCTTTGTTCTTCATGCTGACTGAGTGCCATCCTGATGTTTAGAAGCAGCCTACAAAATTTCCTTTCCTTGGGGCAATGAAATATTCCATCCTTGGCTTTCAAAGGTGGGCAATTTATGAAATGCACACTTGAAGAATGTTTCCATAGCTATGCAAAAATGGAGGTGAAACTGTTGTCCACTATGTCAGGAAATGCCCTCGATTAAGTTGCTTGTGCGAAAGGATCCATTCTGGAATTCAGAATCAGGAAAATACTTATCTCCAGCTGAGCTCTTATGATTTCCTTTCTCTGTTTACACATCAGATAATGCAGTGGCCCTCTGCTGTGTTTGCCCTCTTAGCATTATGACTCCTCCTCCTCCTTTTGGTGACATCACCTGCTTTTCTTTTGGGACCCTCCGCCCCCCACCCCCGGCTTTCAGTCCACCTGGTTCTGTTGCGGCTAATTCTACCCTTTCTTCTCCTCCAGGGGGTGGGCACAATACCCAGGCCTGGCTAACCGGTGTCATGGTGATTGGTTCCTGGACTGGATCATGGTCCAGTCTGGGCCATGAAATGACACCCTGGAACTTTTCCTGAAATTCCTGAGGAATGGGAGGAGACACATCCTTTCTATTGGGGGTGCTAAGCTGATAAGACGCAAATTTGAAGTTGCTGGTGGCCATCTTTGCACCTTGTAGAAAGAGCTCACTTGAGAATGAGGCCAACACAGAAGACAGCAGAGCAGAGAACAGAAAGTATGACACATGCCTAATGACATTACTTGAACCTTTGGATCTAGCCATGCCTGAAACCACTCCATCTCTGAATTTTCCAGTATATCTCTGCCCTGAATTTCCCAGTATATGAGTCAATTCGTTCTCTTTTTTGCTTAAGCCAGTTTGCACAGGGTTCCCATCACTTGCAAATGAAATAGTCCCCAACAATACACTAACCAAAGTGCAATTCTTCCTAGAAGTAGAGATGAGAATTTTGTGATTCAGAATGCTAAATTATCCCAGGTGCCTGGTATGCCTGCTGCTCGCTTCTTTCACAGGAAACATGTTGGGAGCTCAATGAGCGTGCCCACTGTGGCAGAGCACCAGCAGAAGTGGTTTGCACTGATTCCCCTCACCCCTGTGCATGTGTGCCACTCTTCCCACTGGGGGTGAAGTCCGTTTTCCTCCCCCTAAATCATGACCCTGGGCTTGTTCTATGACTTGCTTTGACCAATAGATTGTGGCTTCAGTGATGCTGTGCTAGTTCCAGGCTTAGTCTTGAGAGGCCTGGCGGCTTTTGCTTTTGCTCTTAGAGCCCTGAGCTGCCATGTAAACAAGTCTGGCCACCCTGCTGGAGAAACCAAGCGAGAGAGGAGGCCTAGGCAGTGCCTAGATGTTCCAGTCACCACAGCAGAGCACTAAACCTGTGAGGGAAGACATCTTGGACATTCTAGTCCCAGCCAAGCTTCCCACTGAATGCAGCTGCCTGAGTGGTCCCAGCGAACACCATGTGGTGGAAAAGAACCACTCTGGTGAGCCCAGCCAACCACAAAATCATAAGAAATAATAAACTTCTGTTTTAAGCCACTAAGTTTTGGGTTGGTTTGTTACGCAGCAAGAGCTGACTGAAACTAGCAACTTTGGAATATCAGGATGTGTCCCTCGTGTCTTATTTGAATGAGGACCTCACTGAGAAATGGTGGTGGGAAGTGTTGGGACTGAGGGTCAGATGAGCGGAGCATCAGGGCTGAGACTCTTGAACAATGAGGAGAGGAAGTCCCCTTCAGCGCCGGGAGGGTCCTGGGTGGCTGGGAACTCCCCTTGAGGAAGAGAGAGGCCAAAGCCGAGGTTTCAGCTCAGGAGCCTGACTGACGGTGGATGGGAAACACTGTTTGGAAGGTAGTGGTTCAAATGTCCTTCAGCCCAGCCACCTTCAGGGAGTGAGGGGCGGGGGGGAGGCACAGCCTGGCTGCCCGAATACCCCAGGCAGACATGGACGTGCTGGCAGGGAGTGAGCCCTTCCACAGCTCCCCTCAGGACATGTAGGGAGGAGGGAGGGGCCCCTAAGGGCCAGAGTATAGTGGGATGGCCGGGAAGCGGCAGGGTGGGCCAGGGGCTCTGCAATCACAGACCACGGGGTCCTCCCAGGGCTAGAAGGCCCCGGGTCCGAGAAACAAGGCTTATGCTTTTCATGCTTCTACCCTCCTGTTTTCCTTTTTCATTATCCTGTTTTATTGGGGATTTAACCTTCTAAATCATCTCAAATCCTTTCTGGAAGTGAGCGGGAGGCAGTAGGTCACAGATGCCTGCGAGCTGGGATTCTCTCTGGAACAGCAGGAGGAGGGAGCAGAGCTGACAGACCCCCTCTGGCTCCACCCGCTCCTCTCTGGGGAGGCCCCCACGTGCGCGAATGTGTGAGTGCCTGAGTGCATGAGGATAGCGAAGTGTGAGGGTGTGACTGAATATATGGAAGAGTTGTGTATATGAGTACTTGTGAGAGTTGTGTGCAAAGATATAAATGTGTGAGTTATGTGTATGCAAGTGTGAGTGTGCGAGTTGTGTGAAAATAGGTCTGCATTCATGTGTATGGGTGTGTTAGTATGAAAGTGTGTATGAGTGTGATCATGAAATGTGTATATGAATGTGTTAGTGTGTGAGAGTGTGTATCTGAGTGTGAGTCGGGTGTGATTTGTGTGAAAATGTGTTTGTGTCTGACAGTGTACACGTGAGAATGAGAACACGAATGTGTGTCTGAGTGTGTGCGTGAGTCTCTTCCCACAGCGCCAGCATGATCTTTAGAAAACACACAGGGATTGCGTCATGACCTAGTCAAAGACCCTGCAGGGTGCCCACTGGGACAAGGCCACGCCTATGACACGGTGACCTCACCCGGATGATCCCGGGCTGCCCTCCCCGGCGTTCCTCTACCCTTAGTGCCCCGCCCGCGCTGGTCACAGATGGTCATTCCTGCCTCGCCCCTGCACTGCCCCAAGGCTGCCCTGGGGCGGCTCCTCCCCGGACTGGAGAGTGTGGGGGTGTCGCCGCCCGGGGCCCGGGGCCCGGGGCCGAGAGAATGCTGACGTCCTAGAGGCGCTGTGAAAGTCTTTCCTGACAGCAGTGAGGCTGAAAATCCCCAGGCCTCCCCCTTCGGGAACCGCCAAGGTCACGGGCGCCTCCCTCTCGGATTCTGCTCTCTGCCGCCCTCTTCTGGGCGGCTGCCGCCGGCGGACGCAGACGGAGCCCGCTGCTTCCCCCCAGCTTTCCTGCGACACGGAGCCGCAGGGTTGCAGGCGGGACACTCCCAAGGCTTAGGATCGGGTTCACTGTCTCCTTGATGCTTATTGACTGTCTCCTTGATGCTTATTGCAGGTCTGACACTCAGTAGATGCCCCACGAAGGGAAAATGAATGTATGGATTGGTTCGGTAGTCAAAGGGGAAACTGAGGCCCAGAGAGAGGAACTCAGTGAGCTGGTTGCACATGCAGGACTCATACGGAGCTCACCAAGTGCCCAGGGCTTGCTTTGCCATGACTTCATCCAGAGTGAGTCCTGGCCTTTTCCTGCTCAGCGTGAGCCAGACTTTCTCATTTGACTGGGCTGCCCCAGGAGAAATAGGCTGTCCCTAAACTGGGGCAACTGGGCCAGCTGGGGAGGCAGCCAGTGAGGGGCCGGAACCCAGCCTGCCTCTGCGGGGCGCCCAGGCTGGTCCTGGTGGTTTGTGATGAGCTGGCCCACGCCTGGGCGGAAGATGACGCAGAAACAGACACGCCTGGGAGCCGGAGGGTGTGTGTGGGGTTCCCAGATGCCTCCACTCCACCCACTGCCTAGCCAAGGTGTCGTTATCCCCCCGGACAGATGAAGACACCGAGGTTCAGAGGGGCTGGAGTTGCCCAAGGCCACGGCTCATGTCCCAGCCTCTCCCGCTCGACCCTGGAGCTCACCCAGGAGCCCTGCGCGCCCTCTCCAGCTACCCGGAAGCTGCTCCCGTGCCCCTGGGGGAGACAGGGCCACCTGATTCCCACCCCAGGGCTCTCAAACAGTGATAGCTTGCCCCCTTCTCTTCTGGTTACTCAGTGTGGAAAGAGGGAAAACACAGAAAAGCACAAAGAAAGCAGAATCACCTGAGACACCGTCCCAGCGATCAGCCCCGCCCCCACCCAGACCTGTTAACTCGGCCTTTGCTAGAGTCTTATGGATTCCTCCCCTGCTCTCTCCGGGACTGAACCCCCTCCCTGACCTCTCTGAGTGGCCTCACCCAGTCCACCTACAACCTTCACTCCAGCCAAGATTGTCCCCATCCCAGGGGAAGGCCTCCTGCCTACTCTCCCATGCTGCCCCTTCCCCCACTGTGCCTGCCTCAATGACGCTCAGGAGCCCCCAGAGCCTCAGGTACCAAGATTCCATTTCTAAGTGAGATGACTGGGTCAGCCACTCCCTTCCTCTAAGACCTTCCATGGCTCCCTTAGTCTGGCATTCGAGGCCCCACACCGTCCTGCCCAAAGCCATCCCGGCCGTTATTCCTCGACACTGTAGGCCTACAGGAATAGCCGGCTTCCTCCTGGGCTAGCCTCCCCTGATAGCTTGAGAGCTAAATGAGAGCAGAAGCTGCATCCAGTGTATCTCTATATCCCCAGTGCTTAGCCCAGGCCTGGCACGGAGTGGGCTCTCAGTAAATGTTCACCAAAAGGAACCGAACTGGTTTGAGCAAACCAGTTTACTCCTGTTCATAACAATAAGAAGCATTTAGTCAGCATAATGTCCAGGCATTGTGCTGACTGCACTATAATGCCCATTTTCCAGATGAGGGAACTGAGGCCCAGAGCTACTAAGCTGTTTGATCAAAGTCATGTGCAGGATTCTGCCCCAGCCCATGCCCTCCCCTCTGCCCTAGACTGTAGGGTTTGCCTGCTCCTGCCTTGCAAGCATGCTGGCGGTCTGCCCCCTTTCCTGTCTCTTTTCCCCACCCTCCTCCGTCTGGTCCCAAGGGCCGTTGCATTCTGCTCTCCCTCCAGGCTCAGCCCCAGGGCCTGGGCAGTGCAGGGCGAGGCTCAGGCAAGGCTCCATGCCTGGCTGTGGCCGAGCATGCTGGGAAGGCTGCAGGGCCGCGTTCTTCAGAGAACAGGAAGACGGCTGCTCTTTTACATGGCTAAACAAGATTCAACAGGTCGATTTTAGGTATGGAAACTCAGGTTCTTGACATGAGCTTGAACTGATGCAGCATTGGAGAGGCCTGATCTGGGAATGTGGGCCCGGGCACAATCACAGACTGGCTGTGTGACCTTGGGCAAGGAACTTAGATTCGCTGAGCCTCAGCTTCCGCATCTGTACAATGGGCACGACAATATCCACTTCCCAGTGTCACTGGGAGGATGAAGTGTGAGCTGGCCTGGGAAGGCATTCGGCAAACTACCAAGCCGCTAACGGAGGGCGAGGGGATGTGGTTGCCCTGTGGGATCGGATCAGCGGTGGCCTAGTTCAGAGGCTGGGAGGAGGGAGGGGCACGACAGATGCTGCCGAGGCCGGCACTGGTTTTTCTGGTTAGGTTGTGTGCAAGGGGGCAGAGGGGGAGAAGTGGAAACGGTGGATCGTGAAGGTACGCGGGGACTGTCGGGAGCTGCTGGGGATCCCAGAAAACATGCTGAGTCATCCTCCTCCTCTATGTCCTTCTTTTTTTTTCCCCTGAATCTTTATTACTTTTTTCTGCTTACAAAAGCAGTGTATGCTCACTGTGTAAAGTTCAAACCACACCAAACTATGTAGTGTAGAAGGTAGACAGTTTCCCACGTTCATGCTCCCGGATGTAACTGCTGGTACATTTTGGTGTACGTTCTTCCAGATTTTTCTTTTGATGAATAGATGCGTATTTTTTATTAAAGAAGTATGTTTCTTGAAGACAATTCAAAGCAAAGCAGAACTATATAAGGTGTACTCCCTCCCACACCCCTCTCAGAACCAACCACTATTAACAGCTTTGTAGGTTTCTCCTTGAACTTTTAATATGCATTTATATCCACATATGGGCGTCAATGAGGAGGGGGCAGTAATGATTATAGACACAGAAGCCAAGATTGCCGGGGTACAAGTCCCCGTCCCAGTGATTACTAGCTGGGTGACTGTGGGCAAGTTACTTAGCCTCTCTGAGCCTCATTTTCTTCCTCTGTAAGATGGGAATAATGATAGTACCTATTTCGAAGTGTGATAGAGAGAATTAAACGAAATCAAGTATGCAGCACTCAGCTTAATGCCTCAGTGAGAATTACTTACCATTATATATACACATAAAGAGAATGTTCTCCCCCAGAAAAATGGGATCATACTATGCATACTGTCCTGTTTGCTTTGGGGGCAGAATTATGTGGAAAGATTAGTCATAGGGATCCTGAAATTTACATTGGAGATGAGAAATCTTGCATTTAGATTCAAAGAATTGGTTGCATAAGTGTAGGATGGGAGAAACCTACACTTCCCAAGCTGAGTCACAGCCACCTCTGATGCAGCTACAGCCCAGGCTTGCATCAATGGATGCTGAGCTTCCAAAACGAGGGATGGCGTTTCTGTAGCCTGGGCCTGTCGCCCACCTGAGGCTTCCATTCCTGTAAAGGCTTTTACAGGCTTCACCACGGGTACACCCAACTACCATGGTACTTTCTACCCTGAAATGTCTAAAACTTCTCCCTCCCATGTCTCACTTCCCCGCTCCCCTGGGCCCCTCGTCCTCCAATCTTCCCAGCCTCAGTGAAGGCACCGAAATCTGCCCATTTGCTCAGGCCGGACCCCGGTGGGGGGGCGGGGGGGATGCAGCTTTCTGACTTTCCCTCCCCTCCTACATCAGATCCCTCTGGAGTCCTATGGGCCTTTGCTCCCGCACGTTCCCACCTCCCCCCACCTCCCTCCTCTCCTGCTGCCTCCATCCTGCCGCCCTACCGTCCATTTGCTGCCCCAGAGCTAGAACCAAGTTTCAAAGTTTACTTTGATTTTTTTGAATAGGTACTGTGATAGGTTGAATGGTGGCACCCCAAAAGATATATCTACATCCTAATTCCCAGAACCTGTGAATCTGACCTTATTTGGAAAAAAGGTCTTTGCAGATGTGATTAAGAATCTTGAGATGGAAGAGATCCTGTATTTTCCAGGTGGGCCCTAGTTCAATGGTAAGTGTCCTTATAAGAGACACACAGGGAGATTTGGCACACAAAGGAGGAGGAGGCAACACCAGGCAGAGACTGGAATGATGCAGCCACTAGCCAAGGATCTCTCGGAGCCACCAGGAGACGGAAGAGGCATGGAGCAGAAGCTCCCCTAGCGCCTTCAGAGGGAGCGTGGCCCTGCCAAGTCCTTGATTTCGGATTTCTGGTCTCCGGAACTGTGGGAGAATAAATTTTTGTCGTTTTAGGCCACCTAGTTTGTGCTAATTTGTTATGGCAGCCACAAGAAACTAATACAGGTAATACACACATGTGGCTCAAATGTCAAAACAATATAAAATGTAAATATCTGTGTCACTCACTGCTCTTAGATGCAGTGGCCCACAGGGCACCACTCAGCCTGGCGCCTGTGCCCCTCAACCCTGTCTCACGCCCCGGCCCCCTCTACTCCAGGCTGCAGTGCCCCTGGTCTCCTTGCATGAAGATCCCACGCTCCTTCTGCCTCAGGGTCTTGACACCCATCCTTGCTCCTGCCTGACCCCAAGACCCTTAGTCTCCACCGTCTTCCTGTCGTGAGATCTCTACTCAAATGTCACCTCCCCCGAGACGCCCTCCCTGATCTCCCAATTTGAAATAGCACTCCTAATCCTGCCGCTTATTACACAACTCTATTTCATTTTCATTCTTGAGTTTGTCACAATATGAAATCGTCTTGACGATGTGTAGGTTTCTGTAGCAGGGTCAATCCTGGTGGATGAAGTCTCCCTTCTTCCCAGCCCGAGGTGGCTGGGGGAGCTTCTGAGAGCTGGAGGACCAGATTGGACACTTCTCTGTCCCAGCTTATATGGGAGATGGTTGACCTGCGTGTGGGGCTGGCGCTGAGTTATCCTGGGTTTGCTTCCCCACGTGGCTACTCACCAGTTATGGGACCCCAGACACATGTCTAATGCTCTGAACCTGTTCTCCATCTATACCATAAGGACCATGATGAAACTCACGAATGAGGTAATATGTATAAAATAAATTCACAGTGTCAGGCACAGAGTAAGGGCTCAATAAATTATAGGTACTATTATTATTATTATAATTTTAATAAGTATTGCTTAACCTCTCTGGGCCTCTGTAAAAGTGTAATGATAATATGTATCTCATAGCAAGGATGAAACGAGGTCATGGGATAGAAAGTGCATTTTGAGACGCAAAATCCTATGCAAATATGTGATAATGGTCATTCATAACATAAATAATGATGGAAAGTCCTTCTAAGCCAGGAAACCTGTCCTTCCAGGGTAGGCCACAAGAGGGCACTGTTCTCCCCTGCCCGTGTCATGCTCCCTGGGCCATTCCTCCTGCAGGGACCTGGTCCAGGCTCCCTGTCTGTAAAAGAAGGTGTAGACCCTCACTGCCAGAAGAGCCTGGGACTGGTCCTTGGGATCTGTCACTGGACTTGTCACCGGGGGTGCCAATTCCTTCTCCCCACAGGACGGAGGCCCATGGCGTGGCATTTAGGGATGTGTTTGAATCCTGCAAGGGGAGTGCAGAATCTCATATTTACGTGTGTGATGGACCTGCGAGGTCTCTGGCTGTCTTGTTCACTGCTGCAGCCCCGGCACCAGGCCCATGTGGGCACCCAGTGAGGCTGGTGGAGTTGCACTGAGGCGAATAACGAGGGCCCTCCCTTTGTTGGATATTTGCCACTATTCCTGTCTACCCACAACCCCCCGGGATCTCAAACCACAGCATGGAACCCACCTGTGGGAGTCAGGAAGCCCCATCTTATCTGACGATAATTCCTCAGGGGCGTGGAATGGGAGTTCTAGAAGGAACGGCAGCAAGGACAAGGCCTGTGAGCTTCAAGAAGGCCCCAGTGTCTGGCTGGGTCCTGTTTCAAAGCTACACGAGAACGGGGTGGTCACAGGGCGGGTGGAGTGCAGTGGACAGCGGCTTCTACTCCCTCCCCGTGGCTCCCCTCGGGGGCAGGACCATGGGCTCCTCGCAGTGAAGGGCAGGCCCGCAGGCCTTCCTCTCAGCTGGTTCTGGGGTGCAGAAAAGAGATGTGGGGAGGCCCTGTGCATCTGGGAATGGTCGTGTAAGAGGTTGTTTGTCAGGTTGTAGGGTTTTTTTCCTCAAAACGTAGCAGAGCTTGGAGGATCATGCTAAAGGTGGGGCAATTGTGTTCAAAATGTCCCCATGTGTTGGCCCTGATGCCTATGGGACAGCTGAAGTCCAGAGCTCACTCTGAACCCTGACACCTGTGTGAGGGGTGATTTCAGCTTGTCTTTCCTGTTTGACCTGGTCCATCACACCTCTGGGACTGAAGGGGAGAGGCTGCCTCGTGGCCAGGCTCCTTGGCCTGTGCCTTGGTCCCACCCCAGTGGGCCTTACCGCATGGGACTCGTTCCGTCCCCTAACCCTCCACAGCGGGGTGTTCCCAGACATGGCATGGCATCTTCCTGGGGCTTCTGACTGCCCTGATGTGGGTGCTGATTGCTATCTGTGCCGGCCTCTGGAAATGTCTGGCAACGTGAAGGCATGTGGGAGTCACCTCAGGTGGGCTGTTCTATGGGCTGAATTGTGTCCCCCCAAATTCATGTTGAAGTCCTAACCCCCAGCACCTCAGAAGCTGACTGTATTTGCAGACAGGGCCTTTAAAGAGGTAATTAAGGTTAAATGAGGTCATTAGGGTGGGCCTTGATCCAATATGACTGGTGTCCTTATAAGAAAGGGAGATTAAGATGCAGACATGCAGAGTGAAGACACAAGAAGACAGCCATCTACGAGACGGAGTGACCCCAGAAGAAACCAACCCTGCCGACACCTTGATCTTAGACTTCTAGCTGTCAGAAATATGAGAAAATAAATTTCTATTGTTTTATCTGTCTAGTCCGTGGTACTTTGTTATGACAGCCCTAGCAAACTAATATAGGTTCTTTCTTTGCCTTCTCCTCCCTCTCCTCCCGCATTCCCAGGAAGAAACAGGACACAAATCAAGGGTCTAGCATTTTATTATAGTCACAGAGCAAAGAAGGGACCACTTTGGGTCTTACCAAAGGCTCATTTTACCTCCCACCCCTCGAGGGGAAGCCACAGGGAGACAGCCCCACCTGCCAGGTCAGGCTGGGCCTAATGGGAGGGAGGGGGCAAGGGCAGGTTAAAAGCATAAACCCAGACTTAATTTGATCCCAGCTTCACGACTTATTTGCTGTGTGGCCTTAGGCAAGTCTCTTAACCTCTCTGAGCCTTGGCTTCATTGTCTGTGAAATGGAGTAAATGATAGAACCTGTCTCGCTGGGTTGTTGTTAGGATTGAATAAGACAATGCCTGTGAAAGTGTTTAGCACTGTGCCTGGCAAATTGTAAATTCTCAATGAGTAGAAGCTACTATTATTATTATCAGGAGCAAATCAGATTTCTCCATGGTCAGGCCAGCTCCAGCCCCTGTGTATGAGGGGAGGGGATCTCATGCTTCATAAATGTCTTCTATGTGCCCTGTTGGGAAGACAGCCAGGTGTGGGAGCCATCTGGTCCCTGGGATTATGGAGATCAGACCCCCGAAGTGAGGATTCTGGGGCACCCACTGTCTCTACCAACTCCATGAAAAGCACCTGGAAGAGTTTGTGAAAAGTTCAAGTTTTGCACCTGGACCACTTCAGGTCTTCAGCATTCAGTCAGTTAGCATTCCCATCTCTATTCAGAAGGAGTCTTTCTATGTTTTATTTTGTAGCTTTTGCTATTAGCTAAGGAATTGCCATAGACCACTGAACATGGGATCAGTCCTGGCTCTGCCTTTTGCTATCTGGGTGACGTTGGCCTGGTCAGTCCACCCACCCACCACACTCGCCTTCTGGGAGCTTTGAGGAAGAAGCCGGGCTCCTGGGGGGGTGTGTGTGCGTATGTGTTGTGTGTGTGTGCGCGCGTGTGTGTGTTCGTTCGAGGCAGACGTCACCACAAGAGGGCGCTCTCAGCTTTTTTGTCTTTACCTCGATGAAAAAATTTTTGTTTTTCTGTGGCTGTATTCCAAATCGAACTAAGACTTGGAGTTTTTAGTTTACCTAACTGATTTAATAAGCTGTTAAAATAAATTCGTGTGTGTTTATTAATTTATCAGTAATGTGGATACGGCCTTGTGGCCCCCACCATCCGGCACGCTGGGAAGAGGGGTGAGGGTGGCTGGAGACGGGGAGAAACACGTGCTTTGCGGCGTCCTGGTTCAGCCGCTGCTCAGCTGAGCGCCTGGACAGATTTCCCCAGAGTCCGGCAGTGGTGAAGTTCCCACATCCAGCCTCACAGGGATGTTACGAAATGGACAAAATGGAAAGAAAAGCACCTTAAAGCTCAAGAACACGTCTGCAAGCCCTCTTACCTCCAGCGCACGGCCTTCTGCTTGACCCTGAACCGGCGCTTGAGCCAAGGCCCCCCGGGGCCAACTCTGCGGTGGGAAGGAGGCGAATCCAGCTGTTAGACCACGACCTCAAGAACAGTATTTCCAGGAATCCCCGTCTTAGCATCTAAGGGATTCCTGGGAAAACTGGACCGTGAGGACGAGGTGAGAGGGCGGCCTGCAGCCCCAGGCCCTGCTGCGTCCCGAAGGACCAGCTGGGGTTTCTTCTGCACCGGCCCCGTCTGCAGAAGCCGGCGTGGGCGCCACGTGCGGCAGGATGTGGCTGAGCGCTCGGGAGGAGCAGTGACGGGAACTTCGAGTGCCCTGGAAAGTACCTTCCCTGTAGTCAGGGGCCACGTTGTCGACTAGAAGCCATCTGGCATCCCAAACCCCCTCCCTCCCCGTGACTGCCACGGGTCGTGTGTATTCCTGAGCCTCCTGCCAGAGGGAGGCAGATCCGGTTCCCAGTCTCTGGCAGCTCCCTCGCTGGTGACCTCCGGCGAATCATTTAACCTCTGCTTTCCTCAGCTCTAAAATGGGACGGTATAGGACCTACTGGATAAGGTGAGATAAATACAATTGTGGGGGGCCGCTAGAAGGAAGGGAGTCCATGGGATTAATGGAGAGTGTCTGGGTCTGTCTTTGCTAAAAGTGACCTGACATGTAGGGACAAGACCAGAGCGGGATTTATGTTCTCCTCCTGCTCCCCACACCCAGGTTCCAAAATCATGTGCAGTGGGTGAGAACAGGAATCTGAAAGCAGAGGGATTAGGCTACAGCACCAACTCAGCTCAATTAATGAGTGTCCTTGGGTGAGTGGCTTAATGGAGCCTCGGTTTTCTCATCTGTCAAATGGGTCAATAACATTGCCCACCTCCCAAGCTTGTTGGGAGGTTAAATTAAGTTGTGCTTGGCTCCACGATTCTCCTCTGCTGGTCCCTGCTTGTCTGACGCCTCTGAGAGGTCAGACATTTGTGATGCCTGGACTGGGTTAGGCAATAGCCCAGAGCCAAAGCTAGGAGCTCAAAGTGTGAAGAGCCTGACTCAAAGCCCAGGACTTTGTCTTTAGGGATGAAAGGGTTTTAGAAACTGTCCAGGGTCAGCCCCATGGCTTAGCGGTTAAGTGCGCGCGCTCCGCTACTGGAGGCCCGGGTTCGGATCCTGGGTGTGCACCAATGCACTGCTTCTCCGGCCATGCTGAGGCCATGTCCCACATACAGCAACTAGAAGGATGTGCAAATATGACATACAACTATCTACTGGGGCTTTGGGGGAAAAAAAAGGAGGAGGATTGGCAATAGATGTTAGCTCAGAGCTGGTCTTCCTCAGCAAAAAGAGGAGGATTAGCATGGATGTTAGCTCAGGGCTGATCTTCCTCACAAAAAAAAAAAAAAAACCTGTCCAATCCACAAGTAATGAGTGGGTTTTAGCTCTGAATCATTAATAGTAGCTATGCAGGACTCAGTGTTGAGAAGGATTCTGAAGCTGCATCTGAACACTTCCAGGATGGACGTCTTGACTGGTTAGCAGTGTCTGTCAAGGGCTCAGAAAGAGAAAGCAGAGGCGGGGTGCTGTCCAATGGCTGCCACTGGAGGGTCCAGCACCTCGTTTTACAGATGGACAAACCTGGGGTACACAGAAGAGTCAGGGCTTGCCCAGAATCACAGAGCAGATAGTGACACAGGCTGCACTTGAGTCCAGGAGCTTCCTCTGCGCAAGCAGCCGACAGTGTGGAGACTGGAAACACTCCCGTCCTTCCTGGTGCCCCCAGCACCACCACCACTTACCGCGTCCAGGCTGACGGCCGCAGAACAACTTCTCCCTTCCTGAGCTACAGTGCTTCATCTCAGACTCCCAACTGACCAGAGATGCAGCACTGCACCTCAGGCTGGGAGACAGGCGCCGCTGCTCTGTGCGGGGCTGACGGCAGGGTCCGCCCTAGGAGGAGAAGGGGCATTAGGGGGGCTCGGCCCCACCCTCCGGCTCTAGCCCCAGAGACTCTGTAACTCCCCCGCTGTGTTCCTGTCCTCAGCCTGGCATTGGAGCTCTCTGGGACTAAGCCTCAACTTTCCTTTTCTTTTTTTTTAAAAACAGCTTTATTGAGATATAATCTCCCTATTTAAAGTGTACAATGAAATGGTTTTTAATACATTCACACAGTTGTGCAACCATCACCACAATCAATTTTAGAACATTTCATCACTCCAAAAAGAAACCTCTCACCCTTAGCCCCTCCGAGGCCCCCATCACCCCCAGCCCTGGGGAGACCACTTTCTGTCTCCATGGAGCTGCCTATTCTAGACATTTCAGTAAGTGGAATCACCCGCTACATTGACCCCACACCCCACCCTTATGCTCGATGCATCCTAGCCAAACAGCACATTCGTGGTACTTGACGTTTTATATCATCAGATGTTTGCCTGGCCTCCTACTGGTCTCCTGGCTTCCTCTCCTCCCACTTGCCACCCATCCTCCCCAGCCATCCTCCCAGAGTGATTTTAAAAAATGCAAATATGGTCATATCTCTCCCCTGCTTAAAATCTTGAAAGGGCTCCCACTGCCTTCCAGCTAAATTCTGAAACTCTCTCCAAAGGCTACGCCCCTGCCCCATGTGGCCCCTGCCGGCCTCTTCCTCTTGGGCCACTGCCCTATCCTTCCACTCCTCCAGGGAACCCTGTGCCTACTACCTCGGAGCCTCCCAGGGGCCATGCTGCTCCTCCCCGCCCATCTCCTCTTTGAGTGTTTAGTCTCCACTCAAATGGCCACTTCTTCTGAGAAGCCCTCACCGACTTCCTCGGACATCAGGACGCCCTGGTCCACGTCGTCATGCATCCTGTGCCTTATTTCTAATCCTTTACCGCACTTGTGATGTCGTTTTTGTTTATGACCACCTCCACTCATGGACTGCATGGCCCACAGTGAGGGAAGGGACCCGGTCGACTGTACTCACCCCCGAAAGCAGGGCTGGGCAGTGTGGATGCCCAATGAGCATTGGTTGAATGGCTGGATGGTACTTCTCAATCATTCTCTCCAGTGGCAGAGCCTTTTTGCACCTGGGTCTGACTGGGCTAGGTCTCCAGTTCCCTGAGGACAGCGCCCACATCTGTTAATTTAGGGCTGAGGGCTTTGTATGTGATGATGGGCCCAGGAATGCCATTCGGTGGATGATTGAATGGCCATGTAGATAATTCATTTTCCTCTCTAGACCTGGCTTGGGTGGGGACCTCAGAGTGAGCAGGCAGAGCCACGCACCCCAACTTCTCCTGCCCTGCCAAGATCTCAGGGCGCCCCCAGAGGACCTCCTGCTGTGCTGGCTGTCCACTGTGGTGGCCTTGATGCTGGATGACGTATCCTTTCAAGGATGTCTGAAGGGCAAAGGCGGGTGGGCAGCCTTTCCTCAGGGCTGGGAGAGAGCAGAAGAAACACATAGCTCCTTAAAAAAATAGTGTCTTCTGTGCCTCTAGCAGAAATCTGAAATCAGGCCCAGATCCGAAGTGTTTTCCTCTGGTCTGCCACTTATGGCAGGTCAGTCTGGATGCCCTGCTGAGGGGTACTGCCCCTTCCCAAGGTATTTCCAGCCAAAGGACTGCCTTCCTCTAATATGGAATTCTCTTATAGGAACTCTTTCCAAATTGCCTTTGGCTGGGAAGTGAGTCCAACCTAGGGACCCACCTTGGGGGCCTGGACAGCCCACAGCCTGTCTCCTCCACTCTCAGATGGCTCCTACCAGCCCTGCGAGAGAGAACGCGTGGTCTGACCAACGTGGAACTTTCAGTGAGGAGCAGGGACAGCTGTCCTGAAAGAGTGATCGTTTGCTGCCAGGAACCAAGCCCCCTGCATCCATGGTGCCTGTTTACGAAGGTGCCTGTGCCCTTCACCTAGTCACTCTTGTCTTCCCAGATACAGTGCAGGGAGTGACGTGGCCTCAGCACTCGCTAACTTTGGAAGACAGAGTGACTGAAGTTATTCCCTGTCAGTTTGCTTTCAGTCCTTCTGTTCACCAGTGGGGAGAAAGCCTCGGTTAGGTACTATCCTGTCTCTGACACGTCTCTGCTCCTGTTTGTCTCCTTATTTATATTTAGGTATTAACAATGACTCATCTTAAATTTAAAAATATTATAATTGTTTGCAGATATGGCAAAAATAAAAACGGGGGCATCTGAGTGACTGCAGTTTGGGAAACTGTGCCCTATCACGTTTAATCTTCAGAGCAGCTGGTGAGGCTGGCAGGGGGAAGTTATCACCTCCACAGGGAGGACCAGGAAGGGGAGGAGATGGCGCCAGGGTCAGGTGGGCTTGAACCAGGGGAGTTGAGGGCTATTTCCAGCACATCCCATTGGGCTCAGAATATTTGCCACAAAGTTCGCAGCTCTCCTGGGTGTAGGAACAGGAGGTAGACGAGAGGCGGGCCCACGCTCCTGCGGGAGAAACTCTGGCACAGGGACCGGGTCGAGACTTGGCCTTTGACCGTGGCAAGGTGTTTGCCTCCATCTCCTCTGTGGCTACAGCCTGCCTAGTTCTGTTCCTTTGTATCTAGAAAAATCATGGTGATGCTGACGGTAGTAAGAACGGCCATTTATTGGATGTTTTAACTGTGCTCATCCCCAAGGCTCAGCGGGAAGGGAATTTTCCGAGGGCGTGGAGCTGGGAGCTGCGCTGGGATTCCTAACTCAGAACAGCTGATCCAGGACCCTAATTTTTTTTTTTTTTTTTTTTGGGAGGAAGATCAGCCCTGAGCTACCATCCGTTGCGGATCATCCTCTTTTTGCTGAGGAAGATTGGCCCTGGGCTAACATCCATACCCATCTTCCTCTACTTTATATGGGACGCCGCCACAGCGTGGCTTGATGAGCGGTGTGTCATTCTGTGCCCGGGATCCGAACCTGCGTACCCCGGGCTGCCGAAGCGGAGCGCATGAACTTAACCGCTACACCACCAGGCTGGCCCTGCCAGGACCCTCATTTTTAACATCTATGCTGGATGTCTCATCCCCTGACCAATTTACTGAGCCTTTGGGTTTGGGACAGGGTCTAACCATTTCACCTGTCCCTTCAGCAAACCGAGTGGGTCTTCTGTATGCCAGGGGGAGAAAGGACCAGACCTCGCCCTGGGGGAACAGGTCAGGCTGAGGTGGAGGGAATATGCCCCTGGCAAGGTGAATAGGGGGCAGACCTAAGTGGCACAAGAGAGTGCGCCAGAAAGGGCTGTCAGTCAAGGGCTTATAGGACAAAGAGGTTCCTGCCCTGGGGGTAGCTGGGAGGGCTTCCTGGTGGAGGAGGTGGGCGGCTGGGCTGGGAGGAGGGGCAGAGGAGCAGGAAGAGTGTCCTTCTTTGGGCTCTCTGGCCCTGGGAACTCTTCCCTGAGTTTTGTGTACTCGCCGGACAGGCAGACAGTGCTGGCCCCGACCCCTGGTCTCCTCCAAATGAGGGCCTCTCTGGAAAGGGGACCGATAGCCCTCCTATTCCACTTAGCCACGAGAGGCTCCTTCTCTCTCTGGGTCCCAGTCAGGAGACAGGGGCCACCTAGGTTCTATCACCAACTGGCGTGGACCCTCCTCACATGCGCCCTCCTCCCTGTGGCTCCGTTTCCCCTTCTGCAAAAGGAGGCAGCTGCACAGGGGGCCTCTGCCTCACCTGGCAGAACCTTACCTGGTGCTGGCTGTCCGCGGTCTGGGGGCTGCTCCCAGAGGAGTGGCCGCTTTCCCCTCCCTGCTCCCCACTGTCTTCAGGAAATGTCGCTGATCGGGGAACCTCTGTGTTCTGTCGGGAAGCTCTGGGGAGGCTGGGAAGGAGAAAATAAACACTGGCTGTCTGGGTTTTCTCGCCAGGCCTGAGCGAGGAGGCCTCCCGCTCCTTCCCTTATATGGCCAGGCTGCTCTGGGCTGGGAGCGAGCCGCTGCGCTCCCCCACCCTCCACCGCCACTGAGGGCTGGGGGCCACCACTGGTCACCTGGGACTCTGGTGCTGCAGAGGCGGGCAGGGCTGAAGGTGGAGGGTGGGACCCAGGACACATCCCTGAAGTCGCCTATACAGCCTGGCTGCCTGTTGTGGCCTCTGGGCTGCTTGGGGTAGAGCGAGTGGGGAGGATTTATACTGAGATAAGGGGCGGGGGAGGAGGGTGTCCACCTGGTCCTGACTTAACCCTCAAGTCACGTTGTGACCCTGCCCGGGCCCTTCTCTTCTCCTGGCCTCTGTTTCTCCCTGTGTCATGAGGGTATGGAAAATACTAATTAACCCTCACAGTCAGCCCCATGAGGTGGGAGCTTTTGTACCCCCATTTCACAGAAGGAAAAACAGGGTTGGAGAGGCTAACTGGACCACAGCTATCCACTAAAAAGGGAGCAAGGCGGGATTTGAACCTGGTGCTGTCTGACTTCAGGGTCTGTGTTCTGAATGGGCTGATTGCCAAGGCTCCTCTTGGTGATAATGTTCAACCACTCACATGTGCCATATGGAAAAGGGAAGACCAGGGAGGCCCCAGTGCCCAAGGACCCAGCCCAAGGGAGACTGTTCCATAAAGCAGTGGGGGCAGAGGCTGTAAGTCATTCATCTAGGTGTCTCCATCACCCCACACGGGGCTTGGTGCAGACTCAGGGCTCAGGAAAGGAGAGTTGTGGAGTCACAGAATAAATGAACCTCAGTAGTCACATCTGTCTCATGGGCCCACTCTCCTAACTCTGTGGCACATTCTGAGGATTAGATAAACAATGGATGAGAAAGTACTGAGATATCTCCTTACTATGGATTGTCTTTCTGTTCACAATTTCCTTTTTCCCTCTACAGTGCCTGCCTGTGTCTCGTCCCCAGGCCCTCGTCTCCTGAGCTGACCAGTCCCCGCTCAGCCCAGCTATGGGCCTGAGAGTTGAAGGTGGATCTGCTCGGGGCCAGGGCTCTGGGCTCTGGCAGCAGTGACCGTGGGAGAGGCTGCAGGAGGGGAGGGCGGGAGGAGGTGGGGGTGGGTTGCTGGGAACAGCTCAGAAGTGAGCCTCGCACAAGCACGAACATCCTGTGTGCTCTTAAGCTAGTGCGGGAACCTCCGTCAGCCCATCCATCATCGTGGCATCCTCTCAGACCCCAGCCCTTTTCCTGGGGCCTGGGGGCGGGTCGAGGGGGCCCAGGACTGTCTGTCAGCGTGGCCGAGAGACTGCAGCTGGCAGCTCCGCAGGTCTGCTCAATGTCGGAGGAGGACAGTCAGAGCGGAGGAAGCGCCTGCAGCCCTCCTAATCCAATTTGTTTAGACCCCATCTCCGAGGCTCATTGGCTAGAGAGTGAGGGCCGGGTGTGTGCGCTGTGCTGGGGTGCACGTTTGCACACACGTGTAGGGCATGCAAAGGTGAACAGGTGTGCTGCGTTATGTAAGCCAGGCCTGGGCCTCATCACACGTCCCCAGAGTGTCAGCTCCTTGCCTGAGCCCTGCCTCCTCTGGTCACCCCCAAATCTTCCTCCACGTTTTCCATCGTGATGAGATCTGGTGCCAGGACGCCCCTCTGCAAACGACGGTCCAGGCAACTCGGAGTGAGTTCCTTCACCTCCCTGGGCCTCAGTTTCTCCACCTGTCCTATGGAGCCCGTACCTCACCCTGCCTGCTCCACATGCAGGGAACTGAACCCTGCACATGTGGGAAGAACGTGACAGAAGGTGAAAACAACTGTTAGGGTTACTTGAGCTTCACTGAGTGCCAAGCACTGCGCACTGGGCACCCGCCTGCCCTCACAGAGCCTCTTGAAGCCCCATGAGCCAGTTCTGTCACCATCAGGCTCGCACAATCCCGGGTCTGCCTGTTCCTAGAGCCCGACCCTGCTTGCTCCTTTCCAGGGAAGATGACCACCATTCTCCACATTCCCTGTCTTTTACTCTCCGGGAAGGCAGGCTTGGCGTCGCTAGTTTGTAGGCAGCATGGGGTGGGGTGGAGTCTTGGCTCCTGCTTGGTTTTCCTTTCTTTGGTTCTCTTTCTTTTCACATACAACCCAGACCCAACAGCCCTGAATTGCCTGCACCCTGTCAATCGGCAGGGGCCTTCCTTCAACTCTTCCCATTCTGAAGCCTGGTTGCCTGGTCATTCTGAAGGTTGGGATGGGGAGTTTATTCCAAGGGGCCAGGGTTACTGCAGGAGCCGCCAGCAGGGTGGGTGCTGGATGAGTGGACGTGGAGGCACTCACAGTTCTGCTTCCAGGGCCCCTGCTGCCTGCCTTCCTCTGGTCCTCAGGAGGCCCCTTTCTGGGGTGTTTGCTCCTCCAATGTCAGGGTTGTAGGGGTGGTTCCCACCAGCCAGTGCTGTAGCCTGAAAGGAACAAAGATACCACCTGTTAGGGAGATCTGTGGTGCCCCCTGGCCAGAGCCCTGGCCTTTGTGGGTCCTGACCGGGCTGCCAGGCTCTGAGGGATTGAGAATGGACCTGAGCTGCTGCTGGGTCCTCGGAAGCCTCAGGCTGAACCTGCTGAGATTTTCCAGGCCTCAGAGAGCCTGGACCTCAGGCCCTAGGCAGCCGTTATCCCTGCTCTGCCTGCCTGGCTTTCAAAGGGGGTCTTCTGAGCAGCTCCAAGCTCCAGGAGCAGAAGGGGCTTCCCTCCCTTCCCAGCATACCCAGGCCCGATCAGCAAAAGAACGGGTCTGGAGGGAAATTTCCCAGAGGCCCCTCTAACCAATGGCCCCCACCTCTGGCCTCACACATGGGAAAGGAGCCATTTAGGGGTAGATCAAAACCTGAGGTTAACACAGTGGCCAAGATGGAAGGGACAGCCTGGAGTCATTTGTGACCGCTTCCAGCTACACAAGACTTTCAGCCTGCAAAATGCCCTTTCCCATAACTCAAGGAACACTCACACCCACCGCCCAGGGTAGGAATAACTTCCCTGCCTCCGGAGGTTCAAAGCAGCTCTGAGACGTGCCCAGGGTTATCAGCAGGCGAGTACCAGAGGCAAGCTCGGACCCAGGGCTGCTCACACTCCATCCAGTTGTCTCCTGGGCTTGGGCAGTGGCCGCTGGATGACCACAAAACAAAGCTCACATCGTCATGGTCATCGCAAAAGCCCCTGTGCCCTCTCCTGTCCTTGATCATTTCCAAGAAGCGCGAGGGACTGGGAACAGGCCTATCTGCAAGCCAGATGGCACCGTGGTGCGAGAGGGCTGAGGTTGGCACTCCACGCAAGCACATGCACCCACACCCACACCTGGGTCTTTCTGGAGGGCTTCTCCCACACCTGTGCATACGCCACAGCCTCTGTTCTCCTCGGGCTCCGGGGCCCTAGAGTTTCCACCACATGTTTGGAAAGAATGGAGAAGACACAGGCCCTGCGGCCAGGCCACCTGCATTTGAACCTCACCCCCAGCCCTTTCTAGCTCTGTCATCTGGAGCTGGTGGCTTCACCTCTCTGAACCTTGGCTTCCGACCTCAAAGCTTGTTCGTGAAGGTCAAATGAGGCAGACGTCAAGGGCAAGCACAGTTGCTGGCACGTAGTAAGCCCACAATAAATGGCTGCAATTTCCATTATGAGCACAGGGCTGGGCGCACAGTGAGGCCCAGGCATGGGAGGAAGAGGAGCAGGAAGGATGAGGGCAAAGGTCCAGAGAGGCATCCCGAGAGGATGCGGAAGCTGGGGTGGGAGCCACCACGTGGGGCCCCTTTCCACGTCCCCTCTGTTGCGCAGCTTCTCTGGGCCTCTGTTCCCAAAGCGCCCTCCACCCCCTTGACACCCCGGCTGAGTTCACCAGCCTCACACGCTCCCCACTTCCTCCCTGGGGAAGGTCGCTGCCGGGGACTTTTGAGCAAGCCTTGGGAACGCAGTTTGAGGCTGAAACAGAGTGATGCAGGGGAAGGGGAAGGGAGGGAGAGAAAAGGGGCCCAGACTTGCCTGTTCCAGAAGCCCAAGCCCTGCCTTGAGTAGCTTGGACTCTGGGAGGGTGGGAGGTGGAGACCAGATCCCCATGACTCCCCATCACCCTGACCTTCCAATGAGAACAAAAACTGGGAAAACAGTGACAATGATAATAGCTATCACCTCTCCATGGGACATGCTGTAATCCTAACAATAGCTAATGTAAGGCTGTTATAGCTGACGCATCGGGGCTTTCGATGTGCTCCATACTTGCTAAGTGCTTTATTTTACGTAGATTTTCTCATCTGATCCTCACAATCACGTATGACTTGGGTACCATTCGAACCCCCATTTTACAGATGAGGAAACTGAGGCTTCCCATGGTTACAGCCCTCCCTCAGGGTCACACAGCTAGTAAGTGTCAGGATCAGGACGGGCTCCAGGCAACCTGACATGCATTTGGGTCTTCCCAAACCCTGGAAGACCAGACTATTCACGGCACCATTTTTACAGAGTGACAACCCGAGTCCGTATCTCATGGTGTTTTGTCAAGCGTGTGTTAGTCTGTACGGAAAGGGGGCTGTGAACAGAGAAAGTGTTTTCAGTGTAAGGAGGCCACACGGGCCCTGGCTAGGGCCGCATGTCTCCAGAAGCAAGGGGACTTCTTAGTTGGGTGGTTGTTATGTCTCTTTCCCACAGGATTTCTCCCTTGCATGCTGTCTGTCTGCTTAAAAAAATACCACAATCAAGGAATTAGTTCTCCCTTCTGTCCTGCCCACTTTGCAAAGGACTGGGACCTCCAAGGTCCCAGTTTGCTGGGACTGATGATGCTTTCTGAGTAATACAAATGTTGGTTTCTTCTGGAATGTGTTGGATGGGAAGAGCAGCGGGTAAGGCCCTAGGTCTCCTGTGGACATGCTGTGTGATTGTAGACAAGTGCTTTCCCCTCTCTGGGCCTCATCAGGATGTGGTAGGGAGAGGACTGGACTCCATGGTGTTCAGAGACCTCCTGGGGTCAGATAAGGGGGGATGGTTCGACCTCACCCCACCCCGCTGGCGTGAGGGTCAGTGTAAAGGAAGTGAATGGTCTGCGTTGCTCTCCATGGGGAGAGAGAGATGGGGCATCAAGGGTGGAGGCTGGGGCTCTCCCAGCTGCCTCTCACGCCCTGTGCCCCCATCCTACCCCTCCTGCTCAGCCCAAAGCAGGCCCCAGGGACCAGGACCAGGTGGATTTTCTGCAGCAGGACTTGGAGCCTCAGAGCGTTAGTGCTGGAGGCACCCCAATTGCATGCCCATTGTTCAGATGAGGAAACTGAGGCATGGAGAGGAGAAGCAACAAGCTCACAGTGATGCAGTCCATCAGAGGCCCAGCTGGGACTGACCCCTTCTACTCAGTGAGGGATCTTAATCAGGCAGATCTTAACAAAGGGGCCCCAGGAGGAAGGCGGGAGTGAGGAGGGCCTTTAAGTTCCTTTGGCTTTGAAGACGGAATAATCATGACTTCCTTTTCTAAATATCTTTTGGCCCTTCCTCGAACCAGATGGCGGATGTTTGGAATTTATGTTGTAAATAGTGTTTAAGAAGGAGTGGGGGTGAGGATGTGTTACTTTCTCCAAGCACCAAAAACAAGCTCTGAGGGAGGGAAGTGGGGGAGGCGAGCTGACCATGAGAAGATTTGGGGAAAAGAGAGAGGTGAGGGGGAAGGAAGAGAGATGAGAGGAGAGGGAGAGACAAAAGGAAGAGAGATTGATGGCGTGAGAGTGAGAGCAAGGCAGAGAGAGGGAAGGAAGAAAGGGCCATGGGCAGAGACAGAGGGAGAGAGAGAGGGTGGGCGAGGGAGATGGGGAGGGGGCTCCTGGGTGCAGGCTCAGGCAAGCTCCATCTTGAGTTCAGGAGCAAACCCTTGAGTTTTCTAAAAATAGCTCAGCCTTTCCCCCAGCGGGGCTGGCAGCAGGGACCGAGAGAGGCACGCTTGCCCTTTTATGGTAAGAAAAATCCAGATCCTCAGAGGGGGAGCTGGGCCAGAGCCTGTAGTTCTGGATGAAGCCCAGCCCTAGGGTCTGGGGGGACAGGGCTGGATGGGGGTTGTGACTTGGTGGGATTTCCTGGCTTGGGTAGCCCCACTGTCTGTGAAGAAAGGGCTGAGGTGGCCACACTGGAAAGCCCTGCGTTCCTGATAGAGCCCCAGGGGTGGGGTGGAAGGGCTCCTAGAGACATCTGGTCTACCCCATCTCCCTGTTTTATAGAAGAAGAAACTGAGTCTCAGAGAGGGGGAGAGATTGTAGGCTCCCTATGTGGGGGTTTGAGGTGTCAAGGTTAATCGGTGTCCAGATCCACATGAGGATGGCATACGTGCCCATTATTCTGGAGGGCAGTGTGGTCAGTGGAGAGACCACTGGTCTGGGCGTCAGGAGACCCAAGGCCCACTCCCAGTTTGCAATTGCTATGTGACCTTGAGCAATCTGCTGAACCTCTCTAGTCTCAGATTCCCTCACCGGGGGGATCTTAAGGGCCATCTCAGCTTTTTGCCTCTCTGGGAATTCCAAGGCTGGAAAGCAAAGCTTGGGCGTTGAGGATGCTACTCCCAGGCAGAGGGGAATCTGTGGGCTGCTGTTTTCTTCCCGTGCCTGGCCTTCTTCCTGTGCTGAGGCAAAAGCCAAGACGGACCAAGACAGAGAGAGAGGAGGCCCCACAGGAGACTGAGGCAGATTGTGGATGGAATCTCTGCCTGTCCAAGCTAGTTGGGTCCAGCCCCTCACTGGACACACAGAGGCCAGAGACGACCTGATGCTCAAGGTCATCTGGTGAGTTAGGACACAGCCAAGGGACTACCTCCCCAGGCTTGGGCTCTTTCCCCTGTAGGAGGACTCCCATCTGCAGCAGCCAACAGTTTTGGGGACTATCTCTGGCCAGAAGAAAGGCCTTCCTGGGCAGAGCAACCAGAACTCAAGATAGGCCGTTATCTTCTTTTTTTTTTTTACTGAGGAAGATTCGCCCTGAGCTAACATCTGTTGCAAATCTTCCTCTATTTTGTATGTGGGTTGCCGCCACAGCATGGCCACTGACTAGTGGTGCAGGTCCGCACCCAGGAACCAGTCCTGGGTCTCTGAAGCAGAGTGCACTGAACTTAACCACTAGGCCATGGGGGCTGGCCCTAGGCCGTTATCTTCTGACTACCTCTTGGAGACAGTTATATGCTGGCAAGGCACCCGTGTCTCCTCTGTCCCCCACCCTTGGCCGCAAGGACCATACCATGGTCTCCATCTCTGGCTAGAAGACAGGGAAGAGGCAAAGAAGGACGCACAGGGCTGGGTGGCCATTCTGGCAATGTGATCTTGGGCAAGTCTCTCCCTGTCATTGACCCAGGTTCTATAACATTAGGAGATGGCCTTGATGCTCTTGAAGTTCCCTTTCAGCTCTAAGAGGACTATGACTCTGTGAGTTTAGGATTCAACACCAGGAATGTTTGCTAAGCATCTACCAGGATCACCAGGGTGAATGAGATGGATCTAGTAGAACTCTGTAGCTTTGCAGTCAGTGTGGGTGGGACCCAGTACCCAAGGATCCTGGAAGCCCCAATCCTGAGATCCTCTGTGTGTTCTGGTACCTGGGCTGACTCTCTGACCCCAGAGCTCAGGTAGCTCCGACCTTGAGCGTCCAGGAATGCCTATTGGCCTGGTCAACGTTTGTGCCTGCCGTCCAGGACCCTGCCCAGGCCTGGCTGTCCCTTGACTTTGCCCTTCCCTCCACCCTCTCCCACGCACTGTCCACCTCCCCAGGCCCTGTCTGGTTCCCCTCCCCATCTGCCCCGCACCCTCATCTCTCCCCACTTGGTCTTTCTGTGACTCAGCTCCAGGAGGAGACTTGCTTTCCAGCCTCCTGTGACACCCCTGCCACCATGGGGGGAATGGAGGGACTGGAAAGAAAGGGAGACAAAAGTAAAGCATCTTGGTCTGAATTGGAAGCTTCCCTGTGACCCTCCTGGAATTTCCATGCAGACTCTGGGGCGTGTGAACAGGGCTCCCAGGGACACTGGCCCCTCTGCCTCATTCCTGCTGGGCGGAAGGCCATCGACTGAATGTTCCCCGGGGACCCAGTCTCACACCCGGGCTCCAGGTCTCTCTGGTCAAGCCCAGTGCTCCCTGGGAAGGGAAGGCAGCAGTGGGTGAAAGGAAGTGGGAGGGAGGAGGGTCCCTAGAGGCCCCTGGGTGAAGTCAGGGCAGAACTGATGTCATGCCTAGCTGGGAATCTCACATCCAGGCAGCGGGGGGGCTCAGCCCCGTAAGATTGTCCCAACGCAACCAGGGCTGTGAGGTGAAGTCCCAGGCTGGTGGTGGGAAAGGCCATGATTCCCAACCTCCTCTAATGTTTGATGTCTCTCCCCAGTGTCCCTGCTAAGCTTGCATACCTCTGGTGATGGGGAGCTCACTGCTTCTCGATCACCTCATCTCTCTTTGGACAGACTGTTGGAGACTCCTTTCTAGTATCCCACTGACATCTGCCTCTCTGGGGCTGCACACCCTGCCCCTTGGGGCTACAAAGAGCAAGTTCCTGTTCCTCAGAAAGCTCTTCAGAGGTTTGAAGATGGTGACTGCAGCCCTCGGGCTTCCCATCCCTCCTAACCCCACCCGAGGTCTCCTGTCCCATTGCTTGCCATCTCAGAGTCGCCAATGCCCAAATTCCCAAGTCTCTCCCCTGCAGTGGGGCTCTTGGCCTGATGGCATTTTGGGGAAAGGGACAAACAGGCTAAAGAAAGGGACCCTCTCCCAGAGATGGATCCCAAGGGGGACTTCTCCCACCTTCTGGGGCTCTGGTTTCTGGCCATCAAAGCCACTCCACGAGCAGGTCTTCCCCCCTCTGCCAGCCTCAAACCTCACCCAGCTTCTAGACCTACCCTCGGTTCCAGCCAAATGGGCTTATTTGCTGTTCTCCTGAAAATGTCTTTCCAGTCCTGCCTCCACAGCTTTGTACAGAGAGCTCTCCACCTGGACTGCCTTCTCCTTCTTCTCCGTCTGTCCACAGCGTGCCCCCTGCTACTCTGACCACCCTGACCCCAGACTTTACCTCCCTGAGAGTCTGGGCCTCCATCGTCACCCATAGGATAAGCTGAGCTGTCCCCCTTCCATCCCAAATCGCGGGACGTCACAGCCTGAAGGTCCCGGAGGGACGGAGGAACTTACCCAAGTGTGTTGGCTGTAGAGCCAGGGCCTGAGTCTTAGCCTGTTTCTTTCCCTTTCTCCCCGTCTTGTTCAGCTTATCTCAGCAGATAGCTTCAGACTCAGTAGGGTTGTTGGGTCATGTTCTTGAGGTCTGGCAGCCTCTGGGCACACTGACCAGTGGTCTCTGAGCCCAGCGGCCCAGCCAGAGATGATGTCATGGCCACTATGGATACCACCCCGAGGCGGCAGCCTCCCTGTGGACACTTCACGCCCATCTCTATTTCCCTGAAGGAAGAGGAGGAGGGTATAGGGTGAAAGCTAGTGGCAGCTGAGCAGTGTCCCTATTAAGCTTGCAGATTCCAGTGTGTTTTCCAGTTTTGGGCTTTTCCATCTCCCTCAGAGCATGGCTTGGGTTGGAGGAGGGTCTCTGAGAAGGGGACCTAGGCTTGTGGCTGGTATGGGCTCTTGGGGAGAAGCAGGTGTCGGGGAGGCGGGGGGCTCTGTTTATCCCCTTACCATAACAATGCCTAATCTAGAAGGAGGCATCCGGCTTCAGATGGTCCGCTCCCCAAATGCCAAGAGTTGGTCCTATTAGGCAGAGCAGAACCAGAACTAGCTCTTGCTCACACACTCGTTGGGGTGGTGCCGGAGCATCAGCGCATGGGTTCTGGAGTCAGCTGGACCTGGGTTTGAGCCCCAATTTGGCCTCTTACAAGCTGTGTGACTTTAGGCAAATGACTAAACCTCTCTGATTTCCCAGAGGGATAGTGGTACTTACTTCAGAGAGTGCTGGGTGAAGGGCTGGCATTTGGGAAGACTTGATATGTGGCAATTGTTATTATTGAAGGAACAAGGGCAGCTTAGGCCCCTAGGTGGAAAGAAGAGTTGGAGCCCAGTATGGCACCTCCTTCCCTCTGAAGAAGGTGCCTTTAGTAATCACATCTCAGCAGTTATTTATTTATTTACTTTTTTGTGAGGAGATCAGCCCTGAGCTAACATCTGCCAATCCTCCTTTTTTTTTTTTTTTTTTTGCTGAGGAAGACTGGCCCTGGGCGAACATCCGTGCCCATCTTCCTCCACTTTATGTGGGACGCCGCCACAGCATGGCTTGCCAAGCAGTGCGTTGGTGTGCGCCCGGGATCGGAACCGGCAAACCCCAGGCCGCCGCAGCAGAGTGCGTGCACTTAACCGCTTGTGCCACCAGGCTGGCCCCTCAGCAGTTATTTTTTATTGAGTACTTACTATGTGCCAGTCACTGTTCTGAGGGCTTCGTGAATTTTAACTCATTTAATCCAGACAACTCTATAACCTGATGAGACAGGTATTCTTATCATGCCTGAGGTCAGATAGTTGCTATGAGGCAGAGCTGGGATTCAAACCCAGGCAGCATGACTTCCATCTGGCACCTTTTTTTTTTTTTTTTCTGTTCCTTGCCTCCTCCTCCTCCTCCTCGCCCTCCTCATCTGGCATCTTTGACCTCCAGCCTACAGCCTCTTAGCCCCTTTCTAGCAGCACTTTGACTCCCACCGGGTCCCCTCATCACCTAGGCACAGGGATTCACCCCACATCTGAAAGCCCCCTGACTCCAGAATCAGCCTCCATTTCCTCAACCAAACAGACAGGGGCCTCCATTGGTAGTGTCCACGGGCCATGAGAGTGGGTGACTCGTGCTGTGCATTAAGGCATGTTTTGAATTGGAGAAAAGGTTTCTGGTGGTGAAGCAGTGCCGTCAACAAGTCTCTTTTGCAAGAGAGGAGGGGGCGGCCTCCATGGGCTCTCGCAATGTGTGGGGAAGCCCCTTGGGGCCTGTCTAGACAGGCCGTTAGGAGGTAGCAACCGCCATGGGCTCTTTCCCCCAAATTCCTGCAGATTGCCCCGCAGGCAACCTCTGATTGGACCGTGGCCACTGCATCTTGCTGGGCTGGGGGAGGGCCACATGGGTAGTGCCCACTCCTGCCCCAGGGCCTTCAGGGTCCTCTGCAACTTGGTGCATATAGGGCCCATTTCTAGATACCCATGTGGACAGGAGCATGGTTGCATTTTTGTTTCTTCCTTAGATTTTTTATTATACAAATTCGATAGATACAAAATAAAGTGTGTAACATGTATACTTCAAGAAATCTGATAATTTCAAGTGTTGTCAAGGGGGAATGCTCATACATTGCTGGTGTGAGTGTAACTTGGTTCGGCCACTTTGGAAAATAACCTGGTGCTCTCCTGTAAAGTCGACAGGCAGGCAATCCCTCTCTATGAACCCTGGAGAAACTCTGGCTCATGTGCACCACAAAAATGGCCATAACAAGAGTGAGAAAAAGCCTTGATCATGGTTCTTTACACGACCCCATGGCCCTGTGCCACGGGCACTGTTTAGTTGGAAAATTTCAGTTGAGGCAGGGCCCGGGCATAGCCCAGAGGCGAGGACCCCAGAGACCATCTCCTCCAACCCCTCGAGACTCACATGGGGAATCAGATGAGGGTCAGTGGTGGCCCTGGGCCTGGAACTTTCTATTCCTCAGGGCTATGTGTGTCAGCTCTTCCCTAGAACTGGCCAGGCTGGGAAGGGGTGACTTTGCCCAGAGAGCTGCAGTGTGGCTCCTGGGGACCAGTGACAAGCAAACTCCTTCCCGTCCTGGGGTAGTGGCCGAGCTAAAGGGAAAGCAGTGGCCTTGGACCTGGAAGACTTGGGTTCAAGCTCTGGCTTGGCCACCATCCTAGTCTCAGTCTCCTCCACCAAGTGGGATTCCTTGTCATGGTCTCGGAGGTGCTGTGGTGGGCAGGCTAAGAGCATGCGTTTTGGAGTTGCAGACTGGGTTCAAATCCCCTCTGCCACTTTCCAGTTGTGTGACTTTGGGGAAGTTCCAATGGTTTCCTACCCTATAAATTGGGGATGATGGAATGATGCTGCTTCCTGCCTCACGGTAATCCTGGGAGGACTAAATGATAACGCAACAAATTCAACCCAGGACCTGGCTCCTGGGGAAATCCCCCATACATATTCATGGGGTACACCGGAGGGTCCCCATTCTGGGGTGGGGTGGCCGGGGTGCAGGGCAGGAGGTGGGAGACCCCTAGGGAGAGAGCAACTGGGGCAGCCAGCACATGGACAGTGAGTGACCTTAGCAAGCTATTAACCTCTCTGTGTCTCAGTTTCCTCGACTGTACAATGGGGATAATCGTTGCACCCACCTCACAGGGTTTTTGTGAGGACTAAATGAATTAATTCGTGGAAAGGCCTCAGGTAGTGCCTGGAGCATCATAATCCTAATATAATTCTCCTACCTACCTTACGGAGCCCCAGGCTGGACTGAGAGGCTGATTCTGTTCCAGCTCTGCCGTCAGCTCTCTGTGTGACCTAGAGCAGTGCTCTTTTGTGGATTCAGTTGCCTCAGCTGTGTTTGCGAGGGTCCCGGGCTGCTTGACAGCACAGCATTCTCAAAACTCTGTGTGTGTGGGAATTCCCTGGAGGCTTGTAATGCAGATTCCTGGGCCCCACCCAGGGTGGTCAGTAGGTGTCAGTAGATGAGTGGGCAGTGGTTCAGACCCCACACTTTGGGGCACATTGCCGGCACAATGCCCTATAAATGCAGGAAAGGAGACCTCACCTAGCTCTTTAGGCATCTCAAGCGGATCCCTCCTCTGTGCCCTTAACCTCCGACCTCTACACTCACCCCTCCTGCCTCTTTCCAGACCCTGTTCTCTCTTTAGCAACTCTGGGTGCTCCCTGGCCGGGTCTCCTTCCCACTTCTCTCTAAACGTGGTTAAACTCATCTTGCCCCACAAGAGGAGTAGGGTCTGACCGTAATGTAACACCAGCCCCATTTGTCCTGCTCTCGTGTGCAGATGTCCCTCCTCATGACAACCGAGTGAGGTCAGGACCAAGACCATACCCATTTTATAGAAGAGAAGCTACGGCTCAGACATGGCAAGGGACTTGCCCAAGGTCACGTGTCTAGTAAGTAAACAAGCCAGAATTGGACCCAGGCAGCTGGATTTCAGAGTCTCCTTTGGGACCATGATGGCCTCGGGTCTTGTGTGACCAGAAGTGGGGAGGTAAGGGTGCTGGGCAGTCTAGTGCTGGAGGACTGTGTCCATTCTGGGCCCCAGATGTGGCCAGAGTATGTTCAAAAGGTCAATGTTGCCTGCAGGTCTTCCAGCCCTGATCCCAGGCTTCTGCCTCCATCCAGCCCTGCTCCCACGCCTCCTGTCACAAGTCTCCTGCCTTCCTCTGCATTCTCTGGCCCTACTGCTTCAGCTCCCTGAAACCCTCTGCTGTCTTTCCTGTCCCCATCCCACTCGGAGGTCCTGCACCTCCTGATCCAGAGATCAGCCTCTTCCCCACCAGGGGCCGCCTCCGGGGCCAGGCTCAGCCTGAGGCCTCAGGGCTGTGGGCTGGCCCTCTCCCTGGCCAAGCCTGCAGTCACAGACTCTTTGGCTTCTTTCCATCACTCGAGGCGCAACCTCCAAAAGCTCCCAAGGGCTTCGCACATCTGTTTGGACTCTCAGTCCTTGGTCAAAGGGCAGACTCAGTCAGGGACACCTGGGGGAACTTCCCGACACTGGCTGCCCTTTAGGCTCAGATGGGGCTCAGGAGCCACATCCTGCATGGAGACCATGTCATCCAATGGCCTCATGGTACAGACGGGACTGCGGCCCAGAGAGGGTAGGGTGCCTACCCAAGGCCGTAGGGCCAGGCAGCAAGAGGCAAGGCCCGCGCCCCCATCCTCCAGCAAGTGTGCCCTTCCCACTGCTGCGTCCCGGCCTTCCTGCCTCTCTGCCTGTCTGCCCAAGCCCGAGCTGACATCTCTTCTCCTCTAGCTTTGCTTCTTGAAACCATTATTTGAAAACAGTTTTCCTTGCCAGCAGCTCCAGGCTCTTGGAGCTGTGAAATCAAACGTCATAGAACAAGGAAGGAGCACTGTCTACAAAGAAGCCGGGGAGACGGGCCCAGACTCAGGCATGGCGGTGAAGCTCCAGCCAGCAGGATCTTAATACTGTCCACTCCTCTTCCCCCTCCCCCCACTTAACCACAGCCACAAGGAGTCCTAGAAGCCAACAGGACCACATCCGGTCAAAGCAGAATAGGTGCTTAGAGATTCTCCAGTCTAGCCCCTGTCCAGATGGGGAAACCGAGGCCCAGAGAGGTGGAAGGCACAGAGCATGTTAGGAAGAGAGCAAGGACCAGACCCCTGGATGCAACATTCCCCCGGGAGGATGCCACAGAGGCCCCCCCACTCGCAGACCCCACGTCTGCCGCGGTTCTTACCTCTCATGGAGTCTGGTCCACGTATGGCTTCTTGCTGCCGGATACGGGGGCCAGCCCATTTGGGGAGTGGTTGGGGGTGTCACTGCTTCTCAACTAGACCGGGCCTCTGGCACCCTTCACTGCCACAGGGGCATTTTTAAACGGCTGGCACCAGTCCCCCCTCCCCTTAGCCCCTTGCCCGCCGCTCCCTGGCCGCAGAGGCCCCTCTGCCTTTTACCTTATATGAGCTGAAGAGGCCAGCCCGGTGTTGGGGCGAGGCGGGTGCCGAGTCCTCCCGGGGCCCCCATTGGCCCGGGCGCCCGCCACGTGACCGCCTCGCCTTGACCTGCCCCCGGTGCCGAATGTTGCTTTTACCCCCTAAGGAAGGAGTGGTTGACAATTTTCATATTTCTTCTAAATTTGGAGATTTCAGACAATGCTGGGAGGCTTGGCTCCAGCTGCCAGAGGCCCATGTGGAAGTCATTAAGCCTGATCAGGGGGGCTGGGGGAGAGAGGGAAGCAGGGAGAGGAGGAGGAGGAGGAGGAAGGAGGTGGGGGCTGGAGTTCTGAGGGTTGCCAGTTGTCAGCCTGGGAACAGGAGCAAACTCCCTGGGAGCAAGCTGTGTGTGAGAATTTCCTTCCTCTTCCCCGGGCCCTGTCCCAGGACTGGAGTGGCAGTTCTGAGATTTTCTGGGAACCCCCAATGGGGAAGATGCCAGTCCTGGCTCCTGGGGTGCAGGGGATGATTGGAATGGCAGGGGACAAGGGACCACGGGAAAGTAAATCCTGTAAAGCTGGGACCCTGGGAGGCCAACCCCATCATTGTGCAAAGGAGGCCCCGGGGCCCCAGGGGTAAGGGCCTGCCCCAGTCACGTGGGAGGCTGTGGCAGGGCAGGAGGCTGGATCCTGGGACGCCCGCTGGGGCTCCCCTTCCCCTGCAGTCCCAGTACTGAGACATTCCCATCTCTTGCTATGCTCCCCCTTTCTCTTTATGCTCTGCCTGCATTGGCCTCTTGTAGATCCCTTAGCGTTTCTCATGCCTCAGGGCCTTTGTACTTGCAGTTCTCTCTGCCTCAGAGCTTCCCATAGCTGCTCCTTCTGCTTCTTGTCTCAGCTCAAAAGTCGCCTGTGGGAGAGGCCATGCCCGGCCACCGCATTATTCTCTACCTGGAGGACAAGCTCCCCGGCTCGTTGCCCTCCGGGACCTGCCAAGCACTGGGCTTATTTTACACCTTTACTGGGTTAGTGGCTTGTTGTTTGGCTCCTCCAGGACAGCGGACTCCCCTGGCCCGGCTCTGTGTCCCCAGGCCTCCCACAGTGCCAGTGAAGACTGGCCAGAAAGACGTGTCTGCTGAGGGGCAGTCTCCAGCATGGGAGCGGCCACTCTGAGGCCTGCAGAGGGCTCCTCCCAGTGGCCAGCCATGCCCTGTGCCGAGGGCTGCCACCGCAGCCCTGCCCTTTGATGCTCAGAGCTTCCCTTCTGCGTCCAGCCTGGCTGGACCCCATCTACCTCTGTTCACGTTCTCCTTCACGGTCCCCCAGGCCCCCGGCCCGCGCGGGACTGCTGCACCCTCCCTTTCCTCCCTCGGGGCCGGGATTCGCTCCAGCACGTGCCTCATGCCGTCCTGTGTGCTGTGTGGGGCCGGCTGGGTGGCCCCGAGGGGTGTGGGGTACTGAACTCGACACTGTCCCCGACCTTAAGAGGCTCTCAGTCTAACAGGAGAAGCTTCACCCAGCTTGTTCCTTTTGAGGAAAGAATTCTCTTGATGTCGGGAGGCCTGTGCATGGTTCCTGCCTTTGCCACTTCCTAGCTGTGGGGTCTGGGCAAGTGCTCTACCACATCTCTGAGCCTCAATTGCCTCCTCTGTGGAATGGGGACAGTGAGGCCTGCCCTGCAGTGTTGCCTTGAGGGTGAGATGGGATGGCAGCTACAATCCGGGGGTCAGGTTTAGCAGGGGCTCTGGGGTCAGAGCGGGCTCAGCTCCACCTCCACTATTTCCCATGGAGGGGGAGGCTTGGGGAAATTACTTCACATCTGTAGAGTGAGTGAGAAACAGCACCCAGCCCCCAGGATTGCTGCGAGGATGAAGGGAGATGAGGCTTATGAAGGGTTACCCGGTGCTGGCTTCAGAGTAAGTGCTGAGCAAATGTTAGATATTGTTAAGGGTTATGACACCAGACCTGACACACTGCAGACTCCCCATTCATGTCATCCTCTTCCTTCCTGAACCAAGAAGATGGATTCCATTCACAATCCCACCCCTAGGCTCTAAGATGGGGAGCAGGGAAGGCTCGTGACCCCCACTCCTCACCCCTGCTCAGTGTTCCAGCTTAACACTCTGCAGCACTACCGAAAGGCCCCGGGCAAAGGTCAAGCCAGCCCAACAGGACCATCAAAATTATGGAAAATCTACCCTGGAGATTGCGAAACCTAAGTTTTGCTTCTGTTAGTTCTGCTACTGTATAAGCATGAGAGATTTTTCATCAAGACAGAAAAGAAAAACAGAGAAAAACTACCAGTGCAAGTTGTGGAGAGACCCAGCTTTTCAATATCTGAGAAAGAGCTCTGCCCGGCCCAGCACTCGTGTCGGCCACATCTCTGAGCCAACAGGCTCGGTGTCAGAAAGTCCATTACTAGAGGTCAAGACAAGGAGCTAAAGTGACCTGAAGACAGGTCCTAGGACATCCTAGAAGAGGAGGTGTCCTGGCAGCAAAATATCTCAAAAGGCTAACTAAATTGTAGCCATTTGTGACTCAGTCTCCATAAATCTGTCTCAAACATTTTCAAAGCCATTTCTGTTTCCTCCCGTACCCTCTCTTGGGACTTATGAGTGCTTTGTGCTTATTAACCACTGTGTGAAGTGGCTTTTCTTTCCAGACTGTGGTTAAGCAGCCTTGAAATCCCTCCACTCCCAGAAGAAACAGGTCAATGTGACTCTGGCTAGTATGTGTGAGTAAGGCATCTCGGGAGGCGGAGGGAGGATTCTTGTTAGGGGCTGGGTCTGAGAGTGTGTTTGACGAGTTCTGTGTCCTCAGAGGGTGTGTGCAGTCAGGGGCAAGGGGAACCCCAACCAGGAGGGTGAGGGGCTGGGAGAACAGGGGACCCATGGGGCCTGGGATAGCTGCCTCACTTCTACTGGTGATCAAGGAAGAGGTTGAGTTGGTACAATTGGGACCTTTAGAAAGATGAGTTTAGATCTGCATAAGAAGGACTTTGTAAGTCAGTGGAGATACTCAAGGATGAAATGGGCTATTGGGCTGTCATGGTAAAGTGATGAGCACTCCGTCACCAGAAGAAGGCAAGCAGAGGCTGGATGACAACTTGGCAAGTCCCTTCTAGCCTCTAGATCCTATGAACTTCATTTCATGCTTCATGTTCTCACCCCCCACGTGCCCCTAAACCCTAGCCCTGACTTTATACTGATTTGACCCAAAAGGCACAGCTCAGAGGTGATCAGTTGGGAGAAAATTAAATATTGGAAAGGGCCACAGCCCCTGAGTTAGAAATCAAGCTCCATATGTTTTCTTTGATGAGCATAAGTTTTTTGTTTCATTGATCGAGTCTGATTCTGGAAGGTAAGTAATAGACAATTAGTGAAGAAATTCTTATAATTGTAACCAAATCAATTTCTCAAAAACATCATTCCATAGAAAGCTGTCCACAACGTATTACTGAGGTTAAAAATCACAGTACAGAAGAAGATATATAGCATAAGCCACTTTTTTTTTTTCAGAAAGGCAGGGAGGCAAGAAAGGAGTTGCTGTCAACGTTGATGGTTTTTTTTTTGCAGGGAAAGACTTGCCCTTAGCTAACATCTGTTGCCAATCTTCCTCTTTTTTCCCTCCCCAAAGCCCTGGTGCATGGTTGTACATCTTAGTTGTAAGTCCTTCTATGTGAGCCACTGCCACAACATGGCAAGTGACAGATGGGTGGTGTGGTTCTGCGACCAGGAAACAGACCTGGGCTGCTGAAAAGCAATGAGAGGGACGAACTTTAACCACTAGACCATCAGCACCGGCTCTGGCATAATCCTATTTAAGCAAAATGATGTGTCTGCAAAAACTACAATGAGATACCACTTCACACCCATTAGGATGGCAATAATGATAATAATAACAAAAAAACCCTAGATACTTAGATACTTGTATACCAATGTTCATGGTAGCATTATTCACAATAGCCAAAATGTAAAAACAACCCAAGGTTCATCAGTGGATGAATGGATAAAGAAAATGTGGTATATCCATACAATGGAATATTATTTGGCCATAAAAAAGAATGAAATTCTGATACATGCTGCAACATAGATGAACCTTGAAAACATTATGCTAAGTGAAAGAAGTCAGACACAAAAGGACAAATACTGTGTGATTCCATTTATAAGGTGTCTAGACTAGACAAATGCATAGAGCCAGAAAGTCAAATGGTGGTTGCCAGGAGCTGGGGGAAGGGGAATGGGGAGTTATTATTTAATTGGTACAGAATTTCTGTTTGGGGAGATGAAAAAGTTCTGGTAACGTATAGTGGTGATGGTTGCACAACACCGTGTATGTACTTAATGCCACTTAGCTGCATACTTAAAAATGGTTAAAATGGCCACTTTTATGTTACATATATTTTACCATAATAAAAAAAAAGGATGTGTCTGTGTGTGGGGGTGAGTGTGGATGTACGAGGTGCCCTGCTGGAGCGTAAGTCTGTGTTCTGTCTGTCCCTTAGTCTGCTGCACAGACAGCCCAGGCCAGGTGAGTGTGGAGGGCCTGGAGGGAGTGTCTCTGGGAAAGGCAGCGAGCACGAGTTTCCCATTGTCTCAGGACGAGGATGTAACAAACCCTTATGCTGATCACCA
The DNA here is from genome assembly GCF_057802395.1 of Ceratotherium simum simum. NCBI lineage: Eukaryota > Metazoa > Chordata > Mammalia > Perissodactyla > Rhinocerotidae > Ceratotherium > Ceratotherium simum. Next base: position 27,782,974 of record NC_141903.1, read on the forward strand.
GGGAAGAATGGTTGTGGAAGAGGAACAATAGTGTAGCACAGTCCTCGCAAAGCTCCGTGACCCCCTGGCACGCGAATGCTGATAGGCAGTGGGACAGGCTTGCACTGAAGGGCCTTGGGTGGTTGGCTTGCAGCCCTTCCCTGGTCGAGGGAGAATATTAGCCTCCACTCCTGTGGCAGCTTTGGGAGCTGTGGACTTGACCCACAACTCGGGATATGACTCACCAAGACCAGCTTCTGCTCGGACATTCATGTCCTTCCCCCAAGTCAGAGCATTGATACAGCACCAGCTGGGACTGGACACTGCCCCCGCCCAAGACGCCTGGATGCTGGAGAGGGAGGTGGTGAGAACCTTGGAGAGAGCTGCAGCCTGGCGTGTCCGACTTCCTGCTGATGCCAGCACGTGGGCCTCCAACATCTGAACTCTCAGGGCCAACTGGGCCCACTAATCGCACCCTGAACTGTGCAAAGGAACACCCCGGTAACACATGTGCGTGTGATTACACATGTGTGTGAAAATGTGCTGTTAGATGTTTGAAAGAATGGGGGAATGTGGGTGATTTTGGCTTATTTCATTAAAGGTTTCTGTATTTGATTTTTTCCTGATTTACATTGAGCATTTATTGTTTTTCACTATCAGAAAAAAAAGGCAATTATCATTTTAAAAAAGGCTTACAACAGGGGCCGGCCTAGCGGCCTAGTGGTTAAGTTCACATGCTCCCCTTCAGTGGCCCGGGGTTTGCAGGTTTGGATTCCCGGCAGGGACCTAAGTACTGCTCATCAAGCCACGCTGTGGCAGGCGTCCCACATATAAAATAGAGGGAGATGGGCAGGGATGTTAGCCCAGGGCCAATCTTCCTCAAGAAAAAGAAGAGGATTGGCAATGGATGTTAGCTCAGGGCTAGTCTTCCTCACCAAAAAAAAAAAGGCTTACGACAAGTCTTGACAATTTACTTGGTGTTAGAACTTATGAATGCCAAGTATGCAAAATAGAAAATTTGACATGGTGTTAAATGTCCAGTGAGGTGGGATTGGTCAAGCTTCAGTTGTAGGAAAGCATTCGTGCTGTTTTAAGCAGAAAGGGATTTACTCTGGGGAATTAGGTGCTTAGACAATTGTTAGGAATGCAGAAGAAGGCCTAGGCAGGGCTCTGGAAATGACTCGGTTGACAACACCACAGAGCTGAACCTCCAGAAGTGCTGCCTTCAGAGGTGCTGGAATCCGAAAAGGCAGTTCCACTGCTGAGGTTGAGAACACACTGCCGTAGCTGAGAGCAGGGGTCGGAAACTACTCTCACCTCTGCCGCAAACGCCCCTCAACACATGCAAAGCCAGCAGCAGCTCTAAATTAGTCTCTTAGGGCTGCCGTAACCGGGTACCTCAGACTGGGTGGCTTAAACAACAGCAGTGTGTTGTCTCCAGTTCTGGAGGCTAGAAGTCCAAGATGAAGGTGTTGGCAGGGTTGTTTCTTCTGAGGACTGTGAGGGAGGCTCTGTTTTCGGCCTCTCTCCCAGCTTCTGGGGCTGTGCTGGCATCTTTGGTGTTCCCTGGCTTGTAGATGCATCAGCCTGATGTCTGTCTTCATGTTCACATGGCGTTCCCCCTGTGTATCTGTGTCCAGATTTCTCCTTTCTATAAGGACACCAGTCCTGTTGGATTAGGGTCCACCCTACTCCAGTATGACCTCATCTTAACTAATTACATCTGCAAAGACTGTATTTCCAAATAAGGTCAAATTCTGAGATATTGGGGGTTAGAACTTCAACATATGAATTTTGAGGGAATATAGCTCAGCCCGTAACATGAGTAATGGAACATTGCTGTGGAAAAACCCATATGGTGGAGCTTGCCGTCAGCTACAATGAAGAAGCGGGGATATGAGCTTCATCCAGAAGCCCAGGAGGTCTGGGAAATACAGTTTTAGCTTATTAGCCTCTGCAGGAATGAAGGCACTCGAGGAACAGGCTGAAATGGATGCTCTGCTAATTCACCTAAACCCCCACCTAGGTCTAACATCCTCTACCACCACCCCAGCCCTGGTCATTTTGCAGCTGGCAAAAATTCATACCACAGAGCACATGACCTTGGGGTACTAGAAACAGCACCGTCCTCAGAAACCAGGAGATGGGAGTTGGAGCCCTGGCCCCCTCATTAACTCATAGGGTGACAGCCACAGCCCATCAAAACCCCCCAACAGCAAGTCCCGCCATCCACAATTCACTCAACACACACTGTGGTGCTCACCATCCTTACCACATTCTAGAACCTTGTGCCACACGCTGGAACTAAACTTCATAAATTTGTTCCACGCGGCTGTCCCATCCAAATTTGTTTCTTTATTCTTTCTTGCTATCCTGGGATTTTGGAAAGGATGATTATGTTATCCCAACCATGACCAATTTCCTGCCACCACCCTTTTCCCTCTTTGTGTCCCGAGTATCGTGTGCATATGCAATGCCAACCCAACACACTCTTTTGATGGTAGGAAAATGATTTGGCAGGGAACTGAACCAGGAGGCCGAGCTCTCCACCAAGCTGTGCCACTGACTTGTGGGGTGACTGAGATCCCTGATTCTCCACCTGTAAGCAGGGTCGTTACGATCTGCCCACCTGGCAGAACTTGGGCAGGGCCCTGGAGAACTTTAGGGGAGAGATAGTGTAGCGTGGGTCTGCTCTCCTCCATCACCAGCCTCAAGGGCGGGGGCTACGTCTGCTGCTCTCTTTTCTCAAACAAATACGTGTGAGGATCTATTATATACAAAGCGCTGTAGAAAGGCAAATCATACCATTTCTAATACAATTAAGGGTGTTTTCGTACAACACTCTTTTTTGGAAAGGAATGGGAACTCAACTCTTTTTTTGTTAAATTTTATTTATTTATTTTTTCCCCCAAAGCCCCAGTAGATAGTTGTGTGTCACAGCTGCACATCCTTCCAGTTGCTGCAGGTGGGACGCGGCCCCAGCATGGCCGGAGAAGCGGCGCGTCGGTGCACGACCAGGATCCGAACCCGGGCCGCCAGCAGCGGAGCATGAGCACCTAACGGCTAAGCCACGGGGTGGGCCTGGAACTCAACTCTTAATGGCTTCAAAACAAAAGGGCATTTGTTGGCTTATGTGACTGAAAAGTCCGTAGGTGGATTCAGCTTTAGGCTGGATCCAGGGACTCAAACAACATTCCCAGAATCTTTCTCTCTCTGAGGACAGATCCTGGGGAATGGAAGGAAGGAAGGCAGAGAAAGAGAGAGAGGGAAGAGGGAAGGTGGGGGGGAGAAAGATGTGCTCTGCAAATGTGCTCAGAAATAATTACACTATAAGAAAGACAGTGCTAAGTGATATAAGCGAGGTCTCAGTGACACACAAGAGGATTTCAGAGGAGGGAGAAATTAACGCAATCATTCCTTTATTTATTCAGGTCTTGAACATTAAACTCCTGTTCTTGGCTTCACACCAAGCTAGGCCTCGGGCTCCAGAGAAGAAGGCCAAGTCTCTCCTCAGAGAGCTCCCAGCAGCTATTGGAGAAGGCAGGAATTCGCACAGTGCTGCAGGGATGCGCTAGGCATGCTGAGAGGTCATTTCCACCGGGAGGTCTGGGAAGCTTCTTGGAAGCAGTGCACTCAGACTGGAAGAGTGAAAATGGCAGGGAAGGGCATTTGAACAAAGGGAACAGCATGAGCAAAAGCTCAGGGGCTAGATTCAGAACTGCTCAGAGGCTGACGTACTGGGTGACACTGGGTACACGAGTTTCCTAAGCTGGGCCTCAGTTTTTCCGTTTGTACAGTAACAGCATTGGACAACTTGCTCCTGAGGAAGGAGAGGGAAAAATAATCACACACACTGGATGTGGCTGCCCCTGCCACGGAGGGGTGAGACCTGACTCACTTCCAGATGACTTCGTTGACTCATAAAGGTGAGGCCTCCTGGGCCCAGCCCAGAGGAGAGGGAAAGCGAGAATGAAATGATCTGCATCACCCAGTAACAGGTATTTATTTTTTCACTTAAAAGTAGTATTTCTTGTTTGAACAGATAATATCTGCACATTGTCACCATCAAAAAGGTACCCACGGTGTCCCGTGAAGAGTAAGTTCCTTCCCAACCACACCCCCGAGCCCATCAGATCCCCTCCCAGAGGAAATCTCTGTTACCAGTGTTTTTGTGCATATTTCCAGAGATAGTCTATGTAAACGCAAGCAAGTTCATCTACACATATACACATATACGGCCCCCAAATGGTTGTTGTTTTTTACACACAGGAGCTGTGTAAACAGGAACACATACTGTTCACACTGCTCTGCACCTTGCTTCATTTACTTAATAACATGTCTCAGTGCAGGCTGTCATTTTGTAGGGGGCTGCCTCATTCTTTAATGGGTGTACAGAGTCCCGCTGGATGGATGTGCCATCATTCAGGCCACCAGTCCCGTACAAACGTGTGGACGAGCAGTTAGTGGGTTTCTCATCCTTTGCTATTATAAATAATGCCGCAAAGCCCATCCTGGTACCTGTGTCATTTCCACGTGGGTGTGTCTCTGCCGGACAAAGGCCCAGAAGAGCAGTTGTTGGATCAAAGGTCTCATGCATCTGTGGTTCTGATACATGTCGCTGCAGTCCTCGTCCCCCAGCAGAGGCTGTAACCAGTGTGTACTCCCACCAGCGATGGAGGAGAGGCCCTTTTGTCAGCCTGAGGGAGAGAGTAGGAGGATGAGAACTTGGGGAGGAGTGTGGGGCAGCATAGTGGAGGACTCCCTTTGGAAGGGGTGGTACCTGGAGCCCGAGGAGAGACAAGGCCAGTCAGAAATCCCTGGGGTGATGACTGGGACTTAGGGACCCGCAAAGCTGATGGTGATGTCCTGTGTACATTGGCTGGTGCCCTTCCTCCATCAACAGTTCAGTGAAAGGCCTGCTAGCCCTACAGCCATGTCTTCCCAGGAATGGCGCCTGGGAGATGAAGGAGGGGGCCCGCCGGGGCTGGGGCTGGGGTGGGTGTGGCGGCTGCAGGGACAGGAGCTCTGGTTAGGAGCCTGAGCCACGGAGCAGCGGGCTGTGCCTAGCCAGGATTAATTCAGGAGAAACTTCAACTCCGCTAAGACTCAAGAGATAGAGAAGAACTCCCTGCACTTGCCCGAATGTGTGGGGAGGGAGCTGAAGCCCTTTTCTCCTGATAGTCAAGGAAAGAGCTGTCGGACATGGAGAAGGCAGCCGCCTGAGTGCCATGCCCAATGGCTGAGGTCCTCAGCGCCTTTAAGAGTGGGCGGTTCCGCCCTGCTCTTCCCAGGCCTGATAGGCCAGGATTGTCTGAGTCTCCATCCTTGATCCTGTTCTGAAACAGGGCCTGAGTGAGAAACTCCACCCTGGTTTTTAGGGAGGTGAGAGAGGAGGTGACTTCTAGGGTGTTTGGTGGTGGTGGTGGGGGGTCTTCCTTGTCACCAGTCCATCACCAGCCCTTCTCTTGACTTGGGCAGCAGAGATCCTGGACCCTGCACCCCGGGGTCTGAGACCACCCTGGGACCACCCAAACAACATTCCTTCCTAGGCACCGCTCTTTACTGGACAACCCTCATCCACATGGCTGCCAGGGCCATACTGCCCCACCCCTCTAGCCTAGGTGGGACTTTTCACCCCACTTTGCACATGAGGAAACCTGGGGGCTAAAGAGCAGCTTCCAGGGGAGCGCACCCGGTCGTCTCCCAGCATTGCCCCACGGGGCTACCTGCTTCCAGCAGGCAATGTGGAGAGAAAGCAAAGCCGGAGCGCTGGCACAGCAACGGGACCGCAGAGGGGACGGGCTGACCCAGGGGCCATCGGGAGACTCCTAAATAGAGTGGAGGGCTCCTGAGCTGTCCTCCGTTCTTTCCATGCTGTGACCTCGTCTCACCCACAGCAAGTCCCGCAGTGCTGGGCAGCGAGGGTAAACGTTTGGTAAACGTTACTGATGCTTACTCCGCACAAAAGCTCCGAGTGAGGGGCTGGGAGTGGGACAGATACATGTCATTAATCTGTGTCACACCACAGTGGATGGGACCAGGAATGGCTTTGGAGCCAGCTGGATCTGGGTTTGAATCCTGACTCTACCACTATTACCTATTATTCATGTGTCTAAACCCCCAGGCTGCTCAGAAAGTGAAAGTCAGGAAGAATGAGAGGTTCTTTCCCTCACCAATTCAGGAGAGCAAGCAGGACGCAAAATCCTGGAGGCTGGGGGTCCCCTCTTCACTGAGTTAAGGGGCACTGAGTTCTAAATCCTGGTCTGGGGGTCTGCAAACCTTTTAGATCATAAACTTCTAGGAGTAAACAACAGTTTATTTAAATAAATAAATTTTAAGTAAGTTATTTAAAAAAGTAAATCTTTATAATTCTGTAAAGTACTATTACACTAATATATTATATTCCTTTAACACAAATAAAAATATAAAAGATGGAAGTAAAAACAGAAATCCTTAATACTTTTTCTAAAGCTTGAATGATACCCCACTTTGGAAACCACTGACCTAGCTCAAGAAGGCACAGAGCCGGGTTGTCTAAGGGACTTACAAGGCTGTGTGTGTGTGTGTGTGTGTGTGTGTGTGCCTGTGTGTGTGTGCACGAGCCCTGTGCTAACTCAGGAATGGAGATATGTGGAGATGTGGGAGACTTGGTACATGGTGAGGGTTTGGGGGTTTCCTTGAGTGGTGGGGGCCTGGGCTGAGCCTGCAATGGAGCCTGAGAGAGGAGGGGGCTGTGGCTGTATGGTAGACGGCTGCACTTTGGTGTCCTGGCTTGGGAGCAGCTTGGCAAGATCCCTGCACCCCAGCTTGGGTTGCACGAGATGGAGAGACTTTCACCTTCATAATGATCTCATTCCCCACCCTGAACCCCACCCCTTGCCTCCTTAGATAATGACCTTAACTACAGGACTTAGTTATATATCATATTATAGTTATATACCATATCAGGGACTTCTCTTTTTACTTCTATCTTTTCTATTTTTGATTTGTGTCTATTTATTGTGTTAAATTAGTGTAATAGTACTTTACAGAATTTATAAAGATTTATTTCAAAAAATAACTTAGTTAAAATTAAATTTATTTATTTATATAAACGTGGACATGATGCCAGCCTCTAGCCCATTTTTCCCGGGAGAGGCGGGGAGCACTAATACTACTGCGGATGGTTCGATTTGACATAAACACAAGAGAAATGGAGCCCCTGTTTCACCTGCTTGCCACAGAGCAAATTCATATCCACTGTCCATGAATGAAAGGGCGGTGGTAACAGAGGGGAGGTACTAGAGATAATTTCCAACTGGGAGCAACCTGGTTGGTGGGATTAGGGAAAATTACTTTAATATCCGCCTCCAGGCCTCGGCTGAAGTTGACTTTGCTCGTCCATCTCTCCCCTTGGCTGCCGAGGCCCCCTCCCTGCCTCCCTGCCCCCACCCCGCCCATGCCCCCCGTCTGACACTCCTCAGCCAGCCCTGAGGACTGCAGGCTGACTCCAGGCCTTCGTAAGCCACCCAGGACTGTTAAACAAATCCTATAATTAGAAGCCAGGTTTCCTAAACGAAGTGAAAAATGTAACGTTATCCGCTGTTTGTTCACTGGATGATCAACGCATGTCCCATGACCCGGAGGAGCTTTGACTTTGGATTTCCAAGAAGCCTTAATAAGGTAATGTTTATAAGTCCTTAACTTTACAACTCCGTTGGAGTACAACTCTGTGGAACGAGGACAAGCCATAATTCCAAAGAGATTCCACCTCCCCCCCCCGCCCCGCCACCCACCCCAACGGTGAAAAATGTTGTCCCCTTATGTGGTGTGTGGAAAGCCCCAAGACTGGCATTGGAGGAAATGGGTTCTGGCCCCACCTTTGACACCAAATTGCTGTGTGACATTGTATCAGTCTCTTTCCCTCTCTGGACTGGTGTTTCCCCATCTGTAAAAGAGAAAACATGTAAAATTTGCTTGTTCTAAAAGCCCTTTTCAACTCTGACATTCTACAGTTTGGTTTCTGTGTCTCTCTACTGTCGGGTTTTATCTCAAGCAAGGACTCTTCTCCGGATTTGACTTCCCCTTTCTGGACTCCTCAAAAGGACTTGGTAATTAAGCCATGGGTAAATGTACTTTGGGGTTGGCAAGACAGATAGATATACATTTTTCTGCCTCGATTTTAAACCCCTAAGGGCCTCCCTCATGAGATAAAATGCATAAAAAAGAATGTGAAAATGACTTGTGAAAAAAAAAACAACCCCTTAACTCTTCGAAGGAATTCAAACTGGTCAACATGAGGAAGAGTGTGAAGCACCGCCACTCTGTCTGGAGACGGTAGCCACTATTACGTGAACAAAATATTATGATAGCGTCATCATAGCTGACATTTACTGAGGTCTTTCTATGACCCAGACTCTGTGCTGAGGGCTTACATCCATCCTCTCAGTTAACCTCACACCACGTCTGTGATGTAGGTGCTTTCTCATTATCCTCATCTTACACATAAGAAACTGACACTTAAAGGGACAAAAGAATTTGCCCAAAGGAAATAAGTAGTTGGAGGAGAGATGCCAGAACCCATTCTTTTTTTTTTTTTTAATTAATTAATTAATTTATTTTTCCCCCAAAGCCCCAGTAGATAGATGTATGTCATAGCTGCAAATCCTTCTAGTTGCTGTATGTGGGACGTGGCCTCAGCATGGCTGGAGAAGCGGTGCGTCGGTGCGCGCCCAGGATCCGAACCCGGGCTGCCAGCAGTGGAGTGCGCGCACTCAATCGCTAAGCCACGGGGCCGGCCCCCAGAACCCGTTCTTGACCTCTGTAAATCTGCTGCCTACAAACCTCTGATCCTGCCGTGGTGCTTGTGGAAGCAGGTGTCGTGATGAAGCTCCCATCATTCTGTGTCCCTGAGTGATTATACTGAGCAGAGCACCCCCTGGCGGCCTACACGGCTCTTGTAATGTAGGCGAGAAAGACACCTTTGCAGGACTCAGCCTGCAAGATCTGGGGTTGTTTGTTACTGCAGCACAGCTTGGCCCATCCTGACTGATCCTGTTTGTCACAGGGCCGGGGGAGCAGCTTTGTTCTGTATATTCTCAAAGAGCAAATTTGTTATCAGCAGAGGGAAGGAGCAGAGAGGTAGACATTTAAGACAAGTAGAGACCAGTAAGAAACTTGGGAGCATTTGGTAGGAGCATCATTGAGAAGCCAGCAAAATGACCTGTGAGGTTCCATTGGGCCTGCGATTCTAAGAAATGGTCTGAAAAACAAGAAAATTTTAAGTGATTCTGGAATGACAGGGTCAGAGCCAGCTCTGTGGTTGAGCTAATGGGATAGAATGCAAAGGAATCCCAATATGGAAGGCAAAAAATTTATGGACATAGCTATGTGATCGCCAGACTGAAGAGCCAAACAACCCCAGTTTTTTCCAAGAGCACAACCCTGGGGGAGAGGGAGCTCGGGGTCAGCCCGACCCTTGAATTCCCTCCAGAGCTGACTCAGAAAACATGTCCCCCTGGCACTGAGCCCTCTTGCCAGACACATTTCCCTCCAGTGCAGGTTTGTCTGTAGAGCAGAGCCAGGCCATGTCAGAAATAATTTGGAGGGCCTTTGGTGCTCTGTGTACACTGCCTAATGACAGGGATGCTCACCTCTAACCATGGCCTGGTTCCAATGCTCATTAACACTCCCTGAGCTGTGGCAAAGGTTAGGGTGGGCTGGTGGCCAAAAGTGGCCTCAGGGGCCCAGGCTTTCATACTAAGCTCTGCCCCTTTTTTCTCACTATATGAGCATGGGCAGGTTATTTCTCTTCCTTGGAGCTCAATTTCTTCTTCTATCAAAATCTTTGTATTCACATGGGGTTGATACAAGGAGTAAATAAAGTCATGGATGTAAAAGTGCTTTGTAAACTGTAGAGTGCAATCCACGTGCAAGGGGTATCACTCTTACTACCAGGCAGTTGTTGACAGCATCTGTCCAGGTCCTAGGGCTGGACCACCTCTGTGTCCCAGGGCCAGAAACCTCGAAGCTGTCTTCTGACAGTAGAACAATTATCAAGGCTTCTTTCCTGGGAACCAGACTTTGGAAATGATCAGATTCCACACTAGCCATTTCTTCCTCTTTCCTCACAGATACAATATTTATGAGAACTGAGCTTCCAATGGAAATTTGGCAAGATTTCACATTCTGGAGACATCGTACCTTCCTCCACATGCCCCGAGGGCTGAGGTCATGGGCTTCCCAGGAGATGCGGCAGTTCCCACGGATACAGGAGGTGCAGGAGACTGAGATGAGAGAGGCCCAGCAAGAGTCCCTAAGCCGTAGGCTGGTCCTAAATGTCGGTATTGTTATATCCACCCTCCTCTGTAAGAAGATAAGCTCAGGAACTGTTTTAGTTGTTCAGTACAGTGCCTGGCACATACGAGGTGCTCACTATATATTTGTTTTTTTTTTTTTTAAAGATTTTATTTATTCATGTTTTTCCCCCCAAAGCCCCAGTAGATAGTTGTATGTCGTAGGTTCACATCCTTCTAGTTGCTGTACGTGGGACTCGGCCTCGCGTTGGACAGAGAAGTGGTGCCTTGGGGCGCGCCCGGGATCCGAACCCGGGCCGCCAGCATCAGAGCGCACGCACTTAACCGCTAAGCCACGGAGCCGGCCCTATATATTTGTTAAATGAAGTGAATGAACCCTCCTCAAGAACTCTCAAGGCATTGCCCATACCTTGAAGGTCACATTCATAGAAACTTACAGAGCATCTCAGGCAAGATATTTAAACCACCACCTGGGGCAGCTTCTCAGTACTGTCTCCCAACAGATTCAGGCCACAGAGACAAGCTTCTACAGGGAGGCCAGGGTTGGGATTCACTGCAGCCCTAAGAGCCTGTAAGTTTTTTTTTTTTTTTTTTTTTTTGGTGAGGAAGATTAGCCCTGAGCTAACATAAGTTGCCAATCCTCCTCTTTTTCCTGAGGAAGATTGGCACTGAGCTAACAGCTGTGCCCATCTCCCTCTATTTTATATGTGGGTCACCTGCCACAGCATGGCTTGATAAGCGGTGCGTAAGTCGGTGCCTGGGATCCGAACCTGCGAACCCTAGGCTGCTGAAGCGGAGCACGCGAACTTAACCACTATGGCATCGGGCCGGCCCCACTAAAAGCCTGTAAGTTTTTGAGGCTGTTTGCTGCGGGGAAGCAGGATGGGGACAGAGGCCTTGGCTATAGCCATCAGGGCTCGTTGCTGAAGCATGGTGTGAAGGTCTCCTAGCTCCTGCCTGTCACCTGATTGGTGGGTGCTAAGTAGCTCTTAGGGTTTCTCTGCTCCCTCACCAAGTCCTGCCCTGGTCTGAGCTGGGCCCAGGCTCCCGAGCAGGTGCTAAGAAGAAGGTGTGTGAATAAGATATGTTTGCTGCCTACAAGAAGCTTTCACCTAATGACTCTTCAAAACAGTGACAAAACAAAACACACACACACAAGCCTCCTTCCCCAAATTTGCACTCACACAGATGTACACCAAAACGAGCACAGCAGGAGCAGCACTACCTGAGCCAATAACAAAAGCCAATATGGAAGGCAGACTTTGATAAATACCATCCGTTTTTAGCTTTGTTCAGGGGAGCAGGCCTTTGAACCCAAGCTGCAAAGGAAGTCTCCTCTCCCGCCCCCACTCCTTCCCTCCCTGGCTCCGCTCCCATAAACAGTCAGGAGATACCCACCCCTTTCTTCTCCCAGCCCCCACAGCCCAGGCTTCTTCCTCCACCAGGGTCCGGGCTCTGGGGGTCTGAAGAGAACATTTCTCATGCTGTACCCTTTTCCTGCGTCTGCTGGAGGATGGAGCCTCCCATCCAAAATAGATGCAGACCCACCCAGCAAGAGGAGGGGCTGACAGCTTTGGAGGAAAAGTCAGAACTCTGGATCGTGTAAGTCCAGACGTCCTGTAAACTCTGACCAGAATATAAACATCCCCTGGGACCGAGGGGAGGACATGCCGATGGGCAGGGGGCCCGGCGCCTCCGTCTGCTCTGGGGACAGGCTGTTTATTCCATATCCCTCATGGGCCCCCTTGGGATCCTTCCTGTCCCAGGTCTGGGCAAGTCGAGGCAGGCAGGTTGGCCTCACAGGGGGGACCTGAGGCCTTGGACATAAGACTGGGACCACTCAGGGCTGGAAGGGAACTTATAAGGTTCAACAAGCCCAACATATCGTCTTCTTGACTCTCCCTGACAGCATCCCAGCTGGTCTTTCGGCTTCTGCTGAAACTCCATGGCTGATGGGGAGCTCACACTTTCCTGAGGCAATCCATTCTATTACTGGGATTCTGGCAATTGGAACGTTCTAGAAGAGAGCTGACTAGAATTGTTCTCTGCAACCTGCTTGAGCAGAGCTGAGAACAATGTGTACAACAAAATAATAGCAGAGCCATTCATTGAGAACCATGCTGTGCCAGGCACTTTACGTGCACTATCTTGTTGAATCCCTGCTCCTTTTGAGGAGGACATGTAGGCTCAGAGAGGTTAGGTCACTTGTCCAAGGTGACCCACTTCTTGCATGGAGGGAATGGGGTTCAGGTCACTCTGGTTCAAAGTCCGTGCTTTAAATATTAGTTTATACTTGTTCTTTACAATCAAAAAGCAAAAATAGCACCTACACCACAGAAACACTGTACAACAAACACAGGCACACACAAAACCAACCAAATTACAATAAAAACAGCCCAAACTTGCCAAATATTAAGAACCAGTTGTATGCCAGGCAAATCATAATTTTTATGATAAACCAATTTTGACAACCCTATAGGAAAACTGAGGCATGTTCAGGTTGGGAAAAGAGGACACGGCTACATAGGAAGGGGCACAGCAAGTGGCCAACCGCCATTTCTGAGGTCCGCAGTCTCCCGCCACACCACATTGCATCATAAGGGGGGACTTCAGTGTAATGAAAGAGAAAATTTTTGGGGGGCCGGCCCCGTGGCTTAGCGGTTAAGTGCGCGTGCTCCGCTACTGGCGGCCTGGGTTCGGATCCCAGGCGCACACCAACGCACTGCTTGTCCGGCCATGCTGAGGTGGCATCCCGCATACAGCAACTAGAAGGATGTGCGACTATGACATACAACGATCTACTGGGGCTTTGGGGAGAAAAAGGGAAAAAAAGGGAGAAGGATTGGCAATAGATGTTAGCTCAGGGCCGGTCTTCCTCAGCAAAAAGAGGAGGATTGACATGGATGTTAGCTCAGGGCTGATCTTCCTCACAAAAAAAAAAAGAAAGAGAAAACTTTTATAATTATTACTTTAACAACTAGAGCTTTAGAAAGCGGGATATGCATCTTCAGAGAGAAATGATCTCCCTATACTGGAGGTGTCCAGCAAAGATGCTTTAGAAGTGGTTCCCACACTGGTAGGGGCTACACAAGATATCTACCAGCTCTGAGGTTCTCTGGGTAGCGAGCGCTAACAAGAGACTAGGTACAGTAGGGAGTCAATCTGCAACCCAGAAACACAAACTTGGTGTTTTCAAGGCTGGATGCTGGGCGGAAGGGAGGCCTCAGCACCCCCGTCCCAGAGCATAAGTCCACCTCTTGGGGTCCTCTGCCAACTCACATTTCTTTGACTGTCCCTCGTAGGGGAGGAGGCATTGGTGCCTGGCCTGGGCAGAGGGTCATGTGGACGTGGCGGCCCCTCTGCCCATCCCAGGGGCCGCCGATTCACCCAGGCCTTTCCCTTTTTTGAGAACTGGGAGTTTGCTGGCTGGGTCTGTTCCCACCAACAGTGTTCCCGTCCAGGGAGCTTAAAATAGTGCCTCTTGGCCGGGGCTCTGCAGTGAGCAGTGAGGCAGGCATTTGTGCAAATATGGGCCTGGGAGAAGGACTCCGACCCGGGAGGCTGGGGGCGGGGTGGGCAGCACGGCAGGAGAGCCAAGACCTCCTGTGGAGGATGCGCCCTCCTGGCCACAGCCCCTCTCCATCTTGCAGCAGAGGCGCCTGCTCATCTCCTCCTGCCTCCCTCGACCTTACTGGGTCCACTTGGGCAAGCCTTTAGACTGAATCCCATGGGCCCTCCTGGTCCAGCCGAGTCTTCGGGGTGGGCCCACTGGGGATGGGGGGCCTCTGCGTTCTTTTGCTGGTTCTATCCTTGTCCCCACCTCACAATGCCCCTCCTACCTAGAAACACTCCAGAAGCATCCTTGAAGGCCCAACTCAAAACTTGTTTTAACAATAACAGCCACAATGGCAGCTACCATTCACTGAGCGCTTACTTTTGTCGGGCACTCTGCTAAGCGCTTTAACATGCATCATCTCATTTGATCGTCATAACTATCCATTGAGAGCCAAGTTATTATTATCTCCACTGTGCAGAAGAAACTAAGGCTCAGAGAAGTCAAGTAACTTTCCCAAGGTCACACAGCTGTGAACAGATAGAGGCAGGATTAAAACTCAGGTCTGTCAACCGTTGGAGTCTGAACTCTTACCCCCTGGGCTACATCTCCTCCCTCAGGTCCCCACTGCTCTGGCCTCCCATTCTCCATCCCAACTTTATCACCTTGTATTGCAGCTGGTTTGATTCCATGCAGCAAATATTTAGTGAATGCCTACTACGTGCCAGGAACATTGCTGGGTGCCCTGCCCACACCCCGAGCTCTCAGATCCCCTGAGGACTCTAGTCTGGGCCTGGACTCAGTGACCCGCCAAACACGCAGAGTCCAGTTTGTTTGAGGATGTCAGGGCGAGGCTGGGGCAGGCATAGACCCTCCTCGATGAGCAGCTGACCAGCTGGACACTCCCCCTCCTCTCCTGGCTGCAATGCTCTTCTCCTTCCTCCACTGCAGGGAACAGCATGTGCAGGAATCAGACAAACTTGCTTTGAATCCTTTGTGACTTTGAGCTCCCGGAGCCTCAGTTTCCCCATCTGTAGATTTGAGATAAAATTAGGACCTCGCGATAGGGTGGCTGGGAGAATTTAATGAAACAATGCACATGGAGGACTTAGCACAGTGCCTGGCAGTCAGTGAGTTGATATTAAGCAGCACCTATTATTATTACTAATTGTTATTTTCTGAAAATTACCGTGTCCAGGTGCCAAATGCCCAGGGCCCAGCACACAGCAGGTGGTCCCTGAAGCGAAGCACTCACACATCAGAGGGAGGCCCCCGCCTCATCCCTATCCCGACTCCTGGCTGCTGTGCCATTCCTGCTGGGATGTGGAAGGTGTCCTGGGCAGGGTCGCTCAGGCAGCTGGGGGCAGACACAGGACCCATATCCTCTCACCGGCCCCCTCATTTTCAGCCCCAGGGCTCATTCCAGGGTAAAGGGGATGCTGGCGTGGAAGTCCCGTCAGAGTTTGCAGCCCTCCTCAGGGACGTCAGGCTTTCTGGTGGTGCCACCTGGCGGTGGGCACAGCACTGCTCCTGCATGGGCCTCAGCCCAGGGCTCTGGTGGTTCTGAGCACAACCACCCCTGCACTGCACTCTCCAGCCCATCCGCTCCTTCCCTCATTCACGTATACTGACCACTTCTGTGGGAAAAGACCTGAGGACCCCAACGTCGTGTGGGGCAGAAGGGCCTGCCCAAGTTCCTGTGCCTCCCTCTCAGGCCCGGCTTGGACCTATGGGTTGGGTCCCACGGTGGTCTGCCAGGGTTCACACTCAGGACATCCCTGAAGGCAGATGACCCTTCAGTGGTTTCTAGAAACCGAGGCTGGAGGAAGGGGCTTTCCTCCTGGCCTGAGGTGGCCCAGGAATGGGAAACCCAAAGATGGTCACTGGGCCTATCCCTGACTCCTCACAGCACCTGCCTGGGTACCCCAAATCTCCCTCTCCCCATTGTGAAGGGCCTGGGACCTCCCACAAGGACCAGCCTGGCTCCTGGGCCCCCTCCAGACCAGCAAAGAGGCCCAGCCTGGTCCAGAGCTGTGCGTATAAAATTTGGGGGAAGAGTAGTAAGAATTAGAAGACTGAGCTGTGCTCTCAGCTCTGGCAAAAACATGCTGCGTGAGCTCGGTAAGGCCTGTCCCTCCCTGGGCGTGGGTCTCCTTGTAAAATGGGGGTAGGGTGGGGGAATGAGCTAAATGATGGCTGAGGACCCCTGCAGCTCCCAGACTGGGTCCTTGTTAAAGTGCAGATTCCGGGGCCTCCTACATCAGAACTCTGGGACCAGGACCCTCGAGTCTATATCAACGAGCACTGAAGCTGGAAGCTGGCACATCCTGTCTTTGGAAGATGGAAGCAAGGGGTGTGTATTGCCAGCAGGTAAGGCCAGTGTGGTGGTTTCAGGGGTCCTGAGAAGCAGAGAACCCCCTGCACTCCAGTCCCTGTCTTTTAATTTCCCCATCTTTCTGTGGGTGCAGGGAGGGGTCACCCCAGCTGCATGTCTGTTGGACCCCGCTGCCGACAGCAGCAGAGGGGTAACAAGGACCTTCACGGAATACAACCAGGCTGCCCCTGGCTTTCACCTCCTGTTTGCTGCTTCCCTTGTTCAAAGGATAGTGGCGGTGGGGCTGGGACAGCCTGGGGTGGGAGTGGGGGCCCTTGTTGCCTGAGGAGGTATTTTCAGAGTCCCCCTCCCTCAGGAGTTTCCAACGATAGAATAGAGCCTTGTCTAGTATTTGACCAAATATGGTGGTATCTCTCGATGAGCTGGAGCCTCAGCCAGCTTCTCAGTTATGCTGTGGAAACCTGCCCCGGACAGATTAATCTCGTGACATTCAGGAGCGCCTCGCACCCCGCGTTCTTCCCCTCGGCCGATTCCTGTAAATGGCCAAGAGTGGCCCTCAGCAAGATGGTGCAGTCCTGGCTGTCTGTTCACAGTGTCCCTCCACTGTCCTGTTCACACTCCCTTCCACCCCCTCCTCCACCTCCCTGGGTGGACTCGCTCACTCACGTTTGGCTGGATTGTCACTCAAGGTGAGAGACCTCGACCAGCGAGGTGGTCAGTCCAGCAGGTGATTCCAGGACCCGCAGACCCTGGGATTGTCTGGACTCACGAGACTGTGGCCTGAGCCCGTGAAGTCCAGCTCTCTCTCAGCCAGGAGGGTGGGCCCGAGTGGGTGGAAGGGAGAGTCGGCTGAGCAGTGAGAACCGTGCTAGCTCCAATGCTAATTAGGTCAGCTAATGTTTATAATAACAGTTATAAAATTATTTTATTATAATAAGTTTCCTAATAAACAGCGAAGTGTTTATTGAGCACTTACCGCCTGTCGGGCACTGAGCTACCTGTTTAACATGGGTTATTTCCTTTACTCCTTATAACAGCCCCGAGAGGTGGATGCTATGATTATCCCCATTCTAGAGATGTGGGGACTGAGACTCAGAAAGACTTCAGGGAGAAATGGGCCACAGCACTGTCGATTCCTGGGCACGACTCCTATTTTACAGCCAAGGAAACTGAGGCTGAGAGAGAATCAAAGGCAGAAGCAGCCCCACAGGCGCAGGCCCTGGAGGGGAGCCCGTCTATACATGAGGGAGCATGCTGCATCAGGAAGGCCAGGACGAGCGGCCGTGAAGCCTGCAGGGATCCGAGACTTGGCCCGCATGAGACCACACATTCAGAAGCATGTTCACAGCAGGCCGGAATTGTGCAGAAAATATCCCAAGCAAAACAGCCTGGGGTGGCGGAGAGAGCCCGGCACAGACACCAGGCACAAACCCCAGCTCTGTCATCTCTAACTCCCTGTGTAATCCTGGACAAGGTCCTTCCTTACTCCCGCCTCAGTTTCCCCGCCTGTGAACTCAGGTGGGGGGACTCTGGTCACTGAGGGCCATTGAGCTCACCTGAGGCTGGCTGAGACTGAGTGCCTGAGGCTGTCTCCCTGGGAGATGGGGCCTGCGTCCCGCTCCTGGCTAGCACACTCTGAGAACATTTGCTCTCCTGACCAACGGACAGCCCGTCCCTCCTCTGCCCTCGCCCCCTTGCCATCCCCAAAGCAAACGAAGCTGATTGTCTCAGCTGGCTCTGTGGGTGCTGGCCGGGCGGCTGGCCCAGGCCACAGGCGGAGGTGCCACCCGCCAGAGCCCCACCAGACACACAGGGCATTGTCCCTCAGTCAACAGCCCCTGGGCACCTCAGCTCGGCTCCTGGCCTGCCCCCACGCCCTTCACCGCCTGCCACTGCGCCAGGCCCAGCCCGCTGGGGGCTCAAGGCTCCCAGCCGATGATGAGCCCACCCACCCACCCCCTAGCAGCCCCTGACGAGCTATAATTGCTTCGCTCCATCCTGTTGCTGCCATTCTCTTGTTGGAGGCATCTGGGGTTCCAGGCAGGCGGCAGCTGCAGGCCGACCGCCTGGCTCGCGGGATGGACTGGCCGCACAACCTGGTACGTGGCGCTTCCCCACCCCACCCCCATCCCTTTTTAAAGCCCGAGTGTTTCGTTGCTTCTTTCCTATTGATTAATGGCAGCTTCTGTTTGGTTTGGAATCTGCAGAGGTGAGTTCTCTCTCTGTCCTCTCCCCCAGGACCAGGGAGAAACAGACTGGTCTCAGAGCCTGCAGCCACGACCAGTAGCTCAGGCTCCTGAACTGGGCTCGGCCCGTCCACACTAAGCCCTTTCAGGCCAAAAGCATCCCTGGGAGATGTCCTGGCAAACTCAGTTATCGGGGGTTTTCCAACGAGTCCCTGGGTCCTGGGATCCAGGCTGTGTGACCTTGAGCAAGTCCTTCTATTTCTCTGTTTCCCATCTATAAGGTGGGGGAGGGGGACTTGATTCTCAGCTGGGTTTCTGAGTGGAGAGCCAGTGTTTAGGAATGCCACATGAGAAGCTCAGATGAGAGAGCCTATTGTGAGGGAGACATTTTTCTGCATCAGAATCTAGGATCCAAAAGGAAGAATTTACTGACTTGAATCCCTGTCGTGGATTTTGCGCCAGGAAATGGCTCTGCCAAGAGGGGCTATGCTGAAACTTGTTTCCAAGAGTCAAGACCTGCCGGTGGCCTGGATAGACCAGGCATGGCCATGGGGGCTACAGGGTGAGGGATCCAGGGCAGGTAGGAGCCTGGACAGATTCAGCGAGACAGAAAACCCCCTGAAGATTCCTCCCTTCCGGCCAGTCCTGGCCTCCATCCAAGTCCTGGCCCTTCTCTCCCTGGCTTCTTGAGGAGCCTGGGTTCTGCTGGGCCCCCGGATCCTCTCCTGTGTGAGCCAGAGGCTTTCCTGACGCTCCTGGTTCTGCGGGGAGAGGGTGGAGACGAGTGAGTGAGGAGGGGACGGGAGGGTCGGGGTGTGGAGGAAGGGAGCACCGGTGTCACAGAGATGGAGTCCAACAGGGATCCTGGCCTGAGACCTGCCCATCTCCCCAACTTCATCTCAGGCCCCGCCCCCCCCACTCTATTTCAGCCTCACTGTTTCCTTTTGGCAAAGCTCTTCACCAACTCAAACCTCCCTCACACTATTCCCCCTAGTAAGGTTTTATAGACTCCTTCTGCCCAAGTCTGCTTTCCTCTTATCCTTCAAACCTCTCCTGACATGTTCCCTCCCCAGAATGACTTTGTGGGACCACTCCACTGCCACCAGGCTAAGTGGGGGCCCTGCTCCTCTGCAACCACACACTCCACGGTCCCACCATCGCACTTCTTAGCAAGAGTTATGTGCTTGTTTCCTTGTTCCCTGTCTGCTCTCCCTCCCAGACTGTAAGCTCTAGAAGGGCAGGGATGGTGAGAGCCATTCATTCACTCAAATGTGAGAGATAAGACTGTGTGTGGAAACTGACACAATGCCCGCCCCTCATGGAGTCTGTGCTTAGCGGGGGATGGACATATACAAGAATCGCACACACAAACGGTAAGACTGCAATCTCGCAAGAGGCGTGTGGTATTGAGAGCCCAAGAAGGTCCATGGAGGCATCCCTGAGGAAGTGACACTGGAGCCGAGACAGGGGTGAGAGGCATTTAGAACACGAGGAGGAGAGGTAGGACTCTGCAGGTAGCAGCTTGTGCAAAGTCCCTGTGGCAGAGCGTGGACTGAGAGAAGGCTGGAGGCTGAAGCACAGTGTGAGAGGAAGCCAGGAGTGACTTGAGGAGGGAGAGCTCAGGCCTGGGAAGGTGACATCATCAGATTTGCAAAGCCGGGGGAAGAGGGGTGGGGGGAATCTGGAGAGACCAGGTGAGGAGGCCGTTGAGCTGTCCAGGGAAGTGAGGATGGTGGTGCAGAGAGAGAGAAGTGGATGGATGGGGAGATTTTTAAGAGGTACAATAGACAGGACTTAGTGAGAAGTGTGGTGCATACAAGTGTTGATACACATGTGTGATGGGCTAGTGGGACCAGGCCAGGGCATGGCAGGTGAGGGTGGCCCCGACAGAGGCCTCTTCTCTTCCCTCTCCCCTCCCTGGGCCCTGAGGCTTGGTCCAGAGAGAGACAGGCTCTCCCACTTTTGACCTGTGGCCTTCCTCCCCAGCTGTTCCTTCTCATCATCTCCATCTTCCTGGGACTGGGCCAGCCCAGAAGCCCCAAAGGCAAGAGGAAGGGGCAAGGGCGGCCTGGGACCCTGGCCTCTGGGCCTCACCAGCTGCCGCTGGACCTGGTGTCTCGGGCGAAGCCATACGCCCGCATGGAGGAGTACGAGAGGAACCTTGGGGAGATGGTGGCCCAGCTGAGGAACAGCTCCGAGCCGGCCAAGAGGAAGTGTGAGGTCAACTTGCAGCTGTGGCTGTCCAACAAGAGGAGCCTGTCGCCCTGGGGCTACAGGTAGGCCGGGCAGGGCAGCACTGGGCAAGCTGCATACTGGAGGTGGCAGAGGGGATGCTTGTCCACTGTCCTCATCATTGTAACAGTTAAGACATTGGATTCAGAGGCCTGAGTGCCTGGGTTTGAATCCTGGCTCTGCCTCTTACTGGCTGTGTGGCTTTGGGCAAGTTGCTTAGCCTCTCTGAGCCTCAGATTACTCAAGTGAAAATGGAAGTGACAGTAGTACCAACTTCATTGGCTTGCTGTTAAATGGGATACCCATGCAGAGTACTGCCGTTATTGTTCTCCAAGTCCGCACTGAAGCGCTTGCAAGGCCTTCCCAAAATGTCACTTCCTCCAGCTCAGGGTGCCTTGTACACATCTCTCAGTTACAGCACTTCCAGGCAGTATTGAGTTGGCTGCGTCCACATTCTCTCTCTCAGGCTAGACTGGGACCTTCCCAATGCTGCATCAGCATCATCTAAGGATCCTCATGCCCCGCCCAATCAACATCTCTACGGGTGAGGCCCACAAAGTGGTACTTTATACATCTCCACATACTGAGGATGCACAGCCAGGTTGGGGAATCAAGACCTGCGGCCCCTCGATGACAGGAGTGGTGTCTTACCTGGGTTGTAGCTCACTTCCCAGCACAGCACCTGGCATGCAGGAGGGGCCACATGTATACGTGTTGAATGAATCATGAAGAAATGGACTGATGGTCCTCACTCACAAACCTAGACCAAAGATTTTTTAGCCACACAACTTATGTCCTGAGACTCTAGAACAGCACATTCAATAGAACTTTCTATGACGATGTAAAGTCCAATATGATAGCCTCTAGCCTCATGTCACTACCAAGTGCTCGAAATGTGGCTAGTGTGACTGAGGAGCTAATTCTGATTAATTTAAATTTAAAAGCCACATGTGGCTAGTGGCTACCATATCTGGAATGTGACAGTTAGAAGTATCCCTAAAGATCCTCTCTTCTCACTTTACCGTGCCCTTGACTTTCTTGGGGCTCTTATAAAAACGCGGGTTCTGATTCAGGAGGCCTGGGGTAGGGATGAGAGTCTGCATTTCTGACAAGTTCCCAGGCAATGCTGACAGTGCAGCTCCGCAAGTCAAGTTCACCTCCCACGTTTAGCAGAGGAGGAAACTGAGGCACAGAGAAGGACAGGTCACAAGGCGAGTGTCTGTACTCTCAGCTCTAGGAGGGACCTCGTCTGTGCTGTCCATCAGTGAACACCGAGGACAGACTCACTCACATGGTGGGTATGTGGGAAAGGAAAATATCTGTTGAATGGATAGAAACTAAGTCAGGATAGAACCCAGAACTGACTCCTCTTCCAGTGGGGATTAGGCATCAATATGCTCACATATTATTTCTGGTGGATTAAATTTCCCAAGAATATAAACAAGGGTGGAGGGGTGAGGAGATAGACAGAGCCTTGGGCTTTGTAATCACACAGCACAATCTAGAATGCTGGGATGGGCATCTTGCTGGATGAAAGAAGGAGACTGGGTGACTGACACGTGACCTTGAACCAGGATAACCTTGGCTGGTGACTTGCTTTCCAACATCTTCCATTTGCTCACCCAGAACTCGGAGTTGGTTACTGCCCTTCCCCTAGCATAGCACGGTCTTGCTGTGGGAATGAAAACCCCCATTAGGAAAGGCAGAGGTGTGGGGAGTGGGCCCCGATTTACTCCTTCCCCACCACCTTCCGCCCTGTGCTCTCTCCTGCCTTCCCGCAGCATCAACCATGACCCCAGCCGCATCCCCGCGGACCTCCCGGAGGCGCGGTGCCTGTGTCTGGGCTGCGTGAACCCCTTCACCATGCAGGAGGACCGCAGCATGGTGAGCGTGCCCGTGTTCAGCCAGGTGCCTGTGCGCCGCCGCCTCTGCCCGCTGCCGCCGCGCGCCGGACCCTGCCGCCAGCGCGCAGTCATGGAGACCATCGCCGTGGGCTGCACCTGCATCTTCTGAACGGCCCAGGCCCAGAGCCGGTGGGCAGCCGGAGAACGCCCGCCCTGTGCCCCCATGCCAAGCAAGGGCAATGAGAAGTAAATGCTGTCTTTTGTAAAGCAAGACCTTGGGTTTGCTCCTTGTGGCCTGGAAGCCAACACCGAGTGGGGATAGGAGGTTGCCGGGAGGTGGATTTCAGATCAACATAAAGGAGGATTTTCCATCACTCAGAGTTCTCCAACACTGAGATAGGATATTTTAAAAATACTGCTTTCACTTCTACCATTTAGGACAGTCGTATACTCCCTTTAATTGGGGTTTATAAGCCTATATTTCAGCCATGGTATTGGAGGTTGGTTGGTATAAACCTATGTAGGAGTGAACAAGAGCTACGTCTCCCCAGTTACAGACCATTGCAAACAAGCCCTTTGGAAGCAGAGAGCTGCCTGTCTCTGGAAGGGTCCAGCTAAGGCTGAGCCTCTAAGAACACTGTGGAGCAGATTCCTACTCTGGGTGGAGAAAATGATCCTTAAGTTCTCTTTCAACTCTGAGATTCTCCGCAGGTCAGACTTAGACCCAGAGAAGAGCCTCCAGGTTGCCACAGAGTAGGGGGGTTTTTAACCTGGGCCAGCGAGCCCCTGAAATTTTCATATGCATGTGTCTTTTTCTGGGCTGGGGATCCCTGGCTTTAAACAAGCACTGAAGAGTTGAGAACATCGGCGTGGATCATTTTTTCACCCAACCTTATCCACAGGGGGACCTGGTAGACAGTTTGCTGATATCAGTGGTTCTCAAACGTTAGCCAGCACCAGAATCCCCTGGAGGGCTTGTTAAAACACAGATTCCTGGGCCCCACCTGCAAAGGTTCTGATTCAGTGGGTTCAAGGTGGGGGCTTTGCATTTCAAATGCAGTGGTTCCTGGGTGATGCTGATGAGAACCACTTTGAGAACCACTGGCTTATATCAAGACATTTTGCTGATCAAAAAAGTAGTCCCAAAGTCCCTGCGGGCTCCTGCTCCCTGGATGCTAACTCCCCCCACCCTCATTAGCCCCTTGCAATTCAATCCTCCCCCTGCCCTCCTAGCCCCTGCAGCAAATCCTAAATCAGCTGTTCTAGGGTCTAAAAATACCTTGCCTCCCCCAAGACAGCTGAGGGGCTCAGGCTGTTTTCTGAGAGTAAGAATAGCTGGCACTTTAGAGTTAATTTCAATAAGAAGGCCAACGGCCAGTATAGGAACACTTTACTTGGCTGCTCTAACTCCAGTGCTTAAAGCAGCTTTAGCTCTGAATGTTTTAAGGGTCTAATTCATGAAAGGGCAATGGTTAGGTATGTGCCTCTCTGGGATAGTAAGTAACTTACCTTTTTTGGTATTGTTCTAGAGCGGATACTGATTAAAATTACCCCAGGAAGCTTCGGCCTGGGTCCAGACACATGGAAAATAGACTTCATGTGCCAGCCCAAGCTGATGCCTTCAGCAGCCGCTTCTCCTCCCTGGGGAGCGGCTTGTCTCTGAGGCGCCCACAGTCTGCTTTCCTGGTCAAAAGACTTCAGCCACACAGGAGGGACCCACGGCCTCCAAGGCCTTTTTGTGGGGTGAGGGCACGGGAAGAATTGAGCTGCAGGAGACCCCGGGGGCCTGGGGCGTACAGATTGGGCGGGGAAACTCCTCATTTGAGTGGGACGGGCTGTCCTACTCCTACCAGAGCATCACACACAGAGATCCTCACAAAAGCTGGTTAGTTTCATATGGACGATGCCTTTTCCTCTTTCTGGGCTTCAGTTTTCTCATTTGTGAAATGAGCAGATGGGATTTAGGGATCCTCAGGGTCTTTTCCAGTTTTACCATTCTGTGGCTTAGAAGCTTGGCCTCATGAGCCTGGGCTGGCAGCTGGCCCTTCCTGGTCCCCTGGTTTAAAGGCAGCAGCAGGGAGCTTAGGATCTTTGGAGAGCTGGGTCTATGCTGCGCCCCGGAACCTCCTTTGGTCTGAGTGTAAATGTGTTTCATGTTTTCTGCTGTCTGGTGAGAAACCTCCACTCCATGAGGATAGGGGCCTCATCTGCCTCCTTCAGCGCTGCATCTCCAGCTCCTAGCACAGGGCCCAGTGCAGAACAGGGGTGCAGGGCTTGGTGCATGAATGAACGCATGCGTGCATGCACAGAGGCCTCTAGGGGGAGCCCGAGATGCGCCCCTAGTTCCTTCTGATGCTCCCTCAAAGGCGCGTCAGGATCAAGGCATTCCTCCCTGCCCCACCATTCCTCACTCACCTTCCACAGTGAGTGGAAGGACTCTACCTTCCACAGTGCCACCCCTGCTCCCCAAAGTGCAGAAATTTTGCTTGGGTCACGTGCTTTAGGGGTGGAGTCCCTGTGAGGAGTTTTTTAAAGTTTAAAAAACTACACTGCACCCAGGACTACTAAGGATAAGTGTGGCCTCATTCATGTTTTGTTTGGCAGATTATAAGGCTCTGTCTTTGCAAATGCTCCTTCTTCTCCCAGAGGGCTCTGAGCCCTGGGGGCTTCTGTCCTGGCCTGAGAAGGCTAGGATGGACCCTGGGCAAAGGCTTCCTGCTGGTTCCCATGCTTCCTTCTGCTGCCTTCAGGAATCTCTGGCCGTTCCATCTCTGGCCGTTCCTTGCAGGCAGGGAGGTGTGAGATCCAGCTCTCAGGTTTGGGCTTGAAGCAGGGAGCGTGGGCATTTTGGCCTGCTTTGATTCTGAGCTGTGCAGGCCTGCCTACCCAGATGAAGGATGTTTCTGAAGAACCAGCCAGCTCCACTGCAGTCAGGCTGGGGCATGGAGCAAAAGCCAGCCGAGGACTGGGGATCAAGGGTAACTGCCCTGGTTTGCCTCCTCTGTGCACACATCCTTAGGGATGCAAGGAAGCGTTGGTTACCAGAGACAAGTTTAGTATTGGCCTTGGTCCTCTGACCTTGAGCATCAGCTACACCATGACAGCCCATGGCATCTTCATTTCAAATACAGACCATGGAAAGATGTCGTTACACACTGATTTCACTGGACTTGAGAGGAGGGGGATGGCACAGCCGTCGTGCCTCTCTCCAGCCCTCTCTTTCCACCCCTCTGACCTTGTAGTTTGGATGAGACCACCTCTGCTCCAGAGGTGGGACCTGACTGTTCTAAGCCTATCAGCTTAATCTCATCTCTGTGTCCTGGTTACTGGCCCAGTAGCTGAGTCCTAAGCCAATCAGCATGTGGCATTCTCTTGGCCATAGGAATTGGTTCAGCAGGGGCCCAACTGGTCCAGAGCCCAGGCTTTGGTTCAGGGGTCATAGGAGAAGACCCTCTTGCCTGGGAGCTGTTGGTGGTCATCTTTGACGGTGAGAAAAGTAATAGCACTGGCATTGCATGGTGCTCGGCCCTGCCCTGTACCTGGGCTTTTATGAGAACCAATAAAACCCTTTCATTGCTTAAGCCAGTTTGAGTTCGGTTTTCTACGACTTCAAATAAAAGCATTCTTACAGACATGTCAGTTTCACAATTCCTATAATAACCAACAAGTGCATGCAACTTGCACTTTAAAGACACCATCTCTTTACCACCACCATCACCTCGGCATAGTAAAAACAACTTCAGAGCCAATTTGGCCCTCTGCCTACTTGAAGGGTATTTTGCCCCATGCTGAATTCAATTAATTTTAAGGAGAAGCTCCAGATTTAAGCTGTGTTCTATGAACTCTCCAGGAGACCTTGGGCAAGTCATGTCCTCACTTCGGGCTTTTATCTCCCTCTCTACAATAAGAGGGAAGTTAGCTGGATGACCTCTGGGGCTGTTCCTGTTAGGAAAGCCACATTATCAGTGTCGTTTGGCAGCGTTGTGTCCTTCTGGCATCTGGGCTCACTCCCCACCACCCCCTCCGCCCCACCCCCACCCCACTGCCACCCCAGAGCCAAATTTAGCAGTTCTGGGAGGAACCTGAGCATCTGCATCAGTTTAACCTCTGAAAAACTACATCCCAATACCTTCTTTCCCTCCTTTACTCTGCTGGGGTGAATGTTTGGGGGGAATGACTGCCCTCCACCATCTGGGAACTTGTCTTTTTGCAAGACAGATCCATCGTATTACCGCTCAACCCTTGCATTATGAACAGAATGGTTAATTTCTCCAGGTGTCAAGGAAAAGCTTTCCTCTTCCTATGGCCTGGTATGTTTCCCTTTTCCCACTGGTTGCCAGGAAGCTCAGAGCTATACTGATAGCTCCGATGGTATAACCATCTCCTCCTGGGATCCTACCATAGTCATCTCCCCCAACATGCAGCATTGTTGAGAGGCTCGGATGGTGTCTAGTAAGTCGTAACTAGGTACACCTCACATCTAGCAAGCCCACAGTAAACATGAGCTATTATCATGTCTTAGGTTTTCTGATCTTCCCTTCTACTTTATTTGTAACCAACTGGTTACACATTTCATTGTAGATGCTGCTTCAGGTACATTTTGGGAGTAGGCAGTGAAAATCAACACAGAAACTGGACCCAGAGTTCTCTGCCTTATATTCCCTCCCACAGTTATCCCTGTCTCCTAGTTAGAAAACCAAGTCAGAAGCAGCTTGAGAGGATGGATTTTTATTTTTTCTTAAAAAAATTAAATAAAATGAATACACTGGCTTGAATTTTCTTCCCTTCTCTTACTCTCCCCCTTAGAAAGAAGCAACCACTGTGAGAATTCTTAAGCTAGAGGCAGAGAGCGGGACACCCGGACCCTCAGTGGAGGGAGAAGACGCTTGACACACGAGGGGTCAGAAAGAGGCTGGGCGGGTGAGTGTGGCCTGTACGACCTCGGCCGCTGTGGGTGGTCCATCTTCAGCGGGAGATGGACCTTCCCGGGCTCGCCCCGGAGCCCTCACAGTTCAGTCTTCACCTTGTGCATCAAATCCTTTTGGTCAATCTTGTCTAGGTCCTGGTACCAGCGGTTGTAGGCCAGCAGGGCCACGTTCTTGGCAGCTACGGCCGTCACCTCCACAGAGCTGGCCGCGCGCTCCAGCGCACTGAGGTGGAAGAGCTGGTCGTGGAGCGCGAACCGCGGGAGGGGGGCGCGGGAGCCGTAGAGGGGGTGGGCCTGCCACTCGGCTGTCTGGACCGAGTAATAGGAGCGGAAGAGGGTCTTCAGCTGGGACCGAAAGAGGGGCTTGGGGGACTGGACTCGCCAAACAGCTGCCTCCTGAGGCTGCTTCCGCCGGAAGTTGGCCGAGATGTTGACGGGACAGATGTTGTCCAGAGCACAGAAGAAGCTGGGGAAATCCGTGGTAAGGATGCTGGTGAAGGGGAAAAGCTTAGGGTCGGGGAAACCGAAGTAGGAGGAGTTGAGGTAGCCATGGACCAAAGAGACAACAGTGGGCTGGAAAGGGCCCTGGACGGCATCAATGGGCGGGTCGAAGCCTTCAAAGGTGATGGTGCTGCTGCTGTTGTCCAGGTGCAGGGGGGTGGCGATGACCACTATGTCGTAGAAGTCAGAGCCATTGCCCACCTCATTCTCATACTCTACCTGGTACAAGGCTCTCCCTTCTGGAAGGAGAGAGAAGAAAGCACAAAAGTCAACTTATTTCTTGGCTCCTACTCCCTGATCTCCTCCCATCTGGAGGGTATGAGACCTTGGGTGCAGCTGGGCTGTCCAGAGGCTGGGTCCCTGTCTTTCTGTGCTGGTGCGGCTGCAGGTCGAGCAGTGGACTGGGAGTCAGGAGACCTGAGCTCTTGCTCTGGCTCTGCCACTGACTGTGGCTCGAAGTCCTCAGTAGTCAAATGAATGGGGCTAGATTAATGCCAGTCTTGGCTTTCTGGCTCTGACATTTGAATTGGGACAACAGTGCCCTCTGGTGTCACTCGGCAGTGCTGGGGCTTCCCATTGGTTTTTTGGAACCACTCCCCAGCAGATCACAGACTGAGGTTTAGGGACAGAAGAAGTGGAAGTGTTTACTCTCTAGGAATGGAGTGGCCATACCCCCTGCTCCGTCCACTCACCTACAGTGTGCAGGGTCACAGAGGTCACCGTGGCGTGGATCACATTGGCCTTGGTGAGCTTCAGCAGACCGGAACAGACCAGCTTGTTGCCTCCCTCCACAGACCACAGGCTGCCTTGGGCCCCGGCTAGTGCCATGGCTCCTGGGCAAAGAGGGAGGGTGGCTGGTGGGTCCTCAGAACCACTGGGCAGTGGGGCTTGAGAGTCCAGCACCATCCCGCCTGGGCCTGCCTCCCTCCCAGGCCAAGACGCCTCCCAAACGCAGGCACGAGGAGACAACACACACAGAAATAAATACAACAAAATTCACAATGCTATGAAGTGAAAATATTACACCCAGTGTAAGAGCCAGCTACAAAAGACCACAGATTGTATGGTTCATTTATACAGACTGTCTAGAATGGGCAAATCCATAGAAACACAGAGCAGATTTGTGGTCGCCCAGGGCTGGAGGGCTGGAAGGTGTTGGGGAGGTGATAGTTAAAGGTATGGGGCTTCTTTGGGGGCAATAAAAATGTTCTGAAGTTGACTGTGCTGATGGATGCATGACTCTGTGACTATATGCCAAACCACTGAATTGTACACTTTAAATGGGTGAATTGTGTGGTATGTGAACTATATCTTGAAGGATACACACAAGATACCGGAAGAGTGAACAGGGAAGCCCCACTGAGGGGACACTAGGCAGGACCTGAAGGCTGAAAAGGAGCTGGCTGTGCCAAGAGCAGAGGACAGTATCCTGGGCACATGGGAGGTGCTTGTTAAATATAAACCTTTTCATTCATTTATTCAACAAAAATGGGCTGAGTGCCTACAATGGTTGGCACTGTTCTAAGCGTTTGGGCTACATCATAAACAAAGGAGACAGAGGTTCTTGCCCTTGGGAAGCCTACATTCTAGTGGGAGGAGATAAAATAAGTAAATTAAACAGTCTCGACTGGGAGTCAGGAGACCCGAGGCTTTGCTCTGGCTCTGCCACTGACTGTGGCTGGAAGTAAACAAAGGAGACAGAAAGGTCAGGAGGCAGAAGATGATACCTGCGGGGTGGGGGACTGGACTGCTGGGCGCAGGCGGAGGGCTGGGATGTAATTTAAACCTGGGTGTATGGTAGCTTCAATGGAAAGGTAACATCGGCACAAAGACGTGGTGGGGAGGGAAAGTTTACTGTGACCGTGTCTCAGGGAAGAACGTTCCAGGCAGAGGGAGGGCCACAAAAAAGCCCCGAGGTGGGAGCACACCTGGAAAGCTAGAGACACGGCAAGGAGGCCAGAGTGTTTGGACTGGGGTGAGTGAGTGGGGAGGCAGTGGGCCAGGACCATGTGGTGCCTTGCAGGCCACTCAGAGGACTTTGGGTTTTATCTGAAGGAAAGTGGGAGCCCTTACAGAGTTTTACACACAGGCGTGACATGATCTGTCTTTTGTCGTAAAAGGATCATCCAGCTCATGTGCTGAGGATAGCCTGTAGGGGGCAGGACGGGGTATGCGGGGGGACCTGGCAGGAGACGTGCAGTAATCCAGGTGAGGGATGCTGATGGCTTAGACCAGGGAGGAAGCAGTCAGGTTCTGGAGATATACAGAAGATAAAGCAGATGGGATTTCCTGACATATGACATGAAGGATATGAGAGAAAGAAATGAGTCAAGGTTTTGGCCGGGGCAACTGAAAGGAATTATTACCAACTGAGCTGGGAAGACTCTGGGAGGGGCAGGCTCAAGGGGAAAGGTCAGGAGCTCAGGTGTGGACATGCTGAGTTTGAGACACCCATTAGCCCTCCCAGTGGAGACACAGGGGCGGCAGCTGACACAGGAGCCTGCAGTTCTGGAGAGAGGTCTGGGCTGGAGGTCATGTCTGGGCTCAGGTGGGTGGAATTTAAAGCCTTGAGACTGGCTGAGCTCACCAAGGGAGCATGAGTAGCTGAGAGGAGAAGGCGACAAGGGACAGAGCCTGGACCTTCCATGTTAGGAGACGGGGAGAAGAGAAGGAGCCAGCCAAGCAGGCTGGGAGGCCGGGCCAGTGAGTGCCGTGCAGTTCCTTGTCTTTGAATGCCCCTCCCCACCTGGCAAAATCCTACCGCATCTTGCAAGGCCCAGAACAGTCTCCATGCCTTGGTGGAGACATGCCCTGACGACTCTCCCAGGCAGATTTAGTCGTGACCTCTCTGGTGGCCTGTAGGGTAGCCCTTTTGTGGCTGAGGGATGGTGGGTTGTGCACGCGTCCACCTGCCCAATAATGAGCTGGGAAGCTTAGGTGCTCTAAAAGATGAATACACAAGGGGCCCAGAGGCCTCAATGGGGCAGTTCTTGAAACCAATCCAATCAGGAGTGGTAGAAACACTCTGGACCTGAGATCTGAGCCTTGCTTTCACTGTCTGTGAAGTGGGGTGAATACCATCTCCTGCCAGCTCGGAGGACCGATGCCAGAATCAAATGGGGCTGAGGCCTCACAGAGAAAAGGAAACCGTAATGAGCCGGGTAAATGTGAGGTTATTATGGGAAGCCCAGCCTATTCTGGGCACCGTGGACCGGGGAAGGGCAGGCGGGCAGGCTGAGGGCCGGAGGCTCACCAGCAAAGGCGGGCATCGCTGCCGACTGGCCGTAGCTGGCCCGCAGGACGGCAGAGACAACGTCGTCAATAAAGCGCTGCGTGACGCCCACCTGGAGCAGGGACTCAGCCACGGAGCGCTGGGTCATGTTGATGAAGGCAGATTCCCCCAGCGAGTAGAGCAGCTCCTCCACGCCCGAGAAGGCGTAACCGTGGGCCTGGAACTTATAGATCCTGGGAGACACGTGCAGCTGGAGCCCTTGTGCAGAAAGGCCTTTTGGCTGACCCCCTGCTACTGGGTCCCTGCACCTGAGGGACCCAGCAGGGACCCAGGCCCCCTCTCCATGCAGAGGGGTGGGAGAGGAGGCTGGTTATGCTCCTCTTGGCCTGTTCACTAGCCATGGTGGGCCTGTCCCACCAGAAGGGCAGCACCGAGGGAAGGGCAAATACCCCAGAATCCCTCTAGACCTGGCTTCACATCATGGCTCTGCTGAATGACAAGTGCGTCATTTCTCTAAGCCACTCCCTGCCTGATGACACAGTCCTCTTCTCACTCAGTTGGGACTGCCAGGCAGTGGGCCACGGCCCACCCCTGCTGACACATCCCCTTCTCCAGCAGCTTCGGCTCCGCCCTGGCTTCTAGGACCACTCTGAATCCGATAGCAGCTGCCTCATGCCAAAGTTGTCACCCTCTCTGCCAGCTCTGCCTGTCCTCTCCTCCGGCTCTATCCAACAGGGCGCCCACCCTCTCCCTGAGCTCACGTCTTGTCCCTCCCTCCACAACTCCTCTAATCTCAGGGACGAGCATTTGCCTGGAACCACCTGCTGATGGATTTCCGGATGGGCTGGCCTTTGAAATGTGGCCTCTGTTTGGGCTGCTGTGTAAACATGTTGAGTTTGGTTATTAATGGGACACCCAGATGGAGGTGTCCAGAAAGCAGTTAGAAATGTGAGTCTGAACTTAAGGAGAAAGTGGGGCTGACAGGTAGAAGTCGTCTTTCACAAAAGCGAGAACTCAGCATTGTAGGTTTGGATAAAATTGACAAGGGAGAAAAATCTAAGAAAGGAGATAACCTGTGGGGGATCCTGGAGACCATAAGAAAGAAGCCCCATAAAAAGCATAGTTACAGAAGTGGGTAGAGTGGAGAAGTGCCAGAAACCAGGAAGGAGGCCTGGAGGCCACGCTCGAGTGTCTGACACTGAAGCCTCTGCGTCTGGGCCAGGAAGCAGGGAGAACCTGCAGGAGGGCCTTTGGGGGAGAGCTGGGGTGCCAGCCTGGCGAGTGAGTGGATTGTGAGAAGTGGACAGGGTGACAACAGACCATTTGTCCTTGTTATCTGGAGGTGATAGGGAGGGGGCCGGACCCAAGGAGGAAAGAAGTGGTGAAGAAAGGTGTTTGTTCTAGATGGGAAAACGGGGGACAGCAGAGTGTGTAAACGAGTGGCCCACAGGCGGCAGATGGCCTACAGATGTGTTTCACTTGTCTTATAAGATGAATCGGCTGCATACATTGAGAAACTGGGAGATTTCACATATAACTCTGGATTTCTAGATTCTTCTGAAAACCTGGAAGATCTAGCCACAGGAGGCTGGCATTCCCACATGGCCACACATGGCTCTAGCAGAGCTGGCTGCCCCCTTCAGATGATGCCCCTGAAGAGCAGCACCCCACTCTCTACCCTTCTCTTCCGCCCCCTGCTACACTTGCTCATACCCCAGGTTGGCCCTTGTGGGCGACTGAGTTTGCGAGTCGTGCTTTTACTTATCAGTTTAGCAGAGGGAAAGAGAAAGCTAGTGTGACGACACCAGAGACCACCTCTGCAGCACGTAAGTACGTTCCTCATGCTGGGGGCTTGCTCGGAACCCCGACTGAACTGTGCCGGCTTCTCTCACCCAGCAAGTACCTTTTCCTTTTTGACACTTTACAGTCCGGCTGGTTCCTTCCACATCTCTTTTCCTCTCTCCCTCTGGAACGCCCACCCAGCAGCTCCGCCCGGCCCTACCTCATGAACTTCTCCATGACCTCCTCCACCCACATCTGCAGTCGCAGGAAGCTGATGCCGTAGTGCCACCAGAGGCGGAAGAGGTTCAGCAGGTACCAGTCAGTCTCCTCCAGCACAAAATGCTCCCCGCTGAAGATGGCGCTCCTGCCTACCACCTCTCGCCGGTGCCTCAGCCCTGAGGAGACAAGGGCTCCAGAAAGCAGTCGTCACACTAGCTTTCTCTTTCCCTCTGCTAAACTGATAAGTAAAAGCACGACTCGCAAACTCAGTCGCCCACAAGGGCCAACCTGGGGTATGAGCAAGGGCCCTCTCAGGTCCCCTCAGAGGGCCCCCCGGGAGACCTAGCAGTGCCTAAAGCTTCAATTCAGGGCCTTCCTGAAGCACGCAAGTAGACTGGCTCCATCAAAGGGAATATGAACACTACGGTTTGTTCATCTGTGCTGTAAATAAATGTACTGGGGAAATATTTGGCCTAGCTAGTCAATAAAGAAATGAAAATTAAAATAATGTACCATTTTACATTTTGTTCAACAAGGATCTACTCAGCCACGAGTGAGGGGAATTCAGATGTCATCCCGGAATGTCCAGGGGCTGATAGCGCAGGGCTTGCTCTGGGATGGGAGCCCTGGGCACCAAGACCACGTGCAAAGAATCATAGCTCCTTGCAACAGTCCACCCTCTACACCTGACAGAGCACTGGGCCCTGTGCATCTCACTGCGTCCTCCCACAGCCTGGGCAAAGGCAGCTGGGGGTGATGGCACCCCCAGCTAATGATGTGGAAAGTGAGGCTTAGAGGTCATAAGACCTGCCCCAGATCACAGGTTTTTGCTTCTTTCCCTCCTATTCCTGTCCCTGAGACACTAAGCTCCCCTACCCAGAGGCAACTAGTTAAGTACATTCCTTCAGAATCCTTCCAGAGATATTTTGTGCAAACACTCATAAATGTGTATATATATATATGAGTTATTCCTCCCCAGACCCCACACACTGTAGACTGCTCTGCACCTCACTGACAGACTGTGTCTTGGAGACTGTTCTATACCTGGGCAGAAAGGACTCCCTCATTCTGGCTGCTGAACAGTCTGCTGTGTACTTAAACAATAATTCACATAATCTCAGATCCCAGTGGGTGGGCAGGCAGGATATTTCCGACCTTTTGCTGTTACAAACAATGCTGTAAGGAATAACCTTGTGCGTATGCCACTTTGCACATCTGTAAGTACACCTGCAGGATCACTTCTGAGAAGTGGGATTTCTGAGTGAAACAGTATACGTGTTTGTGGCTTTGATAGATGCTGTGCGGTTGAATCCCAGCTCTCTCACTTATTAGCTGCTTGGCCTTAGCCAAGGTGTATACACTTTCTGAGCCTCAGTTTCCGCAGGAGGAGATATAACACCCATCTTGCAGGCTGGTAGGCAGATTAGAAGTAAGGCCTACATACCACCTAGAAGGATGCCAGGTACCTGGCAATTATGCAGCATGTGGAAGCCGTTATGATTATGATTATTCAGAGGCAGCAAATTGAAAGGGAAAGAAACTGGCCTGGGAGTCAAACCTGAGTTCTAATCCCAGCTCTGCAACTAACTCACTGTGTAACTTCAGGCAAGTTCCTTCCCCTCTCTGGTCTCAGCTGCTCCATCTGTAAAATGAGGAGATTGGGGTACACGACCTTCGGGCCTTGACTGTAGGGGCAATCTGGGAAGGGCCTGATGGCTGTCACCAGCCCCGTGTGCTGGATGCTGAAGCCCCCAGATGGTGCACTCACCCAGCTGCTTGACGAAGTCCTGCATGTGTAGGCTCAGGGAGTGGAAGGAGGCGGCCCCGCTCTCGTAGTGCTGCTTGTTGACCGAGATGGTGGCCAGGCGGCCGCCCACGGTCCCCTTCTCATACACATCGATCTGCACCCGGGGGCCGAAGTGCTGCTGGAGGAAATGGGCCACGGCCGAGCCCCCGATTCCGGCCCCAACCACGGCTGTCAGCAGGCCCCGGAGGCAGGGAGAGACAGAGCATGGGCATGAGACGGCAGGTCACACCTTCTCGGCCTCCTGGGCTGCTGGTTCCCAGGCACTTGCATTTCATAGGCTTATGACATCCCCAAAAGGAAATGTGCACACTAGTTTTTAGCAAAGCTGTTAATAAAGAGCAAAGGACAACCTGAAAACTGCCACCTCCTGTAACCCTGATTTTATAAAGACAAAGACACGTTAGCAGCAAAAGAGCAGGAATGAATCTCAAAATTCAGAATGGTCATTTAAACAGATTAAATTTCGTTGTACACAAACTCACTACATTGTCCCTATTTTTATTTCACTATGAATTGGTGAAAACCTGGTCACTGACAGGTACTGTTAGGTTAGATCAGGGTTTGTAAACCACTCCTTATTCCAGGGGTCCGCAGACTACAGCCCACAGGCCACAGCCACACCCTTTCTTTAGCTTATTGTCTATGGCTGCTTTCACACTCGGCAGAGCTGAGTAGCTGCAGAGACCGTACAGCCTGCAAAGCCTAAAATATTTACTCTCTGGCCCTTTACTGAAGAAGTCAGCCAACCCTTGGTCTCGTCCAACCTACCACCTGACACTTAAATCATTTCTACACCTGTGCTTGCCAAGACTGGAACGCACCCTGTGACGGGTTGATCATTACCGTATGGGGCACTCCATTCCAGTTTGGACTCCTGTTAGGAAGTTTCAGCTTATTGGGGTCTTTTTGTGTCTTATCATCCACTGTCTTTACTACGCCTCCCACATTCCTGTTATTTGCAATCTTGGTTCATATGCCATCAACATTCTTATCCAAGCCACTGATAAAAACGTTTCAATGGACAAGGCTCCGAGGTGCTACCAGGAACCACTGACTAGACAGACACTAATCATTAAATAGCACTGTGAGAGGGCAGTAAAGCAACTATGAAGCTCCTGAACTGGAGTGCCACGCGACCCACAGCGTTTACCCACCATGTACCTGAGTCACAGCTTTCCTCTCATCTGACAGCCTAATAATCCTATCCAAAAAGAAAATGAGATAAATCTGGTGTGATTTGTCCTTACTAGACCCTAAGACCAGCAGCTCTTGTCAACAAGGCAAAAATACAAGGTTCTTTATGATCTGGCCTCCATTTACTTACCCCACTCCCTGCCTCACCCTCGCAATACTCCACCTTCTCGTCTGTCTTGACTTCTTCTGCTGTGGAGCACATGCCTTTGCTCTCTCATGCCTGTGCCTCTGCCTGTGCTGTTCCCTTTGTCAGGAATGCTCCTTCACCCTTTGCCCTGCTCACTTCCATGGCCCTCATACGTCATTTTCAGCTGGCTTGCCTGACCCCCACTAGGATGAGTCAGGCGTCCCTCCTGCATATTCCTGCAGCACACCCTCCTTACCCCTGGCCTAGGCAACTATACTCAAATGTCCATTTAAGGACTGAGAGCAGGTCACTATGCCCCCAGATCCTAGCAGGCAGTAGAGTTCGTTAAGTATTTGTCACATCTTGAAAGAACCACTTCCTCCTTCTCAGTGTTTACAAAGCTACTTCCAAGAACACCCTCAACCTTTTTAAACCAGCGTGCTCCCCTCCCCTCCATTTGCGACAGAGCCCCAAATGACCCATTTTTCCAGAGAAACTGATATCACAAGGCCTGGAAGCTGTCCAAGGGCTATAGGAAAGCAGAAGACCTCACCTCACTGAGAACCAACTCACTCAACACCCACAAACTGACACCCACTTTGGTCTCTGGTAAGATGTGCGAGGGCACAAGATGAATCACACAGGGCTTCTGTTATCTGAGCCCAGGCAGAGAGTGGGCAGACGGACTCATGCACAATTAGCTGTGACAACGTGTGACCAAGTGCAACAACAGGGTTCCAGGGAATCAAGAGGAGGAAGCAATGAATTCTGCTTGGAGATACAGGCTTCACAGGGGAAGCAATGTTTGATCAGGACCTTGGAGGACAATCGGCCTTGCCAAAGAGCAGAAACACATTCTCCGCAGAGAGAACAGCATGAGCAGGGCACTGTGTGGCACTATGGGGGAATTTAAAGGGTCCAATGCCACCCCGAGGCGTTCAGATCTGATCCTGCAGCAATCTGAGGGCTAAGCCTTCCTAATGGGAAGCTCCTCATTCTTGTTGTGGGTAGAGTCCAAACCACGAAGGGCGGACAGAGGCTCTTGTCAGAGGGCGGGGGACAATCAGGAAAGCTACAGGGCAGCTTGGCGTTGCCAAGTGTTCTGCCCTGGGTGACCCCTGGGGCGAGGTGGGTAGGGCCCGCTGGAATGAGGAAAAATGGAATTTCTGCATTGCCAGAAACAGTAGTGCTGGGAGGAGGCACTGCCATGCCCCAGTGGTCAGTGTGAAGTGTCCTGCTCTGTTGCCCATTCCCAAGAGATACGGGAGTGCTCCGTACCTCCAGACACTGCCTGCCAACTCTTCCCAATCCTTCAAAGCCTGGCTCAAAATCCACCTTCTCTGTGAGGTCTTCTCTGGCCACTCTAGCCCTCAGGATTCTCTTTCCTCTGAAAACCCTCAACTCTGTCCCAAAGTGATTTCTGGCGTGCTTCTCTGCCTATGGGAATTTATATGCTAGGGACTTGAAAATCTTTGAGTCACGTTGAGTTAAAATGACAATTATTAAGTGGGGCAAACTGTAAACAAATATGGAACACTAGTCAACGATATGCACGATGAAGTATTTAGCGAAGTGTCCTGATGTCTGCAATTTATTTTGAAATGCATTAAAATGTAAGACGGATTAATGGATGTGTGACAGGTATGTGATAAAGCGAGTAGCAGTTTGTTAATGGCAGAATCTAGGTGGCGGGTATACAGATGATCACTGTATATCAAGTTCTTTCAACTTCGCTGTACATTTGAAAATTTTCAAAATAAAATATTGGAATAAAAAACAAATAAAATGGCTGCTGTTAAAAGTTCCCCACTCTGTCATTCAGCAAATGTATCTCCAGCAGACTGACAATGGGTTCTATCTCCGCTAGGACTGTCTCCTACTCTACCTGAGGTTTGGCTTAGATGTTACTTCTAGGAAGCCCTCCAGAGCCACACAAGACTGTGGTGAAGTGCCCTTGCTCTATATCAAAGTATCTTCTCTGCCTTAGCACTAACTTCCCTGTATGTGCAGTCTCTCTTCCAGACAGGAACCACGGAGCACTGTGCCTGCTACACAGACGGCCCTCAATAAACCTTTGTGAATGACACTACCCAGACCCTGTCCTCTCTGTCATCGGGGCACCTGGCAAAGAGCCAGGTCCATGGAAGATGCTCAAAGCCCCTGGACCTTCCAGCGAGATCAGTGGCCAGTCCGACCCCAAGCCACTTTTCCGCCCCGGGGTAGCCCTCAACACATGCCCATGCCACCCTCCTCATCAGCACCTTGCCTACTGCGGTCCCCTTCCTCACCCAGTCGCAGTCCCTCGCCTCTTCTCCACCCAGCTCCTCTCCCGAGGACCCCTCCCTGGCCCAGCTGTCCTCCCCATCCCCCACCCAGCTGCTCCGGGCTGAGAACCCTGTTCCCGCGCAGCCCTCCCAGCTCAGCACGTCACCCCGACCTCCCCGCACCGATTTTGCTGGGCCGGGCGTCTCCGCCTGTAGAGGCGGCGGCGAGCAGAGCCGCCAGCAGGGCCAGGAGCCGGGCAGCGCGGGCCATGACGGGCAGCGACGGGGTCAGCACGCCGGGGGCTCCGGCGCTGGCGCGTTGGCGCGGGGCTCACAGCTCCGCCCCAGCGACCCCTGGCCCTTCCGCCTTCCAGCCTCGCTGGTCACAGCCTCTCATTGGACGAACAGCCATCCCTCTCCAGCACGACGCCTTCATTAGCTGCATCTCTCTCGAGGCAGGCTCTGTCATTGGCAGCTTCCCTGTCCCGCCTCCTGGATGCGGGTTCCTCATTGGCTGGCTCGTCCTGCTCCGGCGCAGGTGTGCGCGCTTCGGAAGCGCAGCATCAGGACCAGGGCCCAGCTGTGGAGAGATTGACAGAAAGGAACTGCAGCTTTGCCGACCTCGGCTCAAGTCCGATCTCGGCGAGTTACTAGCTCTGTAATGTGACTTGTCTGTGCCTCATTCAGTTTCCCTGCTCTACCTTTCTAGGTGGTTGTGACAATCACGTGAGATAAGGGATGTGAAACCGCTTAACAGTGTCTGTTAAGTGCTAGAAATTGCTGACCAACCAGGCAGCCAGGGTGGCTAGACGCTGCATATGTATATGCGGAAACGGGGCCAGATGCTTTGGAGACTGCTGTTACTTACTTATGTGTATTTGCAGTGTTTCCATACAGTTTATATCTCTGCCTTTTACTTAAAAAATAAAAGGGAAGGGTTTCATCCGCTCTCTTCTCAGAGGGGAAGAAAGGTAGGAAGGAATAAGCTCCTATTTTCACCCTCTAAGAAAACAAGAATAGCTCAGTGTGGCTAGTTTATCACACTGTGAGGGACAGATTTCCTCTAGCAGAAAATAAGTTGGGGACGAGTTTCAGGATAAAGAAGGAATCCACATTTATTCAGATTCTGGCTAAGAAACTGAAGAGATTCAGAGTATAGTAAAAGGGCGTATAGCTGGGATTCTAAATCAGCCTTGTGGGTCTTAAAAGGGCCAAACTAGATTACTAGTGAAGTGGTAGATAAAACATGCATTTCTGTCTTTTTTAAATCTTTGTGGCAATGTTTGTGTATGAATGCAAAACTTTAAAGTTCATTTCCAGGGACTCAAGATATTCCCATAAAATATGTTTTTTATTAAAACAAGCAATCATTGATCACTTTGTGCCAAATTCTCATATGTGCTGACAATCTGATTTTTGTAGGTTTTTTGGTAGGGTAAATTGTACTGACTTTAAAAATTCAACTTCTTGGCTCTGCTTTTCGAGTCCTTGGTAACTCTAGAATCTAGAGCTGTTTTCTTCTGTTCTTCCGATCCTACAACACATTGACAATGTGTGAGCACATCAAAGTTGTAGGACAAATTCAAAAGAACTATAAGAGGAAAAGCAAGGAGGCCTAATTCTGGTGGCTGAGGTGCACAACTAATGAAACTGGGAGTGAAGTTAGGTGACTATATCAGTTATCTATTACCACATAATAAACCACCCCAAAACTTACTGGCTAAAAGTAACAATCATTTATTTTGTTCCTAAATCTGCTCTTCGGGCAGAGCTGTGAGGTCAGCTCATCTCTGTTCCATGTAGCGTCAGGTGGGGCTGCAAGACCCACTTTCAAGATGGCTCACTGAGACGGCTGGCAAGATGGTGCAGGCTACCAGCTGAAGGCTCAGCCAGGACCCTCAGCTGCACTCCACAGGCTGCTTCAGCTTGCTCTTGGTTTGATGGCTGGGTTCCAAGAGTGAGCATCCAGACAGGAAGGTTTGGGTCCAGAAACTGGCAGTGTCACTTCCACTGTATTCTCTTGGTCAATCACCAAGTCCAGATTCAAGGAGATTTGGAGCCATGTTATAAAACCTTCACAGTGAACTTGAGAACGAGCACAAAGTCTGAGTGGATAGGAAATAAAAATATACTTACTAGCACTGGGAATATGGGAAACAATGGATTATGGAGCCAAGGTGTACAGACAAGATTGGAGCAATGATGAAAATGCAAGGCCAAACTGCAGGAAAGGCCGGCTTGAGAGAGGGCCACTCAGCCAGGAGGCTGGGTACGGGGACGCCAGCTGAGAAGCAGAGGTAACGACAAGGCCAGGCAGAGGCTGGGAAGCACATGTGGAAGCTGAAGGTCAGAACAAGGCCACACGCCAGTAATCTGGTTGAGAGGATGGTCAGAAGCCCTGCAGTGCAAGCGAAGTGGTTAAAGCAGATAAGACAATTAGAACCACAAAGCAAGCATAAGAAAAGAAGGCGACGCCAGAAGAAGGCAGAAACAGGAGTCCAGATCTAAGAAATACACAAAAATCAGAAAGAAGCAAGGAGGTAGAAAAACAGACAAGACTTCACCACCAAGGCAGGGTCTGGAACGCTGACACGGCAT
Source organism: Ceratotherium simum simum (assembly GCF_057802395.1). NCBI lineage: Eukaryota > Metazoa > Chordata > Mammalia > Perissodactyla > Rhinocerotidae > Ceratotherium > Ceratotherium simum. The sequence goes on from NC_141903.1 coordinate 27,824,049, forward strand.
CCACCTGGCTGGGCTGCTGTGAGATCTCAAGGTGCTTCCACTGAAGTGTCAACAAGGTGGGTCAGCAATCAGTGAAGTGACTCTAACGTGTCAATATACAATATGAACCAGGTAGCCAAAGACACTCACGCACAGACCACCGTTATTTCAATTCGGGTTTTATTAAAGTTGTGTCTGAATATTATGTTTCACCCTTAGTTTCCCCTATTTGATTTTGCTTTAGTATTTATGAACCTTTCTTCACTTATCAAATCCTCTGCCATGAGAGAGCACCAAATAACTTATATCAGTATCAAATGGACTGATTCCCTTATGGCAATGAGGAAATCCACTAAAGAATCCAAGTACTAAAACACTAAGATCCCCTCAAGTGAGTGAAAGCTTCCTTAAATATCATCCGCAAGCCAACAGTGTATTTTCACTTCACCATCAAGATGGAAATAATTATGAGCACTGACACAATTTTCTTGCTTCTTAAGTCTAAAAATGTGGATTTCTTATGTTATAGTTAAAAACAACACACAAAAACCCAGAAGCTGTAAGGAAAACAAGTCACCGTGATGGAGTATCTTACCAATTTTTTATAGTCAAGCATCACTTAACCAGTGTTCCCCTTTCCCTAGACTTTAGGCAGCTATAAAAACACAGGAAAGACAATGTGTATAATAAAAAGCAATAAATATTTGAGGTCCTACTGTAGTAGGCAATTTACACATTTCATTTAATCTTCACAATATTGTGAGAGAATTATAACCATTTTACAAACAAGAAAGCAGGCTCAGAAGGGTGAAATGCCTGGGGCCCACGGTCACACAGGTGACCGAGCTGGCATTTTTCCATCTTCAAGTCTAGGCCTACACCAAGCCCATGCTCCATTGTGCTGCTCTGGCTCCCGAAGGCCCTTCAACATTTTGAGATTCGTACTGTTATACCTCCATCTTCTAAATTTACACTTTTAAGTCTGCAAAACTACTGAATAATAAAAAAATTTTAAATTATTCTCAATCTACCTGCTAAAATAGGAGGTTGCAAGGAATATCAGAAAACTCTTCAAGGAGTCAGAACAATCCATACCTAAAATTATGGTTATTCTAATTCATTGGTAATGACAGCTAGTAATCCAAGAACATGTGGGTAATTATAATTGGCTCATTTTCTTGTCATCATCTCAAAGGAATGAAGGCAAAAAAGGACAAATTCCTACTGTGAAATCTTGACTGCTCATTAAATTTACAGTATGCACTTAGTGGAATGCTAAAAGAGCTTCTAGTTTTAAAATCTTACCACCAGTCTTATGCTTGCATTTTAAAAGCACATACTTATTTTTTTAAGTGTCTAAATCTGGTGGAGATGGTAGGGCCCATTGGGGATCAGCTTTATTGATACATGTCTGTGTAGCATCCTAGAATAATCTATGATGTCTAAGAGGATAACTTTTATCACTCCATGGAATTGGGTCATAGAATTTTAGTAGAAATGGATTTATTTTATGGGTAACTAAATAATTAAACCTAAACCTATGCAATCTGGACATCTAACAACATGTAAATACATGTCTGCTGGGGACATATTTGCATGTTCATTATCGAACTGTTGAATCTTAAATGACTAAAGTTAATATCTAGTTTTTCCTTATTTAAGTTCTCACTGAAATTTAGTTCACTAGTTTCAGATTTTTTTTGAGTTCAGTCCTAAAAAGACTATGTCTTCATACTTCAGAAGAAGCTGAAAGGGCAAGATTAGATCATCATTAAGGCCTCTTCTAACATCGAAATATCCATAACTAACCTCCTTTCTAAAGTCTGATGTATCATTCATTCACTAACTCATTTATTGAACAAATCTTTTACAGAATACCAGCCAAAAGGAAGACTGAAAGAATAAAAAATACACACACAGGCTCATTAACTTTAGGAGGTCAATACATAAAAGGGGAGTTAGATATTTACACATGTGACATAAGACAGATACAAAAACTAGGAAATAAAGCTTGTTAATGTAAGAGAGGTAGTGATTTGTATCAATTAAAAAAAATTTAGCCTAACTAAACGAAATGAGAAATCAGGGGAACCTGACATTTTTGTCCTGACCACCTCCCCACATAATCTAATAAAGGATCATAAGGCAAATTTGATAAAGTGGCAGAAGATTTAAGGGCTGGGGGAAAGAGAAGGTGTAGGTAAATTACCTGTATCGACCAATTTGGGTCATTAGCTGTTGATGCTGCCTCGGGTTCCCTGAAATGATTATATACCTAGGGAACTGAAAATAATTTGAAGATAACTCAGCAAAGAAAGCACAGTTTCTTGGCCATGCTTGCCTGAAAGAGACCCGGGTATCTCGAATTTCTTGACGCTCCCTGCCTTCCAAGTCTTGCTTGGGCCTTTAGCCCTGTAAATGGGAACTGGAAAGAGACAATGAGTGTGAAAATGAAGTCTACCTGGCAGGAACTACAAGGACAAAAGACGGCTAAAAGGAAAATAAAATAAAAGAGGGAAGTCTTGAAAATCTATGTATATAAAAATCAACCCAAATTATCTCAATTCAAACAACTATAAAGCTTTATCATCTAAGTACCCAAATGTTGAACCAATCCCTACCATCTCCTTTTCCCATAACACACAAGATCCTACACAATTTCTGTTATAGGGACGATTAGAGAGGAATATTTAGTTGAAAATACATAAACATATACTCATTTCCACCTTTTAAAAAGATTTTGGATTGAAAGTCATCAGAGTACCAATTCAAAAGTAATTTTCCTAAACATATTTTGATAAAGGCCATGGGAACACTTGTCACATTGTTCAAATGCCCAATGGCAAGACTTCTGATGAGACCAAACAGGTCACATTAAATCAATAGAGTATCTTAGAAATAAAGCCAATATGACTAAATCCAAAACAGATCACATGAAGTACCTCATGTACAATACAAACCTAGTTTAATAAATTAAGGAAACACAGGTGACTGCACTCTGGGAGAACATTCAGTTCCTCATGGCCAATTCACAGTCTTCTCTGAGACTCCACTGCCACTTCCACTTGGGCAAGTCTGATGGTGCGGCCATGAAGCTTATAGCCATCTTGCCTTACTAATGCCACGGTGCCAGGCTGCACCCCAACACCAGCTGGCACATGACAGATGAGTTCATGCTCATGAGGGTCGTATTTGTCACCAATGGGTGTCATCTTCTCCAGGCCATGTTTGGCAAACACACTTTTCAGCTTTGCTTCTAAAAGTGACAACCCTCGAAAGATCTTCTCCAGAGTGAGCTTCTGGTCCCCAGGCTCCGTTTCTTCAGAAATGCACTCTGTAGTCTTCTCCAAAATGTCTGCCACTTCTACCAAGTCCTTACAGAAACTCTGAATTCCTATGGAGAAACCAGATACTTTTATTGTTCGTGAGGAAATCACTCTGCCCTTGGAGGTGGAGTTTGGGGAAGGCCCAGATAGATGGCTAGGGTACTAGGTACCCCAGGAAGTGGGAAGACTGCCACACAGGACTCAGGGGTCATCATCGATTACCACCCCAACTCACTGACAAGACAGTGCTTCTCTTGGAAGGAATATGACTAGGAAGCCTACTAGGAAATGAGGAAGATGGGTAGACCCCAAGAGCTAGGTAAAGACTATATACAAGAGGCTCAGAAACTTGCCCTTTAAAAACTTTCATATGCTTTTGTTTTTCTTCTTGCTATTCATTTTTAGCACTGAGTTATGTATGTTTTGAAAACTCTTACCCGTCTCAGTTGTGCTGACAAATGCATTCTCAATAGGGACAAGCTATTAGTATTTCATGTGGGGGCAAAAATAAAAAAATAGTTGACAAGACCACGCCAAGGGGAAGTCGAGAGTGATTTATTCTTGAGGACTAGCCAAATAGGAGCAGGCAAGTAAGACACATCTGGGCTGACTTGTACACTGCCATGATACAAAGAGCCCTGGCTTCTATGCAGTAGTGTGAGTTTGGGGAAACAGAAGCCTAGGTTCTCTCGTCCATATAGTGAGGGGTTCAGTCTGATTCTATTCTAATTATTGTGTTATTTCAGTAGGTGGTTCGTGTCTGCATCATTTCTTAGGGGAAAGAGAAAAAGATCTTTGTGACCTGTTTCAGAGAAGGTGGGTTACTGGGACAAAACTACCCCTGGAAAGAGGATTGTCATCATGCTATATCCCTTAAAAGCACTCTATTTTTTTTATACTTCCATGCTCACTGAGCAATAGTCAATTTCCTAAGTATTCGTGGCCACAAGGAGGAAACGACCTAAGCAAATGACTTCTGTGGCATGTTTTGCCAGACACATTTTGCTCTGTAAATGAATAAATTAGATTATCTATTAAATTCTTTTGAGGTTAGTTAATGTGTATTTGTGAATAGGGACCTTATTAATTCTTGAGGAAACTGATATGAGGCAGTTCCTAACTCAAAGGTTGACTTCTGGTAAGCCTGCTCCCCTCAAGCAGGCAGGAAGTCTTCCCCAGTTATCACAATTGGTCTATTTGCTATAGAAATTCCCTGTAGCTCAGAGGTCAGCAAACTTGTTCTGTAAGAGCCATATAGTAAATATTTTAGGTTTTGTGGGACAAAAGGCAACATCAAGGATCTGATGTAGGTGATTATATAATAAAAGAGAATATAAATTTCCACCAATTTTTTATGATGAAATTCAGACCTGTATTTATGGACTAAGAGGTGGCAGGCTTGGCTTACAGGCTGTAGTTTGTCAGGCCATAATAATTGGAAATAAGAGACTAAAACTTGGATGAAATATCCGGAATACAATTTGGGAGTCAGTATTTAGCTGATACTCAAAGCCCTGAAATATGATGTCCACAGTACTGAATGAAAAACACAAGCCTACGCCAAAGCACTGGGGTGGGACAGGACAGGAATGCAGTGCATCTGTGCACAAATACACAAAACCCAGAGAACAGAAAGTAGTGTGATATAGGGCAAAGAATGGATTGGGGGTCAGGAGACAATGGACTCATGTCTACGTCTGTCACCAATTATCTTTTTTTGGCTCACCTGTAAAAGGAGATTGGCCTAGATAAAACCCAAGGGCCCCCAAGCACGTTCGTAGTCAAAGTATAATGCTCCATATTAAATTGTGAGTACAGCAAGTAATCACAGATTTGCCCTTTACCCTGAGTTCCTGTTGACTCAACTAACACTGTCATCAACACATTTGGAACAAGATGGGGTGTGTTTAGGGAAAAATTTCTGAAAGACTCTGAAATGGACCAAAAAGATTATTCAGACATCAATGAAAAAATAGATGTGATCTAGTACAGCCTTCAGGGTTATCTGCCTCCACGTGGTCCAAAGCCTTTGTCTTGGAGTTATTTTCATAACTTGGCAAGTTGTAGAATACTGAAGAAATGCAAATGATTCTTGTCCATAGCAATGAAAATTGGCTGGTGGAGATACAGTTGATTACTGCACTATGGATATAGACCAGTTTTGCTTCTATGAAGCAGATTCCAGCATTCTTGATTGCCTACATGTCTGCTCTTTGGATTCTCCTCTGAACACCTTACTGATTCACTTGTTCATTAATGAGTTAAACAGAATTATCTGTATAAGGACTAGAATATTAAATGTACATACTTGAAAAATAAAATAACAAACGTTTGGTCAAAATAAAGGCAAATATTATTTTAGCAAATGGTTCACTTGACAACATTTCCTATAAGCAGCACAGATAGCCTATGGGAATAATGGAAGGGTAGGGTAGGAATCAGTTAAGGATTCAGATGTGTTTTTACTTTGTTCAGTTTGCAGAACTGCTAGGAAGTGGCCTTAAACTAAAAGGTTTTTTTTTTTTTTGCTGAGGAAGATTCACCCTGAGCTAACGTCTGCTGCCAATCTTCCTTTATTTTGTATGTGGGTCGCTGCCACAGCATGGCCACTAACAAGTGGTGTAGGTCCGTGTTCGGGAACCGAACCCAGGCCACTGAAGTGGAGCACACCGAACTTAACCACTAGGCCACCAGGTCGACCCCTAAAAGGTATTTTTTATTGTGAATAAATCTCTCACCAAATATCTTGGCATCTTCTACACATCTCTGGGTTCGTCTTCTTATGTTTTCACCATCAGCTACAGCTCTTTGGTATCTCACCTGAACATCAAAAGCAAAGTTAAAATGATGAGAAAACAAATGCTTATTGGTAGAAAATGTTTTTGTTTACTTGAAGGATTTTACCCTTATGACAGGTTTTTATAAAAAAAATTAGGAGTTGTAGGAATCTTAGATTAGCTCTCCAAATCCTGACAAAGCAGGAACCTACTCTTTATAGCAGCCCTGATAGGCTTTCATTTAGCCTGCTAGTTTGAACACTTTAACAACAGTTTTCAAGGTCATTACATTGAGAAAAAGCTTTCTTTTTCACATTCAGCCAACACTGCCACCCTCCAACTTTCGTTTACTGAACTGAATTCTAGGACAACCAAGAGCAAGTTTGACTCTTACCTCCTTTGAAGCTACCAAAATATCAGATATCTAAGTACTGTGACACAACAGGAACTGAAAAGAAATGACCATCCCTAGGCAGTGATGGCTAGGGAAATGTGTCATCTATTTGAAGGCAGTTATTTTAGTCTTTTTCTCTTTCATTCTTATAATTCCTGGTTCCTTTAACTGCTCCCATAAGACATGCTTTCCAACCTCCTTATCATTCTGGGTGGTCTTGCTTTGGAATTACTTGATCTTCCTCTCTCAAAGTATGTCCCTCAACCCAGTACTGGGCACAGTATGCCAGACGTAGTCTGATCAGCAGAGTGCAATGATAAATGACCTCACTCATTCAACAAATATTTACTAAGTGTCTACTACATGCCAGGCACTGTACCTCCTTTGAAGCTACCAAAATATTAGATATATAAGTACTGCGACACAACAGGAACTGAAAAGAGATGACTATCCCTGTGCAGCGATGTTTCTGAACTACTACAGATTATTTTGCCTTGGATATTTAAACTAAAGACAGGATGTGAAGAACAGATAATATAAAATCTACTCACTGTCAAATCTTGGACTTCCTTCTCCAATTTAACAGCTTTTAGCCTTAAGGCTCTTTCTGCAAGAGAGGGCCCGAGCTCATCAGGAGGGTCCTCAGAACTGCAGTCCTCACCAGCAGTTCTCTGGGTGGCAGTGCTGAAGGGATGCAGCCATTCCCTAAAGTGGGAGGGAGGTGGCGCACAGTGAAGAAATGCCATCATAAACAGCCAAAGTTACAACAAAGTTCAGAGACTGGGAAGTTTCCAGATTGAACTTCAGACAAAGTGCTTTCAGTCAGAGTAACAATATGAACACTTATGAAACGCTTACTAAGTGCCAGACACTGTTGTCAAGGTTTTACTTAAATCATCTTTTCATCTCACTGTTATCATCCCTATTTTACAGATGAGAAAACTGAGGCTCAGAGAGGCTTAAGACTGGCTCAAGATCACACAGTTAGTATTCTATTGAGCCAGCATACTGATCACCAGGCAGTACAAATAGCCAGAAGTGGGGACACAAAAGTCAGCAAGAGAAAACCAAGTTTGATACCTAGAACCAGTGGGGCAATATCAGCAGAGGGAATTCAAAACACAAAGCCACACAGTTCTGGTTCAACCCTTCACTTTACAGGTGGGGAAAATTAAACCCAGTAAACAGACTTTATTGAACTGAAGTTAGGCCTAGAATTCTACACCTTCATGACTGCAAGCTATAAGTAAGGCTTTTAGGGAAGAGAACCTGTGCTATGAAAAATTCTGAGATAACTCACCTATATGTAAAATCAAGTCAATTAAATACTTGTAAACACACTGTATCTTATGGACTGTGAACTATAACAGGTGAATAAAATAGATCTTTGTATTCAACTATGTTTGTAATGTAGAATTTTGTACAGCTAAAATGTTTGACATTTGGTTCAGTTCACATAGGAAGAAATGTGGAGTAGGGGCAAGTTTGTAGATCTTGGATTGTAGCCGTGCTGAGCCCTCCCCTTCAAGGAGGTTTCCATTACACCTCTTGGATCCTCATGATTTAAGTAAAATCATCAAGAAAATCAATCCGTGAGTACAAAAGCTCTTATAAATTGGCATATATTGAAGAGTGGTCATTGAGGTGACATCTGAGCAAAGGTTTAAAGGGGGTAAAGCAGTTTGCTTTAAGAAAGGGAAGAGGAAACAAGTATAAAGGTGTGGGCAAGACAACTTTTATCTCCCAGACTTTCCAGGCCAGTCCTGAATTCAATGATTATGATCTGGTGTCAGATTATACATATGATTCTAAGTTTTTGGTTCAGAAAATATGGTCACCATGGATCTGGGGCAAACCACACAAGATGAAACACATCCTTCCTCTTAAACCCATAGCAAACTGCATTTATCCAGTTGGAAGTAGGTCAAAATATTCTCAGGGCCAGTGTAAAAGGAAAATGGCTAGAGCCCACGCCGTGAAAGAGGGGAAATGTGGCCTTTCCCTTCAATTCCTACTGCTTCAGAACTGGAGTGGGGGGAAATTTTATCAGAGGGAACCATTTCCTGGTCACTTCTCTACATCACAAACCGCCAGAAAGACTTAAAAAAAATTGACCGTGGTTAAAAAACAAAAAAAAAAGCCTGAAACCCTGAATTCAACCTCTCACCCAGGTGCTAGGGCGGCGTGCTGGGTCAGGTGTGTTAAAATAAACAGGTGACAAATAGTTACGTAAAATTCCCGGATTCCCCCGTGGCTTAATTTACATTTCAGAAGTCCAACCTTACCCACCCCCCTGCTCAGCCATTTTATTCTTTCCGATGCAGACATCGTCTAGGCGGAATCGTCCCTGAGAATAATTAACATTGCTCACGAATTAAAAGCGCCAATTCTGGAGCCCTGACTGGTTTCCAGTCTGGGTTCCATTTCCCGAGGATTTAAGTTTGACGAAGTTACTTAACTTTTCCAAACCTCAGTGTCTCCAATAGAACGGGGGGTAGGTAATAAAAAGCACTACTCATCGTTCTGCAATCGGCACGATAAGTGAGCAATAAAAGCCGCAGCAGCCGACAGATAAAAAGCAGCAACTGGAACGTCCCTCTCCCGACGGCAGGTGCAAGGGCCGCTCGGAGAGAAGAGGTTGGACGCCCTCCCTTGCCCGACAGGTTAAGTGAAGCCCGGATAACGGGGAAGGGACTGACCCAAGGTCACACAGACGTCAGGGGAGAGAATCCCAATTCACCTGCCAGCGCCACACCTGGGGAGAAGGTGCCAGAAGAGGTACATCCCCAATTCAATCGATGCTGGGGGCTGAACAGACTTTCCCCTCCGAGGACGCGCCCTCGGGTCTTCCCGCATTCCTCGGCCCGGCGAGGGGCGCGGCGGTGGGCGTCAGTGTGCCCCTCTGGAAAACGGGGCCGCGAGCGCCCGGTCGTCGCCGCCGAGAGGCTCGGCGCGTCCTCTCGCCCTGCAGCCCTCACTCCCCGCCGGCCCGCTCGTCCCTACTGCCGCCACGTCCCCGACCCCCGGGCTGCCTCGCTTACCTGCCCTCGGACGCGGCGCTCGAGGCCAGGAGGCGCTGCACCCCTCGCCGGCCCGCCCACAAGGCCCGCGCGGCCATGTTCCCGACCGCGGCTGACGGAGGCAGCGCACGCGCACTTGCCCCAACCGCCGAGACACGCTCACTTAAAAAACCAGGCTTCGCGGGCGTTTCCCTCTCCCGGCTGCCGGACGCGAAAGCTGCACTTCCGGCTGTCCGTGTGCGCCGCGCTCTTCCACGGAACGCAACACTTCCGGTCCTCGGTGTGTTCGGGTCCCTGTTGCAGGGACGAAGGGGCCGTGCCACCCGCGGAATCCGCGGCGAACAAAGGGCATCACAGCTGTGCCCTCGTGGAGCTTACGTGAAGTTATTAACAATAAACAAATGCAAATACGATGTAAAGTCAAAATATGGCCGGTGTTTAAAAGTGAGGAGCATGGTGCTGCAGAAGTCTAGAATACAATATGGCCGAGCATGGGGAGTTTTCCCCAAGGAAGTAATATTTGAACTGAAGGCTGAAGAATGAGTAGATGAAAAGAGGAAAGTGGTTCAGGCAGAAGGAAATAGCATCTGCAAAGAGCCAGTGACGGGGGAAAGTTTTGCGAGGAAGGGACTGAAATACAGGAGGGACGGGTGGGGCAATACGACACGAATGGGTAGGCGGGGCCAGGTCACGTGAGAGGTTTAAAAAAAAATCGGAGCCTGAGTCCCACTCCCCTGTCACTCGTCCCTGCTTTTTCCTCCCCTCACTAGACTGAAAGCTCCTTTAGGGCGGAGGGTTTTTTGGTCTGTTCATTTCCAATGAACAGTGCCCTAATGTAGTAATTCAAATTTTTTTGTGGAGTAAACTTGAGTCTTATTCTGATTGCAATGGACACATGTTAACAAAGCCTTTACATATTTAAGGGGGTCACTTTGCTATGCTTCAGGAAGGTGTCTGTCTTGTTCACAGCTGTGATTTCTAAAATCTAGTACAATTGAGCACCTAAAATCTAGGTGCTCAATAAATATTTGTTGAATGAATTAAGTTGGATGATGTTAGTAGAGATGGGAAGAAGTGAAAGAATTTTAGAGAGATTTAGTATGGAAAGTTGACAGGATGTGAGCATGGGCTGATGATTGGGGTTGATCAGGGCACCTGGAGTTGCCACACTAGTTACTAGTTCTAAGGTAAAAAAAAAAATTTTTTTTTTAAGGGATAGGAAGTGTGCCTTCATCATTCTGAATCTTCACCGTAACGTGGCTTACTTGTACTGTAGCTATGGGTCAGATTTTCTCTCTGCTTGTCTGTGAGTTCCTTGGGGACAGAGCTGGAGTCTTTTGCATCTTTACATCCTATTCAAGGCCCAGCTCAAATGTGTTGTAACCAATACCTTGTGTTTCCTTTTGGCCTTAGGAGAAGAGAAATATGGTTTAAGGAGGGATTATGATCCCCCTTTACATATGAGAAAATTGAGGCTCAAAGAGGTTGGTGAACCTGCTCAAGGTCCCCCACTGAGGATCTAGTGACACTAGAAATCTGACAGTCCAAACACTTGGGAGTGTAGGGAAGGATGGAGCTTCAAGTCCACTCGGACCTATGAGCCTATACTTTGAAAAAACAACCAAACAAGGCATTTTAACAAGTAAGAACTGGCATCCATGCTTTAGCCATTTTGTTTACATTTCTCTCAGCTGTCCCTCTTACACCAAATGTGCTGCATACATGAATCCATTCATTCATCTATTTGTTGAGTGCTAGTGTGCTTCTGAATGCTGCAGTGCAAGGTGGGGGAGAGACCTGGATAAAATAGAGCCTTGGGAACTAAGAGGAAGGGCTCTAGGCTCAGACTTCTTGTATTCAAGTGCTGGCTCCACTACCACTTCCTAACTGTGGCCTTCCATTTCCTGAACTGTGAAAACTGGGATAACAGAACCTGGCTCACAGGGTATTAGTAAAGACTAAAGGGATAGTGCCTAGAAAAGTGATTAGTTAGCACCAGGACCAGCTACATAATTTAAAGGGTAAAAGGAAAATGCGGAGTCTCCTGTTCTAAATTTATTAAGAGGGCAACAGCACAGCATTAAACCAAGCACAGGGCCCTACTAAGTGCGGGGCCCTGTGTGATTGCACAGGTTGCATGCCTGTGAAGCTGGCCCTTGCTAACACAGTGCCTGATGCACGGTGAGTGCTCAATAAACAATAATTATTGATTTCCTAAGGTCCGAGCTCTCAAAGAGTCCAAGATCTATTGGAGGGAAAAGACAGTTAATCTTAAAATAACTGCATGAGAGAGAATGTGACACACGCTGAGGACATTGTTGGGGGCCATTCCAGGATCCATATTTTAAAAAACAACATTGACAATCCAGACTATGTCAGCTCCTTTGTCATTGAAGACACTCAAGTGGAATCTGGATGAAAATGATCAGTTATGGATTGGTTGCCTTTTAGCTTTTGGTGGTTACCAAGAAAAAGTCATTTCTTCATCAGTAGAAAGAACACAGGATTTTGAGTCAGACATTTCCTATCTAGTTAATAAGAAGAACCACTTGACTGGGCATTTCCTATTTCTTGGACACTGTGCAAGATGCTTTCCATATATTATCATCTCATTGAATTACCCTAACAGTCTTGGGAGGAAAGTATAATTGTTAACCCAGTCTTCATAGGTAAGGAAAACAAGAATCAGAGAGGTCAAGTGACTTTCCCGAAGTCACAGCTGGTAAGTGGCAGAGGCAGGGCTCAACCCAGCCCTGTCTGGATCCCGGTTCATAAACCCTAAGCCTTATGCTTTGCCACTGACCAGCTGAGTGCTTTTGGTCAGATTACTTTCCTTGCTCTGGTCTCCAGCTACCTCAGAGGGTGGCAAAGTTTGGATGAGGCTCAAGTATGTAAAGCCTTCTTCGGTAGGGTAAGGTATGTGAAGCCTCTATTGAAGTGCCCAGAGGTTATTCTGGGATTTCTCTTCTCTCCCCTTGAGCTAACCTCTGAGCAATTCCAGTTGAATGGTTTTTTCTTTATTGGAGGGAAATGTGGTAACGACCTATAAAGTGCCTACAGTGGTGAGAAAGTACTGAGTGGCACAGCAAGGAGACTGCCTAGGACTTGAGGTCCTTGCTCCCCTATGACAGTGTCAAGTGTTTATAAAAGGCTTAGCACCCATGTGGCAGAAGTGAGCCACCATCCTCTTGGTTCTCCCTGATAGTTTTACTTGACAACAGATACGGAAGGGCAGACGGGTGGGCCTCAGAGTGCAAGATAAAGATAAAGACATAAAGCGTGTCACCTGGATTTCTAACCATAGCTCCTGGAGCCTGAATGTCATATAAAATAAAGGACTTGATTGACAGCAAATAACCCCACCCTACAAAGCCTACAACATCCTGTGGACATTAGACATCCATGCTGTCACTGAGTATCACTGTGAGGTTAAATTATGTCAGCTGCTGAACCTCTCTTTGCCTGCTGCATACTCAGATTTCTGATTTGAAAACAATTCAAATCTGGGGTTCCGGTAGCTGCATCTGCTGAGTTCTAAAGCGAATAAGGAATGATTGTAGAATTTGCTTGTTTCTATAGCTTTTGTTCACCTTTATGCGGGCAGGGATAATTCTATTGATTTTTCAGCCTATTTATCTTGCCCAGAGGTGGTCAGTAATGCCCAACATGAATCCAGTTGGCGCAGATGTGATCGAATGACCAAGTTTCTTCTCTTCGCCCTGCACCACGATGCTTCAGCACTGCCTTCCTCTGCCCTAAGGACTGGGAATGGGATGCTGAGAATGGGATGGAATGGCTTATTCACATGTGCTTTCATTTCTTCCTCAGAAGGGAAGGCCAAGACATTTAACAAAACCTTTACAACAGTGCAGATTTCTATCTCCCTCCGCCCCCATTTTCCACCCTCTGTAAAGTTATAAGGACGCCCTCCATTTCCCTCTTCCCTTCTACCTCTTCCCTCCCCAATTCCCCTATAATCATGCAGACAGTAAAGGCTGGTCTTCTGGGTGCCCCGGAGAGTAGAGACTACTTCCAGTCTTCTGGTATCTCCTTGTGAAAAAAGCATTTCTGCCTTAGATGGACAATCTGGTATTTCCTTTGGAATGAAATCCTCATCCTCTTTCTAGGTCTTCTTCATTTCCCATTCCTGAAGTACAGAAAGACAAAACAAATCAGTTTGCTGAATATTCTAGTGTGACTTGTAGGATAAAAACGTTCCACTGTACCTAATTACATAAAGATTGCCACCGGCCAGATTAGAGAGCCATGGGTCCTAGTCCCACTCTCTCTCTCTGTAGCCTTGGGCAAGTCATTTCTGCACAATGGGCCTCATCTCTAAGGGGGCTCAAATATCACAAAGTTTGTCTTTCTCAGACAAGAAACCTGAGGCCCAGAAGGGGGAGGGAAGCGGGGACTGCATTTGGCCCCAGTGCTATTCCACAGGACCTTGGGGTGGGGTAGGACGCTGATGAGAGAGAAGCCAAAGCAGTTTGGTAAGGAAGGGTGAGGGCAGGCAGCCCATGGGGTTCCATTTCTTCTCCCAGGGCTGTCTAGGAGTTCATCTGAGAGGGATACTGAAGTCATGGCCAACAGTGAATGGCTTTTTACCCACAAATGATGCATGGGGTTTCCAGCCAGCCCTGGAGGTGATGGTGTGAACCCGGGTAGAACGTGATGGTTAGAAAATTCTTGGTGGGAGGACTCTCCAATCCCAATCTGCTCCTCTCCCAAGCTTCGCCATCTAAACTGCAGTTGCTCAAGGCGATGACCTAGGAGTCATCCTTGATTCCTCTTCCTCATCCTCCACATCCTCATCAGCAAATCCTCTGACTCTACCTCCAAAGCCAGCCACTTCATATCACCTCCACTATACCCTTCTCATCTCTCATCTAGATTACTGCTTCTAACTGGTCTCTCTCGTCCCGTCATCAGTGCTCAACAGAGTAGTCAGAATGGTCTTTTAAAAATGTAATTCATATCCGAAAATGCCTTGCTCAAAACTTGCCAGTGACTTTCCATTATGTCAAAACAAAATCCAAAGCTCTTCCAATGGCCTATGAGGATCAAGGAGAAGCAAACTATGGCCAGTGGGCCAAATCTGGCCCACTGCATGTTTTTGTACAACCTGTCAGCTAAGAATGGTTTTCACAATTTAAAAAAAATCAAAAGAATAATAATTTTTCATGACACATGAAAATTATATGAAATTCAAATCTCAGTGTCCATAAATTAAGTTTTATTGGGACATACCCATGTTCATCATTCTTTTACATATTGTCTATGGCTGCTTTCCTGCTGCAATGGCAGAGTTAAGTGGTTACGAAAGAGACTGTGTGGTCCATAAAGCTTCAAATATTTACTATCTGGCCCTTTACAGAAAGTTTGCTGACATCTGGTCTAGATGATCTGGCCTCTGGTTATTTCTCTAATCTCACGTCCTAATGGTCAGGTATTTGTTTTTTAGGTCCACACTTTCTTATCTGCAATTCTGAAATTTAGAAAGTTCTGAAACTAAAATTTTTCTCAAATGTATTGGCACAAACTCATTTGGTGGCAAAATCTGACCTGAGCTGATGTGAGGCTGTTTATAACCTCTTTATTCCACATGGTGTGAATATTCATGAGTCTTGCTAGAGAATTATTAACGTTTGCTTACAGAGTACCTCCTGAGAACTTGTTGGAGTTTTTCATCATATATAATATGTATCATATTACCTTTCTAAATCCAAAAAGTTCTGAAACACAGCTGGCCCCAAGAGTTTCAGAGACAGGACTGTGGACCAGTATCACAGTGAGCCCTGGCCTTGGAATTGGAAGAGGTGGGTTTGCATCCCAGCCCTCCCAATGCTGCCCTGTATACCAGTGTGCAAGTCCCTTCAACCCCCATCTTCAGTCTCCTCACCTATGAAACAGGGCCTTTCCTGTCTCAAAACACACTGTAGACTCAGAAATCAGATAACCGAGCTCGTTAGAACTATGTGTTAAGAAAGAGAAAATAACTTCTGAATGAGATTTAAGGATTTTCTCTAAGCAAAGTTCATGAATTTTACTGCATGTACGTATTGGCAATTGTCTGCCTTTTCTCACTCGCTGGTTTTTTGGTTCTTGGTGAGGTTTCATTAAAAGGAGGCTGCCAGTTCTCTGAACTGTGCTTAGCTGAGTGATTGCTGTACCTTGGCTTTCTGTAGTACCCTTCCTTGGTTGAAGGTTACGATGGGTGGGCTCCTC
This sequence comes from Ceratotherium simum simum, assembly GCF_057802395.1. Taxonomy (NCBI): domain Eukaryota; kingdom Metazoa; phylum Chordata; class Mammalia; order Perissodactyla; family Rhinocerotidae; genus Ceratotherium; species Ceratotherium simum. The sequence goes on from NC_141903.1 coordinate 27,839,773, forward strand.
TTCCTCAGCTCAGAAACACAGTTGACAGGGAGAGGTTGCTCTGGGGCGTTGTTCTGGGGTTTATTTGCAGTTTCCTATTGATAACAAGAAATAGTTACATAGGTGAGGTCTAGTGCTGGCTACCTACAGCAAGCCTGCCCTCCAAAGATGCAAGTAGAAGGCACTCTGCTGATGTGCCAGCATCACACAGGGTGAGGGAGGAAGATACTTGAGGGCCTTGGACTAACGGTAAGGATGGCTAAAAGTACGAAACTCCCACTATGCACCAGGCATTGCGTGGGTTAGCTTATTTAGCCTTTACAGGTCTATGAAGTAGGTACTAATATTAGTCATCCTATTTTACAGAGAAGGAACATGAGAAGGTCAAGGCACTGCTCACACGGCTGGTGAGTAGGAGAGCTGGCATTCAGACCCCACAGCCCTCTCTCTTAACCTCTCTCCTGTATTCCTTCTCATTTTCTACACTGCCTTCACCCCTTAAATTTTCCAGGTAATTGCTTAGTACCTTACTGGATGTAGTTCCTTAAGCATGACATTTTAATAGCTAAGCCTGCAGGGAATTTAGAGAAGACTTCTCTTTATCTCCCAAGGCCATCAAAAGGATCAGAAGTGGGGGGAAAAGTCCCTGGAATGTGCACATCAGGGCATGCAGGTGGGAGGAAGCGGCTGGAATGAGTGAACCCCTCCTAACTCTTCCACCAGCCCTCTGTGACCCGGGGAAGTTGTTTTGTCCCTGGCCCTTAAGCTCTCTGCCTGTATATCAGCTTGGAAAAGCCCCACGGAGAGGAAGTGTAGGGGCGGAAGAAACAGCCCTGGCTTCAGAGTCACGGGGTGTGGTCTGACCAGGCAGCGTAACCTTGGACAACAACAATAAGAATACACTTCCCAATGACAACTCACACTTATCAGACCAGTTATTACATCTCTCTGAGTTTCAATTTCCTTGTCTGAAAGCAGGTAAAACATTTATTCATTCAACAAGCATTTATTACACTCCTACTATTTTTCAGACTCGGTAAAGAGAGGCTAAAGAGATAATGATAAAAGAGACATGTCCAATTCTTAATAAAAATACAATCTAGTGGAGGAGACAGACATTAGACAAGTAAGGACACAAATATATACATACTGTGGTTAATGCCATGAGGAAGAATAACAGATGGGACCACTGGTAATTTACATCAGTGGTTTCCAACTGGAGGCAATTTTGTCCTCTCAGGGGACATCTGGCTATTTCTGGAGACACTTTTGGTTGTCATAACTAGGGGTGGGGTGCTACTGGCATCTAGTGGGTAGAGGCTAGGGATACTGCTAAACATCCTACAGTGCACACAGAAGTCTCCTATGAAAAAGAATTATCGGCCCTGGATGTCAATAGTGCTGAAGTTGAGACACTCTGATACAGACTGAGGTCAGCAGAGTTCTTCCTGAGAAAGTCCCATTCAAGGTGAGAGTACCTACCTTGCAGGGTTGCTGGGAGCATCGGAGATAACGGATGCAAAGGCCCGAGGATAGGGCCTCGTACACTGGGGGCCCTAGGAGAGGGCATGTGCCGTGGGGGCTAAAGCAGGGCCCTGGAGTCAGACTTCCTGGGTTTGGAATCCTGTCTTCCACTTAGCTGAGTGGCCTTGAGCAAGTTATTCAGCATCTCTGAACCTCAGTTCCCTTGTCTGTCAAGTGGGGTGAATGCACATAGTACTACCTCATAGGACTGCCGTGAAGACTGTGTGGGATGATACAGGTGAAGATGCTGTACTGGCCTTCACAAGGTGGAAGTAACCGACCAAGACAAGGTTGTTATTCTTATTCAATGTATGGTAGTTATTATTATCATCAGTAACCCCAAGGCTACTTCTGAGATCACATTCAGGATAAAACGTGACATGGTGCAGCTGCAGTGGAGAGAACACAGGCCAAAGAACTTGCTCTGAGAGCCCCCTTCCCAGCTGTGCCCCCTCTGTACGGCATCTCTCCTCTCCTCTGGGACTCAGCTTTCTCATCCGTAAACAAGCATAACTCCTGCCCCCAAAGAACGATCATGAAGAGCTAGAGCAGGTGAGGGGTAAGGAGCAGCTGCCCCTGTGCAGAAGGAGGTGGACTCACCCCACTCTTCTTCTTGCTGCTCACGGAGAGCCCCAGGGCCGGGCCCCCTGCCAGGGACTGCTGCAAGCGTTCCTTCACAGCCACCAGCCGCAGCTCCAGGTCGATCCGGCGTTCCTCCTTCCCCCGACACTGAGCTTCCAGGGCGGCCACCGCCTCCTCCAGAACCTTTACCTTTGCTCCTGTGTCCAAAGACACCCATGAGAAACAGCGGAGCCTGGCCTGAAGCATCAGGGAGCCGGGCAGGGCCTCAGGCCCTACTCTGCCCCTCCGGGGGGCCTTTCCAGCCCTCGGTCCTCGTTAAGAGATGGACTTGGGTCTGAGGTTCCAGCTCCATGCTGAGTTGTGTGGTTTTTACCTGCCCAGTACCCATGTCCCCATCTTCTGGTTATAGAACCCTGATTTCCCACTGGGAAACCACCTTTCCCTTCTCAGTCCCTGTAGTTTGAATGGGGCTGACCTCACTCCTAGTTCAAGGGGTTGGCACATAACTTAGATCTGGCCCATAATCATATCTCATTTTCTGGTCATGGTAATTGATTTAGGGATCAAAGCTGATCCACTCAGAGTGAATCCTGAGGTGTTTGTGGGGGCCACTGGGAAGAGAAGCTCTCTCTGCTGGGGTGGCTGAGAGGACTGGGTGAGGGCTGGAGCTGTGCAGCCATTATGCCACCATGAGGGGCAGAGAATGAAACCAACGTAGAGGAAGGCAGAAGCAAGAATTAGAGAAATATGCTTCCTGATGACATCATTTAAGTCCCTGGACCTCACTATACCTGATCATTCAATTTTCCAATTACATTGTTCTCCTTTTCATTTCTAAGCCAGTTTGACTTTGGTTTCTGTTACTTGTAACCAAGAGTCATAACACAGGGCTTTCCATTGACCAGTAGGAACCAGGGGTTCCTACTAGGATTTTGCTGCTCATTCAGTTAAGCCAACAAACCTATATTAGAACCTTCTTTGTGCCAAGAGCTGTGTTGGGTCTTACCAGGTTTAAAAATTAGTTTCATTGTTTGCCCTAAGGGAGTCTGCACTGGAGGGTTTTCTAGTACTGGTGGATTCTTTTCATTCATTCATTCATTCAGTAAATACTTACTGAGTGCCTGCTATGTACCAGGCACTGTTCTGTGCCCTTGGGACATATCAGTGAATGAAACAGGCAAAGATCCTTGCCTTTATGGAGCTTGTATTTGTGTGTGTGTGTGTGTGTGTGTGTGTGTGTGTGAGAGAGAGAGAGAATAAATATAATAAATAATCTAATATATTACAAAGTGATGTGCTATAGGGAAAAACTGAGCAGGACAAGGAGGATAGTCAACCTGTTCCAAACCCTGGTTCTGACTCTTAGAAAGTTCTTCTTTATATTGAAACCAAACTGCCTTTCTGGGCCTCCCTTCCATTGATTCTGGTTCTTGACCACACAGAACAAGTCTTATCCTTTAAGCAAGAAGTTCTCAATCTGAGGCTCATGGATTCCTAGGCAATCTATGGCTCAGGGGGCACACGAGCTCCTGAAATTGTTTGCAACATTGTGAATTGTGGGTTTTTTTCCCCTTAAGAAAGGGTCCATAGGTTCCATCAGATTCTCATGGGGTTATGTGGCCTTGGCCATATTCTATATGAGGACAGTTCCCTCCAGCATGTGCAGAAACCTCAGGCTGAAAGTGTGCCAAACTGCAGCTATAGAGAGAATTCAAAGGGAACACAGCAGAGAATAGGGCACAGAGGAGTCCAGAGCAGGCAGGGCTTGTGGAGGTCACGGCCCTGGCTTTCAGAAAAGGATCCTGGCGAAGTGTCCCTGCCCACCATTTCTAGCACCTGGACCAATATCTCACACGGTCAGGTGCTCAGCACATATCTGAACGAATGAGCTAATGTGAGGCTCAAAATGATACCTCTTATTTCCTTGATTTTAAGGCACACTCTATTTTTCACGTTTTAACATTTCTAAAATCAGATCGCATCTTTCCACATTAACTGTACACCTTTTTGTCATGCTTTTTCATCCCCTTACCCCAAAAGCAGTTATTAAATTGATGGCACTTCCATTAGTCAGGAGAGACGGTGATGATAGGGTGACGATGAGGAGGAGGAGGAAGGGGAGTTCCTGAGTAAGGAACTGGGTGACCTGTGCCAGGGGAGGTGTCACGGCTGAGTCCCCCATGAGCGCTCAGGACCACACCCACGTAGGTACCTGGGCTGCTCCGAATGGCTTCCTTCAGCTCCCTCTTCTCCTGCCTCAGTGCCATCAGCTCGGTCCGGATCGTCTCTTTCTCTTTCTCCAGCTTCTCTTTTTCTACCAGGTACCTCCGGGCATCCTCCTCAGCTCGGTTCTTACCGTACTTGTATTGATTGGCACCTGCAGAGATGTGAGGCAGGAAAGGTCCTCAGGTAAGGGTACCTGGGTGGTGTTAGCTTCTCTCTCAGCCTCAACTCCTCCATCTATTAAATGGGAATACTTAGAGCTATACCCCTAGATATATTTCATGTGACTCCTCTAAGGAAACAAGGAGCAAAAGGGAGACAGAGCACAGGGACGAGGAGCAAGGGCTTTGGAACCAGACGGACCGAGGTTTGCGTTCTCTTTTGCCCAAAGTGAATGGTGGTGTTTTGTGCCTTCCCTTTAGGCCTTGGTTTCCTCACTTGTAAATGTGGATATTGATCATATTTACCTTTTAGCATTGTAGTAAGGTTTAAATGAGATAATTCATGAAAAGTACTTAGTATAGTACCTGGCAAATAGTACGTGCTTAGTAAATATTAGATAATAATAATAATATGAAACAAATTTTGTGATGTATAACACACTTTGGTTTTAAAAGGGCCTGTTTTGGGCTGGCCCGGTGGCGCAAGCGGTTAAGTGCGCGCGCTCCGCTGCGGCTGCCCGGGGTTCGCCGGTTTGGATCCTGGGTGTGCACCAACGCACCGCTTGGCAAGCCATGCTGTGGAGGCGTCCCATATAAAGTAGAGGAAGATGGGCATGGATGTTAGCCCAGGGCCAGTCTTCCTCAGCAAAAAAGAAGAGGATTGGCAGATGTTAGCACAGGGCTGATCTTCCTCACAAAAAAAAAAAAAGGGCCTGTTTTAAAGTCAACTCTCAAGTATATAGAAGACAAGGAGACAGCCACTTAGAAATCAGATCCAGAGAGAATTGAGACTTTGGGCTAAAGTCAGGCATTGCCCATTTTATTACTGGGAAAATGGACCTTGTAGTCTACTGTAGGCTCTACACTATGATGGACAATAACAACAAATAACTATGGCAACAACGTATTGAACATTTACTATATGCTAGGCCATTTATATGCACTTCCATTTAATCCTCACAAAAACTTACTATCATTAGCTCTATTTTATTGTTGAAGAAACTGAGGCAGAGAGGTTAGGTCTCACGGCCAGTGATGGCAGAGCCCAGGTTTGAACCCATGTCTGTCTAACTCCAGGATCCACGCCATGCAACACTGCTCTAGCTGGGCAAGGCCACAGTCCAACCTCTAAAGTGAGGTTTCATTTCTTTGTGACCGACAGCCACATACAGTCCTTTTTAAGTTGGTGGGTTGTGGAGTGATCCCTGTGATTTACTGGTAATTGGGGGTCTTGTCTCTGCAGCTCTTGCAGGGATTGTGGTGGTCACGCAGTGACCCATGCAAAAATCAGTTCCTGCCACCACTACCCTGCAATTCCAGCCTGATCATAAACAAATCATGGAGGGCAGAAAAGGGGACCCATACCTCGCCCAGCTTCCCAGATACACAATGGCTTCCTAGGGGAATTGGCTCCTAGAATTTTGGACTTTATAGACTGGTAATATAAAAAAAAATGAGTAGACCAATAAAGGGCTGTCAACATTCTGTTGTATCTGATAAGGACCTTAAAAACCCCAATTTTTCCCAATATTTTATAAAATAAACAATATTTTAACATCCCCAGAGTTGGAAGGATACAAATGCAGAAATAAATAGTCATTTACATTGAATAGATTTAGCTTTATAAAAAACTTCATGCACTGTGCTTATTTTTCTCATTTCATTGCAGATGAATGAAAACTTCCTTACAGACTGAACCAGCAAATGGACTCACCTTTGGGAGCTGCTACCCTGATCTGCCTTGATGTGTCAGCACCACGGAGAGCAGCTTATCTCACATCCCATCCTGTAATACTTGAGTCACTCAAATGTGGTGAAGAAACAAACTAGATTGTTTCTTTTTATAATTTTATTTATTTTTTATTTATTTTTTTATAATTTAAAAAAATTTTTTCCCCCAAAGCCCCAGTAGATAGTTGTATATCATAGTTGCACATTCTTCCAGTTGCTGTATGTGGGACTTGGCCTCAGCATGGCCAGAGAAGCGGTGCATCGGTGCATGCCCGGGATCTGAACCCGGGCCACCAGCAGCGGAGCGCGCGCACTTAACCGCTAAGCCACGAGGCCGGCCCCTAGATTGTTTCTAATGGGTAAGTTGTAAGGAGCTACCATTCTGTGGGCCTCATAGGGTTAGTGATAAAATATTTGCTTCAGGTCTGCTGAAGCACCTTCCAGAAAAATCTGGGCTTCCATAGTGAGAAAAAAAAGGATTGTATCCAAGTTACTAATATAACCAATGCACTAATGTTGTAGTATGTATCAGTACTTCATTCCTTTTTATTGCTGAATAATATTCCAGGTGATTTTAGGGGGAAAGCCTCTATTGATTCTATGAGAAGTCAGCTGTTAATCTTATTGGTGGATCCCTTGTAAGTGATGAATCAGTTTTCTCTTCTGCTTTAAAGACTTTCTCCTTGTCTTTGGCTTAGCATTTTGATCATGATGCATCTTTTGTGGATCTCTTTGCATTTATCCTACTTGAACTTCACTGAGCTTTCTGGATGTATAAATTAACATTTTTCAATAAATTTGGCAAGTTTTCCGCCATTATTCCTTTTAATATTTTTTTGCTACTTTCTCTCTCTCTTTTCCTTCTGGTACTCCTTTTATGTATATGTTGCTGCACTTAATGGTGTCCCACATTTCTCTAAGAATCTGTTCATTTTTCTTCATTCTTTTTTCTCTCTGTTCTTTGGAATGCATAATCCCTCTTGATCTATCTTGAAATTCACTTATTCTTTCTTCTGCCAGTTCAAATGTACCATTGAGCCCCTCTAGTGAGTTTTTAATTTCACTTATTGTACTTTTTAGCTCCATGATTTCCATTTGGTTCTTCTTTTTATAATCTCTGTCTCTCTATTGATCTCTACCTGATAAGACATACTCATCTTACTTTCCTTTACTTCTTTGAGCATGGTTTTCTTTGGTTCTTTGAACATATATATAATGGATGCTTTGAAGTCTTTGTTAAATTCTATATGCAGGCCCTCTCACAGGCAGTTTCTGTTGCCTGCTTTTTTCCCTCTGTATGGGTCACACTTTCATGTTTCTTTGCATGTTTCATAATTTTTTGTTGAAAATTGGACATTTTAGATAATGTATTTAGCATCTCTGGATACTGACCTTCCCCCTCTGTCTGGTTGTTTATTTGTTTAGTGACTTAGCTGGCTCTTTTAGTGAAGTCTGTTTTCCCCTGCAGTGTGTAGCCTCTGATGTTGCTCCTCAGAGGGTGCACCCTTGGAGGACGGTGATCTTAGCAGGGCTCTCTCTGACTCTCTCACTGATTCTCTGTTAGTCTCGCGCCCAGCTGTTAGGCTCCACCAACTGTCAGCTGATTGCTCTATTGTTTTTGACAATGCCCTAGGGCAAAAATCGCTCCACAGTCTGATCCAATTAAATTCAGCCCCTTTGCAGGGTAGTTTTTAAGGCCAATCTTTTGAGGTCAGTCTTTGTTCTGACCCCAGCAGGGCTCTTCTTTGCTGTCTCTTTCCCTGATTCTCTCTGATGAACTAGCTGGCCTACACTTTAGTTTATTGCTCCCATGGAGCTACCAGCTTCCTTACTTGTTTACCACCAAATCTCCCTTGTTTTTGAGAGCATGCTTTGGCTTGAACTTCCTCACACTCTGCTCCAACTAAAGTCAGTTCTTTTGAGGGAGAGCTTTGGAGTTCTCTGTTCTTATGGCCTACCTCTCACCCTGGGCAAAATCTCTGAGTCACTGTTCTGGATCTAGGGGTGGGAACAGTGGCCTGCTTCTCTCAGAGTGACATCTCTGCTTTATGAGCAGGGTGTTGGGTGGGGGTGGTAACCTCTAGTCTTTTTGGTTCACCTCTCCCAGTGTGGAACCTCTGCCCTATGAGTGAGCTGGGGTGAGGGCAACTAGGGCCCCCGTATTCTTGGCCTGCTCCACCTGCGTAGAGCCTCTCCCCTACGAGTGGGATCTGGATAGAGGAAGGGAGCTCCCTACCTCTTGGCTGCACTCACCTGGAGTTTATAGACCCTGAGACATGGAGCCAGGGGTAATGAGAAATGCTGGCGCCCTGCCCTTAGTGGGGAGATACTGTAGCCCTTGACTGGTAGCTGGGGGAGAAAGAGCCCCATTTTCTTGTCCACACCTACCTAGAGTGGAGATTCTGTTACACAGAGTTGGGAAAAGCATAAAGGAATGGGTTGTGGCTCAGACGCCACAAACTCTCACTGTTCTTGCTGAGACTTAGTAAATTTTCTAGAATAAATCTTTCTTCATTTGCTATATGCCCTGAGGACAATTCCAGAAACTTTATTTATTTATTTATTTTTAAAGATTTTATTTATTTTATTTTTTCCCCCCAAAGCCCCAGTGGATAGTTGTATGTCGTAGCTGCACATCCTTCTAGTTGCTGCATGTGGGACTCGGCCTCCGGATGGACGGAGAAGTGGTGCCTCGATGTGCACCCGGGATCCGAACCCGGGTCACCAGCATCGCAGCGCGCACACTTAACCACCAAGCCACAGGGCCGGCCCTCCAGAAACTTTAGATGATTACTTGTTTTAATAATTTCCACCAGTTATGGTTGTTCTGCAGGGAGTGGGTCTGTGGAGCTTCTCACACCACCATCTTTCTCAGCAATCCACTGGGCCACCATGATTTTTGCTTTCTGGCATTTACGTCCTTTTGTAGTCTCCTCCCACACTAGATGAGGCTGACCTGTGCAGCCATTAGGACACACTGAAAATGACAGAGTGTGACTTCCAAAGCTAGGTCACAGAAACATTGCAGCTTCTGCCCTGTTATTCCCTCCTGGGTCACTTGCTCTTGGGGAACCAGCTGTCTCATCATGAGGGCAAGCAGCCCAATGGAGAGGTCCCCATGGCAGGAAACTGAGGCCTCCTTCCAACAACCAGCACAAACTCGCCAGGCACGCGAGTGAGCCATCTTAGGAGCAGATCCTCCAGCACGTCAGGCCTTCAGATGACTTCAGATGACTGGCTGACACCTTGATGGCAACCCAGAGACCCGAAGCCAGAACTACCTACCTAAGTCACTTGGGGATTCCTGACCCACCGAAAATGGGTGACATAATACACGTTCATTTTTTGAGCTGTTAAATTCTGGGTAATTTGTTATATAGCAATAGGAAATTAATACATGATCTTGGGTAAGACCCTTTTCTTTCATGTTTTTCAGTTTCTTCATCTGAAAAACGTTGTTGGACTAGATCCATGATTTCCCACTGCCCTGCAAGGAGCCCTATGATTCCACAGATGGCCCACAGGCTACTGCACGGTGCAAAGGGGAGGCCACATGGGCTTCGCGACTCCAACCAGAGCAGCTCCACTTTTATGTCTCTTATAAACTGGGCTTCAATATAAGATCGGATTTCAGAAAAGGGTCTGTCTTTTGTTATCTTTGTTAGTTTTTTTTTTTTGACATTTTATGATTTCTTTAATCGTACATGCTTATTGCAGCTTAGTTCTCCATTTTAAAATGGGCATTCCCTAAGGCCCTGTAGTTCCAGTGCCCATAAGAGTGGATGGAGTGTAAGGAATGCTTCATAACGACCCGCTAGTTGTTCAGCAGGGAAACTCAGACCTGGAGAGGGAAGGGACTTCTCCAAAGTTACACAGTAATTCAGTGATTAAGTGAGGAATGGGATACAGGCCTCCTGACACCCAGAAGAGATTATCTATACTAGTGAAATGGAGCTATAATAAAGAAAAGTATTTTAAAAAATAGATCTGCACGGGCTGGCCCGGTGGCGCAAGCGGTTAAGTGTGTGCGCTCCGCTGCGGTGGCCCAGGGTTCGCCGGTTAGGATCCCGGGCGCGCACCAACGCACCGCTTGGCAAGCCATGCTGTGGCGGCGTCCCATATAAAGTGGAGGAAGATGGGCATGGATGTTAGCCCAGGACCAGTCTTCCTCAGCAAAAAGAGGAGGATTGGCAGATGTTAGCTAAGGGCCGATCCTCCTCACACACACACACAAAAAAATAGATCTTCAAAAAGCAAAGAATAGAACTTGACTTTATTCAGGTACATGGGGAAGAAAGTTAAAGCAATGAATAAAAGACTCTTGGAACATGCTGTCCTACAGGAAGCTGGCTTGCTCATCAAGATAAATCACACGTGAGCAGAAATGAATGTTGGAAATCGAACAGAACTTATCATAGAGTTGTCTGGCATACTTGGTCATTATTGTGCAGTGTGTCAATCGGGTAATTCCCCGAGCCCCTCTGGGGTGCTAGGCAGAGCTCGGGCTGGGACACACGGGTGAGCCATGCCTTGCAGGGCAGCTGCCTCAAGGGTATGTGGAGGGGTTCAGTTCTCCACTTATGATGCCAGATCAGAAATTATAAATTGTTAGCCTCTGGAATAGACACAGCTTGAGGATGAAATATATATATGTCTCCTGACTAGGTGTTAAATTTTTTTAAATAGCTGCTAATGTTAAAAAATATGTGGATTTGACATGAAGTCTAGATTTCTGGCCCCTTTTGAAGAACCGGCAAATCTGGGCTGGCACCGCTGCATGGGGGCCATCGGCTGGAGCTCAGTAGTGGCCGCCCCTACAGGTGGGGCCTGAGCACACCAGTTTCCTATGTTCCTCCTCCCTGTCATTTCCCCTCTGAGGCCACATGCTAGCTGCCCTTTCTCACAGAGCCTGTGCTGTGATTTTTCTCGTGGTAGAGTATTTTCTTACACCTTATTTCACTCATTCATTTACCCACCTCACCCCTGCAGGAATCTGATTTTGAGACCCACCGCCCCATGGACTGTTTCCGTCCCTTCCTCCCTCCCACACAGAACTCACTGGAGGCGTGGCGCTTCACCTTGACCTGAGGGTCCACCCGATGGGACTTCTCACTGCACGAGGAGGCGTGGCGCTTCACGTGGGCCGCAGGGGGACGCTCAGGCTCCTGGTCCTGGGCAGGAGATGGAGGAAGAAGGTGGAGAGCAGGTAGGCTCACTCATCAATGCAGGGGTGTATTCTGGTCTTTGATTGGTAGCTGAGTGCTGTGGGATCCCTGAGATCTTGGCCTTCCAAATTTAGACTTGTGTGGCACTCAACGGTTTATAAACCACTTTCCCTAGCAGTATATCATTTGATCCTCATACCTTCCTTTCGGGAGCACCAGAGGGCAACCCTAACCTGGAATATAAGCTGAGAGGAGATTTAGGAATTCTCAAAAGACTGCGGGTGACTATATTTAATTTACCACAGATATTTTTGTTCTCACATCATTTGGAAGTATCCTTCAAATTTTCTGAATTCCTAATATAGAGTCTTCAGTCAAAAAAAAACTCATGGATGAGATCAGCCAATGGTAGACGTGACATAACATAATAGACTGACTATACCTTTGTGCATGAAGAGTATTAAGAACACTCAAAATCCTGTTAAAGTTCAGGAAACCATGAGTGGAATATGATACTAATGTAATGTAATAATGATATTGGTAACAACAGCATTATTTACTCCTCTGTGTAAGACTTTCCCATGTTCAGGTACTGTGCTAAGTTCTTTCCATAAAGTATTTCATTTAGTTCTTGCAATAGTCCTATCAGGTAGGTTTTATCATATCCATGTGGAGCCAGGAAATGAGCACCAGAGAAGTGAAGCCCAGGGTCATTCAGATGAAGTCCTGAGTCCAAAGTTCACGTCCTTAAGCACTAAGCTGTCTTGCTACTAAGCTCTGCAACTGAGAAAAATCTCAGGCTGCATCCACTGGTTCATCTGAGTCTGAAGAAAGACCATGTAAACAGAAGAAGGATGGCTGGAGAAGTTTCTAGAAAAGGGAGTCCTAGCGGTGAGAACTCAGAGTGTCATCCAGCACTGTCCAAGGCAGGGGTCCTGGCCTGCAGACACATCTACTTTCCTTGGCAGCTTGATTCCCTCTCTCTCTCCCTTAGCTGTGAGGCCTGACTCACCTACCAGTGTCTGATCAGAATGTGGTTCTCTGGGGGCCGGCCCGGTAGCGCAAGCAGTTAAGTGCGCCCGCTCTGCTGTGGTGGGCCGGGGTTCGCAGGTTCGGATCCTGGGCACGCACCAACGCACTGCTTGTCAGGCCATGCTGTGGCAGGTGTCTCATATAAAGTGGAGGAAGATGGGCATGGATGTTAGCCCAGGGCCAGTCTTCCTCAGCAAAAAGAGGAGGGTTGGCAGATGTTAGCTCAGGGCCGATCTTCCTCAAAAAAAAAAAAAAAAGAATGTGGTTCTCTGGCTCTCCCGTGGGAGGAGAAGACAGAGGCTATGCTGCCAGGAGCAGTCTGGGTTGTGTGATGGCTACAGAGGCCTCATTGTAAATTAACAAGCTGGCGGGCCTGCCTCGTGCCTTAGCGGTTAAGTGCGCGTGCTCTGCTATTGGCGGCCCGGGTTCAGATCCTAGGTGCGAACCGACGCACCGCTTCTCCAGCCACGCTGAGGCCATGTCCCACATACAGCAACTAGAAGGATGTGCAACTATGACATACAACTATCTACTGGGGCTTTGGGGGGTAAAAAAAAAGGAGGAGGATTGGCAATAGATGTTAGCTCAGAGCCGGTCTTCCTCAGCAAGAAGAGGAGGATTAGCACGGATGTTAGCTCAAGGCTGATCTTCCTCACAAAAACAAAACAAAACGAAACAAAACAAAACAAAACACAAGCTGGCATCTCCTTGGTTTAGTGAGCAAGACAGGGAGACTTTGTCCTGGGAGCTGAAGCCTAGACTGTGGATGCCATCAGGTGAAGGCCTCTGGGGGCGGCAACCCATTTGGCATCCCCCCCAGACACCAGTGCATCAGCAGCATCAGTTCACAGAGCAGTAAACAGGGGTGGAGAGCCCAGTACCTTGCTCAAACTGGAGTAGTGCTTTGAGCTCACAGAGCCCTTTCTTTTTCCTGATCTGAGGATCTTTCCACTGCACCACCCAGCCTCCTGTGCCAGGGAGTCCTGGTCCTGTCCCATGGTCTGTGATAAGAAGGGCACCTCCCCCCCCCCCCCCCCTTCTAGCTGCTGGTTATACGAAGGCAAAGGAAAAAGGATCAGTGAAGGAGAGCTAAGAAGTGGCCTTTGTCACATGCCTGGGCAGTCCCAAGGGACCATACCTGCATCTTTTCATAAGGAACATCATCATAGACACGGGGCTCAGGCCATTGATCCTGGCAGGATCTTGCATATCTAGAAAATACAAGGCACAATGACGATGACAATGATGATGACACTCGGCAGCTTACAGTGCTGTCCTGTCCACTCTCTCATTTGATTCAGGCAGTGGTCAGAAGGTTGGTAATAGCAGCCATGCCAGGCAGCACTGGGCCATTGCTGTGCTAAGGGCTTCACAGGCAGGGGCCCCGGTGATTCTCACAACAGCTCGGGAAGTGGGGAATCCATCACTCGTCCTCTAAGTAAGAAAACAGAAGATCCAAGCTGGCAAGCACCAGCCCAAGCTGTTGGTCATGACAGAGCTGTGACTTGACCTGGCTCTCTCAATGCCGAATTCCATGTACCAGCCCCATGCTCACCTGGATGCTCAAAGATGTGAGAACCTAAGATTCTGTGGCAAGAGAGCAGAGCCCAGGCCACTAGGCAAAAGGGTTTCTCCACTTTTGCTCATTCCATCCACAGCTTCCCTCGACCGTGGGCTACCTCCTTTAGTCAGCCCACTCCCGCCTGCTGGAAGAGGAAGGCACCCACTCTGACTTTCCAAGGAAGCAGTCTTCCTCAGCCCTTCCTCCCTCCCTCCCAGTGTCCAGGGCTGGACTGGGAGCCTCTGAGAGGGAGCAGAGATAGGAAAGGCTGTGGGCAGCTGTGGGCTGTGGGGTGCTGACCCTTACAGGAAGGAGTTGCGCCCCGCGCTGACGATGCTGGTCAAGGTCTCCACGTCCACGTAGTCATAGTGCAGCGCCTCGGGAGTCACTTTGGAGCCCATCTCCACCAGCAGCAGCCCCAGCCAGCGGCCCATGTCCTCTGAGCAGCTTGCCTAAGGGAGAGGAGGCACCAGCCATGTTCATAGGCACAAGACTGTCAGGGTCTCTGGCTACCCGCTCCCTTCAGCCAAACCCATATGCGTATAGTACCTGTTATGCACCCAATACTGAGGGATTCAAGAAGAACACATATCAAAATCCAAGTGGCTTTTGCCTTCCCTCTATTCAGGTTTCTGCTCTAATGCCACCTCCTTAGAGAAGCCCTCTCTGACTACCTCTCTAAGACATACACCCTCCCTCATTATCCTCAGAGTCTTTCCCACCATTCAGATGTGAAAACAACATTTAGATGTTCCCTGAATTTTTAAAAAAATATTTTACTTTTTATTAGAGGAGGCTATTTCTCACATAACCCAAGCAATTTTTTTCTTGTGTTATAATTGCCAATTACTTGTAGTATTATATACAGGAAAGTCTCCAAGAAGTTGCTGGTCAACTAAACACATACTTATGGTTAGTTCTCATTTAAAGAGCATTATTATAAAATCAACTTAGCACAAAAATGCTAAACTTGAATAAAGGAAGCACACTTTTTACCAGAAAGCTCTGTGAATAATTTAAGAGAAATAGATCCATCTCAAACTATCAAAAATAAAAGTGAGTTACAGGGGCAATCTTTCTTGAAATTTAAGAACTGAGAGAGGCAGTGGGTACTGGGCAAAGAAAACAAGACCAAGAGGCTGAGTTTTAGTTCTAGGATAAGACCGGGAGCCCACTGACCCTCTGTGGAGCCTTGGACAAAGCACTTGGCTGCCTGGGCCTCAGTTTCCTTATCTGTAATGTGAGGGGGTAGTTATTTAAGTTTTCCTCCAGCGCTAATATTTTAAATTCTAAGCAGCTGAAGGATTGACATGTAGAAGAGAGATTAAACGTATTCTGCATAACCTCAGAGAGGAGGGCTAGGGCCACTGGGTAAGGACCACAATGAATGGATGAAATAAAATCATGTTTTCATTCAGCCATTTGTTCAACAAATATTAACTGAGCCATTCATTGTGCCTGACATCAGACTGGGTTCTGGAAAAACAAAAGTATGCAGAACAGGCATGGTTACTGCCTTCATGGAGCTTAAAGATTTCAACTCAGTATGGAGAAAATCTTTCTAAAAATTTAGGTTCAGTGGGAGGGGCAGGCTACCCTGAAGGGCAGTAGTTTGTTTATCTGAGGTGGACGGCCACTGCTGGGAAGGTTTTAGAGGGGGTTCCAGAGTCAGATCCAGGTTAGATCAGACTAGATGCCTTTCAGGCTTGGGATTTAAAGATATGAGAGAATAAACCAACCTTGGGTATAGGGTTGCCAGATTTAGCAAATAAAAATGGTAGAATGCTCTGTTTAATTCGAATTTTAGATAAACTACAAATAATTTTTTAGTATAGGTATGTCCCAAATATTGCACGGGATATATTTATATTAAAAACATTATTTGTTATTTATCTGAAATCCAAATTTAAGTGGGTGTCCTATATTTTATCTGGCAACCCTACTTGATCTCTGGCAGCAGCTGGCTTCCTTTGCCTTCGTCCTCAGTCCCCGTAATGTCAGTAGCAAGGTCCCAAGACAAAAGCTAATGCCCACACCAGAGCTCCTCTCAGTTCCCACCACCAAGCACCACCTGGACTCTCTCCTCTCACCTCCAAGATGGTGACCTCTTGCCGGTTGCGCAGAATCCTGAAGGCAAATGGGTGTCTGGGCCCAAAGCCCGGGGCCACCTCACAGCCACGGAGGGCGATGGCGTTCACGTGGGTCCGCAGGTCTGTGCGGTCCTTGTGGAAATACAGAGTGTTGCCATTCAGGCGGCACCAGCGTTCCTTCCAGCCCTGGTTCACCAGCACGTTCAGATAGCCTGGGAGACGGAGACCAGCAGCGTGACCTCCGACAGCCCAGCCCTGGGGCACCCCACGGTGGGGGATGCAAGTCGAGGTGCATGGGTCTGCACTCCGGGCGCAGAGCACCTGGACAACCCTTGTACTCTAGCTGGAAAGAAGGCGTTCTGGGTCCCGGATCAGCTCACTCTCTCCCAGTCTGTGACCTCAGACATCCTCCTGTCTCTCTGTTTCAGTTTCCTATCTGAGATACAGGGACTGCTAATCACATTTGTATATCACTGCACAGCCTTTGGACCATACCAAGCTTGATGAAAAGGGCAGGCGCTACTACAGAGAATGAATAAAAGACAACCCTCCCTCTTGCCTTGCCTCTCCCTAAAATATCAAAACTCGTCCTTACTGAAAGACAGAAAATAATGGATGATGCTGACACCTGGTGGCAGCATGTAGGAACAAAAACATCTAGCCAAGAAAGAATTATAAAACGAGCAAGGTACAGGCTCCAAATCTAAAATATCTAAAATATATGATTTCCTATTGGGTTCCAGTACATGGAACACTGCATTTGGATGAACAGAATAATATGGTTTCCCTTCCAAACCACTTTTAACTCACTTTGAATGCATTTATAATGAAACATACTTAAATATTTTTATCTAAGAAATTTCTTTATAAGACTGGGTTGTAACTTACACACCCGGCATGTTATATGCTGGGAAATAAGATACTCTCCTCTTATTATGGTGGAGGAAACTGAGGCCCAGAGAAGGGCAGTGACTGTGCTAAGATCACAGGGAGCACAGAAACATGAGAGTCAGTTGGCTTTTCCTTCTGCTGAGCGTCAGGGCCTCACGGGAGAGAAGTGATGGAAGGGCATGGGTTGTTGATGGGATAGGATTAACCATCTGGTCGGAGGATTCTTTCCTCTGCCTTGGGGTTGAGGTGGGTGAGGCCTGGGAGGGTCTCCTGGCTTAGCCCCAGGGCTCCCCGTCAATAGGGTCTGAATTCTCCTTCTCCTCATGCCTGGTACTCACCACAGCATGGAACCTCCTCGGTGGAGGGCATCTGCACGTCATCAGCCAGCACCTTCTTCTTGGAGAAGCCGATGATGCGGGTGATCTTGCGGCCTGCAGCCCTGCTCATTGAGCCCTTCAGCTCTGCCAGGCTGCTCTTCTTCCCTTTGCCTGTTGCTGGGGAGAGGGGTCAGGGGAGGGGAGGGAGACCCAAGCCCAGATCCACCCACCCCAAGCCTTCCCAGTGGCCCTTTCAGCCTGCACACAGGGCCTGGCCCACACGGCTCCAGGTGTGGACTGACCAGGTCACCCTACCCAGGTCTCCAGTGTGGTCAGGACCTGCTCTGCACTGTGTGCCTGTGGCAAGGCTCCTCCCAGCTCTAGCACCCTCAGGCCTAAGCCCCCAGAGGTTCCTACCATGTTCACAGGCCTCCCGGTGGCCGAGGGTGGAACAGTTGTCACCCATGCCCAGGCTGTCGGAGTCTGAGGTCTGCTTCTCTTGGGACAGCCTCTGGGGAGGGACACAGATGGCCCCGCATCAGAGAGCACACTCAGAAGCCTTCCTTTGTTGGTTCCATCTCCCCCTGACCCCTGCACATGAGGATTAGCTAATAAATATTTGTCAGTAACTATCATGTGCCTGATACTACACCAGGTATGGGGAGGACAGCGATGACTTAGGATGGTTGTGTCTTCGAGTGACAGTCTACTTGGAGAGCGAGGCAATTAATTACAACACATTGAGATAAACGTCCTAGGAGCTGGACCACATTTGGCAGGTGATAGGGCACGGGGAAGGTATTTAAGTGGGATACTAATGTAATGTAACCCATTTAGGATGCCTCCACTGGCGTCCAGTGGTCCACCAGTGACCTGGCCAGACAAGAGGGAGCAAGACTGGAAGCAAAAGAGCCACTTGAGAGTGTCATGTGAGCCAGAGGAGACTCAGTAAGCGGGTGAGCCAAGGTGACAGTGAGGATGGAGAAAGAGAGAGGAGTTGGTATTTTCAAAATAGTCATGAAAGGACTTGGTGACCAATAAATGTGAGTGGTGAGAAGACAGGAGTCCACTACAGTCCTATTTGGATGAGAAGATGGTAAAGACACACACACATACCATGGTAACAACTTCACTGCCAGCCAAAATTATTTTTACTCATCGTGCCAACTCTGGAGCAATCATTCATTCATCCATCCATTCATTCATTCATACAAGGTCAATTAAGTACCTACTACTATGGGAGGTGGCACGGAGTAGTCAGATGGACCTTGGAAGAAATTATGTCTCTAGTACCACCTATTAGCTGTGGGAATGTGGGAAAATCCTTTCATCTCCCCAAGGCTCAGTTTTCTCACCTGAATTACACTCTTTTCGGTGGACTGCTGTGAGGCCCCACAGAGCCCAAGTGAAATTGCGAGGCCCACAGACTATCATTTCTAATACCTGTGTGGTGTGCTGCCATCTCACTTTAAGAAGCTAAAGTGTGCCAGCCAGACTCAAGAAAGGATTAAAATGACACTCACCCACTTAAAAAGGTGGAATTACAGAGCTCTGAGGCCCTTAAACCTTTCCTGCCGGGGACCCCCCAGGCCAGGCTCAGAGATGCTTTGCTATAAGCATAGTAGTGGGGGGCAGGGAGGACAGGAGAGGCTGGGTGCTCCCCTCAATTTCCAAAGGCTGGGAAACTGGCAACTGTCAGACATGGGATAGAACTGTCAAAAGTATAAAGAATCACCCCTGTAAACTGTGAAACACAACTTATGGTTCTATTTGTTCTGCAACGGGTAAGTTTTTCATCGAGATAGAAAGCAAATACAAAGAAACACTGTGAGCACTTTGGAATTGACTTGATGATGGCACTTCAGTCACATGATTCCATGGAGAGACAGACCCACCAATACCACATCCCCACTCCCACTCCCCTCCAAAAATGCCACCCTAAACATTTTAGCTACCCTCCCCCTCTACACTCAACCACAGGAAAGCTCACGTCTAAGAGCTTGCCTCTTATTTCTCTACAGCCCCTTCCAACTGCACAACGGCACGCACCTGCAGGCGTGTACACACACACATACTCACACTCACATTCACACTCTTTCTCTCACACACACACTCATTCTCCAATGCTGCTTTCCTTCAGGCCCAATAGCAAAGGCTGAGTGAGTGAGGACAGGGTTGGGCTTCTCCTCCAGCATCCTCCTGGGCACGAGAGCCCCCCATGTCTCCTCTCCTAGTGACTGTCTGCTGACCCCACACCTGTGCTTCTGCTGCTCCCTTCCCTTGCAGCTCCTGTCCCTTGGCCCACCTCTGCCCCAGTGAAATCTTGCCCATTCTTTAAGGCTCAACATAGGTGCCATCTTCCCTGATCCCCCCCACCTCTCTGGCTAGCCTGAGCTCCCGTGGCCCTCACACAGCTTTCCAGGACCACTCTAATAGGGCTGACATGCTCCCCCTTCTCTCCAAGCCCAGCCACACTGGCCTCTTTCCATTCCATGCTTCCTTCTGCTCTAGGGCCTGCGCCCCCTGCTTGGAATGCCTGTCCCCTCCCTTTCCTCGCTAGTGTTTCACCCTCATCTGAAATGTACTCCCTGACCCTGAGACAAGAGCAGGCCCCCAGGCATACGCTCCCAGGGTACCTGGTACTTTTCCCTCCCAGCACTTACACAGCTTGGCAATTCTAAATCTGTGTGATGATTTGATTCGCGTTGACTCCGACTCCCCGCTGGGAGGGCAGGGGGCAGGTCTGTTTCTGTTAGAGTTGCACCCCAGTGCCGAGCACAGCGCTTGGTGCACGGCACATGCTCCTAACAACCCATCGATGGAGCTCAGGATGTCCTCCTTGAGAGGTGGGGTGGCAGAGTCATCAAGCGCCAGGCTGCCTGGGTGTAAATCCCAGCTCTGTTTCTTATTAACTATGTGACTTTGGGTAAACCTCTCTGTGCCTCAGCTCCTTATCTGGAAAATGTAATTTGTCAAAGAACAGTTGTGGAAATTAACTTAAGTAATAAATGTAAAGCATATAGAACAATGCTGGCCACACAGTCATATTCTGTAAATGCCAGCCTTTATTAGATCATGCAAGATCCACGTGTGTGGGTCTTAAGCCTCCCCTTAGGGTTTGGGGCTGAGTCCCTCTATCCCCCGCAGCACCCGGCCAAGCACAGGCACTCGCACGTGTTTGCTGATGGCCTGACCAACTACTAAACGATGGCTCCACTGGTCCCAGTGTGGCACACTCCCCTGAGTGACAAATTCCAACTGACTTTTCTGTTCAAATGTGACCTCCTCCTGTCCTGGCAGGGTTAGTCACTCCCTCCTCTGGCTTGTATTGTACCCTGGACATGGGCATTCATTCATTCATGCATTCATTAAGTCAGCAGACATTGAACACCTACTATTGCGCCAGCTCTGTGTTGGGCAATCTCAGGTGTATGACACCACCGCTGGTGCCTGGCTTCACCACCAGCCTGCGAGTCCTCCTGGGCAGAGCCCATGCTGCCTGGCCCAGAGGAAACCTTGTGGAGACAGATGTACCTTGTCTAGGTCCAGCTTGCACGGGAGGACTGGGGATCTGGGCACGTCTGCCCCCTCGGTTCCCCCGATGGGCTTGCTCACCTCTCGGATGACCTGTGGAGAGGACAAACAGCTGTCCCAGTGGGCAGGGACACTGTGGAGGCAAAAGGAAGAATGGGGTCTGTGCGGTCAGGGCCATCGAGCAGAGGGCTTGGGATCACTGGGCAGAAGAGATGGGTTGACGTGGCCTCCTGCCACACGTGTGGGCCACGTCAGGGTTTGAACAGGCTTTCTCTTGTGTCTGTCCCTTGAATTGAAAAGATACAGGGCCAGGAAACAAGAGGCTTGGCTTCTAGCCCTGGCTCCATTGCTAAGTAGTCATGTGGCCTTCGGAAAGCCACTTCCCTGCTCTGGGCCTTGGTTTCCCTGTCTGTAACATGGGTTATAACCTCCCTGGATTGTCTGAGGACCAGTGAGATCACGGGTGTAAAGGCCCAGGTGAACGAGGACTTGCTTCTGTGACTATGTTGGAGAGCCAGGGCTATCCCCTCCATTTCAAAGATGAGGAAACTGAGACTCCAAGGCATTCACCCAAGCCCACACAGCATAAGCATCCAGATCACGAAATAACAACGGCCACCACTTGTTGCTCACTGATCTGTGGCTTTATGCAGATTATCCCATTGCATCCCCACAGCAGCCTTGTGGGGCAGGGACCGCTGTGATTACCAAGTTACAGATTAGGATGAGGGGGCTCCGAGAGGCGAAGCCACGGTTGCCTCCCCTTAACCTCTGGGCTAATGGCCTCCCAGGATCGGGGTGTCAAGGCAGGCCTCCTAACTCCGGGTCAAGGGCACCTTCTGACCCACCGGCCCCTTGAGGGCAGAGGCTCCCCCAGCAGGCAGGTTCTCTCCCTTCCTTCCCCTCCTGAGACAAAGGCAATAATGAGAAACACAAAACATTCCAGTGGGAGAGCTGGTTATCACAGGAAGGAAGGGAGGATGGGGAGGGAGGGAGGGGTTTGGTTTCTTTGTTCCAGCAGGAAGATCAGAGGAGAGAGAGAAAGGTGTCAGAGTGAAATGGAGGCAGGGTGCAGGGCCAAGGGCCTGCTGTAAGGGACTGGGGGCAGGGCTTCACCATCATCACACAGTAATCCCTGATCGTTACTGAGCACTGACTGCCTGGCAGGCACTGTGACAACTGCTCTCTAGAATCCTTACGAGAACCATTGTATAGAGGAGGCAACCGAGGCACAGAGAGGCAAAGTCATTTGCAGAAGATCACACTGCCAGTAAGTGGCACTTAGGCCTGGGATTGAACTCAAGTCTGTGTGTCACCAAACTCCTCCCTCGTCATCACAATGCCACCTTGCCTATGGCCTTTGGAGTAGGTTTCCTTGTTGGCTTCTAACCCTAGCCTCAACCACTTGGTTGTGTGACCTTTGGCAAGTCACATAAGTTCTCTGTGCCTCAGTTTCCTCATCTGTAAAATGGGAACAATAATAGTCCCACTGCCAAAAGTAAATGAGGTCATGTTTGTATAGCTCTTAGCACAATGCATGGCACGAAGTGAGTGCTCAGTACACAATCACTCTCATTGTTCTGTGCAGCTGCAAGACGCAGAAGCTGGATCATAGGTGGACGTTACAAGGATGCGCATTTCGCCTAAGATAAAGAAGAATTTTTCCTTTTTTAAAAGAAAAAAAAAGATTAGCTTATCTAATGATAAAATCAGCTTCCTTTGTAGATGTTAACCTCTCCATTCCAGGAGATGGACAAGTGCAGGCTGGACAAGCCCACAGTGGGGATGTTAGAAAGGAAAATAAAATACTTAAGAGGAACAAAGGCTTCCAGCCTGAGGTCTGTCTCCTGGAAACGTCCAAGGCCTATTTCCACACATAAGCCCTAGCCATGCATAGGGCAATGACCCCCTCTCCCTGAGCGAGGCCTGTTGTTCCAGGGAAAGAGCCCACCCCACTGAGGGCTGGGCCTGGGGAGGAGAGGAAGGAAGGGAGAGAGGGCGGGTGGGAGGAAGGCTCAGGCCCCCTGTACCTTCAGCCACTCCTCGGCCTGCTCCCGGCTCTGCAGTGCCAGCACCAAGACCTCAGTGGCCCCCTGCGAGAAGCGCAGCTCGTGCCTCTTGTGCCGGCTGTCCTTGGGCACGTAGATGACGCCGCAGACATCCAGCGCCAGCCTCACATGTGGCTGCCGGTCCTTGGAGCTTTTGTAACACTGAACAGGGAGAGAAGGGGTCAGGTCTTCCTGGAGTGGAGGGTGGGGGAGGAGATACCCTCAGGCAAAGGCTCGGGGGAGCTCCGCCTACCCCACAGAGATCTCCCCTACCCAGCCCATCCGTGGGCACGGCAGGAAGACAGAGGCTTTAGCTATTCACCCCAGAGAAGAGAATCCTGGGAGATGGGCGTCTTTGGACAATCTTCAGATCTTAAGGGCTACCGATGGGCCCCTGGGGGCACAACTACCTATTTAGGAAGAGGCAGATTTTAGCACAATACCAGGAAGACCATTCTAGTCTAAAGAAGCAGAGAAGAAACAGACTGGCTTGGGAGGAAGCCAGCTCTCTGCTACTAAAGGGCGACATGGCAGGAATGTGGGAGAGCGAATTCTAGCTGAGATGGAGGGTGGGCTTGGGAAGTCTAAAGTTTATCAATAATGATTCTCACTTCTCAATTCTTATTATGAAGCCAGCATTACCTTGATACCAAAATCTGACAATGGCATTACAAAAAAGGAAAATTATAGGCTAATTTCTCTCATAACATAGTTGCAAAAGCCCTAAACAAAATATTAGCAAATAGAATCCAGACACATATAAAAAGCATACTGCATTAAGATCAAGTAGGGTTTATTCTAGGAATGTAAGAGCAGGTTAGCATTGAAAAACCAGCCATATAATTCATAACATTAACAGAAAAAAGGAGAAAAACCGCATATCTCAATAGAAGTAGAAAAAGTATTCGGTAAAACTCTGCACCCATTTGTAACATAAACTCTTAGCAAACCAGGAATAGAGAACTTCCTTAATGTGATAATAAAGGGCATCTACAAACAACCCACAGCAAACATCAGCCTTGATGGTGAATTACTAAAACTTTCCTTCAAGATCTGGACTTTACATTGTGCTGGAGGTCCTGACCAGTGCAATAAGTCAAGGAAAAAGTAGAAAGCATAAGGAGTGGAAAGAAGTCAGTCCTAACCTTGGACTTGTTCTGGCCTGGGATGAGCTTTTCACTGACCCAGGGTAAGAAAGGGCCATGTTTCAACTGGATATATGTTGGGCAAGGCAGGTCAGCAGATTTTTGGGTAAAGAGCTATTTTTTATTTTTTTAATAATTTTATTTATTTATTTTTCCCCCCAAAGCCCCAGTAGATAGTTGTATGTCATAGCTGCACATCCTTCTAGTTGCTGTAGTGGGACGTGGCCTCAGCATGGCCGGAGAAGCAGTGTGTCGGTGCGCACCTGGGATCCGAACCCGGGCTGCTAGCAGCAGAGTGCGCGCACTTAACCGCTAAGCCACGGGGCCGACCCGGTAAAGAGCTATTTTTTTTTCTGAAATTATGTCCACCTTCCTACTTTGTAATTAAAGGTACATTTTCTTTTATGAAATGATAGCGATGAGAGATGGTGAATTTTAAAAAAAGGGAGAAAGCAAGTTATGTAATAACAAGTGCTACATGGGTTCAGTTTTAGCAAAGACAGGTACATGGAAATGAGTGTGGAAATATGTATATTAAACCTTAACAGTGGTTAGCTCTGGGTCAATGGGATTATAGGTGGTTTTTAAGAATCATTTTTCATTTTGTTTTACTCTGGTTTTATAAATAAACACATTTACTTGCATAATGAAGAACAATAAACATTGTTTAAAAGAGATAAAAAATTCGTTCTTGGCAAAACAAAAACTTGGTAAAGTCTATATCGGGTCTTCTAGATTTTTTTTGTTTTGTTTTGATTTTTAAAATTCTGTTCGACTGGGAGAGCCCTGATCTCAGAAGCACCAGGCTTTGAGCCTCTGTGCATGAAGCAAGCCCAGAGGAACTGAGGCAGACACACCTGCACGCACACAGGTACACACACACACACACACACACACACACGTGCAAGTCCATGTGAGGCCTAGAGGCACACGCCCACGGCCACTCACCAGGAGCTGGTCTTCCTTGATGACGGTCAGCTGCTTGGCCCACTGCCCGAAGCGCTTTTTCCGCAGCAGGAAGGCACATATCCTGCAGTCCCTCACCAGGTGCATGGAGGCCTCCTCCGAGGGCCACTGGTGCGTGGGCTGCGGCCCCTTCCCTTCCTCTTCCTCCTCGTCATAGGACTCGTAGGAGCTGCTCATTGCGTCAGAGTCATTGTCTGCAGGTGCGGTGGCAAAGGACCCGCCACTGTGCCGCCGCCCGGGAGGTACATTCTTACCCCTCTGCAGGCGTCCCTGCTCTGGGGCCCCCAGATCATGAAGGGGTGGGCATGAGGAGTGAGCATGGTAATGGCTACCCTCCCACATGGTCACTGTTTCACAGAGTTACCACTGGCTGTGTGCTCTCGGTAACTTCACTTCTCAGAGGTTCAGTGTTCTTATTAGTAAAATGGCCATAATAAATAACAGTATCTACCTCATGGGGCCACTGCGAGGATCACTGAATACAGAGTGCTTAGCCCAGTTTCTGGCACTCAGTGAGTGCTCAGTAAACATCAGAGGAGGTGGTGAGCACATATATGCCAAGGGTCAGGTCAAGGCCTGCTCTTCAAGGACAGAACCTTCTGAACACCCTCCTGGTACTTACAGGAGCTCTTCAGCTCCCCATTCATCCTGGTTGTGGAGTAGCTGCTGTCTGCGTCCTCGTAGTAGCCATCCACGATGGAGTGGGCTGGGCTGCAGCCGTCTGCGGGATTGCCAGTAAGAGCCGCACCTTGGAGAAATGCAGGCAGACTCCAGAGGCTAGGGCTGGGGAGGATCCTGGACACCGTGCCCCTCCTCAGGGAAGGGAGGGTGGAGCTCCCTGCAGCTCCCCAGCCAGGGCGTGGGGCCTCCTCTCTGCACCTCATCTGCTCTAGCTTCCCACATGCCCTCTGTGCTCCAGGCCTGCGTCCATGCTATCCCCTGTGCTCTCTTACCTTCTGCTAGAGAACGCCTACTCATCCTTCAAGACCCATCCTTCAAGATCTTTCCTCTGACCTTCCTAGGCAGAGAATGGTCAGCTCCTCCTCAGTGATCCCAGAGCACTGATGTGTGTGTGCGTGTGTGTGTGTCTTAGTCACAGCACTGGTCCCTGTACTGCAGGGGCCCCAGCTGCTTGGGCTCAGACCCCCTCCCTGCTCTGCCGTTGCCTGATCTTCTGCCACCTCAGCCCTTCCACTCACTTCCTAATATATGTGCTCCCTCTTCTTGTCAAAGTGATCTCCTTGTAAACCTCTGCAACCATAGAGGAACTGGACTAGAGAGATAATAATAACGCACACAATAGTGACTATGGCAGCTGCCCACGCTGAATTTTCACAACACATTCCCATCCAGGGCAGCAGCACAGGACAGGGGTTGGGAGTATCTCAAATTGTACTCTGCATCAGAATTATTGGGGGTCTTTTTAGAACGCAGAGCCCTAGGCTGTATCCCCAGAGACTCTGATTCACTAGTGTGGGCTGAGGTTTAAAAAAAAATTTTTTTTAATTATTTAATAGGATATTTAAAAAACATGTGTAAAAATAGAAATATGTTGAACTCCAAGGAATTGGATTTTTTAAAAATAATTCAGGTTATTTTGATGCAGATGGTCTCCCGAGCACACTCTGAAGTTCAGTGGGTTAAAGGCATGTGCTTTGAGGTTGATCAGATTTGAGTTCAAACCTATCTTCACATTTACTGAGTGACCTCAGAAAGAAAACACAGTTTCTCTGCATTTCAGATTCCTCCCCTTAAAGTGACATGAACAGTTCCCACCTTGGATTAGTGCTATAATGCATATAAATTCGGCACAGTGCCTGGCACACATAATGTACTAGACAAACGCCAGCCATCACTATTATTATCATCTCCTGCCATTCCCACAATGCAGGGAGGTAGGTATTAGCCCCATTTTACAGATGAGGAAACTGAGGCCATGCGGTTTGCTAGTGACAGAGCCTGGGTGAGACTGAGGTTGCCAGCTCAGGGAATAGAAGCACATGCCTCCTCCAGGAAGCCTTCCTTCACCCAGTGTAACTCGCTCTCATACCACGCTGCTCTTCAGAGCACTGCTCAGGGCTCCCAGGCCCTGATGTCCATCTGTTTCCTGAGGACGGCAGCACTCAAATTCCCAGCAACCGGGACACCCAGTTCTATCTCCCAAGTTAGGCTCAGAGCCTGCCTTTCCCAGCAGGTACTCTGAGGCCTCAGATCATGGTGACATCTCCTGTGGGGTGGACTGGGGGAGTCAGGACCAGAGGTGAGGGCTGGGGGAGGAGGAAGTGCGATGGGGAAGGGGGAGGGGGTACCCTCAGCAAAGTGCTGGGACACCTGGCAGGGCTGGACACTGTGTTCGAGAGGAAGGATACTCCCTGACGGGCTTGGCGCTCTCCCCCTAGACAAGGTCCCTGGCCTTCCGGAGGCACTCCCTTCCCTCCTGCCCCAGGATCCCCGCTGCTCCTGGGAGGTGGCTTCTCAGCCCCAGCCCCATCCAAGAGAGGAAGGAGCTCTCTGGGAGGTGGAGGAGCCTCATTCAGCTGAGGGACTTGACCTGGGGTTCAGGGCCCTGCAGCACTTTGTCTTCTCTTTCCTCCCCTGTCCTCGAATGGTTAAAACAGAGTGACCCACTGCACATACGAACAGCTGCTTGCAGCGACACAGACCCCTAGACAATCAAGGCTGAAGAGTACTGAACCACCAATCACCTGGTCCAATACCCCATCTCACTTTGTTTTAGCTAGTTTATTAATCAAAAATAATATGCTACAGTAGCCCAAAGGTGGAAACAACCCAGATGTCCATGAACTGATGAATGGATACACAAAATGTGGTATATCCATACAATGGAATATTATTTGGTCATAAAAACGAATGAAGTACTGATACATGCAATGACATGGATGAACCTCGAAAACATTATGCTAAGTGAAAGAAGCCAGACACAAAAAGCTACATATCGTATGATTCTATTCATACGAAATGTCCAGAGTGGGCAAATCCATGGAGAGAGAAAGCAGACTGGTGGTTGGCAGGGGCTCAGGGGAGAGAACAGGGAGTGACTGCCTAATGGGTATGGGGTTTCCTTCTGGAGCGATGAAAACATTTAGGAACTAGCTAGTGGTGACAGCTGCACAACACTGTGAATGTACTAAATGCCACTGGTGGTGCACTATAAAATGGTTGAAATGGTCAATTTTATGTTATGTGTATTTTACTACAATAAAAAAAATATATGCCCACGGTGAAAAGTGCAGTCAGTACAAAAGAGTATGAATGGGAAAATATGTTCCCTTCACTGACACTTCTGTTCATTTCCCACATGAAAATACTGTTAATAGTTTCTTGCATATCCTAGGAAAAATTGTTAAAATGAATGCATGTGTGTGTACCCCATTAAAAACCAAATGAAATTATGTTATATGCAGTATTCTGTGTCTGAGTTCTTTGCAATGAATATATCTTGGACTTCATTTCTGATCAGCACAGACAGACCTATTTTATTTATTGTTTTGGTGGCTGGAGAATATTCCACTGTGCTACTGAATGACAGAAGGGCGTCACACAAACATTATCCTATACAAGTGCAACCACACGTGCTGGGTCATCCAAAAACTGTAATACAGTTTCTTGTATGTAATGGTAAGTCCCTGTGCTCAAGCCAGTGACTTATCTGATCCTCAAAGAAACAGCCATCTTTTGCAACACTGGAGGAAACCGATTGAGAGACTAGTCAAAATCAAAGACTTCTCTTTGTGGGCAATTTAAGAGATTTTTAAAAGGTGATTTGTACCATTGCCCTCTAAATTATTTTATTGTGCTCACCTATGAGTAAAAATATATACATATAATATACTATTTATATACAAATTAAATATGTACATATAAGCTAATTATAAGTATTATGCTACCATTAGATTATAAATACTAAAACTTTAAAATATTCACGTGGAAATTTTATTTTTTTATTTTTTATTTTATTTTATTTTTTTTTGTGAGGAAGATCAGCCCTGAGCTAACATCCATGCTAATCCTCCTCTTTTTGCTGGGGAAGACTGGCTCTGAGCTAACACCTATTGCCAATCCTCCTCCTTTTTTTTTTTTCCCCAAAGCCCCAGTAGATAGTTGTATGTCATAGCTGCACTTCCTTCTGGTTGCTGTATGTGGGACGCGGCCTCAGCATGGCCGGAGAACCCGTGGGTCGGTGCGCGCCCGGGATCCGAACCCGGGCCGCCAGTAGTGGAGCATGCGCACTTAACCGCTAAGCCACGGGGCCAGCCCTCACATGGAAATTTTAAAAAGATGTATTGAACTAAATATAAATGAAGTTTCTAATACTTCTGCCTACATCATTTCATGAATCCTCTGGGGCGGCCACATTCTACTCTGAAGACCTCTGACTTCCACCACGGGCTTTCTTATCTTATGCATTGACTTTGTAACCTAATCCACCTGTAAGATGTGATTCTGCTGAAACACAACTATTCCACCAGTCCACTGAAGAGGAGCTCTCAGGTGAGCACCAGCTTCAGTGCTATGAACCGTGTTGTGGGGTCATCTGTGTACCTCCATCCTAGCACATTTATATGTGTGCATCTAGCCCCTCTTTCTTATTTTAAGGGTAGGGGAACAGAGGCCGAGAGAGGGGAAGGGGGTTGTCCAAAGCCACACAGAACTGGGACTAGAATCCAAGCCCCTGACCACTGGGGCCATGCCCACTGGCTCACCCAGGCTGTCATGAGGGAGGTCAGGTACTCAGGCAGCTCCTCAGGAAGTGGGCATGGCTGGGCAGTGCCCAGCTTGGAGCTCTAGCCCCAGCAGGACACACAGGCACTTCAGGAGAGGAGCCTCCTGCCCTTGTCCCTACCCCTGGGGGACCAGAACTTACTGTGGGAGCTGATGTACTCGGGGGACTTGCCCGGCCCTAGGGGAAGGGCCTCCTCATAGTAATCCTCTGGTGGAGGCCTATTGGGGAGCGGTGGAGGCAGGTCGGCTGCCTAAAGGAGGAGAAGGGAGGTGTGTGAGACCAAGAAGGGCAGCAGAGCAGAGGGGAGCAGGCAGAGTGACGGGAAGGAGGCTGGGGGAGAGGGAGGCAGGAGCTCCTAGAGGCAGGATGCAGTCTCTGAACGTGAAGACGTAACTTCTAATAGAGTGGCAGAAGGGCCAGGTTGGGAAACCTTGTGAGAGTGTCTTTTGGTCCTGTATTCATTACCCAAATTATGTAAGCATCAGGGCTCCTCTGTAATGTCTGAAACTTTTGTGGACTGCCACATAGACGTAGTTATACTTTAGACTGAGCACATGCAGAATTATCAAAAGTTACTGTGAGTTCTGCCATACTTTGCAACCCCACCTACACGCATGTGAGGAACAGCAGGATAGGTAAATGTGAGAGAAGTTATTTAGGGAGGCAGGATTGCCTCGTGGCTAAGAGCTTAGGCTCTGGGGCCAGGGAACCCCAGCT
This sequence comes from Ceratotherium simum simum, assembly GCF_057802395.1. Classification (NCBI taxonomy): domain Eukaryota; kingdom Metazoa; phylum Chordata; class Mammalia; order Perissodactyla; family Rhinocerotidae; genus Ceratotherium; species Ceratotherium simum. The sequence goes on from NC_141903.1 coordinate 27,870,183, forward strand.
TTACAGCTAAGCTCTGTCACTTACTAGTTGTGGGACATCGACATGTCACTTACTCTCTCTGAGCCTCAATTTCCTTACCTGTAAAATGGGGATAACAATTATGCCAGCCTCATTCAGTTGCTGTGAGCATGTAAAGGACATAATAAGTGGTCAACAATTGGTACCAATGATGGTGATGATGACAGTGAATTATGTGGTCAATAGACAATGCCTGATGTGATTATGTGCCCCTTGCCTTAATTCCATGGCCCCAAGGCTAGGAACCCTAGCTATGACCCAAACCGTTTTGTAGGTGAAAAACTCAGGCTCAGAGAGGGGAAGTGATTTGCCTACACAGCAGTGGGGAGGAGGGCAGAGGCCACCCAACTTCTGATCCAGAGCTTTCCCCATCACTCTGCCTGTGTCACTGCAATCAGAGGTTGGGGTGGGGATATCCTTTGGGACTGAAGGGACAGGTCAGTTCACCACATTATCCCTGCTCAGCAAAGGCACAGTGAGCACGTCATGAGTCTCTGAAATGTTCTCACGGCACTGTTTCTGCCCTTAACCACCACACGGAAGAGAAAACAGGGTCCCGTACAGCCAGGAGGGTCCCCAGCGTCAGGGGGAGAGCCTTCCTTTCCCCTCCAGATGGACAGAGGGCCTGAGGGTGTGGGAAGCCAGGCCATGACTCACATGTCTCAGAGATGGGCTCTTGGCTGGCTCAGGGCTGGCTCCTTTGCCGGGGTCCCCATCGTCCTCTGGCATGTCCCGAAGGTCACTCAGGTCACAGTCTATGGAGGATCAGGCCATTGGGTAAAGAAAGCCGAGGATGAGCGGAAGAGGGCTGGATTTGGGGTGGGAAGGCCTCCACCACCTCCTCCATTAGTAACCCTGAGCAAGTGACTTTACCCTGAGATTCAATCTTCTCATCTGTAAACTGGCCGCAATAATCCCTGGCTTGTCTATCTCCCAGGGTTACCGAGAGGCTCAAATGAGATAATTTTTGGTAAGTGCTTTGGAAATTTCAAGGGTTATGTCATGAAAGCACAGTGTCTTCCCACAGTGTCTGTCAGCTCCTAAAACTCTCTCACCTGACCCACAGCTTTCTCCCTGTGTTGAACAGTGCTGTCTTCCCTCGAGACCGAGCAGGCACTGCACACACCCTGCACACAGCCCGGCTCGGCTGCTCCCACGCCCGTGGCGCCACTGCGAGTCCCTCACAGCTCCATCTTCTAGACTGCTAGACCGAGCCGCCAGACTGCTCGACCCAGAGTCCCAGGCGGCCACTACCAATGATGCAAGTAGCAGGCGAGACGATGCGCTATGGGCCACACTTCTTTGGTCTGCGCGTTCATCTCTCCCTTTTCTCACACCTTGGGGATGATTTCCCATAACCGTACAGATTTCCACTAGACTTTCAGACCTGGCAGGGCCCAGAGAGGCCAAGGGACTTGCCCAAAGCGACTCAATGCTATAACACTGGAGCCAGGCCCAGAGGCAGGTATTTCCCCGGCCAATCTGGGGACCCTTCCACGGACTGAGGTCAGCAGAGGCTCGCTTACCAAATTCTTCAAAGAGGGACTCCACGAAGCTGGGCCCGGAGTGGAGGTCAGCTGTGTTCACGTACAGGTAGGAGACTTCTTTTGCTGTGAGGAAAGAAGAGAACACGCCAGCAGTGAGGAGGGAGGGGACCGGTGGCTGCTGACTCCGAGGAGGGGTCTCCCCTGCCCCACTCAGATTTTTATCCCACAAAGGACACAGCATTCAGTGTGCAAAGCTGTGCACATCCTAAATTATTTCCCTGATTTTCAAACATTGTTTTCATTTTTACATTGTTACTGAGGATCTCCTTCACCAAGTGAAAGGATGCCCAGAGCCCAGCATAGAAAACAGGTTATAGGGGCTGCTCTGGGGATGGCCAGGGTACAGGGGCTCCGGTGAACACAGTCCCAAACTGCTGCCCCTTTCATCCTCCCACAGTCCTGTGAGGGCAGCTGATGATATGGACCTCTTTTGTCACTGAGAAGTGAGGCTCAGAGAGTCTCCCAGTGGTGACTTCCCACCATATCACTCAGACCCTCAAACACTGCGGGACACAAGTAGAGCTTATTAGGGTTTACTGAGTCCTCGGATTTGCATATATCATCTCGTGGGCTGACTTAGGGTGTAGAGAAAAGGCTGGAGCAGACGAGGGGCCTTGCTGCTCAGTAGACAGGGAGTCAGAGAGGCTGTGGGGAGTAGAGGGAGGGACAGTAGTAAAGATGTGGGGCCTGCGTACAACTCACAAAGATGAGGGTGTGTGTGTGTGGGTCTGTGTGTAGGAGTGTGTGATGTGTATGTGCTGTGTGTGCTGTGTGTCTATCTGGTGTATGTCAGACTGTGTGTGAGTGTTCATTGTGTGGGCGTGTGTACTATGTGTATGTTAGTGTGTTGTGTGTGAAAGCATGTGGGTGTGAGAGATGTGTTGTGTGTCATGTATGCTGTGTATGTGAGTTCATGCTGTATGTGAGAGCACGTTGTATGTCATGTGTGATGTGTTATGTATGTGAGAGCATACTGTTAGTGAGAGCGTGTTTGTGTGTGGTGTGTGTCATGTAGTGTATATTTGTTATGGACATGCTATGCATGTGAGGCGCATGCGAGGACGTGTGTGTGGGAATCTGGTATGTGGCATGTATATGAGCGTGTGCTGTGTGTGAGAGCATGTTGTGTGTCGTGTGTGGTATGTGTTTGTTATGTATGTGAGGTGTATGTGAGAATATGTGTGTGTGAGTGTGTTGTATGTGGGAGTGTGCTATGTGGTGTGTACATGAGTGTGTGTGAGTTTGTAGCGGGTGGGGGATGGATGAGTCCAAAGAGCACAGCGAGGGTTGTGGTGGAGAAGGGCTGAAGTGGATGAAGACATTGGGCCAGATCATGAAAAGTACTGAATGCCATGCTGCAAGGTCTGTGTTCTCCTGCTGGCAGGCCCTGGGGAGTTCCGGAAGGTTCTTGAGGATCTCTGGGCAGAGCGTTGAGGGCTGACCTGGGAGGGGCTGCAGGCTCTGCAGGATGGAGGCCACGGCCATCTTCTTCTCCAGGGTGGTGTCGCTGAGGTACTCGTGGTCCAGGAGGCTGAGCAGCCCTGTGAGCTCGGGGAGCAGCTGCTCCAGCACTGAGGAGGGAGGCAGATGGAGCATGGTCACAGCTCTGTGTCCAGGATCCTGGCCCCGCCCCCACCCAGTAGAGGCCAGGGAAGCAGGGGCCGCGGGCAGGCCTGGGTACAAAGGGAGACCTCAGAGGCCCTCCCAGAGCTGTCCCATTGCTGGCCACCCAGCGTCCCTTGGGAGAGCCCTGCTCAGTTAACCATGACATTCCTCCAGGCCTCCCCCTCTACCTCAGATCTCATATGTCCCTCATCTGAGGACTGGACCTCCCGGGCTCACCCTGGCAACTCTGAGTCCAGACAGCCCTTGCGGAGCACTCAGGCCTCCCTTTGTCCCAGCCTGACCTCTGCTTTACAGGCCCGGGGGGTCCTTCCTCACTACAGCTCGAGGCTCAATGCAGGTCCCAGGCCGGAGCCTCCAGCCGTCCAGGACACAGGCAGGAAGGAAGCCCTCCTGTCCCATCAGTTCATATGCTTCAATCTCTGGAAGCTTCTGTTTCCGGTGCCTTGGTGGGAGCCAAACTAAACATTAACCCTTCCCACCCCAGGCCGAAGTCTCTGGTCACCATTCTTTCTCTCTGCGTTACACCAGCGCTTCTCAAATTTGAGCACTGCAGGAATTACCTGGTGATCTTGTCAAAATGCAGATTCTGACTCAGGAGGTATGGGGTGGGACCTGAGACTCTGCATTTCTGACAAGCTCCCAGCTGCTGCTGCTGCTGCTTGAGACCACATGGAGTTGCAAAATCCTAGAGCACAAAGTCCTTTAAAGACCGGAGCATGCTAAGACCATGATGTCATCCATGTCTCCGTGTCCCCAGCAGTAACTTGGGACTTGGTTTGCCTTAGAGCCGAACACCAGCCTCATTACAGTGGTAGTACTGTCCTACTTTGTAACTCGCCAACCACTTGTGCGTAACAGTAAAAGCTGACCTGTGCTGAATAATTATTGTGAGCTGTGCTAAGCCCTTTCATACTTATTGTCTCCTTTAAATCTCATATAAAGCCTTTTATTACTTCCATTCTATGGAGGATGAAACGAAGGCTTAGTGAGGTTAAATAACCCGCAGGGTCACACAGCCAGCAGAGCCTCGACTGGACTTGGTTCCCTTTTTCTACACTTCTGACCATGGCACCACAGCGCGTTGCAGTTATTTTATATGATCCTCCCAACAAGTTTTAAGATAGGTCCCATGATCACCCCTACTTTTTAGATGAGGACACTGAGGTTCAGAGAACATAAGTAACTTGCTTGAAGTCACACAAGGCAGCAGGAGAGCCGGGAGTTCAGCTCCAGTCTCCTCTCTCCCAGCTCCATACGCTTCTCCCCACCCTGGGCCCTCCTGAGGAAACCTGAGACTCTGACTTGTGGCTACAGGGTCTGGATGTGTAAAAAGGGCTATAACACCATGCATAAGAGGACCGGCCCTGGAGCCAGACCACCTGGGTTCAAGTTCATGCTCCATCATTCCTCAGCTGTGGGACTTTTGGCAAATTACTTAACCTGTGACTCAGTTTCCGCCTCTGTAAAGGGGAGGGGGGTAATAACAGCACCTGCCTTGTGCGGTTGCTGTGAGGATTAATTATACCAGGCAGGAAAAGTGCCTTGTCCCGTACATAGTAAACGTTCACCCCCAGTCAGCTGTTACTGTCATCATAGTATTTACTGTGTGATCTGTGCTGAGTGGGTCTGGGAGGGTCTGCCTCCCTCAGCAGGCTGTGACGCTCTAGAAAATGCAGACTTACCATGAATCTCAGCTCCCTTAGCATCTAGTCTGGGGCCTGCTCGGTGTGAGTGCTCCACATGTATTCGATAAGAGAGGGAATGAACAGATGACCACACGAGGACTTTTTTAAAAAGAGAAATCTTATGTGTAGATAGTGGCACTTGTTGGGAAAATGTGACGTTGCAGTCTCTCTGTGGCATTCTATCACCACCTCAAATTTGCTGGAAATGAGCTAAAGGCTGATACTGACAGGTGCCACCTCACGAGCTGTCTCTGCCTTGGGGCACTGGGCTTTCCATGCACTGTCTCATCTAGTCCCCACAGCACATCTGTGAGCAGGTCCTATGGGGATACCTAGGCTCCAGAAGATGAGCTGAGGGAAGCTATGGGACCATCTCACAGCTTGAAAGAGGAGGAGCCAGGCTGATTCCAAGTTTGTGTGATTCCTAGAGCCACTGAGTCACACAACTCCAGGAGGCACCACTCACCTCAGAGCCCAAGTGAAAGGTGCCTGCGGGCTCTGCTGCCTCCAGGGCCTGAGCCCTGGTAACACCACGTGAGTGAGGTTCTGGATGGGGAGGTTCCCTCTTTGAAGCAGGAAATCATTTAAATGATTTTAGCCAAATTTTAGCTATGGTGAAGGAAATATTTTCAAATGGAATCACAAACCTCTCTGGCACCAACAGACACACCAAAAAGTCAGTTAACTCAATTCCAAAATATTTACTGAGCACTAATGATGTGCCACTCGGGGGAACTAGAAAATGAATAAGATACTGTTCCCGTGGGCATTCTCTCTCTCTCTCTCTCTCTAATATACACACACAGACACATAATTACTTGCCAGGAAGGCCATGGTAAAAGCTACAGGAAGGCATGGCAGAGTACCACGAGAGCTTTCTTGTGGCCTGCAGCCGTGGTTCATATTAGAAAATCCATGACACTGCTCTGCCATCACGCGGGAACGTCAAGGCTATGGGGTGCAGCGGCTGTTCATCCCTCTACCAGCAGTTCTGAAACTTTAGACTCAAGACTCCTTTACACTTGTAAAAATTATTGAGGACCCCAAAGAGCTTTTGTTTTATGTGGGTTCTGTCAATCAACATTGACTGTAGTAACAATTAAGACTAATAAAATTTTAACACACAAGAATACACAGGCACGCATCCCATCAGCTTTTAGCGCTACCACATCACGGCATGTCACATAACCTCTGGAAAACTCCACTGTACGAGAGCAAAAAATGCCTATAAGGTCTTAGCACTATCTAAAACTTAGTTTTGACCCTGTGAAACCCCTGAAAGCATCTTGGGGACTCCCCCAGGCACTCCCCATCCCAACCACACCTTTCTGAGAACTGGTGTCCTTCAATGAATGACCTCCGATTGCTCAACCTAAGTCCCTCTCTCTGTCCCTCTCTCCCCACCTTCTCTCCTCTCTCTCCCTCCCTTCCTTTCTCTCCTTCTTTTTTACTGTGAAGTTCCAATGATTTTTTCTTGCTGCTATCAGCAAGTGCCTATGTGTGGCAGCATTCTCGCTTCTAAAAGCTCTCTCGCTTCTAATTTAAGGTTTGTTACAATTGTTTCTAAAGTAAGAACAATTAGGTTCCGAATGAGTTCTCTGCATTTAAAGACATGAGCTATAGTACCCAAGCTTTGTACACCTTTTGTGTTTATTCTTGGTCCTTGATGGGATTCCTAACACAAGACCGTGACTTTTCATTGAACCGAGATATGATCACAAAAGTCCAAACAGAGCAAAGGAGGGAACTGAGTGAATCTGGGAGAAGCAGATGGGGAGTGAGGAGCTGCCCAGTCCTGGTGGCGCTTGGTTTCTGCAGCCTGGGAGGAACGGGCAGGCAGCAGGTGGCAGAGGGAGAGTCACATAGTTTCTAAAGTGCAGTTGGCAGAGGGAGCCTGAGCCAAGGGGGACACTCAGCCTGCAGGCAGTGAGCGGGCAAGAACGCTTCCCTAGAGCTGAGCGGTTACCATGTGCAGAGCAGTTAGCACGCAGCATCTCATTTAATCCTCATAAACCGCACAAGAGGTACCTTGTGTTGCTATCCGAGCCCTATGGGGGGGAAGGGCTCAGAGAAGTGAGGCCACCCAGATAGTAAGCGGTAAGGCCAGGCCTTGAGGCCAGGTCTGTCTGACTTCAAAGCTTGTACTCCGTTCCTGAGCAGCAGAGGCCAGTCCTGGGCAGGGAGGAGGCAGGCAGGGGGCGGGCAGCCCCTCAAGGCCTCCTGCTAAGGGCTCTGGACTATGACTTCATTGGGGCTCCTGACCTGGGGGTCCCCTCACTGGGTGGCCGGGAAATCCTTATTGTGGGGCTGAAATTCCTGCTCAGTGGGCCTCTCTCCACTGGACCCATTGAACTTCAGAGCCCTAACTATGAAGATCTCATAGAGGAAAAACAAGTGACTCAAAGCATACGCCTGACTTAACAGGGCTATCTCATCCCAGAGAGAATCTTATCCATCACGGATACGACAGAGCTTTCAGCCAGCGCTCAGCTCTTCAAGGGCTGTACGGAACTCCCCCAAAGCCAGCTTCCACGTGCAGTGGATACCGAAGTCCCTCTGGTGTTAGAGATGAAGCAGCTTCATCTCTAACACCAGAGAATTCAAACCACAGGGATTTAAACCACCAGAGAATTTAATTTGGAGAGAAATCACATGCATATAATGCATATGACAAATGGTTCCGCCAGGGCTCATATGTACTCCCAGGACAGCAGCCTCAAATTTTAGCAATAAGACTTTCCCAGGGGTTTGTTGGAAATGCAGATTCCTAGACCTCCCATCTAGAGAGCCTGATTCAGTAGGTCCTGTACTGGGACCCAGGAATCTGTATTTTTAAGAAGTACTCCAGGTGATTCCAAGGTTCAAGCTTTGAAAACACCAGAAAACACACCACAGGGTATGTCTGTGAATATAAGGAACGTGGGAAGACTTCCCTCATTCCTTAAAAAATTATCGTTAGACATCACCTTCTGAAACAACTGAGAGTCAAGGTGGGAATAAGAGCTCTTTCGGAAGATCATAACTAGCTGGAGCATGGCGTCTTGCTTAGTAGGGCAGTGATTAGGCCTTTGGGGTCAGACTGTGCGAACTGGAATTCTCCTGCTGCAAATTCTGAGCTGTACAAAGATGGGCATGTTAGAGAATTCTGAGCCCTGGTTTTCTCATCTGTGAAATGAGAATAATAGGATCCCAGCCTCCTAGGCTGGGAGAACTAGGTAAGGTCTTGCTTAAGAAGCACTTAGTAGGGCACTATGCTGGGAAGCAGACACTCACTCAATGCGGAACATGTTGTTGTTGTTGTTGTTGTCGCTGCTTCCTAATACTCCCCAGAACTATGCAGACTCCACAGTATTGATCAGATGGTATCTAGTGACAGATTTGCCACAGACGTTGTAACAAAGGCCGTGAGGATATGGACTATGTCTCAATCGTAGTAGATGCCCAACAAGCATTTATTTGATGAACATGATATTTTGATGACCTAGTCTAACTTTTTCATTTTAAAGATGGAAAAGATGGAAAGTGAGGGTCAAAGAGGTTATTTGGGAGCCAGCCCTGATGGCCTAACAGTTAAAAGTTCGTCATACTCCGTTTCAGCAGCCTGGGTTTGGTTCCTGGGCGCAGAACCACACCACTTGTCTGTCAGTAGCCATGCTGTGGTGGCGGCTCACACAGAAGAACTAGAAGGACTCACAACTAAAATACACAACTATGTACTGGGGCTTTGGGGAGAAAAAAAAAAGAGAGAGGAAGATTGGCAACAGATCTTAGCTCAGAGTGAATCTTTCCCAACAAAACAAAACAAAACAAAACAAAAAACCAATGTTTCTCTCACCGTCTATTAAAAAAAAGAGATTATTTGGCTTAGCTATGGTCACACAACCAACTGAAAATAAAAGTATCTAGTGTTAAATTCACACAAAGCTTGAGGCTTAGAGGAGTCACAGAACAGTGGCTAAGGCCACAGGCTGTGCACCATCTGGGCCCCCCTCCCAGCTCAGGCCCTCTCCAGCTGTGGGCCCCTGGGGAAATTTCTTAACTTTGCTAAGCTTCCAGTTCTTTATCTGCAAACAGAGCGAGTAATAACAGTAGCTGCTTCACATGGTCATTGTGAAGATGAAATGAAATAACGCATATGGTGCTCCGTGCACTCGACAGGCGCTCTGTTGATTCATGTGACCTCCTGGCAGCTTCAGGTGGGGTGGTAGGCACAAGGGAGGGAGGTATCGGGCGGCAAGAGGATGTCGTGGGACTCTGCAAGCCCCACCATGTGGACTGTTGGCAGCTCTAGGCTTGACACGGAGCTTCAGCCCGGGGTGCTTATGGCAGGAGGAGGTGGTGGAGCCCCTTCCCCTCCTGGTGCTCACATCCCAAGGACCCTTCCATGCCAGGTGAGGGGACAACATCTTCCAGTTGGAGGGGCAGTAACCCTGGAATCCTGTCCTTGCCGTCCCCAGTCAAGAGAGATCTCGCTCACGAATTCCTAACCTGCCCCCTTCTCGCCTTCACTCCTGGTCCAGGTCATCTCAGCTGTCCGAGGGCAGACTCGGGCATCAGGATAGGACTGTCTTTTATGGCTCAAGTTTATGTAGAACCATGAATACATTTCATTGATCTCGTTTGGTTTAGTTGAGCCTTAGGGAGGTACAGAGAATTCCAATGAGGAAAAAAACACAGGAAGAAACGGTCTAATCATTGTTTATAAGTCTTTAATCTTTCATTGAGTGGGACAGACAGGCACAGAAACCCAAGATGGGCGATAATTGTTCTCTGGGATGCAAAAAAGTTTGCCAAATAAATTTAGAAAGCTGTTTAAAAATATATCTAAGATTAGACCACTAAGTGCTTATTGTTCCTGGTGAATACCCAACTGAGAGTAAGATCAATTTTCTCTCTGCTCCTCCACAATCCCCACCTAATTGAAATCAAAATGAGATGGTACAGAGCAGAAATTAAGCCAGAGGCAAAAAGCTCTGTTACCTGCTCCGAGGATGGCACCCCTGATGCAGCCTGGTGAAACCTATAAGCAAAAGGCGTTTCTCACGGCCAACATGGGCTCCAGTGCAGGGAAGGTCGGATTTATGAAGAGATGTCAAAGGTATGGAGCCTAATTTCCATGACAAAAGAGAAGTGACTAATTCAACTTCGACAAACCACAGGAATAATAACCCTTGTTTTGGCTCCTCCCAGGCGGGCCCAGTGGGCACACTGACTTGTGATCTCATTCACAGACTCTGGAATTTACAAAAATGCAGGGAAACAGCTTGCAAGTTACAATTTCATTAAATGCAAAGCAGTAGGCGGAAACACAATTTCTCTTTTCCCTACCTCACCATTGTCTCTTTAGGACAAAGATAACTCATCCTTCTTTGTTTTCAAAGTGAAAAAAAACCCCAGCATGATTTAAAAAGAGAAAATAGGAAGAGTTGTTAGAATGTGGTTTTATGAAGGGCCTACAATTTTTCTTTTGGTTACTCAGATTTCCTTTCTCATTTCCAAACAGCAAAATAACCCAATTTCCATGTCACAAAGGCTCCTGTCTGAAAGAACCAGTGCATTACTTTAAAAAATTTTGATCATGATTTTAGAGATGACTTTTAGTAAACTGGTTTTCAACAAGCTAGCGCATTAATGAGATATGACCCATTCAAGTGGTGGGGAGGCAAGTCACCCTGGAAAGGAAAGCAGGACACTTAGCAGGTATGGCCTCAATGTTTGCGTGGGAGGAGGGAGTGGAAGAGGCCCTGTGGCCTTCCAACACTGCAGGCCCTTCCAGAGAGACCTCCCTCCAGGCTGTCTTCATGGTCTTTTCCTCAGCCTCTTACCCCAGGGCCTTTGCATATGCTGTTCCCGCTGCCTGTCAGAACTCCCTTCTCCTGAAAGCAGTAATGTCCCCACTCCAGCTCTCAACTCAGTCATGATTACCTCAGGGAAGCTTGCCCTGTCCTCTCGACCACATCCATTCCCCCTATTTGATGCTGTCATAGCATCACTCTCCTTGTGGTACTTCTCACGGTGAAATGTTATATTTACAGTGGTCCCCCCTTATCCATGGTTTTGCTTTCCCTGGTTTCAGTTACCCATGGTCAATCTCGGTCCTAAAATATTAAATGGAAAATTCCATAAATAAATAATTCATAAGTTTTAAATTGTGCGTGTTCTGAATAGCGTGATGAAATCTCGTGCCATCCCGCTCTGTCCCACCTGGAATGTGAAGCATCCCTCTGTCCAGTGTATCCACGCTGTATCCAGCTGTATACATAGCTACAGGCCCATTAGCCCGTTAGTTAGCAATAAACATAGTACACACAGGGTTCGGTACTATCCGTGGTTTCAGGCATCCCCTGGGGGTCTTGGAACACATCCCCCGAGGATAAGAAGGGGACTGCTGTACTTACGTATTTCATTGATTAACGTCAGTTGCCCTCCTTTAGCCTGAACGCCATGAGGGGAGGAATAGTACCAGCTTTTGTTTACTTACAGCGTAAGTAAGGGCTTCAGTATTTATGAAATGAATGAATTCTTGAATACATTTTTCTTAAGAGTTGATTTTAAACCATGTCTGTCCTCATAGTGGCTCAGCATAGTAAAAACATGCTTGAAAAAAAGAAAAAAACAGGTAACAAGAAGCCCCGGGGAACAAAAGGAAGCAGATGCCCAATTTCTCCCTGGGCTGAGCGACCCAAACCCTATTTGGTGGAACTTGTATCCCTCTTGTGCATGTGGCTGCCAACTGATGCACACTTTGTAGTTGGCGGATTTTAATCCCAACATATAAATTGGGAAATAATGACAACTAACATATATTGAGCAACCCAAACCACTTGAGTTCAAGTCCTGTTTCCCCATTTCCTAGCTGTGCACCTTTGGGACCCTCACATATCCGCCCAATGCCTCGTGGACATCATCTGTGACCTTTGAGCAGATCTACCTCCTCTATTAGGAATGGCCCTAATACATGAGAATGTGCCTAGAACTGTGTCTGGTACGTAGTAAGTACTCAATAAAGGTTAGCTGTTTATGTTACTCTTCCAATACTATTATATATGTAAGTCATATCCTGCTTCAAGAGACTTACAAGTATTATTTACATAATTTAATTCTTATGACAAGGCGGGTTAGCCCCATTTTACAAGTGTGGGAACTTAGCATTGCAGAACGGGAAGAATACTGAGGAGCGACTCAGTGATGCCTACCCCAGTGTTCCTTCAGGACGCTGCTTCTGCCTGTGTCCGGCTCTGGGTTAACTCCGCAGAGAGGCCACCAGCTACACAGGTGAGGCCGGTAGCACTGCCTCTTCATTTCATGGGTGCAGAAATCTCTCCTTCCCCTGCCCACCTTCTCTTCTAGTTGCTGCAAATCTACACATCTGGGGCCATGGGGACATCTCACTTCCTTCCTCTGAATTTACAAGCCCTTCTCTCTGAGTCCAAGTGAAGGCCAAACAGTGGGGCAGACCGTCGGAGGGGACCGCACTGGCTGGACTCGCATTGTTGAGCACTAAAACAAACATTTCCTGTTGTCCCAGAGCGTGCAGGGAAGACCATGGTTCACGCTGGCTGGAAAAGAATGAACAAGGAGCAGCAAAGAAACCCCAGCTGCAAAGCCAATGCCTCCTCGCTGACTGCTTTCCAGAAGTTAAATATAGCCCCCGCGAGGGAGTGCAGGGCTGGCAAGGTCACCTTGGAAGGCTTTTGCATGTGTTAATTACAGCTCTCGCAGGAAACTGAATATCCTTTATACTGAAGAGAATAGCACAAGTTTGACTCCATGGGACAGAGACACAGGATCCTGAGGAAGGGAGGTGGTGAAGGAGAGTGGGAAGATTTGGGATTTGGTATCAGAGGATCTGGTTTGGGTTCTAACTCCGTCCACTCACTAGTGTGGAATCTGGGGTAGGTCATTGACCCCTCTGAGTATCATTTTCCTCTTCTGTCAGGAGGGGTTTACAATCCCCACTTGTAGGTTTGTGCGAGGGGGAAATGTGGAAGGGCTGGGAAAGGGTTTGTAAACCGTGGGGATTATTATTAGGGATGGGAGGGTAGCACAGTTCTCTGATCTACTGTTATTTCAGGAAGACAGGGAGGCAAGAGGTCATGGAGGTCAAAGGTCAGTGGGGAAGGTCATTTCTGGGTGACTCACTTCCCAGGAGTCAGGCTAGGGTGACAGGCTCAAGGAAGCCCTGAATCTTAATAGCCTTTCTAGCAGCAGCTCTGCCCAGGTCCTGTCATCTGCCAGCAGAGCCCTCGTTCCAGGCACCTTGTTTCTCAGCCCTGGGCCGCGAGGGAAGCCGTGGCTCCCTCATCAAGACATTTCTAGAGGGGAGGCGGTGGGGCAAGCCACCCACTTCCTAGGAAGTAACTTTTGGCTGGGGAACTGGGCTCTCCCAGAATTGTTCCTTTGTCTGCAGATTCCTCCCCATTTAGCTCACAAAGGAAATGTTTCCAGGAGGAAGTGGAAAACTGTGAGACACACACACACACACACACACACACACACGCTTACCCCCACACGCAAGATTGCAGCTGTTTCCGTTTTCAGCAGTCTGCACCATCTCCTTCAGCAAAGGCCCGGGAAAACAGAAGCAGCCCCAGGGAGTGGTCTGGGATCCCCGATGATAAAAGCAGGTAGTATTTTTGAGTTCTTAAGTATGTTCCAGATGTTGTGCTACGCACTTAGCACAGATTCCTTCATTTAATCCTCACAGTGTCCCTGTGAGGTAGGTACTGTTTTTACCCTCTGTTTTACACACGAACCAAGTGAGGCTCAGAGAGCCACAGTCGTTTGTCTAAAGGCACACAGCTGGCAGAACCAAGATTCAAACCTAGACCTGACTCTAGGGGCTACGTTTTCATTCGCTGCATTATACCTTCTGGCCTTCTTCTTCTAACAGGGGGTCCCTACCCCTAAGCTTGCTGCGGCCAGCAGTAAGCACCTCACGACCACCCTCTATGGTGTCCACTCATAGGATGGGCACCTGGTCTGAGGCCTCAAGGGGCTGCGCTTTCTGCTTCTAAGAAGTTTGAGTTTGAGGACCCATCTCACCAACAGTCTGCGGCAGACATCGCGGTGTCTGGCTAGGGGTACGTGGATAACACAGATAATAATAAAAGATATCCAAGAATGACAGCGAACATTTATTGAACACTTCCTACATGCTAGGTAGGAAGTGTGCCTAACACTTTTGTTTCTTTTTTTAAATAGGACCTCAAGTGGACAAACATTGGGTTAATCCTAATCCTTGCTGCATGGCTGTGTGGCCTTGGGCAAGCTGCTTCATGTCGCTGAGTCTCAATTTCCTCAACACTAACATGAGGTCATGACAGCTGCCCTATCCACCTCTCGAGCCGGCTGGGAGACTCAAGCCCAGCACTGTCTGTGAGAAATGAGAGCACTCTGTGAACTGAAGTTCTGTAAAGTGGTAAATTGTGATTAATAGCGCATGTGCCATCTGTTCCCCCTCCCCCCAATCAAGCACCAGAACCTCTGTGGGATTCTGGAGGTGACACTGGACTGCATCCCCACTCAGAAAGGCAAAGGATTAGGTGGACAGTCAGCCCACAGAAACCTCAGTGTGATAAACGAATCAGGAAATCATCAGTAGATGCCTCAGGCTGCACTAAGGAGAACATAGTATGTATCTATCTTTCTTCTGTTCAATGGAGTTTTTAAAGATTTTATTTATTTATTTTTTCCCCCAAAGCCCCAGTAGATAGTTGTGTGTCACAGCTGCACATCCTTCTAGTTGCTGTATGTGGGACGCGGCCTCAGCATGGCCGGAGAAGCAGCGCGCCGGTTGGAACCCGGGATCCGAACCCGGGTCGCCAGCAGTGGAGCGCCGCTCACTTAACCACCAAGCCACGGGGCCGGCCCTGGAGTTTTTAAAAAAATGATTATTTTTACTATTTCTCACCTATTTTCCATATCTGAAACCCACCCCAGTGCTCTTTGTTTGTAGTGTTTCCTCTGCGTGGCTTGTTCTCCTCCAACCGCTACTCACTACTAGCTGTGTGACCTTGGGCAAGTTACTTAACTTCTCTGTGTGTCCTCATCTGCAAAATGGGGATAATAATAATACCCACACCTTATAGGGTTGTCGTGAGGATCCAGTGAGGTATTCTATAAAGTGCTTGGAGCAACTTGACTATTACTGTTATTTTAAATCTCCCCCCACGCCCCAGATAGTGACCACTCATCCTTTGAGAGTTTGTTTAGATGTCACTTCCTCCAGAGACCTGTCCTGCCTTCCTGGTGAGGTGAGGTCACCCTGTTATACCCTCCAGAGCAGATGACTTCTTCAATGTCCTTCTCCATTAAACTGAACCCACGAGGGCAGAGATGATGCCTGATTTAATATCTGCCACTGTTGCCCAGTGCCCAGCACAGTAATGGGTACCAAGGGTGAATGGGGGAGGGATTAACTGACAACCCAGAATCCAGAGGAAGGACCAGAGACTGGGGAGGGGGCTGTAAATCCTGCCAGGACAACTGTCTCCAGGAGCAGAAGGGCTCATGGGGGTGGGGGGAGAGGGAGGGTGGAGCAGGCTAGTTCCCTGGGGCATTGCGGGCTCTGGAGGGCAGACCTGACCCGTGGGTGGCAGCTCCAAGACCACAATATTAGGTTCACTGTATAGAAGTTTCCAGAAACCTGAACTAAGAAAAGAGGCAAGAAGGGTTGAGTCCAGATGGGACAGCCCCTGGGCAGGAAGGCAGGGGTGAGTCAGTGCAGTGGGTAGCTGAGAGACTGGGTGGCTGGGATGAGAAACAGCCAGCATCAAACCTGGGATTTGCCCTCCCTAGCCCAGTGACCCCAGGCCGGTGACGTCACCTCAGTTTTCTCATCTGTGAAACAGAGATAATGAGAGCACTCGCCTCAGAGGGTTGTGTGAGCAGAAAGGAAGGTAATGTAAGAAGTGTGTTAAGCACTGCACCAAGCACATATGAACCCCTCTGTAAAGCCTTGTTTGTACCATTGATAGTGCTGTTGTTAGTGATCTCAGGGGATTCAGGCATCACCCAGGGGTCAGACTAGACGTTCTAGATGGGAGGCTAAAGGGCAGGCTCAGAATGGCCACCCTGACTCTGCCCAGGTAGGAAGTCCTTCCTCTTCCCTTCCTTCCCTTCCTTCCCCTCGTCTGCAGAAGCCTCCCAGTGGGAGCCCTGGATTTGGTCCAGGGCCTGGTGCCCAGGAATCCAGTCCACAGGAAACCCAGCCATCCTGGGGCAAGCTCTGGGAGACGCCCAGGGTGATTCCTGCCTCCAGGACTGGGGGTGGGGATCAAGACAATGATGGTCCAAGGTCCTGAGAACGAATGTCTGGAGTCTTGAAGAGCCCCAGAGATGTCTCCTCTGCTCCCCCTTTAGACCAGCAATTCTATACTATTAACTCTATTTGAAAATGGACCGACTGTGAAGTTTCACGTTTCCCTGCTAACTTAAACAGAGAGCCACTTTGGGTAATAGAGCCAAACCCTTGAGTCCCATTTGGTTGAAAAGTGTGAAAGGCAGTGCTAGGGTAAGTGACAGGGAATCCCGGGAAGTGTTGAGCAGGGTCAGACTCTTCAACTTCGCTTAAACATGTCTTATATCATCTGCTGTTCACCTGAAATAATGCCACAGCTCCTAACCGGTCACCTCTTTCCAATCTCTCCCCTTCCACTCTGACGTGAGCTCACTGTGGGCTTTAATAATTTCCCCAAATGGCTACACTTAGCATCACCCGCTCCTGCTCACCCCTCGTCAGTAGCTCTCCGGGGACCAGACACCAGTTTCCTTTGTGACACACGTGTCCAAAAATCCTCATCTGCTCCATGCGCACTCTGTGGCTTATCCCTAGTCCCTCTGTAATTCCACCCCTTCCCAGGATGGGCAGGCGAGAAGCAAGAGGGAAAGTGTTCCAGAGAGAACTTGGATTCCTGTCTACTTCATTAAGAAAGGCGATCATTTACAAACCTGTATTTTAAGCATTAGATTTTTTTTTTTTTAATTGAATGCTTCCTATGTGCTGCGTGCTTTCCTTGTCCAAATCCAATTATCCCTCATAGGTAGGCAGGAGATTGTTATCTCCATTTTTAGTGGAAGAAACTGAGACTCGGAATGAAGTGGAAGGAGTAGAGCCAGGATTCAAACCCGGGAACCTGACACCGCAGCCAGCGCCCTCAGCTCCCACATCATGCTGCCTCTATTATTAGTTACGAATCATGAGCAACGCGGCCTCTCAGGGACTAGGACATACCCAGTTAGGGACTGGAGGATAAGGCCTTCTCTTGGGAAGGACTCCAGGCTCCATTTACCCTCTCCCTGCTTCTCTGGGCGGTAGGTAGGCACACCCACCCAATTTGCGCCCTGAGGAGGCTTCCGTGCCTTTCTTCTTTCCACCCCACCGTTTTCTCCACCTGGAATGCCGTTCTCTCCGTGTTTCTGAGGTTCCGGGCTAGAAAGTGTCCCTTGAGCTCTCTGGTTCTTTATATATTCTCTTTGATGGACACTGACAAAATGTGATCTCATGTCACAGGCATTGGTGACAAAGTCTTAGTTTCTCTGCCTCGCTAGGAGATTCAGGGGTGCAGGGACTCTGAACAGCACCCTGTAACCCCTCAGAGCTGCACCTGGTTGCTGGCTGGAAGTGAGGAAACGGGATCGGTCTCTCTGGCTTCCCAGCACACTCCTAGATCAGTTTTCTTCTTGGTTCAAGTGGAGCTAAAAAAATCCCCCTTGGTTTCATATCAGCTGGATCTGCTCTCAGTAAACCCTTCAACAAGAACGGGTGGGAAGAATAAATATTTATTCTACAAATGAATACATCTGATTCCATCTTCAAAAGAAAGCTTTGGTATAAATTACAATAATTTCTCCATTCTAAGATGCCACTGATTGAAAGATGTTTTATCTACTAAGTAACAGCTTTTTGGGAAAAAAAAAAAAAGAAAAAAATGAACAAATTAATATATCACTTGTAAGATGTGTTCTGATTTAAAAAAAATGCGTCTTAGTATCAATGAAACATTGTTTTTTAAAAAATATGGTCCAATTCAATTTTTATTTTCTTCTTTTGGTTCTGGTGGTCTCAGAACAAAGGCTCCCAAGCCTTGACTAAACCACTGTGAAGCACGGACAGGTACCAGCAATGTCCCAGCCCTGAGCCAGTGGGCTGCTGGGTCAGCGAGGGCACATCAGGACCACCCATGCACTAATGGCAGCCCTGAAGCCCCCAAAGCCAATGGACAGGTTTTGTCCCCAGCAGAACTATGTCTGTGCTCTGCTCATGACCAGTCGGTGGTTCTGTGGAAAGCCAACCAGGAGTCCATCATGTGACCTTAGGCAAGGCACTGCCCCTTGTACCTCAGTTTCCCCAGTTGTAAAATGAAGGGCCTAGGATTAGATAGGTGGTTTTCAAATGCTCTTCTGATGGACCTATCGGATCTGTGTCACTTCCTTAGGGGCTGCTTTGGCAGTAAGAGGGATGGAGTGGGCTGTACTCAGTATTCTCAGGCCTGCTTCACCTAGAGCAGCTCTGTTGCTTCAGATTTTGTTTGCAAAAGGATTCTGAAGCTAAAAGTAGTTTGAAAAACTCCGGTAAATGGCATTCTGGGATCCTTCCAACACTACTCTTGAATACACACTCTGTATGATCTAAAGACAGTCCTTCATTCCTCAGCCTGGACACACCCTCAGAATCCTTCTCACCACAGTGCTCCATGCAGACACTCCCCAGACTCTCTACAGTCTAATCCAGGGGTTGGCAAACTTTTCTGTAAAGGATCAGATAGTACATACTCTAGGCTTTGTAGGCCACATATAGCCTCTGATGCAACTACTCAACGCTGCCCTTGCAGTGAGAAAGCTGCCACAGACAGTACATAGCGAATGGGTGTGGCTGTGTTCCAATAAAACTTTATTTACAAAAAGAGGTGGTGGGCTGGATTTGGTCCACTGGCTGAGGTGTGCTGATCCCTGTACTCTAACACTTGGACCTGACAGGTTAAGAAACTGAAGCCCAAGGAGGGGATTCAAGGAACTGCGTTTGGTTGGGATCCCCGTCTCCTGGGCAGTAAGCGTGCGTCCACACTGCTCACTTAGCCATGACTCTTACCCTAATTTGAACTGCAGGCATTTGGGACGACACGGTTGAGGGAATGGTGCCTAGAAAAGACACGTGCCCCACTTCTCCCTCTCAGGAGATCAGTTTTCTCCTAGGTTCTTAGAGAGCTATAAAAAGCCCCCGAGCTTGCCTCCTGCGGGACATGCTGTCGGCAAATTCCCCAGGGCTGGAATGACTGAAATGTGGTGCCACATTCTGCCCGCGCCGCAGCCTGACAGCTGTGCCAGGGCGAAGCAGCACGCCTCGCTGGCGACTGCACCGCCACCCCCACTTGGGATGCGGCCGGGATTCCCCGAATGGAATTTGAGATGGAGGACAAACCCTGCCTGGGCCCTCCTGAGGCAGCCTCTTTGTTAATTCCAGGAGGATGAGAGCTTCTTGAGTTCTAAACACCAGAATGCTGAAGGCCACAGGGGGAGGACGGTGAAGGGTAAGAAAGAAAATCTCACACCAGCTGCCTGGCCATACCATTCATCGATGGGGGGTGTCCTCTGGAATTGTTCAGATCCCCGTCGTCTCCCCTGCTTTTCTTGACACCTTCCCCGCCCACATCTTGAAATCTTTACCTAGTAAGTCTTTGTTGCTTATCTCAAAAGTCCTTCACAGAACTGGCCTGGGAATGGCACTCCAACACCCATAAAGAAACAGTGGAGAGCAACGGTGAAGAACTTAGGTTTGGAGGTGGGCAGGGCTGGGTAAATAAATCGACCTTTCTAAGCCTCAGTTTCTTCACCTGTAAAATGAGAGTATTTAAAAATACATATACACAACAAATCTTTAATTATGTACTGAAGATAAATTACAGGTGATAACTTGAAATGCAACAGAGGGCACAGTCATGAAAAACATTCCCACTGAGTTCCCTTGGGGGAGTGAGACGGCAGTGCTCAAGGGAGATAAATCTCACAAATATATCAAAAACTTCCAATTGTCTATGCATTCACACACTGACATGAGCCACAAACATTCCTTCACAGGGACTGTACTTATTAGCCTACCACAGAACCAGATTTTGCAATAAACTACAAAACTTTTAATACAAAATAGTATTTATATATTTATAATTCATATACATGCCCTATCTGTGATTTTAGAAAATAAAAGCTACACACTGTACAGACACTCTTAACTCATAGCTGTAGGCAATATTTTTGGATGGAATTTGGATATTAATGGCGTATTTCATGTACATGAAGGCCAAACTTCATCAACTCCACGACCGTTGAGGGGATTAAATGGCTCCATGTACATATGTAAACTGCCTGACTCATGGTGAGCGCTCAGTTGGCTATTATTATTAAACATCTGCTGTGTGTTAGACACTGGAAATGAGATGAAAAGCCAGTCTCAGACCACAGGATTCATATAGACGTAGAGGAGGCATTTAAGTTAGCACAATAAAATCTTCTAAAAGCCAAGTCCGAAGAGGGTGATGGTAACCCAGAGTCAGAGGGAGATGGGAGGGAGGATGTGGCAGGGGAGTTTCCACAGGGAGGTGATGCTGAGTGGTCTCTTTCAGGGACGGAGAAGGGCAGAGTCATCTTTTTAAACCTCAGTTTTTGTGTCTGTCCAATAGGGAGAACATCTCAGGGGTTTTGCCCAACTTGAGAGAAGCCACAGAAGAGAAACTCAGGCCTGGAGAAAGGATTTTAGGAGTCAGTTCTCTGTCTGAATATCCCTCCTATTACACAGGTTCCTTCTTGCCCATAGTGACCCTCACCGTGAATGGCTTCTGAGTGGGAGCATGTACGATTACTAGAGGTTGCCCAGGCTCTGAATGAAGCCCTCCATAATGCTCAACATCCCTGACACTAAGCTGAAACGGACACAACTGGCAAATGTGAAAATGCTTCTAAAAATTAAAAGCTTTATAAAAATGTATGTTCTCATATTGCAGAAGCGAGTGGCTGAGCCAGGGCTAGGATGTGGGAATTCTGCTTCTATGTCCAGATCCACTTCCACTCAGGCACTGTGTGCAGGGTTCATCTTCTCAGGCTCGTGTTCACACACCCTGGGAGTCCATGGCGGAGGGCAGGCATGGGTAGGGAAGGAGAAGCCCTGAGATAAACACAGTGCATCTCCAGAGGTCCACTGCACAAAGATTTTTTTGGGGGGTGTGTGTGTGTTCAGATATGTTATGGACTATAATAGAAACACTTGCTTGGGTTTTTAAAGGTAAAATGAGACATTTCAAGCTTTCAGAGGGCTACTTTGGGTAACAGATCCAAACCCTCGAGTCCCACTTGGTTGAAAAGTGTGAAAGGCAGTGCTAGGGTAAGCAAGAGGGAATCCCAGATGGTGTTGAGCAGGGTCAAAGGTCATGATAAAAGCAGTGTGTCAGAACAGTGAGCACATCAGACTCACCTGGGAGCTTTGCAAAAAACACACATTCCCAAGCCTCACTGCAGACCCAGGGATCAGATCTCTGGGGTATATTTTTGGTGGGTCCCATAGGTGATGACAATGAGGAGGCTCATAGAGATGATTCTGCCCAGCTGGATCTGAGAACCATTGCTTTAGACAAATGGAGAGGCGTCCTTAAGCCAGGCTGGAGAAGGCGAGAGTAGAAACAGGAAGCTCTTATAGGAGGCGACGGGACATAGGAGAAGAAGCCATCCAAGATGCATTTTTCAATAATAGTCAACAGGATTTGGGGTCTTATTGCATAAAGAACGAAGGCAAAGGAAACGATGAATAATGATGAAGTCTACGTTTCTGTCCCTAAAATGAGAATCACTGAGATGGATCCTGGAGCTGAGAGTCGCCATATCCAACTTCTACTCTGTGAATTTTGTATTTTTTCTTTCACTTATCATCTCAAGAGACATTTTTCAAGCATCTACTGTGTGCCAAGCATTATACTAGGTGCTGGGGAAAGAGTCGTGAACCAAGGTAAGGAGGGCCCTGCCTTCACAGAGCTCACAGTAACAGCCAATTCAATCCCATGATTAATTATAATTACAAAAATGGCAGCCAATGAGAAAGAAGTATGGGGTGCTATAAAAGGAAGATGTAGCCTGGGAGACTGGGAAAGACTGCCTTGAGGAAGTAATGTTTGAGCAGATTGCTAAGGATGAGCAGGGGTTAACCAGGTGAAGGACAAAGGCAACTGGGAGGAGAGCCCACAGCAAGAGACGGACAGGGGTCAAAGGAAGCTGGTGACAGCCAGGGCAGGGCCTTGAGGGCCACCACAAGGATTGTAGTTTGTATCTTGTAAGAACAAGGAGAAACCACTGAAGGACTTAAGCAAGATCAGATCTATAGTTTTAAATAACTGTCTTTAATTGCATCAGGCCCTCTTCTCAAATTCCTTCCTTAAGCATAGATAATTCATAAGACCTATTAAAAGTTATGATATAGTGTACATTTAAATAAAAGATGAATGTTTAGGTTGAATATACACTCCTAGAAGTCCACTTCTCTATAGTTTGCAGAAGGGTCATGCCTGTGGAAACCTCTTGAATATTAAGTGACAGTTGTTCTTAACTTATATATTACTGTGGTCCCCATAAGAGCCATTCTGTGGCTTCCCTGATCTGTGGCCATTCAGCCTCTGCTTCATTATGTCCCTGGGCAACTCCTATTCTATTATTGAATAGTTCTTTTCATTTGTATGCTTCTCCTAGATCGAGCCCAAATCAGCCTCTGTTTAACCTCTTGTACAGCCTTCTGGAGAGTCTTTCTATTACCTCTTCCACAGGACAGCTAGTTTGAGAACTGACCCATGTCCCCCCTTCAAATTTAGTCTTGTTCACAAACAGCCCCATTTCCTTCCATAGCTCCTCACGTGGTTGTGTTGTTAACAGAAAATGAGAAACAGGAAGGGTCATCTGATTTGGTGGTGAATAAAATGAGTTCAAAATTGGGTCACTTGGAGGTTAAGTTGACCTCCGAATGGAAATTTACCACAGGCAGGAGGTAACACAGGAGTGGAGCCCAACTCATGGCTGAAGATACACATTGAGAGTCATCCTCCTAGAGGGGCTTGGTTCTCTACAGGTCTGAGTGTGGAGAGAGGGCTGAGGTGGTGGCGAGAGAGGGGCAAGAGCCATCGAAGAAGAGAAAGCAAGTGAGCCCGAGGGGGAGATGAGGAATAACAATTAGTAAGCACCCACCAGGGGTCAGGCACTGGGGGCTGGGCAAATATTACCCCATTCGGTCTCCCAGTTCTGGGAGTTATTCTTCCTGCTTTACACAGTGAGGGAAAAAGACTTAGTTGGGTCACTTGCCTTAGAGCAGGAGGAGCCCAGAGGCTATGAGCACCTACAACAGTGGGACTGGCGGGCTGGACGAGAGGCAGAGAAGGCTTGCTAGAGGGATGGAGAGGTGATTATTTTATTTAACCTAGGCTTATTTGATTCCGAAATCCATGCTTCTCCTATCTCAGCAAAGTAGGCGAATACATTTAGAAAGGAGTAGAGGGTCAACAGAGCTACAGAGAAGTCCAGGAGATGGGACTTGAAAGAGGTGCCAGATTAGACAAAATGGCAGCCATGTGTGACCCTTAGGAGTGGGCTTTCAGCAGCAGGTGTGACTGGAAGTGAGACTGCAGGGGGAGAAAGAAGTGTGTGGGAAGGAACAGGAGGCTGCAAGAGCTGACAATTTATTTGAGAAGTTTGGCCAGGACAGAAAGGAGGAAAATGCTCAGGGGTGGTGGGTGGGTAGATGGGTGTGGGGGTGTGTGTGTGTCTGTAGGGGGGATGGTCTTTACTTTTTTGTTCAGTTGCAAGTTTTTTTCAGAAGAGTAAGGAGGGTGTGATAAGCTGATGGTATCCAAACACAGGATTGTTTTTCCAAACCGAAGATTAGAATGGAATAATGATAGGCTCTTGGCAAAGGGTGAGGAGGGAGGAACTTACTTGGCAGGGTGCTCCCCCATGAGAGAAGTGGGGTTTGAAACTGATATTTGAGGGAGAGGCAGAAAAAACCCAGACTAAAATGGAGAAGCCAAATGCCATGGAGGCTGAGTGGAAATGGAAGGAACTGGAAAGCAGCACCCAGTGAGCGGAGAAGCCTCTACAGGGAAGAGAGTAAGGTTAAATCTCATGGCTCCATGTGACTACACTCACCCAATGCAGAGTCGGCCAAAATCCATGTAATTATATTTGATAAATATAACATCTATCGTCTACTGAATGTTTCTTAAGTGCTAGACTACATGTATTACCTTTTCCCATGACACTCCAGAAGAAATGAAACTGATGTTCAGAGAAATTAAGTAATTTACCCAATTCATAAAAGATCCCACAGCTAGAAAGTTGCAGTCAAAACTCAAACCCAGGCTTGTCCATTCTCTGAACCACTCAGCTCTACTGAGTTTCCAGGCTGACAAAGGTGACCTCACAGAACATGTTTGGATGGAGAAGATGAGTATTCCTTTCAGAAGACGAGTAACCTATAGAAGGAGTAGAGAATGAACTTGGATGTCAGGGAAGAGGTAAAGGAACTCACAGCCTTGAGAACAGAAGCTGGGCAATGAGTCAGTGGAGGGGAGCTCATCATAGGAGTAGCCTACTGGCTGCTTGGCCAATGGAAGCTATGGATAGGGAAGATGTGGCTTTCCTAATAGAGATCTGAAACGTGGTCCAACAGAGGCAAGGCACAGTTAGAATGGGTTCTTCTATCATCTCTTGAATAATAAAAATCTCACTTAACAAAAAGCAGAGCTTCAGATTCTCTCTTGAGTGGGGCAGTAGACAATTCGATCTCCCAAAGAATATAGAATGCAGCAAAAGAAACTCCCATCTTGGCTTGAATTCACCTAGCTGAAAAAGAACTGGTTGTGAAGTGGAAAGGCAAGGAACCTTGGATATCAGTTACTTCATATGAGCTGGGCAGATCAGACATAACCTTGGACATTAAGGCGGCATCTTAAAAAATCAGAGAAAATTTAGACCAAAGACTTTAAAGATGGCTCCAGAGATTGGAAAGTTCATAAAAGCAAAATTGTGAAGACACCACCACAGTCAGTAGGCATGAATAAGTAGAATGAATAAGAGAAAATGGACACGTCGGCATATGTATTAGTATTTTATCAGTCATTCAGAAATGTCAGTGGGACGGTGGTCCAATTATTGAAGGTCAAAGATGGATTCCCAAGAGACAAGCGCCATGAAGGAGCTCCAGGATACAGAGAGGGTTATGACATGGTCCCTATCTTTGAGTTGTATAAAAGATGTCTAGCTCAGTATTTAAAACAGAGTAGGGACTCAAAAAGTGTCATCAGAGTCAGACCAGCCTGCGGAGGGACCAAGCGAAGTTCTATAAAGCAATTTTATTATGTTGAATTTGATAAAAAGAAAAGATTGTAATTATTACAAGAGCCAGCCTTTATTGAGTGGGTCCCACGTGCTAGGCATTGTTTGAAGTATTTTTCATGCATCTAATATTTACAACAACCTCAAGAAGTAGGTGTTATCAGTATCCACATTTTATCCTGATATAAGGATAGAGTTAATTAACGTTTCCTGTAGAAGGCTATAGTCTTTAGTCTATAGTGAAGGTGTTACTGTCACCGACAAGGTGCCTCGAGAAACTCAAAGGTGGATTTGGAAGCAATTAACTGTTTTTCCAAGTTATTTCTTTTCTTTTTGTATGTTAAGGAGATGTAACCACCAGCCATCCTGAAACTGACCAAGCTTCACCACAAGAGCTATGCCCATGACTTTTGCCTTATTTTTAATGCAGAGATCTCTCTAGGAGCTTAGGCCTCATTATGTGGAAACACGTTTTCCAACTGATCCTGTGCAAGCAAATACCTGCCTCTCCCTTTTGAATATTTATTCCCCAACCGAAATAAAAGTTCCTGCTTCCCTTTGTTCGGGAACACCATGACTTTGGAAATGATTCCTCATGGCCTCCTATTTGCTGCAAATACACTTTACTTTGTGAGACAACTTCCACTGGTGTAGAGTCTTATTTAACAGACCAGGAGGCGAGCCCACTTGGTTTGGTAACACTACCTTCACCAGTGGCTGATTCTCTTTGTATGATATTCATGAATAGGGAAATCCTGCTGGAAGGGATTTCTTTACAATATAAGTGGTTTCTATGTCTGTTACTGCATCATATGAATCATGCTTTTACTCATGGGAAGACATATCCTGTTAGAAAAGAAATTCTACTTCCCAGGTTTGTTTCCATTCCCCATTCAGTTGACTTTGATGCTGTACTGCTACTAAAGAACTGAACAGTGCAGCTGATGAAGGTGCCTACCTGGAGCAGGAAGATCTGGCGTCCAAGGTCTGCTCTAGGGCTTGGGCAGGTCACCTGCCACCACAGAGGCAGTCAGTAGCAAGCTTAAGATCAGGACTTTAGTTCTAACTCAGCCCTGTTTCTCACATGGTGAGTGACTATGCAAGTTAATGTCAGTGACCTAACGCTGCTGTTATGGACTGAATTGTATCCCCTCAACTTCACCTGTTGAAGCCCTAACCTCCAATGTGACTGTTTTTGGAGATAGGGCCTTTAGGGAGGTAATTAAGGTTAAATGAGGTCATGATGGTGGGGCCCTAATCCCATAGGACTGATGTCCTCGTAAGAAGAGGAAGAGACACCAGAGAGCTCTCTCCCTCTGTGTGTGCATGGAGAAGAAGCCATGTGAGGACACAGCAAGAAGGTGGCTGTCCACAAGCTCGGAAGAAAGATCTCACAAGAAACCAACTCTGATGGCACCTTGATCTTGGACTTCTCGCCTCCTTAACTGTGAGAAAATAAATTTTTGCTGTTTAAGCCATCCAGTCTGTGGTATTTTTTTTATGGCAGCCCGAGCTGTCTAATATACCCACTGAGCATGCTTTCTTTCTTTCTTTTTTTTTTTTTGTGAGGGAGATCAACCCTGAGCTAACATCCATGCTAATCCTCCTCTTTTTGCTGAGAAAGACCGGCTCTGAGCTAACATCTATTGCCAATCCTCCTCCTTTTTTTCTTCCCCAAAGCCCCAGTAGATAGTTGTATGTCATAGTTGCACATCCTTCTAGTTGCTGTATGTGGGACGCGGCCTCAGCATGGCCGGAGAAGCGGTGCGTCGGTGCGCGCCCGGAATCCGAACCCGGGCCGCCAGTAGCAGAGCATGCGCACTTAACCGCTAAGCCACCGGGCCGGCCTGAGCCTGCTTTCTAACGAGGTGGGGATTAATGATAGTACCTGCTCATCGCTCCCTCCCATCGCCTGTTCTGAGAGAAGCCATGTAAGAAGCAGAGCATGGTGCCTGGTGCACGGTAAGAGCCTGATGATTTCAGTTGTTCTTATTAATAGCGAAGTGTGGTTCCACTCGCAGTATCCTGGGCATGACAATCCTGCTCCCCACATGGCAGGATGGGGTTGAAATGAGACCTGTGCTTCTTAAACCTTCCCCACAAGAGAAGACATTGCACATACCCACCTGGGGACAGGGGCACAACCAGAAAGGTCCACTGGAATGATTTCTGAAGTCTCACATTTTATCTTAAAAACCCACACAGATTTTGCACAGATTTCTAATTCATATACAGTCGTATTTGCTCTAATTCATACGATGTTTGCAATAATTTATCAGGGTGGCCAATGGAGGCTCTAGACAGCTAACCCGGTCCTGTGCGCCTCGTCCACTTTACTTGCATTCTGAGAAGGCCTTTGCAACTCACAAAGAACTGTTCTGATGTGAGGATTTAGTAGTTTTTTTTTTTTAATCAACATTACAATTAATCAACTTGGGGTGTATTATAAAGTGTGTTTCATATTACTAATTAACTAACTGAACCACTGATAGCAAGTTCCTACTGTGTGCCAGGCACTGTGTCAGCAGAGTGACCAAACAGATCAACTCTGAGCCTTCAGGAAGCTAACATACTGGAAGGGGAAGTAGACACTAAATACACAGTCGGTAACTAATGTTTAGAGTGACGGCACATTGTGACAAGAGCTATGAAGGAGAAGGAAAGTAGGCTGGAACATCCTGAGTACTAACAGATTCCCAGGAAGTCCGACTTCCTAGGAAGAGTGGTCTGGACGCAGCCTTCTTAAGTGAGGTGTCGGTTATGAAGCATTTTCAGGTAAGTGAATTATCGTCACTCTTAGTCTGTCTAAGGAGGTCACAGTCTGTTTTCCACAATTCTGGGTAGGCTAGGTATGGACTTTTGTAGTGGGACCAAACAGGGTGATATTTGACAACTCGAAGGGGTGATGGGGTGGGGTGGTGCTCTTTGCTTTAGCTGTGTGATGTGGGAGGTGGGGACGGAGGACTGAGGGACATTAGAGGTGCCTCTTCTCTCCCTCTTCTTTCCCCGGGGGGTGTGTGTGCTCTTCACAAACCTGTCCAGGAGTCAGTTAACAGGTGAGAACCGCTCTACCGATTGCAGCCTCAGTCCCTAAAGAGCCAAACGGAAGCCCCCTCCATTTTCTGCCTGCCCTTCCAGCCCCCAAAAGGAGAGAGGGTATGCAGTATTTTGTGTTGCAGATAGAGTGGGTGGGGAGGTGGTCCCCAGCATCTTGAACTGGAAGCCAGGGGTCCCCTACAGCCCTCTGAACTTGTTAAGCCTGGCTTTACCTGTAATTTACCTGGCTTTACTCTGACACCTGCTCATGCACTCGTCTCTGCCCCCAGTGCCCTCCTAATTGCTTCCACACTCCTGCTCACTCCTTTTTTCCCCCTTGGAGGCCTCAGCACAGCAAAAAGGCAGATGGAGAAAGGGTGTTAAGATTATCATAGGGAAGGGGAGGAATTTTACATTGACAACAATGATAATGATAATAATAATAATACTTGTCATGTTAGCACAGCACTCACCAGTTTACCAAGCACATTCACACCTGTGAGCTCTTTGGATATTAAAGTGGGGAGTTAGGACCCTGGTGTTCCAATTCCCAGCCTTTGACACTGCCCCATGTCTAAGCAAGCCACTTTTTTACAGACACATGCCCACTGAGGTGTCTAGGCCTTTACTTAAGCACAGCCCTCCATGAATGCCACTCTCTTTGCTCAGGTCAACTCCAATTTCAGCAAGCCCCCACCACATCTGTGAAACTTCTATCAAATATTCTCATCTCCTGAAAAAGAGTCCAGGCAGAAAGGGGCCTCAGAAACCATCTAGTCCAATTTTGTCACTAGTCCAGGGAGGAGAAGGGACTGGGCTAAGGTCACACAGCTTGTCATGAACAGAGCCAGGGCTCAGACACCCACGTGCGCACCCACGCAGGCCTGCTCCTCCTCCTTCCAGTGCCCCAGGCAGCTGCAAACTTCAGTCTCCTGGGGCTTCTCAACGGGTGCACAGTAGGGTGTTCTGGGAGTGTAACTGTCAACTCTGTTTTACCCTTCCTGAGGGGAACGGAGTGGGAGGAGCTCGCCGTCCTGAGAAATCCTGTGGGGAATTCTTTTATGAAGTTAAGGCTCTGAGTCTATGAAAACTCTGGTTTTCCACACGGGAGGCAACCCAGCCCCGGGACAGGAGGCACTAACAGACAACCGGGCCGCCCCGGCAGCAGGAGGCACCTGTACACACAGCATCGGGCCTTCCACTCCCCCCACCCTGCGCCCCCTCTCCCTCCTCCCCCTCTCCGGCCTCTCCATGGCCCAGTTCTCCCCTCCCCGCCCCGCGCGGCAACAAGTGCGGGCGCCGCGGCTGCTCTTACCCCGGCCTCGGTCCATGGCGCCGCCGATCCCCGGGGCGCGCGGAGCAGGGCGCAGCGGCTGCGGCGGGGCTGGTGGCGGCGGGTGCGCTGCGCTCTCCAGTCCGACCCCGCGGGCGCGCCCGCCGCGCGTCCCCTCCTCCAGACAGGATGCTCGCCGGGCGCCCCCGCCCCTCCACGCCGCTCCCGGAATAGAGCCGGAGCACGCCTCGCCCCCTGGGCCGCCGGCGGGTGTCCCGTGTCCCGCCCACGCCCGCGCCCCGCCCTGCCCTCTGCACACCCTCCGCGCCCTCCTGCTGGGGGTTCGAGGACCCACTTCCCGGTTCACACGCTTTAGTTCCCGCTCCCGCACGGCCTACCCCAGCGGGTTCACACGCTTTAGTTCCCGCGACCGCACGGCCACCCCAGCCGGGACCAAGGCAGAGTTCGGCTCTGCTTGCACTCTGCTACTGATGGGGGGCTTACTATCGCACCTCTCAGCACACTCCATCTTCAGATTGCCGAGACCGTTAGAACGTGTTTCCCAATGGAATCAACCCACCTCTTTCCCTGCAGCTGCCACCCATTTCCTGGCTTTGGGTTTATCTTCTCCATTCGACAGGTCTTTCCTGAGCACCTTCTAGTGCCAGACAGTAGACCAAGTGCTATGCTGGTACAGTGTCAATGGTGTGAAAGAGGAGTGAAATAATAATGATCTTCAGAAAGAAAACCCTAGGAAAAGGAGAAAAGCAGGGGATTGCTAAAAGAGGGGAATGGCCTGGGACACTTCCAACTTTTTGAGGCGCCCTGTGTACTAAAATGTGAAGAATGCCAACACAGAGTGATAGAAATTGTGGAAACGAACACTTTTTTTAGCATACAAAATACAATGAAATGTAAGTGTGCCCTTCCCAAAATAGTGATTGGATATAGAAAAAATATTGCTCTGGCCAGTGTGGTCTAGAAATGGAATTTAAGTTTAAAGTTGCATGAAGAATGTCAACTTTCATCCTATTAGTATCTCTCGGTGAAAACAGGTCTACCAATTTACAGGCAATATGAACTGTCTAAACTAAAACCCTTCATAAAGTGAAGTCCAGGCCCAGTTCTCCTTCTAGACACCCCTCCTCCCTAAGATGGGCCAGATCATGGTTTTCAGTGTTGAGCAGGCCACACCTTTACTTAGAACATTCTGGGGTTGGGAACCCCTTGTGCACAGGTGTAGAGACAAGGAAGAGCTGGGAGCGAGCATCCTGCACTTTCCTGGACTGGGAATACTTTCTCCATTGCTTTTGTGGGCGAGTTGAAATCAATGCTGTCTTTGCGAAACTGCATGGGTAGTCTGTTTAGTGTATAGTGTGTGAGCGCTCAGAGGAAACGTGGTATGGTGACGAAACAACGGGGTTTGGGTCTGAAAACTTGTGTGAGCTCTCGCTCTACGACTTACAAAGTGCATGACTTTCGGCCTATGAGGCTTGCTTGCTCGTCTGTGCTATGGGAAACCTTATACTGACCTCACAGGGCTGTTAGGAGGGCAAATGAAATGATGCAAGCCCACTTTATAAACCATAAATAGCTATAAAAATGCGAGCCATTATTATTTTCCAAGTTCCTCTTTGTTCCCGCCCACTCTTCCAATTTCAAAAGGTCAGTTTAAATTCTAAAGCAGACAACCAACAATTTACAAGTGGATTAAGTTCCAAAAGTTCACTGATTGAACTCTGAAGCACTTGGAAACAAGGCTACAAATTGTAGTTAAGTTCCCAGGCTAGCCCGTTAATACTTTTAAAAACATAATATTTCATTTGAAATAATTAAAAAATGTAAAACATAGCTATTGCAAAAACAGATGGAGGCTGTGGTAGATTTTTATTTTATTATTTTTTATTTTTTTAAAGATTTTATTTATTTATTTTTCCCCCCAAAGCCCCAGTAGATAGTTGTATGTCATAGCTGCACATCCTTCTAGTTGCTGTATGTGGGACGCGGCCTCAGCATGGCCAGAGAAGCGGTGCGTCAGTGTGCGCCTGGGATCCAAACCCGGGCCGCCGGTAGCGGAGCGCACGCACTTAACCACTAAGCCATGGGGCCAGCCCTGGTAGATTTTTAAAAGAACTTGAAGAAACTTTCAAGGACTTTGGAGGTTTATCAGAGAATTGGAACAGAAAAGTGAAGAGGGCTAAGGAGTATTTATATGTATTTATGGAATAATTTATGGAGTGGAAGTAACTGAGCTGCGGTCTGGGAAAGATGTGAAAATGGGAGAACACGGTATGTGCGCGGTTCTAAGAATTAACAAGTCGCTGTGAAGCTGTGGTGGTTCTGGTTTAGATAATTACCCACAATGTCCACCAGGTGGCACTGCTGACTAAGTTGACTACAGCTTGGTTGCTGTCAGGATAACTGAACGAGATGGATGAGAAAGCTATTTGTGGGTTTTGGATAAGGAATAACTATATATTTCGTTTGTACTTTTCCTTTCATTAGGTCTATAGTCACCATAAAAACTACCCCCGCTTTTTATCGGTTCACTTAGGAATATTTATTGCACTCTGTGCAAGTTCCTCTTGGGAGAACTGATGCTAAATAGGAATGTTCTCTGTCCTCAAGGAATCTCCAGTCTAGTAGAGGAGATAAATATGTATAAAATAATTTAATTACAAATTATTATGTGAAAAGAACCAGAGGAGAGATAAAGTGCTTTTGGAGTTCATCAAGACAAAGCAAGAATTTCTTCGTGCTCACGGAGACAGTAATGGATGACAGACGTTTGGGTGAGCCTGCAGTGGGGAGATAAGGTTACAGGCAGAGAAAACAGCGAGAGCAAAGCCACAGAGATAGAAAACTGCAGGATGTGTCTGCAAAGCGTTTGGTTTGGCTGGCTTGTGGGGTGTTGGGTGGTGAGTCCTGGACAAGGATGGGGATGGACGTGGTGGATGCCTGGTTTCTCCCTCCCCTTTCCATTTCTCTGTATGAGTGTAACTCTCGGGAAAGGAGTTTTAGGATCTGCCTCATATCTTCCCTTTCCTTCTGGGTCAGGACTAAGTTTTCCAGGTTTGCCTGGCACTTGTCTAGAGAATTCTGTGTGGACAGCCTCGGCTCTGTGAAAAGATATCCAATTTGGTTCCAGTGAACAATACCAGGAAGAAAGCTTTCAACTCCCTCCTGCTCCCAGTCTTGTGAAAACAAATGATAACTCCCCAGGCTCACTCTTAGCTTATCAGGTGGAACTGGGAAGCTCTGGGAAAGAAAAATTTGGAGGCTAAATGTTCTTTGTTCCAGTGAGAGAAACACACTCTAGCCTTCTATCATGTCACCTTGCCTCCAGGTCTGCTTCCACCAGGGTCCCCAGAGTGACCATTCCACGATCCCAATCAGATCTCCTTTAAAAATATTTGATAGCTCCCTTTGCCCTCAGTGTAGAGTCAAAATTCCTTTGGGGTGCTTCCTTCACGGAGCCCAACCCACCATTCCTCAGAGTAGACAAGCAGTGATCTCAGGAGATCCCGGGAAGAAGAAGAAAGACCACACATTGGGGGTTCAGCTCTGGGTTCTGGAACTGGCTCTGTCACTGTGTGACTCAGTTCTTCCACTGGGTCGTCAATGTAGGATTTCCTACTTATTTCTCTCCTCCCCTCTCCCTGCCCCCCGACGGCAAGCCCCGTGAGGGTGGGTGCTGTGTCTTACTCGTTGGCTGATCCCTGGAGCTGAGTACAGTGCCCGGCAGCTTGTAAGCGGTTATAAGTGTGTGAAGTGAATTAGTGCATAAATGCTCAAGGATTCATGAGGCTTCTGTTAATGCATGTGTCGCGGGGGGGGGGTCCCATTTTTCCTCTGGGATTGTTTCTTTGCTTATTTATTTGCAAAGGGAAATGAGGTTGCAGTGAGGGGCTCTCTGGGAAATGTCTCTGCACGTCCCAGCCCCCTGCATGCTGCTGTGGACATGGAGCCCAGCCCATGGGACTTCTCCTTGGCTCAGGGCCCCTCTCCCGAGCTCCTTTGTGTAGAGGGAGCCCCAGAGCCCCTTGCTCAAGTGTCTGCCCGTTGCTCCTCGCTGGATGAAAACCCCTCTTGTTCCTCTCAGCACAATGTCACCATTATAGCCCCTATCCAGGGAAATGACACATGCCTGCTGGTCCACCCTGGGCCCCGGAAAGCAGATAGAGATCTGAGTGGCGGCTGCTGGGAGAAAGAGAAAAAGTTTAATGGATGGATGAAAACCCCTCCTTCTGTCACACTTTTGGGTTTCTGTTTCAGGGCACAGGGTTCCTACCTGTACCCAGGCCACAGGGCTCAGCTTCAACGGTCAACAGAGTCTAGTGCCCTGGTTGTGTCTGGAGGAAAAGCAGCTTTTGTTTTATGCCCAAATGCTGCATGAAGCCTGCCCCCTCCCTTAAGGTCCTTCGACAAGAAAAGAGTACCCTGGCATCTTTTTTTTTTTTTTTTATTGAGGTCACATTGGTTTATAACATTATGTAAATTTCAGGTGTGCATCATTATATTTCGACTTCTGTATAGACTGCATTGTGTTCATCACCAAAAGTCTAGTTGCCATCCATTACCATACATTTGTGCCCCTTACCCCTTTAGCTCTCCCCTCACCCACTTCCCCTCTGGTAACCACCAGTCTGTTCTCTGTATCTGCATGTTTATCTTCCACATATGAGTGAAATCAAATGGTAATTGTCTCTCTCTGTCTGACTTACTTCGTTTTGCATAATACCCTCAAGGGCCATCCGTGTTGTCACAAATGGCAAGATTTCATCTATTTTTATGGCTGAGTAGTTAGTTCCATGGTGTATATATACCACATCTTCTTTATCCATTCATCCATTGATGGCCACTTAGGTTGTTTCCAAGTCTTGGCTATTGTGAATAATGCTTCAGTGAACATAGAGGTACATATATCTTTTTGAATTAGCGTTTTTGTGTTCTTTGGAATAAATACCCAGAAGTGGAATAGCTGGATCATATGGTATTTCTATTTTTAAATTTTTGAGGAATCTCCATCCTGTTTTCCATAGTGGCTGCACCAATTTACATTTCCACCAGCAGTATACGAGGGTTCCCTTTTCTCTACATCCTCTCCAACACTTGTTATTTCTTGCCTTTTTAGTAATAGCCATTCTGACGGGTGTGAGGTGATATCTCATTGTAGTCTTGGTTTACATTTCCCTAACAAGGTCACCGTGGCTTCTTCAATGAGGCTCACAGACCGAAGTGCCCACACGGCCAGGTAGATGAGGTGTGTGTGTGTCAGCTGACTGCGGGAGCAGTGGGACCCAAGGCAAAGCAGGTTGCTTGTGTCTCATCTAAAAGGCCCGTAGCCAGCAACTCAGACCAGTGTGGCCAGTGGGAACATAGTCCTGGAGTGGCCAGATCTTTAGAATTTTCAGGAAACCCCGGGAATCCAGATTTTAGTGAAAATCTCTTGATTTAAAAATGTTGGTAATAAATTCCAGTTGTTTTAAAACATTGCAAGAGCCAACTAAAACACCCCTGTGGGCTTAATCTGGCCCATAGGCTCCCTGTGTGGGAGCTGGAGGGAAGTTATGAACCCATGAAGACTTCTGCAGAGTCTGTCCAGCTGGGTGCTTCCACCCCGAGGGCCCGAGGAGAAGCCTGATCCCTAACGCTGCAGGGTGTACTCACTGTCTTCTGATAGGTTGTGCCGCACGCCTACCTTCACCTGTAGGCTGCAGGCTGACACCAGGCTGCAGAGACCCAAAGTGAATTTCTTAAGCCTGGAGCTAGAAAAACCTTATTGCTGAGAGGAGCCTGAGAGATTAGCCAGTCTGGTCCCTTGGTTTGTCAGATGAGGAAACTGAGGCCAAGAGAGGGGAAGAAATCTTGCCTGAAATCACCCCAGACCTTAGTGGCAGAACCAGGGTGGCATCCAGGGCTCCAGCCTTGATGTCACCTGAGTTCAAGTTCTGGCTCTGCCACACACGGTTGTGAAACCTTGAATGAATTACCCATCATGGGCTCGATTTCCTCATCTGTAAAATGAAGATAAAAGTAGTGCGCAGAGGATTAAATGAGACGTATCAAGTCCAGCCCAGGGCCTGACCCAGGGTCAGAAGTGTGAGTTATGATTGTAATCCATGTGAGCTTCCTCTGGAGAAGTTGTCAGATGCTTATGGAAACTTTGAGAGAGACTGAACTCAGCGACACAGCCAGGCTGCCCCCTGCAGGGCATTTTATGTAAATCAAACCATTGGACGTGTGATACATTCTGCCAGGTTCCTTCCTCCCGGCAGGAACACCTGACACTCTCGGATATGAGGACCATCCAGCTTCCAGCTCCTCTTACCCACAGCGTCTGTTAAGAGGTGGCGTTTTGTTTGTACATTTAAAAAATTAAATAGTGCTGTTATTTTGTCAGAAGGACAAATTGCTTGGGATAATTTCTTCTGATTCAGGTGGACAAGACCCTGTGTGTTACCAAGGCAGTCACATTTCTTTTGTAGAACAATAAATTCTTTATCCACAAGAGGGCTGTGGAAACAAGAAGGCCCTTGGTCCAGGCCCTACAAGCACTTTTCTGTGACTGCCCGAGGCAAGCTTTGACCCTTTCATGTGTGTTCACTCTGCTTCCCTAGTGAGTCCCACGTCCCATTGCATGCTCCTTCGGGAGCAGACGCTTGCACTATTAAACTGTGATCACTCTCCCTCACACAGACAGCAAAGGTACACATTCGAGACTCCACCGTCAATATCAATTCACTCTGGGAGCCAGTGTCTTTGTCACAACTCTTTTGGTGGCAAGTGACAGAAAAACAACTCAAACCAGCTTAAACCAAAAAGAGAATTTCTTCACTCAGAGGGTAACCGGGGAGCTGAAGAGGTGAAGCTGTCTTCAAGGCAAGCTCAGATCCAGGAATGCAAACAGAGCAGTCGCTACATTCTCTCCACCTCCCGACTCTGCCTTCCTCTGTTTAGTCTTCATCGTCACATGGTCTCTTCCAGTCTGCAGCAAAGACCGCTCAGCTCCAGGCCTGCACGCCGTGACAGGTGGAGATTCCAGGTGAAAAAGTCATGCCTCCCTCCCTGCAGTTCCAGCCCGGCCCAGCGGGGGCACTCACAGTCTGGGTAAACCACCTGATCTAAGAACCAGGGAGATGCTGAGCCGTCACATGCACACTTGCCCTGCAGCCGGGACTGTCGCTGGAGCACATCATTCAGTCCTCACCACCCTATGAAGTAAGTGCTCTTAGTCCTATCTCGCAAGTGTAATTTCACGTGGTGTATTTATTTGTTAGGGCTGCCTGACAAAATACCACAGACTGGGTGGCTTCAACGACAGATATTTATTTTCTTAGGTCAGGAGGCTGGAAGTCCAAGATCAAGGTGCCAGCAGGGCTGGTTTCCTCTGAGGCTCCTCCTCTTGGCTTGCAGATGGCCACTCTCTTGCTACCCCTTCACATGATTTGTCCTCTGTGCACCTGCATCTCTGGGGTCTCTCTGTATGTCCTCATCTCCTCTTATAAGGACACCAGTCAGATTGGATAAGGATCCATCCTAATGGTCTCATTTTAACTTAATCACCGCTTTCAAGGCCCTGTCTCTACATACAGCCACATTCCGAGGTACTGGGGTTAAGGCTTCAACACGTTAAGTCTTGGGGGACACAATTCAGCTCATAACCCACGCCGGGTAAATGGTGAGGCTGAGATTTGTACTGAGGCTGGGAGGCTGAGTTGGCCATGGTGCTATAAGGTCCCTGCTGCAGCTCATGGCGGTGCCCATGAAGGCAAAGTCTTCAAAACCAGAGCAGCTGGGGAAGACACTATCCAATGAAAACCTTGGCGAGGACTCCCCGCTGGCACCATGCTCTGGGAACCAGTGGCGGGAGATGAGAGTCTTGGCTCTGAGGAGGGTGGGGCTTAATCAGGTCCTGCTTGATTGTCAAAGTAGCTTGTGTTCTCTTCTCTCTGCAGCATATTCAGATCATTTTCCCTTTGGCTCCCCAAAGACCAGTCATCGTGAAGAAACCAAGGGAATACACGTCGCTTTCTCTCCTCCCACTTCCGTCAAAGAGAACAGTGTTTCTCAAAGTGTGGAACTCAGAGTATTGGTGAAAATGTGAGATACGTTTAGATGTTACACAGACCAACATATTTGCAGAGTGATGAATTTATTTGAATTTGTATTAACAGCATATAATCGGTCCTTATGAACTCATAATTTCACTAATATTGCTTAAGATAGAAATGTCGGGTATGAGTCAATTGAAAGAAAAATATCATGTAAATAGCATTAAGTAAATAATCATCTGAGGAAAATTGTGAGGGTGGTGTTGGAGTGACTGAAATTTGGGAAACACTGGGATAGTTCCCCTCCCCAGAAGGTCACGGGCATAGATGTCACCTCACTACTTGACCTGATTCATCTGCACACTTGGATCTAATTTGCCCTGAGGATTAAGCCTGGGGATGACTGCAGGCCTCTGGTTTCTCCTGCCTGGGCCCCTGTGCCGACTGGACCCCGCCAGGTGAAGAGCCAAGTGGGCTCTTGGGTGGTAACGAGAGGCTGGCCCTGTCATCATGGTTCTGGATTTTATTTATTCACAGTCTCGCTGCAGGGCTTCCGAATGACTTGGCAGCAGCTTGTGGCTGTGTATGTAAGCAGGTGTTTATCACTCTGTGGTCGAGATTTTTAGCAACTCGAAGTCTGATGTGGAATGAAGCATTTAAAACTTAATTCCACGTGGGGCATTAACGGAGTTGGCATAATTCTGCGATGTTAATTGCTATGAATTTCAGCAGTGCTTTTGTTTCCCTTGAATTTAAGCCCTTCTACTCCACACTGGGCTCTGTTCAGTGGCCAGCTGTAGCCACTGACACCATCCACAGCCAGTCCCCATGCTTCCACACCAGCCTGGTGAGCACGAGTGGCTCCCGGGGAGCTGGCTGCTTGTCCTGATCTTCTCAAACCCTCCGTGGGCCTCTTTCCGTGGCTGTGAAATATGGTCATTGTATTGGCTTTAAGCTCTAACCTTTTGTGATTTCTGTTGCCCCCAAGTTGTGTTCTGCCTTATTAATGTAAGGTTGCCCTCCAGTGTCCAAAGAGGTTACATGCATGAGGAAAAGGCTCCCTTCTAGAACTTCAGAAAGTCTGACACAAATGTTGTTGTGTCTCTCCGTAAAAGGAAGACGGTTTAGAGCAGTGCTTCTCAAACTTCACTGTGTGTGAATCACATGGGGGTCTTATTAAAATACAGATGCGAATTGAGTAGGTTGGGAGTTGGGCCTGAGATTTTGCATTCCTCACAAGCTCGCTGGTGACTCCAATGCTGCTGGTTAGGGACCACATTTCGAGCAGCAAGCCTTGGAACAATTCTCCCTGCTTCCAGTAGGTTAACAAGCAAGTGCAAGCCAATCTCCGCAAAGCCTGAATGAATGAGAGGTGTCCTTCTAGACGCTCTGCATGTTCTGGCCCCTGACTGCCTCCCCACCT
Organism: Ceratotherium simum simum; assembly: GCF_057802395.1. Taxonomy (NCBI): domain Eukaryota; kingdom Metazoa; phylum Chordata; class Mammalia; order Perissodactyla; family Rhinocerotidae; genus Ceratotherium; species Ceratotherium simum. Next base: position 27,909,203 of record NC_141903.1, read on the forward strand.
CTTATAATCTCATTCTCCCCTTCATTTGCTCCACTCTGTCCCCACAGGCACTTTTAGTTCCTCAAATATACCAAGCTCTTACCCATCCCAGTGCCTTTGCATATGCTGTTCTCTGTGCCCAGAATGCTCCCACCCCCCCCCCCCACTTTTCCTGTGGGGGCTTTGTTTTCATCTTTCAGTAAATGTATGAAGTAACTTCCTTTCTGCTCCTCTCTCTGGTACCTGTTTGTTGTCTCTGAGCAGTTATCTTCGTGTGCCATCTCTTTTCCTGTTTACTTATTTACAATCTGTTTCCTCCTCTAGACCAGAGCTACATGAGAGCTCATACCTGCCTTGCACACTCTTGTATCCTCAGTGCTCCTGCCTGGCAGCAGATGCTCAATAAGTAAATATTTGTTGGGTGCTTGTGGAGGGAGGGAGCAAAGGAACATCTGGAGTATCCTTTTGCACACTTGAGCCACCTGTCTGGAGGGGCTGTGGTGGGGATGATAGAATTGGTTATTTTTAAAGAATCATAGAATGAGAGGTCAGGAAAGGAGCTACTTTTAAGCCACATCTCATCTTTAGAGATGTCAAAATGTGAAAAAAAGTGTCTAAGAATAGATGAAATACAGTAAGTCTAACATTTCTCAAACAGAGTTATGTCAAGTTAGTTTATGAGACATTGGATTAAATGCAGGTCCTGTAGGACTCTGCAGGACTTTTGGCGAGGTGCCTTGAGTCTCTAAGGGGAGGGACATAATATGCTTTTTATTGGCACAGTGGCTGTAGCAGAGACGCTGTGATTCACTCACCCAGAGGCCATTCCTTATCTGCCCCATCTCTCTTTTTTGTCACCAGAGTGCCAGCCTCTCACTAGCGAGGCTGAAAGTGCCAAATACTCGATTTCCCAGCATTCTTTGCAGCCTGGGCCTATTCCCTACTTTTGCCAGTAGAACCTGAGAAGTCTACTGAGGGCTTCTGGGAAAGTTTCTCTGATTAAAAGAGACACACAGAAGGAAATTTCTTTCCTGTTTTTTCCACGTGGTTGTGTGAAGACATGATGCCTGGAGCCACAGCAGCTTCTTGTAAACATGAGGGGACGCGTCTGAGGACAAAAGCCAACGTGCTGAGGGTGGCAGAGTGAAGAGATGCAGAACCTGGGCTCCTGATGGCATCCCTGAGCTACTGAATTGACTACACTGCACTTGGACTTCTGATTGTGCAAGACAATCTGTGCTCTCATTGCTGAAGCCTCTTTTAAGAAGGTGCTCTATACTTGCAGCTGAAAGTCAGACAGGCTGGAATTGGCTCCTGGCTCCACCGTGGTAATTATGTGTCTTCTTCAAAGCTGTCTCCTCCTCTGTGAGAAGGAGATAAGAATAATGGCTACCTCTCGGGTTGTTACAGAGGCTTCAATAAGATGGTGGGTGTAAAGCCCTCAGCATAGAACTTGACACACTATTGGTACTTAATAACGAGAAACTATTATCATTATTGTTGTTATTTTTTGATCACAGAATCTTATTTGTTGCTGGAACACCCTCTGCCATCTTGCAGGCCCCTGCATTCTGCAGGAAACAATCTGGGTAATGCTTACCTCATCAAACTTTCTTATTTTACAGAATGAGAAACTGAGGCCAAGAGAGAGCTGCTCTCTAGTCTCTTTTATTTTGAAAAATGTGCATGGTTCAGCCTCCTCCCATGTCACTCATTTCCACTCACACTAGACACAACAGAAGAACACAGGTCTGGGTTGAAATTATGTGCTTTTATGGGAAACAAAAATATCCAACAACAATAACAAAAGCCCTTCAATCTCGCCAAGTTCTCAACCAGTGATAATGAGGCAGTTTCTATGATTGCATCTGGCTGGGGACACTTCTAAAGGGTTAGGACAGTTGAAAGACATTGGCCAAAAAGAGAAGTGGCAGAGAGGTTTGACATTTTAAATGAGAGCATCCTAGACCTCCCTTCCGGCCCCTCATCCTATTACCCTTTCAAGTTACAGTCTTCTCCCAGTTTACAAAGATCTGTCCTGAATTTTGCTCAAATGCAATCTCTTCCAGAAAGCTTTCCTTGGTCTGCACCGACTGCATATGCCTTTTCAGTAATGTCACAAACACTTTCTCACGCCATCTCCTATCACTTTCTGCCTTACATCCATCCTGTTTGGGGACATGCCTTCTGATACCCATTATTAGCAGGCATGCCCCCTAGACCGGCTCATGTTGATCGTCCCTGTGTTCCCATCTCCCTCCCCCATTCAGTGCTCAGTATACAGCAGGTGCTCAGCGTCAGCAGGTGCTTAGTGAGGGTTCGTTGAAGTCAGTTCTACATTTGCCACGTCACATCCCCAGCCTCTTGAGAGACATAACTGTCATTTCCACTTCTTCGTCGTTCCTCCATGACCTCAAAATGGTCTGACTCAAGGCATCTCCAAGAAGAAACAGACCCCACCAGACAACAGCAACTCAGGGCCAAAGGTTAGAGAGGGGAGGAGAAAAGGTTGCGCTTTAACCTCTGTTCCAGAAGGCAAGGAGGCAGGACAGGCAGCCTCTGGGGAGATCCAGGATGATCATGAACAGTGTTGGCCAATGCTTCATTTTGGAATCTCATAAGCAGCCATTCTTCCGAAGTTTCCCCCATGAAACATGGCCAACTTTGCAGTGGGAGTCGGACTGGTGGGGGTCTGGTTGGAAGGCCCTGACAGCCCAGGGACCAGCAGGTATAGACTGAGAACCTTTCTCTGGGACGTGGTCGATATCAGCTTTAGAAGAGTGTTAGAGGTCACCTGTCCAGTTGTTCAGGTGAGCTGTGATGGGAACGCTAGCCCTGTGGTGTGTTGAGTTGTCAGGCACATAGATTGTAGTAAGGCTGAAGAATACCGGTGCAATCATGGGCCTCTCCTACAAAGGGGAAGGGTCAGGAGGTGCTGGGAGCAGTGAGGGTGAGTGGAGAGTCCTCAGAGGTCCCACAGCTCCAATTCTAACAGATGCCCTGCTCTGTCTCCTGCTCCCAGCTTCAACTCCTTCCCTCCGGTTCTCCAGTCAGGGCTAGGGGGCGGTTGAAGTGGTAGAGGGAAGGGAAGTGCCTTTTCTTTTCCTACCATGAGTCGCAGATTTGGACCAGAGAGAGGTTCGGATCAAGGGCAGAAGGAGGAGGGTTGAAGAGCTGAGGAGAGGCCAAGGTCCTATCCACTTCTGTTTACTGCTATAACCAGTAGATCTGAGGCCCACACTTCCAACCGCGTTGCCCGCAGAGAGCACCGAGCTCCTAAATGCGGGTGATGAGAAAACTCTTCAGGGTTCTCAAGGGTGCTCTGTGACTTTGGGGGACCACTGTGGATCCTCCCATGGGGGGCCCCTCTGGGGCCAGTAAGGTGTGAAAGCTGCATGGTCAGCTGGGGAAAAGAGCCAAGGAGCAGAGAGAAGAGAGACTTCTGCAGGCACCTCCTCTAGGAAGGAGAGTTGGAACTTGGGGGACTCAAGTTAGGACAGATGTTTCAGTATAAAAAGGGTCCACCAGTAAAAGGATGGGAGTCCCCTCAAATCCCTTCCCAAACCCCATTGCACTTAGAAAAGAGAAAGTAAGGAGCATAAAAATATCTCAATGACGTGGGCTTGCCTGACAGTACAGAAAAGGACGTTTCATGGCAGGCAGTGTGCCCCATTCCACAAGAGAGGATTATACGGAGCTTCAGTATAGAGATTTTACATATATCTTTATATAAATGCATATATATTTATAGAGCCTCTGCCTAGAACAGCCGGGCTTGCTTCTTCAGTTCATTCCTCTTCCAGAGGGCCAGCCGGTCAAACTCGGAGATGGTCATGCCGAAGACTTGGTAGAATTCTTCCTGGGACAGGTGGCGCTGAAAGGAGATGGGAGGGGACAGAGAGGGAACAGCTTGAGGACGTGAGGTGTAGGCTGGGGGCAGGTGGAGGCAGGAGCGGTCCCTGTATGTTTCCTCTGGGCACCCTGTGCCTGGAACAGAATCTGACCCACGGAAGGTGTGTGATGAATATTTGTTGAACGGATGAATGTGTGAATGAGTGTTTTCTCGGACGGGCCTCTGTAGCTGTTCTGGTTGGAGAGGCCGCCTCTGCCCAAGATTCAGGTGGGACTTCTGCTTCACCTAAGTGCCCCTTGATGCATCCTGGTTGACCGCACCCTTCTGCATCCCTGCTCCATGAATTCTCTGTCCAGGGGTGTCTATGGATTAAGCTAGCCCTCTATCCTTTGGAAGAAAAAGGAGGCATGTCCAAGATTTTAGGGTGTACTTTCTCTTATTAATATTCTTACAAATGATCTGGAAGGCTGTTCCTCAGGCCAGTCAATGAAAAAAAATTACTGTTTATATTTCTCCATCCACTGAAATGTCCTTTCATCTCTTTCTTATAGGAAAACAAATATGTTATAGAATAAAACATTGTTCTGAATTCCATGGCAGGTTTTTTAAACCCCCATCTGCCTGCCCTCCCTCCTGCCTCCCCTCCCTCCCTTCCAAGCAGCCTTGAAAGTTGATACATTGTCAAAAGCTTTTAGAGTTAGAAATATATGGGACTTAAAATGTGCCAAAATGTTAACAATTGGTGTGTTTAGGTGAAGGGTAGATGGATGTTCATTTTACTATTCTTGCAACTTTTCTGGAGGTCTGAAAAATTTTCAAAAGGAAATTTAAAATTATGTTTAAAGAGAGAAATATATGGCATATATCCTGCCTGAAAACTTACTGGAATCATTGAGATGACCTGTTGGTAGCAATTATATGAGCTAGCTGGGTATTGAAGGAGATTCAGTGAGAATTATGTATACAGCCACACAATAATTAACCAATTCTCTGGCCCACTATTACCAGGAACTAATATTTTAGCCACATTTCCTGAACTTCAAGCAAAGATAACTTTGATACTTTTGATAGATATCACTGGCTGCTGGTGACTTTGAGTTGATTTTTCAATACTGAACAGTATTTAATAACATCAACAGTTCCTTACATTGCATTTGTGTTATGCTCAATAGCATATAACTGTGCTATTCATCCTTATTTTTCTCATTTAATTCTTCCAGTCACCCTGAAAACTGGGAATTATTTCTATCCAATTGAAAGAGGAGAAAACCTCAAGTCAGAGAATTAAAATGACTTACTTGACCAAGAGGGAGGACAGGAGGGAGGGAAGGAGGTGGGGTAAGTAGCAGAGCTGAGGCCAAAGTCCAGGCCTTCTGATTCCAAACGCAGTGCACTCCCACTGCCCCTCTTGGTCAACTCCATTAGAAATTCATAAATAAATCTTACTAATATGAAAAATTTCAAAAACACACAAAAGAGAGAAAATAGTACAATGCACACCCATGCCCATTACCCAGGTTCAATAATTATCAAGAGTTTGCCACATTTGCTTCACCTATTTCCTTTGCTGAAGTGTTTTAAGGCAAACCTAGACATTGTGTCAATTCATTCCTATGTCCTTCAGTATGCATCTCAAAATACACTGGATATTTTCTCACATAACCACCACGCCAGGAGAAAACCTAAGAAAAAATGACAGTAATTCCTCAGAATTACCTAATATCCATCCACAATAAAATTCCTCCGTCTCAAAAATGTCTTTTTACAGGTGGGTTGTTTCAATAAGGATTCACACAGCATCCACACATCACATTTGATTGCCAGACCCTGTAAGTCTCCGCCAGTCCAGACAGATCATGCTATTGACTCATCCATATTTGTTTTATTTTAAGTGAATGCTGAAAAATAATTTGGATAATTTTTTTTTGTTGTTGGAGGGTGGTAGTTACTATGGATTCTCTAGGTGGTTTTCTCTATTGTGTTTAAAAATCTTTTTTACGAGGCTCAATGTAAAGGAATGGCAGACTCGACTCAGTAAAGTGTCCACAGTAGACCACTAAAGGAGACTGAAGCTTTTCTTCTCTCCCTCCGTGAAGGGCCAGCTGGAGCTCCCCTTCTTCTGCGAGTTCTCAGAGCATCTAATGCCAGCCCTGTCCACTTGACATTCACCACAGACTTGAAAGCATAAAAGTTAAGTGCACAGGCTTTAGAGCCAGGCAGATATGGTTGTGTGACCTTGAGCAAGTTACTTCACCTCACTGAGCCTCAATTTCCTCTTCTGGAAAGAGGGAGCATCCCAGTACCTACCTCGTGGATACTGTGAGGGTGAATGAGATGATACAGGTCATGTGCTCGTACAGCGGCTGGCACATGAGAAGCCCTCAGTCGTGGGTCGCTCTCACTATTGCAATGATTTCTTCGTGTATCTATCACATAGCGTGACATAGTGTCTGTGATTGGTCTCTGTTTCCTTTGACTTCCTCTCCTCCTCATCTTCTCCTGTGCTCGTCTGACCCCAGCCACACTCACCCTGCCATCCTCAAGCATACCAGGCTCATTCCTGCGTCCTTGGCAGTGGCTGTTCCCTCTTCCCGGTGCTCTTCCTCCTTCTATAAGTACGGCTAACTCCTCACCTACTTCAAGTCTTTGCTCACATGTCACGTTTTCAATGAGGTCTACTCTGACCACCCCATTTAAAACTGCAACTCACCCCCCACTCCCACTTCCTCTCACTCTGCTCTCCTTTCAGTTTTTCCCTTAGCCCTCTTACCTTCCAGTGTACTGTATCATTTATTTATCATGTGTGTTGTTTACTGTCTCGTTCCTCACACAAGAATGCCAGCTCCAAGAGGGTGGGGGTCCTTGTTTTGTTCGCTGATATACTGAAAGCCCCTAGAACAGTACCTGGTATATATAACAGGCTTTCAATACATATTTATTGGATGAATGCATATCTACACTATGAGCTCCTTGAGGACAGAGTCAGGGTCTTCCTTCTTCAGTCCCTCCTTGAACTGGTGCAGGGGGCTAGGGCAGTGTCTCTAGCCCTGTGGTCTCAGCTCAGGCTGCACGTCAGACATCCTAGGAGCCTCTGAAAAATACTGATGCCTGAGCTCCTTCCCCAGATTGTGATTTAATTGGTCTAGGGTGAAACCCTGTATTGATATTTCTAAAAAGCTCCCTGGGTGATTCTGATGCTTAGGGAAGGTTGAGCTTCCCAGGTCTGAATGTCCTAGAGGATGTAGGGGAGCAATTTGTCCTCCAGGACGAACCACATTCCTGAACATTTCTGTCTCTCAATGCTGGCTCCACTGAGCTGCCGTGGGAGCTGTCCTTCAGCACCGGCAGACACTCACTGCCAGACAGTAAATGAGGCCCTTGTTATAAACGTGCGGAGAATCATCTGCTTGCTTGGCTGCTAACCCAGCATGCTAGAGCTGGAAAGACTTGCAGAGCTTCCCGGCCTGCTTGCATTTTCCTCCTAATGCCCCAACCTTTTACTCTGGGTGAATTCTTCAGCAGTCAGGTCAAGGGTGGGTGATATGCTCTTCCCAAAGAGTGCTGAGCCTCCTCTTTTAGAAGCCAAACATTTCCTGACACCTTTCCTAGTCTAGGCCCTGTGGCAGATGACAGACAGTCTTTGTCAGGCAGAGGTGATGGATAGCTCAATGATCTGATACAAAGGAGAGGGAGAGGTGCTTGATCTGCACTCTGGACACAGGGCTGGGGGAGGTTGGAAGAAGAGGTGAGCAACACCTTCCTGGGAGGGGTTAGGGGGCTTTGGGGTACAGCCATCACTAGAATGGGGCTCTGAGGAGTAGGTGGCTGGAGAGATGGGAAGGGAGAGGTAGGGAGATGCACTGGGGTGGAAAGGGCAGAGGGTTCTCCTAGATCAGAGGTGACCAGGGACTGGGACTCTACACCCAGTGGACTGGACTGCTCGAGAGCCCAGTGCCATACTCAGGCCACCTCTGTGCCTTTGTTGATGCTGTTCCCACTGCTCAGGATGCTTTCCTCCCTCTCTCCATCCATCCAGACCTGCCCACCTTCAAAGTCCATCCCAATCCTTCCTCTTGCTGGAAGCCTATGTCAACCAACCCAGCCTTAGTGGTCTTCTCTGAATAACAGCAATCGAACATCTGTGGAGTACTTACTACTCAGTTCACTGCCAGAATTCGTGCCACAGGCTCTTTGTGTATTGTCTCATTTATGTCACTTGGCAACTTGAGGGAAGCACAACAATCACCCCCAGTTTACCAAGGAGAAAACTAAGATTTAGAGAGGTTGTCATGTGGCCAAGCTGCCCACCTAGGCCTGGCGGGATCAGGGCTGGAGGCTGGGGAGTCTGACTCGAGACTTCCTTATGTGTTTACCCTCTGCACAGTGCTGTCCCCCAACCTCCCGTCACAAGCACTGGTTTTCTATATAGTCCTGCGTAAAACCAGTGCTGCATTTCTTCTTATCAACCAGACTGCACACCCCTTGAGGGCAGGGACCAAGTCTAGCTTTCCTGCAGAAGCACCAGCCCCCGGTGGGGCCATGCTGTGTGGCTGTGCACCACAGATGCTAACTGAATTGAGGAGGCAGCACAGACCATCATGGAACAGTCTTGGGCTAAGGAAACTGGGTTGGAGTCTCTGCTTTTTCAAAAGCTGTGTGACCTTAAAGCCATTCATTCCGCCCACCCCTCCTGAGCTGGACTAGAGCAGCAACTTCTGGAATCCCTTCAAACGTGAAGGCTGATGCTCAGTTTTCTATACTTACCTCTAAACGCGTCCGGTCCACATCCTTGGGCAGTCGGTTTCTTCCTCTTGTGGTCACCAGCAGCAGTTCATAAGGGTAGATCTAAGGAGAAAGGATGAGGGGGTTTCCATGTTGGGTGAGGTGGTAGCCCTGTCTCTTTAGCCACATTTTGTGTCTGGGCCCCTTTCTCTACCCAGAAAGGGCCAGAGATTAAAGTCTGGAGGAAGGACTGAGTCTGCTCTCCCTGGGGTTTCCCGGCACCCTCAAGCCACCGTCTTCCAAAAGGCAAGACCTCAGAGTTCCCTAATACTGCTAGGGATAAACTTGGTGGCACCTGGCATTAATGAGGGCACGATGCCTCCTGAAGGAAAATGTCTAACATCTTGTGATTGGCAAGCCTCCAGAAAGTCTCTGAGGCCCCTGGGGCACTGTCTGATTTCAGGAGGCAAGAGAGGTAGGGCAGGATTCAGAAAAAGTGGGCCATGAAGGGACTGGAAATGCTTGTCTTGAGAGCACCCTTGGGGTTATTTATCAGTGTTCCCTTCCCTGTACAGACAGTGCTGTCATCCTCCTGCTGGTCCCCATTGTAGCAGCTCCCAGGGTCCTGGAGACCCACAAGGTCTACAGATCTTCTTTACCTTGTACTCTGTAGAAAGAAAAGAGACATACACAAATGGAAACCCATTGGTCTTTGCTTTGCATCACTACACTGGCCTCTGTCTTAGACACCTGTCCTTGTTGAATTCACCCCAAATTAAGGCTGGTATGAGCACAAAGGATGGCTGGAGATAGGGGTCAGGCTGATCCAGAGATATGGTTTTAGGGGAAAAAATGACCTTGGAGATATTTAGAATAGAAATAAGAAGAATCTGAGATCGTGAAGCACATGGGTGAGACCCTCCATCTTCTGGGGGAGTCCTCCGGGTTTCTGATGTGGGCTGCCCTCCTGCCTGCGCCTGCTTGTAGGAGTTGGAGGAGGCTGGCGGGAGAGCATCATTTGGCAGAGAGTTCGAAGCTCATGGAATTTTTGCTGGGAACAATGTGCATTTGGCTCTGAGTGTTTCCCTCCACTCAGGGCTGGCAGGCAGTTCTAACTCAGCAGTACCGGGACAACAGCACTCTGTGATGGCTCTGGGAACCCAGATGGGACAGATGGCCTGGAGATCACCCAAGGCCAGGGATTTGAGAGGATGAGAGAAGAGGAGGGGAAAAGGGAGGGAATGGGAAGTGAAAGGGAGTGGGAACTCGGGGCTTGGACAGAGCCCAGCGCTGGGCCAAGTGGAAGGTCAGGCCGCAGTTATGAGCAGTGCATCCGAAGTCCCTGTGAGTCCCAAGAGAGGCCAGCACTCACCTCGCATGCCCCAGTTGACGGCGTTCATGCTGTCATAGTGGAAGAGGTCCGCGCTGGGTGTCTGCAGAGGAGACAGAGCCAGGGTTGGCCGGAGCAAGCTCACCGCTGCCTCCCTGAAGCACTCACCCATCTCCAGAACATGGACTGGGGCCGGTGGGACATGAGGCCCCCTCAGAAGCCGCTGTCTCAAGTTGGGGTGACTTAACTCACTGCCATATCCCTCGTGCCCAGGCCCGGCACACAGTAGGCCCTCAGTAAGCGTTCATGTCTTTGTGAATTACATCTCATGCTTTCTTTCATTGCTCAAATGCACTTTTTCTATGAGATCTGCCCTGGCAACTGTATTTAAAATTGCAAGTCTCCCCCTCTCCAAACTCTCAATCCCCCTTATCCTGCTCAATTTTTCCCTTTCTTTCCATAGCACTTATTTCCTTCTACATTCTATATAAGTTGACTCGTTTATTCTTTAATACCTGCTTTCTCCCTGCAAGAATAGAAGCTCCAAGGGGCAGGGGTCTTTGTCTCGTGTGGTCCCTGATGTATTCCAAGCACCCGGAGTAGTGCCCAGCATATGCAAAAGGCCTTCAATGAACATCTGTCCATGAACGAATGTCGAGGCTCTGAGAGTCCACAGCACAGGGTCTGTGTGTTCCTCAGCAGGAGGGGGCTTATTAACACCAGCGGTAGCGCTCCAGTGGACCATGATCCCTTCTGTGTGCTCGACCCTAAAATAGTTTCCTAACGGGTCTATAGCTTCCACTTCTGTCTCTCTGCAGCTTCTTCTCTACACGACAGCCAGAGGGATCCCATTAAAAATCCAAGTGGGATCACGCAGCACACCTACCAGAAACCCTCCAAAGTCCTGCAGGGCCCTACTGACATCCCTGTCTGGTTTCATCTCCATGCTTCACCTCCTCCCTGCCCAGGGCCATTGACACTGGCCTTCCCTCCGTCTGGTTGGCTCTTGCTGGTCCCAGAGCTGTGAGGTCCCTCCATGCACTCAGGCCTTTATTTAAGTCCACCCTCTCTGACCTCCTCTCTCTATTCCCTTGCTTTGTCTTCCATCCCAGCACTCAGAACTACCTGACTTCAGATCACATATTCACCTGTTGGCTGTCCGTCTCCCCAGCTAGAGGCCGAGCTCCGTGGGGGCAGCGACTCTGTCCTCTGCGGGAGCCCAGCACCCAGAACACGGCCTGGCCCTTAGAGGTGCTCCATGAACAAACATCTGTCTCTATGTCCCTGCTTCCCCCATCACTTGTCCAGTCGCACAGCCTCTCCTCTTGCTAACAAGGCACGTTTTTCCTTCCCTTTCACTCTGTAAAGCACCACCCTGCTTCTGTGAAGGTTTCACGTCACATTCAGTAAAGAGCAGCAGGCGACAAACCATGTCAGGGGAGTGGAACATGGCACTCGGGTGTGGGCCGTGGGGCAGTGGCCTGGGCTCGAATCCAGGCTCTACACTCACGAGCTATGAGAGCTTGAGTGAGTCACCACACCTCCCAGGGCCTCCAGTTCTTCATCCACAAAATGGGGTGAGTAATAGTAACTATGTCACAGGGTTGTGAAGGGTAAATGGCGCGGTGCTTGTAAAGTGCTCAGCACAGCGCTCTGCACGGAGCAATTGCCACCGGTGTCCCCAGCCCCTCCCGTGGGGCCCTTTTCACACAGGGCTCATGGGGGAAGAGACCAATCATTGCCTTGGGGTCCTTCAGTTAACCTCCCTCTGGCCCCAAGGCATTTGTCCAGGATTCACCCCTAAGGAACCACTATAATCACCACAACAGTGAGCTGATGTTGGCATTGTTACCATCTTGGGGACAATGTCCCCAGCACTGCCTCTCTTACCCTGTGCAGCCCGTTTCTTCTGTAGGCAGGCAGGGAGGCAGATTTGGAGATGAGGGGATCTGAGAAGAAAGAGCCAAAACAATTACCAGGAGCCACAGGCCAGGGGTTCCTCTCCCTGAGGTCATCTGGCTGCAAATGGCCAATATTACTCCCCAACCCTGGGGGAAGGGGTGGCAGCCAGAGGCCACCAGCTCCCCCCACTGCTCTCCAGACATGCAACTGTCCATCTTAGGGGTGCCTCGCCCTGGCCCACTTAGAATTCTATGCCCACCTGAAGCACCCACTCACACAGTCTTCTGGCCTTACTCTGCACACGTCTATCCTCCTATGATGACCCCTGTGTCCTGGCCACAGGGTGGCTCTGGACAAAGGCCCTGGAATTGGAGTCGAGCTCAGAACCCAGATAGGCAGTTTCCCTCGTGGGTGGGAGAGGTGCGTGCTCTTTCTTTCTCTCTGGGAGCTACTGGGCATGGCAACCCTAGCTCCAGAACCAAAAATTGAGGCCTACTATCTAACAAACACAATGGGGTGGACTATTTGAGATCAGGACTGTGCTGGGACATCCACATTGTATGGTCATCACAGCTACGGGGGACCTGCAGCTGACTCAGCTTGGGCCCTCACAGGACATGATAGGTTGAAGGTAGGGTGAGCAGAACATACCGCTGTCAGCCAGGTAGTGGGACCGAGGGGCTGCACGAGAGAAAAGCCAGAGATCAGTTCACGGGGACAGAAAGACATGGTGGACAGTTCATGGGGACAAAGACATGGCTCCCATACCCGGGCTACCCTGGCTGGCTGGAGGAGGGGTCTCCTTCACCACCTCCTTTCCCACTAGTCAGTTTCCAGTTGTTGTACCTGTGCCCCATCTTCCCTCCCCCGCCCAGCTCCTAGCCCAGTCCCTGGTGCATAGCTGGTGCTCTATGATATTTGCTGCCCAGATGCCACTGGATGAAGCTGTTTTGAGCAGCTGTGGTGCACTCAGAGAGCTCAGAGCCGGGGCAGAAGACAGCACCTCTCAGTGGTCAAACAGGGGAACAGGCTCAGCAGTCACCTAACTCTGGAAATTACTTAATCATGCTTTGGTTTTCTCATCTGTAAAATGGGGAGGGACCGTGTCTCCATTATAGGCTTATTGTGCAGAATACATGACAGAACACAGTAAGATGTTAGCACAGGGCCTGACACCTACAAAACACTGAGTAAAACTGGCTTCATCATTCTCACCACCATCACTTTCAATCTCACCCAGGGTCAAGGTGCAGTATGGTAAAGATGGAACAGCTATTGGCCTTGGAGTCACTCTGACTTGGGTCTGATCCTGGCTCTGTCACTTACTGGCTTTCTGACCTTGGGCAAGTGGCTTAAGCTTGGGTCTCTAATCTACAAAGTGGGTGATAATAATCCCTCTACATTGCAGCTCTTTGTGAGGACCAAGAGTGATAATATCTCTACAAATGCCTGGCACATGGGGTTATAATAAATGGTACTTTTTATTATCTGTCAAGTTTTGACTTGAGATAGGATCTCCTGGCAGGACTAACTTCCACAGGGGTAAGAAAGAGAGGAGGCAGACAGAGCATGTATGTGTCCAGGAACAGAGAGGAGCTTCCAATGAGAGATTCTCAGGGCAAAGCGCTTGAACCAAGCCTCTGCTTGTATACCTCCAGTGATGGGAGGCTCACTACCTCAGAGGCAGCCCCTTATATCTCTGAACCATTTAGACTACGAGAAGATGTTTTTCTTTACAGTGAACCTGACTGGAAGTCACAGCTTCAGATGCCCCAAAGAAGCAGAAGTGACGGCTCAGGGCAGAGCATAGTCTTTAGTGCACCATACAGCCTCTTGCCAAGTCTGTATTCTAAACCCAGGTGAGGCCGTAGGAATTCAGATCCATAGGAGTGGGGAGGAAAGTGCCCCCAAGCCAGTAGGCCTCCAGGGCAGTGCTTACAGCCATTGAGGGACATCTCATAGCCAGCTGTGTGCAGGGCCTCCCGGCTGCTGGTGGAGCTCCGGGGTGGGGTCCAGGGATCGGCATAGGAGCTGGACCGGGCCTTCATCTCCTCCTTTAGAATCAGCCGGCCAATTCCGCTCTGGAGCTGGGGGTAGGGAAGAGCAAGACGAAGTTAGAAGGAAGCAAAGAACCCTGAGATGGAACAGGCTGGGGAAAGACTCTCCACAGTGATCCTCTGTCATTTTTGTCTTCCGTGTCCCTCCCTCCTTACGGCACCCATATTTTCCTTTGGGACTTCATGTCTCTGTCACAAGTAGTCCTGTGGTCTGGGTGGGGCTCTGGTGGTGGGCACAAAAAGCAGGCCTGGCCAACGGCAGAATCGCATTGTCCTGGCCACAGTGATGGGCTCAACAAAGGGCAGATGGCTCCAGCCTGGACAGTGAGAGCCTTCCCAGGACTCTTGTTGGAGTCGCTGGCACCCATCTTAAATTTTATTTTTTACTGAGGTGAAATTCACATAACATAAAATTAACCATTTTAAAGTGAACAATTTAGTGGCATTTAGTACAACCACTGTCTTTACCTAGTTCCAAAACATTTTTTTCCACCCCCCAAAAAGACCGTGTATGCATTAAGCAGTCACTCCCTATTTCCCTCCCCTCCCAGCCCCTGGTCATCACCAATCTGTGTTCTGTCTCTACAGATTTACCTATTCTGGATATTTCATATAAGTGGAATTATACAATATGCGGGCTTTTGTGTCTGGCTTCTTTCACTGAGCATAATGTTTCTGAGGTTCAGTCACACTGTAGCATATATCAGCTACATGGAGTTACATTTTATGACTGAATAGTATTCCATTGTATGATATACCATATTTTGCTTATCCATTTGTGAGCTGATGGACATTTGGGCTGCTTCCACTATTAGGAATAGTGCTGGTATGACCATGCATGTACATGTATTTGTTTGAGTACCAGTTTTCAATTCTTTCCATTTCAATTCTGGAATTTCTGAGTCATATGGTAATTTTACATTTAACTTTTTGAGGAACAGCCAAACTGTCTTCCCCAGCGGCTGTACCACTTTTCATTCCCACCAGCAATGCATGGGAGTTTCTAGCTCCCACTTGCCACTACATGAGAAGAAACTGCCTGCACATGAGGCCAGTGCAGAGACAAGCCAGCACAAGAGGAGAGAAAGACAATTTCCCTATGGCAATTTTTTGAGCAGCTGGATCAAGTCATACCTGAAGCTAATCCTATCATTTGACTTTTCAGTTATGCCAAGCTATACATTTATTTTTTCTATCATAAATGGGTTTGAATTTGGTCACTTGCAAATTAAAAAATCCTCAGTCCATACCATCTAAGCAGCTCATTCAGTGTGTGGCCTGCTCACCTTGTGCATACTGCGGTCAAAATCATCCTCCTCTCCTCCAGATGAGAACCTTCTGGCTCGGGGCACTGCCAAAAGACAGCTAGGATCAGCTCCCAGATATGCTCCCCACTCGGCCTGCCCTGGGGAGAGGGCACAGAGGGGCAGTAGAGCCCAGACAGGCGAAGGTTTCCTCTTAGCTCCACCATTTTCTAGCTGAGTGACCCTGCCCAAGAGCACTTTGGTAAACTGCCTCCACCATGGGCCTCCCTGGATGGAGACGCCCAGCATCCCTTTCCATTCTGGGGCCGTGAGGGGCAGGGGAAGCTGACTGGCCAAACAGAGTTAAGAGCCTCAGTGTTGGGACTTTTTCTGCTGCAGGAGGGAGAGAGAAGTCTTCTTTCTGCCAAGGGGAGTATGTAAGCCTGGACCTGCTGCAGCTCATCCTGCCGTGATGAGGGCAGAGCCAGCCTGAGACTAGCTGAGCCACCCCAGGGGATAGGACAAGTCCCAATGACGTTCATTCACCTCTAGATCCAGCTATATCTCAAACACTTTCAGTCACATCACCCAGAAAATCTGTTTTGGCTTAACCATTTGGAGTTGGTTTTTTTGGTTTGTTATTTTGTGATTGGCACGAGCTTCTCTAAGATCCCCCTCTCCCCCATGCCTACTGGGTGTGGTCTCTCCTGCTTGTGCCACCTCTGAACACTTCTCTCTTGTGGGCACTGAGCACTGTCCACTTTGGGTTAGAGCTGTGCTTGTGTCTCAGCTCCTTTACTAAACGGAGAATTCTGTGAGGGAAAAGAAGGGGTCATCTTTGAGATCCCGTGAAGCTTTGCTCAGAGTGGACATTCAGTTAGTAAAGGTGTGTGTGAATCAAAGTGGCACTTGATGAAAATTCCTCCCCATAGTTGAAAGAAACAGCTTGGGATGTCTGACTGGGTGGGATGGTGCCTTGAGGAGCACCCAGACCCCTTATCAGGGTGCCTACGAGAGCCTTCCATCTCCCCACATCCTCTTTTTTCCATCCTCCAAAACCATTTTCTACCCTACAGCTGAAGTGGTCTCTTAAAAACACAAATCTGATCATGTCACCACCTTGAATGGCTTCCTAGTGTTTAGGATAAAGACCCAAATCCTCACCTCAACCCAAGGCGCTGTGGGATCTGGCCCCTCACCCCACCTGCTTCTCTCCCTCTGTGAGCTCAAGGCTAAGCTGACAGACTTTCCTTCTCTCCAGCGGAACCCGCGCTCCCATCTTGGGTCTTTGCATGTGCATTTCTACACTCTGGTGGCTTAACTCCTCCTCACCCTTCCTATGGTGGCTGAGTCTCTGTGTCTGAGAAGATTCTGTCATCTTTCAGGCTGGATAGCATGCCCCCACCATTGGCTCTCCTACCTCCTGTGTGCCACCTCCTGTATATCACCTCCCTCTCCAGTTGGGACTTATGTCTCTTCCATAAGGCAAGGACCTGGCCTCTTTTGCTCCCTAGGGTCCACGGCTGGCCCTCAGTACATGTTTGTTGAATGAACAAATGAATGATCATGTGAAGGAGGGGGTGACTGTCTGTTCCTGGCACAGGTGACAGGGATCTGGTCCTGGCTCCTGTGTGGGGTGTGCTACCTTTGGGGGACCCATGATAGGTCCAGTAGTCAGACTCTGCAGCGTAGTAGGGGTCTGGCGAGTAGACTGGACTGTACTTGGAGGCCTGGCTGATGTCTTCACTTGTTTTGCTCTTGGTTGCTGTTGACAAATCACCTGTAAAGGACCCAAGGAGAGAGCTTCAGGGGGGCAGGGTGTCCTTGAAGAGTGTCCTGTACACTCTTTCCCCTGTCTCAGCCGGGCTCCAGCCCTGGGGAGTGAGATCACTTCGAGGCCAGGTCTGGGACATGGAGCATCGAAGCTGGAAAGGCACTGGGGTCAAGCCCCTCATTTGACAAATGGGAATATGAACGCCAGAGAGGGAAAGGAGCTTGCTCAAGACCACACAGCAAGTCAGGCGAGAACTGGACCAGTACCCAGCTCAGGGCTCCTTCCACCACATTCCATGGACTCTCAGGTGGGCTCCTAAGTGAACACAAAGGCCACAGCTCCTCCAAGTAGATCAGACGGGTCCCAGGTGAGCTCCTGTCCTTATCCTCACCCTCTAGAAGCTGGCCTTGCTGTGGATTCAAGCCACATCTAGGGTGGGAATTGCCAAGCAAGGCTGTGATGCATGTTGAGTCAGGTCAACCTTCTGCTCACACTGAAATGACAAATTCTGCTTGGGGAGACTGTATGGCCCAAAGGAAGGAGCACTGGACAGGGAGTCAGCAATGCTGGGTTCCAGCTCTGCCACTTAACTCAGTTGTAACACTGGGCAAATCCTGCCCCTCTCTGCCTCAGTTTCCTCATCTGTGAGTACTAGAATTGGTCTGCTGGCTCGGGTGCCATCCAGCTACAACCTTCCACCTGAAGTCCACAACACGGACCATCAAACCCATCGCAGGCACACAAACTTCCCAGGCAGTGACTTTAGCATGGCCCAGAGACTGACAAGAGGCTGACTAGGGCAGAGGAGGGCTGAGGAAATGAGCAGGGCCTTGCCATCACTTCTCAGGAGAGAAGCTATAGGGACAACCCCTCTGCTCCACACAGCGGGAGCAGCAGAGGGTCCTGGGATGGGCCCCAGCCAGCCCACGCCTGTGCACCCTCCCCCAGCAGCACTTACTTCCAAAGCTTGCGAATCCTCTTTGACGTGGGTCCTGGGCAGCCATTCCCACCCCAGCCAAGGTCATTCAGCCCTTTCATCGGCCCTCTTATCCATGCAATCCACCTCCACCCCACACTCGCCCCGAGCCTGGTGCTGCCCCTCAGAGCCGACCTGGAAAATCTCACGCAGTCCTGAGGCACTTGGGACTTTGGGGCCTTTTCTGGACAAACTACCTTTGTCAGGGTTGGTGTCTTTCTGTGGCCACTCGGGGCACATGGCCTGTCCTCCACAGCCACACACAGATGTGTACGTGCTCAGAGACTCACCTGGACCCCAGCCCAGCCCCCTTCAAAATCGAAGACTTTTGTCTAAATTGTCAGGTCTTAAGCAGCCAGAGCCACTATTTATACTTGTACTGCCCCTTCCATCAGCTCAGCAAGTTCAGATCCCGGGACAGGGCTGCTTCCGCCATCTCCATGCTCATCCAGTCTGTGCTCCCCTGTTATCCAACTAGACCCGTAGGCACGTGCGGGTGATACGGGGTGGCAGCTGGGCCCCTGCAGCCCCAATAGAAGGGATGTGCTTGGTCAACTGAGACTCAGTAAGTGCTTTTGTGAGAACGAACTGGAGGTCTCAGTGATGGATGAATGAATGGTGGTTCTTGTACAGAGTGCAGGCAGGAATCATGAATGAAGCCGGTTACAGCGCAGATTTGTGGGCCACACTCTCCATATTTCTAATTAAGGAAGTCTAGGGCAAGGGAAGGGCCAGGGCCTCTGTTTTTTTAATAAGTCTTTCAGGTGCAGGCGGTCCATAGACCATTCTTTAATGAATGAATAAATAAATGAATGAATGAAGGCACTCTCATTGACGTCCTCCTCCTTTCTCATCCACACTCCCTCTCCAGGCCTCCATCTACTCTCAGGACCCTATGACTGAGAATAGCTTAGAGCAGTGGTTCCCAAGCTGGGCTGGGCATTGGAATCATCTGGAGAAACTGTTGCAAATACAAATTTTTGATATAGTAAGTCTGGGATGGGGCCCAGGAATCCGTATGCATCCCAGGTGACTCTAATGAATGTCAATGTTTGAGTATCAATGCCAGGAGTGCGACTCTCCCAGGGGTACGTGCATTTGACCAGGGTTGCTCTGACCATGGGATTTAGGACACCAGACAGCAGGGAAGGGGGGCTGGGGAGGAGGTGGGAAAGCATTTAGAGGACACGAGGTCTTCCTTGCTCTTTTGAAATGACACCAAACTCCTTCCCAATGTCACCTTGAGTGATTGGGGGGCAGCCAAGAAGAAGGACCAAGTTGCAGCCTTGTGCGTGTCCCTCCTGGTGGCCCGTGCAGAGCCATCTGCACAGACTGTTAACTGCCCCCTCCCCTTGCCTGGCCAAGCCCTCTCTGCCCCCGACCGTACCATGCCGTTTGTAGATCGGGGGTTTCCGGTAGATGTTACTTTCTCCAGCTGCCAGACAGACCAGGGAGGGACAGTGGGGAGGAGAGAGAGAGAGAGACCAGAGAAAACGAGACAGCAGTCGGTCACTTGATCTCAGAAGAGAAGACAGTCAGCAACGTTTCCCAAGGGTCCCCCTCTTTCCCCCGGTGGACTTCCTCTTCCAAAACTGAACTTCCAACCTCATCCCATCAGGTTCCAAGAAAGGTGAGGGGAGAGGAATGGATTCAAATGGCGCTGAGGAAGGGACCTGGGGCTTGAATGGCGGGCGTGCAGGCACAAGGCGGGCGCGTGCTCAGCAGGATCCCATGCGGGAAGGTGTCCCCTGCCTCCACCCAGCGGCCACGCCTCATTCCACGTGCAAGTCCCCAGAATGCTGTGGCCACAGTTCAGCATTATTGCCCTCCCCTTCCCTCAAAAACAGACAGGATGGGACCTTTCTGGGTGGGTGAGAAAGGTACAGATGCAACAGCAGCAGGAGCTCCGGGGACGCGTGAGTGAAGGTTGACACCCTGAGCTCAGAGCGGGGAGACTGGGTTCTGGGCCTGGCCCTGCTGGAACTCAGGGGGAGACCTTGTCCAATCCCCACCTACAAGGCCACCTAGTCCCTGCCTTCCTCTCATCTCCTATCACTCTCCCTCATGCTCACCTCCTCCAGCCATGCTGGCCTGCCTGGCTAGTTTAGTGTTTCAGGGCCTTTGCACTTGCTGTTCTCTCTGCCCAGGATGTTTTTCCCTGGGATCTTCCCATGGTGGGCTCCTTCTCATCTTTTGGCTTCAGTGTCACCTCCTCCAAGAAGCCCTTCCTGACCACTCCACCTAGCCCAGCCTCCCCCACCCCAGTCACTCTACCATGAGACTCTGTTTTATTATGTTTAAAGCCCCTATCATTACCTGAATTATCCCTTTACTTATTTGTGTACTCATTTATTCTCTCTCTCCTCACATTAAAACATAAACACCATGAAGGCAGGATTTGGGCTGGTCTGAGCACATCTGCAACCTCGGGGCCCAGAACAGTGCCTGGCTGTACAGAGGGAACAACAGAGGCTCAGGGAAGCAAAATAACTGGCCCGAGGTCACGAGCTTATAAGCGGTGGAATCGAGATTCAATCCCGAGAGTTTTGATGAAAAGCCCGTGGCCCTCAGCATGGTTACTGCCGCGTCCCATCATGGCCCTCAGACATTTGAGGCACTTTCCTGGGCTGCTTCCTGGTGGTCGTGATCAGCACTGGGTCTGTAAATGGGTGGACTATAGCCCACGGGCGTGTCGGGACTGGAGGGTAGGTTAGTGTGGGTGACTGGTTAGGGAGGGTCCCCAGGAACTGGCTTCTCCTTGATGCCGGTGCAGGGTGCCCGGTGACCCCACGGAGCATGCACCCACGCTGGGAATTCCAGGCTGGCAGCCTACCTGGGATGTGAAAGTGCTTGGGAGCCTGGTAAGAGGTCGGAGTGGAGGACCTCACATCTAACTGGCTATGGTATGGAGAGCTCCGGCCACTCTCGGGCCCTGGAGCACGCAGGCAGTGGTCCCCAGAGAGAACAGAGGCACAGAGAAAACAGGCATTAACGCGGTGGCGGTCAAGGCAGCAGTGAGGTGATGACAGCAGGGATGGTGGGGAGGGGCTGTGCTCGCATGCGCCGCATCTGCAGAAACAGGCTTGACCCTGTTTTCTTGCTCCACCCCAAAGTCAGATGTTGTGGGTTGTAAGAATCAACTCCACCAAGCCTCAGAAAGGCGTCTTGCCCTTCTTAGCTCCCCGCCCCTTCCCACTGGGGCCCCTCCCTTAATTGCTCTGCCTGCTTCACCCCAACCTCAGCTCAGCTGTGGACAACCCGACTGGACTGGGTCGGGCTGGGCCCTAGGGTGAAGGCCAGGCCACAGCCCCGTTCCTGGTCCTCTGGATGGGGCAGGCCAAAGGATGCGGACAGAGGGGTCTTCCAGCCAGGGCCACAGGGCTGCCTGCCACTCCCCTCTCCTGTGCTCACCACCCACCTTCCTGATGCTTCTCAGGACCACATACCCTCCTCTTCCCCTGCCAGGGGCATCTTCAGGGACTCAGTGAGGCACAGCTGGTCACCTGGGTGGCCATAGGCTTCCACAGGGCCATACTGTGACGGAGATCCCGGGGAAGCCCTGTGCTGCCTCTGCAGCCAGGGACATCAAGCCACTGCCTTGTCCCCTGGTTTTTCCTGTCCCTTTGGGGGCTTCCCCTTTCCTTACCAGAGCGGTAGTAGTGGTGAGGCGAGCGGGAGAAGGTGGGGGACATGCCCTGCCGGCTGTAGGTGGGGGAGTCGATGTATCCCGGGCTGGAGGCCCGTCTCTGCCGGAGGTCCAGGTTTTCGTAGATGTCCTGGGGGAGGAAGCGGGGCTGTGAACAAGGCCAGCAACTGGGCGGGCCTGTGGCCCAAGGGTCTAGCAGGCATGAGGGGGAGTGACAGGGGATCCAGGATTCTAGGGGCTGAGGCATGGTGCTGCCCTTCTGAATACAGAGACCCTTCCTGGGTTACAGGCACAGCCTGAGGAAGGCTTCAGAGAATTTTCAGGGACTTAGCCATCACTCACAGGCCCTTGAATGGAACCAGTGGATCAGGTCCCTGGAATCCTGGCCAAGGATCACAGAGGCATTAGGGAGGCCATTTCTGGGTAGAAAGGTACACCAGCTTCTCCCCCAACCATTTCTAGCCTTTATGCCACCGCCACGTCCTCCAGGTCATGCTCCTAAGTTTCCCCGTCTCTCCCTGGTTGGGCAAGGGCTTGGCCCCTTGGTGGGTGAGGGAGGGTAAAATCAGGGGTCTGTTTGGTCAACATAAAGGGCCGCAATTATATAAAAGGTCTCCCCAAACCAGCTTCATTACCTGGGAGTAAGGAGATAATGTTCCCAGCGACTTAAAGGTGAAGAGTTTGAAGACAGTCGTGGAAGGAGCAGAAGGAGAGAGAGGAGGGCGAGAGGGAGGGGTGGAGAGTGGTTAAATGATTCAGAAAGAGAGCCCTGCAGGTGCCCCTTGGCCTCCCTCTCCAGGTAACAGCTTCGCTCAGAGTTCCAGAATATCAGCAGTGCTGATAGGCAGCTGGAAACCTGAGATTATGTCCTCCTTTTACAGATGGGAAAACCAGGACCCAGAGAGGGAACAGGATGGCTCGGGGCCTCTCCGGGAGGAGGTGGTGGGGTCCTCACTTGGACCCAGGCTTCTCCACCGCAAGCTCAGGGCTTTCACGACCTTTCCCTGTCCCTCTCCCTGTTGATGACCTCTGCGGTTCATGAGGACAGTGCCCAGAACAGGGGACCAAAGGTAGGGCCAACCAAGGGCCAGGCCGCTGCCATCCCCGAGGGAGTTGGGCCGGTGGGTGGTGCAGCGGAGATGGAATGTGCCGTCTACAGAGGGCAGTGGCTGCTCGGCCCCAGCAGGTCAAGGCCAGGCTGGAACGGCCCAACGTTAACACAGCTTCTTGAGTGTCCAAGACAAGTCAGAAATGCAGATTCTTATGTGAAATCTCCCAATGTTTAAATGTTGACAACTCATTTACATTTTTACAAGATACTCTGTGAGTGAAACAAAACACATCTGGGGGCTGGCTGTGGTCTGTGGGCCCCTAATGGACCCTGCTGGTCCATTTCAGAGGCCAGAACCCAGAGAATCTCCACATTGGGCTCTCAAAGCAAATGGAACCCCATTAGAGAGGAGGGGGACAGTGATGGGGCAGGGACAAGAACCTGGGTCCCTGCCCCCCAGGCCAGGGCTCCTTTTGCTCCAAATGATCTCAGTTCAAGGGGCCTGGGATGGAGTGAGAAATCTTCTGGGATACAGACTGCCAGGACCTCCAGTGTAGTGGCCACCCTGCCCTCACTGGAGAACACTTTCTTTTGTGCAGCAACCTCTTACTGATTTCAAATGGCATCTGATGCTGCAATTTTATAAAAGTATCTCTTGCTCTGAGCAGAGGAGCTTAAGGCCAGGTGCAGAAACCAGAGACCCTACCTAACCAGGGATTATAAACCACATGGTCATCGAGCCCGGCAGGGGAGGAGGGCCGTGGGCTATGTACAAAATTTCTCCACTTGCAGAAAAACAGCAGCTCCAGGGATAAGTGGTCACAGGTTCTTGGCTTCGATGTTGGGGTCCTCATGGAGTGGTGGGGACTGGGAGAAGTGGAGAGCCCATGTCCTGCCTGTAGGAGGCCCTGCTCCCCATCTCCAGATGGTGGAAATACCGGTATAGGGTCGCCAGCTCTGATTTTTCAAGAAAAGTCAGATTTTCAGAGGGAGTCTCTTGATCTTTAAAAGTTGACTATAAATTCCAGTTTAAAAGAGTGTTGAGGCCAACACTGTGGAGGCTAAAGTGTCTGAGATGGAGAGGGCTGGAGACCCCACGGGCCCCCCTCTCCTCCAGCAGCCCCAGAGAGAGGCGAGATGCCATACCTCTCCGTAGCCACATCTCTCCAGCAGCTCGTCGGACGTGTATCTGGAATGAGGCTCGTAGGAAATGAGGTCGGGGCGTTGTACCTCGTAGATGGATTTGACCTTGGGGAGAGCTGCCAGGTCTTTGTAATTAAGGATCTCATTATCCACTTTAGCCTGGGGAAGAGGGCAATGGACAGGAAAGAAGCAGAAAGATAAGAGGGAAGGAGAGAGGAAACAAAAAGCAGGCAAAGGGGGAACGAGTTTCTCCAGTTTCCACTAAAAACAAACTCTCAGGACAGAAGACTCACAAGTGTTAGAATAAGACAGGTCTTAGAGGCCATCCGTTCCAACAGGGCTAACGTTGACTGAGCACCTATCAGGTGTGAGGCCCTGTGCTTACAGGAACTATCCCCTGTAAATGTCATGAGGCCTCTGTGAAGTGTCAGTGTTATTCCTAGTTTTCAGACGAGGAAAATGAGGCTCAAAAGGTTCTGCAACTTGCATCACTTAGCTAGCAGGTTTGAATCCAGTCTGTACTACACAGCCTGGGTGCTGACTGCCTTCCAACCCCACAGAATGAGGACACCCCATTCACAGCATCATTGAAGAAGATGATGAACATGGGAAAGACAGAATTAATCGTGATAGTAAAACACTAGCTAACATCTGGTGGGCACTTAGTATGAGCCAGACTCCATCCTAAGTCCCTTATATGGATTAACTCCATTAACCTATACAACTCACGACTCTAACAGTAGGTACTAATATTATCCTCATTTTTGAATAAGGAAACAGGCACAGAGAAATCAATTAAATCACTCAAAGTCACACAGCTAATAAGTAGCAAAACTAGAATTCAAACCCAGCCAGTCTAACCTGGGAGCCTGCCCTCACCAGTGGCCTCTCCTGGCATCCCAAGACGGGGAGTTCACTGTCTGACATTGTCAGAGGGCTGAACGCAGAAAGCTGCTCCTTATATCAAACTGAAACAAGCCTCTTACTACTACCTGACTTTGCCTGAGTTCAGCCCTCTAGAACTGCAAGGATGAGAAGACAGCTTCCCCTTGCACGGGACAGCCCACGTCTCGTGGCTCCTGAAGCCATGTCCTCTCCGTGTCTGCATCCTCCAGCTGATCCCTCTGTTTCTGTTCACCTGGTGTCTGCTATGGTCAGCCAGGATCTGCGGCCCCTGTAACTACTGTGGCTTACAAGGTCCTGAGGTGAGGTAAATTAAGAGAGAGGCCACTGGATAGAGAATCCAGGGAGACTGTATTTTCCTCCTAATATTGTCCCAGTGCCTCAGGGGCCAGGTAAGTCTCAGGGCCAAGACTACTGTAGAGAGAGCAACTTTCATAAAGACCTCATAAGTGTTGATATTTGAAACACTTCCCAAGGTCTTTCCACTCTTCCATCCCTGTCCCATCCCACTGCTGTTTGGGCACCGTGCTGTTCATTCTCCATTGCCCCTCGACCCACTGTCCACTCTTCTTTGCCCTGATCTGGGCTCTGAGGCCCCATGGACTGTGTCACAGGCTCCCTGGCTTACAGATGGGTTTGGCCAATGGGGGCACCTGCAGACTGGGGGTGAGTGAAGAGAGAGGCTGTGTACTTGTGCCCCCTGCACCTGCCCTGCCCGGCCGTCGTGGGCACGGCACCCATCCATCTGGGGCTGCTCTTTCACAGCTCCAGCTCTTGCCAGCTGTTCCCTTTAGGCCTAGGGTGGTGACAACTTCCTGCTGTTGTAGTCCCTGGATGCCACATTATGTCTTGTGGGCCCCCTAACCCTGCCCACACCTCTATAAATGGTCCCTTCCCCAAACCCTCCTCAGTTAAACCCTTTGAGGTGTGCCATCTCATTTCTGCCAGAGCCTGTCCAGGTCAGATGCCCACATCTGTATCAATTTTGGGGTGTGTGGGTAAAGCAGACCTTATTAGGACAGTCCACCTGCTGAAGTCACTGCTGACTTTTGTCCTGGGTTGTTAGATCTTGACCTTGAGAGCTCTTGGGATCTTTAGAACTTGTCTCGACCCATCAGTATTCATCTTGGCACTTGATTCTAAACCTCAAAAATACTAAATTTATATTTCTTCCCATAGCTGCCTTGTTTACAGGGTTATAAACAAACCTTAGGTCTGGAGGCGCAGTGATTGAACAGAGGCATCCTACCATAATCAGCCAGGAAGGAAGGAAGAGAACATGTGGGGCTGGTCGAAGTCAAGATGATTCAGTAGGGGATGGAGCCAAGTTTGAAAGAACCTGCCCCTTCCAGGTTCACTGATAATTCTATTTTCATACCAAACCTCAGTATTTATGAAAATTAAACCAATACTGTATGTTTCTGTCTGTTATTGCGTGTCCCAAAAGTGGTTGGGTGGATTCTTTCCTGAATTTGGAAGCCACATTTGGAATGGTGTGACTTAAAATATGGCTCACGTGACAGGTGCAGTCATACGCCAGAGCAGCCGGAGGTGGGGCGCCACTGAGGGGAGAGCAGGGCGGAAGAGAAGAGGAGACACAAGCCTATGCTGGGTTGCGAGGGGTAACTGATCTCAGGGGATAAGCCCCAGCTGGAGGGAACGATGGCAGGTGTCCCCGACTGCTCTTGTTCATCTGTATTCGAGCTGCTCCTTCATTTTTCTCCAGCACTCCAGGGTGAACATCAGGGCCTCACTTATTTCACAAAGGTTAGCGAGGCTCCTCAGTAGCAGGGGAGACCAGCTAGGCATTAAAGGCATACAGGGCAGCTGTATATATCCTGAGCTTGCATATCCTGGTAACTCCCTTCTGGAGACATGCTCACGGTTGTCAATAACCTTCTCACGGTGTAGGCCTTGAAACTAAGCTCATTAATCCTGCTGTGGTCTGGCTCTGTTCGTAGCATCAGGGGGACTATCTATCTTGTTCTGGAATGGAATCTTCAATGAGTACAGCCTGTGATCAAAGTTGCTTGTCTTTTGTGGGAGCCACATGGCAGTATTGACCCATATTGAAGTTGCAGTCAAC
Organism: Ceratotherium simum simum; assembly: GCF_057802395.1. Taxonomy (NCBI): domain Eukaryota; kingdom Metazoa; phylum Chordata; class Mammalia; order Perissodactyla; family Rhinocerotidae; genus Ceratotherium; species Ceratotherium simum. Next base: position 27,935,869 of record NC_141903.1, read on the forward strand.
AGTAACTCTTATGTCTTTTTTTCATTTGAACAGAGGAAGAAAGGAAAGGAAACTGTTCCATCAATGGGCATTACCCAGGGATTAAGGAGGAAACTGGATGCGGATTTGGAGTAAAATAATTATCTAGCAATGGTGGTCAGGGCCACCCAGGGCTGGCTGGTTTGGAGACTACATCTAGAGCTTTTTATTAGGAATGGATTTCCTGCTCTAGACCATTTCCCCCACATTTCTGGTCTTCTTGGCTCCTTTGACTTGAGGAAGGCTGGAACAGTCCAGAGTCAGTCAGATTGAGGTTTGCTTACTGTCAGTTCCTCCTCTGCTCATCTCAGTCCTCCCTGGCTCTGCCTCCCCCACCTTCTTCAGCTTACTTCTGTTTATGTCTCAGGTTTGAGCTTAAATGTTTCTTCCTCAGGATTCTTCTCCCAACTGGTCCTAGACTGTCAAGTCCCTCTGTTCATCCGTAGCATCATCAGAGCACCCTGCACTTTTTCTTCTTAGCACTTATCAGAACTGCAGCTGATTTTCCATGGAGTTATGTATTCAATGTTAGGAGGACAAGCAGCAGGTCGGTGCAGTTTACCTCCTGTTCCCCAGCACAGAGCCCAGCACTTAGCACAGAGTAGACACACAGCATGCATTTGTTGAATGAATGAATGAATGAATCACATATCCAAGGGACCTCTGAGGTCATCTAACTTAACTCTTGTCCCTTCTGCCACATCCCTGCAAATGATGAGTGTCTCTGTGTTTGAATGCCCTGGGGATGGGAGCTCAGACACATGCACATGGTCTACTCCATCCCCGGACTTCTCACCTGATTAGGAAGCTCTTCTTTATGCTTGCAAATCCTTTATGGCCATGTTTCCACAGTCATATGGCTTCCTCCTCATTTCTGCCTCTTTATCACACACCACTATCTCCACAGCGACGTCCTACCCAATACCCACTCTGAATACCACTCTGATCCCAAATTTTTATCCTGCCCTTGTCTCAGTTAAATAATGGGGAAGGAGGCACACTGCATGGTTTCAGAGCTTGTCAAGGACTCTTGCTGTCACTGCACTTTTCTTCTCCTGCTCCCATTGAATGATATTATCCCTGTGACTCTGTTTACTAGGCTGTGTGCTCCATAAGGGCAGGGTCCACGTCCTCCCTGTACCCTACTGCATCCTCAGGACCTAGCACAGACCTAGCACATGACAGGCACACACCAGACACCATTTGGATGAAAACTTGACAGATCTCTTTGACTGTCCTTAGAAACTCTTTAGATACCAGGCTAGGGGATAAGAAAGGCCTTTTGGTGACTAAAAGTAATACATACGCAGATGACTCGGTTGGGTGACCCAATGCTGGATCCAGGGGGTGAGATGGAAGTTTCGGACGTCCGCCTATGCTGTGGGAGAGATGGAGACGGAGGGGTGAGAAGCTGCACTCCAACTTCGTGGGGAGGAGGAGATGGGAGTATAAGAACCAGCTCTTCAGGGAACATTAGCAATACTGTTAAAAGCACTCTCTGGTTATTTCTGTACTTTCTCTTTATTTTCTGCCTTTTTAATTAATATCTAGTGTGAATGAAATCCAAAATGCACAGGACTTTGGGTTGTTGGATAGAACATGGATTTGTGTTTTACATATTTGTAATTGGCCTTTTAGATACGAAGTTACTCATAAAACTCTTCATTTTGGGTTATCTCAGTTAATGATGTATTTACTTTAAATGAATAAAATTGGTTAATACTCATTCCTTAGCAGTTTGTTTACAAAAAATGTAAAAGTAGGTTAAACTTCATGTAATTGCATTCTTTAGAGTGTATCCATTGCAAATTGACTTCAACCTAAGTGACAAACTTAAAAAATCTTTTTCTGAACAATGGCAATGATGGAAATGGCTCCCTTAGCAGACACTACGTCAATCTTCGAGCATCTAAGAGAGTGGCAGGATGTCGTGGTTAAAAAGTAAACAGATTGGGAACCAAGGACCACTAGTGAACTACGATTTTAGGGATCTTGGCTTCCTGATCTGTAAAATGAAGGGACTGGTCTTAAAGACTGCTAAATTCCCTTCCAGACCTCTCATCCTATAATTTAAGGCATTCTAAGTGGGGCTGTATAGCAGTATTTTCCAAACTGTGGATCGTGATCTAGTGTGGCTCTGGGAAGATGAATTTAGGTGGAACGTTTGATAATACTGAGCGGGAGAATGAGAGAGTAAAATGTAAAATTCTATTTCAATCCTCTTGGTTAGATCAAGGAGGAAGTCTTAATTTGGTGCTAATACATTTCAGCAACTTTCTCACCATTTGCTAATTTCCCTTTTTTTAACAGAGTGCAGGCAACATGATCTAGCTAGAATTTCTAAGATTTATTCTTAAGAATTATTCTATTTTCATTGAATATATTTTATGGTTACTTTCTATTTATAGCAAGTAATACTGATTTTCCACTTGGTGATATAAAGTTTTATTTTAAAATTAGTTTAGTTAAGTAAAAAGTCATGAGTTCATTTAAAGAAAAATAGTAAGTATGTAACGATACAGGTGGCACACAGAAATAGCCAAAACAATCAGGGTTGTAGAAGGATAACTGAAACTTGAGAAATGCCACCAAAAAGGAGAAAATTGAGGAAGAAAAGGACAATAGGTCTCCTTACACCTTAAATAGGAGAGGCCTTGGAAGAAACAGAAAAAAACTCACAGCTCAAAAAAATTATACATTAATAAACCAGCTCTTTGGCAAAACTTCCATTAGGTGGATGAGATGGCAAAGGAGACAACGTTTAACCAGCTGGTCAGAAATGGCACAGGTGTGTTTTTAGTTGAGACTCTGGCAGGTAACTTTTAATACAGTCCTAAGGGGCCAAGTTGATATCCCGGGCCAGAGTATAGAGGCACTTTGGAAATCAGCGAGTGGCCCCCAGCGCACACCCCAGGTCTCCCCTCCACAGCATCAAGGACCTAGGAGCTGTGCCCCTCCCTGCCATCCTTGGATTGAGAACCCAGCTTCACAGGGCTTCCTGGTACTTGTCAGAGTATAGTAATTCAGAGGGACGAAGGACCGCAGCTGGTCCAGTGCTTCCGCCCGCTTCATGACCGTGGGCAAATCACCACCCTCTTTAGACCTTGGTTTTCTCACAAGCAAAGAGAAGATAAAATTCCTTGCCCTATCTGCCCCGTGGGGTTAAAGAAATCAAATCAGACAGTGGCTGTGAAGTTGCTTTGCAAACTGTCAATTCCTGTGACAATGTTAACTATTATTATTAATAAACAACCTTAGGCTGGGGAAAAACCATGGCATGAACACCTCAGAGAGGCCGCCATCTGGGTAAGCAATGGTGAGAGCATAGCCTCACCCCAGAAACACTAAAAACTCACATGAATATAGTGCTTTACAGTTTTCAAAGTGCTCTCACATCCAATGTCTTTATCCCCTCAAAAGCCCCAGGAGGCAAGTGTTCCCTTCAAGGAAATTGAAGGATACAGGCTCACATTTGGAAGTGCGCACACTAAGGAATGACTCTCCACTAAAGCACAGTGCCCCTGATCTGTGGCAAAAAGTAGCTGGTCTGGTACCGCTACCAGCTTGCTTACCTTTAACTTCTTCTCTGCCCGGGCTGCCTGTTTGCAGATGGGGTGCCAAACCTCAGAACCTAAGGGGCCAGGAAAATAGCAAAGGCTCAGACCTTTCACACCTACCAGCTTTCGGAGTCTCTCCCTATCCTCCACCTCCACTTACTCCCTCTGCAGCATACGTGCCGACACAGCAGCCAGGAGGACCCACTGGTTTTCCCGGCTCTCTGCTGCTACATCAATTCAACTACCCAAGCACTCTTTCTGCCTGTCCAAATCCTACCCATTCCTGAAGGTCCAGGTCTCACACGGCATCATCTTGCAAACTTTCTTACCTGCCAGCTGGGAGTGACTTCTCTCTCCTCTGCGATCCATAGTTTTTTGCATCTCTCTCAACACATATGATCGTAAATCACAGTAGCTTGTGGATTTATCATCACGACTAAAGTAGGAGTTCCTCTGGGCAGGGGTTGAGTTTTATTCATTCCTGGATCTCCCACAGCATCCAGTATGGGCCCTTGCTCTCAGCAGAGGCCTCGTACATGTTTGTGGGGTGAATAGATGAGTGGACGATTGGCAGTGAGTGACACATGGCAGGTGGTCAATAAATATTTGTTGAATGAATGAATGGCAGTGGAGGTGAAATAAAGTGACAGACCATGCTGACCTCCAGCCTTCTTTCTCTTCAAAGACTCATGACAGTCTACCAGAGCTATCACATTTAAGGGGAGGCAGTGTCATGGTGTATATTCTGCTTGAGAGCACTGTCTTGACCTGCTAATTCCTAAGAGACTCCAGACTCTTCAAATTTAGGATATTGCAAATGCCCACATTTACTGTGGCAGGGGGGTGGGGGTGGGGGTCCAGTTGGCTGGCCCCAAACCCGAGAGGCCAATTTGGAAAGGCATGAGCATGAGCAACAGGTGGCTGGTCACATGTTGAGAAGAAGCCCCAAATATTACACATTCCCCAAAGAAGGGACAGGTGTCCTGGATTAGAAGGAAAAATAGGAACATATTATCCCTCTGGTGCCATTTCTCTTGTAACCAGCCCTAAAAGGAAAGGAGCCAGCAAATGGCTAGATTCCTGAGCACCCCAGATGGCATTTGTTTGTCTGACTTTGTTTTTGGGATATATTTTCCATTATGGTTTGTTGCCTGGAACCCCTAGGACTGGAATACTGGCTAAGCGACAGGGGGAGTGGTATAAGGTTGAACAATTAGAGCAAAAGCATGGTGGGGAGAGGGTGGGTCCGAAGTAAGGAGCGCTGGGTTCTTCTCCCTGCTTGGCCCCTAACATATCCTCTGTATGGGTCCCAGTTTCTTCATCTGAATAACAACGAGGTGTGATTTGGATGGTCTTGGAGATTATTCTTGTCTCCAAAATTCTAATTCTTGGCCAGTTTTGTCATTTGTGAGATAGGGATCTTTGAATCTTGTTTGCTGACATTCTTGGGTGTTCCTAATAATTCAACACGAGTGTAATTCCTTCTAATGTAAAGTGCAGTGGCTCTCAGAGCCCAGTAGAGGGACTCCAGGTCTGCGGCTTGATCCCAGCAATGTAGGGTGTGTCCACCATCAAGTGGTGGGTGGGGATCCTTGCTTTGGGGAGTTATTAGAGAGGGCATTTCCGGCTCCTCTCTGAGTTGCTGACTGAATCGACCAGGAGTTGTTTACCACTGCGGCTCTGGCAGGAAGCACATGTTACAGGTCACTGGAGGAAATGGACGAGGTGGACACAGATGTCTAAGAAGGTCATGAGACTAAGTTCAAGAGGCATAAGAAAGGTAAAGGGTCAGGCAGAAGTTCTCATGGAAGGAAATGATGTGTAAAGCGAAGGGTCAGATGAGATGGTCTCTCCAAGCCATTGACAGATCTGTTCTGAAATAAAGCTGAGCTACAAATAGCTTCAGCACTCTGCATACAGGAAAGCAGGTTTATATAAGTGAGGGGGGAGAATCAAATATGAGAAAGAAAATATAATTAGAAATGAAAAAAATTCAGAAGTTTGGGAGTTGGCAGTATATCATTTAAATTAAAGAAGAAAGGAATTCATTGGTAGTTAGCAATAAACTTAGGTAAATGAAGGTAAGAAAAGGTGATTTGTTCATGAAGACCCCTATGAAATATGGTCTGCTGAGCTTCTGCCATCAGTCAGTAACTCAACACGGTGACATTGACAGAAAGGCAACATCCAGAGTGAAGAAGGTTATTCTCTTCTGTGGGCTTTATCCTCAGAGCCTAGAACAGTACCTGGCTCACATGTGTTTAATAAAGAAATGAATGATTGACTGATTGGATCCCACCTTTGTATTTGAAAAAAAAGGACTCAGGCTGATATGCACCTGGAGGATGATGGTAACCAGGATGGAGAGGAGACCCCAAACTAGGCCATAAGGCAGGGTCTTCACCATGGAGAAGGGACAACTTAACAGAATGATGAAAACGGTTTTTGAATATTTGCATGCCTCTCTGTGGGAAGAGGGGTTAACGTGTTCTGCATATCTTGTAAAGTAGAACAAGGATTAAAGGGCAGAAGTTTCAGGAAAGGAAAATTAATGTTTGAGGATTGGATGGGTTTATTCTGAGAGTGAGCTCCCTGTCCCTGGAAGTATTTAAGTACACATTGGGTGGATAAATGCTGAGCAGGGATATTGTAGAGGAGATGTATCATATGGTAGTTACACTAAAGGACATTTGCTATCCCCCCCAACCCTTAGAGAGTCTATGTTTCTATCCTAACAGACTTCTCTGTACAGAAAAAATAATTATTTGCTCCATCCAATGATCTTGACTGGAATGTAAGTTCTTTTTTTTTTTTTTTTTTAATAATTTTATTTATTTATTTTTCCCCCAAAGCTCCAGTAGATAGTTGTATGTCATAGTTGCACATCCTTCCAGTTGCTGTATGTGGGCCTCAGCATGGCCGGAGAAGCGGTGCATTGGTGCGCTCCCGGGCCGCCAGCAGCGGAGTGCGCGCACCTAACCACTAAGCCACGGGGCCGACCCTGGAATGTAAGTTCTATAAGGAGTGGGATTCAAATCTGTCTTATCTACAGATATAGCTGTAGGGACTGCAGAGTCTTAATAAATGCTCATTGAGTGAATGAATAAACAAAAGAAACACGATATTCTCTTTTAGGCCAGTTGAATTCTCTAAGCTGGGCTCAGAGATTTGGATAAGTGATATAATTCAGACTCTGATTTGACAGCTACAATTCTAGATTGAGTGTCTATAACAATATCCACTAGACTAGAGTTTATCAAAGTGTGACCTGTGGACCACCTGTCCAGTAGCCTGGTAAATGCAGATTACTGGGCCCCCCACAGAGCCCTTGAAGTCAACTTCCTGGGGGTGGGGCCCGGGATTCTGTGGTTTTAACAAGCTCTCCTGGTGATTTATGACTCAATTGGAGAACCACATGGCTAAATACCAGTTAACAGGCCCAATGTGTTCCCTTGGAACGTCATGGGATAAAGAATCCAACTTTACAAGACAGAACTCTATAATTCCCAGCAAGAATTCAACATTTTTTGCTTGTTAGACTCCTGGTTCCATGAGTCACGCTCTCATCGTCTGAGAGTGTCACCACAATTCCAGGTTCTCCTGTAAAGCTATGGAAGCGAAGGATTAGCTATTTCTGTATCGGCTGACTCAGAGACAGAGATCTAAATCTCCAAAACTGTCCCCCAGCCTGGTATTAAGGCTGTTTTTAATCCTTAGCTGAGTCAGCATTCAGTCTTATCTCTCTGACTGGTCACAGCACACCCCACACCTGTAACATTTGGGGCTTATTGAATGTTTTGGAACCCACTCACCTCTCTGCTGGACCTTGAAATTCAACTTGCCAACACTCTTTTTTTTTTTTTGCATGAGTAGAGACTTTAATGCCAAAGCTGGAGTTGGTGCCATAGTCTTCCAGAATGCCCAGCCAGGGTTACAAACACAATAGTGACTGAAACTGGCCCACCCGAATATATTCTATTTGGCCAGCACAGTGTTTTTCAAGTATTTTTGAATATGAATGCTTTTAGACCCTACAGGTGGCCAGTGACCCTCGCTGTTGTCTGCCTCTGGTCCTTCTCCCTCATTTAAGCAGGCATTTGAGTTTCAACCCCTGATCCGGGCCAGGGTGTTCTCTTATAGCAGGTTTCTTCTCTGGATTTCTGTTGACCATAGCAGGTAAGGTTTTTCAGAGTTCTGCCTTTAGGTCAGCAGCACTACTTTTGTGACACAGACTTGCTAGGACCTTGGAATGGCTCCTTTAAAATCCCTGCCTGAAGAACTCATACATCTCAACAATAAAAAAACTAACAACCCAATTAAAAAATGGGCAAAAGACCTGAACAGACATTTCTCTAAAGAAGATATACAGATGGCCAACAGGCATATGAAAAGATGATCAACATCATTAACTATCAGGGAAATGCAAATCAAAACTACAGTGAGATATCACCTCATGCCCGTCAGAATAGCTATAATTAACAACACAGGAAACAACAAGTTTTGGAGAGGATGTGGAGAGAAGGGAACTCTCATACACTGCTGATGGGAGTGCAAACTGGTGCAGCCACTATGGAAAACAGTGTGGAGATTCCTCAAAAAGTTAAGAATAGAACTACCGTATGATCCGGCTATTCCACTGCTGGATATTTATCCAAAAAACATGAAAACACCAAGGCATAAAGATACATGCACCCTTGTGTTCACTGCAGCATTATTCACAATAGCCAAGGCTTGGAAGCAACCTAAATGCCCATCAAGGGACGAATGGATAAAGAAGATGTGGTATATATACACAATGGAATACTACTCAGCCATAAGAAATGACAAAATCCAGCTATTTGTGACAACATGGATGAACCCTGAGGGTATTATATTAAGTGAAGTAAGTCAGAGGGAGAAAGTCAAATACCGTATGATCTCACTCATAAGTAGAAGATGAAAACAACAATAAACAAACACAGAGACAGAGATTGTATTGGTGGTTACCAGAGGGGAAAAGGGGAGGGAGGAGGGCAAAAGGGATGATTAGGCACATTAGTGTGGTGATGGACTGTAATTCGTCTTTGGGTGGGGAACGTGATGTAATGCATGCATAAATAGAAGTATAATGATGTACATCTGAAATTTATATAATGTTATAAACCAATGTAACCACAATAAAAAAAAAAAGAAAAAAAAATTCCCTGCCTGGATAAACAAATCTGGTATATCCATACAATGGAATATTATTCAGCCATAAAAAGGAATGAAACACTGATACATGTTACAACACAGATGAATCTAGAAAACATTACATTAAGTGAAAGAAACCAGATACAAAAGCCCACATATTGTATGATTCCATCTATACGAAATACCCAAAATAGGTAAATTTATAGAGATAGCAGATTGGTGGTGGCCAGGAGCTGGGGGAGGGAGAATGGGGAACAACCACTTAATGGGTATGGGTTTTCTTTTGGGGTGATGAAAATGTTTTGGAACTAGATAGAGGTGATGGTTGCCCAGCATTGTGAATGTACTAAAAGCTACTGAATTGTACACTTTAAAATGGTTAATTTTATGTTATGTGAATTTTATCTCAATTAAAACTAGCCCCCTCCCCCTCAGCGGGTGGACTGCTTCTGTAGACCCCAGGATACTCTGCTCTTCGCTTGTTACTAAGGGTTCCAAACTCAGCAGGAGGGGGCAGAAGGAGATCTTCTGTTGCATCTGACGGGTTATAACAACAATATCATCATCATTATAATCTCGGGCATTAGTAAATCTTCACCACTTATCAGACACTCTGTGCATTATTATTATTATTATTTTTGTGTGTGTGAGGATGATTGACTCTGAGCTAACCTCTGTCCTCAGCAAAAAGAGGAAGATGAGCAGTGAGCTAACATCTGTGCCCATCTTCCTCTATTTTGTCTATGGGATGCCATCACAGCAGGGCTTGATGAGTGGTGTGTTGGTCCGTGCCCAGGATTCGGACCTGAGAACCCGGTGCCACCAAGGTGGAGCACATGAACTTAACCACTACGCCACTGGGCCGGCCCCTCTATGCATTATTTAATGTAATATTCTTAAGGGGTTCGGATCCTGGTTACATCAGTTACTAGCTGCATGGTCTAGAGCAAATCAGTTACTTCTCTGTGCCTTAGTTTCCCCTCCTATAAAATGGGGATGATAATAGTACCTGCCTTATGTGTTTGTGGTGAGGATTAATGAGTTAATATGTGTAGAGCACTTAGAACAGTGTCTGCCTAGAGTAGGCACTATGGAACTGTTTATCATCGTTGTTGTTATTATTATCTCCCCTCCTTCTCCAAACCCCCTGTTTTCCAGGATCTATTTTGGGGAAGGGGAAAGGAGGAACAGAGAGACTTGAAGTGGGAGGTAGTGTTTACTCTCTTCCTCCAGAGCCGGGGTCTGGGTGAGCCGGGGCACACAGCAGGCAGGCGGCTGGCTGTGCAGGTGGAGTCACTAAACAGAAGCCTGGTTTGGCTGCCAGTACACCCCTCTGGGAGGCTGTGCCTGTGCCCAGGGATGAGGGCACATGGGAGAAATGGAAAAGACCAGTTTGTCTGGAGCTGACATGATCAAGTGGGCTTGAAACTTAATAAAGAGGTTGAGGGAGTAAAGTGCTTAGTTACCACGAAGCTGGTTACCATGGAGGCTATCAGGCAGGACGAGGAGAGGAGGTCGGCAGCACCGAGGTGCCTGGTAATTCACAGGAAATAATAACTGCTGATGATAACCGTTAGGACAGTAATTAAAATGCATGGAGTGCTTAGTATATGTCAGGCACTAAGTATTCTTATTATCTTATTGTATTATTATCACTAATATTTACAGAGTGCCAGGCCTTACGCTACATACTTTATAACAATAGTACTTAAATAAAAAATAATAATGATAACTAACATATGCCAAGTCCTGTGCTAAGTGTTATTAATAATGATGATGATATTGACAGTAGCCAGCATGTATTAGTGTGTGGCATCACAGGGAATGGCCACTTCTACATTGCTGGGTGTTTATCCCAAGCTCATACTGGCAGAGCTGCTGGTGCCAGGCTCTGTGCTAAGCCTTACCCGTGTTTTCACTCATTTAATCCTCATAACAGCCAGGTGAGGTGGGGCCTATCGTTATCCCTGTTTTCAAATGGGGAAATTGGGGTTTAGGGAGCTTAGATGTCTTGCCCGCCTGTCCATTTCTATCTCCCAGCCCTGGCCTGGGTGTGGGCACGCTCCTCTGAGTCTCTCCTAGACTTCTCTGCTGAACTATGCAGGGAATGCTGCCCCTCTGTGCCTATGTGGGCAGGAGCTGGCTGTGCCCTCCTTCCCTCAACACAGAGGCAGACAGTTTGGGGCAGGGAGAGTGTGAGGTCACACACAGAGAGCAGCAGGGAGAGGAACCACCTGCTGACCCCGTGGGCCCCTCAACCCAGTTGTGCTGCTCCTCGAAACTTCTAAGTTCTGTGAGCTGATCAACTCCTTTTGCCTAATGTCATCTGCGTTGGGTTTCTGCCACCTAAAAAGTCCAGACTAATAGAACATCTCACTGAGCTAAAACCCAAGTATCTGACAAGTTCTTGACTTGCCCGGCAGGCAATTTTGTTTCCCAGAAAACAGAGGAAGCAACCAGGGAAATTGCTGCTTTGGACCTAATTCTGACCAACATGGACAAATTGGCTGGTGAAGTAGATGTGACATGTAACTGGCGAGAAAATGACCTCATCGTCTTGAGTTTGTGGCAACCTGAGTGGAGCAAGTTGGAAACAGACTTTAAAATACAAACTTCAAACTACTACGTTGTAATATTTTCTATAGGATTCAAGATGTTTGATAACCCTAAAAATCTAAAAAAACCCTGCAGCTCATCAAAAATTAAAATGTACTCTATTTAAAATGAAATATGCTTAGAAGAGTCAGACTTTAGGCAGTATCAATTTAGCACAGTAGCAGGATATGTTTGAAGAGTCTAAAATTACGTAGCAGGATTGGGGAAACACAGGATTTAAAGTTTTTAAGCATGACTCCTACAACCTAAGCTGTCAGTAGAGAGATCCAATTTAAAATAACAATGCTAAACTGCTAAATTATAGCAACCAATATTACGTTAGTGCCTTTTAAAATGTGGTTTGATGAGATGCGTAGATTACGACATCCATAACTAAGGGAGGCACCTCCTTGAACATCTATTAGCTCAGTGCACCTCTGATAAGGGACTTTTCAGAGGAAAGTGAGGCCTCAGCTAAATACGAATGGCATCCCCAGCTGTGCCAGGAAGACACACCTCCTGGTACCAGGACCTTGTATCATCTGAACCAAAAAAAATGCAATCTGTAATAGACTCATTATACAAGAGAGGAGTTTGGTGTAACTATCAAAGCGAGCTTTCAGGGTTCCGTTTTGGATTTGCATTAACAGAGAACTAAGGCTTTTTCACTTCGTTTTGGGCCATGGACACCTCTGAAAATTTGGTAAAAGCTACAGACCCTCTCCTTAGAGAAACACACCTACATGCAAAATTCGGCAAGCAATTTCAGGGGATTCATCGAATGCAGCAGGCCAACTATGAACCACTGGTTAAGAATTCCTATAATAAATGGAAGAAAACTGCCTTAAACAAAGCCTAGAAAAACAGGCTGGCTAACTTTGGCCCAGGGACATAACCTTTCTAAACTTTCTTCTTCTCTAAAATGGGGATATTATTAATGGCTTTTAGCTCACAGGGTTGTTGAGAGGATAAAATGGAACACTGCATTTAAAATTCTTAGGACAGTGCTCAGCACATAGTAAGTGCTCAAGAAATATCAGCTGATGGCATTTTATTATTATTATTATTAATATTATTATTAATATTGGAATGACCTACAATTTGTTATAATACTTTCCTTAGCCGAGCAAGACTTGTCCTAGGATTTCATAAATGATTTCCTGCCTGGTGGGTTTTAATTAAATGTGCAAATGATAACAGAGACCTGTTTAAAAATGTGCAGCTGAGCTCCTGGACTTCCAGTGTTATTCTCTGTCTCAGGTCCTTAGAACAGGGTTGTATTTAGTGGAGACAGAAGGAGAGAAAAAAAGTTGATCTTTTCTTTTTCCTGGGTACAGGCATATTTAGAACAAGCGCAAAATCTCTCATGAACCACATTTTGGGTTTAGAAAAACTCCCACCAATCCAGCAACCGTAACCTTTGCGATTCCAGGATAAGTTTTGCCCCAAACCTGCTGCATTTTGGCTATTATTTTGCTGCACGAAATCAGTGACCTAATTTCCTGGTGAAGCCCAAATGAAGGGTTTGGACAACAAACAGATTAGAAATCTGGCATCTTTACAAAAACAGTTAGAAGACTGAGTGCACAACAGAACTTACAACAAATAAAACTTGCTCTTGTCTCCTGGGACCCCTCGGAAGTTCTCATCCAGACAGACGTCAGACTTCTCCCAATTAGCGCCCATTGGAAAGCCATCACACAGTCATTAAAACACACACAAACTGACCAAAAGAACCTCCTGAGGCCGGTTGCCAGTAGCTTGCTGTGTGCTGCTACAGAACTGACAAGACTGGGTCTATAGACTTTGCAGGCCTCCTAATACTCTCTCTCTTGTGTGTATTGCTTTATGGGGCGCTGAGCGTCTCCATGTGCATTCTCCCCTCTAATATTCGCAAGGACCTTGTGGAGTATGCTTGTTCTCTGTGCACTAGGTACATGGACCTGTCTCAGTTTCTCCACCATGTAATGCTTCCTCCCACGGTGGGCCTTTGCACCTGCTGTTTTCTCTGCCTCCACAATCTTCCCTCCCTCCTTCGCCCTCCCACCTCCTACTCAATTTCAAGGTCTTGGTTTGAAACTTCCCTCCTTCAGCAGAGCCTCTCCTGGCCTCTCAGACTAGATCAGGAGCCTTAGAACACACTCCTATTGTTCCCAAATTTCCCCTTCACAGCATTTATCACAGCTTGTCATTGAATGTTTGCAATTCTATTTTATTAAAGTCAATCTTCTCCTCCTGATAGTAAACTCCGCTACAGAGGCTAGCACTCCTGCCTCGCTCATCTCTGAGCACCCCAGCACATAACAGAGAGCCTGGCACATAGCACGACCTCAGTTTGAACGGATGAATGAAAGACACTGTAATTATCCTCATTTTACAGGTAAAGGAAGAGACTCAGAAGGAAGTCACTTCTCAAGGTCACAGCCCATTAGTGGAAGTGCTGACACTTGAACCCAGGAGTCTAGGCTCTCAGCTGGTTCTCACTCCTGTGTTGACCGGGAGGAGAGTTTTCTTGCCATTTCTGGAGAATATCATTCTGAGTCCTGGTACCCCCACCCAGGGAGGGTGTCCAAGGCAATCACAGGCCCAGCTCTCAGTGGTAGCAGAACCCCCCGGTGGCTGCCATCCCCGAGATGACAACAGCTGAAGTCTAGCATTGGATGGCCCGGTCCCCCTCATTCCAGGATCACTCAGCATCCCTCGAGGCAGGTCCTTGAATGCCCTGCAATTACTCCCACTCTCCCAGGAGCCAGGAGCGTAGGGATGGAGATAATTAAGGAGGAGGGTGACAGGCTCTTCTTCATCACCAAGAATATCTTCCACCTCCCGGAGGCATTTCTGCCATAGGTTTGATCACGCATTCTCTCTCATGATCACAAAGCTGCTCACTTCATCGCTTAACTCTTTCAGCATTCTGTGAAGTTCTGGTCAGAAGCAGGGCTTAGAAGGTACTGATACATGAGGACGTGAGCTCCATGAGGGCTGGGAACTTGTCAGCCTTGCTCACCACTACATCTCCAGTTGTCATGAGAGCACCAGGCACATAGGCAGTGCTCAATAGATATTCGTTAAATCAATGAACTAAGAGCTTACCATGTGTCAGGAACTTACTGTACTTCTATATTATAGGGACTGTTACAAGCCTATTTTACAGACTAAGCAACTGAGGTTCAGCGAGTTAAGAGACTTGCTCAGGGTCAAAACTTAGTAAGCAGTGGAGCCAGGATTCAAAGCACCAAATGGGGAAAGATTAGGATTGGGAATTCAGGAAGGTAAGGTAAAGGTAGGTAAAGATGTTGATTATTCTAGTGATGTGAACGTGAGTGCAGTTTCAACACTAGGAAATGTCTCCACCAGGGAAGGAGGAGAGGAATATCATGCAACAAATTTTCAAACCAAGTGCAAAGTCCAGATTACCACGGTGGTCAGGGTCCATGAAGACATCATGCAGTTTGCTGAGACTCAGGTGGGCTTCACAGGACATAACACAGGGTCCTGCAGCAGGAACCACTTGGGGACCCAGGCACAGAGAGATTGGTGCTCATGGGAAGGGGAGGTCTAATCCTTGCAGGGACCTGAGTAGGGACCTGAGTAGCAGGACCTGGGTCCCGGGGGGCGAAGTGGAGAGAGCCCTGAAATGGCAGTCAGAAGGCCAGGTCCTGCTCTGCCGCTGCATGCTCTGGTTCTCATGCAAGTCTCTTCCTCAGTCTGGGCCTCACTTTTCCCATCTGTACAACGAGGGTTGTTACTTTCCAGTCTAGAGTGACCTCTAGGATCCTTCCACCTCTAACACCTGTAAGACTGTACATACAAGTAAATAGTTGTAGAGTCACAGCATCTTAGAAACGGTCACCCAGCCTAACCCAACATAGGAATCCCTGCTCCAGCATTTCTAGCAGATGGGATGAGATTCTGTTGAATAGCTCTAGGCCAATAGTTCTCAACCGAGGACGATTTTGTCCCCCAGGGGACATTCTGCAATGTCTGAGATATTTTTAATTGTCATAACGGGAAGGGGTACGTTATTGGCATCTTGTAGGCCAGGGATGCTACTAAGCACCCTGCAATGCAAAAGAAAGTCCCACACCAGAGAATTATCGGGAGAAATTGACAGAGAAAAATGTCAATAGTGCTGAGCTTGGAAGCCCTGCTCTAGGCAAAGGGGACTCATTATATCTTGAGGGAATTCCTGGCTGTGGGCATTTGTGGCCAGGACAAGCTTGATAGGAAGACACACGCCCTGTAACTGCTTCCCTGGCCTTAGATCTGCCTTGTGAGGAAACCAGGAGGAAGGTTTCTCCCTAAGATGGCTATTCAAACATCTGGGGATGGCTAAGCGTAGCCATTCAGCCAACAGTGATCACCTGTAGACTGAGTACTTGTGGGGTCAATGTCAGGGCTGATGGGTCAATGTCAGGGGCAAGGGGTCTCAGGGAAAAGGCCAATGACTCTCAAGGAAGCTGGAGGGGACCAGACGCAAACAAAGGGCAGTGGGGATTCAGGGAGGAAGGGGTGCATTAAGTCGTTGGTGGGGTTGAGGGCATCTGTGGGATTTATGAAGTGGGTAGTGCCTGAACTGGACCCAGAAGGATAGGATTTCCAAAGGAGGGCATGGAAGACAAGAGTGTTCCAGGAGGTATGTAAGTGAAGATCAACAACCTGGAGGCACCAGGGCCATGAATTCATAGGAGGGGTTGAACACCATCCTCACAAGGCCGGCCTGGTCCATCCCTGCCCACCTTCTAGCCTCACCTATCACCTCTGTCTGTACCCTGGTTTCTCTCGATGTCCCATACTTGCCATTTCTTCACCCGCCTCAGATCCTGGCAGATTCTGTCCCCTCAGGTTGGCACATCTCATCCCTCCTCTCTTTGCCCAGTTAATGCCCACTCATCCTTCGGATCCCAGCTCCCAGCCCTTCCTCAGGGAACCTTCCCTGATGCCCCTCCCCACCCTATTATGTGCTCTCACAATCCCATACCTCTCTCCTTCATAAAGCTTATCATAGTGGACAGTTATTGTGTGATTATAGTCTACAGTCCACCTCCCCTAATGGACTGTAGGGCAGTGGGGGTCGGACTACAGACCCTGGTGCAAAGCCTGTACATGGCTGGGGCTCAAGAAATAGACGTTGAATGGATGAAGAAATTATTGAAAGCTAGCTTTGGCAGCTGAAGTGTTGGATTTGTTCAAGGCTAGAAAGGCAGTTTGAGACCTCAGTGAGAGGGTCTTAAATGCTAGGCTGAAGTGTTGGTACCCAAACCTCTCCACAGGGCTGTGCTAAGAACACCGTGACGCCCGGGGATGATGGACTGGGCAGAGGATGGAAGATTGAGCAGAGCCTGGAGACTAATTAGAAGACTGTGTTGCAAGAATCCTGGGAACAGAGGGCTAGACCCCAGAAAGTGGTGGAGGGAAAACAGCCCCAGTTTGCTTCTTGGAGACTGTTGGTTACCTCCAATTCCTTTTTGTGCATCCTGAGAGTCCATGGGAAGAATGGTGTGATGTTCTGAGATGCGGGGGGAAGGGATGGGAGAGGGAGGTGGGGTAGAGGCTGTGATGCTGCAGACACTGTGCAACCCAGGCATCCCCCTGAGGTTCTCTGAACCTGTGGCCTCATTAAGCTCAACTTCCCACCCCCAGGAGAGCCAGGGGAGTCTGCTCAGAGCATTGCCAGGGAAGCAGGCCAGCGGAGCAGCGGGTGGAGGCACTCAGGGACAGAAGGCAGATTACATGTCACTTCATATTAGCCACACCGGCAACTTTCCCGAACCACCCAGAGAGGGGTGAATTAATTGCAATTTTGAGGACAAGCCAAAAGCAAAGATAACACTGAAATGAAAGGGGATTGTATCTCCTTTCCCGTCATGGGTGGACAGGAATGCCTTACAGAGGCTCAGATTCGCTTACCTGTGAGGTACATCTCCTCCCCTTCAGTGAACATCTGGTGGCAGCGTACACATCTGGCACAGGTTGGGTGGTAGTGCTTCCCTCCTGCCTGTGGAAATAAAAAAATAAAATAGGAGGTCAGAGCTGGGGCTGCTGTCCAGTGGGGCAGGTTGGGTTTGAACATTTCCTGGACACATGAGTGTTGTTGGCATCTTCACGGCCCTAAGGTTGGTTTGGAGTCTACCTGGGGAGTCCAGAACCATCTAAAAGTCACCCAGGAAGCTTGGTGATTCTACACCATGGGTCCCTGAGGGCAGTTCAGGGGACTTCCTGGACACTTGTACTTCTATTCTGGCAGTGGAGGGGCCCTTTGGAGGCCACTGGTCCTACCCCCTCATTTCCAGATGAGGAAACAATCCTGCTTTGAGGACATCCCAGCATTTCCCCAAGAATGGGATCCTTACCACTAATGGTACATAAGATGATTTTAAGTAGTACATGGACCAAGGATTTAATAACATTGGGTCAATGAAAAAAATGATCTCCTTTCAATCCTCTATCAATACTTCTGAATTTTTTCAAGAAGAAAGCACCAGTTTGGTGCGATGTGTCTTTAACATCTATCCAAATCTTACTAATATACCTTTTTAGGAATGATAACAGGTGTGAGGCTCCATAAGCAGTAGAATTTAGCTAGAACTATATTCATTTTTTAGTTATCAGCAATATGGAAAGTGATTCTGGTTTTGCTGTTACGTTATATAAGTTTTCTTATATGTAAGTGAGCCAACTTAAAGACAAATTAAAATATTAGTTAAGAGTAAGTACACAAGGTTCACAGACACGGCGAAAATTGTGAGTGGCACATGAAGGCCCGACTTTAGGACTCAGTGGACAAATAAAGGGACCTGCAAAGCCAGGATCTGTTGGGGAGCCTCTGACCTCCAGGCCAGTCCCAGGATTGTTGCACCTGGGTGCCTCTGCCTCTATCCCCAGCTCACCCCAGTCTGGCTTTGGTGAGGCCCCTTCACTATTCCCACTTTCCTTCCCTACAATTATTTCAAGTAAAAACGGAAAGGATTTGCAGCTGCCAAGTCTCCTATAGGGGGAAGAAATAGCCTCAGAGAAGGTTGTGACTCAAGGTCTCACTGGAAGCCAGTAGCAGTGTTGGAGCTGGAGCCGTGAGGGCCAGTCACCAGGCCAGCACTTACTTCCATGCTGACAATTCTGACACAAGTCCAGCCAAGAGGACTGGATGTGTAAGGGCCTTTCAGTGGCAGCTCCAGAATTTCTATATGGGAGGAGCTTGGTGTAGCGGTTGGGTTGGAAGAAGGGGCTTGTTTTGCATGTTAGGGCAGGGTTTTTAGGGGGCTATGCCTGGGGGAAATTGATAGATACTGGGGGATTGTTAAAGGGCCCACCGCAAGCCATCACTTGGTCTGATGCTAATGGGTTCCTTCCAATTCAAAAATTGTAATTGTGTAAGGTGAAGCCTTATTTCTAAATCTTTTTCTCTGGGGATGGGGTTGGGCATGGGCTTGCCTATTCTAGAGATACACGATTTATTCTAAAACCTTAGCAAAAATGTGGAAAGGGCAGATTTTTAAAAAAGGAAAAAAAATCTCCACTATCCCTTTTTTTCAGTCTTGGTTGTTTGCGTGGCTCCCCCCATGATAAAATGTCCTTGTTGTCATCAAAGCAAACTGTGTTCGAACTTTGGAAGGAGCCTGCTATTTTCCCAAGCTGAGATGCCTTGGGACCGATTCTCTCGTACCATGACAAGTATAATCGGCTTAATTAGTAGCCTCTTCCTACTTTGTGTCTCTTTATCATTTCAATTATAGACCTGTTTTCCAGGGTGGCAACAGCGCCTTGGCAAAACTGAAGCTTGGCATCTTCCTAAATGTCACATCGCCCCCCACCGCCCCCCGCCCTCCCACAAGCCGAAAGAGGCTTCATGCCCATCTCAGCAACCCTGGCCACAGGTGGCGCTGAAAACAACTTGAGGGAGGGGAGGCTTCCAGAGCAGCTGGTTCCAGCGTAGGGAAAACCAAATCAGCGAGGTGTCTGTTAACAACCGAAGTCAGGAAAATAGTGAAGAAAAGCGGCAAAGAATCAGTACCTGAAAGATGGGGCCGTATTGGAGAGGACTGAGAACCTCAAACTTACTAAAGTTTTGGTTAGAAAACGCAGCACAAGAACACCAGGTGTGTGGTTCTCCTCGGCGAGGACACAGATTAGGAAGGAAGGAGTGAGAGTAGCGCTCAGCATGGGGAGCTTTACAACTGAGGAAGGGATTGCAGTACGGCCTGGGGAGGGAATGGGAAAGGGAAATGGTATTTAATTAAGTGCCTATTGTGTACCCCAGAAATGCACTGGGCCCTGTAGTGGGCAACTGTGGTTTTTGCCTGGCCAACATCGTTCCCTCTTCTTCTAGAAACAGCATCAGGCCTTTCCTGGGTGGGACCACCCTTTTCCACGTCAGTCCATGTGTTAAGTAGGGCTGACCCCACCAGTAAGTTATTCCAGCTCTATGGTCATAGCTATTGGTTTGGAGACGGGCCTGAGATTGTCCAGTGAAAGCCGGTCTCAGGACGTTTGCTGAGCTATTAGAAAAGAGCAGCTCTCCTTCCACTGGGGATGCCGGCTGATAGGATGTAAGCCTGGAGCAACTGGTGTCCAACTTCCCCATCACAAAGGAGAGCCTTCCTGAGAATAAAGCCAACACAGAAGAAAGTGGAGCCAACATGGTGAGATAGTCCAAATGCATTTGTCTGAACACTGTATTCAGCTGTGCCTGAAGCGAGAACTACTCCTGGGCTTTTTATTTTGGGAGCTGAGAAATTTCCTTTTTGGTCTGAGCCATTTGAGTATAGGTTCTGCACTTGCAACCAAAAATGTCCTGACTAACTGTAAAGGAAAAACACACTCTTGTGTGTGTCCTTTACTCTCACCCTACTACTACACTCATTGCACTTCTGACACCAGATGTGTGGGGTTTTTTTTCCCCACGCTGAGAAATTCTCTCTGACACCAGCTGGGTGTCCTACAGTTTAACTCAATTCTGACACTATCTACCTGGAGAGAATGTCAGATCCCACAGGTTAAGGGCTCAGTCCCACAAGACTGTCCCCCTAGCCACCACATACACACTTTAGATACCAATCCTAAGTCCCAGATTGTCACCTGTACTGACTGACTGGCTATAAATCGAGGTTCCCATGACCCCCAACTGGGGTTTGGTAATTTGCTAGAATGGCTCATAGAACTCAGGGAAACATGTTTACTGGTTTATTAAAAAAGGATATGATAAAGGATATAGATGAACGTCCAGATGGAAGAGATACAGAAGGGCAAGGTATGTGGAAGGGGCACGGAGCTTCCATGCCTTCTCCACGTGTGCCACTCTCCCAGAACCCCCAAATCTTCCCCAACCTGGAAGCTCTCCAAATCCTGTACTTTCGGGATATATATGGAGGCTTCATTACACAGACATGATCCATCATTAACACAATTTCGAGCCCCTCTCCCTTTCCTGGAGGATGTGGCATTGGGCTGAAAGGTCTAAGCTTCTAATCATGGCTTGGTATCTCTGGTGACCAGCCCCCATCTAGGAGCCTATCAAGAGTCACCTCATTAGAAGAAAAGATATCCTATCACCCAGGAAATTCCAAGGGATTTAGGAGCTCTGTGTCAGGAACTGGGGGTAGAAACCAATACATATTTTTTCTATTATTTCACACTAACATATCCATTAGGAGTTAAATAACAGTAGTATTCTCCACTAAGGGATAAAGACTCTAAGACTCAGAGAAAGCGACTTGCTTACGGTTTCATGGCTAGAAGCGGTAAAATTGGAATCCAAGTTTGTTTCACTCCAACCATGTATTTCCTATGACGTCACACTACCTCAAAGAACCTTGAGTGGCCAAGAGCTGTGGGCATCGGCATGGGATATAGGAGCCTGGAGTCCTAGATTTCAGCTCGGTCTCTACCGGAAACATGCGTGTGACCTTGGAAAAGCATCACACATCTTGTTGCTCACTATTCTCATCTGTAAAATGAGGAGGGTGAACTAGTGGATTGCTAAAAGTCTCTGCCAGCTCTAAGAAAAAAAAAATCAATACGTCCAAGATGCTAATGGAGCCTCACTCAAAGGGAATCAATTGAAACCCAGTCACAACAGGAGGCTCCCACAATGCTGAACGACAGTAACACGCGGGAAAAGACGGCCACTGACGACACAATTTCAGAGCAGCCGAGACAAATTCCTGTCTGTGGCCCTGTGCGTCATTGAGTTTTTTCCTTCTCAAAAGAAGAGTCTGCTTTTATGATCTCTCATCTCACTGACCCTTTACTCCACTACAATGCAGATGCCTCTCCCCCACAATCCTGCAGACCCCACAAACTGTAGTCCTGAAGGTGACACTTCCCCGCATCCCACAGCTTTTTCTCTACCCACGTAGTCCTTAACCGCTCTGCGGAATCTGACCAACACTCTGACTGACGTTGCCATCTTTTCTGAAGTTCTGTTCTCTTACTGCCCCTCTCCCTTTCTCCCCCACCTCCCTGACTGTTTTTCCTCTTCCTCCCATTTCTCAGTCTCCTTCTGCCACCTGAAAGCAGCCACTCCCCAAGGCTGCCTTCAGCCCACTTTCTCTCTCTCTCTCTCTCCCCCTCCCCCCCCCCCCCCCCCCCCCCGGAAATTCTGATAACTCCCATGGTGCTGACTATTTTTCAAATCCTAGCATTTTGGAGATTGGTCCCTCCAGGCCTGAGCTTTGTTCCTGAGCTCTGCTCCACATTTCTGACTGCCTTCTTGAAACCTTCCCAGAATTTCAATCACAACCCATCCCAAACGGAACTCACTGTGTTTCTTCAGATCAGCTTCTTTCTCTGCCACCTCCAGCTCTGAAGACGGCAACACCAGTTACCTCTTACCGAGGCCTGACTCTTTGCTACAACTTTTGGCCTCTCTTCCTTCACTCCTCACATCTACAAGTTGCCGCACAGTTGCAAAGCTATTGGAATTCTACTTCCATAATCTTGGAGACAGGGTGGTTGTCCTTTCCACTGCTACTGTATCTCTTGACTCCTTCCTCTGGTGTCATGGCCTCCTCGCTGGTCTCCCACTTCCAGTTTCTTTCCTCCAAATTTAGCCTGTGTGCATCACTTTATTCTCCCAAAGGTGCAGCTCTAAGCAGGTCACTTCTGATTGATCTTTCCACAACCCCTGTTGCCCAGTGAATTACATACAAACTCCTCCCGCTGGTATCAGGCCCTGGGAAACCTGGGCCCAACACCCTGCCGTGCTCCTGTTTCATGCCTTATCCTCCATGTTGTACTCTTCCTGCTCCTGGAAATGCTTAATAGTTTATCAACTCTGTGCATTTGTTTATCTTATTCTCTCTGACTCCCTACGATCTTTTAAAAACATAATCTCATCATGTTGTTCCTTGGCTTAAAACTTTCCATTGGCTTTCCATTGCACTTACTATAAAATCCAAACTCCTAAACAGGTCCTCAAAGCCCTATACGGCATGCCCTATGTGATATACTCCACTCTCCCCTAGCCCTGATTTACATAATTCAGCCATACAGGCCTTTTTCTCTGTTCCCTGAATGGGTCCAGCTCATTCTTCCTCTAGCTCTTCACATGACAGCCTCCTTCTCCTCCTCAGGGCTCAGCTTCAATGCATCTCTTCAGAGAGTTCTTTCCTGGTTTCTACACTCTCTCCTGCTGAGCCCAGATGTGGCTGCAGTATCCTTCTGGACACAGTGCTGATTCCAGGTAACCACAACCAACTGGTCAGATTTGTCAGAATTAATGATTCCGCTTGCAAGAGCTGACCCAGTCTGCCGTCCCCCAGCCACTGTCAGATGGGAAAACTGCGGCCTAGAGAGGCAAAGATACTCACGCAAAATCTGAGCATGTGTCAGCAGTCGAGGCAATATTAGAACCTAATTGTTCCTACTCTTAGGCTATTGTTTTTCCTTTGCACTAAACTCTTTCTTGTTTCTAATTCCTCAAGGTGGGTGGTCCCAAAGCCTAGGAAGGCAGTTTCCTGGGCCCACAGGGTATGGGAAGGAAGGCCAAGAAGGCCAGCGGACAGGGGTTTCAGGCAGGGGCTCAGCAAGGGTGCTGCAGGTTGTCTGTCACTGGCAGAGCAAGCTGTGCATCGGAGGTGGTGGAAAGCTGTTGCCATGGCAATGGACCAGCCAAAGAAGGGCTTAGGGAGCAAGCTGCCAGACAAGCTGGTTCTTAAATCAGCACATTACCAAATGCTTAAAAAATAAAAAAAGCCTTCCATCCTCCAGCAGAGTTGGGAAGAAAATCATAATTGTCACTCCCCAGTAATCTCTCAGAGTCTGAATCCAGAGAAGCAACTCATATTCTCAGCACAGCACTTTTTGAATCGGGAATAATTTTGTCCAGCTTCTCATTTTGGGGGTGCCCAGAGAGGCAAGGTTATCTGCTCAAGGTCATGTAGCTAAGCTGGGGTAGAGGAGGCCAGGGGAAGGTGGAGGCTATGGAAGAAGGGATGTGGGGGGACTTTTTCCTTCCTCAGTGACGACTTTTTGGAGTCACAGGCCTTCCTGCTCAAACATCTTCACAGTTACTTGAACCCACTCACCTCCAAGACCCTGCCGCTGATGTATCGGTCACAAGTCTCGCATTTAATGCCAAACTGGGAGTGGTAGTCAGACTCGCAGTACGGAACGCCATCCCTGCAAGAGGAAATCCACACAGGAAGAGGAAGTTGGGGGAGGTCTGTGGGGGTGTCACGTGGAGGTTCTAGGACCTGCAGCCAACAGGGACTAGGCCAAGATGAGAGGCACTGGGAGAGCTTGTTAAAAACGCAAACTCCCCAGACACTGCTCACATCAATGGAATCGGAGACTTCTTGGGAGGGGCCCCCAGGAATCTGCATCTTGACAAACTCCCTGGGTGTGCCTGGGACCCACTGGTCTGCTGCTGGTCATGGGTGTCCCTTCTCCACTCTCCTTCTCCCCCCTCCCCATAAATTCTCCAGAGCCACTCGCTTCTCTTTATCGCAAAGGGTTCTTTAAAAAAATGATTTAAAAAATTTGTTTGATTTTATTTAGAATAGGTAATATTTGCATACAGCACATTACAAAAGCATAAAAGGAAAAATCTTCACCTTCCTTCCGGCCCCTCCCAGTTTCCTCTCCAGGAAAACCAGGAGGTAATCAATGTGATCAATTTTTGCATATCCTGAAGGGCTCCTCCTCTAATAAGCAATTTCACCTGCACTGAAAGAAGCATCTGAGCACGCTCCCATATGAGCAGACACAGGAGCATCCCCCAACCCCCTCCCCTGTGCTCCAGCGTACTTTTTGCCCTGGGCTTATAACTTATCGGGTAGTAATAAGACCATTACCTATTCTTACACTACCCCCACTACTAACGGCCACTGACAGTCATTGCTTGGTGTGTCCAGGCCCTCTGATGGCATTTTACAAAAATCATTTCATTTAATCCTTACGACAGCCCTATGAGGTTGGAACTATCAGTTTCCCCATTGTGCGGATGAGAAAACCCAACTCGAATGAACTAGAACTGGATTCAAACCCAGGTGGTCTGGTTTCTCACTTAGGTTGTCATGAGGATTAAAGGACACGGCTCCAGGCTGTCCCAGGGCTCAGCACAGTGCTGGCCTGTGGGAGCACTTGGCACACGGCAGCCAGAGGAATCCCCACGATTGCTGAGAGCGGTCTTCAAAGAGGACGTTTGGGGCTCAGCTTTCTAGGGCCAATGTGGAGATAGTTGGGGGCATCAGGGAGCTCAGCCCAGCTTCTGGGCCCTGCCTAGCTCTAAGGAATAGATCTGATGACATCTTTCTGAAGTGCTGATGACACCAAGTGCAATGAGGAGAGAGGGACATCTCCCCCACTTTTGGGTGTAAAAGAACGTGGCTCAGACCAGCGAGCCTACAGGACAAGCATGTCACTTTCCCATCTCCAAGTTGTTGCCATGTTGTGACTGCTGTGAGCCCAGCCCAGGCAGTGAATTCCTGAAGGAGAAGCAGCAGTGAGGACTGACACCCGGCAAAGGCCCAGAGGTGAGACTGTGCCCACAAAGCAAGGACTTGTTTGTGAGCCCATGAGACAAGACTCCCCAACCCCTTCCAATCCTTCCACACTCTGTAGGGGTGGGAGGGTGACTCTGTAGGGGGATAAAGTCATTTTTCAGGAGATGGATACAATAAGCCAGCAAAATTTGAGTATAAATGCAAATACCACCTCATTTGGTCCCATGGGTTGGTGAGGCCTTGGGGAATTTGAAATACACATGATTCTAAAATGCAGCAGATGATAAAAATCAATATTTACTGAGCACTTACTAGGTACAAAGTACAGACCTCTGAGCCTTTACACAACCCTATGAGGTAGGTCTTCTTCTGATCCCCATTTATAAATGAGGAAACTGAGACTCAGAGAAATTGAGTCTCTTGCCAAAGTCATGCAGGCTGGTCTTATAACCCATTGATGCCAGAGCCAGTGCCTCTAAGCACCTGCCACTCTGCCAGCAGATGGATGAAAAGGCCAGAGCCGGGCTGTAGAGGCCCGAGGTGTGGTGGGCATTCTGGGCTGGGCCTCCTTGAGAGGATCTCTGAGCAAACTCTTACTCCCCAGAGAATTCTGATTTAGGCTCACAGACTCAAGGACTCCTGGCTAGCAACTCACTAAGGGCACTCCTTACGTTGCAGACACAGAGGGGAATGCCCAATTCCTACTAACATGGCATTCAAAGCTCTCAGTGATGTGACCTCGCCTCACCTCTGCAGCCTCGGACCCTGCTTCACCTGTGCACTTGCCTGAGCTCCAGCAAACAGGATGGATGTGTCCAGCACCTCCCTGCCCTTGCCCAGGCTGGGCATTCTGCCTAGAAGATTTCCTTGGCATCTTCAAATCTTACCCCCCTTTTCAAGGTCCAGCTCAAATACCACTATCTTCCATGAAGCACTCACAGATTCCAGATTCACTTCCTGCTAGTTGGAAAGTGATTCCTCCTTTCTCTGAATATTCACAGCCCTTCTCTCGGACCTCTGACACAGACCAGTGCTGTCTGGCCAGCATCCGTCTCCCCTTCTGCTGGTGGTAGAAACCCTAGCCTGGGTTTTCCTTTGGGAGCCACTCCTTCCCACCGACAGTTACTGTGGGTCACAGGCGGCTGCCCTCTGGCTCTAGGGTTTGGATCCTCCTGGCCAGTGATTGGTCAGGAACGGGTCACCAAGGGTGGCCAAGTCAGGGGCAGCTGTGGGACTTTTGCTGGATTTCTGGGGAAATTCTGCTGGGCTGGCTAAGCTGACAGAATGAAAGCCTGGAGTTGCTGGTGGTCATCTTTGCTACCACTTGGGGTGGGCCTGCCTGAGATTGAATCCAACACAGAGGAAATCAGAGCTGAGAGAGAGAGAGAGGCAGAGAGAGACAGAGAGAGACACTTCTAAAGTGCTGATGACATCTTTAAACCCCTGGATTCCGCAGTGCCAGAAGCCAGTATGCCTCTGGCCTTCCTATTTCTATGAGTCAATAAACTCCCATTTTGCTTTTAAGTGAGTTTGAGTTGGGTTTTCTGTCACTTATGATCAAAAAGGTCTTAAAGAATAAAACTTCTCTTGAGCGGCCCTATCACATATCCCCCGGTGTCATAATTCTTTATGGATATAGCTTATCTCCCTTATAAGACTAGAACTTCCTTGACAGCAGAAACCATGTAGGCTGCAACTTGACATGCTCACTACGTCCTAGCATCGAGCACAGAGTGGTACCTAGGAAATGTCTGGGGTCATAAAGCCTCAAAACCGTGAGGGTCTGTGGCCGTAATTTCTTTTAGGTACTTGAGTGTATAAACGTGGTCACCAGGCCTAGCATCGAGGGGGGTTGTCTAGCGCTGCCGTGTGTAGGTCACAGGCTGGGCCCTCTCTCCTGATAACTTGTGTGTCCATCATCTCCTCTCATCTCAGTTAAATTCATTCAACCACTATATTATTGACTATGGGTGGGGCATTGTGCTAAAGGCAGCAATGAATAAAACAAAGTCCCTGCCCTGGCGAGGACAGACATTAAACACTATCACTGGAGCAGGTTACCTACTCCCCCAAGCCTCAGTTTCCACAAGTTTTAAAATGGAGATAAATACCTCATGGGGGTAGTTATGGGATTTAATGTGGTAATCCACACACAGCAGTTAGTACGTTCCTTGTACCTAATAGAAACTCAACAAATGGTAGCTAGTATTATTATCATTATTAAAAAGTTAACATGGATAAATATATAATTGCAAATGGTGATAGCCTGTATGAAGGAAATGAATAGGGGAGAATGAGGGCCACTGTGAAGGCCAGTATTGGGGACTGGAGGTGGGAAGAGATGGTATAGGGAGACCTTGGAGGAGAGGGCATGGGACCCGAGACCAGAAGGAAGGGAAGGAGTAAGCGCGGGAGGAACAGAGAGCATCTCAGGCAGACGAAACACTGTGGGAGGGCCCGGGGGGGTTGGTGAGATGCTGCTTGTGCCCGAAGTGTGGGAGCTGGATGGAAATGAAGGGAGATGCTGCTGGAGGTTCAGGCAAGGGCCAGAGCGGGCAGGCCTGGCAGAATGCAGAGGCCCAGGAAGCTGGGGCGGGGAGGGGGGAGACCCACTTGCTGATGTACTCCCCGGTGAGGATGACGCTGCAGGTCTGGCATTTGAAGCAGCTGACGTGCCACTGCTTGTCCAGCGCCAGGAGCGACTGGCCGTGTTTGATCTCCTCCTTGCACCCAGCACAGTCTGCAAAGACAAGAGGATGCCGCTGATCAAAACATCCTGGGCCCCTTTGACCACTGCCACCTTCTCACGCCCAAGTCAAGGAAAACCCTCTGTGAACACTAGCTTTCCCACAGCGGCTCCCACCCTGGCACTGGCACCTGTCCAGAGACTCTACCAGGGGACAGAAAAGGCCAACGGAGCCCTGGCCTCTTGACAAGGGGTCTTGGTGTGAGGAAGAAAGAAAGACCTCCCAGCATTCCTCCAGAAAGTTCACTGCTTGTCATGCTGACCACTGTTCATCCAGAGGGGGCCCTGCACTGCTTGTGGCCTGCCCTCAAGTTGCTAACTAAGCTCATGACCTGGGGACCTGTAGCACCAGCATCACTGGGAGCTTGCAGATGTGCAGCACTGCAGGCTCCGCCCAGACCTACAGAATTTTCGAGATTCCCCGGGCAGTACAGTTTGAAAAGCACTGCTGCAAGGGATAGGCTTAGTATCTATTTTTTCTCACCCTTAAGCTGTACGCTCAATGGCAAGGGCAGTGTCTGTTTTGTGTGTTTTGTGGTTAAATCTACTCTCTTGCTCAGCCCTGTGCTTGGCACATAGTAGGAACTCAAAGGATATTTGCTGAATGAGTATGAATGAGCAGGCCTTATAGTACCCAAGCAAACAACAGGATTTACCATCTCACCCCTCCTCAACGTGCTTATATACCAAAGCTTTGCCTCCCGGAGTAGCAAGGTTTAAAGAGGCTGATAAGACTGTTCCAAAGCAGCAAGGTGCCCTCACTCTCCGTCCCCGTCACTGTGGAACGTGCACTGGGGCCAAAAGAATGTGGGGGGACCAGCGTCTGCCTGTTGCTCAATCAGTGCCTGGGGAGGGGCAGGAAATGCAGCCAGCTTCCAAGGTACTTGGAGATGCTGGGAATTCAGGCCTAGCCGACCGGATGACCCAATCTGGAGGAGGAAAGGGCCATGGGGCAAAGTTTACCAGAGGACAAGACTTCCTCTTGGCGCCACGAGACAAATGCACACTTCAGAGCAGTGTGGAGAAAAGAAACTGCATTTCAAGTTGGGGGAGGCTGGCTGGAATCCCTCACACCCAGCTGGGAGCCAGTCCTGGGAGAGAAGATGATGTGTCTGGGTGTCCAGGAAGCGGGGTGTGCCCAGCAGGCTGTGCGGAGGGTCTGGGCTCTGATGCAGTGTTTGTACGAGGCAGCTCCCACAGTACCCAGCTCTTGGCTGCTCAACGCCTTTCTAACATCCCTTAGCACAGGCTTGGGGCAGGAAGATCTCCGACTGCAAAAGGCTTCAGGCCCCAGGCCTTCAGATGGGGCCTGGGAGATTAGTTTTGGGATTTATTTCTTTTTCTTTCTTTTCTCTTGGGATAAGTCTCCCTCCTCCCCTCCCCCGCCCCATCCCAATAATCATGGGCTTCAGAATGTAATAGTTAGAGAGGTCAGGCACTGTGCCCTCTTTCACAGACGGGCATCTGAAGTGACCTGCCCATGCTCACTATAGAAGAACCCAAGGGCTCAGGCATCTGGTCTAGCTTTCTAGGCCACAAATACTGAACTTGTGTCTCTGTGGGCCTCCCTGATAGGGTGAAACCAATAGGGGCTCAGAGTTCACAGAGCATTTGGTCAAATATCTCACCCAATGCAGGAATCTACAGCATTCTTGACAGGTGGGCACTGTCCTTTGCTTAATCACCTCCAGGGTGGGCAGTTCCCCTGTCTCGAGCAAGTCCACTTTGCCTTTGGACTGGGAAGATTGTCATGACCACCTTCTTTATAGGGAGCCGAGACCTGACTCCTTGTGACTCCTATTTTATGCAACCAAGAATAATCTACCTCTTTTCCCACATGACAGTTCCTTCAGATATTTAAAGACAACTATAGTTTTTCTCTTCTCCTTCATTCCTCGCACTTCACTTTTCCTTGCTTGATATGGTCATCCACTGATCAAATTCACTCGTGGATTCCATGGAGATAGACATATTACTGGACAACAACACAGTTCTCTACTTCCCCAATCAAACTTATTTGAATAGGTACATTGTTTCGTAGCCACATTCTAGTAATGAGTCCTGTCTCTCTAAGTTACCGTCACACATCTGAAAGGAATTTAGCACCTTGAGTTAAAATTTACGAGATAGCACAGTGTAGTGGTTAGAGGTGGGGCTGAGAGGCTAGAGTGAGTTGGTGAGCGGCTGGCTGAGGGGAGAATTCCAGCTCCCTCGCTTACCATTCATATGACTGCTAAGGCCCAGCTTCCTCATCTGAATACCTTCTTATAACACTGGTGTGAAGAGGAGCTAAAATCAGGCCTGTGAGGACTTAGCACAGTGTTTGGCATATATGTGCCCAATAAGTGGTTGCTGTTATTATTTCACATTCTCATGTGTTTAACCCATATTCTGTGCATTATCCAATCTCTGATCTGACGCCAGAAGCAATATTCCTGATGTAGGGAAGGCCTGCTGATTCTTCCTGAGAATTCTGGGATGCCTTCTCCCTGTGGTTTTTTCATGTTACACTGCTGGTCTTCCACTGTACTGGCTTCATATTCATCAGGATCTGTTTCTCCTCCTTCTTCCAACTTTGGCTCTTGGCCATTGGTGGAGCCTCAGGCACCCCATCCCAGAGCCTGTGGGTCTGGTGTAATAAGCAGGGTCGGGAAAATCACATTCTATCCCAAGTTGGCTTCTGCAGAGCCAGCTGTCCACTCCATTCCTCACATGTTCCTCTCTATTCCAAAATTACAACCTTCAGCTGGTAGAAAGTATGATGCCACCACCTGTTCCTCCCAAATATCTCAGTTGATTGAGGTCGTTAAAGACCCTAGACAACAATTTTTAGTTTTCTTGACTGCGTCATTCATTCCACTTAGATCAGCAAAAATGAGTGGATTTTGTGAGTTATAGCAAGCTCCCCATTTTGTTTTAGGCAACTAACCAGGAAGACAGGACCCTTCCCAACTGGCAAGTCATGTCTCTGGTATAGGGAGTTAAGGGAATAGGCTCCAGACTGCCTGGGCTCACATCCCAGTTCCATTATTTATTATCTGTGTGACTTTGGGCAAGTCATTTATGCTCTTTGAGTCTTAGTTTTCTCATCTATAAAACAATTACTCTTGTCTCCCTCATAGACTTGTAAAGATTAAATGGGATATTATGTATAACAAACTTAGTGCAGTGCCTGACAATAGTAAGGGTCAATCAACGTTAACAGTGGTGATAGTGGTGGCATTGGCGGTGATGGTGGTGCTGCTACTGCTGCCGATTCTTCTCAGTGAGGTCTGCGCAGTGCCTGGCAAAAGTAGGTCAATGTTAGCAGTGGTGGTGATGATGGTGGTGTTGGTGATGGTGTTGGTGTTGGTGTTGGTGATGGTAGCGATAGTGGTGATGGTGGTGTTGGTGATGCTGATGGTGATGGTGGTGGTGACAGAGATGATCAAGGTGATGTTGCTACTACTGCTGATTCTTCTCAGTGAGGTCTTTGAGGAAATGTTTCTTCTTCCTGTGGTAAGTAATACGATTCTTTTCTCTTGACAGTACCTAAGTATTCTTCTTGATCTCTTTTGAGTAGATACTGCTCCTGCTTTCCCGGAATGTCTTGATTCACTCTACAGGGATGAAACTTCACAATCCTGTAGCTCAAAAATACACCAAATTTTTCCTCCTTCTTTTTCCTTTTCCATGAGATGTTCTTCATCTTAGCACTCTCTCAGATCTGGTTTCGGTTCCCCTGTCAGGGGAACTCAGCAGACCTTCAAACATCCCCTCTGGGCAGGAGGCTACCTCGCATTTGTAGCATGGACAGTGCCCATCTTTGGGGGAGAAAACATTTCTATGAAACCCATGCACCAAAGATCCACAGATTGATGTCTTTACTTCATGAGTAACAAGATGAACCACAATCCTCAGTACTCCCCCAGGCACTGCCCACGTGCTCACTTGCTCCTCTTTACTCACTCTTCCTCACCTTCCTCTGCCTCCTCATCTGCAGAATTATGGTGGAGACATTGAGTAGACTCTCCTCAAGGACATGCTCACATGTGAGACTCCCACACTCAGCTGAGGAAATCTCCTACCTGTCTGAGATCCCCGATGTATGCAGTAACACGCAACACAGGCTCAGAGAAATAACAACAGATTCAGGAATCTTATTCTCAGTCCTCCTTTGGTGTGCTTTCTAGATTAAACCTCCAAGCCAACAACATCCCTCACTTTATATTTAGAGAGCATATTACACACCATGACATATGTTAGTTTGATTCCCATATACTAATACATTTGCTTTCCACAAAGCTAGGTAAACTGACCCTCAGGGAGGCTACATGACTGCTTTGCATCATGCAGAATATTGGCAGGCTCCTGATTCCCAGCTTGCCTCTCTCTCCAGCCTCACACATGGTCCCACTGGTCTCCAGGCGCTTCAGTAGCATCAGCCACAGGGCCATGGTCCCGCATCCTATCATCCCAGCCTTGCTGTCATTCTGGACGATGCTTTCAAGGAGTTATGAAGGATAACTGTGTGTGCACTCAGTCACCTCAAGATGGAAACCTGCTCAGAGCAGCAAACTGTTCTTGAGCATCACCAAAGATGCCGAAGGAAGGGCTCTGCACATTCCACAAGCAGATCCAATTCGACTGAAAGGAAGGAAAGAGGGAGGGAGCCTTCCCACTGTCTTTCTCCCCAGCTGACCACACTGGGTGGACTCTAACGGAGCCCCTGGGAGCCCAGCCCTGCTGACTCAGGGTGCCCCATGCTCACCCTCCTTGGTCGGATGCAGCCCCAGCATGCTGACTCTGCTGGCGCTGTGGCCAACAACCTCTGCACTTGCACAGTGATGCAGCACAGGAAGCTAATGGGTTTTCATTGATTCCGCAGAAGAGGCCCGCAAGAGTGTCATGTAACACGAAAGAACACTGGAGCCTAGCGTGGTTTACCGAGGCCCAGGGGGCCGGGTCCATGTGTGTGTGGGCACACGCAGTCAGCAGCCTGATAACGGTGTCTGCGAACGGTGATTTAGACATCTTACTACTAGAAGCACTGGAGTGGAACGGACATTCCA
Source organism: Ceratotherium simum simum (assembly GCF_057802395.1). Taxonomy (NCBI): domain Eukaryota; kingdom Metazoa; phylum Chordata; class Mammalia; order Perissodactyla; family Rhinocerotidae; genus Ceratotherium; species Ceratotherium simum. The sequence continues at coordinate 27,968,951 of NC_141903.1, forward strand.
CAAATTAGAATGACTATTTCAAGGTATACTCTTGATCCTCAGTTTCCCCCCACATCTATGGTTTGGTGATAAAACAACATTTACTAGGCGCAGCAGATGTTCCCCTCATCCCTAGATGGTGGTTCTCAATCGTAGGAACAGCAAATGAATCACCTAGGAAGCTCATTAAGAGTGTAGATTTCCATTCCTAGAAGTCCAAAGTGGGCCTAGAAATCTGTGTTTTTACCAGTTCTGCACGAAGCTGATGCACTGGTCCATAGAACACATTCTAACAGACACTAGCACGGCCCTTGTGGTTTGCTCCCATATTTCCCTTTTTTAAGACACATCTGCATATTCATTCTTAGTGGAGTTTATGAAAATTGAGAACCACTGGTGGTAAAACACTTGTTCAGCTCTGTTGGGGTGCCCTTGGGAACGCAGATCCAGAGGGAAGATAAGATCAGGAGCCCAACTCATCCCAGAAGAGCCCCACCCAAGTGGCCAATACTGGGTGGGGCTCAATACTGAGCCAAGTGGCTCAGGTCATCACTGGTTATAGTCGGGCAGCCTGTTTGCCCTGCTTTTGTGCTTAGGGAAGCTTGTGAGTCTGGGCTGCATGCCAACTGGGTCATGCTTCAGGAGTCTTCCAGGATGAGAACCTCCCGCACTTCCCTCCAGGCCTGTTGGAGTGATTAAGGGAGCCAGGACACGGGAGCCTGGGGAGACAGTGCCTGCAGACAAGGAGGTGCCCAGCGGGGAGGACTCACGGCTTGGTCCGCGGATCTTGATGGGTTTGCTGCTGGTCATGGATTGGGAGCACGTCTGACACACGCATTCTTTCCCGCTGAAGGTCACCTTGTCTCCAATGGGGAAAGGCTTCCTGCAAGGGGGACGAGGGAGAAATTCAACACTCTTCTCTGGAGGGATTCTGTGTCTACTGGTGACCTGACAACACACGTGCTCCAAGCTCTTTGGTAACACACACAGCTTGCCCTCTAGAGCACCAGCTAAATTCAAGAGCCGTTCACAGGGCTGGGCTGACTAAACCACTCGATTAGGGCTAGGACCAGAACTTGGAGGCCCGCTGGGGCCATTAACATGATTTTAACACTGGGAAAATCATAACACTTAATTGAGCTTACATTTCTCATCTGTAGAACAAAGAGGTTAATAACTCCTCCTAGAGTTGTTCCTTCTTCCTTGAAAGAACTTTTTCCACCCCAACTTCATATATGCCCATGTGAGAGGAAGAACTCATTCAACTCCCAAACTTACCAAAATTTCTTCCTTTCCCTATCCAGAGGTCCACAGAGAGGTCCAGAAATAACCTCTTCCTCTTCTCCTCTGCATTCGTGCAGTTTGAGTTCCACAGCTCAGAGGTCTCAACTCCTACACATCCTGCCTCCCCAACTAAATATAAACTGCATACAGAATCCCCGGCACCGTCAATCTCATTGTTCAGCTGCTCTTGTGCATCCATTTGGGACACTTGTTATACAGACTCTGAACATAAGCCCTGAAACAGGCTTCCAGTGGCTCCACTGCCCTTGTATCAGCAACGTGAGATAATGGAGGGAGTACTGGGGCGAGAGTCAGGGGAGCCGTGTTCTCATCACAGCCCAGGCACGGACTCATGGTAATAGGACATGGCATGACCTTGGGGAGGCATCTCATCTCTACGGGGCTTGACAGAAACTTCACTTTATACCATACAGGCCCTACTATACCAACCTCCTGTGGGTCTGAGATTCCAGGACCCAGGGTCCAGGTTTTAAGAGATGGATGAATGAATGAATTCCACTGGGAGATTATATTTTCTTACACACTGTGTTGTTGGTCTCAATCAGAAACTCTAATTGGTTAGTTACTCTAACTGGTAACTAAAAGTTTATTTTATGGGGAGAACAATTAATCTATAATTCCTTTCCCAATTAAAAAAATGCATATACATACACTCTAATCATGCTTTACTTATGACTTAATCAGAGCAGTCCATTAAATTGTAATGTATTTGTGGGCAGGGTTGAGGTTTTTCTTTATTTTTTCATCTCCTTAATGTGGTGCTTGGCATACAGTGGACCCTTAATGTACATTTGCTAAGTTAACAAGTGATTGGGATGCTGGGGGTGGGGAAGAGGGAAAGGGTGAGCTTTCCATCACCTATCAGACATCCTGAGAGGCTGGATGATTATCATTATGATAATGAAAGGAAGAATAAAAGCAGACACAATCATGTACCAGTCCCTGAGCTAAGGTCTTTGCATGCATCATCTCATTTATCTTCATGAAAACTCAGTGAGGTTGCAATGGTTTTGATGCCCATTTTACTGATGAAGAAAGCTGAGGCTTACAGAGGTGGGGTCACCTGCCAGAATCATGGAGGAAGGCTATAAACAGATACCCCTGTACCACGTGTGGTACCACGTGGCCGAGGGTGTGGGAGCCTGGGCCAGATCCATGGTTTCCAGGCTGAGTTCTGAGAGGCCAGGGTCTTCAGTGGTTCCTTTCTGGCTTTTGATGGGAAAAGTGGGGCTGAGCATGGAGGCTCGGATCCTCACTCTGCCTTCATCGCAGGACAAACTAGCATTTTACATTAGAACACATTTGACAAATGGATTCAGCTGCTAAAAGGCTTGAAAACCACTGGCCTGTGAGATCTTTCCACCTCTGAGATTCTAGAAATCTAAGTGTCCAGAATAAAGCCCTGTAAGCCTCAGAACTGCCTGGGAAAGAACATTTCTCTCCTTCCCCAGGGCTCAGGCAGAGGGTCCCAGCCTCCACTGGCCACTGCTCACCTGCACAAGCTGCACACGAAGCACTTGGGGTGGTAGGTGCGGCCCAAGGCCGAGATGACCTCGCCCGTGATGAAGTCCCGGCAGCTGTCGCAGCGGGTGCCGTAGAGTTGCTGGTAGTCCTGGGTGCAGATGTACTCCTGGTTCTTGAAAAAGAAGCCCGACTGGGCCAGGCCGCAGCCACACACTTGGGGAAACAAGGAGGGGAAAAGGGCAGGTTGAGTCCTGGAGGATCTGCAAGCATGAGGTTCTCGCTGGGGACACGTCTGGTGCCCGACTTGGTGATGAATGGCCAGAGAATGGTGGCACATGAGACCTCATGGGCCTTTGGGGCCAGTGTTCCTTAAAGTATAACCCAAAGACCACTCGCGTCAGAATCACCTGGCGGGCTTCTTAAGATGCAGATGCCTGGGCCTGCATCAGACTCCTTGGGGTTGAGGCCAGGCGTCTGCATGTTAACCCACTCCCCAGCTGATTCTGATGCACAATGACTGAGACCACTGATGTTGTACAATCCTCTCAATTTGCGGATGAGACGTTGAAGGCCATGTGGCCCACGCACGCTACACAGCTGGTGGTATCATGAATTTGATAGAAGAATCATTCAGTTAAAAATTTCCTGGGCACTTTCTACGTGCATGACACACTTAGGATGGCAAGAGGATGGATGATTTGAAGTTTATAATCTGTCCTCACCATAGCCATAAAGAGTGGGTCTCTTCCCAGGCAAGAATGACAAAACACAGTCCCTGAACTATGAAGAGCTAATGATGTATGCAAAGAGAGGACCGGATAGAACATACATCAGGGGTGACAGGCCATGGGCTGGTGCAGGCAGTAAGTGCTGTGAGTGGGGAGGAAAAGGGAGCACTGTCAGTGGGGGAGGGATCATAGGAGGCTTCTTGGAGGAGGCGGTACTTGAGTTGAAACTTTGAAGGAACAGAATCAACTAAAATATAGAGGTAAGAAGTTGCAAGTGTGGAGGTGGGGCTGGGGTAGGGGTGGTGTTTTTAGGGAGTGGAAGGCAGTAATACAGGAAAATATGGACAGGACAGTTAGAGGAGGGCCTGAGTCCAGTTTAGGAAGTTTAGGTTTTGTGAGATACTGAGAAGCCATGGATGGTTTTTAAAAACTTCAGAAAAAATTATTTGGAAAAAATCTCAGACATATGCAAAGGCAGAGAGATTATAATGATTCCCCATCAATCAGTTGCAAAAATGATCAATAGCATTGATAGCTTTCCAGTAGAGAGGCAACATGATTTTATAAGGAATTTCATAAGGTCTTTTGGGATGTCCCTGTGGACAATATGAAGATGTGCAGGACAGATAACAGAAGAGCAGGTGGATATAATTATAGGTGTCTGAACAACTGAATCATGTGGGACTTCCCTCCCCCAAAGGGCTTAGAAATGTGGGTAGTGAGATTTCCCTCTGAGAGTTAAGTTATGAAATCAACACATAATGGGCAGAGCAGAAGGAGGCAAAGTTTCTTCCAAGAGGATTGAATGGCTCTCAGGGCCACCAGAACTGCTGAGTGTATTGATCCAGCTCAAGCCAGGCTGGGCCAGCCAGGAAGAGCTGGTCAGCCATCAAAGGAAGGCCACTGGAGAGCCCATTTGAACACTATGACCGGCTCCCCTTGTCTTGAGTCTGCATTCAACAAACGACTGTCTGATAGTTTGACTTTCTACATAGATTGCCTTTGGGAGAGAGCAGCTGGTCAGGTGAACTAGCACAATGGAGAGTTACAGCTCTTGTTTACATTAATAAACAGGCACCCTGATTTTACACATCTGTTTCCTGAGGGCTTGGTGAGCACGAGTCAGCTCTCTCAAGCTCAGTCAGTGTGGGGAAACCAATGAAATGGAGTTTCCAAGCCTGTAAGTGTGAGGACCTAACTGGACCAGGTGACCTCACCCCAGTAAATACTACCTCATCTCTCACAGGGAAAGTTGTTCTGCAAAAGCAGCCAGGTTAGAAATAGGAGGGACTTCCAGGTGAAGGTCAGAAGTATTTCGCAAGTGTTTCTTCACCTCACAGGCCAGAGGCAGGCTTAAAGGGCCCAGGTGAGTGAGGAGGAGGGCAGCCCCAGAGGTCACAGCATTAGTGGGAACAGTGCAGCACAGTGGGTGGTCTGGGAGTCAGACCACCTGGGCTCTGGTCTCACCACTGCCACTAACTCTCTGGGTGATATGAACTTGGCTCTCTCTTGTCTGGGGCCTCTGTTCACTTATACATAAAATGAAGAGACTGGACAAGAAATGACCTGAGCTTTTCTTCTGACACTGACATCCTGTGAGTCTAGGAGGAGAGCTTCCTTCAGGGCTTACCATGTGCCTAAACATTTAAAACTCAGCGTGAGGGAGAGCTGGAGGGCCCCGGAGACCACCCCTGTGGAGAGGCATGGCGTGAGTGGAGGTGGTGGCGGTGGTGGTGGTTGGTGGGGAAGGGTACATCAAACAATGCCCAGTCTGGAGGGCAGGCAAGTTCAGAGTACAGGCTGTTCTGGGTGTACAGGTGGCGGATCAATTGACTTCATGGCTGTGGAATTAGTTAGGTCATGGCCTACGACCTCATTGGAAGCAGCTCCTGTTTTTTCCCTTCTTTTCTCTCCTTTGTTTCCACTGCCAACTCCGCCCCCAGAGCCACCTCTCCCAGTAGAGAAAACCAGGAGGCCATAAGAAAACTTGGAACAATCAGTTCCTCCACTTCCCCCAAGGAGCTGAAGGAGGAAGTTTTTGGTAGAAAGGATGTAAAGGTTGATAAGAATCTCAGGGGCTCCTGGAAATCCACTGGGGAACACAGGGATGGAAGGCAAGCTGGACCAGCACGACAGATGTATTTGAGGCTGAGCAGAGCCTGACATTCAAATAACAGGAAAGGCCATGGAGAGGGTCTGTAGTATGGAACCGATGTGGAATAAATACACCTGGGACAGTCGTCATTCTGTGAATCAAAAAAATAAAGTCTATTAACTAAAAAAAAATCTGATCATATGGTTTGACAGTGGGACAGAATATTAAAAGTTAGAACTGCTTTGAGATAATCCAGAATGAATGCTTACTGTAAATATAATGCCTAGAAGGAGGCCTTGCACACAGCCCTAGCATGTTTCAGTGGAAAATGTACTGTTTTGGGGGTCACTGGACCTTTGTCCATGTTTCTATTCTACCACTCGGGTGCTGTGTGACTTTGAAAAAGTTGCCTCATGTCTCTGGAGCTTAGTTGCTTCATTTGTAAAATGAGGGTAACGGAGGACACCTCTAGATCTGAGAGTCCAGGATAATTATATAACAAAATTCTGCTGATTTTCAACTTTTCAAATGAGACTGTGTTATGAAATTTCAAAATCAAAGAGTTAGAAGGACGCCTGAGGGTGATCTAGTTCATTATTTTAAATATTTAAATTGTGAAATACATTATGCAGACAGAAAATGTATAAAATATACAGTCAGTCATGTCTTGCTTAATGACAGAGATGCGTTCTGAGAAATGCGTTGTTAGGTGATTTCGTCGTTGTGTGAACATCATAGTGTGTACTTATACAAACCCAGATGGTATAGCCTACTACACACATAGGCTATATGGTACTAATTTTATGGGACCACTGTCATAAATGTAGCCTGTCATTGACTGAAACATTGTTATGTGGTGCATGACTGTATGTACAGTTTAAAGATGACTAATAAAATAAATACTCCCAGGTACCCATTACCAAGTTTATGAAATAGATCATTACCGGCATCTTGGAAGCCTGTTTGCTCCTCCCCCGCTGCCCACATCGTCCTGAATTGTGTGTTTATCATTCCCTTGCTTTTCTTTATAGTTTTACCACCTGTGATGTATCCACAAACAATATACTGTTTAGTTTTGCCTGATTTTGAACTTTATATTGATGGAATCACACTGCATTTATTCTTCTGTGACTTATGCTCCCAGCATGATGTTTCCGAGACTCATCCTCGTGGATGCATGTGACTGCACTTCATTCATTTTCACCACCGTGCTGTATTCCGTTGCCTGACAACATCTCAGTCGATCTATTCCACTGGTGAAGGACATTTGAGCTGCTTGCATTCTTTCTCTTTTATGGAAATGCTGTTTTGAACATTCTTGTATTTGTGAGGTGATGCCTCACTGTTTTCAAAGAGTTTTCCCCGTTTACCTTCCTTCCAGCAGTTCCCACTGATCCACGTCCTCACCAACACCTGGTAATGCCTGACTTCTTACTTTTAGTCAACATAGATGTGTAATGATATCTTATCATGATTTTAAATTTAATTTCCCTGATTATTAATAAAATTGAGCATCTTATATGTTTACGGGCAATTTATGTTTTCAAGGTTCATCCATGTGGAACATGTATCAGTATTTCATTCCTTTCTATTGATGAATAATATTGTACTGTATGGATATACCACATTTTATTTATCCATTCGTTGGTTGATGGATACTTGAATTGTTTCCATTTTTTTACTATTATGAATAACACTGCTATTAACATTTGTGTGCAAGTTTTTGTGTGGACATAACGTTTTCATTTTTCTTGAACATATATGTAGGAATGGAATTGGAACTCTTGGGTCATATGGTAACTCTACTGTTTTACAAAGTAGCTACACCATATTACATTTCCATCAGCAACAATGTATGAGAGTTCCAATTTTTATGCATTCTCACCAACACCTGTATTATCTATCTTTTTTAGTATAGCCATCCTCGTGGGTGTGAAGTGCATCTCATTGTGGTTTGATTTGCATTTCTTTGATGGCTAATGATGTTGAGAATTTTTTCATGTGCTTATTGGACATTTGTATAACTTTGGAGAAATGTCTATTTAGATTCTTTGTACATTTTGAAATTGGGTTATTTGTCTTTTTGTTATTAAGTTGTAAGAATTCTTCATACAGTCTAGATACAAGTCCTTTATGAGATGTATGATTTGCAAATTTTATCTCCCATTCTGTGGGTTGACTTTTCACATTCTTGATGGCATATTTTGCTGTACAAAAGTTTTTAACTTTGATGATGTCCAATTTATCTACTTTTCCTTTGTTGTTTGTCCTTTTGGTGTTATATCCAAGAAAGCTTTGCCTAACTCAAGGTCACAAAGATTTACTCCTATATTTTCTCCTAAGAGTTTTATAGTTTTAGTTCTTACATTTAGGTTTTTGACTTATTTTGAGTTAATTTTTGTGTATGGTGTGAGGAAAGAGTCCAACTTTGTTTTTTTTGCATATGTATGTTCAGTTCTCCTAGCACCATTTGTTGAAGACTATTCTTTCTCTATTGAATTGTCTTGGTAGCCTTGTTGAAAATCAACTGACCATAAATGTAAGAGTTTATTTCTGCACTCTCAATTCTATTCCATTTATCTATATGTCTAGCCTTATGTGAGTCCCACATTGTCTTGTTTATTGTAGCTTTGTAGTAAGTTTGGGAAGTTTGAGTCCTCCAACTTTGTTCTTCTTTTTCAGGGTTGCTTTGGCTATTCTATGTCCGTTGTTATTCCATGTGAATTTTAGAATCAGCGTGTCAATTTCTATAAAGAAGCCAGCTGGGATTTTCATACATTTGCTGTGGACTGAATTGCGTCCTCCCCCAAATTCATATGTTGAAGCCTTATCCCCTAAAGTGGTGGTATTTGGATATGAGGCCTTTAGGAGATAATTAGGTTTAGATGAAGTCATGAGGGTGGGGCCCTCATTATGGGCTTAGTGCTCTTACTAGACGAGACACCATCGAGCTTGCCATTTCTCTCTCTAACATGTGAGGACACAGTGAGAAGGTGGCTGTCTGCAAGCCAGAAAGGGAGCTTTCACAAGAATACGACCATGCTGGCCTTGTTCTTGTGAAACATGACCTTGATCTTGGACTTCTAGCCTCTGGAACTATGAGAAAATAAATTTCTGTTGTTTAAGCCACTCAATCTATGGTATTTTGCTATGGCAGCCTGAGATGACTAAGAAAGCATGAAATTTGTAGATCAATCTGAAGAATATTGCCATCTTAACAATATTAAGACTTCATATCCATGAACATGGGATGTCATTCCATTTATTTAGATCTTCTTTAATATTTTGTAGTTTTCAGAGTATAAATTTTACACTTTTGTTAAATTTATTCCTATGTATTTTATTTTTGATGCTATTGTAAATGGAATTGTTTTCTCAATTTTCTGATTGTTCATTGCAAGTGTATAGAAACACAATTGATTTTGTCATATAGATCTTGTACTCTAAAACACTGATAAACTTATTTGTTAATTCGAATAGTTTTTTAGTGCATTCCTTAGGATTTACTATATACAAGATCACATCATGTGCAAATAGAAATAGTCTTACTTCTTCTTTTTCAATCTGCATATCTTTTATTTCATTTTCTTGTCTAATTAACCCAGCATGAACCTGCAACACGAAGTTGAATAGAAGTGTTGAAAGCAGACACCGTTTCCTTATTCTTGATCTTACAGGGAAGCAGGCAGTCTTTCACCATTAAGTACGATGTTAGCCATGGGGTTGCCTTTGTTCTTAAAAGGTAGTTTGCAGAATACATAATCCTAAATTTACAGGTATGTCTTTCAGTACATTAAAGGCATTATTCCACTGTTTTCAGGTTTCTTTGTTGCTATTAAAACATCAGTTGCCAGTCTATTTACCATTCACATGTAGATGATTTGTCTTCTCTCTGGCTACTTTTAAGATAGTCTTTTTGTCTTTGGTGGTCTGCAATTTCACTCTGATATGTGTAGGTGGATTTCTTTTACATTTTTCTGCTGGGATTTATTAGTTTTCTTGGATACAAGGATTTGTGTCTTTCAACAATTCTAGAAAATTCATAGCTGTTATCTCTTCAAATATTGTCCTCCCACTCATGTTCTCTATTATATATCTCTGCAAGAACTATGACAAACCTTAGATTTGATGTATGCCAAGCCTTCTCACTATATTCTCCATGTATCAACTTCTTTTTTACTTTTACCACCGTCTTATATTTCTGGGCTACATGTACATATCCATTTCTTGGCTAAAGCTTACAGTTTATTAATTCTATCTTCAGCAATGTCTAATCTGCTATTTAATCTATACACAGAGTTTTTCATTTCAAAGATTATATATTTTTATCTCTAGAAGTTTTATTTGTTTCTTTTTCAAATCTGCTCTGCTATTCCTTATAAGGTGTTGTTTCTTGTTCAATTTTTTTCTGGCTTCTCTTACTTGTTTAAATGTATTGAATGTATTATTATATAATGTCAGAAAATTTCAATACATGAAGTCTTTGAGGTTCTGATTCTGTTCTCCATTGTTTCTGTTGGCTCTCCCTCCATTATGATTTGTGTTTTTTTTGTTTTTGTTTTTTTTGTGAGGAAGATTGGCCCTGAGCTAACACCTGTTGCCAATCTTCCTCTTTTTGCTTGAGGAAAAGTGACCCTGAATAACATCTGTGTCCCTCTTCCTCCATTTTGTATGTGGGACGCCGCCACAGCATGGCTTGATGAACAGCGTAGGTCTGCGCCTGGGATCCGAACCTGTGAACCCAGGCCAATGAAGCAGAGTGAGCTAACTTAACCACTATGCCACTGGGCCGGCCCCATGATTTGTGTGTTTTTGACTGTGAGTTACTCCTTTTGCTAATAACGTTATCTGTGGGAATTCTTTGAGGTCTGGAGTAAAGCTGAGTTCCTCCAAAGAGGATTATCTTTCACTTCTGCCATTTGCCAGGTACAGAACTACTTTCTTTTAAATTCTCTGTTTCACTTTTTTTTAATTTACACCAAATATATAGCATGAATATAGAACATGAATCCACGTAAAGGGTGGATTATGGATAGACACTTTGATACAAGTTTTATTCTTTCCTACCCAGTGCCAAAGTTGGTACAGGCAAGTTTCAGTGCTGTCTCCTTCTCCAGAGCCATCTATGCATCTATCCATTGAGAGTAAGATTGTTTTTTTCATTTTTTTTGGTGAGGAAGATTGGCTCTGAGCTAACAACTGTGCCAATCTTCCTCCATTTTCTATGTGGGATGCCACCACAGCATGGCTTGATGAGTGGTGTGTAGGTCCACGCCCGGGATCCAAACCTGTGAGCCCCAGGCCACTGAAGCAGAGCACATGCACTTAACCACTACATCACCAGGCCAGCCCCAAGAGTAAGGTTTTTGCCGGAAAAATCTCAGCTTTATTCAGAGGTCTTCTATTAGATTCATACTTTGACCATACTCTAGGCTTTGCCTCCTGTTCTCCACAATCCATACAGATATGAAGGTAAAAACTCAAGGTCTTCAAGGTTTACCATAAACCATCAGGATTAAATCAGGCATTGGCAGTCACACCAGGATTTCTGCTTTTATTTTTGTTTTTCACCTCTGCAGATTCCTTCCTTTCACGTCAGCAGAGTAGTGCATGTGAAAAGAGTTGTTAAAAGAAATTCATAGAGATTTTAGATTTTCAAATGAGAAGGCTATTTAGGGTAACTAACCCCTATACTGGTTACTATTGGAAACAAAAATCTTCTCATTTGTTTTACCCTTAAGAAAACTAACATTGAAAATGGCCAGAAAAATAACAGTCTACTTTTTTTTCTTAAAATCTCCGTTGAAAGAGATTCTACAACTTCCCAGTGGTAGATTGTCACAATGGCCAAATTCTTACCTTCTCTGTATTCACACCCTTGAAATTTGATTCTGCAGATCTTTCCACAAAAGGCAAAATTTATTTCTCTATGATCTTGAATCTGGGTTGGCCATTTGACTTGTTTTGGCCAATAGAATATTAACAAGTATGACACAAGTTAAGGCTTGAAAAAATCTTGCTTATTGAAGCTTGCTCTCTTGTTGCACTTGGAACTCTGTGACCACCGTGCAAATGAACCCAAGCCAGCCTGCTGGAGGATGAGAAGCCATATGGAGGCACTCAGGTCAACAGCCTGCCAACCACTGCCAGCTGAGCCACCATATCATTGTGATGAGGCCAGTAGAGATAAGCAGAGCCAGGTCAGACTGGAAGAACTGCCCACCCAACCCAGGGAATCATGAGCTAACTAAACGGTTGTTTTAAGCTATTAAATTTTGGCTTAAGCGAAAGGTAACAAATATACTCTCTTATAATATAATTGCAGAGTCATAGCTCAAAACTCCTTATAATGATTTATTGTCTTTATCTTTCATCCTGCCTCAATTTCTGGGGATGTAAAAATGGTCTCTACCAAGATACTCTTGCAGGTCAACAGGCACTAAAGGGGTTTGCCAATTTCAATATAAAATTTAAATCACATCCATTTAAAGACATCCCATATATGCTTCCATAAATAAATCAGGGAATATGAATATGTAATTTATTTGCTCAGTGCAGAGTCCAGTTAAATCCTGAGGAAAGAAATCCAGGATTTTTCTCAATGGCAGTGCAAGTCAATCTCAGAGACTGAGGTTGGAACCAGTTACTGAAATGAAAAGATCTAGGGGTTTCAATTGACCTTAAACTCAGCATACATCAATAGTGTGAAGTGGCTCCTCAGGAAGTCAATTCCATATCAGTCACATGAACAGAAAAGTAGTCCTTGCTGTATTTGGCAGGCTTGAGAACTGTGGTCTCTTCTGGGCATTATGCTTCAAGAATGATAGTGACAAACCAGAATGGATCAAGGAGGAAGACTCCAGGATGATGATACAAGTTGGAATCATTTCAGATGAGGCCCAATTTAAGGATCTGCAACATAATTGGGCGTGGGGAAGACGTGGCTACAAGTATGTGAAGGGTAGCCATAGGAAAAAGCAAACACAAAGTGCTCATCAACCTTCATCAGGACAAATCTAGAACCAACAGGTGGAAGTTACAGGATTTGGGTCAAACATTTTCTAAACCCACAGGTAATCCAACATCAGAATGGCTGCTCTATGGAACAGGAAGCCTGGGAGAAGAGTTCGAGAAGTCAAGGCTGGAGAGGCACTTGTCAGGGACAGAGGGGAAGGGAGCGTTGCCTTGTTTGGGTCAGAGGGCTCTTTGGCTCTTTCAGCTGAGTCCCTCTGCCTTCCTGCTGCTAGTTATCTTTCTTCTTGAGGAACTCTTAGCTTGGCTGAGTCTAGGATGCTATGAATTAGCCACGGGTAAGCCGTAACAATTAGAGGTAACGCAAAATCCATCTGCTCCCAAATTACAAACTTACTGAAGTCAAGACGTACCATCTCCCTCGTTAAACTTAAACTTCGAGGACTGTCACATTGTCACAGAATAGGTGCTCATCTCAGAGCCATGCTGAATTTTAGCCAAGACAGCTTAATCTTTCATTAGCTCTCAAATTGACTTATAGGCACAAGCGAGGAGTCTTTTCAGACGTGTAAGTTAAGCTTGCAGGATTGCCTTTTTCCTTCTGGGTCAGCGCTACCACTCAGGGGTCACCAGGATCCCTCTCTTCCCCGTATCTCAACACTTCCCTCACTCTTACCTCCCTCTTCTCTCCACACTGCTTAAGGAAGACTTCTCATAACAGGCTCGAGGAAAGACTCATTAGGCCTTGATAGGTATTTCAACTGCCTGTGTTTGTTTTGCCTGCCTCTGGGGAAGGTCCTGGGGGTGAGAGCATGGCCAGGAATCTGAGAAGGGAGTTGGGAAATTGGGCCTCCTACCTTGACAGGTGAAGCATCTGATGTGGAAGTGGTTATTGTGGACACGAACCACTTCCCCTTTGCAGGTGTCTCCACATCGGTAGCACTGGATGACACTGGAGCCGCCCCGGGGATTGTAAGGATTCTGCTGATAAGGAACTGTAGAAAGAAACAAAGAGTCACCATCCAGAAGGCCCTTATTCTTTAAAAAGTCTGCTGCAAGATATTATCATAATCTTAAATGGAAAAAAAAAAAAAAAAGCAGAAAGGGTGGAAACGATTAGCAAAGCACTTTCAATACACCATCAGGGGCCGGCCCCGTGGCTTAGTGGTTAAGTGTGTGCGATCCGCTGCGGGCAGCCCGGGTTTGGATCCCCGGCACACACCGACGCACCGCTTCTCCGGCCATGCTGAGGCCGCGTCCCACATACAGCAACTAGAAGGATGTGCAGCTATGACACACAACTATCTACTGGGGCTTTGGGGGGAAAAAAATAAAAAAATAAATAAAATTAAAAAAAAATACACCATCAGGCTGATATGCCAAGCTAAGGCATCATTAGAAGGTGAGTGGCATTAAGACATGAGTCCATAAATCTCCTTAAGCAGGCAGAGACTTATGAGTCTATTTCCTTGCAAAAATAGAGGCCAAATTCACAAGTGAGAAAAAATAACTGAGGAAGTAGAGTAGTTCAAGGTAAACAATCCAGAAATACCATTTCTTGGATGATTTCTGGATCCATATCAGGCCCCAAATGTCTCAAAGGGAATTTGGGTCTTGCAGTGATTCACGGGTCTCAAAGAAACGGGTCCTGCCTCCAACTGGCCTTTTTGTTATGCAAGTTACATCTCCTCTCTGGGCTTCAGTTTTCACATCTATAAAATGAAGGTCGTCAATGGCAGCACAGCCTTTCTACAAAAGAGGCATGAAGGGAGGCACTCTGGTTGGAAGGAGGTTGATGAGGGGACTCACCTTAAAGCTGCCTTTGAACCAACACTTTCCATAACATTGAGAAAATGTCAAATGTGTATAATTAAGAGCTGGTGGAGATGATGGAGGGGCTGAAGTCACCAGGAGTAGGAGTGCAGTGGTCAGCATTTGATGACATCTAAGAGCTCCACCAGCCTATTGAGTCTATGATCTCTTGGTTAGACTTTCTCATGGCTACTCTTCTAGATTTCCTTTCCCTGAGAGATACCTTGCTTGACCATTTTAAAATCTGGTCATCTGGTATTTAATAATAGTAGGCATCTAACTAGAACACAAAATTTTAGGGTTGGAAAGGATATTAGCACTTGTCTGGTCCAAGCTCATTATGTGTAAGCTGTTGAAATAACTTTGCCAGTGAGGAACCAAATCTTCTCTCTTGTAGGAAGCCCCTAGTGGCACCAGGGAAAGAATAACTCAATTCCTCAATTCTCACTCAAAGTTGAAGGAATAGTCCAAAAACTCATGCTCACACCCTATTACAAGAAGGCTCAGTCTTGTCCTGGCTATATAGACGATCAACTGAAGAGAAATTGGTGTCTGTCATTTACACATATAGACTTACTGGCTAAACTCTGAATAAGCATATTATAAATTAATCTGGACTCACAGAAACCTTGAACTGCAAAGGAACTTAGAGATCACCTAGTTCAGGGGTTCTTGACCTAGTATGGTAGTTGCTATGTCTGTTCACTGAAATTTGAATCTTTTATTCCAGGCACATGAAGGACTGCACATGGTGATTTGCTTGGAAATGAAATGTGAATGGAAACTGTGTGTCACTTCCAATTGGAAGCCCTAGGAGCCAGTATGTCATCTGCCATATTGCCTTTCCCATAGCCCAGCAACCAGTGATAACCCAGATGGTGTGCATGATGCATCAGCTTGGATCCCTGATTGAGGAGTTATGGAGCAGAGCTCCAAGCTTACCCACAATGAACATCTATCATGAGCAAGGAAGAATTTTTGTTGTCATAGCCTTTAAGATTTTTTGTTACTGCAGCATATCCTCACTGATGCACCTGGGATCTAATACTTCTCTCTAACTAAATACAAAAATTGGCACTATGTACATTATCCTGTAGTTTTCTTCATATTCTCAAAGATGATCTCCATAACTGATCTCATCCACCCTCCTCCTTTTAGGGAACAGGAGGAGGGAACAGGGAACAGGAAAGCAGGACTTGCGATTATCTTCCACTTATAGGGATCTTGAGTCATAAATGTGTTGTAGAGCAAAGATCCCTGAAACTGTTGCTTCTGACGACTTTTATATCTGAGGTGGGGGAATACATCCTTCTTACAATCTTTCTCTCATGGAGTTCATGCCATTTGTTCAACTCTTTTCTTTTGTCTTAAATTTAAGACAAAAGTTAAATGAGTTAGCTAGTTAACTAAATCATTAATTAACTCATTAAATGGGTTAATACAGGTAAAGCGTTTCAAAAAGTGCATTAAATGCCCCACAAATATTCACTGGTACCATGACCATCACATCTTCCCCTCAGCTCAGAGCAATCCTTCCCCATCCCCCAGAATGTTCATAAACATTGTCTTTAATCCTATTTCCTTTTCTTCTTTTTCTGATTCCTCCTCAATGTCCCCTGGAAAATATTTCATTCTCTCCTCTTCTCCTGATTTGTGGGAAGAATACAGATCTGTTTACATGAGCAGCGTGGTGATCCACCATTGCCTAGGGAAACAAAGCTGTGAGTCTGAAAATAAAATAAGAAAGAACGGTAAAGTCATCATCATCAATGATGAGAACTCCCAAAAGTGCCTCCAGAATCACTGCACAAATTTTTATCCACCTCTTCTAATTCAACCTGCCTTATTGTTCAAGAACCAATGTCCAAGATCAATTAGATTCTTCATGATTTGATTTTCTGGGGGAATGGATTTATGACCATGGTCTTCAGCTACAACTCAGTCTTTGAACCACCTAGGTAAAAAGACATGAAATCAGACTGAGTAGACGGATTGGGAAAATGGGCTTTGTGGGGCAGAGTTGCTGATGGGGCCCCCAGCCCTAACTCTGCTGCCTCCTTCAGGATGAGCATGCTGCTGTGGTGATGCTGAGTGTGGTCAGAGATCCACAAATGTCTCATGTTTGTAAATAGTCCCATAAGCACAAATGCATGCATCGTTGGTGTGAGTTCTTCCAGATTGCTGATATAAACTGTGATTATAAAAGGGCAGTGGTGTAGCAGGATTTGAGCTTACAAATGTGTGAAGACATTTCCTTATCCAGACAGTGCCAGTAGGAACTCTGGGGGTCAAGGGAAGCTATGCTGAGATATGCCACATCTGCTCCTGCCATGGAAGCTACTCGGTTTCCAGTAAGATCTTGTATCCTTGGCTAAGTAACTCAGCAACTTAGTCTAACCTTATTCTCTGTGTGTGTAGGTGTGTATGGAGATGGTGTTATTTCTTCCCACCAATCTATAACCCCCCTGAAATACTAAAATTTTATTGTTGATTTTTTGCTGGTTATTATTTCTAGTAATTTTTATTTCAGAAAGTACTAAGGTTCAGTCACATAATTTATAACATTTGTC
Source organism: Ceratotherium simum simum (assembly GCF_057802395.1). Classification (NCBI taxonomy): domain Eukaryota; kingdom Metazoa; phylum Chordata; class Mammalia; order Perissodactyla; family Rhinocerotidae; genus Ceratotherium; species Ceratotherium simum. Next base: position 27,985,876 of record NC_141903.1, read on the forward strand.
TTAGGGACAAACGTCTTTTGAATTCCAAATTAACTTACACATGAATTTTTGAACTGCCTCATATGTTAGGAACCGCCTATCCTGGACAGCAACATTTGAGAGCAGCCATGAACCTCAAAAGGACATTAGCTCTGCTCACTTGTGCAATAATCCATGAACTTACCAAGTTTAGACATATGGACTGTGTGATATATTTCTAAAATGCACGCAGGGAATCTCTGGCTTCTGTTTAATGTTATCTGGCCAATAAAGGGCACCCAGGAGAGAGATTCCCAGTTACTAGTCCTTAAGCAGTGCTGTCCAATGGAACTTTCTGAGATATGCAAATATTCTATTATCTGTGCTGTCCAATATAATAATCACTAGTCATATGTGGTTACTGGGCACTTGAATTGTGGCTGGTGTGACTGAGGTACTGAATTTTTAACTTTATTTAATTTTAATTAATATAAATTTACAATTAATAGCCACATGTGGCTAGTGGCTGCCATATTGGACTTTGCAGCCTTATAGTTCCACAAATGGAAGACCAAGCACTGAGACTGGGGAAAAAGAAATTAAATCTGGTTGAATTCTATTTATATAAAAATGAGGTGTACAAATTAATTTAGGAATACCACCTCAGACTTAAACTATTCCTTTTGATCCCTGAACAGTTTTAAAATTGTATTTAAAAAACAATTTGCAAAAGGAACCAATTACTCACACAGTCACCCATCCTTAATTTGATCTGGAAACAAAAGACTCTGGACAATGAAATAAATACTGATTTAAAAAAAAAAAATCACAGTTTTTCAGGGACTGCAAGACTGAACAATCTTAATCTTTCCAAGAATAAAAGCAAGAAAATCAGTGGCTGACAGTAAAATTTTTTAAGACAGAAAATTGGCTGGTCAATACCTTTGAGATGAAAAATTAAGGGTTTGAAACATTAAGCCCTCTTTTATACGCACACCAAATCTTGAGAGTTTTACGAGAAAATACATCTTAATTCCACAACTAAATTTGCAAGTAAAGTTCTTCCCAAGTGCTACAAAGATAATTTAAAACTGTTGGAGCACAACAACATATTGGAAGGGGCGAGGTGACTGGCTTCCTGGTAAGTTAAAACGGACACGTGAGTTGAACATAGCAGGGACTAAGTTCAGCACCTAGTTCCTCCACCTGCTTTTCCTCCCTCCCTCTTTCTGTCAGTCTTCACCTTGTGTGTTTCTCTCTGATAGGCAGTGCTGAGGGTGACCTGGGTCCCAATTCCCTCTCTGCTGTCACCCAGGTGTTATAATCTTGGGCAAATCATCTAACTCCTCTGGCCTCAATTCCCTCCTTAGTCACTAAGGAGACTGGACAAAATGATTTATACAATTCCCTCCAACTAAAACCTGATTCTGGCTCTGTGTGTCCTTTCCTGTGCTTCTTTCTCTCCCTCCACACTCTCTCCTCTCCACTAACTAGCCTCAATTTTAAACTAGACTGTGCTGCATGTTAGCAGATGTATTAGTCTCTTTTAAAAGAACATAATGGCACGATTCCCCTCTCACAAACACCACGACCTAAGTTAACGTTCTTTTTGCTAATGTGGTGCCTGCACAATTGTTTTTTCCTCCCCTGAGGGTCACTTGACCTTGTAGATAAAAATATTCCCACATTCCAATTGAGTCGTCTTTAAAATGGTCTAAAAGGTAGAAGCACCTATGCTATGTTGGAGCATAATTAAAAGTGTGACAAAAATGACTTGGAGACAGTATAACAACTGTGAATAACTGGCTGGAAGTGTAATAAAAACAGCAGAGTTTCTGGCTGAACGGTGAAACATCAAGCAGAGAATCAACCAGTTCAGCGGTGAGCTTGCAACAGCCCGGGGCCCAGGAAAACAACTGGGCACAGCAGCTGCCACACCGCGGCTTCATTAGAGCCCAAAGCACCCTGAGTATGTTCACAGGGATTCGCTAAATACCGAGGAGGAGACCCAAGTGTGGATGCAGGCATTTCACAGGTAGAACACCGTCCCACCGTCCGCCTGAAAGGTTGGGGTGGAGTCTGTACAGAGGAGTATCTGGTGTTCACAACACGGCCCTTGGGTTTGACTTTGGAGTTGAATCAGGGCCCGTGGCACTGATCTATTTCCTGTGGTAAGACCACAGAGACATGAGATCCCTGCATCGGAAGGGGTGAGAAGCACCCAGCACAGAGGTTAAGGGGATGGATGCTGGAGTCGGGAGGGCTGGGTTCGGATCTCAGCCCTGACACTGGCTGGCTGTGTGGCCTTGAGCAAGTTACATGACACTCGTCTCAGTTTGCTCATCTCTAGAGTGGGAATACCTCCAGTCATTTGTGAGTATTCAATTACTTACATTATATATAAGTGCTTAGCACACCGCCTGGCATGTCATTGGGGCTCAATAAGTAGAAGCAATAATTAATATTAAAGGATCTCTGAAGCCATGTATCCCTACCTCCAAGTCAATGCAGGAATGCTTTCTGAATTACCCCTGCCAGCATGCCACTGAGTTTTGCTTGAGCACTGTCAAATCCATTTTTGGACCAGTTCAGCTTGGGCAAAGGTTTTCTGGTTTTCCCTCCCTGCTGACTGTCAAGAAAAAAGCCCTTGGCTGCAGCCCATTCTCCACCTTAAGCAACCTCTTCTCTCTCCCCCTGTCTCCGAGCTCCCTCTGTTTATGGGTTTCTGCTGGCTGCAGAGGTGAGTGGCTGACATGCTTTTGATCTATCCTGCAGAGGAATGTGTGAATTGGGTGTTTCCTGTTGTGGGACGAGAGGCTATGATCTATGTTATCCTGGGGCGATGTATTTTTGGCACATCTGCTCTTTCCAGGGGGATGTGTTAGCGTGTTTGTTGTGTGTGCTTACTTATAATAAGTGAGTAATTTGTTTTCTGAAAACTCTGATAGGAAGACTGTGAGAGCTGTTACGGGAAATCCCTAAGGGTCACGCATGTGCCACCTCATTGTGTCATCACATCTACGTTCATCGTGTGAATACCTGGAACCAGACTTTTAGAGCAGAAAGGGACTGGGAGGTTATCCACACACTAGACGGGCATCATGTGGGTAGGGACTGTGTCTGTCTTGTTTGTCATTGGACCCTCAGGGCCAGGCATATAATAAGTACTTGATGAATAAATAAAAGAATGAATAAAATGAGTCCACTGGTTTTCCTTAACAAATGAGACAGCTGGGGCCCAGAAGGGAGAAGGGACTTGCGCAAGCTTACACAGCAACTTCTGCTTGCACCAGTGCATGAGGGCGTCTGTTCTAGGATAACAGGACAAAAGGCAGGGCAAACCTGGAGGGTGGGGTAGGCTGGGACAGAGCCCCAGGGTCATGGAAGGTGGGGAGAGTGGACAATAGACTGTTACCATAAACCTGGAGTCACGCTGAGGTTTAGAATTAGAGTAGGTGAGCTGGGGTGGGGGTGGGGTCAGTGTTCCAAGATGCAGAAGCATAGGAGAGAGTCTGGAAGGAAGCCATGCATGAAGAAACAGGAGGGGTAAATGCAAAAGGAACGGTCTGGAAGGATAATAGATAGTATTCAGAGAGTGGTTACTCCGTTAGGAACTGTGCTCAGCAATTTACATACGTCATCTCATTGAGTTTTTGTAACTTGGGAGGGGATATGATTATTATCCTTATTTTGCAGATTAGGAAACTGAGGCTCAGAGAGCTGAGGTCACTTGTCCAAGGTCACACAGTTAGTAAATGGCAGAGGTAAGATCTGAACCCAAGCAGTCTGACTCTAGAATCTGTGTCCTCACTGCTAAGCCTACTGCCTGCCGCGCAAAGGTGCCAACACTGGTTATCTACCTCTGGGGAGGAAGTGGGCTTGAGAGGCTAAAAGGAGTATCTAATTTTTCCCCGAAAGTAATCATCCAAACAATATCCAGCTGATTTAAAATGTGTGTATATATATATATATGTGTATGTGTGTATATATATGTGTATATATATACACATATATATAAATTTTGCAGAGATTTAAGAATAATGATGGAGGGTACTAGGGTACAGACTAGGAGACAGGGAGCAGTAATTCAGCATCTGTGGCAGGTGATGCAGCAGCCGTGATTGCTGCCCAGGGCCAGAGCATGTCAGCCTTGAGCAGATTCCCTGATGTGGGCAGGTACAGCCTGACAGGTGTGCCTGCCAGTCCCCGAGAGGCAGGCTCTGCAGGGGCTGGCAGCTGTGGCAGAGCAGAGGCAGGAGTGCTCTCGGAATCCCTGGGTCCCAGCACAGATGGCCCTGGCCTGGCTACAGTTTCCTGTGTCAGCAGGTCAGGAACACAGTCTGTCACCCCAAGACGATATTGTAAAAGCTTTGCTGCAACAGAAACTCCTCCACAGCCTCTCTCTGCCAGGTTCGGCAGCGTGTTCCACGGTCATGGCGCGTAGCCGGCTACATGGCTCGTGCTGCCTTCTTCAGAAATATGTTGTCAGGACATGTGTCAGAACTGCACGCTCCTGGCCAGACAGACTGCTCTTGCCTGATAGCCAGCTGTCGCGCTACCGCTACAGCAGAAAGGAGTTGAGCTCCCCCCAAACGGGCCTTCACCACAGGCGAGGAGGCCCAGGGTACAGTCCACGAAAGGAAGGACGCAGTCTTCGCTTGTTAGTGAAGTCACTCAATAAAATGAGAACTGCATACTTCTTATGCATTTTGCAAATCAGAAAGCTGGTCCAGATACAATGTCATAGAATTAACTTTCCACTTATTTCTGTTAATCTTATGACTGTAAAAAAATAAAACTATACTTCTGATTGAATTCAATAAAAGACTTTAACATTAAAAAAAATCTCATTTCTTTCATATAACTCAGCTTGGTCCCTATTTCAAGACAAGCAGAAACTAAGTTTCAGTCAGTTTGCCCCTCCCCCACCCTTCTGCTGTTCATGGGATGTGTCCCTGGCTCAGCTCAGGGGGCCGTAGGGGCCTCTTTCTAAGGACTCAAATAGATGTGCGTTCTCGTTTCTTTCCCTGAGATTCTCCTCCCCACCTCTGGGCCAGGGAACCACTTTTGTTGGCTGAGGGTAAAGGAACCCCTTCTGCCCTCTCTAATTTACGCTTTCTCTAGAATATTTAGCTTTGTAATAAATCCTTCCTGTTCTAGGGCACAGACTTTTGAAATTCAAAAGCCAGGAAGTCACCCCTTTTGTCTCTGCCTTCTGCTGCCCATCCCGGCCCTGAGGCCTCACTCACTGAATAGAGGGAAGGCGCAAAGAGGGGTGGGTGAAGGAAATACCAGTTAATATTTCAAAAATATCATCTTGCTACCCTTGGTCATGGGGTTTTAAGGATATGATATACAGAGCAGTGTAAGAATGGCTGAGGAATAGACTGGACTTGATGGAGAAGGGGGAAAATCCCTAGGGAGCCTGCCAGCCCTGGCATCTTTCCCACTTTGAAGTGGCTCCTGTCAATCAACACCAATTCTCTTGTCACTGCTGACCATCCCTAACTACCTTTACAAAGCCCCCAGTCAGGAACACTGAGGAGCTGTAAAAAGAGCTGAAAACAGCTAACATTAATTGGGGAATTACTATGTGTCAGGCCCTGTGCTAAGTGCTTCATGCCTATCATCTCATTTAATTCTCACAACAACTCCATGAGACAGATACTGTAAGATCCGTATTTTATCTATGGGAAATCTGAGGCACAGAGAGGTGGATTAATTTGTCTGAAGTCACACATGTAAATGATAGAACCAGGGTTCAGACAGGTATCAGCAGATCTAGGAGAGGTTCAATTTTCTCTTCCCTCCTCCTGCTCCCTGCTCCTCAGGGGGCCTCCCCAGCAGGGCCTCCTTCTGTCCGGCGGCGTATCCGGAGGGAAAGAAGGGGACCTGCCCACGTGTCCCCAGCAGGGAGAATGGGGCTGCCTTGCACTGGACCGTGAGGCACCCTTTCCAGCATCTCGACAGCTTATCTGAGAAATACTATTTGGGTTTCGTCTGGGCCCCTGGAAACCATGTTGGAAATAGAGGAACTTCAGGAAGCCAGCAATTGTCTTCATGCTCTGAGTGACTCAGTCCCTTGGCCTCTGAGCCAGAGGTTTTAATACTTATACAATGTTTGCTTCCTGAGACTCTGGCAGGCCATCAAGCTCTGAAATATTGTGGGGAAATCCAAGAAACATCAGCTGTCACCATGGCTCCCCTTGACTTACAGGTTTTCAGTATCAGAGCAGAGGACGTATAGAAAACATTTAGTCTAGAGGTTTCCAATTTTTTTTTAAGCTATGAGCCCTTTCTTGAAATAATGAAATGGCCTCTAGGTTATACTGATTCCGTTGCAAACCACGCATGGAATGCAAACACACGGTGACCTGGTGGTCATTCAGGGAAACCCCCTAGACCAGGGGTTGCTTGCATTGGATGCGGCTCCCAGACATGCTTTATTTGGGCGGCCTAGTGTTTGTTTTTAAATCCTTCCAGCTCGCCATGGTTCCCACCTCTTCTTTTGCCTCACCCTGGCCAGCTTCTCTCCTGCACTGCCAGGTGCTTGGAGGCACCGGAGCTGTGATCCCCGCCTGGAGCCCACAGAGCTGTTGTGACTGAAGTGGGGTAGTGCCCGGGCCACCTACTTGGCACCCCTCCTCTCTCCAAGTAGCCCCTAGGGCACCTTCTGTCCCATCTCATCCACATTCCCACCTCTACAGATGCAGCCCTGAGGCTCAGAGAGGGGAGGGACTTGCTCAGGGTCCCCATCATGCTGGCCACAGCAGGACCAGCAAGAAAACACCTCTGTTTCAAATCAGGCACAGTTTGCCTGAGGGCAGGCCAACATGAGATGTAGGCGACACCAGTCAGGGACTCCTCAAAGCCATCCCAAGCAGCCTCCATTCTCAGAGGGCAGAGGTCTCCCAGATGCCCCCTCTTTGTTGTCTAAAGTGCTTGTCCCATTGCTCAAAGTTCTGCAGGGCTCTCCTTGATGGCCTCTGCAGTCACGCTCACTAGACGCTCCTCCAGTGTGACTATACCCCCCAACAGGGGCTCCCCTCACAGAAATCTGACCTGCCAGTCAGGCCCTCTCTTCCCCAGGGCTGGGAGGATGGCTTACCACTACCTCACTATGTCCCACCTCCTTCCCCTCCTCCCTCCCTGTTTCTCCGCTAACTTCCCCTCCTCCTCCCCATTCCCCTCTCCCATCCCCTGCTCACTTACCTCTTCCTTCCTTCCTTCTTTCTTTATCTCTCCCTCTCCCTCTCCCTCCATCTCTCCCTCTCCCTCTCCCTCCATCTCTCCCTCTCTCTTTCTCTTCTGTTCTATCAAGATTTCTGTTACTATCTGGTTCTTCCCTGTGAGAGGGAACGAGCTCCTTCCAGTCTTTTCTCTGCCATGAAGTTTTTGTGAGATTTCAGGCAGGGCACTCCCCATTTCTGGGCCACTGTTTTCCCACCTATAAAGTAAAAGGGCTGTGTTTTGTGATCTCTCAGTTTCCTTTCAGATCCGATATTTTATGTATATTAACCACGATTGCAACATAAAATGCCCTCAGGGGCCAGGCAGGTAACGTCAATGGAAAATCTACCCAAGGGGGTCAAGCTGGAGAGACTGGCCCACCTAAAGGCGAAGAAGCTACTGGGTCCCAGTGGATTATTGTCTTGCAAAAACGTGTCCAGGTCCCAAAGAAACCTGTCTGTCAGGGCTGGATTCTGGCTGTGGGTCACCAGTTTGGGATCTCTGCATCTAGACAGATAGATGACAACAAAGTCACTTCCAATTACCATCTGAGAGAAATCATAAGCTCACCACATGCCTGTGGGATCTGGAAGAACAGAATATTCCTGAAATGAGGTCTTGGAGAGCCCTAGGCTGGATGAGGGAGCACCATATAAGCATGTAATTTTCAAGGTCTCGGTGACATTACTCAGGGACAGACAGAGGTTTCCAAACTTTTTTTTTCGCTAAGGAAGATTCACCCTGAGCTAACATCCATTGCCAATCTTCCTCTATATTTGCTTGAGGAAGATTAGCCCTGAGCTAACATCTGTGCCAATCTTCCTCCATTTTTTTGTATGTGGGACACCACCACAGCATGGCTGATGAGTGGTGTAGGTCCGCGCCCAGGATCTGAACCCATGAACTCAGGCTGCCCAAGTGGAGCGCATGAAACTTTAACCATTCGGCCACAGGGCCGGCCCCTCCAAACTTTTTTTGACTATGACCCCCTGGAAGAAATTAATTTTGCAAAATGACCCAGTACACAAATATGTGAAACAGAAGTTTCACAAACAAAACTTATTCTTAGTATACATGATATGTACTATTTTCTTTTCTTTTTCTATTCCATTCCATTTCAATACTTTATGCCATTTCATTAAAAAATGTTTGCAATCCAATAGTACGTATAAGATCAGAGGTGAAAAGAATGATCAAGATTATTCTAGGTTTGCACTGTCCAGTTTGGTAGCCATTAGTTGTATGTGGAATTAGGATGAAGAGTGGGCCCTTGCAGATTTATCTTCACTACAAGATTCACAACTCAAAGTCCATGTCTTGCATTCCACATGCAAGGTGGTGGATCAGAACCTTAACCTTCACAGAAAAACAGAAGCCAATTTTCATTGCTCTATGGGCTATTTATGGAGTAGTTTCTGTGAGCCGGAGAGAGAATAGGCTACGGAACCTGTCAGATCTGGGTTCAGATCCAGGCTCCTCCTCTCACAGACTGTATGAGACTGAGCAAGGTGCCATGTCACTGAGCCTTAGTTTCTCCATCTGTAAAATGGAGACAATAGTACTTATCTTTCAGAATTTTTGAAAGGAGCAGAAGTAATGTACATAAAGCAGTTAGCACATTGTTTGGTGTATTGTAAGTGCTAAGCCAAAGCTTGCTCTAATAATAATGATAATGATAACAACAACAACAATAATAATAAAATGAAGCAAAATATAGTGGCGACATGAAGATAATGGAAACATCTCCTACTCCAAAGAAAATTCCACGATGGACTAGGGGAGACTGCTTTTTTCTTATATTTCTAATGCTAATGCCAGTCCCTGGTGCTAGTAAGCACTCAGTTTATACTTGCCAAGTGAATGAAAGATGGAAATATATCCTTAAATGCCACAGTCTAAGGTAGAGTTTGGTAAAGGAATCAGAGAGGTCCAAACAAGGAGTGCTAAGATTCCTATGAATTATTTCTGATTGAGAAGGGGAAGAGAGAGAAAGAAAAAAGCTGGGGAAAGCACCAAGGAGAGATGGCATTTTTACATTTTTTAGTAGGTTATTGGTACACATGTGGGATGAAGAAATTAAGACACGATAAATAAAAAAGACAGAATAAAAGATCAAAAGATAATGGGAGGAAAGATGAAGAATACTTCCTTTTGAGAGAAAAGATTTTATAAAAACAAAGATCCTCCCAAAAAATCAATGGACAAAAGTTGCTTTTGCATCTTTAGGAAATAAAGCATCATTCAAAGTTTCAAGTGAATTTGTATAGTTTGGGGGAGTAGGGAAATGTTTACTTTCTGTGTATATCAGCAAGTAGTTCTCAATTATCATTTGGCCCATGTATAATGCCCTGCAAACAGCCTTTTTCATCCGTAAATGTAGTGGACATCTGTTGTTTTGCCTGTTCAGCATCTGCTCTCTCCTTCTTCTGGCAATAGAACCTCTTTCCTGTGGGGAATCCATTCCGTGGGATTTGGGTGGGCTGACCCTGTTCCAACACAGGATCAGAAAGTAGCCCAGGCCTGGCCAATCAGAGAACTCCAATCTTCTTTCCATGTGATTGGCAGGCATGTGACTTAGTCCTTTCTGGGGTTTTTCTACTGGAGCTCCTGGAGAAGCCATCTGGGTTGCTAAGCCAGGAGGCAGTAGTCTGGGGCACCTGGTGCCATCTTGCCCCCCACATCGAGAAAGCGTACTAGAGACGGAAAGAGAGAGGTCCCTGAGTGCATCACTTGAATCTGTGGAGCCAGATGGGCCTGAAGCCACTGCACTTCTGAACTTCCCAATTACACGGACCAATATAGTACGGTTCCCTTCTTAAAAAATGAGTTAGTTTGAGTCGGGATTTTGTCACTTGCAAACAACTACTTTATGTGTTAATTAATCACAGTTTTCCATCTAAATCATAATCTGCTATCAATTTAAATTAAACAAACATTCAAGGACCACTTCATGCTGGACCTTATGTATCTAACATGACCCATAGCATCAAGCTGAGGACACCATGATGCTCGAGGGGCACATGGCCCCTGCCCTCATGTGACTCATACTCCAGCAGAGGAAATGGTGGGAAAAGTGCTATGAGAGAGGAAGAGGAGGACTGTAGCAGAGACTACTGTTGCCTTCCCAGGAGCCATTCATCTCTTCATCTGCTCACAGAATCTCTCTCTCTCGGGGGGGAACCCATTTTTGTTTATCCTCCCCTGAGCAGCCATGTCTTTCAGGAAAGGTTGTGAACTTCCCCAGACTTGGAGAGAGAATCTTGATGGGTGAAACTGATTCTAATCATCTCAGTCCTTTGTCAACTGATTGACTTAGGCAAAGGCACACGATACACTCCTGGCCAATGAGACATGAGGGGAGGTTGGATGGGGGTGGAAGGCTTTCTTTGTTCTTCTCAGCCTCTGGAGGTTGTTGTCCACCTGGAATGCTGGACCTGCAGCCCGACTGTTCCTGATGACCTCCAAGGGGAGCCGCCTACATTGGAAAGCATCTGGGTGCTTGAGGATGACGCTGAGCCTCTGAATTAACCTGCCTTGGATCTGCCCCTCTTTGGGCATTCTGTTCTGTAAAATAGACATGTGTAGATGGTTTAAGCCTCTTTTAGTTGGGGGCCGTCACTTGCTGCTGCAGACACTCTATGGAAACAACGGTGGTATGTTATGGGAGCATCCAAGCAGTCAGGGAAAGCTTCCTGGAGCCACTCTGGAGATGAACAAAGTTAGCCAAGCAGAGGTAGGGTGAGACGAAGTGGTTTTATAGCAGAAGTCACTGCTGAAAGAGGAATTGGAACAAATTCTTTCATGGCAGGGCTTTTTGCTACATGAGTGTTTCTCAAAGTGATCAGCTAACCACCTGCTTCAGAATCATCTGGAAAGCGGGGTGTGGATTGTCTAAATGCAGATTCCTGAGCCCTACCCCAGACCTACTGAATCAGACTTTAAATTTTATTTATTTATTTATTTATTTATTTGTGAGGAAGATCAGCCCTGAGCTAACATCCACGCCAATCCTCCTCTTTTTGCTGAGGAAGACCGGCTCTGAGCTAACATCTATTGCCAATCCTCCTCCTTTTTCTCCCCAAAGCCCCAGTAGATAGTTGTATGTCACAGTTGCACATCCTTCTAGTTGCTGTATGTGGGACGCCGCCTCAGCATGGCCGGAGAAGCGGTGCGTTGGTGCTCGCCCGGGATCCGAACCCGGGCCGCCAGTAGCGGAGCGCGCGCACTGAACCACTAAGCCACGGGGCCGGCCCCCAGACTTTAAATTTTAAACAAGCTCCTCGGGAAAGTCTTCTGTTCACTAAAGGCTGAGAACCCTTGGGTTAGTGACTGGAAGACTCACAATCTTTGGCAGTGAGATGAGGATTTTAGAAATCTTGTATCTGATACTAATGAGTATCAAAAGTGCGGTCATAGATAACGTGCCAATATCCTCCAGAGTATTACAAAGTACGTTTTCTCCAATGTGTTTGCCAACCTTCACAGTTGTTTAAAAACGTCAACTGGCAATGAAATAATGTCCTAATACAGGTAGATTAAACACACATTTAACTCACTCAGCCCTGGCAGATGGTTTTTCTTTTCTAAGGTTGTCATTTCTTTTAGGAAGAGCTGTTTCTGGTCTGTTATTAGAGATATCCCCCACCGCAGAGATGAATAACACAGGTGGCTGTGCGGGCAGAGAGATGAGGGAAAGTGTCTTCTCTCTCTCTCTAGTGTATTCTGAGGAAGGCACCATGAGGTCTCAAAGCCAGCTTGTGATGGTGTCACTTGTCCAAACCAAAGTCAGTGCTTCAACACGATGAACCCTGAAATTCATCGTTGGCCCTCTCATACCCACTCTCATGGTCTATCCATTACCGAGCCATATAGATGGATCCCTTCCATAGCTCTCCAGTTCAGCCTTTTTTCTCCATCTCCACCAGTCCTGTCTCAGCCACAAACATCTCTCACCTGGACCACCACAGTGGCCTTCCTATAACATGTCTTTTCTAGATCAGTGGTTTTCAACTAGGGGCAATTCTCTGATCCTCCCTGACCCCATCCACCAAGGGTCATTTGACAATGCCTAGAGACACTTTTGGTTGTCACAACTGAGGGGTGCGTGTGTGTGTGTGTGTGGGTGTGTAGAGGCCAGGAATGCTGCTAAACATCTCACAACGCACAAAACAGCTCCTCTCCACTCCCAACAAAGAATTATCTGGTCCAAGATGTCAATAGTGCCAACGTTGAGAAATTCCGCTTCAAACGGATCCCCTAGATCCCACAGATCTCAGGTCAAAGGTCCTTCACTGACACCCTTCAACACTACAAACCCTACTGTTACTGGCCCTCACAGTGCTGGGTACTCTCCCTTGATTGCATCTTTCAGTATGTACTGATATAATTAGTTGTGATTATTTGTTTAATCTCTGTTTCCTCCATTAGACTCTAAGCTTCATGACGGCAGGAATAGTATCTACTGAGTACATTTCTCTAGTCTTAATGCCAAGCACAATATCTGCCCATAGCAGGTTCACAATAAGCATTTTTAAAATAAATGAAACTACTTCGTGCAAATTCATGTGTGATCATGAAACAAAATGGTTAGCACATAGCTCATGTCTACAAGAAAATTACATTCTTGTAGGGACTATCTGAAAAATCCATACCACAAGATGAGGAGTGTTTTGTAGTATAAGAAAAGCACAATGACAGCAGTTCTGAAACTTTCTGGTCTCAGGACTCCTCTGCACACTTAAAATTCATTGTGAACCTCAAAGAGCTTTTGTTTAGGTGAGTTACATCTACTGACATTTATCATATTAGAAATAATATCTGAGAATTCTTTTTTTTTTTGTTGCTGAAGAAGATTTGCCCTGAGCTAACATCTGCTGCCAATCTTCCTTTTTCTGCTTGAAGAAGATCTGCCCTGAGCTCACATCCACGCCAATCTTCCTCTATTTTGTATACGGGCTGCCGCCACAGTGTGTCTGTTGACGAGTGGTGTAGGTCCACACTCAGGAACCGAACCCGGGCTGCCAAAGTGGAGTGTGCCGAACTTAACCACTAGGCCATGGGGCCGTCCCCAAGAATTTTTAAAAAACAAAAAAACAGAAGCACACATTCCATTAAGCTGTCAGAGTGATAACTTCATGGTATATCACCTCTGGAAAACCCCACTGTACCCTTGTGAGACAAATAGAGTGAAAAAGGCAAAAAACTTCTGAGGATTGTTACAAAATTAGTGCTGATCCTGTGGATGGCTCAGAGAGTTTCAGGGATTCTCAGGGGTCCCTGGAACAACTTTAAAACTGTTGTACTACAGGAATCCTGATGCTATAGAGATAACTTCCTGCAGAGGAATCAGGGCAAGTTACTTGGAAATGCCACATTTGAGTTGGCCCTTGCAAGATGGGTGGCATCGGGACACCCAGCATAGACACGCATCTCTTCTGTTCGCCTACTGCATGGTTCTATAGCAAGAGTGGGCAAACTATGGCTTGAGAATCAATTCTGGCCCACTGCCTGTCCTTGTAAATAAAGTTTTATTGGAAAACAGCCATGCCCATTCATTTATGCATTGTCTATGGCTACTTTTGTGCTAAAATAGCAGAGTTGAGTAGTTATAACAGAGCCCCACATGACGTACAAAGCTGTTCACTATCTGGCACTTCCCAGAAAAGTTTGCCAACTCCTTTTCTTTAGAATACTCATAAAGGAAAATATTTTAGTCAAAAATAAACTTGATGTTGAATGACTTTTTTTAAAATGCACCTCCTGACCCCTAAACTGGACTGGGGGTTAGTGAGTGGGTAAGGAGGGTGGGAGAGAACACACCTCCATCAGGTGGGGGAAGAAGACCAGTAGCTTGCTGAGCCATACTGAGACCTTTGATTTCTGATGCTCCAACACACTGGGAGACTTGGGGCAAATCACTTATGCATTTTAGGATGCTGAGGAGGATGGACCATACAGGGAAATCTTTCCCAACAGACAGAGCTGCCCAGAGATGACAGATAGGCATCAGATCTTTGGGAATCAGATGGATAATTGTATTAAATTAGGGAGCACAAACTCAGTGCTGAAGGGGGTAGGTGGGTCACGCAAATGAGTGGGGTAAGATGAAGGGAGTGGGAGACTCTAGCCAAACTACGTGGTTTTAACTGATTCCTGCCGTGTGGGGACATGGGCTCAGTGAAACCAGAAATCTAGATTTTAGAGCAAAATCTAGTTTTTATAGCTTGGCTCAAATATTAGAAAAATAAGAAAGAACACTATGTGAGTCAAATAAAACACATTTATGGACCATTGTGTCACCCAGGCCACCACAATAAGATGACCTTTAGTGCCTTTGCTAGCCTAATATGCTTTGACTCTAAGAGAATAAAAGCAGCCCCTTGTATTTATTGAGGGCCTTTTGATTTTCAGGGTCTTGACATTTTATCAATTGGTTTTGTATTCAATAGCACAGTCAGGACTAGAACCCAGGATTACTGATGCCCAGTCTAGTGTTCATGCTATGGCTTCAGGATCCACTGCACCAGAAAAAAGATCTGAACTTAGCAGAGTAGACTGGGTGGAATGAAATGGAAATGGGCAGTGAAGGCAGAAGAGCTAACTGGACTGAGTGAGCAGGGAGAGAGCTCAGAAGCAGGAGGTGTGGTAGGCATGACCAGGGCAGCACATCTAGAGAAGACAGTCCACTTGGATCTCAAGAGTAGCTACTCCACCCAGACCTTCCTTTGACTTCAAAGGTCCAGGAGCCAATAGATTCCTGTTTAACCTGACTTAGTTTGAACTGGGTTTTGGTCACCCGCCATCTAAGAATTCTTACAAATACAAAGTCTTAAGGAGGGGATTAAAATTTTGCACTGCTGTAGTGCAAAAGCAGCCATAGACAATATGTAAATGAATGGGCATGGCTGTGTTCCAATAAGACTTTATTTACAAAGATAGGCAGTGGGCCAGAATTGATCTTCGAGCCGTAGTTTGCCCACTTCTGCTTTAGAATCATACAGTGGGCTAGCAGGAAAAGTTTGTGTTTATGCTAAGTGTCCTGAGGCAAGCCATCTTTCAAGACCAGCTCAGAGGTTATTTGGCTGGGTTATTAGACTAGATTATTTTACAGATCCCTACCCGCCAGGAGATTCAAGGATGCTTTGGCCTGATTTTGTCTCAAGGATATAGAGATAAGAGTCTCCACCTCCAATTCAAGCTATGTTTGGAATGGAAAGTATCCTCCAACTGTAATTACCAATTCTATAACTGAGGATATGTTGGTGGAAGCCTCAATTCATAGTGAGCCAGTTAAAATGCAAGAAAGGACAGCTAGCAGATCTTTCCAGTTAGCGTCCAGGCTGTTAATTACTTTTGTAAAAGAAATACATAAACATGCAGATGGCAATTGTAGTAAACATGACCATCTACATATAAATATCAAAATCCAACCCAGTCCTCAAGGCCTATCTCATATGAAACATTCTTCTAGAAATATTTCCAGATTCTCCCCTCACCCCCCTCCGAATACGAGCTCTCTTTCTTTAAAATCTCATGGCATGTACTTCTTATGACTAAGCGGTGGTTCTCAAACTAGAGCACGCATCAGAATCCCTGAATGTCTCGTCAAAACACAGATTGCTTGGCTCCACTCCCAGGGTGTCTGATTCACTAGGTCTGAGGTGGGGGCTGAGAATTTGCATTTCTAGCAAGCTCCCAGGTGATGCTAATACTGGTGGTCTGGGGACCACATTTTGAGAGCCACCGACCTAGAGTATAGTCTACCCTATAATATCGTTACTTTTGCCCTTGCTTTATTTCCCTAGCAGGTTGTAAATTACTTGAGGAGGGATGGTACTCATGTCTATAGATCCTAGAGTATTCTTGTGGGCACTCAGCAAACATTTAGACCTAACACACAGGGGATGAGATGAGGAGTTAAGTTTTTGGTCAGGATGAATTTGAAAGCTGTTTCCTACAACAGGTATTTTTTGAACCCACAAGGAAGGCAAATGCAACAGACTTGTTCCCAAGAAGTAACCAGTACAGGAAATTTCTGTGGCTAAACCACGCTGTAATAGAAATCACAACATGGTCAAGTTCAACATTCTGGTGGAAGACCGAAACCCAAACGAAATCCATCAAATGGTTATGCAACTTTTCCTATACTTAATGTGGTGACTGGGTGTGTGAGGGGGAGTCAGGGTGGACAATGACAAATAATAGAAACACTCAAGGTTATCCAAATACGCTCTATAGGGAATCCAAGAAAAAAGTATGCTGGGAATCAGACAGTACACACCCCTAGTCTCAGCCTCTTATCTCCCGCCTGGAGGATGCCAACAGGTCCTAATTGGCCTCCTTTCTCCACTCCTTCTCCACACAGTAGGTGGACTGACGGTTTCAAATTGCAAATCCGATGATGCTTAACCCCGATCCCACCACCTCCAGCAGCATGTAACACCATTCACTGGCTTCACTTTGCTCTTGGGATAAAGCCAGACTCCTTGCCATGGGCCACAAGGCCCTGCATGGCCTGGTCCCTGCCAGCCTCCCCCATCTCACCTCAGACCCTCCTCCCCTCTGGCAGTAGATGACAGCCACATTGGCTTTTCCCTCGAACCCATCCTGCTCCATCCCAACACCGAGAGATACCCACTCCGAAACAGACATGCCGGAGGTGCTTCCAGATTCAGATGTTACACATCCTGGAACATGCATTCCCAGGCAGATGGCTTTCAGCAGGAAGAAGTCCTGACTGCTCATGCCCCACTGCCTTTATCAGGTCAGGCACTGGAAGAAACTGTCTAAGGAGCAGCCGAAAGGTGTCAGAGCATCGAGCGAGGGGAGTAGCAAAAAGTGGGGTCTACTGAGATGTACGCAGGATGTTCTTCCCCAACTAGGCCCGGGCAAATCCTGGGCACCACTCATCTGAGAATTGTAAAAGGAGCTGAAGGGTGAAATTCTGGGCCTGTCAGCCAGCACGAGTGACCTGCTCTGATGGGCATGACGAAAGGGCTCTTTTTGGTCTGGGTTGCTCACTGCCCTTCCAGACACAAAGAGAAGAGCAAAGCCTCTAAGCTATGGTCACTGCCCTGTGTCTCTTTTTATCATCATTTAATTATAGAGACCACGCTTTCGGAATGAGATACTGAAACACGTGGTTGGACACATGGCCTAACAATGGGATGAAATATTTGAATTTTGGACAATTGCACATAAAGACACTAGACCCTTTAGTCTAGTGTCCTTTACCTTCTTGACTCCTTACCTTCCCATTTACTATAACCCCAATAAAGCTGGATTTGCCTTGTGCTCAATTTCTGTGCATAACTGTATCAAATTTTAATGATTCAAAGAAACACAGCCAGCAACCAAAAGTAATAAAAAAAACCAATTCAAATATATGCTGGCTTCTCTTTCAAAGAACAACCAAGGGAAGAAGGCATCTACTTAATAACTAGCACGACAGGGGCTAACTCAAAGCTTCCTCATTCATGGCTTTATCTGATCATCACCAAACATACGAGTCAGGCAAGGCGAGGATCAGTTAGCCTGTTTTATAGATAAGAAAACCGAGGCTTAGGGAACTGAAGAGATGTGCCCAGACTCCAACACACACCTTTGGATCCCCAGTTCACCGAGCTTTCTTTTCTACACTTGCGCACATGTACACACATACACACACCACTAGACTCCCTTTCCACCATTCTGCATTCTAAAATATCGTTTTTTATTTCCTGGCACTAAGGTCAGCAGAAAATAATTACTGCCAGTATAAGTTCAAGAAATCCCAAGAGATTCATTAACATTTGATTCCCAAAGCCCAGTTAAGTGTGGAGCTTAGACAAGAGGGAGCAAACATCAGTGAAGCCTACAAGCATTTTCACTCTCTTAGCCTCTCTAAGCTAGATTAATGTCTCAAAAAAAAAAAAAAAAATCCTACCAGAACACCTCTCTTCTAGCCAAAGAGGCATTCTGTCCTCAGTCGACTCCAGGATTCCTGGTACAATAATTAACATGTGGGCCAGAGGCCCAAACTCATTGGCGCAGGACAGATTCTCAGATGAGAAGCAGAGAAGCCCCAAATCCCACTCACATAAAGGGCTTATTGACATTATCTGTTGAAAAGAGTACAGATTTCAAGGGAGACAGTAAGGCAGAGAGAAAGCAGAATTTTGGCTGTGGAGGAAGTAGTGGGGGAGGGGGTAGACTTCTCTCTTATTTCAAAGCCCCTTAGACTTTCACCAGAGCATTCTCTAAGTTCATACCCTCGAGTGGACTTTGCTACTGGCTAAGGAGCATTTCCCCACAGCACTGATGTCACAGAAGCCAAAATAATCCGGGTCAGCAAACACATTGCTGCTGTAAAACAGAAGGTTTCCGAGCGCTCCTGCGGGTAGATTAGCTGTGGGTGATGCCCAGGTGCCCTGGGCTCGAGGGCAGCCACTCGACTGGGGCTACCTCCAAGGAGAGAAACGGCCTCAGTGAGCGCAATGGCATTCAGATCCAGAAAACCCGAAAAAGATGGTGGTTTGATTATTAGAGGGAGAGAAATGGAGAAGATTAGAGCTAAAAGGCCCCATGACAGGCCAGAGGTCTGAAAAGCGTCAAATAAGAAGATGGACGTGGCCACATTTGCTCTTGGGCCTTGTGCTGGGCGGGGGACGTGGAGGGCCCCAGAGATGGAGGACAATTCCTGCAGGTTAGATAGTTGGCCCGTTTGTGCTTCAGATTCTTCTCAGCCTGGAGACACATGCAGAACCCCAGGTCATAGCCCAACAGAGGGATCACAAAGCAGAGCTGTGAATAGAAAGTGTCCCTAAGATGGCCTAAGGTTTCCCTTGGTACAGAAAGCTTTTCTCAAGTGAGCACACTACAGTGACACTAGCGTGATCCTGGTGTCACTTCTCTGGCACGCACCAAGCACCAGGGAAGACATGGCTCCAAGCAGAAAGTCCTGAGTCAGCACAAACAGATTTTAAATTCCATGCGCTAAAGCTCACATTTATTGGCGTACTTATTTATTCAGCAATATTTACTGGGTAATTTCTGTGTGCTAAGGACTGAGCATAGATACACTGGTGAATAAACCAGCATGTTTCCTATCCTTTGGGAGTTTACAATTCCATGGGAAAGATACACAGTAAGTAAATAAATAAATAAGTAGATAATTACGAAGTGTGACAAGTAGAGCGAAGGAAATGAACCAAGAGATGGGGACAGGTAATTTGAAGATAAAACATTTCAGCTGAGACTGCAAGGAAGCGAGGAAGCCAGCCACGGAAGACCAGGGAGAAGAACAACGCAGGGGGAGAAACAGCATGTGCAAGAGCCCTGAGGCTGGAAAGCAGATGGGGAGTTCAAGGCCATTGTAGCTGGAATATCAGGGCCAGGGAGAGACCTGCACAAAACAAGTTGGAGAGGAGGCTCTTGAAAGTACAATGCTTAAAAGTTTACCAAGCACTGTCCCCGGTGTTATTATAGTTGAAACAGCCTTTTGAGGTAAGCAAGGCTGATGGGATGTACCCATTGAACTCAGGAGGGTACTAGCAGATGTCACAGAGTTAGTAGGAGAGCTGAGATTTGGAGTCAGTTCTTCTGTTTCTAAGCCTAGGAATCTTTTAAAGGGTTTTATATATATATATATACACATATGATTTATATGTGTATATATATATATGATTTTGGCATAATTTACAAATGGCAAAATATATAGATCTTAAATACGAGTTTTGACAAATATATAAACCCATGTAAACAAAATCTCAATCAAGATAGGGTACATTTCCATCACCCCAGATAATTTGCCTCAACATTTTGCAATCACTCACTCCTTCCCCCAACCAGAGGCAAATCTGCTATGATTTCCATCCACAGAGATTAGTTTTGCCTGTTCTTGAACTTCATATAACGGACTCATACAGCATATGCTCTTTTATGTCTGGCCTCTTTTTTTTTTTTTTTTTTGTGAGGAAGATAGGCCCTGAGCTAACATGTGCGAATCCTCCTCTTTTTGCTGAGGAAGACTGGTCGTGGGCTAACATCCGTGCCCATCTTCCTCCACTTTATATGGGATGCCGCCACAGCATGGCTTGCCAAGCGGTGCATCGGTGCGCGCCTGGGATCCAAACCGGCGAACCCGGGGCCGCCACAGCAGAGCGCACGCACTTAACTGCTTCCGCCACCTGGCCAGCCCCAATGTCTGGCTTCTTTTACTCAGTATGTTTTTGAGATTCATTCATGCCATGGCATGTATCAATAGTTTGCTGGTTTTTTTTGCTGAGTAGTATTCATTGCGTAAATGTAACACAATTTGCTTATCCATTTGTCCATAGATGAACATTCAGGTTGTTTCCAGCTTTGGGATATTATGAATTAAGCTGCCAGGAACATCTTGTACAAATCTTTTTGCAGATGTATGTGTTCACCTCTCATGGGTAAATACCTAGGAGTGGAGTTGCTGGGTCATAGGTAGGTGTATGCTGAGTTTTTATGAAACTGCCTGTTTTCCAAAGTTATTGTAGCATTTAAATTCCCATCAACACTGTCTGAGAAATTTTAGCCATTTTGGTGGGTGTAAAGAGGTGGTTTTAATTTGTATTTCCCTGATGGCTAATGATGCTCAGCACTTTTTGTGTGCTAATTGACTATTTGTCTATATTCTCTTGCGAAGTATCTGTTAGAATTTCTTGCCCATTTTTGCTGCTTTTAGTGTTCTAAGAAGTCATTGCTACCTGAAGCTCATAAAATATTCTCCTAGAGTTTCTTCTAAAAGCTGTACAGTTTTAGCTTTTAGTTTATTTAGGTCTATGATCTACCTCAAATTCATTTTTGTGTATTGACTATGATGGACAGGCTTGTCAAATATGAGGACGCCTTTATTTTTATTTTACTTTTTGCTGTGGCATAACCTGCATAGAGTCAAGTGCACAAATCTTAAGTGTAAAGCTCAAAATTTTTTACATATGTATACATCCATCACCACATTTGGA
Source organism: Ceratotherium simum simum (assembly GCF_057802395.1). Lineage (NCBI taxonomy): Eukaryota > Metazoa > Chordata > Mammalia > Perissodactyla > Rhinocerotidae > Ceratotherium > Ceratotherium simum. Next base: position 28,007,037 of record NC_141903.1, read on the forward strand.
TCATTTGAGGACTTCTTCCTCTCTATATTAGCATTACATTTAAGCAATAGTTATGGTAGCTTTTTGCTATATTGAATTTTCTCAACCATGTGCATTTGACAGAATGTTACACATTTGACGGTTGGTGCACCCATGGATTTGTAAGCTCTGGCAATAATTCTCTGGCTCCCAGTGGTCTGTGGCTTGCAGTTGGGGAGCAAATACCCTATACCCTACTGACGCATGGCTCCTGTCGTCAAGGAGTTTATAATCTAAGAGGAGGGCTAATCTAAGAGGAGGGCTAGGAAATGCACATGAATAAACCATGTTGACTTACAGCAAATGACCCATAGCCATAAGAATGTTTTAAACCAAGGACCAGGGACTTCAGAAAAGGGAATAAAATCACGTCAGGAGTGGATGACAGGAAGCTGGAACGGAGGAGTCTTTTAGCCTAAAGATGGCTAAGATTTTGATAAATGGTGGTAATTGTAGGAGGTAATTGCCAACAGGAAGAATGGTAAAAAAACAAACAATGTGCTTTAGTTAGGGTCCTTTTCATTGTAATTTACAGAAACCCAACTGAAACTAGTTTAAGCACAAAGGGAATTTGTTGGTTCTTGCAACTGGGAGATCTGGGGGATGGGGTGTGGTAGGCGGCCTCTGGCTTCAGCTCTGGCTGGATTCAGGGGCTTTACTATATGGTCAGAGATATGACTTTCTCTATTTTTCAGACAGCTTCTTCTCACATATTGGACAAGAATGGCCACTGGTATCCCCAGACCCTCATCTCCTCAGCTTAGCAACCTCAATGGAATGAATAGTCCTCCTCCCCAATATCAACCTATCCAATTTCAGGGAAACTCTGGTTGGCCTCTCTTGAGTCTAATGTCCACTAATGAACAGATCCTTGGGCCAAGGTAGATGGGATACTCTGATTGGCTAGTCTAGGTCATGTGCCATCCCCTGGGGGAGGCGCAGAACACCACAACTGACAGCCCATTAGTACTACATGGAGCTGGTGGAAAGTTCTCGCAGAGTCAGAAGAAGAGATGATAAAACATACTGGACAATCTTGCTACTGTATTTCATTACAAAAGAATGCGGGCTTTGAGTAGGAAATGTGAATGGGGATCAAAGAAGGAGAAGACTTTGTTGCGGACATTGAAGCACCAGCATGGAATACTGCCCTGGGTGTCTTTTTCCAAGTGGGAGAGTCTGTGGCCTGAGCATCATTCTCTGCAGCCCAAGAGCTGTCTACTGAAAAGCCTGGCATTTAGAGGACACTTGAGAAGAGTCATATAATACCAGAGTATGAATTTTGGGGTGTGCCGAATATGAAGGCAACACAAGGAACGGAGATAGCTTCGTATAGTCCTTTCTGTGTCTATCTTTGCGGTGCATCATCTCTAACATATCTGAAGCAAACTCCTCTTGTAGTTACAAAGATGAACTAAATAAGAAAGATTAGGCATTTCTGTGTTATCATTTTGCATTGGAATATCAAAGTTGGAAAAGGTCTTAGAGGTAATCTAGTATAGGGGTCAGCAAACTCTGGCCCAGGGGCCAAATCCCTCTCCACCTTTATTTTTGTAAATAAATTTTGATTGGACTGCAGGCTCGTCTTTTGATTACACATTGTCTAGGGCTGCTTCCGTGTCACAGAGACTATATGGCTTACAAAGCCCCAAATATTTACTACCTGGCCCTTTACAGAAAAAGTTTGCCAACCCGTGGTCTAGTATGACATGCTCCCAACTCAGATAGGGTTGTCCTCTACAACATTAATTTCACCTCTGACTCATGCCTAGGATCAAAAGAGACAAATTCATGGAAAGTTTAGAATATAGTCTAATACATAATAAAGCACTTCTTAAATGTTAGCTAAATAGAAGTCCTGGGTAATCAATACATACCTCTGTTCTCCTTTCCCAGTGGAATGATCAAGAGGTAATTGTATTGTAACAATATCATGCACAACACATTCACATGTATTTCATTACTTAACCACTATTAATCATTATTGAGTGTTTTCCATGTGTCAAGCATCTTACATCCATTCCCTCACTCAGTGCTCTCCTAATATTCCCATCTTGAGAGGAAACTGAAGCTTTAGTGGTAAAGCAAGTCACTGAAGCCTTCATAGCTAGAACGTGGCTAAGCTGGAATTTGAATCCAGGCAGTCTGTTTCCACAGCTCAAGTGCTTATCAAATACACTCTCTAGGCGCCTCGATTTGGTCAGTAACCTAGTTTTCAAAGTATCAGTTCGCACAGTCCCAGAAATCAGAATCAGATAACAGGTCCAACCGTGGGCAAAAGAGCGGTAACGCACAGCTGGCTACAGAACCACTGTCGTCCTCTCTGCACCCTATGCCTTCCCCGCTCATCCACTCACACCTGCACCACTGTGCTCGGCCTGCCTCTCACTGCCTCTGGGCTCTCTGATCCATCAGGTACGTGTTGCCAGGGAGATCGTCCTAAATAATGCACAGCTCTGGTCGGGTCGCTGCTCAGCTCAGAACCTCTCAGGGCTCCTCATTGGTCATAGGCTGTAACAAATACTCTAGTCTGGCACTGAAAACTCTCAAAGACCTGATCCTCACCAACTCGCCAGCTTTATCTCCTCACTGTCCACCTACTCATACGCTACAGAGTACAGACAAACTGGACTTCCTGACATTTCCCGAAACACTCTGTATCTGTTTATTTCGCCCTCCACCAGAGCCAAGGGCCCAGGATGCAGAAGTTGCGCAACAAGCGTTTGTGGAGTGCTTGCCTGGGAGAATGACTGAATGAGCCCATCTGGAATGCCCCTTCCTTCCCTTCTCCTCTGCCTCACAAAAGTTTATTCACCTCTCCAGGGCTTCTCCACAAACGATCCCCCAGGTCTTCCAAGGGAATCTGGCCTGTCTTCCTCTGTACTCTTTCCTTCCCTCTCAACACCCATGACGGTCTCCCCCGTGTTACAGCCACACATGCTTGTGTCCACCTTGCGTGATGCTAGAAGGAGGCAATCTGAGGTCACCTCTCTGTCCTGTGCATCTCCGATCCCACAGCGCCTGGCATGTGGCCACACACAGCGCAGGCATTTGTGTCACTGCCCCAGTGAATGGGCCAGCAGTGCTGGGACATCCAACAGGAGACTATATGACCAGCCACCCCAACCCACACTTTCCCCCGTGACTCTCATCACAGTGAAGTGGGGGAAGACGGTGAAAAAGAGGAAGCAGGAAGGAGTGACAGGAGGCCTCAGAGTCAGATCGACATGATTTCAAACACCTGCCCCACCACCTCCTGGCTCCTGTGACCGCGGCCAGGTGACTTACCTTTGAACCTCATTTCCCTTCTGCAAAATGGGGGTGTAAATATTCCTCATTCAGTTCATCCATTCATATATTCATTCAAGGCTTCATTACTTATTAAATGTGAGATTTGGGGCCAACGACCTCTTCTCTGAGCCTCAGTTTCCTCCTCTGTAAGGTGAGGATAACATTAGTTTCTACCTCCCAGGACTTTCATGAGGGTTAAGTGCGTTATGTCTGAAGAGCTTAGCACTGTGCCTGGCACACAGCAAACACTCTACCAATGTGAACTGTTACTAGCGGTCATTACTCTGAGTTTGGAGGACTCAGCAGTGAACAAAACAGACAGGCCTGTCACAGAGCCATCATGTGGCTGACAGTCAAAAGGGGATAAGAGGCAGAAATGAAGAAAACAAGCTAATGGATAAAATAATTACTGACTGTGGTAAGTTCAGTGAAGGATGGTGAGAGCCAATATAACATGGGAACCTTCCCTAGATGCAGAATGCAGGGAAGGCCCAGGCAGAATGGTTGCAAGGACTAAATAAGTAATACATGTAAACATTTGCACTCAAATAGGCTATAATTGGAAAAGAATGTCTCTTGATTAGGAGGAGAAGAAAAAATTGGTCTGAGGCTAAGGCATCTCTGATGGGGGTTGGGCTTCCCTTTGTTCCCGAAATGCTCCCTCCCAGGTCCCTTCTCCCTGTGTGTAATGGGCCCGGCCTCTGTATCTGCCCTTTAAAGGAAAGATTTATGGTCACTTGAGGTCCCCGCATCATATAATCCTGGCATCAGAGGCAATTCTCCTTCCAGAACAACTCATGCTGACTGTGAAAATATCTAATTTTACGGTTGCCTTAGATCGTCCTTGGACGGGCAGGGTCCAGACCCCTGGGCGGTTTCCCCAGATTTCAAAAAGCAGGAACAGACCTCGGGCTGCACCTGCCCCTGCCCCTGCCCCTGCATGCTGAGAGCGGCTTGCTGCGGGAAGATTGGCACTTGGTGGAGTGTGCTTCAGGTGCTTAAAATAGATCAACTGTGTCATTAGACTATTGCAAAGCAGTCGTCTCATTGGCCCTGCTGGTGCTGGCGAGGGCAAGAGATAACAGCCCATGGAGAAAGACCTGTGCTTTGCACAAAATTAAGCAGATGCGAGGAAAAAGCTTCGGAAATGATACAGGCGGTAGGTAGAGGGTGGAATTGTGCCAGGAGAGGGGGTAGGGCTGTTGCATGAGCACAGAGCAGTAATCACCGCGCCAGGAGCAACAGGGCAGCAAAGCGGAGCCTGTCTGGACTCGTTGTCTGGCCGGTGATATACTTACAAAAGAGGCTGGAGTCTTCTGGGTTGCAGGACACAACCCAGTAGCGTTGCGTGAAATCGTCAGGGGATCATCCATACTCTCCGGGGGACACAAAACCAACCTGTGGGGCTGACTCTGGTGCCTCCCTACTGCTCCTTCAATGCCCTCCCTCTAGCATGTTTCAAGGCCTTCCACCACTCTGGCCACTCTTTCCCGGGCATGCTTCAGTTGATCACTGCCCACCCTGACACGATGCTTCAGACACAGCCTAATCAGGGCTCTGCGGAGCCGTGCTACAACCTCCTCCTGCCCATGCTGCCTGGAACCACGTTCTCCAGCAGACCACATGGCTCCATTGCCTCCTACTGAACTTGGGATCAACCCAACCCTCCCCCAACTTTTTACTCCAATGGCTGCCACGCCTGGTGTTGCAGTCAATGGGAAATGATGGCAGTTGAGGAAGAGAAACGTTCAAGTCACATTTAGGAGGTAGGAACAACCAGATATGTACACAGATTGAACATGGGATAGTGAAGGAAGGAGAAATGTAGATTAGGACCGCTTTCTAATCACTAACTTAGGTGACTGGGTAGATGGAGGTTCTAGCAATCAATTAGGACCACAGAATTGAAGCAGTTGTTTTTTTCAAAGAGAATACATTTATTAAATTTAGGTTGAATTTGAAGTGCCTTGGGAATACCCAGGTAGGCATCTTAGCAGACAGTCAGAAAGATGAACTTAGCGCTTAGCAGAGAGATCTTTATCATAAAGAAAAAGAGAGCGGGCTTTTCATTAATGAATTAATTCATCAAATATCTTTTGAGCACCTACTATGTATCAGGCACTGGGCTTTGCTTTCTGTGAATTCTTTACTACTCTGATTTATTCCAGAGAAATGAAAAAAGTCTGCCCTCAACTGAAGAAATTATGTTGGCACTATCCACTTTACTACCTTTCTTTCTCAAGCAGAAGAACCCCATAATGACAGAGGAGAGGTCTTGAGTAGCCATACGGGTCAATGTGTGGCCTTTCAGTAATCACTCCTTAGCTGGGGGGATACGAACCGACCTTACTGTCACAGAGCTCATGCTGTGGACTAGATGTCCTCAACTGGATCAGGCGTGTCCCTTGTGTCAGAACAATCCTTGGAACAGTTCAGCCTCCCAGGGTACCTTCCTTTGGGCTGGAAAAGTTACCCAGAGCTGGGACCAGTTATCCAGATTGCCTTGTTTGGTCTGTGCCTCACCCGCTATTACTAAGCTCCCCTGGAAACAAAGCTGACCTCTGGGGGTGGGGGGGACACTGTTTACCCAACTGTCTCCAACAGGATATGATATCACCCTTCTGGGAATGGGTCAGCTGGGGAAAAAAGGACATGCGGCAGGGTTTTGCTCACTTCGAGGACTTGAATAGCATGGCAGTGTTAATCAATTGCTACCACCAGACAGGACTTTCTCCCATAATAATTAACAGATAGGCTGCAGTTTCTGCTTCTCTGTGTGAAGATACCCTTCTCCATGTGTGATGTTATATGGATCACCTACTAGACAGGGGTTTAAAAATTCAAATCTCTGCAGTGGCAAGGTAACATAAAAGTATTAAGCTGTCCTCGTGCAATTTGACGGGACGTGGTGGCCACTGTGGCGCACTAGAGACCAGGCCCTGCCCCACTGACGGCAGCAATCCTGCCGACTGTTGTTGTGTAGGAGAATAGGGGCAGGGGTGCAACAACTGCCAGTTTTTTTCTTAAAAGAGAAGCTAGGAATCCCAATTTTGATTTACCAACTTCCCAATGTTGGCAGATAATTCAAATTCATTGAAAACCTGGTGGGTGCCCCATCATGCTGCCCACCAGCTGGCCCATTTTGCTGGGCCTGTATGATCCACAAAGGCAAGGACCATGTCTGTTATCTCTGTGTCTCCAGGATGAGACACACGCTGATGTGCAGAGTTGGTGGTTGGTAAATATTTGTTGAGTGAACAGATGAACAATCCAATTGCCAGTCCCCAGGTTGGACATTCCCAGGAACCAGGCCAACTGAAAACCAATATGACTGTCAATTCCCGTTACATTACTGAAAAGCTACAGTTGTGTGTAATGACCTGAATGGGGGTCGGGAGGGGACGGTGTTTTCTGCAGACAGAATGTGGAATACTAAGTCCCTGCAGTCCTCCCTTCTAGGGATCTCCTACGTGTGAACTCTTCCCTTCAGGTGCTCACGGAGAGGCTCCGTCTCCGCTGGTCAGATGTGGTAAAATTAGGGTTTAAACATCAAGACTAGGCAGATAACCTTTGTGACTCTTGTGTTTAATAATCAACTATCAGCACCCTCTACTAGCCCTGGGGAGTGGCTGATATTCAGGGGGAAACCAATCCGCAGGGAAGTCTTCTCCTTGAGAAGTCATCCACTTAACAAACACTATGTCAGGGAGTGAATTGTGTCCCCCCAAACTCATATGCTGGAGTCCTAACCCCCAGTACCCCAGAATGTGATCTTGTTTGGAGATAGGGTCTTTCAGAGGTAATCAAGTTAAAATAAGGTCACTAGGGTGGGCCCTAATCCAGTATGACTGGTGTCCTTACCAAAAGGGGAAATTTGGACACAGAGACACAGATAGAGGGAAGATGATGTGAAGACACAGGGGGAAGACGGCCACCCACAACCAAAGAGAGAGGCCTTGATCAGGTCCTGCCCTCATGGCGCTCAGAAGGAACCTACCCTGCCAACACCTTGATTTTGGACTTTTAGTGTCCAGAACTGTGAAACAATCCATTTCTATTGTTTAAACCACCCAATTTGTGGTACTTTGTTATTGGTAGCTCTAGCAAATGAATATATACTATTTTTACTCATTTCATAAACACTTGCTGTATGCCAGCCACTGTTCTAAGCAATTCACAACTATTAACTTATTTATTCTTTATAACTACTCTAGGAGAAAGGCACTATTATTATACCCCCTGTTATTACCATTCAAGATGAGGAACTGAGGTACAGAGAAGGTAAGTGATTTGCCCAAGGCCACACAGCAAGTAAAGGCCAGGGCTGGAATTTGAATCCAGCTACCTAGATCCAGTCTGTGCCTTTATGAATTACAGAAGAACAATTTAACTGTTGAAATACCCCCCAAGTAAAAGGTGCTTACACGCTTCTGGTCGTTTTCTGTTCTTTGGCAGTGGTATCTGGCTCATGCTGGGTATCAGCCAGCTGTTGACCATGCACCACAGCAGATGTTATCTCGGCAAGATAAAGCTTTACCAGAGAAGAATGTTGGAGTTCAGAATTGATATCACTTTCTTTACGCAATACAAGTACTCTTGAAAAAACATGGTGATTTTCAGAGATGTGTTATATTCATTTTGGATGGTTTTAAAATTGTTCCTTACATTATTTCTCTAACCGCCCCCCCCCCTTAGCCTCAGGTAATCATTTGTTAACAACTGCTTCCTTCATTTGGCTGTTTAAAAAAAAAAGTCTCTATCCTTATAAAGTATACAATCATCTCTACTTTTTATCTATTTTGCAAATTTAGAATTTCTTTGGAGGGCATCCTACTGGGTTTGTGTTTGCAATGGATCCTTTCCTCAAGGAATTCTTAGAGTTCCCGATCTGGGCAATGACATCAGCAGAGGAAGGTCATCATGCTCCTTGTGGTGGAGGTCTTCCATTCTGAACCCCTCGCCTCTCCAGATCCACTCTGCCTCCTACTGTACCCTGGGCGGCTGACGGTGCTGGGTCCATCAACTGCCTTCCTTGCCCTCTGGCTCCTGGTTGGACTGGGTCAATGCGGAGCACCATAGGAGATCCGAGGGAGGGAGGAGAGAGAGGTCAGGGTATTAATTCTCTTGGTTCCTTCCTTGGGGTGTTGCCATGGGCCGGCTGCCTTCCTGGAGCCAGAGGACACAGCTCCTACTAGGCAGTCCTTACCCCACAGCTCGCTGGGTCTCTGGGTTCCCTTTCTTTGCCCCTTCAGGCCTGGGTAAGAGTGGTAATGGCTGCTGTTACTAGCCTCCTAGTACTGGGCCATCCTTGCTTCTCCCTGTTTGTTTCTCCACACCCTTCTCACACATCTGTTAAGACTCCTTCTATTTAACTCGCCTCAAGTTGCCCATCGGTTCCCTACCAAGACCCTAACTGATAGACTCCTCTTCTCCTTCACCCTATAACTCAGTCGAGTGCCAGGTCATGCAGACTTCGTTTTCTAAAGGATCTTTCCCCTTATTTCTATTCTTACAACCACCGAGGCCCTCAGACCTTTTCTGAACCAGGCTCATCGTCTCTCCCTGGAACCTAGGATCCTAACTTCCTGCCTTCAACCCATGCCATACACAATACTAGGTTAATAATCTTCCAGAAGGTCGTCCTGAAAGCTTGGGCTTTCCTATGTACAGAACCCAGTGCTGGCTACCATACCACTAAAACAAGCTAATTTTCAACCAGAGGGTTGGGCTCTTACGATACCATCATTCCAGAACTTTGCTCTACTCAATGGCCAACTCAACTTCAGATTCAACTCCATTCCCTAAGACCCAATGCCCGTGAGTTTCTCACACTATTTCACTTAATCCTCACAACAACCCAGCACACTGGCATTATTGCTCACATTCTATTCATGATAAAATTCAGGCTCAGAGACGTGCTCTATCTTGTTCAAGATCACAGAGAGAGTACATGATAGACCTTGCATTTGAACTCAGGAATCCAGACCCCAAAGCTCAGGTTCTTCCTGCCCCAGTATGGCGTCTGCTTATCCCATGACACCTTTGTGCAGGTTATATGACCCCTCAGTGCTCTCTTCAACAAAACAAAGTCTACTCCAAAAAAGTAACTTGTTGGCATGCCAATCCATGATAGAGACCAAAGAAGGGACCAGAGGGCAGGAAGAAGCTGATGAAATGAGGAAGGATGGCTCTTGGCACCACTGTATGTAGTATGCATGATGCTCCCCAGCCTCGAGTATGAGCCAGTACGGGTTTTGTGCCTAGGAAAGCCATAGCTTTCAGGAGCTCTGGGAGTTCCGACCCAAGTGAGGAGCACAGCATTTTATGGCACACAGAATTGACTGGTGCTCAGGGTCTCTGGCACTCTGGGGTCAACTCAGTCTCCCCTGGCTTTGGACCCAGGGACTTGGGAGCTCCTGGGGCCAACATGGGAATGGGAGACACTGACATGGAATAACCAAAGGTATATTGTTGTCTAAGAATATGTACATTAGGTGGTGACACCCTCACAGCTCTGGGGACTGTGTGAGAGAGCGAGGGGTCTGGAGTACCTCCTTCCTTGCTCTCTAAGTTCAGGAAAATGGCCTGCAATCACATGGTGAATGTGTGATGACAGACACAAGGCTCTGAAGGAACAGGGCCAAGGTGCATGGAGAGCATACATCACGGGGATGCCAGCTGGACTGGGGGGCTGGGAGGGCTTCTGCAACTCTGGAGGGTGAGGAGGCCAGCCTAGGTGAAGTGCGGGGGGTGGGCAGAGGGGCTGGTGCTGGAGGGAGCGGGCTTTCCAGGAGGAAGGAACAGCACATGCAAAGTTGGCAGGCACAGGCCTTTAGAGAGAAAGGAAGGAGGCGAACGTGATGGGAACGCGGAGAATGGTTCAGTGTGGATGAGACGGGGCTGTAAGGCTGGGACAAGGCCACATGGGAGCCTGCAGGCCTTGCTGAGGGGTTTCCTTTTGCATTTTAAGAGCAATGGGATCTGCGTTCTAAGCAGAGGGTGATGCAGAGGGTGGAGGGGGGAGAATGGGGGAGGCTGGAGTGGATAAAGGGGGCTGCCTCAGCAGATCAGGAGACAAATGACAGACAAATTCCTTGGAATTAGGTTGGGAGCATGCGGGGGGCGGGGAGGGGGCAGGAAAGGGTGAGTAGTAGACCCATCCCGCAGAGACCAAGGTGGGAAAGATTGCTGCGCTTCTCTTCCCTTCACCCAGGGGCGTGCACTGTCTCACGACCAGCCCAGCTTTCCCGAGCCCTGGGAGTCTTGCTTGTGCCTCTAGTGTTCTGTTCTGTCCTTAAAGAGCCCTCCTTCCCCTCCCTTATTGGCTCTGAAGGCCGGACCCAACCTGTTGCATTCTGCCAGGTCCGTAACACCACCCAACTCCATCATCTCCAAAATTACCCCTTCTCTCAAATTCTTGCTTTGTGGTATACTAACGCTCAGCTAGATTTCAGCAGAAAGGATTCTGATGAAACTAAAATGCACACCGAGGAGCTGCTGACGGAGCACTTGCCCATTTTTGCCATCTGAGACAAGTGTTTCTTATTAATAAAAACAATTTACATATGTTTACAAAGCATTTTCATACAATCCTGTTTAATCCTCAAAGTCACGCTTCTGATATTCCTCGCAATTTATGACGAAGGTGTGCCAAGAGGCTGAGTGACCTGCTTGCTAATGTCATAAAGTCAACAATGACAATAGCCACAATGACCACTGCTGATGACGACAGCCTGGCCACCACTGTGACATGATGCCAGCTGGGTCCCAGGTACCACACTCTGTATTGCACACAGCACACTAACATTTGTCTCCGTTCCACGCTGAGGGAGGTCCCATTGTTGCCATTTTGCAGATGAGACAACCGTACTGAAGACCATCCAGCTAATACATGAGAAAAGGACGACTAGAACCAGGACCCCCTGATCCCAGGGCCCGACTCTATCAGCTCTTACACACTGTCCCACGACAGTGCTCCTCTTCTCCGGATGACGTGATTAGGAACTTAATAATGAGCTTAGCTTTGCCCCCACCTCAGTGGTGACAGTTGAACCACAGATTAGGACTGGTACGCACTGTCAGAAGTGTTATGCATCCAGAACCTTTCATAATCCAACAATTAACTGCATGACTTCAAGAGATGAGTGAACATTAGCTACAGGGTTTCACCTATAAAATTGGAGTAATGACATCCATCTCACAGGTCGGGTGTGAGAGTTTGGGGAGATCATGCAGGTGAAATGCTTAGCAGAGTGGCTAGTGGAGAGGGGGCACCCGGCAAAGGCAGGTGAAAGAAACACCGAGTAAGAGTTTCTCCCAGGTTCAATTTCAGGCAGGAAGATTAAGTTAAGAATTTCACATCCCAAAGGGGAGAACATTTTTGCTTAGATCAAGTCACCCCAGGGACCTCCTGCCAATGCCCTGTCCCTATGATCTTATGACCCCGTCACTCCTTCACTGCACTGAAGTCTGATTTCTACTGTTTCCCTTTGCAGACTCTCAGGGTTGGGAGGAGCCTCGAGGATGATCAGCTCAGCCCCTGAGCCTGAGCTTCTGTCTCTCCAGCGTGCCCCCAGGCAGCCCTCTAGAAAAGCGCTTCCTCTAATGGGAACTCAGGGGCCCCCAAGCCTGCCCAAGTCATTCCACTCTGTTTACTTTCCACCTCTCCTGGAAAATAAACACACTCTCCCCATTCAGGAAAAGTATATGAGGCTGGAATGGCATTTTTGTTAGTCTGCATCTTTTGCAGTATTCAACTCTATTGGTCATCATTTCTTAAATAACAACAACAAAAAAGTAAAATCTCTGTTTCCTTCTTTCAGGAATACTCAGTGTTGCTAACAGCACAAGAGTTCCTTAGGATTCCAGAGAGAGAAAAGGGCAGAGTCAATTGCTTGTTACCTTACTTCTTAGTTTTTTGAAAAATAGATGAGCCATCTTTCTCTTCTGCCATTTAGTGAGAAAGGACTCCCATAAAGACATTTTTTTCCTAGAGATAGTGAGATGTGACAGGCAGTTCACATCTTTACTTGTCTGAAAGCACACAGATACAAACATGTGGCCCGCTAGGTGACCAGGTCTACAGAATTTTGCTCTTTCCTTGAGCCTGGTGCGAAGCCAGAGCACTGTTCCAGACTGTCAAAATCAAGAGGCAAAAATCTTTGGCTGTAAGAGGCAGAGGAGTCTAGCCACATTCGCTTGCTTAGCATTGCTATGTAATACACAAAGGAAGACAGCAGAGAGATGAGTCATACAAATACATAGTAAATAAATATACTTCATTTCCATCTCGGTGGCTTTTGCTTTGTTTTCCTCCCCTCCATGCTAATAGCCTTGCAATGGAGGGACAGTGAGGAAATAGTGGGTTTGGTCTGGACATAGCCTCAGAAGGGACTGATGTTTCTCGCCTTGCTGCTCAGCTCTGGCTTTTTCAGAAGAAACTTGTAGATTCTTAGATTAGAAGAGTCTCAATGCAATCCCTCTCATTTTACAGATGAGCAATCTAGGATCCAGACAGAGACTGATGACAAAGTCATAGACCTGGAGAAGTGAATGTTCCTAGGGGTCCTCCAGTTCCACAACCCTACCTGCTACTGGAATGATCCAGACAAGCCATGGTGACCAGGGAGTGGGAGGGGGCTCCCCTCCAGTGTGGCACCCAGGCCACGTGCCCCAGCAGGTGCCAATGGTCAAAGCGACTATACTGAAGAGAAATGGACTGGACCTCCTTGTACTTTTGCCTGCATTTCTCAGTCAGAGGCTGAGCCTGGCAGCAAAATGTCTGGTCCTGGCTCTGTAAAAGCAGTGTTGCCTCTGGCAGGTTAGAGACCTTGGACGAAGGGCTTGCCCTTTTCTCTCTCAGTCTTGAGATGGCTAAACAGCCTGTAGGTGTGGAGAAATCAGCCCCAGGCCCATGGGGCTGCAGGAGCACATGAGCAGGATATTTCACAATCTCCAGATCCAAAGGTGGCTTCTGACGATTTGTTTATCAAACTGCTTGTTCCCATCCGACTGCCTGCCCACACCCACCCACCAAGCAGTTAGGGGCCAGCCTCCCTGCTCCTCCCAGCTTCGGGACAAGCAGGACCTTCCATGGCTTTCCAGCTGTGGGTGGGGAAGGTCTCCTCTGAGCCCCCACAGTCAGACAATGGCCACACTACTGCTTCCTAGGCCTTCCCAGACATTGCTAGAAGGAGACAAGCAGGCTTCCCTGCAGAGGCAAGTGGCGCTGCCAAGAAAACATTAGCAAAATTAGGAAAAGGCAGACCCGTATCCCTCAGCCAGGAAGCACAGAAAGGACCAAGAAGGAGTCGGGGGGCCATGTGTCCACCCAGATGCCGGCTTCCTTCCTTCTTCCAGGCAGCCCCAGCGCAGGCTCCTGCACCTCCCGCCCCCACCCTGTTCCCATGGCAAAGGAGAGAAGGACCCACTTACTGCTCGTGTTCATGATGATGCCTTTGCACTGGGTCTTTCATTCAAAACGGAGGCCCCGGTGGCTTTGTAAATCTTCCGATCTTCCGACCTCACTCATCACCTGGAGGTGAAAAAGCAGTCTAGTGCCAGCTCTGTATCCTCAGGTGCTCTCTCCCTCTGCTGTCCCCTCTCAGCCTGGGCTGAAGCCGTTGGCCTTGAAGGCGACTGGACTAACAGGCGCAGGTGAGAGCAGGAAGGAGGCGGCGGCAGAGAGGACACGGGCGCCCCGGTCCTCTTACCCCTCGGACCCGAATCCCGGGCAGAAGCGGGGCTGGCAGCGCCTGCTCGCGCGCACCCCCGACTATTCCAGCCCGGCGGCCCGGGCGCCCAGAGGGGGTGTGGACCACAGGGAGGCAGGGCGGGGGCAGCGCGCGGGGCGCCGGGCTCCGCTGGGCAGCGCGGCCCCGCCCGGCCTCCGCCAGCAGCGACCCGCCCCGGGACCCACCTCTCGGCCAGCGTCGGGAGCCAGAGGCCCCTGCCCGGGCCCCTGAGGCCGGTTCATGAATCCTGCTCCTCGTCTGGGGTCTCGGATTCCAAGGCGAGCAAAGCGAAACAGGAGAGCTCGCCATCCATGATGCGGGCTCGCGGGCGGCAGCGCGGGGGGCGCGGCCGCTCGCTGCTGCCACCTGCTGGACGCGCCGGCGCGTGTCCGGGCCCCGCCCCGCCCAGGCTTCTCCCTGGATACTGGGGTGTGATGGGGCCCTTGGAGGGGACTCTTATGTCCTGGGGCCGACAAGGGGGTGCTTGATGGCCTATTTCCCCTCCCTCAATACTGGAGTCTAAGGGCTAGACAGCGACAGGGAAATCAAATAATGTTGGAGGGGCTGTGAAGAAAGGATTGGCTTTGCTGGAAGACGGTGTTCACTTCGAACTCTGCTCCTAACAAGCTCCATGTCGTCTAGTCTTGAGCAGGTTGCTGCTGTCTCTGCCCCGTGTGTAGGAGGTGGCGGCTGGACAAGTGGATGAGACGTTGGGGGATTCTCCCAGCCTCCTAACTTATGTCCCTACCTCCCTCCTTATGCCCCTTATCACTGATTCGTTTGTTACATTTTTTTCCTCATCTCTCTTCCCACTAGAATGTTCGCTCCGTGAAAGCATGGGTGTTGTCAGTACGGGCCCCCAGTACCTAGAACAGTGCCTGGCGATTCTATACACGTAGTAGGTATCAAGAAATATTTGTTTCAGGTCTTACATTCAAGTCTTTAATCCATTTGGAGTTAATTTTTGTGTATGGTGTAAGGTAAGAGTCTACTTTCATTTTTTTGCATATGGCTATCCAGTTTTCCCAACACCATTTGTTGAAGAGACTTTCTTTTCCCCATTGTATGTTCTTGGCTCCTTTGTCAAAGATTAGCTGTCCATAGATGTGTGGGTTTATTTCTGGGCTTTCGATTCTATTCCATTGATCTGTGTGTCTGTTTTTGTGCCAGTACCATGCTGTTTTGGTTACTATAGCTTTGTAGTATATTTTGAAATCAGGGAGTGTCATACCTCCAGCTTTGTTCTTTTTTCTCAGGATTTCTTTAGCTATTCGGGGTCTTTTGTTGTTCCATATAAATTTTAGGATTCTTTGTTCTATTTCTGTGAAAAATGTTGTTGGAACTTTGATAGGGATTGCAGTGAATCTATAGATGGCTTTAGGAAGTATGGACATCTTAACTATGTTAATTCTTCCAATCCAAGAGCACGGAATATCTTTCCATTTCTTTGTGTCTTCTTCAATTTCTTTCAGAAATGTTTTATAGTTTTCGGTGTACAGATCTTTCACCTCTTTGGTTAAGTTTATTCCTAGGTATTTTATTCTCTTTGTTGCAATTGTAAATGGGATGGTATTCTTAATTTCTCTTTCTGCTACTTCCTTGTTAGTGTACAGAAATGCAACTGATTTTTGTATGTTGATTTTGTATCCTGCAACTTTACCATATTCGTTTATTACTTCTAAAAGTTTTCTGGTGGATTCTTTAGGGTTTTCTATATATAAAATCATGTCATCTGCAAATAGTGACAGTTTCACTTCTTCCTTTCCAATTTGGATCCCTTTTATTTCTTTCTCTTGCCTGATTGCTCTGGCTAGGACTTCCAATACTATGTTAAATAGGAGTGGTGACAGTGGGCATCCTTGTCTGGTTCCTGTTCTTAGAGGGATAGCTTTCAGTTTTTCACCATTGAGGATGATATTAGCTGTGGGTTTCTCATATATGGTCTTTATTATGTTGAGGTACTTTCCTTCTATACCCATTTTATTCAGAGTTTTTATCATAAATGGATGCTGGAGCTTGTCAAATGCTTTCTCTGCATCTATTGAGATGATCATGTGATTTTTGTTCTTCATTTTATTAATGTGGTGTATTACGTTGATTGATTTGCGAATGTTAAACCATCCCTGCATACCTGGAATAAATCCCACTTGATCATGGTGTATAATCTTTTTAACGTATTGTTGTATGCGATTTGCTAGTATTTTGTTGAGGATTTTCGCATCGATGTTCATCAGTGATATTGGCCTGTAATTTTCTTTTTTTGTGTTGTCCTTGTCTGGTTTTGGTATCAGGGTAATGTCAGCTTCGTAGAATGAGTTAGAGAGCTTCCCCCCCTCCTCAATTTTTTGGAAGAGTTTGAGAAGGATAGGTATTAAGACTTCTTTGAATGTTTGGTAGAATTCACCAGGGAAGCCGTCTGGTCCTGGACTTTTATTTTTGGGGAGGTTTTTGATTACTGTTTCGATCTCCTTACTGGTGATTGGTCTATTCAAATTCTCTACTTCTTCTTGATCCAGTTTTGGAAGGTTGTATGATTCTAAGAATTTATCCATTTCTTCCAGATTGTCGAATTGGTTGGCATATAGTTTTTCATAGTATTCTCTTATAATCTTTTGTATTTCTGAGGTGTCTGTTGTAACCTCTCCTCTTTCATTTCTGATTTTACTTATTTGTGCCTTCTCTCTTTTCTTCTTGGTGAGTCTAGCTAAAGGTTTGTCTATTTTGTTGATCTTTACAAAGAACCAGCTCTTGGTTTTATTAATTTTTCTATTGTTTTTTTGGTCTCTATTTCATTTATTTCTGCTCTGATTTTTATTATTTCCCTTCTTCTACTGATTTTGGGCTTTGTTTGTTCTTCTTTTTCCAGTTCCTTTAGGTGCATTGTTAGATTGTTTATTTGAGATTTTTCTTGTTTGTTGAGATAGGCCTGTATTGCTATAAACTTCCCTCTTAGAACCGCTTTTGCTGTATCCCATAAATTCTGGCATGTCGTATTTTCATTTTCATTTGTCTCCAGGTATTTTTTGATTTCTTCTTTGATTTCTTCATTAACCCAGTCGTTGTTCAGTAGCATTTTGTTTAATCTCCACGTATTTGTGGCTTTTCTGATTTTCTTCCTATAGTTGATTTCTAGTTTCATACCTTTGTGGTCAGAAAAGATGCTTGGTATTATTTCAATCTTCTTAAATTTATGGAGACTTGTTTTGTGGCCTAATATGTGATCAATCCTGGAGAACGTTCCATGTGCATTTGAAAAGAACGTGTATTCTTCGGTTTTTGGATGGAATGCTCTGTATATATCTACTAGGTCCATCTGTTCTAGTGTGTCGTTTAAGGCCAATGTTTCCTTATTGATCTTCTGTTTGGATGATCTATCCGTTGGTGTAAGTGGAGTGTTAAAGTCCCCTACTATTATTGTGTTACTGTCTATTTCTGTTTTTATGTCTGTTAATAATTGCTTTATATATTTAGGTGCACCTACATTGGGTGCGTAGATATTTACAAGTGTTATATCCTCTTGTTGGATTGTTCCCTTGATCATTATGTAATGCCCTTCTTTGTCTCGTTTTACAGTTTTTGTTAGAAAACATAGGCAGTACGCTCTTCGACATCAGTCTTAGCAACATCTTTTCAAACACCACATCTGACCGGGCAAGAGAAACAATAGAAAAAATAAACAAATGGGACTACATCAAACTAAAAAGCTTCTGCACAGCAAAGGAAACCATCAACAAAATGAAAAGACAACCTAACAATTGGAAGAAGATATTTGCAAACCATACATCTGATAAGGGCTTAATCTCCAAAATATATAAAGAACTCATGCATCTCAACAACAAAAAAACTACCAACCCAATTAAAAAATGGGCAAAAGACCTGAACAGACATTTCTCCAAAGAAGATATACAGATGGCCAACAGACACATGAAAAGATGTTCAAAATCACTAACTATCAGGGAAATGCAAATCAAAACTACAATGAGATATCACCTCACGCCCGTCAGAATGGCTATAATTAACAAGACAGGAAACAACATGTGTTGGAGAGGTTGTGGAGAGAAGGGAACTCTTATACACTGCTGGTGGGAGTGCAAACTGGTGCAGCCACTATGGAAAACAGTATGGAGATTCCTCAAAAAATCAACGATAGAACTACCATATGATCCAGCTATTCCACTGTTGGGTATATATCCAAAGAACTTGAAAACACCAATTTGCAAAGGTACATGCACCCCTGTGTTCATTGCAGCCTTATTCACGATAGCCAAGACTTGGAAGCAACCTAAGTGCCCATCAAGGGATGAATGGATAAAAAAGCTGTAGTATATATACACAATGGAATACTACTCAGCCATAAGAAACGATGAAATCCAGCCATTTGTGACAACATGGATGGACATTGAGGGCATGATGCAAAGTGAAATAAGTCAGAGGGAGAAGGTCAAATACCGTATGATTTCCTTCATTAAGTAGTAGATAATAACAACAATAAACAAACACATAGGGACAGAGATTGGATTGGTGGTTACCAGAGGGGAAGGGGGGAGGGAGGAGGGTGAAAGGGATAATTGGGTACATGTGTGTGGTGATGGGTTGTAATTAGTATTTTGGTGGTGAACATGATGTAATCTATGCAGAAATAGAAGTACAATGATGTACACCTGAAATTTTTACAATGTTATAAACCAATGTTACTGCAATAAACAAAAAATTAAAAAAAAAAGAAAAAAAAAAGAAATATTTGTTGACAGAATGCCCCAGGTGTTTTCTGGATCTAATACTGTGCGGCCCTCAGAGTGGAAGATCTAGGAACCCCCACCTGGAAACACTTCCCTGTCTGAGGCAAACAGCAGGTATGCAGCCTCACAACTCAACCCCACTGGTCCACCCAGTTTCTGTGTGGCCAACTAACTCTTGGCCAAAAGTATTTTTTGTGGTTGCTGTAATTAGTTCCTGTAGGTGTGTATTATAGAAACCTATATTCTGATGTTTTTTTGTCGTGAAATTCAGTGGGGTGGGGTTCTTCACATTCCTCTGACTACTCACTCTGTCACCTTCTGAACCTAATTCATGATCACAGAAGCATGAGTTTTGAGTGTAGAAGAACAAGACCGAGAGGACACACGATCCCTGTCTATAGAAGGACTCTGGTTAGAGCATGTGTAGAATCAAAAAGCTGTGAACACTCAAACAAGGAAACAGTGGGTCAGAGAGGCTGAGTTACCTGCCCTAGGCCACACAGCATCTCCTGTCAGAACTGGACCAGGTCTTCTCCCTTCTAGCTTCTCCCTTCACATGGGAGAAGTCAGTCTCCCATGTGAGAGTGGCTCAGTGCACTGCAGTCTGGGATGGCAGGGTAAGGATGTAGCCACTTTCTTAAAACTGGAGAAAGAACACCTTTTAGGTAAATACAGTGTTTCTGCCTTACACAGGGTGAAAAAAAAATGGGTATGGCTCATGACCTCAAGATGTGATGGTGGTTAAAGAGTCTTTAGATAAATTGAAGGGTCAAGGGATTTGAAACACATTTTGATAGCTTATTGGGATTTGTTTCCAATGGAGAGGGAATGACTCTGACCTCCTCAGAGTGGTTCTCAAAGTTTTGTTGGTAGAACAATCACCTGAGATAGTTGCAAAAATGCAGATTCCCAGGCTTCTGATTCCTTGCTCTGCATTTTAAACAAGCATCCCAGGTGATTCACAGACCACTCTTTGCTACTGAAAAGGGCAGAGGCCTAGAATAGCTTTGAAAACATAGTAAGTGATTAAGAAATATTTAAATTATTCCAAAAGATCTCTTTAGAGACCTCCTACATTTTCAGATTGGTATTCCTTATTGAAGTCCCAAGTTGCATGTAACTTGCTAGCCTCTAATGCTCGGAAAAAGATAATTTTTTTCTGGGAGAAAGTCTGGTAAATTAAATATGTAAAATTAACAGAACTGTTCAGCGAACATATTTAGTTATCACCCAAAGCCTCGGTGTTCAGAAATTTTCAGATTACTGGACATAGTCAAATAAAAGCATGGTATTCACCTATTAATTCATTCACTCGGCAATCATTCATTGAATATCTACTTTGTGCTAGGCCCCATGCTGGCTGCTAGGGATACAGTGGTGAACAGGACAGACAAGGACCATGCCCTCCTGGAGCATAAATCCTACTGGAGGGGAGAGTAGACAATAATTAACCAAGCAAAGCATGAATGAGGTAATCCCAGTGGTGGCTTGGTTAAGAGCCCAGGAGCTATTCCCAGCCTGGGTGATTTTCAATCCCAGCTCCATCACTTACTAGCTGCGTGGCCCTGGGCAAGCTACTCAGCCTCTATGAGCCTCAAATTCTTCATCTGTAAAATGGGTGGATTATGATACCTACCACATGGATGGGTGTGTGTGTTAAAACACTCAGTGTAAAGCATGGTGAATGAAGACTTGATGTATGCTAATTATTAGCATCATCCCTCGCTTATACCTCCCCTCAGAGACAGCCCTGGCATTTTCTACTTATGTGACCTGTTGGGCTTTTCTGTAGAGTGGTAGCCATGAAAAATGCCTCAGAATTTTGCAACTATGGAGAGCTTAATTGGCTAGTTCCTCTTGTCTAGGGTTCTTTTTAATAATCCCTCTAGCTGGATGCTGATGAATTCAGCTCTTTGGAGAGACCATGGAGATTTGGACCACTCTAAAAGCCCCAAATAGCTTCTGTTGGGGAAAAATCTTATTTTCCCTGCATAGTTATAAGGATAGGAAGAAAGGGTTAAAAGAAGCTAAAAAAGCTATACCGGTGAGGATGTCCACAACAATCGGAGGCAGACGGGAAAGACGCAGGAGGAAGCTGGGGGTGGGATTCTTGAAGGAATCGTCTGTGAAAGTCATCAGGAAAGCAGAAAACTTGGCTCTGTCCTTGCAAGAGAATGGAGCTGAGAGCCTCGGAGCAGAGGGTCCCTTTGTTTGGAAGTTTGTTTTGAACTTTAAGGCTCCAGAATGGAGATAAACAGGTCTCACTCGGAAACAGGCACATGCTCCTGGGTGTTGGAAAACCAGATGGCAAAACCATTGGGAGGGAAATTTTCCACCTTCTTCAAGGGGAAAGAGGAGACCTTTGGGAGCCAGCTTCACCCAGGCTGTTGCCCCGGGCTGCCCCCATTATGCTTCTCTTCTCCTCAAAAAGCTCCCATATTTCCTGACTTCCTGTCTCTAGCTGGGGTTGTCTCTTTCTGTCCCCCCGCTCCATCCTACTCTTCTATCCTTCGCATCAGCCTACCCCCCTCCTCACCCCACTCCTGTGCTGCTCTCATCCATTCGTGAATACACTCTCATTCATCCTCATCTTGAATACAAAATCCTTCTGGCCTGTGAGGCTTGGGAAAGGTGGGAAGAGGTGCTGTGTGATCCAATAGTTTCTACTGGCCATCCCTAGACTATTTCAATATCCCACCAAGAGTGAGCACTTTTATTTTTATTTTTGAAAAATAATATGTAGTTGTTGACAACATGAGACAGATCTACACGTGGTGTGAGGGAAGGTTTTCATGCCATGTGATTAAATAAGAAAAGAAAATTGCAGAAAAGTATATGCCAGTATGTTCTTCTTTAGGATAATGTATATTTGTGGGCATAATTATTTATGCAACATAATACTTATATATAATATATAGAACATATAGAATACACATAATATAGCATATAAAATAGTTGAATCATTTTTCTGCGAATGGGATCCCATGTAGGTACTATATATACATATATCTACAAGGCATAGAAAATGATCTGGAAGGACACACTCCTAATTACTTTGGATCACAGTAAACTTTTGGGTTATGTAGGTTTAATAAAATCACTTGAACAAGTACAAGACATGAGAGATTTTAGCTGACATTTATTTGAAGATGAAATATGGTTTTTCAGTTCATTCTTACATTCATTCATTTATTCAACACCTTCTAATTGAGTGCTTATTCCATGCCCAGCACTGTGCCTGGCAGAAACAAGGGAGAGAAGACGATACATAAATACACACACAGACTTATGATTACAATCTATAAAGCTAGTGATGAGAGGGCAGTAATAGCATTAAAAGAGGGATGTCTCCCTCAACGTGTGACATCTGAACTGAGGCTGAAGAAGGAGGAACAGCCATTCTGAATCGATGTAGGGTCGAGGGGAAGGAGAGGACACAGAGTTAAGCAGCAAAAGAGAGATTCACAGGTCGGAGGGGAGGCAAGACTGGACGCCGGTGATGGGTCTAATGGCTTCTTTGTAGGAGAGCTGAGTGGGTGCAGATGGTGAAGACCATGTCCAGGATTAACGGGCCTGGGATGAAAGTGGCTCTGCTGGGCTGGAGGTCAGAGATCCTGCTTACAGTCCTGATGCAGCGGGATGTGAAGAAGCCCAGGGCAGTGGGATAAAATGGTCTGGATTAGAGTCCTGGCTCTACTCTTCACACCTGTGTGACCTTAGGCAAGTGACTTAAGCTCTCTAGGCCATAGGTTCCTCCTGTGTAAGGCAGGGATCATAGCAACCCCTGCGTCTGGAAGTGTCAACAGCAGGGACAGATGTACCGGCTTAGCACAGCATCAGGCATCTGGTCGGTACTCAGTTCACTTTGGCTATAGTTCAGCTTGGGACAACCTGGCTGACTCGTAAGGTGACCCTCCCTGGGCCTGAGTTTCCACATTATAAATGGAGGATTGGACCAGATGAGTCTTGAGGTTCCTTTCACTCTAATGTCCGTGTGTCTACGTGTCCTGTGGTTGGAGTTTGGCAGAAGGTTTGACCACCGTGTAGGCTCATGCAGGGACATTTGATCCCCCAGGGGCACCACTAGTCTGTACTGAGACCTGGGCCCTGATCAGAGTGGACTTCCCACCAGGAGATGGTGCTTTGTGTGGTGCTCCCGAACTCCACGTCTGCGCCTCTCTCCTCCCTGGAAAGCCCTGAAACCTAGATGGAATTGGCTGGACACAGGCCTGTTTTTCTGGCTGTAACAGCTTTGTAATGGGGCCATGCTTTTCCTCTTGTTCCTCACATTGTTTTGTGGAGAAATGTTTAAAAAAATCAAAGGGGTTCCCGAAGTCTTTGGGAAGCTTCTGGGGGGAACAAAGGAACTGGCTTTGAAATCAGAGTATTGGGGGCTGCAGTGCTGGCTGCGGGGAGCTCCGGGCAGACAGTCCCACCCTGGGGTTCTGCTGGGGCCTTGCACTCACATTGGACCACAGCCTGTGCCTCCTTCCTGAGGTCACTCTGCCAGCAGAAGCCGGGAGCGGGGGTGCAGCCAGCTCCTGATGGGAATCTGGGAGATCTGAGAGCTGGGCTCAGCCTTGCCATTCACCTGGCCAACCTTATCTAGGCTCAGTATTGGCATGCCCAATCTAAAAGTGACCTCAGTGAGCCTTCTATCCTGCTCTCCCATTTTACAGATGAAGAGACTGAGTCTTACTCGTTATTCACCAATAATTTCTCTTCTGCCTGCAGTTCTGGTGGTAGTGCCCTCCTCTCCTGTACGTCCCTTAAATAAAGCCGATCACTTCCTCAAGATTCTCTCAGGTCCCATCTTCTCCTGGAAGCCATCCTCTGAGCTTGTCTAGCACTGACTGCCCAGGTCAGTCATTAGGGGGCCCACCTTATCTCATGTCCCCTCTCCCGTTGGCTCCCTGCACAGAGGGATCCTCTGGCCCTCCAGTGAGTTTGTCCATCTTGGGAACTTTGCACGTGCTGGTCCCTTATACTTGTTTGCTCTTCTCCTGTTTCTTTGCAAAGCTGAAATCTCCTCACCCTCCAGGTCTTAGCTTAATTGCCACGTCCCTAGAGAGGCCTTCCATGACCAGTGTAGCTGAAGTCTCCAGGGAGTATCACTGATTAATGGGTGGAGTAAACGCCTCTCAGGCAACACGGACTTCTTCTTCTCTTCTTAGAGTTCAGTTAAATTAACTCCCATGCCCTGTTCCCCCAAATTTGACTCTCTTTCCTCTCTATTCACGTGGCTCTTTAAAACCTAAATTCTATCTCTGAATATGGTCTTCCACTAAATCCTTTAGAATCTGCTGAGGATACATGTCTCTCCTGGTTATTAAGAATTACAAACGGGTCTTCATAGCCACACAGCTGGCAAGTCCAACATTGCCCTGTGCAAGAGAAAAGGATGGGGAATCAGAAGACCTCAATTCAGGGTTTGCTCTTACTTCCTAGCTGTGTGACCTTGGGCAACCTTGTCTTTCTTGTTGTCTCAATCTACTCAGCTGTAATAAAAAACAGTGTCCACTCAACATTATTATAATATACACTATAATGATCTCTTTCCTGTGGATATCTCCAGCTTGTTCCAAGAACGAAATGAGAAACTGGGTGATTCATAAACTAAAGTCGATGCAAAGTAGGTGGTAATAATTTTTCCCTTGTCTCATTATAAGTTAGCTATTCAAGCTCAGGCATTTACACAGCATTTGCAGAAGGTGACATCATATCCCCTGATACGCAGGAAGGGTGTGGAAAAGGACAAGCAGAGCGCGGCAGTGTGCTTGCGCCAGTCATTTCCCCAGGAACACCACCGAAGTGTGTTCCCTTGTTTGGAGTGACACATTGCAATCCACAGGCCTCCTGTAAGTG
Organism: Ceratotherium simum simum; assembly: GCF_057802395.1. Lineage (NCBI taxonomy): Eukaryota > Metazoa > Chordata > Mammalia > Perissodactyla > Rhinocerotidae > Ceratotherium > Ceratotherium simum. The sequence continues at coordinate 28,031,683 of NC_141903.1, forward strand.
CCTTATAACCTCGGAAAGGGAATCAAACCTCTACTTGAGAGAGAACCCTACAGTTTCACTACCCAGAATCATAGAGTTTTAGATTGCCTTCACTGTGAGAATACTTAGAGTTCATCAAACATAAGTTCCTCCTTCTATGGAGTCCCAAAGGCATCAGGAATTGGCTAACATCATGCAGCGAGTTAACGGTGAGGGCTGTAGTGTTAGTAAAGAACGGTCTCTGGGGTCTAGACAACCACTAGAGGCTTAGAGATTCCCACGACTGATTCTGCCTCCATTTGGGAATTGCATCTAAGAGCAAAGTCCTCCTCTGCCATGGAGGAATACTCACAAAGTGGGCAGACAGGAAATTTCACTGCAACATTATTTTATTTGTAATACAAAGAGAATTGGAAATAGTTTAAATTACAATTCATGGCGAGATAAACTGTGGAATATTGTACCAAGGAATATTACACAGCAATTAGCAGAATGAGGTGGGTAGTTATGTAATAACCCGGATAGCTACTCAAGACCTGTTGTCTGGTGGGGGCAAAGATAAGTTGCAGAGCCATTACACACAGTATGCTACAAGTTAGTAAAACACACCCGTGAAAATCACACTCTCTTTTCTAGGAGTACACACATATGCATTTTAAAGAATAAGAAACATGTGGAAGGCTTTCCACTTGGCTGATAATAATAGTATTTAGCTCTAGGTGGGATAGAGGTGGGGGACTAGACAAGATGACCAGGATTGGAGGAGAGGAGTCTAAGGGACACTAGCCTTAGGGACCATGTTTTATTTCAATTCTTTCTTTTTTTTTTTAAGAATAAGGAAAATGTATTCATGAGTTCTTGTGTGATTAAAAATACATAATGATGATAAAAATATTAGGATCAGACTCTATTGAGCCGTTACTCTGGCTGGCAGGACTGATTCATGACTGACCAACCTTGTATGAGGCACGGTGACGAAAGGGAAGGGAGGGGTCCACTTTCCATCTCTGTGCTGTCAAGTCAGTCTGCTCCTGGGGGCTCCCTTGACCTTTGGAGGCCCGTCCCATGCCAGGTCCTGAGTGTGAGCACAGTATGGCCAGAGTCCAGTGCAGCAGGGTCCTCCTGTAACTGACCTGGTGACTCAACATGATGGAAAGGTCTGCACAGCACAGTTGGCACAGAACCATAGAAACTGGGACTGGAGACTCTAGTTCAAATCTCAGTCCGGCTTCCACCTTCCAGAGGACCTCGGGAGAATGCCCGCTGCCCCAGCCTGCTGCCTTGCCCGTGGCCCTGACTGCCTCTCCTAGCATCTCGCCTTTGCTCACTCTGTTCCAGCCACACACTCTTCCTTTCTGTTGACTCCTTCTCCCACACTTGTCTCGGGCATTTGTGATTGGTGTTCCTTCTGACCTGAACCCCCTTCCCTCTGACTTCCATGTGACTGGCACTTTCTCATGGCTCAGGTCTCATCTCTAGTGAATGCTGCCTCCTAGAGGGGCCTTCCAAGTGGTCCTTCTCCTGTCAGTCCCTTTCTGTCACAATGCACTGGTTTATTTCCCTCAGAGCACAGAACCCTGACTGAAGTTCTGTTGTACAAGTTATTTGTGGACTTTTATCAACTGTGTTGCCCACTGGAAGGTGGGTGCATTATGAATGGGCACCTGTCCTGTCCTCCTCTGTAGCCCAAGGACCAAGAATGGCGTCTGGCACATAGTAGGTGCTCAGTAAAGATGATTGAATGACTGTATGAACTTCACAAGCCCAATGAGAAGAGTGAACCTGGAGAAGAAGGACTCCAAGTTTCCTTCCAGCCCTTCAAGTCAGGAGTCAGATCTGAGTCGGGCAGGATTGGACCAAGGGACAAGCCCATGGCTCCTCTTCCCAAGTCAGCCACTGTGACGCTGAAGGTGTGGAGCCTGTTGCTTAATACCCAGATGCGTCAATTTGCTCACCTCAAAAATGAAGGGATTGGACTAGAAGCTTCTTTTCAGCTCCAAGCTTTTACTAGGCTATAAAATATAGATGATTTGGGTCCATGTGCTCAAATGAAGGTATATGCTTGAATACATTTTCTTGAATATGCTCCTAATATCAGTTTGGGTTTTTTTTTTTCGATTTTCCTCTTTCTCATAAAAAATGGAATGCAGATTGGGTGGCAGTATGGTCTCTGGTGTATTGTAATACTGAGCCCTTTATGCAAAATTCATTATTGAATCAAAGCCTGCAGTTTTCTCTCCTCGTTTGTTTCTCTGCTCTCCAAACAATTGTCGGCTTTGACATCTTTATTAGCATCCTTTGGCCTTTCAGCAGAATGAAAATATTGTGTATCTAGTGGTTAGGGGTGTACTCTGAATATGACTAAGTGGGCATGCAGAAGAACATGGAATATTTGTTCCAACCCCCTTGTTCAGGCACGTGGAGTGGAGAACGAGAGTGGTGAGCACCTGACCTTCCATCCAGGAGCCGGGTGAGCTCTGTCTCCAGGGCCAGGTTCTGATTTCAGTACTGTCAGAGTCTCTGCTTCTCTTTGGACAGGTAGCTGAGCAGGTGCCCTTGATTTGGAGGCTGGAGGCCAAAAGCGTAATAAAGCCTCCTTTTACTGAGAGCTTGCTATGTGCCAGGCACTGCACGAAGGGCTTTGCGTACATTATCTCACTTAACTTGAATTCTTCCAAGAGCCCTGTGAGATAGGAATTGTTATTACCCCCATTTTTCAAATGAAGAAACTGAGGGGTAGAGAGGGTAAACCAAATGCCTAAACTCATGTAGGGGTGATGCTAAGATTTGAACCCAGGCCCTCTGAGGCTGGAGCCTACAGTCTTGCCCACTACCAGCACCGGAGCGTCTGTAGTACAGGATCCTGTGCATATCCTGGAGGGCAAGTCTGGCTCGGCCAGGACGGTGTGCAGCTAACAATAGTAATCCCTAACGTTCAAGTGTCTAATCGAGATTTAAAAAATGGGGCCGGCCTGGTGGTGCAAGCTGTTAAGTGCGCACGCTCCGCTGTGGCGGCCTGGGGTTCACCGGTTCAGATCCTGGGCGCGCACCAATGCACCGCTTGTCAAGCCATGCTCTGATGGCGTCCCATATAAAGTGGAGGAAGATGGGCATGGATGTTAGCTCAGGGCCAGTCTTCCTCAGCAAAAAGAGGAAGATTGGCAGATGTTAGCTCAGGGCTGATCTTCCTCATAAATAAAAATAAATAAATAAATAAATAAATAAAATAAAAAGTGGCAACTGACATCAGATTAAAAAAATGATTATGTTGTATGCAAGTCAGGTACCATTTCTTCCTTTGATAAACATATAAACACTTACTATGTGCCAGGAGAATGTATGGGCTTTGCTGCCCCCAAATAAGATAGTCCCTGCCCTCATGGGGCTTATAGTCATTTGACGTCTGAGGAAATTAAAGTTGAGAGATTTTGAGTAATCTATCCAATTCCATCCAGCTTGTTTGGTGGCAGAACTGGCATTCAAGCCCAGCTACCAGACCCCTCAGCCACTAAAACTTCCTGCTCAATGGAAAGCAAAGTGTTCCAATTTGAATGGTGCCTATAATCTTTTCCTTTCCCCTGATCTGTGGAAATACTCAAATAATCACTCAATAAGTTGCCAAAGATATGGATCAATATGAGCGGATTGAGTAGGGCAGGATTTCTCTTCAGTGGCACCATTGACATTTTGCGCTGGATAATTCTTTGTTCTGAGAGCTGTCCTGTGCATTATAGGATATTTAGCAGCACCTCTGGCTTCCACCCGCTAGAAGGTAGTAGCCAGTTGTGAGAACCCAAAATGTCTCCAGACATTGTCAAATGTCCCCACAGAGGCAAAATTGTTCCTGGTTGAGAACCACTGGAATTGAGTGACAAAAACTAAAACAAAACACGCACAAAAATCTCTCCTTTGCTCCAAGCCAATGATAGTGTTGCATACACGGGACTCACGTCATATCGGAGGTTAGCACCTCAAAGTCTCATTTAGTTAGAGTAGTCCTCAGAATGACTTAGAAGCCTAGAGCTGTGGTATGATCGTAGTTTCTTCAGGTGAGTTTGAGGTTGATTGATGGGCTTGGTTTAGAGGCCAGGTATGAACAATATGCGTCTTTAAACACTAGAGTTACTCTCAGTGGGGAGAGATGCTCACACAGTGAAAGGCAAGGGACTAAGGGGTTGGCAGCTCCATTGCTCCCATCTCATGCTAACTCGGGGCCACCTTCCACTGGAAGGAACAGCAGTGGCTGACGCAGGCTATGGCCTTACAACTCAAAGTGTGGTCCACAGACCGGCAGCCATCTCATCACTCAGGAGCTTGCTAGAAAATGCAAAACTCAGCCCTGCCTCAGTCCTACAGAGTCAGAATCTGCAATTTCATTAGATTGCCAGGTGGCTTGTTTGCACTTTAATGTTTGAGATGGAGTTGTCTATGGTATTACAACACACTTTAAGAATTGAGAAGAACTAGCCCCTGTATTTAAATGGTTCTCTCTCACGCTCGTTTTTGCTGACCGGGCATGTAACTGTGTGGATGATAAGTTTGTTCCACTTGTTTGCTTAACTGCTATAGGAATGAGGTTCTGTGTAGACCAGAAGCATCTGGACTATATTATTAGGCAGAATTGCTGAAGGTGGAGGTGAGGTTTGGGAGTGAGGGTTGTGCTGTGGTGTGTGTGTGTGTGTGTTTCTGGTTCATGTTCTCTTACAAGTTTTAAATGATGAACCTACTGTATGTGATTCCTCCCCTGTCACCCCTCTCACCCCCCCAAATGTGTGGGAAAGCCTACCTCTGCCAGTTATTAGAAATAAGGCCTCAGAGAAGTCTCCTGACTTCTCTCAGACAACATGTTCCTCACTTACACAACGGCTTCTCACTTCACAGGCACGGGGCAAGGATTAAGGAGTCAGTGACTCTGGAGGAGCTTCATGAACAGGGACCCCCTGAACAATTACAGGTTCTTATTTGTGATCACTGTGCCTGTGAAGAGTCAGAAAGGTGACCGCAGATTATTTTCTTGGTAGCTCACATGGCCTGCCTGTGCTGCCCCCTGCTGGTTAAGGCTTTAAATTAATTTTGATGTGGATCAGAAGATTAAGAAAGGAGAGCTGGGCATTGAAGACCCCAGAAGTCCACACCCTGTCCCTCATCCCTGTGAAAGGAACCCCTGGGGCAGTATTTGCTAAAATTTCAGCTAATCAGAATCACCTAGGAAGTATATAAAGAACTTCCAAGGAACTCTCTCCAGAGATTTTGATTCTTAGGTAGGGCAAAGTCTAGGAATCTGCATTTTGATAAATCTGTCCAAATGAGTGAGAAGTGCAGCACTGGTCCATGGCATGTTTCTTGAAGTGTGATCCCAGGACCATCTGCTGAGCCAACGGCTGATGTGAGTTTGGCTACAATAGAAGGAGAGTGAGTGAAATGTGGAAGGGCCAGTGCCCCCAGGCTCTGTATGGGACAGGACACACGGGGACTCCTGGACACAGATCTGGGCCCGCCCCTTCCAGACAAACTCCACCAGAATCTTCAAAGGAGCAAGACTGGCATAGTGTGGGGACTCAAAGCTACGTCATGTAGGGAAGAGGGGATGGGACTGAAGGAGGAAATGTTTGGTTTGCTCAAGGTCACCCACTGGAATTTAGCAATAACAACACTCATGAAAAGAATGAGACAGAGATACCTGTATCTTCCTTATCACTAAAATAGATTCATCAGACTATGAAGCCAAATACCATAATGATGAACATAGCTGAGTAGATAACTTCATTTTTTGTTCCTAAGTAAATAGCTTTCAAAACTCAAATCTACTGAAGATGCCAGCCAGTTGAGGAGCGAGTGGAGAGAAATGCTGCCAGGATGCTATTGGGCTGAGGCAACCCACAGGAATCTTTCTGATTATCTCTGAGGACAGGTGGGTCTGGTGTTGCGTGGATGCATTTCCACGTAGGCTCTCTGGTTGGAACTGAGATTTTATCTCTGTCGTGACTGCCAGGCACATTCTGCTCGCTTGGGCTCCTCTTTTTCCAGCCCTGCACATTCCAGATGCGTGGACAGTGCCTAAAACTGCAGAACCAAGACTGCGACACATTCATGCACACACATGTGTGCAAACTTTGCACAAGAAAAACTCAGACACCCTAAACACCTTTAATCTGTACAGCTGTTCTGTGAGGTAAGCCTTTTTATTATTCCCATTGAATAATAATACTAATAGTATTTTTTGTTTGTTTGTTTGTTTACATAGAAGTAAATATGCCTAAGAGAATATAGCTTGAAACTGACAGAGCCAGGATTTGAACTAAGGGCTCCGACTCCAAATCTGATGATCCAAACTGGGAGTAAGATTTTTGCTACCTTATTGGCCGATACTTATCTTGTTGATTTTTCTGTGCAGACCAGAAGAAAAGTCCACGGACAGGGTGGGGTTCAGGTTGGAAGGGTGTCCCTCCGTGAATCTGCGGTACTCTCTTTTGATTGGTCTGTGTGGGGAGCAGAGTGCACCTTCAAGAAGTGAGAATGGGGAGGGAGATCTCAAAATGGCTGGCTCTTTACAGAGGACATGGGCCAGAAGGAGATGCGTGATCAAGGAGGGGACCGTGTAGAGACCGTGACTTTAGGTGACCACATTCACGGAAGATGATGCAGCCGTTTCATGAGATCAGTCCACAGAACCCCTCCCGGGGCTGTAAGAGGCTACAGGCTGTGCTCTGTGTGGGGCTGCAGGAAACCAGGGGGGTGTGGCACCTTCGGTTATTGGAATACGCCTGTTGCAGGAAATGTAACATTACTTCATTTACTTCCTCTCCCTTTCAAAACACTGTGGACATTGTGCTTGGGAACTGGTGTCGCCTATCGTGATGTAACAGCCTAAGGAGACACCCAGGCCTCCTTTCCATGAGCTCCTTGGACACGCCGCACTTAGCCATGAATCTCTGCTCCTCTTCTCTTCTCTCTCCACCTTCTTGTCTTTTTATTTACGTATTTATCTATTTATAATGACACATTCACAAATAAATTACTGTTGTTAAAAACTTCAGGTAACAGAGTACTTTAAAAAAAGAGATAGTGCCCTTCTCCCCCTCCCCTCCCCGGCTACAGGAGGGCAGGGATGTTGTCTGCGCTGCTCTCTGCTGCTGCCCTCACCCAGCACAGCGCTGGGGGCAGGAGAGGGCACGCGATGCACATCTGTGGAGAGAATCAACGAATCGCCATCGTCAGGCTGATGTGATCCTGTTTCTGTACATTCAAAGTCACGTATAGAGTTTACTTTTGTACATACTGTGTGTACTGCATGCAAGTTTTGTTAGTTTTTGCTTCATAATATGGCTTGGAGATCTTTCCTTGACTGTATGTCTAGGCCTGCTTCGTTCTTTTTCACTGCTGACTGAATACACCATCACTACTGGACCACCTCCGTATTCACGGGTGTCTAAGATCCTTCCATTTCTCACTATGTCCAGCCACGCTGCTGCACGGGCCCGGCGGTGCCCAGGTGCGAGTGTCTCCAGGAAAGACACCTGAGGGGACTCGCTGGATGGAGGGCTCCTCCTTCCTCTCCCATTCACTGCGTCGGATGAATTTCCTGCAAACCTGAATTTCCCTGAGAGACAAGCTGGGCTGAGGAGAAATTCCTTTCCCTGGGAGTGGTGGGGAGTGTCAGTCCTGGGCTTGTGTCCTGTGCTTGGCAAACACACACACACACAGACACACACACACAGACACACACACACACAGACATACAGACACACACACACAGACATACAGACACACACACATACAGACATACACACAGACACGCACACGCAGACACACAGACACACACACACACACACACACACACCCCATCCTCTCCCAGCGTGCTCACTAGGGAACTTAATTGTAAAACATGACCCAATTAGTGGTAGGATGTTGTGTGGAAGCACTGAACTGAGAGTCTGCGGTTTGAGTTTAGTGCAGGATTTGTCACGAACATCCCAAGAAAATGTAGAGCAAGTGGCACAGCCTCCAAGGTCTTCAGTTTCCTCACCCTAAGATGGGTTGGAGGAGAACAACACGTAGAGGAGTGGACACACTACCGTTTAAGCAGCTTTCGCTGCTGACCTTCCAGGGCGAGGCTTCGGTTCTCTGCCCTTGACCTCAGGTTGGCTGTGGGAGCCAAGAAACGAGGAGCTGACGTTTTGGAAAGAGCAGTCGGCTCTCCCAGGTGAGGACAGAGCCAGCAGTGACCTCAGCAGGTCAGCAGCAGCACCACCACCTCCGGCCCCCCACAGGAGCTGCCGGGCCGGTTCCTCGGCTGACCCTTGGCAAGGGCATGTTTCACATGGCTTGCAGAGAAAAGTCTGGAAACCCCCTCGCCCATGGCTTGGTCATCTGCCTTCTGGTGGCTGCCGGGCTGCACCACCGCAGCCGCTGGTTCAGTCTCCCTGACGGGGTGTCAGGCACCACGCAGAGCGGTGGGACCCAGGCCCTGCAGTCACACTGGCTGGCGCGCCCCTGACCTGCTGTGCCCCGTCGGCTGAGTGAGCTGGGCAAGTCACTCAGACGCTTAGTCTCCTTATCTTTCAACTGGGGATAGTGTTAGAATTGCCCTTATGGGGTGTCATAAAAATTAAAGTTTTTTTCTTTTTCCTTTTTTTTTACTTTGTTGACAAAAAATTTATTCCAGAGATACACATAATATAAAAAGAGGACTCTGGGGCCGGCCCGGTGGCGCAAGCGGTTAAGTGCGCGCGCTCCGCTGCGGCGGCCCCGGGGTTCGCTGGTTCGGATCCCGGGCGCGCACCGACGCACTGCTTGGCAAGCCATGCTGTGGCGGCGTCCCATACAAAGTGGAGGAGGATGGGCACAGATGTTAGCCCAGGGCCGTCTTCCTCAGCAAAAAAAGAGGAGGATTGGCGGATGTTAGCACAGGGCTGATCTCCTCACAAAAAAAAAAAAAAAAAAAAAAGAGGACTCATCATGAAAATACAAAATTTGCAATAAAGCATTAGTTATAAAAACCAAAGGAGTGGCATCTGGGAGTGTGATGTAGAGTGAAGAGCAGAAAATAAGTGAGAGATAAGAGGCCCGTGGACTAGGGCTGTAAGTGAGTCTCCGGAAAGGGACCTTACCTGCCAGGTGGCCCTTTGCTAAAGCTGACAAACTTCATTCTGAAAGCTCCACCAGAGTAGGAATCTCAGTCTGTTTCACTCATCGCTCTATCCTAGTGCCTAGAATGGTGTCTAGCGTGAAGTAGGTGGTCTATAAATATTGGTGGTTTTTTTTGTTTGTTGTTCTTACATTTTTAAAAAATTACTTTTGTTTTTAGTTTTAATGAGATATAATTGACATATAACATTGTATTAGTTTAAGGTGTACAACACAATGATTTTATATATGTATATATTGGAAATGATCACCACAATAAGTGCAGTTAACATTTGTCACCATACATAGTTGCAAAATTTTTTTCTTATATGAGAACTTGTAAGATCTCCTGTCTTAGCAACTTTCAAATATACATTACAGTATACAATGTAGATGCTGTACATTGCCCATATCTGTACATCGCTTGAACTTATTGAACTTATAACTGCAGGTTTGTATCTTGGACCATCTTCACCCATTTTCCCCATCCTCCATCTCCCAACTCTGGCAACCACCAATCTGTTTGCTGTTTCTATGAGTTTGGTTTTTTGAGATTCCACATATGGGTAAGATTGTATGGTATTTGTCCTTCTCTGTCTGACTTGTTTCACTCAGCAAAATGCCCTCAAGGTCCATTCATGTTGGTGCAAACAGCAGGATCTCCATTTTAATGGCTGAATAATACTCCGTTATGTATATATTCCACAACTCCTTTATCCATTCATCTGTCAGTGAACACTTAAGTTGTTTCCATGACTTGGCTATTGTAAATAATGCTGCAATGAACATGAGGGTGTAGATATCTCTTCAGGATAGTGACTTCATTTACTTTGAATATATACCCAGAAGTGGAATTTCTGGATCATATGGTAATTCTATTTTTAATTTTTTGAAGAACCTCAATACTGTTGCCCACAGTTGCTGGACCAATTTACATTCCCGCCAACAGTGCACAAGGGTTCCCTTTTCTCCACATCCTTGGCAACACTTGTTATCCCTTGTCTTTTTGCTGACAGCCATTCTCACAGGTGTGAGGTGATATCTCATTGTAGTTTTTATTTGCATTTCCCTGATTATTAGTGATGTTGAACTCCTTTTCACATACCTGTTGGCCCTTTGTATGTCTTCTTTGGAAAAATGTCTATTCAGTTCCTCTGCACATTTTTACATTTGTTTTTTTGCTATTGAGTAGTATGAGTTCTTTATATATTTTTTATATTAACCCCTTATCAGATATATGATTTGCAAATATTTTCTCCCATTCCATTGATGGTGATTTTTTTTCATTGAGTGCATAATTAGTGGTCAATAAGTTTTTTTATTATTAATGTTCAGAGCAGAGCATAGCTCCTACACCAAGTAGATGGTCAATAAATGTTCGATGAGTAAATGACAAATATATGAATGAATTGAGAGCGAGGAACCACTTTGTAGTTCCATTTCTGCCTCTGACTTTCCTTAACAGCAAGCCCACAGCCCCTCCCAACTCCGCTGGCCTTCCCCAAACTTGCCTCCACTTTCCTATCCTAGCATTTTTACTAGTGGCTTTTCCTCCATCTGGAATGCTCTGCTCACTTATTTCTGCTGTCAAAATTCCATCCTTCAAGATGCAAATGACATGCCACCTCCTCCATGAAGCTTTCTATGTTTTTCTATTTGGAAGTTCTTTTTTTTTTTTTTTAAAGAACAACGTACTTATTTTTTTTTTAAATTTTATTTATTTATTTTTCCCCAGTAGATAGTTGTATGTCATAGTTGCACATCCTTCTAGCTGCTGCATGTGGGACGCGGCCTCAGCATGACCGGACAAGCGGTGTGTTGGTGCGTGCCCGGGATCGGAACCCGGGCCGCCAGCAGTGGAGCGCGCGCACTTAACCGCTAAGCCATGGGGCCGGCCCTATTTGGAAGTTCTTTATTCTCATATTTCCAATATATTTCTCAGTTGATGATTCCCAAATTGACATTTTCAGTCCAAATCTTTCTTATGAACTCCAAACTAGTGCATCCAAATATCTACTCAATATCTCCATTTGGGCGTCTAATAGACTCAAACAATGTATCCACCACTCACCCGCTCAGCTAAGTTAGCTCTGCTTGTCGGCTCTCTCAACTCAGCTAAAGGCAACTCCATTTTTCCAGGGGCTCAGGGCAAAACATGAGTTGTCATCCTTGATGCTTCTCTTTCTCTTACATCCTACACTTGATCCACCCAGAAATCCTGTTGGGTCTCCTTGCATATATCCAGAATCAGAACGCTGCTCACACCTCTACTGTTACCACCATGGTCCAGGTCAGGGCCAATCACCTCCACCTCTGCCCTCCCCTCACCCACCGTCCGTGTCCACAGAGCAGCCAGAGGGACCCTTTGTAAAATATAGGTCAAATCATGTCAATCTTCTGTCCGAAGTCCTGCAGTGGCTCCACATTTCACTTTGAGTAAAAGCCAACAATCTTAAAACGGTCTACCAGGCTTTACAGAAGCACATCCTCTCTCACCTCATCTCCCACTACTCCGTCTGTCCTGGACATCCTCCTTTGGTCCCCCTGGACCTACGCTCCAGCCTTTTCCACCCTGCTCGCTTCCCCAGGAGACTGGCCAGAGGAATCTTCAGACACGCTCTACTGCCTTTTGGCCTGTGGCTGGAACAGTCGAAGGCAGACACCGTACTGGATGAGGAGATGGGAGCTGAGAGAGGTTGGGGTATTTAGTGCCCTGTTTTCTTCCCTGCTCAGCCTGGTTGTGGCCCATGACCGTGTGCCTTTCCCCAAGACCACATCTCCTGTCAGCAGCCCTCTCCCACAGCCAGCTCTCTCCGGGGTCCAGGACCCCTGCTCTCTGCTGGGCCCTTCTGGCCTAGGTGTGCTCAAGACGTCTAGCTATTGCCCACTCTCCAGTGCCTGACCTCGCTGGTTTACTTTAACTCTGTCCACAGCTTTGTAAACAGTCTCTCTATTGAACACTCTTCAGTTACTCCTTTTTAAGGTGCTCTCTGCTTCCTGCCCAATCTTGATCAGTCCCTCACTCTGACTCACTCTGTTCAAGCAACACTTTCCACTCTGCCTTCCTCTAGCATGCTAGGCACACTCCTGCCTCAGGGCCTTTGCACTGGCTCTTCCTCTTTTCCTGGCATGCTCTTCTGGGTGTCCATGAATCCCTCTCTTACGTCCTTATATCTTTGCTCACTTGTTACCTTCTCAGTGACCATATCGCTCTCTGCTCTAATAAAACTTGCAGCCCCTCTACCCTGGCAGTTCCAATCTTTTTTTTTTTGTAATAGTATTTATCATCTTATAACTCACTACATTATTTATTTATCTGGGATTTTCACTATGTTTAACCTCTCACCCGACTATGAGATCCTTGAGGGCAAGGATTCCATCTGTTTTCTCACTGATGAATCTCCACTGCCTAGAATAATGCCTGGCATCTGGTAGGTGATAAATGCGTGCTTGTTGAATGCCCTAAACATCTCTCAGGACTCTTCGCTTCGCTCTCTCTGGAGCACCACAGCTTAGTTTGAGCTGCCTTCATCCAGAAATGGAATGCTTATCTTAGCTGGTCCCACACATGGACTCCTGTCCCCGCAGTCTTTTCGCTACACTGAAGCCAAGCTAATCTCACAAAACAGAGAAATCTGTTCAAGACATCCCATTGCCTAAAACCCTACAAAATTTCTGTTGTTCATATCTCTTATGTACTCTACTGGCTTCATACATTAGCATTCATTCATTTACTATTTCTCAGTACCTGCTATGTGCCAGGCACGGTCATGGGCACTGGGGATGTAGCTATGAGCAAAATAATAAGGACTCTCTGCCCTCCTGGAGCTTACATTCTAGCAGGTGAGTGATCTCCTCATGGCTCCCTGCACCCTCTGCTCCTTGGCCTTTCATTCCCCCACTGCTCATATTCCCTCCTAGCCCAGGGCCTCTGAGGGCCATGCTGGTCCTCTGGAATTCTTTTCCCTCCTGTCCTTGTCTGTGTAACTCTCCCTTATCTCTCAGATAGTAGCTTAAGAGTCACTTCCGTCAGGAAGCCTTCCTTGATTTCCCTCCCTAGATGGAACGCCCCTTTTATAAGCTCTTAGAGTAGTTACCTTCCTCCCTGTCACAGCACTTCCTGCTCAGTGCTTTGTGGGTCAGTTTGATTGACTAGTGGATTGTGGGTTCTGTGAGGGCAGAGGCTCTGTTTCCACTCAACAGTGACACCAGTGCCTGGTGCAGGGTAGACGCTCCTTCAATGTTATTTAAAGGAGTGAATCTGTGCCTTCATCCAGGACTTTATTACATTTTGGCCTGCACTGGAGAAATTGGGGTATATAGTTCCCTGTTTCCTTCCCTGCTCAGCCTAGTTGTGGCCCATGACTGTGTGCCGTATGAGAGCAGAGACTAAGAACCCACTCAGAAAATAGCATCCGAGGATGCATTAAGTAATTTATTAGTGGTCTTTAAATCAGTCATCAATCTGTCTAACCTTATTTGCATTCGTCCCATATTTTTTCCATCTCATTTGCAAATTCTCATGGGAGGCTTTTCACAAGTTCAGCTCATATGTCAACTGTATTCACTTGCTTCACTGCCTATCCAAAATGGAAGAGGTTGGTCTGGTGTGACCAGTTTTTGTGCATGCTTGTAGCCTTAACATGCTTGGTCCTCTGTCCTTTCATCTATAATATGCTGCACTCCATCAGATAATTTCCTGGATTCCTTCTGACCAAGACTATGGGAGCCAGTGGCTGGGGGCTTGCACGTTCACCAGCGAGGGGTGGGCTCGTTGATGCTCCTGGGGTTGAGGTGAGATGCTGCGCCCACAGCTCCAGCTTCACCCAGTTAGCCGAGGGAGGTGTCTGCAGAGAGGCCGGGCGGGGATCCCTTCCCAGTGGCAGTGTGCGCCAGTCAGTCAGGAGGGAGTGAGAACAGCAGCCTTGATTCCTGGGATGCTCGCTGCCCTCCTCCCCCGCCCTGACCGCCCCCACAGGAACCAAACTGTGTATCTGAATCCTAGAATGTGAGGAACGTGCCGCAGCCTGATAGGCATGAAGCAATCCGCAGAGAGGCAGGGAGGAGCTCTGCTCCCCTGTCAGAGGCCTGACAGTGCACGGGCTACGGGTCCTGAGGGTTGGGCTGCCCCTCCCACCCTCCCTGGGCCTCCTGCTGCAGCCAGGATATCAAACGCTGCATTGTGCATTGAGCCGGGGCCTTGGTCCCTCATGTATCCGGTAGGAGGTTGGAGGAGGGACGTTCAGGCTGATGTCTCTTGGTCCCTCAGCCCTGGAAGGATGGTGCAGACAGACGTGGTTGTCTCTGCATCCCAGGGAGCAGTCTGTCTGAGGGCCCAGAGAAGTTTTATTGATTTTTCAAAGAAACAGCTCCTGGGTTTTATTGTTATTCTGTATTTTTTTCCAGTTTTATTGAGATATAATTGACCTACAGCATTGTGTAAGTTTAAGGTGTACAGCATAATGATTTGACGTACATATATCATGAAATGATTACTACAATAAGTTTAGTTAACATCTATTTATTTGTTCAGTTTTATTTGGTTTCTGCTCTTATCATTATTATTTTCTTTCTTCCTTCTCCTTACTTTTTGTTTAATTTGCTCTGCTTAGATAACTGATTTAAGACTTTCTTCTCTTCTAATATAAGCATGTAATGTTATAAAGTTTCCTTTAAGCACTGCTTTTGCTGTATCCCCCAAATTTTGATAAGTTGTATTTTGATTTCATTGCATTCAAACTATTTTCTAATCTCCTTTGTGATTTCTCTCTTATCCCCTGCGTTATTTAGGAGTATTTTGTTTTATTTGCACATATTTGGGGATTTGCCGAATATATCTCTTTTATTGATTTCTAATTTAAATCCTTTGTGCTCAGAGAACATACTTTGTACAATTTCAATCCTTTTAAATTTTTTGACATTTGTTTTTTGTCCCAGACTATGTTCTTTCTTGGTGACTGTTCCACTCGCACTTGAAAAGAATGTCTATTCTGATGTTTTCTGCTGCACTGTTATATAAATGTCAATTAGGTCAAATTGATTAAAAGTGTTGTTCAAGTCGATATCCTTACTGATTTTTGAGGGGTCTACGTGTTCTATTAATTACTGAGAGAGAAGAGTTGAAATATCCAACTATCCCGGGCACGCACCGCTTCTCCGGCCATGCTGAGGCCGCATCCCACATACAGCAACTAGAAGGATGTGCAGCTACGACATACAACTATCTACTGGGGCTTTGGGGGGAAAAAAATAAATAAATAAAATCTTTAAAAAAAAGAAATATCCAACTAAAATAGTAGATTTTTCTAGTTCTTGGTCCTTTACTTATTGCTTCATGTATTTTAAGCTGTGTCGTTAGGTGCATCACTTTTAAGATTGTTGTGTCCTTTTAAGGAATCAATCCTTTATTATTAGGAAATGTCTCTATTTATCCCTGGTCATATTCCTGTTCTAAAGTTCACTTTAACTGATAGTAACATAGGCATGCGGGCTTTCCTTTGATTGGTGCTTCAGGGCATTTCTTTTTTCATCCTCTTACTTTTAACCTAGTTATGTCCTTATATTTATGTTTATACATCTGAGTTTCCTTATCCAATCTGGCAGTCTCTGAATTTTAAAGGAGAGTGTAGTCCATTTTCGTTTAATGTAATTATTGTTTGGTTGGGTTTAAATCTACCATCTTGTTACTATTTTTTGTTGTTGTTGCATTTGTTCTTTGTTTCTCTTTTCCCACCTTCTTTTGGATTGAGTATTTTTTAATGATTGTATTTAATATTAGATATACTTTTTTGATTTACAGTTTTTAGTGGTTGCTCTAGGGTTTGAAATATACATCTTTAACTTATCAGAGGCTACCTTCCTATAATATCATACCACTTTATATATAGTATAGGCACCTTGCCCTTCAAAATTGAAGGAGAAATAAAGACTTTCTCAGACAAACAAAAATTGAGGGAATTTATTGCCAGTAGACCAACCTGGCAAGAAATATTAAAAGAAATTCTTTAGATATAGAAGGAGAAAGGAACAGAAAAGGACTACTAAAACACTGAGGAAAAAAAAGTTAAAAAATGGCAGTAAGTACATACTTATCAATAGCTACTTTAAACGTCAATGGACTAAATGCTCCAATTAAAAGGCATAGGGTGGCTGATTGGATAAAACAATAAGACCCATATATATGCTGCATACAAGAGACACACTTCAGAGCTAAAGACACTCACAAACTGACAGTGAAGGGATGGTAAAAGATACTCCACGCAAATGGCAATGAAAAGAAAGCTGGGGTAGAATACTCATATCAGACAAAATAGACTTTAAAACAAAAACTGTAAAAAGAGACAAAGAAGGGCACTACATAATGATCAAGGGAACAATCCAACAAGAGGATATAACACTTGTAAATATCTACACACCCAATGTAGGAGCACCTAAATATATAAAGCAATTATTAACAGACATAGAGAAATAGACAGTAACACAATAATAGTAGGGGACTTTAACACTCCACTTACACCAATGGGTAGATCATCCAAACAGAAGATCAATAAGGAAACATTGGCCTTAAACGACACACTAGAACAGATGGACCTGGTAGATATATACAGAGCATTCCATCCAAAAACCAAAGAATACACGTCCTTTTCAAATGCACAAGGAACATTCTCCAGGATTGATCACATATTAGGCCACAAAACAAGTCTCCATAAATTTAAGAAGATTGAAATAATACCAAGCATCTTTTCTGACCACAACGGTATGAAACTAGAAATCAACTATAGGAAGAAAATCAGAAAAGCCACAAATATGTGGAGATTAAACAAAATGCTACTGAACAACTATTGGGTCAACGAAGAAATCAAAGGAGGAATCAAAAAATACCTGGAGACAAATGAAAATGAAAATACGACATGCCAGAATGTATGGGATACAGCAAAAGCGGTTCTAAGAGGGAAGTTTATAGCAATACAGGCCTATCTCAACAAACAAGAAAAATCTCAAATAAACAATCTAACAATGCACCTAAAGGAACTGGAAAAAGAAGAACAAACAAAGCCCCAAATCAGTAGAAGAAGGAAAATAATAAAAATCAGAGCAGAAATAAATGACATAGAGACCAAAAAAAACAATAGAAAAAATTAATAAAACCAAGAGCTGGTTCTTTGAAAAGATCAACAAAATAGACAAACCTTTAGCTAGACTCACCAAGAAAAAAAGAAAGAAGGCTCAAATAAGTAAAATCAGAAATGAAAGAGGAGAAATTACAACAGACACCTCAGAAATACAAAAGATTATAAGAGAATACTATGAAAAGCTATATGCCAACAAATTCGACAATCTGGAAGAAATGGATAAATTCTTAGAATCATACAACCTTCCAAAACTGGATCAAGAAAAAATAGAGAATTTGAATAGACCAATCACCAGTAAGGAAACCGAAACAGTAATCAAAAACCTCTCCCAAAATAAAGGCCAGGACCAGACAGCTTCCCTGGTGAATTCTACCAAACATTCAAAGAAGACTTAATACCTATCCTTCTCAAACTCTTCCAAAAAATTGAGGAGGGGGGGAAGCTCCCTAACTCATTCTATGAAGCCAACATTACCCTGATACTAAAACCAGACAAGGACAACACAAAAAAAGAAAACTACAGGCCAATATCACTGATGAACATCGATGCAAAAATCCTCAACAAAAGACTAGCAAATCACATACAACAATACATTAAATAGATTATACACCATGATCAAGTGGGATTTATTCCAGGTATGCAGGGATGGTTTAACATTCGCAAATCAATCAACGTGATACACCACATTAATAAAATGAAGAATAAAAATCACATGATCATCACAATAGATGCAGAGAAAGCATTTGACAAGATACAGCATCCATTTATGATAAAAACTCTGAATAAAATGGGTATAGAAGGAAAGTACCTCAACATAATAAAGGCCATATATGACAAACCCACAGCTAATATCATCCTCAATGGTGACAAACTGAAAGTTATCCCTCTAAGAACAGGAACCAGACAAGGATGCCCACTCTCACCACTCCTATTTAACATAGTATTGGAAGTCCTAGCCAGAGCAATCAGGCAGGAAAAAGAAATAAAAGGGATCCAAATTGGAAGGAAGAAGTGAAACTCTCACTATTTGCAGATGACATGATTTTATATATAGAAAACCCTAAAGAATCCACCAAAAACTTTTAGAAGTAATAAATGAATATGGTAAAGTTGCAGGATACAAAATCAACACACAAAAATCAGTTGCATTTCTGTACACTAACAACGAAGTAGCAGAAAGAGAAATTAAGAATACAATCCCATTTACAATTGCAACAAAAAGAATAAAATACCTAGGAATAAACTTAACCAAAGAGGTGAAAGATCTGTATACCGAAAACTATAAAACATTGCTGAAAGAAATTGAAGAAGATAAAGAAATGGAAAGATATTCCGTGCTCTTGGATTGGAAGAATTAACATAGTTAAGATGTCCATACTTCCTAAAGCCATCTATAGATTCAATGCAATCCCTATCAAAGTTCCAACAACATTTTTCATAGAAATAGAACAAAGAATCCTAAAATTTATATGGAACAGCAAAAGACCCCAAATAGCTACAGGAATCCTGAGAAAAAAGAACAAAGCTGGAGGTATGACACTCCCTGATTTCAAAATATACTACAAAGATATAGCAACCGAAACAGCATGGGACTGGCACAAAAAGAGACACACAGATCAATGGAATAGAATTGAAAGCCCAGAAATAAACACACACATCTATGGACAGCTAATCTTCGACAAAGGAGCCAAGAACATACAATGGAGAAAAGAAAGTCTCTTCAACAAATGGTGTTGGGAAAACTGGACAGCCACATGCAAAACTGTAAGTAGACCCTTACCTTACATCATACACAAAAATTAACTCAAAATGGATTAAAGTCTTGAATGTAAGACCTGAAACTATGAAACTTCTAGAAGAAAACATAGGCAGTATGCTCTTCGACATTGGTCTTAGCAACATATTTTCAAGCACCATGTCTGACAGGGCAAGAGAAACAATAGAAAAAATAAACAAATGGGACTACATCAAACTAAAAAGCTTCTGCACAGCAAAGGAAACCATCAACAAAACGAAAAGACAAGCTAACAATTGGGAGATGATATTTGCAAACCATACATCTGACAAGGGGTTAATCTCCAAAATATATAAAGAACTCATGCATCTCAACAACAAAAAAACTAACAACCCAATTAAAAAATGGGCAAAAGACCTGAACAGACATTTCTCCAAAGAAGATACAGATGGCCAACAGGCACATGAAAAGATGTTCAACATCATTAACTATGAGGGAAATGCAAATCAAAACTACAATGAGATATCACCTCATGCCCGTCAGAATGGCTATAATTAACAAGACAAGAAACAACATGTGTTGGAGAGGAAGTGGAGAGAAGGGAACTCTCATACCCTGCTGGTGGGAGTGCAAACTGGTGCAGCCACTATGGAAAACAGTATGAAGATTCCTCTAAATATTAAAGATAGAACTACCATATGATCCAGCTATTCCACTGCTGGGTATTTATCCAAAGAACTTGAAAACACCAATGCGTAAAGATACATGCACCCCTGTGTTCATTGCAGCATTATTCACAATAGCCAAGACTTGGAAGCAACCTAAGTGCCCATCAAGGGACGAATGGATAAAGAAGATGTGGTATATATACACAATGGAATACTACTCAGCCATAAGACATGATGGAATCCAGCCATTTGTGACAACATGGATGGACATTGAGGGTATTATGCAAAGTGAAATAAGTCAGAGGGAGAAGGTCAAATACCATATGATCTCCCTCATTAAGTAGTAGATAATAACAACAACAAACAAACACATAGAGACAGAGACTGGATTGGTGGTTACCAGAGGGGAAGCGGAGAGGGAGGAGGGCGAAAGGGATAATTTGGCACATGTGTGTGGTGATGGGTTGTAATTAGTATTTGGGTGGTGAACGTGATGTAATCTATACAGAAATAGAAGTATAATGATGTACACCTGAAATTTATACAATGTTATAAACCAATGTTACTGCAATAAACAAAAAATAAAAAAAAAATAAATAAAAGCATCATGTACTTTCTGCTCTACTGAATACAGAATCTGAGAAAGTCAGAGCCAAGGTGCCTTTGGAGATCCGCTGACCTCACTCTGTCATTTTAACGATGAAGACACTGAAGCCCAGAGAAGGGAGGGGCTTGCCCGGGGGCAGCTTTCTGGATGCCCAGGCCAGCCCCCTTTCCCTGCAGGGCCATGGACCTCACAGGCAACTCCTCAGGGGTATGGAGGTGATTGGTCAGGGCCTCGCAATCCAGCCGCCTCCTCATGCCCAGCTGAGCTGAACAGAACTTCTCCATAATGACACCAACATGTTCTGCTTGGTAATTACAGACTCAACAGGCAGGATGAGCCACAGCACATACAGAAAAGGCTACAAAGAAGCAGTGACAGCATGACACAAGAAAAGGCTCCCCCTACCCTCCCAAAAGAGTTGGCCAGCGTTCACTCTTAATGTTAAATGATGAATTCTTTAGACAGTCACATATTTCTTCAAGATAACTCTGAAGGAACTCTGTGATAATTTGGCATCAATATCCAACTTATGCTACCTAACATATTTTAGCAGCGACAACTCCCTGCGTGCGATATTCTATATGGACAGATCTACGGTGATTGGTGAAGTACAATATGTACAAGTACAAATGCTTCTAGGAACAGGCCTTTATGTAAATATGTGATATTTTATACAGAATCCATGCTACCTACATACACAGGTTGCTGTAATAGTTGTGTAAACAGATTTACCTTGGAGAAGATAATGTTTGTCCTTAAAATGAAAAAAAAAAAAAAAAAGAAGTTCTTTAGAGAGAAGGAAATAATGTAGGTCAGAAACTTGGACCTACATAATGAAAGGAAGAGCACTGAAAAAGAAATAAGTGAAGGTAAAATAAAACCTTTTAGTTTTCTTATTCTTAATTTATCTAACAAAAAATAGTTTGCTCAAAATAATAGCGATAACGTAGTCAATTATGTATGCTTATGTGTATATCATATATATGCTTATATAAAAGTGAAATGAATGATAGCAATGATACAAGGAACAGGAGGAAGGAATTATGATTATTTTATTATTATAAGGTACATTACCTGTGAAGTGGTATATTGTCATATGAAAGTGGATTTGGATTAGTTGTAAATGTATATTGCAAATTCTAGGGAAATCACTAAAAAAAGTAAAAAAAGAAGTATAACTGATATGATAAAAAAGGAGAGAAAATAAAATCATATAAAATGCTCAATTAAAACAACAAAGGGCGGGCCGGCCCCGTGGCTTGGTGGTTAAGTGAGCGCGCTCCACCTCTGGCGACCCGGGTTCGGATCCCGGGCGTGCACCGACGCGCTGCTTCTCCGGCCATGCTGAGGCCGCGTCCCACATACAGCAACTAGAAGGATGTGCAGCTATGACACACAACTATCTACTGGGGCTTTGGGGGAAAAAATAAATAAATAAAATCTTTAAAAAAACAAAAACAAAAACAAAAAAAACAACAAAGGGCAGAAAGAGTGGAAGACAAAAATAGGAATAAAGAACAAAGGCAGCAAATAGAAAATGAATAGTAACAAATATGGTAGACATTAATCCAACTATATCAACAATCACTTTGAACCTCAATGGTCTAAATGCACCAATTAAAAGTCAGGGATTGTCAGAGTGGATTAAAAAACAAAACCCAATTGTATGTTGTCTACAAGAAGCCCACTTTAAATATAAAGTCACATGTAGATTCAAAGTAAATGGATGGAGAAAAATAGACCATGCTAATCCTAATCAAAAGAAAGCAGGAGTAGCAATAGTAATTTCAGACAGAATAGACTTCAAAGTAAGGAAAGTTATCAGGGATAAGGGCATTACTGATAAGGAGGTCAATTCTCCAAGAAGGCATAGGAATTCTTAACATGTATGCACCTAACAATAGAGAGCCAAACATGAAGCAAAAACTGATAGAACATCAAGGAGAAACAGATGAATCCACTATCGCAGTTGGAGATTTCAACACCCCTCCCTCAGAAATGGACAGATCCAGCGGATAGGAAATCAGTGAGGACCTAGTTGAATTCAACAACACTGTCAAACAACTCGATATGATTGACATCCATAGACTAATTCATCCAACAACAGCAGAATACACATTTTTCTTCAGTCCACATGGAACGTTCACCAAGAAAGACCACATTCTGGGCCATAAAACATACCTCAACAAATTTAAAAGAATAGAAATCATACAATTTCTGCTATTAGACAACCATGGAATTAAACAAGAAATCAATAACCAAAAGACAACTGGAAAATCCCAAAATATGTGGAGATTAAACAACATTCTTCTAAATAACACATGGGTTAAAGAAGAAATCTCAAGAGAAATTAAAAAATATTTTAAACTAAATGAAAACGGAAACATAGCTTATCGAAGTTTGTGGGATGCAGTGAAAGTAGTGCCTAGAGGGGAATTTATAGCATTGAATGCACATATTAGAAAATAAGAAAGCTCTAAAATCAATAATCTAAATTTCCACCTTAGGAACATAAAAAAGAAGAGCAAATTAAATCCAAAGTAAGCAGAAGGGAAGAAATAATAATAATTAGAGCAGAAATCGGTGAAGTTGAAAATAGGAAATCAATAAAGAAAATCAACAAAACCAAAAGCTGATTCTTTGAAAAGATCAATAAAATAGATAAGCCTCTAGCCAACTATGAAAAACTAACTACAAAACTATGAAAAATAAAACCTAACAATTAAAAAAAAGAGAGAGGACACAAATCACTAATATCAGAAATGAAGAGGGAATATCACTACAGATCTCATGAAAATTAAAAGGATAATAAAGGAATACAAAAGGATACTAAAGGAATACTATGAACAATTCTATGCCCACAAATTTGATAACCTAGAAGAAATGGGATAACTCTTTGAAAGACACAATCTGCCAAAACTTACATAAGAAGAAATAGGTGATCTAAGTAGGCTTATATCTATTAAAGAAATTGAATCAATAATTAATAACCTTCCCAAACAGAAAACACCAGGCTCAGATGGGTTCACTGGTGAATTCTACCAAACTTTTAAGGAAGAAATTAAACCAATTCTCTACAATCTCTTTCAGAGGATAGAAGCAGAGGGAATACTTCCTAATTCATTCTATGAAGCCAGAATTACCCTAATACCAAAACCAGGCAAAGACATTATAAGAAAAGAAAACTACAGACAAACATCTCTCATGAACTTAGATGCAAAATCCTCAACAAAATGTTAACAAATCAAATCAAAAAAAGTATAAAAAGACTTATACAACTATGTGGGATTTATCCTAGACATGCAAGGTTAATTCAACATTTGAAATCAATTAACGTAATCCATTGCATAACACATGAAAAAAGAAAAATCACGTGATCATATCAATAGATGCATAAAAAGCATTTAACACCCATTCATAATAAAAACTCTCAATAACTAGGAATGGAGGGGAACTTTCTCAACTTGATAAAGACTATCTACAAAAAGCCTATAGCTAATAACATACTTAATGGTGAGAAACTTGAAGCTTTCCTGCTAGGATCAGATACAAGGTGAGGATGTCCCCTCTCACCACTTCTTTTCAACATTGTACTGGAAGTCCTTGCTAATGCAATAAAGCAAGAAAAAGAAATAAAAAGTATACAGATTGGGAAGACTTAAAACTGTCATTGTTCACAGATGACATAATTGTCTATGTACAAAATCCAAAAGAATTGACAGAAAAACTCCTGTAACTAATAAGAGATTATAGGAAGGTTATATGATACAAGGTTAATATACAAAATTCAATTGCTTTTCTATATACCAACAATGAACAATGTGAAAATAAAAGCACACTACTATTTACATTAGCACTCCCAAAAGTGAAATATTTAGGTATAAACATAACAAAATTTGTATAAGATCTGTACGAGAAAAACTGTAAAACTCTGATAAATGAAATCAAAGAAAAACTTAATAAATGGAGAGAAAGTCCATGTTCATGGATAGAAAGATTCAATATTTTCAAGATGTCTGTTCTTCCCAACTGGATCTACAGATTCAGTGCAATCCCAATCAAAATCCCAGCAAGTTATTTTATGGATTCTAGGGTTTATATGGAGAGGCAAACGACCTAGAATAACCAATACAATATTGAAGGAGAAGAACAAAGTTGGAGGATTGATGCTACCTGACTTCAAGACTTACTATAGAACCACAGTAATCGAGACAGTGTGGTATTGGTGAAAGGACAGACAAGTAGATCAATGGAACAGAATAAAGACCCCAGGAAATAGACCCCCATAAATATAGTCAATCAATCTTTGACAAAGAAGCAAAGGCAATACAATGGAGCAAAGATAGTCTTTTCAACAAATGATGTTAGAACAACTGGACATCTGCATGCAAACAAAATGAATCTAGACACAGACATTACACCCTTCACAATAATTAACTCAAAATAGATCACAGACCTAAATGTAAAATGCAAAACTATGAAACTCCCAGAAGATAACATAGAAGAAAACCTAGATGACCTTGGGTATGGTGATGATTTTTTACATATAACACTAAAGACATGATCTATGGAAGAAACAACTGATAAGCTGGATTTCATTAAAATTTAAAACTTCTGCCTCTGTGAAAGACAATGTCAAGAGAATGAGAAAACAAGCCACAGACTTGGAGGAATATTTGCAAAAGACATATCTGACAAAGGACTGTTATTCAAAATATACAAAGAACTCTTAAAATTCAACAACAAGAAAACAAACAACCCAATTAAAAAATGGGCCAAAGACCTTGACACTTCACTAAAGAAGAAATACAGATGGAAAATAAGCATACGAAAAGATGCTCCACATCACATGTCATCAGAGAAATGCAAATTAAAACAACAATGAGGGGGCCAGCCCCGTGGCTTAGTGGTTGAGTGCGCGCGCTCCGCTGCTGGCGGCTTGGGTTCGGATCCCGGGCGTGCACCGATGCACCACTTCTCTGGCCATGCTGAGGCCGTGTCCCACACACAGCAACTAGAAGGATGTGCAGCTATGACATACAACTATCTACTGGGGCTTTGGGGGAAAAAATAAATAAATAAAACAAAAACAAAAACAAAAAAAACAACAATGAGATACCATGATACAACTATTAGAATGGCCAAAATCCAGAACACTGACACCACCAAATGCTGGCAAGGAGCAACAGGAACTCTCATTCATTGCTGGTGGGAATGCAAATGGTACAGTCACTTTGGAAGACAGTTTGGCAGTTTCTTACAAAACTAAACATACTCTTACCATATAATCCAGCAATGGAGCTCTTTGGTATTTACCAGGTGTTGAAAACTTATGTTCAGACAAAAACCTGCACACAGATGTTTATAGCAGTTTTATTCATAATTGCCAAAAATTGGAAGCAACCAAGATATCCTTCAGTAAGTGAATAGATAAATAAACTGTGGCACATCCAGACAATGGAATATGATTCAGTGCTAAAAAGAAATGAGCAATCAAGCCATGAAAAGACATGGAGGAACCTTAAATGCTTATTACTAAGTGAAAGAAGTCAATCTGAAAAGGCTACATACTGTATGATTCCAACTATATGACATTCTGGAAAAGACAAAACTATAGAGATAATTGTGGGGTGGTGGTGGTGGTGATGAATAGGCAGAGCACAGAGGATTTTTAGGGCATTGACAACACTCTGTATGATATTACAATGATGGATATATATCATTATACATTTGTCAAAACCCATAGAATGTACCACACCAAGAATAAACCCTAAGATAAACTATGGACTTTGGGTGATTATGATGTGTCAACATAGACTCATCCTTGGTAAAAAATGTACCACTCTAGTGAATGATGTTGATAATGGGGAGGCTATGCTAGTGTGGGGGCAGTGGGTATATGGGACATCTCTGTACCTTCCTCTCTTTGTTGTAAACCTACAACTGCTCTAAAAAAAATCAAGTCTTTAAAAAAAATGAACAGAGCCTCAGGAACATGGGAGACAATAACAAACGATCTAACACTCTGTAATTGGAGTCCAAGAACGAGAGGACAGACAGAATAGGGCAGACATCTTCTCAAAGATACAAATTCAAGAAGCTTAGAAGATAAATTAGAAGAAAACTGTATTTAGTCACATCACAGTGAAAGTGTTGAAAACCAAAAGTAAAGAGAAAATATTGAAAGAGCTAGAGAAAAAGACACACTACACACAGTGGAATATGACAGACTCTCCTTTGCCCAGACTTGAATCAAGCTCCTCTGAGTTCTCCTTCTGACTAGGCCCCAACCTCAGGCTCTGTTCCACTCAGCCTGGTTTTAGGAAGACTCCTGCTGAGTCAGTTTAGCAAAAATCTCCCACTCGGTATCTGATCACCCTTGGTATCTGATCGAATTCCTCATCCCCTACCCTCAATATCTTATCACCCAGGCCTGCCTTCAGCAAGAATCCTGTTGAGAGGGCTAGCAATAATCCCTCTATCCCTGATGTTTCCTCTTAGTAATGTTTCATTACTGACCCCCACCCTGCTCCACGGCTGTGAATCTCCACTCATCCTTGTTGTATTCGGAGTTGAGCCTGATCTCTCTCCCCTACTGTGAAACTCCACTGCATTAGTCTCTTCTTGAATATCAGGTCTTCCTTATCATCTTTAACAAGTGTCATGAATAATTTTTCTTTAAAAATATCAATTCCAAAGATCTCTGACTTCTCATCACATGCCATGGGGGCCAATTATAGTGTTGTAAAACAACACTATAATTAAAAGGGAGAAATTGTCAGAATTGATTTTAAAAAAGTGAGATGCAGTTGTACGCTATTCACCAGATATATACTTTAAATAGAAAGCAAATGAATTGAAAAAGATACTATGTAAACTGTAAGCATAGGAAGGCTGGAGTGGCTGCCCGGTACAAAAAGGACATACAATCATTAACGTGTGTGCTGAATAATAGACCTTTAAAATATACAAAGAAGCAATTGAGAGAATTAAAGGAGAAATAGAAATACTACAATCATGGTTGAGGATCTTAACACTCTCTCTCAGCAATTAAAAGAACAAAAAATGTCACACACAATTGAAAGAACATAAAAAATCGGTAAAAATAAAGATGATCTGAAAAACACTCAATCATCGTGACATAACTGATATTTATAGAGCACTATATCCTATAACTATAGAATAGACATTTTTTTTCTCATGTACATGGTACATTTACCAAGATAGACCAAATTTGTGGGAGAATATGACCCAGCCTCAAACTCACACCTCATCTGCAGATGGTCTAGACACCACAACCAAATACATCTTCGCAAGGACGTTAACATTGACCATGACATTTACTTGCTTGCAAATCTTCCATCACTTTCCATTGCCTGCAAGGTTAA
This sequence comes from Ceratotherium simum simum, assembly GCF_057802395.1. Taxonomy (NCBI): domain Eukaryota; kingdom Metazoa; phylum Chordata; class Mammalia; order Perissodactyla; family Rhinocerotidae; genus Ceratotherium; species Ceratotherium simum. The sequence continues at coordinate 28,059,318 of NC_141903.1, forward strand.
TTTAAATCTCTTCAGGCTGACATACCTCCACCCTCTCCCCGCATCATGACTCATAATACTCCGTCCATATAATTCTTTTGGCCATAGTTGGTATGGACTCTGTATTATCTGCCAAACATTGCACATTTGACTGCCAAGTCTTCATCCATTTCTTTCCCACTACTTTTTACGCCCTCCCTCACGTCTTCGCTCAGGATTGGCTGCGTCCTCCATGGTTCAGCTCAGTTATCTTGCCCTTCATGGCACCTCCTCTGATCCCTGAGGCTGGAGGTCCTCTCTCTCTTTACTGAGCTCCGCTGAATTGAGTTTCTGTCACTTGTCACACATTGGTTCTATTGGCTGATTCTTGATGAAATGACCTGGCTTTGAGAAGAAGGGACGTTTGGACCATGGCTAGTTACAGTCAAAAGCAGAAATTCGGGCAAGCACGGAGCAGGCGGGCCAAGAGACAGCCACGTCCCAGCTCAGCCATTCTGTAGGACTTGACATTAAGGAATTAATCTTGCTTCTAAAAATTGCAATAAGTAAATTGCTGAAGAGGATGTGGATGGTTGGCTTTTTAAATATCTCAAGTTGCCTGTAAATAAACCTAAAGCAAATGTTAACCATTCGTCTGAAATGTCATGTGAAGAATTTGGCTTCTTTGTCTCCAGGGAGACCTTTCTTTATTAGATAACCAATCAAGACTGACAGACAGTTATTGATCACCTACTAAAATGCAAGGAACTGAGATAGATGTGCAGTTGATGGTTTTTTAAAAATAAGAAAGTAGTCTTGAGCAAGAGCAAAAGTAGCAGTTCACAGTACAAAAGTTGCAGATACTCTATGCCATAGCTTTGGGAAGGCGATGGGGGAATTATCTGCTTACAGCAGGCTCAGGCTGCAGGGTTTTCCAGAAGGTAAAGAAGGACTTTGCGGCACAGCACCAGTAGCACTGTGGTGGGAAATGGTTCCCTTACATTCTCCAGGGAGAACAACTCATGATAGGGAAGTTACAGTTACAAAGCAAAACCAAGCAAAGCCAGGAGATGCCACTTGATTTGATGCACATTTTAAATCTTCCAGTAAATGCCAGCTCCACGCAGACTTACACAGGAAGTGACCTTGTGCAGGAGTGGAGGGTCAAGATGGCTCATGGCTGGAAGGAAAAGGGAGTGATTTTTCCATTTGGAGTCCTGGTGTTTTTTTGTTCTTCACCCTAAACACCTCCTCCAGTGGACATTACGGATGCTCACCATTCAAAGTGTGCAACTCAGACCTACTGAAAACAGAACCTGCATTTAACAGGATTTCAGACAATTCATTTGCACGTTAAAGTGTGCAAGAAGCACTGTTATAATACACACCTAAGGGCCACATCTGGGCAAAAAATAGCCAGAACAGAAAGAAACAGGTGTTCGCCTCTTAGAGAGCAAGCCTAGAAGGAGGCAAACATCAATACAGATAAATCGTGATTGTAAGTGCGCTTAAAGGACTAGAAATTATTAGAGTTCTAGAATTTCATAGTTTTCAGTCTGCTTTTTACAAGAAGACACTTACTGGGCACAGAATGAGAAAGAAGGTAGGCATGGGCTGTTGAAGTAAATCCTGGCTCTTATGTGTACTGTGTGTTGTCTATTTTATGGGAATTTGAGCCCGAGGCAGGAAATTTTAAGGCAGGCACCAGGAAACTGCACTCAACTCTGTAAGTCTGGAGCATTCTCATCAAGGATGTTTTAGAAGAGGGTGAATTTGGTTCAGACATCTCCTTATGCACGTAAGGAGATCCAGCATGTTAATAAATGCAAAGATAATTTTTAAACAACTTTTAGCTCCAAACTGATACTTAGAAAAGCTCATTCATTTTAGAAATTTTCTACCTGCCCCCACCCCCAACTTTCTCATGTTCTTTTGACCCCAGTTAAGTGGGGTCAGGCTGGGACTGAGGTCTGGCAGGATGACAGGTCCTGGTGCTCCTGATAGCTCTGGAACCCCTGCTGCTCCCTTCCCCCAGAGAGAGGCCCTCCTGGGAGAGGCCCCACTGTCAGGCACTAAGGGTGCGGTTATATTGCTGGTATCCTGCCACATACCCCTTTCCCCATGAAGGGTCCCTGTTGGGCGAAGTACACATACAGGGAGCGACAGATCACCAGCCTGGTGAGTGGAGATTACTCACTGATATAGGTCTGTCTGCTGAAAGCTTAATGTATGAAGACAGCATTGGCCGGGAGACCAAAGAGAGACATTTCATTCTTTTCTGCCTTGAGTCAGAAGGGCTGGTCTGAGGAGCAGACCCATCCATCTGACCAGTCATCAGCAGATGGCCAGCCTGCTCCACCCGCCTTGTCACAGAGGGGTGGAGCTTCGGAATACTGCCCAGTCTCCCTAGGGTGACATTTGAGTTCAGCTTTGCACAATGTCAGATATTTCAGCAGATGCGAAAGGGGAAAGGAGGTCACAGGGAGGAAAGTGAGGGGATGTTGAGGAACGACTCATGTTGGTCGGGAGGCAAGTTACCAGGAGGGCACTGGTACGGCCAAGGCTCAGTGGGGTCATGGTGTGGAAGATGGGAATGCCTGTGCCAGGATGGTCATGAGTTTAAATGGGCTCATACATGTAAAGCACTTAGAATGGTGCCCGGCATGGTGTGTGTGTGTATGATCAATATACGTTAGCTTTTGTTGTTGTGGTTATTACTGATGGTTACCTTTGACAGACAATTTTAATTGGATGGTGGGAGAGGTGTCAGATTTTATAATTTTCTTATGGGCTTCTGCATCTCAGCCAGCAGTTCCTTAACATAATCTCCAAGTTGGCTGTTGGAAGAGAGTTTAGAAACATGCCTGCTGCTCTGTTTGCAGAAGTGAGGCAGCCTCAACCAGGTCTAGTTTCACTGGGGCCTTTTCGTGCTGGAATGGATTGTCTACACTGGCACTCCAGCATGGGTCACCTGTGGGACCCAGTGCACCGGAGATTGCACATTCACTAGGGGAGGGGAAGTGAGCCAGGAGACAGGGAGGGTGGAAGAAGGAGAGGAGAGGGGAACTGGCTTATTGCACACCTCCCAAAGCACTCTCTACATGACAGACATCCCTGAAACACAACAGTCAGAGGAAACCCCCACAAATTAAAAGGCCACAAGCAGCAGCCAGTGTCTGGAATCCTGGGCATCATCTCTGTGTGCTATGCTGGAGTCTGGCCACCAGGTGTCACTCTTAGTCCACGTTCATTTGGTACCAGGTTTTGGAAGAAGGTCCAGCATTTTGGTCTCCATCCTCTTCCCACTGGGTCCCTCCCTGTGCTGGTGTGCCTCCCCTGGAAGGCTTTGCTGACCACATAGGCAGTACACTGAGAGTGAAATCACCCCAGCAGTAGACTTCTGATCTGCACACAGGAAAGCAGCCTGTCTTGTCACGGAGGCAGAGTCCAGCATCAGTAACTAACTTGATAGCAGCAGTGGTAGCTTGAAACCGAGCTCTTAAAGCATGGAAATATTTCATTATTTTTATCATTCATCATTGTTATTTCCTTCTTTCTTTATTCTTTTTTATTTTGTTAATTAATGTTCTTATTTTTATTTAATTCTTTCATTCTATAAAATTGAACATTTAGATGAAATGGAAATTAAACCCAGAAAGGATTGGGAAAAAAACTTGAACACACAAAATCTTTAAAGAAATAGAATCGTGTTTAAAAAGAGCTATTATTTTTATTTACCCTCTTCAGAACTTGGTGTGCTTTTCAATCTGAAGATTCATGTCCTCAATTCTGGAATATTCTCAGTCATTTTCCTTGTGAATACTGACGCTCCTTCTGGAAATTCTAATAGATTATGTTGGGCAGCTCATTCTATTTTCTGTCTTCCTTGGTTAATACTTTCATAGTTTCCAACTTGTTTCTCCATGCTACATTCTGGGTAATTTCTGCAGATCTGTGTTCAGGTTCACTAATTTTCTCCTCTGCTGAATCTTTTGTTTAACCTACCCAGTGAGTCCTTCACTGAAGTGCCCTTGTTTTTTGTTTTTAGGAGTTGTATTTGGTTATTTATCGAATTTGTCTGTTCCTTTTTCTATAATGCCCTATTCTTTCATTATGGTTCCTAATTTTTAAAATCCTTTAAATTACTTATATTTGCTTATTCTAGTTCTCTTTCATTTCCTGTTCTTTTATTTCCTACTCTTGCAATGATAATTCACTGGCTGGTCGCATCTGCTGGTTTTCCCTCTCGGTAGTTAATTTCCTTGTATGATTTGTATCTCTTTAACTACGAACTACTCGGAACTACTCTTCAACACTAAAAAAAAAAGGGCTTCTCATGAACCCTACGGTGTGAAAGTATCCTCATAGAGTAGTTTTTGTGATCGTTTCTGTTGTCTTCCTAGAGAATTAACATCCAGGGACCAGCGTTTGTCACTCACTCCCGTGACTGGGATTCTTGCAGAGTGCGGGGTAAATTCAGACCCCGTATCTTCTCAAGGCGCAGCCTGGGTGTCTGATTTTCCATACAATGCCTCAGACAGACGCACAGCTTCTTCAGGGTGTCCTTGGAAGGTGGAAGGAAGTTTTCTAATTCCTTGTTGACGGAAGAGCAACGCTTCCAGACTTCAAGCTTTATGCAGGGAGCAAGTTTCCAGCTCCCTGCTTCACACCGGCCCAAGGCCACCTCTAGTAAGAGCGGTGAGCACTAGAAGGCCAGCCCAGCTCCGAGGACCAATGTTCCGGCTGAGAACCCCAGGGTTCCCATGGCATCTGCTCCACTTACACACAGGGCTCTGACTTCTGTGCTTACTTCTGAAACCTAGGAATTTCCCTTCTTTCTTTAAAGCTAAATATGTTTTAAAAATATTTATCTTTGTCACATTTTATCCTACTTTGACCTTGAGGGATTCAGTTTATCTTCTGGTTTTCTTATCAGAGGTTTTCAAATAGTCATCTGAGCTGTGGGGGAGACGGATAAGTGACAGGGCTACTGATATCTTCCTCATTCTAAACTCCGTCTTCTCTCCGGCTTTAGACGGGGAAGCCCTTCTTGAATCCTGTTCTACAACACCCTAGCTGTGTGACCCTGGCAAGTACTTCATCTTTTCATGCCTCAGTTTCTCCACCTGTAAAAAGGGAACCATAATAGTACTGCCTCACGGGACTGTTGTAAGGATTAAATGAGATAATATACACAAAGCGCTCAAGTCAGTGCCTGGTTCAAAACAAGCACTCAGTAAGTGATCTTTGTTGTTAATTATTGAGCTCCAAGTTACATTTCTTTTAAAAAATGTTTCTGAACTAAAAAAAAAAAAGTCTTTTTAGATCTAGATGGGGCTTTAAAAACTATTTGATACATTCTAGACTGGAGACTTTCTAAAAGAACTTCTAGTTTGAAAATTCTTTACTTCTACGTCAACTCCACAGTAAGAACGTTCGTTTTAGCCAAGCTTGGCTTATGCCTAGCAGGGTGGGCATAAAGATCTCTATTGTGTATGATCATTTTGTTCCAGTCCCGACATTCCTTCAACCCCACTTCCCATCCCTTAGCAATTCTATTCTTTTCTTAATGATTCACAATGAACTTCTTGCAACAGTTGTGCACACTTCCTTCTGACTGGAGTCAGCCTTGCTTCATGGCTTCTCAATGTCGTGTCACCTGTCCTAGATTTTTTGCTGAAATCACCCGACTATAAAGAAATTTTTTTAATGGTCCCTTTCTAATCTTTACATTTATGGTCACCTCTTCCACATTTCCCATGAAAGTGGGGACCACGTAGTCTCAAGGAAAGGATAGAGCTAAGGGAAAGACTTCACTAGGTTTCATGAGAGAAGGTGCTATTGGGAGGCCATTTTCATTACCACTTCATTACCACTGAGTACCTGAGTAGGTACTCAGCAATTGTTCAGCCCAGTTCTGCCCTGATGAGCTGGTGACAGCTCTTCTTACTTGGGAGCATGACTACATTATGACCCAATGAGATGATGAGTCAGGATTCAGCCAAGAGCAACGAGGGGTGAGGGTCTCCCACCACATCCCAGTGTGAAGTGCAGAAAGTGGCAGGTCTGAGGCCTTACACTGACTCCCTCCCACTCCCTCACCTTGGGCCTCAATTCAGGTGCAAGTACTCTACCATTTTCAGTGGGTCCAGGGAAGTGGTAGGAAATCAGAGCGGGCCTGCTTCTCTGCAGGTTACTCACATTGCTCACATTGATATAACATCTGCCTACCAGCTGACTGTATGTTCCTAGTCTCTTCTGAAGGCCCAAGATCAATAGGGCCTTTTTAATTGTGAATAAGGTTGTTCCAATCTTATCCATGAATTTGTAGCTATGGTCACAATTGAGTTGATGACTTGGATAACCGTTGATTGGTACAACTGGTATAAAAAATTCAGGGTGACATAGAGCATGTTGTTTTATGGCCAATGGACGTAGGAAGAATAGTGAGCCAGGCCCATCCAACCTCTTAACTCTACTGAGGTTTGAGGATATAATGTGGTTGAGAGGAGGACAGGGGTCCCTCATCAAGAGAAGGCTGTGACTATTTTACCTCAGCAAGGGAGGATGGTGACCATTTCAGCTTACCATGGAGTTTCTCAGCTCACCGCTCAGTCTCAGCAGCGAGTTTGACATTCTAATACTTGAGAGAGGGTGGTAAGAGCCAGTCCTCGGATGTTATAAATATCATGTCAAAGGCAGGGAAGCAGGGAAAGTCTGGGCCCTTTCTTCCTAGTCCTTTTAAGGGCCAAAGCCTGACACTTTCTTCAGAAGCCAATAGCTGCCTCATTGCCAAAATGAATCAGGGCCTCATTAGTCAAAAGCAATGCTATGTTTCCATCACTGTGAGTTAATTTATATATGTGGTGTGAGATAAGGATCCAACTTCATTCTTTTGCAGGAGGCCATACAATTGTCCCAGCACTATTTGTTGACAGACTATTTCCTCCATTGACTTGGCACCTTTGTGGAAAATTGATTTCCCATAGGTATATGGGTTTATTTCTGGACTCTCAATTCAATTACAATGATCTATCCTCATGGCAGTACCACACTGTCATTATTACCATTCCTTTATAGTAACTTTTGAAATTGAGAAGTGTGAGTTCCCCAACTTTGTCCTTTGTTTTCAAGACTGTTTTGGCTATTCTGGGTCCCTAAATTTCCATATGAATTTTAGTATCAGCTTGCCAATCTCTAAAAACGAAGCTGCTGGGATTTTGATAGAGATTGCACTGACTCTGCAGATTAACTTGGGGAGTATTGCCATCTTAACAGTGTTACGTCTTCCAAATCCACAAACATAAGATGTTTTTCCATTTTTTTACATCTTTAATTTCTTTCAGCAATGCACCTTTTGTAGTTTTCAGAGTATAAGTTTTGCACTTCTTTTGTTAAACATATTTCCAAGTATTTTATTATTTTTGATGCTATAGTAAATTGAATTGTTTTCTTATTTTCATTTTTGGATTGTTCATTGCTAGTACAAAGAAAATAATTGATTTTTGTATTTTCTTATATCCTGAAACCTTGCTAAAATGTTTATTAGTTCTAATATTTTCTTAAAATTGGATTACTTTTGATTTTCTATATATGAGATTATGTCATCTGAGACCAGAGATAGTTGTACTTCTTCCTTTCTAACCTGAATGCCTTTTTATTTCATTTTTTGCTCCGGTTGCCTTTAAATCTTCTGATCTTGCGACCTCACTCATCACCTGGAGGTGAAAAAGCAGTCTAGTGCCAGCTCTGTATCCTCAGGTGCTCTCTCCCTCTGCTGTCCCCTCTCAGCCTGGGCTGTAGCCGTTGGCCTTGAAGGCGACTGGACTAACAGGCGCAGGTGAGAGCAGGAAGGAGGCGGCGGCAGAGAGGACACGGGCGCCCCGGTCCTCTTACCCCTCGGACCCGAATCCCGGGCAGAAGCGGGGCTGGCAGCGCCTGCTCGCGCGCACCCCCGTCTATTCCAGCCCGGCGGCCCGGGCGCCCAGAGGGGGTGTGGACCACAGGGAGGCAGGGCGGGGGCAGCGCGCGGGGCGCCGGGCTCCGCTGGGCAGCGCGGCCCCGCCCGGCCTCCGCCAGCAGCGACCCGCCCCGGGACCCACCTCTCGGCCAGCGTCGGGAGCCAGAGGCCCCTGCCCGGGCCCCTGAGGCCGGTTCATGAATCCTGCTCCTCGTCTGGGGTCTCGGATTCCAAGGCGAGCAAAGCGAAACAGGAGAGCTCGCCATCCATGATGCGGGCTCGCGGGCGGCAGCGCGGGGGGCGCGGCCGCTCGCTGCTGCCACCTGCTGGACGCGCCGGCGCGTGTCCGGGCCCCGCCCCGCCCAGGCTTCTCCCTGGATACTGGGGTGTGAGGGGGGCGCTGGAGGGGACTCTTGTGTCCTGGGGCCGACAAGCGGGTGCTTGAGGGCCTATTTCCCCTCCCTCAGTACTGGAGTCTAAGGGCTAGACAGCGACAGGGAAATCAAATAATGTTGGAGGGGCTGTGAAGAAAGGATTGGCTTTGCTGGAAGACGGTGTTCACTTCGAACTCTGCTCCTAACAAGCTCCATGTCGTCTAGTCTTGAGCAGGTTGCTGCTGTCTCTGCCCCGTCTTCCTCATGTGTAGGAGGTGGCGGCTGGACAAGTGGATGAGACACTGGGGGCTCCTCGAGCCTGCTATCTTATGCCCCCGCAATTTCTACCACTTTACCCTATCGCCCTTCCACTCCCACCGCCAATTAATTTGTTGCTTATTTATTTCTCTCTTCCACGAGAAGTTAGCTCCGTGAAAGACTAGATGGGTGTCTGTCCACTTTACTACTGTACTCCTTTCCCCTCCAACCGGAATTAGTGCCTGCCCCATAGCTGGTGCTTAATCAACAGCTGTTGAAAGAACCCCCCAGGTCACCTTCAGTATTTCTTCTACTTTCCATACTCCAGGGCTCCATAAATGTAGGTTGCATTATTCTTTGCCAAAAGCAATAATTAGGGGATCGCCATGGTGCCCTGGTCAGGACCCCAGCTCTGGACTCAGCCTGCTGGCTTCTGAGTCCTGGCTCCTATCACTTGACAGCTGTGTGACCTTTGGAAATTTACTCAGCCTCCCAGAGTCTCAAATTCTTCATCAGCAGATGGAGATAATGATGTACCTACCTCACTGGGTGGTTGTATGTATTAAATGAGTAAATCCATTAACATACTTAGTGTAGTGCATCCATCTGAGGCCCTCAGTGTATGTTAACTATCATTATCGTTGTTACTTACACCTCTCCAAGTGACAAGCCCATCATTTCTCCTTCTCCACGTGCAAGCCTGCTGGACCTTTCCACAGTTCGTTCCTTTCTGTTAGCATTTCCCAGCCTGAAATGTATGGTGAGCTCTGTTGCCATGGGAATTTCAGGGTGTGGTCCTTCCTCTGGGCCAATTACAATGATGCTAAATGAGGCTGGACTGAAGCCCTGTTTTCATGCTCTTGCAAAGAAGTACTCTGGCAGGGACCAGGCAAAGGAGAACAGGCTTCTGGTTGCTTCCCTTATCAGTCTCCGGCCCCTCTCTTGCAAATACAATAAAAATTTAACCCTGTCTCTTTATTTCACAGGCCTGTGAGGATCTGAATGAAAGTGCTTTCAAAGCAGCATCAATTCGTACACAAGGGTGATATGGTCTTGAATCCTTTCCCTTTATTCCAGACTGAGATTAATTTCCGTCTCTATGACCAAACATTTTCCTCTTTGTGTGAACTCAGTTTAATGAAACACACACAGTGCTTCCCAGCGCCTCACCATTAACAAAATGCTTCCAGGGATCTTTCTAGTTTTCTCCGCACAGTCACTCTGTAAAGCCCACAAGGCAGGGGTTTCATTCCCATTTGATAGCTGAAAAGCCCTGCCCTTGGACAAGCTGCCCACCGCCTCAGCCTCACATGAGGCAGGGGCAACATCAGGCTTGAATGGGGGGCCCCTCACTTCTCTGTGTCTAGAGTCCTTTCACCTTCCCCAGCTGGATGATGACAAATTAGGCTCTTAGGAGAGACCATTGAACCTTGGACCATTTAAAAGCCCCAAATAGCTTCTATTGGGAAAACAATTGTCTTTTCCCTGCATAGTGATGAAGACACGAAGAAAGGGGTCAATAGAAATCAGCTGCTACACCCACGAGGATGTCCACAACATTGACGGCCACCAGGTAGGAGCAAGAGGAGGCCTGGGGTGGGATTCTCTGTGCGCCCGGGCTGGGCAAGTCGTCAGAAGACGAGGATCCTGGCTCATTCCTCTCAAGGGAATGGGATTGAGACCTGGGAGCAGAGGACCCCTTTGTTTAGAAGTTTGTTTTGGACTTTGTTTAGACTCCAGGAAGGGAGATTTACAACTCTCGCCTGGAAACGGGAAAATATTCCTAGATGTTGGAAAACCATGTGGCGAAACCATTGGGATGCTCTTGTTCTGCCTTTATCAGCGGGAAAGAGGAAACCTTTCTGGGCCAGCTTCCCCGTGGCCGTCGCCTCACCCTCCACAGGCTGCTGCCGGGCGCCCTCGCTGAGGCTCTCTTCTCCACAGGAGCTCCCATCTTCCCTGCTTGAAAGGTCCAGCCACAAGTCGAGTGGAACAGGTCATGTCAGAGTGTCATTCTCACAGTGTGGGGTAATTCCAGTGCAGAGAGTGAAGCAGTGAGCAAATTAATATATGTAATCTTATTACATATATTAGGTGATCTTATTTAGGTGAACTTATTTAGGAATATATATATAATGTGTGCATATATGTATATATAATCCTTCTTACAGAAATGAGATCACATACACGTGTGTCTGGAATGCAGACCCGAAGTTCTGGAAGGATACTCCAAATTGCCATTGGTTGCTTTCAGAGAGGGGACTGAGCTTTGGGTAGGCGCGAGGTGGTTTGAAAGGGGACTCGCATTTTTATTCAATATATAGTTTGAATTTTTCATGCAGATATTAATACTGCAGTGACACCATTTTAAACAGAATGCCTGGCTTTCCTGCAGGACAGTATGCCCCTCACCACGCTCTGCAAGGGCTCCTTCTGGCCCTGCACCATTATAAACGCCATCTCTGAAATTCTCCTCCGCACCCTCTACCTGGCGGCTCTCCTACTCCCTGAGTCCTCCTGAATCTGCTGGACTTTCTTCTTATGAGCTCGTGTCACAGTCTGTCCCTGCTCTCAGATGCCCTTCCACCCCCTTGGCCTCCTCATCCAGCCTGACTCTGCGGTCACCTGTTTCAGTGACTCTCTCACCAGCCCCCTGGATCCTGTCACCACAGTGTCCCCCTGCCACACCTGCTCTGCCAGCTCTGAACTGTCTGCTGTCCTTGTTCCGTTTTGAGGCTACTAGAAGAAAGCCGTAAACTCCCGTGACTGGGTCCCTGCAAACTCCTAGCAGCCAGCCTAGCCCGCCCCTCAGTGTGCCCAGCAATCCTCCTACTCCCTTCTAATTGGCTGCTTATGCTGCTGTCTGCCCTGGACCACTGTTTCCGCTTCTCTCTTTTATATTGTGAACTCTGAGGCCTTCACCCGTGAACTGCTCCAGATGCCCACCTCCCTCCTCCTTCCTCTCGACCCCTTCACGCATCACATTCTCCTGCTGGCCCATCTCGGAAGAACCCTGTCTCCAAGATGGGCTCTTCATTCACACCGTCAAGTCCATCCCAGTTTCCTCCCTCTGGACTCGTCTACATTAGTGTCCTTGTCTCTTGAATCTTTAGTCTGTTCCTCTCTAGTTCATATTGGTGTGGCACAGACTCTATCTTCAGCTTAGCTCAATTTAAGTTTCTTTTCCCTCAATGACTGAGGAAACAGAAGGCATGCGTGGTGAGTGTTGTGAAGTCTGCTTGGATTCCTACCCATCACGACTGGCCCACTCCTGCCCCAGTGGCTGGAAGCGTTCAAGGTTGACAGCTTTCAGTGGAGTCCCTCTCTGGGGCTTGCCTAGAACTGAAGAGCACCATTCCCAAGTCGTGGCCCCTTCTGAGGCAGCCTGCCCTCAATGACTGGTTTTTACAGGGATGTAACCAGTCAAATGATTGGTTGTTACCCTTGTCCCAGTTAGGGACAATTCTGAAGGGCCATGCCCACTCCCTGTAGGAACCAGCTGAGGGCTTATTGGGTCTGCATTGGAGCCCACTCCTCCCTCTGCTCAGTCCTCCTTCCCTCATCCCCCACCTATGAGAATCCTGTGAGCATGTGCCCGTAAGCTTCCTGCCTGCAGATCTTTGTCTCAGAGTCTGCTTCTTGGAAACTGACCTGCTACAGCACGGTTTTCAGATTTGGGGAGAAATCTTGAACATGGAGGGGAAAGATCGATAATCAGATTGATTTTATCTGCTTGGAACACAGAGCCCAGACTGAGAAGATAAATCTCCTTGGATGCAAACTCTTGGATTATGTAGCTTAAAGAAAAATTCAGTTGTACAAATACAAAATGTGAGCCATTTTGGCAGGCATTTGTTTGAAAAAGAGCTAAGGTGTTCCTTAAGATTTTAGTTCATTCATTCATTCATTTGTTCATATGGGAGTGCCTATTCTGTGCCAGGCACTGTGCTGCACAGTGGGGGTGGGGCAGCAGAAACATGAGGAGGGAGACAATAAGAAAACACCCAGACTTATAATTATAATCTGTGAAGTAAATAAACAGGGGGCAGAAATAGGGAATAAAAGGTACCTCTCAGAAGAGGTGACATTGAAAGTAAGACTGACAAGAGAGCTGCAGCACTTTCAGTGGGGACAGAGGCTTGGGCAGTCGGAGGGAAGGCACTCAGGCATCTGCAGGGTCACTGCTCCCCTCCCATGCTAACTGGAGGCCTCCAGACATGGAAGGAATGGGGGAGATGCCAATGGCCTCGCGGCTGAGTGTGGTCCAAGCAGCAGCGCGCAGGCACCACCAACAAGCTCCCATGAGAGCTTCTCATCCCTTCCTAGACCGGGGATTAGGACCGGCATTTTACCGGTTCCCAGGTGTATTTGTTTCCCGGGGCTGCTCTAACAAATTACAGACTTAACAGCCTAAAACAGACAAAATTTATCATCTTATAGTTCTGGATGTCGGAAATCTGCAGTGGGTCTTACCAGGCTAAAATCAAGGTGTTGGTGGGGCTGTGTTCCCTTTGGAAGTTCCAGGGGAGAATCCATTCCTTGCTTTGTCCAGTTTTAGAGGCTTCCCACATTCCTTGGCTCATGGTGCCTTCTTCCATCTAAAACCAGCATCATAGTAATATCTTCAAGTCTCTTCCTCTGATTCTGACCTCTGCTTCTACCTCTGTTGTCACATCTTCTTCTGACTCTGACCCTCCCACCTCCCACTTAAAAGGACCCTGATGATTACATCTGGATAATCCAAACACTCTCCCCTTCTCAAATTCCTCAACTTGGTCATATCAACACAGTCTCTTTAGTTATGTAAGGTAACATATTCACAGGTTCTGGGGATTAGGACATCCTTGGAGGTCCATTATTCTGCCTACCACACCAGATAATTCATATCCATATTAAAGTTTGAGAAGCCCTGGGCCACTGTATTTAAATGGTTTTTCTTTCCTACTTTCCCTGGCTGATCACGTATTATTGGGACTTTGTAAGTTAAGGGCATGGATGATAAACTTGTTTTGCTCGTTGGCTTGACCCCTATACATATGTGGTTCTGTGCAGGTTAAAATCATTCTGATCTTTATTATTAGATAAATGTTGCTTGAGGGAGGGTTTGGGGATTGGGGCTCTGTGTGTGTGTCTGGTTCACATCCTCCTGGATGCCTTAAGTGGTGAAAGCTACTGTATGTGCTGGTGCCGGCTGGAATGTTCGGGAAGATCCATCTCTGCCTATTACTACCAATAAGACCTTGGAGAAATCATCTGACTTCTCTCAGACAACACTTCATCACTTACAAAATGGCGGGTCCAACCCTATGTCATGGAAGTGGTGTGAGGATGTAGTGAGACGGAGGATTTCATGAACGAGGACCCCTGTACAATTACAAGTCGTTCTTTGGTTATGTGTGGATGCGGAACCTTGAAGAATGAAAGAGACCCTCGGATTCTTTGCACTGAGAGCAGGAATGTCCCTACATGTGCTGCCCCCTTGTGGCTAAGGCTTTTAATTAACTTTGGTGTGGGTCAGAAGATTAAGAAAGGAGAGCTGGGCATTTAGACCCCTGAAATCTACACCTGGGCCTGTCCCTCATCCCTGCGAAAGAACCCTGTGGGGCATTACTTGCAAAAATCTGGATGCACATTAGAATTACCTGGAATGGGTCTAAAAGAAGACCTCCAAGGACCCTGCCTCCAAAGAGAGAGACTTCTGAATTTTGATAAATCCCTCTAATTGAATAGAATGTGAGTTATCTCCTGACTTAGGAGGCTGATGTAAGCTTAGGATCCATTAATAGAAGTAGATCAAGTGGAACAAAGGAGGGGACAGTGCCTTGGAGCTGTGTACAGAATATGCAGCTGAATTGGACAATGGGATGGAGATATGGATACCCCACTTCCAGAGGAACTTGGACAAAGTCTTCACAGGAGCAAGACTCAAATGGTGTGGGGACGCTACATTACATAAGGAAAAGGGGAAAGCTGAAGGGGAATGGCTGACTTGCCCAAGGTCACCCAGTGAAATTTGCCAATGAAAACACCTAGAAAAGAAAAGAGAGAGACACACATACACACTTCCTTTTGCTTTTAACAGGTTTATCAGATCACAAAGCCAAATACCATAATGATGAAAATAGTTGAGTAAGAGATTTCATTTTTCTTTCTTAAGTAAACAGCTTACAAAACTCATGTCTGGGGCCGGCCCAGTGGCTTAGCGGTTAAGTGTGTGCGCTCCGATGCTGGCGGCCCGGGTTCAGATCCTGGGTGCGCACCGACGCACCACTTCTCCGGCCATGCTGAGGCCACGTCCCACATACAGCAACTAGAAGGATGCGCAGCTATGACATACAACTATCTACTGGGGCTTTGGGGGGAAAATAAATAAAATCTTTAAAAACAAAAACAAAAACAAAAAAACTCATGTCTGTTGAAAATGTTGGAGTTGAGGAATAAGGACAAAGATGCAGCTAGGGCAGCCGAGGCTGGGTGCCTTTGCCTGCCGTAACCAAAGGGAATCTTTCTGATTATCTCTGAGGATGGCGGATCTGCTTTTACTCGGATGCATTTCCCTGTAGGCTCTCTGGTTGGAACTGAGACTGTGTCTCCGTCACGGCTGATGGGCACATTCTGCTCCCCTAGGGTGCCCTTCCTCCTCAGAGTCCTGCAAGCTCCAGGTGCATGGAAAACACTCCTAAGACAAGTAGAACAGTGATTGCACACGCACACCTGCAAAATTTGCACAAGTAAAAAACAAACACCTATAAACACCTTTTTAAATCCTCACAACCATTTTGTGGGGTAGAACTTTTTTGTTATTGCTATTTAATTATTGTTATAATTATTGTTATTTACAAAGGAGGAAATATGCCAAAAAGCAGACAGCTTGAAAATGGCAGAGCCAGGATTTGAACTCAGGTCATCTGAGCACATGCCTAAATGCCTAAGGCCTAAATGGACCACCGAGAGGTGAAAACACATCAGAGGGTGGTAAGATTTCTGTTACCCTAGTGGCCAGGAGCTTGTCTTACCAGTTCTTCTGCCCAGAGAAGACAAGCCCAAGGACTGGGAGGTGCCAGGGTGGGGAAGGGTGTGTCCCTCCGTGTCGTCCATGTAAGTAACTGCAGTCTGCTCTCTGTTAGACTGTCTGAGCACCTTCAAGAAGAGAAGAAACTTCCTCTGCTGTTACCCGGGGCTCCCAGCAACAGTGGGGGCCCTCTAAACAGGTTGCTGGTCAGATGGAGGCACTTGATCAGTGGAGGACAGTATAAAGGCCCTGTCTGGAAGGCCACGTTCACAGAAGACAGTGCAGTTATTTTCATGGCATCAGCCCCAGGAGGTGATCCTGGTATTAAAAAGTTGCCAACTCTAGGAGCTGTGACCATCTACAGGCAGTGCTCTCTGAGGGCCATCAAGAAACTGTGGGGAGTTGTGGGACCTTCTATTACGGGAATATGTCTTCTTCCTTCTAAGGTGCTATGGACATCGTGTCTGGCACTCTCCAATTGGTATCGTCCTTCTGTGACGCTCGGTAGGAGAGACCACTCCTCAAGTCAGGTCCAGAGTGTGACAGCTCGACAAAGACCCCGGGCGCCCTCACATGAGCACCCTGACACACTGTGCTTACGTGGGCATTTCTCCTCCTCCTCCTCCTCTTCCACCGTCTCCTTTTTGCTTATATATTTTTGTATTTATTATGACATCACTATGAAACTTTCCAGCTGGAAATCTTCCAATAACACAGAAGTACGTGAAATAAAAAGACATCATGTCCCTTTTCCCCTTGCCCCCTCCCCCACTCCCTCCCCTCCCCGGCTACAGGAGGGCAGGGATGTTGTCTGCGCTGCTCTCTGCTGCTGCCCTCACCCAGCACAGCGCTGGGGGCAGGAGAGGGCACGCGATGCACATCTGTGGAGAGAATCAACGAATCGCCATCGTCAGGCTGATGTGATCCTGTTTCTGTACATTCAAAGTCACGTATAGAGTTTACTTTTGTACATACTGTGTGTACTGCATGCAAGTTTTGTTAGTTTTTGCTTCATAATATGGCTTGGAGATCTTTCCTTGACTGTATGTCTAGGCCTGCTTCGTTCTTTTTCACTGCTGACTGAATACACCATCACTACTGGACCACCTCCGTATTCACGGGTGTCTAAGTTCCTTCCATTTCTCACTATGTCCAGCCACGCTGCTGCACGGGCCTGGCGGAGCCCAGGTGAGAGTGTCTCCAGGAAAGACACCTGAGGGGACTCGCTGGATGGAGGGCTCCTCCTTCCTCTCCCATTCACTGCGTCGGATGAATTTCCTGCAAACCTGAATTTCCCTGAGAGACAAGCTGGGCTGAGGAGAAATTCCTTTCCCTGGGAGTGGTGGGAAGTGTCAGTCCTGGGCTTGTGTCCTGTGCTTGGCAAACACACACACACACAGACACACACACACAGACACACACACACAGACATACAGACACACACACACAGACATACAGACACACACACACACACACACACACACACCCCATCCTCTCCCAGCGTGCTCACTAGGGAACTTAATTGTAAAACATGACCCAATTAGTGGTAGGATGTTGTGTGGAAGCACTGAACTGAGAGTCTGCGGTTTGAGTTTAGTGCAGGATTTGTCACGAACATCCCAAGAAAATGTAGAGCAAGTGGCACAGCCTCCACGGTCTTCAGTTTCCTCACCCTAAGATGGGTTGGAGGAGAGCAACACGTAGAGGAGTGGACACACTACCGTTTAAGCAGCTTTCGCTGCTGACCTTCCAGGGCGAGGCTTCGGTTCTCTGCCCTTGGCCCCAGGTTGGCTGTGGGAGCCAAGAAACGAGGAGCTGACGTTTTGGAAAGAGCAGTCGGCTTTCCCAGGTGAGGACGGAGCCAGCAGCTTGGTGACCTCTGCCCCCGTCAGCGGGTCAGCAGCCCCGCCTCCCCCTCTGCCTCCTAGCACCTTTGCTAATGGCTTTTCCTCCATCTGGGATTCTCTCCTCACCTATTTCCGCCTGTCAAAATTCCGTCCTTCAAGGCCTCCAGTCGCATGCTACCTCCTCCATGAAGCTTTCTTTGCTTTTCCCATTGGGGTGTGCTAACTTCCTCCTCATCTCTCCAATATATCTCTATAGTGATGATTCCCAAGTTCATGTTTCCAGTAGAGGCCTTCCCCCTGAACTCCAGACTTGTGCATCCTTCTGCCTATTCAACGTCTTCAGATGGAGGGTGAATAGTCTTCTCATAATCAACATGTCCACCCTGTCCACTAGCCAAGCTTGCTCCCCTGCAGGCCCCCATCTCAGGTCACGGCTACCCCACTCCTTCCAGGTGCTCAGGCCCAAACACGGCGAGCCATCCTTCCTTCCTCCTTCTCTCACACCCTACATCTCATCCATCAGGCGATTCTGCCTCTACCTCCAAAATAAGCCAGACTCTCGCCACATCTCACCACCTCCACTGCTGCCACCCTGGCCCCAGCCCCACTCTCCTCTGGCTTGGATTACCACAATAGCCTCCTACGGCTATGATTCTTTCAAATCCTAAGTCATATCATATCATTCTTCTGCTCAAAACCCTGCAACAGCTGCCATTTTACTCAAAGTGAAAGTCAACTTCCTTAAAACATTCTGGCAAGCTCTGCATCCCAGGCCCCTGTTAGCTCTCTGACGTCGTCTCCTACTACTCTCCCCGGCAGGGTAATCTTCAGCTGTCCTTCGAAATCCACTCTCCACTCTTCTCTGCCCTGTTCTGTGCCCCCAGGAGGCTGGCCCTTCAGGCTTCCTCAACATTGCTCTCTGAGCCTTTGGCTTCCAGTTGTATTCAGTCGATGGGAGGATGGGAGGTGAAAGGATGGAGTGTTTATTCCTCTGGCCCCTTGCACCCCTGGCCTTGGCTAGGCCCTGGCTGTGTTCCTCTGTTAATGACACAGCTCCTGTCATCAGCCCCGCAGACAGCTCTTGCTAGGTTCCAATAATCACTCTCTCCTCTTGTCCCTTCATGCTTAGGGGTGTTCATGCTCGTTAGTATTCCTAGCCCTGGGGTGCCTCGCCCTCTCTGCTGGTTTTCTTTAACCCTGCCCACACCTTTGTGAATAGCTCCTTCTTTAAACTCACTTTACTCCTTTGAGGGCACCCTCTACTTCCCGTCCCTTTCTCACTCTGCTCAAGTTACTCTCTCCTCTGCTCTTCCTCTAGCATGCTGGGCATGCTGCTGCCTCAGGGCCTTTGCACTGGTGCTTCCCTTTTCCTGGCAGGCTCTTTTCCTGGATGCCCATGATCCCCTCTCATGTCCTTTCAGTCACTTAGTTGTCACCTTTTCAGTGACAACTTCTCTCCCTGCCTTTTGAA
Organism: Ceratotherium simum simum; assembly: GCF_057802395.1. Classification (NCBI taxonomy): domain Eukaryota; kingdom Metazoa; phylum Chordata; class Mammalia; order Perissodactyla; family Rhinocerotidae; genus Ceratotherium; species Ceratotherium simum. The sequence goes on from NC_141903.1 coordinate 28,078,198, forward strand.
AACTGCAGCCCCTCTTCTCTAGGAGTCTCATTCTTTTTTTCCCATAATATTTTCCACTATTTAGCATATTACATAATTTACTGATTTATTCTTCCCTCACTAGAATGTAAGCTACACGAGGGAGAGATTTTTGTCTGTTTTGTTTACTGCTGTATCCTCACAACTTAGGTCAATCCCTAGATGTAGTAGACGTCTATAAATATTTGTTCACTGAATAATGTGCTTGAATGAGTGACATGTTGTTCTCATCTCTGATGGGGTCTGCATTAGTTTCCTGTGTCTGACCTTAAAAAGCATCACAAACTAGGTGGCTTAAAACAACAAAAATTTATTGTCTTCTAATTCTGGAGACTAGAAGTCCAAAGTCAAGGTGGCTGCCTGGCTATGCTCCCTCCAAAACCTACAGGAAGGATCCTTCCTTGCCTCTTCCCAGCTTCTGATGGCTTGCTGGCAATCCTTGGCTTCCCTTGGTTAGCAGCTGCATCTCTCCAGTCTCTCCCTTCATTGTCACGTGGGCTTCGCCTTGTGTGTCTATCTCTTCACACGGTGTTTTTTATAAGGACACCAGTCATATTGGATTAGGGGCCTACCCTACTCCAGTATGAACTCATCTTAAATAACGATGCCTACAACAACCCTATTTCCAAGTAAAGTCGCATTCTGAGGTACTGGGGGTTAAGTCTTCAATATATTATTTTTGGGGGCACAGTTCCACCCATAACATCATAAGTGGTTTTCAATTTTTCCCTTGAATTATAGTACCCATGAGCATATCTTATTATCCCAACTAGATTGTAAATCTTCCAAGAAAACAAATTCAACTTTACATCTGAAGGGGCAAACTGGCTTCTCTTGGGCTGGGTTTGGCCTGCAGGCGTGTGGCTCTGCCCTGAAGTACTGGCCCACACAGTGCTTAGGAAGATTATCTCGATTAGTTTGTGAACATTTAAAGGTTTGGAAACTTGAAAATCTGGATGTCTGGTTTCCATGACAAGTCAGAATGTCTGGTCACATACCAGAGGAACGTTGCACCATGTTCCTCATGGCCTGGAGCCTAGCGGGGACTTCTGCTTAGACTGGGCAGTGCCCTCCTCACACCAAAGATTTATATACATCCTATTAGTTCTGTTTCTCGGGAAAACCTTGGCTAATATACTCTTCATTCAATTATATGTCTAATACCTAAGCCATTCCCACCACCTCCATTGCTACCACTTTGGTTCAAGCCATCATCATCTCTCTCCTGGATGTTACATTTGCCACACACCTGGAATCCCAGCTGCAGCCTATTTTCCAAGGAGTAGCCAGGAGTGAACCACAAGTCAATCATGTGACTCCTCTATTTACTGTCTTCCATTGGCTCCCATCTCACTCAGAGTAAAAGTTGAAGTCCTAAGATGGCCTGCAAGGTCCTACACAATCTGGGCTCCTGCTGCTTTCTCTGAACTTGTCTCTATACCCTGCCCTGCCTCACTAGACTCCAACCACATATGCTTTCCCTTAACATGCCACACATGTTCCAGCCTCAGGGCCTTTGCACCTGCTGCTCTCTCTGTCTAGAAAGCTCTTCGTTCTGGCTAATTCATCTGAGCTAGAAGTTGAATAGCACTGGTTTTTTCCATCTCAAGAGAAGCAATGACTTTATCCAGAATGGACCATTCATTTCAGATTTGCCAAAATGTGTGTCTCAACCAGCTGCCTCGTCAGGGTATCATCTCTGACAGATGGCCTTCCATTAGTTGGCCTTTATCATTTACAATTTCTGATCTCTGTTGCTACACCTGTATAAGAATAATGTGCAGGCAAGTCAAGGGGACACAATACATCTGAGCATTTGTCCTCATGTGCAACTTAGACCATGGTTTCTCTTCACTGTCTGATTCTCACGTACCTCCCAACGTTCTGAGTGGCTGCTTTCTAAAGAAACCCTTGCCTTTTTTTCTTAGGCCCAAGAAAACATCCTAATTCATACTTAAAACACTGTGCTTTGGTGAGGGAAAAGACATGGGACACATTATGGGACATGGATACTTTAAACAGATGTGCACAGAGAAAACATCTTCCATAGTGGCACTGTGATCAGAGACACCCTGTGCCCCCTCAGTCCCTGCCCTGCCCCAGCCCTCCTCTCCTGGGTCTTCCATAAGATGTCAGCTGGTCCAGAGGGGTCAGTATCAGATCACCTGATCCTTCCTCACTGTAGTCGCGGAAAGAGCTCATACAACGGAAGAGTGAAGCTCCTGGGCTGTGGAATCAACTAGACCTGGCTAACGCCCTGAATCTGACATTCACAAGTGGTGGGGCCTTGGACATCACTCTTCATTAGTTTCCTCACTTCCAAAATGGAGATGATATTGCCCACGTATGGCGCTGTTATGGGGCTTCAATGAAATAATGTATAATGAATGCCCGGCCCGTAGTAAACATTCAGTAACTGGGAGTCAAGAGGAGTCAGCATTGAATCTGAAGCCAGACTTCAGAGACAAGGGCGAGACCCTGTCACCTGGGGCTGAGCTGGTGTGTGCAGTGGACACTCCTGACCACTCCAGTGAGACTGACCCCTAGGCTGTTCTTCCTAGAATAGAAACTTGACCAGGCCACCTCCCTCCTCAAAATGCTTATGACACTGCCCTCCAGTCCATCCTCCAAGCGGCCTGCAGGGCAGGTGGTCAGGACCCTGCCCTCTCTCGGCCCACACCTCCTCACTCTGTGGACACTCACCACTGAGCTTTGGCATCAGGAAACGTTAAGGAATTAGTGATCCTTGAGCTTGGTTGTCAGATCAGATGTGTCTCTATCTAACCTTGTTGGCATTCAGCCATATTTTCTCCATCTCTTTTGGGAGATTTTCTGAAATTCAGCCACACCGTGTCAATTGCATTCCCCTGCTCTGCTCCTTATCCAAAATGGAGGAGGAGTTGGTCTGGTGTGACCAGTTTTTGTGCATACTTGTAGCCTTAACATGCTTGGTCCTCTGTCCTTTCATCTGTAATATGCTGCACTCCATCAGATAACTTCCTGGATTCCTTCTGACCAAGACTATGGGAGCCAGTGGCTGGGGGCTTGCACGTTCACCAGCGAGGGGTGGGCTCGTTGATGCTCCTGGGGTTGAAGTGAGATGCTGCGCCCACAGCTCCAGCTTCACCCGGTTAGCCGAGGGAGGTGTCTGCAGAGAGGCCGGGCGGGGATCCCTTCCCAGTGGCAGTGTGCGCCAGTCAGTCAGGAGGGAGTGAGAACAGCAGCCTTGATTCCTGGGATGCTCGCTGCCCTCCTCCCCCGCCCTGACCGCCCCCACAGGAACCAAACTGTGTATCTGAATCCTAGAATGTGAGGAATGTACCACAGCCTGATAGGCATGAAGCAATCTGCAGAGAGGCAGGGAGGAGCTCTGCTCCCCAGTCAGAGGCCTGACAGTGCACAGGCTATGGGTCCTGAGGGCTGGGCTGCCCCTCCCACCCTCCCTGGGCCTCCTGCTGCAGCCAGGATATCAAAGGCTGCATTGTGCATTGAGCAGGGGCCTTGGTCCCTTGTGTGTCCGGGAGGAGCTGGGAGGAGGGACACAGTTGGAAGGCTGTACCCTCCCAGCGCTCTTCTGGCTGATATTCCCAGGGGTCTCGGCCTGAGGAGGATGGTGCACACATGGGTGGCTGCTTCTGCATCCCCGGGGAGCTTAGTCTGCCCTGGAGCCCAGGTGAGTTTTCTGGGGGACTCTAGCCTGTGGCTTGGCTGAGTTGGCTGTTTCAGTGAAGGCTCAAGGATCTGCTGGGGTGGGGAAGCTGCTCTTCCAAAGATGGGGAGATGGTTGTGAGTGCTGGCTCTCCCCTCCCTCCCTCATTCAGTATTTGTCACTCTGGCTTTGTGAAAAGGGAGTGAAGCCTGGGAAGCATCTACTTTTCCTGAAGAGAGAGGCTTTGAGCTGGCTCTGCGAGGAAGGAGTGCTGCTCTTGGCTGCCACTCCCAGGGTGTGACTAAGCCCTTCCTTCCTTCCTTGCTTCCCAGGATTCCCTAGGTCAGGAAGAGAGCTCAGGCAGTGAGTTCCTCTGGGACCACAGGCGGTCATAAACTTGGCCTCAGTCACTCAACCCTATTTTCATCAGGGTTGCTGTTACTGGAGAAAAACAGGCAGTTTCCTGCCTCCTACCTGTTACAGTGTGATTTTTTTTGGTATGTCCAGTTAAGGCCATGGAGAGTTGTTGCTCTGAGAAATTGTCAAGTCATCTGAGACTTGATGTAGGTGACTAACCATCTTGATTTGCCTGGGACCGAGGGCTTACCCAGGATGCAGTCAGTGCTAAAACTGGGGCAGTCCCATGCAAATCGGGATCGCTGGTCACCCTAATGCAAGCTCCTTGCTTCTTTTCAGAGCAGGGCCAAGGTGGGGCCCTGTGGTCTCGAGGATGGCATTTGTCAGGACGAGTGCTGGCTTTGGGGGAAGGAGATGGATTGGGAGAGGACTTGCTTGGGAGATGGAGAGTGTTAAGCCAAGGGATCATTCCTAACCCTTGTGAGGATTCCACATCTTCCTGGAGCATCACCACAGTTCCTTGGAAGGGAGCCCAGGAGATTCTCAGCCAAGGGCTGTCTACTCTCTGACAGATGACTTTTCCCTATAGTCTTGTGACCTGGGCTCACAATGTGAAAGGCACTAGAGATCCTTAAAACAAACCTGAAGCAGCCATGTTCTGCTTCCTCTGTTTGAAGTCCCAGCCTAGGGACCTTGGCACCTCCAGGAGGAGGAGGCTCCCAGACTAAGACCACCCCCGACCTAAAACTATACGCAAATAAAGTCCCACACAATGCCCTTGGCACAAAAGGCACAGCCTTCTGCTATGAAACATTTTGCTTCTCCAGATTTCTGGGATTTACAAACTTTTCAGATTCTCCTCCTAAATCCTGCTGTCATTGTGCCCCATGGGTGCAGACCTAGCACGAGGGTGGGGGAGCCTGAAGGATCACTGCTCTGCAAGCTGAGGACCAGATTCCAGATCTGACTCAGTCTCCCTCCACTGGGGCAGGCATCATTGTGGTTGATCACCTGGCCTTGAGGCCTGTCTGGATTTGATCTTGGTTCTTTGACTTGCCTTGAGCAATTTATTTAACCACTCTGGGTTTTAGTTTCCTCATCTGTAGATTTTATGATATAATTATGCCTTCCTCATAGGGTTGTGGCAGGGATTAAGTCTACGTGTGAAACACATAAAACAATCTGGCATGCAGTAAAGTAAGCACAATAAATGTTAGCCATATTAATTACATTTCTATGGCCATAGCATATCACACTCTCTCTCCAGGCCTCTATTTGCTCATCTATAAAGTGAACAGGTTGTAAACTCAGCCTGCGGAGGTGTCTTATGGAGCTCTGCCCCCACTCCCTGACCCCCAACTTCAGCTGGAGCAGCTCTGCTTCTGTTCGACATTCTGTCCTTCAGCTCAAGATTCCATGTAAAGGAGTTCTGCAGCTCAAAACAACCAACTAATATTGAAGTATCCTCAAAGTTCTTATGACACTATCATTCAATTATTTTATTCTTTCATCTGTTTTTTGCCATTGATAATTAGTTGGCATCCCGGATTCACTTTTTCACCAAGAGTCAGCTTGCTATTCTGTTGAGGCTTTTTGTGCTATCCCCCCTTACCGTTCTCCATACTTGTAGGGCCTTCCCCTAGGGAGGTTGATATGGGTGCTGTAGGTCTGAGGCCAGTTGATATAAACATTCCCTTCTAGGTTCCTCCATTTGTCCTAGAGAAATGGAATGAAGTATGAGACACATCCTGGAACAACTTAAAAGATGTGTGACTTTTGGCAAGTGTCTTATATTCTTTGAACCTCAGTTTTCCTGTCTGTAAACTGGATCTAATGGTAGTATCTATCATATGGAGCTTTTGTGACTGTTAAATCAGATATTTCATCTCATGGATTGAGCCCAGGGTCCAGCTTCTGAGAACTCCTCCGTAATTGTGGGCTGTTTTATTGTTAGCTAATAGGAACCACTCCCACATCCCTTCTTCCTAATTCTGACTCCAGTGGAGTAGGAGTCTGTGCTCATGTTTCTTTGGCTGCTTCTGCCATTGTGTCTCTTTAAGTGGGAGTAAACTGCGAGGACCGACAGTCCTCGGGTAAGGGAGGCAGGAAAAGAGAAGGCTCTTGATAGCACGGAGCCCCGGACAGCTGCCCAGCTGGTTTGCTGCGGTGTGACACAATGCTGAATGTTGGCTCTGATGACCCCCGGCATGCTGCGTTCTCTCACGTCTGCCTGCAGCATCCGTTCCCCTGTGATGTTGCTCGTCTGCTCACATAAATCTCCCGGTTGCACATGGTGAGAGGGTGGGTGTCCGGCCAACTGATATCATCTCTGACTTTCTGGACCCTTGGAGATTCTTGCCATTGTTTAATAACAAACTGTAGCTGCTCATTTAGGGGCACAGAGCATGTCATATCAAAGTTCGTTGGTCTAAAAGCTTCTAGCACCTCCCCCATATCTTCAACGCTTGCTTGAAGAGTTAGGCAGACTTACACTCTTAAACAGAGGATGTTGGAGAGAAACATTTGCCTCCATTGATCTCTGGTGCCTGTAACTTTACTTTCAACCTTTTTGGTAGATGCGAATCATCAGGATAATAATAGGAGATGGAACATGTATGCCGACAAGAGTAAATGATGCTTCACATTCGAACTTTAAAAAACTTGTCAGGCATTTTGAACTTACTGATAATAGAGAATATGAGAGCAATAAACCCACCATCTAGCTTTAGCAAATTTCTACTTTTTGCCATATGAGATTCAGAACTTCTTTATTCCTTTCTCTTACTTTTTGAAAAAATAAAACATAAGATACAATTAGGATCCCCTGGTAGTTCTTCCCAATCTCATCCCCTCTCTCCCTCCCCCAAATTAATCATTTTCATGAATTCAGTGGTTTTGTGCTTTTATTACATATTCATGTACTCATAATCACTGCAAAGAATTTATTTTGAAGATTTTTAAACTTAGACAAAATGATATCACTATGCAACTTGGTTTCTTTTTGCTCAACATTATGATCTGAGATATATCACGCAGATGGACGTAGCTGCAGTTCTAATTTGATGTTTGTTCCAGCCAGGACAGTGTGGGTTTACATCATAAAAACTGCTGGTGGTATGCTGTCGGGTTGAAGGAGGAAAAAGTACGTGGGTGGAGAAAAAAATCACGCAGGGAAAGGTTTACTGTTTAGTTTTCTTCCTAAAGTCGGAGGTGGTGGTGGGTGGGTAGGAGCAAGGAGAGACTGAGAGAGGAGAAATGGGCATGAAGTCTCATTTCCAGCAAGTTCTGTGAGTGATATGCTTCCTGGATTAGAGACTGAGGTCAGGTTAATGTAGTGGAAACAGCAAGGTCTGTACCCAGTGATCTGGATGGCCTTTGACTCTATCACTAACTTGCTGTGTGACCCTGGTAAAATCACCACTCGTCTCTGGGCCTTAGTTTCTCAATACCAAAATTAGGAGTGGAACTAAATGATCTCTTAAATCTCTTCTAACATTCATTTTCTATGATTATTGCCTCTTCCTCATTGTTATCCCTCACATTCAATATGTGGAGATGCCTTCTCTCTTCTGACTTTAAAATACGTCATTCAGTCTATTCTCTCACTTCTCGTTGATAAGATCACAGTCTGCATTCTCACACTTAGACCCCTAGAATGCCACAGCAGCTTTTCAGCTGGCCTGCCTGCCTCTCTTCCTCCTCTCTCCCTGTCCTTCCTGTGCCACCTCGGGTAGAATTTCCACTTTCATTATGCCACTCCCATGCTCAAGAATGTTTCATGACTCCCTATTGCTTGCTGCATCCGTTCTAAGTTCTTCTGCTTGCCTTATAATGCTCTCCCTGTCCTGAGTCTACTGTATTAATTTTAGCCCTATGATCACCTACCTCTCTGGTACATTCAGGCTGGCCTCTGCTGTCTCGTGTGCATGCAAAACTCATCCCTCCATCCTGCTGATCTCTTTCTGGTAATCATGCTTTTCCCCACCCATACAAATCTACCAAGAAAATAAAAGGCGAGCTGCCAACTAGGGATAATATTTGCAAACCACATATCTGATACTTGTATCCAGAACGTAAAGAAAAGAAACCTCTTATGACTCAGTAATGAGAAGGTAAATAACTCAATTAAAATGGGACAAAACGTTTGTACAGACACTTTCACTCAGAAAATATAAGGATGGCAAATAAGCACGTGAGAAAAAAGGCTCAACATCATTAGTTATTAGGGAAACGCAAATTGAAACAATGAGATAAAACTGTATACCTACTAGAATGGCTACTTAAAAAGACTGATATTGTCAAGTGTTGGTGAGAATGTAGAGCAACTGGAACTCTCTCACATTGCTGATGGCAATGCAAAATGGCACAGCCACTTTGGAATGTGTTTGGCAGTTTGGCAGTTTTTAAATAAATCTCATTGTTTTTTGAATTGAGTGTTAGTAACTTTTTCTGACCAATAATAATAGTAAAAATGAAACTAGCTGACACAAAAAGTAATTTATTGATTCATAAATGAAAAGTCTGGGAGCTGTTTGTTTGAAGTATGGCTGGATCAAGATATTCAAATGATTTTATCAGGAAGTTGTCTTTCCTAAGCTCTGTTTGAACTGGGTTGGCCTCAACCTCAGGCAGGCTTTCTTCCTGTGGTGGGCCCCACAGCTCCAGGCTGTCATATTCACAGTTTCAAGTGCTGTGGAAAGAAATCTTCTCTTCCCTAAGAGTGCTGATGAGGGTCCTAGGACCAGTTCTCATTGGCTTAACTTGGGTCACATGGCCATGGCACAGCATAGCCTGATTGGCCTATGCTTGAGTCATGTGCCCACTTTTGGAGGTAAGGGTAGAGTCAGCCCTATCTGAACCGCATAGACTGGGTTCATGTGGGTCACATGGCTAATGAAGAAGCCAGGGATTGAGTCCAGGACTGTCTGACTGCAGAGTCTTTGTTCCAAGCCACTTTTCTACCTGCCTCCAGTGTTAGAAAACAAATGCATGACCATTACAGAACATTTAGAAAGTAGAAAAAAGTCTAGAAAACGTGATTAAAAATGACTCAGCAGGGGCCGGCCCCATGGCTTGGTGGTTAAGTGCGCGTGCTCCACTGCTGGCAGCCTGGGTTCGGATCCCGGGCGTGCACTGGCGCACTGCTTGTCCAGCTATGCTGAGGCCGCGTCCCACATACAGCAACTAGAAGGATGTGCAGCTATGACATACAACTATCTACTGGGGCTTTGGGGGAAAAAATAAATAAATAAAATTATAAAAAAAAAAATGACTCAGCAATAGCCACCATGGATCATTTCGTTGATGTCCTTTCTGTCACTAAAAAAATTGTATATTTTTCCTAAAGTATTTAATTCTACATGATAGTTTTTTATTGCCTTGAATCATCTCTGGTTCTTTTTCAAGGCCCAGCTCAAGTCTTCGAATTCCTTCATGTTGAAATATAATTCCTTGTGTAAAAGAACTCTGTATACTGTAAATCCCTGTGCAACTATTAACTCTTCTTCCTATCAAAGAGCTCACTCTAATTTCTAGGTTCCTTGTTGCTTCTCAAGGAGCCACCCTCTGGCTCGTGGGTCCCAAGGCCTCTGGTGCATTGGCTCTTTCTACTCCAGAGATTCTCACACTCTAGACGGCATCAGAAATCCCCAAAGTGCTAATTAAAAATGCACATCTCCAGACTCTACCCTTAGATATTCTGAGGTAAGGTAGGTAGAGAAGGGTTCTAGGAATATTTTTAATTCATCTTTTATTAAAATTTACCATTCATACAGAATTGTGTATGAAATTATATGTGTACAGCTTGGTGAATTTATACAAGGTGAAGATATCCATTCATGCTGCTTCCTGTGGCTGTAATTCGTTTATTCTCATTGCTGTGTTGTATTTAATTGTACACACTATCCTTTACTTATCTATTCTAGTGTAGAGGAATATTTGAGTTGTTGCCAGGTTTTGGCTGCTCTGAATATTTTAGTAGATTTGTTTTGGTGAACGTATGCATGTATTCTTTTGAGTATATACCTAGGAGTAGAATTGTTGAATCTATGTTCAGCTTGAATTGATACTGTCAAAGAGTTTTCCAAAGTGAAAATTTTCACAATTTATTCTCACACTTGCAGTGTAAGACTTCCAGTTGCTGTGTATCCTAACACACGCTTGGCTTTATCTGTCTGCATTTTACCCAGTCTGTGGAGTGGTATTCCAGTGTGGTTTTAGTTTTCATTTCCCTGGTGAGCTTGAGAAAGTTTTCATAAATTTATTTGGCCATTTGGATATCGTCTTTGGTGAAATGCCTATTTAAGCCATTTGCTCATTTTTATGGCAGGTTGACTACCTATTTCTTAAAGGTTTTTAGCATTCTTTATATATTCTGGATTCAAGCTCTTCAATGAATATATATATTGTCTATAATTTTTCTATTCTGTCACTTACCTTTCACTTTCTTAATTGCATCTTTTGATTAACAGAAGTTCCTAATTTTAATGTATTCCAATTTACCCACTTTTTTGTGGGGGAGGGTAATGCTCTTTCCATCCTGTTTACGAAATCACTGGCTCCAAGTCATGCAGATATTCTTCTATATTTTTCTACAAGTATTTTTGTACAGGCATCTTTTACAAAACAAGTACCTAAGTAATTCTGATGCAGACTGTCCACAAATCACGTTCTGTGAAACTGCGATTTTCTGCTCTAAACCTCACACATCCTATGAGGGCTGTGTGCCCCGCCCTCTCCCCTCACCTCATGGGCCCTCATTGCCTTCAGGCCATTGTCTCTTCTCATGCAGTCTTACAGCAGGGACACACTCCCAAAGTTTGCCAGGGCCTGGTGTAAGTGAGTGACCTGACAGTGTGGGGACTGCGGTGGCCAGAGAACAAATGCCCTGTAAAGGCGTGGCAACCACTCAGCCCCAGCGGACTACTGCCACATGAGAACGAGGGCCTCAGGCTACAGATCTTCCAGTTTTCAAAGCAAAGCTGAGCATCTGAGTTATGTAAAATATCCCGCTTTCTAAATGATGTCAAGGAATTCAGACTTTAAAAATGCACTGTGTGGGCGAAAGAAAGAGAGAGAGAGAGAAAGAATGAAAGAAAGAAAGAAAGAAAGAGGGGGGTGGGGAAGGAGGGAGGAAGGAAGGAAGAAAGAAAGAGAGAGAGGAAGGAAGGAAGAAGAAAGAAAAGAGATGTTTGTAGGTTTGCTATGGCCTGTGGCCTCTGGTCTACCAGTTTCCAAACTTCGTCCTAGAGTAGAGAAGCAGGCACCACTCCAAGTGTGATCCTGGGACCAGGAGAAGCATCACCTGGGATCATATTAGAAACGCAGAACCTCAAGCTTTCAACCACTGAGGCGGAATCTGCATTTTATCAATATCCCAGGTGATTCATACCCACATTAAAGGTTTAGAAGCACCAATCTAGACATGTGGTTTTCAACACTGGCTCAAATTAGAATCATTCGGGGAACTTAATAAAAATAGCTACGGCTGGGCTGCACTACAAACCACATAAATCAGCTTTGCTGGAGATGAGGCCTAGGCGCCGGTATTTTTACAAAGCAACTCGGGCGATTCAAAGAGACAGCCAGGGTTGAGAAGCACTAACTGGGATCAATGCCTCATTTATGAGTGGGAAAAGTGAAATCTCAAAAAACGGACAGATGAAACGTCTTGCCCAAGACCACTTAACTAACGTGAGGGAGAATCTGATTTGTGCTCAACCTCCCATCTCATGATTCCCAAGCCAGTGCCTTTTGGCTACAGTTACTTTTGGTTCCTGGAGGCAGAACCACAAAATGATCTTGTTCAACGATAGCTCATCACTGCCAGCTTTCCAGCTAAGCTGCTTAGATTTCAGCACTGACCCCTAACAAGATTCACTGGATGAAGAGCTGTGAGCTGATGGGGCCCTCCTTCTGCCTATTCAAGCCAAAATCTATTTCATTCTCCCTGTACATCACCCAAAAAAGTGTTAACTGCTTCTGCTTTGAAGCACTGGAAGGTCCTCCCCTTGGGTCTCAAAATCTGGCTGCATAGGCACAGAGGGGGACTCCTGGCAGCAGCACGAGGATTTGGGTTCAGCACTAACCAGCAGTGACTGGAGGGAGCATGGCTGCTCTGTCCCCTGTTCCTCTCGGGCTGCATCAACAGAAGCACAGGTCCGGAATGCAAACGCGATAGGCCTGGTTGACTTGGACCCACCATCATTTTGCAATTGAAGAAACTGGGGGAATTAAATGGTTGACTCAGAAGTAGTGGTTGAGCCACAATTCCTAACCCCTCTTTCTAGGACCAAGTAACGCTTTTAATATTCTGACTCCATGGTATGATCCTTGAGCAGTTTCATGCTCAAAAGAACAGAGTAACCAAAAGTAATGTGTTCGGGACTTGAGTTCTCTAGTTGTATTTTGGGGATACCGTGAAGGAGGCCCACATTCCATAGCAAGACTTGTGAAATTCCTTCCTATTCTCTTACATCTTCTGCCTCATGCTTTATAGCTGCACTCTTTTCTCTAACTCTCTGCCATCAAAATAGCCTCCTCCCTCACTCTAGCCTGTGCCATCATCTTCTTTCTTCTCCTTTTCTCGCCAATTCTACAGCTGCAAAGACAGGAACATTTTGAAGAGTCGGGGAGGAGAGAAGTCCCATACAGGACTCTATTTAGTGGCACACAGAAGGACAGTCTGGGGACAATCATACATGTCAGGGCCATTAAAACCACACCCCAGTCAGCTCCCCAATGATGCCACTCTCCCTTGCTCTGGTCAAGCACTTCCATTATCCAGCCATTGGCGTTACACCTTGCTATAGTCAGATCTATAATGACTTTGTAGGCTCAACATATACTGAGCACCTTCAGTGTACTAAGCCATGAGACTCAGTCTGACCTGTGGCCGGGAATCTGTTTTTATTTTCGTGTGTGTGAGGAGATCAGCCCGGTGCTAACATCTGCCAATTCTCCTCTTTTTTTGCCGAGGAAGACTGGCCCTGGGCTAACATCTGTGCCCATCTTTCTCCACTTTATATGGGATGCCGCCACAGCATGGCTTGCCAAGCCGTGCGTCGGTGCGCACCCGGGATCCGAACCGGCGAACCCTGGGCTGCCACAGTGGAGCGCGCACACTTAATTGCTTGCGCCACCTGGCCGTCCCCCCTTTTTTTTTTTTTTTTATTAAAATGGGGACACCCAGGCTGCTGAAGGATTGAGATAGCATGTATGAAATTTCTTTGATAACAATTGAGTACTAAATAATTATAAGGCAATGGTGATAACAACTAGAATTCTTCCATGCCACCAGCCCTGGAGAAAAATCGTTGCTTGACAAAAACTTGAAGTCCTTGCTTATAGCTTGCTTACCCTCTTACAAATGATCTTTCCTCTGATCGTCTCCAGGTAAAGAAACTCCTTCTAAGGATCCAACCACATCGAGTGAGTTTATATCTTCATCTGAAGACAAGGAAAAATGTTTCCTGCCACAGAACATGACTCCAGGTATCTAGACCTGCAAAACAAGTCCTATTTAAAACATATATATTTTCCATGTAGAATATTGCAATAACCTCCTTATCTCTCCCATCTACATGATCCCTCCTTCTTATCCTTCTGGGCACCACCAAATGTATCTTCGTAGGCATGACCTTGACTATGATATTCACTTGCTCACAAATCTTCCAATGCTCTCCATTGCCTACAAGATTAAGTTAAACCTTCTCAGGCTGACACTCAAAGCTTTTCACAATCTGGCACATATTAGGAGCTCCATACATATTTTCTGTATTAAAGAAAGTATATTATTGGTTAGATTTTAAGATGCTGAAGGGCAGGGGTGAATTTTTTTGAATAATTATGTATTCTAAATATATATAAAAGGATTATTTGTACATAGTTGGTGCTCAGAAAATGTTTGGTAAATAAACGATGAATAGTTGAGTAAATATGTAGAGGTCATGTCTGTATTCCACATAGTACCTAACATGGTACCTTATACATAGTAGGTTCTCAATAAATATTTGTTAAATAAATGGACAAGTGAATAAAGGGTTGAATATGTGTGGTGAGATTGACTGAATAGAAGGGCATCTGTATGAATCATTCAGAAGCAGAAAAAGATTTTGAAATTAGTGTGAGAAAAATCTTATTCTCAGTACACGTCTCTCACAAGGTTCCCCTTCAGAGACCTCATGAAGCTGGCAAAGAGAGAGTTGTCATTAGAGAGAGCTACACTGGGCTGAACCTTGTACCAGAAACTCTGAGGATGACCCTGTAGATGACTCAGTGTCTGCTGTACAGTAACAGGGACCATTTCTGAGGGAAAACTATGTGCCAAGCATGTGCTAAATGATCCCCACATAGTCTTCTCATCCTCATGTGCTCACCTCTAGGAGGTGGCACCAAACTCACCATTTTGAAGGTGGCAAACAGAGGCTCAGAGAGAGAGGTGGCCTCCCCACTGACACACAGTTAATACTGATGAGAAAGGGACTCAATCCCTGGTCCTTGTTTGTAACCACGATGTTCTATTGCCCTCCAAAAATATACTTCTCTCTGACATACAGAATATAGATTTGTGAAAAAGATTAACATTATGAACGTTTTAAAGGACATAATTCATGTAAATAGATATTGTATAAATGTCATACCAGATGCTTTCATTTCCTCATTTCAAATTCGGTCAAACTTCTTGGTTGACAATGAGGAAAACCTTGTCCTTTGTTCTTGCTATTGTGTCAATCTGCTTATCTGTCTGTCAGCTTGGGCCACTCCTGCAAAAAGCTGAATCACCATCTGTTGTTCCATGAACGCAGTGGAGTCAGCATTTAACTAATCAACGCATGAAGGCCAATGAACAAAAGTTCCTGTAGGTGAAACTTAACTGACTGAGGCTGAACTTGTCCATCATTCAGCATTTTCAGCCATGTTGCTGTTTCCAGGAAGGTCACAGAGTGACAAGGGGAGACTTGGCTCCAGCAGTCAACCTCTCCTTTCTGTGGAAGAGTCAAAGACAGAATCAATCAGACACATTATCATGATTAAACGACCGGTTTTCAGAAGGATTAAAAAAATGACAAAATGCATTTCACACTAAAACTAGAGCGAACTTGAAATTTATTCCCCGTCTTGTGCAGCTGGTGATGTGGAGGGCGCTGTAGGGTCCGGCAGTAGGCCCAGAGGACTGCTCTGAGTATCAGCTCTTACTAGTTGGATCTCAAAAGCAGTTTACTTATCTGAATCCTGGTCTTTTGAGTTGCATATCCAAGGATTCACGTGGGTGGCAGAGAGCCACAGTGAAGGGACTGTTATTCATCAGGGGCTATTCTGAGTGAGATTCTAGAGGGGAGTTGGGATCAGGCTTTGGAAGGACAAGAGAGGCAGGTTTGGTGAAAAGGAATCACAGAATCAGTTTGAGTCAATGTTCGTTACAGGTGTGACAAGACGAGGGAAGCGAGAGCAGTAATTGCTGGAGGACTGGGGTGAGGGTGGGGGGTTTGCAAAGGGCAACTGCTAATGCTTAGTGTGTTTATTGAACATTTAATATGTACCAGGCACTGAACAAAAAGCTTTATATGCATAATCTCATTTAGTAAGCCTCTTAAAACCCCTGTGGGATAGGTACTCTACAAGCCATTCTGCTAACGAGAAAAGTCAAGCGTAGAGAGGTAATGAACTGTTCAGGGTGGCGCACTTAGCAAGGGCACAGCCAAGTCTTGAGCCCTGGGCCATGTGACTCCTCCTCCCCGGGTCACCTCCTCCTAGAGATCAGTGTACAGTGAGGCCACCAGACGGAGGGCTGGACCCGGACTTCTGAAGACGGAGGACTTGGATGAGATTAGGACACAGGCCAGGGAGGAACCGAGTGGAACAAACATCCAGCAATGTCAGGTCAGTTGGGCATGTTTTATTGGAGCTGGTCTGCAGCCACAGCATTGTCAGGACTTTTGGGTTAAAGACAGGCCTTTTAAAGGTAGGAGTCCAGGGCTGCCTTGTGGACCCAGGCCAGCATGACAGGGGCCGTCTCTAATGTGCTCAGGAATTTGCAAAGGCCCTGGCAAGTTAAGGCTAGAAGAGAGACCTCCATGACTATCCAGCCCGATGCCTTCTCGGTTCATTGTGTTTGATAATTATTAACAGGATTGCTACTTATTGTCTAAGGAAGACATGGCAAAGTGCAATTATAGGATGAACCTCCTCAGTGTGGCCTTTCTGGACAGCACTCTCCGAAGGCACACCCCACCCTCCAAGTGCTCCATCACCTTATCTCTATATTTTTACATTTTCTTCATAGCACTTTTCTCCATCTGAAATTATTGTGCTCATGGAACTGAGTACTTGCTGAGAATACAAGCTCCCTGAGAACAGGGAGCACGTTTATTTTGTTTCCTGCTGTTTCTCAGCACCTAAAACAGCTTCTGCTCACAGTATTGGTTGAATGAATGTGCATTTTGAAGAAATTAAAGATGGACATTACATTAGCCAATTACCCTGACAAACATTAATAAACGCATTAACAGAAAGAAACAGATTAGAAAATGTATATGTGTATGTACAATGCATAAAGTGTATAGTATCTATTACATAGCATAAATTTGACATACTAATACATTTCCATAAATATAGATAAGTTAGTGTTTGTCTGGAACTTGCACAAATCATCCACAGGAGGAAATATATATCCTAGCTGTTTCTATGTCAGCACCATCACCTCAGTGCCAGGCAGCATAGGAATAAACCCTGTACAAAGCAGAAATAACCAACTCGAGTGCAGGAACTAACTCCTGAGATTCCAGAACATTTCAGACTTCAGCATTTTTTTTTTCTGAGGGGAAATGTTAAAGAAGGTACTTGGAGAATCATTAAGATCACCTGTAATCTCTAACTAAGGAGGACACCAATTTAGGGTTTGGGTGTGGGAAACATTGGGGCATATCTAATTCTTTCTCCCCTTTTATTGCATTTCTAGCCTGATGTTTCTCTCTCTTTTTGCTTTAAGATCTGACGCTCTCCTTCAGTGTGAAGAGCCGCTCCAGGAGGTGTGTAAACGGCCCCTTACAGGAAGCGGCCAGGAGGCGACTTTGGGCGCTGGAGAATGAGGACCAGGAGGTGCGTGCACTGTTTAAGGTGAGCTTGGGCGGAGCGGTGCAAACTCTGAGCCTGCCTTGTGTCCGTCCGCTCCAGGCTCCTCAGCACCTAGGACAGCGCCAGGAACAAAGTAGGCCTTCAAGAAAACATCTGACTGACTGTGTGAATGAATGAAAATGTACACATTCCCTGCTCAACAAGAATGGGCAGGAACTCAGAATGGGGCAACCACTGGATTTGGACTCAGAAAATTTCGTTTCAAATCTACCACTGTTAGTTGTATGACCTTCCACGTTACTTGACCTCTGTAGAATGGGAATCATTACAACATCCACCCTCACTAAGTATACTTTTTTTTAATGTGGCAGATTTGAATTTTATTGTAATAAAATATACATAACATAAAATTTTCAATTTTAATCATTTTTAAACATACAATTCAGTGAAATTAAGTGCATTCACGTTGCTGTGTGACCATCATCACTATCCATTCCAGAACTTTTTCATCACCCCAGACTGAAACTCTGTACCCACTAAACAATAACTCTCCTCTATCCCCTTGCCTCAGCTGCTGGTAACCACTAAGTGTCCTTTTTTTTTTAAGTACCAAAATTGCCAGTCAGAAGTTAATAACTACAAATATTAGAATTAGAGGAGGAAAAGACAATAAAGTAAATAAACCAATTCCTCATCTTTCATAGTGAGTAGATAGTGTCTTCAATTGTTAAACCAAGAAAGAAGGGTATGATCAAATTATTTACAGTTCAGGAGGTACTACTAGGAGAACTAAGTCAGAAATGGTTAAAAGTTGTTGTAGTTAGAGGTGGGGGAAGGAGAATATTGCTTTACATAATAAACTAATATGTTCTGGTTATTTTTAGAGTCTCTGTATTAATTTGATAGAAATTAAAGAAAGAAATTTGCTCTATCAATCTGTCTTGTAACAAAAGAGATAGCGTCTGGTTTTTTGGGAGGAGTATGTGAGACAGTATGTTTAGGGAGCTTGGCATTGTGCTTGGTTGGTGCTATCTCCTCCAGAAAGAGTAGGTAAAGGGTGTTTTTGTTTTTGTTTTTAAATCTCTGGAATTCAGGAACTTGGAGGCACTAGCTGCTAATTGGCACCTAGAGTTTCTGTTAATTTGAGTCACTTTTGTCATGGGTAGGGGTTGGGTTTGGTTGACTGAGCTGGCCTGCTGGGCCGAGGCTTGCAGACCAAAGCTGAGGCCCGGAGGCGGCTGGATCTGAGATCCAATCAGGGTGCCACAGCATACTCACAGGTGACCTTGGGCAAATTCCTTAACTGTCTGTGCCCCAGCCTCCTTCACTGTAAAACAGGGATAATGCCATTTGGCTATAAAATGCACCATCATTTTATATACCTCCATAAAAGAAAATAAATGCTGCCAATTAAGTATGATGCCGTGCTTCCTTATCTTTTATTTCAGAAATGGTTAAATGTGGTAAAAGTGTATATTGGAATGGAGTAAGTAATGTAATTGTACTCTCTTTATAGGGTTATTGTGAGAGTTAAATGAGGCTCATAAAGCTCTTGCTGAAGTGCCTGGCAATTAGCAAATTCTCTGTAAATCAAATTTTACCTAGAGCTCCTTCCCTGATTACCAGAATCCACATCCCTCAAGGATCTGGGTCCTTTGGGGTCTGGTGTGGCAGATCGCCAGAATTCTGTCTTTGCTGGCCTAGGGCTCTTCCTTTGGATTCTTCTGTCCTCTTCTTCTTCCCCCAAGGTTCTCTCAGGACAGAGTTCCAGGGGTTGATGTTTGATGGCAGGACCTGGCCTGAGGGGAGAGGGACTTTCTGAGCATCACTTGTTATAGTCAACTCTAGAAGCGTGGGCAAGCAACAGAGAAAGATTTTAGGGGAAAACCAGGTCTGGGCAGTGATTCAGGCCTGTTTTTTCAGGTATTAAAAAAAGGGGAAGGGCTTGCAGGCCTCCTCTTGCTCCGCTTGTGAGCATGTAAGCCGGCATAGCCTTTCTAGAGCGCAGTTTGGCTCTTGCATTTTAGGCTTGAAAATGTGCATATCCTTGCAGTCCCAATTACACTTCTTAGAATTACTTGTGTCAGAACAATCAAGGATGTGTACAAAGATTTAGGTATAGGATGTTTATAACAGTACTGTTTAGGATGTTAAAATAAACTAAAACGACTCAAAAATGTCTAATCATAAGGAAACGTTAAGAATTAATTATGTTAATGCAACAATGGCATATGTAATCATTAAAAATAGTGTAGATTATATAATGACATAGGAGATGGGTCACAACATTTTTTTTTTTTTTGTGAGGAAGATCAGCCCTGAGCTAACATCCATGCTAATCCTCCTCTTTTTTGCTGAGGAAGACTGGATCTGAGCTAACATCTATTGCCAATCCTCCTCCTTTTTTTTCCCCAAAGCCCCAGTAGATAGTTGTATGTCCTAGTTGCACATCCTTCTAGTTGCTGTGTGTGGGACGCGGCCTCAGCATGGCCGGAGAAGGGGTGCGTTGGTGCGCGCCCAGGATCCGAACCCGGGCCGCCAGTAGCAGAGCGCACACACTTAACCGCTAAGCCACGGGGCCGGCCCCACAAAATATTGTTTAGTGATAAAAGAAGATTAAAAAACAATTTATGTAATGTGATTCTATTTATATAAGAATAGTTGCATAGAAACTCATGTATAGGAAAAAAAAATTCAAAGTTAATACACAGAAGTGTTAACATGGGTGATCTCTAGGAGCAGGGATTGTGGATGATCTTTATTTTCGGGTGCTTTGGTTTTTATGTTTTCCAGCTTTATAAAAATAATTATTAGTCACATATTCACAATCAAATTTGCTTCCACGGTGCCTTCTATGAGTTCTCTTCCACCCTCCCCCACACACTTTTTGTTTTACACAAAAGGTAGCATTTTCTGCCCACAGTGCCACACTCTGGTTTCTTTTTGTTGTTGCTTTTGTTCCATTGAGCAGTGTGTATTTGGAGGCTGTATCAATACACAAAGAGCTTCTTCATTCTTTTTTATGGCTGCATAAGATCATAACATTCCATTGTATGGATGAACTGTAATTCATTTTAACCAGGCTCCTACTGATGAACGTTAGGTTGTTTCCTTTTTTTTTGGTGATGTAAAAATCAGTGCCAAAACGGGTGCAGGGGGTCAAAAGGTAAAACTTCTAGTTATAGGATAAATAAGTCTTGGGGATGCAATGTACAGCATAGTGACTATAGTTAACAATATTGTATATTTGAAAGTTGCTAAAAGAATAGATGTGAAAAGTTCTCATCACACAAAAGAAGTTTGTAATTACGTGAGGTGGTGGATGTTAACCAAACTTATTGTGGTGATCATTTCACAGTATATTTGTATATCAAATCATTACATTGTACGCTTAAATCTAATACAATGTTATATGTCAATTGTACCTCAATTAAACAAAAAGAAGTTCGTATGAGGCATTTTGTACATACGTGAGCTTGTTAGCAGGATGCTGTCATCCCAGGCTGACTCATCGTTCTGTTTATTCAGGACCTCTCAGCAAGGCTGGTGGGTATCCAGTCTCAGAAGGCCCAGTTCCTCATCACTTTCAAGACCATGGAGGAAATCTGGAAGTTCTCCACCTACCTGAACTTAGGTATGAGGCTGAGTGGGCAGGCGGAGGAGCACCTGCTTCACAGCTTGGCAAGTTTGTAGGGCTTGACCTGAGGAATTGATCTGGCTCTGATAATTAGGAGAGGCAGAGCCTTCACATGGATGGTTAAAATTTGAAATATTGCTAACTGCCTGGAACAGAATCTAAAGCAAATTAACTATTATTGTAAAATGCCATGTGCAACACTTTGTGTTCAGGGAGAGACTATGAGATAATCGATCAGACTGGCACACAGTTATTGATCATCTACTAAATTCAAAGTACTGAGATAGATTCGAAGTTGATGGTTTGGGAAAAAAAGAAGGAACCGGTCCTGAATAAGATCAAAGTAGCTTCTCAAAAGAGTAAAGTTTTCCAGATACTTTATCCCATGTTTTTGGAAAAGAGTCAAAGAAAGAGATGGGGGAGTTATCTGCTAAAGGGGTCTCAGGTTGCAGATTTTTCCAGAAGGTAAAGGAGGATATTGGGGCATAGCAGCAGCACCGGTGTGGTGGGAAATGGTTTACCTACTCACTCCGTGGAGAATAACTCATGGTAGGGAAGTTATTATTGCAAAGCAAAACCAAGCAAAGCAAGAGGACGCCACTTGAATTCACGTGCGTTTTACATCTCCCAGAAAACGCTGGGCACCACGCAGACTTACACAGGAAGTGACTATGTGTGAGGGTGGCAGGTCAAGATGGCTCACGGCTAGAAGGTGTAACTTCTCCTCTATTAAGTCATGGTGATTTTCTGCTCTCCACACCGCACACCTCCTTCTGTGACCGTTAGAGATCCTTCCTCACTATTCAAAGTGTGCTCCATGGACTATAGCAGCATCAGCATCACGTGGGGCTTGTTAGAAAAGCGGAATCCCAGGCCTCACCCCAGACCAGTGAACCAGCATTTGTATTTTAATAAGGTCCCCAGGTGATCTGCATGCACATTAAAGTATGAGAAACACAATTATAGAAGATACAGAAGGCCCAACTCACTACAATGGAGAGTCAGAATGGAAAGAGACAGGTTTTTGCATCTTAAGAAAGAGAGAAAATCTCAAAAGAAGAAAAATTTTAATGCAAATAATGCACATTTATAGGCATTTTTAGAATACTATACATAACTGTTAGACTTTTGCAATTTGCATAGTTTTTAGTCTGTTTTAACAAGGGAGAGCTTACTGGGCCTGGGTGAGGTGGAGGGTCAGAGCGGGGAGGTTGAGTACATCATGACTCCTTTGTGGGTCTTGGAAAACCCCCAGCCATTGCATCATCAGGGGTACAGAAATTTCAACCTCAAGTCAGGAGAACTTTAAAGGGGGACCAGGAACCCCCAGAGTCAGCATTGTAATCTTGGAGATTCCTCCAGGGAAGTGTTAGAAAAAGGTAATTGGGTTTGGTCATCTCATATTATGAGACTCAAAATATGTTGAAAATGGTAAATATCATTTAAAAATGACTTGTATTTCCCAACAGATGCTGAGAAGAATCAATTCATTCTAGAAATTTTCTAGCTACCCGTCTTATGCTCTTCTAATTCCAGTTAAATGGAGTCAGGTTGGGAATCAAGGTCTGGGAGGGAACTTCAGGAGTGAGCTTGCTCACCCTCGTCTGTGCTCAGCTAATGGCAGAAATCATGTTGTTTGGCATTCTCATTGGCTTGACTTCTTAGGCTACGTATCTGCATGTTTGGAGCATCTCCTCTTTGACCACAAGTATTGGCTCAACTGCAGATTGGTGGAGGATACAGAGATCCAGGTGTCAGCAGATGATAAACACCTGGAATCAATATACCTGGGACTCCTGATACAGGAAGGTGAGCATGGGGTAGTGGTGGGGATGCGGGTCTTATCTGGATATTTATTATTAGAGTCCCTGAAATAATTAGGATAGAAAGGGAAGCAATTGGGTTTTGTCATCTCATTATGCATTTATGGAGACTCATATGTTGAAAATGGTAAATATTTAAAAATGACTTGTATTTCCCAACAGATGCTGTTGAAACCATTCAAACATAAAAATATTCACAAATAAATCCACCTGTTATAATATTACTCCAAACCTCTCTCTCAGTTTAACATTGACATCACATGAACAGCTATGTTGGCCATTCTCACTGATGATCTGATGTTAGAACCACTTGGGGAGTTTTAAGAAGATGCCCATGCCAGGGCTCCACCTAGGCCAAGTAAATCTACAGAGATGGGGACCCAGGCTTTGGTATTTTCTGAAATTTGTCCAGATAATTGTAATGTGTATCTAAGATTGAGAATCACTTTTCTAAATATATGATATAATTAGATTGTAAAATAAAATTGAAAATCTTGCAAAACCTGCAGGATTTCATGAGATAGAGGAAAGTGGTGTGGGGGAACTGCTTGAAGCATCCACCATTCTGTTTACAAAGAAGAATGTGATCAGGGCTATAGCCAACCAGTTAACAACCGATGACATCATAGACACATTGAAAGAGCCAGATTTGCATAGAATATTTTGCAAAACGATTTTCCTCTTGATTGAATCGCACAAATCATATACGAAGGAAAGAATTTCATACTGTGCCACTATAAAATTTGGTTGGAGAGGTTATATTCACCCAAATCAATGTAATTTGTTCTTTGTTGGTCCTAAGATAAAGTGTGAGGTTGCAATTATAATTGAAGTTCTGTTAAATATATTTTTATAAGTTTTTGTTTCATTTTTTTCAAGGTGAAGTCTCATTTAAACCTTATTCTCACAAATTACTCAGAAATTTTGGTGTTTATTTTAAGTGAATTTCCTCTCAGTGGCTTTTTTTTTCCTGGTGCCAGTTTTCCTGGGATCACAAGGACCGCCTGTAGCATCCCCTCTTGGCTGTGTGCTTTACTCCCAGGAAGGAAAGTATTTGGGCTCTGGATAGAAACGTTACATTGGGTGATAATCTCTTTTCACTTCCTGCTACTCCTCGGAAGGGCTTTTCTCATTATCTACAGGCCACTTCTTCTGCAGAGCCATGTGCTCTGTGGCTCAGCCAGCTGAGAAGGAAGGGGAGTATTTGACACTTTGCAAGAATGAGTTAATCTCAGTGAAGATAGCTGAAGGCGGATCCGAGTGGGACGGCGTGTCCTTGGTGACGGGTCAGCGGGGCCTGGTGCCCGTGTCAGCCCTGGAACCCCTGCCACTCCCTTTCCACCAGTGAGTAGCCACCCACCTCCTGGGAGAGGGTCCCAGAGCAGACTGAGGTCTGCCCAGAACAGAGTAGGCGTGCTTGCAGATATGGCCATCCATGGCGCCAGGGAAGAAACAAATTCTGGGTGGCGTTTTATTTTTTGTTACTTTTTTTAACAGTCAGGTTTGCGCAATTTGATGAAATTGGAGACAACTCTAAATTGCACATGGACATTGTTCCTAGGAAGAAATATACTGCGTGGTCTCCAATGTAGTGTTTCTCAATGTAGGGACTGGGGACCATTTGTATCAGAATCTCTTGGGGATTTTACTACAAGTTCAGACCCCGTGGTCCTCCTCAGACTCTCTTGGGGTTGGATCCAGGAATCTGCATTTTATACAAGCTGTCCTTAAACATGAGGGGATATTTCTCACATTAAAGTTTGAGAATCCCTGTTGGAAGATATTGTAAACTCAAACATACAGAGTGACAATAAACACTACCCCGCTGTGGGCCTTGTGTGTGGCTCTGGTGGAGAATCTGACAGTGAGAATGGAAAGGGATCCTTTGTTAGTTGTTTAACTGACAAACTAATTGCAGAGCTAGAAAACATCCCAGGCCTGCTGAACTTTTCTCCTTTTCACAGTGCCTAATACAAAGTAAGTTCTCAATAAATGTCTGCCATCATTATAAGGAGAGTGATAACAAGAATACTTACCATTATCACCATCATTGTTACTTTAATGGACTATTCTGTTCACTGTTTTAATTTTATGAAATCCATGTTTGCAAACCTCGTGTTTCCATTGGCAGATGGTTCCTAAAGAATTACCCAGGAAGCTGTGGCCTTTCCAGGAAGAGGGAATGGACAGGCTCCTATCAGATCGGTATGGTTGAGTTGAAGACAGTATTGTTAGGGAGATAATATTGCCCTGCCTCCTAATTTTATCTGCAGGTTTGGAGTCAGTTGATGTGAATTCCTGTCTTGCCTCTGCTACTGACTGGATTTGGGGAAGCCAGTTACCATCTATAATCATGCTTCCTTGCCTGTGAAATGAGAGGTCTCAATCCTGGGCTGAGACACAAATGCCTACAGTGGTAGGCAGAATGCGCAGATGCATGAGGGCCTGGGTGGAAGATGTTAGGGAGTGGTGGGGACCATAGGGATTTAAAGATATATGGGTGAAAAAAAAGCCAGACATGGGCCACATGTGGCCTGCAGGCTGCATGTTTTCAATCTCTACTCAAAACTCAGAGTTTTATGAAATTAATCTTGAATTTAGGAAGAGTAAGAAGGCCTGGCACATAGTGGGTACTCAGTAATTATTTGTTGAATAAATGAGTGGAATATGTATATGTATAAATACATGCATACATTTTAGGTAATCTCTATTTGTGTGGGTATGTATGTGTATACACATATAAGTAAGTATGTATGTATCTACTGGATAATGAACTTTAATGTTCTCTAGGTATCTACAATATACACTCCTTTCAGCTTCATCCTTAGAGGCCCCCCCACACCTAGTGCAAAACGCAATTTTGTAAGTTCTATGCGCAAATAACACTTTAAAAAAAGGAAATAGAGGGAATTATGGAATGCAGAATCAGATCTAATCAATAATTGACCTTAAGCAAGATTTTTAGCTATCTGAGGAAGGAAGGCCTTGTAGTTAGGAACATGGGGCTGTAAAGTCTGTTCTGGGTTCAAATTCTAGCTCCACAACTGAAACCCAGTGTGACTTTGGCCAATTCGTGTGCCCTCACTCTGCCACAAGTTCCTCATTAGTAAAATGACAGCATAAGACCAACTTCAAGTGTCGTCATGAGAACTAAACTAAACAACGTCCATAAATCACTTAGTACCGTTTTCTCACAGTGTGGCTGTCTAATACATGGTAGATCCTGTTAGCCCACAGAGCAGCGGGAAATTCTGATCTTGAAAATACAACCAATAGGCACTTGACCAAAAATGTCAGAAAAAAAATAATCCAGTAGCTTTAGCAGAGGAGCTAAAGCAAATATGGAAACCGAGGCACATAAAAGCCATTATCTCAACCAGAGCAGGATTAGAGGAAAGAAGCGTTAACCAGCAGTGGAGAGACTGAAGTTCTAGACTCAGCTTTGTCATGCATAATCTCCTTGGACAAATCATGTGTCTCTCTGCGCCTCCACCTTCTAATCTGTAAAAAGGGGATTCTGATAGTTGCTCTACCTACCCCTTGGAGCTCCTGGGAATATCTGAGAAAATGGACATAAGTGTACTTTGTAAACTGGACGGCACAACGCTCATAAATATGTCATGACTAGATCCTACCTAGGCAACTTATCCAGCTGGGCAGTGACCATGGTTAGAAGGGGAGTATTCCAGATCCCTCTGGGTCATCAGCAGTTTTCTATTCCCCAGTGATATGAGGCTAACGTTATTGAGGGTTGACTAGTACCAGGCATTGTGCACTTTATTTCTTTGACTCTTCCCAATATTTATAAGAAAAAGGTATTCTCATTATCCCCATTTTACAGCTGAGGCGACTGAGGGTCAGAGTGGCTAAAGGAGCAGGAAGGAAATGGAGAGATCCTCTGGTCCAATGGTTCTCACCCTGGTCTGTGGATTTGTGCCAACCACAACGAGCGTTTATGTGACAGTGGCTAAATCAGACAAAGCAGGACAGTATAGTGAGCTTTCCAGTTTTCCATAAGCTAACTTTCCTCAGTTTTAAGGTATATCTAGTATTCTGAGATTATCTTTCTTACATTTGTTAAAACATCTTTTCTTTTCTAAAATGATGGTGAAAGTGGATGATAGTTACTTTTGTTGAATGTCCTACTTTGGCAAAAAGAAAAACTAATTATCCTGTGTTATTCCTGCCAATTTGTATTTTTTATGGGTGGAGTTGGGGAAATTTACTCGTCCTTGAAATTCTAAAGTGTGGAAACCCCTCATTTCATATTACATTGGAAGCCAGTGGAAGGCTCAGCTGTTTCTGCCTTATTTACTTGACCTCTGTGCTGTTTCCCCACAGGCAGAGGAAAATGTAAGGCCTGGAAGGAATATGAGAGGGAAGAAAAGGATGAGCTGAATTTCCACCAGGGAGAAAGCATCGAGATCATCGGCTTTGTCATACCTGGGCTTCAGTGGTTCATTGGGAAGTCAATGCGCTCAGGAGAAGTGGGCTTTGTCCCCACCAGGAACATAGATCCTGATTCCTATTCCCCAATGTGAGTATGACGGAGAGGCCCTCTGGGGTGTCCTGGAGCTGGGCTGCCTCCCCAGCAGTCCTCCCCCCATTCTGAGCAGATTTGCAGATGAGCTTCAGGGTTCCATGGTGACATGGAGCCAGAGGAGCACATTCTGACAACTGAGGCCGACAAAGGAGTGAGAGGAAGGAGGGGATGAGTGGTCAGTTCAGTTCATTTCAACAGATGGTCATTGAGGCCTTTCTCTGTGCCAGGACAGAAGCACAACCCAAAACAAAGGGCCTGCTGTCAGCACCCAGAGTGCATTTCGGTCCTTGTGTTCTGTTACTCACCCCATCAGAGGCAGGGGCCCCATCAGGGAAGGGCATACACAGGGCTCTACAGGTTACAGCTTATTGAGTGGAGCGTTCCTCTGTCTGCTGAAAGCTTACTGTGTGGAGTCAGTATTGGCCAGGATGGTAGAGTGAGTCTTTTCCTCTCTTCTGCCTTGAGTCATCCACGTGGCCAACCTGCTGCAGATGGCTGGCCTGCCCCACCTGCCCTGTCATGGAGGGACAGAGCTCAGGAGTGCTGACCAGTCTCTGTGGGTGAGCTTCCTGCACGGGCCTGGACCCAGGAAGTATGAGAGGGAACGCAGAGTTGGCTGCTAACACAGAGACACCATAGCCCTTCACTCCAGGAAAATGTGGCCCCGGGGCTGTCTAAGGCTCTGAACTCAGACTGGAATCCCTTCTCTTGTGGGAAAGAGTCCCTGACGAGAGTGGGCCAAGGGCAGAAGCTCCCTCTAAGCCCTGCCCTTTATAGGGAAGGAGACAGAAGGTCATTTTCCCCACAAAGAAATGTGGGAACCCAAGTAACTCTACACAAGGAAGATTGCTCACTGAGCCCCTGGAGGGATACGGAGTGCTATGGGAGTTTATAAGGAGAAAAAGGGTATGAAGAGAACTTTCATGAAAAAGGTGACATTTGAGTTCAGCTTTGCACAATGTAAGCTATTTCAGCAGATGTAAAAGGGGAAAGGAGGTCACAGGGAGGAAAGTCAGGGGATGTCGAGTAATGACTCGTGTCTGTCGGGAGGCAGGGCAGTGGTTACCAGGAGGGCACTGGCGTGGCCAAGGCTCAGTGGAGTTATGACATGGAAGACGGGAATGCCTGTGCCAGGGGCCTGACCTCCACCTGGCAGAGAATGGGGAGCCACTGAGTGTCTCTGAGCAAGGGTGACAAATGGTGTGACTGGAACTTCTCTCTAGGAAGCTAACTCTGGCTTTGGGTGAGGCGCGTGTGGGCAGGGGAGAGCCTGGAGGCAGGAGACCAGTGAGAAACTAAGGCCAGCACTTAGGAAGGGGCAGGGGGAATGGAGAGGAGAGGGTACCGCTGAGGACCCATCAGCAGGAATTTAAAGATTGCCGGAGCTTTCCAAATATGGATACCCGTGTTCTGCACCACCTCTTCCCTCCCCCCGAGGTTCTATCTCATTGGTCTCGCGGGGCCTGGGCAGCGATGGTTATGAAGGCTCCCAGGTGGGGCTAGTGTGCAGCCAAGGTGAGACCACTGCTCTAAAGCCCCTCATTTTACTGCAGGGGGAAGTGAGGGCCCAGCAGTGAAAGGGCTGAACACAAGGCCTTGGGTCTGGAACCCCAGAATCCTGATGTTAAATCCAATGAGTGCTGCAACCGAGGTCCTGGAGAGAGGAGGAAAGAATAAAGAGAATGGAAATTGAGTTGGTGGGGCAGAACCTTGGAGGGTGCCTCCATTTGCAGAGTAAAGAAAGAAAGAACATAACAAGGGAGACAGAGGAACTGGCTGAGAGGAAGGAAACAGCCAGGGGGGAGGTGAGGGGTGGTTAACACACCGTTGCAAGCCTCAGAGGTTTAAGCAGGGCGGACTGAGGAAAGGTCTTTGAGCCTGGCCATTGGGAGGTCACTGGGCAGTGTAGCTTAATGGTTGACAGAGTTCCAGAGTTCCAGAGCACCAGGCTGCCCAAAAGGCATTTGGGGGTCATGTGAGAACATCATGTGTCTCCATTAGCTTACCACCTGTGTGGCTTTGGATATGTTAATCTGCCTCTCTATGCCTCTATTTTCTCATCTGTAAAGTGTGTATAGTATTAGGCCCTGCCTGATAGGATGCTCATGAGTTTAAATGGGCTGATACGTGTAAAGTACTTAGAATGGTGCCTGGCACAGTGTCTTTGTGTATGATCAATATGCATTAACTCTTATTATTGCTGTTATTGTTGTGGGTGGTAATCTTTGAGAGGCAGTTTTAATAGGATATCGGGGGCAGGTGTCTGGTTTCATAAATTATATTTGGACTTCTGCACCTCGTACTTTGCCCCAAATGACAATAACTCAGTATCACTAAATTACTTTGATCATCACATTTTAGCTGGCTTAGTTGTAGGGGGGACCTGCTCACCCTGAAGAACATCATCTCCTGTATTGCAGTGGCGGTGTAAGACCTTCTCCTTATTTCCACAGTGTCCCCTGTTGGCCGACACCTGGTCACCTGTGGGACCCAGTGCACCAGAGATTGCACATTCACTAGGGGAGGGGAAAGTGAACCAGGAGACAGGGAGGGCGGAAGAAGGGGAGGAGAGGGGAACTGGCTCATTGCACACCCCCTAAAGAACTCTCTACATGACAGACATCCCCGAAACACAATAGTCAGAGGAAAACCCTGCAAACAACCTGGCCACAGACAGCAGCCAGCGTGTGGAGTCCTGGGCATCATCCCTGTGTGCTATGCTTGTGTCTGGCCACTAGGTGTCTCTCTTTGTCCATGTTCGTTTGGTATCAGGTTTCTGAAGAAGGTCCCCCATTTGCTGGTCTCCATCCCTCCCACAGGTTCCCTCCCTGTGCAGGTATGTTACTCCCTAAAGTGTATTCATTCATTCATTCATCCATCCATCCATCCATCCATCCATCCATCCATCCATCCATCCATCCATGCATTTTATCTATCTATTTATTTAACCAAATCAGCAGTATATTGAGAGTGAAATTTCTCAGAAGCCGTTTTCTGAGTCAGATTTAGTCTGTGCCTCTGACACATGGGAAAGAGATGCTGGTTTTCCACGGAAGCAAATTTGTGGGTTTCCTTTTTTACTCAGCACAGATTTCAATGCCAGCTACCTAGTTTCATAATAACAGCAGCTGGAAAACCAGTTCTTAAAACTTGGGGCAGGCGTTCTGTCTGAATAGACAGTATTTGCATTTGGCCAGAGTGATATTGGGGATCTCAGAGCTTTTGAGGGTCACAGAACACCATGCCCTTCCTTTTTTTTAAATGTTTTATGTTTTTAAAAAAATATTTGATGTGTATGTGTTTGTGTATGTGTGTGTGTTTTAAGGGAAAAAAGTCTTGTGATATAACTGAAGTGTCCTTTTTACTCCTTCCTACTTTTATCCTCTGATCCTGATTCCCACCCCAGAGGCAAACTCTATTTGAAGTGGATGTGTATCTTTCCAGTCCTCTTTTTGATACATTTTAAAAATAGATATTTGTTCATAAACAGAAAATACTATGGTTTTGTATATTTAAAAATATATATATTTTTCTGCAACTGGCCTTTTTTTTCAGTTGACATTGTAAATTTAGGATTTATTCACATTGTAATAGATATAGTTCATTTTAATAAAGTGTTACTTAAAGGAAATTTATATACTTAAATGCCTAAATTAAAAAATAAACAAGATTGAAAAATTAATGCACTCAAAACCGGAAAAAAGAACATAGCAGAAAAGCTAGTATTTGTAGTATTAAACATTAAAAAAATTTCTGTTTCTTAGATCCCCTCTTTTATTTTTCACACTGTTTATCTGTGTCTTCTTTATAATTCCATTTCTTGTGATATTTATTTATTTATTTATTTTGTGAGGAAGATCAGCCCTGAGCTAACATCCGATCCCAATCGTCCTCTTTTTTGCCGAGGAAGACTGGCCCTGGGCTAACATCCACGCCCATCTTCCTCTACTTTATATGGGACGCCTGCCACAGCATGGCTTGACAAGTGGTGCGGAGGTGTGCACCTGCTATCTGAAGCTGTGAAACCTGGGCCACCAAAGCGGAGCACACGCACTTAACTGCTTGCGCCACCGGGCCGGCCCCTGTGATATTTATTTTTGCTGATGAGAAGTTTGCTGTTCATCTCACAGCCATTTCTTTGTAGTTAGGCAGCTTTTTTTCTCACTGGTTGTTTTCTTTTTTTAGGTTTTTGTTACTGATGTTTTGCAATTGGACGATGATACGTCTAGATGTGATATATTCTAGTACATATTTATAGCAAGCTGTCCACCTCCTCCATCATAGTGTATATCTTTTAGTAGTTATTTCAGTGGACATCCGTGAGTTGTAAATACTCTCAGTCTTCAGTCCTTATTTGTCTTAAATATACTTAAAATATTCTCATGGGTGATTATTTAGCTGGGTATAGAATAACATCTTCAAAGTGTGCAGAGAAAAACAACTATTAATATAAGATGTCGAATCCATTTTGCCAGGGTTTTGTCCATTTTATTAGTCTTTTGAGAGAACCAATTTTTTTGTTGGCCATCTTTATTGTTTCTTTGTTTTCTATTTCATTAATTTCATATTGATCTTTATTATTTTCTTCTACTTTCTTTGTTTTTATTTCATTAATTTATATTTTTATCCTATTTAACTCTTTCGTCTCATAAGTTGAACACTTAAGTGATAGATAATTGAACCCAGAAAGAAGGATTAGGAGAAAAAGAAAACCTGAAAGGACCTATAACCTTAAAGAAATGGAAATCATGTTAAAAATTGTCTTATATTCATTTATTTTGTTCAGGACTTGGTGTACTTCTTCAATTTGAAGACATGCTTTTCTTCAATTCTGGAAAATTCTTATTCTCCCTTTGAATATTGCCTTTCTCTCATTCTTTTTAGTCTCTCTTCTGGAATTCCTTTTAGAGGTATGTTGGACTTGTCATTCTGTCCTCAATCTTGCTTAATCAATTTTTTTATATTTTTCACCTTTTTGTTACTCAAGGCTGCATTCTGGGTGATTTCCTCAGAACGATCTTCAGTTTCACTAATTCTCTCCTCTACTGTGACTAAACCTGCTGTTTAACTCACTCATGTAGTCCTAAATGTCCATGCTTTTATTTTCATTTCCAGAATTTGTATTTTGCTATTTTCACATATGCTTGTTTCTGCTCACAATGTTCCATATTTTCATGTAGCTTCTATTCATTCTTTTTATTTTTCATTTTAAACATGCTTATAATTAATCTTCAGATTATTGTTATTTCTAGCTCTTGTAGTGTTAATTTACCTATTTGTGCATGTGCTGGCTCTCTGTCAGTAGTTCATTTACTTGTGTGGTTTGTATTTTTTGTTACGTGAACGAATTTTCAAGATTTTATAAGATTGTCTTTGCATGACTCTTGGACTGAAGA
The DNA here is from genome assembly GCF_057802395.1 of Ceratotherium simum simum. Classification (NCBI taxonomy): domain Eukaryota; kingdom Metazoa; phylum Chordata; class Mammalia; order Perissodactyla; family Rhinocerotidae; genus Ceratotherium; species Ceratotherium simum. Next base: position 28,110,695 of record NC_141903.1, read on the forward strand.
AATCATCCCAGCAGAGGAGTTTTAGCATTTGCTTCCCCTGGGAACTGAGGAACTCAATGATCAGATCCAGGGCTGAGTTTTTCTCTTTTTTGGTGGGGAAGATTGGCCCTTAGCTAACATCTGTTGCCAATTTTCCTCTTTTTGCTGAGGAAGATTGGCCCTGAGGTAACATCTGTGCCCATCTTCCTCTATTCTGTATATGGAATGCTGCCTCAACATGGCTCGATGAGCAGTGTGTAGGTCCATACCTGGGATCTGAACCTGCGAACCCTGGGCAGCCAGAGCGAAGCATGCAAACTTAATCACTACGCCACCGGGCTGGCCCCCCAGGGCTGGTTTTTTAATGTTAAGTTTTCTGATTGTTGTACCTGCACTGTGCAGTGTAAATTTAGTTCCCACACCTTCTAATGGTGTAAGCCCAGGTGTTTGATTCTTTTCCAGCGACTCAGATAGATGGAAAGTATGTTCTTGGCAGGCAAGTTTTCCAATACCCTCTTTATGGAAGTTGCAGCCCTTCCAGACTTCAGGTTATATAGGGAACTCAAAGCTTGTAGGGAGCTCAGTGTATCTTCCCTGCTTCATACAGGTCCAAAGTCACATTTCCTGTCCCTACGGGGAATTACAAGGTGAGCCCCAGCTCTGAGGGCCAATGTCTCAGCTGAGAACCCCCAGGGTCTCTGGGCCATCTGCTCTTGCTTACCAACTTGCCTTTTGTTTCTTCTTTTGTTTCTGGCTCCCATTTCCCTTTCTTTCTTTTAAAGTTAAAGTAGCTATTAAAATATTTATCTTTGTCACATTTTATCCACGATTTGTCTGTGTATATGGGGAGAGTAGCCCTGTGTGGAGCACTTCAGCCTGCCATATTTCCAGAAGTCCTCCATACTCCTTTAACCCCATTTCCATGCTAGGAAAGCCCTAATGTAATTTATCAAGCTTCTTGGACTCTCTCTAAACACCTGGGACTCAGGGCGTTAGCCAATCGGCTGTGAGGCAACGGACACAGCGGCAGAAGACCTCGACTTTGGTCTCAGCTTTACCACTTTCTAGCTGTGTCATTCTGAGCATGTCACTGAATCTTTCTGAATCTTCATCTACAAATATGGATAAAAGTACTTACATTACAGAGTTGTTATGAAGAATAAATGAAGTAATAAATTCAGAAATGCTTTGTAAAATTTAAGAGTTCTGCAGAGATTTGGGATCATACAATTCTTTTTACCTTAAATGAGTTTAGTTGTAGATTTCAATTACACACTCTTTTGAGGATGGACACTCTCGTGGTGCTGGGGAGAATCGGGAGGTCAGGCCAGAGAGATGAGGGTTCAGTAAGTACCATGGAAAGAGCCCTGGGCCAGATGCCAGGACACAGCTTTAGTGACAGTTCTGCCATGAGTTAGTGGTGTGACCTTGAGGAATTCGTATTAACTGATAGTTTTCTCATCACTGGCTTTCAAACTGCCCTTATCTGAGTATAGGTACATCACTGGCTTTCAAACTGCCCTTATCTGAGTATAGGAACTGAGTGTAAGTGGCAGAACGTGCCAACTCCATCCCAGCCCCTCCCTCAACTCTGCTTTACCTAGAGAAGCTCTTCTTCTATCCTGCGCTACCACTTCCTAACCACCGACTTCATTTTCCTGTGCCTCGGTTTCTTCCTCTGTAAGAGGGGGATAAGAATGCTACCTGCCTCATAGGGCAATTGTGTATATCAAATGAGATAATAGTGTCTGATTCATAATAAGCCCCCTAAAAGTATTAGCTGCTATTAACTCTTGGGCTTCCAAGATATTTTTGTTTTAAAAATGGATTCTGAGTTAAAAAAAGATCTTTATTTAGAACTGAAAGGGATCTTAACTATTGTTCAGATAGATACTGGATTCAATAACTTTCTAAGGCACTTCTAGTTTTCAAATTTTTGGGTTCTATGACAAATTTCTAATAAGCAAATTCGTTTCAACAATTAATTTATACAATAGAGCGAGTATAAAGATCTCTATTATTTATAACTACTTCTTCCAGCCGCCTGGCCATCCTTCTACCTGCTTCCCATCTGTTAGTATTCTATTCCTCCCTTAATGCTACATAATGCTGTGGTTCTGTGTCATGGAATCCAGTGTCAACATTGCGAAAGGCTTCTTCTGACCATAGTCAAACATTCTTCATGGTTCCTCTGGATCGTATTACTTGTCCCTAGTGTTTCCTTGAAATAACCTGATAAAGAAACTTCTTTTAATGGTCGCTTTCCAACCCTTACATTTAGGGCAGCCAACTTATATTTCTTTCATTAAAAATAGGCACCACATAGTCTCAAATAAAGGGTAAGGGTCAAGAGAAGAGTCTTTGTTTTTCTTGGGAGATAGAGTTTCAACAGGAGGAATGTTTTCATCCTCCTTCGACCTATTCAGCTCAGATCTCCATGGATGAGGTGCTAGTAGCTCTTCTCCTTGGCAGCATACATACATTACACAACAGGAAGATGAGGAGTCTGATTTCAGCTATGGCAAATGGGTTGATGGCTTCTCTATGTCCTGCACTGCATTCTAGGGTAGAGAGAGAAGGGGTCATGTCTGGATCCTTGCACTGATCTGTGTCCGTGTCTTTTGCTTCAATGCAGGAGCAAGAACTCCACTTTTTTCAGTGACGAGGAAAGATGCTCTCTGTGGGTCCTGGGAAGTGACAGGAAAGCTGAGTGTGCCAGCTTCCTCCACACGCTTGCTCACACTGACATAACGTCTGTCTACCGGCTTAGTGAGTGTTTGCTCCTCAGACCCCTTTGAAAGCCCAGGCTCCTCAAGATGAAGAGGGTGTTCCTAACCAGGAATAGAATATCTCTAAATTCTAACCCATGAATCTGGGGCTATGACCACTATTCTATTGATGACCTAATCATATTTGATTAGCAGCACTTTCACTTTAGGTTTCAGACAATTCTGGGGTTGTGTGGGACATGTTGCCTAGAAACTATGCAATATGGTGACACCAGCTCAGCTACAGCATAGGAGGCCAGCCATATTGAGCTTTCCATTCTAATCTGGGAGAAGAAAAACTTCCTGAGTAGTAGCTGAGGTCCCTTCTTCTATGGCTGAAGTAGGTCCAGGTCCCCAACGATAAAAGTGGGGCCGTAGAATGTTACACCTGGAAGGACTCTAAGAGGTGATTTCTCCTCTCCTTTCACTGATTGGGAAACTGAGGCCCAAGTGAATTAGTACCTGAGCCTTGCCCGTTTTCTAGTCAGGATAATCTCTACTTCACCACACTGCCCCTGACACAAAATGACATTGGACTGTTGGGTGTGTTAGCCTTGGGTGGGTGAAGGGCCTCAGTGCCTAGCAGTTTTCAGCAGTATCTGAATGATTGATTGAGTGAATGAATGACACTTCTTTCCCTTACTTTGAGAAGGGCCCACAGCTCTGTGTCTGGAAGTACACTCACCCATTGACGGTGGTTCTATCCTATTTTCTATCCTAGTTTCTCCTATCTCTTCAGTGATAGTGATGTTGTGCCCACTCCTGTGTGGCCAGATTAAATGGAGCACATTTCACGGGCACAGCCAGAAATCCTGCAGAAGGGGTCCTCAGGTCAACTCCTGGGAGCAGAGGTGGGAGTTGGAGTCTTTCTCCATGCACAAGAAGCATTTGTGAGGAGCACCCAGCTCAGGCACCAGCACTAGCCCTGGCAGAGCTTTCTTGCCACAAGCAGATCACACTGCCCCACCAGGCTGAGCCAGGAAGCTGAAGCTGTGGGTGCTACCTGGTAGCGGGGAGCTGAGGTATGAAAATCAAGGCCTATTTGGGGTGCATCTTGGAGGCAGGGTCGACGGCAGACTTGGATCTAAGGATCTGCCAACTGTTGATCCAATGGTTGGGGGAGATCCAGGAACAGGTCCCAGCCAGCCTGTTGCCTCTTCTCTGAAGACCAGGAGTGCAACTCTGCTGGGTGCTGGGCTGTGTCTTATGGCTGTGCAGTCTACCCCTGGAACCAAGGCAACCAGCAGAGGGGACATCTCATTGGTAAATTCTAGCACCCCCAAGGCCTATGCCCTGGGGGAGTGCCTCTGTGCAATTCTTTCTCCCAGAGGGAGCATCTTTTGGTAACTCATGCACCATTTGTGCTCTCAGTGGTCCTGGCCCGGAGAGAAACGGCTGCAGTAAGACTAGCATATGTCCTCAACGTCGGTGAGGGCCAGGTACATGAATGGCTCTCCAGAGCACAGAGCTCTAGCTCTTCCGTGTTTGGCTCCAGAGTCTTCTACCCTTTGTGGCTGCAGATCTCAAGGGTCTGCAATGACACTCACAGAAGAAGCCTTCCCCAGAGAACAGCAGGCAGACGCTTGACTTGGTGAGGGGCCTGCTGTCCTCAATGTTCGCTGGAGAGTCCAGAGTGGGCGCACAGGCCGCTGTTGCTTCTCTGCCAGGAAGAGGTAGAATCTGCTCCTTAGCAGTGTCCTGTGGAGTGTGAACCTGGCCTTCTCCTCCACAGCTCCACCGTGGCTGCTTTAGCCAACAGCATTCACTTCTTTGCTGCCAAACGCAAGGAATCTGCTTGATTCTTACCTCATTGTTTCACTTTTTTGACGTTAGGTGGCTGCACCATCAGGCACCTTGGCCTCTGTGTCTCCCCTTTTCTCTCTGATGGTACCTTTTCAGCCTCCTTCACTGGCTCCCCTCTGCCAGTAAATGCTGATGATCCTCGCCTCATTCACAAATCGCCCCTCCCCCCGCCTCCCCCACTTACTTTGCTTCTCCTGGGACTTTGACCCAATCTCTGTGACCTGCTGTGGGTCACAAATCTATATTTGCAAGTCTAAACTTTTCTCTTTGGCTACAGATTTATTTCGTTCTCTGCCTCGAGCTCCTGCAAGTACCGCAAACTCAAAATGTCTAAAACTGGGCTCAAGGCTGTCCCTTCTTCCACCTCGTCCCACGAAGTTACTTCAGGAAACAAAATTAGGACCCTCAGATCTATCTTCTCTTTCCTTTCTTCATTATTCACATTTGGTCACCTCATTCTGTCAAATTTACAAAGCACACTGTACGCGGTAAATCAGTGTCTGATGAGTGGATGGATGATGAACGAATGGAAGAAGGAAGAAGGGAAGATCTGGTACTCACAGAAATGGGAGGCAATGCCGTGTGCCACAAAGCACACTGCCCTTGGTGTTCTGTTCCCAGCTCTGTCGTAAACCCACTGAGAGATTTGGGCCTTCAGATTCCATCATCCTGTCATACCCACACTTCTCGGCGTAGAGCTTGTGTTTCTGGCTTTTCTTCTCTGACTCTGGGTCTCATTTCTACCTCAGTTTCCAGTTGTAAAGTGAATGGGTTAAACAAGATGATCTTCAGGCCCCTGCAGCTCTGAAATGATGGTGAAGGGGAGAATTCTTCCCAGTTCCTTAAAGATAGCTGATGGTCTGAAACTTAAACACAAAATCTCCTAAGAGGCCACTCGTCTGGGGTACGCCTGAAGGCATACACACAGTGGCCCATTATGACCTAACATCAAATCTGTCCTTCATCTCTATCCAGGTGGGTTTGAATCCATCCAGAATCTTCCAAATGATCTGAGCGGTGAGTAGAGATCATGCTGAACCTGACCTCCAGTCCTTCAGGACAGCATCCTGTCCTCTTGCCAAGAGCTGGCCACCATAGTTGCAGGTTCTTAGGGTTGCTCAACTCTGCCTGTCCCTTACAGCGTCCCAGCCCGAAGGCTTCAAGGAGGCCCAGCCTGGTGGAGCCTGGGAGGAGCACCAGGCTGTGGGCTCCAGACAGTCCAGCAGCTCCGAGGACTCCAGCCTGGAGGAGGAGCTCCTTTCAGCCGCCTCAGACAGCTATCACCTGCTGGAGCCCGATGACCTCGATGACCCGGAGCTTCTCATGGACCTAAACACTGGTCAAGAGGAGGAGGAGTCCGAGAACTTTGCCCCTATATTGGCTTTTCTGGATCACAAGGGTTACGCTGACCATTTTAAGAGCCTCTATGATTTCTCCTTCTCTTTCCTCACGTCTTCCTTTTATAGCTTCTCTGAGGAGGATGAGCTTGTGGCCTACCTGGAGGCCTCGAGGAAGTGGGCCAAGCGGAGCCACATGACCTGGGCCCATGCCCGGCTCTGCTTCCTCCTGGGCCGGCTGAGCGTCAGGAAGGTCAAGCTCTCTCAGGCCAGGGTGTACTTTGAGGAGGCCATCCACATTCTCAATGGGGCATTTGAGGACCTATCCTTGGTGGCTGCTCTGTACATCAATTTGGCTGCCATCTACCTGAGGCAGAGGCTGAGGCATAAAGGCTCGACCCTGCTGGAAAAGGCAGGTGCCCTGTTGGCTTGCCTGCCTGACCGTGAGTCTAGTGCCAAGAATGAGCTTGACGTGGTGGCCTATGTGCTGCGCCAGGGCATTGTGGTGGGCAGCTGCCCCCTGGAGGCCAGGGCCTGCTTCCTGGCCATTCGACTGCTCCTCAGCCTTGGCCAGCACGAGGAGGTCCTGCCCTTCGCCGAGCGCCTGCAGCTTCTCTCTGGACACCCTCCTGCCTCAGATGCTGTGGACACCATCTTGAGTTTTCTGTATGATAAGAAATATCTCCCACACCTTGCAGTGGCCTCTGTCCGGCAACGTGGTACCCAGAGTGCCCAAGGGATGTCCCTACCTATTTGGCAGGTCCACCTAGTTCTCCAGAACACCACCAAGCTCCTTGGAGTTCCCTCTGCAAGCTGGGGTGAAGTTTCCACCCTGGCCTGCCCGACACTCAGGCAGGCACTGGCTGCCTGTGAGGAGCAGGCAGATCGGAGCACCCAGAGGGCCCTGTGTCTCATCTTGTCCAAAGTGTATCTCCAGCACAGATCTCCTGATGGTGCCATCCACTATCTGAGCCAAGCCTTGGGACTAGGGCAGCTGCTGAGTGAGCAGGAAGCCTTTGAGTCTTCCCTCTGCCTGGCATGGGCCTATCTCTTAGCCAGCCAGGCAAAGAAGGCTTTGAACATCCTTGAGCCACTCTTATACTCCCTGAAGGAGACAGAGAGTGTTACCCAAAAGGGGGTGGTCCATAACCTCCTGGGACTTGCACTTCAAGGTGAAGGCCGGGTGAACAGGGCAGCCAAGAGCTATTTCCGGGCCTTGAACAGAGCCCGGGAGATGGGGGATGTGCGTAACCAGGCGGTGACTTTGGCCAATCTTGGCCACCTGACCCTTAAGTCCTGGGCTCAGGGGCCGGCCAGAGACTATCTCCTGCAGGCCGTCCGACTCTATTCTGAACTCCAGGCCAGCATGGAGACAGACATGGAATTAGTGCAGGTGCTTCTCTGGTTGGCCCAAGTCCTGGTGGACGGACGCCAGCTGGCCAGTGGCCGCCTCTGTTATGAAACGGCATTGCTGTTTGGCTTAAGGCATCGACACCTAAAAAGTGAGTATGTCCGGGGCTGCTGGGAAGCTTTAGAGAAATGTGTTAGAGCGCGTTTTGCCTTTGTCCTATCTCAAGTCATCTCATTCATGTCCCTGCTTCACGTTCAGGTCAGCTTCAGGTCACCAAATCCCTCTGCCATTTCTACAGCTCTGTGTCCCCAAACCCTGAGGCATGTATCACCTACCACGAGCACTGGCTAACCCTGGCTCAGCAACTCAGGGACCGGGAGATGGAGGGGAGGCTGCTGGAGTCCCTCGGGCAGCTCTATCGGAACCTGAACACAGCCAGGTGAGTCCAAGCTGAGGGACAGTCCTAGAAACATCTTTTCTTCCTTAAGGAGAAACAGTCTTCTTTCTCCCGGGAAGTCAAGTCCAAATGCACATGGTATGTTTATGGCATCGTGGAAAAGAAGGTGGGCTCTGCAGCCACCACATAGTGCAAACCCAGTGCCATCCCTCACTTATTAACTGTGTGACTTTGGGAAAGTTATTTAATTTCTCCATGCCACAGTTTCCTCATCAGTTAATGCATGTGGAACACTTGGAACAGTGCCTGATATGTAGAAAGGGCTCAGTCATGTTGGCTTTGTTACAAGTACTTGTGTGTTTCCATAACAATCCATCACGTGACCATGGCTGAGGGTGCATAATTCAGAGAGGTGGCAGTTACACGGAGGACTGTGGAACCCTCAGGAGGTCTTCCTTACCTGAGGACAATTGGTGTTAGAGAAAAGACGCTTAAAATAAATAAATCCACTGAAAGCAGGTGTATAAAATTTCACGGTAAAAAAAGTTTAATTGGGGCCTTACCTTTACAATGAAACTGGAAATTATAAAACTAAGTTTATTTTCACCTTTTAGTTAAGAAACTTATGTTATAGTTGCAACTATGCACTAAGTGGTGGAATAAACAAACAGCAAAAGAAGTGTCTATTTTTTAGCTTGTATTGACAAGATTTTGTAACGCATAATGAAACAGCCTATGTTTTGTGATTGGCTTTCAGCACTCTCTTAGAAAGGCTCATTTTTGCAAAAATATACCAAAACTTAACTGTTTTACCCAAAGGCTTCTTTTAACTTTTTGATATTTAAATCATTCTCATATGAAATATCTTGCCATCTCCTGCTGATTTTCTCTTCTTCATCTCTTTGTTGGTCTCATCTGCTTGATCCTCATTTGCCAGTGGTGTGGCCTGCAGTTCTGCTCTCTAACAAGCCTTTAACTGATTCCATTAAATTCTGCATGGTTTGCAAGATATTCAGTTTCATTTTACAACAAATTAGCTGTAGCATTGTATTCATAATTACAAATGACTTCTAAAATAGACAAGGGATAATTGCTAGTGTTGAGCAGAGAGAGGTGATTGAGGAGAAGCTAATTAAATGACAGTTTTTGCTTTTCTAGGCAATATGATAACCTTGGGCACCTGGGCAATCAAATCAGATAGCGAATTCTCTCTCTCTCTCTCCCCCCTCCACTCTGTCTCCCTCTCCCTCACCCTTTCCCTTTCTTACAAGAATCTGGTGTCCTCCACATCTCCCATTGTCTTTGCCTTCAGTCCCAGGAAGGGAGTTCTGGGTCCTTGCAGCATGTGAGGGGACAGGAGGCCTGGCCCCAGCCCCTCCCTGCTTCCGTTCCAGGACACACTAGGAGTTTGGATGGTTCTGGAGCAGACCCAGGAGGCAGGCTTAAATTAATCTCAGAGATGAAATAGTTCATATGTTCATGGTCAGACGTTGGAGGCATGGGCTTTGGGAAAGCTGGATTTTAAGAGACTGCAGCAAGGATGGCGAATACTTGTCAGGTTTATTGCCACTCCTCCCCGTGTGCAAGTTCAGTCTCAGATTAATTGCTGCTCCCAGCCATTGCCTACCCCACAGCCATCCTTTGCTCACCAGTCTTCCTCCCATCTCTGGTTGTTAAAAACTGCTGAAATCCTAAGGGGGAAGCCAGAGAGAAAGCCCTGGTCACTGTCAACACAGACTGCAGAGGCCTCACTTAAGCCGGTGTGGAGGATCACTGTACCTCCTAGGTGATGGGGGTGATAGAGAGGAGGTAACAAGTGGGGTTGCAGTTGCTCCAAGAAGTGATGGAGGCAGTGGGAAGCTACAGAGCTGGAAGAGGAGCAACCGAATCTGGATTCGCGGTCAGGAAACCTGATCCTCCACGAGCTACTAACGTGTCCTTCAACAAGTGATTTCTCCTCTCGGTTGCCCCATTTCTAAAGTTAAATTGAATGAGGTGCCTTCCAGTTCTAAAATGTTGAGTCTAGGACCAGCCAGCTATGCTATTCTAACACTGGCAGTAGCCGTATTAGTACCAGAATTCCTGCTCCAAATTTCTCCAAAGAGTCTTGAATTTTGGGGGCAGATTCTTAAAGTTGTGGTTCTTCTAGAGGGCTTTTTGGATCAGAGACCTAAGCTTTTGTGTTTTTGAAGGGCTCTGCAGTAGGTTCGGAAGGTCTTGATGTAGTGACCATAAACTCCGTGCAGGCAGACATTATGTTTAGCATAGAACTTGGCACAGAGGAGACATACAATACATGTTTGTGGGGGCAGCCACATAGTTAGTTAGTCCATTAGCTCACAGCCCTTGAGCTACAGCTACATGCTGACTTGGCTGCTGGAGAGGAGATTAAGATGGAGAATGAGGGAGTCCCTGGTTTCTTGCTCAGGGCTCAGGTAAGGAAAAAAGGTGCTTGCAACTTGGAGGCAGGCTCTCTGGTCTTCTGTGACAATTACAATTGTCAGAGTGCTGTCAGTGGAACCTCAGATGCCCCTTCCAGCAACCTGTTGAGAACCTGGCCTACGTAGTACTAGCTACAGAACACAGTGGGTCTTTTCTTAGGGAGCTTCCACTGATAAGGAATCAAATAACAGTGAATTAGAATATCAGAGATTTCCACCCAAATCAGGAATATGGTTTTTTCTAACGTTAAAGGTGTTTAAAATTATAATATTTGCTTACGATAAAAAAAAATGTTAAACCAGTATTGAAGGTTATAATTTGAAAAATAAAGATCCCCACCCAACTTCCCTTTCCCTAAGACTCTTCAGAAGAAACTGCTTACAGATTTTTAAATATCCGTCAAATATTCCATACATATGAAAGATTATGTATGATACATATTCTCTATATTAAATATATGTTACATATATAATATGCACATTTTTTAGTTACTTAAATGGGATCATGATAAAAGTTCTGTTACATAATATACTCTTCTGTTATTTGTTTTTTTCATTTAAAAATATCACTACAAAATGTTGATGCAGCATTTTATCGCACTATGAGAACCCTTCTAATGTATTAGGTACTATGGTAGGTGGTGGGGAATTCAATGCTTAGGAAAAAAATTTCCAAAAGAACTCTCCAAAATGGAGTAGTCCACCCTGTGTGGGAGTGAGTGGGTCATCATTACAAGTATTCAAGCAGAGGCTGGCTAGTCACGGATCTTATGGAAGAATTTCCTGAATTGAGATTTTTAGTAACAGCTTATTGAGATGTAATCACATAAAATTCAGTCTGTAAAGTATAAAATTCAGTGATTTTAGTGTATTCACAGAGTTGTGTAACTATCACCACTATCTAATTTCAGAATATTTTCATGGCCCCTAAAAGAAACCTTATACCCATTAGCAGTCACTCCCTGTTAACCCACCCCCACCCAGCCAGACAATCACTAATCTACTTTCTGTCTCTATGGATTTGCCTATTCTGGACATTTCATATAAATGGAATCATACAAGATATGGCCTTTTGTGACTGGCTTCTTTCCTTAGGGTAATGCTTTCAAGGTTTATCCACAGAGTCACGTGTGTCAGTATTTCATTCCTTTTTATTGCCGAGTAATATTCCATTGTATGAATATATCACATTTGTTTATCCAGTCATAAGTTGATAGACATTTGCATTGTTTCCACTTTGTGGCTATGATGATTAATGCTGCTATGAACATTTGTGAACAGGTGTTTGTGTGAATATACTTTTCCAGTTCCCTTGGGTATGGGATTCTCTTGGGAGTGGAATTGCAGGGTCATATGGTAACTCTATATGTAAACTTTTGGGGAACTGCCAAAGTAGCTACACCATTTTACCTTTGTGTGGCAATGTTTGAGGGTTCCAATGTCTTCACATTCTCACCAGTACTTGTTATCATCTGTCTTTTTTATTTCAGCCATCCTAGTAGGTGTGAAGTGGTGTCTCATTGTGGGTTTGATTTACTTTTCCCTAATAGCTGAAGACGTTGAGTTTCGTTTCATGTGCTTACTGGTCATTTGTGTATCTTTGTTGGAGAAATGTCTGTTCAAATCCTTTGCCCGGTTTTTAATTGCATTGTTTGTCTTTTAATTGTTCAGTTGTAAGAGTTCTTTATATATTCTGGATAAAATTCTCTTATCAGATATATGATTTGTAAATATTTTCTCCCAACCCGTGGGTTTCTTTTCACTTTCTTGATGGCATCCTTTGAAGCACATACATTTTTAAATTTGATGAGGTTCAATTTATCTATTTTTTTCTTAATCCTTCCCTAATCCAAGGTCACAAAAATTTACCTCTATGTTTCCTTCTAAGAGTTTTGTATTTTCAGCTCTTACATTTAGGTCCATCAGCCACTTTGAGTTAATTTTTGTATATGGTATAAGGTAGGGGTCCAGTTTTATTCTTTTGCATGAATCTCCTGTTGTCCAAGTACCGCTTGTTGAAAAAGTTATTTTTCCCTATTGAATGTCTTTGGCACCCTTGTTTAAAATCAGTTGTCCATAAATGTAAGGGTTTATTTCTGAGGTCTAAATTCTATTCTATTGATCTATACGTCTAGCCTATGCCACATTACACTGTCTTGTTTATTACAGCTTTGTGGTAAGTTTTAAATTGGGAAGTGTGAGTCCTCTAAACTTGTTATTCTTTTTCAAGATTGTTTTGGTGATTTCGAGTCCTTTGCCATTCCATATGCAAGTTAGCATCAGCTTTTCAATTTCTGCAAAGAAGCCAGCTGGGGTTTTGATAGAGATGATGTTGAATCTGTAGATCAATTTGGGTAAGCATTGCTGTCCTAACAATATCATGCCTTCCAATTCATGAACGTGGGATGTCTTTACATTTCCTTAGGTCTGCTTTAATCCTTTTCAACAGTGTGTTGCAGTTTTTAGGGTATAAATTTTGCACTTCTTTTGTTAAATGTATTCTGAAGTAGTTTTTGATGCTATTGTAAATGGAGTTGTCTTCTTAATTTTATTTTCAGATTGTTTATTGACAGTGTATGGAAATATAGTTGATTTTTGTATGTTAGTCTTGCATCCTGCAACTCTGTTTATTAGTTCTAGTAGTTTGTGTGTGTGTGTGTGCATGTGTGTGCGTGTGTGTGTGTGTGTTCCTTAGGATTTTCTGTGTGTAAGATCATGTCACATACAAATACAGTTTTACTTCTTTCTTATCTAGATGTCTTTTATTTCATTTTCTTGTCTAATCACCCTAGATGGAACCTCCAGTACAATGTTGAATAGAAGTGGTGAGAGTAAACCTCCTTGTCTTGTTGCTGATATTAGGGGGAAAGCTTTCAGTCTTTCACCATTAAGTATGAAATTAGCTCTGAGTGTGTCATAAATAAATAAACTTTATTAAGTTGAGGAATTTCCTTTATATTCTTAGTTTCTTGTGTATTTTATCATTAAAGGGTGTTGAATTTTTTTCAAATTCTTTTTACGCACTTATTGAGATGATCATGTGGAGTTTTCTTCTATTCTATTAATAAGGTATATTGAATTGATTGATTTTAGTATGTTAAACTGACCTTGCATTCTTGGGATAAATCTCACTTGGTCATGGTTTTTATATGCTGCTGGATTCAGTTTGCAAGTATTTGGTTCAATATTTTTACATCTATATTCATAAGGGATATTGGTCTATAGTTTTCTGTTCTTGTGATGATGTCTTTGTCTGGTTTTGCTATCAGGGTAATACTGGCCTCGTGCTGAGTTGGCAAATGTTCCCCTTTCTATTTTGTGAAGGTTTGTGAAAGTTTGGTATTAATTCATCCTTAAATAGTTGGTAGAATTTACCAGTGAAGCCATCTAGGCCTGGGCTTTTCTTTGTAAGAAGTTTTTTTGATGACTAATTGAATATTTTTAGTTGTTAAGGGTCTATTTAGATTTTCTATTTCTTCTTGAGCAATTTTGGTATTTTTATCTTTCCAGGAATTTGTCCATTTCGTCTAGATTATCTAATCTGTTAGTATACAATTATTCATAGTATTCCCTTATAATCTTTTTTATTTCTGTAGTTATTTTTGTAGTAGTAATGTCCCCACTTTAATTCCTAGTCTCTTCTCTTATTTTTCTTTTTTTGAGGGGGGGAAAGAAAGAAACAAAACTGTCTTCATTCACAGATGACAGGATCCCATATACAGAAACTTCCTAGGAATCCACCAAAAAACCACCAGAACTAATAAATGAGTTAAGGAAGGTTGTAGGACGTAATATCAACATACAAAATCCAAGTATATTTCCATACAGTTGCAGTGAACAATCTGAAAATTAAAGTAAGAAAAATTCCATTTACAATAGCATCAGAAAGAATAAAATATTTATTTTAAATTATTTTAGTAAGGTGTTTTACCAAATAGAAAGTATTTAAAGTAAAAGATTAAATTCCACAAAAACAGTGTAAAACCTATACTCCGAAAACCATAAAACACTATTGAAAGAAGTTAAGGAAGATCTAAATAAATGAAAAAACATCCTATAGTAATGGACTGGAAGTTTATTAAGATGGCAATACACCCCAAATAATCTATATATTCAATGCACTCTCCGTCAGAATCCAAGCTGGCTTCTTTGTAGAAATTGATAAGCTGATTCTAATATTCAAATGTAATTGCAAGGGACCCAGAATAGTCAAAGAATCCTGAAAAAGAATAACAGAGTTGAAGAACTAACGCTTCTCAATTTTAAAACACACCACAAAATAACATTAATCAAAGCAGTCCAGTACTGGCATAATGATGGACATATAGATAAATGAGCTATAACTGAGTCAAGAAGTAAATGCGTGTGTCTATGATAAACTGATTTTTGACAAAGAAGCCAAGATCATCCAATGGAGGAAAAAGTAGTCTTTTCAACAGACAGTAATGGGACAACTGTGTATACACATACAAAGAAATAAAATTGTACTTCTGCCTCACACCATCTCTTATTTTTCTCGATCAGACTAATCAAAGATTTGCTTTTTCAAAAATCTTTTAATAGAATCAACTTTTGATTTTGTTTTTCCATTCTCTATATCATTTATATCTGATTTAATGTTTATTATGCTATTTCTTCTGCTTTCTTTGGGTTTACTTTGCTTTTCTTTTTCAAGTGTCTTAAGGTGGAATGTTAGGTTATTGATTTGAGATCTTTGTTCTTTTTTAATATAAATATTTACAGCTATAAATTTCTCTCTGAGCACTGCCTTCACTCTATTCACTCAGTGAATTTTAGTATGTTGTATTTTTGTTTTCATTCATCTCAAAGTATTTTCTAATATCTCTTGTGATTTCTTCTTTGACCCCTTCCTTATTTAGGAGAGTGTTGGTTAATTTTCACATATTTGTGAATTTCCCAAATGTCCTTATGTTACTGATTTCTGATTTTATTCCATTGTGATGAGAGAACATACTTTGTATGATTTCATTCCTTTTAAATTTATTTATAAGGCCTAAGTTTATTGAGAAAGGCCTAACATATAGTCTATTCTGGAGGATGTTCCATGTGTACTTGAGGAGAGTGTGTATTCTGCCATTCAGTGTAGTGTTCTCTAGATGTCTGTTAGGTCTAATTGATTTATAGTTAAAGTCTTCTACTTTTGTTCTTATGTTTAGTTATTCTATCCATTATTGAAAATGTGGCGTTGAAATCTCCAGTTACTGTTGTTGAGTTGTCTATTTCTCTCTTCAATTCTGTCAGCCTTTACTTCACGTGTTTTTGGGGCTATGTTTTTAGGTGCATTACATTTCTAATTGCAATGTCTTCCTGATGGAATGACTCTTTTATTGTTATAAAATGTTCTTCATTATCTTTAGTGACAATTTTGGTATTTTAATCTGATATTAGTATAACCATTCCAGCTCTTATTGAAAGGTATATCTTTTTCCATACTTTTACTTTTAATCTATTTGTGTCTTTGAATCTAAAGTGTATCTCTTGTAGACAGCATATAGTTGGATCCTTACTTTCTCTTTCTTTTTTTAAATCCATTCTGCCAATCTCTGTCTTTTGACTGGAGTGTTCAATTCACTTACATTTAGTGTAATTACTGTAATTACTATGTCTGCCATTTTGCCTTTGTTTTCTATATATCTTACATCTTTTTAAAATTCCTCCTTTGCTGTATTATTTTATGTTAAGTAGATGTTTTCTAGTCTACCATTTAAATTTCCTTGTCATTTCTTTTACTGTATTTCTTTTAGTTATTTTCTTAGTGGTTACCCTAAGGATTATAATTAACATCTTAATTTATAACAATCTCAGGTGTTTCCCAGGCATGCATACAGTTTTGCACATGAGTGTGGCCTTCTAGATTCCTGGGAATATGTTGGAGCTTTTCAAATCTTCCTATGGACATCTCATTCCCCAATTTTTCCTTTTATTTATTTATTTTTTCTATCTGCTCCAAATGTTTTCACCACCTCAGACAGCCACAATGTTAAACAATTGCTGCTGATCTTTTTGGACAAACACCTCAGGGGAAAGAGTGTTCTACACTGAGTGAGCTCTGAGTCAGGTTAAACAAAAAAACCCCATGCATGCAGGCTTTCAGGGAACTTCCAGACGGGTCAAATAGTGATAATTCTCTGGGGATAGAATGCTGGGGAACTCCAAACTCATCAAGCCCCTTCCAGTGGCTGCTAGACTGCTGGTTTTCCAAGCTACCATGATGGCGAAGCTTTTGGTTTTTAAGGCTGACACAGAGCTGGGGAAGGACATGCTTTTGGAGCAAGTTAAACAGCAACAAAACTCACTATTCTTAACAAGATTCAGCTTTTTTTCTTGAATAAATATTCCTTGAATTATTACAAGCCTTTGCTTAATTTCCAGAGTTCTGAAAAAGTTGATTGTGACGAATTTTTCCAGTGTTCTCATTCCTTTTAAGGGGGAGTGGAATTTTGGAGGTCCTTACTCCGTCATTCTGGAAGTTGATCTAGATTAGGAGCTTTTAATTCTAGCATTCTATAATTATAAGCTTTGAGACTCTTATTTGTATAATTGGGATGAAATAAACATCCACTTCTCCTGCTTTACCACCATTAAGCAATACTAAGAGGAAGATAGGGAGTGCCTTAGGTGTCAGAGGATACCTCGGCAAACATAAGGTTATCATCCCTTTGCAGAATGCTCGGTTGATCAAGGAGGACATGCTATAAGGTTATATTTATTTAGCATGTATAAATCATCTAGTCCTACAGAGCGCTCGAGAAAAAAAAAGGAACAAAGACCAGCTAACAGACATAGATAAACAGGTGTTTCCATGGACCTGAAGGTGGTTACTGTAATTTAGCTTTAAGCTTCCTGGTAGCTGAGGTAAAAAGAGGAAGCCGTATGAGGTTCTCACTGTCTGATAAAAGAACATGAACAAATATATCTGTTGGAGCAAATTTTTTCCTGGCACTGATTTCTAGGAGGAATTTATTGAGTGAGTTTTGATGTAATGGACAAAATTTTTCAACTAAACTCGCTCCAAGGGATTTCCATTCTCACAAAGCGCAAAGCCATAGCAAGCAAAGGCAGGAAGTGTTCGTGGGAGAGATGGCAGGCATCTGCAGGGGCAGGTTTGGAGGGAAAGAAAACAGCACTTTCAGCTAAGGGTTGGGAGGCTGTGTCAGGGAAGACTTCATGAAAGGCTAGCATTTGAGGATGCCTTTGAGGGATAAGTAAGATTTGGCGAAGTGGAGAGGAGTAGAGAATAGGATTTGGGGCAGAGGGAATAGCAGTAACAATGGAAAGGTAGGGACACATTTGAAAGGCATTCTGTAGGTTCAACAGACAGGGTTTGATGTTCATCTGGATATGGGTACTAAAAGAGAGAGAGGACTCCAGCCTGTGCCCTAGGAGGGGGTGTGGAGGTTGGGTGGGGGTGGGGGGTTGTGCAAGTCACTCTGGACCTACATAGTGAGCATCCATGGTCACAATAGAACAGCAGGCATCCAGTGAGCATGCACTGTTTACCAAGAAATGTGTAATCTCAGGATAACCATAGGCGGTAGAAAGAATTATAGAAATTGAGAGCTAAAGAAGCCAAGCAACTTGCATGAAGCCACGCAGCAGGGATTGGTACCCAGTCAGAGTCTAGAACAGGAGTCAGCAAACTTTTTAATAAGAGATCAGATAGTAAGTGTTTTAGGCTTCGTGGGCCATGTGGTCTATGTCACAACTACTCCGCTCTACAGATGTAGCATGAAAACAGCCACAGACATACATAAATGAATGAGTGTGGCTGTATTCCAATAAGACTTGATTTATAAAAGCAGGCGGAAGACTGCATTTGACTCACGGGCCATAGTTTGCCAACCCCTGGTCTAGAGTGCATATTCTTAACCACTCTGCATATATTCTGCATGTTCAGTCAATAATTTTCACCCTAAATAATAGGTGTGGATTATCATATAGTGAAACTTCTTGGAATTGTATGGATGAGAATGGCCTCATTTTTCATCTGATCTGACCCTTGCCTGCTATAGAGAGTCCAGACTGCTGGCATCAGTTGGTTTCACTGGTATTAGCTAAAATCCTAACTCCTCAATTTAAGGTGGTTTTCACTACCCATGCTGCCTTTCTACTCATTTTAATTCCTCCTATTCGAAAGATTTTCTCCAGGGTTTAGAGGTGGAGGATGGTAGGGGAGGGCAAGTAGATAATGAAAACTTTGTCCCGGTCTTCGGGTTTTTGCCTTGGAATGCTCCGTTTGTCCAATACCTTCAGAGTCTTTCTCTTTCTGCCTCCAGGTGACAACTATAGAATCCAGCTTGATAAAGTTTTTCAATCTCTCAACGGGAGGGGTCCTTGGCCTTGTCTCCTGTCTCCAGGTGACACAATATAGACTGTACCTTGCTCTAGAGCTGAACCAGGTGGTGTTTATGAGAACTTTGTGGCTGTATTGAATCCATTCAACATATACTGAACGTCTCCTATGGCTCAGGCACTGTGCTAAAAGCTGGACAAAGGAAATATAGTCCCTGAGCTCACAATGCTTATGGACTAGTTCAGGAAATAGACATTATGTACATAATCACTAAAGGTATCATATAAATTATGCTAAGTGCCACGAAGATGTGCATATTATTTTTAGAAAGAAGAAATGCCTTGCATGCAATAGGTCTTCACAAAATAATGACTCTTTGCATGTAAATACAACAGTAGCCTAGAAGTCATCCTCCTGGCTTTTATTCTTATTCTTATGCCTCTTATTCCGTGGAACTGAAAAAAAATGCTTCAATGTTTGGTTTTCAACATAATTCATACGACTAATCCCTAACATGTCTGTAATCCTAAACGAGGAAAGAATTGCTTTTGCTGACATGTTCTCATTAGATCACAAGGCTCTGATGTACATGACCACCCCACTTTTGCAGATGAGGAAACTTTCTTCAGGTTTGAGGTAGCTTATGTCCTTCAAAACTTCCAGGTTGTTAAAGTGCTGAAAGAAGCAAAAGCCTCCCCATGTGCTGATTTCTGAGCCAGAGACTGAGTGCTGCTCAAGGGTGTGTGGCGCCTCTGGAGTCAGATTCTCAGGATTAGATCCTGGTCCAAACAGGGGTTATTACCTGGTCCATGTCACTTACTTTTTCTGAGCCTTATTTTTCCCATGTATAAAATGGATATAATAATAGTACTGCCTTCTGAGTGCTATTGTGATGATTAAACGAGATTATGTATGTAAAGCCCCTAGCACATGCTAAGTGCTCAGTAAATGCCGGTGACAATTACTGTCGTTGTTATTATTACAACGACAAAACAGCAGAGATCTCAAAATAAATCTTCAGAAACGAGCAGTGCAAACTTGGACAAGTTTCAAAAAAACCCACTGCATTTCTTTATTTGCAAGATGGGCTAAGAACTCTCATGGCTTAGGGTTTCTATGGGGATTAAATGAGAAAATGTATACTCAAAATTTGTGTCCCAACACCTGGCACAGGGTCAACCCTTGGTGAGTGGCAGTTCTTATTATGGAAGCAGGACAGGACCAATCAGTGGAGGCAGGGCTCTGGCCAGAGGTCAGACATTCATCCAGACAGGGTGGGGATCTGGAAAGCCCCAGCGGGGGCTGGAAGGAGGAAGTCTGGGAATGCAGGTGTGTCGGGGTGACCTGGCCACAGGCTCGTGGCTGATGTCCAGGCAGGAAGGAAGAAACAAGGACCCAGCTGCAGAGACTGAACTTTGGGGGCAGGAAAAACGAGAAAAAGAGAAGACTAGAGGTTGGAGAGGAGATAGCCCAGCAGGGCCCAGGCATAGGTGGCCCAGGCATGCACGAGACTTGGGATCAAGGCTGAGCTGATGCTGTTCCACCAGTCGGGCTCCTTACTTCTTTTGATTTGGGAGCTGAGCCACACCTAGAGCCTGCAGGTGGTGGCTGGAGGAATTGGGATGCTGGAACATTCCAGGCCAAGCCAGTGGCTCATCTGGTGGGGGATACAGCATAGCTACTGGCAGATACAGACAGATGGGGTGGTGAGTTGTGATAGAAAAGAACCGAGGAAGCTGGAGACCACCTCACAGTTTTTGACTATAAGGCACTTGTTTTTACTGGAGGTTATGGATCAGGTCTAAGTCTTGGCGGGAGGCAGTGGTCTCTGGAAAACCCTACATGCACAAGGAGTCTTGATAGTGTTGTGTGAGTAGCTGGGTCTCCGTACGTCCTGCCTGCCCCCATGGGTTTTTTCCTGGAGAGAAATACTGATCTCCGCTTGTCCACAGTCATAGTGAGCTCAGAGAGAAAAGGTCCAAGAAGCAAATACCTGCTCTGTGTGTTGGCCTCTCTGTAATAATCCAAATCTTGCTCCCTGGGTGTCAGTAGAAAACAACCAGAGCCTAAGAGTCTCCCAGGACAGAGTATGGTCATAAATAAAAACAGAACAGGAAATAGGATCAGGATGAGATGTATGGGTCTCGTCTTCATCAACTGTTCCGGTGGGGTGGGGAGAGTGGTGGAGGCCAGGCCTGCAGAACCTGTTAACCTTACTTGAGGTTTGGGGGTACGGAGTGGGCAAGAAAAGGACAGGGCTTCCTATAGTAAAAGAGGCCTGTGGTTATCCTAGCTCAGCAGGGAGTTTGGTGATACCACACACGCCATTGTGTTTGGCTCCTCAGCTCACAGCACAGTTTCAGCAGCAATCTGACATTCTAATACTTGAGAGAGGGTGGTCAGAGCCCGTTGTGCAAGCCAATAAATCTCATGTCAAGAACAGGGAAGTGGGGAAAACCTGAGTTCTTTCTTCTCGGTACTTACAAGGGCCAAATGCCTGGCACTTTCTCCAGAAGGCCAGCAGCTGCCTTGTTGCCAAGATGAGTCAGGGCCTTATTAGTCAAAGGCAACACTTGTTTCCATCACTGTGCTCAAGGGGGCCTGGGGCTGGGTTGCCCATGATGAGATGATAACCACATTTGATGAGGACCTCCTAAGGGTTCACAGACTTGGTTGATGACGATCAGTGTTCCTAGAAGGGTCTGCATGGTTAACCTGGGTGCATCTTAGAAATTCAGGGTCCTGGGGCTGGCCCCGTGGCATAGCGGTTAAGCACGCACGCTCTGCTACTGGCGGCCCGGGTTCGGATCCCGGGTGCGCACCGATGCACCACTTGTCCGGCCATGCTGAGGCCGCGTCCCACATACAGCAACTGGAAGGATGTGCAACTATGACATACAACTATCTACTGGGGCTCTGGGGAGAAAAAGGAGGAGGATTGGCAATAGATGTTAGCTCAGGGCCAGTCTTCCTCAGCAAGAAAGAGGAGGATCGGCATGAATGTTAGCTCAGGGCTGATCTTCCTCACAAAAAAAAAAAAAGAAAAGAAATTCAGGTTCCTGCCTTGCAACCGTGATGATCCTGATTGAGTCAGTCTGCGGTAGCTCTGGGAGTCTGTGTTTTTAATAAGCTCCTCAGGTAATGCTGATGCAGGTGGGCTATGAACCAAGCTTTGAGGAATGTGGGTGTTATGGGACGAGTCCTGGGCTGGGACTCAGGAGAAGGGAGTTCTGGCCTTGAGTCTTCCCCTGATGTGCTGTATAACCTTGTGCAAGTCACTTCCCATCTCTGCGCCTGTTTCCTCTATAAAATAAGGGAGTTGGACTAGGTCAGCGAGTCTCAATCCAAGCTGCACCACAGAGGCACTAGGGGGGAGCTTTGACAACATGCTGGTGCCTGAGCCATGCTCCCAGAGTGTCTCAGGCTAGCATGGCATGTCAACACATTAGGGTGAGTTTGCCTGTGTATATATGTTTAAAAAACTTCCGAGTGATTCCAGTTGCTGCTGGAGTTGAGAACTACTATCTAGATAATGACCAGTGCTCTTTCTTGTTCTAGAATTCTGAATTGTGCACCACTACGTTACCTATGGCCCATTTCTTCATTAATCCTGTGGTGAGGGAAGAGTTTTCTATATAAGACAATTTTCCAGATAATTACAGAGTACTTTATTAAGCACCAACCTTTTAAAACTTTCACCCTTCTTTGATTTTTCTTCTTAAACAAACGTCAAAATCTTTTTGATGATTTAAGTCACTACTATGGTCATTCACTTGTGCATTTATTCAACAAATAGGCATTTGGCATCTACTGTGTGTTAGGTGCTTATGAAAAAAAATGTTATAGTGTAGTTGAAAGATGGATGGACTGTGGGCCAGTAATAATAACAATGATAACTAACATTCAAACATTCACCAAGGGCTTACTCTGTGGTAGGCACTGTTCTAAGCACTCTAGTTCTATTATCTCATTTAATCCTCACAACAACCCTCCAAGGCAGATACAATTATATCCTCATTTTACAGATAGGGAAACCAAGGCACAGAGAGGTTCTGTACTTTCTCAACACAGCTGGTTGAGACTGAGCCAGGATTCAAATCAGGCCCCGACCTCCCTGTGTCATCTGAAACAACGATGTTCCCTCCCAGAACCTCGGTTTCCTCCCGTGCTGAGTGACTCTGAGGCCCCTTTGAACCCTCACACCTTATGAGTGCATCTCCACCCCTAGGTCCCTCAGGAGGTCCCTCACCTGCATCAAGGAGAGCCTGCGTATCTTCATCGACCTGGGGCAGAGAGACAAGGCGGCCGAGGCCTGGCTCGGGGCTGGGCGACTTCACTACCTCATGCAGGAAGATGAGCTGGTGGAGCTGTACCTGCAGGTAGGCCTCCCGCAAGCTCATCTGCTGACTTGGGCCATTTGGAGAGGCAGATGTACCCTTCAAATTGACCAGCTGGAACTAGAGAGAGGTGATGTCCTCGCCAAGCCCTTGGAAGAAGGGTCAACAGGGGCTGCTCCGTGGATGCAAGATGGAAACCAGGATGTGTGGCAAGCTGTATACCGGTGGCAAAGGGCCAGTCCCTGAGACCCATATACTGTACACCTGTGAGCTCTCAAAGACCATGGTGGGAGACTCCGTCACCTGTCTCGTCAAGTATATCCATCTTCCCAAAGCTTGACACACACCTTGACTTCAGGGTTTTGCTGCAATTTGAGGCAAGGTTGAGGTGTGCAGGGTGTTGACATTATTGTTCCTCTATGGTTTTTTTTATTTGCATACCTTTAATGTCTGAGATATGGCATAGCGTAGTGATTAAAGGCCCGGGCTTTGGAGAGAGACAGGCCTGGAATCAAATCACAGGGCCATCGAGAATGAACTGTGTGACCTTGGGCTTGCTTTATGAACTCTCTGGGCCTCAGTTTCTTCATGGATGAACCCTATCTCTTAGGGTAAGGATTAGATATATCACTTGCATGGTAAACACATATGCATAGAAAGCATTTACTAAGTGCTTGGGACTTAGTAAATGCTTAATACATGGTATTTCATCATCATCATCATTATTATTATTACTATTATCTGCACATACTGACATTATGATGGCATATAAGATTTATTCCATCAAAAATGTGCCCATTATCTTTTCTTCCTTCCCATTTCTTATTTTCTCCCTTTTTACACTCCCTTATTCTATTACTTAAATTCGCACAAACTCATCTCTGGAGAGACTTAATAATGTTTGTGTCAGATTGATTGCATGCTTACTATGCACAGGAGACTTTGTGAAAACATCACATGCATGATGTAGTGTAATCCTCATTACAAATGCAGCAGGAGTGTCTATTAAAATCCTCATTTTCCAGATGAGGCTCAGTGAGGCTTAGTGACTTGTCCAAGGTGATACAGCCAGTAAGTGGTGAAAATTGCACACTGGCAGTGTGACTTAAAGCTTTCACTCTCAGCCTCCACACTATTCTGACGCAGGACTTTAGAGCTGGAAGGGTTTTCAGAGACCAGACAGTTCAGACATGACTGTCACTCTCCGGAGACAGAGGCCCAGAGGGAGATGTTCGGGTTGTTCACTGCTTGGCAGCAGAGCCTCCTGACTCCAGGATTCCATCTCACTGCCCCTCTCTCTGTGTAGCTGCCTATGCAATAACAATGGTAGGGTCTTGCCCCAGTGATTCGCTGGCCAGAACTGGTCCCAGGCCCGCCCAACCCCAGACTGCCACCTAACTTGATGTTCCGCAGAGTGTCGTTGCCACTGAAGAGAATCATCTTCACCTAAGGCCTCTACCTGAGGTCCTGTAGCTGTGCTGCAGACGCTGCGGGACATTCTTCCCTCCTCAACTTCCTCATCACGTTTTGGTTAGATGCAATATGAAATAGCTTGCTAGAGATAAGGGGTCATGGGGGCCAGGAGAAGGGTATTGGGCTAGGAAACTAACTACTGATGTGAACTCGGAGACGTTCCTTATCCTTTCTGAGCCACGGTTTCTGCATCTGGAAAGTGCGGGTGTTGCACGACATCACTGTTTTCCAAACTTCGTTCATTTACGCATCAAGTTTGTGGTTTTGCCATATCTATGTACCTTCTATACCATTATTTGCTTATTTTTCTTTGACTCAACTTCAAATCAACTTAGCTTTTTACACTAAACAGTGCTACCTGAAATCACAGGTTTTGATATATTATTAATCTTTTTTTCTGAAACATGTTAAGATAAATACTTAACTATTAAAACATAAATGTTCGTCTGTGTACTGCTAAAAATCATTTCTAGGGCCACCAAAGTAATGTCTCATACCATGATGGGGAAATGCTGGACTAAAGAATCTCGAAGGCTTCTTACCAGCCCTTCAAGTGTGGAGGACAATTCAGGGTTCCGGGGACTTAAGCAGAGGGTTGAACTAGGTGGTCAGATCTCATTCCTGCCTGTCCTGTGGATGTTCAGAAGTCTTTCTCTCCACCTTTGACGGCCATCTCTGTCCCACTCAGGCCGCCATCCAGAAAGCCCTGAGGTCAGAGGAGCCCTCCCTGGCTCTCAAGCTCTACGAAGAGGCAGGTGACGTGTTCTTCAACGGGACCCGCCACAGGCATCGCGCGGTGGAGTATTACCGAGTAAGTCCCGGGCTGTGCAGCGTGCCCAGCCAGGCCCTGGCACAAACGTGGGCAGGACCACATGGCCGGGGGCTCCTTTCCTCTCTCTTGCTGGTATTTCTTTTTCTTCCATTCCTCATCCGGTGCCTACTTGCTCTCCTTCTGTTCAATCTAGCAGGCCCTTAAAGAAGGAGCTAATAAACTCTGTCATTCTCTCCCTCCTGGGAGAACACACCATAATAATTACATCTCTTGGGTACCTAGTACTTTACCGTTTGTAGCACACTTCTACACGTACCAGAATGTTCCCATGTACCACTGGTGGCGTGGTGGGAGATGACTGGTCCACAGATGAACACTTTTGTTCTACTATATTTTTATTTAGTACACATTAAAATATATTTTGAAAAATTAAAAATGTATAACACCAGCTTGTCAAACCCACGATTTCACAGATATTATTGCAAAGATGAGGCAAGATAATAAAAGAGGGTTGATTTAAGAAATAATACTAATTAAATAAATGTCCAGATGTTAAGCAGATTATGTCAAAAAACATAATTGTCATTCATCACTGACTGAAGTTGGAGAAACCTCCATATCTCATTTGATCCTAAAATCTCCCTTATTGAGATATTCATTCATTTGCTTGTTCAGTTGTTTATTCAGTTCTCAACATCTATCAAGGCCCCAATATGTGCCGGGCACTGAGCTAGGGGTGGGGAGAACAAGAAGCACATCGCTGACTATCGAGGTGCTCATTTTCATACGCATTTTATAGATGAGAAAACTAAGGCTCAGAGAAATGATGAGAACTGCCTAAAATTCTATCATAATAAAGAAAATAGAAATAACCATTTATTGAGCACTCTCAGACACGATGTCCATACTCTATATACGTACTTTATAGATTAGCACTATAGGTGCTGGGGGAGCACATAGCAAGGAGGTGTAACTTCCCAGGTGACCTTAAGAAAAGTCATCTTCCCTTTCCCGCTCTCAGTTTCCCCAGTTTTAGGAGGCCGGATGACCTCTAGTGCTTCCACCTCTAAGATCTGGGCAAAGCAACCAAGAGCAAGGACCAGGAGAGCGAGTTGAGCAGAACCATGCATGGAGACAGGGCCAACCCCCTTGGTTTTAATCACTGCCATCCCCCCAAGCCCTGCCGGTGGAACCGAAGCCTCCTTGGAGTATGGTGTGTAGAGATGATTCTTAGCTAGACTAAGGTTCCTTGTGCCTCTGTTCTCAGGCTGGGGCTGTTCCTTTAGCAAGGAGGATGAAGGCGGTGAGAACCGAGCTCCGGATTTTCAACAAGCTGACGGAGCTGCAGATCAGCCTGGAAGGCTATGAGAAGGCTTTAGAATTTGCCACCCTGGCGGCCAGACTCAGCACAGTCGCAGGTAGGGGGTCCTAATTGTCTGGTGCATTGAATGGGGGCAGGTAAACACTCCCCATGGAGGGACAACAAAGCAGTAACAGCATAGGCTCTGCAGTTAGACTGCTTGGGTTCAAGTCCCGGGTCCAGCCATCAGGGAGACCTTGATTAAGCAAGATGCTTACCTTCTATAAGTCTTAAGTTTGCTACTGGCAAATCAGCACCCACCTCATGCAGTTGTTCGAAGACTAATGATTATCCAGGTAAACCCACAGCACAGCGCTTGATAAGCATTATCTGTGCCACACTAATTATTAGATTACAGTTGGTATTATTTCCGAGTACAGGGCAAGTGGTATTTTATCCTATGAATAGGCAATGCCCCCCCGCCCCCCCCTTACAAAAGCACTGTGCCTTAAATTTTTAATTAGTTGGTTATTAGTCAAAAGCACATTTTCTCCATGGAATTGAAATGTAAATGAAGGTCACATTCTTATTAACTCACTACATAGCTGAAATAGCTTGCATTTGCCACAAAAGCTAGTGGGAAACTATATGTCGTTAAAACAGAAAAAAGGCAGAATAAAAAATGATAAAAACCAAACATCATCTTGAGTGATGGTGCACGAAGAAAAGCAGGTTTGATTAGAGGAGGCTTAATTAGATGTACGGGCAAATGGAGTCTTCTGTGATGATCTAGAAGGGACTTCTGGTCATTCTCAATGGCATGAGAAGTAGATGGTACTGAACTTTATTGTGTCTAATTGCACTTCAGAGCTGTCTCGCTCCTTTTCCTACATTTTTTTTCACCACAGAAAACCTTATCTGAGCGACTGTCTCCTAATCTCAGGAGAGGCCTTGAGGGCCCCAGACAGAGCCCTCTCGGAGCACTCTTTATCCTTCCATGGACAAAAGCTGAAAGGAGGCTATATCCACCCTTTCACGTATTTCCTCATGACTGGATTTTTCCATATCAGAGAATTTTCTCTCCCTTGGATTTTCTTTTTTAATTTTGGCTTTTGGCTCTTGAAGCTTAAAAGTGATGTTTTTAGATTGCATCAAACAGCCACCTTGTGAATATTCCAAAACCAAAATTGGAAGCCTTTGTTCTCTTTAAAAGGCCACTTTCTATTAAGGGAGTTAGTTATTGAAACAACACACCCACCAAAAACCAAAACAACAAGTCATAGACCCGTTAGAAACCAAGTTTCTAAAATATGGGTTAAAACTCGACGAGTCTCTGTAATTTTCTGAGACCACGAGCTGAGAAAGGAGCAGAGGGTTCCTGTTGCTGACAGCAGTCCCAGAGAACTCTCTGAGGAGAGAGACTTTTATGCAGAGAAGACATTTGTTATACAGAGTTTTTCATTGTAAGGAATTCTTAGCTACCCTATCAAGCTAGTCTTGTCGCCGTGTCCCATCACAGAGATTTGGAAATAGTGATTTCCCAGAATCCTGAGTTGCAGCGACCTCTGCCATAACGAGAAAGCTCTCTTTGGGAGTCATCCCAGAACACCTTGACCAGCACACATCCTCCAATTAGTCACTCTCCTAGAGCCCTGCATTTTCTTTTGTGGCACTTATCACAACTGTGTCAACCTTAAAAATAAAACAGCTGGTTATTTTACGGGCAAAATGAGTTTATTTAGGAATAGCCGAAGAATCGCAATCCGGGGTGTGCATGCTATGGTGAACCACAGGCAAATCCAACAAACAAGGGAGAGGAATGTAATTTTATAGAGAAAAAGGAGGAAATTAGGAGGGGTTGTTTTGAACAAAAGTCCTTTGGAGAAAAGCAAGAGTTCAGAGCGGGGATGATTTCTCATTGGCTGAGTTGCTGGGGTAGTGGATTTCTGTTGGAATGCAATGTACATTTCTTCCTGTAATAATGATTCTTTCCTTTTGAGACTTTTGTGGGGGTCTGTAATTGACTATCTTTCCCATAATTGACCTCAAGTGGTACTGCGTGGGAGCTCCCCCTTCTGGCCTCTTGACTCCATTTTAAATGAGGCTTCCCCTTATTAATTTTCACAGGTGTAATTTTACCTTTGTTTGTGAGATTATTTAAGGAATATCTGTGTCCTTTGAGACAATAAGCCTCATGAGGGCAGGATCTTTTCTGCTTTGTTCCCTATGTCCCAAGCTTAGTCCCTGACACCTAGCAGACCTTCAAAAAATTGTACAGAATGAATAAGTGAGTGAATGATGCGAAGTGTTGGCTGCAGGATATCTCTCTCAGTCTTCCAATTCCTAGGAGATCAGAGGCAGGAGCTGGTGGCCTTTCACCGTCTGGCTACCGTGTACTATTCCCTGCACATGTATGAGATGGCTGAGGACTGCTACCTGAAGACTCTGTCCCTCTGTCCACCCTGTCTGCAGAGTCCCCAGGAGGCCTTATACTACGCCAAGGTGTATTATCGACTGGGCCAACTCACCTTCTACCAGCTGAAGGTAAGAACCAGGCTTCTAAGGTCGTGTGAGAGCTACCATCCAACCATATTATTCCCTGACCCTGAGCCTTCAGGGTAGAGTTGAGAGGGCCCAGATGGGGAGTCTCCTCTCGTAGGGTGGAGAGTGGCTCCACTGGGGACACAATGGCTCTTTCCACTTAGTCCCATTGGAGACCTCAAAGGGG
The DNA here is from genome assembly GCF_057802395.1 of Ceratotherium simum simum. NCBI lineage: Eukaryota > Metazoa > Chordata > Mammalia > Perissodactyla > Rhinocerotidae > Ceratotherium > Ceratotherium simum. The sequence goes on from NC_141903.1 coordinate 28,139,695, forward strand.
CTCCTCCTCTGCAGAGGAGACAGACCGTAGCTCCTCTTTGTCTTTGCCCTGCTATGATTTCTGTAGCCACTTTATCTATTGGGTACTATGGGCACATTGCCTAGTGCCTGTGAGCTCCTCAAGGGCCTCTGAAAATATACGAGACTCAAAATAATACATATATAAGACCCCAAAACAGAAGAACTATAAGCTCCAAAATTAAACTCAAACTTAATGCTTAACTCGGTCTACAAAATGTTGTAAATTAAGCAGTAAATTGCAACTCATTTCTTATAAAGTTATATACAACTATATTTGGGAGAAATCTGAGAATATGTCTGAAATAACGAGGTCTTGGGGTCTTCGAATGTAAGCATGCATTGGTCCTAAGAAGGCTTTAGCCCTGATTCTTCTGGTGGCGCTGCTGGAGTTGACTCCAGAACTTCTTATTTTTCCAGCCACTTCTAGAACTCTGCTGGTTTTCTGAAATTCTGTAACAATTCTGGCCCTTGAACCATGTCCCTGGGCATTGACTTCTCCTTCCCAGAGGCCCTGTCTGCTCCACACAACCCTTAATCTCTTAATGCAGTGGCTTCTGAGTCACGCTTGTGTTTGGCCCCCAGGGGACCCTCAGGGCAGCTCTGCTGTCCCCTTCTTATTTGCCAGACGTTTTTTCTGGCCTGAATTAATTATTGACTTAGGAGGGTTAACGGGAACCAGACATCCCTTTTTGAGTCTCACCCAAAAAAGCATCTGTTCCTCACCCCTACACGTAGTGAAGGACTCCCCAGCCATCTTGCCTCTGTCCCACTGCTCCTAGGAAGTGGCTCAGGGACAAGGTGTGTGTGATCTGATTGCATCAACCATGGGCTGTCGGGATTGCAAGGGGAAGAGCTCAACTCGAATTAGCTTAAGCAAAGAAGGCAATTTATTGGCTCAAGTAACTGGGAAGTTCAGGTGTAAATTGAGTTTCAGGTAGTTCTGGATGCTGGTACTCAGATGTTATCATGGATTTCCCCCCTTTCTCTGTATCTCTTGGCTCTGTATGTTTCTACTTCTCTCTGTTTCTTGGCCTCCTTCCCCTCCAGCTATTGGCAGGCTCAAACCCACGTCTACAAGGGTGAGGGACCGTTTTCTCTGCTAGGTCACGCTAAAGGTCCTGGGCAGTGAGTGGGATAGGTTAGCTTGAGTCACTTATACATCCCTGAAGCAGTGTGCCCAGGGCGATGCTGCTTCATGATTATCTGAGCCTGAGTAAGGTGCCACCCTGTGCCTGGGGCGGAGGGCCACTGGGGTTTGCAGCTTCACGGGAGTACAGCGGAATGTGGGAGGAGCTTCCCCAAGGAAGTGGGAGGAGGGAGTGGGAAAGTATGGGCAGACAAAGCTGGAGTTCTCAGAGTTCTGGCACTGCCTCCCAGCCTCTTTTGGAAATGTTTGCTAATGCTGTCTCTTCTTTGCCCCCATGCCATGGGGTTAGGATGCCCACGATGCCACTGAGTACTTCGGGCTGGCCCTGGCAGCAGCGGTCCTGCTGGGTGACGAGGAGCTGCAGGACACCATTAGAAGCAGGCTGGACAGCACCTACCGGAGCCCCCTGTGGCACAGCAGCCCCTCCGGGCGCTCCTCAGAGCGGGCGCGGTGGCTGAGTGGCGGGGGGCTGGCCCTCTGAGGAGAGCTGTCCGGTCTCTGACAATGCCATGACCAGAAGCCGCCTCCCTGCCCTGGGCTCCTAGACACTAACCTGGAGGGTCCGAGGCACCACCTGGCCCAGCCCTCTCATCTTACAGTGGGAGAGCACAGTCCAGAGGGAGCAGGGCTCACTTGGGCCACACAGGGCGTGGATGATGGAGCAGGGATTAGAAGTCCTGGCTTCACGTCTAAAGCCTTTCCTGTGGCCCTTCCACACATACAGACTCTGAAACACACTTTCTCAACACGCAATTCTAGAGAAAATGAGACACCTTGCCCCCGGAAAACCTGTCTCCTTTCCCCGGGGAGGAAATCAGGCATGCCCTGGAGAGAAGGCACGCAGACTGGACTTCCTTCCCTTCACTGACTTTGCTCAGGGAAAGACCCCTCCCCTTGCCAGCAGAGAAACTGGTAGTTTCTTTCTTCTCTCTCTTCAGCCAGGACCAAAGCAGGTGCCACTCCTCCTGCTCCTGGGGGCTGGCAGGCGGGAATTCACCATGCTCTTAGCTCGAAACACATGGCCTCAGAATGGCCAGCTGGAACGCACAGGGTGTGAGGTCTGACATGGATTCAGGATTCACCGTCTCCATCCTGCCCTGAGGTTCTGCTCCCCCATAACCTTCCAGAAACCCTGGGTAACCTTTCCAAGGGCCAAGGCATAAAAATTGGGCACTAAGAAAATTATGACGTAAATTACGTGTGAATAGTGTATATTATTAAATATTGCCCAATTACATTTATACACTCATTTGTTTCCTTTATAATAGGGAGAGATGAGATGGGAGACTTGAAACATGGGTTAAATACCGAGGTGTCCTATTGATTTCAGGGTAGCTCCTTGACAAAGCATCTCTATTATCTGTCACTGCAGAACACACGTAGTGGTTTGAAACATTTATTATCTCACAGTTTTCTAGGAAGGCAGGAATCCAGGTGTGACTTAGCCAGGTCCTCTGGTTCAGGGTGGTTCACAAGTCTATGGTCAAGGCATCAGCTGTGACTGTGGTCTTCTCCGGCTCAGCTAGGGAAGGATCCACTTCCAAGCTCATTCACATCGTTGTTGGTGGGAATCAGTTCCTTGCTGTTGGCCAGAGGCTGCCTAGAGGTCCTTGCCATGTGGACCTCTCCATAGGGCAGCTCACGACGTGGCAGCCTGCTTCATCAGGGCGAGCAAGCGAGAGGAACAAGAGTGAGTGAGAGACAGAGGTCGCTATCTTCTCATCTCACCCAACCCAAGGGACATCCTATTAGTTTTGCCAATTCAATTCATTATAAGTGAGTCACTAGCTCCAGCCCACACAAAAGGGGAGGGAATTACCAAGGGTGTGAATATCAAGAGTCAGGGAATCATTGGGGACTATTTCAGAAGCTGCCTACCACAGTACCTGAGTTCTTGGAAAATGGAATCAGGAATTCTCAAAGGCAGTGAGCTCAAAGTAGGGTCCACTGACTGGACCAGCAGCATCAGTGTCATCTGTTGGACTGTTTGAAATGCAAATTCTGGTGCATTTCAGAGAACTAAGACCTCTGAATCAGAGTCCCTGGAGCCCGGGAGCCCTAACTTTACCCTGCTCTCCAGGTGATTTAATGCACATTAAAGCATGGTTCTCAAAAAAATCACCCGGAGAACTTACTGAAATGAAATTTCTTGTTCCTACCCCAATAATTCTTATTCAGTAGGTCTGGGAGACATCCCAGGAATGTGGATTTTTAACAAGCAACTCCAGTGATCCTGATGTAGGTGTTAACCCTTGCTCTGAAATATGGGAACATACAAGAAGATCTAGCCGTAGGGCTAGCCGCATGATGCCCAGCAGCTTAGAGTTTACTGTCATACTCTCTGCCCTTGATTTCTAGCTTCTTGGACCAAGCAGATGGTTGGTGGGGTGGTGCGGTGGGAAGTGGGTGGTGAGTTGAGTCAACATTGCATCTTCTAGTCACCAAGCTTGTCTATACATCAGTACATCTTATTTCCTCTTAGGTGCTTTGTTGTTTGTCAAAACACTCTCTACTCTAGAGAGTATTCTTTTCCAGGAAGAAAATGAAGTAACCTAATCCACCACCACGTAAAATAAGTGTGGTTTTGCTCCCATCACAAACCATAAAATCCGTGAGGGGGAGGGATGCTGTGGATGAGCTAACCTCCGATGCAAGTCCTTTCAACAACATTCCTGGGAGACAGACAGGGGCACATGCGTTCCAGAACACTTATGCATCTTGTATTTGAAGAAGGCTTGCTTGGCCCTGGAACCTATGCCATGACCTGGTCCCCAAATGACTCAGGTTATAGACCCTCTCCCTTTTCCCGCCGACCTATTACTTTCCTCTGGCCAGAGGCCAATTTCTGTTCTCTGACAGTGTGGTTCCCATAATTGCACCAGGCTTTTGGTGTTGGCTGGGGGGTGGAGAGTACAGAGGAATGCTACCGTACTAAATGTAATTTAATATTGTATTTTAATGTTGCATTATGATTTTTTCTTCTTCCTAGCAGCCACTTCTTGCTATTGGCTCACATTGAGCTCATGATCAGTTGAAACATCTTCTCACCTGAGCTTCTGGTTGGTCAGATCTTTCTCAATTGCTACAAATATACATATAAAGAAAGAAAGAAATATATACATATATATTTAAATAAATATATATATTTAAGTGAAGGGCATTATATCTACTCATTTTACATTTCATTGGGAATTTTGGTTAAAATTTTCTGATTCTGTACATTTTGGTTCACCTATAAATCTGGTAAATTTGCCTCTAACCAGGTTAGTTATAAAAATGATCAGCACATTTCCAAAGATAAGGATAGGACTATTTTTTGCTTCTTCTTTTTTTTTTTTTTGTGAGGAAGATCAGCCCTGAGCTAACATCCATGCCAATCCTCCTCTTTTTTTTGCTGAGGAAGACCGGCCCTGAGCTAACATCTATTGCCAATCTTCCTCCTTTTTCCCCTTTTTCTCCCCAAAGCCCCAGTAGATAGTTGTATGTCATAGTTGCACATCCTTCTAGTTGCTGTATGTGGGACGTGGCCTCAGCATGGGCAGAGAAGCGGTGCATCGGTGTGCGCCTGGGATCTGAACCGGGGCTGCCAGTAGCAGAGCACGTGCACTTAACCGCTAAGCCACGGGGCAGGCCCCAGGACTATTTTTTTCTAATGAGAAAAACATTGTGCTCTGTCATTGTAATGACTACAATCTGTATGCAAATTGCCCTGCTAAAATAGTCTTTAAAAGTGTTTAAAAATCCCATTTTAAAAATGTGGTTAACTATTCCCTTTGGAATCGTGTTGATGCTACTTTTTCATGATCCACAGAGAGTGAAGTGGGGATTGGGTCTGTTCTCTATTTAAGCAGGTTTTATTATACGTATATGGTGGCCAAAGAGGTATTAGTTACCCTCTTTATCCTAATCCTCCCCCCAAACTTGCGTGACCTGCCTGACTCCGGCTCCTGGTGTCTGATCTAAATAAAGAACAGGGAGGAAATTACAACATTGTGGAAAACCCTGTAACATGTTTTCTCAGCTTTTAGTTACTTACTTCCCTCTCCAATATTGTTAATACTCTGAAATCCAATATCGCCTTTATCCTTTTCTTATTTGCTCTTCTGTTATTTTAAGATGTCTTTGTATTGTGTCTCTGTGTGCATGTGTGTGTGTGTGTGTGTGTGTATTTGCTTGTGCTTTGTAAGTAAGTAAAATGTAACTCTATTGACAGAAATTTCTGGGGAAGGGAGTATGTAGGGATGGAGGGTTTCAGAATGGAGAGGTAGGGGGGAGAAACCAGATCACCAGGGAGCGGGGAAACCTGGATTTTGATCTTGAATTTGACATTAAATTGCAACGTGATCTTGTGCAAGTTGCTTAACCTCTATACACCTCAGATCTCTGATCTCTAATATAAAAGTGTGATCACCTCTGAGTTCCTTTCCAGCAATGTTATTTCCATACTGTATGAGCAGGAAGAGAGATTTGTATCTGGGAGATGAAATCATATATTTTTATGGTCCAGTTTTATTTTCTTCTTTTTACAGGTAAGTAAACTGAGAAACAGAAGAGTAATTTTCTCCCAGTCACGTGGATAGTTGGTGGCCAAGACAGCAGTGCCCTGTGTCTTGTGACCCAAGGACTTAGCTGCACTAATGACATGGTTTCTCTCATTCAGGGTGACCGTCAGAGTTGCATGCATGTGTATATGCATGCATCTATCACCACACGCACCACCTGAACAGCCACTTACCAAACTTTTTCTAAATTGATTTACTTCCTTTACTCATATAAATTAATTTTATAGAGGATGACTGGTCTATGTAAAACAAAACTTGTATTGCTTTCCATAAATAGGATTTCATAAACAAAAAGAAATACAATGAAAACAAAACAATGCGCTAAATTCAAGCTAGATTCTGTTGCCTTCTGCAAGTGCCTAGCGTAGGCTTCATCTGGCATTATTTGAAAACAGAAAGATTAACAAGTGGCAGGGAGTGTTGAAGACAGACTGACACCTTTGTCATTGAGAAACAGAGAAAGCAACACAGAGGACTGATCTCCCCACAATGAGAGTCAGTGCTAGTTAATGCCATGTCTGGGTGTGCACATCCCACTTCAGGGAAGTGGGGACTTGGTTGTAGGAGAGGGAAAGGGCAAATGATATAATATGAATATGATTCAGGATGAGAAGCACTGTGATGGGAGCTAATTATAGGGTGTTAGGGGAACTCAGAGGAGGGGACTTAACCCAGGCGTGGGAGCAAGGGCATCAGGGAGGGCTTCCTGGAGGAAGTGACATCTAAGCTGAGTCCTGAGAAAGGGATTTACTTAATTCTAACTGCAGGCCAGGGGGTGCGGAGTTGACAGGGCTTGTGTCAAGCAAAGCTCTAGAGGGTAGAGAAGGCCTGGTGTTTTCTGAGAACAGCAGCGAGTTCAGCAAAGCTAGAGCAGAGTCAAGGAGTTAGGGAGGAGAGGTGAGAGAAGAGGCTGGAGAGGGGAGCTGGAGACAGACCCTAAGGGCTTTGGTCTTCACCTTGAGGGTGGGGGGGAGCCATGGAAAGGTTATAAGAAGGAGAGAGAGACGTGGTCAGATTTGTGCTTTGGAAGGATGATTCTGGAAGCAGCATGAGAATAGATTATAGGGCAGCAGGAAGGAAGGTGGGAGACCATTGGGACCTGGTTATTGCAACAACACACTGCAGCCTTTACTTGATCTCGCCACTTTCCCCACTAGAGTCCTTTTTGTGATCCAGGATTCAGCCAGGGCACCACACTGCATTTAGTTGTCACATTTCCCTAGACATCTCTGGTCTGTGGTAGTTTCTTAATCTTCTCTTGTTTTTCATGACCTTGAGCATTTTGATCTCCCTCCCTTTTGATAATTGCTCTCATTAGAGCAATTGGAAGGGGAAGGGAGGAAGGAGAAATTGAAGGGGATGGGCGCTGCATTCACTCAGGCGGCAGTTCTGAGTTGGGGCAACGGAGTCAGGCATACCTGGGTTAGAATCTGTCTCTTACTAGCTGTGTGACCTTCAGCAAATTAATTAACTTCTCTGAGTCCATTGCCACCAGAATAACATCTGACAGAACATGTAAAAGTACCAAGCACACACAGTGCCTGGCACATAGTGGAAACTCTAGATTATCTGATAAAGATGTGTTTACTTTCTTCATTTCGTAGATGAGGAAATGACTGAAGCATATCTATCTTTGGGGACAGGCCTTTACCCAAAGAAGAAAGAAGCCTAATTCAGACTCAAAACAAGTGAGGCTATTTTTAAAGGGAGTTAATCAAATGGTTTATGTTCTAGAAAATGCCTACTATGACCCCACCCATCAGTTTATTTATTTTAAAGTTAAGATTTAAACTCTTTTTCATACTGGGTTTTGTCTGCCACTTTGCAATTCAATCACATTTTGTTTCTTTCTTGATGTAAACCTTGAAGTTCAGAAGGGCAGCCAAACCTGGAGCGGTGGCTGGGAACGCTGGTCAGTCCTGCATTAGGGTCACTTGGGTCTGAAGCTGGCCTCCGCCTCTTCCCCGCTGAGTGACCTGGAAAGTTACTGTGCCCTCTTGAGCCGCAATTTTTCCTCTGCTTGGAGTTTTACTTGGGGTCTCACGTGTGGATGACTTGGTATGAGCACTCAATTCCTGCAGGATTCAAGGATTCAAGCAGGATTAAGTAGATTCTTAGCAAGCATATGGTATCTGGCTCTGGGTCCCACATCTTAAGAAGGGAGTGTGTTAGGGGTGCTGTCTTCTCCTGGCCTTTACCTCTTGGTGGCAGGCCTACCTTTTGGGTGGGACAGCACATCTTTCCCGGTGTGTACCTCTCTGCTCCCCCTACCCTAGTCAGTTATTTCAGAACTCGGGCGATTAGAGGATGGAAGCTGCTGGCAGTCCTGGCTCTGAGAACAGCAGTTTGTTAACATTCCTTTAAGAAGTGTAGCCTCCCCAGAGAAGCAGAGACAGGTGGCTCCTTAGGGACTGGGAGGCTCTGCCCAGCTGCAATGTGTGATGGGGTGGAGGTGGGACCAAGGATAACGTGTGTGGCTGAGACTCAAATCATGGGGCTGCTCAGCTTAGTTTCCCAGGAGAGACTGTGGGAGGAGGTGAGAGGGAAGGACACGGTGCTTTCAAAATTATTTTAAAGGTGAGAACTCCAGCTCCCACTTCTAGTGCTGCCTTGACTCATTGCCCAGGGCTTCAGGATAGCTCAAGGGGTGAGTCGCCTCTAGGTGAGCTTCCAGACAGTGTACGAGGATGATGGCTGAGGTCACATGGGCGATGAGAAGCAAGGCCTTCGCTAATCTACCTTGATCCTGCCCTGTGAGAAATCCAGAGTTCCAGTAGGGGGCAGTAACGTCTCTCCTAAATAGTGTATCATAAGCAAAGAATGTATTTAACAGCTCTGGGTCAGCCTAGAGCAGTGGCCTTCAAATCGTTCTTTACTGTGACACACAGTAAGAGATGGGGCATCTTACATTATATCCCAGTATGCATATGTACAAACATACATATAACATATATTTGATAAAGCAGCATTTAGTCCTTACAATAGGAAATGCACTTTGATAACATTCTGTTCTATGCATTTTTAAAAACATTCTATTCTAATTTAAAAACATCTGGCTTGTGACCTGCTAAACTGATTTCTAGATTCATGCAGTTTGTAAAGCACCGACCTGGAGGGAGATCTCTCAAAAAGCCCAGGAGGACTCCAGCTTTAGTCTTTTATGTGTGTCATTTGATGGGCAGCTTTATTGAGACCAGAGATGTGTACATATCAAAATAAAAATAATGGTTGACATTTTTGAATGAATGTTATGTACGAGGCCCTATTCAAAACCTTTCTGAGAACTCTCCCACGTAATCCAACAACATTATGAGGAAGATACTATTGTTTTTATCTCCGTTGAGGTTTAGAGAACGGAAATGGCTTAAGTCCACAGTTAGTATGTGGTCTGGGTGAGATTTGAACTCACGTCTCCCCGGTGCTGGAACTAGAGCCCAAGTGATTACATTACATCATGGGTCTATGGCCGGTGACACATCTCTGGGACAGATACCATCACTAACGTGATCATAAATAGAAGCAAGATTAAAACTTATTTCAGCAGTCTGGAATATTGGGCTGAAATGAACAGGGTGATTCCTCTGGGTCAAGAAATTAATTAGTCCAGAACAGCATTGGAGAGACCTGATTTTCCAGGAGGGCTGAGAAAAATATGGGGGTTATCATTGGCCACAGTCAGGTAACTTTGGTCTAGAAGAAATGATAGACCATCTTTCCCAAATGGAAAATGAAAGGAGAAACAGCAAGGTTATGATGGCATAGTGGCCATAGGTCAGAATAAATTATAGATTAGATTTTGAAGAAGATTCCAGGTGAGGAGCGGAGTGAGTGAAGGGAATTTTCAAGAGACCCCAGAGCCAAGAATAGAGGACTATGGACACCTGAGCAAGTGAGACAGCCAGGTGGAGCCTTGTGGGTCTCATTCATCATGATACCTGTGGCTTGAATGGCAGTGGCAGAAAGGAGGTCACAGACATGAGAGCTACTTTTGATATCATGGGAAAGCTAGTAGGGACACCATCATCCTCCAAATGTGTCTTGTGAAACAAATAGCCTGGGAGAAGCCCGTGCTCACATCAAGTTGCTTTAATTCTTGTACGTAAATAGTGTTAGAAACAGTTTTTCACTCACTCATAGTCTTCAGGAATGCTTATCCTTTTAACCTTCCATTTATTTTTATTTGGGAGTGCACATTTTCACCTAAGCAAATTCTTTACCTGTGCAAATTTTTACCTATTGCAAATTCTTTATCTATGGAAAGAATTTTTAAAATAGGTGATCTCTTTTCTCTTGATTCTAACATTTCAGATCTAAAGTATGATATTTAAACATGATGTATACAACTTGCAACTACTTTGCCCTACTTGCATGTGCCAAATATTTTGTGTGAAGGTGACATTTTTGTTTTTGAACTTTCTTGTAAATTGAGATCTTTTGACGTTTGTTCATCGGGATGTATTGACGTCTGCTTCATAGAGATGCTCATAGGAACGCCCTGGCTTCCCTGCACATTGCACCAGACAGCAGTGACACCACTACATCTGCTTTCCTCCCTGGGGAGCTGCAGCAGGCCAGGCTGAAATAACAGTTGCATGGTAATCCCGGTGACCAAAGAGCTACTTATTCATGAAACAAAACAAAATGGGCTTTTGTCTGTTCCAGAACATGTAGCTTTGGGACTCTAGTGGGTGGAGGGAAGGATAGCCAAACAGAGATGACTTGGAGAATTTGCATTTTCGGTTGTTTTAAAGTCCCAAGGGATTATATGCACTGATATTCTGAACCTCTTCCAAGTCCAGTGGCATTCCTTTCTTTTCTTTCCAGTTATATAGAGTCTGTCTGTCTGTCTGTCTTTCTTCTCGTGTTCTTAGATTAGCTCCCCCTTTTTGCATGTGTTCATAGATCCCTGTACCTTTTCTTCAGGGCACTTATCACAGTTTATAACTGTACTATCCGTGTGGCTTTTTAAAAAAGATAATCTCTGTGCACCACCTAGATTGGAAGCTCCACGAGAGCAAGGACCTTGTCTGGGTCACTTACCTCTGTGTTTCCAGAGTTGAGCCCAGTGTCTGACACATGGTAGAATCTCAGTAAAGATCTGGTGAATTTAGGTTAATAAAAAAAACGAATGAATGAAACTTTGGATTCAGGTTGTGACCGCTTCTTATCACTTATGAGGAGGAGAAAGTATGAAAACCATAATCTACCTGCATTTTGCTCATGAACAACTCAGGGGATTGGTTGATAGGGCTACTCACACTTAGCAGGTGCTCGGTAAAGGTTTATTGAGAATAATAAGGATAATTTTCATTTGTTTAGGGTGAGTTGCTATAGATATGCTGGTCTCTTCCTAGTTTTCAAAAAGGTAGCAGTTATGACTAGGGATAATCGTGGTCATTTTTTTTGAGCATCGGCCCTATACTAGGCATTATGCTAGGTAATTCACCTACAGGACATGACTTGATCCTCCAAATGACCCCACAAAGAAGGTGTTATTATCCCCACTTTTCCAGATAAAGGAATCAAGGCTCAAAGTAGTTAAGACACTTGCAGAGGTTCAAAACCAGGTCTACCTGACCTGAAAATCAGTGCTTTTAATAACTATGTAATTCTGGTTTCACATTTTCTCTTTTAGAACTTAGGATCTTGAAGAGAAATATTTCCCTTGTGTACATTTTATGGTTCCCCTTTGTCTTAAGGATGGGGAATGACCAGAAAACCTAGGGGCAGGAACCTTGGTTTATTCAAGCGTTATTCCACCAAGCATCACAAGAAATTCCTTCAGTACTGAAGGTTCTGTGGAATAAAGGGCACAGGGGACAGGTTATAATTTTAGGATATTTTGAGGGTTAAGTGGGAAGAGTATTGTTTCAGAAACCCAAGAGTACTGGGGGTGTGGTAAGATGCAGGACAAAAGACCTGCTCCCTGCCTTTGAGTATCTGCTGATCTGCTTGGAGGAGCCTGGATACACATGTGAGAAGCTCTAGGAGGGAGAGTCTGAGTCATGGGATAGCTCCTGTGGGACAGAGGAAGCGGAGGGACATCCACCCCTCTATCCACCCATGAATCCATCCATCCACCCCTCCTTCCATCCATCCATCTTTCCATTCATCCATCCAACCAACCAACCAACCAGCCAATGTTCAACACCTCTTATGTACTAGGCTCACACTCTGGTGAGCAAGGTAATCATGGTTCATGACCTCATAGAGCCTATGGGCTCCTGGGTGGGCCAGGGTCCTCTAATGAACTTCTCCATCATTCTCACCACCGTAGCTGAGATTTGAGCACCTATACTCAAGACACTGTGCTAAATGTGTGCTCCCATTATATCACTGACTCCTCTTAACAGTCTTTCCCTGCCCAGGAAGTAATTGCATAGTATAATTGTTTCTATAGCACATATGAGGAAACAAATTCAGAGAGGTTAAGTAAGAGATCAACTCTTACCCAAAGTGCCACAGGTAGAAAGTGGCAGTGTCAGGATACCAATCTAAGCCTCGTCCATATTGCAAGTATTGCATAAAACTGAAGCTAGATTTTTTCTAAATTTCATAGAACTTCAGCTAGATTGATCTTGTTCACCCAAACGTCCTGCCCAGGATGAATGGTGGTACCATTGAACAATTCTACTGCTCATCAAATGTGTGACCTCAGAAAAGCTTTTAAGGTCTTAGTGCCTCACTTTCATCATTGGTAAAGTGAGGGTGATAATTGTACTTATCTCATGAGGTTGTTGTGAGGGTTAAATGAGTTAATATACATTAAACGCTTAGAGTAGTGCCTGGCACATGTTATATAAGTGGTGGCTATGATTGGTGTTGTATTGACAGACATTTCAGAAGAGTACTTGTTTGGGTGAAGAAGGTAATGAATTGAGGTTGGGACATGTGGAGCAAGCACTTATAGTTTGCATCCAGATGGATGTGAAACCAATTTAATGTTCATATTGTCCACCTGACCTTATATGCCATGAGGTCAGAGATAGTCTGGGTCACCACTGTACCCCCTTCATGGAACATTGCCTGAACCATGGAAGGTGCTCAAAATTGATTTATTGGAGAAATGAATGAACAAATAAATGGACTGTGGGCATTATTTAGAGTATAAATTATACATAGATACAATAATGAAATAAATAAATATGCCCCCTGTAGGACACCAGCATGGCTTGAGATAGAGAGGTATGTGAGGGAATGTGGGCTTCCTGCAGAGTCTTCGCAGGACGTGCGGCCTCCGGGAAGAAGTGGTGTCATTCTCTTTCCAGTTTTAACATGAGCTGTCATTCCAGGGTTCTGGGGTGTCCCGGGCCAGGCCTTCACAGCATCCCGAAGTTCTCCCCGAGCCAAACTACGTGGCCAATCCCTATGAAAGAAAAGGACGTTTCTTCCTGTCCTTTGACTGCAAACTGGGGTCAAAAGCCTTAAGCCAGTGTGAAAATAAATAAAGGTCCTGAGCAGACAAAGGGCATTCTGAAGCCAGCCCTCACTGTAAACACTGGCCTTCCTTTCCTCTGGCCTGAAGCTTCCAGGCACTTCCCTGAGCCCACCATGACCTCATTTGGCCTAAAGTTCTGGTGGCTGCAGCAGGTCCTGGTAGTCTTATGGGAAGAGATGGGGGGCTTCCGAGGGAAGTCAGAGCTAAGTGTCTAACAACTGGTTCTCTGAAAAAGAAATGTATATGCATACTCAAGTTGACCAGAAATTCTACTTTTAAAAAGGAGGTACAGCACACAATTTACAAATAACAATAAAATATACATACTTTTATTGTAAATTTCATATAGCCAATTGATTCCTAGACAATGCATTCATTGATTTATGTGGAACTCTTGTATCTAGAGCCAGCCCTGGTGGTCTAGTGGTTAAGATTGTATGCTCTCAAGGCTGCAGCAGGGTTTGTTTCCTGGTTAGGGAACCACACCACCCATCTGTCCATTGTCATACTGTGGTGTCTGCATGCTGCTGTGATGCTGAAAGCTATGCCACTGGTATTTCAAATACCAGCAGGGTCACCCACGGTGGACAGGTTTCAGCAGAGCTTCTAGACTAAGACAGACTAAGAAGAAGGAACTGGCCACCCATTCTGAAAAAACTAACCATGTAAACTCTATGAATAGCAGCAGAGCATTGTCTGATATAGCTCTTTAAGGTGAGAGGATGGAGCAAAATACCTCTGCTGTACATAGGGTTGCTAGGAGTCAGAATCAACTCGACAGCACTAACAACAACTTGTATCTAGAGTCAGTTATGGTTGCAACTGGGTAACAAGTGTAGTTTTGACACGAATGTTTGTTGATATTTTCATTAATAAGTAAGATGAAAGTGAAGCAACAAAGAGGTTGGAAAATCACTCATTTGTCAATGGTATGAGGACTTTTTTGCCGAATCCGGAGGAACGTTCCCTCAGTTTTACGTGCTCATCACAATGTAACAGATACAGACTTGACACAGTGTAGAGTATAATCTGCATTATTAACATCACTTTCTTAAATCCATACAATCAACAAAGCCATAAATTAAGCCCTGATTTGTAGTATTAGCAAATGTCTGTGTTATAAATGCTTCCACCTGGGCTGATTTCGAGCTGCTAATGTGATGTCACCGAATATGGGGCTGGGAAGGATGTGCACACCACTCTCCAGTACTTTCCCCATACAGATGAGTTAGGTGTGAACAACCTCAGGAGCATAGATAACAGCAAAATCGATTAAACTAATTAGGAAGTGATGAGTTTTGATTATTTATTAATGCTTTTTAATGTGATATATTTAAACATAGGTTTATATTCTTTATGTTGTTTAACTTTTAACAATGGTTGGGCTTAACAACCAGCTCACAAAATTCCTGAAAGGCAACAATTGGCTCTCAGGAGGAGGTATGAGCCAGCTCTAGCACACCACTGACCCCAGCATCGTCAAAGAAGATGAGGAGATGAGTTTGAGAGAGTGATGGGCATGAGGCCCAGAGATCTGGTGGATGAGCCAGTGCCTCACACTGGAGATGACATAGAGCAAGGAACTCCAGGGACTGCCAGAAATGGAAGGCAGAGAGGAAAGAGACCCCTTTTGTTCAAGAAGTAAAGGAGATTCTCTGGGAACTCTCCTGCAGGTTTGGGAAATTCTTCATTCACCCCACCCCTAACATTTACTCCTGGTGTTTCGCTTCTTCGTTGACCTTATAGGGTTAAAGCAGGCCTAGAAGCCTGTAGTCTGTGCTCACTGCCTGGCTGTTCAAGTGATCTTTGCAAAGGCAGTGATTATTTCAGTTTGGCTGCCTCGTCAGAGCATCACCTGCGAGTGATACATTCTCCCTTACCAAGCACAGCTACAGGAAGTTACGTCCTCCCGATGCTGACACTTTCCTTTTGACCCTTCTGTTTAATGTGGCAGACATTTTGACCTCTGTGATTTGGCACTGAAGATGCTTTGATTCCATGCTTATAGCTACAAACATTTATAGCACCAACATGGCCGAGTTTTTGTCAAGAAAGTATTTTTCTTAATTAACTCTCATTAAGCCATTTTAATTTCAAGATCAATGTTCAATATAGTGCAGTGAAACCATTTCTCATTTTTGCCATTTCCCTTTTTATTTTATCAAAATCACTTTTAGAGATTAATTCTTTTGCATGTGAGTTTTTACAAGGAAGGCTTAGTTTATTGATTGTGATTTATCCTTATCAAATTTAATTGTATCAACTTTTAGCTTCTGCCATTGGGATTTTTCTGTTGTGGCTTTATTTCTACTAAGTCCAGTTCTCCCAGTTCACATTTGGTTGATCTGAACTTTGTCAGGACAATTTGATTCCTCTGTCAATGTTTAGTCATTAACATACGTTGTTTTGTGTCGTTTAGCTGTTGTCAGTTTTATTTTGGACTGATCATCTCAACCCAAACAATGAGATACAAAGGCCCGACCACCTTAAGCATCTATGGAGGCCAGGAGTGGCGCCAGGCAAAGGCAGACTGGACCAGATCTGGGTGAAACGCCATGAGCTAAGTTTTCATCCACAGTGGAGAAGCAGACAGACTGATCAGTGGCAATTATCAATGATAAGAACTTTAGAGAAATGGTGAGATGCAGAGGCCCAAGGTTAAACTCAAAGATATACATGAAACATGATGATTTTCTAAACCATACTCAAAGCCTATGAGCTGTGCGTGTAATCCCCACTAAGGCATCTTGAGCCTAGCAGGCCCTTGGTGCATGTTGGAGGGAACTGAATCGGATTGTTGTGATGCAGCCAAAGAGCCCTGGGCTCCAGGTTAGGTGGTCTGGAGTCTGAACCCACTTTTGTCAATCCTTGCTGTGTGTACTTGGGCAAGTCCATTTCCCTCCCTAGGTCTCTTTTTTACTGTCAAAAGATGGATTGGCTATTAAAGGTTCGTAGACCTCTTTGAAAATCTGAAGAAACCTATGAACTCTGCCCTCAGAATTATGTACACACACCCACATTTTGCGCATAACTTCAGAGAGTTCATGGACCCTTTAACACGTGCCCAAGGATGATGAGTTCAGAACAACCAACCTAGGTGATCTGTCAGGATCTGCCCAGGGTTGACATGCTAGGACTTAGGTGGGTGATATATATACATCTGCCAGGTGATGCCTGAGAGCTGACACATACACGGTTTATGGACAAAAATGGAGAAATCCAGAAGAGAAAGATCTGGAAGCCTTAATATGCATGGCTGGTTCATTAGTATTTTCACTAATATTATTAATGGTTAAGAGCACAGACTTTGGGGTTATGTTGCCTGGGTTAAAATCTCAGTTTTGTGCATGATCCTGGGAAAGACACCTAACCATTTCTGCATCTGTAATATGAGAATATTAATAGTACCAACTTCATAGGGCTGTTGTATGAAACAGCTAGACATTCAATTAAATTACCTCTTACTACCTCTTAAATGAACAAATGCTAAGGGAATTTTATATCATACAAGTGATAACTGTTATAGCGACGGGCTTTGGAGACCATCTAGTCCGACTCTTTCATTTTACAAAGAGACAATCAGAAAAGGGAAGAGCTTCTTCTGAGGTCACCCAACTCACCTGTGTCAGGGCTGCTCTCTGACACTCGCCTTAGACACTGGGAAAACTTGTCAACTAACATGACGTCACCAGCATACCACTTTCCAATGCAAGAGGAGACCCGTCTCCTTGGATGAGGGCCCATGTGATTATTTGCTGTACTCATAGAGTTCTCTGACACCAGCTGTTTCTGCTTATGAGTATAGAGTGATTCGGTAGGTTGGACACCAGTGGGTATGATTTCCACAAAAGGAATTTGCAAGAGCCTCTGATTCTACCTGGAAATTAGTCACCCCAATTCTGATTACAAGGCTTCTGTGACCCCAGCTTCTATGACGGGCCACCCCTCCCGGAGCAGGCATTTCAACCACCCAACCGCAACATCCGGGAACTGCTTAATGTCACCACCACTGAAAGAACCGGAGCCTCTGGGAAACCCTTCTGACATAATCACCTTATTATCTGGCTCAAGGCAAAAACAAAGGTGGAAGCCTATTCGAGAAACTTCTGAATTCTACTGAGTACTGGGAAATACAGGATAATCCCATAAAGACTGCGGTTAGCTTTGCTGTTAAAGCAAACTGTGGATTATAGAACTGGTAGAATGGCTTGTGTTGCTACTCTCCAAAAAGAAGTGGACTCCTTCCTCAGAGCCCAGCAAGGGGTGCACATTACCCGGCTGTAATCACTTCATTGCCCTGCTGGTTTCAGCAGCAGGTGGTGGTTGTGGGAAGAGCACTGGGCCCACCACCAGCCCCGTGGGGACCTGAGCAAGGCACTCAGCCTCTCTGAGTCTTGGTATCCTTGTTTCTATGGTATAACTGTCTTGAGAATTGAATATTAATACTAAGTATAGATAATATTTTGAACACTTAATAATTGCAATATTATTAATAAGAGTATTCATGAAGAGCTTCCTAGATGTCTTGTGCTGTGTCATGCGATTCACAGGAATGACCTCATTTAATCTTCAGAACCACACTTTGAGGAAAGCTGGGTCTCTACCCCTGGTATAGATGAGGAAACTGAGGCTCAGAGAGGCTAAAGTCTTGCCCACAGCTAATGAAGGACAGACATGGCGCTTGACGCCAGGGCAGTCTGACTCCAAACTCTGTCCGTCGTGCTCTCCTGCTGCCTCACATGTTCTCTGCTGTGTTCACTCCGAGTCAGGCCTTACAAGTACCGTGTAAGCACTTATAATACATTCGTCCTCAGACCAGACACGGTGGTGTGTATAAAAGCTTGTGGAGAAGAAAACGTCCTCTACATGTGTTCTTTTTTACCCCAAGTGGAGTCATTGGGCTTTACTAATATAAATAAGCAATATGAAAATGTCAACACTTTGCAAACACCCAAACTCAGATGTAAGTCTTTCCCTTAGGTGGTCCCCTAGGATACATAGTTCTGTTGGCCAAACTATGGTTCCTGCCCAATGATTCAATAAGTGAAGTGCAATTTCTGGATGTGTGAGAATTCAGAGACGTTCCCAGCTATATTTCTGCTGTTTGAGAGGTGGACCTAGGTTCTGATCTCAGCTCAGGGTACTTAGTATCTGTCAGGCATTAACAAATCACGTCACTGTTCTGAGCCATGGTTCTTCCAACTGTAAATTGGGGGTATATCACAAGGATGCAAAATTAATGAGTTCATGTGTCTAAAGCACTTAGCATGGTGCCTGGAATATAGGAGATACTGCATTATGACCTTTAAAGTTTAAGATAACTTATCTGGGAAAAAACTCTCATAAAGGGAATTCAATGACTACAAAAGGAACCCAGAGAAACATAAAGAAAATAACAGCAAATTCTTCCACGACCCAAGACATTGTTTTGTGTGTTGTGTGTGTTTCTATGAGCGTGTGGTTGGGGTTGGTTTTATTTTTCTCATGTGTGGGAGCAGTAGGGCACAATTGGATCGGATAAATCAGCATCCCAAATCCAAAGAAGAAAGCAAAGTGACAACCTTTGAAAATTAGAGTTATGGGGATTATGTTTTTTGAACCATAAAAGGGAACACTTGACCTGACTTAGGATTTCTGTGCTCTTCTTTGGTGTAAGAGGCAACTTGCAAGAAGCAGATTGGATGCAGAATTGTAACTTCCAAAAAACCCCTGTGATTTATGGAAACAATTATTTGAAATTGGGATAATTTTGAAAAACATGATTATAAGAGCTATAGACCTATAGTCACAGACATGTTATTTGGAGCCAAGTATATAAAACTAGTTTTATAATATATTTTAAAAAACTCAACTTTTGTTTCACATCCAAAGCAAATCTTTCCAAATTCAATTGGAAATACATCCTAACTTCAAAATTTAATTTAATTTTGAAGTATTTAAAACAAAACCAGCTATTTGTAAGTCTCTGCTAAGACAGGGCAAAGTCTTGCATAGGTGAGTGTAAATAATTTGTGAGAGCAGCTCAAGGTCATGGAAACTTGTAAGGTAATTTGAAGCAGTGTTCCAGTTATTTATTGTTGAATAACAAACTACTCCCAAACTTTGTGACTTAAAAAATCACCTTATTATCTCTCTTGGTCTGGTGAGTTGAATGGGCTCATTTGGGCAGTTCTTTCTTGGGGTGTCTCATGTGGTTGCAGTCAGATGGTGGCTGGGGCTGGGGTAATCCAAAGACTCAGCTGGGCTGGGCATCCAAGATGGCTCCCGCGCAGGGCTGGCAGTCGATGCTGGCTGTTAGCTGGGAGCTCAGCTGGGGCTGTGGTCAACTGGAGTCCTGAGATATGGCCTTTCGATGTGGCTTGGGCTTCTCACACCATGGCAGCTGGGATCCAGGAGAGAGCATTCCAGGAACTAGTGTTCCAGGAGACTAAAGTGGGATCTGAAAGACTTCTTATGACCTGGCTTCAGAAGTCACACAGTGTCACTTCTGCTGCATCTTATTAGTTACACAGGTCCAGCCTAGATTTGGTGTGAAAGCAGACTACTCAGTGGCATGAATACTGGGTTATATGGTTCATTGGGGTCCATCTTTGAAGACTAGATACCAAAGGGGCTTTATAAGACCAGATAGCACTCCCAGCTAGGATATGATTTTTGAAAATTATTTTAGTTTCCATGGAAAAGGGAGAAAGATGCTTCATTGCCTGTTTTTCATAAAATCCAGCTGGTTTTCTGGACTCTTCCACCATGTATCTCCTAGAATGCACGCACACACAGGTTTGAGGCTGAAGGAAATCGGCCTTATCTCTAAGAGATGCAGGAAGGATATTAGGCAAGTCACCTTCTCTGTCTCCCAAATAGGCAGGCATGATTCTGCTCCTGGCCAGAGGCTGGTGCAACAGCATTCTCAGGCCTTTCTTGTGGGCGTCCGGAGAAGTGGCAGAAGTGGAGATGGGCTCACCTTTGGGTGCACTCAGTAAAAAAACTTACTCCGGGCCAAATAGTGGAGACCTTTAAATGCAAAAACTCATGATCTAAAGAACCCCCTTGGTGTTTGGATAAGGTCTAGAGTGAGGACGTGACTTGGCAAGCTTCACACACTAGCTAAATGGAGTGGGAGTGACCAGAACTTTGTTCTTCTAAGTCTTAATCTGATGATCCTCACCGAATCACTCTGCCTCCCTTGTTTTAAGGTTTCCTTTTGTTTCTGTAGTGATGCCTGGCACTTTAGTTATTTCAGAGGCTCTCAGAAAAGTACCATAAGTAAGCTGGAGTGGGAAACCCAGCCAAATACATGGAGTTCACATGGAATCTGCCTGAGACCATGGATGTAAAGATCACACAGGTCTGCTCAGGGCCAGGGCTGGGAGCTGGAGGTCCAGTCTGATCTCTCCCTGAACAAGTCATGGGAGGATTTCAACTTGGATAAATAACCCCAAGTTTATTTATGCACTAGCAAATAGTTATTAAATTCCTTCTCTGATCCTAGGACTGCCCCAGGCTCTAGAAATACACCAATGAACAAAGCTCACAGAGTCTTTATCCTCCTGGAGCATACACTCCAGTGAGAATATTCCTGAACATTCCCAATGGTGGTAAATGGAACCATCTTTGTTCAGAGCAAAGATGGTTGGCAATTATGTATTTTTGCCTCCACACGGATGAATTACAATGGTTAAAGTTCAATTTAAATTAAATTTAGAAGCATTTGCTTCTCAGACTTCTAAAAAGTGAGACTAATAAGATGATTATGGAATGGATCTAAAATAAAGAATTTCAAATTGGAGAATTAAGTACAATGAATTCCCATGAAAGAGATTAGTTACTGAGCTAATTCTTCATTTTCCAAAAATCATTTCATAAACAATAGCTCCCTGGTGTGGAACTGGAGTCTTTGAAAACGCTGCCTCTCCTCAGAATTCTTGATATGACCTCATCGTATTACATTGTTAAATAATCTCAACCATTTTGGGTGTAACTGATTTAACAAGTTAACACTTGATGCTGTTTAGACAACGTGTCCCTTAGAGGAGCAAGACGGAGCAGGACTAGGCGATTATGGTATGGAAATGGGATTTAGTCCCCTTGTGTCTGGTTGCCTGAGCAATTCTCATGTTTTGATTTGGTCTGTGACAACCACAAGTCACCCAAACAAATGGCTTAAAAATTTGTCAAAGAAGATATCTGTCATTTAGTCAAACCTGTTGTGAACATGAAGGATTTGATTCAAGTCCATTTTTCTAATCATCATTCAACACACGTTTATTGAGGACCTATTATGTGCCAGGCAATATAGCTAATGGAGGTCCCTACCCTGGCAGAGCTTAACTTCCAGTGGGGCAGGGAGACAGTAAAACAAATGAGGGAAGGTGGGAATTAGTGCTACAAGGAAAGTGAGACAGGGACATGTGAGAGGGACATTAGGGGTTACTTTAAGTTGAGTGGTTATTCCATTATGGTGGGGACTGGCCTAAAAGTTGGTTGTGTCTGATCGCTGTTCAAACCAGCCTTTAGAAGAAGGTAGTGCAGGGCTGGCCCTGTGGCATAGTGGTTAAGTGCACGCGCTCCGCTGTTGGGGGCCTGGGTTCGGATCCCGGGCGCGCACCGATGCACCGCTTGTCAAGCCATGCTGTGGCAGCATCCCATATAAAGTGGAGGAAGATGGGCACAGATGTTAGCCCAGGGCCAATCTTCCTCAGCAAAAAGAGGAGGATTGGCATGGATGTTAGCTCGGGGTTGATATTTCTCACCAAAAAAAAAAAAAAAAAGGTAGTGCAGGATCACGAGAGCCCTGGGCACAGGGTGAGAAGTTCTGAATTCTCTAACTAGCTTTGCAACTAGTAACTTTGTATGATCTTGGACTTTCAGGGCCTCTGTTTCCTCACTAAGACTGTCATTAAGGGCTAGGAGTTGGTGGAAGATCTTGACGGTTCTTTTAGTTCTAACATTTAATAATCACAGGATCTGTACTATTGGGTTTTAAGAACACCTGGGCTTGGTAAGGTTGCCCATAGAAAGCTAAACTCACCAGCAATGTCTGTATTCTTGTTAATGCTTAATGTTTAATTGCCTTCTGATTCCAGTGCTCTTTCTCATACATTTTTCTCTTGATTTTCACAAAAACCCTGTAGAGATAAAGAAACTGAGGTTTAAAGCAGCTAAGTAACACATCCAATTTCACATGAGCAGTAAACATGGGATTTATTGAACAGAGCCTTAATGAGTGACAGTTGATTATATCGGGTCAAAATAGCCCTACTCAAACGCCGAGATTTCCTTCTTCTTTAAGGCTGAATAATGTTCCATGGCATGTTTATACATATGTGATCTCACACGTTCTTTACCCATTCATTTGTTGACAGGCGCTTAGGTCGTTTCCACCTCTTGGCTATTGTGAATAATGCTGCAGTGAGCACGAAGAAAATCCTGCCATTGCGACAACATGGATGAACCTGGAGGGTATTGTGCTCAGTGAAATAAGCCAGACATAGAAAGACAAATACTGCGTGCTGTCACTTATATGTGGAGTCTAAAAAAGTCAAACTCTTAGAAGCAGAGAGAATGGTGATTAGCAGGGGCTGGAGGTGGGGGAAACGGGAAAATGTTGGTCAAAGGGTACAAAGTTTCAGATATCTGAGATGAATGAGTTCTGGAGATCTAATGTACAGCATGGTGACTACAGGTAACAATGCTGTATTGTATACTTGATATTTGCTAAGACAGTAGATCTTAATTGTTCCCACACACACAAACACACACACAAAGATAACTATGTGAGGTGATGGATTTGTTAATTAGCTTGATTGTGATAAATATTTCACAATGTATACATATATCAAATAATCACATTGTACAAAAGTTGTATATACAATTTTTATTTGTCAATTATACCTCAATAAAGCTGGAAAAAAATAAAAAACAAACAAAACACCCCAGCCCTATTCAAAGATGTTGAAGCAGTGACCTTTAATTTCCTTTCAAATACCAAGTTTCTGCATTTGTGTCTTTTTCCAAAACCACTCTAGAGCTGAGACTCTCTGAGCCTCATGCCACAAAAATGATTGAGTGATGTATATAGGTTACTTTGCCCTTACCACAGACATGAAGTCCCTTAAGCCTTGACGGAGATGTGGTGATGTAGCTAAACCTACATAAAATGGCATTCCACCTGTTTACAAATGAAAGTGGCTACATTGCTGCTGGGCATGTAAAATGAAACAGCCATTTTGGAAAACACTTTGACAATTTCTTGTAAATTAAATGCATACTTACCAAATGACCCAGCAATCCCACTGCTAGGTATTTATACCAGAGAAATGAGAACTTTGATACACAAAAACCAGTAAAAAAAAACGTTTCTAGTGGCTTTATTCATAGTTGCCCAAAACAGGAACACCCAAATGTCCTTCAACCAGTGCATGGATAAACAAACTATGGTATACTCATACAATGGAATACTACTCAACAATAAAAAGAAACAGATTCTAGGTACACGCAACAAGTTGGATGAATCTCAAATGTGTTATGCTAATTGAAGTAAGTCAGACTCAAAAGGCTACATACTGTATGCTTCCATTGATATGACACTTTGGAAAACTTTAAGTTCAGAAAACAGGCTGCAGGTGCTGAGAGTGGGGGGAGGGATTTTTTTTTTTTTAATTATTTTCATGGAGCAGTTTTCTTTTTTTTGAGGAAGATTGGCCCTGCTCTAACATCTGTTGCCAATCTTCCTCCTTTTTTCCATTCTCCCCAAAGCCCCAGTAGATAGTTGTATGTCACAGTTGTACATCCTTCTAGTTGCTCTGTGTGGGACGCCACCTCAGCATGGCTTGATGAGCGGTGCATAGGTCCGTGCCCAGGATCCCAACCGGTGAACCCCTGGCCGCCGAAGTGGAATGTGCGAACTTAACCAATGCACCACCGGGCCTACCCCCGGGAGGGACTGATTATCAAGGGACACGAGGGATTTGTTTGAAGTGATGGGACTGTTCTACATCTTGCTTAGGGTAGTAGTAACGCAACTGAAAGCATTTGTCCAAACTCATAGAACCATGTAACTAAAAACGACGAATTTTACTGTGTGTAAATTACGCCTTCATAACCTGACTGCTTCAAAAAACTGGTAATGTATATTTGTGTGTGTTTTGATTTTAAAATGTTTTCAGTGAATAGCTTTCTGTCAGAAAAGTAACCCATTCTTCTGCAGTGTCTATTTTCTGAGGATGTCAAATGGGGTCAAAATTAATAAAAATTTCATCAAGAAGAATTTCGGTTAACCAGATCAGCTTGTCCAAGTTGGGGGAACCGCGAAAACCAGTTTAGAAATAATCAATGAGTAACATTTCGTTGCTTCAATCTCTGGGATTTACTTCTTATCTTCTGTTTTGTAAATTTAAAAATGCTACTTGTATAACCCATTAGATTTTTAGCATCATCATTCATCTTGACCATATACAGATTCAAACTCTTTGAAGTCAGAGAAGTGAGTGGAGCACAAAGCACACAAGGTCACACAAGAAGCAGATTTTTCCTTCAGAGTGTAAGTTCTTAGAGGACAGATACTAGAAAGAAATTTACTTACGGCACCAACACAGTTCTTTGAGGGCAGGAACACCCACTAAACCTCTAAGCAAATGAGGACATTTACCCACGCTGACAAATTCTTTCCCATATGCCAGCCTGAAAGACCAAGCCTTGGAAAAGTACGAAACACTGCCCTGTCCATAGAGGGGCAGAGGGTTGAGTCAAAGATTTCATCTTAGTCAGAGAGATGCACCATTTTACACATCTTCTTTTTTTACTCTTTCCTGGCAGACCTTCCTCGTGAGTCAGGAGCCCAGAGGAGGCCTCCAGGGTTCTTCTCACTATAGTTCTTCAGGCAGTCACTACCAGTCCACTGGAGCTGGCATCTGTATGCAGGTCCTTTCGACGGCAAGAAACAGAAGGTGAAACCTAAACTGGCTTGAGTCGTTAAAACCAAACAAAAAAGAAATGTGCTGGTTCATGTGACTTAAAAACCAAGCTGGTTCTAGGAGCAGGTTGATAGTCCCTCAAAGATGTTGCCATCTCTTGTCTCTGCTTCCCTCCATTCTAAGCTTCATGCAGTTTCAGCGTGGTGAGCAGCAGCGCTACATCTTACATCTCCCATCCCCAGGTTTGATTGTAACAGCAAAGAGAACATCTTATTCCCCAGTGCTTGCACAAAAGGCCTGGGCCTGATGATCCTTGTGACAGAGTAGAATTCCACTGTTGGGCCAGCCTGGGACACCTGGTCCCAGGGATGGAGCACATGGACTGGGGACAGTGGGATGGGCAGGAAACCCCCCAAATAGGAAACTCTATTGTTGTTACTGTAAGGGAAATGTTAATTTCAGTGAGATGAGACCAGTGTGTATTACCTCATCTAAAATCTGATTACTCAGAGCAATTCAGCTCCCAGGTATGTGGAAGTGGGAGGAAGGGAGCTGCATTTGGTCTCTTGGAACATCCAGCTGGGTAAACTGAGCCCGGGTGTTCAGCATGCATCTGAGAGGCTACTCCTACTCTGATGAATTTGTTTCTTGTTGTCTTGCACTCAGGACCAGGCCTCTCCTCTCCTCTGCCATATCGCAAACCGTAGTCATCTTCATGGCCCAGGTGACCTTCCTTAGCAGAGACATGATGGGAACTTCTTAAAAAGTACTCTTACTAAAAAAGGTAAGTGGCAATTAACAACAACAAAAAAAGGGAAACTAATGAAACAAAGTAAAACAAAATACAGTACTCAAAATGCCCTAACAGGACATATTTTATAGAGCATGTGGTTTAATTCAAATTAAGTAAAGCCTAGTCAAAAATTAGATCCCAGAATTTCAAAGCATCAAGGGACCTTTAAAAAGTCCTCAGTTCACCTTCATTATCCTATAGACAGGGACATTGAGGACCTAGGAAGGGAGCAACTTCTTCAGCAACATCAGCATCAATGTCAATGTCACTGTCAGATCTGGCCTAGCACCAGCGTCTTTTTCTGGCCCAGTTCTGTTTCTAGATATGATGCTTCTGCTGCTCCAACCTCCTAAATTGATCTTTCGTGGGGCCCACACATGTTGAAACAACTCATTTTTATTTTACAAATATGATTTTAGCAAGCTATATGAACAGATAATGCATTCTCAAGGTTTCCAAATTAAAAGTCAAACAGGGCATGACATAAAAAGTCTCCCTTTTCCCCTTCTCCTATTTCCCCTATCCATAGGCAACATTTTTATGCGTTCCTTGAATATTCTCCGAGGAATATTTTGTGCATATGCAAACAACTCAATGACATACTCACTCCCCATTTTTTAAACACAAATTATAGCATACTATGTATTCTGCTTTGCATGTTGATCTTTTCATTCCAGTATTTATCTTGTAAAACTTTCCATATGAGTATGAAGAGCATCCTCATTCATCTTTACAGCTGCAAAGTTTTCCACCGTGTGACGGAGATCATAGTTTGTTAGCTGGTCCTCTAATGGTGGCAGTTTTGATGGTTTCAAACATTTTGCTATTATAAACAATGCTGCAACAAATAACTTTTTACATACGTCATTTCATGTGTTTGTGATTGTATCTGTAAGATAAATTCCACAAAATGAAATAGCAACAGCCTCTGGGTCTGTGCGTTTGTTGTTTTGAGAGATGCTGCTGAATTGCCCTCCACAATAGTCATGTCAGTGGAGGTGCCTGTAATATTTGAGTGCTCCTTTCTTCAGGTCCTCTCCAACACAGCCTGTTACCAAATTTTATGTCTTTGCATATTTGATAGTAGTGAGATGGTATCTCAATGTTTTTCAGTTCAAACTATAGAAATATAAACATTAAGAACTGAATCTCCCTTCTTCATTTCTTTGCAATCCCATTTCAAGGATTATTTCTATTCTCTCTCTGATGATCATGATCTTGTCAGGTACACTTCCATCTTTTTTTCACTCAAAAAACACCACTGATATTATTTAAAACACACAGATCTGCCTCATTCGTTCAGACAACAGATATTTCCTGGACATTTATCAGATTTTAGGCCCTGGAGATAAAGCCCTAAACAAGACCGACACATTCTCTGCCTTGTGGGGCTTATACTCAAGTTGGAAGACATTTAAAAATGGATGAGCAAATAGATTATCATTTAAGAGCATATTAAGTGCCCTCAAGAATAACACAGGGTGATGTGGGAGAGGGGGCCGAGGTAGAGACAGAACGGCCTCCCCCCCGCCCCCCCAAGATGGTTAGGAGCAAACAGGATGGCGTCTTGTAAAGAGAGCAAAGTGTGCTCACAAACTTACTATTAATAGGAGTGATTTTTTATTTATTGGTTTTGGCCTGAGCTGACCTGTTGCTTTGGTGTTATGTAAACAGAACTTAAAGATCACCATTAAGACTCCAGAGGCGCTGAGCTAGGGACAGGAAAAGCCATTCCAGTCCCCTAATGGGCCGGTGCTAAAAACACAAATGTCAGTCTAATCCCCGAGAACTCGAGCCAGAACTCAGTTAGGAGAAAATTATCTCCTCCCTTTCACCAAGCACTCAATAAACAACTCATTGTCTAGAGAATCCCATTTGGATTTGGAATCCAGCCCAGTTTGCATCACATGGATTAGGTAGTGGAAAGAGCATTGCTCAGAGGATCAGGTAAAGAGAGCTGTGTTTCTGATCCCCACCTCTCGCCGTGTGTGATTTTGGACGAGCTTTAGTGGGAGACCTAAAGACTTCCGGACAGGTAGCTTGATTCAAAGCATAGAGTCAGCTTGCCGCAGTTCTGACTCTGACCTTAGCTGTGGATCCTGGTTCCCCAACCAGATCCCCATCCTGGACTTCAGTTCTGGTATGAGTCTTATCTCTGTATTTCAGTCCTAGTGTCTCCCAGACGGAGACCTTGTTTAGCTTCCTCCTGTCTCTGCCTGAGGCCTTGGCCCTGTTACCTGCTCTCAGACCTGCCGGAAAATTCTCTGGCCACTAACAGCTACCAGGCATGCAGTTCCATGTCCCCAAGACCTGGGGAGTGCCTATCTCCACCCCTTCTTGCTGCACATGTGTCAGGCTGCTCTCTCTCTGACGAGCACCCATCAGTGCGCTTTCTCAGACACCACCTTGCCAAACGCCCTTCCACCAACTCCAGCTGCCCTCAACTTGGAGATGTGCCTAGTTTCTACCTTCATCACTCTGGCCCATACCATGGCCAGAGTGAGGCTGGACGAGGGTAGTGGCTTCCAACCAACATGTCCTTAGCAGTGGAACTTATTTTTCACATGAACTTTTAAGTGGAAACTCTGAAAAGAAGACAGAGCGAAAAAGCTTACTTAGGCTAATTAATCTTCCTTAAGAGAAACACATCATTGTTTGCTGAACCCAGGAAACACCACAGAACCCTAGAATTCCTCAAAATTTAGTTCAAAACTCTGAACTAGGTGATCTGGTCTATCCACTTCTATTTTCTAGGCAGCCAAGAAAATTAAAGAGCTTGCTGAGGTCACACAGTGAGACTGGTAGAATCTAGTGTCTAGAATGTGTTGTTCCCAAATAGAATGTGAATTCTACCCTCGAGAGGGTAGAGACCTTTGCCACCATGTGTCACTCCTATATCCTCAGTGTACAGTGTAAGCCAGGGCCGTTGTAGGTGCTTAATCAATAGTGGTGAATGAATGAATGAGTCTTATTGAGGACCTCTTATGTGCCAGGCTCCCTGTCCTTAGCTCTGGGAATAGAGCCATGAATAAGGCTGACCAAGGTGGTTTTCTTACGGAGCTTAGAGATAAATGAGGACTTGGACATGAAATAGATGATCACAGCAGGTTAATGAAAGAATTACAACTATCTGGCCCTTTACAGATGGGAGGACAGGAGCCAGGCAGATCTCCGAGCTGCCCGCCGGAGTGAGGGGGTAAGGGGATGGAGGTGGGGCCTGACCCCTAGGCCTACCTGTCCCCTCCTAAAGCCTTCCTTGTCTTACCTCCTCAGAGAGCTGGGCTCCATCATCTTGGCTCAGGGTGTGGCAGAGGCCTGCCTGAGGGAAGGCAGTGACCTCAGCTGCTCAGCTGCAGGAGCCCTGCCAGGCTCTGTCACACCTATAGCGAAGCTGTCTCTGCCTGGAGCCCTGGGCTGGGCAGGTACTGAGTCTCTACTCGCCAGCTGTACGCTCTGTTCCCTAAGCCCTCCCACACTGTCAGCCTCTGCCCAAGCTGTTCTTTCTGCCTGGGTGGCTGCTACTGCCTTTCGTTGCCTGTCAAAATCCTTTCCACCCTTCAAGGTGAAGTTTATATACCACCTCCTTCAAGGAACCTGCCCTGATTACCACCCCCATTTCTTCATTCAGGAGGAAGTAATGACTCCCTCTTCTGGCCTCATATAGTGCTCAATGTTTCCCTTGTTTGTTGCAGCAACAGAAGCAAATTAAGAGTTCCTTGGGGGTGTGTTATATCATTCACCCATTCATTCCACAGCTGTTTATTGAGCATCTAGTGTGGACCAAAGGTTATAGACAAGGTCCTGGATTTTCATAAAGTTTGCTTTCTGATATGAAAATCAGAAAAAAAAGCAAATAAACGAAATATTTTCAGGTTGATAAGGGTTAAGAAGGAAAAAGCATGATAGAGAGCTTTGGGGTGGGGTGCATGTACATCAGTTTAGACAGGTCAGTCAGGGATGGCCTCGCTGAGGAGGTGAAATCTGAGCTGAGGCATGAATGATGAGAAGTAGCCAGCTAGGGAAATAACTGGAGGAAGGGCATTCCAGGTCGAGGGGAGAGTAGGTGCCAAGACCCTGAGGCAGGAAAAACTTGGGGGGTATGAGAAACAGGAAAAAGGCTGATGCTGTGAAGAGGAGTGGGAGGGGGAGAAGTAAGAAGGGGTCAGGGAGGCGGGTAGGACCAGGTCAGGTCGGGCCTGGTGGGCCATGGTGAGCCTCATGGGGTTTCGTAAATACAGGAAGCCAGTGACAGGGTTAAGTAGGGCAGAGGTGAGAACTGACTCATGTCCATTCATTCATTCAGTGATGACACATGCCTCCTTTGGGACAGACACAGAACTAGGTGCTGAGAACATAAGGAGGAGTGGAGATGCTGCCTGCCCTCTAGATGTGTGCGTGGAGCCAAGGTTCTGAATAAAGTCATCCCAAGTGCAAGGCCTGGTTTTCCGCTTTGCTGATTCAGACGTTGATCTGTCAGGTTCCTCTAGCCCCTTGTTGTTGAGAATGCGGTCCATGAGTTCCTGCCGCATTACTGGGGAGCGTGTTAGAAATGCAGACTCCGGGGGCCCACCCAGACCGACTGAGCCAGAGTCTGTATCACCGGTTGATTTGTATTCACATTAAAGTTTGAGAAGGACTGGCCTAGAAGTAATCAAGGTATGGAGTAATAGACTCCTACTAACCAAACTGAGAGGACAAGAATGAGTCAGACGCCAGCTCAACAATTCATAGCGGAGGCTAATAACCTCTTGCATCAGCATTTCTCAAAACTTTAAAGTGCATGCACATTACCTGGGAATCCTGTTGAAATGTGGATTCTGATTCAATAGGTTTGGAATGGGACCCCGAGTTCTGCACTCCTAACAAGCTTTAAGGTGATGTTGATGCTGCTGGCCCAAGGGACAGAGAGCCTCGCATGACACTCACCCACCGTAGCCCACTTGATTTTCATGGTTACCCTATTACGAGATGTTTATTTACATTATATGGATCAACAAACAGACCTATAGAGCTTAACATGGAGCCGTGTGACCTAGGCCTGTTTTCCTCATCTGTGAAATGAGGCTGATGGTACCACTGCCCACATTCGAGGATTTCTTGGAAGAGTTAATGAAACAAAGCCTGCCGTGCGCTTTGCACAGTGCCTGGCTCACCGCAAGGGCTCAATATTTGGCAGCTTTTTTGTTTTCTGGGATGTGATCTAGATTTTCTGACTCCAAAGTTGAGGTTCTCTCCACCAGGTTAGTAGAAACCAGGAGTTAGCTTGGCTAGAAGATGAGACTAGGGACTAAAATATTTAGCAATAATTGAATATGGGTGGAGTCGGCTGGTGGAGTTCCCAGGGAAGCGTGACAAGTTCACTTCTCCACTCTGAGGGTGTCTGTGTATGTGGGGCTGGTTACCCATCAGAACCTCCTCTTCCTCAGCCTGTGCTGGAGACACACGGACACATCTTTTGGTCTCTTCTTTTTCCTGCTCTAGACCACATGCTCGCAGCCTGTCTGTTCTGACAACAACCATGACCTCAGACCCGTCACAGTTCAATTGCAAAGATCTGTCCTATTCCAGGCACGGTTTCTCGAGGAGGCACCCTGATCCCTGGTTGGACTCAAGCAAGTCTCTGTGGCCACCTCCCTTTAAACAAAGAGGCCATTTGCTCCATTTGACTCCATTTGCTAGCCTCTCAGCTTCCATTTTAGATACTGACATTTCTGAAAATGCTCCATATCCTGGGGATATGCTCTGTCAGTAGTTCGTTAATAAAAAAAATCTGTACAGCACTGAATAATTTACAAAGCACTTAATTTTATTTCATTGCTTTGAAAAGGGCATAGAACAGATATTATCCAATTTGCAAATGAGAAAAATTAAAGAGATTAAGTAATTCACCCACTATCACTTGTGTGGTAACTGCCTTCCAACTCCGAGTTCATTTGTTCAGCCAATATTTACTGAGCAGCCGGTATGGACAGGTCCTGGACTGGGCCCCGAGAATACAATATTGAGAAAAATCGACACGTTCTTGCCCTCACAGAGCTCACGTTCTAGTGAGGAAGACCCATGTCAAACAATCATGACGGCAAATGCAGCACCGCCACTGTGATAAGAGCTGTGAAGGACAGGTTCACGTCGCTGTGAGCACCTGATAGAGGGAGTCTGACATCAAATGGAAGGTTTCCCTGAAGACGTGGCCACTGAGCTGGGATGTGAAGGAAGACCAGACAGGGCCCTGACAAGGACTTTTGACTCTATTCTGACAATACTGTCCAGTCTCTGAAGGATCTGAGGAGGAGTGATGGGTCAGATGTATGTTTTTCATAGAAACTCCCTTAGCATGAATCTCGTCCCAGCTTTTTAACCTTGCCTTCTCTCCTACTTCCCTGGGGCATCCTTGAAGATTGATCAGGTCTTCAGTGGAGTGAGACCCAACGGGATTGCATTTGCACTGGGCAACTCAGTCAAGACCATGGCCATGCGTGTCGTCCTCAGTGAGTGTCTGCAGAACGGAGACAGCAGGAGATTGAAGGCAAAATACCCACAATCTAAACAGGCAGGATGGTGAGCTATACTTCGGGTACCCGAGCCTATGCTTGAAAATGGAGACAGCAAAGAATCTGGAACACTCCGTCTTGGCCACCCTTTCATGTACGGTCAGGAAGCCTTCTCCAGTCCCAAGGAATGGAAGGCAGTGAGGCATGGGCTCGTCAGACTGCCTGGGTTCAAATCCCAGCTCTGCCACTTAGCAGTTTCTAGGCAAATCACTTCTCTTTTTATCTCCATTTCATCATTGCCAAGTGGGGAAGATAAGGTGTCTCCTAAAGTTGTTGTGAGGATTAAACAAGATGGTGGCTGTGAAGTGCTTCCCCCAGGGCCTGGCACACGATGAGTATTTAGAAGTGCTAGTGATAGCATGAATAAGGGCGCTGGCATAGAGTCGAGCGATTTCATAGAGTGAACCTTGATTCTCCGACTTGGCTAGGTGAGAGATGTCTTGTGAAATATGATTAGCTGCCTCCTTCAGGTTTAGTTGATGAGTGACCTCATCACTGCCCTATAGGAAAAAAAAACAAAAAAATACCTCCTGATTATCCAAAGATTATCACCACGGGGCCCCTGCCTGCTTT
Source organism: Ceratotherium simum simum (assembly GCF_057802395.1). NCBI lineage: Eukaryota > Metazoa > Chordata > Mammalia > Perissodactyla > Rhinocerotidae > Ceratotherium > Ceratotherium simum. Next base: position 28,172,691 of record NC_141903.1, read on the forward strand.
TTCAGCCTCCATATGCCTCCCTTCCCCCTGTACTTCCACTGCCTCCCCACTGCTCCCCTCATGCTTCATGTCTTTGTTTGGGAAATTCTCACTGTGTAACTGTTCACTTGGCAACCTCCCAAAGTCACATCCTTCTGAAGCCTTTCCTGATTCCCCATGTAGAATAGTCATTCATCCACTCATCAAGTATTTACTGTCAGCACATCTAATCTGTGCCCAGAATGTTCTAGACATTGAGGGTGTAGTGATAAACACAAGGTTCAAAGTTCCTGCCCTTGCAGACACTACATTTTATTCGGGGGAGACAGACAGTATGCAATATACAAATAAACAAACAAGGTAATGTCAGATAGTGAAAAATGCATCTGGGGGAATAAGGTAATGTGATAGAGGTGGTTCAGGTATATGTGAGGAGGCTACAGGGGATGATAAGATGGTTGTGGAAGACTTCTTTGAGGAGGTGTATAAGCCGAGGCTGACTGACGATAAGGAGCTGGCCAAGTGAAGAAGTGGGGAAAGATGATTCCAGGCAGAGGGAAGAGAAGGGCAACCAGGAGCAGAACGAAGGGCAGGGAGGCCAACGCAGACTGAAGGGGTAAGAGTGTTGTGAGCTGAGCTGGAGAGGCAAGCAGGGGCTGGACCATGCTGCCTGTCTCTGTGACTCCCACAGTGCTTTGATAATAACTCTATGGAGTCCTTTCCACGTTGAAGTGCAGTCGGGGCATCAGGGGCCAGGCTTTTTCATGCCTGTAGCCCCAGCACAGTGCCTGGTTCATAGTCAGGGCTCACTAAATGTTGATTGAATGGGAGCAAATTTGAGACAGGAGTGGAGAGTCTGGGAATGGAGTCTGGGTAATGCAGCATGTTGGAGGCAGTCTTTGCTGAATCAGCACCCTCAGTACACTTTTCTCCAACTAATTCTGATAGCAACTGGCCATATGCCCCAAATTTAAAAACAGTTCCAGATGAAGCCCTGCCTCTGGTTAAGATCAACAGAAATCACCCTCTCTCCCAGATGGAGGCAGACCTGGACATAAGGTATTCTGGAAACGAACATGAGTCGTGGATCAAGACCTCATCAATTTCAAAATAGAAACTGGAACTGGGTGTAAATAACATAAGAGGAAGGACAGAGGCTTGGCTTCCCCAGGAAATCAAATAGGCTGGCAAGACAATGAGCGTCGGCAAAGAGGGAGTCTGATGGCTGAGCATAACTGGAAAAATGTCAGATCCAACCAGGGTGAGAGAGCGCCCAGGAGAGAGGGTCTGAGTCACCGCTCATGAAACACCCGGCCACACTCAGCTCTTCCTGCCTGCCTGGTGAAAACCATTTGCTCCAGTCTTGTTCTATTTCAGGAAACGCCAGCTGCACCATAGGAAGTCCTGCTCTTTCCACATTAGGAGCAACAGTCACTTCTCTTTGCTTTTGGGTGCTCACATGGCACCAGCTCTAGATGGCACAGGGTCACCATGCTGCTCCCATAAGATAGATAGGTACAATCTGCCCTGGGGGCTTAGGCAAGCTTCCTTCCCTCAGACAGGGAAAAGCTGAACTTGACAGTTGTCACCATAAAACATGGATTTCAATCCCTCTGAGGAGCCTTAAAATGTTCCTTGTGCCAGCTTCAAAGGAAAGAGAAAAAAGCAGCTAGATTTCCTGAACTGTCACATCCTCCTGAGATGAGCTTTGCAAGCCTGGCCTCACCTTTCCAGAGAAGCAGCATGAGCAAAGATGCTGGAATGCACCTCCTTCATTGACTGATGTCTTCTGTGTGCTCTGACATGCGATTATTTCCCTGGGACCATTGTGGAAAGCTGCTCTTTGGGATGGGTTGGGGGCAGGCAATTTGCAGTGACCTTCTCAGTGAATGAGAGAGGATTTCTCCCTGCTCTATCTCCTCGGCCTGATTTAAAGTGTTACAGTCAATATGTGGTGAGGGTCATTGAGTACAGGATGTGCACACTGAGAGTTTTATAGGATAAAGAGTCCTTACGTGATGGGGCTGGGTATTTTTCCCCCACTGAAGTTCCTTTTCACAGTAGGTTATCTAAGGATCTTATTTAAACTTTGGGACGTTCAGAAGTCTCTACAAACTTTCTGGGTTTTATTTGGGGTCTTAGTGGATATTTCTATTACAAGAACTTCTATAACATATGGAAAATGAGTGGCTGGAGAAAACAGAAAAAAATGAAAAGTTTCCATCTTTGCTAATAAGAGGTAGTGTCATGGTTGGCGGTTTGAGATGGATTTTGGTTTCTTTACATCCAAAAGTAAGGCGGATCAAGACTGGTCTTCAATCACGGTGAAGAGCAAATACGAGAATTTATTTAGATGTTAGTTTGGTGGTCTGTAGCCCACTGTGGCAGAACATACTTCTCTGGCTAGGAACACAGGGACTCGGGGCTTGGTATCGGCTCTGCCGTTCAGTTGCTGTTTGCCCTTAGTCAAGTCACTACCTGTCTCTGGGCCCCAACTTCCTCTGGAAAATGAGAGGACTAGATTAGATCGTGATTTGCTAAATCCTGTGACTAATTATCACAACACTAAAACAACTAAATCACATAGTAGAACATTTTGTACAATTTAATACTCCTTTAATCCTCCTGATTAAGGAAAGGAGAACTTCTCAGAGTAGTGTTAACATATCTTTAACACTTTTATTTTTATTTTTATTGTTTTTTGCTGAGGAAGATTGGCCCTGAGCTAACATCCATGCCCATCTTCCTCTACTTTACGTGGGACACCTGCTGCAGCATGGCTTGATGAGCGACGTCTGGGTCCACGCCGGGGTTCCAAACGTGCGAACCCTGGGCCGCCGAAGCAGAGCATGCGAACTTAACCGCTAAGCCACTGGGCTGGCCTCTCTTTAACACTTTTAAACACCTCCTAATGTTACTTTTTCACAAAGTGAGAGCCGACTTCAGGCTCAGAGTCTTCCTTGAACTGCATGTTTCTATTTGGAAAAGAATTTAATCACATCGTTTTTCTTTCATTCATTTATTTTTGTGGTTACCTTTTTTTATGACAAGTGATCCTGGTTTTCCATTTATGGCAGTCATGTAGAGTTTTCTCTTAAAATAAAAGTGTTTATGTAGATGAGAACATTTAAAAAAATCTATGAAGGTGGTCTTGGTATATGGCAAAAACAGTGGGGTTGGTACACGAATGGCTGCACTTTGGAAACCCCTGGTCTAGACGACCTCTAAGCGCCTTCCCAGCTCTGAGGCCCGTGGAGGCGAGGGCTCCAGTCTCAGCACAGAGCACACGTTGCTGGTCTCCAACTCTCTTAAGTATAAGCTTTGTGTGTGCAGCGACTGTGTGTGGCTTTTTGGCCACTCTGTCCCAAATATCTGATTCAGTGGGTGGCACATAGTTGGATTTCAATAAATGATTCTGAAGGAATGAATGCATGACTTAGGTAGAAAATACTGCATTGTGACATATCTTTATGTTTGAGAGTGAAAGAGAAAGAAATCCCTGCATTTCAGACCCTGTAGAGTAGTGAACAGGCACAGGTGGGCTCACTCACACACACACACACATACACACACTCACACTCACACACACACTCACACTCACACACACACTCACAATCACACACACTCACACACTCACACTCACACACACACTCTTTATGTTTTGAATGTTAACCCAAGTTGCATTTTTGGAGCAGTCATTGAAATTTGCAGAATTTCATTGAAATTTGCAGAACACATTTAATACTGTTTTTTAAAAGAATAATCTGGCTTTTGACATCTGAGGTCCTCTCTGGAAAAAGGCAAAGTTTAAATAATGAATGAATGAATAAATAAATAAATGTATTTCCTTTTTATTTTCAGTTTTCTTTGTTCCCAAATCTCATTGGCTCTCTGCTTGAAGGATTTTTAAATTGACTGGCTCTTTGGTTCAAATTGTGTTTTTTAAAAGTTTTGGCATAGGCTACAGACCTGATGCGGGGGTTGGAGTCTGGGCGTGCCACCACACTGCCTTGGCTGAGTGATGGTTTAAACACAGCCAAACAGCTGGTCCTGCTGGGAGAGTCATTGGTGGGAAGATTCTGCAGAAACAATGTTCTGGTCTGAGCGTCACTGTCCTCACAGGAGAATCTGAGGGGCTGGTGGTCTCCTCAGGTCCAAGGGAGACCGATGGATTCAGGAGAGCCATCGCTGACCCCCATCCATCTCTGTTTTCTCTTCCATTCTCCACCCAGAGCTGTAGTTGGCTCTGATCTCCAGTAGTTGTTGGGAATTGCTGCCTCTAGAACTTGAGTTGGTGGAACAGAGAGACAGAGACTGGACTTTCTTCTCAGCATCACCTCATATTTCAGGTGAAGGCTTATCCCTATATGGGGGAAGGAAAGAGGGTTTGAGTCCAGCTTTCAGATAGAGCCACCTCTGCTCCCTCAGCCCAACGCCAGCCATTTGGTTTTATTTGTGAGCCCTTTCTGAGGGCAAAGAAACATCAAGGGCAAGATAAATGGAAGCAGAATTATTGCAAAGTACTGAAAACTTTCTAGTTGCTCAAGCAGCACAGATAGTTATTATGAAAAGAATAAAGTGATATACTCCACAGGGCTGTTGTGATGAATTGAGACAATGTGGATAAACATCGCAGCTGTGTCCTGCCCATCAGAGGCAGTCCATAAATAATAGCTATGATTGTTATTTAACTCCTCACACAGTAAGTGGCTCTTAGTGGGTCTCTGTCTACATTTGTTGAATGAACAAATGATGGAACTGGTTGCCTTAGAGGGAGGAAGCTAGAAGTACCCAAGCTGAAGATGTGTGTTATTGAGTTATGGTGTTGATACTCCCATCCAATAACAAAATAGAAATGGAAGTGAGCTCAGAGCTGGTGCTTTAGATCTGCCACCCATCAGCCCAGCTGATGTCCTTCAGGGCAGGATGGCTTTGACTGGCCAGACAACTGCAGAACAACTTTCCATTTACCCTCTTAACCTTTCTGCATAGTTGATTATGAAGTTAGAATGCCTCCAGTTAAGCCAACATGGCTTCAGGCACCAGGGGTTTGCAGCGGCCCTTTAATAGAGCAGTTGTGGGGAGCAGTGAAGCAGGTGGGTGTCCCCCGTCTGGCACACGCTCTTAGAGCTTTTGAGCTTTGGCATTAGGGGTCCAAGAAGCCTGCTCCTGACGTTTAGTGGAATATTAAGGAGGAGATAAGGTCTCTGAGGCTGTGTGTTCTTGCAAGGGTTTCTATATCTGCATTCCTGACCAAAGGGTGTAGTGAAGCTAAGCTGCCAGCACCAAAACCTTTACTCAGAATGATTGGATTAGAGGAGGCAGCACACAGAGCATTATCAGAATAATGAAGAGAATAAAATCCACGAGGAGGTCTCTTTCTGAGCACGGTCTGTCCCATCCCAGATATTGGTGGACTCTGAGTGGCATGGGCTGTGCTTGTGGTCAGTAAAATCTCCTACATTTCCCCAGCCAAATGGTCTGTACATTCAAGGTACCTTAGAACCACGATTCCTAAGGCGGAGGGGTCTCAGTTAGAGGTCATTGCTTCGACAGGCATGCTGTAAAGTGGATATTGCTCCACACAGGAGCACGAGTTATAATGACAGACTCACTGTGATGGAGGGCTTCCTCGGTGCCAGGCAACATCCTTAGCCCTTACATGGATTGTCTCTCTCGGTCCCCTGAGCAGCCCTATGGCAGGCGCGTGGTTGTAGATGTTTGTCGTTTATGGTCGCAGACAGCATTCCCACTTCCCCAGAGCCCAGATTTCCTTTGGGGGTTATCTCACTTTTGGTGTTTATGGTCTTGTTGGAATGGTAAATCAGACATCTGTCCCTCTCACTAGGGTGCCTGAAGGTTTCCTCAAATGACACTGGTGAGGCAAGGGAAAGTCCAGTTGGAATTTCTCTCTTCCAGGACTTGGAATCTTGAGCTTATCATTAGAGAGCAGAAGAAATCCTTAGGACTTCTTGATTACGGCTCCAGTTCTCGGGCCAGATAGCCAGGTAACTTCTGTTCTCTGCTCCAAGTTTGTCCTAAATTATCTCTTCTCTTCCCTCCTGTGAGTTGCCCCACACCCTCCAGTAAATTTCCTTGTAGCCAGACTCTTTGAGTGTCCAGGGTTCAGATCTGTCTGCCTCAAGAGCCCATGAACCTCACTATTAGGCAATATCGGAGCCTCTTTGTTTCCTCCTGGACTCGACATTCTAAGAGGCTCTGCTTGTGAAAGTCTGAGAACCTACGATTCTAAAATGATGTGATTAATGCCTTTTCTATTCTTTCAGAGCTGATCAGTGTTCACACCTGCAAATCCCCCTCCCAAATTAGCTGTCGCTTGAGCTGTCGGCTGAGTCAGCAGCAGGGCGTGCGAGGCCTGTCAGGCTTGAGCTCGGCCCACAGAACACATCCCTTTACTCATGCAGGCCTCTCCCTGCAGGCTCCGCATCTACCGCCCTGCCAGCCCCGTCCCCTTGCTTGTCCGTAAGACCTGGGGTTTACGGTCCCCTGGGAGAAATCTGAACTTGAGTGACAAGGTGAAGAAAGCAGGAGCTGGGATGCCTCTTGCAGAGTTTTTGCCCTTTAGACAGTCCCCTGGGGTGGCCCCGGGGATGGTTTATCCACTAAGCAGTGACGAATAGGGCCTCGTGGCAGCTTCGAGAAATGCTCCACCATCTAGTTGTAGAATGAGAGATTAGAAATGTTCCCCCGTGTCGCCACTTGTCAAATATAAACAGACATTCATATTTAAGCAGCTAAAAAGTAGGAATCATCTCCTCGATGTTATTGAACAAAGTAGGTCATTTGAATTATGTGAACAGACACCATTTTCCCGTAGGAGACTCAATAAAACTATTTTTATTTTGAACAAAAATTTAGCACAATTTTTCCTGAATTGCCCTTTGCCAGAAAATATTGCTACCTTAAGCTATCGTCTAGGCTTCTTCAGTGTAGGAGCTTGCCTGCTTCCATCTGTTCTAGGCACAGCGGCTAGCACAGTTTTCAAATTTTTTTTTTTAACAATGGAATCATTTTTTAGATGACGGTTTTATGAGGGGCTAAAATATACGAAATAGGCAAGATGGAGCTGCTTTGCTGAAGTCACCCCCACCTGTGGCCTCCCCCGTGACCTCCTGCCTGGGTCCCTGAGGCAACTCTGAAGAATCACAGGTGTTGAGGAAGCATTGGAAAACTGCCGTCCCAGGATCTCATCTGAACTGAATTGGATTCCATGGAAGCGAGGCTGACCAACATCTGAACTAGGAAGTTTGCATTGTTTTTTTCTTTGCTCTGTCTTGTCCTCCTCTCCCCACCCCAAGATATGGCTGAGGGAAACAAGAGGGGGGTTTACAGAGAGATGAGAAAAGGCAGGTCAGTGTAGGCCTAAAAGCCGAGGCTCCAGGCAAACAGCAGGGCAGAAGGCAGGAGGATGGAGAGCTGAGCTGGGCAGGAGGGGACTCAGGACACAGCAGATTTACAGGAACTGGGGGGAAGGACAAAGAAGTCAGTGAACAGGTGAGGACAGCAGCTAAAAGACAGCCAAGGACAGGGTGTCACACGCTGAGCTGTCTGCAGCCCGGGGCATTTAGGTGGTGCCCGGGCTTCCTCAGAGCAGTGTGGACATAGCTTACGGGCCTTTGTAACAGCAGGAAATCTGATTGAGTCCTTCTGCTTTGCGTCCGTCCTGCTGCTCGGGTTTTTGACCTGTCTCTGAAGAATATACTCATTCTCAGAGCCTTTAAGGTAGTGTTTGGGGCTGTGGAAGCCAGAATCCGATCAGGTCGATGTATATGCGGTTTTATGGTTCGCAAAATACCTTTCTACACACGACCTCATTGCTCCTCGGAGGTATGTCAGGAAGGCCTGTATAAGGAATGTTACACAGCACCTGATGGCCCAGAACACTGCTGATGCCACCACCGTGTATAGAGAGCAGAGCATGAACGAGGCAGGAAGAGAAATACGGTACAGACAAGCTAATTGCCATCCTCTCTGTGCTCGGTGTGCGGCCTCCCACATACGCCCGGCCACCGGGCAGGACAGTAGCCGTTATGCATTCCATTCGCAATAGGTCAGACTGGCTTTGTGCTAAGTTTCCTGGCTCATGTCATTCAGATGTGTCATGTGTACTTGGTTGTCATAGCATGTTGCTCAAGAAGGATGATCTTCTAGGCCAGAGGTCACAAACTGGTTGCCCCCAAAGTGTGCTGGTCCCCAGATGGGTTTTGTCTGACCCGGCATCAGGTTTAAAATTTTGAGTTGGTTGCCAACATTTAAAAATTAGAAGATATAGATATCTGCGTTTCTGGTTTTCTTGAAAAAATGGAGGACCTGACAACATTGGTTTTTACAACTGCCCGCTTTCCGTGAGTCATGTGTTCTCCGAATTGCCACAGACCCCACCCAGCCTGCTTCACTTCTTTCCGTTATATGTAGATCCTTGTGCTTTTCAGTTTGAGACCCTTGGTTTCAGTTGTTGTTTTATGTAATTTGCCAGGTAGAGCAGGGGTTGGCAAACTATGGCCTGTGGGCCAAATCTGGCCCTCTGTCTGTTTGTATAAATAAAGTTTTATTGGAACACGGCCACACTCATTTCTTGACATTTTGTCCTTGGCTGCTTTCACACTACTCAGAATGCAGTAGTTGTGAGAAAGGCCATATTGTTTGCAAATCCTAAAATATTTACAATCTGGTCCTCTACAGAAAAAGTTAGCCATCCCTGATCCTGACCATGGCCAGAGGACTGACTTTTCACTACAAAATGACCCATCAAAATGTTTTCTAAACAAAAGTCGTCTCCTCTCAGAGGAATTCTACCATTGTTCTTAAACTACCTTCGTTTTCTTTCCCTCCAGGCTTTATTTATAACCTGCCAAACTGAGAGGAGAAGTTGGTGACCAATTGTTCCCCGGTCTGGGTTGTTGTGAGGTCGCACACTGTCAGTTTTAGTGGTCAGGGCCACGAGGCAGTTGGCTTCCTTTCATTTTTCCCTTGCCTGCTGTGTCCTTGGGGAAAGAACAGGACTGCCTAGAATTATTGGCATCCTGCTTTTCTGTAGACTCTACCTCTAACCCACAGAGATCAGCATTGCTGGTGTCATTATTTATGAGAACAATGTCTTTCACACATGTAGATACGTTTCACAGTATTCCTGCACCTTTTCTCACATTTCCTTCTCAAGACTATCCTACGAGCCGGTTGATTGCCCACTCAATAGCTCTTCTTCCTCCCATCTTCTTGCTGTGGAACCCAGGTCTAGGTAGTGACTGAAAATGCCAGAATCTTTTCTAGCCTTCTACAGTGACTAGGGTGGTCACATGATCTTGTTCTGGCTAATGACAGATAGGGAAAGTTTTCTGGGAGGCTTCTAGGAAATATTTTCCTCCCTTACAAGAAAGCAATATGTGCCAGAGAGATTCCCATGTCCTTTCCTTTCTGTTTCTGGGTGTGGCTTTGTGAAGATGTGATGCTTGGAGCTGCTGCAGCCATCTTGAGACATGAGGGGAGGCATCAATGATATGCAGAGGATATTGGAAAGATGGATGAGAAAATCCTGAGTTCCTGGAGACATCCTTGAGCCTGGAACCATCGCCCTTCAAATGATTCTCATTATGGAAGATACTAATAAAACCTTCTTGTTAAAGCTACTTTTTGTCAGGTATTCTGTTATTTTATGACTAAAAGTGTCTTAATTCAAACAACTAGGTACTGTTAACTTTAGTTTATATATTTTAAAAAAACTAGCAAAAATGTATATAGTTCTTGCTGTGTGTTACCTGCTATTCTGAGTACTTTCCAAATAGTAATTCATTTAGTCCTCATAAAGACACTATAAAATAGGTATTATTCCAACTTTACAGAAGAGGAAAGGGACACTCAGTAAACGTTAATGCTGCATGAGGTCACACACCTGGTAAGAGGCAGAGCTAGGATCTAACCCTGGGCAGTCTGACTCCAGAGGACCTGGGCTTAATCATTATACTTGCTCCCTCTCTAGGAGAGAAGAGATGGTTTGCTTCATGCCACATGACACAAGTTATCTCACAGCATCTGGTGCCACCCGTGTCTGGGACAGGCACTGGAACAATCTGTACACGCGTCCGTCCGTCTCACCAGGCAGTGAGCTGCCCATCACTATCCATCTTCATCGCCCTCGAGCTTGTCACAGTCCTGGATCTTCGTGGGTGCTCAATCCTAGGACTGGCTTTCAGGTCTCTTTGCTGCTCACCTGCTCCTCTTTCTTCCTTCTTTTCAGCTGCAGTCATCAAACTCTTGCCAGCTTGGGTGAGCTCAGGAGGAGAGTGTAGCAAGGCCAGTACCCTTGGCCCTGTATCCTACTGAGGGACATTGTATGGTGGCCATGGGTACTGGGTTTAAAGTCAGGTGGAGTTAAGTTCAGTTATGGCTCTGCTACTTCTAGCTGTGTTTCCATGGGAAAGTCCCTTCCCCTCTGAGCCTCAGTGTCCTCTTCTGTAAAGTGGAGTAATAATGACCTACCCAATGAGGTTGTTTTGAGGATTAAAATGATAGACATATAAAATGCTTAACAAAGTACCTGGCACCAAGTAATCACCCAGTAAATGGTAGGTACTGTTATTAGTGAGGTTGCTTTTTTTATTCTTACTGTCTCTATGTTTGAGGCTGTTTGTGGACTAAAATGTCTGGAGAACCTGCTGTTCTTGTGTGAGGTGGTCCTGAAATCTTGGGAGTGAAGGATGGGGCTTACTGTGAGAGATGGTGATGTAGGAGTCAGAAGAGCAGGATGCTAGCCCAGCTTTGTGATCTCAGTGGCTCCCTCTTCTCTCTGGGTTTCTGCTTCCCCACCTGTCCAATGTGTGTGTTCGTTGAGATGACCCCTAGGGCCTTTTCCAGCTGGGACGGGCCACACTGCGAGATACACCAAACACACAGGCCTGCATTCTCTCTGGGACTCTGCACAGCTCAGGAACAGTTACCATCCCTGAGGGCCTGATTTAGTTTTCTCCAAAATCAGCCAAGGTTGCCCACGGGTTTCCATCCCGTTAGCCACCAGCATGACCAGTGCCCAGTGCCTGGCACGAGGTACGTGGTCAATAATTCCGAGTTGGATGAATGAATGAACTCCATTGACTGAGTGAGTGGCAACTGTGACCCCTGGAGGTTGGGTAGGTTTGGTTTCTTACTGTATAAATATTTAGAATATGACCATGATTATAGTTTTTGGCAACGGTGAATCACTTACTCATGGTCATGGACTTGAGCTTAACCAAACTGTGAGCCAGCACCAGAATAAACCGCACTGAACCGCTGGCCTCAGAGCCAAAGGGAAACTGACTTTCCACTGACCTGTGAGCCAGGTCTGGTTTTGTAAAAAAAATTTTACAAACAATCCAATATCTAGCAAACCTGGTCAAACCAGATGCTTGCTTGCGTTTTCTTCTAAAACCCTGAACTGGAACAAAATTAGACCCCAAATAATCCTTGCTCACAAGATTGCACAATATATGCAAATAATAATAATGTTGCAGGGCAATCACTTTGTGCTAAGTGCATTATCTCATTTATTCCTCAAACAAACCTATGAAGTAGGTGCAATTTTTATTCCTATTTTACAAGTGAGGAAAGTTTGACAGCTAAGTAACTTTTTCCAAGGTCACACGGCCGTTAGAAGCCAGAGTGGACGTTTGAACCCAGGTCCGCTGGATTCCTCAGCATCAATGACAGTTACGAGTTAACGAGCGTGCCTCATGAGACAGTCAGCAGGCTGAGCATTTTGCATGCATAAGCTCAGTTAATCCCTCCACTAGTGCTGTCGGGAGGGTACCATTATTAGCTCCATTTTAGAGATGAGGTAACAGCTTTTAAGGGATTATGTAAGCGGCCTGCAGGTTGTTGATGCTGGAGCCATCCCCATAGAATGGCAGAGCTCAAGAAACTCTCAGGGGCCACAAAAGAGGCGGGACGTTACCAAGGTCACACAGTAACTCAGTGATTGAACTGGGACAGGGCTTCGTGGAAGACTTTTCCCATTCACTGCTGGGAGGGTAGTGTCGCAGCAACAGTGGGAGGGGGGCCCGCCATATGGCTGATCCATCATGACCCTTGCCCTAGAGACAGGAAAGAGAGCTCAGTGGATCAGAATGTATGCTTTGGAATCAAACAGATCTGTGGTCAAATCACAGCTCTAAAACTAACTTGCTGGGTGACTTTGGGAAAGACCCTTCCTCTCCCTGAGACTCTATTTCCTCTTCTGCAAAATGGGACAATAACCATGCTTGCCTCCTGGGGTTACTGGAGGAGTAAATGTGAAAACACAAGTAAAGTGTCTGGCACAATGACTGCCACAGAGTGAACATGGAGTAGCTGATGTTATCGTTATTGAAATGGTCCGTGAGCCAAAAGAGGTTTGAGAACCACTGTTCTGTGTAGAGAAGCCCTGAAATCTGCTTCACGATGACGACGTATGCTGGAAAGGAGGCCCAGAGGCTGAAGAGTGTCTGACTCTATAAGAGACATACATGCATTTGGGGGACGCACACACATACACACACGCACACACATGCACCTGCACACCTGGACACACATACACTTGTATGCATATGTGTACACATGTATGCGCACACAATATACACAGCACATATATGCTCACACACACATGTGCACGCATGCATACGCACACACATGCCCATGGCTATAAATGCTCACATCCACATATATGTGCACACACGCACTTTGCACGTGCACACACTCCCTCCCCTTCATTGCCTAGTTAACACCTACTCGTCCTTCAGCTCTCAACCCAAAGGTCACTGCCTCAGGGCAGCAGCCCTGACTCCCAGGTGAAGCTGGCCCCTCAGGCTGTGCTATCTTGGCACCTTGCACTTTTCCTCCTCAATTTGCATTTCAATTGTCATTGAATAGTTGTGTAATAAGTTGCTTAATTCTGTAGAATGTTAGCTCTGCAGAGGGCAGGGACAAAGCCTGACTATTCTTCACTGATGGAAAGCACCTAACCCAGCCCGGCACACAGCAAGCCTTCGACAGAGATGTGCCATTGATTGAGCGGAACCACCAGGATCCCTTTTGCATGCAGGCTGGGGAAGAGCTGACTCATGGTGGGGCTCCCTCGTGCAGGGTTTTGGCCTTGCAGTATGATGGTTTGTAGGCTCAGTCAGAGATCCAAGCCTCAGAATGCTGTGGAAATTGGTAAGAAGGAAAACCCGACTTTCAAATGCATTCCTAGTCGCCAGGAAAACAAGCATTGGTGGTGGAGAGAATGTCTAATAAGTCTGAAATGCAGAAACCTCCTTACTTCTTCTCACTCCACTTTCCCTGGGGAGGCTAGGGGACACCAGCAGCTGGCACAAGTGAAAAGGTTGAGGAGTCACTGCCTGGGCTGGGCCAGAACCGCTTTCTTTCTCTCAGGTCAGATTATAGCAGTAAGCAGGCCCCTGTTAGACAAAAAGAGGGCGAAGAATGAGGGGTGGAGGGAAATGAGAAGTGCAATGCAGGGCAGTGAAAAGCACGTGCTGGGGTTAGAGTGACTTATTTTTCTTCATTTATTTATTTAAGGAATGGTTCTGGGCACCTTCTAAGGGCCGGGCACTGTGCTAGCTGCTGGGGATCCAAGAGAAAATGAGATAGACATAGTCCTTGACCTCCGGGTGCTCAAGTCTGCTGGAGAGATGGACAAGGAAACAGGCAATCAAAATGCAGTGTGATCAGTGCTCCAGTGGGGAAGTTCAGAAGGGGGCCTCCTGGGGAGGATGTGGCTTCTGGAGAGGAGGATGTCTAAGCTAAGACATGGAGAGTGAACCGCAGTTGACCAGGCCAGGAGAATGGGGAATGGGTGGTCTGAGGGGAGAGAAGAGTTTGTGGGCTGGCCCCACAGGGAGAGAGGGCACAGCATGCCAAGACACATGGCAGGAATTCCATATGGCAGCTGCTGGTGGGTCCTGGGTGGGATGGCATGGAGGTCAGGGTCCAGTGGGATGCGTAGCTTGTCCATGTAGACCCTGAAGCCCCTGGCTCCCAGGGTGATGGCAGATGGATCCTAGGACTGAAGTACTCATAGGAAGAGAGAACGGTTCTGAAGAGAGGTGGAGGTCCTCAAAGGAAGGGCTTTTGACTGAGGATGGGGGAGCCAGACCGGAGCATCTCTGAAGAGCAGTGAGCTCCTCTAGACCTGGCTATACAGGATGTGGGAGAAGGAGATTTGCTGTTCACTGCCACACAATCCTCCACTCTCTGGGCCTGTTTACTCCCTGTTGAGTGGACAGGGAGGCCTAGGTGACCTTTCAAGTATCTTGCAGCAGCTGTTGTCTGAGCTCTTATCAGGCTGGATGAGTTGTGTGCCTCCCTTTCTCCCACAGGCCATTCCCAGCCTCCGCCTCCCTTCTGTCCCCATGGCTCTTCTATCCTGCCCTGGGACCCCAGCCTCATTTTCTTTATCACTGCTCAGAAGCTGTGTCGCTATGAGCAACTCATGTCACTTCTCACATGAATGGGAAACTGATGCGGTGATGATACCACCGACTCCTTCAGCCTCACCTTGTGCCCCTCTCCACCCTGTGCCACCTGGCCTTCTCTCTCCACCTCAGGCTCACAGAACTCTTTCTTGCCTAGAATTTTTTGCCTCTTTCTTCCCTCTCACCCCCTGCCCACTTTTGCCTTGCTAATTCTTCCCTGTCTTTCAAATCCAAGCTTAAGCATGATCTCGTCAGAGAAGCCTAACTGGAGAGGGTCCATCACTGGTTATATTTTATATTAACACTCTGTATATTTCCTTCCTAACGCTCGTCCCAGCGATATTTCACTCAGTTTTGTGTGATTACTGAATGCCCCACCTCCCTCTAAGATATAAGCAGGGAGAGGGGTATATCTGACATGCTCATTGCTATATTCTTTCGCCAGGCACTGTCCTGGGCATATATTAGGCACTGGGTGATTAGTTGTTGAATGGATAAATGACTACCTTCATGGATTTAGTACATTTCACACATATGTAAGTTATTATTATACTCAAGCTAGGCCTGTAAACTTAAGCTCGGTTTTTCAACATGACAAACTATTGTGACATATCCTGGCCACTAGAGGGCAATATGAAACCATAAAGCTGGGCGGCCTGAGGGACCCCAGCCCCTTTTTGAGAAGTGGAAGAATAATGTCACTTTCTATCCTAGACTTATCAAATAGAATTTAAAAATATAGAGATTGTTATGAGTTGGAAGGCTTGCCAGAGCCTGTTTGGTCCAATCCTGGACACTGAGGCCTGAGGGAAAGTGAGTTCCCTGTGCCTTCACTGGCCCCATGGCACAGACTAGCTCCTAGCCGTGGACAAATCCCTCTCTTTTTCAATGTTCCTATTTCCTATTGTGTAGGAGAGACCATTGGAACTTCTGTCTGTCCATCCATCCAATAAATATTTATTGATTTTCTACTATGTGCTGGGCACTATGTTAGGTACCAGACATTTGGGTGTACAAAACAGGTGCCTGTCTCTTGGAGTCTGCTGTCTAGTTGGGAAGACAAACATCGAGAAATAATATATAGTTACCGACTGTGATGCGTGCAAAGGAGAAAGGCTGATCTTGGAGACAGAATATAACAGAGGCACCTGATTCTTTCTCGAGCTCACTCTTGGAAGGAGGGCCATTTAGCAGAGACCAGGGGGCTGAGCAGCCACTGGCAGAGGGATCAGAAGACTAGGCCTTCTGGTGCCCATAGGGGCTGCCAGGTGCTGTTGGGCAAGTCCTTTCCCCTCTTTGTCTTCTATTCCCCCATCAGTATCACTGTACAAGCATTTCATGCCTGAGCTTTTGAATAGGAGGGGCTTGTAGCTTAGATATCTGGGTGCTCAATGCAGGGTTCACAGTCACAGGAGCCTGGGGTCCAGTTAGATGAAAAGCGGCATCTGCCTTGATGGTGTCACTGAGCAGTGGGCCAGGGGCTGAATCTCCAAGCTTCGCAAGCTCTGAGGCAGCTTTGTTCAGCATAAGAGGACTTGCACAGGGCCTCCCTGTGTGGCTCAGACTGCCTGCTTCCGATCACCTGGGGAGCTGGTTAAGTATACAGATTCCTGGGCCCCACCTTGAGAGATAATGATAAGGTAGGTCTGGAGGAGGACCCGGGAATCTGCATGTTCATGAGCTCTCCGATGATTCTGATGCACATTAAGTTCTGGGAATCGTTACTCTTGGATCTTTCTATAGAAAGGCTGTATGACACTTAGGCTTCAAATTGTCCTTGATTTATGCTCTATTATGTGTGTTCCCGAAAAGCTGTGGCTAAACTGAATTTTTGTAATTCAGATTATACCCTCAATACAAATAGGAATCTCACTTTAAAGAGTCAACCATTCGTAATGTGAATTTTCACTCCGATGGAGCTCTTTCTTAATTTTCCTAAATGAGGGTCATGCCTATTTATATTTGGTGACTAATTAATTAAATAATTAATTCAAAACACCTAGAATTCAGCTTTGTGGAGGATGGGCAGTCTTAATTTCCAGCGAGTGGAGAGATGGGCAAGATTTGTGGCAGGAGGCACAAAGAATTAAATTTCAAAGCCCAGAGTTAAGCTCCTCCAGGTTAAAGCATTTATTTATTGTCGGATTTATAATCACTGCCCACCTGGGACAGGTGAGCCCTGACCCAGTGTCCCCTGAATGCAGCCAAAAACCTGATGCCCTTGAATTTGCTATTGTTGAGGAGGCTACCGTTCCATGGCTCCTGCCCAGGACAACCATCTGGGGGGTTAGGGGATGCTCCGATCCCCCTCATTCTGGGCTGAAAAAGGGCTCAAGCAGAGATGTCTTGCATCATGCAAATGTCTTGCCTATTGACAAGGAATATTTCAATCAGAACACTTATCTCCTTGGCCTGTAGCTCCAGCCCCTGGCTTGTCCATCATTTTCCCATTCCTGGGGCAGTGGCAGCAGGTGGCTAGGCTGGCCTGAAGCAGCATCGAGGGCAGTGGTCCTCAGAGCTGTGGCCACCCTCATGTGGCTGCCTCATCGGAGAGATTGTGAGCAGAGAGGACTAACAAGAGACTCTGAGCCATTCAGCCTCTGCCTGTCCCAGGATGGCCTGAGATCTCTGGGGAAGAGACAGGGAGGTGATGAGGACCAAAGACAATGTAAACAAGCACAAAGGTGACTGGTCTGTTTATGCTGGTGGCTACTTCAGGTCATGGCAAATCAGCAGCCCGGGCTATTGGATCAGAGAGGACAATCAGTTGGATTTAGGACCCAAAGACTCCTATAATTTGCATTGATGGAAAAGGGGGGAATTATCATCTGGAGGGGCTGGAAGATGAAATGGAAACAGCGGGAACGGGAGATCCGCATTAATGCACTCATGGAAGGGAAGAAGGGAACAGAGGTTGTTTCAAATGCTAGAGAGAGACATCGCTTTTAATCATACTTCTTCATTTGTGCACGTGGGTTTGTGGACATGCACATTTCATGCCTACTTTATATGTGTAGACGAGTATTGTCCATTGTCTCTTCTTGGGTTCCCCACCAGAGCTATGAGGCAAGCTGGTCATTTCCATATTACCAGTGAGGAGACTGAGGCCCAGAGACAGCTACTTAGCGGCATGGCCAGGAGAAAGCCTGGGTCTGCAAACTCTACGCCTAATGCCATCCCGTTAGTAAGTTTTCCAAGGTTAGCATTACCCAGGTGACACTTTGTGTAGGGAGCAATTGTGTAACAAAGATGAAATTGACCCACCATCTCGGATGCTCTCTCCTTTTTTCCCGGTAACTTTATTGAGATCATAATGGTTTATAACATTGTGTAATTTTGGGTGTACATTATTGTTTATCATTTTCTGAGTAGACTTCATCATGGTCACCCCAGGTAGTCTAATTATTATCCATCATAGTACATATGTGTCCCTTTACCCCTTTTACCCACCCCCACCCCCTTCCCTTTTGGTAACCACCAATCTGTTCTCTTTATCTGTGTATTTGTTATATTCCACATATGAGTGAAATCATGCAGTGTTTTCTTTCTCTCTCTGGCTTATTTCACCTAACATCATACCCTCAAGGTCCATCGATGTTGTTGCAAATGGGACGATTTTGTCTTTTTTTATGGCTGAGTAGTATTCCGTTGTATATATACACCACATCTTCTTTATCAGATGCTCTCTTCTTGAGGCCCCACTGTGGAACTCCATTTAGAAGCCACCAGGTTCACTGGTGCTTTGTGGCATGGACCACCCGGAGCCACTGTTGCTCCTTGGCAGGGAGAGGGGTGCTGATTTCTGCAACAGATGAAGGCTGTGCTCAGAGTACTTTAATCTAGTGATGTGCACAGGATGGTAAAGATAGGAAGGGGGAGACTCAAAAGGAAGTTGACAGTTGCGAAAGAGATAAGGCAAGCGGTGCACGTATCTGATCAGGAATCACATTCAGTTGGTCATGAACGAGCCACAGAGCCTGTGGTGGGGAGTGGGTGGTCAGCTCCAGGCCTGGAGGAGCAGTGACCATGGTGCCAGGTCAGGAACCCCTTGCCATTGGGGATGAGAGCATGGGCCCTGGCGTCAGACAGACTCCAGTTCGAGTCCCTGCTGTTCCACTTTCTGGTTGTGTCCTTGGACAAGACACATAATCTCCCTGATCCTCAATTTCTTCATCTGTACAATGGGAATAATAACGGTTGCGAGGATTAAATGCCATCATGCTTAACAAGCACTGGATACAATATAACCACTCAGTAAACACCAGGTGTGGTCATCATCATTATATTGAATAACGTCAATGGAGTGAATTATATTGAAGAACGTGAATTATACTGAGTGACATAAACGTGCTGCCGTCCCCTGCAGTTGACGAACTCTCCCCTTGTCATCTTAAGTCTCTTCTGCCTTTCTCACCTGAATTACTTTTAACATTTCTTTTCAGAGTCCATTCACTGAAGAAAAATTAACCTCATTGTGTGGATAAAGAATCTTGGAGATGTGAAGTAAACTGTTAGGTAAGGTGACCAAGCTCATACATGCTGCAGTGCCGGCACTGTCACTTGAACCTGGGGTCGCCCGGCACTACAGCCAATGAGCTCAGCCACTGCCCTTTAGCAGGGAAGACAGACTTCCCTGTGATGACACAAAAGCACAGTAAACGCCGGACAGGGATGTGCAGAGAGAACCAGCCTCATGGAGGGGATCAGGAAGGCTCCCCTGAGCATTTAGCAATCCTGCAAGGGACCAAGGATTTTCATGGGCAGAATGATGGAGCTGGAGGCCAGCGTTTCCCAAGACACTAGGAGGAATGCTTTTAGGGGTCTGGCATGAGAGAATCTTTTAAAATCTTAATAATCATGTATCCATTATAAATTATTAATGCAAGAGTCTCTCTTTTTACATTTACGAGGTGATAGAGAATTTCCTTTTTAAAGATATAAATACACATAAGAGAACAGTGTGAGGTAAATGGTAGCAGCTGTGTGCATATGTACCAGAAAAATCGTGACCCCAGTAAGCTAATGCGTGAAGTTTGGGAAACTGGTTTTGTACCACTTGGTTTTTTTACAGAAGAGAAAGCTGAGACTCAGAGTTACTAAATGACTTGCTCAGTGTCACAAAGTGAGTTGGTGACCAAGTTTAGTCATGTGAAAATACATTTCATTTCCCCCCAATCCTAAGATATGACTTTTAACAGGAAGAGTGATACATCAAGTGTGAGTTCCAGGACACGTTTGACAAACGATGCTCCGTTCTGCTGGCAGCCCGATTCTCTGATTAGAATCTTGCTGATGCTTTCCCTGTTATTTCCAGTTAGTTTCTCTTTCCAGCCTTCATCTGTCTCCCAGATCCTGCACCTCGGCTTTAGAGGGAGGATTTGTGACTGAATCACTTTGATCTCCTGGCACTTGAATCTTTAGGTTAAGTTCTGACTGTCAGCTGACCTTACCTGGTGATGGGAGGGACAGACACTGGATTTCATGTCCAGATGGGACTGGAGCCCAGCTCGGCCTCTACCTCGTGTGTAGAGTCACACATGTAGATGTGTGTGACAGTTACAGGCTGTATTCTTCATTAGGAGCCGGACTTCTAGAAGAATTCAGGCAGTTTGCACTCTTTGCCTCTAATACAGACCGCCCCCCCCAGCTTTTATCTGCTCATCTGATTATAGTCATTATTATATATATCTCTGGTAGTCAGGCTTCCCAGAGAAAGAACCAAGAGAATGTGTGGATAATAAATGTATATATATGTATATGTATATTGTAATGTATATATAACATAATATAGATATATGTGCATATATAATATGTAATATAAAATATGCATACATAATATGTAATATATGTAATATACATGTGTTATGTAATATATAATAATATATATGCAATATGTGTGCATACATATATGATGTGTGTAGTACATATGTATATAGAGGATGTGTATATATATTTAGAGAGAGGAAATGTATGGAGAGAGACAGAAAGAGAGACATTTATTTTAAGGAATTGGCTCATGTGATTGGGTAGATTGCTAAGTCCAAAATTTGCCGAGTAGGCCAAAAGGATGAAGACCCAGGGAAGAGTTGATGTTGCAGCTTGAGTCCGAAGGCAGTCTGGAGACAGAATTCTCTCTTCCTTTGGGGAGGTCAGTCTTTTTCTATTAAGGCCTTCAACGGATTGGATGAGGCCCACCCACATTATGGATGGTAATCTGCTTTATTCAAAGTCTATTGATTTAAATGTTAATCTAATCTAGAAAATACCTTCACGGCAATATCCAGATGTGTTTGACCAAATATCTGGGTACTATGACCTTGTCAAGTTGACATATAAAATTAACCATCACAATATATAAACATATAATATGTAGAATAACATAGACTAATATTTACTGATCATTTATTATGGGCCAGGCAACATTATCTCACTGAATAATTCCTAATAATGATTATAGCACAATAGCTGACATGTAGATAGAACTAAATGGTGGTTTCAAATGCAGAAGGCAGTTCAGAGCAGAGGTAAAGAAGGGGAATTTGGCATCAGGCAGAGACCTGAGTTCAAGTTCTAGTGCTGCCAATATCTAACTTGGGCAAATTACTTAATCTTTCCAAGTGTCTTTTTCCTCATCTGTGAAACAGAATTAAAAATAGTACTTACCTCATCAGCATAGCAGGAGCTTGATAAATATTTATGGACAAAATGAATGTTGAAGGAACCTCAGGGGTGTTACGAGAATTAAGGGAGATAATTTACCTAAAGCCTCTCACACAGTTCCCAGCACGTGATGAGAGCACAGTGAATTTAGCTGCCTTGTATTAGGATTATTTTTCCTCTTGACATCTGCACACACAGAGTTGTGGCTGGCAGCTGTTGGGATCCACCTAACAGGACTCGGTGAGGTGTGGCTTCCAGGAAGGTCTTGCCTCTAAAGGCCAGGAGAGAAGAGACATCTCCCTCGCCCGACTCAGAGGCTGGTTTCTCTTACTTCCTTGGCATCGTCCTCGGGGCAACCAGTTCTCCGCTGCTCCCAGAACTCCTTTCTGGGAGCTCTGGCCGTGACTGGGCTTGGCACGGAGCGTTCTCTGAAGAACCAGGTAATGTGGTCTGGAGCGGGTGAGCTTCCCACATCTCTGCCAGCAGACTCTGCTCCTCGTTTGCAGCCTGCCATCAACTCTGCCACACAAAGCTCGATTTACTGCTGCTCAAGGGAAAATAGCTGCCTTCTCCTCCTAAGGGCTCCAACCTCCCTACAGACACTCTATTGATTAGGCTAATCATTTCCATTTATTCTAAAATATTTGGCACTATTTATACTTGGTGTAAAAGGGTATCAGGAATACCACAAACCAGCACTGTGTTAATTAATTAATTCATCATTTAATAAAATATTGTAGCATATTGAAGGATGGAGTCCCAGCTCTGATACTTACCAGGCTTGTGACCTTGGTCAAGTTTCTTAATCTCTCTTATGCCTCAGTTTCTTCATCTGTAAAATGAGGACAACATTAATGCCCACTCAAAAAGGTTATTAAGACGTTTGAATGAGTTAACATATGTAAAGCATATAAAAACACGCCCGGCACATAGTAAGTGCTGAATAAATAGTAGGTATTACTATTATTGTTATTACTACCCCTACTTCTACTTCCACTTTGTGCAGGAGCTCTATGAAGTGTTGGGGAAACAGCAGTGAACACAACACATTCTGTCCCTGCCTTTGTGACGTGTACATACTTGTGAGCAGAGGAGAAAAATAATAAACAGGTAAAATGTAAAAAACCCACAGATGTGATTGCAAATTGGGACGAGTGTTCTGCAGAAGACAAGCAGGATGCTTTCACACATGGTGGGCTGGGGAAATTACTTAGAGGGGTAGGTCATGGAAGGTGTCCCTGAGCTGCTAATATTCAGGCTGAACTCTGAAGCACGAGGAGAGGGAAGAAAGGCATAGTAAGAATAAGGAGCAGCATATATGAAAACCTTGAGGCAGAAAGAACTTGGCACGTTCATGAGAATGGGAAAGGCCAACGTGGCCAGAGTGGAAAGAAGAGAAAACAGTGGCAGCTACACTCACAAAGCTCTCATCCTGTGCCAGACGCTCTTCTAGGCGCTTTATGTGTGTTTACTCATCCAGTCCCCACGCCCACGCTAGGAGGAGGCACGGCCCAGCCGGATGGGGCCTGGTCCAGACTATCCACACATCTTTCTTAGCTTCACGCGGCCTGCAGCATCATTAAAGCTCCAACTCTTAGCTTGGCATTTCAGATGCTGCAAAATATAGTTTCAACATAACTTTCCAGTTTTATTTCCCTTTTTCATTTTGCTGTTCACCTTAAAATTAATTTTTGCTTATGTGAGTAGTACCTGAATATATTTTCCTTGTGAAAACTTAAAACAATACAGGTCAATTTAAAGTTCTTTTTCGCCACTGTGCCCCCTTCCCCATCTCTGTCTCAGGTGCCCCCCCAGAGGTAATACTGCAGTCAATTTGCTGTGAATTCTTCCAGACATTTCTAAAATCTATAGATTTATGGATACATCTAAGGAGTGTATAAAACTAGAGAAAATATATAGAATAATTCTGTGTTTTTTTTTTTGTGAGGAAGATTAGCACTGAGCTAACATCCGTTGCCAATCCTTCTCTTTTTGCCGAGGAAGATTAGCCCTGGGCTACCATCCACGCCCATCCTCCTCCACTTTACATGGGACGCCGCCCTAGCACGGCCTGACAAGCTGTGCATCCGTCTGCACCTGGGATCTGAACCTGCGAACCCCGGGCCGCCACAGCAGAGAGCAGGATCTTAACTGCTACGCCACTGGGCTGGCCCCCATTTTGTGTTTTTTTTTAATAAACACACATCACTTCCTCCATGATCCATTGGCCAGAACCATCACAAGTCTCCACCCAACTCGAGGAATTTTCCATGGGGGGGGGTGGGGGTGGGAAATGCTGGGATTGTAATCTTCCCATGTGCCTGGAAAGAGAAGAGGCCTGAAAAGGGTGAGCACTAGAAGTTTCTACCACAGATGGTGATAAAAAGTTTCATTTAAAAAATAAATTTCTTGGAGGAAAAAGTGGAGTCATTTAAAGAAAAAACTAGTGTAAAGACTGGTATGGAAGGCATATACTTATGGCAAAAACTGAGAAGGTGGTATGAGAATGAACACTGCAGCCTGAAAGGTCTGTCATCCTGTGCTTCTACTGAACTGTCATTTAGTGACAAATGCTATAGGCATCTTCTAGCAGAGATCTCCAAGCCCGCTGCGGCTGCCACGTCCCTGCATGGCAGCTTTCCAGGAGGGCCAGCCTGGAGGGATGCTGGCCTCAGGTCCCCTCCCCTCTCTGCTCAGAAACCTCAGCTTCCCATCCCCCTCCCTGCCGTCCCCATCCAGTTGTCCGTCTTAAGCCTCCTCCTCTCCCTCAAAATGCCTGGAGAACTTGGCCCCAGGTAATAGCCTCTTATTAGTCATCAGAAGCCTCCACACCTAGTCCCCTAGTCCCCTTCAGCTTCCGAAAATATGATATGGGACCACGCTTTGGACTGAAGAGGCTTGTGTGTTGTTTTGGCAGGGTTCTGTGTCCATGTAAATTGGTGCAGCCACTATGGAAAACAGTATGGATATTCCTCAAAAAATTAAAAATAGAACTACCATATGATCCAGCTATTCCACTTCTGGGTATTTATCCAAAGAACATGAAAACACTAATTTGAAAAGATACATGCACCCCTACCTTCATTGCAGCATTTCACAATAGCCAAGAGTTGGAAACAATCTAAGTGCCTATCAACGGATGAATGGATAAAGAAGATGTAGTATACATACACAATGGAATACCACTCAGCCATAAAAAAGATGAAATCTTGCTATTTGCAACAACCTGGATGGAACATGAAGGTATTATGCTAAGCAAAATGTCAAACGGAGAAAGCCAAATACCATATGATTTCGCTCATACGTGAAAGATAAAAACGACGACAAACACATAGATACAGAGAACAGATCCGTGGTTACCAGAGGGGAAGAGGGGGGTGGGGGGAGGGTGAAAGGGGTAAAGGGGCACATATATATGGTGATGGATGGCAACTGGGCTTTTGCTGGTGAATAGGGTGCAGTCTATACAGAAGTTGAAATATAATGATGTACACCTGAAATTTATATGTTTTAAACCAGCGTTACCTCAATAAAAAAACAAGAAAAGTTTTGGAATGCAGCCAAAATGTGGAGCAGCTGCGGGGGGAGGGGAGACAGAAAGAGGAGGGGATAAAATCTCTGCCTTTCGCTCTCAGTTCTTCCTCTTTCTTCCCATTCCTCGTGCTTTAAAATACATGGTCAATTTGGACCAATGTCTCTCAAGCAGGACAAATAAGGCCGCTTTGTAGGGACTAAAGGTGGGAGGATCAACGCACAGCTGTTTCATTCTACTGTTGGCTCCAGACCCACTGACCCACCCATCAGCCTAAGGAGGAGAGCCTGGAGGGGTCTCTGTTTGCTAGGGGCGGAGGGCAATGGGTAGGGATAGGCATGAGCTGAGACTCTGGCCCTGGGCTAGTTCCCTGTTAGGTTCCAGGGACAAGTAACTTCTTGTCACTTGTTTCTGTGCTCCTTCCCATGCCTTAGAAAGAACTGTTTATTAGTCCAGAGCACAAACTCAGAGGGTGTCAGAGGTGGAAAAGAAAGAAATCAGCTTTAAGCCCAACCCCTCCACTTTACAAACAGGTGCACGGCGTATTAGTTTTCTATCGCTGCTATAACACGTTACCATAAACTTAGTGTCTTGGAACAATACAAATTTATTATTTTACAGCTCTGTAGGTTAGAAGCCCAACACGAGTCTCATGGGACTAAAATCAAGATGCCAGCAGGGCCACCTGCTTTCTGGCTGGCTGCCTACATTCCTTGGCTCGTGGACCCCTTTTCCATCTTCCAAGTCAGCAACACGGGTTGAGTCCTTCTCACATCACATCTCTCTGACCTCGTCTGCCTCTGTCTTCCACTTTTAAGGACGCTTATGATTACATTGGGTTCAGCTGGATAATCCAGTCACTCTCCCTGTTTTAAGGTCAGCTGATGAGCAACCTTAGTTCCACCTGCAGCCTTAATTTCTCTTTGTCATGAATCACAACATTTTTATAAGTTCCAGGAATTAGGATGCGAACATCTTTGGGAGCCATTATTCTATCTCCCAGAGAGGGTAGATGACTCACCTGAGGCAGAGCTAGGAATACATCTAGTACTTGGTATTTTTCCACTCTCTCACCCTGTTTTCAGCATATAAGGCATACAGCAGAGTGGTGAAAAGCATGGGCTTTGGGATCAGATAGATCTGGGCTCAAAGTCTAGCTCTGCTTTTACTAGCTATGAGAACCTGGGAAAATTACTTAAACTCTCTGTGCCTCAGTTTCCTCATCTGTTAAATGGGGACAATACTATCAACAACCTCATAGGGTGACAGATTAAGTGTGGAAGTCCATGAACTGTGCTTAGCATCATTTTTAGCACATAGCACCCAATAAATGATATCCCTTAGTATGATTTATAATAAAACATCACACTTGATCTTCATAAGACCCCTTGTGAGGAGAGTATATCAGATATCATCATAGCCATGTTATGGATATGGAAACTGAAGCTGACAGAGTTAAAATGACTGGGGTGAGGTCATTTAGCAAGTCCGTGATGGTCACTAGGGTCAGAAATAAGGTCTATGGACTTCCGATCCTACGCTTTTTAAGCTGACGCCCTACACTTTTTTTAACTTCTAGTAAATGATCCAAGAAAGACGCTCATCTGATTTTTTTTTTTAACCTACATCATAGGAAAAGATCCCTTAATCTTTTCAGAAATGTCCTTGGGGCCGGCCCAGCGGCTTAGCGGTTAAGTGCATGTGCTCAGCTACTGGCGGCCTGGGTTCGGATCCTGGGCACGCGCACCGTCACACCGCTTCTCCAGCCACGCTGAGGCCGCGTCCCACATACAGCAACTAGAAGAATGTGCAACTATGACATACAACTATCTACTGGGGCTTTGGGGGGAAAAAAAAAGGAGGAGGATTGGCAATAGTGTTAGCTCAGAGCTGGTCTTCCTCAGCAAAAAGAGGAGGATTAGCATAGATGTTAGCTCAGGGCTGATCTTCCTCACACACAAAAAAAAAAAAAGAAAGAAAAAAAGAAATGTCCTGTTGTCCTCACACTCAAAATATTCAGCTCACTTCCTAATGCAAAATACTCCAAGATTAAGTTCTCTGGCTTCTCCCTTGTGTAAACACGCTCGGGCTCACCACTAAGGCAATAAGATGTAGTTTGAAGCAGTAACTAAATTGAGGCTTCTGTCCATCATCCCTAGCGAGTGTGGTTGGAGCCCTCCACTCAGTTTTACAGCCATAATTCCTCTTGGTGGGATTGTATCTTTTTGATAGAGCAACATACATTTGTTTGGCTATGTATTTCTTGCACGGTAGTTACTGATATTCTTCGAGTGACATTTTAAGCTGTTGGATTGTGAGTGTTGGGGTATTTTAGAGGCCTTGGAAAATAACATCCTTCTTCCCTGCCCAGGTTCAGAACTTACTGAGAGTCAGATAGAGGATGATCAACGTCAGCATTATTACTGATTAAAGCTGGATTGGGGCACGCTGCTTAGCTGTGGAGCTAAATGGACTTGCAGATGCTTCTCACCAGTCCCTGGCAGGGCAGGTCCACCAAAGGCTTCCTGGCAGGCACAGAATTGACCCATCAAGCTTCCTGCATGGTCTCGAGCACAGACCAGACAGTGGTCCCCCTTCTGTTGGAGCCCATCCCGAGAGAAGAGAGGGTGAGCACAGAACCTTGAGTCTCTTCTATACTGACCAATCAGATAAATTCCCTCTTCCTCCTACAAGGAGGGCTGTCAGGAGTGTTTTCAAGATGAAATTCTTCCGTATGGAAACATGGGGAATGAGGAAGATTTCACCCCTAACAGTGAGAAAGGAGTGAAAGAATATATACCTAGTTTTAGCCAGTTCTCTGGGAATTGTTCACAACTCATGGACGAGGTAACCTATATATATGAAGATGTTAAATCTGGGTAAACACATCTGGAATGTCTGTGTTGCAAAGGAAAAATGATTGAATGCAGCTGGTGACAGAAGAGCCCAGCTTCCAGTTTGGCATCCAAGGCTAGAGCAGGCTGGGTCCACGGGAAGCAGATGTGGGGATGGAGTTTGGGGTGTTAGGAGTTTATAGAGGATCAACCCCTGTGGAAGGAAAGGGGAGGACAGAGGATTGGGCAAAGGAAGAAGTCAAGCTGGCCTGACAAAATGTCAGACTACCCGGTGGGGGGCTCAGGAGTGAGTATCGCCCTTCAGTGTCACCCCACAGTGGGCCCAAATGACCAGGCTTCAGCATCCCGCCTCCCTCCGTTGCTGGAGGGGACTCAGACCGGGTGGCTCTGCAGGCTCTGAGGCAGACCCTGAAGGAGCTGATGGCTGGACAGCAGGATCTGGGCAGCTCCTCTTCACGTCTGCCACAAAGGTCCTTCCCCAGCCTCTGACTGTGCCTGTCTCATCCTTTGCCACTTCTTACCTTTTTCTGGACATTTTAGTCATGCCCAATTTCTTTAGTTGCCAGCAGATTGCATGCCTTTTCATGTCTCCAGTCATTGTCTGGAACATCCTTTCTGCTAACTCATGCTCATTTCTCATGACTCAGCTTGGGCATCATCTCCTTTAAGAAGGTTTCGTCGACCCCCAGGCTGGGCTGGATACCACCCTCTGTGTACACACAGAATTCTCTTAGCACTTATGAAATGATACTACATTTTCTGTGGACAGACCTTATCCACCAGGTCTGAGTTTGGCTATAGTATTGTATCTTGTTCACCTTTGTACCTAGAGTACCTAATAAGGTCCTGGTACACGACAGGTGTTCAACAAATGTTTGTCCTCTCATTTCCCCAATTAGAGCCACGTCATTCAACAGACATTCGTTAGCACTTCTGTGCAGATATTACAGGGCACTCCCAGAGGAGTGGGCCTTCTTCATTGTAGCCACCATAACGCCCATCATAGAATCTTGTACATTACAGTTTTTTGGGAAATACTGTTTTTTAAAATCAGGCCCTATCTTCTCTTGCCAAAATTCCTTCAAGGCAGGATCTGGAAGCAGTGAGGGACTTGAGCAGGCATTGCCAGGCACAGGGCAAGCAAGGTCTTGGAGGGTATTTGAAGTAATTTCTTAGGACAGGAAATGGCTAAAGTAGACGCCCTTCT
The DNA here is from genome assembly GCF_057802395.1 of Ceratotherium simum simum. Lineage (NCBI taxonomy): Eukaryota > Metazoa > Chordata > Mammalia > Perissodactyla > Rhinocerotidae > Ceratotherium > Ceratotherium simum. Next base: position 28,201,371 of record NC_141903.1, read on the forward strand.
TGATTTGCCTTTATCTATCCCATGGAGGAATGATTCGGGGCTCTATAAAGATAAATGAATCTACACTATTAGATCTGCAAGGAATTTCAGGGCGATGAGACGGAGATGGGCATGGAGTTTGTACACAGTGTCCAAGAGCACACGTTCCCTGAGAAAGAAGAAGAAGGGAGCTGGAGAAAGTCTGGTGTTGTCACTCCCCTTAAATCTAGTTCTGTGGGGATGGAAACTAGTCCCATGAAGTGCTCAGGAAGAACGGGAGAGGCAACAAGGTGCCAACTCGCTCACCCCAGATTGGCATGGAAATCTGAAAACAAGTGCCCCTTGGTCCACTGGCTGAGCCCCAAAACCTTCACAGAGGAGAGATCTGACGTGCAAAAGCAAATCAGGGGCTTCAAACCAGCCAAATGGGAAAAGGAAGGCCCCTTCAATTGTTTAAGGGAGAAGAGGAAGACCAAAGGCAATATTATCTTTCATCAGCCACTCCCTGTGGAGGAGTGAGCTTTCCAAAGAGTACAGCCTTCTCTCAGCAGGGCGGTGGGGGGAGCCGCCTCTCTCTTCACTACAAGAGCCTAATTCTGATCAGATATCAAATCAGCAAGAATGGAAACTTCCTGGGGTCGGTGACTTGCCTTGATTGTCTCCTTGGTCCTGCCTGTGTGGGGACTGCTTAGATTTACGCTGCAGAGGTTCACCAGGTTTGTAAGGAGTCCTGGCTGCTGTGCTGTGGGCTGGGGACATAGACAAGATTCTAAGTCAGTTCCTGTCCCCAAGGGGCCAGAGGCCATTTGGAGAGACAGATATGTAGTGATGACGGCATCAGCGATAATTGCTACATTACTGAGGGCTTACTATGGACCTGTTGTTATCTCATTTATTCCTTATAACAACACTACAGGACCTTATTCCTCATGACAACACCCCGTTTCACACACGAGGAAACAGGCTCAGAGAGCTTAGTTCCCTATTCAAAGTCACCATGGCAAGTAAATGGTGGAGGGGAGACCCAAATCTGTGGGACCCATACTCTAAGCCAGGGGTTCTCAACTGGGAGTAATTTTGGCCTCCTCCACCCACTCCCCAGGGAACATTGGCGATGTCTTGGAGGCATTTTTGGTTGTCACAATATGGGAGGGGGGTTGGCTACTGGAATCTAGTGGGTAGAGGCCAAGGACGCTGTTTAAACATCCTGCAATGCACAAGACAGCCCCCAGTCCCACCTCAACGAGGACGAATTGGGCCCAAAACGTCAATGGTGCTGAGCTTGAGAAAAGCTGCTCTAGGTCATCTCTGTCCCCTGTGTTAAAATAGGTTCTACCCACACCCCCATCATTGTTTAGCTCAGTTCCTCAGTATTTCATTTATAGTACAATAGTTCCCCCATCCACGGTTTCACTTTCCACGGTTTCCATTACCCTTGGTCAACTGAGGTCCTAAAATATTAAATGGAAAATTCCAGAAATAAACTATTCCTAGGTTTCGAATTGCTGCCGTTCTGAGTAGTGTGATGAAATCTCGCATCATCCTGCTCCATCATGCCCTAGATGTTGACCAAGGGTAATGGAAATTAAACCATCTATGCAGGGTTGCAAGAACAAAGTGGCAAAGCTAACACTGATCCTAGGTCTGTCTGAATCCTAATCCCATGCTCCTAACCCCCACAGCACAGGATTGAGACCTTCAATGTAATGGGATGGAGGCTTGTCCTCCAGGAGCTCTGAGTCCAGAATAGGAGAGAGAGATAGTCAGTGGATATCAGGGTATGACGCTAAATTCAAACTGGGAGAGAAATGAGGAACAGAAGAAGAAATTGGAAATAACCTAAGGGCTCAGCCAAGAGACCTGGCACTTGCAGCTTGAGGGAGGATTTAGTGGAGAGTTTCCCAGATCTTAAAAGAATGGCTTAAAATGACCAGAATCAATTTTTCTCGTCTTTTAGCAAAGATGGGCAATATAAGGTTTGTCCTCTCCCAGTCGTCAGAGACTTTGAGTCTCTTATAGTTCCCCAAAATAATGGCTGGTGTTTCCAAAAATGCATGTTCAAGTCCTAGGAGTACCCTAAAGTCAAGTACCAGGCTGGCTCCATCTGGCAAATCCTGGCCCTGGCAGAGTTGCCTCCTGCCCCCAGCATGTGTTCCCCTCTGCAGCCTGCCAGCCTGCCAGCCAGAGCCTTTTGGGAGCCAATGCAGGAGCAGACTCCCATGACTCATGGCTGGGGAAGCTGTCGGGGTGAGGGGAGGTCGGGGCACATGAGGGCAAGGGCAGGGAGAGGGAGAAGGGACCCAGGGCATGGGACAAAATAGGGAAGAAGGAAGCAAGAGAGGGAAGGAAGAAGGAAGGAAATATGGGTAATAGTAGTGACTGCAAGTACTCTCTGAGAATTTACATTTGCCTCAAATTGTGCGAAGTCCTTAAAATGCATAATCAATCACCTCAATCCTGAAAATGATCCTGTGGGGTAGATTCTTTTTTCATGTCCTTTTTATAGATAAAACCAAAAAACCGACAAGGTACAGAGATCTTAGCCAGTCGAAGGACACACAGGTAGTAAGTAGGGGTGGATTCAGATGCGAAGAGAGCCGGGAAAGAGGTGATATGGTGGATGGGTGGAGAAGAAGTGGACTTTTCTCCTTCTGGGAAGGATAGAGATGGGGTCTAGAGGCAGGAAAGTTCCAGGGTGTGTGGGGGCAGACAGTAGGGTCCTGGAAGCTAGACTCTTAACCAGAGGTGAGAGCCAGGCCTGCTCACCTTGTATCTTAGGATCAACCTGAGGGGATCTTTGCTTGAACAGGCTTCCCTCCAGATTGCATGGGAGATTCCTTGGTGACGCGTGAACCCAAGAGAACTGCAATGCCCTTGTTAGATATTGATCCTTCCTTCTTAACACAAAACGAACAGGAACCACAGAAATAATCCTATTACTGTCGTTTCATTATGTTCGGGGGCAAGGAAAACAAAAAAACAAAGAAAGGAAGTTATTAAAATAAACACAAATGGCTTCTGTATGCTCTAATGTCCACAGGTCAATTTCGCAGATGATATCTCATGTGATAGTCTCGTTTTGTGGTAGGTGCCAGGCTCCACATTTTACCAAAGAGGAAGCCAGTTCGGGGAGAGGAAATTCAATTAGTAAGAATGCAGGATCCAAACTCCGGTCTTCTCCAAATCTTTAGCTCTTTCCTGTGCACTGTGTTGAAAGTCATGCTCAGTTTCCCTTAAATGAAATTAATTTTTTTCAAATTAACTCCCCAGAATGAAAAGTTCTGTGAAACAGGACGCTGGCCTCTTACTCATGAAGAGAAAATTAATTCTAGGATCAGTTTGCGTATGTCAAATGGCCCTTCAATAATTATTTATGAAAGAGCTTATTTAAAATACAAAAAGATGGTTCCCAAAAAAGTAGTATATGTCCTCCTAGGAGCAAATTAATAGAAGCAAACAGTAGTGTTCTTGGAAATCCCTTGGATAAATAATTTTGTGTGCACTGTTCCCTTTAGCCCCACCTCACCTGGCCTCACCCTTGTTCCTCTGTTGAATCGAACTCTGCTGAAATCTTATCTTATTCTCTGTACTTCAGTTGCTTTCCCTCACCCCACTCTGCCTCCTACACCCTCAGCTCCTGTAGATCTTTCTTTCCATGTTATTCCTATAGACCTTCCTATCCATACCCCCTCCACAGAGCTGGGACCTGCTTTTTCTTCATTGTTGCTGTGTCCTCAGCAGGCTGCCTGGCTCATAGTAGTTGCACAATAAATCTTTGTTGGATAAGTGACTGTATGAGTCACCAGCCACTACACAGACTGGCTGGCAACGTCGACGTGAGCTCTCTCTTTCTTGTCTCTTCTACAGTATTTATACTCCTAGCACCAATTCTGGCACTTACTCTGTAAATGTTTGTCAAATGAATCAAGCAGTGTAAGAAATAGTAAAATATTGTTTTATAAACATGTGCTTTCAGTAGAAACAGAACTTTTCCATCTAGTGAAATAACATCATATCTCCTCCCGTGTCCATGAAGACAGTGGAGGTGGGATGGTGGGTGGTGGAGGCAATTTACAATCTCTATACATGTGCGCATTTGCATGATGCATTGACATGATCACAGATTCCTAACTCTTCTGGCTGACAGACGCCTTAACAACCATGTGGCAGTGGTAATGACACTGATGTCTAATAGTTGTGGAGCACTTAGCTTAGTCCAGGCACTGTGCCAAGGGCTGGATCTGTATTAACTCATAATTCTTACACCCATCCTTGTGACGTAGGACTAGTTATTATCCCCATTCAACAGCTGAGGAGACTGAAGCACAAAGAGTTCCATAAGCAGGATTCTAGGAAGCCTTATGGGTGTGTGCAGGAGCTTCTAGGCTGCCCCGGGGGGGAGGGGAAGGGACATGAGACTGTGGGAAGTCGAGGAAGGCCAGGCAAAAGCCTGATTATATATACCCCCTCCTATATCCAGAGCAGTTATTCCGTTAAATAGTTTATATATTGGGCTTCTGCCAAAGATTTCTTAGAGGAAAGGGGTTTTGTCTAGCTAGAAGAAAATGCTCATAACAACAACAAAAATAGATGTTTTAGTTTTACAGATAGGAAAACTAAAATTTCAGGGATGTGAAATCCTTTGGCAATTGTCATCTGCGGCCAAGCCAGGTCTAAAAATCTCACCTCCAAATAATCCAGGAATCTATTTCTTATGCCATGTTGCCTGGATGCCCAGATGTCTCTGTAATGGCACTTGAATTTGGTACACTCATTGACCGAGAGACTCTTTGTCCAGAACTTTTGTTTCCAAAGGTATGTCCTGAGCAATACTGAGTAAAATAAGGTAAATTATAAGGTAAATTTAGAAATATTTGTCTCACAGAGTTGTTAGAGGAAAACAGGAAGGACAAGGCAAGGCTTGACAAGGCAGGAAGTGGGAAGAGTACTCAGGGAATTCGGAGAAGATTGGGGTGTGTGTGTGTGCGGAGGTTGTGTGTGTGTGTGTGTTTGGGTATGTATGTGGGTGTGTGTGGGGGCCGTGTGGGTGTGGGGTGTGTGTGTGGGGGGGGTTGTGTGTGTGTGAGTGTGTGGGGTGTGCATGTGTGGGGGGGTATATGTCAAGGTAGGCAGGCTTCTGGCCCTGGAATAAAAATGACAACAGCCATAACAATAACAATACTATTATTATTTGAATGCCTAATAAATGTCATGTTCATGAAGCTAAATGCTTTACAAGCACCATCATTTTTAATATTGAGGTCAACCAACTCTGCCCTTTTTCTTGAAGAGGAAACAGATGCTTACAGAGCTGGTAAGTGGCAGAGAGAAACTCAACCAAGGCCTGTCTGGCAACAAAGTACTTGCTCTGAGCCCTTTGGCTCCACCTCTCCTTCAAAGCCCCCAGAATCACAGGGACCCCAGCGTTTTACACCCAGCAGTGGCTCTTGTGACTGGGTCTGGCTTAGAGCCAGGGCCCCTGACCCCAACTCAGGGACATGGTGGAAGGCTTGAATTAGATCTAGCTTTAAGGCAAGTCGAGCCAGTCCAGGCTGATTCAACCACCTGCTACTTGGCTGCCTGAGCTTCTCGGACCTGGGGACCAAGGCTTCCATCCCCCAGTTAGAGATAAAATGCTGAGACCCTTGGTGGCTGCGTTTTAGTCAGTGAGAAGGTTGGAAACAATGGCCAAAAGTAATCCCTGCATATGTATAGGTCTGTAAGATTTTCAAATACTTCCCCTCCATGTCTTTTCAAGGTCACTAAAGCAGATGTTCTGACCCCTGTTTGACAGAGTCGAAAGCTCAGATCAGAACCAAGGAAAAATTTATGGAGGGTTACACACGTCTCAGAAGAGACTGACCTAGAACTCAATCCCTCGTCTTCTCAGGTCATTTCCTGTTTGTAACGCGCTAGGACACTGAAGGTAGTAGAAGGAGACTAGGAGTCTAAAGGGTAGGAGAGAGGCTCCACTGAGGGGTCCAGTGTGGAAAGAAAAACCCCCGCAACCTACTCTTTAGAGGGCGCAGCGCTGGCTGGCCCTGCCTCTCTTCAGCTGGGTGGGGCCCAGAGGAACTGTGCCCAGAGGTATTTTTGTCCTGTTGCTTCAACCCAGGCAGCCCCACTTGGAATGATTTATGATGATTTCTTGGGTTTGTTTTGTAAACACAGCCCATACCGCAGGAGGGAGTTACGTTCCCAGGGTCTTCCTTCATGGGTGGTATTGCTCTAAAATTGTTTTGCTTCCGGCTGATGCTACACTGTAAGTGTTCTCAAGTTGTTGAACCTAGAACATCAGGATGGCAGGATGGCCGAGCGGCCTCGGAGGTTACCCAACCCATCTGCCTTGTATTGTAGTTGGTGAAACTGAGGCCTAGAGAGGGGGAGGGAGTTGCCTGAGGCATTCAGCCCGCTAGAGCCAATGGCTGGGCTAGAACGCCTACGTACCCTCAAATATTTCTTCCGTGATTGCTATAGGTCTGGGGAGAGAACAGTGAGGCCAGCACACCCAGTCTACGGCTTCATGGAACTTAGACTCTGGGGGGGAGGTCGACTTTAAACAGATCATTAAAAGTGTGTGGTGAAGGAGTAGAGAGATGCTCTCAGGGCTTATAACAAGGGGGCATAACCTGGCCTAGGGTTAGTGATGGCTGCCACGAGGGAACAGATTTAGAAGGAGGAGGAAAAGTTGGTCCATGGAGCAGTAGGCGAGAGCTCATTCTGGGCAGAGGGACAAGCATGTACCTGAGGCAGGAGGGGGCAAGGGTTTGAGGCTCTGCAAATTGGTCAGTGCAGGAGGTGAGCTTGGGGAGGGGGGGCAGGAGATCTAGTGGGCCTTGTGGGAGTTTAGTTTGTATTCTAAACACAGTGGAGAGCCATGAGAGTCTCAAGCAGAAGAACAGGAAAGTGATGAGGCTCAGTTTGCTTTTTAAGTCAGATCTCTCCAGCTGCATTGAAGGGAATGGCCTGGGAGGCAGGTCTCTTGATATAGGCTCCTTACTCTTCGCAAAGCGGCCTCCATGGCTCAGCGCCCCCCATTAGCGTATGTACAACTGGGATAGTGGATTCCAACTGTGATTTCTTTTAGGACAGGTGTTCAGCACAAAGCTGGACACAGGATACATGCCCTGTAAAACTCTTATGGCCTGAATTGGGGCAAAAGCCAGACAATGGTGTCCTTGCTGGTGTTCAAGGGACACAGTGGAAGCTGGCAGGGCCTGGAGGAAATGCCTGCGGTGGAGGAGGGGATGCCAAGGGGCCAGGGTACAACTGGTGGACTTTGACGTCTCTTGACTTGGATAGGGGCACGGCCGTGCTTGCCAACCTGCAGCTAGAGAAAGAAATGTGCGTCTGCAAGTGCCTGTGAATGCAGGGAGCTCCAGAGCTGAAAACTCAACCCCAAAACAGTCTCTGCCTACCAAGCAGGGACATCAGAATCTGGAATTTTCCACCGCTGGTTTCCAGTTTAGAAACCTGGATGCGACTGGTCTAGAGAGAGCTCTTCCCGCACACAGGTCCCGGTGCTTCCTTGTACGGAGCGTTTTACAGTCACAAAGCTGTTTTACACGCTCTTTCTTTTTCCTGTCTTTTTCTTTGTATCTGCCTCCCCGTCTGTCTGTCCTTCTTTATTTCCATTAGGAGGCAGGACGATGTGGTTAAAAGCATGGCCTGTAGAGATAGGCAAGTCTGAGTGGAAACGTGGCTTTTCCATTTACTAGTTGAATCACTTTCGGACAAGTTTCCTAACCTTGACCATAAAATGGGTATATTAATATTTTAATCACGGAGTTGCATGGTTTGAATCAGGTGATACTTGTGATACACCTAAGAACTTGGCACACAGTAGGTGTACAATAAGCCATGATTTCTCATTCGTTCAGTATTTTCCTGGCAGTAACTATGGGCCGGGCCCTGGGATAGGCACTGGGCGCATAATGGGGATCCCCAAAACGCCCCTTTCAAATCTCGGGCAGGGATCAGTGACCCCACAGCGCAACTGCAGCAGTGGGGAAAACGGTTCTTCCCGGGGAAGATCTGGAAAATGGCCCCAGATCTAGAGATGGACCTAGATGCTGTCTAAGCGATGCTACCAAGGGCCTAGCTGTCATATTTTGCCATATTTTCCTCTTGCAGTTTCTTAGCTCAGTTCAGTTCAGATAATCAATCACCTTGTGTCTACCACTATGCGGCAGGCCCTGGGCTAGGTCTTACAAAGGACACCAAAGAGAGGAAGTTGTGGGCCTCGGCCAGTCTGATAGTGGTGACTTGAGACGGTGACTGAGATGGTGGTGGGACAAAACCTGCCCCGTGAGAAATGTTTGCAGGAGCCAATCTCTTTAGCTTGGTGATAAAAGACTCCATGAGTCTTCTAATTTCTGAAGCCTATCATAGGAAAGCAGGTCACATGTCAATTTTGGGTCCCCTGGAGGCAGAACCAGGGCCCGTGGTAAAAATCACCATGAGGCATATTTTGTCTCATTAAAAGGAAAGGAGCTTTCTAATGTCTTCTGGGGTCCAGCTACAGAAAAGGCTATCTGATAAGCAGAGCAAGCTCCGTCTCTGGGAGTGCTCAGGCAAAGGTCAGATAAACACCCACCAGGGTGTTGTAAAGGGAATGTCTGCTCCGGGTGGGAAGTTTGACGGGATGACCTCTAGACTTCGAGTAGTTAGGGATGCAGGGATTCTAAGTTTCCACTGTCAGGCCCGCACCACCTTCCCTTGGATGCTTGCCAGCTTCCTCCCTCTGGAACTCACCCTGCAGCTTGTCCCTTTCCTTCCTGAACTCGGCTCTGGAACCTTGCCGTGGCAACTCACCAACCCTGGGTCCAATGTGTCAGGCCGCTGGGGCATGGGTGAAATAGATTCCAGTCTGTGTTCTGGCTGGACATTTTAGTTACCTTATTGTATCAGCCCCTTTTAGAAATCTTCCCCCTTTAGGTATTTGTGTTTTCTTTCCTAGATTTATATTTCAAATACATTTCATATCATGAAAAGACACACACACCAGCATCTGTTTCTACACTTTCAAGTCTGATATTTCGGAAAAGCAATAGTATAGTGGCTCTTGAGTCAGGTTGCTGGATTCAAATCCCAGCTCCAGTATTTACTCTGTGTTGTCTTGGCCAGGCCACTTAATCTCTGTAAGAGTTTAATGTCTTAATATCTCTAAAAGGTAATAACATCTAGCTCACAGGCATGCTGTAAGACTAAATAGATAATACCATGCAAAGAACTTAGAACAATGCTTGGCACATTGTTTCCAATAAATGTTAATGGTAAATAATCATTAAACAATGATTGTGTTCACAATCCTTCATTTACTTTTTGTGTATTAATTTTAGAACTATTTCTTGCACCTTTTAGAAATCAGAAGAATATTGGCATTGAAAGGGTTCTAGAAGTTACCAAATCCAACCCATCTTTTTACTGCTAAGGAAATTGACCCTGAGAGGTGAAGCTACTTGCTCATCTAGTGGCAGAGCCAGGAGAGGATGCAAGGGTCTTTGCTCTCGTCTTACGCCCTTTCACACCTCATAATTTCCCTAATGAGGATTAATTAAGGATTACTGTATTTTCTGGTAGGCTGCTTAAAAAAAAAATAACAAATCTCAAGCATGTAATTAAATAAATAAACACTGAAATCCTTTCAATGAAATTTGTTGTTTAAACAATTGGAAACGGGAAAACGAGATTTACACTCTGCCTTCTATCTCTGTGTTTTGGAGGACTTGGGGGGACATCCAGCAGCCCTGTGCCCCTCTCCCACCTGGCCCTCCATGTCTCTTGAAGAGCAAGAGTGGCTCTGAGAAAACCTTGCATGAATGCCTCTTCTCAACACTTCTCCTAGTTTACTTTTTGGAATACTGGTTCCAGGGACAGTGCTCTCAGCCTGTGTGGTTTAAATCGTTTACAGATATGGGGCCAAACTTTTTTCAATGTGTATAAAATTTATTTTTCCTTCAGCTGCACATCACACTGTTGCAATGATGCCTGTTGGGGAGAACTCTGAGCTACATAGATGGTGTGATGTCCTGCAGAGTGGGGTCAACTGGCTGCAGAGGTGTGGTGTGATGCTAAGGCATTCCAAGGAAGACTTTTCTGGAATAGGTGGCAACTTGGTTTTGGGAGTTTATAAGAAGGAATGATCAGGGCAGAACCAAGTTCAAGTCAACCTTTAACTCAGGACTGAGGAGCACTGAGTGAACCATGCAGTTCTGACTGTCCCATGGAGAGACCTTGTTAAACACTAGACCTGCCCACGTGCATTGCCTGTATTACTGATTTCAAGGGTGCTGCCTGCCCCAAATTCCAGAATTTGAAAGTGTACTGTGAACAAAAATTCTGAAAGCCATTGTCCTAAGTGTGGCATGGAACAAAGTATTCCCTGGTGACGTAATTTTGTGTAATACTGGGTTGAACAAGTATTCAACTGGCTGAAGGAAAGTTCAGCCTGATTCCTCACTGCAGGATTTTTCAGTACCTTTAATGTGCTAAAGTATATGGTGACTCCCCCTGAGCAGGTTTAGAGTGCAGCATTTACCCATCTTGGTCACAGAGCCTCGTTTTTCTTTCCAAGAACATATGTGGGGACTAGTGTTCTGAGGAAACACTTTGGCAGATACTGTTCCAGAAGGATTTCACTTTCTCTCTTTTTGTCTGAGCAAAAGTCCAAAGGCTGTTATACAAAGGGTTAACCCAAAGATTGAATTTTCTTATCCCTGATACACAACTCGGCCACTCACCTGGACACCTAATTCTACCTATGGGGCTTTCTGAACGTATCTGAGGAGGTTCAAAGGGCCACTCATCCCCCTTGGGAAGGAAATGGAGCCACTTCTTAATGAGAAAGGAAAGACAGTAACTCATACACTCCACCTTCGAGTTAGAGCATCTTTTGGCCTCCTTAGCCAGATACTCTTGTAAATCCCTTTTGCTTACAAAGCTGTTTCCAAAATGTAGCTGCCAGGCTGCCCCTGCACAGGGCGTCGTGTGTTGGAGCTGACTTTTTTCTCCATTTCGCTGTACACTGTGGAAAGCCTTCATGTTCTGGCCTGAACACTTCAAGCTGGAGCTAAACCTTCGGCCAGCATGTCATTAGCCTGAGCGAGTTAGTAGCTTGTGGTGTCTCTCCAGTTTTCTGAACTCATTTGTTCTCATCGGTAAAATGAGGAGGTAAGACTAAGTGTAACAAACACTCACAAACGTTCACTGACTCTATCCTAAGCTAGATGCTGTTCTTGGGCAATGCAATAGTGGATTAAAACAGGGCATTTTTGATAGATGCATGACATTAAGTTATAATACAGCATACTCTCTGCAAAAAGTGCTACAGAGACTGAGAGGAGGAAGTGATAAATTCTGTCCGGAAGACCTTTAAGATTCCTTCCGGCTCTGGTATTCTTAGATACAAGCCCTCAGGGGCTTTTCTTGTTGCAATTGGCCCAGAGCCTTCTGATTCTCAAAGCAGCAGCGAAGGTCCAGGATCGCTGTCATTGGGTGCTAAACGACTTTCAGCTGATCTCCTTGTGACTAAGCTTCATCTGGCATAGACCTTGACTTAGCCAAGCTCAGCAGGGCTCTTCTGCTCCTCTCCCTCAAGTGGAGGCCTGTGCTCCTCCTGAACACAAGTCTACCTTAGATGTTTCGGCAAGAGTGGAGTAGGAACTGTGTGCATGTCATTCATTGTCTTGAGCTGGCCTCCAAGTATGAGAGGAAGAGGACGGGTCCCCGCGTGGAAACCTCGGGCTCCTAGCATTTCTCATGGCCTAAAGAAAATAACTGAAATTCTTCACCTGGTGTCCTAAACCCTCCCGTTTGGCTGCAGGGCACGCATTCTGCTTGATCTCCCACCCCTCCCACCCCAGATCTCTTTTCGAGATCTGGAGTCTAATCTTCTCCTTCCCTGTTCTCATTTCTCTCCTTCTCTTTTTCCTCCTTCTTCTCTCCTTCCACATTCCAAGTACCATTTGCTGAGGATGATTTCAGCAATAATGGAATCATCAATACTAATGAGTTGCTGGTTATAGTTTCAGACAGAAAAATCAGGACACGTGGTCTGATAATCCCCAGCTGACCCAGGATGTGAGGAAAGACTTTGGCTCTGAGAACCTTCAGGCACTTCTAGTATACTCTAGAGAGCTTGACCATTCTCCCTCCCTTAACAAAAAAAATCCTATTCCACCAGGGACAAAATACCCGGAAGCAGCATTGTTAGTAGCTGTAGCCACAGGCCACCCACCCTCTGCCCTTCCTCACCTTCGCATCCCCAGGGACACTATAGAAAACAAAGAGTTGTGGCTGGAGAGAGCCGAGGGTGGGTTGGCACAAGGAAAACTGGAAACCTGGAAGGGGAAGTCCAGGAATGGAAGAGACTTCACTGGAGGTAATGAGAAAGAGGAACTTCCTCCCATCCCTTCTGAGTACAGTCAGAAATCAGGTCCTCTAATTTCCTCTAGCCTCCAACCTGAGCTCACCACTGCCCCACTCTACCTCACCTAATCAGGAAGCCACCTCCTGCCCCCTTTACTGATAAGTCTGAAGCAACCCACCATTTTCTCAGAACTCTTAGGACTGTCAACCACATTCTCCCTCCCTTCTTCCCTCTTTTCCTCCCTTGCCCTTCCTTCTTTTCCTCCTTTCCTTCGTCTTCCTCCCTCTCTCCCTTCCTTCCTTCCTTCCCCGCTAAATGTATCCCTTTCACGGATTGATCTTATTTTTCCCTTGTTACTCCCTGGACCTTCCTTCAGGGCTTCTACAGCATCCCCCATTTCTTCTCTTCTCTGGCTCCTTCTCCTCCATCTGACATACAGGCAAAGAACAGCACCTACTTGTTGATACCACTTTTCACCTCACCCCTTTGTTACTCTCTGTGCCACCACTCTGCCCCCAACCTGCTTTTTCATGGGTAATCAATGACCTCCCAATAGCCTCTTTTCATCTTCTATCCCATTCAATTCCTTCAGGGCATTAAAATTGAATAAAAAATTTTATTATAAAAATACCAAAAAAAAGTACCTCTTATTGTAAAGAATTCAAACATTGAAGTAGTACATAGAATAGAAAGTGAAACGTCACCAACTACTTCCCGACCCAATGCCATTCCCCAAAGGCAACCATTACAAATAGTTTGGTAAAAATTCCTCTATACTGTTGCTTATGAATTTACAAATTTGAGATTATTTCAACATACCCTGCTGCAACTGGCATTTTCATTTAACACTATGCTTCATATTTCTTTCTGCGTAAGTATATATAGATATATATCATTAAAAAAACGTCCAAACAGTGTTCCATTATGTGGCTAGGTCATAATTTATTTAGCCAATCTTCCTTTGATAGATACTAAGGTTGTTTATATTTACATATTTGCTTATGTATTAGTATACTCCTTCATGCATGCACTCGTTTCCGTTACCAACAATGCTGCGATGAATTCCTTGTACATATATCTTTGCATACTCATGCTCAGAGTACTGGACAATGCTAATCACTCTCTTTTTTGACAGTTCTTGCACCTCTAGTTCTGTCTTGGTTCTCTTCTGCCACAGCAAACCATTCTCTCCCCTGCACACACAATGCACATTCACCCCTTCCTGCTTCTGTCCCAAGTCTCTCCTCCTGAAATGACTACTTCCTACTCATCCTTCTTGCCTGAGTCTTGAGCAGAACCATCCTAGATTCCCTAGCCCAGTCTTCCCTGAGGGCTTCCATTTACTCAGCACTAACTATGTGCTAGAACACGTGCTGGAACAGGCATTAGGTTGTTCCATCCTGTAACAGTGGGGTGAGGCATGGGCTATACTGCTGTCAGCATTTAGAAGTGATAAAAACTGAAGCTCAGAAAGTTAAGGCACTTGACTAGGTCACCCAGCTTGTTAAATGGAGGAGCCAGGGTTCAATCTCAGGCTCCTCTGACTGTATAATCCAGAACCTGCATAACCACCGTGTTGCACTGTGCTTTTGGCTCTGCTGCTCACAGGACCTTGCACATGCACCTACTAAATGGAATTGTGGTGACTTCCTCATAAGTCTGTTTCCCTTCACTAGACGGGGAACCTCCTGAGGGCAGACTCCGTGTCTCTTCTCTCTGCATTTCCCATACTGAGGACAGAACCTGTCATAGCATACGTGCTGCTGTGGGTTTGAATGAATGAACCAGTGTTTGCTGACTGAAGAACATCGGCACTCAGTGAACCGGGTCAAGACCCTAACTTTAGCACTCAATAACACATCCTGAGCTGGAAGTTTATTTCCTGCTAATTCATGAAAATAAAATACCCTCCTCCCAGGGCCCTAATTAACGAAGCCATAAGCAGCTCTTTAGACTGGCAGGCAGAAGAACATAATGATTTAAGAAACAGACTCTGAAGTAAGACGGCCTATGTTCTGATCCCAGCTCTGCCATTTATTAGGCAAGTTATTCAATTTCCATAATCCTCGGGTACCCAACTAGTAAAATGGAGCTAATGACAGTTACTTGCTAATTGGGTTATCGTGAGGATTAAATGAGGAAGTTAATATGAAATACTTAGCACAGTGCCCGGCATGCAGAAGTCACTCAATAAATGTTAGTAGCAGTATTGTCATTGGGATGGTATCAGCCCCTCCCGGTCTTTGTTCAAAGTGACATAGATCAAGCATTCATTTCCCTTACCGTTCTCCAAAGCTTTGACAAGGATGATTTTTTTACTTTCAATTTCCACAAAAAATTCTCTTTCTTGTCCTTACTTGTAAAATAAACATTTATTGAGTGCCTTCTGTTTACTGGACTCCTTCCTGGTTGGTCCCCACCTGTTGGGGAGAGACTACAGTGGGGAGGATAAGCATTGCCCAGGCTAACAGCCCAGGGGAGGGTAAAATTTTCTTGCTTTTTGCAGTTGAGGACATTACTTGATTCTCTGGAAAACACACCTGTCTTTTACTTTTCAAATATTAACTATTTGTTTTAAAATGTTTTTTCATGAAAGTCTGAAGGTTTGGTATCCTGACACATGAAGGAATAGTTAGGTAGTTTCTGGAATGTGATTCATAGAGGTGCCTGTGCTCTCTTTGTTCTTTGAAAAGCTTTCCTATATCAGCAGCTCCTGAAGGTGACCTTAGAAACCAGCATTTGTTTTGTCATTCTGTGCATGGTTCCAACCCACATCCAAGAATTAATTTTTTAGGGGTTATTGTTGTTTTGTTTGTGCTTAATTGGGTCTTTCCAGGACTATATTTGGGAAGGACCCCAGCCCTGGCAACTGAAACCAAAACAAAGAAGAAAATCCCCCAACTCCAAGCTTAAATCCCAACAAAATCGAATGACTCAGTAAAAGCAAGCTTTCCAGAATTAACCTATAGATTATTCAATTCCAGGACTATATGAACCATGTCTACCATTTTAATTAAATTGCCTCAAAAGGAAGAAATTCCTTAGGAATGACGCTGAGCTCTGAAACTTGGGATTGTCTTTTCTTGCATGTAACTTACACGTCTCCTATTGCAAACCAAGCTATTGTCACTTCTCCAGGTGGTGGTGTATGTGTTCAGGAAATCCAGCTTCAGGGATGTAGGAGACATGAAGGGGGACAGGCTCACTTCTCTTTGGTGAGTGTCTGAAGTGGGCGTGGCTTCACGTTATGCAAGCACCTGGCTACAAGTGCTAACATACCTGCTCCCAGCTCCTCCAGTGCTCCCAGGAGCTGAAATTGTGGGCCAAATGGCCAAAACTCTCACCTTGAGCTCACAGAGTGACCTTGGATAAGCCCCTTCTCTCTCTTGGCCTCCGTTCCCTCAGCCGAGGGGTAAGGAGTTTCATCAGAGTGTTTTTGAGCTGCCATCAAACTCTGATATTCTGAGGTTCCAATATCCGTGCCCCAGCCAGGCCAGTGACCTAGTTGGGAAGGACAGTGAGAACAGAGCTGTTTTTTGGAATTCATGGGTGGGGTGGGTGGAGCACCTTCTAATAAACTTGACCGGGGATTGGAGCAACCTGTTTCTCCAAACCTCTGGTGAGGACTGAATGAGGCCTGCCCCTCCTTTGGCATTGCTGCAGAGACATTGGAATGCACTTATCAGAGAGCATCGGGCTTGTAAACCTGTCACTCCACCATCTGAATACCGAAAAACTGAAAAATTGCACAAGACGTGGAGCCCAGAGGATCCGCTGATCAAATCCGCATTTCAACTCTGTTTCTCTTAGGAGCTCCCATCCGAGGGAACACCCTCTCTGCCATTTCGAAAGACTTTTTAATACAGTTTTCTCCCTGAGTAATTTTGTCCTCAAGAGGAACTGTGGGAGGGCCCATGGGGATTTCAAAAGCTTAGTGCTGAACTAATTCTGTGCCCTAACGATTTTGAAAGCCGGTGTAATTAGGGAGGCGGTGGCAGGGAGTCTGGGGCTGGAAGCCAGGAGACTTGGATTCCAGTCCTGACTTTGCCACTACCTGGCTGTGCAGTCTTGAGCAAGTTGCTTCATCTCTCTGGGCCTAAGGCTCTCGTAAAACAGCGTCTCCCTGTGGTCTCTTTCTGCCCTGGCATACCGCGACTGTTTCGTCTTATCTCGGGCATAGAACGGGGCCAGATCCACCCAATTATTTTTGCTAGTCCACTTCTTCCCTCATGTGGAGACATATCTCTGGTGCAGAGGTTATATTCCCTTCCCAAGCTCCTGCTCTTTGAAGGCCTCTGGGATGTATCCAAGAGAGCAGGTAAGCGGCATGGATGTTTGTGGCTTGGAGGGGCTTCGAGGAGAATCACCTGGCTGTTTCAAGAGTGCCTCTCACCCCAGTTGTCTGGGGGGAGGTGCTTGGCATGCCTAGGCACCAGCATTTCATAAAAGTTGAGAGCCCTGCAGAGGATATGAACAGACAGTTTTCTAATATAGAGGGGGCCAATAGACACATGAAAAGATGTTCAACATCACTAATCATCAGAGAAATGCAAATCAAAACTACACTAAGATGTCACCTTACACCCATTAGAATGGCTATTATCACCAAGAAAACTATCACCAAGTCAATTATCACCAAGACAAAAAATAACAAATGTTGGAGAGGTTGTGGAGAAACAGGAACCCTAATTCACTGCTGGTAGGAATGCAAACTGGTGCAGCCTCTGTGGAAAACAGTATGGAGATTCCTCAAAAAATTAAAAATATGAATACCTTATGATTCAGCTATCCCACTACTGGATATTTATCCAAAGATCCTGAAATCAACAATCCAAAGAGGCTTATGCACCCCTATGTTCATTACAGCATTATTCACTATAGCCAAGAAGTGGGTGTAACACAAGTGTCCCTCAACTGATGACTGGATAAAGAAGATGTGGGATATATACACAATGGAATACTACTCAGCCATAAAAAAGACAAAATTGTCCCATTTGCAACAACATGGATGGACCTAGAGGGTATTATGTTAAGCGAAGTGAGCCAGACAGAGAGATAAAAACTGCATGATTTCACTCATATGTGGAAGATAAACTAACACACGGACAGAGAGGACTGACAAACAATAATGTACAACTAAAATTTCACAATGTTATAAAGTATTATGACATCAATTAAAAAAAAAGAAGTTAAGAGCCCTGGCTTCAGACTGAGCCGGCTCTTCTTTCCTATCCCAGCCTTGTAAACCGTTTCCGTTCATTACCCAGCACATCTTTCTCCAGTGCTGATTCTGTGCCAGGCACAGTGCTGAGCTCTTTTGCATACATTGTTGCTTTAATCCTCACCGCCCTACGAAGCAGGTACTAACTTTATCCACACTTCACCGACGAGGAAACTGAAACTCAGGGAGGTGATGCAACTTGTCCAAGGTCACACAGCTAGGAAGGGGCAACTGTGGGGCTTGAGTCCAGGTCCAGTGACTCCAGAGCTATGGTGCTCAGCCACTACACTCCGCCCTTTCCCAAACCTTATTTTAGTTAATCCTCATTTGCTTTATTGCAGAGCTTCCACCTCAGTACTTCAGAATAGCCCCTGTGGATTTGCCAGTCCACATCATGGATCAGCGAGCACACCCACTCCTGAAGGAGGGTGGAGTGGACAGACGTTGGACGGTGTAGTGGGCAAAGCCCTGAGGTATGTCCGACTCCAGCATCTCAGCTTCTAGACCTGCCTGGCCCTCATCGGTCATCGGATCTGAGGCACTTCCAGCTCTGAGCTTTAGCAGCCTGGCTTTCCTCACAAGGACTGTAAGAATCAATCGGGAACATGGCTGTGAAAGGACTTTTTATGAACGAGAAAGTGATGAAAGTACTCATTATGATTGTGGTCCTACTTCTCTGTTTTTGTCACTCACTAAACTGGATAGCAAGTTGCATGTTGCCTTCAGGAATCTTGAAATGTACACCACCTAATGGTGTGAGCCCTGGGGCCCCTGACGAAGCAGGAGGAGGCAGGTTTTGCTCTTGAACGCCCGGCCCTCCTGCCTGACTCATTCAGAATTGCCACATTCCGGGATGTGCAGCATTACGATGGCTGCTGCTGCTGTGACATGTGGTTGGCCCAGAAAAGCTGGAATGTGACATTCTTGGACAGACTCAAGCACGAGAAGAGAGAAGAAGAAAACACAACATTTGTAAACAAACAGCCTGGGGCTTAGGAGAGGCGGGAGAAGATGTTGCTTATTTTCTGAATGCTTGTTTCGGAAGTCTGCGGAGCTGTAGCCATCCGTCCATCACTGGATCTTGTCATCCTTTGGGATGCACGCATTGCCACATGCCTGCAGACTGCCTCACCCCAGGGCCTCGCACTCTCGGACCACTGATTCCAGCAGGGCTGGGTCGGGGAATCACTTGTTGACTTAACCACTCAGCCCTCTAAGGGAGGAGATGAACACGGAAGGTGCCATCTGAAGGTGGACTGAGGAGCTCTGCACCATTAGTCACTGAGTTTTTCCACTTGTGCATTTATTCTCTCTCCGCCCGCCCAGTTGTGCTAACGGTGGCACAGGAACAGAGGATTTTATTCCTTCTGAGACTTTGTGTCTAGTTTGAGGCCCAAAGGGGAGAAAGAGAAGCAGACCCCCTGATCCAGGCTTGGGACAAGAGCATTTCTTTACTTAGAGTACAGAGGCTGCCAGAGAACAGGTCAAAAGAGTTCCCGAGACGCTGCCTGCCTCAGGCAAGGCAGAAGGGCCTGCAGTGCACACAATGGACGGCTCTCTGAGGGGCCCCTCACAGTGACTCCTCTCCTGTCATGGAGACATCCTCCTATCTAACAGTTAGCAGTCAATCAGCCGTTGGGAAAGTCCCCTGCTTGGGGTGGTACCAAATAAGTAGCTGTAGTCACAGAAGCAAAGAAGGCAAATGTCCAGAGGATGCTAAGAAAACACCATTGAAGGAAAGGCCTACAGGGCGAGTTGGAGACCTGTGCTCCAGTCCCAGCCCTGCCCCTGGCTTCTGTGTGAAATTGGCCAAGTCACTTGCCCTCTCTGGGACTACATTTTATGAAAGATGGTTAGGCAATGATCTCTGAGGTCCCTTCCAACTATGCTGAGCAACCATCCCAGTTTGCCCAGGACTTTCCTGTTTTTAGTAGTGAATGTTTCACGTTCAGGAATCCCTGCTTCCAACTGAAAACTCCCCTTCCTGATTGTTCTGGTAACTTCCCTCTGGGGTCTCCATTCCTTTCCGCTCTGTGCTGCAGAGGCCTCTTCTCTGGATTAGAAAATCACTGAGATAATTCCTTCTGCTAAAAGGGTGTGGGCAGAGGTGATACTCAAAACATAGAACATCTTCTATGACAAGGACACCAACCCAACAGGATGGACATGGCCATAAACCCCAGGCTGTTCTGGCTGGCAACTCCCTGGCCCAGGGAGTGGGCGAGCCCACATTGAAACTGGACTTCCATCTCTAGGTCTGTTATAATTGCACACCAGTGACTTCAGGACCAGTGGATCGGAAGGATTACCCAGATTCCCTTTTGATTCTTGTTCTCAGACCAAAGGTGGTGATTCCTCAGTTCACCAGTCAGATCCATCATCAGTCCAGCTTCTCACGACTTTTAAAGGTAAGACTGTTCTAGGCACTGCTGGCTAAACCCAGAGGATAATTTCTACCCTGATTGAAACAGGGGCCCACTGTTTTATTTTTGTTCAGAGAGGAGCCCCTAAAGTATTTGGGATTGAGAAAGTTTAGTGTCCAAAAATGGTTACCATACATGTATCAAAGGGCAGAGGAAAAAAAACTCACGTGGCCTCTGGCTCTCATTCACTTCCACCTATCGAGCCCATTTCACACAACCTCCCTGCCTGTTTGGTCCTTCCTTCGGTGTGAGCTCTCATTTGTCACTTGCATAAAACGCTGTAGTAAAGGTGGTGAGAGAGACATTGGAGACAACCCGTACGGTGATGCTGCAATGTGGCAGGGCAGACCCGCATAGGAGCAGCTGAACGGGGAGGGGACTTGTGTGCTGTAATACATGTGAGTGCCATGGCAGCATAAAGGAGGGTGATTCATTCTTCAGGGGTGACATCTGGGCTGGGCCTGGAAGGTGAGGAGGAGCTACAGGTGGAGCGTGGGTGGGAGGGAGCAGGCATGCCAGGCACGGGAAATGGCACTCACAGAGGCATGAGCCTTCTCCCACTCCCTCTGACTGTCTCCCTTTGTCACCCACTGTGGGTGGCAAAGTGGGCAGCAGTGGATCAGGAATTGCTGGGCCAGAGGCCAAGGCAGGCAGCGTCAGCCCTCAGGAGCCTGCCAGGCCCAGGGAGCTCCCGGCACACCCAGGAGCCCACTTTCTATTTCCCAGAGTAGATGTAGGCCCCAGACATCCCTGTCCTTCTCATTCCTCAGAATACCTGCCTCCTCCTCTGTCAAAAGACCAGCTTGGACGGACCCTGTCTTCACGCCCCAGGCCCCTCTCCACTTCATCACCGGTAGTTGGCCTATCCCTTCCTGGCCCTCTGGCCTCCACTTCCTCTTTCCAGTTGCACAGCTACCACTGTGGTTCAAATCCCAGTCATCTCCCACCTGGTTGGTTGCAACAGTCTCCTCAACAATCCCGTGATTCAGGCCTCTCCATGCCTCATCATCCTGTGATGATGAATCTTTCCAAAACAGTGTTTTGTGGACCTTATGCACCTGTTCTGAAATCTTCTTGAGAACATTTCCTCAGACCTCACCGGCCACTGTGTACAAGTAAGGCCACGTTCATATTCATAACCCAATTGTCTTTGGCTCCTGCCTCTCTGCTTACAGGGGACCTCAATCTCTTCCAAAGTGCACGCCAATTAGTTCCGGGATCTCCCTGGGCAGTGCTCAGAGCATCTGGGCCAGTCTGTGATGTTTGCTAACAGTCTCTGACCAGGCCAGCACGTATGCCAACAAGTGTTTAGAGACTTTCGTAGCAATTTGACATGCAGTGACTCTAGCACATGTGATTTTTTATTTTACAAAACAAACAAGCAACAACAACAACAAAGAGCCCCTGGCCCTTCACCACGATGATTTGAGAAGCGCCGCCCTAGGGGTGTCTCATACACAACAAGTCCGGCCCCTCTGAGCAGTCCCTCGTCAGCTCCTGGTTACCCACTGGCGGCTCTGGAGTTGCTTTTTCGGGAAATCAGTCCCTACTGCTTCTCCTCTTAAAGCACAGCTATCCAGAGTGTATGTGCAGGAAGAAACTTGCTTCAAAAAATACCAACAATTCAGAACATCTGCCCTTTTAACATTAAATTTGGGGTGCCTATTTCAAGTCACTATTGCCTTCTTTATCTAAAGGATTTTTCTTTCTGTTTTGCTTGGTAATTAAAAAAAAACCACTTTAAAATCGACTTTATTGAAATATAAGTTACATACAATAAAGTGCACTTATTTTCAGTGTACGGTTTGATGAATTTTGACCAATGAATACACTTGTTAGGTCACCACCCCAACTAAGATACAAAACAATTCCACCACCCTAGAAAGTTCCTTCTGCTCCTTTGTGGTCAATCCCCAATTCCGCCTGCAGCCACAGCCAATAACTGATTTGCCATCTGTTACTATTGATTGGTTTGACTTCTTCTAGAATGTCACATAAATGGGATTGTCCAGAATGGATGATCTTTGACATCTGGCTTCTTTCACTCACCATAATGTTTTTGAGATTCATCTATGATGTTATATGTATTGTATTTCAACCCTTTTAGCTGCTGAGAAGCATTTCATGGTGTCTACCACAATTGTTTATCCATTCTCCTGTTGATAGACATCTGAACTGTTTCCATTTTTTGGCTACTCGAATGAAGTTCTCTGAACATTTATGTCCAAGTCTTTGCACAAATATTTTCATTTCCTTTGGGCAAATACCTATTAGCGGGATTGCTGGATCATATGGTGAAGATTATGTTTAAGTTTATGAGAAACCAACATTAATCCACAGGCCTTGCCTCTTTTGATGAGAATCACATGATTTCTAACTGGACTCCAGTTCCAGCTGCTCTGGAGGATGTTGGTTGTGTCCTGCTCCAGGGACTCACCAAATCAAATTTCATGTGGAGTTCTCTGTCTTAGTGTCATGACACAAATGATGTTATGACCTGTTGTGAGTTGTGTTGCAAGTAACCTGTGACAAAAAATATTTAAAAATACTGTGTGAAAGATTTGCCTTAAAAAATGTATGTATATGCAGAATATATGTATATGTATATGTAGGGTTCAAGATTACCTTTAAAATATGCTCATTTTCATTCATTTACATTCCAATAGGTTTATCTTATCCATTGCTACAACTTGTAGTAAATGGCAGTATTAGCTAACATCCAGCTTGAGCCATGTATAACAAAGACCCACCAAGAACAGTGGCTTAAACAAAAGAGAAGTCTATTTCTCTGTCATGTAAAACACTCCATGGGGCAGTTTATGGCTGGTGTGAACCTCCATGGTCATTTGGGACCCAGGCTTCTTCCAGTTCTCTGCTGACCATCCCTTGAGGTGACCTCTGTCCTCAAGATCCAGGAAGGAAATCCAACCATCATATCCACAATCCAGACAGCAAGGGAAAGGGGGAAGGGAAGGAAGGACACCCTCTCTCCCTTAAGGACACATTCCAGAGCTTGACTTTTTCTACTTTTGCTTACATCCCATTGGCCAGAATTTAGTCACATGGCCAAGCCCAGCAACAAGGAATCCTGGGAAATGTAGACATGTTCCTATCTAAAATTGGGTGGCTGTATTACTGAGGAAGAAGGGAAGAGTGGATATTGGGGGACAAGAAGCAATTTCTGTCATTTTAGCCATTCTCCAGATATTGCTAATAGCTGTTCTCCAACTATCGTAGTTTCTTATGCCCTAAGCATTTTGGTGGGTAATAAAAGTGTGGGCATGTCCATAGGAGTGCCCTGTTCCTGGGAACAATGTCTTGTACTGGTGTCAGAAAACAGGTTGAGAACTCGTCTCAACTCTTTACCCTGGTATTCAAGTGGCCACAGCCTACTTTTCCAAGCCTGTCCCACTCTTTTTCCATACTTAAGGGCTCTATTTTAGCCACAGGAAGACTTAAACAAATCTCAAACCTCCTTCTCTCCCTGTCATCGCTCACGTTGCTCCCTTCACTTAGATCCTTCCTTGGGTTCCTCAAATTCCTGGACTGACTCCCCACCTCGGGGTTCTTGCTGCTTCCTCTTTCTCTGGGATGTATTTTCCCCAGACAGCCCTCTCCTTCCTGTCATTTGGATCTCATTTCAAACAGTAATGCTCAGAAAGGCCTTCTCGGATCAAGTCTTCTAACACTGCCTCTTCCCCACTCCATCCCATTATCCTGCTTTATTTTCTTCACTCTCTGAGATAACCTCCTTCCTTTATTTGCTTATGCTGTGCCTTCCCCCCCTGGAATGCTGTAGGGAAGCCAGAGCCTTGTCAGCTTGCTCATTTGCTGAATCCCTAGCTCAGTGAATCACATTAGAGGCTCAATACCACGTTGCTTAAATTAACAAGTAACTGAATACCCGTTTCTCTCTGTCTCTAAACCTACTCATGCTCCAAGGCCCAGTCCACATCCGCAATTCGCCCCATGAAGTGTGTTTTGATCCTTTCCCTCCATTTGCATTGTGCCTGGCTTCTTCTCATCTTTCAAGCTGAAACTTAAATGCTACTACTTTGGTAAGGCCATCACTGCTGACCCAGCTCTGGCTGGTGTCCCCATGACTTTACAGAGAACCCTGTTCATTTTCTTCAGGGTGCTCCTCACAACTTGTAATTCTGTATTTACTTACTCATGCACTTATTTTTTGTCTTTCTTTGCTGGAAATTAAGCTCTGGGAATGGAAGTTATGTCTGCCTTGCTCGCCCGTATATCCCTAGGACCCAGCATGGTGTCTCGTATGGACTAGGCGCCCCAGAAACTTGTGGATTAACTGACAAATGCCCAACATGTTCCATCTGTACCACTTACATAGAGAATAATGATCCTCTCCCAGCACCTTCAACTGTTCTTTAAATCTTGTCAAATTCTGCATCTAGGCAAGTCTTATCCCACTATTTTATAAGCTGCGTGAAAACAGGAATTAGTTCCCCCTTATACCTCCTCACCCCGGCATACTGGGTTCCTTTAGACCAATTTTTCTGACTATATATTCCAGGAATGTTAATAAGAATTACAAGTAAACTAGATTCTGTGGCCAAAAAGTTTGGTTAGGACTAGGTGAAACTTAGTTTTTTAATTGCAGAACTTTACAAGGATTTTAATATGCTGTTGCACACTATAAATCTCAAAGAGGGGAGATAAAGTAGTCAGCATTGTCCAAACTTATTTGGACATTGACCCCTCCATGTTCTTTATTCAGAGACTCATTTTAGGTGCCCTAAGTGTTCCGTGGTATATCCCCCTTTCCCTCCAGTTCTTCCTTTTTTTCTCTTCTACCTCCTTACTTCCTTCCCTACTTTTTCTCCAATCAGCCTCCCTTCTTATTAAAACTCCCTTCTAAGTGGCCTTGACACTGAAACTTCACTGTGGGGTGCAAAGCACAGGTGGAATTGCTCAGCCTCACAAAAGCCCATATGCCTCTTGGTCTTATTTTCCATTTGTAGGATTTAGGAAATGGGGCGATAAGCAATGACTTTCCTGGTAAGTGTTTGGGGATGCCATCAAGATCTTGGACCATCTGTGGGGTCCTTCTCTGGTTTGGAAGATGGAACTGGTGATGAGTCAGATGCTGTGAGCAGGGTGTGAACCTGCACTCTGACCTACGGGCAGGGCAGCAGGGTCTCAGCCTGCTCTATGAGCCTTCCCCAGCATTGGCCTCATGACATTTTAATAAAAGTGAGCATCTGATGTGCCTACTGAGATGTGAGTGTCTGATCTGACTGATGAGAAATGTTTCCTGGCTTATTATCTGCCTGCAGTATTGACTGCTCTGGCAGTAGCAGAGTACGCAAAATAATAGTAACAACAACGACAAACCACAAAACAAACAAACAAGTAAAAGACCACCCACATCTCCCAGAGAAAGCCCCACACAGCTTTGGGAAGACTTAGTCTACGTAGCAGAATTCCGGAATAGTGGAGTCACGAAGAACTTAGAGACACCGTTGTATAGAGGGCAAAACTGAGGTCAAGTTGAAGAAGTGCCTGCCTGAGGCCATATGAGGGGGGCTAAGCCTGAGCAGGAATCAGCAGTGGGAACTCCTGATTCTGAAGCTGGTGCCCGTGTAATTTCCCCAATCTGTCTCAGTAAAGGATATTTTTAGTACATTGTACTTATTAAATAAAGATTTATGTTCTCTGACCTTGTCTTACAAGCTTGGGAGCCAAATGTTTTACAAGAAACATAAATTAAATTGTTTATTCTATGTATCCCTTGATTCCACAGGACTATTTGGAGGCTTCACTCAGACAGCGGTGAAAGAACGCTGTAAATACCAACAAAGCTGGTGAATACGGAAGCAAGCATCGCCATTGTCACGTTCCTCTGGGCTTTGTTTTGGAGGTAGCCAGGGACCATCTTCAAAGTTGTCATAGAATGTGAGGACAGTAGAGCCAGGGGCAATTGGAGAACACCTCCATTTCATAGGTGAGGAAACTGAGGCCCGGAGAGGGACAGGGCCCCCTTGGGGTTGCATTATGGGTTAGTTATTTGCAGAGGCAGGTGTAGGATTCAGCCTGTGTCTCCTAGAGGGATGCGCTTCCATCTAGCACACCATACAGCCTGTTTAAAGCTCCAGGCCTGGAGGCAGGCAGCTTATTCTAAACTTGTTTTGGCCTCTATGGGACCCAGAATAGAAGAAATGGAATCTCGAGGGAGTTAGGAAATGCTCTGCTTGCAGTTGGTGGCTGTGCATTTAAGATATTAGGCCTCTCCTTGGGAAGGACAGGATCCATAGGCTCAGAGAGCTAAAGTCTGATTTATTTGGGATGTGGCTTCAGGCATCTATCCCCAGGCCTCACCCCAAGCATCCTTTCACACAGGATCCCTGTTGCTGAAGAGTGAAGGTTGCATTTTCTCAGAATGTTCTTGCAAGTTACCAGCAAATCTCACAACTGGCTGCAGACAGCAGACTCACAGGGAGCAGCTGGCAGCTGGATCTGCCAGTGTGGCCAACACAGCACCGTGGTACAGGGCTCTGGGTCTCTCTCTCCCTTGCTGCAGGGGGCCTAGCTGACACTAGTGCTACCAAGTGCAGAAGGGCAGGAGGGAGAACTGGAAGGGCCGTTCGGGAGCCAGCCCCACGCTCTCCCTTTACAGAGAAACTGGCACAAGAAAGGGGACTTTCTGTCACTAGTAATCTCAGAGTTAATGACAGGTCAAGAAGTTGTCCCAGGCCTCTGGACTCCTAATTCTGTGCTCAAATCAAGAAATAACGAACAAATGCCTCCTCTGTGACAGGTATTGTGCTAAGCGCTTTACCCTTCATTCATATTTACTTATTATTCATATTTATTAAGCCCCTTCTTCTGCAGGCTTTATGCCTACAATGAACAACACAGGCAATGGTCCCTACTTACACATAGCTATGGACAGACAAGCAATTGGACACTTACAACCCAGGGTGGTACTTGTTATGTTGGGGGAGGTGCTACTGGGTGCTACTGAAAACATAGGAGAGATATTTAATCTAAATTGGGAGGGAAGGGAATCACTAAAAGCTTCCTCCCAATAAAGGAACAAAGCTAAGACCAGAGGCTAAATAGGAATTATGTGAGCCAAGGCTGAGTGGGTAAGAGCATTCTGGATGGGCAGGTTGTATATGCAAAGCCTTGGAGACAAGAGCCTGGTATAGTGAGGATCTGGAGGAAATTTGGTGTGGCTGGGATGTGGAGTGAAGGGGTGAGGAGAGTTGAGGCTGGAGAGGCAGGCAGGACCAGATCACGAACAGCCATGTGAGCAGTGCGTTTGGACACTTGAAGACAAGAGCCCTGAGGAGGTGTTAGTGGGCGGTGTCTTGCAGAAAGAAAAATGAGCTTCCTTATAAACTGGGGGGCTGCCCAGCCCCAAAGGAACTTGAGGCAAGAGTATATGACCACTCATTGAGAAGGTTAAAAAGAGGATTTGGATGTTGGATATAAAGAACCTAGATGAACTTTCTGCAGGGCTGCTGATGTCAGCCAGTAGGTGAAAGTAAGCCCTTGAGCCTCTTGTCTCCCTCAATGGCTCCTGACTCATGTCCATGAAATCCCAAGGTGTTTTTGGACATTCATTTGAGAACCACTGCTCAAGCCAACTTGAAAGCCTCATGACCAGGGCACCAACGTAATGTTTGGAGAGCAGAGGAGAAAGCTGGGATTTGGAGCCTCTTGGAAATCTCGGTCAATTTTTCTTTTTCTGTCTCCACCTTCCCCCCAACCCGGAGTGGCTATCTCTGCCAAAGCATTGACATTGACGGAGTGAGGTCATAGATTGGTGAGAGTCCTTTCTGTTATTGGATCTTTCAATTCTAGAATATGCTTTTGATTTATTTTATAGATTTCAGTTCTCTGGTGAAATTCTCCAGCTTGTCATCTACTTGCTTGAACATATTAATCACAGTTATTTGAAAGTCTGTGTCTAAGAACTCTGTATCTGTATCACCTGTGGATTGGTTTCTAGTGTCTTTTTTTCTGCTTGGTCCTGTTTCTGGGTATGCTGGGTGTATTTGATGCACGAAGCATTACAGAGTCACCTGTTATTCTGGCAGGCAGTTGGAGGAATTCAGTCCAGTTAGGGACTCAGCTGAGTCAAGGTAGGATTTCAGCCCTTGTGAGGTTTGCTCAACCTCTCCCTCACCTCCATCCCTAGGATATGGCCCTCTAGTGGTTCTGATTGAGACCCTGAGCTGCGTATCAGGACCTGTCTGCCTTGCCTACTCCTGGACACCCATTTTTGTTTCCCTGGTACCATGACATTGCTAAAATCTCTGCTGAGCTTCTCAAACACCTTCTACTTGGCTTTTTTAGCCTCTTGCTCTGGTACCTTAAGACTCAGCAAATGCCCCAATGGGTACACAGAAGAGGGCTCATCTCCTCTTGGGGATCTTAGTCTCTCAAGTCCTGCTTGC
This sequence comes from Ceratotherium simum simum, assembly GCF_057802395.1. Classification (NCBI taxonomy): domain Eukaryota; kingdom Metazoa; phylum Chordata; class Mammalia; order Perissodactyla; family Rhinocerotidae; genus Ceratotherium; species Ceratotherium simum. Next base: position 28,229,793 of record NC_141903.1, read on the forward strand.
TCTGATGGCTTCAAACAGATTTTTAAATTGTGTATTTACCCAGCTTTCTAGTTGTTCTTGTGGAAGCTGCAAACTATTCTATCATAGACAGAAGCAGAGCAATGGACTGTTAAATCCCATAGGCCAGGGGGCAGCTGCTCCAACTGGAAGATTGCAATGCTTCTCAGGTAGCCTTCAGGGCAGCTTAACCTCGGGGCTTGCTGGCTGCTGGTTCTGATTCCACGGTCCTCAGAGCTTTGCTGCAGCACACTTCCTCAAACTCCTCCAACTTCCTCAAACTCAACCTTCCTCAAATGTGTCCCTTCATCCATTTAAGAACTCTTTTACCTTGCCCTGAGACTTGGGTCCCCAGTGGCGGGGGCAGGCAGGACAGAGGGAACAGGTAGGGAGTTTTTGGTTGGTTCTCAGTGGAGCGGTATTGTGCCCCACGTGGAGTGTTTGGAGACATGTAGGCATTTTTTTCTTTTGTTGCCACAATGACTGGAAGAACTATTATGTCCAGGGATGCTTGGAACAGTCCTGCACAATGTGAAATTTTTTTGCCCCAAATACTATTTTCCCATTAAGGAAAAATGAGCCCCTTCCAATCACACTCTGGATTCCATCCATTCCTGTCTTCTCAAGGACTATCTTTTCCAAAATTTTTCCATTTTCCTCCTGTACCTCCATTTTTTCTTCTCTATTAGATCAATCCCATAAGCATAAAAACAAGCTCAAATGTTTCCACTTCAAAACAATACAAATCAGAAACAAGAACTTCCTTGGTTTTCCTTGGTCCTCCTCTAGCTCACCACCAATTTCTCTGCTCCCTTCCACAAAAATCTTCTTGAAAGGGTCGTCTACACTCTCTCTCTAGTTTCTCATCTCACGTTCGCTTCCACCCACTGCAATCAGGCTTCTCTCCCCGCTATTCCACTGAGCATGCCCTTGTGATTTTGCTAAAGCCAAATCCCTTCTCTCTTCTCATCTTCCTTGACCCCTTAGTAGTATTTATCATGGCTCATTTCCATCTTCTGGAAGCATTTTTTTCTCCTGGCTGCTATGAAGTCATGCTTTTCTAGTTTCCTTCTACTTCTCTGGCCATCCTTCTCAGGGTCCTCTGCTGGCTCCTTTTCCATTCTCTCTTGATATTAGAATGCCCCCTTGTCTTCTCTGTCTCCTCTCTATATCTACAGGACCCATCTAGTCTCATGGCTTTAATTGGTATGCATGTGCTAGGATTCCCAAAATTAACCCCAACTTTAACCTTTCTCCTGAACCCCATTTATATCCAACTGAACACTTGACTTCTCCTCATGGATGTCTAAAGGGCATCAGAAATTTGACCTGCCAAAATAGAACTCCTTGCTTCTATCTTCTTACCTCCAACTTGCTCTTTCCTAGTGCTCTACATTCCCTAAGTTGTTCAAGTCAAAAGTCTTGGAGTTGCCATGGAGTTGTCTTTTCCTCATTCCTTTATATCTGGTCCATAAGCAAATCCCTCCAAATTACATCTTGAATGTGCCTCATTTCCCCTGTTGATGCCACTCTTACTTCTTGCCCGGATTTAGGCATTAGTTTTCCAGCTGGTCTCCCTGCTTCCATACTTGCTCTGCTATAATCCATCCTCTTTACAGCAGGCAGGGTGACCTTCTCAAAACACAATCAGGGCATGCCACCACTTCGACCTGCTTAAAATCCTTTAAGGGCTTTCCTACTTAACTTAGAAAAAAATAACTTCTTCCCACAGTTTAGCAAGCCCTATGTATTCTGGCCCCTGTCCACCACTCTGATTTCAACTTGTACCACTCTCTCCGGCCCACTCCACTCCATCATAATGACCAAGTATCATTCCTCAAACAGAAAACGTTCCTTCTCACCTTAGAGCGCTGGCACTTTGTTCCTTCTGCCTAGAATACCTCTTCCTTGTCACACAGCTGGTCATGTTCCTCAGGTCTCAGTTTGAAGGTCACCTCTTCAGAGAGACCTTTCCTGATCATCTACTCTGAAGTAGCCACCCAGTCACTCATTATCTATCATTCTATTTTAATTCTTTACATATCATTTGCCACTCTCTGGCATGTCATTCATTCACTCATTTGCTTAGGGTCAGTATCCCCCAACTAGAATGTAGCCAACATGAGAGCAGGATCTTGCCTGTCTTGTTTGCTGCTGTATACTTTGTGTGGAAAAGAGTGCCTGGCATGTAGCAGGGTTTCAATAAATATTTGTAAAAAAAATGGATATGCTCTGGGAGATAGAATTCACTTGACTAAAAATCAAATATCCAGTCATTTTCTTGATTCACACCTTTGTTTTCCTACTTTTTAAAATGAAAGCTGCTCCCAAAGCTAGCCACTCTTGTGTCCTATATCACCATAGATTAGTTTGACCAGTTTCTGAAATTCCTATAAATGAAAACAAATTTTTTTTCTTCTTTTTTTTTTTGTGAGGAAGACCAGCCCTGAGCTAACATCCAATGCCAATCCCCCTCTTTTTTGCTGAGGAAGACTGGCCCTGGGCTAACATCCATGCCCATCTTCCTCTACTTTACATGGGATGCCGCCACAGCATGGCTTGACAAGAGGTGCGTCAGTGCACACCTGGGATCCGAACCCGCGAACCCCGGGCCGCCGCAGCAGAGTGCGTGCACTTAACTGCTTGCGCCACCGCGCCGGCCTTGAAAACAAATTTTAGATACTCTTTTCTATCTAGCTTTTTGAATCGGTGTTATATCTGTGAAATTTATGCATACTGTTTCATAGAGCAATAGTGCATCGTTTTCATTGCTATGTGTTACTGTTTGAATATGTCAAAATATGCGTATCCATTCTAAAAAAAATGAGGAGTGTTGGTGATGATACACCAATGGTTTACAACTGGGTTCCACAGAAGCACCCCTCCCCCACCAGAGGTAGCGTGGAAGAGGGGCCAAGAGAGTGGGGCTTCCTTGTCCCCTCCTTTGTCAGTTGCCTGTACAACTGGAGTAGTTTCTGTTTTTGTCTATTTTATAGACTGGATTCTAGGTATCTAGGTACTGGGTCAGATTGCATTTGCAAAAAATGTTTCTCTTGTTTAAAAGAATATCTTTAAACCCAGTTTTTGAGGTCAGACATCGGATTTTGAGCTCTGCTACCTTCATCTGTATGATTTAGGGCAAGTGAGTTAATCACTCTGTGCCTCTATTTCCTCAAATGTATAGATGTGACAGCAATAATAATATTAGGTCAGTTTATGTGAGCTAACCTATGTAAAACACTTGTCACAGTGCCTGACATGTAGTCAAACTTCAATAAACGCTAGCTGCTATTACTATGGTTATTTTCTTTGTCATTGTCATCATCAACTTCGTCACCCTGGCTGAGGGCTCTTTCCGCTTTGTTGATCTATATTCATTCTAGGCTTTGTTGCAATCACAGCCCTGGCTCAGCGGGAGATGGAACACTTCTAATTCTATTCCTAGCAGCAGGATGGGGTATCCTCCTCATTAGGTCTCCTGGCCTGACCCACCCTGGGTGCCAGAAATAAACCAACCCAAGCTTGAATGTCTGGGAAAGGGCAGCTACACCCCTAGCCAGACCACATTCCTCGAGAAGAGGGAAGGAAAAGAGAATACTCTGTTTCAGCTAAGCTCCTCAAGTACTTTATGAACCTGACACTCCTAAGGCAATCCAAGTCAGGTTCTGAACCCGGTGGGGTCCTCTGTAGATTCCAGTAGACAGACACAAAGCTTGAGTTTCACTTTTAATTCCGTCACAGGGTGACCTTGGCCAAGTCGCTGTTTCATCATCACAGGGACTCTGGATTCACTGACCTCCTCTCTCCCTGCTAAGAATTTCCTGGGGGGAGTGGAGTGGTATCATATGCCAACAGGCAGCTGGGGGACGGGGAAGCTGGCTAACAATGTGCAAGGTAGAGATGTTAGGTGGGAAGGTGAACCTTGTTTGGTGTTACCGTTGAGGAACTGGAATCTGTTGAGGAGCTGGGGGAGTCTCAAGGCATGAAGCGAGTACACTAGGACATGGAGACGGTTGCCCCAAGACCTGTGCTGGGGCTGCTGGAGCAGCAGGCAGTTAGAGCCTCTGTCAGCTGCTCTGATGCTTATTTTGCTACCTGCCTGGGAAGATCTTTCACTCTCCCTGCCTTCTCCCAGTTGCTGGCTTCAAGTAAGCAATTCAACGAGGTCGTGCCATCAGAAGGCAGGGCACGCTGGTTTGCTGTGCTTTTCATTTGAGACTCACTTTAAACACTGATGTACTTAGTGCTAATGACTTCGGGCATCTTGCCGTGATGGGGGCGGTGGCGGGGTAGTTGTGGTGAAGAACTATGCTGTTTATAAGAGCGCTGTCCTGTTGGTACTGTGAGGCATACAACATCCTTCAGCAATGCAGTATCCTGTAGGTATCATGTTTCATCTGCCTCTGGCTGGGTGGGCCATTACAGAGTTTGGACTAGACACTAAAACAACATGTCACTTACCTGTAAGTAGAGACATTACTATTGTACAGCCCTCCTAATAAATGACAAAGTCTATGTTTGAATCCACAACTACCCTTTAACTCCACCCTACTCACTCAAGGAGCCCTGGTGTGGGTTAGGACTGAATCCTGGCTCTGCCACTTTTAGCTCTGTGATCTTGGGCAAGTTTTTCCACTTAGGTTCCTCATGTGTAAATCAGGGATAATAGTACCTACCTCATAGAGTTGTCATCAGTATTAAATGAGATAACGGGTAAGAATGTTTAACAAAGTGCTTGGCACAGAGCAAGCACTCAATACATGCTAATTACTATTACTACCACTACTGGTAATTGGGAAACAGGAATAGGAAAAATGGGGAGATGGGAATTGAGCTCAGGAATGTAACGCAGACAGAGATTTGTCACCAAACTATAAAATATGCCCCCTGCAGCTTAGCTGGCAGATCACATTGCCTTCTCTGTTCAAATGCCGGAACATGGAGCCCATGTTCCCTAACGCAGTGTCTCCAAACCTTTTTGATCATGCACTCTATCAGTAAAATAATTTTAAGTACTCCTCCATAATACATCTCTATTTACTTATTTATAAATTGCATACATGCATCAATATACTATCAAGTACATTATAAAACAAAAGTTTTTAAATACTGAGATAAAAATAAATATCAAGAGAAACTCTAATATTTCGTTCCTTTTTTTGAGACTTCTGTGCTAGTTCGTGGGTGGGACTGGGGGCTTGAGAGAGGCCTTTCTATTAGGCTGCCCTTTGCAAGGATCAAATGAAATAGCATCCTTCATGAAGCAGTTATAGAATTTTAGTTATGCTTATTATTATAGTTGGTTAACTCATGTATTCACATAAACAATAATAGTGATAAGAGTCTTCTGAAAGTTATAGTTCAATGGCAACAATACAGCTACACTTTGAAGGAGGCGTCTAGTCATCAAAACTACTGAGAATCTACCACATAGAAAATGTCATTGTAAAAATTGGGGATGGAGATGGATAAGACACAATCCCGGCCACCCAGCTTCTGGCCTTTTCATAGCAAAGCCATACACAGTGAATAAATACAGCACCAAGTAACACATATAGCGAAAGAAAGTACGAAATCAGAATGAGAGGAAGGAGTAGGGGCTTTCAGGAAAGGCTTCATAGAAGAAGGGGTACTGGTTATGGTTTTAAAAGATAAACGAGTATTTAAGAGATAGAGAAAGAAGGGTGTTTGGGCGACAGGCACAGATGTGTGAAACAGTCTCCACATTAAGCTTCTTACATGCTGTCTGGGGTGTTCGACATGGCCAACGTGATTGGACTGTGAGGGGGGCAAGGAGGCCAGAGATGATACTAGACAGGTGGTCAAGTGTCACGTCATGGGGCCTTGTGCCTCGTGATGAAGTTTGGACGGAAACCCAAGACAGGAGGATCCATTAAAGGTTACAGGCAAGGAAGTGGCGTGGTCAGATTTGCACGTTAGAAGGATCCTTCTGACTGCCCTGTGGATGGAGAGTTGTAAGGCATGAAGCTGGGAAGTTAGAGACTCCTGGGACTCCAGGAGAGAGGGGAAGGGAGCCTGAACTACTCTACAGGAGGGACAGTGGGGCTGAAGGAAGATGCGAAGAAATTGGAACTTAGGAGTCCAGTCTTGGAATCCACACGGCCCTCTCAGCTCCTTCAGTTTACCAATTCTACAGGAGATGAAGGGAAGCTCCTTATTCTTGAGAGGCAGCGAGACTTGATTAGAAACCTTCCAAGTCCCAGATCTGAAGACCCCAACGCCTCAGACTTCTTCTCAGCAAGAATCTCCTATGTTCTCTGAAACAATTCTAGCAGGAATCCTAGCCAATCAGACCACCAAGGCTGCAGGGACACCACTGCACCTCCTACAGCGCCCAACTGTAGGACAAAGGGCTGACTCTCAGAGAGGGTGGCGGGCGGCTCCACTGGGTTGGTCCTGCTTTGCCCTAGTCAGGGAAGGCTCAACATTGAGCTCCCAACACCCAGAACTGGCATTTCTTAATAAGTGAAGACTGAAAATCATTTTTTTCTAGGTTAATTTAGTCCCTCCCACTGCAGGACTTCTAAGATTTGGAGATACAAGACATGAAACCAATCATTTCACCCACTTTCCGATCTTCAGTGTTCTTTCCAACTTTACTCCGTTGCTTATGACTCCTCACATCTACACTTTTATTTTCTGAAGTTTTAATTGAAGCATAGCAAATATACAGAAGAGTGCACAAATTGTTAAGTGAATTTTCACAAAGTGAATAACCATCACCCAAATTAAGAAATAGAAAATTTTCAGCATCCCCGAAGCCCTCCTCTTGCTCCTTCCAGCCTACACTCCTAGAGGCTAATCAATATCCTGACTTATAGCACCATAGATTTATTCTGCCTGGTTTTGAGCTTTGTAGTTCATTTATTTTCATTGTTGTATAGTCTTTCATTGAGAGAATATTACTGTGAGTTTTCTAAGGTTAAAGGCGATTTGGGTAGTTTCCAGTTTGAAACTCTTACAAATGGAGCTGCTAAGGACATTCCTGTACATGTTTTATGGTGTGTATATGTGTGGATGTCTGGGATCCTAGGGTATGCATATATTCAGCTTTAGTAGATACTGCCAATGAGTTTTCTGCAGTGGTTGCTTAGATTTACATTATGAGAGTTCCAATTGCTCCACATCATTGTCAGTACTTGAAGTTGTCTTTTTTTTTCATTTTAGTCATTCTGGTGGTGTGTGATGGTACCACATTGTATTCTAATTTACATTTATCTAATGACTAATGAAGCTGTTGATGACCACACTTTTTGACTGGTCTAGGCTTTTCATCTCCATTTCTCCCCCTTCCAGTTGCCCTTCAATTCACTCCAATTTATGCTCAACCCAAACTTCTCCACTAATATTGCTCTCTCTAAAGTCCTTACTAGCCCATTCAGCTGTAACACCATACTTGTCCTCTTCCAGTTTTCCCTAGCATCACTAATGTATCAGTTTGGGCTCCTTCAGATGTAAGTGTCCATCAACCCAAATCAAAGTGGCTTATATGAAAGAAAAAAAAAATAAAATCCGTTAGTTCACATAACTGACAGGTGTCGTGGTATATCTCAGGTATAGCCTGATTCAATGCTCAAATAATGTCATCGCTGGCTCTGCCATTCACTGTGTTGATTCTATGTTCAGATGTTAAGATGGTTGCAATAATTCCAATTCCACATAGTTACAGGTTCAAGTTCCAAAGTAAAGAGAGAGACTCCTTCTTCAAAGTCAAACAAACAAAAAGCCCTAAAATTGAGTCTTGTTGGCTCTGATGGCCTGTTTGGGTCATATGCCAATCCTGGAACCATTCACCTGGGAGATCAGTTTAGGCCGGGTAATACGTCTAACCTGGAGGAGGAGGTGGAGTGGATCAGCCCTGCTCAAACTGAATGGGTTAAGAGTGGAGAAATTCCTCAGAGGGAAATTGGGGTAAAATCACCTGAACAGTGAAAAGGTGCTGGAAAGCAAATTCAGCAGTTGTCTACTACACTTGTTGAACCAGTTCTAAGGCCAGAAACCTCGGAATTATTCTTGAGTTTTCCTTCTTGCTCACCATCCACATCCATCAGTCTTGACTGCGCACTAATTCTACATCCTGAATAGCTTCCTAATCTATCCACTTTATTACTATTGTCACCATTCTAGTCCAAGGGAACATTAATTCATCCTTTGACTCCTGAAATAGTTTTCTTACATCCTCTTCCTTTTCTCTAAATTCTAAAAACAACAACAATAGTGACTAACACTTGTTGAGGGCTTATTAAACACACTGTGCAAAGCATTTCACTTTCACTATCTCATTCAGTTCTCAGAGTAACTCTATGAAGAAAATAACTGTGATATCTCCCGTTGTATAGAAAAGCAAACTTTAATTAGAAGCAAACTTCTTAACACTCAACGTTCTTCAATGGCTTCCCATTTCCCTGCATTCTTGATATCTATTATTAGGTAATGAAGTACTCTCAACTTTACTGTCTTGAAAACAATAGCAATCATTTATTTACATTAAGAATCTACAATTTGGGGAGGGCTCATCAGGGAAGGCGCATCTGCCCCTTGCAGCATCAGCTGAAGTGGCTTGACTAGGGGAGGGAGAATCTGCTTCCAAGATGGCTCACTCTTGTGGTTGGCAAGTTAGTGCTGGCTGTTGTCTACAAGTTCAGCTGGAGCTAACGTTGAGGAATCTCAGTTCCTGTCCATGTGGTCTCTCCACGTGGGCTTCTCCACAGTCTGCTTCAGCTTCCTCACAACATGGTGGCTGGGTTCCAAAAGTGTCCCCCAAAACAGGAAGTAGAAGCCACCATTTCTTAAGACCTGAGCCCAGAGTTTGGCACAGCCTCACAGAGATCAGATTCTAGGTGAATAACCTAGAGCTCTTCTCAGTGGGAGGAGTATCAAAGAATCTTTAAGTCAAGTTTTAAAGCTGCCGCATCCTAGCTATAAAGTCCATAAAACAAACTAAAGGGCTTTTCATGAGTCGGTACCTGTTAACCAATCCCATATCCCGTTTCGTGATAACTCTCCCTATGCACAATGGCCTTCTTTCAGTTCTTCCAATGTTCTCTTTCACCTCACGGCTATTGCCCCTGCAATTTGTGCCCCCTTGGCATGCTTTCCCTGTCTTTACAATCTCCTAGCTTCAGATGTCACCAGAAAAGTCCCCTCCCAATACTAGTCTAGGCTAAGCTTTTCTGTTTTAAGCTGTCATACAATTCCTGTCTCACAGTAGGTACACCATATGTATGTTTTGAAAAAATAAATGATTGAACAAATGAGAAAATTCACTGCCCCTTCAGTTTGAAGTGCCTTTCCCATCTTCATGTCTTCTCATGTTGCACCCTGGCCCTGTCCGACTTACAGTCTCTGGGTGGATGCTCCATCTCTTACAGCATTTCAACTCTTCTAGAAATTCCATCTCCTCCAGGAAGGTGATAATTCTCCCTAGAACCTGGGATAAACACACAGCTTTCAGGACTCACTGCCTCCATTGCTTGTATGAGTAGACTGTCCTGGGTGCTTGTTTTCACGGAGACTTTGTTTAATGGTTGCAGTGTTCCTATCAGTATTGTCACTATTTATTTGGAAGCTCCTGGAAGGCAGGTATGAGATCTCTCCAATTCATTCTTCTCTCTATTCTTAGAAAACAGGAACCGGATGGCCTGAGGACCAGCAGAGTAAAGTTGAATTTTAATAGGCAGAGGGTACAGAATGAGCAAAGACTGAGTGGGCTGGGTGTGCTCCCTGCTGTCCATTGGGGAGGACTTGGTTCTCATCATGTCACGGCCTAGGATCAGATTCTGGTCAGGGAAGGAGATAAACCTTATAACGGAAAACACACTGGAGAGAGCAAGCCAGAGTCCTGGTTTACCGTCATTAAGGGCTGTCGTTTAGCCTCCCTGAGAATTGTCTCCTTACTTGTAAAGCAAGGACACTAAGATAAGACGGTAACTAGGGGCTGCTCCAGCTCCAGCAGTGGTGTTTCTGACAGTGGTTAGTTGCTCCAGCTCTGGAGGCAGACAGACCAGGGTCCAAGTCCAGTTTTGCCCCTTTTGATCTGAGTGTCTTAGGGTAAATTACTTCACCTCTTGGAGTCTCACTTTTGTCATCTATAATCTGGGCATAATTATTCTTCCATCATAAAGCTGTTTTGAGAATTCAAATAAGAATAGCTATACAGAGTGTTTAGGTTATGGTTGGCACCTAATTAATTAATTAAACAAGCAGTTATTAAGAACCAGGAGGATGTGGTACAGTGGATTAGATATAATCTTGACTTTGCAGTCAGGTAATACATGAGTTTAAATACTGTTTTCACCATTTACTAGCTGTGTGACCTTAGGCAAGTGACTTATCATTTCTAAACTTCAGTATTCTCATCTCTAGAATGAGGGTAAGAGATGAGAACCTCATCTCTTATTGTGATTATTATTGTAACGTGATTATCATGATTATTATTGTAATGATTCAGTAAAATATAGTATATAAAATGTTTATCACAGTGCCTAGTATATAATATATGCTCAATAAATAAAAGCTACTTTTTAAAAATTATTATTATGAATAATTACTCTTCTTCAGGGAATAATCTGTAGATCAGTTTGGTTGGTATGCAGGGGAAACATGCAGAGGAATCCTGGGAGATGTTTAGAAAAGATAGGCTGGAATCATATGTGGTGGTTCTTGAATGCCAGATGAGGATTTTGGATTTTATTCCACTGGCAATGAAAAGCCACTGAAGAAGTTCAAGCTTTCAAAAAGATAATTTCAATGTAGAATATAGAAAATATTGAAGAGAAGACACACTGGAAATGGAGAGACTTAATTACTCTTTTACTCACTCATTCAATCAATCATTCATTCTATCAATCATCTAACAATTATTGAGCCCTTATATGCCAGGCACTAGTTTGTGAGGATGCAGAGAAAGACGGATAATTAAATAATACTCAAAGTGTAATAAGTGATAGAATAGAGAAGCACCTAACTCAAAAATTCTTCCAGAGGGAAGTGGCATTTAAATGGAGACCTGAAGCATAAAAGGAGGGAAAGACATTCTAGGCAGAAGAGTTATCAAGTGCAAAGGGTGCATAGGTCAGAGGGAGCAGGGTGAGTGCAGGACTTGAAAGATGCTCAATCTTTAAGACAAAAGGTAAGGACCATCTGAACTAGGGTGATGACCATGGTGATAGAGAAGAGGGGACAAATGAGTGTGTCATTGTGGAGACAAAAGCTGTGCAATTTAATGACAAACTGGGTGTGTGGGAGATGTAAGAGGAGTCAAGGGTGACTCTAAGATGACATCTCTTCTTACATTAGTCAACCTTCACTTTAGTTTGTCTTTTACTTCTGGAGGGTGTGTGTTAGATTTTGCTGTGTCAGCTTGGTTTAGTTGGGAACTACATATGGTTCCCTTTATGGTCCCAGGCCAGAGTTGTGCAAAAGGGGAACTTGTACAAGATTTGGAAGGCAAAAGTGAAGCAGCAGCCATTACTACTCCCTGAAGGTCATTGTGGTCAGATGTGGTGACAGGCACAGAGGTACATGCTAGGTTTCAGCTCATCCAGCTCTTCCTCTTGACAACCAGCAGCTCCAGGTCCACCACCTTGTCTTTGGACCCCTGGAGTGAGTAGCCTCTGAAAGGTAATGGCTTCCCACAGACCTCTTCATGCACTACCCCTTTGTGAGCCCACTTAGGTGGTTGGACATTCTTGCCTTTTCAGATTTACTATAACTCCTTTCCTGATGCTTCAAATATGCCTTCCAGACTTTCGCTTCCCCAGCATCTCTCATGCTTGTGTAATGTCTAATTTTTATAATAGCTCTCTTATTCCATAACACTCATAGTGAATCTATCCCTAACTGAACTCTGACTGACACAAGGCTTATAAACTTCTAAGAAGATTAGATTTCACTTATCCTTGAATATTTCTGGTATACCCAGGCAGCCAAGGATGGACTGATATTGGCATTTCTTCCACTTAAGGAGTGACATAGATCATAATCTCATTTAGTCCAGAACCAAATAATGATATTTATTTGAAACTCTGACTATTCTCCTCTCCTTTAACTCAGTAGATCAAAACACAGGAAATGATATGCCAGATGACTAAGCAATAACAGAAGAAAAGGGGAGAGGAGGAAGAATGTTCCAAGAAGAGGGACCAGGATGTGCAAAGATCCAGAGGTCACAGCTCCTTCTTGTTTACCTTAGGCTTGTTGTGGCAATTCAATGAGATAATCAGTATGAAGGCACTCAGTAAATGGTATAAATGTGTGCAGATATGGAATCAAATTGGGATGACAATTTATAAGAAAGACTTTCTGCTTTCTGTTCTTCAGTAGTCTTTGGGATCTTCAGTTCATCTCTGTGCTCCAGCCATCAGACAACTAGCATTTCAAAGAACATAATTATGTGGTTGGTACCAGCAGGGCCTAGAGCATTTGGCTCAGGGAAAACCATTGTCTACTCTTGAGCACTAGGAAAAGGTAACCAAGAGTACCTCAAAACCAGTTTGTTCTCTTTTCATGCCAGGACTTTTCTGGAATGAAATTATCTTGACAACCTCAGAATTACTTTACTTTTCCTGCATTCAACCCTTTCAATTTATCTTTCCTCCTCTGTCCTTGGGACAAATCAAGGAGAAACACCCCTAAAGAATCTTGACTCCAACACTTACTTGCCATGTGAATGTGGACAAGTTACTTCGACTCTGCATCTCAGTTTCTGCATCTGCAAAATGGGAATAATAACTGATCTCATGGGGTTGTTGTGAAGATTAGTTATATGTGTCAAATCTTCAAAACAATGCACAGCACATGAGTGATCAGTAAATGTAAGGTGATATTATTATAATAAAAAATAATAACTTTTATTATTACTATTGAATCAAAAGGTCAATTGTAACCTCCTTGGTGTTCAAATCAAATGTTGTGCTGTCCTTCACAATCCTTATTTCTGGCATTTTCTTCTTAGAGAAATCAGGTGACAGAAGATTGGTGGTTCCTGGTTAGTAGTAATATCACTTATCAATTCTAGTGCATGTGAGGAGAAATTGGTCCAGTTCGTCTATTTAAATCATCATAACTATGAGGTGGGAAGGAACCAGTATTCAGCCTGGGTTCTCCACCAGCTACTACTCCACCTTTCTCCTTGTCTTTAGAGCCACGTAACAAGTCTCCACGTGCTATCTCCACTTCTTCCTCTCCTACTCACCGGCGGATCAGCTACCCTACAGTCTGGCTTCTGCTCCCACCTTGCAACTGAAGGCTGCCTTCCCAAAGGCGACTGACAAATTCCATGTTTCTAAATCCAGTTAACATTTCTTTGTCTGAGGACCATTCTACCTTCTGGAATCATTCTCTCTGCAGGCTTCCAGGACACTACATTTTTCCTCTGTAGGCATTTTCCTTACTACCTTTCTGGCTGCTGCACATTCCCCAGTCTGTTTTATTTTTTTCAGTCTTTTTCTTTGGTCCAATGTTTACATGTTGGTGTTCTTCAGGTTCTATCCTAGGCCTTCTTGTCTTCTGGCTACACACCTCTCCCAAGGGAATCCCATTCATTCCCAAGGCTCAGTCATCGCATAGGTAGACCTCTGACTCAGCCCCTTCTCCTGAGCTTCAGACACGACCTTCTCGCTGGGCATTGACACCTCAATGTCACAAAAGTGCTTCAAACCCAGCTTTTCCTAAAGTGAACTCATTATCTCCTTCCACAAAAAGACATCCCCCTTCCCATGTTCCCTCTCTCAAGGACTGGCACCTCAGTTGGCACAATGCTTGAGAATTACCCTAACGTACTATTTCTGCCTCTTTCTCACCTCTTCATACTCAATTAATCTCTACATCTGTTAACTTTACTTCTAAAATACCTCTGGGACCAGACATCTTTTCTGTCTCTTTTGTTTCTTCTAGTCTGGTTCTTGCCACCATCATCTTTCTACTGATTGGCCACTGTAGCCTCCTAATTGGCCTCCCCACCTTCCTTTTTTTTCATCTTCTATGTGCAAGTTTGTACCCTTTGGCCAACATCTACCCAACTCCCCCACTCCCCAGATCCTGGTAACCACATTCTATTCTCTGTTTCTATGAGGTTGGCTTTTTAAGATCCTTTCAACCATATATCAAGCACTGACTCATGCACTTAGAATCTCTCAGTGGAAACAAAAAACCTGGGTAACATCCATCTTCTAACGTGCCATCTAATAGATGTTAGCTCAGAGCCGGTCTTCCTCAGCAAAAAGAGGAGAATTAGCATGGATGTTAGCTCAGGGCTGATCTTCCTCACAAAAAAAAAAACCAAACAAAAATTAGTTTAATGTCCGATCTAATGTGACATATATTCTAGTGGGGAGTGGTGGGAATTATTCTGTAAATTCTCTGTTACTTCCATTTGAAAATAATTCAACATTATAGTTTTTGGTTGTCAATGCTGATGAAACTAGCTGTAGTTCACTCATTCTTATTGTTCTATTTTATACTATTGTATTAATAATCCATAATTTACTTGTCTATTCTATTATTAGTGGATGCTTGTAAAGTTTTCTGACAACATTATAAACAATGCTGTGAAAACTTTCTCGTACAAAAAGAGGTGCTCTTGCTTGGCCATAGGGTAAGCACGTCTTTAAGATTACTAGCTGTGTGAGATAAGGTTAATTTATAGGCGGACTGGGAATATTCTATCCTTACCTCTGAGTTGCCTCGATGTCCATCCTTGACTCCAGGCAAGGATAAGTGCAGAATAAGGATCTTTGATGAACTGATTAAAGTCCAAACTCCCCTGAGGACCCCAAGGTTCAGTTTGTTTATTGATGGTTTTCGTCTGGCCTTCATTCTTGACTCATCCAAATTATTCTCCACCGAGTTGATAGAATTATATTTTGTAAATGGAAAACTGGCCCTGATGCTTTCCTGCTTAAAACTGTTCTGGATTTCCAACAGTTTTTTTTTTTTTTTGTGAGGAAGACTGGCTCTGAGCTAACATCTATTGCCAATCCTCCTCCTTTTTTTCCCCCAAAGCCCCAGTAGATAGTTGTATGTCATAGCTGCACATCCTTCTAGTTGCTGTATGTGGGACGCGGCCTCAGCATGGCCAGAGAGGTGGTGCGTCCGTGCACTCCCGGGATCCGAACCTGTGAACCCCAGGCCACCACAGCACAGCGCGCGCACTTAACCGCTAGCGCCACCAGGCTGGCCCCCCCAGGTGCTTGTCTGGAAGCCACTTCTCAGATAACTACAGCTCATTCTTTAGGTCTCAGGTAGAGGCTGCTGCTTCCAGAAAGTTTTCCCTTATACTCGGGCCTGGGCTAGGTCCTCTCTCTGGTGGAGCCTTGGGTGCCTCCTCTCGTAGCTCTGTCCCATTCCTTGTGATTTATTGACAGCTTGGGCTTTGGAGTCAGGCGCCACTGGTGTCTGAACTCCACCTCTGCCACCTACTAGCTGCTATTTAACTGCAGTGAGCCTCAGTTTCCTTATGTTTAGTATGGGTCTAATAACAGAATCTATTTTACTGATTTGCATGTTTCTTTATTGAAATAGGGATTAAATGGCATGTAATTAATTATTTGCATAATTAATTGTTAAAAATCTATATTTCTTCTTTGAATTTAAGCTGTTTAAAGGCAGGGATGATGTCCACCACTGAATGCCCAGTATCTGTTATAGTGCATGTAGCAGCTCAATAAAAAGACATTGAATAAATTACTAAATATGATTCAGTATTTTGATTATTTAAAAAAATTTTTAACATTGTCTTGTATTTTCCATTCCATTAAGTATTTCTGTATTAATTGTTTTTCATTGGTTGCTTTATAGTCTATTCCATAAATGTCCCAGAAATGATTTAACTATTCATTTATTGTTGAACATTTAGGGTATTTCAATTCTTCATTATTTTAAATAATATTGTGACAAAAATTCCTGTGCATAATTTTATGTCTATATCTTAGATTATTTCCTTAAGGTCCTTTTCTAGAAGAGGTATCTTCTTGTTACAAGTCTTCTTCTGAAAATTTTCCAGAACTCTCTATTTATTTCCTTTGTATTGCCTACAAAACATTCACACTTACTGTTTTGTGACTTTTTCTTTCTCTCTGATGACATTGGGATAAATAATACCCAAAGCCCAGGACTCAGCCTTACTCAGTCCTCCTGCTCTCCACGCTAGGAGCAGATGTTCTTGCTCCTACACTGAGAGCTACCAACATCTCAACCTTCGCCTTGTTAAATGCAGCGGGTTACAGAGGGGGAATAGAAACAGATTACTATTTTTTATTCTTCTTCCTCTTTCTCCCCCTCCCCTTTCTCCTTGTCTCCCCTGATCTTCCTCCTCCTTCCCTCCTCCTCCTCCTTCTTCTTCTGTCTTCTTCTTCTTCTTTTTCTTTTCACACTCACCTCTCTAAGGGAGGGAAGATAAAACTCTTTGAAAAAAATAACAAAAATATATTTGTTATATATTGTGGGTAATTAAGCAAGAAAAAGAATGAAAAGAAGGGAAGGAGAGAAAGAGGAGAGAGTGAGAGAAAGAAAGAAAGCTAGAAAAAGAAAGAGAAAAAGAGAAGAGAACGAGAAGAGACCAGAAACAACATTTTAGGATAGAAAGAATAATTAGAGAACAAGAGAGGAGAAAACAGAAAACAACATCCTAGTACACATACAAAAATACACATTTGGGGCCATTCATATACATCCCTTTGGTTTAATTTTTTTGACAACCTTTCAGAGATTGAAGAAGCTATTCTGATTCCATAAGGTTATTTTTATTTTTATTTTTGCTTTCCTCCAGGGTAAATTTACCTGATTATTTCCATTGTTCTTTGGGGGCACAGCATGGTGCTCAGAGTTGGACAGGGTATTCCAGAGTGTCCCTGGTGTGGGCTGATGGGCAGAGGGCAACAGGACTGTCACTTCCTGTGGTTGGCACACGGACTTGTCTTTACTCTCTGCCTGCCTGTCTCTCAAACATTGATAAACAGTGATTCTAAAACTTCTTGACCTTAGATCTCTTTACTTTCTTAAAAAAATGATTGAAGACTACAAATAGATTTTGCTTATGTAGATTATATCCACCGATATTTACCATAGAAGAAATTAAAACATTTTTAAAGTATTGATTTATTAATTCATTTAAAAATAACAAAAACAAACCCATTACTTGCTAAGATCATTAACATATCTTTATGAAAAATTTCCAAACATAAAAAATAATATTGAGAAAAATGGCATTGTTTTATATCTTTGCATACCTTTTTAACATCAGGCTTAACCAAAGACAACTTAATTCTTATATCTGATTCTGTGTTTAATCTCAATGTTGCAATGTGTGGCTTTATTGAAGTATATAAATAAAGCCTGGTCTTGCTCAGAAGCATAGCTGAAAAGTGGAGGAATATTTTAATAGTCTTTTCAGATAATTGTGGGTATTCTTCTTTGATATTACACTAAAACTTGACAAGTGGTAGTTTCTGGAAGGTTAGTTGCCATGTGGAATCTGGAACCATGTCAATGAACTTTACATATTTTATTACCTGTAATTTGTTGGTCTAACTTACACTTTAAATGGATCTTTTACCCATGCAAGATTTTGTAACATCATGCATTGGTCATTAGGGAAGTAGTAGTTCACTGAGTGATACTGATCTAAATGTGGACACATTTCATTCTACAATATCAAAAAAAAATCACATTCATTAATATTACCATAAATCTCATTAGAAAAATCTTTAAGTGTTGGGAATCTGACAAGCTCATGGTAGCAGATATAAGTCTTCCAAAATTCACTTGAAATCTTGAATTTTATAATTGGCGACAAACACTGGTAGTGATTTTCCTTGAAGTGACAGGCTCACCCTGTTCAATTTTGAGAAAATGTCTGCCAAATGCCCACATCTGAATAACAGAGTTTGTTAGTCAGTCATTCTTTCAAGTAAAAATGTTTTTTCATGACAAAGGCAGCTAATTTATCTTGCAAATCAAGCTCCAGGAGTGCTTTTCCTGGGGACAACCATCATGCTGTGGTGTCCAGCAGAAGTATTTCATCCCTGTCTTGACTTAGTCACGCAGAACATTAACAAGAAGTATACTTCAGGGTCGAGATTTAATAATATTAACAATATTTACTGCTTAATAAAACACGGTGTTAAGTGAAGCAGGCTTTTTTTCTTTCTTTCTGGTAGTGCGTAGTGGTAAAGAATACAATGATGAATCGTACAGTTGGGTGCTGCTGCCTTGATTCATGCAAAGTCATCATCAGCAGTTTCACCTGCTGTTGCTTTTACACCATCGGTGTAAATGTCAACACAGTGAAAAAGGCAAAGCAGTATTATCTTGAAAACAGGTTTGGCTTTGTGGGTCCCTTAAACAGATCTCTAGGACTCCCGAAGGTCTGTGGACCACACCTTGAGAACTGACCCTTTTCAGGATGCCTACTAGTTTCCTGAGTTATGTCCAGTCTTGCACTGATCTTATCAGTGATGTTTGGGGGTCTTCAAAGAGATAACACTAATAGCAACAGGAACTAACATATCTTAGGTGCTGCCTCAAACACTTCTCATACATTATCTCACAGCAAGCCTTGAGGTAAGTTCCATTTTATCCCCACTTTCAGATGAGGAAACTGAGGATCAGAGAGGTGAGTTAACTTGCCGAAGATCACACGGTTGGTAAGTGGGAGAGCGAGCAGGAAACTCCCGGCAGCCTGACTCCAGAGCCCGTGCTCTGAACTGCTTTGTTGTTGCTGGAGAGGCTAACAGGATGGGCAAAGTGAAGAAAGCACGCCAGGGCGGCGGGATGTCAGAGCAGTGGCTGAGAATCTTGGACCCAAGGGTCTAAGCAGCAATTCAAAGTTTCCTCCAAATCTATTTTCCCATCTGATTCTCACAAAAGCCCTCTGAGTTGGCTGCTGAGAGTTCTTATTTCCATTTCATAGGTAAGGAAGTTGATGCTACTTAGCAGAGAAGGATCCCCTTGCAGTCCCAGAGTCATATACTGGAAGAGCTCCACCTTCTCACCCAATGCCAAGGACTCAGGGCCCTTCTTGGCAGCTTTTCCCCCATGGGGTATCCTGCTGACACATGCCATGGACGGGAACTTGGCAAAACAGGCAGTGTTGCCATTACTTCTAGAGACAGGGAAAGGAAGGGCAGGCCCATTAGCCCTGGTGCCATAGAGGAAAAGTGACCCAAGGTGCAAGCTCTGGTCTGGCTATTGGGGAGAGCCCTCCTCATCCTAGGTGTCAGTGACTGAGACTTGAAGGGGTTCCCCATTTGGGAGGTACAATTCCACGTGAAGCTGGAAACAGTTTATCTGCCAACAGAAAAGGAGGAGTGGAGGGGTGGGAGGAGAGAACAGGCCAGAAACCTGTACACCGAAGCCTTTGAGGCCACTGACAAGGAGGTTCGAAGGAACAGAGAAAGGGTGCCAAATGCAGCGCAGATCTCTCTCTCTACAGAAGGAGAAACTGAGTCCTGTAGAGAGGAAGGAACTTGCCAAAAGTCATACACCATACAGTCCGTAAAGTAAAAATGCCACGCTGCCCCCCGACCCCCTATGCTTGATTCGCAGCACTGTCGGAAACGAGACCATATTTAGAACAATAAGAGCAAGGCTGCCTGGTGTCTCCCTTCTGATATCTGAGAGCAGACCGTGGCACACTCGTAGCTAAGGTGGCTTTGCAAGGAGAAGCTCGAGCTCTGGGGACACGTGCGCCTTCTGTGAAACTCCTGTGAACGGGGGCTGAGAACCAGGATGGAATTTCTTTGGTTTCTAGGACCCCTCCCCAGTGTTGGTGACTGTGTTCCTTCCGCGTAACACTCTGGGCGTTGAAATTCCAAGTGGGTTTTACGTAAAGCTCACTTCGAGATTCCTTCCTTTCCAATGAGTCGATTTTGCCTTTGTTCTTTTGTTTATAATCCTTGGACAATCAACACTTCCTGAAAGTGACAGGCCTCTGGAGGCGGAAGAGGGAAAATTTCAGGACAGTTCCTGAACGCCCAAGCCTTCAAAGCCCCACGCAAGGCAACAAAGAGCCTCCAGAATAAAGGGGGAGATCCTTCTCGGGTCAGGGTCTACTCCAGATGGAATGCCTGTTTTTGACTCAGCATCCTTGGGTGGTATCTCTGGCCCAGGGCAGTGCCCCACGGCCCTCCACATGGAGCTCCATACAGGGAGACCTTTTCGGGAATAAGGGGAAGATCGCTTATTCCCCCAGCGATCAGCAGGCTGAGTTCTGAATTTTAACAATTAGAAATTAATTCTTGGGGCCAGCCAGGTGGCATAGTGGTGAGGTTTGTGAGCTCCGCTTTGGCAGCCCGGGGTTCACGGGTTCAGATCCTGGGCGCAGACCTACACACCACTCGTCAAGCCATGCTGTGGTTGCGTCCCACATACAAAATAGAGGAAGATTGGCACAGATGTTAGCTCAGGGCCAATCTTCCTCACCAAAATAAATAAATAAATAAGTAAATAAATAAATAAATGTTTTAAAAAAAAGAAATTACTTCTTTACCTTCAGGTTTTGTTCACCAGGACCAAAGACAGCATTATATTGTAGGACTTCTACCTTCTCCTCCTCCTCCTCCTCCTTCTTTTTTTTCTGTCCACAAATATTACTTGAGAATCTGCTACATTGAAGGCCCTGTCTTAAGAGCTGGGAATTCAGCAGTGACAGAAGCAAACACACTCTCTGCCCTAGTGGAGTTGACCGTCCTTTGGGGGAGTCAGACAATCCATGTGATGTCAGGCCGTATGTGAAGCAAAGTGTGGGAAGGGCCTAGAGAGTGGCAGAAATGACGGTTCAGACTGGGTCATTAGAGGCAGGCTTAGAGTTAGGACTAGAGTTAGGAGGAGAGACCCAAGGAGGTGACGTTTGAGTAGAGACCTGAATGAAGTGAGAGAAAGTGGCCTGAAGCATCTGAGGGAAGACTCCTCCACTTGTCAGAATGGTCACCCCTAAAATGCCTTCTACCCACAGATTGCACAGGACCAGCTTAATCCTACTTCCAGGTGATGTCCTCCACATTCTTGAAGACCATTCTTAGGTCCCAATTAAACCTTCTTATGCCAGATAATCTGGCTGTTATTTCAGCCTAATGTTACCTTTCAGGGTAAATTTCCCTTTAAAAAGCCCGCCAAAACAGCCATTCTAGAGTCTGGGGTTAGTTGGCTGTCTTTGTTTCTTCTTCGTCTGCCATTCTTGATCCTCACAAGATTCCAGAGCTTTAGTGTTGGAAGTGCCCTCTGAGGTCACTTCCTCTGATGGCCCAATCCTCTCACTTTAGAAATGGAGACATTAAGGCACAGGAAGGGCCTTGCTTATGGCTGGCACAGGGTTAGTTACAAAAATGGCCTAGTGGGGACCCACACCCAGATGTCCTACTGACACAGCGCTCTTTCTCCTTCCACCCCCACCACACCACGTACCACCTCCAACCCACATCTATTTTCTGTACTCGGAGAATAACAATAATAGCTCCCGTTTCTCCAGAACTTGAGTTTCTTCTTGCAATGCTGTTCTGTTCTTCTCTGAGGACGTTTCCTGAGAAGGGAAACTCTCTGTAGATTTCTTTTTTTTTTTCTTTTAAACTAAATATTATCTTTGGTCTATGCCAGGCTCTGTGCTAAGGGCTTCATGCCCAGGAATTAATTTAACTCTCACAACTCCTTTGTGAGGCATTAGTACAATCGTTCTTATTGAAAGACTGGGAAACTCTAGTTCAGAGAGGTTGAATAACTTGCCCAAGGTCACACAGACAGAGAGCGCAGAGCTGGAATAAGAACTCAAGCAGTGTGACTCCAGAGCCTGTACCCTCACCCACTAGGCTAGTCCGTTTCTCATGTGTAGCATCTGTCACCAGCCAGGGCAGAGCATTCACACCTGTGGGAACATCTGTCTCTTCAGACTCATGGAGCTTCCATCTCTTTGGCCATTTTAGTTACTTTCCTCACCTCCATTACCATAGCAGGTGGGCCAGGTAGGGAGTCTACTGTCCCCCAGCCTTTCTCTGGAATGCTCCTGACTCATAGGTTGGCATGCTTAGCATCACCTGACCTTGACACCCTGGCTACAGGTGATGCCATATGGAATGGCAGCTTGACCTAAAGACTAGCAGCTGCTGCCCGGCAGCTATGAGGTGTGAATGCTCTGTCCAACAAGAGTACTGTGCCTTGGCTGGGGACAGGCTGAACTGATCAGACCTTATCTCTTAAAGAGCAGGAAGGTAGGGTTAAGGCACAGAACTGTGCTCATCATCAGAGGAGGCAGCGACAGATGCCCACTGCTTATGGCCAGATGAGATAATCTAGTCACTAACAGTGAAAAACAGTCCAGCGGCTGAACTGGCCTCCATGGGGTTTGGCTCTGAGGCTCAGATGGTTTCTTATCTTCCTTACTTCTCTGTGAGTTCTTAAAATAAACTTCTAGTGAATGAGCAACACGGGTGGGTCTCTGTCCATGTTCCCTGGAAGGGACAAATAACCCTCCTCAGTCTGTGTCACTCCAGGCGCAGCAACTGGCTCAGCCGGTCACCCTCCAGCACCCATGTCAGCCAGGAGTTTTACAGTTGTCCATTTCACTGGTCCCCCGCTAGAACTAAGATCTGTTTCCCAAAGGGAGACCTAGGATCCACTTGGGCAGATTCCTCGGGTCCACCTCAGACCTGCTGAATCAGAATTTCTATGAGTGATGCCTCAGGGTTACATGTACCCAAACTCCTCGGATGCCTTTACTCCCAAGTGATTTTTATGGATCCTGAAGTTTGAAAACAATGGCCCTGGAGAGCTGCTTTTGAGTCAGATCCTCGTTCATCCCGGGTCCTACCAAAGTGGTGAGCATGCATTCTATACAGAGTGAAGAACCCATGTTCTGTTGGGGGCATGGAGGTGGGGAGCATTGGGCCACAGCAGCCAACACCTGCTGATATGTTTTAGGAACCGATTACACCTGAAATTGCAAATGCCATCCATGAGCTGAATCTGCAGATTGTAGAAGTATTGTTTTTTAAAGATTTTGGGCTATGTGCCAACCTACACGATCAGAAGATTTCATACACATACAAAATCTGATTTCCAACTTTTCCTGAAAATCTGCAAGATATAGTAGCACTGAACGTTCATTCTGTTTGGCAACAATTGACTGTTGCTGAATAGCAGATGCCACCTTTAGGTGGAGCTTGAGAGACCCCGTCTACCTCAGGGGCCCCTTGCCCTCTAGTGTCTCCAAATTTGAGGCTGTGTCAGTGGTTCAACAAAAATGGCAGCAAGCACATTTCTTGGTGGATATGAAGAGTATTCATTCATGTTTAACAGGTCAACTTTGTGACTGTCTTGAAAACAACACAACTCAAGATGGTTCCCTTTACTCATGCCTGATGTGCGCCTGATCCTGAAGGCGTTTGAGTTGGGACCCTGGATACTGACTCCCAGATGCCTCCGTGGGGCTGTAACTGGAATCTGAGGGTCCAGCATAAAACCAGATAATATTAGAATCTGATTGTGGACTGCAACATCTTCCTTGGATAGAAGGAGAGATGGGAGCCCAGAAAGAGGAGGAGCCTTCTGGAGGTCACCCAGGAAGTGGGGCATGGCCAGGGTGCCATCCCAGCCCTCACTCCAGCGCACCATCCAACCTTCCCATTCTTCAACTACAGCTGGCACTGTTTCCTCCAAGTTTTCCTTACACTTGGCCATACCATTTTTTTCCTGGGTGTTTACTATATTCTAAGTCCAATGCTAACTAAAGTGTTTTACAAATGTTATCTGATGTAATTGTCATCCCTGTCTGACAAATGAGAAAACTAAGGTTTACAGAGTCACTTTGCTTATTAGTGGAAGAGAAGGGGTCTGAATCCAGGTCCGGGCACAGTCAGAGCCTTCCCCGCTGTGCTGTCTCAGACTGACTAACCCATCAACTCTGCCAGGGAGGTACCATGCTGTTCCCATTTTATAGATGGAGAAAGCAAGAGGGTAAGTGGCTTGCCCAGGATCACACAGCCGGTAATTGATACAGTCCAGACTGATATCTGGGTCTGGCTCCAGAGCTGGGGTTATAAACCGTGGCCTCATTTGTTGCTCTTCTGCACCTCATGGAACCACTTGAGACCTTCCAGCAGTTCATTTGCATTTCTAGGTCTGTAATCACCCTATAGAACTTAGTATCATATGTAAATTTGGGTGTGTAGAGGGGGCTGGGTCCATTCTGTGTCACACTGAGTGTACCTGTGTAGTTTTGTGATCCTGCAACATTCTGTGCCAAATACAGTGAGCGGCAGCCACAGTGTAGACCCTCAGGTGAAGGGACCCCCATGAATGGAGAATCTGAGCCTGCAGACCAGAAGGGACTTCTCCAGTGTCACACAGTGAGTGCCGACTCTCCAAAGACTAGAACCCAAACTCTCCAGAGCCCAAACTAGAACATGGGGCCCAGATGTGTTTCTGCACCACCCTTTCTCTTTCCAACACGCAATGCTATTTCCCTCCCATTCCAATTTAATCAGTAAAATGCTGTGATGCCCGTCTATTATCTTTATTTCACTTTCTACAACATGATGGCAGTGACCTTATGTCTTTGTTTCACTTTACGAAAGATGAGGCCATGACCTCTGATCACTCAGAATCCCAACATCCCAGAAAGGGAACCCTTTATCAGTGGTCTTAACACCGTGCTCCTAAGAACGCTGAGATTTCCTGTAGGCACTTCTGAGATTTTGAAAACAATAGCATCTTCGCCACCAAAGAATAAAGATTCAAACTGACTAAGGAACATGTTAATCACTCATTTAAAAATATATTTTATATACTGAGGTTTAGTGCAAGACATCATTTTAATGAAAGAGTTCTGCTTCTAAAAAAGATAGCAAATCTCTTTTTCTAAAATGTCATGAGTCATTGAGCCTGTAGGATACATCTGCCCAGAGGTAGAAAGTCATCATGGATCAAAGTCACATATCCCAGCAAAGTGAAGGAAGCCACATCTTCACCTTGGGCTAACCTAGTACCCTGCTGAAAGGTGATCCTGCCCTCCCAGCATCCCCACCTCTCTCTGTTGGGACAACAGCAGAGTTTCCCTTGTCCCTGCTGGGCACACGTTGACCTGCCCTGTCTTTGCAGTGCAGGCCCTGGAGTGCCCAGCTGTCCCTTGGCAAGAGGGTCTGAGCTTGCTGGTGGCTCTTCATACTCAGGCTGGCCTGTAGGATTCTCTGCATGTCCACTCTGGGTTCGAGAACCCAGAGACCTGGCTGCAGATTCTGGCCCTGGGAATTAGGTTGTGGGGGAGACAAGAGTTGTGGGGGAGAGGGTGCTGTGAAGGTTTCTGGAAATGGAGCTACAGCTGATATTTCCTTCTCTGTGAGGACAAGAGATTAGAAAGGTCCGTTCACACAGGAACAAACTGAGGAAAGCAAACAGATGGAGCTGATATACACTCAGGCCTGTTACCCTCTGTCTCCTCTCCCCAGCGCCTCCCCAGCTCAGGCAGGCTGGCGCACACACACACACACACACACACACTCAGATTCAGACTTATTTTGGCTCAGCTGTAGTTCTTAATAAAGTAGTTTAACTAGTCAGGTCGGGTGTTCTGCTTCTCTGCCTCTCCAGCCAGCCTCACCACCTCTCCAGTTTGTCCTTTTCCACTGCAATAAATAACCACGGGCTTCTCCCCACTGCAGCCCTGCAGCCAGGCCTGGCCTCCCTGGCAGCTCCCCCAGCTCTGGACCCCTCCCAGTGCTCATCTCCTTGACACCATCAAGGCCAGACTCCATATCAGCAGATACTCGAGATCTCAGAAGTGCAGGGCTGGAGGGGGTCAGGTCATCCTCTGCAAGCCGGTCTTTTCACATGTGGGAGAGGTTGGGGCACAGTATCTCAGGATGAGGAAGTGGCAGCTCTATCTTCTAGGATCTCTGCATCAAGTTGGAAGTCTGTCTTAAATCCGATTTCACAAAAGGCAGCCCTTGGGCTGCGCCGGCCCCAGAGACATGTTTTGTTTGGTCCATGCACTGTGGGATGCTACAATATTATTTTATAATTTAAATTTAGAGTCGACATTTTAAATGGGAAATTTCAACCCCCAAAAGTCTAGATTTCTGGCTTCTCTTGAAAAATTGTAAGTCTGGCAACCTAAATTCCCATTCCCATGTGGCAGTAATCTGCTGAAGGTGAACAGCCACTGTGCCTTTTAGATGGAGAATGGGCTTAATGCATTTCTCTTTCCAGTTGAGCCCCTATAGGCATTCGTATTTGTAACTTTTGTCTTAAATAAAAATAATGAAATAATACGGATAATTGTTGATATATACTGAGCATTTGACCACTAGCAGACACCATGCTAAGGACTTCACATGTGTATGTTAATTCTCACTAAAGCCCTATGAGGTAGATTTATTGTCATTTTCATTTTATAGATGGAAAAGTAGAGGCTCAGATGAGTTAAGAGATTTGCCCAAGGTCACACACGTAAGAAGAAGCAGAGCCAGGATTAGAAATCAGATTTTCCCAACTCTATAAACTGTGCTGATTCCAAGGCCTACGTAGACTGCAGCCGTGGAGATGGCTTTCATGGAGGTAGCAAAATTTCTCCAGCGTTTATCTACACTTGGAGTCTCAGTCTCTGTTTCCAACAGCTAGTGGGATTTTGCCACTTGTACGTCAGCAAGAATTCACCAAATGGGGAATCTGAGTAACAGACAAAAGCAGACTTTGCATTATTCTCTTTTCCAGACCCCTACCCGCTTCTGCTTCTCCTCGTGACTTCTCTGCTGATGCTGCAGTGGCAGTCTCTCTCTCTTTCAATCAGCCATGTAGGCACTTACACTTCATCTCTGGGTCTCCCCTTCCCTGCCCATTGTTTTAAATCAACATCCAATGATACACCGAATCCTGTTCTTACTTTCTCAACGTTTGTGGTTTCAGATCTTTGTTTTCCATCTCCCTCCCACCTCACATCCACTCTGCAAGGCATTGCCATACTCATCTTCTTGAAGTATTGGTCAGATCGTGTTACTCCCCTCCTTAAAGACCATCCTTGGCTCTCCGCTGCCTGAGGCCGGCCGGCTCCCCTTCTCTGGCGTGGCCTTTGAGACGCTCTACAATATTAGCGAAACTTCTCCAGGCATAGCTTCCTGTAATTCCTCTTTACATTTCCAGCCAAACCAAACTATTACCAATGCCTCCTATGTCTAAATACTTGTCCCTTCTGTTTGGAATGCTCTGCTGCTCAGCTTTCCTTGTGGAATTTCACTCCATCTTTTAAGGTCTAGTTCAACAGCTACCTCCAGGAAGCCTTCCCTGAAGAAAATCCTCCCCCTCCATCTTCCCCAGCCAGGAAGGCAAACTCTCACCCTTTAACAACTATTTATGGGACATCTGCTATGTGCCAGGCACTGCGGATACTCATTCATGCATTCTTCCCACTTTAGGCAAATACTCCCTGAGCGCTTACTACGCAGCAGGCACTGTCCCGATATAAGAGATACAGCTCTCGCTGCCATGATATATCAGTGCAAAGAAGAAAACATAAAGCAGCTGATTCTGATTCATGGGGGCGGGGGGGCAGTGATAATAAACATGTGAGGAATGAACAGGGCCCACCAGGACCCCTGGCATCGAGGGATGCCTGCTGCAGAGATGTGCAGGCCTAGCTGGACCCGCCCAGGAGCAAAAGTTCAGCACCAGCCTCTGGCAATTCTGTGGCTCCTCCTGCATCCTGACTCTTTTGATGTTGATGGACACTGCAGCTACTGGGCCTTGTTTAGCTCTCTTCAAGGAAACGCAGCCATGAGAAGGATCTGTTTCCAGAGCCTGTGGATGCAGGAGCTCCCCATGGCTGGACGCTGGAGGCTCCGTCCTGGTGCCACACGCCCCACAGTCAGAGGAGGAAATGCAGAGCCGGACCACCCAACAGCATGGAACAGTGCAGCCAGTCAGAACAAAGCCTGCTGAGAAAGGCTACAGGGTTGACCTTTCCTTCTACCACGTCCCTCTGATGTCTGTTAGCAGGATTGCAAGCTTTAACTGCGATTTGCTCAGGTGGGCTGATTATGATGTGGAAATCATAGGCAGATTGGCTGCCTCCTTCGTGCTTCACTCACACAAGTCCCTCCCCGTGGAATGTCCACCCACTTTCCTCTCTGATGATGATGACGATGCTGATGAGGACCACGAGGACCATGCACTGAGGCTCTGCGCTAAGTGCTCTATATGATTGTTCTCATTGAATGCTCACATGCCATCCTTATCCCTATACTGTAGGTGAGGACACTCAGGCTTAGAGGGATTAAAAATTTGCACGAGGGCACACCAGGCACATGGGCGTGTCAGAATTCAAAGCCAATCAGACGCCAGACTCCAGAGCCCCTGTGTTTAACCACATCAGAGCATAGCCTTCCATGCTGTTAAAATTATACTCGACCCCAAGGCCTTATTCCAATATCACCTTTACTGTAAAACTTTCCTTGATTACCTTTTCCATCCCTGTACATAGCACACATAACTGCCCTGAGCAGTAGTTGTCACTCATTCATTCAACATTTATTGCATGTCCATTAGCTGCTCTTTGATGAATAACTCTGCCCCTCCTCTTGAGAAGCTCCCTGACCAGTTACCACAGGGCAAGATCAAAGCTACTATGTGGTATGTCTGGTGTGTTCATATTTATGTCTGTTTGAAGCAGTAGCCACCACCACTTCCAGGGCTTGATAAAGTCATAGGTCTTTTTCTATAGCCAGACCATCAAAGCCACCTAACAATTCAGGTCAGACATAAGGAAATTCAGCAAGCTGCAAAACAAGCAGGTGCAAAAATAGCAGGGAGTTCCACCAGGCAAAGCAGTGCTGGAGGGAGAGCATTTATAATTCTTGCCCCTCCCCCTGCAACAATCCTGCAGAGCTGAACTTCCGAGTCTTCTGAAGAGAAAGGAATGATTTACTTAAGCTGTGCTCAGTGTGATGCTAGTGATGGGGGCTTTTGCCAAGTGTTTACAAAGCACTTCAAGCAAAGCCCTGCTCCGTCCTCCAGGTGCCCTCATTCCAGCACCTCCAAGACTAACTGCCCAGGACCTAGAGGGAGCCAGGATTAGGCTGTGCCCTCTCAAATTCCCGAGCTCAGTTGCAAGAGAAGCCCTCCCCACTCCGGCCCCACCAAGCAACTGAATGGTATTTCCTTAGTCAATTCAAAGACACTGAAAAAAAAGGATGAGAGGAAATTTGCTGAAAAGTGCCCCAGGCAGGCTATATAGATTCTTCAGCCCTTTTGCCCAGTCCCTTCTCAAGAAGGGATCTCAAGAAAGATCTGACAAATTCTTAGGGATTCGATTGGAAGCAATCATTCTCAGCTTTTTTATAAAGCAAATGGACCTTTGAGAATCACAGCACATTTATAAAATTTCTCCCCACAAAAATCCCCCCTCTCTCACACACAACTTGTATACAATTAGAGGGTGTTCCAGGGCTTCCTCAAGTTCATCCAGGACCCAGAAGTTTGATGTCCCAAAGTCAGGATATGTCCCAAAGGGGATGATTTGCGGTGGTACGTGGACAAATATTGTTTTAAATTTTAATTCCTGAGTATTTATTTTAATATGTATTAAAATCATAATTAACACATCAAATCTGTGATCTTATAAATGTTTGGGGATGAGGCTAAACTAAAAAATTATGACTAGAATTAAAGTCAGTTTTAAGGGGAGCATTAAGTAAATAATCAACGTTTCATGGGACCTGTGTCTGGAGAAAGACTGGGAAGCAGTGCACATAAATGACCCATGTTTTGAATGCACTGTCCTAGTTTGTGGAATCTCCAATCTGATTCAACAATCTTATTGCACAAATGTGGACACTGAGGCACAGAGAGTTAAGCGACCCACCTAAGAGTTCCCAAGAGTCAGAAGCACCTTGGAGAAAGTCCCCAGGGGAGCAGATTCCCAGGCCAGTGTTCTTTCTATAGCACCATTAGTTTTCTTGCTGTCTACCTGTGCAGTTTTAACCTCAGAGGGCAAAAGAAATGAGTCTACCAGGGTTCATGCTGGGAGCAGAGAGAACCGGGAGTGACCTCAAACAGCTAGTTAGATCATTATCATTTTACAAGGGCTTTTACAAGTATTTTCCTTAGACTCTCTTCACTGCTTATACTTATAAATGAAAAAATGTTTCAAGATGCTTGTCATTCCTCCCACATTGTTCCAAGTTTGCCCGTGTTGTCTCAGGAAATGATTTGATATTCCCTGCCAAGGGTTATGCTATTTAGCTCCAGTCATAAGAGAGAATCAACTTTGTTGTGGGGCTTCTTTCAATTGGGGTTGACATTCTGCTTGCTGGTCTGGTTGCCAGATTGAAAACTAATGGTGTATAATTTAAAGATTTTCTTTGAATTCTCTGCCTGGGTCAGCTGCCCTAGGAGCATTGTTCTGGGTTCTGAATGCACCCCTTTAAGAGAGACAGGGACCAAGGGTAGTGTGGCCAGAAAGAGGATCAGGAGGATACTGCAGCCCGATGCAGAGGAGCCACGGCTGAAGGAACTGGCTTTGATTAGCTTGCAGACAGAAGACTCCAGGGGCCATTCCACGGTCACCATCTGCAGGTCTTTGAAGGGCTGTCGTGGGGCAGGGCAGGGCAGGACAGGGCAGGGCAGGGCAGGGCAGGACAGGCACGCCTTGTCTGCTTCAGGTCTACTTCGCTCCAGGCAGCAGAGTGGGTGGGTGGAACCGAGTGGGCGGGCAGGTGGGCACCTGGAGAAAGTAAGGAGGGGTAGGCAGCAGCTCCAGGTAGTTGTTGTCATGCGGGAATGCAGGCTAGAAATCTGAATTTTTATATGAAATCTGATGTTTAAAGGGTGGCAATACATTTCAAAAACGTTTGAAAACACTGTGTGGCCAAACAAAACACATCTGTGAGTCAGATCCGACCTATAGAGAACCATTTTGTAACTTCTACCTCTGCGGTCAAGGGTTATTTTGGTGTTTGTTCCTGGTTGCTGATCCTGTACTTGAGCCCAAGCATTGGCTCCCCCTTTTTGGGTTTTGGTTCCTGTGTCATGCTCCTGTGCTCAGCGTTCAGGGTACACATGGACTTAGAACAGCCTTTTCACCACTCTTCAGGGCAAAATGAGAAACTCCGAGAGTTGCAGTGGGTGAAGGGAGGGTCAAACAACGCCAGGGGAGCTGGAGGAGGTGGCAGTGTACTGGGAAATATCATTGATACAGAGGCAGGATATCCGAGTTCTCACGCCGCCTCTGCAATCTCCTAGTTGTGTGACCTGGAACAAGTACCTTCTCTGGCTTTATTTCTTCCTCTATAAAATAAGAGGTAGGATTGGATAGGATTCTGTGATTTTATGACAGTCACTCCTGCCCACCCTCAACCCCAACCCTGTAGGACTTCCGGGTCCCCATATCCTGTGTCCCTTTCTGCAGTGGATTTCCGCTAACCCTAAGAAATCCTTCTGCAGAGCCAGCCTGGGTCAAGTCACCCCCTTCCTGCCACCTTAGGGATCTCTCTGCTTGTAAGGTCTTCACTATTTTCTCTACCTGCTAACTCCTACTCATCCACTCCCTGGGCAAGCTTCTCCTGACTCCAGGCCAGGTCTGTTCCCCGGTCACATGCGCCTTTCCATCAGAGTACTCGCTATAGTGGCACTACTCATTTATTTGTGATTATCAGATTAATGTCTGACTGGTTTAGACTATCCTCCTGGTCTCTTTCAACCCTGATATTCAGTGATTCTAGGATAACCAACTAACGAGGGGCAGAGCACAGAGCAGCAGTTCTCAAGCTTTATCTTACCCCACGCACCCAAGAGATTACAACATACACCCAGCATGAACTGGGCATTGGGCACTGGATTCAGAAATACTCATATAGAGGTGAAGAGCACAAAGCAGGTCTTGACATTTTCCCTGCCGCGTGTTAGCTGTGTGACTTTTCAGACAAGCCACACCCAGCCTCACTTTTCTCATCTGTAACGTGGAAACAATAGCTGCCCCAAAGGGTCCTTCTGAGAAACACTGAGTTAAATTACTTAGCTACTGTCAGGCATGTAGCAAGCATGGAATACATGGAAACCATAAGAATATTTTCAAATTGCAGATCAGAGCATCTTTAGGTACAAATCCTAGCTAGAGATTCGGATATCTGCTCTCTCCACCAATTAGCACCTCCTCTCCACCAAAGGACCAAGGGAGACATGAGGCCAAATCAATGGTTCTCAACCGAGGGACATTTTTCCTCCAGGGGACACTTTGCAATGCCTGGAAACATTCCCAGTGGTCACAATGTGGGGCAGGGAGCTGCTACTGGCATCTAGTGGGCAGAGGCCGGGGAAGCTGCTACACACTCTACAATGCATGAGGCAGCCCACAACAGAGTTATCTGGTAGAAAATGTCAAGAGTGGGCTGCATAGTAACAAAGGCACACAGACAAAATAATTTCGTGAGGTTTGACTTAAATATAAAATATATATGCATACATATAGATACACATTATATATGTGTATATACATTGTATGTAGACGGACCGTATGCTGTACACTGAATGTATATGTATATGGATCTGGTAAATCCTAAAGTCCATGTACATACAGTCAACTGAGAGCTACAGAGACAAAGCCATGGCACAGACTCCCAGCCACGAGCCAAACTGACTCACCCACCGGAGGCTGATTTACTGAAATGGGAAAGTAAGCATTTGATCTACGCACAACTCTTCAGAAAAGTAAAGCTTCAAGGAAGCTGGGGTATCCCTAGTGTCCTCTACAGCGTGATCATGAAGCATGACATACATTTGTGCCCACGCCCTCTTCCTGCCTAAGCTTTCCAATACCGAGCAATTCCCGTCTCTCGGAAGCTCTTTAGGAAAGTCAGAGGCCAAGAGGTTGCAAGCAGCAGGGCACGTGGCATGGGGCGGGCCGGTGTGCTGTGCCCCTAGCCGGCCAGGCCACCTAGAATGACTCACTTTTCCCTCTATGGTTTTAATTCCCTCATCAGTGAAATGAGAGTGTGGAGTGAAAGGACCTTGTAAGTGTTCTTTGCGTTCGGGCAGTGCTAATGATTAGCGAGGCAAGATTGGAATTCCCGCATGGAGGGCCTGTTCTCCCAGCCACCGTGGGAGGCAGGAGATCATAGAGGTTGGGAACACGGGCTTGGGAGTTAGAGAATCAGACACGCCTAAGGTGGAAATCCTAGCTCCTTCTCTTACTTCTACATAACTCTTGGAAAATGACTTAAACAGGAATAGTAATACTACTTACCTCAACAGGTTGATGCAAACTTAATAAGATATTGTTTGAATAGTCTCTGACACAGAGTAAGCACTTGATAAATAGAAGCTGCTATTATCATTATTATTACGGGGTTTTAGGTGATGGTGGTGGTGATGGTGTAATTAAGAAATGGTCTTTACACTGGAAGAATTTACAATCCAGATAAGTGATACAGAGAATGATGAAGTGCTAAACAGAGGCATGGCCACTGAGATGCAAACTGGGGTTTGCATTTAGGAAGGAGAAAGCAACCCCACCCCAATGGAGAGATCAGAGAAGGCTTTGTTTGGTGGAAAAGGCAGGGTGAGGGGTGGGAGCGTTATAGGATATGCTGGGAAATTCCCTCATCTAAAATGTTTTCTGGATTCTAAACACCCTCACCTTTACTGTCCTAAGCAACGATTAAATGGGACAAGAATGTTCTCTCTGTGGTCCACATGGAGCCTAGCTGTCTGTCGAACAGATGGAGTCCATAAATACCTATGATCTGCTCAACCCCTCTGCCAAAAGGAACAGGAAAGAAAGGAAAAAAATACATTCTGTGTCCAAAAAGAGTACTTGGTGGCAGCACACAAATGCATAAAAGAAAAAAACAAAACAGAAAAAAGCAGGAAAATTCATGGTGCCTCTTCTAACCAGGAATTCAGATGGGATTTTAAAGATTGAATGTTTTCCACATAACCCTTCTGTTGCTCTGCAAGGTTCACACAAGCTGTGTGTGCCCAGCCACAACCAGGGCTCTCACGGAGCAAAGCGACTTCTATAGGGAGAGAGGAGCAGAGAGGAGTAAGGATGAGAGGCCAAGGCAATGAGGCAGGTCCCACACAGTAGAACAGAACCACAGACTTGGTGTTGCAGCCCAGCCTCCTCCTTTTAAAGAAAGAGCGAGCTAGGGGGTAGGGCAAAAAGTCCTGGACTTGGTGTGAGCAGACGGGGCTGCAGTCCTAGCTTACCTGTTGTGGTATCCTCTATTGTACAGGTTGCAATGGGATTCAATAGGAAGTCACAGGGAAACGGACTACTGTAAAATGCTCCATATGTGCTCCATATGACACGAAGATACTATTGTTGTTGTCATTTTCAGAGATGAGGAAACTGAGGCATAGAGGGGCAGGTCTTTGTCCAGGCCCAGGACAGTAAATTAGTGGCAGAGCTGAGAGGAACTTTCCATCTTCTCAGGCCACATGGGCAGGTTGCAGGCAGGGCAGGGCCACCTGAAAAGGCAAGACCTTCTGCTCCAGCCACCGAAGCCGCCCAGAGGCTGGAGCTGATAAACACCGCCAAAGGCATATCCGGTGCGCAATTCAGTGGCCCCAGTCCGCTCCGCCACGGAAGCTCGGAAGCTCGCAGGTTTGTTGTGGGAAGCCCTGGGGAGGAAGAGCTTGGGAGAATGTGGGGGAAATTGAGCCCGCCAAGAGACATGAAAAACACATTAGCTGGTGTGAAGGGAAGAGGACGCAGAGACACATCCATAACTTCAACGTTTCCGTCATTGGCAGCACAAAGGTAAAAGTGACCTTCTGCAGGGTCAGCCCAAATCCAATTAAGCAAAGGGCTTTTGGACTTTTTCTTTGTCAAAACTTCTGCACAGGGGCCGGCCCCTTGGCACAGCGGTTAAGTGCGTGCGCTCCGCTGCTGGTGGCCTGGGTTCAGATCCCGGGCGCGCACTGATGCACCGCTTGTCAGGCCATGCTGTGGCGGCATCCCACATAAAGTGGAGGAAGATGGGCATTGATTCTAGCTCAGGGCCAGTCTTCCTCAGCAAAAAGAGGAGGATTGGCATGGATGTTAGCTCTGGGCTGATATTCCTCACAAAAAAAAACCAAAAAACAAAAAACTTCTGCACAGACAGTGGCGGTGACAAAATCACTGCAGTGCAGGGGCGCAGAATTTCCACAGCTTGGCTTCCAGGTTGGTCAGTAGAAACCAACTTGCATGACTTTGGGGATGGTGGTGGGGATGGGGAGGCTGTAGTCTAGGGACAAATTTCCCAACCTTTTGAGTCAAGAGGCAAGGATGCAGGGTGGCTTCCGTGCCAACTGGCTGTGGTTTGCTGAGCAAAGTAATTGCCCTACTTGAGTCTGATTCCTCAGCAAGGCATCTGGATAGATGGGAGGAGTTATGAGGTCGTTTCTAGGGCTAAAAATGTGAGGGACATAGGAGAAGAAGGGGAGAGCACAAACATTTATTGAGTAGCACTAGTTCCCAAGTACCAGGTTACATATTTTACATATATTATATACTTTAGCCTTTAAGGTTTCCCATTGAGGACTGTGTTATTGTTTCTAGTTTAGATATGAGGAATCTGAGGCCTGCAGAGGTTTCAGACTCATCTAGGTCACTCAGCCGATG
Organism: Ceratotherium simum simum; assembly: GCF_057802395.1. Taxonomy (NCBI): domain Eukaryota; kingdom Metazoa; phylum Chordata; class Mammalia; order Perissodactyla; family Rhinocerotidae; genus Ceratotherium; species Ceratotherium simum. The sequence continues at coordinate 28,265,392 of NC_141903.1, forward strand.
GTCACAAAGTTAGGATTCAAAGTCATGTCTATTGTTCTTCAAAGACCATGGTGAAATAGTGGTAATTGATATTTTTGCCCCCTGAAAATTATGCTGTCATAGAACGTGCATTCTTTGTTTCCCTCATGAGCCTGTCCCATGTCCTAGCTCTGGATATTTTAGGGGAAAGATCTCTGACTTTGGAGATGGGACACAAGAGATGCGTGCTGGAGCTGGCTTACGCTGTCTCGAAAGAGTAGATTGTGCACATCTTTCTCAGCTCCACTCAGCTTTCTCAGTGATGTCCCATTGATAGCTTCGACTTGGCCATGGTAGGAGTATTTCCACCACGGAAATAGGCACACTACAAATCCGGGGCTACCCTCATCACCAAGAGCTGGCTTGCTAGCACTCACTGGATGTTGTCTCATCTCCATCACCAGCTGAGAGAATAAGCTTTTAGAAACCTGTAAGGTACTTTGATGTTGCCATGACATCCAAGTACATGAAGAGTGGCCTTGTCTTGTTGAGCTGGGCTAGACTGGTTGGGTGTTGGTAAGAATAGCATGACCTGGAATGCCAACAGAGAGGATGGAGACCCAGGCTCCTTTCAGTAGGATAGGGCCTACTGTGTTTTTACCAAGTTCCCCCAGGAGTCTGATACCCATCACAGTTTGAGAACTGCTGATCTAAACTAAAAACTGGGAATAGGAATCCCTCCCTTGACCTTCCTCATGAGGATGATTGACATCAGCATGAACAAAGTCAGATCTTGAAAAGGAAGGTGCAGTATAAGCACCACACGAAGGCCCCATCTCCTTGCCTGTAAAATGCAGATAATTCTGCCCTTGCCCGAGGGTTATCGAGAAGGTGATTCTGTAGTAATGATTTTATAAGTGGGGAAACTGTATAACATGTGGCATTGTGATGATAAAAATAGGAAGATGAGTTCTCCTTTGGCTCTACGTTCCTTGGAGTGCTGGGGAATACCTCCTTCCCCCTTCTGCTCCCACATCCTATTTTTGAACCTGGCATATTTGGGCCTAGGGATTAAATGACCAGTGGGGCCAAGAAACCTGTGTGACTGCCCTGCCTGACACTTCCCGGCACCTCTGCTCCTTGCAGCTGATCTGCCTCCTGCCAGTGCTGACCACTGGCCTCCAGCCTGGGCTGAAGAAACCCAGCAGCCCCCATCTCCTTTCCCAGAGTTACTTCTCAAAATCTGGCACTTAGCTTTTTATGTAGTGGCTGCCTCACCTCTGGAGGCTTACTTGGCTTTAATTTTAAAAATATCCCTTTCTTCCCTGTGTTCTGGAGTAGGGCCAAGGTGGCCCCCGCCAGTGACCTCTCCTGATGGGTACAGATGAAGTCCCTAAGCCTGTGGGCAGGGCCAAGCTTCTAGTGTGCACTTGCCGTGATCTTGCCAACTGACGTCCACTCTCTGGGTCTCTGCTTCCTCAACTGGTGTTCCCCAGCAGGGAGCTGTTGGCACTTTGTGTGGCATGATTCTTTATTGCCCTGGACATGCAGGAAGTTTAGCAATCCTGGCTCTCGGCCACTAAACGCCAGTAGCGTCCACTTTGTCACTGTGACAACTCCAAACACGCCCACACATTTCCAAATGGCTGTGGGGCTGGCTCTGCTCCAGAATTCTGTTCTGAAGAACCTCAGTCTCTTCATCTGGTAAATGGACCAGAGAGGCTCCCCGGAACCCGAGGGGCCTCACTCAGGAGCAGTCTCAAGAACTGCCTGGGGCTGGAAGGAGAGGGTACGTGTGTCTCTGCCCTGCTCACACCAAAGTTCTGCTTGGATTTGTTTACAGTCTGCCTGCCGAATCCGCAGGTTCCATGGATTCAACCAATTGTGGGTAGAAATTTCACAGATATGCAGCAACTGAATCAAATCTGCAGATGTGATACCTGCCGATACACAGGGCCGACTGCATTCATTGTACACACCGTTTTATACAAGGGATTTGAGCATCCATAAATTTTGGTATCTGCAAGGGGTCCTGGAACCAATCCCCCTGCAGATACTGAGGGATGACTGTAATCTAAAGTGGTTCTACAAAATAACTTATTTGGAGAATACCTCCTGTGGCTAAAAAAAAGTGTGAAAACCACTCGACAAGATCAGAGGTTGCTAAATGAGAGCCCAAGGGTCTAAAGTGCTCTGCATATGTGTTTTGTTTGGCATGGGATTTTAAGATATTTGGAGCTAACTTTTAAAAAAAAAAAATCTGGCATTTAGGTTTCTAGGGAAAAAAACAACAAAAAACGAGAAAATGGGAAGATTTGGCAACACTGAACCCAGATTTCTACAAGGCAACAGTGGGCTACCGCTGAGAGCAGGCTGCCCACTGAGGTGGGACCTGCCCTGTCCCTCACTTCCTTTACTTGCCTGGCCCCGGCGTTATCTCAGTGTACGATGTTTGGATTGATTAGTGGTTCTCAGCCCAGCATACCTGGACGAGCTTTTAGAATTCCAATTCTGGGGCCGTAAGCCAGACTAGGTTAACAGCTGTCTCTAGGGGTAGGGCCTAGATACAAGCACTTTAAAAATTTCCCCTGGTGATTTTACTGTGCAGGAGTCATGAGAACCGGCAGACTCTAGAAGCTCTCTAGTTTGAAAACTGACCTCAAGAAGCCCAAATGGGGGGTTCCTGCTCCCTACCCTCCTGCCCCTTAGGATCTCCAACCTCTTTCTCTCCCTCTGGAAACCCTAGATTTCCCCCAGACTCATCCCCATCAATCCTCTCGCTCACCTAGTGAGTTCTCACTTGGCAGGGCATCCACCTGGCCTCCCCCTGGGTTCAATGCTTTCTGGTTGGATCCAATCAATGTTCTGTTCTCACCAAGGCCTTATAGGGTTCAGAGCCCTCTCCTGGGTTCCCAGCCCCACCCACAGGGCAGCTGCTAGCCCCATACTCACCAGCTCCTGGAGGCCTCTGCTACGGAAGCAAGTCCAGGCTCGTTCCTAACACTCCATCTGGAGTGACACCTTCCAGGACACTCCTCTCTGGGCCTTCATTTGCATAAACACCAAAAGGCAACCTGTAAAGCAGAGTTCTCAAACCTGGCACTGTTGACATTTTGGGCCAGGTAAGTCTTTGTTATGGGGGCTGTCTTGTGCATTGAAGGACATTTAGCAGCATCCCTGACCTCTACCCATTAGAGGCCAGAAGGACTGCAATCCCTCCTGCTCCCCAAGTCATGACAACCAAGAGTCTCCAGACATGGCCAAGGGTCCCTTGGGGGCAAAAATCACACCCATTGAATCCCACTGCTGTCAAGTAATTCAAGGTCTCACTTCCTCTTAAGGCATAGATGAGATTTGCTAATATTCCGATTCTTACGGCACCCACATACCTGTACCTTCCCCAGCCTGTGTTCCCCGGGACCCCTGGTTCCCTTTACAGTAAATAGGTCTCTCTAATCCCACCCACCTCCAGTGTTCGTTACCACATCAATCAAGCACATCCTTTCACCCAGTTGCTCAAAAGCCTAGAAGTCTTTTTTGAGTCTTCTGATTCTCAGTTTCTATATCCAAGTGATATAGAAAGTCTTACAGGCTCTATGTTTAGACATATCTCAAATCCCTCTACTTCCTTCCATTTCCATTGTTGCTAATTTCCTTTATCATTTTTTTGTCTAAACTATTTCAATAGCCTCATTCTATCTTCTACAATCCATTCTCCTTCCTGCAGGCAGAGAAGCCTGCTTAAGAACCTTCAGTGGCTTTCCATTATTAGAATAAAACCCAAACTGCGTGTTAGGGCCTATGAGGCCAATCTGTTCCCAGCCAACTCCTTCAGCAACTCCTCATACTACATTTTCCTTATTACATTCCAGCCAGACTGGCTGCCTTTCCACTCCTTAAATATACCAAATGCTTTCCTCCCTCAGGGCCTTTGCACACACTATCCTCTCTGCCTATAACCTCTTTACCCCTGGTTTCCACAGGTGGTTTCTTCTCAAGCTTCAGATCTCATCTTAAGTGCCACTTCTGCAAACAGTCACCGCCCCCCATCCTAAGTTATTCAATATCTATTGAATAAAGTAAATGAATCCACTACATTTTTTGTTACCTTTCAAGCAATTATTACAAACTGTAATTATCTTGCTTATTATTTAGTTTCCTTGTCATCATGCATCTTATCCCATATGCGTATGTGAGGGAAGATACCTTCTCTGTCTTATTCATTCCTGTATCCCAGGACCTAGTACAGAGCTTGGCACATGGCACAGGCACAATAAATTTCTGTTGAAAGAATGGGTGAATGGATACCCATAAACTTCAGGCCCCAGTCTTCTCAGTGCACTCATAGAAGATAATGGCTCAGGCTATTCCAGCTCTGACATTTTAAGATGCCTGCACAGACTCTGCACTGGTAAAATGTCAATTTGCAGTGGCCCACTGGGAATTCCATGAGTCTCTCAGGGGGTTACTACTATCTTAGTGCCTTTGTGACCATAATAGGCCTTCTTTGGTGGAAAGATACTGATTTCTTTAATGTCAGCACTAGATGGGAACTCACAGACAATCCAAGCACAATCTCTTCATTTGACAAGTGAGGAATGCACCCTTTAACTCTACCATCCACTGACTAATATCACTTGCCACCAAGACACATTAAATGTTACAGGAGGGCCGGTCCCATGGCTTAGCAGTTAAGTGCGCGTGCTCTGCTACAGGCGGCCCGGGTTCGGATCCCGGGCGGGCACCAATGCACTGCTTCTCCAGCCATGCTGAGGCTGCGTCCCACATACAGCAACTAGAGGGATGTGCAACTATGACATACAACTATCTACTGGGGCTTTGGGGAGAAAAAGGGAAAAAAAGGAGGAGGATTGGCAATAGATGTTAGCTCAGAGCTGGTCTTCCTCAGCAAAAAGAGTAGGATTGGCATGAATGTTAGCTCAGGGCTGATATTCCTCACAAAAAAAAAAAAAAAAAAGTTACAGGAGACAAGACCACTCTTGCCGAGAGGGTCAAACCACCTTGTGCCATTGTAAAAACTACCGCCATTCTCATGGGCCTGGTGCTTAGTCAAAAGTTCTGGTCATGGCCTAGACTTTCTGCCAGCAGGAAAGAAGGAATCGGATCATACCTTAAGATTTTTCACTGTAAGCCCCGAGCTTGGCAGAAAAGCTGGTCTCAAAGAGTTTTTGATGATACTTTCTTACACAAGGTCAACTGAGCTCTTTAGAAAAGTTTACACCCTCTCATCTTAAAATAGATATGGCTTAGTGCTAAGCTTTCACTGTCCATCGGCAGAGTATAGAGGAAGAAATCTGTGAAATTGAGTTGTCAAAGATGGTGAGAAAGAAGGGATAAAAGATGAAAAGGAAAGAAAGGAGGCATAAGCATGAATGGAAAAGGAGGAAGGAAAAGTTGAAAGTACAGACTGCTACACAGACTAACTTGAAACCCCAAGGTCCAAGGAAGAGAGCACTGGAAAAAGGAGTGAGGCTCCTCTGGGGCCGTGTGTCTCTCTCTGCCAAGAATTTGGCATGTGACGACATGCAAACCCTGTCCCCTCTCTGGTCCTCTGTAAACTGAAAAGTGTGGAGTAAATGGTCTTGAAGTAATTTCTAGAGTCCTCTTTATTTATCTCTTTTTGATTCAAAACCACAGACAGTTTCCCAAATAGAGCTGAGTGTGCTCTGACATCCTCTCGGTTACATGTCGAGATATTCAAAATCAGTCAGTGGTTTTCAAACGCTGATGGCCCAGAGGGACAGAAAAAAATAACAAGCAGTAAAATGCAGAGCTACTTCTTTTTACTTAGGTAATTAACCAGGCATTAGAAAGTTCTTGATGACATCTGAACACCACTCCACTTTTATTTCCCAGAGCCTAAGTCCAAAAGACTTTGGATTAAAACCAATAATAAAAGCCCTTACATTGGAAACGTGCTTTTTGAAGCTTATAAAGTGCTTTCACATATTTTATTTCATGTAAGTCTCACAACAAACGTGAGAGGTATTATTCTTCTCGGATTACCAATGAGGAAACTAAGACTCTGAGAGGTGAAGTGATTTGCCTAAGGTCACCCTGGGTCCAGTCAGCCCCAGTTTGCTCTCTTCGCCTTTCCTCACGCTTCCCCTGCTCTCCTTTGCATCATAGGGACCTACACGCTGCAGTCTCCCTACCCTGTTGCTTCGGGGCAAGTTTTGCTAAAGGGGGTCTATAATAGAAGACTGGGGAAGAGGAGGAGAGATGCGGCCATTTCTTCTCTTCTGTCTGCCACCAGTGGCATCTCCGGTAACAGCTTCATGTGCTCTGTGCCTCCAGCTCCTGCCAAATAAACTCCCTGGCTTCTGGGATCTTGTAACACTACCTTATCCTGTGTCCCTCCAGGCTCAGAAGCAGTAGCATCTTCCTGCTGTTGCTAATCTCTGGTTCACTGTCCCCTATTTGGCTTCTCAGCTCTTCTATCACCGGTGCATCCAATTCCTTATATTAAATTTCTTATGTAGAAAGACCTAGAGTGATTTCTGTTTTCCTGGTTGGACCCAGCCTGAATCCCCCGGCTGGGGAATCACTCTCGTGAGGAGCTATAAGCGAGGCAGAAACGGGCTGAGACAGCATACCAGGCTCTTTGTGTACGTGTGTGCCTGTGTCTGCATGTGCGTTTCACTGTTCAACGGTGAGAGCCTTTTCACCCGGGAACTGACCTTATCCCTCTTTGGATCTCGAGGCTCCGGCACAGCGTCTGGCACGCAGCAGGCACCTGTGAATGTTTGCTGACCTAACGTATTTGTCTGGCTAAACAAACCCAGCCCGAGTAGCTGTTTAGTTTATCTCTGTATCTCTGTCTGTTAGACATAAGAAATACAGGTCCTTCTAGTCTATAAAATGTACCAGTGAGCCACTCGGCCACACTCTACAAAGCCACGCAGGGAACTGCAACATTAGCGATTTCTATAGGATCTTTCTGACTTTGAGCCATAGTGGTTATTTTAGATAGGAAGATGGTAACTAGTTGAAACCTGGGGAAATGTACAACTGCCCAAAAAAGAAAGTGGGTAAAAACTGGATGAAAGACGTAGGAAAACATGGGAAAAAAACATTCTTTCAAATTATGTCAGTTTTCACATGCTTATGCAAGCAGAGTTGAACCGAGTGTGACGTTGGACTGGGATTGGGAGATCTGGGTGCTAGCGTCCACTCTGCCATCAACCAACTGTGTGGCCTTGGGCAAGTCATTTCTCTCTGGCCCTTGGTTTTCTTGTTGGTGAAATGAAGAGGTGAGACTAAATGATTTCTTTCTAAAATATCTAATAGCTCATCAGCGTCTAGAGAATCAAGCCCAATTTTATTGTCCTATAAGATTAGCTCTCACCTAAGCTGACCCCAGCTTACCTTTCCAGCCTTACCTCACTCACCAACCATCTGTGCCCCCTGCCCAGCCATCTCCTTACAGACCTGACGTTTACAATCCTGTTTTCTCTATTGGTAATTCTCTTCTCTGCTCTCTTTACCTCACTTTGTGGCTCATCTTAAATTTCCCTCCTCTCTGCAGTGGTCTCATGTTCCCCCTCCTGTTGCAGTAAAAAGAATAAGATTCCTTGTCATGGAGAGGCAGTATGGGGTGCTGGTTGATAGAGTGGACTTGGGAGCCAGAATGCATGTGTTTAAGTCCTGGGGTTGCAATTTACTAGCTGTGTGACGTGGGGAAGGTTACTTACTGGCTCTTCCTCAGTTTCTTCATCTGCAAAGTGTTGAACATAATAGCACCTACATGAAATTTCTTACTTTGAAAGACCTAGAGTGTTTCCCATTTTCCTGGTTGGACACAGACTAAGTTACCTGGCTGGGGAATAACTAGTATGAGAGCCATAAACATGGCAGAAACGGGCTGAGACAGCATACCGGACGTGTGCGTGTGTGCGTTTTCTTATTCAAGAGCAAGAGTCTTTCCTCTGTGATCTAAACTTATATTTTTACATCTCTAGGCTCTAGCACAGTGACTGACATGGCAGGCATCAGCAAATGTTCAGTGACATTTGATCCTGGCAAAGATTAAATTAGATAATACATTCGGTGCCTAGAAGAGTATGTGGCTTACAGAGATGCTTGGCGATGCAGCTATTACGCTCATTAACCATTATCTGTGCTCCACTATATTAGAGCATTCATTGCATTGTGTTATCATTCCATTTTTGTGTCCATCCCTTTCATTAAACCGTGAGCTAGTCAAGGATAGGGGACTCCCATCGACTGAATTGTGTTCCCCCCAAGTTCATATATTGAAGCCTGAACGCCACTACCTCAGAATGTGGCAGTATTTGGAGGTAGGCCCTTTAAAGAAGTGATTAACTTAAAATGAGGCCGGTAGGGTGCATCCTAACCCAATCTGACTGTGTCCTTCTAAGAAGAGGAGATTAGGACACACAGAGAGACACCAGGGATGTGGATGCACAGAGGGACGACTAAGTGAAGAGGCAGAAGAGAGTGGCCGTCTGCAAGTCAAGAAGAGAGGCTTCAGAGAAACCAACCCTGCTGCCACCTTGATCTCGGACTTCCAGCCTTCAGAACTGTGAGAAAATAAACATCCGTTGTTTAAGGCACCCTGTCTGTAGTATTTTGTTATGGCAGCCTAGCAAACCAATACAGAGACGATGTTTTTATTCATTTATTCAACAAATATTTATGGAGCATCTATTATGTGCCGGGCACTTATTTGTGAAATAGCGTATAGAGTGTGAGAAAACAGAAAAAGGAAAAGGGCTTCTGCTCTCGGGAAGCTTATAGTCCAGCGAGAGAGATTGACAATGAAAAGAGTCATGAGTCAGTGTGGCACGAGGGAGGAAGGAGAGGTCCATGTGCTCTGAGGGTGCACAATGCTGGGTAGGGGTGGGGTGACAAGAAAGGGATATTTAGTTGTATGTATTGTTTGATCCCCAGCACTACTCTATAAATGTGGGTTGGCTTTTATTGAAGGCTCTGATCTCTCAGTTCTCTATGTGGAATAACTTGATTTCTTAGCACTCAAGGAAAGAGGCCAGGGGCAGATGCTGCTAAGTGTTGGCTGTTTATAGGACTCCCAAAACGCTGGGTGAATAGAAAGAGCAATGGATGAGAAGGAAGGGGAAGTGGGTTCTCACCTCAGCCCCGCCACAAGCTGGTGGTGTGGTGACCCCGTACAACGCCCTTCCCTTGTCTGGACCTCCATTTCCTCATCTTCAGAAATGAAGATGTTGAACTAGTTCATCTCTAAGATCCCTTCCGGCTCTGTGAAACCTTTTCTGAAATTTAGTTTACAGAAGACTAATACTGAAAAGAGGAAGGAAGGACAGAGGGAAGCAGGGAGAGGGAAGAGAGGTGGAAAGAGCCTCCACCATTTTTTGCTATGGGACTCTGAGCAAGGAGTTGCCCCTCTCTGAATCTCAGTTTCCTTTTTCTTAAAGTGAGGGAGTTAGTTATCTTTAATATTCCTTTCAGTTTACCAAGATTTTATAAGTCTATGAGTATTTGGGAACTCTTGAATCTCCTGTCCCTGGGCATTAATTGATTTCAACAGGAAAACATCCCTGGGTTAAGACATGACTGGGACCGCCCTCCAGTTCTCCATTCCGTTGTGAACATTTACATCGGTTTATCTTTCAATCAGGAAGTTTTAGAAACACAACCCTTTACCAACCACAAATCTTTGACTTAATAACTAGATCATCAACTAAATAAATCCCCACTGAAAGAGGCCACAGAAAACATACAAAATTAAGGATTGGTCTGTTGATATTTCCTGGAAAGAAAGTAACATCTTTTACCCAGCTACTCACAGTGAGAAACAGTTACCACAAGTATCTTAAAAGCCAAGTTCTATTAGAATGGTTTGGACAGAGAGTAGATCAATCAGAAAAAAAATTAAGTTATCAGTGTCCAACAATAGGGAAATGCTTAAACCAATTTTGACACATTCATATGAAATTTTACGCAGCACAGAAAATAGTATTTTGAAAGATTATTTCATAACATGTGGAAATAAAATATAATGATAAGTGAAAAAAAGCAAAATACAAACCATAATTTAGCATACTCTTAGTTTTTATTAAATATATACTATATATCATATATATACATGGAAATAAAAAGACCTGAAAAAAAGAAATACTCCAAAATATTAACAGAAGTAATATCTGGAAGGAGGCAGTATGAGTGATTTTTATTTGCTTCTGTATACTATCCTGCATTTTCAAATTCCCTTCAGCATGTATTCATTTGTTTGTTTGTTAAGTCAGTCAGCAAATATTGCCTGTGTATCAACTGTGAGCCAATTGTGTTCTAGACATTAGAGATGGAGGCAAATCTCAGCCCTCTTGCAGCTTGCCCTCTGGTGAGTGGACACAGAAGAAGAAAGAATAAAAGAAGAAATATAGAACAAAAGAGGAAAAATGGATAAACAAGCAAGATGATGTGGATGTTGGCAGACGCTCTAAATTCACCCAGTCGGGGTGATGGGAAGGAGAGGTAGTGGGGCCGTGCATCTGCCTTACATGTATGTCAGGAGGGCAGCCCTGAGGAGGTGCCATCAGAGTTGAGACTGATGGATACAAAGAAGCCTGAAGATCTGGCAGAAGATCATTCCTGTCAAAGGGAAAAGAGGGAACGACAAGGGCACAGGGATCAGACCATGCCGGGTACCACAGGCCAGGGAAGAAGTTCGGCTTCTATTGTAGCTGCAGTGGGGGCCACAGAAAGCTTTCATGCAGGGAGTGAGCAGGTCACACATCCCAGAAAGATGACTCTGGCTGCAGACTGGAGAGAGGATCCTGGTGGTAGAGGCAGAGGAGAAGCAGAGAGACCTATTACGAGACACGTTTTCTTATATTTGCCCCTTCTGTGACAACGGTTTCCACTACTGTAAAATCAGGCAGTTTGGCAAGGTCAATGATTTCTAAGAGTGCTTCCAGTACTTAAAAAATAAAAACATTATTATTTTTGTATACCTGTTGACCTTTCCCAAAAGCGTGTAAGTTTCTTAAACACAGCTTCTTAAACACTTAAGGAGTGCGCCGTATGCTGGTGTATGTGGGGGTGCGTCATTAGTTCTCAGCCTGAGTTTCCACTGTGCTTCCTTGCGAACTCACCTGCCGAGGCCGTTATCTGAAGGTAATAGGCAGCCACTGAAGGCTTTTCAGCAAAGGCTGACTTCTGCATGTTAGAAGGTTCACTCAGGCAATAACGAAGGGGGTCTGGAGGGGGCCAGGAGTGGAAGCAGAGAGACAGAGGGACACACTGTTTTACTGGAGAATCCTCCTTGGCCATGAATTCAAGAGAGCCCACCTGTGAAAACAGAGACCTGCCAGTGAGAAAGGGACACCTCATCTGCACAAAACCACCTTCACAGCCACAAACACTGGGAGACAGAAAGTTCGAGACTCCACCTATTTATAGTTGGGGGAAATGAGGCACAAAGAGACAAAGTGACTCATGTGCAAAGGATTTCTGACTTCGGGGCCTCCTCTCGGCTAATGTGAAAACCAGACTCCACTTATCGTGTCACCCAGGGAGGGGAGAGATGTTGCCTGTGCTAGAATGGAAGGGAGCCTCAGGGGGGTGGGCGGGGCGGGGAAGGGGGGAGACAAGGATCCTGGGCAGAAACTGTGACAAATGCTCCAATACCTTCATTTTTGACACTCCCATAATCCAAGAAGGGCTAAAATTGGCTGTAAAGCTTGGGTTATGAAACCAGAGCAGATGAAACAAAAGAAATAAGCAAAACTTGAGTCAGCCAGATCATAATCCTTGTGGAGAGCATGCAAATCCAAGTGAAAATAGATCAGAGACACTTTCCCAAGAGACACGGAGCTTGCAGATCCTGGAACCAAGCCCCTAACCTGAAAGATGGGGAGGAAGAGGTCTAGGGGGGAGGGGAGCATTGCATCCTGGAGAAGGAGAATGAGCTTTGCCAGCAGAGTCAGGACTGAGACTCAAACCCAGCTCTCTCCATCCTGAGGTCAGAGCTCATCTTGCTCCTTCAAAACTAATTCTGTGAAGGATTTGCCAAAGCTACAGCCAGGCATGAGAGCAGGGGGCAAATAAAGTGATCCCCAAGCATCTTGTGTATACTGTGTGTTGCCATGTACACACACACACACACACACACACACATGGCTTTAGTTTGGTGAGGTCTTTCTTTCATTTAGTACCATGGACCAATAGCATAACTTAAATATCCGCATTCACTGCCCCAGTCCAAACGCACAGCTCATGCAACTTAGAAGCAATCTGAGTCCAACTCCTTTAATTTACAGACGAGGACTGGAGTCCAGAATGGATGAGGTTGCAGAGTCACCTAAACCAAGAACAAGGGCAACCTCCTTCTAGCACGGGCTCAGCACTGCAGGAAGGAAAACTGTGATCTTGAATACACTTGCATTACTTTCTGTTCTCAGGCATGGATTTTCGGAAGGAAAGTGTTAAAGATCTAGGCAATTTCCAGCTCATGACTGTGGCTGGGGCCTGAAACCTGGGCACACTGAGTAGTGAATTTCTAAAGAAAAGTCTTTCAACTTCTGTGGAAGTTTTTACCATGACGATAACAAACACAGCCATCCTTTGAATAAACACTTACTGAATGTCCACTATGTACCATGGGGCACTCTGCTGGGTCTTTTACATACTTTAAATCTCTTTTAATTTTTCTAATCCTGTGATGCAGGTATCATTGTTCCTGTTTTTTTCACAGAGGGAAGTACAGCCCGGAGAGGCTAAGTAATTTTCTCCAGGTCAGACTCAGGAAGGGGCAGAGTTGGAATTTGATCCTCTGTTGGCTTCTATTATGCTGAGCACCTCAGATTCGGGGTGGTCTGTTCTGCACCGTGGACACCGCATAGGGCATCCTACAGCCCTAGAGGAGGGTGGGGCCGGATTGCTCTGGACCCCCTCCTCTTCTGGGCTGCTAAGCTCAGCTGTGAGCTCTATGTTACATCTTTATAAGCCCCTCCCAGAGGCTTGATGGGGTTCCTGACAGCCAAGAATCAAGGTAGCTGGGCTAGGCTATGAAGAGGCCTAGATCAGAGCAAAGATCATTAACTTGTGAGGACTAATCTCCTTAAGGGGTTTGGCCCAGAGATGTGAAGGAAACATAGCAAAAGTGAACGTAAGAACAGGAGTGAATCTCAGATTGCAGAAAGGATAAGGAACATCGGATGCAGTTTTAAAGAAAGTTTGCTAGGGGAGGCCCCCTCTGTGTTTTATAGGAATACACCTTTCCTAGCAGACCCCGAGAATTTCCTCCACAGAACAAGAATTTCCTCTAGAGTCCCTGACAGCATTTTGTTTCCGCTTTAATGTCCCCAGGAACAAGGAGCTCATTACCTTTCAGACTATTGTAATTGTTAGAAAGTTCTAGTCTTCATACTGGGCCAAACATCTGTCTCCTAGATGTGTCCATGCATTGGGCCCAGATCTGCCCTTTGGTTTACAAAGACTAAATCTGCTTCCTCCCTACCCAGCAGGCTGGATGTTTGAAGACGACTTTCATTTTTTTATACCGGCGTTCCCCAAAGTGTGCTGAGCAGAGAAGTAAGTGCACCACGTTAATAGATGTACTCTATAAAACAAACACATCAAACAAACAGACAGAAGTCCATAAGTAGAATTCTGTGGACATGCGTGGTTAAACCAGGTCAACCAGGTGGGTTTCCTGTAAGACTGCTCCGAACGTTCACCACGCTGCTGCACAGCGGGAACTCCAAAATGGAAATGTGGGCATGCAACGTTTCCCGCACATTTGACCTCAAAACCTTTTTTTTCTCTCAGTGTTCGTTTAAGTGTTTTCCGTATATACTATTAGCAACACTCTTTGGAAAGTGATTTCCTACACAAATCTAGGTTCTTACTATCATTGCCTCCAAGCTAAAAAGCCTGGCTCCTTCAGCTACTCATTTTGAGACAAAGTGTTTAGTTTTCTCATTATCTTCCCTCACTCTTGTTCTCTAGTAGGGCTATCAGATTAAAATATAGGATGCCCGGTTAAATTTGAATTTCGAATAAACATGAAAAATTTTTTTTTGGTGTATGTTCCGTGCTATATTTGGGACAAGCTTATATGAAAAAAGAATTCATTGCTTATCTGAAATTCAGATTTAACTGGATGTTCTGTATTTTTATTTGCTAAATCTGGTAAGCCTCTTTCCCTTGAAAAACGTGGCCCTCAGAACTGGGCACAGTATTCCAGAGGTGGACCAAGACTGAAGCTATTGATATAACCTTGGCAGTCACCAGTAACTCTGCTTTTCCCTGTGACGTTTTTAAAGGGAAGATGGTAATATTTTTATGGATGGTTGGAGGCCAGTCTGAGGTTGACAGATACCAGACACCTTTCTGAATCTACTGGCAAAGTCCAGAAGCCAATTTCCCATTTCTCACCACTGTTCATAAGTATATTTACATTTCTTTGGTGTTAGTATTAGGTAACTTGATCCAAATACCATTTATAATTTCGTTCTCAGTGTCTGTCTTCTCCATTAGACCATAAGAAACTCAAAAATGGGGATGAACCATGTCTATCTTGGTCACGGTTGTATCCTTGGTAGTTAACACAAGTTCTTGCATATGTAAGTGTGCAAACATCTTTTGAATGAATGAATGAATTAGTCACACATTGCTTGGTAAGCTAAGTAAAGCAGATAAGCTGACACCCCGAGGAGAAGAGATTGCCAACAGGAGCTTTCCTCGTGGTTGGGATTTGTCATCCTCCCCAAGCTTTCCCAGACCCATTAAATCCTGTTCACCCGTGCTGAAGGCAATTCTGTTGGGAGATGTGTGTGCAAAATAAGAACATCTAATTGCTATGACTAAAATAAAACATTTCAACCAACATAAGCCGTTTTCAAGAAGTTGAAATACTTCCTAGAGCTGGCAATTTTCACTGAGGTGTGGAACTTGGCCCTTAAAAGCAGGCTGGGCTGTGCCCAATGGGTGTGGGGTTGGGCAAATCACACTGGGTCTTCCCACTGAAACATCCTGATCCAAGAAGAATTAGGCAAAGTGAACAAGGTCAGCCTCAGTAGAGCCCTGAGTTGCCAGCAGGGCAGGTATGGGAGAGAGGACATATGATCCTGTAACTGTGACTTGGTGAAAGTGCATCAGGTGACTGGCCCGAGGAACCCGAAAGGCTTGGAGCTTCCGCTCTAAGCCATAGTTGATAGAGCTGGGCGCTGCCCACTCGCAGCACGAGCTCACCCAAGCTTGGGGCTTGTAAATATTGACAGCAGCCTGGGGACTGTCTCTGGAGCAGGGAATTGCTTATCTGCAGGTTGGCAGCTGTGGCTTCTGTGCTGGGGAGTGTTAACCCTGAATTTATAAGAGAAAATGCAGCAGAAAGCAGAGAAGTACAGTGAGAAGAGCCATGGGTCTTGGGAGGGTAGTAGAATGTAGCAAAACTTGTGTTGTTTCCTGAGTATGAGGATGAAGACCTATGTTCAAGTCCCACCTCTGCCATGTGTTAGGCCCATACCCTTAGGCAAGCCTTTTAACCTCAGTCTTTTTATCCGTGAAATGGGAACAACCATGCTGCCCTTAGAGTTATGAGGATTAAATAAGATGGCAGATATGAAAGTTCTTCTTAACCGGCCAACTGCTGGATCAATATGAGGGATTGTTACTACACAGTGTCCCCTGGGGCACAGTGCTCTGGCCTTCAGCTCTTGATGTATCTCATAGCTTGTTCCAGGACAGCATAGAAGAGCCCCCACCTGGCAGAAAAGAAAGATGTTCCTTACATAACCTGAAGCCAAATAAAAAGAGGTTCAACTTACACTGTATAGGGGCCGGCCCCGTGGCTCAGCGGTTAAGTGCGCGCGCTCCGCTACTGGCGGCCCGGGTTCGGATCCCGGGCGCGCACCGACGCACCACTTCTCCGGCCATGCTGGGGTCGCATCCCACTTACAGCAACTAGAAGGATGTGCAACTATGACATATAGCTATCTACTGGGGCTTTGGGAAAAAAAAAAAAAAGGATGAGGACTGGCAATAGATGTTAGCTCAGGGCCGGTCTTCCTCAGCAAAAGGAAGAGGATTACCATGGATGTTAGCTCAGGGCTGATCTTCCTCACAAAAAAATAAATAAATAAATAAAAACAAATTACACTGTATAGTTCCTTTTAATTATGGAAGAAAACAACTTCCACACACACACGTGAAAACACAAAATCTCAGTGGGTAGGAGTCTTTAGATCAAAAAATCACTTGGGAACATCTTTATGACCCTGGGATGTGAGCTCTAGGTGAGCCTTTAATTCTATGTGAATATTTCTATTGATCTCCCTGGGGTCTGTTGCTGGATCTGGTCAAGGCTCTTGCTGGCTTTGCTGGTCAACAGGAGCAAAATGTACACAAGTGTAGTTCTAGTCCCTTGGAAGGAAAATAATGCAGGATGTTGTGGCTGATGAATTACTTGCTACTTCCTCTGCTGTGAGATGTTACACCCACTGGAGGAAAATTCGTTGATGTGTAAATATGTGTGTACACATGTTTACTGTGCCAAGGCAGTAAGGAACACAGTCAGACATCTTGCCTTGAAAAGCCTTTTCTGCTGGGCTTTGTCTGTTTCTTCCTCCACTGCCACATGTCACACAGTGGTTACTTATGGAATGCACTACTTCGAGTCCCACCACAGTCCCCACCAGGACCTGAAGACCTCAGATTTCCCATCGTTACGTTTACTTCTCTTTATGGCCAACTCCATGCAAAGAGTACTCCAGGCCTGGAGCTGGGCAGAGGCTCTGCTTACAGCCCTGGGAGAGCACGAGGCAATCTTTACGCAACTCGACCTGCCCATCCTCCCCTCCTTGCCCTGGCCAAGAACAGTCAATGATCGTATTCTGGAAGGAACCCCACCTTGTCACTGTGTGCTCTGAGCCAAGAGGAGGGGGAGCAGAGCTGGAGGTGCAGGCATGAGGCCAAACTGCAAAGCCCAGAGCTCCAGAGTCAGAGGGTTTGGGTCGGGTCTGGTACCCCACTTCCCTAGTGCCCCCTCAAGGACTGGCTTAGGCCGGATGATACCCAGTGAGGGGGCTGTTTCCATGTCTCCCAATGCCCACCATGCAAATAAACACATAGCAGTGTGTTCAGAGAGGCAGCGTTTGCAAGTGAATACTTACATGCAGTAATATGCATTTCTAAGAAAACACACACAAGGGTACATTTGAACCCATACGTGTGCACTTATCTAGGTGATAATGCTTTTGTATGAGTAGACGTATCTTCAGAGATTGTCTCTCAAAATACAAATCTGATCTCTGCTGTAAACATATCAAATGGCTTCTAAATGCTCCAAGGATAAAGACCCAAACCCTTAATGCAACTTAAAAGGCCCTACATGTGTGGCCCCTGCCTGCCTCTTGTGCGCTCATTCTACATCCTGCTCTCCCTCTCTGCACACCAGCTACACTGACCTTTGCTTAGTGCTTATTACACATGAGGTTTCCTTTTACCACAGGACATTTGCACATGCTTTTCTCCCTGAGTGGCACGCTCTTCTCTCCTCTCTTTTTCAAGGCATTTTCTACCGATTCTTCAGCTCTCAGCTGGAACCTTACTTCTTTGGGGGAACCTTTACTGACATCTCAGAATTGGTCAGATTCCTTCAAAACACCCTAAATCTCCTTCATAGCACCTACCACAGTTGCAATTTTGCATGCATTTTTAAAAACTTCTCTCTGCTATTACACACAAACTCAGTAACGGCAAAGATAGACTGTTTTTGTTCACCTGCTGATCTTCAGCACCTAACAGTTCCTGGCACATAATAAGAACTCAATAAACATGTATCGAATCAAGAGTGTATATACTTACCTGGGATGAGGGGTCAGCATGTGAACCTGTGTGTATTTAGTTGTCAGTGGGACCACGGTTACATGACATGGCATGTTTGCTCATTTGGAGCTCACCAAAGTGTGCTTAGGAATGCCTAAATGCGTTATCTATCTAAGGGAGAATGTTTAGGTCTGAGTATGTCTGTGTCCTGTATGTATGCACATATTCATATGGGAGTATATACAAAAGAACCTGGATGTGTCCATATACCTATGTCAAAACTCATGTGTGTTTTATTTTGTTGATACAGGTGTAGGCATCAATGTAAAAGTCTGTGTGTGTGTATGTGTGTGGTGTGTGTTTATTTGGGTGTGTGCATCTGCAGAGGTGTAAGTATATGTATGAGTCACACTCTTCTCTGCAGCTGGGTGGGCCCCCTTCAGATTTCTAAATAGGAGGGTTTTTGTACATTAGGCAAATTGAATCATACAGACCTTAGTATGATTTGACTTCACCAAGGCAGGATGTCAGAGAGGAAGGAGCACTGGACTAGGAGTCTAACACTGCAGCAAAATCCCTTTTCCTTCTTGTGCTGCTACCCCTCCGTCCACGTGCAGAGGGTCTGGCACTAGGGGACAATGATGTTATTGGGGCATATAACTGTGTGGCTGTCATGTTGTCATAAAATGCATTTTAAATTAAGAGCCTAATTGCTTAAGACACTTATTAATCTCTTCCTTTTTCCTAGTAACGTTTTATCATTTATAAATTGTTTTCATCTACACTGTTTTATTTGATAACACAGGGAAATTAAGATTCTGCTTATTTGACAGAATGATTATTTTTGTGATGCATACAGCTGTCTGGGGTCATTTCTCATATGCCCACATCTTGTGCTCTTGAGCGGAAAGGGAGGGGAGGGGAAGACAGTGAAAGCTCTAGGTCCCTGGATTGTGATCCTCGGAGCACTTGCCTCACAGTCCTCTAGGGGAACCTGTGGCAACATGCAGATTGCTGGCTCCCAACCACAGCCCTGTTAGATCATAATCTCAGGGACAGGGGTCAGGAAGGTGCCTTCTCTCAGAAGTTCCCCCAAACCGTTTTTGGGCTCTCTAAGGTTTGGGACCCACTGTCATAAAATAAAATAATGTCAAGAGACTCATACCTAAACCACCAACCCTTCCATAATCCTGTAGAAAGAGACTTCTAAGGCTGGCCACTCCAGGCCCTTGAGGTTGACCCTCAGTTCTCTTAGGTTGAGGACGCTAGGTGAACATCTGGATTTATAGAGCAACACTGTGGGAACCGAAACAAGAAAAGAACTCTGAATGTTTGTGAGCAGAGCAGGCTTGTTGCACTACATACGGGAGAACCGTGAGGGCCTCTCAAACAGAGCAAGAAAAACCCAGCAACAGGTTGTCAGGGCTGTCTGCAGTATTTAGAAACATCTCATAGGATTTTTATAAAGAGAAGCACTAGACAGTAGAATACAGACAGAACTGGGACAAGGAAGGAAACCCCCCAGACCCAGGCAGCTGTGGCTTTTGGGCACCAGGCCTTAGGCCGCAAAGCCGTTATGGCGGGGTTGAAGAGAAAACAGGAGTTAGCTTCCTAAAACGCCCGTTTTGCTTTGTCATGGGTGTTGCTGTTGTGATTTTTAAAACTATTTTCTCTTCCTGGAGAAATGAACACATTCAGAAACACCAGTCTTCCCCTCACAGCTCTGAAAAAATAATAATGAAACAAGCGGGGAGAGATGGTCTTCTCTGGCCCCTGTACAACCTTGCCACTGACCCCGCCTCTTGTTGGAGCCTGGGGTTTCTTAGTACTCTAAGGAGGTCGTGGGCTCGCTCAACACCTATCCCACTCTGATATTCTCTAATGCGAAACCTCAGCTGACACAGACCCGGGCAGAGAAATGGCAAGAACACCCCATTTCTAGATGTCAAGGGCTTCCTGACCTGAAAGTAGTGATTTGACTCAGCGCAAACAACTGTGCTGCTAGCAGGCACCTCCCTCTGTGCCCCACCCCGCCCCAGGCACTCAAACCGTGCCTGAATAATGGGGACAGACAGTGTGCTGCCAGCTCTCAGCGCAATCTGGTTTCCTAGTTTATACTTAGCCACAACCTATTTAGTGGCATAGGCTTGCCCCTTAGTTCCAAGGCTCAGAATTTAATCAGGCCTCTCTGAAAAGAATCCCTGGAGAATAAGACAAAATGCACCTATTAAAAATTTCCTCTCATCGTCGTCTCCGTCCTTCTCTCTTACCTGATCCCCACCAGGGGGAAAGATCGCCTACCCTAGTGGTGAAGCACACGGGCACTGGTTCAGAATACCTGGGTTTTCCTCCAATGGGTTGTGTAATCTTCGGCAACTTAGTTAACCCCTTCAAGTCTCAGTTTCCTTATTGATAAAATGGGGACAAGCATAATAGTACCTATTTTGTAGCGTTGCTGTGAGTACTATAGAGATCACGCATGAAAATTGCCAAGTACAATGCCTGGTTCATAGGAAGCCCTCTGTAGCTCTCAGCCATTATTATCACAAGAGGTGCTCTATGGCCCAGAAACCTGCTGATGTACTTTTCAAACAGTAGGTATTGGTCACTACATAGCTTAAATAGACTTATGTTAACTAAGTCTAACTAGTCCACAGACTGGGTCAGAGGCATTTAGCAATGCAGAAGGAACCCTGCCCTGGGAGTTCAGTGGTTAGTTTCCTATGCTCTGCAAGCAGATGAGGGCCCAGGTGCAGAAAGCATGCCTTCAAAGAGACAAGTAGAGAAACATCTTTTTCATCCATTAGGAAGGGGAGGAGCATTCTGTTTAAATTTACAAAATTTATCTCTGTAACCCTGTTCTTCAAAATGTGGTCCCTGGACCACCTGTGTTGGAAAAACCTGGAGGAACTTGCTGAAATGCAGATTCTTGGACCCCAGCTCAGATCTCCCAGTCCATACATGGGAGTGATGATTCATTTGTCCCCCTAAAGTTTGAAAACTGCTGAACACTGTATATTGCCAAGCCAATAGACCAGCAGGAATTATGACATCTGGATCATGCCATACATAAAATATATTCAAGGAGGCATTTGTAAAAGTATTATCAGTGGGCCCAAAATTGTATGAATAATCTAATTCCATTTTTATTTAAAAATATATTTATACTCATTTGTACAGCCATGCTTAGGACACAGGCTGGAAGCCTATATATCGCATTGACCAATGGCTATCTCTAGGTGGTAAGGTTGTGTGTGATTTACCTCATTTTGTTCTTTCATATATTTTTAAATGTTGTACAACGAGTTCTATCAGCTTTTTAACACGAAACAAATGTGCTTTTAAATTAAAAGCAATGCAGCCAGATATGCAGCACCAAAGACTTCCCGAAATCTTACAGAATTTTGGAGAAAGAAGGAAACAAAGGACTCATGTAAACCGAACTTCCTCTCATTAGAGGTGATGAAACAGGTCTAGAGAAGGGAAGTGACCTGCCTGAGGTTGCCAGCCAGTTAGTGGCTGGGTGACCGTAGGCCCCAGGTCTCCAGGCTCTTGGGCCAGAGGGCTTTGAGGTGCTCTGTGTTGGCCAGGGACCTGCCTCCCTTCCTTCCTGTCCTGTGAGGGTGACGGAAAGACCACAGGAAGCGCAATGATTCCGAGGGTGGAGAAGGATGTAATAGCCTTTGCAGAGAGGACTTTGCGGCTCTCGTTATTCTCTCTCTGGGAGTTAGTAGGTCATTTGCAAAAGGCATGGGAAGAGCAGCTGATGAAAAGGTCTAATAGTTTGGAAAACTGCTTAACCTTATTGCTCTATTTCCGGATATCCCCCCATGGCCAAGGACTGTTGAGATCCTGATTTCCCCTGGAGGTTTCCCATTTAGGAATGCAGTGAAACCTCTGAAATCCAGAGAAATGGGGAGAAGTCCAGCTGGAATTAGGGAACGGTCTGTATACTTTTTAAGAACATTCAGGTCTGTTGTTTTCAGAGACAGGGAATCACAGATCTGGAAGGAGCTTAGTCCAGCTCCTGTTCAGTGCAGGGGCCCCTTGTGCTTCATCCTGCACAGAGCTTTATTTGGGCTTCTCTTGAATGCTTCCAATGACAGGAGGCCCACTCTTCTGACAGATAACCTATTTCACTCAGAAAAGTCTTCGTTCACCTGAGCTGGGATCTACCTTCCTCTAAGGTTCTGCTTGCCTTCCAGTATTCATCTAGAACTGATATGCAACTTTTTCCCCAGACGGTTGGTCCTTAAATATTTGAAAGCAGGTATCGTGCACCGAATAGACCTCCTTCACAGCATCCTCTTCTGCAAGCTGACAACCCCCAGGATATTCAACCATTATTCATATGACAAATGTCATCCACTCTAATTAGAAATACAAACCGCTGTCTCTAGCCTCTAAATTAATGGCTATATGAATTCAGAGCTGAGCGGAACACAGAGACCACCTGCAGGGGACTCACTATTTTACAGATGAGCAAACTGAGGGCCATTGAGGAAAACTGCCTTACCCACCTTGAGAGAGAGAGAGAGAGAGAGTGAGAGAGAGAGAGAGAGAGGAGAGAGGAGAGAGGCCGAGTTGAGACCTGAAACCTAGTTGCATGAATCCCATTCCAGGCCCCTTTTCACCTTGCCCTGCCTCTATTATTCATAAGATACTAGTATTTCTCAAGTTCTTAAAAGTGCTTGGGAAGTTTGTTCTCTTAGGTATTTCAAAAATTCCTCCTTCTGGACGTTATCCTGTCAGTGAAGTCTCAAAGTGCATGAACCCTCCTTGCTCTCTGCTGTCAGAAGATCACCTCTCTTGCACTAGACTGCTAGCTCAAAATGGACAGCACATTCCTAGGGCCTCCTAGGCCTGCCAAATTTTCCATTAGGTCCACCTAACTGCTCCATTTAGGAGACCTTCCCAACCTTGGAACCAAGAATGAATTTGCCAGAATGTGAGGTAGGCTATGTTTTTGCTTTACATTGAGGTTGTTTTAAAGTTTCATATCCTCTTTTCAGTTTGGCCTGATTCTCCGATGAAAAGACAAAACAAAGACTCACAGAATCAACCCAGGCCCTTCAATGATTGGTTTCCTGTCCCAGTCCCCAGCAACCCTGCAGTCACATGCTTCGAAGGGAACATTCCTCCCTGCCGAAACCCACAGCAATCTCCCTCTTCTCTCAACGAGCTATTGCATTTCCAGTTCTTACACTTGTTCTGGCACAGATTATAAGCTGCCTTGTGCTGCTTCCTGGTTTGCATGTGTGCTGCGCTCCACGGGCGCTGGACTCACATGGACCTGGGTTCCAGTTCTGACTCTGCAACCAGCCAGTTGTGTGGCTTTGGAAAGTTACTTAACCTTTCTGAGCCTCAGTTCTCTCGTTTGTTAGATGAAGACAATTATGCTACCTCCATCATAAGGTTGTCAAGATGACATAAGGCCCAAAAGGTGCCTAGCACGGTCCCTAACATTTAGTAAGATTCCATAAAAGGGATCTATTTAGTATTATTAATACTATGCTACAGAAAGCAGAGACTGAAGCCTATACTGTTCTCATACTGCATACAGTAGGTGCTCCATAAATACCCCCCAACTGATTCTGGTCTAGGCTTCTTTTGGCAGTAAGTTCTTCAGAAACATTCTAAGCATCCCATAGCGACAGTTCCGATTTCTAAGCTCCCTTCTCTCCAGATTCCTTCCCCCTGCAATGGTCTCAGCAGGGAGACCCGCCCTGTCCTGCCACTTTGCACACCTGTCAGCTTGCGTCTCGGGATAAGGTTCTCATTTGACAGACTCAGAACTTGCTGTCCAGGCAAAGAAAACTTTATGACGAAGAATCCCACACAAACCTTACGTAACCAACCTGTCAGCAAACAGAGGGATGGAGGAACACTGACAAATGCCTGCCCCCGAAAGGAACAAAGCAAAACAAAAGGAGATTGAAAGCAAGGGATTGAAACATGCCCAAAATGCTCTTGCTTCTCAAGACCCTTAAAACGGATCAAAGTTCTTGTCTTGAAAGTATTCCTAAAGCGACGTGAATATGGCTAAACCCCCTTCTAGCTGGGAATCTGAATTAACAGTCACAGCTGAATTTTAATTGAAATTATGTCAGATGCTCCTCTAACCAAAAGAGTATAAAGACAACATTTTTTTTATTAATAATATTTATTGTCTATGGGACTTACAAATGATGACAGAAAAGTTTCCAACTTTTTTTTTTGACATTTCTACCTGGATTGGCTTGAAATTCCTGGCAGGTCATAAAGAGTTAAGGAACTTCCTACTTTCGCTAAATGCTGAGGATTTCCTAGCAGACTCTTTAAAAGAACAACTCTTTCTCTCGTCCTTGTTGTAGATTATTTGTTTATTGACTGAATATTGTGTTAAGGACCAAAAGCAATAAAAACGTGACAGCGCCAACGAAAAGCTTCCACGATTGAGAGTAAGGGTAGAATTCAATGACTCTGTGGTGGAGAGAACACGCCAGTTCCTGGAACAACAGCTGAGAGCTGGGTCCCCTGGCTGTAGCCCCGTCTCTGACATCCTTGGCTTCTTACCTTGGGCAGCTCATCCCCCTTGCAGGCTTTCAGTCTCTTCGGATGTCAAGTGCTTTCTATGGGCTTTTCAAAGTCTGAGATCCCATGAGGCTATGAGGAGTGTGAAGATTAGCTGGAGAAGCTGCCTGCATCTCTGGGAGTGGGGCACAGAGCAGGAGAAGGAGAATGTGATAATAGGTATGAAAGCCCTTGGAGAAAAAGGAAAAGTGCTGAATGGCACACACTCTCCAATTCACCATGGTACGTTCCAAAAACAGAGGCTCCTAACTTTCTTCCGAGAGCCCAGTGCTCACCCAGACACCCGTCGGTGAGCTGACAGGAAGCAGGGGAGGCCAGTGCTTTTCTGGTTGGGGACGTGGGCTGGGACAGAAAGGAAGAGAGAAGTGGAGTCAGCTTCACGAGCGAGTGAAATGGCAATGAACCCTGCAGGCTGATCTTCTTCAGGCTGGCGTTGCCAAGGAGGACGATCCACTCGGTCAGACCTGGGCCAAGCTCTGGCTCAGACACACAGGCAAAAATAGAAAGGGGGTGAGAGAAGGAATGTGTTTACCTTTGTGATTTTCCCTCATGTGCCTCTTAACAGTATTATAATCTCTCCACAAATAGGCAGTAAGGGCTCACAGGCCTCGCCTCCATTGATAAACCCTTCCAAACAGTTCAGTCTCACAATCAGTATCCGGGCAGCTGGGAAGTAAGTTTGGAAGACAGCATAAGGGAGTGGGGAGAGCATTGGCCCAGGATCTGTCACTAACCAGGGGAACCCTGAAAAATCCCTCTCTTAGGCTCTGCAAAATAAAATGGTCACATGAGACAGGATCTAAAAATCTGTTTAGATTTTTGAAGTTTATATCTGTGGTTCTCAACCAGGGGCAATTTCACCCCTCAAGGGGTGTTTGGTAATGTAATGTCTGGAGACATTTTTGGTCGGCACAACTCAGAGGGTGCTACTGGCATCTAATGGGTAGAGGCCAGGGATGCTGCTGAACATCAGACAATGCACAAAACAGCCCCCATCACAGAGAATCACCTGGTCCAAATGTTAATAGTGCCAAGGTTGAGAAATTGGTTTATACTGAAGTGAGGAGTGTCAAAAGGAGAGGGAAGAAATGGACAGAAGGAAAGAAGGAGGAGGGCTTATAATGCTGTTTCTAGGTCATGAGATATTCCTCAGTTAAGTATTTTCCAGCTTTCGCTGTATGACCAATGCCCTTTCACTCTCCCTTGGAATTACAGGGCTCTGTTTGAGTAGCTTTTTCACAATAACTTCTTCCTTATCCTTAAAATGCCAAAGCCTGAGGTAGTACAAAGATCTCCACTCTAAGACATGGCAAAGACATAAATATAATCAGCTATCCAACAAGTAGAGCTGGAAGGTGGGTGGTGGGGTTCATGGAGGGACAAAACAGATGTCCATAACTCCATTTCTATGAGTCAGTGTTTCTGATGTGACAACACAGAATAATAACCGTAGGACAAGCGAGACGAGCTATGCTGGGGGCAGGCAGAACTGATTTGGGGCCCTAGCGTTAGGAGAGATACAGGTTTGCAGATTCAAAGGCAAATGAAAGGGTTAAGCAATCAGTGCGTGTCATTCCTGTGTTATTCCATATTAAGTCACTGGGCAGTTATTACAAATAGTTACCTGTGGTTTCCAGTGGGGGAGGAACCACACTCCAGTCAAGGGGTTTTGGAGAAACAGGTGCAATGAAGTCATGGTCAAACAATTTATTTACTGTAAACTTTAGACTTTGCTCGGGAAAACAAGTGAAGCTGCCCCTCAAATCCCTGCCTATGACACCCTGTTTGAGCAAATCAGAGGAGCGGGGAGAGTCCTTGTTCACAGCTGAAAGGTCCGAGATACTCAAGATCCTCCAGTCCAAGGGTGCAGGAAGGAAAGACTCCTTCAGATACAAATTACCAGCAGCAATATATTACGCCTAATACTTGACCAATGAGGTAGATATGCGGAAAAGTCATCACAACATAGCAGCCCCAGGTTCTCGGGGACTGAAGCCCTTCAGACATAAACTTACAAGTTCCATGCAAAGAGGAACTGAACTGTACAAGAAACAAATACTCACTCAAATATGTTTTCTCTTTTTTACAGCTTAAAAAAATAAAAAAAAAGGCAGAAGGATGTCCTTCCTCCTGCACATCTCTATACAACTTTATTCTAAATTTATTACACTCAAGTTAAATAGTCTGCTTAGTGTTTTGTTAGGGGGGGTCTTAAAAGGTAGAAAAACCGCATTACAGCACTGAGTCATTGGTACTA
Source organism: Ceratotherium simum simum (assembly GCF_057802395.1). Classification (NCBI taxonomy): domain Eukaryota; kingdom Metazoa; phylum Chordata; class Mammalia; order Perissodactyla; family Rhinocerotidae; genus Ceratotherium; species Ceratotherium simum. Next base: position 28,291,973 of record NC_141903.1, read on the forward strand.
CAATTCATCCCTTGTGAATCAACGCTATCGTTAGCCACAGTACCTTGACGGTTCACAAAGTCTTCTGTGCCTGGGTTGTCCTCAAACAGCAGTTCGCTGTCTCTCTCCTGACCCAGCTGATCTCCACTCTGTTCCCCTGCATAGTCACTTCTGCCGTCACTGTTGCTGGAGTAGCCATTCCCATAGGCCTTCACAGAAGACCTGCGCAGGCACAGAAGCTCCTGGAAGGCAATCCTGAAATCCGGGCTCCGGCAGTAGATCAGGGGATTGAAGGCGGAGTTGACATAGCCCACCCAGTTTAGGAGGATGTAAATTTCCTTAGGGATGAGGTTATCCTGGATCACATGCACGATGTTCACGATGAAGAAGGGCAGCCAGCACAGGGTGAAAGTGCCCATGATGATGCCTAAAGTTTTGAGTGCTTTGTGTTCCTTTAAGCAGAACTTGGAGGTCCTTCGAAGTCCATGCCCGCTCCGCCCATCCTGTTCCACTTGGCTGAGGTTTTGGGCATGGAAGCGGCCCTCAGATTTGTCGATCTTCTGGAGCTGTCTTTTGGCCACCTGGAAGACCCTGGAGTAGACAAAGACCATGACCACCAGGGGCAAGTAGAAGGACACGATGGAGGAGGCAATGGCATAGGCTTGGTTCGTGAAGAAGTCACAGCAAGTCTCCTTGGCATAGCAGTTGATGGCTTCCTTGTGGGTGGCCCGGTACCAGTGCATCTGGATGGGTAAGAAGGAGGTAAGGCCTGACACAATCCACACCATCAAAACGACCACTCGGGCCTTATTCTTGGTCAGCAGGCTCTGGTACTTGAAGGGTGAGGTGATGGCAACGTAGCGATCCACTGCGATCACGCACAGGGTCTCAATGCTGGCCGTGACGCACAAGACATCAATGGAAGTCCAAAACTCGCACCAGAAGTTGCCAAAAGTCCACATTTTCATGAGGATATGGCTGGCCCCAAAGGGCACCACCGCCAGGCCCATGACCAGGTCAGCGCAGGCCAGGGAAATGATGAAGTAGTTGGTGACCGTCTGCAGACGCTCGAACTTGGCGATGGCTGTGATAACCAGCACGTTTCCAAACACGATGGCCAGGACGATAAGCGACATGACGATGGCCATGCCCACCACCCACGCCTCGTCCCGTTCCTGCGTGACATCTTGGTCCGGCGCGTGGCTTCCGTTGGGCGTCAACAAGAAGACGCTGCCGTTCCCGGGTTGCCCCATGGCGCGCAGGCTGGCAGGTGAGCGCACTGGCTGCCAGCGCACCGGCCGCGCCTCAGCGGGCGGACCTCCGGCGGGGCGTTGCCAGCAGCGAGCTGACGCCCAGGAGCCTCATTCAGCGGCCGTGGGGTGGGTGTGGTTGGGGCGCGTCCTGCACTCAGCTTGTGGGGTGCTCTGGGCTCGCGGTGCCTGTCAGTCTCAGCCTGCGCTCTGGAGAAGCCGCCCAGGAGTGTGCGCTGCCCGTTATGTGCACAGGGCTTTAGGGGAGCTGCCCTCCCCGTGACGTGCGGGAACTTTCCGCCAATGGCGCGCCGGCAGCCCCAAAGGGGCGAGGCCTCCGCCCCTTCCCTCCCCTCCCTCTCCCACCCACTCCTGGCGCTGGCCCGGGCGGGGCTCGGCTGCTCCCCAGCGGACCGGCGGGCTACCACTCCCTCCCGGCTACCCTCGCTGGCCCCGGAGGGCTGAAGCTCGAACTGGCCCGCTTACGAGCCAACCCGAGAGCTTTTGGCTCTTCTGTGACTGCTACCTGTCTGCAGTGGGCGCCTGTGCGGCCCGAGGTCTCAGTGCAGAGGGCAGCACGCCGGCACTCCCCCGCATTCGGAAACAGAGACCAGAGTGCCCACTGAGACATGCACGGACAGGCACACACGCACCCCGACAGACATGCTCAGACTTATACGGAGCCACAGCCACCGACACTGAGACACACCCGTCCAGTGCACCGACGAGCACACGAGCGCGCGCACAGAAACCGACAGTCACCCCTGTCAACACAGATACGCGGCCAGAAACAAGCACAGGGGCACCCAGAAGCACAAAGGCATGGGCTCACACACAAAAAGAAGTAAACAACACACAAACGCTCCTTCTGGAGGCATGCACAGCGTCACCGACACGGACGTCCCCATCCAGGTACTCCAAACCCCTCACCCCTGCACCCCCGACCTCCTCCCCACCCCCTTCCACCACACATACGGACACACAGCATATACCCTTTCAAACATTTGGCAAGACCACAGGAGGTGACTTCAACAGCTGCTGATTTCCTCAGCACACTCTCTGTCAAGCACTTTTGGTGCCCTCCTTGGGAATTTGCAAGCGTTGAGACATACAATTTCACACTTTGGATTTCATTTGGAGCTGGGTGTGCATGTATGTGTTTTGGGCGAGAGAGAGAAAGTTGTATGCTTTAATTTTTAATTCTTGTGAGTGTGGCATCATTCCCTCATTATCTGTTGGAATGAAAATGTATTGAAAATGGAAGAATTTTCCTTTCAACCTCAACTTCAGCAATCCCATTGTAAGTAGGAAAATCCTTTCATCTGCTGGGTAGTTTGTTGATCTGTTGGTTGAGCCATTTCGGCAGTTTCTGACTTAAAAAATGTCAATTTCATATGGCTCAGACTATGAAGAATGTGTTGCCATTACGACTGTTTGGAAACCACAGAAAGCAAAAGATAATTTCTCCTTAAAAAACACAAGTCAGACCAAGCCTTAAAACTAGGATCTTTGCCGGTGAAATACTATCCTTGGCATCTGGCATATGACTTCACTGTTAAAAAGAAATTAATTTTCAGGGTTTGATTTCACATGCATTAGTAGTGTCTTTGAAAAACTGAAAGTAATTCGTGCGGTGTAACCAAACATACTTTGTAGATAGCATAATAACATAACAATGGTTAACATTTATGGAACATTCTGCTGTGTGCTTTTCCTGCATTGTTCCGTTTAATCCTTCCCACTGTCCCATGGTAGAGGGGATACTATTTTTAGCCTAATTCACAAATGGGGCTCAAAGAGGAAAAATCTTGCCTAGGGGCACCGCGTCAGAGGCAGGAGGTGAACCCAGATCTACCTGACTCTAAAACCCATCTTTTCATTTGTTCAGTGTACCGCATCATCATATACAAAAAGGAATGGAGGACTGGGAAGAACTCCAACTGGAATTGGAGTACCCAGGGTGCAGATCCCCCTGTCTCGGAACTTTCTAGCTCACTTTCCTTAGGCAAATCACAAAGATGGGGCCTAATTTCATCCATCTCTAAAGGGGGAATAAAGTCATTTCCATTAGGCTGAGTGAGAATCAAATGATATAATAATAAATGTAGAAGTGCTTTGGCACATATAAATGACACATAAATATGGGTTATAAATGAACTTTATGTAAATTACTTAGTAGTTTAGAATATGCTGTTAGTCTTCTCTACCAGGACAATAAAGGACAGAAGTAACTTGGGCAGTTACTCTAGAAGTAAAACTCAGAAACAAAATTTAACCATACATGCACCTTTTAACTTCCTTCACTAGCAGAAACTGTTTTCGCAAGGCAGATGCCTTACAAAACAAATATTTCCCATAGAAAGCCACAAATATTAATTAAGGTTCTATTATGTTCACATAGTTTTCAAAATATAACTACCCCATATTTGTGTTTTCCAAAATTGGCTCTGGTATGATGCATTTTAGGAGGAAGGAGTGTCTGTTATGCAACACGTTTCTTTAAATATACATCTACCCCAAATCGTGGAACTGAGCCATTTAAAACCTCCTTCCTGTTTTGTGAAGCTATGGGATAAATAAGCATATTGTTTAACCTTCCCATAACAAAAAAAGAACGAAAATGCTTTTAGGACAAACACTAATTGATCATTTAGGTATGCACGTAAGTCACTTAAAAGTTTAACTTTTTTTTTTTTTTTTTGTGAGGAAGATCAGCACTGTGATAACATCTGATGCCAATCTCCTCTTTTTGCTGAGGAAGATTTGCCCTGAGCTAATATCCGTACCCATCTTCCTCTACTTTATATGGGACGTCACCACAGCGTGGCTCTACAAGCGGTGCCTCGGTGTGCACCCGGGATCCGAACCGGCAAACCGCGGGCCGCAGCGGAGCGCACACACTTAACCGCTTGAGCCACCTGGCCGGCCCCAAAAGTTTAACTTTTAATATTTGGGGAAACACCTTTTAAGAAACACACAAACACTAAATCAAGAAGGGAAGACTGCTTATGTCAATGAGGAAGTTCTAGGCCTCTGCTCACCAGCCTTGCCAAATGGACAAGCTCTCTCTATCTCTGCTGCATCATGAAGCTGGTAGGAATTTCAAGATGTTGTCTTCACGCCAGGAGTCTTCTCCTGACCTCCTTTTAGAACTATAGGATTAGAGAGAACTGGAACGGGAAAGAGTATAGTAGATCGTTCAGTTTATTCCTCTCCCTCCGGTTTGCAAATGAGGAAACTAAAGGGTAGAAGCGAGTATCCAGTCCAAGGAGGGCAGGGAAAATTAGGAGCCAAGTCTGCTCCTGGGCTCACGTGTTTTCACTGCCCACTCTTTCATTTCTTTCCCTAGCAGAGGAGTTTGACTAGCACTGCTTACTGTATTTGTGGCCTTAGGGAGTTCATGCTTCATGAAACTGGAAAGTTCTTAGTAGACTAAATGCACCTTTATCTGATGTAAGAAAAAGCAGGCTCTTTTATGGTGATTGATAGTGTCTAATTACGTATTTTGTCAATCTGTTAAGACACTGATTCGTTGTTTCCTGCCTGCCAAGCAGGAAAAAAAAACACATTTTGATTTACTGAACCAATGTTTGAATAGGACTAAGGGCTCTGTGGTGCCACGAGATGCCTTCGCACCAGTAGCTGTGTGGCTTAGGAAAATCTTATCCTGGTCTTGGCTTAGACAAGATTCCTTTCATCTTTATGACCCTCTGAGCAGAGAAACATCCGTAGATTTCTTTCTAAATGATGGTCTTAAATGTCTGTCTTTAATATTATCTCTGTACAGCATCATCTCGTTAAATTAACATTAAATAAGATTAATTGCACGTAAAGTGCTTAACAGGCTATCTTGGAGAAAAGTTAGCTATTACTTTTGTTATCTTATTTTTGAATCAAAATGTATATGTAGAATGCATATTTATCTTAGATCACATGTATGAAAGGACACTTTGAACATGGATGATGAGTAATTTATTTTTAATTTGAATTGACAGGAAAAAAAGGAATAAAACTTGGTTCTTTAGAAAGAAGAATGATTCTGAATATTACCATTATCATTGAGTTATGTTCCTGCATGGGATATTAGTGGTTCTGAATGAAACATCTCACAGTCTAGTCAGCTCCTTACACAATGCAGCCACCAAAACTCTTATACAGCCATGTTTAGCGAAGGCAAGCTCACCAGCTCCATTTTTCAGTGTATATTTCTCCAACTATCCAGATATTGAACTGAAATCCATGTTCTTAAAGCGTCTACCCAAGCATCTTAAGTCTGCCCCCTTGAGGCCACTCAAAGCAAAGCTCCTCTTTCTTCCCCAAGACTGTCTTTAAGCTTTTGGGAGAATCCCTTCAAGTTCTCCTGAGCCTTCTCTTCTTCAGGTTAAATATTCCTCATTCCCTTAGGTCTAGAGTCTCCTTTAGCATCGTGGCAGGTCTCTTCTATTCATACCTGGGTTTGCTGATGTCTAGACTTCACATCAATTCCTAGAAAAATCCTTCAACAAGTTATCAATCACTTTGCAATCGCCTTGGCAACCGTAAAGCCAGCAGAGCAAAGCAGCAAAGCTTTCAGAACAGCTGATTATACCAGGTGAATTTAATTTCCTGCCGTGTCAGTGCTTTATGAGAGACATGCCAGTAAATTCTCCATGTCTCAGGGGGACCGAACAAAGGGACATGGCATTAAATTAAAGCAGGAGAGTCTTCAGTTGGTCATATGAATGACTCCTTGGCCTGAGGTGAATCAATCATTCAAAGGGGCTAAACTGTAGCAGCTTTTCTTAGCTGGGGTTTTGCAAAAGAAATAAAACCTACAGAAAATTACTGGAGCGACTATTCTTCCCAACTGTCCCAAGAATGGTACTTGCCTATAACCCTCCTATGGACATAAAAGAGAAATTAAGTCTTTATAGACAATGTAATGGATGCCTCAGGGTGTAGTGCTTGGTTCTCTTGCTGAGGCTGAGGGAGATTGCTTTGAGTCCCCTTCAGATATGGGGTGTGTCGTGATGAATGTATTTGTGTGGTGGAAGTGTGTCATTCTTTTTCTTTTTTTTAAAACAGTTTTATTTATTTATTTATTTTTTTGTGAAGAAGATCAGCCCTGAGCTGACATCCATGTTAATCCTCCTCATTTTGCTGAGGAAGACTGGCTCTGAGCTAACATCTATTGCTGATCCTCCTCCTTTTTTTTTTTTTCCCCTAAAGCCCCAGTAGACAGTTGTATGTCACAGTTGCACAGCCTTCTAGTTGCTGTATGTGGGATGCGGCCTCAGCATGGCCGGAGTAGTGGTGCGTGGGTGCAGGCCCGGGATCCGAACCCGGGCCGCCAGTAGCAGAGCACGAGCACTTAACCGCTAGGCCACAGGTCCGGCCGGAAGTGTGTCATTCTGAATGTATCTGTGTGATGGAACCATTTTGGTGCAGAAGATAAAGTAGGGATGGGGGATCAGGAGACCTGGTGTAACCACAGGCCCTCCAGGACCAGTTCAACTGACCCCATCTTATCAACAGAGTAACTAAGAGTTGTCTTTCAGGAACTGAGACTTCTCATCCAGTTCAGGCCAGTTCAGACCACCAGCCCATCAACCGGGCCTGCGCAAATGCTTGATAAGGGACTTCTTTGATGTCAAGGAGCTAAAAACTCCATCCTCAGATGATGGTAACGCAGCCATTTCATGAACATGTATCCTAGGAAGAGGCATGAAGCCCGACTACACTTGCGCAGGTCATCAATTACCTCACTTCTCCTTACCTCCAATCATCTATCTCCACACTTCAGGACGCCCTGCCCTTCATCCCATAAATTGTGCTCCAAGCCCTGGATCAGGGAGAAAGATCTGAGGGCACATGCCCCCTGTCTCCTTGCAGCTCGCCCTTGCAAAATAAAGCTACATTTCTTTGCCCAAAAGCTGATGCTGTAACAATTGGCTTTTTAAAAATATATGTCAGGCAAGAGAACCCCAATTTTGTGCAGTAACACTAGGTTCTGGTTCCAGAATAGCTATAATGTTATTTATAACCTTAAAGAAATCATCTTCTTTCTTAGAACCTCAACCTTCACCCATGAAATGGAATGTTGTGCTAGGTGACATCTAAGGGCTTTCCTATTCTAAACTGAACAAGCCTGTAGTGGGAAGGAAGCATGTTGAGGGCCACTGAGATGAGTTCCTGGCTCTGAAGAGCTTCTGAGGACTTGGCAAGCAAAATCTGCCAATATCCTATAAAATGACTTGGTTATATTTTTTTCCCCATACTTTACCACTGTGATTCCTGCTATTCTGAATAGCAGGTGTACTATTATTTACTAAATATTTTTATTTGACATTGAATTACTTCTAAAACTCAAATACATTTATTTTTAAAGAAAATTTTGTATTGCTGCCATTACTGCACGTGGAAAACTGGTGTCATCTGCCACAAATAGAAGGTAACCATGAAAACAAAACAATGTTAATAAATTCTAGCTAGATTTTGTTGCCTGCCAAGGTTCTGAGCCCAAGCCCTACTCTCATTTTATTGAAAAGGAAAATTAGCCAGTGCTGGGGAGATATTAATGGTATTCTAGCACCAAGTGGGACTTTCTACATCTATTTTAAAAGATTGAAAGAAACTTAAAAAGGGAATAACTCCTAAGTAGTACACTGTTATTTAATGTGGTGTTACCGAAGTATTTAAAATAATTTTTTATTATATCTAGAGGTATCTCAGCCCAGACTTGTGCTAATAGACACACTGCTGTGAGAGGAAGAGCATGGGCTGTGGAGGCAGATGGACCTGGGTTGCAATGCTGATTCTGCCGTTAACCAGTGGAGTGCCTCAGGCGACACACTTAAGCCCTCTGGGCCTCAGAGTGTTCTTATATAAAATGAGGATAAAATCCTTTGTTGGATTGTTGAGGAGATAGAAAGAATGTATAAAAAACGGGGTTTGAAAAGGGAGGGAGAGAATTGAGAGATATGACAACAGAACACAACAGCTTAACTTGGACTGGCTGGGGGTCGAAGGGCCATTGCCAAACAGGGTGTAGAGAGCAGTGGCCTGAGTGTCTGTAGGACAGGAAGGGGTGATGAATTCCGATATGGCCATATCGAATTTGAGACTTTGGTTGGACATCAAAATGGTGTTTAAAATATCATAATGATTAGGAGATAAATAGATTTGAGGTGACGTGTCTGGGGGTGGTGGTCATTGCAGTAGAAGCATTTCCTGAATAGCAATACTTCAGGGTGCTTTTGATGGTTAAATGAAATAAAACATTTAAGGAACTTAGCAGAGTGTTTCAAAAAAAGTGTTTAGCATTGTCTTCATCACTATCGTTATCATCATTCTGGATTTTCTAGCACAGCTTCAATTTCAGGACATTATATCTGTTTCTCAAGGGCAGTCCTCTAAATGAATAAATAAATTGATCCAAGAGGGGAAAAAAAACCCTTTGTATGCATTGAACTACTAAGAGTGGTAAGCTTTGGGGTGGATTTTTGGGAGATATCTTAGGTTGGATTTCCTAGCAGCTGCCGCTGAGATGGGGGTTTGTGTGCAAGTGATTGATGGAGGAAGGGCTCCCAAGAGAAACCAGGCAGGGAGTGGGGGAAGCAAAGTCGGTGCCTGGCTGCAGGCAGAGAGCCAGCACAGCCTGATGCTGTGAGGAGCTCTGGAGCAGCTCTGGAGCCTACTGCTTGGTTTGAAGTCCTGCCTCCTCCAACTCTTAGCTGTAAAACCCTGAACCAGTTACTTAATCTCCCTGGGTCTCCATTTCTATAAATTGGGGCTGTTGATCATAGTAAGTCACAACCTTATGGGGTTGTTATGAGGATCAAATGAGTGAATATCTGCAAAGTGGTTAGAACTGGCCTGGTACATAGCAAGTGCTAAATTAATTACTGATGTGAAGTCTAGAGAAGCCGTGGAAAGGTCTGTTAGATAGGGCACTTGGGGAACTTCTCGCAGGGAAGAGATTGTGTACGCAACCTCTCGGGCTAAAGGACCCCTAAGTGCAAACTGCCCAGTGCTGTGGCCTAGGAAGAGGAAATGCATGATGTCCTGTGGGGCCTGCAGGAAAGCAGAAGTGAAACGATTGTGGGGGATCAAGCAGTATCTGCTGGAGAAAAGGAGGGCAGGAAGCAAGGCTAAAGGGGAAACAGTGGGAGAAGGTAAAGCTGACTGTGCTGGGAAGAAGGGCAAAGGAAGAGAGACGTCCTCAGTCTGCTCAGGAAAGTGAACAGGGCTGGCTTCTCCCTAGAGTGGTGCCTTCTGCTGGGTGACACAGAGGGAAAGATCTCACTGGGTCTCCTCAAAGGAGAGGAGGTCCAGATGTCCCAGCTAAATCTAGTCCCTGTGGGGCAGTGAAGCACGCCCCGGGCCCAGAGGAAGGAGAGTCCTGTTCTGGCCCTCACACTTCATGTGCAACTGCCCACCCCGGGTTTCCTCATCTGTAAACAGAGAAAGTTGAATCGAGTGATCACATCGTAGACAATAGTTGGCTGTTAAGGGGTCTGAGAGACAATAAGCACAGTTTTTATTTATTACGTGTGTATCATATACCAGGAGCTGGGCTAAGCACCTTATACACATACTCTCTTCTTTTTTTTTATTTTTTAATTATTTTTTTTGTGAGGAAGATCAGCCCTGAGCCAACATCCATGCCAATCCTCCTCTTTTTGCTGAGGAAGACTGGCCCTGGGCTAACATTCGTGCCCATCTTCCTCCACTTTATGTGGGACGCCGCCACAGCATGGCCTGACAAGTGGTGCCTCGGTGCGCACCCGGGATCCGAACTCAGGCCGCCAGTAGCGGAGCACGCGCACTTAACCGTTATGCCACAGGGCCGGCCCCCATCCTCTCTTCTTTTATTCTCATTTCTGTACAACGTTACAAGGTAGACACAGTTATTCTCATTTTACAGATGAGAAAACTGAGGTTTAAAGAAATTAATTCAGAGTTGGGCTTTTGATCAGGGTGAGCTAGGTTTGAATCCCTTCTGCTCCTTTTACCTACTGTGTAATTTGGTAGATGAGGAGGGGACCAGTAAGACGTGAGATGGGCTATACGTTTTGAAAGCCCCTGAATGCTGGGATAAGGAGGTGAGGCATAAGAGAAATCATGGAAGGAGGTTGAAAGCTGCAATCCAGAAAAAAGCTGATGGTGAGATAAATGCGACTATCTCACAGGGATGTACCCAGCAGCCCTGTGCCAAATTAGTGGATGAAGAAAGAAACCAATTTGGCAAGGGGAGTAACATGGCCCTGCTCCCATGGCTCTTTGCTGAGTGCCAGGTCTTTGCTTTCTCCTTTGTAATGCAGATTTTTACTCCTCTCCTCCCTACCCCCAGACTGGTGGTGAGAATCAAATACACAAATGTGTGTGCAACTGCGCGACTGGTTGCTGGCAAAGGGCTGTATTCCTATAGAGAATTGTGATTATTACTGCGAGAAAATATAGGACAGACCTCAGCAAGTGGAGAATTCAGGTTGACACAGGGAGAGGGATGTGTGGCACGCTGTGGGAACATATGGAGTGGTCATCTGGGCAATGAAGGATGAAAGGAAATGACCGGATTGACATGCAAAATCCAGAAACAACGAGAAACTTTTTTTTATCTACCACAGGGGCGAAATTTAATGCTTTACAAAAACTCAGGGTTGGAAACAGACATGCATAGACACTATTATTGTTGCATTAAAATTTAAAATGCACATACCCTTTGACTCAGCAATTCCACTGCTAGGAATTTTTCTTGGAAGTATATGCACACAGATATGTAAAGGATATACGTAAAGGATGTTCATTGCAGTATTTTTTAGCATAATAAAAACACAAAAACTGAAAATAACCTAAATGTTTATAAAAGGAAAATGGCTAAATAAATTAATGTATTAACATACTATGGATTATTATGCAAACATGGATATTTATAGCAGCTTTATTCATAATTGCCAAAATTTGGAATCAACCAAGATGTCCTTCAGTAGGTGAATAGATAAATAAATTGTGGTACACCCAGACAATGGAGTATTATTCAGTGCTACGAAGAAATGAGCTATTAAGCCATGAAAAGACATGGAGGAAACATAAATGCATTTTACTGAGTGAAAGAAGCCAATCTGAAAAGGCTACATACTGTATGATTCCAACTATGGAATCAGTAAAAAGCAAAACTATGGAAACAGTAAAAAGACCAGTGATTGCCAGGGGTTACAGAGGAAGGGGGGATACATAGGCAGAGCACAGAAGATTTTTAGGGCAGCGAAACCATTCTGTATGATACTATGAACTGTTCTGTGTGATACTGCAGTGGTGGATATATGACATTATACATTTGTTAAGACCCTTATAATGTACAACCCAAGAATGAACCCTAATGTAAACTATGGACTTTGGGGGATTATGACTTGGTGTAGGTTCACCAACTGTAATAAATGTACTGCTCTGGTGGGGGAGGCTATGCATGTGTGGGGCAGGGGGTATATGGGAAATCTCTGTACCTTCCTCTCAATTTTGCTGTGAACCTAAAATGCTCCAAAAAACAAAATCTATTTTTTTTTTCAAAAAAAGAGGTAGCTCTGTACCAACTGATATGAAGCAATGTCCAAAACATATCATAAAATATTAAAGTTAATGGTACAACAGTGTAACATGTCCCCATTTGTGTAAACAAACCATGTATGTAGCATCTACCTAACAACACAAATATGCATCAATAGGGAGATGTGTAAATAACAAGTTAGTGTAACTGTAGAATGGAATTTCACCCTGTAGTTCAAAAGAATGAGCTAGATATATGTGCTGATTCATAAAGATCTCCAAGATATTAAGTGAAAAGGGTTGAAACAAAGCAGTATGTATATCACCTTTTTGTATAAATAATGTAGGTTTCTCTTTTCACAAACATATTTTGGAAAGACATTCAGAAACAGTTAACACGTTTAATATGGGGGACTAGGGACTGGGCGATGGGGCTGGTGGAGAGGGCAAGACAGTATACTTTTACTTTCATTTTTTACTCATCTGTTCTGTTTGAATTTTTACTATGAGTACTATTAAAAAGTACAATTTAATAAAAAAAAATGCTTCACAGAATTCTAGAATATACTGTCACGGCCACAAGAGTCCTTTCCTTTGACTACCCTTTTTCGGTGAAGAAACTGAGATACAATTTAAGCAAAAGTTAGTGACCTCAATAACAAGTCTGTGCCTATGGAGACTAGGTGTGGGGATGGGGAGGGGATGTGCAACAGATAACAGCAAAGAAGTAAAAGTAGAAACAGTGAGAATTTTTAGTAACCTCTTTGGAGGGAGAAGCGGAAGGGTGTGAGAAGACATCAGGAAATGAAAATAAAGACGGCAAAAACTTGAACAAATGAGGAAGCTATAAGAGAAAAGACTGGGCTTGCTAGAGCACTTTCCAGGGCCTCTTGTCTTCTTGCAGTGTATGTTAGTGGGTGTCTCTGTCTGTGTTGCTGATGCAGCCGTTTTGGACAGTCCAGTGGATAAGCAGGGCTGTGAATCATTCTGCCTCAGAATTGGAGTACCCTTAGGATCAACTAGCCCAGCAGAGCCCTCCCTTCATCAGAGCAGCCTCTGAGGCAGCCACAGACAGCAACGGGAGTGGTGAGAGGCCTTGGGTCCCACCCAACCAGTGCAACTCCATTTGTAGCTGCTTTCTATGTCCTGCTCCTCCATAAAATTAGATTTGTGCAAATCTTCCATTACTAAAAAGATACCCACTGATAGCTCAACCCTTTCATGGTACAAATGGGGAAACTGAGATCCACAGTGAGGAAAGTTGAGAAATATCACGGGATAGTGGGAGGAATGGATCAGACGCCAGGGCGTCTCTTAAAGCTTTTTATTATGTTTTGTTAAGACTGTAAGGAAGAGAAAAAGGCCTGGAGGCAAGTTTAAATTACAATGGCTTAGGTTGAAAAGGAATGTTCCTAAGGAAAAAATATTAGACTCACAAAAACCAATCAGGAGAAAAAAATCAGAAGTTAGAATACACAGAAGAGGAACATTGAGCCTAAATATTTTTGAGGATGAATTGAACCATAAAATGGAAACTTGAAGAATTGAATGGCAGGGATTTAAAAAAATATTCGGTGGTGCAACCATGTTTTGATTACCTACTATGGGCCAGACACTTTTTAAAGCACTATTAACACAGTGATGAATAAGTCAGATGCAATTCCTGTCCTCAGTGGGTTTGCCATCTACTGCACAGTTTGGCAGTTTGCACAAAACAAGACCATGGATTGACTTGTACAAGCTCACATTTGACATACTCTTGTGACTACCAAGTATTTGCAAAGTGCAGCAAAGCCTGATGTACCTGTCAGGCATAAGAAAAGATGTTGGCCTCAGCATCTGTGAAGTTTCTAGTGCAGAAACCCAGAATCCTAGAGCCACCCAACTCTCATTGCACAGATGAGGAGCCTGAGGCCCATAGGTGGGAAGGGGCTCAGCCAGTGTCACACAGCAAGTTGGAGGCAGTGCTGGGAGCAGAACCCAGAACCCAACCAGCTATCATTGCTCCATCCTGCCCCACTTATCACAGTGGTCAGATGCAGGACATTTTGGGGTCAGATAGACCTGGGTCTGCATTCTAGTTCTGCCACTTGCTGCTGGCTTTGTGATCTTGGGCAAGTTTCTATCTTAACCTCAATCCCTTCATCTGTAAAATGGGGATAGTAACTGTAATTCCCGTGACGGCTTATCTCCAAGATGGCCATCACTGATTCCTCCCCTCCTGTATGCAAATGTCATTGCCCCTTCAAGAAGTGGAGTTTATTCTTTCACCTCCTTGAATCTGGTCTGACTTGTGACTGCTGTGACCAATGAATACAGCAGAAGTGACGCTGACAGTCCCAGGGCTAGTCTTCACTAGGACTGGCAACTTCTGCCTGTCTCTCCTGAATTGCTTGCTTTAGGGGCAGACCTCCGCCATAGACACTACTCAGAGACCTCTTTGGGTGAAGATGGAGCCCAAAGTGGTCCTGAGGAGAAACCACATGGAGAGAGATGCCCCCAGCTCTTCCCACCCTTCCAGTGCAGCCCAGCCTTCAGATGACCCCAGCCCCAGCCACCATCTGGCTGTAAATGCATGAGGAGCCCCGAGCAAAACCCAAGCTGCTGAGCCCCTTCCACAGTTAAGAGGGAGAATCATGAAACGATTGTTGCATTAAGCTACTGAGTTTTGGGTTGTTTGTTACACTGCAGTGTAAGGGAACTTCTGAGGCTATTGTGTGGATTGACAACACAACAGTTTTGAACAGGGCCTGGCGCATGGTGAAACTGAATCAATGGTAGCTTTTTATTTGCATGAACTAAAAGCAAATAACAAATCCCAAACACTTCCATCAGTCTCTTATAAAAAGAGTGTGTCTGCAGCACCCTAATGGATGCATTTGCAGACCATACAGAACAAACCTCATCCCACCTCCATCCGACAGCTCCGAGCCTTTGACGACAGTACGCCATGCTCCTCACAGCGTGCTCCCATCACACTGGCCTTCTCAGTCCTTCCAGTGAGTCAGGTATTTGCACGTGCTGTTCCTGATGCCTAAAAGCCTTTCCTTTCCCCTGTTTACCTTAAGAGCGCTTACTCATCTCTTAGCTCTCAGCTAAATCATTATTTCCTCTGGGAGTCTGGTCCCCACCCTCTGGGACACGCCCTCGGAACACAGTGCCCCTCGCCTTCCCAGCCCTTATCTCAGTTTTGCACCTTTGCATTTATTGGTGAGATCATTCAGTCAAGGTCTTTCCCAGAAGACTCCCTCAGGGCAGGGGCAATGTCAATTTTCTTTGCTTTTGCTTATCACTATACCCCCCAAACCTAGCACAGCTGGAACCCCACCACCTGTAAATGCTCAATAAACACTTTTTGCAAGCAAGCCAGCCAACTCCCGTTTTCCTTGTACCTTTTCTTCTTTAGACTAAGCATCCCAGTCCCTTCAAGGTGTAGGACTTAGTTCTGACTTCATTCCTCCTCTCTTCCCCTGACCTCTGGTCCAGGCTGCTCAGCCCACATGCCCTTCCCTCCCAGCCACCGCTGGGGCTCAGCCCTCAAGCCCTGTAATCAGTGGCTTATTTAGTTCTGCTATTTGGGGAGGAGGCATCTCTAATACTAAGCAGTTCCTCCTCTACAATTTTCTGCTCTCAAACAAGACACTTCCTTCCTCAAACTTGAACAGTGGGTCCCCAGGAGTCCAGGCAAAACTACAACATTGGCAGTCCTCTTGGGCTCCCAGCCCCTCCCTGCATCAATTCTCCCAACACCACACCCCTCCTCTCCCATCCAGCTTCCCTCTCCCCTGCCCCAGTTAAGGCACCTGGAATATTATCTTTCCACCACCTCCAGTCCCTCCCCCTCCAGTCCCTCCTTCACACCAGCTACCTCAGGAATTTGCTGAACTACAAATATGCTCTCCTTACTTCCCAGTTTAAGACCTTCAGTGAACCTCCCCTACCCTCTTTGCCTTTAGCAGATGTTGCAGATTGACAGCCACAGAGCATATCTGGCTACGGTCTGTGGTCTTTGGTTTGGCTTAGAGAGTTAAAAAATTATTAGGTGCTAATATTTAAAAAATTGGGGACTTTCACATAAAATTCCAGATGCCCAGTTTCTCTTAAAAATATCAGTGATCCAGCCACATTGGAAATATAGAATAATGAGTTGAAGCTAAAGAGCCCTTTGGGCACAAGGTCTTGAATTTGCCACAGTATTCACCACTCCCTAATGTCCACATCTTTCAGGCCAGTGGTCAGCTGCCATTTATCATTGCACTCGCAGTGGCTCACCCCAAGCTTTTCACTCATTATACTGCCTTCCTGGTTTCTGTAGGCCTTGCATTGCCATACCTCCCTGGCTTATAAGAATTCTCAATTTCTGAGCCTGTCAAGAAGCAGAAAAGAAGAAAAAGAATAAGGAACATTTTCCCCAGTCAGTCCCTCATAGTCCAGTAGCATTTGTAATTCACAGAGAAATTTTAATTTTGTGTGTGTGAAATTATGGTTAATTTTTATTTTCTTCTCTATGCTTTGCTATAGTTCCCAAATTTTCTATACTACACGTGTGTTCCTTTTGCAAAACTAGAATTAAGTAAGGGAACTATCTACCAAATTTTAGCTATGTCTATAAAATCTACAGTATTTAGTTCTCCTTTATATATTTTCTCACACTCTAGGCTCCGTTCTCTAAGTAGGTCACTTCCTATCACAGGATACTACCATTAGGTCATAAATTAAGATAAATTCAAGTCACTTTTTACTTCTCCTTCTTATAGTTTTACTTTTTTAGGTAATTATTTAGTTGAAGCACAAAGCATACATGTATGAGCAAAAATCTGAAGTATAATTAATACATTTTTATAAATACATTTTAATGCTTCATGCATTTTCATAAAATGACTACACTTTTGTAAATAGCACCCAGGTCGAGAAAGCACTTGCGCGTGTATTAGCTCATGGATCCTCATGGTCTGGAGATGCAGGCAGAATTGTAGGTGAGGAAAGTAAGGTTCACAGGAGGCAAAAATAAATGCCTTGCTTTAGGTCTCCCAGCTGGCCTGTGGCTGCACTGAGACTGAATCGGCCTCCCCGCACCGGGATTGAACTCCCCACAAGACCACGGGAGGCAGAGCAAGGCTAGGATGAGAGGACCAGAGAAAATATTGCTGATGTGAATCAGACACACAGTAGATCTGGGCGCAGTGTGTGCACAAAACAGTGCTCTTTTCACTCGCCTCCTCCCCACTTGCTCCCCCCCGCCCCCCCGCATTTCGGTTGTTTGCTCATTTCGCTGAATGCAAAACATTCCCCTCAGTGACTCATTTTGGAATCAGTTTGTCTAAGAGAGTCGCCATATTGGAGAAATACAGCCCTGGCTTCCTTCCTCTGCCTTCTTTGGAACATGTAAACAGTAGCTGCAGAATGGGAAAAAGGAAATGTATTTATTTGATGGCTAAAGCCTGGCACAGGATCCTCTAGAGGGACAACGTCACTCAGAAATCCCCAGCAACTCCCTGTCAAATCCCTGTTCTTACTCGGAAAGGCCCTTACAGGTCATCTAGTTCCTTCCCCTGCCATGGGTAGCAGGGAACCTGAAGCTCAGAGGAGGGAAGCTGCTCGCCCAGGGACATAATCAATCTGAGAGCCAGAGTTAGAAACCGATTGCCAGGAATCTTTCCTAATTATGTGAAATCTATACACCTTTATATCAGGTTCTTGGCTTGTGCTGGTTATGTGTGTATTGCCTCTCAGCTCCTATCCCACCTTCCTATCTCCGCTCTGTGATGCCGGGGCTGGGAGTCTGCAAACTACACTGCTTGGAGTTTCTTGTTGGGTATCTTGATGTTTCCCTCTGACAGCAGAGGACAGTCATGGCTCTACCTCCAGCAACTTTCAGCACACTTGTATCAGCAGTGGTCTTCTCCGACTCAGAAATGTGAGCTACAGCCACTTGGCTTCTGCCTGTCTGAGATCTAAGCCATAGCCATGCATGGGACCCTCCTCTAACTCTTAGTTTCTGGTAACCTTTCCATTTCCCTTCTGTTCCCTCAGTCCCAGGGGTGGTAGCTGCTTCCTGCAGTTATTCATATCTGGATTTTCTCAGCATTCCCTTTTTACTTTTACATCCTTCCAACAATCAAGTCCCTGTATTAAATACCTTTTGTTTGAAATACCTAGCATGGTTTCTGATCTTCAAACTAAACTCCATCTGATATACTGCTTAAAAAATTTTGCTAATTTTTGTAGCTTTCTTCTTCTAACCTTCCAGAAAAACCTAAAATAGGTGATCCCCAGAATATGGGACGAGACATTAACATTCATTAATTCAACAAATATTTACTTAGGATCCATTTGGGTTTTGAGACTCAATATTAAGCAATCCTTTTCCATGAGGCATTTGAAGTCTTGTGGGGAGAGAAGCAGAAAACAAGCAAGTATAGTGCAAAGTGAGAAGAGTTGTGGAGGTGTTCTTACTGGGACACTGGAAGACTGTGAGAAAGGGCCCTGATCTAACTGGTGGATTGGCAAAATGTTAGAGGGGAATTTTGCAAGAAAGCAATACCCAACTGAAACCTGAGGGACGAGTAGGAGTTTGCCAAACAAATTGGTGCGTGTAGGAGGTTGCTGGAAGAAGTATTATGGGCAGAGATGATAAGAGAACATGTCAGGGCCTATTATAGGTTGAGTTATGTCTCCCCAAAATTTATATGTTGAAGTTCTAACCCCCGGTATCTCACAATGTGAACTTATTTGGAAATGGGGTTGTTGCAGATGTAATTTGTTAAGATGAGGTTGTACTGGAGTAAGGTGGACCCCCACAATATGTCTGGAGACCTTATGAAAAGGGAGAAGTTTGGAGACAGACACACACACACATACACACACACCACACACAGGGAGAATGCCACGTGAAGATGAAGGCAGAGATTGTTGCATCTATAAGCCAAGGAATGCCAAAGACTGCCAGCAAACCACCAGAAGCTAGGAGAGGGGCATGGAATAGATTCTCCCTCACAGCTCTCAGAAGGAACTAACCTTGCCAGCACCTTGACCTTGGACTTCTAACCTCCAGAACTGTGAGACAATAAACTTCTGTTGTTTAAGTCACCCCGCCCATGGTACTTTGTTATGGCAGCCTGAGCAAACTAATACAGGATCTAATCATGAAGCGGAATAAAAGGCTTGTTGGTAACACCATACATTTAATGAGCACTTATACAACAGGCTCTGTTCTAAGTGTTTTATAGGAATTAACTCATTTAATCTTCATGATAACTCTAAGCGGTAGGTACTATTATTATCTCATTTTGACAAATAAGGAGAATGAGTATAGAGAGTGTAGGTGACTTGGTCAAGGCTACCCAGTTAACAAGTGATGTTATCAGGCTGGGCTTTGAATCTAGGCTGAGAATGAACATCTAACCACTACATAATACTGCTACCTGGTGAAACGTTTGATTTTTACATTGAGAGCAATGGCTGCCATTGGAAATTTTTTAAGTCGAGTTTATCAAGGTATAGTTTACAAACAGTGAAATTTACTCTCTTTAGGTATGTATTCTATGGATTTTGACAAACACATACAGTTGTGTAACCACCACCATTATGAGTAGTGTAACGACCACCATCGGAGGGTTTTCAGAACAGTGACATGATACAATTTTCATTTTAGAAATATCATCCTGGTTACAGTATGGAAAACAAATTGGAAAGGGGCAAGAATGGAAACAGAGATAGAAGATGGTGGTAGCTTGGACCTGAGCAAGACTGGAGGACATAAAGAGAACTGAACAGATGCCAGAGCTGTTAGAGGCAGAATCTATGGACCTTCGAAACCATTTCTTCTTGAAGCTTTTAACGTGTAAACTGGGTCAAATACAATCTGAACGACCCCTTATTATCTGAGAGTTTTCAGTAAAGATAATTTTTAAAAAATCTAATTAGCTGACACACCAGCAATAATATATACTCACCTATTGCTGCTCCTTTCTTGTAACCTACTCTGGCCAGGAGTCACTCAATTAAGGTTAGAAGAATTACAATTGAACCTGAGCAAATTATATAATTTTGTAGTTATTAAATTATACGAAAATTACATCATGAAATTGGATTCATGATGAAAAATTTACTGACAAACGGGGGAAGAGGCTTCAACAAAGCTTCTGTGTGTATTTGCTTTAAATTTGAGGCATTTTCAATAGTCGTTTACCAGCTGTGGACACTCTTGAGACATTAACGCCTTTAGTTCCAATTCCACGTCTCCTGCGTTTGCTCGTTTCTTACGCTTTCCTTCTAGTCATTTCATTCTTTGCTCAAAGGTCCCCTCCTCAGACTGCCTTCGCTGACCACCCCATGTAAAATAGCCACCAGACTGCACCTGTCACTCTCAATCTCTTACCTTGCTTTATTTCCTCCATGTGGCTTATCTTTTTCCAGAACTTTTAACCTGTTTATTCTGTATTCCTCACCCCTGCCATCCCTAAAATACAAGCTCCGTGAACGCAGGGACTTTGTTTATATTGGTTATTGTTGTATTCTCAGTGTCTGGCCTGGTGCCTGGCACATAATGGTCACTTAATAAATATTTGTGGAGTGAGTGAATAAAGCTATAGTCCACTATGGGAAGATTTCAATATCGACGACCTAGGGCAGCCACTTCAATTTGCGGATGAGGAAATTAAGGCCTAGGGAGGTAAAGAAACTGGCTTAAGTTTCTGCAGGTTGGTGGCTGGGCGTAGATGGTACCCAAGTTCCCTGGTTCTGGTCTAGACCTCTTTCCACTGCTTTCTGTGGCCTCTCGAGCCTGTCTGGTCCCTGCACAGCAGAGTGGGTTAAGAACATGCACGTCAGAAACCATCAGGTCTGGTGGTTTAAATCTAAATTCCACCACTTGGGCAGGTGTTGCCTTACCTCTCTGAACTTGTTTTACTCACCTATAAGTCCGGGACAAAATATGACCGAGCTGGTAGCATTACTGCGAGCCTTAAACGAAATAATTCAGTCAAAGCGCTTTGTGCAGGGGGCCTGGCACAAAATAAATTCTCCATAAATATTAGATATTGCTGTTCCTTCATGAGGACCACCAGTGGGCGTCATATCTTTCCTGACTTCTGGTAAGCTTGAATAACTTCTCATTTTAATTTTAAGCTGTAGATGACAGTGAAATACTAGGGGATACGCTAATGTATGATGGAAAAAAAGGAAGAGTGTTCCCCTGTACAGGAAGGGGACATGCATGTGGAAAGAACTAGTCCCCTTCCTCATCAAATCCTATTTTCCTCATCTGTAGAGTGGAGTGTTGAACCTCAATAATCTCTATGATGCTGTCTATGTCTGACATTGTATGATTCATCCCCTGAAAATAGAATGAGGTTAAAATGGTTCCTGCCGAGTATGGGGGAGAAGTTGAAGGAAAGTAACCCGGTGCATCAACCTCTTCCTTTTCCTCTAACAATAGTGGATTGCTTTGAAATTCATTTTTTCTTAATGAATAGTCACTGCATGTTTCCTATGAGCCAGGCCATGTGATGGGCACGGGAATGGCTTTGCCTGTGAGAATCTGAATGGATGGGTTTTCCCTGTTTCTTTCAGGCATGAAAGTGATCCTGGGCCAAATGCTCTATTAGTTTCCTAGGGCTGTCATAAACTGGATGGCTTAAAATAACAAAAATTCATTATCTCACAGATTTGGAGGCTAGAAGTCCAAAATCAAAGTGTCGGCAGTGTTGATTCCTTCTGAGGACTTTGAAGGAGAAGCTGTCCCATGTCCCTCTCCTAGCTCCTGGTGGTTTTCTGGCAGTATTTGGTGTTCCTTGGCTTGTAGATGCTTCACCCCATCTCTGCCTTCATCTTCCCATGGCCTTCTTCCTGTGTGTGTATCTCTTCCTGTGTCCAAAATTCCCCTTTTTATAAGGATGCCAGTCATATTGGATTAGGGTCCACCCTAGTGACCTCACCTTAACTTGAACATCAGCAAAGACCGCGTTTCCAAATAAGGTCACATTCACAGGTGTTGGGGTTTAGGACTTCAAGTTCTTTTATGGTGACACAATTCAACCCATAACAAGCACCCTTCCAGCCTCAAATAGCAAGCTTGAGCCTTCCCCACAGAGAGGCCAGAATATGTTCTCTTGCCTCTGACTTCCCGTGGAATTAGGCTCACAGCTCCTGAATACCACGAGCCCATGAGTACAGCCCAAGATTCCAGTTGTGTTTCTGGCAGTCACCTCCCATAATGGGCTCATGTTAAGCTTGCAGTTAATTAAAAGGCCCAGATTTCTTTCATACTAGTTGACAAACCAGTTCATCACACCCAGGGCTTGAACAGCTGGTTTTATGAAACTAAGCACTGAACTTTACAGATTCCTAAATGATTAATTTTGAATGGCTCGAGTTGGTATCATGAGAACTCAAGTTACCAACAACTTTAGGCCCATAAACAATTTCTTTAGATGCCATTTCTCTATGGCCCCAGGCCCCAGTTAAGAGGGCTCTTCCGTCCGAGTGATCAGTCCCATTAGTCATAGGCCTGTAGCTCCTTGTGAGTAATCTATCCCATCACTGGAGCCTTACTTATAAGGTCTCCTCTGGCCCAGGCACTGGAGGTCTCCAGGCAGGGCTAGGATTAGGGTGAGGTGAGTGAGGTGAATCATGTAAATGCTGGGTTGGATCCTGTCTTTCTTTAAAATTTGGATATTTTGTTCATTATGGATGTTTTACATTAATTTTTATTTTTAAAAATGTTGCATGGAAATATTATTTATCTTGCCACCCTCTTAAAATTTGCACTGTAGATGAGTGCCTCACTCAACCCACCTTGGTCTCAGCTTTTTGGCATGGATTCTGGTAGGGCAGAGAGGGGTCTGGGACCAGGCTCATAAGTGGAAGTCAAGACACCTGGGCCCTCACCCCAGCTCTACTATTAATTACCTGTGCATCAAGGAGTAAGTTACTTCCCCTTTCTGGGCCTCAGTTTCTCAAAATGCAAAATTATGTGGATAGACTCCATGATTTTAAGGTATAAACTAATCCCAAGGTTCTGTGATGCTAACCAGAGCCCTGGCTGGAGGTCTGGAGCCCTCTGATCCTACCTCTACTGTTCACTGACTATGTGACCTTGGGCAAGTCACTTCCCAATTAGACAAACAAGTTTCCTTATCTCCATTAACTAGGGTGGATTCAAATGATCTTCAAGGCTCTTTTGAGCTCGGTATTTCTCTGATCCTTTTTCCGTTTAAAGGCAAACAATAATATCCAAACACTATAAACAGTGCTGGCAGCCAGGTGCCAGTTATAAGCAACCATATTTTAACAAAAGGACTTACTCAAGAGCCAAGTTAGTTATCTGGCAAGATGTCAGGGAGCCTTCTCTACAAGGAAAGAGAATTTAATGTCAAACAGGCAATATCTAACTATTGTTTAATTTTGAAACACCCTCATTAGAAACTTGAGCCCATGTATTTTGCTATTGAAGAGGAAAGTACAGATCAAGGTACTGGTATTTTTCATTGACATGTTGGCATTTCATCCCATGACGTGGAAAAAGCCCTCATGGTAGCTCAGTGTGAGTCTGTGTAACCTTGAGAAAGACTTGTAACCACTTTGGAATTCTTTTTCACCAGTGAAATAGGGACAATGAGGCCTGCTCGTGGGGTTACTGCAGAAATCAAGTAAGATACGAGTACATGTGAAAATGCAGTTTGAACTAAAGAGTTCGTGTAAGTTACAAAATCTCATTCAAAATTACTCGAGGGCTATTCGAAAATGTATGTCAAAGACATTTAAGATGACTCAGTAATTCAACCTCCAGGTATTAAGTCTGGGGAGCTAATTAAGAATATGGACAAAGATGTAGTTGTTGTTTATTTATTGCAACATCTTTATAATGAAAACAAGCAAGCAAAAAAACAGCTTACTGGTGCAATAATAGAGGATTGGTTGAGTATATTGTAATACTTCCATTTGATTGAATATTATGCAGATGCTGAAAATGACTTCATGGAAGCATATTTATTGACGTATAGATGCTCAGAACATACAATTGAGTGGAAATTACAAAGTAGTATATAGAGCATAAGTTCATTTTTGTAAAAATACACCTGGGTTATCTCTAGGTGATAGTATAATAAGTTTAATGTTTTTTCTTTGCTTATCTGAATTTTCTGATTTTTCTACAATGAACATATGTGATGTAACATTTTTAAAGGCTATCATAGGGCTGGCCCCATGGCTTAGTGGTTAAGTGCTCGAGCTCTGCTACTGGCGGCCCGGGTTCAGATCCTGGGCGCGCACCGACGCACTGCTTCTCCAGCCATGTTGAGGCCAGGTCCCACATACAGCAACTAGAAGGATGTGCAACTATGACATACAACTATCTACTGGGGCTTTGGGGCAAAAAAACAAAAGGAGGAGGATTGGCAATAGATGTTAGCTCAGAGCCGGTCTTCCTCAGCAAAAAGAGGAGGATTAGCACGGATGTTAGCTCAGGGCTGATCTTCCTCAAAAAAATAAATAAATAAAAATAAAAATAAAGGCTATCGTAAAAACAAGTATAGATACATCCAAGAAATTGCTCTTTTGCAAATGGTATTGATCTCATGTTAAAAAGAAATGAACAAATATCAGAGATTGTTATGATTTTTTTTTTTTAATTTTTAGGAACTAGCATTTTGTGGAATCTTGATCTGGAAGATTATTTTCATTTTGCCTAAATTTCCCTACTCTATATTCTTTTGCTGAGCACTCTGAATTTACTCAATGAGTCATTCACTCACTCATTCCTTCATCTTGCCAACATTTATTAAACACTTACTATGTCCAGGACAGTAGGTTAAGTACTACAGTTAGTGCTGTAATAGGGGTGCATAATGATTGCTTGACCCCCTTGTTCTATTCTTTCTCAATTTCTCCAACACAAACTTCAACCATCTCCAAGCTCCTAGCCTTGGAGTCATTATTCATTCCACTCCACACCCATTTTATCATAGTTGCTGCTGCTGACCACCTCCAGCCCCCCAACCCCTTCTCCCCCCAAATCCCACTGCCTTCAAGTTGCTGATTTTATTCCTTTCTCTTCCCTTCCACAACCACAGCTTGGTGCAAGCACCAGCCTCCTTCTCTGGGTCATTTCATCTCCAAGCTTTTGATAATCACACATCCCTGTCCACAACCGTCTTGAATACCCAAGCACAGTGTATATATTTATAAATCATATACAAGTGCCACTTTCAATCCATGTATTAAATATTAGAGTATTAATTTCTTAATTTTTTTTGAAACAATATAAATATAAGCAGATGTCATAATATTTTCTTGCTACACTCCAGTGGATCATCTTGTAAACTCCCTGGAATGTTTGCAGACCTCTCCTGTATCCTATAGTTCTAAACAGGACAGCAAAAGTGACCTTCTCATGCTTTTTATATTTGTTATGAACTTTACCAAACTCTGGTAAGTTTATATTGGCCTCATATTAACCCAAATGTCCGATCCCTGGCTTCAAGGTCTTATTACTCATTACGTCCCTGTTTTCGTCTCCACATAGGTCTTAGCTGGTTTTAGGCTGAAGTTGTTGCACTGGAGTTTCCCAACATATGTTTTATATGAAGATTCCTGAGGCCAAACAAAGTTGAGGAACCCTGCCAACTTCAGCCTCGTCTGGAAAAGTCCAGGTGTAAATGAGCACCTCAAAGATTCTGAGAAGGCCTCCAGTAAAGACGCCTGGTTACCTTTTTTGAACAGAGCTTTTCCCATGCTGACTCAACCTTTTTTTTTTTTTTTCGGTGAGGAAGATTAGCTAAGCTAACATCTGTTGCCAATCCTCTGCTTTTCACTGAGGAAGACTGGCCCTGGGCTAACATCCTTGCCCATCTTCCTCCACTTTATATGGGATGCCTGCCACAGCATGGCTTGACAAGCGGTGCATCGATGCGTGCCTGGAATCTGAACCTGAGAACCCAGGGCTGCTGAATCAGAGCTCATACACTTAACCGCTATGCCACCCGGCCGGCCCCGTGACTCAATTTTTTATTGTGTAACATTTATTCACACAGGTTGAAATAGTGTTAATGAGATACTTTGGTAAATGCTAACACACAACTTACTGACTCTGTCTGCATCAATACTTAACGTATTTACCATCACCAAGAATGGCCTCCTTCCTGTAAGCCAAACTGTCTTCTCTTCACTGAGATCCCCGTCCACCCCTTAAAGAAATCATCCCAGATGAACCATGACAACCCACCAATCTCCAATTATTTTAGAAAATCCCTGGTGTCTCACGGGCAGCTCAGTATAACAATCAGTTAGACAGTAGTCTTTTAAAAGTGTAGATCATATACGTCATTCGTCTGCTCAGAACCCTCCAATGCCTTCCCCAATCATACAGAAGATAGAGACTCCTTAGAGCCCAATGATCTGTCCCTTCTGCTTCTCCAGCCTAATTTCCATCCCCTTCTTATATCTTGCCAGTCACACTGGCCTTTCTCCAAAGATGCCAAGCTTATTTCTGCTTAGGGGCCTCTGCACTAGCTCTCCCCTTCACTGGGATGCTCTGAGCTCAGATCCCCACATGGCACACTCCTTCTCCTCATTCGGATCTCTCTCACACATCACCTTCCCAGTGAGGTCATCCTGGACCTCTGGACGTCAAGCCCCTGCTTCCTCTATTGGCTGTTTTCTGACCCATACTCTGCTGCTTTTCTGCCGTCGTCTCACCACTGCCTACATTCTGTTATATAATCATGAATTAGTATTTCTTGTCTTCCTTCTCCACCACAATGTAAGACCCAAGAGGGAAGGGAGTTTGCTTGTGTTCTTCACTACTCTATCCCTACAGCCTGGAAGAATGGCTGGCACACAGTAGGAATTCAAGAAATATTTGTTGAATAAGTGAATAAATAAAAATGTTTAGTCAAGGTTCAAATTCTGGTTATTTGCATGATTTAGTGGAATATCTGGGCCTCTATTTATGTTTCCCTTCACAGGGCTAACTGTTTTAATAAATGGGATTGCCTGATTATTTCTATTATTATACTCATCTCAATAATCCAACTACTAGACTGTAAATTTAAGAAGAAAAGAACAGTATTTTATTTATCATTCCATAGCCCATAGTCACAAGCACAGGACCTTAAAAATAAAAGGCACTGTAGACTTGATTCCTTCTTGTTCTGATTAGCACAACTCATTAAAACTTTGAAATATGTAGCATTCTTTACAGTATTTCAGTTTGATAGTAATGAAAACTTTATTATGCTTTTTATTATTTTTCAAGGAAAAATGCCATTTTAACCTTCCAAACATTAACTTTGATCTTTATGAAGAATCTCTGCAGTCTCAATGGCTTCTCAATATAGTTGTTGGTGCTCTTTGTTGTTGTTTTTATTGAATTTAAGGCACATCCTGATCCGCAGGCAGTGGGACTAAGGCAGTGGGCTGAGAAAGCCTTGGACTACGCACTCACCTAACTTCTTGAAGTCTCTGCAGTCACTTTCAGGTCTCTTTAGGCCTTGAGTAAGTTTGGAAAAATCATAAAGGAGATGGGAGGTCTTAACAAATATTGAGTTGAACTCATTGGCAAATAGAAATGTTCTCACCTCTGACATTCATTTCTGATGTGACAACAGGCAACTCACTTAACCCTTCTGCAAAATGGGTATAATGACAGTACTAACTGCATAGAGCTATTGTAAAGATTAAATGAACAATGCGTGTAAGATGTTTGGCACAGTGGCAGGTACTATTCTTTCATTTGGCTGTTTTTCTAGCACCAACTCCATTGCGTAGCATATAGTAAGGGTGGAGTAAATGTTAGATAATATAATTCTTAACTCAGATATCTCCTTTTTCCTAAAGCTTGCAGACTGACCCTTTATCAATCAATCAATGCATATTTTGTGAAGGCCTTTTCTGTATTTGGCACTCTATTAGGCATTGTAAGAGGATATGTAGACATGTAAGATATGTACTTGAGATGCTTATAACTCAGGGAGGAAGCATAAATGTATATTAACAACATTTGAAAACTCGGCAGACTGTGAGAATTGAAAATGGACTGGAAGTGATGGGAGACATCTGGATAAGTCATGCTTTGAAGGATAAATGCTACCTGTCATGCGGGGAGAGGAAAGGGCTCTCCATGGAGAATGAGGGGAGGAAAGGAGCAAGATTGGCAAGGGAGAGGTGTGGTGACAAAGGGAGTGAGGTTGACAGCAAGGAGGATAATGAGACATGCAAGGAGAGCTAGAGCTGGGGAGGCAGAGTGGGAGGAATCTTGGGCCTTGGTGACTAGGAATGAGGGGGTAATGACAAAGGAAAAAGACAGAGTGTCAATTTTGCAGCCCTGGCCGCCACTGGCAGCGGTGGTATCTATGACCGAGATGAGGCTTCAAGAGGAGAAGTGGGTGTGGGGCGGAGAGGAAGAAGATGGTGCTGTGGAGAGGACGAGTCACTCTGGGACTAGGTTCCTGGGGAAGGTTGGGAGGAAAGAGGAAATGGAGGATTTGGCTTAAGAAAAAAAGAGATGT
Organism: Ceratotherium simum simum; assembly: GCF_057802395.1. NCBI lineage: Eukaryota > Metazoa > Chordata > Mammalia > Perissodactyla > Rhinocerotidae > Ceratotherium > Ceratotherium simum. Next base: position 28,320,234 of record NC_141903.1, read on the forward strand.
TTCCCCAGAGATTGCAGGAGGGATGGGAGAAGGGTAATACCAATGATTGAAGCATATGTGCATAAAAGCACATTGATGATAGGTATCACGCAACACGCCCTTGTCAAGCATTAGCTCCTTTAATCAGATTTCATGGTGGTTCTATGAGCTGGGCCCTGTGAGGCTTGTATAAAGCCCAGGCTGCTTGTCCAGATTTGCATAGCCCCTAAGAGCAGAGCCTGGATTTAGACTCAGAGGGTCAGACTCAAGAGCCCACTCCCCAAACCTTCATGCTGCCCTGTTGTCCGAGGACAGGGAGGGACGATGCACGCAGGAGTGAGACGGGGCCACCCTTTCCAGTTAACTCAGGAGTAAGTCAGAGGCTGAGAGAAAAACTGGAAAGTGGGGTTGGGGAGAAAGGAGAAGGCAGGGTCCTGTGGGGTGAATTGAGGATTTAAGGAAAGAAGAAGTCCAGAAAAGCACTGTAGGAAAATATGTTGGAGAGGAAAACGAGAAAGAAACAAGAGGTCTGACTCAGAGGAGCACGAGAAGCTGTTCACAGTGGCCGAGAAAGTCGTCTGAGGTGAACCCTGGAGACAGGGGAAGGCTCACGTCCTCATCACCAGGGCAGCCCTTCAGAGCAGGGAAGGAGTTTTCGGGCTCCCTCCTCTAGGCTGAACACTGCTCTTTCCCGAGTGGGTAAGTCTGGGCTCTGGTATCTGCTTAGGGAGCAGTGAGGTGGAGGCTCTGGGAAAGCCAAGTACTTAGTGGGTCTGAGAGGCAGACCAGACCGAGGTTCACACTTAGCTCCTCCACTTACTGGCTGCGGATCCAGGGGCCCGGGATCCTTGTGCCTCAGTTTCCATAACTACACAGCACCTACTTCAGAAGAGTGTTGTTAGAATTAGATCTAGTTTCTAACGTAGGCTGTTGGAACTTCTCTGATGTATATACTATGGCCTGACAACTGTAAATGGCTATACTGAAGAAAGAAAAACAAAAGATTCAAACCATGGCTATTGGTTATTAGTTTGAAGAGAACTGTGTTCTAAAAAACTCTACGTACGCTAATAAAGCTTTAGTCATTAAGCAGATATATTACTATCATTACTTGCCATGAACCAAGTAATGGTTTGACACCATACCCAGCTCATTGGGTTAGCTTTTTGCTTGTTCTTTTACCATCTCTGTCATTCGCTGTGACCTTATCCACTTTTCACTGAATGTCACTTAGCAGTTTACACAAAGTGCTTTTCACTTACATTATTTCATTTTGTCCTTACAGCAAAATTATCAGGTAGGTGCTCACATTACCTCCATACTACAGACGAGGAAGACAGGTTCACATATGGGATGTGATCTCCTTAAGGCCACATGGATTTACTACCTCCAAAATCTGGTTGTTTTCTTTTTAATGTGACAAACACTCTGCCAATGCCCCACAGAACTGTTTGTTAATCAAATAAGAAAGGTGATTATGCCTTGAGCACGTGAAAAATGCTATAGTACAGTGTGGGGTTTGGGAAGACAAGGGCGGAGGACAGAGGAAACCAGGACGACTTGGCTTTGAATCCTGGCTCTGCCCACTGGCCAAGTCACCTAACCTTGTTGAAACTCCATTTCCAATTACTTATCATCTCTGTCCCTTAGCTCTGGAAAATGTAGACTAGTCTTTTTTACTCATGGGGTTGCTATGAAGATTAAAAGGGATAGTGTATCTGAGCATTGATCCCAGCCTAAAACATGCTGAATTAATTATGAGTTACTTTGTCTTTTATTTCATGTAATTCATCAGTGATCCACAAAACACATATTTATCTTTAATGCAAGGCGGACTTCTCTCCTGCCAGCTTGTCATAGATGGAGTAAAATCTCCTGAAGTCTTGAGGAGCTTGGTCTAGTGGTTAGAGAGCAGGGACTGAGTCACAAAGCCTGTTTCCAAAGTTAGTCACTTTGTAGATAGCGTTTTGCCTCAGTAAGAGTCAGAGCTGGGAAAGAAGGGAGACCCATTGGCTGGGTAGGGGTTGGGGATGGGACTTCTGCTTTCTATGGCCAGCAGCTCTGTAAAGACCAAGTGATGTTTCACTGGATGAATTATTTCACTTTATCATTGCTTCTGAAGTTTACAGTTTCCCAGCTTCCTTCTTTTTACTCCTCAAAGAAGCTGCTCTTGGAAACATCAGCCATACCTGCTGTGTGCACTTGGCCGGGTCTCTTCCCCTCTCTGGGCCTCCGGAAAGGGGGCTGGAGATTCAGGTGTGTTCTTTCTGTGTCAAGGAGAAAGAATGACATGATCCTCACACCCATCTTTTCCTGGATCCTGGTACATCACCCTGTAATTTCTGACTGGCTCCCAGGGACCTCATGCCAGCTGGTTGTTTCCATCCTGCCTACAGCTCTGCCATCCTCCCGGTATGGGGAAAACAGTGCTGGTGCTAGAGAGATTTAGCATTTTCAAGGGGTCAAATATCCCAGGGCCATTTGCTTTCTCAAGGCCCCAGGTAATCGCTTAGGAGTCAGAGGGATGGCCTCAACTTCACACAAAACCATTTGTCAGGAGTCACTTCCCATTTATGGCTGGTTGTTGTGGTTACCAAACAGATGGACATACATGGAATTGTATTTTTCCCTCTCTCTCTCTCATTTTTTTAATAGTGAGGTGGGGCCGTTGTGGGATTAGCTTAGAGCTATGAGTCACTGGGTATAGGACATGTTCCTATTTGTCTTAGCATTTTATTATTATTATTGAGGTGTGTGAGGCCCTGCAGATACCGAGCCCTTGCTGGACCACCTCTCCTCCAGATGGCCTCCATGTTCCCATATATGTCATAAGCATCAGGGCTACATAGTCATTCAGTAATGGAAGACATGCCTATTGAATTTGGGCCCAGAATTCTGCATATCTGACCAATTTGTGGGCCTATAGTGGTTGAAAAGATTGGAGAATTTTTAGAAAGGGGCAGATGAAGAGAGCACTGAATTGGGAATCAGGAGTTTAAGTTCAATTACTAACCATAATATAAATTTGGGTTAATGATTTCCCCCTTTAAGAGAGTGATTAGAATAGGTAAAGAAAATTAAGTTCATCTATTTTGTCAGAACCAATTAATTGATAGTAGCTCTCGGATGTGGTGTGCTGAGAATTATGGGGCATCATGTGGTCCCTGGGGAAGAGGACCCTCTGGGAATGTGGCAACATTGGGGCTCTGTGTGCAGAGTGCTGGGTTCACTTAGCAATGTCTGCCACAGGCTCTTGGGGCAAGAGTGTTGGGGGAGTGAAGTGTCTGCCCTTCAGGTGCTAGATGATCTCTAAAGTTCCCTCTAACTCCAAACATTTCATAGTTAGAAATTAAATAAACTTGCCACAAATCTGTCACCACTTCGATTTTTTCAGTGGGACTTAATCACCAGGGACTTCATCATCTAGTGGTCAAACATAGCCACATTACTGGCAAAGTGAATGTCTCTGGGACCTTTGTTACATGCACAACACACATTAGAGATGACTCAAAGTTCCAAATAAGACCTATAAGAACCCTAAGCCATCATAAAAGAGATGTCCTCTACAATTCTGAAGGGGGCTAAAGATAGGATGGGTGAACTGTGTGCAGTTTTGGAAAAAGTATGTTCTGAAAACTTACTGTTTTCATACTATAAACTGCGAAAAACAACCTTCCCACCCCTTCTTCCCCCCAACCCCTTCCAGATCTTGGCTCATGTTTGGGGCATGTGTTTAAAAGGGGTAAGAAATACTGCCAGTCGTAAAGTTGAAGCAGCTTTTTGAGAAGAGTCAACGATGTGTGGATGCAGGGAGGGGGAGCTGGCTGGATAGAAAGGGATGTAGGAATCTTTGTTAAACACAAGTTCCAATAAACCATCTGAATTTTTGGGCTGCTAGACAGCTGAGCTAATCTCCAGATAAAGTGACAGAAGTAGAATGAGTGTGAAATTTCCCCATACTCTAACCCAGCAGGTCCACATTTGGGCAATTACATTCATGTCTGAGCATCACATTATTACGACGGCGAGATGTTTGGAACCACGTGTGACTACGCACAATTGGAAGGTTAGGGAGAAGAGGAGGATTGGGGAACCACATGTGGTGTTAGGATTCCCTCTGGTTGTCTCTCATTTCTGTTGTTGCTGCTCAGTCCCATTTCCTCCTTCTGTAGATGGATTCCTCTGTAGTGGTGACATAGGTGGGATTCCCCGAAAACACAGACTCTAAGGTGGAGATTTGCTTGGAGCGCTCTTCGGAACAACAGCTGTGGGGGAGTGAAGGAAGCAGGGCTGGGTGGAGGAAGACATTGGGCTGCTGTGTTCTCAGAACAAAGGCCTCAGCCCATCCCATGAGGGCTCTGGGGCTGGGAGAGCTCTTCAAAGTTGCCCCAGATTGAGGCACAGGAGCCAGGTCTTTATACCTCTATTTTAACCAGTTATTGGGTGTAAATTGGCTGCACCTGGGGAAGGCATATGCACGGGCAAGGCAGCTTCCTTCGCCACGGGGAAAGACTCAGCTGTGAACCTCCAGCAGGCAACACTCACGGCATTTGGGGGAGTAAATGTCAATGTATTAGTCCTGAATCTGGTGGCACATCTTGCGGCCCATCACAGCATCCACTACAACAAGGCCAAAGACATGGCCACCAATGGCCCTAGATTTATATTTTTCTAGCCTTATGACTTCAGAGAGAAAAGGTCCTAATTTCTGCCTTTAGTTTTTAAGAGTCTTAGAGAAGTGCTCTGTCTGGATTTGCTTGGGTCACCAACTCGGGCCAGCAGTTGAGAATTATGATTGTGCCATCTTGAATCTTGTTGACCATTGTGACAAGGTGGATAGAGCTGGTTAGCAGAATAAAGGATGAAAGCATTACTGCCATGGGGCAGCCACCAGCTTTTGTCATTTCACTGTCCTGGGAATGAGGGAGCTCACTGGTCCTGGATAGCATGAGAGGGCAAAAAGAGAGAGAGTTAGCTCCAAGGAAAGTTGATTCTCTTTGGTAATTACAAATGCTTTGTGGGAAAGAAGGTCCCATAACTGGAATTATTCCAGCCAAGGCCATATGTCTCTCTCTTTGCAGTACTCTGTAGAGAGGTTTTCTATACTTGGATTGCATCAGAATCAAATGAAGAGCTTTAAAATCATCCTCATCGCTGGGCTCCGTTCTTAGAAATTCTGATTCAGTAGGTCTAGGGTATAGGGTCTGCCCCAGGACTCTGTGTTTTGAGATCTTCCCATTTGATCTTCATATGCTGCCGTGTTTGGAAACCCTAGCATATGAAGCAGAACTGCTCTGGTTAATTGTTGGTGTGTTTGGGGCCCCAGAGGGAAGCCAAGGGGCGAGACAGGGGAACTGTGTTTGCTTGTCCACCCTGACACTTCTCTCTCCCAAAGGTGATCTCTACACCATGTCTGTGGAATGGAATTTAAATCCACTAGATTACATTTCTAGACTATCTTCCAGCTATAAAAACTCATTGACACCATGGATATTTCAGGTAAATTAAGCAACATGTATGTTCATCGTTCTTCACTGTTTCAGACATTTGCTGGCATTTCTGAACTGGGACTTATTTGGTGAAAAGAAATTTATTAAACCTGTCTTATTTATAAATGCCCCCTCAGGCTTGTATAAGGCACAACTAATTGCGGGCCCAAGAGTGAAGAAAGAGAAGCAAGTTTCCTTTGGAATCTTTAGAGTTATGACAGGTCTTTTCTGATTCAGCGGAGGAGATAATTTGGGAGTGACCAAAGATATTCTTCCTTTCTAAAAAAAAAATGTGCATGCTTACATAACACTATGAGGGAATCAAAAATAGACTCTTTGAAGTTATTAACCCTTGTCTGTGATTTCTTCCTAACATTATCATTGTGTAAATGGAGATTTTACTCAACTCTAATCCTTGGGTTTATGCCATCTATTGTTTTATTTTTTCCACTTAGCACTATTTTATATATGCATGTTTATGACCTTTGCAGTTCTTTATTTTATGGCTATATGGTATTCCATTGCCTTAATTTGCCATGGTGAGCTTTATCTTATTTATTTATTTATTTTTTGTGAGAAAGATCAGCCCTGAGCTAACATCCATGCTAATCCTCCTCTTTTTGCTGAGGAAGACTGGCTCTGAGCTAACATCTATTGCCAATCCTCCTCCTTTTTTTTTCCCCCAAAGCCCCAGTAGATAGTTGTATGTCATAGTTGCACATCCTTCTAGTTGCTGTATGTGGGACGCGACCTCAGCATGGCCGGAGAAGCGGTGCATCGGTGCGCGCCCGGGATCTGAACCCGGGCTGCCAGTAGCGGAGTGCACGCACTTAACCACTAAGCCACGGGGCCGGCCCTGCTTTATCTTATTTTAATTTGGGGCATTTGGGTGGTTTCCATTTTGTCACTATGCATCACACTGCCATGTACCATTTGGTACCTGTCCTCCCCTGAGACTACCCCACCTCCAGAATCCCCAACTCGGAAGCTCCTTTCCCTGACTATAAGCTTCTCCTCAGTTCCCTCAGTCCCTTCACACGTGATCCAATGTCCAGCCAGTCCGGCTCAACCACCCACTGGCTTTCTCCATACAACTGAGGAGCTATTGGCCACTATTTCTGTGTAAGGTTTTCAGCTTTAGCACATAAGGAGTGCTCAAGAAATGTCTGCTACTATGATAATGACTGTGACAATGGTCATGATTACTGAATTCAGGGTCAATGTCTTACTCATCTTTATCCAATCCACTACCCAAGAGTGTCTGACTCACAGATATCATTCAAAGTCATTTGCTCAATGAGTGGATGATTTTAGTATTCATTATTTTTTTTATCAAATGTTCTTTTGCATGTCAAACAAGAATGCCTTTTACCTTTTTTAATGTAAAAAAATCACACTGAATTCCCAGAGGACAGAAAACATATTTTATTTTTCCTTTCATTCCCAACCCTGACAGAATTCAAGTCTGATTTCTGTCAAAGGTTGATAGAAAATTTTATCAGTCTTTTTGAAGGTTTTGCTTTTGTTTACTGTGTTAGTAGATTTCTTTGAATTTTTTAAGTTTTGCAATGGTAGAATAAACTGTATTTAATCTCAGAGATATTTCTCTTACCATATTGATGAATTCTATTTGCTTAGATTCAATTTAGAACAATCCCGTAATAAAATGAATTACTTCTAACAATTTTCTCGTTATTTTAAAAATGGAGGTTTTTTTTTTTTTGGTGAAAATTTGAAAAAATTTACCTGTAATACTAATTATCTTTTTGTGGTATAATAATAGTTCTTTAAATTTTTTTTTTTCCGGGCCGGCCCCATGGCTTAGCGGTTAAGTGCACGCGCTCCGCTGCTGGCAGCCCAGGTTCGGATCCCTGGCACGCACCGCTTCTCCCGCCATGCTGGGGCCGCGTCCCACGTACAGCAACTGGAAGAATGTGCAGCTATGACATACAACTATCTACTGGGGCTTTGGGGGGAAAAAATAAATAAATAAAATCTTTAAAAAAAAAAAAAAAATTTTTTTTTTTCCAATTTTTCCCTTGGTCCATTAGTCAGTTTACATCTCTCTACTTTTTTGCGGGTCAATTCTGGTCACTTCTAGTTTTGTAAAAGTTCATCTATGTCACTGAAAATTCAAGTATATTAGCATGCCACTGTGAATAATAATAACTTAAGGCACTTTTTCCAAAGTAAAAATACATGTATATAGTTTAAAAATTCAAGCTGTAGTTTATAATGAAAAATTACAATCCTCTACCCCACTCTTAGCTCCAAGAGCCAACCACTTTCTTTTTCTTTTTTTTTTTTTGTGAGGAAGATCAGCTCTGAGCTAACAACCATGCCAATCCTCCTCTTTTTGCTGAGGAAGACTGGCCCTGGGCTAACATCTGTGCCCATCTTCCTCCACTTTATATGGAACGCTGCCACAGCATGGCCTGACAAGCGGTGCATCGGTGTGCGCCCGGGGTCCGAACCCGGGCCACCAGCAACAGAGCGCGCGCACTTAACTGCTACGCCATGGGACCGGCCCCCAACCACTTTCAACTTTTCCAGCTGTCTCCGCTATTTATACAGCTCAATATTTCTGAAAAACCTGCTTATGCTGCCATTGATTTTTTTAAAGTAATTATCTGGGTCTTGGCTCTTTTACACTCTCAGAAATCCTGGGGCCACAGTTCCTGGGTGCGTGGCCCTACAGCTTCCCCCTCCTTCCAAGATTCTGGTGGCTGTCTTGACACATTGAGACTGTCTTCTCTCCTCTTCTTTTTGTCCTTGTTGACTTATGATGTTTTAAAAACATCCTTTACTGTCTATTTAGTGGGCTTTAGGAGGGAGTAGAAATAAATTAGATTCAGAACCTGCCATGCTTAACTGGTAGCCTCTAATAACTTTTTAAATAATTTAATTAATTAATAAATTAATTAATCATGATAGGTAAACTATTTGCAGTGTTCAAAATTCAAAAGGTACAAAATAGATATTAAAAAAAGGAATATAAACACTCCTCTTACCATGGCCCCTGGCCAACAAGATCTCTGCAACCAATGTCAAGTCTCTTGGGTGACCTTCCAGAGATATATCATGCATGTATGTGCAAATATATACACATGTCATTTTGTCCCTCTATGCACAGAGTTCTGCACACTGGTTTTTTCTCCTCACTTAGCAATATATCTTGGAGAACATTCCTTATCTTTATATAGAGCTTTCTCATTGTTTAGTGGCTACATAATATACCATGATTTATTTAAGCAGTTCCTTGTTAACGTTCATTTATATATTTTCTAGCATGACCAACGCTGCCGTAATTAACCTTGTTCTTTGTCATTCTGCTTATCTGTTAATTGATCTGTAGGATAAATTCCCAGGAGTAGAATTGCTGGGTCAAAGATTATGTGCATTTGTAATTTTGTTAGATACTGTCAAATTGTCCTCCAAATAAGTTGTCTAAGCTACATTGTTCATCTCGGCAAAGTTTTAATGAGTATTTCTCTCATTACGAGTAATGTGGATCATCTTTTCATATAATGAAGAGCCACTTTATTTCCTTTTCTGTGAATATTTCATCTGTTCTTTGCCCACTTTTCTAATGGGTGTTGTTCTTATTTTATCATTTTTCAGAGGCTCTTTATATTTGAAGGAAACAACTTGTAACTTATTGTGAGTTGCATTTTTCCCAATGTGTCATTTGTCTTTTAATTTTGCTTAGTTTATTTTGCTGTATAGACATTTTTAAAAAAATTTTTATGTAGTCAAATTTATCAAGCATCAGAGGATTACTCCCAGGCCTTGAAACCCAATGGAATTTGCCCCCCTGGGTTTCAGACCTGCTTAAAACCAGAGACATTTATGCCTCTTCATTTCTTCCTATGGGAATGGGAATGTCTATCCTATGCCTTCCCTGCGTTTGGAAGCAGATAACTTGTTTTCTAGTTTCACAGGACCACAGATGGAGAGCAATTTTGTCCCAGATGGATGAAACCCAGAGTCTCACCCATACTTGATTTAGATGATGAGATTTGGGACTTGTTGAGTTGATGAGATTTGAGACTTGAGTTGAAGCTGGAATGGATTAAAGCTTTAAGAGATGTTGGGATGGATGTATTTTGCACATGGGATGGACGTGAACTTTGAGGGGCCAGAAGGTAGACTGTAGTGGGTTGAATAGTGTCCCCCCAAATTCGTGTCCACCTGGAACCTCAGAATATGACCTTATTTGGGATAGGGGTCTTTTCAGTTGTAATTAAGGTGAGAATGAAGATGAGATCATACTGGATCAAGGTAAGCCCCAAATCCGATGAGAATATCTTTATAAGAGGCAGAAAAGGAGACACAGGGACAAAGAGAAGAAAGTGATGTGAAGGCAGAGCTTGGAGCAATGGGTCTACAAGTCGAAGAACACCAAAGATTGGTGGCAATCATCAGGGGCTAGGAAAGAGGCGTGGGACAGTTTCTGCCTTTAGATCCAGAAGAAACCAACTCTGCCGACACCTTGATTTTGGACTTCTGGCCTCCTGAACTGTGAGAGAATAAAGTTCTATTACTTTAAGCCACCCAATTTGTGATAATTTGTTATGGCAGTCCAAAGAAAGAATAGACACTAATCTGGAATATAGAAAGAGACAGAGAGCTGGCAATGTATAAGACTATAGAAAGATGATAGTTCAAGTCATGGAAATTTATAGGCTCACTCATTCAACAAATATTTATCTCCTAAACATTTGAACTCCTCTTTGGTGTATATCTTGTAAATACTAATATGAATCAGATATATTTATTATAACATGCTCACAGTCTAGGATGCCTGGGTTGAGAAGGGCAAAGAGGTGAGATGGTGAAGCCTAAGAAATACCATATGTAGGGGAAACTTAAGGAAGAGTTGAGGAAGGAAACAGAGCAGTGGCTGGGGACACAGGGAAAAGATTACAAAGGGGCATTATCACTGAGGCCAAGAGGAGAAAACCTGCAGAGGGAGATGGCCAGTGGTGAAAACTGCAGAGAGGGCCAAAAGGATCAAGGCTGACATTTGACTTGGAAAGCCTTTTGGATTAGGCAATTCAGGTCATAGATGACTTGTAAGAATGATGAGAGTGCTGCAAATCAGAGTTAATGTGTTAAAGTGTCATTTTTCAGAATCTCAGAACTAACACCTTCCCCAGAGGTTGTCTTTTATTATCTAGGAATTCATTCAAAAAAACGAGCCAGTACTGAGCCAGGAGCAAGGGTGCAATGAGGAACAAGAGGGCACAACTCCTGTCCTCTGGGAGTTTATAGTGCATACAAAGAAACAAATATTAACCAATATAACTATAGAAGATATTATTTTACTTCCCCTGCAATAAGTGTTATGAAGGCAGGTGCACTGGGGACATTTGAAAGGCCAATCTAACCTAGGTTTCTAGGAGAACTGAATGAAGTAGCTTATCATAAAAGCATGTGGCATGTCTTATGCTTATATATATCAGCCGATAGTAAGAGAAGTCTAACATTTTGAGGAAACTGTGGCCCAGAGAAGTTCAATGATTTGTGGTCTGCTATGAGAAAAGCCAGGATTATAATATAAATCTAAACCCTAGTCAGTGTTCTTTTCTAAACGATGCTAACTCCTCTAATACACACACACACACACACACACACACGTGTATCTATATCTATATCTACACATATATGTGTTTTATACACAATATGACATATTATTAAAAAGTATACTCATGGAATATGAGTCAATTTAAATTTTGAGTTGTACCCATACATGAAGAATGATTGTATGTATTACAAAAAATAAATTAATATTTATTGAGTGTCAAAAATGGCTAAGCTCTATACTAGGTGTTTTATATTCTTCACTTTCTTTAATTCTCATAATATACTCTTTGTGTAGATATCATTCTCATTTTACAGAGGAGGAAAAGAAGTCTCAGAAGAGATTATATAACTTTCCCAAGTGATCTGGCTAAAAGTGATGAAGTCAAGATTCACATACATTGTATGTATTCCAGCTCTTTCCCTATATTATCATAGGCCACCTGGATTCTTTTTGGAAATGGGTGAGTGGTACATTATTAATTATGTACTGGTTATGTCCTCTGTGGTCTGGGGAGTCTCGGTTCCTGAACCTTTAGGAAATACTTCACTGACGCGATCACCTTTGTTGGGGTATCTGCGTCACAGGCTTCCCTGCCAGGCCTGAGAGGATTTTCATGGTGAGAAAGTTATATTTACTTGCACAGCCCTCACCCCTGGGGATTCTTGTGGCTCCGTTGCCAGGATGTCAGTTATGACTCTTTCTGCATGCCACCCAGAGGCTCCCTCATGCTCAGGGAAGAGATCTGCTCTCAGTGGGATTGCAGCCTCTCCTCTGAGTTGGGGTCACTCAGGAAACCCATGTTTACATGTATGGACAGTGCCCTCTCTTCACTGTAATGCTCCCCTGGAAACTATTGAAAAGCAGATTGCCAAATGGCAGGTTTAATTTTCCCAATAATGTTATCATTAGTTCTTTGTTGGTAACCAGGGATCCTGCATCAAACCAGTCAAGGATAGGACCAACGGTAGGTCTGAAAGGCAAAGGAGCAGCTATCAGCCATCAGTAATATTTGAGGTTGGTACATCATCCTTACTCCCAAAACGAGAAAAACAGTCATAAAGATATCGTGTCCGTTGACTATTGCAGGGGACATCATATGCTATAAATACATAACACATACAGGACGTGAAACTTAACCTACGTCATTAGACTGACATTCGATGACTGATATTTTGCTTACTGTGGAAAAGGAGAAAGCAAATGACTTTTGGGATCAGGTGAATAGGATGTGAATAGGATGTGAATCTTGACTTCATCACTTTTAGCCAGATCATTGGGAAAGTTATGTAATCTCTTCTGAGACTTCTTTTCCTCCTCTGTAAAATGGGAATGATATCTACACAAAGGGTATATTATGAGAATTAAAGAAAGTGAAGAATATAAAACACCTAGCATAGAGCTTAGCCATTTTTGACACTCAATAAATATTAATTTGCCTATCTCTGCTTTTTCCCTTAATGTATCAAATATGAAAAGTCTGGAAGATGGTTTGAATGACTCAGATCCCTAAGAAAAACTACATTGATAATTTTGAATGTTTTGTGGTAATAATATTTTTAAAAGTATTAAGCCAGTTGTTTTTATTTCAAGTAACCTCTAATAATTCCTAGAGATTTTATAACCCATAGTTGAACAATACATAATCTGATAGGAAAACACAGTTGATTTGCAAAAAACCCGTTTTACTGAGAGGAAAAGAAAAATATTTCTTGCATCTGAGTTTTACATATAAAGAGCCAAGCCAGGAAAATTGCAGCATAGATTCTGTATCAACTATAGATTAGGAAGGACAAGGATATGAAATAAGGGCAAGTCCTGCCAGACCAGGGCTGGGGGTGCTACATCAAAACCTAGGGTGGGGGTGGGAGGCATGGGAAACACCCCAAAAAGTTTGGGAGATACCTGGAGCAGGGAGGAGATCCCAGGAAGTGGCATGGGAAGGTTGTAATCTTCATATTTGGCAAGGCACACGGCCCTTCTGTCGACATGGCAGGAGAGCAGTGGAGAAGCAATGCCTGAGGAGGTGCCCAGGTGGGTCAGGGCGGGGGGATCCCTGATTACCTAAGCTTGGTGAGAGTTCCTGGGGCCCCAGAGGGAAGCGTGAAAGAGCTGAGAGGTCTGACAGACCAGAGGGACTGTGGTTGGGCTGAGAATGTCCTAGACTGCAGATATCTCATGATCAGAGTCCATAGTCAATGGACATCAATAGTGGGTGCCAGAGCAATGCCCTCAAACCCAGGTTGGGTGAGTGACATACCCAACAGATACCAGTGGAGGGTGCCCCGAGTCTGGGGCCAAGAAGGGCAGTGAGGTTCTGGATTCCAGCCCTTGGCTTTGACATTCTTCATTCCTCAGCCCAATGATGCCATGCTTGCTTACCTCTTCCCCCAGATACCATTACAGGGCTGAAGGGGAGTGGAGAACCCTGAGCAGGGCAGAATAGTCCTGACATGGAGTTTGAATTACCCTTTGCTTCAGCTCATACCTTGAGTGGGAAAATGTCCTAAGTTTTAAAAGAAAATTCACTAGATTTCTGCAACTGTTTTTTGGAGGAGGACTCAGAAAGAAAATTAAATTCGGTTAAAAAAATAAATAGCATTTTCTGCCCATTTGATTCTTGATTATAATTTTCATGCCTGCTCCAAACACAGGCCTTCACTCCTCCTAAGCTGATCAGCAGGAAGAGGCTTTCCAAATCCTTCATCAGTATAGCACAGGGCACCTTGTAGTGCAAATGTCTGCTTACTTGCCTGCGTCCTCCACTAACGCAAAGGAACCTGAAGCCGAGACTCTATGCTAGTCACTTTCTCCAGTTTAGATAGGACTTGGCACATGCAGACGCTCAATAAATGTTTGTAGGATCATTTAACGCCACTGGTTTTATTGCTGACACATGAGATGTGCTTTTTCAAAAAAAACTGACAGGGATCTTTTGCACAACCAAACTGTACACAAATGCATCCATAAACGAACACATTAAAATTGAACCAGAGGCCCATGTTAGGAAGGCTGAGTTGAATGAAACAAAGTGACCATCTTGTGTAGGTAGTGTAGTCCCTAGAAATCGTACTGCTCTTTATAGAACAAGATTGCATATCGCTACATTAAACTTGAGATAAAAATCCATTCAGGGGGCCCGGCCCGGTGGCGCAAGTGGTTAAGTGCGCACATTCTGCAGCGGTGGCCTGGGATTCGCCGATTCGGATCCCGGGCGCGCACCGACGCACCGCTTGGCTAAGCCATGCTGTGGCAGCGTCCCATATAAAATGGAGGAAGATGGGCATGGATGTTAGCCCAGGGCCAGTCTTCCTCAGCAAAAAGAGGAGGATTGGCAGATGTTAGCTCAGGGCCGATCTTCCTCACACACACAAAAAAAATCCATTCAAGCTGTGCTAAATAAGATGTCATCTTATACTTGATTCTAGTATAGACTATAATTGTAGGAGCCAACAAGTGTAAAATAACTAATTACTAGTTAATTCAGAAAGTTCTATTTATTAAATATGAGTGCTTTGCAAAATATAGTAGGCATACTACTGGTTAATTAATATGGATAATTTTAGAAGTAGACAGGTCAACATTTTAATAATTATTTTTGTATTTTAATAAGCATTAGAAAAAGTACGACCAGCACAAAAGCTCCATGATGTCACAAATGTCACTGCTTTGGATGAGGCTAAAGTAGATATCTGAATGTAAGGTGAGTTGATTTAAAGAACAATGTTAAGCAAATAGTAGTACAGACGCTACAGTTATGGCAAAAAGCACAAAGGTAGTACTGAGATCACAGAAGTTTGGGATGCCAAACAGTACTTGAATTTTTAGAAAAATAAATTGACTTATTTCCCAGTTTATTTCAGGGTGAATTAGACAGAGGTGGTGAATTGCCTTCTTTGGAGTTTCCCAGCTCTCATCAGGAGGTCATCTCCCGTGTTGGAGCAAGTTGTGGGGCTGGAATGCTCATCTCTTAGCAGAGGTTGGACTAAGCCAACAGTTTCCAGACTATATTCCTTAAAACTAGGGTTCCATACTTCCTGATTTGCCCAGGATGGTCCTAGTTTATATCTGTTGTCATAACATAATTATTAATAGAGTCTCCTTTCATGCTTAGAAGTGTCCCAGTTTTGACAATATATTATATGATTCCTTTACTTGGAACCATCTCAAAACACTACAAGCAATGGGTGCAGGGGTGGACATTGGGGAACATGAGCAGGCACTGCTTAGGAGCCCCTCATTTCCACCAGGGCAGTTATGTTACACTTTTATCTGCTTTATATGGTAAGGTTTTGCATAAGATCTCATTTGGAAAAAGAAAAGGTGGAGGATTCTGCTCCTTATAAAGATAAATAAACAAAAATTAAAACTGCTATACAAGATGAACTTCAAATTCCTTTCTTGCTCCATTTCAGGTAGTTTGACGTTCAATGCATTCAGTCCCTGTGGGACTCAGTCTTGAGATCCATAAGTGAACAAGAGTGCAGTGATTTATATCACTGTGTGCAAAGTCTAGGAAACAGGGAGCTAACTTTCCACTCCACTGTCAAAGAGGAGAAATCGCAGAGTGTTAGTATGTTGACTATCCTCTCTTAATCCCAATTCTTTTGATTCCAGGGTCATCAGCACCAATAGCCTGAAGATGTCTGCAGAATATCAGGATTCTTCTTCCACAGTTAAACCTCAGGCAACACACAGCTTTGAAGGAAATGAGAAAATCCTATTCTTAGGACTTGGGGAAGGGACATTTCCAATTTCTTTTAAACATCATTAAGTAAAACGGTATTTCCCAGGCCACAGGGAGTAAAAGTAGATTCGTGACAACAACAAGACTAGTCTGGCTCTGTCCTCTGTCCTCTCTATGGAAACACTAGTTCTTCTCAACTATTCTGATAGTTTTGGGAGTCCCCAAAAGATGTCTCCTGTGTAATCCATAGATTGGCTCTCCAGGTGGCCAAGTGGCATCTGCCATTTTTCTTGCTGAGTTGGTGTCTGGTTGCTGCTATCCCTACTGGAGGCGGTGATGCTACCAAGAAGGCTGGGATGGAAAGAGAATCTACACGTTAGGTAACCTTAACAGTGTTACGGGTCCTGCTCATGCAGAGTCATCATGCTCAAGTACCAAGCTTGGGCTTTGGCTTCAGGTTGCCTAGAATCAAATCTTAGCTTTGCCACTTGGTAGTTATTCAGCCTCTTAGACCTCAGTTTCCACAGGGAAAATAATGATACCTTCATTGGGTTGTTTAAATGAGCTTTGCTGGGTTGTTTAAATGAGATGACCCATGTAAAGAGTTTAGTACTTTGCCTTGATTAAATGTTAGTTATTTCTCTTACTACCGCTTTTATTCTGAATCACTCTCTCCATCCTTCTCTGGCCCACTTCTCAGGAGACTTTTTTTTTTTTTGGTGAGGAAGATTAGCACTGAGCTAACGTCTGTTGCCAATCCTCCTCTTTTTGCTGAGGAAGATTGGCCCTGGGCTAACATCTGTGCCCATCTTCCTCTACTTTATATGCGGGACACCTGCCGCAGCATGGCTTGATAAGCAGTGCATAGGTCTACGCCCGGGATCAGAACCTGCAAACCCCTAGCCACCAAAGTGGAGCACGTGAACTTAACCACTACGCCACCGGGCCGGCCCTGCAGGAGACTTTTTAGTGTCCCATGTAAATAACCTTCTGGCAGACCTGCCCCACAGTTCCTTCCCTTGAATCCTAAAGAAAACACAGCTTAGGTTCAAGCTGGGTCTCTGCACAGAATTGATTAAATTCCAATCATTTAGAATTTAAGCCAAGTTTTAAAAAATACATTTTGTTACATTTATTACATAAATTAGCTTATTTGTTTATATTATTATACAAATGATACATGCACATGATATAATATTTAAGCGATATAAAAACATTTCTAATGAAAAATGTACCTCCTCCTCTCCCTCGATCTTCAATCTGACTGCCTTAAAGCAACTGCCTTCAACAGTTTCTTGCATGTTCTCCCAGAAAATTTTCATGCACATATGCTGATATACATATGTATTGAAACAGATCTGAGTTTGCTCCATGATTTTAGTGTAATAAATGTCTTGGCCTCCAAACCTGAAGGTTGATAGTAGATGAAATCTGTCATACTTAAGAGATTGCTTAGGGTGGTATAAAACTCTTAGGAGCTTAAAGGGTGTGGAAAGTGGGGAAAGCTGGGTCCTGATTGAAGCTCAAGTACCATCATTACTCCTGCTGTGGCTGCTCCATGCTGCTGGGCATCACTGGTCCTCCAGATGGGCTCAGAGGTGGTCCTCATACCCTTTCTCTGCGCTGAGCCCAGGCTCAGCTACAGAGACCCTCCCTGCTTGTCTCAAGAACGCATGGCTTAGAGTCTATGATCCACAGACATTTAATAGTCAGTTCTCCAGAAAGTTCTTTGTAAAAATCCTGAAACATCACAATACTACTTAACCTTAGGGAAGCTACCTCTCAGTTGGATAGTTTCCTCTCTTAAATGTAAAGTTTAATGAGCCTCCATCCCTTCTGGGAACACTTAGAATCCCTTAAATGCCTAAAAACAGCTGTGTGGGGTTTGTCATTCTTTCATCCAGCAACTTTTGATTTTGGTCATAAAACCAAGAGCTATTGACAATCCTCCAGAGAAAGCGTGCCTTAAAATCCTATCTGTGAGAAGAAAGATGTGCCAGGAGCAAGGAATACAAATACAAACAGACACAGCTCTTGCCTTCAAGTAGCTTACTGTCTAGAGTGGAAGAAAGACAAAAGAAAGATTTTAAACAATGTGCTAAGCATTAGCATAAAAGGATGCACAGGAAACAATGAAACACAGTGGCGATTTCTAGATCAGATTTGAGGAACATCCTGGAAGGCTTCATGGGAGAAGTGATATATAGATGCCAAAATTTTAAAACATTATTTTAAAAATGAGGCATAATTGTATAGTGTGAAGTGTTCAGACACCAGAGTTGGACAAACTTGAGCTGGAATTTTGGGTCCCCCATTTGTCAGTAGTATGACACTGGCAAGCGACATAATATCCTCTTAAAGTTTAGCTTGATCATATAAAATGGTGATGAAAATAATACCTACTTCATAGTGTTACTGTGAGAATTAAATAACATAAAGCACATGCAGTTCTTAGCCTAGTGTCTGGAACATATTTACTCTTTGCTAAATAATTATTTGTTATTACTTTTATTGTTATTGTTTCACACACTAGCCAGTGTTTGGATCTATACAGATTTCCTAAAACATTTGGTCTTCTCTACATTTTCAGAAATATTACAGAAAGGTTTTATTCCTTCATCAGAGGAGATTTTGGATTAAAAGTCACAGATACATTGGGTGTATGAGGAATCTATGAGAAGGTGCCAGAGAGGAGGTTGTGTGGGACCCTGGGTGAATGCCAGTCAATCAGGATTTTTATCTGGAAACCTCCCTGTAATTTGGAAATGAAGCTGGAAGCCAAGGTGGGAAAGGGTGGGGTTGCCTTGGGCTTTCAGCATCCCTAACCACTTCAAATCTCTCCCCAGCTTGAGTGCATGGCAGCATCAACAATGAGGCAGGCACTCACTCCACCTCTCTGGACTATCTTCTTCATCTCCAGAAAAATACAAACAAAATGGAAGGAAGGAAAAGAAACAATGGGTAAAATGTTAGGAAATACTTTCTTTTTAGAGTTCCTGGCAGCAAACAAGCTTCTCTGTTTGGGGGTACAGTTATATGGACTTTTAAAATATGATAGGGTCACAGGGGGAAAGCTTTATGGAGGTCTGACAAGACCAGTCCATCTACTCATTTTATAGACAAGGAAACTGAGACCCTGACAAGTCCACAGAGGAAGTGAAAAGAATAAAATATTATGAGAACTGAAATCAATTATCTGAGGGACTTCTAGAGGGAAAAGGCAAAAGGCTGACCAAGAACCAATGAGTGGTAACGTCAGGAGGCAGATTTTATTCAATAGAAGAAGGTTAATAACATTTAAACTCCTCAGCAATAAAAGGGGATCCCTTGGGAGGCTGGACCACTGCCTACTGGGGGTGTTTCAAGAATTGGAGAGTGGGATCAGTCAAGAAAGAAGAGGAATGTTGGACCTGATGACCCTCTAAGAACCTCCAACTCTGAGCTTCTAATGTGCTCCAAAACAGCCAGTCCAAGAAAGTTAGGATCCTTATTCAGTAATTTACATTTCAATAAATTCACTACATTTCAGTAAATTACAGATAAACTTACCTCTATTTGTGACTAACCCATGTTCTAGAGGTGGGAATATGGCAAAAAAGTGTATTTGGAGTTCAAACACCATCACCACTTATTTTCTGTATGCTTCTAGGAAAATCACTGGCAAAGTCTCTGTGTCCTCATCTGGAAAACAGGCAGCTGCATTGACTGAATAAGATAATGCATGTGAAAGTGCTTTGCTAAGTTGGTGATATGATTAATAATATTTAAAGATGGAAAATAGTGAAATATACGACTGTGCAGATAAGACCTCTGTGTGCTGAAACTATTTTTAAAAATAATGATTTCCTTTCACAGCTAATTTAGGGCATAACTAGAATCCCAGATGATTCTTGTCTTTTATGTGTGTGCAAACCAGAAATAATCCCCGTGCTTTCCAGGTGGGAAGTTTTCTCTAGCTGGGAGGGAGCTAGGCGCATAGGTCACCTTACAAGAGAGGGACTCTTGTAATAAGCTCTAGAATGGCCAAGTTGGTTGTGGCACAATCTCCTTTCAAGTCTTTATAGTTAAGTTGGAATTTAGACTATCTATTCTGGAGCAAGAAACCTAGCTCCGCCACTTGCTGGCCGTGTAACTTTGGCCAAGTTATTTCAACTCTTTGAAAGTAGATATCCTCATCTGTAAAACATAAAGGTTTTAGAATAGTACCTGAAATGTAGTAAAGGTTTACTAACTCTAAGTGGTAATTATTATTATTATTGATGTTGTTTATTTTATTATTATAAGTTGGTGCACAGAAAGAAGACAAGACTTGTCTGGGACCACAGAGTGAGGGGTGCACTATGAATAGAACCTGAGTGTTTTTCCGTGCAGGTTAGTGCTCTTTTCATTAGAGCCTCTTTACTTTCTAGCGAGTAATCTGTGTTCATAGATTCAGCCTGTAGAATCCATTAATCTACTGATCAAATTCCGCACCCCTGCACCAACTTCTACCAGCTTCCGTTTGTATATCCACAATCCCAAATCCTACTCAGACTTGTCAGCTCATCTCAAGTCCTGCCACTTCCATGAAACCTTCCGGGATGTTGCTCAGAGAAATGTTGACAACTCCCTTCTTAGAGGTAGTGATCTTAAAACAAGCCCAAGATCTTTTGCAAGACTTGTCATTTCCCCTGTTTGGACTTGTACTCCCCCATTTGTAAAATAAGAAGGATGTAAAAGAGTCCATAAACAATTGATTGCTGACTGGGGGCTGGGCAATGTGCTGCATGACAGAACAAAAGATGACTTAGACCAGCTCCCTGCCCCTAAAGATTTTATAGTTTACTGCAAGAGACAGGAGAGGAAACAGATAGTTAAATGTGAAGTTATAAAACTGTTACAAAAGTATCTGCTCCCTGGGGCCTGCCTGGTGGTGCAAGCGGTTAAGTGCGCGTGCTCCACTGCAGCGGCCCAGGGTTCGCCAGTTCAGATCCCGGGCGTGCACGGACGCACTGCTTGTCGAGCCATGCTGTGGCGGCATCCCATATATAGTAGAGGAAGATGGGCATGGAGCTTAGCTCAGGGCCAGTCTTTCTCAGGAAAAAGAGGAGGATTGGCATCAGATGTTAGCTCAGGGCTGATCTTCCTCACAAAAAAAAAAAAAAGTATCTGCTCCCTAAGCAGTAGATTCTTAATAAAGATTTGAATGAATAGGTGGAAAAAATGATAGTACCAACAGTGTGGGGAGTCAGGAAAAGCAGTATTTGATTTAGATCTTCTCAGCAAGAAGGGAAAGAAGAAAGGAAAGAAGATCTTGTAAGCAGCATGTACAGAGGTTCACAGTTCTCAAGGAATAGAATAAAGTGCTTAATTATGGCAAAAAATTTTCTGTGTTGAGAAAATTTGGGGAGAGCAGTGAGGGCAGAGGAGGAAATAGAGGAAGATGAAATTGAAAGTGGTCTCTGTCTCCCTCATTAGACTATTGGCAATGGGAGGACAAAGATCTCAGTTACCATTTCCTCCTTTTTCTCCAACAAATGGGAGGCGCATAAAAACATTTGTTGAAAAAATGAAGGGAAATATTCATATGCCATGAGAATCATATGCCATGTTATGGAATTTGAACTTTCTCATGTACCAAACAGGGGCCCTGTAAAGTTGGTAAATGGAAATAACAAAATTAGATTGGGTCTTTGGAAAAGATGGCACTGGAAGCAGGGCAGAGGACAAATAAGAAAAAATTGAGACCGGAAATAGGGATATCTGTTAGGAGGTTATTTCACACATTTTGATGAAAAAGGATCAAGTTCTGGGCTGCCCCGGTGGCATAGCAGTTAAGTGTGTGTGCTCCACTGTGGCGGCCTGGGGTTCACAGGTTCGGATCCCGAGCACGCACAGGTGCACCACTTGTCAAGCCATGCTCTGGCGGCGTCCCACATAAAAAACTAGAGGAAGGTGGGCACAGATATTAGCACAGGGCCAGTCTTCCTCAGCAAAAAGAGGAGGAATGGCAACAGATGTTAGCTCAGGGCTAGTCTTCCTCATCAAAAAAAAAAAAAACGATAAAGTTCTGCAATCAGTGGTAGTAGATGAAGAGAGGAAATCTTAAGAGAACAAATGCTGAGACTTGGGAGCTAGTTGATTGTCAAGAGAGAAAAGCAGGAAGCACCAGGAATTATTGGACATTTGTCTCATTGGAAGTTGCTGAATGGTATTCTGCTTGGCTGGTTGGGTAAAAGGTATCGGTGGATCATCCAGAAGAATATGGCCCTGTGTGCAGCTGATCTCTAAGTCCCTTCCAGGTCTCTCATTCCAACTTGTTCTACCTAATTCCAAATTTAGACTGCCATTTTTCTAGTAAATGTTAATAATACCTCTTGCCTAGACTACTGTAGCAGTCTCCCCATTGTTCCTCTTGCATCCACTCCATTCTCCATGCAGTGGCCATAATACAGTCATGCGCCACATAATGATGTTTTGGTCAACGACAGACTGCGTATATGACAGTGGTCTCATAAGATTAGTACCATATAGCCTACGTGTGTAGTAGGCTACACCATCTAGGTTTGTGTAGTTACACTCTATGATGTTTGCACAATGACAAAATTTCCTAACAATGCATTTCTCAGAACATATCCCCATCGTTAAGTGATACATGACTGTACTTCTTTCTGAAACAAAAATATGATCATTTTATCTCTTTCCTTAATGCACTTCAATGGCTTCTCATTACAATGTATCATTCACAATGGCCTAGATACAATCAAAATTACTCACATACAAAGAAGCAGGAAACTTTGATTCATACTTAAGAGAAAAGGCAATCAAAGGAGGCAGACTCTGAGATGATCCAAATGTTCGCATTAGCAGACATAAATTTTAAAGCAGCTATTATAACCATGCTCAGGAATGTAAAGTAAAATAATTGTTGAAATAAATGAACAAATAAAGAATCTCAAAAAAGAAAAAAACTGGAAATTCTAAAGCAGAAAAATCCAATGTCTGAAATAAAGAATTTCCTGGATTGACTTAACAGCTGATGTAAGGTGACAGAAGGAAGAACAAATGAACTTGAAGACAGAGCAACAGAAATAATCCAATCTGATGAGAAGAGAAAAAGACTAAAAATAATTTAATACAACCTTTGTGACTTGTAGGACAATATAAAAAAGATGAACGAACATATAATTGGAATCCCAGAAAGAAAGGATTGAGAGAATAGAGCAGAAAAAAATCTTTGAAAAAACAAATTTACAGGTAAATTTACAGATTCAAGAACAGTAATGCCAAGTAGGATACGTAAAAACAAAACCATATCTAGGTATGTCATAGTCAAACTGCTGAAAACAAAAGATAAAAATCTTGAAATCAGCCTGAGAATAATGGCACATTCCGTGAGGGAAAAACACTGCAAATCATCTCTGACTTCTCATCAGTAATGATGGATTCCACAAGAGTGGAACTACATCCTGAAAGTGCTAAAGATAAGAGAGAGAAACAGACAAATAGACAAACTGAACCTGTCAACTGGGAATTCTGCATCAGTAAAAACATCCTTCAATAATTAAGGTGAAATAAAGTTATTTTTCCATAAAAGAAAACAAGAGAATTCATCACCAGCAGACCTACACTACAAGGAAAACGAAAAAAAGTTCTCCAGGCTGAAGGGAAACCATACCAGGTTGAAATGTGGCTCTTTAGTGAGAAACGAATACCAGCAATGATAAACACGTAGGCAAATATTTTTTAAAAAACCATTTTTCTTCTTAACTTCCTTAAAATACACGTGACTATTTAAAGCAAATATTGTCACTTTGAATTGTGAGGGTTATAACATTTACATATATAAGAATCATGACAATTACAGTATAAGTGAGCAGTGCTGAGGGGTAAATAGTTTTATATGGTTGCAAGTGTCTTTCATTTAACGTCAAGTGGCACAATATTGACTCCAAGGAGATTGAAATGTTAAAAATACATGTTGCAATCCGCTAGAGCTACCACTTGAATAATAATAATGATGATGATAATGATGCAAAGAAATATAGCTTAAAAGCCAATAGATAAATTAAAATGGAATTCTATAAAAATATTAAATTATCACTAAGAAAAGCAGGAAAGGAAAAACAGGAGAACAAAAAACTAATAAAACAAATAAAAAATAAATAGTAGAGCAGTAGGCCTATATCTCCATCAGCATGTAGGCTCCAGAAAGGCAGAGACCACATTTATTATTGTTCATGGTTTATCTGAATGAGTAGGCGAGGGAGGGAGGGAGTGAAGAAATGCGTGCTCTCTGCACAACAGCTCCTCTACATCCTGGGGGGGCCTCTTGATGACTTCTTGTGATCAATATGACTATATTTTACATTTGTTGATGTTCTACCCCCCAAAAGTTTTCAACATTTTGGGTTTGTAATATTTTTCGTAACTCTTTGAAATATGTGGAAAGACATGGACTGAAAGTTGAATTGGATAACTCTTTATGTTGCAATTGCACAAATCCACTCGTTGAGAAAATAAGTACATTTCTCTACATGAAAAACCAGCTGTGTACGGAGTGTTGCCTAAGGAGATCCCCCAGGATTTGGTGGGGCACTTTGGCTTTTGCTGTGAGACATGGCTGTTGAAAAACTAACAACAAATACGTTGATCATATGATCAATTTTGAAGTCTAGGGGATTCCAACTGTAGGAAAAATAGACTCCAACCAAGTTCAAAAGTTTTATGGCATGAGAATGAGAGGCAGGGGATCTCTTTGAGGACCAAAATATTCTAAATTTTTCTGAAATGACATTTAAATATTTATACTTGGAGACCTTTTTGGTACCCCAAAGGCCTCTTCTTTTGAAGACAACTCCTAATTGCTGACTTGCCACTGAGGATACAGTTTTTCCATCAACAGTAGAAGGTGGACTTAATGACTAATACATTTAGCAGCTATTTATTGAATATTGATTGTGACCCTTCAAGATTTTTATTTTTTCTCAGCTGGAGAAAAGGATGCCTAATTGAGGAACTCATGTTAATAGAAGCCAGATAGAGTAGGAAGGGGCACAGATTGGGCGATCCTCATTCACCAGTGATTTATACGATGTCTGCTTTCTCGAAGGAATTTTGGAGCTTAACAGGAGACCTGAGGTCAGAAAACCTCACTTTAACTCCCACTCTGCCACTTCCCAGCAGAACACCCTAAAACAAACCACATGGCTTCTCTGAGCCTCAGTTTCCTCATTGTAAAATGGAGAAGTAGCAACACCTTTTCTACAGACCTAGGATGAAATGAGAAAATAGATATGAAGTGAAGTGCCAGATAAGTATGAGAGTAATCATAACCAAGAGGAAAAATGTAAAGAAAAATAATAAATTACATTTTAAATTTGCTTGGCTTTTTACTTTTGTGGGGCTTGAGGCAATATTAAATAGCTTGCAATTTGATGTCTTCCACAATGCTTTCATTAGTAACAGTGCCTTGTTAAATAACAAATCTGTCAGTAATATACACAAACACATAAACAACTAAATATACAATAAGGGTAACATTTAACATCAGTGGAAAAGAAAGATTATTCAATGAACACTTCGGGGAGACATAAAATTCAGTTCTCGTCTTACCCATATATACTACATGAGGATAAAAAATTTAAATATAAAAATGAAATCATAATAGTACTAAAAGAAAATATGGCTATAAATTTTTTAAATTTTGTTTGGAGTGAAGAAATTCTTTCAAAGCAAGACATAAAACCGAGCAGCTATAAAAAGAGTGATAAATTTACCCATATAAAAATATAAAACTGCTATGTGGAAAAATAAATTGCAACACGTAAGAAAGAAAAGATGCTATTTTTTTCAATATTAAATAGCTATAACAAGCTTGGGAAAAAAAACAGTGAAGTCGCATAAATAATGTAAACAGGAAATTCACAGAAAATAAATAAAATGCCTTCTAAATTTATAAATATACTCAACCTTATTCATAATTAAAGAATTGAAAATGAAAACATTGAAATACCATTTTTTTCCACCCATAAGATTGGCAGATATTGAAATGAATGGCAATAGGGCATAGCTAAGGGTGCAGAGATTCATCTTATATGCTGTAAGTGAGAGTACAATTGGGTATAATTTCTTTGACCAGTAATTTGACAAAATCTGCCAAACTTCGAAATGCCCATCTCTTTGGACAGCAAAGATGTATGTTCATGATTATTTATTATAGTGGTTTCTTTTTGTAGGTACAAGGAACTGAAAGAAACTTAGTTGTTTATTAATAAAGAACTATTAAAAAATTACGGAATATCTTTACAATGGGAAAGTATGAAGCCCTAAAAGAAGAATAAAGTAGAGCTTTGCTGTAGCTCTAAAACATGTTGCTAAATGATTAGAACAAAATCCTAAACAACAGGTATGTTATGTGCCCTTTTGTGTGAAAAATAAAAAAATTTTTGGCGTGTTTATTTTAGTAATCTCAAAAGAATTAAAAGTTAATTCCTTAATAAATATTCTTCAAGTAGATTAATTCATTTGCTTCAATCCATGACTATTATGTTACTTAGTTACCAACGAGGAAGCTATACTTTTCAAGGCTTAAACTTCCCCTTAGAATCCCTCCTGACTTGTTTCTAATGTGCTTAGAAGAAAACACATTCACACACAGACACACACACACACACACACACGTACATACATTTCTCTTTAAATAACAAGTAAGCATTAAGAAGAATATCCTTTAATGAACTTTTGAAAGTAACAATTAACAATCCACGGAAACTTCTAGAAATCAAAACTTTTCCAATTGCAAATGACATAAGCTAAAACTCAAACTATCTTATGCAAAAGAAGGCATTTATTAGGTCTTGCTTTAAGCACAGCAGTATTGAGGGTCTCAGATGATGTCATCAAGACATCTCCCCTTCTTTCAGCTTTTTTTATGGGTTGATTTCATCATTTCCAAATGTAGTGTGTATCTTTCATGTGTTGGGCAATAAGGCAGTAAACAAACTTGGTTTCACATTTTTTCTGCTCCTTGAACCTAGAGGGTAAAGTAAACTTTCATTCTCCTCTAAAGCAGAAAATCCCAGGCAGGACTTGGACTGGCCCAGCTGAGGTTGCATGTACTGCTGCGAAATCATCACTGTGGTCAACAGGCGGGACTTCGTGAGTGGCAGGGCCTGGGCTGCCTGCCAACCTCTGTGCTGGTGTTGAAGCAGATATGAGGACTACGGTGTCTAGTAGGCACACCAGAATCACATAATTCAAATCTAGTTTTTACAATGGTTCCATTCAAGGTGGACCCATTGCACATTTTTCAGCACTGCTGATCAGGGTACAGCCCACTCCTTATAGATATAGCATGATAAATGCTGATTCACACTTCTTTCTCTTTTTGAAGGCCAAGGATAAAGAAGCAGAAATTGCTATGAATTGGTAGGTAGAGAGGAGACACTACCTTTTTTCTCTATTAAGAGCTTCTTATATTAGCTAAAAAATCAAAAACTCTGGAGCTTTGATTGGTCCAAAGCAAGTAGGTGGAGTTTTCTACAAGGGTGCCTATTTGACAACGAGTTCATTAGGAGAGGGATCATATCTGACAGTCTTGCTATGGTGTCCCCAGCGCCTAGTACAAAGACTGGAATATAGCAGTTGCTCAATAAATAGTTATTGAGGCAAGGAAGGAAGGAAAGAAGGAAGGGAAAGAGGAAAAAAGGAAGGAAGAAAGGGAATTGGTCTAGCAACACACTGGGTTAGATCCTTAAGGTACCAGATACAAAGCATGCCGAAGGAAAAGCTTTTGACTCCAAGGTGAAGGTTTTGAAGATTCATGGAAAGTCTTATCAAACAACAAAAGTACAAAGAATAAAATCTTTTTTTTTTTTTTTGGCAGAGATTGATAACAGTTAAGACCCAAGAGAAGTAAAAAGTGTACCTCATGTGTTTATTTTATTAAACATTTGGCTTCTTAAGGCAATTTATTTCATTTTTAATAGTCATGGCATTTTAGCAAACACACACAGGTACTCACTCTATAAGACATATTATTTCATTCTTGGTTACCTGCACCTTCGAGAACTCTCTCCATCTGGACAACGAAGCTGAAGGCAAGGCATCACTACTTACCTTACTCATCGATAAAATACCTAAGAGGAAATTCCTGAGACTTTTTAGGGCAGAGCTTGCAGTTGAAACATTAGATAACATTAGCAGTCAATTTGAAGCCTGTCAAGTGTGGAAACATAGAGAACTCCCAATAAGTGTTAGGAAGAGTCGAATGGAATTGAGATTGCTATGAGCTGGAACTATTGGCTGGGTTTTCATAGGGGACTTGGCAGTGAAAGTAGGACTTGGAGTAGTTGGGAAGAATTTATAGAGAAAAATAACAATGGAGAGGCAGTGTCAAGAGCACCAGCAAAGACGGAAGAGAGAAAGGCACAGATGTGCTCGGGAGATAATGAGAGGACCCAAATGACCGGAGTATAGACTGTGGGTGAGGAAGGTAAAGCAGGTGTGATGGGCCAGGCTCAGCACTTGAATGTTAGGAAGAGATGTTTAGACTTACATTTGATAGCCATTTGGGAGTTATTGGAAGTTCTTGAGTCTAGGATGACATGAAGAAGGTATGTAAGGAAGATTAGCTCTGTGTTGGGTGGATTAGGCGGTGGAGAGAGCAGAGGCAGGAAGCCCCGGAAGAAGGCTGTTGTTGGGCTAAAACCACAAGGAGGGAGCCAGGAGCAAGCAGATAGTCCTGGGAGAGACACTATCATGATGGTTTTCAAGCTTGAAACGCTGACCAACCCATTTAAAGGAAAAAGAAATTTCCCATGGTTCCCAGTGTTGACATGTTTCTTTTAGCATAAAGTTATCTACATTTACACAAACATGAAAGTAGGAATCAGTTGCTCATTTTATAGCTTGTATACAATGAAAACAGCCATAACAAAGTTATAAATTAAATGCAAATAAAATTACAAAACAACTACAGTTTAAACGGACAAAATTAATTAAGTGTGAAGGATAATCCCGTTTGGCTGAAAGGAATTCTTTGCCATCCCTACTCTGACAAGGTCCTTAGGAGTTTGGCTGGTCTATACTCCCCGGAGCTTCAGATCTCCCAACACAAGTTTTCTATTTGCATTGTTGCAAAACTTTTGTTCCATGAAGTTCTGTGATGTCATTTGGCTTTCATTTGATGTGAACACATCAGTTATTCATTAAGACAGCCTCTATTTCTTTTTTCATTAGCCATGACAACTAAGTGGTATTACTTGGGACCAACTTACTTATAAACACAACAAATGTAGGAACTGAAATCTCATAAGGTAGTAATGCAGGTGACCCGAGTATTAAAAGTGTTTATATGATCATAAAAGTCAGATGAAAAAATTTGTAACATTACCATAGGATGCCCAAGAATTTGTGGATCTCTGACTCCATTGAGAAGCACTAGTGCTGTGGAAAGGTTTACCGGGCCTATAGCCTCTTTCTAAGGGATCTGCCTTTTCTGGGCCTCTGCTGCTTAAGTGACCATATCCTGTGCCTTATCGCCCATCAGCATTTCCCCACCCCCACCCTCTGGCCACCGTGGGTTGGGTCAGGAAGGGAGGGTGCACTTGAGCCAAGAGTATGCAATCCACTAGCTGGTCTGGGGCCAGACATTTTCAGACTGGGAAAAGAGAGTTAGTTATATTTCCTCCCTCTCACTTCTCTCCCCAAAATATGGAGGGAAGTTGCCAGTTGACAACACAAACGAATGCAGAAAGGTGGTGCCAAATGGGGGCTGGAGAGCTCTGTTGCCCATGAGCAAAGTGAAGTTATGGGGAAACGTACACCATAGCGTTTGAATCACTCTTCCGCTGCAAGTCTCAATAAACCCAGCAGAAGTTAGTTGAAGCAAAAAAAGGAAATATCATTGCTCCAAGATAGGAAAGTCAATCATTTCATCTGAACCAAGTCTCTCTTCTTCTGTTGACTCTACTCTCCTCTATGTCTGCTTCATTTCCAGATACCACATGATGGTAAGAAGGAAAGTGGACACATCCCTCCTCCAACCAATAAAGGTCCTCTTGCATCTCATTAACTCTAGCCGAGTCTAGAGGCCCATCCCTGAAATGATTTGTGGGACCTAAAGAGTCTGATGCTCTGATTTACACGCCCCGTCCAGAGAGTGATGTTTTCAGATCTTCCTGAAGCACATGGACTGAGAACAAGGGAGGATGTTCCCCAGAGGAGAACTAGGAGAAGGGTAAAGGGACTTTTGGCAGCAACAGCACTTGTCCACCACACATCCTTTCTCTGGGCCCCAGTTTCTTTGTAAATGATTATAATAATCCTGCTCTGCCCACCACTCAAGATTGCCATGAAAATGAAATGAGGCAGTGGGTGTAAACACATTTCTAAACTATAAAATACACACAACATGAAGCAATAGTGTTTAAAGGGCTTGTCATGGCCCGTTGTTAAGTACACAAGAGCATAATCAAGCTGAATGGCCAGTTTCCACCCTGCTGACTGCAACTTCAGTTTCCTGGGATCAATTCCTCTTGCAAGATTCAAGGATAGTCTCTTCATTTTATTTTGGGCAATATCTGTAGTTCACAAAATGCAGATATGTCTATGTTAATGACAGCTGCGAGAGCTTTATGGAGTCATTAATTTTAATAGTAGGAAGGCTTTCCCATTACCCAGTCTTTTTCACTTCACAGCTTAGAAGGCACGTATAACTTGCATTTTTACTGGAATCCAGAATGGAAGAGAATGGTCATGGTAGTTCAAAAGAAGAGGGCACTTTAAGAAAGATGACAATTTCTGCATGCTAAACGCTCCCTTGATTTTCAAATGTATGTGATTCAAATAACCAAAGCTGGCCTTAGCACACCCCCTTGCTGGAGTCCCATGTGCAGGCACAGACTATACACCCCCAGGATGAAAACTTGACAACTTGTGAATCCTAGTTTGTTTGAATTTTGGGGAATTGGAAGGGCAAAAGAGTCGTACTTTAGTCAGTATTTTGCAGGCACCTCCTTAAGATCTTTCTTAAGGAAAGATCTTAATAAGAAGGAACTGAAGAGACATTTTTAAATTTGAGTGCATAATTCTCAACCCAAGAAATTCCTATTTAGGATGTCTGGGTTAAGAGTTAGACATGCATCTTGAAAATGCTCCCTGGAAGGTGCTGATACTCAGTCCTGACTTCACTGATTATTTCCTTGAACACCTACGGGGCCCACTGGATACCTCTCTTTCCCTTCCTCACTGAGTTCAGCGGGTTCCTCCATATGTGGCCAGAAATAGCTTTGTGAGAAAGCCCTGCTCCCCACTTAGGCTTCGCTCCTCAGTCATTCCTCCCTTCTCTGAAATCCTCTAGCACTCTGTCTTACTCACACAACACTTATCACCATGTTCTGTGTCGCAGCTATTTATGAACGTGTCTTATCGCCTAACACACAAGCTAAAAGGCTGAGACTCTGTAACACCCAGAGGTCACCCACTGGGGCCCTTGGATTGCTTCCCGTCTGTAGATATGTTTTACTTGGCCTACAGAGTATTTAAAACTTTTTTGATTTACTTGCCAGCTTTCAAAATGCAGGAGATATTCTCCCACCCCCAATATTCCCCCTGAATATAATGACGATTGTGCAATGATTTTTCGGTTGAAATATCTGAAGTTCTGTCAGCACAGGCCTCACATTCCTGCATTGCTGCTGTTGACTGGAGTTGAGCAGCAGTTTCCCCTTTCAAATGGGGATTGTATGCTCCAGTTCACTACAGTCCCCACCACTCCCTAACACCTCACACCGAGCTGCTTCTTTCATTAACATTTCTCTCCTGACACCTCTTAGGCATCTGAATTTGTAACCCCATTAAACACTTTTGATTTCTACACAGTATCTGACTTTTTATAGGTGCTTCATAAATATTTGACAAATGGCAAGATGAAAGGTTCAACTGCTCCAGGAGGTGAGTGCTTAAGTGAACTTCTTTCTCTAAGCTGCCAGATATGAGTTTAGAAGAAGAACAAAAGAGTCTATTAGATTTTGTAACTTGGCTTTCCTCAGTCAAGAATTATGAACCAGTTCGTCATTTTCAGGAGCTTTATCTAAATCTCTTTATTTATCAGCTGCCAAGTAGCTAAGCAGTCCTCCTCAAGCTGGAGGAAATGATACTAAACTTGGGAATTTCAGTGAGCAGGTCGTCCGTCTCCAGTCTCTCTCTGAATTTTTATGTAGTAGCCTGCTATCCATCAGGGCTTTCAAAGTTGGCCTCATGTAACTCTCCACCGGAAAGCCCCTTGGGAGGAGAAGTTTTTGTCCGGGAATATCCCTTTTTATGGCTGTCAGGATCATTATCATGTTTTTGTAGGAGATATAAATAGAATAGTGCTTTCAGCTCTGATTTCTGAAATGTGGTCTCATCTCCTCAGATCTCTAATTAAAATCCCTAACATCCTCTACCTCTGCATCCTGCAGTATAGGATGTGAACCACTTGAGAAGATTTTAGAACAGATGTGAGACATTTTTAAATTTTATTGGTTTTGCATTTATTTTTCTGGTTACCTGCTCTGAATGGCAAATGATACTGTTTTTCTATATGTAGTAACAGTAATAATAAGTTTTCCTAAAAATATTTTAAGAAAAATATTAAGCTTATTGAAAGAAAAATAAAGAAATAATAATACTCCTGTTGGAATGAGGATACGGCAGAAATGGTGAGGTTGCTATGGATATGACACTTGTTTGGGAAAGACTGAATTTTAAGATAAGTCTGAGGCCCTCTGCAAATGGGACACCGCCCATCTCTTTGGCCTCAGCTCCCACCATTTTCTTTTCCCCTTTCCTGCTGTACATCCTAACATAACAGGAATTTTTTACTGTTCCTCAAATATACTGGGAGGTTTCCCAATCTTTCACAAATGGTTTCACAGTTGCTAGGCCTTCTTCCTGGAGAGTATTCGTCATTCCCTGTGCTAGGAGCATCTCCCCCATTCCACCTCACCCTCCTCTTCCCCCATCTTGCTGATATGACTAGTGCTTCTCATCCTTTGGTTGCAGCTGCAATGCCCCCTCCTCAGAGATCTCTCCCTGGACTATCCTACATGATATAGGTCTTGCCTCCTATTTCCTATCACAGCATCCTACCTCTTTCCTTCCTAGTTCTTCCTACAAACTGTAATTTTAAAAAATCTATTTCCTCTCTTGATTATTAAATGTCTCTCTCACTGCACTGTCAGTCCCTTGAGAACAGAGCCTTTCTGTCCTGTTTGCCACTGCATCCGCTATGGCCAGTAGAGTGTCAAGCACACATAGATGCTCAGTAGATATCTGATGGATAAGTGAATGTTCTTCCTGCCTTTGTACCTTGGTGAATTCCTTCTCATTCTTCCAGGTCCATTCAGCCTATGAGATATTCCTCTGAGAAGACTTCCTGCACCCTCCTCAGCCAAGATGGGATAGTGACTCTCTCCTCTGGGCCCACAAACCATCATCTATACACCACCACTGTAGTATCAAGTACATCGTATTGTAACTGGATTAAAGGTCCACTTACCCACAAAGACTGTGAGTTTCTTGAGTACCCAGCCTCCCCACTCCCACCATCTAGCAGTCATCCTCTATTTTTAACCATGATGCTCCTCACACCAAGGAAAACCATCTCCTTCTAATGACTTTATTTGTATCCAGAGTTGACTGGGGAGGAAAGTGAAGAGGGATCACAAAGACAATGTGAAAACTGTTATTGGTATTTGTGGGGTGTCCGAGGTAAGTATGCGTGGCTTGTAGACATGCTCATAAAACTATCTTAACAAAAGATTTTATTTCTCTAGAGAACTGTTTGGTTCCAAGATAAATCCTCCCACTCCGAAATCTTCAAAACAATTCTTATGTTGTTAGTACTGCCCAGTCGATTCTGACTCCTAGCAACTCTGTGTACAGCAGAGTGGAACTCAGCTGGGTATTTTTGCACCATCCTCTCCCCTTCTGGTGTTATATCAGACGGTGCTCCTCTGCTATTCACAAGATTTTCATGGCCAATTTTTTTGGAAGTGGGTGGCCAGGTCCTTCCTCCTAGTCTGTGCAGTCTGGAAGCTCTGCTGAAACCCATCCACCATGGGTGACCTTGCCGGTATTTGAAATACTGGTGGCATGTCTTTCAGAGTCACAGCAACATGCAGCTGCCACAGTACGACAACCGACAGATAGGTGGTGAGGTTCCCTGATCAGAAAACAAACCGGGCCACTGTGATAACCACTAAAACAATTCTTACATCTACAGAAAAACACCAGAAATTCACCATCTAGTGGTAGAAATCTTGAATTGCAGACATACACTCATTCATTTATTCTTTCTCCCACTCAACCCCTATTTATTGACCACCTACTGTGCCCCAATAATTGAGCCAGACAAATCTTTGTCCTCATTTAGTCATCCATGTATTCATCACTTTCTATGGGTGAATCCTGTGTTTGGAGCTTTGGTGTCAACAGGTTTAGATAAACAGAGCCATGGGAGGTCAGGTTTCTTGGTGTAAAGGTCAAATACTGGCATCTCTGGGCCTCATACAAGTTATTTTTTTGGTCTGATCAGTAACTATAAAAAATATAAACAAGTTGGGGAGATTTAAACACACACTCCCCCTGACATGGACTTCTGACTTCTCTGGGAAAATCACAAGATCTGGCAACAGTGGCCTACATTCTCGTCTGTCAACAATTGGCTGGAGCTGAGAAGCAGCTTCCCCCTCCAGTCAGGGCTACTCTGTGAGACCCACATCTCTTGTCCACTCACTCATTTGAGTGTGATCTCTTTTGGGATATATCTGGGCATTTGGTGGATTCTGATTCTACATTTTTTTTTTTTTTTCTGATTCTCCACTTTTATTCTTAAGGAAGGACATCTCCAAATCTTTTCAATACTTCTTTCCAAGAAGGCCCCTCTTTCCGGTAGAGACAATTATAACTGCACAATTATCAAGGAGACAATATACGTCTTGATGACCCCTAGATTAAGGGCCATTTATATCTCTGGGGTCTTTAGAAAACTCTTTGCTCAAATCCCTGTGCTTGGTTATTTCCCTTTCTCTCTTTGTTTGGTGAGAGAGAAGGTTCTTCTAGAGATGTTGACTATTTCTCCCTCTTGTTTGTTCAACAGATACTTGATGGACGATTCTAAGTGCCAGGACCTCTGCTTCATGTGGGAGATACAGCCCAGGATGCAACACACACACCCCTATCAGAGCTGGCGGTGGGTGTGGCCTTTATAAAAGGTCCACGATGCCATGGGGACACGGGACCTAATATGGGGTTGGTAATGGGGTCGAGGGTATCCCTGGAGAAAGTAACATTGAAGCTCAAACCTCAAGATAAACAGGAGTTAGTCAAGGAAGGAGAAAACTGCTCAAACGCCCAGACTCAACAAAATTGTTGGAGGTGGAGAGAGAAATTCATTAGCGCCTTGTGAGCTCTGCCTGGAGCACGAACATCATTCCGTGGGGGATGGGGAGCAAGGAGAGCTGATGAGCAGGGGAGTGCACGTTCACATCTACTGTTCTCAGAAGATCCCTCCACCAGGAAATCCATTGTAAGAGATGTGGCTGGGAGCTAGGGCTGCCGTTTGACATTTGACCCCTCCTATTTCAGTTTTATAAGGCACATTTTTGTAGTGAAGGACTCTGGCAGAGGCGTCTTGGGCATCCCGAAGACACAGCGGGGAGGGCTGGTGCCCTGCCCCTGTAACCACTCTTGTTTTGCCTGTTAATTTCTGGTTGTTCTGTCTCCACTTTTCCCGGAGCGCTCTCTGTTTTCTGCGTAGTTCCCTCGCCGATTTCTGTGTAATTCAGGCATCTTCCTGGAGCTGCTGTGAGTTTGCGGTTGCCTGGAGAACCTCAGCAACAAGGTCGTGAACTCCCCACCCACCCTAGGGAGCCCTTATATCAAAAAGTTAGCCTCAAAGTCTAGTTGGAAGTGGTCGATACGAAGCAAAAAGTCAACAAACATTTCCCTGGAGTCTTGGCATGGGAAGGTCTTTTTCTTTTTCCTTTTGCTCAATTCCCAGCTGGTTAGCAGCCTGAACTTCTGCCTACCCGTGCACTCCCCATGGCAGCCGCCAAGGATGCTGCTATTGTGTCTATTGAGGAAGGCACATGATCCCGCCTCCCACCCATCCAGAAGCCCTTCCCCCTTCTGACAGTGGGCCAGGATCCTCTCCAATGACCTGGTTTAGGTGTGGGACACACCTAGGTTCTGGTTTGAGCTGCTAGAGTTGCTAGCTGTGTGGTCTCAGGAAACTTATCCCACCACCTTGGGCCCTAGTTTCCTTTTCTGTGAAGTGGGAATGGTAATCCCTGCTCGGCCAACTTCACAGAGTTATTTTGAAGAGGAGAAAATGACTACAGATTTACTCAATCATTTATGAAACATTTATTGATTACTCAGCCACGTGCCAGCCACTGGGGGATGAAAGCCCTTGTTAAACTGTAACGTGTGACACAAATATAACATTCTCAGATGCAGAAAATTCGCTACCAACCGGATCAGATTGGGTGTGTTTGTTCGGCTTCCCTCACCTCTTGCCTTTAGGTAGGAGCGACCGCTAGCTACCTGAGTACTCCCCACCCATCAGCACTCAAGGCAAAGCTTTAGTAAGTAACTTAATAAATAGGAAGTATCGACTAGCATTAGAAAGATCTGTGATGACGAAGCCTCTGTGTGTTTGGAAGCTTAATTAAGTCCTGCACCAGAAGGCCGTCTGTAAGATGATGGTCAGTCGTATTTTCCCTATTGCTCCAGCACTGACAAGTAGGACTCCAAACTATGGACAAAGAGGAGCTAGTCCCGCATTCTCAAGAGAGTTGGCTATGAGTAGGGCCAGAACACTCCTGTCCCCACTAATCCTCAGAGCTTCCTAAAAATCAAAACTGCCCCTGCCACCATGGGTCTCTCGGTTTCCTCTTCCCTTCTCTCCAGACTACATATCAGAGTCTAGGAGAGGAGGAGAGGAAAGGAGGGTCATCATAGGGGTCAGCCTTGTGGGAAGGGAAGTGCTCATGGGAAGATGTGTAAGGGCTGGGGTCCCAGTGGAAAACAGACGGATGCTCACATTAGAGCAATCTAGGGAGGGTTTCTTTACAAAGAGGAAGCACAAAGAATCAAGTAGTTACCCAGTGATAGTAGCAGCAGAGCTGTTACCACTTCTAGGTCCAAAGGGATGAGAAGAGGGAGCTGAAACCAGAACCTAGAAGGAGAAAGCCGTCTTCAGACCAGTTAGAAATCTTTTCAAGTGGTTGGGCAAGATATTGGTGGGCTCCAACATAGAACTGGCAGGAGAGTTGGAGAGAAAGGTGAAAATACGAGAGCTATTTCAAAGACTGACTTCACGAGGCTTGCAGATGGAATGGACTGTGAGGGAAAAGGGAGAGGGAGGAAAGGGCAATTTATAGGTTTCAAGCTTGGGCAACTGGGTGACTGGTGGTCCCATTAATTTGATTGGGAACATAGGAGGGGGTGGGAGGGTTGGAGGATCCACGTTCAGTTTGGAATCTGCCGGGTTGAGATGATAGATCCCAGTGAACGTATCCAGTGTTCAGTTGGATATGGTCTCTGAGGCTCAGAAGAGAGACCTGGGCTAAAAATACAGAATTGTATTATATGGGAAAAATTATCATTACATATATTAAAGGCTGCCATGTAACATGTACATGATGCAGTGAAATCTCTTGCTTGCTGGGTGAAGAAACCTGTCCTTGGCATTTTGAAAAATTGTCTTTACTACCACCCTGGAATTATGGCCACTCCTGAAAAAGATAATACAACTATGCTGTCCCATGCTAATTATTGTCCACAAAATAGCCATTTTACAGTAGAGGAAATTGAGGTTCAGAGAGAGGAAGTGTAGCAGTTAGGATTATTATTCTTATAAGTGACCAAAACCTCAATTTAAACTAGCTTAAATAAACAAAGGTATGTATTGGCTCGGACCCAGGGGTGGTGAGGTTTCAGGCACAGTTTGATCCAGAGGCTCAGAAAATATCATTGACACACAGCATCTCTACTTGTCTATTCCTTCTGCTTTTCTTCATACATTTGTTGGCTTCACTCTCAGACTGGCCCAGTTTCATGATAGCAAGACGGCTGCAGCAGCTCCGAGCCTCACATGCTCAGGCCTTCAAAGTGAACAGGTAAAGAATGTTGCTCTCCCAGAAGCCCCATTACAGGTCTCAAGTCTTCTCATTGTCTCTAATCAGGCCCTGTTGTTAACCCTGATCACATCACTGTGGCCAGAGGGATGGGATGTGCTAATTGGATTGGGACAGTAAGAGCCTACTCATAGAGCTGGGAGAAGGGTCAATCCCACCTAAACATTAGGATTTCATAATAGAAGAGGAGTATATCCACCAGTGAAGAACAGGGCACTGTCACCAGAGAAGAGATGCTGGGGAGGGGAAAAAACAATGACCACAGGAAGAAGGCACCCTTTTGAGGTCACCCAGCTTATCAGCGTCAGAGCTAGAGCTCAGGTGTTCAGCCTTATTTTCTTCCAAACCTTATTGCCACTTGACTGCTTTGTTTCCACCAATGTTCCTTAGAGACGTAAGGTGGTCAGAGGCCAGGAATGGGTTAACAAGAAAATAGGAGGGATAAAACAGGTCAGAGAGGTCAGAAGTCCTTCAGGATCTTCCTCTGGCCCAGGCTCACACATGGGGCAAAGTTGGACAAGAGACTAACAAGGGGAACAGGCACTGCCCAGGTGAGCAGGCAGAAAACAAGCACGCTGCTGTGACGGCTGCCCCAGCCCTTGCTCCCTTGGCCTGGCGGAAGTCAGAGCATCTGCTGCCAGGGAGCTTTCAAGACCTGCGAAGAGCCCGTTAGGACCAGCCCACAGTGGTTTCTAAAAGTGTCTCCAGTCCATTATTCACCGTCAAGTTATTCCATGTGACTCTGTCAGTCTTTTCTTTCTGCTTTCTCTGTTACACAAAGTTTTGCTGGTTCTGGTTATTTTTAGCTCGGTACAGTCCCTTGGGGTATCATCGAATCCAGCTCTCTTGTTTTGCAGAAGAGAGAAATGAGACTCAGTGTTTGAAAGTGAGTTAAGGTCACTCACTATCAGAGTTGATCACCTGACCTGGGTCTACGGGCTCCCAGCCCAGAGATTCCATCGCACCTGGTTGCCTCCATCCTCCTCTTCATGGTCTCAGCAAGGCGCCCAGCTGGACCCTGCCTTTTTAAAGAGCAAACTCTTCTCACAGGCAGAGGTAGTTTTTATGTTAGAAATAGGGTGGGTTCCCAAAGAAGATTTGCAAGTTGGTCTTTGAGAACGCGGGAACAGTTTCCCTAGAAAGATGGTTTTGTGTCTTATAGGTTCTCAGTCTCGCTCACAAAGCCTGTTGGATCTGATCTACCACACACCAATAGTGAAAATTAGTAGCAAGCTATAGTTAATTTCCCTCTCTACTCTTTTTTTTTTTTCATTTATTTATCCATTTATTTATCAAATATCTATTGAGGGTATCTTATCTATTCAGAGTTCTAAGGATATGATAGAGAGCAAGCAAAGAATATGGCCCTTGTTACATGAAACATCATCTCTGGGGAGGTGTTCTTTTTTGTTTTGATTGAGATATAATTGACATATAATATTTTATTAGTTTCAGGTGTAAACATCCTGATGTAAAGTTCACTTTGCAGTTCTTTATAGGAAGACTTTAGGGACCTCTGCAGGATGCTTATTATTTGGGAATTTGCCTGCAGTCAGGCTGGGGCCCACTTAATTTCTTTGCTCTGGAATGATGGCTTCCCTTTTCTTCAGGGCTGGCTTCAAGGACTTCTGATCTGTGTAGTTGCACAGGGACGCACGCTTAGCTTAATGCTCTACTGTGGCCATTTTTCAGTTCTTAATAATTTTATCTTTGAAATTGTGTTTTGTAGGTAAAGTCCAATGGGACAATGGAGCATGCGCATGAGCAGAGGAGATACATGTAGGATACGTGTCCACCACCGCTCCTCAAGTGCCTGTTCGCGTATAGCGTTCACCGTGCCCATGTGCACGGGATTCAGCTGCACCATGGTACATGGAAGTTCAGCGAGATGCAAAGTGAGTACAAGGCAAGTGTGTTACATACACCACTGAGAGGCCATGCTTCTGTTCAAATCAGAGCTTGCTTTGAACACAGAAAGAAGGCACTGACATTCTAGGAAACACAAAGGACCAAGGATCTCCATCATATCTTTTCTTATTCATGTTACTTCCACGTGTTAGCCAACACTCAGGCTGAAAATTATGTCAAAGGTGGAAAGTGTGT
The DNA here is from genome assembly GCF_057802395.1 of Ceratotherium simum simum. Classification (NCBI taxonomy): domain Eukaryota; kingdom Metazoa; phylum Chordata; class Mammalia; order Perissodactyla; family Rhinocerotidae; genus Ceratotherium; species Ceratotherium simum. The sequence goes on from NC_141903.1 coordinate 28,360,245, forward strand.
TCCTTTCCCATAGTTTCTTTCCTTTCAGTCCCTCCTTACTCATCAGTAAGGTGAGGGTAAATAATGTTGGTAGAATACGTGCATAGCAAGAAGCAAAATAAAAACAGTTGACTTGGGGTTTTTTGCGGCATTTCTGCTATTCTGTAAGAAGGAAATACATATACATGTGTGAGGTAGAAAATACAAATTGTGCAATTTCAGTGATTCTCCATCCTTACATGCTCTTATATTTGTCCTTAAAACTAACATTGCACAATATAAAGATGAATGGCAAAATTCATGCTAACTTTAAATTTTTCTTAGATCGACATCAAATAGCAAATATAAAACACCATGACAATGGACAGAGAAAACTGTATTGTGGTTACCAGGGGCAATGGGGATGGGGGGTGGGCACAAGGGGTGAAGGGAGACATATATATGGTGATGGACAAACAAAAATTTACAACCCAAAATTTCACAATGTTATAAACTATTAAAACATCAATAAAGAAAAAACAAAAAAACAAACAAAAAAAACACCATGACAAGTTGAGAGAGAGAGACCATGGAAGAAACATAAAGCTTTACCTTTTGCTATCTTTAACGGCACTTTTTTCCCCCTGCTTTTTGAACAAGGGGCCCCACATTTTCATTGACAGTGGGCCCTGCAAATTGTGAAGTCATCCCTACCTTTCTGGCCTCAGAATTTAGCTTCTCAAATTCTGTTGCTTCAACTGCATAACTTGAACACACTTGCCATTTTGATCCACCATTAGTGCCTAACCATTTTTCTTCCAAATATTAAGTTGTTACTTTCATTTACTACTGTCTAATTTATAAAGGGCTATACTAGTTTTCTAGGGCTGCCATAACAAAGTACCACAGACTGGGTAGATAGAACAGAAATTTATTTTCTCACAGTTGTGGAGGCTGGAAGGCCAAGATCAAGATGTCAGCAGTTCTGGTTTCTTCTGAGGCCTCTCTCCTTGGCTTGCAGACGGCCTCCTTTTGCAAGAAGACCTCACGTGGTCTTCCCTCTGTGAGTGCATCCATGGCGCCTCTCTGCGTGCCCAAATTTCCTCTTCTTATAAGGATGTTAGTCAGATTGGATTAGGGCCCATCCTAATGGCCTCATTTTAACTAAATCACTTCTTTAAAGGACCTAGCTCTAAATATAGTCACATTCTGAGGTACTGGGGGTTAGAGCTTCAACATATGAATTTGGGGAGGGGGTACACAGTTTAGCCCATAAGAAGGGCTTTCACACTTTTTATTTTTATAGTAGCCTTGAGGGAGCAGCCAGTACATATATTTTGCAAATCCATTCATTCATTAATTAGACAAGTATTTACCGGATACTCACTAAGTGCCAAGTACTGCCTAGCTACTAAAGATATAAGGATCATAAAGACAGGCAGGTCCCTGCTCTCACGGAAATTAGGCTCTAGTGGGAGACAGGCAAAAAATAATTAAGCAAATAAAATAGTTACAGAGGGTGATAAGTACAAGTAAGACCATCCACACAGTGCTGCGATAGAGAATAAAGTGAGTGAGACTTTTGATAGGGTCGTCAAGGAGGGCCTCTCTGAGGAGGTGACAGTTAACCTGGTTTAAACATCAAGTATTCCTTAATGCAAAAGAGCTCGGGAGAAGAAAGAGCTTAGCAGAGGAACCAGCAAGTACAAAGGCCCAGAGGTAGGGAAGAGCTTAATATGTTTGAGGTATTGACAAAATGCCAGTGTGCTGGAGTCGAGGGGCGTGATGTGGTGTGTGGAATGAGATGGCGGGAGCGGGATCAGGCAGGGCCTTGTCAGCTGTAGTTTAGGAGGCTAGGACTGATTCTGAGAGCAATGGGAAGTCACGGAAGGGTTGCTGGTGGGAGTGGCATGATGTGCTCTGCAATGTGGAGGATGGCTTGGCAGAGCGCAGGAGCGGGAGGTGGAGAAATTCATCCTAGAGGTGTTCAGTGACTGCCATTCACACAGCTTCTAAGGGGCAGGGCTGGGCAGTACAGTCGGAGATGGGATGTCGCATTACATTCCCCATAAACACGCAGGAGGGCGCCCTCTGCTGTTTCATGTACATTAACCCTTCATTGAAGGCAGGTCTTCTAGGAAGTAGGAAGGGAATCTCCCAGCTCTGGATTATGGAATGTACAGAAATTCTCCAATCACATTTCCAAAAGACATGTGTCAACATTTTGAGGTGAAGAGAAGAAGGGGTTGAGGAAGTTCTCAACAGTCGGTTCAATCTTCTCAGTGATGGTGGATTGGAGCTGGAATGAACTGGCCCTTTTATTTTTCAGTGTACTTAATCACTTTATTGTTTTTTAAAAATTATACATACTTATTACAAAAAATCAAGCAATACACAAACATAAAAAAGCAACAAATTACTCCATATCTTACCACTCAGAAGTAACAAGTATTAACATTCAGTGAACATTATTTTAGACATGTGCCTGTATATACATACGTGGGTTGAATAAAAATGTCCTCAGTAAAGATCTTTCTACAGTTAAAAAAAAATTACTAAAGCAATTTAAAAGGCACACTCATTTTTTAAGCCACATATTTCATCTTAGATATATGTATATATGTACATAACTTAGATATGTGGATATTTTCTTAGTGTTATAAAACAGGTCAGCAAATGTTTTCTATAAAGCACCAGAAAGTAAATATTTTAGCCTTTATGAGCTAAAGATCTTGGTCACAACTACTCTGCTTTGCCATTGTAGCAAGAAAGCAGCCAGAGAGGTTACGTAAATGAACTGAGAGTGGCTGTGTTCCAATAAACCTTTAGTTACAAAACCAGGTGGTGGGCTGGATTTGGCCCGAGGCTGTAGTTTGCTGACCCTACTACAAAAGAGAAGAGAATTAGTGTGCTTCTCTTCCTTCTACCTCACTTCTCCAGATTTTGCTTATATTATTTTCACTTTGTTAGGGCTTATGATATGTATATCCTTTTATGCTCCCTTCCTGCCCACACGTGATTAGACTTCACTGTGACATTAAATAAACTTGGTGTTTATCTAGTTCATTCAGGCTGCTACTACAAAAATTCCGTAAACTAGGTGGCTTATAAACAACAAATATTTTTTCTCACAGTTCTGGAGGCTGGAAAGTCCAAGATCGACACATTAGCAGATTTGGTATCTAGTGAGGGCTCACTTCATAGACGGCCATCTTTGCACTGTGTCCTCACGTGGTGGAAGGAGCCAGGGCTCACTCTGGAACCTCTTTCATAAGGGCCCTAATCTCATTCATGAGAGCACAGCCCTCATGACCTCATCACCTCTCAAAGGCTCCATCTTGTAATACCATCACCTTGGGGATTGTGATACTACCTTGAAATGTGGATTTCAGCATATGAATTTTGGGTGGACACAAACATTTAGACCACGGCAGTATTTCACGCTGGTTCTTTTTTTCATAGTTTTCTCATTCATGAATTCTTTATTATTATTCAACTCTTGTTCAACTGAGATTCTTTGTCAAACAGTTTTGTTTTGTTTGTTGTGGTTTTAAAACGAGTTCATGAGTATTACATTTCCTGAACTCCTTCATGTCAGAAAATGTCTGTCTTTTATCTCCATACTTGACAACACCCTAACTTGATGGGTCACACTGTTTCTCTCAAGTTCGTGGTCATTGCTCCATTGACTCTGGACGTTAGAATTGCTGTGGAGAAGACTTGAAACTCACCTGACATTTCAAAACCCTCACATGGCTGACTTGCCTTTGTCTCCCTGAATGTCTGAAGGATTTTATTTTATTCTTAACATTTAATAGTTTAACCAAAATATATGTCAGTTTTGATCATTCTGTATCAGTTTTTCTTGACCTAAGGTGTGCTCTTTTTATCTATGAATACAGTTATTCCTTTCAGGAAATTCTTTCTGGGTTATATCTTTAAATTCTTTGTTGTTTTTCTTTATACTCTAAGGATGCCACTTGTCCTCATGTTGGATAATTTTTTTGTCTCTGTATCTTTCTTCTTTACTTTAATCACATTGTCTTTTCATTCTGCATTTTCTATGATTATCCCCAGCCATTTCTCTCTGCCTTTTTCAGCCCCATTTTTCTCTCCTTTGCCATTTATAATTTATTAGGATCTGTAACAACATTGTTTTGTTTCTCAATTTTTCCTTAGCTCTATAATCTCTTCTTTCATCTTAGTCAATTGTTTCACAATTTTTCTTTGAGGTTTTGCTGTATTGAATTCATATTCTTAGTAAATTCACCTTTATAATGAAGCACACAAAGCAAATCAGCATTTCTCCTTTGGCTTTTATTTTCTTCCTGAGAGTTTTTTTTTTTGTTTGTTTTGCCTCTTTCTTGCCTGATGTATTACTCATTTTTGCTGTAGTAGATTCACGTAATTTCTATACTACTTTTTTCAATTTGCTCACATTTAACAGAGAACGGCTTTGTTTATATTTTCTCTGAAATGGTGTAGATGGATTCTCCTAAAAACCCTTCCCACTTTACCTGGGGTCGTTTTGTCTTCCCTCCTTCACAGTATGGTTTGAGAGCTGACTGTAGCTTTGTATTCGTTTTTTTATTTAGAGAATATCATTTTGAATTCCCAGTATTTTAGTTAGTATTTATTTTAGCTAGTATTTGACTAACTCTGCTTTGGGGATGTGGGGGTGGCCTTAGGAATTCAACTCAGTCACATCAGAATCTCTTTCTCTTCATGGCTGCCAAACCTAAAAGATTATCATTCAAGTAGGATCTCTCTCCTCTCTGGTTGCTGCTGGTGAATTATTGGCCTTAAAAAAATAACCATTTCATCAGATGTAGGAAGAAGTTTCTGTGCCTTTATTTTACTCTGTTCTCTTTATGTGGAAGTTGGGTGTTGAAGCAGAAGTCAGGTACATTTTTGGAAGGATTGAGTTATAAAAAGAGACAGACTAGATGAATTTTAAAGTCCCATTTGGTTCCACATTTTAAGACATGACTAATACGACAGCAGAGGTTGCCCAACCATTGAAAATTATCGTCAAGTTCAAAAACAATTTAATAATAAGAAGCGTTGAGGTTTTCAAACCGCTAGAGGGCAGGCGGTGGCCACAACTTGAAGCAATTCCATAATAAATAGTTACTATTGTCAAATGAATCATATTGGACTTCATTTAAAGTTTTGTAAAAAGGGTGAAAAGGAAAAGCTGAGGGAAATGGAGCTAGGGTTATCTGGCAGGAAGGAGCTGCTCATTTGTAAGACAGATCCCGTGTTTCTTTGTCTGGGCATCTGTATCCATCCCCAGTTATGAGCTCACTTCTGTCAATCTCCCCTAGTTGTCTATGTTTGCAAACTATTAAACCACACCCCAATCCTCAGTCAACTGTGTTGTTTTCTAGCTGGTGTACAGAGAAGTGAAATGACCTTCCCAGAGTTACAGCCACCAGGCTCATAAATAGCGAAGACCTGAAATCACCTTCAGGGCTCCTGGGTCTTCTGCAGGCCTCTCCAGCAGAGCAAGTTCCTGCTACTGATACTTTGTTTGCAGGATTGCAGCCACAAGAGAACCAATGCCAGTAAGAAATAAATCAAAGTCCTCCCTCTAGCCCTAGTTGTTGGCAGCTTCCTATGGCATTCTGAATCATTACTCTGGCCTGAGTCTTTTGTGGGCAAAGGATAAGCCTTTTGACAACAAAGATGATAGAAACCTGTCTTTGTTGGCAATAGTGTTCCACTTGTTTCTTAGACGGGGCCTTGCTGCTGAGAGTACCATCTGCCAGCATAAACCTTCAGCCTATTGCTCACCAAGTTCTTCCACCAGGAATTGAAGGCTTGTTTTTCCTTCTTGGGCTGCATTCTTAGCCTGGACTTTTTGGTAAGATGTTTAATCGTATACGTGCAAGACAAATGTCTGCTCATCATTGTACTCAGGGAGGTTCTGAACCCCCAAAAATCACTCAAAGCCTACCAAAGATTTCAGATTGGGTTCTCTGTCAGTAACATAAATTTGGAGTATCTTTGTAAGACTGTGTTCTTACAGAAAAGAGCATTTTATTTTTTTCGTGTAGATTTTGTTTGGACTGTGCCAGAAAACCACTGTTTTGTGTGTGTGTGTGGGGAATATGTTGGCTTAAATATTGTCATTATGTTACCACAAGACTAGATCCCTCCCAACAGGCAGCAGGCAGGCCTGATCTTTCCTTCAGGATGAGGTGTAAACGTGAGCTGTAGCCAGTGTGGTTCAGGTCTCTGTGGATTAAAGTGTTCATTGCCCCCCTCGCATCTCTTGAAACTAGATAAACATATGTGGAGAATTATACTTTCTACCATCAGAGTTGCTTTGTTTGGACTCTAGCATGGTGGGAGGGTATATTCTTATTGTGATTCATCCTGATGAAGAAATGAATTGAGCCTTGGACTAGAGGAGGGATGGCTTTGCTTGCTCCTTTCTCTGGGGTGAAGGGCATAAACACTTTTTTTTTTTTTTTTTTTAAAGATTTTATTTATTTATTTTTTCCCCCCAAAGCCCCAGTAGATAGCTGTGTGTCATAGCTGCACATCCTTCTAGTTGCTGTATGTGGGACGCGGCCTCAGCATGGCCGGAGAAGCAGCGCGCCGGTGGGAGCCCGGGATCCGAACTCGGGTCGCCAGCAGTGGAGCGCGCTCACTTAACCACCAAGCCACGGGGCCGGCCCCATAAACACTTGATTCAAGGGGCAAAAGAAAAGAATAATTAAAGCTCTCTTGGGGGAGGTGAGCCAGCCCTTGAACTATAGCTGTGTGTAGGGGAGAGGGGAACCAGTCCCATGGATCCTATGTGTTGTGCTATCTAATATCCTGTTTAAAATTTCCTTTTTCTTTGCATTATTCTCGAGATTTCAATAGTGTTTTATCAGCTATCAGAGCTGGCGTGTGCTGGACTATGAAGAATTAGGGCAGGGCCTGTGTTCTCCTGGTGCGGGCTGTAGTAAGACAGGGGCCATGATCTTGGGGCTGTATCCTTTCAGAAAGTCTTGTAGTGAGAGCCTGTGAAACAATTGTGAGATGGTGAGAGGTGACTGGCAGAGGGGCGAAGAGCGGTGGTCCAGAGTGAGAGATGGTAAATGATGGTCAAGGTGGATTTGTTACATTGTGGAAACATTCCCTGAGGATTCTCAGAAATAATAAGGAGGAGGAATCCCCCAATAAACGTGGACATTTTATAATAAATAAGTAAAATATAGGATGGGGTTCAGGCAAAATTAGTTGGATATTAAGCAGAAGGGGCTCCCTTGAACACTAAAGAACTTTGAGAAATTCGGGGTACATATTGTTAGGGCCTTCTGTTTGTTTGCTCATGGCAACCATCTTTACATCTCCTCAAATAAACTCAAACGAAGAAGGTTGGGATCACCTTTACTGAGAAGTTCAAAGAAGAAAATGTATTTTATCTTAGGATTGGTTTCTGGCTGGAGCATACCTAAAGGAAAAACAGAGTGGAGTTCATTGCTAAGCAAACATATAGTTTAGTCCTAGAGGGAAATGCAAGATGTTTACATTGCAAAGAACAAGATCATTAAAACTAGAAGCATATTTGCAGAGAATGGAACCATGTAAATAGTTCAAGGAGCAACCTACTTAATTACTTTATGGTTTCTAGCAGGTAATGGGAAAATCTTGTCTTATAGCAGTAAATTTAGTGTTACAAACTTAGAGTTACAGATCTATGGAATAAAATGCAACACTCAACATGGATACGGCTGGGTATAAGAATATAACCTATGTTTAAGTAAAATAATCCATATAAGGAAGATTGGCAAGATTGATGAATAAATAAGTGATGTTGGGAATAATTGGAGAACCATTTAGGAAAAAATTTATCTTAGACCCATATCTTATACCATGATATACTGGAGAATTGTTTTAAAATCACCCAGAATCTATTCCGCCTTCCTATGATAACAAATTTTAACTTTGTTTTAGGGAGCAACCTCTCTTCCTGTGTGTGCAGTGTGGGTGGGACTGTAAATCAATGTTCTTTGTCCTTTTCTGCTCAAGGGGTGGCTATCACCCAAGTCAGGACAAGCAGAGTATGTCTCAAAGGACTGTGAATGGAGCAACGAGAAGAGGGAAAATTCATTGAGCACCTACTATGTGCCAGACAGAGATCCCTGCCCCCATAGAGCTCACATTCTGGGGCCAGCGAAATGTGAGGGAGGGCCAGAGGACAGTGAGTGCTCCTTCATTTTGCTGCTATATTCCTTTTATGTCTGATGGGTGGTTTCTCCTGCTAAGATCTCCAGAGCTGCCTGGTTATTCCCTCTCCAAGGCAAGCTCATCAGGTTTCACTTCAATTCTCTCAAGTCCCCCCAATCTTTCCAACAAATTTAGCTTGGGCTTAAATTACTCCAAGTCAATCTGTTGCCTGCAAACATAAATGCATAATAAATCTCACATGGCTTTAGGAAGTGATTTTCAAGCTTCAGGTGCAGAAGAATCATCCAGAGGGTGATAAAAAATACATATTTCCATGACCCTTCTAGAACCATTTTGATTAATTAGATCTGTCATGGGTATTGGGGATGGGCATTAAAACAATCAAACAAACAAACAGAACAGGTAATCTGGTGCAAGGGATTCTCAAACCACTCTTTGGGAACCGTTAGATTTAAGAGTTAATTAATATTTTTAAACATAGGAAGATAAGCAGAAAACAAAATATTTATGAGACCCATAGAGGGATGGCAACTTTCTTTCTATTGCTTTGAAGTAATAGAAGCAACTACAAAGGAAAAAACATTGATGGAATCATTTGAATAAATATTAAAACATCGTAAATTAAAATTAAAGGAAAAGAAGCAAGGCAGAAAATGTTTTTATCAAATATAATGGACAACAGTCTAATATCTATAATAATCTGTGATGAGCTTTCAAATTTAACATAAATGGATAAAAGAGTTTTTTTTACATGAAGGAAAACACAAATAGTAAAGAAACACATAAGAGAATGTTAACTTCTAAAATAATCAAGAAAATTAAAACTAAAGCAATATTAAGGTATCATTTTATACCTGCTAAGTTAATGTCTATGAAAGATTCAGAAATGCCAATAATGCACTGGATAGGTTAGGGTGCAACTATGATTCTCACGCCCTGTTGGTGTAAGTTTAATTGGGATTGAGGAAACTCTTGAGAAACTGTGTTCATTGAGAAATGAACAAGGTGATCTTCTCTATTCCTGAGATCCATGAAACCTAGAACGTAAGACTTCTACTTTTAGAATTTGTTATTATAAAGGGATACATCCCAGCTCATCCCAAACTCCAGGAACCCCTTCAGCCCCTCAAACCTAAGGCCTATTGTCCTTTATAGACCTAAGGACCCAAGTTGCAACATTGCTTTATGCTAGGACTGCCAGAGTTAGCAAAAAAAACAATAATAAAATAAATAATAATAATAATAAAATACACAACATGCATTTAAATATTGTGTGGGATATACTTACACTAAAAAATTATTCATTGCTTATCCAAAATTCAGGTTTAACTGGGCATCCTGTATTTTTTTTGACAACCTTACCCTAAGCACACATATCCCAGCCTTTCTCTCCTAGGAAGCTTACAAAAGGACATCCACTGAATGGTCCATGAAAACCTCCAGGTCCAGGCATTTGTGGTACCATAGGTCTTTGATTTCGTAGAACCGTAGAACAAGGGCACGACATTTTGCAGACCTTCAAATCTGCTAACTCAACTGGGGACCCTGAATTCAGAATCTAGGGTTACTCTCAGCTGGGTCCTTTGACCCCTGACCCTCACGCTGGATCCTCTAGCCAACAATGACCCTGAGAGTAGGTGGGTTCTTGCCCAGCCAACAGTCAGCCCAGGAGAAGAATCAGTCAACTTCTATAAAGTTTGGTTTCCTTGGTGTAAGGAGCGTGGGTAATAATACCTCCCTTGGGTGAAAATAAGAATACATATTTTCATTTTTTTTATTTTCAAAAACTAAAAACTCAGACAGATAAACAAGGGACAAATCAAAAGAATTACCTATAAGGAGTGAGAGTGTGAATGGGGTAGATGGGGACAAAGACAAGAGGGGTACTTCTCAGTGTATAGCTTTTTGTATCTTTTTATTTAAGAACCATGTGAGTTTATTATGCACTTAAATAATCTCCCTTGCAGGGCTGCTGTGAGGGTGAAATGAGGTCATGCGTGGTACAGCACCTGGCACACGCAAGGGTATTTGTAAAATGGTGCTAGCATTATTTCCACCGCAGTACCTTGAACTACCTGTAGGGGACCTGCGCCTCATCTAGCACCTGATGGCCCCAACACTAAGAAATTACAAAAGTCATCAACTGTATTCTCGGGAGCTGGTCTAATATTTACCCACCCTGAAGCCTATGGTGACTCTTGCTTCTGCCTTCTGCATTCTTTCCTTCCTGCCTTCCTCCAGCCACATGGAGTCCAAAGGGTTTAATGATTTCATTCTGGCTCACTATGTTCCTCGTTCCTGCCACTCGTTAAATGCCACCTCTTCCCCTACAGCAGACCAGTAACTTATTATGTCTTAGATCAAGCGACTCTAAGACAGGCAGGCATCAAGAACTGTGCCAAGGAAAGGAATTGGCTCTGAGTGGATGTGGTCATGTGGGAAAGCAGTGACGTGAGGAGATCTAGCAGGCATTTGATTAACACCAGTAATTTAGAGATTCATTTGCCGTGACTGGCTTCCAGAGAACTCCAGTGGCTGACTTCATCGAGTTTCTGGGAGTATCTCTCTGGAGAAGGATTTATTTGTGATGAGATTCACTCTTCAGCAACGAAGAGAGAGAAGAAAGGAAGAATAACAGAAAAAGATGTATTCCAGATTTGTGAGATGGCTGGGAAAGGAAAGAAATAACCAGAGAAAAGGACCGAGGGGATTTAGGCAGTAGGAGGGGCAACTGCCTGGTGTGAGTAGCCCATCCTCAGCATTCAAGATGGCGATACGTGTCTTCACTGTGCCCTTGTCATTTGCTTAATGAGTGACCCAAGCCAAGGCCTCTCTGGACCTGTAAAATGAGGACAACAGAAGGTCCTGCGTGTCCTTGGCAAATCAGGGAACCTCAAATGAGTCTGTTTCATTAACAGTAAATTTCTCTTAGCAAGAGCTACTCCTAGGAGTTAAATGAAATCATGAGGCAGTGATTGGGACTCTAGGTTCAGAAAGCCTGGGTTATAACCTCAGCTCTGCCACTTGCTATCTGTGTGACCTGCGGGCAAGTTATTCAATCGGTTATTCAAGAAATAGGGATAAAAAGTATTGAACACATACAATTGTTGTGAGGACTAAATAAGATAATCCACGTAACACACGTAGAACAATACTTGGCACATAAGTGCTCGGTAAATGTTTCATGGAGTAATGATGGTAATGTTAGTAGTAAAAGGTAATAGATATAAAGATCCAGTGTAAAGTCTGGCTCATAATAAGACTTTAACATGTAGTAGCTATTATTACCCTGGCTTTCCCTGCTTTCAGGACCTGCTCACAACTGTGTCGACTGCCAATTCCTGCCCCAGTTCTAGCCCTTCATTGTAACAGGAATTCCATCCCCACTGATGGCTCTGGGTTGAGAGTAGTTTTGGTGCCCTGTGAGAAGGGGAGTGATGTGAATGGGCATTTCTTGTTCATCCTGGCCAGGATTTTCAAGTCCTCAAGACTGTACCTGTGCCTTAGTTTTCTGGACTTAGTACTGTGTCCCTGCCAGATCCGAAACCTGTCAGTGAGTTGTTCCAATCTGTCCACAAGACTGATTCTTCCTTCATTTAGCTTGTTTTATCCTACTGGAGTCCTATTTCAAACCTACCTGGGACGGTGATGCTACCATTCACTTGATGCAGAATATTCCCTGTGCATAGACTCGTGCTACAGCATCCAACTCTGCATCAGCCACCCTGGTATCCGAGCCTGCTGAGGCTGAATGGAGTTAGCTACAAGCTTGCTGCCCATCTCCGGGGGACCAATTCCTTACGTAGTGTAGAACACTCCTCTTTGTTAACTGTTTTTGCCTCACATTTCCTGTCTTCCTGGTCTCAGTTCAAATTGTTTATGGTATTTTCAACTGTGAGATTCCATTACCCCTTGTTGAACTCCAGAAGTGCATTAGAATTTCAAAAATAAGTCTCTGTGTTGTAGAAAAGGAACATATGTCAAAGATATACCAGGGATGGTCTTGGGCCAAAATTTTCTTTGAGGCTCAATAATGATGAGATATCTGGAAATGTAGACTTACTGTTTCATTCACTCCATTTTTCTTTTAAAAAATTCTTGATAAGTATGTGTTGGCACCTAGCACAATCTTGGTGCTTCTCTCTGTTGCATTTTTTCACTTTTCTTGAAAAAAAATGCAGCAAGCTCACCTATCAAAACGGAAAGCCTTAGGATGTGGCATTTATGAAACAAATGTTGAAAACTAGTGCAAGTTATATTTATGATACTGTTGTATTATGCTTCAGTGAGAAGTGTTACTTGCTAATTCTATCTTCGAAGTGACATTTTGGGAGATATCATTGAATTGATTCATTAAATTAGGACCTGGACCTGAAACCATTGAAAATTTTGGCATTTGAGTGAGGACTGCAGTGCTCAGAATACAAACTTGATTTTGTACCCTGAAATCACTCTATCCTTGGTTCGTGCATGAATGCATTTTTGAATTGCTCAAGACTCTCATTGTTGGATATGGAAAAACTGGTTAGAATAAAAACCGGGTTATCTGGGCTGGAGCTATTATTTCTATTTAGGTATATGTTTGAAAATTATTAGCATAAAAAGTTAAATATGCATGTTGTGCAATACCTTGAGAGATTCAGATGAATATTACTCTTCTCTGCTCCCAATGAACATTCAGTCTGGTGAGGGGAGAAGCTAGGAATAAGATAATGACACTAATTCATGCCAATTGCATTATGTACTAACACAAGACACTTTTCAATAAGTAATGGAGATATAGAAATGAACAAAATAAAGTCTCTGCTTTTACAGAGCTTACATTCTTACTTATTAGGATCTTACTTAATAGAAACATGAATTGAGGAATTTGGGGGAAGAGAATTTTTTTTCCACCTGGGAGCTGGTGGTTGAGAAGGATTTGGGCATATGGTGTGGCAGGGTTCAAGACTTAGGGAAGAGTCTAAACAAAGGCAAATGACATAGATATGTAAGATGTGCCCAGGACCTTTGGCTATAGTGGCTCTTGACTGCAATAGTAGGTGAAAGTATGGACAGATTATGGAGGAGGCACACTTCTAATTTTCCTTTCTATGATGCTAAATCAAATATTTTAAATAAATTACTGAGCATAGGCAACACCTACACATAAGTTTTAAGGAACTCATGGATAAAATTTTGGAAACATTGGCCAAAATATCTGATTGTACTGGGAATTTTGCAGGTAGAGAAAAAAGTTGAAAGGTTAATAAAGAGAAAGAAGCTAGTTGGTTGTCTTCCATTTAATGGGATTAACTCACCCCGGGTTAAAATAACCTGGGCAAACACAATGGCACTGATTAAATTCCCCCCAAAACTGGCAGTATAGACCAGAATTTTTACCTAACCATGTTCAGTGGGAGTTCCACCAGTCAGGAAAAGTAACATGTGTCATTGACGTAGGGCATTGCTTCTTGATAAAAGAGAAAATTCAGACAGAGGTAGCTGGGTCAGTATAGGATTAAAATGAAAGGAAGTTGATATTTACAAGCACCAAGCTAGAATGTTTGGATGAATTGTCATCTTCTCTCTGGGTAAAATTCTGCCTCACTCTCTGATGAGTGTGGTTAAAATTACAATCCTTTTCAGTGGGCAGTACTGGAGTCACACTGACCATTATTAATCAGAATTTCTTATTTTTCTAGACCCATTTTCTTGGGCTATCACAGAACTACATGTCATTAGCTATATTGCTTGAGTTATATATTAATCTCCTCCATCATATATGGGAGACACCCTAGTCTAATCAACAACACATTCTTAGAGCTCATTACTTCTGCAGATGGTAATCTCATCTGCCTTGCATGGCTTCTCTTGGCTTTAGTTTCGGAGAGTGATTCATTAAAAAGGAAAATTTCATTGCTTATTTTCTTAGTATAAAAGTCATACACATTTGATGTAGAAAATTTGAATATAAACATAAATAAAAAGAAACAACCCAAATCTTCTATAATTCCCTATATGCAAAAGGAAACATATTGCATCTACCATTTGATAATTTGTTTTTGCTACAACACTTTAAAAAAAAATCTTTCTATTCTATGTAATTAAATATCCAGGCATGAAATTCTTTTTTTAGTAGCTATGTAGTATTTTGTTGAATGCATATTCCCTGGTTTACTTAACAAATCCCACGTTGTCGGGTAGTTAGGTTAAATATTTAGGATTTTTAGATTAAAAACTTTATTGCATTGAACACCCTTGTAGTTTATTTTTATTTTCATTAACTCTTCCACTCAATTATGGTTATTTCTATGAGGTAAGTTTCTACATGTGGAATTGCTTGGTCAGTCTACATGCACATTTTAAGGCTTTTGCCAGATACCATCAATCTGATCTCTTGGAAGTTTGCACAATGTATATTCTGAACTGCATTGTTTGAAGATGCCGGTTTTCCTTGATGAAATGTGTCCTTTTCTGACTTTGTCTCCAAATTATGAGGTTTTTCAAATTTGGAACCTGTGAATTATTTTATAGATGGTGACTATCTAGGAAGAATAGTGAATTTCCAATATGATTCCTGCCCATGTTAGTTAAGTTGGTTAATCAAATCAATGGTTAGCTAAGGAAGTTGTTTTTAGATAGAGTAGTATCGAATTCAAAGTCTTTAGTGCAAAGGAAAGGATTGAATATCAACTTAGATGACCTGGCTTGCATAATCTTAAACAGGTGTAATCTCGTTAAGCTTTAGTTTTCTCATCTGTAACATGAGGATCCAATCTGCCCTATCCTTTGGTAGGTGAAGTAGACCATATGGTCTAGGTGTGATTGGTTTCATTCCCACTTAGAGGGGTAGGCTTTGATTGATATAAACCCCAAAGTATAACCATATCTCCCTTACCTGGTAGTTGGTTCAGGGATGAGCAACCCAGTGTAAGCCAATCAGCATACAGCATTTGCAGTAGATTGGATTATGTTCAAAATATATCAAGCTCATCCCCTCTAGATTTTCCTACAGAAGGATTTTACTTCCTATCCTAGTGACAACAGGCTTAGGCAATGACTTTCGTTGCCATATAAAATGTGGGTGGAAGTTAATATGCCATTTCCAAGTGGAAGTTTTAAGGGCCAGTGTGTGGTTCTTCCCTCACTCTTTTCCTTCTGCCACAAGATTAATATGCCCTAGAAACTGGCTGTTCCTTCAGTCCTAGTACAAGAATGAAGAGGACATGGATGAAATCTCAGCTGTCTGACAACTGCCAACATGCAAGTTGAATGAGAAATAAACCTTTGTTACTTTTCAAGCCACTGAGGTTTAGAGTCATCTGTTACCACAGCACAGCTTAGCCTAGGCTGACTCATAGACCATTTCTTGGGCCAGAGTGAATATTTTTCAAGAGTGAGTGCCTAACCTAATTTTATCCATTAGGGATGAAGCTCAAGACATTTGTGTTACATCTGGGAGAAGAGGCACTCTCTTTCTTTGGATGCTGTGATATATAGCTGTGTCATCAGGAACTGCTGTGGCATTTTGTTACTCTGATAGAAATCACTCAGAAGAAAGAGCAAACAGATGAGAATAGCACCAAGAGAACTGCAGAGAAGTGGTGCCAGAGCCCTAATCTTAAATCAATGCCTGAAGTTGACATACCTTTGAACTCTTCAGTTAAATGAACCAGAAACAATAAATTCCCTTTACAATTTAAGCTAATTTGAGTTGAATTTTCTTTTCTTTGCAGCCAGAAACATCATGGCTCGTTTGAATGTCTTCCGCAACATGATTCAGCAGAACACAGTTTGGGAAGCATGAAAACAGGACAGTATGATGAGACGATCCTTTCTGGTAAGTGTATGTGCTAATGGTGGTTGAAAGAGGACAAAGGTGAAGCTCGCTTGGAAGAGTTCAACAAGATAAGGAATTCTGAGATTAGCATGCAATATAGTTATTCCAGCGTGAGGTGGAAGTTGAAAACTGGATGAAGGATGGGATGAAGAAGTTATCGTCACTGGTTTCACACATGCTGATTTCTAGAAGTTCCTAACTCTGTACTCTCCTTGTTCTTACAGTCCTGGGAGTGCTTCTCACTGCCTCAGCTGACCCTACAGGACTTCAAACACTGCTTGCTTAACTAGGCACCCATTTCCAGCCCACCCTGTTCTGTCACAGTCTATACTTTTAACAGAGAGGCCTCTTCCTGGATTCGTCACTTGACTGGTAGGGGGCTTAATTAATTAGCATTTGTAAGATGTTTCCAGCTCTTTAGTGGATTAGGGGTAATTAGGAAAGCAGAGCCAAGAGCTTTTTATTACCTTCCTCTCTGGGTAATAGAGAGGTCTCTTTTCCTGCTTCTTCTGGAGAAACTGGCATTGATGTTGACTTGAATGAACTTGAACTTGTTATGCTGTCTCATTTCATTTTTCATTAAACAGATTCAGAAGTCTCCTAGGTCCCACAAGGGAAACACTTTCCAAGGATCAGTCATTTCTCCTATAGACTAGGAAAATCCAATGTTGATAAATAATGCAGGCTTATAATCGCCATAAAGGGCAAAGTGTTTGAAAGCCACAGGTGAACTCTGCGGGATTCTTACAGCTTTCTCTTACAAGAAGTCCCACTCCACTAGTCAACTTGGACATCACCATTATCCCATGGCCCCCCACGTAGTAATTTCTTCTCCACAGATAATGCACCATGCCCTGAAAACCAGAGAATTTAAATGTTATATTCTTTTTTTTCACATCTTGATTGCATGTTTTTTTGCCCTGCTTTTCTTGTTTTATCACACAGAAGATGAATCAGTTAGGAACTGCATTTGGGGGCCAACAACAGAAACCTGAAATAATGTGGTTTAACAAGATGGAGGTTTATTTTTCTCTCATATATGGGCAGTCTGGAAGCTGATTTTCTATAGTTGTTACAGTGGCTCTATGATACAATCCGTGTCCTACGCTGCTTCTATCTTTTTGTTTTGTCATCATTAGCGTGTGACTTCCGCTTTCAAGGTACAAGATGACCACTGCAGTTCCAGATGTCAAATCTATATTCCAGGGAGGAAGAAGGAGGAAAGGGGAAAAGGCAAAAGAGCCCTCTAATTTATTTAACACCCCTCCTGAAAGCCTTATCCAGAGCTAGTGACCTGGCTACTCCTATCTTAAGGTGAGGCTGGAAAAGTTTTGTATCAGGGCACATTGATGCCATCAACAAGATCAGGTTTCTATTATTAAGGAAGAAGTGATGATGGGTAAGAACTAGGCAATTATCAGCTTCTATCACTTAGCATTCCTGACAGTATGTCTTAGATAATAATCCTTAACTCAGTAATAATTACTAATATTTGTATGGTATGTTAGGTTGTCAAAACCAAACCCTCTGGTGGTCATGGTCTCTTGGGATCCTGGGAGACTTATGGATTTATGTCTTTTCCATGTGTTCAGCAGTGTGTTTTTAAGGGGAGTTTGTTAATGTGTTAGGTATCAATTGGAATGCATCCTAACAGGGGATGGAGGAGGCCATTGCGGGATTCTAGACTTGGAGCAACAACAACAAAACAGAAGATACTCATTGTGCAACTATCTGGCCATGGACCATTTTCAAAATCTTTCTGCCTTAGAGAGATAATGACAGATGGTTGCAGGGAGGGGATCAGTGTGGGGAAGAGATAGGTAGGGAAAGACTGGACAATATTCTGAGTTTGACTTAAGGAAAACACCCAGCAGATCGCACGTTAGCAGGTGCTCAGTCAATGATAGTTCCCTGGTGCTCAGTCAATGTTAGTTCCCTGGGCCCTTTGTGGTTCTGGGGCTAGGGAGCTCAGGAACTGCCAGGGTGATCAGCTCACAAAGGCATTTCATCTCAACTCATTTTTGTGCTATCATCCAGAAAGAATGAGAGAAACTGAGGCAAAAGTGCTGAGACCTTTTTCATACCAAGGATTAGAAAACATGTCTTCTACCATCTTTTTAGGACCAACTAGTATTTGTGGGTTAGACCTTCTCCAGAAGCTATTTCTGTCAGCAGAATGCAGCTTCCTTCTCTCCCACCACCCACTTCTTGCCCTGTCCTGCCTTCATCAGCTGTCGTTTTTGGAGAGCAGAAAGCAGAATTAATACAGCCTTTGGTTCACTTCTGGTGTCTACTAACGAGGTTGTGGTTCAAGTACGTGGAGATGTCATTTTTCCCGTGAGGTCTCTTTGTCCTTGTCTTCTGCTGATGCTGTCCTAGAGCAGACATCAGTATGCAAAGTTCAGAAGCAGTTCATTATTTAGGGAGAGCATATCGAACCTAAATTTCATTTCTCCCCTGGGACATATGCTGTTAATCAAAGGCAGATTCTAAAGATTGCACTCTGTGTATGCATTGTCACACTGGAGAGAACCGAAACTCCTCTAAATATATTTCAGCTTCATGTAGTAAGCTATTTGTTATATACCGCATTTAACATAGGTGATTAATACACTGCTTAAAATCCTTCAGTGCATTCCCAACTCTTTGGAGAAATTCTGACCTCCCTAACGTAGCCTCTGAGACCTTTTGTGATCTGGTCTCTGACCATCCACCTTTCACCCTCATGTTTTACCACCTTCTAATAGTCCCCTTATAATCTAGCCATATCAAGCAAATATTAAATCTCATATTTTGGGGCCAGCATCTATATTAAACACTTAACATAAACCTCATTTAGCTCAGAGTAGAAATTCCTGGAAATGGGATTGCTAATTAAATTAAGATCTGTGGGGCACACTTCCTATAGATGCTTGTATATACATTGTTCGTTGCTGATGGCTATTCCATTTTTTTCAAATTCCCTGACACCATCATGTTTCTTTAATCACAGTTTCTACCAGTTTCCCTTAGTTCAGTTTCTGGTTGATCCTCCTGGGCTGCAGGGATGTCCTTCATCCTGCCTCAGGCCTGCAATCAACCCAACTGCCCGCCCATCTGTATCCTCTGAGTGGCAGCCGTTTCCTTGAAGCCTCTTGGAGCTGTTGTGACACGTGCATTTCAGCACGCAGATTGACACCTCTCCTTTATCACCCTTAGCGAGGTCCAGCACTGTCACCAGCCCAGTCTTGGTCAGCTGGTATGGGTCAACACTGCTTGCCAGAATGCAAAATAAATGGCAGGAAGGAAATTAACAGCAGAGTGAACTACACTCCTTGATGAATACCTTCCAAGCAACCTGTTCTTGAGCTCTCATTGGTAGAGAACAAATATATGTGTGTACAGAATATATTGTAATGATTCACTATGTATAATGTACTGTAATGATTTATATGTATATGCAGTATATCTTAATAAAAATATATCAAAGACAACTTTATAACAAAAGAGCTTTTTAAATAGAGTATAGCTGTACATAATTTCCTCATTTAGTTCTCACGAAAATCCTGTAATTTAAATAAATTAGAGATATGGGGAGTCAAGATGGCGGAGTAGGCAGACTCTGAACTCACCTCCTCCCGTGGACACAGCCAATTTACAACTACTCGTGGAAAAATTACCCCTGAGACAGAACTGAAAACTGGATAAGAGGAATTCCTGCAACAACGGACAATCCTAACTGGGGTGGAAGAGGCAGAGACTCCCTTCCGGAGAGGAAAAACGCCGCCTTCACAAGCCGCCAGCGTCATGGCCGGCCGCCGGGAGCAGCCCACAGGTACGCAGCCTCCCTGGAGGCGCGGGTCCCTGAGCCGGGAGCGCCCCCGCTGTGGGCATTTTGTGGACCCAGCACAATCGACACCAGTGGCATAATGTCTGACCTTGCCTGCTACTAAAGCATTGGGGAGCACCCCCAGAAAACCCGGTTCACAAAGAAACTAAAACTGGCTCTTAAAGGGCCCGCGCACAAACTCACCCATTCCAGAAAGCATCCTAAAATCACCAGAAAGAAAGGTGCACACTGCTTTGGTGACAAGAGACTCACCTAATAGGCCCTGAGTGCATCTCGGTGAGGGGTGAGACCTCTCCAGGGACTGGGACATTGGCGGCAGCCATTGTTGTGGCCTGGTGTGAGCGTGCTGACACAGACGCCATTGGAGTTTTCCCTGAGACCTGCTAGCCCAGGGTCTGCTCCACCCGCTAGAGCACCGATTTAATCCAGCTCAGCCAAGGCAGGCAGCCCACCCTAGAGACTGGCCCCACCTAACAACAAGCCCTCAGGCAACATGTGGGCCTGCATAGATTGGTGACTGGATTCTCTGCAGCCTGGCAACTGAGCTGACTTGAGCGGGGCAGGGTGTGCACAAGGAGCGGGTGGAGAGTGTGGGGTGGTGGCGGAGTGTGTGGGGCTCCCGCTGTGGAGAGACTGGGTCCGCTTGGGGAGGTCGGGGCGCTCACACGGGGCAGGACTGTGTTGACTGTGTGTGTGGACCTCTGGGCGGCAGGGCTTGTCAGCTGCAGAAGACTTGTGCTTCTCAAAGACCCACATAGGAGGTTTGCCCCACCTTCCAAAGCCTGAAACAATTGGGTGCTCCTGTGCCTGAGGCCAGCCCCACCCAGCTGCCATCCTCAGAGAGCTGACAAGAGACCTAATAGGCTAGAGGCTTACAGCAATTCTAAGGCCCTGAGCCTAACAACCTGCCACACTGGGGGCCTACTCACTTAAAAGAAATACTGCAACACAAATGTGGTATTAGAACTTGCAGCCAACTGTGCTGGGGCTCCCCACAGCTGATAAAGAGACTGAAGGGCCCACAACAACTACAAGCAGCTGAGCATTACAACAGCTGGCGAGGAGCATAACTCAGCCTCCCTGGGCGCCTATAGGGAGAGCTAACAGGCCACAATAGAAGGACACACGTAGCCCACATAGGGGCCACCCCTGGAACATTGAGAACTGAGGGAAGCACACTGGAAGCCTCCTAAGCCATCACTTACATAAGGTCACCTATCCAAGAGCAGGAGACGTAGCTGACCTACCTAATACGTAGACACAAGCACAGGGAAAGAGGCAAAATGAGGAGGCAAAAGAATACATTCCAAGTAAGGGAACAGGACAAAACCCCAGAAAAGGAACTAAGTGAAACAGAAATGAGCAACCTACCTGACAGAGAGTTCAAACTAAGAGTGTTAAGGATGCTCACTGATCTGGGGAGAAGAATAGATGAACTCAGTGAGAATGTCAACAAAGAAATGGAAGATATAAAAAAGAACCAATCAGAAATGAAGAATACAATACTGGAAATGAAAAACTCATTAGAGGGACTCAAAAGCAGAGTAGAGGATACAGAAGAACGGATCAGTGAGCTGGAAGAAAGACTAGAAGAAATTACCCAAGGTGAACAGGTAAAAGAGAAAAGAATTAAAAAGAGTGAGGACAGTCTAAGGGACCTCTGGGACAACATCAAGTGCACTAACATTCGTGTTATAGGTGTCCCAGAAGGAGAAGAGCGAGACAAGGGGGCAGAGAATCTATTTCAAGAAATAATAGATGAAAACTTCCCTAACCTAAGGAAGGAAACAGACATCCAGGTACAGGAGACACAGAGAGCCCCAAACAAGATAAACCCAAAGAGGCCCACACCAAGACACATCATAATCAGAATGTCCAGAATTAAAGATAAAGAGAGAATCCTAAAAGCCGCAAGAGAATGTCAAGTTACATACAAAGGAAACCCCATAAGGCTATCAGCTGACTTC
This sequence comes from Ceratotherium simum simum, assembly GCF_057802395.1. NCBI lineage: Eukaryota > Metazoa > Chordata > Mammalia > Perissodactyla > Rhinocerotidae > Ceratotherium > Ceratotherium simum. Next base: position 28,382,008 of record NC_141903.1, read on the forward strand.
TCAGCAGAAACCTTACAGGCTAGAAGAGAATGGCATGATATATTTAAAGTGCTAAAAGGAAAAAACTTACAGCCAAGAATACTCTACCCGGCAAGGTTATCGTTCAAAATGGAAGGAGAGATCAAAATTTTCCCAGATAAGCAAAAATTAAAGGAGTTTGTCACCAAGAAACCAGTGTTACAAGAAATGTTAAAGGGACTGATTTAAGGGGAAAAGAGAAGACCACAAATAGGAAAAATTATCTATTTCCACGATTAGAACGTAATGGATACAAATGCACAAAAAAGAGGTTAGATATGATATCAAAAACATAAAAGGAGGGAGGAGGGTAGTTAAAGAGTACAGCTTTCAGACAGAGGTCAAACTAAAGTGACCATCAATTCTGTATAGAAGAAGTAAGGAACAGAGAAGGACTACTTAAACACTGAGGAAAAAAAAATAAAAAAGTTAAATAAATTAGATTAAATACTGTTATTATAGATGCGGAAACTAAGGCTTAAGATAGCTTAAATGATTTCTTTAAGGTAGTATATGACAAAACAACTCAACCACTATACCAGAGGTAGCAAACTGATAATTCTCAGCTTGAAATCAGCCACAGATTTTTGGGGAAGAGAAGAGGACACAGTAGATTTTATTGTTATTATTTTAAGGCATTTGACTTTACTAACAGTTAATTTCATACACACACACTTCAACGCAGTTCCGGATTTCTGCTGAAAATTCAAAAGATATCCGAACGCTAGGTCCTGCCTAGCACCGATCGTGGGAGTTGTGGAGGGCTTGCCCCTGAGAGTGGAGCATGCTCTCCTCAGTTCACCACTGTCTGCACTATTCTCTCATCCCTCCTAGGACCCAGCCCACTCCACTCCTTCATGTTACCTGCCTAGCTCCTGTGGCCATTTGAGATTAGGACCACTGAACAACGCTCTCTCCCTATAGTTCCCCCAAAGCATTATACTTTGCCATTTCCCTCCTTTTCATTTGCTCCATTGTCCTATCTCTCTTACTCGGCCAATACAACCCACTTTCTTTCCTGCCTCTCTGTCACTCCCCCTTCTCAACACTTTCTACCCCTGCTAACTCTGAGTCTGCTATGACCCTGGGCAAACCTCTTAGTCCTTACTGCAATACAGTAATTGCCCTTTAAATGTGTTGGTCACATAAGCCCACTGATAGCTGAGAGTAAGTCTTTCTCCCTAAATCTCAATGCTTGGCTTACTCGTGCTCAGTAAGGATTTGAATGAGTGGATGAATGAATGAGTAGACGGACAGATGGGTGAAGGTGTGATTTGTTGACTTGAACTCAGGTGTAAACCACTGTCTACTCCTCTTTCCAGAGCAGGGGAAGTGAATATGGAAAGCCATCTGCAGTGACCTGCCCTTGGCTTTTGACCGGAACCTAGCATGTGCCGGGACTGCTTGTTGGATGCTCAGCAATTGCTTCTAAACAAAAATATCCAGCAGGAAAAAATACAAAGCTTTTTTTCTGCCCAAAAGAACTCAGAGCAGTAAATAATATTAAACCATAGATAAAGCTGAATGGTCATTTAGTTTTTAAAAATTAAAAACAGCAAGTCTCTAGGATGTTAGTTATTAACTATAGTTGAGTGCTGAATTTAGTGCTGAACTTCCAGTAGTGAAGACAATTCTAGTCCACTTAAGAAAAACATTTATTAAACAAGACATTATACTAGCCAGTAAGTTTTAAAAAATGCCTCTTTATCTGGTCACTTTACTGAAATATTTTAGTTGACTCTTGTTTTAACCAGGCATTCTGCTGTCTGCAAATAAGAATATTTTACGTAGACTTTCCCAACAGTTAGACTTCTTTTCTTCCTTTGCAACTTATCGCAACTGCACAATTCCCCAACCCAACATTAATAATGAAGTCAAATGCCAACCTGGTTCTGGTCCTTTCTAAAAGACTTATCAAAGTAATACGTTCCTATGGCTAAAAAATGAAGTGGAAGGCTCCTAAGAAGAAACAGCTGTCCTTTGTCCCTCTTGCCCCGTTTCTCTCTCTAGTAGCAATCATTTCAAACTATTTTTGGCTATCTGTTATTTTAACTAACTTAATGTGTCTAAATGCTATGCTTTTACTGCTTTTCTTTATTTGTTAATTTTAGATATTACGTACTTGACTCCAAGTTACGGAAGATGGTGATTCAACTCTCCTCTACCATCCGTGCTTCTTCTTTATCCCCTCACCCTCTCCATATGTACAGTACATACCACTGTTTTAAAAATAAAATCCATATCTAATCTTCATTACTTTTGCATGCAATATCCCCTAAAAGTCCCTCTGTTTCTACCCTTGCCTCCTTACATTCTGGTCTCAACATAGCAACCGGAGGGCTCCTTCTAAAAGGCAAGATCTGGTCACTTCTCTGCTCCCAACCTGGCAATGTTCCTCATCTTACTCAGAGTAAAAGCCCGAGTCCTTACAAGGTCCTTCAAGGCCCTGCATGATCTTGCCTCCTTCTGATCTAGTCTCTTGCTCCTCTCTCCTTTGCCCACATCTTCCCAGCTGCGTTGGTCTTATTGTTATTTATTGAGCACCTCAGACACACTCTCACCTGGGGGCCTCACAAGGGCTGTTGCATCAGAATGCCACACTCTTCTCCTAAAAGTTTGTATGGCCAACACTCTTACCCCCTTCTCAACCTGCCTCTCCTGCCCCTCCTCAGCATTACTAGGTCCCTTCATTCTGTTAAACCTTTTATTTTTTCAATAACACATTGCTTTCTAACCTCCTGAATTTACTTACTTATTATGTCTCAGTTTTTTTTCTGTATCCCTACTCCTACCAGAGTGTAAGCTCCATGAACACAGGGGTCTTTGTTTTATTTATTTATTTTTTTTATTTTTTAATTTTTTGTGAGGAAGATCAACCCTGAGCTAACATCCATGCTAATCCTCCTCTTTTTGCTGAGGAAGACTGGCTCTGAGCTAACATCTATTGCCAGTCCTCCTCCTTTTTTTTCCCCAAAGCCCCAGTAGATAGCTGTATGGCATAGTTGCACATCCTTCTAGTTGCTGTATGTGGGATGCCGCCTCAGCATGGCCAGAGAAGTGGTGTGTCGGTGCGCGCCCAGGATCCGAACCCGGGCCGCCAGTAGCAGAGCACGCGCACTTAACCGCTAAGCCACGGGGCCGGCCCAAGGTCTTCGTTTTGCTTATTAACGTATGCCACACACCTGGAAGAGTGCCTAGTGCATAGTAGCTGCTCAAAAAATTAGATAAATGAATGAATCAATATGATGACTGAATGTGACGCACTGCAGGGCTGGGTGTAGTGTCATGGTGAGATCATCTCCTTTCTTGCACACTTTTCTGTAACTACTTTGTTCTCTTATCCCATCTGTTATCCACATATCCTTCCTTCCAAATGTTCTATCATATCAGTGTTTGTTTTTCTTTAAGGAGAGTGACTTATATTTCCCTAATAAGCTTAATTTTGGCTTTCAGTAAAAGATTTTTTTCATCATATTAAGAGAGCATTCTTATACTATTTTAAAAATGGCTTTAGTGTGATATAATTCACAGATCACACAATTCACCCCTTTAAAGTGTGCAATTTGATGGTGTTATGGGTGGAATTGTGTCTCTCCAAAATTCATATGTTGAAGCCCCAACAGTACCTCAGAATGTAATGTCAAAATGGAGACAAGGTCTTTAAAGAGGTGATTAGGTTAAAATGAGGCAGTTAAGGTGGAGTCCTAATCCAATATGGCTGGTGGCCTTATAAAAAAGAGGAAGAGACACCAGAGGTACATGTGCACAGAGGGAGGACCACATGAGGACAACACAGCAAGAGGCTGGCCGTCTGCAAGCCAAGGAGAGAGGCCTCAGAGGAAACCAGCCCTGCTGGCACCTTGATTGTGGACTTCCAGCCTCTAGACCATGAGATAATAAATTTCTGTTGTTTAAGTCATCCAGTCTGTGGTATTTTGTTATGGCAGCCCTAGCAAACTAATATAGATGGTTTTTAGTATATTCACAAATATGTGCAACCATCACGACAGTTACTTTTAGAACAATTTCATCACCTCAAAAAGAACCCCGTACCCTTTAGCTATCACCACCTTCTGCCCTTCCCATTCACCCCAGTCCTGGGCAACCACTAATCTACTTTCTATCTCTATACATTTGCCTATTCTGGAAATTTCATATAAAAGATACCCGATAATAATGTGGTATTTTGTGATTGACTGACTTAGCATAATGTTTTCAAGGTTCATCCGTGTTGCAACATGTATCAGTACTTCATTCTTTTTTATGGCCTAATAGTATTCTTTGGATGGATATACTACTTTTTTTAATCCATTCACCAGTTGATGGATATTTGGGTTGTTTCTACCTTTTGGCTATTATGAATAATGCTGCTATAAGCTTTTGTGTACAGGCTTTTGTGAGAACATATGTTTTCATTCTCTTGGGGACAGACCTGGAAGGGAATTGCTGGGTCATAAGGTAACATATGATTAACTGTTTGAGGAACTGCCAGACTGCTTTCCAAAGTGGCTGGCACCATTTGACATTCCCACCAGCAGTGTATGAGGGTTCTGATTTCACCACATCCTCACCAACACTTGTTGTTATCTGACTTTGTGATTGTAGCCATTTTAGTAGGGGTGAAGTAAAATCTCATTGTGGTTTTGATTTGCATTTCCCTGATAACTAACGCTAAGTATCTTTTCACGTGCTTATTGGCCATTTGTGTATCTTCCTTGGAGAAATGTCTGTTCAAGTCCTTTGCCATTTTTAAACTGGGTTATTTGTCTTGTTATTATTGAATTGGAAAACTTGTTATATATTCTACATACAAGTTCCTAATCAGAAAAATGGTTTGCAAATATTTTCTCCAATTCTGTGGGTTGTCTTTTCACTTTCTTGATTGTGTCCTTTACAGCACAAAAGTTTTTAATTTTGATGAAGTCCAACTTACCTATTTTTTCTTTTGTTCCTCGTGACTTTGGTGTCGTATTTAAGAATCCATTTCTAAAGAAGTAAGTCTAAAGACTTACCCCCATGTTTTCTTCTAAGAGTTTTATAGTTTTAGCTCTTAGATTTAGGCCTTTAATATATTTTGAGTTAATTTTTGTATGTGGTGTGAGGTAAGGATCCAACTTCATTCTTTTGCATGTGGCTATTCAGTTGTCCCAGCACTGTTTATTAAAAAAGATTATTCTTTCCTGCATTGAATGGTCTTGACATCCTTGCCTAAAATCAATTGACCACAGACACATGAGTTTATTTCTGGCTTTCAATTCTATTCCATTGATCTATACGCCTGTCCTTACACCAGTACTGTACTGGCTTGATTATCGTTGTTTGAAGTACATTTTTAAATGGAGAAGTGTGTGTCCTTCTACTTTGTTCTTCTTTTTCAATATGGTTGTGAATATTTTGGGTCCATTGCACTTCCATATGAATTTTAGAATTAGTTTGGCAATTTCTACAAAGAAGCCAGGTGGGATTCTGACAGAGACTGTGTTGCACTTGTAGATAAATTTGAGGAGTATTGCCATCTTAAAATATTAAGTCTTCTGATAATGGACATGGAATGTTTGCCAATCATTTAAAACTTTTAAAATTTCTTTCAACCTTGTTTTATGGTTTTCAGAGTATAAGTTTACATGTCTTTTCTTAAATTTATTCCTAGGTATTTTATTCTTTTTGAGGCTATTTTATTTTATTTTATTTTTTTATTTTTTTTTTTTAAATTTTTTGTTTATTGCAGTAACATTGGTTTATAACATTGTAAAAATTTCAGGTGTACATCATTGTACTTCTATTTCTGCATAGATTACATCATGTTCACCACCAAAATACTAATTACAACCCATCACCACACACATGTACCCAATTATCCCTTTCACCCTCCTCCCTCCCCCCTTCCCCTCTGGTAACCACCAATCCAATCTCTGTCCCTATGTGTTTGTTTATTGTTGTTATTATCTACTACTTAATGAAGGAAATGATACGGTATTTGACCTTCTCCCTCTGACTTATTTCACTTTGCATCATGCCCTCAATGTCCATCCATGTTGTCACAAATGGCTGGATTTCATCGTTTCTTATGGCTGAGTAGTATTCCATTGTGTATATATACCACAGCTTTTTTATCCATTCGTCCCTTGATGGGCACTTAGGTTGCTTCCAAGTCTTGGCTATCGTGAATAAGGCTGCAATGAACACAGGGGTGCATGTACCTTTGCAAATTGGTGTTTTCAAGTTCTTTGGATATATACCCAACAGTGGAATAGCTGGATCATATGGTAGTTCTATCGTTGATTTTTTGAGGAATCTCCATACTGTTTTCCATAGTGGCTGCACCAGTTTGCACTCCCACCAGCAGTGTATGAGAGTTCCCTTCTCTCCACAACCTCTCCAACACATGTTGTTTCCTGTCTTGTTAATTATAGCCATTCTGACATGCGTGAGGTGATATCTCATTATAGTTTTGATTTGCATTTCCCTGATAGTGATTTTGAACATCTTTTCATGTGTCTGTTGGCCATCTGTATATCTTCTTTGGAGAAATGTCTGTTCAGGTCTTTTGCCCATTTTTTAATTGGGTTGGTAGTTTTTTTGTTGTTGAGATGCATGAGTTCTTTATATATTTTGGAGATTAAGCCCTTATCAGATGTATGGTTTGCAAATATCTTCTCCCAATTGTTAGGTTGTCTTTTCGTTTTGTTGATGGTTTCCTTTGCTGTGCAGAAGCTTTTTAGTTTGATGTAGTCCCATTTGTTTATTCTTTCTATTGTTTCTCTTGCCCGGTCAGATGTGGTGTTTGAAAAGATGTTGCTAAGACTGATGTCGAAGAGCATACTGCCTATGTTTTCTTCTAGAACTTTCACAGTTTCAGGTCTTACATTCAAGTCTTTAATCCATTTGGAGTTAATTATTGTGTATGGTGTAAGGTAAGAGTCTACTTTCATTTTTTTGCATATGGCTATCCAGTTTTCCCAACACCATTTGTTGAAGAGACTTTCTTTTCCCCATTGTATGTTCTTGGCTCCTTTGTCAAAGATTAGCTGTCCATAGATGTGTGGGTTTATTTCTGGGCTTTCGATTCTATTCCATTGATCTGTGTGTCTGTTTTTGTGCCAGTACCATGCTGTTTTGGTTACTATAGCTTTGTAGTATATTTTGAAATCAGGGAGTGTGATACCTCCAGCTTTGTTCCTTTTTCTCAGGATTCCTTTAGCTAGTCGGGGGCTTTTGTTGTTCCATATAAATTTTAGGATTCTTTGTTCTATTTCTGTGAAAAATGTTGTTGGAACTTTGATAGGGATTGCATTGAATCTATAGATGGCTTTAGGAAGTATGGACATCTTAACTATGTTAATTCTTCCAATCCAAGAGCACGGAATATCTTTCCATTTCTTTGTGTCTTCTTCAATTTCTTTTAGAAATGTTTTATAGTTTTCGGTGTACAGATCTTTCACCTCTTTGGTTAAGTTTATTCCTAGGTATTTTATTCTCTTTGTTGCAATTGTAAATGGGATGGTATTCTTAATTTCTCTTTCTGCTACTTCGTTGTTAGTGTACAGAAATGCAACTGATTTTTGTATGTTGATTTTGTATCCTGCAACTTTACCATATTCGTTTATTACTTCTAAAAGTTTTCTGGTGGATTCTTTAGGGTTTTCTATATATAAAATCATGTCATCTGCAAATAGTGACAGTTTCACTTCTTCCTTTCCAATTTGGATCCCTTTTATTTCTTTCTCTTGCCTGATTGCTCTGGCTAGGACTTCCAGTACTATGTTAAATAGGAGTGGTGACAGTGGGCATCCTTGTCTGGTTCCTGTTCTTAGAGGGATAGCTTTCAGTTTTTCACCATTGAGGATGATATTAGCTGTGGGTTTCTCATATATGGTCTTTATTATGTTGAGGTACTTTCCTTCTATACCCATTTTATTCAGAGTTTTTATCATAAATGGATGCTGTATCTTGTCAAATGCTTTCTCTGCATCTATTGAGATGATCATGTGATTTTTGTTCTTCATTTTATTAATGTGCTGTATTACGTTGATTGATTTGCGAATGTTAAACCATCCCTGCATACCTGGAATAAATCCCACTTGATCATGGTGTATAATCTTTTTAACGTATTGTTGTATGCGATTTGCTAGTATTTTGTTGAGGATTTTCAGATCGATGTTCATCAGTGATATTGGCCTGTAATTTTCTTTTTTGTGTTGTCCTTGTCTGGTTTTGGTATCAGGGTAATGTCAGCTTCGTAGAATGAGTTAGGAGCTTCCCCTCCTCAATTTTTGGAAGAGTTTGAGAAGGATAGGTATTAAGACTTCTTTGAATGTTTGGTAGAATTCACCAGGGAAGCCGTCTGGTCCTGGACTTTTATTTTTGGGGAGGTTTTTGATTACTGTTTCGATCTCCTTACTGGTGATTGGTCTATTCAAATTCTCTACTTCTTCTTGATCCAGTTTTGGAAGGTTGTATGATTCTAAGAATTTATCCATTTCTTCCAGATTGTCGAATTGGTTGGCATATAGTTTTTCATAGTATTCTCTTATAATCTTTTGTATTTCTGAGGTGTCTGTTGTAACCTCTCCTCTTTCATTTCTGATTTTACTTATTTGTGCCTTCTCTCTTTTTTCTTGGTGAGTCTAGCTAAAGGTTTGTCAATTTTGTTGATCTTTTCAAAGAACCAGCTCTTGGTTTTATTAATTTTTTCTATTGTTTTTTTGGTCTCTATTTCATTTATTTCTGCTCTGATTTTTATTATTTCCCTTCTTCTACTGATTTTGGGCTTTGTTTGTTCTTCTTTTTCCAGTTCCTTTAGGTGCATTGTTAGATTGTTTATTTGAGATTTTTCTTGTTTGTTGAGATAGGCCTGTATTGCTATAAACTTCCCTCTTAGAACCACTTTTGCTGTATCCCATAAATTCTGGCATGTCGTATTTTCATTTTCATTTGTCTCCAGGTATTTTTTGATTTCTTCTTTGATTTCTTCATTAACCCAGTCGTTGTTCAGTAGCATTTTGTTTAATCTCCATGTATTTGTGGCTTTTCTGGTTTTCTTCCTATAGTTGATTTCTAGTTTCATACCTTTGTGGTCAGAAAAGATGCTTGGTATTATTTCAATCTTCTTAAATTTATGGAGACTTGTTTTGTGGCCTAATATGTGATCAATCCTGGAGAACGTTCCATGTGCATTTGAAAAGAACGTGTATTCTTCAGTTTTTGGATGGAATGCTCTGTATATATCTACTAGGTCCAGCTGTTCTAGTGTGTCGTTTAAGGCCAATGTTTCCTTATTGATCTTCTGTTTGGATGATCTATCCGTTGGTGTAAGTGGAGTGTTAAAGTCCCCTACTATTATTGTGTTACTGTCTATTTCTGTTTTTATGTCTGTTAATAATTGCTTTATATATTTAGGTGCACCTACATTGGGTGCGTAGATATTTACAAGTGTTATATCCTCTTGTTGGATTGTTCCCTTGATCATTATGTAATGCCCTTCTTTGTCTCGTTTTACAGTTTTTGTTTTAAAGTCTATTTTGTCTGATATGAGTACTGCTACCCCAGCTTTCTTTTCATTGCCATTTGCGTGGAGTATCTTTTTCCATCCCTTCACTTTCAGTTTGTGAGTGTCTTTAGGTCTGAAGTGTGTCTCTTGTATGCAGCATATATATGGGTCTTGTTTTTATCCAGTCAGCCACCCTATGCCTTTTAATTGGAGCATTTAGTCCATTGACGTTTAAAGTAGCTATTGATAAGTATGTACTTACTGCCATTTTTAACTTTTTTTTTTTCCTCAGTGTTTTAGTAGTCCTTCTCTGTTCCTTACTTCTTCTATACAGAATTGATGGTCACTTTAGTTTGACCTCTGTCTGAAAGCTGTACTCTTTAACTACCCTCCTCCCTCCTTTTATGTTTTTGATATCATATCCAACCTCTTTTTGTGCATTTGTATCCATTACGTTCTAATCGTGGAAATAGATAATTTTTCCTATTTGTGGTCTTCTCTTTTCCCCTTAAATCAGTCCCTTTAACATTTCTTGTAGCACTGGTTTCTTGGTGACAAACTCCTTTAATTTTTGCTTATCTGGGAAAATTTTGATCTCTCCTTCCATTTTGAACGATAACCTTGCTGGGTAGAGTATTCTTGGCTGTAAGTTTTTTCCTTTTAGCACTTTAAATATATCATGCCATTCTCTTCTAGCCTGTAAGGTTTCTGCTGAGAAGTCAGCTGATAGCCTTATGGGGTTTCCTTTGTATGTAACTTGACATTCTCTTGCGGCTTTTAGGATTCTCTCTTTATCTTTAATTCTGGACATTTTGATTATGATGTGTCTTCGTGTGGGCCTCTTTGGGTTTATCTTGTTTGGGGCTCTCTGTGCCTCCTGTACCTGGATGTCTGTTTCCTTCCTTAGGTTAGGGAAGTTTTCATCTATTATTTCTTGAAATAGATTCTCTGCCCCCTTGTCTCGCTCTTCTCCTTCCGGGACACCTATAACACGAATGTTAGTGCGCTTGATGTTGTCCCAGAGGTCCCTTAGACTGTCCTCACTCTTTTTAATTCTTTTCTCTTTTACCTGTTCACCTTGGGTAATTTCTTCTAGTCTTTCTTCCAGCTCACAGATCCGTTCTTCTGTATCCTCTACTCTGCTTTTGAGTCCCTCTAATGAGTTTTTCATTTCCAGTATTGTATTCTTCATTTCTGATTGGTTCTTTCTTATATCTTCCATTTCTTTGTTGACATTCTCACTGAGTCCATCTATTCTTCTCCCCAGATCAGTGAGCATCCTTAACACTCTTAGTTTGAACTCTCTGTCGGGTAGGTTGCTCATTTCTGTTTCACTAAGTTCCTTTTCTGGGGTTTTGTCCTGTTCCCTTACTTGGAATGTATTCTTTTGCCTCTTCATTTTGCCTCTTTCCCTGTGCTTGGGTCTACGTATGAGGGAGGTCAGCCACGCCTCCTGCTCTTGGATAGGTGACCTTATGTAAGTGATGGCTTAGGAGGCTTCCAGTGTGCTTCCCTCAGTTCTCAATGTTCCAGGGGTGACCCCTATGTGGGCTATGTGTATCCTTCTGCTGTGGCCTGTTTGCTCTCCCTGTAGGCGCCCAGGGAGGCTGAGTTATGCTCCTGGCCAGCTGTTGTAATGCTCAGCTGCTTGTAGTTGTTGTGGGCCCTTCAGTCTCTTTATCAGCTGTGGGGAGCCCCAGCACAGTTGGCTGCAAGTTCTAATACCACATTTGTGTTGCAGTATTTCTTTTAAGTGAGTAGGCCCCCACCGTGGCATGTTGTTAGGCTCAGGGCCTTACAATTGCTGTAAGCCTCTAGCCTATTAGGTCTCTTGTCAGCTCTCTGAGGATGGCAGCTGGGTGGGGCTGGCCTCAGGCACAGGAGCACCCAATTGTTTCAGGTTTTGGAAGGTGGAGCAAACCTCCTATGTGGGTCTTTGAGAAGTACAAGTCTTCTGTGGCTGAGAAGCCCTGCCGCCCACAGGTCCACACACACAGTCAACACAGTCCTGCCCCGTGTGAGCGCCCGACCTCCCAAGTGGACCCAGTCTCTCCACGGCGGGAGCCCCACACACTCTGCCACCGCCCCACACTCTCCACCCGCTCCTTGTGCACACCCTGCCCTGCTCAAGTCAGCTCAGTTGCCAGGCTGCAGAGAATCCAGTCACCAATCTATGCAGGCCCACATGTTGCCTGAGGGCTTGTTGTTGGGTGGGGCTAGTCTCTAGGGTGGGCTGCCTGCCCTGGCTGAGCTGGATTAAATCGGTGCTCTAGCGGGTGGAGCAGACCCTGGGCTAGCAGGTCTCAGGGAGAACTCCAATGGCGTCTGTGTCAGCACGCTCACACCAGGCCACAACAATGGCTGCCGCCAATGTCCCAGTCCCTGGAGGGGTCTCACCCCTCACCGAGATGCACTCAGGGCCTATTAGGTGAGTCTCTTGTCACCGAAGCACTGTGCACCTTTCTTTCTGGTGATTTTAGGATGCTTTCTGGAACGGGTGAGTTTGTGCGCGGGCCCTTTAAGAGCCAGTTTTAGTTTCTTTGTGAACCTGGTTTTCTGGGGGTGCTACCCAATGTTTTAGTAGCAGGCAAAGTCAGATATTATGCCGCTGATGTCAATTGTGCTGGGTCCACAAAATGCCCACAGCGGGGGCGCTCCCCGGCTCAGGGCCCCGCGCCTCCAGGGAGGCTGCGTACCTGTGAGCTGCTCCCGGCGGCCGCGAAGCTGGCGGCTTGCGAAGGCGGCGTTCCTCCTCTCCAGAAGGGAGTCTCTGCCTCTTCCACCCCAGTTAGGATTGTCCGCCGTTGCAGGAGTTCCTCTCATCCAGTTTTCAGTTCTGTCTCAGGGGTAATTTTTCCACGAGTAGTTGTAAATTGGCTGTGTCCACGGGAGGAGGTGAGTTCAGAGTCTGCCTACGCCGCCATCTTGACTCCGCCCCCGAGGCTATTTTAAATGGAATTGTTTTCTTAATTTCATTTTAGGATTGTTCATTGCAAGTGTACAGAAATACCATTGACTCTGTTCATTTTTATTCATTCTATTTTATCTCTGTTCTTGGACTGTATAATCTCTATAGATCTCTCTTCATGTATGCTAATTTTTTCTTCTACCAGTTCAAATCTACTGTGGAACTCCTCTAGTGAATTTTTCATTTCCATTATTATACTTTCAACTCCAGAATTTCCATTCGGTTGTCCATTTGGAGATAATTTTTATCTCCTTACTAATATTCGCTAGTTGGTACAACATTTTCATTATACTTTCCTTTACCTCTTTAATCATGGTTTTCTTTAGTTCTTTGAACATATTTGTGATGACTACTTGTCTCTTAAATCTGACATTTGGCTGCTCACAGACAGTTTATTTTGCTTGCTTTTTCCCCCAGCGTATGTGTCATACTTTCCTGTTTCTTTGCAGTTTTGTTGGAAAATGGATATTTTAGATAATATATTGTAGCAACTAAGTACTGCCCTCCCCCCTTGTTGCTTTTCATTGCTATTTGCTTGGTAATGGGTTGGTTTATTTTCGTGAAGTCTATTTCTCTCCCCACAGTGTTCCGCCTCTGATGTTGCTCCTCAGTGGGTGCAGCCTTCTGTATGTCGACAATCATCTTGGGCTGATAGAGGTTTTGGCAGGGCTGTCTTGGACTCTCTTTTTCCCTGTCCACACCCAACTGTTAAACTTCACTAAATGCAGGCTGATTACTCTATTGTTTTAACAAAATATCCTGGGGTATAAATTGCTCAACAGACTAGACCACCCAAATTCAGGTTCTTTTGAAGGTATATTCCCTGAGGTCATTTGATCCTGAGGTCAGACATTTGAGATTTGTTCTGATCTCAAATGTCTTCTCCGAGCTGTGCCTTTCTCTCATTCTCTTGGACAAACTAGTCAGTTTACAGGTTAGCTTTTAAATCCAATAAATCTACCAATATCCTTCCAGTTGCATTTAACCACAACCTCCACTGTTCTTGAGAGTGTCCTCAGGCTTGAACTTCTTTATGCTCTATTCAAGTGAAGTCAGTTCCTTTGGGAAGAGATTATGGTCTATCTACTCTATGGCCTGCTTCTTCCCCCAGGCAAAACCTCTGAGAGGGATCTGGAGCTGGAGGTGGGGAAAATGAACCATTTCCCTCTGAGTGACTCTCCTACTTCAGGAGCTGAGCTCTTGGTCTTCGGTCTTCTCCTCTCGTGCATGGAAACACCACCTTACAAGCTAGGGCAGGGGCTATTGGGGTTCCAGTATTCTGGAACATACCCAAGGAACATACCCAACATACCCAAGCGGCAACATACCCAAGGTTTAGCCTTCATCCCACAAGTGGAGCCTGGGTGGAGGAAGGGAGCCTCTGCTGTCAGTGGCATTTTCCTGGAATTTAGTCTCACCAACAAGTAGCCGGGGGCAGGATGAAAAGTGCTGACATCCTGCTCCTCCTGGGAAGATAGCTTTCTAACTGGGAGCTGAGGAGCTCTGTCTTCTTATCTGTCTGGAGCAGAGCTTCCATCTCATTGATTTCAAAGGGAGAAGAAGGGAGTGTGGGAGATCAAGATTTGGCCACCCTGAAATCTATCTCTTTACCTTGGTTGTTTTCTCTGAAGGACATTTGACCTCCCCCACTAACTGCCTAAAGAATTTGACATGGTGGCTCCTTCCTAGAACAGATCTATCATGACTGCTATAAAGATAATGTAGGATAGAGGTTACAATAGAAAAGGCACCAACAAGCCCATCTTATCGGGAGTTCTGTCTCTCTGGCCACATTCTTTGGATGGCCCTGCGAGGAGTTGCCAGACAATCATTTACAAGGGAAGTCTCCATTTGTAAAGGTATCTCCCTTTCTGTATTGGGAAGAGGGGGGATGAGCTCATTACTAGTGACTTATCAATGTGGAAGGTGAGGCCTTGGGGCTGCATAATAAACCTTACTCTTGTTTACTGTGCTTTAGTGGTAATCTCCTGTAACTGACTCCCCCAACCCCCAAAATCCTCCTTTGTCATTGGCTGAACATGGTATTTAAGACGAGAATTTCTGCTATTGTGTTGAGAAACGCAGTGTCCCTGCTTTCTCCCATGTATACATGTTATTAAACTTCGTATTATTTTCTCCTGCTAACCTGTCTTGTTAATTATTTGGCCAGCCATAAGAACCTTAAGGAAAAGGGCAGAGGGAGATTCTCCCTCTTCCCCCTACAGGAGTATGTCTTGGTTGAAATATCAGACTTGTTATTCCTACTAAATTTTAGTAGGTTTTCTTGAGTAAATTTCTTCATTTGCTGTATTTCCTTGGGACCATTTCTAGAGACTTTAAGTGGCTGTTTTTGTTTTTATATAATTTTCACTGGTTTCATTGGACAGCAAGTCTGTGGAGCTCCTCATGTTGTCATGCTGCTGTATACTATTTTTAAACTTTGTAAAAATCAGGAATGAATCTTAGAGTCTGTCAAATGGCTTATTGCTTCTATTGATGTGATTTTGTTGTGAAAAAGCTTTTGAAATGAAAATATTAAGTAGAATACATTTCTTTTTTGTTGTATTCTTCTAGCACACCTGTAATCTGCTAGTATCTTCTAGCATGTAATAATTTACCACTTTACTCAATTTTTTTCAATTTTTTATTGAAAAATTCATGTCTGTGAGGGGAAAACTCACCATTGGGGGTTATATGTAGTTGTGTATGTGTATACCATAATCACAATTGGGGTTAAAATAAATTTTTCTTTTTATAGTACAGGCATACCTCAGAGATATTACAGGTTTGTTCCAGACCACCGCAATAAAGTGAATATTGCAATAAAGCAAGTCACGTGAATTTTTTGGTTTCCCAGTGCATAGAAAAGTTATGTTTACACTATACTGTAGTCTATTAAGTGTGCAGTAACCATCATCTGAGCCTTCAGAAAATCATAACCTTTTTGCTGATGGAGGGTCTTGCCTTCCACTCAATGTCTGTGAAGCACAATAAAACAAATTATGCCTGTAATTTAGGTAGTTTGCTGGGGGGGGGAATGAAATGGGTAGTTAGATTACTATTTGCTATTGGAAAGCTTGAAGAAGTTTTGATCTAAACAAGTATATCCAGTTATGTGTGTGCGGTTTGTGAAAAATTTTTCAACATATTTAGTTACTGGATAATCAAATTTCTTCTTCCTTATTGTGACTATTTTGATGGTTTACATTTTTAGGATGGAAACGTGGAAAAGTATAAATAGTATAGGGTTGGCAGATCTGAATTTGAATTTTAGCTGCATCTTAGTAGCTGGGTGAGCTTGGATGTATAGCTTCATCTCTAAGCTTCAGTTCTTGTCTGTGAAAGGAGGACAAATATTTATCTCCTGATGTTACCACACCGACAAAAAGAGGGAATGCACATAAAACACTCGGTATTGTGACAAAGTACATAGTTAGTACCCAGTAAGTGATAATTCTCTTGTATTTGAGAAAATAATTTATTTCACAGAGAATTTAAAATAATTAGTGTTTAACTGTGCAAAATGTTTCCTGATACATATTTTCCTATTATCCTAGATTCTCTATTTCCTGCCTCATTTCTAATGTTATTACTTTTTAAATTAGATTTGCTATTTGTTGGTTAGTCTTTTTTTACAAGTAATCTTTGATTATATTAATCACTTCTTTTCATTTTCTTTATTATTTAACTAATTTATTGTTTATTTTATCATATTTACAGTTTTCCTATTCTTTTTTTTACTCATTTTCTATAATAAGGTGAGAACTTAATTTTCTTTCACTTTTTTAAGAATGAAGACAAGTAAAGTTATGAGCTTTCCTCTAAACACTGTTTTGACCACTTCCCATAGATTTTGATTCATAAGTATTATTCTCTTTATATTCCACTGCGGGATTCTGAGCATATGGTTAAAATGACTTTCAGGATGTACTAGAAGCAAGGAGACTAGTTAAAGAAGTCATCACAACCATGAGCTGAATGTCTATAGCCAATTATCTAGACTGAGAATACCATTGGGTGTCAAAATGTCTGGGGCCTAGAAATAGAATCAACCAATACTAGTTGAACGCTTCTTATGTGCTGAGCACTGTTTCCCACATAGTAGTTTTGCATATGTATCTCCTTAATTCCCATGACAATGTTGTGACATTTGTCTCATTTTCTCTCTTCTGCAATGGAAGATATTGGACTAGCCAAATGACTTGCCCAAGGGCATAGAGAAGTACAACCCATTTCTCAGGCATCCTGATTGGGTATTCTCTCCACAGCTATATCATGTTGCCTCTTTATAAATCTCTTATAGGCCTATTTAGCGGCAAAATCTTATTCTCCGGAATGCCAACGGTGAGCATTGTTATCTTTTTTTTTTTTTTTAAACCTTTTATTGAAGTATGATTGACCCTCATGAATGGGATTAGTATCCTTATAAAAGTGACCCTAGAGCTTGCCACTCTATCTCACAAGACTCCATAAGACCAAGCTAAGTAAGAACAAGGTGTAGAATATTTATAGCAGCTGTGGTTAATTAAATATAACTACTATGTACCAAGCACTATGCTATAAGAATATTATATGTGTTATTTCAGTTAATCTTTATCACAGTCATGAGAGATGGGTATTATTTTTATTCTCCTTTATTTATAGATTGGGATACTGCCACTTTAAAGTGCTAAATAACTCATCCCATGTTGCAGAATCTGGAAGTGCCGTTAAATGTAGCTTATCTGACTTCAAAACCTGAGACCTTATCTGTTTTGCTTAACTGCCACTCTTGGAAGCTATAAGAAGGCAGAAAACTATTAATATAAAGGAAAATATTAACAACGTGCTGCTTCAGGAGGTGGTGGGCCTTGTTGTTGCTAGAAGAATCCAAACAGAAGCTTATGATCCTCCGTCCACAAAAAGAAGGATTCTGTGACCTGAAGGCCACTGGCACCGACCCTGAAAGAGATTAGAATGGTTTGTTAGAAATAGTGTAGTGTGAGGTGGAAAAACCAGACTGTCTTGTGAGGTAGTGAGAGTCCTGACTCAGGTTGGGTAAATGGAATCTCCCTTTGCAGATGGAGTCTAAATTTGGAAAGATAGTTTAAATCAATGGCTTTTTAATTTTTTCCAATGACTTTTCAAAGACTTTTTCAAATCAAATATCTTGAATATTAATTTTGATTTTTCCAGGAAGAGAAGTTAGACAGCAGTTCTCAGGTTTTTGAGCATGTGGCTCACATTCAAACACTAGAAATTTAGAGCTCCCTTCAGGAGGTGAAGAGATTCAAAAGAGCTCTAAACAAGTCAGCAATAATGGCAATGGAGATACTAATCCCATGTACTGGTGTCTCAGAGATTCTATAGAAGCATCCATAGTTCCTACTGCCTAACTTGATCACCCATCAGTACTGTGGAGCTCCTTGAGGAGAGCACTTGACTGCTCTCTCCAGCCCTTCCTATATACACACAGCCATATGCCAGTAAACACGCATCTTTTCTTAGGTGCCAGCTGGATATTAAGCTGTACCAATTATTCAAAACAAATTCTACCAACTATACACTATTTCAATGAACCATTCAACTCAGTGTTATACCTGACAACCTCTGTCATAACAGTGTGAATCAATAGTTAAATCAAAATTAAATGTATACATTGACCAACTGTAGAAGTAAACCTGTGATAAGTCCATAGTACAACTGTTTTATGATGAGCGCTATAAAAACTGTTGTATTTTGACCACTAATGCTGGTTGGGGTGCAAGCTGGTAACTAACTGAATTAAGAAGCCTTTTATCATTACTGTTCATGAATTAGACTTTGTCAGTAAATCTTGAGCATATCTTAATTCAGAGGGAAGACATGCCCCCTGTTTCATCCTGGGCTGGAATAACCCCTAGGTCTTCAGGCTGTATGGGGCAGTCTGGCTGTGACTGAGTAGCCACTGTTGCCCACGGTGAACAAACTCCACAAGCCCTGTTTCCAAGCCTTATCCTCTTCTGTTGACTTATTGCTATGCAATCTAGGCAAGTGATTAAACTTTTGTGATCCTCTATTTTTTTACCTGTAAAATGGTGATATTAATAATATCTTCTCTGTAAGATTGTGCTATGGAGGTAAAATGAAATAAAGACTACGAAAGATCTTTTTAAACTGCAAAGTGTTGTGAAAGAAAAAGAGTTATTATTATTTTAAAAGTGATGTTTTGGCAGAGCCTGGACGGTAGCCTAAAGCAGGCTGACTCAGACGCAGGTTTGTAGGGGAGCTGGAAGCCTGCTGGGGCATTGCTAAGGAAACCAACAGAGAAATGTACGTCACTGAGCCCCATCCTTATCTGCCCACTGCAGAGTATCTACCAAGAGAGCAAAGAATGCAAGGGACTGGTCATGGATAATTTGGGGAAAAAACACATCAGATTCCATTTAAGGAGGGAGAGAAAGTGGGAGCAGGCTCCAAAGAAGCAAAATGTTTCTCTTGGTTACAAAGAGGAAAGCACTTCCTGAACATTTCTAATCGACATGTGTCATGCCATCTGGGAGCAGAGGGAGAAAGCTGGCTCTTAGGTTTCCTTCTTCGGAAGGGCAAGCCTTTGTCCCTGGCATCATTTGGATACTTATAAGGAGATGAAGTTTAGTAGCATAAGTCCTGGGAGTTCCTCTGGGCTCAGCTTTTGGGTTCCATTGCCAGCTTCTTTGTTGAGGATAACAAGTTTGGGTAAAAACAAGTCTTGTGACCTGGGAACTAAAATTGTGGAAAGTTCCGTATGTGTCCCTTTATATCTCTACAACATCTCTCATATAATCCTGCTCTTTGCTATTAATACTTCTCCTACCATAGTCTTGGTTTCCAGGGTGGATTAGTTTTCTTCCTCCCTTTATACCAGAAGTGGAGGATACTTAGTAGACATTCCAAACTCAACTTTCCTTAATGGAACTCCTGGTTGCCCATTCTTACCATTAAGAGTGCTCCTCCCTCAGCATTAGAACTCCATGCCACTATTGGACCACTTAAGTTACAAACTTCAAGGTTATTTTGACCCTTGTCATTCTCCTACCTAGTATAATGTCAAAAAATCCTGCTTATTTTATCTTCCTGGATCCGCCTAGCTCACTTCCTTCCACTGGGACTTTCCTGGTTCAGGCCTTCTTTATATCTTGCCTGGACCATGGATTTGGGCATTGCTGCTAGCTTCCAGTCGCTTTAATACCTCTTTCTGAAGCTGATAAAGCCACCTTTCCAAAAGGCAGACCAATGTGTGCCATTTCCTTACTTGAAAGTTCTTGATAGCTCCCTGTTGCCTACAGAAGCACACACTCTTCTTTATGGCATTTGAGTGAGTTCATTTTAAGGGCAACACTAGGAACTGTAGGACCAAACAAATAACTATAGTGTCAAGTGGGGCTTAATGTAGTGTGGCCTTGAGCTAAGCTCTCGACATGATCAAGATTCCTCCACAGACAAAAAAATCGTTGTAGAGAATACAGAGAAGACTGGCTATGAATCAAAATTGTTTTTAAAATAGTGTTTTCTGAAAATTCCATTGGTCAGTAGTAGCTATTTAGGCTCCTGAATTACTTTTGGCTTGGATAACTGGGACTAGAAGAGATGCCATGTGATAAATGAGGGATGTGTTAAATAAACAGACTAGAAAGTCTTTTCCCTTACAGATTTGTAAGCATGAAATTGGACTTGGGATCACCATTATTGAGAATAAGTAGGTGGGGTTTGTTGAAGAAAGCCATTTATGGCCTGTTTTTAACGCTAGATCACGCTTAGAATTATATGTGTTTCGTTTAGTAGCCTGTATATTCTTGCTTTAATCACTATTATTTATGGCTTCAAAAAAAAGATTTAGAAGACAACATATCTAGCCCTTTTAGAAATAGAAATCTTTTGCTGGACTCCCTATTTCTAACCTCTCTTCTGTTTAGGGAATGGCTTAGAGATCAGACTGTAGGGTCTTCTGTGTGATAGGCAGTTCAGATAGCCACATGGAAAGAAGAAATTGGGACCACAACAACCAATCTTGGGTAGGACTAATTAAAAACAGACATAGATATGCTCACATGTGCTTGAAATATTCAAATAGACACACATAAAATGATAAGTGGTTATTTCTACAACTAGGTGGGACATTTTACTTTGTATTTTATAGCTTCTATGTATGGGATTTGTTTAACCATGAGCATGTACTTTGTTGTTATTGCCCTTGAGTTGATTCAGACTCCTAGTGACCCTGCGTATGGCAGAGCAGAAGCTTGCCTGGTGTTTTTGTGCCCCCATCCTCTCATCTTCTGGCACTATGTCAGATAATGCTCTACTGCTCTTCATATGGTTTTCATGAGCAGATTTTTTAGAAGTGGGTGGCCAGGTCCTTCTTCTGGAAGGTCTGCTGAAACCTGTCCACCGTGGGCAACCCTTCTGGTATTTGAAATACTGTCTGCTGACAGTCTTCAGCATCACAGCAACATCAGCCGCCACAGGATGACAACCGACAGATGAGTGGTGCGGCTCCCTGACCAGGAAATAAACCTAGGTCGTGGTGGTAAGAGCACTGGAACTTAACCACTAGACCACCAGGGCACGTACTACCTCTGTGAAAAAATAATTAGACATGTTTACATGTATTGCCATGGGAAGTATCCAAAATATATTGTTAATTGAAAAAAGGAAGTGGTAAATGTTGTATATTGCATAATTTCATTCTTGTAAGCAAATATATGTATTGCTAGAGTCTCTCTCTTTATATATGTGACAAGAAATGTCGAATTGTTTTCTTTGAATCAAATGAAATCCGACTCTGAGTCCCCATCTGGACAGGAGGACGGGAAATTCAATCCTCATGATTTTGGGGAAGTTTTGCTCCCTTCCTAAAGTCACATGCAAATCCTCTGGTCCCAGTCTCTCATGGTGGCCACTGGTGCTTATGTTGTCCACATTTGCAGGGGCCCTTGACTGGGCAGTAAGGGATCTTATATGCTCAGCTTGGAGGGGAAGCTTGGCTGAGACTAGGCTTTCCCTCTGAGAGATCCCTGTGAGGTCCTGGTCCCTCCTTGGGGATGGCTCTGGGAATCAGGGCCCAGGTTCCCACTACTTGTGGAACCCGAAGACCGATGTCCTCTTGCCTGTCTTGAGGACTGTCCTTCTTCTACTACTCCCTCCCCTAGCACAAACCACTCTAGAATTTCAAGGCCCAGGGGCAGGTTTTATTTGCAGGGATCTCCTTTTGGCTGTAAGTCAAAGAGGCATGAAAGGCCTGGGATTTTTGGAATTCTTGTTCTTAGAATTCTGTGTGTGTGTATATTCATGTGTGAGGGTTTGTGCACATGCATTTGTGTCAATGCACATGCATTTGTACACATGCACATGTGCATAGGGGTTTATGGAAGGTAAAAATAGAGTGGAATAAAACACAATTTAATATCTTAATAAATCATTTTGCCACACTCATTTTACAGATAAGGAAACAGATTCAGAGAGATGAAGCAACATGTACAAGGTTAAGCACTAGTAAGTGGCAGTAATAATTTTGAATTCTGATCTTTCTAGCCCCAGAGCTCATTCAGATTTCCTCAGACTTACACACAATCACAGTTTATAGTAAATACAAAGACTGGAAATTTCAGGCAAACCTTCCCAGATTTTCAGCTATTTAGCTATTTGGAAACTTGTGGGGAAAATGCCAAATTGCCGAATTTCTTTTTCTTTCTTTTGAGACTACATCTGAAGGATGGATGCTACAATAGAGAAACAACTTTAGGTCCTAGGAAGATAGTAATAGAAAACCATGAAGTGCTAGGATTGGAGGAGACTTTAGGGACC
The DNA here is from genome assembly GCF_057802395.1 of Ceratotherium simum simum. Classification (NCBI taxonomy): domain Eukaryota; kingdom Metazoa; phylum Chordata; class Mammalia; order Perissodactyla; family Rhinocerotidae; genus Ceratotherium; species Ceratotherium simum. Next base: position 28,404,288 of record NC_141903.1, read on the forward strand.
ATCTAGGCTGTGGTTTGGTTATTTCTTCTAAGAAGCACTGTGCTAGTTTATTTGGTTTTAAGCAACAGAAACCCATTCTGCCTCATGTATGCCAATGAGGAATTTATTGAGAGGATCTGGGGTAAGTCACAGATTCCAAGGAAAGTTGACATGTCAGACCTGAAAAAGAGCAGGTCTGGGCCTCCGAGGGGCAAAACTCTGAAGCTGTCTTTTCAGTCTTTTCTTGCTCTATGCTCCAATTTCATTCTGTTCTTGAATTCCACGCTTTAAACTTACTTTCCCAGATAATCTGATTGCCCCGATATGAGCCGTGGAACCACTCCTAAACCTAGAGAGGTTAGGGGTCCTAGACTGACACCCCCATTGAGACCATGCAAAGTGGGGGTGAGGGCAGTTGTCATTGCCCGAGCTGGCTTGCCCAAAGTTTCCCAGCAAATCTGGGCACAACAGGAATCACAACCTAGACCTTCCAGCTCCAATCTTGGATGGCCCCTACTTTTGATATCATGATTCCTGTGCATTCCATTCTGAGAGTTCAAATTAGAAACTACATTGCATCGCTCACTGGGGGTATTTTTAGGTGCTAAGTACTTTTTCAAGGGTTTTTAAAAACAACCATATCCAAACAGTCAAGAAGAAAAATTACAAACATTGTGAGCAGTGATTATCATTCATCCACTGAGATCAGACATCCTGCAAAACTGTGTTGTGAGTGGCTGATCTGCTCCCTGATTAGAACTGAATGAAACCTGGAAGACTTTTCCCATCAGTTCTCAAACTTGGCTCCACGTCAGAGTCAACAACAGATTCTGATAAGTGCTGGCTCTGGAGCTGTTTGACCTGGGTTGGATCCCAGCTTTGTCTCTACCAGCTGTGTGACCAAGGGAAGGTTGCTTAAGCTCTCCCAGCCTCAGTTTCCTCATCTGTAAAACGGTGACAGTTTCACTTTCAACTTATAAGGTTATTGGGAGAATTAAACAAAATCTTTTGTGAACAGTGCTTACCATCGTGGCCTTGCATCTGATAAGTGCTCACAAATGTTAATGGAACAGTCAACTGGATTCTTTTTCCTTTAACGTGGCTCTCCAGGCTTTGCAATCCACACCTTTCCTATACACACCTCATCCATCTTCAGCAGCTCGATAAGATCTGCTATAAAAGTCAGAATCCCATAAGACCACAAAACAGATTATTTTATGAGGGTAGAATTTCAGAAGTAAATTGGAATTGATCTGCTCTTAGAAATGAATAGTCTTTGATCCGGAAGGCTCACTATTATATTTAAATCAAACAGTGCTTAAAAGAGCCTCAGCAGATCCTGGCAAAAGCAGAGCAAGTTGCTCTCCCCTTTGAGGATGATCACTCCCTTCTGTTGGGAAAACAGTAGTCACCAGGGGTCCCACTGTCTCCTAGTTCCTTTTTGTGGATGAAGAGGCTGCAAAGCCGGAGGCCAAGAACCAGAGCAGAGAGATGGTTAGTTGCCCTCTTCTTCCTTCCTGTTAGCTAGAAGTCTCCTCCTTGTGGTGTCAGGGCAAGAAGGATGGACAGGCAGGTAGTGGGCAAGACAGGCTGTGGCTGGCACAAGGTACCCAAGGAGCAAGTCCCTGCCAGCACTTGGGGAAACCTGAGAGTTGGTGTCAAACTTCTGGCAATCCCAGGAGGAATCTGTTTCCAGGAAAACAGGCTATGATGAGTAAGAAAGCAGAGTTCTGATCATATTTGCATGCAGATTGGGTAGTGAATAGTGCTGGGGTTTGTGAGAAAGGTGACAATTTGTGAGCAGGTGTTCATGTCACCCAAGTTTTCCTGTAGCTAGGTAAAACTAGATTTGCATATAATATTCATTTCTTTTCATCTGCAGTAGCTACTAACAGTGATTTTGGCTTACCAGTTTTCTTCCCCGCTTAAAGGAGCTATAACTCTGAGGAGAAGCAGCATAAAATGACAGATTCTGTTAAAATGTCTTTTTCAAATGCCCTCTCAGGTTATACTATGAGTTTTTAGGTTCTATAAAAGAATTGAACTTGTGAGCTGAGGCCATTGCAACAGAATTTGTAGGGGGCACCTTAGGTAAGGCCTGGAAAGACTCTTATGTAGTCCTAGGTAGTTAGGTTAAATAACAAAGGGGAAATACCACTAGTAGGTATTCTACAAAGTAAAAAAGGAAGACAATTGGGCTGGCCCAGTGGCACAAGCGGTTAAGTGTGCGTGCTCCACTGCTGCGGCCCGGGGTTCGCCGGTTCGGATCCCAGGCGCGCACTGACGCACTGCTTGTCGAGCCATGCTGTGTCAGCGTCCCATATAAAGTAGAGGAAGATGAGCACGGATGTTACCTCAGGGCCAATCTTCCTCAGCAAAAAAGAGGAGGATTGACATTGGATGTTAGCTCAGGGCTGATCTTCCTCACAAAAAAAGAAAAAAAAAAAAAGGAAGACAATTGACAAGAACAGGTTTTAGGAAATCTAGACCTTAGGATTTTTAGCTTCTTCTTATCTGTTGCTGTGTAGCCTAATTTGCTGCTCCCTTACAAACCAGAGGAATAAAACACCACCAACCATTTTATTATGCTCATGGATTCTGGGGGTCAGGAAGTCGGGAGAAGCTTGCCTCTGCTTCACAATGTCTGGGACTGCAGCTGGAAACACCAGAAGGCTTGCAGTGACTCAACTGCTTCGGGCTGGAATCATTTCAAGGCTTGCTCACTCGTATGTCTGGAGGTAAATGCTGGCTGTCCACTGGGGCCTCAGTGGGGGCTGTTGGCAGGAACATCTCATGTGGCCTTTCCATGTCGTCTCCCTGCTTCCACATGACATGATGGCTGGGTTCCAAAAGGACCAGGCAAAAGTTGCAACCCTTTTTAATGACCTAGGTAGTCCCGTGGGGTCACTTCTAGTCACAGTCCTGCCCATATCTGAGGGGAGGAAACAGACCCCATCTCTCAGTGGAGGAGAATCTACTTCATATTGAAAGAGCAGCACGTGGGATGGAATATTTACCGTGGCCATCTTTGAAAAATATAATGAGCCATACCTTTCAATACTGTCAATCAATTTCCAGAGCTTAAAACCCTTCTATGATTTCTGATGGCACATATGATGACGCTTAATATCCTCAGATGGCCCCACATGATCTGACTCCGGCGGCTCTCTGACCTCACCTCCTACACTCTCTGCTTTGCTCGTTGAGCTCCAGCCGTACCAGCCTCCTCCTGAAGACATGGTGTTCTTCGCCACGTCAGGCTCTTTCTCACTTGGGTGCTTTCAAGCATGCTGTTTGCTCTGCTGGGAATACTCTTTCCCTCTTTACAGTGTTCCTCCCAAAGGAAGGATGGAAGCAGGATTATTTTCTGTTTTAAGTTTCTTGGCCCTGTTTCTGCAAGCTGTCAGATTCGCATGGAGCAAATGGGCAACCAAGCATGTACGCTTCTCATTGCTCACACCCTCCTCCTCAGAGCCGGTGACCCTGACAGAGGGGTACAGAGAACGTTAGCACTCCAAATAATGCAGCCTCCTTTTTACCCTCTGCCCGTGTCTGTGTAGCAGGATGAGAGAAATGAGGATCACAGGCCCTGGCAGACTTGGTGTCACCAGATGCTGGCTGTCTGCTTCTGACATGGGAGATGACGAGTCCTACGGGCAGTTTTTTTTTTTTTTTAAATCAGATGGGCCACTGTAGCTGTAACTCAAATGCCCCCACCCCGCAAGTGACGGCCTCATCCTAGTAGAGGCAAAATGGCTTACTATATGGAAGTGAAGGCTTCGACTGAAGTCACTTATCTCATAGGGACACCTGGGGCCAGAGAGCAGGCCAATCACTTTTACACATGTTGAAGGCACTTTTCCTGGAACCAATATAATTCCACTACTTTAAACATTTAAATCCTTCCCTCAAGCAGCAACCTCAATATTGACAATTTTATCTTCTCAAAATAAACACTTTCTTATAATCCAGGGGTTGGCAAAGGTTTTCTGCGAAGGGCCAGATAGCAAATATTTTAGGCTTTGCTGGCTGTAGAGTCTCTGTCGAAATTACTCAAATCTGCTGCCGTGGCATGAAAGGAGCCATAGATGATATACAAATGAATGGGTGCTGCTGTGTTGCAATGAAACTTTATTTGTGGACACTGAAATTTACATTTCATACCATTTTCATGTGTCATGAACTATTTTCCTTCTTTTGATTTTTTCAACCATTTAAAAAGTGAAAACCAGTCTTATCTCACGAGCTGCACAAAAACAGGCATCAGGGCCAGATTTGGTTCACTGGCCCTAGCAATTTAGCTCATTACTCTGGAATATGTGATTCCCTCTAATTTACAGTTTAAATCATCAGGTCAAATGATTTGCCAGGGACAACCTGGCCTGGTGGCTGTGTTTTTCCAGTATCTACACATGGGTATCACTCCTTTCTGCTTTGTTAACTGCTACACATTCTTTAAATCTCAATATGTTAGTTCTATCCTTAATATTTGTAGGAACCTCCATACTGCTTTCTATAATGTCTGTACCAAATTACATTCCCACCAAAAGTGCAGAAGGGTTCCGTTTTCTCTATACTGTCACCAACACTTGTTATCTCTTGTCTTTTTGATGACAGCGATTCTAACAGGTGTGAGGTGGTATCTCATTGTGGTTTTGATTTGCGTTTCCCTGATGGTTAGTCATGGTGAGCACTTTTTCATGTACCTGTTGGCTGTCTGTCTTCTTTGGAGAAATGTGTGTTCAGGTCCTTTGTCCATTTTTAAATCATGCTATTTGTTTTTTTGCTATTGAGTTATTTCAGTTCTTTATATATTTTGGATATTAACCTCTTATCAGATATATGATTTGCAAATATCTTTTCCCATTCCATTTTCTCCTATTCTTGATGGTTTCCTTTGCTGTGCAGAAGCTTTTTAGTTTGATGTAGTCCCACTTGTTTATTTTTGCTTTTGTTGCCTGTGCTTTTGGTCTCAAACCCAAAAATCTTTGCCAAGACTGATGTCAAGGAGCTTACTGCGTATGTTTTCTTCTAGCAGTTTTATGGTTTCGGGTCTTACGTTTAAGTCTTTAATCCATTTTGAGTTGATTTTTGTGTATGGTGTAAGATAGTGGTCCAGTTTCATTCTTTTGCATGTGGCTATTTTTTAGTCTTAAAGAAGAAGGAAACCCTGCCATTTACAACAACATGGATGGACCTGGAAGACATTAGGCTAAGTGAAATAAGCCAAACAGAAAGACAATACTGTATAAACTCACTTACATGTGGAGTCTAAAATAATCAGACTCAAAGGAGCAGAGAGTAGAATGGTGAATGCCAGGGGCTGGAGGGAGAGAGAAATGGAGAGGTGATGGTCAAACAGTACAAAGTTTCAGTTATGCAAGATAAGTTCTGGAGATCTGCTATATGGCACAGTGCCTATTGCTAACAACACTGTATCATATACTTAAAATTTGCTAAGATGGTAGATATTATGTTAAATGTTCTTACCACAAACACAAAAAATACTAGTAAAGGGGGCAGGAGGAAACTACGGGAGATGACGGATTTGTCTATGGTCATGATGGTGGTGATAGTCTCTTGGATATATAGTTATCACCAAACTCACTGAGTTGTATATATTAAATATGTACAGATTTTTCCATGCCAATCATACCTTAATAAAGTGGTTTAAAAAAAATCTCAACATGAATTTCAGTCCTTAGAAAAGCCTTTCAAGTACTTTAATTGAAATTAAATTATGTTTTCTCATAGGTTCCTGTACTTCTTGGCACTTATAATTTGTACCTATACCTTTATTTGTGCGATCATGTGATTACCATCTGCCTCTCCTACAAGACTGTAAGTGTCAGGAGAGCAGAAACCAGCTGTGTTTCACTATCCATTGTATCCTAAGCCCTCTCTAAGTGCCTGACACATACCAGGGACTTCATAAATAGTTGATGAATAAATGCAATCTAGTTTCCTTTTGTCTGTTTCTGCTCTTGCTCTGAAATGAAGCAGATCCCCTAAAAGAATGGCACTTGAAAAGTCAGACTAACTGTGGAAGCAACAGTAGAATTTCTTGCCCAAGTCTTAAAATGGAGGCAGCTAGTACTGAACACAGAATTCAAATGTGGAGAAGAGTATGAGTTGCCTCAGACCATCACCTCCCACATTCTGAAAGCTTAACCTCTATTAATGAGGTTATTGTTGCTCATAGTTTCTCCTATTTCATATTTCTTACTGCAATTGTAACTATACATTTATTTGTATGATCATTTGATTGCTGTCTGTCTTCCCTCCATGACAGAAGGGACTAGGTACATTTTGTCTAAAAATTGTCAAAATAAGAAGACTTCTAAGACAAACATAGAACTAGGCAATTGCATTAGATAAGATAAATGAGCTGGGAAATGAGTCCATTAGGCATGTTTATTTGAAACACAGTTTTTGGTCAACTTTATTTTTTGGTTCTTAATTTTGTTTAGTTCTTGCATTGTCAGGCTAATATAACTCTTCCTGGTGCTCTCACAGGGGTTTAGAATACGTTTAACGTATTGTTTGAGGGTAATGCCAGAGAAGGCTGAGAATTTATTCATTCATTGAACAAATATTGAGAAATGCAAGATTACAAAAATATGGTCCTTGTCTTAAAGAAGCATAATGTGCAATATGCATACCACTTCCCTTCCCCAGCCGTACCCCATCCTTGGCTTGCTCTTGATTCTGCAAATTAATTGGTTTAGGTCAAATCTGGATTGATCCAAGGAGCCCGTGACCAAAAAGGAAGTTTGCACTGGTTTCCGGTCCTTTCTCTGTGCCTGACACGTTACCATGAGTGAGGGGGACTGTCAGTGTCTCGGATTCTTCACAGCCTGAGGATGCCCTTTCTCTGTCCCTGTGTGGAATGCGACCCCAAAACAAGACGTGGCTGCAACTCTGTGTGAAGAATCCCCCGCCAGGGAAGGGAGGAAGTCTGAAGGGCACTGGACTGCGAGTTGGAAACCTTGATTTCATCCTGGCTCAGCCACAAACTCACTACAGAGCCCTAGGCAAATTACTTTTCTCCCTCTGGATCTTAATTTCCTATAAGAAAACGAAATGAAAAAATTGGATAAGTTGTCTCTAGGGTCTTTTTCAGAGCTCATATTCTTACCTTTTCACATTCTCACTTATCTCTGTATGTCTGTCGTTGAGAAACCACAGTGCACACTAAGATCCAAGGTTCTTAGTTTAATAACCATCTTGTTTTGTTAAACTTAATTTTCCAATGTTCAAAAAAAACACAAGTGCAACCCTTTTTATCAGGTCTCTGGCTGAAAACAGACGATTAACAGGCTGTATGGCATGAAACGGCAATTGAAATTCTTTCAGCGAGGGGAAGGCTTCACCTTGATTTTGAGGATCTTTTTGGGGGCCTACTCTTTGGAAGAGCCCCAATCAGACAACAAGCAGAAGGAGAGGGCTTTTATAGTTCAGAACAGATAACATTTATTGAGCATCTGTTAGATGCACGGCACTGTCCTAATTGCTTTGCATGTATTACCCATTTAATCCTCTCTGCAACAGTATGTCATTCAAACAGAAAATTAAAAGAGTTCTCTTCTAACAGGCCAGCAAGGAGCAGAATGCTTAGCATCAGGATGAAAGTGTTAAGGGAGCAATTAAGAATGCATTTTCATGAGTTCATGGCTCTGCAATGAAATGTGGTGTTTATTTTATTCACCAAAGACATTCTAGCGGTCTTCTTGGTCCAAAGGAAAGCCAGTAGCTATCCCATGTCACTGCAGCTTAAATCCCACGTTTAATTATAAAGGATAATGGAGAGGAATGAGGTGGGCCTACTAAAGAGGGAAAGACCTGAACAACGAGTAGGTGGAGGGGGAAGGTGTTTGCTCTAGGTTCATGAGCCCAGGGGATGGTTCATGTAGTTACAAGTGGGTGAGTGGTTTGGAAGGGTGAGTTAAGGAAAATTAGTAGATGGATTTTCTTCTGTGACAAAGTCACTGTGTTTGTTTGTGGGGGACTCAGAAGCCAGATTATGAGTGGTTGGAAGTGACAGCTATAAGCAAATGCAGGAGATGCTAGTAGGCAACAAGAGGAAGGGATAGGATGTAGGGCTCATCAGGGAGAAAGGAGGAGGTTGTGCCAGGAGAGGAAGGCCCAATGCTGTGTGCAGGAAGGGAGCAAGTGGTGGAGGACTGGCGGGAGAAGGGAGGGAGGACAAGAGGGCCAGCATCCAACTCTCCCTTTAGCTGTTCTGACTAGGTCTCTCATAGTTTTCTCACAATCAATGTTTCCCACCTTCTTGAAAAAACATGATCAACCCCATTTTATTCTAAGCACTGACTTTATCATAGAATAAATGGAGTTGAACTTATTTTCATTCTATCATAGAATAAAAATGATTTCCCCTGTTTTTCCCACTTCATTAAAAAACACAAACCAATTATTTATACCTGAAACCTAGGAATCATTCTTAATTTCTTCCCTGACCTCCTATATTCATAAAACAACACTGGGTGAGCCCCTACCAGTAGCAGACTCTGTTCCGCATTCTGGGGATCTCATGGGAGCTCCTCCATTCCAGTGCAGGGAGTCAGACAATGAACAAAATAAAAAATGAAATGGCACAACATGATAGAAAGTAGAAAGTGTCAAGAAAAACAATAACGCAGAAACGGTTATAAGGATTGCTGGAGTAGGGGCATGCGATTTTAAAGAACTTGGTCATGGAGGGCTTTGTTGAGATACGTTTGAGCAAAGTTGGAAAGAGTTGAGGGGGTGAACCATGAGAATATCCAAACCTCTTGGGAAAATATATTTCAGGCAGAGGGAGCTGAAGAGCTGAGAGAATCACTTGTATGTTTAAGGAACAGCAAGGAGGTCCATGTGGTTGGAACAGAGCGAATGAGGTCAGAGTGGCGAGGGAAGAAGATTCTACAGGACCTTTGTACACTCTGAGCGATAAGGAGAGCCTTCAAAAGATTTTGAGCAGAGAAATGACATAAGAAGTCTTGACATGTCTACTTTTAAAATATTCCTTAAGCACATCCACATCTTCCCATCTCTACTGCCACCATCCTTGTCTAAACCACCATCTCTCGAACTTCTTGAAAATCTCACGTCTGGCTTTCATTTTGTTACTCACTCTGTCAAAACTGTTCTCGATGCTGCAACCACAGTGATCTTTGACATGTATATTGGATTATAGCACGCTCTTGCTTATAATGCTTCAGTGACTTCCCATTGCACTTTGAGCAAAATCTAAATTCCTTTCCACCATGTGTAGTCAGTTTCAACTCTGCTACGGCCACATAAGCCTTCTCTCCATTCCTCAACCCCCCAACTGTCTCTGCCTTTAGCTCTTTGTACCTGCCCGGAACAGTCCTCCCAGCAACTCTTCATAGTCCAGTTCCTTCCCTTTTTAGGTCTCATCTGAGATGCCTATTCCGGAAAAACGCCTATCCCCACTATCCCTCCATTAGGCTCCATCAGAGCACCTTGCTAGTTCCTGCATGTAGCCTGCACAGTTTGTAAGAATGTATTTATTTATTTGCTTGCTTTTTAAGTTGTCTATTTCTCCTGCTAGACTGTGAACTCCATGAGGAAAGACTCCTCTGGTTCTCTTAGTCATTGATTGTGTCCCCAGAGCCTACCACGGTGTCTGGCACATTGTTGTTGGCACTCAGTAAAAAATGACTGAATGAATAAATGAAAGGATGAGAGAGGATCATAGCCAGATCCAGACCCTAGAGTGACATATATATATTTCTTAGTCAGCTTGGGCTGCTATAATAGAATATCATAGACTGGGGGGCTTAAACAATAAACATTTATTTCTCACAATTCTGGAATTCCAAGATCAAGGTGCCGGCAGATCCCATGTGAGAGTCCTCTTCCTGGTTTGCAGCCTGCCATCTTCTCATTGTATTCTCACGTGGCTGAGAGAAAAATCATCTCTCTTCTGTCTATTCCTATAAGGGCACAAATCCCTTTCATGATGGCTCTACTCTCATGACCTCCGTCCCTCCCAAATACTATCCTCATCTCCTAATACCATAACGTTGGGGGTTAGGATTTTCAACATATGGATTTTGGGGGGACATAAACATTTGATCTATAACAATATGCATATGAATTGTATTATTAGGATAGGGGAAGTAAGCTTTGTAAGTAACAAAGAGCCATCTTTTCTAAGCTGTTTTAAACATTCTCCTAAAGGAAAGAAAGGACAGCAGGTATAATGTGAATACTTAAAGAAGTGACATTCTTTTACTTTGTAAAATGATATTTTTAGTGTATTCATTTCTCCTCTAATTGTTGCTGCATTTATTTAGGTTCCCATGGGAACCTAGAGAGGGACTCTCCCTACTTTCCCCACCCCTTTGGGCTTCCGTGAGGAAAATGGACCATGAAGGAGTCTTCAAGAGCTGTTTCAAAATTCGCTGTTCATCAGGCGGTTGAGGACAACAAACACTGGCTGGGACTTCCTCAATGCCAGACACTGTGCCGGTGGAAAAGGAGGTGAATGAGCTATAGTGCTTACCAGGGGGGAGAGGGGGCCATGAATCATTTCAATACAGTGTGATAAGTGATGCCTGGGCTTTGCACAGGGTGTTATGTGGTGAGAGACACAGGTCAAGAAAGCTTCTGGAGAGACAGTGCTTCAATTGTGTTTGAAAATTGTCTTGCAGTTAGCCCAAAAAAGGAGGGGAGGGAAGAATGGGAAGAAATCTCTCGTCAATTGTCAATTGTTTTCCTATTTCATTTCAAAAGCTTTAAAAAGAGTTGAAACACACAAGGAAAAAAAATGAGAGAGGAATTAAACCTCAGAAAAGTAAAAAAATACAGTCTGTCCATTGCTTCTGTCCATGTGCGAAGGATGGACGTGGGTCTAGGTAAAGAAAATTGTGAACTATGTAAGAAAAGGAAATTCCTAAACATTTGCCATCTTGGGTGTTCCCAGATAAACGGGCTCACATAGGCACCTTTGGGATACATTTAACAATCTCCTGTAAGAGACTGCCTCAGGGTATGCGTGGGAGCGGGAGCCCTGCGTCAATCTGAGAGAGTAAACCTGAGCACGTGACTGTTGGGCTCTCCGCAACCAAAAGGAACGCTGGTAATGCCGAGGCCCAACTGGTTGGTCTAGGACTGTGTTTCCTCAAAACACGTCCAGCTAGCTACAGCCGTTTAAAAATAAACCAAATCCTTTGTAAATGTCTCAACATTGTGAAGATCACAATGCTTCCTTACAAATTCTCCTCATGAAGCCGAAATAAAACGGGAAATGTAATCCCTAGGGACCTTCAAACCCCCTCCTTTCCCACTTTCTCCCAGCCATCTCTCAAACTGCAGGGGCACCCCTCCAGTTTCTCTGCCCTCTCTCCCCGCAAGTTCCCAGGTCCTTTTTGTTACCTTCACCCACATCATTTCCTCTCGATCCTGCATCCTATAATCCCAAGAGCTGTAGGGAGGATCTCCCTTCAGGGTGGAGGGGAGTTAATTTTGTCACATACTCATGGAATCTGTGGAATTCAATTCTACTACAGACACAGAATCTTAAAATGTGAGAAGCAGAAGGAGATCGGGGCTCTTAATATAAGGCTCTCACTTTGTAGATGAGAAATCTTAGATTCATAGAGGGGAGGCCAGAGCAGCTTCTCAGGGCCAGGAACCATCTGATAAGTGAGGCTGTACATCCATATTTTAATAGCTAAACTCCCTTGAATGAGGCTCAGAACTTAATTTCCTTCTATTGAATTCCCGTCCCCAAAATATCCTATCGTGTCACAGTGGGATCACAGTGCTAGCTTAAAGATTCTCCTCATGAAGCCAGAATACAATTTTCTCTTCATTTTTATGTTTGAATATGGTAATAACATTTTTAAAAATTGCCTTTATTGTTGGCATTTTTATTGATTCTTTCCCCTAACTACCGAAAATAATTAAATGGATAATATGGAGCAAAATGTACAGAATCATCCAAATGCTTATTCTTGGTTATGATCTGCCACATTAAAAACTTGCCTTTAGCAGAGTAAAATCTGCAGGGAGAGAGTTTAGAACAAATGATAATAGCAATGAGGTGCCTGGCACTGGCTTTGGCGGTTTGCAGGCATTGACTCACTTAAGCCTTACAACACTCCTGCAAATGAGGTACCTCTGTGTTTCCATTTCACAGGTAAGTGGAGATTCGGAGAGGTTAGGCTCCAGGTCAGATGGGAGAGCCAGCATCCAAGGCCAGGTATGGTAGAATTAAAGTTTGAGCTCTTAATCTCTCCATTTTACTCATCAAAAAACAAAATAAATAGATTCAAAAGTGTAGTGATTTTATATCCTCATTCCCACAGTCTAGGTGTCATAGACGGACGCAACAAGAGGGAGCAGTTTCCACTGTGGGTAGAGCCCTGAAAAGGATTTAATTTCAGTGGACTCTTTCCTATGGGCTGTGAGAAGGCTCCTCAGACAGCCTGGCTGAGGTAGAGCCACCAAAGTGCCACTGGTGACAGCTTCAGTATCTTATCAATTCCTGCCCTGCAATTCTACCTGCTTGTTCCTCCCTTTCCTCCAGAGTGTGTCTACTCAGGATCTTTGTGGATTCTTGGATCAACGGTTAAGTCAAATCTTTCTCTTAGCAGGTCACGTGGCTTCACTGGTCGTACACATGCTCACACACACACACACAAACAAGCACACACACCATGATTTGCCTCTTTTGTTTAACAATTCATTGTCAGTGTCTTTCTGGTTCAAGTACTAACATAGAACATCTTTACATTCTTTAATGATTGTTACAACTCTGCTTGCCCATTATCTTTAAATTATTGTTATAGATAAATAGGACTACAGTTACTATTTAATATCTGGGCTTAAATCAGGAACACAAGCATAATGTAATTTCTCTTATTCTTTCATCGGCCCATGGAGAAATCCAAATAATAGTAGCAACTATTCATTTAAGGTAATGTATTTTCCTATAATTCCTTTGTGGACATAATGCCTTAACCCAACAGATGGCCCCCTAGGAAGGATTTCGGGCTTGGTGGTGGCCATCCATGCTCGTGGCATTGACAATGTGAATAGCTCCTTCATCTCCATTTCTAGGCCAATCTCTGGTCCAAGAGCTCAATGCTTAACTTTCAAGTGCTTTGGAGGCATTGCTTGCTAGATGTCCTTCAGCCAAAGCAAATTGAGTAAGTTTAAAACTGAGCTCATTGTTATTCTTGAACTGTGCTCTTCAGTATGATGGTCAACAGCCACATATGGCTATTGGGCACACGAAATGCAGCTAGTCCAAATTGAGATGTGCTGTAAGTGTCACACACACGCAACTTCATGACTGAACACAAGAAAAAGAATGCAATATATCTCATTAATAATTTTTCTATTGGTTACCTGCTGAAATGATATTTTGTGTGTATATCATTAAATAAAACACATTATTAAAATAAATTTCACCTGTTTCCTTTTACTTTTTAAAATGTGGCTATTAGAAAATTTAAAATTATGTATGTGGCTTGTATATTTCTATTGGACAGTGCTGTGCTAAAATATCAAAACTGGAAGGGACTGTCTAATCCCATCTCTCATTTTATGAGTGAAGAGTGATAATAATAACTCATTATTGGGTAAGTTTTGCATGCCTAATAATGTCCCTTGGCACTTACATGTATTATCTCATTTAATATTTACTGCAATCCTATGAGGCGGGTACCCTGGTTATGCCCATTTTAGAGATGAGGCCTGTGAAGGGGAGGTAGCTTGTCTAGCGTTATATAGCTTGCAACTTAGATGCTCTGCAGCTTCAGTTCCTGTGAATGATGGAATACACAAGTACTTTCCAAGACATCGATGTTGTGTGTGTGTCTCCGTGGTTCTCTTTCACTGAATCCATCTTTCTCTGGTAGCCGCTGTGCTATGGACTTACTCCTCAACTATGCCCCCAATTTTGATCTCATTTTCTCTTTGAAAAGAACATATGCCCAATTTAAAGGAAAAGGTCATTCCCTTGGAGCAAGGACCTCTACAATTACTGCAAAATTTATTTTCTTAACTACCAAAGGCAAAGGAAAGTGGCAAAATATGAAGCTGTGTGATGGAAAGTGAGTTTCCATTTTGCCTAAAGCTGCATCTTGTCACAGCAACACATGCTCAGGCGTGCACACACACACGTTCACACATATAGCAAATCACTCTGCCCAGACTCTGTAGATATTTACAGTACAGTTGCATCTCAGTCTTGGTCTCCAAAGTTAGTTGAAAGGTGAAAATAGCATATGGGAAAAAATTCTAGTGTCAATAAATTTCCCTATAAAGGACAACACTGGAAACGAGCATGCCTTCTCAGAATAAACCCAACTCAGCCGATTTCTTCTCCAGCTTAGAATGGATTGTTGCTTTGTTTGTTGAATGTCCGATGATGTTTTCTGTTTGTATTTAGAAGACATGTTATATGAAAAGTGCATCACTCTAGACACTAAAATCACTCTTAGCACAGTGAGATGTCCATTTCAGGAGAGATAACATGAAAAGTGAGAGCAAGTGAGGGAAATGAAATCCACTCCGCCCATCTCATGCTAACTCGAGGACATACAGTCACTGAACGGAATGGAGGGCAGAACTGCCCTTATGTATTTAAAGTGTTGTTTTTCTGTCGCTATTTTTTGACAAGCATATAAAATTGAATTTGTGCAAGTTAAATGAACATGCATATTACCTCCCAGGCCCTCTGGTAAATAATATTGGCTTCTTATGGGTCTATCATGCATGAAACGCCTCTAGGAGGGGATTTTTGTGACAGCAGAGGGTGAAGTATTTATCTTCGGTGGGCTTGAAGAATTCTTGAGTTCACTCACTATTCTTAGAAGGGTGACTGAGTGCCCTCTGGGTGCCAGACGCTGTCCCAGGTGCTGAGGAGTCAGACATGAATTAAGAGATCATTCCTATCCTTAAGCCCCACAGAAGTTTTAAAGAGTTTGCTCATTTTTAAAAAGAAATGCTTACAAGCATTATAGGTATTGTCCTTAAGGGGTCAGATGAATAGTTTACATTTTATCTTATTGCCATTATTATCATTACTGTTATTATTAGAAAAAGGAGGCAGAGGCTTGGAGGAAAAGGAATGTTGGACAAAGATTGTAGCACCTTATGGATTTTGTTGCAGCACACAGCGTGACAGAGTAGAAAGATGTTTGAGCTTTGGAGAAGGCATGCCACAGATATTGTGAGGACTTGCATGGAAAAGAGTTAGAGAGACTGGAATGGCAAATTGTTACTTTTTGCCTTTTAAAGCATTCCTGTTTTAAACCGCCTGAGAGAAACGCAGAGAAAAGAACCAATCTGTTAGTTCTGCTATGGGAAGCCTGCTCTCTTGGTAATTTCACTGTGTAACTTTCCAAAAGTTTAAAAACATTAATCTTGGCCAGATATCTCATTTTTTAAGCTATAAAATGAAGTTCTGAGAAGGGCCATCAAATTTCTAGTTTTTTCATCAGGTAAATGTTTGCCTTTAAAAAAACATTTTGCTTCATTTTTCCCCTAAGATCCTGATATTTTTTGCTTTGTTTTTAAAAGCTAATTGGCTAACTCATTTTCAAAGGCACCTCTTTGACTTTGTCTTCTTAATCTGGAGTTTATTATATTTACTGGTACCAACATCAGAGACTCTCTATCTACATTAACTTTGTACCTTCTTCCGTTTTCTCTCCTCAAGGTACTTTATGACCCAGGCTGCCTTCTGGATCAGAAAGCTACTGGAAGCTGTAAAACACACAAAGCCAGGCTTTGTTATCACCCAAGTGTGCAGAAGAACACCCTGAGCGTAGCCACCTCATGCTCCTGTCACCTGCTCCTCCGTTTTCTCCACTCCGCTTTCCCGGGTCCATCCCTGGATAGAGGATGGAAGAAGCCAGAGTAAAACCTGGCTGCCTGGGGCTCGCTGCCCATACATGGAGGTGAGTTGCTGTGCTCCTATGGGCAGGTCTGTTTAGAGTGTGGGGAACGCACACTCTGCCTTAGCAGGTTTGTCTCAGCCACAAACCGAGCCTGCTCTGAGCCCCAAGAGTGTCGGCCTCCATGCGACTGTGAGGACAGCCCCGTTTGCCTTTGGAGCCAGGCTGCTCCTTTTCCCATCACTCTGAGCCCAGCTGTGGTCACATGCCCTGCTCTAGTCTCCCTCAACACAGCTGATGCTAGCTAGAGTTCCCAAACAGCTGTGTATCGATGTCCAGGATATTCAATTTAAAAAACAGTTTTAAAACATTTGAAAGAAAGTAAATTGCTTTTTTCTGATTATCAAGTAAGACATACTCAAGGTAGAAAATTTGACAAATACTGAAAAATATAAGTAAAAAAAGCAAGTATGAACTATGATTCTGCCATGCAGAGACAACTACTGCTAATACTTTGTGAAATTCCTTGTAGATTTTTAATCCTGCACCCCAGGCATTTCTACAATTGGGATGCTGTTACATGTGCTGCTAGACACTCTGCTTTTTTTCTCTTAATAATATTTTGTGAATATTTTCCCATATCTCAATAGTCTATGAGACCATGTTTGGATATGTTTGTGTGTGTATATATACACATGTACACAATGCTTTCTAGTGATTTCTTTCGTAATTTAAAACTTCTCTTAGATTGACAACTATCCAGGATTCCTGTATAACATTAATCCCCATTTGTAGGAGCTCTAGGGCTCCCACAAATCATGTAGTCTGATGTTTTACTCCTTACTCTGTGGCTTCTCCTTGCCTAATTGCATTGTCTTCATATTTTGCTTTTTACATCAAAGTTTAAAAAAATCAAATAATGCAGTGCTTATAGGAAAAGCGATAATCATCTACCTTTCCACCACCCGAGAATCAGTTGTCTCCAGAGAAGAGAATTTGTTGTTTCAGTTCACCTATCAGGACCGTTTAATTTTGCAAATTACAGAAAAATCAGCTATAGTAGTTAGGAATAGGTTAACTGAGTATAATGGAAAATACAAATTAAGAGTAGCTTAATCACTTTGTCATTTATTTTCTCAGGTAAAAGAAACCTGAAGATATGCTCTTTGCTGTATACAATCCACATTCATCAGGGACCCGGGCTCTGATATTTTCCTGCTCCCTCATGGCTTCCGTTTTCAAAGTTTCACAATGCCTGCTGCTAGAGCTCCTCGGTCCACACAGCAGGAAGGAGTAAGGGAGCAAAAGAAATATGGCATGCTCTGGCCATATCAAAGCCCTTGAAGGAGTCTTTCTGAAAGTTCCATAGAGCACATCTGTTTAAATTGCATTAGCCAGAACTCAGTCACTCAGTGCACCACTGAATAAAACTGGGGTTTTACTACCCATAAAAGTGGATGAAGAATATTGGGTAGGCAGTCAGAAACTATATTGTTTTACATAACTGAATAGTTCAAGGGTTCTCTATGGCTTCAGGTACAGTTTGATCCAGCTGATGACAACATCATCCAGACTTTTGTTCCATTTCTCAGAGATTCTCTGGCTTATCCTCCTCATGCATTGTTTTTACCCCCAGACTGCTCTCCCTAGGATGGCAGAGATAGCTGTAGCATTTCATAGTGTTGTATCCTTATACCTCACTGTCCAGAGAAGGAGGGAGACATTCTTTCTGAGACCTCTCACAGAGAGAAAAAATATTTTCTTCCCAGACCCCTAATAAATCTCTTTGTGTATCATTGGCCCAAATTGGGTCACTTGCTTATACCTGGATCAATCATTATGACTAGGTATGTGGTAGCTGGTTGGTTTGGGCCAATCAAAGGCATCCCTAGGACTGGCAATGGGTTTAGCTTTGCTAGAAACATAGACTCCCCATAGGCTGGATGGGGGGATGTGGCTATGGTCATGAAAATGGTGTATTTATATAGAGAAACTAGCATTCACTACAGCTCTTCTGGAAATCACCTTCCTTTTTCTATGTAACGTGCTTACACAGCTATTTCTTCACTTGTCATGGTTTATTGACCTCCCAATATCATATTCTCACTTCCTTCTGTGGTCACCTCTGCAACGTTAACTAGCACAATCAAACCTTCATTAGTCATTTCATTAACCACAGAGATGGATGTCTCTTGGCTCCTGTGTTGTATGATGAGGACATTCAAGTTCCTTCATCCATTCATCGCACTTTCCCACTTCACCTCTCAAACCTTGCCAGTTGGACCTTTATTTGTACAATACTGAGATTGAGAAATATACACTCTGACTATCCTAGTTAAGCCTCCTTACACGTCCATAGGTTGATTCTAGAAGTCTAAAACAGAAAACAACATTTAAATCATTATGACATTATCAGTATTATCCCTGAAGGCCCAAATGGTATGCTAGATTACACTTGCTTTCCAAGCTGTCAAAGAAACAAGTCCGTGCCTCTCAAGTTCGAATGCTTCTGTTTTTAAACAACATCAAACACCTTGACCATTTCTGTAGGTTTTCTAAGATCTTATTTAAACCAATTCACCTGTTTTTGTTTTTTCTTCCATGGAGCTCTCTCTTCCACAGTCATCCAGGCCACATTAGCCCAAGCACTCCCAAGACCAGTGGCATGGACATCTTACATCCAGGAGGCAGATCTGGAGCTCAGAAAAGAATTCTGGGCTGG
Source organism: Ceratotherium simum simum (assembly GCF_057802395.1). Taxonomy (NCBI): domain Eukaryota; kingdom Metazoa; phylum Chordata; class Mammalia; order Perissodactyla; family Rhinocerotidae; genus Ceratotherium; species Ceratotherium simum. Next base: position 28,422,867 of record NC_141903.1, read on the forward strand.
AGTGCAAAATTTGGGACTTGTTAGCATACAGATGATAATTAAAGCAAGCATTGTGGGTGAAATAGTGTGGGGGCCTGTAGAGAGTGAAAGAAGAGGAAGGGCTTTGACATTTGACTGTTAGCTGGCGAAAGCGACCGAGCTTCTCAAATCTCAGCAGCAGAGAATCAATAGGTTGGAGGAGCAGTAGAGGTGATGCTGAATTTGCACCTGGAACAGGGGTTCTTGCTTCAGCGTTCCTGGCAGATGGCGTGCAGCCCGTGCTTTGATATCTACAGTGCTAGACGGCTCCAAATGTTGAGACAGTCTTACACCAAGCCGAGTTGTTTCTCTATAATATCTTGGCCCTTGTTCTGCTTTCTCATGCATCAGAAATCCAGCCTGATTTTATTGTTTCCTTCTGCATAGTAGCTCTCGAAATAGTATGAGATAGTTAAGTGCCCAATACCTATAATGTCATCAACTATTAATGTTGTTTATACATTGTTGTTGTTATCGTTATTTTTATTTCATGGTTGCTCACAGCAAAGGCTTTAAAGCCTGAATTCTAATCTTGGCTCTGACCCTTTCTAACGACGTCATGTCATCTCAATACCAAATTCCTTAACCTTTCTTAGCACAGTGACTAGCAAATAGTATGTGCTCAATAAATGTTTGTTATGTAATAATAAAATAATGACAGCAACAAGAATAAATGCCATGAACTCCATTTGCCACCTATGCTTGTGTTACCAAATTTCACAAGGTGTTGAAATTATCTGTGTCCAACTCTGTCCCCTCTGGTTGGCTCTGAGGGCTTTGAAAAGAGGGATCTATCTTCTTATTCGTCATATCCCCCATGGTTGAGCTCAGGGTCTGCCACATAGAAAACTAGTGAGCCATTTGTGGGACAGATATTTGCTAACCCCCTAGCTACCCAGTTTGCTCTTCTTTAAACACGAAATGATAGTTTAAATCATCCACTAACCATCCTATTGTAAGTGACCCTTATTACTTGTAGGAGAGCCAAAAGGGATCCCACACAAGCATCCGCAATCCAAACATGTCAGCCATACTCACCCTGTCCCTCTCTGGTCTGACCACCTCCATTGCCTGCACTGCTGCTTGGTGACAGGTTACTGCTGCCTCTGTGCATCATGAGACCACCAGTGTCTGTGCCAAGGACTCTGGGTCTGAATGACCTAAAGACCCGCCTCTCCAGGTGCAAAGGCATGGCCTCCTCCCTGGGTCTGAGCCCTGCATCATTAGTTGGGTCCTGAACACAGAGTCTTGACTTGTGCCCAGCCTCTCATGGATCCTTCCTGAACACTCCTATTCATTTTTGTTTCTAATCCTTTCTCTCTACAGCTCAAACCAGGCCAAGGAACCTGGTGTGGCAAGAGGCCATTCCGTATCTGCCCTCTTTTCTCTTCTTCCCACTGTGGCTCCAACTCTCATCAGAGCTTCATCTCCTAGTTACAGGACAAAGCTTCCAGGTTTACAAATGGGACAAATTGATCTACGGCAGAGGAGATGGGCAGCGTGGAGGAGGAAGAGATTTGTTCACATTAGCTGAAGCTGGTCAAAAATGTCCCATTAAATATATAACATAAAATTTATCCCCAAACACCCTTGTTCATGTTAAAATTCAGTTTTGCCATATCCTGAATGTGGTGGTGGTTAAACAACTCTCTAAATTTGTCAAAACTCACAGCACTGTACATCAAAAAAACAGTGAATTTTACTATATATACATTTAAAAATAAACTGTAAAATTTCAATTGTGCCAGAGTTTTGCCTGGCAGGTCACACTAATTGATTTGGCTGTTCCTGGAAGACTTTATTTTCTAGTTTTCCTTCCCAATAGACTGAATAGTCATTTATTTGATTTTTATTGATAATAAAACATAAATTAGTTAATGGCCTTTTCAAATGTAAAGAGATTAAACCCAACAATACCGGGAAGACTAGAGGACAAAGAACAGCAAAGCAGAAGAAAGGGCCAGGAGCCTCTTATCTGGACAGCGATAACCCTGCTTGGCGGCCCTTTATCTGCCTCTATTCTCTGTTCTTTCAGGCAGTCGGTTTTTCAGTGTGTAAACAGCAGGTTCCTACAGACTTTGCCACATGGCAAGTTACTAAGAACACCCTATCTTGAATTCATGTGGTCTCCTACTCTTTTGCTCAATCGTGTTAATTCCCTTTGGAATAGACTGACTTTGGGGCATCTCTTTCCTAGTTAGAGGCAGCCTGAAGCTTCTCTCCTCCTTTTCTGGCTTCTCATCCACTTTTCAGTTGTAGATATATGATGTCACTGCATTTAAACCACCTGTTCCGTTTCACGATCCCTCCTGTACACGAGTCTATTTCTCCCAAAGCCACATCCTCTCATAGAAGTGAGGGATCACCCTTTCATCCACGTGATCTGGGTTCCTTTGGCCCCTGAGAGCCCATGGTTCCTGGGCAACTCTGACCCCCTGGAGAGCACATAAGATCTGAATGCAAATCCAATTGTCTGGTTCATATTTCCATCCATTCAACTCTAACCAAGAGAGTTTCCACTCTAAGCCAGTCTCCTTATAAAGCACAGAGTCTCTTACCTCTAGCAGCTTATGTTTTAGTGGGGGAGGCAGAGAGTAAACAAGTAAAAAATACATCAAAGATTAGTGGCAGAGTGAGATGAGGGTCCTAAGTGACATAAGCAGAGTGCTAGGACAGAAATTAGTGGGATGGGGGATAAGTGGTTGAGAGGAATCCTCTCTGTAAAAGAGATATTTAGGCTGAAGCAGAGGAGAAGCATGTGAGGTCTACAAAACAGCAGATGCAAAAGTCCTGAGGCCAGAAAGAGCTGTCCGTGACTAGAAACCCACCGCCCAGCATGGCTGGAGCACAGCAGGAAAGGAGAGTGCTGTGAGCCGGGGTGGGAGAGGAAGCAGAGTCCGGGATGGGAGCTCCCTCGAGGCTGAATTGAAGAGTCTGAGCAACAAGCCTGGCTCATCGGGTTTGATTTGGGTTTGGGGGAGTGGGAGCTTCTCATACACTCCAGGCCGTGGAGCAAAATAAGAATAAACATGGTCCTCCAGGGGAGATCTGACTCTTAGAAACAACAAATTGCAAAGCTTTCTCCATTTGCAACTTCATTTAAAGGATGTTTTATTAGAAGTTGTTTCCTGACATAGAATGATTGTCTGTAAGGTAAACTGAGGAGTCCTGTGAATGACCCATGTGACCACGGATGCCGCGGCGTCTTGTTCTAGGGTCTTAGTTATTCGGTGGAGCTTATTAAAGTGAAGCCAGCCACCTTGGCTTCATTACAGGAAAGGTATTCGCAGTTTGGTTTCTGTTCCTTTGCAGCTGCATTAAAACTCTTGTCCAACTGTTTAAAGTTTTAGTAGCTCTTAAGTGGATGGAAGGTATGCAGGCTTCAAATTTGTGATTTCAAGGGAAGCATTGATTTATTTTAGCAATTCGGATTTGGAATTTAACGTCCATCTTCTTTGTTCCTTCCTGTTTGTCCTCTATCTACTTCCTCTCTCTCTCTTTCTTTCTACACACACACACACACACACACACACACACACACACACACGGTTCCATTCTGCGGCTAAGTCACTCAGAGTAAAATAAGCTTAAAACAAGCTTTGAGACTTTTAAGATAACCCCCACGGCGTGGTGCTGATAAGGAGCTTCAGGCCGTGGCGGGCTGTAATGCAGTAAGTATATAGCAGGACATTTGTACCACTCAAGCAGAGTGTGGACAACCAGAAGGGAAAAATAGTATTTATTTCTGCAGTCTAGAAGAAATTAGTAGTGGAAAACCTTCAAATGTTTCAAGTTTATAAATGAAATAATAGAATCAAAGACTCTCTTCTGAGTGATGTCTCTGGCCTGCTAGCTCCACTGGGCTATCTGTACTAGAGGGTTCCTGGAAGAGAAACTGGCCCTGGGAAGCCAGAGTAGCCTGATGCCCAGCACATTGCAGGGGCTCGCAGTGGCCATTTATTATATTCAGGCTGCTAGTTTCCATTTTACCTTCCTAACAGTGCCCCCAATTTAGTGGGGAAATAAAATCTCCCCTTCTGTATGTAGTCTTGGTGGAGGGACCAGATCCTTTCCCTCCTCATTCTTTGATTCAGAATGGGGGAAGGAGGAGACACAAAGCTAATCTCGGCCAGTCTGGTGTGTTCTCCAGTGACTTTGAACTTGGGTGAGTGACCCAAGGATGGAGAACTGTACCAGGAGGGATAGGACACTGTCCTGAGGGAGTTTCTCTATGAACCAGTTGCTACACTGCCTGCGTTTTGGTTCTCTGGAGCTCTTCTGGTACCTGCTTCTCCAAGTCTGGCATCTGGCATCTAGCATCTCAGTGATTCTCTAAGCCCCTAAATATTGTTCCAACAATTTCCCTTTTGCTTAAGTTAGCTAGAGCCCTTTTCTGTTGCTTGCTATCAAAGACCTTAACTGAGATGGTACAATAAGTGTTCCTAGAGTGAATGAATTAACGGAATGAAGATAAGCCCAGATTATATTTCAAGCCTTTTGTGACTTTTCCCTTCTTTTGTCATAATCAGAGAGTTGAATCTCATCTGTAGATGTGTTTTCTTGGAACTTGGAAAAATACCAAAGTTTTATACAACTTAACTTTTGGAGGCAAAGCTATTTTATAAAAATAATTGAACCTAACTTTTAAATATATGCGTATAGTATGGTAGGTAGAAAATACAGATAAGCATAAAAAAGAATATAAAAATGTTAATGAACGTCTTTCTATATAATAAATATCAATTGACAAAATCATGTTTAGTATCTAAATGGTATCTTATGGTAGGAATAATATATGTAGCTAATCTCCTATTGTTAGACATTGGGCTACTTCCAATTATTCACTCCTATTAAAGATCCCACAGTGAACATTCTCTTAGGTAAATCTTTGTGTACAGAGGCTTATTACCCTTAAGATACATTTTAAAAAGGAGAATTGTTGGACCAAAGAGTTTGTATGTTTATTATGATTTTACTTATGATAGTAGGCCTTTTTAAATAAAGCTGATCAAAAAAAAAAAGAATAGCCCTTTATTATGGGATTCTTCTTCAGCAAAAGCAAAACAAAAACAAACATAAAACCTAGAAAAGTCTATGGTTCAAGCTATGCGTCAAAGCAGCCCAATTTCAAAGCACGTTGCATTAACCGAGGTGCTTCAACTGACCAGCCCGACTAAATAGAGACAGATGGCGCAACACATATTATTAATAGCCCTGTGTGCTCAGCACAACCAGACATGGCACTTGCCCCCTTCTTGCATTCATTCAAAAAAAAGCCATTGAGTTCCTACTGTGTGCGTGGCATGGTTCTAGGGGCTAGGATATAGAGAGGGAGGTAGGACCTGGTCTCCACCTTGGAGGCGCTGACCATCCAGTGCCGTACAGACCTGTAAATAACTCACAAACAGCGCAGTGTCGTGCTAACAGCTACAGCAGGGAGATGAACACAGCCAGGAGCGGTTTCAACCTGTGCATTAGAGTCCTCTCCTCTCTCTTGTTCCCTTCTCTCCCATTAGAAAGCCCATTTTAAATGGGATATACCTTGAGAAATACAAAGTTCTGGGGAATCAAAGAAGGGAGAAATCAGGAACAACTCCATGGAATCAGTGAGCATTGAAGATGCACAGGGTGGGCAGCGTCTGGAGGACGGCATTCTGGAGGGGACATTGTGAGCACTGGTACGGATGAGAGAAGAAAAGAAGGTCTTCAGGGAACAGACTGCTTGAAACACAAGCTGTGGGTCTAGCAAGATGGCTGAAAGCAGGGGCTACCTTGGATTGCTGTTAATAACAAGATAAGGCATTTGTGCGTGCCTCCACAACTAAAAGAGAGGCATCGTATTAGTTATCTATGGCTGCTGCAACAAATTACTTAGTGGCTTAAAACAACACAAATTTATTATCGCACAGCTCTCTAGATCAGAAGTCTGATATGAATCTCATTGCGCTAAAATCAAGGTGTCGGCAGGGCTGCCTTCCTTTCTGGAGACTTTAGGAGAGAATTGGTTTCCTTGCCTTCCCCAGCTTCTAGGGGCTGTCCACATTCCCTGGTTGAGAACCCCCTCTTCCATCTTCAAGGCCAGCAACAGCGGCTCAAGTCTTTCTCACACTGCATTACTCTGACGTCGTCTCGTGCCTCTCTCTTCTACTTTTAAGGACCTTTTTAAGGCCCACCTGTACAATCCAGGATACTCTCCCATCTCAAGGTCCTTAACTTAATCACATCTGCAAAGTCTCTTTTGCCATGTAAGGTAACATATTCACAGGTTCTTGGGATGAGGACGTGGTTATCTTTGGGGAGCCGTTTTCTGCCTTCCATGGGCATTAGGGTTTCAGAGCAAGAGTGACACTCCTGGGGATCTGCCTGAGGAAGAGTATGCTGACATCAGGAAGGAGGATGGACTAGGGGGCAGAGACCAGTTAGAAGACCTTTTTGGTGATTCCAGAAAAGATATGATTCAGTCCAGTGGGAATAGGGAGGGAAGGACAGATGCCAGCGGCAGAGTGGGGATAGACTCCCTGGGAACTGGCAAGTGGTTGAGTGGAGAGTGGGGAGAAGGGGAAGAGAGGTAGAGTTGTCAAAGGTGATTCAGGCTTTGAGCGCCCATGAGTGTGAGGATAATGGCATCATTTATCAGAAGTATTTGGTTTAGGGAAGTGGGGTGGTGGTAAATTTGTTTGGATCTTATTACCATTAGAGAAATAACCATAGCTTCTCCTCTTTCAAAGTATGAATGAGGGGTATAAGATGAATAAAGATTCAAGACATATACACACCAGAGAGAAAAGTAATGGGTGGAAATGGCTGAGAGTAACAAGTGTTGAGACAGAGACAGGGCACAAAGAAGGTAAAGAAGAGATAACAGGACTGAGAAAGATGGAAATGGGAAGAGAGACAAAGGAGAGAAAGAGTGTACCAGGATGATGAGGAAACAATATAGATCATGAGGAAGACAGACAGTGCTTGGCAAAAGAAGGAGGAAATGAGAGGCAGGAATATCAGAGAGAGATAAGCTGAGAAAGGGACCAGCTCAGAGTTTCTGGCAGGAATATGTGGGTCAATGTAAATTTTCAGTTCACATGGGTTGTGCTCACATTGGTAAGTTAATAATTTTTAAGATTGTCTTCGAGGATTTATTTGCTTTCAGAGATTATTTACCGTCACAGTTTCTCTGTTTTGTCAAGCTTCTGGGCAGCCTCAGTGGTCCTTGTGGGGCTGAATTATCCACTCAGTGGGCCCTTTGGCCCCCTCATCTGTCTCCCCAAGGAGGGGTCTCCTTTCTCCTTCCCAACATGCCTTAACTCTTGAATTGTTTTGTCCCTGGAATTTGAGGCCTTTGTCAGATGTGTTGAGGAAAAATATTTTGCATTCTGTCACCATTCCTCGTAGATATTACAGCCCACTAAGTGACACACGGGTAGGAGCTTTGGTAAGTCTCCGCACAACTGTGCGCCTATGGTCCCCATTTTACAGATGGGAGCACTGAGGCTTAGCTCCAGTCTAATCACATACTCAAGGTCACAAGTGGACAGAGCTGGGAGAATAGGCTACCTCCAGATCAGTGGAAGCAAACAGTAGACTAGCACATATTGGTGGGATCACTTATGAAGACTTCAGGCAGACGAAACATTGCCTCTGGGAAACTTGGGAGCCGTATATCTAAGGACTATGGAGCTCACTCTGAGCCCTGCTCCCACACTAACTCTGCCCTCGCCTAGTCAGAGGCATGAGAAGGAAGTGAGCTATCCAGGGGTAGGATTTCCCCTGGCACGGACACCACAAGCTCTGTCTTTCAATAGAGGAAATGGGCACTCAGAGACGTTAGCCAACTTGCCCAAGGTCACCCAGGAGCGGCAGTGAGCCCAGGGCTCGCCCCCTGCCTCCATCGGATGGTCAGCGCTCGCGCCAGGGAAGGCACCGGCTGGCCAGCCCCGAAGGGGTGAGCTCCTTCCAGCCGCCTTTGCGCTCTCTCCCCTGTGCGCCCGGCCGCGCCCCCGCCATCCCCGGCGCCCGGTGGGGGCGCCCGTGGGGACCGCGCGGGCTGGGGGCTGTTGAGCCCGCGGAGCCGGGCTCTGCCGGCCGGGGAGAGGACGATGCACGGCGCCCCCAGGTGAGCCGGGGCTGGGGTCTTGCCGCCCGCAGTCTCGGGCCCGCGCCTCGCGCCTCGCGCCGGCGGCCTCCCAGCGCGGGGGCTGGAGCCGGCACCCGAGGGGGCGGCGGGGAGGGCGCAGGCAGCGGCGGGGAGCGCGGCGGCAGCGGCGGCGGCAGAAGCTCGGCTCCGCGGCTGCGGGTGGCCGCTGCAATCTGCCGGGGCGCTGGCTCCCTCGCCTCGGGCAGCGGGTAGGTGCGGCGAGTGCGCCGGGATCAGGACCCTGGGAGCCCGCGTGTGCCGGTGGGGACGCGGCGGGGGCGGAGCGGCACGACGGGGTGAGGGGCTTGGGGGCCCTGGACTCGGGAGCCCGGGCTTTGCCGCAGGGATGGGCTGCGTGGCGGCTCACGGTGTAGGTGGGCTGGCTGGTCGTGTAGCACACGTCTCTAGCGTGGGACCCCTGTAGGGTTAAGGCTAGTGCCCTGCTCTTAAGTACTTGTGAAACTGCTTGTGTGTTCACTATGTGAGGTTGTGTGTGTAAAGGATGTGTGTGTGTGTGTTTGAGAGAGAGAGAGAGAATGAGAGAGAGAGGGAAAGAGACAACACAGGCTGTGCATCCGTAACGCTGTGTGTAACCGGATCCGTGTGTGGACTGTACTGATGGTCCTGGATGTGTCAGCGAGAGCGTGTACTCTGTGTGTGTGTATGTGACACGATATGCATGTCCTGAGTGTATAGCCGGCTGTGTGTGGAAGTGCGTGAGTGTGTGGGCACGCTGTGCTGCATGAAGCTTTCAGGGTCACTGCCAGGACTAGCTTCCTGCAGCTGTCTTTCACAGAATCCCACTCCTGATGTAAGATGCATTTCCCCTCAGCTTGCTACCCAGTGTGGGGCACTGTGCTGTCAGTTGCCTTTGGAAGAAGTGGCTGTTGATACAGGGAAGTGGTGGCAGGCAGAGATGGAGAAGTCATGGGCTCCTTTTCCTAGAATTCAATGTTAAGAGAAAATGTTGGGTTGATTTCCCATTTGGTCCATTAAAATGAACAAAAAATGTTTCTTAGAATACAGGTTTGGCACGAACAAAAGGTTGCTTTTGATGGAAAGACACTGAGGCAAGTTTGCCCTCCTTGTCTTGATATTGCTGGGACGGACTCCCCAGGTCATAAAGCTGTGGGTAACCCTGGGAGGCAGTGTTTGCCTAGTGCCCTGTGGACCTTCAGCGTCAGTGAAGAGGGAGGAGGAGTTGCTGCGTACTGCTGAGGAGCACAGGTGGTGAAGGAAAAGGACACTCATGATGGATGCGGTGCCCTAGAAACAAGGAAAAAGTCAGAACAGGGGACGAGACTTGTGGAGTTCTGAGGAGCAGTTCTCACCTAGGAAATGATGAGTGTGGAAAAAATAATAAAAAGTAAAGAGGGTTTGCAGCATTCTCAAGTCATTTTGTAATGTTATGTTTATTTTTCCCACGCACCCTTACCCTAGACTCTCTTGTGTTTGCATCATTTCCCCCCATGGGAGATATCTTTAGTATAACCATTATTACACAGTTGAGCGGGTCATCATTTAAACTGCAAGAGAACTGTAGCACATCAGAGCTAGCAGGAGCTTCGGGAAGTGTTCAGTTCAGCCCTTGTTGAGCAGTTGGAGGTCCCAGGGCCCAGAAGACAGTGATACTCTTCGTTCCTCTGAGTTATCTGGATTTCAGTCCTGAAGCTGGTCCTCCGAGGGGCCACAGTGGCCTCAGAACCAACAAATTGAATGTGTTTTCTTCCACTCAAGTTCTCCTGGACCTCCCTGATACTGGTCATCTCCTCATCTCCTTCCCTAACTTCACCAACTAAAGAACAGCACCTGAGACCCAACATAAGCGACCTGACACCCTAAACTGCATCATGACTTTCTCATCTGTTATTGAACCACCATCGTCCTCCAAGTCACCTGGCTGGAAACTGAAGTCACGTTTTTATTTCTCTTCTTCCTTCATCCTTAGTGGCCACAGCCTAATCGATAGGCAGGTTTTATTCATTTCCCCTCAATACCTCATGAATCTGATTTTTGTTGTTGTGTTTTTTTTAATTCCCCTTGCCACTACCTTATCAGGTGAGACCCATATTCAGGGATTTCCAGAGAAAGGAACAGATATAGACTGTGATCACTGAAAAAATTCAAAGCAAATGCACAAAAGGAGACCCTTGATATTCTCACTGTCTAACTAATAAGGGAAATAAGTTCTTTGGAAGAATCTGGACCTTCTGATGGTTGTAGCATTATGTGACCTAGATCAAGTCTCTTGGCCTTTCTAAATCTCAGTTTCTTCACCTGTGAAATGTATTGGAAGATTTCAACTAGAATCTAGTTGCTAGATCATTTCTAAGGTTTCTTCCGGCTCTAAAATTCTCTGATTGTCATTGATGTTCTTTGTTTTAGTGAGAAACATTAGCCCTAATGGTTACCTTCCAATATCTAACCATCTTTTCAAAAAAATTCAATTTATTTTTAGAGAAAGGAACTAGGCAAAGGGGAAAAGGATGAAAATGCACTATTGACATAAGTTTGTGGTTGAGGGTCAATTGCATACATCAAGCCTTAGAGTTGAAGGAATCTCAGAGGTCACCCATTCTTACCTCCCATCAAGTGCCAGTATCTTCCATGCCATTGCCTTTTTGAAAATTGAAAAAAATGTGTCAAGTCTTATTAAGATAACTTCACACTGTGTTGTAATTCAGAGTTTCTCAAACCTCTGTACTATCGGCATTTGGGGCTAGATAATTTTTTGTCGTGAGGAACTGTCCTGTACATCATAGGATGTTTAGCAGCATCTCTGGTACCCATTAGATGCCAGTAGCAACAGCCAGTTATGACAACGAAAGATGTCTTCAGACATTACCAATGTCTTCCTGGAAAGTCCCCCCCTCCACCTACCAGCCCTTGAGAGAACCACTGTTGTAATTCAAACACAAGTCATGTGGCCTTGTACAAAAATACTCTACAACAAAGTATTGTCTGAAACAGATGAACTGCTGTGTTGCTAGCTGCTTTTCCACCCGCTTCCATGTTAGCCACCCGCACACATTTACCTTTATCCCTCCTGGTTTCTCACTGCCTTGTTGCTATGCCTGGAAATGCTCAAGGTGCTGCTGAAAGCTGAGAAGTGTTTTAGAGACAATATAATAATAATCCTAATAGCTCACATTAATCCAGCCCTTGTTATGTGCCAGGCACAGTTCTAAATGCTTTACATGGATGATCTCATTTAATCTTCATTAGGAATTCTATGAGAGAGATCCTTTTAGTGCCCCCATTTTAGAGATGAGGTAACTCAAACTTAGAGAAGTGGAATAACGTACTCAAGTTCTCTCAGCTGTGAGGCGGTGGAGCTTGGTGTTGGAGTGTGTGTTGTCTGACTCCAGAGTCCGTGTTCTGAGCCTTCACACTAAACCGCCGTCTATGAATGGGTTCTTCATGTTACGGGTTGGAAATGACCTTAAACAGCATCTAGTTCAATTGTAGAACTAAGTCTGCTTCTAGGAAGCTAGAGACTGTGAAGTTGGTAGTTGTGTTCAGTTGAAATAATGTGATTTCTCCCTTTTTTGGGGTCTTCTCTCTCTTTGTTTTTCAGGTTATTCAGAAATAGCTCCAAGGCATATGCAGAGTGAGAGGGTGTTGGCCAGATTGGGTAGATTGGAGGAGAGGGACTCAGGGGAAAGGAAGGACCATGAAAAGGAGCAAACAATAGATGAGACATTTTTTCTTCCATTAAGTCCTTACCATCATCTAAACTTTAGATATTTCTTCTATCACCAAAGTTCAAGTTGCCATATTTTTATCAACTCCATCCTTCCATATTCTTCTGGGCTTGTCCTTTCATTCTTCCATTCTGCATGCTGTTTTTATACTTTGAGGCAGTAGAAAGTGGCATACATTTGGACAGAGAGAAATGTAAGTGCAATGTAAATAGCTAGCGAACAGGCTTATTGATAGGGCTAACCTTAAATATAGTCAGAATAAGAATGACTACCAATTACTGTTAAGCTTGAAGATCCAAGGCAAACTCTAATAAGTTTGACTGTTTCCTCTAAGACCCTATATCAACACACAGGTTGTTGATCCCCACCCCCAGAGTTTCTGATTCAGTGCTTCTGGGTTGAGGTCTGAGAATTTTCATTTCTAACAGGTTCCCAGGTGATGCTGATGATCCTGGTCCAGGGACCGCAATTTGAGAACCACACGGTGAAGACCTAGATAACTAAATAAAGCTCACAACCCACCCAGCTGAGAATTTTTAATAAAAGATGTTTTAAGATAACTAAACATTTGGATTTATGAGATTCAATGGATAAAGCAGGATTGAAAGAACAATAACTCCTAGGGACTAATTGACATCTCTCACTAAGCATCTAAGCTTTGCCTCTCATTTTGAATTTCAGAAAATCCTTTGCTTTTTCTCAGCTATGGTACTCCTAGGTTGGATTGATTCTGATCTTAGATCTTTTCATGTTCCCTACTTCCACCCACCCCTGCCACTACTTCAATTGGGAGGATAAAATCCCTCATTATTTGCAGGATAATCCAAACAAAAAGTCCTTTAATATCTCGTCTACTGCCAGATAAATTCTGACTAGTCCTTCTGAGATGAAGAAAGATATGTTATCTGTGCATCCAGCTTTGTTTCCTGTGTAGTTGCTTTGTACTTTTCTCGCTTTCAAATCAGCATTAGCACGATGAAGAAACCCAACAGAAACTCAAGTCAGAACATTTGAAGTATAACTGATTAAATTTTTAAAACTCTCAATCAGAAAAAAATTTCTTTGAAAACTAAATTTCAAATTCAATCAACTCCTTCCTTCTTCTTGACAGATTTTCTATCAGTATCTGTTTCTTTTTCCACGACCACACATCCTCCACCTAAACAAAGTGACTCCAAGTACTTGCTCAGAAAGATTTAGTGATTCTGAAACTCAGATGCAATTTAACTAATGTTTATTGAATATTTACTATGTACTGTGGAGTTATATATACCTAGGCTTTTTTGATTTTTATATCAACCCCTGAGAGAAGAGGTGTATCTCTTGTTTACAGATGAGGAAACCAAGGGCTAGAAACTAAGAAAACGCATATATATTTCTGCTTATACATAACAAAAGCCAACACTGGCTTGATTAAGCAAAAGTTGGAATTTATTGGAAGGATACTGGAGCTTTTCTCATCAATTCAAGGAACTAGATCCCAGGAAGGATGAGAACCAGGCCATCTCCGGAGAACTCAGCTCCAGGAGTTCACAATCTTTTCCCTATTGCTCTGCCATTAATGTGACACATTCCCATGAGTGTGTCCATTGGTTCAAATTCTCAAGAGAAAGAATCTGATTGGCCTAATTATTTATGGCCAAGAGGTCATAGCAGAAGTGTAGTTGCCATGGGTTCACTCTTGTAGTTGTGGTAGATATTCCCAATATAAGTGGTCTAGTGGATGGTTGGATGAATGTCTTCTGTTGTCACCCAAATAGTGTGGCAGAGACAGAATCTAAATTCAGGTTTGACTCCAAATCCAATGCATTTCTCCTACTGAAGGGTAGAGTAGATAGAGAAACACATTAATTTGGCATGTAATCATGGCCACTTGCCTTTATTTTCAAGGTTCCACCATGTTAGGTGTTCCCTGCAGAGAGTCCTGCTGCTTCTACCTGTGCATACCTCCTGGTTTCTGATACTTCTGTAGCTGCATCCTGGCTCCTCTCTGTCAGTCTGGTTTCCATGCCAGGTAGCCCGGCTTCTCGTGCTGCTGGTGCATGTCTCGTCTCAGGCTCACCTAGCACAGCTCTGACCCACAGACTGTAAGAGTTGAAAGGATCTATCATCTTGTCCCATCTTCTACCTGTACAGTAAATAATCATTACTAACGTATGCTAAGCATTTACTGTGAGCATTGCTGAGAGCTCTATATCTCATCCAACTCTTATCACCCTTTTGTTGCCTTTTTAAAAAATTTCCCAATATTTTATTGTAAAAAAAATGTTTAAGAGAAAAGTTGGAAGAATTATATAGTGAACACCCACATACTCACCACATAGGTTCTACAGTTAACATTTTACTAACTTGCTTTATCATATTTCTTTCTATCCACTCTTCTATCCATTCGTCACTCCATTTTTGGGTTGATTGCAAAGTAAGCTGCTGTTGCTTATTCTCATTTTTATAATTGGGAAACTGAGATCAAGACAAGTGATGTGACTTGCCAAGGTCACTCATGAGGAGGTGATGGATTTAACATTGGCAGTCTGACTCCCAAAACCACGTTATTAACCATCAAGCAGCATTGTATCTCCTGGAAGGGGAGAAGGAAAGACTCACTCAAGGTCAGTTAGTGGCAGGTCCCAAGTCATCTGATTCTCAAGCTCTCAAATTTCCTTTACATTGAGCCATGATAAATAGTCTACTTTCCAAGTAGAAGTAGTGTTTCTCCTGCTCCACAAAAATCTGCAGATTTGGTACTTTACAACCTACTCCAGATCTCTGGAGAATCTGATTTTGACACAGATGATTTACAAGGCTAATACACTCTTTCTTCCTTCTCAACATTTTAAAAAATAGTTTGTGGAAATGAGAGGCTAGGAAATTACCATTTTCAATAACTTTTTACAATGTTCAGAGGACTTGCACATATGTTATCTTATTTAAACTTCATCAGTATTAACAGATCTGCGAGACAGGTGGGCTGGATATCTTAACCACATTGAATAGCTGGAGACCTGGTGCTTAGAGAAGTAAAACAAGGAACTAAGAGTCACATGGTGCTAAGAGCAATGTTGGGCCGTGGTAAAAAAGTTATCCTCTTTTAAGTGTCAGGAGATATTCTGTAGGCTTTGAGGAGTTACATAAATTTCTAGTTAGTAAAATTGAGCTGGATAAGTTGAGAAGGGGGACTATTGAGATCTGGATCCTTTATGGCATAACTTAGTGGTTAAAAGTCTGGGCTCTGAGACCACGGCCTGGTGTGGCCTTGGACAACATCTCCTTTCTGTGCCTCATTTTTTCATCTGTGAAATGGGGATAATTGCAGTACTCCTTCATAGCATGTTGTGGAGATGAAATGAGGCAACACATATGAAGGGTTTGGTAGCTGGTGTGTGTTCCACAGACATCAGTTATAGAAATGTGTCATTACTCCTACCCTGCTTCCTCCCCAGGAGTCTCCTCTTCTTTGTTGAACAGGCCCCTCTAAAATCTATGGGTCTACTTTTATCTTTTCCCTGAGGGGTTTGTTTAGAAACTACTGGAAGGAGGCTGTGGGCAGCAGCCTTTTGGGAGGTAACATCTTATTGGTCCAGTAAGTATGCAGATTCTGCTCAAGAATTTCCATCTAATCTCTAAATAGCCCATGTCCTTTGAGATTGTGTCGGCATCCTTAATTGTATATGATAATCAGCACATGATATCTGAAGTAGAGAGTTTGGTATAAACTCTTTTCTACTCCAGGAGGTTCAAAAAAATAGAAAAGAGTGAGGACAGAAGAGGTAAATATACTGGCAGAGACCTTTCTCTTGGCATACACAGCGAATACTGTAATCCTGGTTTCTCAGCCCATGAGGCATTTAAACAGATGTGGGAAAACTATTAATGAGGATTTCAGAGGGGTGTTCTCACACGGGTGGATTGTGATCCATCCTTGAAGTGGTTCCCACACTGCTCTCCATGAATCACCTGCACCAGAATCACCAGGAAATCTGTTAAAATGGAATTCCTGGACCTCCTGATTCAGAAATGCTTTGAGTGAGGCACCTGAATCTGCAGTTTGCAAGTGATTTTTAGGTATTTTAATGTTTGAGAACCACTGCTGTCAGCAGCATAATTCTGCAAGGTCCAAAATACTAATTTTGAAGACTTAATTTAGACGGAATGCAAATTTTGGCTTGACTTGCTCCTAATTCCAGGGCTTTGATATCAGTGGTGATAAGACCCTTTGGGCATCCTCAGGCTCAGCTTTCAGGGCCCTATCCTATAGAGAAGAGGAGTAACTTCTGTAAGCACATCCCAAAGTTGAGGAGATCGGCCCCCAGGTGCATAGGTGCCTTTGTGGAGAGGCAGAGTAGGAACCATCTAGCCTCCAATGACTGGGGCACTGCCAAGCTGGAGACCACCTTGTTACAACAGCTGCCTAACGTTATATTGTGAACTCACTGGGCACCTGCCTTATAAGTATTCATTTTCGTTTATTTTTTGCAGCAACCTTGTGAGCTTGGTATGATGCTTATCCCCGTTATACAGATGAGGCCACTGAGGCTAAGAGAAGTAAATAATTTGTCCAAGGGTAATTGATACCAGTAATTGGTACTGGTAATTACTGGTACAATACTGGTAATTGATAGAACTAGGACAGATTCTAGGGCTGTGCTTGGAATCAGGGGCTGGCAAACTGTCTGACTGGCTGCGTGTTTTTCTATGGCCTGTGAGCTAAGAATGGTTTTTACATTTTTTAATTGTTTGGAAAAAAATCAAAAGAAGAATGCTATTTTGTGACAAGTGAAAATTATATGAAATTCAAATTCAGTGTCCATAAATAAATTTTATTGGAAAACAGCCATGCTCATTCATTTACGTATTGTCTATGGCTGTTTTCATACAACAACAACAGAATTGAGCAGTTGTGATAATGATCTTATGCTCAAAAAACCCTAAGTATTTGCTAAATAGCCCTTTACAGAAAAAAATGGGTCAACTTCTGCTTTAAACCACTATGTCAGTGTTTTCCAAACTTCAATCATTTGAATATTACCTTTATGAGTCTCGCCACTTTCTCGTGCCATCTGGAAGATTATCTGCGTAGCACTTTTCTTTAGATCAATTAGTTTTCCTTAAATATATTTATTTTACAAAGAAACACAAATGTAAGTGAAAACCAGGACCAATTGCAAGAAATAGAAAGTGACTGTAAAAACAAATGCAATACACAAAACAGTATATCAGATTTCAGCTAAATAGTTGGAGCGAATACTGTCATTGTTCCACCCATTTTCCTGCAGCTCTCCTCACCATTTCTGTGTAGGACATCCTGACTTCCAAGGATGAACCTGCACATTTTTGGAGGGCTGCCCTCAGTTGGAATTGACTCTGCCTAAAGCAAAATGGGCTGTGGACAGCCCTTAACCAGTAAATAGTGAGTGTGGGAGTATCAATACCCCAGTTCCCTCCCTACTTGTCCAGGATAATTCTGAGGCATATGTTTCATATGTTTTACACCATTTCTTGGAGCTTTCCTGTGAAGCTTCAGTGGCTTAATAACACATTCTTCACTGGCTGCCTTTCATCCCCTTTCCTGGATCATCACTCCCCGCCAGTATACCTGCACCTGCCAAATTACTATGTGCATTTATTTAATCCTCACCTTAAGATCTGCTTCCTGGGGGGAACTTAGTAAGACAATAGTGTTTCTAGCAAAAGACTATGAGCCTGGGACTTGTTCTTCTTTGTTATAAAAGAGAGATTACCAAATATCAGGAAGGTTTCAAAGAAAAGCTAACACTTATTTGAGTCCTTTTCGTCAACGTAAATAACAGTGATTAAAATAGAAAATAAAAAGAGAACATATTTTTCACCATATGATCCAAAAGTACATCCAAAAATGCTCTGTCCACCTACTGCCTAATATCGTGTGCTTTCTCCCGTGACATGAGAACCACACTTGGGGAATGGATGTTTTACCTTAAATTGTGGTCCCCAGACCAGCAGCATCAACAATACCTGGGAACTTGTTAGAAATGCAAATTATCCACTCTAAACCTACTGAATCAGAAACTTGGGGGTGAGGCCCACCCATTGTGTTTTAACAAGCCTCCAGGTGATTCTTATGCATGCTTAAACTTGAGAACCACTGCTCTACAATAAACAGACTCTTATTTAGTTCCGCTCTCATTGCATTCCTGGATTTCATCAGAATTTAGAGTCATCCAAGATTTGCTTCCTCCCCTAAAACGTGACTGACTGATGGTTTTCTGCCTTCTGTTTGAGCCTCCCACTGAGATGGACCTTGTTGCTTGCCAAGGCACACAGGTCAATAATTGGACAGCTCTGATGTTGGAAAAATCTACCTCATAGTGAGTCTCAAACTTCCCTTGAGACTTCCACCCATCTCTCCTTTGGAGACACAAGGACAAGGCTAATTCCTTCTCTAATTATCAAGTAGAACTTTCATATCAGATCATGCTGTTCATTCAACAAATACTTAACTGATCGTGTACTGTATCTCTTTCCTCATAGAATCTGTGGCCAAATTGGTAGTGAGACATTAATCAAATGATCAGAAAAGTAAATATAAAGAAATGCCCCCTGAATCTTTTTTTCATCATGAAATATCCAGATCTTTATTTAATTGGGTCTGGTTTCTTGTAACCTCACTATCCTCGTCACATTCTTTGGTGGAGTGGAAATCTCTTGCTTTAAAAAGTCTAATTTCTAGGAATGCTCTAGATGTATTCTGTTCTGTGCTACAGGAAGTGGAAGTTCATGTTCTTCCTTTACTTTTCCTATAATCCATTCTTTTCCCCAAAATGTGGATTGAGTATGCCCCTTAAATATTCTTTCATGGGTTAAGGGCTTTTTTCAATATCAGTTTTTTGACGAAGGGGCTGAAGTTCCTAGCTGAAAGATGTTTATTTACCAAGGAAGAATATTTTCTTAGTTATTTTGAAAAAAGTTAAAAGCCATTTTGCATCCTAATTCTACATATCAGCATGATCGTCCCTTAAGTGTGACTGAATTGGCATCTGTATGGATTTTCGGCTATGGAAATAAAATGCCTAGCACCTTTTTATCTAAGACTAAATCTTTTCAGATGACTTAGCACAAATGGCATTTTGACTACCAGCCCTAGAAGGAGGCACTTGCAAATGAAGGTCCAGCCCCGGGATCACAGGCTATTTTTATTTTTTAATGGCTTATACACATTTTTACTTGTGTACTACCATTTAGATGTCTAAATAAACAATTAATATGATTTTTTTCAGGACTAATTTACAAAGAGAAGTTCTTTTGAAGAGTGTGTATCAACTGCTTGAGATAAAAAAAAATTTGCTGAGACAGCATCCTACAAATTCCAAATATTTTTCAGGAAACAAAGTCCAAGTAAATAGCCGAGGAGAGGAATTTTTTTCTTCTATTTAGTCAGAATTGCACAGTTGCAATTTTTCAGATGATCCAAGAATTTTTTTCCCTGTAAAGTTTGCTAGGACATCATGATCCCCAGATCCCCATGAGATGCAGAAGACTGTATTGGGGAATGCTTATTTGTTCGATCCCGGTGAGGCTGCGTGTTTTGGTACATATGGCCGGTAGTGGGTTAGGGCAGTGAGGTGATGAGGCCAACAACCAGCATTTGACGGCTAACTCTTATCAGGTATCTGGCCTTATTTGATTACACATTACATTGCCCTTCTTTTTGTCCCACCTGCTCAGAAACGTCTGTGATCATGCTCAGCAAATGGAGCCTGTTTGAGACAGTATATGTGAATTGAGTGTGCATCCTTTTTTAAAACTGGAAAATGATTCAAAACGCTTGGTCTTTGGCTGGGGAATGAGAGGCAGAACTAACATGGGCTATCACGGTCCTACAATTTTAGCATTGGAAGAAACCCTATCAGGCACCAAACTCACAGTTCTCATTTAGACACCCTTAAACAGTTACTCACATGTTGCCTAAATGCCTCCAATGACAAGTACCTCACCTCTTCAAAATTCCTTTAACTTCTGAGACGCTCTAATTACTTGAAACTTTCTCCCTTGCTCACCCTGGCCAACACCCTCTGGCCCACTCCATTCTACAGTTGGGGAAATCGAGACCCAGACTGGTGAATAGATTTGCATAAGAATAGGAACAGTGAGTTAGGAGCAGGGTCAGGCTGAGAACCCAGGCCCAGTGACTCCTGGTCCAGTGCTCCTTCCATTATGTCAAGCTCCCACCCTCAATATGGCTATTAAAATAAATAATGTTTTACTTATTCCTGACACTCTTCCAAAACAGAGGTGTTGGAATATGCCCTTTGACATAGAAATTTAACCCATGTAGGCCTACTCTATAAAGAAACATGGTCAATCCAGGCACAGTTATGCATGAATATCCACCCATGTAGCCAAAAGCAAAGAAGAAAACCCTAAAGTGCAGTAAAGCAAGCTGAGGTCAGGACATAGCTCCAGGCTGGCAGATATTGGCCCTGTACCAAACTACGTCGATATTTCACTCCAATAGGTGCAGACTGTTTACAGGTGAGCCCTGTGCTCACACTTCTCATAATAGAGATGCAACTACACACCTTCTGTTAACCATTAACAACTGTTCCCCGGCAATCTTTCAGAGTATTCTGAATAAAAGAACAAGGATAAAGATGGGGTGTACTTACCTTTTGGGTTTGCTCTTTAGTTATTTAAAATTTGTAAACCAGAAAACTAAGGGTTGGAATCAGCAGTGGGTGGCATAACTCAGATGCTCTCTTCCTCTTCCTTCTCCTCCCTTTTTAAGGAAAGATCAGGTCAATGTATCCAACGAGAAAAAGAAGCTCCAAGGAATCTGATCAAGTTGTATGTTGCTGTAGCTTTATTTTTGTGACAAAATGTTTTGAATAATTCCAGTGGCTTTAGCTTGTCCTGACCCTGAGAGAATACTGAGACCTTAGCTTGTACTTCACATGGTGGAAGGGTTTGTTTAACTCCCTCCTCCCCACTTTCCCAGCACTTGCTGTGTTCTTTTTCTGGTTATAATGGTCTAAGACTGTTTCTCTGAAGAAGACCAACATGGAAGGTATCTCTCCTTGTCCCTTAGACAAGGATACAGCATGAGTGTCATTAAAACACACACACACACACACACACACACATATACACAGGCAGACAGGTCTAACTTAATTTCAAATTGGCAGAACTTTTAGAGTGACATAGCTTATACCTGAGCATAAGAGATACTCTCAGTTGATTTTTTTTTTTTTTTTTTTTTGTGAGGAGATCAGTCCTGTGCTAACATCTGCCAGTCCTCCTCTTTTTGCTGAGGAAGACTGGCCCTGGGCTAACATCTGTGCCCATCTTCCTCCACTTTATATGGGACGCCGCCACAGCACGGCCTGACAAGCGGTGCGTCGATGCACGCCCGGGATCCGAACTGGCGAACCCCGGGCCACCGCAGTGGAGCGCGTGCACTTAACCGCTTGCGTCACTGGGCCGGCCCCACAGTTGATTTTTTTTTAATTAGCTAGGTAGTGTTTTGTTAAGGAGCCAGAAATATAAGTATGCAAGGTAAAAGCACTGGTTCCTTGCACACCCCTCTCACTCTGTGCAGTCTTCCCAAAAAGAGGTGTCTTAGTAATCACGGCTCTGGTTAGTTATCCCTGGTGAGCACGGCAGAAAATACGGGACTCTGATTGATTAACCAAACAGGATAGGTACTAATCATCAACTTCTATTTCGTTACTGTTCCTTTCTCTCTGACAGAATGCATGCTGTCTCACTGGCTTGTTAAATGGCAATCATGTTAAATTTGCTCATTGAGTTTCAATGAGGAAAATATAACAATATATATTGCTTACAAATATATGTTTTCCCAATCTTGTAACATTTTCAAACGCAGTTTCAGTGAGATGAACTTTAGCTAGCTTTTAACTGGGTTCTTAGTTCCAGTTTTTCTTCCTCCTAATCTATATACAAATACAATATTGATTTTCTTATATATTACTCAGGATTCTTTTGGTTGCAAATAATGGCTGCAACCCAACTCAAACTGGCTTATGGAGGAAAAAAGGAATTTGTTGGCTCATATAATTGGGAAGTTCAAGTGTAAAACTGTCTAAGACTGCTGGATTTTAAGCCTCAGATTATGTCATCAGGTCACTGGCATTCTGTATGTTGCAACTCTGCTTTCCTTTGGGTTAGCTTCATTCTCAGAGAGGCTCTCCACACACAGTGGCGATGATGGCCCCAATAGCTTCAAACTGAAAGTCTGTCGGGTTAGCCACACCAGGGGAGAGAGAGACTCTTAATAGCAAAAATCCCAGAGCTACCTTTCACTAGTCTAGCTGGTGAGCTAATGAATCGTGGCCAGAGAATGGACTGTTCTGATCGGTCAGTACTGGGGAGGAAAATTTTTTCCTCTACCTTTCTAGGTTCTTCTGACTGGTCTCAGAATTATATTGACATGAGACAGATTAACAGGAGAAAATCAAATTTAATTTCATACATATGGGGGCTCCATAAAAATATGAAGCCCAACGAAGTGACTAAAGCAGATAGCTTTCATACCTTTCAGACGGAGAAACAATAAATTTGTGAAGAACTGACACAGCAAAAATACTTAGGCTTGGGTACTAATTAGTGAATAAACTAAGCAAAGTTTGTTTACACAGCCTTCTTGGCCCTGAATTCCCTATCTCTGGCGATAAGGATGTCTTGCTGCCTCCTGGTGCAGGGAGAGTACCTTTCACATGGGAGATTTATTTCCTGCTTTCAGGCGGACAAAGGAGAGCCAGAGTGTCCTTCTT
Source organism: Ceratotherium simum simum (assembly GCF_057802395.1). Lineage (NCBI taxonomy): Eukaryota > Metazoa > Chordata > Mammalia > Perissodactyla > Rhinocerotidae > Ceratotherium > Ceratotherium simum. Next base: position 28,445,486 of record NC_141903.1, read on the forward strand.
GGCACTGGCTATTTCTTAAGTAACTTTAATTCAAAATAATCAGTATGCCAAAGTGGCATATTTTGGGGCAACCTGCCCTGAACCTCATCAGTTCCCTCCTCTGAAACTTCCCTGGATGTTTTATATATTAAAAGCTGAGCTGGTAGATTGCTCCATTATTTCACAGAATTGATCTTTTAGTCTTGAAAAGAAATCAGTTCAGTTAAAGAGTTGTGTCTCAGGAGGTGGTGTTGCAGGTACGCTCCCAAAGTTAGGTCTGTGGTGCAAGCAGTCAGGTAAGTTTATGAGGCATTTCTATGGAAACAAAAGAAAAACAATGGTTAATGATTGGAACAAATTATAAATCAGTTTCTGAGTTCCGAGGGTAGCCAGTTGAGAAGATTTCTAGATGTCAGGGTTGAAGCATCTTTTGCAGTTTGAATGTTTCTGATGATATCTTCAGGTGTTCAGGCAAATTTTCTGAGTGGCCCACATAGTAACAGGTATGAAGATTGAATAAACATGAATTATTGTGGTGATTTCTCTGAAGTTTATATCAAGTCATTCATATTCAGTTTGCAAGGCGTCAGGGAAAAGGGCAGTTTTAGTTCTCAATGATTCCAAGTCAGAAGGGTGAGAGAAAAATTGGAAACGTTAGTTTGAAGAGTTGTAGCCAGACACTGGAGGAAATTAAAAGAATTCAGGATCTGGTCCAGTTTACAGGTAGAAAACAAACCTCAAAGACAACTAACAGAACTAGAATCTAAGATCCATAAGTGTGTATGTACTGAAACATAATTTTTTTCTCTCTATAATCACCCCAACTTCTACCAAAGATAACCATAGTGAGACTAATTTGTTTGTAAATTAAGTCTAGTTTTAATAAACTTGGCTTGATTATTTACATAAGTGCAGTAAGAATAGCAATTGATCATATAGTCTCTTTAATATCTGCTTCGCTGGAACTTTTCATAAGGAATTTTCAGATTGCACTTTTAACAGCCTCTCAAGCTAGGAAGCCACGTCAAATACTTGCCATCAGACTTTACCTGCAATACCTATAGATTTGGGTGAATTCCTCTCTTTGAGGTCCCCAAAATATTCTGAAGTTCCTGAGCCTGCTAGGAAGTGACCTTCCTTACTCACCTGTTAAGGCTGATAAGAACTCTGTAAGCAAGGTACCAGGCTGATTTTTATAAGGGGCTTTACTGGCTCCATAAAGCCAACCTTAGTTCCTTAAAGCTGTCTGGTCGTATCTGAGTCTATGCTCATTTTCAAATATGACATTCCAGCCAAAGCCTTGGCAGTACAACCAATGTTTCCAATTGTGTCCTTTTATAAGGAGAGCAGATTCTTATTGAACTTATGCAAATAACTATATTGCTAGGACAATAAGAATACTCACTAAGTTTCCAAATTCTGGAGGGATCAGGGAGGGAGAAAAAGATAAATGTTTCATCTTTGTTTACAAAAGTATATTTTACTGAAATTGCTCTAAGTTAGCTTAAGAGGAAAGATTTTCTCATATCTGGAAAACAAACAAACAAACAAAAAAGAACCAGCAATATTTCAAACAAAAAGTCATAAAATTATAATCATCCTCCTGAGTTTACTGAGTCCCATGAAATCAATTCTTGTCCTACTTAAATCCAGTTTTTCCATTAGTTCTGAAAACTCTTACCCAGTTTAGTTTTATGATCTTAAAGTTCTCAAACACCTGTAGTTGTCAAAAGTCCTTTCCATGAATCTCCTTGAAGATGAAGTACTTTTGCAGGAACACTTTTGCAAGGCATCAGAGTAAAACAATAACTTTTTGTAAATAATAAAATACTTAAAAATGCCCATTATTAAAGATCTGATGAGAGTTCATTATAATGAAATTGACAAAGAAATTTGGTTATTTCTGAAACGTACAACATTTTAAGATACCTGGAATTATGACTGATAACATTATACCGGAACATATCAGATTTCTAGGAATTTTACACAATTTCTGGAACACTTATAACATATACTTATACAGACACAACATAAAGAAGACTTAGTATTACTTCTTATTTGCCAATGCTTCCCATGTAATTTAAAATATCAAATAAGCCTAATTAGTGTAACTTTTTTTTTTTTTAATAAAGAGAGAGAGCAAATCTATTGAGATATTTCAGTGGCCCTTGAAAAATTCCAGAGTTAGCTAGAGGTCAAAAGGACTTCATTTAGAATTTGATTTTGGGAAGTTTGTCAAAAATATCAAAAGGTTTGGACACTTGACTAAATAGGATCACAGATCATTATGAAATGTACTTAATTATCTACTTAACCAAAGTGACAATTAAAGACTTCACAGGCAAATATAGAAGTTTACATAGTTTGATCAAAAGTTAGCTTTTTTAATTGAAAAAATTCAATTTTCTTAAGTAATCAAAGGCTTGATTAAGACAACATGAAGCACAGAACATTATTTTGATAAAACAGTATTTTTATTTTAAGGCAGATTTCTTTAAAGGAAAAAAAAACAAAAAAAACAAAAACCCTTGACAACCTCTTACTATCAACAGCAGACCAATAGTCCAAGAAAACTTGGTTCTTTTAACAAAGAGAAAACAAAATTTTAATTTTGCACCAGCTTACTCTTTTTTTGTTTTTTGTGGTTTTCTTTGGCGAGGAAGATTAGCCCTGAGCTAACATCTGTTGCCAATCCTCCTCTCGTTGCTGAGGAAGATTGGCCCTCAGCCAACTTTCTTGCCCGTTTTTCTCTACTTTATATGTGGGAGGCCTGCCATAGCATGACTTGACAAGCAGTGCATAGGTCCGTGCCTGGGATCCAAACCTGAGAACCCTGGGTGGCTAAAGTGGAGCACGCAAACTTAACCACTATGCCACGGGGCTGACCCTCCCCCAGCTTACTTTTTGATATTACTTAATTAAATTCACTCCAATCTTAGCCAGCCCTGACCATGCAAAAAAAAAAAAAAAAAAAAAGTCCTTTCCAAAGATTCCTTTTTCATAAACTTTCTGCAGCTTTGTCCATTTTAGTTTGTCCCTTGTTCTTTTTCCCTTTTGAAATAACTAGCTTTACTTTAGGACAAAATCATTTTAATTTTCCTCAACAAAATGTATCTCCATACTTTATACCTTTTCTAACCAAAAATATATTCTACTTTCCTTGTGTACGAAATTGTTTCCCTTGCTATTTCTAGTATCTTGAATTACATGTGTTAATGAGAATTCTTAACCCTTAGAAACTTTAATTTCTAGTGAAAACTAAGAAGTAAGCATTTGTGAATTGTCTGTTACACGAGCATTCAGCAAACTGGAAAATTTATGAATATATTTCATAATTTCTAGAAGCATACATTTCCTCATAGCACAATTTTTAATGTGGCACAAGACATATTTACTAACAGATCAAAAAAATCTTTAGTTTCTCCGTAACAAGAAGACAAAACTAGGTAACTTAGACTTGTTCAGCAATTAATGTTTCAGTATTTTATCTTATTTGGAAATGATCACATCATTTCCCATTAAATGATGAATTCCCATCATTTAATTTAACTTAACAAAATTCTTAGAGGGGAAGTTGCCAAAGAGATTTGGGAAACTATTTAAGTAGACATAGCATAAAACAATCATTGCTAAAAAGTTCATCTAAAAACTCTTATCTCATTTACATCTATTTAGTTCATTTGTTCTTAACAATCATGCTTACTTTACTCATGAAAATTTCATGAGACATTAAAGCAGTTTGTGTTCAACTCAAGATTTTATTTATTTTTTTATTTATTTTTTTATTTACTTATTTATCTGACAGATTTTGTAACAGATATAACATGAGCTTCTTTGACTTTTAGTAAACTAGGTAGACTAAAAGTATTATATTTAATATGATAACTCTAAAGACATGTCTGTATTAATTAAACCAACAAACTTAAACTAGATTTTATTTACCAAAAACTATCCTAGATCACATGACCTTGAAAAATATTTAGGTTAGTTTCTATTATATTTCTAAGATTTAGAAATACTTAATTAATAAGAGCTTATTTTTAAGCTAATTACTTAAAGCTCTTTTACAAATTAATTTTGGCAATACCATCCAGAGGTAGAAAAATACCATATCTATAACATACATACATAGACATACACGCAAACAGAGATCTTATAGCTTTCATTTTAAAATTTTAGCCATGAATCAGGAATAACAATATAAAACTGACTAGTTTATAAATAACAGTTGGAATAAGTTAAGTTTTCCTGCTCAGATGGCTAAAGCTTTCTACTATTTATAAAGAAGACTTTTAGGATTTGTATTTGCCCTTGACAAATAATCTTATGGAAGATGTGGAGCAGTTTATATATTCAAAAAGGCTTCTTTTCCTTTTTTTTCCCCTTCAATCTTGGGCTATTGTGGGTTGTGTTTACATTTCAAAGACATAATAAGATTTATAACCTAAAGGACAGAGAAAGAATGAAAGTTCCTCCCAGAAGGACTTTGGTTTCCTAAGGCCAATAATTTACAAGCCTTTTGAGATAAATGGCGGGGGTTTTAGGAATAGCAAAAAGGAATAGGTGGACTTTGGATTCTAGAACTGCATTTTTTTTTAGTTTTGCCAAGATTTGTAAGATAAGAACAGTTGCTTTCCTTTTTTTTTTTTTTTTTAAGATATCTACAGCTTCTGGAGCTGCAATTATTAGAAATAAAATAAAGAAGTGTGCTAGAAGGTTCTTTGGATTTTAAGAAGGAGGAATTTACATTGTATATGGAGTTTTAATTTTTGTTCTGAGTCTAATTTCTGTTCTTTTGTCTTGTTAAAAGGAGTCTTGAAGGCTAGCCATTATATCTCTTTGTATCTACTTTTTAATTTGGTCCTTTTGTAGGTACCAATAAGATAATTGTTTAGGATGAGAGCTCTCTAAAATTTTATTTTCTTTCAAATATAGCCAATTCAAAGGATTCATCATCTGGCCATTGACGAGTAAGATCTTATATCAATCTCAATAGCTACCAAAACCAATAAACATTTTTATGGCTTAACCAAGGATGCAAGAGTCATCCCACAAGAAAGTGTAAAATGTGCAGCCCACATAAGATCCAGAAAATTTACTCCTAAATATAATCTAAGAAAGTAAAGGCCTTTGTTGCCCAGGTGGTAAGGATGGTGTAGTGAAAACAATGTCTCTGGTTTCTCATGGGAACATGAGATGCCTCTAGTCACAAACCTGCTAATCTATGATACCGGGTAGGCCCTACTGAAATGGAATATTTCCATCACTAACAAAGCAACAAAGATTGGGACAACAAAGTCCCCTTATGGACTGAGATCCATAATGACAAACTCCCCTGAGAGCTGGCATGGCTGGACAAAGAGAGTGCTGCTTGTGACTTCATGTCTCAGAACCCCAGTCTATTCAACTGGCCACCACAGTGCACCCTGGCCTGGTAAGTGCACCCCTTGGATAGTGGAGACCAGAGAGAATATTCTCACTGGTCACAAAGCCAGGGTCTCAAGACATAGAACAAGATAAAAAGAAAAGCCTCATCCCGTTTTTACATAGGAGAGTCATGTCAAAGTTTGTCTAAATGGGGCTGGCCCCGTGGCTTAGCGGTTAAGTGCGCGCGCTCCGCTGCTGGCGGCCCGGGTTTGGATCCCGGGCATGCACTGACTCACCACTTCTCCGGCCATGCTGAGGCCGCATCCCACATACAGCAACTAGAAGGATGTGCAGCTATGACATACAACTATCTACTGGGGCTTTGGGGGAAAAAAATAAATAAATAAAATTATAAAAAAAAAAGAATTAATGATAAAATAAAAAAGTTTATCTAAATAGATGCTGATCTGGTGAGAACCATGAACTCACCAGTCTATAAGGCTGGCTCAAACTGCAGGCTTATAGGGCCTACACCTGCATTCTGCCCTCTGGTTTCTCCTTATGACAAATAACACAGCAGACAGACAAATAAAAACAGTGACCATCTGGAAGGAAAAGGATCAATAAAAACTGAGAATACTCATTACCAAATCTTTGCCAGAGTTGCTATGTCCAAAGAATGAGTTCCACAAATATTTTCCCCTGCTAATCTAAATTTAGAAAAGAAAAGGACTCTCATCACTTTCGCTTCCATTGGACCCGATCCAGGAGACTGATGTGGTAAGAATTCTTACCTTCTGTTGGCTTTTTGTCAGAGGTCCCAGGATCTCCCAGCTGCAGCAGCCTCAGAGTGAGTAGTGTCCAGCCGGTGAAGTGAATCCTGCTGGCTGTGCCAACTGTTGGGGAGGAAAAAATTTTCCTCTACCCTTCTAGGTTCTTCTGGCTGGTCTAAGAGTTAAATTGACATGAGACAGATTAACAGGAGAAAATCAAATTTAATTTCACATGTATGGGGGCTCCATAAGAATATGAGGCCCAAAGAAGTGACCAAAGCAGGTATTTTTTATAGCTTTTAGACAAAGAAACAATAAATTTGTGAAGAATTGACAAGACAAAAAAACCTAGGCTTGGATATTAATTAGTGAAGAAACAAGCAGAGTTGTTTATACAGCCTTCTGGGCTCTGAATTTCCTATCTCTGATGATAAGGATGTCTCTCTACCTCCTGGTGCAGGGAGAGTACATTTCACGTGGGAGATTTATTTCCTGCTTTGAGGGGGACAAAGGAGAGTCAGAGTGTCCTTCTTGCACTGGCTGTTTCTTAAGTAAATTAAGTAACTTTAATTCAAAATAATCGGTATGCCCTGAATTCCATCACTGGTCCTGGTCATGTGCTCATCAGGGCTAGGGATTGATGTGGGAGAGGGGTGGTTCCACAAAGGAATATCAAGTCACTGTTTTCAGAAAAAGAGGGAATGGATGATCAGCAGAAAATTACAGCAAATATCCACTTTCATCAGGAGATTCACTTGCTCTAGTGGGAAGAAGTCTGATATGATGACAAAAACTATGCAAGATAAAGCTTGAGTTTTGGAATTCACAGCCCTGGCTTCTATTCCCAGTTTGGTCAGGTGCCAGCTGTGTGACTTGGCGAGTCAGTTAACTTCTTTGAACCTTAGTCTCTTCATCTAACAATAGAGATAAAGAAGCAGAGGTTGAAAGAGGAGGAAAAAGCCAATGTTTGGCACTTGTTAACACTTAGTAAAGGGTAACTAAATAAGATAAAATGGTTCTTTTCTACTTTTAAAAGCTACAATATTGTACTCTGGGATGGTCCATATATTACCTCCCAGTGAGAGAGTCACAAACTCTCAAACCTCAGTTTCCTCATTTGCAAAACTAACTACTTAGTTGACTCAACAAATATGTATGAAGGGAATATAATATGCGAGGCATTTTTCTAGGCACTGAGGATATAGTAGTGATCAAGATATAGCTATACTCTCTTGAAACATATTCTAGTGAGGGATACAGATCATTAATAAAGAAATAATTGAGTATATATAATGTATGTACTAGGAAGAAAATATAGATTGGATGAAAGGAATAGAAACTTTTTGAAAATGAGGTCTGAAATTTTATTTAGGTGCTCAAGGAAGACTTCTTTGAGGAAGTGACATTTGAGCAGTGTCCCTAAGGAAGTGAGGAAGTGATCTACATGGTAGCATTCTAGGGAGAGGAAACGGTAGGTGAAAAGGCCCAAAGGAAGCCCACTCTATGGTCAAGGGAGGTAGCAAAACCAGTGAGCTCAAAGGCAGTGAGGGGGTAGGACATGGCTAACATTGAGATTGGAGAGGAGCTGGGGCAAGATGATGGAGGGTCTGGTTGGCCATGATAAAGAGTTTGGATTTTATTCCAAGTGTGACAGGAAGCCGCTAGAATTTTATGCAAGCAGAAAATGATCTGACTTACGTTTTAAAAATATCCTTCTGGGCACTGTGGGGAGAAGAGATGACAGTGGAACCAGCAGGAGACCAGTTAGGAGGGTGTGGTGGTATTCTGCGGAAAGGAGATGGTGGCTTGGACCAGGGTGCTGGTTTTGGAGGTTATGAGAAAAAGTCAGATTAAGGAATCATTTTCAAAGTTGAGAGAATGAGTTTGCTGATAGTTTGGTTGTAGGGTGTGAGAAAAAGAAGATGTTTGGTCCAAGTATCCAGGCAAACGGTGGAGCCATTTACTGAGATGGAGAACACTAGGGGAGGAGCAGGTTTTTGTGCTGGGAGTGGGAAATGAAGAGTTCAATTTGAAATGCTTTTTAATCATTCAAGTTGAGATGTCAGGTAGGTGATACGAGTCTGGGAAAGGCCTAGGCTACAGCTATAGCTTTGGGAATCTTCAGTGAATAGGCTATATTTTAAGCCATGGGAATGGATGTGATCACTTCAGGAATGATTTCAGATACAGGAGGAAAGAGGATGGAGCCCTGTCACTTCAGTAGTTAGGGCTTTGTACTTAACATATTTCAAGTACAGTCGTGTTTCACTTAATGACAGGGATATGTTCTGAAAAATGTGTCGTTAGGCATTTTTGTTGTTGTGTGAACAACATAGAGTGTACTTACACAAACCTGGATGGTATAGCCCACTACACCTCTAGGCTATATGGCACTAATCTTGTCGGACCACCGTCATATATGCGGTCCATTGCTGACGTCGTTCCAAATTTAGAACATAAAAGAAGTAGAAGTGGACAGAGCTTCTTTTCTTGAGGTCAGAATAGGAGGTTCAGAGCACTGTAGGCTGTGCCTTTCCCACACCCAGAAATGCCCATGGGAGCCCATGTTAATCTTAGAGGCTCTAAAGACCAGACATTGAAAAGCACAGAGAGATGCCCATCCTTTCCAGCTCTGGTGCGCTGCCAGGCATATGTGTTTGGTCCACCTCGACCAAAGCATCCAAGGGCCCGGGCTGAATTTCATGGTTTTGTTATGTAGATAAACATATTTACGGTTTCTTCTTGTTAAGATTTGATTAGAAAACCAGCAGATGGAATTATAGAATATCAGAGCTGAAAGTAAACCCAGAGATCATCTCTTCCAGTCTCTCTTGTTTATTGAGAAGTGGGTGATGAAGCTCAGAAGGAAAAAGGGACATGCGTAGGGTCACCCCAGAAGAAACAGACCAGGCTCTGGCACTGCATTCTCTAATTCACCATATTGTAGAACAAATGTGATGAAAAACGTAGGCATTCTTCTGAAAAATGAAACTGTGCAGTCAGTTAAGAGACCCAGTTTGTTGGAGATCAGTGAGTGCCAGTCCATTAAAGGGTGTAAGGTCTTCTGAGAATCTATACTAGGGGAGCATTGGTAGTTTGAAACTTAATTCCCCTCCATTGGGAGTTCTTAGCCTGGGCTTCATGGATGGGCCTCAAGGAATGGTGGGCTCCTCAGAAAGTATGTATGTATTGCATGGATGTCTGTTTTTTTCTAGGCAGAGAGTTCTCAAGAGTTTACTAGATTCTCAAAGGAATATATGATTACCCACTTTCAAAAAGTGTTTTAAAAAAACCCTGACAATCCTCTTGGAAACAAGATGGCTGACTATTTTAGGCAATGTACTATTTTAATCATAACAATGCAGTTACCTATTTTTACCAGCTAGTGTCCTAATGCAGATCATCTAAATAAGCTTGTTTCTGGGAAGAGAAAAAAAATAAGAAATAAACTGTTTAGGGTGAAGTGAAAAGAAGTACCTGTATGTTTTAAGCTCCAGGAGATTAGTAAAATGTAAAGAAACTTTTTGTAACACTCAGCTATGCCATCCCTTAGTATATCAATAGCTTTTTGCTGTAGTATTGTTTATTAGATACTTTTCTGGTACTCTACAAAATAAAAGTCTTAATAAATAGAAAGCAATGATTATTTGGCATGTTTTCTTTTAACTAGGACTTTTATTTTCCTACATTACTTCTTTTTCATTCCCCCATTATAGGACCCTGTGGGCACTGAAATCCAACTCACCCATGCCTATTTCCTGTAATGGACGAACTTGATGCGAATGTGAGGTATGTTACCTTTCAGTCTATATTGTGCTGTAAATTATGGTCATTTAAACTACAAGACCTCTGAAAAATCTGTTGTAGTATAGTTACAAAGCTAATAGATGTGGATTTTCTTCAACATTTCATATATAATCATAAATGTGGTACTGTTCAGTTATTAGTGTTTTTTCATTTCTGCTTAAATGATAAATATACTATGGCTGTAAATGTTTCCAGATGCCTATACTAAAATTCTGCATTATGGGAGAAGCTGTTACATGAAAATAGATATTTATCTCTATAATAGGAAAAAAGAAGATGTATTTAAATGGGTAAAAAAATAGTTTAAGAATATCTATCTGTATATCTAAACTTTAGATATACATTCAGGTAGCTTATTATAACAGGTTCTAGTTTGCTCATTTCTTTTTTCAAGGAGGTCATTAGATTACATGACATGATGGTTGCATAGTATAGTTATATAAGGCTACATGGTTTTGTTTTGTTTTCCTGTGATTTCCTGCAACCCTTGGAGATCACATAATAGGATGGCTCCTAGGGAAGTTTTTTCTTTAAAGGCTCGCTGCATTTTATTTGGCACAACCAAATAGTACAAAGAAATTAGTATTCCATAAGGTTTAAATGTTACGAATTGGCCCTTGAGGCTGAGGATTAGCCACAGGTGTCAACAGCTGGAAGACATTCTGGAAAAAAACACCTTCCTGGTGCAATCACAGGAGCAGTTTTTCTTTTACTCGAGACCTGTAGAAAAGCAGGTTTCAGGTATAGATCTGGGGCACTGTGCCTCTGTGTCCGATGTGGTAGAAAGCTGTGACAAAAGGGAGCTGTCAAATATCTTGACAGAAACTCTAGTGGAATGTGACTCGAGTTGCAAAGATGTATTATCACCCCAAACCCGGAATTCCTTAAGGGTAGAATGCATCTCGCACATAATCCCTGGCATATGGTGGGTATTTAATAAAGAGTTGTTGATCAGCCAGTCATTGATATTATTACATATATTTCAAATAGTTTTGTGTTCTGGAACACCTAGATATGCAAAGAGGCCCTGTATATTTAGCAATAAAACATTTTATACACTCTCACTAGAAGCATTGTGAACTTTGTTATTTGCCCAACGGACTGACATGGTGCAGAGTCTTAGGACTTTAACACAGATTTTTGGGCTGGTGCCATTTGTTTAATTTTCCTCTAAAAGTTTGTGACATTATTTGTACAGAGAAAGCATAGTGGAATCTAGAGAATATCAATTTTATTTTTGTTAATTGACAGGCCCAAGTGAGCAAAATCAATGGTGATAGGTTATGAAATTGTTTTAAGGTTCAGATACTGTATCAAACTGCATCAGTTGGTTAAAATACACTTCTTTTTGGATAATTCAGATATTATGATCCCTCACATTTCTAGCTTTTCAACATTTATTTATAGCTGCACTGGATTCTAACAGCAGAGTACAATTGAATTAAGTGAACACTAGCCGTTCTTTCGGGTGCTGTGGAACAATCGTGCAGGGTACAAGATGATATCACTCCCCAGAATCTTGTCTCTGGACCATACACTCTGTCAGATTTCTAACCTCATCCCATCAACATATGCTCATCCTCACCCACTCTCCCTCTCTACCCACAATATTAGTAACATGCAGATGCTGCAGACTTGCCACCCATTCACCCCCCAGTCCAGCCTCTGGGCATCCAAAATAAAGGACATATTTTAGGCTCACAATTACCAAATTGTGATGCATGGATCGTTAGTAATGCGTAACGATTTTGGGTGGTATATGAACATCTTTTTTATTTTAAAATAAATATTTATTTTAAGGTAACCTTATTGTGGTGAGTAATACTGTTTTCCCACTTACAGTAGTGAAATAAAATTTCATTTTAAAAGACATTTATTTAAAATTTAAAAGTAAGTTTATTTAAAGAAAAGTATTATGTAATTTAAAAATATTCATTAATAACTGAATGTGAAAAAAATCACAAGGGTACTATGCAAACAACTAGAGTCTAGAAATTGATGTTCTGGGTATTACTAGGTAGAGTAAATTTTATCATTTTGAGAACAGGAACCAGAAATTCTTTTTTTGGTCAGGAAATGTCCTCACTCGGTGAAGGGCCTATATGAAGTGAGAGCAGAAGGGCCTAGGTCCCTGGAACAGGAGAGGAATTTTTAACTTGCTCTGAAGACAGGAACATGAGTGAACAGAGGAGGCAGAAGGTTGTAGAAGAGAGAAGATTCAGAGAAGAAGGAGAGGCTGGGCTCCGCTTGGAAAAGGGGGAAACATCCAGTGGCATGGTGGCAATCAGGGACTTTGGGAGGAGTTAGGTTGCATATCTGTATGTGTTAGTTTTATTTCTTTATTTATTTATTATTTCTTTTTTTTTTTTTTTAATTTTTTGTTTATTGCAGTAACATTGGTTTACATTGTATAAATTTCAGGTGTTAGTTTGTTTTAAATGTGTATGATGTGTGTGTGTGTTGACCTCTCCCAGGACTCAGTTCTTCAGTAAAGCTTTCTAGCTTGGCTAGGAATTGAGCGTTAAAAGTGTTAAATGTTTACTATGTGTGAGCTGTAAACTTAACGTGTATTATCCCATTTAACTTTTAAAACAATTCCATGAGGCACATGTCATTATTATCCCTGTTTTGCAATGTAGCGTAACTAAGGCTGAAAGAAGCTAAGCAACCTGCTTAGGTTCATATAACCACACTGCCTCCTACTATACTATCCTCCTACATGCCTCTACAGTGTAGGTGCATGTGTATGCGTGTGTGAGTGTGTGTTGGTGATGGCTGACGTTCCTGTCTGGGTAAATTTGATTTGAAAGAGAGAATGCATGTGTGAGAATGGATACTCAAAAGGCACAGGATAGCAGAAGAGTCTAAATGCCAGGGGAAACTTCAGAAATCTGAGAGAAAGTTTTCGACTTCTATGGGCTATAGAATTGAGAGGCTCCAGCCATTTTTTCCCAGATGTTAAGGGACAGAGAGATCCTAGTTGACATTTAGGGTATAACATTTAAGTATTTAAAGTATTTTGTCAGGCCATACTGGCCACTTCATTTTTTGTTTGTTTGGTTTTATTTAACTGAGTTTGCTAATTCAGCTTGATCCTTGCTATTTTATATCAATCAGTGTTCTTGGCTGCCAACATCAGAAACTAACTTGCTAACATATTCAAAGGTAGTTTTTGGGAAGCTACAATGTACAGGCTCAAAGAATTAACATGAAAATGCTCGAAGACCAGGCTTGCAAATAAATAAGAACTTTGGGAGTGCTAGTAGAACTAGGAAGTGGAACAGTGGCCAGCCACAAGAAGTGGTTAGTACATTTCTGCATCACGGATAATGTCCAATCATTTCCTCTTTCTATATGCCACTCAAGAGTCAGAGTCCTGGGAGATGACATCTGATTGGCCAAGCCAAGTCATGTGGCCACTTCCTGTCCAGCTTTCATAATGGGAGGCAGGTACTGCTCAGGAAGATGACATGCAATGGAGGAAAGTTAAGTCCTCCAAAGAAATTGGTGCTTTTTATCAAGGCAGAATGGAGGTCAGGTAGCCAAAATGTGACCAGTGTCCAACTCCATTTGTTTTATAGCAGTTGGATTTATCTGGTATTTAAATAATGTTGGTCCAAATGTAAATAAAAATGTGAGGATTCCTTCATTTGTTTGATACACATTAATTAAGCACCTAAACTATGTGCCAGATAGAGTAACCTAAGTGCCTGTTCTTAAGGATCTCATGGTCTAGCTAGAAGACAGTCACACAAATAGAATTTCATACAATGACAAAAGAACCCTAATAGTGAGATTGATAATGAGCTATATTCTCTGTGAACTATAAGCTAGGACTAAAAAAAAAGAAACACTAGGTCTTGATTTTAGAAATACAAGAAGCATTACAAGCATTTTTCCGGTAAGGGCATCCACGGCAGAGAGCAGTTGGTGTAGGATGGATTGACTCATGATGAAGAGCCTGCAGTGAATCAGGCCCTGGTTGGAGAGGCAAGTTCCTGATGAGTCCTCTCCTTTGGTAAATAGTGCCTCACAATCTTAGCAGTCAGCAGGCAGATTTTTCCAGACAATCTGACACCCACCTGATGTCATTTTTTGGTCTGTTTGCTTGTTGTTGGGGCTCTGGAGGAGACAGCTTCATTCTTCTTGGAGAGTTGAAGAAAGGAAAATGGAGACAGTGGCTTTGATGATTTTGTAGCAGATACTCTTTGTAGAACCTCGTTGGCCTGCATTTGGGCAGTGAGCCTGGTGGTGTCTTATTCTAGTGCTAGACCGAAGCTCAGGAGGCTACTTAATGTGGCCTTACTGCCTGACTCCAGAGAATTCTGTTTTGTTTGTTTTAACTACCAGATTCTTCCCACCGACATGTGGGTTTCCTCAGCTCAAGCGTGATCCCTAAAGGCAATCCAGGTCTCCGTCCTTTTCTTCCTGCTGTTTATTACAGTTAAAAAACTTCTGCTTTGGGGCTGGCCCTGTGGCGTAATGGTTAAGTTAAGGCGCTCTGCTTTGGCAGCCTGGGGTTTGCAGGTTCCCATCCTGGGTGTAGACGAACGCACGGCTCGTCAAGCCATACTGTGGCGGTGTCTCACATACAAAAAAAAGGAGAACTATGGGCACAGATGTTAGCTTAAGGCCAATCTTCCTCAGCAAAAAAAAAAAGAAAGAAAAGGTTTCTGCTTTCTAAGAATATTTTCCATCAATTTCTAGTCCCAGAAAGTACAGAGTTTGGGCAATAAATGAGTAAGCAAGTGGAGGAAAGTCCAAATAGACACAAACTTGCTCCTTGAAGATTTCTCAGGATAATGACCCCAGACCCCACTCAAAAGTGGGGAAAAAGTTTATTTTCCACCTTGATTCTTTTTAGTGGGTGGCTTCCTCCTACCCTTGGCTTACCTCCTTGCCCTTTGGGCTTTCTACGCTTTGCTGCTGCGCTGCCGGACTTTCACAAGAACACCCTGGGTTAAGATTCTGTTTCTCTTCTGCAGAATAACTGTTGTGCTTTCTCGTTAATATTTCTCATTAGGAACCAAAAAAGCATCTTATAGGAATGATGAATCACATAACTGGTAGCATTTTCTTCCCTTTGCTCGGGTTTCTAGGAAAGTCAGAGCCAAATTTATAATTACCACTAGCAAATATAGAAGATCTCCAGGCACTTACTATGGTTCCAACATGCCTTTACTTTATTTTTCCAACTCTTTTTGTCGCTTCATGTTGTTTCCTTTGCATTCTTAACAATATCTCATATTGTTTATTTTTGTAAGCCACTTTAAGGAAGGAAGGACAGAAAGAGGAAAGAAAGAGGGGAAGGAATCCAAGCGGGAACCATTTTTCCAGAGGGAGAATCTTTCTTCTTCCTTTGTTAGGGTGTGATGCGTTGTGCTGGGGAGCCACTAAACATTTTTGAACAGAAGATCAAGATGGCAAGCTTTTGTATAAAACACAGAAAATCTGAATCAATACCTAAAGTTGAATACTTTAAATATAAATACAAACTCTTGATGTAAATGCAGTCACCTGCTGTACACATGTGACAACATTTGCTAAAAACCATAACAAAGTTGAGTAGCTGGCTTTGAATTAATTACCTGGTTGCTTTAATACTGTCATGGCACTAAGCTGCAGCTCATTACTTCAAATCAAGAAACTAAATTAATTGGAAGTCAATGAGACTATAAGAATTAATTGAAGTGACCCGATTTTAGCAAAGAGAAAAAGAACAATTTTTTAAATAAGGGGGTTGATTTTGGGTTTGGTTATTAATACTGGTGACAATATATATATATTTCACTAAAGTCTGAAGATGAAGTTGAAATTTTTAATGCTAAGTATTCTAAAGCCTTGAAATAATCCATAGAGTTTGAAATCAGTGTATACCAGTTGCCTGCCCTAAAGACTTATCTATATGTAATTGATTTGGAACCAGAGTTAGTTCATGTTTGTAACCTGGCAATCAGAACTGTGAACGTGTGCACCTTTAAGGCACGAACTAAATGTTTTGCAGGAAATCTCTCTTCAGGCTTTGAAATTGTGACACGAGTTAGCATATAAGGAGAAAGTGAGTGGGTACCGTTTAAAAGGGGTTATTTTTATGTTGCTTTAGAAATGTAAATGAGAATAATACTCAACTTTATTGCTTGACTGATAAAATGGTGATTATTCAGTTAGTCTTGTGATTAGATTGGGAGCATGGTGAATATGAACTGGAGCTCGCTTTGTGATGGAAACCCCTGGGCTTCTTGGGGTCGCGGGGTGCCTAGCTAGACACCTAGAGAACTACCAGAGGGATGATGACACATTTACATTTGTAAAGCAGTGGTTTCTTGCAGTGTGTGAAATTTGCTGGTTGTGGAGCTAAGCTAGCAATCCTTCACATGCATGTCACACTCTCCAACATCCAAAGTACATATACCACGATGATTTCAGCTAGCAGCACTGTGGAATGTGGAAGACTGGGGTTTTGGGAAACAGAAAGATGTGGGTTCAAGTCTTGGCTTTCCCACTTACTAGCTGTATGACCTTGAATTAATTATTTAATCTCTGAGTTTTGGCATCTGAAAATGGGATTTTTGTGAGGATTATAAGTGACGTAGGTAAAACTCGTAACATAGTAACTCACACGTAGTACACATTGAACAAATAGTAAATCTTGTCTTTAGTCATCACAACAATCATGAGATATAGGCTTTTATTAACCCTAGGACTGCTAGTCAATTACTGCACTCTATAAGTTTCTTGCTTGCTTAAATTCAGTATCCATTTAATTGGCTGATCTTATTAATTAGTTGTTAAATTTTTTGACTATGTGTCCCTGATTGTGCCCCTTCTCTGGCGAGGAAACTGAGGCTTCCAAAGGTACTAGAAGACCCTCCATATTGGGGCTAATAAGTGGCATAGTGGGATGAGACCATTGCTCTTCGTCACCCTATTCAGCACTGTTTTCTCTTTACGCTGCAGCTTCCATGAATTTGGTCACATTCCTGTTTGGGGATTGGAAGATCTAGGATTCAATCCCATGTCTTTTTGTCTCCTAGTTTTGTACTCTATTCATTACAGCCAGCTCTCCTTTACATGCAATTCATCCCTTGATCGATGATCTCTGTTGAGAGGAAAACACCTCTGATTTGTTTCTTTCTGCTTCTATTTCTATAAATGTCCAGTTGGGAAAATGGAGACTCTTCTACATATTTCAAGCAAAGGGAGGTTTAATGCAGGGAGTTGGTCACAAAGCTTCCTGGAAGGGTAGGAGGAAGAAGCTCTTAGCCAGAAGTCAGGAAGCATCATGAGCCCCACTCCTGCCACGGATGTGCTGAAAGTGCTGCTCCATAGCATTTGCTGCTTAAGGAACCATTTGCCTCTGCTCTCACTGCTGATACTCCAGATACTGGAGAAAAACACTTCTTTTTTCCCTCTCCCAGTCCAGTTCCCCATCCTGAGCCTCCCATTTGGAAAACATAACCAGAAGCCTGTGGGCAAGGAAGTATGAAAGATGTAGTTTTCTGGCTTCTACCCTCTCCTATTGAGATGAGTGCCTGAAATGAGGGGCAGATAACAGAGACAGCCTCTTCCCTATAACCTTGGTTCCTTCTGGAACTTACAGCTCTGGAACCTGATGTATTGGGCTTCACAAGCCTGTGAGCTCACATGTGATCACATTGACATAAACATCTGAATCTCAGTGTCTCTGAATCTCCACCTGCTTGACTGCAGGAAGCTGTTTTTTGCCCAGTTCACCTTGTCCAAGTGTTTTTGGCATTTGATTATTACTGAAAGTGGGTGCTTGTAAGTGTCCCTGAATTTGTTCTACTTCCCAAGCTGAACTCTGGCAACCTCTAGCTCTAACTGTTCCACTGAGGTGCTAATCTGAATCATATTCTGCTGAATGACCAGTTCCCAGGGCTCAAAGTTTGCACCTTGACTGGTAAAACAGAAGCTTCTTGATACTGAAAATCCACATTATTGCACATGTAAAGTGAGAAGAATATGCGTTCTGTGTAATACTTAATCGAAGTGCGTCCCACATTGAAATTGCTCGAGACAGAAGTGTTTCGGAAGCCAGCGATGCAGTGTTTCCAATGCTCAGAACTAATCTTCTTCCAGGGGCGCACAGAAGGATTGGGTCCTGATGAATATTGGTATCAACTGTTACACATTCTCAGAAGTGTCACTCACATGCGTCATTTTGCGTCTCTTGCCCCGTCAACCCTGGGGTATCTGGTTCCTTTCCTTATGACAGACACCCTGTCGTTCCTCACTGCCACTTGGTTCTTTTGGAGTGCTGCCAGTCATCAGCAATCTTTATTTAAATCTCAAATTTCAATAAGATTTTTCTAGATAGTTTCTCGGGACCTGTGTAAATCGGTGGATGCAATTAGCTAGGCGAGGATTGAGGTATTGCCTGATTTTACAAAAAATTTTACAAGATCTATTTGATTCTCAGCTCCAGTCCAGCTTAATTCCAGTTAGAATTTCCTCTGTACTTAATAGATTTAGAGCATGGTCTGTATTGAAGGATCACCTGGATTCCAGAAAAGCTGGATCGTTTTGTCCCTCTTTATAAGAATGGGCCGTTATGAGATTCAAGAAGCATATAACCAATGCTGGGAATTATTTGAAATTCTTTCCAAACTCTTTTCCATGACCTGGAGCCTTGCCTAGGGCTTGTAGCTTCTTGACGTCTCACAAAGCACAGTACACAAAAGAAATACACAGGGTTTCAGAGAGGTTAAGTGATTTCTCCTAAGCCCACACATCTAACAAGTGATTAATCTGAGACTCAAACCCAAGTCTTTGCTTCCAAAATTATTGCTTTTTTATATTATTTTCCCACTAATCAAAGGCAGCCAATAGTTCCTAAAGAGTATATAATTTAGATTAAAATCTTACTTAATTAAACATTCATAAAATCTGAAAAATGGATTTAGACAATACTAGGAAAATATTAAATCACTTGTTATTCGCTGCTTTGAGCATTTGACAAGAATGGTTTGCTATGGTTCAGGTGCTCCTCTAAGCACATGGCCTATGTGATCTCATTTAATCCTGACAACTCTGTGAGTTCCTTACTGTTATGGGCTGAATGTTTGTGTCCTTCTGAAATTTATATGTTGAAATCCTAACCCTCAATGTGATGGTATTTGGAGATGGGGCCTTTGGGAGGTAATTAGATCAAGGGGGCAGAGACCTTGTGAATGAGATTAGTGCCCTTATAAAAAGGCCCTAGAGAGCTCGCTCCTCTCCACCATGTGAGGGCACAGTGAGAAAATGGCTGTCTGCACACCAGGAGGTGGGCTCTCATCAGACGCCAGTTCTGCTGGCACCTTAATCTTGAACTTCCCAACCTCCAGAACTGTGAGAAATAAATGTTGTTAAAGCCACCAGTCTATGGTAATTTGTTATAGCAGCCCAAACTGACTAAGACACTTACTGATAGTGTGCCTGTTATTACACACGAGGTGATGGAGGCAGAGAGGGATTGTTCTTTTGTCCAAAGTCACAGTTCTAGTAAGAGGTGAAGCCAGTAGTTTCACCCAAGTTTGCTTGATGTCAGAGTCTTTCCTTTCAGCTTCACAGTTTGTTTGTGCAAAGTTTCCTATGTTGTAGAGGGTCTGTCGTTAGACATTTTTAGACTTGGATTCCCAAGCTGAAGACTTGGTAGATGCATTTGTTTGGCCTGTCCACGTTTTTTAAAATTGACTTAAATGCCATGAGGAAGGCTGGGCACTCTCCAATTTACTAGAGTAACAATGATTCCTACTGTCTGAAAAGAAGCCATTTTGAACTATTACGTTGCCTTCCATGGCCACAGCGTCCAGTTGGTCAGGGAGTTCCATCTGCCTGCCAGGCCCTTGAAGGCTTTTTATTTTATCACTTACATTGTGAAAACAGTGGTAAGAATTATCTCCAATTTTATAGACCCTATTATGACATTTAAAAGTTGCTATTTTCTCCCTGGAAATTTGTTTTATTACCACTTAACAAATAGGATTGTGTTGAATTTAAGAACTTTTCTCAGTTAACGAATTGGAACAGATTTCTAAATAAATACCTGTTAAATGATTACCATTTTATCAGATGTTTGGGCAGTGATCTTATTTGCATTTCTAAAGAACTGTAAGAATAATCTTTTTTTTCCTTCTCCTCTGCCCACTCACTTGCTCCTTAACTTATAATGGCTTTATTAATTTCAGTGCTTGCAAAAGCTTTTATACAGAGTACTCATCTTTGAATGTTCAATACTATCATGTCTTTATGCATATTAGATATAGATGCATATTTATTATAAGGTCTCACTATCAACAGTGTAACTGACATTTTTTACCCCACCTTATCTCAAATGTCACCATTGTTCATTATTTATAATTATTGCAATCCAAACCCTCAAAAGTTGAATTCCAGAAAAAGCATATGTGTAGATATATAAAACTAGAAAGTTGTTTTTTAAATATGAAAAAAGAGAGAACTTCTCAGCATTTGAAAAATGTTGGTAATAGTAAATGAAGAAAACTAGATATGAAAGGTCCAGAAATGTGATTAGTCTGCATAGAAGAGGGAAAAGTCATGTCAGGTATTTTGGTAGGTTAACTGGCTGAGTGCAGACTGAGTTACAGTGGATGACAGGAGTTAGGGGCTCAGGGACTCAGTGAGGAGACTGTTACACTTGTCCAGGGGAAGGAGAATAAGGGCCAGAGCTAAGATTGAGAGAGTGGGGATAGAGGAAGAGGACACAGATTCTAGAGGAAGTTAGGAAGTAGATTCATGGTAGAAGGTGACCAATTCCATGAGAAAGAAGAGGAAGACATTTTGAAGGTGACTATGGAGAAGGAGTAGTGTGCATGAGGAAATAGAGTTTAATTTGTTGCTGGTTGAGGTGGAGAAAACTGTGAGACATTGTGGTGAAAAACATCTAATAGAAAATGGGATAAATTGGTGTGGAGCTCAGTGGGGAAATGTTATGGGGAAAATTCTGATTCCATCTGCTGCATGATGAATTGAATGGAATAGAAATTGACCCTCAAAAGCTCTAATGATCTTCTAGACAAGGGAAAGATGCATGTAGCTCTCCAAGTATTAACATCAAGGAGGCCTGCCTGTATATGAAGCTTCTTCCTTCTTGAGTATCATTTCATTCTCTAACTTGCAAGCACTAAGGAAGTTTTGAACAATTAGGATGTGTGTAAAAGTTAGAAATATGACCGTTGTGATCTCCTAAACTCGGAAAGCTTATAGGAAAAAGCAATCTGTTGTACATTTTTAGGTAATCTGAAAGTACTGAATTATTTCCTTTGTACTTTCATTTCTTGTCAGTGAGATTGTGAGAATCAATAGATTTCATAGTAAATAAATTCTTTATGACTCCGTGAGGGTTATGATGTAAGAAATGTACAAGTCTTTGGAAAATAAATAGTGTGCGTTGATTTAGTGTGAGTTTTAGACAAGCTATGATAATTAAGGGTTTCAATTAATTTAGTACGTAGTAGAGGATAAGATAAAATCCCCTCCCTAAAAGGGAATGTTTTGATGGCTTGTCCTGGGATTGAACTGAATTTTATCATTGCAGCACTGACAGAAGTTTTGAAAAACAAATTGAGTCACCCCAAAGAATCCTGAGAATCAGGCAAATTGTGGCTGATTTCTGTTTGTAACTTCAAACGCGTTCTTTTCTATGGTTGTGTTATCGATGGGCTAGCATCTCCCAGTTTGACTCCCCTAATTGACAGGGAGAAGTACCAGCCAACCAGTCTTCTATGTTGAGAGATTTTATGGGCCTCTCAGACCAATTCTCTGGGCAGTCAGCCCAAGGTCAGGGTTATGACTTCTCACACTAGGAAAAGAAGAATTGGCTGTGGGTAGAGATCAGCTTTGGGATCCAGAAGGCACATTTGTGGGAACAAAATCAGAGGAGAGAATGGTTCAGTCCATTTCAGAAAAAAACTTTACTTCTAAGAACCTCACTTAAGTTGTTTGCAAGAACATTGATGCTGCTAATTAAGAGCAGGGAAGTTGAAGGGTGTTTAAAATATCTCATCTAGTCAAAAAACCCTAAGCAGTTAGTCATATTTTTAAAAAAATCTGTAATTCATATTTGGTTAATTGTGACATGCTTCCATCCAATTATATTGAACTGATGAGGTTTTACTCTGTGGAAAAAAAAAATAAGTAGTAACCTTTTTACACCAGCTTCATTTTAGCACTGCTTCATTTAGAATTATGTAACCTTGACTCTGCCACTCTCTCGTATCCTTCCTGTCACTGCTGTCATGAGACTTCACCATCTCTTTTCTGAGCGATTACTCATTGCCAAACTCCTTCCTTGACAATGGCTCTCCCACCCCCAGTTCTTTTAGCAGCCAGAAGACTGGCCATCGTTCTATAGCTTAAGTCTGATCATGCCCATCCCCTGTCTTTTGTCAGCTACCTACTCATACTTCAAATCCGAACTCAATTATCTCCTACAGACCCCCAAGCCTTCCCTACCTCCCCTCTATGCTCCCAGAGCTCTGTGAACAAATTGCTGTTATCAATTATTTGTAATTGTCAGAGTTGTTTGTGATTATTTGTCTGAGTTGTTTGTAATTATTTGTTTCATATGTCTACTTTATCTGCTGGACTTCATGTGCCCCATATTTAGCATACTTTCTGACATATTATAGTGTTGGAGGAATTTAAATAAAATTGAGAAAGCCTTTACGTTTCACTTGACAACTCTTTAGGCAAGGTTTCATCATCACTGAAGGCCTGTCATAGACAGGTTTGCACCCAATGGATATTAACAGCCACCACCTCTACCTTCCACCCCCATACACTGAATTTCACTTGCAGCTATGGATTCTGAGGCTATGGGATTTGGAGAAGAGATGGGAGGATGGAAGGAACACCAATTCTCAATGTGAAGTTGGGAAGGCCTCTCCTGCGGGACTGTTGACAGATTTCATGGCATGGGACGTCTAGTGACATAGTTGGCGCTCCCGTTATTTTGTATCCCCTTCCTGGGATGGACTCCTGTGCAGTGCTGCCACCCCTGCCCCCCACCGTTCCTGCTAGTTCTAACAGGTACTGAGAGTCAGTAGTGCAGATGTTGTGCTAAGTATTTTCTCATTCACGCCATATAACAATTCTATGAATGGGGTGCTCTTATCATCTGCATTTTATAGGTAGTAACATGGAGACTCAGAAAGATTAATTAACGTGCCCAAATTCATACAGCAAATACATGGTGGACAAGGATCCAAACCTAGGAGGTCTGACTCCTGACCGCCATGCTGCAGCTTCCTGCGTATCCTGTACCACTGTGCTATGTTACAGATACTGTGGTATTATTGCACTGAGTCCTAACACCACCATTACTCATCTTGCTTCTACAACTTCTACTACTGCTGCAATATTACTATTAATTCTATGATTTATTTCTACTGTCTCTACTACCACACTATGAGTTCCTAATACTTTCTTTATCCCAAATGCTATGCTAAGGGCTTTATCGACAGTGCCTTGTATTACTGAGGCAGCAATTCAGACAGTCCCCTCTGAGAAAGAAAGCCTGTGTCATCCCAGAGAGAGGAGCCTGTGCGCTTAGTCCCCTTTCAGTAGACTCTCTGTTTCTCTTTGACTGCCTCATTCTCCAGGAATTCTCCCTCATCTCTAATCAGAAATCTCTTAGCTGCATTACCTCTGTCCTCTTTTTCCATCCTCAGAGGTGACTGAGATCAGCTGGGGACCTAGAATGTTAGCACAATAATGGTCCTTAAGAGGCCTTAGGAGAGTCAAAGCCTCTCCCACGTATCAGAATTCCCAATACCGTGTCATGAAAGCAGCCACCTGCTTCTGCTGGAAAATTCCAGTCCTCTTTTTAAGTATGTCCAGGTAATTGGTTAAATCAGACTTAACAATCAATTCAATCCAGATTATTAGGTTTTTCAGTGAAGAAAAGCAACCATGGCGAGATTGTGTCAAATTATGCAATGTTTTAATAGTCTGGTCTGGCAAGAGGTCTTATTTTATAGACTGTTAAGTTCGCCCTCTGCCCCTTCACTCTTTCTCTCATTTTCTGTGCTGTCGTTCAGCATCCTAGTTTTTCATTTGTCCAGTTGCTGTCGCCGTCTCTTCCCACGGAGTAGGCATTGTCTGAGTCTGCCTCTGGGGAGGAGCTTCAGCCGCTGACTCCACGCTGGCCTGGATGGCTTTCCTTAAGACAACTTCAAATGGCCAGTGCTTTCCTACCTGACTGAAAGCCACTGGGGAGCAGCTCATTTCTCTCTCAATCCCTGGATGTTTCCCAAGCAGACAACTCTTGTTTAAGAATGGCTGATGCCTTTTCTGCTCTGTCACCTTTTCCTGTTCCTGCTGTCTTTTCCTCTCGTCCTCTTCCTCTCGAACGTTGTGTTACTGGCATGTCACCCTGCATCCCACTTGCCTTGCTTCCCCTGGTTCCTTCTCTCTTGCCTTTCCACTCTGCCTGACACTCTACTCTCATTTACAACCTGTGTTTTTCTACCTCTTCTTTTTTCTCAACATCTTTATCTCCCTTAACCTCTCGCTTAGTCCATTGGCAAACATTTCCCTTTTGTTTTACAGATGAATTTTCAGGAGTACTTGTGTACGTATTTGTGAATTGACAAGTGTTCACCAACTGTCTACAGTAGGTATGGCTGTTTGTGGTTAAAAGGAAGTATGAGATAACAGTTCTGGCTAGTGATAAGACCTCATATTAATAATGTGTTTACATGATATTTCAAAGTTTACAATGTGCTTTCACATGTGTTGTTATCTAATTTTCACAGCATCCAGCAAAATAGGGCAAGTATTATTAAACTAGCTTATAGGTAAAGGAAATGAAAATTTGAGAGGTTATGAAAGAGATATTTTATGCTTGAAGTCACACTGCTGGTATATGACGGAAGTAAGATTAGAATCCAGATGTTTCCATTCTGGGTCCAGTGTTTTTTCACTGTACATGTGGCGGTAAGTGAACACAGGAATATCGTAAGGGCATCAGTTTGATAACAGTGATGTCATAACATGCTAAAATGTAGGTAGAGAGGCATGCTGGTTTTATGGTGTTTGGCCTAAGGTGAAATATTTGGAAAGGTTAACTAAGTTTGGTGAGAAGTGGCGGAGATCTGAAGACCAGTTCGTCAGGATAGGGTTGGTTTTGGGGAAACATAACAGGTACATGATGGAAAGATTAGCCCCTAAAGTGATGTTATAACAAGCAGCTGGCATCAGGCCAATCCAGAAAATGATAATATTCAGACAACAGCAATAGGGAATCTGGAAGTTGACTATTTTAAACCATATAAATTGTTGTCTATAGGGAAGTTTCTCAAAATGTACTAGGGACCCATCTGGAGTTCCTAGAGTGGGTCAGAATGGCCCCACCTAGAATGGTCAGGTAGACCCCTAATGCTGAAGCGACTGGGGCTTGGAGCAATTATTACAGGAGGCAGTCAGAAACCTAGGGATGTGTTTGGATACCAGTCAAAGCTTGAATGCAAATTGGCAGCTGGATCTCAGGATCCATACAGAAGCCAAGAGTCCAGAGCTGGGATATAGTCCAAATGGGCAGCAAAGATGACTTGATGTCGAGTATTGTCAGTAACTCAGCATGAAATATTGAAGTGACCTTTGAATTCTCTTCATAATAGTTGGACCAGGTCTCCAAGTCAAGTTCTAATAATGATAATGTGCCTTACAGACTATTTATTGAAAATGACAAAATAAAAGGAAAATTCAGAGTGAGCCTACATCAACAGGGGAGACTTCATGAGAAGCTGCCCCTTGAAGTATAGGAAAAATATAGATTATGCCTGTAATGGCTAAATATTTGAAGAGTGCTATTAGTCTGGATTCTTCCAGTTTCAAGCAAATTCAAAGTAGTTTAAGCAAAAATGAGAATTTATTAGCTCACCCAACTGAAAAGTTCAGGAGTGCAACTTGCCGGACCAGGGCCTCAAACAATTTCCTTGGAATTGGTCTCTCTTTCTACTCTGCCATCCTTTAAACAAAGTCTTTCCATGTAATAATGCCTTGAAGTTCCAGGCTTACATCCTATCAGCATCAACTGCAGATAAAACAAAGGTCTCTATTCCCAGCAGTTCCAACAAAGTCCCAGAATTAAGTCCATTGGACCAGTTTGCATCGATGTGTGAACATATCTGAACCATTGTGGTTTACATTATATTTCCATTGGAATTTCCAGGGGAATTAAATATGGTAATCGGCCAGGCCTAGATTATGTTCTGTCCCTGGAGATGAGATGAGGACAATAGGCTCAGCCCCACCCAAACCACATGGACTAGAGTAGGGATGGGACAGTTCCTTCAAGGAAAATGGAGTTCTTTTACCAAAGGAAGGGATGATGAATGCTTGATAGCCTAAAAGTGCAGATGTCCAATACAAGGCCGAAATGCTTACCTAGAAGAATCTAACCTCAAAAGTCAGAGTTCTTTGAAGTTCAGTTGTTTGAAGCTAAAGGAAATCCTTTGTTCACTTAAGTAAGATCTGAATTGTATCATTATATAAAATTATTGTGTCACTATGGGCTGACCAAATAGAGTTTGGACCAGGAGTTTTATGCAATTAGCAGGTACTGAGAGGGACAGGTGTGTCAGGTGGTAGGTTCCAGTGGGATTGACAAAGCTAGAAGGATCGGGTGGCTCTTAGGGTTTGGAGAGAGCAAATGTTCAGAGAAGACAGCTAGGAGAATGGGAACCAATGGTGCTGGTTGGTAGATCACGCTAGAGGTTTTCATCCTAGGGTAAAAGCTTGGTTTTTACTCTGTGTAATGTATGGCAGCCCTGGAACTCTTGATTATAGGTGGAAAACTTATGCTAGAATCACCTCTCAATGAACTGGTTTCTTGTTGGGAAATGGAAGACATGAAGTTCAAACACTCTTTTGAGTTTCAAAGAACCCCTTCTTATTAACAAGTACTAATGACTCTACTTAGTTCAAACAAATGGTTATAGTTGACAGTAGAAATGTAAATCTCACTGTAACTAATGATTCTGCTAATATTTCTTCCCTATTTATAGATATTATTCTGATGCATACAAATGTGGTTGTGTACATATATGGTAAGTGAGTGTACGTGTGAGGAGGCAGTGGTGACTGTTCTTCTAAGTAAGCATATATTCTCAAGTAGGTGTGAGTTGTGTGGATACAGCAGCTGTTGAGTCTCAATGTGGTTTTCTTTCACTTAGTCTGAAACTAGGCTCTGCTTGAGATGGGAAAGGCAGTGAGAGCTAAGTCAAGACTTCCCTGATACTATAATCTCGTGGAAGCCTGGGGAGAGAGGAAGGGATTTCACGCAACAGCTCTGTCCAGTAGAAATATAATGCAAACCTCAAATGTGAGCCACATATGTGATTTTAAATTTTCTAAGAACTGCTAAAAATAAGCAAAAAGAGACAAGTGAAATTAATTTTAATAATTTATTTTAACTCAACATATCTAAAATATTACTTCTGCATATAATCAATATAAAATTATTAATGACATAATTTACTTTTTTTTTTTTTTTTTTGGTGAGGAGGATTAGCCCTGCACTACCATCTGTTGCCAATCCTCCTCTTTTTGCTGAGGAAGATTGGCCCTGGGCTAACATCCATGCCCATCTTCCTCTACTTTATATGTGGGACGCCTGCCACGGCATGGCTTGATAAGCAGTGCATAGGTCCAAGCCCAGGATCCAAACCTGCAAACCCCAGGCTGCTGAAGAAGAGCGTGAGAACTTAACCACTACGCCACTGGGCCGGACCCTGATTTACTTTTTTTTTTTGTACTTAGATTTCAAAACAGCACATCTGAATTCAGACTATCTACAATTCAAATGTTCGATAACTACATGTGGCTAGTGACTACTATAATGGATATTGTAGTTCTAGAACACATGTTCCAAAGTCAGCAAATTACTGGAATGGGCCACCGTTCCCCATTTTTACCTCCATCCTCCACTCCAATTGCAAACAATGATAAGCTATCACTCTTTCTTCCCATGTCCTTGTTCTGTGACTTCCCCATCCTCCTCAATACTGTGTTTGAGGCAGCTGCTGCCAAATAATCAGTTACTTGGCAAGCGATTTAATACCATTTTGCAAATGCAGGTAGTTCAGCCTCTGACTGTTCCTCCATATTCGTCTACCTTCTTATTTGAGGTTGCCGAGCTCTCACTGGGTCCTGGTGCAGGCGGTCTGTCCTTGCCTTACCTGGCCCTGAGTAAACATCAGGCCCTCAGGAACAAAGTCTCTCCCTCTTTCCCCCAATATACCCAAAAGGTTAATTTCCCACACTTAGTTTGTCTATTGCCTGTTCTTGTACCTGGCTATTTATAATGGATATTTTTAGCATGAGATACCTCAGAGCTTAAAATTTTTTTTTTATCCTTTTAAATGTTATCAACTGCCTCATTTCTGAGTAAACAGTCTCATTTTCCAAGCTCCTTCTTTGGACCTGATATGTCTCATGCTTTTCTGTTTTCTTTTGTGACTCTGTCAAGTTACAGCTCATTTCCTGCTTTGTCCTTTTTTTGATCTTCCTCCTACAGCTTCCACGATCTTGGCTGGACCAGGCAAACTGCACAAAGAAGTGTGGGGACTCCCTCCTCTGCGGGTTTGCAGCTGTATTTCTAATCTTGCGTTGCACCCATGGCCAGGCTGTGCGGGCTCCTGCTGACTTCATTAGTGCTTTTCTTGGGCTTCACTGCAGATCCCCATTGATAACCCCACATTCTCTGTACATAAAATTTGGTCTGCAGCAAGAATCTGAACAAAGACAATTTTAGTTTGAATCGAGGTCAGTGCCTTAGGTTTCCATTTCATTATTAACTTAACGGATTGCCTAGTTTTCAAAAAGAGTTTGCTTTCTTGGTCAAGAGAGACATTTTTATCCAACGTAGTAAAATACCTTTATTTTCTTTGAACTGTGTTTGTAAGTGCATTTGTTTTGTAGGCATCATTAATTGTAGTTCGTTAGAACAAATAGATTGTTAAAACTGGAAGGGACCTTGAAGATGATCTGGTCTAATCCCAGTGTTTGACAGATCAGGACAATGTTACTCAGTGGTCCCAAGGCCACCTACAATGAGTTGTAGGCAAAGTTGGACTGAGGTTCCAGATTTCCTGACTTCAAGATCAGAACTCTTTGTCCCTATGTTTTTTTTTTCCCCTGTTTTCCTTCCTTCCTCCCTTCTTTCCTTCCTTCTTTCCCTCCCTCCCGCCTACCCGCTCGCCTGCCTGCCTGCCTTCTCTTTTCAATTCCTACTAGGGAAGCTGGATCAACTGCATTGAAGTATAACTTTCACAGGGTATATTCCAGATACATCGTACTAAATCAATCAAATATGAAAGCAGTTGGACTCACTAGTGTGTGTTACAATCTTCAGTGTACTTCTGTGGTCACTAAAGCCTAGCAATAGTGACTGTTAATTTGTATTAAATTGACAGTAGCCCTTAGCCTTGAACTTCCAGTGTTCACATCCATTTCTTGAATGAGGACTTTGATGGTTAACCAGATTTGTGGTTGATATGAAGGAGGACTGATAGGCTGAACACCCTGTGAGAGGCTGCATCTGTCAAGACCCCACAAGAAAGAGAGGGTACATACAAATGGGATAAAGGTGTGTGCAGGGTTAAAGCAACAAGGGTTGGTGGAGTACCCTGGAGCTCACAACAGCACTGAGCTGTTACCACCCCTGTGCCTGAAGGGGCAAGGAGGGAGAGTATTACTGGAACGCAAAGAGGTCTGTAGCTAGTTGTAGAAATTGACCCAATGGGAGCTGTGGTCTTCAGTATGGGAACGCAGCTACTGCCACCCATAGCTCAGCAAGAGGGGAGATGGAAAAATTCTCTGACCTCACTTTCCTGCTGATGCTTCCTGTTGACTAAACCCAACCAGAAGCCAGAAGGAGAGGGAGCTGATTGATATGGTCCCTGCACAGAGACCAGGCAAGGGAGGTTGGCAAGTGAATCTGAAGGAGCAAATGGAGCACACAGGCTAATGGTAGCGAATAGTTAGTGTTTCTGACTGCCCAGATCTGTTCCTCCTCTCCCTGGTAACAGCACCCTGATTTTGCTTTAGGGAATGACCCCTCCCTGACTCTTGGGTTCTTCTGTTTTGGGTGGGCCTGTTCTCTAGGCCTGGCCCCACTCGGAGTGCCTGACTCCTGGCCACCATGATTGGTTCTGGTGGGCCCACAATCAGTGACTCCCAGGACCAAACCAGAGGAATGCTCTTTCTCCTGGAGTTCCTGAGAACATGGAGGCCTAGAGATGCTGACAGCCATCTGGTCACCTTTAGGGGAGAGCATGCCCAAGAATGAAGCCATTGCAGAAGATGGAATTGCTGGGAGATAGAGGGAGTAAGACCAAGTCCCACTGCCCTTATTTGAGTCCGTGGATCCCACTGTGCATTCAGTTAGTCCCTGCTACTGAAACTTTCAGCTATGCAGCCATACATTCACTTTTGCTTAAACCACTTTGTCTTGGGGTTTCTCACATTTAAAACCAAAAGAGTCCTGATTAATGCATTACTGTAAGAGGCCAGGCAAGAGACTTGAACTAGAGTAATAATAGTAGAAATAGAAAGGAAATAATGGTATAAGACTGGGGAATTAATAGAGCTAGCTATGGTTAGGTTCAGGGACTAAACAGGAAGATGCAATAAGATTAATAAAATTATCTTGTAACTGGGCATTTATTCTGTTAATTATCCCAAGGTCCATGGAAATGGTTAAATAATTATGGTATATTATAGAAGCTATTAAAAACTATGTTGGCTATTCTTGAGTTTATAAGGCAGGTTATGACTTCATGTATACAGGTAGTGCAATTCTGTAGGAAAAAATGTCTGTTTATGTATGCTCAGGAAATAATCTAGAATGAGATGCACCAAGGTGTTTACATTGCTTGTCTTACATAACATAATGGATGTTAATGTTCGTTTATGTGTCTGTATTTTTCTGCTTTTTTGTTAATAATCATGCCTTGCTTTGTAATAAGAACAAAATAAAACAGACTTAATTATAGTCAACAATGTTATATTTTTCAAAGCAACTGAAGAGGGTAAATGCTGATCACAGGGGATGGGAGTTGCTGACTAGGAGATAGAAAATGCCCTTGTCATTAATCAGCTAGCTGAGAAGAACTGGTTGGGGAGGGGGAGAAAACACACCAAGACCAGACTGGAGGCTGTTGAAATAGCCCAAACCACAGGTAATGCAGCCCTGAACTAGGGAAATCAACTTTCCAGTGAGGAGAATTTTAAACACATTTTGGAAAAATAAACCACAAGGAAGTTTTAAAATAATGGTGCTTTTTCCCTTCTCTGGCAAATCCAGGAACACGTGTGTCAAAAAGTACTAACCCCTGTGGTTATCAGACACCTCACTCACTTCTATTTCTCCTTCATGCAGATGCTCAGAATCCATTCATTGAGCTCATACATGGCCCTTGTTGCCTAGCAACAGTAGTGGAATTGCTATGTGTGCTTCTTAATCTCTGTAAAGTCTTGTCCTTTATTTTATGTCAAAAAATAGAGAGGGGAGAAGGAGAAAAAGACTATGGAAAACAAGTGAAAAAGAAAATGCCCAGACTATATCTTCCAGCTGCAAATTAAATCATAGCATCTGAGTAAGTTTAGGCAAGTGAACATTTTTCAAAAATATTTTTGGTCCCACCTGAGGAATTGATTGACGAATGAAAGTCCTGAGTCAGCATTTTACCTGAGCGGTCTGCAAGAAAGGAGGTCCTGGGAACTTAATCATTCCTTCAGGAATCTTCCATGTACATGGCTACGAGGGCTGAAGAAAGCCCCCACTCAATTCTTTCTCTTGGATAGTTGTGATGAGCAATGTTTTGTTGGAAGGACAACACCATATTAGGATTGCTCTGAAATCCCTCTAGTTTCCCTTATAATCCTCCTAGAACTTATAAAAGTTGTATTTTTAGTTTCTACAACTTCTGGGATAGTGAATTCCATTAATTTACTTTTCCCTGGAGTCAAATCTCACTCAAGAGTTTCTAAGGCCAGTACCTAAAGTGTATTTTCACATGGTAAAAAAATCACCCTTAAAAATTCCGCAAGGGGTCCGCCCCCTGGTGTAGCAGTTAAGTGCACGCGCTTCGCTGCTGGCGGCCCAGGTTCAGATCCCAGGCACGCATCAACGATCTGCTTGTCAGGCCATGCTGTGGTGGTGTCCCATATAAAGTAGAGGAAGATAGGCACAGATGTTAGCCCAGGGCCAGTCTTCCTCAGAAAAAAAAGAGGTGGATTGGCATGGATGTTAGCTTAGGGCTGATCTTCCTTTGAAAAAAAATAAAGTAAAATAAAGAAAGAAAAAAGAAAAAAAATTCCTTAAACTGTATGCATAACGTACAGTTTACGAAAGTGGAGACTAGTATGCCCCGTTTTAGTAAATCCACATCACCATTTTTCTAGTTTTGTAACAGATCACTGTTACTTCTCTTGAGAACTGTATAAAGTAGTTGTCTTATATTTTGCAGAGGCATGTTGTTTGAAAATTCAAAAACGCGTATCTTTGATCACCAGAATTACAAGCAGAGAGGCAAGGTTTGTACCCAGTCGGCGACAGTGGGAGCTGAGTTGACTGAATGCACAACTGATGCCCAGTTTCCTTCTCATGCCTATTTGGGGGTGTGTGGTCATTCATTGGAGCAGGGAGCTGAATGCCTGCAAAATGAGTGTACAATACAACTCCATTATGAGTAGTGTTTTATTTTTATGTCTAATATCTTACCAATTTTCAGGCAACAAGTGGATCGCTGATTCAATTAGTTATGAATCAGTGAATAGATAATGACTCATTCTTATTCCCTCTCTTCAGCAGAGAACCAAAGTACACAGACTTGAAAGGGATCCTGAGTGATATGAACCAGTCCCCTACCTGACATAAGAATCCCTTCTG
Organism: Ceratotherium simum simum; assembly: GCF_057802395.1. Lineage (NCBI taxonomy): Eukaryota > Metazoa > Chordata > Mammalia > Perissodactyla > Rhinocerotidae > Ceratotherium > Ceratotherium simum. The sequence continues at coordinate 28,478,333 of NC_141903.1, forward strand.
TATTAACATCCCTGATAGAATATATCATCTTGGGGCCAGCCCAGTGGCGCAGGCGGTTAAGTGCGCGCACTCCACTGCGGCGGCCTGGGGTTCGCTGGTTTGGATCCCGGGCGCGCACCAACGCACCACTTGGCAGGCCATGCTGTGGCGGCATCCCATATAAAGTGGAGGAAGATGGGCACGGATGTTAGCCCAGGGCGAGTCTTCCTCAGCAAAAAAAGAGGAGGATTGGCAGATGTTACTACAGGGCTGATCTCCTCACAGAAAAAAAAAAAAAAAAGAATATACCATCTTGATTAGCCACCTAGGAGTTGATGGTTGAAGACCAGGCAAGCTCAAGAACCAATAAAATATTAAGTCCTACTGCTTCTACTTCCTTAATCCCTCTGAAATCCTTTTCTATCTCTCTGACAGCGTCTTGTTTCGGAATACTATCATCCCTCACCTGGGTTATTGCAACAGCCTCCTCACTGGTCACATTGAGGGACTGAGGGAAATGTTCTCCCCTCATCTCCCTACAATCCATTCTGCATACTACATCTGGAGTGATGTTTCTAAAATGTGAATCTTGTTATGTCACTTTCCTGCTTAAAAGCCTTTAGCAGTTTCCTATTGTTCTCAGATTAAAATCCAAACTTCTTAACATGGCTATCAAGGATTTCTGTGATTTAGCTCTTAGTCTGTCTCTGTCATGTCATACCACTCTCCACTATACTGTTTGCATTTCATTCCTGGCGCAGTGCTTCCATCTTTCCATATATTGCATTCTCTTGCTACTGAGAGCATTCTTCCCCATCTCTTCACCTGCTTAGTTATGTCACATCCTCCAGGTCTCAGCTTAGATGTCACTTTCTCCAAGAAGCTTCTGTGGACCACCCAAGCCTGGATTAGATGCCCCTCCAAGATGTCGCTATAATATTTCATTATAGCACTTATGATTTTATATGATAATTGCCTGTTTATTTATTTCCCCTACAAGACTTTAAAAGATATATGAAGGCAGACGCTGTCTTGTTTTACACAATTTCTTAGCACAGTATATGCTCAATAAATATTAGTTGATTGCAAAGGAAAGCCAAATTTATACTTCAGGCTCTAACACAGCCTTAGTCGCCTCTTGTTAAGATAGCTCTTCATCCAGACAAATAGACTATATTTTTGGATAGACATCTTGGGGTATGGTCCAGACTACCTAAGTTTCCAGTTGTAGTTAGACAGTCCAGAGTAAGGGTCTAGGCTTCTGGATCATTCCTAATCTTATCTGTCACCCTCAGTATTCTAACTGGAATCTACTAGGGATCAGGGACTTGGCAGTATAAAACTTTGCCAAGTTAACTTTGAAAGTCTAAATAACTTCCATGGTTTCTCCATTACCACATTAACTCACCTAAAAACTCTAATCATTGAATAAAATGAGCTTAATCCCTGGGACTTAAATTATGTTTCATATTCTAACTATTCAACCCAGTAGGAAAGAGAGAAAAGAGAATCTTCTTCTGGTGGCTCCTACACAGGTCTCCTTGTTCTTATGATTGGACCAACTTGGATCATGTGCACAGTGATAAACCAATCACTGTTGCCAGAGAAATTCAGTTCTCTGATTGGCCAGGCCTGGGTCACATGCTTCATCTCTGGAAGCAAGTGGTGCCCCTGCCTCCAGGCCACTTGGATTATGAGTGGGGAGGGAGAGATCTGTCAAAGATGATTTAGGGCCCTGTTAGGAGAAGAATGGGGAAAGGATGCAGGGGAGAAGGGGTATAAAAATAACAAAGACCCACTAAAAATGGCTCATTTTATTTCCTTCAACTATTTTCAGTCAATTCATGGACTCTGTGCAGCACTCATTATTGCCGCTCATGGCAGAGAATTGGACAGGCCAGGTCAAGTAGGTCAATGTTGGAACTTGAAAAGTCTCTCGTGTCGTCTGGTCCAGTCTGTGTCCACTGCTGTTTTTTCACAGTGCTTGTGTGGTGGTCTGAGAACATGGAAAAGAAGTAAATATCATGTGCTGAGGCACAGTGTTAAGAACATAGGTATTTTTATCTCAGTTTATAAACGAGGAATTGGTTGCCTGAGAGATTAAGCAACTTCTTTGAAGACAAAGAGGAAGGAATAGAATTGAGACTCTAATCCAGATCAAGCCGACTCCAAAGCCAGTGCTTTCCCACAATACCTTTTTACTCCACGGTGAGAAGGTTTAACTGAGGAAAGGGGGGGCTTTATTCTTCAGAAGTGGCTTACTGTAGCGTTGCTTAAGTTAGAGGGGCATCAAAACGTTAGGCTTTGTATCTACAGGGATTTGAAATAGTGCTGTTTCATAGCAAAGTATCCAAGTCCTTCAATCAAATGTTGCAGCCTCCTGATATGCTGTTATTTTTGATATGAGGCTAATTCATGGAAGTGACAACTGAGTTATTTTTGTTGTTGGTGCCATCGAGCTGATTCCGACTCCTAGCGACCCTGTGTACAGCAGAGATGAACCCTGCCTGGTCCTTTTGCCCCATCCTCTCACCTTCTGGTGCTATATGAAACAATCCTCTGCTGCTATTCATAGAGTTTTAATGGCCAATTTTTTCAGAAGGGGGTGGCCAGGTCCTTCTTCCTAGTCTCTCTTAGTCTGGAAGCTCCGCTGAAACCTGTCCACCATGGGTGACCCTGCTAGTATTTGAAATACAAGTGGCATAGCTTTCAGTATCATGCAACATGCAGCCGCCACAGTATGACAATCGACAGAGGGGTGGAACTGAGTTATAGACTTATTTTATATATATAAAAAAGATAGGTTCCCATAACCAAATATTTTTACATGAATTTGAGGCATAGAATCACATACACAAATTTAAAGAAAATTTACAATAACTCAGAAGCTGATTTTTAACCATCATTACATGCAGACTTGAATATGTATGTCTCTCTTCTTCATAGTGGTACCGTGGAGTACGAGGATCAGGAGCTGTCAGATGCTGGTTTTCCCCCATGAAGGAAAATCTGATTTACAGTATCAGAGAAAGAATCAAACATATGGAGAAAAGCAGAGACCCAAGAGAACACACAGGCAAATATCATGGCCACATTAGATTGCCTGGGTTGGGAATCTAGTTGACCTTGAAAGCCAGCTGAGCCAACATCCTTTATTGCGGTTCTGTGAGATATTTCAGTGAGTTTCTATATTGCCTGAGCTAGAAAATAGATATCTTATAGTACATAATGGTTTACAGTTTTCAAAATGCTTTCCTTCCATCATCTCATTTAATACACTAGATGGCCAGTCATCTTCTCCGTGTTCCTACCCAGCTGGCCCAGGGAAGTGATAGAAGAAATGTTATTCTTGGACTAGCTGTGCCTGTGATTTCACTCTTTTTACATCAGTTGCAGCAATAGGAAAGATAAAGTATTCTGTATTTCTAACTTCCTGTCGTACAGTAAGTGGCATTATTATCTTGTTAAGATGTCAGTTTTGATAAAGGTGTTTTCAGAATCCCTTCAAATGAAAATTGGATTATAAAGTCAAAGGAAGACATCAGGAGGACTAGGAAATGACTTGCATAAGAAAAAACAGATTGAGGAAGAGCCTGATGAGAAAAACCAATGTGGTTAATTAATTATTTTTAAGTAAACTTTTTATTGAAGTATAAAATACACCTAGAAACGTGCCCAGATAAGGATACATCTTGACAAATTTTCTCAAACTGAGAAGACTTATGTAACCAACACCAGATCAAGAAATATGTTGCCAACACCAGAATGCCCAGTCACTGCCCTTCTCCAGTAAAGGTGACCATTATCCCAATGTCTGACATCATAGATTTGTTTTGAATTTCATATAAGTGGAATCATACATTTGTGTCTGGCCTCTTTCACTCATCATTATATCTTTGAGATTTATCCATTTCGTTGCTTGTAGAAGCAGTTAGTCCATTCTGATGACTGTCAAGTATTCCATTGTGTGAGTATACCATAATTGATTTATTTATTTTATTGTTGGGCCTTTGAGTTGTTTCCAGTTTTAGGCTATTATGATTAGTGCTCTACAGATTTATTGTGTGTGTGTGTGTGTGTGTATGTGTAACCATTTCTATTGAGCATTGAGTTAGTATGAGATTGCTTAGGTGACAGGATATGAGTATGTTCAGCCTTAGAAGATGCTATCAGTTTTCCACCAAAAGTTTGTGAGAGTTCTGATTGCTCCACATCCTTGCCCATGTTGGTATTAGAAAATTTGATATCCTTTTCTTTTGTTTTTTTGTTTTTGTGAGGAAGATCAGCCCTGAGCTAACATCCATGCCAATCCTCCTCTTTTTGCTGAGGAAGACTGGCCCTGAGCTAACATCCATGCTGATCTTCCTCCACTTTATGTGGGACACCACCACAGCGTGGCCTGACAAGTGGTGTGTCGGTGCCCACCTGGGATCCAAACCCCGGCTGCCAGCAGCGGAGCGTGCGCACTTAACCATTATGCCATGGGGTCAGCCCCTGATATCCTTTTCTAATAAAGTTTTTATTCAAGTCTTTTGTCATTTTACTGTTGAATTGAATGCTTTTTTCTTGTTGATTGTTAGGAGCTCTTTCCATATTCTGGATTAAAATCCCTTTTTTGCTGATATATGTATTGTAAATATCTTCTGCAACTCTCTCAAAGATGACCTTTGCTAAACAGAAGTTCTTAAAAATACAATTCAGTTTACCAATAGCTTCTTTTATGGTTAGTAATTTTTTAATATCCTATTTAAAAATTCTTTGGTTACCTCAAGTTCAAGAAGATATATCCCTAAATTTTCTTCTAGAAACTTTATTACTTTATTGTTCATATTTAGATTTATAATCCATTTGGGACTGAGTTTTTATATGGTATGTGGTAAGGGTTAAGGTGAATTTTTTTCAATATAGATATCTAATTGACCCAGCACAGTTCGTTAAAAAAGCCATTTTTTTCCCATTGAACTCAGTATCCTCTGTCAGTGATGATTATATGGGGGTCTGTGTCTGAACCCCATTCTGTTCTTTTGGTTTGTTAGTCTATTCTTATGCCAACACCACACTGTCTTAATTACTGTAGCTCAAGATATTTGATGTATTATTATGCTTCTATAAATAGCAGCATTTAAAATTTTATTTACGGGGCCGGCTTAGCGGTTAAGTTTGCGTGCTCTGCTACTGGCGGCCCGGGTTCGGATCCTGGGCACGCACCAACGAACCGATTGTCCGGCCATGCTGAGGTGGCGTCCCACATACAGCAACTAGAAGGATGTGCAGCTATGACATACAAGTATCTACTGGGGCTTTGGGGAGAAAAAGGGAAAAAAGGAGGAGGATTGGCAATAGATGTTAGCTCAGGGCCGTTCTTCCTCAGCAAAAAGAGGAGGACTGGCACAGATGTTAGCTCAGGGCTGATCTTCCTCACACAAAAAAATAAAATAAAATGGTTAAACTTTAAAAAAAAAAAACTTTTGTTTACTATTTTGTTGCTGTTATGTAGAAATAAGTTTTATTTTTAAATTGACCTCATATCCAGCAAATTTGCTAAATTATTTGATTTATTCTAATAGTTTCTTTTCAGATTATTTTGGATTTCCTTTATATATATATAACCAGATTTCTTTGCAAATAAGGACAGTTTTGTTTCTTTCATTCCAATCATTGTACTTTATTTTCCTGCCTTATTACACTGGCTAGAACATCCAGCTCACTGTTAAATAGAAATGGTGAAAGTGGACATCCTGGCCTCCTTTATGTTATGGAAAAGCTGTCACTGTTTCCCTATTAAGTATGATATTTGGTGTTCAATATCTTTATATTATTTTAGATCAAGAAAATTTCACTCTATCCCTAGTTTGCTAAGAGTTTTTTTAAAATCATGAATGGATGTCAAATTTTCTCAAATGCTTTTTCTGAGGTGATAATATGAATATTCTCCTTTATTTTATTAATGTGGAAAATTACATTGATTTATTTCTGAATGATAAATTAACCTCATATTACTAGAATAACTCTCATTTGTTGTTTTGGATATTTTTGCATTCAATTTGTTAGTATTTTGTTTAGGATTTTTGAATTTATATTTATGAGATAAATTGGCCTATAATTATCATTCTTCTAATGTCCTTTCAGATTTTGGTACCAACATGATTCCGTCCTTTGTTCTCTAAAAGTTTTTGTGTAAGATTAGTGTTATTCATTTCTTCAATGTTTGGAAGAATTCGCCAGTGAAGTTATCTGGGCCTGGAGGTTTTGTAGAAAGGTTTTCAGTTATAGATTCAATTTTTTTTTAATAGACATGATAATGTTCAGATTTTTTTTTTTAATTTCTTATGGAGTCAATTTGGTAAATTATAATTTTCCAGGAATTTTTCCATTTCATCTAAATTTTAAATTTATTAGCCTTAAGTTGTTCATATTATCCTTTTATTACCTTTGTAATGTTTGTAGAATCTCTGGTATGTTCCATTTGTTATTCCTGATACTGGTAATTTGTGCCTTCTCTCTCTCTTTAAAAATTTTTAATGTCTGTCTGTCTTGGGTCAATTTTATTAGTCTTTTCAAAGAAGGAGTTTTGGTTTGTTAGTTTTCTGCATTGTTTGTTTTAACTTAATGGGTTTCTGCTTTAGCCCTTTCTATTTCCTTCATTCTACTTCCTTTGGGATCAAATTGCTCTTGTTCTTTTAACCTCTTAAGTGGATATTTAAATAATTTAAAAAGTTTTTTTTATTATATTCTCAATAAATGTTAATAATTTAAGAAGTTTTTTTATTATATTCTCAATAAATGTTTTTTCACAATATATGCATTTAAGTTTATAAATTTACCTCAAGTACTGCTTTATTTGTATCCCACAAATATTAATACATCATATTTTAATTATCACTCAGTTCAAAATACTTTCAATTCCCATTTTGATTCCTTCTGTGACCCATGGTTTATTTAGAGGTATACTGCTTAATTTCCAAGGATTTTAAAATTTCCTAGTTATTTTGTTACTGATTTCCAGCTTAATTCCACTGAGGTCAGTGAATTACTCTGAATGATTTAATTTTTTAAAAATTTCTTGAGATATACTTTTGGCCAGCATATGGTCAAATTTGGTACATTTCCATGTGCACTTGAAAAAAGAAAATTCTCTCATTGTTGGACACAGTGTTCTGTGTGTCAATTAGGCCTCATCTGTTAATGCAGATCCTCTACCCTTATTAACTTTTTTTGGTCTGTTTTTTCTGTCAGTTCATGAGAGAGTTCTGTTAATGTCTCCCACTTTGTGGATATGTCTATTTTGCCTTTTCGTTTTGTCTGTTTTTTCTTTATGTGTTTTGGAGATATGTTATTAAATACATAAAATTTGTAATAAATATATCTTCCTGATGAACTTTTACCAGTTTGAAATATTCCTTTTTACTTCTGAAATACTTCTAGCCTTAAGTTTATCTGGTCTGATAGTACAATAACTACACCAGTTTTCTTTTAGTTAAGGTTTGCATTATATACATATTGTATATATATATATATTTTACTTGTGTCTTTATATTTAAACTACATTCCAATCTATTTGGGTTGTGTCTACTATATTAATTTTTATTTTCTAGTTGTCCCACCTATTTTATGATCATTTTCTTTGCTTTCCTGCCTTATTTGGGACTATAATTTATTTTGTATTATGATATTTTTTCCTTTATTACCTTGTTAGATATATATCATTTTAGTCATTACTCTAGAGATTAAAATATGCGTTCACGTGTTATTAGAGTTTAATATAAATTTGTGCTTTTACTATGTCTCAGACAACCCTAAGTTCTTAAATACTCTGTCTCCATTATTTCCTTCTTTTATGTTTTGCATATGAAGTCCACATATATTTTAAACACCACAAGACATTATGTATTGTTTATATAGTAAAAAATAACTTGGGTTTACTCATATATTTACCCTTCCCATTGTTCTTCCTTCCTATCTGCATTCCCATGTTTCCTCTGGGGTCATTTTCCATCATAAGGAGAACTCTCCTTGCAATTACCTTTAGTGAAGTTCTGATGATGACAAATTCTCTTCATTTTATTTGCCTGGAAGTGTTTTTATTTTTCTTTCACTTTAAGGGTATTTTCACTGGGTACAGAATTTCTAGGTTGACAGTTTTTTGTTTCAGCATTGCAAAAATATCATTTCATTGTCTTTTGACTTCCACACTTACTGTTGAGAAGTCAGATGTCAGTCTTGTTGCTCCTTTGAAGGAGTGTGTCTGCTTTCTCTTCTGGCTGCTTTAAAATTTTTCTATTTGTATTGGAATTTTAAGCAGTTTTTATTTTTTATTGTGTGCCTATGTGTGCTTTTTACTTTGTAGTTATCTTGGTTGGGTTCATAGTATTTCTTGAATCTGGAATTTGATATGTTTCAGCAGTTTTAAAAATTTCTTCAAGTTCTGTCTTCGCTTCTTCCTTCTCTTTGCTTTTCTTGAATATTGACTGCATTTGCGTTAGACCTTTGTAATGTGTCCTATCTGTCTACCATGCTATTTTATTTTGTATTTTCCATTCTATTTTTACCTCTACAATTCAGTCAGCATGTTTTCTACTTACCCATCTTCCTGTTTTTTAATGCTCTCTTCATCCATATCTAATCTGCTATTAAATCCATCTATTAAATTCTTAATTTCAATAACTGTATTTTAATGTTCTGGAATTTCCATTTGAGCTTTTTAAATATTTAAATAATTTCTTGTGAAATTCTGTCCATTTAGTCACCTATTTTCTTGAACATATTAATTACAGTTATTCCAAGTCTGTGTCTTAAAACTGCAGTGTCTGGATCACCCACCAGTGATTCTATCTGTGATTCCTTCTACCATTTGACATGAATTTTGTTACCAGAAGGAAGACGAGGCAGGCAATCCCAAGAAAGTCAGCCACACTACTAAAGAGTAGGTTTATTTTAAGTAGAAGGGGATTTGGTCACTCTGACCAAATTAAGCAAATGTTTTTTTAGTACCTACTATATGCCAAGGCACTTTAAAAAATGCTAAGCTACTTTGCTAGAAGGTCTCACTGACCCCTAACCTTCACTGATTTCACTTATTCTGATCTCAACTCCTGGCCTTCTGAGCATCACCTTCCTGTTCCATTTCTTCATCCCCCCTCCCACCTTGCCCCAATCTATCCTTCCCTCATTTTCTCCTCATTCCTTCTGACTCTCCTATCCCACCTATGCTTTTCCTGGTCCTGCTGTTTCCTCTTAATCTTGGAATTTTCCCCCAGAGTTCACTGTTACTCAAGCATGATGGCTATTTAAATAATCTCAGATGAACCATCTTTTGCCTTTAACAACTTTTAACCAAGAGCTTTGAATGTCTGGGTAAGAACTGGACTTTGAACAATACACAATGAAAGCCAATCTAGGGTTTAAGTTGGGGAGTGACTGAATTTGAGGTTTGCTTCAGAAAGATTGAGTCAGGATTACTTGTTAATGAGTTAGTGGTAATTGTACATTTCGATAAAAAAAAAAAAAAAGAGTTTCCTGTGACATATTCAAAGACTAGTAGTAGGCCATTATCATCACATCCTAAGGCTTTTACAAGCAGATTTTCACACAGGCTGTGCTTGTCACTAAAATGGGTGTCAAATAGCTACTATCCATATATTCTTGGATCGTTAGACTGCTTATTAGCATTTGCTTGATTACGGTGTCCTCAGCTGCTGCTCTGGGTTGTAATAGAAGCATAAATGCGATATGCTGCGATTGATTTGTAACCACAGACTTTGATCGTAGGTGTGTGGGCTGCTGATTGGTGTCTGAACCAACTGATCTTCTGTACTATATTTTTAACTAACTTAAGAGAGATAAAAACACAATGTTGCAATGATTATTAGTCATAGCAGTAAATAAGTGTGTCACTACTCTAACGCCTCATACAGCCCACAGTTTTATGGATTTTCATCCCTATAAATGCGTTGCATCATTTTTAGAATTTATATCATTTAAATTGGAAAAGATTTTTAAAACAATTTTTTGAGAATGCCGGAGGGTGGAGAGGGGAGGGGCCATAGGAAATCTAGAAATTATTTCTCACATAAGGGAATAGGAAAGGACAAATTGAATTATTCATTACATTTGGAATCAATATTAATTGCTTTCAGCAGGGTGATTCATATAGAATGGTTGATGTATCAGTCTCATCAGGCCAATAATTAATATATTGATGTCAGTATAAATTCAAGCAACAAAAATATAAGAAGATTTCTCCTGCTACCAATGTTATGTCATTGCATTATAAGATCTTTAAACAGCTCTCCTGTGTTTGGGACATTTTTTGCTCCTTTTGGGTAGGGTGTATCCTGTGTCCCGGATGCTGTCAGTCAGATCCGCCTCAGTGAAATGTTTGGAAGAAAGGAATGTGAGGTTGCAGATGCCATGAGAAATCCATTTTATGGCTTTGGAAGGCAACAGAAGATCTGGCTTTTGGGGGACAGTACAGGTGGTATTGGCTCTGATGTCTACCCCAGAATCCAGTGTGTGAGCTGTGGCTTCCGTGCCCAATGGTGGTAGTGGTGCTGAAATTTTCTCTCGGCTAGTCCCATACTGTTGTTTGAATGTTTTTCTGGTTAGGTTCACTCCAACCCTGATTCTTTGATCTTCCTAGAGATTCTGGAACTTCCTAGTGTCTGTTAATAAATGTCTTCTCTGTCTAAATTAGCTAAAGAGGATTTTTCTCTTTGCAACTAAAAATGCTGACTAATACCCTTTGTATGAGCCCATTTGGTTAAAAGAAATTATGTTTGCATAGAAAAAAAATGTGGTTGTTTCTTCCAGGTGGGATTTCTGGAGATTTCAATCTTTTATGTGTTTGCTTTTCTTTATTTTTGAAATTTTCTACAATGAGGAAGTATTTCTTATGTCAAAGCTTCTGGAAGTAAATACATGGGAAAACTTATTACTTTGTAGCCTTAATTCATTTGTGGAACATGAGAAATGAGAAATCCTATTGACTTTCTGAGATTGGGTTCAAATTATTGTAAAAAATAAGAGTCATGGCCACAGCACTTCATGTTGATTTGGAAGATCAGGTTCAGTGCCAGCTTTGCCTCTGAATAATTGTGTGACCTTGAGTACGTCATTGCCTCTTTGGGCTTCCATTCTTTCATTTGCACCGTGACTGGGTTGGGGTAGATCAGTGACTTTCAAGCTTGGCTCTCTGTAGCCTCTGTGTTTCTGGCAAAGGAGAAAAGGATTACATATGACTAGGGCTGCAGTGTCCTATGCCTTAAATTAAACCAGAGAAGATGCACATGTTATCTGTCTCACATATTGGATTTCAACCTTTTTTTTTGAAAAACAGTTTCCTGGCTAGTAACAGGTTTCTGAGAAACCACAGAACTAAATTATCTCTAAGGTCCCTTTCAGGCCTAGTATACTATGATTTCATTACTTTTCCCACTGAATTGCCCCTATTATAATACTAGGTAGCTTTACACACACACACGCACACACACATAAAAGATAGAATTAAAGAATTTTAAACAGAGAAAGATCTTTTTTAACCGCAACTTTTTTTTCCTTTATTTTTCTCCCCAAAGCCCCAGTGCATAGTTGTATATCTTAATTGTACATCCTCCTAGTTCTTCTATGTGGGACCCAGCCTCAGCATGGCTTGATGAGTGGTGCATAGGTCTGCGCCCAGGATCCACACTGACAAACCCTGGGCCGCAGAAGCAGTGCATGAGAACGTAACTGCTATACCACTGGGCCAGCCCCCATAACCTCAACTTTTTACTCTTGTAATTTCTAATCATATTATCTAAGAAGCTAGTTCTCCTTTAAGGACTCACTTGCCTTCAGACAAGCATTTATCTGTTTATGAGGATTCTGTTATTATATTTGTCATTCACAATATGTTTATAGGACATAAAATATATTATTATTAAGAATATGTATTATTTTGTGACTGGAATATAAATAAATAAATGTAATTCCACCAGTATTTAAAAGGTAGACTCCTGTTGCTGACTACAATTTAATATGCTCTCACTACTAAGCATAATGAAGAATAACAATTTCATCATCAGGAAAGATGTGATAATAATTCATGCTGAGAAGCTTGCACCTGCACTGAATAGATCAGCTCACTGATTTTTCTAGCATATTCAAAATATACACTGGGGAATTCAAGTAGATTGAAAATTTAATATAGTTGTGGCATTGGTCATTTGGAGGCATTGAGGGAAATTTGGTAAGAGATAAAGTCTAAAACAGAGATTAAATTGTCAATGGCCTTGAATTTCATCTTATATTTTGGATTTTGTTTTGAAGGCAGTGGAAGGGCAGTAAAGATTTTTAAGCAGAAGAGTGACATGATTAGATTTGATTTTAGAAAAGTCAGTTTGGCTGCAGTATAGATAATGAGTCAGAGGAGGTCGAGTCTTATGGCAGAGGGAGTTTCAGGTATGATATTAAAGAACTAAATTAGTTGCATTAGAGGTGGGAGAAGTAGATATATTCCAGAAAAAGTAAACAGAGAAGCCATAGGATTCACATATTTGGATGAGGGAGTAAGGAAATATGAGGCATTAAGGGTGATGTTGTGTTAACTTTCTTAGTCAGTTGACTGGAATAAGCAAAGGAAGAGTAGATTTGGGAACAAATGATGAAAAGTCCTATTTTGTAATGTAGATGTGGGATTCAAATTTCTACTATTTGTGTGGTCTGGGAACTGGCAAGCCAAGAAAATATCATAAAGTTGGACCTGGAAGGTCTCCTGCCTGAAGAAAATACAAAACTCCTCTGGAAAGACACATACTAAACCTAGGTTGTCTAGAATTCTCACAGATAAAGTCCCATCAAAGAATAACTCACAGTCCCAAATTGCAAAATATATGAGAGAAAAAATTGCTTTCAGTGAGAGTCAGCATACCCCCAAATCAGCAGGATTTTAACTTGGAGAACTTCAGATAGTAGATCTTGATAGAAACTACAAAATAATTGCTCAAAATCAATAAAGCTTTAAAAAAAGGAATCAAAACCATAAGACAACCATGAGACACTATGGTAAAGAATAAGCCAAATAACCAAGTAGAACTTCTGGAAAGAAAAATACAGTAATTGAAATTAAAAATCCTCAAAGGAAGGTTAAATGTGAGAGAAACTACAGCCAAAGAGAAAATTAATGAACTGAAATACAGAAATGAGGAAATTAGTAGAGTTGCAGCACAGAGGTAGAGAATATCTGAAAATTTAAAAGACATGGAGAGCAGAGGAAAAATTAATATACATTTAGTATGAGACACAAAAAAGCAAACAGGATGAATGAGGGAAAGGGAATATTAAAAGAAATTATGGCTGAAATTTTTCTAGAACCAATGAGGGAGATGAGTATTAATGCATAGGAATCAAAATGAGTCCTAAGCAGAATAAATGAAGGTGAATCCATTTATAAACACATTTCAGTGGAACTGCACAATATCAAAGACACATAGAAGACTAAAAGCTATCAGAGGGAAGGATAAGTTATCTACAGAGCCACAGCAAACTCTCAGCAACAATAAAGGCCAGAAGACACAGCATTATTATCTTCAAAGAGCTGAGAGGAAATAATTATTAATTTAGGCATCTATATCCAGTCAAAAATCTTTCAATATCAATTTTGAAACAAACACATTTTCAAACAAGACTGAGAGCAATTATATAGCATTCCCTCACTTAAGTATTAAATTTGGAATTTAGGAAGAAGAAAATTGAACCAGAAAGTAGAAATATGATGCAAAAAGCAATATTAAGCAAAGACTTAGATGAAGAGATGGATAATGCTAAGCAAGTATTTGTTCTGCTGTTCTATAAAAATAAAATAAAAATAATACTAATGATTTGGGATAATAAAAACAAGGTGGAACTAAAATCCTGGGGAAAATAGCATTTTAGATTGGAGAGGTATTAGAAAGACCTAGTATGGTATTAGAGTAGGAAAAGAATCTTTAATGAAACACAAAAATCATAATCCAACAATAAAAGATTGCTGTGTTTGACTATATTAAAATTAAAGCTTCTGTTTGGCAAATATACCAAAAACAAAGGGGAAAAAAAGCCAAACTAGAGAAGTTATTTGTAAACCATATAACCAACAAAGTATTAGTACCCGGAATATAAGTAGAGTCCCTACAAAACAATAAGAGAAAAAATAAGCAACGCTACCAGAAAGTGAGACACAAGGCAATGCAAAGAAGAAACAAACTGAATGACCAATAAATAAATGGAAAGCTATATAATCTCACAAGAAAGCAGAGAAATGCTATCACACAATGAGATACCATTTGATACTCATCATATTGGCAAAAATTAATAAATCAAAGACACCAAGTTGGTAGAATGTAGAGAAAAAGAAACTCTTATTCATGAGAGGATTAGATGGTATAATTATTTTGAAAAGCCATTTTGCAAAATTTTCGTCCATATATTTTGCAAAATTTTCGTCCATATATTTTGCAAAATTTTGGTATTACTCTTTTGGAAAACAGTAGAATGAAGGCGCACACACTCAATAACTTAGCAATTCCCCTTCTAAGTTTCTGCCCTGGGGAAACTCTTGAACTTGTGCACAAGGATGTTTATAGCAGCTTGCTTATAATAGCAAAATGGTGGAAATAAATTATCCGTCCCTCATAGGAGAACGGATAAATAGATTGTGGTTTATTCATATAGTGGACTACCAATTAAGATTAATTAATCAGTCTATATGTATATTACAGATAAGTCTCCAAAGCATGACACTGAATAAAAAAGGATACAATCAGCATGATACCATTATTCACATAAACATAAAAAAATACATAAAACATAAAAAAACATAGAAAATAGTATATTTTGTTTCTGTCTATACACATATATAATAAAAGGACTAACACATACCTGTGAATGACATGCACCCACTTTTAGTGTGTCAGTAACTCCTGGGGAGTGACGGTGAAGGAATGGAGGCTTTCGCTATTCCTGGTTTTTCCCCTTCGTCCAAGTCCAAGACCCTCCTAGAGTTTAACCTTCAGTCACCTGTGCTAGAACCCTGCCTTCACACTTGCTCCTGGACCTGACAGCTTGTCCCTAGTTTTTTTTTTTTTTGGCTCAATGTATTGTTTTCTCTACTTTTTGGAATGTTTGAAATATTTCAGAATTGGAAATTATTTACAAATTTTTTAAAGAAGAGCTTAATCAACAATGGCAAGTGGTACAGTGAATTAAATCAGACAGATGCTGAGAAAAGTCTATTTGTCCTATAATCACGGAGCTGATTGATGGCTTAGCAGGGAAGACCCAGAGCTGGTTGGTGGCAGAAACAGGTCTAGATCAGAGTCTTAAATGAGTCTTGGTTTTTAAATTTCTTCCACGTGATCACACTGCTTCCCTATGTGGTTAAAATTACTTCAAAAGTCCCTAAATCCAGTTAGAAGGGTAGTGGGGAGGGGTTGATAGCGAAGGGAACTAGGCAGGAAAAGCCGAGGGTGGTTGTCCCCCTGCAGAGGTAGGCGTGGCCAGCAGTGGCGTAGGGGTGAGACGCTGCCGGTGCAACTAGCTGGACGCCTTCCGGGCACAGCTTTGATATCTGCTGAGAGATGCTGAGTCTGAGTTACTGACTCTCACTTCTTGATAGGACTTTCCCTGGAGCCCAGGTGGGAGGATGTGCAAGAAATGAGAAGAGAATTCTGCAGCCTGAGTTTCCCTCTGCTCCCGACTGTCTTGTTTCTTCAAAGGCTTCGTTAAAGGAACATCATTCTCTCGCACAGTTTGGATCCCCGCACAACCTGCTTGGGGAAAGAGTAAACAGTAATTAGTTATATAAAGTGACAGAGAAGATACAGATACAAATTAGTGAAGGAGAATGAAGGCACAAATGTATCATTATGTGGGAGGAGCCAGCATCCCACCTTTTGGAGTTCTGTCTGTAGGAAAAGCCTGAAAAAGGTGGGCTCAGCCCAGGCAGAATCTTGATGATGTTCTGAAAACCCACCACCCACAACCCAACTTCCTCCCACCTCCAGTACCCAAAGCATCCCTGCCCTGTAGCAGACCAGTTTGGTGTGATACAACCAAGTTTGAGTTCCCATCTCAGATCTGCCACTGTGTTGCTCTGTGACCTTAAATAAGGCACTTAGCTTTTCTAAGCTTTTCATTCTTTCAAATGAAAGAAGTGGAACCAGCCCATTTCTAAATTTCTTCTACCTCTGATATCCTCTAAAACTATAAATATCTTTAACATATTACTCTCCATGCCACAAAATTAGCTCTGAATCCTTCGCTCATGGTCAAGTGTGATCTACTGCTAACAGCTGGGGAAATTATATTTTAGCTTTAATACAGAGATGGCAAACTCAGATGTCTTCAGGGACCAGAGAGGTAACATAAATTTCTGAAGCAGGCAGGTGTGAGATAATAGGGAGTAGTATGGGTGTTGGGAACTGGAGAGTGTCTGCTTACCCAAAGGCATTCACGTGCAAATGTTTCATAAACACTGTGCTGAACAAACAAAAATCTTCTGAGGCTGGATTTGGGCCGAGAGCCACTGGTCTGCAGCCCCTGATAAAAGAGAAAGAAAACCCATGTTGGAATTTCAGCATCGCTCACAGGAGGGTTAAGAGGGTTGGGGGCAGCAGGGAGTGGAAAGGTGAAGGGCGTATTATAGTCCATCTTCATTTGCTGTTTCATCCAGCATTCATCTGACTCTTTAGATAGGTAGCCTGTGATAGATTTCACCCCCAACCTTGCCCCCTATATACGTCAGCTAAATTCAGTCAATCGGATCTTGAGGCGAGTCCTGGACTTCACTTTCCTCCTGAAAGAGGTGGAGTAGCTTTGTTACAAGATCTCTTCTGTTTCTTATATTCTATGAAGCTAAACGTGAAATGGCTTCAGGATTCATTCATTCATTCATTCAACATAAATTGCCGAGCATAGCTCACAATTATTTGCCAGATGAAGATTGCCTCAGGAGCCTAGAATTCTAGAGCTGAAAATATTATTCAGTGTTCATTTGACAAATATTTATGGGTGCCAATTCTGGTTCTGGGATTGTTCTGGCTCCTGGAACGCAACAGTTAGCAAGGCAGTCATGATTTCTATTCTTATGCAGACCAGCAACACGCATGTGAGAAAAAAATTACTAAGATGATGTCAACTGGTTATATGTGCTAAAAATAAAATGGTGGGGTAGGGAATGATACCTGTTAGGGGGCGGTCAAAAAAATGGCATTGAAGTTGAGACCTAAATAATGAAAAGAATGCCATCCAAATAAAACTAGGGAAGATGAGCAACCAGAGGGGGTAGTTAGTGTAGAAGTCCTAAAACAGGAACAAGTTTGTCAAGTTTGAGGAAATATAGCGAAGACCACAATTAATGAAGCATAGAGAGAATGAGCGAGAGTGGTAAGAAATGAAGGGAACACAGGGAACAGAGTTTGTTTCAGTCCTCATGGTGGGCAGCAAGGCATGCCTTCTGATGCAATACAAAAATTTAAATCCAGGAGCATCTGGATACAAACAAGAGATCAACACAATAGGAATCGGCAGGCTAGAGTTCTACTCCAACATCTGCCACTAACTGTTGTGTGATCTAGATAAGTCTGCAAGTCACTTCACCTCTCTGGGCTTCAGTTTCCTCCTGTGTAAAATGAGATGGTCATAGCAAATGCACTTTGTGGACTGCCCCCACCAGAATACAAGTGCTCTGAGAACAGGGATCTCATTTCACTTATTTGATGGTGTATCTACAATGGCTAGGATGGTGCTGAACGTATATCTGACACTCAGTAAATATTTGTTGGATAAACATCGAGCAGTCTTCCTAGCTTTAGCATTCTAGGATTCTGAGGCAATCTTTGATGAGTCGTCATCAGTCTTGTTTTGGTAATTTGTGCCTTCCACAACCAATCTAGATATAAAGTTGTGAGTGTGATACATTTGTTTGCTGACCAGTTACGTAGACTCTGCATATATCCTCTGGTTATACGTTGGACAATAATAAAGTAATTTCAGAGAGAGATTCCTGGATTTAACCAGGCTGCCATCCATTGAGGCTTGCAATGTGCTTGGCACCTTACAAGCACTTTATATGCATTATTTTATTTAGTCTTAAAACAATCCTTTGAGTTGGGAAAACTGACACTCAGAGAAGTTAGGTAACTTTCTCGATGTCAGGCAGTTATCCAGGACTCAAACTCAGGTCTGTCTCAGGCAGTGCTTTCAAGCGCTATAACATAGTGCTTTCTGAATTGTTGTTTCTTGTCCTGAACAAAATATACAAGTAGTTCAGGGCTGATGAAGGAGATCAGTGATATCAAGGATCCATGCTCCTTCTAACTTTCCATTTGTTGTCTCTTATGGATGGCTGCTATTGCTCCAGACATCAAATTCAAGTTCAAGGTGAAGAGAAGGGAAAAGATGATGCCAGCAATGTCTATCTTTTTGCTCAGGACAGCAAAAGCCTTCCCCAACCTGCTAGCCAACTTATTGGCCAAAATTGTATCTTGTCACCCCTGGCAGCAGGGGAGATTGGAAAAGAGAGTAGCTTGATGGGGCTGAGCACACTGGTGCCCCTAAACAAAATTGAGGTTCTGCCACCCAGGAAGAAGGAGATAGTGGCTATTGGGAAGGTAGTTGTGAGTGTCTACAGTACCTGTGTAGAACAGCCTGGCCACTGAATCATCACAGAGAATCTCTGCTTGCTCAGTAGTACTTTAAAGCTATGACGAGCTATTTTCATTTTATAATTCTTTATTTGGGTTTTTATATATAAACACACACACACATATAGAATGAAAGAAGCTAATCACTAAGCAGAGCTTTGGGGACTATAACCAGATGCCAGGGGTCGTCATGTAATTGGAAAGGGCGTGGCTCGGGGTGAGTGGGCTCCTGTTGTCCATCCAGTCATGGTTCTGCCACTACCTCATGACTTTAAGAAAATCCTCTCCTCGGTTTTTCCATCAGTAAAATGAAGAGTCTGAACCAGATGAAACCAAAACCTCTTTGAGTACCACCCTTTGCTAACCTTATTCATGTCAATTCTGGATTGACATTTGAAAAGAATGAAGGGTGTTAGTTTAATAGGCACAGATGTTTTATGTGCCATTGTAAGATTTGAGAGAGCTTTCGAATACTACTTGTCTCCACTGAAAGTTGGGTAAGATGAGGTCAAAAGCTTTAAAATAAATAACAGGTAAAATTAGATAAAGGAAGTTTAGCTAGAAAACAAAGATCAAATGTAAATGTTAAAAAGGATGCATTTTGCACTAGGCAATGCAAATTCCACCATCAAGTTGGTGTTAAGGGACTGGAAGCTTCTGGATTCTGGTATGCTCCATTCCGGGAGGTTCAACAGCTACTCTCCCTGGGGTACTAAAGAAGCAGCTAAAAAAATGACCAAGCATCTTCCCAGGGAACAGCAGCTCCTCAGAAATGCCTTGCAAAGTGCTCAACATCTCCATAGTCTTTTCACGACCTGTGTGTGGTAGGTGCTACTGTAGGCTTTAGGGTTCTCCTTTCTGATATAAAAGTGATGTTGATGATGGAAGTAGTGGTGGTGGTGGTGGTGGCAGCTAGTATTTGTCAGTGCTCAGCATGTGCCAGACCTGTGATAACTGCCTTACAGATATTATCTCCAAGCCTCAGTTTCTTCATCTATAAAATGTGGTAATAGTAGTCTTTGCCTCATTCTTTCATATAATGAATAATTATTAGGAACATAATCAGCACTAATCACCTAAGGAGTTTCCTTACTAGGCTCATTTCAAAAGGGCTGCTCAGAAGATGAAATGAAATAATGAAAACAGAGAGCATAGTCAGTACTTGGAAGCTTTTATCTTTGTTTCTGTGTATCCAGTTGACTTTTTCTATGTAGTTAGCATCATTGTTCCCATTGTATGTCTGAAGCTCTTGGAGCCAAAGTGGCTTACTGTGTGTGACAGAACTCCAAGATACTCCCCAAGATTTCCTGTTCCCTAGAGTACACACTCCTTCTCATACTTATTCTATAAAACTTGAATTTAGGTACTGCTGTGAAGGGATTCTGCAGATGTAACTAAGGTCCCAAATCAGCTGTCCTTGAAATAGGGAGATTAGCCAGGTAGGTCTGACCAATCACACAAGTCCTCTAAATCTAGGTCTAGATGTAAGAGGCAGAGAGATTGGAGATTTGAGATGTGAGAGGGATTTGATTGAGGGAAAACCCGTGCTGGCTTTGAAGATGGAGAGGGCCACGAGGCATGGAATGTGGACATTCTATAGGAGCTGAGAGTGGCCCCAGCTGAAGTAGCAAGGAATGGGGGCCTCAGTCCTTCAACTGCCAACAGCCCTGTGAGCTCAGAAGAGGACCCTGAGCTCCTGACGAGATAAGCAGTGAGCTCTGCCTACAGCTTGATTTCAGCCTGTGAGATCCTGAGCAGAGAACTCAGTCACACCAGGCCCAGACTTCTTACCTACAGAACTGTGAGCTAATGAATGGCTGTTGTTCTAAGCCATTAAGTGTGAGGTAATTTATTATCTAGCTATAGAAAACTAATACACTCACCGTGGGGCACAGAGCTAGCATTAGAACTCAGGCCTGGCTGACTCCAAAGCTTGTGTTCTGAATCTCCCTTATACTGGAGAATTATGCAAATTCCAAATTTTATATTAGGCAAGAAATAGGCTTAGATATTTTAAATTGCCAAGTCCGAGTATAAAATACACATAAATAATGTGATGAATTTGGAGTAAACTCTGAGAACTATGAGGGAAATAAATTGCCTGAAGTTACATATTCTATGTGTAACTCAACATAAAATATTATTAGAATGAATGTGAAATTGGAAGGTTGGCCATGTCCCCAGGCTTAATTTAGAGAAAGAATGTAAGTCTTTAAGTGTATTTCTCTAGTTGCCAAATTAACTTGGCAGAAGCTAACAGCTATGAGTGAGTTGAAGAAATTCTCCTGTAAGAAAGGAATGCCTGGAATTTGAACAAATAGAACTTGGTGTGCAGCAACCAGAAGACTGGACGTTGCCACAGGTTCTACGGTGTTTCAAAGGGCAACTGATTTCCAGTGGATAGCACAATTAGCAGAGACGGGCAAAGGAACCGCATGATTCTTCTCTGGAGTGGCCATGACTTGAGCATGGCATAAGGATGCCATCATAAGGACCCTTCCCCATAAGGCATAGACTGTAGCTACAAATAACAATAATAATAGTATTTATCAAGGGTTCATTATGTGCCAGACATATGGCACATATGTGCCTTATATGAATTTCCTCTTCTAATCTTAAGAGGTTAGTACTTTTGATTATCTTTGTTTTAAAGACAAAAAGCCTGAAACACAGAAAACTTGAATAACTTGCCCTAGGTAAATATTAAGCATTAACTGGGAGGTCTCCAAAGGCTATTTTCTTAACTACTATACCCTTCTCCCTGGAAAAAATGCTAAAGTCCCAGGAAAATGTATTTTTGATATGAGGGAGGTACATTTATATGGCCAAGACATAAAGTTAAATGAAAGTGTACATGGTATATTATCACTTAGATAAAAAGGAAAGACACACTTGTTCGAACAATGGTATATGTTGAGTAGAAAAGAACTAATAATTAAAACAGTAGATACTTCTGGAGTGTGCCTGGGATTAGGTGTTGGGTAGGAGTCAAAGTGAGGTTTAGGTTTATCTGAAATATTTGAATTTTTTTCCACAAGTATTTTCAATTTATTATGAAATAGGTCAAACTAACGAAATAGTACATAGTATAATGGAACAAATTCCCATGTACCATCATCCAGCTTAGGAAATAAGGCATGACAAATACAGTTGACCCCTCCATGTTTGCACCCCCTCATGTCCCCCCACAGAGGTAATTGCCCCCAGAATTTGAAATCTACTGTTCCCATGCATTTCTTTATACTTTTTCCTACATAAGCAAGTATTTCAAAATAATATTAATACATTAAAATATTGATATGTTTCATGTTTTTAACTTTATGTAAATAATATACTGTATGTATTATTCTACAACTTGCTTTTTTTAAATTCAGCATTATATGTACATAATGTATCGCTACTGACATGTTTATCTAGTTTATTTTTTTCATTCCTGCTTAGTAGGCTACTTTATGACTATAATTTATTTTTTGGTTCTCCTGTTGATGAACATTTAGATAATTTCTTGTGTTTTGCAATTACAGAAAATTATTCCATAAATAATCGTGTCACCTTGGATATTTGTGTGAATTTCTCTAGTTTCTGTACCTGGGAGTGGTATGTGGCGTGTCTACATCTTAACTTTACGAGGTAGTGCCAAAATCCTCTCCAACGTGGGTGTTCTCCTACCTGCAGTTCATAAGAAACCCCATTGTTCCAGATCTCTGTCAACACATGGCCATGTCAGATATTAATTATTGCTAATCCAATTTTGTTAACTTAAGAATGTGTTCGTGTTTTACCCAAGTAATTAAAAAAGAAAGAAAGAGAGGAGGGGATATGGGAGGAGAGTGGAGGGAGAGGAGGAGAAAGAAATCAAGCACAGGAAAAGAAAGGAACCCAGTTGCTGAACTAGTGTGCAACTTTGGTGTGTGGATAGGGCCACAATAGAGTCACAGGCAGACTGAGTTGAGGTTCAGACCTCTATGTAGTTGACCGGGGGCTGCTTACTTCTCCTTTTGTTAAGGGCAATACAATCCCCAGAATTGGAGGTTGAGAGGAGCCTGTAGTGGCTCCAAGTTGGTGAGAAGAGACAAGTAGAGACAGGAAGACAGAGAGAAGATGCATCCAGAAGGTCTTCTCTTGACTGGACCAGTGAGCACGGTTCCATCAGCCAGTCAGCCATTGTATCTACAGATGATTTGGCTTATTTTCTAGGGTTCTTGGTGTTATCTCTCAAGTGGACATACCCACTTGTTATCCTACAGTGCTTGCTTCCTCTTGGGATGTCATAGTCAGTTCCACTATGAGGACATTTAACAGCAGAAACCAGAGGAAGTTATTTTATGTTACTTGACAATTTATGAAAAAGAAAATGAATTCTGTGGTGGGTGGAAATTTGACTTAATGTAGAATGTCAAAGATAAATAATTTCCCTGTGAACATAAGAAGTGCCATACATTACAGGACTCATGGTCCCTCAAGCCTAACACTCCATCACCCGCTCTGGCAATGGGGAAGCGCTGGCAGAGTGAAGAGGTGGTTCTTCCTCCGTTACGTCAACTTGGACAGATTAGGAAGTCAGTGTTTGGCACACACCCATTCAGGTGCTTTCTGGTGCACCACGTGTATAGACTCATTTAGATAAGCATGAGTGAAATTAATCTTTTTGAGAGTTTCCTTATCTGACAGTATCAATTGTAATAATAATCCTAATCTCTCTGAATTATGTGGATTAAACAGGAATAGCCAGGGAAGCTTTTACCAACTAAAGGCTGAATTCAGATGTTAACCTAAAAAATCCATCATCTCTGTGTGTGTGTGTGTGTGTGTGTGTGTGTGTGTGACACACTTTAATGCGTATTTGCCCTTTTCTCAGATGTTTTATCCATCGCTGATTAGTCTGACTGGCTGCTAATGGGCTTGGGTGAATAACAGATCATTTTCTCACCTAACCGTTGGCTGTCCTGTCTGTAGCTGAAGAGGGAGGCTGCTAGTTGGGTTCTGGTTCTTAAAAGAAATATTGGTAACACTACAAATTTGCTATAGGGTTTTCTCCCAAAGGAAATCCTTTGCTTTGGTTTGTTTGATTTTTCTGATCATCATCTCTCCTTAGGGAGAGAGGTAATGTGATTGACCGTCTTGTGGAGAAGAGAAGCAATGATACAATAGTAATGGTCAGCCCGTGTTTTGGTCCATTTTAGTTGAGTAAGATTCACCTTGGTGCTTTGCCATTTAGCTGGTTTGAGAACTAGTTATTTCTCTCTAAAGACCTGCCTGCACTTGGTGAAGGGTTGCACAGTGCCCAATTCTGTTCATTTCAGTGTGGTAAGGGACCCACGTAGATACTTAGAACTGTGGGCTTCTGAGTATTGTTCCTCTAGTCTATTAGATGAAGGAATAGCTTTTATGGTGTCATTGACCTAGAGTCCTCTAACCTTTTCTCGCACCCCTCCCGTGCTGGGGAGCCCACTACATTGTGATGCTTTGCAGGGCAGCTCTGACGATTAGGGCAGGAATGAAAAGTACCAGACTTAAATACCAGAAGGTCTTAACTGGACCCATGAGGTACACTACTGCTCACTCTGCTACTTGTGGTGTTCATTATGCTACTCACTCTTCTTCTCTCCTTCTGGGCACATGGCAGGTCTGAATATCCTACCTCCTTTATGGCAAGTGGGGCCATGTGACTAGTTCTGGCCAATGAGTTGTTGAGTGGAAGTGATGTGAATCACCTCCAGGCAGGAGCATTTCGTTACCAGTTTGTGACACGCATGCACACCACCCCCCTGCCCCAAGTTCTCTTTCCCTCTAGCGTGACAACTGGCAACTTTTAAGATGGTGGCTACTCCATCACTCTGGGTGCCTGAGTAAACATGATGAGCAGAACCACCCACAATGGACATGTAAAATGAGTGAAAAACAAACCTTTGTTCTTTTAACTACTGAAGATGGGGGGTTGTTTGTTACCAGAGTATAATATAGCTCCTTCTGACTGATACAATGATGATAGGGAACCCATTCTCAGAAACCTTCTCAACATAGCAGCATTTCATCTATGTAAGTGGATTGAACTTGTAATATGAGAGGAAAAATATTTGTCATTTTCTCTTCATTGGAGTTGAATTCTACCTTCCAGTATTTTCTCTCGCTGGACTCAGTCACATTCTTTACAGCTACATGACAGTGTTTCAGAGATTGGAGTTCACTACCGCAGCACACCTGAGCCTTTGGTTCTCTAGGCTGAAATCCCCATTTCTTCAACTGTTCAATTTGCGATGCAGGGAATAATTCGTAGGCCTCTTCTTATTCTAGTTAACGCTGTCTAGATATTTTTGAGTATCTCCGGATAATCATTATCCAGGACAATTCCCAGGATATCCTTAGACTTCTAGGAACTTTAGCGTTCTTATCTTTAAGATCCCATAATCTGCCTGGGGTGTGTTGTGTTCTAATGTGAAAAGGATGAGGGATAGTGAAAAAATGTTAGGATCAATGGATTGACTATTCTCAGACAGTCAAAGAATTGCTGGAGTCAGAGTGCTAAAGGGATGAGCTCTAGAGAAAGGAAATGATAGTTGAAGAGTGAGGTATTTGAAATTGAGATTGTTGGGGGTTGCAGCTATTGGTGATGACAAGGTCACGGTTTGAACATTGGCATGAGTAACTGAGGGAGTGTGGTGCACAAGCTCTTTGGAGGAGAGCAGGTTCAGGAACTTGTAGTTCTCAAAGGAGTTATCAGAACATTTTTCAAGAGGTAAGCATTTGCATTCATCTGTATTCCAGATTATCTACTTTAACTTTTAGATTATCTCCATAAGTTATGCCACTGATTATTAAATTTTCTGTAACAGTTTGAAACATTCATCCTAGTACATCATAGGTTCTGGAGTTTAGAAGACCTAGGTTCAAATCTTGAGTTTACTACTTACTAGTTACATGACTTTGGGCACATCAGTTCAAATCTTTGAGCCTCAGTTTCCTCATCTGTAAATTGGATACAGTAGTAACAGCTATCTCCAAAGGCTTGTTGTGACAAGAGAATGAATTAATGCTTGAAAAACAGCATTCTTACTGGTACGTAGTGGCACTCAGATAATGATAATAACTCTTCTTTATCCCATATTGCTAAAGCAGAGTGGCCAAAGAGGCCTGAAGAATTGGAAAGCTGCTACAATCAACCCTAAGGGGATACCCTAATCACATTACATTACATATTGCAGCCTAGCATTTATTTTCAAACCGCAAAATTAATTTTTCTATCTCAGCAGTTTCTAGCACATGGAAGCATTTCTACCCCATAAATTATTCTGAGAAAGAATAACACACATACACACAGAGACATACCCCAGAATTCCACAAATTTGATTTGCAAATATTGTCAAATTAGATATTCATCAGATAATGAAATACAGCTTTTTATGGAAGATGTGTATTGTAGCTGTTAAAAATCCTTCAGAGCTGTGAATGAGAAAAGCTTGAAGCTAGACCAGATCTTTCTAATTTTTTTGATAGAGAAGTAATATGCTGCCTCTGCCTCTGCTCTAATATTTCCAACCTTTGACATTCACTGATCTCCTTTAACTGCATATGACCAGGATTGATAAATCAGGAGCACTTCAGTGCATTCATTTCAGACAAGATACCTAAGTTCAAGAAAAGAAAACAGCCAAGCTCTTGAAAGTGATTATACTTTTCTAGACCAGTGATTCTCAATCATATCAGATCAACCACTACTCTGCCCTTTTTTAAAACAAATATTTTGTAATACCCCTTGACTATACTAAAATGAAATTCATGGGTAATATAATCTATCTAAGTAAATTTAAAATTTATCCACAGAGTGCCTTAACTGGAATACAAAAAGGCAATAAAACAATAGTGATTTACACTAACTTAATATATATTTTATTATATAAGTGCTCAGACTCGTCTATAGCAGAAAACATAATAAAGCAGTCAGATATGTGTGCTTGTACGTTAAACCACCATGTATGCGACAACTACATACAAAGTCCAGCACAGGCCTGTTGTGTTGACAACTCCAATACCGTGAGTGGCATTATCATTGGTGACATGTAGAGAATACTCGTTCTGAACAAAATGAGAACATAATCTTCCCTTCATTTAATGTATATAAATTACCATGCAAAAAATTGTTTGTGTTAGTATGTGAAAGGAGTTAAGTTCTAGATTAGGTAATTATAAACAAAATTTTCACTTATGCGAATGGCTGGTAGGACATTCTAAAATCATGGAGAATGTGGGATGATATATATCTTTTTATGAGATAGTCTCTCATATTGTACTGTTATCCATCCTCATGCTAAATGCCTGTAGTGCTCCAGTCATGACCACAACCCAATGCCCCACAAATATCTCAAACAGTCTCTAGAGAGTGGTACCACTTCTACTGAGACTGTGTTCTAGATAGGTTGACTGCAGTGCAAACAAGGAAAAGGCTTTTAAATTACTAAGGCCAAAGACCATCCTCAAAAAAAAAAAAATCCATAGTTGTTCCTCTCCACTTTGGACACGTCAAAATGCAAATCTGACCATGTCACCCCCCCAATGCCAACCTTCCTAAAACAATTTGTGACTCCCCATTGAAGTCATGGTGAAGACCTAAATACTTAACCCAGACTCCAATCCCCTCCTGATCTGACCCTTGTTGGCCTCATCTGATGGTGCCTTTCCTGGTTCCTGGCATTCCAAGTATGTTGATCTTTCAGCTGCTGGAGTAAGTCATGTCATTCTCACGCTCTGCTTCCAGCCCAGGCCCTTGACTTTTCCTGCCTTTTGTCAGTCAACTCCTATTCCTCCTTTAAGTCACAGCTCAATTATCACTCCCTCAGGAATGTGTTTTCTGATCTCCCATCAGGGTCAACACCACCACGTGTACCTCTTCTCATAGCCTCACAACAGCTGTAATTTCACATGTATGCAGTTATTGGATTCATGTCTGTCTGCTCCGGTAACTTCTGAGCTCCCGAGGGAAGGAACATGCCTTCTAGCTCTTCTCAGTGACTGAAATGGAGTAGATCCTCAGATATTCTGTCGAGTTCATATACAGCTGACTGAGTAGACAAAGGGATGGTTGAATGAGCTAGTGAACAAACATGCCTAAAGCTAAGCTGACATTCCTTGGCCAAGCCTCGTTGAGTGAGTGAGTTTGTTTTCTGGTTAGAACAGAGCTCACACCCACCTGCCTAGAGAAATTAATGCTCTCATGTATGACCTGTTTGGCAAGAACAATACCTTCACCTTCTAGTGTGAAGTGTGAAGGGTTATGAATTCTCTAGAAGTACAAGAGAAGATGGAATTGACAGGAGAGGGAGTAGTTCTTGCTTGTTCTTCAGTTGAACAAGTAATACATAAACATATTCTTGTAGTTTAAAATTCCGATAATAACCCAAATGAAAGAGTTTCCCATCACCTTCCACTCCCCTGCCCAAAATATTTACGATTAACAATTGGCTGTGCATTCTAACGGCCATAACCCCTGAATTTACATACATCCCTGAATTTACATACGTGTCTGTGCATATATGCATGCACATCTCTGCTCTTCCTGTTTTTATTTTCCTTCGAACACTTATGGTATCATATTATGTGTATTGGTCTATGATTGCTTTCATTTAACCCTGTGTCTAGGATTATTATTTTATGATTTTATTGTTTATATATATAAAAGGATTTTATTATTTATATATATATAAAAATATAAAATATTACAAATATAGTCAAAATGTCCCCTGATAAAATAGCTACCTCTTCCTGCCCCTACCCCACAGTCACTCCCCTGGTTCCATTGTTTTTCAACCCAGTGCATGCCTTTATACTTTCTATTACATGTATGTGGATCCTTTCTCATTCCTTTTAACATCTGCATAATATTTAAGGATATCAAAGTGCTATGATTTAATTTATCAGTCCCAGATTGGTGGACATTTATACTGTCTCCACGTGTTCATTTTTACAAACAATATAGCAACATGCATCCTTCTACACCTAAGCAAGTGTTCAGGCATTTCCCTAGAGTATATATGTGGAAAACGTGCATTCAGAATTTTCAGAGATACTGCCACATTAATATCCACAAAGCTTTGCCAATGTATCTTCCCACAGCTAGTCCTGTGAATCCCCTTTCAGCACATCCTTATCAACTCAAAAGATTGCCAATTTCGTATTTTTCCAATCTGATGGGTGAAAGTGATCTCTCATTGTTTTAAGTTACATTTTCCTAACTGCTTGTAATGTATGCATCTTTAGGCAAGCTCACAGACCATTTGTAAAAAAGAGTGACTTTAAAATATGTAGTTTATACCACATGTTCCATGAGGACAGGGACCATTTCTGTCTCATTCTCCACTCTAGCCCCAAGGCCAAGCATATTAGATACATAACAAATATTGGTTGGTTGGTTAGTTGATTGATTTATTGATTAATTGATTACCAGACCCACATTTATACTTAAAAAATTCACTGAGTAGAAATATTCAGTGAAAAAAATAAGTCTTGCAACACTTATGGAAGAAGAAAAAAATGGGACTAAGGGTGGTTAAGAACCCTAAACTTTGAAAAAAAATTTCAACTGAGTGTTTTTAAAAGCAATGGGACTGGAGAGGATGGCCTTATTGTAGTCTCTGTTGGATCTAAAATATGTCAAGTCTTGTGGGAAAGATAAAGTAATTTGTAAGTAAATGATTAAAGTATCTGAAAGCAGTGCTTTGGTTAAAATGGATAAATAACTACATATTAATTGTTATGAACTGAATTTTGCCCCTCCCCCATTCATATGTTGAAGCCCTAAACCCCCCACTCCCCCACCCCCAGTATGATGGTATTTGGAGATGAGACCTTTGGGAGGTAATTATAATTAGATTTAGATGAGGTCATGAGAGTGGGGCCCTCATGATGGGATTAGTGCCCTCATAAGAAGAGATACCAGAGAGCTTGCTTGCTGTCTCCACTGTGTAAGGACACGGAGAGAAGGCAAAACCTTCTGCAAGCCTGGAAGCTAGCTTTCACCAGGAAGCAAATCTGCTAGCATCTTGATCTTGTATTTTCCAGCCTTCAGAACTGTGAGACTAAATTTCTGTTGTTTAAGCCACCCAGCCTATGGTATTTTGTTATAGCAGCCTGAGTGGACTAAGACATTAATGTAACAGGTGACATAACCATGACTTCCAAGATAGTCTATAATGGCATCATTTATTCCTTAACTTATTTAAACAAATATTTCTTGAGTACCTACTATATGCCAAGAAAACAGACAAAGGCTCTGCTTTCTTGGTGCTTACAGTCTGTTGGAGGGGAGGTAGTCAATAGATGCCAAAAAATAAAGAAACATACGTTGTGTTAGATAAACACCATGAAGAAAAATAAAACAGCAGAAGGAATCTGAGAATGACAGGATGTGCTACATTAGTTAGGATGGTCAGGAAAGCCCTCTTTGATGAGGTTACTTTCGAGCAGAGACCTAATTGAAGGCAAGAAGGGAAGCCAGTGGATAACCGGGAGTGAGTTTCTGGGAAGAAAACACAACAGGTGCAAAGGTCAGAGTGCACTTGACATATTAGAGAAATAGCGAGGAGGCTGTTGTGACTGGAGCAGAATAAAGAGAAGAAGTGGTAGGAACTGAGGTCAAAGGGGCAGCTGATGCCAGATTTCCTACACCCTTGGAGGTCGTGCTAGGAACTTCAGATATTCTGCATAAGCTGGGAAGCCATTGAAGAATTTTGAGCAAGGAACACACATTGCCTTCCTTAAGTTTCAGAGCTGTAACTCTGGCTTTTGTATAGAAAACAGGCCATAAAGGCTGGGGATTGAAGACAAGAGTTTATTGCAAGAGACTTAGAGATGATGATAGCTTGAACTAGTATTAGTAGAGCCACTGACAAGAAGTCATCAGATTCAAGATGAAGTTGGAAATGCCAAAACATCCATGGAAAGGGAGAAGAATTTTACAGTTTTTAGAATTTAGAATTTTAAAGAGTATTCAAGTTGTTCTTTCTTTACAGCAGCTTCAGGTAGATGGGCAAGCACTAAGAGAGAATCCATTCCTTTAAGCTCCATGGCTCACAGCTACATTTGCAATTAAAAACTCTTTTTAAATCAAGCACATCAATTGGTAAGATTAATAATTGCTTGGAGAAACAATACTTGCAGTTTTAATATACTTATCAAGGCAATTTTATGAGCAAAGCTAAATATAGACAATGCATTTTGAAAAAATAACTTTCATGCATTTGGAATGTAATACACATTTGATGTGGAAAATTGAGAAAAAGTAGAAAAATATAAAGAAGTAACTCAAGTTTTTCTAGAATGTCATCATCTAGAGGTAGCTATGTTGCCTACATATAATTTTAATATATATGTTACATATAATATATATTATTATATGTGTAAATGTTAGGTACCTAATATGGATCATTTAACTGTACATATGTTAAGTATGTATATATATGTATATATTTCACATATATATACCAAACTTGCCTTTGAATTTTACTCTACAACGCTGAAGTGTGAGAAATGCCACATTTCTTTTAATCTCTACATTTAGTTAACTTTTTCATGAACCCTTCAATCTGGGTCTCATTGAGGGGAAATTTCATCTCAGACATGTTGTGGACCTCTTCCTCTTTCTGGGTCAAGCTGAACCTTTTGCTTTTCCGTCCTTGCTGGTCACCACCACCAGGCTAGTTGTTCACCTCTACCTGGTCCCTGGAAGGCAGGAAGCGCTGCTGCTTCCAGGTCAAGCTTTACACTGGAGTTTTTGATGCTAGTGGTTGGTCTCTGCGGGGGCTGAGCAGGAGCGCGGTGTTCCTTCTCACTGTTCTTGGAATTTGCAAACCTCTGCTTTCTCCAAGTCATCGCTCTTCAAACTTCCCTGCTTAGGTGGCTGCTTCCACCTTTAGGTCAAGCGATTATGTTCTGGTGCCAGAAACTTCTGCATTCAGCCATGCAACTCGAAAAACCCATAACCAACATGGCCGATAACTCAAAACACAAATCTTAGTTATCTTCTTGGGATAGAGGAGGAAGAGAACCACTCATTCTTTCTAGTCTTTTTGTGATTTTAAGAATAAAGTCACAAGTTAATCTCTCAATAGTTATTTTTCTGGACCCATATGTAAATACACACTTTTGTTGAAAATTGAGCTTGTGCTTTCTTGTTTCATACCTGCTTTTCACCTTGAAAATATTTATAAGAACTTTCCCCTCATTAAATATTCTTTTCAAACCTGGATTTTAATGGCTGTATAAATGTTAAATAAATATGAGATTGTTTATATAACCAGTATCCAAATTTAAATATTTAGGTTGTTTCCAATTTTACCAATTATAAGCAATATGCTTATGAGTCAAATGTGCATAAGTCTTTATGAACAACTTTAATAATTTATTTTTTAGGTTAAATTCTTAGAAGTGGAATTATTGGAGCATGAATATCTTTAAGCTCTTTTTACATTTGTCATAAGCATTGTGTGGATATGCATTTATGAACTGTAATACAGTTCTTAGGTTTACCAGGTTGGAATGCCTCAGCAGTCATTTTTAATGAGCTTACTTTATATGATCCTGTCCCAGGCTCTAGGGATGCCTAATACCATCCAGGTACAGAATCTGAACTTCAATCTGGCTAACCTTGGGTGATACCACAGTTACTCTCTGCCTGCCTTCCTCCATTCCCATCACTCCCCAGCCTGCTCTTATGGATTGCGTGCATGACAGGGTCTGTAGTGTTAGTGAGTGTTGATGGTGAACTTCAATGCAGAGCCTTTCTGTTCAAAACCCTCATGTCCCATCAAAATATTGGATACTCTCCACTTTCCTTATGCTCATGGCAGCTCGATATGCCCCCAGTTCTTGCCCCTTACATTTGTATACCACCTTCTAAACTCCATCTCCACTCCTATGAACTTTTAGCACATTTTTTTTTCCTTCTCTGCTCTATCACATTTGCATCTATTAGTTATGTCTGGAAAAACTCCAGTGTATTCTTACTCACTCTGTCTCTTCTGTGGACTCTGTTTCTACTTGTTATTTCAGCAGCCTCCAGCCAAATTACAACACGCTGTCATAATGATCAGTCATCGATCAGACTGAACTTCTTGCTACACGATGAGCTAGAGGACCAGGACAAATGTGAATGCCATTTGTGTACATTTGAAATGAACAGAAAAGATGAATAATAATAGTTAGCATTTGTGAGCACGTTGTGTATGTCAGGCAATATCCTAAGTGTTTTATATATTTCCTTAATTAGTCCTCACAATGACTTCACTATCCAGGAGGTGACTAGAAAATAGGTTTAGAAGTGTTGTTAGCCTTCAGAGGGCAACGTGGGAAAGGTTTCTGATATTCTCCGGAGAAACCAGCTAACTATTTGGTAGTCTGCATGTGATGTCGACAATTATAAGTTGTAACTCAAAGAGATTGACTGGTGGCCCCAATATAGCTGACTCAGAGAGTGGTTTAGGCACAGGATTAAATACAACAATTGAGTTGAAGAAAGGAAAATAAAAAACCTTTCTGTTGATTGCTAGGGCTTAAGCTTCTTTCAGGCAAGGGCTAACTTACATAATTTTTTACTTGTTAAATATATGTTTGTTGTGCTAGGCACTGTGGATACCAAAATGAATAAGACACTATGGTTGGGGTGACATATATTTAAGTGAGTAATTAAAATATAGTGTGATAAAAGCTATGATATATAATTCCAGGGTGCTATGAAAATATATAGGAAGAGGAAGTTCTCGGAGCCAGGAATAGGATGGCTTCCCAGGGAATAAGATGTTTAACTGAGGATAAAGGACATGCAAGGCTTGCCGGGTAAAGAAGGGGAGGGAGGAGTGCGGTTTAACAAGTGCGTCCCACCTCCCTGAGTGGGCATTTGGGTACTTCTCTGTGGTAGGGTTGGTTATGGAGCAGTGTCAGAAATGGAGCTGCACTGCTAAGTAGGGACCAGGTTAAAGCGGGTCAAATTTGGTATTTTACCAAAGTTGCAATTGCAATGAGAGGACATTACAGGACTTTGGACAGGTAGGGGTATATGAATTAATTCCTTCTAGAAAAACAAAGCATTTTGACTCAGTGCTGATAATGGTTGGGAAGACGAAGAGTCAAGGCAGATGACCAATTAAGAGGTGACTCCCTCATTCATTCATTCATTAATTCATTCATCTTTTTAAGTACTTGTATATGCCAGGCACTGTGTTAGGTGCCAGAAATACATCAGTAAACATAACAGACCAAGTCCCTGCTTTCATTGAGGTTACATTCAAGACATTCTGGTGTGAAGGAGGGCATACTAGGTAACAGCTGTGAAAATCAATAATACAAGATGGGGACTGGAGAGTGAGAGGAGAGGTCCTGTTTTAAATATGGTGGTCAGGAAAGCCCTCTCTTCAGAGGTGAATCTGAGCAGAGACTTGAATGAAGTGAGGAAGTGAGTAGTTTTGATCCCTTGGGATAGAGAGATCCAGATGGAGATCAAATGAGAGACCCTGAGGTGGGAGCCTGGTTGGCTCCTTTTGGGAATGATGAGGAAGCATTCGTAGCTGGAGCAGCACGGGAAAAGGAGAAAGTGGTAAGAGTTGAGATCATAGAAGCAGCTTCCTAGAGCCACTTAGGCCATGATAAGGTTCTGGGTATCACTCTGAGTGCGACGACAAAACCATCTCAAGGAGGTAAGTAGAGAAGTGACATGTTCCAACCTAAACATTTTACAAAGCTCATTCTATCAAGCGGGTGAAGGGTGGACTGTTTATAGAAAACAGTGGAAGCAGGAACACCAGTTGGGAGGCCTTTGCCGTCAGCCAGTTGAGGCATGATATGGTTTAAACTAGGGTAGTAGTGGTGGAGGAGCAGGGAAAGGGTCAGAATCAGGAGAGATTTCTTAGGCAGAGCGAACAGGATTTGCTGATATATGTGACATATGAGAGAAAGAGGCTTATTAAAAATTACTCCAAGATTTTTGGCCTGAGCAATTGGAAAAATAGGTTTGGTGCTTACTGAGATGGGAAGCAGGGTTGAAGTGAGGGAAATCAAGAGTTCAGTTTTAGACATGTTAAATTTAACCTGTCTGCTAGACTGATAACTGAAGCCAGAGTAGGCAGTAGAGTATGAGTGGCTGTAGTAGTCTAGGTAAAGATAACAGAAAGGCCTCCATTAGGGTATTGACAGCAGACTGGAGAGAAGTGAAGAGATTTAAGAGATACTCAAAGTAGATAATGGCTTAGGTAAAGGAGAAGAGGAAATGGAGTAAAATGCCTGGTTTCTGGCTTGGTCAACTGGAATGATGCTGCTTTCCACTTAGTGAGAAAATCCCGAGGAATGAAGGGCTCCCCATTAACTTAACTAGGTTCCTTTTAGTCGGCTCTTATAGATCTTAGTGTCACTATACCATGTTCTTCTTGAGGCCAAACTTATTTCCGGTTCCAGAAGAGCAGGGATCATCAAACTGGTTTCATAAAGGTGGGAGTAAATAGTTTCAGCCTCTGCAGGCCATATAGTGTCTGTCGTAATTACTCAACTCTGCCTTTGTAGTGGAAAGCAGCCATAGAAAATACATGAGCAATTGAGTGTGACTGTGTTCCAGTGAACTTTTATTTATAAAAACAGACACTGGGCTGGGTTTGGCCTATTGGTCGTTGTTTGGCTACCTCTGCAGTAGAGCAACACTAAACAGTTTCTTCTGTCATCTGAGCATAAGATTTTTACACTGTCAGAGCAAAGGTGAGAAGAGAAATCATAATACTTAGCAATAGCAAGCCTGGGCCCTGGCAAAATATGCAGAGCTGGATCTATTAGCAATTGGACCCAGTGACACAGGCCAACTATAGCAAAGGGATGGGGAGCAGGTTGTTATCAGAGTGTGGGAAATGCCTCTTTTGCTTGAGCCCTTATCCTTGGGGTAAATGATTGACTGCAGTCCACATTTTTTCCCTGGGCTGGATTTCTCATAACCACAAGTATAATTTCAAGGAAATGACCAGCCAAATAGTAAAAGGATGCCACGTGTTTTATTCCAAAGGAAGACGTTTCTGTAGCTGATGGGCATTTCTGTATCCTGAACAATTGTGGGCAAAGAGATGTTTGCAAAACAAACAAGAGACCCTACACTGAACCTGTATGTAAAGAAAAAATACATTGTAAAGAAAAACAATTTATCTCTGGAACTGTTTGCTCCAATTTTGGAAGAATGGGTTTTCTTAAAGTGAGACTTACCTCTAAGGTATAATTTACTGGCATTATCATTTAGCATTTTATTTCCAAGAAGAATGGCAGCCCTGGTAGTTAAGACACGGTGCAGCAGGGAGAATCTTCCTAAATGAAGATCTCATTCAGTCGCATCGGTTCTGGCTTGGCTTTAAGTTCAGCCATGGCCTCAGAGAACAGTGTCTTTGATCCTGATACCCTTTGTATTCCTTGCAGCTTTGAACTCCGTTGTACTCTATACAGACGGATCCTCTTCAGGCTTTGAAGTTTTTCTCATGCCCAGTATGTGTGATATTTGAGGCCTTCGAAAAGTCTGTTAAGAGCTTGCCACGAGAATTTTTCTCCACGTATTTGCATTTGAAAAATACTTAACTTTCATCATCTGTGCACCAACCACCACCCCTACCCTCCCACTCTCCTGTATAGGGTCTTCAAAAACAATCAAAAAGAGTTCTTTAGAATTGCATAGAAACTCCATTTTGCATAATTTCCATCCTGTAAGGATTTCTTTTTTTCCCTACCATTTTCTATAGCCAGCATATTTTTACAAGGCATATTTAAACTGTCATCATCAACGTTTTGGATACTAAGTTTCTAGACAAAAAGTAAAACTTTTACATGTCTTTTTTTTAAAGGAAATTTATTTAATTTCAAATGAGCACATTTAAAATTTAGTGGGAAAAGCATTGGACTTGCAATCAGAATATGTAGTTCCAAATCCGAGGTCCACCACTTATAGCTATAGGATCTTAGGTCTCCTAACCATGCTGAGCACTGGTCTCTTCTGAAAAAAGGGCATCAGGATATTAGATTCCACGGTAATTGTGAAGATGGAACGAGCCAACATCAAAAACTTCCTTAGTGCATTGTTTGCCGTGTGGTAGGTGCTCAATAAATCAATGTTAAAATCTTCCCACTTCCGTGGAGGAAGTTCCTAGAAGCAAAAGAAAGTAATCTGCATTGGAGAAATGAGGGTTAGGCTAGACAGCATCCTTCACAATGCTTTAGGTCAACTGGTCTTCATAGTGTGGTTCCCAGACCAGCAGCATCAGCACCAGCTAGGAACTTGTTGGAAACGCACGTTTTGGGTGCCACCCCAGATGTACTGAATTAGAAACTGTGTGAGTGGGTCCAGAAGTCTGTGTTTTAACCAAGCCTTCCAGGGGATCATGATGCTCCCTGGAGATTCTGGACCACCAATGCTCTGATGCCCTTATTAGGGAACAGTTTCATATGAATTATCTTATTTAGTCTTTCTGTAAAAAAAAAAAAAAGAAGGCATTTGGAAGAAATAAAGCATACTGTAAAAAAAAAAAAGTTAACTGGGAGACCTGAAAACTTATCATCAAGAAGCCAAAGTAAATAAGACAAATAATAAGAAATATTCTCTCCCCCAGAAAAGACTTCTACCTAATTTGAAAATATAGGATTCCAGATAACTGTAGCATCTAGAATGTATCTAGAATGTGGAAACAAATGAAGACCAGAGGCTTGAGAAGGAGAACAGAGGCTATTTATCCAGAGCTTGCTATAGCGAGGGGGTCAGCCCTCATCACTTGCATTTAGCAAAGACTCAAGGTCAGGTGGGAGAGTAGAAAAGCTTATAGTGAAGAAAACAAGGCTTCAGCTGTGCTCTGACTGGTGGTGGTTGGCATAGAGAAGCAGAAAGTGCACTAATACAACGTGGGGCATCTTATATAACTGGTTTGGGGGGCATATTTGGTTTTCTGTGGTTGGTCTTGAGTTGGAAGCAGGTCTGAGGGGAAGCTGGCAGTCACTGAACAAGTCCTGACCTTTCTGGGCTGGTTGCTGCAGAGATTCTCAGAGTTTTATTGTTATATAGGGTCTGGCCATGTATATTAATCTCTCAAGAAATCTAGAGAAAAAAGTGCATATATTTAAATTAGGCTCCTACCCTCCCACAGAGACTGGGAGATAGGGGCTTTTTCTTCCTCGATGATTACGTTTCAAAGGAATGGCTACCAGGTCCTAGAGGAAGACAGTCCTAGCTTGTAAAACTGGCAAGAGGCTTTTAAAAAGATGTACATCCCAAAGGGCCAAAGAAAGAATTTACAGTTACTAGTTTTCTAGAGTAAATGCTTTAAGAAAAGGGAGGCCAGAGCCTAGAGTCAGGAAGAAGTCTGTTTAAAGTTTAGTCAAGCAGAGTGGAAAGTTAAGGCTGTCTTGGTCCATGTCCAATCTTTTATCGTTACAGAAAAGGGACCTTACACTTGAGGCTAATAAAATTCACACTGGGAAAAAACCATCCAATTTTAGGCAGGCTCTCTCTTTTAAGTCAGAGTGCCTTTGCATTCTTCGTGCCGACTGTTGATTGCTAAGAAAATAAACACTTTTTTCTCTAATTTACATGCAATTATTCTACAAAGGACTATGCAGTGGTGGGCAGGATGGGTGAAGGAAGCACTTGGATAGGGAATATTTTGAACTGCCTGGGATCCTTTGTGGACATGCCGTGTGTATTTGCAAGAAGGATCTTTGCCGTGTTGTTGGCACTCACAATGGGTGGGCAAGGAGACACGTTCCGCAGAGATCATTGGTCTAATGATGGAGTCCTCTTGTCAAACCTTGTGCAAACTTCATTGCAAAGTTCAGTACGTAAAAAGAAAAAGAAGAACTGCTCTAGTTGCTCTGTCTCCTTGCCTCCCTTCATTCCCAGAAGTGGCCCTGTGGTATTTCCAGGGAACTATCAAGGAACACATTTTTTTTTTTCACTTGACATTTTCTATGCTCTTGGCTTCCACGACAGCAGTCTCACCTGGTGTTCTTCAGACATCCCTGGACATTCTTTCTCAGTCTCTTCTGCTGGTTCCTCTGTCTCTACTGCAGATCTCAGTATTGGAGTTCATCAAGACCCTGGCCCTCTTCTTGGGTGATTGCCTCTCTCCCCAAGGTTCTAAATCTAAATGCTGGAAATCCCAAGTGTGTAGCTCTGGCCCAGTCATCCTTTCTGAGCTCCAGACATGAGTATCTAATTGCCTGCTTGACATCTCCACTTGAATGTTTTATCCATATCTCACACTTAACATGTTTTCAGTCTCATTAAATTGTACCAACATTTACTCAGATAAGCAAATCAGAATAATAATTTTCATTTCCGCTTCTTCCTATCCACCCATAGAATTTGTCTTTCTTACCTATCCCTTTACTTCCCAAGTATACTTTTATTCCACTCACTTCTCTCTATCTCCAGGGCTACCACCCTACTCTAAGCCACTGTCTTCTCTTACCTGGACTCTGACAAGGGCCGCTGTTGAGTTTACTTACTTTCTCTCACATTTACATCCCCAATGTCACTTTTCTGCTTAAGTCACTTCACTGTATTATCGTTTGTTGTCGAATAAAACAACTTCTCACCAGTGCAGACAAAACCCTCAGGATCTGGCACCTGACTGCTTTTTGAAGCTCATCTCAGATTCTTTATCCTTTGCTCATTCCCCTCCAATAGTGAATGCAAGAGACTTTCCCGTCTCAGGGCTTTGCACTTGCCCTTCTCCTGGTTCCTCTAACTCATGGATCCTCCACATATATCAGAATTCAGCTAAATGTCACCTCCAGTGTTCCCTGATTACCTAAAGCTTCCCTCTAACCCAGTGGTTCTCTATCACACCAGCATGTGGATGCCCTTGATAGTCTTACTATCTTGAGTGGACTCATGAACCAGCAGCATGAGCATCACTGAGGCTCTTCTTGAGCCTACAGGCTGGTGAGAAATGCAGAACTCCAGACCCCACCTCAGACCAAAAGAAGCAGATTCTGCATTGTAACAATATCCCCAGTAGATTCATATGAATATTAAAGTTTGAGACTGTGACTTGGAAGCACTGATCACAAACTGTATTTCTTTATTTCTTTAGTTGTGTACTTGCTTATCGTCTGTTTCCGTCAGCAGTGTGAACTTCATGAAGGTGGGGGCTGTGTCTACCTTCTTGACTCTTGTATCCCACTACTGAGCACAGCTCGTGGCGTATGGTTGGCAATCAATACAGATTTGATAAATGAGAGATTTAATCTAACTTCCTCAATTGATCCCTGAAGAAACTAAGCTCAGAGAAGGCAAGCGACTTTTTTTGAGGTTACGCAGTTGTTATTGACAAGGTCAGTGCAAAAAAAGAAAAAAGTATTCTTGACTCCTAAGAAAGTGTATTGTGTGTGTGTGTGTGTGTGACCTTGAAACCAATTGTTCTGGATGACATAACAAAGTATAACCTAAAACTTCCTTAGCTATTGTCTCCGTATGTGCTTCTCATATTAATAATGATTACTTATTTATATTATACTTTGTAATTTATGATCCACCTTCACATACACTAATCTATGTAGAAATTTGTGCAGAATTATTGTCACAGGTTTTCTTTTCAGAACAGAGAAAATAGTAAACAGAGCCAGCAAGTTTGCGGAGTTTCTTTATTAATGGATCAAGAGATCATTGTAAAAGCAAAAAAGAAGAGAAAGTAAAATTTCTCGTAAGAATAACTGTCAAAGAACTGATTTAGTGGAGTGGACAGCTCTTTGGCCAGATGCGAACTGTCTGATAGTGGTTGACAGTATTCTTGGAGAGTGTCAGAAGTGACCCAAGGATCTAACTAACAGGGATTTTGCAAAAGTGGTTCCTAATTTACTTTAATTATCATTACTGGACTTAATATTTAGTTCAGTGGACAATTCTGCCTAATTAAAAAAGCTCCTTCTATGGTGAAATTTTGCTTGTCACTCACGGTTTAAAGTTTAACTATTTCTACCTCCTAATGAGCATGGCACAAATGAACCATAACATTGAACTTGGGGTTCTCTGACCTGACATTCCTACTTGATTTGAAATATACGTTCTCTGGAGCCAGGGACGTTCAGCACAGACTGTGAATCGTTTTTTTCTCCCATGAGAGGAAAGGCAGTGCAGGGGAGACGGCTCTAATGGCGAGGGTGTGGTTGGCGGACAATCTGCATTCTAAGGATATGTTCAGATCATTGTCCACAGACAAGAAGGGGACCTAAAATCAGCCAGTCCTACCTGCCTCCAATACAGGAGCCCTATATAGTATCCTGATATATGGTCATCCATGTGTTCTTTTTTTATTGTGATAAAATATACATAACATAAAATTTACCGTTAATACACAAAATAACCATTTTAAATGTACAATTCAGTGACAATAAGTATATTCACAATGGTGTGCAACCATCACCACTATCCACTTCCAGAAATTTTTCGTCACCCCAAACAGAAACTCTTTACTCATAGAAATTAATTTCCCCTTCCCCTCTTCCCCAACCCCTGGTAACCACTATTCTGCTTTCTTTCTCTATGAATTTGCCCATTACAGGCTTCTCATGTAAGTGGAATCATACAATATTTGTCTTTTTGTGTCTAGTTTATTTCACGTAGCATAACGTTTTCAAGGTTTATCCATGTTGTAGCAAGTATTAGAACTTCATTCATTTTTATGACTGAATAAAATTCCACAGTTGGTATATGCCCCATCCTGTTTATCTGTTTAGCTGTTGGTGGACACTTGGGTTGTTTCCACCTTTGGGCTATTGTGAATAATGCTGCTATGAACATTGGTGTATGTGTATCTATTCATGTCCCTGATTTCAATTCTTTGGGGTATATACCTAGGACTAGAATTGCTGGATCATATGGTCATTCAATATTTAGCCTTTTGAGAAACTACCAAACTGTTTTCTGCAGCAGCTGCACCGTTTTACATTTCCACCAGTAATGCACAAAGGTTCCAGTTTCTCCACATTCTCACCAACACATGTTATTTTTAGTTTTTGTTTTGTCTTGCTAATAACCATCCTAATGGGTGTGAAGTCGTATCTCACTGATGTCTAGGTATTCTTAAACACGTCCTGAGCCAGGGAGCTCAAAACAATACCAGGCAGCTATTACGGATCATCCTTAGTTGTTAGAAAGTTCTTATTATCCATTACTAAATCTTGCCTCCCTCTAGCAGTGATTCTCTTCCTTGGTTGCACATCAGAATCCCTTGGGAGCTTTAAAAAACTCCAAAATTCAGGCTACAATCCAGACTAACAGCATCTTTGAGAGCAGGGTCCTAGCATCAGCATTTTCTAAGGCTCCTCAGGTGATTTCAATATGCAGCCAAAGTTGAGAACCACTGCTTAAAGCATGCTCACTGGTCCCACCTAGTTATGCAACGTGCAGGGCATAAAGTGTGAGAACCCTATCACTGAGCCTCCTCTGACAGCCCTTCAGCCCCCACTGGCAGCACTGTCCTCCCTTTCCTCTTAGATTTTTTACCATAGTGTGAATTACCAGCTGACACTTTACATATTTTCTTGTTTATTCATCGCCAGCTCTCTCTTTTGTGTATTTCTGCTTCCTGGGACATAGAACAATGCCCAATGCAGCGTAGGTGCTCAGAAACTATTGCTGAATGAATGAATGTGTCAATTTACTCTTATTTCAAAGGACAACCCTTCAGATGGTTAAAAATAGCATTTATGTCTCATACAGAGTCTTCTCTTCTCTAGGTAAAATCTTCTCTGTACCTTCAACCAGTCCTCAAAGACATGGAAGTGTAAACCTCACCCTTATGAAGACAATATGTCTTTTTTTTCACTCAATCAGCAAATAATTGAGCACTTCCTATATACTACACATGCCTGTACACTCACATACAGTAGACTAGACAATGCATGGCACTGGAAACTGTGGTGAAAAAGATAACCAAAGTAAATCTGTGGGGCTGGGGCACAGACAAGAAGCAATAACAGAAGTCATTTCTGGTAACAATAAATGCTATAAAGAAACTGAACACTGTTTGTTGGCTGGTTGTTGGCATTAAACAGGGGTTGACTTTAATCTGAGACCTGAATGATGAGAAGAAGCATTCCAGGAAGAAGGTACAGTAAGTACAGACGGCTTAAGGGGTGAACAAGTTTCAGAGGGGCTCTTAAGTCGAAGCCTCTGAGAAGGACAAGGAAAAAACCACTGTCACTTCTTTGTTAGACCCTTTACCTCAATTAACATGGCCTAACACCAAATTAGTTTTGGGTAGCCACATTACCCTATTAAGGTCTTTTTCCTCACTGAATTAAATCTTCCTTGTCCTATATTTGTACTGTTGATAGCTGGAATTTAGGTGTGGAAGGGTGGTTTAAATACACATACCTTGAATTTCTTTTCATCTGATCCCTAGCCATAAAGATTTCAGTCAATTAATCAGTCAATAAAAATACCGGTCAGCAGAATGAAGGGACTTTTTGATTTTACAGCCATTGTAATACTGGTTCCTTATTCCAATTGGCACCTTGTCTTTCATGCCAGGCATAATGGAAGCAGACAAGGCCGGAGCCAGGGCTTGGCGGGCAGGTGTCATTTGGGGCCGACAGCCATCTTGGTTTTCAGTCCGAGGAGCTTAGTAAAGTCAGATATTTCTTGATTCTTGGGACCCTGCGTTCCCAGGGGTGGGCTTACAGGACAAGCAGCCTCTCCCAGACCAGCCATTAATATACTCTGACAACTCCGTTTCCTCTCTGGGCCTCAGTTTCCCTGTATTGAAATGTGGGGTTTGGGTCTGAGAATTTTAAGATCCTTTGAAACTTCATTTAAAAAGAACACTTTATTGCTCTAATAAAAAAATAAAACTTTTTCCTGTAGTTTCTGAATAACCTGCAGATATGCTTTTATTGACAGGGGACACTTGCTTCTAAGTTAATAAAACAAAATGATTTACACTAAGAGGGCAGGGTTTATAGAATTGTATCAGATGCTAAAATTGAAAAGAACACAAATTTGAACTGTTATGTTGGGCACCAAAAGAAATGTGGTTCAGGGCAGTGAAAGGAGGTCCTAAGTTTATTGATTGGCTGCTGTCTTTCCAATGGACTTCACGGAATCTGAGACCAATTTGGCCACGTCAGCTATAGAAGAACGCTCTTCAAGCCATGAGCTGTCCCGGGAGAGCCC
The DNA here is from genome assembly GCF_057802395.1 of Ceratotherium simum simum. NCBI lineage: Eukaryota > Metazoa > Chordata > Mammalia > Perissodactyla > Rhinocerotidae > Ceratotherium > Ceratotherium simum. The sequence continues at coordinate 28,522,139 of NC_141903.1, forward strand.
ACCTGTACACAGCAGCTTCTTCAAGGGCTGGGATCGGGTACTGAAGACAGGGTGGCTTTTGTGTTCACGCAGACCCTGGTTCAGGTTACCATCATTCATTCATCCAACACCACCTTTCCTTCATCTGATACATGTGATTGACACATTGAAATTGAATTTATCAATGGATAAAACTAATGAGGTCCCTGCCTCATGGAGCTTACAACTTCACTGGGTAGGTGCAGAAAACAGAAATCAACCAAATACATTTCTGAGCACAAGCTGAGGAAGTGGTCTGAAGGAAAGCTCCAAGTTCTCTGACAGAGATTAAGTGTGCATTCTCAGGGTAGTTAATTCACCTCTCTGAGCCTTCTCCTGCTCATTATGTAGGAGTGTTAACTAGGATAACATGTAAAGTAACACGTGCAGACATTGGCACAATTGGTGTACAATAAATGTGTGTTATAGCTGCTGATGGTGAAGTTTCCTTCCTGAAGATGAATGAGGAAAAGATTAATTTTCTTTCCCATGTCTCAGAGTTTCCTTCACTTCTTTGTTTGTGTGTGTGTGTGTGTGTGTGTGTGTGTCTTCCAGTTCCAAGGAGGGTTTCGGGTCAGTGGAGAAGGTCGTGCTGCTCACGTTTCTCTCGGCAGTTATCCTGATGGCCATCTTGGGGAACCTGCTGGTGATGGTGGCTGTGTGCAGGGACAGGCAGCTGAGGTGGGTGGCATGAGGGGACCTCAGGGGAAACCTGGGGGGAATTCTGGGCTCTCCCTGGAGATTTGGGGTCTGAACGTATAATTTCCATTATAATTTGTAATTATGAAAGGAAAAAAATACCTGGGGACAATGTTTGGAAAATAGAGCAGGTTAAAAAAGATCACACCTAATCCCACAACTCTAACATAACCAGGATAAACATTAAGTGTATTTCCATCCCTTTTTTTTCCTACATTCAGCTTTGTTGGTTTTTAATAGTTGTGGTGACTGCAGATACAATTGTTGAGATCACATCTAATCTAACCTCCCCAGTTTATCGTTGGTTCACAGAAGGGGTGGCTGACTAGTGGCTGATCTAGAATTTAAACCTGGGTTTTCTGCTCTTTCCACTTCATCCGTCTCAACCCTGGTTGCAATTAGAATCACCTGAAGACCTTTGAAAAATTGCTAATGTGTGGTATATGTCTTATGCAATATTTGGGACATACTTATAGTAAATAATTGTTCACTGTTTATCTGAAATTCAAATTTACCTGACAGTCCTGTATTTTATCTGGCAACCCTGGGGGGTGGGTAGGTGTGTTCATCACCCAAAATCCCTGAACTAATTGATCAGTATTTATAAAAATCCACCAGATGATTCTAGCGTGCAGCCTGGATTGAGAGCCACCAGGCCATAAAAAGGGACAAAAGATGCAGTCTGTCCTCATCGCCAGCCTTCCTCTCTAAGCAAGACATGCACTAATCCAGGGATGATGCAAAGAAAGCGTAAAAGTGCAGTTCTGACAGGTGTCACGAATGTGAGGCACACTTGTCAGTCTATGAGAGGAAAAGGGTGGAATTGACATCGTTTGTGAGGGGGTACCTTGGGAGAGTTCCCTGAGAATGAGCAGATGGAGGCCGGAAGGCGAGTGGGGCACAGCTAGGCCAATAGTAGGAAGAGAGAGCACCCTGTGCCAAGCCCTCAGAGGGCATGGGTAGGGGGCGTGGCTCAAATCAGGCCAGCGTGGCCAGAGGGGAGAGGAAGAGAGGGCTTTTGGTGCAAGGGGGGTCTGGAGAAGTCAGAAGTGGCTGGACCATGCAGTGTCTTTCCAGCCTTGATACAGAGGGGATACTCGCAGAATCCGTTACACATTGACTTTTCTTTCCTTCTTCTCTCTCCCTTCTTTCCTTCTTTCTTTATTTCCTTTTCCTCCTTTTTTCTCTCTTGCTTCTTTCTAACCTCCTTCCTTCATCCCCCTCTGCCTCCTCCCTTATACTTTCACTCACAGGAAAATAAAAACCAATTATTTCATTGTATCTCTTGCCTTTGCGGATCTGCTGGTTTCGGCGCTGGTGATGCCCTTTGGTGCCATCGAGCTGGTTCAAGACATTTGGATTTACGGGGAGATGTTTTGCCTCGTCCGGACATCTCTAGACGTCCTGCTCACAACGGCATCGATTTTTCACCTGTGCTGCATTTCTCTGGATAGGTAAGGGCAGAGAAATGTGCATAGTGGAGATCCATGCTGGAGACAACGACCCGACAGCTATGGGCCCCTCTTTCTTTCTTCTCTAATTCATTGGAAGAAATGAACCTCAGAGAGGTAAATCTGGTTATCGACTTATTCATTCACTCTCCAGTCTTTGCAGAGGGCGCCTTTGTAGTGAGGTACCCTCTAAGGTCCTGCAGACAGAGATTAGTAAGGCCTAGAACCTGCCTGCAAAGAGTTTACAATCTGGATAGTGACATGTACCAGCAATCAAGTTTACTGTAGAGCTCTAAATTTTATACTGGTGGCATGAACAAAAATCTGAGGGAGCTGAGTGGCAAGAATTAATGTATCTGCCCAGCAGGCAGCAGGGGTGGTTCAGAATGATAGTGTTCTGTATTTGAACATGACCTTCTGAAAATGTATCCGCATCATAATTGTATACATATATTTAGGTATGTGCATGTGACTGTGGAGACTCTTCCAGAAAGTTAAAGATGATTATAAAATCCCCAATAATTGTTTGTTTTTTTGGACCCAAGGATGGCATTTCATTCCTGTTGCATAATTTTGTTCTTTTTCTTCTTGTTTGACTTCAGGAAGCCTAATGATTTCCATCTTTGCCTCATTTGTTGGAGATATATGTTTTTTAGTTGTATCAGCACTTTTCTTTTTCCAATTCCTGCTCATTCGTGTTCAATAATAAAGGCAGAATGCAAGTGAGAAGTCAGCTGATTACACGAACATATGCTGCCATCACTGTGGTCATATCTTAGGGGTAGTTCCCAAAAGAAAGTGTGGTGTGCAAATCACAGGATACCAGGGATAATGTCTTACTGTCTCTTGAGCAGTTCAGCAGACCCAGATTTTCCTCTAGTCTTGAGATAGGTCACTGTTTCTTTAATTGAGGAAAAGGAAAGTAGTTGACTAAAATTAGAGATTGTGATATACCTAAAATATGTGCCTTTAAACACTGAAATCAGAGTCTGCCCAGAGAATTACACTGGGAAAGGTCCTTAGGGACTGAAACCAGCTGAGGGAACAGCAGATTCATCTCCTGTCCCATGGGATGGATGAGTGCTTACTGGTCGGAATGGCAGGCGTAAGGGCCTGCTGTATTTACATTGCGCCAGTTCTCTCTCTCTCCTGCTCTGCCAAGAACATGTAGTTGAATGTGCTTAAGTCAGATGCATGTATAATGAGACTGCACTCTATAGCTAGAGATAATGACGTTGGTAAAACCGAACTCTTGGTTGGCAGCCAGTCCCATAGTATGTCAGAGTTTGAAAGTTGTGTTTATTAGCTTGTTTACAACAATCTGACTTCAGTACAGGAAGAATTTTTTAAGATAGTATGTACTGTATGAAAGTTCACATTAGAGAAAATAAATGTAAGGAAGTAGTAAATATGTGGAAATCTTGCAGGGTAGCTTGCATGTGATCATTGCCAAAATGGGTGGTGAGCTTAAAACTGTTATAGGAACTTGGAGAAGGCAAAACTCAGGAGATCAGGGCAACTGCACATAACCTTGAAGTTTGGGCAAAAAGCAAGGGAAAGAAAATAAGCTGAGTGGGGAGTGAAGAAAGGGGGAAGGTGTACAGTCATCTTCATGATGTGGAGAGTTTACTCTGGGCAGCCCTGAGAGAAGTACTGAAGGTTTCCAAGGAAGACTTAGCTTCAGAGTTCCAGATTAACTATCAAGTTATTTTGAAATTATGAAATTTGCGCTGAGTAGGCCTGAGTTGTCACGAAGCAGTATGAGTTGGTCATTAAGAACCGTCTACTTTAGAACTGAAGAGATTCGGGTTCAAATTCCAGCTCTGCCACTTTTAGCTCTAAGAATGGCGATGCGTTACAAAGCCTTTCTGAGTCTCAGTTTGCTCATTTCTAAAAATGGGGGCAATAGTACCTATTTTATAAGATTGCAGTTAGGCTTAAGTTAGATAATCCATTTAAGGCACAGCATTGGCCCAGCTTGGCACAACACTCAATGTTAGTGGATGTTGATTTCAGCTTTTTGTAACTATCCATGCAGCTCGTTGTCTTTCTTACCAAACTTGGACCTCCTTCTCAGTGAATAGCTGCTCTAGCAGCATCCAGAAGTCAGGTAGTTATTCTCAATGTGGTCTTTCCTTATCCCTTTCATTTAAATAATGACAAATCCTATTGAATTTTTTTCCTAAACAGATCCTAGTCTGTTTTTCCTCATCTCTATCATCCTAGTCCAAACTAATATCATCTATTGGATAAGTCACTGCAACAACCTCCTAATTGTTCTCTCCGCATCTATTTTACTCCCTCTAATCCACTCTCCACTTACAAGATCACGTAGGCGTCTTTTAACAAGACAACTCTGATCTTGTTGCTCTTTTGCTTAAAACTCTTCAATGCCTATTCATTGCATTGAGGATCAAGACCAAACTCTTTGGCCTGTAGGATTTTGTGGCATCTATTTCCTACGTCCCCAGCCTCACTTCATGCGCTTCGCCAGCCTCGATCTCTAGGCTGCAGCTGCCTTGGCCTTCTCTTTCTTTTTCCAGAGCTCTGTGCTCAGCCACCTCAGGGCCTTGGCTTCTCCCTCTGCTTGCAAAGCTCCTTTGCCCCCACCTTTCTTGCCCATCTTTCAGATGTTAGCTCAATCTTCTCTTCCTTGCAGAAGCCCTCATTGACTTGAGCAAATCCATTCTTCTTCTTTGAGAACCTAGTGCAATTGTGATTAAAATGAAAATTATTCTTTTTTAATTTTTTCTTAAATGTCTCTATCCCCTCAATGGGAGAAAGTGCAAGGATGTGAATAAGGACAAGGTCCCCACCCTCATGGAACTTACCTTTTAATTGGGAGATTGACAAATAACCAGTAATTACATAAATACTAATTTAGGTATTTGGTAAACACTACTGAACAAATGGAGTGTTCAGTACATTCTCTTTTTGAGCAGTGCTGCCAATAATTCCATTTCCTTCTCTGAGAGTGGACATCAAAAACTCTAATACCATAAGTAAAAAGGACCCAAAAGGTTTTGTTTTCCTCTGGGACCCTGGGAAACTTGCCAAGTATCTCCAGCATTCCTTGTCCCAAGAGTGACATTCTCATTGGGCTGGAAAGACCACTCTGGACATTACAGGGCAACATTTTAGCCTGGAAGAGTCTGATTTTATTTATCATCTAGCTTCTGTTTTTGCTGTGTCTCTCCCAGCATGACAGTTGGGGTGGGCTGGGCTGGCCCAAAGTAGAGAGTGAGTGTCTCGGTGAGGTGCGATGTCATCGCTTGCCATGTGACTCCTGCCAAGATGTCTTGTTCTCCTCTCTAGAGCTGTCATGAGTCTTTGGGGTGATTGATATAGCATAGTGCCTCACTGTGATTCCTAATTCCATCTAGATGACAGACCCCTAGGATCAGAGCAATATGCCGGACTCCATTAATATATCTGCCATTCTCCATCTCCATCCACTGTGCTTCCTGGTGCTTTGAGAATTGAATCCTATTAATGAAAGTTTATTGCTTCTTTAAAAATAATTTCCAAAACATAATTAAAATACATGCATCATATAGTGTGGGTCACGAGAGGTCAAAAACTGTGTTAAAGCTTTACAGTACAGTTGATTATTTTAAATCTAAGGTTTTGAGATAAATGAAAACCAACCAAGTATCTGTAAGAGAGTACTGGTTTTAAAAGTGGAATATAACGCAGCCATTTAAAACCATGAGAAATAGCTGTGTGTGTTGTCCTAGAAAGATATCACTGGTGTATTAAGTGAAAAAAAAAGCAAGTTTCAGACTTTAATGTTTTAATAATTCCACATTTGTAAAATAAATATATAGATGTTTGTATCTGGGTATACGAGAGGGAGCGTGAGAGAGAGAGAAAAAGAATATTGATGAAATTGTACCAAATCACTAACAATGGTTATATAGGGGGCGGGGGTCCGGGGGCAGTAAGGGTGGTGCTGACTAGACTGGATGGTCAGTTGGATTTTGGTTGGGAGCCTTCATTTTTACTAATTTCTGAAATATATGTTTTAAACTTCAATTTTCTCTTTGATAGAAGTGGACACTTCTCGAATGCAAGAGTATCCACAATAATCTTTTAGCTGAAAGCGCCCCTGGGACAACACATTCCTCTCTTCACTGAGAACATTCTGACTTTAGTGTTAGGAGTTCCCTCTGAGTTGGGAGCACGGCAGGGAGCGTGGAAATCTTTCTGCCCAGTGTGTTCTCTCTACTTCTTGCAAAATGTCCTAGATCTTCTCCCTGAAGGAACCCTCATCATCTCCTGTGGGGGGATTCTTCCTCCCGCGGACCCTCATGTTCATCTTCGTTGACCCCACCCCAGTTCACAACCTTTTGTTTGATCTATTTCAATAAGATCTTTTCTAATCATCACAGTTTTTAAAAATCAGAACAATACTTGAGCATTGTAAAAAAAACGCTATCATTTCACAAGTAAAACATAAAAATGTCCCGAATTTGCCTTCTCCGCCTCCACAGCTGTATACTCTAGAGTTAACGACTGTAAATAGTAGCCACCTGTGAATTCCAGTCATTTCATATGCAATAAGCAGACTTGTTCAGTGAATATATTTTTAGTTTACTCAAATGGATTTATGTTTTAAATAAGCCTTTGAAGAAGGCTTTCCCTGTACATATTCTAATGAATTGCCTGAATGTGGTGTTCTTACCAACTTGCTTATCAGAAGATATATCAGTAAGGTCTTTTTCAGCAGCATGTGATAGAAAATAAATTGATTGGTTCAATTAGTTGAAAAATCTGGTTTCAGCCATGGCTCTCTACAGGGTTTGAACAATGTCATCTAGTCTAGCCCTCTCCCTCCATCTCTGTCTCCCTCTCCTCTTTGTCTCTGTCTTTCCTTCTCTTTCTCTCTGTCTGTCTCCCTCTCTGTCTCTGTGTCTATTTCTCTATGTCTGTTCCTATCTTTATATCTGAGGGGAAGATGAGATCCAAGAAGGAAGGAGAGTATCCTGGTAGGAGGTTGGGGGGACAATTGCACAGAACTTACGGGCCACTAGAGTCACTGGACTTTTACTCTCAGGGATGCTGTTTTCCTGTTGGATTCATTCTCAGGCTGGCTTCAGAAAAGTAGCCACAGGCAACATGAGTCTTAAACCATCCTGAATTCATGAGTCCACAGGAAGAGAAACGTAAATGCTATTTCTCATGGAAGAACTTTGGTTGGCTTTGCTTGAGTCAAAGACTCTTCTCTTGCCCAGTCATTGTGGTGTGGGGATGACGCAGCTGGTTGCTGGGCAGAGGTAGGCACTATGATTGCCGGCTTTACTGGAAGCATATGGCACTGGAGAATGGCAGTTCCCACTGGAAAGAGGGGTGTTGAGCAGACAAGAATAGCAGACATCACTTTCTCCTAGGCTGGCCAAGGGACCTACAGGTATCTTTATGGAGCCTCCACAACAAGACAGAGGTGTTTCAGCCCCAAGTCTTCTTTATATTAGGCCAACAATTGCTAGATCCTCCTCTGGCTTCACATGCCATACTTTTCAGACTTTAAGCCATTCTGATCCCCTCTCTCTGATCACGTTGTACTTTGTTCTATATTTGGCATCAAATGCAATTCCCTTTAAAAAAAAATCTATTTCACCTCATTGAGGATATCCTTCTCTATAGCAATTGCAAGATTTTCTCTTTGATATGTCTAACTGAATTGTCACCCTTCCTCTTGGCAGCTTGATGGAACTTGTGTTTTATCTACAAAATCCTCCAATAGTTTCTCAGTCACAGATTTTCTTTTAAAACAGGTTTACTTGTAAAACATACAATTCTGACTCAAAGGTTGCATATTTCATCCTGTGCTGGAGATAAATCTGTCTACATTTCTTAATGATCTCCCTGGAGCACAACTCAATTTTGTAATGTATAAATGAAAAGTATCTGTTATTTTGAACTTGTGTCACACAGTTGCATTGCTTTCCCCAATAGGATTTTATTTTTTTTTAATTTAATTTTTTTTGTAGGGAAGATCAGCCCTGAGCTAACATCCGTGCTAATCCTCCTCTTTTTTTTGCTGAGGAGGACCGGGTCTGAGCTAACATCTATTGCCAATCCTTCTCCTTTTTTTTCCCCCCAAAGCCCCAGTAGACAGTTGTATGTCATAGTTGCACATCTGTCTAGTTCCTGTATGTGGGACACGGCCTTAGCATGGCCGGAGAAGCGGTGCGTCGGTGCGCGCCTGGGATCCGAACCCGGGCCGCCAGTAGCAGAGCGCGTGCACTTAACCACTAAGCCACGGGGCCGGCCCCTCCCCAATAGGATTCAAATGCATTTCTGCAAGGAATGTGTATTATAAGTTTCCCCTTCTCACATACTGTTTGAGGACAGGTTCATGCTTTGTACATAATAGTAATATTTCTTGTGTTGAATTGCATGCTAGAGGATATCAACTCTTATTTTTGCATCCATTTTGTCAAATATTTATTGAGCACTTACTAATTGCCAGAAGCTGAGCAGAACACTGGAAGTGCCATGGTGAACAATCAAAAAAAGCTCTGAATCACAGAGATTTTAGTCTAGTGGAGAATACAGATAGTAAATAGGTAATTATAGTAAAATTGGTGGTCACTAGAATAGAATAAGGAGAAGTCAAAGGAGCTGTTGGAGCACGTGGCCTCCAGGGCAGGGAAAGCTCTCGGAAGAAGTGATACTGAAGCTGAGATCTGGGGATGATGTGGATGCCAGTAGGTGAAGGGGAAGAGGGTGAGGTTCCAGAAAACAGCATGTGCAAAGCTCCAGAGGTCTTTCAGTGACACATTATCAACTATAAGCTGAATTTTTAGCTTATTTTTCAGTGCTTTTCCCAACGTGTCCTAGTCTGTCTTTCCTATCTCATCTCCCACCCATGACTGATCTGTTATCATTTCCTGAGTCTGATGTGTTTCCTCCTAACTCCATATTGCTGCCTGTGTCTTGAGTTTCTTTTCTTTTCCTCATGAACATCCACCCTTCTTCAATACTGAGATACAATCTGTGAGCTTCTTCACTGACCAGCCAGGCTTCATTTCCAAAGATTTCTTGTTTCTTCCTCTGAACTCCCATAGAACGTTAAATATAAGCAAAGAGCTATAACCCATTTTAATAATTGGTCTATTTGTCTGTCTCACTCTAGACTCTTAGCTCCTTGAGAGTCATCCTTTATCTCATCTATTCTTGTGTTCTCCTTACAGGTCCACAGTAGCTGCTCCATGCATGTTTAGCTGAGCAGATGTGACTTGTAGTTGTTTGATATAACTCTGGTGTTAGTTTTTCTACCCTTTTAGGACTCTTGATATAGCAAGTAGTTAAGAATGCAGCCTGGGGTGCTAGACTGCCTGGATTCAATGCCAGCTTGACTAGTTATTAATTGTGTGATCTTGGTGAAGTTCCTTAAATTTTCTGGGCTTTCTCTTCTCATCAGTAAAATTGTGTTAATAACAGTATATTCCATTTGGAGTTTGTGAAGCATAAATTACTGAGAGCATGCAAAGAAGGTAAACCAGTGCATGGCACCTAGTAAGCATACAATAAATGTTACCCACAAGTAGTATTCCATTATCATTTGCCTTTCCAAATGCAAATTCCTGGTGGCTTTGGTGGTGCCTTCCCAGACACTGACAGTTTTTGTTTTTCTTCCCATTGCATAGCTGAGTGTCCTTGAAGGTTAGACCCAAGCCTTCCAGCCCTGGGTATCTCCCCTCTCTCCTTTGGAGAGCTCACACATTCCTGTGGCTTCATCTGCACCTGTGCTCTTGTCTCTTCTGCAGTCTTGTCCCATGCCAGGCTCCAGGGTCCTCTGGGCTCTGTTGAACAGGTAGCTGCCTGTTCAATATCTTGCCTTAAGTATCTTTCTGTTTCCCCAAACCCATTATGCTCAAAGTGGAAATTTACATTGTAAATTAATATCTTCTTCCACTTTGTACATCAAAGGTGCATTTATTAGTCATCTTTTAGTCATTTAAACGTTAATTCTTTGAGGTCATCTTTTACTTATCTACCATGACCAGCGGGATGCCACATCATAGTTACATTTTCATAAATATCTTTCAAATCCATCTTCCTCCTCTTTATTCCTTTTTCCCCATCCCATTTCTGGATTACTGCAGTAGCTTCTTAGCTATTATTCCTGTATGTTATCTAATCTGTCAAGTTCATCTTTAAATATGTCTTTTGTCTGTCTGCGTCCTTAGCTCAGAAAGCTTATAGGGCATTGCTTATTCTCCTTCCTCTTCCTAGATAGGGCTGTTTTAGTCTAGCCTCACCCATTTACCAGCATTACCAGGGTATATTTGGTAGATGTGGGTTGAAGTCCCAGTGCTACCATATCCTGGCTGTATCATGTTGGAGAAATGGATTAGATTCTCTGGACCTCAGTTTCCTCATATTTAAAATGTGGATGATGAGACCTGCATTGCAGAGTTGCTATAGGAATTAAATAAAGCATAGAATACACTTCCTAACACATAGTATGCCTTCAAAAAAAAGGGTGGTGTGTATAGTAGGAATAGTAGTTGTAGCAATAGAGAAGAAAGTGGACAATTATAATACAATTAGAAAAATGCTGTGTCACAGATATATACAAGGTACGGTAAAAAACCAGGGCAGAGGTGGGAACAAATCCATATCTCTGACAGACAGGAGTCTCTCTCTGTGTTTTTTGGGGCCAGAAAGAACTTTCTAGAGGATGTGATCCTTGAGCTGCGTTTGGAAGGGTCAGTGGGACAGTCATCCAGTGTCTGCTGGAAGACTGCTCCATTCACACATGCGGCAAAGTATATCTTGGTAACCTTTGTGTGTGTCCGAGTAAGCCCTGCCAAGATGTTTTCAGATGACATTTTGGGCAGGTTATCCTTTTTCCTTTAGTCTATAACAACTCAGGAAGACACTTTCCTAGACAGCTGACATCCCCATTCTTGCAAGTCTTCTTATCATGAAGATACAGAAGGATATTTAACAAAGAGGAACACAATAAACATTACATCTGCGGATTGCACATGGGATTATGATTCCTGCAAAGCTCCATTTGATGTCCTCCAGGTGTCTGACAGAAAAGAGTCTCTCCCTGTCCCCCCACCCCTACAGTTTTTCCTTCCTGGAACCCAGAGTTCTACCTCCGCTCTTGGCTATATTCTCAGCTCCCCTTTCTGTCCCTGGATCCTGGTGAATATCCCTGCTGGACTCTTCCTCATTGATGCTCCAGTGACTGGCAGCTTGCCAAGCCCCTTGGGAACCAGCAGGAAAGGTCTTTAGTGTTTTCTTACAGCTACTGCTGCTTTTCTCTCTTCTCTACCTCCTCAAAGGGGAACCGGAGGAACTAAACTAAAACAAAACCAGTTACTAACAGCAGGAAGATAAGTCTCTTTCTCTAGATCTAGGCTGGATCACCTCCCAGAGGGAAGACTACTACCCAGCCAGTGAACCCACGATTACCCTAGAGTTTATATTACCTGTTTACCCTTATAGGGGTTGTGCGTCACCATATAACATCTACCCCCAAACTTAGTGGCTTAAACAATAATGTATTATTATCAGATCTCACAATTCTGTGCATCAGGAAATTGGGCTTGGCTGAAGTCACTTGATGGTGTTTAGCTGGAGATTGGACTTTCCTGGAGGGTCCAAGGCAGTTCATCACACACAGGGCTCCTTGGTGGGGTCAGCTGGAAGGCTGGGCTCAGCTGGGCCCCTCTCCCTGTCCGTGTGGTCCCAGGTCTTCTATACATGATCTCATGTTGAATTTCTTATGTGACAGCTCATGGCTCTGAGAAACCAAGAGCCCTCTTAAAAATTAGTCCTGGCACTGGCATACAACACTTCCAATGGTCGAAGCAGTCCCAAGGCATCCCAGATCCAAGGGAAGAGGGAGACTCCCCACGTCTGGCTGGGAGGAGTGTCAGAGAATTTGTGGCCATCTTTAATCCACCACAACTACAACCTCTTACAAAAACTCAGATGTAATTAATCCCCCTTTTACACAGAAGAAAATGGAGACACAAAGACACCAAGCGATTTGTCCAAAGTCAAGGAAAACCTGTGAAAGAGCTGGGACTAGAACTTACTGATTTTCCTCTAAAGGCAAAAGGCCCTTGTACCTCATAGTTTACTGATTCAGTGGAGCTCTTTATCCCCTTCATCGTAAGTCTTGAAGACCATTTGCTTGTGCTTTGTGAATTAGAAATCGTGAAAAAATCTGTGCTGAAAGGTTTCTGTTTTCCTAATTTCATGCCAATACTCAGGTCTTAGCAGCCAGCTGCTACTTCATCTCTTCTCTCCTGTGACATGTCTTTTTTAGTTGATCTTGATTAGAGATTTGGTCTCAGTGATCATCCAGGATGCCATCTGCAGCCATCTCACATAGATGGGCTGGGCCTGGATTAAGTCCATGAGAGATTGCCACACATCATCAATTCACTGCAGGAAGCCAATAAGGTCTCAATGCTTCCATTCACCTTTAGGGACCAACTCATTCACCTTATTCTTTCTCAGAATCAGCTACTGGGAGAGATGTTAAACCAAGTGACTTGTATTTTGTTTATTAAATAATTTAGAGCCCCTGCTTCCAAAATGTATTTGAATATGATTACAATAATATGAAACAAATATATATATATAAAAGATCAGAGGGAATGGGAATAAAAATAATAACTGCTATTTATCAATCTTTGTGTGCCAGGAACTTCCTAAGTTTTAAACATATTATTTCTTCAATTCTCACAGCCAATCAATGAGGTGAACATAATGATCCCCACTTGATGGATGAGGAAACTGGGTCTTGGAGAGGTTAAGTAACTGATCTAAGACCACAGAGCTAATAAATGGTTAAGGCAGAGAGAGTTGGTACCCAGATGTGAGGACATAAAATTGACTGCTAAAATCTCCTCTAATTCTGAGAGCCTAGGGTTCCAAGTTGTTCTCCTTGCTCCTCTGCCTTCCTTGTGGTTGGGAGGGGAGGAAGAATTTTCCTTAATTGCAGGAATAGCGAGGAGGAGATTAGCATGGAGCTTAAAATAGATGACTGTCTTCTAAGAGTTGTCAAAGTAAATTGTGTCCCCAGAGACATTTAAAAGCAATTTGATCACACATTTACACATGGCTGTGGTCAGGGAAGCTGGTGGCTGCTCTACCAGAGGGATTTTAATGGAGTTTTATGAGCAATACTTTGAAATGTTTTGCATAAGAAATTGCTTTGTAAATACCCTTGCTACATCTTAGTTAATCCAGGCCATCTGGAATCTCGCTTGTCATTTGAACATTCATTTAACTACTTTGTAAAAGTTTTCTAGTTAAAGAAGAATGGGAATTGTCCAATGGAAGTCTACAGAACAGAGTTTGCAGGTAAATCTATTCCTGAGATGAGACAGAATTGCTTCTTCTGATGAATATTGTCCACCTAGCTTGTGAACCAACAACCCTTTCTCCTGAATTTGTTGTAATCCAGCTCCTTTGGCAGAGCATGCAACAGTGTTAATTGTGATGGACATTTTCCAGTTCAAAAAACTTTTAGTGACTCCTAGCATAGCATTCAGAAACCTCTAAGACAGTGGTTCTTAAAGTGTGGTCTCCAAACCAGCAGCAGCAGCAGCAGCACTTGGGAGAATGTCAGAAATGCAAATTCTTAGGCCCTATTCCAGATCTACCAGCCATCTGCGTTTCAGCAAACCCTCCAGGTGATTCTGCTGCATGCCACAGTTTGAGAACCACTGCTGACCCTCAGCCAGCCTTTTTAGGCTTATTTCCTTCTACTTCCTTACAAACACTCTACGATCCAGCTAACTTGTACTCTTTTATGTTTATATGGCTATGTAGACATGTATTTATGGATATGTATTTCATGTATATAAAATTCCTGTCTCCTGGCCTCTGTCCATGCTGTTTATAGCATCTGGATTACATTTTCTCCTTCACCATCCTTACCCAGTCTCTCAAGTCCAACTTAAAAGACACTTATTGGAGAAAGCTTTTCCCTATTCCTCTACTAGATATGACCTTTCATATCCCAAAAACTTGGTCCCACATTTTAGTGGAATTTATTTTAATTGGTGGTGATTAAGAGTTTATTATTTATTCAATCCATTTTGTGAGCATCCACTCTATATCTAGCATTGTACTAGGCATTCGGGATACAGTGGTGAACAAGGCAAACGTCTCTGAAACTTATAAGTCAGTTAGAGTAGACTTTTCTCACCTCCTGTTCTAGGTCACAGCTCTTTGAGGTGGTGCAGGTGTCTTGTACTTCTGGGTGTCCCCCCGGCTATACTAAGTTAGGGTGGGCAGGGTAGAAGGTGATGTACTAGTCTTCTCTGGTCTGTATAGGGTGCACGAGAGTGTTGTTCTCTCCTTGTGGCACCCACTCTTGAGAGGCAATGGCACATACAGAGGACATGGAGCCCCTGCCATTGGTGAAAATTGCCTCCTCTAAACCAGGGTTTCTCAACCCCAGCACTGCTGACCTTGTAGATTAGATGATTCTTCCTTGTGGGGGGCGCTGACTTGTACATTGTAAGACATTTAGCAGCATCCCTGACTTCTACCCACTGGACACCAATAGCCTCACCCTTCCCAGATGTGACAACAAAAAGTGTCTCCAGACATTGCCAAATATCCCTTGGTGAGCGGAATCAACCCTGGTTGAATACAACTGGGAATATTTTTACTTACAAAAGTAAGACTTCAGAGGAATGTAACAGCTCTCTTCAGATGTCTGTAAGACCACTATGCAGAAAAAAAATTAGAGATAGAAATTTTAAATTGAGCCAGAGGGTAAAACTAGAAGTTACAGAAAATCAATTTTGGAGGAAACTTTCTTAACTTCAGGATAGCCTTAAGTTTAGCATGTACTGCAGTAGAATTTGGTGAATTCCTGGTCCCTAGTGCGTTCTTGCAGGCTTGGGTACATTTCATTTTAGAGGGGATCTGGGAATTTCAGGATTCTGAGGATCCTTCAGGTTCTGAGATTCAGCCTTTTGTTTCTAAAGTGGGTTTTAAAGAATTAGAATAATCCCTTGGAGATTTAGGAGAGGTAGCAGAGCGAAGGGACAGCGATGAGGTTAACATCCTGGCCCTTGAGTCAGGCTGCCTGGACTAGATCCCAGCTCAGCTCTTACCACCCGTGGGACCCTGGACAAATCCTGATACTTCTGTGTGTCCGTTTCCTTATCTGTAAAATGGTGCATTTGTAGTTCCTGTCTTGAAAGTAGTTGTGAGGACTAAGTCAGACAATACTGATAGAGCTCTTGGTAAGTAAATGAATAGTAGCTATTATTATTAACTCAGCCAGTGCGCTTTGCCTGACCTCCAAAGAACTTGCAAATTTAACTAGCTACTTCTGTCTAGTGGTGTTGGACGTGTGTTGGGGGGCAGTTCATGATAGGATAAATATTTTTGTTATTTGAAGGGGTAATATAATCCAAATATAGGAATTAAAAAGTAGCCATGAAAGATAAAAATAAAGTTATCACGTTTCTATCTGGTCCTTGATCTTTAGACAAAGGTTAGAATTTTAAGGAAGCTCCCTTAGTCCGTTAACACTAGAACTCAATTTTTATTAATCATTTTATTCAGTGATGTTTATTTTCACCTACTTAATTTAGATTTTTGTATGCAGCCTTCAAGAGGATGTTTGTTTTTCTAGATTCTTTGCTAGAAAGCAAAGATTAGAAAGTTATAAGGAAAGACGGTAGAAAGACACGAGGTGGCTTAGGTAGGGCAGCTGCCTTAAGAGTGCCGAGGCCTTGGTAAGAATCTTGAACCCATACAAGTCAAGTGGGTACTATAATTTTAGCTCCAAATAAAAACCTTATATTCTCTACTCCATGCCACTTAAAAATCAAATTATGTTTATAGTAGGACAGAACACCAGATTGAAGATGTAGAGAAGATTGAAGTAAAACACATACCTAGACACAATTTGGTATTTCTCTTCTTCATCTTTATCTATCACTCACAATTCAGATAATCTATTTAAAATAAAATAAAATTCTTTTTTTCCCCTTTAGTTATTGCCAATTTTTAAAGTAGGGGATAAAGGACTTTTCCCAGGCTTGTCCAACAACCCCACATCATGCAAGAGTAACTTTCTACACCTGTCTGTGCAAGAGACCGTGGGTGTGTCCCAACTTAGCCCCCTTTGGAGTGAGCTGTGCAAGCAACTTTATTTCCACCATTCATTGTCCAGGGCGCTGACTGTGTACGTAAAATGTGTAAGGGGTTGGTAAAATGTGTATTACATCCACAATATCCCCCTTGAAGTTGAATTTCAAAAGGAAACTGTCACCACTATTTACTTCCCTGTAGCAGTAGCTCCTAGTAACCTAGAGTAATGCAAATTAAAGCGTAGAACGTTTGGACAGCAGAACGTGGGAAGATCTTATTGTCCACAGGATATTCATCATGCCGTGGGAAGCAGGGAACCACCCTGGCCAAGCCAGACTTAGAAAGAAAGGCTTTCATAAAAATGCTCTGAGCACCAATATAACCATATATTCTAAAGTCCTCTTCTGTAAATTTTATTGTCTTCCCAACATAACTCACTAAACGTCCACATCCACTCATGGAAATTGAAAGAATCTTCTCAGGTCAGACATCCTGGTTCCTCAGACTTACCTTTCTTTTGTCCTGCAAGATATTTAATTTGGCCATGTTTTTGTGAACTTTTGGATTTATGTGACATTGGAGACCCAAACCAAAATTCCTGAAATCCTGTCTTTAATCAACATTTTGGCACCTGTTCCAAACCTCAAAAATCATAAATTATACAGCAAAGATAGGGCAACATCTATTCTTCACTTATCCCTTGTAGGTAGATGAAGGAATGCTGTAACTTGAGCTGTGATCTGGAAGTATATTGAATAAAACAAAGACATTCTTACTCAGAACAAAGTGTCTATGAAGAACATGTCTGGCATTAAAACCATTTTTACTGAGGCAGGATACTTTGGTTGCAAGTAACAAAGATGGCCTTTAGCCAACTTGATTAGTTTGCTAGAACTGTTATAACAAAGTTATAACACAAACTGGGTGGCTTGGAACAAGAGGAAATTTATTCTCTCATGGTTGTAGAGGTCGGAAGTCTGAAATCAAGGTGTCAGCAGGGTCATGCACCCTCTGAAACCTGCAGGAAAACGATTCTTCCTTGCCTCTTCTAGTTTCAGGCAATCCTTGGTGTTCGTTGACCTATAGATGCATCATTCCAATCATCCATCTTCACATAGCCATCTTCTCTCTGAGCATATCTGTCTGTGTTTCCAAATTTCCCTTTCTATAAGGACATTAGTCATATTGGATGAGGGCCCACCCTAAGGGCCTCATTTTAATTTTATTACCTCTGTAAAGATCCTATTTCCAAATATGGTCATATTCCAAGGTACTGAGGGTTAGGATTTCAACATATCTTTTGGGAGAGGGGGGACACAATCCAACTTATAACACCACCGTAAGCAAAAAGGGAAGTTATTGGAAAGATATGAGGTGGCTTATTTAATTGAAGGAAGAGCTAAAGAATGAGGATCTGAAGGGGTAAGAGCATGGCCGCCCCAAAGATCCAAGGAGCAGGAGCTACTCTCAACCCTGCCAGGAGGCTGCTGTGGGACCTCCGCTGACTTTCCCATATTTGCATCACTCTGCGTGACATGCAGAGTTCCAGGAGAAAGTCTGACTGAGTCACTCCCCGGCCAGAAAAGTCAGAGTCTCATCATCTGCTTTCCCAACAACATTACAGAAACAAAGGAGAGATAATTCCCAAAGGATTTGAGATGTTATTACCAAGAGAATGGAGGAAGGATGCTAAATGTACAAAACCAAATGTCTAATCTAGGCCCTCTAGCAGGAAATGAGGAAGGAAGCAAAATATGAAAAAAAGTATATTTTCATATAGTCCAAATTCATCATTAACTCTATGTTAATAATAAACTTCTGATGCTTATTAATATAGCCATTGAGAAAAAATTGCCACTCTGATAGAATTTGCCTTTCTTATAAAGTCAAGAACACGGAGGGAATTATAGCTAATCATGATTGTTTCCATTACTGAGTTCTCTTTAGTTAGATTTGGCTACCATGTCAGTTTTATAGATAGAGAAAATGAGTGTCTAAGTTAGCCTCTCTCCCATTCTTTGGTCTGTTGTTCCTTGCACTTTGGTGCAGGTCAGGACACCCACTGCCTCTCTGGCCACAGGAAGCTGCCTGGCACAGTGTGGTCAGCTGCTCCTTGATGCCTTGGAGGGAAGGGTGTATCCTCCCCTCCCAGCCCTGAGGCACCCACTTCTCATGCTTGCAATACTGGGCTCTCCTCATTCCACGCTTTCTCCCAATTCATCCTACCACCACCTCTTCAAAGAATATAGCCATTGTTATGTTAGTTACGCTTTGGATTAAGAAAAGAAAAGAAGAGGTGGGAAAAATTAACAGAGAGAACTGCATAAAATGAGGAGTATAAGGGGGTGGCTCGTCATTAAATGGTATAAAATCTTAAAGAATAGACTTAGCCTTCAGGCTGTCTTTTTGCAGTTTATTCTTTGACTCTTCCAAAGACAAATAGCTGAGAGACTTACTGTGATATTTTGCCTGTTGTCAAATTCCGTGAACTGCCTGGGCATGGAAGTGGTGATCTCCAAGGCTGGAGTAACATGCAAGGAGCAGTCTGGGACTTAGAGACTAGATCATTGAGTCTGGCACGTTGCACCTCTATCTGGAGGTAAGCAGAAAACTAGTACAATAGGCAGAACATGGACTCAAAAAAGGATGAACAGTGGTCCCCTGAGGAAGATCAGACCATGATAAACGGGGTGAGGTGGTCTCTACCAGTAGGTAGGAAATTATGGAACAGGAAATGTTTGAAATTTTACATTCTTGGCATCAGAGAAACAATTAAATGGTCCAGCCCAGAAGTAACACGTGTCAATTCTGCTCACGACTTATTAGCCAGACCAGTCACTTGGCCTAACTCAACCACAAGGAGGCCAGGAAGTACGTGTGCCCAGAAAGGGGAACTGGACATACTTAGCAAACAGCAGTAATGACTTCCACTTGTCAAAATGCAAACTCCAGGCCCCCCCCAACAAGCTCTGATTCAGGAGATCCTTGGAATCTGCATTTTAAATAGGCCTCCTCAGGTGAGTCTGATGCAGAGGAGCAAGGTGGAGTCCCTGGACCACAATTTAAGGCACAGCGACTTAGGGCATCTCTTCAGTATAGGCAGGTGATCAAGAGGACAGGGACACATCTGAGATACAGTTCTCAGAGCTCAGATGTAGGGCCAAGCCTGGGTCACCTCAAGTTGTTATCAAAGAGGGCGACAGATGTCTGGACACTGAGGCCCAGAGGGCTGGACAGAAGCTCCTAAAATGCCCAGGCATGAGGGTAGTGTTGGAACTGTGCCTGAGAAAGAGCAGACCCTCAGGTGTGTGTCGAGCTTCCTTAGGAGAGGAAGAGGGAGGTGGGGCTGACTCCAGGCAGTGATTCTCAGATGTGATCTCAAGTTTCTGTTTATATTAGCAGAAACTCATTGGCCAATATAACATTTTATTGTATAATTGTGGTTTTTCTTTCCTCTGTTCTTTTCTTGCTTCTCTCTCCCTTCTCCATCCCTCTCCTTCTCCCCTCTTCCTCTCATCACATCTTTCTCCCTCGTCCCTCTCATTCCTCCTTTCCCATGGCACCCACCCCTCTGTTCTGTCTCCAGGTATTACGCCATCTGCTGCCAGCCTTTGGTCTATAGGAACAAGATGACCCCTCTGCGCATCGCATTAATGCTGGGAGGCTGCTGGGTCATCCCCACGTTTATCTCTTTTCTCCCTATAATGCAAGGCTGGAATAACATTGGCATAATTGATTTGGTAAGTACCCACGCAGACCCCACTGGTTTACTGTCTGATTAACTTTGGTTTGCTTGGGGTTCTACATAAACAAACAATATCACGTTGGGTGGATATTCTAAGAAAGATTCTGGTACTGATCTGAGTAACAACAGTAACAGCAAAAAAAGCAGGCTAACATTTTTGAAAGCTTACTGTATGCCAGAAAGTACACTAAATACATATAATCCTGACAACGTGCTTTTGAGAAAATTAAATTTTCCCATTTCAGAGATGAGAAAACTCAGGCTCAAAAAAGGTGAAGTTGAGGGCCGGCCCGGTGGCGCAAGCGGTTGGGTGCGCACGCTCCACTGTGGTGGCCCTGGGTTCGCCGGTTCGGATCCCGGGCGTGCACCGATGCACCGCTTGTTAAGCCATGCTATGGCAGCGTCCCATGTAAAGCAGAGGAAGATGGGCACGGATGTTAGCCCGGGGCCGGTCTTCCTCAGCAAAAAAGAGGAAGATTGGCATTGGATGTTAGCTCAGGGCTGATCCTCCTCACAAAAAAAAAATTAAAAAAAGGTAAAGTAACATGCCCAATGTCACACAGCTAGTGAATAGCAGAACAGGTGTTCACAGCTTAGCAGTCAGACTCCAGAGTTTGAGGTATGTGATGTGCCCCAAGAGGCCTTCATCCCATTCCATGCTGAGAGTCTATGAGGCTTACAATGACCCACAGAAAACATGTGGGTGGAGGCTTCTAGAGAATGAAGGGAGCGCTGGGCCAGGAGTCAAGAGAACTGAGCACTGAGCCTAGCTCTGTCACTGACCCACTTCCTGGAGGGCTGCGATGAGAAGATCCCTTGGTCCTCAGTGGAGAATAGCATCTTCCAGTGGTATCTTCCAGTGGTATAGGAGAACAGCGTGTGGCACACATGGCAGGCATTTGCCAGCCCCTCTTCCGATGATCTTTCAGACATGTCCAGCTCTGACATGCTGCGTTTGTATTACCGGACTTGTAAGGAAGATCAAAAGCTGTGGTCTGGATTCGTTAGCAGGGATATATGTTCCCTAGGAAGCTGTCAGGCAGGCACTTTAAAACTGATCTCAGGACCACGTGGAGGTAGAAGGGGAATGGAGAGGAGAGACTGAGAGCGAGCTCTGGCCCAACGGGACCAGTCAGAGCAGGAGCTGCCCCTTCCTCTCTCCACCCCATTCCCAAGCCCCTAATCTTGCCTTGTTCTTTGTCCAGGAAAGGATATCCAAACCAAGGCTGGGCCAGGATTGGCATGTGGTATGTGAGAACAAGAGTTCCTTGGGCTTCTGAAAGAAATGCTGGGGACAAAGGAGTGGAGAAGTAAAAGGGGGTCCGGACAAGGGAGACTGTATGGATGTTTTCTTGAATCCTACCCCTCTTCTTTCAAACTTTCAGTTTTATCATTCTTGGGGGAAATGAAATTCAAGTTTCTAACAACCAAGAGAATAATAACAATAATGGCCACAATTGTGGAACACTTACTGTGTGCTGAGCCCCGGGTTAATGTAATCATTGTTATCTCACTCAGGCCTCACAACAATGCTATGAAGCAAATCCTGTTATTGTCCTCAGGAAATTGAGGATCAGAGAGGTTAAGTCATTAGCTGATATCACATTGGTAGGGAGTGGTAGTGACTATATCTAAGGCCAGGCTTACTGGACTTTCAGAGTCTATGCTCTTAATACAAAAAGTTTTCACCGAGTTCTACATACTAGCAACAAGCAGGATTAAGAATTTAACATGATACCATTTGCAGTAGAATGAAAATCAAATACTTAGGAATAAATCTAACAAAAGATGTGCTAGACATTTACACGAAAAATTATAAAATATTACTGAAATAAATTTTAAAAGACTTAAGGGAACTTAAGATTTAACGTTGTAAAGATGTGGATCTCCCTCAATTGTTCTATTTTAACTCCAATCAAAATCCTAGAAGACGCTTATGGAAATTGATGAGCTAATTCTAAATTTTATAGAGGAAATGCTGAGATATAGGCCTAGCCAAAACCGGCTAGGCCTATATCTTAAAGACCTATATAGTCTTAAAGGAGATGAGCCACAGTTTGAAGACTTTAACTACCAGATACAGTGTGTGCAAGCAGACTGGGAAGGGAGGAGACGTTAACTCCACTATTGGTAGGGTAGGTAGAGTGAAGAATGATTTTGTCCCTATTTTATTTCTACTCTTTGCTGGGGCCCTCAGCCCCTTGTGGACAGACAAGCCCTCTGAGCCCTGGGATATGGTTATATTCCTTTTCTACCATCATGGTTCTATGTGCTGTAGGCTGATAAGAAAATGAAAACTTTGCTGATAAACCTTCTTCTTTCTTTCCTTTCCCCTTTTCGCTTATTCTTCCTTCTCTGTCCCCATCCCCTTCTTTCTACTTTCCAATTCCTCCTTTTCTCTTCTTCTTTTTCATCCCTTTTTCTTTTGTTACAATTTTCCTCGTTCCCTTCCTGCTTCTTCCTCTTCACTTTTTCCTTCCCTTTCTCCCTCCCTTCCTCGCTTCCTCTCTCCCGCCAACTCTCAGATAGAAAAAAGGAAGTTCAACCAGAACTCTAACTCTACATACTGTATCTTCATGGTCAACAAGCCGTACGCCATCACCTGCTCTGTGGTGGCCTTCTACATCCCGTTTCTCCTCATGGTGCTGGCCTATTATCGCATATATGTCACAGCTAAGGAGCATGCCCACCAGATCCAGATGTTACAACGGGCAGGAGCCCCCTCGGAGGGCAGGCCCCTGCCGGCAGACCAGCATAGCACTCATCGCATGAGGACAGAGACCAAAGCAGCCAAGACCCTGTGCATCATCATGGGTTGCTTCTGCCTCTGCTGGGCTCCATTTTTTGTCACCAACGTTGTGGATCCATTCATAGACTACACTGTCCCCGGACAGGTGTGGACCGCTTTCCTCTGGCTTGGCTACATCAATTCTGGGTTGAACCCCTTTCTCTACGCCTTCTTGAATAAGTCTTTTAGACGTGCCTTCCTCATCATCCTGTGCTGTGATGATGAACGCTACCGAAGACCTTCCATTCTGGGCCAGACTGTCCCCTGTTCAACCACAACCATTAATGGATCCACACATGTACTAAGGTGAGTGCTTAGGGGCTTGAGAGATTTTGTTCATTTGCATGGCTCAGAAGAGTTAACTCTCCAGTTTTCTGTTTCCAGAGGGGTTATTCTTGAAAACCTGTGCAGTGTTTGCAAAGATTAAAGAAAATTCTACCATCTGGTCATGGAATAGAGTCGTGAGTGAGGATTCAGGATCTGGGGGAAGACTGACCTACGTTGAAATCCAGTCTCCATAGTTCTATGGCCTTGGGCAAGTCTTTAACCATTCTGAACCTTAATTTCATTTTTTTTAATTGAGATCATAATCACTATATCTATATCCCACGGTTTTTGTGAGGATCAAATTAGTTAATGTACATAGCACATGTAGTACAGAGCCTGACACCTAGTAAGCACTTAGTAAATATCATCTACTATTATTTAAAGGTAGTATTTTAGGGTAGTGGTTACAAGCATGGGCTTTAAGGTAAAATAAATTTTATTTTGACTCTCAGTGCCACTACTAACCATTTGTATAATCTCTCTTGGTTTTATTTTCCTCAACTGTAAAAAAATGGTAACAATAATGGTAACAATATCCATCTCATAGAGTTTTTGTGACAATTAGAGATAATGTGTCCATATAGGGCCCATAAGCACTCACAATACTACTAATGCTGTTATTAATATTAGTAGGAGTAGTAGTAATAGCATCTTGCCTGATACCCTAAGATGGTCATAAAATAGCATGATAGACTAAAATAAGGAGAATGATAAATGTACAAGAGTAATGCCATGTGATATGTGATGTAACGGTTATGGGGCAATATAGAGTGGGGATGTGAGCAGGAAAGAAGCTGATTTGGCTTCAGGGAATCAGGGAAGGCTTCACAGAACAGCATTTTATAAGAATTTGAGACTTGGAGGAGATATCAAGGAAGGAATTCCAGGCAGAGAGAACAGAATGGAATAGGAAAGAACCTGGACAGGTCAAGTGATTTACCCAAGGTTACATAGGTTGATGGAAGCAGGAGTGACTTTGGAGTTGAATATTCAGTGACTAGTCATGATACCTCTCTCTAAACCCTGAGAATTTTCTGGCTCCCCTGAGCTAGAATTGTTCTCAGCTGTGAAAAGCCGTGTGCCATAAGTACACTCATCCTGTAGCAAAGATGAATTGTCAACATTTTTTTTCTTTGCCCTGAGATACACAGGAATTTCTAAAGAGCAATTCCTTCTTTGAGACAAGCATTTAATTTTTCTGATGATGACAGTATTCATCTGTTCTGGCAGCTGAAAACTGGGGAATTTTCATTTGCATGTGTAAGAAAAGAAGAAGAGAAAATGGGAATAGCTATGAAATATAAATGCTTTGCCTCAGAGGCTGCTCAGAAGCATGAATTCAGTTTTCTGCTACCCGTGTGGGCAGACTTGTAGCTAAAGCCCAGTATGGTGTAGAGATTCTAGGTGGCAGAAGGGCCTCAAAGTATACTCCTATAGGCTGACATGCTCTCCTAACTATTATGCCTTAGCAAGTGTCATAGAAAGGACCCACCCATAAAGTAAAGTGTGTGTGCAAGAACTTCTGTGTGGGTGCCAGAGAGTTTTTAGCTATTTAAGCTAGCAGTTGCCTGAGTACAGGCTGTCAACATCTTACAAACAGAATATGCTCCAGCAGAGCATTTGCTAAGTCAGTTGTTTAGAATTGGGTGGCCTTTTCCCATAGAAACAGTCATAGAAAGAGTTTGAGGGTTTCTAGGGCAGCCCAAGAAGTCCTGTTTTACTAATACTGTACTGTTTTATCCCTGCTGCTTTTGGAAATCTGCAGTGGAATTGTAAAGCAGAGATAGTAGTTTAGAGATGGC
Source organism: Ceratotherium simum simum (assembly GCF_057802395.1). NCBI lineage: Eukaryota > Metazoa > Chordata > Mammalia > Perissodactyla > Rhinocerotidae > Ceratotherium > Ceratotherium simum. Next base: position 28,547,069 of record NC_141903.1, read on the forward strand.
TTATGGATATACTCTCCATACTTTATTCTTTGCATTTCTTCATGAGGTCATGAAAAACGCAGGAAATTGGTCTGAGATATTTTTCTGTGGAGGTGAGGAATCTCATAAGAGTAGGGGCAGCGTATACAGAGGAGAGAGGACTCTGAAACCTGAATCCTCTAGGGTGTAAGCCTTGCAAGGGCAGGAATCCTACGTGTTTTATTCACTGCTACATACCGAATACCCGATATGTTGCCCAGTGTGTAGTAGGAACTTAAACTCTTGTTGAATAAATGAACAAATCATGCAATTAATTCTTCAGATCAATTGTTTTAACTTGACACAACTTAAGAAAAAATTCGTATTTTTCTCAAAAATCCCACAAATAGGACATCAACAAATTCAGATGAATTCAAGAAATATAAAACCCAAACTATCAGAAGTAAAATCAGCTTTTATCCTGCTAATCCTACCCCTAGCCTCAGAGACAACAGTTAACACTAGTCTGGTGATCTTTTCAATGCATTTACAAACATTCATAAAAACTTATGGATTCATAGATTTTTCTCCCTTTACTTTATATAAATGGGGCCATTGTCTATGTACTTTTCTGCACCTTGCTTTTTATCCCTTAACAATGCATTTTAGAGATCATTCTACCTCAGAACATATAGATCTAACTCATTCTTTTTAACTGTTCTGTACTAAATAATCTTCTATACCAAAAATATGGATTAAAATGTATTTAATTATTTCCCATTAGTGGATGTGTAGGAGTTTCCAATCTTTCGCTATGACAAACTGTACTGTTTTTAATGCTCTTGAACACATTTCTTTGTGCATATGCCAGTATTTCTCTCAAATAGCTACCTAAAGTGAAATTGCTCTATTGACATGTATGTGCGTTTAAAAATGTTATGTTTACCATAAAATCGAACTCCTAGAACACTGTAGTGATCATTCTCATCAGCAGAGTGTGAGGGTAGCCTCTACTCCTTCCCCTCACCAACACTGAATATTATACATCTGTTACTATTTTGCTAATTTAAAAAACGCTTTCATTTAATTTGCATTTTCCAGATGATTTAGAAGGTTAAACCTCTTTTAAATTAATTATTTTATTTATTTATTTTTGTGTGAGGAAGATGAGCCCTGAGCTAACATCCATGCCAATCCTCCTCCTTCTTTTTTTTTTCCCTTTTTCTCCCCAAAGCCCCAGTAGATAGTTGTATGTCATAGTTGCACATCCTTCTAGTTGCTGTATGTGGGACGCCGCCTCAGCATGGCCGGACAAGCGGTGCATCGGTGTGCGCCGGGGATCTGACCCCGGGCCGCTGGTAGCAGAGTGTGTGTACTTAACCACTAAGCCACAGGGCCAGCCCCTAAATTAATTATTGACTAATTTAAAAGTTATTGACATACATTTCTCCTTAGGTGAACTACATCTTCATATGTTTGGTGCTTTATGTGACAACCTTGTTGTATTTTTCTTATTAATTTCTGGATGTTCTTTATTATATTCTGAATATTAGTCCTTTGTTACATATAATTTGCAAATACATCTCCCCATCTTCTGCTTGCTTTTGAACTTTGGTTAACTTTTGTCATAAAGAAGTTTCAAATTTTGAAAACACTATTCTTATTTGACCTCTTACAATTGTCCCATCTTCCTTCTTGAAATAGTTTCCACATTAATTTTCCTAAACACGATACTTGCCTGGTTTTCCTCCTAACTCACCAGCAACTCTTTCTTAGTATTTTTTACAGGTTCTTCCTTCTCTATCTGGCCTCTAAATGTTGGAGTTCTTCAGGGCTTGGTACTTGATACTCTTCTCAGACTACATTCTTACTTTATGTTATTTAACTATCCCTAGCTTTAAATACCTATTTTCATGCTGTCGACTTCTCTTTAATTAATATCTCCAGGTCATAGCTGTCCTCTGAACTCCAGACCACAAGATCCAATTTTCTTCCTTGACTACCCCATATAGGTGCCTCTTAGGAATCTCAAATTTAATGCATCTAAAACAGAATCATTCTGTATCCTGCCCCCTAAACACAAATTCCCTGAATCTTCCCTGTCTCCATAAATGGAACCGTCATCTACCATGTTACTAAATCTAGACACTTTTCTGTGGCTCTGAGGAAGAACTAACGTTAGAAGACAGATGTAAAGATTTAAAAAAGAAAAACCAGTTAGCTGGTATTGAAAATATGGAGTTAAATAGAAGTAAATGTAAAATCCAACCATAGGGGCAAAATATAAATCACAGAAATGTAGGATGATGCCTGAGCGAATTTATAGCTGCATGTGTAAAATTTGGAATTTGATAAGTGTGCCTTCATTTTCCTCATCCAAAGCATCCATTGACAAAGTACTGGATAGGTCACTAGAGACCTCCTTCCATGTTATTAATCATAATTATGATTATGATGCCTAACATAATTCCAGAAGAGAATGTGCCAGTTATTGTATTTAAGAACTTTGAATACATCATTGCATTTAATTTTTACAACAACCAAAGAGATTGGTATTATAATTATCGTCATTTTAGAGATGAGGAAACCAAGGTTTAGAGAGAGAAAGTAATTTATCCAAAGTCATACAAATAGTAAATGTTGGAGCTAGATTTCAGACGAAAGTCTTCCTGACCCCAGAGCTCAGTCTAGTCCAGGCCACTTAGAGTCAGGGTTAGGGTTATCATTTCTCACATTTATCTTGACTCTGTGGATAAATATAGTGAGCCATTTATCAGTCTATCAACTCTGTCTTCCTGCTCATGTTTCTCTATCTTGTCTCCAAACTGTGGAAGACTAGTAACTTGTTCGAATCCAGGCATTTTTCAGTCTCTTTTCTAAAAAGAAAATAAGGTTATGTCAGATGGGCCTATTCTTAGTAATCTCATGTTGACTCCTATCTCTGGGTACCCAATGACTACTCAAAGAAATAATCAATTTAAAAGAAGCCCACCTCAGGATGGATATTGAACTCTTCCCTCTATAGTTTGCAGAACACACCCTTTTTACATTTTTTCAACTGGGGCGTTTGTTCTTTTCTACTTTCTCTAGGTGGCAATGGCCTGCTTACAGTGCTATTTTTCATGGCATTTGTGTTGCTTTAGATTATAGAATTCTTTATTTAAATTCTGTAAGATCAAATATTTCTTGAGGGTAGAACTTATGGCTTTCTCTTCTCTATGTACCATACAGTCCCTCACACAGTGTCTACAAAAGAGCAGATGATCAAATGATCTATAATAAATTTTTAATAATGAAATGTCTTCAGGTTTATGAAAGATTAAAATACTAAAGATTGAAAATTATCTGTTTTTTTTTAAATCTTCCCTAAGACTTAGTCTGCAACCAGGAATCACATTGAGGAGAGGCAGGTCATGACAATACTCTGAAATTGTGGAGCCTTTTTCTCTTAAAGCCTTTTTGAGAAAATGGAATTTTACTTTTCCAGTTGAATTAAAAACAGGCCAGTCTGGCCTCAACGGTTTAGAATAGTAGGTCTTCCAATCTTCGTCCCAGCCTTGTGGCCCTTTGATTTACATAACATTTTATTATTGAACAAGCAGATGGATAACCAATAAAATAAAATATGTTTTTGCAAGACATTCTTAGAGAACTTTGATCACTCAGATTGTAGTAACAAGAGTACACAGTAGCAGAGACGTCTGCAGTTGTGTGTGGTTGTTATCTGTTGGATAAGTATGTTTTTTGGGAGTATCCAGCCCATAATCAAAACAGAAGTGAAGATACCATTTGGTTGGTTGATGAAATAGTTTGTCTAGATGTATAGGTTACATAGCCTCTTAAAAAATAGTTTCCAAACATGAATTATTGTCATATAAATGCTTTCTTGGGCAGTTTTAATTTGTATGCACGTATATATTAGAAAAAAGTATAACACCAGTGTGTGGACAATGGGTTCTAAGAGGTTCACCATGTGTGTGAACTGATTCTTAGTGAATTTGGAGCCAGCTTCTCTCTCCTTGTCGCATCCTTAACCTGGTTCTATAGCTATGTTTTCCCATCCACCAATACCCCTCTTAGTCTTATAGAAGTCACTTTTCCCACTCCAGGAAACTCACATCAAACATAATGGCAGAGAAGGGAAGAAATAACCTGTATTCCTACTCAAGTCAGGAGTTGGACGAGGATGCCTTGTCACCTCTACTGTTCAACATTGTACAGCAAAATGCAAACGACAGAAGGAAGAAATATGAGGTAAAAAAGTGGGAAAAAAAGAGCCAAGCTGCCATTATTTATAAACAATATGGTCATCTACGAGGAAAATCCACTGTATGAAATACACTATGAAAATTAAGATATTTCACAAGGATGTCCAGATACTAGATAACACTTGACATTCAGTGACTCCTACGTACTAGAAATAAACAACTGGAATGTGAATTAAGAAAAACACTACCGGGCCGGCCCCGTGGCTTGGTGGTTAAGTGAGCGCGCTCCACTGCTGGCGGCCCGGGTTCGGATCCCGGGCTCGCACCGACGCGCTGCTTCTCCGGCCATGCTGAGGCCGCGTCCCACATACAGCAACTAGAAGGATGTGCAGCTATGACACACAACTATCTACTGGGGCTTTGGGGAGAAAAAATAAAATCTTTAAAAAAAAAAAAAAAAGAAAAACACTACCATCCACAGAAGCAATAACTAAAGTTACTAAAAAAATATAAAATAAAAGTGTAAGACCTTTATTGAAGGAAACTTTAAAACTTTCCTGAAGGAGACAAGCAGGAATATTGCTGCTTGTTCACTGTTGATAGCAGAAGAGATTGCTGTCAAATCCAAAATTTTCTTGTGAAGTTACAGGAGACTCCTCAGAAGTCCAGGTTTGCAGATTCTGGATCTTGATTCATTAGGTTCTGAGGTTTGAATCACAGTAACTGTGTGCTGAGCACCTAATGTGCCAGGCACTGTGTTTGAGGTGGTAGATATAAAGGTGAACGAGAGTTGGTGACTCTCTGAGCTCACAGCCTAACTGAGGAAAGAGACACATAAGCAAATAATCACAGTACAGTGGACATCACTGGAGTTGTGCACAGATTTAATGGGAGCTGAAGGATTACTACCTTCAGTTTCCTTGTCTTCATTGATGAAGGTCATCACTGTTCCAATCTTTCCTCATCGTCACTGATGTTGGTCATCACTCTTCCAGTCTTTCCTCGTCATCACTGATGATGGTCACCACTGTTCCAATCTTTCCTCATCATCACTGATGATGGTCATCACTTTCCAGTCTTTCCTCATTGTCACTGATGATGGTCATCCAGTCTTAACTTGAATTCCTGCAATGAGAGAATCTTACTACTTGATGAGCCTACTCAATGGTTGGGCAGCTTTAGAGTTTGCAAGGTCTTCCTTTTAAAGGTAGAAGTCCCTATGACTTTCCTTTTAAAGGAAACTTAAAAGTTTCCTTTAAAACTAAAGGGACTTCTACCTACTGGCCCTAGTTCTGTCTTGAGCAAGGGAAAACCAGGCTACATCTTTTATATTGCTTTTCAGTATATTTTTGTTACATGTCCCTTTGAGGATTTTCTTTTACAATCTAAATTTCCCAACTTCTTCCATTACTGTCCATGCAATATTGTTGAAGGTTTGGAGAACATAATCATGTCTCTTTATTTGCAGCTATTATTTTTATTTTTCTTGATCATTTTTCCTCCAAAGTATGGTCAGAAGACTACTTGCATTAGAATCACTAGGGAGCTTAGTCAAAACACTAATTCCTAGGCCCCATTCACTGAACTGGGGCAGGTTAGTGAAAATGACATTTTTGCCAAGATGACTCTTATGCGTATTAAACTTTGAGAACCACAGTCCTAGACTTTCATGGATTGGAATGGTCCAAAGTGTACTGGCATTGATTGTGCTCCAGGGTTATGGCACATATTATAATTCTTAGGTTCTTTTAGAGTCTCTTAAAGGATAATAATTTTATCTGACTTTAACTAGTAAAAAATGGGAGAAAATTCCTTTAGAAGCTTGTCTTAGCTTAGTCATTCTTCAAGCCAAGTGATTCTTCCCACTTGGGAAGTATAGTGTGACCAATATAGACTATGACACATAGTCACATGGGTGATAGGTGACAGGAACAAGCCATATTGATTTGATTTGTGGTTCTTTAGTGTTTTGATTCTGTAGTTCTTTGTCTACTGGATAAATGCCAAGGATCTTTCTAGTCTTGTTCACTGCTGTATCTTCAGAGCCTAGTAAAGTGTCTAGAACATTGTGAGACTTGACAAGGGGATGAAGGAGTGCTTCTGTCCCTTCTCCCCTGGCTTAACTTCTCTTCTGTTTAACCGTCTCCTCAAATATTAGCTCAGATGATCCAAGGCAGAATCAGGGAATTGGAGTGCTGATGGTAACCTTAGAAAAGAGACTTCTTCTACATGAAATCTGTTGAGGATTCCAAATTTGGCTTCCTGGGTGAATAATCCCTGACCTGCCTATCTCACTCCCTCATTGTGAAAAATCAAAGAAGATAATGGATGTGAAATTGCGCTGCTAACTGCAAAGCTCTGCCCTCATGGGAGAGATAATTATGTTATAAGCACAGACTATTTATAAATTAGTTAAGACAGGCAGAGATTGCAGGCAAAGTTTAGCAGAGTTTCTCTGCTGGCATGCCAGGCTTAGCTATCTTCCCTCGTTCTCCAAGTTTACACCTTGCTCAAATCTAGGGCGCTCACCCATTTCCCGAGAAGGCTGAGAACTTCTGCAGGCACTTTCCAAAGAACTTCTTGTCTATCTAACTTGGCTATTGGCTACCATCCTCCATTATCCACTCTCAATCCCCCTGATAAACAGATTTTCCATTGATTTAGAGATCTCTAGAGCTATGCTGTCCAATAGGGTAACCACTAATCACGTTCCAAGAGCTCAGTAGCCACATGTTGTGAGTAGCTACTGGATTAGAGAGTGCAAATGTAGAATATTTCCACCATCGTAAAAAGTTCTATTGGACAAAACAGCTCTAGAGCTATATGATCCTTCTCTCTGGAAGGAGGAAATACATGCTTTCCCTCAGACTTACTAACTATTATCAACCAAAGCTCACTAATAAATAAACCAATTCTAGTGGATGTGCTATATAAGTCTCTGACATTCTCATGTGCAATATTAGTATATTCAGATTTATATATGGAATCAATAGAGGAAGAAAATATGAGGATAGAGAAAAATTGAAAGTGAGAAAGAAGCAAAGAGAACAAGATTCCCACAAAAGACAGTAGAAGAAAAAACTTCGTCTGGGTTCTTGCACTTTGTTGTTTCCTTTATAAATAACAATTATCAGAATTTATGATTGTATTTACTTGTTGATTACTTGTTTATTTTCTGTCTCTCCAGCCAGACTGGCAGTATATGAGGGCAGGTAACATGTCTGTGTTATTCCCAAAATTTCCCCCAGGGTGTAGCACATTGCTCCGTTAGTATATGTATTAGTTGAATGAACGAATGCTCTTATCAGACCTTACTGTTCACTTGGATGGTGTATACTCAAACAAGTTTTCACCGCTTTAAAAAATATTTATTAATTCCCTAACTGGAATAGTTCTTTTTTCACTGTGAAACCACATGCCAATTTTTAATTTCAACACATCAGAATTCCCTTTTAAAATAAAGGTTTTCACACAGTGGATTGGAAGAGTACCCATGGATGAGGAAATAATTTAGGTTTGATTTACTTTGGATCCTTAGAGGTTTCTGCTAAGGTTGGAAAGTTGTTTGACATTTAAAAGCCATTTTATGGCCTTTACCTTGAACTTTGGAGGTTACAATTGGATTCAACATTTACCTCATTGTTTTGAGCCAAAGCATACTTAATCTGCGTGAATCAAAGATGGATGAGGATGACCTTGCCTTATCTCCCCCAACCTCCTCCAGAGCTGGCTACATAATTTGTAGGCCCAACGCTAAATGAAAATGCGGGGCCTCTTGTTCTCAAAGGGCAAGTAAAAATTGCCGTTAAAAGTATTAAAATGTAAAGACTTTTTCTTTCATCCACAGTTTTTCTCTCAACTTGTCATGGTGTATTTTATTTGCTATTTATCTTTTTTCTAGTAGAAAAATAAAATATAATTTTAGATTATTAGCATGAAATTTACTGTTCGTCTTTATATTGTACAATGCCAGTTTTAAATGCAAACGTAAGAACATTTAACTTGTATGTGAAATCTCCAAAATTACACTAATCCTACATTTCAATTAAGATGTGCTTATGTATCTGTTTTTAACAAACATGCACAAAACTAACGCAACTGTTTTTATTTCACTTCTTGATACACACACATTCTACTAGCACACTCTCTCTTCAGCTTACTGATGAGTAAAGAAGGACTGAAAGGGAAAAGAGCCATGGTTTGCCCTGTCTTCTCCTTTCTTTCTACGTCAACATTTTCAGCATCAGTGGTTGGCTAATACAGGGAAGCAACACACGTGAGAAAAGACATGATAGGATTCCTTGTTTCTTAGAACATCACCACCTTCTTTCTGCCTTTGGCAAGTTCTGGTTCAAATGGAAAACGTGGCCTCTCAGGGCCATCAGTGTTCCCAATTACTCAGTCATAGATGTGTTGGTATGAAACATGAGCACAGAACTCTAGTGGACCCATGATCTATGGGAATTCAGCAAGACTCAAAGCAATTACAAGATAAGCGTGTTATAGAAGCTGCCAACAGAGAGATGATGGAAGAAAGGAAGATGCTTCATATATATAATGTGTTTCCCTTGTATTTGCTTTGAGTCTTGCTAAACTCTTTATGCATGGTGGGTCTACCAGAATTCTGTGCTCCTGGGGCATCGCTAATGCAATGGAATAGCAAGGAACTACAGTGTACTCATATATTGCACGTATCACCTCTGCTTGTGTGCATGCTCCATTATCCCTTCAGAATTCACAAGTTCAAAGATAAAGTTATTAAGCATTTCAAGATGGCGACAAGCAGAGCAGTAAACCAAGCTCAGGGCTCCTGTGTGACTGCACTGGTCACACAACAATAAAGCTGACCCTGTCCCCAGTGCTCCCCCAATCCCAACCTGAAGCAGCCTCTCAGAAAACATAGTTCTTGTTGAGATCACTCCAGAAAAACAATGAGAATAACAACATCCGAAGAGCTCCGCTTGCTTCACCAAATACTTAGGATTAGAAAAGTTAGTGCTTTTTGCAGAATGTACCTGCAAAAGTTTGGTGATCCAGTGGCTTAAGCTACCCTCCAGGATGCCCACTTCTGGGCTTAAGTGCTGAGATCTAAATGTATCCCCTCCATTGATACATATTGTCAAGGAAAACTTCCTGCCTCTGACTTAGAGGAAGGTGAACATTGGTACGTAAGCAAAGGGCCATGCCACCAGTGTAGCATAGTGGCTGTAGGTGCTGGAGTCGGGCACACCTGTGTTTCAGTCCTGTCATAGATCTGTCATTTACTATTGGTGTAATCTTTAGCATGCGACAAAACATCTCTGGGTCTCCGTTTCCTCATCTTTAAAATGGGAATAATATTAGAACTCATCTCCTAGGGCCATTGTTAAGGTTAAATATGATAACATATATGCAGAGCTGAGCCCAGCTCCTGTTACAGAGAAAGCGTTCAATGAATGGAAGCTGGTATAATTGTTATTATAATTGTATATATAACATCATTCATCTCTTGGTTAAACAACCTTCTCCATTTATTTTCTCAGCTTCCTGATAAGCATTGCTGAAGAAATGAGTCAATAGAAATCTCTATGTTCTAAACAAGGAAGCAGAGCTCCCTCTGCTAGAACAAAAGCCAGAAATGAATTAAATTAAATTAACCACACTTGTTTGATTTATAAATAATTGTTTAAGCAACATGAGACAAGACATGTTTCCTGGGTACATCATGCCCTGAGCTGAACAGTTGGGACTGTTATTTTGAACATGGCTTCTGGCTTTTAAATTACCTGTAGGCATTTCTTTCACCCAACATAAAAGGCTAACCATGTCGAACAAGTTGGGTACATTCTGTGTGTCTTTGTTTTCCCCCTATTGCTCTGCAAGTGCACTTGTTGCTAGTGTGTTAGGATTCTGTGTACCAGCCCTCTGAGATTGGTGCCCACAATCAAGATGGACTGTGCATGCAACCCTGCAGGGCAAGGCCCCAAACCACAGCCAGCTCCAGAGATGCCCAAGGTGGTTTATCCGAGGTCAAGTATGGAGGCAGTGTGGTGCGGTGCTCTGACCCTTGACCGTGGCTGCTCACTAGAGTCACCTGGGAGCTCTTAATATCTGAGCCTGGATTCCATTTGTAAAGATTCTATTTTGATTAGTCTGGTTGAGGACTAGAAATGCATGTTTTAGGAGCTTTAATGTGCAGCAGGATTGAGAACCATTGGTGTAGTGGAAAGAGCAGGAGGCCTGTCTTCTAATCCCTTACTGATCACCAAGCAGCCATCATCTCTCTCAGCACCAATAAAATGAGGAAGTTGAAGTAGAGAATGCTTCACGTTTAGGCCTAGCTCCATGTCTTAGACAATTGAGATAGCATGGATTTAAACTATTAGTTCTCAACTGGGGACAGTTTTGTTTACCAGGGGACATTTGGCAATGTCTGGAGGCATTTTTGGTTTTCTCAACTGGTGGATGCTGCTGGCATCCAATGGATAGAGGCCAGGGATGCCACTAAACATCCAACAGTGCATGGGACACTTTTCCCCTTACGACAAAGAATTATCTGGCCCCAAATTTCAAAATACTGCTGAAGTTGAGAAACTATGCTTTAAACTAATCTTCTGGACTTTGCAACACAGAACCTTCTTACCACTGCCAGGGGACAGTAGGAGAGGTCTTTTAATAACACCAGGGGTATATGTGCTTTTATCTGCTCAGTTCAGTGCAGCCCCTGCACCATTTGGCTCCTCTTAAGCCACATCCATCCCCAAGCCAAGACTAGGGAAAAAAACCCTGTAGAAAGCAATTGGTGTTGCTTCTGGGAGGAAGGGCTCTGAATTTCTGTGGTTAGAATGTCAGCAGTAACCTTGCAGATAAGCCCTTTCCACAAGGCAGGCTCTATGCGCTTGTTCTCTTACAGTGTGTACTTGGCAGAGACACAGCCCTCCCAATTTAGTCAGAGCAGCTGTTCAGGAAGGAATCGCCTCCAAAGCACGCTAAGAGACCCACCAGAAAACCATACCCCCAAGTATATGTGTGTTTAGTCCACAGTGTAATGATGCAGGTCTATGGCCCATAGAAGGCGTAAAGCTTCATCTTATTCTGGGTGTCAATAAACTAGAGTGTATCCAGAAAGGGTAAACACCATGATTTTCTTTTCAGAATTCATGACGTATGAAGAACAATGTAAGGAACCGGGGATGCTGAGCTTAGAGCTTAAAGAAGATTCAGGTCATAGCACTGTTTTTTATATATCTAAGAGCTCTTATGGGAAAAGGGGATCCAACTTGTTCTGCAAGGTGCCAAGGGAGAGAGGTAGGGATACAGGATTGAAGTTTTAAGAGTGCGTATTTCAGCACAAAATGGAATGGACTGCCTTACCGGGGTTCCAAATAAAGTAGAAGGAGAATTGGATGACCACTAGTCACTTAGAAGTGTTGACTGACCATCAGTCACTGAAAGCATTGACTGATCATTAGTCAGCTGAGGAAGGGATGGGAGGTCGAAGGAGATGTTCTCAGACTCTTCCTTCGTGATTGTGTGAGTTACAGAACCGGGAAAGTCCTCCCACAGTGCAGTTAAACACAAGAGAAAACAAAACCTACTTCAGCTGGCATACCATTTTGTTTGATTGGGGCTGGAGACCTTCTGGAAAGATTACCAGTGGGAAGAGATGTGCCAGAGGTGATATTGTCAATTTCAGGGGCCATTCTCTTTTCCTTTATGATGCTTCTAGCAATCTGTGGCCGGAAATTCAGCCGTACATAAGGCAGAAATCCATACCTGGGCTTTTTAGATGCTCAGTGGTGCACAGCTGATTTGATGCCTGAGGTTCCATTTGAGGAAGATGTTGTCCTATCCACCCATCACAATAAATTTCTCTCTTTTGAGGCTTTAATATGAAAGGAATTGCTGTTTTTTTTTTTTTTTAAGATTTTATTTATTTATTTTTCCCCAAAGCCCCAGTAGATAGTTGTGTGTCATAGCTGCACATCCTTCTAGTTGCTGTATGTGGGACGCGGCCTCAGCATGGCCGGAGAAGCAGTGCGTCGGTGCGAGCCCGGGATCCGAACCCGGGTCGCCAGCAGTGGAGCGCGCTCACTTAACCACCAAGCCACGGGGCCGGCCCAGGAATTGCTGTTTAAAGATTGTAGGGAGAAAGGAGCCCTAAGCTGCGATTGAAGAAACATCTCCTCAGTCTAGTTTTCAGGTTCTTCCTTTTTTATACAGGGATAGCAAAGACCAGGACTTCAGCCTCTGGAAATAACAAGGCAGGATTCCAATCCAGGAGAAACCAGAGTACTAGTGAAGCAGTTTAGTGTTATGGCTAAAAGTCTAGGACTTGGTATTTGATGGACCTCAGTTTGACTTGAGGTCCCGCCCCTTTGAAGCTGTGTGATCCTGGGCAAGTTACTTGACCTCTTGGTGTCTCTGCTTCTTCCCGTGCTAAATGGGAGTAAAGTTGGTTCTTGCCTCATCAGACTGTTGTGAGGCTCGTATGAGATACTGTATACACAGAATCTGGAACAAGTAGGTTCTTGATAAATTGTGTTGTCATTATCGTGGTCATCATATTTTAGGCCAAAAGGTAGGAACACAGGTCAGTAGGACAAGGCTCCTCTTTCTGGAACACTAGTTCATTGTCAGAACAAGGTCTGAAGGGAAATGGTTTGGTGTCAAAATCACCATAATATCCTCCTGATAAGGTACAGGATAATTCCTGAGCAATAAGTTCAGAAGGAGAAGTACCTCAACCGCAAGGACAGAGGAAGTGTGGGGAAGGGAGCAATGCAGAAAGTTCTAGCTGCTGTCCTGCTAGAAATGCTGAGGAGTCATCTCCAACCCTTGAGTGAGGAAACCCAATGAATGTCTTCTGGTTACATAAACAAACAATTGAGTGTGCACTGGGTTATGTTCAGCCAAGGAGCCAAGAACCTACTTTTCACAAAATGGTTTCTAAATTGTCTTTTCTCATTTTCATGACTTTTTGAGGTTACTTTTTACAAGAGTCTCGGAAACATTTCACAGTTAGAATTGTTCTTGGAGAGCTTTTTATTCTCTAAGAAATGGGTAAATCTATATTTTGATAAACCTGATGAACAAATATATTGGGTGCCTGATGATGTTCCTTTTATTCTTTTCAGACTTTTATTTCCTTTGCTAGCTGGTATAATGTAATTTTTTCCTCTGTTTGTGAATTGGCATTGCCCGCTTTGAGTTTCTGACTTTGGGGAAAGGAGTGTGTGTGTGTGTGTGTACATCTATATACATGCACACATACACATATATATACATATGTACACACACGTACACATACATGTGGGTGTATATGTGTGTGTACATATATATATATATATGAATGATTGTCATGTATAATAACTAGCTGCTTTAGGAATAATTTGGTTTCCTGGTCCAGAGATCACCATCTTCATCTTCATCATCATCATCATCTTAGCGTCATCCATTTGCTGAGCACTGGTTTATATGCCAGGCATTGAGCTAAGTGCATTACTTATGTCATCTCACTGAACCTTTAATATTCTCCATGGAGCAGGTATTATTATCCCCATTTTACTAAGGGGGAAATTGAGACTCAGAGAGATTAAATAACTTGGCCAGTGTCCTATAGCTGGTAAGCGGTAGGGCCAGGATTCTAACATATGTTTGTTCATCTGATTTCAGAGCCCTTGCTGTTAACCACTAAGCTATGCTCTGTACTAGTTAATTGAAAACTCTTGAAAGAATGCAGAACTTCTGATTCTTAAACATGGGAAGGGCTTCAGAAATGATCTGGTCAGATATGCCAACCAAGGCAGTGATCTTTTCTACAACTTATCTGGCAGGTAGTTGGCTATCTCTCCTTCCAATGAGGGGCAGCTCATTATTACCAAAGGCAAGGCATTCTGTTGTTTGAACAGCCCTAGTTGTTGCAAAGTTTGGTCAAATTTTACTTCCCTGTACTTAACATCATAACAGCTTAGAGTTTTATAGCTGGAAGTGATGACAGAGCTCAAGCAGTCCAGTGGTTTTTAAACTTTTCTTTCAGGTGTGGAAATCTTTTGTTCAAATGGAATCTTACTTGGAAGTGTGAGCGAGAACTACTTTGGTCAAAAAAGATGTTGATATGGGGGTGTGTATGCACAGAATCATGACCATTGATCCCATCCCTCTTATGTCTCCTAAGGCCGCTCCATGAGGTTGTTAAAGTCTTATTAAGAATAACTTGAAATAGACTGCTGAACCCAATATTTTACAGACAAGAAAAGACTCAGAGACTTAAGATGTTTGCTTATATTAGAAGAAGAAAAAAGACCAGAACCCAAGCCACAGAACTCCTAGCCCAAATTCTCACCTATTGCTTCATGCATTGCCTTTTTATTATGTGCCTAATGTGGTCCAGGCACTGTTCTAGGCAGTGGGCATACAGCAGAGATCTAGACAGATAAGACCCTGCCATTAAGGAGCTCATAGTCAAGATTTTACCATCCCACTTTTTTTGGTGGTTTGAGTTCTGCCCTTGGAACACACACACACACATACACATACACACACACAATCAGACCATCCTAGGCAACTTCTTCTGCATTCAGTCCAGTTTGTCCATTGGCTTTCCAAAAGGGTGGGCTCTAGGATTGGACTCAAGGCTATTCACATATTTTGGTGATTTTAGGTGTCCTTTCTTTGACAGTGCTGGAAATTATTTTTTTCTGCCTCTGGTTTTCTTTGGCACTATGTGTATAATATAACCATGGAGAAAGAAGCTGTTTCACGTGTATCATTCAAGAGGATGAAAAGGCCATCCAGGCATGTGGGATTTTAAACTGTAAATGCCAGTTGGATTGAGTTGTAATAGAATAACCTTGAGAAATATAGTGTGACTTGCAGTGGGCAGACAGTGAAGGGCTTATAAAGTCTTTCTTGCCTGATCCAATCTGTTTTTCAAGCTCCTTTCCCTCAACTCTCCCCCAACCTAACAATACGCAATAAGCATGCAAGATTGATCAGTTTTCCCAAATAAATAATGAATTCTTCTGCCCCTGGGTTATTTTTTTTTCTTATAATTTTTTTTATTTATTTTTTTCCCCCAAAGCCCCAGTAGATAGTTGTATGTCACAGCTGCACAACCTTCTAGTTGCTGTATGTGGGATGCGGCCTCAGCATGGCGGGAGAAGCCGTGTGTCGATGCGCGCCCGGGATCCGAACCCCGGCCACCAGCATCGGAGCGCGCACACTTAACCGCTAAACCACGGGGCCAGCCCCCTCTGGATTATTTCTGCTGCCTCAAATGCTCTTCTCACTTTCCTGCCTGGTACAAGCCTACTCATTCCTCAAGGCACGGTCCCAGTATGAGCTCTCTAAACTTCCCTAATCCCCGCCCCCTCAATCTCCAAGTAATACATAATTACTTCCTCCTCCCGGCTCTCTTGCCACCTGCTTCTCCTTCTCTTGGAAGTTCAGCTCATCCCGTGGGATCTTAAGCACTATAATGCACCTGACACACTCTCCGCTCATCTGTGCCGCTTCTCAAAAATAGGACATCTTCCTACTTGTAGTGTCTAGGAGTCAAGGGTGCCTGTTCAGTGAAGGTGTACATTTAGTGACGCTGGTGCAATGAGACTCTGAGTTGGATTGCCTGGTTCAGATCGCGGCTCTACCTCTTCCTAGATGTTTGACTTGGGCAAGTTACTAGGTCTCATTCCACTCGACTAGTGCCTGCAAATAATAAAACCTATGTGATGGGATTGTTGTGAAAATTATACGAGATAATCCGTGATTTGTCTAGCACAGTAATTGGCACATAATAAACACTCAATAAATGTTGACTGTTTTTATTATGGATCCCTACTTTTAAGGTATTTTCTTCTAGATATTTTAGGTTCTGTCATTTCGAAATAGCTCAGCAGAAAAAGCAGGCAGACAGACTGATCCCCCAAAGACACAAAATTCCAATCTTTTATTTGTCATTTAGGAACAGTGGTAGATGATGGAAAAAATCTCACAAGGAGACTGGTTTGACCTTAGTTATATGTGCATATTGAGAAGCAGGGAACGAGGTGCAATGGGATTAGAATA
This sequence comes from Ceratotherium simum simum, assembly GCF_057802395.1. Classification (NCBI taxonomy): domain Eukaryota; kingdom Metazoa; phylum Chordata; class Mammalia; order Perissodactyla; family Rhinocerotidae; genus Ceratotherium; species Ceratotherium simum. The sequence continues at coordinate 28,563,280 of NC_141903.1, forward strand.
AACCATGCCCAGTGATTTGATCTTGCACTTTGGCATGTTGACACATGGACATGTCTGAGGCTGGACGATAGAATTAAAGAGCGCCTGAGAATACATTCTGTCCGGAAGCCACAAGATTAGGTATTCCAGACTGTAAATTCAACTATTTGGGGTCCATTTTGCAAACAGCACAAAATCGTAGGAAGGACACTGGCCCAAACTCCCAGAGCTTCCGCCCTGCAGATGAGTTGCTTTACGTCCTTGACAAAACACTGCAATTCAATTTTCTCAACTGTCTGATAGAATTTTTTGTCACTTGCTTGTTACTTTCACAATTTTTACCATATCAGCATTCTATTCATGCTCTTATTTATTTACTATTTTTCGAGTACATTTTTAATCTAAATAAATCTATTTGTAAAGGAAACTCTGTATCATGATCTTAAATGCAAAACCATATAGAGAAGATGATTTTAAAAATAAATGCAATAAATAAATTATTATTATTGAAATTTAACTTGATCTCATTGCTTGCCAAAGGCTCTGAGCCTAAAGCCTGCTCTCTATCTGTTAGGTATTAGACTTGTTAAAGCCAGAATGGGGCCAAACTGAGTCTTTCTCTTTAAAATAAGCTGAATGAGTGAAAGAAATATCAAATCCCCCTACTGTGATTCTCATTATTTAATGCTATGCCCCTTGTTTGGCATATCACCTGTGGAACACCTCCCATGTTTGGGAAATACTGGGTCTTCAGGAGTCAATGTTCTAGTTGATAATGAGTCTAAAGACAAATGAAGACATTGGTCTGGGGCATTGCCTTTTGAGTAATTCAACTTACTGATAGCTTAGTACAAGTCTATGTGCTCACTGTTTATAGACAATTCAATTAGTTTATATCAGCTAATTGTACCCAAGTATTCAATTTTTTCATCACGTAAAGAACACCTAAAAAAATATTGCTTTGTGCATCTCTTTACAATTTTGGCCTTCTTGTATTCATGATTCATAACCAAGTCTTTTCTCATTTCTTCATCATCAATGTCATAAAAACCAATAAATATCCTCTTGTCCACTTTGCTAAAATCAGTGTTTGCAGGCACTTCGGTGCTTCCATTCTGATCCTTTGTGGAGCATCACTGAATGCCTCATACTTCTGGCTCTGGCCCTTCCCACTCACCTGAACTTGCTCTTTGCTGCCCTCTAAGTCTCTGGCTCTAAGCTCTGCCTCAGGTGTGAGTAGAATAACCGGAAATCCACCTACTCATGGAATCTCATACTCCGTGTGCATCACCTGATAGCACTCTAAAAATGCAGATTTCTGCTCTCCCACTCCATCCCTGCCCTCTCACCTCCACTGTCGGAGGTCAGGGGTGGATCCTGGGAATCTGTATTTGTTATAGGTACTCAAGATAATTCTGATCCACATAGTCTCTGGACCACTTTGCAAAAGATGGCTTAGCTAGTGATTCTTCTTCTCTTTCGCTTCTCCTCCCTCTCTTCCTCCTCCTCCTCCTCCTCCTCCTCTACTTCTTCTAGAACACAGGGAATTGTAAGCCTCTTTCCCCAAATGTTAATGTTAAACTTCATTACAAAACTCTTCCCACCACATAAATGATTTCCATGTTTCCCAAAGGACAGAATTCTTGGCTTGGGAGGCAGAATGCCTGATTTACAGCACTGGATCCACCATTACCCAACAATCAGCCCATGCCCCTACATTGCACCTTCTTCCTCTTCTAAAATTGAAATAATACTCAGTACTCTCCTTCCTTACAGATTTTTGTTGAAGATTAAATGTGGAAAAAGATACAAAAATGCTTCATAAATTGTAGAGGATTTTGCTCTATTAAAACAGGAAACTGCATTAAAAAAACTCATCTGTTAAAATATTGGAAATTCTTTTTTGATGATGTTTTGCATCAGGGATTTTGAGTGGCTCTGCCAATGTTTCTGATCAAGCATATGTTTGAGGAGAGACAGTTGTGATCTCGCCGCATTTTAAGTTGTGGCGTCTCAGCCCCTCCCTATCTTATCCTGCCCAGATACTTTTAACAGCTTTGCAATGTAATTTCACAAATTCAGAAATTGAGGTCTTTCAGATTCTTTAATACAAATCCAAAAATTACCCTGCCTGTGTTTCCAGCAAAACCTCTTCCCTCCACACAGAATATAAAGTATCAGATACTAACAATAGAATATTAAAAGCCAAATTTGAAGCAATTACCCACAGCTTTGGAGAACAGTCCCACACACAGCTGGTGCCCAATCAGAAGGTCTATATCTGTCACCCACCATCTCTGCTACTCATAGAATCAGAATGTCAGAGCTGCAAAGGATCTTATAGGTAATCCTCCTCCTCATTTAATGAGTGGGGAAACTGAGGCACAGGAAAAGGACTAAGTCATCAGAGGCACATGTGGATGGAGGCTACAAAGGCATTGGAACCTGGGTCCCTGTCTTCTGGTTTACAGCTCACATTGCTACACTCTGTTGCTTCCTTTGCTGAGTTAGTAGGGTGGCCTTGTAGTTGAAAGTGAAATGGTAAAACTATGTGCAATGAGTGTGATGTATTGCACTGCTCTTGCGGTGCAGCCTATTGCACCATAATTTTGTATCTTGAATGTAGACCTAAAAGGCAGATGACATTAAATGGTTAACTGTTAACAATACAGTTGGTAAGATAGTGTAACCTGAGACTGACACAGGCCAGCTGGGACCCAGGATCACTGTGTCATTATTCTCAAGTCCTGGTTTGTTCTGCCAAGAGGGAGTTGGCTGTGAGTCCTCCATGGAGTCAGAGGCGGGGCCATTTTCCTTTCCTCAGGGCTCCTCTCTGGCAAAGGCTATATTGATGTGGCCTGAATGAAAAGGAATGGCACCAAGCATCCAATAGCAATTCCGCAGTAATCTCAAGCTTTATTTGAATCTCTAGAAGGATTACAGGAGAGAGCCAATATAATCTTTTGGAAATATTTCTCAAAGAACCTCCTCCATTCTCTCCAACTGCTTTGGAGCCTTCCACACACCCAGCTCTGTGGCTCTCTTTAGCCCAGGTCTGCCTGCCTTGTCTTCCATCCTCTCTCCTCATTCTTTGTTATGTTTTTTCACCTAGCCCCTTTCTCTGACTGTGTCCTCCCTACTTTCCTCCTGCCTTTGCTGTTTTTTTCCTTTTCCACCTAGTCTCCCCAGTTCTGCATCACAGAAAATATACAAGAGATTCTCCTTTGGTGGGCAGGAGGGGTCAGCGGGAGAGAGTCCTGTGTTAACGTCCCAGTTACACTGTGTTTCAGTTAAAGGAGGAGCCGCATCACACCGTAGGCTTCCCGTAGGTGGAACAGACATAATATTCACCCCTGAACATATTCCTTTTACCCTGGAGTTCATCATAGTGGGACAGGGAAATGCTAGAGACAGCAGCTCCTGAACACTGGCCTTAGCAGTGGTAGTTCTCAAGATGACAAGTGACAAGTGACAATATATCAGAACAATTAAGATTACAGAGTTTGGTATCAAAAATGACCTAAATCATGAAATCTGATCCTGCCATTTATTAACTGAGTAGACTTAGGCAAATTATTTAAACTCACTGAAACTCAGTTTCCTTGTCTGTTAAGTGAATATAAAATACATGAATTAATGCATGTAATACACTTAGCTCAGTGCCTGGCACACAGGTGCTGCCCTAATGGGTGGTTGTTTTTATCATTGCTAATAATGATAATAATAGTGATACAAGGGAATTTGGCTAATGAGAAATGAGAAACCCTTCCTTCCTTCCTTCCTTCCCTCCCTCCCTCCCTTCCTTCCTTCTTTCTTTCCTTCCCTCTTTCCTTTCTATTTGTTCTTTTTTTCTTTTAATAGATCTGTTCAATGAATAAGACAGATAAAAATATGGAGGGTGGGGTACGTAAAGACATGAGGCCACATCTTGAGTTATCTAGAGAGCTTATACTTGAAAATGGCATGTTGAAAATCTAGAAGAAGGAATGTATAACCAAGGATGAGTCAAAAGCTATGTTCAGAGCAAGTAGCAAACCCAGAAATAGTTAGATCTCAATAGGGAAGAAACCTTGCATATTCTGCTGCAATGAGGATAGTCTTCCAACTGGAAAGAAGAGAATATTAAAGGGAGAAAGTTGGTGTCCAGGATTAATGGAAAACATTTAACTGTCTCTGAGCCAAGATGTATTATAGCTCAGGGGATTAAAGGAACTGGTTGATAAAACCTCTGTTTGGTGTTCTTTTGAGGACTGGCAGCCTGGACACCAGCAAATATTGCCCCAGATCTTAAAGAAAGACTAAAGCTAGACTCCAGAAACTATAGACTCATAGCTTGAAATAGACCCTACCTAAATTCTAAGACAGTTAATACACAAATGATTTGTGAGCAAGAGTCAGTGTTGTTTCATTAAAAAATAATTCATGTCAACTAATCTCAGTATCTATTAGGACAGATTTACTGCTTGGCAGAGACATTTCAGCAAGGCATGGGACAAAGCCTCCCATGGGTGGGTCCATTCTCAGGCACACTGGATGTTACCTGTCTGCAGGGAAGGTGGTCTGTGGTGGTATCCCACAATTCTGTTTTAGCCCTGTCCTGATCAACAGTATTTTACCTTGCCTGAAGACTTAAAAGGCAGATGACACTAAACTGAAAGATCTACGTAGCAATAGATGATCTGATCTTCCTATGTGCTTGTAAGATCCTTAAAGTCTAGTTTGAGTTGATGCTAAATAATCATATTTTGAATGTTGAAATTGTTGTGGTTTAGAATGATCTCAATTGACTAAAATGATACCAAACCAATAAAATGAAATTTAACTGAAACAAATGTAATGTCCTATATTTCAGCTCTAATTAATTAATTAAATAATTAATTAAACTGCACCAATGTAATAGAGTCTCACAGGAACTGACAGCTGTTTGTGTCAAAAAGATATAAGTTGGCAACAAACTCAATAGAAGCCAATAGCATATCACCATTGTCAGAAATGAACTTAATGTTAACCACATTCATAGAAGTAAACAAAATTGAGGATGAAAGTACATGATGTAAGTCAGGCTCACTGTGAAGATGTGTGCTCTTTCCTGGCACCATAATTCAAGAGAGATAATCATAAGAAGGATTGTGTTCAGAGGACAGTGACCATTGTGGGCAATAATCTGGAAACCACAATATATAATGAACTATTACAGAAAATGGGAATGTGTAGCCTGGAGAAGAGAAAACTTAGAGGATGTAATTATTAGAGGGAAGAATTTTGAGTGGGCCCAGTGGGCAAAGTAGTTCCACTGGGTTGAAATTGTAGGAGGGCAGATTTTGGCTGAACATTAATGAGCTTTCTCTGATAAAGTTGCTCAAAAATAATATGGCCTGGCCATTCACTAGAGGTTCCTAAGTAGGGGCTAACCAACCCCCTGTCTGCGTGGTGCAGGGGGCTTTCCAGTGTTGGGTGGGCTCTTTCACGCGATCGTCTGTGACCTCCATTCCAACTCTGAGGTTCTGTGATCTTCTCCTCTCTCCAGGGATGCAGTGGAGTGTGGTGGCCAATGGGAGAGTCAGTGCCACCCCCCAGCAACTTCTCCTTTGGTGGCAGCTCAGCCGAGTGACACTTAGGCCCCTGGGGCAGTGACTCAGAAGACAGCCATCCCTCCAAGAGAGGGCTAGGTCCTAAGCTGCTGCTTGTGCGTGACTGCACCTGATATCCTCTTCACCCCAGCATTCCGTTCATCGGTGCAAGCGTCCAGTGCCCACCAGGCTTTTGCTCTGGGATTCCAGCAGGTGGCGTTCGAGGGAGTCAGGGGAGAGGACTGCCTGCTTGTTCACTGGGAGATCCCCTCCAGAGATCCCCTTGAAGGGATCATTTCCCAGCACTTCCTCTTCCTCACATCTCACCCTTGCCTCACACTCTCTATTGTCTCCAATGTTCCCTTACTGTGCCTGGTTTGTCTCACGCATGTTCCAAACACAATCACTCACTGTGTCCTATCTCAGTCATAGATGTTTCCAAATATGCCTTCTTTGCTGTGTCTGCGCACAGACATTATCAAAACACATCCTGCCTTTGCCTGTCCTGGTCAGAGTCATGTTCCAAAAGCACACTTCCTTGCTTGTTCACGTCCGTCACAACGATCTTCAAACTAGTCACTGTCTTGTCTCCGTCCTGTTCTGTGCCAGACACTAATACACTTCCCTTCCGGTGTCTGGGTCCAAATGTGCTTCCTCCTGGCCAGCCCCTGTGTCAGTCACAGGCTTGCACCAGCTCTTCCTTATGTCCACTGTCAGTCCTTCTCTTCAGGACATGCTCCATTTGTTCACCATGGAAGAAACAGGGGCAAAGATCTTTCAGAGGAAAACGGTCTCCACAGCAACCTTGGAGGGAAGCCGAAGACAGACAGCTTCCCCCCAGTGCCGTGGCCTCAGGCCCTTCTGCTCTGAGATGCTCGCTTTCCTCTCGGACTAGAACAGCATCTTCTGAAAAGCCTTGGGCAGGGCTGGCGGCATCGTTGTGTTTATTAAAAGACTTTGGAATCTTTCCCGTGAGCTTGTGGCGAAGCCCAAGGTATCAGTTTATAACCCTTGAATCTGGCTCTGTTGCTCCCAAAGGAGAGAACCGTTGGAAGCTCACACTGCCAAGACTTGTCACTCACTGTAGTCCCCAGGTGGAGGGGGCAGGACCAAGTAGGGCTGGGGGTGGGAAAACAGTGCTTGATTTGAAGTCAGGGGAGCCGAACTCCCCCGCTGCTCTGCTCCTAACATGCTGTGAGATCTTGAGCCAGCCCCTTCCATCCCTGGTCCTCACTTTCTACATCTGTCAACTGAAGTTTGGCCTAGGGGTCCTCTAAGGTTCCTCTTCATTTCTAGGACAACAGGATGCTGCTACAGCCGTCAGCTACCTCGAAAAGCCGTGGCCTGCCTGACTGTTGACTTTGTTTCAAGGGAACTAGCCACCTCATTTGGGCCATCTAGACCCTTGACCTTGCCAGCTTTGCCCTTCGGATTAACCTGGATGTCTTTCATTCTAAGCTGAGTCCATGGCTCTTGCACACTGCCCCAGAATGAAGGTCCCAGGGACGTCAATGCCACCTCATCCCAGAGCCGTGTGAGCTTTTAACTCTGTTCTTGGCTGTGATTTGATCGCATCTCAGGACTTTATCATACTCTCTTTGTTCTTGCAGCTTAAGAAGTGTCAGTTATTGTTTCCGTTGATGTTTACTTTAGTTCTGGAATCAAATCGGACAGGAAAGAGACTTTGGAATGAGGAAGAGAAGATTGCCCAGAACCGTCCAAAATGCCAAAAAGAAATTCTCTGTCCTGTGAAGGCTTACTTTACTGGTGAGAAAGTCATGCCTTAGGGAAGGGAAAAAGCCTCTAAAGGGGAATGTTACTTAGAACTCCTGAATGCTGTTGAGAAATATTGTACCACACGCTGAAATGCTCTGTGTGTAGACCAAGACTCTCTCTGATCGGTGGAGCAGATTCAACTGGGGATCTATTCTTATCAAATATGAAGAAAGTTTAAGTCCTAATTTGCACCTTGACTCTGGCTGGACCAATCCCCTTTGTTTTTTCAAGTCACTGTTCTTGTGCTGTTACTAGATGGGGGCTTAGAAGGCAACCACCATTTGGAAGATGGTCCTTTTCTAATACAAAGGAGGGAACAGCAACGTTCTGATTCCCAAGGCCCTGATCCTAGTGATGAGACCCAAACTATCTGTTCTGACTGCCACCGCACAGGCTGCCCGCAGCCTCCGTGAGCACAGGAGAAAGATGGGTGTGGTCGAGAAGCAGTACATGCACTGAATCAATTGCTGACTTCCTGTGTGACCCTGCTGGGTGAGGTACTGTGTGAACCTCTCTGTCCTCTGAGAAAAACTCTGCTGCCTACTTCACAAAGTTGCTGTGGAGATAAATAAGATGATTATTGTGAAAACATTCTGTAAACCATAAAATGCCATTTTGTATGTTTATTATTACTTTGGATTACTTTAGATGCTCCTGAGATCTCAAGGACTAAGAATTTCTTCACCAAGAGGTGAACCAATTTAGAGAATGAGATTTCTATGTTGAAAAACAATACCGTGGGGGCACCTTTTCTGGGTCCATTCTTCCAAATCCTCTCCTCCTCATTTAGTTACTTCGAGTTGCCCAACACACACCAACATTGCAGATGTGTACATCGCAAACACTCTCATTTGGAGGGATTTTGTTGTTCTCAAAATAAAGGAGGGGGTGGAGAGAGAGGGGGACTACAGGCTAATTTTGGTAAGAATGAGCCTAACTTTCCATATAACTTCAAAGTCACAAGGAATAAATTCAAATGCCTTTTTGCCATGAAAACATTTACTTCGAGAAAAAAGACCTCAGTCACTGAAATTAATCCCCCCCTGTAAATTCTATATATATACAAATTCTACGAAAAAAAAAAAGAAAACTTCAAACATGGACCAGATTATGAATGATCAGCTGACAAGAATGTTATGTAAAGAGTCTACTAAGATACTGGACCAGATAATTTTGAGATTTTTTCCTAATCTGATAGTCTATGTAAATAATTGTTAATTATGGTTTAATGTTATTTAGCTAACACCTTAATTTTGTTTACATTTTTGATAAAGTAGAATTACAAGTGGGGCCACTCCTACAATTTATAATGCGCTGAATCCGCTTGTGTAATCAACATATAAAGTACATGTGTGCCCATTATATAGAACATGAAACTTAATCATATGATTTCAAAGGATTGCAAATTTTAATGATGGTTGTATCTTTGGTTTTATGAGATTGTTAGTTATACCTATGATTTATTTGAAGCTAAAGCTTTGAATGTACTGGATCCCCAATTCTAATTTGTCTCTTTGGAAAGCACCCTTGGTTTTACAATGATCTACTTTTTGATGCAGTTCCCAGGAATGTGTTCTGAGAAAAACAGAAGCCTACACAGACTTGTTTTTTTAATTAATAAATTCTCTCTATTTATTGATAAACATTGATAAATTATACTTGTTTATATTTGTGCATTCTGTACATGTTTATATAAAATATATTGAGGGAAATCTTAAATCTGAAAACTAATAATTGAGTTTTAAATACACAATAAAATACCAAAGTCGATCTCATGCCTCGGTTCTGTGGAGCTTCTCTGTAACCTCTGTAGCCCATCCCTCAGAAGCTTTGGGCATTTAAAGCTTGAGGATTTTCTGTCTCCAGTATCAGGTTCTCCTCAAGGTAAAGCCAGAAGCCCAGGACCCCTAGATAATGTGATTCTACCTGTCTGTCTATCTGCCACCTTCACCAGGGCCTCAAGCACTAGGACAGATCTCTCTGACTTGGTCACCCCAAGAGCAGAGGATGGGGGAGGATCCAGCCCAGCCAATCTCAGGCACATATCATAGGAGCCATTTAAGGCAGTGTGATAGCTGTATATCCAGAGGTTTTGGATTGAGGTTATTAAGCATATGCCTCCTTGCTGAAACTTTTTTTGGTGTTGTGAACCATCAGTAGTCCAGCCTCCTCGCCCTGGAGCCCCTGGGATGTTAGGCCTAGAGTATGTGTCAATGAAATCCAAGCCCCAACTCTTCTGAGTATGGGCGATGGAAAGACCCCCATTGGCAGTCAGGGCAGGGTACTCATCCCTGCTCTTTTGTTTAACCCTTGAGGCCTCCGTCATCTCATATATAAAATGCAGTGGGTGGACGAGAATTAGGTTTTCAAGTCAGAATCTTTTCTTCATGTACAAATTTACCTGGAACCCCATTGCACATAGGTCAAAGTAGGATGGGGAACAGGTAGATCTGGATCCCCCATCTTGCTCATTATAATCCATCGCTGGAAGGAGCCTTCTTGGCCGCCTGCAACCCTAAGCAGTTGGACTGGACACTCTTCTCTCTAAGTCTGTGATGCTGCTTGGTTTCCCCCTCTTCAGTTTTTCTAAGGCATTCGTAAGCCTCCTGTGAGCTATTCTCCAGATGACTTTCCTCAGAATCACCCCTGTCCACCTATTTACAAAATCCCTTCCTCCATATAGAAAATGCCTCATCTCCTGAAACTTCCACCCTAGAAGGACAGCCTGAGCCTTCAATCATCTGCTGTGTCCAGGCAGAGAACTAGACTTTTGAAACCCGACTGTCTTAGCCTTGGACGGCTGCCTCCTCTCTTACTTTCCCTCTAAATTGTCTTCCTTCACTTTGGAGCAGCCATTCTCCAGACACATGCAAGGGAAAGGAACTAACATTGATGTAGTGCTCACCACTAGTGGTCTCTGTGTTCTATAGTTTGATTCTGTCAACCGCACTACAATGTTCAGAGAAATTGATATTTTTGGAACACCTACTATGTGCCGGGGTCTGTTGCCAGAGGTCCATTAATAAATAATACTGACAAGGCCCGGCTCTCTCATCAGGACCCAGAAAATAAGCAAGGAGACATATATACATGAATTAGACAAGTTTAGATACTCACAAGTGCCATAAAGAACATAAAAAATAGAGATGGTGTAGGGATGTGTATGTTATTTGGGATAGTCAGGGAAAGCTTCAAGGAGGAGTTCAGCTCTGTGACCTGGGACAAGAATGCTGTAGAGGGGTGAGTCATGTGTTGATCTGGGGGAATATGTGTCGGGCAAAGGAAACAGCAAATGCAAAGACTCTGAGGCAGAAATGAGCTTGGCATGTGTGGCTGGCACTCAGTGAATGTGGAGAAAGTGGTAGGAGATGGCATCAGAGAAGTAAGTAAAAGTTGATAATAATTCAGTAGCTTTAGATACCATATGTCAGTTACTTACTATGGGCCAGGCTTGGTGGAAAGCATTTTATATGAAACCCTACAAGGTAAGTATCATTTTCCCATTACATTGATAAAGAAACTGAGCTGCATGTCAGAGAAGTTAACCTGGAATTGCCCCAAGGATGCAGAGGCTACCTGGAGCTGGAAATGGAACCCAGATCTTGCCAAGTCTAGCCGTTCTCTCTCATGTCACTTCCTGAGGGGACTTGATCCACCTGAGGCCTATTCTCTTTAGCAGCAAGAACCATCCTTGAAACAGATGAATTCTCTTCTTGTACATCTTTTCCCTTTTGCTTCCCTTCTTTCTCCATGGAGTGTTGGCTGTCTGTAAACAAATAAAGATGCACTTATACAGGGGTTCTGCATCAATTTTAAGTAAACTAATTCCAAATAGCATCGAATTGGAAGTAAAAACCAATTTTTGACCAGAAAGTAGTTTCCTATTAAAACTATTCATTTTATCAGAAATAAGAGGAAATTCAATCTGGTTATAGAATCAGTAGATTTTTCTCATGCATTTCCTTATCTCCATCCTTCCTGACATCATCCTTCTACGATTGATATTATCTTCCTCTGGACTGGGGCATCAGGCTCTAAAGTACAGCTTTGAGCATGCCATTTCCCTGACCAAAAGCCCTCAAGGACTCCTCATTGCCTCCCAAATTCTGGGCTCTCCCGAGTTTTTCTAAGCCTACTGTTTACAGTTTGGCCTCTTTATCCCTGCAAAGCAAATGGTATGCTCTGGGTCCACTCACTTTCTCTTTGTGTTTCACCGTCGGGCTGTTGGTCTTGCTTCCACTGGGCACACATCTCCAACATCTCTTACGTGGTCCATCTCAGATGCCACCTTCTCCTTGAAGTCTTTCCAACCTCCAGGGGAGCATGAGGTTGACCTATTCCAATCCCCAAAACACTCTATTTGTTCTTGGCCGCTGACATTTTAATAAGCTTCTCAGTGTGGTTCATTAATTATGCCCATTCTGAGCTTCTTGAGGGCAGTAGTCAATTCTTACAGATCATCTTTTTTTGGTTTCTTGTGCCCAACACAGGATTTTATGCACTGGAGCTGCCCAATAAATTCGTTGAATTTATTTGTTTGGAAGAGTTTGGAGCTTTTCACTGTTTACAGCATCCGCACTGCACCATCCACTTAGCTTTTTCAGCCCCCAAATCGCACTGCTGCTCTGCCATTTAATACTCCACCCACTGCCAAAGCTGCAGCCTTCTGATAAGAGGAAAATCTTTCTGCGACAGTTTTGAATAAAGTCAAGATTTTTATCATATTTCTTGCAAGTAGCAAAAGGATTAAAGTTTTAAAATACCATTATTTCCCTGATTTATGGCAAGTGTTTTTTTTCTTTTTTGGTTCTTATCTGTCTACTGAAAAAGAACTTAAGCTTAACGTTTTGTATTTATAGAATGCCACGGTGAATCAGACTGAAGTTATGTGAGTTACTTGACATTGTATAATCTGAGAGGATGTTGGCTACCATTTCACCAATAATGGCATTTATTGAGACAGCACAGAGCACGGAGTGAATGATGGGTGGACTGGGTCATGGATGTGGAATGGACACAGTGAGAGTTACTCAGGCTGGGGTGTGAGAGAGCATGTTCAGGAGATGTTAGAAAATGTATCCTCTTTCCCTAGCATCCTAACTAACTTGCTGTATGGCTCCGCACATGTCGCTGCCCCTTTCTGGCTAGAGTTTTGTCATCTATAAATTGAGAAGCTTTCTGTGGATAAGTGCCTGGGCTTTGTCATTAGATAGACATGAGTTTAGATTCAGGCTCTACCAATGACTGATTGTGTATGACTTTGGGCAAGTTCCTGATTATCTGAGCATCAGTTTCTTCTTTGCACAGGAATAATGAGGGCACATCCCCCAGAGTGTTGTTGTGAGGCTTCAGTGGGTTGAAGCTCATAAATAGTGGAGTCTAGTCCCTGGTGTACCGTAAGCGCTCACTGAAGTGTAGCTGTTACTATTATTACTCTGAATTCCATGACATTTGTAATTCTGAAGCTGCATGTAGAGTCATATGGAAAGGGTGTTGAGGAACCAGGGGTGGGGAAGTGGTGAAGGTGGCTGTTCCCATGTCAGCTGTCTAACCCTGAAAGGGACCAGTTATGAACACTATTCAGAAGATGGAGATGATAAGGGATTTGGTTACGGAGTCAGAGGAGATATACATGATGAGCATGGGTAGGAAATGGCATTTAGTTGTCATTCAGTATCTTGTTATGGAACGCCTAAAATCCTCTCTACCTTCTCCAGTTCATGAGTGTCCTATGCAATAGTCACATTTCACCTTCTAAGAGGGTAAAGAGACACAACTTTATTGAGCACCTAAGATATGTAAGTACTACCTTGACACTTTACCTATCTTATAACATTTAACCCTTAAAAGAAGTATTAGCTGGATTGAATCCTAGCTTCCCAACTTGCCAGCTCTTGGGCAAGTTAATTAACTTCTCTGAGCCTCAGTTTCTTCATGAGTAAAATAGAGGTGTTAATGCTACCTAACTTATGAGGTTGCATCATTTAAATAAAATTGTGTATATAGTAGCAATTAGAACACCACCAGGCAGAAAACTGGTAGTTTTTATTATCATTTTCGTTGTTATTTTATATACTAAGCCCATGTTATGGATAAGTCAAATGAGGCTTAAGAAGACTGAGTTTCTGAACCAAGGTCGTGCAAGTAATAACGAGCAGAGCCAGGATACAAACATAATTTGCCCATCTTGAGAATCCATACTCTATTTTTCTGCCTGTGTAGAAGGTAAGAGACAGAAGCAATGCCATCAAATTTTGAAGAGATACTCCCTCTGATATTAGAAGAAATTTTGTAATATGTGTGAGTATCCTGCTAGCCTGGATGGATAGCCATTTAAATTGGTCTGGAGCCTTGGATGAAAGGTCAGACATTATCTCTGTTTTTAAAAAACTTGGCTGAGATCAGATAATTTAATTTCAATTGAGTCTTTCTCAGTATTGAATGCCATTAGGGGGTTACGTCATTTCATTCCAGTCCTGGTCCCCAAATTAGCATGGTAACATTAGTATATGATCTTCCTGTCAACAGGGTCCAAATGGGGGCCCATATGCCACTGTTTAATGATGAAATTCTTGGCCAGAACACAAACCACACTCCTTCACCCCACATTCTTTCTCCAAAGCCTTATAGCAATCTCTCTTTATCATCCTTAGGAACTTGCCATGGAGGAGACCGTGAGTCATCCGTTACTAAGGCTCTGTGAAAGGGAAGTTGAGCCAGGGTTTCATAATTTCAACTGAAAAGCCCCCGGCTGGCTAAGCCAAGGCACCATATCTGGTGGGACCTCTTGTCCCAGCCGGCCAGACAGTGGGCAGTTGGTGGAGGGGATGTGAGTCAATGGAAGGAACCAGGAAAGAGTAGTCTTATCAGGGTCACTCTTATTACTGCGTCTCTTTTCCTCAACACAGAGCCTTCCGGAAACATTGAGCTTATAAAAGTGAAAGGCCAAAGTCATTCCAGAATTCTGTCTCATCTAATAGTAGCCCTCACAGTGGAGAGCAGTCTCTCTTTATTTTCTAATTTCCTGGCATTTATTTGCTATTCAAACCTTCCTACTGCAGCTGACGGTTTCACTTGAGGGAGCCGGTATGATGGAAACAACCATGGATTCTGATTCCACCTTGAATTCTGCCCTCACCAGCTGGGTGACTTCTGGCAAGCCACTTACCCTCTGGGTTTCAAATTTCTCATGAAACAAATGCCCTTGCCTATCTCACAGACACAAAATTTTATTTATTCACTTGACAAAGGTTTTTGCCCTGCTAGAGGAGAGAGAAATAAATCAATTTTGTTCACTTGCCTTTGATGGCTTCCATGTTAATAAGTGGGAAAAGACATAGTTACAAAAACTAGAAAGCCAAGCAAAAAGTGGTAAGCCCGGGAGGTTAAGACACAATGTTCTAAAATGTATAGCACTGGGCACCAAATGCAAAGTATTATTATTACTATTGTTTGTCCAGTACTCCAGGTGGGAAGTCACCTCTGATTTCTTTACTATCTCTGCCTCTTCCATTTAGTCTCCAAATTCTCTCCTTTTGAAAAGATTTATGTATCGTCTTTTCTCTCCAGTTTCACTGCCACCTCTTAGGGCTCATTCCCCATCACCTCATACTAGATAACTACCACTATCTTCTAATTCTTTTCCCTTTATATCTGTATAGGTTAATCTATTTTTTTAAATCACACATATACACACAACAGCTAACAAAAAGAAAAAGTAAAGTAACACCCCCCTAAAATTTTCAATATTCAACAACTCTACTCAAAAGCTTAAAGTGGTTCCTGGTTGCTCAACATGTCGTCCACGCCCACAACACAATACCCAGCTCAGTAGAACGAGGACAAATGGCCCCGTCCCACTTCCTTTTCCAGCGCTCAGGTCCGTATGTGACTTCTCCCTGCTCTGCTGCAGCCCACTCGGCTTTTCTCCCACCACTTGCCACTTAAAGCCAAGGCCTAGTTCATGGACTACCTTGTCTGTGAAGCCTAATCCAGCCCACCTGGGTCTAGGTCCACAGGACCTAATGCCTTGGGGCAACAACCATAATCTGCAAGGAAGGATGTTCTCAGGCCCACAGACAAAAGAGACACGTCCCAACTAGCTGTCTCAGCATAAAACCACCACTACCAACAAACAGTACAAAGTAAAATTACCCTCCAATTGACAAAGACCTATGAGTCCATATAAATAGTATACGTGAGATGGTATCTCAAGAGATAAAAAAATGAAACAACCTTATTAGTCATCTTAGGAATGTAAGGGATAATTGTTATCAATTTCATCATTGTTCTGATCTTCATTCAGACAAACTTTCATTCAACATTCGCTGTATGCCAGGCATTGTGCTAGGTGCTAATAGTGTAAAAAAAAAAAAAAAACTTGGGATTTGTTATGGCAGTCTCTGTGGGCCTGATCTTGGGGCCGAAGGTAAAATGGTAGAGACTCTATTGCATGCATTCTGTGGCTGCTTTTACCTCTGAGTGCTGGTCACTGCAGCCGGCCTGGACTGGTGGTTAATCTTCTGGACGGACATGCAGATCCAGACACCTGTGCCAGTGGGAAACCAGTGAGTTGCTCTAGGACCCTAAATGAGTCTCTTGAGGGTGTGACAAAGCATCATACCAACTAGGGCATCTGGAAACCCAATACTGATCACTACACACCAGCAAGTTTCATCTTTCTCTTTTCCTCATCAAGTGTAAACTACACTGCAACAATTTTATTGTAGTTCTAACATTTAGGAATTAATAAAACTCTTTGAGAGTCTGATAAAATCTATGGCCTTTCTTCCAAAAATCTGGACATATGCACAGAATTTTTAGTGCATTTCCAAGAAGTTCATTTATTCCCAGCAGTAAAAACCCAAGGTTAAAATAAAAATCCCTGCTTTAATGTGAGATTGTGGATACAACAATATTGACTTGAATAAATCACAGAGTCATCCCTATTGTCCTGTCTCTGGTTAGTGATGTATTTATCTCAAAGTCATAAATACAGTCTCCAAGTGCCATTGTTGTCAGCAGAATGATTTTGTTGTAAAGATCATATTTCTTCACATAACATCTTTCTTTCCTCCACATAGCTCTACGGAAATTATCTCATACATAGTTACAGATTCCCTATGACCTAGATAAAGGAATGTGTCATTGCCTTCATGTACAGACTCAAACACAAAGTCTGAGAGTTTTAGCAAATGGCTGAGACCTTGGTGAATCACTGAATCCAATCAGAAATAAGAATTATTTCACTCAATAGAGATTTATGGCATGCCTACTATGTGTCAGGCACTGTACTAGGCCTTGGGTCCACTAAATCTCAGACTGCTATCTTGTCCCCAAGTCTGTGGCAAGAGCAAAAAGCCTATTCTCTTTGGAAATTGACTGGAATAAATACAGCATCCCTAACTCAGTGATAACATCTTATATTTTAACAGAATACATGCAAGCAATAGAGTGTGGGTTGGCACAGTTTCTGGAAGCAGACAAAATTGGATTCAACTCCTGGTTTCAGTTACTTAAGCACTTGAGGTTTAGTTTCCTTATCTGTAAAACTGAAATTATTTCTAGAGCAAGGGTCAGCAACCACAGTGGGCCAAGTCCAGCCATCGACCTGTTTTGGCGTGACCTTTGAGCTAAAAATTGTTTTTACATTTGTAAAGTGTGTAAAAACAAACAAAACTCAACAATAGCAAAAAACTAAACTGACAAAAAACAAAAAAGAAGAATTTGCAGCAGAGACTGTATGTGGCCCCAGATCCTGAAATACTTACATCAAGCCTTTATAGAAAACGTTTTCTGATTCCTGTTCTAGAATCAGCATGCCTATGTTTGCATCCTTGTGGCCTCTTACCAGCAGCATGATCTTGAGCAAATTACTACACTTCTGTGTCTAATTTTCCTCATATGTCAAATAGGGATGATGATAGTACTTATTTCACATGATGTAAGGGTTATATATGTTAATATATATAAAATGCTGAGACTGGAGGCTGGTATATGGTAAACACTTAAGAAATGTTAGCTATTGTTATTAATATCATTATTACCATCATCACCAATTCTTCGAAAGATGTTTGTGAGTATTAAATGAGATGGTGTCTCATGAACACCTAGTATGGTGCCCTTCTCATGGTAGGCACTCAATAAATGCCAGCTCACCTTGTTATCATCACCACCATCGCCATCATTATTGTAGTTTTCAAAGCTCTTCCATATACATCATCTCATTAGAAGCTCCCAACAGTCCAGAGGTTGGTGTTATGATCTCCCTCTAATAAATGAGAAACTGAAGCTCAGAGAAGTAATGGGATAGACACTGAGCCAGGAAGAGGCAGAATATGGATTAGCACTAAATTTTGTGTTCTGGGCCATTGCATCCTCTTTCCACCATGTTGCCTCTCCATCAAAACATTTGAGGATCTGTTGTTTGTTAGTTTTCTCCAAATGATATGCTTTGAGGACTGGGAGCCTGACAAGGCAGGCAAACATGACTGTGTTCTTCCCTGGCAGGGCTCTGCAGACAGGAAGCTGGGATAATTGGATTCCAGCTATTCGGTCTTAGGACTGCATATGTAACTAGCCAACTACTGATGACCAAGCCTAATGGAAAAAGCCCTGACCAAACAAACACAGCCCCCCTGCAGGACCTCATTGTTTATGCTGCAGAGAGTGAAATTCATCAACAGCAGCCAACATCCTTCTAAGAGTTCCTATCCAGGACAGAGAAGGCTTCAGAATGTGCCAGAGCTTAGTCTGCCTTTAGGGACAAGCAGAGGTACCTGGAGTAGGGAAGTGTGAGGCGAGGAGCCAGAACATTTTTGACAGCAGAGCTGGTGTGATCAGATCAGAACTGTATTTTATTTGGTTTTGGGCAAAGGCTAAAACACATTTGAGCAAAGTGTGCACTCAGAGTGATGTTGAAAGCAAGTTATTAAGATCATAGTGGCACGGCATTAGAGTGGGCTGGTGACTATAAAAATAGGTAACATTTCAAAGTTACCCTATGAAAGCAGTCCCTGTCATTTCCACCCAACTTTAGCTCAGACATTTTTTTAAGTCAGTAGATTCAAGTAGACTCTGGAGTTGGGCAGTATGTAAGGTTGTGTTTCCTGATGTTGTTGCTGCAAAAATAATGAAAATTACCCTTAAGACGCGTCAGCATTGCTCCTGATGTATAGGGCAGAATAAATGGAAGTGCATTTGTAAATAAGGATTTGCCACACCAGGAGAAGCTAATGACCTGCCTGTGATCATGGCAGTAAGCTTTGCTTTCACACTGCTCTGCGACTTGCTCCCTAACTGTTGTCCAGGAACATAGAGGTCTCAGTCTGAGGAAGAGGATGATATGACCTCTATGCCCAGGGAAGACACTCTTGTGGATCCCTTTGTTGGGCCAGATATATCTTCTCTTCTGAGCCTATGGCAAATGAAAGATATTAACTCAATATTTGTGGATAAGACCATTTTAAGTAACAAAGAGTTCCTTCAAGAGTAATGGGGGTGGAGTTAGTCAGGGAAGCCAGTGTTCTTAGAATGTCAAATCAGGTTGCAGGAGCTATCTAGCTGTTGGAAGCACTCTGAGCCATTATTCTGGGAGCCCAGCTCTCTGCCTGGCCTCTGCCCTCTGTCTACCATCAACCCTTGTCTTCGAGTTTTCCTAACACCTGCTGCCAGATAGTTGGCTAACCACCAACCAATCCCTGGCCTGTCACATTGCCATCCAAACAACAGCCAAGGCACCCCACAGTATGCTTTTTGTGTCTCAGCTCTGTACCAAGCAACCCGGCTAAGGCCCTGCCTGGACTGAACATGTTTGAACTTAGGAAAAGTAAGACTGACCAGTTAGCATGGTCTAGTGTGAGCATTTAAAGTCTTCTACATTGTCTGGGCAGGGGAAGGGGATGGGTGACTTCTTTTCCATTCAAACCTTCATGATACCAACCCCATGGGTTTGTGCCGAGTACAAAATTAAATAATGGATGACAAAGGGCTTAGGAAGATCTGCAATACCAATGTAAGGAACAATCTCTGTTTATAAAAACGTAGATTCAACTGGGCATTGGTTTTACATATTCACTCCAGCCAGTGAAAATGCAAACAGCCAGAGGTCACAGGAAAACTACTCTTAATTCAATAAGGTTGGCATAGACAGGGGACAGTCAATAAGGTCTTTAAGACAAATTATAGAATTTCTGAAAATCTACATTTTTATTTTATATTAATATTTTAAATTTCTTCTTAATATTACTTCATTGTGTAACATTGATCACATCTCTCATTTTTAAGTGCAAAAAAGTGTTTGTAAGAATTATATCCTCTTCTGAGATTTTCAAAAGGAAAGATTTTTGTACCAGAATTTACTTACTGCTTTCAGACATGTCTTTACCTTACTTACACGTTGTACTCTCAAAAGTTCACTCATTAGACTCACTAAGGGTTGTAGCCAAGAAAAACAATCTAGTTATTTACATTTAAAAGGAAATGTATAAATAAATATGTAAGAGTAGTTAAATATTTAATTAAATAATTATTAAAGTCTAATAAGACAACATATATATATGCCAAGTATTAGTTATTTGTATTAGTTTATAATCATATTATCCCATGTGTAATTCCAGACCCACACGAATACTTGAAACTGCTGACCTGTAGAAGACCCAGCGCGAAGGAGTGACTTCAGCTCCTCTTGCCCTAAAATGCAACACGGCTGATAGTGTTAGAGTAGCTGGCTCCCGATTGGCTGATTTCTAGGAAAGTTTGTCATGCAAACAGATACTGAGATATTTAAATCTGCAACTGATTATTTATAGCCCACTGAAGGTTTCTGAGTTTCTTTCTTAGATTTTTACACCAGCATATGAATTATTGAAATTGGAAATATTCACAGAATATACATGGTGGTCAGATGGTAACCCTTAGAGAGCTTTGTTAGTGAAGTATATTAAGGCATATCATTGGACTAATGAAGGACTAGAGAGAACCAGTTGAAGGAAGACAAAGTTGGGGTCCAAATCACCATTTAATCGCTTAGTTAAGTTCAAGTTTGCCTAGAGTAGTACTAGCTGATATTCAATGAGCACCAAGCCAGGCACGATGAGATTATGATGTGCATGATTTGCTTCAGTTAATACCACAACTCACCCAGGGAGGCACTGTTGTTGTTTCTATGTTATTGATGAGGAAATTGGGACATAGGGAGGTTCAAGGTTGCAAAGCTACTAAGTAATGGAGCTGAGATGAGAATTCGGACATTTGACTCTCAACCACCATTGCCTAGCTGATGGTCAGCAAAATACCTAACTGGGATGGATGAGTACGTCATGATTCCTCCCCCCAAGGGACTTGTAATTTATCTGGAAACATGCTATTTAAGTGCACATACAAGTTGCATTTAACAAGCTACATCAAGAACTGTCACAGGCAGCTTATATTTTCAAATAAATTATAGAAGCAGAAAGTGCTGTGTTTGTTTAAAAGGGGGAAAGAGACTATCATATTGAAATGGTCAGAGACGGCTGTATGGAGGAAGTGGCCGTATATGCCCAACTATATTTTCAAAGATTCCTCAACATAGACATATCAAAGGAGATAAGCTGAAGAGGAGAGAAGAGGGCTGAAGAGGGTATGACCTGTGCTTTTTAACCTTATAGTGAATTATTTCAATCAGATTGCCCTTAAAATTTCCAGTTCCAGGATCCTGGCTTTCTGCCTGTCCTCTTGCCTCATCTGAAGTGGAACTTGGTGTTTTGATGAGAGACGAAGTAGACAGAGTTAGGAGAACCTTTTAGAACCTGGAGCCCTGAAGGCACAGAGGGGATATTTGGGGTTTCCTAATATGAAGGTTTGGGGTATCTCTAGGAAACATGAGGGAGCCATGGATAGTTCTTCCTTCTTGAAATGGGACCCAGAACTCCAGAACAAAAGAGCCTCCTTGCTTGCCTGGCCCAGAATCTGACTGGGTTGGGGACACAGGAAGCTCAAACTTTTAGAAGCAAGGCTCTGAGAATCACGATGCTCAGATTGTAAAGGTGTGTGCTTCTGAGTCAGAGGGCGTTGGGGTTGAGTGACGGTTTTCCTTCTTACTAACTAGATTATCTTTGTCACATTGCATCTAAGCCTCAGGTTCCTCATCAGAAAATGGGGGGTTAACACTACCTAGCTCACAAGGTAGCCATGAATATTACACGGGATAATTCATGTGAGGAATGCAGGATGGGACCTGGCACACACTGAGTACTCAATAAATGGCAGCTACTGATGAGGAAGAGGAAGGGGAGGGGGCGTCTTTCCGTATATACCTTGGCCACAACACCATGAAAACTCAGAACACTTGGCTTTCATTCTGCCTTAGCTTCTAACTAGCTGGGTGCCCTTGGACAGGTAGCTTTCCTCTCTGTGTCTGTTTCCTTACTTGGTAAATTAAGGTAGGAACCTGCACTGTGAACCTCCCAGGTTGTTGTGAGATTCAAATGAGATGCTAGCTGTAAAAGTGCTTTTTAGACATACAGTGTGGCATAACCATGTTGTGCAATAATTATGCTCCCCTCCCTATCTTCCCATAAAGGCATTTAAAAAAAATGTTATTGAGGTCACATTGGTTTATAACATTATATAAATTTCAGGTGTACATCATTATATTTCGACTTCTGTATAGACTGCATCGTGTTCACCACCAATAGTCTACTTTTCGTCCGTCACCGTATGTATGTGCCACTTTACTCCTTTTACCCTCCCCCCACTCCCTTCCCCTCTGGTAACCATCAGTCTATTCTCTGTATCTATGTGTTTGTTTTTTTTATCTTCCACATATGAGTGAAATCATACGATGTCTCTTTCTCCATCTGACTTATTTCACTTAGCATAATACCTTCAAGGTCCATCCATGTTGTCACAAATGGCAAGATTTCACCTTTTTATGGCTGAGTAGTATTCTGTTGTATATATATACACCACATCTTCTTTATCCATTCATCCGTCGATGGGCATTTAAGTTGTTTCCAAGTCTTGGCTATTGTGAATAATGTTGCAACGAATGTAGGGGTGCGTAAATCTTTTCAAATTAGTGTTTTTGTGTTTTTTGGATAAATACCCAGCAGTGGAATAGCTGGATAATATGGTAGTTCTATTCTTAATTTTTTGAGGAATTTCCATACTGTTTTCCATAGTGACTGCACCAGTGTGCACTCCCACCAGCAGTGTATGAAGCACTTTGAGGCTACTAGAATGCTGATTTAGGCTAGGATCACCTGTCCACTAACCTCTGTTTTCTTTCTTTTTTTCTTTCCCAACTTCTGCTTGGCTCTCCCTCATCTGTGGCTGTTTTCTGTTTCACCTAAAAGTGGCTGTTCCTCTGTCTCCAGCTTCCTCCTGCTCTTCTGCAATAGACCAGTTCCTGTCTAACTCTGAACGTGCTCTGTAAGTCTGTCCTTGTCTGTGTTATGAGTCTGTCTGTGTCTGCCCATTCACTTCTTTCTACAAAATGTCCTTGGTTTTTGCTTATTCTGCTGTCCTCACTGGACCAGGTTGAGTCCGGTGGACACATCGCATAACATGGAAACATCACAGTTGTTGGCAGAGACCCACTAGACCCAAGGTTCATTCTGGACCTTGATAGCTATTGATCTGAAGACCAAAGATTCATTTGGTGTGGGAGCTTTATTGTATTTTCCATTCATTAATTTGTGAATGTTGTTTTGGGCTTCTTCCCTGTTCTGGGAGCACAGCCTTCCCAAGTGCTCTGGGAGATGGGCACTGGACGGAGCTGAATTCAGCCAGTGGGATCACCATCCTCAGAGGGTCTCTCATCTGGGTCATCCCAGGCCCCGATTCATCGTATCTCCTTGGCTATAAGTGGTGAACTCCTTCATATTTCTTAAACAAATTATTGCGACTAAATCAGGGTGGCTTTTGTTTTTTGGTTATTTTTAGTTTTTTAAAAATCTTTTATTTTGAAACACGTTTCTTTCTATAGAAGAATAATGCAGAGATAGTCCAGAGCGTTCCTGTATACCTTTCTCATAGCTTCCCCTGATGCTAACATTTTACGCAACCATGGAACATTTATCAAAGCCAGAAAATGAGCATTTGTTCAATACTATTAACTGAACTACAGAATTTATTTGGATTCTTCCAGTATCAAATCAGACTTTGAGTAACTTTGTTCAAATTCGTTTTTTTGAATTTCCATTATTAAATTGTCTTACACTACAGTAATGGCCTTGAGAGATGTTTGAAATATTTTCCTCTGCACTAAATGGTTTTTGTTGGTTGGTTTTTCTGTGTTGATGTTTGTTGACTGTCTTATGTTTCTTTTCTCTCTGCACACGTCAGCTCTCATTTCTTCCTATAATCGCTTCATCTACCACTAGCATTGCACATCTCCCTTCCTCTTGCAGTTTCCAGTCTCTGTTCTGCTGTGTGTGAAAAAACCAAGCCTTCTAGAGTTGTGTGCAAACTAAGTTTAAATATTCTCTGAGTGAAAAACCAAGGAAGACGACAAGAAAAGTCCACACCTTTGTAACAACTACTCTGACGATTCGGAGGCCTTTAAAAAGAACAGACAAACAAACCAAAAAAAACCTCAGTTCAGGTTTCTGGATAGTTAAGGTCACTGGATGCCTGAGCCTTGGATAAATGAAGTCTTGTGAGTGAAAGATTCACAGAAACACATACATACACCTGCCCCTCTGGGAGTTCATTTTCTCTTGATGCCTCAGATTTTCCTAAATTAATGGCTTAAAGGGAAAAAGTCATATCTCCACAACCTGAATGGTGTTTCCTTCTCCCTCCACACTCGTTCTTTCTTTGACTCCTTGAGACCTCCTGTGTTAGTCAGCTTGGGCTGCTATAACAAAATACCACAGACTGGGTGGCTTAAACGACAGACATTTATTTCTCACAGATTTGGAGGCTGGAAAGTCCAAGATCAAAGTGCCATCAGATTCAATTCCTGGTAAGAATCCTCTTCCTGTCTTGCAGATAGACACATTCTCATTATGTCCTCACATGGCAGAGAGAGAGAGGAATCGGGGGAGGGAGAGATAGGGAGTGAGTGCCCTGGTCTCTCTTCCTCTTCTTATAAGGACACTCATCTCATCATCAGGGTCCCACCCCCATGACTCATCTAAACCTAATTACCCCTCAAAGGCCCCACCTCCAAATACCATCATATTGAGGGTTAAGGCTTCAACGTACGAATTTGGGGAGGGACATAAACATTCAGTCCCTAACACCCTTCCATCCTGTACCAGCTGGAAAATATCCCTTTTTCGTCCTCAGATTCACAACTTCTTTGTCAAGGGGTTTCCATGGGAATGACCCCAGCCCATGATGTGATTTTTGTGCTAGGGTGACTTTCTCAGTCTCTATGCCATGGAGGAACTGAGAACCAGAAATACCCACAGCAGGGCTGTTTCCGAAAGAGGGGTGTGTGGAGGGAATTTCGCCTCCTCGCCCTCGTTCCCCAGAAAATATGCAATTGAACATAAAAGATGGAAAGCGACATCACAAATGAAGAGATTATCTGAGTGGTGCAACGCACAGGGCTACTGTGAAGATCAATGAGAGAACAGTTGCCAACATCCTTTGTAGTCAATACCGATGCCAGGCAATGTGGGGGAGGATTGTCTCATTCTGTAATCCACTCAGTAAATATTTCTATAGATTCTATGATATTCTACACTCTATGTGAGGTGTTGTGAGCTATATAGCAAGTATTAAAAAAAAAAATAAGGTTGGGAAGTACTAATAGCAAAAAGGGCTCTGGATTCTAGTATGCCTCAGTTCAAATCCTGGCTTTGCCAATTGCTTGCTGAGTGACCTCTGGCAAATTTTAACCTCCCTTAATTTCAGTTTTCTTATCTGTGAAATCTGTGATATATAAAATAATAGTGCTGACGGCTTAGACTCATTGTAGGCATTAAATGCAGTAATATTGAAAAGCACATAGTGCAGAGTCTGATACAGAGGGCTGAAAGATTGTTACATCTTATAACATAACAGGATATGGACTCTGCCTTCCAAGAGTTTCAGGAGGCCGGACGTATGCCCAACCAGACATCTAACATTAGCAGGTGATTTGTTTTCCTACAGACAATAAGTGCTGATGGATGCTGTAGAAGGTTTCGGGAAGAGATGGGCAGTGAGCTGAGTCTTAAAGGTTGGGTAGGATTTGGATGTGGCAGAGTGTGGGAAGTCATTGTAGACATGGAAGTCAGGGATCATGATTAGCATGTCATTTAGGACACTTTGGCCTACACCATTATAATCCCGTACTAAAATTAAACAATAAGGTCGTTTATCAATTTACAACATAGAAAGTCCAGAGTTTGGTAGTTTCAAGATTGGTTAATTCAGTGATTCAACAACATTGTGGAGGACCCAGATGCTTTTCATCTTTCCATTCTGCCATTCTCAGCCTAGTAAGTTTTCATTCTGGGATGATCCTCTCATAGTCACAAAATAGCTGCCACAGCTCCAAACGTGGCATCCTCTTTACATAACTATAGCCAAATGCAAGAACACAAGATAGACTCTTCTTGTACTTATGTCTTATTCAGGAGGAAAACATTTTCCAGCACACTTCCCTAGCAGACCTTCAGGTCCCATTGGCCAGGAGAGGATCATGGGCCAAGCCCCCAGCTGCAGTGCATCTGACATTTTCACCTCTACTAAGAGATAGGCTTTGCCAGAAAGTATAAAGAAGAGTGTGGGTGCATGCTTTCAAGTATGTAACTTACAGCTTTTACCACAAGTTGTAAGTCCATTCATGCTTCCTAAAGAAAAACAAAGGGAGATTTATTGGAAAGATACAGAGATATCTCATGGATTCCCAGAGCAGCAAGTTTACTGGACTTTGCTAGGGCTAAAATAGGATAGGGGTGCTCTCGGGGACTAGCATTCCTCTTTCCATCTCTCTGAGGCCATAATCTCTTGCCTGCTTTGCATTATCAACTTCACTCTTTTCTCTTTCTGGACCACCTTTCTCTGCTTCTATGAACACATGGGCCAAACCTGACTCCCCCAGGCAGCCCTACCCGTTCTCAGTTCAAGCACTAAGACACTGACAGTGTCCCCAGTACCCATTCACATAGTCCCTGGAGACAGAATTGGAGTGCTCTAATCTGGGCCTGGTGTCTCCTGCTGGACTAGGGCCAGGAGGTCAAGCCTGATGTAGGGGTGGGGATCACTCCCCAGATTACGGGAGACAGGACTGGAGAACACCACCACAGATGCATCCCACAGTGACGAAGCACACTTAGGAGACTGTGAGCCCCTGAGGCCATGGGGTGGGGGGACCAGGAAAGGAGCATACTTGAAGGAAACATTCCTTGTTTTGGAATAGTTGTAAATGCCCGTGTAAAAATGGGTCATAAGGTGTGAATTTTTATCCTGGCTCCCCTGATAACCAAAGAGAGGACCTGAGGCCAGGATCCCTTAACCACTCAGATTGTCTGTTTTCCAGTGACAAAAGTAAGCTAGTCCAGAGTAGAACAACCAAGAAGCTGAGGGAGAATTGAAACCCTGTTCTATGAGGAATACTGAAGAACTAGAGGGGTTTCTCCTGGAGAAGAGAAGGCTCAGGGTGGTTGGGGGCCCCATGGTTAATGGCATTGGCATCTGCATAGCTGCCCGGGCTAGACCCAGACTCACTTGGACACTCTTCTCATTTGCCTCTGGGCTCCCACTCCAACCTCACACTAGTCCACGCTACACACCGCAGCTAGAACCTTCTTCTAAAACATGAAGTCCTCACGAGCCCGCTCTGCTTGCCACCTTGGCCGGCTTCCCACTGCTCTTAGGATGAGCACAGCAGTTCATAGCACAGTGAGCCCAAGCACTCTTCACCCTCGTCGTAGACTGGCGCTCACCCTGTACCCCTCTCGCAGTGCCCCTGCCCCCACAACCGTGGGCCTTTGCACTTGCGGGTCGTTCTGCCGGCATCTTCCTCCCCTTTGCCTGGTTACTCCTTACCCATCTTTCTCATCATCACTTCCTCGGTCATGCTACGCTGACACACTAACCTCGGTCACGTCCCCCATGACATGCTCTCATAGCACCACCACATACCTCTCCTTCCTCACACTTTTCCTGACTGTAATTTTGCATCCAACCGTGGGTCTCCCGCACTGCCTTGTGAGCTCCACAAGCACAGGGACTGTGTAGATTTTCTTCACCCCCCTGATAACTCCTGGACGTGGCACAGTGCCTAGACTGCCGTAGGCACTAAAATATGTTTTAAATAAGTGGCTGAATGAATAAATGCCTAGGATTTGAAAGTCTCATTCCTCCCTGAACATCGAGAAAACGCCCAATGTGAAATCTTTGCTTCCAGGTTATGGGGCTCCAACTTTCCTGAAACTCTGCCTTAGGGTTGACTCTCTTCAAACCCATGTACCTTATATTTTAATAATTAAAACATCTTCTTGCAAACACCCCGTGTGAGCACTGCCGTGCAGGGGAGGGCCAGGATGATGTGTAATGAAGTCTAATCATTTCCTTATAGTGCTGGGCTGGGCAGGCAGAGGGGCTATCATAATGCGACTAATTACGGCATCCAGGCTGCTCTAAGTGCAGTGCTAATTGCTCAGTGAATGAATTGTAGACACAGGTAATTACCAAAGCTAATGTGGCTCCTGTCGTCATGTCTGAGTAAATTAAGGCAAAGGGGGAAGCAACCCAGCTCAAGGGGAGCTGCCTCCTGCCTTGCTGTTGCTTGGGAAACAGCCGTGAGTTTTTTCCTCTGGACTTGGAACCGCCCAGGTACACCCACACATCTGGGGTCTGCTTTCCTCCAGCGCAGCTGTGAGACTGCAAGATCTTACACCAAACAGAGCCAGGAGACTTTTGCCACTCTGTCAGATGACACTGTCTCTCTGGGGCTGTTTCTTTATCTGTAAAGCCATATTGAAGCTTTCTTTCAGCCCTATGATCAATTGCTAAGTGAACAAACATCTGATCAATTACTAAGCAATGGATTTCTTCATTGAATCAGCAATTAAGTACTGGGTTCAACTGTTACCTTGATCATCAAATAGCAACGGTACTAATTGACCTTAATGGAGTTGCTTAATCCTTGGCTGGCGCTATTCTAATAAGCATTTTATGTGCATTATCTCATTTAATGCCCACAACAATCCAGAATATTTGGAATAATTCACAGAGCTAGTCAATACCAGAGCCAGGATTTAACCCAGGCATTCTGCCTCAAAAGCCTGTATTCTTAACCTTTTTTCTACGCTAACTACTTCTCTGGTGCTGGGAAAGTCACATTTTCTGAACCTTGATTTTCTTAACAGTGAAGATTCCTGCACCCACTCTGTCTAGCCCTTTGCTGAGCCCTGTAGAGATGTTAATTTTATCATCACAGCAAAGCTGTGGGGTAGGTGGGACTAATCTACTGGACGAGGTCACACAACTAGTAAATGGTAGAGTCGGGATGTGAATGCCATTCTGTTTGCTCTCAGTATCACGTGCTTTCTTTTCCCCAGTATTCCTCAAATTGAAGATGCGGAGATCCCCATGACTATGCCCATAGACTGGTGGGAGTTCATGCATCCTAGGCAGAGAAACACTGCGTAAAGTTAGCCACTGTCACTGAAGCATCAGAACAGACCTGAATGCAAATGCGAGCCCCGTATTCACCAGGCAGTGTGAGATGATCTCACATCTGCTCAAATGACTTGTTATTTACTATGAATGTGAAAATAGCTAATTAAAAATACATATCTCACAGAGACTTGGGAATTCCCAAGCCCAGGGAATACCTCTGCAGGCCAGACTCCATCTGAGATGCACCGCCCTCTGCTAGACTCTTGCCAGGGAAATCCCAGACTAGTTCCTCCTTTCTGTGTGCACCACCACCATACCGTGGTGAGAGCACCCATCCAAATGTTGTAACTAGAAAACGTGCGCATCTGCCCACCCCCATCTCTAACGAGAGCTGCTGCCTTTCTGCTGCACTCGGGATAAGGAA
Source organism: Ceratotherium simum simum (assembly GCF_057802395.1). Taxonomy (NCBI): domain Eukaryota; kingdom Metazoa; phylum Chordata; class Mammalia; order Perissodactyla; family Rhinocerotidae; genus Ceratotherium; species Ceratotherium simum. The sequence goes on from NC_141903.1 coordinate 28,592,578, forward strand.
ACCTCCACTGGAATATCCACTCCAGTTCCACACCCCTTTCCTAGTTATTCCTGAACAACTCACTCATCAGCACACGAGAAGTAGACGCTCAGGAGAGATGTGTAAAAGGCAGCTGTAGAGGCATGCCCGCATTCCATAGCAGCACATCTTCTTACGTGATCAGAAACTTCAGTTTGGCTCCTTTTCATGTGAGCGTGGTGTAGGAGAAGGCGCCATTGATTGCCAGTGAAAGTGACTTATTGGCCATGAACTGGGGAAAGATTCAGGAGTGTCTCTTATTTTTTTTTAAAGATTTTTTTATTTATTCTTCCCCCAAAGCCCCAGTAGATAGTTGTATGTCATAGCTGCACATCCTTCTAGTTGCTGTATGTGGCACGCGGCCTCAGCATGGCCGGAGAAGCAGTGCGTCGGTGCCGGCCCGGGGTTCGTGCGTCGGTGCCCGCCCGGGATGCGAACCCCTGGCCGCCAGCAGCGGAGCGCACGCACTTAACCGCTAAGCCACGGGGCCGGCCCTCAGGAGTGTGTCTTGACGTTAAGAGTGCGAGCATCATGGACACTGTGACCTGACATAAATTCCTTAACTTCTCTGAGCCTCAGTTTTCTCATTTGTAAAGTAGGTCTAAGTATAGTAGCTACCACTTAGGGTGGTGAAAAGTATATGGTATAAATGAGACAATGTATGTGGTTACTAAAAATGGTGCCTAGCACACATCCTAATTCCTCAATAAATTGAGTTGTGTACAATTTCTTATTATTATCATGAATGTTTCTCCTGCCCATGCATCCGCTTCAGGGATATCCCTGCGCCTCACATACTGGAGTGCAGCCCCATTTCACGGGAGTGTTTGGTTCTGAGTCCTTTCTTGAAGACCTGTATTTAAGTTATTAAGCAGTGCTGCTCAGAGACAAGAGCAACAGGCAGGAGTCTGACTGTGGTCCCGGCCATTCGCTTACCATGATGCTCAGATCCTCACTCAACTGCTCCCAGCCTCTCTTTTCCCCTCTCTGTATAATATTGGTCTTATCGCCTGGCCTGCAGAGCTGCTTATGAAAGGAGCTGTGGATACGAAGTCAAGTGGTACTGCTTTAGTATGTATACTTGCCAACAGAGGGCTTGTGATTCTGAAAAGGGAGAAAGGCAAGATCTGGGAGCCTTCTATATCTTGAGTCCTTTTAGGTTTTACCTATCAAACAAATAAAGATAGAGATATTTTTGAGCAGTAAACTGCTGTACACATATTATTATCATCATTATTATGTACTCATAACTAAAGGAGGTATTGAGGGAAAGAAGTAAATAGAATAATTTTAGTTTCAATATATTGAGATTCTACTGTGTGTGCCAGACCCCGTGCTCATGTTTTTCATACGTTATGTTATTTAATCCACACACCAGTACTATCATCACTCTCAGTTACAGAGGAGGGAAGTGAGGCATAGAGAGATTAAATAACTTGCTAAATATCACAGAGCTGGTAGATAGGTGGATGCAAGTCACACTTGAGGTCACTATGCTGCATAAGAGCCTCTAGTTGGTGAGACAAGGCAAGGGAAACACAGACACACACGACAGAGTCTGAGAAAAGTTGTGAAGGCTAAACTTTCTGGTGGAATTAAGACAACAGCAAACTACTCTCTCACCCAATTATTGCTGTAACCTTCTAATTGGTCTCCCTGTCCAACCCCCACCTCCATTCCATCTACTCGCCATAGCACAACCAGAGAGAGCCTGCTAGGAGGGCATTCAGATCCTGTCGGGGCACTGCTCAAACCCCTCCATGGGCCCCTTCACATGTAGTAAAGCCAAAGCCTTATGGGGGTCTGTAAGCCATGCCCACCCCCCCACTCTGGCTTTGGCTACCTTACTGACCTCAACTCTCAATTCCTTCCACTCCTCCTCTCACTCTTTCTGCCTCAGCCCCCAGCATCCTTGCTGTTCCTCAGACATTCCAGACAGGATCTAGCCTCAGGGCCTTTGCATTTGCTGTTCCCTCTATCTAGAATGTTCTTCTTCCCAGATATGCACATGCCTCCTCCCCTCACTGCATATCATGGGATCCGGTCAGGAGACAGAAATCACGCCAGTTATTGAAACAATATTTTCACATAAAAAATTGTTAACTAGGCATATAATTGTTAACCACTGAAAGGGTAGAAAAGAACACTCTAAGGTATCATGGAAGTAGCAACTGCAGGACACAACTACTCCCTTTAGGGCTGGGAGACCAAGGGGAACAAACACAAAAACTTAGAAATGTAGAGGAGGGACCACACAGAGGAGAAACTTAGGCCTTTGAGGGGGAGGCGCTGGCCAGATGGAGCTGAGGGGCTGCCATGAAGCTGATTATGCAAGAGCTGGAAAGACTGTAAACTGGGCTCAGCTGCCGCGATAGGAAGGCGCGGTCTCTGGGCTGAGGAAGCGTTGCTGGGGTGAGGCCCACGGGAGCCACAGGCAGATAGGAAGCTCACAGGAGGAGCAAGGCCCATCTCCTTCTTCTGGGCTTCCAGTCCCCCTCCAGCGCCCCTGTTGGAGGATCCTGATAGGAGCCAGCCTACAAAGCCCTCGTTTGGTTTGCAGCATCACAGAGCCAAGCACAAGAGGGTGGTTTTGAGGCTGCAAGTTTATGATCCAGTAGCTAGAACACTCACTTCCCCAAGGTCTCTACTCACATATCTCACTGGGACTTCCTTGACCAGCCTCGTGAAGAGTGTATGATCTGACCCTTTCTAGAGCTTTTCCCACTTAATTCTCCTCAACACTCATCTAGCAGGTGCTGGGGTTCTTCAAGTCAAATCCCCTCGGCTCACCTCTACCTCAGCAGCAGTAGCAGCAGCGGACAGTCCTGGGAGAGCTCAGACTGGTGCCCTTCACTTCATGTTCCTCAGCTAACACCTGCTTCTAGCCAGCTAGGAGGACTTTTTATTCTAGCTGAGGGTTTCTCAATCTTGGCACAATGGACATTTGGAGCCAGATAATTCTTTGTTGTAGGAGGGCATTCAGATCATCTCAGGGCACTGCTGTGTAGTGGACAACGGTTAGCAGCATCCCTGGTCTCTACCCACTAGCTGCCAATAGTACCGCCCCTGCCGTGACAACCAAAAATGCCTCCAATTGTCCCTGCTGAGACCTGCGGTTCAAAATTTATACCTGGTCATGGGCTGTGTGAGAACCAGTTAAGCACATGGGTGTTGGCATCTGACACACCGGGTTTGAATTGCTGTGTCGTTGCATATTTCCGGCGTTCCCTTGGGCAAGTCACCGAAGCTGACTATGTGTCATTTTGCTCAACTGAAAAATGAACATAATACTATCTCACAGGGCTGTTGTGAAGATTAAATAGGGTAATGCTTGGAGAAGGCTTAGTCCAGTACTGGAGCACATCAACCAATCAATGCAAGTCAGCAATAAATTATTATAATTCAAAGCAAAGCACTAATATAATTCATGAGAAACCACCAACAAGCTAGTTGTCAACATATGATGCCAAATAACTGCCTGGTGTGTGTTGAATTGTTTTACTGACTGGGCTTGACACCGGCCTCAGGGAAGCGAGTGGTGATAGTGCTCCTAACTTCTGTAGGAATTTCACAAGAATGAGTGCCAGATGTTGGAATCTGGGTTACTGATGACACGACCCACTTGCAACTGAGATTGATTAAACGAAATTAACATACTGAGTGCAACTGTGTGATACTGCAGAAAAATAATAAACATTTGTCAAGTAGTATATTGCACTGAGATGCTTAGAGTCAACTTGCTGTTTGATTCAACTAATTGATTTACTGTTCCAAATGTCCCCAAAAGGAATTAAAGGAACAAATACAGCTACGTTGTCTTTCAGGGTCTGAGTGGTTTACTAATCTCTAAAGTAAGCACTTTGGTATTGCCGAACCTAGAACCGTCCCTGGTAGAGGGAATTTAGTGTATTCAGGTTCAGCTTTCAGTGGAACATAGGGTCCATTTTGATGAGTGACACAAGAGCCCCAGGCTTCGTTGGGAGGAAAGAAATCTGCGTTCTAGTCTCAGCTCTCCCACTCACTCCCTGTGTAACCCTGGGCCAGTTGTTTCCTCCAGGCCTTCAGTTCCTCACCTATAAAATGAGCAATTCTGATGTAGTTCTTTGGACTTCCCTCTTCGATGCAGTACCACCCCTGCCCTGCCCCACCTTGCCATGCTCTCAGAAGCATGCAGTAGAAAGGAAGCCACGAGTGGTGGGAGTGCTCTCTTTGGTACATTTGAAGGATGTCTGTTGAGTTCTCATGCTTTCTTTCCTTCCTCCCTAGGTACACAGTTCTGCACAGTGGACATCACCAGGAACTCGAGAAACTGCCCATACATAATGACCCAGAATCCCTGGAATCATGCTTCTGATTCAGGACGTGGCTCCCAACTAAGCCATTCATTCCCATTCATGCCTGCATGAACAGGACACCCTGGCATCTCTCCTGACCCTCATCACCACCAGTGAGGCATGAGGCAGTGGGGCCGAGGGCCCAGGGAAGGTACATGGAGGTCAGCGTTGGACAGGACCCCAGGCCAGAGCATGGAGGATCTCAGAGTTGAGAAGGGACTTCAGACATCGCCAGATCCAGCCTCCCACCTGATGCAAGGGTAGCATCCTCCATAGCATCCCTGGAAGTTGGTCAGTCTCTGCTTGCACACCTCCAGGGACAGGAGCTCACTACCTCCTAATGCAGTTTCTTTTATTGTGGGGAAGATTTAATTATAAGGAAGTTCTTTCCTTTGTTGGAACACAAATCTGTCACTGCTCCAGCTTCCATCTGGGGCCATGCAGTTGGCCCCCTCTTGCCCTTGAGACCCCTTAGATATTGGAAGACAATGATCTGCCACCCACTCAACCTTTTAAGTCTTCTCTCTAAACGAAACAGCTCCAATTTCCGCTCCCTTCTGGCCATCATATTCCGGACGTGCTTTGGTGGCTGAATTAATCAAGGCTCCCTTAATGAAAGTTAGGTTGATATCAATGCCAAGATGTCTGTCCAGAAGCATTGACATACCAACAAGTGAAGCATCAATATTCTTTGGTTTATAGATATGAACATTTTTCCGTTCCTTTTTCTCGGGGATAGACTTGGGAAACTCTGCTTAGGTTTTGGTTTTGGATCCATTACCAAAAAGCAGCTTTACAGCTGATCTGATGTGTGTGCATGTGTGTTTACAGCTGATCTGATGTGTGTGCATGTGTGTTTACAGCTGATCTGATGTGTGTGCATGTGTGTTTACAGCTGATCTGATGTGTGTGCATGTGTGTTTACAGCTGATCTGATGTGTGTGCATGTGTGTTTACAGCTGATCTGATGTGTGTGCATGTGTGTTTACAGCTGATCTGATGTGTGTGCATGTGTGTTTACAGCTGATCTGATGTGTGTGCATGTGTGTTTACAGCTGATCTGATGTGTGTGCATGTGTGTTTACAGCTGACATTTTCTCACTGGCTCACTGGCTTTGAGGTCGTTTGGAATGAATCTTGATTCACTCCCCCTCCATGATAAGGGGAAAAGGACCTACACCTTTACTGAGAGTGTTGATTGAGAAGGGTCTTACAACTCAGATTTCGGGAGGGAAACTGAGTTGCTCCAATAAGACCCCTCTTAGGGGCTTTTAGGGCCCTGTGCTGAGGCAGCGCCTGTCTCAGGCAGGGTGGCCTGCTCCTTTGGGCAAAAACATAACCACAGATCAACTTACTTTCCTGGGAAACTTCATTGGCCCCCTCCCGAGAAGCTCCTGGAGCTACCACTTTTCTACATCTTTTCCAGCATCTCACTTCCTCCAAGCTCCTAATGAGATGCTTCCCTGATTGCAAAGCTACTAACAAATTATTTTATCTTGAGGTGAATTATCCCTCCAGGACAAGACTCTGGGGACAATTTTTTTTCAGTTGTCTCTCTTTTAGCTCCTGATAAAAACCCTGTTGAAAGGATTGATTGCTGGACCTTATAAGGAAGCCTAAGGAACAGCAATGTGGGTGGTGGGGGGGGGTGCATATGTCACACACACTAAAGATAAAGATGTGCCAGGAGTTTCTAACCTCACCAGTTCTCCTTGCCCTTCCACTCGGTCTGTTGACCTTGCTTTCCTTCCTAAGTGATCTCAGAAGCCACAATTGCCTCCTTATCACCTATTTCATTTATGAGGCCAGAACCCATTAGCCTCCTCTTCTCTCTGTCCCCAGATATGATGAAAGATGATCAGACTCCACATAGGACTAGGGTGACCAACCACCCTGGTTTTAGCACAGAAGTCTCACAACCCAGGAAACCTCTTAGTCCCAGGTGAACTAGGCTGGTTGGTCACCCAAATGATGGGACCCTCCCTGTGCTGAGGATTAATAAGCCTCCTCAGAGTTGCATTTCTTTTTTTTTCACTTTTTCATGGAAAAGGCAGAGAAGAGTGAATTTAGGGGTCCAGAGCTCTCCACATGCTGTCTGAATGTGGTCTCTGTTCTCCTCGAAGCACAAAGAACTTCTTAGCGAAGGACTAAGACAGAGGTCATAGAACCAGATCACAGCTAGGAGAAATATGTTTAGTGCTTTGAGGCAGCTGGTAAACTTGGTTTAATGCCCCCAAAGGCGATAGGATCTACTATTTAATATATACATGCTTACACATAAATATGGTAGAATTTCTTCCTTATGAAATGCTTCTCTGCCCAGGAGCTTAGCAAGCATATCTGCTTATATAAAATATTATTTCTCAGTGGCATGTCTCCCATATCAAATGGGAACTTGGGTTCAGCAGGGATCCGCAGATTACAACATAGGTGGGACAATGAGAACTTTCCATACCATGGGTCCATATCTTCCGGACTCTCTGGACATGCTTCTGTGGGCCAGCCTGTGTTTGGTGTCTGTAGAGGTCACCAGCAACCTCAACCAGGGAAAGGACAGCAATCGTAGGAATAGGAACCCTTGCCATTGTCCAGAAGATGGTCTCCTTTGCAGAGAGGGCCTCACGAGCAAACTTTGCTGTCTCTTCGGACCAGGGCTGGGATGATGTGGGTGATGCACCAAAGGCCCACGGTGGAATTTCACAGGACAGGACCAGACTTGCTCTGTCTGGACAGCTGCTAGCCAGGCATTGCTTAAATCTCTGGCTTCTGGGAATCCAGGTAATATAGCAGATGTGTGGAAGACTCAGAAGGAGGAGCCTTAGAGCTTGTCCAAGGAAGGAGGAGACCTATGTCTTGCCCTCTTCTCTGAGAAGGCCACCCTCTTCCAGGAAGCCTGCAGTGTCAAGGAGAGATGCTCCTGAGGAGGAGGGGCATGTGCTCCCAGCCACATCTGCCAGATTAGCCTTGACCTTCACTGGGGTGGTAGATGCTGCAACCAGACTGCCCCATGCCTGGGATCAGGGAGTTCACCTGTGCTTCTTCTCAACTTGACTCTCCAGCCCACAGGCTGTCTGGGTGGAAGCCCTGAAACTCCCTGTCCAGCTCACCATCAGCAGCTAGAAAGCAAAATAGATAAAAACCAACGTCTTCAACTGACACCCAAGTACGTGTTTGTAGAAAAACTCGTTCTTTCTGAGATTCACCTTCTCATCTCACCGACATTTCCACTTCTTGCTGCTAGCTTGCTCTGTCCTGAAGCACACTGCTGTCTAGCAAGGGCATGGGGGGTGGGCATGGGGATGGATGAGGGAGGGGATCCAGAGAGGGGCCAGGGAGTGGCTATAACTAAATCGCCTTTAATATTGTCTTCAAGTAAGAACAAAAATAATGTCTCCTTGGTGCTGTGCTGTCTACCCATTTTTCTCTCCTTGGTGGGAGATCAATGTTACTTTGCTCTTTTTCTCTATTACTTTGCTTTGCTCTGGTCAAAGTCCTTCCTGTAACAGCTAATCTAGGGGGAAAAAAAGACTAAGGTATTTATCTCTTCCAGCCGTAATTTGTGACCTCTTTTCCACCCAATCTAGAAAACTAAGGCTGAATATTTGGTTTGAATTTAAACAAACCAGGGATGGATTTGAAGGCCTAAGTTTGGGACACTGTGTTGCTTTGGGCCTTAACCAGCACTTGCCTCTCTCATCTCATCTACAAAATGGAAAGACTCTCTGGGCTGGTAGGATTGTTGTGAGTGCTCCAACATGTATCATCCAAGGGCCACCGTTAGGATTTTTACCAAGTATGTGTTCTGCCTTTACTGTTATTTACTTAATATTTTTATATCAGTCAATTCAAGTTTTCAATTGCATAAATTTATTTTAGAAAGAAACATTTTATCAGTATCCAAAACAGAAAATCAGTATTACTTGCCATAAATAGAAAGCAGCCATAGAGATAAATAAATGAAAATACAACAAGGTTATTAATTTCTGACTGGAAGTCAATGCTCAGAGCTTGCCCAATCCTTCTGTGTTTAAAAGGGAGACGAGGGGGTGTTGGAGACTGTTAGGGGCACCACACCTCCCACAAGGGACTCTTTAAGCTAGGAGGGGTTGAAAGAGAATTTACCAGAGATGAACTTCCAAACTTTCTAAGTTAATGTGATTTAATGACAAGCTGCATTCCACACTTTTTGGAAATGTAGAGAGAAGGGAAGTGAAACTGCTTATATTTTTAACTACTGTTCTATTCAATTCATATTAGGTTTCTCCTTTCCCTTTACCTTTTTTTCCAGCTCATCTCAGAACATATCTTAGATAGTAATAATGATAATGTAGCAGTAATAAGAGAAGTTAACATTTAGTGGGCTCCTTTCTGCTAGGCACTGTGGTAAGTGCTTTACATGGATTAGCTCATGTAATCCTCATAAAATCCTTAAGTGCCAAAATTTCTGCTGCTTTGCAGATGAGAAAACCTCAGCTGAGATCTGGTGACTGGCCCAAGGTAACAGACCTGGGAAGCGGGGATTTGGAATGCAAACGCAGGCAGCTTGATTCTAAAGCCCACAGTCCTAAACGTGCCGCACTGTTCATGATCCGGAATTAATCTATTTCACAGTCAAGTGTTGGACCCTCGGCTAGGAGAGAGCAGTGAACAAGCCAAGGGGCATGTCGCCTAAAACTTGCCCTTCCACGTTCACTTGGGACCTGGAGAGGAAGTTGGGACATGCCTATTCCAGCGTGAAACTCTGCCACTCACTTGCTCTATTGTTTTCTTCTGCTCCCTTCCGCTCGCTGAGCCTGCATTTCCATCTTTAGACAATGGAGGGATGCGGGTAAAGGACTGATCAGGAGGTAAGGCCCTTCTACACTGATCTTTCATAGTCTTTCCAGCATTCAGCTGCCTGGGGTTACTGAATAACCAGCAATGGACCCTGAACATCAGATGCGTGAGCCAAAAGACAGCATTGGTCTTTTGTATCTCGGACCATTGCTGGGGCTGCTCACACCAGCAGTGGTCCCCATGAAAGGCAATTCAAGGTCCCCATGTTTTTTAGTTGGAACCTGGAACACTATTTGGATGTGCTCCTGGTGGTCCCATCAGCTCACCACTGCAGGCACTTTGCAGTTTCTCTGCACTTTCACAACAAGATCTCTGAGCCGCTCACAGCAGCTTGTGGGGAGGGATTATTGAGTTCATTTTATAGAAAAGGAAACAGACTTTGTCAGGGAAGTGATTTGCCCAAGTATGCAGAGCTTATATGGGGCAGAAGTCAGGAGTGAAGACACTTCAGTTCTCTCCATTCTAACAGAGTGCTTCCTTCCTCCTCTTCTTTAAATTTATTTTATTTCTAAATATACAAATTGTATACTTTTAGAATATGTAAATAATGGGTTATACAAATAATGTGTTTATGCAATCCAGTCCTGTTATAAAAAGTTCTGATAATAGAGATACAGCAAAATATCCTTGACTCCAACTCAATCCCACTCCCCTCCCTAGAAGTAATTGCCTTTATCACCTGGCTTATATAATTCAAGAATGTGTTCTGTGTATTTACATATGCATAAATATACATCTAAAAACATATGGTTTGGTTTTGTTCCTATATATAAATAAGATGAGGCTGTATATAATAATCTGCAGCTTGCCATTTTCAACGGTACCCCTTAAACATCATTTCACATCAACATGTGATTCTTCCTCATTCTTTTTAGTTGTCATGTGTGCGTTTCATCTGATAGATGTGGTATCGTTTGTAGTGTTGTTTCTTTTATGTTCTAGCCGCCTCCCATGTCTGAGCGGGGCATTTGAGGCCTGCAGCAGAAAATCAGCAGCCTCTGTTCTTCTGGCACTGTGCTAACCAATTAGGGTCAGCTGGAGTGGTCTCAAGTTTAAGCCGCAGCTGCCTCTTGGACTCGGGCAGCTTCCCTGTGGGGAGGACCCACCTTACATGGGCCTCGCCTGGCTTCCTTCCTCCCTTTGAGGGACTGAGACTCTGCTCAAGCTGCATAGGCTTTGGAGGCAGACTGATGGCATCCTGCTTCCACCACCACCTAGATGTGTGTTTTTGAGCAAGATCTTTAACCTGCTAAACCCTAATTTCCCCAACAGTAAAGTAGGGGACATAATGATCAGATATAATTTAAAGTGTCCGTATGAGGTTGTATGGAAAGCACTTGCTAAACACTTTTAAAAATGCTTTCAAAGTATCATTATTTCCTCTTAACGGCCTCACCAGTTCTTTCTGCTTCTAGCATCCTGGGATATGGTCTAAGGAACAAAAGGTTATGGAAAGATTAGTAAACAAACAAAAAATCTCTTTCATAATAAAGGGGATTATAGTGGAAGCAATACTACCTCCACTTGCATCGCATTTTCCCGTTTACTGAAGGCTTTCATTGGACCTTCACAACTGCCCTGTTGGGGGATATATTATTCACTGTTACCATTTTATAGATGAAGAAACTGAGGCTCCAGGGGAGGGGTTGCGACCATCTCCAGGTCACCCAGCAGTCGTTCGAGGGAGTCAGAATCCGAACCCAGTGCTTCTGATTCCAAATGTGAAGTCCCCATAAGAACTGTGGTGCCAGCTATTGTTGAGAGAGACTGTTAGGACTCACACACCTGGCAGCACTATGAGAGAGACATGATTCTCTCGCTAACAGTGACATTAATTCAGTAATCCGTCAAGGAAACATTTCTTAAGGCCTTTAAAAAATGTGCAGACGCTGCGCCACAAACGGGACACACAATTGAATGGACAAACAGGACAACTCAGTTCTCTACGGCAAGTGTGGGCAAACTACGGCCTGGGGGCCAAATCCTCCAGCCTGTCAACTAAGAATGGTTTTTGCTTTTTTAAGTGGTTGGAAAATAAAAGATATTTTGTGACACATGAAATTCAAATGTGTGTCCATAAAGTTTTATTGTAACACGGCCCTGCCCATTCACTGATGCATCCTCTATGGCAGCTTTCACGCCCCAGCAGCAGAGTTGAGTAGTTGTCACACTTGAGCCTGAAATATTTCCTGTCTGGCCCTAAACAGAAAAAGTGTGATGACCCCTGCCGAAGGGCAGTCACTGCTCAGCCCTTCATTCCACGGACATTCACCAAATGCTACTACAGTGGGCATCTTCCAAGTTCTGTTTGTTTTTCAGTTGTTCCAGTCTGGGCATCTTTAGAATGATTTTAGCGCTCCCTGCTGTACTTCTACTTCTTCTAACAGAAGGTTTCTTGTGAGTGAGACAGATAAACAAAAGTTAGAAAGCAGCGGCCTCCAGTGGCTGATCTAAGCATTATTTAGATAATTTGGTACAGTTAGTGAAAAACCAGGTTTAGATTTGAGTCTTAGCTGAGGTTAGGGGTTTGGTATTATTTTGAAATATCTAAAATGTTCTATAACTTGTTTCCTACATTTTACTGATCTCAGTTTTAACCTGGAGAGCAGGACACACTCTTTTAGTTAAAAGGGGGGTTAGCTGAGTTAAAAACAAGGTAATGAAGAGATGACTGAATGCAGTACCTAACATTCTTCCTCATGTAATAGCAAGAATTTTAAGTCTTGGAAGAGGGAACTTTGAAGACAGACACTGATTATCATTGACACTGTTTTAGTGTTAGGAAAACTGGCTGACATTCTTGCATTTCTAAGGACACTGATAATACAGAGGCAGCCCAGTGGGAATCAGGCACTTGGACTCTTGTCCCACCTAGCCTTAATCAGTTCTTGACCACGAGTGAGGAGTTTTCCCTCTCTGGGCTTCCATTAATCCCCTGTAAATGAAGCGGTTGGACTAGATAATCTCTAAGGCCCCTTACACCTCATAAAGACCATAATTACATATTTTATTTAGAAAGAGTTCATAAAATGTTCCCACAGACCTTCAGTTGAAGCAATTCGTTGAGGTCACTCAGCTAGCAAGTGGCAAAGCCATCCCTCAAACACAGGAGTTGCTCTAAAGCTTTTTTTGCTCTTGACCCTGACCCTGTAGTACTGCATATGTCACTGCCATATCAGGCCAGTTTATCTCCTTGAGAAAGGCCATCTCCCGGTGACCCGATATTTGGGGAAGTTCTGCTGTTCCCAGTGTTCTGCTGTATAGAGTTCTGCGAGTTGAACATCTTGCAGCTCAGAATTATAAAAACAAGAGATCAGAAATCGAATTACACTGGAATTTTACTTAGACACAACTGCACACATTCCTTTTCTGTGTAGTATTTGCTACTCTTCTTTAAAAAGAGGGATTCAAATCCAAGGCAAGAAAAGTTTTTAATAAACTTTATTTTTATATTCAAGATAAAGCATATACACAATTGAATGTGGAAATAAATAACTAGAAATGCTTTGGAAACTTATTCATTTCCCTCTCAAACTCATTTTTTTTTTAACTTGAGTCTTTTTATTTATTTTAAGAAATATGGCAATTATAATACCAAGAGAAAAAAACACAAGTTTGTACAGAAACATATAGCCGCCTGACTATAGGGTTTAGTTGGTGTTTTAATAGTAACACAAAAAAAACCACACAAGACACAAAGACTCTTCAACAGATTTACTCAAACAGCTTTGCTCGAGAAGAAAAAGGCACAGATTTTAAGGGGATGACGGTGATTATCAAGAATATGGTAAATGGAGGCTCAGCCAAAAAGTGACACTTTAGGAACTCTCAGGAAAAACGAACAAAATGAACTCTTCCCAATTATCTGCCTTCATTAAAATGAATTTTTAAATTAAATTGTATAAACATATGATATAAAGTTGGTACTTAGGAATTGTCTTTGTATATTTCCTCTATGTACAAATCTTTGTATACAACTTCAATGTTGCTTATACATTTCCTATATACCAAACTGAGCCAAGGACCCCAGACTGCCTGCCCCGAGTCCCCGTGGAGCTCCCTGGCAGCCGGAGGGCCCCAGCAGCTTTCTGCCAGAATAGCTGGAAAGTAGGAGGGACCAGTTAAATGTAGTCATCTTCAACCGGCTCTCCATTGACATCACAATAGTGGATAAAAATTGCCACTACTCGCTGAAACACACCCTTCTTCATCTGACGCATCTCTGAAATTTCCTCTCCTATTGTTTCCATACAGATGTCTGCAGACAGCTGCCCTTTCCTTCGAGGAGCATAGATGGTGCCTTGGAAATTAGAAAGAAAAGAGGAAACATGTATGATTACCAGCATCATTTGGAAAGTCACTCTGATTGAGCTGGTCCATGAGATATGCCATATAGTGTAATGCAATGCAGCTGATGTATGTAGAGCTCATGGAATGGGTCCACACTGGTTTAGTTATAGCCGTGTGTGATGCCTAAGACAGCACACATGATTAAAGGCCCACAGTGAAAATGCCCTAGAGAGGTCAGTCATATCCATGTACACATAGTCTGTGAAAGCCATTTCCTCATAAAATACTTTTTAAAAACGTCCCACAAATGGATATTGAAGTGTGCTAACACTTAGGAGAATTATATTAAAAAGTTTCTTCAAGTTTTCCCCCAAATATCTATACCTAAATCACAAGTTCCCACATACTAGCCAACAAGAAGCAGCTCATATGTAGCAGGAGCATAATTAATATAACTGGAACAATTTTGAAACAATATACTTGACAAATTCTCCAATAAGGACGAACAAAATTATAAACATTTAAGTAATAAAAAAAGCTAGGTCGGAAAATCTGTCTGAAGGAAGCCTTCCCACCAACCTCCATATATCCCTACTAAGTCAACTGACTATCTGTTGTACAAATTTAGAGTTGTTTTTTCCAGGGTGAGAACCAAACAATAAAAGCAAATAAAAACACTTATATGGGAAGCGATTTAAAAATTACACTGCTCTTAACTCGCAAACAAAATATTAAGTATCTAACACAGTAGGATATACTCAAACTAGAGAGTACAAATGAAGTCAGGTCATACTTTCTTCGTCGTCTTCAAAATCGTATCTGGCGAAGCTGTTGGGTTCTGCTGCCCGTAGTGATCTCAACCAGGGGAAGTCAGAAATCATGGAATACGGAGCTCCATCCACAACACCTAAAACAAGAAGACAGATGAGCCGCACTACTGGTGTGGAGGTAACGACAGGGCCGCACCCTGCAGTGCTTTGTAAGCAGAATGTAAAACGTGCTTTCATCCCTCATGGTAAACAAGCGCTGGACCAGGAAGGAGACGTAGATCCCAATGCTAGCTCTGCCCCTATCTGGTCATGCCATCTTGGTCATCCTTTGCTTTCACTACCCGCAGCTTCTCTCTCTCTCTCTCTCAAATAATGAGGTTGAGACAGCTGCCTTCAAGTCACTTCCATCTCTCAACTATAGCTAGTTTTAATTCTCTTCTACTTTTTGTTTCAACACTGCTTCTGATTGTTTAGGGATGGTAAAGACTCATACAAGGAAAGCAATATTTATGTGGTCCCTGCTACCTGCAGATATTCACAACACCCATTATTCTGATGAACTATAAGGCTTTCACCCCTATCTTCCCTAGGGCATGTCTCTCCATCTCGTTAGTTAATAGCTATTCAGCTTTCCAACCATCGGTAAATGCTCACCTTCTAAAGTATAGATTTCTCTGCCCCAGGGGTACTTGGGGTACTTCTTTAAGTCATCTTCACTTCGTGTGGCTTCAGGAAAGAATTCATACTTAATGAGCTCTCTGGAGGCAACAAGAAAAATTAATAAAAATCACAAAACTGGAAATAATGCTGGGGCATGGGGTAGAAAGGAACTGTCAAATTTGTGTCAGGCCTAGATTCTAATGAACATCTCAGACAAAATATTAAATACCTAACAGAAGTAGGGTATACTCAAACTAGAGAATACATATCTAGTCAGGTCAAAATTACATTCTTCTCTATCTTCAAGATCATATCAGGTAGAGAAAGCAAGCCACTCTCTAATCAAATGTCTTATGTGTATAAGGTGCTTAATATAATGTCTATATAACAAATGCATGCAAGTCCAATTTTCTGATGATGTAAAACATCACAGTTTTAAGAGCTCAATTTGATCTCTTTTCCATGCCCTAAGACTAAAAGAATGAAGTCAAAGGTACATGTACAGTCTGTTCTTGCAATTTTTTCTAAGTTTGAAAATAAAAAGTTATAGACACGTATACTTTTCAGTTTTAAGTCATTTCCCTCAGTTTTTCACCTATGTTATATTTTGCATGTTTTAGTGCCTGAAAAGCCCAGATGAAATCATGTAAAATAAAGAACAACTAGGATTTCCCTAATTTTCAGTCATTTCCCTCGCTACGGGCCTCCAGGGGCTGCGGCTTACTTACTGATTGATGTTTGCTATCGTGTCCATCCAGCTGCGAATGCGCACCTTATTCCGGACATTGGGAGGGTTACTGAATTCATGGATGATACATATGTGATAGGGGTAGGGACCACTAAACAGCTTCTGCTCCAGTGTGAGTGTGTCCACCTAGGGAAGACATCACAGAGAGGGCTTTGGACCAAGGAAGAGAATGCCTCAGAAATATATCTCCTAGAGCTTGAACAACCCTTCCTTGGGATTTCAGTTTTAAAATCTTTGGTTGATTTGAAAATCAAACAGTCACATTCAGCCCTGAACATAGCCTGCCATGCCGGGAGTGAGGCTTAGCAAATTCTTCCATCTAGCAAGCTCAGCGACTTTCATCTCACTGTTGTATAAACGCCCGTTAAATCAGAGAATCTGGGCTCAGGTAACTGATCCCAGGAATCCACTTCTGAGTATGTCCTTTATAGGTTTAAGTACTGACTGCATCACAGAACTATGAATGTGTAGTACCACACACCCTCTTCACACTGGACTACTGCCATTCCTAAACACACATTTCTTTGCCCCCTTGTAGTCTTTGCTCACACTGCTTTCTTCTCAGGGAATGCCCTCTTCTCTATCTCTACTTATGAAATCCTACTCTGCCATCTTAGTGGCACACGTGTCTACCTCAGGGAAGGATGATGTCCTGTGCATTTTTCAGCCAGCAAACGATTTGTTTGTTGAATCAACTCTTTGGGGGCCAGGCTCAAATACTGACTGCGAAGGTTGTTTAATATTTCCTTTCAACTTCCTTTTGGCATCAAGCACAGAGTCTCACATACAATGTTTATTCTCTTATTTTTTTTTCCAGTTTTATTGAGAAATAATTGACATACATCACTGTATAAGTTTAAGGCATACAGCATGAAGATGTACATATATTGTGAAATGATTACCAAAATAGGTTCAGCTAACATCCATCATCTCATATAGATACAATAAAAAGAAAATGTTTACTCTCAATAATAATAATGATAATGATAATAATAGCAGCTACCACATGATTGGTTACTACACGCCAGCAACTCTTCTAGCACTTCACATGCATTAATTTAACCATCACAATAACTGTAGGTTTTTATTCTTCTAAATTTACAGATGAGGACACTAAGACAGAAATTAAGTAATCTGTTACAGGTCAGTGAACCAGAATTTGAATCAGGCAGTATGAAATCAGTATCTGTGCTCTTAACCACAGGCAATTTTTAATAAGTATAACATCTTGTCGAACAACAACTCCCCTCATCATATAACTTGCTAAAAACCCACAAAAGTCTAGCAGAGAAGCATTAATGAAGAAAACTGGCAAGGTAGTCTAGCTTGGTTAAAAGAACTCTGTAGAATCTTAAGAATCATTACTGTGGGTTAAGCGAATGAATAAATATCAAGTCCAAAAAGGCTGAAGACTAAAAAAAGAAAATACCACCACACCATATGTGTCATCAGAAAGGAGCGAGCGCGTTACCTGTTGCATTGGCCGTAGGTATATGATGCGGTTCCTCTCAGGAGGCATCCTTAGTATCTGGTCTAGTACCTGATCCATATTCAGTTTCTTGCACTGTGCATAGTCAAATCGGTTTACAATTGGTGCATTTTCTACTTTTAAATGTTTAAGTACCCTGCACCTGGTAGCTACAAAATGAAAACAATGGTAAGCTCTACAAACAATTTATACAAAGTAACAGAGCAATAAGCAGCCTATTTGGAATCACCTTTGGAGGACTGGCCCAGCTTTTATTAGCATAAATTACTGAAGATATAAACATCTTTAACAGAGGTCACACAGGTCAAGTATCACCACAAAATACAACTGACAGTTATCAGAATGACTTGAAAATGTGATTCTGTCTTGTTCAAAAGAAGGGGGTCAGCCTCATGCTAGAAGGGATGTTAAGGTATCTTTTCCTATCTAAGATTTTACTGGCAAGGAATCCAAGACCCAGGGAATGACCTGGATAAACACAAGAATTGTTTAGAAAATATTTATTGAAAACAATGAATGATGCTAACTATTAAATTATACAGTTTTAAGGGTAATGGTCAAATAAATCTGGAAAAATTCACATACATTATCTTACATTCGCCCACAGGAAATGAGCAGAGTTCATTTTAATTCCTATTACAAGTATAAAAGCAGAACCTTAAAAAAAGATCCAGAAATATTTGGATACCTTAAAGTTGTCAGTCCAATGTGGTAGCCACTAGCCACCCGGAGCTTGTTAAATTTAAACTAATTGAAATGTAATAAAATTAAAAATTCAGTTCCTCGGGCACTAGCCATAGTTCAAGTGTTCAATAGTCACATGTGGCCAATGGTTACCATACTGAACAGTGTAGATACAGAACATTTCCATCACTGGAGAAAGTTCTACTGAGGGTGCTAGTCTGAAACATGATTAAATATTCTTCCTGTTTAACATATAAAATGTGGGGTTATAGAGAAAAGTAATTGTGATATGATATAATAAACACATTTATTTTCTTTTAATTAAAAAAATTTTTTTTATTGAGGTAACTGGTTTACAACATTATATAAATTTCAGGTGTACATCACTATATTTCAATTTCTGTGTAGACTACATCGTCTCCGCCACGCAAAGTCTAACTGCCACCTGTCACCATACACACGTGCCCTTTTACCTCTTCCACTCTCCCCCCTCCTCCCTTTCCCTCTGGCAACCACCAATCTATTTTCTGTTTCTTTGTGTGTGTTTGTTGTTATTCTTGTTTTCTATCTTCGCCATATGAGTGAAATTTTATGGTATTTGGCTTGTAATATAATAAACACATTTAACTGCAATAGTATACCAACTTCAGAAAAATATCTCTTTCCTTTTTTTCATCTCAAATTTCAATTTGATCCAATTTTTATCACAGATTTCAAGCTGGTCCAACTCAAGAGAGAGAATCAGATGAAAGATATTATAAAACCATAAGGCCAATATACCTGATCTTTTTAACATTTCATAAAGACATCTACTATAACATCCTTGACCCAAATGTCATTATCTTCCTGAGCAATCTAGCCCTGTAGTAACTCTGATGTTTGAACACTGAGCAAGTCTCCTGCCTTTCAGACTCATTTTTCTCCTTCTGTGACATGGCAGGAGGAAGCGGAAGCAGTGCTGGGACAGGAAAGGAGGAGAGAGAGAAAGAGGACTAGATGGCGATAGGGTTCAGTGGTTCTCTGCTATAAAACCAGACACGGCTAAGGTCAGTTCTCATCTCATTTAGCATCTCATCTGCCATTGACTTAGTCAGTGGGTGTCTAGGGACTGAGCTACTTATCTAAGATCTTCTGTCCCATGATAAGCTGAGCTGAACAATTTGGTTTAAGGGGAAAAGGCTGGGCCTGAGGCCATGTGATCCATCACTAAGTTAGAGAAAATATGGGAAGAATCATCAGAGTCAAGTGCAGAGGTGAAAACTGGTCAGATTCTCAGCACTCAGAGTAGAGGAAGGAATGAGAAGTCAACCAGCAGAGTGGGAAGGTTGAGAGTTAGATTCGCAGACTTTCAGAGGGTAGATGCTGACAGACTGAAAGCTCTTACAGTGCTGCCTTAAGCTAGGTTGGGGTCCCCTGCTATTATGATTGCTGAACTTCTGAAGGGCTCCTGTTCTGTTTTAGGAGGAACCTCCAATAGGAGATAGTCATTTATTAGATGTTTTAAGACCTTGTTGGTTGGAATGGAATAAAGTACTACCCCTTAAGGGTGAACACAGGGTCTAGGGTCCCCAGGTCTGGAGTTTTCTAGAACTCAGGAGAGAGGTAGTATTTAAATCTCAGTTTTCTTTCTCCTTCTTGGGATTCTCCTAGTTTATGACAAAATGTTTGAGAAGGATTTCTTTGTTTTGTTTACTACCAGCATTGTAGAACAAGTGCAAAGAAAAGAAAGCCCCTAAATTATTTGTTTGCAATACTAATGTAATACAAATTAACCTTTACTAGGCTTTTACTAGAGGTCAGACCCTCTACTGTATATGTACACACGTACATACGTACATACACACACACACACCAATCACTGCATTTAACCTTCACAAACGCTTCATAAGGTGAGTACAATTACACACTTTACAGATTGAAGAAAAGGAACACGGAGAATATATAACCTGCCCAAGGCAAAAAACAAGTCAGATCTTCAAAATTTTATATGAATAGGTATCAAAAATGTAATTTTGAGTGCAAATGGAAAAATAAACAGATCATGTACAGGATACAGTATGTACCTAAAATTTTTAAAGCTTACACCAAATAATAGCCTATTATTTGTTCAGAGAGAAATATGTATACGAGTAAAGACAGGAAACATAGACTGGAAAGACATATTAAATCCACAAGTACAGATGCTGGCAGATGATGGAATTGGCAATGAGGGACAAATGGGACTAAAAAGAAAAGTGGGGCTTGGACTGATGATAATGTGCCACGAAGTGAGGTTATGACTGATCATGGCAACCAAACACAAAGCAGTTTAGCACTTAAGGCCCAGTCATCACTCTCCTCAAAAAACATTTACACACAAAACATGTCCAATGTCACAGCTAGCAAAGGGCAGAGACAGGATTCAAGCTGAGGTCTCTTTGACTCCAAAGCCTAGACATGTTGTTAATCTACTGTGTCAGATCAGGATGCAATTCATGGAGGAAACCAGAGGGGAGGCTATTTGAAAAGACGCACCAAGTCTCTCTGTACATGGTCTCTCACAAATACTATAGACTAATTATTTGAAGGAGGACAGAATTACAAATAATCCAACATAATGATTCCTTTGAAAAAATAATATAGTAATGTTATTGTAGTATTTATGAGTTCTTAATTCTTTAAACTCATTCATGATGCTCTTGAATGACACAGGCCTAAATACATACCATGGATGAACATCATCTTGGGACAGTCTTTTAGCACCAGATCTGTGATTCCACAGTTGGTCATAGTAACTCCAACAAGATTTTTGGATTTTAATACAAGGACCTACAAGGAGAAAAATTAAGAAGTTAGACATATCTTTCTGTACTTTTTTTTTTTTTAAAGCTTAAATGTTTCCACTGGCACAAATGAGAAGCAGCTGTTACCAATTTCGTCTCTTTAGGACAAAGTAACTATATAAGAAAGGAAACTTTAGTCCCTTTACATCATTCAGGAACTTGGCTGGACTGACAGGTAAGCGAGAGTTTTTTTCTTCACCTGGACATGGTCATCCTCAATCACAGGATCACTGGTACTGGTAGACTTATCTGCCGTCCGCTTCCGCTTCATGGCATGACGTGGCTTTGTTTTGGCAACCTCTAGAAAAAGCAACAGGAAAATCCAAATTTTAGCCTTGCTTTCTTTCCTTCAAGAGAGCATATTCAATTGCATATGCATAAATTCCACCAAAGCAACTCTCCAAATCTATCACTTGGGTCCCAACGGAATACAGTCAGACTGCTATTTCCAACTGACTGTTCCAAAGCAAGATCGCCCTCCATTATCTCAAACATATCTACATGAAACAAGATCCCTTTTCATACCTGGGCTATTCCAACAATCTAATTAACATTCCCATCTCCAGTCACTCAACCCATCCGAAATACTATTGGTGGATTAAACTCAGCACTTCCCTGCTAAGTAACTTTACAGTATTTACTATTGCTTAGCAAATACGTTTCAATGCCTGACATTTGGAGCTATGCTTTAGCCCCACCTGTTCCCAATTATTCTATACCATATCCTAGTCATCTCCCATTGACAATGCCTCTGAAGTCATTAATCGTTCTAGCTCCTTCTGCCCAGAACACCTTTCCTGATTTCACCTTTTGAAATACTACTCATCCCTGAAAGGTCCAGCTCAAATGCCACCTGCTCTAACAAATCATCTGCATCTCCAAACATTATATATGGTTCTGTAATCCCCTGTATACTTGTTTCTCCATTTAAGCTAAAAGCTTCTTGAAGGCAACAACACTGTCTTATTTTATCTTTGTATCAATGTCAGCCACTTGTAATGAGCTAAAACGAACATTTATTGAATGAACTGGCACTCAACATTCACTGAATGAACGAGGGCATCAGTTATGTAAATGGAATAACAATAGCAGATATTTACTGAGCACTTACTGTGTGTCAGGCACTTTTCTAAGGGTTTTACTTAACTAATTTGATCCTTAGCCCTCTGGGATAGATTTTTTATTCTCTGTACTTTACAAATTAGGATACTGAGACACGGGAAAGTAAAATAGCATGCCAAGGAGTAAGTGGTAGAACTAGGAGTCAAACCCAGGCAACCTGGTGGCAGTCACTGTGACAGAAAACCTGCAATCTCTTATCTGCCAAACCCTAGTTAGTAAAGCCCTAATTCATTTACTAGAATTGTTCTAAAACATTATAGTCTAATTATAAAATCAAATATTATGTTAATTTTATTTAAATACAAGTTCTAAATTCATCTATAAAACTCAATAAGCACATATATATTCTAAAACAAGACACTGCAAGTCACTGTCCTCATTTTTGATAATCATTCTGTAGCAGAGCACATTCTGAATGAAATAAGGTTGACCTTCACGAATTAAATCCCACCACACTGCTCTTTCAGATACCACTACTACATCACAAACATTCCACTTGGTAATTGTCTAACTTCGAACATGAAAGATTACAAAGAAAGACAGGGAAACAAGGTGCAAATATTGCAAATTCCCAAAGGCTTCGGGTTAGATGGGAAGTCTGGAGACCCAACCCAAGTGTTTTTTGACACATCAAAACCCTTTCCTCCACCATTTGGAATCTTTGTGAAACCTTACTACGCAAAGCAATTGGAAGCAGCTGCTTTGGTTGAAGCCTAAAAGGGAGCCCAAGAGTTCTACCCATTAAACTTCCTCCAAGGACCCTGAACCCAAGCAAAACCCTGGGGTTCTGGAAAAACATGAAAACTATTGATCTGGGCAACCCACTGAAGGCCTTCTTCCACAGTATTCCTGAAGAAACTTCATGCAAAATCTAATTATCTTCATTGACAAGAAATCTTCTAAAGGCAGCACATTTCACATGACAGCCAAAATTCACACACCTGTTACAACCAATAATAGGTCCTGGTTCCCTCTCCCAGTACCACAAAAATAAAAACAAACAAAAAACAAAAAACAAAAAGGTCTTTTTCCATTCCTTCACGACAGTTTTCAAATAAAAATCTTCTTTAGCATCTTCCTTTTCTGATCCAATTTTCAAACTTCTCACCTTCCTCGATTGCTCTCTCCCCTCCTCTTTAACTGATCAGAAATATGGGGTTCAAAGTTAAATTTCCTGCTCTCCAGAGTTGCCCAATTGCCCAAATTGGCAATTTATATTTTCTAAGAAAAGTTATAAACCTAAGTCATACTTTATACGTAGATAACCTTGAAAAACAAAGGTTTCCCAATGTAGAAGGAAAACAGTTCATTGTGTTGGTTATTTTCTCATGCCTCCCTTTTTGTTTGGGGGCAATTCTTAGTGATTTCATACATCCATCAGCATCAACATACCTTATATGATGGTTATTAAGTTCCACTTATTAAGTTCACAATTATTCACTGAGCCCCATAATACCGTGTAAGACACTGTGCTAGAAGCTGGGAATATAATGGCAAACAAGTAGACACTGTCCCTGCCCTCATGGAGCTCAGAGTCTATTGGAAAGATAGTAAAACATGGAATTACAACATGGTGCAGTTAACACTGGTGTAGAAGGTGCTATAGAAATACAGAAAAGTAGACCAATCCAGTCTTGGGGTGTCAGGGAAAGAGGTTAGTATTTATGAGAACCATACCATATTAACCTTAAATGCTATTCTTTGAAAATCCCATTAGTTATTTTTGCAATATTTATTTTATAAAGAATTATACAGTGAGGTTAAAAACAACAACTTATAGGCATTTATTCCCCAAATAGGAATTCACAAGACAAATAACTACATTACCTTCTAACATGGTTTTAACACTACATAAGGCCATAAATTGAAAACCAAATAAAAAAACTCAAATGTTTTCTCTGAAGTGATTTAAAAAAGTCCATAACACTCAATCAAGTTTGTTCCTTTATTAGTTGGGATTTATTAGTTGGGATTTTTCTCCTTAAAACTTTTAAAGCAGAATGGCCAATAGATATCAAAAACATGCTAGATTAAAAATAACAAGTTGAAAGCCACCCAAATAACTTGTTCTTCTTTCTAAAAGAGATCCAAATAATGTTAAAAATCAGTACTTTGACATTTCTCCAGAATAATTGTTACTGAAAGTAAATGGACATTTGTATTGTTTAAAAAATATTAAGAAATAATTTGCCTACTAACACACATTAGCTACATACATTAGAAATCTTCTCAAATTGAAAAAAAAGTCACCAGATGACAGATGCAATTTACCAAAAAAAGTAAAAAACACTACATAAATGAGATTTTTTTTTTAATTCTAGGGAATTATTTAACCTAAGAAAAAGTTCTAGTCACTAAAGTCAGAGGAAATGGTAAAGGGGCTAGCGGAACATAAGGCAAAAAAGAAGTCAAAACCCCCTATGGTTAATATGAAGGATCTATAGTAAACAAAACAAAACAAAAACCCCCCAAACAATAACAACTATAAACCTTTACCAAGAGACATAAGACAAAAGGGAGATAAGACAGTCCCTAAATAGGAAGACTCAATGCTGTAAGAATGACAATTAGCTTTTCAGTTGATCAACGTAATGGAATTCCAAACAAAAACCCAGAAGATTTGCTTTTGGAGCTTGAAAAAATTATTATAAAATACCACTATAAAAATAAATGATAAATGCATGATTAGCGAAGCAAATTTTGAGAAAGAATAATGAAACAGAACACTGGAGTGGAATAGAATGCCCAGAGATAAACCTAAGTCTATCTCAGGTACATGATCAAAGAGTGTTTCAAAATGACAGGAGAAAGGATGTCAATAAACAGTACTGAGACAACTTGGTGACAATTTGGAATAAAAAAATGAAGTTAGTTTCCACAGATTAAAATAAACAAATAAATGAATAAAAGAATGAGAAGATGTGAACAATTATCTGAACCAGGCATAGGGAAGGCCTTCCACAGCATAAAAATAAAGAAATCACAAAGGTAAACATGTAGATCTGACTCTACAAATGTGAAAAACTGTGCAACAAAAGGTGTCATAATGGGGAGTTTCTTTTTTGTGTGTGTGTGTGAGGAAGACAAGCCCTGAGCTAACAGCCCGTGCCAATCCTCTTTTTGCTGAGGAAGATTGGCCCTGGGCTAACATCCGTGCCCATCTTCCTCCACTTTATATGGCACGCAGCCACAGCATGGCTTGACAAGCGGTGTATTGGTACACGCCCAGGATCCAAACCCGAGAACCCCCGGGCTGCTGCAGCGGAGCACGTGTACTTAACCGCTGTGCCACCGGGCCAGCCCGGGGAGTTTCTGTTTAATGGGTACAGAGTTGCAGTTTGGGATGATGAAAAAGTTCAGATGGATGGTGGTGATGGTTGCACAACAGTATGAACGCATTTAATGCCAATGACCTGTACACTTCAAAATGGTTAACAATGGTAAATTTTATGTTATGTATAAAAAAAGGTATCATAAAACAATTAAAATTCAAGCTGGGAAAAGTATTTTTATCATATGGCAGAACTAGTGTTTGCAAAGCATAATGAAATCTTCAAATAAAACGTATTTTAATGAGTTTATACTACTATGATGTGATATAAGCACATAAATAATTTTTTTTTTTTGTCAGGAAGATCAGCCCTGAGCTAACATCCATGCCAATCCTCCTCTTTTTTCTGAGGAAGACTGGCCCTGAGCTAACATCCGTGCCCCATCTTCCTCCACTTTATGTGGGATGCCGCCACAGCATGGCCTGACATGCAGTGCGTCGGTGCGTGCCCAGGATCCGAACCCGGGCCACCAGCAGCGGAGTGTGCACACTTAACCACTATGGCATGGGGCCAGCCCAAGCACATAAATAATTAAGGTCTCATATTTACCTTATGAAAGCTTACTTTTGTTAGTTTAACTCCACATGATTCAATCAGCTCTATTTAGTATATAAAAAAAGCACTGACTCTATGTTCTGGGGCTGATTTTAAGATTTAAAAATTGAGACAGAGAAAATTAAAATATATCAATATACATTGACAGGTATTCATGACAATAAAGGCAGGAGAGATTACTCAAAAATAAGGTCAGAAATATAAACAGAACTATGGTTAAGAAATGTGCTTGGGCCTGGCCCAGTGGTGTAGTGGTAAGTTCACAAGCTCCACTTCAGCGGCCCTGGGTTCGCAGGTTTGAATACTGGGCGTGGACCTATACCCTGCTCATCAAGCCATGCTGTGGCAGCATCCCACATACAAAATAGAGGAAGATGGGCACAGATGTTAGCTCAGGGCTAATCTTCCTCAGCAAAAAGAGAAAGATTGGCAACGGATGTTACTCAGGGCCAATCTTCCTCAGCAGAAAAAAAAAAAAAAAGAAATGTGCTTACCCCCCACCCAACCCAATGCCTTGGCATACACATTATAAATACTATTAATGAGATTTATATGGATATATATGTCTTGAATGTACCTTCACCAAAATAACTCTCAGCTACTCTACTGACTTACCTGCTTATCTCCTGGCAAACCTAACTGGAAGCAAAACTAGACTTCAGAAAAAATTACTAAGTACTGTAGAGGCAGATATAGGGGCATACCCATATACGTTCCCCCAGCCACAGGAACTTTAGGTCCTTAGCTTTTGGCTAAGGTTTAAAACTTCACTAAGAGTTAAGACTTTCCCAAGTGTGGGATGGGAGCAGAGTTTATCTATTGGGACTTAGACATCAGAATCAGTATTGTATTTAGGGTCAAGATACACAATTATATTTTTCTTAGAAGCTTAACTATTTGAGTTTTTCTCAGTTGGATGTTTTACAAGCTGTTTTGCATGCTTCCCCACCACCCTCCCCATGCTGAAAATTAGTTCAAAATCTGTATGATCATAGAACCCCAACATAGAATTCAATTTGTCAAACTGGCTTTATATCAGAAAACTTATGGAATGAGCTAACGCCCTTCTCAAGTCCTAACCTGCAATTGCTAATCCTGGCAGCATTGTCATACCTGACTCAGATACCAGCGGTACATGGGAGAGTCTGCTCCTGGCCCTTGTTAGGGGCCTCCGAGGGTAGTCTTCATTAGACTGCACGTCACAGCTCTCAGGCTGGGAGCTCCCCCTCCTGTCCTCACCTGTAGCCCCAGAGCCACTCCCATTAGTCCTCTCATCATGTGATGGGCCTGAAGACCCCCCTTGTGGCAGAGTCCTAAAGGAAAAGGCGGATCTCGTACCATCCGGGCCATTCACAACACAGGCTCGGCTGGTTGAAGGACGTTCCTCATCAGAACACCTGCTAGTTCTCCTTTGGGATTCCTGGGGCCTGTGACAGCAGCATCTGGGGCAGACAGAACTCTCTGCATCTCCCTCCTCCATGGCCTCAGAGTCCTCTGACCCACCGGGGGAGCAGACACACTGCCTGGACACATCCACTTCTGTAGGGCTAGGCTCGGAAGAGCCGCCGCTGTTCACCGTCCTTACAAAGTCGGGACTTTGAGAAGCAGTGCTGTGTGAGCTGGAGTTTCCCACTGTGTTGGCGGTGGTGCTGCTGCAGCTGGGATAAACATCCTTGTGTTTTTTCTTTTCAGGAATATCCCTAGCTGCTTTCATATCGGCTTTGATCTGCTCACTGGTGACCTGACAGCCTTTCTCACAGCTGCTTTCCTCGAGGGGAAACTGCTTCGACTGGCCCATCTGATGGGAGTTGTACCTCTTTCGAAGTGGAGTCTTGCCTTTTCCACTTACTGCTTATAGAAAAAGAAGAATGGCCCGAGGAAAAGAAAAGATTTCAGTACAAATTCTGGACAAAAGGCAAGAGTAAATTTGGAACAGGAAATAGTGAACACTAATTTTCCTGAAGTATAATGGTGACAACATCACTGAGCTGCCCAAAAATTCTCTACGGCTCCCTCATGCCCACCTGGTTTATACTCCTTAGCTCAGTCTTCAATGCTCACCATGACCTAATTCCAAACTAACTTTCTCTTCTGGTCCCCTCTATATACATTCTACACTCCAGCCCAAACTTTTCTCTGAATATATCCCTGCCCTACCACCTGGGGGCTTTTGCTCCCACTAATTCTTCAGCTTTGGACTTCTGTTCAATCTCTTCTGCATCCCCAACCCCAAAGCCATTGCAGTATATGCCCTGTAATATTATTATTGATGTTTCTGATCTGACTCTTTAACCAGACTAGAGGTTCCCTAGAGATCAACCATGACTTACTCATCTCTCTATCCCTCACAGTACCTAACACAGTACCTGGGGCACAGTAAGGCTCAATGAATATATAAAGGAATATTTAAACAAATAAGGTTTTGTCTGGCTGACAGATGATCTAGCTTCTAAATTCAGAAAGTGAACTTTCTAGGACGTTTTAGGTTTAAGTTAGCTGGTCACATTACTTTTCCTAAATTTCAGTTTCCATAAAAGCTCCTTTCAACCACAGTGTAAAGATATCTGAATTTTTAACAGGAATAAAATAAGAGTTGAGTAATCAGTCAGTTAGTAAGTTATTCCAAGTCTAAACAATTGAGCTTTCCATATACGGAAGTGTATATATATTTCAGGTTCAGTGTTAAATGTATACTGAACATTCAAACATACTAAGGAGTAAGGTACCCAAGAAAAAACGAGTGGACAACTAAAAAAAATCTCATCTTTTGCTGAAAAGTGGTAAGCACATAGTTCTGAGAAACAGAAGAGAAGGAAAGACAAGGAAGAAGCATGAACCTAAAAGTTAAGAGAATTATAGTTTCTTGGTGAGGACAAAGGCAGAAGGCTGTTGACTAGATTTAAAGGGAGGCAGAGGTTTCTAAGAACAGACTTGAGGACTCCCTCAAGCACAACTAGCCACATCATTGGCTCAGCACACTGGACAGATGAGCACCTGGGCAAAGGTTGTTTTCTCACTGCTCTGGATGCCTCAGTCATCCTTACATGAGGCACAGGCCTCTTCCTAATCCCTCATGCCCTGATGCCACAACTTCCTAAAGCCTGCAGCGTGGGGCTCACAATGCTCCTGTCTTCTTTTCCTCGGGCCCTGATTCCACGATATTTCCCTCTGCTACACTTGTTCTCAACAGCATCACTCAGAATTCCCTCTCACTTGGGCTACTGCCTTTCTTGCCCCCTGTCACATTTCGTAACGAATGTTAACTACACCCCAAGTTGAGGTAGGGACAAATTATATAAAGGCCAAGTCTGTGAGTTCTCATGAGGACTCCCACTGAATGGGTCAGAGTAAGACATAATCTCTCACCTGACAATTCCCTGGACTGCAATGACTCTCCGATTTTTTCCTCACGCTCAGAGTAACGCCGAGCACCATTCTTAGGAATCCAGACTTCTTGGAGTTCCAGACTGTCTTCCTCATCATCACTCTCTGAATCATGAACAGTAATTGGGGTTGGTTTTACTACACGCTGAAGACCACTGGGTCCTAAAACAAAAAGCACAGACCAAAAGTTATTTTTTGCAGAAGAAAGGCTCCCACTCAAAGCGCTGTATCCAGGGATCTGGGATCACAGAAATACTTTAGCTCTATGTAGCCTCCCTCATCACTCATTCTAATGGAATATATACTTGGATGAGATACTGTGAAAGCATTTGAACTCTAAAGCATTATGTAAACATTAGGTATGATTAATATGCCGACCAATATTATACATTTCTAAAGGCAAATTAAAACAGAAGACCATATGGTATCCCCCACTTCAGGACCTTTACTATTGGAAAAAGTCACATAAATCATCCTAAAAATAATCAAAATCACAGTCATAATAATCATTTAAAAAATAAACTAAATATTTTCCCAATTTTGTAAATGTATAAATGAAGGCAAAGCAAATGAAGATGAACCTCAGACACCTGTGGGACTGGTGAGAACTCTCTCTGTTCTTAACTGAGTATAGGTCTATCTCATTGGCTGTAGCAGACACATTCCTGAAAGGCTAGATGCATGCTATGGTTTGGTTATTTGAGTATTTATATTTATGTAAAAAATGTTGTATCTACTTGGCAGTGTACATTGTAAACCTTTAGCTCTTATGAATCAATTCTCTCTGACAAGTGACTGATATTCACTCCATCAATAAAATGTAACGCTCCAAGGAACATTGCCTGTCTTTTTCCTGTCACATTGTACAATGCCTGGCACAGGGTAGGCACTCAATAAATATTTGTTGAGTAAGTGACTGCATCTGTAAAACACTTAAAATAAGGGTAAAGATATTTTCAATTCAAAGACAAGGTAGCATTCCATCAGACTAAGAGTGAGAAAACTAGATTCTAATCTCAATTCTGTCCCTTCATCACCAGCTAAGTGGTCTTGAGCAAATCATTCAAATTTCTGAAAGAATACTGGTTTCCCCATTTGTAAAATGAAGGCTTGTATTAGGTAATCTTTAAAGGCCTTATGACTCTACAGTGTGCCATAAGTCACCCAATGGCAAATGGAGACTGGATCTTGGTCTGTTTACTAAACCAGATCAACTTCTCTACTGCTCCTCGTCCCCACCAAAATGATGGGAGAGGACAAGCAGAATATTTGATCAGGTTATTTATTTTCCCATCAACAATTTGAGTGCTTTCTTTCTCTATACACACACAAACACACAGGTGCATACACCAATATAGAAAGAGGAGTTATTGCTGCAGTTAAAAAAATCAAAACCAAACTTTAATTAGATATATATATATACACACACACCCATACATACACATGCAGCAAGGAGAACAACAATATCATACAGGCCTCAATAATAAAAAGCATATAACAAACCATTAGCTGTAATGTCAAAAAAAATAATCATTCTCAGTGTTTTACTTTCTTCATTAGAGTCAGGCCCTAGATTTCAGAACCGTGAATATAGGAAACTACGTGATTACCTGCTTGTTCCTCATCGACATCCACAGGAATAACTGCCTGGCTGTGAGCTGGTATCTCACGTCCACTCTCAGCCACCACCTCTCCGTCTTCTTGCACCATGTCTTCCATCTCATTCAATGCTTAAACAAAAATAAACACAAAGTAAGACCAGAAGAGGTCTAAAAAAAACCACAATGGTAGGCAAAACTGTGACAGCTCTGAGAAATGAACAGCCCTGTGATTACTAGGCCCACTCTAGAAAAATAGCATTGTGCTTCAATAGACAGACATTAACAAGAAGTGTCCAATTATTCTATAGGAGAGGAAATCACGGATGGGAAAGGACCACTTGGTGGAGAAATTCCATCACTGTAAGAGGAAAGCAAAGAGAAAGGCACACAGCTGAGAGAAGAGAGCACCATGTCCACTCCTGAAGATGTTACCAGGGATGGCTGTATGAGGCAATTGTTTGTCTCCCTCTAAGCTATTTGCTTGAAGGTAGTGAGAGCCAGCTACTGGAAGACCTTATGATCATCTTATAAGCAATTAGTCTTGTAGTATGTGCCAGCTAAAGCAGGATGTACTGGGCAGGCAAGCTCAAACTGTATGTTTCTTTTCGTACTCGGTAGAGGCTATGGTATCATTTTTGGCTGATGTGTGGCAAGGATAATTAACAAACACACTAAGTACATTTTTAACATTTTAATATCACTCAAAATTTTTATTTGCATTGAAGTCTTCATTACAGTGCCTACTGAATGGGGACATATGATTTTATTTGTATTTTTCCAGAGGATAAGCACAGTGAACAATTTCAGCCTGATAAGCTTCAATCAGTTTACTCTATCTTTGGAAGATAAAATGGTCACTTTTCCAAGAGGACCTAAATAAAATAATTCCCAGCTTTGCCAGCTTCTTACAAGATTAAATCCAAATCCCTCAAGTCAGTATTCAAGGTACTCTATCCACCGTCTTATTCCCTAAGCCTGTGTGTCTGATCTCAGTTTGAGCTAGGACAACACCGATACTGTCCTTCACATCTATGGCTCGGTCACACTCCAAGGGCAGCAGAGACTGTATCTACCCTGTTCAGTGCTACATCCTCAATGCCTAGGGATGCTCGATAACTACTGCTGGGAAATACCCCACCCAATCATGTGAAGGAAATGAATAAACCAACAAAAGAGAAAACAAGATCCTGTTCCTGAAAGAACTAAAGAATTTACTTAAGAAGGGGCCAGCCCAATGGCATAGTGGTTAAGTATAAGCGCTCCGCTTCGGGGGCCAGGGGTTCACAGGTTCGGATCCCAGGTGCGCTCCGATGCACTGCTTGTCAAGCCTTGCTGTGGCAGCGTCCCATATAAAGTAGAGGAAGATGGGCACGGATGTTAGCCCAGGGCCAGTCTTTCTCATCAGCAAAAAGAAGAGGAGGACTGGCATCGGATATTAGCTCAGGGCCAATCTTCCTCAGAAAAAATAAAATAAAAAAGGAAAAAACTACTTAAAAAAAAAAGAATTTACTTAAGGAGACAAGACAAATTCATAGAGTTAACAAAACAAGGCAAAATATGATTAAGCTAGAAAGACACCATTCAGATAAATGCCACTAGAATATACAGTAGTAAGGTCTGAGATTTCATGGACACAATGGGAATATACAGAACAGCACATTCCCCACTTAAGTTTGGTCTCACATCCCAATTTCTCGCCCAGCTCTAGCCTTCAGTATCTACATTTCATTTAGTGCCAAAATGAGGACTGACCTTGCCTAGAAACCGTCCTCATAAAAGCCAATCAATTTTCTTCTTTCATTCAATTCTTATGAACAATTATGAACCGTCAGTAATTAATGTGTACATACTCTAGGTCAGGCTCTATGCTAAATACTTTTATATACATTATCTTATTTATCTCTTACAGCCATCTTATGAGGACATTATTACTAGTCTCATTTTTGCAGTTGAGGAAACTGAGGCTTAGAAACTGAGGCTTAAAAATTCTCATCACAAGAAAAAGATTGTGTAATGATGTATGGTGACAGATGTTTACTAGACTTATCATGGTGATCATTTTGCAACATATACAAATATCGAATCATTATGTTGTATACCTCAAACTAATACAATGTTATATGTCAATTATCCTTCAATACAAAAAATAATAAGGTGTTAAGGGAAGACATCTCCAAGATTAACATTTAAGCTAAGACCTAAATATCAAGAAAGAGTCAGCCATGCAAAGATGGAGTGAGGGACATCCTAAGAAGAGACAGCAGTTAGTGCAATGGTAGGTGCCAGCTTGGCATGTTCAAGCATGGTGTGCAAGGTGGGGAGCAGTACAAGGTGAAGAAAGGCCAGATCATGTAGCACTTGATGGCCCGAATCAAGAAACTGGATTTTTTTCTAAGACAGTGGGAAGCTACTGGAAAGTTTTAAATAAGGGAGCAATGTTGTCTGTCATATGTTTTAAAAAGATTGCCCTGGCTGCTCTAAGAAACAATTTTAGTGGAGTGAGAAAGTAGGGAGACCAGTTTGAAAGCTATTAAAACACTAGGTAAAAAAGGTCTGGTACTGTGGTGGTACAATGGAAAAGAAGAATGGAGAATGATTGGAGAGATGTTTTAGAGACAGTCAACAAGACTTGCTAAAGGACTTGATGTTGTGGAGAGCAGGGAGGTGGTGGTAAAGAAAGGATAACATTTCAATTTATGTCTCCAATAATTAAATGAGACAGTGGTAGCTTTGGGCTAGGGAAGGTGCAAGTGATTCTTGGTTTTGATTTTTTTCTTTGTTTAAAATATTTTATCATTAGGGCAGTACATCTTTTTCAGAACAATTTTAACTTACAGAAATTACCTAAGCTATCTTTTAATCTAGTATCAATGTTTACCAAATGTTTTGTTCAGCTGAAATGTAATTTCAGCTGTAAAAAAATCCTGTTACAAAATATAATCATAAACCTTAATGGATGTGAGCTGATTTTACAAACATTGTAACTGGTGTCTTTTATATAAAACCTCATTAGAAATTTATAACCATCATTAAGCATTGTAAAATAAAGGAAAACTCATTGCATTTTAACAAAATAACTTGCATGCAACAATTTCTAGTATCACAAATACTATTTAGTGGTTGACAATTATCTGCCCCAGAACATAAAACAAAATGCATTTACTGGGATTTTTTTCACATTGTAGTTCACCCTCAGGCTTCAAAAATAAGGATTTTCCATAAATCAGAGGTTCTCAAAGTGCGGTCCCAGTCCAGCAGCATCAGCATCACCTGGGAACTCATTAGAAATGTACATTCTCTGGCCCCACCCTAACCTACTGACTCAGAACCGCTTACTGAGGCGAAGCCCAGCAACTTGTGTTTTAAACAAGTCCTCCAGGAGATTATGATGCACTCAAGTTTGAGAACTACTGCCAAAAATGAAAGCTGCAAAGCAATTCCACTTAGTGGTTAATTTAAGTTAATTTGGGGGGTGGTAGTGAGGGAAAGGAGCAGCACACTATTTTTAAAAGCAGTAAGTAGGGGGATTATGTTTTAAATCAAGATAGAAAATTAGTTAAATGACGTATAGGCAAAACTACGCTTTGTGGTTATAATTACTTCAAAAGTAATTATATTAAAATAATTTGGCAATATACTTTAGCAATTACAGAAGCATGATTTTGACATATGGTAATTTTATTTTAGGCTAATGTGAATTGTTAGAAAATATGAACAATGCTTCTTCTGTTTTAGAGTGCTGCAAAATGCAGGTGATAAACTTACATTTTCAGTTAATGTAACTAGCCCACAACGAAGCATTCTAAATCTTAAGACTTTTGGAGAACAAATCTAATAAAGGTAATATCCTTACCAAATCACAGAATTTCGGTAAATTAATACAGTACTCTGTAAAACAACAAAATCATACTTTTGTTGGAGTCATATATTACTTTAATGATAATGTTTACCAAAAAACACCATGAGCTACTAGAGTAGTTTATAAGTAAAGCCACTTAACTTACACAAATTAAATGGCTTTTAAAAGTATACAATGCCCTTCTTTTAAAGTGAGTTACTTCATGCAAGCTGATGAAGTAAAATACAACAGGGCAATAAAGAGTGGGTGGTGCTTCATTCTGGGACTGCTCCAAAACCAAGTAGAGGCCCATGAATGAAAAGTTCTAAAATTCTACATTAAAGAAAGTCAACATGTCAACACCAATTTTAAACTAAAGCAACTTAAAAAATATTGTTAAATTTTGCACCTAAAGACTGGAGGCATCAATGTTCATCACTTTAACTAACACTAACACCCACTGATCCATTTTATTTTGAATCCCTGTATCACTCTATACTTTGTAATTTTTTTTAAATTTTTGTTTCTCTTTCTTTTATTTGAATTCTTTACACTCCTGGTTTTGATCTAAAGTCACAAAGCCTTTCTCCAGCTCCTTATTTTTATTTAGAAGAATCAATCTGGGGCCTGCCCAGTGGCGTAGTGGTTAAGCTTGCGTGCACTGCTTTGGCGGCTCAGGGTTCACAGGTTCAGATCCCAGGCGTGGACCTACACACCGCTTATCAAACCATGCTGTGGCAGGCGTCCCACATATAAAGTAGAGGAAGATGGGCATGGATGTTAGCCCAGGGCCCATCTTCCTTAGCAAAAAGAGGAGAATTGGCAATAGATGTTAGCTCAGGGCTAATCTTTCTCATCAAAAAAAAAAAAAAAAAAAGCAACATAAGAAAAAAAAATCAATCTGATATGTATCTAATAATAAATACAAATAAATATATTGCCAACTCGGAGAGACCTGTGGAACCTAATGTTTTACAGCAATCTTCATTTCTCTACAAATGCTGCCATCATCTTTGGTGTTTTAGGCTTCTTCTTGTCCAAGCTGTTTAATTCTTCAATCTTGGCATTTATGTAGCTCATTCCTTTGCTTCTCAGCCTTTAAAAACATTTTAAGATAGCGTATTTGACAATACTGTACCACAAGTATTTGGTTTATATGCAAGTCTCTTATCCACTGAAAACCTTAGATTCAAATGCTAGTAGATTTAAGTTGCATTGTTCTCTCTTAAACACAGTGTTCTTACACCTGTTTTGGCCCCTGCTGTACCTGTTTTGGTCCCTGCTGCACCAATATGTGATTTCACAATGGAAAGTACTCTCCATTCTGTACGAAGAAGCCTATGGCCATGGAACTTTCCTGGGGAATCTGTAACCTGTCCAGTACATCAACTCCAACCACAGTTGGGTTCACAGGATTTAAGCAGTTTCTGCACTGCAGCTGCTATAACAGCTTCCCATGGATGATCTGTGTCCTCTAAAGTCCAGATCCTTATGGTGCCAGTGACCATAAGGCACTTGGGTCACAAGGTGAAGAGAGAGTACCTGACCTCATTCCACCTTCTGTATCCCTAGCACCTGCTGGCTCTGCACTTTTGTTTTTGTATTTTGTGGGGAGGGTGTCGGGCAGAGATTTAGCCATAAATTTGAAATGCCTAAGAGTACTCATGTGGAAATAAAAAACATGAAGCTGGATATAACTGCAACTACTTCAAACTAGAAAGAGCAAAGCCAGAAATAAAGGTTTAGAATTCATTAGCATATAGTTGGTACTGAAGCCATGAGACTGAATGAGCTCATGTGGAGCAAACGTGTAGAGAGAACAAGGGAGATCAAGGACAAAAGCAGAATAGAGGAGGTGGTGCAAGCAAAGGAAACTGAGGAGGCATGTCTAGTGAGATAGGAGGAAAACCAGGAAAATGGTGTCCGAGATGCTAAGAGAAGAAAATATCTCAGAAAGGCAGAAATGAGCAACAATGACAAATGCTGCTGAGATGTCAAATAAGATGAAAGTAAGAGAAATGACCACTAGCTTTCATAAGAGAGTCACTGGTGACTTTGCTAAGAGCCAAAATGGAGAGTTCTGTGGAGAACATGTGAGGTGAGAAAGTGAAGACAACGCCTACAGACGATTCTTAGGTCAGGACCTGCACAACCAGAGCTACCCTAAAGGAAATTATGCTCTATACATAGTATGCTTTCCATCATAAAAGCAGTTACATAATATCAGTGCACCCTATTTCTCATTAATTTCTGTGTCCAACAGAACGGGTGAAGGGACAACAACAAAAAGATGGCTAGAAGAGATTCCTTCTCCAGTTCTTAAGGGTCAACTGGGAAACTGGAGAATTTGGTAAGGAAAAAATTTCACTCCATCCTCACTCATCAACAAAGGAGCAGATGAAGCCTAATAACACATGGGTTGGCACACAGCAGGCGTTTAGTCAATATTAAAGAACTGGATGGATAACTACATAAGCCAAGCCCAATAGGTGTTTATTAGCTCATGTACTTAATTTGATGGGTGGTTGTTAAGACTTGATGATGAAAAGTATGTGAAAGGTGACCAATACAATGTCTAGCCCATGACTGGTATTCATTTTTTCAGTTCTTGGAACATCCAAAAATGGTCCCCACGCTCAAGTTCAATGTACCTATCTATTGGTCAGGAAGATATTAAAAGATACTCCTTTGCCTAAATCCTGAAAGTTAAATCTCATTTAAGCCAGGCCTCTAGGGCTCATTGTACCCTAATTCCCATGGCATCTGTGAGTCCTTCCCATTCTGTAAGTACCCTTATAGATTCTAAGGACAAGACACATCACAAAGACAGCAGATAGGCAAATTTCATCTACCCCTTCATTTGCCTTGTCAACTAGGTCCCCCAATGTGTACACTGACAAACTGAAATAAGGGGAGAAAGGAATAGAACAGTCAGAGAAATATGATCCAAAGTAAAAATCATTTCTATCTGGAGCTCACAAAAGATCTGGGTTACCGTCGGCTGCAAACTGCTGCTCTCCTGGCTGCAGGTCTTGCCGGAAGTCATTCTCCTCATCTGAGTCATCTGGGTGATGGTGATTGTTGTCGTGGATGTTGGCATTATTCTGGGCATTATTATCATTGTCGTTATTGGAGTTCTGGTTGCTAACAAGGGCCGAGGAAACCCCAATTCCTGTGCCTGCACTCAGACCAACTCGAGCACAGCCCTAAGGCAAGACAACACCACACACTTATTAATTCGGGTTAGTATAGAACAATTCATTTTTAATATTCCTTCATTTCATCTTTACATAGAATATTTATATAGCACTTTATTTATGAACTACTTTCACATATGCATAAAGGACCTCATTTAAGGCTCACAATACTTCAAGTAAGATAGTGTTATTCGTCTTGATTTACAGATGATGAGATGTACAATGGGAAGAGATCAACCCAAAAGCACACAACCAGTAAGTGGTACAGCTAGGACTCGAAACCCAGTACAGTCTGACCTCAAATCCTGAGCTTTCCCCCGTGAGAGTGGGAGGATAAAGTTTTACTTAAGTAGTTTTAAAATAACATTTTGTACATCTGGACAACCTCAGATTTCCCAGGATATACAATTGAATAGAAAAGATAGCAGCGAAGTGAAACATTTCCAAAATAAATTCCTGATCCTTATTTATATTTTGAGTTCCTAATTACAGATTTAATCTCCCAACTACTTACTCCAAGTGATAATTTTTGTCTTAGCCCAAATTTCCACCTTCACTCTTACCTTACCTTCGTTTACAGAACTGATGGAGACAGCTTTCCACTTACTTTTTCCTTTTCCTACTCTGGAGACCCCTTAGTACTCATTTACGAGAACAAGAGCCCATGCGTTATTATGACCTATGCCTTCACCGAGGCTGGAAGTAAAAAGTCCAATTATAACACTGTGTGAAGGCATATTATTAGAAAGAAAAAAAATCACTCAGGTTGTTTTGTTTTCTTCCTTGAGTATCAAAATAAACAACAAAACCTCTCTCAAATGTAGCTTACTTTGGGTGGTTCAC
This sequence comes from Ceratotherium simum simum, assembly GCF_057802395.1. Taxonomy (NCBI): domain Eukaryota; kingdom Metazoa; phylum Chordata; class Mammalia; order Perissodactyla; family Rhinocerotidae; genus Ceratotherium; species Ceratotherium simum. The sequence goes on from NC_141903.1 coordinate 28,631,101, forward strand.
GAAACATCTGGTCCAGTGAAATAAACTCCAGGCTGGGTAACAATTCAATAAACTGACCGAAAGAGTCCAACTTCAAAGCATGGCACCGCACTAAGTTGATATCAACCAATCTAGTCCATCTTGAGTGGTCTGTTGAAGAAATGACATGGCCAGAGAGAATTTAAGTAATACTTTCTCCATTACCTATGTATTTTGCTATAGGTCACAAAGACTTTCAAATCTTTTTTCTTTAAATAACTTTTCTCTTATCTTATGATCTCTAAAGCTTGATGACTCTAAACTATGATGTTTCCTTACCGAATTTCATTGTGAGAACCAGATGGCTTGGGAATCATTAACTTGAAACCAAGTCAGCCTTGATTTAAATGTGATCCACTCAACAACCTACATGCCTATTCAACGATAGGACACTAGTTAAAGAAACGGTGCACTCATTCAATAGAACATTATACAGCTATTAAAAGAGTGAAGGAGAACTGAATATGCTTGCTGATAGGGAAAGCTCTCCAAAATATTCTTAGTGCAAAAAACAAGCTACAGGACAGTATAGACATAGTAAGGTCCTTTTTGTATCTATAAATCATTTTTAAACGCTACACATATATAGGGTACACTATGCACAAAATCATCTGTCCAGAAGAATATACAAGAAACCATGGATGTAAGTGGTTACCCTTGAGAAGGGGAGACTTTTCATTTTGTACCTTTCTGTAGTGTTTGATATTGTTTATCAAGTGCACGTATTACTCTTAGTTTCTAGCTTTTTTTTTGTATGAGGAAGACTGGCCCTGAGCTCACATCTGTTGGCAATCTTCCTATTTTTGCTTGAGGAAGACCAGCCCTGAGCTAACATCCATGCCAATCTTTCTCCACTTTGTATGTGGGATGTTGCCACAGCATGGCTTGATGAGTGGTGTGTAGGTCCGCTCTCGGATGCGAACCTGGGCTGCCAAAGTGGAGTGCACCAACTTAACCACTACGCCACCGGGCCAGCCCTTACTTTTAGTTTTAAGTGTTAACCAGAGTTCTGAGTGATGGGATTATTTTTTGTTTTCATACTCTTCTGTATTTAAGAAAACAAACCAAAAACCTAATAAATGTTATTTTTTATAAGTGATCTACACACCTGCTACAACCTAAAGTTTGTATTTTCCAACAACTTCTTGGTGCAGCTGGGCCATGGATAGAAGTTCACTTCTGGTGGGTGAGACATGGCCATTCTAATGAGTGACCTCAGCAGAGGCCCTGAGCCCTAAAACAGCCTGGAGACGGGCTATGTGAGGAGCTACAGCAACCCTGTGAGGTAACTCAGACAGCAGAGGAGTCTGTTCTGTAGATGTCAGTGAGGGGGGGGCTCGGTTTAGTTAAAGCGGATGTCACAGTGAAAATTCTCTAGCTCTGAATTTATTTAAAGGTTTGTGAATTTAGGTATTTAAGAAGGGCCTTAAGAGAAACAAACAGTATTCCCTCAGGGAGGAATATGAACTCCGCCCAGAAGGAAAAATACCAAGTGCAAAAGTCCACTTCTAAACTAGGGATCAGGTGGGGAGGGGAGATCTAAAATAGCCTAGGACTTTAAGGCAATAGAACATTTCACTACAAGTTTATGTTTAATATGTCACCTAATTAAAGTTTTTTTATATATACCCACTTTGTTCTTTCAGATGATGTGCCATTTGAAGGTAATTCAGAGAAAACTACTATAATATCCCAGGCAGCAATTCCCACATTCAATGTTATGTGCCTGGCCCATAGAAATATACATAAGGATCAGGGCAGTTGAATTCATAACCCGGACAGTGCAAATTTCTAGGCAGAGAATTTCAGTAGTTCAAAGAGGCACTGAATATACTTCGAATTCAGTTATCAAAGGTTCCCAGAACTTGTATGAACAATCCATGGAAAATATCTACATTTCACATTAGGAATGCAATTTATACCATACACAGAAAACAAAGATACATATTATTTCAATACTAACAAAATATAGCCGTATTTAAGCCTACAGTACCTGAGATCCAATTGTACGGGTTATGTAGATGGGGGCAATTGTATATTGCCAGATATTTGATACAGGAAAAAACTTCATTGACCGCCTTCATCCCTATATCAGTGATGATACCAGGATTTTCTACCACATCAGCCAAACCATACTTCACCAGATCTGCATTAGCCATTCTGCCTAGAAAGAGAAAGCGATTTTAAAAAAAGATTCCTCAGTGTCATGGAGTGTTGTCAATTCTTTATCTTAACATCCAGTATGATCACTCTCTGATCATTCTGTGTCATCTGTCTATAATCAAGTTCAGGTTCAGGAACAATTTCAGGTTAGGTATTCTGTACGAATGGTAGCAAAATAACAATTTATGTTAAAAGTCAAGGGACAACGGGTAGGGAAAAATTATTTCCAATTGTTTAAAAAAGGAAAAAAGAAAGCAAAAATTCTTAGGGATATATTGTATTGGTTCACACTTACGGTGAAGTGTTAGTTTTACCTTTTAAAAGAAAATAAAATCTTAAAAGTGTAACTCTTCCACAGTATAAGGATCATGTTTTTGGAGTCAGGTGTGGCCACGTATAGAGAAAAGTAAACTTTGGGAATGCAGATTCATTTTTAGAGCGCATGATATTAGTTAGTAAATACGTACCTATCCTCAGAAAGTGGAGTTCTAACTCAAACACACCCACTCTCTCTGCCACTGGGCTTTAGTGCCTACTGTCTCGTCAAAGATGAGGGGGGTGGGTATAAGCAAAAGAGGATCTTCCATTTTAGCATCATTTTTCCCATGTGCCTGCCCTTTACTCTGTGGATGGTCCACCTGACTATGAGCAATTTAGTTAGTTTATAGTTACATGTTCAATGTCCAGCAAGGTGCTGGGGATACAGCAACTCAATAAATGTCTCTCACAGTCCTTGCAATCAACTGACACAAAGTACAAAGAAATGCTTGCTCTGGTGAAGATGCCCTGCACATTACAGAGGTTTATACTTTTAGCCCATAACATGTTTAAAACAACCAATCTACTCCAAACTCTTCCAATTTCACTTTCCATATAGTTCATGGATTCTCTCCTATAATCTCAATTTTTGGTATTTCTTGCAGATTTCACCTAAATCCACTGTTTACAATTTAGCTGAGCATTTTTCTTTAGTCTCCTGGTAAAAACCTCTTTCTTGCCCTTTGGACTCGAAACTTGCCTTATGATCGGGTGAATCTTAACTCTGTAATCTGGGCACTGTCTGCATAAATGCTGCAGCCTAACATGACCAATCTATGTCTTACCTTCACCCCTTTGAGACTACCACCCTGCTCTTGGGGGTCTCCTGATTGTCACCCTCCTTTAAAACACTGATGACATCATCTAGGACTCATTTTTGTGTCTTTTTTCTTTAGCCCATACATCAGCTAAAAGTAAAAGCTACCATTTACTGAATGCTTTCTAAGTGTTAGAGATTGCAATAATAAAAATCCATGTTTTCTCATTTGTTAAATGGAGATAAGACCATTTCTTGAGTAGTCTTATCTCCATTTAACAAATGAGAAAACAGATTTAAGTAACTTGCCCAAGTTACTTAAATTAAGAAGGCTCAATCTCATCTTTCTCCCTGTGCTCAAAGCCCCAGTACTAGAAACTGCTCTATACTGCTTCTGGTTTTTAATGAGTTTGACATCCCTATCACCTTTACATGAAGCTCTGAGATGATAAATCTACATAAACAACCCTTCTCTAAGTATTCATCCTTGAGTCACTTTTCTTATATTCCTTATACGCAGCATCTGCTTTTCAGCATATACATTTTCCCAATCTGGCACTGTCACTTTTACCATAAATGTATGTGGGACAAAGGTGCTGTTTCTATTTATATTTTGCCAGATCCTTTATAAAAAAGGTGACACAAGTTTTACCAGGGGTCATCCTCACCTCCTGGAGAGATGCTTCAAAATCTAAATTACTGCGAAGGAAGAGATGAGTGAAAAAGTGTAAGCAGTGACCTCTCACTCTTCTCTAGATAGTCTGTTAGAGGCACCTGGCACCTATTCTGATGCAGAGAATACTAGGCTGTTTTTGGAGGAACAGAGGAAAGTATGTATATGGCAGAAACGGGTGAACTGCAACAAATATGAAGAAAAGAATGGCTTATAAAAAGGTCAAAACTAAAGAGACTATTAAATACAAAAGAGACTATGAAACAAGTTACGTTGAAAAGTCTAAGATAGTAGTCAAAAGGCAAAATATTTTCCTACTAAAAATGTGTATTGAGGGGAAAGAAACACTACAGGGGAACAGCTGGTTATAAAGAGAACTCTCAAAGACAATCTTTCAATGGACCTAAATGTGGCCATCTTGAAGATACAAAATTTGTCAATTTTTGAGATCTTGAGAAGAACAAAAAACAAGATTACAGACAGAACACAAATTACCAATCTAGTAATTTTGTTAAGTTACTACAAAGATACCGTAGAAACAGAGAATGTTAGCAACCTCATTGAAAACCAGAAAAGCTTGATATCAAATATATTAATTTTATATGAAATTACTACTAGTTTAGCATTTTAAAGCTATATTGGTGAAAAGCTGATCTTTTTCAAAGCTATATAGATTAAGTGATTCCTGTGCTAAACTGGATAGAAGATAATGATTTGATTTTTTAATCCTTCACCTGTATTAATGAGAACTGCAACAAACAAAAAGTAAAAACAACAAAACAACTATTATTATGACATATATTAGAAATGAAAAAGGGCAACAGTCATGTTGTTTGACCTGGACTGTCCTGACCAGAGGAATTAAGCATTCTTATGTTCTTCTACAATGCAAATTAGATCCAAAGAAAAAATGCCATCTGGTTTGATAGTGAGAGTTTAAGGAAGACTTGTTTACATGGGGAAGAAACCAATTCTTGCAGAAATAAAAACATGCTGGTGGTGGAAATGTCCTAGCATGTCTAACATCATGTGGGAAAAAAGTCTGAATAATGAACTGACATGCATCAAACCCAAAGAAATGAATCCCCAATTGTAAACACATTCCAAAAAATGCTGTGAACAAGCCTTCCACAGCAATCGGCATTAAATGAATACTGACCATCATGTGCTCACACTATCTGGAAAATCCAGAACCCCCAGCGGGCTTATTATGGAAATGAAGAGCATGGGCAGGGAATGGGACCTCATCTGAGAGGACCATCAAAAGCTTCAAGAAGTGTGGCAGATCAAATTCAACAAATGGAACCAAGGATGACATTCTGTGAAAAAAATGAAGCAGAATGGGAAAGAAACTTGGGCAGTAAAGTGGAGACAATATCAAATGCAGGTAAGGATCTTTTTTTGGTATATGTTAATCACTATATTTTCTATAATATGCTAAATCAGAGGCAATATGAAAAAAAAAATCACTGACACTTCAAGTTTAAATTAAAAGTTTCTTTTCCAAGAAGTGATAGCACCTAAGATTTTAAGTTGTCTTATATTCAGGAAAATACGGCACATCCCAATTCAGGTTTCAATTTGTCAAGTAAGTTCCACACAGCAATTCTAGGGAATAAAATAGGATAAATCTTACTCTGCAGCAAAAACTCATCTACATATCCCAGATGAAGGGTTTCAAATTGCGGGAACTCCAACTCTGCCATCTTTAGGGCAGAAAAGACGCCATCTTTGGTTAGGGAAGGCTGGATCCGAACTTCATGTAACCTATGAACAGAGATACATATCAGAGTAAAATGAAAGCCCTCAGAATCAAAGGTTCTTCCTAATGTAAGGCTCTAAAAGACGTTTATCTTACTAAAGTGTCACATGCAAACAATCCCCCCCCAATTAAAAAATATCAGAGATGATTCATTTAAAGGAGCATTTTGCAAAGTGTGAGCACATCTTAGGTGGTACATTAAGTTACATTAAATAACAATGAATCATACGGCAATAATTTTATATCCTTTCTAGTGCTTTCTTAACCTGATTAAGTCAAGGTAAGACTCTACATCCAGTGTTAGTATTTCTTTAATATCTTTTTTATGCTAGCTGTTAAGACTCATTTTAACAAAGAATATAGTACTATAGTAGGTAACAATACCTACTTACTTGAACTTAGGAACAGTTTTATTTATATTCTTAATAGTCTATTGATGGAAAGTATTTTAGTTTTGAATAAATTGAAAAACTGTTTAATTCAATTCAAATAAAATATTATAAAAGTAAAAGCGATATGTAGGAAACAGTAAATGTGGCATACAGTGATATGAAGATGTTAAAAATATAAAGGTGTTATAAGGTCAGGACTCTGAAAAAGCTGATTTAAAACACTGACTTCTGAATAGCAAATATCACCAATTACTAAAACAATTCAGAAAACCACAGAGGTTGAAACAATGGTTTCTGAGAGGGTTGCATCAACCAGAGCACCAATGCTGACTTCTGTTGGACCCTCAGGCACTTCTAGATAGTTGACTGCTTTTCTCTGAGACCACATCCTTTCAGGGCTTCCTGGGTCTGGGGCACAGCTCAACTGGTTATCATTATAACACAAGACTATAATAAATGATGCCCTACTGATATTTAAACAACTCCTTTGTATTTTAAATCTGAACAAGGCACGATCAAACTTCATACACACATTCCCCCAGATTTCTATAAAACAGGAAAAAACATACAATTCTAAGACAAAGACACATGTGAAGAGGAAACATACCTACGGGCAGCAGTGATGATGAGGTAACCAAGATCTACTTCAAGAGCATTTTTGCAAGCTCCCAAAACAATAGTGTGCAAATTTCTAAAACCACCTAAGGGAGAAAAGGAACAAAAACAATAAGCATTTTGTTTGACCACAGCACTTTTAGTAAAGCATTTATTCACACTCTAGATGATAATTGTTTAAAAGTAAATCTGTTTGTTTTTCCATTCAAATAAATATCTCAAGATGAATTATGATTACTAGTCATCTCCTAAAAAGAGATGAAAACAGACATTGTCACTCCAAAAAGACATTCTGATAGCATCCAAAAATTGTTCCAAATTATTTAGTTTTTTAAGTAAGGATTTTCAGAAAGCCAGAAGCTCATGAGGGAATTGTAAAGAAAGCATCTTGCTATTCTGGCCAAAGTTTGAACCTCCAATATATCATATAAAATGAGACCAGTATTACTTTAACTTCATCTGTTTTTTTTCATGTTCTTGAAACATAAATACAGAGGAAAAAAGTACACAAATTATTAACCCGTAGAGCTCAATGAATTTTCACAAAAGATTTGTTTTTAACGTTTATAAATACAGTCACACAGTATGTACAATTTTCTATTTTGTTTATGAGATTCATGCACATTGTTGCATACAGCCATAGTTTGTTCATTCTCATTGCTGCATAGTATTCCATTACATGAATATGCCACATTTTAATTATCCGTGCTATTGCTGACAGGCATTTGGGTTGTTTCCATTTTGAGGCTATTATAAACAGTGCTACTATGAACAATCTTGAACAGTTCTCCTGGTGAAGATATGTATGCATTTCTGTTGGGTTTAAAGCCAGGAATGCAACTGTTGATATGTGTGTGGTCAACTTCAGTAGATACTAAACAATATTTCAAAGTGGTTGTATCAATTTATACTCTCACCAGCAGTGTTACGAATGGTCCTGCTGTTCCACATCCTAGCCAACACTATTATCTTTTTCATATTAGTCATGCACAGGCATAGTCATTTTAGTGCTTGTGTATCACACTGTGGTTTTAATTTGCATTTCCCTAATGATTAGTGAAATTTATCATTTTTTCATGTTCATTGGCCATTTGGATCCTCTTTTGTGAAGTCTTTTCTTTTCAAGTTGTTTCCCATTTTTCCTATTGAGTTGTCTGCCTTTTTCTTATTAATTTTAGGAGTTCTTTATATATTCTGGATACAAATCCTTTATCTGATATCATTATTGCAAATAGCTTCTCCCACTCTGTAGCTTGGCTTTCATTCTCTTAATCATGCCTTTTGATGAACAAAAAAATCTTAATTTTAATTTAGTACAGTTTGTCAATTTTTTTCTTGATGGTAAGTGCTTTTTGGTATCCTGTTGAAGAGATCTTTGCCTACCCAAGGTCAAGAAGACATTCTCCTAAGTTTTCTTTCAAAAACTTTATTTTTATTTTTCACATTTGGATCTACGAGCCATCTGGAATTAACTTCTATGTGAGGTATGCTGACTCCTTAAGTAACATGTAAGGCAGAGTCATTCTTAAATATTTATTAGAGAAGAAAAGTCTCTGTTTCTCTTTTAAGACCTTTATACAAACTCTTAGCTTTTGGCACCTCTCTTCAGGTCTTCTCTCTAACGAATAGTTAGTTCCACTGTGGTCTTCTTTTCCTTTCTGACTTTATCCTGTTAGCTACAGCCATGGAATAAAAATAATGCTGTTGATCTTGACATAGCCTGTTCCATCCCCTTCATACAATGTAATTAAGCGCACTTACACCAGACTTAATTAACTACCAAAATGCCTAAAAATGTAGTGCTAAGTCATATTTTAACAGTATTAGTGATAATGTCTATTTGTTACCAATGGTATTTGATGATTTTCCATTTATATTTTAGATATACAAAGTTAGATTTTTAGTTCTCAACTATTAATTATCTATCTAGCTAAACTTCTTGGTATTTTTGCTGCAATGAAGAGATGATTAACGTGAAGTGCATTCTGTTACATATCACTATTTAAAACATAATTAAGAGTTATTATTAGAGTTATTATTAAAACATAATAGAGAGTAAAATATTTTTTTCTTTTAAAATTTTAAGCCATCATCTGACAGATGGATCTAATACCCAAGTGAAAAACATGAAAGCATTTTATATAGTATAAAGTATTCAACAAATGTTAGATATTAACATTACTAATGCCTGAGTTCTTTTGTAGGCCTAAGATGTCCAAGTCAAAAAAGGGCACTAGAAATCCCTGACAACATTTCTCAGAAAGATTCCAAATATAACACATGTATTATTAACTAAGTAATAAGTATTAACAAGCCAAAACACATGCCTTATCACTCTACTATTTATTTTGAGAAGGTTTAACATTGCATAAAAAGGAAATGAATTCTAGCCCACGGTCACGGTTACTTATTCTCCACCAAATACACCAGACGGAAAGTGTAATTAACTAACAAGCATTTTCTTTTAAAAAGACTCATAAGAGAAGCTATATAAAAGCTTAATGAATTTTTTAAATTGATTTTTAAAATATTTAGTAACTAAGAAACAAATACCTGATCTCCAACTGTCTTCAACTACATGTTGGATAAGACCTCCAAGGAACGGAACTCGAACCATTTCCAAATGTTCCAAGTTTCGGGCAGAGGCTAAGCCTGTTACTAAAGGGACATATTTCAAGGAGTTTGTGGGTCCTAGGGGGAAAAAAAACTTCAATGGGACAATGTAAATTGCCTTAAAAATGAATTTTCAAATCAGCAGCTGAAATGAATAACTTATAAATTCTGTGTCTGAAAATGACAGCCAAGTAGTTAGCTCTCTGCAATTTATACTTCCTATTAGAAAGGAAAGCATTAGCCTGTTAACCATACACTTATTCAGCATAAGGATTTCTCAGTAACATTGGAGCATTATCTAGTATTTTTTGTAAATTCTCTGAAGTCTGAATAGTTTTGAGCTCAAAATAACTAAAGGAGAAAAGCCAAGTTGAAAACTTGATCCTTCACTCAAGTAAACAGCTCAATCATTGAAACATCTCTGTATGTGACCAGTGTTGTATTAGGTGTTATGGAAGACCACAAAAGATAAGGTCCTATCCATCAAAGAGCTTGTAATTGACATGGAGATAAAACTAACATGAATTATAAAAGGATAAAAAGGTACAACATATCAAGTACAAAAATAAGATTTGTTGTACGACATAAAAAAGGAAAAAAAAGGAAGAGAAGAGGAAGGTAAGCTGGAACAGGCAGAACTTGAAGAATGTATACAAGAAAAAGGAGGAAGTGTTTGTCTCAGGACCATGAAACAATAATATAAGGAAAGACACTGAGGTGAAAACTGATATGATTGCATAGGAGACAGAGAATAGGCAGGCCTGACTATAAAAGAAGGTACATCTCAGAAATCAGTCAAAAATAAGAATATCAAGAAATAAAGATCAAAGTTATTATAAACTCTGAAGCAGAATTCCCACTTGACACTCTAGGGCAACAGATACACTGAAGATTTGTGACCAGAATAGTAGTATCAGAAAGCAGTGTTTTATGCTTTAAGACAGACCAAGTCAGACAACTATTTACATGCAGAATGATTAGGAGAACAGAGACAAAGAGAGTAGACAGAAATCTATTAAAACAATTCTATAAAAAATGAAAAGTGTCTATAAGAAATACATAGAGACAATGTGACGCTTTTTTCTTTTTTCTTCTAACACAAATCATGCGCCTACATTTTTAAAACAAGAAAAACACTTATCTTCACAAGGTGAATAAGTTACAAAACATAAATAGTAATAATAGCATAATATAATTTCATTTACAAATGTTGCTATGGAGTTTGCCTGAGGATATTTCTAGAATAGCATATGTGTAATTCCACCATAACTATATATACCATTACCTGCACAGTTCCTCATGACGAAAGTTCGTAAGCTGATGCAAAGAAAGTCTTTGAATGGCTGTGGTTTAGTGAGTCTTACCCATTTCATATAAAGGTGCCTTAGCATTGGGATACAAGGAATTTCAGGAACATTCACCCCTAAAACATATATACAAACAAAAAAAGAATAAACAAGAAAATCACTAAAAGACTCTGTATTCTGTATATAAGTTCAAGAGTCCGTTTTTCAAGTTGACAATTTATCCTTCATGGATATTTTCATCAGAACCAATTACCTAATTAAAGTCTATCAAGTTTGGCTTATTTAAAATACGCTTGTAAGGAACAATTTAAGCAAACTATAAACAGACTACTTTGTTATTTCTTTAGAAAAGGCATATGCGAAGATGGGATTTAAAAAGTATTTCCCCCATTTTATATACGTAAGTTTTTCTCATATCTCTATAACTCTTCCAGGATGCATTTCCCTAGAAGATGTAAAATGAAAATAGGTTACTGAAAGCAAAATTGTGAAGATGTGGAAGGAACACACAAAATTACTATTTGACTACCAATGCCCACTGTCCCACCAGTGGGAAAACTAAATTTTTCAGCACAAAGGCAGGTTAGCTGGCTTTAAATATCATGGTTTCTGGATGATATTCAGAGACAGAGATTAAAGCTGTTTCAACAAATGTATGAATCTTAAGATTTGTAAGTGTGTAGTAGAAGCTAGTCAGCATGACTCTGAGAAAGTGGGAAACCTGTCAGTCATTTATTTTAATTTTTCAAATTGATAAAGGTATTTTGTCCTTCTGATCCATAAGTGGCTTAACACTAGGAATCAGACTTGCAGAGGACCACGTCTGGAAGAAAAGGGAAGTAGAGTGGGAGGGAAAGTCAGGAGATAACGGAAGAAGAAAGATGACAGATAACTTGTAAATTCTAAATGAAACCAAGTAGTTTGAGGAACTTGCCCAAGAATCTAAACACTGTAGGCTAGAAAAAGCCAAGGAAGTGACACAAGTCTCTGAGAGAAATCAAAGGATCCAGGGTACTGATATTTAACAAGCAGTAGCTGGCAAAACCAGTTTAATGCAACTTTTAAACTTAAATCAGTAGGCGCTCTGCTGGCAACAGCAACTAGAGAAAGCAAAATTGGAGCACTTGAATGGTTGGTTCTTTAAAAGCTAAATTCTGAAGAATGTTCCTCCTATAAGGATTACTTCTTAATCTGGTCCTCCCCAAATAGCACAGTTAACTTTAGCTTTGAACTATGCATACACATTGCACGGCAACAGATGGGAAATAAAACTAGGGATGAGGTCAAAGGGAGAAAAGCAGAGGAACTGAGGCACAGAGTGAGACTCAAGATACAGAATCCACAAAGGTAGGTTTAGCATCTACCATGATGGTGGTAGTTCTAATTAGGAAACTCAAGGTAGCAAGGGTGAGATAGACGCAGACAAGACAGTTATATCCTATTGCCCAATCCACATTTTGCCCCAAATCCATTCTGTAAACAAAGGACACAATTACCTGTCTTTCCCAGCATGTTCATTAATTTACTATACACATTTGTATCACCATCACAGTGTTAAACTGTTGAATTAATCAAAGTGAATTAATATTTATTGAATTAGTACATTTCAACAAAATTTACCAAGTACTTATATTTGCAATGAACTGTGACAGGCATCGTGGAAAATATAAAGATATAAAACACAGTCTCTGATTCTAGAGAGCTTACATTATAAACTTGAGATATTACAGAATCCCTTTATTATCTAAAAATCCAATTTCAAACTAGATATCCAAGTCCCTAATCAGAACCACTCTTTGATCTTGTAAATGAAGGGGTGCTAGTGCGCTTTATTCTTCTCCCATAATTGCGCACGTAAGTCTGATTTAAGACCTATTCCTTATCATCCCCGCTGCTCTCCCTTTACCACCTGACCCAGTTTCAGAAATTTCCAGTACTTCAGGATCACCCCCAATACCTGGAATAATGCTTGGAACATAGCAGAGACTCAATATGTATATCTTAAATAAAATATTTAATAAATAAATATTACAAGTCAGATTATAGTATCAGGATTCCTCCCAAATTGCTTTCAGCAATCTAAGCCAAAGATGACAAATTAAATTTGAAAAAATATCTGCCATTATCATTTACCTAGGTTGAAATTATTGGGATATAATCTCAGAGAATATTTAGATGGAGAATACACACTGTGACCAATGCAACTAAGGTGCCTTTGGAAAAAGACACGCCTTTCCCAACTCTCAGGGAAAAAGAGAAGTGGCAGAGTTCTCCATTCGTTCTGGGCTGTAGAACATAGGGGAATTTTCTGCTTGGAGAAGATACAAGTAAACTAAGAGCTATCTAGGATTTTTCATTCTGCGATGTTCTAGAGGTGAGCTGTATAATAAAGTAGCCACTAGCTACATATGACTATTTGATAAAATAAAATAAAAAATTCAGTTCCTCTGTTTCCCTAGCCACAGTAGGTATCGTATGGAACAATACAAATATCGGACATTTCCAACATCAGAGAAAGTTGTATTGAAGAACTCTCCTCCAGAGGGTAGAAGTAGGACCAAAAGGTGGATATTAGAGAACAGGGCAGGATTCTGGCTCACTGAAAAAACAAAAAAACCCAACAACTTTCAAAACTTGTCAAACTGTCTTCAAAAAGGGAGTAGATTGGTTGTGAAGTAGTATTTCTCTCACCACTCCCTCCCCACCGCAAGGGCTCTTTAATGAAAAATTGAAATTTTTATACAAGTCTCACAAGCATTTCTTTTGGCATCATCAATTAACAAAGCCATTTCTAAAATTCTCATTATTCCCTTTCAGTGAATACTCCTAAAACGAAACTCCATTGCAAGGAGTCACAAATGACCCAAGAAACATGTACTCACCAACTAAATGTAAAGTTTGTATTTTGGCTCCTATAGGAATTTTCAGTTTATTTTCAGGAGGAATTGGAAATGCTCCATTACGATTACGAAATTTCCCCAAAATATGAACATGTGGCATATATGTCCAAATGGATTCTACCAATTCCAAATGAGAAGTTTCCACACCCTAGAAAATAATGCGAATGCAAGCATAAGAAAGGCTTTTAATTTAGCATCCAAAGCTTCTATTTCTGTATCATAAGATGCTAAGTATGCAACGGAACTTAAGTTTGTTATGGATGAAACATGTATGTGAGTGAACGTGCTCTATCATTCTTTTGATTTATTATTTTATCAATCAGTTGATGTCAAATGTTCAACCAGATACACTCACCACTAAGTTTGGACACGCCTGCAAAGCTTCCAGAACTCCTGGAATGCTAAAAGCCTCATGGCCTCGTACCCTTCGCCTCTCAAGGTATCTAGGGTGAAGGCCATATAGCTGTTCAACGTCTGGCATCTTCTTCAATAGTGTTAGAAAACTGGAATCTGTGAAGCCTGAGAAGTTCAGAATCATTTAGAGCCAAGTTCATCTTTCTGCTTGTCAACATTTACCAGGCACTTGTAATTTTTATCAAACGTTTAAACAACAACAAAAAAGGAGGTTTCCTTTTTAAATTTTCATAAGGCTAACATACAGCTGAACAAATGATTAAACAGAAAATATATTCCTTTAGTGACAGAGGAAATATGTCAGAAACTCCACTTAGAATCCAAGTGAATACCTTACAACTGAGGCTTTTAATTAATTATTGCCTTTTTTGTTGTTGCTGCTGCCTTTAAGGCACAAAAATCTTCAACTAAGAATAATACACTTTTAATCCAGATAACTTGGACCCATTTGATTGGTGGGTGAGGATGCACCACCTACCTGTCCAACACCACCCTCCTCCTCCCCTAAAGACGCTCTCTGGTCCAGTAAAACCTCTAGGGCTCTGCACACAACTAAAAAACTGAGTAAGATATAATCCCCATCTTCAGGAAGTTCCCAGTTCTAACCTAAATCCTATCTCAAATTAGATTCTCTTAGTCCATCCATTGCCTATTAATTACTCTGTCCTGTGTTTAACTATCACTTCTTGGACATTTTAGACAATTCATTCTTCTGAAAGAGACAGATGCAAATTAGCTAAGAGAACATAAGTGATCCAAATTGAGAGGATGCTGAGCTGAGAGAAGGTTATTTATCTGAGAGGTCAGTTGTGCTCCATAGTGGGAATCAACCAGATGGGAAGAAGAGGCAGGTTACTTCCACAGCAGGAGCTGTTGGTAAGATAAGGAGGGAGACAAGGCTCATACAGATGATGCTTTATCACTGGGGCTTGTTGTTTTTAATGAAGGCTCTCAGAAAGCCAACTATCTGCTCACTAATAACAAATAAAAATATTAACTCTCGAGAATAAAAATAAAGCCCCAAATCACTAAATCTTACATACTACAGTTTTCTAAAGTTGTTCTATTTGTACAGCGCTAGTCCAGATGATATGTTAACTTTAGAAATCACAAAACTGAAGAGTAAGAAGGGACTTCAGAGATTACTTGATCTCTAATTATAGTAACTTCTTTTTAATATCTTGTGTAGTAACCTTTACTGACTGAGCCATTCAATGTGTTAACCATTTTACATGTTTTCTCATCTTTTCTCACAACCCAATGAAAAAGGTAAAAAATGAACTTGAAAGAGTTTAAAAGCCACCAAGCGGCAAAGCCAGAAACCAAAAACCAAGTCTGCCCATTGCCAATGTCCATTCTCTTTTGTTGTACGTTACACATTGCCACTCACCAAAAAATGGGTAGAGCTCAACCTTCTTTTCAGAGATAGTGAGAATCCAAACAGATCACATATGTAAATGATAAAGTACTACATAAAAACCTTAGCTAGCATTTTTATTTAGAGAATTAGGGTTTAAACTGCAGAGAATAGGCCAGGGTAGCATTAGTAAGCAGGGTTAGTGAGATCTTATTCTAAGCTAGACCCTGTTTGCTTTGACTCCCTTTTATATTCACTGCAGGGATGGGAAACCTTGGGCTCACAGATATTTATCACAGTCTGAAAGAAGTCAGCAACGTGCAAACAAATTCTTCACTAATCTGATAAGGGGTAGAGATGTTAATGCTAGGATTGCATGACATGGGAGTTCTGCTATCCTGCCTCTTTATATAGTGCATTAATCCCACTTCCAGAATTCCTGCTGGCCTAACCTCTGTTAAAGGAAATTTAATATAAGGAATGACAATCATTTTCACACTGCTCTAATTTTTTTCTTTCCTGCTATAAACAATCACTCTCTGGAATAAGACGAATCCTTTTCCCTTAGGATGGTTTCTTTAAAAAATTTGAAGACAACTGTGGTTTGCCTCCCACCAAGCTAAGTTCTAGCATCAGGTCTTTGCGATGTTCTTCCCAAAAAGGTATATATTGATAACTAACTCTAGCCAACCGATAAGCGTTATCGGTTGACGGATGACCCTCGTGAAAGGCTACAGCACCCCAAACTGTAATATTCCACTTTTCCAGAGGTAGTCTGTCCTGTTCCACACAACAGAACAGAACAAAACAATGACCTCCTCAGCACTTCACTTCTACTAAGCACCCCCCACCCAGCCTCATCACATTTTCAAAACATCAGGATCTGGATACTGTTGACGAAAGGTGGCTAAAAAAGATTCAAAATTGCTTACCAACAGTAATTAATGGGCGCTAATTAATGGACTGGTGTTAACTGAAAAGAAGATTTGGTTGGCCCTTAATTTAATCCCTTTCAGGTGTGCTCTACTTAACTAAAGTCATCAACTTTCTTTTCTGATGGTTTCTTTAGCTGATGTCCATTTGTTGTGGTTAGGCTACTAATTTTGAGTTCTTCACCTGCAAGGCCAATCAATGCCTTATTTAAGAATCTCCAAGACCTAGTACAGGCCTTTTGAAAGAAATGAAAATTTCAGAACTGCAATTTCTGCAGCCTACTGGAGCAGCTTTACAAAAATAGATAAATATTTGTTTAACTAGATGGTGACATTAAGGGGTAGAGGAAAACTATGAAAACCTGCATTGTAGAACAAATGACAAAATGACACTTTTTCTAATGTGATACACATATATTTAGTTAACCAATAAGTATTCTCCAATGATATATTTGTGGAATAGGCTGATGTAGTTCCTTAAGGAGTAGGAAATGAAAACAACATACCACTACAACAGTAAACCCTCAGGCAAAAGGCATTTTATCAGCCTAAACCAACCTACATAATTTAGATAAAATCCTGCCTCCCTACCTACAAGGTGACTTAGATTGCCTATCTCAAGACAATAAGTAACATTTGATGGAACATTATTATTAGTTTCCGGTAGGGCTCCACTGTCTCTTACAGGCTAAATCCACTTACCACTTGGCATGTATTCCCACCACCGCCCAGCACAGAGATCCACAACCCTCACAACTCTCAGATATAGGGTCACTGCTTCCTTTAGCTTCCGAGAAAGACATTCCATACACATGATATCCTGCAGAGGGAGGTACCTTTGTGAGAGAAAGAAACTCATATTTACCAAGTGGGTAAGTACTTCCTTTCACTGACAGGTTATTTTTTTCCTTCCTCCATTCTCTTATCCCTCAAATGAAATCAGACCATAAGAATATTCGCAGGGTTTTAAGATTAACATGCATGTATAGCTTTTTACTAAAAACAGATAAGTCAGCAAATACTCAAGTATCGAAATAAAGTATTGAGCTCCATCCATATGCATACGGCATTTGATAAAACCTTTCTCCTTTTAAGTTTTTATGGACTAATACAATCGCAAAAAGAAAAAAAAGAAATGTAGGAAGGAAAAAAATAGTGCATTTCAAGGCATGATGATAAGGGAATGTGAGAAAGATCAGGGAGAACTGACTAATTTGAACATGGCCAATATTATTTCATAGCTTTTATAGAATACATTTCTTATAGTGCTAAAAAAATTCCCCTCTGCTCCCTCTCAACATCATCCTTGTCCCAGAAACTCTATTTTCTCCATCAACAAATACGTATACTCTTTTTACAATACAGTTTTTTCCCTAAATCTTTTACCTTTTAGGTCACATACTCTGATAACAGTATTGCACAAGCATGAAGTGAGAACACCTCATCTGAATTACAACTTCCTCTTTTCCAACCTCCCCTGTTATCTCTTCCTTCCTGAAACTTTTCAACTACTCTCTACTTTTGTTCTCTTTCCAATAACACCAATATATATCTTGAAAGATCAGAAAATCTCATCTCTCTCTTTCTCTCTCTTAACATCCCTCCATGCACACCTAGATTAATTTAAAAAAAAAAAAAAAGGTAAAAACTACCCTTTATTGTGCTGGTATTGTGTCACAGACACTGTACTGCAGTCATTGTGTCACAGCTTTACCAGGCAGGTTGTTCTTTGTTTGCCACGCAGCCCTCCCCGAATTATTTTTCTTCCTTTCTCTGCTCTGCTGTGTTCCCTGCCCTCTGGCTAGCAGTTGATTTTGGCCAATGGAAGGCAAAGGCTTTCTGCTGTTTCTAGCTCCCTAGATGAATTCTTCACCACGTCTTATTGGTTCCCTTAACCTCACCTACACCTCTCTAAACAGTCCCTTAATTAAATTATCTTCAAATTCCAGGCAAGTGTATCTTGTTTCCTGCTGGAATCCCCATCGCTATAGTAGGTGCTAAATTATTACTCCATTTTACAAGTGGTGAAAATGGCTCAGAAAAGTTAACCTGCAAAAAGTCAACAGCTAGGTAAGAGGGAGGAAGAGCAGGAATGTGAACACAGCTGGGTCTGAGTCTAATTCCTAAAAATTAAGCTAATTCTAAAAAGAAAAATCCAAGTATGCCTGCTAACTATTTCTCTGTTCCACTTTTTTCTACCTCTGGCCCCTCTCCCTTCCCCTTCAAAACTAATTAAATAAAGAGAATCAAATTTTCTACAGAAACAAGCATTACTAACTTAATTTACAGTCTCCATAACTTAGATATAAATAGGACAATTTTCAGAAATATATGACTACACATTTTATAAACAATTAAAAATACTGAATTTATTTTCTAAATTAAGTTTTGCCACTGAAACATTTTTTCCCAAATCATTGATTGTTATCCAAAGTATTTGCCTCAGTTAATACCATACTCCCTGAAATACAAACAGTTCAGTAATCACTTGAAGATGATCTTACATCATATTTGTCCTCAGAAAAAGAAATGTATTTTTTCTTCATAAATAAATAGTCAAAGAGCCACAGTACAAAAGGCAGATCAACTGCATTCTAGAAAAGATGTGTTTAACGTGGCAAGTACAGCAAAGATTAGGTTCTTTTAAGGAAGCCAGTTTTTCTTGTTTCATGAAAATGTGCTAAGTAGTTACTACACAACCACATGAGTCCTCAGATAAAAACTTGAGAAGCCTAAAAATAAATCTGTTTATTTTTAGAATAAGCATTTCATACCAAATTCAAGTACTCAGCTTAGTTCACAGTTCTTCTTACATTCTGCCAATTCGCTGCATATTTTTTTTCATTATAACCAGGGTAACACCCTTTTACTTGATTCCTCCCTTCCATTTGAATATTCTGTTTGAACTGCAAAATGTTATCTGATCCACTCTCAATTTAAAATATGGTCCAATTTGTTCACAATATGTCTTACCATTATTCAACAAATCTAACACACATCCCTAGAAACAATTTTACCTATGCTTTCTTCTAGAATTTAATAGTCAGATATGAGAGAGAAAAACATGCTTTTATTATTTTCTCCAAATGGTTTTTCAGTTGTGACATCATCACTGAATAATTCACTCAGCTTGTCCTCACTGATGTGAATACCAAGTTTATCATAAACTAGATCCCCAAATATATTTGAATCCACATACGGAGTTTGTCTGTTTTACCCAACTGTCTGGCTATCTCCTCCAATACTAAATCTTTAACTATTGTACATTTTAGAATATATTTGAACATCTAGTAGGGTTAGACTGTTTTTCTGAAAAATTTTGGCTATTCTGGAAGACTCTTTTCTGCCAGATGAACTTTAGTATCATTACATTACGTTTAAAAAAAATTCTGTTACTTTAATTGGGCCTTCTATTCCCAGACAGAACTGAACTAACAAAAACTACACTGGGTCACAGTATAACAAACTGCAGAAAATAAAAGACTAATACAAATTTATATTAGAAAAGAAAAATAAACTGCCCATGGTTCCCTAAAGTAACTCTGCTATCACTGTTTCAAAACTTCTTAATCTGCAAATATTCAATAATTTTTAAAAATTCAAAATAATTTTAAGAACTTTATATATGAAAATTTCCCCTAGGTACATAATCTAAATTAATGGAAAACTCACATGCTTAGAAAAGATAATTGCAATTGTATAAGAGAAAAAGTGGAAACAATCCAGATGTCAGACTACAACGGAAAAGGCAATTACCGTGCCAGTCAATGGAATAGAAAGCAATGATTAAAGCGATAATTATGAAGACCACGTAGCAACATAAAAAAAGGCAGAACACAATCATAACCATTAACACTTACCAAGCACTTATGCCATGGAGTGTGTTAAGTGCGTTAAAAGTATTATCTCACTGAATCCTTATAATAATATCTTTATATCTATCATTGGTCCACAGCTAGTAAACGAAAGACTCAGGATTCAAACTCAGGTCTCTAGCTCCAGAGACCAAGTATGTTAGGATTTGTTTATTTGAATGGATAATGACTGAAAGAAGAGAGTAGGGGAAACTGGAATGACAGGAGTTTTTTGTGTTTTGGTTTTCTTTTTGGTCTCTTTAACTGTTGTTATAATGCAATTTGTATAAAAATATAATTTTAAAAAAAGATTTTGGAAAAATGTACCACAAAACAACTTTAATATGTACACTGCATATAGTAATGAAGGGCATTATTCATAAACTTTTGTTTCAATCACTTACATACATGTGTATACTGAGTAAAATGTGTTTCTCACTGTGGGGTGTAGTCAAAAATGTCAGAAACACTGCTTTATGTTGTACGCACATGGTACTGTAATAATAAAAATCAACAAATCTATCAGTCAATGAGAATTCCAAGAAGCCTGGAATGTTAACCACAGTCTAGAGAATGGCTGCCCAACAGAACTTTCTGCAACAAAAGAAATACTCTCTATTTTCACTGTCTGTGCTGTCCTATACAGTAGCCACTAGCCACATACCGCTAGTGCAACTGAGGAGCTGGATTTTTAATTTTATTTAAACCTAATGCCACATGCAGCTAGTGACTACCATCCTGGACAGCACAGCTCTACGATTTGCTCCTACTTACACATTCCAGGTAGGTGAAAGTCAACCAAACAAAATCTTACCTAAAAATATGACAAAGCACTTCATGGGAAAGTTGATTCATATAGTCCTTTGTTTCATCTGATATTGCTTCCTCAGGGATTTCATTATTCATGAGACATGTTTTAACACTTTTCTTTCGTGGTCCCATTGCCGTATTATCTCCAGTATCAAGGAATAAAGCTCTCCTCTTGGTTACTTGAGTTCAAAGCACCTGAAAGCAAGCAGAGAACAGAGTAGACTAAAGTATACCAAACTCAGACGCAGAAATTATCCTGATAAAATCTAAGTAAAACAATGTTTATTTTAAAATACAGACAAAGGTAGTGCTATTACAATGGTACAGACCACATTCAAATTAATAAAAATATTACACAAAAGGCACAGAACATCTTTTTCTGAAGAGTAACAGAGAATACTATAAAAATGTATTATTTAGAATGAGAGAAATCCAAGGAATGAGGAGTCCTGGATTCTAATTTGTACCCTGTTGCTTCCTATGTAATTCACTCAATTTCTCCATGCATCAATTTGTTCATATGTAAAGTAAAATCACCAAAGTAGGTAAACAAAACCCCTCCCAACTCCAGGAGCTTGTGATTCTAGGACTGCCCCTAACACAGCAGACGGTGGAAGAGGACTCTTGGGTTCAAGTCCTGGATCTGCCACAAACTACTTCTATGAACTTGAGTCACCTTTTAAATTCTTCATTCTCCCACCTATAAAGTGAGGGGATTAGACTCCACTAGTGGGTCACAAACCCCTTTATGAATCTAATAAGAACTACAGACCTTCTCCTCAAAAAATAAACACAATTTTATATGTAATTTCAAAGGGAGAATAAAACCACTCTTCTCCCTCTCCCTCTCCTGTAAATATTAAGGAGCAGAGGTTAATTCACATTGTATCAAATGTATGTTTTGTTTGTTTTTAAAATAAGCTTTAGTGAAGGAGGAAGAGAGGGAAGGAGGGAGAAGGTGGGAGGAATGGAGAGGAGGAAGAAGGGATAAAGTCAGATGAGCGAGGACCCAGAGGTTTTTTTTTTATTTTGTTGATCAGGTTAAGAGAAAACTAAGTGAAAACAGTGTCCTTTAAATAGCATTATCAATTATCACTGGTAAAATTCTGAAAAATTATTTGGACTCAAACTCAGAGAACTCTAGCTCAGACCTCAAACTTAACCATGCTACAGTGATGCACAGAATTGCTGTTCCAAATCAGTGCATCTCTAGATTAAATAGTGTTTGCTCCCCTTTATGCACCAACTTTTTCTTCTTCTTAACTATAAACTTTTACTGTTAAAACTTTCTAAAGTGGACTGCGTGCTTCTATTTTCTTAGGGGTTGACTCAATAAAAGCTTAACCTTTCCTTGATGACCTTATCAATATGAATATACATTATATTCTGTGATGCCTCCTCTCAGGGGCTACTGAAGTATGTGGAGATCCTGGGGGTCCTTTGCTTAGGCAGTAAATGGGAGAAAACTACAAGGCTAAGTGAACTCGCATTTCTTGTGCTTGTGCATGTGTTCTGGTCTCTTCTTCCCTCAGTGAAAGGTTATGTGCTGTTACTTCTGGCAGGTGTCAGCATGCTTGCTTCTCCCTGCACTCCACACACACACACACACACACACACACACACACACACACACACACACACACACCCTCTAATTTTTTACTTTAATCAGCTATGGCCTGGAAAACCAAAGAAAAAAGTTTTTAGAACTGTGTGTGGATTAGTATCAACAGGCATCAGTAGTATCGACCAAAGGAATTCTGCAAAGAGTAGGGACATGAGCTACAGTGCACTGAATTTGTGACATCCATTTTGCCTTCTCAGAGGCTTATTTATATGTTGTCCATCACATTTTGGCTAATAGACCTCTGGAGAAATAAAGTTTATACTCAGAACACTCCACAAAAAAAAGTTATAACTATACTCATCTGCTTCTGATTATATCATTGCCCATCTTTTCCTACTTACTGTCCTCCCCTCTCCAAATGGATCTTTCCACCTTATGATAGCTCCTGAAACCGCTCTAAAGTTATTTTGACCTAAGCATCAAATCCAACAGCCTCTCTTCAGTGCTCCCCCATCCAACCCATTTGTAGTATGGGGCACTGCTGACCCCTTCTTCTTTGAAACCCTCTCATCCTTTGGCCCCCTAAGTGATATTCTCTCAGTCCTCTTCATTCCTCTATGACCACTCCTTAGCCTCTTCTGCCAATTCACCCTAGAACCTTCTTCTCCCTGGGTAATTGTATCCATTCTCAAGGCTTCAGCTACTATAAATACACTAAAAAAAGATTTCTACTTCTGGCTCCTATCTTTCCTGAGCTTTGACCTTTATTTCCTCTGCCTATCAGAATTCTTCATCTCAATATCTTGAACATCCTTCAAAAACATCATGTCCAAACTGAACTCTCTCCACAACCACAAACCACGTCTCTCCCCAAACACACACACACACACAACACACATACACACCTGTTCTCCCTACTGTAGTTTACCAGATTCGCAAATTAGAAACCCTGAAATGAGCCTCAATACGTCATGATCTTTCACCTCCCATAGTCACTTGATTGGCTATTCTTATCAATTTTATCACAACACTGCTTTTGCATCCATTCCCACTGGGTTGCAGACTTCTATCAATCTTCATATGGGCTACTGCAATGGCTTCCTAAATGATGTCCACCACTGTATCCCCAGGGCCTGGAACAAAGCCTACCACACAGTAGGCCCTCAATAAGTAATTTGCTGAATAAATGCTTATCATACCATACTCCACCTAGAAGCTAGAGTTATCTTTTTAAAGCATTCCTCTGAGTGCACGTAAAGTGAAAAAAGCAAGATGGACAATATGTCAAAAGTATTATCCCACTTGCATAAAAGAAAAAGGACAAATATGCCTGTGTTTGCAAGGGACATTTTCGGAATGATTCATGACAAAATATTAACAGCGGTTACCTTGGGCAGTGAAAGCAGAGGTTTAGGAAAGTAAAAAAGAGAGTTTTGTGTTTCATATTCTTCTCCATTGTTTGAAAATTTTAGATTGGTCATGGATATTACATTTCAAAACAAAAAACAAACAAAACAAAAACTAAATCAGCCTACAAGGAATTCTAGTTTCCAGAGGATAAAATCTTCCCAATCTGCCTCAAGCCCCCTTTCAATCTCATCTTTCAATCCTTACCACTTGCTCCTCAGGAAACTCACTCTAGCTGCACAGATTATCCTCAGTTCCCCTGAACAAACACTGATCTTTCAATCCTAATAAGCTATTAACTCTGGCATCCTTCCCTTCCTTTTCTTGCCTAGAAAACCACTAATCTGCCTTCAAAATCTAGTTTAAATGTTAAGTCCTCTGTGAAAATTCCTACTCACCCACAATCTGAGCTCCCTGTGAGACTTAACATACTCTTCTACTATAGCAACTTACGTAGAATTTTATTGGTCATGTCTCTGCCAGGAAAAGGAAAAAATCTCAGTCTCTGCCAGGAAAAGGAAAAGAATCTCAGTCTCCTGCCTCTAGGTGATAACAAGTCCTTGCTCATAATAAATCCTCAAATGTCTGATGTATGACTATCCCTCAGTCTTTCTATTATTCCATATGCATCCAGTAGCTTCGTGGCTGCTAAAAACCTTTTCATGCTCCTATGAGCATTCTGTTTGCTATCAAAACCCTATATGATCTCAGCAACAAGCCTCTAACCCTGGCAAAAATGCAATCAGATTTTACTCCAGTAAGAACACGTAACAAACAGCTACCGTGCAGCATGCAAATGCTTCAACAAGACTATTAACCAGTACAGACCAATCCAACCACGAATTAATTCTCCGGCTATCATATTTTAGCACATGCTTCACCTTTAAGAATCCTCACAACTCTAACCATTCACAGACACCATGTTCTTGACTTTTCATCCTTTAAGTAAAAATCTTTCTTAACCCTTTTCCCTTCTTTTTCTTCACCAAATCCACACCACTTAATAATTTACACCCTCATTTTAGGATTCCATCTTTTATTATTCCTTATTATTTTGCAGTGCTGGGGTTTTGTGTGAAACAGATTTAGTAGCCCCAGTGCACAATATATACTTGAATTTTTAAACCAAATAGACTGCCCCTTAAATATCACTGAGGTTATAAAAGTTCACTTGGTTAGAACTTGGAAAAATATTTACTCATAGATATGATATTACACAACATTATCTGAGGTTAGGTCTCCACCAAGCCCACAAAAATCTATGAAACCTACAATATGCATGAATACTAACTAGCTAAGGGCCTAAGTTAGCAGGACTAACAAAATTTTAGGTGAAATTGTATACATATTTCCCATATCATGCCTAGAATTGAAGATCTGGTCACACAGCTACCTACTTGGCAGCAGATGGAATAGCAATATCCCTGCTCTAAGCCTTTGGTGGGGAAGGGCTTATGGAGATGAACATTGGAATAAAGGGTAAGATCTCTATCCTACATCTAGGGGCTTAACAGGTCAGGACCTAAAGCCAGGGGAGATCCATCAGTCCTTGCCAGTCCAAGTAGGTGCCCCTGGAGATGTTCAGGAGGTAAAAAGCTTCCTCATTAAAAGACTCATTTATTTTCCTTATCACCACTCAAACTCTATAAAGGACAACAAAATTGTTTCAACTCAAGTTGGCTTCATCTTCATTTAAGTGAAATACCTAGCTAGGCTATGCTGACCATTTCATCCCAGCTACTGAGTATGAGAGGCCTGGTACCCCTGTATGGGAAAAAAACACCAATCAAGACATGTAAAGTCCCAAGTGATGATGGTGTCTCTCTTGTACGTGCACTCTCTCTTAACTGCTTTTCTTTTAGTGGGATGAGGGATAAAAGCAAGTGAGAATAGAAAATTGCCATGGCTAGCCTTCTATGTCTTGGTTTCTTCCTACCCCTATCTCCAAAATATCACCACTTGTCACTTGAGAAACTCAACAAGGTAGGAAGGTCCAAAGCAGCAGTAGGTTAAAAGTGAAGGCGGAAAGGAGGGAAATTCCAGTTATCAGCAGTAGATAAAGATGACGCATTGGAGCTGGCCTAGCAGTGGAGTCATGGAGGGTAAGGGAGAGGTGAGTATAAATAATAGGTGATTACAGATATGTGAGCCAGCCCAGTGGTCTAGCGGTTAAGATTCAGCGCTGCTGTGGCCCTGGTTCATTTCCCAGTCAGGGAACCACACCACCGTCTGTCGGTTGTCATACTGTGGCGGCTGCCTATTGCTGTGATGCTGAACGCTATGCCACCGGTATTCCAAATACCAGCAGGGGCACCCATGGTGGACAGGTTTCAGGGGAGCTTCCAAAGTAGTAAGAAGGACCTGGCCACCCACTTCTGAAAAAATCAACCATGAAAACCCTATAGATAGCATCAGAGCATTGTCTGATATAGCACCAGAAGATGAGAGGAGACAGAAAAGACCAGGCAGGCTTCCACTCTGCTGTACAAAGGGTCGCTAGGAGTCAGAAATGACTCAACAGCACTCACAGCAACAAATAAATATGTGAAGACTATATTTTGTAGCACTAGGTTATTGCCAGGGTTAGCAAGTTCTGGAGGCTCAGACTCTAAACCCTAAAGAAATGTCAATCTGACAGCATTATAGAATCCCAGAATGTTAGAAGTTGAAGGGGCCCTCAGAGACTGCCTAGACACAGGGTTCTTAATTTTTTGGGGGTTACAAATCCATTTGAGACTATGATGAAAGCTGCACATCATCTCCCAGAGAGAAAAGCAAAACATACCCAGACTCATCCACACAGAATTACATATACAATTTCAGTGTCTTCCCAGGCACATCAAAGCCCATCCAGAGGTCCCTGTCCAAGACTGGCTCCCTCAATTTTCAGATGGACAAACAGAACCAGAGAGGACAAGTCACTTGCCCAAGGGCATATATTAAGTATCAGAGTTCAGGATGGCATTCAGACTTCCTAGCCTACACTACACACCCCACCACCAGGTTAGTCCTCTGCACCTTGGCTGCCTCCCTGCATTCCAGAGCTATGCCCAGTGCTTGGAGACAGGCTTCTGGATGCTCTGACAGAACTGCTGGGACTGCACTCTCCTTCACAAATTAGGGTTTGTGGTCCCTCTAATTTAGGTTCCCACACAGCAGCCTATAGTAGCTCTGGGTATCCTTCAGTCATTCTGTCGCTGTCTGTTTAGCAGATCTTAGCCACAGGAAGCATTGTTTTTGTCCTGGCAGACCAAATACATTCTAAGTTAACAAGCCTGAATTGTTTGTGAGTATTCTTTAAACCAGGGTTCTTCTATAACACAACTTCTTTTAAGCATGCTCTTCTTCCAACCTGCCAGTTTGAAGCTCCCCCCATTCCAAACAAAACTACACTATCCTCTACTAATGCAATTCATTCTTGTTGCTCCCAAATTTATCCCTATCCTTTCATACTTAACCCTCATGGCTATGTTCACCTCTTGTAGGGGAACACCAACATTTACTTGCTTGCAAAATCAAGTTATTTTCCTTTTAATCCTCTATTTCCATTATAGAGGTTTTAACACATTGTTCACAATTCTGACAATCGCTGATACCTATAAAAGTCATATATAAATCCACTCCTTTACTCCCTAAATGTCACAACAAAAAATCTTCCTATACCTGTTCCATCTTGTCAACATCCTCCTCCATCCCTGACTTACTCTACTAACTACTCCCTTCCTCAAATCACACCAGGCCCTCCACGGTAACTGTTTGTTATTAATACACTCTACAGGGCAAAGATAAACTAACTTATCTTACAACTAACCAGAAAATTTAGGGACCTCTTATAAAATTTTGACAATTCTGAATCAATTTCTCATTCTGTAATTAATAACAATTCTCTGGAGAAACTCCTTTTCTTGATTGCTATTATCTATTCATCCATCCACCCATTCCCTCACTCATTTATTTGCTGCCTACTAAGTGTTAGGTGGTGACAGTCTTTCTTCCCATGAAGCTTACAGTCTCAGAGCGGACATTGATTCTACCACCAGTTTCTTACACCTCAGTCATTTCAATTACTAAAACCTAAATTACCTTTCACTACCCTCACCAAAAATACTTCTCTCTCATTTAAAACTTCCCAACGAACTCAATCATCCCATCTTGTCAAGGGCTTCCCCGCCCTTCAAGTTTCTAATGCCTTTCTTTAGCTTCTATTGGCTTCAGCTTGCTCATATCAAAGTAATCTTGCACGGCACTTAATTTGACCCCATTTCTCACACCATAGATCTCCTATGTCTATGACGTAGGACAGCCTCTCTTGCCTAAAGAAACACCCACCACACCCACCAAGCTGCTCAGATAAAACATAAGCAAAAAAACCCCCAGAATTACAGGGCTGAAAGGGTCTAGGAATCATCCAGTCCAATTCTTCATTTTCTAGATAAGGAAAGCAAGGCCCAGAGAGGTAAGCTGGTTTTCCCAAAGGCCCAGAGCCAGAAAGTACCAGTACTGACGCAAGGATTCAGGTCTTCAACTCCAGTTCAAGTCCAATTTCATTTCACCATATCACTTTACCTTACTGAAATCTAGTTTTTCCTTTTTCTCCTACCCTATGCCTTAGTATCTTTGTTACTAAAAATAAAGTGTGTATCCCTAGGCACACAGTCACTTAAACAAACACACGCACACAAGTCTATATTCTTTACCCAAAGAGTACATTAGAATCACAGCATCACAAATTTTAAAGAGAAGGAAGGAGCCTTAGGGATCACCTAAACCAGTAATTGCCAAAAAGACAGTTAAAAATTACAAGCACAGATTTTTCAGCCTATACAACTAGATACATAATATGTACCCTCCACGTTCCCTTTTCCCTCACCCAGAAAATCATGGCCTTATAGAGCCGTTATTTTATCCCTCAGTTGTGCTAGGAGGATGGGAAAGGGGATTAAGAATCAGTGACCTAACCCAGCTCCTTCATTTGACAGATGAGAAATCTTAAATCGAGAGAGAGGAAGGGATTTGCTCAAAGTGAACCAGCAAGCTGACAGCAGCTTTAGGATAAAAGACAAGGTCTACTCTTCACATGGGCGTGTTTCACACTGCTGGTACAGGTTTACATAACAAAGTCTTCAGGACAGAGCTACCCACTGCACAGGAAGCACGAGAACCTTCCTAAGTGCCCAGCTGCCCTTGGCCGGCTTGGTGTCTGGAAATTAACATGGTAGACGTCTCTTATCAGTTAACTCCTGGCAATGCAGGATGCACGGAAAACATGCTTTTCAGGTCTGTCTCTAAGGAACGAGTCCTTGAACGGGAGTTGCGAATTTGACTTGCAGAGCTAGAAGGGGCATCCGAGGCATCTAACACATTCGTTTTACAGATACACACATTGTGGCACCGAGAGGGTAATGCATCTGGGCAAGGTCACACAGTGAGTCGGGGGATGAGGTAAGACTAGAAATCGGGGCTCCCGATCTCAGGGGTGGCGGCCTCTCAAAGACGTAGTATTCACTGCGACCTGCTCAGGGACATCCCCTCAGTACGCTGACTACAGGCCTTCCTCCATTTACTGGCTTAAACACTGACTTACGTTAAAATCGTGGAATTCGTGACGCCCGGAGTGGGATGGGGTTCCAGAAGTTGCCCAGGCCAAACCCCCCATTTTGTTGAGGAAATGGAGGCCCGGGGGGGTTCTGTATGCTGGAATCTTGGGCCAGGTTCAGATAGGGTGGCAAACCCCGCAACCAGGGCCTAAAAGGCCGAGAACCACAAGCCCCATCGCTGCTCTCCTGGGAGCTCTAGGCCCGAAAGGGACCCGAGACCCAGAGCCCAGGCGGTCGGGAGCCCCACAGCCCCCATCCGGCCGCCTCCGCCCCGCCGCACGGCCCCCCGGCCCTGCGGCCAGCCTCCCGTCCCCGGCGCACTCGGCCGCCGCCTCACCTACGCCGGCCCTCCGCCTGTTATTGTAGTTGAGAGGGAGGGAGTAACCCGTCAGGCACTTCCCGCGGCCCCCACCGCCGCGGAGCTTCCGCTTCCGCCGCCGCTCGGGCATTTCCGGAGCGACCTCTTCCGGGGCTGGGCCCGCACCCCGCGGCCATGTTGGGTGTGGGTAGGATGCGTCCTCGCACGGCAGCCATGTTAAGCGTGGCATTTCGGGAAGGGCTGGGGCCGGGCCTTCTTTCACGTGAGAGCGTCGCCGCGCCGGAAGTGCTGACTCTGATTCTACAGTCTGGGGTTGGGTGCTGGGTCAGCTGATGCAGCCTGGCGTTGGATAAGCCTTCGGACCTGGGGTTCGTGATTTGCAAAGTAATTAACGGTATTTTACAGTTTCCAAAGGGCTTTCACATCGGTGTCTCATTAAAAACTACCTAGCACTCTGACATATGGGCAGGAATCACCTTAATCGTGCTGTTGTTGTTGTTAATGGATAAAAATTATCTTCAGAGAGCATAATTGACTTGCTCAATGTCACACAACTGGACTGAAACAGGTTTTTACCCTTCAAATCCCGCCTTTTTGCCTCTACATACATGTATGTAGAACGGGCTAAAATACCTGGATTAAAATAGATACAAATACCCCTTAGGAAAGTTAGTGTGCACTCAAGCTATATGAGACACGATTTGACAAGACATAGGAGTGACTAGACGATTCTGCTGGAGAAAGGAATGAAGATGGCTTAGGGGTTCCCCTGGTCCTTCCTATTCTTTTCTTGATTGATACCAAACCTATCGGTTTTTCTCTCCTCCCCTGTGGTTTGGTGCTGTACGTTTCAGCTTGTCTTAGGCAGTCGCAGTTCTAGCTATCTCATTCCATATGTCAAACCATGTTTCTTGATCTGGGGCTCTGGGAAGAAAGACGAGACAACAATAACAAAACAAAGCCTCATCATATTTATGTACTATTCATCTTAATCCCAGCTTTCATATTACATTCTTCCTGTAAGGGAAGATAAAATCCTATTCCCATGTTACTTGCTTCTGTCAGTTTCTTTCATATTTGAACTTAAATAAATGAAACAGTAAAACCTGGGCTTTTCCTGTTTCCTGGACTGTTCTGAAGAACAAATAGGAATTGTATGGGAAAGTGTCTAGCACTGAGCCTGACATAGATAGAAGGCATTCGATAAGGTTTATTTCAGTGCAATCGGTTTGAATCTTTAATTGAATATATTCCTTCTTTTGATTAGTATTCCTCTTTTGGTAAAAAGCACTATGGTGGGGCTAGAAATACTCACAAATAAGATATGTTTCCTACTTCAAGTTTAGAAAGGGAAACAAAAGCATACCTACAAATCATTGTAATAAATGCTAAACAGAGATATTTTCTGAGTGCTATGAGTGCCAGCTGTGTATAACAACACGTAAAACTAGTTTAGTTTTAACATTTTGAGGTAGAATATGTAATGTGCATCCCTTCATCTCCAAGATTTTTTTCTTTGCTGGTGATGTGGGTTTTTGTTAGGGTCCTGAGTTAGTGTTCCATACTCATACAGTGGCATTGTTGGGGGACTTTGAGCTCTACAGAGAAATTTGCCCTACACTAAATGGCCCTGAACCACTGTGAGATTTTTTTCTAAATTCTTAATCTCCACTTTCTAATTAGATTTTAAAATACTTCTCACTTCTCATACTCTCATAAGTTCTAGCACCAGCCTCTATTCTCCCTTGAAACTTCTTAGGTCCTTAGACAACAGATACTCCTTTTGTTAGAAGGTCTGACATTTAAGAAAAGAGGCTCTGGTTGAGGATAGGGGTTGGGGTTTGTTGGGGCCACTTCTGTGGCTATGGAGCCTGTGCAATGCACAACTACAAGGGGTGCCATGCACACTGGGGTCATTCACATTATCCTTGGAGTTGAGTAATGTGGGAGAACTCAACTATAAATTTAAATACAGGCTTTTTAAGAAAAAAATTCTACTGCAGCTATTTTGACTGAGAAACTGTGTATTTAGTGATCAGCAATGTAGGCTTTAGAACCAGAAAGATCTGGTTCAAGTGTGAGTTCCTCCACTTACTGGCAGAGAGACCACGGGCAAGCAGTTCACCTCTAAGCCTCAAGTTTATCAAGTAAAAATGAACATCATTATGGTACCTACATAACAAACCACTGCAGAATTGAGTGGCATAATACAACAATTTGTTATGATCTATCGTGATTGTATGGGTTGACTGGGCTCAGCTGAGCAGTTCTAGCTTGGGGTCTCTTATGCATTTGCAATCAGATGTCAGCTGAGACTTTACTAAACTTCACGCTCAGATGGATATTACATTGTTGGCAATTCAGCCTGGAAGCCCTCTAGGGGCTCAGCTAGAGCTATCCATCAGAGTGCCTACATATGGCCTCCTTCTCTGGTTTGGATTTCTCACAACAAGGCACTTGGGCTCTGATAGGGAGCACTCAGCGATAGAGCACACACAGCAAGCTGTTCCAAGCAGTACAGGAGGAAGCTACAGGACAGGACTTCTTATGATTTAGCCTGGGAAGTCCCAGAGGTTATTTCTGTCACATTCTGTTGGTCAGGGAAACCACTAAGCCAGCCCAGATTCAAGAGGAGAAGAATAAGACTCCACCTCTTAATCGAAGGAGTCTACGCATGAATGATTCTCTACATGATTTTTGAAAATTTTTGTAAAATTTACCACAATAAATAATATAATATAAAATTAATAATATAAAATTTCCCATTTTAAGTGTATAATTCAGTGGCCTTAAGTATATTTACATTGTTGTGCAACTGCACCACCATCCACCTTCAGAACTTTTTCATTTTTCCAAAATGAAACTCTATACCCACTAAACAACAAGTCCTATTCTCGACATCCCCAGCCCCTGGCAACCACCATTCTACTTTCTGTCTCTAGGTACCTCATATAAGTGGAATCATGCATGTTTGTCCTTCTGTGTCGGGCTTCTTTCACTTAGTGTAATGTCTTCAAGGTTCATCCATGCTGTAGCACGTGTCAGAATTTCCTTCCTTTTTACCACTGAATAATATTCCATTGCATGTGTACACCACATTTTGTTTGTCCATTCATCCATTGATGGACATTCGGGTTGCTTCCACCTCTTGGCTATTGTGAATAATGCTTCAGTGAATATGAGTCTGCAAATATCTCTTCTAGATCCAACTTTCCATTCTTTTGGATATATACTCAAAAGTGAGATTGCAGGATCATATGGTAATTCTATTGTCAATTTTCCCATAGCTGTGCACCATTTTACATTCTTACTAGCAGTGCACAAGTGTTCCAATTTCTCCACATTCTTGCTCTCATTTGTTTTTTGTGAGGTAATGTTTGTAATCTATCTAGAACTGTGCCTGGCATGCAGCAAAAACTCCACAAAGGTTATTTACTATTATTTGATTGTTCAAAGGCCTCTTTTCCTTCCTTTTTTTCAGCTTTAGTTGAAGTTGCAAGGGCTGAATTATGAGCATGTGATATTCTAACGTTCACTTTCACAGCATCTTAAATTTTCTCAAGTTACATAAGGAAATCCTATGAAAGGATGTTGTATGTAGGAATATGCATAGAGAATTGCAGTATCAAAACCCAACACAAGGTGGTAGATTAGGCCAAAAAAAAGAAAAGAAAAGAAAAACCTGCATGGGAAGCTTTTATAAACACGAACTCTGAGTGAGCAGTAAGCAACAAGGCCTTTTGCTTTTCATTTTTAATTTGGACCATACTGCACAAGATCAAGATTATGTCACAAGAAAGTGAAAAGATTAAGGATGAAACTTAGGAAACTCAACAAGCTTTCTTTTTAACAATTAACCTTATTGTGTTTTCCCTGTCACTACATCTAGCGCAGATCTTTTAGCCTGATCTCTAGAGATATGAGAGTAAAGAAGTTACTCTTTAGAAAAGAAAATCATTTGAAATGCCAAGAACTATTTGCCATTAGCCAACATTTACTAAAAGAGACTATATGAGACCTGGGAATATGTCAGACACCAGGGCTGCAGAGGTGACTAGGAAACAGTCTCTGCTCCTAGGCAGGCTGGGAGACATCACCTACAAAGAACACGTCAGTGAAATTTGGAAAATCCTGGCACAGTGGAATGCCAGGCTGCTGCCCGAGCAGCACAGGAGGCACTGAATGAGTCCAGGCTGTATGCAGCTACACTTGAAATAATTGCAAACACCCTCTTCAACTCACTTTTCTTCCTGCCATGGGCTTCTGTGTCACCACTTCTTAATTGTGTCTCTCTGTCTCATTATCCTGGCTCTAGCCTCTCCCACGCAAATTCTTATTTTTGTTGTGTTTATTTGTTTGCATGCTTTTATTCAGAATGTCACTCTACCAATCATTTTAAAAACATCATCAAATTTAATCCCTATGAACTCTGTGAGGTAAGTATTGCTTGTCCCATTTTCTAGGTAATGCAACTCAGGTTAAGAGAGGCTATATATTTTGCTAAAGGTCACACCGCTAATAAATTGCAGAGAATCATTGTGAAATTTGAACTATTTGACTTCAAAACCCACATTTTTAATTACTAAATTTTACATTCTTGTAATTATTCTCCCAAATGACAATCTGATTAATTTTCCAAAGCATCCTGAGGATTGTGTCAATGGCTTCTTTCTGCTTAAACTTTAAATCTTAAAGCCTACATTCGTATTTTGTTAATCTAACTTCCAAGGCCCAATGTGCATTGGTTGCAGCCAACCATTTCAATCTCATTTCCCGTCACACAGCATGTCCCAGCTGCCAACAGGACTCACTGTTTCCCCTCACATTTCCTATGACTCTCCTGCCCTTGGCTGAGTGAATAAGATGCCCCCCTATAGGCAGAAGGTGAATCAACCTCATTCAGCTGTTACAAGGAAAGAAATGGAAGATGCTGGTGAACCGGGCCCATGTGGGTGAGCCCAGTACTGGGACAGAAACTGATGGTCCTTAAATTCCAAAAGTAAAAAGGAGAAGACAGTTGTAGTTTTCAAAAGCTGGTTGCCTTTTGAGCCTTATGTGGTTGATTCATTCAGTCAACAAATATTTCCCGAGTGCTTGCTCTGGGGCCAAGCATTGGACTAGGTGCAAGGAAACAATTGTGATGAGGAGTGGATATGTTTCTACCCTAAGTTTGGTAAGGGGAGACAGACAATCAAATAACATAAAGGTGAATCAATTTCTCAAATATAAACAGATAGGTACATAGTTAAGTTTTGTTGAATGAAGGAATTAGTGAATGAATGGATAAATCCAATATACTCTATTTTTCCTTTTAAGCACATCAATTGTTTCACAAACAAAACCTTCCCAAATAAGTAAATGTTATAAGTCTATTCAATTAAATGTATAAATATGGCAAATGACAACTTCTCAAAATGACAATAATATTTACAGTCAATAACATTCTTATTCCTTCAACTTAAAATTCTAAGTTTAAATCAATACTCAATTAAAAATTTAAAATTAGAATGATAAGATTCATCCATCATATTCTTTAATATGCTATATTTTCTTAAAATATGGAAAATATTTTCAATTACAATTATGTATAGACTGTTTTTTAACACAAAATAATAATATAGATGTGATTTAATCCTTATTTCTATGCTTAAATTTAATCTTTTGGTGGATTATAAGACACTTAATCACTTAAAAAAAGATTCTGTTTTCCATATCTGGGGAATGCAGTTGCATATTGATTGGAGGGATGTTTGGCTGGGCCCCGGGATTCACTTCTTCCCACCTCCAACCCTTTTCTTTTGGCTCATGAGCTGTAAGGACAAATGACTAGGGTGATAGCAGCCTTTATCTCATCATGTAGATGGTATCTGTAAGGGAGATGGTGAAACCAGCATTTAAAGAAATTCATAGACTACTAGAGAGCAGAGGTGGAAAGTAAGACTCCCAGTATTGCTCAAGTCTGGATGCTGCTGTACTTGGATTAAGACCCACCCTGGATCCTCCTAATTGCACAAACTCACATAGTTCTAATTTGGCCTAAGCCAAGTTTCAGTTGGATTTTCATCACTCTTAACCAAAAGAATTCTGACATATTTCCTATGCTGTGTTAGCTATTATCCTCGTCTATTACCCCAAACCTTCAGAAAACATTTGTTACCCTGAGTAGCCTTAAAAGTACTTGAGGAATGAAGGAAGATGGGGAGAGTCTAACATGCACCAAAGTGGTGGAGTGTGAGGCATAGGTATCAGAAGATGAAATGAGGGGCTGATGGAGCACTCTGCAAAATTAGGGATACAGAACAAGTAGTAACCGTGAGAACATAAACGCCCTGGGGTCCTCTGAAACTGGGAGGACACCAGACTTCCCACAGTTTGTAGAATAGGAAGTCGAGTCATTTTGTCTGGGTATGAAAGTGTGTTTTCCAGGAGGCTTAGATCTCTGGGTGATATTTCCGTGCTTTCTACCAAGATAGTAGTGTTTCAGCTCCTGGGAGTATTGTAATTTATTGTGATATAAACAGGCTATAGAGTTAACTGTAGTAAAGGCAGGAAAAATGACAGGGGATTAAGCTTTGGGCAAGCCTGAGGACAACCTCAGATTCAGAGGAAGCAAAGATGGCCTCCAGAAAGGGTAATGTCAAAGCACCTGTTGTTTTTGCTTGACTTGTATTCATTTCTCCTGGCAATAGTGCCTCAATATTCCTTTGGGGAACAATTCTTTGTCTTTTTCTAGTCCATATAGTAGGGCTGCCTCTCTTCTGGCTCCTGCAGTTCCTTGTAATTCAGTCCATTTCAATGAGAGTTCAGCATGTTTGTAGGAATCTTATCCCAACTAGCCTAAGAAGCCTCAAATCTTTTGTTGGAAACTTTGGGAAAGGAAAGCTCTCTTCTATTGAAATTGTAACACTAGAACTGGCAGGGTCTACCCCGGAGATGCGGGTGGAGTGGGGTGGTCAAGGTCCAGCTGAGAATGAAGACAACATCAAGGAAAGCAGAGAGGAATCCAAAACATGGAGAGAAAAACTTCTGGCAACATTTTTTGACACTCTAGATCTAGCCATGCCTGAATTCAGAGCTCCCTCTGGACTTTTTAGGTACAAGAACCCCGGAAATCCCCTCTCCCCTTTTTTTTACTTTAGTCACTTTGAGTTGGATTTTCCTTTGGGTATTCTTCCCAAGAAGTTCAATATACTATATGTGGTTTTCCCACTAGAGGGTGTAGCTCACTCATGCACTAGGAGCAAGCATTGTTCAGAGACTAGTACTGGCAGGCAGGCGTTTACTTACAGAGAGACCTGTTGGCGTGATGCAGGGTCCCAGCCACAGAGCCCATGTCCCTGATAGGTCCCTTGTCTAGAAGGACTGGGAGAGCAATCAGATGACCAAGGTATCACAACAAGGCATAGGAAATGGAATAGGCCTAAGGTGCCAGGTGAAGACTTCATCTCAAGAGCCATGAAGCTTCCTTAGTCTTAAAAAGAAAAAGATAAGGGCTTCTTGGTAGATTTTGTCTTCTATGCCAAATCTGATTGACAAGGCATACCTGCATTGCTATGTTGAGAAAGATTTTGAGGCCACATCCAACTCAGTGGAGTGTGCTCTGATTGATTACTGAAATCTCGTGTGGGCATGGGCAGAAGTAGGCAGGTTGGATGTGATGGATTATTTCTGTCTATGTGTGAGATGTTTCTCTATAGGAGTACTATTGGCATTTTGGATGGGTTAGTTCTTCACTGTGTGGGACTGTCTGGTGCATTGCAGGGCCTTGGTCCACTAGCACCACTCCAGGCATGGTGACAAGCAAAAATCAAGTCCTCACATATTTTAAGTGCCTTTTATGAGAATAATACTGCACCACTTGAAAATCATTAGGTTTGACCAAGAGTGACTTAACTTGGATTTATCTGAGGATTGAACTAGAACTTCTTAAATTCTTCAAGACTAAGGGGGAAAAATGGGGATTTGTTTTTAGATTCTAAAACCGGACTGATTTTTCCATCAATAGAGGATAGCAATTGAGAATGGGAATGGGAATGAAGAGTCTCCAGCAAAAGAAATAAGATGCTTATGGGGACGGGGAGTCAGGTAGAACCTGACAGCAGGTGATTAATATGTCATACCTGGTTGAGGGAAGGGTAGAGGGAGCCTCAGCTGTGGGGGAAGGGATGTCTGTTAAACATCAGTGTCATTGGAGGGTTCCGTTGTCTTTAGGTGTTTCTTTGATCATAGTGTTTTCTTTATATGACAGCTCTCAGACAATTGCCCTTCATTCTATACCTCTGAAGCCACTGAATAATATCAGCAAGTATAAATTATTTTTGGAACAAGGTAGCATATGAGTCAATGAATGAATAAATAAATGCATAAAATATTCCCTACCCCTTAATTTAACAATTAAGTATCACCTACTTTCCTATTCTTCATGTCCCTGTCAATGCCCGTGAACAGAGAAGGGAGAAAAGAAGGCTTGAGCAATAGGCATGATACTGTTGCTACTTTTAAGTTTTGCATTTGTCCATGTCCTCCAGCCAAAGACCACCAGGAACACTTTAGTTGAACAGGTTGGGTTTATTATTCATTGCCATGAGGGAGAACACACATGGGAAGCCATAGGGCATCTCAGTAAAAGGATATTAGAAAGGATTTATTGTAGGAGGTAGGATTGTTAGGTTAATTAGGGGGAAATTAAAGGAAGACTGGCTTTGCTCAGGATTGGATGCCCTCAGGAAGCAGTAGTCATTCTGTGATTTGGTATCTTAAAAAGTCTTATTTAGAAGGAGGGAAGAATACCCAAAGGCTAAAGTTGTAATTGGGAAAGAAGCAGCAGTCACTCATATTAGCATAGATAGGAGATGTTTGGCATTTTGTAGTTTGGATAATGTTCATGTTTTGCCGTGTGTTCAGACATGGTTATGGAGTGGGCTTGTCTTTGTCTTGATTCATCATGATTACAGAATGGCTTTGTTGAATATTAATGTTCAGATGTTACGGTGAAGTCGTCTGCATTAAACAGAAGAACATCAAGGACTAGCTGTGAGTAGGAGGCCAGCCTGTAACAGTGCCAGGGTTGGCTCCTGGATGTTATGGGTTGTTTTTCTCTTTCTCACATTTTATCATATTTTTAAATGATCCTGTGTTTATTTGTTCCCTCGCTGGATTGTAAACTGCACAAGGGCACAGACCCATTTTGATTACCACCGAGGACCCAGAGTCTAGCCAAGTGTCTCAGTCTCATAAGTACTTAAAGAGTATTTACTGAATAAATGAATGAATTGTCCAGTTAGCCTGTCAGACTGTAAGTTGCACAAAGTCAGGGGACACTTCCTACTCAGCTCTGTATTTCTAGAACCAAACACAGCTTTGGCGCATCTCATTAACTATATCTTGAGTTAAAGAGGAGCTTTCCAAAGGATAAGATTTATTGATTTTTAAAAAATAAGGTAATATAATGAATTTCGCTTTTTGAAGGAAAGATGATGCTCAATTCAAATGAGTTCACTCATGACGAACGAAGGAAAAATCACATCACGTTCAAGAGTTTTTGGCCTTTCTGCATTTTCCTCTGTGTTGAATTTTAAGAGTGAATTGCAAAGCTCTAAGAGAAATTGATATAAATATTTAGAGACCATTTGTATGAAATATAACCTTTCTTCCCCCTAGCCTAGTTGTACTATAATAGGGATTTTAAGGGAAGAGAGGCCTTGATCTGTATACTCCTGACTTGCAAATATCCCATAACTACAAAGATTTGCCTCTCCCCTCCCTACCCACTTCACCCTGGAGACCTCTTTATTTTGTAATCATGGTGAAAAATTATTAGAGCTTTTAGCAAATGTGTAAACCTGTATGTTAAGAAGTAGAGAGAGGGGAAGACAATGACTCGCTGAGGAACGCTGGGAAAATCTTTTCACTTTTCAGAACCAGAATTACCTTATCTATAAAATGACCATAATTATGGTACCTACTGAGATGGGCTCTTGGAGGCCCACTGTGAAAGTGCTCTATGAACTGCAAACAAGAAGGAGTCTTGTTGTTGGGGGCAAATCATGATGGTGAAGAACAAGGTAAATATAGCGTTGTGGAAAATGTGAGTGAAAATATTTGCCTTCTTCAGCAGAAATGTAACAACAATAGTAAGCCAATTACTACATTTTGTGCTAAATTATACTCAATGGACTTTTGCTATCGCATGTTTCATGGAAAAGTGGTCTATTTTTTTAAAAGTTTAACAATAGCCACATAGGAGCTACTGTGAAATAATAAAAACATTATCCCTCTTCTGTAAATACTTCCTATATGACATTGGGCAAAATAGTTAACTTTGGAGTCTTCTTTTTATGCATAAA
This sequence comes from Ceratotherium simum simum, assembly GCF_057802395.1. NCBI lineage: Eukaryota > Metazoa > Chordata > Mammalia > Perissodactyla > Rhinocerotidae > Ceratotherium > Ceratotherium simum. The sequence continues at coordinate 28,671,219 of NC_141903.1, forward strand.
AAGGGAATAATCTTGTCCCTCCCTACTGTGCAGTATTGGTATGGGTCTCATAGGTGCCCTGTTTAAGATAAAACTTTCTAAGTTATAGCAGGCTTATAATCATATATTATTTATAGGACTAGCCTAAGAGTGATAGTATCTTATTCTTTCTCTCTCTCTCTCTTTTTTATTTTTTTGCTTTCCCTCCACCTAGCAGTGTCTGGAACTTACTACATGTTCATTAAACATTCATGAGACAAATGAATAAATATGAGAAATTGTTTTGAAAAATCTTAAAACTCTGGCCAGATATAAGATTCTAATCATGAGATAAGATAATGTGAAGTTAAGCTTGAGGGCTCTGGATGTTAGATTCCTGCACTTGTTTCTTGGTTTCTCCCCTCACGAGCTGTGATATCTTGGATAAATCCCTAAATTTCTCTAAGCCTCAGTTTCATTATCCATAAAATAAGAGTTAATACCAATACCTACTTCATAGGATTGTTTTGAATATTGAATAAAGTCATTTCTATTAGCATCGAGCACAGTGCCTGGCATATAGTAAGCATTAAATTAAACTCAGGTGTATTTATAAGTTTTCAAAATATCCCCATCATGTATTCTCTTTAATATTTTATACTTCTCTGTATGTGTAATAAATATATTTTTCAAAAGTTTGATCATACTGTATACATCATTTTATATCCTTATATTATATTTTAACTTCACATTGTGTCAGGATTATTTTTAGAAAACTTAATATGTAATGTCTAGTAGGATTTTTTTTTATCGTAAATGACTTTAAAAGGGTGAGCCTTCAAGCAAAATGTTCAGCCGGAGGTTTTTAGTGTGCTCAGGGAGATCAACCTTCTGACTGCCCCAGGATGCAGAAACAAATTATCAGGCAGAGCCTGAACTGGAGCCTGAAGGATGGAGGGAAGCACGTGGGCAGTTAGTGTAAAGATGTGGTTGGCCCCCTCATCTTATCATGAGCACACCCTGTACCACATTTGGAATGCCTTGATAATCTGAGAAGGAAGCAACTGCAGGCTAAAGGAGATAAGTGTGAAAGTTGGGGGCTCAGATAATTCTTATGTGTGAACTCTCTCTGAAATGGCTGAACGTGAGAAGCAGAATGGATTTCTCAACTGGCCTAGGAGAAAAAGAGGATTGGTGGTAGGACATAGGTGTACCAAATATCAGGGAGAGGCATGGACAAGGATATTCAAGTGGCAGTACCACAATGGGAAAAGGAGTGGATTTTATTGGAGAAAACTGTGCTTCCCTCCAGTCCTGCTATTGTCTTTGACAATGCAGAGAACTATTTGGGAAATAGAAACGTTGGAAAATACTAAATTTCTTCCCTGTAAAGTCAGAGGCATTGGAGCATTGATATTTGTAGCATTACCATAAACAATGACTTGATTGCTTTCCCTAACTTTGTCCCAGGAAGTAGTAATTACAGATATATTATAAATTATTAAAACCAATCATCTATTATTAGAACATTTAATTTTTTCCTAGTATTTTACTCTTAGAACTATTATGATGAATAAATCTATTATGATGAGTAAATTATTCTCTGACAACACCTTTAATGCTTTCTAAGCATAGGACCCAGAATAGCCAAAACAATTTGAGAAAAAAAGAAATTGAAGAATCCACCTTTCCTAATTTCAAAACTTACTGCAAAGCTGCAGTAATCAAGATAGTGTGGTACTGGCAGAAGGACAGACATATAGACCAATGGAACAGAATTTAGCGCCCAGAAATAAGCCGTTATATTCATGGCCAATTGCTTTTCAACAAGAGTGCTAAGACAATTCAATGGATAAAGAATAGTTTTCAACAAATGGTGCTGGGACAATTGGATGTCCACATACAAAACAAGGAATTTGGATCCCCTACCTCATGCTATGTACAAAAATTAACTCAAAATGGATCAAAGACATAAGTGTAAGAGCTAAAATTATAAAACTCTTGGAAGAAAACTTAGGAGTGAATCTCCATGACCTTGGATTAAACAATGGTTTCTTAGAGATGACAACAAAAGCACAAGCAAGAATAGATAAATTGGACGTCATCAAAATTAAATTTTTTTGTGCTTCATAAGACACCATCAATAAAGTGAAAAGACAACCCATAGAATAAGAGAAAATATTTGCAAGTCAGTATCTGATAAGAAACTTGTATCCAGAATACATAAATAACTCTTACAACTCAACAATAAAAAGGCAAATAATCTGATTAAAAAGTGAGCAAAGGATTTGAATAGACATTTATCCAAAGAAGATATACAAATGCCTAATCAGTCCATAAAAAGATATTAAACATCGTTTGTCATTAAAGAAATGTAAATCACAACCAAGAGATACTACTTCACACCCATTAGGATGGTTACCATAAAAAAAATGGACAATAACAAGTGTTAGTGAGGATGTGGAGAAATTGGAACACTCATACATTGCTGATGGGATTGTAAAATGTCACAGCTGCTTTGGAAAACAGTTTGGCAATCCCTCAAAATGTTAAATATAGAGTTATTATATGACCCAGAAATTCCACTCCCACGTACACACCCAAGATAAATAAAAAGATATGTCCACACAAAACCTTGTTCATGAATGTTCATAGCAACATTATTCATAAAAGCTAAAAAGTATAAATAACCCAATGTCTTTTCATGGACAAATAGATGAAAACAATGTAGAATAGCCATACAATGGAATATTACACAGCCATAAAAAGACATGAATACTTGATACATTCTACAACGTGGATGAACCTTGATATCCTTATGCTGAATGAAAGAAGTCAGAAACAAAAAGCCACATATTTAATGATTCCATTTATATTAATTGTTAGATAGGCAAATCCATAAAGAGGGAAAGGTACTAGCGGGATGGTAGAACGGATACAGGTTTATTTTTAATGAAAATTATTATGAAATTAGGTAGTAGTGATGGTTGCGCAACTCTGTGAATGTACTAAAGACCACTGGATTATATACTTTAAAGAGTGAATTTATTATTCACCCTGCTTTTCAATTAAAACCTTAAGGATAAATTCTTAGCACTGAGAAGTTATTTTTCATTTCTCTGAAAGCATGGGATCCTAGGGAAGAAGGTAGATAGTAAGTTTGAAGGAAGAATGGAAGTGGAGAGCTAATGATAAAATTGGGAGAGGGAGTAGCAATCACCTGTACAGTTTCTGTTCCCTCTAAGGAATCTCAGTGTGTGCCATGGAATTATCATGACCACCACTTTGGAAGCCCAGGAGATGAGGCTTTGAGATGGTCTGGAAGATACTATTGTGTTGGTTGAGGATGACTATGGTATAGGTTATATGGTCTGAGTGAAAGAAAGAATTGGTGAATATGGAAGGAGAATGAGGGGCTAGATATGAAGGCAAGTTGATGGCAGGGTGACCAACTCTTTTGATTTGTCTGAGACTGCCCTGTTTCAGCACTCAAAGTCTCACATCCCAGGAAAACCCTCAGCCTCAGGTAAATGGAGACGGTCAGTCCTCTGGTTGGAAGCAACTCAACAAGGACACGGATGGCTATTATTTACTAAGGGCCTACTACATGACAGGCATTATGCTAAGCTCCCTTTATGTCTTATCTTCTTCAGTTCTCACAGTCATCCTCTCAGGTCATTACTGAGGTTATGTGTCCTAAATCATGCGGTTAAATAGAGGAGCTAAAATTTCCAATCCAAGTCTATCACATCGGAGTCTTCACTCTTAACCACACACTCAATTCTGAGAGATTGAGCCAATGCAAGTAGCAATTTTTTAAAAAATTACCCATAAAGGGTGCTTTAAGTTTAAAAATGCTTTTTATACCCATTTTCTTCCCCCCAAGAACTCATTTGTTTACTCATTCATTCATTCAACAAATACTTATGGTGCTTACTTGGTGCCAGACACTATGTTAATTGCTAGGAATAAACCACAAACCTGACTTCTGACTTCATGGAGCTTATGTTTGATGATGGGCCAAAAACAAATAAATAGAAAAATATCTGGGAGTTATAATAAGAATTGTGAAGGAAACAGAAGCATATTAACATGGAAAATATCAGAGGTAAATCTATTTTAGATAGATTTAGGTAGGTCAGGGAAGGAAGAAATATTTAGGCTGAAACTCAAATGATGAGGAACAACTAGCCCCGTGAAAAGCATGGGGAAAACATTTTTGTAGGAGAAAACAGTTTACCCGAAGTTCCTGAAGCAGGAAAGAGCATCGTATGTTTGAAACTATCAAGAAAGAAGCATCAATGCGGTCAGAGCAAATTTAGCAAGTGAAGTAGTATATATATTCTCAGATTTGTAGATAAGAATTTGAGGTTTGGAGTTATGAGACTTCTCAATATCACTTAACCACAGGGGCAGGGCTCAACCCAAGGTCTTCTGACTGAATGCTGAGACTTGTTGCTTTAATCTTGTCTTGAAAAGGGTGATTTTTCTTACAGCTATGATTTAGGAACAAACATTTTAGGAACAGAAGCTTTTCTCACATAGAATCTCATATTGAAACCTAATGCTCAAAACAGATAAAAGGAGGCTTCTCTGCTGGAGCTGGAGGAGACCACTGAGAATCTCAATGGGTCCCCGTGACCCTCACCCTCCCTGGGTTCAGCCAGTGGAGCTGAAACTCCAATGACATTGTTTTTAGTTTACACAGTCACATCTTGAGGAGGTCACACAGATTTTCCAAAATATGTAGAAGTGTCATCAGTCAGCTACCCATTAGATTCTCAAAAGAGGGTTCTGTTTTGGGTTTGGTGTTTTCACTTACATATTAGCGAAGCAGTACACGCAGGAATTAGAATACGTAACGTTATTAGAGGCACATAATGGGCTGACTCTTATGGAGCATACGTGTTTCTCTTGTACAGACTTCCTTTGATAATAACCACATGGAGTATCCTAAAACAAAACTCAAAGGTCAAACTCTCTATCCTTTAATGATCTCTTAAAGGCTTCTAATATACGTGCTTGGGTGTTTTATTTTGTGCAAAGAGGAGATAATGATAAAATATGTCTTATTTTAAACTTCGAACATCAAAGCTTCCTTATCTTAAATTCAGCAGCCAGAGTCTTTGGGATTTCCACTTTGAAAGGCAGCTGAGGCTCTAGAGCCTGGATCCTTGGCTGTATAATATATATCTGTAATTTGTTAGAAGGGAATGAGACCATTCTGAGAAGTAACAGAAATGAATATAACTACAGTCCGAGAATGGTGACAACCACTGTCTAGGTATCTCTGGAATCATTTTAGTTCATCAAAACCCCCCTTTATCAGTGGTGCTTGGATCGGGACAACCTGTGTGGTCCCCCTCTAGCATGGCCTATATTCCAGTCCTCTGGGGATTAAGAGGCTGAATAGTGAGGGAAGAAGCTACCAGGTTCAGATTTTCCCCAAATCTCCCCATTTTGTTTTGTTTTCTTCAATACTACCAGAGTTGGAGTAAACTGGACTTTCAGGACCTTGAGTGACAGAGTAATGTACCTACAGGCAGAAGGGGGACTTGGTAAATTCATGAACATCTTGTAATGAGCTAATCAGTAAGGAGCTGCCACAATTTCCTACTCCGTTGGTTCAGATCACAGCGTAATCCTATATCCAGTATATCAGGCTAGTGCCCTGTCCACAAAACTTTAATAGCTTCCATTACTTACAGCAGTGTTTCCTGTTGGTTTATCGTTCCTTCCAAATTCATGTGGCATTTTTCTTTAAAAATATTTTTTGTTGAACTGGCTGCCTTTTTAAACTTGACTACTCACCTTAGATTGTGCAAAGCATGGATATCCATGATATCTTGGATTTGAAGTTGTAATTATATACATTTTTTCTAACATACATTAAAGAAAAGCTATGATTGTTGCAATAAAAGATATCCATTGGCATATTAACTAAAATCGTCACTAATACTATTAGAAGGTACTCAAATCACTCTTTGGGAAAGACTGTTTATGTCTCTTATCTCCTCTTTTAACAATTAAGCCTACATTGTTTGCGAAGCCTTTACAAAAGAATTAATTCTTTAGTGGGTTCTCAAAAGATGAAAATAACTTCTAAAATTGGATATGAATATGGAAAGAAGGATAATTTAATTAGAGGGAATTATATAGACAAAGACAAAACTGGAATAGCACGGACCCCAAAATAGTTTAAGTTAACTAGAACCTAAGGTGAGAAAAGAGGAGTTCTCCTTTTAGAGAGAGAAAGAGGTTGAGTTAAGGAGGGTATTGTAAATCATGCAAAAAAGTTTATCCTGAGGGTACCAGTAGTCATTGTTTTATGGAGGGATGTGTCTCAATCAGATTTGCATTTTAGAAGGCTCATTCTTATGGTTGTGGAGAAGATTAGTGCAGGGATTAACGAATTTTTCCTATTAAGAACCAGGTAGTAAATATTTTATGATTTGTAAGCCATAGAGTCTCTGTTGCAGCCTGAAAGCAGCCAGAGACAATCTATCAACAAACAAGCATGACTATGCTCCAATAAAACTCTATTTTCAAAAATAGGTGGCCAAAGTTTGCCGATCCTTGGATCAGACTCAACGCAAGGAGATCATTAGATGGCTTTTGTAATAATATGGGCAAGAAGTGAGAAGGACTTGAATGGAGGCAACAGCAATGAATTTAGACGGAGGAAAAAAATGAAAACACAAAAATTAGGGGCTTTAATTGCTGATGGTACATAAGGAGATGAAGGAGCAGTAAGAGATAGGGATGAGTCCTGGATTTCCCCGGGATCTATTTTGATAAAGAAGTTCAGATTGAACCATATGAATTGCCATTATACCATTATGGTCAAATATTAGCAGTTTCATAGAGTTTTATATGGTTCAACCTAATAGAAATACTACAAGCCTAATGTTGGAAAAATATTCTTATGCAAGAAGTAGCAAACTTACCTTATATGCGACGTTACCCAAAATATCTGAAACGAAAATGTTTAGAAAAAAGGATCAAATAAAACTATGTTGAGATGTGAACACTTAATTAGCCCATTATGTAATCACATATAAATTAATAACCATGCAAGTCATAGAAAAAAATGTAGCTCTTTCACACAAGTTTATCTGGCCATGCCTGATTCCCAAACATTGTTTCCTTCCTCTCCTCCTGCCTGGAACACGTAACGTCCCATCTGAGAATTCAGCCTTAGCCTATTCTTAGGTTTCATGCTGACTTTATTTATTTATTTATTTTTTAAAGATTTTTTTATTTATTCTTCCCCCAAAGCCCCAGTAGATAGTTGTATGTCATAGTTGCACATCCTTCCAGTTGCTGTATGTGGGACGCAGCCTCAGCATGGCCGGAGAAGCTGTGCGTCGGTGCACGCCCGGGATCCACGCCCGGGATCCGAACCCGGGCCGCCAGCAGAGGAGTGCGCGCACTTAACCGCTAAGCCACGGGGCCGGCCCTTCATGCTGACTTTAGGCGGGAGAGATTTAAACCCAAGCTTTGTCCTCTTGGACTCAGCATATTGTCCACTGCTGGGCTGCTCAGACATGGTGTAGAACCCTTGTAGAGAAATGTCTAGTTCTTGATAGTCATCTTGGCTACCTGCTGACAGAACCTGCTTTCATTTTTTATTATTGCCTGTCTTGAATATATTCTTTTTCCAAACTCTGTTTCTAAGGAAGCCTCTTCCTTTGTTTGACCTCTGTGTCAATAATTGCTTGCCCAAGCTTGTTAATGATTCCTATTACCTTCGTATTTTATATTCTACTTCATAGCTTTGACTTCTTTCAGCTGCTGCAGCTGATCCTCCTCCCTGCCTCCCTGTCTACCTGCACCATCCTGCCAGCAGATTTAGTTTCACCTCCTAGGCTTCCCTCGTTGGTATCGTTTTGCTGGAAGATTATTAGGAAGAGCTGAGCCCTCTCTTGAGATTTGATAACGTCGAGTTGTGCTGTAATAGTAAGCCATGTCAGAAACTGACACTGCTTTGTATGGAAGGCAGTTGTGTGTGTGCATACACACAAAATACCAGTGTGTGGGGGAAAGTATTAGGAAGAAGAGGGAGGAGATATGGAATTGATTATCAACTCAAAAGACCAAATTATTTGTCAAATATTGATTATACTTTTCATAGATCATCCCTTATAATATCTCAAGTCAGAACCTGTCTGTGGCAGAGTTCTTGGAATATTAAAAAATGTATTCAACCACTGACATTCATTTTAGTTGAGGTAGTGATTTCTTTATCTCTGAAAGAAAATTCAAAGTTTCAAAAATCTCTACATCTAGAAAACAGTTATCATTGGCTTATTACTTCCCTTGGACGATCAAATGTTTACTCCCTCCCCAACTTTCTTTGACAAATTCTTACATGAGAAATAGCCAGCAGCCAAGATAGCCACAAAGAAAGTTTTCATCTTTTCCATAAGGAACAACGTGATTCATCCACCAGAGTTCCTTCAGTCAAGAGTTTCCTAGCAAATCCTCAAAGGCTCAGTTCTCTTGATGAGCAGAGGGCTATGGCCCCAATGTTAGAACCTCGGACCCCATTATGAAGTCACTTTGCAAATGATCTGTTTACATGTGACACCAAGGGCAAAGTCACCAGGTCAACAAAGACCAAGAAGACGTCGAGGGGAAAATACTTCATTCCTAGCAGGTTGTAGAGGTGTGGAATGACAGAGTGATTTAACGTTGTTTTGTTTGATTGTTCGGTTATTGTTCAATTCCACAGAAGTGCATTCTGTTTTTTTAACTAGCAAGAAGAAGCAAATGTCAAAAAGATGAACTTAGAATGAGAAATTCTGGGGGACTTTTCAAAATTTACATCCGCCTTCAACACCTGCTCCCTTCAACCCAAAGATTCTGATCCAGAGTGTGACCCAGACACATAAAACACACACACACACACACACACACACACATTTAAGTGGCATAGTAGAGTCTAATTCACCTTTTTAATTGAGAACCAATGGATTAAGAGACCACAATTTTATACTAAAGACCTAATTTTCTGGGTCCTTTCCTCCCATACTCCCTAAAGGCAGTTATTCTGTTTCATTAGACAATCTGTTTATCCTTTATTATTACCATACCTATTCCTACTTCCCTAATCATAGCATCTACTGTTTCATATTTAACATAAAACATAAAGAAGTAACCAGGAGGCATACATGGAAACTCAAGTCCATTATGTGTGATTTCTATTATAACGTCTGGCTTGCATAACAGGGCAAGGGCTTGGAGATCATAAAAAATCAGTAATTCTATACTGAAGGTTGTGTTTTGACCAGGTGCAATGGGCCTGAGAACATACTGTTACCAAAACAAAGACATGAGAAAATCAGGCCTAGCTCATAAGGAAGGAAGTCTTCTTTAAAAAATACCACCAGTTCTCAGATTTCCCAGGGATACCAGGTTCTTCTCAGTGCTAGGGTCTGAATAATAAAGGTGGACAAACTTAGAACAGACAATTCTTTCTATAGAGTCACAAAGATTCTTTACTTGACTAAACTTTAGTCAGGCCCCTGAACTTTCTCTTAGGTCCATCTGTGCAATTCCTTGTAAAATCTAGTTTTAGCAAGGACCCTGCCAAGTCAGTTTAACCAGAACCGCCTCCTCCCCCTGTGATATCTGATCACCTAAAATATCTGATCACATTCCTTATCCTCCACCATCCCCTGGGGAGTTGTCTGATCACATTGGCCTGCCTTAAGCAAAAATCCTGTTGGATCAGTTTAGCCAGAATCCCCCTATCCTTGATGTTTCTTCTTCATCCACTGCCCCCAACCCTCATCCTTGGCTATAAATTCCCACTTGCCCATGGTGCATTCAGAAGTGAGCCCATTTCTATACTGAGATCTCATCTCTCTTCCCCTATTGCAATAGTCCTGAATAAAATCTGATTTTACCACTTTAACTGCTATCCAGGTCTGGTTTTTCTTTGACAAGAGCAGTGGGGTAAAAAGAAAAATTGAGTCAAGAGACCTGGGTTCTCCCTCTGTCTCTGCTAGTAGTGCTTTATGGGACAAGAAAGTCCTCCTCTGTTTCAGGCCTTCAGTTTTCTGTCTGTGGAAAAAACAGCCTTCCTAGAGGACCATAATCTTTTTTTTAGATTTTAAGACATAATGTACTGAAAACTTAGGAAAATATTCTCCAGTCAGACCATATTTGGGGGTAATATGTTAAGTTCTACATATCATACTTGAAGTGGGACTCTGTAAGGAGATCAGGGTGCTGAAGGATCTGGATACCAAGTCCTATGAATGGATGAAAGAACTGGGATAATTTACTGTGGAAAATTGAAGATTCAGGAAGACATGAGAGTGTCTTTAATCTCCTTACGGCTTTCAAGTACAAGAAGAAGAAGCTTGTTTTCTGTGTCTCCATACAGAGAATAGGACTAATAATAGTGAACATTGCGTTATTCCTCATAACAACTTTGTCAGTTAGTACTATTAGTATCTCCATTCCACAGATGAGAAAACTGAGGCAAAAAAAATGGTGAGGGAATTTCTTCAAGACCACAGAGATAATAAATTTTTTTTTCAGCATTATTGGGGTATAATTGACAAATAAAATTGTAAGATATTTAAAGTGTACTTTGTGATGATTTGATATACATATACATTGTGAAAGGATTCCTCCCATCTAATTAGTTAACACATCCATCACCTCACATATTTATCTTTTTTGTGTGTGTGAGAACATTTAACTTCTACTCTCTTAGCTAATTTCAATCATACAATACACTGTTATCAACTATAGTTACTAAGTTATACATTAGATACTCAGACTTTACTCGTCTTATAGCTGAAATTTTGTATTATTGGCTGAATTCAAGCCTGGAAAATCTGGCTCCAGTCCTCACTAACTTAACCACTCTATTATTCAGCATTTTGGCTCGACATAAAGAGTTCATTGAGGACAAGGATGATCTTACTCATCATTGCGTCTTGGGCCCCTAGCCCAGTGCCTGGCACATGATACATTGATAGATGTTGGTTAAAAGATTGTGAGAAAACAATTTTCTAAATGCTCAAGATGCCTAACAATGAAACAAGCTGTGTTTTTGAGGCCCAAATTCCCCATCATCAGAGCTACACAGACAGAAGCAAAAGTTGAATGACGATCTCTCAGGGATATGGAACAAGAGTCTTCTCTGAATGGAAAGTTGAAGAAAAAGATCTTCAGTCTTTTTCAAGCTCTGAGATTCTGTGATTCTATGATTTCTTGATAGTCATAAAAATGCATTTTCACAATGTTTTCCAGGTGAAAAGTATATCCACCCACCTGTGAGGTGACAGTATCTCAGAATTCTCTGGGCAGAAGAAAGTCATGAGGCTGCTGTTGCCTGGGGAAGGGCTAAGGGCAGTGGTGAAAGGGAGACATACACTGAAGACAGAGGCAAAGGCAAGGACAAAGGGACAAGAGGTAAGTGCTGTTCTCCTGGGGTTGAGGTGACCAAGGGCAGCAAGGTGGAGTCAAGACAAGTGACCTAGTAGCGTCAGCCAAGCCTCCTGTATTTACATTATATTCAAGCAAGAGAATTTGTCTTGATTATTAAGTCAACTATTAGTGATCTGAGATGTTAAAATCATGCGAGAAACATTTGCTGAGCTGTGAGAAGGCTTCATTTAGGAGAAGAAAGCTTAGAGCCAGAATGTAGAAATAGGGATATAAGACCTCAAATCCCTCAGGGATACCCCCAATTCTGCTGGTCTAGATTTTAAAATACTTAAACCCAGAAGAGCTTCTTCAGACTCACAGCCATGACAAATGTAGATTCTCCTTGATATAGTATCAATGACTAGGTCTTATAAAGTTCAAAGGAGTCAGCATTACCAAATACTATCCATGTTCCTGTAGCACCTAATGGTTTTCCAAGCATATTCTAATAATAATAATAATAGCAGCAACAACAACAGCATTTATACAATCGAACATTGTTAACATTGTTATATGTTCTGAGCACTTCCCTTTCGCATGTTATCTGTTAATCCTTATAATAGTTTTGAAAAGTAAGTATCACTGGTACCATATTTAAACTTTTACAAAAGAGGCTCCCTTACCCTGGACCCCCAAATTTTAGAGGGCTTCTCTCTGGCTTTTCTCTAGCCATGCCTTTCCCCACAGGGCTAGGAGCTTGCAGGTCAAAGACATATGTCTTGCACAACTTGTAATCCCCTTCTAGACTATACTGTGGAACTCTGAATACCTGAATTCCCTTTCCAAGCAGACTTGATCCCGCTTACAGGGCCTATGTAAACTTCTTCCTCAGGTCCATTCCTCCAAGGCAGCCTGTGTTGCTGGTAGGCACACCGTTCAGCCCAACATGTGACCTGGGGTGACTGGCGGGGTTTGAGTCAAGTTTGGACATACAGGCTTTGGGGTGCATGTCCGTGTGCGCAAGGCTCTTCATGAGGTGTGTCGGACCTAGGGGTAGAGCGAGGAGGCAGACTGCGGGCCGGGAGAGGGACCAGTTCCCTGGTGCCAACTTTTCCCACGCCACTACATTCCAGAGAGGAACTCTACGGAGTCTGAGAATTTTAAATTTCAACCTAGACTTTCATGTTGCAATGAAGCTAAATTTGCCAAGGTGGGAGAATATAATTTTACTTAAATGTGAGTTAGTTATAAATTTTGAGTAGTTGGACTAAAGAAATAGTAGACATACAGTACATGGGCTTTCATTTTAATTTTTACGCTGAGCCTCCAAATATTATGCATGGGCCTGAAGACTACTCCCATTTAAAAAATGTGTTAACAACTCTTGAGATGATAAGTGATTGGCTTATGATCAAAAAGGGAGACTAGATTTGAGGCCCGCAGTCTTTGACATGAATGCCTGTGCCCTTTCTACCACCCCACGTTTCCTTTCACATATATTCTGACATAATCCTCACTTCGACTCTGTGAAGTGAGGTTACTTCCGTTTCCATTTTTGCAAGTTGATGAGGGCTCTGAGAGCTGAAAAAACTGATCCAAGGTCCCCTGGCGCAGCAGTCATTAACCCAGCTTTTAGCTCCAAGTCTAACACGTTTTCCACTGTTTTATAAGTAACTTTTGAAAAGGTCAAGAGCTCAAATTGGTAAGTATTGTCATATGTTGTGCTTAGACGATAGGAATATTTCCAAAAATGTTTAACTTGGAAAAGAGAAGACTGAGCATCAGCCTTGAAAGTCATTTAGAAACCTATGATAGTTTGTGACTGGGAAGAAGAAACAGACTTGGTCTGTGTAGGCACTGCAAGACAGAACTAGAACCCATGGGTAGAAGCTAAAGGGAGAGATTCCGATTCAACAGAAGGAAGAACTTTCCAACCATTAGAAGCTTTCAATTGTGTCCATGTCAAGTTAATGAGTTCTCCATTGCTAGAGGTATCCAAGTAGAAGCTATCAGGCATGTTGTAAAGAGAATTTCTGCATTCATAGTCTGGATGCCTCAGGGTTCTCTGAAGTCCCCTAAAAATTCAAAATTCCAATACTCTGATTCTGTAACCAAATGGCCTTTAGTTGAAGACTACCTCCAGGGTAAGTGGAAAAATCCAAGCAGCCTCAGGGGCTGTGTTGAATATCATCAGTACAATCCTCCCTCCTCCCCACTGCTTTGTGCCCTGGGACACTAACTGGTATGGACTCCATCAAAGGGACCCTTTGCCCTGTAGCTAGTGGCTAATTTCATCCAGTGTGGGGTGCAGCCAGAAGATCAAGGAGGAAAGCTCCCTCCCTGTAGGGTCTCCACAGACTGCTTTTCCCTCAATGTGTCAGGTTCTGTCAGGCCATCCTTTCCACACAGGCCTCCCTCTTTCTGGGTTCCCTCCTGTTTCTGCTTCAGGCCTAGCGATGGTAATGGTCACTAGCTGCAGGTTACTGGAAGGTTCCCTGTGATTTCTGTATACTATGCCTATACGTTGGTAAATAGTCCCCTAATTCAATTCTCCTCAAAGTAAACAATTGGAGTGTGCCATCTGTTTACTGCTTGACCCCCAAATGATTCACAATAAGCTTCTCTAGCCTGAGGTGACCACAGTTTTCCTAAGGAGAAATCTTGGCTGCTATTCAGTACAGGACAACTTCGGAAAAGTCTCCTCCCTGCAAAAATGAGAGTCCAAAGCCCTTGGGATATTGGAGAAGGAAGAGAAAGGCTGAGAAAGGAAATAGCCCAGTGAAAAGCTGGTAGTTACTGCATCTAATATATACTTGACACTTTGGAAATGTTTCCCACTCAGAGTAGAATTATGCACCAGATGCAGCCACAACAAATTTTCCCCATTCTCAAGCTTGGCCACTGACTTAGCTGGTGTACTGGTTAAGAGTGTGGGTTCTGGAGTCTGATTCTCTGAAGTAAAACCCTGACTAGGTCACTCCCTGGTGTTGTGACTTTGGGCAAATCATTCTCTGAGCCTCATTTTCCTCATCTAAAAATAGGGATAATAATAATATATACCTCCTAGAATTGCTGTACAAATTAATTTATTCATGAAAAGTGTTTGCATTGCATGGTAGCTGGCAAATGGTAAGAAGGAAATAATATTAGCTATTATTTTTTCTTAGGCCTACTGCAATTCTGGAAACCTCACCTTATCACAGTCTCTGACATCAATTTCTTGTCTGTGGGGAAATCAAGTAAAAAAATCACACACTCAGCCCTTTTAGCAACTAATGCCTGTTCCTTTACTTGGGACCAGGGTTTAGTTGGTCCCTTACGGAGGGAGGGAGGGATTATTTTATCAGGATATTGAATACACAGCTGGGTTCAGTGAAGTGATGTGGTGGTTTCAGGGTGGGTTTTCTAGGGTAACCTTCAACATTAGTTCAGCACTTATTAAATGACCTCTAAGTGTGTTTAGATTCTATTAGGTCATGAACGCAGACGATGATTAAGACACAACCTCTTTAAGAGGTCCATACTCTTGTGGTGGAGTTTTGCTTATCAGAAGACAATTATGTTTCAGCGTGGCAAATAACGTAGAAACGTATATAACATGTAATGGTAGCATCAAAAATGAAGACAGCAAATATTGTTGGAGGAGAGTGAGCCAAGAAATCATCAAAGAAGGGGCTCTAGCTGAAGGATGGGTAAGAGGTCTTTAGTCACATTTATAGAGTAAGGCCCAGATACTTCAAAAGTTTTCTCACAGTGTTCTGGCCTAGTAATTATTTCATTCTCAGATTGCTTGTGATATTTAGTGTCTGTTCTTTAGTATTTATCCTATGGATTCCTGTATTATTATTTCTTTTTGCAAATACCCTCTGTGTACCTGGCTCCCAAGCCCAAATGCAAGCTCTGTAAAGTCAAGAAACATCTCTTCCATTTCTTTGCTTTTTTTGTTTTTTTTTTTTTTTGTGAGGAAGATCAGCCCTGAGCTAACATCCATGCTAATCCTCCTCTTTTTGCTGAGGAGGACTGGCCCTGAGCTAACATCTATTGTCAATCCTCCTCCTTTCTTTTCTCCAAAGCCCCAGTAGATAGTTGTATGTCATAGTTGCACATCCCTCTAGTTGCCGTATGTGGGACGCGGCCTCAGCATGGCCGGAGAAGCGGTGCGTCGGTGGGCGCCCGGAATCCAAACCCGGGCTGCCAGTAGGGGAGCGTGTGCACTTAACCGCTAAGCCACGGGGCCGGCCCTCTTCCATTTCTTTGAATTCTCAAAGAGTATTCATTGGAGATTTTCAAGTGAAGAATAACACAATGAAAATGCTGCTTAAACCAAATTATTGTTCACTCAATAAGTATTTATTGGGTGGCTATTATATTTAAGGTACTATGCTGGGTACGTCATGTTTCCCCAGCTACAAAGAAAACTCAGTAAGAGCAGGGACAGTGGCTATTTTGTTCATTGTTGTACTCCCAGATCCCAGCACAATACCATGCATTTAGGAATTCAATAATTGTTTATTTGATTAATGATATGTGCAAGAGTTTCAAGGATGATCAAGGCACCCTCTTTGATCTCCAAAAATCATACGCTCAAATAAGGGTATAAGATATTTCAGATCTGGTCTTGGATGAAAAAAAAGTAATGGAAGGACAGAAACTGACCCATTAGAACATGCATAACTCTATCTTGATTCACACCCTAGGCGATTCAGCGCAATCTGCTTGGGAGAGAGGGGACAGTCAGAGAGTCCTGATCCAGGGCAGTTCTCAATGTTATACTTCAGGGGAGATCAGCAACTCCTGGTAAAAGTACACTTCCTAGTTGTCTAAAGTCAAGGCTGCAATCTTGTTATATATAAAGCCTTTCCTTTCTTTTTTCAGGTTTTGCTAAGAATCCACATGAACCAAGAAAACCATAAGGTTTATTTCCCTAGCCTGGGTTAGAAAAAAAGCATATGTCTTAGACCCTTTGAGCTACTGATTCCCATTGTTGGCCAGGAAAGAAATTTCTAGCAAAACGTGGCTCTATAGTAGTCTACCAGCCATTAATTGTGACTAAAGTAAACCCCAAAGATTTAATTTCCATGCCAAAAGTTTTAGAAAGAATTTCCTTTAGGTCCATTTTACTTAAAAGCCGTTAAATTTATAGTGGGACATGAGAGGAGCCATCCTTTTCCTGGGAAATAATTGCCCCTTGTGCTTAGAATGCACTACAAATTATTTCAGAATTACTTCACTTTCCCAACTGTAGGAATTCAAGTTTATTATTACTTGCTTCATGGAGCGACAATAAAGACAAATGACAGATACTAAGTGTGTAAGCATTTTCTTAGCATCAAATTTCACCATAGTGACTTAGAAAACTTGTTCCTAATTGTCAACAATTTTAAAGAGAATGACTGTAGCCCAAGAACACCTTAGTGACTGATGTAATGCATTAAAGAAAAACATCTTTCAAAATTCATCATACTCAATTGATATCCTATAAGTAATGATTTTATTCATTGTTGTTTTTGAGGGAGTCAAAATAATTTATAAACTTTCTTTTATTCTAGATTATTACTTATTTTATTTTTTGGCAAGGGGTGAGGAAATCTGAATAAACTGCCAGATATATTTTATGCTTGTTTTCTGTCATAAATAGTACATTTTGGAAATAATTAAAATGAAAGATATTTACTTTCTAAAGTTCAATTGTAATTTTGTTGTATGTTTCTTCATATAGTACTAATGTGTTCTTTAAAATGACAATTTTAAAATTATTAGACTAGTCTATGTAATTTATTCTTCAAATTCTCCTTTGGGGCTCCTAGAACAAAATTGTCTTAGGTTTAGCAAAACATTTAAACCATTTGCCAGTTTTTAACATATAGAACCAAAAATGTGGCCTTTTTCTAGCTGTCAGAGCTGTCCAGAAATGTGTTTTGCAAACTAAGAGGGAGTGAGTTTCCTGCCACTGGAAGTATTCAATGTGACTTGGTAGGTCACTTCGTGGGCTTGTTGATGACAGACTTTAAGCAATGGATGTGTGGATGGGATATTTTATGATTCTCTGGCTCATCTTAGCAGCCAGCTTATGCTGTAGAAAAAAGAACATGATGGATCTGAAAACCCTATACATCAACAAAATACTATTCTTTAGAGCAAATGTATGAAAGATTAAGTCCCCCAAAATACCTTTTAAATGAAATTTATAAAACTTAAATATAGGACAAAAAGCCATTTATGTATTTCACTTTGGAGCAAAAGTGTTAATTTTAGGAATAGGTTTTGCCTATAGGTTCATAACTTTTGATATATGATAGCTCCTCCTGGTGGCAGCTTCCTATAAGAAAAATATTTTTATATCTTTTAATAATATATATTAACTGTTCTGAGCTATTATTGATTCTAGATATTGGGCTTTTTCAATTAATTCTGGCAGATTCTAAATACAAAAACCTGCTCCCTCTCTGTCTCCTACGAGATACATGAAGGAGATGAACCTCTGAATTGCTCGACTTCTCAAAGCTCTTGTTCTTTGTCGGTAAATAATCACACCTACCTCATGCATTTTTAGTGAGGAATAATAAAAGCAATCAAGCATGTTTAGTGCTTAGTATAGTGTATTACAAATAGTAAGGGCTAACTTAGTTATTATGTTTAGCTGTGACTTCAATTATACATCCAGATGACTGCAAAATCTGCATAGGTATCTCTTAGCATCCCAGAGTTCCCATTCTGAATTTCTCCCCAATTGTTGAACACTTCTACCTGAATATTCTGCAGAACCTGCAACCTTCACGTGTCAAAATTAAACTCATCTTCTTCCCCCTAACCTGCTTCTACCATTTATTTATTCTGCTTCTACATGTTGTGGCCCACTGTTTTTCAGGTATTAGGATGGATGCTGGAGTTATATAAGATATGATGCTGGCTAAGGAGAACCACAGACTAGTGGAGACGAGAATTACAATATTTCTTGAAAAATGTAAGCTAGCATTAAGTACAAAGGGTTGGAACACATGGAGAGCAACACATTCTGCACCTAGTTTTATAGAAGACTGTGACTGAGAAGTCATAACGTCACCATGTAACCAATTATCCAAACCATAAACACCATCAACATCCTAAAGATTTGACTCTTTCTCATCATCCATATCAGATAGTTTGCCAACTCTTTTTCAGTTCTATTACTAAAATTCCTCTGCAATCGTTCATGCTCCACTTTATCCTCCTGATCACTAATCTTGTGCAGAGGCATATTATAATTTCCAAATATCTCCTAACTTTTCTCCTTTCCTCTTTACCCCCATTCTCCACCCACTCTCCCTCCTCCATAGTTCACCAGAGAGCTGCCTCCTCCTTTACTCTCTCCTTGTATTTCTCAGCATCTGTTCATCTCATAGCTAAGCAGAGGCAGTGTGGTGTAGTGGTTAAAAGTAGGGACTCTGCTGCTAGAATTTCTGGGTTCAAATCCTGTCTCTGTAATCTTGGGAAAATTACTTAACCTTTCTGTGACTTACTTTTTCCATCTGCAAAGTATGGTAGAAGTATCTACTTTATATAGTTGTTACGAATATTGAATGAGTTTATACTCATAAAGCATTAGAATAGTAGCTGGCATGTAGAAGGGGCTATATGTATTTGCTATAATTATTTTTACTACTTCTGGCATTCTTGCTTGGAGAGTGATTTTTCTGAAGCACAGATCTGCTTAGAAACTGCCTGCTTATAATGCTGTGCTAATGTCCACAAGATAGAAGCTGAATGGCTCAACACCACACACATTAGTCTTCACTACCCCAGGGTAACTTCAAAGTCCAGTCCCATGACCCAACCTCCACCCTCTACCCTCTGCCAAGTACTATTTGCTTTAGGCTTGGCGAAATTCTCACTGCATCCAAATCAAGGTCATGTACCTTAACGCCTCTCCCTGTTTGCTTAGAAAAAAATCCTACTTCTCTCTCAAGACCAGCTCACCCATTCATCCCACAAACACTCTGCTTTCACCCTCTTTACAGCCTGCATGCTTCCTAGGAAAGAAAAATGGTAATAGCTGACATTTATGGAACTCCTGGCTAATTGCCAGGAACGCTTGGAAGACCCTGAGTGTGGTTTACCTTTTAATCCTTGCCATCCTTTGAGGTAGACGCTATTAATATTTCCTTAATAAAAGGAAACACAAACAGAAAAAAGTTAAGTAAATTTTCCAAAATCATATAGCTAGTAATTGATGAACCTATTACTTGAACCCAAGTCTGTGACTTCAAAGTACCTATTCTTAATTTCTATGCTAATTTATTACTCTCTTTTACTTATGAGACACAGCCTCAAAGAGAATTAAGGGTGTCACTTAGTTGAAAGTTTTTATTACCACATATGAGAATTCTTTAAAATATATTAATAATTTTCACACTGAATCAAAGTGAAAGGGTTAAATCATGTTCTTCACCCCCTGATGAGTAAGTAAAGAAACATGATATTTTGTAATAATACTAGCTAAGGGGCTAGCCCTGTGGTGCTGTGGTTGAGTTCGGTGAGCTCTGCTTCAGCAGCCTGGGTTCACAAGTTCGGATCCTGTGTGTGGACGTACACCACTTGTCAGCCATGCTGAGGTGGCGACCCACAAATAAAATGGAGGAGGATTGGCACAGATGTTAGCTCAGGGCTAATCTTCCTCAAGCAAAAAAAGAGGAAGATTGGCAACAGATGTTGGCTCAGGGTGGCTCTTCTTCACCAAAAAAATAAATAAATAAAATAAAATAAAATAATACTAGCTAAACATCCTGGAATTCTTTTTTTTTTTTTTGTGAGGAAGATCAGCCCTGAGATAACATCCATGTCAATCCTCCTCTTTTTGCTGAGGAAGACTGGCCCTGGGCTAATATCTATGCCTGTCTTCCTCCACTTTGTATGGGATACCGCAACAGCATGGTCTGACAAGCAGTGCATCGGTGCGCGCCCAGGATCTGAACCCGGGCCGCCAGCAGCAGCGTGCGTGCACTTAACCGCTACGCCACGGGGCCAGCCCCCATCCTGGAATTCTTATTATGTACCAACGGCTATGTTTAGCTCTTTGCAAAAATGATAGGATTCAAGCTCACAGCAATTCAATGAGGTAGGTATTATAATTATCCTTATTGTATAAATGAGGGAACTGAGGCCCAGAAAATTAAAATTATTTCTCCTAGTCACACAGTAACAAAAGCTGAGAACCAACAGAATTCGGTCTGCCTCTAAAGCCAGTACACTAGAACACTATGCTCTATTGACTCCATTTAATAATGGTTTGAATCTAAAATTCTCTCAATAAAACCAGCTTTGACACTTAAAGATGTAAATACTCAGCTACACAACATATCTCCAATGATTCTAGATAAATGATTCTGAATCATATCTTTTACATATTAAAAGATTTATGAAAGAGCTTCTGATTTTGAGATAGAAAAATTTATCCCAACTTTGAGGTTGCATAAAAGTAGTAATTAACACATGTTGTGAATGACCATTTCTCTAATCAAGCCAAGTGTTTTTGGAAAAAAAATCTGATTTTTCCTTCAGTTCTTAGTCTGTACAATCTAACATAGTGTTCTCTTCAAGGTTTTGAATCAGAATAATAATCAGGTTTGATGATTGCCCTTTTGGAGTAAGAATGGAGTACAGGAAAAAGGACCTTGGACTGAGAAGATGATTACCATAACGAGGGATTAGTTTAGTAAATGATGCCAGGCCATATTCAGTGCTCAACAAATATGGAATGGACAAATAAATGATATATTTTTAAATTCTTAAAATCTTGTGTCAGTCATATATGATAAGTTGAGTCAATGTTGATTTCTACTCAATAAAGTAAGAATATTCGATTGACTCAACTAGGTCAAGAATGGGCTGTTTTTTTGAAAAGAGAGTTTTTGCATCAAAGCAGAAGCTAGATGATGATCACTTCTCTGGGATCTCATAGGAAGCTTTCTTTTATAGTTAGGAAGTTGAATTAGATGAGCTTTATGGTCCACACCAACTCTGAGATTACGTGATTCAGCGATTCCTTGATGGAGAGAGAAAAATGCATTAAAATAAAAACAAAAACAAAACAGATTTGCTCATCTTTGTGATGAAAGAACCTTGGAATTCCCTGGACACAGGTTCTCAGTTGAAATTTCTAAAGATAAATGAATGTTCTGGGACCAAGAGGGACTATTGGTCCCATGATGCCGAAAGTGGCCAAGGGCAGTAAGGTGGAGTCAAGAGAAGTGACCTGTTATTATCAGCCTAGCCCATTTGAGCCTTGCATTATGTCCTGGCCAGATGTGTCATCTCTATTAAGAAAGGCTACTTCCCAGAACAGGACCCTAGAACAGGTTTAAATGACTCAATGAATCATGGGAAAGATTTCCTTGTGAAAGATGATTACATGATATGACCCAAATTAATGCATTTGGATGGTCATAAACAATTCTTAGTGCTTTTATGTATATTATATTATTTGATTCACATGTAAGTCTGAGTTGGGTAGTACCATCATCTCTAGTTTATAGAGGAGGAAACTGGGTCTTAGAGAAGTTAATAACTTGCCTAAGATACCAGAACTAGTAAATGTCTGAAACAAGTCTTCAAGACAGGTTCCTGGGTTCAGTACTCACTTTCTGCAATAGCATCATTTTCATCTGAGGCTGATGCAGTGATCAGTATGGCTATCAGCACCAACTGTCTTGGCCCTTTACTCAGAGTCCTCATCAACTGGAAGCCTGCCAGCTCTGGTTCCAGACTACACACAAAGCAGAGGAATCCATTCACTGATCTTGACTGACAAGTCTTAACCAGTGATCCATGCTCTACAGAGAATGGCTTTCTTAAAAGCCCCCAATTTTGTGGTGCAGGTGGAGCTAGTGAGAGAGCTAGCTGAATATCTACTGGGAATACCCCTAGTCTCTGTGGGAAGCTGCTTATTAAAGTTTCCTAAGGGGAAGATCACTGGTGTCCTCAAGCACAGGAATGAGGGTCCATGTGGGTATCTTTTTTTTTTTTATGGTAAGTAACATTGGCCCTGAGCTGACACCTGTTGCCAATCTTCCTCTTTTTGCTTGAGAAAGAGTGGCCCTGAACTAACATCTTGTGCCCATCTTCCTCTATTTTGTATGTGGGATGCTGCCACAACATGGCTTGATGAATGGCGTAGGTCCACACCCAGGATCCAAACCTGCGAACCCTGGGCCACCGAAGCGGAATGTGCCAAACTTAACCACTGCACCACCAGGCCAGCCCCTCATGTGGGTATCTTAAGAATCCAATGGTGCAGAAGCTGCACTGACCCTGATGTTTTGGCCATGAATGTTTTGTCGCCAAACAGGGTTAACCCTAAGAAGCCAAGTACAGTTTGACGGATCAAGAGCTAGAGACCTCCACTGCCTTCAGTGTAAAGGGACAGTCTTGGCTGGTGATATCATCAACTGCACTGCCATTGTCCAAAGGAAGGGCAGCATTTGCACTTCTCTCTGTGCCAAATGTTAGGAAGTAACTTACTTATCTTGAATCAAGATTTCAACAAAACATTCTTCATTTACGGTGTTTGCTAAATACTACAAGGACTCTTGACTATGTAAAACAACAATTTCAGAGAGCCATTCCGTGGCTCTGTGACAAGACCACTGGCAACTCCTCTTGCCTTTTGAGTTCATGAGCTAGAAGGCATTCTCTATAACACCAGTGGACATAGTGCATGGCCTGAAAAGTCGGTGTGACAGAGAACTCACATTATCTCCCCGTAAATGAATAAAGACAGCCAGTATCTAGTTGAGCTGCTCTGGGGATTGGGAATATGATGTTGCCTCAGACACACGGTATAGCAATGTTTAAGAGCTTGAGTGCTAGAGTCAAACAGAGCTCTTGTCAATCATAACTCTGCCATTTCCTTTTCATTTTGGACAGCATATGTGTCATCACTAAACTTTATTTTGCTTAAGTGAGAAAAAAGTAGATTCATTCATTAACTTACTACTCTTTTTTTTTTTTTTTTGAGCTTCTATCATGCTCCAGAATTAAATTAAGTGCTGTTTACCATGGTGAATATTATAAACACCCTCATTTATATTTCTATAAATTTATTATTAGAATTGTTTTGTGAATTAAATGAGATCCTGATGTAAAGCATTTATTATAGGACCTGGTCCAAGGTTTTCTTCAACTAATATTAGTAAACTCAGGAGGTACACAAGAACTACCTTAAAAACACCGAAAGAGTTCTTAATTAGACTTGTTCTCTGTGGCTCCCAGGACTATATTTAGGACAAATGAGGGGGTAAATAATATGGGGTAAAGCTAAGCTTGATAAAACTAAGAAATTTGGATAGTAAGAGTTCCCCCTTAATGACTGCCTCAGGAAGGAGCAAGTGCCTTCTCTCTCCAAGGGTCCGAGAGGAAGCTGCATACACATATATAAAGTTTAAATAATGACAACACCACCACGAATGATCATATGTCTCTCATGCAGTTTAAGAAATAGCACAAGCTGTACCTTTGAAACCTTTTTTATTACCCTTTCCTAACTCCTGTTCTTTACTGCTATTCAGGCTGCCAGCTCCCATCTAATTCTACCCATCTCCCTCTCCTCCAGCAAAGACACTTATGCAACCACAGACCCTAGAAACACTTCTCCATCTGTGGAGGAATTACGGTGGTTCTCCCATTCTCTGCCATTTGCTAAATAATACTGGTCCCTTTTGTTATTTCCAGGCAACGCAGAATTTAGTGTGGGACTCTTAATGCCCTTAGGGTGTTGAATACACGGCTTTCAATACGTTCAACCTAAGTCTGTTTTGATGGTTTTTGTCCTGACAGTTTAAAAATTACATATAAATGGCAGGTACTGCCTACTATATGTCAGGCAGTGGAGAAACAAATAAACAAATATCCCTTTTAGACACAAAGATGAACAGGATCCAATCCGCTGCTCTCAGGGTACTCAAAACCAGAAGATATTTTTTCTCTCTCTTTTTTTTTTTTTTACCAAAATTGAGGATAACCTAAAAAAAATCTTTCCAAAGTCCTTGATGGGAGGTTGTGTATTTTCCTTTCATTGCACTCAACTACTTTGCTGACTTCTGTGGCTGTAACAGCAATGATTTGCTCTAACAGAGCAAATGAACTGAGGTTCACTATGAACAGAGGTTCATAGTGCTGTCTCTCAGAACTGGGTTAGGCAGGGGTCAGGCAGGGATCACAGGGTGGGGTTGGGGAGAAGGCAGTGAGGGGCCAGAACCTAAAATAGAACCACCCATTGTGCTTAGGAGACAAACTTAGGACAACCACAGATTTTTGTTGTGAAATCATTCATTTATTGTTTGCTAACTATGTGCCAGGCACAATATTATATACTGTATGTACATTGGCTAATGCCAGTCTGTTAGGAATTGCTGTTGCCCCATTTTGAAATTCGGGAACTGAACTCAGAGGTTAAACCATTAACTCAAGGTTACTCAGAGGTGGCAAATCTAGATTTGACCTCAGGGCTCTCTATCTCCAAAGTCTCCTATTTTTTTTTCTTTAATTTCCTTAGGTTTTTTTTTTTTTTTTCCTGCATTTAAAAAAAATTGAGGGGCCAGCCTCATGGCCTAGTGGTTAATTTCAGCTTGCTCTGCTTTGATGGCCTGAGGTTCAGTTCCCAGGGGCAGACCTATACCACGCGTCCATAGCCATGCTGTACTGGCGACCCACATACAAAATAGAGGAAAATTGGCACAAATGTTAGCTCAGGGCGAATCTTCCTCAGCAAAATAAAAATGAAAAATAGAAAAATAAAAAAATTGAGATATAATTGGCATGTAACATTATATTAGTTTCATACGTACAACACAATGATTCCTTATTTGTATTTATTGCGAAACGATCACTATCTTAAACCATTATATTCTATAAGCTTCACAAATAACTTCAGTCTGATAGGGAGGCTGTTAATATCTAAAGAGTGTGGCAGGAAACAGATGGTAGTTTAGGCAGTCTATGGGCCTCATAGATAAACAAGAAATAACTAGAGCCCAGACAGGTTGCCAAAACAGAGCTAGGGTGACCAGGGAGGTGAGCACCACAACAGAAGTCAGCTAACACTTTTGGACATCTGCCTCTGGACTCTATTTCTAGAGGTAAAGTGGAGAGGAGGAAAAAAGCAAGGGGCACACCTAGAAATGCAAAGAACCAGACGGTCGGGCTGCTGGGTAGATTACACGGGTATAGGCCTCAGAATCCACTGTGGTCAGAATCGGGGTCTCACGCATGCGTAATGAGATTCAGGAACTGGGCGCAAGGAGAATGAAACCCGAAAGCCTGGCTTACTCTTTGGTGAGTCACGCAGGGCTTGGCTGGCACTGTCCTTAGTTGTTTTAACCTGGGAGCCTATTTTTGAGCATTAAATGCTTCACGTCCCAGGAAACAAGAGAGTAGGACTCTGGCAACTGGGAATGATTGGATAGTTTCCTGAACTCTCCAGAAGCATCTTTGGGAACTCCAGTAGTTATTTTCCAATGTTTAAGCTGGCACTCTTAAAAAACTTAATTTTATATTGACTCAGCCTTCCTTAAGAAACTCTGAACAGTTTTCAGGATGTGTGCATGCGGATGTTTGGTTACGGCATGTACATTTAGAGATCTGGCTTCCATTTCCTTGGTCTGAACTCTTATTATGGTTAATTAAAATTCCAGAGTCAATCCTTCAGCTTGACTTTGATTTCTGAGAGAGACATGAGTTACCTGTTCCAGAAGGACCAGTTTACTGAGTGTAGTAGGGCCTGCTTTGCTTAAATATGAGGCAGAACCAATTAAAAATGAAACAGAGTGAGATTTCCTATAATTTGAGTAGGCTTCACTTCTAGCAACAGGTTTTGGCAACGTATTTAATTGTTTTTATTTTATTTATGCATCTTTAAAATTTTATGGAAATTTTATTCTCATGTTACAAATGACAAAGATTTGCAAGAGATGACTGTAGAGGACAGGACTATAATGAGGGGTTTTAGACTGTGGGTGTGCAAGGTAACTGCCATCTAGGTCACTCTCCACAATCTCTAGAAAGGCATTCATTGCTCTCTCTTATTTGTGTGTCTGTGGATTCTTTTTATGGGAACTTGAGGCAACAGTTCGGAGTTCGGGTTGTCACAGAATGCAAACAGAGTGCTCTACATTAGAATGCTGTACAGTCTAATGCCTGAGCCAGATCAGGAGTTGACCTCTGACTGGGGGGTTATCTGGGGTAAAACACCATAGTTTCCATGCTTACTTGTTGATAGAAGTCAAATTTAATTCATTTTAATTTAATTTAGTTAATTTATAAAGCATTAACTGAACACCCTCTTTATATTTTCACTTTTCAGGACTAAGTATTGCACAGGGGTGTTTTCCTAGCCTGAGAGAGAAGGAGGCATGAGTTTCAGGACCTTTGAGTTCCTGGTTCCCACTAGTGGTCTTAATTGGTCCCTTTCCTCCGAGGATGAGGCCTTAAGATGTTCTATTAGACATCACACAAATCTAGAAGACTCAACTCTTAAACAAAAACAGTCAGACATATATTTATTTCACTTAGGTCTACTTTATTCTACGAAGAAGTCAAGACATCATGGTGACAAGATGAGGCAATGTGGCATAGATTATACGGGATAAAAAAATGTGTCTTTTGTGAATTGGAATCATAAGATAGACTCAACACTCTCCAAAATGTACAAATTTAAGTTTGTGGTCAGTTTTCCTGGGGAGAGAAAATGACAACAGATGAGAATAGCTGAGGCCATAGGCGTTTCATTAGCATTCACACTTCACCAAAGAACCTAAAAAAGGTACCCAAGTCTCTCCACTTACTGATGTTTCTATAAGAAGTGACTACAATTTAGGAATATTTTAGCAACTGGTGCTGATTACATAAGTATGATGCTCAAAATATATCACAGTTTATATGCCTGAGAACATATTTTCACGGAATTTTTTTATTTAAAGGAGACACACATTTAGAAGCCTGTTTTCAGAAAAGATTGTAATTTTTTTCTTATTAAAAAAGAACAAGAACAATATGCCATACATACTAGGTGTTTGTTTTCATTCATGTATGTTTTGTAAATACTTAAAAGGAACTGTATGTTTCTGTGTATTCTGGTACATCAGTCATCATTTAATATTTTTTGAGCTGATGCTACTATAACTTGCAGATGATTACTTTGTAACCTTTAAACTACTTTTGGCTATTTGATTTTCCAAATTTAATTTTTGTTATAGCTCCAACATCTATTGTGTTGAGAAATAATATTCTGAAACAGAACAAGTTCTTGAGGTTGTTCAGATATAGTCCCCTTTTATACCAATCGTTAGGGGGCTCTAAGATTTCCAAACGTAGTTGTTGAAGCTGAACAATGAACACGGCTCATTCTAACGGACGTGGACTGGCCTGCCTATGAGGAGGGATGTTCCTTATCTCTGGAAATAAACATGCATAGACTGTGAAGTGACTTGGTGACTTTTTTGTCAAGGGAGTTTGAGCAATAGATTAGTAAGTAGAAGTTGCACTAGATGACCCTTAAGTTTCCTTCCAACTTAGAGATTCTAGGATTCTCTGATTCACTATTACTGCCAGAACATGTAGGGATACAGTGACACTAGGGACTCCCAAATCTTATAAATTGTGAGAATTCTATTCATTAGAGTCAATGGGAGATGATTCCTATACTCCTTATGCCCTAAACTACTTCTTCTAATTGAGGTACATTTGTCTTAACACATTAATTTTTACACTTTAAATATAGAAAAGAAAAATATTTCAATACTTCAATACTTACACAACTTCAGAACAAAAGACACAATTATTGCTATAAGTGTGGCCATCAGATCCACAAATTGGGGCATATAGTTGATAACACATTCTCTCTTCTCCTGGCGGTAACTTTTTAAACCCACTGCAATCAACCTGAAAACACATATGAAAAAGCTTCAATTTCTTCTATCAAATCTTTATTCCCAGGATTTAGGATTTTCCAAGGAAGTTCAGAGGGATTTCAATGCATATATTTCTTATTCCAGTTGTTCTCAAACCCTCTTGAGATATGTCCAGTATAAAGATCTTTTGTTATATCAGATATAAAATCATGAACCAGCCCTGGTGATCTAGTGTTTAAGATTCGGCACCCTCACCGCCACGGCCCAGGGTTCATTTCCTAGTCAGGGAACCACCCACCTGTCTGTTGGTTGTCACACTGTGGCAGCTGCATGTTGCTGTGGTGCTGGAAGCTATGCTGCCAGTATTTCAAATGCCAGTGGGGTCACTATGGTGGATAGGTGTCAGTGGAGCGTCCAGACTAAGACAGCTTAGGAAGAAGGACCTAGCCACCCACTTCTGAAAAAACTGCTGTGAAAATCCTATGAATAGTAGCGGAGCACTGTCTGATACAGCACTGGAAGATGAGAGGATGGTGCAAAAAGGCTGGCTAGGGTTCCACTTGGCTCTACACAGGGTTGCTAGGAGTCAGAATCAACTCAATGGCACTAACAACAAATAAAATCATGAGTGATAAACTTCCTTATGGTAGCTGGTAACCCAATCATGATTTATTTAAAAATAGAATCTTACCGCTCTACTGGTTGATGCATCTGTTGTCAACACACACAACATATTCATAAGTGCCACCATCCTCATGGGAGCACACAGAAGTGTAATCAGTTTTCTACATGCCCTGCTATTCCTTTCATTTAAAAAACTCTATCTGAAGGCAAGTGTGAGATGCATTATAGGGATAATTACTATAGTTTCAAGAACTAGGATATCACTGGCAACTTTTACCATTAATGGTCGGTAACAAATTACTTATACACTTCACCAGCACATAGACTGACTAATGTATCTTAACATTGTAGTTGAGAACCACTCTTCTAAATTCCTGGAGCAAAACAAGCAAGTTGACGAGCTGCCTGTGGGAGCAAGTACACAATTGCCAAGAAAGAATTTTCTGGGTTTTTAGTCTATGAGTAAATTGAAGAGTGTGGACAGTAAAGTCAAAGACTTCGGAATTCAAATCCTGACTGTATCATCCTGACATTATTTTACCTCTCTAAGTCTTGCTTCCTTTATTTAAAAAATGAAGGTGATAATAACTACATTGTCAGGTTAAAGTGAAAAATATATAACTGACAAGCTATCTGTAAAATACTTAGCACTACATGGCATGGAAAATACTGAATAAATAATAACTATTATTTTGATCCCTTGGCTTCACTTCCAGGCCTACACAAACTTTGGCTCTGTATAGAGGACTGTACATTTCCAGCTCTTTCTATCCTAGAGTTCCAGCCGTGATAGTTTACTAATTGTTGAATATCTGCACTTGGATTGTCTGAAATGTGCTCAAACTGAAAGTTGAATTCATCTTCCCCTTCTGATATGTTTCATTAATTAATTTATTCATTCCTTCAGTTACTATATTCCATACACCTTCTAAGTTTTAGGGCTGAGCTGAGTTCTGGCAATACAAAAATTAGTAAGCCTGACGTAAGAACAGGAGGACCTTGGAGGCTGTGGAGCAGTGTGGACATTGCGGTGCCCCGAGATGAGTAGATGCCGGCAGGTTTTCACCTCCTCTCCTCGCCTGCTCAAGCCCCAGTGCCAGAGATAATGTCATACTCACATTGTGACCAGGAAACTAGCACGGCTTAATATTCCTTAACCCTTTTCATTCTCAAACAGCTACTAAATCATGAAGGATGGCTTGAATTCAGGCCTCTTTGACTCCAAAATTTGTATTATTAATTCTATTATTTTCTTTAATAGGTAAAACAAAAAATTCCCGGTGTGACCTCTGCCTAGGCCCCAGGGACCTAGAGCTAAAAAGCAGTAGAACTTAGACTAGAGCCCAAATTGCCTGACTGGTGGTTTAAAGTTTTCATTCCCACGCCTAGATCTTCTCAACAATAGTCACTACTTAATGTGAGTTATGAAGGAAAGCTTAAAGTAAAATCTTCATTCTCTGAGATAGAGAACAAAGATGTGTGTGACCTACTTAAAAAGTGTAGAATCATGACTTGTCCTTTTGAGCTTTACAGTGTGCTGGGTACTGTGCTAAACTCTTTTCAAACATTATGGTGTTAAGTCTCACAAAAATCTTATGAAGTGGGTACTGTTGCCCAGGCCGCCCAATTCCAGAGAGCTGGAATTGAAGCCCAGGACTTTATTACTCTCGTGGGATGCGAGGTGGCTAACCACTTTGTTCTTCCGCCTCTGTTTTAGAAACATCTGTCTACAGTGTTTGAAGTAAACGCTTTGTTACTTAAGTAAATCTTCAAATATGTAGAAATTTAATTAATGCATAGTATCCAATATTTTCTTATTGTTACTGGCTTTAAAATTACATAAAAGTATGACATGATGGGTGTACTGACCTGTTGACCTCTGTTTTTGGCACATTCTACATCTGTAAGAAAAACAAAGACAAGAGAAAATGAAATTAAACTCTGGAAGAACCTAATCTTATTAGAAAAATAGTCTTTCATTTGTGTTTCAGCTCTCAGCCTGTCATAAAAATATGACTCTCCTCAGAGCTGTGCTTCAGCATATCGAGGTTGAAGCTTTAACACAGATTTTTAAAAAAATTTTTTGGCGCAGGATTAGAGTGTAGCCAAAAGGATGGAAAAGCTGCTATAATGATGAAGAGTTTGTCTTATTATTTCCTATCTCATAATCAGAGCTTAGGAAATATTGAAAAAAACAAGCAAGTTTGATATTTAGAAAGTGTCTGCTATTAGGTAGCAGGCATGAATGGCAGAAGTTGGACCAGTGGTTGAAAATTCTAGGGAGGCAGATTTAACTCAATAATGGAAGAATAATAATAGTTCATGCTGGGGTCAGCCCTTGTGGTATAGTGGTTAAGACTGGCCAGCTCCACTTTGGCGGCCCAGGTTGAGGGTTCAGATCCTGGGTGTGGACCTACACCACTCCTCAAGCCATATTATGGGAGCAACCCATATAGAAAATAGAGGAAAATTGGCACAGATGTTAGCCTAGGGCTAATCTTCTTCAAACAACAAAAAAGAAAGAGGAAGATTGGCAACAGATGTTAATTCAGGGTGAATCTTCCTTGCTGCACCCCCCCCCCCCAAATAATAATTCACTCTACCAAACAATGGATTGGACTGTTTTATGAAGAAATGAAGTTCCCATAAATGGTGATATCAAGTCAAAGCAAAGTCTGGATGAACACTTCCCAAAGAAGTTACACCAAGTATTTATATGGATAAGAATTTGGGCTTAGCTGACCATTTAGGTCCACTCAGCCCCTGAGATGATATGATTTAGTGATTTATTGATGGAGACAAAATAAAAGTTTGAAAATTGTTTCTCTTATTATCTATGGTAGTAAGTGGTGAGCATATCCCAGCATTCTGTGGGCAGAAGATGACATGAGCTATTGGTATTAGGGCAGGGGCAGGGTTATGAGGGAGATACTCACGAAAGTTGGTTGTAAGCGCCAGAACCAAGAGCAAGACGAAGGCTGTTCCTCTCATGTTGCTGAAGTGGCCAAGGGCAGTCAGATGGAGGCAAAAGAAGTGACTTTCTGGCGTCTGCCCAGCTCAGTTGGGTCCTGCCTTATATATTGTCCGGAATTCCTGCCTCAATTGTGAAATAGCCATCTCCAGCAACAGAATCCTGGGAAGAAGTCAGAAACATCTACCAGGTATGCAAATTCTTTTATTGTGAAAGACAAGTGACTGCACTTGATCTTTTAATAAATAATGAGGCTCAATTATGCTGGCATTATTTCCTTCCCTCTTTCCATGATTAAAAGCTTGAGTGCTTCCACATCTATTATACAATTTGGTCTTCATAACAAATCTGTCAGATAGTCGTTACTATTTTCTTTGTTCTACAGATGAAGAAGTGATGTCACAAGGAAGTTAAGTAATTTGACTGGGTTTAGCACATATTGTTTGCTGTACTACTTTTCCCAGGAACAGTCATCAGCATGGCAGCTTTATAGGTTTTGACATTTTCCCAGGTTCCCTTTTTTCCTTTTCTCTTCTCCAGCACCACATGGAAAATGGTGCCAGTTGGACACCAGACTGGGCACAGAGGAAAGGTATCAACACCCAAGCCTTGATTCAGCAGAAGAAAGCAATGATTCATGCTCTTTTAGCAGGGGGATAATTTTCCCAAGAACCCCCCAATTTGGCGAGATGGTACAATGAGTTAGCTGGTGAGCACTCGCACCACATTTACCTGCCGCGTAGCCGGTGGAAGCTTATTTGTCAAGGGAT
The DNA here is from genome assembly GCF_057802395.1 of Ceratotherium simum simum. Classification (NCBI taxonomy): domain Eukaryota; kingdom Metazoa; phylum Chordata; class Mammalia; order Perissodactyla; family Rhinocerotidae; genus Ceratotherium; species Ceratotherium simum. Next base: position 28,703,810 of record NC_141903.1, read on the forward strand.
CTTGGGAAAAGGGTCTTCTCAAGGCCAATGATAAAGAGCTATGTGATCATCTTAACAAAGAATGATTTAGTGTCTGCAGTGTCTCTGAAGCTTTGGCCACGATTCTCTAGTCCCCAAACACAGGCTGATCGTTCAAGAATGAGATGTTAACTTTGCCCTGAACCATAGTTACTTACATGGCCAGTGACATCTTCTGCTGGTACAGTCACTTTCAATAGACAAGCCACCAATCATTTGGCTATGGATTAAATGAGTTTAATTGTGCTTTCATCAAACCATGCTTCATTTGAAATCTTTAATAAAGGCTACAAGAACACTTATTTTGGAATTTGCCAATTTTCAAATAGAGCGACTCTATGAGCAGACCTTGGAAGCAACTCTTGCAGTTTCCCTAGACAGAGTTGGATGACACAGTCTACAATGGAATTAGCGCCAAAGACTGAGAGATTAAAATTCATAATTGTTTGCCTTCGAAATGATAAAGACAGCTGGAACCTGTGCGGGGATGGTCTGAGGGCCGGCATCATAATACTACTGAGAGCTGAAACTCTAAGTCTTGCAGAGCTGAATTCATTGCCAGCTCCACCATTCGCTATGTGACCCTGTGCAAATTATTTGACTGCTATAAGCCTTAGTTTCTTTGTCTTCATTTGATCATTCGGGAAATATTTATGAGCATTTACTCTGTCTTAGAGACTGTATTACAACTTGGGTGTACCATGATTTATGAAAAACTTTGCCACTGTCCTCATTGTAGCTTGACAAAGACTCCTTGGCCAAACGTTAGTTAGGCTTCTCTGAGTCCTTTTCTTCACTATGTCTTGACCTTGTCCCCTGCCTCTGCCCCACCTCATGTCATTGGCCTGCCCAGCCCTGTTTTAGCATAGAATCCTGCTAAGTCATCCCCCTACCACTGATATTTGATCACCCTTGATTTCTAAACTAGTTCTTCATCCCTCACCTCTAATGTATAAGTCCTTGGCTTGCCTAGAGCAAAATCCTGTTAGGCGAGTTTAACAAGGATCCTCCTATCCTTGAAAACTCATGTTAGCAAATTTCCATCTGTTGACTCCCTCACCCTGCTCCCAGGCTACAAATCCCCACTTGTTGTATTTGGAATTAAACCCAATCTCTTTCCTCTATTGCAATAGGGGTATTCAAGACTATACCTTGAATAATGTCTTCCTTACCATTCTAACAAGTGTCAGATAACTTCTCTTTAACAAGCTTACAGAATAAATATATGCAATAATAGCACCATCATCCTAAGCTTGTTGTGAATTTTAAATGAAATTGTATATGTAAACCACTTATTCAGGGTCTGGCACATGGTAAGCTCTCAACAAATGTTAGTATTTGATGACAGTGACCATGATAATGAAGACGATGATGCTGACAGTTATCTGGAGAAGAAAACATTCAGAAAGTACTCAGGAACTATCTTAAATAAGCAAATTATGTATCTTTTTGGCCTTACTGGAATAATAGATCTTGGCATGATAGAAAAAGGAACTTAGTGATGATCAGAGATGTTTGATAATGACTAGAGGTAATGAAAATCTTATCTTTTAAGTGTCCTATTGGAGGCCAGGTGACTACTTGTCAGGAACCCTACAGAAGTGATTCCTTTACTGAATGTGAGAATAGCATCATCCATATTTTTTTCCAACAGATATTCATAAGTAAGCTCTCATAACTAAATTACAATATTACAAACAAATTAAGCTTTTAATATGTAAGTTACTCTCAACAAAAAGAATTTGTCTCATTACCCATCTGGTTACCTATGCCAAAAACTAGAAATCTGACCAAGCTGTGCCTAAGTACATGCAATTAAATACCTTCATCTCTCTCGTTAAACATTTCCAATTAATCACCAAGTCTTTGCTAATTATGCATCCAAAAATATCGAATTCAGTTTCTTACGTCTATCACTTTTGCCAAGGATTTATTGAAGTCTTCAAAAGCTCTAATCTGGAAATTTTTGCAGTAGTCCAGGTGCAAGATTCTGTGGGCTATACTTAACTAGGGTGGGGGATTTGGAAGCAGGGAAAGTGATTAGATTTTGAAGATATTTTGACAGTGGAGCCAACAAGGTCTGCTAATGGATTAGATGTGGATGTATTCGAGAAAGAGAAGAAGCATGGAAGCCACTGAAACTTTTGGTTGGAGCAGCTGCTGAATAGTGGTGCTGTTTCCTGAGATGGGGGCTGCTGCTGGAGGAGCAAGTCAGGCAACTGAGATTGAGATTGTGGTTTCAGATACGAGCACGGTAAGTGTTCAACGTATATTTTTACAAATTGAGAAATTGTGTTCAATAACTAATTCTTATGCATTTTTTCAAGTTCTGTGCCTTTGTACTTGCTTTTCCCTTTACCTGGAATTCCCTGTCCCCCACATAACACACTTACTGGAATGAATTACAACTCAAGAGGAGGCTTCCTCTACACCCTAGGCAGAATTAGACTTACCTTCCTCTATGGCCCCGTAGCAATTTAGTAACATTTATGAAATACTAACCATGAATCAAGCATTATACTAATCACTAGGTATACAGAGGTATAGTCCCTGCCCTCAAAGAGCTTACAGTATAACAGGGAGTGGGGGAACACACCCACAAGCTATTCAGTACAATGTGATAAATAATATTATATACAAAATGCTATGGAACTATAGGTAAGAGAATGGTGGGCAGTCAGGCAAAGGCACTAATATTTATTGAGTGTGTATTTGTCATGTGTAAGGTATTTTGTGTTATTTCATTTAATAATCACAACAGCCCTATAAGCCAAGCATAAGGGTTTAAGTACTCACACAAAGTTTTACAGCTTGCTTGTGACAGAGCTAGTTACATATCAACCCCTGACTCCTAAGCCATTTCTCTGCCAAACCAAATGCAGAGGAGGCTTCATAGGAGGGATAAACTTGAGCTGAAGCAAGAATGATGAAGGCCATTCCCTGCAGAGGATACTCTGCATGTGCTATAAACACAGAGGGCTGGGGGAGTTAGAGACAGTGTCCTTCACAGCTAATGCTAGGAGAGGAGACTGGACAGGTAACACCGTGCACGGGAGTCTGGATTTTATCCTGTAGGCAATGAGTAACAAATGAAGGATTTTGAAGAGAGAAGTAATGGGATCAGATTTACACTACGGGATGATTATTCCAGTATAGTACCTAGTGTAGACTTATATCACAGCTTTATTAGACTGTATAATTATTTTCTAATTCAGGTTTATCTCCCCCTCTAGAGTTCAAGGGGGAGAACTCTAGAACTCTAGAACTTTAACCTGTATTTGTGTGTGTGGGTGTGTGTGTGGGGGTGTGTGTGTGTGTAGTACTGACTTTAATTTAGCCTTATTTATTTTAGTATCTTTAGTGCCTAACATAGGGTCTGGCAAATGGGAACATTACATAGTAGTAGTTGAATTAATGAAAGAAAGAAAGATGGAGGAAGACAGAGAGGGCTGAAACTAGAATTTAAGGTCTCCTAACTCCAAGCCTTACACTGTCGTTTCTATGCCTAGTTTTCATTAGCTTTAATAAAAGATTTAAAAAGCTCTGTGTAAGTAACGACCAGCTGATCCACTTATGTGAAAAAAAATCATGATATTGCTACTTTCAAAGAAGTACACTGATCCACTGGTTATTTTGTCATCATGAAGATACAGCCAACATAATCCAGCATCCAGCACTGTAATATTTTTGATATCAAGGAGAGCCTTAGATACTCAATGTATCACATACCTTTCATTTCTTTCTAATTTCTTTAATTCTTCTATTTAAAAACGATAAATAGGGGGCCGGCCCCGTGGCTTAGCCGGTAAGCGCGCGTGCTCCGCTACTTGTAGCCCGGGTTTGGATCCTGGGCGCGCACCGACGCACCGCTTGTACGACCATGCTGAGGTGGCGTCCCACATACAGCAACTAGAAGGATGTGCTTCTATGACATACAACTATCTACTAGGGCTTTGGGGAGGAAAAGGGAAAAACATAAAGGAGGAGGATTTGCAATAGATGTTAGCTCAGGGCTGGTCTTCCTCAGCAAAAGGAGGAGGATTGGCATGGATGTTAGTTCAGGGCTGATCTTCCTCACACACACAAAAAAAAGTAAAACCCATAAATAAAGATGAATTCAGTTTCCTCAATTTTCAGTGTGGAGTATAGAACCCAAATTGTTTGTCATAGGCATGTGGGGCCAACACCAAGCACATGTAAGAAATTATATTGGGATTATTGGTTTGCAAACATGAGGAAAAGCTAAATGACCAAGGCAAAGTTAGGATAAGCACCAAGGCAGGTCGGGAGCCTTAGAATGCTCATCACAGACAGAACCTCTGGGCACTGCCAGGTGAACAATTCAGCACCAGTGGGAGGGAGGGCGAGACATCGTGATTGACAGTCCCACCAAATGAGAATACGAATTAGGATAAAAAATGCAAATAGATAGCACTTATAAAAACTTCTTAAGGGACAATCACCTTTCCAAGAAATGTGTGCATATTATCTCATTCAGTCTTTAAATAAGCCGATGAGAGAGGTGCTGTCTTTTATCTCCATTTTACAGATGAGGAGGTTAAGTAACTTGAATGCATCCATATTTTTAAACTTTTCTTTTTTAACAGCAAAATACTTTGTTTAATAATAATAGCAATAACAGTAATAATATTTACTGAGCACTGGTTATATGTCATGCACTGCTGGAATTGATGTATGTATGTTAACTTATTTAAATTTTAAAACAATTATATGAGACAAATACTATTACTACCAAGACTTTACAAATGAAGGAAATGAAGCACAGAGAGAATAAATAAGTTGTCCAAGGTCACAGGAGTGAGTAGTGAAACTGGACAACCTTATATAGAAGCATAGTAGATTACACTGATGTCAGAGGTGCTCTGTTACTTGATGAAGGAATGTGGGAGCTGGGTTTTCTAATCCCCATCTTCCCATGATGGCCCCTGAGTCACACTCATCAAGTCTCCAGGGTTCAATAGGGTAATTTAAAGATCACTGTTCTAGATGGGAAGTTCCCTAATTCCAGCATTGGGCTGTGATCAAGTTTTAGTTGTTATGGTGCAAAATTAGAGAATGTTTAATGTCACTAACTACTTTTTCTTTAGGAAACCTACTTAAGACCCTTCTTTAAATTTTTAAAAAATAATTTTACTATCTTGCAAGTTACCCAAGTGAGGGAAACCACTGGTATAGATGATCTCCAACATCTTACCTCTAACCTTAAGTTTCTATCATTCTCTGACCTTGAGAGAAAGTGACTTGACTTCTTGCCTCTCTTTCCAGAGATCACGTCAGAGAGAAAATGGAAATATCCATGTCATGTGAGTTATTTAGCAGCCTCTTTGTCAGTCTCAGGTTTCCCTCTGTAGTCAGCCCAACTATTCAATTTAGTAGAACTTTAGAATAGTGGAGGGCATTTTGTGAGGAAAGATCCAATAGAACTTCATATATCAAAGAAGAGAGTGAAGGCTTATTTAATACTCATAATTTGTCCTTGAGAAATCTTCCAAAAAGCCACGTGAAGTTGAGCCCCTATTATGTACGGCTATGCGTGCACCACCCTTTCCAATTATAGTCTTCCAAATGTTTCCCCTCATCTGTCATGGAAGCTCATCTAGTACAGGTTCTAGAAGTACCTGTAAGTGTTACTATTTCCATTGTACAGAGGGGAAATGAGGATCAGAGAGGTTAAATAATTTTTCCAAGGTTTCTGATTAAATGACTTAGTTTGCATTGTAAGGCAGACTAGTCTGTCTCAAAAACCCCAGCCTTGAACTCTTACACAATCCTGCGTGTCTAAGAGGTGTAAGCCAACTGGCAGGACCAGCTCTCTTAAGGGCATGGCTACCTAAAGATACCAGACCAGATAAGTAGCAGTCACCTAAGGCCCATCATAGTAATAGGTACCCTCACCAGGACTTCAGAAGGAGAAACGAATTCAGTGAGGGAAGGACTACCTGAGGGAGCTGTCTGGATCAGAGAGCCTCAGATACTTGGCTCTGGTTGGAAGAGTGTGAATGCAGAGGGGAGAAGAGAAGAAAGAGAGGATGATCTAGAAGGAGCAAGGTGACAGAGAGTCCCTTGGCCATAATAAGGGACACTCAAGGTCAGGGAACAAGGCAGTTATCTGAACTGAAGCTCAAGAAGAGAACTGAATCTCAAGATTGTAGACACAAGATCAGAGGAGGACTAACATGAAGGTCACTCTTGGAGGGTGTCAGAGGACTGGGCTGAGTGGGGCTATAGTTGCTTAAACCTCGTCTGCTTCTGATAAGGACTGGCCCCGGAGTTTGGGACCTGTTCATGTGTATACAAGGATTGAGTGTTCACTTCTGGGAAGAGAACCGTTGCAGGATCTGGGAACCAGGAAATCCTTACCACAAAGTCACCTGAGCTCCTCGGAAATGTCTTTCAACACAATGGCAGTCCTTTCCTCCTATGTAAGCAAGACCTTTAAGACAGTCCTGAATTATGCTGAAAAAAACCTTAAAAATGTCACTATGAAATTGAGGTTTCTTTTCCTAAGGAATTCTGAAATATTTTCAGTATATATTGGGAGTGGGGGAGGTGAGGAGAGCCTTGTAGTTTATTTGAGAATTTACTTAAGAGCTCAGCCCATGTAACATAAGAACAGGTTTATCAGGTTACTAGTACTTGCATAAGGATTAAGAATACATTTTTATTTTTATTTTTTTATTTTTTATTTTTGGTGAGGAAGATTAGCCCTGAGCTAACATCCGTTGCCAATCCTCCTCTTTTTGCTGAAGAAGATTGGCCCTTGGCGAACACCCATGCCCATCTTCCTTTACTTTATATGTAGGATGCCTGCCACAGCATGGCTTGATAAGCGGCGCGTAGGTCCATGCCCAGGATCCAAACTTGCGAACTCCAGGCTGCCAAAGCAGAGCGTGCGAACTTAACCACTACGCAACAGGGAAGAACACATTTTTAAATTTTAACTTTTTATTTTGAAATAATTGTTGCAATTGGAGAACAAAGAACTTCTCATGTACTCTTCACCTCAAAATTCCATTCAAATTTTCCCATCTGTGCCAATACTGCCTTTATACTAAAATGATCCAATCCAACAAGACGGAATATTGTTAAGATGGCAGTACACCCAGTCAAAGTCTCAGCTGCCCTTTTCAGAAAAATGGATAAGCTGATCCTAAAATTCATATGGAAATACAAGTTACCCAGAACAGCCAAAACAATCTTGAAAAAGAAGAAAGTTAGATGACTCACATTTCCCAATTTTAAAATTTACTACAAAGTTATAGTAATCAAGACAGTATATAGTAGAATTGGGAATCCATACATAAAGTCTTCCATTTATGGTCGATTGATTTTTGACAAGGGTGCCATAACAATTCATTAGAGAAAGAATAGTCTTTTCAAAAATCGGTGCTAAGACAACTGGATATCCACATACAAAACAATGAGGTTGGACCCCCTACCTCATTTTATATAAGAAAGGATAACAGAAATTAACTCAAAATGGATCAAAAACTTAAATGTAAGAGCTAGAACTATAGAACTCTTAGAAGAAAACATGAATCTTTGTGTAAATCATTGTGACCTTTGAATGAGCAGTGGTTTCTTAGATATGACACTAAGAGTACCAGAAACAAAAGAGAAAATTGATAAATTGGACATCACCAAAATTAAAAATTTTCACACTTAAAGGACAGCCCACAAGAAGGGAGGAAATGTTTGCAAATTGTATATCTGATAAGGGACTAGTATCCAGAATATATGAAGAACATTACAGCTCGACAATAACCAGACAAATAATCCAGTTAAAAACTGAGCAAAGGATTTGAATAGACATTTTCCCAAAGAAGATATACAAATGGCCAACATGTTCATCATCATTAGTTATTAGGGAAATGCAAATCAAAACCAAAATGAGATACCATTTACATCCATTAGGATGGCTAAAATTTAAAAAAACAGATAAGATGTTAGCAAGGATGTCGAGAAATTAGAACCCTCAAACGTTGCTGGTGGGAATACCAAATGGTGCAGCTTCTTTGAAAAACAGTTTGGTAGCTCCTCAAAAAGTTAAATGTAGAGTTACCATATGACCTAGAAATTCCATTCCTAGGTATTTACCCAAAAGAATTGAAAACATAGGGGCCGGCCCGGTGGCTTAGTGGTTAAGTGCGCGCGCTCCGCTGCTGGCGGCCCGGGTTCAGATCCCGGGCGCGCACCGACACACCGCTTCTCCCGCCATGCTGAGGCCACGTCCCACATACAGCAACTAGAAGGATGTGCAACTATGACATACAACTATCTACTGGGGCTTTGGGGGAAAAAAAAAAAAGAATTGAAAACATATGTTCACACAAAAACTTGTATATGAATGTTCATGGCAGCTTTCTTCATAATAGCCCGCAATTGGCGACAATCCAACCATCCATCAATTGACGAATGATTGAATGCAGTATAGCCATAGAATGGAATATTACTCAGCCATAAAAAGGAATGAAGTAGTGATACATGCTACAACATGGATTCACCTTGAAAACTTTGTGATAAACGAAAGAAGTCAGAGAGGAAAGACCACATATTATATGATTCTATTTATATATGTCAAGAATAGAAACTCTATAGACAAAAATTAGATTAGTGATTGCCAGGGGCTGGAAGAATGGGAGAATGGGAGTGACTGCTAATGGGTATGGAGTTTCTTTTTGTGGTGATGAAATGTTCTGGGATTAGATAGTGGTGATAGTTGCACAATTTTGTGAGTAGACTAGAAATCATTGAATTATATACTTTAAAAACAAGAATTTTAAATGGTATGTGAACTATTTCTCAATAATAGTAATAACAATGATGATAAAAGGTCCATTCAGGATCATGAATTGTAATGTCCTTCAGTGTCTTTCAAAGCAGAACACTTAAAAGGCCCTTCCTTGGTTTTTGAAAATTATAGACTAGTTATTTTGTAAAATGTTTTTTAAATTTGAGTTTGTCTGATGTTTCTTATTGATTATATTCAGGTTGTGAATGTTTGGCAGGAAAATCCGGAAGTCACCCTATGTTCTTTGCTCTGCATCCTTTCAGATAGTACACATGATGCTGATTGGCCCTGTCACTAATGATGCAGGCTTTGATCACTTGAGTAAGTTAGTGTCTGCGAGGTTTCTCCACTGTAAAGTTAGTCTTTTTCCTTTCAAAATTAATAAATATTTTGTGGTGAATTCCTTGAGATTATGTAAATATCTTATTTTTCATTGAAATTTTACTCATGATATTGAGTGAAGTGAGGCCATGTTCAAATGTGTGTAAACTTATATGTTCAAACTACACATTCTCCTTTTCACTTTGTGTTCTAACTGTGTTCTAATGAACAGAGATGTTCCCATTTCTCAAACCAAGAAAAAAAACTAAAAATTTACTGGTCATGTATCTTTACGCTAACCTGTCAAGCATATTGCAAAGAATGTGGTATATGTGTTTAGGACTTGGTAAATGTTGGAGAGGGTTGGGCATACAGATCATAATCATCCCATTTATTTCTATAGGACTTTATAGCTTACAAAGCATGTTCACGTGCTTTTCTCATCTGACTCTCACAATGTACTGGCTAAGTTACAGATTATTATTCTCTTGATTTTATCAGCAAGGAAACAGATATTGTGCACACAAAACCACACACCTGAAAATGTTCGGGCTGAGGTAAGAGCTGAAGCCTTCTGTCCCAAGGTTCGTTGTGTTCTCCAGAGCTGCTTGGTGGAGTTTTGTAATGAAGACAATGATGGTGAGGATGATAAAGATCCCAGTGACGCAAATGCTAATGAGTACACAGAGGAGCCAGTAAAACGGAATAAAGTTATTTCTTCTCCAAGGCCTAACCTTGGAAAGGTAATATTTAAAAAATAAATCCACTTCTCATTCACATTGATGGTGATTTAGCAGCTTCCCTTGTGGTGAAGATTTACTTTTCTCTTACTTTTCCTGGCGGGGAAAAAGGAGAAAAAAAGAAAATTAATACATATGCCATAGGAAGAAATACATATAAATTCCATTGATGTTAAACAGTTTATAGTGAAAAGCAAGAGGCTTCATTGCCAACATCACACCTCAGTGGGAACTAATTTTAACCATTTCTATTTTAAGGTTGTTACCATCATAATTCTCAATAATATACTTATACTTCTATTTCTTAATTTATCAACTAAAATTGTTATTTATTGACTCCTATCAATGGAAGAAAAATTTGTTGATTTACATTACTTTCCCATTTTTTACCTCTTCGCAATTTTTGATAGGCATATCACGACTTTTTAAAAAGCTTGCCTGTTACCTTTATAACTTTAAATAACATATGTTAGTCACTACTTCTATTATCCTCATCATTAGACAGCATCTCATAACTCTATAAGAACTTTATCTGCCTCTATACACTTCCATCAATCAGCTTTTCTCTCTGAAGACTTGTGACCTCTACTTTTATTTTTACATTTCACACATTAAAAATACAGATGTTCTGTTCTGAATATCGTAATTCATTATTCTATTGTTTGTCTATAGGTTGATTCTAAAATCTGAAGAGCAATAACTATTTTTAAACATCATTTTAAATACTAAAGTGATTCTGGGAATGTATCAATTGTAGGGCAAATCTAGACTTCAGTTTCAGAAAGACTGGAAATCTTTTTTAGGTAATGAGTTTTAGTAAATGTTGGAAGAGAAGGGCCGTATTACCAACGCCTAATATTTGCTTTGGATGGAGTATGGACTGAAGAACGGAGGCTGCTCAGGTCTGCAACGAAGCTGGATGTTTCCTAAGCTTCTTTATACAGTAGGATGTATAGAACAAATGTTGGTTAGACTCTGAGCCAGCAGAACCATCTACCACTTACAGGTCTGCAATTTTATCCATTGTTCCCCTTTGGCAGTGTCAGGGAGGGGGAAACTCCCCCTTCTACTGTTCTTAGGTTCTTATAGCAGGGCTAGTAATAAAATTGACAAAAGGCCAGATTAACAGAAGAAAAACCCAATTTAATATGTACATACTGGACATCATAGAGAAATGATGCCCAAAGAGTGAATAAAGCAGGCAGTAGATATGTCTTTTGTACAAAGAAACAATCAATTTGTGAGGAATGACAAGAACAAAGAAACTTAGGTTTGAGATACATAATTAGTGAGGAATTTAAGCAGAGTTAAGGCTTGAGGTAGTAAATTAACAAGGTTTGTTTATATAGGCTTCTTGGCCCTGAATTCCCTAGATCTGGTGATAAGGAGGTAGGGAGAGCACCTTTCACCTGGGAGATTTATTTCCTGCTTTCAGGGGAAACAGAGAAGAGGGTCAAAATGCCATTTCTTGCATTGGCTGCTTCTTAATTCAAAATAGTCAATATGGCATTGTGGGATATTTTGGGGTGGCCTGCCATGGGCCCCAACAGGTGCTCCCTTTATCTCATCTGGAAAGTGAGGCTGAGTATGTCTACTTCATGACACTATGTGAGGCTTAAATGAGACAGTGTATACGAAAGTATTTTGTGAACTATGAAGTTTTACAAATGTTACGTACTGGATCGTTTCATAAAAGGAGTTTGATTCCCAGGAGTCATGAGATGTGATGCATGAAATTCTGGAAACACTATTTGGGCCCTGCATTAGGAGTAGCAGACCTGGGTTCTTGACCTGTTCCTCCATGTGAGGAATGAGGCATTTCCAATTTTTGGAACTCACTGTTTCCATCCATAATATGAGGCTGTTGACTGGCTCTCTTCCATCCCTCACAATCAGAAATTCTAAGCAGAGGTGTGTCTTTTGCTCATATTTTGTGTCATGGTTCCATTGATATCTTTACCTAATCTTCATGCACAGTTGACAGGGGTTGTCATAAATTTTCCATCTGTGCCACACACAGGGGCAAAGATGAGCTCAGAGTATAGGGGTATGCCCATGCCATGATCTTTATATCTATCACAATCCAACTGCAGGGAGAAAGAGAGCTTTCACGTAGACAGAGAAGTGAGCTTCTTAGCGTTCAGGTCAGCTGAGGAGAAGTGAATGAGGTCAGAGGGAGAATGAGAATGACTGAGGTAGCCAAAATTTGAAGGAAGCAGAGGAGGAGGGAGGAGGTTAGACAAATGGAGCAACATGGAAATCAGGGCTCCTGAAAAGAGAGAAACACCTGAAGACAGGTAAGAAAGAATCTGGTGAGGAGCACCAGAAAAATGTAGGTGTTTGTTTAACACAAGGTAAACAGTATTAGGTGCAGGGACAAATTAAAACAGGGAAAAGGAAAGACAAGAGAAGCTGAAGATAGGAGAGGGTGAGAGGGACAGACACCATGAGAAGAACATAGCAGACTGGGAAAACAGAGGAGCTGTGGGCAGTTCTGGTGAGGGGCATGGCCCCACCCACAAGAGCAGGTGTGAGCGACTCAGGAGAGAAGAGTTGTTGAACAAATGCATGTGCTTGGGATCTCAGAACAGGGAAATGAGAGCAGCGGAAAAATGGGTGGCAGCTGAAGAGATCCAAACCGCCAAGGCCATTTGACCACCTAGTCCAGGCTCCTTCACTTTCCAGATCACCATTGCTCCTTTCTGCTGCTTTCACTTCAGCAGCTCTGTTTGTCTAAGCTGTTTCCTTATCCTGTTCTTCTTCAAGGTTTCCATGGTTGACTTGACCATAATCTGGCTTGACCTTGACTTTGAACTTGACCTTGGACCTGATTCTGATTCAGACCCACGTTATCCCAATCATCCTGACCATGTTAAGTGTGTCCTGATTATGGGGACAGTGTCTGTAATTATGTGATTATATAGAACTAACTCTAGCAAAAGAATATAAATAAAGGCATGACCAACTGCTTATGAGTCTTTTTATATTCACTTTATGGAGATGGGAAAGGGGCAGCCTCCAAAACTATGGATTCCCACTCTCTCCTTGAGTCTATGAGGAGATAAGATTTCCACAGGCCTCCTTGTATCTTTGGGGCAGGCTGCAGGTGGGCTGGACCATCCTCGGTAATCTTTGGGCCAAGAACGTTTCTGGAGCAAGTGAGGGGAGAAGTGAATTTGGGGAGGAGAAAATGATAGCCATGCAAGTATATCAAGGCCCGATCTGGGTTACTAATTTCTTGTGAGCTATGCCCATTGATAGAAGCTGCTTCAAAGTGCTGTGGTCACATAAATATCCTCTATAGAAGGAACTCTAGCGCCATAGCTAAGAATGAATTGTATATCTTTGTATTTAAAATAAAAATGTACAATTTACCAATACTGTCAAAGTTTTCTTGGTGAACAGTGATATATACATTTAATAAGTAAGGAAGGCAAATCTTAGAGAGGATCTCAAGCCATGTAGTAGTCAGACCCAGGGATGTTCTGTTACGGCTACAGCAGGGGAAGTAGCGAGGGGAGAGACAAGGGAAGAAAAATTTTACTATGCTTATGGAAAGAAATGGGCAGAAAAATCTTCCCTCTGGGGATGACTTGTTGTAATGAAGGAGGTTTCCTTTTAAGGAACTTTGGAAGAGACCAATATAAAGAACCACTATGTCCATAGACCAGTTCCCAGTGGCAATTACTGATTAGGGAAAACAAGGATTCCAAGAGGGGATGAGGCATTCACTGGTATTTGTGTGTGTGTGCACGTGTGTGGATTTGTGTATGTGTGTGCATGTGCATGCGTTTCTTGGAAGCCAGGGGGATTCTTTGTACAAAACTTTCTCCTGAACAACAAGATTTATATGTTCTTCAGTTTTCTTTATAAACTGAGATAATACACCCTGATCTAAGAAACAAATACAAACAAAAGTAAAGATAAACTCTTTGGGGAGAATCTTTTATTGAGGTGAAAAAAACAGCCAGTCAGTCAGTGAGGCATGCATTTGAATGAGAGCACGACAACTCTGTCCACTCGACAAAGATGACTTCGAATCCGTCTCTGCCCCCCTCACAGAACCTTGGCCAACATGAGGGATAAGGCAGTCACAGCCCGGGATGATGAAGACGCCGATGAAGGTATCATTGCTCTGTATCCATGTCTATGGAGAAGTTAACAACTTCCTTCATGAAGAAACTGAACCTTCCCATTGCTTTTCCTATGGGAAGACACAGTTAGAAGATTTGTCCACACCAGAGGAAATTTTATATAACATTAGAGCTGAAAGGAACTATCGAGATTATGAGGCAGATGCTCATTTTACAGATAAGGAAATTGAGTCCCTGAAAAGGAATGTCTTTGCCCAGGCAGTTTCTGGCAGAGGCAGAAGCAGAAGCAGAATTTCCCTAGTCCAGTGATACTTCCATCCCACCTGCTGCTTCCACCATCCCAGAGCCTGGGCTGATCATCCAATATCTTAAAACAACAAAGAAGGTGAGCTTCTGACACGAGAGGTTGAGGGGGCCTGCCCCTCACCCTTTGCTGGTCAACAGTGCTTGTGATCAAGCTGGATCCTACATTAGTGAGGAGAACTTCCAGCACATTCCCCTTCAGAGTCCTTGAACACAAGCTAGTGTCTAGGCCAAGGTCCCGGTGTGTGTGCCTGTTACAGAATCTTCCCTTTTCTGAACTAAAAGTTTCCAAACAGGAATAGATATGCAGACATATCCTACTCGGCTCAGAGCCTAACCTAAGATTCTAACTTGTTAAGAAAATCACAAAGATGAAAAACGCAAGATCTAAGACAAGTAGTCAAAATCCAGTGGTCTAAAGAGAGTTAACAGTGAGCACAGCGGACTTGGTGTAAGACAGTAAATGGTAAGCTGCCTATTCTGCACCAAGGAAGTGACATCCACCTAGTTATATTGTCTTCAAAAACACTGTGCAGGCCGAACAAAATACTTCAGCAAAACATTTCCATGGGATTCCGGTCCAAGCACTGACAGCTTGCGTCTCTCTATTTTAGATTAAAAAAAAAAAGTCTTGATAGTAGTCTTATTCTCCCTATCGCTCTAAGGCTATAGATATTTAGAGCTGCTAGGAAATTGAGGATGATAAAGGCCTTCTAGCCACAGTTTGTTTAAGAATCAAGCTGGATTATAACCATTAAGTCTTTTAGAAGTCATGGAGGATAGTTGTTTTCAATTATTTTTTAGTGTGGAGTGCAGGAACTTTTCTTCAAACCAAGTATTGTGTGTAACTCCACTAATTAAAATAGTCAAAAGCTGTACTTGAGGTGGGAGATCATCCCAAATGCTGCCTTAACCCTTTGTTGGCTCCTGACTTGCCTATCCAGAAATTCGGGGCTCCAGGGACACCAATTTGAAAACTCATGGTCTTGTTGGACTCTCTCAATTGACAGACTGGAATTGGAGGTTCTGTCGTGGAGGGACCAGTCCAAGCTGGCAGAGCAGGTGGCCCAACCCTAGTCTGACAGTGAGGCACTCAGTTTTCTGTTTCTACCAGCTGCTTCTGGGGGGGAGTAAGTACAGCTGATAAAGAGTTAAGCAGGCTCATGGAAAGAGGAGAGGTTTGCAGTGGAGGACACTGGCTCCGGCTTCGTTGTTCTACCCACGAGGTACTCACAAGCTCTCGGTGCACAAGTGGCATTCATTCCCATAGGTGATGTAGTCAGAACCACAAACAGGCAGGTATGTGATGGGGCAGGGGATGGCCGCCACTGGGTACTTCTTGTAAATGCTGCAGTCCACCTGCGACAGACACAAGAGAATGTCCTGCTTTTCTCCTGGCCCCTATGCGAGGCTATCCCGGCCTCTGGTGTACGGGAAGCAAAATACTATCCTGCAAGTCCCAGCTCAGACACATATTCGCATGCTGCTGTGTCTACTTCTATTCGTAATAATATTACCACTAGGACAAATACTAGTCATATGAGCACAACTTCTATTATTACTAGTACAGTTAAGATTTCCTGAGCATTTCTACGCCAGGCATTAAACTTAAAACTTACATGAATTTTCTTTGTTTAATCTTCAGAACAACTGAATAGGATAGAGTCTACTTTTAGCTCTATTTACAGATGAGGGAAACTGAGGCTTAAAAAGAGAGAACTTGTATATATAGTTCTACCTAACTTGTATAATGTAAAAGCTCGTAAATGGTGGGGCTGGGATTTGAATCCAGAGCTAATGCGATTAACCAAGGTAACACTGTCCGGCCTCTCACATGTTGTCCCTTCCATGGAGACTTCACCAACCTCTCAGCTGGAAGTCCTCTCTCTCTCCTTTAACTCTGGAATATTTTTTTTAGGTTATGGTTATTTCTATGTATGTCCTATTTCATCAACTGCCTCTGGAAAGCAGAGGCTATTCTTTATCTGTGTCTGCCTCTCGCTTTTACCCCCACTAAACATACTGAATTAATCCTATATATACATTTCATAAATATTTGTGGACTAAATGAAAGTCAGTAGGAATTGAGATTAAAATGTAATTCAATATACTCACTGTTGTTGAAGACAGACTAGCAGCTTCTGAAAGACAGATACAGATGGAAATGTTAAAAATGAAGCAAAGTCTTAAAATCTCATTAATTAATGTAAATTTAGTCCCATAGATTAAGATTCTGTAGTTCCTCTGGCAATGAGTCTCAGCCCACATTCCTTCCTTACACAAAATTCCAGCTGTTTGCTGAATGGCCAATGGGTTAAATAAGCCCTTGGTTCAGGCAAGATAGTTATCTGAATTTCCTCCCTTTATCGACCATGGGATGCTTCTGGAGCTCCCAGTATCTTTGATAATGATTCAAAGTCAGAGAGCAATCAGAAGTATAGTGGTCACTACTCCTAAGAGCTTGGAACACCATCTTTGATATTCCTTCACTCCTAACTGATAAAAAAGAATGTAATGGAATGTTTTTAAGGTGTTAGAATCTGTTCTAACGCCTAATTTATTTAAGTAATTTTTCACCATATAAAAGTCTAGTTGCTGACTCCTGGGCTTTGGAGAATTGTGTTTTATGTTGATTCTCCTGGATTGACCTGGTGAGACATCCACATTTTTCTGCATCTTTGCACTGAGGAATAGTACCTAGTAATACCGACAACTTCCAATGTCCTTATGAAATGGTAGACCTGCGAAGAATTTAGTTCATTTTTTTGTTCCATGGATAGAAATAAAAATCCTTGAAAGGGAATACACTAGACCCAAATCCCCCAACTCCCACTGGGACATCAGATTCTCCTTCCCCAGGCCACAGCAGTTTCTGTTATAAACCAGTCCATTTTAAATGCACATGACCAGACATTTCTCTCAGATGCTGACATCCCAGGAGAGGTTAGTGGAAAAACTATCTTAATGGCTGTGCAGGGCGCTATCTACCCTGAACTCACCTAAAGTGCTGCAGAAACAGATCACTGTGCAGAGCAGAAGGAGACCCCCAGTGATCTTCATAGTGGAGATGGCAGAGGCTGCGCAGGGCTCTCACAGCAGCTGCATCAGCCATGCCCTAGGAAGCACTCGTGTTTATATGGCAGTGCTTGGTTTCTCCACCTTTCCTGTGAGGTCATCCAGAGTCAGTGTCAGCTCTAAGAGGCCTTCAAAGCACAATGTCACACCCTGGGTGGTGTGGGAGTCACTTAATTCCTACTTCCTATCTAACTAACTAATTGATTATTTGAGGTGAGAAGTATATTTTTGCCTGCCCCAGAGGTGGGGAAGGTTACTTAGAATTCTGAACTTCATATAGCAGAAGAGATTAATTATAGGCTGCTTGGCCTAGTCATGAAATAAGTGAAAATATCAAACTTTCTTTATTTCACCAAAATGGAGGATATTAAACCCAATTAGACAGATTGCACTTACATTTATATTTTGGTTCCTGGGAAAATATTGTTTTATTTTTGAGGCAATGAACCTGTGAAGCAAGCTGAGATCTAGTGGAAAGAACAGTGACCTTAGCGTTTATGAGGCTTAAAGAAAGGCATTGACATTTCCCAGCTGTGTGATCTTGGGTCAGTCATCTATGTGCCGTGAGCCTATATCAGCCATGAAGACCTGGTTATGTTGTAGTAACATATAACACCGAGATTTCTGTGACTTTGTACAAGTTTATTTGTTACTCAAACTACACATGTACAGTGGTCAGCTGATGGTGTTACATTGTCTTCAGTAGATCCCAGTGGACAGAGTAGTCACTATCTGGAATATCGTTCATTGTCAAGGTGAAGTGAAAAATGCATTCTTCAGGATTTCCCTTCTCAGCGATGAAATATTCCATCCCAGAAGTGACCCCACTGTCACTTTGCCTCACCATCATGTGGCCTGACCCAACCATAGAAGTTACAGAGTGTGATCTTACCTTGTCCCTTGAAGACCAGAAGGGGGAGAACTGGAAATAATTGGTGAATGACTCAGAGACAAACCCAGAGCCTTAGCTTCATCCCCTGTCAAGTGGGAACTATTGCCAGACACAAGCGAGTTCACATAATTGGAGTCATTTACGTTAAGTGTGTTCTAAAGTGCAGTGCATGCAGTTGTTATTGTGATTGTTATTGTTATTAATGATGAGCCAAGAGTCTCGCCGACATTAGATTGTAGACTGCATTGTCCAAGCACAATGGTCCAAATGGCTGTTGTCTGTCTATGGAGCTTAAGGACGTACAGCTGGGGGAAGGCAGTAGACTGCACTCTACCAGTCCTTTGCTTGGCAGGTTTGATTTTGTACGTTCTGAAACACAGCATCTACAAAAGATAATAAGTTAATAACAAATGACATTGCATGACGCCCTAAAATTTCAGCTTTCACATCTGTTTGGGAAGCAGTATAATCTAATAGTGAAGAATATGGGCATTGAGTCGAATGGATCTTATTTGGAATCTTGTTTTTAATAAATGTTGACTATGTGACTTTGAGTATATAGGTTAAGCTCTGGATATTTTAGTTTCCTTATCTGTGACATAGAAACAATATTTACAGGGGGTGAACTCAAGATGGCGGCGTCAGCAGACTTGGAACTCACCTCCTCCCGTGGACACAGCCAATTTACTACTACTTGTGGAAAAATTACCCCTGAGACAGAACTCAAAACTGGATAAGAGGAACTCCTGCAACAACGGACCATCCTAACTGAGGTGGAAGAGGCAGAGACTCCCTTCTGGAGAGGAAGAACGCTGCCTTCACAAGCCGCCAGCTTCATGGCCGCCGGGAGCAGCTCACAGGTACGCAGCCCTCCCTGGAGGCGCGGGGCCCTGAGCCGGGAGCGCCCCCGCTGTGGGCATTTTGTGGACCCAGCACAATCGACACCAGTGGCATAATATCTGACTTTGCCTGCTACTAAAACATTGGGGAGCACCCACAGAAAACCCGGTTCACAAAGAAACTAAAACCGGCTCTTAAAGGGCCCGCGCGCA
This sequence comes from Ceratotherium simum simum, assembly GCF_057802395.1. Taxonomy (NCBI): domain Eukaryota; kingdom Metazoa; phylum Chordata; class Mammalia; order Perissodactyla; family Rhinocerotidae; genus Ceratotherium; species Ceratotherium simum. The sequence continues at coordinate 28,723,117 of NC_141903.1, forward strand.
AATGCACCCGTTTCAGAAAGCATCCTAAAATCACCAGAACGAAAGGTACGCAGTTCTGTGGTGAAAAGAGACTCAGCTAATAGGCCCCGAGTGCATCTCAGTGAGAGGTGAGACCTCTCCAGGGACTGAGACATTGGCGGCGGCCATTGTTGTGACCTGGTGTGGGCGTGCTGACACAGATGCCATTGGAGTTCTCCCTGAGGCCTGCTAGCCCAGGTCTGCCCCACCCGCTAGAGCACCGACTTAATCCAGCTCTGTCAGGGCAGGCAGCCCACCCTAGAGACTGGCCCCACCCAAAAACAAGCCCTCAGGCAACTTGTGGGCCTGCATAGATTGGTGACTGGATTCTCTGCAGCCTGGCAACTGAGCCGACTTCAGCGGGGCAGGGCATGCACAAGGAGCGGGTGGAGAGTGTAGGGCGGTGGCGGAGTGTGTGGGGCTCCCGCCATGGAGAGACTGGGTCCGCTTCTGGAGGTCGGGGCACGCACACGGGGCAGTACTGTGTTGACTATGTGTGTGGACCTGTGGACAGCAAGGGCTTGTCAGCTGCACAAGACTTGTGTTTCTCAAAGACCCACATAGGGGTTTTGCCCCACCTTCCAAAGCCTGAAACAATTGGGTGCTCCTGTGCCTGAGGCCAGCCCCACCGAGCTGCAATCCACAGAGAGCTGACAAGAGCCCTAATAGGCTAGAGACTTACAGCAATTGTAAGGCCCTGAGCCTAACAACCTGCCACACTGGGGGTCTACTCACTTAAAAGAAACACTGCAACACAAATGTGGTATTAGAACTTGCAGCCAACTCTGCTGGGGCTCCCCACACCTGATACTCCCCACACAACTACAAACAGCTGAACATTACAACAGCTGACCAGGAGCATAACTCGGCCTACCTGGGCACATACAGGGAGAGCAAACAGGCCACAACAGAAGGACACACGTAGCCCACATAGGGGTCACCCCTGGTACATTGAGAACTGAGGGAAGCACACTGGAAGCCTCCTAAGGCATCACTTACATAAGGTCACCTATCCAAGAGCAGAAGACGTTGCTGACCTACCTAATACGTAGACACAAGCACATGGAAAGAGGCAAAATGAGGAGGCAAAAGAATACATTCCAAGTAAGGGAACAGGACAAAACCCCAGAAAAGGAACTAAGTGAAACAGAAATGAGCAACCTACCCGACAGAGAGTTCAAACAAAGAGTGTTAAGGATGCTCACTGATCTGGGGAGAAGAATAGATGAACTCAGTGAGAATGTCAACAAAGAAATGGAAGATATAAAAAAGAACCAATCAGAAATGAAGAATACAATACTGGAAATGAAAAATTCACTAGAGGGACTCAAAAGCAGAGTAGAGGATACAGAAGAACGGATCTGTGAGCTGGATGAAAGAGTAGAAGCAATTACCCAAGGTGAACAGGTAAAAGAGAAAAGAATTAAAAAGAGTGAGGACAGTCTAAGGAACCTCTGGGACAACATCAAGCGCACTAACATCCGTGTTATAGGTGTCCCGGAAGGAGTAGAGCGAGACAAGGAGGCAGAGAATCTATTTCAAGAAATAATAGATGAAAACTTCCCTAACCTAAGGAAGGAAACAGACATCCAGGTACAGGAAGCACAGAGAGCCCCAAACAAGATAAACCCAAAGAGGCCCACACCAAGACACATCATAATCAAAATGTCCAGAATTAAAGATAAAGAGAGAATCCTAAAAGCTGCAAGAGAATGTCAAGTTACATACAAAGGAAACCCCATAAGGCTATCAGCAGACTTCTCAGCAGAAACCTTACAGGCTAGAAGAGAATGGCACGATATATTTAAAGTGCTAAAAGGAAAAAACTTACAGCCAAGAATACTCTGCCCAGCAAGGTTATCATTCAAAATGAAAGGAGAGATCAAAAATTTCCCAGACAAGCAAAAATTAAAGGAGTTTGTCACCAAGAAACCAGTGCTACAAGAAATGTTAAAGGGACTGATTTAAGGGGAAAAGGGAAGACCACAAATAGGAAAAATTATCTAGTTCCATGATAAGAAGGTAATGGATACAAATGCACAAAAAAGAAGTTGGATATGATATCAAAAACATGAGGGAGGAGGGGAGTTAAAGAGTACAGCTTTCAGACAGAGGTCAAACTAAAGTGACCATCAATTCTGTATAGAAGAAGAAAGGAACAGAGAAGGACTACTAAAACACTGAGAAAAAAAAAAGGTTAAAAAATGGCAGTAAGTACATACATATCAATAGCTACTTTAAACGTCAATGGACTAAATGCTCCCATTAAAAGGCATAGGGTGGCTGATTGGATAAAAAGACAAGACCCATATATATGCTGCATACAAGAGACACACTTCAGACCTAAAGACACTCATAAACTGAAAGTGAAGGGATGGAAAAGATACTCCACACAAATGGCAATGAAAAGAAAGCTGTGGTAGCAGTACTCATATCAGACAAAATAGACTTTAAAACAAAAACTGTAAAAAGAGACAAAGAAGGGCATTACATAATGATCAAGGGAACAATCCAACAAGAGGATATAACACTTGTAAATATCTACGCACCCAATGTAGGTGCACCTAAGTATATAAAGCAATTATTAAGTGACATAAAAACAGAAAGAGACAGTAACACGATAATAGTAGGGGACTTTAACACTCCACTTACACCAACAGATAGATCATCCAAACAGAAGATCAATAAGGAAACATTGGCCTTAAATGACGCACTAGCACAGATGGACCCAGTAGATATATACAGAGCATTCCATCCAAACACCGAAGAATACACGTTCTTTTCAAATGCACATGGAACATTCTCCAGGATTGATCACATATTAGGCCACAAAACAAGTCTCTATAAATTTAAGAAGATTGAAATAATACCAAGCATCTTTTCTGACCACAACAGTATGAAACTAGAAATCAACTATAGGAAGAAAATCAGAAAAGCCACAAATACGTGGAGATTAAACAAAATGCTACTGAACAATGACTGGGTTAACGAAGAAATCAAAGAAGAAATCAGAAACTACCTGGAGACAAATGAAAATGAAAATAGGACATGCCAGAACTTATGGGATACAGCAAAAGCGGATCTAAGAGGGAAGTTTATAGCAATACAGGCCTATCTCAACAAACAAGAAAAATCTCAAATAAACAATCCAACAATGCACCTAAAGGAACTGGAAAAAGAGGAACAAACAAAGCCCAAAATCAGTAGAAGGGAAATCATAAAAATCAGAGCAGAAATAAATGAAATAGAGACCAAAAAAAAATAGAAAAAATTAATAAAACCAAGAGCTGGTTCTTTGAAAAGATCAACAAAATTGACAAACCTTTAGCTAGACTCACCAAGAAAAAAAGAGAGAAGGCACAAATAAGTAAAATCAGAAATGAAAGAGGAGAGGTTACAACAGACACCTCAGAAATACAAAAGATTATAAGAGACTACTATGAAAAGCTATATGCCAACCAATTCAACAATCTGGAAGAAATGGATAAATTCTTAGAATCATACAACCTTCCAAAACTGGACCAAGAAGAAGTAGAGAATTTGAATAGACCAATCACCAGTAAGGAGATCAAAACAGTAATCACAAACCTCCCCAAAAATAAAAGTCCAGGACCAGACGGCTTCCCTGGTGAATTCTACCAAACATTCAAAGAAGACTTAATACCTATCCTTCTCAAACTCTTCCAAAAATTGAGGAGGGGGGGAAGCTCCCTAACTCATTCTATGAAGCTGACATTACCCTGATACCAAAACCAGACAAGGACAAGACAAAAAAAGAAAATTACAGGCCAATATCACTGATGAACATCGATGCAAAAATCCTCAACAAAATACTAGCAAATCACATACAACAATATGTTAAAAAGATTATACACCATGATCAAGTGGGATTTATTCCAGGTATGCAGGGATGGTTTAACATTCGCAAATCAATCAACGTAATACACCACATTAATAAAATGAAGAATAAAAATCACATGATCATCTCAATAGATTCAGAGAAAGCATTTGACAAGATCCAGCATCCATTTATGATAAAAACTCTGAATAAAATGGGTGTAGAAGGAAAGTACCTCAACATAATAAAGACCATATATGACAAACCCACAGCTAATATCATCCTCAATGGTGAAAAACTGAAAGCTATCTCTCTAAGAACAGGAACCAGACAAGGATGCCCACTCTCACCACTCCTATTTAACATAGTACTGGAAGTCCTAGCCAGAGCAATCAGGCAAGAGAAAGAAATAAAAGGGATCCAAATTGGAAAGGAAGAAGTGAAACTGTCACTATTTGCAGATGACATGATTTTATGTATATAAAACCCTAAAGAATCCACCAGAAAACTTTTAGAAGTAATAAACGAATATGGTAAAGTTGCAGTATACAAAATCAACATACAAAAATCAGTTGCATTTCTGTACACTAACAACGAAGTAGCAGAAAGAGAAATTAAGAATACAATCCCATTTACAATTGCAACAAAAAGAATAAAATACCTAGGAATAAACTTAACAAAAGAGGTGAAAGATCTGTACACCGAAAACTATAAAACATTTCTGAAAGAAATTGAAGAAGACACAAAGAAATGGAAAGATATTCTGTGCTCTTGGATTGGAAGAATTAACATAGTTAAGATGTCCATACTTCCTAAAGCAATCTATAGATTCAGTGCAATCCCTATCAAAGTTCCAACAACACTTTTCACAGAAATAGAACAAAGAATCCTAAAATTTATGTGGAACAACAAAAGACCCTGAATAGCTAAAGGAATCCTGAGAAAAAAGAACAAAGGTGGAGGTATCACCCTCCCTGACTTCAAAATATACTACAAAGCTATAGTAACCAAAACAGCATGGTACTGGCACAAAAACAGACACAAAGATCAGCGGAATAGAATCGAAAGCCCAGAAATAAACCCACACATCTATGGACAGCTAATCTTTGACAAAGGAGCCAAGAACATACTATGGGGAAAAGAAAGTCTCTTCAACAAATGGTGTTGGGAAAACTGGATAGCCACATGCAAAAAAATGAAAGTAGACCCTTACCTTACGCCATACACAAAAATTAACTCCAAATGGATTAAGGACTTGAATGTAAGACCTGATACTGTGAAACTTCTAGAAGAAAACATAGGCAGTACGCTCTTCGACATCGGTCTTAGCAACATCTTTTCAAGCACAATGTCTGACCAGGCAAGAGAAACAATAGAAAAAATAAACAAACGGGACTACATCAAACTAAAAAGCTTCTGTACAGCAAAGGAAACCATCAACAAAATGAAAAGACAACCTAACTATTGCAAACCGTACATCTGATAAGGGCTTAATCTCCAAAATATATAAAGAACTCATGCATCTCAACAACAAAAAAACTACCAACCCAATTCAAAAATGGGCAAAAGTCCTGAACAGACATTTCTCCAAAGAAGATATACAGATGGCCAACAGACACATGAAAAGATGTTCAAAATCACTAACTATCAGGGAAATGCAAATGAAAACTACAATGAGATATCACTTGACGCCCGTCAGAATGGCTATAATTAACAAGACAGGAAACAACATGTGTTGGAGAGGATGTGGAGAGAAGGGAACTCTCATACACTGCTGGTGGGAATGCAAACTGGTGCAGCCACTATGGAAAACAGTATGGAGATTCCTGAAAAAATCAAGGATAGAACTACCATATGATCCAGCTATTCCACTGTTGGGTATTTATCCAAAGAACTTGAAAACACCAATTTGTAAAGGTACATGCACCCCTATGTTCATTGCAGCATTATTCACAATAGCCAAGACTTGGAAGCAACCTAAGTGCCCATCAAGGGACGAAAGGATAAAGAAGATGTGGTATATATACACAATAGAATACTACTCACCTATAAGAAACGATGAAATCCAGCCATTTGTGACAACATGGATGGACATTGAGGGTATAATGCAAAGTGAAATAAGTTACAGGGAGAAGGTCAAATACCGTATGATTTCCTTCATTAAGTAGTAGATAATAACAACAATAAACAAACACATAGAGACAGAGATTGGATTGGTGCTTACCAGAGGGGAAGGGGGGAGGTAGGAGGGTGAAAGGGATAATTTGGTACATGTGTGTGGTGATGTGTTGTAATTAGTATTTTGGTGGTGAACATGATGTAATCTATGCAGAAATAGAAGTCTAATGATGTACACCTGAAATTTTTACAATGATATAAACCAATGTTACAAACCAATGTTACTGCAATAAACAAAAAATTAAAAAAAAAATAATATTTACCTCTCAGAGTGGTTTTGAGTATTAAATGGAATTATATATATATAATTGTGTATGTGTGCGTACATGTGTATCAGAGTGTGAAGACCATAATTATAGCTTGATATAAGGCAGCTAATGATAGGAATGTGATCTTCATGACAACTCATGAGGAAGGAATTTTTACTACCCTAATTTTACCAGTGAGTAAGTTGAGGCTCAGAGGATTTAAATAATCTTTCTAAGATCATGATACCAATTAATGGAGGAGACTATGTTGCGTTCAGAAAAGAAGGGAAGTGAATGTCCTGATAAAGAATTATAAGTTTTATCGTTTCCTGTGAAAATTTGAAGAGAATGAATACTGAGAAAAAGCCATTATGTTTCAAGAAGAGGCGTCTTTGTTGCGCTTTGAAAATGCAATTTTAGCCAAGAGGAGTGGAAATGGGATCAAAGGGTGATGAAGATGAAGGGGAGGGATAGGGTTACAGTGTTTTTAAATGTTTGATAGTGAACGAGAGGAGGGGAATGGAAGAAGCTGAGGCTTCAGAAGGGTCTAGCATAGCTGCATGTCCTAAAGCTGAAAGGAAAGAAGAAATTTAAGATATGTGATGGAGGGTGGCTAATTAAAGGAATATGGAAAAGTAGGAAATAAGATTGAGAGCACAAGGTGAAATATCATTTCCTCTGACACAGGAGACAGAGAAGAGTAGATGAATGTAGAGACAGAGATATTTTCAAAGGGAGAGGAAGAAAGATAAAGGGTAACCCATTGTAAGGTTGAATCCGGCTGCTAAGTTATGGGGTTGCCTTTTGAGTGGAAGAATTGGGTTAATCTGGAAGCTGGAGAAGGATGGAGAAGGCTTGGTACAGACATGGATGGGAGCATGTCAAATAGTCAACAATGGCTATAAACTTTAATGACCACTAGACAAAATTAGCACTAGATTTTTGCAGGTTCAGTCAGTACCATGCTGAATATTTCTCCCAAACTTTGTTTTAATGCTGAGTGAGAAATGGAAAAAAAATGATTTTATGGATTGGGAGTGTGTACATCAGAGACTTGAGAGGGGCTTGGAAGAGAGTTAAGTGTTCCAGAAGGTTCTGATGAACTATGCACAGCAATAGTGTGAGCAATTAAGGGTTTAGAGGTCCAAGTTCAAGAAAAATGTGGACTTAGTAGTAATAGTAGGTGTAGGGAATGTGAACAATTGTTTATGGAGGCTGTGACTAGTAGGCAAAGGATCAAATTTAATTTCTCAGAGGTGGGGCTGAGACAATGATCCACAGGGTGTATCCTCACATAAAGCAGACAAAAGATGGTTGGAGATAAAGGTTTTGAATTCAAAAATGTGTGGAAAAGTGAGGTCAAGGGATCAGGGGTGGGGTTGCTTTGGGTTTTGGCAGCTGTTTACATGGAGAGGAAATTTCCAAGCTGCACAGTGAGCCAGAAATTATAGAGGGTGCTTCAGGGGTGAAAGATGAAGACTGTGAAGATAAAAAAGCAGTCCCTTTTAGGCTGAGAGCGGTTTATTGATTCCTCCTAATATTCCTGCAAGGGAGGGAAAAGTTGAGGCCTGCTAAAGAGGATTGCTCTGACCATGGTTCCATTCTAGGGAAGGTGAAATAGCATTAATGCAGGAAAAGGTAAAAGTGAAATGAGAGAAAAGTTTGAGAGTATTGGGGCTTTCTTCCCCGTTGGATTTAGGATACCACAGGGAAGAGAAAGATGACCCATTAGAAGGTCAGAGAAGGGTGAGAGAAATGAATTGGAGCAGGGTCTGAACGAAGAGTTCCTGGGTCGGTTAGCTGGAGAGAAATAGGGGAGACGGCACTGTGGTGGGGCAGTAATCCAGGTAGAGAGTGACGGCTGTAGAAAGGGAGAATTATGATAAGAAAATTAACCATATTTTAAGCACGTACTATGTGCTACAACAGTGCTATGCCTGTTGTTGCATGATCTCATTTAAGACTCACAACAATCTTAGAGAGAGATGTGGTTATTGGCCCTGTTATTTAGCTGAGACAACAGAGACTTAGAGAAATGGCTGGTTTAAGGCTAAGAGTCGACGCTCTGTAGTCCTCTGGTGGATTGCCTTTAAATCAAATCTAAGAGGTAGATTTGGAGACACATTGGAAATTGGAATAACAGAAGTGAAACTGGCTGGATTAGAGTGCTCAGGAAGGACAGCTGATGTTTCAAACGAGTAGACAGAGTGGGCAGAGCGCTGGATCAGACTGCACGGCATTTTCATATGTGAGGATCACCTGGACAGAGCAGGGTCCCAGTGAGGAGAAGGGACGATTGAGAGTTGGGTGACAAGGATCCTGCCCTGCACCCTCCCCCCCATATCTATGTAAGGTACAATGCTGTGACAGTCCCCTCTCCACTTTGTGCCTTGTGCTTCTCCCACATCTAGGGAAATTCACCTAGATTGGTGCTTCAAGTTTTCAAGTTAAAAATCCCTCCTTGGACCACTAATATGAACAACTGAAAAATAAGGCTGAGTATTATGGGGGATGGTAGGAAGAAGCAGTTGGAACTTTACTACTTAATTCTGTTTTTCCCTCCTAATTGCCGTATCAGCCAACCCCCAACCCCCAGGCTCCTTCCTTCTTGGCACCCAGCACACACTCCATCCAGTATCCTCAAGGCCTTCTTATGACAGTTTTAAAATCGGTGGCCTAGATTTGGCTGGACCAGCTCCGGCTTCCTGTCTGTCCTCCTCTCCCTTCCCTGTGTGGCTCCTTCACACTCCTGCTCTTTTCTTTTCATTTCGTTCTTTGGATGTAGCCCCCACTGTAATCAGGCCCTTTTCTGCACTGGGGCACAGTGACCTAGAGATCAGGATATTTGCATTTTGGTCTTGTGTCTGGCAGCAAGATCCTTGTTCCCGGCCTCTCATGGGAACAGGGAGTTAGTACATCCGGGGATCCTATGCTTTGGTTCTATTCAATTTTTTTGAATCACTGAGGCTAAATAGTTCCAGTCATGGGACAAGACATTGTGACAAAACAGTGGCACCTGTTTTTTCCTGTGAGTTCATGTAGCTCCTAGGTGACCTCACACTATCTGGATCTAGATTACACACACACACACACACACACACAGCTCACAACTCCTATTGGTAAAATCATATCTACTGTGCTCAGTGGTGAAGGGGACACCTGTAAGCCCAGAGTTAGCCAACGTTAGAGAAGATATTAATCTGCTAGCACTATCATAACAAAATACCAAGGACTGGGTGACTTCAACAAGACAAATTTATTTTCTCATAATTCTGGAGGCTGGAAGTTCCAGATCAAGGTATTGGCAGGGCTAGTTTCTCCTGAGGCCTCTCTCTTTGGCTTTTAGACAGCCACCTTCTCACTGTGTCCTCACACGGCCTTTTCCCTGTGTGCGTGACCCCTGGTGTCTCTTCCTCTTCTAATAGAGACACGAGTCCTATTAGATTAGGGCACTACCTTTACCACCTCATGTAACCTGAATTACCTCTTTAAGAGCACCATCTCCAAATGCAGTCACACAAGGGGTTAGGGCTTCACCATGAGAATTTTGGGAGGATACAGTTCAGTCCGTAACGTTCTATCCTCTGCCTCCACTCCCTCCAGATTCATGTCCTTCTTACATGCAGAGAATCATAGGCCTTTGATCTTCAAGACACAGTATCCCATGAAATGTTAACTAGCATTTTTTGAAAAATGGATTGCTGGTCCACTACACTTGAGAAACACTGATACTCTATCTCTTTTGAGGGGATTCACAATGCATTTTATCTTTGCTTATTTTTATTTATTTATTTATTTATTTATTTATTTATTTATTTATTTTTTGTGAGGAAGATCAGCCCTGAACGAACATCTGATGCCAATCCTACTGTTTTTGTTTTTTTTTGCTGAGGAAGATTGGCCCTGGGCTAACGTCCGTGCCCATCTTCCACTACTTTATATGGGATGCCACCACAGCATGGCTTGGCAAGCAGTGCGCGCCCCGGGTCCGAACCTGCAAACCCTGGGCCGCTGAAGCAGAGTACGTGCACTTAAATGCTGTGCCACTGGGCTGGCCCCTACAATGCATTTTATTTTACTAAAGGCTCTATTAAATTTTCTGTAATACAGAAATGTTTTCACTTTATTTAGCTCAATTTTCCCCAAACTAAATTTGCCATAGTTGGCTTATTATTTTACAGAATATTTAATAACGTATAAAGGGGTTTTAGTGTTTCCTTGGACATTAAGAAATAACAATTTAATCTGATTTTCCATTATGTCATGATGTCAAATATAAAAACTTGTTACCAAGGAGGATCACTGAATTTTGGGTCTGCTTGGACTTCTCAGAAAGTTTTGATCCTACTGAACGGAACTGCATCTCTAAATGGCTTCCATACATTCTAGTTCTCTACAGTGGAGCTTAATAGAATGAGGCTGCTCTCTCTTTCCAAGTATATCCCTTCACATATGCAACAGAAGTTCTAGAGCGCCTGATAATGGTCGTTTTTCTCCAGTAAGCATAATAGGGAATCAAAGTTTGGGCAGATTCTGGGCAAAAGTGTGAACAGACATAGGTACAGTCTGGGGGAAGCAGTTAGGGAGAAATCGCAGCTCATGTCTTGCATTTCCCCAGTCTGTGAGCCCTCAGCCTCGCTTCTCAGGCTGTGCCCTCAAAACGATGGTGAAGGAAAAACCCCCAGGTCCTTAGGTGAGGAGACTGGAATGTGAAGCTATTGGAGTGGGTTGACTCGTCAAGTGCAAAGGCGCAGAAGTCAGGAGAGTGCCTGAGTCAGGTGTGTGTCAGAGAGGAGGGATTTAGGAACCAGGGTTGTGGGAAGGAGACAAAGCTGTAGACAAGGAATCTTCACGGAAGGAGAGGCTGGGCAGCGAAGAAGGAGGATTAAGAGCTGAAACCCAAGAGGAGGGATAGAGAAGAGGCGAATTACATGGGAATTTTCTGTTTCCTTATTTCTCAATTGGGAAAATGAAATATGGTGAGAAAGAGTTTTCGCGTCAAATTGCGTAATAATGTCAAATTTAATGAGGACTACAAAGGAGGAAGATAACAAGACAGGCGCTTACAGGGAGCCCCAGGGCCTGGAAGGCCAGAGAGATGGAGAGGAAGTTTGTCAGGGGCTAGAGTGATCAATGCTGAATACCAAAGCATCTGGCAGCCTTATTTCTTTACTTAGTTCCATGGATAGACTTCAGCTTCCTATCTGAGACTTGTGGCCTGAGAAGATCTGGACAGCAATTTTATAAAGGATTTAGCCCTATGGTCTAAGGACAACTGGATTGTGGAGGACATGAGCCATCTCACAATGCAGGTGGAGGGATGGTAGGACACAAATGTGGAACCTGAGTACCATGAAGTCTTCGACAAGCTTGATAGGAAAGGCTGCAGACATCACCCTAAAATCTATTTTTTTCTAAAATGAACAATCTTTCAATATGTCAGCCAGCCAATATGGAATAGACTTTCCAGATAGGTGGTGAGCACTCCATTATTGGAGATGTGCAAGCAGAGATGGTATTTTGATCATTTGTCAGAGACACTTGGAAAACAAGAGAGGAGTAGACTTGGCTGGAGAAAACTTTGCACTTGAGATGAGAATCCCTGGGATCAAGTGTGGCCTCCACCACATACTTATTCCTTCTTACCTTTCTAATTTAATTGTTTTCATTTGTTTAATGAGTACCGTAATGCCCACTCCAGTGATGTGACTATCAAAAGAGAAACTGACCAAATTTTCATCATAAGCTTTGAAGTGATTTATCCATGTATTATGAGGGAGTATAAATTTTAATTTAAACATCTTAGCAATATAGACACTCTGCTTATCCATAACAGGACATGTATTCAGTCCTCCTGGGAGGCCCGGAAAGGGGAGTCATTATCCCTCTCAAAGTGCGTGTTCTTCTCTCTTTTCTTACCATCACTCGACTCTTTGAACCGACCTTGGAACCTGTCCAAAAGAGGCATAGCTAGAGAGACATAACCTCGCCCCATTGCTATGCCTGACTTCTGGGGAAACTCTGCTCCTCTCCTTCAACATGTGTCTTCTGTTCACAGAGGATCTTGTCACTCAAAGCCTTCTGGCCTACAAAAAACTGAGAGTATGTGACATGGGAACATTGTTCTTCACCAAACTCTACTCCTGCCCAAACAAACATACTGAGGGAGAGGATGAGGCTTTTAAAACATACATCTTTTTGTCTCTCATCCTTTGCTTATCTTCTCCCTGGAGTCTCAGCAAACTGCTGACTCTTGTTACCTGCTAACACCTCTCTTCAAGGTACTGTAATTTCCTTCTTGTATGACCAGCTAATCCCCTGCTCTTGTCCAGGGTCCTAGGGGATTTTGAGCTCTGGGCCCCAGTCCTGTCCTGGATTTTGTGTCACCTTGATTCCCAGGACCCCTCTCCTCTCAGCGCTTTGTGACAGCATTTTGATCCAGACAATCAAAGCCCCTTCTAATCACAGCTATCCTGCACATACGCCCTCCACTGGCCAGAATGTCCTCCTCACGGCGTAGTGGGTGAACTCCCCCTCCCTCGACATCTCCCATTTCGACCCTACCCTCTGACAACTTCCCTGCCACCTCCAGTGCTCCCCAGTAAGCATGGTCACCCAACACATTCTTCTCCTCTCTCAGCTGAGTGCCCTGCTCCCAGTCTCCTGTTCTCTTGTTCCAATTTTCTTGCACTTCCAGGGTGTGACTACACCTTTGCTCTTTTCCTCTTTCCCCATCAGTATCTCTTGCCCATGGTAATTGCTTATTTTGGCCAGGCTGGCCTTTTTTCCTGACAATACCAACATCCATTTCTTCCCATCTCTGTGAGTATTTTGCCTTATCCCATCAGCAAACATTAAATAACCTGGGAGTGTGTGACCAAGAGAAGGGGAACTCCAAACTTTTATCTTTGTTTTATCCTATTCGTACTATTTACTCTCTATATGGAAATAATAGGATTTATTTGGGTATGGGGTTTATGGGCTAGTTTTTGTTTTCTTTTCACCGCTCTCTCTGAAAAATAGATCTAAAGTCAGTTTAAAAAACAAAACTAGACATAAAACTCTTCTGAATGGAAAATAAGAGAGAACTAACATCCTAATAACTAAGCAAATAGTCCTCTAATTACAGTAAACTCTGATTTCCCTGTGAATACCAAACCTAATCTTCCTCTTCTGGATCTTACAACACATGCCCCATTTCAGGTCCTCCTTAAATAACACCAACCTATTGCAAAACTCTTCTAACTCATCTTTCTTACTTCAACAGATCCCCAATCCAGTCTAAAACACAGATTTGACCATGTCAGCACCCTCCTTATGAATGTCATTGGCTCCCATTTATTTTCTTAGTAAACACCTGAGTTCCCAGTTTGGATTCAACCCTATATGCAATCTCCGTCAATCCTGTTTACTATCCTGATATTACATTACTGCTTTCAAAGGAATTACTCGCTACTGCTTCAAAACACTGCATAGCTTCCTTTCCCTTATTTTTATACTGTATATGCTGGCTGGATGTCTTATAGACGCAGGTACTGAAAAAAAGGTGACCTGTCCTTGAAGCCAGTTCCAAGTCCGTCTCCTTCATTATGTCTTTCCTGACGTTCACAAAGTGAGGAGACCTTTTACATCCCAGCAGCAACATAGCTGCAATCTCCTTATAACACTCTATTTTTATTAATCATTGTTTCTTATCTCTCCCCTTCCCTTTACCCAACCACATTGGACTAGATACCTCCTAAGGGCAGGGACTTCAAGTGTCATAAAGCACTCAGAACAACACTTTTCATTTTTTGCAACTGATTGTCTGAACTAGAGTGAGTCTCTGAGATAGTCTGGCATCTAGCTACCAGATTTCATTAATTCATTTGGATGAAGGTACAAAACAGGGACTCAAGCAATACTTGTTTAAGTAATCTGTCAATATGAACACAGCTTGATATTAAGCTTTGGTGAAAGAGAGAGATGAAGCAGAAATAAACCAGATCAGTTCCTACCCTCGATAGTGAGGGCGGCAGGCACAAGCATATACAACAAATGGGAGGGAAGAGGGGAAAAAATGGGGATGGAAAATTGAGAAGTAAATTATATTGCTTACTGGGGGTAGAATACAACGTCAGGATTCCCAGTTAGACCTTTGTGATCAAGGTGTGAGAAGAGCCATTCTGTATGTCTCTGACCTGAAGCAGGCTTCCTGATTAACAGTATGCACTGTTATCATTGACTATATTTATATGAGTAACGATGTACCCTGAAGATGGTCAGCCTCTGGGAAGACGACTTTAGGTGAAAAGTCCTTCCTAGTTCTGTTCCTAAAAAGTAAGCTGACATCTTTCCTCAGCTACCTGGCCAATGATATGGAGGAGGACAACTGGGTCCCTAAACAAGCCATATTTGTCTTCTCTGGGAAGAACTACCAGTGTCATAATTTCCACAAGCTGTGATTCTATCTCATCCACCGCATGCCCTAGAAGACTTGAGTTTCCCTGGAGGAGTGTGTGGAGGTGGGACTGAGGGGATTTTCAAGAGTTGTTGGACTAGATTGGAGAGAAGGGGAAAATGGCATATGAGAGTCGGGATTTGGGGCCTGGAAAGAATTCGATGCTGGATGAGAAAAAAGAGAGCTCCATCTATCTGTAGAGTCATAATCTTTGCTGTTGTATGTTGTCTTTCCAGATTCAGGCTTATGATCCAGAATACTGGGTGTGGGGGTAAAATCTCACCGTTGCTCTCTAGAACCTCCCTTGATGAGACAGGCCCGAGATATTCAGCCTGAGGAGATCAACACCAGCAGCTGTTTTCCAATGTGCAATCTGTCAACTTTACAAAATAAATGCCAGACTCACAAACACTCCTTTAGAAGACAAGGTGAGTAAATGAGTAGTGAGATAACTCATTATGTTTGTGTTAATCAGAATATTTAAAGATGGGCTATTTTCAGTGTAGTGAGGCAGTTTTATATTCTATATTGCAATAGAATTTTATAAATATGGTTCAATGTAAAAACTGAGACATTTCTGGCTGAAATGAATGTTAAATACCAAAGAAGCACAACATGTAACAATAAAATTTGTGTCACATGAAGAAGAAATGTCGAGGAGTTATGAAACTGTAGTCAGAAGAATTAGAAAATAAATTGTGCAGAGATTTTACATTTACATACTCAATGTGATTACATTGCAGTCAAAAAATTGTTTCTACAAACTAATATAAAAAATGGCATCAAAGCTATAGAATTGTTATCAACAACTTAATATAGGACAGATATTTTACTAGTTTATTTTGAAAATGTTAGTCATATATTTACTATATTTAATTTAGAAGAGATTTTTGGTTTTGAAAATGTGCTATTCATAAAACGTTTTGCAATGGATGTTTCATGTCATATATATGTTAATATCCTTTATAATTTTTCTTTGAGATGATTTTTGCTCTTAGACCTATTAAAGTCATATAGCTAGACGGAAGTTCTGTAACAGTTCTGTAAATGTACATATTTTTATTAAATGTTTCATTTTCAATATTGAATGGTTAAAATTTAGTTGTACTTTTTAACTTATCTTGATATAATTCTCTGGTATTTTAAATGATTAAATAGCACAAGGTAATGCAACCATTTTAACGCAAATAAATATCATAAATCAAAATACTTTACTGGAAATGATTGTGTGTCAATATAATGAAGATGAATGTCCTCTCAACCTTAATTTTTGTGTAATAGCACTGGCTTTGGTTGGATCCTTGCTACTAATGATATCGTTGTTTAATGGGGTTGTGGTTATTTGATCAAAGATCTTAACTACAAAAAAATCTTAAGTTTCTTTTTCACATTGAAAAATGTAGTAGTGGGCAGTAGGGATCTTCTTTTAAGGGAAACGTAGTTACACAGCAAGGGAAGAAACATGTGAAGAGAAACTGCATATTGGCATGAACCCCGCTTTACAGTGATGCTTATTTCTGCTTTTCTTAGCCCCTTGACCTTTAGTCAATAACAGACAGGATAGAATTTAGACCAAAAATCATTAAATTAAAACAAAGAAGGACACTTTACAATGCTAAAGGCTCTAATCACAATGAATGCAGCCACTTTTATGATGCAGACCTTAAGGAGAAATATACAGAAACACAGTAAAAATAGGAAACTTTAGCACATCACTCTCAGTGTTAAATAGTTAGAGGGGGATAATCTAGGCAAGCATATAAAAGTTTTAGATAATGGAACCAATAATCAATAACAAATTTAGAGATACACATCACCATCTGTACCCAGATGATAGAGAATATAACTGATTTTCAAGTTAAAAAAGATGATTTGTAAAAGTTGTCCATATATTAGATCAAAATAACATTTTTAATACAGTTTTACAAATTACCAAAAACAGCATTCTTTGACCAAGATGAGATAAAATTAGAAATGGTTAATTAAAAAGTCTCTTCTGCCATAATATTTAAGAATCTATTTTATCTAAATCTTGGGTCGATGGGAAAATGTGAAATACACTTAATTGTAAACTATATTGATAACAATACCATTAAAAATACAACATTGGAATATACGGCATAAACTGAAGTATTACTCAGAGGAAAAGTCATAACGTTAATAGTGTATATCAATAAAGATCAGTTAATTAATTATCCAATTCAAACACTAGAAAGAGTACTGCAAATGAAAGCAAAAGAGGGAATTAGAGATGAAAACAGAGGTTAATGACAGAAAATAGAAGTAACAAAAACGTTGTGTACTTGAAAACAATTCACAAAATAGACACATTACAAACCAATCTAACTGAGATAAACACTCAAAATAAAAAGAATGGAAAGGACAGAATAACTATTGAAAGAAGAAATTTAAAAAAATCATTAGACCACTTTGCAGAACTCCTAGAAAATAAATTTGAAAGCTTACAGATCTATAATATACCTAAATAGGCCTTAGTAGTGATAGTAAGTCCAGAGGGATCTTTTTCTCAAGTAATACAAAGTGTTATCAGAGAAATCCCCACCCAGAGAGCGCCAGGCCCGGAGGTGTGACAGAGATATTCTACCAAAACTGTAAAGAGCAGATTAAACATTGCTTAAATAGTTCAGAGAATAGGAAAAGAAGAATTTATACCATCTTTCTAGAAAATATATATAATGCTGATAACCCAACTTGCTCAGGCTTGCAGACATGCAAAACTTTAGGCCAAATGTACTTACAATATTGATATTGATGTAAAAATATTATATAAAATGCTTGCAAATTGAATCCAACACCACATTTAAAAAATAGCATGTAATAAACAAGTGGTGTTCATTCCAGTAAGGTAAGGATAATTTAATATGATGAAACACTTTAATTAATCAACCATATTAATGATTATATTGGATTAGGCCATGGAATTTGCAATTTGCCATGTCTGGCTTTAAACCTCGTTCCATCAATCCTAGCTGCATGAAAATAGCCCAGTTTCTTAGTGTCTCAGAGAGTCTCTGTTAATAGGATTGTGAAGAGGTTAAATTAAAACAATCCGTGTAAAGACCCTCACACAAAATAGATAGGCCATTATATAGTAATGCTAATTACATAATAAAATTCACATTATATAAAAGTTATTACATAATTTATAAGTTATGTAATAACTTTTATTATCCAAGTGAAAATTCTCATCATAGTGATCAAACAACTCAGCGCAGAAAGAAGTTACCTTCCCAGTGTCACTCCCTCAGTGACCTCATTACCCGCTCCGTCCATTCTGCATTATCTTACAGCCAGTTGTTGAGGCTATGCAGGAATGGGGAGACTCAGTCTAGAAAATGGTTCTCAAATGTAGACGTGTATTAGAATCACCTAGAAAAGGAACACAGAACACAGAGGCCCAGGCTCATTAAAATAGGGTAGGCCTGGGCCTTTGTAAAGAAAATTGTGCAAAACCGATTTCCCTAGGTGTTTGTAATACCGACCAAAGTTTGAGAAGCCGTTGATTTAGAAGCTTTGAAAGAGCTGGAAGATAAAACTTAGGAAGTGTCAACTGATGGGGAGGGACAGGAGAAGGGATGCCACTCATTGTTTCTTAAGTGGCAGTAACTCGAACTAAAGACAAAGTGAAAGAATTAAAAAGCTTTTAATTATGATGAGATGCAATATGTGATATTTTAAGGTTAATTGGTTGACTAAGTGGTGTGCTGGAGTCAGCTTGTACGTACCAGCACTTGAGGGTTGGTTATTAAATATTGAGAGATGTTGCAAGCTGATTGTTAAAGGTAGCTTGAATTTGGCCACTTGAGTGTATTTACACTGCAAAAATTGATAAATGCTGCAGATCAGGGCTCCCACCCACCCTCTCCACAGAGAACTGGTTGATCAGCATGCTACCACTCCTTGTCCCCTAAATACATAATAATCAGAGAAAATATAATCGCTTATTTATTTTATAGCCTTTTAAAATTTTGTAATCATATTAAACAAGCCTATTTTTAGAATTTATAATTTAACATTATCAGATAAATTAGGAAAGGAAAATTTGTATTTACTTTAGCTATAATTTATATGTGGTAAAATAAGGCTTACTGGGTTTTCTTTTTTTGTTTGTTTTGCTAAAAGCTTTATTGAGGGGCCGGCCTGCTGGCGCAAGTGGTTAAGTGCTTGAGCTCCACTGTGTAGCCCAGGTTTCGCAGGTGTGGATCCCGGGCGCTCACCAATGCACTGCTTGTCAAGCTGTGCGGCGTACCATATAAAGTAGAGGAAGATAGGCACGGATGTTAGCTCAGGGCCCATCTTCCTCAGCAAAAAAAAAAAAAAGAGAGAGAGAGGAGGATTGAAATCGGATGTTAGCTCAGGGCTGATCTTCCTCAAAAACAAAGCTTTATTGAGATATAATTCACAAACCATACAAATCACCCACTTAAAGTACACAACTGAGTGGGTTTTAGTATATTCATTCACCGAGTTATGCAACCATCACCTCAACTTTAGAGTATTTTCATCACCCTCCAAAAGAAACTCTGTACCCACTAGCAGTCACTTGCCATTTCTCCCCAACCCCCAGCCCTAAGGAATCCTAAGCTATCTGTCTCTATGCATTTGCCTATTCTTGAAATTTCATGTAAATGAAATCATATATTATGTGGTCTTTTGTGACTGGCTTCTGTCTCTTCATATGATGTTTTCAAAGGTCATTCATATTATGGCAAGTATTAGCACTTTATTCCTTTTTATTGCTCAGTAATACTTCATTATATGTGTGGAAATGTCATGTTTGTTTATCCATGCATCAGTTAATGGGCATTTGGGTTATATCCACTTTTGGCTATTATGAATAACGGTGTAATCAACATTCACATACAAGTATGGACATAAGTTTTCAATTCTCTTGGTTTTTTACCTAGGAGTGGGATTGCTGGGTCGTATAGTAACTCTAGGCTTAAACTTTTTTAAAAAACACCTTTATTGAGATATCTTTGACATAAAAATTGTATATATTTAAGGTGTGAAACTTGATGTTTTAATATATATATACATTGTGCAAAGATCACTACAGTCAAGCTAAGTATTCATCCATCACCTCTGCATAGTTCCCATTTCGAGTGTGTATGTTGAGAAGATTTGAGATCTAGCCTCTTGGAGAATTTCAAGTATATAACAACATATTTTTAAGTACCCTCACCATGCTGTACATAGGACTCTATAACACTAATCTTGCATAACTGTAACTTTATAACCTTTGACCAACATCATTTCTCCCTCCCCCAACCCCTGGCAACCTCCATTCTACTCTCTGTTTCTATGAGTTTGGCTATTTTAGGTTCCACATATAAGTGAGATCATGTAGTATTTCTCTTTCTGCATCTTGTTTATTTTGCTTAGCATAATGTCCTCCAGCTTCATCCATGTTGTCAAAAATGGTAGGATTTCTTTCTTTTTTAAGGCTGATTAATATACCATCATGTGTGTCGCATTTTTTTATCCATTCATCTGTCAAAGAACATTTAGTTTTTTTCCATATCTTGGCTATTGTGAATAATGCTGCAATGAACATAGGAGTGCAGATACATCTTCAAGATAGCGATTTCATTTCCTTTGGATACATACCCAGGAACGGGATCGTTGCGTCATATGGTAGATCTATTTTTAACTTTCTGAGGAAGCTCCATATTGTTTTCAGTAATGGGTGCACTAATTTTTATTCCTACCAGCAATGTACCAGAGTTTCCTTTCCTCCATGTCCTTACTGACACTTATCTTTTGTTTTTTTGATAATAGCCATTCTAACAAGCGTGAGGTCATTTCTCATTGTGGTTTTGATTTGCATTTCCCTGACTATTGGAAATGTTGAGCACCTTTCATATACTTGTTAGCCATTTGAATTTCTTCTTTTGAGAAGTGTCTATTTAGATCCTTTGCCCATTTTTAAATCAGGTTATTTGTATTTTTGGTATTGAGTTGTATGAGTTCATTGTATATTTTGGTTATTAACCTCTTAGTATATGGTTTGCAAATATTTTTTCCCATTTTGTAGACTGCCTTTTCACTTTGTTGATTGTTTACTTTGCTGGGTAGCTTTTCAGTTTGATGTAGTCCCATTGGTCTGTTTTTCTTTTGTGGCCTGTGCTTTTGGGGTCACATCCAAAAAATTATTGCCAAGGCTAACGACAAGAAGATTTTTCCCTACATTTGCTTCTAGGACTTTTATGGTATTAGGTCTTACATTTAAGTTTTTACCCCATTTTAAGTTGATTTTTGTGTATAGTGTAAGATAGGGTCCAGTTTCATTCTTTTGCATGTAGGTATCTAGTTTCCTCAACAACATTTTTTGAAGAGACTGTCTTTGCCCCATTGTGTGTTCTTGGCACCCTCGTCAATGACCAGTTGACTGTAAATGCACTGGTTTATTTCTGGGTTCTTTATTCTGTTCCATTGGTCTATAGGTCTGTGTTTATGCCAGTACCGTCCTGTTTTGGTTACCATAACCTTGCAGTATACTTTGAAGTTAGAAGTGTGATGCTTCCAGCTTTATTTTTCTTGCTCAAGATTTCTTTGGTTCTTTGGGGTCTTTTGTGGTTCTGTATGTCCGTTTATATATAAAACATGAGGAAACAAGCTCAAACCAAAAGAATTTCTCAAAAGAAAGAGTATAGAATTTAAAAGGCTGAAGAAAATAGAGGTTTAAAGTTTCAAGTATATTAGTGTGCTCCTATGAGCACACTAAATTAAATATCACTGAAGGCTGCTAAGATTAGAATAAACACATACAATTGCTGAGACATCAATGACAGACTGTGTCAGAGATATTTATTGGGAAATATTGGGTGAATTTTCAGCAAAGACTGTTGCTCAGCTATTACTTTCCATTAATACCATAACATGCTAGTGTGTGGTATGAAACATTAACTGATAGAACAAATAAAGCTAATGAAGTATCTTTCACTATAACTTGACTAGTACTTGGGCCATTTACACATGATGATGTAAATATGAAGGAAGATATTTTTTTGTCTTCATTTGCAAGAAATACAACTAATTCTGAGCTACATAAAATTCTGAAAGATTACATTGTCAACAAATAAGGTCTTCAGCTAAAGTTTTGCACAGTAGTATGTTGTGATACTGAACCCATAATGACAAGAACACGTGCTAGAGTGGTTCTCCAGGTTAAAGAGCTTGCACTACAATGCAAATCACTTCTTCCTTCATGGAGAAAGTCTCACCATGAAAAGAAAATCAGTTGAACTAAATAGTTTTCTTCTTGACAATAAAAATTGTGAATTATATAAGGCTAATGCATTACCTCTCAGACATTATGTTTATTATATGAAAATACGGATGTTGATCCTAACAATGGTTGCTGTCCATAGTTATGAAGAAGAAATGATCTGTTGAATATTTCAACTATAGAACAAACTCATACTGTTTCTGCAAGATTTGTAACCAGTTTGATTTCAAATTTTAAAGATATGAATTAGCCAACCTTATTTGTCTGATATCCTCAGTAATTTTAATGATTTTAATACTTCCATTCAAGGAAGGAATGACAAATGTTTTTTATGAACAAAGATCAAAAACAAAAGTTAGATACTTGGATGAACAGAGTTTCTACAAATTGTTATGACATATATCATGATTTAACAATTATCAATAGGTGGTGATAATTTTGATATTGAATGTCTTTGAAAACATATCACAGACCAAAAAATTGGTCCTCAGACAAGAGTGGGTAACAAATTTCAGTAGAGAATTTGGTGATTGTGTGACTATAGGTGGAGTCATTGGGACACAAAGGGAAGCATAAAGTTTTTGAGCCTCGTGACTGAGAAAATGAAGCTCCTTGGACAGAAATAGGGCAGTGTGGAGGAGGATCTGGGCTGTGGTGAGAGATTCTGGGTTGAGCTTGGACCATTCGAGTGTAAGATGATGGTAGAAAATTCAGATATAGGGTCCATCAGGAGACTGGAGCTCTGGGCCTAAAGCTAAGGGCATGCCAAAGAGAGGTGCAGTTGAGTCATGGAAATGCCGAGACATTAAAAGAAAAGAATGAATGTACTATGAGATCTGAGCACCTATATTTTATCCCATAGTGACTTCAATAAAACTAGTTTATACTTTCCATTAATACTGTTATTCTCTACCTAATTTAAACTTTTCTAATATTGTACAGGAGAAAGAAACAGAAAATGATGATGATGATAACAATAATGATAATAAAATAATGACGATATAATTATCAATGATAATAATAAAAACAAATCCTGATGTTCCAAGTGCAGTTTTTATCACATAAGAAAGTAAAGGTACAGAGGGGTTAAGTAACTTGCTGAAAGTCACTTAAATAACATGAGGTAGAGTTGAGGTTTGAATTTAGGAAGTTTGGTTTCAGAGTTTGTATTCTTACCCATTAACCACCAACCACCAACTATGGTGAGGTGAACCTTGCTCAGAATCATTAACACTAAGCCACACAATGTCTTGGGAGCATATGTGTCTCCCAGGAAAAAAACAAAAACCAAAGAATCAAAGCAAAAAAAGCACTTCTCTTTCTCAAAGCCTTCTCTAAAAAGTATAAACCAATGTCTCTCAAACCATAATGTGCATTAAAATCCCCCTGGGGACCTTGGTAAAATGTGGAATTTGACCAAGCATGTCTTAGGTGAGACTGAGCTGACATCTGTGGCCAATCTTCCTCTTTGATTTTGCTTGAGGAAGATTAGCCCTGAGCCAACATCGGTGCCAGTCCTCCTCTACCTTGCATGTGGGTCGAAATAAAAATAAAGGATAGCATTTTCCTTGATCTCCTTTTATTCTGTGGTAGGGCAGGGTTGCATCTCCCCAGTCACCTTTGTGGGTGAGAATTTTATTTTCGTTTTTGTTATTTTTTGAAAGACAGAGATGGAGAGATAAAATAATGAAATAGTGTTAAGCTATACGAGATGATGAAAACCAACAACAGAAAGTCTATAATTTAGCAGATTATTTGGAGGGACCTGAAAGCCCTTTATCTCCGCAGCATCAAAGAGTGCCACCCTGACGGACCCTACTGACCAGGGGCACCGGGGACAGGAGGGAGGAAGATGTAAGAGGATGAGGGTCCCTGTCACCAGCAGAGGTGAACTGTGTGATTAGCCCAAAAGGTGATGGAAAAAGAAGAGTTGTGCTTCTCTGGAACCTTCTGGTTAAGTAACAACCCAGTCAGATGAAGACAGAAGAGTCGGGCTGGCATCTAGTGGCGACAAGAGGTAATGGTACAGAGCATAGAAGCCAAAGGCCAGAGCTTTGCCACTATTCATTGCCCCAACCTTTGAACATAGTAATGACTTCAGCTCCCTGTATTTGTCAAGATCTTTCAGTTATAAGTGACAGACTATAAGCCAGATTAAGCAAAAAGAAAAAGGAACTTATTGACGGATGGAATAGGAAGGATGGGACGAGTGAGAATTAGCTCTGCTGGAACTAGGGGTCAAATGATAACCACTCCCTCTCTTTCCCTCAAAAACATGCCTGCTTCCCCCAAACTCTTGGCTCTCCTTCTCCCTCCTTCCACTAGCATGTGGGCATTTTTCTCTCCTAATGAAGGTGGGCTTCATTCATGAGTATGAGGTAGAAAGCCTCAAAGAGCTCTGTGTCTGTGTGTCGGGGATATTTTCTCTTTTGCTCATGTCTTTAAGTGAGATGAGTGGGGCAGGGTATGACCTTGCAGACAAGCCTGCAATTTGGGGTAAGTTTAATTTAGGGGAGTGTTAGTAAGCCCACTTGGCAACAGACCTTAGAAAAACGAAAGGTGACTTGAGAAGATCAGCACAGAGAGATGAGCATCCACCACTTCTTTCATTGTTATGTTTATTTGTAATAAATGTGATATTTGGTTCTCCATTAGTTTGATTCCTTTGTTTTCAATTTTGTTCCAAATTTGGGTGCAGCATAAGGGTGTGTTATTTATTATACACCCTCAAATTCCAAAGGAAATAGTTTTCAGAATTGAGTAGTGAAAAGAATAAGCAAGTGTAGTACTCTGTTACCCATTAATCACATTTTCCATACTTATCAAATTTAATGTGAGGGCCAAATTCCCTAAAGAGAAGAGAGAGAAAAAAGGTTAGTAGCATAAGGACAGGGGCATTGATTCACAATACCTTATCTTCCAAATGAAGGCCTGAGAAAGTGAGCTGCCTTTATGATTCCCTTTAAACCCATCTCTTTTCCATTCCTGTTTATCACCACCACAGTCTGCACATTCCTCCTCTATGTCTTGATTATTCAAAAAGTGTTCTGTGAAATTTTTAGCACAGAATCTTTCATCCCCTAACCCATGCCCTTTTCAATCTCTTCCCATTCAACATAGCAATGCCATATTTTTCCATCACAAAGTAAAAGGTAACCATAGCAATAATGCTATGCATAACAATTCACATAATTCACACTCTCTGCTCAAATTCTCACTAGGTTTACACTGCCCATACACTATAGTCTATTCTTACTTTGGCGTTTAATTTACCGGAAGTCCCGCCTTTGCCTAACTCTCCACCCCTTTGTGAAACTGTTCTCTAAATGCGTAACATTCCTTTCAACGCAATTTTTCTCTTTATTATTTCTCTAAAGACATTACACATTACCTCTATTCCAAATGATTTCGCAAGGTGTGAGCCCTGTGTAGAGCGCCCATTCTATTTTCTTTTGCATTTTTTTCTTTAAGAAACATTTAACTTGCTCTTCCTTCAAGAGACTCCCCACCCTGACCCCCATATGGGGCTCACCTTTGATGTGTATCTGATCTACTCTCTTTGTTCAGGGTTGCAAACATACAAGCAAATATAATGCTCCTATGAGCCAGGCTGGTAAGATACGTAAGTGAAGTGGGCCCCCTTCACCACAACAGAGAGGGGGGAACTACAGCAATCTGGAAGGCCAGAACTCCATTTGGATGGGCAGCTACTCCTAGGCAGCTGTTGCTTGCTTCTTGCACGTGAAATCCTAACTTACTATTATTATAATGTTTGATTTTTCCTTAAAAGTTGAAAATCTATACTTTAGGTAAAATCTGATTTTTTTGTAATACTGTCAACCATTTCAAACTTACTAAAATACTGTTTTGTTTGAACAAAACCAATTCTGTTTTTTATGATCTATTATCATCTTTGTATGCATATCTTCTTTTTGGCAAATAAGACCACAAACTTCTGAAGAGTCTGGGGTCTGTTTCATATAACTCTCTATTTTCTTGGTAGCTATTATTAGGGCTCTGCACT
Source organism: Ceratotherium simum simum (assembly GCF_057802395.1). Lineage (NCBI taxonomy): Eukaryota > Metazoa > Chordata > Mammalia > Perissodactyla > Rhinocerotidae > Ceratotherium > Ceratotherium simum. The sequence goes on from NC_141903.1 coordinate 28,749,115, forward strand.
GAGTAGGCTTGGGGCATTCCTTTAAGGTTAGTGACTACGATTCTGTATAGATTCTGACCAAGACTAGCATTCTTCAGTTTTCTTTTTTTTCCAGAGGATTTACATTGTTCATAAATTGGGGGCATCTCTCAGGATTGTGAGTCTAAGTTTCCAGGATTTTTCTTAAATCATTGCTAAGAGCAAAGACAGGGGAATTTCTCTCCTCCTTCCATGACACAAAAGAGCATAAGCACTGTTCTTTTTGTCTCAAGATATAAAAATGGCATGAACACCAAGTTTATACATGCCAAGTCACGTCGGGAATTAAAGCAAATATACAGGCCACCGCACCACCCCTGCCTTTGGCATCAATGTTCTCCGTGTTCCAGAAATAGATATGTTTGATAAGAACTGTGCTCATATTGGCTCCAATGTTACTGAACCATTTTTGCTTTTTAACCAACAGGGCCTCCTCATTTATTTTTGGATTGAGCTGCTAGACTGTTCATAGCACATCTGGCAGACTTACTGGGTAGGAAGGAAGGAAGGAAGAAAAAGACAAAAGAAGGAAGGAAATAGTTCCTTCCATCTCTTCCCATTTCAACCAGGACAGCTCTGAGGTATTATCTTTGAGCTACTGAGACTTTTTCAAGACCCCTGGGTAAGGCTGGAAGACATCTCAGAACCATCTTTGTGGGAAGTTGTTGGGTTGTAGCCCAGCAGAGGATCAAGGCCCACACTGTACCTTTGCATCAACCTACATTACTTTCCAGAAGCCCAGGCCACTGTGCGTGAATTCCTCTTAGACTGCTCTCTCTATGAGTGTGTGTCCAAAACCAGAGTGTGGAAAAAGGCTTATGTAGAAGAGCTAAGAAGACACTTTCAAATGTCTTGCCTAATTAGCCACTGCCTGAAAACCAACATCAACTGCATTAGGGAAGAATGATAACGTAATTTAGTTATTCTACGTAGTCTGGTAACACTGATGAATTCTCATTCATCTTTCTTTGAAACCAATGGTAACGATTTGGTTAATTCACATTTTTCCGTTCCCGTAAAGGAAAACCTTTAAAGGACATTTCAATCATCCTCCGAGTCTAGTATTTGCTCCGAAGATGAGCAAATATTTCCTTTATTGGACCAGCTTCTACATCCTGTTTCTTTCATAGCTCAGCAATAACCCTCACAGGATGAGAACATGATGCTGGAAGCCCATGAAATCTCTTGTCAAAGGGAGATGTGCGTTAAAGAGCGGAGTTAGCTCAGCAGATTTTGGATGCTCAAATCAGTTCTTGGGAAGTAACCGAGAAGCCCTTGGAATATCCTGCCTGATAGGAGTGTCTTTGTAATCTTGGGCCATGGGCCAGGCCAGACAGTTTATGCTTCGGTGGATGCCTCCTTTTGTTCACCTGGGGTCCTGAGCTACTGTATCATTTGAGCTGTGGGGCGGGGGTTGGGGAGGGGCTGGAGACTAAGTAGTTGTCAGTCATGCAGGTGCTGCTTGGCTAGGGTGACTGGCCCCCAAGAAGAAGCCTGAACACCAAGGCTTTGGTGCCCAGGTCGGCATACTTTGTACATGTCGTCACACATCACAGCCGGGAGGATCAAGCGCTGCCTGTGTGAGTCCACTGAGAGTGGACAACAGGAAGCTCATGCCTGGTCTCTCCCAGACTCTGCCCTGTGAGCTTTCTGCCTTTGCTGACTGTAATCTGCAGCCTTCCATTGTAATAAACTGCTACTACACGGATAACAGTTTTTCTATGTTCTGTTAGTCATACTAGTGAATCATCAAACCTGAGGGTAGTCTTGGGGACCCCCAACACAGAAGATCTCAATGGAAGAATTATTGACAAGACATGAGACTGATTTGTAAAGAAAATTTCAAATGGAGCTAAAATATATCATGAGAAATATTATTAATTTTTTAATCTAAATTTGCTATTGAATCTATTGGAAAGGCAAAAAAATATTACAAGTTGACTGTCAGTTTTTATCCATGTAAGACCACATAACCACTTTGTTACCCGTGTGTATATCTACCCTGTATCTATATCTGTCTATATCTAATCTGTTATCTACACCTGCATCTATGTCTATGTCTATATCTATATCGGTATCTGTAGCTGTATCCCTTCATATCTACCAAGCAACATTTATGGGTGCTATTCGTAGGTATATCAATGAGACATGGTAAAGAAAATTTAAGTGATTTTTTAAAAAAATGCATTTCTATTCATCACTTGAATATAATCTATAAACCATCTACTAATATGATCTCTGTACAATTCTGCCAAAATATCATGTAAGCTTTTCTTTTTTTTTTAAGAAAAGATATCTTTTTTTAATGAGTCAACTTTGAATGTTAACTAAATATTTTAAAAATTCTTTTCAGTATACATGTAGTCTGTCCCCAATCTTTTGTGAACAAAAGAGGCTATGTTAAAAAAAATCCCATGCATCAGTAAATCCAGTTTATTGGCTAAGACTATTTGAAATTTCTGTGAAGAAATATAGAGACAAACAAACGGTATTTTATTTTGAACTTACCACCGATCAATACAAAGGAAACACTCATTCTGGTAAGTGTGGCCATTTGTAGCACAAACATACGAAGTTACATCAGGACAGGGTGATTCATAAAGAGGATCCACTGGGTAGTACATTTTACATGGGGGCTGCAAGTATCAGAAAATGTCACGTGAATAATATTTGATAGATTCTCTCCCATCTATTCCTGGCCTGTCACTCCTCCCCACATAGAAATAGTGTCAAATATTACCAGTCAGTTGATCTTTTTCAAAAATTTCCTCTGCTCTGGGTTTTGGTCAGGCAAGTTTTTTTCCTACTGCAGTGTCTTCACTCATCCCATCATCTCTTAAAGCCATTAGCATTACAATATCCCAGCTTAAACCCAAATGCAAACTTTTCATTTAAACTTGGAGTCCCAATGCCAGTAACTCACAATAAGAAGTTTGTGAGTAGAGATATTTATGTGTTTGTGAACTTCTAGAGGACAGAGGCTCAAATGTAGTTGTTAAGAGTGAGAGTCCTGAATTGAGACAGGGAATAAATCTTGTGTATACCACTGTGTAACTTTGTGACCTTGAGCAAGTGACAGGTGTTATTTCATTTAATGCTCAAAGATGTCTTTTACTATCATAACGCTTGTACTATATGGGAGTAAATCTAAGCCTGGAGAGGTTAAGCTACATGCCCTAGGTCACATAGGAAACCTTTCATTCGACTTTACCACTATGAAGTTTTAGGTCTCTCATGTTAAGAGAGTGATCAGATTAGAAGCAGAATTCAGAACAGAGAAATTCAAATTTACCTTAGGCCATTTAGACATGTCGTGTGGTTTGAACATTTCTGCAAATAAAGTACAGACACGATAGGTTAAAAGAAATAGTTCTCCATGGAATATGATTTCACACCCTGAAGCACCGACTGAATGAAGAAACGCAATTTAATTACTCATTTGCACTAAAGTATACAAAAGAATTTATAGCAATAGCAACAGATTTTGTGGGTGGCATTCCTCTGTTAACTACTTTGTCCATTTATTTATTCTTTCTTTAATTTTCACAGTCCTGACTTCATTGAGAGATTTGCTTTGTCATTGAGGAATGAGTCAAAACCATTTGGAGTTGTAGGCATAATTTGTAAATCATATTATTTTCATTAAGTTACTTGGCTTTTGTTAACTTTAGTTTCCTCTTCACTACAATTGGGATAGGTATATGCATTTTAAAGAATGTTGTAATAATTTAATATGATATAGCAAACAAATGTTAGGCCAGTTCCTACCAAGATGCTAAACTAAAGAGGATATAAGAGAGATGATGTGAAACTTAAGTCCCTTGGCTCTGGGAAGAGTGAGGGATACGCAGCACTGGTGTGTGAGGAGCACTGGTTTTGCCTGGGAACAGAGGATGACCAGCTGGTTGTGGGAGAATGAATAAGACAAGACCTATCATAGTTCTGCTCTTCCTTATCTCTCACTGTTAGATGATATTTAGAATATCCTAGAAAATTCTAGGTTTCCAGAAGTTAGAATTTCCAAAGTTAGAAGGCAAAACTTGAATGAATGATTGTTAAAAATCTTCCCACAGAAGAAACAAGACTACCAACCTGTCCAGGAATAGACTATGCTGATTACATAGACACTGTTTTAGAAAATAAAAAAGATGGAATGCTCATATCCAGTTCTAAAAAGCCAGACTATTTTAATGACGAAAGCAGCTGGATATAGTTGTGAGAAAAGAAAAATAAAGGCCTTCATCTAGTAAATATAAAATAAAATAATATATATATACTGCATATCACATGTAAGAATAAATTTCAAGTGGATCAGGATCTGAACATAAAAAATGAAACCATATAAGGATTAAAATACAACACCATCAAGTTCCTCTTTAATCCTAATGTCAGAAAGCCTTTCTGACAAAGACTCATTGCTCTCAGTGCAATAACAGAAAGGACTGATTCATTTTATTACATACAAATAAAAATGACTTCTTCATGGCAAAATAGAAACATAAACTCAAGAGATACCTGATAAACTGGGAGAAGATATGTGCAACATATATCACAGATAAAGGGTTAATATACCTAATATATAAAGAATACTTTAAAATTGTGGGGAAAAATCAAAAACCTAATTGCCGAAAAGGTATTATACATGCATATACAATCCACACTCCCTCCCCAAAAGATACAGAAATGGCCCTTAAATCTGTAAAAGATATTCAACCTCACTATGATAAGAAAAATGCTAATCAAAAGTATACTAAAATACCATTTCTCACCTATCAGATTAACTACTGAGAAAGAGATGTTTTCATATACTACTGCTGGGAATGCCAATCGGTACAACCTTATGGAGTGAGTTTGGCAATATCGAACAAAACTACATTTGCATACACCTTTTACTGATCAATCCCAATTCAAGAAATTTGCCCTGAAGGTACACCTCCAACAATATAAAAATAGATATGCATAAGGTTATTTAGTGCAGCATTGTGTGTGTAATTGCAAAATATTGGAGACAAACTAAATGCCCATACGTAGAAGACCCGTTGAATAAACTTTGGTAGATCCACCCAATGAAGTTTTGTGCAGTTGTATAAAAGAATGAGGTAGATCCCTGTGAATTGATATGTACTGATTTTCAGGACAATTGTGAATTGGGAAAAAGCAAGATGCAAACAGGTATCTATAACATAAGTAGGAGGAATAACAAAAAGTACATATATTTGTTTATCTGAGCAATGGAAAGCATAGGAAAGATAAAGTAGAGACTACTGAGGTTGGTGACATACAGGATGACAGTGGGATTGGAGTGAAAGAAAAAGGCTATGGAGGCAATGACACTTCTTTAAATCTGAATTTTTGTTCATTTTGTTTCATTTTCCTTATGCTCAAAATAATTTTGAATTGCCTTTTTGATTTTTCTTGACCCATGTGTTAATGTAGAAGAGTGTTATTTAGTTTTCAAGTATAGGATTTTCCAGAGTAACTCCCATTTCCAATTTGCATTATCAAGCCCAAGACCTAGTGTCAGCAAAACATTTCCCATTTCCAGTCACAAATTACTCTTTTTCTTTCCTACAACTGAAAGAAAATCAGGTGTTTTTCTCCCAAGACCTATAAGTTTGCTTACCTGAAAAAACGGTATGTGTCAAAGTGGAGGATACCAGGAAAAATACGGTCATGAAGGCAAAGGCAGCCATTTGATCTCCTCTAATGTCCTGATTTGGTCAGGCCTGTGAAAATGCTCAGAGTTTATTCCTAATCTCTTGCACTGCTGGCTTTCCAAACATGAAAGAACCCACTACCCTGAGACGGTGCCATTCCCATAAACTTGCCCGTGGTGCTCTCACATCAGCCTGGTCTCCAGGGATTCAGACCTGAGAGGGCCCTTCTGCTCTCAAGAGGGAAAGAAAATTGTTAAAACAACTTTGATTTCTGCCAGCAGTGAGTGTACAATCACAGTCCCGGCTTGGAAGAGGAATTCTGCTCAGGGCTCTCACCAGGGCTGACCCCAGGCATCTTACCTATAAACAGATGAACCCTACCGTATATCATCCAAACTGGGACACTTATGTTAGTGAATATGGACACTCCGAGAATTTATAAGAATCCTGAGATAACAGGTGTGAACTGTGGACTGTCGTGCACAATCAGGGACATGTCACCCTGTGACCTCAGTGGTTTGATTCCCTGGATGGACTAGTTTCTCCCACACTGAAGTCCTTCATTTCCTAGCTAAGTTTCTTCTTCCAGGCCAGTTACATATGCTCAAATACAAAGAATGGGTTGAAAATAGAACTGTTGTTACTAGGTCATAAAAACTTTGTCTAACTTCCCTGATGCAAAAATCAGGATACATATCTAGATCTAGGTCTAGATGTAATTTTTATGACTTATATATAGGTTCACATAATTTTCATGACACATGATTCAGAGAGATCTAAGTTCAAATTCTAGCTTCAACATCTCTTAGAAGTGTGAGCCTCAGAAAAATGATGAAGTCTATAGGATATCAAGAGGATCAACTGATAAAAGTAAAGAGTTTAAATTAAATTGCCAACTACTTTAGCCTAACTCTTCTTTTGTAGCAATGAAATACTTAGGGCTAGAGAGATGATAGCTTCCAAGTCATTTCCTCAACTTCCTTATGCCCTACTCTATCCATTCTGTCTCTTCTCCAGATTGTAGCTGGTGGGCATGTAGAGAAATGAGAGAGAACCCTCTTAGCAGTGAAGTTTTCCCTACTTTCCTGTGCATAGGAAACAAAAGAAAGTCTCTAGAGGAAAACAAAAATAGGAAGAAAGCTACCGACAGAGAACAAAGCCAAAGAGATCCCATCACTGACTTGGACTAAGGACAGAGGTGAAGAGACTTTACCTAAATATGGTTGCTGCAAAATGGGAGGTCCCTGCAAAATGTGAGCCCTCTATAGTCACCCTGAGGACACAGCTAGCCTTAAGCAAAGTTGCTGTTCTGTGAGTCTGTGGCCTGAGGCATGTTGAGCAGAGAGGGCAGGCTCCCTGCTCAGTTGAGTGACCACTTGCTTGGCATGAAATTACTCTAATGACTGTTTCCTAGTTGGATCCCTCTCTGGAACCACCTCCTCTGATGTTTCATGCTCCAGCAGGCAGGGACAGACCTGGAGGTTCTGTACTTGTGGTTTCTGATTGTGGATCACGAGAACAAGGAAGACTGGCATCCTAAATATCTAATGATATTTGCCAAGCAGATTAATTACCTACCACATTCAAATGATCTGGTGAAATTTCTTGCCAACTTCAAGGCCAGTTCCAGTCTTCCCAGTCTCCTCCGCCTCCTGAGATCACTTAGTCCATCCTGCTTCTCAGCATGTTTACCTGTTTTATCTTTCTAGGACGTGATTTCTGACATCAGCCTGGGAAACTCCAGTACCACAACCGATAATCTTTGTGTCGGGGAAGAAGGAGAATCCCCCTCCACCCTTTCCCTTAAGATTCTTATGGCTGGCCAAACAATTAAAAAGACAGGTTAGCAGGAGAAAATAATACCAAGTTTAATAATATGTATACCTGGGAGAAACCAGGGAAACTGAGTTTCTCAACGCAATAGCGGCGATTCTCGTCTTATATACCATATTCAGCTAAAGACAAATGAGGATGTTGGGGGTTGAGAGGGAGACAGAAGGGAGACAGAAATCACAGTGACCAAGGGTATGCCTATTTAAGGCCTCTCCTTCCATACTGATAAGTTTCTAGAGATGAGGTCATCTCCCCTCTTCCTAGTACAGAGAGGGAGATACCTTTACAAATGGAGATTTGCCTTATAAATGTAAATGTTTGTCTGGCAACTCTTTGCAGGGCCACCTAGAGAATGCGGCCGGGGAGAGACAGAATTTTTGACAAGAGGGGCTTGTGGTGCCTTTCTTAGTGTAACTTCAATTTTACATTAGATTACAGCCATCATATGATAGTAACTCCTTCCTGGAACAGGTCTTCTATGTTAAATTCTTTAGGCAGTTTGGGGGAGGTCAAATGTCCATCAGAGAAAACAACCAAGGTAAAGAGATGCATTTCAGGGTGGTCAATTTTGATCTCCCACATTTGCAATACCCAAGCCTCCCAATTTCTCCACTGGTTCCCCTCCATTACATCTCAACTTAGGCAAGCCTGAAAACTTGACATTATCTGGAAGATTTCCATCTCACAGACTTTAAACTCTCCTAGAGTAGTTAGTATTCCTTTTGCTGCTCTGTCTTCCCTTCCCAGCGTGAGTCCCATAGTCAGACATTTATAATTAGTTCTCTGACATGACCGTACTCTCTTGACTTTTTATTCTTCCCTCTTTCTTCCAAGCTGGGATAAACTCAGCTTCCTGTTTTCCTGCTCCGGACATTGGTTATGGAGCAAGGATAGAAAAAATTCCATCCAATGGACTTGACAACCCTGCTGTCATCACTCGACACCTAAGGCCTCTAGATCCTAAGGAAGCCTCTTACTCAATGTCATGTTGCTACCTATGCCACCCGTCTCCATATCATTTTCTTTCTTTCTTTATTTGTGAGGAGATTAGCCCTGTGCTAACATCTGCCAATCCTCCTATCTTTTTTTTTTTCTTGCTGAAGAAGACTGGCCCTGGGCTAACATCTGTGCCCATCTTCCTCCACTTTACATGGGACACTGCCACAGCATGGCTTGCCAAGCAGTGCATCAGTGCATGCCTGGGATCCAAACTGGCGAACCACGGGCCGCCACAGCTTGCTCCTCCCGGCCAGCCCCTCATTTCCTTTCTTTAATCCAATTTTGTCAATTATCTGACTGTAACTCCCCTACATTACTCTGAGAGGAAAACTTCACCTCTTCTTTTCTGAGTTGGGAAGCGTCAGGATGAACTAGCCTTACTTATTTTTTGCACTTTGCCGTGTAATTCTGGAAATTTTATCATCTACCTTTCTTTCTATTTTTATTCTTCTCTCTGTATCAACTCGCCCAGGGATCCTATACATTCATCCATCCATTTCTTTCTGCTAGTACCTGGCTAAGTGGTTTACGTTCCTCATCCCATTAGTTCCTCACAATAATTCCATGAGGTTTTTACCACTCTGAAACTTGTACAAGAGAAAAAGAAACAGAGTTTTAGAGGAGTAAATTCATTTGCTGACGCTAATTCATTTGCTAACTAGCTACTAACAAAGCTACTATTGGGCAGAGATGGGCTTCAAACACAGGTAGATTTAACTCCAAAGCCCATGTTCACTTACTTTCTCTACCTTTTCTCTCATCTTAGAGAATAAATGTTCCCTTTAACTCATTATCCATCAGTCTTCTTAGACCAATACCATGAATGTCTTGTGTGATACATTATGCCTTTCTTGTCAGCATCTTTGATTTTTCCCTCTTTCTTCCTCTTTCTAAAGTTAGTACTTTTTCTCTCTCCAAAATATTGCCTCCTAGGTAATTAGATCATGTGCTCTATGAAGGAAAAGATCCTGGCTATACCCAATTCTGACCTTGTAATTGCAGTTTATTGCAAGGTTTCTTTTTAACCACTTGATAGATTTTTAGTAATATGTATGGAAGGAAGAAAGGAAGGAATCCATCTATCATTTATTTTTTTGACTGTGTTCTTGGATATTCTTGAGAATGTATTTTCCCACATGTACTTTAGAAACATTATATGTAGTCCACCAAGACTTAATCCTACTGGAATTTTGATTAGAGTCACATAAATTTGGTAAAACCAACATCTTTATAATATAATCTTTCATACATGAATGTAACATACCTTTTTTTTGACTTGCAGGGTAATTTATCCATTTTCTTAATATACTGTATAGGCATTTCAAAACACAAATCTGATCTTGCTGCCCTACTCGAATCTTCCACTGGCTCTTCATTGTTTATATTATGGGGTTATTATTTACGGAAAGCTTGAACGTGAAGAAATGAATATTAGAGTTTTATTAAAAGCAGGTGACATGCAGAAATCCAAGGAAGCAGAAAGGCAGTCAGCTCGGAGATGTGGCAGTCGATAATTTAAACCTGAGTCATGTGTGGAACGGATATAAAAATGTAGAGGAAAACTTGCCCAAGATAAGGTAATTACAAGAGTAGAACACTTCCTTCTATTTGCCTGAATAAAAACTGGGGCAATCAACGGCTCCTATCTAAGAAGATAATTGAGTCCTTAGTAAAATAATCTTTTCATTAAGAGATATTTGGCTCTTTCTATTTCTAGCATGTTCCTGAAGCCTGAAAGAAAATATACAATACTCTGCTTAAGAACGTGACATTTCTTAGGAAGAGATGAGAATCTTGCAATTAGAGTTTTTAAAACTTCATTATGTGTTTACATGGGATTTTTCCACATAATTTTTAATGCAACTCATAATAAGAAATAAAGTTTATATTGCAACCAAAACACGGATACACACACACACTCACGTACACATCTGAAACATACATTTTACAAAAATCATAGTTACACAGTGGGCAGTGCACTGTGATATTGTCTATCTCATTCTATTTTCTTCTAGTTTATTCCGTTAAAATGCAAGTTGTAACCCACTTCAATTTCACAACCCATTTATGAATCAGGTCTTTTAGCATAAAAGATATTGGTTTAAACTATCCTGTTTTTGAGAATTAATACTTGATCTTGGCTGATGTGTATGTATGTATGTGCCTGTGTGCTCATTCCTGGCCCCATAGGTAGAATAGGTAATTCACACTGATTAGAATATTGCAAATGAGATTCCCCCATGGAAGACCACATCAGCTTGGTCTGGGTGATGTTTAAAAGACTGTGTTGATTTTATAAACTTGTTCAATCTACTAACTTCTGATTTGTGCCATTTGCTACACATACGTGAAACATCAATGCTATTTTATATTTAAAATCCTAGAAATACACTAAGATAATAAAGACTAGGCAATAAAATTTAAGAGTATACTGAGGAATAGTCTACAATGAATAAGTATGATTTATTTCAAGAATGAAAGGATGATTACACATTAGAAAGGATACTACTATAATTTATTATATCAGCAGATGAAAGGAGAGTTGCTATAAAAATAATTGATAGATATAGAAAAATAAATTTAATAAAATCTCCATCCAGATTTGAATACTCTTTGGAGCAGGAAAATTGTCCAAGATAAAAGAAAATAATATTGTAACATTTTGAAGTTGGTGAAACTGCTGGTGGATGCATAAATATGTAGAACTTATGAACTCTTTCAGATGAGGATCCACCATAAAGTTGTTCCAGGAATATTCGTAACAGCAACTTTTGTGATACTACAAAATGGAAATCATCCTATGGAGGGATGGTTGTATTTTGCTTTATCTATGAGTGAAAAAATAAGTAGCTATTACCAATAATATTATAAAAGAATATTTATTGAAGTGAAAATATTTCACCATACAGTGTGTGACAAATAAGTCTGTAAGTTTACACATTATAGAATAATGTACATTTTGATATAACATATAATAGAAATATTACATGATGTGTGTAAAAACAACTTTGAATATAATTATATGTAAAAATATAATGACAAATTCCAAATTATTAACAATGATTACTGCTAGTTCTTGAGATTATGTATAATTTTGTATGTATTTTGAATTTATAGCTTTTTATGTTTGATTTCTGCATTGAGCAGGTATTATTATGTAATATCAAAAGCACAATGATTGTTACCCTGTTTTTTTTTTTTAATTATTTTATTGAGTTCATGTTGGCTTATAACATTGTGTAAATTTCAGGTGTACATCCCTGTATTTTAGTTTCTGTATAGATTCATCGTATTCACCACCAATAGTCTAGTTTTTATCTGTCATCATACATATGTGCCCCTTCATCCCTTTCACCCACTCCTCCTCTGATAACCCCCAATCTGTTCTCCTTACCTATGTGTTTGTTTATCTTCCACATATAAGTGAAATCATACAGTATTTGTCTTTCTCTGTCTGACTTATTGCAAGTGTTTTTCATTGTTAGGGAAGTGGGGGGGAGTTGGATAGGAAGAAAACTCAAGAACAGAAGGAAAGGCCACTACTTTTTGATCTCTTAACTAATGTGCTGCTTAACCTTTGGCTGTAGTCAAAGGAATGTGGCTGCCCCCTGGTGGACGGATGTTAGTAAATTATCAGGTCAGCTCTGCTCCAGTCTTGATGAGACTGCTTCAAAAATACCAAAACACTGCTCCTTTGTTATCTTCCTGGGAGCACTAGTGGACACTTCAGATTTTTCCATCAGGAAGGGAAATTGGGAAGGCTGGAGAGAAGGTGCAATTTTAAATGAGAGGTCAAGGTAGCAGCCAGTTATTTAGAAACGGACATTTGGGCAGACTGAAGGGCCAGGTCAAATGCCCTGAAGCTAAAATGTGGGTGACATGTCAGGGAGCAGGGAGGAGACCAGGGTGGCTGGGGACGAGGGAGAAGGGTGAGTGGTAGGATATGAGATCAGATCACTTTCAAAGAAGAATCATTTTGACTTCAGACGATTCAGCAGCAACATTGAATATAAAGTGGTGAAGGGAGCATAGCCAACTGTGCAAACCCTTACCGGCATTGTAAAGACTTTGGCTTTTATGCTGAAAGAGTTGGGAAGCCATTCGACGGTTTGAACAGGGGAGAGATTGTTAAAACACATGTCTCTAAATGCTGTGCTGAGAATAAATAAGGAGAGCAAGGGTGAAATTCAGGAGAGCAGTTGGGAGATATTTTGCAGTGGTTAAGAGAGGAACGCTAGCATCTGCCATGGGAGAGGGAGATAAGGCATTGCTTTCTTGATATATTGTGAAGGAAGTGCTGACAGGATTTATCTTCTGATAAATTTGCTGCCTTCCTCCTCAGAGCACTCAGAAGCCAGACCATAGCTGGTTAAAGAGTCTGTGAGTGATAAAGATATGAAGGCAGTTATGGTAGAAAAGAAAGAGAAGGCCAGCTGGATCTCTGAACAATGTTATGCTGCCATCATTTCACTGTATTTATTTAAGAAGTAAAACTTGGGGCAGGCCCGGTGGCGCAAAAGGGTTAAGTGCACGTGCTCCACTGCGGAGGCCTGGGGTTCGCTGGTTCGGATCCCGGGCGCGCACCGCCACATCGCTTGTCAAGCCATGCTGTGGCAGCATCCCATATAAAGTGGAGGAAGATGGGCATGGATGTTAGCCCAGGGCAAGTCTTCCTCTGCAAAAAGAGGAGGATTGGCAGGGCCGATCCTCCTCACCTGCCAATCCTCCTCACAAAAAAAAAAAAAAAAAGAAGTAAAACTTGAACAAATTCTGACTTTCAACAATTCAGTCAATACACATAGAGAGAGCAGTACTTCCCAAGTTTTTACATATCATGGCTCACATAGGAAATGATAATATTTATAAGTCACCCTGAAGTGAAGAGACTAGCTTCCCTGCTGCTGGTGGCAATCAGCCTGAGAGTCCTGGTGCCCCAGATCGTGATGCCATCCAAAAGACTGAGAGAACCCATATTTCATCAATGTTCCATAATATAAATGCCAATAATTTATTTGATAACTGCATTTATATTCTGCCCCTTAGCCACAGAGATCAGCAGCAACAGCCCAGGCCACCAGTGTCCACAGATCATAGGTTAGTACAAAAGCCCAGCTTTGGCTAGGAGTTTATGTAGATGGGTGTGAGCCGGCCATCCTCCTTTGGATATTCCCTCCTCCAACTCCTTCCCCTCCCAACTCCCAAGGCTGCTTCTACCCAATGTTACATATGCCTAAGAGTTTAAGGTGACTCTTTGACCAGAGCAGGTCCCCAATTTAGTGCTAGCAAACGGGAGTGGATAAGAGAGGTTCTGTCTAGACCTCTCTGCCTTTAGACTTCTCTCCACCTGTCTTCTGATAATCATGAGAGGAAGAGCTCAGTCTGCAGCCTGACTTCAGCCCTTCCTTAGTAGACATTATCAGATGGAGTTCACGGGAACATGGGCTCCCACACCAAATGGCTTAGACTCCTAAGAAGCATAATCACTGGAAAAGAAAGACAAAAATCAGAACACTATAAACCAATGAAAAACAATTGCAAAAAACAGACATGGATTTTAGAGAAGTATAATTAGCTTGGGCTGTTAGATATATGTAGAACTTTACATCAAATAAACAAAATAAGCTTCCTTTTCAAGCACACAAGGAACATTTATAAAAATAGATGATGTTTTAGGCCATAAAAGAAGCCATTTATATGTCAATGACTCCCAAATTTATGTCTGCAGACATTGTTTCTGAACTCCAGATTCTTGATATGAAATCTCCACTGCGATGCTGAGGTGCTGTCGGGGCTCTGCTCATATCTTTCGGGCCTTACATGTCAGTTCATGCTGCTGAGCTTCCAACTGCCAGCACCTGTGTCTCTTTGCTAAAGGACCTTCCCTGAATACTCGGCCCATATACGCAGAGTGTCAGAAGCACCAGAAAGTCAATTCTTCCCGTGAGCATCTCTCAATCAGTGACTGAGGCGGGTTGGTGTATAAACATGCCAACTCCCTTGCCAATAGCCTAGGATAACTCTGACATCCATGTTTCCTGCTGCCTTCAGAGTCTCACTGTGGAATAACTCCACTTTCCCACCCTGGTAACCTGCGTGAAAGCACACAGTTCATCGCTCCCTTCATCTTACTGCCTCACTTCCCCAGCCTCCCACTGATGTGTCCTGGATTTGCCTCTCAAATCAACTACTTTATTCTCAGATCTTTGCCACAGACTCTTCTTCTGGGAGAACCCAAACAAAGATAAATACCTAATTTGGGATATCTCAAACCTGACATGTGAAGACCAACTTTTTTATTCTCCCAGACCCCAGCCAGCAAGATGGAAGAAGGGGGAAGGAAGTGCACACTCCTCCATTTCAGAGCTTTTCCTTAGAAGGTGGACACATTATTTGGCCTGAAGGAAACTCAGCCCTTGAGCATCACACAAGGTCCTGACTCCCTCACAGGAGACGCTCTGCGGCCTGCATGTGATTGATAGCCTGAGCCCAGCTTTTGGCAAACAGCTGTGATATTTACTAAAACTATATTAAAGTCTTCATTTCCCTAAAGTAAATGGCACAAGACCTGTTGGTGAGGGCAAGAATATTTTCTGCATCGCAGCCAAGCCCCCACTCAGCTATAAACATCTCTCTCAATAATTCTTACCACATCTGTCAATGCTGGACACTCTGGATATTTGTGGAGGCACCTCAAATTAGAAAAATTACCCAGAACTGAAGAATGACATAGCCGTGTCTTAATAGGGCTGATTCTGTAAACCTACCACTGGAAAATCACTGATTTCCTAACGAGAAAATCAACATAATACAAAGCTTCTTGGACTCGCGGCATTTTTAATTGATCTATCATGCTGTACTACTTCAAAGTGTGATGCTCTAGACATGTTCTAATTTTGCCTCATTTCCTTTTAACTACTGTGATGGTAGTGGCAAATACACCCCAAGGCCCAGCTGTAACAACATTAATTTGTGCTTATTCCATTTGCTCCTAGCGTCATTAATCTCTGCCAAAACCAATGTTCTAGAATGTTTCAGAAAAGACCTGTGTTATTGAAAACTCCACTTTAGTGTGACTATATCCCACCTCTGGATGGGAAACATCTAACTCTGAAGGCAAATCCCTTTTGTCTTACCTTTCATTCAAAAGACCTTACTTTGAATGTCAGCATTTTCCTAATTTACTTAATCAAGAATCACAGGAGGTGCCATTAAAAGTTCTGGCTCCCAGACTTCTTCCGTGTAGAATCTGATTCGCTAGGACAGAGAAGAGGCCAGGACATTGTGTCGTGGAGTCACAGATGCTGCAGCTGCACCTCTACTGCTTACCTCAGGCACCTAGTTACTAGGTTACCTGTCCGAGAGATCCAGATCTTATGTCCCATAAAATGGAGTATGCTTATGTTTTTAACCATTAATTTTAAAATGAAGCATTATAATTTGTCCTTCTCACAATAAATGTGGAGATATCATAGGAGACATCCAGTTATGTAATCTCTTTTATTTGTTCTCTTTTATTTGTTCAGAAAAGAGTTCAGAATCTCTTTTATTTGTACCGTCGCACTTCTCTGATGTTATGATACTGATAAATTACAGGCACTGTTTCCTGTGCTGGTTTCTGCTTGTGAGCATCTGCTCCAGAAGCGCAAGTCCCTGCGTTTGCCTGGCTGTCTCTCCAGTCTTGGGGGCAATGGATTGCCCCGTGTCCTCCCCTCTCTTATGGATCCAAAAAGAGTTGTTGATTATTCAATCTACAGCTCTTCACTTGCTGTTAGGGTGAGTGGTGACTTCCTAGCTCCTTATATGTGGAACTGGAAACTGGAGCCTACCTATCTATTTTCAAAGTAAATTCCTAGATGTGACAATGCTAGGATAAAACAGAAAAATGTTGGGGTCGGCCTGGTGGCGTAGTGGATATGTTCGTGTGGTCCGCTGCGGTGGCCCAGGATTCACGCGTTTGGATCCTGGGAGCGGACCTACACGCTGCTCATCAAGCCATGCTGTGGCAACAACCCACATACAAAATAGAGGAAGATTGGCACAGATGTTAGCTCAGAGACAATCTTCCTCAAGCAAAAAGAGGAAGATTGGCAAAGGATGTTAGCTCAGGGCCAATCTTCCTCACCAAAAAAAAAAAACAACAACAAACAAAAAAACGATGTAATATATTTTTAGCTATTACCATGATTTTTACCATATGGGAAAAAATACCCTCCATAGGGTTGTACTAGTTTGCCTTCCCATTAACAATTCTGAGAGTGCCTTGGCCTCCACAGGCTTGCCAACAGAATGTGCTGTCAAGGTGTTTAAATTTCTTCAGATGTTGTATGTGAGAGCACAGATTTTTATTTGTATTTGTCTAAGTATGCATGAAATTGAAAATCTTTCACATATTTATAAATATTTTATTTTTATTATTTATATTGTAACTTGATCATGGTGTTTGTTTGCCATGCCAATATTCAGAAAGATTTCATTTTTGCCTGTTAATTACTCTTGTATTTATAGTTTTTCAAATGCTCATAGATCTCTGTTTTTTGTTTAATTTATTTATTTAGTGTCTGGTTTTCCAATGTTTCATGGTATCTATCCCTCTCATCTATTCCCTATACACAATCAACAAATTCATTATACTCTCTTCTCTATCTTTTCCTTCTATTTATAAATTGCATTTTTTTTACTTTTTCAGAATACATAAAATTTATATATTCTTTCACATTTTCTACATCTGTGTTTTAATATTAAATACTAATTAATTACATTAAATGCTCACAGTCTGTCCTTTGACAAGCTTTCCCCAATAATCTCTTATTTGGATAAAGCTCATCCCTTAATAAATGCTCATCTCCTAATAAAGAAGAGTTCAATATTGCTTGTCAGTGAGATTTTTCTATTGCCTTAACATTTGTTTAAATCTGTTCTTCATTGGGCACCTTGTAATTTAATATTTATTTCTCAAGTATCTTTGCTTTCACTTATATTCTTTTCCTGAATTTAATCAAAAGTTGTTTCATATATTTTTTAAAATCAGTTTTTATTCTAGAGTTTGACTTATTATTCAAGGTGTTTGTTTTAAGATCTCAAATGTTTGCTGCAGGCTGTTTAATTCATCTTGTTTTGAGTGTTGCATTACGATTTTCTTCTGCTTCATGGTTTTCTATTTTGGAGGCTAGGAGGTTTCAGCTACATGTATTTGATTTTCTGTTTTTCTTCCTTCTTGTATAAGTTCTGCATAGAGGAAGACCAATTTTTTCTGTGTATTCTTGTGGACACAGTGGGTGGTTAATGTAGGTTTGTTTACTGGGTTCCTAGTGAAAGAGTGCCCTCTTCTGTCAGTCGAGCAAAATGTGGTTACTTCTATGAAGTGGGGTGTGTGTGTGTGTGTGTGTTGTATGCTGTGACACTGTTTAGTTCTCTTTTGTGTGCATTATTCTAAAGATCCCCCATTGCTTCTTTTTCCTTTCACTCCCCTGTCTCTGAAGGATGCCTGTGTCTCCCTGACTCTCCCCAATTTTTTATTTTCTTTCCACTGAGAAGTGATGCCTTTCTGAGACTTCAACCTTGAGTCTCACTTACTTTTAATTTCCTTCCCTGTAAACATGGCCTTTTCTACCAAATCTTTTACGTTTTTTTGCAGGAATGAGGGGCTTTATCTTTTTCAGGAGATTTTAGCTCAATCTCGTGTTCCCAGTTCCCTTCTTCTCTCTTTGTGGCTTTTTGTAGGTTCTCTTTTTTCTTCTGTGGCTCCTCTTCCACCTCTTCCTCTTCCCCCCTCAACCTTGTTCTTTGCAAGAAGCTTGCCTGCACTGGGAGTTCAAGCAACAATCCTACCAAAGTTTGGTGATTATCTTTGTACATACAGGAAAAGCGAAGGTACTATTTTTTTCTGTCTCCTAGTTATGCTAAGTACAAATGATTGATGTGGTTTTCTTAGATCTTCTTGTTAATTAGTATAGTTTTTGGATGATTCACAGAAAGATGTAGGTCATCCCCATTACCCTTGGGCTACCTGGATATTAAATGCATTTTTGAAAATATCATTTTGGTTTCTGCTGTCAGTATATGCTTCTTAATTAATAAGCTTATTGAGGCATATTTTACATACTATGTAATTCACTCAAGTAAAATGTAGAACTCACATTTTTAAAAAAAATAAATTTACCAAGTAGCAAAACAATCACCGTAATTCAGTTTTAGACTGTTTTTATCAACACAATGAGATTTCATATGCCCATTTACTGTTAATCACCATCCCCCACACCTCCCACTCCGGGGAACCACTCATGTAACTTCTGTATCTACAGATTTGCCTTTCCTAGACGTTTCATATAAATGGAATCATTCAATATGTGGTTTTTGTTACTGGCTTCTTTCACTTTGTATAATATTTTCATGGTTCATCCATGTTGTAGCACATATAAGTACTTCATTTCTTTTTACTGTTGAATAGTAGTCCATTGATTGATATACCACGTTTATTTATCTATCCATTCATGAATTGTTGGACATTTGGTTGTTTCCACTTTTTGACTATTACGAATACATTTAAGGATCCCATTGCATTCTAACAAGGAAAAATTTATTTAAGAATCCACACCTACACACACTGTAACACAACTACAAATCAATGAATACAAAGAGGTGGTCTTAAGATTAGCCAGAGAGAAAGAATGATTATCTCTAAAGATATTAGGTTGTCATCTGACTCTTCAACTTTTACAATGGAAGGCAACGTCAGTCTTAAACATAGATCCAAAAATCCTAAATAAATTCTTAGCCTGCAAAATATGGCGGTGTATAAAAATGTTGCCAAATTATAACAAAGTTTCCTTTACTAGCAATCTGTGATTAATTCACATTAGATATACAATGATTCACCATATTAATATGTTAAAGATCTGAAATTATTTCAATAAACAATTATAAAAGCTTTCAATGAAAGTAATCTATACTTGCTCAAATATTTTTAGAAAACCAAAATAGGTTATAATGATTCTGTATATAAATTTCAAAAATATCCCAAATTAAATAATTTTATGAATAACTATGTATGTGGTAAACCATGAAGAAAAGCAAGTGAATAATAAAATAGAAAACTGAATTTAATAATTACTTCTGAGCTCGGAGGTGGATGGAATTTGAGGGGAGAATCTGATAGGGAGGCCTGCAAAGGTTATGAAAATGTTTTATTTTTCATTTGGTTTCTGCTTAGAGAGATGTTTGTTTTGTTATGGGCCTATAATAAAAACATATATATTATTTATCATCCTTTTTACGGATGGCATTTCATAATAACAAAATAAGAATACTATTTTCAGATGTGTACTCTCTGATTATTTCTTTGTTGTCCACATTTTGCAGACTGCCTGTAGCAAATACACAGGCCCACTACAGGGTTGCAACAGGACATAAAGTCCAGCCTGTGCATCCAACGGCGTCACCTATGGTAACTATTGTGTGTTTTGCAGGGCACATAGGTAAGAGGACAATAGTAAATATTTCCTCTTTTTACTTGTTGAAATAGTGGGATCCATTTCTAGAAGAGGTCAAGTGGAGAGGTAGAAAGAAGCAAGGCGCACAACCTAGAAGTGCAAAGAACCAGAGGGTCGGGCTGCTGAGCGGGTCACAGGCATAAGCACCTCAGGCTGGGGCAGCAGCGGCCAGAAACGGGCTCTCGCGCATGCGTAATGAGATGCAGGAACTGGGCACAAGGAGAAGAAAACCCGAAAGCCTGGCTTCCTCTGGTGAGACGCTCAGGGCTTGGCTGGCACCGTCCTTAGTTGTTAAGCTGGGAGCCTATTTTTGAGCTTTAAGTGCCTCGCGTACGAAGAAAGAAGCGACTAGGAGTCTGGCAACTGGGAATGATCGGATAGTTTCCTGAACTCTCCAGAAGCATCTTTCAGAGCTCTAGTAGTTATTTTCCAGTGTTTAAGCTGGCACTCTTAAAAAGCTTAATTTTATATTGGCTCAGAGTTCCTTTTCTTAAGAAATTCTGAACAGTTTTCAGGATGTGTTCATGCGGATGTTTTATTAAGGTATGCATTTACAGACCTGGCTTCCATTTCGTTGATCTGTACTCTTATTGTTGTTAATTAAAATTCCAGAGTCCAAGCTTCAGCTTGACTGTTCTCTGAGGGAGACATGAGTTACCTGTTCCAGAAGGACCGGTTTGTTGGATGTAGTAATGCCTGCTTTGCTTAAATATGAGGAAGAACTAATTCAAAATGAAACAGAGTGTGATTTCTTATAATCGGAGTAGGCTTTAATTCTAGCAACAGGTTTTGGCAATGTATGTAATTGTTTTTTTTTTATTTGTGCATCTTTAACATTTTATGGAAATTTTCTTTTCATGTTACAAATGACAAAGATTTGCAAGGTGGTGTTGCAAGAGATGACTGTAGAGGACAGGACTGTAATCAGGGGTTTTAGGTGTGGGTGTGCAAGGTAACTGCCATCTAGGTCACTCTCCACAATCTCTAGAAAGGCATTCATTGCTCTCTATTATTTGTGTGTCTGTGGGTTCTTTTTCTGGGAACTTGAAGAAGCAATTTGGCATTTGGGTTGTCACAGAATGCAAACAGAGTGCTCTACATTAGAATGCTGTACAGCCTAATGCCTGAGCTAGATCAGGAGTTGACCTCTGACTGGGGGGTTCCTGGGATAAGACACCATAGTTTCCATGCTTACTCGTTGATAGAAGTCAAATTTAATTCATTTTAATTTAAGTTAGTTAATTTATAAAGCATTTAACTGAACACCCTCTTTATCTGTTCACTTTTCAGAACTAAGTATTGCACAGAGTGTGTTTTCCTAGCGTGAGAAAGGAGGAGGCATGAGTTTCAGGACCTTTGAGTTCTTGGTTCCCACTAGTGGTCTTAATTGGCCCCTTTCCTCCCAGGATGTGCCCTTAAGATGTTCTATTAGATGTTACCGCAAAGTGAGACAAATTTAGAAGATTCAATGCCTAAACAAAAAGAGTCAGACATATATTTATTTCATTTAGGTCTACTTTATTCTACGAAGAAGTCAAGACATCATGGTGACCAGATGAGGCAATGTGGCATAGATTATATGGGAGAAAAATGTGTCTTCTGTGAATTGGAATTGTAAGATAGACTCAACACTCTCCAAAATGTACAAATTTAAGTTTGTGGTCAGTTTTCCTGTGGAGAGAAAATGGCAACAAATGAGAATAGCTGAGGCCATAGGCATTTCATTAGCATTCACACTTCACCAAAGAACCTAAAAAAGGTTCCCAAGTCTCTCCACTTACTGATGTTTCTGTAAGGAGTGACAGCAATTTAGGAATATTTTAGCAACAGGTGCTGATTACATAAGGATGATGCTCAAAATACGTCACAGTTTATATGCCCGAAAACATATTTTCATGGATTTTTTTATTTAAAGGAGACACACATTTAGAAGCCTCTTTTCAGAAAAGATGGTAATTTTTTTCTTATTAAACAAGAACCAGAACAATATGCCGTATATACTAGATGCTTGTTTTCATTCATGTGTGTTTTGTAAATACTTAAAAGGAACTGTATGTTTCTGTGTATTCTGGTACATCAGTCATCATTTAATATTTTTTGAGCTGATGCTACTATAACTTGCAGATGATTGCTTTGTAACCTTTAAACTACTTTTGGCTATTTGATTTTCCAAATTTAATTTTTGTTATAGCTCCAACATCTATTGTGTTGAGAAATAATATTCTGAAACAGAACAAGTTCTTGAGGTTGTTCAGATATAGTCCCCTTTTATACCAATCGTTAGGGGGCTCTAAGATTTCCAGACTTAGTTGTTGAAGCTGAACAATGAACACGGCTCATTCTAACGGACGTGGACTGGCCTGCCTATGAGGAGGGATGTTCCTTATCTCTGGAAATAAACATGCATAGACTGTGAAGTGACTTGGTGACTTTTTTGTCAAGGGAGTTTGAGCAATAGATTAGTAAGTAGAAGTTGCACTAGATGACCCTTAAGTTTCCTTCCAACTTAGAGATTCTAGGATTCTCTGATTCACTATTACTGCCAGAATATGTAGGGATACAGTGACACTAGGGACTCCCACATCTTACAAATTGTGAGAATTCTATTCATTAGAGCTAATGGGAGATGATTCCTATACTCCTTATGCCCTAAACTACTTCTTCTAATTGAGGTACATTTGTCTTAACACATTAATTTTTACACTTTAAATATAGAAAGGAAAAATATTTCAATACTTCAATACTTACACAACTTCAGAACAAAAGACACAATCATTGCCGTAAGTTTGGCCATCAGATCCACAAATTGGGGCATAAAGTTGATAACACATTCTCTCTTCTCCTGGTGGTAACTTTTTATACTTACTGCAATCAACCTGAAAACACATATGAAAAAGCTTCAATTTCTTCTATCAAATCTTTATTCCCAGGATTTAGGATTTTCCAAGGAAGTTCAGAGGGATTTCAACGCATATATTTCTTATTCCAATTGTCCTCAAACCCTCTTGAGATATATCCAGTATAAAGATCTTTTGTTATATCAGATATAAAATCATGAGCCAGCCCTGGTGATCTAGTGGTTAAGATTCGGCACCCTCACCGCCACGGCCCGGGGTTCATTTCCTAGTCAGGGAACCACCCACCTGTCTGCTGGTTGTCACACTGTGGCAGCTGCATGTGGCTGTGATGCTGAAAGCTATGCCGCCAGTGTTTCAAATGCCAGTGGGGTCACTATGGTGGACAGGTTTCAGTGGAGCTTCCAGACTAAGACAGCTTAGGAAGAAGGACCTAGCCACCCACTTCTGAAAAAAATTGCTATGAAAACCCTATGAATAGCAGCAGAGCACTGTCTGATAACAGCACTGGAAGATGAGAGGATGGTGCAAAAAGGCTGGCTAGGGTTCCACTTGTCTCTACACAGGGTTGCTAGGAGTCAGAATCAACTCGATGGCACTAACAACAAATAAAATCATGAGTGATAAACTTCCTTATGGTAGCTGGTAACCCAATCATGATTTATTTAAAAATAGAATCTTACCGCTCTACTGGTTGATGCATCTGTTGTCAACACACACAACATATTCATAAGTGCAACCATCCTCATGGGAGCACACAGAAGTGTAATCAGTTTTCTACATGCCCTGCTATTCCTTTCATTTAAAAAACTCTATCTGAAGGCAAGTGTGAGATGCATTATAGGGATAATTACTACAGTTTCAAGAACTAGTATATCACTGGCAACTTTTACCATTAATTATCGGTAACAAATTACTCATACACTTCACCAGCACATAGACTGACTAATGTATCTTATCATTGTAGTTGAGAACCACTCTGCTAAATTCCTGGAGCAAAACAAGCAAGTTGACGAGCTGCCTGTGGGAGCAAGTACACAATTGCCAAGAAAGAATTTTCTGGGTTTTAGTCTATGAGCAAATTGAAGAGTGTGGACAGTAAAGTCAAAGACTTCGGAATTCAAATCCTGACTGTATCATCCTGACATTATTTTACCTCTCTAAGCCTTGCTTTCTTTATTTACAAAATGAAGGTGATAATAACTACATTGTCAGGTTAAAGTGAAAAATATATAACTGACAAGCTATCTGTAAAATACTTAGCACTACATGGCATGGAAAATACTGAATAAATAATAACTATTATTTAGATCCCTTGGCTTCACTTCCAGGCCTACACAAACTTTGGCTCTGTATAGAGGACTGTACACTTCCAGCTCTTTCTATCCTAGAGTTCCAGCCGTGATAGTTTACTAATTGTTGAATATCTGCACTTGGATAGTCTGAAATGTGCTCAAACTGAAAGTTGAATTCATCTTCCCCTTCTGATATGTTTCATTAATTAATTTATTCATTCCTTCAGTTACTATATTCCATACACCTTCTAAGTTTTAGGGCTGAGCTGAGTTCTGGCAATACAAAAATTAGTAAGCCTGACGTAAGAACAGGAGGACCTTGGAGGCTGTGGAGCAGTGTGGACATTGCGGTGCCCCGAGATGAGGAGATGCCGGCAGGTTTTCACCTCCTCTCCTCGCCTGCTCAAGCCCCAGTGCCAGAGATAATGTCATACTCACATTGTGACCAGGAAACTAGCATGGCTTAATATTCCTTAACCCTTTTCATTCTCAAACAGCTACTAAATCATGAAGGATGGCTTGAATTCAGGCCTCTTTGACTCCAAAATTTGTATTATTAATTCTATTATTTTCTTTAATAGGTAAAACAAAAAACTCCTGGTGTCACCTCTGCCTAGGCCCCAGGGTCCTACAGCTAAAAAACAGTAGAACTTAGACTAGAGCCCAAATTGCCTGACTGGTGGTTTAAAGTTTTCATTCCCACGCCTAGATCTTCTCAACAATAGTCACTACTTAATGTGAGTTATGAAGGAAAGCTTAAAGTAAAATCTTCATTCTCTGAGATAGAGTCAAAGATGTGTGTGACCTACTTAAAAAGTGTAGAATCATGACTTGTCCTTTTGAGCCCTACAATGTGCCGGGTACTGTGCTAAACTCTTTTCAAACATTATGGCGTTAAGTCTCACAAAAATCTTATGAAGTGGGTACTGTTGCCCAGGCCGCCCAATTCCAGAGAGCTGGAATTGAAGCCCAGGACTTTATTACTCTCGTGGGATGTGAGGTGGCTAACCACTTTGTTCTTCCGCCTCCATTTTAGAAATGTCTGTCTACAGTGTTTGAAGTAAACGCTTTGTTACTTAAGTAAATCTTCAAATATGTAGAAATTTAATTAATGCATAGTATCCAATATTTTCTTATTGTTACTGGCTTTAAAATTACATAAAAGTATGACATGATGGGTGTACTGACCTGTTGACCGCTGTTTTTGGCACATTCTACATCTGTAAGAAAAACAAAGACAAGAGAAAATGAAATTAAACTCTGGAAGAACCTAATCTTATTAGAAAAATAGTCTTTCATTTGTGTTTCAGCTCTCAGCCCGTCATAAAAATATGACTCTCCTCAGAGCTGTGCTTCAGCATATCAAAGGTTGAAGCTTTAACACAGATTTTTAAAAAAAATTTTTTGGAGCAGGATTAGAGTGTAGCCAAAAGGATGGAAAAGCTGCTATAATAATGAGGAGTTTGTCTTATTCTTTCCTATCTCATAATCAGAGCTTAGGAAATATTAAAAAAAACAAGCAAGTTTGATATTTAGAAAGTATCTGCTATTAGGTAGCAGGCATGAATGGCAGAAGTTGGACCAGTGGTTGAAAATTCTAGGGAGGCAGATTTAACTCAATAATGGAAGAATAATAATTGTTCATGCTGGGGTCAGCCCTTGTGGTATAGTGGTCAAGACTGGCCTGATCCACTTTGGTGGCCCAGGTTGCGGGTTCACATCCTGGGTGTGGACCTACACCACTCGTCAAGCCATATTGTGGGAGCAACCCATATAGAAAATAGAGGAAAATTGGTACAGATGTTACCCCAGGGCTAATCTTCTTCAAACAACAAAAAAGAAAGAGCAAGATTGGCAACAGATGTTAATTCAGGGTGAATCTTCCTCGCTGCACCCTCACCCCAAAATAATAATTCACTCTACCAAACAATGGATTGGACTGTTTTATGAAGAAATGAAGTCCCCATATGGTGATATCAAGTCAAAGCAAAGTCTGGTTGAACACTTCCCAAAGAAGTTACACAAAGTGTTTATATGGATAAGAATTTGGGCTTAGCTGACCATTTAGGTCCACTCAGCCCCTGAGATGATATGATTTAGTGATTTATTGATGGAGACAAAATAAAAGTTAGAAAATAGTCTCTCTTATTATCTATGGTAATAAGTGGTGAGCATATCCCAGCATTCTGTGGGCAGAAGATGACATGAGCTATTGGTATCAGGGCAGGGGCAGGGTTATGAGGGAGATACTCACAAAAGATGGATGTAAGTGCCAGAGCCAAGAGCAAGACGAAGGCTGTTCCTCTCATGTTGCTGAAGTGGCCAAGGGCAGTCAGTTGGAGGCAAAAGAAGTGACTTTCTGGCATCTGCCCAGCTCAGTTGGGTCCTGCCTTATATATTGTCCGGAATTCCTGCCTCAATTGTGAAATAGCCATCTCCAGCAACAGAATCCTGGGAAGAAGTCAGAAACATCTACCAGGTATGCAAATTCTTTTATTGTGAAAGACAAGTGACTGCACGTGATCTTTTAATAAATAATGAGACTCAATTATGCTGTCATTATTTCTTTCGCTAATATTTAAAAGTAATATTTAAAAAATAAATCCACTTCTCCTTCACATTGATGGTGATTTAGCAGCTTCCCTTGTGGTGACGATTTACTTTTCTCTTACTTTTCCTGGCGGGGAAAAAAGGAGAAAAAAAGAAAATTAATACATATGCCATAGGAAGAAGTACATATAAATTCCATTGATGTTAAACAGTTTATAGTGAAAAGCAAGAGGCTTCATTGCCAACATCGCACCTCAGTGGGAGCTAATTTTAACCATTTCTATTTTAAGGTTGTTACCATCATAATTCTCAATAATATACTTATACTTCTATTTCTTAATTTATTAACTAAAATAGTTATTTATTGACTCCTATCAATGGAAGAAAAATTTGTTGATTTACATTACTTTCCCTTTTTTTTCCTCTTCGCAATTTTTGATAGGCATATCACGACTTTTTAAAAAGCTTGCGTGTTACCTTTATAACTTTAAATAACATATGTTAGTCACTACTTCTATTATCCTCATCATTAGACAGCATCTCATAACTCTATAAGAACTCTATCTGCCTCTATACACTTCCATCAATCAGCTTTTCTCTCTGAAGACTTGTGACCTCTACTTTTATTTTTACATTTCACACATTAAAAATACAGATGTTCTGTTCTGAATATCGTAATTCATTATTCTATTGTTTGTCTATAGGTTGATTCTAAAATCTGAAGAGCAATAACTATTTTTAAACATCATTTTAAATACTAAAGTGATTCTGGGAATGTATCAATTGTAGGCCGAATCTAGACTTCAATTTCAGAAAGACTGGAAATCTTTTTTAGGTAATGAGTTTTAGTAAATGTTGGAAGAGAAGGACCGTATTACCAACGCCTAATATTTGCTTTGGATGGAGAATGGACTGAAGAACTGAGGTCTGCAACGAAGCTGGATGTTTCCTAAGCTTCTTACACAGTAGGATGTATAGAACAAATGTTGGTTAGACTCTGAGCCAGCAGAACCATCTACCACTTACAGGTCTGCAATTTTATCCATTGTTCCCTTTGGCAGTGTCAGGGAGGGGGAAACTCCCCTTCTACTGTTCTTAGGTTCTTATAGCAGGGCTAGTAATAAAATTGACAAAAGGCCAGATTAACAGAAGAAAAACCCAATTTAATATGTGCATACTGGACATCACAGAGAAATGATGCCCAAAGAGTGAATAAAGCAGGCAGTAGATATGTCTTTTGTACAAAGAAACAATCAATTTGTGAGGAATGACAAGAACAAAGAAACTTAGGTTTGAGATACATAATTAGTGAGGAATTTAAGCAGAGTTAAGGCTTGAGGTAGTAAATTAACAAGGTTTGTTTATATAGGCTTTTCGGCCCTGAATTCCCCAGATCTGGTGATAAGGATGTAGGGAGAGCACCTTTCACCTGGGAAATTTATTTCCTGCTTTCAGGGGAAACAGAGAAGAGGGTCAAAATGCCATTTCTTGCATTGGCGGCTTCTTAAGTAACTTTAATTCAAAATAGTCAATATGGCATTGTGGGATATTTTGGGGTGGCCTGCACGGGTCCCAACAGGTGCTCCCTTTATCTCATCTGTAAAGTGAGGTTGCGTATGTCTACTTCATGACACTATGTGAGGCTTAAATGAGACAGTGTATACGAAAGTATTTTGTGAACTATGAAGTTTTACAAATGTACGTACTGGATCATTTCATAATAGAAGGAGTTTGATTCCCAGGAGTCATGAGATGTGATGGATGAAATTCTGGAAACACTATTTGGGCCCTGCATTAGGAGTAGCAGACCTGGGTTCTTGACCTGGTCCTCCATGTGAGCAATGAGGCATTTCCAGTTTTTGGAGCTCACTGTTTCCATCCATAATATGAGGCTGTTGACTGGCTCTCTTCCATCCCTCACAATCAGAAATTCTAAGCAGAGGTGTGTCTTTTGCTCATATTTTGTGTCATGGTTCCATTGATATCTTTACCTAATCTTCATGCACAGTTGACAGGGGTTGTCATAAATTTTCCATCTGTGCCACACACAGGGGCAAAGATGAGCTCAGGGTATAGGGGTATGCCCATGCCATGATCTTTATATCTATCACAATCCAACTGCAGGGAGAAAGAGAGCTTTCACATAGACAGAGAAATGAGCTTCTTAGCGTTCAGGTCAGCTGAGGAGAAGTGAATGAGGTCAGAGGGAGAATGAGAATGACTGAGGTAGCCAAAATTTGAAGGAAGCAGAGGAGGAGGGAGGAGGTTAGACAAATGGAGCAACATGGAAATCAAGGCTCCTGAGAAGAGAGAAACACCTGAAGACAGGTAAGAAAGAATCTGGTGAGGAGCACCAGAAAAATGTAGGTGTTTGTTTAACACAAGGTAAACAGTATTAGGTGCAGGGACAAATTAAAACAGGGAAAAGGAAAGACAAGAGAAGCTGAAGATAGGAGAGGGTGAGAGGGACAGACACCATGAGAAGAACATAGCAGACTGGGAAAACAGGGAGCTGTGGGCAGTTCTGGTGAGGGGCATGGCCCCACCCACAGGAGCAGGTGTGAGCGACTCAGGAGAGAAGAGTTGTTGAACAAATGCATGTGCTTGGGATCTCAGAACAGGGAAATGAGAGCAGCGGGAAAATGGGTGGCAGCTGAAGAGATCCAAACCGCCAAGGCCATTTGACCACCTAGTCCAGGCTCCTTCACTTTCCAGATCACCATTGCTCCTTTCTGCTGCTTTCACTTCAGCAGCTCTGTTTGTCTAAGCTGTTTCCTTATCCTGTTCTTCTTCAAGGTTTCCATGGTTGACTTGACCATAATCTGGCTTGACCTTGACTTTGAACTTGACCTTGGACCTGATTCTGATTCAGACCCACGTTATCCCAATCATCCTGACCATGTTAAGTGTGTCCTGATTATGGGGACAGTGCCTGTAATTATGTGATTATATAGAACTAACTCTAGCAAAAGAGTATAAATAAAGGCATGACCAACTGCTTATGAGTCTTTTTATATTCACTTTATGGAGATGGGAAAGGGGCAGCCTCCAAAACTATGGATTCCTACTCTCTCCTTGAGTCTATGAGGAGATAAGATTTCCACAGGCCTCCTTGTATCTTTGGGGCAGGCTGCAGGTGGGCTGGACCATCCTCGGTAATCTTTGGGCCAAGAACGTTTCTGGAGCAAGTGAGGGGAGAAGTGAATTTGGGGAGGAGAAAATGATAGCCATGCAAGTATATCAAGGCCCGATCTGGGTTACTAATTTCTTGTGAGCTATGCCATTGATAGAAGCTGCTTCAAAGTGCTGTGGTCACATAAATATCCTCTATAGAAGGAACTCTAGCGCCATAGCTAAGAATGAATTGTATATCTTTGTATTTAAAATAAAAATGTACAATTTACCAATACTGTCAATGTTTTCTTGGTGAGCAGTGATATATACATTTAATAAGTAAGGAAGGCAAATCTTAGAGAGGATCTCAAGCCATGTAGTAGTCAGACCCAGGGATGTTCTGTTAAGGCTACAGCAGGGGAAGTAGCGAGGGGAGAGACAAGAGAAGAAAAATTTTGCTATGCTTATGGAAAGAAATGGGCAGAAAAATCTTCCCTCTGGGGATGACTTGTTGTAATGAAGGAGGTTTCCTTTTAAGGAACTTTGGAAGAGACCAATATAAAGAACCACTATGTCCATAGACCAGTTCCCAGTGGCAATTACTGATTAGGGAAAACAAGGATTCCAAGAGGGGATGAGGCATTCACTGGTATTTGTGTGTGTGTGCACGTGTGTGGATTTGTGCATGTGTGTGCATGTGCATGCGTTTCTTGGAAGCCAGGGGGATTCTTTGTACAAAACTTTCTCCTGAACAACAAGATTTATATGTTCTTCAGTTTTCTTTATAAACTGAGATAATACACCCTGATCTAAGAAACAAATACAAACAAAAGTAAAGATAAACTCTTTGGGGAGAATCTTTTATTGAGGTGAAAAAAACAGCCAGTCAGTCAGTGAGGCATGCATTTGAAGGAGAGCACGACAACTCTGTCCACTCGACAAAGATGACTTCGAATCCGTCTCTGCCCCCCTCACAGAACCTTGGCCAACATGAGGGAAAAGGCAGTCAGAGCCCGGGATGATGAAGACGCTGATGAGGGTATCATCGCTCTGTATCCATGTCTATGGAGAAGTTAACAACTTCCTTCATGAAGAAACTGAACCTTCCCATTGCTTTTCCTATGGGAAGACACAGTTAGAAGATTTGTCCACACCAGAGGAAATTTTATATAACATTAGAGCTGAAAGGAACTACCGAGATTATGAGGCAGACCCTCATTTTACAGATAAGGAAATTGAGTCCCTGAAAAGAAATGTCTTTGCCCAGGCAGTTTCTGGCAGCGGCAGAAGCAGAATTTCCCCAGTCCAGTGATACTTCCATCCCACCTGCTGCTTCCACCATCCCAGAGCCTGGGCTGATCATCCAATATCTTAAAACAGAAAAGAATGTGAGCTTCTGACATGGGAGGTTGAGGGGGCCTGCCCCTCACCCTTTGCTGGTCAACAGGGCTTGTGATGAAGCTGGATCCTACATTAGTGAGGAGAACTTCCAGCACATTCCCCTTCAGAGTCCTTGAACACAAGCTAGTGTCTAGGCCAAGGTCCCAGTGTGTGTGCCTGTTACAGAATCTTCCCTTTCCTGAACTAAAAGTTTCCAAACAGGAATAGATATGCAGACATATCCTTCTGGGCTCAGAGCCTAACCTAATATTCTAACTTGTTAAGAAAATCACAAAGATGAAAAACACAAAATCTAAGATAAGTAATAAAAATCCAGTGGTGTAAGGAGCGTTAACAGGGGCCGGCCCGGTGGCGCAAGCGGTTAAGTGGGCGCGCTCAGCTGCGGTGGCCCAGGGGTCGCTGGTTCAGATCCCGGGCGTGCACAGACGCACCACTTGTCAAGCCATGCTGTGGCAGCGTCCCTTATAAAGTGGAGGAAGATGGGCACGGATGTTAGCCGAGGGCCAGTCTTCCTCAGCAAAAAGAGGAGGATTGGCAGATGTTAGCGCAGTGCTGATCTTCCTCACCAAAAAAAAAAAAAGAGAGAGAGTTAACAATGAGCACAGCGGACTTGGTGTAAGACAGTAAATGGCAAGCTGCCTATTCTGCACCAAGGAAGTGACATCCACCTAGTTATATTGTCTTCAAAAACACTGTGCAGGCCGAACAAAATACTTCAGCAAAACATTTCCATGGGATTCCGGTCCAAGCACTGACAGCTTGCGTCTCTCTATTTTAGATTAAAAAAAAAAAGTCTTGATAGTAGTCTTATTCTCCCTATCGCTCTAAGGCTACAGATATTTAGAGCTGCTAGGAAATTGAGGATGATAAAGGCCTTTTAGTCACAGTTTGTTTAAGAATCGAGCTGGATTATAACCATTAAGTCTTTTAGAAGTCATGGAGGATAGTTGTTTTCAATTATTTTTTAGTGTGGAGTGCAGGAACTTTTCTTCAAACCAAGTATTGTGTGTAACTCCACTAATTAAAATAGTCAAAAGCTGTACTTGAGGTTGGAGATCATCCCAAATGCTCCCTTAACCCTTTGGTGGCTCCTGACTTGCCTATCCAGAAATTCGGGGCTCCAGGGACGCCAATTTGAAAACTCATGGTCTTGTTGGACTCTCTCAATTGACAGACTGGAATTGGAGGTTCTGTCGTGGAGGGACCAGTCCAAGCTGGCAGAGCAGGTGGCCCAACCCTAGTCTGACGGTGAGGCACTCAGTTTTCTGTTTCTACCAGCTGCTTCTGGGGGGGAGTAAGTACAGCTGATAAAGAGTTAAGCAGGCTCATGGAAAGAGGAGAGGTTTGCAGTGGAGGACACTGGCTCCGGCTTCGTTGTTCTACCCACGAGGTACTCACAAGCTCTCGGTGCACAAGTGGCATTCATTCCCATAGGTGATGTAGTCAGAACCACAAACAGGCAGGTATGTGATGGGGCAGGGGATGGCCGCCACTGGGTACTTCTTGTAAATGCTGCAGTCCACCTGCGACAGACACAAGAGAATGTCCTGCTTTTCTCCTGGCCCCTATGTGAGACTATCCTGGCCTCTGGTGTACGGGAAGCAAAATACCATCCTGCAAGTCCCAGCTCAGACACATATTCGCATGCTGCTGTGTCTATTTCTATTGGTAATAACATTACCACTAGGACAAATACTAGTCATACGAGCACAACTTCTATTATTACTAGTACAGTTAAGATTTCCTGAGCATTTCTACGCCAGGCATTAAACTTAAATCTTACATGAATTTTCTTTGTTTAATCTTCAGAACAACTGAATAGGATAGAGTCTACTTTTAGCTCTATTTACAGATGAGGGAAACTGAGGCTTAAAAAGAGAGAACTTGTACATATAGTCGTACCTAACTTGTATAATGTAAAAGCTCATAACTGGTGGGGCTGGGATTTGAATCCAGAGCTAATGCGATTAACCAAGGTAACACTGTCTTGCTTCTCACATGTTGTCCCTTCCATGGAGACTTCACCAGCCTCTCAGCTGGAAGTCCTCACTCTCCTTTAACTCTGGAATATTTTTTTAGGTTATGCTTATTTCTATGTATGTCCTATTTCATCAACTGCCTCTGGAAAGCAGAGGCTATTCTTTATCTGTGTCTGCCTCTCGCTTTTACTGCCACTAAACATAATGAATTAATCCTACATATACATTTCATAAATATTTGTGGACTAAATGAAAGCCAGTAGGAATTGAGATTAAAATGTAATTCAATATACTCACTGTTGTTGAAGACAGACTAGCAGCTTCTGAAAGACAGATACAGACGGAAACGTTAAAAATGAAGCAAAGTCTTAAAATCTCATTAATTAATGTAAATTTGGTCCCATAGATTAAGATTCTGTAGTTCCTCTGGCAATGAGTCTCAGCCCACATCCCCTCCTTACACAAAATTCCAGCTGTTTGCTGAATGGCCAATGGGTTAAATAAGTCCTTGGTTCAGGCAAGATAGTTATCCGAATTTCCTCCCTTTATCGACCATGGGATGCTTCTGGAGCTCCGGTGTCTTTGATAAAGATTCAAAGTCAGAGAGCAATCAGAAGTATAGTGGTCACCACTCCTAAGAGCTTGGAACACCATCTTTGATATTCCTTCACTCCTAATTGATATAAAAGAATGTAACGGAATGTTTTTAAGGGTTTAGAATCTGTTCTAACGCCTAATTTATTTAAGTAATTTTTCACCATATAAAAGTCTAGTTGCTGACTCCTGGGCTTTGGAGAATTGTGTTTTATGTTGATTCTCCTGGATTGACTTGGAGAGACATCCACATTTTTCTGCATCTTTGCACTAGGGATAGTATCTACTAATACCGACAACTTCCAATGTCCTTATGAAATGGTAGACCTGCGAAGAATTTAGTTCATTTTTTTGTTCCATGGATGGAAATAAAAATCCTTGAAAGGGAATACACTAGACCCAAATCCCCCAACTCCAGCTGGGACATCAGATTCTCCTTACCCAGGCCACAGCAGTTTCTGTTATAAACCAGTACATTTTAAAGCCACATGACCAGACATTTCTCTCAGATGCTCACATCCCAGAAGAGGTTATTTGGACAAACAATCTTAATGGCTGTGCAGGGCGCTATCTACCCTTAACTCACCTAAACTGCTGCAGAAACGGGTCACTGTGCAGAGCAGAAGGAGACCCCCAATGATCTTCATAGTGGAGATGGCAGAGGCTGCGCAGGGCTCTCACAGCAGCTGCATCAGCCATGCCCTAGGAAGCGCTCATGTTTATACGGCAATACTTGGTTTCACCACCTTTCCTGTGAGGTCATCCAGAGTCAGTATTGGCTCTAAGAGGCCTTCAAAGCACAATGTCACACCCGGGGTGGTATAGCAGAAGAGATTAAGTATAGGCTGCTTGGCCTAGTCATGAAATAAGTGAAAATATCAAACTTTCTTTATTTCACCAAAATGGAGGGTATTAAACCCAATTAGACAGATTGCACTTACATTTATATTTTGGTTCCTGGGAAAATATTGTTTTATTTTTGAGGCAATGAACCTGTGAAGCAAGCTGAGATCTAGTGGAAAGAACAGTGACCCTAGCGTTTATGAGGCTTAAAGAAAGGCATTGACATTTTCCAGGTGTGTGATCTTGGGTCAGTCATCTATGTGCCGTGAGCCTATATCAACCAAGAAGACCTGGTTATGTTGTAGTAACATATAACACCAAGATTTCTGTGACTTTGTACAAATTTATTTGTTACTCAAACTACCCATGTACAGTGGTCAGCTGATGGTGTTACATTGTCTTCAGTAGATCCCAGTGGACAGAGTAGTCACTATCTGGAATATCGTTCATTGTCAAGGTGAAGTGAAAAATGAATTCTTCAGGATTTCCCTTCTCAGCGATGAAATATTCCATCCCAGAAGTGACCCCACTGTCACTTTCCCTCACCATCATGTGGCCTGACCCAACCATAGAAGTTACAGAGTGTGATCTTACCTTGTCCCTTGAAGACCAGAAGGGGGAGAACTGGAAATAGTTGGCAAATGACTCAGAGACAAACCCAGAGCCTTAGCTTCATCCTCTGTCCAGTGGGACCTATTGCCAGACACAAGAGAGTTCACATAATTGGAGTCATTTACGTTAAGTGTGTTCTAAAGGGTAGTGCATGCAGTTGTTATTGTGATTGTTATTGTTATTAATGATGAGCCAAGAGTCTTGCCGACATTAGATTGTAGACTGCATTGTCCAAGCACAATGGTCCAAATGGCTGTTGTCTGTCTATAGAGCTTAAGGACGTACAGCTGGGGGAAGGGAGTAGACTGCACTCTACCAGTCCTTTGCTTGGCAGGTTTGATTTTGTACGTTCTGAAACACAGCATCTACAAAAGATAATAAGTTAATAACAAATGACGTGGCATGAGCCCCTAAAATTTCAGCTTTCACATCTGTTTGGGAAGCAGTATAATCTAATAGTGAAGAATATGGGCATTGAGTCGAATGGATCTTATTTGGAATCTTGTTTTCAATAAATGTTGACTATGTGACTTTGAGTATATAGGTTAAGCTCTGGATATTTTAGTTTCCTTATCTGTGACATAAAAACAATATTTACGGGGGGTGAACTCAAGATGGCGGCGTCAGCAGACTTGGAACTCACCTCCTCCCGTGGACACAGCCAATTTACTACTACTCGTGGAAAAATTACCCCTGAGACAGAACTCAAAACTGGATAAGAGGAATTCCTGCAACAACGGACAATCCTAACTGAGGTGGAAGAGGCAGAGACTCCCTTCTGGAGAGGAAAAACGCCGCCTTCACAAGCCGCCAGCGTCACGGCCCCCGGGAGCAGCGCACAGGTACGCAGCCTCCCTGGAGGCGCGGGGCCCTGAGCCGGGAGCGCCCCCGCTGTGGGCATTTTGTGGACCCAGCACAATCGAGACCAGCGGCATAATATCTGACTTTGCCTGTTACTAGAGCACTGGGGAGTACCCCAAGAAAAGCTGGTTCACAAAGAAACTAAAACCGGCTCTTAAAGGGCCCGCGCACAAACTCACCCGTTTCAGAAAGCATCCTAAAATCACCAGAAAGAAAGGTGCACAGTGTTGTGGTGAAAAGAGACTCACCTAATAGACCCTGAGTGCATCTCGGTGAGGGGTGAGAGCTCTCCAGGGACTGGGACATTGGTGGCGGCAATTGTTGTGGCCTGGTGTGGGCGTGCTGACACAGACGCCCTTGGAGTTCTCCCTGAGGCCAGCCCAGGTCTGCCCCACCCGCTAGAGCACCGATTTAATCCAGCTCAGCCAGGGCAGGCAGCCCACCCTAGAGACGGGCCCCACCCAACAACAAGCCCTCAGGCAACTTGTGGGCCTGCATAGATTGGTGACTGGATTCTCTGCAGCCTGGCAACTGAGCTGACTTCAGTGGGACAGGGCGTGCACAAGGAGCGGGTGGAGAGTGTAGGGCGGTGGCGGAGTGTGTGGGGCAGAGTGTGTGGGGCTCTCGCCGTGGAGAGACTGGGTCCGCATCAGGAGGTCAGGGCGTGCACACGGGGCAGGACTGTGTTGACTGTGTGTGTGGACCTGTGGGCGGCAGGGCTTGTCAGCTGCAGAAGACTTGTGTTTCTCAAAGACCCAAATAGGGGGTTTGCCCCACCTTCCAAAGCCTGAAACAATTGGGTGCTCCTGTGCCTGAGGCCAGCCCCACCCAGCTGCAATCCTCAGAGAGCTGACAACAGACCTAATAGGCTAGAGGCTTACAGCAATTGTAAGGCCCTGAGCCTAACAACCTGCCACGCTGGGGGCCTACTCACTTAAAAGAAATACTGCAACCGAAATGTGGTATTAGAACTTGCAGCCAACTGTGCTGGGGCTCCCCACACCTGATAAAGAGACTGAAGGGCCCACCACAACTACAAGCAGCTGATCATTACAACAGCTGGCCAGGAGCATAACTCAGCATCCCTGGGCACCTACAGGGAGAGCAAACAGGCCACAACAGAAGGACACATGTAGCCCACATAGGGGTCACCCCTGGAACATTGAGAACTGAGGGGAGAACACTGGAAGCCTCCTAAGGCATCACTTACATAAGGTCACCTATCCAAGAGCAGGAGATGTAGCTGACCTACCTAATACGTAGACGCAAGCACAGGGAAAGAGGCAAAATGAGGAGGCAAAAGAATACATTCCAAGTAAGGGAACAGGACAAAACTCCAGAAAAGGAACTAAGTGAAAGAGAAATGAACAACCTATCCGACAGAGAGTTCAAACAAAGAGTGTTAAGGATGCTCACTGATCTGGGGAGAAGAATAGATGAACTCAGTGAGAATGTCAACAAAGAAATGGAAGATATAAAAAAGAACCAATCAGAAATGAAGAATACAATACTGGAAATGAAAAATTCACTAGAGGGACTCAAAAGTAGAGTAGAGGATACAGAAGAACGGATCTGTGAGCTGGACGAAAGACTAGAAAAATTACCCAAGCTGAACAGGTAAAAGAGAAAAGAAAAAGAGTGAGGACAGTCTAAGGGATCTCTGGGACATATCAAGCCCACTAACATCTGTGTTATAGGTGTCCCGGAAGGAGTAGAGCAAGACAAGAGAGCAGAGAATCTATTTCAAGAAATAATAGATGAAAACTTCCCTAACCTAAGGAAGGAAACAGACATCCAGGTACAGGAAGCACAGAGAGCCCCAAACAAGATAAACCCAAAGAGGCCCACACCAAGACACATCATAATCAAAATGTCCAGAATTAAAGATAAAGAGAGAATCCTAAAAGCTGCAAGAGAATGTCAAGTTACATACAAAGGAAACCCCATAAGGCTATCAGCTGACTTCTCAGCAGAAACCTTACAGGCTAGAAGAGAATGGCACAATATATTTAAAGTGCTAAAAGGAAAAAACTTAGAGCCAAGAATACTCTACCCAGCAAGGTTACCATTCAAAATGGAAGGAGAGATAAAAAATTTCCCAGACAAGCAAAAATTAAAGGAATTTGTCACCAAGAAACCAGTGCTACAAGAAATGTTAAAGGGACTGATTTAAAGGGATAAGAGAAGACCACAAATAGGAAAAATTATCTAGTTCCATGATAAGAGGGTAATGGATACAAATGCACAAAAAAGAGGTTGGATATGATATCAAAAACATGAGGGAGGAGGGAAGTTAAAGAGTACAGCTTTCAGACAGAGGTCAAACTAAAGTGACCATCAATTCTGTATAGAAGAAGAAAGGAACAGAGAAGGACTACTAAAACACTGAGAAAAAAAAAGTTAAAAAATGGCAGTAAGTACATACATATCAATAGCTACTTTAAACGTCAATGGACTAAATGCTCCCATTAAAAGGCATAGGGTGGCTGATTGGATAAAAAAAATAAGACCCACATATATGCTGCATACAAGAGACGCACTTCAGACCTAAAGACACTCACAAACTGAAAGTGCAGGGATGGAAAAGATACTCCATGCAAATGGCAATGAAAAGAAAGCTGGGGTAGCAGTACTCATATCAGACAAAATAGACTTTAAAACAAAAACTGTAAAAAGAGACAAAGAATGGCATTACATAATGATCAAGGGAACAATCCAACAAGAGGATATAACACTTTTAAATATGCTGTGTGAGAAATGGAAAAAAAAATGATTTTATGGGTCAGGAGTGTGTACATCAGAGACTTGAGAGGGGCTTGGAAGAGAGTCAAGTGTTCCAGATGGTTCTGATGAAATATGCAGAGCAATAGGTGTGAGCAATTAAGGGTTTAGAGGTCCAAGTTCAAGAAAAATGTGGACTTAGTAGTAATAGTAGGTGTAGGGAATGTGAACAATTATTTATGGAGGCTGTGACTAGTAGGCAAAGGATCAAATTTAATTTCTCAGAGGTGGGGCTGAGACAATGATCCACAGGGTGTATCCTCACATAAAGCAGACAAAAGATGGTGGAGATAAAGGTTCAAACAGGTGTGGAAAAGTGAGGTCAAGGGATCAGGGGTGGGGTTGCTTTGGGTTTTGGCAGCTGTTTACATGGAAAGGAAATTTCCAAGCTGCACAGTGAGCCAGAAATTATAGAGGGTCCTTCAGGGGTGAAAGATGAAGACTGTGAAGATAAAAAAGCAGTCCCTTTCAGGCTGAGAGCAGTTTGTTGATTCCTCCTAATATTCCTGCAAGGGAGGGAAAACTTGAGGCCTGCTAAAGAGGATCGCTCTGACCATGGTTCCATTCTAGGGAAGGTGAAATAGCATTAATGCAGGAAAAGGTAAAAGTGAAATGAGAGAAAAGTTTGAGAGTATTGGGGCTTTCTTCCCCGTTGGATTTAGGATACCACAGGGAAGAGAAAGATGACCCATTAGAAGGTCAGAGAAGGGTGAGAGAACTGAATTGGAGCAGGGTCTGAATGAAGAGTTCCCTGGTCAGTTAGCTGGAGAGAAATAGGGGAGATGCAACTGTGGTGGGGCAGTAATCCAGGTAGAGAGTGACGGCTGTAGGAAGGGAGAATTATGATAAGAAAATTAACCATATTTTAAGCACGTACCATGTGCTACAACTGTGCTATGCCTGTTGTGTGCATGATCTCATTTAAGACTCAACAATCTTAGCGAGAGGTGTGGTTATTGGCCCTGTTATTTAGCTGAGACAACAGAGACTTAGAGAAATGGCTGGTTTAAGGTTAAGAGTCGACGCTCTGTAATCCTCTGGTGGATTGCCTTTAAATCAAATCTAAGAGGTAGATTTGGAGACACATTGGAAATTGGAATAACAGAAGTGAAACTGGCTGGATTAGAGTGGTCAGGAAGGACAGCTGATGTTTCAAATGAGTAGACAGCAGGGGCTGCACGCTGGATCAGACTGCACGGCATTTTCACTTGTGAGGATCACCTGGAAAGAACAGGGTCCCAGTGAGGAGAAGGGACGATTGAGAGTTGGGTGACAAGGATCCTGCCCTGCACCCTCCCCCCCATATCTATGTAAGGTACAATGCTGTGACAGTCCCCTCTCCACTTTGTGCCTTGTGCTTCTCCCACATCTAGGGAAATTCACCTAGATTGGTGCTTCAAGTTTTCAAGTTAAAAATCCCTCCTTGGACCACTAATATGAACAACTGAAAAATAAGGCTGAGGATTATTGGGGATGGTAGCAAGAAGCAGTTGGAACTTTACTACTTAATTCTGTTTTTCCCTCCTAATTGCCGTATCAGCCAACCCACAACCCCCAGGCACCTTCCTTCTTGGCACCCAGTACAACTCCATCCAGTATCCTCAAGGCCTTCCTATGACAGTTTTAAAATCGGTGGCCTAGATTTGGCTGGACCAGCTCCAGCTTTCTGTCTGTCCTCCTCTCCCTTCCCTGTGTGGCTCCTTCACACTCCTGCTCTTTTCTTTTCATTTCGTTCTTTGGATGTAGCCCCCACTGTAATCAGGTCCTTTTCTGCACTGGGGCACAGTGACCTAGAGATCAGGATATTTGCATTTTGTCTTGTGTCTGGCAGCAAGATCCTTGTTCCCGGCCTCTCATGGGAACAGGGAGTTAGTACATCCAGGGATCCTATGCTTTGGTTCTATTCAATTTTTTGGAATCACTGAGGCTAAATAGTTCCAGTCATGGGACAAGACATTGTGAATAAACAGGGGCACCTGTTTTTTCCTGTGAGTTCATGTAGCTCCTAGGTGACCTCACACTATCTGGATCTAGATTACACACACACACACACACACACACACACACGCACAGAGCTCACAACTCCTATTGGTAAAATCATGTCTACTGTGCTCAGTGGTGAAGGGAACACCTGTAAGCCCAGAGTTAGCCAACGTTAGAGAAGATATTAATCTGCTAGCACTATCATACCAAAATACCAAGGACTGGGTGACTTAAACAAGAGAAATTTTTTTTCTCATAGTTCTGGAGGCTGGATGTTCAAGATCAAGGTACCAGCAGGGCTAGTTTCTCCTGAGGCCTCTCTCTTTGGCTTTTAGACAGCCACCTTCTCACTGTGTCCTCACACGGCCTTTTCCCTGTGTGCGTGACCCCTGGTGTCTCTTCCTCTTCTAATAGAGACACGAGTCCTATTAGATTAGGGCACTACCTTTACCACTTCATGTAACCTGAATTACCTCTTTAAGAGCACCATCTCCAAATGCAGTCGCACAAGGGGTTAGGGCTTCACCGTGAGAATTTTGGGAGGATACAGTTCAGTCCGTAACGTTCTATCCTCTGCCTCCACTCCCTCCAGACTCATGTCCTTCTTACATGCAGAGAATCATAGGCCTTTGATCTTCAAGACACAGTATCCCAAGAAATGTTAAAATGTTGAAAAATGGATTGCTGGTCCACTACACTTGAGAAACACTGATACTCTATCTCTTTTGGGGGGATTCACAATGCATTTTATCTTTTCTTATTTTTATTTATTCATTCATTCATTTATTTATTTATTTACTTATTTTTTGTGAGGAAGATCAGCCCTGAACAAACATCTGATGCCAATCCTACTGTTTTTGTTTTTGTTTTTTTTTTGCTGAGGAAGATTGGCCCTGGGCTAACGTCCGTGCCCGTCTTCCACTACTTTATATGGGATGCCACCACAGCGTGGCTTGGCAAGCAGTGCGCGCCCAGGGTCCGAACCTGCAAACCCTGGGCCGCTGAAGCAGAGCACGTGCACTTAAACGCTGCGCCACCAGGCTGGCCCCTAAAATGCATTTTATTTTATTAAAGGCTCTTAAATTTTCTGTAATACAGAAATGTTTTCACTTTATTTAGCTCAATTTTCCCCAAACTAAATTTGCCATAGTTGGCTTATTATTTTACAGAATATTTAATAACGTATAAAGGGATTTTAGTGTTTCCTTGGACATTAAGAAATAACAATTTAATCTGATTTTCCATTACGTCGTGATGTCAAATATAAAAACTCGTTAGCAAGGAGGATCACTGAATTTTGGGTCTGCTTGGACATCTTAGAAGGTTTTGATCCTACTGAACGGAACTCCATCTCTAAATGGCTTCCATACACTCTAGTTCTCTACAGTGGAGCTTAATAGAATGAGGCTGCTCTCTCTTTCCAAGTATATCCGTTCACATATGCAACAGAAGCTCTAGAGCGCCTGATAAAGGTCGTTTTTCTCCAGAAAGCATAATAGGGAATCAAAGTTTGGGCAGTTTCTGGGCAAAAGTGTGAACAGACATAGGTACGGTCTGGGGGAAGCAGTTAGGGAGAAATCGCAGCTCATGTCTTGCATTTCCCCAGTCTGTGGGCCCTCAGCCTCGCTTCTCAGGCTGTGCCCTCAAAACGATGGTGAAGGAAAAAACCCCAGGTCCTTAGGTGAGGAGACTGGAATGTGAAGCTATTGGAGTGGGTTGACTCGTCAAGTGCAAAGGCACAGAAGTCAGGAGAGTGCCTGAGTCAGGTGTGTGTCAGAGAGGAGGGATTTAGGAACCAGAGTTGTGGGAAGGAGACAAAGCTGTAGACAAGGAATCTTCACGGACAGAGAGGCTGGGCAGTGAAGAAGGAGGATTAAGAGCTGAAACCCGAGAGGAAGAAAAGAGAAGAGGCGCATTACACAGGAATTTTCTGTTTCCTTATTTCTCAATTGGGAAAATGAAATATGGTGAGAAAGAGTTTTGGGGTCAAATTGTGTAAAAATGTCAAATTTAATGAGGACTACAAAGGAGGAAGATGACAAGACAGGGGCTTAGAGGGAGGCCCAGAGTCTGGAAGGCCAGAGAGATGGAGAGGAAGTTTGTCAGGGGCTAGAGTGATCAATGCTGAATACCAAAGCATCTGGCAGCCTTATTTCTTTACTTAGTTCCATGGATAGACTTCAGCTTCCTATCTGAGACTTGTGGCCTGAGAAGATCTGGACAGCAATTTTATAAAGGGTTTAGCCCTATAGTCTAAGGACAACTGGATTGTGGAGGACATGAGCCATCTCACAATGCAGGTGGAGGGATGGCAGGACACAAATGTGGAACCTGAGTACCATGAAGTCTTCGACAAGCTTGATAGGAAAGGCTGCAGACATCACCCTAAAATCTATTTTTTTCTAAAATGAACAATCTTTCAATATGTCAGCCAGCCAATATGGAATAGGCTTTCCAGATAGGTGGTGAGCACTCCATTATTGGAGGTGTACAAGCAGAGATGGTATATTGATCATTTATCAGAGACACTGGAAAACAAGAGAGGAGTAGACTTGGCTGGAGAAAACTTTGCACTTGAGATGAGAATCCTTGGGTTCACGTGTGGCCTCCACCACATACTTATTCTTTCTTACATTTCTAATTTAATTGTTTTCATTTGTTTAATGAGTACCGTAATGCCCACTCCAGTGATGTGACTATCAAAAGAGAAACTGACCAAATTTTCATCATAAGCTTTGAAGTGATTTATCCATGTATTATGAGGGAGTATAAATTTTAATTTAAACATCTTAGCAATATAGACACTCTGCTTATCTATAACAGGACATGTATTCAGTCCTCTTGGGAGGCCCGGAAAGGGGAGTCATTATCCCTCTCAAAGTGCGTGTTCTTCTCTCTTTTCTTACCATCACTCGACTCTTTGAACCGACCTTGGAACCTGTCCAAAAGAGGCATAGCTAGAGAGACATAACCTCGCCCCATTGCTATGCCTGACTTCTGGGGAAACTCTGCTCCTCTCCTTCAACATGTGTCTTCTGTTCACAGAGGATCTTGTCACTCAAAGCCTCCTGGCCTACAAAAAACTGAGAGTATGTGACATGGGAACATTGTTCTTCACCAAACTCTACTCCTGCCCAAACACATACTGAGGGAGAGGATGAGGCTTTTAAAACATACATCTTTTTGTCTCTCATCCTTTGCTTATCTTCTCCCTGGAGTCTCAGCAAACTGCTGTCTCTTGTTACCTGCTAACACCTCTCTTCAAGGTACTGTAATTTCCTTCTTGTATGACCAGCTAATCCCCTGCTCTTGTCCAGGGTCCTAGGGGATTTTGAGCTCTGGGCCCCAGTCCTGTCCTGGATTTTGTGTCACCTTGATTCCCAGGACCCCTCTCCTCTCAGCGCTTTGTGACAGCATTTTGATCCAGACAATCAAAGCCCCTTCTAATCACAGCTATCCTGCACATACACCCTCCACTGGCCAGATCTGTCCTCCTCACGGTGTAGTGGGTGAACTCCCCCTCCCTCGACATCTCCCATTTGACCCTACCCTCCGACAACTTCCCTGCCACCTCCAGTGCTCCCCAGTAAGCATGGTCACCCAACACCTTCTTCTCCTCTCTCAGCTGAGTGCCCTGCTCCCAGTCTCCTGTTCCCTTCTTCCAATTTCCTTGCACTTCCAGGGTGTGACTACACCTTTTCTCGTTTCCTCTTTCCCCATCAGTATCTCTTGCCCATGGTAATTGCTTATTTTGGCCAGGCTGGCCTTTTTTCCTGACAATACCAACATCCATTTCTTCCCATCTCTGTGTGTATTTTGCCTCATCCCATCAGGAAACA
Source organism: Ceratotherium simum simum (assembly GCF_057802395.1). NCBI lineage: Eukaryota > Metazoa > Chordata > Mammalia > Perissodactyla > Rhinocerotidae > Ceratotherium > Ceratotherium simum. Next base: position 28,793,818 of record NC_141903.1, read on the forward strand.
TTAAATAACCTGGGAGTGTGGGACAAAGAGAAGGGGACTCATAACTTTTATCTTTGTTTTATCCTATTCGTACTATTTACTTTCTATATGGAAATAATAGGATTTATTTGGGTATGGGGTTTATGGGCTAGTTTTTGTTTTCTTTTCACCACTTTCTCTGAAAAGTAAATCTAAAGTCAGTTTAAAAAAACTAAACTAGACATAAAACTCTTCTAAATGGAAAATAAGAGAGAATTAACATCCTAATAACTAAGCAAATAGTCCTTTAATTACAGTAAACTCTGATTTCCCTGTGAATACCAAACCTAATCTTCCTCTTCTGGATCTTACAACACATGCCCCATTTCAGGTCCTCCTTAAATAACACCAACCTATTGCAAAACTCTTCTAGCTCATCTTTCTTACTTCAACATCTCCCCAATCCAGTCTAAAACACAGATTTGACCATGTCAGCACCCTCCTTATGAATGTCATTGGCTCTCATTTATTTTCTTAGTAAAGACCAGAGTTCCCAGTTTGGATTCAACCCTATCTGCAATCTCCATCAATCCTGTTTACTATCCTGATATTACATTCCTGCTTTCAAAGGAATTACTCGCTACTGCTTCAAAACACTGCATAGCTTCCTTTCCCTTATTTTTATACTGTATATGCTGGCTGGATCTTATAGACGCAGGTACTGAAAAAAAGGTGACCTGTCCTTGAAGCCAGTTCCAAGTCCGTCTCCTTCATTATGTCTTTCCTGACGTTCACAAAGTGAGGAGACCTTTTACATCCCAGCAGCAACATAGCTGCAATCTCCTTATAACACTCTATTTTTATTAATCATTGTTTCTTATCTCTCCCCTTCCCTTTACCCAACCACATTGGACTAGATACCTCCTAAGGGCAGGGACTTCAAGTGTCATAAAGCACTCAGAACAACACTTTTCATTTTTTGCAACTGATTGTCTGAACTAGAGTGAGTCTCTGAGATAGTCTGGCATCTAGCTACCAGATTTCATTAATTCATTTGGATGAAGGTACAAAACAGGGACTCAAGCAATACTTGTTTAAGTAATCTGTCAATATGAACACAGCTTGATATTAAGCTTTGGTGAAAGAGAGAGATGAAGCAGAAATAAACCAGATCAGTTCCTACCCTCGATAGTGAGGGCGGCAGGCACAAGCATATACAACAAATGGGAGGGAAGAGGGGAAAAAATGGGGATGGAAAATTGAGAAGTAAATTATATTGCTTACTGGGGGTAGAATACAACGTCAGGATTCCCAGTTAGACCTTTGTGATCAAGGTGTGAGAAGAGCCATTCTGTATGTCTCTGACCTGAAGCAGGCTTCCTGATTAACAGTATGCACTGTTATCATTGACTATATTTATATGAGTAACGATGTACCCTGAAGATGGTCAGCCTCTGGGAAGCTGACCTTAGGTGAAAAGTCCTTCCTAGTTCTGTTCCTAAAAAGTAAGCTGACATCTTTCCTCAGCTACCTGGCCAATGATATGGAGGAGGGCAACCGGGTCCCTAAACAAGCCATATTTGTCTTCTCTGGGAAGAACTACCAGTGTCATAATTTCCACAAGCTGTGATTCTATCTCATCCACTGCATGCCCTAGAAGACTTGAGTTTCCCTGGAGGAGTGTGTGGAGGTGGGACTGAGGGGATTTTCAAGAGTTGTTGGACTAGATTGGAGAGAAGGGGAAAATGGCATATGAGAGTCGGGATTTGGGGCCTGGAAAGAATTCGATGCTGGATGAGAAAAAAGAGAGCTCCATCTATCTGTAGAGTCATCATCTTTGCTGTTGTATGTTGTCTTTCCAGATTCAGGCTTATGATTCAGAATTCTGGGTGTAGGGGTAAAATCTCACCATTGCTCTCCAGAACCTCCCTTGATGAGACAGGCCGGAGATCCTCAGCCTGAGGAGATCAACACCAGCAGCTGTTTTCCAATGTGCAATCTGTCAACTTTACAAAATAAATGCCAGACTCACAAACAAACACTCCTTTAGAAGACAAGGTGAGTAAATGAGTAGTGAGATAACTTATTATGTTTGTGTTAATCAGAATATTTAAAGATGGGCTATTTTCAGTGTAGTGAGGCAGTTTTATATTCTATATTGCAATAGAATTTTATAAATATGGTTCAATGTAAAAACTGAGACATTTCTGGCTGAAATGAATGTTAAATACCAAAGAAGCACAACATGTAACAATAAAATTTGTGTCACATGAAGAAGAAATGTCAAGGAGTTATGAAACTGTAGTCAGAGGAATTAGAAAATAAATTGTGCAGAGATTTTACATTTACATACTCAATGTGTTTACATTGCAGTCAAAAAATTGTTTCTACAAACTAATGTAAAAAATGGCATCAAAGCTATAGAATTATTATCAACAACTTAATATAGGACAGATATTTTAATAGTTTATTTTGAAAATGTTAGTCATATATTTGCTATATTTAATTTAGAAGAGATTTTTGGTTTTGAAAATATGCTATTCATAAAACGTTTTGCAATGGATGTTTCATGTCATATATATGTTAATATCCTTTATAATTTTTCTTTGAGATCATTTTTGCTCGTATACCTATTAAACTCATATAGCTAGACAGAAGTTCTGTAACAGTTCTGTAAATGTACATATTTTAATTAAATGTTTCATTTTCAATATTGAATTGTTAAAATTTAGTTGTACTTTTTAACTTGATATAATTCTCTGGTATTTTAAATGATTAAATAGCACGAGGTAATGCAACCATTTTAACGCAAATAAATATCATAAACCAAAATACTTTACCGAAATGATTGTGTGTCAATATAATGAAGATGAATGTCCTCTCAACCTTAATTTTTGTGTAATAGCACTGGCTTTGGTTGGATCCTTGCTACTAATGATATCGTTGTTTAATGGGGTTGTGGTTATTTGATCAAAGATCTTAACTATGAAAAAATCCTTAAGTTTCTTTTTCACATTGAAAAATGTAGTAGTGGGCAGTAGGGATCTTCTTTTAAGGGAAACGTAGTTACACAGCAAGGGAAGAAACATGTGAAGAGAAACTGCATGTTGGCATGAACCCCGCTTTACAGTGATGCTTATTTCTGCTTTTCTTAGCCCCTTGACCTTTAGTCAATAACAGACAGGATAGAATTTAGACCAAAAATCATTAAATTAAAACAAAGAAGGACACTTTACAATGCTGAAGGCTCTAATCAAAATGAATGCAGCCACTTTTATGATGCAGACCTTAAGGAGAAATATACAGAAACACAGTAAAAATAGGAAACTTTAGCACATCACTCTCAGTGTTAAATAGTTAGAGGGGGATAATCTAGGCAAGCATATAAAAGTTTTAGATAATGGAACCAATAATCAATAACAAATTTAGAGATACACATCACCATCTGTACCCAGATGATAGAGAATATAACTGATTTTCAAGTTAAAAAAGATGATTTGTAAAAGTTGTCCATATATTAGATCAAAATAACATTTTTAATACAGTTTTACAAATTACCAAAAACAACATTCTTTGACCAAGATGAGATAAAATTAGAAATGGTTAATTAAAAAGTCTCTTCTGCCATAATATTTAGGAATCTATTTTATCTAAATCTTGGGTCAAGGGGAAAATATGAAATAACTTAATTGTAAACTATATTGATAACAATACCATTAAAAATACAACATTGGAATATATGGCAAGTATATGAAGTATTACTCAGAGGAAAAGTCATAACGTTAACAGTGCATATCAATAAAAATCAATTAATTAATTATCCAATTCAAACACTAGAAAGAGTACTGCAAATGAAAGCAAAAGAGGGAATTAGAGATGAAAACAGAGGTTAATGACAGAAAATAGAAGTAACAAAAACGTTGCTTATTTGAAAATAATTCACAAAATAGACACATTACAAACCAATCTAACTGAGATAAACACTCAAAATAAAAAGAATGGCAAGGACAGAATAACTATTGAAACAAGAAATTAAAAAAAAATCATTAGAACACTTTGCAGAACTCCTAGAAAATAAATTTGAAAGCTTACGGATCTATAATATACCTAAATAGGCCTTAGTAGTGATAGTAAGTCCAGAGGGATCTTTTTCTCAAGTAACACAAAGTGTTGTCAGAGAATTCCCCACCCAGAAAGCGCCAGGCCCGGAGGTGTGACAGAGATATTCTACCAAAACTGTAAAGAGCAGATTAAACATTGTTTAACTAGTTCAGAGAATAGGAAAAGAAGAATTTATACCATCTTTTTAGAAAATGTATATAATACTGATAACCCAACTTGCTCATGCTTGCAGACATGCAAAACTTTAGGCCAAATGTACTTACAATATTGATATTGAAGTAAAAACCTTATATAAAATGCTTGCAAATTGAATCCAACACCACATTTAAAAAATAGCATGTAATAAACAAGTGGTGTTCATTCCAGTAAGGTAAGGATAATTTAATATGATGAAACACTTTAATTAATCAACCATATTAATGATTATATTGGATTAGGCCATGGAATTTGCAATTTGCCATGTCTGGCTTTAAACCTCGTTCCATCAATCCAATTGCATGAAAATGGGCCAGTTTCTTAGTGTCTCAGAGGGTCTCTGTTAATAGGATTGTGAAGAGGTTGAATTAAAACAATCCATGTAAAGACCCTCGCACAAAATAGATAGGCCATTATATAGTAATGCTAATTACATCATAAAATGCTAATTATATAGAAGTTATGTAATAACTTTTATTGTCCAAGTGAAAATTCTCATCATAGAGATCAAACAACTCAGCGCAGAAAGAAGTTACCTTCCCAGTGTCACTCCCTCAGTGACCTCATTCCCTGCTCCGTCCATTCTTTATTATCTTACAGCCAGTTGTTGAGGATATGCAGGAATGGGGAGACTCAGTCTAGAAAATGGTTCTCAAATGTAGACGTGTATTAGAATCACCTAGAAAAGGAATACAGAACACAGAAGCCCAGGCTCATTAAAATAGGGTAGGCCTGGGCCTTTGTACAGAAACTTGTGCGAAACCGATTTCCCTAGGTGTTTGTAATACCGACCAAAGTTTGAGAAGCCGTTGATTTAGAAGCTTTGAAAGAGCTGGAAGATAAAACTTAGGAAGTGTCAACTGATGGGGAGGGACAGGAGAAGGGATGCCACTCATTGTTTCTTAAGTGGCAGTAACTCGAACTAAAGACAAAGTGAAAGAATTAAAAAGCTTTTAATTATGATGAGATGCAATATGTGATATTTTAAGGTTAATTGGTTGACTAAGTGGTGTGCTGGAGTCAGCTTGTACGTACCAGCACTTGAGGGTTGGTTATTAAATATTGAGAGATGTTGCAAGCTGATTGTTAAAGGTAGCTTGAATTTGGCCACTTGAGTGTATTTACACTGCAAAAATTGACAAATGCTGCAGATCAGGGCTCCCACCCACCCTCTCCACAGAGAACTGGTTGATCAGCATGCTACCACTCCTTGTCCCCTAAATACATAATAATCAGAGAAAATATAATCGCTTATTTATTTTATAGCCTTTTAAAATTTTGTAATCATATTAAACAAGCCTATTTTTAGAATTTATAATTTAACATTATCAGATAAATTAGGAAAGGAAAATTTGTATTTACTTTAGCTATAATTTATATGTGGTAAAATAAGGCTTACTGGGTTTTCTTTTTTTGTTTGTTTTGCTAAAAGCTTTATTGAGGGGCCGGCCTGCTGGCGCAAGTGGTTAAGTGCTTGAGCTCCACTGTGCGGCCCAGGTTTCGCAGGTGTGGATCCCGGGCGCTCACCAATGCACTGCTTGTCAAGCCGTGCTGTGGCGGCGTCCCATATAAAGTAGAGGAAGATAGGCACGGATGTTAGCTCAGGGCCCATCTTCCTCAGCAAAAAAATAAAAAAAAAAAGAGGAGGATTGAAATCTGATGTTAGCTCAGGGCTGATCTTCCTCAAAAAAAAAGCTTTATTGAGATATAATTCACAAACCATACAAAGCACCCACTTAAAGTACACAACTGAGTGGGTTTTAGTATATTCATTCACCGAGTTATGCAACCATCACCTCAACTTTAGAGTATTTTCATCACCCTCCAAAAGAAACTCTGTACCCACTAGCAGTCACTTGCCATTTCTCCCCAACCCCCAGCCCTAAGGAATCCTAAGCTGTCTCTATGCATTTGCCTATTCTTGAAATTTCATGTAAATGAAATCATATATTATGTGGTCTTTTGTGACTGGCTTCTGTCTCTTGATATGATGTTTTCAAAGGTCATTCATATTATGGCAAGTATTAGCACTTTATTCCTTTTTATTGCTCAGTAATACTCCATTGTGTGGAAATGTCATATTTTGTTTATCCATGCATCAGTTAATGGGCATTTGGGTTATTTCTACTTTTTGGCTATTATGAATAACGGTGTAATCAACATTCACATACAAGTATGGACATAAATTTTCAATTCTCTTGGTTTTATACCTAGGAGTGGGATTGCTGGGTCATATGGTAACTCTAGGCTTACCCTTTTTTTAAAAACACCTTTATTGAGATATCTTTGACATAAAAATTGTGTATATTTAAAGTATGAAACTTGATGTTTTAATATATATATATACATTGTGAAAAGATCACTACAGTCAAGCTAAGTATTCATCCATCACCTCTAGATAGTTACTATTTCGTGTGTGTATGTAGAGAAGATTTGAGATCTAGCCTCTTGGCGAATTTCAAGTATATAACAACATATTGTTAAGTATCCTCACCATGCTGTACATAGGACTCTATAACACTAATCTTGCATAACTGTAACTTTATAACCTTTGACCAACATCATTTCTCCCTCCCACAACCCCTGACAACCACCATTCTACTCTCTGTTTCTATCACTTTGGCTATTTTAGGTTCCACATATAAGTGAGATCATGTAGTATTTCTCTTTCTGCATCTTGTTTATTTTGCTTAGCATAATGTCCTCCAGCCTCATCCATGCTGTCAAAAATGGTAGGATTTCTTTCTTTTTTAAGGCTGATTAATATACCATTGTGTGTGTCACGTTTTTTATCCATTCATCTGTCAAAGAACATTTAGTTTTTTTCCATATCCTTGGCTTTGTGCATAATGCTGCAATGAACATAGGAGTGCAGATACATCTTCAAGATAGTGATTCCATTTCCTTTGGACACATACCCAGGAACAGGATTGTTGCGTCATATGGTAGATCTATTTTTAACTTTTTGAGGAAGCTCCATATTGTTTTCCGTAATGGGTGCACTAATTTTTATTCCTACCAGCAATGTACTAGAGTTTCCTTCTTCCACATCCTTACTAACACTTATCTTTTGTTTTTTTGATAATAGCCATTCTAACAAGTGTGAGGTCATTTCTCATTGTGGTTTTGATTTGCATTTCCCTGACTATTGGAAATGTTGAGCACCTTTCATATACTTGTTGGCCATTTGAATTTCTTCTTTTGAGAAGTGTCTATTTAGATCCTTTGCCCATTTTTAAATCAGGTTATTTGTATTTTTGGTATTGAGTTGTATGAGTTCATTGTATATTTTGGATATTAACCTCTTAGTATATGGTTTGCAAATATTTTTCCCATTTTGTAGACTGCCTTTTCACTTTGTTGATTGTTTACTTTGCTGGGTAGCTTTTCAGTTTGATGTAGTCCCACTGGTCTGTTTTTCTTTTGTGGCCTGTGCTTTTGGGGTCACATCCAAAAAATTATTGCCAAGGCTAACGACAAGAAGATTTTTCCCTGCATTTGCTTCTAGGACTTTTATGGTATTAGGTCTTACATTTAAATTTTTAACCCATTTTAAGTTGATTTTTGTGTATAGTGTAAGATAGGGTCCAGATTCATTCTTTTGCATGTAGGTATCTAGTTTCCTCAGCAATATTTTTTGAAGAGACTGTCTTTGCCCCATTGTTTTTTCTCGGCACCCTCGTCAAAGATCAGTTGACCATAAATGCCCTGGTTTATTTCTGGGTTCTTTATTCTGTTCCATGGTCTATGGGTCTGTGTTTATGCCAGTACCATACTGTTTTGGTTACCATAACTTTGCAGTATACTTTGAAGTCAGAAGTGTGATGCTTCCAGCTTTATTTTTCTTGCTCAAGATTTCTTTGGTTCTTTTGGGTCTTTTGTGGTTCTGTATGTCCATTTATATATAAAACATGAGGAAACAAGTTCAAACCAAAAGAATTTCTCAAAAAAAGGGTATGGAATTTAAAAGGCTGATGAAAATAGAGGTTTAAAGTTTCGTGTATATTAGTGGGCTCCTTATTAAATATCACTTAACGCTGCTAAGATTAAAATAAACACATACAGTTGCTGAGACCTCAGTGACAGACTGTATCAGAGATATTTACTGGGAAATATTGGGTGAATTTTCAGCAAAGACAGTTGCTCAGCTATTACTTTCCAATAATACCATAACATGCTAGTGTGTGGTATGAAACATTAACTGATAGAACAAATAAAGCTAATGAAGTATCTTTCACTATAACTTGACTAGTACTTGGGCAATTTACACATGATGGTGTAAATATGAAGGAAGATTTTTTGTCTTCATTTGCAAGAAATACAACTAATTCGGATTTACATAAAATTTTGACAAATTACATTGTCAACAAATAAGGTCTTCAGCTAAAGTTTTGCACAGTAGTATGTTGTGATACTGAACCCATAATGACAAGAACACGTGCTAGAGTGGTTCTCCAGGTTAAAGAGCTTGCACTACAATGCACATCACTTCTTCCTTCATGGAGAAAGTCTCACCACGAAAAGAAAATCAGTTGAACTAAATAGTTTTCTTAATGACAATAAAAATTGTGAATTATATAAGGCTAATGCATTACCTCTCAGATATTATTATCTTTATTATATGAAAATATGGATGTTGATCCTAACAATGGTTGCTGTCCATAGTTATGAAGGAGAAATGATCTGTTGAATATTTCAACTATAGAACAAACTCATACTGTTTCTGCAAGATTTGAAACCAGTTTGATTTCAAATTTTAAAGATATGAATTAGCCAAACTTACTTATTTGTCTGATATCCTCAGTAATTTTAATGATTTTAATACTTCCATTCAAGGAAGGAATGACAAATGTTTTTTATGAACAAAGATCAAAAACAAAAGTTAATGCTTGGATGAACAGAGTTTCTACAAATTGTTATGACATATATCATGATTTAACAATTATCAGTAGGTGGTGATCATTTTGATATTGAATGTCTGTGAAAACTTATCACCAAAATCTTATATAATTGTGTCTAATTTAAATTTTGTTTTCTGTCAAAAGAACATTCATGCATAGGACACTTATGGATCCAGATCAATTTCTTTCATCAAATGTAATTTCAAGTTAACTGTAATTTTACACAACAAATTTTGGAACTGCCAACTGATGAAGGAGTGAAGATTAATTTTGAAAATACTGCATCATTTTGTTTATTTCATATGAAAGTTAAGACTTCATATCCTGAGCTGGCTGAAATTGCTATAAAACATCGTGTTTTAAAATTCATGTAAATATTGTCTGTGAGATTGGTTTTTCAAACATGAGTGTTATTTAAATAAAACAACAACACAGAAAGAGTTTAGATATACATTATCCCTGGAGGTAGCATTATCCTCTGGAGACAGATTTGATGAGTTAATAAGCAAGCAGCATATTAAAACTTTTAACAGCTGCAAGAACAGTGTCCTTTTAAAATATACTTACAGGTGTTTCTTATGGGGAATTGCTATTTTACTCGGTTATTATTGCAGAAAAACCTAAATTATGAATGTAATAACTATATTAAGCACCTATATACTCACTTTTAATAAACAATTACAATTTTCTTAATTTTTTCTCTTTTTATGTTGTATTTGTACTTACTGAATTTATTAAAATTAATTTTATATATGAATTTAATAATAAATGTTGAGTTTGTTATTTTGTTGACTTTTGATCACTTCATTATCTACAGATTCATTTTATTGTATTTTATAAAAATACTGGTCTTTGGCGGGTTGAAAATTTTTAAAAATTGGTCCTTAGAGAAGAGTGGGTAACAAATTTCAGTAGAGAATTTGGTGATTGTGTGACTACAGGTGGAGTCATTGAGACACAAGGGAAACATAAAGTTTTTGAGTCTCGTGACTGAGAAAATGAAGCTCTTTGGACTCAAATAGGGCGGTATGGAGGAGGATCTGGGCTGTGGTGAGAGATGCTGGGTTGAGCTTGGACCATTCAAGTGTAAGATGATGGTAGAAAATTCAGATATAGGGTCCAACAGGAGACTGGAGCTCTGGGCCTGAAGCTAAGGGCATGCCAAAGAGAGGTGCAGTTGAGTCATGGAAATGCCGAGACGTTAAAACAAAAGAGAGAATGTCCTATGAGATCTGTGCACCTATATTTTATCCCATAGTGACTTCAATAAAACTAGTTTATACTTTCCATTAATACTGTTATTCTCTACCTAATTTAAACTTTTTTAATATTGAACAGGAGAAAGGAACAGAAAATGATGATGATGATGATAACAATAATGATAATAAAATAATGACGATATAATTATCAATGATAATAATAAAAACAAATCCTGATGTTCCAAGTGCAGTTTTTATCACATAAGAAAGTAAAGGTACAGAGGGGTTAAGTAACTTGCTGAAAGTCACTTAAATAACACGAGGTAAAGTTGAGGGTTGAATTTAGGAAGTTTTGGTTTCAGAGTTTGTATTCTTACCCATTAACCACGAACCACCAACTATGGTGAGGTGAACCTTGCTCAGAATCATTAACACTAAGCCACACAATGTCTTGGGAGCATATGTGTCTCCCAGGAAAAAAACAAAAACCTAAGAATCAAAGCAAAAAAACCACTTCTCTTTCTCAAAGCCTTCTCTAAAAAGTATAAACGAATGTCTCTCAAACCATAATGTGCATTAAAATCCCCCTGGGGACCTTGGTAAAATGCGGAATTTGACCAAGCATGTCTGAGGTGAGACTGAGCTGACATCTGTGGCCAATCTTCCTCTTTGTTTTTGCTTAAGGAAGATTAGCACTGAGCCAACATCAGTGCCAGTCCTCCTCTACCTTGCATGTGGGTCGAAATAAAAATAAAGGACAACATTTTCTTGATCTCCTCTTTTTATTCTGTGGTAGGGCAGGTTTGCATCTCCCAACTCACCTTTGTGGGTGAGAATTTTATTTTCGTTTTTGTTATTTTTTGAAAGACAGAGATGGAGAGATAAAATAATGAAATAGTGTTAAGCTATATGAGATGATGAAAACCAACAACAGAAAGTCTATAATTTAGCAGATTATTTTGAGGGACCTGAAAGCCCTTTATCTCCGCAGCATCACAGAGAGCCACCCTGACGGACCCTACTGACCAGGGGCACCGGGGACAGGAGGGAGGAAGATGTAAGAGGATGAGGGTCCCTGTCGCCAGCAGAGGTGAACTGTGTGATTAGCCCAAAAGGTGATGGAAAAAGAAGAGTTGTGCTTCTCTGGAACCTTCTGGTTAAGTAACAACCTAGTCAGATGAAGATAGAAGAGTCGGGCTGGCATCTAGTGGCAACAAGAGGTAATGGTACAGAGCATAGAAGCCAAAGGCCAGAGCTTTGTCACTATTCATTGTCTCAACCTTTGAACATAATAATGACTTCAGCTCCCTGTATTTGTCAAGATCTTTCAGTTATAAGTGACAGACTATAAGCCAGATTAAGCAAAAAGAAAAAGGAATTTATTGACCGATGGAATAGGAAGGATGGGACGAGTGAGAATTAGCTCTGCTGGAACTAGGGTCAAATGATAACCACTCCCTCTCTTTCCCTCAAAAACATGCCTACCTCCCCCAAACTCTTGGCTCTCCTTCTCCCTCCTTCCATTAGCACGTGGGCATTTTTCTCTTCTGATGAAGGTGGGCTTCATTCATGAGTATGAGGTAGAAAGCCTCAAAGAGCTCTGTGTCTGTGTGTCGGGGATATTTTCTCTTTTGCTCATGTCTTTAAGTGAGATGAGTGGGGCAGGGTATGACCTTGCAGACAAGCCTGCAATTTGGGGTAAGTTTAATTTAGGGGAGTGTTAGTAAGCCCACTTGGCAACAGACCTTAGAAAAACGAAAGGTGACTTGAAAAGGTCAGCACAGAGAGATGAGCATTCACCACTTCTTTCATTGTTATGTTTATTTGTAATAAATGTGATATTTGGTTCTCCATTAGTTTGATTCCTTTGTTTTCAATTTTGTTCCAAATTTGGGTGCAGCATAAGGGTGTGTTATTTATTATACACCCTCAAATTCCAAAGGAAATAGTTTTCAGAATTGAGTAGTGAAAAGAATAAGCAAGTGTAGTACTCTGTTACCTATTAATCACATTTTCCATACTTATCAAATTTAATGTGAGGGCCAAATTCCCTAAAGAGAAGAGAGAGAGAGAAAAAAAAAAGGTTAGTAGCATAAGGACAGGGGCATTGATTCACAATACCTTATCTTCCAAGAGAAGGCCTGAGAAAGGGAGCTGCCTTTATGATTCCCTTTAAACCCATCTCTTTTCCATTCCTGTTTATCACCACCACAGTCTGCACATTCCTCCTCTATGTCTTGATTATTCAAAAAGTGTTCTGTGAAATTTTCAGCACAGAATCTTTCATCCCCTAACCCATGCCCTTTTCAATCTCTTCCCATTCAACATAGCAATGCCATATTTTTCCATCACAAAGTAAAAGATAATCATAACAATAATGTTATGCATAACAATTCACATAATTCACACTCTCTGCTCAAATTCTCACTAGGTTTACACTGCCCATACACTATAGTCTATTCTTACTTTGGCGTTTAATTTACTGGAAGTCCCGCCTTTGCCTAACTCTCCACCCCTTTGTGAAACTGTTCTCTAAATGCGTAACATTCCTTTCAACGCAATTTTTCTCTTTATTATTTCTCTAAAGACATTACACATTTTCTCTATTGCAAATGATTTCGCAAGCAGTGAGCCCTGTGTTGAGCATCCATTCTATTTTCTTTTGCATTTTTTTCTTTAAGAAACCTTTAACTTTCTCTTCCTTCAAAAGACTTCCCACCCTGACCCCTATATGGGGCTCACCTTTGATGTGTATCTGATCTACTCTCTTCGTTCAGGGTTGCAAACATACAAGCAAATATAATGCTCCTATGAGCCAGGCTGGTAAGATACGTAAGTGAAGTGGGCCCCCTTCACCACAACAGAGAGGGGGGAACTACAGCAATCTGGAAGGCCAGAACTCCATTTGGATGGGCAGCTACTCCTAGGCAGCTGTTGCTTACTTCTTGCACATGAAATCCTAACTTACTATTATTATAATGTTTGACTTTTCCTTAAAAGTTGAAAATCTATACTTTAGGTAAAATCTGATTTTTTTGTAATACTGTCAACCACTTCAAAGTTACTAAAATACTGTTTTGTTTGAACAAAACCAATTCTGTTTTTTATGGTCTATTATCATCTTTGTATGCATATCTTCTTTTTGGCAAATAAGACCACAAACTTCTGAAGAGTCTGGGGTCTGTTTCATATAACTCTCTATGTTCTTGGTAGCTATTATCAGGGCTCTGCACTGAGTAGGCTTGGGGCATTCCTTTAAGGTTAGTGACTACGATTCTGTATAGATTCTGACCAAGACTAGCATTCTTCAGTTTTCTTTTTTTTTCAGAGGATTTACATTGTTCATAAATTGGGGGCATCTCTCAGGATTGTGAGTCTAAGTTTCCAGGATTTTTCTTCAAAACATTGCTAAGAGCAAAGACAGGGGAATTTCTCTCCTCTTCCATCACACAAAAGAGCATAGGCACTGTTCTTTTTGTCTCAAGATATAGAAATGGCATGAACGCCAAGTTTATACATGCCAAGTCACGTCGGGAATTAAAGCAAATATACAGGCCACAGCACCACCCCTGCCTTTGGCATCAATGTTCTCCATATTCCAGAAATAGATATGTTTGATAAGAACTGTGCTCATATTGGCTCCAATGTTACTGAACCGTTTTTGCTTTTTAACCAGCAGGGCCTCCTCATTTATTCTTGGATTGAGAAATAACTGCTAGACTGTTCATAGCACATCTGGCAGACTTACTAGGTAGGAAGGAAGGAAGAAAGAAAATAACAAAAGACGGAAGGAAATAGTTCCTTCCATCTCTTCCCATTTCTACCAGGACAGCTCTGAGGCATGATCTTTGAGCTACTGAGACTTTTTCAAGTCCCCTGGGTAAGGCTGGAAGACATCTCAGAACCACCCTTGTGGGAAGTTGTTGGGTTGTAGCCCAGCAGAGGATCAAGGCCCACACTGTACCTTTGCATCAACCTACATTACTTTCCAGAAAACCAGGCCACTGTGCGTGAATTCCTCTTAGACTGCTCTCTCTAGGAGTGTGTGTCCAAAACCAGAGTGTGCAAAAAGGCTTATGTAGAAGAGCTAAGAAGACACTTTCGAATGTCTTGCCTAATTAGCCCCTGCCTGAAAAACCAACATGAACTGCCTTAGAGAAGAATGATAACGTAATTTAGTTATTCTACATAGTCTGGTAACACTGATGAATTCTCATTCATCTTTCTTTGAAACCAATGGTAGCGATTTGGTTAATTCACATTTTTCCGTTCCCGTAAAGGAAAACCTTTAAAGGGCATTTCAATCATCCTCCGAGTCTAGTATTTGCTCTGAAGATGAGCAAATATTTCCTTTATTGGACCAGCTTCTACATCCTGTTTCTTTCAGTGCTCAGCAATAACCCTCACAGGATGGGAACATGATGCTGGAAGCCCATGAAGACTCTTGTTAAAGGGAGATGTGCGTTAAAGAGCGGAGTTAGCTCAGCAGACTTTGGATGCTCAAATCAGTTCCTGGGAAGTAACCGAGAAGCCCTTGGAATATCCTGCCTGATAGGAGTGTCTTTGTAATCTTGGGCCATGGGCCAGGCCAGACAGTTTATGCTTCGGTGGATGCCTGCTTTTGTTCACCTGGGGTCCTGAGCTACTGTATCATTTGAGCTGTGGGGCGGGGGTTGGGGAGGGGCTGGAGACTAAGTAGTTGTCAGTCATGCAGATGCTCCTTGGCTAGGGTGACTGGCCCCCAAGAAAAAGCCTGAACACCAAGGCTTTGGTGAGCTGCCCAGGTCGGCATACTTTGTACATGTCGTCACACATCACAGCCGGGAGGATCAAGCGCTGCCTGTGTGAGTCCACCGAGAGAGGACAACTGGAAGCTCATGCCTGGTGTCTCCCAGACTCTGCCCTGTGAGCTTTCTGCCTTTGCTGACTGTAATCTGCAGCCTTCCATTGTAATAAATTGCTACTACACGTAGAACAGTGTTTCTGAGTTCTGTGAGCCGTACTAGTGAATCATCAAACCTGAGGGTAGTCTTGGGGACCCCCAACACAGAAGATCTTAATGGAAGAATGATTGACAAGACGCGAGACTGATTTGTAAAAACAAGTTCAAATGGAGCTAAAATATATCATGAGAAATATTATTAATTTTTTAATCTAAATTTGCTATTAAATCTATATGAAAGGCAAAAAAATATTAAAAGTTGACTGTCAGTTTTTATCCATGTAAGACCACATAACCACTTTGTTACCCGTGTGTATATCTACCCTGTATCTATATCTGTGTCTATGTCTAATCTGTTATCTACACCTGCGTCTATGTCTATGTCTATATCTATATCTGTATCTTTAGCTATATCTCTTCATATCTACCAAGCAACATTTATGGGTGCTATTCATAGGTATATCAACGAGACATGGTAAAGAAAATTTAAATGATTTTTTTTAAAAATGCATTTCTATTCATCCCTTGAATGTAAACTATAAACCGTCTACTAATATGATCTCTGTACAATTCTGGCAAAATATCATGTAAGCTTTTCTTTCTTTTTTTAATGAGTCAACTTTGAATGTTAACTAAATTTTTTAAAATGACTTTTCACTATATATGTAGTCTGTCCCCAATCTTTTGTGAACAATAGAGACTATGTTAAAAAAAATCCCATGCATCAATAAATCCAGTTCCTTGGTTAAGATTATTTGAAATTTCTGTGAAGAAATATAGAGAAAAACAAATGGCATTTTATTTTGAACTTACCACCAATCAATACAAAGGAAACACTCATTCTGGTAAGTGTGGCCATTTGTAGCACAAACATATGAAGTTACATCAGGACAGGTTGACTCATAAAGAGTATCCACTGGGTAGTACATTTTACATGGGGGCTGCAAGTATCAGAAAATGTCACGTGAACAACATTTGATAGATACTTTCCCATCTATTCCTGGCCTGTCACTCCTGCCCCACATAGAAATAATGTCAAATATTACTAGTCAATTGATTTTTTTCAAAAATTTCCTCTGCTCTGGGCTTTGGTCAGGCAAGTTTTTTTCCTACTGCAGTGTCTTCACGCAATTCATCATTTCTTAACGCAATTAGCATTATAATATCCCAGCTTAAACCCAAATGCAAACTTTTCATTTAAACTTGGAGTCCCAATGCCAGTAACTCACAATAAGAAGTTTGTGAGTAGAGGTATTTATGTGTTTGTGAACTTCTAGAGGACAGGGGCTCAAAGGTAGTTGTTAAGAGTGAGAGTCCTGAATTGAGACAGGGAATAAATCTTGTGTATACCACTGTGTAACTTTGTGACCTTGAGCAAGTGACAGGTGTTATTTCACTTAATGCTCAAAGATGTCTTTTACTATTATAATGCTTGTACTATATGGGAGTAAATCTAAGCCTGGAGAAGTTAAGCTACATGCCCTAGGTCACATAGAAACCTGTCATTCGACTTTACCACTATGAAGTTTTAGGTCTCTCATGTTAAGAGAGTGATCAGATTAGAATCAAAATTCAGAACAGAGAAATTTAAATTTACCTTAGGCCATTTAGACATGTCGTGTGGTTTGAACATTTCTGCAAATAAAGTACAGACACAATAGGTTAAAAGAAATAGTTCTCCATGGAATATGATTTCACCCCCTGAAGCACTGACTGAGTGAAGAAATACAATTTAATTACTCATTTGCACAAAAGTAAACAAAAGAATTTATAGCAACAGAATTTGTGGGTGGCATCTCTTTGTTAAATTATCTATCAATTTATTTATTCTTTCTTTAATTTTCACAGTCCTCACTTCATTGAGAGATTTGCTGTGTCATTGACGAATGAGTCAAAACCATTTGGAGTGGTAGGCATAATTTGCAAATCATATTATTTTCATTAAGTTACTTGGCTTTCATTGACTTTACTTTCCTCTTCACTACAATTGGGATAAGTATACGCATTTTAAAGTTTGCTGTAAAAATTAAATATGATATAGTAAACAAATATTAGGCCAGTTCCTACCAAGATGCTAAACTAAAGAGGATATAAGAGTGATGATGAGAAAACTTAGGAGTCCCTTGGCTCAGGGGAGACTGAGGGATATGGCACTGGTGTGTGTGAGGAGCAGTGGTATTGCCTGGGAACAGAAGATGACCAGTTGTGGGAGAATGATTAAGAACAGACGTATCATAGTTCTGCTCTTCCTTATCTCTCACTATTAGATGATATTTAAAATATCTTAGAAAATTCTAGCTTTCCAAAGTTAGAATTGCCAAAGTTAGAAGAGAAAACTTGAATGATGTTTAAAAATCTTCCCACAAAAAAAAAAGACTACCAACCTTTCCAGGAATAGACTATGCCGATCATATATACACTGTTTTAGAAAATAAAAAAGATGGAATGCTCATATCTAGTTCTAAAAAGCCAGAATATTTTAATGATGAAAGCAGCTGGATATAGTTGTGAGAAAAGAAAAGTAAAGGCCTTCATCTAGTAAATATAAAATAAAATAATACATGTATAATAAGAATAAACTTCAAGTGGATCAGGATCTGAATATAAAAAATGAAACCATGCAAGGATTAAAATACAACACCACCAAGTTCCTCTTTAATCCTAATGTAGGAAAGTCTTTCTGACAATGACTCATTGCTCTCAGTGCAATAACAGAAAGGACTGATACATTTTATCACATACAAATAAGAATGACTTCTTCATGGGAAAATAGAAACATAAACTAAAGAGATACCTGATAAACTGGGAGAAGATATTTGCAACATATATCACAGATAAAGGGTTAATACACCTAATATATAAAGAACACTTTAAAATTGAGGGGGAAAAATCAAAAACCCAATTGCCAAATAGGTAATATACATGCATATACAATCCACACTCCCCCAGGCAAAGATACAGAAATGGCCCTTAAATCTGTAAAAGTTATTCAACCTCACTATGATAAGAAAAAGTCTAATCAAAAGTATACTAAAATACCATTTCTCACCTATCAGATTAACTACTGAGCGAGAGATGCTTTCATATACGACTTGTGGGAATGCCATTGGTACAACCTTATGGAGCGAGTTTGGCAATATCGAACAAAACTACATTTGCATACACATTTTACTGATCAATCCCAGTTCAAGAAATTTGCCCTGAAGGTACACCTCCAACAATATAAAAATACGTATGCATAAGGTTATTTATTGCAGCATTGTGTGTAATTGCAAAATATTGGAAACAAACTGAATGCGTATACATAGAAGACCAGTTGGATAAACTTTGGTAGATCCACTCAATGAAGTTTTGTGCAGTTGTGTAAAAGAACGAGGTAGATCCTTGTGAACCGACATGTACTGATTTTCAGCATATTTGTGAATTGGGAAAAAGCAAGATGCAAACAGGTATTTATAGTATAAGGAGGAATAACGAAATGTACGTATATTTGTTTATTCGAGCAAAAAGAAGCATAGGAAAGATAAAATAGAGACCACTGAGGTTGGTGACATACAGGATGACAGCAGGATTGGAGTGAAAGAAAAAAGGTGTGGAGGCAATGACACTTCTTTAAATCTGAATTTTTGTTCATTTTGTTTCATTTTCTTTATGGTCTAAATAATTTTGAATTGCCTTTTTGATTTTTCTTGACCGATGTGTTAATGTAGAAGAGTGTTATTTAGTTTTCAAATACAGGAATTTCCAGAGTAACTCCTTTTTCCAAAAGTGATACCCAATTTGCATTGTGAAGCCCAAAGAACTATGTTTCAGCAAAACATTTCCCATTTCCAGTCACAAATTACTCTTTTTCTTTCCTACTGCTGAAAGAAAATCAGGTGTTTTTCTCCCAAGACCTATAAGTTTGCTTACCTGAAAAAACAGTATGTGCCAAAGTGGAGGATACCAGGAAAAATACGGTCATGAAGGCAAAGGCAGCCATTTGATCTCATCTAATGTGCTGATTTGGCCAGGCCTGTGAAAACGCTCAGAGTTTATTCCTAATCTCTTGCACTGCTGGCTTTCCAAACATGAAAGAACCCACTACCCTGAGACGGTGCCATTCCCATAAACTTGCCCGTGGTGCTCTCACATCAGCCTGGTCTCCAGGGATTCAGACCTGAGAGGGCCCTTCTGCTCTAAAGAGGGAAAGAAAACTGTGAAAATAACTTTAATTTCTGGCAGCAGTGAGGGTACAATCACAGTCCAGGCTTGGAAGAGGAATTCTGCTCAGGGATCTCACCAGGGCTGACCCCAGGCATGTTACCTATACACAGATTCACCCTACAGTATATCATCCAAACTGGGACACTCATGTTAGTGAATATGGACACTCTGAGAATTTATAAGAATCCTGAGATAACAAATGTGACCTGGGGACTGTCCTGGACAATCAGGGACACATCACCCTATGACCCCAGTGGTTTGATTCCCTGGATGGACCAGTTTGTCCCACACTGAAGTCCATCATTTCCTAGCTAAGTTTCTTCTTTCAGAACAGTTACATATGCTCAAATACAAATTTTTTTTTAATTTTATTTATTTTTCTCCCCCAAAGCCCCAGTAGATAGTTGTATGTCATAGCTGCACGTCCTTCTAGTTGCTGTATGTGGGACGTGGCCTCAGCATGGCCGGAGAAGCGGTGCGTCGGTGCGCCCCTGGGATCCGAACCTGGGCTGCCAGCAGCGGAGTGCGCACACTTAACCGCTAAGCCACGGGGCTGGCCCTTAAATACAAATTGTTGATCCTGGGTCATAAAAACTTTGTATACCTTCCCTGATGCAAAAATCAGGATACACATCTAGATCCAGCTCTAGATATAATTTTTATGACTCATATATAGGTACACATAATTTTCATGACTCATATATGTATGATTCAGAGAGATCTGAGTTCAAATTCTAGCTTCAACATCTCTTAGAAGTGTGAGCATCAGCAAAACGATCAAGTTTATAGGATATCAAGAGGATCAACTGATATAATTATAAATAAAGAGTTTAAATTAAATTGCCAATTTCTTTAGCCAAAGTCTTCTTTTGTAGGGATTGAAATACTTGGGCCCAGAGAGATGATAGCTTCCAAGTCATTTCCTCTACTTCCTTATGCCCTACTCTATCCATTCTGTCTCTTGTCCAGATTGTAGCTGGTGGGCATGTAGAGAAATGAGAGAGAACCCTCTTAGCAGTGAAGTTTTCCCTACTTTCATGTGCATAGGAAACAAAAGTAAGGTGCTAGAGGAAAACAAAAATAGGAAGAAAGCTACCGACAGAAAAGAAAGCCAAAGAGATCCCATCACTGACTTGGACTAAGGACAGAGGTGAAGAGACTTTACCTAAATGAGGTTGCTGCAAAACGGGATGTCCCTGCAAAATGTGAGCCCTCTGTAGTCACCCTCAGGGCAGAGCTAGCCTTAAGCAAAGTTGTTGTTCTGTGAGTCTGTGGCCTGAGGCATGTTGAGCAGAGGGGGCAGGCTCCCTGCTCAGTGAGCGACCACTTGCTTGGCATGAAATTACTCTAATGACTGTTTGTAGTTTGATCCCTCGCTGGCACCACCTCCTCTGATGTTTCATGCTCCAGCAGGCAGGGACAGACCTGGAGGTTCTGTACTTGTGGTTTCTGATTGTGGATCATGAGAACAAGGAAGACTGGCATCCTAAATATCCGATGATATTTGCCAAGCAAATTAATTACCTACCACATTCAAATGATCTGGTGAACTTTCTTGCCAACTTCAAGGCCATTTCCAGCCTTCCCAGTCTCCTCTGCCTCCTGAGGTCACTTAGTCCATCCTGTTTCTCAGAAGGTTTACCTGTTTTATCTTTCTAGGACATGATTTCTGACATCAGCCTGGGAAACTCCAGTACCACAACCGATAATCTTCGTGTTGGGGAAGAAGGAGAATCCCCCTCCACCCTTTCCCTTAAGGTTCTTGTGGCTGGCCAAATAATTAAAAAGACAGGTTAGCAGGAGAAAATAATACCAAGTTTAATAACATGTATACCTGGGGGAAACCAGGGAAACTGAGTTTCTCAACACAATAGCGGCGATTCTCGTCTTATATACCGTATTCAGCTAAAAACAAAGGAGGATGTTGGGGGTGGAGAGGGAGACAGAAGGGAGACAGAAATCACAGTGATCAAGGGTATGCAGATTTAAGGCCTCTCCTTCCGTACTGATAAGTTTCTAGAGATGAGGTCATCCCCCCTCTTTCTAGTACAGAGCGGGAGATACCTTTACAAATGGAGATTTTCCTTATAAATGTAAATGTTTGTCTGGCAAGTCTTTGTAGGGCCACCTAGAGAATGTGGCCGGGGAGAGACAGAATTTTTGATAAGAGGGGCTTGTGGTGCCTTTCTTAGTGTAACTTCAATTTTACATTAGATTACAGCCATCATATAATAGTAACTCCTTCCTGGAACAGGTCTTCTATGTTAAATTCTTTAGGCAGTTTGGGGGAGGTCAAATGTCCATCAGAGAAAACAATCAAGGTAAAGAGATGCATTTCAGGGTGGTCAATTTTGATCTCCCACATTTGCAATACCCAAGCCTCCCAATTTCTCCACTGGTTTCCCTCCATTACATCTCAACTTAGGCAAGCCTGAAAACTTGACATTATCTGGAAGATTTCCATCTCACAGACTTTAAACTCTCCTAGAGTAGTTAGTATTCCTTTTGCTGCTCTGTCTTCCCTTCCAAATGTGAGTCCCATAGTCAGACATTTATATTTAGCTCTCTGACATGACCGTACTCTCTTGACTTTTTATTCTTCCCTCTTTCTTCCAAGCTGGGATAAACTCAGCTTCCTCTTTTCCTGCTCCGGACATTGGTTATGGAGCAAGGATAGAAAAAATTCCATCCAATGGACTTGACAACCCTGCTGTCATCACTCGACACCTAAGCCCTCTAGATCCTAAGGAAGCCTCTTACTCAATGTCATGTTGCTACCTATGCCACCCATCTCCATATCATTTCCCTTTTTCCTTTTTTGTGAGATTAGCCCTGTGCTAACATCTGCCAATCCTCTTATCTTTTTTTTTTTTTTTTTGCTGACAAAGACTGGCCCTGGGCTAACATCTGTGCCCATCTTCCTCCATTTTATATGGGATGCCGCCACAGCATGGCTTGCCAAGCAGTGCGTCGGTGCGCGCCCGGGCCCAAACCAGAGAACCCCGGGCCGCCGCAGTGGAACGCGTGCACTTAACTGCTTGCGCCACCAGGCCAGCCCTCATTTCCTTTCTTTAATCCAAATTTGTCAACTATCTGACTGTAACTCTCCTACATTACTCTGAGTGGAAAACTTCACCTCTTCTTTTCTGAGTTGGGAAGCATCAGGATGAACTAGCCTTACTTATTTTTTGCACCTTGCCTTGTAATTCTGGAAATTTTATCATCTACCTTTCTTTCTATTTTTATTCTTCTCTCCGTATCAACTCGCCCAGGGATTCTATACATTCATCCAACCATTTCTTTCTGCTAGTACCTGGCTAAGTGGCTTACGTTCCTCATCCCATTAGTTCCTCACAATAATTCCATGAGGTTTTTACCACTCTGAAACCTGTACAAGAGAAAAAGAAACAGAGGTTTAGAGGAGTAAATTCATTTGATGATGCTAATTCATTTGCTAACTAGCTACTAACAAAGCTACTATTGGGCAGAGATGGGCTTCAAACACAGGTAGATTTAACTCCAAAGCCCATGTTCACTTACTTTCTCTACCTTTTCTCTCATCTTAGAGAATAAATGTTCCCTTTAACTTATTATGCATCAATCTTCTTAGACCAATACCATGAATGTCTTGTGTGATACATTATGCCTTTCTTGGCAGCATCTTTGATTTTTCCCTCTTTCTTCCTCTTTCTAAAGTTAGTACTTTTTCTCTCTCTAAAATATTGCCTCCTAGGTAATTAGATCATATGCTCTATGAAGGAAAAGATCCTGTCTATACCCAATTGACCTTGTAATTGCAGTTAATTGCAAGGTTTCTTTTTAACCACTTGCTAGGTATTCACTAATATGTATGGAAGGAAGAAAGGAAGGAATCCATCTATCATTTATTTTTTAACTGTGTTCTTGGATATTCTTGAGAATGTGTTCCCACATGTACTTTAGAAACATTATGTGTAGTCCACCAAGACTTATAATCCTACTGGAATTTTGATTAGAGTCACATAATTTGGTAAAAGCCACATGTTTATAATATAATCTTTCATACATGAATGCAACATGCCTTCTTTTTGACTTGCAGGTTAATTTATCCATTTTCTTAATATACTGTATAGGAATTTCAAAACACAAATCTGATCTTGCTGCCCTACTCGAATCTTCCACTGGCTCTTCATTGTTTATATTATGGGGTTATTATTTACGGAAAACTTGAATGTGAAGAAATGTAACATTTTATTTTGTATAACTGAAATCAACTTGTTCATGAACATCCAAATTCTACTGATGATGGACAAAAAGTATCTTATGGACCTGTCACTTGGGGGGCAGGAGATAGATGTTGAAGTGAAGTATTGATCACAAGAAAACGAGTGTCGATAAGGGAAGGAGGTAAGGTAGAAGGTCTTTGAGTATTCTTAGCATTAGAGTCAACCTTTTCAGTGTCTTTAGAAGTGGTAACTTTAGAAATTAAATTCAAGTGAGAAAAGAAAACTGCCTGCATCCTCCAACTAGAGAGAGTTTTATCTGCTAGAGATCAGAGGCCTTTGGCTATTAATTACATGTTGCTTTCCTGGGATCCGTTTTCTTTGTTTTCAAGGGCTTAAGAGATCCTTTCTGTAACAGCATAATTCTAGTTTTGCTAGATAGAAAAAGCACTAACATTAAGATTAAGAAGATTTCCTGATCCATGTAGGAAAATGATAGCTGGCTATATCAGATCTCTTCACACATCTTCCCCCTCACCCCCCAAAAAAACCCATACAGATTAATCTGGAGAGCACATGAAATTGCACATTGCCTATGTCTGCAGTATAACTGGGAAACAGACAATTTTACCCACTTTGCAGCCCATGTAGTTGGAGAAGTACATGTCCAACACCAGCCACGTTAGAACGAAAGACAGAAGATCAGAAAGGTTAGGGCCGGCCCCGTGGCTTAGTGGTTAAGTGCGCGCTCCGTTGCTGGTGGCCCGGGTTCGATCCCGGGCGCGCACTGGCGCACCGCTTCCCCGGCCATGCTGAGGCCGCGTCCCACATACAGCAACTAGAAGGATGTGCAGCTATGACATACAACTATCTACTGGGGCTTTGGGGCAAAAAATAAATAAATAAATAAAATTAAAAAAAAAAAAAGAAGAGGTTCTTGAGAAAATTTATAAAAAAAAAAAAAGAAAGGTTACAGTTGACTTGAATGACACTATTAACCAACTTGACATAATGGAAATTTATCGAACACTACACCTGCTTCTGGGCACATGTAGTAGGTACACTTCTCCTATTCCTACCACTAAGTACAACTAAAATACATATAAAATAAACATAAGAAGACTGTAAGGTGGAGGGAAGGCAGATTGGCTGAAGACCTGGGGCCTTGAAGAATAACACGGTGGTGAGTTTCCTGGGTTTTCTTTTTGCCTCATGTATCCCAGGCTTGAAGCTGAAGAAGATGGTAACTTGAAAATACCAATAGGTAAAGAAAGAAAAAGCCCGACAAAAGCCTGCTCTCTCCAGCCAAAGGGCCAGGAAAGGAGCACAAATGACATTTGGCTTCAAAACATTATATCACTCCCACCAGCCCACAATGCAGCTGGCTTTCTTATAGGATCTGTTTCATAAATGGTGAGAAGTATAGGCAAACCAGGGGTAGCTGGACCCTCTACAAGGCACTAATGCCTTGTTGACATATTTCTCCCCTTTTGTTTAACTTATAAGGTCTTTTTCCTGATGGAACCAAGTAATGCATTCATTATTACAATTTCCATGTAATATTGTACTATAGGTCTAGTCATGTCATTGACATTAGCCAGACACCAATAGGTAGGAAAAGGGAGGGCCAGAATTCAATTTGACTCTACCAATCCTTACTGCTTACCCACTAAGTGCCAGGCATTATGCTAGGTCATAGAGATAGAATGGTATCCATTAAATTATTGCCCTCATGAATCTTAGAGTTTTATTAAAAGGAAGTGACATGCAGAAATCTAAGGAAGCAGAAAGGCAGTCAGCTAGGAGATGTGGCAGTTGATAAAGTAAACCTGAGTCGTGTGTGGAACGGATATAAAAAGGTAGAGGAAAACTTGCCCAAGATAAGATAATTAAAAGAGTAGAACACTTCCTTCTATTTGCCTGAATAAAAACTGGGGCAATCAACGGCTCATATGTAAGAAGATAATTGAGTCTTTAGTAAAATAATCTTTTCATTAAGAGACATTTGGCTCTTTCTATTTCTAGCGTGTTCCTGAAGACTGAAAGAAAATATACAATACTCTGCTTAATAATGTGACATTGCTTAGGAAGAGATGAGAATCTTGCAATTAGAGTTTTTAAAACTTCATTATGTGTTTACATGGGATTTTTCCACATTATTTTTAATGCAACTCATAATAAGAAATAAAGTTTATATTGCAACCAAAACACGGATACACACACACACTCACGTACACATCTGAAACATACATTTTACAAAAATCATAGTTACACAGTGGGCAGTGCACTGTGATATTTTCTATCTTATTCTATTTTCTTCTAATTTATTCCATTAAAGTGCAAATTGTAACCCACTTCAATTTCACAACCCATTTATGAATCAGATTTTTTAGCATAAAAGATATTGGCTTAAACTATCCTGTTTTTGAGAATTAATGCTTGATCTTGGCAGATGTGTATGTATATATGTGTGTGTGTGCTCATTCCTGGCCCCATAGGTACAATATGTAATTCACACTGGTTAGAATATTGCAAATGAGATTCCCTCCAGGAAGATCACATCAGCTTGGTCTGGGTGATGTTTAAATGAATGTGTTGATTTTATAAACTTGTTCAATCTATTAACTTCTGATTTGTGCCATTTGCTATATATATGTGAAAGATCAATGCTATTTTATATTAAAAATCCTAGAAATACACTAAGATAATAAAGACTAGCCAATAAAATTTAACAGTATACTGATACAGTATACATCATACAGTGAATAAGTACTATTTATTTCAAGACTGAAAGGACGTTTACACATTAGAAAGGATATTACTATAATTTATTATATCAGCAGGTGAAGGAGAGTTGCTATAAAAATAATTGGTAGATATTGAAAAATAAATTTAATAAAATCTCCACCCATATTTGAATACTCTTTGGAGCAGGAAAATTGTCCAAGATAAAAAAAATAATATTGTAATATTTTGAAGTTGGTGAAACTGGTGGTGGATGCATAAATGTGTAGAACTTATGAACTCTTTCAGATGAGGATCCACCATAAAGTTGTTCCAGGAATATTCGTAACAGGAACTTTTGTGATACTACAAAATGGAAATCATCCTATGGAGGGTTGGTTGTATTTTGCTTTATCTATGAGTGAAAAAATAAGTAGCTATTACCAATAATATTATAAAAATATTTATTGACATGAAAATATTTCACCATACACTGTGACAAACAAGTTTATGTCTATAAGTTTACATGTTATAGAATAATGTACATTTTGATATAACATGTAATAGAAATAATACACGATGTGTGTAAAAACAACTTTGAATATAACTATATGTAAAAATATAATGTCAACTTCGAAATTGTTAACAATGATTACTGCTAGTTCTTGAAATTATGTATAATTTTGTATGTATTTTGAATTTATAGCTTTTTATGTTTGTTTTCAGTGTTGAGCAGGTATTATATAATATCAAAAGTACAATGATTGCTACCCTGTGTTTTTTTTTTTAATTATTTTATTGAGTTCATGTTGGCTTATAACATTGTGTAAATTTCAGGTGTACATCCCTGTATTTTAGTTTCTGTATAGATTCATCGTATTCACCACCAATAGTCTAGATTTTATCTGTCATCATACATATGTGCCCCTTCATCCCTTTCACCCACTCCTCCTCCGATAACCCCAATCTGTTCTCCTTACCTATGTGTTTGTTTATCTTCCACATTTAAGTGAAATCATACAGTATTTGTCTTTGTCTGACTTATTGCAAGTGTTTTTCATTGTTAGGGAAGTAGGGGGGGAGTTGGATACAAAGAAAACTCAAGAACAGAAGGAAAGGCCACTACTTTTATTTATTTTTTTTTTTTTAAAGATTTTATTTATTTATTTTTCCCCCAAAGCCCCAGTACATAGTTGTCTGTCATAGCTGCACATCCTTCTAGTTGCTGCATGTGGGACGCGGCCTCAGCATGGCTGGAGGAGGGGTGCCTCGGTGCGCACCCGGGATCCGAACCCGGGCCGCCGGCAGCAGAGAGCACGCACTTAACCGCTAAGCCACGGGGCCAGCCCAGAACCACTACTTTTAGATCTCTTAACCAATGTGCTGCTTAACCTCTGACTGTAGTCAAAGGAATGTGGCTGCCCCCTGGTGGACGGATGTTAGTAAATTATCAGGTCAGCTCTGCTCCAGTCTTGATGAGACTGCTTCAAAAATACCAAAACACTGCTCCTTTGTTATCTTCCTGGGAGCACTAGTGGGCGCTTCAGATTTTTCCATCAGGAAGGGAAATTGGGAAGGCTGGAGAGAAGGTGCAATTTTAAATGCGAGGTCAAGGTAGCAGTCAGTTATTTAGAAACGGACATTTGGGCAGACTGAAAGGCCAGGTCAAATGCTCCAAAGCTAAAATGTGGGTGACATGTCAGGGAGCAGGGAGGAGACGAGGGTAGCTGGGGACGAGGGAGAAGGGTGAGTGGTAGGATATGAGTTCAGATCACTTTCAAAGAAGAATCATTTTGACTTCAGACGATTCAGCAGCAACATTGAATATAAAGTGGTGAAGGGAGCATAGCCAACTGTGCAAACCCTTACCGGCATTGTAAAGACTTTGGCTTTTATGTTGAAAGAGTTGGGAAGCCATTCGATGATTTGAACAGAGGAGAGATTGTTAAAACACATGTCCGTAAATGCTGTGCTGAGAATAAATAAGGAGAGCAAGGGTGAAATTCAGGAGAGCAGTTGGGAGATATTTTGCAGTGGTTAAGAGAGGAACCCTAGTATCTGCCAGGGGAGAGGGAGATAAGGTGTTGATTTCTTGATATATTGTGAAGGAAGTCCTGACAGGATTTACCTTCTGATAAATTTGCTGTCTTCCTCCTCAGAGCACTCAGAAGCCAGACTACAGCTGGTTAAAGAGTCTGTGAGTGATAAAGATAAAGATAAAGTGATAAAGATTTCTACCATCACTGAAGGCAACGATGGTAGAAAAGAAACAGAAAGCCGGTTGGAACTCTGAACAATGTTATGCTGCCATCATTTCACTGTATTTACTTAACAAGTAAAACTTAACAAATTCTCATTCTCAACAATTCAATCAATACACATATAGAGAACAGTACTCTCCGAGCTTTTACATATCATGGCCCACATAGAAAAATTCAGAAGTCACACTGAAGTGAACAGATAAGGTTATCAGCCGCTGGTGGCAATCAGCCTGAGAATCCAGGTATCCCAGATCACAATGTCATCCAAAAGACTGAGAGAACCAATGTTTCATCAATGTTCCTTAATATAAATATCAATAATGTATTTAATGACTTCAGTAATATTCTTCCCCTAAGCCACAGAGATGAGCAGCAACAGCCCAGACCACCAGTGTCCACAGATAATAATAGGTTAGTGCAAAAGCCCAGCTTTGGCTAGGAGTTTATGTAGATGGGTGTGAGCCGGCCATCCTCCTTTGGATATTCCCTCCTCCAACTCCTTCCCCTCCCAACTCCCAAGGCTGCTTCTTTCCAATGTTACATACGCCTAAGAGTTTAAGGTGACTCTTTGACCAGAGCAGGTCCCCAATTTAGTGCTAGCAAACGGGAGTGGATAAGAGAGGTTCTGTCTAGACCTCTCTGCCTTTAGACTTCTCTCCACCTGTCTTCTGATAATCATGAGAGGAAGAGCTCAGTCTGCAGCCTGACTTCAGCCCTTCCTTAGTAGACATTATCAGATAGAGTTCACGGGAACATGGGCTCCCACACCAAATGGCTTAGACTCCTAAGAAGCATAATCACTGGAAAAGGAAGACAAAAATCAGAACACTATAAACCAATGAAAAACAACTATTTCAAAAAACAGACATGAATTTTAGAGAAGTATAATTAGCTTGGGTGTTTAGATATATGTAGAACTTTAGATTAAATAAACAAAATAAGCTTTCTTTTCAAGCACACAGAGAACATTTATAAAAATAGACAATGTTTTAGTCCATAAAGGAAGCCTCAATAAGTTTCAAAGCATCACAGACTATGTACTCTGAAGTACAGTGGTAATATTTGAAATTAATAATAGGTAATAAATGCATTATCTGTATGTTTTCAAATTAACTAATATTTCTAAATATTCTCTGAGTTAAAAAGGGAATCTTGATGGATATTGCACAATATCTAATACTTATGACAAACTATTTGTCTTAGTGCAAGTAAACCATTGTAACAATCCTAAAAATGTACAGTGGCTCAGTATACACTGTGGACATATATTCTTGCCGATATAAACAATCAGCAGTGATTCCAGATTTTGGGGGAAGTAGTGTTCTGTTCCAAACAATTCTTCAGAAAGATGAGATGGAGGCTCTTCACTCTTCAGTAGGTGGCTTCTATGGTACTGCATCATGAGAACCAACATTATTATTTATCAGAGAAATAAAAATTAAACCACAACAAGCTATCAGTAAGCCTCGCTAAAGTGACTAAAATCAAAGACTGGTAAAACCAAAGGTTGATGAGGACATGTGGCAATTGGAAATCTTATGCATTGTTCTCATGAGTGCAAATGGACCCAAGTACATTGGAAAGATATATTATCTATTAAGGCTGAAAAATCAAATACACCAAGATGAAACAATTCCACAGCAAATATGAATGCATATGTGCGCTGAAATACATGGATAGAAATGTTAATCACAGGTTTATTCATAATGGCCAGAAACTACAAATAATCCAGAGGTTCTTCACTGTAAAATAAACACTTTTGATATACTCATATAGTAAATGCAAAATAGCAGTAAAAGATGAACTATTGATACTTGCAACAGCATGGTGAATCTTACAAATACAAGAATGCGTAAAAGAGAGGACATGCTGTAAATTCCTTTTATAGAAAGTGCAAAACATGTGGAATCAATCTGTGATGTTTGATGGCAGAATCATTATTATCTTAAGAGTTACTGACTAGGAAGGGATAGAATGAGGGCTTTAGAGATCCTGGTAACATTTTAGTTCTTGAACAGGTTGCTGATTACAGGGATACTGTAGGCGGTGCTGATGGTGCTGCACCCAGATCCCCTCAAATTCCTTTTACCAATTAAATCTTTGCTCCTATCCTCCAGCTTGTGCACAGTGTGCTCCTAATGACTTGCACCTACGACCTTCTTTACATCTACTGCCCTCCGTTGCTAGTTTGCCTGGATGTTCCTATATTTCCACCTTACATCCTCTAGTAGCCCAAACCAATGATGTTTGGACACCACCTGTGTCTCAAATATATTGATCTTTCTACCTTTTCACTGTCCCTTAGTTAATATCTTCTCTTCCCTCTTAACTCAGCTTTACTTTCATGGCCAATCATTTTAACTACTTCCATAAATAAACTTATACATAACTCATTTTTCTGATTTCATCCTACTCACTTGGCCAAATCACACCCCTGGTTAAATCTAACGTTCTGCCTAATCCATGCCTGTGCTCACAAAGCAGAACGTGGCTCTGGGGATAGCATCCACAATCACAATGTGTGGTCACAGTAATTCCTTACCACAAAACTCAAGGGGGCATTTAACACTGCCTGGATATCATTCATGCTATATTTCCTTGGCCATTGGCTCTTGCCCTCTTCTAGATGATCATGTCACTCTTGCATGTCTCCGAATCTCCCAAAACATCTTGCCTGATTTTCAGTCTCTCTGTGACCTTACTTCTTACATTACTGAGGAATTTACATTTGAAGGAATCTGGAGAGAATTTCCACAGACTCCCATCACCGTATCTACTCACCAGAACCTGCACCTGTGTTCTCTGCCTCCTCTCTGTAACCACAAATTAGGTCTCGTTTCCTCTCATTTCAATCAAGAATATCCCCTCTCTCTTCTACATGATTACTTTTTCCTCTATCCTGTATCTTTCCAGTCAGAATACAATAGGCTGTTTTTAATCCCATATTATAAACATTCTCTTAACTCCACTTTTTCTGCCAGCTATTGTGCCATTTTGTCACTTCTAATTGGAGCAAAATGCCTTAAAAATGTTGTCTATGCTTGCTGTCTAATTTCTTGTTTGCCCCTTTCCTCTTAATCCTATTCCAGGCAGGTTTCGACGTTATTACTTGACTACCTCTCGTTAAGGTCAGTAGCGACGTCTATGTTGGAAACACGAGAGTGGATTCTCAGATCTTGTTTCTTCTACCTGCCAGCAGCATTAGATATGGTTTATTACTCCATTCTTCCTGATGCACTTTTTAAAACTTGGCTCCAATAATATCACACTCTCTTGGCTTTTCTCCTATCTCATTTCTTGTTCCTTATCAGTTTCTTTTACTGATTTCTTCTGTTATTTCTGTGCTGGTACGCAGTGTGTGGGCCTCTTCTCTATTTCTGTAAGTGATCTTATCCAGTCTCGTGAATTTTAATTCCGTTTATATGTCAATGACTCCCAAATTTATGTCTGCAGACATTGTTTCTGAACTCCAGATTCTTGATATGAAATCTCCACTGCGATGCTGAGGTGCTGTCGGGGCTCTGCTCATGTCTTTCAGGACTTACATGTCAGTTCGTGCTGCTGAGCTTCCAACTGCCAGCACCTGCGTCTCTTTGCTAAAGGACCTTCCCTGAATACTCGGCCCATATACGCAGAGTGTCAGAAGCACCAGAAAGTCAATTCTTCCCGTGAGCATCTCTCAATCAGCGACTGAGGCGGGTTGGTGTATAAATATGCCAACTCCCTTGCCAATAGCCTAGGATAACTCTGACATCCATGTTTCCTGCTGCGTTCTGAGTCTCACTGTGGAATAACTCCACTTTCCCACCCTGGTAACCTGCGTGAAAGCACACAGTTCATCGCTCCCTTCATCTTACTGCCTCACTTCCCCAGCCTCCCACTGATGTGTCCTGGATTTGCCTCTCAAATCAACTACTTTATTCTCAGATCTTTGCCACAGACTCTCCTTCTGGGAGAACCCAAACAAAGATAAATACCTAATTTGGGATATCTCAAACCTAACATGTAAAGACAAAATTTTTTGTTCTCCCAGATCCCAGCCAGCAAGATGGAAGAAGGGGGAAGGAAGTGCACACTCCTCCATTTCAGAGCTTTTCCTTGGAAGGTGGACACATTATCTGGGCTGAAGGAAACTCAGCCCTTGAGCATCACACAAGGTCCTGACTCCCTCACAGGAGACGCTCTGCGGCCTGCATGTGATTGATAGCCTGAGCCCAGCTTTTGGCCAACAGCTGTGATATTTACTAAAACTACATTAAAGTCTTCATTTCCCTAAAGTAAATGGCACAAGACCTGTTGGTGAGGGCAAGAATATTTTCTGCCCTCACTCAGCTATAAACATCTCTCTCGATAATTCTTACCCCTAATTACCACATCTGTCAATGCTGGACACTCTGGATGTTTGTGGAGGCACCTCAAATTAGAAAAATTACCCAGAACTGAAGAATGACATAGCTGTATCTTAATCGGTCTGATTCTGTAAACCTACCACTGGAAAATCACTGATTTCCTAACAAGAAAATCAACATAATACAAAGCTTCTTGGACTCGCGGCATTTTTAATTGATCTATCATGCTGTACTACTTCAAAGTGTGATGCTCTAGACATGTTCTAATTTTGCCTCATTTCCTTTTAACTACTGTGATGGTAGTGGCAAATACACCCCAAGGCCCAGCTGTAACAACATTAATTTGTGCTTATTCGATTTGTTCCTAGCATTATTAATCTCTGCCAAAGCCCATGTTCTAGAATGCTTCAGAAAAGACCTGTGTTACTGAAAACTCAACTTGAGTGTGACCACACCCCACCTCTGGATGGGAAACATCTAACTCTGAGGGCACAACCCCTGTAGTCTTACGTTTCATTCAAATGACCTTACTTTGAAAATCATCATTTTCCTAATTTGCTTAATCAAGAATCACAGGAGGTGCCATTAAAAGTTCTGGCTCCCAGACTTCTTCCGTGTAGATTCTGATGCGCTAGGACAGAGAAGAGGCCAGGACATTGTGTCGTGGAGTCACAGATGCTGCAGCTGCACCTCTACTGCTTACCTCAGGCACCTAGTTACCAGGCTGTCTGTCCGAGAGATCCAGATCTTATGTCCCATAAAATGGAGTATGCTTATGTTTTTAACCATTAATTTTAAAATGAAGCTTTATAATTTGTCCTTCTCACAATAAATGTGGAGACATCGAGTTATGTAATCTCTTTTATTTGGGGAACTGTACTGTCGCACTCTGATGTTATGATACTGATAACTTACTTCTAACTTATTAGGAAATTGAAAACATTTAATTTTTGTAAATTATTATAAAATGAATTGTTATATGGATAAATGCTTGCAACAAAAATGATGTGTTATAAAGTAAAATCCTGAGCTATTACCCCTCTCCAGAAGAAAATATAGAAATTCCAGCACTCCAGAAGCACACTTATTCCTGCAGATATTACTCCTTCTTTACTAGCTGTATAGTACTCCATTGTGTGGAAGTACAAGAGATAATCCAACCTTTTCTATTTCAGCATTTAATTGTTTCCAACACTTTGCAATTACAGATAATGCATCAGAGAATAACCTTCTGCATATGTATATTTTATTGAGAATTTATTTTTTAGAACAATTTTAGGTTCACAGCAAAATTGAGGGAAAATTACAGAAATTTCCCATATACCTGCTGCGCCCACACATGCATAGCCTCCCTCTTCATCAACATCCACACCAGAGTGGTACATTTGTTACAATTGATGAAACCACATTGACACATTATAATCACCCAAAGTCCATAGTTTACCTCACGGTTGGGTTCACTCTTGGTGTTGCATATTCTATGACTATGGACACAAGTATAATAACACGTATCCATCAGTGTGGTATCATACAAAGTATTTTCACTGCCCTAAAAATTCTCTGTGCTTCACCTATTCGTCACTCCACCTTCGTACTCTTGGCAACCACTGATCTTTTTACTGTCTCCACAGTTTTGCCTTTTCCAGAATGTCATATGGTTGAAATCATACAGTATATAACCTTTTCAGATTTTTCCTTCATTTAATAATATACATTTAAGTTTCCTCCATGTCTTTTCATGGCTTGGTAGCTCATTTATTTTTAGGTCTGAATAATATTTCATTGTCCAGATGTACCACAGTTTATTTATCCATTCACCTACTGATGGACATTTTGGTTGCTTCCAAGTTTTGGCAATTATGAATACAGCTGCTATAAACATCGTGTGCAGGTTTCTTGTGGATATAAGTTTTCCACTCCTTTGGGTATATACCAAGAAGCAAGATTACTGGACTGTATGGTGAAAGAAAGTTGGGGTCAGTTAGGGGCTCTAATAATGTCCCTAGGTTAGGCTCTGTTTCCTAGATTCTCCTGAAGGCAGGCTTTGTTAAGAAAAAAAGAGTGCTCTGGTGCATTTCTAAATGATTCCTTTTCCCAACCCCCTGCTGGAAGCATGAGGAGATTTTTCCCCAATATTTATTGTGGGAACTTGGTGGAGCTCTTGGCGGTAATCTCACAATTCTGTGGGGGCTTCCCTATGA
Organism: Ceratotherium simum simum; assembly: GCF_057802395.1. Classification (NCBI taxonomy): domain Eukaryota; kingdom Metazoa; phylum Chordata; class Mammalia; order Perissodactyla; family Rhinocerotidae; genus Ceratotherium; species Ceratotherium simum. The sequence continues at coordinate 28,829,078 of NC_141903.1, forward strand.
CTGGGTGCTCTGGAGTTTTTAACTCTCAGACTTGCCCACACTGAGCCTCAATCAGTTGATCAATTACAGTTCAGGTTTTCCTACTCAGGCACTGTTTCCTGTGCTGGTTTCTGCTTGTGAGCATCTGCTCCAGAAGAGCAAGTCCCTGCGTTTGCCTGGCTGTCTCTCCAGTCTTGGGGGCAATGGATTGCCCCGTGTCCTCCCCTCTCTTATGGATCTAAAAAGAGTAATTGATATTTAATCTTCAGATTTTTACTTGTAAGGATGAGTGGCGACTTCCTAGCTCCTTACACGAGGAACTGGAAACCAGAAGTTTACATATGTATTTTGGAAGTAAATTCCTAGATGTGACAGTGCTAAGATAAAATATAAAAATGCATGTATTTTTTTTTTAGCTATTACCATGATTTTTACCATATAGGAAAAAATACCCTCCATAGGGTTGTACTAGTTTGCATTCCCATTAACAATTCTGAGAGTGCCTTGGCCTCCACAGCTTGCCAACAGAATGTGCTGTCAAGGTGTTTTAATTTCTTCAGACCTTGTATGTGAGTCCAGATTTTTATTTGTATTTGTCTAAGTATGCATGAAATTGAAAATCTTTTGCATATTTTTAAGTATTTTATATTTATTAGTTATGTTGTAACTTTTTGGTGTTTGTTTGCCATGCAAGTATTCAGAAAGAGTTTATTTTCCCTGGTGATTCCTCTTGTATTTATACCTTCTTAAATGCTCATAGTTATCTGTTTTTTTGTTTTTCTTTTTAATTTGTCTATTTAGTGTCTAATTTGCCAGTGTTTCATGGTATCTATTCCTTCTCATCTATTCCCTATACACAGTCAATGAATTCATTATAGTCTATTCTCTATCTTTTCCTTCTATTTATAAATTGCATTTTTTTCCTTTTGCAGAATACATAAAATTTATGTATTCTTTAACATTTTCTCCACCTGTGTTTTAATATTAAATATAAATTAATTATATTAAATGCTCACAGTTAGTCCTTTGACAAACTTTCCCCAATAATCTCTTATTTGGATAAAGCTCATCCATTAATAAATGCTCATCTATTAATAAAGAAGAGCTCAATATTGCTTGTCAGTGAGATTTTTCTAGTGCCTTAATATTTGTTTAAATCTGTTCTTTGTTGGGCACCTTGTAATTTAATATTTATTTCTGAAATATTTTTGCTTTAACTTGTATTCTTTTCCTGAATTCAGTTAAAAGTTGTTTCAGACGTTTTTAAAAAAATCCATTTCTGTTCTAGAGTTTGACTTTTTATTCAAGGAGTTTGTTTTAAGATCCCAAATGTTTGCTGGAGGCTATTTAATTCATTGTGTTTTGAGTGTTGCATTACAATTTTCTTCTGCTTCATGGTTTTCTATTTTGGAGGCTAGGAGGTTTCAGCTACAGGTATTTGATTCTCAATTTTTCTTTCTTCTAATAGAAGTTTTGTATAGATGAAGACCACTTTTTTCCACGTTTTTGCGGACACAGTGGGCTGTTAATGCAGGCTTGTTCACTGTGTTCCAAGTGAAAGAGTGCCCTCTTCTGTCAGTCGAGCAAAATGCGGCTACCTCTATGAGGTGATTTGTGGGTGTGTTGTATGCTTTCACACTGTTTAGTTCTCTTTCGTATTGCATTATTCTAAAAATCCCTCATTTGCTTCTTTCTACTTTCACTCTCCTGTCTCTGAATATGCCTGTGTCCACCCAACCCCTTCCAGTTTTTCACTTCTTTTTCATGAAGGAGCGACGCTTTTCTGAGACTTCAACCTTGAGTGTCACTTACTTTTAATTTCCTTCCCTGTAAACATGTCCTTTTCTACCAAGTCTTTTACAGTTTTTTGCAGGAATGATGGGCTTTCTCTTTTTCAGGAGGTTTTAGCTCAATCTTAAGTTCCCGGTTCCCTTCATCTTTCTTTGTAGTTTTTTTGTAGGTTTTCTTTTTTCTTCTGTGGCCTCTCCTCCACCCCTTGCTCTCCTCCCTGAAACTTCTTTTTTGCAAGAAACTTGCCTGCACTGGGACTTCAAGTAATAATCCTGCTAAAATTTGGTGATTATCTTTGTACGTCCAGGGCAAATGAAGTTAGTATTTTTTTCTGTCTTCTAGTTATGCTGAGTACAAATGATTGATGTGGTTTTATTAGATCTTCTTGTTAATTAGTATAGTTTTTGGATAATTCACAGAGATATTTAGGTCGTCCCCATTAACTTTGGGCTACTTGGAAATTAAATGCCATTTAAAAATATCATTTTAGTTTCTGCTGTCAGTGTATGTTTCTTAATCAATAAACTTATTGGGGCATATTTTATATACCGTGTAATTCATTCAATTGAAATGTAGAATTCAACAATTTTTAAAAAATTAAATTTACCAAGTAGTAAAACAATCACCATAATTCAGTTTTAGCACATTTTTATCAATGCAATGAGGTTCTTTATGCCAATTTACTGTTAATCACTATTTCCCACACTTCCCACTCCAGGGAACCACTAATGTGATTTCTCTCTCAACGGATTTGCCTTTCCTAGGTGTTTCATATAAATGGAATCATTCAATATGTGGTCTTTGTTACTGGCTTCTTTCACTTTGTATCATATTTTCAAGGTTCATCCATGTTGTAGCACATATAAGTACTTCATTTCTTTTTACTGTTGAATAATAGTCCATTGATTGATATACCGTGTTTATTTATCTATTCATTCACCAATTGATGGACATTTGGGTTGTTTCCACTTTTTGACTATTATGAAAACATTTAAGGATCCCATTGCTTTCTAACTAGGAAAAGTTTATTTAAAAATTCACACCGACACACATTGTAGCAAAACTACAAATCAATGAATACCAAGAGGTAGACATAAGAGTAGCCAGAGAGAAAGAATGATTATCTATAAAGATATTAGGTTGTCATCTGACTCTTCAACTTTTACGGTGGAAGACCACTTAGACATCAGACATCACTTAGACATCAGTCTTAAACATAGATCCAAAAATCCTAAATAAAATCTTCCCATGCAAAATATGTCAGTGTATAAAAACGTTGTCAAATTATGACATACTTTCTTTTACTGGCAATCTATGATTAATTCAGATTAGGTATACAATGATTCACCATGTTAATGTGTTAAAAATGTGAAAATTTATATTATTTTAATGAACAATTGTAAAAGCTTTTAATGAAAGTAATCTATACTTGCTAAAATATTTTTAGAAAATCAAAATAGGCTATAATGATTCTGCATATAAATTTCAAAAACATCCAAAATTAAATAATACACCATTTTTTGAATAACTACATAAGAGATAAACTATGAAGAAAAGCAAGTGAATAATAAAATAGAAAATTGAATTTAATGATTACCTCTGAGATGGGAGGTGGATGGAATTTGAGGGAAGAATCTGATAAGAAGGCCTACAAAGCTTATGAAAATGCTTTATTTTTTAATTTGGTTTCTGCTTAAAGGGATGTTTGTTTTGTTATGGGCCTATAATAAAAACATAAATTATCATATTTTTTATACATGGCATTTCATAATAATATAATAAGAATATTATTTTCTGATGTATACACTCTGATTATTTCTTTGTTGTCTGTGTTTTACAGACTGACTGTAGCAAATACATAGCCCACTATATGGTTGCAACAGGAGATGATAGTCCAATCTGTACATCCAATGGCATCACCTTTGATAACTATTTTGTGTTTTGCAGGGCACATAAGTGAAGAGGACAATAGTAAATATTTGCTCTTTTTACTTGTTGAAATAGTGTCAGTATACTAGGAGCTACTGTTTCGCTCTTAATCTAATAATCATATACACAGTAAACAACTGCTGTATTTCTATTAAAGCCTGAGGATATATCCTTAAACTTTACTCTAGAACCCTCACTTCTGTTAGCTTTAGCTGTATGTGCTAATGCTGACTTGTTTTCAAATACTCAAATTAGTTACTAGTATCTAATTTAATATAATTTTTTATAATTAGAGGCATATCTCAGAGATATTGCAGGTTTGGTTCCAGACTACCACAATCAAGCAAAAATTGTAATAAAGCAAGACACATGAAATTTTTGCTTTCCTAGTGCATATTAAAGTTATGTTTACACTATACTGTAGTCTATTAAGTGTGCAATAGCATTATGTCTAAAAAATAATGTACATACCTTAATTAAAAAATACTTTATTGTTAAAAGATGCTAACCATCATCTGAGCCTTCAGTGAGTCCTAATCTTTTTGCTGGTGGGGGGTCTTGCCTCAGTGTTGATGGCTGCTGACTCATCAGGGTGGTGGTTGCTGAAGGTTGGGGTGGCTCTGGCAATTTCTTAAGATAAGGTAACAATGAAGTTTGCCATATCGATTGACTCTTCCTTTCGCGAATGATTTCTCTGTAGCATATGATGCTGTTTTGGTAGCATTTTATGCACAGTAGAACCTCTTTCAAAATTGGAGTCCGTCCTCTCAAAACCTACTGCTGCTTAATCAACTAAGTTTATGTAATATTCTAAATCCTTTGTTGTCATTTCAGCAGTCCTCACAGCATCTCCATCAGGACTAGATTCCATCTCAAGATATGACTTCTTTTGCTCATCCATAGAAACAATTCGTATCTGTTCAAGTTTTATCCTGAGATTGCAGCAATTCAGTCACATCTTCAGGCTCCACTTCTAATTCTAGTTCTCTTGCTAGTTCCACCACATGTGCAGTTACTTCCTCCACTGAAGTCCTAAACCCCTCAAAGTCATCCATGAGGGTTGAAATCAACTTCTTCCAAACTTCTGTTAATGTTGATATTTGGACCTCTTCCCATGAATCACAAATGTTCCTAATGGCATCTAGAATGGTGAATCCTTTCCAGAAGCTTATCAATTTACTTTGCTCAGATCCATCAGAAGAGTCACTATCTATGGGAGCTATAGCCTTATGAAATGTATTTCTTAAATAATAGTACTTGAAAGTCAAAATTACTCCTTGATCCATAGGCTGCAGAATAAATGTTGTGTTCGCAGTCATGAAAACAACATTAATCTCATTGTACGTCTCCAACAGAGCTCTTGGGTGACCAGGTGCATTATCAGTGAGCAGTAATATTTGGAAAGGAATCTTTTTTCTGAGCAGTAGGTCTTAACAGTGGGCTTAAAATATTCAGTGAACCATGTAGTAAACAGATGTGCTGTCACTCAGGCTTTGTTCTTCCATTTATAGAGCACAGGCAGAGTAGATTTAGCATAATTCTTAAGGGCCCTTGCTTTTTGGAATGGCAAATGAACATTGGCTTCAACTTAAAATCACCAGCTGCATTAGCCCCTAACAAGAGAGTCAGCCTGTCCTTTGAAGCCAGGCATTGACTTCTCTCTAGCTGAAGAAGTCCTAGACAGCATCTTTTTTGAATATAAGGCTGTTTTGTCTACATTGAAAATCTGTTGTTTAGTGTAGCCACCTTCAGTAATTAGCTTAGCTCGATCTTCTGGACAACTTGCTGCAGCTTCTACATCAGCACTTGCTGCTTCACCTTGTATTTTTATGTTATGGAGACGGCTTCTTTCCTTAAACCTCATGCACCAACCTCTGCTAGCGTCAAACTTTTCTTCTGCAGCTTCCTCACCTCTCTCAGCCTTCATAGAATTGAAGAGAGTTAGAGCCTTGTTCTGGATTAGGCTTTGGCTTAAGGGAATGTTGTGGCTGGTTTGATCTTTTACCCAGACCTCTGAAACTTTACCCATATCAGCAATAAGGCTGTTCTCTTTCTTATCAGTCGTGTGTTCACTGGAGTGGCACTTTTAATTTCCTTCAAAAACTTTTCCTTTGCATTCACAACTTGGCTAACAGTTTGGGACAAAAGGCTTAGCTTTTGGCCTATCTTGGCTTTTGATGTCCCTTCCTCACTAAGCTTAAGCATTTCTACCTTTTGACTTAAAATAAGAGATGTGCAACTCTTCCTTTCAATTGAACAATTAGAGGCCATTGTAGGGTTATTAACTGGCCTAATTTCAATATTGTTGTGTCTTAGGGAATGGGGAGGCCTAAGGGGAGGGAGAGAGATGGGAGATCAGCTGGTCAGTGGAGCAGTCAGAATACACACAACATTTATTAATTTCGCTGTCTTATTTGGGTGCAGTTCCTGGAGGCCAAAAACAATTACGATAGTAACAGCAGAGATCACTGATCACAGATCATGATAAGAAACACAATAATAATGAAAAAGTTTGAAATATCGTAAGAATTACCAAAATGTGACAGAGACATACTGTAAGCAAATGCTATTGGAAAACTGGCACCAATAGACTTGCTTGATACAGGGTTGCCACAAACCTTCAATTTGTAAAAAAACAAGTGGACGTGCAACAGTAGCCTCAGGTTCACTTGGGTTGCCTCTCATGGTGTGGAATCAGTGCCTCATGAGCTGGGGGAAGGGATACAGGTGTGCAGCATTCACAGTAAGCCACAGCCAAGGTAGAGCCTCCATTCCACAACTGGGAGTTGGGTGGAAGAAGGAAGCCCCAACTTCTAGAATGCACTCACACAGGAATTAGCCAGCAACAGGCAGGAGGGGGTAAAAGAGAAATGCTAATGTCCTGCTCTTCCTTGGAAGTAAACCTTCCAGCTGGAAGCTGGGTGAAGAGGAGGCCTGTGTTCTTGGCTAAAGCAGTCTGGAGTGGTCTCCACCTTGTTGACCTGGGAGGGGGAAAGAGAAGAGCATTTTGGTTCAAAGATGCTGCAGACTCTTGCCTTTCTTATGAATTTTCATAGATTTATTGAATTAATGTTTTTTCATTTGCTGCTTGCCCTTAAGACCATTTCCAGAGACTTGACTTTTCTTTTTTAAATAATTTATACCAATTTCACTGGAGAGTGGGTCAGCAAAACTCTTCACGCTGTCATTCCAGAAGTTGACTGCACTCTTTTTTCACATGCATGCAAACTACTGTCTACTTTCATCTAAAAAAATCTCCATTAGTGTCTCTTGTAAGAGAAGACCAAGGTGTTCTAACAACAAATTTTCTTCGTATTTTTTCCCTTGAAAATGTCTCTGTTTTGCCTTCATTTTGATAAGATCATTATTCTGGGGCTAAAGTTCTTGGTTGAGTTTTTTTCCTTTCAGTAGCTGGAATACGTTATGCCACTGCCTCTGGCCTCCATATTTTCTGTTGAGAAGTTAGCTGTTAATTATATTTTTTCTCCCTTGTATATCATGGGTTGTTTTTCTCTTGCTGCTCTCAGTATGCTCTCTTTATCTTTGACTGTCAATATTTTGACTATGGTGTGTCTGAATTTGGATTTTTTTTTTTTTTTTGCTTTTATCCTAATTGTAGTTCACCTTCTTAGAGGTGTAGACTAGTGTTTTTTAAATCACATTTGAGAATTTTTCAGCTTTTATTTCTTTGATAATATTTTTCTGCTCTTTTCTCTCTCTCTTAGTATTCTGCTATTCTATTATGTATATGTTGGTGCATTTAATGGTGTTCAACATTTCTTTGAGACTGTTCAATTTATCTCATTATTTTAGTTTCTAGTCCTCAGATTTCTTCTGTCTATTGATCTAACCTCAGTCCACTGATACTTTCTTCTGCCAGCTCAAGTCTACTGTTGAGTTCCTCTAGGGAATTTTTAAATTTAGGGTTACTGTTCTTTTCAGTTACAGAAATTTTATTAATTTACTTAAAATAAGTTTGTATCTTTAATGATATTCTCTATCTGATGAAACATTGTCATCATGCTGTTACCATCCAAGGGGAGGTCATCTGCCCACCACAAGACATGCCAATAGTCAAGAGGCAAGGTGGTAGGAGAGAAAGTGTTTTGTTACAGCTTGCTAGCAAGAGGAAAGATGGCTGACTAATGTTCAAAAGAACCATCTTACAGAACAAAGACTGGAGGCCAGTTATTTGGGGGCTAGTCTCCAGGTGGGGAAGGCATCTGGTCTCCCCATGGGGCAGATATCTCATCTTCAGGTGGGGCAGACATCTGGTCTTAGTTCCTGACAATCTTTTGTTTTACTGGATGTGCATCAGAGACCGGAACAACACCCTATACTCTGATTTAGTTTAAAGATAATAGGAACAAAATCCATAATATGTATAGTAAAGATTACTATTTATGTGAGTGGTGCCAACAATACCATCTTTTAATTCTTTAAATATGGTTTTCTCTATATCTTTAATTATATTCTAAAAGCTGCTTTCAATTCTTTGTCTGTGAGGTCCAACATCTTAGCCCCTCAAAGGGAATTTCTATTGCTTGCATTTTTTTTTCATTCCTTGTGTATGGGGCATACTTTCTGGTGTCTTGAATTTCTTATATTTTTTGTTGAATAATGGGCATTTAAATAAGATTTTATAGGGCCGGCCCCGTGGCTTAGTGGTTAAGTGCACGCGCTCCGCTACTGGAGGCCCAAGTTCGGATCCCGGGCGCGCACCGACGCACCGCTTCTCCGGCCATGCTGAGGCCGTGTCCCACATACAGCAACTAGAAGGATGTGCAACTATGACATACAACTATCTGCTGGGGCTTTGGGGGAAAAAATTTAAATAAGATTTTATAGCATCTCTGTATACTGATTTCCCCCACCTGAACTCCTGGTGCTTTGTGCTATTGTTTGGGGGTTTGGCTTCCTTGTGTTAGTAAAATCCATTTCCCTTGAAGTATGGAGTCTCTGATGTTTCTAAATTATGGGCTTCTTCAGTGCTAAAAATCACTGGTCAGTTTAGAGTGACAAATGCAGTCCTCACACACAATGGAGAGTTCTATTATTTTATCGTTAATATTTAGGACAAACCTGTGAGATAAGAATTGTTATTCTCATGTTTAAAATAAGCAACATGTGCATTAGAAAGCCTAGACATTAAGTCCAGGTTATTCATTGGTAATTGGGATTTGAACTGAATTCTCAAAGCTCTTTACATTGAATCAGCCTGTAAAGCTGATTGGTTCGTTAGGAAGAAAATACTGATCAAATCTCTCCCTTAGTTCAAAAGCCTTTAAAAGTATCTCCCACTTACCTCTGAGATAAAGATCAAATTATTTAATATACTATATATGGCAATGCCCCATCTGGTCTCAACTTCAATCTCCAGATTTCATTCTCTCCTCTTCCAGAAATTCATATCTCGTGCTGTATCCCAGGGTTTCCCAAACCTGGCTGTGCCTGAGTCACATCTAGGAGCTTTCAAAACATACCAGTGCCCAGGACTCATGTATGCAATTGATTCACAGTCATGCTAGTGGAATGGTGAATCCTCAGGCTTTAAAATTTCTCCAGTGATTCTAACATTCATCTAGTTTTTTTTAAGTTCTAAGGGTTTAGACCCTTGTTATATTAACATTTCCAAACTCTTTCTTCTTTTTCCTGCTTGATTCTCTTGTCCCTTTCCAACTCACCAGCTTCAAAAGTTTTCACATATTTTCTCTATCTTAAAATCTGGAACTGCACGTATTTCTTTTTTTCCTCCTCATACTTCTGAGTTCATCCTATCAGATTGTCCCAATCCTCCTCCTGAGGGAAGATCTATTGATAAGTATTTATGAGGCATCCCTCATGACCTACTTTACAGCCCCCAGGGAGAACACACAATACCTCTGTTTCTTATCTGCCATGATAAGAGCCCATCCTGCTCCTCACTCCAATATCAGTAAAAGTGACTTAGTTGGATGGAGATAGAGGGTTGAGAAGCAAAGATGAACAAGATAGCCACTGTTGCTTCACTCCCTGTTGTCTCTTTGTGTGAGGTAGGTCAAATGGGGAACCTAGGGAGGGAGTCCTGGTGTATAGCATTGCTGTGAGTATTGCTCCAGATTGATCCTTCCAGACACAACTATTCCTATTTTTCTGAAGAGAACACTGAAATTAAACGTGTGTGTTTACTCTAAATGTGGCCAGACTCCTTGCGGGTTGACTCAAAGGTTTGGGAGAGTGATCAGCTCCTTCTGTGTTCACTAAGCACTTTTTGTGAACTTTCTCTCACATCTCTAGGGCAGCCTTCTGTTGACATGGTATTCCTTATTGAATTATAGGGTTGAAGGAAGAATAGAGGCAACAGTCCACCCTAACTAGGAATCTAGGTAGTTGGAGTAGTTCCTTTAAAAGTAAGACACTTTCTAAATTGGCCCTGGATTCCATTTGCTTGTCCGTTGAAAATGGGCAATGAGTCCTGTGCCATTGTTACGAACGTCTCAAAGGGTTTCTTCCACAGACTTGATCAAACGCCTCTCTTCTCATCATGGATCAAAGCTATTTTCATCATCTCGGCCTTTACTCTTTATTCTGGTGAGTAAATTTTCCAGTCCTGGGTAAAACACTTCGCGTATCCTAGATCTACAGAATGCCTTCAGCTGTAACTTAAGAATGCAGTGGTTGTTTCACTGGGTTTGTAATTCTTACATTGGTAAAATGACACAGAGCATGTTATAAATTCCTTTTAAATATTTCATCATTGAATTCATTTTTCTCATTTCCCACATTAGAGAAGTTGCAACAGTATGTGAGTTAAAATGGGCAGTAGACTTTAGCTCTTCGTTCATCTGTAACTCAAGAATTTTAGCTCAATTCTTTTTTCCATTTGAGGCCCAGATTCTATTGTGGTTAAATGCAAAGTGTGGGGAAGGAATAATCTCTTCTAGGTCTGGCATTCCTTGAAAATCTGATTACCAGCTCTGAGTCCCTGAAATCAAGGCCTTGGGTAAGGAAAGAACTCATTCATACCTCATGAGTTCTTTCCTTACCAGTTATCATCCTTAAAGCTCAAAGTGGCCCATAAAGTTAAGAAAAATAGTAGCTGTTAGGTATTGAATAGAACCCTGATATTAGAGCAGAATTTCTTCATATTTAAGTGACTTCACACCGGACATTGTCTTCCATCACAATGAAATGTCTCTTTCAGAAAGCTTTAAAAAATTGGTATCTTCAAGCAAGGCATCCGAAGTTACTAGAAGAGGATATATGACACTATTTTTCACAGAAGTAGATTATTTTGGGAGTTATTTTTTCTAAGATTTGAATATACTTGAGAATTTGTCTCTTTGTTACTGCCACAAAATTCTTACCTCATTAGTTGCAGTTCTTTGAGTAGATCATTTGCATAAATTTCTGCTGCCAATATACATGTGGGCTTCTTATCTTTTCAAACTGTTCTTTGGTTACAGAAACTGCTTTCTTAAAATCACCAAAGTACAGGATTTGGTTAAGTTACTACTGGTTCATTTGGAAGTTGAAACATGTAAATTTTGAACCATTTTTAATTTTTAAAATCACAGCAAATTTGATCAAACAAAATGTACAAAATACTCATTCTTAAAAAAGTGAAAGTATGTATATATTATTATGGCACCAAGGTCAAGATAAAGAATTTAGCAAGCAATACAAAACCATTTAGCATTCTTTATACAGGTCATTGTGTATTTATCCTATTACCCCAAAATTCCAATCATGGGTAGTTATTTGTTGAGCACAAAACTGAGAGATATAAAAGTGTATTTAGAGTAGAATTATTCATCCTAACAAAACAAAAAGGAAAAAAGTACCACCTCAATTATCGATTTGTGGGAAGATAAATCATAATTATTTGTATATGTCCACATAGTGCAATATTACATGGGGTGAAAATAAATAAACTACAGCTCTCAAATCAGTATATATAAATGTCACAAGAGAATGTAAAAAGAAAGGAATATAAGAATACATATTGTATTGTTTTCTTTGTGTAAATTACCATGATATCCAAAACTATACCAAATACGTAAATCTAGTGAATGTATGTATTGATACATAGAGAAATTCTAGAGGCAGGTAGGGAATGACGAACAGAGAATTTAGTTTGGTGACTTCCTTTGGTATGTGTGTGGGGGAGTAATAAGAAAGATGTGACCTGGGAGGGAAAGATTATGGGTGGGGGTGGGAGTTGGTTACATTATAAAAATACATTCAGCTAGTTGCATGTTTTCTTAGGCCTTTTTCTTTTTTCATTTTTTTACAATGACCTTTTTTACATGCAACCTTTTTTATTTTTCAGGGAAAGATTCACTCTGAGCTAACATCTGTTGCCAATCTTCCTCTTTTTTTTTTGGCCTCCCCAAAGCCCCAGTGCATGGTTGTATATCCTAGTTGTAAGTCCTTCTACTCTTCCACGTGAGCTGCCGCCACAGCATGGCAACTGATGGTTGGTGTGGTTCTGTGACGGGGAAACAAACCCAGGCTGCCGAAGTGGTGAGAGCACTTAACTTTAACCACTAGGCCATCAGGGCTGGCTCAGGCCTTTTTCTCAATAGAAGATTTTTATAAAAATATTGATAATGTTTTATTATTTACTGGGATGTGACTACATAAGCGTTTTTCTTTAAACCTAAATATAGATTATACTTGTCCCTTTTTGGATGTATGGCATTTCATATTAAGATTTAAGAAGACTGTATTCTAATATTCATTGTCTAATAAGTGTATATTGTCTACATTCTACAGCCAAACTGTAGTGCATGCAGTCACCTAAAAATTTGTGCAAATGAATATTTTCCAGTCAGTGCAACCATTGGCCACATTTATTGCAATAAATGTATTTTTTGCATTTTATTCAAGTAAGAATACAATAGGAAATATTTACTCTTTTAAAGTAATGAAGAAATCATCACAAAATGTTAAGAAAATCCATTTGCTGATAATCTAGGCATGACGTATACAGAAAATAACTGTAATATTTCTCTAAAAGAAAAGGAAACACACTTCTACCAGTCCTTAAAATTCTTACTTCTGAAAGTAGTATTTTAAATATCAGCACAATCATGCTGGATGTTCTGCAAATGTGCAAACCAATTAGTTTAACTTAATTTAATTGATTATGAATTACTAATAGCAGACTAGTAGCCAGTATGATGTTATTTCAAAGTGCTAGTGCTCAACAGTAGATCTTGGTGAAGCTGTGAGAATCAGCCCTGCAGACCTCCAGCCACAGGGAGAACAACTGAGCAAGGAGCAGACTGACCACTACACTCTGAAATCCATCACAATGGGCCCATTAATGCTAGAAAGGGCCTCATGTGATTGTCGACTTGGTCTCCTGATATCATGATGGCCTTTCACACCTTCCTTAGAGTGCAGAGCAGTCTAGGACACCACGACCCAAATTCCCTTCCCTTTCTCCTTCACTCTGAAGGAGTTTGTGGTCTAAGTCTTTGCCAGTCTTTTCTGCATCACTTTCCATTTTCTTTCACATGTGTTCACTCTCATAAAGTCTTTGCCCATTTACTCTCAAAACTGTATCTGGCTCTTGGAAGATCTGGAATAACACAATCCCTAATGCCGTCCTTTCTTCTATCTAGTCTGAAGACTGAGTCAGGACTGAGCTAGCAGAAAGGATCAAGTAGCCTGGCCGCACAGTAGGGAGAGGACATTAGCAGGGCTGGGGAGCGGGTGGGGTCCAGCTACTTGTGGAAGTGGAGTACAGCCTCACGGTTATGTCCCAAGTTCAAATCTTCCTCATTTGGAAGCATTTTGTGCACTGCTCGGAGAGTTTAATGTGTTCTTTCAGTAATTGTTTTTTTCTCTCTGACTCTTTCTACAGAGAAAATGGTGGCAAATCTACTTTTGCTCATTATGGTAACTGCTGACTTTTTGCCGAAGCTGCACATCCCTGTGGCTTTTATTGTGATCCCATCTTGCAGTGGATTCTACAGACAATGGATTTTCACAGAGTCTTCCATTCTTAAAAGACCAGGTGAATCCTATAGAACACAAGGTGAAATAAAGGATATTCCAAGTTCTTTCCAACTTTAAGATCCATGATTTCAGTATTTTTATTCTCTATGTTCAATTCTTCAATGACAGTTTGAAAAACCAGTATCTGAATTACATGTTTAATAATGTAAAACCTAACACAATTTAAAAACCTAAATATTTTGCTTGATAAAATGTTAAATGGCATTATATTTATTAAAATGCCCTTGTTTATTTGGTTAGGTAATGGGTTAAAACATATCCATATTTCTGATCCCTATAACTGAAGAGATATTTTCCCACAGTGACAAAATATTACATTACTTAGGTGTTCAAAAAGTACCAATAACTTGGATTCTCTCTATTCTAAAGATTTAGAACCTCCAAGTGAGGTTTCTGAGAAATTGAAAATCTAACACCCCAGATTAATATTATGATCATGGATCTTAGGTAGTATTGACTTGGACTCTAAGACCTAGGATATGTCTATAATTGAATGAATTACAGAATCTATAGAAAGATAATACAAGATTTATGATATTTGGGAAAAATTTGTCATATGGTTTTCATTGTTGGTCACAAATCAGTTGAGAGGTGGGGGGGGTCCTGGGATGGCAGGAGACAATGCCTTCATTGACTTAGGACTTCTTTTATTTGGTCCAAGTCAGATGTTTCTCCATTAGTCTCCACCATCCAGCCATAAGAAACAGGCTTTAGCTGTGTGTCCAAAGGCCTCTTCAAACCTTGAATGTAATGGCAGAAGTATAGATTGACAGTTGGATGGCAGCTAGAAACCTGTGACATGTGCTATGCTGGGCATGCCACTCTTTTCAATAAATGCTTTTATATCTAAAAAGTAATCAGTGTGGGGGCAATTAAATCATGTAGCATCTCTAACATCCCTCAGAAAGTATCTGTTAGAATGTTAATTTGTAGAACAACATTATAAACATGTTTTCGGCCAATTGCATCCCCTTTTTTTTGTAGATGACTTTATAAAAAAATTCTGCAGTGAACACTGGTATATTCATTTATGTATTCTTTTTTTTTATTTCCACATAATTAACGGCCTAGTATGTGTCAGGCCCTATGTCAGATGCTAGAAGGAAGGTGGTAAACAAAAGCAGAGATAACCATTGTTCTCTAGGAATTTAAATGTACTGATGAAAGTTATTATCCATTAATGAATGGAAATGCTCCTTCATTGCATGACTCTTCTCCACAAAAGCTCTGTGAAACAGCTTCCCACATGTTATCTAACTTAGTTCTTCTAAGGATCTTGTTGGCTGGACACCAGCTCTAAATTTTAGACACAATGAAAATGAGACGTAGGGAACTTAATATTTTAAATCTGACATTTTGGTAATGAAAAGGAGTTTGGATAGAAAACTTGACATTTTATTCTTTTAAAAAACTAGTTTATTGGGATATCTACATAAAAAGTAATGAGTTTTAGGTATAATATAATAATTTAAAAAATATAATATATACACACATATATAGCGAGAAAAGCGACCATCACCACAATTCGAATTTAGAGTGTTTACATTACCCAAAAAATGTCCTTCTTGCTCTTGGGAGGTCATGCTGTCTTCCCACCCCCAACCCCAGACAACCACTCATCTACATTCTATTCCTCTTGTTTTGCCTTCTCTGGACATTTTATATAAAGAGAACAAAACAATATTTTTTTTGTATCTGCTTCTTTCGCTTAACATATTTTGTGGTTCATTCACACTGTAGCATATATCAGTAGTTCATTACTTTTTAATGTTTAATAGTATTCCATGTTGTATCGATAGGCCACATTTTATTTATTCACTAGTTATAGGCATTGGGATTGTTACCGCTTTTTGGCTATTAAGAAAAATGATGCTATGAATTTTACTGTACAGGTCTTTTTATGGACCTATGTTGTCATTTTTCTTGGGTAAACATCTAGAAGGAGAGTGGATGGTTCATATGGTAGGTTTTTGTTGAATTTTTTAAGAACCTATCAATCCACTTTCCAAAGTGGCTGTACCTTCTTACATTCCCACCAGTAATGTATGAGGATTCCATTTCCTTTACATCCTCACCAACAATTGTTATTACATACCTTTTTAATAGCCACTCTAGTAGCTCTCTTTATTATTTTTATAATCATAAAAATACACAATAGGAAAAGGATAGCCTCTTCAACAAATGGTGCTGGGAAAACTGGATGTCTACAAGCAAAAGGATAAAATTGGACCACAAAACCCAATTTTAAGTCTTACTCTGTAGCTACAGTAATTAAGACAGTGTGGTATTACTGGAGAGTTAGATATATAGATCAGTGGTACAGAATAGAGAACTCAGAAATATTGGTGCAAAACAATTTGATGCAGGAAGTATAGTCTTCTCAACAAATGGTGCTGGAACAATTGAACAGGAATAGTCAAACAGTGAACATTGAACTAAAGTTCACACCTTATTAAAAGATTAAAACCTTAAGGTTGGAAAGAATTTAGAATATCTTATATTCCACCTTGTATTCCTTTAAAAGGAATTATGTATATTTGTATATACTTATATGAAGATATACCATTGACTGTTAAATGAAAAAAGCTAGTTATGAGAAATATTTTGATTTTATTCTTCTATCTCTATTTCTATCTATCTGTCTTCTATCTTAAGGCCAGCCTCTTCAAATCTCTCTCAGCTCCACCTTCTTTGTGTGTCTACGTCAAATCTCCTTCTGTCTCTCTTTTATAAGGATGCTTGTGGTGACATATAGAGTTCACCTAGACAATTTATATAGAGAGATATATGTGTATATATGTGCATATCTATATATCCATATACTATGTATCTACCTATATTTGTGTATATATCATGGTAAAATATAATTGCATATATAATATGTGTGTTATTACATATATATTTGTTCATACATATATGTATATATAGAAACATACATAGACATGCATACATATGTACACACATGTATGCACATATATATACACATGCATACATACATGCATATATCTGTGTATATATACATTTGTATATATTTGTGTATGATTTCAGTATAGTTGTATGTTAAATATCTGAACATTTGTGCATATATATAAATATTTATGCTATTAAACATTTTCTGGAAAGATAGATATGCATCAAATAATCCATACTTCTAACAATCCCTTTAGTGGTTAATTTAAAAAACTTGTGACCTGTTCATCATAGGCAGTGTCTCCTGCTCTTAACCTCTGCTAATGAATACATATAAGAGAAAAAGTCCAGTGCCTGGGACATAAGGACTTCGCCATAACTTCAACTCTAAACTTCAGTTAAATTTTCCCTGCAATGTCATGAGCCAGAAGGATTTGCCTGCAGAAATGTTTTTGTCAGTGTCTACGTAAGTATTTCAAAGAGCTAATGTAAGTATAACAGCACTTTACTATAATAAAGGAAAACTTTTTGCACCTATCAGAATTTGTTTCCTTTCATTCAATTGGCACGAAATGGTGCTAGACTCAAAGGTTCTTTTCTAAATCTTGGCTTTCTGCTCTGACAAAAAAGGCAAGTTAGATTAAAGTGACAAATGTAAGTCTAACAGACAACTTAAGTGCAGGCCATTTTAATATTTTATACCTAATATTTATGACAAATCTATGAGACAGAAGTTATTATGCTCACGTTTAAAGTTAGGATATTGTGGATGACAAAATCTGAATATTGTGTTAAGGTTACTTAGTGGTAGATGGGATTTGAACTCAGGACTTTCGTCTGCCAAAGCTCTTTCCACTGAGTCAGGCTGTGGAGCAGGTTAGTTAAATAGCTCTGATTAAAACTCCTCCTACTTCAAACCCTACAGGGTTCCCCACTTGACTTTGAGGTAAATGTCAAATTATTCAACATATAATTTAGGGCACTGTCCCAGGGGATCTCAATTTCACTCTGGAGCCTTCTTTCTCTCCTGTTCTTAATATTTACAGGCTGTCGTCTAGTCCGGAATCCCAAAGCTGGCTGCCCCAACACTCATCTGGGAGCTTTATGAACATTCCAGGTTGTGAGTTTGTACCATAGTTTTACAAGATGTTCTCACTGGGGGGCATTGGTTGAAAGGAACATGAGAACTCTCTGCATTAGTACTTACAGCTTGATGAGAATGTCCAGTTATCTCAAAACAAAAAGTTAATAAAAATCAAGTCTCCAGTTGAGTCTAATGTGCTTCTAGTGTTGCAAAATACTAAAGGTCTAGTTATGTATCTAATTACAGTTCTCAAAACTCATTCTTCTCTCTCTTGTTTTGATTCTCCTTTCCTCTCTACTCAGTAGCTTATAAAGCTTTCATATCTCTTCTGTAAGTGTTTCACAGCACTGTTATTACCTTCCTCCTTCCCCATACATCTGGGTACATCAGATCAAACTATCCCGAAGCTCCTCCAGAGGGAATATCTATTGATAATTACTTGTGAGGCATCTCTCCCGAGTTACTTGACAGCCTCCAGGTGGAACACAGAATACCTCCGTATCTTATCTGCTGTGAGCCATCTCTCTTACCCCCATAAAGCTCTTCACCAACAGATCCATAAAGGAAACTCCTCAGCTGGGTGGAAGTAGTTGGGAAGAAGAGGTGAACAAAGTCAGCACAGCCTGTAGAGGTATAGACATCGCTCTCCACTGCCTTCTCCGTGTCAGGTAAGTCAGGTGGGGAATCTATGAGGTAGCCCTGGTGTATGGCATTGCTGTGAGGACAGCTCCAAAGTAGACCTTCCTGAAATAGCTGTTTCTATTTTCTGAGGAAAAACTGAGATTCCAAAGTGCATATTTCCTTAAATGCAGCCAGGCTCCTTGTGGGCTGAGCCAAAGGGTTGAGAGAGGAAACAGCTCTTTCTTAATGTGCAAGGAGGACTTGTCTTAGTGTTTCTCTCAAGTCTCTAAGAAGCCTGCCTTGATGCTGAGAGTTGGAGGAAGAAAAAAGGGAATAGTCCACTATAACTAGGAATCTAGGGGAGTGGAGCAGTTCCTTTACCTGTGAGAAACTTTCATTTGGAAATGGGCAATTTGTCCCTGTGCCATGTGTTATAAACGGTCCTATGGGTTTCTTCTACAGACTTGACAAAATGTCTTTCTTCTCATCATGGATGAAAGCTATTTTCATCATTGCTTTGCTATTTCCCCTATATTCTGGTGAGTAAATTTTTCAGTGCTGGATGAAGCATTTCACATATCTTAGAAAATGCGGGGAACAACTGCTATTTTCTAGGAGTTGAAGAGCTTGTTTTATCAGGTTTGTAATACTTAAACTGCCGAAATGAAACAGCACATGTTACAAATACTCTTTTTAAAATTGCATCGGTGGATTGCTTTTTCTCATTTCCCACCTTAGAGAGATGGAGACAGAAAGGTGGGTTAGAATGAGCAGTGGAACTTAGCTTTTTGTCTGTCTATGACTAAAGATATCTACCTAATTTTTTTTTCCTTTTTGGAGGTCAGGTTCCATGATTGCTAAATGCAAAGTGTGGGGAGTAATAATGTCTCCTAGATCTGGAGTTCTTTGACAATCTAACTTGTTGTTTGCCGGCTCTGAGTCCTCTAAAGTCAAGGCTTTGTGTAAAGACAGAACTCACTGATCCCTCTGCTGATAATTTATATTCTTTAAAGCATAAGATGGCCCATGAATTTCAGAGTAAAGTAGCTTTAAGGTATTGGATAGATTCCTGGTATTGGACCTGAGTACTAATTAATTAACTAGTAATTAATTTCTTCATATTAAGTGACTTTATGCAAGGTATAATAAATGGCTTTAAGCAAGGCATTGTCTTCTCTGACTAGGATGTCTCTCTATAGAAATGAAAAAAAAAGGAGGGTTTGGTGATTATTAAAGAATACATAAAATTGTTTTTCACGGAGTGAGGTTAATTTGGAATTATGTTTCCAGATTTGGAGTTCTTTTGTGACCTTATTGTTTTGATATTGCCACATAGGCTCTCCTCATTATTTGTAGGGTCTTGAGTAGTAATTTGCCTAGTATCTGGCTACTAAAAGATGTGGATACTTCCACCAGAGACTCTGATTGTTTTCCCCTCTTATTCTTCTTATTTTTAATTTTTCTTTTGTGTTTTGGTTGCAGAAACTTCTTTTTTACCGTCAGCAAACTTGCAAAGAACAGTAAGTTAATACGGATTAATGTGGGAAGTGAAAAAGATAAACTAGTAATTATTTTATATTGTAAGTTTTAATAGCAAATTTCATCAAACAAAATGTACACCAGAATGATCCTTCAAAAAGTCAAAACAGAAAACAACAAAAAACTGTGTTATTATTATACTAAGTTCAAGAAATAGAATCTTGCCAGCCATATAAAAATCATTTGGCATTATAGACAAGGTAAAAATATCTCATTATTCAATAATTCCATTATTAGGCATAAATCTTGTTATATACAAGCATCTGATATGGGTTAAGGGGTGTTTAAGGTAGAATTTTTTATCCTAGAAAAATAAGAAGACTAAAAAAAACAATTTTCCACTTAAAGATGGGTAAAATAATAATTTTCATACATTCGTGGAGTGGAATATTATATAGAGGTGAAATAAACGAACTATAGTTCTAAGCACCTGAACAGATAAAGATTACAAAGACGTTTAAAAAGCAGGTCTTGTAAGAATATATAAGATATTGTTTATTTATGTAAATTATCAACACTATCATCACTAAACAAATTACATATATATCTATATGATTATATACACATATGCAAAAATTGCATATATAAATACATGCATATGTGGTGATTATCTGAAATCAGATTATCCAGTAGTGAAACTATTGAGCAAGACAAGGGAATTATAAAAAATTCATTTTTATGATTTCTTGTGGTATGAAATAATGGAGAAATCTGACCCAGGTATGAGGAGAAGTGGGGGCAGAGTGGCTAAATTATAAAAATACATTCTACCATTTGTATGTTTTTTAAAAATAATATTGAGTTTGTAAAAATATATCAATAATATTTTATGTCTAAGTGGGTTGTGGGTACCTTGATGTTTATTTTTAAACCTCAATATAGAATATATTTATTCCACTTTGATGCATGATATGATGTGTTAAGAATAAAGAATATTTTACTCAAAAAGTTTATTATCTGATAAATTTTATGTTATGTCTTTATGTTTAGCCGCCGGACTGTAACGTGTATAAAGATCGATTACCTTTTTGCACCAGAGAATGGAATCCAATCTGCGCAACCAACGGCCAAACTTATCCCAATCCATGCGTTTTCTGCAGTCAAAAGTCGTAAGGACACAAAATTGTATATTGGCTCTTCCAAAATAATGAAAAAAACCATCACAATATGATAGGAACATCCATGTTTCTGATAGCTTAGGCACAGTATATATGGAAAATAACTATACTATCTGTGTAAAAGCCACAGGAACACACTTGTACCTATCCCTTAAGTTCTCATTTCTAAAAGTAGTTTTGTATTTGACCTCTCATTATAACTCTGCAGGATATTCCACAAATGTATAAATCAATTAATTTAATTTAGTTATTATGACTTACTAACGCAGCCTGGTGACCAATAAAATGTATTTCCCAAGTCCAGATGCTAAATGATAATCTCGGTGACGTAGCTCCAAGCTACAGGGAGCATAAATGAGCAAAAAACCTTACTAACTACAGAACTCTGAATCCACCACAATGGGCCCATTCATGCTAGGAAAGGACTCCTCTGATGGTCCACTTTGTCTCTGAATTCCATGACAGACTCCAAACCTTCTTTAGAGATCAGAGCCTTCTAGGACACTTCCACCCAACTTCCCTTCCTGTATCTTTCACTCTGTAGGAGGCTGCAGTCTAAAGTTTGGCCGACCTTTCTGCCACCCCATTTTCTCTCACAGATGTTTCCCTCATTTAATCCCCAAACTGGCTTCTACTTCTGGAGAACCACTAAGACAATCTCTAACCCTCTCCTGTCTCACGTCTGGGCGGGGTCCAAGACTGAGTCAGGACTGAGCATGTAGGGAGAGTCAAGCAGCCCAGATCGGGGGAGGATATGCGCAGGCCTGGGGAGTGGGGCCCAGAAGCCTGTGGAAGTGGAGCACAGCCTCTCTTCTTCTATATTCACATCGTCCTCATTGAGAAGCTCTTAGTGCAATACTCAGACAATTTTAAACGTTATTTTAATAATTTCTTTTCCTTTCTCTGTGTTTTTCTTTCTTTACAGAGATTTTAGTGGAAAATTTGATTTTAGTCATTATGGTGAATGCTAACTTTGCCAGAGCTACACATGCCTGTGTCTCCTATTGCAAGCCTATTTTGTGGTGGATTCTACAAGCAATTGGAGTCTTCTCAGTCAGAGCTTTAAATTCCCAGATGACCAGAGAAAGCTTTCTATGGTATACAAGATGGAATACAGGATGTTGAAGAATTTTTCCAGTTCTAAGAGTTTGTGATTGAAAGATTTTTATTCTCTATATTAAATTATCAATGACAGTCGAAAAACTATCTTAATTGTATTTGATAATATAAAGCCTAATGTAATTTGCTATCATAAATATTTCAATCAATCAATAAATAATATTATCTTTATTAAAATACCCTTTCGTTCTTTGGTTGGTTAGTGGGTTAAAACACACGAATACTTTTGGTAACTATAATTAAAGAAATATTTTCAAAGGTGAACAAATAATATGTTACTTGGTTGTTTATTAAAAGCACAGACACAGGCACTTCTTTATTCTAAAGAATCAAAACCTCTAGGAGAAAGATCTGGGAGCTTGAATTCTAACAAGTACTCCAGGTTAATCTATGATCATAAATGTTAGGCAATAGTGGAGTTAAATTCTAAAACATAGGACGTGTCTCTAATTGAATGAATTGCAGAGCCCATTCAAAGATATTGCAAGACTTCTGAGGTTGGGGAGAAAAAATTGTATGATTTTCTTTGTCTCTCACAGATAAGACAAGAGATAGGTGGGCGATCCTGGGATGCCAGGCAGCACTGCCTTCATCAGTCTAGGATTTTCATTAGTGGTCCAAGTCCTGTGCTTCTCCATTTCTCTCCATCTCTCAGCCTACAAGAAGCAGGCTTTATCTGGGTGGCCAAATGCTCATTTAAAGCCTGATTTTTAGTGGAAGAAATGTAGATTGACTATTGGAAGATAAGTATCAAACTGCTACATAGACGATATCAGGCCTGCTCTTCTTTTCAGTAAACATTTTCACCTCTAAAAGAGTGATCCGTGTGGGAGGTACTCGTTTATATTCTTTAGTATTAATTCTTTTTTTTTTTTTTTTTTTTTTTTTAAGATTTTATTTATTTTATTTTTTCCCCCCAAAGCCCCAGTAGATAGTTGTATGTCATAGCTGCACATCCTTCTAGTTGCTGTATGTGGGACTCGGCCTCAGGATGGACGGAGAAGTGGTGCCTCGATGCGCACCCGGGATCCGAACCCGGGCCACCAGCATCGCAGCGCGCGCACTTAACCACCAAGCCACAGGGCCGGCCCTTTAGTATTAATTCTTAAGAAAAGTATTCATTAGAATGTACATTTTTAGAGTCACATTATAAAAATGCATTCTCTCTCATGGCCATTTTTATTATAGAGAACATGTGTAAAAAACATTATTCAGTGAATGCTGATAAATTCATACATGTATTCTTTTTACTTTTTAAAAATTATTTTGGGATCAATAGTGGCATAGTGGTTAAGTTCGTGCGCTCTGCTTTGGAGGCCCGGGGTTCACAGATTTGGGTCCCTGGTGCAGACTTATGCACCACTTATCAAGCCATGCTGTGGAGGCATCCCATATACAAAATAGAGGAAGATGGGCACAGATCTTAACTCAGGGCCAATCTTCCTCAGCAAAAACAAGAAGTTTGGCAACGGATGTTAGCTCATGGCCAAGCTCATGTTGACTCATGGTGTTTTCCTCACAAAAACAAAAAAAAATTTATTTTAATTTTTCCCTTTTTTTAATTAATGTCATAATAGTTTATAACATTGTGAACTTTTAATTGTACATTATTGTTTGTCAGTCACCATATAAATGCATCCCTTCACCCCTTGTCCCTACCCCCGACCCACCTTCCACCTGGTAACCACCAAACTGTTGTCTCTGTCTGTGTGTTAGTTTATCTTCCACATATGAGTGAAATCATGCAGTGTTTGTCTTTCTTTCTCTGACTTATTTTGCTTAACATAATACCCTCCAGGTCCGTCCATGTTGTTGCGAATGGGACGATTTTGTCTTTTTTATGGCTGAGTCATATTCCATTGTGTATATATACCACATCTTTATCCAATCATCAGTCGAGGGACACTTGGGTTGCTTCCACTTCTTGGCTATAGTGAATAACGCTGCAATGAACATAGGGGTGCATAAGCCTCTTTGGATTATTGATTTCAGGTTCTTTGGATAGATACCCAGTAGTGGGATAGCTGCATCATAAGGTATTCTATTTTTAATTTTTTGAGGAATCTCCATATTGTTTTCCATAAAGGCTGCACCCAGTTTGCATTCCCACCAGCAATGAATGAGGGTTCCCTTTTCTCCATAATCTCTCCAACATTTGTTACTTTTTGTCCTGGTCATTATAGCCATTCTAGCAGGTGTAAGGTGATATCTTAGTGTTGTTTTGATTTGCGTTTCCCTGATGATTAGTGACGTTGAACATCGTTTCATGTGCCTGTTGGCTATCTGTATATCTTCCTTAGAAAAACATCTGTTCATATCCTCTGCCCATTTTTTCATCAGGTTGTTTGTTTTTTTGTTGTTCAGTTGGTGAGTTCTTTATATATTATGGAGATTAACTCTTTGACAGATATATGCTTTGCAAATACTTTCTCCCAGTTGGTAGGTTGTCTTTTCATTTCGATTCTGGTTTCATTTGCCTTGCAGAAGATCTTTAGTCTGATGAAGTCCCACTTGTTTATTTTTTCTTTTGTTTCCCTTGTCCATGTAGACATGGAATTCAAAAAGATCCTGCTATGACCAATGTCAAAGAGTGTACTGCCTATATTTTCTTCCAGCAGTTTTATAGTTTCAGTTCTTATTTTCAAGTCTTTGATCCATTTTGAGTTAATTTTTATGTATGGCGAAAGAAGATGGTTTACTCTCATTCTTTTGCACGTGACTGTCCAGTTTTCCCAGCACCATTTATTGAAGAGACTTTCCTCTCTCCATTGTATATTCTTAGCTTCTTTGTTGAAGATTAGCTGTCCGTAGATGTGTGGTTTTATTTCTGGGCTTTCAATTCTGTTCCACTGATCTGTTTTTTGTACCAGTAACATGCTGTTTTAATTATTATAGCTTTGTAGTATATTTTGAAGTCAGGGATTGTGATGCCTCCAGCTTTGTTCTTTTTTCTCAGGATTTCTTTTGCTATTTGGGTTTTTTTTTTGCTGCATATGAATTTTGATATTCTTTTACCTTTATGGAGCATATTATTAACAAAAAACCCTACTATGCATCAAGCCCTGTATAATGATAGAAAAAAGGTGGTAAGCAAAAGCAAATATTGTAACTGTCCTCTAGGAACGTTCAGTGTACTGGTGGAAGTTAGTATCCATTGGTGAATGGGAATTCTACCTCACTGCGTGACTATTTTCCACATAAGCTTTGTGAGTCAGCCTCCCACATCCCACATGTTATGGAACTTAGTTCTTAGAAGAATCTTATTGGATAGACATCAGCTCCAAATTTTAGCTATAATGAAAGTGAGACGAAGGAAATTTAACAATATTTAAAATCTCAGATTTGATAGGAAAACCAGTGTTTTTTAATTGAGAAAAAATTCATCAAATTTAAATTTGTCATTTTAAAGCACAAAATTATGTACTTTTTAGTATATATTTATTCACAATGTTGTGCAACCATCACCACTATCTAATTGCAGAACATTTCCACCATCTCTCCCATTCCAAAAACAAAAACAAACAAAAAAACCACTACTTCCCAATTCCCTATCTATCAATGCCTGGCAACAACTAAACTACTTCTTTTCTCTATGGATTTGCCTATTCTGGGCATTTCATATAAATGGAATCATACAATACGTGTATGTCTTTTATATAAATGTAAATATAGATATAGATAGATGGATAGGTATAGATCTATATCTATGGTTTGCAGTCTTTTGTGAATGACTTCTTTCACTTAGCACAAGATTTTCAAGGTTCATCCATGTTGTAGCATATATCAGTACTTCCTTTCTTTTTATGACTGAATAATATTCCATTTATAGGTATACTACATTTTGTTTATCCATTTATCAGCTGATAGATATTTGGATTGTGTCTACTTATTGGCTATTATGAATAATGTAGCTATGAAAGTTCTTGTATAAGTTTTTGTGTGACCGTATATTTTCATTTCTCATGGATATATGCCTAGGAGTGGAATTTCTTATGATAACACTGTCTTTAACTTTTTTTGAGGAAATGCCAACTGCTTTCCACAATGAGTGCACCATTTAACATTTCTACCACGCTTATATGAGGGTTCCAATTTCTCCATATTCTCACCCAAATTCACAATTTTTCATTTTTAAAAAAATTATATTCATCCTAGTGGGTGTGAGCTAGTATTTCATTGTGGTTTGATTTACATTCCCCTATGATTAACAATATTTCACATCTTTTCATGTGCTTATTGACCATTTGCATATCTTCTTTGGAGAAATGTCTACTTAAATCCTTTGCCCATTTTTTAAATTAAGTTCTTTGTCTTTTTGTTTTGACTTGGTAGTGTTCTTTATATAATCTAGATATCTAGCACTTATTAGACATCTGACTTGCAAATGTTATCTCTCATTTTTAGGCTATTTTTTTTACTTTATTGATAGCATCCTTTGATGCAAATTTTTTTTAAATTTAGTGAATTCTAACTAACCTATTTTTTTCTTTGTTGCTTGTGCTTTTGGTATTATATATAAGAAATTGCTGCCTAATCAAAACTCATGAAGATTTATACCTAGGTTTCCTTCTAAGAGTTTCATACTGTTAGTATTTGCATTTAAATCTTTGATACATTTTGAGTTAATTTTTGTATATGATGAGAATTATGGGTACAAAGTTATACTTTTGCATGTGGCTATGCAGGTGTCACAGTGCCATTTGTGAAAAGACTATTCTCTTGCCATTCAAATTTCTTGAAACTCTTGTCAAAAATCAATTGATTTTTGACAATGTCGTATTGGTGAAAAAATAGACAAATAGATGAATGAAACAGAATAGAGAGCCCCAAAATAGACCTCCATAAATATAGTTGACTGTTCTTTGATAAAGAAGCAAAGGCAGTACAATAGAGCAAAGATAGTTTTCTCAACAAATGGTGCTGGAACAACTGGACATCTGTATGCAAAAAAAATTAATCTAGACACAAATCTCGCACCCTTCACAATAATTAACTCAAAAGGGATCATAAACTTAAATGTAAAATGCAAGGCTATAAAACTCCTAGAAGAAATCATAGGAAAAAACCTAGATGACCGTGGGTATGGTGATGGCTTTTTAGATACAACACCAAAGGCTCAATCCATGAAAGAAACGATTGATAAACTAGACTCATTAAAATTAAAAACTTCTGTTCGGTGAAAGACCATATCAAGAGAAAGAGAAGACAAGCCATTGACTGGAAGAAATATTTGCAAAAGACACATCTGATAAACCACTGTTATCCAAGATATAAAAAAAGCTCTTAAAACTCAAGAATAAGAAAACAAACTGATAAAAAAAAATAAGCCAAAGACATTAACAGACGTCTCACCAAAGAAGATATACAGATGGCAGGTAAGCATATGAAAAGATGCTCCACATCATATGTCATCAGCGAAATGCAACTTAAAAAAACAATGAGACGGGCCAGCCCGGTGGTGCAAGCCGTTAAGTGGGCACACTCTGCTGCGGCGGCCTGGGGTAAGCCGGTTCGGATCCCGGGCGCGCACCGATGCACCGCTTGTCAAGCCATGCTGTGGCGGCATCCCATATAAAGTGGAGGAAGAAGGGTATGGATGTTAGCCCAGGGCCAGTCTTCCTCAGCAAAAAGAGGAGGATAGGCAGATGTTAGCTCAGGGTCAATCCTCCTCACAAAACAAAACAAAACAAAACAAAACAAAAAAACAGTGAGATACCACTACAGACCTATTAGAATGGCTAAAATCTGGAACACTAACAACACCAAATGCTAGAGAGGTTGTGGAGCAACAGGAACTCTCATCCATTGCTGGTGGGAATGCAAAATGGTACAGCCACTTTGGAAGACAGTTTGGTAGTTTCTTACAAAACTAAACATATTATCACCATGTGATCTAGCAATTGTGCTCCTTAGTATGTACCCAAAGGAGTAAAAAGTTTATGTCCACACAAAAACCTTTAGTGATGCTGTAGCTTTATTCATAATTGCCAGAACTTTCCAAGTTCCAAGAACCAAGATGTCCTTCAGTAGGTGAACGAATAAATAAACTGTGGTACATCCAGACAATGGAATATCATTCAGCAATAAAAAGAAATGAGCTATCAAGCCGTGAAAAGACATGGAGGAAACTTAAATGCATCTTACTAAGTGAAAGAAGCCAATCTGAAAGGGCTATAAATTGTATAATTCCAAGTATACGGCACTCTGGAAAAGGCGAAACTATGGAGACAATGAAAAGATCAGTGGTTGCCAGAGGTTGAGTGGGGGCAGGGGGAGAGACATGAACAGGCAGAACACAGGGATTTTTAGGGCAGTGAAAATACTATATCATATTATAAGGATGCATATATTTCATCAAACTTTTGTCCATAGCCATAGAATGTACAACATCAGAAGTGAACCGTAGGGTAAACTATGGACTTTGGGTGATTCTGATGTGTCAATGTAGGTTCATCCTTCGTAAAAAACGTACAGTTCTGGTGAGTGATGTTATTCATGGAGGAAGCTGTGCATGTTTGGGGCAGGAAGTATACGGGAAATCTCTGTACCTCCTTCTCAATTTTGTGGTAAACCTAAAACTGCACTAAAAAATTTGTCTCAAAAAGTCAATTGAGCATATATATATGAATTTATATTGACCTGCTATTCTATTCTATTGTTCTATGTGTCTTTTCTCATGCCAGTACCACACCGTTTTTTTTAATCACTATAGCTTTGTAGTATGTGTTAAAATCTGAGTATGTGAATCCTCCAACTTTGTTCTTCTTTTACAAGATTGTTTTGGCTACACAGGGTCCCTTGCCTTCCAATATGAATTTTAGTATTAGATTGTCAATGTCAGCAAAAAAGGCAGTGAGAATTCTGATCAGATAACATTGAATATACAGATTGCTTTAGGGATTGTTGCTATCTTAACAATATTAAGGGGTCGGACCCGTGGCTTAGTGGTTAAGTGCACACGCTCCACTACTGGCGGCCCGGGGTTCAGATCCCAGGAGCACACTGACGCACCGCTTGTCCAGCCATGCTGAGGCGGTGTCCCACATACAGCAACTAGAAGGATGTGCAACTATGACATTGAACTATCTACTGGGGCTTTGGGGAAAAAAAGGAGGAGGATTGGCAATAGATGTTAGCTCAGAGCTGGTCCTCCTCAGCAAAAAGAGGAGGATTGGCATGGATGTTAGCTCAGGGCCAATCTTCCTCACAAAAAGAAAAAAAAAACAATATTAAATCTTCCAAACTGTGAACATAGGGTGTGTTTCCATTCCCTTAGGTCTTCTTTAATTTCTTTCAGCAATGTTTTTTGATTTTCAGTGTATAACTCTGTCATTTCCTTGATTAAATTTATTCCTAAATATTTCACTCTTTTTGATGCTGTGGTAAATGGAATTTTTTTTTTGTATTGTTAATTGCTAGAGTATAGAAATACAATGGATTTTTGAAATAGTTATTTTGTTTAAGTACTAATTTTGCTGAACTAATTTACTTGCTGTTTCTAAAATTATTTTTTATTGTAATAAAAAACACATAACATAAAATTCATCATCTTAAAGGTTTCCAAATGTACAGTTCAGTAATGTCAAATATATTCACATTGTTGTACAATCAATCACCAGAAATTTTTCATCTTGTAAACTACAATTCTATACCCGTTAAACAACAACTGCCCATTTCCCCCTTTCCCAAGACTGGGAAAACATCCTATTTTCTGTTTCTATGAATTTGACTACCCTAGATACTTCACAAGAATGGAATCATATGGTATTTGTCTTTTCGTGACTGGCTTATTTTGCTTAGCATAATATCTTCAAGGTCCATCCATGTTACAGCATGTGTTAGAATTTCCTTCCTTTTTAAGGCTGAAAAATATTACATTGTGTGTGTATACCACATTTTGTCTATTGATTCATCCATCGACAGACACTTGGATCATGTACAACTCTTTTTTTTTCTTTTTTTGGTGAGGAAGATCACCCCTGAGCTAACATCCAATGCCAATCCTCCTCTTTTTTTTTTTTCCTGAGGAAGATTGGCCCTGAGCTAACATCCGTGCCCATCTTCCTCTACTTTATATGGGACGCCACCACTGCATGGCTTGATAAGTGGTGTGTCAGTGCGCACCTGGACTCTGAACCTGCAAAACCTGGGCCCCCAGAGGCAGAGTGTGTGCGCACTCAACTGCTTGCGCCACCGGGCAGGCCCCTATATAACTCTTGACTATTGAGAATAGGGCTGCTATAAACATGGGTGTGTAAATATCTCTTCAACATTCTCATTTCAATATTTTTGGAAATATACAAGTGAAATTGCTGGATCATATGGTAATTCTATTTTAAATTTTTTGAGGAACCAACATATTGTGTTCCAGAGTGGCTATACCATTTTGTATTCCCACCAACAATCCACAAGAGTTCCAATTTCTCCACATCCTTACCAACACTTATTATTATCTGTTTTTTTTTTTATAGTAGTGATCTTAATGGGCATGGGGTATAGGTACAAATTTATTGTTCTGCATTTTCCAGATGCTTAGTGATGTTGAACATCTTTTCATACACTTGTTGTTCATTTGTATACCTTCTTTGGAGAAATGTCTATTCAAATCTTTTGCCCATTTTTAGTCCTTTTTTTTAAAATTGAGTTTTAGGAGTGCTTTATATATTCTGGATAACCCCTTATCAGACATGATTTTCTCCTATTCTGTGGGTTTTCCTTTCACTCTGTTAGTTGTTCCTTTGGTGCACAGAATTTTTTCATATTTATATAGTTCAATTTATTTGGTTTTTCTTTTGGTGCCCATGCTTTTGGTGTCATATCCAAGAAATCATTGCCAAATAACTCTAAACCTGTTTGTTCTCAGATTTAAAGTTAGTCTCTTGCAGATAGAATATAGTTGTATCGTTTTTTTTTTTTTTTTTGGATTCATTCTGCCAATCTATGTCTTTTGATTGGAGAGTTTAATCTATTTACATTTAAAGTGATTACTAATAGTGAAGGAATTATTATTGTCATTTTTAATTTGTTTTCTCTATGTCTGATAGCTCTTTTGTCTCTCATTTCCTCCCTTACTGCCTTCCTTTGTGTTTAGTTGTGTTTTTGTAGTGACACATTTTAATTCCATTCTCATTTCCTTTTGTGTATACTCTATAGATATTTTCTTTGTGGTTACCATGAGGATTACACATGACATACTACAGTTATAACAAATATATACTATTGTCATAACAATTTACTTTGAACGGATAACAACTTAATCTCAACTGCATACCAAACTGTACTTCGCTGCAGCTCTGCCCCCTCACTTTATGTCGTTGATGTCACAAATTATATCTTTTTATATTGTCTCCTAATTAACATATATTTAAAGTTACTTTTTATGCTCTAGTCCGTTAAATCTTATAGAAGAAGCAAAAGTGGATTTATGAACCAAAATTACAGTAATATAGGATTTTATAATTGCCCATGTATTTACCTTTACTGGAGAACTTTTTTTTTTTGGATGGGGGATAACATTGGTTTACAACATTACAAAATTTCAGGTGCACATCATTGCCTTTCGATTTCTGTGTTGACTACATCTTGTTCACCACCCAAAGATTAATTACCATCCTTCACTGTACACATATGTCCTATCACCCCTTTCACTCTCTTCCCTCTCCCCTTCCCCTCTGGTAACCACCAATCTAATCTCTGTGTTTGTTTGTTGTTGTTGTTTTTGTCTTCTACTTATGAGTGAGATCATACAATATTTGACTTTCTCCTTCTGACTTATTTTGCTTATCATAATACCCTCAAGGTCCATACACCTTGTCACAAATGGCAAGATTTCATCTCTTTTTTCAGCTGAGTAGTATTCCATTGTGTGTATGTACCACATCTTCTTTATCCATTCATCCATTCATGGGCACTTAGGTTGCAGTGAACATGAGGGTGTAAATATCTTTATGCATTTGTGTTTTTGTGTTCTTTGGATGAATACCTAGAAGTGGAATAGCTGGATCATATAGTAGTTCTGTTCTTAATTTGGGGGGAATCTCCATACTGTTTTCCATAGTTGTTGCACCAGTTTACATTCCCACCAGCAGTGTATGAAAGTTCTCTTTTTTCCACATCCTCTCCAACACTTGTTACTTCTCGTCTTGCCATTCTGGTGGGCATGAGGTGATATCTCGTTGTAGTTTTAATTTGCATTACCCTAATAATTAGTGATGTTGAACATCTTTTCATGTGCCTGTGGGCCATCTGTATATTTTCTTTGGAAAATGTCTGTTCAGATCCTTTGCCCATTTTTTAATTGTTTTTTTTTTCTTTGTTGTTAAGTTGTATGTTATTTTATATAATTTAGATATTAACCCTTTATCAGATATATGGCTTGCAAATATCTTCCCCCAATTGTTAGGCTGTCTTTTCATTTTGTTGATGGTTTCCTTTACTGTGAAGAAGCTTTTCAGTTTGATGTAGTGCCATTTGTTTATTTTTTCTTTTGTTTCTCTTGCCTGAGTAGGCATGGTATTTGAAAATATGCTGCTAAGACCCATGTCAAAGAGCGTACTGCCTATGTTTTCTTTTAGAACTGATATGGTTTCAAGTCTTATATTCAAATCTTTAAACCATTTTGAATTAATTTTTGTGTATGGTGTAAGATAATGGTCTACTTTCATTATTTTGCATGTGGCTGTCTAGTTTTCCCAACACCATTTATTGAACAGACTTTCCTTTCTCCATTGTATGTTCTTGGCTCCCTTGTCAAAAATGAGCTGTCCATAGATGTGTGGGTTTATTTCTGGTCTCTCACTTCTGTTCCATTGATCTCTGTGTCTGTTTTTGTGCCAGTACCATGCTGTTTTGATAACTATAGCTTTGTAGCATATCTTGAATTCAGGGAGTGTGATACCTCTAACTCTGTTCCTTTTTCTTAGGAGTGCTTTGGCTCTTTGGGGTCTTTTGTTATTCTATATAAATTTTAGGATTCTTTGTTCTATTTCTGTGAAAAATATCATTGGGACTTTCATAGGATTGCACTGAATCTGTAGATTGCTTTAGGAAGTATGGACATTTTAACTATGTTAATTTTTCCACTCCATGAGCACAGAATATCTTTCCATTTCTTTGTGTCTTCTTCAATTTCTTTCAACAATGTTTTATAGTTTTCAATGTACAGGTCTTTCACCTGTTTGGTTAAATTTATTCCTAGATATTTTATTCTTTTTGTGGCAATTGTAAGTGGGATTGTATTCTTAATTTCTCTTTCTGCTATTTTGTTGTTTGTGTATAGAAACACAACTGCTTTTTGTATGTTGATTTTGTATCCTGTAATTTTACTGTATTCATTTGTTATTTCTAATAGCTTTTTGGTGGATTCTTTAGGAGTTTTCTATATATAAAATCATGTCATCTGCAAATAGTGACAGGTTTACTTCTTCCTTTGCAATTTGCATCCATTTTACTTTTCTCTTGCCTGATTGCTCTGGCTAGGACTTCCAATACTATGTTAAATGAGTATGTCTGGTCCTTGTACTTTTTTTTTTTTGCTGAGGAAGATTCACCTTGAACTAACATCTGTTACCAATCTTCCTCTTTTTGCTTGAGGAGGAGTTGCCCTGAGTGCTAACATCTGTGCCAATCTTCCTCTATTTTGTATCTGGGTCGCCGACACAGTGTGGCTGCCAACAAGTGGTGTAGGTCCACTCCCAGGAACTGAACTCTGGCCACTGAAGCAGAACATGCTGAACTTAACCACTAGGCCATGGGGCCAGCCACCCCTGGTTCCTGTTCTTAAAAGGATAGCTTTCAGTTTTTCACCATTGAGTATATTAGCTGTGGGTTTGTTATATATGGCCTTTATTATGTTGGGGGATGCTTGTCGAACGTTTTCTCTGCATCTATTGAGATGATCATGTGATTTTTATTCTTCATTTTGTTAATGTAGTGTATCACATTGATTGATTTCCAGATGTTGAACCATCCCTGCAAGACATCCCACTTGATCATGGTGTACGATCTTTTAAATGTATTGTTGTATTTGATTTGCTGGTATTTTGTTGAGGATTTTTGCATCTATGTTCATCAGTGATATTGGCCTGTAATTTTCTTTTTTTGTGTTGTCTTTGTCTGGTTTTGGTATCAGGGTAATTTTGGCCTTGTAGAATGAGTTAGGAATCTCTCCCTCCTCTTCAATTTTTTGGAGGAGTTTGAGAAGGATAGGTGTTAAGTCTTTTTTGAATGTTAGCTAGAATTCACTGGGGAAGCCGTTTGATCCTGGACTTTTGTTTTTTGGGAGGTTTTTGATTACCGTTTTGATCTCTTTACTGGTGGTTGGTCTGTTGGTCTACTCAGATTCTCTATTTCTTCTTGATTCACTTTTGGAAGGTTGTATGTTTCAAGAATTTATCCATTTTTTTCTAGATTATCCAATTTGTTGGCATATAGCTTTGTGTAGTATTCTCTTATAATTCTTTGTATTTCTGAGGTGTCCAATATAATTTCTCCTCTTTTGTTTTTGATTTTATTTATTTGAGCCTTCTCTCTTCTTTTCTTGGTGAATCTACCTAAAGGTTTGTCAATTTTGTTAATCTTTTCAAAGAACCAGCTCTTTGTTTCATTGATTTTTTACTATTGTTTTTTAGTCTCTATTTCTTTTATTTTGACTCTGATTTTTATTATTTCCTTCTTATTATTTCCTAATGTAAAGAACCCATTTTTAACATATAATTTAAGGCATTGTCTCATCCAGTTTCCACTTCACTCTCCAGATTTAACTTTCTCCTGCTCCAAAAAATAAGTTCTGGAGAGCTAATGCACAGGATAGTGATTATAGTAAATAATACTGTATTTTAAACTTCAAAGTTGCTAAGAGACTAGATCTTAATTGTTCTCACTACAAATAAGTTATGATTAAGTGATGTGATAGAGGTGTGCTAACACCACAGTAGTAATCATATTGCAATATGTAAATGTATCAAATCAATGCATTGGTTGTACACCTTAACTCACACAACGTTGTATGTCAATTATATCTCAATTAAAAATAGAATTTGTAACCTGTTCTCTAGAAAAGCTTCCTCAAACTTGGCTGCACATAAGACTCATCTGGGAGCTTTAACAACATATCAATGCCCAGGCTTCATCTACTAACAACTGATTCACAAGGTTGGTTGCAGGATAGTGTATTGATAGTCTAAAAGTTTCCCAGGTAATTCTAATATGCTTGTAGTTTTAAAAAATATTAAGGGCTTGGGCCTTTAATTATCTAATCATCATTCCCAAACTCTTCTTTTTTCTACTTGATTCTTTTATCCTTTTTCAACTCAGTTGCTTGGAAAGCTTTTACATATTTTCTCTATCTTAGGATCTATAACCCTTCCCCATACTTTTTGGCATATCAGATCAAGTTGTCCCCAAACTTCCTCCTCAGGGAAGATCTACAAAGAAGTATTTGGAAGGCGTCTCTCATGATCTACTTTATAGCCCCCAGGGAGGACGCAGAATACCTCTGTGTCTTATCTGCGCTGGGCCGTCAATCTTACCCCCATCAAACTCCTCACCAGGAGACCAATTGTGTGAGGTAGGTGGCAGGGAATCTAGGGAGGTAGCCCTGGTGTATAGCATTGCCGTGAGGACTGCTCCAGGTCAGTGTTTCCAGAAATAACTGCTTCTATTTCCTGAGGAAATTAACTGAAATTCAAATGTGCCTTTTTAAAAAATGCAACCAGGCTCCTTCTAGGCTGACTGAACGGTTGGGAGAGTATCTTCCATTTTATTAACAGAGTTATTTTCCTGGGCTCTCTCAGATATCTCTGGGGGGCCTTCCAATGATGACACTTTATATTTTACTGAATCATAGG
The DNA here is from genome assembly GCF_057802395.1 of Ceratotherium simum simum. Lineage (NCBI taxonomy): Eukaryota > Metazoa > Chordata > Mammalia > Perissodactyla > Rhinocerotidae > Ceratotherium > Ceratotherium simum. Next base: position 28,865,023 of record NC_141903.1, read on the forward strand.
GTTAGGGGAAGGTAAAAGGGAGTAGTCATCTAGGAGGTTGGAGCAAGTCCTTTAGAAATAAGAAACTTTCTAAAACTGGGCTCTGGATTCCTTTTGTTTATTCACTGTGGCATGTACCGTTGTTACAAACATTCCAAAGTTTTCTTACACAGACTTGATAAAATGTCCCACTTTTTATCAAGGATCAAAGGTATTTTCATCATTATCTTGGCATTTCCTCTTTATTCTCACGAGTAAATTTCAATTCCTGGGCGAAACACTTTAAATATTATAGAAAATGCAGGAAGCAACTGCTGTAATTTTGGAAAAGAGGAGCTGGTTTTATGGAGTTTATAATCCTTAAGCTGGTAAAATGAAACTGGGTATGTTCTAAATGCCTTTTATTTTATTTTATTTAAAAAAAAATTTTTTTTTAATTTTATTTATTTATTTTCCCCCCCAAAGCCCCAGTAGATAGTTGTATGTCGTAGTTGCACAGCCTTCTAGTTGCTGTATGTGGGACGCAGCCTCAGCATGGCTGGAGAAGCGGTGCATCGGTGCACACCCGGGATCCGAACCCGGGCCGCCAGCAGTGGAGCACGCACACCCAACCTCCAAGCCACGGGGCTGGCCCGAAAATGCCTTTTAAAGTTACATCAGTGGATTGCTTTTTCTCATTTTCCACATTAGAGAAGTTGAAACAGAGTGGTAGGTTAGATTGGGCAGTAGGTTTTAGGTCTGTGTTCATCCATAACTCAGGAACTTGAACTAAATTCTTTTTCCTTTTGGAGCCCAGATTTCAGGATTGTTAAATGCAAACTGTGGGGAGTAATGATGTCTTCTAGATCTGCTATTCCTTGACAATCTGACTTGTTGTTTGCCAACTCTGGGTCCACTAAAGTCAAAGCTTTGTGGAAGGAGGGAACTCATTGATCCCTCTACTGACAACTTATCTTTCTTTGAAGCTGAAGGTTGTCCATGAATTTCAGAAGAAGGTAGCTATGAAATATTAGTTGGAATTCTGAAAGTAAGACAGAGCACTGAGTAATTTTTCCTGCTTAAGTAAAAGCATACAAGGCATTTTCTTCCCTGATACTAGGATGGCTTATTTAAAAATTTGTATAAAAAATATCTTCAAGTGGAGTATTAAAAATAGCATATGACACTATTTTTCTACAGAGCTATATTAATTTGGAAATTAGATATTTTAAAGATTTGACTCATTTTGAGTTTATTTTTTCACTACTGCCACAAAATTCTCACTTATTGGTTGCAGTGAGTAGACAATTTATATCAGTTTCTGCTGCAAATAGATGCCAGTACTTCTTCCCAGAGACTATTTTATTTTTATATTTTTTAACTTTTTCATCTCTGCCTTAGTTGCAGAAACTTTCTTTATAAAATCAGCAATTTACAGGTATCTAGCAAGTTATTACTGATTTATTTAGAAATGGAAAAAGGTAAAATTTTAATCTTATTTTATTGAAAGATTTAACACAAAATTTACCAAACAAGATGTACAACAGAATGAATCTGCAAAAGTAAAAATATGTATTTGTATTATACCAAGATCAAGAAGTAGAATCCAGGCAGCAATACAAAACCATTTGCCATTACCTAAATTATCATACAAGATGATAAAAATGCATATCCTTTTACCCCAAGATTCCATTCATTGACCATCAGATGCCTGTTGTACACAAGAATATGAGAAAGAGAAAAGGGTGTTAGAGTAGAATTATTCATCCTCATAAAACAAATGGAAAAAATGAACCACCCAATTATCAATTTAATGTTAAACAATAATGACTTCCATATATTCACATAGTGGAATGTTAGGTAGAGGTGAAAATAAGTGAACTACAGCTTTAAAAATCAGTGTATATAAAGGTCACACAGGACTGTAAAAAGCAAGTCATATAAGAATACATACAGTATTGTTTCCTTTGTGTAAACTACCAAGACATCCCAAACTAAACATGTGTATATAACACATGTATAAGTATGAAATATATGAATACTTACATATATAGTGGATATACTGTGGATATACATATTGACATGCAGTGAAATTATAGAGGAAATGCAGAAAATAATGAACAGAAAATTCAGTTTGGCGATTTCCTCTGATAAAGGGGGTGAGGGAGATGTGATCTGATAGGAGAAGATCGTGAGTGTGAATATGGATTGGCTACATTATAAAAATACTTTAGGCCAATTACATTGCCTTTTTCTTAGTAGAAGGCTTATATATTGAAAAAATATTGATAATTTTTTAAACTTTTTACTGTGGTGTATGTACATAGGTGTTTGTCTTTGTACCTAAATAAGGATTATATTTACCCCATTCTGGAGGTATGACATTTCATATAAGAATGAAGAACATTTTATTCAAATGTTTATTATCTGATAAACTTATGTTGTCTCTATGCTTACAGACAGTCTGTAATCTCTATACTCATCCTCTAAAAGTTTGCACGAAAGAGTATCTGTCAATCTGTGCAACCAACGGCCGTACTTATTGCAACAAATGTATTTTCTGCTCTGCCAGTGAAGTAAGACCAAGTAGTAAATATATGCTCTTTCTAAGTAATGAACAACTAATTACAAAATCTTAGTAAATCCATGGTGCTGACACTCTAAGCACAGAATACCCAGAAAATAACTAATATTGATGTAAAAGACAAAGGAACGCACTTGTAACTTTCCTTGAAATTCTCACTTCTGATAGTTGTTTTGTATTTGAGCTCTCAGGACATAACTGTGCTAGGTATTCTGCAAGCATATAAATCAATTAATTTAATTGATTATGAATTAGTAAAGACAGACTAGCAATCAATATGCTGTAATTCCAAAGCCTTGATGCTAAACAGTAGATCTCTGTTGTTCTCTGAAATCTATCAAATAAGCCCATTCATGCTAGAAAGGAACTCCTCTGATGGTCACCTTTGTCTCCTGAACTCCATGACAACCTTCCAAACCTTCCTCAGACCACAGGGCATTCTAGGAAACTTCCACCCCAACTCCCTTCCTTCTCTCCTTCACCCTAAAGGAATTTGTGATCTGATGGCTCTGCTGGGCTTTCCTGCCTTGTCCACATTTTTCTTCAAGATGTGTCTTCTTATAAAATATTTGCACTTATAATCTCAAATTGCCATCTCTTTCTTAAGGACCACTCTCACAATCCCTAATTCTCTCCTTTTTCAGGCCTGGGCAGGTTCCAAGCCCGAGGCAGGGTTGAGCAAGTAGGAAGGGTCAAGTATCCCTTCCAGGTACCCCACAGTGGAAGACATGCAGGGCCTAGGAGCAGGTGAGGTCCAGCTGCTTACAGAAGTGGAGCATAGCCTCTCCATTGTGTCCCAAGTTTTAGTCTTCTTTATTAAGAATAATTTTATGCATTTCTAGGGAGTTTAATGTGTTCTTTTAATAATTTCTTTTGCTTTCTCTTTCTCTTTCTTTCTCTACAGAGAAAGTGTTGGCAAATTTAATTAGGCTCATTATGGTAAATGTTGACTTTTTGATGAAGTTATACATTCCTAGGGATCTTATTGTAATCTCATTTTTTGTAGTGGATTCTATAGCCAATAAGAGTTTTTGCAATCAAGGTCTTGGATTCCTAGAAAACCAGGCAAATCCTCCTATTAGACACAAGATGGAATATTGGACATTGAAAGATTTTTCCCGTTCTAAGATTCTAGGATTTCAGAGGTTTATTCTCTATGTTCAATTATTCAATAATAGTTTGAAAAATTAATATCTTTATTATATGTTTGATAACATAGAACCTAACGCAATGAAAATCCTAAATATTTTGCTTAATAAAATGTTAAATGCTATATTATCTTTATTAAAATGCCCTTTTTTTCTTTGGTTGAGCAGTAGGTTAACACAAATGCATACTTTTGGTAATTATAAGTAAAAAATTTTGAAAGTAAAGAATTAATTTCTGAATATTACATTACTTGGGTGTTTATAAAAAGTAGAGATATCTGGGATCTTCTCTTTCCTAAAGACCCAGAAACTCTGGTTGTTGAGTTTGAGGACTTGAATTTCTAACAAGCACCTCAGATTATGTTGTGATCATGAATCTAGGCAATACTGACTTAGACTCCAAGACCTTGGATATGTCTAAATGGACTGCAGAAAGTATACAAAGATAATGTAAAATATATGGGGATTGGGAGAAATCTATCACATGTTTTTAGTTCTCGCTTGCAAGTCAGTTAAGATGTAGACGGCTGGTCCTGGGATGGCGGCAACAATGCCTTCCTTGACTTAGCACTTCCTTTATTGTGTTCAAGGCAGATGCTTCTCAGTTTATGGCTATTTTTCAGCCCCAAAAATAGGCTTTACCTGTGTGCCCGAAGGCTTATATAAAACTTGAATTTAATTGCAGACACGTAGATGTGAAGACAACTAGAACTCTATGGCACATGCCATTCCATGCGGGCTGTCCTCAATAAATATTATCACACCTAAAGAGTGAAGAACGTGGTGGCTGTTTATTCACGTAGCATTTTCAATATGACTTTTTAAGGGCTATATCCATGAAAACATTAATTTGCAGAGCCACATTATAAAATTATTCAGCCAGTTCCATGGCCTATTTTTTTATAGAAGGCTTGTCTGAAAAATTGTGTCCGTGAACATTGATATATTCATTGACATACTCTTTTATTCTCCATATTCAATAAGGGCCTACTATGTGTCAGACACTATGGTGAGCAAAAGCAGGTGTAGTCACTGTCCTCCAGGCACTGGCAATGTACTGGTTAAAGTTATCCTCCATTAGAGAATGGGAATTCTTCTTCATTGAATCACTGTTCTCCACAAAACCTCTGTTCAGCAGCTTCACATGTTACCTAACTTCATTCTTATGAGAATATTGTTAGATATATACTGGCTCCATATTGTAGCCATCATGAAAGTGAGACACGGGGAATTTAACAATATTTAAAATCTGCCATTCAGTAATGAAAAAGCAATTTTAATAAAAATGTTATTCTTTATTTTGAAATAGCTTTGTTATGGTATTTCCACCCCATGAAATTTACAACTTACAGGGTATAATTTGATGATTTTTTTTTTGTAAATAGAGAGAGAATTGCAACAATTACTGTAGTCAGTTATAGGATATTTACATCAATCCCCAAAGCTCCCTTGTGCCTGTTGGCAATCATCCCCCTTTCCACTTCAAGCCCCCACCAAGCATTAATCTACATTTTATCCCTATTTGTTTGCTTTTTCTGGACATTTCGCATAAATAGAATAAAACAATATATACTTTTTTGCATATGCTTCTTTCACTTAGCATAATGCTTTTGTGGTTCATCTACATTGTAGATTGTATCACTAGTTCATTATTTTTAATGATGAATCGTATTCCATTTTGCATTGATAAACCACATTTTTAAGTTTATTCAACAATTGATGGACATTTGGATTGTTTCCACAAGTTGACTATAATAACTAATGCTGCTATGAACATTATTAAACAAGTCTTTTTACAGACTCATGTTTTCATTTCCTCTGGGTAAATACCTAAGAATGAGTGAATCATATGGCAAGTGTATGCTGAACTTTGTAAGAAAATGCAAACTATTTTCCAAAGTTGTGTGCCTTTTTATATTCCCACCAGCAAAGTATGAGTGTACTGGTTTCTCCACATCTTCAGCAACACTTATTACCTGTCTTTATAGCCATTTTAGTGGTTGCACTTATTCTTTTTGTAATAATTAAAATGCACTTTATTCAGAATATTGAATTTGTATATGTACACTATGGTTTTAATTAAGAAAATAAAAACAAAAATTAATAGAAGATAATACACCAAGATATTAAAATGGTTGCCTCTTGGTGATGGAACTATATGTGTTTGCTTTTCCAACTTTCTAAATCTTTCATTTTAATAAGGAATTTGTATTTACTATCATAAGGGAAAAAACAACCCTCAATGAAGCAGCAAGATATCTCAAGGTTTTTAATGCCAAATAATCTAATTTTATGCACCTTAACAAATTCCCAAACAGTGATAGACACTAAAATGTTCCATCAGTTTCCCGGGTTGACATTCTGAGTCAGGCTTGGCTTTATTAAGATCCAGAGAAGAATAGGAAGCCTTCTGCATACTCTCTCAATCAGGCAGGATGTCTGCGTGCACGGCCATTACGCCACCCATCTCACAATACGTTCCGAGCTACTATATGGGCATACAGATATTGGTTATTCTGAACCTACTTGTTTCTTTACAAACATCCTAATGTTACTTAGTTCCTCTGACACTTGTATATAAGATCTATTGCAACCAACTCTACAGGGCATATATTATGAAGTAGTTTTGTGTTTTGGTAATGATTACCAAAGCCTCCTCATCATTCAAAATTGTAAATGCCACTTGGTTAGCACATAACTGGAAATCTTGTCCAAATTTATATTTTCCATTCATCCAAGTACTAATGAATTAATTGCGCATATGGCACCATTCTGGGTAAACCAAAGACCTTACAATCTTGCAATGAACTATGTACCAAAAATATAGAGAGCTAAGCATCTTAATGGAGACATTCATGAAGGGGTCTAAAGGAGTTTGGAAAATGAACATTTTTTTCCTCTGTGTGATAAAAGTTGTTTCATAGAGATGGCCATTATTGACTATGGGGTATTAGTTCATTATGGAACCCATGTTCATGGAGGCACAGGATGTCTTAAGACAAATATCTAGTGGCCGAGACCAAGGCAAGAGCCATCCCACATTTCTCATACCTGGCTTCTATCTGGCCCTTTACTTTGTTCACTGCCCAACTTCCTCTTACCTTTAGTTACTTTCAGGATGCCTACAGGAAGACCACATACCAGGCTTTAAAAGATGTCTTAGGCAACCATCCATACAAATATATCTAGGCAAGGGCACTTTAACTCAACTTGTCCAGGTTGAGAAAAATCTAGATGTCACAAGAGTGTTGTTTGTTCTACACCATGACATTGCACTTGTTAAGCCCTATAAGAAAATTTAAATACTAAATAGAGGAACATATGGCATTCATGGCTGGGAGGCTCAAAAAGTAAAGATGGCATTTTTTCCTGAAATGACCCACGGAGTCAACAAATTTCTGTTAAAATCTCAACAAGATTTTCTGCAGATAAAAGCAAGTTTATATTAAAATGTATATGCGATGACAAAGAACTAGAATCAATAAAAGAATTTGAAGAAACAATTTGGAAAAGTCAAATTACCATTACCTGATTTTGAGTCCTTGTATAAACTACTATATAGCTATAATAATGAAGATAGTGTGGTATTGGTGTTCAATAGGTATATTCTGTTGCGTTGATATATATATTTACATTTTATATATAAATATATATATAGATTTACATTTTCCTTTTGGCTACTGATTCTGGACATCTTTCATGTGCCTATTAGCCATTCATATATCTTCTTTGAACTAATTGTGATAATCTTAACACTCATCTCTGCATGGGAGATTTGGCTATTCTCCTCCATCTATGAATTTTTAAATCATTTCACTAATTTGGGTTATAATCCAGTACTAACTTATTTATTTTGTTGTTGAACTTGTTCCATCTTTGGCCACTGGGAGCTCTTTCAGTTGGTCTTTGTGTCCCTTTGACATATAACCATCATTGAATTGCTTTGTTTTTGAGCACTTCCTTACTTTGTGGCACCACAAGATGTTCTAGGCTCATCTTGTATATTCCCACCCCAGTCCCAGAATCAGCCATTTCTGGAAATCTTCTATAGGGTTTTTTTTATTGGAGAATGGTATTAGAAGCCAAGAACTGGATGCTAGACATCTTTGTTGCTACTAAGGTGATATTGCCTCTAGGTCAACTCAGCTGACAGAGCAAAGAAATATACATGTGTATACTAACCCATATGTATACACATTTCTATAAATATTTCTCTATATAATCACTTTTATATTAAGGTGAACATGAGTTCTGAGTGACATCTTCAAGTCCAGTCCACTACTACGTGGAACATTCTAGCCTCTTCTTGCTTATGTATAATTTCCTACTTCAACAGTGAGAAACATGGCTTCCACTATTCATTTATTTACTGTTAAATTCCAGTATACACCTATAGTATTATTATTATTATTAATTTGTACATTAATTTACAGAAATTAGCTTTTCTGAACCATCTCATTCTTTTACAAGAATCCTTTTAGTGTTATGGCCCTCCGACTCCTGTAAGTTAGGGCTACTACCCCCAACTATGTAAAGCACACAGGGTCAAGTAGTTTTGTGCTTTGCTGATCACTGCAAAAGCTACTTCACTGCACATAATTGTAAATGACAGTACATAAACTTGGAAGCTTGTCCAAAATGATATTTTCCATTCGTACAACAAATATTAATTGTGTAATCTGAGATTATGGAGTAAGAGTTGGATATGGAACCCAAAGGTCTAGGGAGAAGAGAATGGCTTAAGAAAAGTATTTTGTGGCCAACATCAAGGAAAGACCCCATGTTTCCCTGCACCCAGCATCCAACTCAAATGCATCTGCACTGTTCTTTCCTCTGAGTCACCACCAAAAGTTCTCTTGTCTCTAGTTACTCTCCAGACACATATACAAGGAACAGATCCCCTGAATCAAGTAAATGCTTCAAGACAACCATAAATCCAAATGCAGCTAGAGAAGTGTACTTTAACTCAACTTGTCCAGGATGAAAAATCCAAAGTATACCAACTTGCATTTTATTTATTTTATACCATGATATAGCACTTGAAATCCATACATCCTTTAAGGCAATAACATTGAATAAAAGATTCATTTGACTGCACATTGAATGCCATCATTTAATGTCACAGATTATAAAAGTTGAATTATTTGAAATGACATTAACATCAAGAGCCATGGCAAAACTTTCAAATAAGGTGACTGTGGTATTTGTTTGATAAATAATGTGTAAGTCAATCAATCCACTAAGGGTGGATTAATTTTTATCAAAGGACCAAAATAATAAGGAACTTTCCACTTTTAAAAATGGGACATAATTTCCTTCTGAGGATTCAGAGATGCTTGGATTCTTTAAAATTGTAAGAAGGACCACGACTCTGGGCCGCCGCATCCACATAATGTTATTCAACAAAACTCAGCAGGCCTAGAGTTTACTAATCCTACTCTTCTAAGCTAAAAAACAAAATGCTCTTCTAATACTAATAAATGTAAGTAATTCTGCCAGAGTTAGGTATAGGAGATATGCCTATTAAAAAGTTTGACTGATTTTATTTAATTGTTCTATGTTTATTGCAGCAAATTCACATTTAGTAAAATGCAATACTTATAGGTATAAATTCGATAAATTTCTACAATTATATAAGCAACTCTACAAGCAAGTTATAGAATTTTTCCATCATCTCAAAAAATTACCTTGCATCATTTTGCTGTCAGTTCCTTCTACCAACTCCAACCCCTGAAAATCACTTATTTAATTTCTGTGTTTGTTAAACATACTTATGTTGAACAGAATTTAGATTCACAGAAATTGCATAAGTAATAATGAGTTCCTTTAAGTAGTTTCATCCAATGATAACCCTTTGCATGACCATAGTATGCTGTCAAAACCAGCAAATTGACATGGTATATTACGCTGACAAATCTATTGACTGCTCTTAGTTCCCATTTTCTCTCTCTATTTTAAGATCTCTATCTCAACGTCATAGTATTCTTCTACTTCTTTCACAAATTGAGTGAAAAGCGTATTTTTTTCTTCATGAAACTGTTAAATAATCCATGTGTCTAACATTAACTTTACTGGTTAATTTCAAAAGCTTTTAGCTTTCTGTGCATAATAGACAGTCTTCCCTGTTCTTACTCTCTGCTGATAAATACATGTAAAAGAAGTCCAGTGCATGGGACATAAGGGCTTCCTAGTAACTTCAAGTCTAGACTTGAGTTTACTTTTTCCACAAATGCTTTACATCAGAAGAAGAATTAGTCCGCTGCAGATTTCTTTGATGGTGTCAATGTAAAAAATTTAAAAAGCTATCATAAGCATAATTTCACTTTAGAATATTAAAGAAGCATTTTGTAGACATAAAAGCATTTGTGCTCTTCCATTAAATTGGCTTTGAACATTCCTAGTCTCAAACTTTTCTTTCTAAATTGTTGATTTCTTTAGTGTTAAAAATCATTGGTTGGTTTAGAGTAACAAATATGGTACTCATATATAACTTAAGTGCTGACAGTTTTAATATTTCAGCTCTAATATTTGTGACAAATCTATGAGACAGAAATTATTACTCTTATATTTAAAATACATAAAATGTGAATTAGCAAGTCTAGACATCAAGTCCATGTTATTCATTCGTAGATGATATTTGAACTGAACTCCCAAAGCTCTTTCTACTGAATCAGTCTATAGAGCTGATTGATTAGTTAGGAAGAATAACTGATCAAATCTCTCCCTTACTTCAAAAGCCTTCAGTGTCTCCCATGTACCTCTCAGGTAAAGATAAATTTGTTTAACATATAATCTAGGGCAATGTCCCATCTGGTCTCAACTTCAATCCTCAGCCTTTTTTCTTTCCTATCCCAGAAATTCACATCCTGTATTCTATCCCAGGGTGTCTCAAACCAGGCTGCACTTAAATCTCATGTAGGAGCTTTTAAGATATACCAATACCAAGGATTCATCAATTAACAATTGATTCACAATCTTGATGGTGAGATGGTGCATCTTCAGACTTCAAAATTTCTCTAGTGACTCTAATATTCATCTAGTTTTTAAAACTCAAAATGATTTAAACTCTTGTTGAATTAACATTTCCAAAATCCTTCTGTTTTCCTGCTTGATGCCGTTGTTCCTTTCCAACTCACCTGCTTGGAAAGTTTTCACGTATCTTCTCTATCTTAGAATCCATAACCACACTTATTACCTTCTCCCCTTCTCATACTTCTGAGTTCATCAGATCAAATTGTCTCCAAGCCTGCTGCTGAGGGAAGATGTATTGTAAAATATTTGTGAGACATTTCTCATGACCTACTTTACATCCTCCAGGGAGGCCACCAAATGCCTTGTGTCTTGTCTGCCCTAGACAATCCATCTTACTCCATAAAGCTCCTCACTTGCATGTCATAAAAACAGATTTAGCTTGATTGATTGATATGGATTGATTTGGACTGTTGAAAAAAATACTTGGCATGATTTCAATATTTTCAAATTGTTATGACTTTTTTTGTGACCTAAAATGTGATCTATCTTGGAGAATGTTCCATGTCTGCTTGAAGAGAATGTGTATTCTGATGCTGTTGGGTGGAATGTTGTGAATATGTGTGCTAGGTCCCTTTAGTCTGTAGTATGTTCAAGTCTGTTGTTTTCTAATTATCTTCTGTCTGGATGTTGTATCCATTATTGAAAGTGAGGTATTGAAATCCGCTACTATTATTTGTTGCTGTGATATGCTTTGATTACTTTCTCCTTTCTTTTATGTGTTTTCCATAGGTATTTTCTTTGTGGTTACCATGGGGCTTACATAAAACATCTTATAGTTATCACAATATATTTTAAGCTGATAATAATTTAACTCCAATCACATACAAAAACTCTACACTTTTACTTCTCTGCTCCTGCACTTTATGTTATTGATGTCATACTTTGCCCATTTTTAAATTGGATGTTTTTATTGTTGAGAAAAATATCAAATTTTTTATTGTTGAGTTTTCAGAGTTCATATGTATTCTGGATACAAGTCTCTTATTAGATATACGGTTTGTAAATATATTTTCTCTTTCTGTGGGTTGCTTTTTTGCTTTCCTTGTGGTGTCCTTTGAAGCATAAAAATTTTAAAGATTTTATTTATTTTATTTTTTCCCCCCAAAGCCCCAGCAGATAGCTGCATGTCACAGCTGCACATCCTTCCAGTCGCTGTATGTGGGACCCGGCCCCACGATGGACGGAGAAGTGGTGCCTCGATGCGCACCCGGGATCCGAACCCGGGCCACCAGCATTGCAGCGTGCGCACTTAACCACCAAGCCACAGGGCCGGCCCAAGCATAAAAATTTTAGTTTGGAGGAAGTCTAATTTATTTTTTCTTTTGTTGCTTGTGCTATTGGTGTCAAATAAAAGAAATGATTGCTTAATCTAAGATCAGGAAGACTGTCTCCTATATTTTCTTGGAGGGTCTTATAGTTTTAGCTCTTGTCTTGTTTACCTTTAGTCTATGATCCGTTATGAGTTAATATTTGTGTATGGTATAAGGAAGGAGTCCAACTTCATTATTTTGCATGTGGACATCCAATTGTTGCAGCACTTTAAAATTATAAAATACTTAGGAATAAATTAAGCAAAGAAGTGTAAGATTTGTACACTGAAGTCTACAGAATATTGTTGAAAAATTAAAGATCTATACAACTAGAAATGCATCTCTTACACACATATTGGAAGACAATATTGTTAATGTGGCAATGCCTCCCAAAACGATCTACAGATTTAACACACTCAAAATCCCAGAAGACTTTTTTGGGCAGAAATTAACAAAGTCATCGAACTGATTTTCTATAATTTCAATCCTTTGAAATTTATTGAAGTTCGTTTCATGATCTAACATGTTATATCCTGTAGGATGTTCACGTGTGCTAGAGAGGAATTAGTATTCTGCTATTTTTGGGTGGAGTTTTCTGTAGATGTCTGTTAGGTCTGATTGGTTTATACTGATCTCCAAGTTTTTAATTTCCTTGTCTGGGCAAATATAGCCTTGTGCACAGTTGAAGAATAAGACAAAATATGACCCAAAATATAAATGAATCTGGTTGTCAGATAAGTATAATGTTCGACTTTAGTAATTTGAATAACGGCATCTATTTTCCAACATGAGATGTTCTGAGCATATCTGTCTTTCACTTCTTTAGGGATAGGATCCATTTGCTGGCTACATTCTTCCGCCTGTACACAGTTCGAAGATATGATTACTAGCCTGCCTCCAGTTTTAAGGTTTATGGCTTCTTTGATCTTCTAGATTATTAAAATTGCCTGCCTACATGGAATTTCGTGGTCAATTTTTCTGCTTTTATTGTCCTCCATAAATTTAACCCTTTGTCTTCAATTTCTAAAACACTCTCTTAAGCATCATAGATTTCAGTGTATTAAAGAGATCTTAATGATCATCTAGTTTGCCATTTTCAAGCCAGAATTATTTTGGGGGTTCTAAATTGATGTGACAGACTGAGTGTGAAGGGTTCACCCATCACCACATAAATAAGCTCTCTTATCTTTACCTATGCTTCCTTCTCTCTAAATATATATCTCAAGAGGTTCTATACAGTATTAAATTTCAAAAGGTAGATTTTATGTTAGGACATTTTGCAAATCATCTTTGTACTCCAAAGTTATCATTTTGCAGAAAATGAAATGTCTATGAATTAATTTAATCAGACATCAATAACTTCTTTACACATAGAGGACTTGAAAAAATAGGGAGATACATGTTTTTAAACTGAAATAATTGTAAGTATAAAGACAGAAATTGTGACTCTATTACCTTGTTTGAACAATTTTACTTTGACTCCTAATGGATAAATCTTGTAACTGAACAAAATGGCTCTAAGATAAAAGATAAGACAATTTCCTGGGCAGTTTTGTTAGTAGAAACAGCATAATTTTAAATAGGTATTATAACATGTTGTTATAAAGTATAACTCGATAAACATTTAAAAACCTAATTTAAATTTATAATTATCTGATAATAAAAGGTTAAAATAATAAAATTAAACAACTCAATTGAGTCTAAAGTGCTTCTAGTGTAGAAAACTTCTAAGAGGTCATGCCCCTGTCTAATTACAGTTCCCCAAACTATTCTTTTTCTTGTTTGATTCTCTTGCCTCTCTCTAGGCCACTTGCTTGGAAAACTTGCTCGTCTCTTCTCTATCTTAGAATCTGTAACCACTCTTATTACCTTCTTCCCTCTCCATTATTTCTGGGTTCATCAGAACAAATTCTCTTCAAATTGTCTCCAACCTCGAATGAGCTACTTTAAAGCCTCTAGGCAGAACACAGAATACCAGTAGTCTTATTTGCCTTGGACCATCTGTTTTATCCCATCGAGCTCCTCACTCACAGATAGATTAAAGAACTCCTCAGCTGAATCTATGTGAACGCAGAGAAAAGCCAAACAAGATAACCAATCTCCAGAGCTGCCTTCATTACCTGTCTTCATTACCTTCTCTGTGTGAGGTAGGTCATGTGGGAATGTAGAGAGGTAGCCCTGGTGTATAGCATTTCTCCCAGAATTAACAGTTCCTATTTTCCTGAGGAAAACACTGAGATTCAAAAATAAACATTTTCTTTAAATGCAGCATACATTTTTTGTAGACTTGCCAAAGGATTGGGAGAGAAAGTAGCTCCTTCTTAGGTGTGTAAAGAGGACTTTATTCCAGCACTTTCTTGTCATATATTTAGGAAGCCTTCTCTTCACATGTTATGTCGTTGATCTTTGGGTTGGGGTAAGACAAAGGGACTAGTTGACCTAAATTAGGATTCTAGGTGGTTGGAGCAGTTCCTTTGCAAGTAGTAAACTTTAGAAAACTGGACTCAGATTCTGTTTGTTTGTCCATTGGAAATATATACTACATACACATATATTTATTTGCTTTGTCAGCTGAGAAGGCCTAGAAACAATGATACCCTCATAGCAAACAGCATACCTAACACCTACATCTTGGTTTCTAATCCTATTCTTCAATAAAAGGAATAAGGGTCTTTGGAGAAATGTCTGATTTTAGGACTGGGGCCGGGAATAAACAAGTTGAGCCTAAGGTATCTTGTAGTCCCAGAAAATAAGGAAGTGTTCAAATAACAAAACAATGGTGGTATATCAAAGAGACATAGTTGCCAACTGAAAGAGATCCCAATGACAAAAGCTGGAAAAAAAGTGTGCTATGGTAAAAAGTGTGCTTATGAGGACAAGCATACATATTAGTGTAGTGATAGTGGTCAAATGAAAAATATGAGTTCAGATTGACTTTTTAGAATATTGTTAACCGATTAAGTATAAGTTGCTTGAGGCAAATGACCTTATCTATCTTGCTTACCATTCTATCCTTGCTTCTGTCACCAAGGCTGGTATATAGCAGGCATTTAATAGTATATGTTAAATTTAAAAAAAAAGAGCTAGTGTAGACATTGACAAATATTAGTTCTTGTGCATCTACTACCTCAAGCAAAGGATACTGCATAGCTTATTGAAAGAATTTCTACAAGTGTTGAAACAATTTGGTCACACTGTTTTTGAACTGCCTACACTAACTTAAGGATAGGATGAGTGAAGAGGAGGTTACTATATATTTCTTTCTTTCATTTACTTATACATTCAGTGAACAACTTCAGTTAGTCTTTCCCTGTATCTCCCAAACACCAGATGTCTCATAGGACTTCTATTAAGATGCAGCATTTCATTCAATCAAACACACATTCTATATTCGCAAGTTCCCTGATCATAAGGTTTATGTGGTGAGTTCGTTAATCCACTGTAATCCAATGACTCTGTCCTGGAAATTCTAATCCATACTAATGGTGTGATCTCAGGAACCTATTGTGTAAAAGCACTCAGATTATTTTTATGATTTTGTATACTTGGAATACACTTCCATATGTGAAATTCTATTATGTGTTAACCATTTTTCTAGGCTTCCATTAAAGAATGAAAAATAGTATAGTAAATACAAATCATGTAATATTTTTATTCACAAGAATGTTTAATGACAGAAATGTTTTATATCTTATAAGTCTTAAACGACAAATAAGAATAATAAATTTTAGAAATTCAGTGAAAAAAATTGATACAATTAGGATTTTAGAACCTTGAAATCACCAAATCTTACAATTGGATGAAACACGCAAGTTTCCTGAGTCCCACTTTCCCTAGAGATAAGGAATCTCCTAACCATTAGGTATTTCTAGGGTGTAGTTGAGAAGTGTTACTTCTTCACAGTAGTAACTGTAAAATATGTCAGACAAATGGGATGGCAAGAGGAGTCTTGTGATTACACAGCTGAAATAAAACATCAGTAGTCAGTATAATGAGCAAATTAAGTAGACTCTCCACTTTCTCTAAAGAGAAATAGAGACCTTTGCATTCAACTGTAACAGTCTAGCTTGTATAAAAACAACACTTCCTTTGAAAAAAACTAGAAAAATTAGACAAAATAGATAAATGAAATATATAATTTATTACATAAATTTTTATCTTAGATAAAATATATATCTAATTTATGTATATAAAATAATACATATATATATAGTTTCTGAGGGCGTCAGAGAATTACCAAAGAAGCCAGGATCTCAAAGAGAGGAGGAATGCACTGAAGTACGTCCAGCATTCTATGTGACTTCTCCTCAAGCTCTTAGCCTGCATGTAATAGGCATGGGGTCCAGAGCCTGAGAAGATAAGCAGGTTTTTGGTAATTGCATGAGAATGGGGAAATAAATAACAACAAAAAGAACACAAAGTTACCAAGGGACATTGAAAGATACGCATCATTTTCACCAGTTTATAAGTAAAGACTGCCTGCCATAGTTTTCTATTTCAGAACTATGAGAGCTAAAGTTCTGAAATAGCCTACAGTGGTTGACATGATATGACCCCAATTACCATTTTAACTCCTTCAATTACTATTCTCACCCTGACTCATTCAGCATCAGCCATGCTAGTATACCAGCCTCTTTGCTGTTCCTCAATCAGGCCATGCAATCTCAGCCTCAGGACTTTTACTCTAGTCCTTCCCTTTGGTTCCAATACTCTTCTAGCAGATAAATGTTTGGCTACTCCCTTATCTCCTTTAGGTCTTTGCTCAAATGCCAGTTCCTCAGATTATCCAATTACCTTATTTGTTCTGACATACTCACATCCCTGTCCCAACACTCCAGCTTCCCATTTAACCTACTTATGTTTTTTTTTTTAATCAGTTATTATTTTCCTACATCCTATAAAATTTACTTCTTTATTAGGTCTTTACTTACTGTGTGTTTCTTTTACTAAAATGTAAGTTTTACAAAGACAGGGATCATTGTTTAAGTATAGTTTATGTTCACTTTGAATAGATTTAAATGCATGGTATGCATTCAAAGTATTTTTTGAATAAACTGAATTATTTCAATTCACGTGCAGAGTGGAGAAGTTATTTATTGAGGACACTTAAACATTTTGAACATATTAAACAGGAAACAAATTTACAACTCCCTCCCAGTCTCTTTCTCTTTACGCTATTACGTATATGATTTCTTTTAACAGCTATGGTGTTTAGGAGAGATTGTTGTCACTAGGACCACTATAGTTCTCATTGAGGTTTTTCTGACATAAAGCCCTTCCTGCATATACCAGAACTGAAAATGGTACGCCATAAGTTAGTGAGTAAAAGATTAACAGTAGATCTGAGGAGATCAAGGAGTTCAGCCTTACTACATGAAACCAAATTCTGGAAAGGAACAAAGGCACATTCTCTTTGGATAAAATATGTGCATCCCTTTCATGTGTTCCATAGACATATTCCCTCTGGAGAGACTGTTGTATTTTATTTTTTTGGCTAGCTTTTATGAGGAGCCTAAAATGAAGCTGTCAACTTAGCTCATCTATTCTTCTATCCCTCCACCCCTGCAATAGCTCAAGAAAATCAAAACATTGATTTAGAATTGATAGAAATAAAGATGTCAACAAAAGTTTCTCCCATAATTGCTAGAAGAGAAACTGGGACAAGGAATTTGTGTTCACATTTGAAGGTATGATCTGCCTGGATACACAGAATCATTCCTGATGGACCATGGATTTACTTGCTACCTCACAAACCACATGTTCTCTGCTCTGTCTTATCATCAGTAAAGCAGCAATGTTTTAAAGACTAGAAAGTGATAACCTATGAGGGACTAACTCAGAAGAAAGCGAATGTGGAGAGATAATGGAGCTCCAAGTGGTGGCACTTTTCTAAGTGCCTTTTATGAGAAGGGCTGGAGCAGTGTGAATCCTGGAAGATGAATCATGCAGATGCCATCAAAACAAATTCCTCAGCAGGAGGCAGAAAGGAAAGGGAGAGCAAGCTAATACATTCGTGTATCTAGCACTATTAGAACAATGGTACCTTCTCACAGATGACATATATTAGTATAGCCACTGGAGTAGAACTAATGCCCACACCCTAGTCCCTGCCTCTGTCGACCACCAACCTGTTCTCTGTATTTATGAGCTCAGTTTTCTTTAAAGATTTTGCACATAAGTGAGATTTTTGTCTCTCTCATAAGTGAGGTATTTGTCTCTCTCTGGCTTATTTCACTTAGCATAACACCCTCAAGGTCCATCCACGTTGTCATAAAGGGGAAGATTTCATTCTCTTTTGTGATTGAATAATATTCCATTGTATATATACCCCATTTTTTGTATCCATTCATCCATTGATGGATACTTAGGTTGTTTCATGTCTTGGCTATTATAAATAATGCTGCAATAAACGTGGGGGTACATATATCTTTTTGAAGTAGTGTTTTTGTTTGCTTTGAGTAAATACCCAGAAGTGGAATTGCTGGATCATACGGTAGTTCTATTTTTAATTTTTTGAGGAAACTCCATACTGTTTTCCGTAGTGACTGTGCCAATTCACATTCCCACCAACAGTGCACAAGAGTTCTCTTTTCTCTACATCCTTACCAGCACTTGGTATTTCTTGTCTTTTCGATAATAGCCATTCTAACAGGTGTGATGTGGTATCTCATTGTGGTTTTAATTTACATTTCCTTGATGGTTAGTGATATTGAGCACATTTTCATGTACCTGTTGGTCATCTGTATGTCGTCTTTGAAAAAATGTTTATTCAGATCCTCTGCCCATTTTTTAAATCAAATTGTTTGTTTTTTTGCTATTGAGTTGTATGAGTTCTTTATATACTTTGGATATTAACCTCTTATCAGATATATAATTTGCAAATACTTTCTCCCATTCCATAGGCTGCCTTTTCATTTTGTTGATGGTTTCCTTTGCTGTGCAGAAGCTTTTTAGTTTGATGTAGTTTCACTTGTTTATTTTTGCTTTTGTTGCGTTTGCTTTTGGTGTCAAATCCAAAAACTATCACCAAGACCAATGTCAAGAAGCTCACTGCCTATATTTTCTTCTAGGAGTTTTATGGTTTTAGGTCTTACATACAAGTCTTTAAATCCACTTTGAGTTAATTGAGTTATGTCCTATGTTTTTATTTGAGCATTTCCAAACCCATACCATATCCTCTAGTCAAAATTGTTTTAATAATTTGGAACTCTTATTGAGGTAGCTTGAACAATGATTAATTTTAAATCAGTAAATGTCCCTTCAGTTTTCTCAGCTTAAGTTAATGTCCGATTCTTCCTTCCGCAAAAATTTTAAACAAATCTTCCAGGAAAGAAATGCTTAGAACTCTGTCTGCATTATCTTACTGTTCCTATGAAGGCATATACCCGATATAGGTGAGTGATTGATTGGGGAAAATTGGAATTATTTTACCATGTTTGATGGAAATAGCCATGTTTGATAAAACATATCATGGTCCAAATAACGGACCATTTTTATGCATAATCGATTTTTTTCTCTATATGCTTTTGTCTCCTTCTAACAAGTTTATCCAAAAGAATCTTTGTGTCAGTGTACAGTCAAGTGTCACTTAATGATAGGTATTTGGTCTGAGAAACACATTGTTAGGTGATTTTGTCATCTTGTGAACATCAAGGAGTATACTTACACAAACCTCAATGGTATACCTACAACATACCTAGGCCATATGGTACTAATCTTATGGGACCACCATCATATATGCGGTTCATTGTTGACCAAAACATCGTTATGTGGCGCACGCCTGTAATATTCTATTTGCAGGAGTAAAAAAAAAACATATCATCTCCATACTGAATTTAGAGGAGAGCCACTTGGAGAAGAAAAAAAGCTTGTAAATTGTTTTGCAATACTTAGAAAAATAAAATAAAGGAATGTTTAACCCCTAGGACAAATCAATCCAGATGTATGTTGCCTCTTGCAGTTCAAAGCTAATAAATATTAACTATTTTGGCTGTATCAGTCACTAAAAATACAATGCAGAGTTTCAATTCTGTGTAAGGGTACTTTCTGAAATACTTGAGGCCAGTCTGGTGGCAGGATTAGAAACAAAGGGGAAGACAAATATGACAATTTTACTAATTGCCCTTGGATTCTGTATGAGTCAGTTCAGACATATAGCCATATGGGTGGGTCCTGTAAACTACTTGAATAAGGTATGAAACACTTGAGCTTGCTTACAGATGGGCTGAGTTGGTATGTCAGTGCAAGCCGGAAGTGAAAGACAGCTGTGTTACAGCCACACTAAGTCATAGCCTTGAAAGTCGTGATGGAAAATCTTTTCAATGGACAGAATCTACCACCAACCTTGTGTGGAAGGAGAAGTAGCCTGTGGTGAGACTATATATATAAATGCATGAACATTGGAAAAGTATGGGAAGACTGGAGTAGGGGCATGTGGATAACATATTGGAGTGTGCATGAGTGTGAAGATCTTTGTATCACATATTAATGCCAAATAGAAAGCATCCATCATGAAAGAGGCACTGAATAACCATGCAGACAGAATGACTCAGTCATTTGATGTTTGCTTTGCCTCCAGACACAGCAGTACAGATACAATGGGATCATTAATAAACTGGCCATTGTGGCAGAGATGGGGCTATACTTGGGTCCAACATATGAATCTCATTTACCAAGGCCTATCTAGCTACTTCTGTCTCTAAATGTCCAACTGGCCAGCAACAATGACCAACAATGTGTCCTGAATATTCCTTTTCCTTGAGGAGACCAATTATCAGCTTCATGATAACTTGATTACATTAAGTACCTTCTATTATCCCATTCTTAAGAGGCTAGTAGTTCATTCTCAAAGGAATAGTTGCTTATTTCAGATACAGGTTTGTAATTCCAGCTTGCAAAGCTACAATCAATACCACTGCCCAGGAGCTTACAGGGTACCTGATTCACAAGCATGGGACCCTACACAACATATCATCTACCCACTTTCACAGTAAATAAGGCACAGGAATGGGCTCATGACTGTGGGATACATTACTTGTGTAACATATAGTACCAAGCAGAAGCTTCTGGCCTTCGAGAACATTGGAATGACCTGCTGAAGTCATAGCCTAAGCACCAGATCAGAGACAATTCTCTGCAAGGATGAGGTATGATCCTTCAGAACGCAGTATATGCGCTGAATTAGAGGCATCTATATGTCACTGCATCCTCAATAAGAAGATCAATCTTCAACATCAGTCTTCTGATATGAATGGTCCCACAAATCATCTCTCCCAATATACCACTGGGGGACTTTGTATTTCCTGTCCTTGAAACTATGGGCATTGTGCTGCTGAGAGGTAGTGGTTTCCAAATAAAGCACATTTTTGTAAGGGACCCATTGAATGACAAGCTAAAACAACCACCTAGGACTTTGGGCTTCTTGTGTCCAAGGAACAGTAATCAATAAGAAGAGTTATTTATCTTGGTAGGAGTAATTGACCCTAATCAACTGGAAGAGGTGTACATTTACACAATGGAGGCAAGACGAAATATATGCAAAACTCAGTTAATCCACCTGGATGCCCCTTGCTGCTACCTTTCCCCAATTGTGACTATAAATGACAAGTGCAGTAACCCCAGCCTGAGAAAGCTATGGTTACCAGGGGCTCAAATACCTCAGGAATGAGGGTTTGACTTACATCACCACATAAGCAATTGAGACCAGCAAATCTGATAGCTGAGGTGAGTGGAATTAATATGGATAGTAAAGGAGGGTGACAATGATTACTGGTTATGGTTCCATGATCAACTGCAGCAAGGGTGACCAGAGTTAGTCTCACTAACCTCCCTCTTCTTAGTTTACCTTCAGGAAAAGAGGCCCACTGGACACTGGAGCAGTTGCTCCCCAAGCATGTATGAAGAAGTGGATCCATGTAGCACAAATGGTGAATCATGGCATCCAAAGTGGTACATCATTTGGATCTCCCTTTAAGAAAGAATTTGTTGATCAGTTATAAGGAGTGCAAATAGATAGTCACCAGATTCAGTGACTTCCAGATCCACCACGTAGCTTGAGTTGAAACAATGCTCTTTCTTGGTTCACTGAGGCTTTCTCAGAGCTTCACTTAAGTCTGAGGCTCTCTTTATCCAATAATCCTTCCTTTGCTGTCTCCTTTCACACAGGTCAGTTGTGCATTGTAGTCTAATGGCTTTCCCTAACTACTTATACTCTCTCTCCACTTGATCCTTCAAGGCTGTCCACCAATAAATCTCTTACACTTTTAATCTCTGCCATGATGTCTGCTTCTCTAAGTGCCCAACTCACACATGAACTTATCGAGTTGCTGGAGACAAGTTCAATATATAAAGAAAATTCAATTTTATCTCTATAGAAAAACAACTAACAAATAAATATAAAAATTTAATATGAAACTATATTCAACAACACAAACAAATATATTCAGGAATAGGTTCTTTAAAATATAGGAAGTATACTTCTATAATAAAAACTACAAAATGGTTTAAACAAAATTATAGAAAACCTAAGTAAGTTGAAGGATATTCCAAATTCATGTTGGAAAGCAATATTGTGAAGATATCAGTTCTCTCCAAATGGATCTACAGATTGAACACAATCCCAATCAAAACCTCAGTAATTTCTTTTCTTGAGTGTTTACAAGGGATTCTAAAATTTATGTAGAAATTCAAAGGACTTACCTATAAAGTGAGAACTTTACAACAGTGTATTTTTATTCCCCCCACTCTTGACATTCTTTGTGTTCTTGCCATAAGTTTTACTTGTACCTGTTATAAGAACCACAATACATTATTAATTTTGACTTAATTCTAAAATCAGTGTGTATAAATACTGGGACTTAACAAACAAAGAAATGGATAGTAGATGGTTGGAGCCAGGTGTTTCATTGTTAAAGCGGGAAGTTGTGGCTATGCGAGGGGATAAAGTTAAAAAAACCCTGTGTCATGTGGTACTGGATAAGAATTGGAGATATTAGTAGAAATTCAAACCTATATACATTTAGAGAGAGAGAGAAAGGAAGAGAGAGAGAGCTAGTGAGAGAGAGAGAAAGATACATTACAGATAAGGGTGTACACACAGGTTAATATAAACAAATATATTTCCAAGCTCTGTCTAATGAGAAGGTCTTAGAGAAATGGCCAATTCTAGAGCTGGGGCAAAAAATATGCAAAATGAACCTGGAGCATCTTATAGTGCAAGAAAGTGCTCAAAAAACAAAAGTATGGAAATATATCAAAAAGACACAGGACACAACAGAAAGAGCTCCCAATGGCGAAAGCTGGAACAATTTGAGTAGTAAAATAAAGTGGTGTCAGATTGCAACTCAAACTATAAAATAAATATCCACAGGTCAATAGAAATATAAATAAATGGTTGAATAAACACATGAATGGGGAATTTCAGACAAATCTCACATAAAGAAAAATTTCAAGTAATTTACCTTGATACACTTCAAAGAGTGATTCCCACTTCTTAATATGGGCTATGCATAATGACTTCCTTCCAAAGAGTACAATATGGGAGGAAGAAATAGAAGAAAAGTAAGTTTATAGTGGAGCAACCTGAAAGAAACTATCTCAGCTGGGTGACCAAGATTAGCATTAAGAGTCATAACTATTGTTGATGGTATGTACCCTTGATATGACCAGAAGATAATGACACTTTACCTTTGTGGTCTTCCTCCCCAAAACATATAACCCTATGCAATAATCAGAAAAACATCAGAGGAATATAAGTTGAGGAAAATTCTATAAAATATATGATCAGCACTACTCAAAACTGTCAAGGTCATCAAAAACAAGGAAGGTCTGAGACACTATCACAGCTTCATCAAGAGGAAACTAAGGGCACAAGAAGAATAAATGTAATGTGGTACCCTAAATAGGATCCTGGAACAGAATCAGGACATTAAACAAAAACTAAGAGAAATCAGAAAAAGTGTGGATGTTAACATTGATAATAATATATCAGTATTAATTCATTAGAGTCAAATAAGAAATTAACAGAGAAATCAAAAAATATCTTGAGACAAATGAAAATGGATATACAATATACCAAAACTTGTGTGATGCAGCAAAAGCAGTTCTAAGAAGGAAGTTCATAGTGATGAATGCCTACATTAAGAAACAAGAAAGACCTCAAATAAACAACCTAACTTTATACCTCAAGGAACAAAGAAAAGAAGAATAAATTACACCAGAAGTTAGTAAAAGGAAGGAATAACAAAGATCAGAGCAGAAATAAATGAAATAGAAACAAAAAAGATCAATGAAACTAACACTGTTTTTTTGAAAAGAAAAACTAAGTAAACAAAACTAAGTAAACAAATCTTTAGCTACATTCACCAAAAAAAAAAACGAGAGAGAGAGGACTCAAGTACACAAAATTAGAAATAGGAGATGCTACAACTGCTACCTCACAAATACAAAAGATCATAAGAGGCTGCTACGAACACTTATACACTAAAAAATTAGAGAATCAAGAAAAAAATGAATAAATTCCTAGAAACATACAACCTCCCAAGACTAAATAATGAAGAAGTAGAGCACCTAAACAAATAAATAACTACTAAAGAGATTGAATCAATAATCATAACCTCCAAACAGAGAAAAGTCCAAGACCATATGGTTTCACTGGTGAATTCTACTAACCATTTAAAGAAGAAAGAAACTCTTCTCAAACTCTTCCAAAAAACAGAAAATGAGAGAACACTTCCAAACTTATTTTATGAGGCTAGCATTACCGCAATACCAAAAACTGACAAGGACACTATGAGAAAAAAAAATAATTATGAGCCAATATCCTTGATGAACACAGATGCAAAAATCCTCAACAAAATATTAGCAAACCAAATTCAACAATACATTAAAAGGCTCGTACACAATGATCAAATGGAATTTATTCCAGGAATGCAAGGAAGGGTCAGAACTCACAAATCAATAAATCTGAAACATCACATTAACAAAATGAAGGGTAAAAATCAGTTGATCATCTCAATAGATACAAAAAAAAGCATATGACAAAATTCATCATCCATTCATGATTAAAATTCTCAACAAACTGGGTACCGAGATATTTTATTACTTACCTCTACAAAATAAAGGCATATATATGACAGCTCACAGCTAACATCACACTCAATGGTGAAAGCTGAAAGTTTTTTCTCTATGATCAGCAACAAGATGAGGATGCCCACTCTTACCATTTTTACTCGATATAGTACTGGAAGTCCTAGCCAGAGCAATTAGGCAAGAAAAAGAAATAAAAAGCATCCCAATCAGAAAGGAAGAAGTAAAACTATCTCTCTTTGTAGATGGCATGTTTTTATATATAGAAAACTTCAAAGACTTCACCAAAAAACTGTTAGAACTAATAAGTGAATTCAGTAAAGCTGCAAGATATGCTATCAACATACAAAAATCAGTCATAGTTCTATGTATTAACAATGAACTATCAGAAAGAGGAATTGAGAAAACAATCCCATTTACAATTGCATCAAAAAGAATAAAATACCTAGGAATAAATTTAACCAAGGAGGTGAAAGATGTCTACATTGAAAACAGTAAGACATTGATGGAAAAAATGGAACAAGACACAAATATATGGAAAGATATTTCATGCTCATGGATTGAAAGAATTAATATTGTTAAAATGTCCCTACTACCCAAATTAATCTAAATATTCAATACAATCCCTACTGAAATTTCAATGGCATTTTTCACGGAAAGAGAAAAAAAAATCCTAAAATTCATATGGAATCATGAAAGACCCCAAATAGCTAAAGCTATCTTAAGAAGGACAGAAGAAAGCTAGAGGCATCATACTTCCTGATTTCAAACTATATCGTAAAGCTATAGTAATCAAAACAACATGGTATGTGCATAAAACAGACACATAGACTAATGGAACAGAATAGAGAGCCCAGAAAGAAACCTATACATATACAGTCAATTAATTTATGACAAAGAAGCCAAGAATATGCAATGAGGAAATGGCAGTCTTTTCAATAAGTGGTGCTGGGAAAACTGGACAGCTACATGCAAAAGACTGAAACTGGATTCCTATCTTATACTATACACAAAAATTAACTAAAAATGGATTAAAGAGTTAAATATAAGACCTGAAACCATAAAACTTCCAGAAGAAAATATAGAGGTAAGCTCCTTGACACTGGTCTTGCAATGAATTTTTTGGATTTGACATCAAAAGCAAAGGCAACAAAAGCAAAAATAAACAAGTGAGATTACATCAAACTAAAAAGCTTCTGCACAGCAAAGGAAACCATAAACAAATGAAAAGGCAACCTATGGAATGGCAGAAAATATTTGCAAATCATGTATCTGATAAAGGGTTAACGTCCAAAATATATGTAAGGACTCATACAACTCAATAGCAAAAACAAACGAACAATCCAATTAAAAATGGGCAGAGGATCTGAATAGACATTTTTCCAAAGAAGACATAAAAATGGCCAACAGATACATGAAAAGGTGCTCAACATCACTAACCAGGAGGGAAATGCAAATCAAAACCACGATGAGATATCACCTCACACCTGTTAGAATGGCTATTATCAAAAGACAAGAGATAACAAGCGTTGGCGAGAATGTAGAGAAAAGGGAACCCTTGTGCACTGTTAGTGGGAATGTAAATTGGCAAGGCACCAGGGAAAACAATATGGAGGCTCCCGCTAAAATTAACAATAGAACTACCATACGATCCAGCAATCCCATTTCTGGGTATATATCCAAAGGAAATGAAAGCAGGATATCAAAGAGCTATCTGCACTCCCAGGTTCATTGCGGCATTATTCACAATAGCTGAAACTTGGAAACAAGCTAAGTGCCCATCAACGGATGAATGGATAAAGAAGATGCAGTATATATACATGATGGAATATTGTTCAGCCATGAGAAAGAAGGAATCCTGTGACAAATCCCGCAACAAGAAGGAATTTTGCGACAACATGGATGGACCTCAAGGGTCTTATACTAAGTGAAATAAACCAGATAGAAAATGAGAAATACTGCATAATATCACTTACATGTGGATTTAAAAAAAAGTCAAATTCATAGAAACAAAGAGTAGAAAAGTGGAGCTAGGGGGTGGAGGAAATAGGGAGAGGTTGATAAAAGGGTACAAATGTTCAGCTATAAGATGGATAAGGTCTGAGAATCTAATGTAGAACATGGTGACTACAGTTGATAACACTGTATTGTGTAATGGAAATTTGCTAAGAGAGTAGAACTTAAATGTTCACACATATACTCATACACAATGATAAATATGTGAGGTGATGCAAGTGTTAACTAGATGGGCAGAATACTTTCACAATGTATATCAAATCACCATGATGTATACTTTAAATATCTTATAATTTTATATGTCAATTATACCTCAATAAAGCTGAAATTATAAAAAGGCAAAAAAATATTGAGCTATTAATTGTGGCAAATGTACCATACTAAGATGTTAATAATTAGAAGACACTAGATGTGAGGTATGCAGGAATTCTGATCTATCTTCCCAAAATTTCTGTCAATTTAAAACATTTTGATAATAAAAAGTTCACCAAAGGTTAAAAATATTTATCTTGATTATAGAGTTTCTTCGGATCTTCCTAATTTTTGTACTTATGGTTAGTATCTCAATCACCTCATTCTCGTCCCATCCCTGCTAGCCTTAATCCTCTGTGTTCAAAGGCATTCTCCTAAAGTCAAGAAAATGTTCAAGTTAGAGCCTTGTTAATAATTCTATTACCTAGACTTCTGTATAGGTTTATATAATGTTATAAACAAATGTTACCTCAATAAAAAAATTAAATAAATAAAAAAAGTAAAAACAGCTTAAAAAATTAAAAAATAATTGTTATTTTAAAATTCCTACCAGGTTTTGGATTGCTGTCAATAATTTCCAATATTTTCATACCTAATTCTGTTAAAACACTGACAGTTATGGTTAGGAAATTGAGGCTTAGTGTTGGTGAATTATTGGTCAGTTGGCAATCAAACATTCCAGAGCCTTGCCACTCAAATTTTGGCCCATAGACCAATCATATGAGTGTCACCTGGGAACTTATTGAAGTGTAGAATTTCACACTCCTTTGTGGACCTAATAAATCCGAATCTGCCTTTTAATAAAATTTCTAAGCAATTTGAACAGACATTAAAATCTGAAAATCAGTGCTCTGGAGGACAAAAATTGATTACTCATTCTAGGTTTAATGCTCTTGCTGTCTCCTTTTGGGTCTTCCTCCGAGTGATACCCATCATATCTGTGGGTTTTCACTTAGTCATGTCTGACACCAGAGCATCATTTAATTTCCTCCTCATGTTGGGTGATACAGAGCTTATAACCAACAAATCAAATCAACGGGGTTTAATTGAGCTCAGAAAGATCATTCAGTCTAGTTACCCTGGTTTACAAAATAAGAAAAGCAAAGTCAGGAAATGAAAAGAGAGTCAGTCAAATTGCTTAATTACAGAAATTGAAAGAGTACCCAGATCTCTAGCCTCTAAACATAGCGGTCTTTTCAACTCCAAGAAATCTCATGCTCTAGTAATGAGGAAGATAGAAACATCCTGGGATGAAAAAGGGTCATGAGAGTCAGAAATTACAAGAAATTACAAACTAAAGGATCACGAAGTTGGTAAAGCAATCTATTCCAGTGGTTAATTTCACTCTTTTGTACATCCTCTGGTAATTCAAAGGATTACCACATGGTCCAATCAAATTGTTCACCAAAGAAACTGGAAAATGACAAGAAAAAGAAAAAAAAAAGCGAATTTCTTCATTAATGATAAGGATGCCATTTCATGTCCCATTGACTGCTAATTCGAATGAGGCAATAAATAGAAATATTGAGGATGTCTAACTCTATCACTAATACCCCAGTCATTCCCCACTGGACAAAGGACCAGAGATCCAAGTGTCATCTTCTTTGGAGAGTCCCATCTTCCGCAGATTAGCTTCCATCCCCAAGTTTTGCATCCTTATCTGTCACATTTGGAAGGCTTATTCTTCTTGTCTTCATTAATCCCTCAAGAAGAGCAAGAAATTGATTTAGAAATGATGGAAATAGAGAATTTAACAGATGTTTACCTGATAATTGTGAAGCATGGTCCTGGTAAAGGACTCAATGCACAGAGTGACCTCAGCAAATAGCGGCATGGGAACTTCCGTTGCTCCTCTCCCCTCCAAGAAACATCAGTTTGAACAATTCTCTGTGCAGGGAAAATACCTTCACAAGAGCCTAGGATTTCAGGTGAGAGGTTCCACCAACTCAGTGGAGCCCCAAAATAAGAGAAGACCATTGAGGAGGGTAGGAATCATAGATTCGCACCACCCCATCACTCTTCTCCCAAGTCCAGGCAGCCCAGCACAGAGAGAGACACCTTGCCCGTGGGAGAAGCAGAGCAAAGTGAGTACCTGACTTCACTGTGGACTCCAGAGCCAGCCCACCCCAACACCTGGCTGCCTCCCACAGCCTTAGGTAGCTCCCTGTGAGCCCCCGCAAACCCAAGCTGCGCCTACTCCTCACCTTGTCTCCTACAGACTCCAAGGGCCCCAGGCGGCCTCCTTGGCACCAAGTTCCCAGCAGGCTCCTGTGAATCAAGAAACCGTCTCACCCCAACACTTGCTTACTCCAGTGGCCCTAGGCACCTCCCATGGCTCCAGGCAGCTTCTATGGCAGGGCTCCCTATAGGCTCCTGGGAACCAAGGCGCCTCTTGCACCCAGGCACCTGACAGGTCCAGCGGCCTCAGGCAGCTCCCGTGACACCAGGCTCCCGCCTGGCTCCCAGAAACCCAGCCCCCCCGCCTCACTCCAGTGGCCCTAGGCGGTGCCCAGGGCTCCAGCAGTTTTATCCGCTCCAGGTTCACAGAGCGTCTTTGGGAACTCAGGCTCCTGGCCCACCCAGGCACCAGCCAGCTTTAGTAACCCTGGGCTGCTCAGCAACCAACAGCGCGGCTCTAGGCAGCGTTTGTGACTCAGGCTCCTAGTGAGACTGGTGAACCCAGGCCCCCAGTCCACTCCAGCGACTGCTGGCTCCCAAGGCCTCAGGCAGCTCCACTGGCCCCAGGCTTCTGGCCCACTCCATATTACTGTGTGGTGCCAGACTCCTAGGGGACTCCTGTGAACCTACATCCCCAGCTCACCTCATTACTGCCCAGTGCCACTCCTGTGGCACCTGGCAGCTCCCAGTGGGCTTCAGCAAACCCAGGCTCCTGGCACATCCCAGCACTGGCTGGTGCCCCTGGCCCTGGGTGACCCCTGTGAACTCAAGCTCCCACTCAACACCTGCAAACCCAGGCTTGGGGAGGTGGGTAAGGGGCACACCTCTGAACACAAAATGAAAAGCAACAAAATGAAAATGCAACCTATGGAAAGAGAAAAAATATTTGCAAATCGTATATCTGATAAGAGGTTAATATCCAAAATATATAAGAATCATACAACTTAATAACAACCCCCTCCCAAACAATCCAATTAAAAAATGGCCAGAAGAACTAAATAGATATCTTTCCAAAGAAGACATACAAATGGCCAACAAGTACATGAAAAGATGCTCAATATCACTAAGCATCAGGGTAATGCAAATTAAAATCACAATGAGATATCACCTCATACCTATTAGAATGGCTGTCATCAAAATGATAAGAGATAAATGTTGCGAGGATGTACAGAAAAGGGAAGCTTTACATTCCCACTGTTGGTGGGAATGTAAATTGGCACAGCTACTACAGAAAACAGTATGGACACTCCTCAAAAAATTAAAAATTGAACTACCATATGATCTGGCAATCTCACTTCTGGTTGTACATCCAAAGGAAATGAAAGCAGTATCTTGAAGAGACATCTGCATTCACCTGTTCATTGCAGCATTATTTACAATAGCCAAGATATGGAAACAAACTAAGTGTCCATCAATGGAAGAATTGATAAAGAAGATGTGGTATATATATAATGGAATACTATTCAGCCATAAAAAGAAGGAAATCCTGCTATTTGATGCAATATGGATGGACCTTAAGAGTATTATGCTAAGTGAAATAAGTCAGACACAAAAAGACAAACACTATTTGATATCACTTATATGTGGATTTAAAAAAAAAAAAAAAGCTGAACTCATACAAACAGAGAGTAGAATGGTGGTTGCCAGGGTCTGAGAGAGGGGTGAAATGGGGAGACGTAGGTCAAAGCATACAAACTTCGAGTTATAAGATAAATAAGTTCTGAGGATCCAGTGGACAGCATGGTGAGTATAGTTAAGAATACTGTATTATCTACTTGAAAGTTGCTACGAGAGTAGATCTTAAATGTTCTCACCACAAAAAAGAAATGGTATTTTATGAGGTGATGGAGATGTTAACTAACCAGACTGTGATAGTCATTTTACACTATGTAAATATATCAAATCATCATGTTGTACATCTTAAATTTACACAATATGTCAATTATATCTCAATAAAGCTGGAAAAAGTATAAAAAAAATTTTTAAAAAGAAATGGAGAAATTCCTTGAACAACATGCAATACCAAATGTCTCTCACAAGAAATAGACAACTTGAAGAGCCCTATACCTATTAAGTAAATTGAATTTTCAGTTAAGAAACTTCTAAAAATAACTTAGAGTTGCCAAGAAAACTTTATTAGAAAATTTTACCTAACTTATAATAAAGAAATAATATCAATTCTAAACAAAAACTTGCAGAATATTGAAGTGGAAGGAATGCTTTCCATGTCTTTTTCTGAAGCCAGTTGAACTGACATCTAACCATACAAACATTACAGAAAAAGAAAGCTACATACCAATATCATTCACAGTCATTGATTACAGAAATTCAAACAAAAATTAAAAAAAAATTAATCTAAAAACATATAAAGTGACACAGTGAAGTTTATCTCCAAATGCAAGTTGTATTTAATATTTGAAAATCAATCAATATAATTCAACATAGTAACAAACATGAAACAAACCAAAAAAAGCATGATCATCTCAGTAGATCAAGAAAAAAATTTGACAAAACCCAAAATCTATTCTTAATTTTAACAATAATAACAATAGTAAAACCTTAGCAAGCTAGGAATAGAAGAGAACTTCCTCAACCTGATAAACAGCAACTACAAAAAAACTACAGCTTTATATTTAATAGTAAAATTCAAAATGCTTCCCTTAAGATACAAAAAGCAGAAAAAAGATAGATGTTCAGCCTTAGCACTTCTATTCAATATTGCTATGAAAGATCTAGCCAATAATCCAGCAAGAAAAAAAATTAAAATTCATCTAGATTGCAAAGAAAAAGCAATTCTGCTCCTATTCAAAAGATAACATGACTGTCTATAGAAAATCCAATGAAATGTACAAAAACATATTAGAAATTATAAGCTGAGTGTTGTAAGGTTGAAGTCTACTAATATGAAATATTTTTATACATGCTAGCTACCAACAATAGAAAATTAAAATTAAAAAATACTGTTTAAAATAATAATATTATATTATTAATGATAAAACTAACAAAAGATGTGAAAGTTTTACCGTACACTAAAATCTACAATAATTTGATTAGAGAAATTCAAGAAGACCTAAATAAATTTAGAGCTACGACTTGAATTTGGTCAGAAAACCCAATATTATTAAGATGCTCATTCTCCTCCATATTAATCCACGCTTGTAATACAACCCTTATCAATATTAAGCTAATTCTAAAATTCATGTGGAAATATAAAGGACATAAAATATCCACAAAAAATTTGGAAAAGAACAGATTCAGAGGGCTAAGACCATCTGTTTTCAAGATGTGTTATAAAGATACCATAATCAAGACCATATCTTGTTGGCCACAAGACAAACATTTAGATCAACGGCACTTGCTATGGAGTAAGAAAGTAGACTCACACAAATGTGGACAACTGATTTTGACAAAGGTGCAAAGTCAATGCAGTGGAGAATGGATAGTCTTTTCACCAAACGATGCTTGAACATTGGGATATTCATATGCAAAAAATGAGCTTCAGCTCATACTTCCCACCATATACAAAAATTAACACAAAAAGGATCTTAGACCTAAATGTAAAACTTAAAGCTAAGTGTTAATAAGAGAAAATCTTTGTGACCTTTAGTTAGGCAAAAATGTCTTAGATATGACACAAAAAGTATGATTCAGAAAAGAACAAATTGATACATTGGCCTTCATTTAAAAAAAATTCTGTAAAACAATTTGACAGTTTCTCAAAGAGCAAAACATATACCCATCATATAACTCAACAATGCAAATCCCAGTTAATTACTCAAGAGGAAAATATATATATATCATACATAACTGTGCACAAGACTGTTATAGCAACTTGGTTTGTAGTAGGCACAGACTGGAAACAACTCCAACATCTACCAATAGGTGAAGGGATAAGAACACTATGGTATATTCATAAAAATGGGATAGAATTCTGTGTTTTTTAAAAAACCTCCTCTTCATATATACAACAACATGGATGAATCTCAAAAAATATTATTGTGAATGACTGAAATCAGACAAAAAAATACATTCTAATCTATAGTGACAGATAGCAGATCAGTGATTGGTTGGGATAATATTTCTATCCTCCTTTTCTACAATTCCATTTTTTTTTAAAAAAAGTATCTACATATGTATATACATACTCCTGCTTTTTTGATAAATGGTAATGTAGTATAAACAGTTTTCAGTAAAATCAATATTTTTATTCTTTCTGAAGTTCATGAAGACTGAGCCAAAGGGACCTTTCTAATTGGGAGTGTAGGGATGGGTAGATTAGAGGGCAGAGATATTCCTTTGAGGTGAGCATCCTTTACAGAAGTAGCCTCTGGGCTTCTCTTTCACTGTCCACTGAGTGCCAACGCTAGGATTTGTGTCTTTTCAGACTACTATCTGAACTCATTTCTTTTCCCACAGCCTCGTTACAAGTTCACTGAAAAGATGAAACGTCTTTCTTTCAAACGGTCAAGGCCATTTCATTTTTCATTTTGGTTTCTTCCATTTTCTCTGGTGAGTAATCTTTCTCTTAGTCAATGGAAAACTTTTAATCATTCAGTAGTTGTCAAAAATTGGGCCAACTATGAATAGGGACCTCACTGATGATCCTAATGATGATTTATCTTGATGCCCATGCTCATCAATGGATGGTGCAGAGGGTGCTTTTAAAGCATACTAGACTTAAGTTAGATATAATGAATTTGATTGCAGATTCTACTTCTTGAATACTGACTGCCTTCATGTAAGTCAATGCTCTTACTATACTTCAGTGTTCTCATCTACAAAGTGGGGAAATCACCTGTTTTTGATGGAGTTGTTGCTCGAGTTATACCACCACGTAAGAGTGTGTGAAATGTAGCCAGATTCACAGCAGACATAAATGTGCGCTGAATAAATATTGATTGAGATTTAATTCTTGGATTTTTTTGCTTGCTGATGTACTGATGTCTAGCTTGAAAGACATTACCACAAATACATACTTCCTTATTTTTTATAGAGAATAATATTCTTTATTCTATTTTTAGATGACTACCTGTCAAAGAATGAGTCATTAATTATTATTAGTGTTGATCTATGCTCTGATTGCAGGTACTCTCTTTGGAATTTCGGCGTTTGGAAATACGTTCGGTAAACTCTCATTTGGATGACTGAAAATTCAAACTTGATATTTGTTATGGCATCAGAATATATGATTATATATATTATTTTCTCCAGCAGCACAGTGACACAATTTTGAGACGAGGCAGGAGATAACAAGTTTGGGCTAGCGCTGGGTCGTTTGAGGAAGTATGTGATGGAGGTGGTGTGTTGTAGATGCATTAGGGAAATAAGGAGCAAGTGAACTATGAATAACAATGAAAGAGTAGTACAGATGTTGACCAAAATGGAAAGATCTCTGAGGCTGGAGCACACAGAGAGAGATCAAGGTGTAAGATGAACAGAAGTAGCAGATGGGACCCAGGGATATTTAGTCTCATAGGCCGTTAAGGATTAGAATGTTGATCCTAAGAAAAAATGGACAGTGTTTTTAGCAAAGATGCAGGATTCAATACAAACTTTTGGTAGCCATTAAAAGTGGCTGTAATCAGACCACTTAGACAGATACTACAATTGTCCTGCAAGAGCGGAGGGTAGCTCAGAATAGGATAGTGGAAAAGGAAGTAAAAATATATGAATAGGATTTGCGGTCTAGCTACTTTCATTTATTCATTCAAAATATTTACAGAGCCCTTTCTACATGCCAAGAAGTATTCTAATATTCGAATTAAGGTTAAAATTATAATATTCACATTAGAATTTAAATTAGAACGTTCAAATCAAGAAAGGACCAAGTTTTATACACCAAGAAGCTCACAGTTTGTGGAGGATGTATTCATATTTTTATTGTTATTATTATTACTTATCTTAAAATGTCTCTGACTTTTATAGCCTGACTGTGACAAGTGTGTAGATACAAAGATGGGTTGCACTGTTGAATACTATCCTGTCTGTGGATCAGATGGCAACACATATAGTAATGCCTGTGTTTTTTGCAGAGAAGTTAGGTAAGAAACAAAATTTGCATATCTGCTTATCTCAAATATTAATACCTCATTTAAGAATTCCAGGATAATCAGTACTGGCATTAACTGAAACACATTTAAAGAACTTAAGCACAAACACTATAACAATGTAAAGGAATCAGCATTTCTGAGGAGTTTTGTTGTGGGGCTATCTTTATAATTATTCTCATCTTTCATCACATCACATCCAAATTAACTAAATGAATAAAATTTAGTTAAGCTGTTAACAACAGTAGTCATAGATTAATTTAGATTAATTACTTACTTCAAGACAATTTTTGGCTTCTATTTTAATTATACTAAAGTAATATATTCACTACAAAAGTTTTTTCATTTCTATCTTCATGGCACATTTCTTTTAGCTTTTGTCCATATTTTTTACTCATTGATAATCACAAACCACCCAGGAAGCCACTGGAGGTAGAATGAAACAGTATAAAGCAGAAATGTATCTTAAATACTATGCTTTGAACTGAATTTCAGAAATTCTGTTATTCTCTTAACTTTTAATTAGGCTTGATTTTCATGCAGTCACTTGATCACAAAGTAAGTATTCAATTATGTCTTATTTAAAGAATGAATCTATTAAATATTTCAGTGAGAATCAAGCAATAGAATAAAACACAAAGTTTCTCTTCCTGTGGAGATGGTTCAAAATATCCTGGCTTTCAGAGATTGGATCAATATGCTGTCAGTGCTTAGGAACAGGGAGAGGGGTAGGAAGGAAGATAATACTCGAGGAAGAAACCTCTGGGAAATTCAGTTCAGCAGAAAGATTGTCACAGCTGGAGAAGCATCAGTAGAGAAACCGTAGGCTTAGCGAGCAGCGGCAGCAGAGTGTCTGTCGTCCTGATCCTCAGAGGGGTAAGAGGCAAGAGGGATGCCTTCAAATGGAATTGACGGTCAGAAAATATTCAAAACCTGGTTAGATGATCAGCCAGCCTCTGAGATACACCTCAAAAGGATCTGCCCCAAGGTGTACTTCCTCAGTGCAAATTGGGATTAATAAAGCCATAGGAATCTGCGTGGAGAGCGAGGTCAGAATCAAGACAGTGGGGTACAAGACAGAAAGCTGTCATACTCTATAGAAATTAAATAGGCAACAGTGTCGATTAATTTTGAGACAGAG
Source organism: Ceratotherium simum simum (assembly GCF_057802395.1). NCBI lineage: Eukaryota > Metazoa > Chordata > Mammalia > Perissodactyla > Rhinocerotidae > Ceratotherium > Ceratotherium simum. The sequence goes on from NC_141903.1 coordinate 28,901,775, forward strand.
AAGGCTGGCTCTTGTTCTTACAAACACTCATTTCAGGTCAAAATGTGTGCTTTTATAGAAGTACATTGAGCGAGGAAGTGTGGTTTCATTGGCCTAGAGAAGAGAAAGCGTAGCTACAGAGCCTGGGCACTAAGCAGGTCCTTGCCCTTCAGAAAATAGATTCCACCAGGCTGAGTCTTTTAGTTAAAATCCTAATTTGGGGGAAACGTGGTGGGCCTCACACAGGATTTCTAATGTAATGATCTACATGTTTTCTTTTTCTTTTTTCTTTTTAGAAAACGTGGTGACCAACTTTAATTTAGTCATTAATTTCCATGCTGATTCCTTGATGTAGCTTTATATACAAAACAACTCCTCTTATGCTTCCTGTTTCATGAAAGCATATTTCCACACGTTTGGCATAGGGTAAGGAAACTCAGCACACACAACATGTGACCTATACCTTCTTTTTGATATTCAAGTTCTGAAATTCATGAAGTCAGTATTTCTGACCCTATATGATTTTAATGAATTTCCTGCTTTAGAAAACATAGGGCTTATATATTTTCCTATGAAAACAATGATTTCCTGAGTAAAAAAGATTTAGCCATGCAAAAATGTCATGTCTCTTGTGGGTTCTTGTTCTCTGTCACTCTCAGATCCTTAAGTGGCTGAAAGAACACAATGGATACTTACGAGATTTATTTACAGTTAAATGAGAAACAGTCCTTGTACAAAACTCTTGTGAGAAAATTAATAATAGAAAATTACTTATATTTCCAGGAACATTATAGTTGTTCAAGAAGCGATATGAATGAGTTTTGTAGTAACTATATACTCTCGTAGATTATTGAAGCTCCATCTTATTTCAAACCATTAAAGTCAAGCCCACGAGCCACCTTATCTCCTGTTGAAGCTTTGCCTTTGCTGTCCTGTGTCGTGTGTTTTGCCTTTAAGAAGAGTTGATACAAAAAAGGATGGTGTGAAGTGTTCTTAAAGTTGTTGGGTTTTGTTTTTTTCTTTATCCAGAAAGGGGAATTTCCTACTAATAAAGTATGTTCTGTTAATCAAAACTGTGGTAAGGCTTTACAGACTTGTTATTTTCTTTAGTCCTCATAGATATGTGAGTTAGGTATAACTAAGTAATAATTATCTAAAATTGTAGATTATTGACGTTCCATCTTAAGTTAAATCATTAAAGTCACGCCCACGAACTACCTTACCTCTGTCTATTTAAACATTGACTTTGCTACCTCATGTTACATTCTTTTAAGCAGAGCTGGTACAAAAAAGGATTGTTTGACATTTTCTTCAAGTTTTTTTTTAAGCAGAGAAGGGAAATCCTTATTTATTTTGTATTTCAAAAAGTATGTTAAGGCTCTACACATTCGTTAGTCTTCATAGAAATGTGAGTTAGGTGCAATTAAGTCCATTTTTTGATAAGGAACTAGGACTTAGGATTTTAAATATACTAAAATATGCTATTATGGTAATAAAGGTAAATTTTACCAAATAGCATTAGTCTTTTTATGAGGTTAGGGAGCAGAGACGCTGCCCCAAATGAGTTTCTATGGTGATAAACTGAATGCCTTTGCCTAAATGGGGACATAGGAAATGGTGTACATACAACCTTATTGTCCGATTGGATAGAAGAATAAGAAATAGCCCTACAGAGCCTCCTTAATAAGTATTTCAACTGAAAACATTTTGAATTTCATTTATGCAGATAAATGTGTATATTTATAGAAGAATAAGAAATAAGATAAAAGAATAAGAAATAGCCCTACAGAGACTCCATAATAAGTATTTCAATTGAAAACATTTTGAATTTCAATTATTCAGATAAATACATCAATGATCTCTTTCTCTTTATACCCACACCATGGCATGGTTCATTTATTTCTGTCCATACCTTAATCTGGAACACAATTTATCTTTAGACTCTGACAGTTGTGTATGTACCGGAAGGCATAATCACCAAACCTGCCTTTCAATATCACACATACTGACTCTTAACTTCTCAGCAGTTGTTCTCTACTTGGCTAGGCCTACAATAGGCATTCCTTCATGACCTAGCTGGCTTCCTGGGTTTGACCCTCTATTTGCCTTTCTTGTCTAACAGGACCTTTTAGGGATCAAAACAGTGAAAAATTCACTGTAATAAGGAGTTCCTGAAGGAAAAGAGAAGTTATAGATTTTTAGTCTATTGTTTTTCCAACCCTATACAGTAGAAATATTATAGAGACGATCTGAGTATACGTGGGCGGCAAGTGGGAAACTGAGGTTTCCTTAGTCCAAGTTCACTGCACGTTTTTCAACATTGGTCTCGTTGTGTGGCTTCTAGAGTTGGATGTTTGAAGACGTTCCAATATTAACTTTTACACCCTTTTTAATTTCTATTTTTGGTTATGTTCTATATTGTTCAAAATACACTAGTACAGTAATGGTGTATACAATTAAAATGAATATACATATATTTGAGTGGTACATTATAACACACTTTTAACTATCAGATTATAATATCAAAAATGCTTGCAGACAACTGAGCTCTAGTTTAGTCCAGTGCGTTATTATGTAGGCAAGGTAAATTAAACCTAGAGAGAGAAACTTGCATGAATGACAGGTATGACAGAATAAAATCTAGACAATAAACATCCTAATATTCAAAATTGTCAGTTTTCTACCTTTCCCTTGCTTCAAATGTCATGCAGTATGTCTATATCTGGTATAAGGCCTGAAATTAAGATGCAATATTAAATCCTGCCTTGACATCTTTGAACCTTATAGGGCCCCAAATGCCTAACCATGAGTTCCCATGCTCTTACCAGATATGACTCCCATCCAATGGGAATGGCTCCCCACTAGGCTAGGTTCCTATCAGCAAGACCCGCTGTACTCCAGCCGGTCCTCAACCTAATAGGTTTCACTTCCCTGCCAGTCTATAAATTATTCAAAGAAGCCAATTACATCATTCCACAGGAAACATGGGTCACTTCACCTCTTGTTGCTACAAAGCCTGCCTCTCACAGCCCCTACTTGTTCAATCTATTCCCCAGTGTGGCACCACATGACGTGCAGTGTCCTCCTCCTGCCGGTAGTGAGTATATGTGAATAACATACTGTCATTAGTCTAGAGTTGGGTGTTATCATTTTGGTCATCCCCAGAGCCCTTGATTAGGATTCCCTTCTTCACTAATGAGGTAAAGAAGAGGTGGAGAAAACATTGTCCTGTGATAATCCTATTCCAAAATGAATAGGATCAAGAAAGCAGTAAGTTAACGGAATGGCTTTATAGCTATTAAAAACAGTGGTATTCCTTGGGTCTTAATTTCTTGACCTTTGTGTCATACAAATGCCTCTTTGAAACTTTCTTTTTGGCCTCCTCTCCTTTTTCTTTTGATGATTCCTCATTCTTGTCTCATTTCTTTAATGTGGGTTATTCTCAAAAGTTTGATCCAGACCTGATTTTCTTTTTTTCCTGCAGGAACTTCCTTGGAAAAAATTTCTTTTCCTATTTACACAGCTTTAAATCATTTTAATGTGGATGATTCCAAATCTCTACCTAGGTTTTTATTTGAGTTTACAATTGTCCTGCTTTATATTTCCACAAGTGTACTCTATTTGTACCTTTAAGTAATTTTAAGTAAATTCAAATGCTCCGTCAATTGCTATTCCGTTGAGCGTTCTGTAGTATACTACACTGCTGGTGGTTAAGATCCTAGTCCAGGCACAGATAAGTCTCTTCTCTACTTTTGGCTTTAATTTCTTCATTCAGCACAGAAAGTTTCAATGAAAACTGAAGTTTAGTTATATTCAATTTCATAATTGTTTATTGAGATGATGCATACATATGACTCTAAAGTAAGTGTTCCATTAATGTTAGCTATTGTTATTATCCTCATTTCAACATTTGGGAAGATTATAAATGTGCTCTTTGCCACTCACCCTTTAGCTGAACACACATGATGTAACTAGAGAACAATAAAATATGTTTTATATATATAAATGTGTACATATATATAAAATAGTGATGGACTACATCCATTATGCCACAGTAGGCATTTGTTGACTTAATTCTGAGACTTTCATCATTTGGAAATCTTTTTTGAAAATTCTAGGGATGAATTCTGAGATGTAATCTTTTCTCGCTCCCAAATTAACCTCCTCATCACCACCACCATAAAGAATTATAATGGTTTTTGTTTTCACCTTATCTTCACACTTAAGAGGAAACAAGTTGCACAATCTGGTCCCATGTTGATCCTCAGATTTATCATTTTAACCATTTAGATCCAGGATCCCTGTGACTCATTTCCCAAAACTTATTTCCAATCACCTTTCATAAAATGTCCACTCAAAATTAGTCTCAGGAGAAATTTTAAAAAATTATTTTGAACTAAATTCAAATAAAAATAAAACTAATCAAAATTTGCGAGATGCAGCAAAATCAGTTTTAGAAGGAAATTTATAGCATTAAATCATATATGGAAACAAAGAAAGATCTAAAACCAACAACCTAAGCATCCACCTTGTAGAAGGGAAAGAAGAGTAAGTCAAGCATAAAGAAGTAAGCAGAAGAAAATAAACAATGAAAATTAGAGGAAATAACAATGAAATTGAAAACAAAAATAACTGAGAAAATCACTGAAACCAAAGCTGTTTTCTTTAAAAAGATGAATAAAACAGAAAATCCTCTAGCCAGGCTAAACAATAAAAAAAGAGATATAAATTACCAGTATTGGAAATGAAAGAGGTATCAAAACTACTGATCTTTAGGAAATTAATAAGATAATGAAAAAAATTATCTAATACAAACAAGTCTATGTCCATGAATTTATTTATTTTAATGACATAGATCTATTCCTTGAGAGACACAAATTACTAAAACACAAGGAGAAATAGAGAAATGAAGTTGCCCTATACCTATTAAAGTAATTGAATTGATAATTAATAATCTTCCAAAAGGAAAGCACCAGGCCCAGATGGTTTCACTGATGAATTCTACCAAATTTTAAGAAAGAAATAATACCAATTCTCCACAATCTCTTCCAGAAAATAGAAGCAGAGAGACCACTTCTATTTTATGAAACCAGCACTACCTTAATACCAAAACCAGATAAATATGTTACAAGAAAAGAAAACAACAGAACGATATTTCTCATAACCATAGATGCAAAAATTCTCAACAATATATTAGCAACCAATTCCAACAATATATAAAAAATTGCACTCTATGACCAACTTAGATTTATTCCAGGTATGAAAGGCTGGTTCAACATTCAAAAATCAATGTAATCCATCATATCTAGGGGTTAAAGTATAAAAGTTATATGATTATACCAATTTACACAGTAGAAGCATTTGACAAAATCCAACATCCACTCATGATAAAAACGCTTGATAAGCTAAGAGGAGAAAGTGACTTCCTCAACTTGGTAAAGAATATCTATAAAAAGAACTACAACTAATGTAAAATTTAATGATGGGAGACTGGACACAGCAATAACATCAGTAATGAGACAATGATGCCCTTTTTCACCACTGCTATTCAACGTCTTACTGAAATTTCCAGCTAGTGCAACAATAGAAGAAAAAGAAAATTTTTAAAATAAAGAGTGGAACAAAAGAAATAAAACTATTATTTGCAGATGACATGATTGTCAATATTGAAAATTACCCCAAACTCTACAAAAAAATCCCAGAAGTAATAAGTGTGTACAATTTCAGCAAACAAGGTCAATATACAAAAGTCAATTGCCTTCTTATATACCAGCAGTGAGCAACTGGATTGAAAACTTTGAAAGAACAATACCATTTATAAATGCACCAAAAACATTAGATGTTACCCAACAACGTATGTACAAGATCTGTTTGCAGAACTCTGCAGAACAATGATGAAAGAAATCAAAGATGATCTAATTAAATAGAGGGATATACCGTGTTTAAGTACAGGAATATTCAATATTGTTAAAATCTCAATTCTTCCCAGTTTGCTTTATAGATTCTATGTGATCCCAATCAAAATCATGGCAAGTAATTTTGTAGATATCTGCAACTTGATTCTAAGGATGATATAAAAAGTCAAGGTTCTGGGATAGCCAACGCAATAATGAAGAAGTAAAACAAAGTTGTAGAACTCACACTACCCAATATCAAGATGTACTATAAGGCTACACTATCCAAGACTGTGCTATTGGTGAAATAATAGACACATAGTTCAATGGAACATAATAGAGATCTGAAGGCAACTGCCAAAGGAATCTGGAACCATCACTGGAGTTCCCAACTGGTGAAAGATTGACAAATTGATTACATTGGCCTCCCTCTGAGTGAGGATTCTAAATATGCCTTGGTTTGTGTGAATACTCTGCCTGGCCTAACCCAAGCTTTCTCCTGTTGCCATGCAAACCAGGCTACCACCATTAGGAGATCAGAGAAGTACCATGTACAGACACCCTCATGGAACAGTGATCAGGGGTCACATTTCAAAGGTCATGATACGCAAGACTGGGCAAAAGAACGTGACATTGATGGAGGTTCCATCTCCTTTACGATCTGCAAGCAGCAGGGTTAATAAAAAGGAAATATGGAATATTAAAACAGCAGATTAAATTATTAACAGGTAAAACCCTTTGGCCAGGGGGACTGAAGTACTATCCTAGGCTTTACTACATTTTAATGATCAACTAGTAGGGCCTGTTACCCCAAATGCCAGACTGGGGATCCCTGCTGAGACACTCAACACCGTAAAGTTATAAAAAATCACTGCGTTGCCCTGACTCTCACCATGGGTCAATGTGCTATGCTGCTAAGAACTCCAAGCCCCATCACTCCTAGGAAAGGCATTATCCACTGGAATTTGCAATGGGATATCTGACTGGGATGGGTGAGTTACATCACACCCCTGGGTTATGGAGTGCTACTCAATCTCCACTGGGATCCTACTGTTCTGCTGCAAGATGGACCTGTTGAAACGCACTATGCCTGGAATGGCATATCAAAGACATGAGAAGATTTATATCTTCAAGGGACAGAGAAAGAATGTTAAGTTTTCTTTTAGGAGTTTTGGGGCATATTTCTCTATTATCGGAAGTCTAGGGTTACTATTTAAAATTGTCCTTTGTATTAGGGGTCGGATGGCATGGTGCACTCCATCCATTTTTTTGTGAATCACTGTAACATCCTCCCCTTCCTGCTCCTCACTTTTCCAAGAATTCCACCACTTAGCGCCCTAATTAGGTTTTGTCACAAGCACTTGGATTTTAATCCGCCGCAGTTTGTGCCCTCCTAGCTTTGCAAAATGGCAAGCTAAGGTCTCCAGCTTATTATCTTGTTCTCCCACCTTGTCTGCTAGCCCCGAAGTTAGCAGAGTAGTGGACAACCGCATGTCCTTCTCTAACCTCAGCTCTTCTTCCAACTTTCTAACTCGAGCTTCAGCCTCTGGTCGGGCACTCGTGGCCAGGCGAGCAGCCCACAGTAGAGGCCAACCCCCTGCGGCAGCCTTTCTTTTCCCTTCTTTGCCACAGCGTGCTATGTGCAATTTTTCAAACAAACGCGTTAAAGCAGCTGGCATTTTGGGGGCGTCCTCATACTCACACGGAGGTCCACAAGCATCTAACATATGGGTCACCCTTCCCCACATAAAGGTCAACGGCCAAGGTGGGACTTCCCTCGCAGATGTCTCTTTCCCAGGACCCATTTCTTCTGGCTGGCTCGCCAATTGTTGGTTTGCAAACTTGGGAGTTCCCCAGGTGAAAACTGAACTTGGCCCCCATACACGGAGGGCAAAGAGACAGGGCAAAGGGCAGACCATTCCAGATTGGTAGGTGGCAGGTTTAATAAGCAAGGGAACTTACTTATGAGGCTTGTCTTGGGCTGCTGCAAGACAAATAGATCTCCACACCTGGCCGCCGGAATCTGAAAAGTTTATGCAGAGGCCTTAACCGAGTTCATTCACGTGTACCTCCGGATGGTCTCAACCACACATTACTCTCTCGGGCTCTGGCTGTGGAGACAGTGGGCGGAACTACACTCTAAGGACAGGGGAGAGGATGAGGAACCTCCAATTGCTGGGTCCCGCTTGAGTGTTAACCAGTGGTCACGTCCTTTCAATGACCTCCTCCAATATTATTTTAAAGGGATAATATAGAAAGATGGAAAGAAGAAATCATCTTAAGTCCATCTTCTAGAGGCAACCACTTTCAATATTTGGGTTTATTATCTTCTACTCATTATTCATCTTTTCCAAAAAAATATGATCATAAGATAGATACAAAAATTTTATGTACTTATTAAACTGCCATCTTATATTTACTGCCATTTTATAATTATAAACATAATAACGCCACTCTCTAGAATGGCTGTAGTTAAAAAGAGAGTTCAGGGCCGGCCCTGTGGCTTGGTGGTTAAGTGTGTGCGCTGCGATGCTGGCGGCCCGGGTTCGGATCCCAGATGCGCATCGAGGCACCACTTCTCTGTCCATCCTGAGGCCGAGTTCCACATACAGCAACTAGAAGGGTGTGCAGCTATGGCATACAACTATCTACTGGGGCTTTGGGGGCAAAAAATAAAATAAATAAAATCTTTAAAAAAAAAAAGAGAGTTCAAATAAATACGAGGGAGGATTTGGAAGTATTAGAACTGGAGGAACTCGTACATTACTGATGGAGATATTAGAAAGTATATCCACTTTGTGAAAGAGTTTGGCTAGATCTTAAAAGGTTCAACATAAAATTACCATATGAATCATTCATTCTACTCCTAGGCATTTGTCCAAGAGAAATGAAAGCTTATCTCCATTGCAGCATTATATATAATAGCCAAAAAGTAAAAATAATCCCATTGTCCATTAATTAGTGAATAAATGAACAAAATGAGGTACATCAATACAAATTGGAGTATTACTCATTATTAAAAACTAATAAACATACCTTCTGTCCCTGACTCTGCCATAGACTAATTTTTAATTGGCAGAGGCTTGAAGTAGTGGCCATCAAAGTCCCTCTACAGAAAGGAGCTGCCCACCAGTGTCTCCTGGGCGAGACACACTGTCCCTCAGCTGTGCTACAAACAGAAGAAACTAGAAAGGTTATGAAAAATTGTTAGCTTACCCCAGGTTCTAGATTATAGTTGACTAAGAAAACATGGCAACTGAGTGCACTGTGAGATGCTTGACTGCATCCTAGATCAAGGGAAAAGGACTAGGAAGAACATTGTTGGGATGAAGACGGGGTATATGCAAATATACGTTGCATATTAGAAAAAAAATGAACTACATATATGCTACTATATGGAGGAATCACAAAAACATTATGAAAAGTAAAAGAAGCAGACACAAAGCACAGCATAGTGTTTTAACATATTTATATGAAATGTCCAGAAAAGACAAAGCAATAAAGATAAAATGTGGATTGGTGGCTGCCTGGTGTTGAGGGTTGGAAGTGGAAGTGACATCTAAGAGTAAGAGGAAACTTTACTGAATGATGTAATTGTTCTAAAATTGAATTGTTGTGATGGTTGTGTATCTCCGTATATTTACAAATATCATCGTATCATACTTAAAACTGGCTAAGTTTTTTGACATGTAAATACCACAATAAAGATGTTTAAAAAGCAATAAAATAAGATATTTTATATTAAAACTGCCTTTTGTTACCAAAATGTCAAGTTTTAAATGCTGTTAAATTCCCAGTTTCTTATTTTCATTATGGCCAGAATATAAAGCCAAGGTCTACCTAACAGGATTCTTATAAGAACTAAGTTAGATAACATGTGGGAAGCTCGTTTATAGAACTTTTGTAGACAATAGTACTCGACGAAGAACGGTTTTCATTCACTAATGGGCAATAATTTTAACTAGTACACTGGAAGTTCCCAGAGGACAATGATTATATCTACTTTTGCTTAACAACTCTTCCCTAGCATCTTACTTAGGACCTGATGCATAATAGGTTTTTATATAATATGTTTAATAAAAATAAAAAATATATGTATGGATATGTCAGTGTTCACTGAAGAATTTTTAAAATTTTTAATTGTGGTAAAATGCACACAAAATTTACCATCTTAACCATTTTTAAATGTACAGTTCATTCGTGTTAAGTACATTGACACTGTTGAGCACCTATCTCCAGATCTTTGCTCATCCTGTAAAACTGAAATTCTATACACATTAAGCAACTACCCATCTCCCTCCCCGGAGGATGGTTTCTAGGAGAAACCATCATTCTACTTTCTGTCTCTATGAATCTGACTACTACTCTAGGTACCTCACGTAAGTGGAATCATACAGTATTTGTCCTTTTGTGATTGGCTTATTTCACTTAGCATAATGTTCTCAACTATCATACATGTTGTAGCATGTGTCAGAATTTCCCTCTTTTTAAGGCTGAATAATATCCCACTGTATGTGTATACCACATTTTGTTTCTCCATTCTTTTTTGATGGACACTTGTGTTGCTTCCACTCTTCGGCTACCGTGAATAATGCTGTTATGAACATTGGTATACAAATATCTCTTTGAGATCTTGCTTTGAATTCTTTTGAATATATGCCCAGAAGTGGAGTTACTGGATCATATGGTAATTCTGCCTTTAATTTTTTGAGGAATCAACGTATCGTTTTATATAATTGCTACACCATTTTACATTCCACCAACATTGCACAAGGGCTCCAATTTCTCCACATCTTTGCCAACATTTGTTATTTTCTGCTTTTTTTGATAGTAGCCATCCTAATGGATGTGAGGTCAGATGATATCTCATTTTGGTTTTGATTTTCCTTTCAAAGAATTTTTTTTATATACAAGACCTCTATAAGGAAAAAGGTCACGAAACTGGCTGAATGCGTTTTTATAATGTGACACTCCAATGGATATTTTCACTAAGAATTAATACTGGAGTCTTAAAGAAATAGCCCCCACCTAGATCACACATTTCAATTAAAATGTGAGATATTTTTACCAAAAAATAGCATGCCTGATGTAATATATATGGAAGACTGATACCCATCTTTCAGTAGTCAATCTACATTTCTGTCATTAAAATTGAGCTTTAAACGAGCATTTGGCTACTCAGTAAAGGCTACTTCTTGTTAGTTGGGAGATAGTAAGAAATGAAAAAGCATCGGACTTACACCCCAAATCAATATCCTAGGTTGAAGAAAGCAGTGTCATCTGGCATTTGAAGATTGCTCACCTACCTCTTGACTTATTTGTGAGAGAGAAAGAAAATAATATGATAAATTTTCCTGAGCCACAGAAATCTTACAGTGTCTTTGAATGGTTCTTCAATTCATCACAGAATTTAAGTTCTTATTAACAAATTAATTGAAGTTCATATTGTCTAACCTTTGTGGTCATAACATTAACCTTGGGTGCTTCGTAGAATTCAATTTCTCAGACCCCCTCTCTTGGAGAATTTGACTCTTTAGGATAGGAAGGAGCCCAAGAATCTGTAGTTTCGTTAAACACTCAAGTAATATATTACTTGTTCACCTTTGAAAATATTGCTTTGATTATAGTTACCAAAGTACGCACATGTCTTAACCCATTACCTAGCCAAAGAAAGGGCGTTTTAATAAAGATAACATATTTTAACATTTTAATGAGTGAAATATTTATTATTTTAAATTACATTAGTTTTTATGTTATCAAACATGCAATTAAGACATTAGATTTTCAAACCGTCATTAATAATTGAACATAGAGAATCAAAATCCTGAAATCACAGGAAGTTAGAGTTGGAGAAAATTGTGAATGCTGTATAGTCTGTCTTCTGTTCCATAGGATTCACCTGGCCATCTATGAATTTAAGGCTCTGATTGAGAAGACTCTAATTTTCTGTAGAATGCACCACAAAATGTGATTATAATAAAAACCATATTGATGTGCAGCTCCATTTATATTCAACATACACCAAAGTGTTCAAAATCAAATTTGTGACCATTTTTCCTGTAGAGAAAGAAAGAGAAAAAAAAAGGAAATTAAAGCGTTGCAAGGAAGAGATGAAGTGTGCTACATTTTAAAAAATATTAAAAAGGACATTAAAGGAGAAAAAAACTAATGAAATCCAAATACATTCTGTAAGTTAGTTAATAGTGATATACCAATGCTAATTTCTTAGTTTTGACGAGTTTGCCAGGGTTCTCTAAGGTGTTAACCTTAGGAAATACTGGGTAAAAGATATGGAGATTTGGTACTGTCTTTGAAATTTTTCTGAAAATCTAAAATTGTTACAGAATAAAAGTTTTATTTTAGAGAAAAGGAATATTTTAAACTCCCTGGGTAGTATCATTGCAGTAAGTACATTCATTGCTATAAGTTTGACCTTTGGTTACACAGATTGGAGCCATTTCTGTGGTGCAAAACTGTAGATAATATGCAGGCAGAATCTAGTTTGGATGTTGAACATAGAGACAACAAAGCACTTCTCGGCAAGGAGGATTTGAACATGGAACATGATGTAGAGGCTGTGCTCCACTTCCGGACACAGCTGGGCTCTTAGAGCATGGTACATGTCCTCTCCCTCTGTGGGGCCACTTGGCTCTTCTACATGCTCAGTCCTGACTCAGTCTTGGGACCCACCCAGATCTGAGAGAGGAGAGATTGGAGATCCTGTTAGTGGTTCTCTAGAAACAGATGCCAATTTGGGGGATTAAATGTGCAAAGATATTGTGAGAGGAAACACGTGTGAGAGGAAATGAGGAGGGAGGTAGGAAGGCTGACCAAACCTTAGGAGTACAAACTCTTTCATAGTGAAGGAAACGGGAAGGGAGATTGGATGGAGGTATTCTAGAATGCCCTGCTCTCCAAGGAAGATTTGGAGACTGTCATGGAGTTCACGAGACAAAGTCAACCATCAGAGACGTCCCTTTCTACCATGAATGGTCCCATTGTGATGGATTTCAGAGTACAATGATCAGTTTGGGTTTTTGCATGATTATTATGTTCCCTGCAGTTAGGGGTCTGCAAGGGTCAGTATCATGGCCACTATAGAGATCTATCATCCTGCATCAGGGCTTTGGAATTACATCATGTTGGTTGCTAGTCTCCCATTAGTAACTCATATTAAGTTAAATTAATTGACTTATACATTTGTACAATATCAAGCAAAATTATAGAGAGAGCTTAAATACAAAATTAATTTCAGAAGCAGGAACTTCAGGGAAAGGTACTTTAGAATGGCCCCTAATTTTTTACAAAGATCTTATGGTTATTTTCTATCTATATTGTGCCTAAGTTATTTTGCTATCACTTTGTGATGGTTTCTTCATACCTTGGAAGAACAAATATGTACTACTGTGTGCTTACATCTTTTCATCGCAGAAAGTACATTCATTGTGATAAGTTTTTGCATTGGTTGCACAGACTGGATCCAACTCTTTGGTGCAAATTTGTAGAGGATCTGAATATAGTTTACAGTTCGGCTGTTAAACATAGAGAGACAACATAAAATTTATCAGGGAATGAACTCTGAATAAAATTTTATTTACTCAATATGAAATGACAAGCATCAAAATTGGAAAAATATAGTCTACATGTAGTTTTAAAAACTAATCTCTTATCACCTCACATCCGTCACAATGGCTATAATTAACAAGACAGGAAAGAACATATGTTGGAGAGGATGTGGAGAGAAGGGAACTCTCATACACTGCTGGTGGGAGTGCAAACTGGTGCAGCCACTATGGAAAACAGTATGGAGATTCCTCAAAAAATCAACGATAGAACTACCATATGATCCAGCTATTCCACTGCTGGGTATCTATCCAAAGAACTTGAAAACACCAATGCATAAAGATACATGCACCCCTGTGTTCATTACAGCGTTATTCACAATAGCCAAGACTTGGAATCAACCTAAGTGCCCATCAAGGGACGAATGGATAAAGAAGATGTGGTATATATACACAATGGAATACTACTCAGCCATAAGAAACGATGAAATCCAGCCATTTGTGACAACGTGGATGGACATTTCGGGTATTATGCAAAGCGAAATAAGTCAGAGGGAGAAGGTCAAATACCATATGATTTCCTTCATTAAGTAGTAGATAATAACAACAATAAACAAACACATAGAGACAGAGATTGGATTGGTGGTTACCAGAGGGGAAGGGGGAAAGGGGGAGGGCCAAATGGATAATTCAGCACACGTGTGTGGTGATGGGTTGTAATTAGTATTTGGGTGGTGAACATGATGTAATCTATGCAGAAATAGAAGTATAATGATGTACACCTTAAATTTATACAATGTTATAAACCAATGTTACTGCAGTAAATAAGAAATTTAAAAAATAAAAATAAAAATAAATTTAAAAAAAAGCTAATCTCTACAACACTAACACCTATAAAATTAACATATATCTCAATTAAAAAATAAAACATCATTAACAAAATAAACAAATGATTCTATAAAAGTAATAATACATTATTTCTAAAAAAAATAAAATAAAATACTATTAATGCTTTTACAAACCTGCTATTGTTTTTTAAAAAAGTCATAGAACTGGTTGAATGTGTTTTTTGCCCCCCCTTTTTCTCCTCAAAGCCCCAGTAGATAATTGTATGTCATAGTTGCACATCCTTCTAGTTGCTGTATGTGGGACTCGACCTCAGCATGGCCGGAAAAGCAGTGCATCGGTGCGCGCCGGGATCAGAACCCCGGTCCGCCAGCAGCGGAGCGTGCGCACTTAACCACTAAGCCACGGGGCTGGCCCCTGAATGTGTTTTTATAATTTAACAACCACCGTCCTCATGTCACTTCCCGTCTTTTTTCTTTCAAACTGAAGACAAAATCATAAAACTGAATTTTTCTATTTATCCTTGTCTTTTATTTATCCTTGTCTATTTATTCCCTTGTCTTTCTGATAATTTCACTATACATGTGTGTGCATGTCTATTTGTGTGTGTGTGTTTCTGTATGTGTGTATAAACATATGTAGATATAGATATAAATGCAATTTCTGTAGTGCTGATCAGTGTTGGTAATTTACATAAATAAACAATATTGTGTGTATGCTTACATCATCTGTTTTTCAAACTTCTTTGTGACTATGTTTATTCAGATATTTAGAGCTGTAGTTTAAATTTTTTCACCTCTATGTAATATTTCACTATTGAAATGAAAATTATCATTATTTTATCCACCTTTAAGTGTATACTTAGATTGGCTCTTTTTTACTTTTGTTTTGCTAAGATGAACACTTCTACTCTAAACACCCTTTGATCCTTCTCAGATGTTTGTATGAAACATTTATGCTCATTAATTGAATTTTTGTGTAATGGGTTATGTACATTTTTATGGTGTCTAGATAATGACAAATGGTTTTACATAGCTGCTAAGTTTCTATTTCTTGACTTTAGTGAAATAATAACACTTTTTTTTTTAATTTTTGGAAGATCTCTCAGTTGTACATTTTGTTTGATGAATTATGCTGTTAAAATTTACAATATAAAAAAGTTAATTGTTTATCTTTTTCAACTTCCATCAGTATTAACTTACCGGAAATCTGAATTCTGGTGCAGGTGCAAAAGAAGTTTCTGCAACCAACGCATAGATGAAAAGTTAAAAATTAAGAAGAAGATGATGAAGAAGAAGAAAGAGAAAAAGAAGGAGAAGGAGAAGGAAAAGGAGGAGGAAGATGGGGGTGGGGAGAAGAATTGTCCTTGGTAAACAGGGCCCATATTTCTTAATAGCAGACACCTATGCAAATTGCTTTCTCAAGACCCTGCAAATAATGAGGCAAGCTGTTCATGTCATTAGCAAAACAAAAAATTCACAAATTAATATCAAATTTGGAAGTATTTATTAATTCCATATTATTCTTTGTGAAAAATAATTTTATGTTTATTTTTTAATAATCTCTAACATCCTTCTTTGAAGATATCATTTTTCTTCTCCCCATTTTTATAGATGAGACATTCTAGACAGAGAAGACAATGCTTTACAGCATGTCACTTAAATATGAAGAAATCGATTAGTAGCTAATTAATCAGTGCTCTGATGTAAATGTGCATGTCTATGCAATACCTCACAGATGCCTTATTCTGCGATTCATGGTTCACCTTGACCTCTAAGAAGGATAACTATCACCAAAGGTGTCAATGTGTTCCCTTTTTAAACAAAGGCTTGTCTTAGGGGACTCAGAGTGGGTGATCAAAAAATCAGAATACTGGGGCCGGCCTGGTGGCGTAATGGTTAATTTCGCGTGCTCCATTTCAGTGGCCCACGGTTTACGGGTTTGGAACCTGGGCATGGACATACATCACTTATCAAGCTATGCTGTAGCAGTGACCCACATACAAAATGGAGGAAGATTGGCAACAGATGTTAGCTCAGGGCCAATCTTCCTCGCCAAAAAAAAAAAAAAAATCAGAATATTGAGCAATACCAGACCCAGAAGAGCTCATTCCTCCCCATCATTTGCATTTAACAACCATAGAATCTGACCTCCAAAAAGGAAAAAAAAAGAATTTAGGTAACGTTCTTTAGTCATAGATGAACAAAGAGTAAAGTTCTACCACCCATTCTAACCCACTGCTCTGTCTCCACTCGTCCACAACGGGAAACAAGAAAAAGCTATCCACTGAGGCAATTTTAAAAAAGCATTTATAACATGTCCATTTTCATTTTATCAGCTTAAGACTTACAAACCCGATTAAAAAAAAACTCCTCCAGGGGCCGGCCCCGTGGCGCAAGCTGTTAAGTGCGCGCACTCCACTGTGGCAGCCCGCAGTTCGTCGGTTCGGATCCCAGGTGCGCACCAACGCACCGCTTGTTAAGCCATGCTGTGGCGGCGTCCCATATAAAGTAGAGGAAGATGGGCACAGATGTTAGCCCAGGGCCAGTCTTCCTCAGCAAAAAAGAGGAGGATTGGCATTGGATGTTAGCTCAGGGCTGGTCTTCCTTACAAAAAAAAAAAAAAAAAGATCCTCCATTCCTAGATTACAGCAGTTGTTTCCTGTATTTTCTAAGATATGTGAAATGTTTCACCTTGGACTGGAAATTTTACTCACCAGAATAAAGAGGAAATGCCAAGGCAATGATGAACATAGCTTTGATCCATGATGAGAAGAAAGACATTTTATCAAGTCTGCGGAAGGAACCTTGGCACGTTTACAACACATAGCACAGGGACAAATTTCGTATTTCCAGATGAAAGTTTCTCATTGGTAAAGAAGCCACTCCATCCTCCTAGATTTCTAATTAAGGTGGACCATTCTCTTTTCTTCCCCCAACTCTCAGATTCAATAGGACATATATGTAAACAGAAGGCCTCCTAGAGACGTGAGAGCAATCCCAGGACAAGTCCTCTTCGCACATTTAAGGAGCTGTTCTTTCCCCAACCCTTGGCTCAGCCCACAAGGAGCCTGGCTGCATTTAAGGAAATATATCTCATTTTATCCTCAGAAAATAGAAAGAGTTATTTCAGGAAGGACTGAGCTGGAGCTGTCCTCACAGCAATGCCATACACCAAGGCTACCTTCATAAGTTTCCCACCTGACCTACCTGAAACAGAGAAGGCAGTGGAGAGTGAGATCTACGCTTCCAGGGACTGTGCCTATCTTGTTCACCTCTCCTTCTCAACCACTTCCACTCAGCTGAGGAGTCTCTTTTATTGGCCTGTTGGTGAGCAGCTTGATGGGGTAAAACAGATGACCCACGGCAGATGAGACCCTGAGGTATTCTGTGTTCTGCCTCACAAAGATCTATCCCAATAGATCTTCTCTCACAGGGGGTTTGGGACAATTTGATCTGATGAGAGGAAAGGTAACAAGAATAATTACAGATCCTATGATAGAGAAAATATATGTAAGCTTTCCAAGCTATTGAGTTGGAAAGGACAAGAGAATCAAAGCCAGCAAAGAAGGAGTTTTGTGAACTGTAGACAAACGCCCTTAGTATTTTGCAACACTAGAGCACAGTAGACTCAACTGGAGATTTGTTTTACATGTAAACTCTTCTTAAAGTTTAAATTGAAGTTTTTTATTTTGAGATAATTGTAGATTCACACACAGTTGTAAGAAACAATACAGAGAGTTCTCCTGTATCCTTTAACCAGTTTCTCCCAATGGGGACATCTTGTGAAATTATAGTACAAGTTCCCAACCAGGCGTTGACATCAGCTGGAGACCTTTTATCAATGTCCAGGCTCACCACCAAGATTGTGACTGATTGTTTGTACATGAGGTCAGGGCAACGGCATGTTTGAAAAGCTCCCAGATGGTTATCGAGGCAGCCAGCTTTGGAACCCAGCCTAGAGGATAGGATATGAATACTAGAAACAGAAGAGAAACAATTTATTGTGGTAATCATTCCTCAATATATATGTGCATCCAATCATCACGTTATATACTTTAAGCTTGCACAATGTTATGTCAATTATATCTCAATAAAACTGGGGGAAGAAAAAGGTTCACAGGGTGCTGGCCCGCCTGGTGGCCTAGTGGTTAAGTTCAGCGTGGTCCACTTTGGTGGCCCAGATTCGGTTCCCAGGCGCGGACCTACACCACTAGTTAGTCAAGCTGTGGCAGCAGCTCACATACAAAATAGAGGAAGATTGGCCACAGATGTTAGCTCAGGGTGGATCTTCCTCAGCAAAAAAACAAACAAACAAACAAATAAAAACCTCATGGGAGTGAGGTTGAAACCACATGGGGCAATACTTTAAATTACATATTAAATAAGGTGAGTGGGTGACATTGGAGGCTTTGAAGTAGGGTAAGATATAATCAGTCACAGTCTCCCTAATTAACTAATCTCCTTCACAGTCTGATTTCTGGAAAGAGTTGAAAGACCTGAGTTCAAATCTCATCTACCCCTGGGTAATCTTGACACAGTATTTAGATTTTATAATATACAACTTCTTTATTTTAAATGTGGGAGTACAAACTTCCAGTTGTAAAATAAATAAATTATGGGGATGTAATGTACAGCATACAGAATATAGTCAATAATATTGTAATAACTTTGTATGGTGACAGATGGTTACTAGACTTATCATGGTGATCACTTCATAATGCATATAAATGTCAAATATTATACACCTGCAACTAATATAATATTGTATGCCAACTATACTTTCATTAACAAAACACAAAAAATAAATGTGGGAGTAACCATTCCTGTCTCTTAGATGTTAGGGAAAAAATATTAAGACAGTCTGCCTTCAAGTCGAGTGTTAGATTTACATTTGCCATCCTAATTTAACCTGCTTTTTAGAGCAGTGGAAAAAGCTAGGATTCAGAAAGGAAACCTTGAGTGTAGCACTGTTCAATTCCAATTCAATGGAAGAACACAAAATCCGATGACTCCAGAAAGTGCTCCATTATTATAGTTAAGTGAATATTATTATTACAGTACATCTTTGAATTATTTACATAGTCACCATCAGAGGCATGTGACAAATCAATCCTTCTGGTGCAGGACATTTGAGGAAAAAGTAAACTGAAGCCTAGAGTTGAAATTATTGTGAAGCCGTTTACATCTCACATACTAGAATTCTCCTATGTGTAAATATTCATCAACAGAGATTAAGAGCAGGAAAAACCGCCTAAGAATCACAGCACGCTACAAGATTTGTGTTTTTTGTTTTTTTAAGTAGCCAGTAAAGGAAATGTTAGATGTGTGAAGTAAAAGTATCATGAAAAAAAAAAAGAATGTAGTATTCAACTTGCACCAGAGGTAAAGTAAGAAGAAGACTGTGTCTTTAACATAATAGAGATGTTGAAAGAGAGAGAAAGAAAAAATGGAAAGTAAGAGTAGTGTCCGGTCACCTCAGTGTCACTGTCCCATAATCTGTGGGCAAAGAAATCCACTATTTTGGGCAATAACGGGAAGGAGCTACCTGAATTTATCTAAACATGTAAAACACTAAGACTCGTATGAGACTTTCTCCCAGATTACTGAATAACGTGGGGTATTTTTTTTGTAAACTTCATACTGTTGAAAAGAGAATAACAAAAGTCCATGTTTACCAGTATTTCAAAGGAAACTGAAGTCTTCTAGTCTACCTCCTGTCTCAGAAGAGATTCAAGTGACTTGGCTCCATATACCATGTTTTAAAATGATTAATACAATGATCATTACAAATGTATCTGGGCCAGAATACTCTAATCCAACTTGTCCACTACAAGAAAACTCCAAAATGTTATGAAAATGTTTGTTCTACACCATGATGTTGCAATTGCAACCCCTACATCTTCTTAAGGAAATAATATTCTAAGAAAGAATCCTTTCACTTAGCATCCTATGCCATCATTTTATGATGAAAATTATGCTTAGTTAAATTATTTCAGAAATGGCTTTAATAGTAAAAATCAAGCCAAAACTTTCAAATAGAGGTGATCATGTTATTTGGCCTGACGAACAATTTATACTCAGTAATGGGACCTGATCCAACACAGGTGAGTTATTAATTATCAAAAGACCAAAAAAATAAAACAAAGGAACATTTTACTTTAAATACATTTGGGTCATAATTTTCTTTTAGGAGTTCAGAAATGCCTGCAAACCCTCTTAATTATATAGAGCCACAACTCCAGGTTGTCATAGCCATAAAAAGTTATTCAATAAAATTCAGCAGGCCTAGAACTTAACCCCATTGCTCAAAGGTAAAAAGAAAAAAAAAGAAAGAAAGAAAAAAACTGTTCTTGTTATACCAGATGGAGATAACATACTGACAGAACTAAGTATAGGAGATATAACTACTAAAGAATATGACTTTTAAAATTGTCTCATGTTTATTAAATTATAATTTGTATACAGCATAATTCAACTTTTATAGTTGCATAGTTCTATAAATTTAGACAAGCTTGTTCTAATTGTGTAGGCACCACCACAATAAAGATGAAGAATATTTTCATAACTCCGAAAATTTCCCTTGTGTAGTTTTATAGTCAATTCTTTCCCCTTTCTCTAGCACCTGCAAACCACTGAACTGATTTCTATCTCTTTACTATATTTGACTAATGTTATGTTGAAATAGATTTAAACTCATAAAAGACACAGAAATAATATAGTGCGTCCCTATCTTGTCTTATCTATCTTCCTCAATGATAAAATCTAATATAACCACAGCACAACATAGAAGAGAAACCAGCAAACTGACGTGGCACACTACTATTCACTGAGCTGAAGAGCTTATTCTGATTCCACCATTTTTAAAATTCACTCAATTTTTTGGTGTATAGTTCTCTAAAAAGTGTCTCATATACAGAATAACATAACTACTATCACATTCAGGATATAGAATTAGTCCATCACCGCAAATAAATTCCCCCTTGGTGCTCACTTTCTCTCAACAACCATAGCCTCTGGCGTTCACTCATCTTTTCTTCATCATTATAATTTGTCATTTTGAGAATGTTATATGAATGGAGTCATAGAATAAGTAAGATTCTGAGATTGGATTTTTGCCCGCCTCGTCATAATATACCTGAAATCCATTAAAGTTGGTGTGTGCATCATTAGTCTATTCCTCTTTATTTCTGGGCAATATTGCATTGCATGGATGTTTAAAATTTATCTACCCGTTCTTTTTTTTTTGTGTGTGTGTGTGTGTGTTTTATTTATTTTTTTTTTTAATTTTTTGTTTATTGCAGTAACATTGGTTTATAACATTGTAAAAATTTCAGGTGTACATCATTGTACTTCTATTTCTGCATGGACTACATCATGTTCACCACCAATATCTACCCGTTCTCCCATTGAAGGACATTTGGTTGTTTCCTATTTTGAGTTTGTTTGCTTGTTTTTTAGGTTCTACATATAAGTGATATCACACAGCATTTATCTTTTTCTGTCTTTTTTCACTTAGCATAATGCTTTCAAGGTCCATCCACATTGTCACAAATGGCAAGATTTCATTCTTTTTGGGGTTGAATTATGTTCCATTATACATATATATTCCATTATATATATTCCAGATATATATATATATGCCAGATATATACAAAATGGAATATATATTTATATATACCACATTTTCTTTATCCGTTTATTCATTGAGAAACATTTAGGTTGTTTCCACCTTTTCGGCTGTTGTAAATAATGCTGCAACAAACATGGGGGTGTACACATCTTTCGAATTAACGTTTTCGTTTTCTTCGGATAAATACTCAGAAGTAGAATTGCTAGATCATATGTTAGTTCTATTTTTAACTTTTTGAGGAACCTCCACACTGTTTTCTATAGTGACTGTGCCAATTTACATTCCTGCCAACAGTGCACAAGTGTTCCCTTTTCTCTGCGTCCTCGCCAACACTTATTTCTTGTCTTTTTGGTAATAGCCATTCTAACAGGTATGAGGTGATATCTTGTTGTGGTTTCGGTTTGCATTTCCCTGATGATTAGCGACATTGAGCACCTTTTCATGTACCTATTGGTCATCTATATGTCTGCTTTGGAAAAATATCTATTCAGATCCTCTACCTATTTTTTAACTGTACTGTTTGTTTTTTTGCTACTGAGTTATATGAGTCTTTTACATATTTTGGATATTAACTCCTTGTCAGGTATATGATTTGCAAATATATACTCTCGTTCCATAGGTTGCCTTTTCATTTTGTTGATGGTTTCCTTTGCTGAGCAGAAGACTTTTAGTGTGATGTAATCCTACTTGTTTATTTTTGCTTTTGTTGCCTTTGCTTTTGATGTCAAATCCAAAATGTCATCTCCAAGACTGATGTCAAGGAGCTCACCACCTATGTTTTCTTCTAGGAGTTTTATGGTTTCAGGTTTTGCATTCAAGTCTTTAATCCATTCTGAGTTAATTTTTGTATATGACTTAAGATAGTGGTCCAGTTTCATTCTTTTATATGTGGCTGTCCAGTTTTCCCAGTACCATTTATTGATGAGACTGTCCTTTCCCCATTGTATATTCTTGGCTCCTTTGTCATAAATTAATTGATCGTATATGCATAGGTTTATTTCTGAGCTCTCTATTCTGTTCCATTGATCTATTTGTCTGTTTTTTATGTCAGTACCATACTGTTTTGATTACTATAGCTTTGTCATATAGTTTGAAATCAGAGAGTGTATGCCTCCAGCTTTGTTCTTCTTGAGCTGAAACTTCTAATTGAGAGTGTAGGGATGTATAGATTAGAGGATAGAGATGCTCCTTTGAGGTGAATATCACCATAGGAGTAGCCTCTGGATTTTCTTTCACTCTATGTTGAGTCTCAACACTGGGATTTGTCTCAATGGTTAATATGCGAATCTGTTTATTTTCTCAGAACCTCACTACAAGGTCACTGAAGGGACTGAAAAGCATTCTTCCAAATGACTAAAACTATTCTTTAGTTTTCATTATTTAGTCTTCTTTAGTTTCAACTATTCATTCTTTTTTTTTTTTTTTTTTTTGTTAGGAAGATCAGCTCTGAGCTAATATCTGTGCTAATCCTCCTCTTTTTGCTGAGGAAGACTGGCTCTGAGCTAACATCTATTGCCAATCCTCCTCCTTTTTTTCCCCCCAAAGCCCCAGTAGATAGTTGTATGTCATAGTTGCACATCCTTCTAGTTGCTGTATGTGGGACGTGGCCTCAGCATGGCTGGACAAGCGGTGCGTCGGTGTGCGCCCGGGATCCGAACCGGGGCCGCCAGTAGCGGAACGCGTGCACTTAACCGCTAAGCCACGGGGCCGGCCCTCAACTATTCATTCTTTATATTGGCGTTTTGCACTTTGTCTGGTGAATAATTTTTCTCATAGTCAATGGGAAACTTTTGATCTTAGTAGTTGCCAAAAATTTGGTCAAAATAGAGACATCACTGATGATCATGTTAATAACTTATCTTAAAGCCACTCATCACCAATAGATGATGTAGGAGTTGCCATTAAGAAGCACTAGACTTAGAATTGATATATTGAATGGATTCCATATTCTCCCCTTTGAATGCTAAATGGCTTCATATGAGTCATTGCTCTTAGCCCACTTAAGTGTTCTCATTTACAAAGTGGGGAAATTACCTGTTTCTGACAGAGTTGTTGCTAGAGTTTTATAAGCTACCATACACCAGTGTTTGAAATATAGCCATACTCACAGTAGACATAAATACTTGTTGACTGAGATTAAATTTTTGGATTTTTCTTGGCCATTGAGATATAGTTTGGGTACACAGATAAACAACCACAAATACGTATGTTAGTTTTATTTACAGAGAATAAATGTCTTTATTCTATCAGCAGATTTTTCTTATCAAAGAAATAGCCATTTAACTTTTTCTTTAATTTTCTGCTTTGTTTACAGGTATTGTCTCTGGGGTTTATGAAATTATGACAGTAAACTCTCTTTTGATTATTAAAAAAATCAAAGTTTTGTATTCATCATGGCATCAAATACATGGTTGCATACGTTATTTTCTCCAGCGGCACAGTGCAGACTTATGAGCAGTGGCAGGAGTTAGTGAGATATGTTCAGAGCTGGAATGTTGGGAGAAGGGTGTGAGTGATGGGGAAGAGGAGACTGCTTGACAAATAAGCATCAAAAGAACTAAATGTAACAGTGAAAAAGGAATACAAATGTTGACCAAACTAGCCCTTGCAAAGGAGCAAAAGAAGACAGGTCAGGAAAGGAAGGAGTGATCAAATAAAGGTTACAAGAGACTAGAATTCTCTGTAAAATTAAATTGCCAGGTGTGTGGATGTGAATTCATATGAGAACTAAGAGATTAGGCAATGAGCATCAGTGTGTGTTACAGAGTGGTGTTTTGTTTCCTGTAAAACAATTTCAGGTAATGACAAAATGCTATATATGGTGGGGGAATAGATTCAAGAAGTTAGTATCTGTGGAGTTGCAGAAAGAGGAAGAACGTTCACAGGTCCTGATTTGTGAAGGGGCTTAACTGATTCCAGTAATGGAAAGATCTCTGTGGCCAGAACATAGAAAGTTAAAGAGATCCAGGCAGAGGATGACTCTGAAGAGATAGGAAGGAGCCAGGGGCATGCTAGGCTCATGGGCTGTTAAGGATTAGGGCGTTGACCTTAAGGAAAAAATGGGCAGTGTTTTTAGCAAAGGTGCAGGGTATCAATACAAACTCTTGGGAACTATCAAAAGTGACTATAGTCAGACCACCTAGCAGAACACTGCAATTATCCTTCAGGAAGCAACAGTAGCTCAGACTAGGACAGTGGAAATGGAAATAGAGATGTGAACAGGGTTTGTGGCCTGATACTTTTATTCATTTATTCAAAAAGATTTACAGAGCCCTTTCTATGTGCCAGTATTCTACTATTCAAATAGTCTAAGAAGAACTAAGATAGTAAATCAGGATATTCACTGTCCGAGGTAAATGACGGTCACGTATAGTTAGTGTTCTTGGTATTGTTCTTATTATTATTTATCTAATAATGTCTTTGACTTTTATAGCCCTTCTGTCACAAATACCCCCTGATGATAGCTTATCCCACATTATATGAGCCTGTCTGTGGCTCAAATGGCTCAAACACACATTAACATATGTGTTTTTTGCATGGAATTTAGGTAAGCAATAAAATCTGCATATCTGCTTTTCATTTGTCATAAAGCCTCATTCAAGAATCCCAAGGAAGTCAATACTGGCATTCATTAACACAATCTCCTCACTTAAAGAACTTAAGCACAAGGTCCATATCCATGTAAAGGAACCAGCATTCCTGAAGGTGGTTTTCGTGGTGCTATGCTTATAGTTATTTTCATTAATCAGCATGCCACATCAAATTAATTCAATGAATGACATTTAATTAGGCTGTTAACAGCAGTACATATAGATTAATCACTTCAAGACAACTTTTTGGCTTCTATTTTCATTATATGAAGTTATATATTCATTACAAATGTATTTTGTTCTGTTGGCATGGCACATTTCTTTGAGTTTCCTTTCCATACATTTTAATTAATCCATAATTGCAAATTACCCAGGAAAAACAAAATTACTGCAAGTAAAATTAAACAGTACAAAGCTGACATATATCATAAATATTGTGCTTTGAATTGTATTTCAGAAAATTCTGTTATGCTATTAACTTCAATTAGGCTTTATTTTCATTCATTCTCTTGATCACAAAAAAAGCATTCAATTAAATCTTGTTTAAAGATGTAACCTACTAAAGGTTCCAGTTAGAATCAAGCGTTAGAATAAAAAAAATGTTTCCCTTCCTATGGAGATGATTCAAACTATCATGGTTTTCTGTAATATTTGGACAGCAGCAACAAAGTTCTGATGGGTTCTTGGGAATATATGGAAGGAGATGTGAGGGATTGTGAAAATATACTCTCAGTGCTTAGAAACAGCGAGAAGTATAGAAAGGAGAGACAATACTAGACGAGAAAAGCCCAAGGAAATTAAGTTCAATAGAAGGATTGCCAGAGGTGGAGAAGTGTCATAGAGAACCTGTAGGTCCATCAAGCATTGACAGGAGAGCCTGTTCTTCTCCAGATGCCGGCTAAAAGGCAGGAAGAAACATTTGCAAGGAATCCAGGATCAGAAAGTATTCAAAGTCTGGTTGAGATATCAGCAATCCTCTGAGATAAATCCCACCAGGATCTTCCGGAAGACATAGTCCCCATTGTAGATTGGTTGTTTGTAAAGCCGCAAAACCAGCATGAGTAACATCAGGACCAAGACAGCAGGACACAAGGCAGAAAACTATCAGACTCTACAGAATTAAATAGGCAATGACATTACTTGATTTTGAGGCAGAGAAGGCTGGCTCTTGCCCTTACAAACACTCTTTTTCCACATCAAAATGCGTGCTTATAGAAGTGCATTGAGCAAGCAAGTGTGGTTTCATTGGCTTAGAGAAGAGAAAGGATAGCTACAGAGCCTGGGCACTAGGCAGTTCCTAGACCTTTAAAAAGTCGATTTCAGCATGCTTAGTTCTTTAGATAAAAGCCTCATTGGAGAATCATGGTGGCCTCATACAGGATTTCTTATGTAATAATCTACATGTTTTCTTTCTCTTTTTAGACAGTGTCATGACAACCTTAAAATTAGTCCTCATTCTCCACGCTAATTCCTTGATGTAGCTTTATCTCTGAAAGGACTCCTCCTGCCCTTCCTATTTTGTTGAAAGTATCTTTGGTTTTTCTACGCTTTTTGCATAATGTGAGGAAACTCAGCATACACAAAATCTCATCTTTATGTTTTTTGGATATTAAGGTTCAGAAATTTTTTAAATCAGCATTTCTTACTCTACATGTTTTTAATGAATCTCCTGCTTTAGAAAACACAGAACATAAATGATTTCCTATGAAAATAATGACGAATGAAAAAGATTAACCATGCAAAAATTTAGCATTTCTTGTTATTGCACTCTAGCTCCCTGAGTGAAGAACACTATGGATACTGAAGAGATTTGATTACGATTAAATGAGAACCGGTCTTTGTACAAAGCTCTTATAAGAAAACTATATTGAAAAATTACTTATATTTCAGGAACATTATAGTTACTCAAGAAGTGATGTAAGTGAGTTTTATAGTAACTAATATTAGATTATGCAAGTTCTATTTTAAGTTAACCATTAATGTAAACCCCATGAACCACACTATCTCAGTGTATTGAAGTAGTGTTTTGTTGCCTTGTGTTATATTCTTAGCCTTTAAGAAAGGTAGTACAAGAAAGATTGAATTGCTGTTAAGATTTTTTTGACAAACCAAGTGGAATTCTTACTAATGTAATAAGTCCAATTATCAAAACTGTGCTAAGAATTTTTGGATTTATTTCGTTTAGTCCTCATAGGTATGTGAAGCAGGTGTAATAAAATCCACTTTTTTAAAAATGGAGAGTTGGGTTTTAGGGATTTTAAATATACTAAAATATTCTATTCTGGTATTAAAGGTAATTTTTATTAGACAGCATAACTCTTTCTATGAAGTTAAGGAGCAGAGAGCCTTCCCAAAGTGAGTTTCCATCGTGATAAGCTGAACACCTTTGCCTTAAGGGGAAAATACACAAGAGTGTACATACAACCTCATTGTCTGGTTGAATAGATGCATAACAAATTATACATACAAAGCATCCTTAATAAATATTTTTCGATTTAAAGCTTTTTTTCAACTTTAATAACTCATATAAATACTTCAATGATCTCTTTCAGTTTGTACCCATAAACATCATGTCATAGTTTGTTTTCTTCTTTTCCTATCTTAATCCGGAACAGCATTTATCTTCAGAACTCTGACATTTCCTGCAGAAACGCAGACAGTATAATCACCAAACCTGCCTTTAGATTCACACATACTGTTTCACTTCCTACAAATCAGACTCTGTTTGGCTGGGCCTACAAAAATATTTCTTCATTCCCTAGCTGGCTTTCTGAGTTTTGACTTGTCATCTGCGTTTCTTGTCTACCAGGACCTTTTTGAGTACAAGATCTTAGAAAATTCACTTTATTATAGAGTTTTGAGAGATAAGGGAAATTAGAGGTATTTAGTCTCTTACTTCCAAATCTTATACAGTGGAGATATTAAGAAGACCGTCTGAATTTAGGTGTGTGTGGCAAGTGGGAGGCTGAGGTTTCCTTACCTCCAGTTCAACCAGAGCAGATCATATTTTGCTTGTTTTGTATATATATATTTTTGTGTGTGTGTGAGGAAGATCAGCCCTGAGCTAACATCCATGCCAATCCTCCTCTTTTCGCTGAGGAAGACTGGCCCTGAGCTAACATCCCTGCCTATCTTCCTCCACTTGATGTGGGACGCCGCCACAGCATGGCCTGACAGGCGGTGCGTCGGTGCGCGCCGGGGATCCAAACCCGGGCCGCCAGCAGCGTAGCGCGTGCACTTAACCACTACGCCACAAGGCCGGCCCCAGTTTTGTATCTTTTTAAAAATATTAATCTAGTTGCATGGTTTCCAAAGATGAATGCTTGAAGATGATCCAATACTAATTTTTTTTTTTTTATTTTTTGTTTATTGCAGTAACATTGGTTTACAACATTGTAAAAATTTCAGGTGTACATCATTGTACTTCTATTTCTGCATGGACTACATCATGTTCACCACCAAAATACTAATTACAACCCATCACCACACACGTACCGAATTATCCCTTTCACCCTCCTCCCTCCCCCATTCCCCTCTGGTAACCACCAATCCAATCTCTGTCCCTATGTGTTTGTTTATTGTTGTTATTATCTACTACTTAATGAAGGAAATCATACGGTATTTGACCTTCTCCCTCTGACTTATTTCACTTTGCATTATACCCTCAATGTCTATCCATGTTGTCACAAATGGCTGGATTTCATCGTTTCTTATGGCTGAGTAGTATTCCATTGTGTATATATACCACAGCTTCTTTATCCATTCGTCCCTTGATGGGCACTTAGGTTGCTTCCAAGTCTTGGCTATCGTGAATAAGGCTGCAATGAACACAGGGGTGCATGTACGTTTGCAAATTGGTGTTTTCAAGTTCTTTGGATAAATACCCAACAGTGGAATAGCTGGATCATATGGTAGTTCTATCGTTGATTTTTTGAGGAATCTCCATACTGTTTTCCATAGTGGCTGCACCAGTTTGCACTCCCACCAGCAGTGTATGAGAGTTCCCTTCTCTCCACAACCTCTCCAACACATGTTGTTTCCTGTCTTGTTAATTATAGCCATTCTGACGGGCGTGAGGTGATATCTCATTGTAGTTTTGATTTGCATTTCCCTGATAGTTAGTGATTTTGAACATCTTTTCATGTGTCTGTTGGCCATCTGTATATCTTCTTTGGAGAAATGTCTGTTCAGGTCTTTTGCCCATTTTTTAATTGGGTTGGTAGTTTTTTTGTTGTTGAGATGCATGAGTTCTTTATATATTTTCGAGATTAAGCCCTTATCAGATATATGGTTTGCAAATATCTTCTCCCAATTGTTAGGTTGTCTTTTCGTTTTGTTGATGGTTTCCTTTGCTGTGCAGAAGCTTTTTAGTTTGATGTAGTCCCATTTGTTTATTTTTTCTATTGTTTCTCTTGCCCGGTCAGATGTGGTGTTTGAACAGATGTTGCTAAGACCGATGTCGAAGAGCGTACTGCCTATGTTTTCTTCTAGAACTTTCACAGTTTCAGGTCTTACATTCAAGTCTTTAATCCATTTGGAGTTAATTTTTGTGTATGGTGTAAGGTAAGGGTCTACTTTCATTTTTTGCATATGGCTATCCAGTTTTCCCAACACCATTTGTTGAAGAGACTTTCTTTTCCCCATTGTATGTTCTTGGCTCCTTTGTCAAAGATTAGCTGTCCATAGATGTGTGGGTTTATTTCTGGGCTTTCGATTCTATTCCATTGATCTGTGTGTCTGTTTTTGTGCCAGTACCATGCTGTTTTGGTTACTATAGCTTTGTAGTATATTTTGAAATCAGGGAGTGTGATACCTCCAGCTTTGTTCTTTTTTCTCAGGATTCCTTTAGCTATTTGGGGTCTTTCGTTGTTCCATATAAATTTTAGGATTCTTTGTTCTACTTCTGTGAAAAATGTTGTTGGAACTTTGATAGGGATAGCATTGAATCTATAGATGGCTTTAGGAAGTATGGACATCTTAACTATGTTAATTCTTCCAATCCAAGAGCACGGAATATCTTTCCATTTCTTTGTGTCTTCTTCAATTTCTTTCAGAAATGTTTTATAGTTTTCGGTGTACAGATCTTTCACCTCTTTGGTTAAGTTTATTCCTAGGTATTTTATTCTTTTTGTTGCAATTGTAAATGGGATGGTATTCTTAATTTCTCTTTCTGCTACTTCGTTGTTAGTGTACAGAAATGCAACTGATTTTTGTATGTTGATTTTGTATCCTGCAACTTTACCATATTCGTTTATTACTTCTAAAAGTTTTCTGGTGGATTCTTTAGGGTTTTCTATATATAAAATCATGTCATCTGCAAATAGTGACGGTTTCACTTCTTCCTTTCCAATTTGGATCCCTTTTATTTCTTTCTCTTGCCTGATTGCTCTGGCTAGGACTTCCAATACTATGTTAAATAGGAGTGGTGACAGTGGGCATCCTTGTCTGGTTCCTGTTCTTAGAGGGATAGCTTTCAGTTTTTCACCATTGAGGATGATATTAGCTGTGGGTTTCTCATATATGGTCTTTATTATGTTGAGGTACTTTCCTTCTATACCCATTTTATTCAGAGTTTTTATCATAAATGGATGCTGGA
This sequence comes from Ceratotherium simum simum, assembly GCF_057802395.1. NCBI lineage: Eukaryota > Metazoa > Chordata > Mammalia > Perissodactyla > Rhinocerotidae > Ceratotherium > Ceratotherium simum. The sequence goes on from NC_141903.1 coordinate 28,932,874, forward strand.
TCTTGTCAAATGCTTTCTCTGCATCTATTGAGATGATCATGTGATTTTTGTTCTTCATTTTATTAATGTGGTGTATTACGTTGATTGATTTGCGAATGTTAAACCATCCCTGCATACCTGGAATAAATCCCACTTGATCATGGTGTATAATCTGTTTAACGTATTGTTGTATGCGATTTGCTAGTATTTTGTTGAGGATTTTCGCATCGATGTTCATCAGTGATATTGGCCTGTAATTTTCTTTTTTTGTGTTGTCCTTGTCTGGTTTTGGTATCAGGGTAATGTCACCTTCGTAGAATGAGTTAGGAGCTTCCCCCTCCTCAATTTTTGGAAGAGTTTGAGAAGGATAGGTATTAAGTCTTCTTTGAATGTTTAGTAGAATTCACCAGGAAGCCGTCTGGTCCTGGACTTTTATTTTTAGGGAGGGTTTTGATTACTGTTTCGATCTCCTTACTGGTGATTGGTCTATTCAAATTCTCTACTTCTTCTTGATCCAGTTTTGGAAGGTTGTATGATTCTAAGAATTTATCCATTTCTTCCAGATTGTCGAATTGGTTGGCATATAGTTTTTCATAGTATTCTCTTATAATCTTTTGTATTTCTGAGGTGTCTGTTGTAACCTCTCCTCTTTCATTTCTGATTTTACTTATTTGTGCCTTCTCTCTTTTTTCTTGGTGAGTCTAGCTAAAGGTTTGTCAATTTTGTTGATCTTTTCAAAGAACCAGCTCTTGGTTTTATTAATTTTTTCTATTGTTTTTTGGTCTCTATTTCATTTATTTCTGCTCTGATTTTTATTATTTCCTTCTTCTACTGATTTTGGGCTGTGTTTGTTCTCCTTTTTCCAGTTCCTTTAGGTGCATTGTTAGATTGTTTATTTGAGATTTTTCTTGTTTGTTGAGATAGGCCTGTATTGCTATAAACTTCCCTCTTAGAACCGCTTTTGCTGTATCCCATAAATTCTGGCATGTCGTATTTTCATTTTCATTTGTCTCCAGGTATTTTTTGATTTCTTCTTTGATTTCTTCGTTAACCCAATCGTTGTTCAGTAGCATTTTGTTTAATCTCCACGTATTTGTGGCTTTTCTGATTTTCTTCCTATAGTTGATTTCTAGTTTCATACCGTTGTGGTCAGAAAAGATACTTGGTATTATTTCAATCTTCTTAAATTTATGGAGACTTGTTTTGTGGCCTAATATGTCATCAATCCTGGAGAATGTTCCATGTGCATTTGAAAAGAACGTGTATTCTTCGGTTTTTGGATGGAATGCTCTGTATATATCTACTAGGTCCATCTGTTCTAGTGTGTCGTTTAAGGCCAATGTTTCCTTATTGATCTTGTGTTTGGATGATCTATCCATTGGTGTAAGTGGAGTGTTAAAGTCCCCTACTATTATTGTGTTACTGTCTATTTCTGTTTTTATGTCTGTTAATAATTGCTTTATATATTTAGGTGCACCTACATTGGGTGCGTAGATATTTACAAGTGTTATATCCTCTTGTTGGATTGTTCCCTTGATCATTATGTAATGCCCTTCTTTGTCTCGTTTTACAGTTTTTGTTTTAAAGTCTATTTTGTCTGATATGAGTACTGCTACCACAGCTTTCTTTTCATTGCCATTTGCGTGGAGTATCTTTTTCCATCCCTTCACTTTCAGTTTGTGAGTGTCTTTAGGTCTGAAGTGTGTCTCTTGTATGCAGCATATATATGGGTCTTGTTTTTTTATCCAGTCAGCCACCCTATGCCTTTTAATTGGAGCATTTAGTCCATTGATGTTTAAAGTAGCTATTGATAAGTATGTACTTACTGCCTTTTTTTACCTTTTTTTTTTTTCCCTCAGTGTTTTAGTAGTCCTTCTCTGTTCCTTACTTCTTCTATACAGAATTGATGGTCACTTTAGTTTGACCTCTGTCTGAAAGCTGTACTCTTTAACTACCCTCCTCCCTCCTTTTATGTTGTTGATATCATATCTAACCTCTTTTTTGTGCATTTGTATCCATTACGTTCTAATCGTGGAAATAGATAATTTTTCCTATTTGTGGTCTTCTCTTTTCCCCTTAAATCAGTCCCTTTAACATTTCTTGTAACACTGGTTTCTTGGTGACAAACTCCTTTAATTTTTGCTTATCTGGGAAAATTTTGATCTCTCCTTCCATTTTGTACGATAACCTTGCTGGGTAGAGTATTCTTGGCTGTAAGTTTTTTCCTTTTAGCACTTTAAATATATCGTGCCATTCTCTTCTAGCCTGTAAGGTTTCTGCAGAGAAGTCAGCTGATAGCCTTATGGGGTTTCCTTTGTACGTAACTTGACATTCTCTTGCAGCTTTTAGGATTCTCTCTTTATCTTTAATTCTGGACATTTTGATTATGATGTGTCTTGGTGTGGGCCTCTTTGGGTTTATCTTGTTTGGGGCTCTCTGTGCCTCCTGTACCTGGATGTCTGTTTCCTTCCTTAGGTTAGGGAAGTTTTCATCTATTATTTCTTGAAATAGATTCTCTGCCCCCTTGTCTCGTTCTTCTCCTTCCGGGACACATATAACACAGATGTTAGTGCGCTTGATGTTGTCCCAGAGGTCCCTTAGACTGTCCTCACTCTTTTTAATTCTTTTCTCTTTTACCTGTTCACCTTTGGTAATTTCTTCTACTCTTTCTTCCAGCTCACAGATCCGTTCTTCTGTATCCTCTACTCTGCTTTTGAGTCCCTCTAGTGAATTTTTCATTTCCAGTATTGTATTCTTCATTTCTGATTGGTTCTTTTTTATATCTTCCATTTCTTTGTTGACATTCTCACTGAGTTCATCTATTCTTCTCCCCAGATCAGTGAGCATCCTTAACACTCTTAGTTTGAACTCTCTGTCGGGTAGGTTGCTCATTTCTGTTTCACTTAGTTCCTTTTCTGGGGTTTTGCCCTGTTGCCTTACTTGGAATGTATTCTTTTGCCTCCTCATTTTGCCTCTTTCCCTGTGCTTGTGTCTACGTATTAGGTAGGTAAGCTGGCGGCTTGTGAAGGCGGCATTTTTCCTCTCTAGAAGGGAGTCTCTGCCTCTTCTACCCCAGTTAGGATTGTCCGTTGTTGCAGGAGTTCCTCTCATCCAGTTTTCAGTTCTGTCTCAGGGGTAATTTTTCCACGAGTAGTTGTAAATTGGCTGTGTCCACGGGAGGAGGTGAGTTCAGAGTCTGCCTACGCCGCCATCTTGACTCCGCCCAATACTAATTTTTATATTCTTTTTAATTTCTATTTTTATGTTCCATATTGTTCACAATATATTTCTGCAGAAATAATGTATAAAATTAAAATAAATATACATATATTTGGGAGGTATGTTATAAAAAAGTTTTACTTATCTTATGATATCAAAAATGCTTGGAGAAAATTGATCCCTGGTTTAGTCCAATGCTCGTTTTTGTATAGGTAACGCAAATGAAGCCCAGAGAGAGGAACTTACATAATGATAGGTATGACAGAATAGGATCTAGAGATCAGACATCCTAATACTCAAGTTTATCACTTTAGTTCCTCTTCCTGTCATCAAACGTCATATTATTTTTCCTATTCCATGATTGGAATTAATACCAGATTCTACATAGGAATGAAGAATACAAGAAATTATAATCAAGTTAATTTTAAAAAAGACATTTGTAGTCTTATGTAAATTTTTTGAAAAAAATTCATTGCTCAGAGCTTTAATTATAACTATAACTTATGTGGTTTATAGCATATATAGAAGGAAAATGAATACCAATAAAGGCTGAAAGCAGATAAATGGAAGTATACTGTTCCAAACTCCTCATTAATAAGTGTAAGTATAATGGAATGAAATTATTTGAAGGAAGACAAAGATGTGTTAAAGATATATACTATATACCCTAAAACTATCACTAAAAAAAGCTGCAAAAACATAGAGTTGTATCCTATAAGCCAACAAAGTAGAGAAAATGGAATCATAAAGATACTAAATTAATCCAAAGAAAGAGTAAAATAAAATGGGAACAAATAGGAAATTATTGACAAATAGAAAATAAACTTTAAGATGATAGCTATAAACCTGACCATATAAATAGTCACATCAAATGTAAATGGTTAAACATCCCCAATTCAAAAGCAGAGATTATAGGATTGGATCAGATAGCAAGACAAACAAATGCTGCTTAAAGAGAAACCCATTAAATACAAAGATAAAAATAGATTAAAAGTAGAAGGATAAGAAAAAATATACTGTGCTAACACTAATGAAAAGAAACCAAGCTAGAGTGATGATATCAATATAGGACAACGTAGATCAGAGAACATAACATTACAAGGGACAAAGTAGGTCATTTTATGATGATAAGGGAGTCAATTCATCAACAATATTTAACAATCCTAAATATTTATCAACCTAATAACAGAGCTTCCACATAAATGAAGGAACAGCTAATAGGTTAGTGAGGAGAAGCAGACAAATCCACTATTTTAGCTGGAGATATCAGTATCCTTTTCTGAAAAATTAATAGAACAAGTAGAGAGAAAATCAGTAAAAATATAAAAGACTCAAAGACTACTATCAACCAACTTAACTGAATCTGCATTGATAGAACATATCACCTAACAACCACAGAATAATCATCTTTTCAACTGCACATAAAAAAAAAAAATATATATATATATATATATATACCAGGATAGACCAAATTTTGAGCTTTAAAAACAAGACAAAAAATATTAAAATGGATCCAGCCATTCAAATTACATTCTTGTACCAATGATATTAAATTAGAAATTGCTAATAGAAGATATCTGGGAAGTCCCTAAATATTTGAAAACTCAACAAAACACTTCAAAATAGCCCATAGGTCAAAGAAGTAATCTAAAAGGAAAATTAGAATGTTCGTGCTAGGACTAGTTCCTGTCAAAAGAATCAGGCACACTATCTTTACCCATCTTAAGATGGAGTAGGGGAGGCAGATGTCAATCAATAATTTGTACAGTTACAAGTGGTCTATGTTATAAAGAGACAGTATATCGTGTATTCATAGGATGATATTATATACCAAGGAGGACAGTGGATATCATCAAGGAAGTCATCCCTGAATAAAGTATACTTAAAGTGCTTAACAAAGACTAAGTGAAGCTTAAATAGACAAGATAGGGTACGGGATAGTGTGTTGAGTTTTTGAGAGCATGAAATGTACACAGAACTTGTTTGGAGGAATCATGGAAATTTCCAGAATTGGAAAAAAAAAAGGCCATCAGGTCTGAATTACAGCTTAAAAGGAGAAATTTAATATAAGAAATATTTTAGTACACTGAATATCTTACAGATAGGTATAGAATGTGGAAGTTGTCCCAAATATTAGGGGCCCAAGAGTTATAAGCTGGGATAGCAGTAGTGATGTTATAAGATTTATATTTCAAATAGATCACTCTTGCTGATCTATGAGGAATGGATTTGAAAGATTAAAAGTAAAGGCATCCAAACCATTTAGGGAGATATTGCAGTGTTTTGAGAAGAGATAATAAATGGTAGCATACACTAAAATACAGGCAGTTAAGAAGGAGATAAGTTAACAGCACCTGGTACTCTCCTGCATTAATCACTCATTGATTCATTCACTAAAATGATCTTTACTGAATTCCTTCTGTGTACAAAAAATGCTAAAATTTTCTCCTTCAAGATGCTCATTGTATATTTGAAAGATTCCATTAACATCTTAATTATCATCAAATGCCTCTTTGTAGTGAACACAGTCTAATTGTAGTGAACTTCCTCAATTGTGGCTCGCACCACAGAATACTTTTCTGAGATAATTCCGATGGTAAAACTTACAGAAATAGCTATTTTTGTTGTGTGTGTGCAAAAAATCTGGGTAAATATAGAACTTCATTACATCTTTTACCCTTAAGTATTTAAGAAAAAGTTACAAATGCTGTGTATGCAATGGAATCAGTGTGTCTGAAGGCTGAGGTCTAGGCACAAGCAAATAAACTGAATGAAACTAAACTAACTTATTAAAGATAAATAACAAATAAATCCTGAGGTATTTTCCAGAATTAAATTCCATTCTTCCTATGAGCATATATTAATTTTAAAATAATTGATTTACTTCTTACTATATGAGGTGCTTTGCTCAGAGCTCAGTCATTTCACTTAATCTTCCATTAAATCAAATCATAAGGAAACAGCCTGGAGGACTGGACAAAGAAGAGCAAAGTTTACTTAGATTCTATCAATTTGAACTTGGGGTTGAGTTTCTGGCTGAATCCTTATATTCCATGAGCCAAATGTCTGAGGGGATCCCACAATTGATCTCTGAGTTTTCTTCATTGCCAGTTAGATACAGGACAGAATGCCCTTAATAATATGCCTTTTAATAATCTACATTTCCCTCAATTATAGCTTTCTGCATCTTTTCTTCATCACTTTTCCAGACCATAACTCTCCATAACACATTAGGCTTCTATTGTTTCCCTCTCCTTAGATTAACCACTTATCCTGTCTGATACCACAGCTTCTCTCTACACTTGGGTCTGGGCCATGTGCTCTATCCCGTTGTATGCTTTCCTGCTACGTTTGTTGTGTTGCATCTATATATTCCAAATATAAATTGCCAACTTAGTTCCTTACTGCTAAGTAGGGTTCCCTTGGACATAAAAGTACTTGCATTCATCACTGACCTCCAGATCTTGCTCAACCCCTCTGATATCACTTTCATTAAACCATCCTTTTTACCAGCTCTGATCCCACCATTATGTCAGGACTTATTCACTTTGTTGAGCCCTATGTTGCTAACCAATATGATTAATATCCTGGTAAGGGCCTTCTAATCATCTGGGTTTTAGACCATGCCAGACTTAAAACACAACTTCAGATAATATACAATAAATTTCTACATTTCAATATCTGTAGATCAATGGTTTTAAAATCTATCTGTGCTCATATATCCCTTCAAGAATCTAATGAAAGTTTTGGACACTCTTAAGAAAAAAGTACACAGAAAATTTATTTTGCATATGGTTACATGGATCCTCTGGAGACAATCAATGCATCCTTAACAAATCTCAAATCAGTTTCACACCAGGTGGCCAGAGACTACCTTCATTAGAATCACCTGGAATGTGGTTTAGAACTGCAGTTTCTCTAGCTCTGTCAGAGACCTATAGCATCAGTATTTCTAAAGTGGGGAATCTTTATTTTTTACATGCAATCCTGAGATTTTTATATCTATTAGGGTTTACAAATTGCTGCTGTAGGTCCTGAAGTATCAGCCATTTGGGCACTTTGGGAACAGATGGATCGTAGATACAAAGTTTGGGAAAGTCTAGAAAATAAACAATCTCAGAAATCAGAAGCTACCCTGGAACTGATTTTATTTGCAATGGAACAAACTTGAAAATAAGGTGGGATCCATCATATCTGTGAGACTCATGCCGACCTCAGTGGAACTCCCAGGGAAATCTATTGTTTAAGAGAATTGAAAGTAGATTTTGAGGTTCCAGGTCATTTGGATATGGTAGAAGCTTAGCAATTCCCTTCATGTTTCAGACACAGTTTCCCCTTACTCAACCTGAAAACAAGATAATGAGAGAAATCAAGGACCAAATAAATTGTGGCACCACCAAAGAGAGGAAAGGCGATTATTTAAAAAGCACGTGTGAGAAAAGCAGGCCTAGGCTCTGGCTCGCTGGTGTCCCATTCACTACTCTGGGAATTCGTGCACTTTGTGCCAGTCCTTTCTTGTCCCCGGGCCAGGTGCCTTATCTGTAAAATGAGAGAATGGGAATCTGATGTTCCCTCCAACTCTAGCTTTTACAGCTATAGGCGACACTTACGTTTAACCTTGGTTTGTTTCTGCAATAACAATTTACCAAGTGCTTAATAAATTCTGAAACTATCAAAGAGCAGAGAAGTATAATTTTTACCTTATTCCTACCTTCATGAATGAACATTCATTAATTTTGAAAGTTGAGACATCTAACTCTTTCTTAACTACATGTTGTAATTTTAAACAGCCTTATAATCATCTTATTTCTTGCAGATAGGCAGAGTGTAACTCTTAAAGGTTGGCATGCTCACCAAATCCAACCTTTAGTATTGTTATTTAAGTTTAAAATATATTTTAGTAGTCAACCCTTAGTAACCCATGGGATTCATAGTCCTCTTTACCCTCTGATACATTTTATTTGTTTGCTGTCTTCTACCACAAAAATGAAAGCTCCATTGAAGCAGAAAGCAAGAAATTCTGTGAGTTTGCTCATGACCTTACCTCCAGTGCTTAGAGCAATGCCTAGTACATAGTGGATGTTTAATGAATATTTGGCAAATGAATGACTCAATAATAAATTTACTCCTACTCAAAAAGCTGAATGTATCACATTCTCTCAGAAAATGACTGAATTTACTGTTCAAGGATTAAGTATCATTTTATGTTTTCTTTGGAAAAACCCCCAAGGCACTATTGAGAGAAAACTACAGAGACACAAAGAGAAAGGTTCTTTTACTCCCTTTGGATCAGAATAGTTCCTCCTGATACAAAGAAACATAAAGCCCTCTTACCTTTTTGCTTGATTAAATACACAGTGGTTACCATAGGTTTTTCCATCCGAACCACAGACTGGTTTGTAGATGGATGGACATGCTATATTTCCAGTTGAGTTCTTGCTGCTGGTACTGCCAGTCTGCAGCAATATGAAAGACCGCTAGGTCAATATGGGAAACTCAATTTAATTCTGATATTGTAATAAAACAAATATTTATTGCTATTGATTATTGATTAAGCATCGTACTAAACCAATCATTGTATTGATCCTTTGTATTTTAATTTAATCCACGCAACAATACTGAAAGAAGAGTATATTTGGCCCCATTGCATAGTTGCAGGCCTACAGTGCACGTAAGTGACAAGCCCAAGACCAGATATGGATCAAATACCCAAGCTGGGGTTCAGACTCCCAGTTACCTGACTTCAGAGTCGCTGCTCTCACTACATGTCAGACTGCCTCCACTTGAGTTCTCTGTAGACAAGTCTTCCCCTACCCGAGGAAATAGTAATTAGAGAAAAGTCAGGCTGGCAAATACAAAACACAGAAGGCTCATAATTTATTGATCCTTTCTTTCTTCTTGTCCCGTGAAAGAAGATGAGGCAGGAGGTAGGATTATGCAGAGTTCAGTTGAATAGTATTTGAAGCATTTCCTCAGAATCAAGTTATAGAATGACAGAAGCCTGTGAACATAAAGAAGCATTGACAAGCAGATGAGAGCAGAGACACTAAATGAAACGGTGAGGATCTTTATTAGGGGGCTTAGTCTTCTTAGAGCCAGGAAAGACGAACAAAGACCTCAGTCTTTTCCATTGGTTTAGCGTTTACCACCCTTTTCATACCAATCCATTACTTTCATTCACACATACTCTGTAAAATGGACAGGGTTATTGCCGCTATTTTAGAAAGAAAATAAAGTTGAGAAGTTTAAGTGACAATCTAAACACTCTGAAACCTGCTCGTGGTGGCTTTGAGGTCTGGATGGCAGGAACCTCCCTGGAAGATTACTACTTCACGCCAGCCTAGACATAAAGGCAAGAGGGACAGGCAGCTTTCTTTTAAGAGTGTTAAGGAATGACAAGTTACGAGGTAAAAAGTGAAGTTTCCACTAAAAAAATAAGATGGAGAAAGTCTTCTAGAAAACTATTTTGGATGTATTAAGTGGAGTGTCCAGAGTCAATGTTAAATGGAATGAGGTGGCTGGCAGTTGTGAAAAAGACTAGCAAGTGAAGGCTAAGCACAGCAAGACTCAGAAGGAAATATAAAAGTCATGGATGTGCACCTGCTTGCCATGATGGCTGCCAAATATCACGCATTTATTCACTCATCTGACAAAGATGAGAACATATTATATGCCTGTCTTGTTCTAGGATCTGGGGATACAGGTTTGAAAGGAAATGGCAATTTCTTTAAGCAGTTCATGCTCTAATTGACTAGACAATCAATTACAAAGCAATAAGGTAGAGGAAGCTCTATGATAAAGGCTATCATTAGTGTTAGGAATACATTCGTGGAAAATCAAAGGATTCTGTACGATGTGGATGATGTGTGAGCAAGAATGACATGAAATGTTCAACCATGTGCAATCACAGACATGGGGTCCAATTATGAAAAATCTTAAATGCCATGCTCAGGAGTTTGGACTTTATCCTCTAGGTAGTGTGGCGCCACTGAAGAATTTGCGGGAGAGTGATGGATCAGATCAGATTTTTGATTTAGAAATACCACTTGAGTGGTTTGCAGGTTACAGATGGGATGCAAATGGGCATGACAGTTAAATCTGGTGGACATGGGGGCTCAGTTAATGAGAGTCTGACTTAGTCCAGTATAAGTAGAAAGTGGAACACAGTAGAAGGGAAGGAGAGAGAGAATGGGGGAGCATGACCCTCATTAATGATCATAGTTATGTGAGAAAACAGCCACCTCCAAACTCCCCCTCATTTTACTGGATCAGCATCATCACAAAGTGTTTGTCGTTAGTACAGTGTATTCTGTTAACTATTTCAAATCTTGGAAAATAGAACGGCTAGGTTGACTGAGGGATAATAAAAACAAATTAACACTAATCTGAATCTCCATTATATTTCCATTCAAAGGGTTGCCTACATTCTTTCTTTCTTCTTGATTGTAAAAAGACCTTGATTTTCCTTCTTGGCTAGAAGACCCTGGTTTTCCTTGCTGGCTAGCTGACCCTGGCTTCCCTTGCTGGCTAGAAGATCCTGGCTTTCTTTGCTCATGAGAAGCTTCTGGATTCCCTTTTTGGTTAGATTCTCCTGAATTCCTTTGCAGACCCCCAGGCTGATTGAAAACTCTTGGCCTCCTTTGCTGATTAAAATTCCCTGGTTTCCCTGGTTGGTTAGAATACCCTGGTTGTCCTTGCAGAGTCCATGTCCCTGGTTTTCCTTGTGTGTTGCTACCTCCTTGCTTATTAGATTCCTTTTGTCCTCCTTGACGGTTAGCTTCATTTTTTCTCTCTAGAATAAGTGCAGGTTCTGGACTCTCTTCTAGTTTAAAATCACTCGTTTTCAAATCTGGGTCGAAGGCACTGGAATGATACCATAAGCACAAACATAAAAATAAAGTTATACAACTTCAAGAATTTAAAATCAACAGCATTCATCCCAAGATATAGTACGTATTTAACGCCTCTTTGATTTTTTTTAACCAAGCCTCAAGACAGAATCTTCCCATTACTTATCATAACCTGAATATTTTAGGTTCCTCCATTTTTTTCGTGACCATATTACAAAGTTTACAAATCATGGGGTCAAGCTAGCTTGCCCCATTTCTAAATCAGAGTCTGAATTATTTGAACTGGGCTTTCAGACTACCCCAAATTCCTTTTAATGATTTCCTGATTAATCAAGTGGATTCTGCTTAATGCCTATTATGAACTTTCTCCACATCACACCCCTCTCCTGTATTACCAACCTCACCCTACAGAAGATGCCATCATCTACTTTCCAAACATAAAGGCTGTCAGGCATGAGCCCTCCTTCCACATTCTCTTTTCCATCTTTATATTTGCTTTTTGCAGCCATACACACCAGTCCCAAAGGCAGTGTTTCCCTTCTTCTTCAGAACATACTTTCTTTTTCCGCCAGCTTCATGTCCACCATTTCCCATAAAAGCCCTAACATCAATGAATCAATCATACTCTCTCTGGTGGTTATTTCTTTCTTTCTTTTGTGGTCAGACTACTCAAGGAAATGGTAGATATTATGTAACTATTTCTTAAAACCTACGTTTCATCTAATCAATCTGCTTCTCGAATTTATTTTGGAAACCCACCCTCCCTACATATATATATATAAAGATTCTATGCAGATTATATTCAGATTTTATTTTTTCAGATTCTATTCCAAAATGAGCAGAGTCTAGAAAATAATGAATAAACAGATGGGGAGGCTTTGTACTGTTAAGTACAATCGTACTCCATTGGCTCCGATGTTTCTTGTCCTTGCTTTGCTACAAATGTTTCTTTTCGGCCTCCTCACCTTTTCCACTTGAGGATTCTTCTCTCTTCCCTCACCTTCTTAATTTGGGAGTTCTTCAAAAGTTTTATTCAGGCTAGCTTTTTATTCTTCACAGTCTTCCTTGGTAATTTTTTCAATTTACACAACCTTAAATCAGTTCAATGTGAATGGTTCCAAATATATACCTAGAGTTTCACTTGCATTTGCGGTTGCTCTGTGTTATATTTCTGTGAGTGTACACACTTGTGCCTTCAAGAAAATTTAACTAAAATCAAATGCATCATTCATTGTTATCCACTGAGCATGCTATGGTATACTACATTGCCGGTGGCTAAGGTCCTAGCCCAGGTACAGGAGTTTAGCCGTTAGTAACCTGATTTACTAAACTGTGTTATAATGTGAGGTAGGGTCTGTGGATGTAATCTAGCCATTCATTCAATTTACAAAAAAATATATATTTAAAGAGTCCATTACTATGCCAGAACTATAGTAATATCTAGAGATACGACTACGAACACGGCATTTATGTTTCTTCCCTGAAGAATCTGGGAAGTCTAATAGTGGCTGCAAACAAGCAAACAGCTACTTATAGTAGTATGATCAATGCTATAATGTGAAAAGTAAATTAGATAATAGACTCAGAATCAAGAGAGCAGAGAGTAGGGCATCATTTCTCCTTCCTGGAGGAGGTGACATATAAGAAGTATAAGTTATAGCCAGAAAAAATGGGGAAGAAAATAATTATTTTCAGCAGTGAGATGAGTATATGCATGATTTGAAGAACCAAACATTGTTCATTAACAGGCACTAACTTCAAGTAGAAATCAATTAGAATAGAGATGTGAATGAAATGGGAAAAAAATGAATTGGGTTAATCAATTTTTTTTTGTTAATCATGTTTAGTTTTTTAATAGGTCATACAAGCAAATTGCATCAAATCCTGAAGAAGCCAAAGGGTAAACAGTTTAAAGGAACTTTTCCTTCCTCTCCTGTCCCAATCCAGCCACTTCCCTACCTAGGACACAATTACGCCTACCAGGGTTTTCTATATTATTCCAGAGACATCATCTATATTTACAAACATATTTGAATATATCTTTCCACACAATTGGTAGCACACTGCATATACTGTTCCACTCCTTATTTTCTCCCTTGACAATACAGTGAGGCTATCTCTATATCAATACTTATAGAGCGTCTTCATTATTTTCTCCAACGGCTGCATACAATCTCATTTGATGAGTTTACCAAAATTTATTTAACCAATCTTCTAGCAGTGAATAGCTAGTTTGTTACCCTCTTTTACTATTACAAACAATGATTTAATCAAAATTCTAAAATATGTTATTTCTCGCACAGATAAATTTGTAGGATAAAAATCAGGGGTGGAATTTTTAGGTAAAAAAGATAAATACGATATCAGAATGAGGTTTAATCATCCATTTTTTAAGTTAAAATTTTGTAAAATAATTATCTTCAGTTTTTGTTTTGTGTTTTTCTCTTCTGATTTTACAAACTCTAAATACGTACTTGGCATCATTTTTACATTTTAATAGGCACTTCTGATTCCTCTTCTTTATCCTCCAAATCCATATAACCACTACATCTGGTATTTAATATACTTTCTTCTATCAACAAGTGCCTGCTGAATACATACTAAATGTCATCTATCAAGGCACTGAAGTACATAAGAGATGATACCTGCCATCATAGAACATATATGTTCTGGTAAGGGATTTTGTTTGTATGCTTTTTTTCCCTCTAAAACATATATATTTTTCCTCCCTTCTCCCATCCCATCACTTAGCCTTATATTCTTATTTCTTAACTCTATTACTTCAACGGCTCCCTAAATAGCATCTTTGTCCAACTTTTCCCACATCTAATCCATTTTCAATATCACTAAGACTGATATTTCTTAAGCGAATGGGTCTGATCACACCTGTACTCAACAACCTCACCTAAGTGCAATGCTTTCATTGAGAAGAGAACCACTCTTTCTTGTATTCCCACTATAAGCAGCTGAAGGTCACAGGCATTTTACTTTTACTATTTCCTTTCATTAGATATAAGAAAAAAATGGTCAAGTAGGAGGTCATAATTTGGAGATAAATTGGGGTTGGTTTCATTTACCATAATTTATCATCTTGGGAAATGTATTCTCTGCGTCATTTATTATCTTGAGAAATTTACATCTCTAGCTGGAAATTCACATCTCTAAAAACAGATAACCTAACTGTATTGGGGTAAGGAATAGAGAGAAGTATGTTGAGTGATATGCACCTAAGAAGAAATCAAGTAATTGTGGCTAATGCTAGTGTACCCATGATTCATATAACAACCTGTAGGAGTGTATAATTATTTCCATTTTGCAAATGAGAAAACTGAGGCTAAAATAAGTTGCCCAAAAGCATGTAAGTAGAAAATTAAAAAGCCAATATTCAAACCCATTTCTATCTGACTACACAGCCTTGGATCATCACACAAAACCATATCCTTTATGGAACACGAACTGAGTATTTACAAACTCTCGTAATAACCCTTTTAGCTTGAATTTTCTTTCCAGTCTAATGTCGTCCTTTTCCCATTTCCCCTGCCTCTGCTTCTCCTCAGCCACGTCAAACTATTTACCCAGCTGTTTACAAACTAGTTGTCTCACAGGCCACTATTTTTACGCCTCTGATCTGTATATATATTGTCTGAAATTACCTTCTTCTTTTTCTCTGTCAGAGATTTCCCGTTTTTTAAATTTCTGGCAAAGTATTACTAAATCACTCAACATTTCTAACTCTTTACTTTGAGGGCTGGAAGGGAAGTCATTGAATGTAACTTTTCTTACCTGAGAACATGGCCAAGAACATGGAAGGAAAACGAAAGCCTCCATGTTAGAGCTAGTTCTTTCAGGCAGGTCTGTTGGATAGAGTTAATGGTAACTCTTCAGTAGATACTTTCTGAATAAATCATACTGATCACCATCACGTTATATATTTGAAAAATCCTCCACCCTAATTGCTAAACACTGTCACTGTGTTAAAAAAAATTGCACAGTAACTTTCGCAAACTGAAAGGTGTTGCTTCTTCAGAGGATTGTCATTTTTAAAATTAGCGTCACACCCCAACTCCCATAAATTTCCAAACTTTAATATGCTTCTATCAGATATCTTTCTCACAGAAAAAAATAAAAATGGTGAAGCCCATTTGGGAAAGTAGTAAATTTAGTGTTCACTTTTTTTTATTGTTATAAGATTTATCTTCAGTCGGTACTGTTATGGACCCTCCAAGGTTATATGTCCACAATATTCTCATGACATTTTCCCGTACATGAATTACGTGTCTTATTATTTACCTCAAATTATATTTCAAAAGCAAGTAAAATTGCATTGAGTATTGGTCATTAGTAAGTGATGAATGCATCCAGTGGGGAACGATGATGAGTAATGTGTTTTTATGAGGTAACAAGAGACAATAGAGCTCATGCTTGAGAATAACATTACACTCTTGGCCTTCTTGTCTCAAGCTATTATGCCAAACAGAACGTCATGTGAAAATTCACCTTGGGATTTTTAGTCAGTCATAAACTCAATATTATAAAACACTGGAATATTGTGATCAAGATTGGCTGCCCTACGCAAGAGAAACTTGAATTAATTGAAACATGTCCAAAAGAAGATGACCCTGATAATGTGACGTCTAGAGACCATATAGCATAAGGTTGGTCGATGGCAGTAGGAAATATAAGCTTGAATACAGACAGACTTAGGAGTGATATTATCATTGGATTCATCATCTGAAGAGAGGTAGTTTGGGGAAGGAAGATATTTCTTCATCTGTGTAGTTTCAGAAGTCAGAGCTAGTTCCAATACAAGGAAGTGCTGGATAAACATTTTTGAATTCTACAGAAAATTTCAGCTTTGGGAAGGGAGGTGAGTTAGATACAGCTTACAAACCCTTACAATTTTAAGATCCTCAGATTTAGTGGTTCTGGATCATGTTTGATTTTTACTTTAGCTTATTTAGAAGGGCAATTTTGAAAATGATAAATGATTTCCTTTCACCAAGCTGACAATTTTAAGGCATCAAAAAGGACAGGTTTAAAGTTTTTCTATAGTAAGAAGGCAACTTTCTTCCTCCTACATAATTATTCTCTGTACTGACTGGGATTCACATAAATGACGGAAGAGCCTTAGTGAATCAGAAGGCCTTAGATTATGCATATATATGTCTATATATATATTTATACCCCATATAATATATCCCATATAATACATATATTTTAAAGATTAGGGGCCGGCCCCGTGGCTTAGCGGTTAAGTGCCCACACTTCGCTGCTGGCGGCCCGGGTTCGGATCTGGACGCGCACCAACGCACCGCCTCTCCAGCCATGCTGAGGCCGTGACCCAGATACAGCAACTAGAAGGATGTGCAACTATGACATACAACTATCTACTGGGGCTTTGGGGGAAAATAAATAAATAAATAAAATCTTAAAAAAAAAAAGATTAGATAATTTTTATCAAAATTTCGTTATGAAAAGTTTCAAAATACAGACAAGTTGAAAGAATTTTACAATGAAAACCCATATACACACCACCAAGATTCTTCAATTAATGTTTTGCTACATTTGCTCTACCATATATTGATCAAAATGGGTAAATTTGATGCAAGTTATTTTCACATCCAGATACTCATGTATAGAACTCAGTGCAATAAATTCCCGAATATCAACAAATGGACCATAATAGCTGTATTTGCATTTTGCCGAAACAATTGCTTCTAACATACTTAGTGCCATCATCTGTCCTACCCATGCTTTTTTCCTAACTCCAGTGCTATCATACTTCAAAATAGCACATATAAATAACAAATAGGATTGAGTACCTTGTGTAGGGATACTGCCGTGAGAAGACAAAGTCTCATGAAGCCTATGCTCTGAGATCTCAGAGACTGCCTCAATGGATTTGTTGAAGGTATTGTTGGTTGCGTTGAGTAAGGCAACGCTTTCTCTTTATGTACCGATTCTCCAAACCATTCTAAAGGGCCTTTTGAATAATTGTTTTTAATCTTCCAATTTTCATAATTGGACATTTAATTTCTCCTTAAATAATGGGAATTCTCTCACCTTTAGAATCGTCTTCCACTATCATCTTCCTTTACTTTTGGGAGCAGGATCAAAAATGTGTCTTGGAGTAGGCTTAGAAAATGCTCACCATAGCCACATACTAGAGAAGGGAAAGAGTGTCTCTCGTGTCTTGGAGTGGGATTCTAGACCAAGGCTATTCTTTCAGTAGTCATCATTTGGGTGGAAATAACAATAGCAATGGAGTTAGATGACCCAAGGTGTCTGTCTTCCCTCTTTTTTTAGCTATGTAATCTTATGTAAATTAATCTGTCTGTCTCTCTCCATCTACCTCTTTTTCTATCTCTCTTTCCTCTTGTTTCTAAAATCATGGTAATAATACCGCTGAAGGAGTCCAATTTTGCTAAGTATTTTGTTGTGGTTTGGTGGAAAAAGTTCATACCTGCATACCTTGATCTTCATCAAAAGATCAAGTTTAATGATCTTGGTTTCTGATTGTGGGCTGTTTTATAGCATCCTGTGTCAGGTTACCTGATTTAATCTCAACAATCCATTTGTCATGCAGCTAAAGGGAAGAGAACTTTGAACTCCCTATTAGTTTTCTCCTACTGAATCTTTAGCCACTGTTTCCATTCAATTCTTCCTCAGGGTGGAATAGCATGTGTCAAGTTTGTTTTTTTGAACTCCAGGAGGTGTGTAAGGATCGAACACAGTAAAAGATAGAAGACATCAGCTACACGGCATTCGTTAGGCTATTCAGACATAGACACAAGTAGGTTGAACTGAATCTAGCAGACAAATCGAATGTTTGCTTGGTCCTTGAAATATAATTCATATTGCATGCAAGACATAATGCCTCTTAAATTCAGTGTCATGTTGCCAAAACTGTCAGAAGGAGATTTGTCAGTTGGTTACCAACTCTCATTAAATATTTCACAATATTAAGAAAGAGGACAAAGGTCAAGCACTAGGTAATCGCTATCTAACTTAAGGCCCTTTGCCACTACTCAGTTGACTTACTTATTTGATCATTTCACCCAATCTTCGCCCCCATAGAGGCATTAGTTTCAGAACACTGAGTCCTCGAGGGCTGTAGATGCTTGAGATAGAATCTTGGGTAACTTCTCTTCTTTGGGTGTCAACTTATTCATCCAGCTCACAAAGATTCAATGCAAACTGAAATTCAAATATATTCAATTTCATCATTATTTATTGAGATGATGCATATAGCTGATACATACACTAAAATGTTCCATTAATGTTAGCTATTCTTATTATACTCATATGAATATTTGACTTTAGAAACATGACCTCTGCCACCTTCACTTTAGTTGAATATATGTGAGGTCACTAGAGAACAATAGACTATAAAATAGAGAATAATTATAACAGTCACGGACTAAATTGGTTATAATGGCATTTATTGACTTATTCCCGCGAATTTCATTACGTAGAAATCTTTGGATGCACAAATTTGCAAATTCTAGGGATAAAATTTGAAATATCATCTCTTTCTCACTCCCAAATTAAACTCCTCATCACTACCACCATAAATAATTACAGTAGCTTTTTGTTTTAAGCTTGTGTTCATATTTAAGAGAAAAGAAGTTACATAATTTGGCCCCATATTGATCATCAGATTTATTATTCTTATCCACGCAGGTCCACGTTTTCTGTTATGCGTTTCTTAAACCTTACTTCTAGTCACCCTCCATAAAATGTCCACTCATAATTATATTTTAAAATAAGAAGTATATTCTTAGAATATCGTTTGCAAAGATTGCCACCAACAAATCCTCACATTTCTCCATTGCCCTTCCCCTTGAATCTGAGCTGTTTATGTGACTTTCTTTGACCAATAGAAAGCAATGGGTGTGAAAACATGCCATTTTTAGGTCTAAACCTTAAGAGCCTGGCAGGGTTGGATGAGAGATTATGGAGAGAGAAAGAGAGACAAAGACAGTGACAGACAGAGAGACAGAGAAAGACAAAGAGAGAAACCTCTCTAGCCATCCCGCTGAAACATCAGAAATGTGACTGAAGTCATCATGGATCCCAACAGAGTCACCCAGCCAACACCATATGGAGCAGAAGCAGACCATTTCTGCTAAGCCAACCAAATTGCGGAATTGTGGGCAAATAAATTACTGTTTTTGTGTTAAGCCATTAAGTTAGGGGTGATTTGTTATGCGGCAACAGATAATTGTTACTGTATTGTTGACAAGACAATAATTACTTCACATTGAATCAAAACCCCATGAGAACTATAATAGCTACCATTTATTGAGGCACTTTATATGCATTATCTCATTTAATACTTAAAACAATACTTTGGTAACACACTAAATATTTGATGAAGAAACTCAAGCACAGGGTCATTAAATAACTGTTTTCACATAGTTAACCCTAATAAAGATATTTTAACATATTTGTCTAAGGAATCCCATTCCTGGATATCCAGAGGCATGGGAACACCCTTCCCAGAAATAGCGACTTGGAAAATAAGCATTTGGTTTAGAAATGGACCTCTGAGTCCCTCAATTGGAGATCAATTAGTCTTTGGCAGTTCAGAACAAAGACTGCAGTTCAAGCCAGGGCTGAAAAGAGATCTTGGTCCAGCCGCTTGGAGGAGATTTCTGAATCTCCTCTAGTATATACTCGCCCACACCTCACATATTAATGCTAGGTTAACAGTCTACATCTCTGATGCCAAGGTCAAGTCCTTGCTCAGGAGGGATACAGGGAAATCTACCATCCTCTAACATACTGATTTTTAATTTGAGATAAATGGTTCCATTACTCTGTGGAACAGAATTTTATGTGTATGTATATATTTACATTTCCTAATGAGCAAGTTTGTGGATCCTATTGTATTTCCAAAATGTCTATGGCCATAACCAAATCAAACAAACAAATCAGTTCTATAATCACCTGATTTGGGGTTTCCAAAAAAAATCAGTCTTGCTTGAAGAAAGTCTACAATTTTTTGGCAGATACACATACTACCTATTCTATTTAATACTTATGTTTTTATCTTTAAATTGTTTCTTTTCAGAGCCATTTTAACCAATATCATTTGTTTTATGGGCTACTTTTATTTTTCCAAATCCACTTTAAAACAAATGTATAGCTATTAACTTTTTTCAAAAGATCATATTACATACTTTATAGCAGAAATACCAGTTCAGTACCTTAAGAAACATTGTGTTAATATTTCTACCACCGCATTTTCCATGGATTTTAGGATACTGCTCTTTTATTTCAGTTCTTCATACACTGGGGAATACCTACTGTATGCAAGTACTTTGGGATGTATAGATGACTAAATCATAAAATATCAAGACTATGAGATACCTTTGAGACCATCTAGCACAAAACTTTCATTCTACTCATGGGAAAGTGAGGCTCAAGAAAATAATCACTGGAATTCCAAAAGCAATGGCAGAGCTTCACTCTTCCAAGTGTTTGTTTACTATATTACTATGTATTCTTGTCTATCAAGAGTTTCTAGAAATGCAGTTTTTTTATATGAACTTTTTCAATTTTTGATTATTGACATCTAACTGAATGGCCACAGAGTATAAATGGCCACATTTATGTACGTGTGTATTATGAGTATATGTGGCCATTTATACTCTGTGGCCAGACCAGATGCAGAACAGCCTATGGCGTTTGATGCCATGGCATACTGCCATCCTTGGGGCTGCTTTCTAGACTCTTCCATTAGAAGACTCAGAGATCTTAGAATTGTGAACCCTGGTTGTGTGGGCCCTCATAGTCCTCAGAGTGTTTATAAGAAGGAAAACAGATTGCCCAAGGACATAAAGCTTGTTGGTTCTCATGTCATCTCTGTCACACTCATATCCTGATTCATCGGTCTTTTCATAATATTTTACTTCCCATTTATATACTCTATGTTAAAAATAGCTAATATTTATTAAACACTTATCCAGGACCAGACACTGTGCCATATGCTTTATATGAATTATCTCATTCAATTCTTAAAACAACCTATTATATAGATATTATTATCTTCATTTCTCCAATGAGAAAACAGAGACTAATATCACAGAACTATACTGTGACAGAGTCCATATTCTAAATTTTATCTCTTAATTACTATAAAATATCACTTGCTGATATTAAAGTTCAAACGATACAGGAGGCTTTTTGTGTTTATCAGATGCTGCCCACCATGGTTAGTATGACTCGCCAGTGTATATTGGGGAGTCCTTGAATATCTCATAATTAACACTGTGGATTTAGTAATCACAATTCAAATCCTCAGGTATATTTATTTCCTATGCTTTTCCTTGGTACTTCAGAACACTTTAGACACTAATTTGTTAATAAGACCGTGAAAAGAATATTACCCAATTCCTACATTAAGGGACAGGTTGCCCGAGTTTGACTTGTCTTTGCCTCTTATTAGCTTGGTGACTGGTCACAGTTTCTGTGCTTTAGATTCCTCTTGTGTAAGATAAATACAATAATAATGCCCATCTCGTTGGGTTGTTGCGAAGATTTAATGTGTTCATATGTGTAAAGCCCTTAGAAAAATGTCTGGCACATTGAAAACACTCAACGAATTTTAGCTGTTATTTTTTTTCATTTAGATTTATAATTTGATCATTAGTGTAGGCTGTTGTTATAGGAACAGGGGATTTTGAATAAAGCTTGCTGAGGCAGCTGATGATATTCTATTGAAGGAAGGCAAGTCTAGGAGATATCTGAAGGAAGAGGATGTGAAAAGGGAAGTCCAAGTTGTGTGTGTGCATTGCGTATGCCTGTATGTGTGTGTGTGTTATAAAAAAGTAGTTAGGAAGCTATTTTTCATGTGTGCTTTCAAAGCAGAAAGAAGTATTATCATCTGGTGGAAGTGATAAGAGGCAAATACTAACTTGCTATAAAGAAATTGTTCTCTATTGATGGAGTGGCTGCTTCTTTAGATTTTGAATTTTCCAAAATCAAGAGTACTTCATGAGATGCTCAAAATCGTTTTGCCTTAAATAGGGATACAAATCTCACATACCATGAAGAATCAGGAGCTACCGTGAAAGAGTGAAGCAGATCCTGGGGCACTGTGTGAATGACTCATCTAAAGGAGTCAGAAGTTAATCAACTGTTGGTTATCAAGGAATATGGGCACTGTGTGTGCAGATCTTCTAATTTTTCAAGAGTTTCTACAAGTCCTTTTTTTAATGTGACCTCTTTCAATTTTTAAATATTGGCATCTAACTGACAAGAAGTAACAGTGTGTGGGTTAAAGAAACATCCCTAAGCCACTTCTAGCTTCTTTATCATTTGTTGAGACCTCTGCTTTAGAAGTAGTATGTTAAAGCGCGTAATATTGAAGTGCCCTACCTGAGTTCTGATCTTCTTTTTGTCATATACTCAATTTGAGACTTTGGAAACAATCTTCTCAAAGATACCATTTTTCACGATGTTCCTGCTACTCCATCCAATTCCACCCGGCAAATTTCTCATTTGTCATGGATCAGCTAAAATGCCATCTCTTCTATGAAGTCTTCTCTTAAGGCACTTCAAGCATTTCCCATAATTCTTAGGATAATATCCAAATGCTTTAACTTGGCTCCCAAATCTGCTTATGAACTGGCTTGTCTTACTATTGATCATGCTAATCTTATTTCCATATCAGAGGTTTGTGTGTGTGTGTGTATGTTGTTGTTTTTATGTTTATCATTCTCTTTGCTTGGAACACCTTTTCTCCCAATTTGCACGTGCCTGAATCCTTTTCAGCTCTCAGGATTCAGTTCAAAGTAACCAATTTCAAATAATTCCTCTCTCCAAACTGTACCCAGTTTTCTCCATCATATGTCTCAATTTGGTTTCCTTTATAAACTTATTAGTAATTGAAAATATATTTTTAAAATATTTATTTTTGTGCATCCACTTAAATCTTAAACCCTAAGATTCTTTAAAGTAGGGATCTTGTCTTTGTTTGCCCTGTGCTTGGAGTGGTATCTGGTATATTATAAGCATTGAATAATTATTTGTGCAATTAACAAATAAAATAATTCATTCACTGGGATTTTTTTTAAACAGGAGCATATCAAACTATATTAGTTGGTATACATTTGTCTCCCCTAATAGTCTAGAAACACTCTCAAGATGCCGAGCTTGTCTATCCATCCTTAGATTTCTGAGCACCCACAACATACCAATAAACCCATACTTTCAAGATTTTTCACAATTTACCACACATAGAAAATAATAATATTTTATGTAGTACACTGTAGTAAATTGATAAATCCAAAGACAACTAGGCTAAAGGCTTCAGCTGTTCCAGAACCTATTCGGCTGCCCCATGACTGAAGTGACCATTGAGATTGTGTCTCTCCTGGTACTTATTTCTTGTCTCAGCACACAAGTTGAGAAGCTCTGAAACAAACTCAATGTGTCCCTTAAGGCAAAATGCTTCCCAAATATAACATATATTGAAGAATGCTAATTTGTGTCAGATAACGTATAGTTTCTTGGATGGCTTTATTGTCCTTGAGTTCATCTGCATAAATTCTGAAGAATTGAGACTCAAAGCATTGATTGGAGAATTCCGAATTTGAAAAGGATGGTAATATTCTATGCCCTGTGTTTGTTTTCAAATTCTATCATTTCATACTAAGATAGTCTAGCAGTCAGGCTAACTAAATTGAACAAAGGTGGCCCCATTGTTACCTGAAAAGAACATCAATGTAGAAAGTCTGCCAAGATAACTTTATTGAAATTGCTTTCTTTTATGCATAAGAACTGGTGCGACACACATGATGGAGACTGGGTAACAGGGAATAAATCTTCTGAGGCAAAAGGCAAATCGAAGGCACTTCCAGCATTGTAACATCAGAGGAATCAACACTTCCCTTCATGTTTGAAACCAAGCTTTCCATTTCTTCCCCTGAAAGAAAAGAGATGGTGCTCAGAATGAAATGCAGTGGAAATGGGTTAAGCCCAGGCTGGACGCGAACTGGGAAAGGGTACTTACAGTTTCTAGGTCTGTTTGGGTATAACAACACTGCCTCATTCTAAATAAGAATTATCTGTAAAATACTTTGCATGATAAAGGCTTAATAAATAATTTCCCTGATTCATATTCTATTGGGCCAAACTAAGGGTACTGTTCCAATATCTGCTTCCGTGTGCTTACATAACTGCTTTGCAGAATTCACAGGGATTGTGGTAAGTTTTCCCATCAGTACCACACACTGGTTTGTTGATCTTGGGACAGAGTTTTCCATCTGTAACTGTTTTCTCATAGTTGCTGCAGAAAGCCTGTAATTTAAATGAAGTTCCTTTTTTATTTCATGAATAACAGCATTGATGTCATTAGCTCTCTCAAGGAAAGAAAAAATGTGCTAAACTTATGCTTAGAAATTCTTTTTATAAGCTCATATTTTATTATTACAATTAAAATATATGTTGAAAATTAAAAAAAAAGAAAATCACATGTAGTCCTAGCACCCAGAGATACCCTTTGTTATCATTTGTTATTTTTCCTTCCAGCTCTTCTCTATGCATTGTGTTGCCATACATATAATATTAAAAACAGAACCACACCATATATACCTTCTGTTTATTCTTTACCATTTATCTTTTCTATACCATGATGCACATTCTGAAAAGTGTGATTTGTGGTGTAATACTCCATCATAAATATGTGGAATGATTTATTTTACTAATACCTCATTATTGCATGTTTCTTCTTTTGAACATTAATTGGCTGGGATGACCATTTTATGTATAAAATACATGTATACATTCTGATTATTTTCTTAGGATATGTTCTTATGAGAAGAATTGCTGTCTCAAAGGTTATAACTTTTAAGACTTCCAATACTGATTGCCAAATTGCTTTATCATCAGTGTGTATCCAAGTATAAATTCTTCACCTCTTTCTCAGAATTTCTGGAGAAATTTGTCTATACCACTTTTTTATGTCATTCCTGAACACAGCTAGAGGCGTCTTGAGATAATAAGCCATATCTGATTCACCTTTTTATCCATTTCCTAGGACAGGGCCTGGTAAAATTCAAATGTTGAAAAATATTTGTTGAATGAATGGGGAAAGAGAACATAATTTAGACTATATATTGTAGGTACCAGTGTTACAACTGACTTGCTCAATTGCCAATGATTCTTAGAAAGTCAGCACCACACCATCTTATATATCCTAAGCAATATAGGATACTTTTCCAAATGCCCATAATAATGTCTAACATTTATTGAGTGCTTGCTATATTTTAGGCACAGTACTAAGTACTTTGAATGTAATTATTCATTTAACTCTATTGAACAGTCCTATAGAGTTGATATTATCATTATCACCACTTTACAGATAAGGAAAATGAGACCTAGAGAAGTTGAGTAGTTTATTTAAGATCACATAGTCATTAAGTTGTAGAACCAGGATTCAAATGAGGGCAGTTTAACTCCAAAGCCCATGGTCTTAGCCATTACCATTATAACCATAGAGGAACCTAACAATTTAGCCAAACTTGTCCATTAATAACCTTTGAAAACACTTTGCTTTTTCCCAACACAATACTACACCTTCTTTCTGGAATAAGTTTTCCCTTTCATATCTTTCTTTGAGGCACATCTCAAATACCATCTCATCCTCTGAAATTTTCCTAATAGCCCTCAGGCAAAAACTGATTGCTCCTTGTCAAAATGCCTACAAACTTATTATCTGATGCCAATCTTCAATAGTGCAAACATGTTACTTTTTTTTTTTTTTTACCTTTTTTCTTTTTTTACTTTGGATTCAAACTCCTTGAAGAAAGAGATAATAAAATACGTGTATATATAATCATAGTTCTATCATTGATCTCTTCATTAGCTATCTCTTTACCTATCAAACATACAAACAATGCATGTTTATAAAAGAACCTTTAGAAATACAGAGCAGTACAAGAGGGATTTATTTAAATCATCCATAATCTATTACCCAGAAACTTGCACTATTAAGAAGTTTGTGTATTTACTCCCTGACATTTTCTATGTATTTAAAAACAAATGATCACTCAATTGATAGCATTTTACATAAGGCTTTTTAAACTTGAAATATGCTTTCATTAGCTATCTCTTTACCTATCAAACATACAAACAATGCATGTTTATAAAAGAACCTTTAGAAATACAGAGCAGTACAAGAGGGATTTATTTAAATCATCCATAATCTATTACCCAGAAACTTGCACTATTAAGAAGTTTGTGTATTTACTCCCTGACATTTTCTATGTATTTAAAAACAAATGATCACTCAATTGATAGCATTTTACATAAGGCTTTTTAAACTTGAAATATGCTTTCAATATTTTTCTATATCAAGTAATATACATTCTATAGTACTATTTAAATAGTTACTGTATGTTTACAAGTTATTAAGCAATTCTCCATTTGGAAACATTTGGTCTCTTTCCATGTTTTTTGCTAATGCAAACAATATTGCCAGGAATATCTGTATAAATGCATTTTTGGTACATCCTCAATTCTTTACTTAGGCTACATTTCTAGAAGTAAAATCTCCGTGTATGAATTTGCCTTTTCTAAGACTTTTGATGCAATTATCAATTGAAAAATCAGAGATTATTTTTTCATATTTCTATTTCTTGTAGGCCTTGAACATAACAGATACTCAGTAAAGTTTGTTGAATGGTGATATGCATAGGATAAACATTATTATGTAATTACAGAATTTAATAGATAGAATGGAATAAAATCTGTTTATAAACTTTCCTCATAAGAACAGAGAACAAACTTTCTGTGCTTTCCTCTTCTATCCTCCTTTCCTTTCCCCTACTTCAACCACAGAAAGTCTGTGTTTATCTGCTATCACCTTTATCTGTTGAGATTTTGCTTTTGATTTTATTTAATCAAAGGGCATTTTTCAAAAAGTAATAAATCCAATGTTCTAATTTTGCAGGTGGGGACACTGAGGTCCACTTCCTTTTGGAAGACATTCTTTCAACATCTCACAAGACGTGGTGACAGAGTTAAAACTAGAACTTATATATCCCATTACATTGTGATTTTCTGGGTTGTTTTGGAAACCATAGATGGTAAATTCATCTATTCATCTAACCATCCATCCATCCATCTATCCATCTATTAGGTGAGATATTTATTGAAATTAGTGCCATGATTAAAGCACTAGGATCCAAAAAGAGAGAAAACACTTTCTCTGACTTTAAAGAGTTCACATTCTAAGAGAGAAGCCTATCTGTGAAGCATAACAAAATATGATAAATGTTGAATTAAGTATATTAATAAAATCCAATAGAAATGCAGATGAGACAGCAATAAATCATTCACGGGGACTATGGAGTAGAAATGATTTGGCTGTTAGGAGATTTCCATAGATGTAAGGCATATGAGAGGGGGTATCAGGGTCCTTCCGGATGAGAGAATGATCACGCTCAATGATGCTGCTGACAGAGGCTAGTAATTGTCTTTCAGAATGAAAGAATAGCATCAGCAAAGGCATATGAGAGGTCTTGGCATGCTAGAAACTGCGGGCCATCTAGTGTGATCAAAGCCTTGGATCATAGGTGGGTAGAGAATGAATGAGGCTGTACGAGGAGATTGCCAATAGATTGGAAAAGGACTTGAATGCCAGGCTAAAGAATTTGGATATTATATTCTTGGCAGGTGAAATTATCTAGATTTTTGGAGTAAGAGAGTCATATGAAGAAAGTTAAAATGTTAGAAAAAATATTCTTTGGTATCAGTTTGGAGGATGTCTGTAGATGAATTAATTTTTAAAAAGTACTACAATTGTTTCTCTTTGCATTGCTTTATAAATATTTTCTTCAAAATATTTAATATTCAATTATACAAGTAAAATTATGGATCTAAAAAATTATAAATACTTAGTTATTAAGTTAATAACATTATTATAATTTAAAAATTATAAATAACAGTTATTAAGATTAAATCATAAAGTTATGATTTAATAACTAATTTTTATTTAGCATTTACTATGCACTAAACACTCTTATAGGATATATATAAATTTACTCATATAATATTGAATTAAGTACTATTATTAGCTGAATTTTATTGATAAAGAAACTGAGGCATAGAAAGTAAAAGTAAGTTACCCAAAATCAAACAGTTACTGAGTAATAGGGCTGGAATATGAACCTGAATATTCTCTTTCTCAAAGCCCACGTTTCCAAAAATAAGCTATAGTGCCTCTCTATATAGTTTTTGTATTTTAAGCTATACAGCTATTTTTTATGAAAGTAAACCCTGTTATTATTAATTGCCCTCTCAAGAATGTAGATCTTGTAATTACTAATTGCCAACCCCAGCTACCAGGGGATTCAATATCTATGACTCTGGCGAATACTCTCTCTGTATACCTGTCTGTTTAGTAAAATTCAGAGCTGTGATTCTCCAATTTTATTTTGCACCAAAATGTCAGGCTTCTTAAAACGTAGATTCCTAGGCCTCAACATCCCTAGAGATCACAGTTCAATCGATAGGTCTAATACGTGTAAGGAGCAGGAAGGTGCATTTTACAAAGCATTTGTAGTGACTTTTATGAACAAGGTCCTCAGATCTAGAGTAACCATGTGTTCTGAATTGCCTGGATAGTCTCAGTTTATGATTATCTTCTTGTTAAATCTATTATAAGTACTACTTTCACTCAAAAGTTATCCTAATTTGGAAAATAAATGATATTCACCTCATACTTTTATAAGTACTGTGCTGTTTTAGAGGCTTTGATGGCTTATAAACTCCCTATATGGAAACGTGACATCTGGCTAATTTAAGAAAAATGGGAGATAATTTTCAAGTCCTTTCCACTGTTAAGGAAAATGCATCTGCACCAATGATGACACTTTGTCTAAATCAGTGTGTCATGCTATCATTCCACATTCTCACCAGACCAACCAAATGAACTCAGAAGACCTCAATGGAATAGCCACGGTACTTCCCAACTCAAGATCACCATTATCAGACAACCTCTTGTTGTAATAGAAAGGGGCCCAGGAGAGAGAGAAGCACATACCCGAGAACCTCCATGGCTCACAGCCTCTGCAATGACAGAACAAACAATGATAAATTACAACAGCTCAGAAAAATTCCAGAATCTTACAGTTAACATTATCTTTAGAGTTCTTCCACTACAACTGTCTTGCTTTATGGATGAAGAACTGAGGCGCAGAGAAGGGAAGGAAACTTCTCCAGGACACACAGCTTGTTAACTACACAACTGAGCTGGGAGTCAGGTTACAAGTGACCAGTACAAAGCTCTTTCACTACATTTGATATTTATGATTTATGTGGCTTTTATCCAATCATGTTCTTCACTTCTTTAATGCTTACCTTAAAAC
Organism: Ceratotherium simum simum; assembly: GCF_057802395.1. Lineage (NCBI taxonomy): Eukaryota > Metazoa > Chordata > Mammalia > Perissodactyla > Rhinocerotidae > Ceratotherium > Ceratotherium simum. The sequence continues at coordinate 28,962,302 of NC_141903.1, forward strand.
TAGGCTATACCTGAAGAAAGGAAGGCAAAAATATATGTCAAAGAGACGTATGTTAAACCAGAAAAAAATTAGAAAATTCCAAAATCTAGAAGCCATTTGATTAAAGGATAATCAAGTCAACTGATGAACAAGGTGCTACTATGATAATAAAATATAACACAGTTTTGAGAGCATTGAAAAAAATCATATCATTTACCACCATTTCCACTAACACTTATAATATCTACCATCTACTGGGAGATTTCTACATTTTAAGCACTGTATTAAATCTTACATACATTAAGTCATACTAATAATTCCATTTTAAAGATAAGGAAATTGAGCTGTGGGGCAAATAACTTGTCTAAGGACATGTGTCTTGTAAATGGCAGAGCCAGAAATCAAACCTAGGTCTCTTAGACTCTACAGCCAATGTACATAAGCATAACCTTTTATTGAAAGAAGTCTTAGAACATATAAGGTTCACGTGAGGAAACAGTAGCCAAAGAAAGGAAGTAAGTTGTTCAATATTAAAGAAAAATGTAGTAGCAGAATGACGATTAGAGGTCAAATTTCAGAATCCTTGTCCTGAGCTCTTTCTCGCTCTCTCTCATTATCTGTTTACTTTGCTTACCTAGAGGGTAAGTAAGAATACTCAAGCTTTCAGTACAATGGAAACCTCCCAGGAAAATTCTGGCAGTTGAAGCTCTTTAGATAAGAATTTCTTGAAGGTGACTTTAAATGAGGATTTCTAATTTCAATATAAATTGTTTCCTTGAAGAAGAAACTTATGTGTAATCTTATATTGTTAATTGTGGTCTACTGAGGGCAATACAATTGGCTTGGACCTCCTAGGATAGCCAAGTGGGGCCCATGTGACCTAGGACAGGCCATCTCATCCTATAAGATATAACATTGTTTTTGCAATTGGATAAAACTATCCCTTGTAGAGTATTATAGTGATAAAAAAGCTAATTTGTAAGTAAAAGTTCCTTCTAAATTAAAAATGTGGTGGGCAGGGCCGGCCCCGGGGCTTAGCGGTTGGGTGCGAGCGCTCCGCTCCTGGCCGCCCAAGTTCGGATCCCGGGAGCGCACGAACGCACCGCTTGTCCAGCCATGCTGAGGCCTCGTCCCACATACAGCAACTAGAAGGATGTGCAACTATGACATACAACTATCTGCTGGGGCTTTAGGGAAAAAAAATAAATAAATAAAGTAACGATGCAGAGTATCTTTAAAAAAAAAAAAATATGATGGGCAGTCATCATGACTAACCATCCTTATCATCATCATCATAATCATTATCATCATCTCATTATCATCATTATCATTAATAATGTCACATCATGACTGCTGATGTTAACTAGTCTGGTCCAGAATTCCATTTTGTGTATACATAGCACTTACCTGCAAAGAAGAACAAATAGGCCACACTGACCAAAAGCAGAAGGCTGCCTGATGGCTTCATGGTCAATGAGGTCTGCGAGGTCTGTAGGGAATGTGTTAATAGAGTTCACCACTGTGGATGTTCTACAGGCTGTATTTATAAGTGCATCCATATGCATGTATCTGAGCACCCATACAGCCAGCCAGATTCTCCACCCTGATTGTGTAATCTATTTCCCCAGTGATTAGAGACACCAGAAAACAAAGAAGCTTATTTCATGCCTTTTTCAAACTGTCAAGAACAATGGTCAAAAATGATGTTCGGGCAGAATGAAATGAATTACATGTAGCACACCCAGAATTTGCCCTCGTCAGCATACTGTGATAATTGCAATCAAGTCATTTTCTTCCAATTAGCATATTTTGAATCTGCCCCCAGCAGAGCCTTGGGGCCAGAAAGCTTCCATCTGGCAGTAACCTGTAGGGACAGTCTGTATAATTTGTGCACAATATTAATGTTTGGTGTCACAATTACCAGGAAAATGAAAATGCTGCTGTGAGGAATTTTGAGGTTATGGAATTTATTAGACAAAGAGCGTACTCTGAATGGTCATTAAAATAAAAATCCTAGATATTCAAGGTGAATGTGAATTGAGGGGCTATTTCCTTCAACGTTTGCTTTTAGGCAGCACAGCATAATGGTTCCTATTTAACATTTTATTTTAACAAGTATTTCACAGGTGAATTTTACTCATTATGCATAAATGCCATCCACACTTCTTTCTTTTTCTCAAATATACCATATACTTTTCACCTTAGGACTCTTGCTCTTACTGTTTCCTCTGCCTGGAAAATTCCTGGCCAAGAAACTTGAATGGCTAGTTCCTTTTTTTAGAAATATCAAGTTCAAATATTACCTGTTCAGTGAAGATTTCCTTATAATACAAAATAGCCCCACTCCAAATCAGATCAGTCTGCTTTATTGAATTCATAGTGCTTTTCAATACTTAAAATTATCTTTCTTATTTAATTATTTACTTGTATATTTTCCCATCACCAAATAAATACGTAAATACACACACATATACACACAAATGCATGCAGATACACACTAGGATATAAGCTCATGGATCTTTTTCACTACTCAGTCTCTATGCACAGAACAACGTCTTGCACATGGAAGCATGTAGACATAATTCTGATTTTACAAATGCTAACAAATAAAAATTCCTTCCTTCCTTCAAAAATAATAACCGAGTACCAATTATTCCAAATATTACTACATGCTGAAAATGTAATGATGACAAAGACAGATTCATAGAGCTTACATTCTTCATTCTTTTCTCAAACACTTGCTGGGTGGAACCTACTGATTCCAGGAACTTTATTAAATTCTTGAAATTTAAAGACAAGTCAGAGAAGCTCACAAGCTAAGGGAGAAGAAAACAATTTGATTAAAGTTATACACAAATAAGTAGGGGGCACTGAAGAGAGCACATTTGTTTGAGTAGGGTGGAGGAACAGCCAAGAGGAGGTGGTCACGACCAGGCTTCACAGAGGATCTGGCCCTCAGAGTTATTAGAAAGTTGGAGGCACATAAAGTGATAGTCAGCATTCCAAGAATAAGGAAAAATATGGGGAAAAAAAAGAAAACAAATAAGAACCGAGGTATATTTTTGAAAATGAGAGTAATGGTTAGACTCAAATGCAGAGACAAGCTTTAAGGTAAAAGGTTTTATAGGCTATGCTAAGGATCGTTCTTGTACTTGGGGATCCAGGGATCTTAATGGATCTTAATGGATCTTAATGGTTTTATAGTTTTCATCAAATTTAGAAATTTTATAACTATTATTTCTTTGTATATATATTTTTTATTCCCTCATCATCCTTCTCCCAAACTGCGTGAAGTTGTCCCACAACTTACTAATGTTGTCTTCAATATTTTTTCAGTTTTTTTTGCTCATTTCTAACACTCTGTCTTCAAGTTTACTAGTATTTTGCTCTGCAATAGCTAACCTGCTTTTAATAACATATAGTATATTTTCCTTCTCAAATATTTTGTTTTTTTCATCTTTAGAAATACAATTCTGTTCCTTTTTTAGTATCTTCCATCTATTTACTTAACATGTTCTATCTTTCTTCTACCTTCTTGAACATAAGGGATAACTGGTTTAATAGCCTTATCTATCAATTACATCATTTGTGTCATCGCTGGATCTGTTTATATGATTGATACATTTTCAGATTTAGCGTTGTGTTTTTCTGTTTCTTTGCATACCAGACATTGGGAATGTTACTTTATTGAACACTGGATATTTTTCTATTTCTATAAATATTTTTGATCTCTGTCCTTGGATTGCAGATAAATTACTTTGGAACAGGAAACAGTTTGATATGCATATACGTGTGTGTGTGTGTGTGTGTATTTTTTGAGACTGGCTGTAAAACTTTGTTAAATGGGACCAGACTAGCCTTCAATCTAGGACAATTTTACCCCACTTCAGAGACAATGACCTTCTGAACATTCTACTAGATGCCCATGTATTATGAAGTTTTCCAATCTAGCTAGTGGGACCATAAAATATTTTCAGCCATGTGTGAGCCCCGGGTTTTGTTCTTCATCTGCTCCGTTGGGGTGGCGCTTTTCTTGTCCTTGTGTAGTTTCCTAACACACAAATGCTGATCACTATTCACCTGAAGACTGAAGAGGGTCCATCTGGAGATCTTCAGAGCTCTCTTACTCTGCCCTGTGAACTCTAGTTGCCTTGTCCTCCCCATGCCCTCAACTCAGGGCTACTGTAGGCTTCTCTTGGGTTTCCTTTTCCTGTGCTTTTCACCTGGAAGCTGTCCAAGAAGTAAACTGGTGCCGTCTTAGAGCTCACCTCATGCCTTTCTTGCCTCAAAAATCAGTGTTCTGTGCCTGACTCTGAAGTCTGAAAACCATTGTTTCATACATTTTGCTTAATTTATTAGTCATTTCCGGTGGGAGGGTAAGTCCAGTCCTCTTACTTCGTCGTGGCTGAAACTGGAATTCTGTACTAAAGATTTTGGTTTATCTTGTTCTTACTCTAAAGGTGATAAGCTCTATTTACAGGAGTAACATGATTAAAAATTATTATGAAGGGGGTGGGCCTGGTGGCAGTGTACATGCTCTGCTTTGGCATCCCGGGGTTCACTGGCTCAGATCCCAGGTGCAAACCTATACACCACTGATCAAGCCATGCTGTGGCAGCCTCCCACGTACAAAATAGAGGAGATGGGCATAGATGTTAGCCCAGGGCCGATCTTCCTCAGCAAAAAGAGGAAGATTGGCAACAGATGTTAGGTCAGGGCCAATCTTCTTCACACACAAAAATAATAATAATAATAATAATTATTATAAAGATCACTGCTTCTACTTTATAGAAAATGGGTTAAGGGGGAGTAAGCATTGTGAGGCAGTGGAGTCTAGGAAATTATTTTCTAAGTATGCAATGATAAGTGAGGTCTTCTGTCCTCAACTAAGACATTAAATATTCGTTCCCACAACTCATCCTCTCTAACTCATTGCTTCTCCTATGCCAGTAACATCAATGCTTTAGTTCTGTCTTCTTTACTTTTGATGCTGCTTTAAAAAATCTTGCCTTTTACAGAAGGCAATTCTTTCAATATTTAAATACCTGATTTGCTCAAGGTAGGGAAGCTGGTGCTGGTGCTTAGTTTTACAATGCCCAGCAACTGGTCAGGGATGCCATTCCACTGATTTTCTGGGACTAAGATAGGTGGAGAATTAGCTAATTTACAGACAAGATTAAATCTGCATTTGTGCTAGAGGAAAAAAATATAGGCTTTAGCATGAGTAGGCCTCCTTTCTCATATGGGCTAGCTATAAGACTTCTAGATAGCTTTGAAAACCAACCCCATATAATCATTAGCATATTTCTCATAAACTTCCTGATTTCCAGAAAACGATCCAAAGCAGCTCACTCTAAAATGCATGTGCATATAGTTTTGAAAACAGAAACTGGAAAAGAAAAGTTATATAAAAGTTTGAGGACAAAAATGTGCTGATTATAAAGACTAATGTTTATCGTGGTTGGATGTTAAGTTTGGAGTAAAACTTTCTGGAAGCCCAGGTAAAAAGAGAAAATCAATGTGTAAAAATAAATGTGAATTATCTGAAATAAAAGAATATAATTTATATCTTGGTAGCAAATTTGTTAGTATTTTTAAGTTTTGAAGTATGTCAAATATATAGTCAAATACAGATAGCAATAAATAGACATATACGTGCTCACCACTCTTATTTACTAGAAGTTAATATTCCTCCAAATATTTTTATTATATTTTTAAATAAATAAATCTTTTTTTTTAAATTCTAAAAGAAACCTGGAATATAAAATGTTAGAAGTTGTTAGTCAACAGAATATTGAAAGAGAAGAACCGAGTGGGAGGATTGACACTACTAGACTCAAGGCTTACTATAAGGTCACAGTTATTAAAATAATATGGTGTTGGCAAAAGAATAGACAAATAGATCAGTAGAACAGAATGAAGAGTCCAGAAATTATACACATAAATATATCAAAAGGATCTTTGACAAAGGAGAAAAGACAATGGATATAGCACAGTCTTTTCAATAAAAGGTACTCGAACAACTGGACATCCACATGCAAAAAAAGAAAAAAAGAATCTAGACACAGAACTTTATATCCTTCACAAAAATTAACTCAAAATGGATCATGGATCTAAATGTAAAATGCAAAACTATAAAGTTCCTAGAAGCTAACATAGGAGAAAACGTTGATAACCTCGGGGTTTTTTGATTACTTTTTAGATACAACACCGAGGCATGAACTATAAAAGAAAGAATTGATAAGTTGAACTACATTAAAATTTAAAAATTTCTGTTCTGCAAAAGAGAACTGTCAAAAGAATGTGAGTGAAGGTAAGCCTTTGACTGGCAGAAAATATTTGAAAAAGGACTGTTATCTATTGTACATCTGCTTTAACCATTAAAGATAAGGATTCATTAAATACTATCCCAAAGTAAAAAATTGCACTCTTTGAAGATAAGAATGCTTACTTCCTTTCCTACCATGCCGGTATCAGTATTCCTGAAGATAAATTTCCTTTCCTGCACATCAGGGTCGTGTTGATCTGCTAATCTGTGACTGAAATCTCTTTGAAACTTTGATGAATATGTATCCTGGGTGTGTTTGATGTATGTTCTTTGTTCTAAAAGGGTATAAAGTGGGCTGAAAACTATGCTTCTCTAGAATGCTGTCTTCCTTTGTGGAGACTGCTTTCCTGGGCTAGTCCTCAGCTTGGCTCAAGTAAATTGCACCTTGTCTCTCTTATCTATAGAATGGTTATTTGTTATTTGCATCGACATCTCAAAACTCTACAATAAGAAGATGAACAACTAGATTTAAAAATGGGCAAAAGATCTGAACTTTTACTTCACTGAAGAAGATATACAGACAGTAAATAAACAAAAAGATGCTCAACATCATTTATCCTTAAGGAATTGCAAATTAAAACAATGAGATACCACTACACACTTCTTAGAATGGCTAAAATCCAAAGCACTGACAACACCAAACTCTGGCAATGATGTGGAGCAGTCACAAAAAGATAAGGAGGAACGTTAAATGCAAATTCTTAAGTGAAAGAAGTCAATCTGATTAGTCAGTCTGAGAAGGCTACTGCAATATTGTGATTTATTCTCATATTTATTTGGTTTTGTGCAAGTTCCTGGCTCACAGATCCCAAAGCCCTTGGTATTTCCTAAGTATTGAGAGTGATAAAGGTGTCTTTTGTTATGTTAATGAAAAACACCTTTGGACAGCACCTAATGATGGGGGCTGGTTGCCAGAGGAGCCAACCATGTGATTAGAGGGTTGGAACTTTCAAGGGGAGAGAGGAGGGGTTGGAGGTTGAATCAATAGCCAATGGCCAATGATTTTATCAATCAAGCATATGTAATGTAGTCTCCATAAAAACCCAAAAGAATGTGGTTCAGAGAGCTTCCAGGTTGGTGAATATATGGAGATCTGGAGAGAGTGGCGCGTTTGAAGAGAGCATGGAAGCTCCCCGCCCTTCCCACATACCTTGCCCTATACATCTCTTCCACCTGACTGTTTCTGAGTTTTATCCTTTTATAATAAACCAGTACTCTAGTAAGTTAAATATTTCTCTGAATTCTGTGAGCCACTCTAGCAAATTAATGGAACCCAAGGAGGGAGTTGTGGGAACCTCTGATCTATAGCCTGTGGTGTTACCTTCCAGGTAACAACCTGGAATTGTGATTGACATCCTGAGTTGGAGGGGGTTGTCTGATCTCTAGCCAGTATGTCAGAAGCACAGGTGACATCCTGGGCTTGCAACTGGCATCTGAAGTCCAGGGCAGAAAGCAGTCTTGTAGGACTGAGCCCTGAACCTGTGGAATCTAATGCTGTCTCCACATAGTGTCAGAGTTGAGTTGAACTGTAGGACACCCAGCTGTCGTCCTAGAATTGTTTGGTGGTGCGGGGAACATCCCCCCTCGCACATTGAAATCAGCATCCAGGAACGATAAAGAGCTACATTCTGTGTGATTTTAACTAAGGGACATTCTGGAAAGGCAAAACTATAGGGACAGTAAAAAGATCAGTGATCGCCAGAGGTTCAAGGAGACAGAGGGATGAATAGACAGAGTGCAGAGGATTTGAGGGCTGTGAAACTATTCTGTATGATACTATAATAGCGCTTACATATTCATACATTTGTTGAAACCTAGACAAAGAGTGAACCCCATTTTAAACTATGAACTTTGCTTAATAATGATGTGTCAATGTTGATTCGCTGACTGTAACAAATGTACCTCACTGGTGTGGGATGTTGATGGTGGGGGACGAGGGGAGAGTATATTTAGGAATTCTGTATTTCCACTTAATTTTGCTATGAACTTAAAAGCACCCTAAAAATAAAGTCTATTAATTTAAACAAAGGAGACAAACATACCAGAAACTAAAGACAAAACTAAAAATAGTTAGAAGCTCTAGTTCATTCTCAATAGGATGCTGAGTGCATTTCAGTGCTATTTCCCCAAAACAGGAAGATATATTCCTTCAAAACTATTATTTCCTTCAAAACTGTATTTCCTTATAGGTACATGACATAACACTTTACAGTATGCTTGGAGAACTTACATACATTATATTTATTCATTTTTCCTAAAATTAAATCTGTCTTATCATTATTGTACATGTGACACCATTGAGGATTAGCAAGTTACGATTTAACCCACAATTGCTAATAGAACCCAAGCCAAAGACATCTGTCTAATATCAAATCCAATTCTTCCCAAGGGCTCAGCATCCCTAGAGAAAATAGACTGATGACTATCGATAGTACAGAAGAACCAAGAGCACAGAACCAAAATCACAGAGTGATTTCTAACACAGCAAGTGTTGATGGTGAAGACAAATGTTGCCAATGCCTCCATTGAAGAGAAGACTTTTGGGCTAGAGGGGCAAAGAAGGAAATCCATGAAGAAGAATGCTTATTCCCTTTTGCCATCTTTTTGTTTTACTTAGTCTACTAGCCTACACATTTCTGTCAAATAGAGCTCTCTTAGAGTGTTTCTGCAGTATCACATTTCACATCTAGGCAGCATGGCACTAAACAGTTTCCTTCAAACCAGACATGTAAAAAGCTTATTAGCAAGTAGAAGCAAGTCTCTTCCCAGATTCTAGGATTTGAGCGATAAAAAGCTTGGTGTCCTTAGAGAGGTGGGAATGAAATCCTACACAGTGCTGTGTTCACGAGACTGTCGGTTTCACTTATATAAAAGAGTATGAAGGTTTTCAGTAAGTCCCAGAAATTAACCTATAATTAGTTACGACTCCTGTAGGAAGGGCTCAATGCCTCTTTAAATACAGAGTAAGAAAGTATTTAACAATGTCTTCTTAAGTCTATAAAACTATTTTCAAAGTGTTGCACATCTAACAAGATTATTACCACAAAATGAGTTAGATTTTATTGGGTAAGCAGACAGTTTTCTGTGTAATGAGAACTTGAGGACTGTATTTATTGTCAAATTATTCTCATAAAAAATTAAATAAATCAGGTAACTAGCATTGTTGCTCTGACCTGAGAATTGTGCAGTCCCTTCTCTGACTGCTGCTTCCCTTTCTCAGCAGATGATGTTACATAATTTTTTCTTACATACTTTTTCAGTACTGTATTATTAACTATAGTCACCGTGCTGAACAATAGAACTCCAGAACTTATTCATCTTACAATTGAAAGTTTGTACCCTTTGACCAACATTGTCTCATTTCCTCCACCCACCGACCCCGGGCAAACACCACTCTTCTTTCTGGTTCTATGAGTTTGACTTTTTTAGATTCCACATACAAGTGAAATCATGCAGTATTTGTCTTTCTGTGTTTGGCTATTACATTTAGCATAATGTCTTGTAAGTTAATCCTTGTCAAAAATAGCGGGATTTTCTTCGTTTTGTTTTTTTCTTTTTTGGCTGAATAATATTCAATAGTATATATTGTTGAAGTAATTAAACAAGGAGCCATTAGACTGAGGTGGCTCCACTGCCTTAGTAGCCTACTTGGTACACAAACCCAAAACTAAGCCAGACTCAATACACTGAAATCCGAGAAAACAAAACTTTAGAAACCTAATCACAAACAGCCAACTAGGCTTTCCCAAATAAGGCAACTGCTTAAGCTATCGCTAATCAAATAACTGCTTTGTTTCCCTATCTTCTTTGTAAAAGTCTTTCCTCTAGCTTCTATTGGCAGAGCACTCCTAGCTACTTTCCACGTGGCACTGCCTGATTTGAATTGATGTTTGCCCAAGTAAACTCTTGTAAATTTTAATGGGTCTCGGTTTATCTTTTAACAATATATACCAAAATTTCTTCATCTATTCATTTGCTGATGGACACTTAGATTGTTTCCATATCTTGGCTGTTGTGAATAATACTGCGGATATCCCTGAGATCCGGAGTTTATTTCCTTTGGATATAAACCCAGAAGCGGGACTGCTGGACCATATGGTAATTCTATTTTTAATTTTTTGGGAATTTCTATACTGTTTTCTATAACGGCTGTACCAATTTACAATCACACCAACAGTGTACAAGGATCCCCTTTTCTCCACATCCTTGCTAACAATTGTTACCTTTTGAATTTTTAATAATAGCCATCCTAATACGTATGAGGTGATATCTCGTGATTTTGATTTGCATTTTCCTGATGGTGAGTGATGTTGAGCATCTTTTCGTGTACCCGACAGCCATTTGTATGTCTTCTTTGGAAAAATGTCTATTCAGTTCCTCCACCCATTCTTTAATCAGATTTATTTTTTGGGGGGAATTGTATGAGTTCCGTATATATTTTGTATATTAACTCCAAACCAGATACATGGTTTGCAAATATTTTCTCCCATTCCATAGTTTGCCTTTTCATTTTGTTGATCATTTCTTTCGCTGTGTGGAAGATTTTTAGCATGATGCAATCCCACTTGATTAGTTTTGCTTTTGTTGCTTGTGCTTTTGGTGTCATATCTGAAAAATCATTGCCAAGGAGCATTTTCCTTATGTTTTCTTATAGGAGTTTTACAACTTCAGGTCTTATGTTTAAGTCTTTAATCCATTGCAAGTTGATTTTTGTGTATGGTGTAAGATAAGGGTCCAATTTCATTCTTTTGCATGTGGATATCCTGTTTTCCCAACAACATTTATTGCAGAGATTATCCTTTCCCCTTGTGTATTCTTGGCTCCTTTGTCAAAGATTAGTTGACCATATAAGTGTGAGTTTATTTCTGGGCTCTCTGTTCTGTTCCATTGGTCTGTGTGTCTATTTTTATGCCAGCACCATACTGCTTTGATTACTATAGCTTTATAATATAATTTGAAATCAGAAAGTGTGACCCATCCAGCTTTGTTCTTCTTGCTCAAGATTGCTATAGCTATTCAGGGTCTTTTGTGGATCCATATGAATTTTAGAATTGTTTTTTCTATTTCTGTGAAAAATGTCATTGGAATTTTGATAGGAATAGCATTAAATCTGTAGAACAGTTCAGATAGTATGGACATTTTAACAATATTAATTCTTCCAATCCATGAACACAGAAACACAGATATCTTTCCATTTATTTGTGTCTTCTATTTCTTTCATCAAGGTTTTAACAAGAGACAAAGAAGATCATTAAATAATGAAAAAGTGTCAATTCACCAAGAGAATATAACAATTGTAAATATATAAAACCTAACATTGAAGCATCTAAACATATAAAGCAAATATTAACATAACTGTAGGGAGAAATAGACTGAAATACAATAATAATAGGAGACTTCAATATCACACTCTCAACAACGGATGGATCATCCAGACAGAAAATCAGTAAGGAAACATCAGATTTGAACTACGTTTTCGACCAGATGGACCTAACAGATGGACCAGATGGAACAGAACATTCCATCCAACAACAGCAGAATACACGTTCTTCTCAAGTACACACAGAACCTTCTCCAGGATAGATCAGATGTTAAGCCACAAAACAAGTCTTAACAAATTTAAGAAAATTGAAATAATACCAAGTGTCTTTTCTGATCACAATGGTATGGAACTGGAAATCAATAACAGGAGGAAAACTGAAAAACTCACAAATACATGGAAATTAAACAATACGTTCCCAAAAAAACCAATAGGTCAAAGAAGAAATCAAGAGGGAAAAAATAACTTGAAACAAATGAAAGTTGAAACACAATATACCAAAACGTATGGAATTGTGCTTTATTATGTACATTCTTTTGGCATACACATCTTATCAAATCTGAAGGTTAACTGTACAGAGCTAAACTGGGTCACCCAAGGATACTCTTTTCTTACTAGGTTAGGTCTAACTAAAGGAGAAGAAATCTGTTCTGCTTATTTTCCCTTAAGTCAAACTGCAGGACTGAAATGAACCAAAATTCTGTAAAGTTAAAGATACCAGCTCTGGGGAAGAAAAAAAGAAAGTCAGAGAAAGACAGAGAACATTTTGCTAAATACCTAGTTCAGAGTTACTAGCCTTTTTGAACCAGGCCTTCTCAGGCTAAAGCTATAGCTCCATCACAAAATTAACATAATTGTTCACGTATAGGAATTATGGTAGATATATGTCATCTCTTTACATATTTGCTTAAGCCTTTGTTGAATTATGAATACTTCTATTTCTGATGTCTCTAAGTATATAGGACTAATCCCTCCAATTCAACACTTACATCCAAGTCATTTAAATTACTATGATTACGTGATAGGTAGTTTGGGAATATGGGATCGATATGACCATCTTGATTAAATCCAGACTCTGCAACTCACTGGCTATACGATCATGGACAAATCATTTATATCTCTCTACCTCAGGCTCCTCTTTTATAAAATGGGGTTACAACTTCATAGCTATTGCTAAATTTAAGTGTGATAATGTTTGTGTGCTTATCACAGTAAACGTGGGAAATACTCAGTAAATAGATTGGTTTATCATCTTAGTGGCAAATTATTTCAGTCTTTATCTTAGTTACTATTTTCTCTGACCTTTTTTCCTGTTGTTACCTTTTCATTTTAGAGTGTGTGTATGTCTATGTAGTGCATATGTTTGTGTATTCCACTTCAAGAAACATTTACATTGGCATGGACAAATCCCCAGACAAACCCACTTCACTTAAGCCTAATCACTGACACATCACATGGTTTTTGCAATGAATTTAGCTTCAAAAAACCAGTAAGGGGAGAACAGCTGAGAAAGACGTGACTTGGCAACGGTTGGCTTGGAAAGAATAATGCCTGAGGATAGTTAGTGTTTATAAGCCTGGTATAAGCCACGTTTGAAAACATTCCCATTGTCATTGAAGGTATAATGATAGATTTGGGTGTCCAGATCAAATAAATTAATTTTTTTTGCTTTGAAGAGAAGAGTACAAACCATACTTGAAACAGTGTGTTCTGTCCTGGATATCACAATAATGAGGAACACAAACAGAATTTTGAATATATTCTCCTGTTGGCAGAGTCTCTGTGTTTTTTTAAATCATTTTAAAAAACACTTTTAATGAATTTTTTTAAACATAAAGCAATGTTAAAAATAGTTTTACAGTGAACCCTTGTAAACCCACCGTCTAAATTGTACCATTAATATTTCACTACACTTGTTTTGTTATATATCTATCCATCTGTGTATCCATTAATCCATCTTTGATGTAATTCAAAGTAAATTGCAGGCATCAGTACCCTTTCCTCTAAAAACTTTACAATGCACGTATCATGGTTAAGACTACATTATATGTTTACATTCTTTTCTTTTAATGTAAATTTGCAAACTATGATATGCATAAATATTAAGTGTATATTCACTAAGGTTTGACAAGTGTGTACATCTCTGACCCAAACTCCCATATTTTGACTGTTGATTTTTTATGTGTGACTTGCCTCTTCTTTCTGAGAAATATAAGATTTCTGCTGTGTTTTTTTTTTTTTGTGAGGAAGATCAACCCTGAGCTAACATCTGATGCCAATCCTCCTCTTTTTTTGCTGAGGAAGATTGGCCCTGAGCTAACACCCATGCCCATCTTCCTCCAGTTTATATGAGACGCCACCACAACATGGCTTGACAAGCAGTGTGTGGGTGCGCACTCGGGATCCGAACATGTGAACGCAGGCGGCTGAAGTGGAGCGCGCGCACTTAACTGCTTGCGCCACGGGGCGGCCCCTGTGGTTTATTTTTTATATGTTTCCTTTTCATAGCCAAAGAATAGCTCAGAACTAGACAAGAGATGGTATTTTGGTCATGTGCTCAATTACAGCACCTGAAATAAGCCTTGAAGTAAATGGTAGTCTACAGTAGAAAACAGGTCTGTGTGAAGGAAGAAGGGTAGGCAGAGTGGCAGAAGATGGCAAGAGGGGCACTCCAGGCAGGATAGGGCAAAGTGGTGGAAACGCACTTTTTGTGTGGACAGCTAACAGGAATCGGGGCGAGATAGTTCTAATAGGAGAGAGCCTTGAGGGGTGGGCCATATCACAAAGCAGTGCTTTCAAAGCTGCTCAATGAGTCAGTTATTAAGCTATACATAGTGCTCTACGTGTTTACATTAGAAGTAGCTAAATTACTTCAGGGAGTAGAAACCAAAGAGGAGAAAAGGGCTTAATTTCCCTTATGAGCAGGGAATCTAGTATACAGATAAAACTGAGAGAGAAAAAAAACACTTGAGAATTTTCAAAAATGTTAAATGAACAGAAGATAGACATTTAAAAAATACGTAAATACTGAGAAAAAGAACAAAAATATCCTGTTCAGTGAAAACAGTTATAATGCTGAAACTGATGACAGAATAATAATAAAAGCTACTGATTTTTGAGCTCTAGTTGCTTATCAGAGACTATATCAGTGTTTGCATGCATCATATTCTTAATCTGCATAATACGTTTAGGAGGTAGATACTACTATCCCCATTTTACAAATGAGTAAATCATAATACAAAGAAGTCAAAGGACTTGTTCAAAAACACATAGCTTATGTCAGAGCCGTGCTTCCGGTTCTGGTCAGTGTGACTCAAAGATCCACCCTCTTACAATTGTCTTTCCCTAATTATATATTCTGTGGTCATTTCTCTCCAGCAAGGAGAGTAGTCTTGAAGCATGAAAGAGCACAAATCCCACATCTGTAGGAGTATAAGGTAGATATTTTTTCTAGCATAACCTAATCCACTCCTTGGCTCTTCATCTAAACAGCAGTTACATCCCCTAGTTTGGTTAGGTCCTCTTCAATTATATATATAAAGGACAGCATCTGTGTGCATAAAATATAACTGAGATTTTTAAAGCAGGAGTATGATCTTAATATTTATAGTTAACACATTTTATACATCAGAATAGAAGCAAATATCTTAACAATGACTACAAAGTCTTTAAAGATTCAGGACTCATTTCTCTCTGACCTGTCACCTATCGTTTGCCCACTCAGTTACTCTTTTTCAGTCACCATTTCTCCCTTGCTGAACCTTGACCAAATCAGTTGTGCTCCAGACTTAAGCACTGTGTTCTAACTTCTCCTTTTCCTCTTCCCCAAGATATTTACTTGGCCAACTCCCTCATCTCCACATCTTCCCAATAAGAACTCTGACTTAGTACCGCAACTGCACTGTCATTTACTTGTTTATTATGTTTATCGTTTTTGTCTATTTCTCCCTGCTGGAATGTAAACTTCATTAATATAGGGATTTTTTTGCCCTCCTTACCCCCACCTGTAACTGTATCGCAAGAACATAGAACAGAGCCTGTCACAGAGTAGGCACCCAGTAAATGTTCGTTGATGGTTATCACCTAGAGATGTCTTCTATGTGAGTTCACCCAGGAAGATATTATTTGTAAAAACATGCTCTGCTACATGGAAGTACTCAAAGGGAGTACTTCCATCTGGATTGCTCAGAATGAGATATTTATATACCCATCTTGTCTTCATAGGATTGAGTCAGTGACATGGAGACTGAGCTGGTTGTCAAAAGAGCCGTGTTGTAACTGTGACTCTTTTACTAACTGGAGGTCTTTCCTTTGGCAGTAACTAATTAAAGTTTCTCTGGGACTTAGGATTCCTCACGTTTCAGCCAGTTCTCTCATTCTATGATTAAGATCAATTGATTACATTCTTTAAATGTACACACTTCTAAAACCTTTGCATCTATTCATTATTTATTAAATATTTAATCTCTTTTTCCTATCTGCTAGACACTTTGATGTTGGTGGGAAACCAAATAATGTATGTCTTTACATAGTATGTAGTCCAAAGCCGTCATTCCATAGAGATGAGAAAACTATGGTCCAGAGAGAGCAAATGTTTTATTTTTATATAAAATACATTTCCTAAAATTGGGAAGAACAGATATTATGTGATCTAAGACTTAAATAACAGATATTGTAAAATAGTTGTAAGCATATTATATGATCGTGTTGTTAAAAATTCTTCATTATCCACATGGAAATTCTAGGAGTAAGAGATGGGAAGGGATTTTCCCAAGATCCCACAGCGACTGCATGGTTGATTTAGATCAAAAAACAGGTCTTTTTATCGAAGTTGATGCCAGGTCAATTATTCCATATTGTATCTGTATATTTTCTTGATCTCAAAGTAAAAACACAAGCCATACTTCTGCAGAATTTACTTTATTGACAAGTAAATCAAGGGAAATATATATATTGAACTCCCCAAGACCCAGACAGAGTAGAAGGTGAGTCTTCACAAATTTAAGGGATCCGCTAGAGAAAAGTAAAAGCAGAAGTGAGAAAAGAGCAAGAGAGAGCTGACAAGTCAGCGTGGAACACTGGCTCTAATTCAGCATTTTCCCCGGTGCTTTAGGTTGATCTTCCCACCACTTTTCCTATAAAAGAGAAAGACAAACATATGCTTAGTGCAATGTTATAAATATTCATCACAGAGGTTGAAAAAAGGCTTAACTATGTCATAGTCCATGTAATCATTTGACTCCACAGGCATCCATGTCTACGATTTGGCAGAGGTTAATTAAATGCACTCAGGGGTGACATCTGGCCTAATTGCAGGAAACATAAATCTTAAATTTCAGTTTTAATCAGGCTTAGACTTTCGGTTTCAATTGTTCGTTCCCTGAGGTAAATATGTATACAAGTAGAAAAGGCAATATTAACAGGAGAAATAATGGTAAAGAGACTATAGTGTCATAGTTCTATCATGATAGAAGATGTAAGAAGTTGAACCAAATATTCAGACTTTGGAATTTTATAGCGGACCGTATACCCAGAACTTCTAGTAAGATGTGTTCATTAAATCAAATCTCATCCTACCCTACTGCCCTTCTCCTAAGAAGAATTTGGTATTAATTAGTCAAATATGTTATATATAAATGTAGGCATATATTTATTACGTATTGATTCAATATTTACTACTTTCATTTTATGTGCTTGGTCCTGTTATTATTGTTAGGGAGTTATATAATTCCTGTGCTTGGGAATTTTACAGCAAAGTTGAGGGAAATTAAGTCATTCGTAGAATAAATTCTAATATAAGAAAATGATGACAGTGGTGAGGAAGTAAGGTAACCTTTCTTTGGGCTAAACAAGGGTTATAATTCCCTTGCTTTTAGAGCAATCAGACTAAAAGACTGATTGATTGAACAAATTATTATTAATTATAAACTATGTCCCATCAAGAATTTCAGTCAATTAACCAAAATCTACAGCACTTGTACTGTTCCTTATAAACATGTAAATTAAATAAATATTGGTCCTTGATTGAATCTTCCTAGTATGCTATCTGTAAAGTTTGAATATTCTGAATAATAAAGGATAATTCTCTCCCTTATTCTTTGTTGAAAGGCCTTTTTCATCAGACTAAAGAGAGGAATAAATGAAAATTGGTGTCTTAGCAACATACAATTTGGCATAAAATAAAATGCCTAAAAATGATTCGGATAAAAGAATATTTTTATTGATGACAAATTTTCTCACAAGTTTTTCATGTTTCTGATTTCAATGAATTTTCAAACTTCGCTGCATCTCTAAAACTTTCCTCCATCTTTTCCAAAATCAATAATAATAATAACAACAAAAGTAATTGGATGCAAATTATTGAAATTTTAATTAGAAATAAATGGAACAAATGTATTAAAAATTTTAAAGATGTATGAAATTTTTAAAATTTCCCTAGGATGAGTCAAATTTAATACTAAAAAACTAAAATAACTAATATTACGTTTTCAAATAACTTATTATGTAATTTGTTTTGTTTAGTTTTTGACCTATTTGTTTTCAGTTCATTTGCCCGAAGCTTTTTTCTTCAGTCTCTATGGGTGGGTATAAGTAGAACTTTCTAGAATACTTCAAGGAAAATGTCATAGTCTTATTCTGGAAGTTTGTGTTTGCAAGAGACAGGTTTGGTGAGTATGATACTTACACCACTGCCTTACAGAAGGAACATTTATTGCCATATGTCTGGCCATCGGAGCCACAGTGGGGATCAGATTCCCGAGTGCAGAAGACCTTAGGATCCCGGAACTCACCACAGTCGATCTACCGAAGTAAGCACAGTGATGTTAATAGTGCATCCTATTTATGGGACTATCCCTCAGAATAGAAACTTTGGACAGTAAACTTAAAATTATATATATATAATAGTATAGTTACATAACTACACATCTATATAACTATATATATGTATATAAACACATAACTATATGTCTATAGTTATGTAACTATACAGATCTTCTTCGACTTACATTGGGGTCACATCCTGATAAACCCATCGTAAGGTGAAAATATCGTGGTCAAAAATGCATTTAATACACCTAACCTACTGAACATCATAGCTTAGCATAGCCTACCTTAAATGTGCTCAGAACACTTTCACTAGCCTACAGTTAGGCAAAACCATCTAAAACAAAGCCTATTTTATAATAAAGTGTTGACTATCTCAGGTAACTTATTGATTACTGTACTGAAAGTGAAAAACAGAATGGTTGTATGGGTACAGAATGGTCGTCAGTGTATCGGTTGTTTACACTCTTGATCATAGCCCAGTATCATGACACAATATCGTGCCACATATCACTAGCCTGAGAAAAGATCAAAATTCAAAGTATGGTTTCTACTGAATTGGTATCACTTTCACCCCACTATAAAGTCGAAAAATCATAAGTTGAACCATCATAAGTTGGCGACCTCTGTATATATATAGTTGTGAAGTAAAGCTTTCTGGAATAGAAAATAGCTCTCCTTAACTGCCTAACTAGAACACGTTAAACATAATTGAGATTTTCTCTTTGAGACACAGGAAACCCATTTCTGCAGTTATTATATTCAGGAGTAAGATAATGATGTAAGGCAGATGCTTATTCCTTACAAATGTAAGGCAAATGCTATAGGTAGAACTTTTTGCTACAACATTAAATTGTTCCAATTGAGAGTAGTTTTTGGTTTTTAAGTGAAATTTTTTCTTTTTTTTACTGTACTAATGTAACTCTAATAGCATTCCTTCTGCATTACTATGAAGATCTGGAGGATCATTGCAAGGAGCTCCCAGAAGTTATCTGATGGCTTGTTAGTTTTCCCCGTGGCTGCTACATCCATTTATCATCTCTTGAAAACAAAATTGTAATGTCTTTATGTTAATTAATGTATCTCCAAGTCTGTAGAATTTGAACTTTTGTGCCTGCTACAATAACTTAGTAATGGCTGCCTAAGCTGCTGTATTTAGGATTCTAAGGTTGCATCTCTCCTTGGTGAGAACATAGTTATGACTGATTAATTCTCTTCATGGGCTCTATAAAAGGAATGGTAGCACCTATGCCACTAATATATCCCCTCAGTTATAGTGGTCTATCAGAAGTAGTCTGGAGTTTTAAGATTCTTTTCAATTCAATGTCAATTGAGTCAATATTTAGTGAGCAAATGACATTTTAGCCATTTCATTCCAGGGTCCAGGCAATATGCAACAGGTAGAACTGAGCTCCTCCAAATTTCAGCTGTGTGGAATGAAGGGACATTTAAACATGAATAGAGGCTGCTTTACCCTATCCTAGTTCCATTAAAATAATATTGTCCTACGTTTATCAATTGCTTCATAGTATTCAAACTACTCTCATATGGATCAACTCAGTCAGTCTTGCAATAATCCTGAGGTGTATATTGAGTAATATATTAACCAATTCACAGAGGTAAATTCTGATCCTCAGGAAAATTAATTGGCTTACCAATGCCACACAAGCAGGAAGCATTGAGACCAGTGCTTGAACATATTCTTTCTCATTGCTGGTCCAGAATTTTTAACAATCTACTATCGTTGATTTCTAACGCATCCTCATTGAGAGAAATAAAAACCAACTGTCACTATGTACCCTTGACTACACTTATAGTCACGGCATGTAAATGTCATTAAAACAGCTTATTAGGGACATGTATGAGCATAGGTAAGAGGAATCATTTGCTTAAGATGTTAGCAAACCACTGTGCACTGATAAAGCTCTCCAAAGGTTTGCATGAGAAAATGCTCAGCAAAAGAGACATAAAATTGAGTTAAAAAATATTATCATATATGTCAGATTTAAGGCATCTAAGACTATTTTTTGTTGAAATTTAGCATCTTGTACTTTTGAGGTTGGGTAGTATGGTGCTTAGCGGAGGTCTTCTTAGGGCGTGGTTGTGTAGAAGATACCTAGGCATCTTGTAGTCCCAGCTACAGTCCCACTTTTCTCCACTGCTCTAAAGATAACTCCACCTTCTCGTACTACTTCCAGCTTAGTAATATTTCCTTTAGGTCTCCAAATAGAAAAAAGGCTGGAAAATATTTAGGGCGTTACAAACCGTAGGATATTTTTTTCTCAAAAGCTAATGTATTTTGTATTTACATCATTAATGCATACCTTTGCACTTGTGTGTTTGAGTCAAGAAAGAATTGTAAACCACAGAATCATGACTGATATTTTTATTTATTTTACAAGTAGCCAATGAGTAAGTAATATTTGGAAGACATGGTGCTGGGTGCTGGTGATACAAAGAGGAATCAGTTAGAAACACTATCTCATTGAGTTCGCCATCTTATTTGCATTAGCAAAGCAGAGAAGAACATAGATAATTACAGCATCGTGTGTGATAAATACCACAGTGGGACAAGCACAGGCAATGTGGAAGCCGGGGAAAGAGCATCTCAGTCAGAGAAGTGTGTGTCTCTACAGTCAGAGCAGTGAGCAGAAGAAAAAAGAAAGTATCTTACGTGAGCGAGACGCCTCCGTAAGCCACCTTTCCTGAGCATCCGGCCCTCCGAGCTTGTGATCCAGCCTCTTTTGTCCTTTGGAAAACAGATATGGAAGAAGCACTTGGGGAAGGCGTTCACTTCAAGAGTTTCTAGGCCCCACCTCCCTCCCCAAGCCCACTTTTGCCCTGCCCCTACCCCCTGGGAATGAGACTAGGAAGACCAAGAATTTCAATAAATAAAACCAAATCAATCAAACGGCATGTGAGCAAATTTCCTTCAAACATAGATACACTTCGTACTTTTACATTGCAGCATCATTCAATGATCTGTGAAGTAAGCTGAATAATCACGTTTCGGAACTTGTTCTGCCATTCGCCATTGGCTAGTTGTGTCATCTTGGACAAAGCACTCAATATCTGCACCTCAATTTTCTTAACCAAAATTTTTCAAACAATAACAGTTGCCATACTTCATTCCCAGAGTTGTTATAAGGATCAAATGTGGTCATAGAAGACTTGTAGAAAGTCAGTGTGGAATATTTGAAATAGTCCTGGACTAGGAGTGCAGAAAATAAGCTTTTTACAGTAGGTCTGCCCTCACTGTAGCTCTCATCACATTCTGAAAGGTGTCTCTGACTCATACAAAATGTTAAATACCATCAGCCTAGATGGTCTCTAAGGACTCTCCTAGGTGTGATGATCTAAGATTTAGCAGTGACTTCTTTCAGTGAAGTGGCTTAAATAAAGCTAAGTCCTTAGTTCTTCAACTGGATGGGAGAAATAACAACTGTTGTCCAAATGTTTCCTCCTTTATATCTAGAAGCCCCTCTTCGCTCACTGTGTGAGAAATTTTAGCATGGTGACTGGGGACAGAAAAGGGCCACTCTCTGAGAGCTCCAGAGGTTGGGAATGGTAAAGAATGCCTTTGCAGAGCCAGCCAGAAATCCCCTCTGTGAAGCAAAGAGCGAGGCAGAGGAATATCAGAGTTGGGACTAGCAAGAGACCACAGTTCGCACAACTTGAGGAGAAATAGGCTGATTTCCAAATGCCATGCCTTTCCTCTGCCTAAATTTCCTCTCCTCTTTTGTATTTTTGTATTAGACTCCTTTAAATAAAATCCAAACAATTGGCTTCTCAGAGGAAGTCAAAGCAGTTCTAGAACAACAGTGACAGTAGGATTATCTTTTCTCTTTGAAGTTTCCTTCATAAGGCATTAAGGAGACCCAGGAAAGCTGAAATCTCCCCTCCACCCACTTACCCCAAATCTATTCAAAATGTTCTAATGGGTTTGAATTTTGCTTCTCCCACTTACTTGTGCAAACATTTCACTGCTCTGAGTTTAAATTTTTTCATCTTTAACATGGGGCTGCCAATGCCTATCTTCTAGGGTTATTGTATTGATAAATCTTTTGAAAACACTGCAAACTTTCGAGTATCATGTGGAAGACTGCTATTATAAACACTAACAATGTGAATTGTATCACATTCTAGAATTTTTGGAGCCCACTATTTCTTACCCTATTTTAGTGAATTTTCTTGATGTTTTTTAGATTGGTGTTGGATTTAATAAGCACCTGCGTTTATTTCCTTAGATAGTTCAACTTCCAGAGACTACTTCTAGGCACTTGAGTGCCAATGTTTAGTGTCAGCCTGACTCCCTGTGGTTCTTCAAAGAACTGTACCTTTGAAAATATTCTGGAATAGACTGACACTTTCAGTACCCAGATGAGTCATTTTTGCTAATGGTGACTACAAAATTATTTAACTTGGTTGGAAAATGAGTGTATATGGTCACTAAATCAACTAGAGAGTCAGGATCATTGATATTGTAGTCTAGTATTTTAGTGCTACAAACAAAGCCAAGGAAAATTTGTAGTCACACACTCACATACACACCTAGAGCGTAGGACTTCATCTTTTATTCCTTTTACTGAAAAATAGGACCTATGCGGTTAAATCAGCCCCTTTCTTTAGCATACCAGTTCTCTTAGCCCCTCTCTGACTTGGCTTCTACTTCCCCTGGTTTCACACCCCTTCCACACTACCGAAACTACTCTAAAAAATGACACCTTTCAGGATACACCCATTGGCTATTTATAAAACATTCATGATTTCTCTATAGTATGTGCTACTCTCGATCACTTCCACCTCTTGAAACTCTTTTTTGACTTCTGTAATATGTCAATACTCTGGCTCTCCAACTATTTCTTCTGTGTTCCTTTTATTGTCTTCTCTATTTTCCTCCTGAGTATTCATTATGGTCATTGTCAAGAAAATTTTATGTACTTGATTTTCTCTCCTTAAGAACATATACTTTCCCAGAAGATACTGATGAGTTCTAGACATTTTTTTCCCTTGAGTCCTCATCAAAATCTCAAACTCTGACTCCTAATTGTCAGAAATATACAGGCACCTTCGTCAGCAGTTTGATTCATACTTAATACTCATTTATGTCCAAAATATAACTCTTCATCTTTCCCTCAAAACTAGTTCTACATTCTAATTTTTCCATTTTTTTATAATAGTACCATTCTTCAGATTCCTCAACCTACCCTCAGATTAAAACTGGCCATTTCCTTCCCCTTGCGAGTTTCCTTTTGTGTATTTCTTTACCTCAAGTCCTCTTCATCAGTTCCAAATTTACTACCTATAGCTAGCATCAGCATTTCTTTTCTTAGCCAATGAAATAAATTCTACTCTCTCTGCTTCCGTTTCCCCCAAGTTTCAAAATCCCTCCTACGTGTGGTCACATTTTAAACTACTGTTTTCATTATAATACTTCTTTGCTTAAGAAGTCAGGATGATAAACACTCTCATATATTTGTTTAGAAAGTTATACTGCTCAAAACACTTTCACATGCACTGCACAGTGGCTTTCTGTTGCTGGTTAAAGGCAGCGTGGAGCCAATGAAGCTCATGCGATATGGAGCCAGGGGTCCTGAGATGTTGTCTGCACAGCTTTAGTGTTGTTGGTAAACCTGAGTCAGCTAGGTCCTCTTTCTGAGGAATCAGATTTCCTATCTGCAGTCAAGTTGTAGATCTGTAGTTAATTTGTAGACCATCCTTCTTCTGAGATGATGTCTTTCAAGCATTTTGGCGTTATACTACAATTTCTGTAATGAAGGCTGTTAATGGTAAATAGCAGTTTTATTTTTTAACTATTATTAAAAATAGTAATTGTTATATTATTATTATTTTAAGTATATGTTTCTACTTGGCAAATCAACGAGTTGGCAACATATTAGTTCTTTCCATTTATAGGGAAAATTTTTAAGGACTATAAATCCCAAAAGTCCAAGAACATGCCCTTTGTTTAGCTTGAATAATCTTTTTGAAAGAATGTGAAACTTTTACAAATCTAGAATTTAGACTGCTAACTGTACTGTCCCGTCAGATGCTTCATCGTGGAGAGACCTCTTGGCATGAGAAGAATGACTTGAGTTTTGGAGGAAATCTTTCTTCCTTCTGTGATAGCTGGATTAGACTTGAGCAGACATGCTCCTAAAGTTAGTTTCAACTTCTGCCTGGCATTGGGACAGCCATGCAAAAGACAAATGGCAGCCCTGATGCTATCCAAAAGGTGGCACCCTCCCTGCACTTTATATCTGAGTAGAAAAGAGACAGCAGTTTTGACAAGGCAGGCGTGGTTCATACTGATTCAGATATCTAAGGCCAGAAGGGGCTTTAAAGATCATTGAATCCAGACCTTCAAACAAAGGTCACGAGAAGGGAAGAGATATCCCTCAAATCACACAGCCGGTAGGTATTTGAATTAGGACTCTTCTATATTTTCTCCAATGTATTTGGGCTCCAAAGTCAGTGTTTCCCAGCACTGGATAATTATTTAGAATGCAGATTCAAAAACTCCCACTTGTGCCATTGTTATTCAGCAAGTCTGGCGTGGTGCCTGGGGATCTACATATTTAGTAAGCATCCCAAGTGATCCTAAAGCAAACAGACTGTGAGACTTAGGCCATTCTAAAGGAATAGAATCAGTCAATACAGGCATACCTCATTTTACTGCACTTCACCTTATTGCGTATTTACTAATTGAAGGTGTGTGGCAACCCTGTGTCAAACAAGTCTATCAGCTCCATTGTTCCAACAGCATTTGCTCACTTTGTGTCCCTGCATCACATTTTGGTAATTCTCACAATATTTCAAACTTTTTTAGTATTATTATATTTGTTATGATGATCTGTGATCAGTGATCTTTGGTGTTACCACCGTAATTGTTTTGGGGCGCCACGAGCCACGCCCATGTAAGACAGCGAACTTAATTGATAAATGCTGTGTGCTCTGACTGCTCCACTGACGGGCCTATCCCCTGTCTCCCTCCCTCTCCTTGTGCCTCCCTATTCCCTGAGACACAACAATATTGAAATTAGGCCAATTAATAACCCTAAGACGGCCTCAAAGTGTTCACGTGAAATGAACAGTTGCACATCTCTCACTTTAAATCAAAAGCTAGAAGTGATTAAGCTTAGTGAGGAAGGCGTGTCGAAAGCTGAGATAGGCCGAAAGCTAGGCCTCTTGTGCCAAACAGTTAGCCAAGTCATGAATGCAAAGGAAAAGTTCATAAAGAAAATTAAAAGTGCTGCTCCACCAGACACACAAATGATAAGAAAGTGAAACAACCTTATTGCTGACATGGAGAAAGTTTAAGTGGTCTGAATAGAAGACCAAACTAGCCACAACATTTCCTTAAGCCTAAGTCTAGTCAGAGAAAGGCCCTAATTCTCTTCAATTCTATGAAGGGTGAGAGAGGTAAGGAAGCTACAGAAGAAAAGTTTGACGCTAGCAGAAATTGGTTCATGAAGTTTAAGGAAAGAAGCCGTCTCCATAAAGTAAAAGTGCAAGGTGAAACAGCAAGTGCTGATACAGAAGCTGCAGCAAGTTGTCTAGAAGATCTAGCTAAGCTAATTAATGAAGGTGGACACACTGAACAACAGATTTTTTTTTTTTGTGAAGATGATTGGCCCTGAGCTAACATCTGTTGTGAATCTTCCTCTTTTTGCTTGAGGAAGATTGTCCCTGAGCTAACATATGTGCCAATCTTCCTCTATTTTTTATGCGGGATGCCACCACAGCGTGGCTTGATGAGTGGTGTGTAGGTCTGTGCCCAGGATCCAAACCCGCGAACCCCGGGCCACCAAAGTGGAATGCGTGAACTTAACCACTATGCCACCAGGCCAGCCCTGAACAACAGATTTTCAATGTAGATGAAACAGCCTTCTATTGGAAGAAGATGGCATCTAGGACTTTCATAGCTAGAGAGGAAAAGCCAATACCTGACTTCAAAGCTTCGAAGGACAGGCTGACTTTCTTATTAGGGGCTAATGCAGCTGGTGACTTTAAGTTGAAGCCAATGCTCATTTACCATTCTGGAAATACCAGAGCCCATAAGGATTATGCTAAATCTACTCTGCTTGTGCTCTATAAATGGAACAAAGCCTGGATGACATCACATCTGTTTACAACATGATTCACTGAATATTTTGAGCCCACTGTTGAGAACTACTGCTCAGAAAAAAAGATTCCTTTCAAAATATTACTGCTCACTGACAGTGTACCTAGTCACCCAAGAGCTCTGCTGCAAATGTACGAGATTAATGTTGTTGTCAAGCCTGCTAAGACAACATCCATTCTTCAGCCCAGGAATCAAGGAGTAATTTCAACTTTTAAGTCTTATTATTTAAGAAATACATTTTATAAGGCTATCCTGCCTCAGATAGTGATTCTTCTGATAGATCTGGGCAAAGTCAATTGAAAACCTTCTGGAAAGAATTCACCATTCTAGATGCCATTAAGAATGTTTGTGATTCATGGAAAGAGGTCAAAATGTCAACATTAACAGGAGTTTGGAAGAAGTTGATTCCAACCCTTATGGATGACTTTGAGGGACTCAAGACTTCAGTGGAGGAAGTAACTGCAGTTGTGGTAGAAACAGCAAGAGAACTAGACTTAGAAGTGAAGCCTGAAGATGTGGCTGAATTGCTGCAATCTCATGCTAAAACTTTAACAAATGTGGATTTGCTTCTCCTGGACAAGCAAAGAAAGTGGTTTCTTGAGATGGAACCTACTCCTGGTGAAGATGCTGTGAAGATTGTTGAAATGACAACAAAGGATTTAGAATATGACAGAAACTTAGTTGATGAAGCAGGGGCAGGGTTTGAGAGGGTTGACCTCAATTTCAAAAGAGGTTCCACTGTACGTAAAACACTATGAAATAGCATCACATGTTATAGAGAAATTGTCCATGAAAGGAAGAGTCAATCGATGTGACAAAGTTCATTGCTTTCTTATTTTGAGAAATTGCCACAGCCAACCCAGCCTTCAGCAACCACCACCCTGATCAGTCAGCAGCCATCAACACTGAGACGAGACCGTCCACCAGCAAAAAGATTATGACTCACTGATGGCTCAGATGGTGGTTAGCATTTTTAGCAATAAAGGATTTTTTTATTAAGATATGTATATTGTTTTTCTAGACATAATGCCATTGCACACTTAGTAGACTGCAGTATAGTGTAAACATATATGCACTGGGAAACTAAAAAATTCATGTGACTTGCTTTATTGCAATATTCACCTTATTGCAGTGGTCTGAAATCAAACCTGCAATATCTCTAAGGAATCGCCCATAGGTGATTTTAAAGGAACTTTAGAAAACACTAAAAATCTGGGAAACATTAAAAATCGTGGAAATCAAAGCCCAGAGAAGGGAAGCAACTTACGTGTTAGAGAACACTGGAATTAAAGTCCATATCTTTTAAATCTATGTGTAATGGTCTCTCATATTTTAGTGGGACATGAAATATGTTGGCTGGATCTTATGTCCTTTCCTTGTTTGTTTGTTTTGATATTTAACATAGACTGTGATAGCATATGTATTTAACCATAAGAAGAAATAATTTTAAGGTGTGCAAGAGTATATACCAATACAAACACTCGTGTGTACATACACTAATACACGCAAGTGCGCGCACACACACACACACACACACACACTGGCAGTTATTGTAAGGCATCATCCATTGTAAGGTGCATACCAATTTCTGAGACACTAAAATTTGAAAAAAAAGTCTTATCCAATGTAATAAGTACATTAGGATTGAAAAATATTTTTCAACTCCTTTGCCAACTCCAATCAGTTGGCAGTAGTGTCTGGAAACTTTTGATGCCAAGGGTTCTTGGGCACAAGACTAAACAAGAACCAGTGCCAAGGTCAGCTAGGAATGTTCGGTATGGACACAGGAGCAGGACTGACAGAGCAAGTTTGTCTGTGTTGTCTTTTGACAGTTAGAACAAGAAAACTGAAAAAAAGTTGGTGGATTAATTTGGAAAAACCCAGCCAAACAATGAAGATAATTTGTACTCA
Source organism: Ceratotherium simum simum (assembly GCF_057802395.1). Taxonomy (NCBI): domain Eukaryota; kingdom Metazoa; phylum Chordata; class Mammalia; order Perissodactyla; family Rhinocerotidae; genus Ceratotherium; species Ceratotherium simum. The sequence continues at coordinate 28,990,790 of NC_141903.1, forward strand.
TTCCAATTTTTAATCCAAATTGTATTTAAGTTTGACTGAATCAGTTTGTGTATACTTAGTACAAAGCATTAAACAAGTTTTCTGTCTACTCTTAGTTGCCTTACTCCTAAAAAGGAAATAATAACCTCTGTCCTAACTCCTTTAGAAGCTGTTAATTTTTAATCAGTAAACAATCCTTTTATAGTTTACCAAATCTTGCACATGGTTTATGTTATTTAAATATAATTCCTATGAGGTGAATAATATTATACCTTTAATATAGTTGTGAAGATTGCAGCTCAGAAAAGCTGAGTAACTGGCCCAAGATCACACAGTGAAATTAATAATAGAGCATGAATGTTATCACAGATTCATCCTATTTTTATTATATTCATTCTACTTCAACAAAATCTGAGAATGGGCATTTAGGCTCTGTTAAACTGAAAACAGTATACTCATAGACAGATAGTTAAAAAAAAATACTTCTGCTGATATCAGATTGGTCTGCTTTTTCATAGTTTTTGCTCTTTTACCAGTTGACAAACCTCTCTTTGGCTAAGGAATACCAGCCAAGCGCCACCCAGGTCTGAAGGATCGATAAAAATATACACTGACCTGTCCTCCTTGACTGAAGACACCTGAAAAAAAAAAAAAAGCACAAAATCTGAACACTGTAATATCTGGATGTGCAAAATGATGTGCAAAAATAGGAAATCTCCAAGCCTGGAATGATATACTTGTTCTTGCTTCTTGGCCATCTCAACAAGTCATGGCATGGTTGTGTTATTTTTTATACCCACTCACTTCTTAGGGAGCAGTAGAAACTTGAAAAGTGATGTCAGGAGATGGACCCCGATGGGGTAATACTTCCTAGATGTTGGGTGGGGTGAGAGAAAATAGTTAAAGGACCTGGAGACTCATATTACAGTCCTGGTCCAGTCACTCATTTACTGTGGGAATGACCTTATCATCTCTGGTCTTACGTTGGAGAAGTTGGGTTGGAAAGTCTCCTCTCACTTTCACATTCCCAGGTCCAGTGCCTTCAGTCCGTCCCCAAAGCCTTTGTTACAGGCAGTTGGGGAAAAGATTAACTTTGTTGTTTGTTCTTTGAGCCCCAATTTTCTCTTCTGCCCTCTATACTCAGCTTTAAATACAGGGCCCAAGTATAGACAGGCAAGGACAAACTCATTCTCTTTTCTGCGACTCATTTCTCCTGCTACATCTCTCTCAATTTCTGAAAGAGAAAAAAAGTCCAGAGTCTTGCTTCTCTCTGTTCCCTCCATCATTATGATTATGTGTGTGATTTTAGGTTGTGGCTAATTAGCTCAGTGGTTTAAAATACTGCAATAATAAAAGTCTTAGGTTGAAGCGTGGTATCAGCTGCTCAGGTTTGGTCTCGGGTCGCTTCTGTGGAACTCTTAATGCCAGCAACATCTCTCACACGTAACCCCAAGGCCACCTCGATGGCAGAAAGTGTATGAATAAGTGCAATCCTTCTCCAGTGCTGGTCAACACTTGTGGGAGGAAACTGCAAATACTTGAAAAGACATTCTCTATTAATGAGGATAGGGAGAGAACAGGGCTTTTACATTTGAAAGGAAGTTGATGATCATCTACTGTAGTGATTGCCAACCTTATTGCAGCAGTGTGGCTGCTTATTAAAAATACAGATTCTTAGGACAATCACTTGAAAATTCCATTATATAAGACCAAATAGGGCCTGGAAGTCTATATTTTTGTAACCACTCCAAGTGATTTTTACGACCAGGGAAAACTCATTGTTAAATTTTTAGCCGTTTCTTCACTGCACAAATCTTTGATTAGAAGAATAGAGATTTTGCTCAATATCTCATATGTAGGAAATGTCAAACAGAAGCAGGATTAATATCTACAATGCCAAGTCCAATCTAGTACTCTTATTATTAAACTTTAATAATGGCAATATTAATAGATATTTATTGAACACTTACTATGTCCCCTCCACTATGTTAAGCACTTTACATGCATTTTCTCATTTAATTCCTCATAGAGGGCTAGTCTTTTTATATCTCCATTTTACAGATGAGGAAAATGAGACTCAGAAAGGTCAGACAGCTATAAAATAGAAATAGGCAGGACTGAAATTTATTTCTCTTGGTCTCAAAATTAAGGTTCTTAGGCACTACATCTATAAAGGACCATGTTTTGGTAAATTAAGTATATTAGTCAACCAGAACCAATGAAAATATTAGTTTACCTTTGTAAAGTAAATAAGAGGATATCAATTAATTTCTGAGGCTATCTTTTCAAGTAAATTTTGATATAGTCATATCTATTTTTTTATGCCATCTCAGCAATTGACAGAACCACTCATTCAAGTTATTTGGCTTTAGTAGTAAACTTAAGACATAATATCACAGGAGTCCATTATTCAATTTTTTTCATATTTCTAAATATATTTTTTGTGTAAATATGACCAATTTCTGGTGAACAATGGCTTCTCCATCTGCTCAATCTCATTGAAAAATTATTGTTTTTACATGTTCAGGCATTTAAAATCTCTGATAGCATCAAAATTCAACTACTTTTGTCACAGAAAATGATACATCAGACATGGAAGGCCCCAGGACTCAGTCTCCTTTCTAGCATTCTACAAATGAGAGAATATCTCAGAGAGTTGAGCTGTTTGTCCAGTTGATACAGGCCATTGGTGGAAGAGATGGGCTAGGTCTTGGGTCTAGGGACTCTAGCATGTGCTTTGTCCACTACCACAGCTTAAAGTAGAATAATAAAGAAGAAATAGACACAGTGGCCTTGTTCATTCACGTGGTCCTGTGATGAAAAACATTAGATTGAAGTATAATTGTCCTTTGAACAATCAGAATTGATAGAATATATGACTACTGCTCATTAAGGCGGCCAAAGATATTCCTCTGCTTGAAGAAGTGTTTAATTCACCAGCAGCATATATATATGATTCTGCATTCTAAGGTTTGATAACTTTTTTATGAAGGATTCTCTAATTGAGTTGCCTTTTCCCCTTGTTTCAATTTTAATTATTTGAGTTCCAATTATAAGAATAATGAGGACAGAAAATTTTTCCTTTGTCTTGGAAAGCCAAACTAATATTTAACACAATTACCCATCCTCTAGACTAGTCTGTGGAACAAACATCAACCATGATGTCTAGAAGACCTGGATTCAAATTCTAAATTCTAATTACTAGCGGCAAGTCCTTTGGCAATTTTCTTAACTTCTTTATGCCACAGTTTTCTTATATGTAGAATATGGATATGAAGACCTTGCTATGTGCATTGGAGATAATGCATAAAAGCCCTCAGTACATGCCTAAAATATATTATATGCTCAAAGAAAAAGTTGTCATTATCACCATTTTCATTATCACAACCATTTATGATGATGATGATCTTAGAATTGGTCTTTCACAATCATTTTGATGATCTTAGAATTGGTCTTTCATATCAAAATTGTTAGAATTTTGAAATATGTTGGACACATACACTTGTCATTTCCAGTTCAGCATAAATTTTAAGAAAAAAATAAAACTCACCTGAGAAAAAGCAGAAAAGAGCCAGAGAGAGGAGCAGAAAGACACCTGATATTTTCATGGTGCCAGTGAGCTCACTCCGGTCAAGGCTGCTTTGTCCAGATCAGGTTCTCTGTCAAGACACTTCCCAGATCACTAAAACACATACTCAGACATATATATAGACATGATCGAAGGAGTTGGGATCTCCACCTTCTTTATAAAATCACATTCTAAAACCATGTGCAGACCTGCACACTTTAGGCATTTATTAGGACCTGTCACCAACTTAAAGAAATGTTTCATGCTCCCCATCAATCTTAAAAGTTAGGACAATTATGTGAGTCACACCTTAGATCTTATTAATAGAGAATGTCATTTTCCACCAGCAGTCTACATTTTCCTGACGACCAATACATCCTCCCTGCTCTTCCCTAAGAGGTTTCGCTCATTAAAGGGATGATTCACTGGCGGAGCCCCACTTGAAGCCTACGTCTCCTTCAGACAAGTCCTACACGTCTGTGGTCCAGATGAGTAACTATAGGGGAATGGAATTCTGGGTGTAACTGGGATTTTCAGAGTCCACATCACCCAAAGTGTACCTAAAAGAGATAAATATTCTACATTGTCACCAGAACTGATTGGAAAAAGCATTTTCTGGATTCTGGCAGAAATCAGCTTGTTAATTTTTTAAATCATTATTGTAGTCAAATGCCTGTGATTTTCAATTTTTAAGTGAGAATGAAGAACCGAGTCAATGTAATTTTTTAATTTGTGAAAAATAAATTATTTTTAAAAGTTACTGAAACGAGAATATTTAATATTTCTCCTTTTTCTTCAAAATAAAAATCTAGTTATAATAAAGCTCTTTATGTTTTAACTCCTTGAAAGTATACTTTTCGTATAAGTTAATTGAATCCCAATAACTATCATAGCCAATTTAATTGCAAGACAGATTAAAGAGTGTGATGCCATAACTTTCTAATGAGAAAGTCTGTCTCAAATCATGAACAACTACTTAAAACATCATGAAAAAAAAAAAAAACAATTTAAAGTATGGGAAGAATATGCAAAATGTGTCCAATTTAAACACAAGTGATTAGTGCAATGTATGTAAAAATAACTTAGAAACTATACATCTAAATAATTGATTTCCTTCTAAAGTAGTCACTTTGAGAAAATATATGCATAGTTCTGATATCATTCTCCTTTATTTCAGGACGTTTGTTTTCTTTTTGGAAATTACATATTTTTAGAAACTTTAATTTGATTCATCTCAATATTTAGGATGAATTTTCTATCTTTGAAAATGGTGAATATATTTTATTGATTTTGGTGATCAAATAAGATTTTACTGTTTAATCAAAAATGAAGCACGACTGTGATAAAAATAAGAAAAATTTTCTTTTAACTGCTTCTCTGACAGTTTTAAAAGACTTGAACTTAAAGGGCAGAGGAAAGAGGGGAGAGAGAGACACAGATAGAAAGAGAAGAAAAGAATGAGAGGGAAGGAAAAGTGTGTGCTTGGCAAGTATTAAAAGTGTTTTCGGGGCCGGCCCCGTGGCTTAGCAGTTAAGTGCGCGTGCTCTGCTACTGGCGGCCCAGTGCGGATCCCGGGTGCGCACCGACGCACCACTTATCCGGCCATGCTGAGGCCGCGTCCCACATACAGCAACTAGAAGGATGTGCAGCTATGACATACAACTATCTACTGGGGCTTTGGGGGAAAAATAAATAAATAAATAAAATTATTAAAAAAAAAGTGTTTTCATGCTAATGTGGAGTGATATAATACACACACACTCACATACACATAATCTTAAAGTCTTTTCCAGAAAGTTATAGAGCAGATGTTAGACACTAAAAGTTTCAAACACACTAATGAACTACCCTAAAAACTGTATCTAAATTTTTCTTGAACACTTTATGGGAGGAGGAGTCTGGGAATATTTAGAAAAACAGAATAATTGGGAAATTGCTTAAGGAAAGCTATGAAATTTTCTAATAACAACTGGACAATTTTGTCTACTTGTCGTTATCTTTAATTATTTTTGCCTGGTTAAGTGATATAATATAAAGCGCAGTGCTTGGAAACTTTAAAACGTTTCATGAGCTTGGTTTTAGGTGCTGTTGCTACCTTCCTGCCTCTTCCCATTCCACACCCAATGCTTCCTCCTTCCTTTTGCCTTCTGCTTTTCCTTCCTCTTCTGTGATCAGAGTATATAAAGCCACTGTAAGCATAACCTCATGTCCTCATGAACTTGACAGAAGTTCAAAAGCATTGACAAATAATAAAAAACAATGTAACAGCAGCCGTCAGTGATGTTCCGTCATAAAATCCATGGTGGTCTTTCTAAAATTTCTGTTTAAACTTCTCCTGTTCCAAAGTTTCATTTATAGTAGTTGCTTCTCATACTTTGCTCTAAACTCTCAAAACCGCTGTTTACCTAAAAGCATTTGTCTCTTCATCTTCCATTCTATCCTTCCCTACCCCTCCCGTCCTTCGAGAGCTTTTCTTCGATAGGTGTTTTTGTAGGATGATTCTTAGGCAGAATGATTATACCCTCTTGTTCTGAGTGTTTTCAATTCTGTACCTTCAACAAGTACCCTGCTCACCACGACAAAGCTTGAGAGCGTGAAAGCACAAATTAAGTGTTGGTTCTGGACAGGAGTGGAGGAGGGACTATTACATTATAAGGATTATATATACTTAAGAAATCTGGTGCCTTGAACAATAATTTTTGGTAGGTTTCTGAGTCCATGTGAAAGGTTTACCTTTTTTTCTTTTTACACAACTTAAAGGAAAAGGTAAGAAATATCCTATGGAAATTACTTAACTAGCTCCTTAAATGAGACGCTGAAATAATAGAAGGTTATGGAGAAGTCACAGGCAATTATTCACAGACACTAAAGAAGCTGTGTATAATTCTAGTCTTTTGGCTACAGCGTAAACAGATGAGAACAGGTTGAATTTTGTTTTCTGTAACACTCTGACAGGAAAATAAGAAAAGTTGTAAGTATCATAACATTTAAGGGTAAGTAAATGTCCATGAATTGAATCACGCAAAAAAAAAAAGTGAAACAGAAAAAACTCAAAGAAAGGGAGGTGTGTGAGAAAGCAGCAAAAGTCATGGCTTTTATACAAACATAGAATGCAGTCCCAACATACAGTTGCCTTACAAAAATTAGCTGTGCACATTTTCTTTTATGTAATTAAAAACAAAACACTATAAGATTATATTTTCCAAGCACAGTTTATTATACAAACGTGATGCATTTACTCACAAATATTTCCATTCAGGGTAGTATATGCAAAATCACCTACATTTTATTTAATACACATTTAAAGGATTTTAAGGGTAATTTTGATTCTATAATTTTTGTTGCTGATTCTACAATATCACTTCTCCTATTAAAGTGCAGCTTCATTATTTTTAGAATGCTTAGGTCTGGGTCCAGGGATAAACTCACATCTGTGTTTGTATGTTTTAACATTTTCTTTGTTCATATAAATTTTCCTTTCCAATATTGTTCATATATAGTAAAATCTATTATTTTGAAGTGTCACTTCTCAAACATCTATGTCTTTATCTCCAGACCCTGAGCCCTTCCTCTATTTAGCATCGGTCATGAGATAGAGATATATTTTAAAAAAAGGACAGCAGCACCTTAATCAAGGAAGTCACTACACAGCATCTATTATGAAATTTTTTTTTTTAATCCTTTCTAGGCATACAATAGACCAAAATCAAGAATTTTTTATTTGCAGCAATCAAACTTCGTTCAGAGTGAAAATTATTTTTCTTGGAACTTCCATTGGACCATGTAGGAAAGAGGAGAAACCTTTCTTAGGTCTGAAGGGAGGTGTCTAGGAAGAGATTGAGAAAGAGGTTCCAGAGTTTAGACTTCAGTGCCCTGGCTTATTCAAAAAGCCTGGCTTTTGGAGGAGGATAAAGAGGCACCATCTGACTTGGTATGGGTGAAGCAGAGCGGCAACAGCAAGGGAGGTACCCAGGTATTTGGGCCTGATAGCCGTCTCACAGGGGTATCTCATGCTGTAATGAAGATCAGAAAAAGCAGCTGAAATTCATCATCCCAAAGATAGACAAGTGCTGAGAGGACTGAGGAACTGGAAGGGTTTTGATTTCAGGACAAGGGGGCTCAGAGTTAAGAGATAATACAACTTAAAGCTTGATGGGAGAAATCACATAATTCAGCAGAGAGTGCTAGCACCTCCGACAGATAATAAGAGGAGGTGTGGAGACACAAGCAGGGACTACAGTGACTGTGGGAGCCGTGTTACACTGCAGCACTTCATGGGGGGAATAGAAGTCAATATCCAGGAAGCAACTGGTAATAAACACCTAAACACCTCGGCAGAGGCCAAGGTAGACAAGACACTGTTCTGCAAATGTTGTGAAGCTTCCTTTTGGATCCAGATGCCGTCTTTGGGGAGAGAAGGCATAAGGAGAATCAATCTGAAGGGAAAACCGGAGAAACACCCACTTAGTAAAATGTGAGTCCATAAAGGGAGAAATTTTGTGGTACCCACAGTACTATACATTCAAACATTCTTAGCAATTAATAGGCACTCAGAAAATGTTTGTTAAATAACTGAGATTGAAATATTTTTAATTGTCAAGACAAGTATTTTCTGCTATTACTGTGATATGAAGAAAAAAACAATTAAAATAAGAAAATTTCTTTTTTTGACACTTGATAAACTTTAGCTTAGGTAAAATTTGATTTACTCTACTCAGTATATTAGGTCTAAACTTCATTAATGTTTTAGCAGAAAATAACAAAACATAGACTTTTTAATTAATTGTGGCCTTAAAATACATTTACCTCAGTCATCTACTCAATACAAAATACAATCTAATGTTCTCCTGAGAAATAGACATAGTACTTTTATACCTAGTGGTTTTGTGATAGATAAGAAAGAGCACAAACTTTGATTCTAGACAGACCCGGAATGTGCATTCCACTTCTGCTATAAACTGTGTGATTTGAGGGATCTTAGTTAACCTTTCTGAGTCTTAATATTGTTATTAAGATGGCTTTCTGGGTTATCTTCATGCATCTCATACTTATTTCTTTGACTTTCTTGGCTCAAAAACACCTTTAATGTTCTGTCAAAATTTTACATTCAGTCCCTCAAAATTGTTTAGGTTTAAGTATGTTGTGACATTAGTGATCCCTCTCAACTTTGTATCTACTGTAAATCTAGTAAATGTCTTCTTGATCATCATCAATATCATTGAAAAAGTGTGAAACAAAACAGGCTCAAAGATATCTCACGAACTTATCTCCAATGTTCTGCTACTGAAATCAATGTTCATATTTTTCCCATCATGGTACCAAGCTCAAATCTTTATGAAATACAATGAGGCATATTTGGCATGACTTGCTTTAAAAAAAATCTATGTAGACTACTGGTCATCCTCACCTTTCCTAAATGCTCAAATTATCGTATTTCCTGCTCTTCCCCATCATAGACTCTACACTCCTTCCAAAATAAGCTCTTCATAGTTTCTCATTTATTTCCATTACATTCCTACTTTCTTACCTGAACTCATGGTGTTGCCTTTGCTTGGAATGTTCTTTTCTTTAATCACTACCTGTCTAAATTCTGCATATCGTACAGTGAGAAGTCCAAATTACAATACTCTTCACAGAACGTTTCTTAATCCTCTAAGGCAGACATCCTAAACTGGTAGCATGAAGATCAATTCTGGCTTGTTGATGTATTTTATTAGGCCCACACAATGGTTTTAAATATTTTAAAATAGTCCACAACTCTTAAAATTTGAATATTTAGCAAAAAATAAAAATAAAACCCAAGATTTTCTGAAAATATTTGGGCCCTTCATTGACAGGACAGAAGTCAGCTGAAGTTTAGTGGTAACTGCCTCATTTAAATGTGTCCTTGTTTCTTTCATTTGTCTTGTTTGTTGTTGGTCCTAGAAGGTGTTTGAGTTTGAGAATCTTGCACTTTGACACTGATAATACTTAGTCTTCTTAATTCTCACGACACATATCTTTACTTTTCCTGTGAAACTGTTCTAATTTGTAAAATTATGCCAATCTGACATCTCTTCTATTTGTCTGGATGCTCCTTGTGAACAGAATCTATTCCTTATTAATCTTTTATCCTCCAAATTTCTGTCTTGTATTTAGCAATTCTGTCTTGTATTCTACATTTATTCGAGAAAAATATATGATTTTTTAAAAGTAATTTGCACTATATATTCACCAGAGATCATTTGTTACTATTGTAGCCAACATTTTCCAAAGTTTATCTTCTTCCTTATTTTAAGGGTGTAGACATTTGCTCATGTCTAGTTTTCTACAATTCCTTTCATTCCTTTGATTTCTTACAGATATATTTCAATAGGACTGTAATCTCACTTATGATCCCTACGTTCTTACCTGCTTCCTAATGAGATAGAGGGAATAGGTCCAAATATTCACTGACTCTTCTACAAGAGCACATAGAGAGCTAACCACAAAGTTGGGAGTCAAGTTTACAATTTGCAGGTCATTGAGTGGTGATTCTCTCTCCAATTCATAAAACCTATACCATTCATTGCTTCTGCTCCATGATCCACACTCCCTTCATATTCCATTTCACTATGATCAAGGTTATCTACACTTCTTTATATTACTTTAGCTACAATGGAAATCAAACTAAGTCATAAAGTGTATGTAATTAGCTATATAAAACCTGGAAGTTAACTGATGTTATGAATCTTAACATAGTGTTAGGAAAATTTGTATTTCATTCAAAGAATTCTCTCTTCATTCAAAGATTTCTCTCTTACTAATTTTATTTCTTTTTTATGTTTTTGTATATTTCTACTTGAATTCATTCTTTGAGATTGAATTTTGTGTATGCATTTTATATTAAGCCTCCTCAAATCTCTTATTTTTCAATTTAAGCATTACAGCTTAGCATTAGTTTGGATAAGATTCAAAAAGAGATTATTATGCTATAGGTTTAGGAACTATGAAAGGATTCCATTATCCTTAGGTATCAAAAAAAATAGGTTAGACAAACTTTCTTTGACATGGTAACTAGACTGGAAGATCTGAGGTATTTAGTAGGTCTAATGGATTGAACATCGGCAAGGCATTAGATAAAGTCTCTCATGCTGTAATTGTGGAAGGCCAAAGATATATGAGTAGACTACTGTAACTGGTTGAACAACTGGACAAAATGGTACTGATGTATAAATTAACATAATCAAGAGGAACAAGATACAGTCCGGGTCAGGAATTTTATAACTGACTTAAACGAAGATATAGAAAGCATGCTTTAAATATGAAGTAGTTTCTCTATTATCCTCTCTTTGTGGTTCATTTTCTTGACTTACATAGGGAGCATTCCATTTTGTTCATTTTGGCCAGTCATCACTCCCAATATGTAAATATCTTTTTGACTCCTGACGTAAAATTCCACCTTCAAGGACTGCATCAAATTTATCAATAAAAGTGTTCAAGATAATAGGGCTGAAATCTATTCCCAGGATCATTTATCTTTCTTTTCTTAGAAATTTTATAAATCTGTTCCACAAAGGTTGGTACCAAATTACTGTGTTATATTATTTACTGATCACTTCTTGTTTGGTAGCTTTATCTACAATGTGAGATTATAATGACCTTGAAGTCAAGACAGGGGTTTATTTTATTTTTCTTTTAAATTCTCTGATTGATATGTTTTTAATGAAAAAATGAGAACTCTTTTCATATTTATTTACATTTTTTGACTTACTAATCTTTTGGTTATCTTATTTAAACTACCTCATAATTTTCTATACTGTTTTTTGAAGGTTGAGGCTCTTCAATGGTTTCTGTAGGTTTGTTTGACTTTGCTTTCTCTATGTTCTCATAGTCACTTGCAAATGTCTTGAATATAGTACACATAACATTGTGTTATCCCTGTTTAGTAAGTCAGTTATACACAATATATTTCAAATATAATGTAATAACATTCTAGAAAATATATTTTTTCAAAGTACATAAACAAAGATTCAATTAATTTTGCTAAGAGAGTATCATCAGCGAAGGTCTCAAAAAAAAGGTAACGTTTGCACAAGGGTAAGTCCTGAAGGATAAATAAAAGTTGTATGGCAAAATAAGACTGGTTGGAAGTGGAGGAGGGATGCTGAAGAAGAGGAGGAAGATGCACAGGTATAGATAAAACTGAGCTAAAATCCATGAGAATAGAAGTGAATGTGTAAAGACTATTCACAGTGTGAACACCAAATAGTTCAGTAGGCTGAAGCCTAGGATACCTGGTAAGAATGGTTGAAAGGAGACTGAAAATGGGCCAGGACCAAATGGGTCGTGGAATGTCATGCTGTTTATGGAGTGTACAGTGGCCTAAGGTGAAATGAGAGCTAGCTCTGAGTCAGAAAGCAGTAAAAATTCTTGCTGGCATACTGACTTTCCCTATCATCCTAAATCAGAACATTTATTCACCTTCTGGAAAATGTGATGGAAAACAAGCTAGGGTGAATTGCACATTGGTAACAATGGAAAAAAGGAAATAGTTTCAACCCAACTAAATGTCTGGCTTTGCCTATTCCCTTTAAAGCTTAATTATAACCAGCAGAGGAAGCCTCTTAAATGTTTGCTAACACACTCTACAATATGAGTGGAAAGTTCACCAAAGTCTTTTAAAACCACAAGCAAGCAATATTGCCCAGGTCAGGTGATTTAGTTCAAACCAGTCATTATTAGGTTTGCCCTAAACTCTGGGAAAAACCTCTGCAAGAATTTGTATGTCTACCTTCAACAATCCCATTGTTTCTGCTATACAAATTCTCTCCCAAGCCTCTCAACTCTGGTCTAGACAGGCTACCCCAGGGGAAAAATAACTGGGAGTGCCTCACCATTGCTTAACAAAGCTTAGCCAACAATATTAAAGAGCTTTAGCTTGGGATTCAAAGTTCTTCTGTGCTCTGGCATAATTTCTGTCTCACTTTCATTTCCCAGCTTCCTTTCCAAACATCAGAGGCTCAAACCACTAGAATCCTGAGTAATCTGCATTTTTCTTTTCCTGTACTTTTTGCCCATTAATATTTTCTCTGTCTAAAACCCATTGTTGCTACCTCTGCCTATCAGAATCTGACTCAATGTCCTGACCAAACTAAAGAAAGCCTATTCTAAAATGTTTTCCACAGTTGCCCAAGAAGGAATCAATCTTTCTCTTCCAACTTACAATCAAACATAGCATCTTACCTTTGATGGCATATAGCATGTGCTATATTATGAGTATATATCTGCCTTATAAAAGTTATTCATCATTACTTAAAATACTATATATCCTTTGAGGGTAGAGGTTTATTTGACATATTCCAGTGTCCTTCATAACCCCTAGAAAAAATAGTAGAAGCTAAATAACTATGTCGGGTGGAAGGATCAATGCTTGTATGATTCAATTCACAAAAGCTAGATTTAGTTTATTTAGTTATGTTGCATATAGAGGGCAATATGTGTGGCTTTGTCTTGTTGCCTAAGTATATGAGAAACTGAATCTTGCATCTATCAGATAGCACAACTCAATAACTCCCTTATCTCCATACCTTTGATGCAGGTAAATTTTGCATTATAACTTTTTATTTCAAATTGTTTTATGTGGGATAATATCAGTCCATATGACAAATTACTCCTATGTATAATAACTTACACAAGAGGAAGTCTATTTCTCAATTGTGTGAAGTCTAGATGACTGTTCCCGATTTGAAGGCAGCTTTTCTCCAAGCAGTGATGAAGAGATCCAGTCTCCTTTCATTTCTGGCTTCAACTCGTGGTTTAAACTTGCCTTGCTCATTTGCATCAATGTGGTGGGAAGAAGAAAAATATTGTGAAGGGTTCCCACATGATTCTTTTCCAACTTGGATTAAAAGTGAAACACAGTACACTCATCATTACTGAGAACTAGTCATATTATCACATTTATATGCAATGGAGGTAGAAAAACCCTTTGCTGGGCTTCCACTTCCCAGCAATGATTTTATATTCTAGCAGTGGAGTATGAATTTTATAGACAATTAGCCCCTGTTATTATCAGATAACCATGCACATCGTTTTTCCCACACTTAGGGGCGTAACTCCTTTGACTCCTTGTAAGAGACAATCTAAAGCATTGTCCATTATTGCAACTAGCAAAAAATTTAGGATTTCTGAAAGTAGCTCTTTATGGAGACCTATACATTATAAGGCATACTATCAGCCTCTCTCTACTTCCCCATACTCAATATATAACAGAGGAATTTGAACAGTATCACCACAATTAAAGCTTCTATTCAGGAAAAAAAAAAGAGTAAGGAGGTACACATGAATGTCACTGGCACATAGTACTAATGAAAATCTGCTTACCTGGACTGGTAAAGACTTCTGCCCTTGTAAAGAATGTGCGGGGCGCATTCTTCCATTAAGACTCTGATTTTGTTATCTGAAACAATGCCCTTTTCATTGTTCTTTGTAATTTCTGGCTCTGCCTTCTGATAGGATCTTACTTGCCCTTCATTTATCAAGGACCAGTCTGAGATGCAGTTTGGGGAACATGTTAACATTTTGGGTTTCACTACTTTCAAAGCCTACTTCTTTATGGTCAAGTTCAGGGGCTTGAAGCTTGTTTAAGGTAAGAGGCTGTTTTATCTGGGCTTATAGTTTCACTGGCAATACAAATCCTCAAAATGTAGAAAGTTCCTGAACTATTTCCTTTTACTTGTTTCCATACACAGGTTTGAACTATATTCAAAGCCCTTTCCTAGCCACAACTCTGAAGCCTACCTTGTGTCTTTTCTTTCTTGATCTCCTTCCTCTGTCTCTACATTTAATGGTGAATAGTTTGTGGCTATCTGAAATAATAAGCTTAGGTGGGAAAGTAACATCTTTAATATGATCTTGGCAACAAACCTGCATGACTTTTTTTAACTGAGAAAATGCGTGTGGCTTTTGTTACTAAAGGGCTTTTTTAGTCTTATTTCTTACCATGGGGGTCTAGAAGCAATCAGTGTTTTAATCTCTTTTGAAGCCTCACATTTCTAGGTGTTCTATATATTTCCTTTAATTTCCACTAGTAAGCCTTCAAATACTTTTCTAAATTCATGTGTTTCTTATCATATGTTAAAATAGAAAAGTAAAAGCCAAAATATATGCTCACTCTGACTCTTTCCAATCTTTTCCCCCAGAATTGCAGGCTCAGTAGGCATATGGTGTAGCTTTCAATCTATCTTAATGTGGCAGTTTTAGAATATAGTCTCAAAATAGTTTATACTCTTATCATTGAGAGGTGAGGTCTACGGCCCATTCTCTTGAATCTGGGTAGGTTTGGATTTTGTCAGTCACTAGAGTACATCAGAAGTGAGGCTACATGACTTCCAAGGGCAGGTCATGTAAGTCCACACAGTGAGCCCCTGGCTGTCTTAGAATGCCTGCTCTTAGGATGCTCCTTCTTGGTGTGTACTTTTTGGAATGCATTCACCATGCTACAAGAAGCTCAAGTTCCTAAGTATTTCACTCAACTGTCCCAACTGAACTCAGCCTTGAAGTGTTTCCTGGGTAAATGTCAGAAGTCCCAGGTGATTTCACTTCCCAGCCATTTGAGTCATCTCAGCCATTGGAGTCTTCTGGAACTGAAGCTCTACATCATGTGGCAGAGACAAACTATCTTCCCCACCACCTGCTTCCTGCCCCCATAGAATCCGTGAATGTAATAAAATGGTTATTTTATATCACTAACTTAAAGTTGGTTTATAACGCAGCATTAATAAGCAGAACCAAATTCAGTATCTGGAAGTTGTGTTTGGCAATAACAAAAATCTAAAACATGTAGCATTGGCTTTGGGATGAGATGGTAGGCAGAAGCTAGAAGGGCTTTGAGGAAACTATTAGCAGAAGCCTGATGAGCCTCAAAGTGGCTGTTGGAGAGGGTTTAAATAAAAATATTACAGGAAGTTGGAGGAAAGGAGACATTTTTTATTTAGTGATGAAAAGTTTACAAAACTGAGGACTGGAATAACATGGAAAATAGGAAAAATAATATCTAATGAACTGATGGATCTTGATAAGGAGATTTCCAGGTTAAATATTGAAAATATCAACTGATTTCATCATAAAGTACAGAAAAAGAGAGATGAGCTAAATAAAGAATTATTAAGTTTTCAAACAGACTCTAGAGGAAATATAAATAACCTAAGACTTGCTGGATTTGAATCCATAATTGTTTCTCATGCTCAGTTTGTCCCAGAAAAGAGACTCCAGACAAAAACAAAAAACTGGTTGCTGCCAGTAAAACATCTCAAGGTAAAGATAAATCCAAGTATGGAACTATCAAGCCCTTTTAAACCTCAGATAGTTTTCAGACTGTCCCTCATAGGCCCTTTGTACTAGTCAATAGACCTTCCAAAGATCTTAAGGATGTATCTCATAAATTATCTGTGAACCAATAGAGCCTCTAAATGTCATTGTCTGACAGTAACCATACAAGGACCAAACGTTGGGAAAGGCTTTTCTTGAATAGATTTGAAGTGTCCCTTTTGCCCAAGAAAATGGAATAAAAAATGATGCATAAAGAACTCAAAACATTTTTGAAGAAATTAAATAAGCCTGGAGTAAAAGGACAGACAGTAAAAAATGAAGAGGCCATGATTTGTGCGATTTAGTACAAAACATCTGTGGACAGAAAGTAGGCTAAGAAAATCACTCAGCTGTAAACACAGGCCATTTTTTATTGGTAGGAGGAGATTACTCAGAGGGAAAAATCAAAAGAATAGAGGGAAGAACCGAAAACAACAGAGAATCATTCTCAGGAAGCAGTACGGGACCTTGATCAAAGAACCAGCAATTTGTGCCTGGTCATTAGAGATTTGTAAGGAAGACATTGGCATGATAAAAATTATGTTTAGATTAAGGAATTAGCAGTGAAGATGATGAAAAGTAGTTAACTTTAGGTTATATTTTGAAAATAGAGCCAAAAGAATTTGCTGATGGATTACATGTTGGCTGTGAGAAAAGGAGTGGAGTCAAGGATGATTATAAGGTCTTTGGCTTAGCAACTGGAAAAACTGGAGTTGCCATTTTATGCATTGGGGAGCAATGAGAAAGAAATAATTGTAGAGGGAAAGACTGTCAGGAGCTCAATTTGGGACAGAATAAGTTAGAGATTCTGATTAGATATTCAGATAAAGATGCTGAGTGGGCTGTTACACGAGAATCTAGATTTCAGGGAAGAAATACAGATTGGAGATATAAATCTGGATAAACAGTGAGATCATTAAGTGATTAAATATTGGTGAAATCCAGAATAGGTCCAAAGGCTGAAACCGTACAGCACTCTGATTGTTAGTGGTCAGCTGATGAAGAGGAATTTACAAAGGACTAAGATGGAGTGTCTAACAGGAAGTTGTCTTGGAAGCCTAATGGGGGGAGAGAAACGTATTTTATAGAAAAAGGAGTATTTAATTGTATGAAATGCTGTTGATATGTAAAACAAAATGAAGAGTAAGAATTGACCCTTGGCTTTAGCAACACAGTAGACTTTAGGGAAAATAGAAGTAAACAAATTGAGTCAGTGTGTATAGCCTACTCTTCAGAGGAATTTTGGTCTAACGGGAAGAAATTAATGAAGAAAAATCAAGGAAGATGTGGAATCCAAAAAGTATATATTTTGTCTTTGTTTTACTTTTTTTTTAATGGGAGAAATAACAGGAAGTATATAAGGCATTGGGAAAGGACCAGAAGAAAGAGTAAAATCAAGAATTCAGGACATGGACAGAATTGCTGAAACAATATTCTTGAGAAGACAAGGGTGGAAGAGATAGTGTGCACTGGTGAAGGGGTTGGTCTTTAACTTTTTAACAAAAATTGTATATGTTTAAGGTGTACAATGTGATGATTTTATATATAGAGAGAGCAAAATGATTACTATAGTCAAGATAATTAACAGTTATTAGCACATAATTAATATTTTTTTGTTGTTGCAAGCACCTGAAATCTACTCTTAGCAAATTTCAAGTATTCAATACTGTATTATTAACTATAGTCAGAATGCTATATATTAGATCTCTAGACATTCATTCTATGTAACTGCAACGTTGTACCCTTTGACCAACATCTCTCCATTTCCCACCTCTCCTCACCCCGGTAACCACCTTTCTACTCTTTACTTCTGTGTCTTCAACTTTTTCAGATTCCACATATAAGTAAGATCATACAGTATTTGTCTTTCTGTGACTGGCTTATTTCAGTTAGCATAACGTCCAGGCACATTCATGTTGTTGCAAATGGCAGGATTTCCTTTCTTATTTTTAAGGCCAAATAATATTCCAGTGTGTGTGTGTGTGTGTGTGTGTATGTGTGCGTGTGTGTGTATATATACATATATGTATACCACATATATATATATACCACAATTTTTTTCTCCATTCATAAGTCAATGGACACTAATATTGTTTCTATATCTTGGCTATTGTTAATAATGCTGCAATGAATATGGGAGCACAGATATCTCTTTGATGTACTGATTTCATTTCCTTTTGGTATATGCCCAGAAGAGGGATTACTGGATCAAATTGTAATTTTATTTTTAGTTTTTTGAGGAACCTTAATACATTTTTCAATGATGGCTGTACCTATTTACATTCCCACGAACAGTGTACAAGGGTTCCCTTTTCTCCAATCCTTGCCAACACTCATTATCTTTTATTTTTTTGATAATAGCCATCCTAACAGGTGTGAGGTGATATCTCGCTGTGGTTTTGATTTACATTTCCCTCGTGAGAGGGGTTGGTGTTTTAAATTTTTTATTAAAAGCTTTATTGAGGTAAAATTGGCTTGTAATAAACCACACGTATTTAAAGTGTGCAATTTGACATTTTGACATTTGTATACACCCGTAAGACCAACCATCAAGATAATAAACGTATCCTCCATCATCCTAAAAGTTTCTTCATGTCCTGCTATCCCCAGACAACCATTGATATGCTTTCTGTGAATGTAAATGGGTTGCATTTTTTTCCATAGTTGACATAAACGGAATCATACAGTCTGTACTCTTCTTTGTCTGGCTTCTTTCACATACCATCATATCTTGAGATCCATCCCTTTGATTCTCAAGGGCTTATTTGCCATCTATAATTTCTGATATGTCCATTCAAATCTTTTGCACATTTATATTTGGTTGTTAGTCTTCTTATTATTAAGTTTTGAGAATATGTGCTAAATTCAAATCTTTCATCAGATACATGCTTTGTAAATACTTTCTCTAGTTTATGTCTTGGTTTTTTTTCTTTCTTTTTGCTGAGGAAGAGTCACCCTGAGCTACATCTGTTGCTAATCTTCCTCTTTTTGCTTGAGGAAGATTCTCCCTGAGCTAACATGTGTGCCAATCTTCCTCTATTTTGCACGTGTGTTGCCACCAAAGCATGGGCGCTGACGTAGGGTATAGGTCCACACGCGGGAGCCAAACCAAGGCCACCAAAGTGGAGCATGCTGAGCTTAACCACCAGGTCCTGGGGCCAGCCCCTATGTCGTGTCTTTTTCACTTGAGCATTTTTCAAAAAGCAGATTTCAATTTTGATCAACTCCATGCTACAAATAGTTATTTTATGGATAATTTTTTTAATGTCATATCTAAGGCTTTTGGCTAACCTAAGGTCACAAAATATTTTCTTCCATAACTTTTAAGGTTTTAGATTTCAGTTCTAGGATCCATTTTAAATTAATTTTTGTATATGATGTAAGTTATGGATCGAAGTTCATTGTTTTCACCTCCATACTTCCAGTCGTTCCAGCACCATTGTTGACGATTATCTTTCTCCATTGAATTGCCTTTGCGTCTTTGTAAAACATCAGTTATCTATATGTGTATGGCTCTATTTTTGTACTCTCTATTCTGACTATCAAAATTATAAATAGCTTAATAAACTGATGTTAGACACATATTATTTCCTATAGTCAGCCCAAAGGACACTAAATTGACACAATATCAGCTTGCATAGAATTTACATTCTTATGCAGAAGATGAAATATGTAGTCACTTAACAAAGTACTTACAAATGTGTTAGAAAGGAGTAACAGATGGTCCCGTGAAAGGATATAATGACTTCTCCCCTTAGTCAGGAGTTATTCTGTAAGAGTAAACTGCAGAGCTACACTGAAAAAGAGACACAAAGCTTCTGCTTGACTCACTAGGATGCAGCCCTGCAATATGGGTCATTTCCTCTCCTAAAGCTTAGTCACGATGCTAAGGAGTCATAATTTCCCTTGGAATACCGACAGAGGAGGAGGTTGAGTAAATGTGTAATCATTGGAGCTAAGTTATTACTACACACACACAGAAGTACCCCTTTCACATTATATTTATCTTTCCTTGGGAGCGGTCTCCTGGGTCCCTCTCTCACTGCCAGAGAACGCCCAGGAAGCTGAGGAAATTGAGCAAGGCCCTCAGCACTGGAATATACATGTTTCATTATTACCCTTACTCATGCAGATATTTAAAAAAAAAAAAAGAGAGAGAAGTTAAGAAGAATCATATAACCATGCTAATATATACACACTTTCTATTTGATAGACCCAGGAGTTCCTAACATCTATTCTACTCAAACCTAAATTCCTCTTGATCTCTACTGAATCTGTTTCCCTTCCACGTCTTTTTGTTTGATTAACGGTATCATTTTGGATGGATGTTCTTTGCAGAGTTACATTAGATTCATATCTCTGCATAGTCTTCATATCTCTACATTATCCAGTCATGAAGATGGCATATTTTTCCTTAGGAATATTTCTAAGTAAGGAGGAATCATAAATCATTAAGTTTGCAGAGGTCTGATTTCACAGTTCTGATGATAATAATAAGGCTGTCAAACAGATCACAAAATGCAGAAAATTGTGAATATATAAGTATTCTATACCTTTTTAATCAATGCCAAATACCCAGTTGCTTTCCTAATTTTACAATCATTCCTTGATAATTATTTATTTTTCTGTCATTTCCTGAATCTTGCTAATAAGGGCCAGCTCCATTTATAGGTAGGTTGGAGGGAGGTTGAAATCTTCAAAATATAAAGCTGAAATTGTCTGTCTTGCGTATTTGGAACACCAAAGGACCAGAAGACATCATGATAATCTGAGGAAGTTCTCTCTTCCTACACCTTTTGTTATGCAGTTGCCATTAGGATAAGAGATGAAATGAAGAGGCAATCTGAAAAGATTCTTCCATAAATTTATAAAATATTATTTTATTAAATTTAAAGAATATTAATATTAATTTTTATAAAATATTAATTTGTAAAATATTATGAAACATTTTTAGAGCCAAACTTTATGTTAGTATTTATGACTTCAATGATGTGGTAGATCTCAGGCGGCTAATTAATTCTCATTTATCAGTTTATTTATTTGTTGGAAGAACGCCTACATTACCCCAGGCATTAGAGTAGGTATAGGAAATATAATGATAATGATAAATGATGATTTGCAATGTCTCTGCTCTCCTGAAGCTCATGGTCTAGTTACAGAAAAAGGAATTAATATAATTATTCTTGCAATATGTGTTTAATTCTATGAAAGACAGGTAGTTAGCACTATGATAGTTATAATGCAGGTTAAATTTAGTTTGGAAGCAGGAAAAACTTCCATGAAGTAGAGGAAGGCTGTGAGAAGCTTCCTACCTCACAATGGCTCCTCCTTTTCCTCCCCACAGCTACAAGCACAAATACAGCAACCTATTATTTTATTTTCCAGTTCCAGCTTCTGCCCTATACTTGAGCTGGGCTGTGATTCACACATTTCTGCCTCCCCCTGGGTACTACCCAAGTTACGACATCAACCCTTGCTTCTTAGCAGCAAGTCCTGGGAAATCCTTCTCCCACCCAGCATCTCCTGGGAGCTTGCCTCTTGAGAGTTGGTTTGGGATGGAAAAAACTAAGACACAAACAGAACCTGCTCTCTTCAGGTCACTGATCAAACTCTGCTCTGTGCTCAGTTGTCCGAAATTCTGTTTCAAGTGGCACCATTGTCTCCTTACAGAGGATAAGCATAATTTCTAAGGGCTGAAAAAGATTTTAGATATCATATAAAGTTTGCACTTGGCTAGAATCTCCCTGCAACCTCCATAAGAGCAGTCATTAAAAATTTGCTTGAATATTGTTAGGACAGGGACTTTACTCCTTTTCAATGAAGCACTAACATTCGGTTGTTAGACTATACAATTAGACAATGCCTCCTTAATTTTACTTGAGACCTGTCTCCCTGATGCTTCTTCTCCATTATCCTCAGTCTCCACCTTGGAGCTACAGAGATCACATTGTATCTCTCTGTCCCTTGGTAGAATCTCTCCCTTCCTTCCTCCCTCCCTCCTTTCTTCCTTCTTTCCTTCCTTCCTTTCTCCCTCTCTCCCTTCATCCCTTCCTTCCTTCCTTCCTTTCTTTCTTGTTTTCAAACATATTTCATGCTTTATATCAGTATTCTCTTGCACAGGCTAAATATCTGCAGTTTTGCCCATTTTAAAAATGGAATAATTCTAGTACTTTTATGATTTTGATCAGGTTTTTCTGTACAATTTCCAAATGTTCTATATTTTTCATAAGGTTTTCTATCTATAACTGTAAACACATGCACACATGCATACACACATATATAATACTCCTGTATACAATAATATATATATAACATTCCTATACATGTATATATATAATATATATTTCAAAAACATTTCATCTAAATAGAACTTAGCAGGGCTATCAGTTTTCTCAGTCTCCACATTAGCCATCCCAACTCAAACTCCCTTTGATTCATTTCCTCTCTCCCATTTTAACTTCTTCATAATACTTTTTCTTTTCCTTTCCTTTTCCTCACTTTTCTCCTTTGTTCCTCCCTCAACAGTTTATCAACTGCCTGCTATTTACTAAGCTGTAAAACATATGTGCTGTAGTTCCAAGGATCTTAATTTAACATTAGCAACAGGTGTTTCAAATTCCTAAAGTAATTATTATGAAGATAGAAAACATATTTTACAGGCAAGAAGCGTAAGTCATTTTATGTCTCTGGACATTTATCAGACCATGAGAATAAAGTGAAGTTTAGGTCCAAGTTTGATTCAGAAAGAAGCTTTAACAAATATTTTATATGTTAAAGAATCATAATGTCTTATAGCTCCTACAAAGTCCACTTTCTCCTAAACGTAACACTGTAATCACCCATATGATACAGAGTAGTATGAATAAAAGAGTATTTAGAAAATCAAAAGAAATTAAGTTGACTTCTCTGTCATCTGTCCTGTGAAGTAGTGCCCTATACACAACCACAATTGCTTGGAGCAGAATTTTATTGCAATTTGGGCCATAATAACAGTCCTCAGGGAGGACCTCTTTCCAACCATCACAATATTAACTAGCCTAGACTTTACGTAGCAGCTAAGGATAAATTTATTCTTCAACTTTCTCTCATTCATCATTGGTTTAGAAGAATATATTCTAATCAGAGATGTTCTAGGTCTCTTTTCTGGCATGAGAAAAGAATAAGGGACTGGGTACTCATGGTTATTCAATATTTTAACTAGTGCCCTTTGACATTTTATATCAGATAATACTCACATAATCATAGCCCAGTTCAATATATAGAATATTTATGATACCCAAGAAGATTCCATTCCCTTTGCCCCATTCAATGCTTCTTAAAGTGGTAACCATTATACTGTACTGGCCATTTTTACCATTGATTAGCTTTACCTGTTCTTCAAGTAACAGTAAAAGGAATCAGATGATGTGGGCTATTCTGTGTCTGTTTTCTTCTGCCTAACTTCTGGGATTCACTCATATTGTGTGTATCTGAGGTTCATTTTTCTATTACTGGGTAGAACTTCATGTATGAAAATATCACAATTCCCTTATCATTTTCCTGCTGAAGGATATTTGAGTTGTTTCCAGTTTCTGGCAATTATGAATAAAGCTGCTCTGAGCATTCTTGTATATGTCTTTTGTTGGACATATGGACTTACTCCTATTGCATATATACCAGGAGTGGGATTGCTGGGTCATAAAATAGATATTGGTTTAGTTTTGGTAATTTAGCTTTAATGGCAGCCAAACAGTTTTCAAACTTGTTGTATCAATTTAACTTCCTACCAGCAATATATAAGATTTCCAGTTCCTGTGCATTCTTGTCAACAACTGATATTATCATACATTTAAATTGTAGCCAGTTTGAAGAGTATTTATTGAAACTTCCTATTCAAGAATACCTTTTGGATAGTTCAAGTTTACATCATTTAAAGCATTTTATTTTATTCATCATGATTCTACAAATATCTTATAAAGTAAGTTCTTAGATATGCTGGTCTGCTGATTATCCCCAAAACTCATTCTGATCCCCCTTTTTTGTGGTATATAGTTGCCATTAACAACCATATTGCATAAACTCCATTACTGTTATAAATAACCAGTAAATAAATTTTCACTAAAAGAATGATAGCAGAAGTATATATACAACTTCAGCCGCACTTGCTAAAAAGTGATTTGACCCATTTGACAATTTAGATGAGTACAGTGCTCAAGGGAATGCCATTCTTGCATTCTAGGGGCAAATCCCACTTGGGTGTGATGTATTATCCTTTTTATATATTGCTAAATTTTATTTGCTAATCTTTTATGGAGAATTTATATATATAATCAGGTTTTATAACATACATATGTGTATCAGGTTTTTTTCTTATGGTATCTTTGGTTTTGATATCTGGGTAATACTGGCCTCATAAAACGAGTTAGGAAGTGGTCCTTCCTCTCTATTTTATGGAAGAGAATGTGTAGATTTGGATTATGTCTCCATTAAACGTTTAGTAGAATTTACCTTTGATCCACCTTGGTGAGGAAGTTTCTTTGTTTTTTTTTTGTTTTTTTTTTTTGTGAGGAAGATCAGCCCTGAGCTAACATCCGTGCTAATCCTCCTTTTTTTGCTGAGGAAGACCGGCTCTGCACTAACATCCTCCTCCTTTTGTTCCCCCAAAGCCCCAGTAGATAGCTGTATGTCATAGTTGCACATCCCTCCAGTTGCCGTATGTGGGACACGGCCTCAGCATGGCCAGAGAAGCAGTGCGTCGGTGTGCGCCCAGGACCCAAACCCAGGCCACCAGCAGCGGAGCGCGCGCACTTAACCGCTAAGCCATGGGGCCGGCCCAGGAAGTTTCTTTGTTAAAAAGATTTTTAGGGGCCAGCCCCATGGCCTAGTGGTTAAGTTTGGCGCACTCCACTTCAGCAGCCTGGGTTCGCTTCCTGGGTGTGGACCTATACCACTTGTCAGTGGCCATGGTGTGGCGTGACCCACATACAAAATAGAGGAAGATGGGCATGGATGTTAGCTCAGGGCAAATCTTCCTCAGAAAAAAAAAAAAAAAAGATTTTTAACTAGATCGAACTATTCACATTATCTATTTCTTCTTGAGTGAGTTTGATAATGTATAACTTTCAATGAGTTGGTCTATTTCAGCTAAGTTCTTGAATTCATGTTCATGGAGTGGGTTCATCATATTCTCTTATTATTGAACTAATGTCTGTGAGGTTCCTCTATTATTTCTGATATTGGTTGTTTTTAGTTTCTCTCTCTTTTTTTGGCAACCATTTTAAATGGCTTTTGGTTTTATTGATTTTATCTATTGTTTTTTTCCTTTCAGTGTCACTGATTTCTGCCATATCTTTGTTATTTCCTTCCTTCTACTTGCTTTAGGTTGTGTATACTTTTCTATTTCCTGTTTCTTTAAATGGAAACTTAGATTACTGATTTGATACATTTCTTTACCTATACCATTAAATGCTACAAATTTCCCTCTAATCACTACTTTAGATGTAACCCACAGATTTTGATAGGATGTTTTCATATTTCATTCCATTAAAAAGTGCTTGAGGGGCTGGCCCAATGGTGTAACGGTTAAGTTCCTGTGCTCCACTTTGGCAGCCTGGGGTTCACAGGTTTGGATCCCAGGCATGGATCTATGCACCACTTATCAAGCCATGCTGTGGTGGCATCCCACATATAAAGTAGAGGAAGATGGGCATGGATGTCAGCTCAGGGCCAATCTTTTTCAGCAAAAAGAGGAGGCAACAGATGTGAGCTCAGGGTTAATCTTCCTCACACATGCACATAAAAATTGCTTGAGTTTTCCTTTATAATTCATGGGTTATTTAGAAGTGTGTTATGTAACTTCCAAATAATTGGGGATTCTCCAGATTTTTTCTATTGTAGACTTCTAATTTAATTTCTTCTTATTCAGAGTACATACATTATGTGTATGTTAAATTTTAAGGTTAATTTTATGTCCCATGATATGGTCTATCTTGGTGAAGGTTTATACACACTTGAAAAAAATTAGACAATCTGCTGTTGTTGGGTGAAGTGTTCTGTAAACATCAATTAGGACAGTTTCTTTGGTTGTGTTCTTCAGGTCTTCTATATTCTTGACGATTTTCTGTCCACTTGTTCTATCAAGTTTCTGAGAGAAATGTTGACATCTCCAACTATATATGTGAATTTTTCTATTCTTTCTTAGCCTTCCATCAAATTTTGTTTAATATATTGATGTTCTGTTATTAGAGGAATGCACAACTAGGATTGTTATTAGGTGAAAACACATGTATAATTGACCCCTTTACTATTATGTGATGTTCCTGTTTATCCCTGGTAATATTTCTTATTTTGAAGTCTACTTTGTCTGCCATGTGGTTCTTTTAGCTATCAATAAGATTAAGGAAGGGAGAAGTAAACTAAAAAAATTGTCATTTTTTCCAGAATAATGTAGATAAAATACAGAAGAACGTAGATGAAATGCTCCAAGGTGACAGTTACACCTGAGCTCCCGATCATCCTGCAGTACCAACTACTGCTATGCAAGTGAGGCCATTTTGAAACTCCAGCCATGCTAGCACTCCAGCTGACTCCATGTGAAGCAGAAGAATTAACTGGCCAACCCCCCAAATTGTGAAAATAAGAAATTGGTATCGCTTTAAGCCAGTAAGTTTTGGAGGATTTGCTATTCAGTAAGAGATAACCAAAACAGAGTGGCAGAGTGAAATCAGATCACAGAATTGCCTTCTTCTAAATTTAAGCAAATAAATCACAAAAATGAAAAGGGTGTCAAAATTTCTTGTCAGCATCAAAAAAGTACGTGGGGACAAAATTGTGAAGTATATGGCAAAATTTGAAAATAAAAAAGGAAAAAGAATAGTCTGATATGTCAAAGCTTAACTCCCAAGCTGAAACACCCTTAGAAAGCAGAAATGATGAGATTATGAAATTCTGCAAATTTTTCAGATAAGACTATTTGAGGACTAAGGAAAGGGCATTCTTATTGTTTTCCTCTTCTTGTAGATTGGGTAGGTGAGGAACAGAATGAAAAAGATGCCATGAAATGAAGGTTGAAAAAAGTGAATTAAAAAATTAAATTTAGTCATCTCTGAAGGAAACTTAAACTCTAAAGTTTCACACCAAAATGGGGGACTAAATGAATCACAAAGTTATTCTTTCCATGTACATAAGATATATTACCGCTCATGTCAATTTAAAAAGAAGAAAGAAAGCAGAGAGAGCCTAATTGTTCCAGGAAAGCTTATATTCTTTCTAGCGAGCTCTCCCTATATTAATTCCAAAACTTCACACCACGAAAAAAAGTAACAGAAAAATTAATTTAAAGTTCAAATGGGAAGATAATAAAGTTGCATATGATAATACACAGATAATTAAGGAAAATTAATTCACTTTATGTCAGATCAAAGACAAGTATGGATAGAGCTGCACACTTTAAAGTTGAAATTAAAATGGGAGAACTGAAAGGTAGGCAATCTATAATCATAATATAGCCAAAGAAAAATTTAAGAGAGTAACACGTCACACAAAAGAAACATGACAAACACTGTCTGAAAGTAAATATAATTTAAAGAATCCAATTTTATTTTTCTTTATTACTTCACACTAATGTGAGAACAAGATTTATTATAACATAAGATAAAAAACCAGACAATCTAAAAACAACTGAAATGTGAAAGAAAATGGAGATAATGCATATATTTATTAGCTATTTTAATATCCTCATTCTATGTTTTGCACATTTTTCTATTAGGATGTTTGTGTTTTTCTTATTTATCTGTAGGACTTCATATATTTCTGTTATGAGCCACTTGTTGGATAATACGTATTGGAAACATTTTCTCTTAGTTGGTAGTTTACCTTTTATTCTACTATTGGTGTATTTTGATGAACTGAAGTTCTTAATTTTAATATTGCACAGTTTACCATATTTTTACTAATGCTTAGTGGGTTTCTTTTGCCAGTCTAACCAATATTTGCATACTCTAAGCTCATGAAGATATATTTCCTTCCAAAAGATTTCTTGAATTGGTTTTTTTGAGTATCAATTTAAATTAAAGTTGAGCTGAGATTCGTTTTCTCTCATGTGTCTATCCAATAGACTCAGCATAATTTAATAAAGAGAACATCCTTTCATAATTTTACTACAGTGTCTTTTTGTCATAAATCAAATGACCACATATGTGTGGGTCTGTTTCTGGGCTCTAAATTCCATTCCACTCATCTATTTGTCTATCTTTGTACCAATATATTTTCTTTATTATTATTGCTTGAGAATATGTCCTGTTACCTGGTAGCGTAAGTCCTCCAGCTTTGTTCTTTTTCAAGATTATCTTGTCTATTCTTTATTACTATTGATTTTCATACAAATTTGAAAATCAAATTGTTATTCTCTCACAAAAACCCAGCTACCTATTTGAGTAAGATTATATTGAAACTATAAAACAATTTGGAGTGACTATACCTCTTTACAATATTGATTTTTTAAATTGATGAATGGATATGTACTTTCAAATAAAATCTTTGATTAATATTTTGTAATTATTCAGGGTCAAGATTATACATAACCTTTTTTTAGAATTGTTTTTCCTTATACATTTGTTATTTTTGATATTCTGGGAAATAATATCTTTTAAATAAGTTTCATTTTCTATTTATTTATTGTACACATTTAGAATATAATTTTTTCTTTTTTCATGTTGACCTTGTATTCAGTAGATTCTCATTTCAAAAGTAGCATGTATAGCATGATCCTGTTTTTATGATATCATTTGTATTACTGTCTTAATCTATATACTTAGTTGTTAAGAGCGATAGAAAGAGTTCGGGAAAGATTTTCATCTAAAATTAATGACAGTAAGTCTTGGTTGTAATGTTTTGTTTAAATTATTTTTAATATAAATTTAATTAAAATTTATAAAGAGTATATATTACTATTTCAAAGCAAAATAATATTAAAATACAAACTTAAAATTTAAATTAAGGAAAATTAACCACAGTGTAGGTTGTCTTGTTGTTCACCTGTTATTTCAAAAAGCAGTAAGTAACCTCTTTGGCTGCCTACACAGGCCCATACTCCAAGTCATTTCTAATTTTTGTTTGGAAAATATATGGTTAAGAGTTTATTCAAGTCTGTCTCTGAGTTAACTTTCTTTGGGTAAAAAGGATCTAATCAGAAGGAAAAAAAAAGAACTCCATAGAGTTAGAAGAGTAATGTTTAGTCCATTATTTGATAGGAACATTTCCTAACTCTCTCACCCACGTGAGACCTGAATAAGAGCTAAGCGTGGAGTGTGTTAGCAGATTTCACCTTCCTGGGAAGAAGAAAAATAGAAAAACAACATCAGAAATTGCTGACATCTCTCTCCATCTCAAGCTCTCCCCCTTAATTGGGTTCAGAAATGAGATTCCTAGTTAGGCAACTAGGAGGGCCCTCTTGCTTCTACCTAAGATTTTGCCACTGTTTGTTGCTCACCTGTACATCCATATTTAAACTTTTTTGAAGCTTCACTTCCCCTCAGAATCAGGTATGTGCTGTTATTATTCTCGTTTTAAGTGATGAGAAATCTGCAGCTCGTAGAGCCTTAGCAACTTGCACCAAATCACATGGTTGGTGTGTGACAAGTTGGCCATTAGTCAGTTACTGGTTTAAACAGCAGTGCTTTACTGCCACCTTATGGGCAAACAGAGTTTGTTACAAGTCCTACAAGAGTTCATTATGGTTGAGGTTGGGCTTTAGAGAGCGCCTGTAGCAGACGAAATAAAGTGTCTTGTAAGTCATACTAAGATATTTGTTGGTATTATAACTCAAAAAGAATAGTGATCTCTTAAACAACTCATATGTAAATGATAATATAATGGAGACAGGATTATGGTTGGGAGGATAAAATGGAGGCTGAGGAAACAGTTAAAGAGAGCATCAAAATAACCTATTAAAATATGATGAAGACTTGGATTAAATACATGTTCACGGGTTTAATTTATACTTAAGATGAAATAAAGAATATATAGAAAATGTGTATATTGAAACTGAGTTTGAGTGAGAAAGAACTCAGAGAGTAGCGACGTTGACTTCCATTAAATCAAAACATGCGAGGGAGCACCTTTAGAAAGAAAAAAATAGAACTTATATTGGATAGATTGATTTTAAAGATTCTGTAAGTCAATGGAATTAAGGTGGCTGGTATCTGATACTATAAGATGGGTACAGTGGTATGGATATGTGAGTTACAAGTATATAGGCAATAGAGTAATTACAGATGTGAGTGGGATCGTCAAGCAGAGGAAGTAGGAGGGGGAAAGAGAAGATAGCAATGACAAAAACCTGGGACTGATCAATAATTAGGGGATAAAAAAATAAGGGGAACCAGACGGAGGGATTTCAAAATTCAAAACTTCTGCCAGAGAGGGGAAGAGAGAAAGAGAGAGAGAGAGGAAGAACACAGGCAGAGGCTATCAGAACTAGGACCGCTAAGGGGGAAGCTCATTTTATGTTGGCAGCGGTGGGATATGTGTGGAAGTGATCAGCTTCTAATGGTTGCGTTGAAAGGAGGGAAGTCTTGCATTTAGATAAATATGCTGACCTCCTTTTCCTTGTTAGGAAATGTCTATCAAATGACAGAAAAAATTATTGTGCAAGTCCTTTTTACTATTGTGTATAGCAAATTTAAGTAAATGCTTCATAATCAACTGAAAATATTTGTATTACTACAGAGCACAAGTCATCCTTTGGAATCCTTAGAAAAAGTAGATTAATGACATAGCACTCTAGTCTAGACTTTAGAAGGTATCAGAGGAAAATAAATATACGATGACACGATAAAGATAAGCTGACTTCTACTTACAGATAACATAGAGTTAAGAGAGACCAGATATACCCTCCTACCTGAAACAATAACAAAAAGTCAGACGAAATATATGAAACAATGACGCTAGATATCAGGCAATGAAGGATACTGATTCCTGAGAGATGAGAACTGAATAGATGAGCTCTATGATTGACCTTGGCCTCTGCATTGTGAGAGATTCTAGGAATAGGAAAGAGGAACCCAGATGGAGCAAGTGGATTCCCTGGATTGAGGAGATAGACCAAAGTGGCTAGAATTTGCAGGACAACAGCATGGGAGAGCTGGACAGAAATCTCAGCAAATTACTGACTGGTACTTGTGTGCAAGCCAACTACCAAGAGCCAAGAAAGAACCACCAAAAAAGATTAGAGAAAACAGAGCCCATCTCATATAAGTCTGGTAATAGTGCCTACTCCTATTAGCCAGACTAGAAAACCGCCTAATTCACAGAGTATTGAGTAGAGTACTCAAAAGGGTCTTGCCTCAGTAATGAGGAGTAATTAGCCCACTTAGTGAATATTGCATTGGTCCCACCTAAGAACTCCTAAAAGTGATATTCCAGAAAATCAGATTGTTTCCAAGTAATTGAGCTCTGTCTCATAACAAAGCTCAAGAATATTTCTAGAAATACAAAAATATTCAGAACCAAACAAGACAAATTTCTTAATATCTGGTATCCTAAGATATAATCCGTAATGAGAAGAAAATCAACCAACCCAAACCACCCAGAACTGACACAGATACCAGAATTAGCAGATAAAGTTATAAAAATAGTTATCAGTTTAACTGTTTTCCAGATGTTAAAAAGTTAGAAAAATGGAAGTTATAAACCAAAACTGTAGGGATGAAAATTACAACGTTTGATATGAAAGATCTACAGAATGACATTAATGGCAGATTAAGTATTGCAGAAGAAAATAGTATGAACATGAAGTCAAAGCAATGGTATTGGAAAATAATCCTCCCTGGAGTTCTGCATGTTCTTGCATGGCCCAGGACTTGGAGCAATGGAAATTGACATGCTATGAAGATAGAGAATATTTCATTTTCCCCAGAGCTATTTGCTTTTCACATTCTAAAGATGATAGACCAAATGTGACTGTTTGCTTTTTACTGGAGCCATGTGTCCACCATGTGGTCAGCATGGTAGTTAAGGTCAAAGAGCTAACAGAACATATAAACAGTCTAACCACAGTCTTACAGGATATTCAGAGGCAGGAAGGATGCTCTCTCCCAAGCCAGCAGGAAGAAAGCTTCTGGGAGGGGAAGAGAGCATGTTAGTATATATTAGTCTTCTCTCTATATTAGGAATATATATAATATTAGGAATATATATATAAATATATATATACACACAGAAGAAATATAACCCAAAGAAGAACATGTCCCTATATATTTCAGATGTTAAAACGTGTCAAGAGAATTTAAGAAAAAAGACCAGTGACCAATGGGACACTCATAGATACCATTGATGTAAGCCTCCTTCTATGGAGAAAAGTGGGGCCATTGAAAATGTTGGGCCATGTTGATCTAAGCCAGATATGCATAAATGTCATCTCTTCAAGGCTGAGTCTGAAAGTAAGGTTGCTTAATAAGGAGTTTGCAGAAGGTGGGCAGCAATAGGAATGGATGGGAAGAGCACAGTGTTCCATAGTTCCTATTAATTGGTTTTAAAAAATGCCAAAGGAGTATAGAAAAAATTCTGTCATGTTCCTTAGAAGACACCTGGAGCCTCTACATAGATGACTCCACTGTTCAGAGTATCAGAGAACTGATTAATCACAATGTTTGTCTTTGATCCTTGGCTCAAATTTTCGATTTGTTCTACTTCTGAGACTTGAGACACAGATGTGAAACCCAAGGTAAATCAAACTTTCAGAAAAGTTTATTTATTAGGGAGAATACGGAAGGCAGTGAATCAGTGAGGGAAGAGGTCTAAAGAAGAAACCTTTAGCCGTCTGATACGAGCTCAGTAGGGGCAACTCTCTGTCACTAAGAACACACGCAAGGAGGGGTGAGT
Source organism: Ceratotherium simum simum (assembly GCF_057802395.1). Classification (NCBI taxonomy): domain Eukaryota; kingdom Metazoa; phylum Chordata; class Mammalia; order Perissodactyla; family Rhinocerotidae; genus Ceratotherium; species Ceratotherium simum. The sequence goes on from NC_141903.1 coordinate 29,023,527, forward strand.
TGCAAGAGGAGGATTGTCATGATGGGGAGAAAGAGAAGATGGCTTCTTTCACATCTAAGTCCACTTGGCTAGCATTTTCCATCATGTTCATATCTAATTTTTCCCCGAGATTTCCTAAAGGAAGAATCAGAATAAACATTTCATTAATAGAACGTCAGAACTACAAAAATACTTTAAAAATTAGCTTATCTGGGGGCTGGCCTGGTGGGGTAGTAGTTAAATTCACCTGCTCTGCTTTGGTGGCCCGGGGTTCGCAGGTTCGGATCCCAGGCGTGGACCTACACACTGCTCACCAAGCCGTGCTGTGGCAGTGTCCCAAGCACAAAATAGAGGAAGATTGGCACAGATGTTAGCTCAGGGACAATCTTCCTCAAGCAAAAAGAGGAAGATTGGCAATAGATGTTAGCTCAGGGACAATCTTCCTCACACACACACAAAAAATTAGCTTATCTATCATCCTTATTTTACATTTTAGGAAACTAAGAGCCAGAGCATAAAGGGAACTGACAAAAGACGACAGTCAGGTTATTGGATTTCCTACCCAGTTATTCTTCCACGATTCTAAGATGTTACTGAAGATATTATGACCTGTGCTACAATCTCTTTGAAAATAAGCTATTTAATCAGGCCTGAGCTTGTGATATAAAAGTCATATCAATCCTCATCATCTTCTATCAATACTCTCACACTTTGGCTGAATTACTCATTAGTTGGGATGACCTGGGGTCTACACATTCCTGTCATTGCCTCTTGTACAAAATTACAAAATTATTGTTGGGCTGAGGACTCCAGTCTGATGCCATGGGGAGAGTTTTTCTCCCTGCGAACTGCACTGGCTTATCCAGAGATCAAACCCAAAGCCATGGTTTTGTGAGACCCCAGTGTCTAATCAGTGACAATCATGTCACATAAATCCAAAAAACTGAACACTGACTCTTAGCTAAAGACCCAAACTTTGCTGTCAGCCCATCCTAGCTCAGAGTTTCAGATACACAAGAGGTTGAAGATATCTGAGAGAAGGCAAAACCACAATTTGTCTTAAAATCAAAGAATTTCAGGACTTGAAAGGATATTTGAAGCTTCAAGCGAAAATCCATCAATTGGCATAGGGGAATATGAAGAATCAGAGAGAAGAAAGGACCTGATGAACACCACAGAGTACAATGAGTCAGCTTTCTGCTCCAGTGGGCTTTGTATTACCACACGCTCTTCTGAGTGGGGACTGATTATTATCTGTGCAAACTGGAGCAAATTCCTGGCTTTAGGGCTGATGTACTTGATAGAAGAGGTAGATAGTAATTGCTGTGGACTAAGCTTGTCGTTCTTCTCTTCTTTTTCCTAAATTGTACTCACAAGCTCTCAACACACAAGATGCAGGGGTTTTCATAGGTTACGAAATTAGTGCCACAGATGGGTTGATGTAAACCAGGGCAGGGGTTCACTGTTCCTCTGAACCAACTCAAGTCTACTTTCCTAAATGGACATTTCACCTGAAATTGAGTTGAAAAGAATTATATGATTAGAATCATGCTTATAGACATGTAGGTCATCTTTGGACTTTATTAGGAAAATCTAAACATAGGCAGGATCATATCCCAGTCTCCTAAAAGCTCTCACAGCTCTCCCTGCCACAAAGCAAGGGAACTAGAACCTATGTATATCCCATCTAGTACCAACGTAGTGCCCTGATTGTCAGGACCTCCTGACAGTGATAGAGAACAGAGGCCTGCTATGCAATAGTGGGAAAAGTGAGAGTGGATAAACAGAATGTATTGGGGAAATTTAGCTTCTCTCTCAATCTCCTTTATTCCCAGACTGACAGACCTGGGAATATTCTTAGAGATTTCCTATGCCAACTCAGCTAAGGAAATGGAAGCCCCATAACTTCCAGATGGAAAAGATGCTTCACTGGAATCCATATGCCTTGATTTAAAATATTTAGCACATTTTATCCACTCTCAAATTCCCAAGCCAACTCCTATCCTGAAGTCGTGAAATGTGAGATCATTTAGAATAACTCCCTGAGTTTGTAGGGAAAACTGCAAACAAAGGAAGGGACATGTCTCATCAGGGACTAGAACCCACGTCTGCTTGCGGTGCTGGTGTCAGCAATGGCTTGAAGAAGTGCTCTGGGATGACAGAGCTTGAGGATGGTGGTCTCAGAGGCTCTATAGTGCCGTAAGATAGATAGGTGAAGTAACTCCAACACGAAGTGGAAAGGAGTTTTGGCTGAGTATTTAGAGAAAGAAGAATCATGCTTGAGATTCGAAACTCTTCTGCCTTTTTTCCTTATTCGTCACCACCACTGTGGCCAGGCCACCATCATCTGCCTGCTGTATGTCTGTCACCCAACTAATCCCCCCACTTCCTTTACTCCTCATGTCCTCTAGTTTCCATAGTTTAAACATCAATTGAATCATTTTATTCCTGCAATTAAGCTCCTTTAATTGCATTTCATTTCACTTAAAAAAATCTGTCTTAATATGGGCTAAAAGGCCCTAAGTGGTCTAGAGACACCCAACTCTTCCAACCTTGCTTTATATCACCTTGTTCTTTGCCTTTTTAGTTTAGTTTTTTTTTCCTCAAATATTTCATACTTCCTCCATCTCATGGTTTTCTGGTTTGTCATAACTACCCCATCAAATATATATATATTTTTCTGAATCTAAATTCATTCTACCTTCAGAGCTCAGGTTATAACTCACTGTCACAGATTTCTCAAAATACAATCCCAACTTCCCATTCTTTCTTTTTATACCTCTAATCAGTGTGTAATAAAGCATTTGGGTAATTATTTGATTAATTCCACACCCCCAAAGGATTATAAGCCCATAAGAAGAAGGTCTGTGTCTGAATCGACCAACCATTTTGCGCCCAGCACTTATATTGGCACTTAGTCATTGCTCTATAAGTATTTGAAAATGAATAAGATATAAAATAGTTCAATCTGAATGAATATAGACAATCAAATAAAAGCAAGAGTAGTTAGTATCATTGTCTATAAACACAGCTCCTTTTTTTTCTCTTTCGAGTAGGATATGTGTTCGTCAAGTGAGGGTCCCTATCTACTGCTATCACTGCAGCATCTGCTGTAGACCTCTTTGCTTCTGTGCTCCAGTCACAGAGGACTTCCATCAGTGGCTCAAGTAGACGAAGTCTTCCTCACTGCTCTCCACCTGGGTGGCTCCTGCTTACCCTTCAGGCCAAAACGGTTTTCACTGATCACATTCTTTATAGTAGTATCTCTACTCCCAATAGATATTGTACCTACTTCTTTTATCTGTAGAATTTGCCACAAGAAATAGTTGTTCCCTTCCTTTTTTTCTGGCTGTGTGTAAGCCTCATGAGAGAAGGGAATATGTCTGTTTTCCTCAATATTGCATCCTAGGGCACAGCACAGGTGATAAATATTTTTTAAAGAAAATAAGTAAAAATAAGTAAGTTTATTTTTATTTATGGATTGATGGGCAAGGGAAGGACTAATCCTGCAGACAACCTTCTGAAGAGGAAAATTCTAGGACTGAACTCCGTGAGACCAGAGTATAAATCCTGGACAAATTCTACACATTCTTTTGCTATAGCTCCTCATGGGTTCTACACTCTGACCTATAGGTCCCTTCAAGGTCAAGCTGCCCCCAAAATGCCTTTCTTACAAGTCAACTCATGACTGACTATTTTTTAAGAAGTAAAATTTAAAATTTACTGAGACAAAAACTTAAAGTACAAACACTCCTGAAGTGAAGTACAGTGATGCAAATCTGCATCAAAAATAATAATCTCTCATTCACCTTTTCCCTCACTTATCACACATTTATTGACCTCACAATGTATTCAGCAGCCAGAGGGGTAGGTTAAAATGAAGGTGTCTCCTTCATTTGAACCTCATATAAGTTGCACACATAATTTGAGGCTCTGTGCAGAGATTTCCTATTCCTTCACATTTTCGTCAGTCCACATCTCAGAGGTAGCTTCCCCTGTTCACAACTCATATAGGCATTTTCTGCACATCTCAGGGCACTTAGGAGCATTCCCTCCCCCAAACTGTGAGCTCCTGGGGAGCAAAAACTGTGTTATGCCCACATCTTTGGGCTCTTAAGAACCTGCCCTGCCCCTGGCAATTGTCGGCACTCATAAACATTTCCCAGGCATTATGGAGGGTACTCTGGTGTACATTTAACCAAATCTCAGCTTAGTGGATCACTGTACTCTGAGCTCCTCCTATACCTGCAGTGTGCCTGCCCCACTCATGTGAGTGGACCTTGAAGAATGTCACAGATGACCTTGCTGCAGTAAGGTTCTAAAATAGCAATTCCAAAGAAAATTCAGATTAGAATCTCAGTCCTGGGAAATCTAGTGGAAGATTACCTTAACAGGTCCATGTGGTGGCCACCATTGTCGAGGGCCTGAAACCAAGGCATAAACGAAATTAGTTACAGAGTCTAATATCTGGTAAATCATAGTTTAATTTATTGGCAAAATAAAAGATTTCTAATCTATTACCAAGAAAGCTTGCAATAATTGAAAACATTGTTTCATTTATACGTGTATTCATTCATTTTTTTTTTTCAAAAAGCAGAATAACTCTTCTACTCCTGATGAATTATCAGCAGAGGACTATATAGATGAATCATTGCTCTCATAAATGTTGCCTGTCCAGTGTACTAAATGATTTTTTGATTAACAGTAATGAGCCTGGACTTGAGAGGATTCAGAACTGGCAGCCAATATACAAAAGAAATTAAGAAATGCTAGAATTATAAAGAGATCTTTTAGCACTATCCCCATATTTCAGAAATGAGAGAAAGCTACTTGCTTATGAAATGCCCAGGAATTCACGGTAGATTTGTGGAAAACCAAGCTCTCCAGTCCTTGAGGCTAGGTCTCCTTGTAACTCCCTACACGACTCTTCTCTAAAAGAGGACACAAAAGATAATGACTCACTCAAATACATGGCAAAGCATTTTCGAAAGCTCGGAATTTTTGAGATGTACTATGGTGTAGGTGTATTGCTAGCCCCTTTCACATGTTACCTCCCTGAATCACCCAAGTCCCCTGGTCCCCATGTGTTAGATCTCATAATCTGCATTAATAGATAAGAAAACTAAGGCACCTACCCATTGGCCCATAGTCTTTTTTTGGACCACATTCTAATGTCTCTCTCTATGTAGATACAGATATATAGATATAGTAAAATGACACGTTTAAATAAATAAATAAGAATTTCAAAGCATTCTCTTTCGGATTACAATGTCAGAGCCCACAAATCAACCTTACACACCTGCCAGAACCAGCCAAATTACTCACCAGAAGGTAACACCAAATGTATCAGCATGAAGAACAGAAGTACTGGGAAAGATTTGGCCATTTTTCCTCCTGCTGTGTCCTTAGAATGAGGTTCTGAGATATAGCCTCGGGACGCTGACCTCTAGCACAATCACCAAAGCAGAGATAATCAGGATATTAAGGCCATCTTTGAAGTGAATATCCATCCCCAGTCTGCCCATTGTAACCTCTGTCTACCACCTGTTCCATCCTTCCCCAAGAACAAATGCTCAGGAGAAGTTCAAGTGTGTTTAGTCGCAAACAGCAGTATAGACCTCAGGGAGAGATCTGTGACTACTCGAAGACAGAAGTGATCAGAGGTTACTCTATGGGCATAACTGTATTATTTTAGTATGAAGGCATTTTAGGTGTCTTGAAAAGGCAACTCCTTACTTGAAGATTCACCCACATTTTTTCTTTGAGAGAATAAAAAGAAAATGATGAGACCGCTAGAGGCTTCTAAACAACAGGAGCTTCTCAACAGAGGAAGCAGATCTGTACTTGCTCTTGAAGCAGAGGCTACTTCTTGAGATTAAGGCAAAAATTTCTAATATTCCAGGCATACTTGGCTGTGCTGAGAATCTTCTGACTTGGAATGTGAGACTCTCTTGGAGCATTCTGAGAGAGTGCATAGGGAGAAAAACCATTTCGTGCCATCTCTTGGGGGCCCCAAAGCTATTTGTGTCCACACAGAAAGGGAGGTCAATGAACAAATCCTCCCATGCGATTGCCTTCCCTTGTAGCAGCCTTTCTGACCCTCGAGAATGGTTTAGGCTGCTTCCATTGAACTCTCCCTATCTTCCTAATCCTGCAAAAGTGACCTGGTCCTCCCTATGTCCTCTAGGCCTTTATCTCTGCTCGATAGCATATGTCAATAGGTAATTTACATCAAGTCTTTGCCGATATGCTGTGGTGTGACATGTGTTATCCGAGACATGGAAATGTCACCAGAGTATCCCATTCCTCAGGGTGATTGGAGGTTCTTGGCGCAATGTCCAGAGCTGCCTACTCTGCCTGCTCCTGAGACAATCTAGGACACCCTGTTTTTGCTAAGCACACCCCCTTCTCTTTCTGACGTCTTCCTTGGAATCTTTCAGGAATGGAGCAGCAACAATGAAGATCCAGCTGCACTAAAGCACAATGCCAGGTGCCCACTCTCCCACCTCCTATGCCCTGGTTGACCCACCTCAGAAAGAAGAGAAAAGGAAGAGAGATGTAGCACGCTCCTTTGTGGTTGGTGCCTCTCCTTTAATGAGCGTGTGTGAGGGCCTCTGCAGGGAAGAGGGTAGCTGCACAGGAGAGAGAAGGCAATGAGGCGTTGTGTGGTGGGCTGAGCAGGCCCTGGGAGGCCCCACATTCGGGTTGAGTCAAAGTCAACCCTCAGCAGGAGGCATTGGGGGAAGGTAGCACTGAGCTGCCTAGAAGACTTGGGGCGTGGGAACAGATCACTGGACAGGGCAGCTCTTGGCAGGCAATCCACAGAGGCAACAGCATGAGGAAACATACTACAGTAGGAAAGAGCACAGCAGAAAAAGCAGAGCATGTTCCACAACAACGTGTGCCTTCAGCCAGAAAGCAAAATGTGGAAACAGTTGAGGAAGAGAAGGAGGTTGCAATGACAGACAAGGTCCGTGGGTGACATTTGCGATGGGTCCAGCCTTGTCCCTGCAGCAATCCAGACTTTTGCAGCTTTGTCACAGGGGAGATATGTCATCATAGCTGAGTTTACTTCTGTTATCTGAACATCCTTCTTCTTTCTTCCTATCTGTAAGAAATAATTGTGTTTGTTTTGTTTTGTTTTGTTTTGTTTTTTTGCTGGGGAAGATTCGCCATGAGCTAACATCTTTTGCCAATCCTTTTCTTTTTTTTTTTTTTTTCACTCAAGGAATATTAGCACTGAGCTAACATCTGTGCCAATCCTCCTCTATTTTTTTATATGTGGGACACTTCCACAGCATGGTAGGTGAGTGAAGTATGTCTATGCCTGGGATCTGAACCAGCAAACCCGGGCTGCTGAAGCAGAGTTTGCGGGACCTTAACCACTCAGCCCTGGGGCCGGGCCCAGAACAATTGTTCTTTTTCAAAGAAATATATATTAACTTTAGAAAATTCAAAAAATAGAAATATAAAAAAAGAAATAAGAGCAAAACCCAGAGATAATTGTTAAACATATATTCAATTATATCATTCCAGTTTTTAAAATAAATATATGCACATACGAACATATATACATGTTCTTATTGTCATATTCAATCAAATTTTTGTAGTATATATTGTTTTCCACTTTTTTCACCTAGAAATGTATTATTACATTTTCTTCATCTTTAAATATAATCATATAGAACATGAATTTAGATGCCTGGTGTCATATTCTGTCACAAATATGGATTTTAATTATGTTAATTTATTTCTGTTCTTTCTCAATTAGGTTGATTCCAATTTTCATTATTATTGACAATGTTGAAATGAATAAATTTTTATTTACATCAGTTAATTTATCTCTTTTTTTTTTTAATTTTTTGTTTATTGCAGTAACATTGGTTTACAACATTGTAAAAATTTCAGGTATACATCACTACACCTCCACTTCTGCACAGATTACGTCATATTCGTCACCAAAACACCAACTACAACCCATCACCACAAACTTGTACCGAACCATTCCCTTCACCCCCCTCCCTCCTCTCCTCCCCCCAGCAACCACGAATCCAATCTCTGTCCCTATGTGTTTGTTTATTGTTGTTATTATCTACTACTTAATGAAGGAAATCATACGGTATCTGACCTTCTCCCTCTGACTTATTTCACTTTGCATTATACCCTCAATGTCCATCCATGTTGTCACAAATGCCTGATTTCATCGTTTCTTATGGCTGAGTAGTATTCCATTGTGTATATATACCACATCTTTATCCATTCGTCCCTTGATGGGCACTTAGGTTGCTTCCAAGTCTTGGCTATTGTGAATAACGCTGCAATGAACACAGGGGTGCATGTACCTTTACAAATTGGTGTTTTCAAGTTCTTTGGATAAATACCCAACAGTGGAATAGCTGGATCATATGGTAGTTCTAACCTTGATTTTTTGAGGAATCTCCATACAGTTTTCCATAGTGGCTGCACCAGTTTGCACTCCCACCAGCAGTGTATGAGAGTTCCCTTCTCTCCACATCCTCTCCAACACATGTTGTTTCCTGTCTTGTTAATTATAGCCATTCTGACGGGCGTGAGGTGATATCTCATTGTAGTTTTGATTTGCATTTCCCTGATAGTTAGTGATTTTGAACATCTTTTCATGTGTCTGTTGGCTATCTGTATATCTTCTTTGGAGAAATGTCTATTCAGGTCTTTTGCCCATTTTTTAATTGGGTTGGTAGTTTTTTTGTTGTTGAGATGCATGAGTTCTTTATATATTTTGGAGATTAAGCCCTTATCAGATGTATGGTTTGCAAATATCTTCTCCCAATTGTTAGGTTGTCTTTTGTTTTGTTGATGGTTTCCTTTGCTGTGCAGAAGCTTTTTAGTTTGATGTACTCCCATTTGTTTATTTTTTCTATTGTTTCTCTTGCCCGGTGAGACATGGTGTTTGAAAAGATGTTGCTAAGACCGATGTCGAAGAGCGTACTGCCTATGTTTTCCTCTAGAAGTTTCATAGTTTCAGGTCTTACATTCAAGTCTTTAATCCATTTGGAGTTAATTTTTGTGTATGGTGTAAGGTAAGGGTCTACTTTCATTTTTTTGCATGTGGCTATCCAGTTTTCCCAACACCATTTGTTGAAGAGACTTTCTTTTCCCCATTGTATATTCTTGGATCCTTTGTCAAAGATTAGCTGTCCATAGATGTGTGGGTTTATGTCTGGGCTTTCGATTCTATTCCATTGATCTGTGTGTCTGTTTTTGTGCCAGTACCATGCCGTTTGGGTTACTATAGCTTTGTAGTATATTTTGAAATCAGGGAGTGTGATACCTCCAGCTTTGTTCTTTTTTCTCAGGATTCCTTTAGCTATTTGGGGTCTTTTGTTGTTCCATATAAATTTTAGGATTCTTTGTTCTATTTCTGTCAAAAATGTTGTTGGAATTTTGATAGGGATTGCATTGAATCTATAGATTGCTTTAGGAAGTATGGACATGTTAACTATATTAATTCTTCCAATCCAAGAGCACGGAATATCTTTCCATTTCTTTGTGTCTTCTTCAATTTCTTTCAGAAATGTTTTATAGTTTTCGGTGTACAGATCTTTCACCTCTTTGGTTAAGTTTATTCCTAGGTATTTTATTCTTTTTGTTGCAATTGTAAATGGGATGGTATTCTTAATTTCTCTTTCTGCTACTTCGTTGTTAGTGTACAGAAATGCAACTGATTTTTGTATGTTGATTTTGTATCCTGCAAATTTACAATATTCATGTATTACTTCTAAAAGTTTTCTGGTGGATTCTTTAGGGTTTTCTATATATAAAATCATGTCATCTGCAAATAGTGACGGTTTCACTTCTTCCTTTCCAATTTGGATCTCTTTTATTTCTTTCTCTTGCCTGATTGCTCTGGCTAGGACTTCCAGTACTATGTTAAATAGGAGTGGTGACAGTGGGCATCCTTGTCTGGTTCCTGTTCTTAGAGGGATAGCTTTCAGTTTTTCACCATTGAGGATGATATTAGCTGTGGGTTTCTCATATATGGTCTTTATTATGTTGAGGTACTTTCCTTCTATACCCATTTTATTCAGAGTTTTTATCATAAATGGATGCTGGATCTTGTCAAATGCTTTCTCTGCATCTATTGAGATGATCATGTGATTTTTATTCTTCATTTTATTAATGTGGTGTATTACGTTGATTGATTTGCGAATGTTAAACCATCCCTGCATACCTGGAATAAATCCCACTTGATCATGGTGTATAATCTTTTTAACGTATTGTTGTATGCGATTTGCTAGTATTTTGTTGAGGATTTTTGCATCGATGTTCATCAGTGATATTGGCCTGTAATTTTCTTTTTTTGTGTTGTCCTTGTCTGGTTTTGGTATCAGGGTAATGTCAGCTTCGTAGAATGAGTTAGGGAGCTTCCCCCTCCCCTCAATTTTTTGGAAGAGTTTGAGAAGGATAGGTATTAAGTCTTCTTTGAATGTTTGGTAGAATTTACCAGGGAAGCCGTCTGGTCCTAGACTTTTATTTTTGGGGAGGTTTTTGATTACTGTTTTGATCTCCTTACTGGTGATTGGTCTATTCAAATTCTCTACTTCTTCTTGTTCCAGTTTTGGAAGGTCGTATGATTCTAAGAATTTATCCATTTCTTCCAGATTGTCAAATTGGTTGGCATATAGCTTTTCATAGTATTCTCTTATAATCTTTTGAATTTCTGAGGTGTCTGTTGTAAACTCTCCTCTTTCATTTCTGATTTTACTTATTTGTGCCTTCTCTCTTTTTTTCTTGGTGAGTCTAGCTAAAGGTTTGTCAATTTTGTTGATCTTTTCAAAGAACCAGCTCTTGGTTTTATTAATTTTTTCTATTGTTTTTTTGTCTCTATTTCATTTATTTCTACTCTGTTTTTTATTATTTCTCTTCTTCTACTGATTTTGGGCTTGCTTTGTTCTTCTTTTTCCAGATCCTTTAGGTGCATTGTTAGATTGTTTATTTGAGATTTTTCTTGTTTGTTGAGATAGGGCTGTATCGCTATAAACTTCCCTCTTAGAACCGCTTTTGCTGTATCCCATAAATTCTGGCATGTAGTATTTTCATTTCCATTTGTCTCCAGGTATTTTTTGATTTCTTCTTTGATTTCTTCCTTAACCCAGTCGTTGTTCAGTAGCATTTTGTTTAATCTCCACGTATTTATGGTTATTATAATTTTCTTCCTATAGTTGATTTCTAGTTTCATACCGTTGTGGTCAGAAAAGATGGTTGGTATTATTTCAATCTTCTCAAATTTATGGAGCCTTGTTTTGTGCCCTAATATGTGATCAATCCTGGAGAATGTTCCATGTGCATTTGAAAAGAACGTCTATTCTTCAGTTTTTGGATGGAATGCTCTGTATATATCTACTAGGTCCATCTGTTCTAGTGTGTCATTTAAGGCCAATGTTTCCTTATTGATCTTCTGTTTGGATGATCTATCCATTGGTGTAAGTGGAGTGTTAAAGTCCCCTAATAATATTGTGTTACTGTCTATTTCTGTTTTTATGTCTGTTAATAATTGCTTTATATATTTAGGTGCTCCTACGTTGAGTGCATAGATATTTACATGTGTTATATCCTCTTGTTGGATTGTTCCCTTAATCATTATGTAATGCCCTTCTTTGTCTCTTTTTACAGTTTTTGTTTTAAAGTCTATTTTGTCTGATATGAGTACTGCTACCCCAGCTTTCTTTTCATTGCCATTTGTGTGGAGTATCTTTTTCCATCCCTTCACTTTCAGTTTGTGAGTGTCTTTAGGTCTGAAATGTGTCTCTTGTATGCAGCATATATATGGGTCTTGTTTTTTTATCCAATCAGCCACCCTATACCTTTTAATTGGGGCATTTAGTCCATTGACGTTTACAGTAGCTATTGATAAGTATGTACTTACTGCCATTTTTTAACTTGTTTTTTTTTCTTCAGTGTTTTAGTAGTCCTTCTCTGTTCCTTTCTTCTTCTATACAGAATTGATGGTCTCTTTAGTTTGACATCTGTCTGAAAGCTGTACTCTTTAACTCCCCTCCTCCCTCCTTTTATGTTTTTGATATCATATCTAACCTCTTTTTTGTGCTTTTGTATCCATTACCCTCTTATCATGGAAATAGATAATTTTTCCTATTTGTGGTCTTTTCTTTTCCCATTAAATCAGTCCCTTTAACATTTCTTGTAGCACTGGTTTCTTGGTGACAAACTCCTTTAATTTTTGCTTGTCTGGGAAATTTTTGATCTCTCCTTCCTTTTTGAATGATAACCTTGCTGGGTAGAGTATTCTTGGTTATAAGTTTTTTCCTTTTAGCACTTTAAATATATCGTGCCATTCTCTTCTAGCCTGTAAGGTTTCTGCTGAGAAGTCAGCTGATAGCCTTATGGGGTTTCCTTTGTATGTAACTTGACATTCTCTTGCGGCTTTTAGGATTCTCTCTTTATCTTTAATTCTGGACATTTTGATTATGATGTGTCTTGGTGCAGGCCTCTTCGGGTTTTTCTTGTTTGGGGCTCTCTGTGCTTCCTGTACCTGGATGTCTGTTTCCTTCCTTAGGTTAGGGAAGTTTTCATCTATTATTTCTTGAAATAGATTCTCTGCCCCCTTGTCTCCCTCTACTCCTTCCGGGACACCTATAACATGGATGTTAGTGCGCTTGATGTTGTCCCAGAGGTCCCTTAGACTGTCCTCACTCTTTTTAATTCTTTTCTCTTTTACCTGTTCAGCTTGGGTAATTTCTTCTAGTCTTACGTCCAGCTCACAGATCCATTCTTCTCTATCCTCTACTCTGTTTTTGAGTCTCTCTAATGAATTTTTCATTTCCAGTATTGTATTCTTCATTTCTGATTGGTTCTTTTTTATATCTTCCATTTCTTTGTTGACATTCTCACTGAGTTCGTCTATTCTTCTCCCCAGATCAGTCAACATCCTTAACACTCTTAGTTTGAACTCTCTGTTGGGTAGGTTGCTCATTTCTGTTTCACTTAGTTCCTTTTCTGGGGTTTTGTCCTCTTCCCTTACTTGGAATGTATTCTTTTGCCACCTCATTTTGACTCTTTCCCTGTGCTTGTGTCTATGTATTAGGTAGGTCAGCTACGTCTCCTGTTCTTGGATAGGTGACCTTATGTAAGTGATGCCTTAGGAGGCTTCCAGTGTGCTTCCCTCAGTTCTCAATGTTCCAGGGGTGACCGCTATGTGGGCTACATGTGTCTTTCTGTTGTGGCCTGTTTGCCCTCCCTGTAGGCACCCAGGGAGGCCGAGTTATGCTCCTGTCCAGCTGTTGTAATGCTCAGCTGCTTGTAGTTGTTGTGGGCCCTTCAGTCTCCTTATAAGGTGTGGAGAGCCCCAGCACTGTTGGTTGCAAGTTCTAATACCACATTTGTGTTGCAGTGTTTCTTTTAAGTGAGTAGGCCCCCATCGTGGCAGGTTGTTAGGCTCAGGGCCTTACAATTCCTGTAAACCTCTAGCCTATTAGGTCTCCTGTCAGCTCTCTGAGGATTGCAGCTGGGTGGGGCTGGCCTCAGGCACAGGAGCACCCAATTGTTTCAGGCTTTGGAAGGTGGGGCAAACCTCCTATGTGGGTCTTTGAGAAGCACAAGTCTTCTGCAGCTGACAAGCCCTGCCGCCCACAGGTCCACACACACAGTCAACACAGTCCTGCCCCGTGTGCACGCCCTGACCTCCCCAAGTAGACCCAGTCTCTCCACGGCAGGAGCCCCACACACTCCACCACTGCCCCACACTCTCCACCTGCTCCTTGGGGACACCCTGCCCCGCTAAAGTCGGCTCAGTTGCCAGGCTGCAGAGCATCCAGTCACCATTCTATGCAGGCCCACAAGTTGCCTGAGGGCTTGTTGTTGGGTGGGGCCAGTCTCTAGGGTGGGCTGCCTGCCCTGGCAGAGCTGGATTAAATCGGTGCTCTAGCGGGTGGGGCAGACCTGGGCTAGCAGGCCTCAGGGAGAACTCCAATGGCGTCTGTGTCAGCACACCCACACCAGGCCACAACAATGGCCACTGCCAATGTCCCAGTCCCTGGAGAGGTCTCACCCCCTCACCAAGATGCACTCAGGGCCTATTAGGTGAGTCTCTTTTCACCACAGCATTGTGCACCTTTCTTTCTGGTGATTTTAGGATGCTTTCTGAAATGGGTGAGTTTGCGCATGGGCCCTTTAAGAGCCGGTTTTAGTTTCTTTGTGAACCGGGTTTTCTGGGGGTCTCCCCAATGTTTTAGTAGCAGGCAAAGTCAGATCTTATGCCGCTGGTCTCGATTGTGCTGGGTCCACAAAATGCCCACAGCGGGGGCGCTCACCGGCTCAGGGCCCTGCGCCTCCAGGGAGGCTGCGCACCTGTGGGCTGCTCCCGGGGGCCGTGAAGCTGGCGGCTTGTGAAGGTGGCGTTTTTCCTCTCCGGAAGGGAGTCTCTGCCTCTTCCACCTCAGTTAGGATTGTCCGTTGTTGCAGGAGTTCCTCTTATCCAGTTTTCAGTTCTGTCTCAGAGGTAATTTTTCCACGAGTAGTTGTAAATTGGCTGTGTCCGCAGGAGGAGGTGAGTTCAGAGTCTGCCTACGCCGCCATCTTGACTTCTCTCCTAATTTATCTCTTATTATTTCATTTTAATAAATGCCTAAAAACAAACTACTGGAAACTTCCAGAAAGGACCTGGATCACCTAGAATATGAAAGAGGTGGTTTTCATCTAATTTGTGGACTCTGTGCTTATAATCTAACATGGAATATTTTGAAAATACCCTGTCAGTTTCCTAAGTGAATCTTTCCCCCCCCCATTCAGAGAGGGAGAGGCACTCCATTGTTTAGAAAGGATTCTGGGCATAAAAACAGAAGATCTAGTTAGAATATTTTGTCAACTTGGAAAGTAATTTCTTCTCTCTTGAATTTTTCCATTTGCACGATGGAGTAATCAAACTTTCCTTAAGGGGCTGAAGGTTTAATGGAGGTTTAATTGAGCTAACATTTAAACAGCTTGGAAAACTGCCTGACCTACATTAGCCACCAATAAATGCTATTTATTTTGGCTCACTCTTTGCCACAGCTACTGACTGATGTGGGCCTGTAGGCCCAGAGCCACAGATTCATTGCATTGCATGAATATTCAAAGAAAATAATCATCGTGAAATTACCTCTCACCTGAGAATAAATAATTTACACTTTTCAACTATGCTTTGTCACAGATTTTGTTATTAGTAGAGCATCACTGGTTAAGTGAGTTCCCATAGACCTTCCAATCTCTGGGATTCTGAGTTGTCAGGAGCTGGGGCACTGGAAATACAGTAGTGAAAAAGACTGGCATCTTCCTTACCTTATGAAGCTTGTACCACATCAGGGGAAAATCATTAAACAAATAATTACTCATGGAAGGCAGACTTGAGGAAATAATTTCCAATATTTGAGTTTTCTGAATCCTGTGACATTCAGGTATGAATCCCTGTGTTTCTCATCCATATTAGCGTTGAGAAATCAAACAACAAATTCCACAAATCCAGTATACTGACTAGGTAAAAGTGAAGCAAAATATCCTAAGATAAAAGGAATTGCATATTAATCACCATGTGGCTCTATTTAATAGATACAAAAATAAGATAACAGAGAGTGGTCTATAAACATTATTTAATTCTAAAGCACACAGAGGAAAAAATAAAACATCACAGGAAAGAAATAATGCTAAAATATCTTTAGCTTTTCCAAACTCCCCCAAATTCCAGTTGAGCTAATACTGGGAGCAGAGAATAAGTGAGACTAAGGAATCACATGTCCCTCAGAGAATCCTTAGCTGTGACTTCCTCTTCATCTGTCACACCCATGGCTTACTTCCAAAAGCTACGACTTGGGGCTGTGTTCCTGGATATCAGGCTCCATTTCCTAGTTACGAAATAATTCGATTTGTGTGTTCCAATGTCACCTGAAACCAACAATTTCACAAACAAACTCCTCACTATCTAGTCCAAAGCAGATTCTTATCAGCTTTCAGGGATGCCTTCACAGGATTTAATTTACAGCTCCATTGTTCTCCTGCAGAAAGGAAAGTCTCAACTCCACTGCCCAAACTATAGAACTTCCATAATCTGGCCCATTCCGGTAACCAATTATATTTCCACCACAGTACTGAGCTGCCTTCCCTGAGGTCCCTCACAGAACAGCCCTCACACAGATTATTATCCTCCCCCCAGGCTATAGGACAGAGTGTTTCCCTTCTCAGGGATTCTGTGGCAGCCACAGGACAGCATTAGCCACACTTGCATATTCTCCTGCTCTGGTCTTGAGCATTGATTTGGGTAACAGAATTCCTGACCTGTTCTTTGGACTGACCAAGATGGCCCTAACTTTCCCCTCAGCTTGATTCAATTTTAGACAGGCTTCTACCTGACTGTAGGCCTCCGATCTCTCTTATCCTACAGCATTTACTTTAGAAAACTTGTAATTGTAAATTCTTTCTCGGTTCCTTTGAGATGTAAATATTTTAGAAGCCTCTTGCCAGTTTTATCATCCAGATACATCTTTCTCAAGGATTTGGGAGCCATCTCTTTTAAAAGTTACCATCAAAGAAGACAATACAGGCTATCTCCTAGTCTCTGTGGAAGGACAGATGCCTGACTTCAAGTTGCAAGACTACCTCTTGCCATAAAGACATGAGAAATTTATGTTTCCTTTAGTTAAAGCCAGCTAGCAAACACAGATGGCCTATGACTTCCCCCAACTTCCTCCGGCACTTTTTCCACCAACTCACTCCAGAGCTTAGAAACGCTCCTCTTCCTTTTTTTCAGCAGAGTTGATCTCAGATTGAGTTTGGGCGCCTCACCTGTTGCAACAGCCTTGAGTAAAGTCTTCCTTGACTATTTAACTTTGTCCAGTGTAATTTTTGTTTTGATAGGACCATCTCGTATGCCAGATAAGACAAGATTTCTTGTTTCTTCTCTTTGGACAGAATCACTGTTTGGTTGTTTTACCTATACTCCTTCTTTCTAAGACCCATGTTCAACCTTGTACAATTCTACTGTCAGCCTTCCTATCTTTCAGAGGTGCAATTCCTCTAGCATAAAGTAGAAACACTATTTTTTAACCTTAGATTTTTCCAAAGTTGTCCATTTTTTTACCTTGTCTGTGTTTCTGAGCTCCTCCCTGAACTACCCACTCCCTGGCTTGCTGGTCCCTATTGGGTAACTCCCATCTGCTGTTCCCTGTCACCAAGGATTAACCAAAAGGTAGAACTGGGACAGGCCACTCTTCTCTTTTATTGCCCTGATCCTTCATTCTCCCTGAAACCCACACCCCTGGCTGTACAGAGGTACATGAAGGTACATGAATTTCTTTTGTTTTTTTTTCGCCAAGGAAGATTCACCCTGAGCTAACATCTGTTGCCAATCCTCCTCTTTTTGTTTTTTTTTTTTTTTGGCTTGAGGAAGATTAACCCTGAGCTAACATCTGTGCCAATCTTCCTCTATTTTGTATGTGGGTCGCTGCCACAACATGGCTGACTAGTGATGTACGTCTGCCCCTGGGATCCAAACCCACGGACCTAGGCCGCCAAAGTGGTGTGCCAAACTCAACCACCAGGCCACGGGGCCAGCCCCAAGTACATGAATTTCTTTACTAAAAGTGTGGAGAAAGGAAATCTTTAAAGGAAATTACTGAGAAGGGAAAAATGTAAAAAGCTGTCACATAGAGATGGAATTCTCAGAGATGAAAAGGAAAATAACTAAGAAGTCCATAAGGGGAGGCCTTGATGTGAGCTCACACAGTGTCTAATCTGACTCCTCTTCCCTCAGGTTTATGTCCCTTTCAAAAGATTGATTTGCTTCTCTCCATTTCACTTTGGGACAACAAGTCCTGCCCATAGTATCTTATAGGGTATCTGGGAGGAGAGGTGATGGCAATCTAAATCTTGATAAGAGCCCAGGTTAGTTGTGGGCCCTCTGGATCAACTCTCCTTTGCCGTGTTTTGATCAGTGTGAGTTGAAGATGTCCCTCTTGCTTTTCACAGTTGTACCTGTCACCCAAGTATGAGCACACACACACACTTGGCAAAATTAAGCATTATTTCTCAGGACAGGACAGCACAAGTTTTTCAAATTGCGTATTGTGACCCTTTAATGGGTTGTGAAGTTTATGTTGTTACAACCACTATTTTTTAAAAAAAATACAATAAAAGAATAAAGTAAAATAGAGTAGAATAAAATAAAAATTAAAAAGCAACTTGAATCATGTGTGTGTGTGTTTCTAGGTGATGAGGTAAAATACATTTTTTTTACTGTGAGTCACAGTCAAGAAAGTTGCAAAGCCCCTAGAATAAATCTATAAGTAAGGAAACAAAATTTTGCTATCTGCAAGCTGGGTATGTCTTACAAGGAGAAAATAAGTTATTTTCTTTCAAGGTTTCAGAAGGAGCTCTTTCAGGTCTGCCAGAATAACAAAGGAACCAAATATCCTTTGTCCAATAGCATGGACTATTGTATCAGTTTTATATTGAATATATTTGAAAAGACCATTTTAGTGAGGACTTAAATTCTCAGATAAGAATCCTTGATGTCCCAAGGCTCCATACTGAAGAATGAAAAGAGAGGTTCTATTCTTCTCTTACTTTCGTTCTATTTCCTTTTCCTGCTATTGACAATAATACTGCCATAAATTTAGTTCTGCATTTCCTCATCTAGCATTCTCCCTGTCTATTTGCTTGGATTTCTCTATGTGGCCCACCTCTAAGAAGACTAATAATATCCATGAAGGCAGAGATTGTCTTGGGCATCACTGAATCCCTAGAACCTGGCACAACGTCTGGCGATAGTGGGTGGTAAATTACAATCACTGAAACAGTTTCATCCTTTCTTTTCATTACTTTCTGGGGCATCAACATCTTACTGTATCTCACTAAGGCCAACTACCAGCCTAGACTCCCAACCCTTGTAAAATAGCAGCTGATGCATATATATCCACAAGAGGTACATAGATCAGTGAGGGGTATCGAAGATTGCAGCACCCTGAGAGAGTGCCCTTGACTATGGCCAGTGCTTGAATGAAGACGACGGCACTGCCTCTCCTATCCTTGGTTTTTCTGTTTCCACTTGGCCAACACGATCTTTCTTGACATATATTAAATTCTTCTGTCATATCTGATCTGATCTTGGAGCTATTCCTTTTGGTAAGAAAACCTCTCTATATTTTAATAAGCTACCATCACTGCCTGATTTTCCCTAAATGATAAAGAGATTTATTTTCGGGTGATAATAATATTTCATCAACTTCTAAGATCTTGGACCATGAGTTCTTAATTGTGAGGGTTGGATGATAAGCAGGTGAATGTTTATGATTCTTTTCTCTCTACTTTTGCATGTGTTTGAAATTTTTTATAGTACAACTGTTTGTAACGTACATAAGTGACACTATGAAGAACTAAGTAAACAAAGATATGAATCTCATTTATGAAAACAGCATTTCTCACCTATAAAAAATGAAAGCCTCTGAAACATATTGAGTCGTCATTAATCTTGGAAGCCATGCTGCTGTATTTCTGTATTCTGTGATCCCCATGTCCATGAAATCTTGACTCTCCCATGCAAAATCCATCCCACCTCATTTTACTAAACAGGTCTGAAGCTTAACCCAATAAAGCTATTGCATGTGATACTTACTATAAACAAGATAATTGAGTGTGGTAAAGCCTGGTGTACTGTTCCCCTTAAGTAACAAGTGCTCCACATTTGAGCCATCTTTGCTTCCTGAGGGCAGAGCAACAGAGACAGCAGAGGAACCTAAAGGGAAGCAAGATGAGGGGCAAAGAGATGCCCAGGCAAGTAAAGGAGTCTTCTAAAACCCCAATTCTGCAGGCTAGGCAGCCTTCAACGTGAGGATGGAATTGGCTGACAAACTCGGGGACGGTGGATAGTCACTCCAGTGACAAGGATGGGGTACGGCGAGGCGGGGTGACCATAGCCCTGCGGACGGCACTGTAGTCCCCCGGCAGCTTCCAGGTTGTAACAGGAGGCAATCCCACAGTTCGTGGCGGGGAGGACCCCAACTCGCTCCAGAGGCAGAGATTCTGACTGTTTATTTACATAGAATATATATTGGAGATGTACACTCACAATCAATTTGGTAATAAAAGTGCACGATCAAAAATTTTAGTCCCTTGCCCCTTTGCACAGAGTAGACTACTAGTGGTCATAAAGCTGTGTTGAAGATTAAACCAATACGAATTGACAAGTCAGAAGTGTTTAGCAAGTATGTTTCAACAACTTAGAGTATGTTTATCTAAGATATCTTAAAAGAAGAAGATATTTGGGAGGGGATATTTGGATACATTTTAGAAAAATGTATTTTCAATACACGAGAGACATGTTTTCTTAAAAAAGACTAAAACCAGGCCGGCCCGGTGGCGTAGCGGTTGGGTTCACGGGCTTGGCTGTGGTGGTCCGGGGTTCGCAGCTTTGGATCCCGGGTGCAGACATACACGCCGCTTGGCAAGCCATGCTCTGGCAGTGCCCCATATAAAGTAGAGGAAGATGGGCACAGATGTGAGCCCAGGGCAATCTTCCTCAGCAAACAGAGGAGGATTGGCATTGGATGTTAGCTCAGGACCAATCTTCCCCATACACACAAAAGAAGACTGAAAACCCAAAGTGTAGGCTCAAAAGTTTAGAGAAATATTGACTATCTTAATTTTTTTAAGTTTTGGTTTATGCTTTTATTAATAATAAATGGTGTTTGGTTTCAGATTTTAATAATATGGTCTAAAATTTATCTTTTCTTTCTCTTGAGTTTGGCATCTCAGCTGATGAATGTTTATAATTGTTCCAAGAAAACTTTAAAGGATGTGTTTTTGCAAAAGAATAAGCTCTGTGACGTATGATTAAAATGTTATAATTTATTTATATCTATATATTGTAGAGTAGATTTACTTATATAGCTTACTTTTTAAAATATATATAATTATGGAATTATTACATAACTGTGTTTTTTAACCTGTCAATTGAAAAAGTGAGTTTACTTACATGAATTCTGTTTTTGTCTGAACAAATTTGTTTCTGTATTTAAAAATTTTTTTTCCTAAAATTGTAGTAGCCATTCTATTCGTTTAATGACACCACATCTTTACTTTTGATTATTTTATGAACATATAATTACTGTCTTTATTTTGCTTACTATGTTTTACTTAGAAAGTATTTATTTGATATTAACCTTAAATCTTTACTTTCTTAAAGCCTATGAGGAGTATTATATGATTATGAATTATTTCATTTATACCATATGCATGTTATGAAATCAAACAACACGAATATCAAGACTCTTGATTAAGTGGAAAAAATATAATTATAAGTTATGTTTTATATTTTAGTCTAATATCAGCTTCAGGTTTCACTTTTCTTGTCAGTTTTGTTTTTGTTGCTGTTGTGGACTGAATTGTGTCCCCGCTCAAAATTCATATGTTGAGAATCCAACCCTCAGTGCCTCATACAGTGACTGTTTTTGGAGACAGAGTCTTTAAAGAGGTGATTAAGGTTAAATGTGGTCATTGGTTGGGCGCTAATCCTATATGACTGGTGTCCTATAAGAAGAGGAGATTAGGAAATAGACAAGCACAGAGGAAAAACCATGTGAAGGCGCAGGGAGATGGCCATCCAGAAGCCAACGAGAGAGGCCTCAGAAGAAATCAACCTTGCTGACACCTTCATCTTAGATTTCTAGCTTCCAGAACTGTGAGAAAATAAATTTCTGTTGTTTAAGCCACCCAATCTGTGGTGCTTTGTTGTGACAGACTCGCACCCTAATACCGTTACATATTTAGAATACTTAGGTTCACCCAGATGAATAGTTGAAGATGTTTTCAAACAGCTCTCTTTATTTTCCTGAAATACCTGTTAATTACACCAAACCATAAGCTTGATAGAGGGATAGAAGACTTGTTTTTAAATCTCAAAATTGAATCACTTATGTAATAAAGTGGGTAGAATAAAATATTAATGACAGGATCTTAGAGGTGGGTTTACTGGTTTTACTGTAAAATTCTTTCACTTTTTGTATTTGCTGATATTTCATAACAAAGTATTGGAAAAAGTTAAACCACTACAAATATCAAACCCTCACTTTCAATAATAGTTCAGTATAGATTTGGAGAAAGTTAATGGGTGCATACCTGACCAATTCGTGTCTCCATGACTTGGATAAAAATGTAGCACTTTTCAAATACATTTAGTAACTTATGAGAATTTTTAAAAATATTATTAAAAGCAGAAACTTTAGTTATCATTAGGAAATACACATTCAAGGAATTAAAGAAATCACACAGTTTCCCTTGCAGGCAGAATTCAAAATTCAAGCTTCAAGTTCGTTGCTAGCAATTTATTTCAAGTAGGTAACATTGTGACTAGCATCGAACTCATTTAGCTTAAAATTATCGAGACATGCAAGCTGGTAGAACTATCTTATCGTTGAGAATTTTTAACTAACGATACTCGAAGATACTATGTGAATTTCCCTACTTTACACTTTCATGAACATCCAACATTTTCAGCATAAAATAAATTTGTAGTCTTATTGAATGGCTCGTTGCCTTTTTGACCCCTAATATGACCAGTAATGTTGAAAATTTTTCTGTTCAAAAACTGTGGCTCTTCTGATTTTCCTGGTTTACCTCTCTTTAGCTATTCCCCACTTTTCAGCTATTCTCTATTCACAGAACCTGGGCTCCTCCTCACATTTTTTTTCACCTGCTCTTCAGTCCTCAGTTGCTCACATTTCACCAGCTTTTCCTAGATTTGTACATGCTCCTAATTCCCGAATTTCTCAGAGCTCATTGGCTATTCTAGTCTCCCGTATTCCTCCCACCATTCAAACCTCTCTCATTACTTCAGCTTCTCTTGTCCTTATATCATTGTTTGAAATGGTCCCTGCAATAAAAATTTTTAATCCTATTTTTTAACATTTGAGATTTTTTTTTGTCGCTCCACAGAAATTTTAGTGCCTATCTTCAGCTGTTTCTAACTTTTTAGAAATTTGTTTTTTTTTTTTTTTTTTTGGTGAGGAAGTTTGGCCATGAGCTAACATCTGTTGCCAATCTTCCCCTGAACTAACATTTGTGCCCATCTTCCTCTATTTCGTACAGGGGATGCCTCCACAGCGTGGAGGCTTGATGAGTGGTGTGTTGGTCCGTGCCCAGGATCCGAACCTGCGAACCCCCGGCCACCAGAGCAGAACACGCGAACTTAAACACTACGCCACACGGCTGGCCCCTTTTTAGAAATTTTGAAGGGAGCAGAGAAGAAACAAGGCAGGCTAGTAGAGCAACTGAAGAAATCAAACTTTTGACTAACTCTACCCTTCAGCCTTTCCCAGACTCTCACAAATTTTCCCACTTTTCCTGTCATCCCATTCAAATTCCTCACACACATTTCCCTACCGTCTGCATTCCTTAAGATTTGTTCTGCTTTTAGCTGATAATGAAATTACTCAACTGCTCAATTTTGCAGTTGCTCGCTTTCCCCATGTTGTACCCATATCTCGCATTCATCCTATATTCTCAAATGCTACCATCTCCTCAGCTGTTTTCTCTTTTTCTTAGAAATTGCTCCAATATCCTCATTTCTTTACAGCTCACCCTGTTTCATCAGTTGCTCCCTCTAGCTTTTGTCTTCTTACACACACAAAAAGAATAATTGGAATTGGATAGTTTCAGAAGCTCCCTTAATGATTAAAACAGCTCTCACTACCACTGCCCATGTGTTTTCCTTCCTCCTGAAGTTTCCTGGAATGCTGCTTCTGCTGAAATCCCTTTCTTCCACTTAGATTATTCTCCAGGGACTACAAATAAATTATTCCATTTTATCTCCCATCTTGGCTTATTTAGTGTTGCTTTAGGATTTCTAGTATACATTCTGAGCTTCTCACAGTGTACCTTTAAGTGGCATTACACTTTACTTAGCATAGAACCCTATGATAGAATACTGTCATTTCTCCCCTCCCAGTCTTTATATTGTCATCCATTTTATTTTAACATACGACAAAATAAAAATAAAGTTCTGGCAACCTGGCTGCAATGGACTGACCTGTATCTCCCTAAAATTCATATGTTAAAACCTGAATCCCTAATGTGACTGTATTTGGAGATAGGGCTTTAGGAGATAATTAAGGTTAAATGAGGTCATAAAGGTGAAACCCTAATCCAATAGGATTGGCCTTATAAGAAGAGGCCCATCTCTCTCTCTCTCTCTGCCATGTGAGGACACAGTGAGGAGGTGGCCGTCTGCAAGCCAGGAAGAGAGCTCTCACTAGGAGTGAAATTTGCTGGCTCCTTGATCTTGGACTTCCCAGCCTCCAGAACTGTGAGAAATAAATTTTTATTGTCTAAGCCACCCAATCTGTGGTATTTTGTTATGGAAGCCTGAGCAGACTAATACACTAGCTCATTATACGACTAACACCTCAAGTCTTCCTTTCAGTTCTTCTTGAAATGTTAATAATTCTGGATTATAGTCTTTTTACAATGTATAGTAATCAACTCTTTAAAAGTCTGTCTTTCTGACTAGTCGACAAATTCCTTAATGACACAGACTCTTCTTTTTGCCCATTTGTATTGCCTCTCCCCACACAACACATTGCTTGACCGCTAGTGACCTTTCTATCTGTGTTGTTAGAAAAAACACACAAATCTCTACAGCATAGCTGGCAAGCATTTAACCACCCTATGCTAAAATACCATCGCGCTTTCGACACATGAGCTTTTAGGGCATAACTTTATTACTATTTGCATCTATCTCCTCATATTACATTCATGATCTGAGTCCTCTCTCTGGAGCCTCAGACCTGAGAAAGTTCTGATCCCTCTATCTCATGACACTCCTGCATATACCCTCATCTTTCCCATACCTTGAATTTTCCTCTGGCCTTTTTAGTGACTTCAACATTTGATCAGATGATATTGTCTTTAATCTCTTCCCCAACATAATTAGCAAGATGCCTTCTTTTGCGGATGTCCATATGTAACTGAGTCCTCTTTAAATGGTGACACTTAAAGTATATATGTTATTCCTGGTCTGTTCTGATTAGTTTATAGTATTATGGATTCTCACTCTATCTTTCTCCAAGTCTGAATTTTCTGCTTTTCATTACTGTAGCTAAAGGTAATGTAAGACTAATGGTCAGATCCACCCTTTGACCCATGTTTACTTAAAAAATTTGAGTCTTTTTTAAATGGGATGCTATGAGCAGATTCTCCTCTTACCAGGGTGTGTATGATCTCTCTAGCTTCCCAACTTGAGGAGAAACAGAGGAAATCTTTCCATGTGACTTAGAGTTTAGGAAAACGACCATAGATATTCTCCTTAGGAGAAGAATCACATCCATAGAGACAAGGAATTGCTGCTGAGAATCTTTTATTGAAGAATCAAACCCATATTTTTGCCCCCACAGCCATCCTAGACAATCTGCTTCTCTATGAGGAATCCACCGAAGGGATTCTGGTACTCTTGAGCATCAGTGCATGATCCATAATTTGCCAAAAAAAGGGCACCACGGCTCATCCTACGAGAGAAATCATTTTTTTAAAAGGAAGGTCTTGAAGACTTCAAATTAAGTTTTGTATTCTTAGCTCAAGCCAGCCAAATGAGTACACAGCTCAATTACTGATCAATTACTGAGATCAGTTACTGAGCTTCAGCATGGTAGAAAAAGAAATTCAATGCGCTAGTAAAAGCCAGTGTTAGGAGCCAAAGAATCTGTAAATTTCTCTTGTATCTGCCCTTTAATAATATTATGAGGTTGATCAAGTCTCTTGTTTTCCTAGCTTCAGTTTCTTCCTACTATCCACTTATTTCTTTCTCTCTCCCTCTTTTTGCTTCTTTTTGTAAAATATTATGATTATCAGTAAACCATCTCTTATGCTTCATAGCAGCATCCAGCTTATTAGATAGCTAAAATGGTTTCTGGCTCTGTGGGAGAGGCTATTCCTCCAACTAACGTATCGAATTCAGCACTTACACAACAGCATTGCAAAACAAACATTTGTTGAGATATTTTCTTCCATCAGATCCACAGAGAGGCAGGTAATCCTTGGTGCATGCATCAGAATATTCAATACACGCAATCTGCCACATCCAAAAAACAAGAAAAACAATTTCAAATCATTAAATTACAGAAAACGAACTTTTTAAAGACCTGAGGGATCATTTAGTCCAAAATCCCACATGCAAAAAGACATATCCTCTGCAGTTTACATAATCTGACCCAACAATGATGGGAATCTCATCACAGCAAAGAATAGCTCAGCCCAAGTCGAAGGCTTCCCTCTCACTCATTCTCTACATTGAAGTGACAAGTAGAATACATCCTGTGGGTTCTATCTTGTACCTAATTTCTGAATTTGTCCTCTCCTCGCCATACTGTTATCCACTTTATTCAGGCCCTCAATATGTCTTGTGTGCGCAGTTGCAATTGCCTGCCAATTTATTGCCCCTCCTCCCTGCTTATCTGAGATTTCAATCACCCTCCACACTGATGCCAGGGTGATCTTTTAAATCAAATCAGATCTTGTTCTTCAAATACTTAACTGATTCCCTATCAACAGAACATCTCCTCATGACTGGGTCTTGTCTCTCCAGTCTCATCTGCCCTGCCTCTTACTCTAGCTAAACTTAAGGACTGAATTCCCAGAGTGTTTCCTGCTCCTGTATATCCCTGTGTCTTTGCTTAGGGTGTTTTTCCTGCCTTGCATGACCTTACCCACTTTATCCATCAGACTGACTCTATTCCTCCTTAAAAGTTGGTTTAACAAATTTTATAGCAGTTTCATGGTGACATTTTTCTCCCTCACCCATTAAATTGGGTTAGATGTCCCTCCTTAAAATGAACTGTCTTTACTACCACAACCTCATTTTATAATTCTCTTATATCACGTTTCAAACTCCATTAGAATTATTGACATTCCACTCACATAGCTCTTTACCCCTGAATTGTCTCTACATTTGTTCTTGAATTTTTTGTACTTTTTTAATAACTTCCTTTACTGTTATAAGAGCGTCCTTGAGTCCCTAATGTCCTCTTCCTAACCTGCTAATTAGTTGCAGTGTTAGAAAATAACCACATGAATACCAATGTGCCCCAATTAAAGGCTATGAGTAAAGTTTGTGTGTGGAGTTTTCCTCTGGGTAAATAAATTAGCTATACTTCAGGTCGTCTGTTTAAGCTGGCCAGATGTCTTATCTATGATTATAGTCATAGATAATTCCTAGAATATGTACTTTAAAGTAGTTTTCCTCTATGAAAGTGAGGAATTATTGTAACATTTTATATTAAGAATAAATAAGATTTCTGCATATACTTACACATATACCATCATGAAGTTTTCTGAGTAGAAATCCTTTATTTCTAGAAGAGAAGATTTTATTGAATGGGTAATGCGTTACTTGATATTTCATAATCTACAGAGTGAAAAACAGTCATGTATCTACTCTAGTTGGCTAATATTGATCATTAACATCTTTGAATGGAGGATAATTTGTACTTTCACTCTCTTTCCTAGACTTTCCAGACAATCATGAGAAGCAATATGGATTTCCTCTGGGGTGTGAATGATCCATCAAAGTCTTGTAACAGTGTCCATGGCTATCAGCCTAAATAGAGATAGCTGTCTTCTGAGTTGCCATTATGCAATAAGAAAGATGTAACACAGGAGATTCATGGAATTTTGACCAAGGTACATTTCCTGCCTGATCCAGTTTCCTTAAACGGTAATGTGGGAATAAAAATGTCTATATGTAACAGATGATGCCCCAGGATGGTGTATAATATGAATTGAGAATTTGACTGGATGGTAAAGAAAAAAATATATATATAACTTTAGAGATCTAATTACGTTTATTTTTTTCATTTTAACAAAGCAATGTCCAATGAGTATTGGAGGAGCATGACAAAAGGTAGGATTTGTCAAACTATGTTTTTAGAAACCAAGAAGATTTTGGCCAAGGTAGACTTTGTGATCTTTAACAAAGAAAAAGGGCTCCAGTCTGAGTACTCTACTTACTGGTTTAGCCTGCAAAACACGCATTCATTACTGTATGTCTTCTGATCTATGCCACATATTGGTTTCCACTCCCTTGTGCACATAATCCTGGAGCTTTTTCTGTTGTATTTGGAGCAGTCCACCTGTAATTGGAACAAAAAATAATGTCCTACCTTCTCTCCCTTTAATTCTGTGGTCATTCTCATATCAAGATGGTAAGAGAGAGAAGAAACTGGAAATAGTGCTAGCCTCTTCAACTTTACGGCAAACATGTCTAGAAGATCATCTATGGACCAGGTGCTGTGCTACAAAGATAAATCAGACCTAGAACATTCCTTGAATAAAATGAGAATTAGCTGTTTGAGAAGAAAATATTAATCTCTCTTTTTAGAGTTACAATGAGAGTCCAATAGAATAACAAATATGAAAATCACTTAGAAAAGTTTAAAATGCTACCCAAATGTAAAAGTTCACTTTATCTGCTGTTCTCGTTTTGCAAGGAGATTCTTTTCACAACTTTGAAAGAAAGAAACACCACCAGGAGAAGTAGAGTAGGGACTGTTTTACCTCCTGAGGAATTTTTTCAGTCCATTGTGATCCAGTTTAGCTATTTTCACAGCTCCGTTTACACCTTAGCTCTGATTTCATTTTTACAAAGACCACACAGAGAAGGTTGCACTCACCTTTGTCCCTATTTCTTGATCACCGGAAGAGAGGGGAATGAGATATAATTGCAGAGAAGGAATTGGAGAAAGAACAAATTCCACAGTTAGTAACGCAAAGCTGAATTTATTGCTCACAGAAACTAAAACCTATTTCCCAACATCCCTTGCCCAGGTCAGACCTTAAGAAAGGTCATTTCTTCCCTCAGGGCCACCTCAGTATGAAGACAGAGATGTATGTGATACTGATAAAAAAAAAAATACATGCGGGAAATCCCTGGCCATTGGAGAAAGGACTGTCACAGGTCTCTAGGATTTCCTGTGGGCATGCCCAGGGTAGGGTTGGATTACGGTCTCAAAGTTGCATAGGTGGTTTCTGAAAGGGCAAGTCAGAAACCTGAGGATCCTTATCAGGAACTGCACAATGAGCCCACAATCCTTTTCTTCTTCTTCTCAGTCTCTCTTCCTCTTCTTGAAGGTCTGACCCACCCCCACTTTATTAATCAGACCAATCCAAATAGATACCTTTTAAATTTTCTTCTGACTTTAACGTTCTATAATTACTTAAGGCTGAATATATTGCAGTTAACACAAAACTATGAGTATTGAAAAGGGATACTAACTCACCAGGCAGAGAGACAGCCCAAGTAGTGGCTGCCAGAGCAAGATGGCAAAAGCACTGATACTCTTCATAGTGATGATGAAGGAGGGTAGTAGAGATTTGCTGCTCTGAGGCAAGAAGTCCAGAGAGAGAGACAGAAATCGGTCTGCTGAATACACACACACGCACACACACACACACACACACACACACACACATATATACATCCATACACAGTACACAGGCAGGGTCCCACCCTCATTAAAAGTTGACCTGTTCAATCATGATTGGTTGTTAACCGAAGCTAGGATATTTATTTCATTTGTCATGGAAAGCTTCCTTCTTATCTTGATTTATAGACAGTTGGAACAGTTATACCCTGCAATTCATCTACCAAAAGACGTTTTGTGTAATAATTCTCTGATCTCTCAGCAAATACAATGGCATGGCTATATTTGAGAACAAATAAAATCATAGGTATAGTAAAGAAGCAATAAACATTTAAATGACATGTATAAAGGGTATTAAGGTTATGATAAATGCAGGAAAGTTTAAATAGAAAATAGAAGCAAGGAGGACATTTCTTTAAAGTGTACGGTAGTAGACAACATTAATAGTTAGCACTGTAATACCTTGCTTTTCTAGATTATGAAGATACTTTACAGTGTTCGATGAAGGCTTATTGAATGATCAAACTTGTGAAATATGCAGACCAGTATTATTGCTATTTTGCAGGTGGAACAACAAAGTCAGAAAGATTAAGTGCATTCTTTATAGTCACATAGTTAACATATAGTTGGGAGAGCCAGTTCTCCAGAATCCTAGGCCTATACTTCTCTCCTAGAATCTGGGTTTTTTTTCCCACTAAGATATACTACTTCAATAACTAAAATGGATATTTTTAATGAAAATCCAGATTTTAACATAGTGTCTCATGCTACTTAAGATTATAGCCATCATATTCTGTTTAACAAATTCTCCTGCACCCATGTCTATATATTTCTGTCTATCCACATCACCAATATTTTTTCAATAATAATATAGGCCCAGTGATTTCTAACTACTTAGCACTTTTGTCCCTATTATCTCATGTGGTCTTCACATCAACTCTCCAGAAGGCAGAGTTAATATAAAGTTAAGATAGAGAATTCACAAAGGACAAAGTCAAAGAATTAAGCAAATTCCCCAAAGCAGACAGCTTCAGAGTGATAGAATCTCGACCAAAACCAGATCTTCCAATTTCGGTTCTTATGATGTCCCAGTAACTGATTGAGTAACTGATTGCATTTGTTTCTCATTTTTAAAGTGCATCTCTCTCATTCATGCTTTCCATCTTCCAATATCACTTCTTTTTCTCAGAATTCTATAATTTTAATTTTTGCCATTGTAAAATTTGAATACTTATACCTCACCCATATTTCAATGCTTCATCATTTGAAATATGTATACTACACTTAAATGCTCTCCAGAAGGTATTCTGAATGGGATGAATGATCTTCTTCCCACTTGTCGAGAAGCATCTGATTAGACTGACCATGTTCTAAGTAGATAACAGAATTAAGAACAATGACTCAGAGGATGTTAGAAGAATATCCTGGCAAGGCCCCAAAAAGGCATCTGGGTCTGTGTTTTTCAAACTTTTCATTGTTGTTGTTGAATTAAAAAATGGAACTTCTTTTTTTCTCTCTCAAATGTAATTTTAGAGGCACATAATAAATGAAGCAGTTTTTTTTAAAGGCAGTAACTTAAACAGAAGAAAGACAGGGCTCAAGAATACTTGCATTACCACCTCACACCTCTAGGTTCCAAGGAAATCCATTTGAAAACTGATCTAGACTACAAAAAAAGGCAAGTGGGGCTCTGAGAGGAAGAGTATCTTGCCCAAGATCACTCGGTGAATCAGATCCCCCGATTCCAGTACAAGATTCTTTCTGCTATGCCTTACCCTTTCACGCCACCACACAGCCCTATGTCAACGTGGGATTTCTGCCCTTACTTACTTTCCCAAAGAAGGCGAGAGAGGATCTGCCACCTGGGTCCTAGACTCGGCTTTCTACTACTTACTGGACATCACTTTCCGGACATCTCATAGGATCTTCCAAATCAACATGTCCCCAAAACCTGTTGCTAAATCTCATTTTTAGTGGCTTCTCTCCAGTTTCACTCTGTTAATATCTGTCAGTAGTAACCCAATCCAGGAAAATTTAGGAGCCTTCATTTCCTCTCTGATTTCCACACTCTCATCTAATCTCTCACCAACCAGGTTTTAACTTGTGTGTGCCTTCCTCTCCAGGAAGAATATAAGTTTTTTGTTGTTGATGTTGTTTTATTTTTTGAATTCAGAGTTCAAGAAAAATGGCCTTATAGATCTACCTCCCATGTCCATCATTTTCTGGAAATTCTCATGGGAATGACAGAGAAATTAATCCTGTCAGCAAACTCTAACAAGACTGCATTCTTCTTTCTTCCTTTTGCCGTCTACTTGGTAAGTAAGGATTTAAAAACGGTATATGGAATTACGTCACATCATCACAATACGTAATTGTGATGTCAAAAGTCACTTCAAAGAATCCATACCCATTTCTATTACCAGTTCCTCAACAGGCTAAAGGTTTTTGTTTCAAAATGAATTGAGTGGCTGTGATTCTAGGGCAGCTGGCCCTTAATATGGATATGCACCACACATGAATTCCTAGCAATCCCCAGTATGGTCCCACACATAGTCGGTGTGAGTTTTGATCAATAAATATAGATGTACAAAATTATGAATTCCTTCTTTTTCTCTAAATAAAGTTACATATGATTCTGAGCCCTCCGTTCTTCCTGGATTTGGGGAGATTTGGTCTCATTCATTATTGGAGTTTATGAGGATCTGAGATGCTTACACAGTGCACAGAAAATGAGAGCAGGCTCTCTAATCCCTGGACCATCACAGATGCTGCCTGCATCCTCATGATCCAAGCCAGCCGTAACAGTTCCCTTCACTGAGGTTGCTCCCTGGTTCTGTGTCACACATGGGACTGACCCCTGAATCTGGGATTCAGCAGACAATTTTTATAGTCATACCCTCAGCAGTCTTCTGTCTTTTCAAGCAGCAGTCTTGGGTAGTGTTAGAACTAGGTCTGTTTCATTTCTCTTGAAAGTTTTTTTTTTTTTTTTCTTTTTTTTTTGTGAGGAAGATCAACCCTGAGCTAACATCCATGCCAATCTTCCCCTTTTTGCTGAGGAAGACTGGCCCTGAGCTAACATCTGTGCCCATCTTCCTCCACTTTATATGGGACGCTGCTACAGCATGACCTGTCAGGTGGTGCCCCATGGCGAGCCCGGGATCCAAACCCGGGCCGCCAGCAGTGGAGCGCGCACACTTAACCACTACGCCACAGGGCCAGCCCCTCTTGAAAGTTTTATTCCTTCTGTTTTGGTTGCTTTCTAAAGTACTCAGGTCATAAAAGTAATTTCTTGCCCATTACTTGTGCTTTTATCCAGTTTAACTCAAACATCCTCTAAAGCAAAAGTACACATATTTTTCTGCCAGCTTTGCGATTGGGGGAAAAGAAAACTAGTTAATAGCTTTTAACTATTGATTTCTATTGTTGATGCTGTGTTATTATGTTTTGTTTGATATGTTGACATTAAAATGAATATGAAATTTCATCCTTCTTTAGAACCTTATCTTATGCTTCCAGGAAAGTGCTAATCTGGAATTAAACAGCTCCACCAGAAATCCTTCAGTGGGCACTCGTAACTGGAGCTCATCCACCTGCCTGCACCTCTTCCCATGCATAGGAACAGCCTCTGCGTGGAGAAGGATGTGGCATCTCCTGCTTAATTCATCAGTGTCTGTCCTGTGACCAGAGGCCGAGACATAAGCAAATATCCTTTGTCAACACAACTTGTCAATAACTCACTTTTTTGAGACATTGGCAACAGGAGTTCTGGCAACTTTTTCACTTAAAATTCCAGAAGCAAAGAGATGAATATATAATAGCTGGCAACTTTTCATTTTATTACTGCTCCCAGAACTTCTTTCATGTCAGTCAAGCCACTGGAATTACTTTTTGTTGCTAATCCCATTACTAAAAAATCTGCCTGTGTACTTTCTCCTGCCACATGTTTCATAGATTTGGAGTTGAAATATTCCACAAATATTTTGTCGTTAATGAATAATTTTCTACAGTCACTGGATACAAAATTCATTCCTTTTGCCCAAAAACATAATCAAATAGATAATATTATTTGCATCAAGAGCATGGAACTGGATGGAGTTCCTGAGGCCAGAGGGAATAGTGTAAGAAACATGAGATTAAAAACCATTTACTTGAATTTGTAATTCTGATTTACGCCTATTTCGGTAAGCTGGAAAATTACTTTCCCCTTCTTGGCTTTGGGATTCCCATACATTAAACATGCTAGTTAAATCATCTCTAATTTTCTTCTGGCTCTGTCATTCTAGGATTTTATCAACCTGAGATAAACTAACCCTTCGCTGATTGAGATCTTCTTTATCACTGCATATTACATATTTAGCTGATAAAAAGCATTTAATTGGTTGAAAGTCAGTACAAAGTTAATTATAACTATACACTTCACAGCTTGTTTTTTCTGGGCTCATGCTGCTCTTTGCATTCCTCTTTAGCCGCAACTTTTGCTAATATTTCTGAGAAATACCTCATGACTCTAGCCTTCCTGGGGGGCGGGAGGGGAGATATATTTTATAAGTTCATATTTTCACGTAACTAGCTTGTTTCCCACCAGCAGTACCAGCAATTTTTAATTTGTACCAGAGAGAGTGTGCAGAATCTCTAAATTCTTTGAAAAATAATAATCCTTCCCTATCCCTGTAGACTCTATGTCATTGATCAGAACTGAGAGTGTCTGTCCTAAATTCCCTTTTAAAACGCTCATCTTAAAGGTCTAGGTTTACTCAACAACTTTTTTTTTGTTTGTTTGTGAGGAAGATCAGCCCTGTGCTAGCATCCATGCCAATCCTCCTCTTTTTTGGCTGAGGAAGATTGGCCCTGGGCTAACATCTGTGCCCATCTTCCTCCACTTTATATGGGATGCTGCCACAGCATGGCTTGCCAAGCGGTGCGTCAGTGCGCGCCCGGAATCCGAACAGGCAAACTCCGGGCCACCACAGCAGAGCGCCGCACTTAACCACTTGCTACCCGGCCGGCCCCCTACTCAACAACTTTTAATGAACAACTGCTCCGTGCTATGCATTGACCTAGGCACCAGGGATATAACAAGAATATTAAGCTGTCTCTTTTTGTAAAGAAGTTGCAGTCTAGTGAGAGGGCTGGACTTATACATAAGCAACTACAAAACAGAGACAGCCAATAATACAGGTGTAAGCACAGGATGTTATGAGAGCATAACAAAGGAATAACTAATTCACATTCTGAGGGGAAAGAGGTCATGAAGACTTCCAGAAAAAAGCTGCACCTTTAATGAGGTGAGAACAAATTAGTCCAGAGTTTAGAGGGATGGACCTTGTGAGATGGAAGGAAAAAATGGGAGAAGGACCAGGGGTGCATAAAGAGGATATGTTAGGAGGAGAGGACATGTAGGAACAAGTTTAAGAAATTTATTCAAGAGGAGAAGGGAGGGAGGGCAATGCAAGAGTTGAAGCTGGAGAGGTGAACAGAGGCCTGTGTGTCAGGAGGAGTTTGGAGTTCATCATGGGAGCTAGAGAAGCCACTTAAAGATTTTGAGCATAATACCATCGAATTTGGATTTCAGATCCTTACTCTGCCTACAGTGGAGAATGCAATGGAAGAGAGAAGACTGAAGCAGGGAGATTGTTTATAAGGCTGTCGTAGTCAATCATGAAAGGAAGATGATGACTTGAACCAAAGAGTTTATCAGATTTGGTTATTAACTCTATGGAGGACAAAAGAGAGGGAGGAAGACAAGGCCTAGATTTCAGGTTTGTCTCATTTTGCTTATTCTAGTGCATTGTGGCTGCTTAATAGGAGTTTTCAAAAAATTTAAACTGGGGGATGAAACAGATCTGTGTTTTGAAGAGGTCATTTGGAGATTAAAAAAAAAAAGATCTGTAAAGGATAGAGAAAAGAAAGTCTGTTAGGTCCTTGAAAAAGTCCACTTAAGAGAAAAAGAGGGTCTAAAATTCACAAAAGAAAAAAATAAGGTAAAATGCACAATGTCTATAGGCTTGAAAGATATTTACACGTACTGTAACAGATGAGAATGGAATGCATAGAGTGGCCTGGAGGAAGAGAGCACATCATCCCTCTAATCCAGAAGGAGCTCCATGGTCAAATGAAAATTCCATCAAGGATGACAAATATTTTATTTGATTTTTTTCCTGGGACTGATCTTCCATTGACTCTTTGTTTTCTCTTCATGCTTGAAGAATAATTTAGGGTCACATATGATTTAGACAGAACTTCAATTTGAGTGCTGGAAAGAAAAAGGAATCTGTGTGCCACAATAGTGTCAGAGAAAGGACAAGATGTCTTGTTATGCTTTTTCTATGAGGGAAACAGATATCATCCCTCATAGGTAAAGGCCACACGGAGAGTTCTTTGTGGACACATTCACTTTATTTGCCATAATCTAACTATGTAATACATGAGACTGGCCTTGGTCAAAGTCAACCAAGAAGGTCACAGAGAGTATTGGGTTGGGGTACAAATGGGAGTCTTGCCATGTGCTTTTCTCAGTTTCAGGCACAGATTAAATGTTTAGAAATGTCAACATTTACTATTTTCTATTATCGTTATCATTGAATGAGAAGTGTGGCTGGTATTTAAGAGTATAGATGGCAGCAAGGAGAAGACAACTAAGTTACCAAGAAGAAGGATAAGAGATAGACTCTTAACCATTACTGAGTTACAGCCCATAGGTCAAACCGGCCCACCACTTATTTTTGTAAATATGATTTTATTGGAACACACCCATGTATATTTACTTATATAATGTAAATTCATTTATTTACAGAACAGCAGCATTGCGCGCTTGTGACAGAGACTATATGTCCCGCAAAGCCTAAAACATTTACTATTTGGCTCTTTACAGAAAAAGTTTGCCAACATGTAGTCCAGACAAGTGCCCTTCTTGGGTGTTTTTGAAGCCTTGAGAGAGAGAGGAAGACTTCAGATGAGTTCCTTACGTGATAAAATAAGCAGTTTGACAGTGGTAGATCTATAAAAACTTATATTCTGAAAATGGAATCTGCAATATCAGTTATAGAGAAATGCCTAAGTCTGTGGTAGAGACCAGGAAGAAATGATAGAGGCAATTTTGCTTTCTTTACTTCCAGCTCAGGATCATTTGTCACTTCCTGGTTTAGAATTTCAGGGCTGGTTTGTGAAACTTCAGTGAGATGGGGCTGGTTTTCATTTGCCTCCCATCCATCACGATATAACTCAAGGAGCAACTTGAAATTAGTTTACTTGACATTTAATGCAGCTATTTTGTTGTGACCATTTTGACACAGGTGACATTTTATATTCACCTCTAGTTTGTGTCTCCAAAAAAAAGAATCAACTTTCATTTTTTTTTTTAATCCCAAGTGATGTATTCAACACATTCACACTCTTAACCCCAATCCCTGAGCCTCAGAACATTCTCTACTTTATTTTACTTGGTCCCCACCCCATTCCTCACCTCTGTACCCCCACTTCATCCTTCACTTTTACTGGGTCCCTGGCCTTTCTCCATCTCTGTGCCTTATCCCATTCCACATCTCTCTATCCTCCATCCCACCCTCTCCCTAAGCCATACTGTTTCCCTGATACTCAGAATGATTGGATTGATTAAGGATGGTTAAGTCTTAAGTGTGGGATAACAAAGTCTTTTGTGCATATTATCTGATAATCATAATAATAATTAAAATAATAACAATAATGAAAGAAGTGTAAACGGTTTATTGTTTGTATCTCAATAAAATGTTCAAAATGGCTTGACAAAGCAACTACTTCTCAAAAAATAACATGTCTCAGCCATGAAAACAGAGTTTCTAGATTTCCAAGAAATAACCAGGAAGGAGATAGAATCTCATATGTTATAGAATCTCTAAGTCATCTCCTTTATCCTGGAATTGCCAAAGAAAAAGGCAACATTGTTTTCTCACCTTTTTTTTTCTGAAATGATTCTGTATTTTATGCTTGAAAATGATTTATAAGGCTTCGTTCTTTCTTTTTTCTTAATGATAACATAGAGAAAAAAACAGGATAGGGATTGATTTATTTTCACTCAGTTACAAAAGACAAAGATCACAAAATCCTACTATAATTGGCCTTGCGGCAACTTATCTAAAAGAAAAAGGGCTGAGGAAAAAATACAAAATTAACTTCTTAAACCCAGGTAGGCCTGCCGTTCTGGGCACAGTCCTTCTGTAGCCGAAAACAACTTGAACCATGATGGATTCTCCATAAGCTTTCTCCCTCCAGAGTGTCTTCAGCATCAGCCCAGAAACTGCATGTGACCCATGTAACTAGGTAGTGTCACAGGACACCAGTAGCAAGATTCTGAGCATGACAGAGTTTCAGCGTTGACGCAGGAGCTTACAAGTTGTTTCATCCCACCTTGTCTAATGTGTGCGTTTCCTGGTAGATTTCTTGTGTGCATTAGCTCACTGACTTGTTTAGTAGCCTCTGGCCACGTGTAGCTATTGAGCACTTGAAATGTGGCTGGTCCAAACTGAGATGCACTACAGTATAAAATACATATCAATATCAAAAACTTAGTAAAAAAAGTTTATATAGATTATATTTTGAAATGATCATAGTTTTTATATATTGGGCTAAACAAAATATATTATTAAAATTAATTTTACCCATTTCTTTTGTAGCTACTAGAAAATTTGAAATTACATATGTGACTTGTATTATATTTCTATGGGACAGTGCTGCTCTAGAGACTTGCATACATTGGTAACTCTCATTTCCTTAGTCTTCTCCGAGTCTATGGGTCCAAGGCCCTGATATAGGAAATTGTCAAGAGGTCACATGATTGGATATGAGAAATTACTGGTTTGTGTCATTGGATAGGGCCTACGTAACCGAGAGATAATTATGCTATTCATGGAAATGCAGAAGCTAGATAGGGGAGCTGGTAAGGTGACAGATAGTGAAGGTGAGGTTGATTCATAGCTGGTTTGGCTTTATACAGCCATTGGCTACCTGGGAGCCCATATCTCCCTACCTGTCTTCTAGACACGCCTTCCCAACTATGACAGCAACCTGAATCTGAAAAAAGTGAACATTCTCTGTCCACCAATGGGCTTTGCAAGACACAACGGTAGAGTTTATTCAGCTTCGGTAAAAACCAAGTTCTTATTATCCAGGCAGTGGCAAAGAAATCCCAGAAATGGTGTTCGGCTGGGTTTACTTTTATTGAACAAGCAGTTGGACAGACAGCATTGTGATTAGGAGGTTTCGAGAGCACAGCCTCGGTGGAGGTGTCTCTGTGCGCTCAGATCACAGAATCTAGGAGGAAAGAGGTGGAAAAGACTGAAAGTCAGTGAGTCCATTCCCCCAACAGCTCTGTATGGTTTTCTACAGTAAATGAGACGAGCTCTGAAGAATTATTTGAATATACAGGTGGTGAAGGTAGGCAATTCAGAACTGGGGTATAATTTTCCCTCATGGCTTTCACCAATTCTCACATCATTTGCCCTAGAAGAGAAGATGGATAGGTTAGACACTTCAAATTCAGAGACATTGTAGAAATGTGGGCTATACATTTATAGCTGTACTACAGTCAAAGAAATCCATAAATGCCTGCATTCTGCCAAGAACTCACAATTTAAAATCACTTTCACATTTTATTCAATGGATGCAATGAGTATTTATTGAACACCTAGGATGTATTACCTGTTGAGATGGATACAAAAATGAACTCTGCTCCTGATTACATGTGATCCTCATCGTAATAAAAAGAGTCAGGTGTCCTTAACATCATTTCACAGAAGGGGAGATTGAGCTTCAGAGAAGTTGAATGACTTACCAAGGTCTCACATTCGGTCAGGACTTAAATCAAATTCCTCTAATGCTGATGCTTTACTATTATAGTTTGTTTTAGGCCATGAGAATTTACTTAGCTGTCTTCCTTGTCTGACTCATCCGTATATTCATATTTGAAGCAACACAATGTCCTGAAATCAACTTTTAAAACATTAAATCAATGTCTCCAATTTTTTAAAATGGTGGTGAGGGCCTCAGGAATTTTTCTTCCATATAACTGCACATCGTAAGCTAGTACCACCTGGAGCACTAGTAGCTCTAGCATTCCAACCTCAAACCTCCATTTTAGTTCTCACATCAACCCCATGAGGCTTCTTTTGGTTTGAAAGCGGCAAGCTACGGTCTGGTTGAATCCTTGAAAATCTTTGTCATGGAATTGAGAATAGTCATTTATTCATTTCACAAAATAGTATTGGTGTTTTCCTTAACATAGAAATTTCCTCCCGATGTAGCTAATCTTTACGTAATTGAGATAATGCCTTCTCTAGAGCCCCTGGTTTTCAGAATCTCCTGACAACTAAGGGATGGTGGCAGAGCATAAGAAATGAAGTCAGAAGATCTACACTGGACCCCAAATATGACACTGAATAACTGATAAATTGCAGGATTTCCCCCAGACTGATTTTGGATAAAATGTGAAGCTTAATGATCCCTCCCCTAATCACAAGACTAGTGTGATGATGCAAAAGGAAAAAGCACATAAAACTGTAAAGAGTTACATAAATCTTTGAAGTTATTGTATAATAAAAAATACCTTAGATAGTAAGCAAAAGTATGGGTTCCAGGAGCCTTCAGTCTGTTTTTCCAAGAAAGTTGTGACTGCCTGGACTTTTATTCCATTCTTTGGATTCCAGACTCTCTTAGAGAATCTTCTATCCATCCTCCAAGATATGAATCCATAGTAGGCATCAGAGTGATGCTGGGCTGTGACTCACCCATACCACCTTGATGTATCCAAGACTACATCACTGAATCATACAGAGGGAACTGAACCCATGCCCAGAACATTTTTTGTTCTAATGACTTGTTCCATCAGCTAACATCATAAATAATCACTATCATTAATAATCTTTGTTATATAACTCTAGTGGAAAGAAAACACTCAAAAATGAAAGAAAGGAACTCTCTTACAAAAACTTTTGTGCTTACTCCTGGCAAGATTCTTCGTTATTTGAATAAATACATCTTACCAGTATTATCCTATGGCAAGTTCCTCGTAAAGTTGTTTTTGTCAAGTTGTCTACATGAGATTGCAGCAAGGTGTGGTCTAAGGTGTGGTCTGTCGGACTTGCATAAAGATTACTCTTACCTCCCTGTTCTGAGATATATGTAACCAGCTGTGTCTGTGAGATGTTGGGGGACGGTATATTCTGTCGGTAAAATGAGGAGCAAACCACTAAGACTTTATGTGTAATAAGAGAGCAAACACAATATGGGGACTAGAGCAAAAGTTGAAACTCTCTCTTTATGGATGTGTAAAGAACCAGAGCAGTTAGATGACTTTGTCAAGTCCACATGAGAAAGAAATGAAATGAAGATCTCCTGATTTCATCCCAGTACTCTGCCTACTCTGTCCTGCCTGCCAGCTGCTAGTGTGAAACCAGAAACACCTAGCTTATAGTTCTTGTTTTTCCAGTTTCCCATATCAAGGCTCGCTGAGTAGTTCTTTTGAATATGGCCTCATCTAGTGTTACTTAAGATCCCCAAATCTGGCAGAATAGTTCCCAATTCCATTATTGCCAAAGTTTTCTGTGGCAGTGGAATGGAGTAAAAACAGTTGTGAATAATAATTTATTAAATATAACTTATTAAAATATTGTTTGCTTTTATTAAATATAAATATATTTTTAAAATATCAAATATAAATTTATTAAAATATAATTCATTAAAATTATTAAAAATAAATAAGTGCTGCACCAGAGTCTGTTTCTCTAAGTTCATACTTCGGACTCTTCTCTTCCTCTAAGTTCATACTTTGGTCTCCAAGGCATAAAAATAATAGTGATAATAATAATAAATGCCATGAATTTTTAGACACTGCCAAATGCTTAAAAGGCAGTATTTATTGAATATTTTCAATAACTTGGTGAGATCTTTGGTTTAGATGTTTATGTGATTTGCAAAAGGTCTCATATATGAAGAATATCAAAAACTGGAATTTGAACCCATATTTATCTGGTAACAAGAAATTTTCTCTTATTTGAAAATTCCTGGTTTTTCCCCAAGTTACATATTACCTAGCCTTAGAAAGAGATTCCTCAAGTGCAATCACCAAGGAGAATGTTAAACTCAATAATGTGTGTCAAAACATCCTTGCAGGGATTTAAACGAAAAGGTCAACTTTTCATGTTGGGAGACAGTTTAATGTAATGTAAAGTGCAAAGATATGCGGGCTACACAGAAATGGTTTAAATCCAGCTCTGTCACTATCTGACCTCTCCTGGTCTCTGTCTCATCTTTTTATTACAGATCACTAAAATAAAACCTACTCTGCAAAAGTGTTAGATTAGGGACATTGCTCATAAGCAATCTATTAATGATCCCAGTAAACATCTAAAAATGTTAACTACTGTATTATTATTCCCATATATTTCAGTAATTACTGAACTATCTTCACAATGCAGATGTGATCAATTCTGGGGTTACCTGACCCAGTTTCACTTCCCTGGCCAGAGAAATGTCCATCACAAAGTGCAAGAGAACAGAAGCAGAACCAACCGGTTCTAACATTAAGCACGAATGCCAATGTACTTACAGATGCTGGCGCGCTGAGAGATGTGGTTCCTGGAGTGCTGCTCTCCTCACACCTCCCTTCACTGCGTATGTGTGTGTTAGTTTGGCGCATTCTAAAACAGAACAGAGGAAGTTTGCAAGGGGGGAAAACTCACAGTTATAATGAGAAAAAGCAAGGATCAATGTGGGTGACATTTGGTTGTCAAACCAGAACTGAAAATAGGGGTAGGTCCTGGGATCTGCACTCAACTATTTTCCAATAGGCACCATCTAGGTTTAGCCTCTCTCTTCTGATTTAGCTCCTGATTTGTTCCCCAGCCTTGGATCTATTCCATCACATTTCATTCAGCTAGATAGTCACGGAATTGTTGAACATGGGAAATAAACTTAGGGATCATCCAATCCAAAAACCTTTATTTTATAGATGGGAAAATTAAATCCCAGAGAAAAGTTTGACTTTATTGAATACCTACAAGGTGACTTGGGGATTATAAAATATAACATTTTTTTATAAAATATATTTTATGTAAATATATATAGGATATAGATTCTATATATAATATATTTTATAAAATAAAACCATACAGAATCATACAGTCTAAATTTTATAGGTGGAAAAACTCTTAAAAGGTATGAATTTTAATGCCTCTCTCTTAAGAAATATTATATATCAAACACTTACTTGTTTGCCTCTGGTGATGGGAAACTCACTCTCTATTAAGGCAGTTCATTTTTGTCTTTGAACATTGGTCAAGTTGCAATTGCTTCCCTATAGCTTCCTCTAAGACCACAGAAATTAATACTATTTCCTCTTGCCTGGGATAGCCTTAATCTTCTCTTCATAATATATACTCCCAGTTCCTTTAGCTACACAATCCATCCTGAAGCATGCCTTAGTAATATTTTCATCATTGGAGTTTCTGACTCTGTAGTTCTCCTTGAGTAGAGGATCACTTGTTATGGGTTTATATAGTTAATAGAATGCTTGGCCCTGACATTCACAATAAAGAGAAGTTGAAGGATTTCTGTGCTGAGGATAAGGCATATATAGTAACAAATTCTTGAATGGTTGTACTTATTCCTCAAACAGGGATCTCTTAATTCTTAAAACTCTATAAGATCCGTGGATGGATTTCAAGAGATTTATGTGCCCACAGATATTATGCATACAAGTGGTTAATGTCGCATCATTTTCTTTTCTTATCTGGAAAGACATAACTTTCTCCATATTATCAAAGGAATCTTTGATTCCCAAATGTTTAAGGAACTACTGCCTTGGATAAAACAATAGTGTAGTGGGGAGAAAAGAAAACTGTATTTAGACCCAAGTCAACAAAGTTAAAATCCTGTCTGCTCTCCTTCTAAGTTTTGTGACTTTAAGCAAGTTCCCTGAATTCTCTGAGCCTCAGATTCACCCTCTGTACAGTGAACATAGTACCACTCTATAGCAGGTACTGAGGATTCAGTGAGAGGGTGAACGTGAAAGTGTCTTACTTACAGATGTGAGAAGATCTAAAGCACTCATATTCAGATTTTATTCTAAATATATGACTGTGAGGTGGCTTTTTCTTTTATGAGTTATTTGATTTAAAAGGAAATAAACGTAAGCTCAAATATTTTTCGTGGATTGAAAAGCAGGATATCAGGCCCATCCTCACATTCTGGGCCTTGCTCATAGCGTCCTTAGAAGGAGAGAATGTGCAGCGACTGCAACGTAAGTCTGGAGTGAGGTGGGGTGGAAAAGTCAAGATTTCCCACCATGATCTCATTTAAAGCCAGTCAAACGAGGCTGGGAAAAGGTAAGGAATGTGTATGAAGGTAAGGATAAGATAGCATTTGAACAGAAAAGCAACACAAAGCTACAACCAATAACAAAAGTATTAAACTCTCTTGTATTGAACTTAAAAAAAGAGTTCTTCTCAAAACCCTGTGA
Source organism: Ceratotherium simum simum (assembly GCF_057802395.1). NCBI lineage: Eukaryota > Metazoa > Chordata > Mammalia > Perissodactyla > Rhinocerotidae > Ceratotherium > Ceratotherium simum. The sequence continues at coordinate 29,067,423 of NC_141903.1, forward strand.
AGTCAGTTGGCTCAGAGAGCTGTCTCCACTTCTCCAATGAAGAAACTGAATCTCAGAAGGATGAGATAATATGCCCACAGATGCACAGATGGTAATAAATTGAGAACAGACATGAGGTCTGCCATTTGCTCCAGGGTGCTTTCTTTTGCATTATACCACTTCCTACTCCAAGAAGACTTAGAGAGGATGGGAAATCTGTGACTACCAGGTAGTCATAAGGCCCACTCGAGATTATAAACCAGGTTGACTCTGTATAGCAATCATTCTCAACTTTTTTTCTCTTTACACAAAGGATGGATTATGTTCACACTCCCATGAGTGTACATGAGCTTACAGAGATTTTCTCTAATTGTTGTAATCCCACCACTTTTTCCTTTTTCTTCCACTCAGTCAAGTACATTAGCAATTCTATTAAAGGGATAACTTTAAATCCTTTCTATTTTATATATGATGAAGATCATTCACAAAATTTGAGTTTTTAACGGCTGTGATTAGTAAATTAGTTGCAACATATCTCAAATTGATATCAGGACACTACTGTGGGTCAATGCTGTAGGCAAGAGCCTCTAGACTGGTTATGATGGTGTGACTTGTATACTTACAGATTTTCATGACAGAGCATGCAGGGATTGTTGTATGTCTGGCCGTCATCGCCACAGACAGGCTGTAAATTCTTTGGGCAAAGGTAACCCATCTTAGGCAACACTCGGTAGTGTTTGCACATCTCAGAATCCTGAACAAGCAAAGCACAAGTCAGATTTGCCCAATAACACTCAAGAGGGATGGGTTTGAGAAAACTTTTTCATTTCCTCAGTCACATTTGAATAAACGATTAGTAAGGAACTGTAACATAGGTCATACAAACTCACATATTTATTTCACATCATTATTAGGTAATTTAGTGTCCTGGACTTGGCTTCTTTTTACAAGGGAAGATAAGTAGCTAAACCAAGAAACAAAGAAAAATAAAGCAATAAGAAAGCAGAAGCCCTACACGATATTGGGCACAGACAAACTGAGGTATGCCCATAGGATGAAAACAAGGATGGTAATCATGCAAGAAATAATATTTTTTCTTTTTTTCTTAAATGAAGGCACTGGTTATATACAATCTAGAAAGGAAAGACTCAGAAGTAAATACTAGTTAATTGCTTAGACTTGAGTCCTAGCTCTGCCACTAACTAGAGGAGTGTTTTATCTAACTTCTCTGAGCCTTAGTTTCTCATCTGAAAAACATGAATAACAATAGTTCTGGGCTGGCCCGTGGCTTAGCGGTTAAGTGAGCGTGTCCGCTGCTGGCTGCCCGGGATCGGGTCCCGGGCGTGCACCGACGCACCGCTTCTCCGGCCACGCTGAGGCCACGTCCCACATACAGCAACTAGAAGGATGTGCAGCTATGACATACGACTATCTACTGGGACTTTGGGGGGAAAAATAAATAAATAAATAAATAAAATTACAATAATTCTTACCTCATATTGTCGTTTTAGGGGATCAAATCAGATAATGCATTTAAATGTGTGTATAACACAGTGTTTGGCACACATGAAGTGCTCAGTGGGTGCTAGTATACTCGTCAATATATTTCCCAAGGTAAAAAAAATATTTTCATATAGAAGAAGGAACATATTTGTTCTTTGTAACCTTTTGGAAATACGAATTCAATAATAATAAGAAGAATAACTTTATTAATTAAAAAAGTAGGACCAAAGAAAAAAAAAGATGGAGGAATTTTAAAAATAGGATTATAGATGACTTAAATTCAATTGTGTCAATAATTATATTATATATTAATGACTGAGCACTCCAGCTAAAGAACAAAAACCAAAAAGACTCAACTATACGATGTTTACAAGACATAAAGTCTAAATATATCTTTGTATTTCAACCAATAAGTTGAAAGCAAAAGGCTAGAAAATATATACATGCAAACACCCATCATACAAAGGTTAGTATATCTATATTAATATCACACAAAGTAGAATTTAAGACAAGAAGTATTAACAGAGATAAAGAAGAGGATTTCTAGTGATGAAATAACAGATTCATTCAATCCCAAACATGTATGTACCTAAAGTATAGTTTCAAAATACATGAGGCAAAAATTGACTGACTGAAAGGAGAAACAGGCAAATTAGCAAATATAGATGGAAATAGTAACATACTTCTTTCAGTAATTGATAGCACAAAAAAATCAAAATATAGAATATTTGAAAAACAAAATTAACCAGTTTGATCTAAATGGTATTTATAGACCTCTATATCCAACAACTGCAGACTACATGTTCTTTTCCAGTGTACATGAAATTATTGCCAAAATAGACCATATTCTGGGCTGTTAAGCAAGTATCAATGAGTTTCAAAGAATTGAAGTCATAAAATGTAAGTTCTATGACTACAGTGGAATAATACTAGTAATAAATATGATAACTATAAAGTTCCTAGGTGTTTAGAAATTAAGCAAGACACTTCTAAATAACCCATGTCTCAAAATAATCATATTGGAATACAGAAATGTTTTGAACTGAATGATAATGAAAATATAAATGATCAAATCACAGCAGCTAAAGCAGTGATTTGAGAGGAAGTTGTAACTAAAGACATAATTAGCAAAGAAGAAAGTTTTAAAATCAGTGATCTAAACTTCCATCTCAAGAAGCTAGCAAATAATAAGCAAATTATGCTCAAAAATATAAGAAAACGAATACTAAAGAAGAGAAATTTATGAAATAGAAAACAGAAGAAAGCCAAACATTGGTTGTTTGAAAAGGTTAATAAATTGAGAAACCATTGGCAAAATTGACAAAAAGGCAAGAAACACACTCTACCTACATTAAAGATAAAAATGTGTCACTATATAAATATAGATGTTAAAAGGATAATGTGTGAATGTTATGAATAACTATATGCCAATAAATTTGGCAACTTAGATGAAATTAACAAATTCCATGAAAACTACTTTCTGAAGTAGAGAAGAAATAGAGAATTAAATGGTATTCTATCTGTTGATATTCACTTCAGAGGCGTACAGAAGTATTTGCTTGCTAGTTTGTTTGTTTTGATAAATACTTCAAACATCTAAATGGACTGCTTTAGACTGTGGTGCATTCCAGATTGACAGAGACATTTGGGGAGAATTTGGACAAGCACCTCTTATGAATCACTGGCAAAGGTAGGACTGAACCAGGTATATCCTCGGTATTTTTCAGGTATCTGCTGCTACAAGCTTCAAAACTACCAGGATAAAGCATTACAAAGAAGCAACAAAGACAGAATGCCTCTTTTTTTCTTACATAGTACATCAACTCAACAAATTCTGTTTGACTCCACCTTCAAAACAGACTCAGGATCCAACCACCTCTCACGACCTCCACCACTACGACCATGGTATAAACTAGCATCGTCTCTTCTGTGGATTACTGCCATGGCTGACTAACTGGCTGTCCAACTTTTGCCCTTGCCTCCCTGTTGTGTATTTTCAATACAGCAAGCAGAGTTATCCTTATAAAACATAAGTCAGATCACGTAACTCTTCTTTTCCAAAGCTTCATTCAGAATAATGGCCAACATCTTTAAAATGGGCTACAAAATCCTACACAACATGGTCTCCCGTTACTTGAATGACTTCCTCCTCTGTAGCTCTCACTGAGGTCACTCTATCTCATCCACACTGGACTCTATACTGTCGTTCGACCACTCCCTCAGGGCTTTGCTGTTCCTCTTCTTAGAATGCTCTCCCCTCACTTACACATATGGAATCTATCCCTTTAGGCCTTGGTGCAAATATCACCTTCTCAGAGAACTCTTTTCTGTACCCGCTTTAAAATTGGATCCCGGCGTTTACTATATCATTTTACTACTTTATTTCTCCCTTGGCATTACATTTTATTTATTCACATTTTCTATTATCTATGTTCTTCTAATATAAACTCCATGGGTGTAGAAAGGTTCTGTCTGTTTTGTTTATGGCTGTTGTTCACACACATAAGCAATGGTTGGAAAATAGTAGGTGCTCAATAAATATTTGTAGAATGAATAAATGGATAGCTAATTGGATAATGAATATAGTTCTCTTCTCCACGAGACAGCTCAGCTCGAAACCAGATTGTCCATTAGCTGGAAGCATGATGGGGCTTCTGGTCTACTGGTGATATCTTATTTCTTGACGTAGGTGCTAATATCACAGGTGTGATCACTTTGTGATATTTCATTTAGCTGTACGCTTATGATATGTGCACTTTTTCTACTTGACTATTATACTTCAGTAAAATGTTTTTTTAAAAAAGAACAGATTTTATTATTCACAATAGCCAAGATAGGAAAACAATCTAAATGTCTATCAATGGATGAATAGATAAAGAAGATGTGCAACACGATGGAATATTATTCAGCCACAAGAAGGAAGGAAAAAGGAAATCTTGTCATTTGCAACAACTTGGATGAGACTTGAGGGCATTGTGCTAAGTGAAATAAGTCAGACAAAGAAAGACAAATACTGGATGATATCACTTATATGTGGAATCTGAAAAAGCCAAACTCACAGAAACAGAAAGTAGAATGGTGGTTACCAGGGGCTGAGACTGGGGGAATTAGGGAGATGTTGGTCAAAGGGTACAAACTTTCAGTTATAAGATGTATAAGTTCTGAGGATCTAATGTACAGCATGGTGATTATAGCTGATAATACTGTATTATAAAGTTGAAAGTTGCTAAGTGAGTAGATCTTAAATGTTCTCGCCACAAAAAAGAAATGGTAATTATGTGAGGTAATGAAGGTGTTAACTAACGCTATGGTGGTAATCATTTTGCAATATACAAATGTATGGAATCAACACATTGTACATCTTAAACATATACAATGTTATATATCAATTATATCTCAATGAAGGTGGGCAAAAAAGGAACAGATTTTGTGAATAGCTCTTCTGCATGCTTAGAGTTTTCTAGTGTAGTGCCTAATTTACTAGAAATATATAATTAGTTTATATTTTACCAGTGCAATTCATCCATTATCCTAGTTGAATTGGACAAATAATTAGATAAAATTCATGTTTGACATCTTTCTTTCTTCTTTTCTAAGTCATCGGACGAGGTGCTAAAGTCTCGCTTTTAGGCCCCCATGTGAGATTCCACTTCATAAATATGCTTCACGCTCTCACATCCCGTTTCTTCCTTTCTACTCCTGACCTTGGTAAACCTCCAAAAAAAGCAATCCAATTAGGCTAGTTTACACTAAGGTATACATTACTGATGGGCATCAGCCTATATCTTAAATAAAAAGTTTTAATCACTATGAATTGCTAATTGGCGGAATTTCACAAGTGTGAACACGCTCAGCAAAGTGGTCCAGGCTATTGGGAAAGGAATTTGGTTTGGGGAGGAAAAATGAGAGGAAGCTGGGTGAGGAGACTTTTTGGTGAAATTATAGAATTGTAATTACAGAATTACCGAACTGAGATTATAGAATTGAGCCTCCTTACTACTTATGTGACCGCATGTGCAATAAGTCATATTCATTACACACCCACTTTTTAAAATTTCAAAAATGTACTAAATTGGCTTGGAGCAGAGCTAAGAATCTCCAAGAGCACAGAATAATGCACTGGTGAGTAATCCCAGACTCTTACCAAGCGTGAACTACAACTAATCTTCAAAGGACTTGAGGCTGTACTGACTCAGGCTTTTCCAGACCTTTCTATGAAAATGAGGTTTATGGAGGGCAAGTGGCAACAGGCTCCCCAAAATAAGAGAATTAAGTTAATTGGTAGCTTTTCAGAAATAGTCATTCTTACCAGAGAGGAATGGAGGGAATCTGGGCTGTGTTCCTCTTTAGAAGATCTAACATGGGATGGCTTTTCTCGAATTCTTGCCCTTTCTAAAGCTTCTTTTTGACTAGAGAAAAAAACGAAAAGGAATTTAAAGTTATGTCCACAAAGACCAGCTCCTATAACTTCCACTGGGAAGTTAAGAAATTCTAATAAAATATGATAGAGCCATAAAAAATTCAACCAGAGTGACCAGGATGATATGTTAAGAAAAGTAAACAACTGGGAACTGATTTAGAGCTCTCATCACTTAATAGATGTTCAACCTTAGACAAGTTGCTTAAATTCCTCAAGCTTAGATTTAGTGGAAGATAAAAAGAGGGTAGTATTGGTAATTCTTACCTCAAGAAACATACAACTGTCCCCCCATATCCACAAGTGATATGTTCCAAGACCCCCAGTGGATGCCTGACACCGCGGATAGTACTGAACCCTATATATACTGTTTTTCCCTATACATGCATACCTGGGATAAAGTTTAATATATAAATTAGCCACAGTAAGAGATTGACAACAATAACAATTAATAAAATAAAACAATTATAACAATATACTATAATAAAAGTTATGTGACTGTGGTGTCTCTCTCTCTGAAAATATCTTATTGTACTGTACTGATCCTTCTTCTTCTTATGATGATGTGAGATGATGAAATGCCTACATGATGAGATGAAGAGTGAATGACATAGGCCTTGTGATGTAGCATTAGGCTACCATTGACCTTCTGACCATATGTCAGAAGGAAGATCATCTGCTTCTGGACCGAGTTTGACGGCGGGTAACTGAAACCGTGGAAAGTGAAACCACAGATAACGGAGGACTACGGTACTAGAAGAGCTAAAATAATTCTGATTATTATTATTGTGTTCACAGTGTTTTTCACAAGCATCATCATTATCATTATCTATCCTGGCCATTAGTCCCCAAATATGGTTGTTCATCAGAATAACCAAGAAATCTTTTCTACAAAAAATTCTCTAGCCTGAAGATTCTGGCTTAATATATTTTTGGGGTGTAAAATCTGTATTTTTTTTTAATTTCTCTGTTGAGTCTGATCTAGTCGTGGAACAAAGATCTGGAACAATTTCTTGTAACCATGACCCCGAAAGTTGGAAAAACTTTTTTTCAAGTGACACAGCTAGTAAATATCATGGTTAGAACTTATATCTGGATTTCCTGTCTCCAAGTCCAGTCTTTCTCCTATATCAAGTGTTCTCAGTTTAAGGGCCTTGAATCTAAAGACTTATTTTAAGGACCCCATGGATTCATGAACACGTGTTTATGTAATAAGCGCTTTCTAAAAACACAGTTGCCCCACTAGCTGAAGGCGTAACAGGATCCTCTTACTCACAAGACAGTTCTGCACATGTAGCACTTGTTTTTATATAACTTTCCATCAACGCCATGCACGGGGTCATTCTCTCGAGTGCACAAGAGCTCGTCATTCCTCGAGTAGTCCCGAAACTGACTACATTCGTCCTAGAAAATGAGAAAGCGGAAGTGAACATGGCTTTTTCCCTTCTTGGCTTGGTGGTTTTCTCAACCTTGGTTTTAGGAAGTCCTTTCTTGGCTCTGGGCTCAGACTCACTGCACTTATCTTGACAATGGAGGCCAAAGGAGGCTCAGACTGTCTAAATTTTCCATCCTCCGCTTCACTCCGAGCCTCTCTGCACTGGTCCTGGAGACGTAGGGAAACATAAAACAACACTTGATAGACCTCCTTGTCTCCCTCGCCCTTTCCTTCCATCTTTCCTTTCCCCACTTTTCCACATGAGGTGTACTCTTGACCAAAGAACAATCTCAGAAGAGTCTAGCTCTACAAATGTGACAATCACTGTTAAGGACTGAGGGAAGATGTCTTCTTTGCAGTCTTAAAAAGCAAATAGAAAAGATAGTATCATGCACGCACACTATTGATTTGTTGATGCTGAAAAAACCATCTGGAGAAAACAGAAAAAACACATCAAGGACAGAAGCTAAAGAGAAGACTTCAAGACTAGTTTATATGACCTGAATTGTTAAAATCAATGTCACAAGCTACCTAAAGCCCCATTTCACATTTAAAGTCAGAGATAAGCATGCAGTTGAGGTGGTAAAGAATTTTACCCTCTATTTTTTAATTCACATTTCTCCCAAAGAGGAGAGACTAAAGCCGTAATTAACACACACTGTAGGAAAATTCTCTACAAAATTGAGAAGAACATTAAACTTCAAAGCCAGAAAAAAAATCTTATTATAACCCAAAGTGACGACATTGACAAAATCAATTTTCTTTGACGCAAAGGATTAGCATCTTTATTGTTATGGAAGAGAATACAAGATTCTGAGGATGAAAAGTAAAATAGTTATCTTGATATCTTTTAAGAAATAACCTTTGCATCTTTTGAGGGCTTGGCATTTGATTTTTCTTCATCATTCTTTTTTCTTTCATTAGCTTCTCGCTCACTGCAGAATAAAAAAGAATAGAGTCATTTTTCCAGGGTTATTATTGAATTTTTTTTAACCAAGTATTTCTCTAAACATCAGCAAATCTAACACTATTTTCTCATATCTAAAAAAAATTTAAATTTCTTTTTTTACTAATGAGTTCTGATTGTCAGAATTTGCATAATATATCTGTGACGATAACTTTCATAAATTCAGTTACTATATTCTCATCCAGAATGATATGATCCTAAAAGGCAATTTCTTTTACTCCTTAATTGAACATATTTATGGCTCTCATATAAAGAGTTGTTTCATTTCTCCTTTTTTTTTTTTTGAGGAAGATTGGCCCTGAGCTAACATCTGTTACCAATCTTCCTCCTTTTTTCCTTTTTTCTCCCCAAAGCCCCAGTAGATAGGTGTATGCCATAGTTGTACATCCTTCTAGTTGCTCTATGTGGGACACCACCTCAGCATGGTTTGATGAGCGGTAAGTAGGTCTGCTCCCAGGATCTGAACCAGCAAACCCCGGGCCAGCGAAGCAGAGCGTGTGAACTTAACCGCTACACCACCAGGCCGGCCTGTCACATCTCCTTTTTATTTTTCTTATTACATTACAACTACACTCTCCAGTACTGATTGTTCTTTCCATAGTTAGAGTGCTTTAAAGTTTATAAACATTTTTTAAAGTATTATCTCCTTGAATCCCTACCCAAACTATATTATATTGTTATCTTTCCCTTTACATATAGGAGAAATTGAAGCTCTGCAAAGTGAACTGGCCTGCCCTATGTTAGTTAGCTGATAAGCTTCCTCTTTAAAAGTCCATGATTTGGGCCCTGTACGATCGCTATCTTCCCGTCTCAGATGCTCCAGGTATGATTATGTTTCTCATCATCAAAATAAAAATTTCTTGGGGCTGGCCTGGTAGCGTAGTGGTTGAGTTCACGTGCTCCACTGTGGCAGCCTGGGGTTCGCGGATTCGGATCCCAGGCGCAGACCTACACCACTCATCAAGCCCTGCTGTGGCAGCATCCCACATACAAAAAAATAGAGGCGGATTGGCATGGATGTTAGCTCAGGGCCAATTTTCCTTACCAAAAAAAAATAATAATAATAAAAGAAATAAAAATTTCTTGTGAAAGTGCTTTGGAAACTTACTATCTTCTTATAAAGTGAGGTGCTATTATTATATTTTTAATGTGTGATCCAATGCCTTAAGTTGTAAATTAAGAGGAACTATTTTCAGGCAAACACTCACAACATATCAAACTGATCAATAAACCTCTTCACGTACAAGATGCTCTCACACATGGCACACTTGTTGGGATGCATCTTGCCATCCGGACCTCGAACAGGGTTATTTTCTCTGGTGCAGATAAGCTTTCCGTCTCTCACCATGTTCCGGAATTCATAACACTGATCCTGCCAATAGGAGCAAAAAAAGATGTTACTATGATAGTCTGATCTATAAAACTGAAAACATGGTTGGTTGGTTAGACATAAACTCCTAACACTTGAGGGGGAAAATGAACACCTCGAGAAAAGGAAATTTTAGAGATGGAATGTGTTTTAAAGGCACTTTCTTCAATATCTGCTTAAGTAGTTTGAATCTTCTCCATAGCATCCTCTCAAATAATTGCCTTGCCCCAGTGGGATTTTACTACTACCTAAGGCAGGCTGCACCATTTTTATACAATTTTCACTAGGCTCAGCCCCAAATCTGTCTCCTTGTAACTCCACTCATTACTCCATATATAAAAAGCCCTGGAATGAACTGAAAGATGCTCTTTTGGCACAGACATATAAACATGTAAACTTTTAGTTTTGGCCCTCAAGAACAAAATTTAAAAAAAAAATTTTTATCAAATCAGTATTATAGACCAGGCATTCTGTTGTGTGCTCTAATCGATTTCCTTTGGTTGTCCTAAAAAAGCTGTAAGATAAACACCCATTATCCCCATTTACAGGTGAGAAAATTAAGGCCCAGAGAGATTAAATCATTAAAATCAATGTTGGAATTGTGATCAGAAACCTGCTAACAAGCAGACTATACTCCTTGCCTTCTTTGCTTTTACCTGGCAGAGAATAAAGCTCCCATACATTTGCAAGAAGATGGAGCTGCCTTTTTTGTTCATTGAAAAATAAGAACCTTAAAAAGAAGCCAATGAAACTGAGTCCACAGGATCTGGCCTCTATTAAAATTTTCGGACATCTACAGAAGTTTGTCTTAAACTTCCTTTAAGCCAAAAGAGCCAAAGTAGAGATATGGGAAGATTACCTTAAAAAATACCTGGTCACCTAGATTGTAGTTATCCTTCTTTATTTAAACTGTGATACCCATGAACAACTCAAGATCTACTTTTTCTTTTTTTTTTGTGGTAAGGAAGATCAGCCCTGAGCTAACATCCATTGCCAGTCTTCCTCTTTTTGCTGAGGAAGATTAGCCCTGAGCTAACATCTGTGCCCATCCCCCTTTATTTTATATATGGGAAGCCACCACAGCATGGCTTGATGAGCAGTGCAGAGGTCTGTGCCTGGGATCCAAACCTGCAAACCCCAGGCCACCAAAGCAGAGCCTGTGAACTTAATCACTATGCCAGCAGGTCGGGCCCCTCAAGAGCTATGTTTATCTGCAGCATTTAAAAAAGTCTCTGGAATTGAACACATGATCAATATATTAAATGTCTCACAGCCACCATTTTTAGAAGTTACTAGAATTATTTTTTTATCCAGGTGCCCCAAATACCACACACACATATGTGTATGATTGTAGCCATCTGCCTGTATTGCAACTTTTGATTTATGGATGCAACCCCTGGCCCTTCTATTTATTTGGTGTGTAGTTAACGTCTCTGAGTTTTTCTCAACTGTAAAATTGGAACAAAAATACCATCTTCTGCATAGATTTTGGGGAGGTTTAAATACGATGATGCATGTGCTTTGTAAAGCTTGTTTTACTGTGCATATGTAGATAAGATTGCAGCTCTCTTTTGCCACACATACACAAAATATCTGGATTTCTATAAATACATATAGAGAGAGTATTTTTTTGTTTGAAATTCCTAAAATAGATATTTAAAAAATGAAAAGAAATTGACCAAGACTATAAACAGAATAGACGGCCAATAGAGATCATTTGAAGTTGTGCAATACAGTCTTTTCTCAAAGCCATTCATCTACCAAAATGCATAACAGAGATTCCCAAAATATTTTTAAAACATGATAATTACTATTAATGTTTCATTTTATTTAGTCAGTATAGATCTAATGAAAAATTGCCTCATTAATGGGAAAATCTTCCTGGGGAAATGTCACTGTTGCACTTTTCTAATTAGAGTCTATAGACGTATTAGAAGACATTGTGCTGTGTCATATTCTAAGTGTTGGTGTCGTAAAGCATTGAACATTATTCTTAAAAGCCCAAAATTGAACACAAGATGGCACTGGAATGCCAACTCAAGAATCTGTCTTCTGGAGAGCTCCAAGTTTTTGATACTTGCTTTCTTGTTTGTAATTTTAGTAACTCTTTGCTTGTTTATTTTTTGTTTTAAAACTTCAGAAAAGAAATTCAACTGATAACAAGAATAATTTGACAACTGTCACTGGTCCTACAAATGTGAAGTAATTGCTTCAGAGTTGTTCTCAGGGCATTGAATAGCATGCTATTTCTTTGCAAGATCTGGCCATGTCTTGCTTGTTTACCGTTATATCCACAGATTGGGACAGAGTAGACATTCCATAAATACTTGTCAAATTAATTAGCCATACAACCAACCATCCAAATTTTAGCATCAGCGTGTCTAGCACATATTACCTGTTTTTCATTGCTCCTTTCTCCTGTATTTCTGCTGTTGTCCTTCTCTTTCTTTTTTCTCTCACTTGCTTCTCTTTCCCTGGAAGAAAAAATGGAAAGAAACATTTCAACCAAACTAAACAAACACCTCATTAATTACTAGATCTGCTTTTAAAAAAATCATCATTTTTCTCAAACTGTTGAGAAATGATTATTCCACTTTAAGACTCACAATTAAAAGCCCATTTTTGAAAAATACTCACAGTTTTTCCTTACACATAGTACACTTATTGCCATGTGTCTTGCCATGTGGACCCCGGACAGGATCACTCTCTCGGGTGCAGATAAGTTGTCCATTTTTCATTTGGCCTCTAAACTCATCACATTCATCCTGAAAAGAAAGGAAAGATTATATTGGGAATGCTGTTTTCACATAATATTTAATTGGGCTTGAAAATCTGAAGCTTTCAACTTAAGAATCAGGCAGCCACTTAACCTTGCTGTGGGAGGCAGTACAATGTTCCACGAAGAGGTCTACATCCTAATTCCTGGAACCTGTAAATATGTTGCCTTACATGGTGAGGAGGAATGAAGTTGAAGATGGATTAAAACTTTGAAATGGAGAGATTACCCTGGATTGTCTAGGTGGGCCCGACGTAATCACAGAGGTTCTTGTGAGTGAAAGAGAGAGGCTAGAGGGTCAGAATCAGTGTCAGAATGACACAGCATGAAAAAGATTCAAATGGCCATTTGGCCATTGATTATTTTAAAGATGGCCACAAGCCCAGGAATGCAGGCAGCCTCTAGAAGTTAGAAAAGGCGAAGAACCAGATCCTCCCCTGGAGGGAGGGAGATCACAAAGGAATGCATCGACATCTTGGTTTTAACACGGTGAGACCTTACCGACATCTTGGTTTTAACACAGTGAGACCCATTTAGGACTTCCAAACTCCAGAAATGTATGATAATAATTTGCTTTGTTTTAAGCCACTGTTGGTAACAAGTTGTTATAGCAGCTGAGCCTCATTTTGCCCATCCATAAAATAAGTTTAAAAAAACCAGGCTGTTGAGCAAGTTAAATAAACTACTATTTGTAAAAGTGCTTTGTAAAGTGTTTGACTGAAAGATTTCCATTTGGCATTAAATTTCTACACTGAACAAGTTACCACTGATATTCACATTCATGATGTCTTCTGACTTTCTAACGGCAGGATCTTGGTTGGCAACATTGATATCCTCTTTCCACTTTTTTTTTTTTTTTTTTTGGTGAGGAAGATTGGCCCAGAGCTAACATCTGTGGCCAATCTCCTTCTTTTTGCTTCAGGAAAATTGACCCTGAGCTAACAACTGTGCCACTCTTCCTCTATTTTGTATGTGGGATGCCTCCACAGCATGGCTTGATAACCAGTGTGTAGGTCTGCGCCTGGGACCCAAACCCATGAACCCTGGGCCACTGAAGCAGAGCACTCGAGCTCAACCACTATGGCAGTGGGCCAACCCCTTCTTTCCATATTTTTGATAGACATGTGTTGACTTACAGAAAGCCCATTCTTGCCAAAAACTGGTTAATGACTCACCTTTTGTGATGCTGAGTCAGTCTCATCTGATCTGTTACCAGAATCCTTATTTTTTTCATCTGTTTCTCTTTGCCTAGGAGAGAAAAGAGTCAATAGCCATCTTGTTAACACATACTCAGGTCTGGAAGAAGGCTTAGAGCTTATGTATCCTAAACAATTTCCTTCATAGAGAATCTCTCTGTATATCCCCAAAATGGACAGTCAGCTTGGTTATTAAGAAACTCCTTCCCCACAAGGTGGATATTCTAGGTAGATCAACTCAAGTAATTTCAGAGTCTCCTTTGTTTGAGTCCAAATTTATCTCCTTATAACTTCCATCCTTTAGGTTTATTTCACATTCTCAGGACAACACAGAACAAGCCTGCTGGATCCATACCTCCTCCCGATATTAATCCTTCAGATATTTAAAGGCAAGTTTCAGGTCTCCAAATCCAGCTTCCCCAGCTCTTTCACCTTTTCTTCATACGCTGTGGTTTTTAATTCCCCATCAACTCACTATTTTAGTTCTTTGATTTGTAGGTCAACCCATTATAATATTATTTCTTAAAGTATGGAGGTCAAGATAGAAAGAAGACAAGTAATCTAGAAAGTACCTTAAGATCATGTTATTTTTTTTTAATCTCCTACCTTTCTGATAAAATATTTATGCCAGAGGTCCCTAAGTTTTCATATGCCTTAAGAATCACCTGTGAAATTTTTAAAAATTCAGATTCACTAACCATCCCAACATTCTTATTGACAAGATCTGGATTGGGACTCAGTAACCTGATTTTTAACAAGCAAGCCAGGTTGGCCCAAGATCCAAAGACTGTAAAACTCTAATACATGTATTTCTCTTTCAAATTTTCACTTGGTTTTGCACACAAAACAAATGTGTATGTAGGTATGTAACACGACATATATATATATGTGTATGTGTGTGTATATACATGTATATATATTCTATTTAGGGAGCTCCCTTTGTGTATGTAAGAAATAGGGAAATGGTAATAAAATATATCCTAAAGATTCAAACAAATATAAAGTCATGAAATTTTAATCAAGTAGACTCTTGGAAAAAGACAGTACCTATAACGATTCACTTTGGTGGAATTCAAGTTATAGTCATGGCTCTGCTCAAAAACTTCCAGTGGCCTCTGATTACATATAGAATAAAATCCACTGTCCTTTTCTTGGCCTAAAAAGCCTTATATGATCTTTCCAAACTCATTTCCTGCAGTTTTCCATGCAATAATCCTGAGACATAGTGACCTCCTTTCGGTTTCTTGAGCTTGCTAATTTCACACATATCTTCAGACTTTTGCATTGGCTCTTGCTCTGCCTGAAACTTTCTTCCTCCAGACAGCCAAATGATTCACTTCACTCACGTTTTACAGGTCTTCCTCACACATCAGGCTTTCCCTGAACACCACAAATAAAGTAGTAACTCCAATCCCTTTCTGTTGCCTTACTCTGCTTTATTTTTCTTTTTACCGCCTGGCCTTGTGTTATGTAGTTCTTTGCTTATTTGTTAATGATCTATCTTCCCTATGTTACATTATAGTTCCATAAAGGCAGGAACTTTGTCTTGTTCACTTGAAGAGTACTTGTCCGTGAAGAGTGTGCATTACATAGTAGGTAGTCAAGTCAAAAACCATTTATTGTCAGATGAAGGGTTTCCAAAGACTATAAAAAATATTCCATTTATATGTGTTTTGTTAAATACTCCATGTGAATATCTTATAACGTGGATGACACTGATTATGACAGCAGAGTTTTATCTTAATAATTTTCTGCATCTGAGAATCATCATTTGTTCTTTCACAAAATTATCCACTATTAATATGTGATGCAGAAAAAAACAGAGTCATAAGTGAAGAGCTATCTCAATTATGTTTGTTGTATCTGTGAAGTATGTGTTGTGCAAAGGGGCACCCTGGTACAGTGTAAGAGATCGTAACATTAGTCACTATTTATCACCATTAATGACCATACCCATATATTTACTAAACACTAATAACGGTGCTGACCGTGACGATTCACATTTATTGTGTGCCTACTTTGTGCTAGGCGCTGTGCTAAGAGTTTTACATGGTTCCTTTCATTTAATTTTCAAAAGAAACACTACATAGCTACTGTGATTTTTGTTGCCATCACCCCCATTATAAATATGAGCAGACTGAAGCCTAGGGAAGGGAAATAACCTGTCCAAGAACATGGAGCTGTAATAGCATCTGATGCTGAAGCCCTAGCACTGCCACACTCTGCCACCCTACTTCTACCAAAGAATTTTAATAATGTGGAATAAATACTAGTCTGGTATTCAAAAGAACTGGATTCTCGTTTCAGCTCTGAAGCTCCCTCCCCCATAAGACCGTGAATAAACTAATTTCAGTTTTTGTAAATGCAGCATTTGGATTAGTAAGATTTTCTCACGTGGCCTGTATTACTACAAGATTGTAATTTTTTCCAAGAAGAAAAGTGAAGAAGCATTAAATACTTATTAAATACATATCAATTAAATGCCATAATTAAGAGCGTTGTGATATAGGCATCAAGTTTTAAAACTACGAGTAGCCATCAAGGTCACCTAGAAAACTACCTCAATATACAGAGGGACTGATGGTGGTTATGTTACTTTCCCCAATAACACAAATCAAGAGTGGCTGATCTAAATCACAAAACACTCCAACTCAGAACCATCCTTCAAGAAAAAATAGACAAAAGGAACACACTCTGGATTATGCGATGTGTGCTCCATATATATGATAAGAAATAGCCCTCTTAAGCTATATGCTTGGTCAACTATTCCAAATGACTATTGCGAAGTCTCCCTAGGATTAGGCATGATGTGTTCTAAAAAGCAAGTATCTACTATGATGGCATTTACAGGTCACAGAATTCTGACAGAAAATAGAGTAGAAATAAGCCACTTGCTGGGGTTCATTGTTCCTTAGGGAAGGCAAAGAGATAATATTTGGGAATTAACAAAAAGAATAATTTTTATGGAGGGAACAATTGAGCAATAGCCATTAATTCAGGAGGACTATGCAGGCATCTTTTAGATATGCCTGTTGAGAGAAGTACTTACAGTATCTCTTTACACATGGTACACTTATTGTTGTAAGATTTGCCATTAGCATCACGTACAGGATCGCTCTCCCGAGTACAGCTGAGTTTTCCATCTTTCATTATTTGCCGAAACTCAGCACACTGGTCCTGAAAAAAGAGAAGACAGCAGGCCTCTCAGATTACTTGGTCTGTTGTATTGTTATCAAGTTTGTTAAACAATTTGAGTAAGAAAATTGTTTAACAAATTGTTCTTGCCTGCCTCCTCTTATAAGGAATATAACATCTAGGATTGCTAACCACAGACAAAGGAGGGGCTAGAATCATCCATATTCTAAGACATCAGTTGTCACAGCTAATAATGTTCCTTTTAATGTTCCACACAGGAAATTATATAGCTGGTTCGGACTTAGTAGCATAGATGAAAGGTCAGCAAACTATAGCCTACAGGACTAATCTGTCCTGCTGTCTGTTCTTATATATAAAGTTTTCTATATAAACTTGAAAACTAGTGTCCTAGTATTGCTAAGTAAGGGAAATAGAGTTCAGTGAGGTGAAGTAACTTATTCAGTGCTTCACAAGTCCTGTATGTCAGGGGCAAGATCATACCCCAAACTATCTCACTCCAAAACCCATGCTCTTTCGCCATCTTATGCTGCCTTGGATCAACAGAAAATATAGCTCAAAAAAGTGGCTCCATTCAGGGAAAGAGAGAACAATAAAAGAAAATGAGAAGCCTGTGATGCTCAGCGGAAACATCCCCAAATTTGTACCACTTACTCTCCTGTGATCAATGATTGGCATGAGAGCTAGATTATATAAAGAGGAGGCAGGAGTCTAGAATAAGGTCATCAAGTTGACTATTTCCAGGTTTAAAAAAGTTAAAATGGGCCCTGGACAGACTAAAAATTGCTGAGATATTACCCTACAGTCTTAAGGGGAAAATCTGTCCTTCCAAAGAGGCTTTCACGCCCAGCACTACATACATTGCCTTTTCCCACAGGCTATGCTGTGGCCCCACTGTCAGAGTTGAGTCCACTCTGGTTACAGAAATTAGAGGTTGCTCTCACCCGAGATTTCCGTCCTCCACCACGGGAACCATTCCCTGCGGCATTTCTCTGATTTTCCTCTTCTTTTCTCTTTCTTTCTTCATCTTCTTTCTGGCTGGAAATTAGAAAGTGGGAGGTAGGGAATAATAGATTACAGAGAATGGAATGCATTTCTATAAGTTTCTCATCAAAAGACCAAATTCAATTTGTATAGAATTCACCAGCATTTATTGAACATCTACTATGTTGCAAGCCCTCTTCTCTGAAAATAAAAAGATGAATAAAAAGATAAATTTTGCCTGGCAGAGTTCTCATTGCACCAGAAGAAAATTAACATTTACATAAACACAAGCAAGTCTAGGTGAGCAATTAATTAGCATTTCATAAATGCTCACTGTGAATCTCCAACTGGATTTCTCTCAAATACTTCATATTCAAGAGGTCCAAAAATAATGATCTTCTCTACCAAAAATATTCTTCCTCCGAGATTCTCTTTCTCACCAAAAACAAAACATCAGAGCCATCTGTAACTGCTCCCTCTCCTTCAGCTCACATAGCTGTTGCCACACATCGATTTCACCTTCACGTCTCCCGTGTTGATCCACTCACCTTTTATCCTATTTCCCTTGCTCTGGTTACTCCCTGGGTTACTGCAATCCCCTACCACCACAAGCAGCATTCTGAATTTTAGTCTTTTCCTTCCTACGAATCTTCCTAAAGGAACTCTATTTATGCCACTTTCTCTCCTACTTGAAACATTTCAGCAGCTTCCAACTATACATAGAATTGACTTCAAAATCCTTGATCTGGCGTACAAAGATGGTAAAGTTAAGTTCTAACTAAATAAAATGACTTGCTCTTTAATGTACATACTACTGTTTTCTTAATTTTAGATCTTTACTCATGCTGTTCCTCTCTTTTCCTCTCATTTCTTCCTGTACTGTCCACATCGTATCCAAATTATAAGGTCCAGTTCTATCACCCTATAAAACTTTTTATTAACTCTTCCTTCACTGAAGTACCACAACACATTGTATACATCATTTTTCATTCAGCAATTCCTCCTTTGTATTATATTAACTTATGCCCATGTCTAATCCCTAGTAAACTATGTGATTTCTAGAAAGACTGCTTCATCTATGTATAATCATTATACATGTTATACATTGTAGATGTTCAGTAAATGGCTGTTAAATGACTTAAATATTTTAAGTGTACTTCCAAACTTTGTGTAAAGAGCTATTTTACATTTCCTGAAAATGTGATATTTTCAAAAATGTAGGTAGAGGAGTTAGATTGATAGTAAAATCTGTGTGTTTTTTCCCCAATGGGAATTACAAGATAATCCAGAGAAGGGATCCACCTGACAGCAAAGGACTTGGAATTTTATCAAGAAAGATGTTGTGATGTATTGGTAGGCTTTACCTGAGAACTAAAGGAGAATGTAATAACTTAGTCATATATTGTCGATTTCTAGAATTGTGAGTCAGCCTTTATAAAGGAAGATTCACTTAAAATGCTTTACAGATAATCATTTGTTGCTTTTACATGTAAGGAAAGGATAAACACAGTATATATTATCTTCCCAGCTCTTTGCCTCTCCAACTCTGCCAACCCACAACCTTCATTTGTGCACTCACAAGACTGCTTTACACATGGCACACTTGTTGCTATGGGTCTTGCCATCTGGGCCACGCACGGGATCATTTTCTCGTGTGCAGAAAAGACTTCCATTTTGAAAAAGGCTTCGAAATTCACTGCATGCATCCTAAAAGGAGGAGAAAAGTCAAGAGCTTGAGTATTTTTTTGGAAATTATCTTTGTTGGGTCCCTACTAAGTGCTTTCTGGACAAAAGAGAAAATGACCTAAGCATTTTTTTCCGGCAATTGTTTCATTCAATTACTACTAAGCACACAGGACTTAAAAAGACATTTCTGTTTCTTTTTGCTTGAGAGTTAGCCTCAAAATCCAGACTGAACCTGCAATCA
Source organism: Ceratotherium simum simum (assembly GCF_057802395.1). Lineage (NCBI taxonomy): Eukaryota > Metazoa > Chordata > Mammalia > Perissodactyla > Rhinocerotidae > Ceratotherium > Ceratotherium simum. The sequence goes on from NC_141903.1 coordinate 29,087,129, forward strand.
CATGCAAGAAAGAATCTCTTAACAAACTGGGTTCTCTGAGGACTGGTCACAGTCCTTACTCAGAGTTTTATTCTCCATCTCATATTATAATGAAATAAAAATACTGTACACGTCATAGAATAAAAAAATTTCAAGTTTGTATAGAATTTCAAAGTTTATCTGGTCCAACTATCCCTACTATATCTCAGTCCCCTTTATGTCATGCCTGTCAAGAAGTTGTCTAATTTGCATGGGAACACCTGCAGTGATAAGGAGTCCATTACCCTCCAGATAGTTCATTCTAAAGTTTCTATTAGATAGTTCCCACAAATTAGCCACAGTGCTACTTTTAGGGGATCTTGGAAAATAACTCTAATAAATCCTATAGGATTCCTACTCTTAGGGTTTTATTTTTCTAAAATGTCATCGCAAATCAGATGAGTATGTTCCTTCAGACCAGTAAGCAAAATCGAAGTATTTTACTTCCTTCAGAGAAATTGAGAATATTTTTCTTCTTCCACATGAGAGTCCTTCAGATATTTGGAGAAAGCTTTATTATCCTTCTCCCATATCACCCTATGTTCTCTTCCAACAGCTAAACATCCCCAGATACTTCAGTCATTCTGTTTCAATCATTTGCACCATTTCTCATTCTGAATTCTTCCCCTTTCCTAAAGAATTTAACATAATATTCCAGGTACGGCCAGACAAGAACTAGCATGTTGACAGCTATATTATATTGTTAATTAGAATTCCAATCTGCCACCAAGAGACCTTAGGTGAGGGGTGTGGCCTCTCTGTGCCTCAGTTACCTCATCTTTTAAATGGAAATATTAATAGTATCTATTCCACATGGTTAAAATAATAACGGCCAATATGCATTGAGTACTCAATATACATCCTGGATTGTTGTGAGAATAACATGAGATAATACACGTCTGTAAATCTATAATAACTAACATCTAGGAAGTACTCAGCAAATGTTTGTTCCAGAGTTGTGTGAGGAATTGAGAGAGAATAAGCAAATCACTCAAGATCAGAGAGTTAATTACTGGTGCCAATTAAGATTCAATTTGTGTTTTTTTCTGTATCTTTTAGTTCAAGTTGAAACTCAATGAGGACAAGAGTGAGTTTTTCTCCCAGCTCTGCTTCAAAGTTCACTGCCACATTCCTTAACTGGTCATACTTAGCAAAAGAAATATATTATGAGAGAATTGTTTATAGTAACTAACATGAAATCAGAAATTGTCTCATACTGAAGAATTTCCTCTCGTAAATGTTCAAAAGTGAATCATACTAGCTACTCATATTATTTTTAAATTCAGACTTACAATTGTGGGAAATACAATTGTAAACAATACCGAATTCCAAGTGTGATACTTTTCGTTAGAGGTTATTTTTAATATCGATAGTTTTCGATGGGGGCAAGAAAATGACCACAAACCTTGAAAAATCTGCCTGGAATCAGTCTTTTTGCAACCAAGAAAAAAATTACTTGGGAAACTTGCTTTTCTATTTTTCCCAAAAATGCTGGTACCAGAAATAATTAAAGGTAAAGCAAGAAACACACCTGGTTTGACCAAACATGGTCATTCAAAACTACATAACGTGTTAGGGATAATGCTAGAGTTGGTGTCAGGAAGTCTACATTTGAATTCTATTGTTTCCACTTTCAACTGTGAGAATTTTGAAATATGAAGATATGGATTCTGATACCAACACTCCCACTACCTTTATAAGCAAGTTCTTCTTTCTCTCCAGATTTTAAACCTTCATTTAAAAATATGGGAGTGGAGTAAATCGAAGATTTGCAAACTATGGCCTGTGAGCAAAATCTGGCCCACCATCTTTTTTTTGTAAATAAAGTTTTATTGGCACAGCCATGCCCATTTGCTTGCACATTGTATATGGCTGCTTTACAGCTGCATCAGTAGAGCTAAGTAGTTGTGACAGAGACTGAATGGCTACAATCTAAAATATCTACTATATGGCCCTTTAAGAAATATTTTGTCAACTCCTTGACTAAATAAACCTCGAGTTCTCTCATATAGGCCTTCAGTAATTCTGTGATTTATTTTTAAAGAGACACTGCAAAACCTTGTCCTTACATTGTGGTACGAACTTTCCAGGACAACTACCTTTTTAGCTTCTCTCTTAGCTTTTGCTCTAGATTCAGCTTCTTCTTTTTCTTTTGCTTCTTGCTGGCTGTAAGAAGAGGGAGGGAAAAGAATCATTTCTAGCACCCGATACATATTATCCTAAAGGGGAAATCTCTCTGGTAGATTACTTCTACGCCTCTACCAACCTAGCTTGGGAGTAGCACGGTAAATGCACACCCCTCCACACTGTTCTCCTTGTTATTAATGTTGCGTAAAGAATAAGACACACATGCCTCAGCAAACCAGTAAATAAATTTTCACTACTGTATTTCTTTTGGAAAATAAAGATATTGTCCTTTTCCCCTGAAAGCAACTAAGATACTTAAAAATATTGACTAGATGTTAGCAAACTTTCAACTTGTTAGCACCCAGTGGTTACATCTTTGGATTATTCATGCTAGTATATACGCAGAGAACAGAAATCCCAGTCCTTGTCTGCCATTAACTCTGGGGGAATTTGCCCTTAGCACGTGGTCCTCCCTGGATGGCAATTCAAGTACCTCTCAGAACACTGACAACACTAGAAAGAAATGCGCTAAGTATATGGCTTTCTAATAGTAAATCCCCAAACTCAATGCAAAGGTAGCCTTCATTATCTACCTCCTAGAGAAAACCTTTGATATCATCTCTCTTGCCCACCCCAGAGCTATCTTCTCCTACACTCAGCAGCAGAGTGGCTGCAGCTCCACTCACAAGAATGCCTGACACATGGAGCAGGTGTTGCCATGGATTTTTCCATCTAGGCCCTCAATGGGGTCATTCTCTCTGGTGCAGGGAAGTCGTCCATCTCTCACATAGTTACGGTATTCGCTGCACAGCTCCTGCCAAATGAGGGAGGATTTAAGAATCAGGTAACTAAATATTGGAAAGCTTCCTCCACATTACCCCTTTGAAAACTATGATATAATGCCCCAAGATGTAACAGATGTATCAAAAAGGTGATACAGTAGGTCGATATTAGCCAAGATGATTTTCAGAGGCCTAGGTCACACACTATTTGGAATACAAGATTGCTGCTACTTATCTCATTAGAAATCTTCAATTTAATTCAAATATTATTCTGAGCTAGGCACTGTGAGAGATACAAAGAATAATAATTTATTGTCCCTTTTGTAAAGGAATTTGTGGTTGGCAGAATAATAGCAAGCCACCACCCCCTAAATTCATCCAAGTCCTAATATCCAGGACTGGTGAATATATTAACATACAGGGCAAAAGGGACTTTGCAGATGTGATTAAGTTAAGGACCTTGAGATGGAGAGATTATCCTAATGTGCCCAATGTAATCACAAAGGTCAGTCCCTAACACTGGAAAAGTGAGACAGAAGAAAGAATAAGAGGGAGATGTGACTACAGAGGAACAGTCAGAAATGCAATGTTGTTGGCTATGAGGATGATGGAAGGGGTCCAAGAGCCAAGGAACATGGATGGTCTCTAGAAGCTAGAAAAAGCAAAGAGAGAGATTCTCCCCTAGAGATTCCAGAAAGAGACAAAGCCCTACCAACTTTTTGATTTAGCCTAGTGAGAATCTGTGTCACACTTCTAACCTTAAGAACCATGAGATAATAAGTTTGTGTTGTTTTAAGCCACCAAGTTTGTGATAATTTGTTAAAGCAACCATAAAAACCTGATACACAGTTTTTAGTTGGCTTGGAGAAAATACATAGAAACATCTGTAAGTTAGAATAAAACAAATGATATAATTGAGAAATAAAGGAAAACTGCTAGCATAATAGATGATAGAGCTGTTAAATATATTGTATAAATGGGAGAAATCTTTAGGGAGCAGAAAATACTTAATCTGAGCCATGAAAAGCGGCCAGAATTTTGACAGATAGAGGGAAGGGACAACTGAGTATGAGGAAAGCCATATAGAAGGTAAAGTTCAGTGTATCTATAATATTGAGGACTTAAGACATGCGAGGGACTGTGCTATTAATACATGGATAAATTCCTTGGGATTTCATACAAATAATATACATAATAATAATAATATCTTTATTTTATAAATGAGGAAACTAAGACACAAAGAGGTTAACTGTCTGATCTCACTGGTAAGGAGATGGAGCCAGTATTTGAACCCTGATTGTGTGAGTCCAGAGTCCAGAGTCCAGGTTTTTAACCACGATGTTACTGAATCCACAAGATGGGAAGCTTTGAATCAATGCTTGGCATGTCCAGGAAGCAGCAACCAGTATGGCTGGCATAAAGGTAGCAATAAGTAGAATAGCAGGAAATGAGGTCTGAGAGGTGGCAGAAGTCAAATCGTGTATGACATTGTAAGCCACTAGAAGGACCTTGGTTCTTCCTCTGAGTGAAATAAGAAGCAGTGGGTGGCATAATCTGCCTTATGTTTTTAAATAGTTACTTTGGTATCAGAGTTGAGAGTAGATTCTTGGGAGCAATGGTGAGAGGAGGGAGAGTAGTAAGAAATGAGATCTTCCTAATTAGAAAAAGATAAAGGAAAGAAGCGATGAAGACCTGAGGCACAGCCTGCAGGAATGTTACAAATGGCAGTAGGGTACAGAATCTAAAGTGCATCATGGGTTTTAAGGCCAGAACTTGTGGTCCAATTGCTAGCTCTCAAATTGCTAATACATTTCCTAACTTTTTATCTGAGCCTCCAAGTCCTCTTCTATAAAATGCAGATAATAATACATACCTTGAATGGTTACTACAAAGATCAGTGATAAAAGTTTTATACCCTGTGGCATACAGTAACAACTAAATAGTTAAAAGCCATCACCATCATCATTGTCATCATGAATACCATGTGAGATGTACAGAATGCAAACACAAGGCTCAAAGAGGCTCTTAAGTAATTTTCCCAAAATCTCACAGAGAATTAATTGTGATGAAACCTAGTTTTTTAATTTATTGTTATTATTAGCTAAACACCCTTATCCAAAAAGGTATGGAGAAAAATTTAAAATCTGCCTTTATTGGTTTGCATTTATAACAAGATAGGAACAAGATACACTTCTTTTTTTGGGATAATATAATTCACATGGTCAGTGGAGAAAAGGATGATTGCCTCCTCTCTAATGCACAAGCAACCAGATCAGATTTGGTGTGGATAAATTGAACAAAGAAGAAGGGATTTCTTTATACACAAGAATCTAGATACATTTTCTTGTTTGCAAAGTCACCAAGAACGCTGGGATTAGGAGGAGGGAGTGCTAGTCTTGCCTAGAGAAAATGGAATACTTATGTGGCTCTGGTGATTTGAAACAACTACCTGTACTGCTTCTCTCTTAGCTTTCTCAGCCTCAACTTTCTTCTTTCTTTCCTTGCCATTATTTTTCTTTTCTTCTTCTTCACGTTTGCTGCAATAAAAAAGAAAATACAAGCTAAATACAATTTCCCATTGTCTTTGGTAATGTATTTTAAAAAGAAATGAGAATCTTCCAGACCAAAGGTTAGATTCAGTCTTTAGCACAAATTCATCCAGTCTAAAATGTTCTATTGCTTTGCCCAAATACAGATAAATGCAGTAGTTCACAATCCTGCTTTAAAAAATAAAACTAGCATGCTTTTTTATCAGTATGTGACCACAGGGTGATCTTTTTCCTTTAGGTCAGTGACTTCAATCAATGATCTGAACAAAGCCACAATTGCCTTAATTAATTCTTCCTACCTAAGTAAATAGCATATCAACGATGGAAGCAAGGGGTGATACCAAATCAGACAATGGGCCCATAATCAAAACAAACTATGTTTTACTATAAAATAAAAATGTTAAATATTATTTTAATGGCATTAATATTCAAGTTAAAATCCGAGTTTTAAGTGCAATAATGATTCAAGTCCAAGAAGATGCAACAACCGATTTTTTGAGGTCGATCAGGAGCCTAAAATTCTGGCATTTCTGCCGTTTTCTACTGACATGTAGCATATCAAAGCTGGAAAATCCTTAGCATTTATCACATCTAAACTAGTCATTACCGTAGCTCTAGCAAATTGAGCCAGTGAGAGAAGAACTCTGATTTCTTGAATCTCAGGCCACTGTGCAATCTATTGGCCTACTCTGTCACTCTCTCCTTTAAGGAACAATGTGTATATGCTTAAGATTGGACAAAACATGTGAAAGTTAAGGGACAATAACTTTGCACCTCTTTCAACAGATATTATTTAAATATTTGTCTCAACACTTATTTTAGCGTGAAGCTCGTAGGGGAGTAGGAATCTAAGAAGGAGGAGAATCAGAGGTGGTAATAATAAACTTCTCCTATATTGTCTTACACAGTGGAGCTCTGGCCCCACTCAGCAAAACAATGGCCTAGAAGGCTCTGGACCTGGCTTAACAAGAAGACATTTTACTAAGCAGCTATTACATGGATCTGCCTCTTAGGGGTTTCACTCTCTACACTAAGCCACTTACCAAAGAATTTATTTCACCTGCATATGGTCATGTCCCTGAAAGGATAAATACAATCCTCTCTATTCCATTTATTGTTAGGGTTATTTTAACAGTCCTTACATACTGTCCCCCCAGACTTCTGCCCAGCTGGCTTTCCCTTAACCAATATCTGAATATACTCACAGAATCAGAATATGTCACAGGTAGGAGAGAGATCAAAGAGATCATCCCATCCAGATCATAAAACTTCTACTCTCTTTGTTATGAATGAAGATTATCAAGTGTTAAAAATATATTAGCACTAAATTGAGACTTCTCCCATGACTTAACTAGAAGACAGAAGGATAATTGAATAAAGAACAACATTTTGTCACTATGTGATTCATTATTACTTAATGTCTTGTCCATATGCTTTTAAAATTATCTAGCACACAACCCATGGTATATATTCTACACATTTCTGAAGAAACCACGACTCAGAGATGATCAATAATGAAGAGATTCAGTGGAAGAGATGAGGGTAGATACTCACAACACACTTGCACACATGGCGCACTTGTTTCCATGAATTTTGCCATCTGGGCCACGGATAGGATCATTCTCCCTCGTGCATATGAGCATTCCATTCCTCACTTGGTTCCGAAATTCACTGCAGAGTTCCTGGAAAATGAAGAAAATACTTTCTCATAACGGTTTTCTACCCTTCCTGTACCTTTGTCTATTATGAGGAATAAGTGAGGAATGAGTAACGCAGAGTTAGAAGAAAAAATAAAAGTGATTACATGTAGCAGTAAATCAATAAGTACTTACGAAACTTCCACCACGGACTCAAAATTGTCCCAGCACTACAGTAGATCTATAAATATTTATCATCATCATTCTCCTAAGGGTACTCATAATTTAGGTGCAGAAGAAGGCTGGCAAAATTGGTAGAGACCAATACAAGTACATATATTGTGTTGTGTTGTGCATCACAGTCTATACAAGCTGTGAAAAGTCAAAGATGGGGAGATTCAATAGGCCTAGAAGGGCCTTCCTTCTGGGAGAAATGGAATATTGCTGAGTCTTCACGAGAAAGAAGGAAATCTTGCCATTTGTGACAACTTGGATGTACCTTGAGGGCATTATGCTAAATGAAATAAGTCAGAGAGAGAAAGTTAAATATTGTATGGTATCCTTTATACGTGAAATCTAAAAAATCCAAACCTCATAGAAACAGAAAGTAGAGTGGTGGTTACAAAAGGCTGGAGGTGGGGGAAATGAGGGGATGTTGGTCAAAGGGTACAAACTTCCAATTATAAGATAAATAAGTTCTAGGGGTCTAATGTAAAGCATGGCGACTATAATTAAAAATATTGTACTATCTACTTGACAGTTGGTAAGTGAGTAGATCTTCCACGTTCTCACCACAAAAACGAAATGGTAATTATGTGAAGTGATGGAGGTGTTACAGGTGTTAGCTAACGCTATGGTGGTAATCATTTTGCAATATATAAGTGTACCAAATCAACATATTGTACATTTTAAGCTTATAAATGTTATATATCAATTATATCTCAATAAAGCTGGAAAAAATAACACTAAAATAACGTGCAATATATATATAGCTGAGCTTTCATTTGTCTTTAGAAAGCTGAGAAAGAAAAGAAAAAACATGCTCAAACTAAGAAATAAAAATATATCTGAAATAAAGATATGGAGAAGAGAACAAGTATGAGGCCTGGAGAAACTGATACCTTTTGGAGAGTTAATTGATAAAGTCTAGGGACGGCAGAATCAGATTGAAACAGGAGAGTAACAAGAGGCGCGGAGAGAAGGGGGAATGTGTTAGGACCATTTGGAAAATCTAAGAGGACTTGGAAACTGATCAAATATTATGGATAAAACAAGTTTTCAATTCTAAATTACCAATAAAGAGATGGTTCCAGCTGACAGAAAGACAGTTATTGAGAAACTGACTCAGTTTAAAGGTAAACTTTTAAACTGTGTCAACTTTCCCCAAATAATTATTAGGCTTATACTTTTGCAGCTATTGTTAGGAAATAATAAATAAAGATAAATCTTGTATATGGCTATTTTACGAGAGTAATTCAATGTCTACATACAGATGTATGTGCCTGACAACAGAAATCTAAGAAAAGCCAAATACAGGGACTATCCCTTAAAAGTAAGTTAACGCTACACTTTTTATGAAATAAATCTCAAAATTTGAATTATCATGAAATACAATTAGTACTCAGGAAACTTCTAACCAAGACCCTTTTTTTCAGGTTAAAGATTTTCTTTGTTCATTTCAAGAATGAAAATTGAACAGGAAAACATTTATGCTTATGAAATATCTAAAATGCTATTGTAGAGAAAAACATGTCAGGACATAACATCAGCATTCCTGACAAAATTACCTCTGCAGCTTCTCTTTTAGTCTTTGCTCTCGCTCTTTCTTCTTGTTGACTATGAGGAACAGGGGAAAAAAGAGAAGAAATGGATCTCAATACAATAGAGTAGATCCTTAACATTCACAAGTTGATCATTCCTTGCTTTGACTGTTCTCAAGCAACCCCAAAGAGCCACTCATTGTCATTTATAATTTTATTGGATAATAAATTAGAATGATTCACCTCACCTCAAGAAATGATATGCAAGAGGCAGTCCCTTAATTAATGAGTAAATCTATTCAGCTTTCCAGCAAATATACTGAATTAAGACTTTCTTATTTCCTGACTCTTTTTCATCTGCAACAACTCTGTATATAGAGGTAATATTCGGCTTCTGGGAGGCAATATAGCATGGTGGTTAGGACGAAAGACTCGAGCCAGGTTGCACACGGAACATAAGTTTCTTAACCTCTCTCTGCCTTCTTTCTTTTTGAATGGGGAAAGGAAGGGAAGGGATAGGAGAGGAAATAAAAATATCTTTCTCATAGGATTGTTGCAAGAATTAAACAGGTTGACACATGTAAAGCAATTAAAATAAGTATCTGACACATAATAAAGTGATTGATAAAAGTAATATAAGGGATCGATATCACCAGCATTGTAATTATTATTGAAAGTGAGCCCTCCAAAAATAGGTGTATGATGGCAATGAAGTGAGAGTGAGAGCTCTTAACCATTTTGGATAACTAACGCTATTGCAAATCGAGTTTAGTAGACTCAATCTATGGCATAATTGGATCTATAATGCAAATTCAATCATGCTCTAGAGACAGAAAAAAATTAAATTCGTGAAAATGTTTTAACATGTTCCAATGACCATAAAACTTGCTTGTTGATCAAATTAAAACTTCTTTAAAAGTTGAAAAGACTTTTCATATGTTATAAAAGTGTGCAAGAAATTACTACGGAGGGAAGAATGATTCTTAAAAAAGTCAATAGCCTTTGCTAACATATCCATAAAATATGAGGTAATAAAATTTTACTCCTTTTTGATAAGAAATTTTCATATTGATGGGAGAAACTAAAATAGCTCCCAAATTGTGGGACTTCTCATACTTCTTTATATGGAAACTGATCTAAACTTTACTATGACGGGCCAGCCGGTGGCATAGCGGTTAAGTGTGCATGCTCCGCTTTGGCGGCCCACAATTCGCAGGTTCAGATGTTGGGCGGGCACCAATGCACCACTTGCCAAGCCATGCTGCGGCAGCATCCCATATAAAGTAGAGGAAGATGGGCATGGATCTTAGCCCAGGGCCAATCTTCCTCAGCAAAAAGAGGATTGGCATCAGATGTTAGCTCAAGGCTAATCTTTCTCACACACACAAAAATAATAATAACAATAAATAACAATAATAATAAAATTTTTAAAAAATGAAAAAATAAACTTTACTATGAGTCTAAGTTGACTAAAAAATTTCAGAAGCATGTTCTTTCCACAATGGGATATTACCAGAGGAAGCAGCAGAGCTGACCACTGGGTGGCAGAATTACTTCCTTGTCACTGAAAGATTAACGTAGAGGTAAAGAAAAACAAACTGGTACAAGCCTAAATACAGGCAAATGTCACTACCAGAAGTTGATAATGGCTTTGCTAAATGATCCTATCCTTTCTACACCCTACAATGACAAAGATTATCATTGTTTTCATTTTTCCTATGCTCATATTTCCATCATTCCCATCTTCTCTTAGCCTTTTTTTCATCTATAACTTGTGATAATAGAGAACCTATTTCATATGGTTGTTGTTAAGATTTAATAAGACTACCTAGTCTTAGCTCTTAGCAAGCATATGTTAATTATATGTGTTCAATAAATGTGCATTATGATGATTATATGGTCGTTGTCTTGACTTCCATCTAATAGACTTTTAGTGCTTTCACAGCCCAAACACTATGGGACAAATCTGCTAAGTTATATTGATCTCTACCAGGGAGGACTGAAAGACTGAATCCTTTCAGAGACTCTGGGCATATAGAAAATAAATTGGAGTATCCCTTGGTACAAAGATCAAAAGTCATAAAGAACATCATAGACTCTTATTTGAGGGGATGTATCATGTCGTCTATTCTAAAGTCATACTTTAATCCCCTATACATCAATATCCAACTCCTACACAACAAAATCTCCATTCCTGAAGCAGCCTTTCCCTACCCTAACTTTTGCAAAGTTCATCTTCATGTTGCACCCAAATCTGTCTCCCTGTAGTTCTCATCCATTTTAATACTATTCCACGAGGTCGCACAGAATGAGTAGGAAGAAAGGTAGTGAATTAAAACCAAAAAAACTCCCCAAATTTGCCATACACCATAATGATATATTACATGTAATCTCAACCATTTCCTATTTCAGCTGATAATCCTTCAGAAAACTAAAAGCAATTAGTATGATTATCATAGAGTATTCTCTTTGAATAAAAGATTCTGAGTTCCTTCAGAAATGTCCTGAAAGATATTATTCTGCATCTCTTTACATTACAATAGTTATCATCTGAAAGCTCTTCACTTGTTTTGGGTTTTGTGATTTTTTTGTTTTTTTAGTTCATTTAAATGTGACCCCCAAAACTTAATGCTATGCTGAAGAGGAAAATGCATTATTCACAAATATTTGAAAACTCCCCTTAGCAGTTCCCCGTCCCCACTCCCTTAGAAGCCCTGAGCTCTACTCACAGGAAGACCTCACACATGGAACAGATATTGCCATGCATTTTCCCATCTGGGCCTTTGATGGGGTCGTTCTCTCTAGTGCACAGAAGTTGTCCATCCTTCCTGGATTTGCGGTATTCGCTACACAACTCCTGCAAAATCAAAGAGAGAAGTTCGAGGTATTGAACACAGGTTGGATCAGATTGCAAAAACAGGTGAGGTGTAGACTTTGTTTCTTTTTTTTTTTTTTTTAATTTTTTGTTTATTGCAGTAACATTGGTTTATAACATTGTAAAAATTTCAGGTGTACATCATTGTACTTCTATTTCTGCATGGACCACATCATGTTCACCACCAAAATACTAATTACAACCCATCACCACACACATGCACCGAATTATCCCTTTCACCCTCCTCCCTCCCCCCTCCCCTCTGGCAACCACCAATCCAATCTCTGTCCCTATGTATCCGTCCATTGTTGTCACTATCTACTACTTAATGAAGGAAATCATACGGTATTTGACCTTCTCCCTCTGACTTATTTCACTTTGCATTATACCCTCAATGTCCATCCATGTTGTCACAAATGGCTGGATTTCGTCGTTTCTTATGGCTGAGTAGTATTCCATTGTATATATATACCACAGCTTCTTTATCCATTCGTCCCTTGATGGGCACTTAGGTTGCTTCCAAGTCTTGGCTATCGTGAATAAGGCTGCAATGAACACAGGGGTGCATGTACCTTTGCAAATTGGTGTTTTCAAGTTCTTTGGATAAATACCCAACAGTGGAATAGCTGGATCATATGGTAGTTCTATCGTTGATTTTTTGAGGAATCTCCATACTGTTTTCCATAGTGGCTGCACCAGTTTGCACTCCCACCAGCAGTGTATGAGAGTTCCCTTCTCTCCACATCCTCTCCAACACATGTTGTTTCCTGTCTTGTTAATTATAGCCATTCTGACGGGCGTGAGGTGATATCTCATTGTAGTTTTGATTTGCATTTCCCTGATAATTAGTGATTTTGAACATCTTTTCATGTGTCTGTTGGCCATCTGTATATCTTCTTTGGAGAAATGTCTGTTCAGGTCTTTTGCCCATTTTTTAATTGGGTTGGTAGTTTTTTTGTTGTTGAGATGCATGAGTTCTTTATATATTTTGGAGATTAAGCCCTTATCAGATGTATGGTTTGCAAATATCTTCTCCCAATTGTTAGGTTGTCTTTTCGTTTTGTTGATGGTTTCCTTTGCTGTGCAGAAGCTTTTTAGTTTGATGTAGTCCCATTTGTTTATTTTTTCTATTGTTTCTCTTGCCCGGTCAGATGTGCTGTTTGAAAAGATGTTGCTAAGACCGATGTCGAAGAGCGTACTGCCTATGTTTTCTTCTAGAACTTTCACAGTTTCAGGGAAAGAAATTGAAGAAGACACAAAGAAATGGAAAGATATTCCGTGCTCTTGGACTGGAAGAATTAACATAGTTAAGATGTCCGTACTTCCTAAAGCCATCTATAGATTCAATGCAATCCCTATCAAAGTTCCAACAACATTTTTCACAGAAATAGAACAAAGAATTCTGAAATTTATATGGAACAACAAAAGACCCAGAATAGCTAAAGGAATCCTGAGAAAAAAGAACAAAGCTGGAGGTATCACACTCCCTGACTTCAAAATATACTACAAAGCTATAGTAACCAAAACAGCATGGTACTGGCACAAAAACAGACACACAAAAACAGATCAGTGGAATAGAATCGAAAGCCCAGAAATAAACCCACACATCTATGGACAGCTAATCTTTGACAAAGGAGCCAAGAACATACAATGGGGAAAAGAAAGTCTCTTCAACAAATGGTGTTGGGAAAACTGGATAGCCACATGCAAAAAAATGAAAGTAGATCCTTACCTTACACCATACACAAAAACTAACTCCAAATGGATTAAAGACTTGAATGTTAGACTTTGTTTCTTAAATGTGGGTCAGCAATTGGCTTATTTTAGAATACTTCTGAACTTTCAAGATTTGAATATTTTTAAATGATAAAAGTTATAGACTCTCAACCTAGAAACAGTCACATATGCACATGTGTACATGCACACATATAAACACACACACAATCACAAACTGTACAAATGTTTCATACAGTTTCAGGGGATTTATGGGTTCCCTGAATGCTGTCTATAGATCTCAGGTCCATATGCCTCTGACTTTCCGGAGAAGGTCTCCTCACCTCAAAGGGAGTTGTATTCTCAGATTGTCTTTTATTTCTTGATTCACCTTCCTTCTTTTTCTTTTCTTTTTCTTCTGCTTGGCTAAAAGAGAGTGATTAAAAAAGAGATGATTAAGAATCATACAATCTCCAGATTGAAATTGATCTCAAATATCATTTAATTATTATAGTTAATATATATTAAATTCTTACTATGTGTCTAACCTTGTGCTTTTACTATGAAATCCTTGCAACTGCATGAGGCAAAACTACTACAAAACCCCATTTTAGGGCCGGCCCATGGCTTCGCGGTTAAGTGCACGCGCTCCGCTACTGGCGGCCCAGGTTCGGATCCCGGGTGCGCACTGACACATTGCTTCTCCGGCCATGCTGAGGCCACGTCCCACATACAACAACTAAGAAGGATGTGCACCTATGACGTACAACTATCTACTGGGGCTTTGGGAAAAAAAAAAAGCAGGAGGATTGGCAATAGATGTTAGCTCAGAGCTGGTCTGCCTCAGCAAAAAGAGGAGGATTAGCACGGATGTTAGCTCAGGGCTGATCTTCCTCACAAAAAAAAAAAAAAAACCATTTTACAGACAGAAAACTGACTGCATAACTTGCCCAAGAACACAGAGCTAATGAGTGCAGATGAAGGATTTAACCCTTGTCCAGAGGCAGTTTTCTAAACTCCCAATACTCAAAACTGTATCTCTGATTACTATCTAGCTTTGCTTTAATCTGCCAGGAAATTCTCTACCCGCATCATCCTTGAAACCCCGTGGTAAGTCCTTCCATCCTTGAAGTCCTCAAACTGTTAGAACTTCTGTCTGGGATTGACCCAGAACCTGTCTTCACAGCTTTCACTCACTTGGATATTTCAAGACTGACTTTCCCCTTGCTAAGTGTGCTGAGCCTTAATAATCCTCAAAGGACAGGGTTTTTATACATTTATCCAATCAGGGATTTCCTTTATATTTTTATTTTCCTGTTGAAGTGGCCCTCTCGTACTTGAACACAGAAATTAAGCAGAAACTTATCTGAATTCAGTACTCACATTTTCTAGAATCCATTCCATAATAATGACAATTGTCCAGTGGAAGAGAGAAATATTAAACAAATGGTCACACATATAAATTTCCAACTACTGACTGTGATTAGTAGTATGGAGGAAAAGCCCTGGTTACTATGAGGGAACAGTTCAGGGGTTAGGGGCATAGAGAAGGCTTCAACAAAACTGTTCAAACTGACAAGACAACTAAGAGGAGTTAACTCCACCAGATCGTAGTCATTTCTTATTCCAAATCATCCCCCTAGGTCCTGTGTATAAACTGATGTACTGTTTTGCATATTGATATATTTGCTTTGTGATTTGTTATGTGATTTTAGACGATTTCATATCCCACTCTGCAAGGGTAAGATCCTTGTTTTACATCTTTTACATTTGCACAGAAACTCAACCAGATTGATATGTAAGAATTATTCTTTGATAATTATGACATTGTGCAAAAGTGTGTCACAAAAATATCATTGACAAGAAACAAATGCAATTTAAGAAGTAAAATATAATCAAGCTCAAAAAAAAAAAAAAAAAGAATACAACAGAAAGAACAAAACCCTCCCTCGTTTCCCCAACTGCAGTGCTACTCACAAGAAGGCCTCACACATGGAGCAGGTGTTGCCATGCATTTTCCCATCTGGGCCTCGGATGGGGTCATTCTCTCTGGTGCAAGGGAGTTTTCCATTCCTCAAAAACTTACGGTATTCACTGCACAGCTCCTGCCAAGACAGAGAAAGTAAGTTGGACATACATTTTACTCCTATCCAAAGCAGAAGATTGAAACATCTATATAGGCAGAAACTAATGTTATGTTTCTTTGAGCCCAGGATTTTAGTTGTGTTTCTCTCAAATGTAGAATTCAGTTTAACATGCAAAATCCATGATTTGCTAACAGATGGGAAGAAATAAGACATAATATGATGTCACAACATAATAAAAGACATAGACCAGTAAACTCCACTATAATCTAAAAAGAATAAAATAAGTGCAACATGTAGGTACTAGAAAATCTGAGAACTCGGAGGTTGGGACCATGAAATCTGATCGTGGAAACCAGGGAAGATGTTAGGGAACAAGAATAGTTTGAGTGAGAGTGTGCAGAGTAAATAGGATTTTCCTGTGTAAGAAATGGATTGGGCATATGCACACTAGATTGTTGAAATAAACTGAGAAACACAGGTAGGAAACTAGATGGCATATAGCAGAACATGAGTTTCTGAATGAAGATAAGGAGTCAAATAAGAAGATAGACAAGGAGATTAAAATTCTGTAGTTGATGAGGAGCTGTTTTGTGGGTTTTAAGCAGAGCAGTATTGTGATCTGGTTAACATTTTGAAACTCTACTTTAGCTGTGTTAGGGAGGATGGTTGGATAAGGAAAAAAGTAGAACCTACAGGGCAGATTAGGAGACTTTCATCATCTAAACTATAGGCTATGATAACTTATATAAGCCTATAGAAATGAATATTGTAACATTTCAGAGGTAAAAATCATGGGCTTTTGTGTGGAATCAAGGTATTATTATTATAACTCAGATGTGAAATTTCAAAAACTCATATGTAGAAAATATATACGTAGAGCCTCTGGAAAGTGGTTAGCAAAAGTTAGCACAGTCTGTAAATGATTAAACTACAACTAGAACTTAGTTTTTCAGACTGCAAAGAAGTTCTTTTTATTGTACAGGGTTAGTCTCCGAAGCAGCAAGAATTGATCAATCTCCCAGAGCATTCATCTCAATGTTATCTCTAGACTGAAAGGCTAAGATTTTTCTGGGGATTTTTGCAGGGTAATATTCCAACCTTTAGACCTTTGAAGTGTGTTCAAATGATAGTGCCAAGTAGGACTTATTGAATGGACTCCACTCACTGCATATGAGGGTGCTTTTCCAGATTCTCTTTTACTTCTTGCTTTTGCTTCTGCCTTTTTCTTTTCTTCAGCTTCTGCTTGGCTGAATGAGAGAGAAAGCGAGAAGGATCTATAGGACCAAACACAGGCAAAGATCTCTCCACATTCCCACATTGCTAATCTATCCTCCCTCCTTAGGAAGGAACAACTTTGTCCTTTTATCACTACATACCAGGAAAGCAATAAAACAGCCTCCAGGATGGTAAGATACCATAACTTCTTTATAGTTTCTGCTTAACATTAAAAGAAAAACGGTAATTGTGGATCTGGAAAACTTTCTTTCTATAAATTACCTTTCTTGCCTGTGGTCAGAAAAGAAACATCAACAATGCCCACCAAGGTGATATCAAAACTAGTACCATGGTGACATTACACCTGGAGGCTGAAAGTGGTGTCAACAAAGCACATTGACTGGTCCCCTTGTTTCACAGAGAGGAGGTAAGGCAGTGAGGGCTTTGGCTATACTCTCAGGAAATGACTACAACAAACCAAGGTCTCTCCCCTCAAGTCTATGGTCTATCTACCAGATCATGCATTTCCTAGCCTTATTAATTCAATTTAAATATATTGCTTACTCATGGCTGTGTTATCTAAAAGACAAAATGTAGGGCAGGTGCAAAAAGGCCAATAATTTCCATACACTGATAAACCAAATGAGCCTAAATTTGCTTTGTACAATGGAATTGCATGGTACGTACACTAACTGAAGATATTTCAACCATACATGGTTGTCAATCAAGATAAAAGGCTATAGATTCTAAATGAAGCCAACTACTTAATCTGAGCTCTACCAAATAAACAGAGCAGTCCCAAATTTTGAAACCAACCTCAGTTTTAACTTATTGAGAAATGTCATGTTATATAAAGTAACATTTACTTTAATTTTGTAAGGCTTCCTCGTTGTTTCATGGGCAACCTTAACTCTAACAATCAATTTCTTCATTAAGTACTAACTTTGGGCCCTAACCCCTCTGGAAGATGAGACGCCTGTGAACTTGTACAACAGGTTCAACATATGAAGCTTCAGCAGGAGGGTAAATTCGATATTTGTACAAGTTCATGTTTGTCAGGATGTTCCAGTGCTAAGAGAATGAGTGTCAAGGAAAAACAGACATCTTGGAATGAATAGCTCTAGGTACTAACTCCCAGCTCTGCTACTTATTCAACCTATTCAACTCACTTCCCTATTTCAAGCCACAGTTTCCCCTAGGAACTAAGCTGTAAGCTCCCTTCTCTCCTTGACATTCTATACTTACTAGAAGGCTTGACACATGGAACACAAGTTGCCATGCATTTTCCCATCTGGACCACGAATAGGGTCATTTTCTCTGGTACAGAAGAGTATTCCATTCTTTGCCTGATTCTGATATTCACTGCAGATTTTCTGAATAATGGAAATCAGATAGTTTAGATATGGTTCTCTGTTTCTTGTTTATAAATTTTAGATGCTCTTTGTCAAAGATATTGGAAAAGAGGAACTAAAGATGAAAAATAAAACACTTAGGATTTAGGATCATCCAAAAGTTTTGTGATATTTCTCTCCTTGTAATACTCATCCATTTAAGTATTCAACAAGTATATTAAGTTAGGGTGATGTAAACATGAATGTGATTTAGCTCTTTTATCAATCAAGTGGAAAAGATAAGGAATTGCAATTAAAAAATCTAAGGGATATAACGTAGGTCTGAATTAAGTGTGTACAACCATAAAGGAAAGAATGATTCATGGAAGTTCAGAGAAGAGTTTATATCTGAGTTGTATGTTTAAGATGTGTCCAGGAAAACAACGTGGCAAAAAGGTCCTCCAAGAGGAATTATGATAAGCCAAGACATAGAGGCATAAGAGAGCATATCATTTAGAAATAATCTACTATAGTCATGAGTATAGTGGCTAAAGAATTAGTTGGTCAATGAGAGGAAGGGGTTTGGAAACTGGTCGAAAAGGAGATCTCGAAGATAAGTCAAAAACAGACCACTAAACTTTTAAAGGAATTTGGACTTTATTCTTAGGAAACGGGAAAATAGCAAATATTTATAGCAGAGAAGAACATAATCCAATCTTTGCTTTAGAAAAACTATGTAGCCAGAGGTGTGGGGGATTTGAGTGACTAGAGACTGAAGCTAGGGCAACTACAGAAATAAAGAAAGAAAAGAAGGAAGGGAGGGAAAGAGAGGGCGAGGAAGGGAGAGAAGGAAGAAGGAAGGAAGTAAAGAAGGGAGGGAGGGAGGAAGAAAGGGAAGAAGGAACAGAGAGAGATGAAGAAAGAAATTGGAAATGAAAGATAAAACGATAGTTCAGGGACATTTGAAAACCAAAATTAAAAGGCCTTCACTACCATATGATCCAGCTATTCCACTGCTGGGTAAAGAATTTGAAAACACCAATGCGTAAAGATACATGCGCCCCTCTG
The DNA here is from genome assembly GCF_057802395.1 of Ceratotherium simum simum. NCBI lineage: Eukaryota > Metazoa > Chordata > Mammalia > Perissodactyla > Rhinocerotidae > Ceratotherium > Ceratotherium simum. The sequence goes on from NC_141903.1 coordinate 29,106,291, forward strand.
TTCATTGCAGCATTATTCACAATAGCCAAGACTTGGAAGCAACCTAAGTGCCCATCAAGGGACGAATGGATAAAGAAGATGTGGTATATATACACAATGGAATACTACTCAGCCATAAGAAACGATGAAATCCAGCCATTTGTGACAACGTGGATGGACATTGAGGGTATTATGCAAAGTGAAATAAGTCAGAGGGAGAAGGTCAAATACCGTATGATTTCCTTCATTAAGTAGTAGATAATAACAACAATAAACAAACACATAGAGACAGAGATTGGATTGGTGGTTACCAGAGGGGAAGGGGGGAGGGAGGAGGGCAAAAGGGATAATTTGGCACATGTGTGGTGATGGGTTGTAATTAGTATTTGGGTGGTGAATATGATGTAATCTATGCAGAAATAGAAGTATAATGATGTACACCTGAAATTTATACAATGTTATAAACCAATGTTACTGCAATAAACAAAAAATAAACAAACAAACAAAAAAGAAAAGGGAAAAAAAAAAAAAAGGACTTCATAACCTAGGATTGAGGATAAGAAAGCAGTTGAAAATGAGTCCTAGGGCCGGCCCCGTGGCTTAGCGGTTAAGTGCACGCGGTCTGCTACTGGGGGCCCAGGTTCGGATCCAGGGCGTACACCGACGCACCACTTCTCCGGCCATGCTGAGGCCGCGTCCCACATACAGCAACTAGAAGGATGTGCAGCTATGACATACAACTATCTACTGGGGCTTTGGGGGGGAGAAATAAATAAATAAATAAAATTATAAAAAAAAAAAGAAAATGAGTCCTAGGCAACAAGATGGGGTTACATGGAGGCAGAAGGTGGACTAATGGAGTGGGCTATTTTATGAAACTGAATTACACATCATAGAAGGTGGGATAACTCTCTGTAAGAAATAAGTTAAATAGGGTTTCTTCGTGGAGTGAAATGGCCCAAATATCCCCTATGATAACTTCAAATGTTGGATTTTCATAATGCCTTTGGTTCATGGAAATGTTTCCATACATTGTCAAAACAACATGGAATATGAATTGTATCTTGCAGATTGAGGAAGATGTTGGCTAGAAGTATAGATACCAGGCAGGATGCTAATGCATCAATGCAAAGGAAAGCTATTAGGTGTCTGAGCTAAGATGGTAGCAGTAGAAAAAAGGCAGATGACCAGCTAAGAGATGTTTAGAAAGTAGAATGTAGTATGATTTTAAAGGGAGTATATTAAAATTTTACATTGATATTGCTTTCAAAACAAAAACCTACAAAACAACTACCATACATTTGAAGAATACACAGCAAACTTTGAATTCACATAATGCTTTGATATATCACCTTCATTTAGGAATGTGGAACTATTTTACTAATATGATTTGATTAATTTCATCCAAGTAGAGCTAAAAATTGTAATGCCATAATTATTCCTCTAGATCTTCTAAAATAATAACTATAAATTAGTTTCAGGAAAGCACATTAGTAGTGGAAGAAAAATGAATCAATATTGAAAATGCATTCTAGAGTAAAATTCACACATGCACACCACAAAAGTCGTAACTAGATTGATCAAACTAATCCTCACCCCAATTTCTCTCTTAACTTTAACTTTTTCTTCAACCTTTCTCACGTTTTTATCTCCTTTATTTTTTTCTTCTGAAAAACGCCGTTTGCTGGAGAAACAAACAAAAATAAATAAATAAATATAGATGTTTTGAATCATCATGCTACAAAATAGTCATTTAGGTTCAGGTGGATAAACAGCTAAGTGTTCCTGAGTTCTAGTACAAACACTTTCAAATCACCTTAAAGTCCCTTATTAAATTGAAGTCTTCACTATTTCCCCAAAGAACCCCTTTCATTTTGCCTTCATGTGTGCCATTTCTTGCCACTATCATGATCTTTTTTGTCATCTTCCCTTCTTTTAAATCTCCCCAGCTTAAATTTTATCCTCTTTAAGAAGACGTCCAAGACCTTAAAGTGGAAATGAGTTCTACATCTGTCACTGTATTTTTACACCTGAACTTCTTCTCTTATAGGATAATTTTCATCCTGTCTTGCAATATATGTGTGCATACGCAAGTCCATGGCTTATTTCTGCTATTAGCCTTAAGCTTTTTGAGAGCAGGGATTTTCATTCATACATTCAAGGTAGTAACTATTTTTGGCAAGCATTGGCCAGGGCCCTGGGCATATAGCACAGTAGTACACAATAGAAACGCATACCCTGTCTTCCTGGAACTTATAGCCCAGTAGAGAAGACCAGCAGTCAACAAATAGTCAGAAAATAATTATACAAATATCAACTGTGATGATTTAATTAATGAAACAAAATTATTAGATGTTATAAGGATTTCAATAAGGGATTTTAGGAGGTCTTATCCAAGGAAGGATAATCTTGAAATGCAATCCACAGAAGAGGAGACATTAGTTGGCCAAGACTGATTTGAACTGACAGTAGGACAGCACATAGGAAAGAGCTTACAGAGTTCAAGGATATGAAAGGAAGTGTGATGAGATCTTGTCTGAGATACCTTCATAAATGTTATAATTTATGCATTGTGAAATTTGTTCTGCCCCCAAGGTCAGATATCCAAGATGAAAAGATAAAGTTAATTCAATTCACATATGAACATGAATTTTTTTGTAGGCATTGCACCTATTTTGTCACAATGGGACAATTACTGAAGGAAAACAATCAAAGACTTGGTACGTGCTTTTACCCTCATTCCATATAATGACTAGCTCATGCTATAACATAAAAAAGCTTACAAAGGCCATAGGAGGAAATGTTAAGAAGTATTTTGTAATCCAGTCTTCCAACTGGAAAATAGAATCCATTTGTACTCAAAAATGGATATATATCATCAGGCCCTACTTAGTAGGTGTAATATGATTTGTGGAGGACGTAAGAGTGCTCAAAAATTCTTAACAACAAATCTTCCCCTCATAATAGGTCTTACTCATCATTTGCATCAATCTCCACATCACCTTTTGAGTCACTGCAAAGAAACCACAGCTATACTCACAAAACTTCAGCACACAGGGCACATTTGTTGCCATGTATTCTGCCATCAGGGCCACGGACTGGGTCACTCTCCCGTGTACAAAAAAGTCTTCCATTCCTCACTTGGTTTTCATATTCTTTGCAAAAATCCTTTAAAAAGACAAATAATTACATTTAGCACTTTTCTACTCTTTAATCTAGAAAATGTACATCATAGATTTATAGTCAAAGAATGTCATATCTAGAAGGTGTTGGTAAACACATACAATTAAATATTGAGAATTAGTAAGAAGTAGAAATTACATTGTCAAATTACTTGGTACTTCTATCTGCTGTGTGGTATATTTATTAAAAGTTAAAAGAGCCTAGGAAAGAATAAGGCTGAGCAAATATTTCCTAAAACCACATAGTTCTTGTTAACTCTCAAATCTGTGAAAAAAGATAACAAAAAATAAAAGATCTCTTGTGGGGTACCAACAAAGACACACCAAAATGGAGCAAACCAAGACAAATAAAATGGCTTCAATGAGCAGAATATAGAATCTGTAAGATGAAACATTTAAAAGCTACTTAATATGGACAAAGTCAAGAATGATCCAACCTAGTTTGCAAGGAAAAAGGAATAAAATAGTATCCAACAGCATTATGCTTACTTTAGTTTGTTTTCTCTGTGGATCTGTGGATCATATTTATAAACTCTGCCTCCTTCATTGATGCTCATTTCTAATATTGTAGGTGGAAACCTCAGAGACAGTGAATCTAATTTTCCTTCACTCCTCACTTACAAACGTAGACCATCAAGACTGATCTTTATTTAGAAAATCTAAAAAGGTTGTGACGTCCCACCCAAAAATCCAAGAGAGGTTTGTACCCAGATTTCCTGATTGCTTTGGTTGAGTACTTTCAGGTTTCTCTATGTGTTTTGAAAATTCTACTATTTGATGAGGCCCTACAAGTCCATATATATTTATATATTTACTCTAGTCTTGGGAATCTCTATGTCAATAAACATAGACATATTACATATCACAAATAAACATTTGTGACAGGATATATTACTATAATATAACCTACAAAAAATGCTTCTCTGTAGCCTTCTTTTCAGCTGTATGGTCCTCATCTTCCCAGTTCAGCCGAGTAAACATGAGTATAAAGAGTGTGGTTTGCAGTCAGAATGGCAGCTAGACTGTGGCTCTAACTCACTGGGAGACCAAAGCAAAGTCTCGTCACATTTGAGACCTCAATCTCACCACCTACACAAAAGAGGTTTTTTGGAATTGATGCTCTTTAGGACCTTTTCTAGGTCTAGTATTCTCTAATTTTTTTTTAATAATTGATATTTCACTGGGACACTTTAAAAGAGAATCCTAATTGCCTCCGAATAAGAAGATATTTGTTTTTGGAGGAGCAATGGGTGTGCTCCAAACTTCCTGGTTGTAACAATCTAGGAATACAGATGCAGAAGACAACACCTGATAGTCATAGCATGGTCATAAAATTAATTCTCAATGATTCCCATAAGAGAAACAACGATGATTTCAGTTATAAGTTGTGATTCATCCAAGGAGATTCTGAAGAAATACTTTCATGAGCAACCTACTGACAGGCTAACTATGAGGCAGATACTGAGCCATCACTATAAAGTAGTCCTATTCAACATCATCATGTCCAATGACCTTGCCAAAACAATGAACCCAGCCACAGAGAGGAAGAGGGAAAAAGAGCCGAGATGTGATGAAAGACAAGGGAAAAGAAGTGTCTGTGTTCGTGGAGTAATAAAATGCTAAATATCACAAGATGACGCAAGGTTTTAGACTGAAATGGAACAACCACCACAAAAGAATGACTATTCAAATCTCAGTGAGTGTTGAACAAATTATTGGCAATTTTGAATGCTCCATGTTTCTTAATTTAAACTCTGAACACCCTGTTTAGGGTGGGAAATTTGCTCCATTGAATAGCACTATGAATTGGAAGGTCAGCTCTTAACTACCAAAAACTGGACCTGTGTCTCCCCTTAGGAAAACCTATGCCATACAATCCACAGAAATAGTATACTTGTATTAGCACAACAGGGTACAGGACATAGAATCAGAATCCAACAGGAAGGTAAAATTGAGACCATTTATCCAACCTCCTTATTTTGCTAACAAGAAAATTGAGACCCAGAGAGAAGAGACAACTTGCTCAGTTTCACACACCCGGAGCATGATAGAACTAAGGCTCGAACTCTGGTGTTCTGACTTCTCAACAAAAGGCTAGTCATTTACCAAAGTAACTGCTATCACTTTTATTGAAAGTAGGTTTAATAACCTTGGTGATTTAAGAAATCTAGGCTGCACTGATGGTCTAATGGTTAAGATTTGGCCTTCTCACTGCTGTGTCCTGGGCTTGTTTCCCGGTCAGGGAAGCACACCATCCCTCTGTCGGTTGTCATACTGTGGCAGCTGCATGTTGCTGTGATGCTGAAAGCTATGCCACCAGTATTTCAAATACCAGCAGGGTCACCATGGTGGACAGGTTTCAGCAGAGCTTCCAGACTAAGATAGACTAGGAAGAAAGACCTGGCCACCCACTTCTGAAAAAATTGGAACAGCAGCAGAGCATTGTCTAATATAGCTCTGGAAAGTGAGAGAATGGCACAAAAAGACCAGGCAGGGTTCTGCTCTGCTGTACACAGGGTCTCTAAGACTCAGAATCGACTTGATGGCAAGGCTTCATTACCTATACTGCCTATTCAATTAACAAAAGGAATAATTTTTGTATTAAATTGAAAAATTAAATCATATAATAATTTGAAAACCCTTAATTTTAAGAGTATTTTTTAAACCACAATCTCAATATTTGTTTGAGATTTTTGTTTAAATAGAAGCAAGACCATTATAAATGCAGGTCTCACTGAATGTAATAACCATAAAGGAAAACTGAATAACTCCAATTTTGTATAAATGGGATTATACATAAAATACACCAGTGGATATACTGTTTAAAAGACTCTGGAATTACTTATAATAAAGTATTATATTATATTATTATTTATAATATAAATATATTAAATATTTATAATATTTTAAAATATTTTAAATTATTTTAAATTTATTTATTTAAACAATTTATATGTTGCTTTTTTTATAATTTATTCAAAGCAAAATTAATTTATACTAAGTCAGAGAGAAGTCTGGTGAAAATTAAGCATTTAATTTGCATAAACTTTCTGTATTACATTCTCCCTTTTTTTTAAGCAAGGAGGGAAATTACATATTTTGAACATTAAGTAGGAAATGCTGTTTTAACTTTGAATCTAATGATTAATATACTAAGAGTAGTCAACTTGGGGAATTTTGAAATTAAAGCAAAAACATTCAGTTTAATGGTGAAGAACAATGACACTATTGAATTACCTCAAAGTTTCAAGCATACATTTGTTAATATTTGTGGCCACAAAAAACAAATTTTGTTGGTGAGTAATTTACCTTTTCAGCATTTCGTCGAATTCTGGTCTCACCTTCTTGCTTGGCATTTTCTTTAGCTTCCTTTAAGCTGTTAACAAAAGAAAATAGTTGGTCAGTTTATGCCTCTGTCGTACTTTTAGCGTCCAGTTCTGTGCTAAGTACTTTCATATTCTTTGCTATAACTATTTAAACCCATGCACTTACATGAGACAAGCTTTTCCCTGTCTCGAATGTCTGAGCCAGAAAATTGTCAAAGATAAGGAAGGGTGTGAAACTGACTCACTGACAGTCAAATAGAAGCTTTGTTCTGTAAACCTGGATGGGTGTGACTCCTTGATTGACAAACAGAAGATCGTCAGGAAAATTCCCTAAGCAGGCAGAACCAAGAGCTTTAAAATGACGTTGTGACAAGGGTGAAACCAAATTAAGCATTTGACGTATTGTCATCCACACCCTTATGTATGGCTTTTTATACCTTGTAAAGTATTTGCCTTCATGTGAAAGCATCCTTGTTCATACAAGCGACACTGAACTGAGCTTCTAAGTCCTTTCATATCTATTCTCTAATTTCAGTCTCAACTTGGAGATAGGCATTACTATCTTAGTTCTACAGAGGAAGAAATCAACCAGGAGTTAGGGAAGTCAAATTCTCTTTTTCAGCTAGTGCATGAAAAGAAACAGAAAGTCACAGAATTAGGGCAGATTTGAACACTAATAGCACATGCCTCCAAGATAAGAAAGTGGAAATTAGACTGATATTCTGTCTGCAAACAGTTATAATCACTGTTTTGTAAACCTGGTAGGACATGACCTTGAAGTCTACAGCAGCATACCGTAATTTTCAAAAGCAGGTATGAAGTTTATTAATCTGTTAAATCTTTCTCTGTCCTGATTTTAAAGATCCAGTGACGTAAATAGAGCACTTTAAGGCTTGCTGACACATGAATTAGAGAGTCTATACCTTGTTTAACAGCCAGAATATTCGAGACTCATTGGATCTTATTCATATCTAGGTCTCAGTGCTCAGAGCAGTGTCAGGCACTCAGGGAAAGATTAACCCAACAGCTCTTCCCCTTCATAAAGTTCCACCTTTTATACTAATAATGAATTCAGCCAATGTCATTATTATTATTATTATTTTAAATTAGACTGTCATTTTTAGTAAGAATCTCTATACATGCCCAAATGAAGCAATGTATGTCAAATGACTGTCCTAGATTCTTCCATATAAAAGCGCTTTTTAAATTTTAAAATATTGCGCCTTATAAAACAGTGTGCATTTTTAAGTCACTGCAATTAAACAAATTAAGAACCTTGAATTTAACAACTAATATATGCACCTTATCCACTCCTTTTAAGAAACTTTAGTAGGTGATACAAATTAAAAAGAGAAGAAGCCACTCTGGGAGCAAGGACTATTCCACAATATAAAGACAAAGGATTGCACGCTTCACAAAAAGTTCTTTATCTCTCTGTGGAGTGGGTCTCAGGACAGCAACCAGGTACACCCTCATCAGGTCCACGTGCTTGGTCTGCTTGGGGATGACGATACTTACAACAGCTCAGCACACATCGCACACTTATTGCCATGCGTCTTCCCATCAGGACCAAGAACTGGATCATTTTCCCTTGTGCATGCAAGTCTTCCATCCTTCACATAAGGCCGAAAAGCGCTACACATGTCCTGAAGGACAGAGAAAGGCATTTGAATTCACCGTCCTGACTGTAATGCTTACAACACTGTTTTCACAAATTTTACAGAACTCAGTGCCTCTCTGCCCAATGCACACTAGCCACCAGATGTGTAGAACTAGCTCAGTGAGTATTGTATAATTCATATGGTTAAGTATGGAACTCATTTACTTATTTATTCATTTATTAGTAAACACAGATAACCTACTATGCACTAGAACTAAGGTAGAACACAATCCTTGCCCTCAACTTGTTCATAGTCTCCTGGGCAACACAGAAAAAGAGACATTTAAAATACAGTATGCTAAATGTCTTCGTGGAGGTAACCTCAGGTGCCCTAGCTGCATATAGAAAGGCACCAAACCTTGACTTAGGAAAATCATTCAGCTAGAAAAAGTCAAATGTGACACATATGAGATGCTCACTTTCTTTCCCTACCATGACGGGCTCATAGAATTTTAGCATAGAAAGAAGCTATTAAATCCAAATCTCATTTTTAGATATGGAAACACTGGTACAGTGTGGTTAAGTAATTTGCCCAAGGTCTCCTGACAGCAAGTGACAGTACTCGGGTGTCAACAGAGGTTAAGTGACTAAAGTCTAGTGCCCTCCTTTCTACTACACATGTAGTTCCCTTTCGATTTCTTTCTTTTTTTATCCCCCCATAGGAAGCAGAAATAGACCTGAAAGGTCTAACCACTGAAGTAACCTGCTCCAGTTTCAGGAACTGTCAATTGCTTTTGATCTAAACAAGCAGTAACTCATTTCAAGTAGAGCAAGAATTATTGCCTTCCAAACACCCCACCAAAGAAGGAAGAGGAGAGCATCTTCTTTCTCTTCGAAGTCAGTCCCCCAATGTTTCTCACCACTCTGACATTTGTCCTCACCTTCTCTGGATTATTTTTCTCACATTCTCCTTCACTTTTTATGCCAACTTGGGACCTGGTTTTCCTGGAATTGAAAGTTAGTAGACACAGCAGTTTAATGTCACAGAACCTCTCACCATTCAAAAGTAACTTATCTTCATTGTATTGTGATTTTCCTTTGCTCCTGAAAACAAGTGTCACATTGTATTCTTTTCTTTATTTACTCTTTCTAATGAGAGCCTACGTTTATAACTTGGAGTCAAAGGAATGGAATCACGTTGGAGGGCTGATAAGATTCAGACCTAGAAATATTATTTCCAGAATTTTTTTCCCCATGTCCAGAGAGGATCCATATCAGAAGCGTGGAAAAAAATAAAGCTTACAAGTAGATATTAGATGCTCCACAAGGAACTATATTGTTGTTGATGATGTTGTTGCTTTAAGTAAATGAATTCAAGTTTGTAGTATCTAGCATCTTATTATACTCTTCTTCATTTGAGTTATGCTAATATTTTATTTTTCATGGAAAGTACATTAAGTTTTAAGAATTAATTTTGTTCCATCTAGTAGAGCTTTAAAGCTTCTGAAAACATAGAACCATTAATGTAAGATACACTTTCTACTTTCCAAAAAGATAAGGTGGGTTTCAACTATAGCATCTGTATAACAATAAAAATACCATAAAAATAATATAAAAGAACTAAGTAGTTAAAAGTGATAAGAAAAAAGTTACATCAAAAGATGTCAGCTGAGGGAAACCATAAAAATTGAATGCTGATGTTACTGCAGAATCTCCTTGCAGACAGAGCTAAGAAAGAAACACAATGAGCGGTAAGACCCTCACTGTGCAATAAAAAAATATGCCAGAATTAGGGGAGAGAAAGTCTCACCCGCACCAGAGATTTAAAGAATCTATCACAGGATCCCCCACATAAGACATAGTAGGAACTAAATGTACAATGTGCTCATAGTAGTGTTACAAAACACGTATCTAATAAAAACCTGTATGTTCTTCTGATGTCTATTTTGTTTTCTTTATGCTTGCCCCCGGACAGAGTTGAAGGCATAATTTTAGAGTACATTTCTGAAAATGCAGTCATGTGAGGGATCAGAGTGATTTAATTCAGTTGTGTGTTGCCAAAGATACTTATTACAAAGAGGGATAAATCTTGTGGAACCTTAAAGACTGAATATTTATCATACCCCTTACTAGCCTTCTCAAACATTGGTTGCTATATTTGCAAAAACTGAATAGCAGATAATTCAAGATTGAGGTCACAAGCCAGAACCTGCAAAGCAGGTATGTCATCTTGTTGGTTCAAGACATTCAATAATCAAACCTGGCATTGAGGGTAGAGAAAGAACTAAATGGGCACAAAATATAGGACAGTGAGATGCTTTAGCTAAGTGGCAAAGGTTGAATAGATGGTAAAAAGTTCGGTATTAATTAAAAGTCTCTATTATCTACTCTAATATTATAAATTACTGAGCACTTAATAAATAAATATTGCTTGATGATTAAACATTTTCTATGAAAAGGATATACTCCTAAATAAGATAGACAGAAAATGGATAGGTAGATAGAAAGCTAGATAGATGTGTGTATGTTCGTGTATGTGTGGATATATGTGTGTGTATATGTGTATGCTTGTATCTATATAGATATAGATATCAGATGTCTGTCTACTTTATAGAAACAGTAATAATCATCTGATAAATTGTACCAAATGTGCTTTGTAAAATATAAAGTGTTATACTATGTACATATTTTTTTCCTTAAGAGTAGTAAAAGAAGTGGTTCTAATAATTTATGGATGGATAACTCCCACAAAATGAATTATCTTAAAGACTGTAAGAAAAAATGTGTCATGTAACTATACAGAGAGCATGCTTTAGGGAGAAAGCCTGCTTCAGAGAATACTCACGCATTCTCAGCACACAATGCACATCTGTTGCTGTATGTTTTCCCATCTGTGCCACAAACAGCTGCATTATCAAGGGTACAGATAAAATTCCCATCTCTTTCTCCTGTCCTGAAATCATCGCAATTCAACTGCAAGAGACATGATCAAGGAACATCAAAATATAAGAGATAAAATATTTCTTAGATACATAAATAGGTTAATATTTTAAGCCCATAACAATATAACTCACTAGAGAAGAAAAACATCTAAAGAAGACCATAGTGAGCTAATAAAATCATAGATAATAAAATATGGTCCAAGAACAGAGACATAATTAGATTTCAGAAGAAAGGATTTCAGTATGATTTCAGCCACTTGCTGTCAGGGCGAGGTAGGCCAAGTCACCTCTCTGAAACTTAGTATACTGTTTATTTAACAAATCCTGCCTCCCTTCTCTACACAGGGATATGAAAGCTCTCCATAAACTATAAGCTGCAATAAAGTTTCTATTATTATAGAATAGGATAGTGATCAAGAGCCAAATTGCTGGGTTCATAATTCTAACTCTGCCATTTACTAGCTTTGTGTTTTGAGAAAGTTACTTAACCCCTCTGTGCTTTAGTGTCCTCATCTGCAAAATGCATATAATATTACCAGCCTCTCTGGATTATAAAGAAATGTAAATATATTAATACATGTACAGCACTTAGAACAGTGCCTAGCACATCATAGCCATTTATTACTGTTGTCCTTATTTTACAGGTTTTCTCTACTGACAATCCAGCCAATAAAACTAAATACCTCTTAGGAATGATAGGAGACATCCTCAAGTTTCTGCTCTGATAATATGACATATACTTAGTGACAAACCTGTTTGGTGAGAAAAACTACACCAGGTAACAACTGAAGACTAGCGTTCAAATCTCCGATCTGCCACCTACTCACTTCACCTCTTTGAACCTCACTTTCCTTATCTGAAAAATGGGAAATCACACCCTATCCACATTACAGATTTGAGTGAGGATCAAATGAGTACTTATGAAACACTATTTGGTAACTCATTATTGTGACATAGCTAGCTAAAGAAGATACAGAGCTAACTTGGACTTCATTGCTATCTAAAACCAAAGAATAAAACTGGAGACTTTTTCTTTATGATATCACATTGCAAAATAAAATTTTTGATGTCATTACTGTCATAATAAAAATGATTTAATTATCGATACTTAGAATATAGACCTGTGACCTAGTATGTCACACAATATAAAGAATAAAAGCAGAATGAAATACAAATATATAATGAATTTGTGAACTGTGAGATTAAATTGAGGAATTCTCCTGGAAGATAATTAAAAAGGAAAAAGAATTTAAAATAGAAAAAAAAAGCTATCGAACACACCCTACTATTCATGTCATATGTTTAGGAAGAAGTTAAAAATAGAGTGAAAGCAGGACAAGTAATGGTGCTAGTGTTATCTCACTCATTCATTTGCTCACTCATTCCTCAAAATCCACGCACATTTACCAGGCTCTGGGCATTGTACTAGACTGCAACACAGCAAAAAAGACAAATGGAATACATACTCTAAGGAAATTACATTCTGATGGGAAGAGATAGACAATAAATACGATAACTTAAATTGTAATTAGTTCGATGAAAAGTAAACTGAACAATATGACAGGACCTAGATGGTGTCTATTTTAAATACAGTGTCAAGAAAGATCTCTCTGCAAAGGTAGCATTTGAGGTGAGATGAGATTAATGAGGAGGAGCCAGACATTAAAGATCTGAGGGAAGAACATTTCAGGCAGAGAGAACTGCAATTGTGACTTGTGATAGAAACTAGATTGTCCTGTTTAAGGGGCAGAAAGAAAATAAGTGTGGCTGGAGCATAAGGAAAAAGCAAGAGAGCTGCTGGTTTTCTCTCATATATCATTTCTAGAGAAATTACAGAATCATGAAGATAGAGATTGAAGTAATTAACTTTGGACAATCATTGCTTATCCCCCTTCACCAGCAAAATCAACAGCAGCACACTAGGTCACAGGTGTTGGCAGGATGATGACAGGGCAGATTAAAAGCCCAGCTAAGACATGATAACAGGTGCAAGCATTTACCACTCCACTTCCTCCTCCTCCAAACCCCAAGGGCTAGTGGATCAAGGCCTATGGAGAACGCCTCTTCCTAATGTGGACAATTTCTGAGAGCTTACAGGTGGATTCCTGACCTGGTGAAGTGGCAACAAACTAGAGCGAGTAACACTGGTTTGAGAAGCATCAGCTCTGTGCCTTCTCTCTTCTCCTATCCTTACACTCACCAGGAGAGGCAGAAACTAAAACTCTGCTTGAAATTCATCTAACTCACCGTGGCAGAAAAAGTAGCTAAAACCATTATGGAATCTTACAGTAAAATATCTGTATATCCAAGGAGTAAAACAACATAAAATAAATATAGTAATATGAACAATATGCAATATCAACTGAAGCAGAATTATTGGAATGCATAGAAAATAGTTTATCAAGTGTAACTATGGTTTAGAGAAATAAGAGCAGATACCTGCAATATAAAGCAAGAAAAAGAAATTATAAAGAAAGAAAAAAGTGGAAGTTTTAGGTATGGAAAATATTTAAGTGGTAATAAATAAAACAATATAAAGAGTAAAAGTAGAATAGTTGCAAATACGTAATGAATTTGGGAACCAGAAGACCAGATCAAGAAACTCTGATAGAAGGCAATGATAAAGGAAAACTAATTTAAAAGAGAAAAAAAAAAAAATCTAAAGAACATAAAGAATAGAATTATAAAGTCCCAAAAAAGGAGATAAACAAACGTAGAAAGAAACATTTGAAGAATGGGGAACGTTTCTAGAATTAATGAAAAATGAAGGAATAGGAGAAATAAAGAAATAGAGCAACTCAAAGCTAAAATCTAGTCAATAATAAAATTGTGGAGGTTTAGGAGATTTTAGCAAAATGAATTAATAGCAGGCTAATATACACTAGGGGAGAAGATAGAGGTATTAACAATAAACACAGACATTATCAATAGTATATATAATTACAAATATGGATATTTGGTTAAGAGTAGTCATATTAACAAAAACAGATATGCTACATTTAAATCATCATCAAAGAAAAGCTGGAAGGAAAAAACTACTTTAAAAATAATTTTTAAAAAATCTGATAATTGAAAATATGAAAAAATAGGAGAACCAAGTCCTAGTATAACAGAACTAACAAAAAGTGTAAATGGGCTAAACCCACAAATTAAAAGACAATTTGTCATCTGATTTAAAAAAAATAGGATCAAACCAGGTATTGACCAAAAGAGAAAAATTAAAATTAAAAAGTACACAAATACTAAAACAATAAGATAAGATACAAGGCAAAAATGAGTAAGAAGAGAGCAGATGCAGCAATATTAATATTGAAAATATAGAATTCAGGCCAAAATGCATAATAAGTAATAAAGAAGAACATTATATAAAGTAAAAGGAAAACGAGAACAAGAAGGTATAATAACCATGATACTAATCATGAGCATACATTCACCTAATAATGCAGAATCTAAATACATCAAACAATAACCAACAAAATGTGATAGAATTAGATAAAACAATAACTGGAGTTAGAGATGTTAGCACACACTTCTCAGAAACTGATATTTCAAGTGAAAAAAATTAAGATGCTTAAGCCATTAGATTTTATAGAAAATACATCCAAGAAACAGAAAATAAACATTTTTTCAGAACATTTGAAACATTTATAAAAGTAGAATATTTATGAGGTCACAATAAAAGTCTTAGGAAATCCCAAAGGATCAATATCATATGATCTATGTTCTCTGACCAAAATTCAATATAATTAAAAGTTAATTTAAAATAGAAAAAAGTACCACACATTTGAAAATCAAATAATATATTACTAAATAACTTTGGGAGGGAGGAAAATTAAGAAATGTTTGGCAAAGAATGACAGATGGAAACACTTCAAGTACAAATCTTGAGATAGATGATCACTAATATCTTTAAATACCCTTGTCATGAAATTTTAAAAGTTAAAATTTAAAAAACTAGGTATTGCTCAACCCATTGTAAAATGAGCAACAAAGTAAACAAAAAGAAACAGGAATGATTCATATAGATAATAAAAACAATATAGAAGATTAACAAAAAAGCTGATATGATACATTCTAATATGACTGATAAAAGAGAAAGAGAGGATGAAAATAAAAAATACATGCAATGATAACTGGAAATAACTGTATACACATTGAGCTATAAATACAATTAAATCATATTATTAGTATCCATATGCTAATACATTTGAAAACCAAAATGGAGATATGGCTACAAAAAAAATGGATAAAATACACATATTGGTTCAATAAAGAAGAGAAAAGTTGAACAGACCAACAAGCATTAATCTAATTGATGTATTCGTCTGAGATATTCCCTCCCCCAATACCCCAGTCCTAGTAGCTTCAAAATTCATTTTGTTCCAGTTTTAAGAAAAAAGGAAAACTTGTATTGAATAATAATAATTTACAAGTTCTAAAAATTGAAGAGTGTAAACTGAAAAAAATTGTAAACAGCTTTATTGAGGTTTTATTTGCATAACAAAATTCACCAATTTTAAGTGTACAATTCAGTGATTTTCAGTAAATTTATGAAGTTGTTGAACCATCACCACAACCCGGTTTTAGAATATTTCCATCATTCCAAGAGTTTCCCCTGTGCCCATTTACAGTTAATCCCAGCTCCTAGCTCCAGCCTTAGGTAACCACTGAACTTTCTGACTCTATAAATTTACCTTTTCTGGATATTTCATATAAATGTAATCATAAATATGTAATTGTTTGATTCTGGCTTCTTTCACATTGCATAACATTTTTGAGGTTCATCCA
The DNA here is from genome assembly GCF_057802395.1 of Ceratotherium simum simum. Taxonomy (NCBI): domain Eukaryota; kingdom Metazoa; phylum Chordata; class Mammalia; order Perissodactyla; family Rhinocerotidae; genus Ceratotherium; species Ceratotherium simum. Next base: position 29,122,108 of record NC_141903.1, read on the forward strand.
TGTTGTAACAGTATCGGTAGTATATTTGTTTTTATTGCTGAATAATATTTCATTGTATAAATATATTTCATTTTGTTTATCCTTTCACCAGTGGACATTTGGACTTTGAATTGGTTCCAATTTAGGATTATTAAAAACAATGCTGCTATGAATATTCACATGCTTGACTTTGTATGGACATATGTTTTCACTTCACTGGGGTGGATTCCAAGGACTGAATTTACTAGGTGATATGGTAAATTTACGTTTAACTAAATGCCAAACTATTTTCCAATGTAGCTGTGCCCTTGTATACTACCCCCAGCAATGTATAAGTCTTCCAGTTTCTCCACAACCTTAACGACATTTTGTATTTTCTGTCTTTATGATTATAGCCATTATAGTGGGTAACAGTATCTCATTGTGGTTTTAATGTGCATTTCTCTAAGTAATAATGATGTGCAACATCTTTTTATGTGCTTACTAGCCATTAATATATCTTTAGTGTAGCATATATTTTTAATGGAGTACTTTGTCTTCTTATAATTGAGTTGTAAAACGTCCTTACACATTGTAAATAGAAGTCTTTTACCCAATATCTAATTCATGAATATTCTCTCCCAGCCCATGACTTTCTTTTTCATTGTCTCAGTGATGTCTTCTGAAGCACAAAAGTTTGTAATTTTGATAAAGTTTCTTTCGATATTTGATGAAAATCACCAATGAAATTAACTGAACCTGAGCTTTTCTTTGATTTAATCATGGATTCAATTTCTTTACTTGTTATAGGAGTATTTTGATTTTCTATTTCTTCTTGGGTCAGTTTTTAGTAATTCATTTCTAGGAATTTGCCCATTTCTTCTCAGTTGTCTACTTTTTCGGCATAAATTTGTTCATAATATTCTGTTAAAATCCTTGTAATTTCTCTGGAGCATACATTGAAATCTCATATCTCATGCCTGATTTTGGTAATTTTTGTCTTCTCTCTTTTTTTCTTAGGTCAATTTATCTAAAGGTTTGTCAGCTTTGTTGATCTTTTCAAAGAAGCAATTTCTGGTTTTATCAATTTTTTCTATTGTTTTTATGTTTTCTATTTTATTGATGTCTGCTCTAATCTTTATTATGTCCCGTCTTCTGCTTGTTTGGATTTTAATTCGCTCTTCTTTTTCTAAGTTTCTGAATGTGGAAGTTTAGATTATTAATTTGTGACCTTTTTCCTTTTCTGATTTAGGCATTTAAAGCTCTATACGCTGCTTTAGCTGAAATCCCTAAATCTTGAATTTTTGTGTTTTTGTTTTTATTCAGTTCAAATTATGCTCTAATTTCTCTCCTGACTGTTTCTTTGATCTATCAGTCATTTAAAAGTATTTTGCTTAATCTCCAAATATTTGGGAATTTCCATAATTTCTTTTTTTTTGGCTGGTTTTGTATTCAATTCTGTTGTGGTCAGAAAACATACTTTGCATGATTTTAATTCTTTTAAATTTATTGAGATATAGTTCATATCCTAGTATATAATATATCTTGAAGAATGTTCCACCTTTGCTTGTTGCTTGTAAAGAATGCACCTTCTGCAAACAGTAGGGGAGCACTCTCCATTTTTCAGTTAAGGTTGACTCTGCATTTCAGTTTAGGTTGGGTTAATTGATAGTGTTGTTCAAGTATTCTATATCATTGATAATATTTTGTCTAGTTGTTATATTGATTTTTGAGAGTAGAGTATTAAAATTTCTAACTATTATTGTTGAATTATTTCTTCTTTTAATTATAGCATATTTTGTTTCACACATTTTGAGCTTTGTCGGTCGGTGCAGACACATTTATAATTGTTATATCCCCTGATGTATTGATACTTTTAAAATTATGAATTGTCTTCTTTTTTCTCTAATAATATTATTTGTCTTAACGTCTATTTTGTCAGGCAGTAATATAGCAAATCCTGCTCTCCTGTGGTGATATTTGGCATTGTATCACTCTTTCATTATTTCAGACTATTTGCATCTTTGAATCTAAGGAATATCTATTGGAGACAGTTTATAACTGCTTTTTTTATTATATAACAATCTCTGTCTTTTGATTGGGATGTGTATATCATTTACATTTAATATAATTATTGATATGGCTGTCTTTATATTTGCTATGTTACCGTTTGTTTTCAATATGCTCTTGTCCTTTTTACTTCTCTACCACTACTGCCTTTGATTAGGTTAAATATTTCTTATGTGTCTTTTTAACTCTTATGTTGATTTTATTTATTTATTATATATGTCATTTTCTTAGCAGTTACTCTAGTGATTACAGTACATAACCTCATTTATCACAATCTACTACAGGTTAATACTTAATTATAGTAAAATATAGAAACTTTGACCCAATATATCTCTATTTCCTCCATCCCCCTTTGTTATCATATATATTATATCTATACTCCCAATAAAATAGCATTATAATTATTGCTTTATACAATATTATATCTTTAAAATAAGCTAGGTAAAAATAAGAAAAATATATTTATAGAGTACTTCATATTAACCCATATATTTACCATTTCTGGTGCTTTTTATTTCTTTCTTTTATTTCTTTACAAGTTACCATTTGGTAGTCATTTTTCCTTTCAGATAAAGGACTACCTTTATGATTACTTGTAAGACAGGTCTGTTAGCAACAGATTCTTTCATATTTCATTGATATGGGAAAATCTTTATTTTGCCTTAATTTTTATAGGATAATTTCAGTGGATATAGAATATTGGTTAATATTTTTCTCTTTCAGCACTTTGAGCATGTCATTCCATTGCCTCTGGCCTTCATTATTTTAGATGAGAAGCCAGTCATTAGTTGTAACCTGTATATAGAATGTGTCACATTTCTCTTGCCACTTTTAAAATTTTCTCTTGGTTTCAAAATTTTGATCATGAGGGCCTGGGTGTGGATTTCTTTGTATTTATCCTATTTGGAACTTGATTAAATTCTTGAAAGTAAAGATTAATTATTTTCCTCAAATTTAATACACTGTAAGCCATTATTCCTTCAAATAATTTTTCTATCTATTTTCTGTCTCCTCTATTTCTGATATTTCTATTGCACATGTATTGGCATGCTTGTTGTTATCTCAAGGACTCTGTGATTCTATTCATTCACTTTGCATATTTCATAATTTTTGTTGAAAACTGGACATTTTGGGTAATATATTGTAGGGACTCAGAATTATGATTTTAACATAAAGATTTTTTTGGTGTTTTATAGCGTTTGTTTGTATCTTTGGCTGGGCTAAATCTCTGATTTCTCACTCTCCTATAGTGTGCAGCTGTTGACATGGCTACTAAGAAAATGTTCACAGTTTTTATTTTTTTTAAGCCTGGCTCTCTAGGTTTTTTAACCCCTGTATCTGTATAACTTAGCAGTTGGCCAATGATTAGACACAGCTTGTGCTCAAGCCAGTAAGGCTTCCATCCTCTACAGATAAGCCTTTGTATAGGGGAAAGGGCATTCAAAGTCCGGGCCATTTTTACATCTACCCCAGCATTTGCTTTCCAACAGGATTTTTTCTGTGTCTTCTAAGTGCTTGTGCACAGCCTTGTGGTCAGCAAGGACTTTGTGAATTGCTTTGTCCCTATTTGATCTCTGCTGCCCAAGTACGAATATTCAGCCAAAAATATGCTTGCTGTAACCATGCTACTACCTCAGGTCATCCTCCTTACTCTTTGCAAAGACCATGACTTCCACCAAAAACATCTCTAGGTATGATTGCTGCCCACTACTCCAAATTAGGTAAGCCCCTTTCAACAATGGCAGTGTAGTTGCTGACCCTCATAGCCTGCCCTACTTTGGTAGACCCTCCATACCAACCAAGCGACAGGGCTGAGATGTAAGTATTCCTAAGCAAGAATATCACAGACTCCCGTTGTTCCAATCCAAAGTGAGCAGTTTTTCAAGCATAAATGCCTGTCAGATTAACATAGGCTGCTAGGCAATTTCCAGAATGCTATAATACTTGTTTTGGCCAATTTTATCTAGATTTCTAGTTGCTTTTGGGGGAAAGGATTTGCTGAGCTCCTTATTCAGCCATAGCCTGAAGTGCCACCCTTCAGGGTAGTTTTATATTGATTCCCAAGCCAGATAAAGATAATTAAAAAGGGGAAAGTATAGACTCATTTTTACTTATAAAAGTAGTTTCAAATTTTCTAAATAGAATAATAACTATCCAAATTCAACAGTGTATGAAAAAATATATTATGGTTAAGTGTCTTTTACCCTAAGAAAACAATAATGGTTTAACATTAGCAGATTATCAAGAAATTTATTACATTAATAGACTGAAAGAGACAAATCAGAAAATTATTTCATTAGTTGCAGAGAAGGCAGTTGATAATAATCAAGACACATTCAAAAGATTAAGCACAGAAAGGAACTTCCTAAACTTGCTAAAGTTTAAAGAAAAAAACACCTGCAGTAAACATTATACTTAAAGGAGAACTTTAGATGTATTTCCTTTAATATGGGAGGAGAGAGGGCAGTTTGATGTTCATTATCATCACTACTGTTTAGCTGTTAAAATCTAGATCCTGACCAATGATATAAGGAAATAAACAGAAATAAAGGAATGACAAGATTGCAAAGGAAGTTATAAAACCCCTATTATTTCTTATTATACTCAGATAATGTAATCAACTACCCAGAAAAAGAAATAGAATTAATAGATAAACTAGCAGAATTAACACAAGATATGATAAAGTTGTTGAATGTAAGATCAACTTGTAAATTTGTCTATACCAACAATAACCAGATAGAAACCCTGTAAACAACAAAATATCCATCAAAATAGCAATAAAATTACACATTTTCAAGGTAATAGCAAAAATTATAAAAATCTCTGTGGAGAATACTTTATAGATTTCATAAAGTACACAAAGATTATACGAATTAATGATAAGGTAGTCTGCGCTCTTGTTGGGCAGGATAATATTATAAAAAGTCAATTTTACTCAAATTAATTTATGAATTCTTTGTATCCTTAATCACATCGGGTTCCCAAATTCAAGTTGGATTTTTCATAAACTCAGTAAACTTTTTATTATTAATAAATATGTGGAAAAATAGGTATCTATGCATAGGTAAGTCAACTCTGAAAAAGATGAACTAAGAAAGAGAACTTGTCTTATTAGTATTAAAGCAATGAACTAAACTGAACAGAATATGGAACTCAGAAACATACATGTATACATATATGAACTTAATATCCTACAAAGTTGGCAACCTAAATCAATGAGAAACATTGAATGAATCAACCAATTAAAAAATACAAGTCTCTATATGAACCAAATATGTTAGAGATAAGAAATTATGAAGAACTGGACTGGGGTGGTAGAAATAGAAATGATAAAAGAGGAGATGAATTTGGAATATACTTTGGAGGCAATACCAACAAGACTTGTTGGATTGGATATTAGAGTTGGGAGGTGAAAGAATGACATACTAGTGAGGAAGAAATTGATGATGCAAGAGAGAGGATGCCTGTAGGAGGAAAACTCTTGAACAGGTAGAACACCTTATTCTGAGAGTGAGTTTCAGGCTTGATTTTTGATGGGAGGAATCTAAGCATAGAAAGTGGGTATATTTTTCTTTTTTAAGGTGGAGAAAAAAATAACAACAAAAACAAATTGTAATTGCATGAATTCATTCAAGCACAGACAAGTAAAAATCTAGACAGAAAGTACCTGAAAGGCACATAGCCAAGTATTAACTGCCTTAATTCATAAGTAAGTAGTTTCCTAAGTAGCAAAACACATAACCATAAGAACTTTACCTAGAAGTGAAAATTATAACTCAGGCATAAAATGTTAAGAGAGAAGTATAATGTCTTAAAATTCTATAATTTTTTTTCTTAAAAATCTTATTTGATTAAAATTCAGTAAATGTAAGTTTACATATGAAAACATCTGACTAGTAATATTTTAAAAATAGCAGATTTGTCAGGATTGGGGTGTGTGTTTGTGTGTGTGTTTATTTCATTTATTTGTTTGTTATTTGCTTGTATTTTATATTTTTAAACATCACTTATCTATCAATTTTCCATGAAGAAAAAAGAGGAGGAGGAAGGGGAGAATGGGTCTTACAGAATGAGCCTCTCTCTAAATGTGACAAATAAAGGCAGATTTCAAAGTTAGTAGTAAACTTTTCTGACCTCCACAGATTTTGTAGAGCACAGAAGCAGCTCCCTTTTGTGCAGATAAAGCATTTGCAGTGATTGACCAATTGAGTGGTGACTGTGTTATTGTTTTAAAAGTGAGACTGGTTGAGCCCAGGCAAAGAATGTGGTTGACTAGATTTACTACAGAGGCTGAGGTTCTCAGACATTCTTGAGTAACACTGAGGAGGAAGATGATAGCTTGGTTAGACCAGGGATATTTAAGTAATTTAGGAGTGCCTGCCCTGACTGATCATTTTAATTATGTGTCAGGGCTAGGAAAGGGAGAAGAGAAAGAAGATATTGGAGAATAAGCTACATAGGAGACCTGGAATGATGTGAGTAGTTGTCAGGACACCTAGTGATAGCCTCAGCTTTGGCAATAACTTATTGTGAGACATTGTAGACCAGAAATTTCCCCCACTGGACCTAGAATTTTAATTTTTTTGTATAAATAAAAAAAAATTTTGAATAAATATAAAAAATATTTATAAAGTGAAATCGTTGTATGATACAGCTTCTCTGTAGCTTCTTTCATTTTTTAATTTTTTAGGACAGAATACTTTTCTCAAACAAATATTAGCCTGAATCCCAATCTGCCAAATAGATATAAACAAGCAACTTGAATTGAATTAGGGCAACTCTTCAGGTGTTTTAGAAAAGATGTACAGAAGGACGTAAAAGAAGACAAGAAAATGGAAATAAAATGAGTCAAATGCTTGCTAGCACATGTTAAATACTTTAGCTGGCTTTTTAAACTTAATTTCTCATTTGATCCACATTCCATTTCACAGATGAAAAAATTGAGACCTAGAGATACACGATTGTCCAAGTGACATAGAACTTAGTTTTCTACAGTCCTGTGAAGGCTCTTGTTGGAGCTAATACAAGACAGGAGGAATGAGAAGCGGCTATGGAAGGCAGACGTCACCCTGGCTTACTCCACCTCTTAGCGTCTGTCAGTGCCCAAAATGTTTTCAGAGAGTTGGGTCATGGGTCGGGCCTATGGACAAGCTGTGCCAGATATTTAGCCCACCCCTGGACTAAGCCATGTTCCCTCCTTTCTAAGTAGTTGGCTTCAGACCAGGTACAACCTAGTAATTAGGAAATAAACAGATAGTTCTAAAGAGAGTCAAAGATAATCTCAAAAGCAAGTATGACAACCTGACTCCAAATAGTCTCACCTTTGCTGAGGCAGTGGCCCTGGTGTCTCTGACTAAATGCTGGGCCCTTTTCTGAGATTTTGCTTCTTTTTCCCTGGAAGAGAGCAAGGAATAGCAGAGATTAGGCATGCTTGCCCAACTTTTAGGGATACCAGCATACATAGTAAACTTAATTCTGACTGTTCTCCTCAGCCCAATCTGCTGTGTTAGAAGTGGAGTGTCAAGAAATAAGCACAAGTACCACAAATCTCTAATCAGTACGGAAAAGTATCTCAAACATGGTTCTACTGAAAGCAAGAATCTCTACTTTTAACTGCATAACAGGCTACCCCCTCTTAAATACTTCTAACATCCAGATGCTCACCCACTCTAAAAGCCATCTGTACCATTGTTGGAATGTTCTCTTTGAAAGACCATATTCATATTGAGCCAAAATCTACCTGCCTGTTTTAGTCCTGGTTCCAACCTGTAAGGACCCACAGAGCAAATTTACCAATTTGAGGATAGCTTTTATGCCTCATACAGTCTCTTTCTTTCCAAGTTAAGAAACAAAGTTTTTCCCAACGTAATTTACACAGGTAAGAAAAATAATAATTGAGTGAGTGACTTCAAAGGGATAAACTGCCTTGCGTGTCTTAAGGCATTTTATTTTTGTTCTAAATTAATTTTCAATAAATTTATTATATTCATAGTTTCAGTCCCCTATCAAAACATCCTATGTAACAAGAAGGAAACTTTATAGTGAATACACCTGCTGGTTTACATTCAGAGTTCAAGAAAGTAAGAAAGCATTATTCAACCTGCCCTGGGCCGCCTCCCACCCTAAATCTTGCCCTGCCTGCCTTCATCTTCCCACAGTCTCTTCACCAGAAGTAGCACATGTGATCAGAGCTTTATTATCCCAGTTTTATTGATTGTCAAATTAAATCCCCTGACACATAAAAACCTGGCATTTTAAAAACTAATTATAACATAATTGTCTTAAATAAGTAAGCTTAGTAACGGCTTGTTACCAGTGTCGAAGTTTTGATGGTAGTCAGAAATTGAGAATGATCTCCTAATTTGTTCAAAAACAAATTAGGACGCCATGAGTTGAGAATTGCAATTGATAACTCAAGCCTTCTCCCACCTCTAGGATGTCATTGGAGAGAAGGAAATTAAGTTAAGAAGCATTGCATAGATGTTGGTAAACTTCCAAGATACTAATTCTTTCCTGGTTGCTACAATCAACTCTGGTTCATCTCATCCTAGCATAATCCCAGATGTCTGAAGACATGGCAGCTCACAGAGCCAGGGCGTATCCTGCTTAACTCCTTCTGCTCGTTGGCTGCCACAAGGAGAGTCTGGCATCATTTGCAAGGAGCTTTTCTCAGTCCCGGAGGTACAACAGAGTCAGGTCTTTACAGGCCCAAAAAATCTGACTTTCTTTCTTAAAGTCTTTTTTCCCAGAGCTAGGAAACTCTAATTGAAGCTACATCCTCAAAAAGCTATTAAGTGCTACATAAGGTATTAATACTGAGCCCTCTGGGATGTTGTGGAATACCGTTTGAGTGATTATTAAATCTTTCCAGGTAGGTGGCACTTGTCTAACTTTCCCTAATTAGAGGTGTCAGAGTGATCTGCTAAGTATCTTTACTTAAGCATTTATATTTGGAAAAATATATTTAACAGAAAACAAGTGCTTACTCACAATATCATTTTGCATGTGGTACATTTGTTGATGAACATTATTCCATCAGGCCTTTCAAAAAATTTTTTATCTCGAGGACAGAACAATTTTCCATTTTTCATCATGGCCCGATATTCATTGCATGTTTCCTAAGGAAAAGATGAAAAAGAGTTGTGTTTACCAAAACCTCATCAAAGCAAGACTTTATCTTCTAGAAGAACTTCCTTGAGCAATATTATTTAATGACCACTACCTACTTTGTATGGAAGACATTTGCTCAGTTGATACAAATAATACAAATAAAAATAATGACTCTGGATTGTCTGTTGGAGATTGCAAATTCACTTAATAAGCATTCATTTAAAACTATTAGTGATGAGGCCAGCCCGGTGGCGCAAGCTGTTAAGTGCGCGGCGCTCCGCTGCAGCTGCCCGGGGTTCGCCGGTTCGGATCCCGGCCAGGCACCGACACACCGCTTGTTAAGCCATGCTGTGGCGGCATCCCATATAAAGTAGAGGAAGATGGGCACGGATGTTAGCCCAGCGCCAGTCTTTCTTAGCAAAAAAGAGGAGGCTTGGCATCGGATGTTAGCTCAGGACTAGTCTTCCTCACAAAAAAATAAAAAAACGATTAGTGAAATGGAAAAAACAAGAGACTCGGTGTCAAAAGACCTGAGCTTATATTCCAGGTGTCTCATTTACAAACCCAATAGCCTTAGCAAATTAACTTCTCAAAGTCTCACTTACCACATCTGTAAAAATAGTAGATATAAGTACGTTTCATAGATTTTGTGAGGGTTAAATATTATACGTACGTTAAGCCCTCCATCATCATACTGTGGCAGCTGCGTGCTGCTGTGATGCTGCAAGCTATGCCACTGGAATTTCAAATACCAGCAGGGTCACCATAGGGGATAAGTTTCAGTGGAGCTTCCGGACTAGGAAGAAGGAAGTGGCCACCCACTTCCAAAATAAATGGCTATGAAAACCCTATGCATAGCAGCAGATTATTGTCTGATGTAGCACCGAAGGTGAGAGTGTGGGGCAAAAAGACCGGGCAGGGTTCCACTCTGCTGCACACAGGGTCCCTAGGAATCAACTCTACCACTAACAACAACTAACAGCCCTCAAAGACTGCCTGATACATAGCAGATAATCAATAAGTAGATTCTCCTCCTCATCTCTTTCTCTTCCTTTATTATTATTGTCACTGTTGTTGCTGTAGTCATTATTATTACTGGACTATGCTAAGATGACACATATAAAATACCTAGCACACAGTAGATCAATAACAATTGCTGTAAAAAGGAAAATGAAAAGGTTGTTGGAAGGTTCAATATGTATTATTGAAGATTTGGTATATGTGACTCACTCTCTTCTAGAAGCTTAAAATCAATGTTGTGTTTGCACTACCTGGTAAAGTACTGATTTAAAATGTTATATTCTCTATTAGTCTAGAAAATTGACTGGACCTTTAAAACAAGCCTTTGGAATCTAAAGTTTTTTTTGTTTTTTGTTTTGTTTTGATTTTGCCGAAAAGAAATACTGCTACAAGATTCTCATAGCAGAAAAAAAATTAAGCCTTTGCGCCAACTCTGACTTATACAGCCTCTTCCAAAGGATTGATTATAGAGTTCTATTCAGCTTTCTATATCTTTATAATAATCATTCAATCAGTCAACAAACACTTATTATGAGATTACTATATTTTACTAGGTGCCGTGGGTATAGCAGTAAATAAGGCAGAAGGACCCTAGCCTAAATGGTGCTCATCCTCTAATGGATAATGATGTACCTAGCCTCTTAACCATTGGAGGCAGTTGGTAGCACTTGCAGAATGATTAATGGTGAAGAAGAGTGACTAAATAATATCAGAGACCAGCCCTGGAAAATTTTGCTAAGGGTGACCTAGCAAAATACAAAATACAAAAGATTATTATTACCACCCAGTGATCTTATCTGAGTAGCACAGTAATAATTTCCACAACAGACTGACAACTGGGCATCTTGAGATCCGTGTCTGGTCTCTGACTCTATAGTATCTTATGCCAACGTTGCAAGTTACTGCTTAGCTTGCCAAATATAACTGATTCTATAAAGTCTAGACAAAAACTTTGTTATAGAATCAGAGAAGAGTCTGGTGTCTTTGTAATACAAATATAACCCTTGTGAGGTGAGTCTTAAAGAAAGTATTGAAAACAAAGATTCATGACAACACTAGAAAGAAGCTTTAAATAGTTTTTAGTGGTCAAGTGAAAAAGAATATTATCAATCAGGATAGTTCCTGAATTGGATTTCTCCGATGTCACAATTAGATGAGCACCTAATTCCTAGAAAGACCCACTTTTCTTACAAACAGACAAACAAGGCCCAGAAAGAAGGTTAAGAAATTTGTTCACAGTGTCTAATTACTTAAGATAGACCTCAAAGCTATTTTTCTGAGTTATGAAATTATTCAATGTATCCTCTTGGGAAACAGGAAAAGCCCATAAAAACCGAAAGCAGCTGTTGGGTTTTTCTCTGGGAAAAATATAATATCATCCCAATTACCATAATAGAGAGGTTGAAACAGGGGCAGATCTAGACCAAAAAGGCGTCCTGAGGTAGGGAGATAACTTTTCAGCAACTGTTTACTTGCAGTCTAACTTCCAACCTTTGGCTCATTTTTGTTTTGTTATTGTTGCTGTTGGTGTTTTCTCCACATGTCTCAGAAAAACTGGAGCCCTCTGGGCCAAGCTCTTTCTGTTTCCTTCACTGGTGTGATATAGCCTGCTGTCTTCCGTTGTTCCTCCCCAGACATCATAATAAAACGCCAAGGAGCTGGCATCCCCCTTTCTCTGTGTTACAGCGCTAACCGGGTTGCTTCTGTGATGACAAATTTCAGCGTATGGTCAAGATCCTTCCAGATTACCACAGGGCTTTTTTGTGCTGTTTTGGCTCATGTTTATACATTCAATACACTTTTATAGTACTAGAAAGAGCTTAAGCTACAGAACTTGGAAAAGAAAAATTCCAGCACCATGAGAAAGACTAAATCAATAGTTTTCATTTCTGAAAAAATATCCAGACTAAGAAATATTTCCAGAGAAATAATTACTTCTTTGTGATCCTCTTGCTTATGTGAACAAAGGAAGTGGCTAAATTTATGTTTTCAAAAACATTTCTAAGTAAAATAGAGATTAATGGTATAAAAAGTATCAGTGCAGGGGCCGGTTGGGTGGTGCAAGTGGTTAAGTCTGCACGCTCTGCTGCAGCAGCCCGGGGTTCGCCGGTTCGGATCCCGGGCGCACACCGATGCGCTGCTTGGCAGGCCATGCTGTGGCGAAGTCCCATATAAAGTGGAGGAAGATGGGCACAGATATTAGCCCAGGGCCAGTCTTCCTCAGCAAAAAAGAAAAAGAAAGAAAAAAGAAAAGAGGAGGATTGGCAGATGTTAGCACAGGGCTGATCTCCTGACACACACACAAGAAAAATCAATGCAAAATTCGAAATATCCACTGGAAATCATCGCCCATTATCATAGACTCTGGAAAGGAAAATATGGCTTCATGCACAGTGAGCTTTACACAAAACTCTGCTTTTTGCAAATATAAAACATCCAAGCGAACATGCTCTTTGATTGCCAAATTTCCAGCCTTTTTTTCTATTCTACCATACCACTTTACTTATACCATAGAAGTTTCTGAATCTCTCCTTAATCTTAGATGAAATAATATAATGAAACTTAGATGAAATAAGAGAAACTTAGATGAAATAATAGAAACTATAATGAAATTCTCTACAACATTCCTATAAGAAGTTTCCTTTTTAAAAAATTTTTGTAATAAAATACTGCAAGAGAGTATTTTAACCATAGTTCTAAGAGTTTTGGTGTGGAAAAGGGTTGTTTTACTGGTGTATTATTTTAATGTTCATGGCTCCTGAGAGACATAGCAAATATTTGCTATGTCCCTAGCACTGTTTTAAGTGCCGAGTTAAGGGCATAGTTGTATGTGTGTAGTGTATGCGTGTGTGTGTGTGTCTGTGTAATTGGCCTTTTCAACTTTTTTTTCAAATAGATAAAAAAATTTAACTTTTATAGAAATGATTCTTTTATTTCTCAAACAAAAGACCTCTAAGAGTTGGTGGAGCACCCTCCAGAGTCAGGGGCTTCTGCCCAGTTTGCTATAAGTTGCAAATATCTTCACCACTCACTCCCCCATCACCCTCAGATCCTTGTTCTAATGCTGTCTTTTCAGGGAGAACTTACCTGACTATCCCAAGAAGGATTGATACCACCTGCATCCCCAGAAATTCCTATCTTCCATCTTGCTTTATTTTTCTTATAGCATCAATCATTATTTAATGTAATATATATTTTACTAATTTACTTATTAGCATGTCTGTTTTCCTCAGATATAAGCTCCATGAAGGCAGGGTTCTTTTCTGTTTTCTTTACTTTAGAATATCCCCAGCATCTCAGACAGGATCTGACACATAATCGATGCTCAGTAAATATTTATTGAATGAAATATACACACTGACTATATACAAGATACAGACAACTCTTTTTTGCATAAGGATCATAGGAAAACTTACTTCAGCTTCCTATATGTGTCATGACTTTTTCAGCTGTTAAACTGAACAGTAGGAATGCGCTAGTTTCTTTATGAAATTTAAAGCACTCCTTTAGCATGGTAGATTGCCTCTTGCAGAAATCCAGTATCATTAATACGTTAATTTGTGTGTGTGTGTGTGTGTGTGTGTGTGTGTGTGATTCATGCCTTGATTCATAAAGATCTGTTTCTGTGTTTTTAACAAAAGCAATTAGTGCCCATCAGTATAATATGTCTGTGTTATTAACGTGAAGGTGTTGGCCACAAACCATTTCTCTTTAGGGACCTTGGAATGGATTCAATGAACAGAAAAAGCAGGACTAACCTGATTTTCATCCTCACTGGCAGCATCTGGGACAAAAATACAGAAACCAAAGTTAAGAGAATGTAAAATATTTAATGAGTAAAACAAACAATTCACTCAGTGCAGGGTTTTGCTTATTTTAGTAGCCATATGTTGCAAAACCACAAATTGTTTTTGAACATACTAAAATTTACCATGGAAAGTAAAATGAGGGCACTGCACCAGGGCATCAGCATATGCACTCATAAAGGTCTAATCACTCAGAAAGTTCCAATTACTTTGGAAAATAATACTAATTTAATTTCATGGTAATGTTAATAATTTTTAAGTTTAACAACATTTTGAATTTGATAAAATTATTACATATCAAACATATCATATCAATTGTAATTTAAAAGTATAATTAGCCTAAAGTTTATATCATATATACATGTAAAATTAAATGTTCTGAATTCTGGTAACTCTGCCTCCTCATTACAGCTGCAAAAATTAGAGATCTGATAAAAATTAAGATGAATTTAAATCACAGACTATTATACTCTCTCATTAACAGGCTCCTTTTTGTACCTGCACACTTATACACAAAGGAAAGTGAACATCATTTGTGTATAATGATGTCCTGACTATCCATCTCTGAGGATTGCTTTTAATAAATATAAAGCCTTCAGAGAAAGGTAAGTCTAGGCGATCTAGGCATGTTCCCTTCAAATTCAAGTAGCGAATGCAAAACCCTAATTCCCGGCTCCCACAAAAGTCCCTTACTCTTTAGGAGAAATACTTCCAATCCACTTAGGATTTGAAAACACAAAAATAAAACATGCTAGAAGACACTACTGCTTTAAAATAAGAATTGATAACTGAATTGGAATTTTTAATGTTTTATTTATTTATAGTATTAAAATAAATATATATTAGATACATCTAAGTTTTAAATATCTATTATATACATAATTCCTATCAGTATGAATTGATATGCTTGGTGAGGAGAAGATAAAAAAGCATATTAGGTTTTCAGAACTAATGTAGAATTAATGGAAGGATTTCTCATGGATAAAAATTCGGATGATCTCAAACTACTTGCCATTTCTAAAGATAACAACATAGTTATAAAGCCACATATATAATTCTTCAAAACTCTGTACCTGGCAAGATATTTCAAGATTACATATATATGTATATATATATACATATATGTTTAGGAAGGGAGTAGGGAGACAAGTGCCTGTCCGGGGCTTTTTATGTGTGGCAAGAGGCTTAGATTACATGCAAATTGCTCACCTTGTATGAGGCAAAGAGCCAGGGTCAGAAGCAGTGGCACTGTGGCTATCTTCATGTTGAAGATGATGTAAGTTGGTTACAAATCTGCTCCATGCATTGCTCGCCAGCTGGTGCTTTAAGACTGAACCCGTGGAGATGCAGCTCACTATTATATATACCGTCAAACACCGGCGACACCCACAACAAGAAGCAACATTACAAAACCAGTTGTTCAAGGTCGTGCTAGACTTAATATACCACGTCAATTTAGCTTCCATCCTTTCGGATCCTGTCAAGGTGGCAGATTTTAACATATAGTGTCCATTTCTGAAGTAGTTCTAATGTGTTTTCATGATATCTCCCCTGAAAGGCAACAGATTGAGTCCAAGGACCCTACTCAAAGTTTGATACTCCTTATATCCTATACAAGAACTGAATTCCTCAGCAACACCAGACAAGACATCTTACCTTGTAGACAAACATGTTTCTAACTGGGCTCCTTTTATAAGTGGGATGGGAGGGAAAAAGAAGATAGATTGGTTGTCCTACCAGTCAGACAAAGATTTAAAGATTTCCATTTCTGGAGAAAGCTGATTATTGTAAAGGAAGCTAGGATTCCTGTTGCTTCATCTGAGGATGTTCTGAAGTGTCTCAATTCAGTGTCACATACCCATGTATAAGTTAGAGTTGAACGACCCTAAGAGATAACCTACCAAAATTCTAACATTGAATACATAGGGAAACAGAAACTCAGGGAAGGAGCAATGACTTTCCCAAGAACATGCAGTTTAGACAGAAGAGGCAGAGGAGGCACTTGAAGAAGACCACAAGTTCAACATTTTTTCAACTCCACACTGCTTCACTAATCACGTTAGCAAAGGCAGAAACTATATGAAATCAAAGCTTGCACATAACTACTTTTAAAAATTCTCAGTCTGAAGGATATTTTATATTCTAAAGCCTTATCCTATAGTCTAAGCAAACATCATAATCATAAACATTGGAAACTCAAGGTTTAACTTTCCACAGCCCATCACTCCTCAAATTACTGTTTGAAAAATTTGGCTCATTCCCCAAAATTAAGTTTACTCCTGTATTGCCTCATTATTTAGTCTCCCAAGAAAAAAAGAAGAAATAAAATACAGTAGTCACCCCTTATCCATGAGGGATGTGTTCCAAGACCCCCAGCAGATGCCTGAAACCGTGGATAGTTCTGAACCCTATATATACTATGTTTCTTCCTGCATATACGTATTTGAGGTGCAACAGCAAAACTAGCACGAATTTCCTTTTCCTTCTTCACAATTTCATGGAAGCAAGATTTGTTCTTATGGTAGATTTTAGCGACCTCAGCACACAATTTTTTTTTTCTTTCCTTATTAAGCTGAGAACTTTCACTTTTTCACTTGAAGGAAGCACTTTATGGCTTCTCTTTGACTTATCCGAATTGACAGCATCACTACTCTTGCACTTTGGGGCCATTATTAAGTAAAACACAAGCACTGCGATACTGCGACAGTCGATGTGATAACTGAGGTGGCTACTAAGTGATTAACGGGCAGGTAGCAGATACACCATGGATACAAGGCACAGAGGGAGGATTCACGTCCAGCGTGGGATGGAGCAGGATGGCACAACATTTCATTATGCTACTCAGAAGATGACGTGCAATTTAAAACTTATGAATTGTTTATTTCTAGAATTTTCTCTTCAGTATTTTTGGACCATAGTTGACTGCAGGTAACTGAAACCATGGAAAACAAAACCGCGGATAGCGGGGACCATTGTATCAAAAATTATAAATATAAAATGTAACATCTTTCTAGAGAAAGTATTTTTTTCTTCTTCCTTCTTCCATTCTACAAGGAACATCTTTTGTCTACCAGCTTATTTTACTCTACCAGCTCAAGAAAGCACCCCGAAGAAGTATGAAAGGACAATTGAAGCTAGAGCCAAATAGTTTGATTCCAGTACTCCACAGGGTCTCCACCTCCATAGAAGGAAAGTTTTGGGCTTTATGGGATCAAAGACCTTTTAAAATTTTTCCAGAAAATTAATCTAAGGCTAGCCGACGTTGGGATCATGCCAATATTCTGAATACCGTCAAAGTCAGAGTATTTCCTTTTTTTTCCATAAAGTAGTTTATTTCCTATAAAAATATAATCATTAGTTTTAAAGTGTGCGCTATTAGCTTTGTTTCTTTTCAAAGGTTTAGTAAAATTAGTGCCATGGAAAGCAAGTTCAACTTGCACTACTGTTACAGGTTAGAAAATTGATATCCATCATAACTTAATAGAAAAAGAATGGGACAGGGAGTCAGGAAATTCGTTTCTGTTCCTGTCTTCGCACTACACAGTGTAATGAAAACAAACCTGGCTTTGGAGCGTGGTAGATCTGGGCCCAAATCTTGACTTACCAATCACCGGCTATGTTGCCTTAGGCAAGTCACCTGTTTCCTCTCAGCCTCAGTTTCCTACAACAAAAAACAGGGATAATAAAACTACATTGTACAATTGATGTAAGGGTTAGGGGTAATTCATGTGTATATGTGTGTGTGTGTGTGTGTGTGTAATGTTTAGAATGATTTCAATTTTTACGTCATTATAATGATGTGGTTATACTAGGTAATTTCTAAGATTCCAAGAAAAGTCAACATCTCTTGAACTTGGACCTCAACGACAGATTTAAGTTTACTCAGCATAGAATACACTCCCAACACATTCTGAAGTGAAATTGAAAAGTCAAGATGTAAGTTCTCTTTTTCATTTTGTCATTGTATTCTAAACCACAATACCCTAAACAAATCAAAGCATTAGCTGTTTACAACTTGCCAAAGTCATTGCTAAGTTTCAATCAGGATTGATTCCTTATCTCTCTCTGTAAAAGCCTCTTCTAAATATTGACATATCAATGCTAATTTTTTATTTTTCATCTGCTCTGTTAGACCATAGGAAATGTGTCCCAAGCATACACTCTGTTATTGGTGGTTGAAAAGTTTAATGCCTTACAATAGAACTGGTGACTGTGTAATATGCTGTGATGAACCCCCAATCTAGCACGAATGGATAGTATTCCCAGTAGTGGAAGTGGTGCTAGGGTGGAACAAAAGAACCAAAAGATGATTCCAAGCCTAAAGAATCTCTGCTATGAGGAAAGGTTTAAGGAGTTGGTTTCCTTCTTACTGGGGAAGAGTTCCTCACTGACACCCAGAACCTTCTGAAATGATGAATAAGAGGTTTGGAACTGATAACCTCTTCTAAGAGGAGAAGGTAGCCACAAGAAGATTCAGTGAGCACCCCTAATATTGGAAGTATAAGTCAGCTGGCATCAGGCATCAGAGATTTTTCTCCATTTCATTTCAGGAATGTTGTAAATCCAGAGATGATTCATCACATAACTCTGTTAATCATGCCTCGTTTCTGAAAATCACAGAATTTAAATTCAAATGAATGGGACTGAGGTTTTAGAGAATTGGAGTTTGGGTTATCAGAATGCTTTTATAGCAGGTTAGTAGAGTACTTTTCTTAAATTCTATAGAATTCTTTTGTTTTTCAACTCTTTCAATTATTCATCAAACATGTAGAACCCCTTTTCCTCTCATTAAATAGGAATAGAGCTAGGTTATAAAAAGTATAATCTTTACAATTCAATACAAGCATCAAATAGCCCAGAATTTGAATTCACATCAAGGATGTTGACACAGAGGAAAGACATGAGAAAACTATGAAGTTAACAAGATTTTGTAGACCAGTAATGTCACTGAAGCCAAAAGTCACTTTCAAAATCCAAAGTTATCAGATCATTGTTCAAATCTTCTCTTTTTCTATGAAGAGATATCCTTGGTGATCACAAGGGTTTAATAAATAAAGTCCCTCACAATTAAATCACCTTCCACATCTTTCAAAACAATCTGCCATTCATTAGCTCTTTTGATTTGTTTACGCAATGCTGTGAGGTAGCAAAGTAGGTGTTATTATCCCTTCCTTACCTGCCAAAAATGGCACCATTAATCAATCCCAGAGGAGGAACTAGCTTGGTAATTCCACCCTTGTCACTTTCTCACCTTTTACACCCTATAAGCCTATCTCATAGCTTTCCAGGTGGTTCAAAGAGAATCCAGATATTATAGTGCTTTAAACTAGATATAGTATTCTGCTAATGTGGCTCTTTCCTGTAATTTCCTACTCTCTCTCTCTTTCACACACACACACTCATACACACACACATACACAACTATACTGTCATAATGACTTGTGCAAAGAAGTGTGTGGTGACCATGACTGAAGAGTATATGTCCTGACAGATTTTAGAAGACAAAGTAATTTCTCATCTATTTTCTTAATTTTTAATTTCCCTTTCTATAATTCTCAGATTTTACCCCATTAATTTAACATGTCTGTATTCACTTTTTTGAAAGATACTAACTGGAAAACAACGTTTACCCACCTTCCTTTCTTGAAATGTTCCATTAACAGCTAACTTCACTTCCTCTGTGAGAATTCCTTTCTGTTTGTCTAGAAAGGCCAAGAAACTGTAGAGATAAGCATGTCATTTTATCTAAGAACAGGATGGGATGGACACTGTTTGATCACTAAGCATACAGACTCTGCTATTTATAGATATAATTTTTGCTTTTATTAGATAGGGATTAAGAAAACAGGAAAGTTTCAGTATCTAATTTTTAACTCTATTAAGTTTTACATATTGAGTTGTATTTGGTTCTTAAATACAATGTCCAGCTTCCCCCTACAGTTGATGCTACCGGAACACCTGTTCCACGACCCCACACTGTCTATCACCTGAAAATTCAGTGCATTCTAAAGTCTTCTAGGATTCATTCTGACTATAGAAAACAGAGGTCTGTGGAGCTACAGTCCTTTGAAAAAAATCACAATGAACTAATTCTGAAGTAGCTAGTATACTGAATTTTGGCAAAAGAGTATTGCATATTTTATATGGGAAATATTTATATGTGCGTATACGATAAGCAAGAACAAAATTGTTAGATTTATTAGCAAAATTAGGAAAATATTATCTATATATCTTTATAAAATTATTTGCAAAGAAATATAAAATTTTCTAGCATGTACTGTGCACTTACTAGTGACAGGTACAACAATAAACCTAAAGGGTAACTATCATTTTGTTCATTTTTTTACAGGTAAAGAAATTGAGGTTTGCTGAGATACTGTAAATTTCCCAAGGTCGTACAGCCTGTAAGCAGTGGTCTTTGTAAATGATAACAGTCAATGCAAATAAAGTCAGTCAAACCCCAGGACCCAAGCTCTTAATTACCACGCACTGTAGTGACCACATTACCTACACCTGTAACTAACTTGCCTCAGACGCTCACTGTTATGGATTGAATGGTGTCCCTCCAAAACTCATTTATTGAAGCTTTAACCCGCAGTACTTCAGAAAGTGACTTTGGAGATAGGGCCTTTAAAAAGTTGATTAAATTAAAATGAAGCCACATTAGTGTTGGGCCCTAACCTAAACTGACTGGTGTCCTTATAAGAAGAGGAAATGTGGACACACAGAGAGACACCAGGGATACATTTGCACAGTGACGTACTCCAGGCCGCTTGGCTTGTAAGTGATCAGGCTGAGACTCATATCTAGGTCTTAAGACTTAAAATTTTTATTTAATCAAGTAACAAGTTAAATAGCACTAACCATTGTGTCATACCACAATCTTGACCCATTAGACAGAAAAAAAGAATAAAGAAAAGAACAATAAGTATGAAATCAGAGAATTCACAGGTATGGGAATGAATTGCTAAAATGTAATTGGAAAAGTTAAAAATGTAAGTCTCATGTTAGGTGTTATGGTATTCCAGTAGATTCCATAATACTCCCCACATGAAAACAACAAATATTTACTAAATGCCTCCATTCACCTGGCACTACGTAAGAGCCCAGAGTTAAACTTGTCAATAAAACAGATATGGTCTCTGACCTCTAAGAAGTCATCATCTAGTGGAAGAGGTGGAAAATAACCATACAAAACGTTGTTCAATTGAATCTGTGAAAGTGGTTTTAAAAAGATGTCCATAGAGTAAAGCTAGCATATAATACAGATATTCAGCCTCTAAAGGTGGATTTCTTGATGAAATTAGGCTTAATTCTAAAAAATGAGCTGGGATTAAAGAGATATATAGCCTCATCTATCTGAAAAATTCAGCTAATCAGAATCAATCATTCCTTAATTATGAGAACCAAAATTTTGCTCTGGTAATTTATTTTACCTGACATTTTTGTTTCTGCTGTATCACTATTTAGTTATCTAACACTATGGGGGGCAGGCACTGAAATTAAAACTGAATATGGAAATTATTTTTGCATTTGGTGGGTTTTTGGGTTTATTTTGAGTGATGCCTCCCATGTTAATGATATTAATGCATTCCATCACCAAATCCTTGCTATTAACTGCTCTATTTAAGAAAATATTTTTTCACATCAACAAAACGAAAAGACGACCTAACAATTGGGAGAAGATATTTGCAAACCATACATCTGATAAGGGCTTAATCTCCAAAATATATAAAGAACTCATGCATCTCAACAACAAAAAAACTACCAACCCAATTAAAAAATGGGCAAAAGATCTGACAGACATTTCTCCAAAGAAGATATACAGATGGCCAACAGACACATGAAAAGATGTTCAAAATCACTAACTATCAGGGAAATGCAAATCAAAACTACAATGAGATATCACCTCACACCCGTCAGAATGGCTATAATTAACAAGACAGGAAACAACGTGTGTTGGAGAGGATGCGGAGAGAAGGGAACTCTCATACACTGCTGGTGGGAGTGCAAACTGGTGCAGCCACTATGGAAAACAGTATGGAGATTCCTCAAAAAATCAAGGATAGAACTACCATATGATCCAGCTATTAGACTGTTGGGTATTTATCCAAAGAACTTGAAAACACCAATTTGTAAAGGTACATGCACCCCTGTGTTCATTGCAGCGTTATTCACAATAGCCAAGACTTGGAAGCAACCTAAGGGCCCATCAAGGGATGAATGGATAAAGAAGATGTGGTATATATACACAATGGAATACTACTCAGCCATAAGAAACGATGAAATCCAGCCATTTGTGACAACATGGTCTTTGATGGTATTTGGATGGATGGACTTTGAGGGTATTATGCAAAGTAAAATAAGTCAGAGGGAGAAGGTCAAACACCGTATGATTTCCTTCATTAAGTAGTAGATAATAACAACAATAAACAAACACATAGAGACAGAGATTGGATTGGTGGTTACCAGAGGGGAAGGGGGGAGGGAGGAGGGTGAAAGGGATAATTCGGTACATGTGTGTGGTGATAGGTTGTAATTAGTATTTTGGTGGTGAACATGATGTAATCTATGCAGAAATAGAAGTATAATGATGTACACCTGAAATTTTTACAATGTTATAAACCAATGTTACTGCAATAAACAAAAAATTAAAAAAAAAAAGAAAATATTTTTTCAGAAAGTAATTTTAATAAAATTATCTAATATTTACAATTTATTTAATATTATTTAATATGTATTTAATCTAAATGTAATATTTAATATTATTTAATACTTAATATATTTAATAAAATTTAATAATTTTAATATTTCTGAGCAAGGAGCTGTAGGTAGTGGACATTTATTTGTCAACAACATAAACCTCAGAAAACACAATAATTAGATCTAGTCTACAGTATAAAATAGGCATTAATTTTTCTCTCACTACTAGATAGAAAATACTACTTACACTTCTGGGAGAAATATTTTAAAAATATATAGGAAATTATTTAAGAACTCTATGCAGTTACTAGCATTAATAAAGGCATTCATTTTATTATTGTACTTACAGAATAATTATATGTAAAATTTATTTTATTATAGAATAATAATATTTATAAAATAACATAGTACAGCACCAATTTGTACACAATATGTACATATAGAAATATTTATATACTGTTTATATTTTACATATTTGAACCTCACATTAACTCTTTAAGGTAAGCAGATAATATGTTATTTCCATTTCATGGTCAGTAAAACTGAAAATCAGCATGGTTGAATGATTTTCCTCAAATCTATTAGCCATAAGGAAAAGAGCTGTGATAAGAATTCAAGCCTCCTGACTCTTTTTTTTAATTTTTTTTCCACTCTTTCATATTTAAAAGAGATCTAAACACTAATTCAGTGAGAATAGAATAGGAAAGAAGGAGAAAACATGGAGAGACTACAAAAAAGATGCACGTATTCAGAAAGAAATAAAGAGAACAGAAGGGCACCAAATGCACTAAAAAAGAGAAATAATCAAATTTAAACCAATCTTGGTGATGAAGGTCAATACTAACATGTGTAAAATGCTTTACAAATTAGAAGGTTTTTTTTTTTAATACACATTCTCTTTAGGGCCTCATGCCCAAACCTGTGGAATAGGTTGGACATGTATTATTGGTAGCATCCCCATTTTACTGAAATTTAGAGAGATACAGGAACTTTCGCAAAGATACAAATAGTAGGTGGTAAAAGTTGTAATCAGACAGAAGTCTATTGAATCAAGATTCTGTTGTCTTTTCCCTATGCCCTGGGCTTTCCTAGCAATATGAGAGATGCTTGAAGATATAGATTTCATAATTTCATTAGGAAGCAAATGATGAGAAGGCTTTGAGAAGGTGGATCAGAAAACTAAAATACCTTCTTTATATCCTGAAAAGAGAAACAGAAATTAGTATGTATGCTAAAAGATACACCAGTTTGTTTTTAAATGGTAAGATTTCTGCTTCTGGCCAAGATAGAGTAACAAGGAAAGAATTTTTCCTCCCATCTGAAACAATGGAAAAAAATATAGAAAAACTACATGAAAAATAGTTTTCTGACATTAGACATCAGATAATGTAGGTCAGTCATTCCTAGGATAGGGAACAAAAACCAAGTTAGTCTTACAATGTCACAGCTTACTGTCTATATAGAGTTTCCAGGTTGTTGTACAGAAAGAGAAAACACAGATAGAGCCTAGCAGTCTCCCTGAGATGAAGATACAAAGCTGAGAGCTGGGGAGACCAAGGGAGATAAAATTCACATGGCATGGTACCAAGAGAACAGGCCTCCAGAGATCTGCAGCAAATTGTCAACCTAGAGTCTTCAACTGAGTACCAACAAGTAAATGTATGTGAGAAAATTACTCAAGGCTGGGGGAAAAAAATCACCCTAAGGATTACAAGGAACAATATCCAGTGCTTAAAGAGAGGAGGAGACCACTTGTGTTCCTATAAGTCAAAGGGGAAAACTTTGTCATTCAATTAGAGATCTGAAAAGAGTATTGCCCTAGAAGTGGAGCAAAATTAACCCCAAAGACTGCTTTGGATCCACCTAACAAAGCTTAAAATCAAGACTTGAAAGGGCAAACTATTTACAAGTAACTTAATCGTGTCCCAGAACAATGCTCAAGGACATTTGGAGGAATACAAAGACATTCATCACACAACAAAGTAAATACACAATGACTAGCATACAATCAAAAATTACCAGACAAACAAAGAACCAAGAAATAGAACCCTTAATGAGAAGAAAAGTCAATCAAAAGAAATTGACTGGACTCATGATTCCAGGCAAAATGAAGTAACTGGAACTAGAGTTATACTTCTGCCTGCAACAAATGAACAAACAACAAGCAGACAAAATATATGAAACAATGATTTTCAAGATACTGGACGTCAGTCTCTTGAAATGAAGACTGGTGATCCATGAGAGACAGTAAACAAACAAGTTGAGCCCTAAAATTGCCCCAGCTTACAGTCTTGAGAAAATTTCCAAGCCATAGAGCATGAAGGAGAGACTCAGGCACAGCCATGTAGACTCTCTGTGTTAAGGAGACAGCTGAGATTGAAAGGATACCAAGACAGTGGAAGTTCACAGGACACTAGAGATGAGAGAGCTGAATGGAGTGGCAACCTGAGAGATACGAACATCCTTTAAGTATTCAGCAGAGTACTGATCATCAAATGCATATGAGGAAACTATTCAAGACCAAGGAAAGGTCTACCTGAAATGATTAGAGAGAAGAGTACTCAATGTTCACACAGGGCCAGGAATAATGCCTGTTCCTACCACCCCCACTAGAAAACCTTAAAATTCATAAGGCATTGGGTAGAGTATTCAAAAGGGCCATATCGCAATAGTAGAGCATAATTAGCTCTAGACTAAATGTTCCTCTGGTCCTACCTAACAAATTTTAATAGCAAGACCCAAAAGAATTCACATGGTTTCCAACTAACTTAACTGTGTCCCAGGACAAAATTTAAAATTATTTTTAGAAATACAAAAATATTCACTATTCAATAATGTTAAACTAATAATGTCTGGTATTAAATACAAATTTACTAGGCATGCTAAAGAAGCAAGAAAATAGTGGAGAGAAAAAACAATCAATCAAAAAATAACTAAAAACTGTCACAGATGTTAGATTTATCAGACAAGGACATTAAACAGTTATAGCTGTGTTGCATATGCTAAAAAATGTAAAAGGACATCAAAGGGAAAGAAGGCAATTCACAGATAGGTGAAAAGGAGCAAATATTTAGAAAACAAGTGCTTTTTTGGCCACATAGAAACAGAAGAACATAGAAGGGAACCCAACAAATAGGCTTTTCTAGGTTACAGCTTGTGTAATTACCATCACAATCAGGATATAAAATTTTCCATCACCACAAAGATCTCTCTCATGCTACCCCTGTATAGTCACATCTACTCCCCATCCGACAGCCACCCTTACCCCCTGGCAACCACTAATTTGTCTTTCATGTCTATGATTTTGTGATTTTGAAAATGTTATATAAGTTGAATTATAGTATATGAATTTTGGAGATGGGTTTTTTTCACTCAGCACTCTTGGCTAGCTGTCATTTATTAGGTACAAAACATTTAGACTGGCAAAAATGTCCTCTTGGTGAGTTGATCTCTTTGTCATCATGAAATGATTCTCTTTATCCCTGGTAATATTCATTACTCTGAAACTTACTTTGATATTAATATAGCCACTTAAGCTTTCTTTTGATTAATGTTAGCATTGTATATCTTTTCCTATCCTTTTATTTTTAACCTATTTATATCTTTCTATTTAAAGTGCGTTTCTTGAAGGCAGCAAATAGTTGAGTCTTCCTTTTTTATCTAATTTGACAATCTCTATCTTTTAATTTACGTATTTTCATGTAATACACATATATTTATAATACATTTACATAGAACATATTAACATTTAATATATATATATTTTTACATAAAATATATAGATTTACATACAATATAGATCATCGATATGGTCAGATTTGAGTCTACCATCTTATTTGTCCCCCCGTGATTTTTTTTGTTCCCTTTTCCATTTTTTCTGCTTTTAGATGAATCAAGCATTTTATAATTTCATAGCATCTCATTTGTTAGCCTACTATCAATTAATCACTGGTTATTATCATTGTTGAAGGAGTTTTTTTAAAAGAGATTTAAATAATAAGAAAAATTCTCATATATTTACCCACGTAGTTCCCTTCTCTAGTGATTTTCTTTCCTTTGTGCAGATCCATATTTTCACATGGTATGTTTTTTTCTCCTACCTGAAAATGTTCCTTTAACATTTCTTCTAGTGCAGGTACGCAGTAAGGGGTGAATTCTTTTAACTTTTATATGTGAAAAAGTCTTTATTTCACCTTCCTTTTTAAAAGATGTTTTTACTGGGCATAGAGTTCTAGGTTGACGATATTTTCTTTTGATATTTTAAAGATGTTGCTCCACTGTGTTTTTACTTACATTGTTTCTGATGAGAAATCTTCCATTTCCCTAATCCTTATTATTCTGTATATAATGGAGCCCTTCTCCCCGCTGACTGCTCTTAAGATTTTCTCTTTCTATGCATGTTATAAAATAGTATTGAACTACATACATGCATTTAATCCAAGTCAAATTCCTAGTTTTGATTTTGTACTATAATTATGTAAGATTTAACTATTGAGGGAAATTGGGGGAAGAGTACACAGTACCTCTTTGTACCATCTTTGCAAATTCCTGTGAATCTATAATTATTTAAAAAAAACTTTTAAAAATGTAGATTACAAAATCTTACATTCTTTCTGTAAAGATAAGCATACACTTACTACATGACCCAGCACTCTCCCTCATAGGTATTTACTCAAGAGAAATTAAAACATATGTCCATACAAAATCTATAAAAGAATATTTATAGCAACTTTATTTATAATCACCAAAAAACAGGAACAATCCAAATGTGCCTCAAAATTGGTGAATGTATAAACAAACTGTTGTACATCCATATAATGGATTTCTACTCAAGAATAAAAAGAAATGAACTATTACACCTGCTACAACATGGATGAACATTAAGAGCATTATTCTAAGTGAAAGAAGCCAGACACAAATGTTACATACTATATGATTTCATTTATATGACATTTTTAAAGTGACAAAATTATAGGGGTAGAAATCAGATCAGACATTACCAGGGGCTGGGATCCAAGGGAGAGGATTGACCACAAAGGCACACACAGAAATATTTGGGGTGATGGAACTACTCTATATCTCAATTGGACCAGCAGTTACTTAAGTGATTGTTTGTCAAAACTCATGTAACTGCACACCCACAATTTTGAATTTTGCCTTTATAAGTTTTACTTCAGTAAAGCTGACTTTAGAAAACATTCACATTCGATATCATACTATTTTTAAAAACATTTACGTATTTACGTATTAAGAGAGATAGAAGCGGATTTACCAAAAAATCCTAACATTCGTTTTCGCTGACTGATAGAATTACTTATGATTTTTTATGTTTCTCTCTCTATTTTTCTTTTCTGATAAGTTTTTTGCACTAAGTAGGTATTATTTTTAACAACAAAAATGTTATTTTAAAAAATTAGTTAGATATTTTTAGGGCTAGATAGGACAAGGAAACTCATCCAGATCCCCGCTTTAGTTCACAGATGAAGACGTGAGGGCTAAGAAAAATAGAGTGATTTTTCTTAATGATTTAAATTTAAAAACTCACATCTTCAATATCCCCACCCCCTAAGCTATATGATCTAACTGCAAATGTCATGATTTATTTTGATGGGATGGGGATGATTTCATCCTTTCAAAACTTCCACTTCATAATGTCAAGGTAAAGTGTTTTGGGGTTCTCCTGGACCATCTCCTGTAGGTGGATCCAGACAGTGTCTGGACAGAGAAGATCAGTTCTCCAATCTGCACCATAGAAGACCAATAATTTTTTTGGAAATGTGTGACTTGCTAGCATTTTGACCTCAGACGAATCATGATAAGAGTATCCTCCACTTGAGAGGATTGTTGAGCAGATCAAGATCATTGTGTGAAAAAGCTAATGCAACTATTACTATTGGTAACAGTTCAAGTCATATATAGTGAAGGCTACTTGGGAACCAGAGGGAGATATAACTTAGAAGTTAAGTGGGTTTCTGGAGCAATGCTACCTGGGTTCAAAAACTGGCTTTTTTGCTGTGTGACCGGGGACAATTTACCTAAACTCTCTGTCTCAATTTCTTTACCACTAAACTGAGAATTGTAATAGTGATCGCCATGAGGATTACATGATATAATTCATATAAGCCTTTAGATGGTACCTGGCAAATGGAGAGCGCAGTGTTAGCTGTTATTAGAAATGTCTTCTTGTTATCCTGTTGAATACACTGAATTAGAGATCACCATGGGGATATCCACTTCTGGGTCTTTTAAAGTATTGAATAATTTTGTGGGAAGTGTCAAAAACTAGTGCCTAATTTTAGAGGCATAAACTAATAGCCTCCAGGGTAGAGGAGTCATTTCCCTATTAGTGACCCTTCCTTTGGACCGATTATTACACTCCAGGTGGTGAGGCTTTTGCAAGGAATTGCGTCACCCTCAATGAACAATAGCCACACATGGCTGGATGGACTGACAGGTCATTTGAGCCATGAAAAAGTGACACCTTTTCAAATAGGTCAGGAAATTAAATGGCTCATTCTAATCTCTTAAATTTTCAAATATTTTCCCTCTTTAAAAGAGAGGAAATGTTTTATAATCCAGCTAGGGATGGGGATGGGGGAAGTGCCTCTTCTTACTGTTATCAGTCCCACTTATGCCTCAAACTCGTTAGCAAGTTCATGCATGTAGGCAAAATGGTATTTGATGTGGAATTAGGAGGTCTGTGTTTTAATGCCAGTTCTCACTTTTAGCTGAAGTGAGATTGTGAACACAGATTAAATTCCTAAATTACTCATGAGGTGAGGCACATTGGGAAATGGACAAAAGGCACAAAAAAAAGGTAGACCAAGTAAACTGTACTAATCAAGGATATCAACGAACATAATAAGAATATCGCCTTCGCACAGAGGATTTTTAAGTTAGTGAAACTACTCTGCATGATCCTATAATGGCGGATACATGTCATTACACATTTGTCCAAACCCATTGAATGTATAGCATCCAGAGTAAACTCCAATGTAAACTATGGATTCTGGGTGATAATGATGTGT
This sequence comes from Ceratotherium simum simum, assembly GCF_057802395.1. Classification (NCBI taxonomy): domain Eukaryota; kingdom Metazoa; phylum Chordata; class Mammalia; order Perissodactyla; family Rhinocerotidae; genus Ceratotherium; species Ceratotherium simum. The sequence goes on from NC_141903.1 coordinate 29,151,803, forward strand.
GTCAGTGTAAGTTCGTCAATTATCATGGATGTACCACTTTGGTGGGGGATGTGGATAATGGTGGAGGCCATGCTTGAATGGGGTTGAGGAGCACATGGGAAATCTTTGTACTTCTGCCCAGTTTTGCTGTGAATCTAAAACTGCTCTAACAAAATAAAGTCTGTTAAATAAAAGTTTTTTAAAAATATATTGCCTTCAAAGGCAGCAATACTGGGAACATGGCAGCACTCAATATACAGGGAATTAATTTGATGACTCTTTTGACCAGAAAATTCTACCGTTAAGTTACTTAGGGAACAGCTGTGAAAAAAAGTAAAAAAATGAGATTTAGAGTCAAAAACTGGGTCTTGAAACTTATCTGTGTGATGTTAGACATGTTTATTTACATCTTTGAGTCCATTTTCTCATTTATAAAATACAAATAATATTGCCAACTACATATCAGTTTTGTCATGAAGATATAACTAAACTATATAAGTGGAAGGACTCCATGAGCTTTAAGGTGCTAAGCGAAAGCTAGCTGCTGTTCCTAAGTCCAGACTGGTATTGTGTGGCTTCATCAGATATGTTCACTTACAGGGCTAGCTCATTACATCTTGAAATCTCAAAAAGAGTGGGGGGTATGGGGGAGGTGGGAGGGAGGAGCTGATACTTTTTTTTTTTTTTTGCCCCTGGATTAATTAATATACGCAATTTTTAATTAAAGCTAGTCCTTAAAAAATACAATCTGTTGTCGTCTGGGTGTGGTTGCATTGTAAGATGCCACTGCTCTGAGGGTGGCTGGCAGCGGCACCAAGCCAAATCCATCATGGGTGTGGAGACATCCAGAATAATATAGTATCACTCCACCCTGTAGTCTTGTCGTCTAATTAACTGGTGTGCTCTGAAAACAACTCTTGGGAGTCAGAGTAATCTCTCAGAGTTGTGATGCAATGGAAAAATGACAGCTTACTAATGGTGGAAATGCAGACTATCCTCTGACGTGCGTTTTCTGGGAAGAGAGGCAAGTGGAGAGAATTGGACTCTACAATTCCCACGGAAGTTCACTCTTGATTCCTCGCCCACTTCTTTGAACCCGAACCCTAACCCTAACCCTAACCCGAACCCTAATCTCTACATTTCTGAGCTCAGCAAGAAGTACTTACATAACCAATACTGCTTAGCTCCAGTCCTCCTCTCCAAAGGGAAAAAAAACGAACATCATCTTAGGGCAAAATAGACAAAATAGATGTTTTTGCCAAAGCACACTTTTTCCTTCCATTTCTCATGGAATTGAGCAGTGAGGGTAGGGATGAGCCGTGCTAGAAAAGGAAAAAAGAATGAGGGAAAACCTGTCACATTAGGCCCTGACAAGAAAGCACACTCAGCCCTCTTGAGTGTTCAGTACCCAAAGAACCAGGAGTATATTTATTAACAGTCACAAATGTATCAAATCTGTGAACTGGAACGGGCCTTGATATATTCTAGTATATTCAAATATCTTCATTTTATCAGTAAGGCCCGACGAGAGGAAGCCATATATTCAAGAACAAACGGCTAGCCAGTGGCAGAGCAGGAACTCATTCCACTTCTCCTGACTCCCAGCCCCATGTGCTTTTCCCAAACCACCACTTATTCAAACACCAACTCACGCCTGAATTTGGGGACCGGCTCTTCTTTCGCCACCCAGTATTCCAGGGAACAAGCAGACTCATCTCACATACAGCATTTTATGTAATGGGTTTGTCCTCTACTTTACATTTTTATTAGCTTTATTCTATCTTAACTGGAGGCAATTTTGCTTCTCAGGAGACATTTAGCGACGCCTGGAGGCATTTTTGGTTGTCAGTTAGGGATTTTCTATGGCATCTAGTGGATAGTGGCCAGGGATGCTGTTAAACATCTTGTAATGGACAGGACAGCACCCCTCCTCCCCAACAAAGAATTATCCAGTCCAAAATACCAACAAAGATGTTCAGAAACCCTGCTCTATGCTTATTAGCCAGAATTAGCTTTAAAGCTTCATAAATTATCTTGGTGATTAGACAATTATCTTGGTGATTAGATTCTGGAACAAGGGACTCTGCTATAACCCAACAGGAGATAAGGGTAGTACTGATAGAAAAGCCAAGTCATACTTATTTTTGAATGATTTACTAGACTGGCCAGTTTCTCATTTCTGATTTTAAAAATCAAATCCTTACCTGGGTACAGAATGCATGAATAAACCTTGAATCCATCAACAACCCATTTTGGCCAGAGATAGGACCACTTTCAAGAAAAGATGTAGAGTACTGGGCGTTTTACTTTGGCCTTCTTTCTATCTCTTTCCTCCATGTTTTCCAATCATTATTTTGCCATTAGCATCTCCAAGGCTGAACTTCTCTGAGATCTAACTTCCAGACTCTTTCTTTCCAAGGACCTTCTTTGAATGGCTTCTCATCTGCTGAAACTTCACCACACTACCTAGGAATTCACAGTTCGTGCATTCTAAAGGTATATTTCTATTTCTGATGCTCTTCACTGTTAGAACAATGATCCACCTCAAATTTGCATTCCAAAGACTGCTTTCCTAATTTTCTCTCTTCTTGCTTCTTTAGAACTTTTCTAGGTGTCTCCTGTTCTTTCTCTGGGGCTTGCAATATTTCTGTCTTTGCTATATCTAATTCAATGCTTAAACAATAAAATTTGTTCAAATAAGATCTTGACTATAACCATAACATATATAAAAAATAAAGGTGGGCCGGCCCTGTGGCTTGGCGGTTAAGTGTGTGCTCTCTGATGCTGGCGGCCCGGGTTCGTATCCCGGGCGCGCACCGACGCACCGCTTCTCCGGCCACGCTGGGGCTGTGTCCCACATGCGGCAACTGGAGGGCTGTGCAGCTATGGCATACAACTATCTACTGGGGCTTTGGGGGGAAAATAAATAAATAAATCTTTAAAAAAATAAAAAATAAAAAATAAAAATAAAGGTGTTTGGTTTTCAAGTAGAGGTGGGAGGACCAGTGTGCCTCATGCAGACTCCCCCCCTTCATGACAAGCACAGAGATCATAACTTTTTAAATCACCAGTGTATATCTAGCTTCTAGCACAGGGGGTACATGCAAAAAAGTATATAAAAAAGATAAATGCACTATATATACATATTTATTGATCAAAATGAAAGAAGGAAAAGGCATAAACAGTTTGAAAATCACAATGATGCCAAGTGTGGACTTTTGTCCCCACTCCATTTTCCCCTATATCGCAAATGCTCTGAGGTGTGTTGAATCTAGTATCAGTTGAATAGTCCTCACGTTATGAAGAATTGTATCTTTCCCAATTGACCAGATTATTCAGATTTGCTGTCCCTTTCTTCTTATTCAAGTCCATTTCTCATTTTCCATTATTTCTATCAGAACTATTAATTCATTGTGCTTGCTTCAGCAGCATGTATACTAAAGCTATTCATTCATCCATTCACCGAGTCATCGTTGAGCATCAATTTCAAAATCTGTGAAACCTACTGAAGATGAATCAGATATATGCCTTGCTCTCAAGGATCTTATAATCTAATAGGATAGATAAGGCATATCCCCAATATAGGTCTACTTTGAAAGAAAAAGTGATGACTGCCACAGGAGTTTGGACTGCGAAAACTTACTATCTGTGGAAATATTAAGAAAAGATTTATAGGAGACATGAAATTTTACAAAAGCCTTGAGAGATGAATGATCTGAACACACATATATGAGGGTGAGGCTCAGAAGAAATATATTTGGAGGAAAAGTGATATTGTAGAGTTTAATTTGACTGCAACAAAAGGTGAATGAAAATAATGATAGATACAATTAGAGAAGGACATTGGGACAAAAATGTACAGGACACAATACCCAGATCTTGGATCTCATTCTGCTTTATTTCTTATGGCTTTTTCTACCTGATGGTTTTTAATACTAAATCTTTTATTTATAGGAAGTCTGTATACTGGGTTAATGTTCTATTAAAATAAACATCTTGGTTAACTATTCTGCTTTAAATTTTTACAATATACAGACAAATTTTGGCGCGTCAGATTGAAGAGAAATCTGATATACTTTCATGAGTTAGAGAATATAATCAGTGGAAATGGTTATCACTTACATATAATCAGTAAGAAGATATTGTTAAAACTTGGTCAAAGTTAACACAAATGACATTTAAAAATGGAATTGAGGGGGCCGACCCGGTTACACAGTGGTCAAGTTCGCGTGCTGTTTTGGCGGCCCAGGGTTCGCAGGTTTGGATCCCGGGCGTGGACCTACGTACCGCTTATCAAGCCATGCTGTGGCAGGCATCCCACCTATAAAGCAGAGGAAGAGGGGCACGGATGTTAGCCAAGGGCCAATCTTCCTCAGCAAAAAAAAGGAGGAGGACTGGCAACAGATGTTAGCTCAGGACTAATCTTCCTCACACGCACAGAAAAAAAAATAGAATTGAATAAGCAGTTTTACTGGAAATGAGTCAAGCTTTATGAATAATATTTTGAAAAAAGTAAAATGAAAAATTATGAAAATTGTTTAAAAAACTACAGCAAGCTTATGATTTTTAAATATACCTGTATATCTATATATCTGTATATATTTATACCTACCTTTCTCCATCTATGTATCCAAACATTCAGCAGTGATGACAGTTACTATGACAAGTGCAATAACGTATTGCTACTGCTAAGAAAATATATTGCCACATGCTACTTTTTCTTAACAATGCTGACTGCCTTGCTGATAACATCTGGTATAGGAGAAACAATGAAAGTGGAAATCCAGAGACACAGACTATACGTTTGACTCCTAATTACCAGTCATCAGGCCTTGGACAAGCTGCATTGTCCTCTAAGAACAGAGATTACTCATTTATGCCATATAGAGAATAGACCAAATGACTTCTAATTTCAAGTAATGACAACAATATTAATTTTGTCTTTTATGATGCCTGACACATCTATGAGAAATTGACCCACCCAATTTCTTTGAGAAAAGAGAAGCTCTAGGCTGTTCTTTGGGCATGGGGAGGCATGGCCACTAATTGGATGAGGGTGGGCATATAGTCCAACGGCAGTCAATCCATAGGCTAAGATTACTTTGCACAAAGACTTTTGCATAATAGAGGCAATGGATATTATTTTAGCTAAACAATCCCCCTTGCTGGCAGTTGAGTAATGTAATATGGAAAGAATCAACATGCTGACAAATGGAAAAAGAAATAAGATACAAAAAAGTAGCTGAGGCCAGGAGAGCAGTGGAGTCAGAAGAACTAGTGAAAGGGATGGCAAGAAAGTTCATTGTTCCCCGAGATGAAGGCAGGGGTGATAAGTATTGCGATTATATTGATACACCTCTCTGAAATATGGAATTCAAAATTGTAAAATTACTAAACACCAAAACAGGAATACAGCAGTCCAGCACACCTGAGTTTTCCCTTTATGGCTATGCACTGATTGTAATGAAATATCAAAACCTTGAAAAATAAAATTATGGTACCTTGGCTTTGTAGGTCCCCAAGCACATTCTCAGTCTCTGTATTGGATCACTTATTTGAATTGCTTTTGGTGTTGAACTGCTTTTGGTCTTGAACCAAAGCCTTTCCAGTTTTCCCCAAGGATCCCTCCTCCTTCTTCTCTCTTTTTTTAATTGTTGTAGAAATTACATAACATGACATTTACCATTTCAAAAATTTTTAAGCATACAGTACAGTATTGTTAAGTATAAGCACACTGTTGTACAGCAGATCTCTAGGACTTTTTCATCTTGCATCACTGAAACTGTATACCCATTGAACAATAACTCCCCATTTCCGCCTTCCCCCAGCCCCTGCCACCTATCATTCTACTTTCTGTTTCTATGAGTTTGACTACTTTAAATGCCTCATATAAATGGAATCATGCAGTGTTTGTCCTTCTGTGACTGTCTTATTTCACTTAGCATAATGTCCTCAAGTTTCATCTGTGTTGTAGCATGTAACAGGATCTCCTCCATTGTATGTATATACCACACTTTCCCTCTAGGATCCTTCTTTTTTATTGCCACATGTCATCCTCACAGTACCTTCCCATTACTAGAGGTAGCTTGGGTAAAACCTCTTCTCCTCGGAACCTAGAGAACTAAGAGAATGTTTTTCACCTGTCATCTGATTTAATGTTCCCCATAAACCTATGAGGTATTATCATCTCCATTTTAAAATTAGAACCTGAGGCTCAGAATCTTACCCCAAATCACAAAACTAGAGAGTGGCATAGATTGGCTTCAAACCTGGAAATGTGCGACCACAGAGGCCATGCTTTTGAGCTGCCTTCCAAATGTAAAGTTCCAACAGGCTGTGATCCCACACCTCTAACTGAAGACAATAGTGTAATATTTTCCAAAATACTTTCATATTCTCAGTCCATTGGATCATAAAACTATTTTACTTGTTCCTATGTGGGATATAAATGAGAAAGGTAATATCATTCCCATTTTGCAAAGAGGAAACTTAAGATTCCACCAATCTGGAGACTATAAAGCAAACAACTACAGAGGAAAGGACAAATGCTGTAGAGCCTGCCTCCTCCACTTACCAGGTATATGAACTTCCTCACATCACTAATAGGGAAGGAGAAATAATGACATTGATCTCGTAGAATCGTGTGAGCATTAACTTTAAATGAAATCTAGCCCAATGATTGGCAAATAAAATGTGTTCAATAAATGATTGTTCTCTTCCTCTTCCACCCCAGATCCCATCCACCCTCTTTTTAAGAATTAAATCGCACTGTCCTTAATATCCATCAAACTCTCCAAGGTCAAATTATAATGTGAAATGCATGAAGTATGATTCATCATAAAAGATTTGTTAAGATTTAAAGGATGCCATTTTATCCAGGACTACTTGTGTCTATTTATGCTCATTTGTTAATTTACTTCCACCCCTCCTTGTTCTAAAAAGCATTTGAAGCAGACAACTCAACTCTTAAATCAAATTGCCTGGATATAAACAGTGACATAAAGATGAGAGAGCTTACTCTTTCGGCGGTCTCCCAAGGAAACAATTGCCTATAGAAATGAAAAGAAGTGCTAAGGTACAATGATCTGAAAGCCAGACACATTTAGAATTGAGTGCTGATTTCATCATCCAAAAAGCTAGATTCTAGGAAAGTTGTCCTATCTGAGCCTCAGTTTCCACATCTGTGAAATGAAGAAGTAGGGTAAGTTGATCTTTCATTTTCTTCTCTATTTTAAGATGCAGTGTTATGATGAGACCAGAGCACCAATCAGAGAATCTGCCCACTACCTTAAAATCAAAGTGGAGGAGAGTTCCAGCTGCTACAAGGATCCTTCCCTGTCCACCTGACTTCAGGAACTTTCCCTCCTCTGACCTTCTCTAGCATACACATATTGACTTGATCACCCATTTGACACAATACTTTAAAGATTAAATTATGAGTTCCTTTTTTTTTTCATAGCTGTGTATCAAACAGGGAAGAGTCAATGCCTTATACACTTCCATAATCACAGAGTATCTAAAGCAGTGAATACTTGCTGATAAGGGAAACTTTTCATTTTTGTTCTTCCAAGATTTAAAAATTTAAATACCTTGAATGTGTTTACAATGATGAATGTCCCCTGGTCCACACAGAACAGTTTCTGTTATTAATGTTGGTGCCAGATATTATAAAACACTTTCACCTCAATTATTACATTTGATGCCTCCAACAGTCTCAAATCTTGCACATCATTATCCAATCTACATTTCTATAACATTATACAAGCAGGGAAGCATGTCAAGCGAAGAACATGGGCTTCAAAATTAGACATATCAGGTTCTGGGTCCTGAATCCACCATTACCAGCCATGAAAGCATCAGAAAATTGCTTAAAATTTCTGAGCTTTGGCTGAGATTAAACTATTTCATAGAATTCTCTTGAGGATTAATTAGATAATATTTGAAAATACTTAGGATTTAGTAGCTACTCAATAAATGGTAACTATTATTAGTTCCATAAAAAATTAAGGTATATAGATTAGGAAGGAAAACAAAAAACTGTCTTTGTTCACAGATGACATGATCATCTACGTAGAAAATCCAAAAGAATCAACAAAAAAATTCCTGGAACTAATAAGTGATTATGGCAGGGTTATAGGATACAAGTCAACACAAAAAAGTCAATCACTTTTCTATATTCCATCAATGAACAGTAGAATTTAAAATTAAAAACACAATACCATTTACACTAGTACCCACAAAAATGAAATTTATAGGTATACCTATACCTATTATACAGGTATAGGTATACCTATATAATATACCTAGCTATAATATACCTAAATAGGTACCTATTTATAGGTATAAATATAAGAAAATATGTACAAGACCTATCTGAGGAAAACTACAAAACTATGATGAATGAAATCAAAGAAGAACTAAATAAATGAAGAGATATCCCATGTTCATGGATAGAAAGACTCGATATTATCAAGATGTCAGTTCTTCTCAATTTGATCTATAGATTCAATGTGATCCCAATCAAGATTCCAGAAAGTTATTTTGTGGATATTGACAAACAGATTCTAAAGTTTATATGAAGAGGCAAAGGACCCACAGTAGCAAATACAATGTTGAAGGAGTAAAACAAAGTTGGAGGAGTGATGCTACCTGACATCAAGACTTACTATAAAGCTACAGTAATCCAGACAATGTGGTATTGGTGGAAGAACAGACAAATAGATCAATGGACAGAATAAAGGGCCCAGAGACAGACCCACATAAACATAGTCAACTGATCTTTGACAAAGGAACAAAGGCAATACAAAGGAGCAAAGATAGTCTTTTAAATAAATGGTGCTGGAACGACTGAACATCCACAAGCAAAAAAATAAATAAATCTAGGCAGAGGCTTTACACTCTTCAGAAAGATTAACTCAAAATGGATCACAGACTTAAATGTAAAATGCAAAACTATAAAACTCCTAGAAGATAACATAGGAGAAACCTAGATGACTGGGTACAGTGATGATTTTTTAGATTCAACATAAAAGACACAATCCATGAAAGAAATAATTGATAAGTTGGAGTTCATTAAATTTAAAAACATCTGCTCTGCAAAAGACAATGTCAAGAGAGTGAGAAGACAAACCAAAGACTGGGAGAAATATTTGTAAAAGGTATCTGATAAAGGACTGTTATCCAAAATATACAAAGAACTCTTAAAACTCAGTAATATGAAAACAATCTCATTTAAGAATGTGTCAAAGACCTTAACAGACACCTCAACAAAGAATATATACAGGTGGAAAGTGAGCATATGAAAAGATACTCCACATGATATGTCATCAGGGAAATGAAAATTAAAACAACAGTGACATACCATTAAATACCTATTAGAATGGCCAAAATCCAGAACACTGACACCAAATGATGATGAGGATGTGGAGCAACAGGAACTGTCATTTATTGCTGATAGGTACGAGAAATGGTACAGCTACTTAGGAAGACAGTTTGGCAATTTCTTACAAAACTAAACATACTCTTACCATACAATCCAGCCATACTGCTTCTTGGTATTTACCCAAATGAGTTGGAAACTTATGTCCACACAGAAACTTACACAGAGATTTTTATAGCAGCTTTATTCATAATTGCCAAAACTTGGAAGCAACTAAGATATCCTTCAGTAGGTGAATGAATAAACATACTGTGGTACATCCAGAAAATGGAATATTATTTGGCCTAAAAATAAATAAGCTATCAAGCTATGAATAGATATAGAGGAAACTTAAATGCAGGTTACTAAATGAAACAAGCCAATCTGAAAATGCTAGGTGTAGGATTCCAACTAGATAACATTCTGGAAAAGGCAAAATTATGGCGACAGTCAAAAGATCAGTGGTTGCCAGGGGTTGGAGGGTGGGGTTAGCTATGAATACTAGAGCAGAGGATTTTTAGGGCAGTGAAAATACTCTGTATGATACAATAATGATGGATACATGTCATTACGTGTTGGTCCAAACTCATAGGATGTACAACACGAATAGGGAACTATGATGTAAACTATGAACTTTGGGTGATTATGATGTGTCAATGTAGGTTCATCAACTGTAAAAAATGTACCACTCTGGTGGGGGATATTGATAATGGAGGAGGCTATGCATGTGGAGGTTGGCAAGGGGTATATTGGAAATCTCTGTACCTTCCCCTCAATTTTGTTGTGAACGTAAAACTGCTCTAAAAAAATAAAGTCTTAATTTAAAAAAAATTAAAAATTAATCTTACCTTATGACTTACATCCACAAAAATTTTCCAATGACTCCTCCCAGCTTCAGAATCAAGACCTTCCTAGTCATCTCTGCTTTTCAAAGTCCACATAATTCGGCTATGGCGTGTCTACTGGAATCTATGTAAATCTATGTGAGTCCTTTGACCTTAACAACATCCTACCTTATGACTGTGTCTTCTGATTCCTCCATTTGTCACTGCAGAAAGAGTAAGGATTTTAAAACTAGACACAGACAAAATGAGTTTGAATCCAGGCTCTGCCACTTCATACCCGTGGAATCTTATGGATTTCACTTAACCTAGCTCCATCTGTGAAAAGGTGATGGTAATATAAGAATTGCTGATAATAACTTATAGTGCTTATAACTCAGGGCCTGGCACATAGTAGGTACTCAACAGTTGATAGTGATGGTGATAATGAAAATGATGGTTTTCTGATCACTGAGCAGAGATGCAGAGAGTACAGAGAGTTTCTCTTTCAGTACTTCAACCAAGTCCAAACTAAACCAATATTGACTTATTCAGCTCACATGTATTTTTTCCTGAACTAGAGTACCTGATATCTGAACCACAAATTCTATCTCATGCTGCTGTCTTTATATAAATAAGACATTCACCAATCAGATGTCTTGTAAAATGTCAATAGAATTTAATGATTAGAAGTATGGATTCTGGAAGTAAATTGCCTAGCTTTGCATATGGCACTAACAAACTGTAAACTTCGGCAAGTTACTGTATCTCTCTTTGCCTCAGTTTATTCATGTATAAATTCTGAATAATAATAGTAGCTATCTCATAATTAAATGATTAAAATTAAATAAGTTAACACATATATAAAGTACTTAGAATCATTCCTGGCACTTAGAAGCTCACAATAAGTATTTGCTATTACTATTACTTCGTTCTTTGTTCTCTCCCCAACTCCCTCCCAAAACATGTAGCATTAGCTGGCCAAAGAGAGGGTCCTCAGTACTTAATGACTTGAAATATGATTCAATTTGGATTCACAAGGCTTAAAAAGAAAGACATTGACAATGCCAGAAGAGTTTGTGGAAACCAGCACAGTTTATACACTGTAGTGGGAGTGTGAATTGGTACAACCTTTTAGAAGACCAATACAGAGAGTCCCTGAATATTTTAAACACGTACATCTTTAATTTGTGTTAACTCCTTATGCCAATAGAATAATAGATCAAATGCACTAACCTGAATGTATGTTTGATAGTTGCATGGCTGTATATAAAAGAAAAAAGTAACTTAAACATATACCAAAAGGAAAAAAATGGTGAAATGAACCATAGAATATTCATGATGCAGCTATTTAGACTTGAGCCTATCAACTTTTGAATCCTAATTCTCCATTACTATAGCCAATCTCAGGAAATGTCTCCAGCTTCAATTCAATTTCTCAAGCCAAAAACCTATGATTCTAATCTGACTCCTTTCCATCTAATCTTTCAGTGAGGCCTACCAATTTTTCCTTTACAACATGCCCTGAATTTCTCCACTGTTACCAACTGAACCAAGCCACTGCCATCTCTCGTATGGACTGCTGCTCCAGCCTTTTCATCAGTTTCCTTGCTTCCATTCTGACCCCCATGCCAATCAATTTTTCACACAGTAGCCTGAGATACTTTTGATTTACAAATATAAATCAGATCAATTAAACCACCTTCTTAGAACTTCTGATTGTTTTCCGTCAAATCTCACATGTGGAATTAGATCCAAACTTCCAGCTGTGGCCAGGAGATGCTGATGATTCTTTTCAATGTCAGCTTATACTATTGTTTCTTCTCCTCACTTATTATATTCCAGCACCATCAGCCCTCTTCCTGTTTCTCCAACGTGCCAAGCTCATTCCTACCTTAGGATCTTGAACCAGCTTAGCCTTCTGCCTGGAAAGCCTCTCTTCTAGATATGTGAGTGGTTGACTCCTGTACAGGGCTCAACTTAATTTTTTTTTTCAGACAGATCTTTCTTTACAACCAAATCTAAAGCACATCCTCCATCTACTGCATCTCTAATCCCAGTCATTTTCATGACACAGTTTATTTTCTTTGTAGAATAATCACTATCTGGAATCTTCTTATTATTAATCTGTTTATTTATTTACTATTTGTCTTTCCCACTAGAATATAGGCTCCATAAAGCAAGGACCTCACCTAAGAAAGAACTCTGGGTTCTTTTTCAGATTTTACTCCATGAAAATGTATTTCGTGATTATTGCTATTGTTATTGTCACTATCATTATTATTATTATTTATTATCTGACTTGAGATTTTCCTCTTGGTTTTCCCTATTTCAGAGCGAAATAAGAGCATTCCTTTACATAGATCTCATAAATCATAAATATAACTTTTTGCACTCTTTTTTTCTTATTCCCCCATTTAAAAAATAGTAAACCTATTAATTTTGTGCTGATGATTTTTATTTTTCCTCGTATCTTCTCATCATATCACATTCCCAGCCCTCTTTTTATAAACTGTAATGTTTTTATAGCAATAGGACTTAAAGTATCATTAAAATCTGTGTCAGTCATTTATTCTGAGTCATTTATCTCATTTAAATACCCTCAACAACCTGAAGAGGTAGGTATCATGCTTATTTTGTGAATAATTGTTAACATTTGTCGACTGATTATTCTGTACCAGGCACTGTTAAAAGTGTTCTTCTTATGTTAACCAATCTTCATAACAAATAACTAACTAACCCATTTTACAGATCAGGAAGCCAAGGAACAGAGAAATTAATTAACTTGTCTGATATTTTACAGATATTGTTAATAGCAACATCAGGGCACAAACCCAATTTATCTGACTCTAGCCTCATATTCTTAATTTCTATATTATATATTGCTTTCACATATGAATAAATTTCTTTTGGGAGAGTTTGAAGAGTTTGAGAGTAAGTTGCAGAATGAGATTTGAATAAAGAACGCATACTGTGAACCATTAAGCTGTTTTGTTTATTCCAAAGAGTTAAGCGCCAGAGTCAAGATCATGAAATGTTGCATGACTAGAGAAATTGTTAGAACCTGTTTCCCATCCCCCAGACCACTGGTTGTTTTTTGTTTTTTCTGTTTTGTTTGGTGAGGAAGATTGGCCCTGAGCTAACATATGTTGCCAATCTTCCTCTTTTTGCTTGAGGAAGATTGTCCCTGAGCTAACATCTGTGCCAATCTTCCTATACTTTTTGTATGTGGGACACTGCCACAGCGTGGCTTGATGAGCGGTGTGTAGGTCTGCACCTGGGATCCGAACCCATGAACCCTGGGCCGCCAAAGCAGAGCACGCAAACTTAACCACTATGCCACTGGGCCAGCCCCCTGATTGTTCTTTTTATTTAACTGTCCCACTCTGTTCTCTACTAAAAGTTTCTCTCTTCATAGGCTTGATTAGAAATCCTGTGGCTGTTCACTACTCACTGCTTACACCCACCTTTGTCCCAGCAAATGTGAACAAAAACAACCGGCATAGAAAGGGAACTTCAGTGAGAAAATGTAGTCACAGGAACACAGGGTGACAAACTTTGCTGAGAAGAAGCAACAGCACTAATACTTATCCTTGATGGAGCGCTACCCATATTCCAGGCACTTTGCATGCATTATCTCATTTAGATCTTCGCAAGAACCCTGTGAGGTAGCTAGCATTATCTCCATTTCCAGATAAGGAAACACAGACTCACAGAATTTAAGACTTGCCCAAGGTCACACGGTAGAAGTGAAGCACCAGAATTTTGAATATGAGTTTCCCTAACCATGAACCACTTTTAAACACTACACACATGGATTCCTAAACAAAATTAGGATGGAACTTTTCACTGGAGTCCTATTTTCAGCCTGTTTGTCAATGGATTTTTAAATTGTAATATGGGCAATTCAGCTTAGTAAATCACACAGGAAGAATGCTGGATATGGGAGGATTCAGAAGTCAATGAGGGCATCCTGAGAGAGATGGTTTCTATTCTTACATAACCCAGGTGCATAAAATGTTCCCAGCCCAGACACACCACGTCAATGCTCTCACTGGATTACGCATTCAAACCTGTCATTCTCAATATTGTTATGGTATCATGGCAACTGATTCAAATCAGAATTCCTACATTTTTATTCTTGCCAAACAGTGGAATGAGTGTCTCACCATTGTCAGAACTCATAAAGTCCTTAGAGTTCATCTAGCCCAATCTCTTTCATTGGATAGATTAAGAAACTGAAGCCCTACTGACATTAACACATGAGGTAGGAATGTGGATGAATCTCAAAGACAGTATGTGGAGTGAAAGAAGCCAGACACAAGAGACTACATGGGCCACTACGTGATATTTTTATACAAGAAAAATAAAGTGAATTAAGTCTGTTAAAAAAAAAAAAAAGACTACATAGTATATCATTCCTTTTACATAAAATTCCAGACAGATAAAACAAAACAAATCTGTGGTGATAGAAGTTCACATAATGGCAACCTCTGTGGCTGGGGTAAGAGGCATTGCCTATAAAGAGGCACAAAGAAACCCTTAAGGCAGTAGAAAAGTTCTATACGTTGATCTGAATGGTGATTACACAGATATATTCATACATAAAAATGCATCAAACTGTGCACTTAAGATTTGTAAATTTTAGTGTATGTAAATTTTATATAAAAAGATAATGAAAAGAGAAAATAACTGCCTGTGTACTAAGACGCCTGTCTGAATCTTATCTTTCATTGAATAATAACCAGAGATTACTTTGTGGTACATTTGGAATTACATTTAGGATTGCAGACATAGCAAATTGCTATGTAGAACAGGGAAGAAATTTACTCAAGATCATGTAAAGGAAAGAGCTAGGCTTGGATTTTACATTCCAAGCCATAATGGTGTAGAAATACCTAGAATTATAAAGAAGTTGTGGTGGAGGCTCCTGCAATACTCTGGAAAAAGCACAGTAGAAAGAGTATTGAGTTTGAAGCCAGATAATTTGCATTGCAAGATCAACTTTACCACTATTTGTATAAATTACAATGTTTGTCACATGGTAGGCATTCAATTTATTTTTAAGGGGGTGAGTGAAAGGATGATTGAATGAAATATGATATATCATTTAACCTCTCTGAATTTAGGAACAATAAAGATGAAAATATTTTATATATTCTAAAACAGTAACCTTTAAAATATGTTCTCTAGTAAACTAAGTATTTACAATTGTATCATGAGAAAAAAAGATTTTTAGAGTCAGATGTGGTTTGCCAATCTTGGTTGAAACAAATTAAATAACCTTGCTTGACTGCAGGACTTCTTTCAAATGCTAATATGTACATGAAATTCCTAGAGCTAATATGTACATGAAATTCCTAGAGAAAAATAAAGTATACATCATTTTCTAAAATCATTTAACCACTGAATTCTCATTAGTTTGGAATATTATTAAAATGTCACAATACAAAAATGTATTATAGAAGTGAAGAGTCATATCTTTTTAAAGGATGAGTGGAAATGTCAAACTTTGTCAATGATACTCAAAATAAAAGTAAGTGAAATAAGATGAAATTTCACTTTTACTGACTCCCAAACACAAATTTAAACATTTTTTTTTATTATTAACTTTAAAGTATGTGATGTCCTAAAGCAGAAATAGTTAAATATATTTGGGCGTTTATTACATATGAAGAAATGAAACATATGACCACAATGGTACAAATAATTGGAGGGAGGAAATGAAAATATACTATTGTAAGGTTATTGCATAATAAATGATTGGAATAATATTTAATCATAGACTGTGAAAAGTTAAAATGTATATTGAAAACACTAGAGTAAAACTGAAAAATTTTTAAAGAGGTATAACTAATAAGCAGTAGTAGATATAAAATGGAATTATAGAAAAATACTCACTTAATCTGAAGATAGCAGGGAAAGGAGAAAAAGAGAACAAAAAACAGAGGAGAGAAAAACATTTTAAAATATGTAGGATCAGTAGAAGAAGGGAAATAATAAAAATCAGAGCAGAAATAAATGAAATGGAGACCAAAAACAATAGAAAAATTAATAAAACCAAGAGCTGGTTCTTTGAAAAGATCAACAAAATAGACAAACCTTTAGCTAGACTCACCAAGAAAAAAAAGAGAGAAGGCACAAAAAAGTAAAATCAGAAATGAAAGAGGAGAGGTTACAACAAACACCTCAGAAATACAAAAGATTATAAGAGAATACTATGAAAACTATATGCCAACTAATTCTGACAATCTGGAAGAAATGGATAAATTCTTAGAATCATACAACCTTCCAAAACTGGATCAAGAAGAAGTAGAGAATTTGAATAGACCAATCACCAGTAAGGAGATCGAAACAGTAATCAAAAAACCTCCCCAAAAATAAAAGTCCAGGACCAGACGGCTTCCTGGTGAATTCTACCAAACATTCAAAGAAGACTTAATACCTATCCTTTCTCAAACTCTTCCAAAAATTGGAGGAGGGGGAAGCTCCTCAACTCATTCTATGAAGCTGACATTACCCTGATACCAAAACCAGACAAGGACAACACAAAAAAAGAAAATTACAGGCCAATATCACTGATGAACTTCGATGCAAAATCCTCAACAAAATACTAGCAAATCGCATACAACAATACGTTAAAAAGATTATACACCATGATCAAGTGGGATTTATTCCAGGTATGCAGGGATGGTTTAACATTCGCAAATCAATCAACGTAATACACCACATTAATAAAATGAAGAACAAAATCAGATGATCATCTCAATAGATGCAGAGAAAGCATTTGACAAGATCCAGCATCCATTTATGATAAAACTCTGAATAAAATGGGTATAGAAGGCACGTACCTCAACATAATAAAGACCATATATGAGAACCCCACAGCTAATATTATCCTCAATGGTGAAAAACTGAAAGCTATCCCTCTAAGAACAGGAACCAGACAAGGATGCTCACTGTCACCACTCCTATTTAACATAGTATTAAAGTCCTAGCCAGAGCAATCAGGCAAGAGAAAGAAATAAAAGGGATCCAAATTGGAAAGGAAGAAGTGAAACTGTCACTATTTGCAGATGACATGATTTTATATATAGAAAACCCTAAAGAATCCACCAGAAAACTTTTTAGAAGTAATAAACGAATATGGTAAAGTTGCAGGATACAAAATCAACATACAAAATCAGTTGCATTTCTGTACACTAACAACGAAGTAGCAGAAAGAGAAATTAAGAATACCGGCCCCATTTACAATTGCAACAAAAAGAATAAAATACCTAGGAATAAACTTAACCAAAGAGGAAAGATCTGTACAATCGAAAACTATAAAACATTTCTGGAAAGAAATTGAAGAAGACACAAAGAAATGGAAAGATATTCCGTGCTCTTGGATTGAAGAATTAACATAGTTAAGATGTCCATACTTCCTAAAGCCATCTATAGATTCAATGCAATCCCTATCAAAGTTCCAACAACATTTTTCACAGAAATAGAACAAAGAATTCTAAAATTTATATGAAACAACAAAAGACCCTGAATAGCTAAAGGAATCCTTAGAAAAAGAACAAAGCTGGAGGTATCACACTCCCTGACTTCAAAATATACTACAAAGCTATAGTAACCAAAACAGCATGGTACTGGCACAAAAACAGACACACAGATCAGTGGAATAGAATCGAAAGCCCAGAAATAAACCCACACATCTATGGACAGCTAATCTTTGACAAAGGAGCCAAGAACATACAATGGGGGAAAAGAAAGTCTCTTCAACAAATGGTGTTGGGAAAACTGGATAGCCATATGCAAAAATGAAAGTAGATCCTTACTCTACACCATACACAAAAATTAACTCCAAATGGATTAAAGACTTGAATGTAAGACCTGAAACTGTGAAAGTTCTAGAAGAAAACATAGGCACACGCTTCTTTCGACATCGGGTCTTAGCAACATCTTTTTCAAACACCACGCCTGACCGGGCAAGAGAAACAATAGAAAAATAAACAAATGGGACTACATCAAACTAAAAAGCTTCTGCACAGCAAAGGAAACCATCAACAAAACGAAAAGACAACCTAACAATTGGGAGAAGATATTTGCAAACCATACATCTGATAAGGGCTTAATCTCCAAAATATATAAAGCACTCATGCATCTGAACAACAAAACTACCAACCCAATTAAAAATGGGCAAAAGACCTGAACAGACATTTCTCCAAAGAAGATATACAGATGGCCAACAGACACATGAAAAGATGTTCAAAATCACTAATTATCAGGGAAATGCAAATCAAAACTACAATGAGATATCACCTCACGCCCGTCAGAATGGCTATAATTAACAAGACAGGAAACAACATGTGATGGAGAGGATGGAGAGAAGGGAACTCTCATACACTGCTGGTGGGAGTGCAAACTGGTGCAGCCACTATGGAAAACAGTATGGAGATTCCTCAAAAAATCAACGATAGAACTACCATATGATCCAGCTATTCCACTGTTGGGTATTTATCCAAAGAACTTGAAAACACCAATTTGCAAAGGTACATGCACCCTGTGTTCATTGCAGCGTTATTCACAATAGCCAAGACTTGAAGCAACCTAAGTGCCCATCAAGGGACGAATGGATAAAGAAGCTGTGGTATATATACACAATGGAATACTACTCAGCCATAAGAAACGACGAAATCCAGCCATTTGTGACAACATGGATGGAGATTGAGCGTATAATGCAAAGTGAAATAAGTCAGAGGGAGAAGGGCAAATACCGGATGATTTCCTTCATTAAGTAGTAGATAGTGACAACAATGGACGGATACATAGAGACAGAGGTTGTATTGGGGGTTGCGAGAGGGGAGGGGGGAGGGAGGAGGGTGAAAGGGATAATTCGGTGCATGTGTGTGGTGATGGGTTGTAATTAGTATTTTGGTGGTGAACATGATGTGGTCCATGCAGAAATAGAAGTACAATGATGTACACCTGAAATTTTTACAATGTTATAAACCAATGTTACTGCAATAAACAAAAAATTAAAAAAAAAATAAAATAAAATAAAATATGTAGGAACATGGTAGATCCAAATCCAATATTATCAATATTTACATTAAACATAACTGGTCTAAATACCCCAATTAAAAGGCAGAGATATTCAGATTGAATAAAAAGCGAACACTCAACTAGACAGTATCTAAAGCTAATCCACTTTAAATACAAAAACATATGTGGAAAAATATATATAATATAAATATCAATCAAAAGAAAGCTGCAGTATCTATATTAATATCAGACAGATTACAGAACAAGAGATATTACCAGGAATAGAGGGATATTACATTAAGAAAAAAGGATTAAATTACCAAGAAGACATAATGTTAAATTTGTATGTACCTAACAACAGAGTGTCAAATACATGAAGCAAAAACTGATAGAACCTAAAGGAGAAATAGACAAATCCCAAATCGAGTTGAAGATTTTAAAAGTCTTTTCTTAGTGCTGGAACAAGCAAATGAAAATCAGGATAGAGATAGAAGACATTAACATTATCACCAACTTGGCCTAATTGAAAGAGAACATTCTGCTTAACAAGAGAAGAATTCACATTTTCTTTCAAATGCATGTGGAACGTTCACCAAGATAGAACATATTATGAGCTATGAACAAATCTCAACAAATTCAAAAGGATTTGAATCATGCAAGAGATTTCTCTCTGTATTAAAAACTATAAGACATTGCTGAGAGAAACTAAAGACCCAAGCAAATGGAGAGGTATTCTGTGTTCATGGATCAAAATACTCAATATTCAAGATGTTAATTCTCCCAAAACTGGTCTATAAATACAATGCAATCTCAATAAAAAGGCAATTTATTTTAGTGTGAAAATTGACATGCTGATTTCAAAGTTTCTATAAATTCAAAGGATATTGAATAGCCAGGACAATATTTAAAAAGGAGAATAAATTTGGAGGATTTAAACTGCAAGATTCCAAGACCTTCTAGAAAGCTACAGTAATTAAGACAATATGAATTTGGTGCAAGGGTTAAAAAAATAGACCAATGGAAAAGCATAGTGAAACCAGAAAATCTCTTATGACCTAATAAGAAAAAGAAAAAGAACCCAATTAATAAATGGGAAAAGACTTGAACACTTCAAAAAAGATAATATCCAAGAGGCCAATAGGGATATCAAAAAGTACAAAGCATTATAAGTAATCAGATAAAAGCAAATTAAAATCACAATGAAATGTCACTATACACGCACCAGAAGAGCTAAAATTAAGAGGACTGACAATGTCAAATATTGGGGAGTATATTGAGCAACTTGAACTCTCATACATTCTTGATGGAAGTAGAAATTGGTTCAACATCTTTGGAAAACTATTTAGCAATATCTCCTAGAGCCAAACATTTGCCTACCCTATGACACATCCACCAAACATATAGGTATAAACTCAAGAGAAATGAACATGTATGTCCACTAAAAGATGTGTACAAGTATCTACATTAGCAGCTTTGTTCATAGCATCCCCAAATCAGAAAATTTCAAATGTCCATCAACAATAGAGTATATAACTAAATCGCAGTATAGTCATACAATGTAATACTACTTAGCAATTAATAGTAACATACATACATATATAAATAAACATAAAATAAATAAATAAACATCAAAACATTACATTGAGTGAAAGAAATCAGACACCAAAAAATGAATATACTATATGATTCCATTTATATTACGCTCAAGAATAGGTAAAACTAATATATTCACCAAGCTGTTAATTTATATGTACACCTTATTGCATATAAGTTATACCTTAAAAATATTCATGTACAACCAAGAAAATAAAGATAAACAAAATTCAACTTACCTAGAATCAAAATAAAAACTTCTAAACAATATATTGATCAAATAAGAAATTCACACAGAAAGAGGAAAACATTTGAACTGAGTGAGAAGCAAAAGATGCCTGCTTAGGAATGCAGGTGATAAGAAAAAGAAAAAAGGAAATTTACAGGCTTAAACATATGATTATGTTTTAAAAAGAAGGCAAGAACTGAATGATCTAGGCTTCAATCCCAAGAAACCTGGAAATGAATAGAAAATAAATCCTAAGAGTACTGAAAATAAAGAAGTAATAAGGAACAGAAATCGGTGAAATAGAAAACAAAGACACAGTGGGGAAAAGCAGCCGAGCCAAAGATTGGTTCTTTGAAAAGTTGAACAAAATGGATAAGCCCTAGCCAAACTGATCAAGAAAAAAAAAGAATAAAATCCCACAAATATCAGTATTAGAAATTAAAAAGACTTTACAAAATATTCTATGGACAGTAAAAAATATGTAATGAGCAATTATATACAACCAAATTTAATGAATTTGATGAAATGGAGAAGTTTCTATGAAAACTCAATCTATGAAATCTGATAGAAGAATAAGAAAAAAAATCTAAATTGTCTGATACATATTAAGAAAATAGAATCTGTTATTTATAAAGTTCCACAAGGAAAGAGAGAACAATCCCTAACTCTGCTTATGAAGCCAGCACAGCATTAATTCCAAAACTGACAAAGACATTATAAGAAAGGAAAATTAGACGCCAATCTCTTACAGGAACATAGATACAAAAACCCTTAACATAAGAGTGTGTGTGTGTGTGTGTGTGTGTGTGTGTGTGTGTGTGTGTGTGTTTAGAGGGATAGAGAGGGAGGGAGAGGATATATCAAAACTAAGTGAATTTTCTCCAAGCATGCAGCGGTAGTCTAATATCCAAAAATAAATCAATGTTATTGTCATATTAGCAAAGAAAAGAAAGAAAGCCATGTAATCAGATAACAGCAGAAATAGCCTTTGACAAAATTCAATACCTGTAAAAACACGTAGCAAACTAGAATCTCATAAAGAATATGGGGACAAAATTAAAACAATTATTATTCTCAATAGTGAAATATTAAAACTTTTACTAAGAATAGAGACTGAAGCAAAGATTTCTTCTAATAGCACTTGTATCCATCACTGTACGGGTGGTCCTAGTCAATGTAACAACGTAAGAAAAGGAAATAAGAGGCATAAGAATTAGAAAGGAAGAAATAAAACCGTCATTATTCACAGACAACCCAATTGTGTGCACAGAAAATCCAAAAGGATTGATAAGGGATTAGAATAAATATGTGGAGTTAGCAAGATTGCTGTATACAAGATAATTTAAAACATCAGTTGTAGCTCTATAAACCAGTACTAAACAAACAAAATGAGATTTAAATATGATGCCATTTACAATAGCATCAGAAACATCCAAATTTTAGGAATAAATATAATGAAAGATGTTCAAAACCTCTACACTGAAAACTATGAAAGAATATTTGAAAGAAATTAAAGCATACAGAAATAAATGGAATAATACAACATGTTTATGGGAAAAAAAAACCTCAATGTTGTAAAAATTTCAAATCTCCTTAAATTTAATATATAAATTCAACTCAATAGCATTCAAAATTCTAGCAAGACACTTTGTAGAAACTGAGTACCTGAATTTATATTACATATGGAAGTGCAAAGGGCCCAGAAGAGCCGGGGAGATCCTGAGTAGGAACAAAGCTAGAGGACTTCTACGACCAGATATGAAGACCTATTTTAAACTAAAATAATTAAGATAGCACAGTGTTGGTGCAAGAATAGACAAAATGACCAACGGAACAAAATGAAACCCAGACATAGATCCACACAAACAAATAACCTGATTTATGAAAAAGGCAACATTGAACTGTATTGCTATATTGGAGACGACAAGGTTTTTTCAATAAAGGGTGCTGAATCGATTAGATATGCAAGTAGGAATGAATACACACACACACACCATACATATACATGTACATATACAGTATATATACATACATATATATAATATACATACAAAGCAATTCCAGATTGATGATCAAAATGTGAAAGGCAAAACAATAAAGCTTTTAATGAAAACATAGATTTCCCTCTTGACATTAAAGTTTAATTTTAAAAAATATCTAACCATAATTTTTTTTAAAGATAAATGGGACTATATTAAAATTGAAAACTTCTGATCACTAAAACACCTTTACGAGTTACGAAGGTAACTGACAGGGTGGCAAGATATCTGCAATACATTCATTCATCAAAGGACACATAATCAAACTCATAAATCAACAAGAAAAAAAACAGGAAACTCAATTTTTAAAAAATTCGTGAACACACTTGTCACAAAAGAAGATACCCAGATGATCAACAAACATGAGAAAGCATTAATATAATTAGTCATAAGGGAAATGCAAAGTAAAATTACAATGAGATACAATTTCACACCTACCAAATTGTCTAAAATAAACAAGGCAAAAAAATACAAAATGTTGATGAGCACGTAGAGCAACCAGAACTCTTAAACACTGAGAATGTAAATTGCTATAAATACTTTGGCAAATTGTTTGGTAGTATCTGAATATATGCATGCCTTTTGACCCAATAATTCCACTCTTTATTATATTCCCAAGAGAAATGCGTACATATGGTCACTAAAATACATGTACTAGAATGTCTACCGCAACATTATTCACAATATCCGAAATCTAGAAACTTCCAAAATGTCCATTAGCTATAGAATGGATCTGGTATAGTCACATAATGGAATGCAATACGGCCTTGGGATTGAACAATATACAAATATAAGCACCAATTTGGATGTCATAAACATGATATTGAATAAAAGAAGCAAAACAATAGTTAAATACAGTATAATTCCATTTATACGCAATTCATCAAAAGGTGAAACTATTTTATAATATTATAAATCAAGATGGTGGTCACCCTTGATAAAGGCAGTGACTGGAAGGGAGTGTGAAGAAATAGTGGTTAAACAGCTATCTTTAGTTTTGGGAACCTAATTAAAAATCTGTTATATGCACATTTTATGTATATAATAAAACAATAAAAACTTATAAAAATCAACATTAGTGATGATAAACAGATTCTAACTTTGGAGAGGGAGTCACTTTGGAGTGACTTGACATAGGGATACTGGGATAACTGTTACGGAGGATGACTGAATGAAAAGTTTAATTTTTCTCTCAGAGCATATTAATTTTCTTTTTAATTTAAAATATAAAGAAAAAATGGATAAATATAAAAGATTGTTAACAAGTTAGACTACAATCAAGTTAACAAACTAAAATTGAATAGGTAATAAGGTGGACCACCTATAATTTCTGTAGTCTATGTGAATGAGATATGATGTTCCAACTCTTAAATTCAAAGAGCCTATAAATGTCACCGCTCCTAGTTCAGAAGTTTCTACTACAAAGTCCTTTATGGGCTCTATCAGATCCACAGCTTTAGAGATACAAATACCGTAGGATTACCACAAGAAACTCAATCACCCAAATTTCTAATTGACTCTAAGCTCAGTATGAATCATCAGTGTCTACCCCAAAAAGTCAATGTGAACTTGGGGCTATTCACAGCACACATCATTGGAACAAAGGAGGCGATAGCTGCATTGTGCTCTAATCCATTGAACAGAACACATCTGAAGTGTATACTGTGCTCAACTGTAGATTCTATGCTATAGAGACAATGAAATAAGACAGATCTAGAGGAGTTTTTATTTCCACAAAAGAGTCTGGAAAATATGTCCTGTAAAATAATAGAAAAGCAATAGTGACATTGCACCCAGACAAGAGTACCTGAAAATACTAAAAGATTGTCTAGGGAAAGTGAGTGCTGATTCCTTTAGGCTATGTGGCTGCAGAAGGTGAAATGGGACCCATGGGTAGAAATTATGAAGAGAGAATTTCAGCTCATTACAAGGAAAAGCAAATAATCCAAGATAGACTAACTTCCCTCAAGAGGTAATGAACTGCCTACCTCAGCAAGAATAGTGAAGATGGGATATTAGTAATAAATGGAAAATTGCTATTGATGATGTCTATAGTCTTATCCTTCCAGCTCTAATATTTCATACTTCATTAAGAGGGTGAAGCTCTTGGGGGTGAGATTTGACTTCAGAAGACCTAGGTTCTTATATGGGTCGCCTTTACTCACTAGGAGAAACAATCTTGGACAAGTCATTTGACCTCTCTCATCAATCAGTGAATTGAAAATAATTCCTGCTTTCTCACATTATTGGAGTGAGGACAAAAATGTGCATATGGAAGCGTTTTGAAAACTGCATCATACGTATACATATTTGTTATTGCTCTTATTACTTGAGGGATTTTACTTGTATCAGGAAGAAGACGGAAAACTAGATAACTAGATATATCAAAAATATCTGAGTGGGAAGGAAGCATCTGGGACTCTCAGGTGGAATGTGTGTGGGAATTTCCTGAGCTGTCATCTGAAGGAGTGAAGAGCTTATCAAACATGACAGAAAGGAAGCTCAATTGAGATACCACCAAAGAATAGAGGAGGTTCTTGGGAAACTGAGGACTCCTGCACCTACTGACACTATAGCTGACAGACACACAGCCAAATTTGACCGTGTGTACCAGAAGAATCAGTTAAATGATTGGGGACAGCACATTTAGTGAGCATAAATGTAGTGGGAATAATTTTAAATAAAGTGGTATCAGTAATCCAATATCATAGGGAATAAATTATTGAATATGGTCAAGATTTCTGAATAATTGAGGGTTTACCCTTTACATGCCATATGGCTTATCCACGTCTAGGGGGAAAATATTCTAAAAATCCATACACACACATTTTGTCTCCTTAAATAAAAAATAATCCACGTAATTTAACCTATCCTTGACAACTGTATAAAATGCAGTTACACGCTCTGGATTTTATTAAAGGACTTGTGGTTGTTGGCCCTGCATTGTTTTATCCCCAAACTTATGTCTTCTTTGAGTTCTCCTACAAGCTTTCTTTGTGGAATTTTCTATCTTAGCAACCTATATAATATAGCCATGCCCTAGCCCTCACCATTACACAGAAATCCTCCACCCCTAAGATGCAAAACTTAAAGTGCCCTTTCTGATCAGATCACATTCTTTCTATCTTTCCCAATCCCTAACCATCACTCAACTTGCTCCTCACATTAATCACACCCAGAACCCCTTCTCCCTTTCCTATTATCTCTAGCTGAATATCCCTTTTTAGCTTTTCTCTCTCTTTATTCCAATCTAAATTCAACGCTCAACATATCAGGTACTATCTCACCTTCAATACCACATGATCTTGAACTTCCACCACTTCCCTTTTGCAAAATTCCATAACTAATCAAAAAGGGTCAGCTATTTTCATGTGGGGGCATAGCTTATATTTAAGAAACTAGGCTCTGGATTCAGGCACATCTAACTCTGAATTCCAATTCTTCCACTATGTCTACGACCTGGGGCCATTTATTTAACTTCTCTGTGCCTTACTTCTGTACCTGTGGTATGTTCACTGCTGTGTCCCCAGCATAGTGCCTGACAAAAATCAGATGCAAAATGAGCATTTGTTGAATGAAAATGAACTTTACCCTCTTTAATATCATGGAAAAGGCCATTAATTTCACTTACTGTTCCTTCTTTTCACTTCAAAATATATCTACAATTTCAGTCAACCTTTCCTTTTTCCATTTTGCCTCAAGAGAAGAATGACTACAATTCTCCAAGGCTAATCTCCCATCTCTCCTCTGTTTTCCAAGTACTCCCACATCTTCAATGCCTTGCCTTATCAAATTTCCTTAAAATATTCTCACCACAACAGGATGTTTTTCCTTTAACCCACAAACATGCTTTATCTTTCTGTTGTAACTTACTCACCCAGTTCTCCCCTGCCTCTCATCTTGCCAAGGTTCACCAAATCTAATTTAGCTTCTTTCCCACAATTTTACTGAAAATCATTGAGCTATTCAAAGATAATTTCTTTGTTCATTTTATTTAATTTCTCACCAAAATTTGACATGATGACTGCACTTTCCCTGGAACTCTCTTTGCCTTTCATTTCAGTGGCACTACTCTCCTCAACCGCGCATCTACCATACAGAACATTCTGTCTCAGTCTCATTCACTTGTTTTTCTTTCCTTCACTGTCTACCTCTTAAATCTGGTGTATCTCACAATTTAATTCCTGACCCACTAAGTTTCAGCTATATGAGGTTAATCCCAAATCTTTATTTGCTATCTCAATTTCCCTCTGGATCCAAACTCCTAACTCTCTAGCAGTCATCATTACTCACATTTCCAAAAACAAACTCACTATTTCTTCCTCACACCCAAGTCCCCTCCTCTTTTGTTCTCTATATTTAGAGCTTCCCTACCCCAACTAGAAACCTAGAAGTCATTTTTAACACCTTTTTTTATTCAGCCACATCTAACTGGTCACAGCATCTTGTCAATTCTATCCGTAAAATACCAGATCTATGCTTGGTTATCTTCATGACCAATGCTTGCATGGTTGCGTACTTATTTTTATTCATTCAAGATAGAACTTGTGACTTTCCCTACTCAAACCTCACTCACTGTCTGTTCTATTACAGCAAATCACACCGCCATTCTCCCAGTCAATGATGGCAAAAATGTAGGAATTGTTCTTGTTTTTTCCACTTCTCTCAACCATCACATGCAATCCATGATCTATTCTTGAAGATCCACCTTATAATGATCACAAACCAATATGATATTCTTTCCACCTCTACTGTCATCCTTAGGTCAGGCCACCAAGGTCTCTCACCTAACTTTTGAAATCTTAAATAGTTGTCTTAATTTCACTCTTAACCCATAACCCCTTTCAATTTATTCTGTATACACAGCCAGATTGCCTTTAAAAAAGAATTAATAATCATAATACAGACACATCAAATACATGCCAGGCACTGTTTAAGTGCTTTACACATATTAACTAATTTCATCTTCACAACACCCCTAAAGATCCAAGGCTCGGGGAGGTAAAGTAGGTTGCTTAAGGCCAAAGACCTAAATGAAATCAGGTCATGTGTATTCTTTCTTACCAACCATCAAACAGATTTCTTTTACTTTTTTTTTTTTGGTGAGGAAGATCAGCCCTGAGCTAACATCCAATGCCAATCCTCCTCTTTTTCGCTGAGGAAGACCTGCCCTGGGTTAACATCCGTGCCCATCTTTTTCCACTCAATATGGGACGCTGCCAGAGCATGGCCCAACAAGCAGTGCGCCTGTGCGCGCTTGGGATCTGAAGCCGTGGACCCTGGGCCACCGAAGCGGAGCGCCCGCACTTAACTGCTGCACCACCGGGCTGGCCCAAGATTTCTGTTACATTTATAACTAAACACAGATTGTTTGTTGTGACCAACAATGCCTGCATAATCTCATCCTTGCCTAGCTCTTCATCTCCGTCATGAGTTACTCTCAATGTGTTCAAAGGTAGTTCTGATTGCACTACCTTTCTCTCGGTTTCTAAGATATCACAAACTCTCTCCTAACTCAGGGATTTTGCCCCTGTTAGTTCCTTTACGTGGAAACCTCTTTTTCTACCTGATTATTCCCATAACTTACTTCTTATCTCAACCTTCATGACTCAAATTCAATGTCACCGTTTTCCATGAAAATCTTATCTAAAGTTTAAAGGCCCTCATTATTTTCTATCAAGGCACCACTTGAATTTCCTTAATGGCATTTATCATATCTGTAACTATTTTGTTAACTTATTGTTTACATGTTTATTGCTTCTCTCCAATACATTATAAATTCTACACGGTCAGGGACCATGCCCTTCTGCTCAACATTGCTGCTGCAGCACTTGATACTGTCCTGAGAACAAGAGATATGCTGAATAATCGTTGTTGAATCATTTATTTGATAATTCACATTTTAAAAATCTACACTAGTTCCTACTATGTTCTAAATGCTTGAAATACAAAAATGATCAATGTGGTTTGCAAGAACATTTGTCTCATACAGAAGTAGACAAACAAATAGTTACAAAACTATGCGGGAGATGCCATAAAAAGGCATTGCTAGGAAAAGAACAATTCAGTCTTTCTGAAGGAGACATGGAAGGATTCATGGTGAAGTTGACCCTGGAATTAGATCACAGGTTCTCAAACAGTGGCAATTTTGCCCCGCAGGAGGCATTTGGCAACATCTGGAGACATTTTTGATTGTCACAAGTGGATGAGAAGAGGATTGCTATTGGCATCCAATGGGTAGAGGCCAGCGACCATCCTGAAATGCTCAGGACAGCACTTCCAAAACAAAGGATTATCCAGCTCAAAATTTCAGTTGTGCCGAGGTTGAGAAACCCTGAATTAGATCTTAAAAGATTAATGAAGATTTCCCACCGGCTAGTGACCACAATAGCTTCCTGTCTTCCTGAAAACACCCATTCTACACCCAGTTGTCATTAGCCTTCTAAAATATAAATCTGTTTATATCATACCCAGGTCACAATTTTGCCTGACACTAACATCTAAAAACCTATTAAGTAATAATTACATGCCAGGATCTTCACAATAATCTTGTGAGGAAGATATTATTGTCTCCATTCCACTGAAAAGGAAATTAAAATTCAGAGAAGGTAATACACAGGGTCTCACAATTGATGACTTCTCTTTGTTTCTAGAATAAAATCCAAACACTTTGGCATGTCAACTTACTGCACAGTCTAATTCCAACCTTCTTTTCCAGCTTTATTTCCCAATAGCCTTCCTAAACACAAAAGTTTAATCATGACAAATTACCAATTACAAATCACTTATTTCCAAAAACACTTTGGAAAACAACTTGACACTATCGAGTGAAGTTGAAGATAAATATACCATATGAGCAAGCAATGCAAATCCTAGATGTACATCTCAAAAATACTTTTGTACCTCTGTACTAGGAGATGTGTACAAGAATATGCAAATTTTTGGGCCTGCCCGGTGGCACAAGGGCTTAAGTGCACACGCTCCACTTTGGAGGCCCAGGGTTCGCAGGCTCGGATCCCGGGCGCACACTGATGCACTGCTTGTCGAGCCATGCTGTGGCGGCATCCCATATAAAGTAGAGGAAGATGGGGACGGATGTTAGCCCACAGCCAATCTTCCTCAGCAAAAAAAGAGGAGGATTGGCAACAGATGTTAGCTCAGGGCTGATCTGCCTCACAAAAAAAAAATTCAAATTTTTTTTGCAACAGAAAAAATGAAAAGAAAAAGTAAATCAATACAAATAGTCATCAGAAAGAGATTTAGATAAGTGAGTTGTGGTTTATTGATACAGTGGAATAGAGCAAAACAATTAAAATGTGATATATGTAGAAATACGCAAATCAACGTGGACAAAATCTCACAAATATAACGTTAAGAAAAAACGCAAGTGGGGGCCAGCCCAGTGGCACAGCAGTTAAGTGCACTCGCTCCGCTTTGGTGTCCTGGGGTTCTCAGTTTCGGATTCCAGGTGCACACCGACGCACTGCTTGTCAAGCCATGCTGTGGTGGCGTCCCAGATAAAGTGGAGGAAGCTGGGCATGGATGTTAGCTCAAGGCCGATCTTCCTCACAAAAAAAAAAAAAGAAAAAAACGCGAGTAGCAAGAGTACATAAGCAAGAGGCTTATGTACATAAATAATGTACAATAACATTTACACACAGTTTAAAACATAGAAAACTAAACAAATTAATTAGATGTCCATATGTAAGGAACAAACATATATTAAAAAAAAAACACAAAGGAATCACAAACACCACATTCAGGACAGTGATTACCTTTAGAGGGAAGAGAAGGCCATGAGATCTGGGAGCTTCAATATATTTGGTAATATGCTACTTCTTATGATGAATGGTGAGTACATTATATTATTCTTTTTACTCTATACAAACTTGAGCTATGTATATATTTTTAGTATTACTATTAAAATTATTTATATGTAGTACATGTTTAAATTTATACCGTATAATTATTTTTTAGTTTATATTTTAGTTTTTGCTGTTCCTTTTGCCTGAAATGACCTCACTCCTTTTCCACTTAGTGGAATCTGACTCTTTAAAAAATACTGTGAAAGTTCAGAGGGGAAAACTCAATTCAGGCCAGGTAATCAAGGAAGGCCACAGAGTGGAAGTGACATTTGAACTAGGCTTTATGTCTTAAGAAATATAAACAGAGTCTAAGAAAGGTCATTCACAGCAGAGGAAACAGTTTGAACTAAAACATGTTGGACAATCACAAGTCAAGGATTCTAATGTGGTTGAAGAGAGGAGTAATAGCAGAAGAGAATGGGTTGGAAATTTAGAGAGATAATGAGACATTTCAAACGCCATGCCAATATCCTGTTGAGAGACCTTTATCCTAACAAGAGAGCCACTGAAGATTTGCACCATTTTCAAAAAAAAAAAAAAAGATGTTTTGGAAAAGAAATTATGAAAGCAGAACAAAGGATAGTTGGAATGGAGAGCAGAGAAAACCATTTGGAGGCTATGGTAAAAGACATAAGGGTCTGGACTAAGAAAGTAGCTTGATCAGACTAATTAGGCTCCTCTTTATCTCTCCCTAGTCTTTGGTATTATTAAATTATTAAATATGGGTTAGTTACCAAATCCCAGAGCTTTAGATTAACTTGGGACAGAACATGCTCCTTTACTAATAGCATGAGAAAAGTATAGGGGTGTTTAAAGGAATTACCGCTAAATTTCTAAAAATTAACTATCATAAGAAATTAACCACAGTATTCTCCCTCTAACTAAAGACACTTTATGAAATGAAATTAGTTACAATAACAAATTGCATTAACTCAGGCCAGCAGATGTCAACTTGGCGATTAAATTATATTACTGGAAACCTTTATTTGCTGGAAAGAATAAGTGCAGCTTCTCTATGCTTAAACAACTTTCTAAGAGCTATTACTTGTTTCCATAACAGCCCTCAGAGTTGGAAGGGTCAAACACATTCAAACCTGGACATGGTGTTAGAGATTATCTAGTTCAACCCCTTCTTTTACTGATAAGGAGATTGAAGCCTAGAGAGGGGTAGTGGTACTTACCCAAGTTCACAGGACAAGTTATTTCATCCATTCATTAAGGTAAATATTTATTGAACTCCTACCTTGTTCTAAGCACTGTGTTGGTATCTGAGTCAGGAATAAATTCTAGGTCTCCAGATTCCCAGCTTTGGACTCTTGTGTTACAACATGTGCAGCCAAGCATTTAATACTAATTTAATTCACCAGGGAAAATTTCAGTCCATATTTCTGTAATTGAGGTCCATGGTCCACCAATATTGGAATCCTGGGCCCTAACGTAGACCTACTAAATCAGAATCTCTTGGGAAAGGGTTATGAAAACTATATTTTCACAACTTCCCCAGGTAATTTTCATTAATATGAAATTTGAGAAGCACAGTCCTAAGGGAATAGACAGGAGAAAGCAAGGATTTAGATTTCTAATTGAATTTAGGAAGGCAAACAGCTAATACCAGTCAACATATTCCCAGAAGTAAGAAAGAAACTGATCCTCTAGAAAGATTTATGATACCTCAAAATGTTACCAACTGATTAACTATTCACCTACAAAGTACACTTCACTATTTATAAAGACTTTCACATATAATATCTCATTTGATCAAAACGGAAACACTGAAATATATTGGCACAATTATCTTCTCCTTTTTCCTATCAAGAGAATGTAGCTCATGAAGGTTAAATGGCTTGCAGGAGGTCACACAGTTAAGAAGCAAGGCCAAAATTCCTGTTCACCACACCACAATTTTCTCATGTGCCAAATAAAGGAACTGTACTTGATGAAATTTAAAATTCTCTTTATGATCTATGAAAAATGGGACATATGCTTGTCAGTGCCTATCAATGTGCTTTAATTCATTGCAGAGTCAAAGTGGACATTTCCTTTAAGGAAGCAGAGGAAAAACAAAGGCCGAACATCTCTCGCCAGACTGAGACACTGAAACTGCCTTAGAGAAGAGGATCATATGATAATCCGATCTTGGTGCTTCAGGAATTTACTCCCACGACTGCCTATGTGAATCTTTTTCACCATAGATGTTTCCTTGCAGGTGTCGGCATGAGGTCACAGGTCTACTTCAAACATTGTCAACTGCCCTCTTTCTCCTGGGAAGAAACTGTGCCCACATTCCTTCTGCTAACACTAATACTATCTTACATAAGACTAGCACTTTGTAATTTTTAAAAGGTCTTCAGAGACTTTTCATTAGACCTCAGCTAGTTCTTGGTTGCTATGTTCTTCTACAAGCTGTTGAGACTTCTGGGCTCCTGATTTAGATCCCTCCAACCTAGTGCTCCATGACTCCCCATGAGGTGCTATGCTTACTAGTCTCTCCCCCTTAGGGCCAATCCAGGTAGCTTGACTTCTGCTTGGCCTCTGGTCTTATCGACCTGAATAAACTCCTGGCCCCTTTAAGCTTGGGGATTTGCATTGCTTTCCCCCCACCTCCCCACAGCCCCAGAACATTAGGTGGAGCCCAGCTACTTCCTGCTACAGTTCTCTGATGCTGTCACTTGACTGGATGCCCAGGTAACGTCCACTCAACTTCCTGCCATAATGCTTAGCCTCCTCCATGAGAAACCACTCCCGTAGAATTTAGTACTAAACTCCCCTAATGCTAACAACTTAATAATAACAACAACGCAATTTGCTGTGTCCAGGAGATTGCTAAGTGCTTTATATGTATTATCTCACAACAATACTGTAGGAAAAATATTATTACTTTCATTTTACAGAGGAGTGAACTGAGGCTTGGGGAGACGAAATACTTACTAAAGTTACAGAGGTAATTAGTGGAAGAATTGAAGAATTGAAATCAGGTCTGTTAAATTTTAAGCACCATGCTCTTAACTAGTCAGTTATACAGTCTACCTTAACCACCACCTGCCTCTCACCAAACTCTTCTTATAAACATTGAACCGTGTTGGCTGGCCTAAAATTCCTAACCGCACCATCTGCAGCTGAGTGCCTGCCTGCCACTGTCCCATCCAAGTAGGTGGATGCAGTTCCAGGCTCCAGCCTCTCCCAGTCGTTAAATCCCACTGAAGTTAACCAGGCTATGCTTGGAATTATGTGTCATGTCATCTACTTCATCCTCCCAAAAGCTCTGTGAAACTGACACCACATAGGTCATAAGTCCTACTCTCTAGATGAGGGTGACTGAGGCACAGATAATTACTTTGCCTGGTCCAGTTTTAATATAGCTAGCAAGTGGCAAACCATGAACAGACTCAGTTTTCCTGACTCAAACACCAAAGCACTGTACATTAAATTCCCTTCAAATGCATTTAAGTTAGGCAAGGAATACGGAAAACAATACGCACCATCACAATGGTGAAGTACATAGAAATTCAATGTACTTAGCTTGAGGCTAAGATGTCATCAGCCTCTTCACCCTTAGTCACCACCTCTTTGTACCACATTAGCCCATACACCAGAACAACAATCCTTTCAGTGTATGAGGCAGCCACATGCAATGATCCAGAGCATATGACCCAGTAGACTTGAATGAAATTATAAAATTAGTGGAAGGAGAGGAGCAAGGAATGAAGTAACAGTGAAGTGAGTAAGATCTGCGGGTGGATCTGGACAGGAGTCAGGAAAGGAAAGATTTTGTTAATGGAGTTGAAAGTTTACTGTGGCAAAATAAATTTTCTTCCAAGGGTATCCTAAGTTTCCCAAACTAGTTTTGGCTGAGCCATGTCAACTTCTGACATTTCCCCAGAGAAGCAGGAGCAATCAACACCATTGAAGAGGACTCAATAAATATGAAGGCTTCTATCTAACCCTTGCCATTTTTTACTGAAAAATCGTAAGGGGACAAGAAACCTCCAGAACCCACTCATTCTGTGCCCCTCCTTAGAGACACAATCACTTCCATTCAGCTCCTCAGAATGGATAGAACCTTTGAGTAGGAAGGCCTCCAGGGTCATCTCTTGTAACTCCCTCATGTTACAGATGATGCAACTGATGCACAGAAAGAATAAATGACTTGGCCAAGGTCAAAGAGTGAGTCACTGTCAAAGCTGGGGCATGAGCATCTAATGTACTGTTCCTTCCTCTCAAGATTTATGGAACTGAAGTTTTCCTTATTATTTTATATTTTATTTTATCAGCATGGTACAAAACCTGATCATTTATGAACTAGAAGAAATGAAAGCAAGATACTAATATGATTGTTGTGTTTTTAGTATTGGGAATAGTTTTCTGGTGAGAGGGGATGGTGGAAAATTGATATATCCCATTGGCTACAGTAACTGTATTTCTATTTTCATTTTCTTTAGAGTATAAAATGATGAACCGATCAACTAATTCATCAAATGTAGGATTAGTCCTTAAAGTAACGGTGGGTTAGACTAAATCACTTTAAGATCCCTGTAAACATTTGAGACATTCTGATCCCAGAGAGAGATGATCCCTGGAATGAGCCTTGGACTCTGAGTCTAGAAATATCAGTTGAAATTCCAACTCAAACCTGACCAGCTCTGCAACCTTAGATAAATCACTTAATCTTTCTGAGCTTCAGTTTCTTCATTCACAAGAAAATACTAATAATTCATATCTAAGCCTCAGGCTTATAAGGAAAATATGAGATCGTGTATTCAGCAATAGTTTATATTCTGTATTATTAGTATTATTAATATGAGTCTATAATTACAAAAATTCCAGGTACCATACATGTGTGTGTATGTATGTATTTGGGTGTATATATGTATGGATGCATGCATGTATGTATGTACGTTTTTGTTGTTGTAGGTGGTGTAGAGTCGATTCCAACTCCTAGTGACCCTGTGCACAACAGAGAGGAACCCTGCCTGGTCTTTTTGTACCATCCTCTCATCTCATGGCACTGTATCAGACAATGCTCCACTGCTAGTCATAAGGTTTTCATGGCCATTTTTCGGAAGTGGGTGGCCAGGTCTTTCTTCATGATCTTTCTTAGTCTGGAAGCTCTGCTAAACCTGTCCACCATGGATGACCCTGCTGCTATTTGAAATACCAGGTAGTATAGCTTTCAACATCACAACAACGTGCAGCCACCACAGTGCCAAAACTCACATACGGATGGTGTGGTTCCCTGACCGGGAAATGAACCCAGGCTGTGGCGATGAGAGCGCCCAATCTTAACCACTAGACCCCCAGGGACGTATGTATGTATTCACATATATTTCTGCTTTAGCTCTCCGTGCCCAGTTTGATTCCGCTCTGCCATCTTATCATAGAAGCATTCCTCTAGGGTGTAACGTACCTACCCTAATTTAAATTCCTGTGAACAGTCATCTCCTTCCCCTTCCTCCTGCGTACATCTGCCAAGGTTCACATATCTGACATTAATGCTATCGCACCTCCCAGGCCTATGGGTGTTAAGCCTTAGTATTCTGTTTTTCAATGTTCTGTTTTGTGATTTAAGTTTCAAGTTACCTTTTAAAAAGAACAAATAAGTTTTCCTTTTGTGTTTCTTTATTTTTCACAGACCTCCCAGGATTTTCTATAGAAAATATGTGTACATCTTTACCTTATGGGATTCAAGTACCAATCCTAGGTATTAAGCCTGTGAATTAGAAGTCTTTGAAGTGAGGAGGTGGTCGTTTTACTGAGTCTTTAATTTATAGATGGGGCAGGAATAATCAGCTATAATCCTCTGAGTGTATACAACGTCTAGTATAAGCTAGGAGTTCAAGATTTGATGAAGCGACATTTTCATTTCATGAAGTCTTATCACTGAAAGTAAATGAAAAAACTGGCAAACTTGTAAAAGGGGAAAATTCCTCAAATTACTACCTGGAAAGCTGTGGCAAAGAACCAATCTAGAGATGGGTGGGAGTGGGGGAGCATAGCGAATGAATAAACTATTAGCTTTAGCAATAACATTACAACAAAAATCACTTCTTCCGCATGGAATGTTCTTTTTATTTACAATGCCCTTTTATCTGCTGTATCTCATTTTATCCTCATAACACTTCCATGGGAGACAAGTCAATGATGTATTTTTCTCATTTTACAGACAGGTATTTAAAGTTTGGCAAGGTTAAGTATTTTGCCTGAGATCCCTTGTATAGCAACTGGAAAAGTCCAGACTACTACTTAAGTACCTTTTCTGAAACATAAATTTTATTTCTCAGGACTGAATATCAGTTGTTTAGTTACTCTTTGACGTTTTCAGCACAACTTATTTTTAAATTATCAAATAATTTTTAGGATTCCATAAATCGGAAATTGTATGTTTATTTACACAGTCTATTAACAATATCTAACATGCCTATGGACTCCTTAGCAGCTTGCTAAACCTCAGGAGCCCTTCCTCCCCACAGAAACTCAATCCCCTTTACTAGGAACCACTCTGTTAACATGGTTTGCAAAGTGGCCTGTTTGAAAGAAGCCTGTCTCAAGTACAAGATCTTAATCAGAAAGGAAGTCACTGTGTCACGTAACAGAAAGCCCAGAGGTGGAGCTCTTCAAGACTGGGCGACTCAGGTGCACGGTTTGCATCAACCTCAGGCCGGGGGCTAACTGGCCAGAGCCAAGGGAGAAAAAGGCCATCTCTTCTTCAGGCATCCTTATAAAAGAGAGGAAACTTTTCCAGAAGCCCATGCAGACACTCCATTGGCCTGTATTGAGTTCAGGTCATTCTGGAGCTCACCACTGGCAAGAAGAGTAGTATTTCCCTCACATCAATCAGGCCCAGCCTGGAGCTATGGGTAAGGTCAGTTTCTCTAGAGGCACAGGGCTATATGCAGAGATGAACAGAGAACAAAGTCAGCCTTCTGTTGGGAGGAGGGTGGAATCCACGCTGAGTAGGGAAACAGCTATGGTCACTAGAGGCCAACACATGGGCGTATCTCCAGTGTGGGAACAGGACTCACATGAAACAATGCTTCAGTACAAGTCCTAAGGTTAGATGATAGCATCTGCTTTATAAATTCCTTTAAAATTGAAGCCAATACCTCACATTTTGGAGTGATAATACAATAAATACATTTCCATGGTTTATTAACTTGAATGACAGAAAAGGATCATTTGTAAAGGATGCAAGAATTACAAAAGCAGAGTATTATTTTTAGTAATTCATTCATAAGGTTCATTAATCAATTTAACAAAGAGTCACTGAGCAAGCGCTACATGCTGGGTAGTGTTCTAGACAGTGAGTATACCTACATAAATTCATCAATGTGTGTGTGTGTTGTGGGGGTGGAGACAGACATGTAAATTATTATAATACAACATTTTTCTTTCTATCCTATACAAAGTAGAATGCGATGACAATCCAATACACTGGGTCAAGGCTTACAAATTGTTGTAATACATATATGATGGGAAATCATGAATAAATATAATAAATACACATACTTTTATCTTTGCAGCAGAATGAAGAATCTTTATTGTTGACCTTGTTGTGTAGAAGTGACTTCAACACCCTAAGAATTATAGACATTATACTCCAGGTGAAAACGGAATTGCATAAAGACATAGATAGGTAGCACAGCTAGTTTCCTAAGTGCAGCTCTATCAAGACCAGTGAGGTTGACAGCTAACTAACTGTGAGCTATATTTGCTGGAGATACAACAGACAACTCTCTATAAAGAATAGTCTGATCATTTAACAATGGAACTCAAAGCTTGGATAGTTAAAAATTAATAATAATAGGGGCAGGTCCAGTGGTGTAGAAGTTGAGTTTGCGCGCTCCGCTTCAGTGGCCCCGGGTTTGCCGGTTCACGTACTGGGCACAGACCTACTCACCACTCATCAGGCCGTGCTGAGGCGGCATCCCACATAGAGCAACTAGAAGGATGTACAACTATGACACACAACTATCTACTGGGGTTTTGGGGAGAAAAAAGGAAAAAAAGAGGAAGATTGGCAACAGATGTTAGTTCAGGGCCAATCTTCCTCAGAAAAGAAAAAAATTAATAATAATAAATATGACCCATTGTATTAAGTACTTAGACACTTCACAGATATAATCTTATTTGATCATCAGAAATCCCTTGAAGTAGATATTATTAGTAGTATTATTATCACTATTATTTTACAGATGAGGAAACTGAAACTCAGAGATTAAGCAATTTGCCCCAGCTATATAAGTAATAGATGAAAGAATTGAGCCCAGACTTTTTTGTCTCCAAAGCCTGTACTTTTAATGATTCAATCAGTGTTTTTCAAAATGCGGTCCATGGTCTATTTACATCAAAATCATCTGGGATACTTGTTAAAAATGCAAACTCTTTAGGTCTACCCAGGCCCAATGAATCTGTATCTCTCAGAAGAAGCCAAGAATTGTGCATTTCATTGTGTTTTTGCCTACTGCCTAGTAACACATTGCTAAGCTACTCTGCTGTCTGACATTTAAGACACCATTATGGGAAAAAGATGAAAATCTTCCTAATAAGCACACATGAACAAAGACCTTCTGAAGGTTATCTTATCTAGAAGCCTTCACTGAACAGATAGGAAAACCCCCGACTAGAAAGTGTAGGGCCTAAGATTTATCCCAAAATTACACAATGGGTGGGAGTGCCTGCTGATACCTAGGAATACTGGAGTTTTTTTCCTCCTTCCTGACTACAATTTGCTCCATGACTTTGAGGTGGTCACTTCTTATCCCTGGGGCATCAGTTTCTTTACTGTCAGCTTCTGGCAAGCTGACCTGTCCTTCACAAGGATGACCCCAATGTCCACTCAGGAAAGGAAGTTTCCTAGAGTCTGAAGCTCAACCAAATGCTGGGAGCATTTCTAGCTCAGAGCAAAGAAACATTCATCAAGGCCAGGTAACAAAATATCTCTTCTCACTTCTCTGTTTCAATATCCTTGAAAACATTTTCTTATTACCTTTTTCCACCATCCCTAAATTCTTTCAGGAGCAAAATCGAATATAACATGTAAATAACGTCTCTCCTAATTTCTTTCAGAGGGCCGCAAAAAGTGGCAAGTTCAATAAAGGTTCCCCCAAATTATTTAAAGTGATAGAAGTAGAGGGACCTTAAAAATATTTATTTTAACCATCTTTGATTTTTATAGGTGATAAAACCAGCCAGTGAATGTCAGAGGCAGGGCCCAGTGGAATGCTCCCGTGTTACTTCACTACATCTGATGCATGCTTATACCTAGTCTCTGCTTCCTCAAAACAGTGCTAGTGTTGCTATAGCTTCTGAGTGTTTCCTACAACAGTAACCTTAGCCCATGGCCCTGGAGCAGAGCAGGGCAGTGTGTCTAAAAGTTTGGGTCCCCCTACCCTGCTAGCCTACAAGGAGATTTAGCTGGTTTTAGGTAATGTTGAATTACATAATGGAAAAATAATTCCCTTATCAATTTTTAAAATCTTTTTACTTATTGCAAAGAGAAAGTCTCAGGATGGTGCTAATATAGCCTTAGCACCTCTGTGACTTGATAAATCACCCTTTTTAAGAAATTGAGAGTGGGTAGTTTTGTTTTGTTTTATTGTGTTTATATTCTTATGATCACCTTCTCTTTATGGCAAGTGATATAAACTTCCCAAATACGATGATGATACGAATTTTTCTTTTAAAATCAATCAATGTAAAGAAAAATATTAATCAAATAATAATACAGTTGATATAATAAAAATTCATGAAAATGATATGAGAGTGATTATAAAATGGTTCAAAACACAGACTTTGGAGTCAAACACACTTGGGTTTCCAATCCAACTTCTAGATGTATAAGATTTGGAGTAGTTTATATATTCTTTCAGTGATTCACTTTTACCATTGGCAAAATGGGAATATTAGTAGTGCCCTACCCATGGTTTGTTGTGAGAATTAATAAAATGATAAAGTCACGTTCTTGCCACAGTGCTCGCATAGAGTCAACAAGTGCTAACTGTTATTTTATCAAGTGCAGTAGCACCAACATTACCTTGGTTGAGGAATGCTGATGTATTTTATCTTCTAGGATCACAGATGATAAAATCTAGTGAATAAAAAAAAAAATCTCTAAAGTTTATCTAATCTAACCTTACCCTGACCCCACCATCTGAGGTTTAAATTTCTTCTAAAGGAGTTTTTAGCCTTCATGGTTTTAGCCTTTTTGGTTCATGACTTTTAATAATTTTTTAAAACATTTTTTTAAATGCTTCACTAATCTCAAACCAAAATTTAGCATACATTTTAATTATGATATAGGCAATAGTACAAACAATATAAGCAATACTCTGACTTTGTCACCAATAGAAATCACAGATATTTTCTCATTACATTACTTGAAATATTTACATTCTTTGCTACTTAGAAATTATCATCATTATTAGATGGGCTGATCTACTAATTAGCATATTAAAGAAGAAACAAATATGTTACTAGATCACAAATGTGTAATATTTTGATAACTGCATTTCAATATAATTGGTTTCCTTGTCATCTTATACATTTTATTTTATGTATTTATAAGCATTCTGAGAAGAAAACCACAGGCATTACCAAACCATCACAGTTTTCCACAGCACACGCAAAATATATATATATATTTTTTTTTGGTGAGGAAGATTGGCCCTGAGCTAACATCTGTGCCCATCTTACTCTATTTCGTATTTGGGTCACTGCCACAGCATGACTTGATGAGCAGTGTCTAGGTCTGCACCCAAGATCTGAACCTGCAAACCCCAGGCCGCCAAAGCAGAGCTCATAAACTTAACCACTATGCCACCAGGCCGGCCCCCACAAAAATTTTAAGTACCCTTGCTCTAGAGTCCTGCCAAAAAAGGTCCCTGCAGTCCACTAGCATACCTTGGGAGATTTCCCACCTCCAGTAACAATCAATCCATACCTGTCCAGGTGAGTCTTTAAAACCATAGACAACAAATTACACATGATAGTGGCAAAAACAGAAACCACTGCGCTAAACCAAACTTCCAAAAAATATAAACTAACTCTGATACATACCTTGCAAAAGTATTTGATTTACCAGCCAAGAAAAATATTAACATGGGGGCAGAATTTCCAAGATTTAAGTCACCTAGTAAATACCTGTAGCAGGATTTCATTCTGTTTCATAATGTACTGTATCTACAGGCCACTTTCTTATTTACTAAGTCAGAATTAATATTGCTTCACTGTTACTCACATATCATTTGCATTGCTAAAAAAAAAAAGAGAGAGAGGAGAGGAGCATCAGCTTTCAGTCATTTTAACTAAACCATTCTTTCTGCACAAGACATATAGGTAATTACATCAAATTTTTGTTTGTTTTATTTTTTCACCAAATGTTTTTGTCTCTTCAGAATTAGGAGGCAGTTATCTAATCCATGATATAATAAATGACCAGAAAGATTAGGTTGGTGGTTGAGCAATGTGTGGATTCAAGGCATTCCTGCTTCTGTTTAATGCTCTCTCTAGCTCTCAGGGTCAGAGAAGAGGATTGTGGGAATGGTAGGTAGGATGAGAAAGGGATGGGACTGGGGAGAGTAAAGGAAGAATGAATTAATAATTTTACATTTAACAAAGTCTTTCCATAGAATCTCTTTTCATGCTCCCAAAAAAGCCATGTGTAATATTATCACTACTTGCTTGATAAAGAAACGCAAAAGACCAGAGAAGGTAAGTGATTTGTTCAAATTCATACAGCAAAAAGGAGCAGAGTCAAGACTGGAGTTCAGGAAGGCTGGTTAAGAAACTGCCTCTGGTCTCGTCCTTGCCCTTGCCCTCCCTCAATCCATTTACCTACAGAGCTGGTGGCACAATCTTCCTAAAGGAAAGATCTGACCATGTCACTTTCAGAGTTGATATCTTTCAGAGCCTTTGGGATAAAGTCCAGGACTTGGAGATCCATCTTCATCTGGCTACTGCTTACTTCTGCTGTGCTAGAGCCGGCTCCTACCGACCTTTGAGAAAGGATTGTTAAATACACAGGAATTTCGCAAGCCAGTTGATAAGCCATTTGGCCATGGTGGGACTATTTACACCACAGAAATTGGCAAAAGTTCCAAATTAAGACTTTCTTTTTTTCTTTTTGAGAACAGATTTACCAACACCACCGCTCCATACCACACATCATTTAACCACATCCTCTTTTCAACCATGATGAACTGCTATTTGTTCCCCAATAAGTCATGCTATTCTTTTGCCTAAAATACTACCTTTTTTTGTACTATTTTTGTATTGTATTATTTCTGTATTATTTTCTTTCCGAGATTCATTCTCCTCTAACTCTCATCCCTGAAAGGCTGGGTGAGATGTCCCACCTATGCCCTCCCATAACAATCATGCTTCCCACTCCTGAGGCAGTACTGTAATTGCCCTGTTACAGGCCAGACTATGCTGCTTGACTATAAGCTACTTAGGTGCAGCAACTCTGTCTTACTCTTTATTTTAATCCTATTCTATACCATGTATTAGATATCTAGTGAAGGCTCAATATTTGGTAAATGAGCATGATGAATGACTAGTTAAGAGGGTCTCAGGGAACAAAATCCCTGAAAAATAGGAATTTTAACTTATTTATAGTCAGAGATAAGACATCAGGAATTGGAAAAATCATCATCAAACTTGAAAAGAACTTGAGGGAAAAAAAGACAAAACCAGGGTCTTAAGAGACAGGGTTGTCAGTTCATCTGTGGTTCTAGCACAAGGATGACAAATACTTGTCCAGATGACACCACTACCTGTTAACAAGGACATGATAAGCATCCCTACTTGATCTCTACACCCTTTTCTTCTGAGACTAGGAGACTCCTCCATGCCAGGGTCACTGTCATCAATCAAAGCTGGCATTT
Source organism: Ceratotherium simum simum (assembly GCF_057802395.1). Taxonomy (NCBI): domain Eukaryota; kingdom Metazoa; phylum Chordata; class Mammalia; order Perissodactyla; family Rhinocerotidae; genus Ceratotherium; species Ceratotherium simum. Next base: position 29,195,661 of record NC_141903.1, read on the forward strand.
AAATTGAAACTCATTTGCCAACTCAAAGGAAGTCATGAGACACAAAAACTACTGCCCTCTTCCCAGAAGCCTTTCTGCCCTACTTTCAAATGTCTCATCAGCTTGCTCCCTTTTGGGATCAGGTCTGAAACGGAGAGAAGTGAAGAGGAGAAGGAAGAGGAAGTGAGGAAGCTGTGGGGAGGGGGAAGTTTAAAAAGAGGAGGTTACGGAGAGCCACCTGTAATCTGTTCTCACATTCCACCTCCTCCTCTTTCCTTTCTTTCCTTGAGTTTCTTCTCTCTCCTTCTTACTACTTCTATGACTGTTTCCCATCTGCCCATCTTGTTCCTAGCTTTTGACTGTTGATCTCACCCTTTTCACCCTGCAGCTGCTTCTCATTTCTTCTCTATTCCCTTTTCTGATCTCTCCATCTCTCTTTCTCCTCTGCCTTCGTTTCTTTCTCAACTTCTCTTTTTTCTTGCATTTCCTCCAGCCTCTTAACAGGTTCCATGATCCTTCTCTGAATTTTCTTTTGATTTCTTCTATCTCATTTCCATCTATCTCTTTCTCAACTAGATCCTAGAAGAATTATCTTTACCTTGGACACTATTTTCCTCTTCTTTTCCTGGCCCTACTCTACTTATCTTTCAAGTTTCACCTTCTGTGTCACTTGCTTCCTGACATCCATCCCCTTCTGACCCTCACTTTCCAAAAAGAAAGGAAGAAATTTCTTTAGAACACTTCTTTTTCTAATACACCTTTCAACTAAATATAAAAATATTTTATTTAATCTAAATGCAATAGATTAAAAAACATTATATCACATGCATAGTAATGAAAGCTTGCAAATTATTATCCATCTGGCATAGCTGTAAATCTTGCATAGCTTTTAAATGGATAACTTCACCAAACATAGTTCCCTTTAAATTAACACTTAGCAATGGCAAAAAAGAAATTAATCTTGTCATTTCTTGAGTGTCTACTATGTACACATTGCTCAATATATTACTCAAGTTCTAAAGCCTTTGCTTTTCCTAACTAACCCTACACTTAATCTGATTTCTAAAGATATTTCATGGGAAACTTTGTTTTTAAATGAGCACAGGCTAATTAGAGCATTTACATTTTTACTGCCCTGTCAATAAACGTTGAACACCTGTAGGTCTTAGATAGAAAAATTATGCATGGCCTCCTAGAGGCCTTCAAGTGGCTTTCTTTTTTTTCTACAGTTGGGGCCCAGGGAAGGCCACCCCAAAATATCCCAAATATCCCACAAGAACGTACTGATCATTTTGAATTAAAGTTACTTGAGAAGTAAAAAGAACATTCTGACCCCCCTCTTTCTGTTCCTCTCGAAAGCAGGAAATAAATCTCCCAAGTGAAAGGTGCTCTCCCTGTATCCATATCACCAGAGCTACGGAATTCAGGGCTGAGAAGCCTATATAAACAAACCTTGCTAATTTACTACCTCAGCCTAAACTTTATTTAAATTCCTCACTAATTATGCACCTCAAACCTAAGTTTCTTTGTCCTTTCATGCCTCACAAATTTATTTCTTTATGTAAAAAGAGATATATAATGCCTGTTTTGTTCACTCTCTGAGCATCATTTTTATGATCTCCAATATGTATGTATTAAATTGGGTTTTCTCCTGTTAACCCGGTCTTGCATCAATTTTATTTATTCCAGCTGTAAGAACACAAGAAAGGTAGAAAGGGAAATTTCCTCCTCCCTGACACCACTGTTTTCCTAATGATTTGTTTGATATTGCTTTGTCAATGAAGAAAGTAGGGCAGGATCCTACACAGCTTCCAGTTGGAGAAAACGGAATTGTATAAGCCAAATGGAAGTTTAATTAGATAGAGAGACAAAGCTTATCTTAATTCTTACTTAAATGAAACTTGACTATTTTTTTAATGAATTGAAAATTTCTATTAATTTGTCATTAAATACTGCAGATGATCACCATGACTCTCTTCTTTCAAGTGGCTATCTTGATGAATGTCTATGCCTTATCTCTCATTAGCGTAGAAATATAAAAATGTAATGCTATTTCTTAAAAAGTGGAACACAATAATTCTGAGTTAAAGTCCAAGTAAGTGTCACTACTAGGAAGAGGCGGCCAGTCATAGGCAAGGCGTTCTGCCGAGGGTGGGGAAGCTTGGTCAACCCTGCTTTTTAGCAGGGACGCATCCTTCAAGTCTGTCATTCTAGTGGCTGCCCAACTGCAAAAATTACCTTAGAGCTAACAAACAAAAGAAATTCATTAAATCTCTTAAGGAAAGTCCCAAGTACCAGACTAGAGAAAGATGAAAATATCCTACAGAGAACTCTTATTTCTACCAAAAACTTACTATCAGCTACAGAAGAGCAATTAGGGAACATTAAGTTCAAATTCACCACTTTACTAGGAGACAGTTTGGTTATAATTAAGAATACAAGCTTTAGAGATAAACAGACCTGGGTTTAAATTGTCACTCTGAAACTCACTAGCTGTGCTCTAAGCCAATAAGAGCACCTGTGTATTGGCCTGCTGTGAACATTAAATAGATGACGCTCATAAAGTTATGGCAACATAAGAAATGTTCAATCAATATTAACTACGAGTTCCAGAGAAGGAAAGGGGATTTCCTGAAGTTACATGCTTGGCCAAGAGCAGGATTAAGACCAGAGCACCACCAAATTGCTCTTTATGCCAATGCTCTTTCAATTCACTGAGATCATCAGACTACGGCCCAGGGGTCAAATCTGGCCTGCTGTCTGGTCTTGTAAATAAAGCTTTATTGGAACACAGCCACACTCATTCATTTAAGTATTGCCTAAGGTTGCTTTAGTGCCAAGATGGCAGAGTTGAGTAGTTGCAATATACAGAGCCAAATATATTTACTAAAAACCCTTTACAAAAAAAGTTTGCTGAACCTTGTGACTAGGACTACACTTCAAGTCTAGATCTCTTTGGGAGACTGAGTAAGCTTCACTATAATCCTTCCTGTGCTCTTGCTCGGTTTATTTAAAAAGGTAAAGACTTCTTGGTGAAACCTGATCTTCCCAGGTCTTAGTTTTGGTAGTTTAAAACAAAAACAAAACAACTTCCATAGCAGGAGGGAAATCTATTTTCTGCAAGGAATAGACTTTGGATTCAGAAGGGTGTTCAGAATCAAAGCCTTTATTCATCCTGGTCTTCCAGTTCCACTCAAATCTCAAATCTACCCCATTTTGCTTTCCACCAACTTGAGAATCTCTAAATGCTGTAAAGTTGCCAGGCAGCCCCCAGCCCCCAGGCAGCTATGTTTTCTTCATCAGTAAGTGCTCGTGCTAAATCTGTCTTTAGCTCCTTCTTTGCACAGATAAAGGATTTGGTGTCAAGACAGGGAAAGTCTCTTGGCCATAGACCCCAAGCACTTTTATCATTAAACTAAAACTGCCCCCATGGTTTACTTTATTTTTCAACTGTTTAGAGTTTCTGTGGTGGCAAATAAGATCACAGATTTAGAATTTTAAAATAATAATTGTATCCTTTATTAAATTATATTTTTAACTCCTTTGCTGAGAGAAAGAAAATCAGTGCTCTCCAGCCAGGGATGAGAACAAACCACCTCATTCCAAGTCCTTAAAATATCAAAGTTATAGACTTACTTTCATACACAATTAAAAGCTAAATACCGCTCTGAGGTTGCCTTTTTGTCAAGAGATGAGAAGAGACCTTAACACACTCACAGGAAAAGAAGACATAGGGTGGACCATGTAGCCATGAGTGGCAAAGTCCAAAGAACTACTTGGAAAAGGTACAAACAATATACATATGGAAGGAATTGTGAATTTATCTTATAAAAAAATTATGATCTATAAAAGGGTTATATTATGTATTAAGGATGTCTTGAGACTATATACTCCAGCCCCTCAACCACTCCCACCTCCATTATTGACATAAGGCACTGTCATATTCTGTAGGGCTGATGGGCTGATTTCTTCATCTTTGATTCCCCATCTGTGGATATTCAGTCAACATATTCACATCTATATGTCCACTAAGCTATAAATTTTATAGTGATGGTGTAATTGTTCACCATCCCTGTAAGAGACAATTGGAGGCAATGGACATAGTGGGAAATGAGGAAAAGACATCTGCCTTTGGTGCTATTAGCTTTGTGGTTTTCCTAGTCAATACCGCAAGTCCTGAGGTTATTTGTTCTGTCACTAAATTTTTATTTGCAGTACCTTGAGGTCTGCTGTAGAAGCCACAGAGCAATAACTTTTCCCCCTAGATGAAAACTGACTCAGGAAGTAAAATCTTAAGGATTCCCATTTAAGCAATTAAACTAGTTTCTAAATCTTGTTGTTTCATTTATAAAAGATTTTAAATTAACCAAATTTTTAAATCAATTTTAAATAACCTCTGAAAAATATTTGATACTGTTTTAAAACTTAGTCAATCAAGTACCCTAAAACTTTTAAAATTACATTTATAAACATAATTTCCCTTTCAAGCATATTAATTGATTGATTTAACAAATAACTACTTTTTCAGTACTAATGAATTTTTATAAATTTAATAAAATTGACAAATTTAACTATTTTAGATATTGCACTACTGAAAATAACATAGCAAGATCTCAACCTGAAGGGATATGTGTAAATCAGTTACTCGATTAACCATTTCAAATTTATTTACAAAGTTGTTATTCCACTTAACTAAATTTCCTTATTTTTTACAAACGTATGAAATTACAGAAATGCACAGCCTCCTTCTTTCTTTTGAGATATAATTGACATACCCTAAATATTTAAAATGTAGAGTTTCATGATTTTGGACATATGCATACATATATGAAACTATCACCACAATCAACGTAATGAACTTGTCCATCACCCCTAAAATTTTCTCATGCCTCTTTGTAAAGAATTCTCAAAACTCAACAATAAGAACATGGTTTCAAGTCAAATTAAAAATAGGCAAAAAATTTGAACAGATATTTGACTAAAAAAACAAATAGTACATAAGCACATGAAAAGATGCTTAACATCATTAGTAATTAGGGAAATGAAAAGTACAGCCACAATTAGATACTATTACATACCTAATAGAATGGCTGTAATAAAAACACTGACCATACTGAGTGTTGGAGATGTGAAGGAATTGGAATTCTTGTACACAGCTGGTAGCCTTGCAGAATGGAACAACTACTTTGGAAAAATAATGACAGTTTCTTTAAATAGTTAGGCATATAACTACTATTCAATCCAGCCATTCTGCTCCTAGGTATTTAACCAAGAGAAATGAAAGCGTATTTTTATATGAAGACTTGTACTGGAATGCTCAAGGCAGTTTTATCGTAATAGCCAAATACTGGAATCAATTCAAATGTCCATCAACAGGTGAATGGATAAACATGCAGTGTTATATCCTTACAACAGAATATTATTTAGTAATAAAAAGGAATGACTATTCATACATGCAGCAATATGGGTGAATCTCAAAATAATCGTGCTGAGGAAAAGAAACTAGACAAAAGATTGCACACTGCAGGATCTTACGTAAAACTCAAGAACATGCAAACTACTATATAGTGAAGGAAAGTAGATCAATAGTCCGGGCAGGGAGACAGGAGAGAGGGAGAGGAATTAAAAGGGGCTTAAAGAAAAGTTTGAGAGTTATGGAAATATCTCTTGTTTTGATCATGGTAAAGATTTCAAGGGTGTATGCATATGCCAAAATGTATCAAGTTGTACACTCTAAATATGTGCACTTTATTGTCTGTCAATTATACCTCAATCAAGGTATTAAAAATAAAACAAAAATTGACCCAGTACCAGTTAAAAACCCTTTAATTTTTATTGCAGAAGGTCAAGAAGATCCTTATTTTTTTGACTGCCAAAGAATACCTGTAAATACAGAAAAAACTTTTTTTTAAATTCTTTTTGAATCGTGTCAAAATTAGACATTGTTTCATGCATTTCTTACTAGCATTCTCACTTTATAGATTACATATGACCCAAATGTATCACTAAGGATATGGTAGGTTATGCTGCATTGCAAACAACCCTAAAATCTCATATCTTTGAACCACAAAGTTTATTTCTTAAAACACCACATGTCCATTGTAGATCAGGGACTCTCCCTTTTTTTATGACTCAAGGACCCAAGCTAAAGAGCACCCACCATATTGAATGCTGCCAGGTGACACCTGGGCAGGGTGCTCTGGAGGGTCTTGCATTGAAATGCTCAGCGCAGAAGTGACAAAGGTCATTTTCAATCACAACTCTTTGGCCAGAGGAGCTAATGTATATGGTGCCACTCAATCACAGGGGCCAGGAAATCCAATCCTACAGGTGCTAAGAGATATCAAGCCAAAAACATTTCATAAGCAGCATTAATGACAACCACCTACACTATAGTATTTTAATTTCTCAGAGGCCTTGTGATATATAGAAACATCCATTAACTTAATGCTATATGATTTCAATTTTCCAACGGCAATTAAGAATGTTTTAAAAATCATAATATATCAAAATAAAATATAATCAAATCAATAAACAATTTTTGGGGGAAATGGCCAAATGTTGCATTCTTAATCTTTACCCAGAAACTTTGTGTAAATCTTTTATTGATTCATATAATTTTCAGGTTGTCTAAATTTTATTTGAACAATTTCATTAAAAATTACTATTTTTATAGTGGTAGTAAAGTTTAAGTGCATTTCATTTTAATAGAAATTCTGTTTTGTTTTAGAATTATGCAATACTTTCACCATTTACTTTTAGTTCTTAAATCCAAAATTTTGAATGTAATCAGGTATGCCATGTCCAAATTCCCAACTTTGCATTCTGTAGTAATTGCATTTAATACCACAGAGAAAAACACAAAATTGCAATCCTCAAACTTAAGATAAATTATAAATTTCCTAATTAATCATATTTTTAAGAAATTGCCTTTTGGAATTTCACGAGCATTTAACATAAAATCTCCAATCTCTTATTATTTAACACTTTAAGATTCTTTCTCTCACTATTGATATACACTGTTTTTCTTATTTGGAGAGCTGAATTCATCATTTCCCATTACCCTGGCAAAGAGAGAGGATACAACTAGGACCCAGATGATCTGGACTCCAGTGGAAGACCCCACCACCACCACTACTAGCACATTTGTGAGCTTAGAAAACTCCATATTTCTCTTCATCACTTTCCTAAGTTTCATGTTAGAAAAATATATTACTGTTAAAAAAAAAATTGGCCTAGTTATCATTCTCAAACTGTAGTATGCATTATCCCAGAAGTAGATGGTAGTGTGCCAACGGATATGCAAATCCAAGGAGAAGCTTGGTGACCCTTTGTAAATGAAACATCAGTGTTACTCAAACACTCAGAGAAAAATTTGGTTATAGAAATATATATATAATTAATATGTATATGTATGTATATACAATTCATAGATTATAATAACACATTTTCTGAATTTGTGAATTAAAAAAAGTTTTTAAAGAAAGTTCATGCTTACAATGGACCGATTCTAGTTATATCCTCACTCTCCAGGAGTGAAGTTCACTCTCCTCTCTGGCAGAGAAACTGTCTTTTTTACTTCTCACTCTATCCCCAGGTATAGCAGAGGAGATAATGCTCCATAAATATTACTACAAGCAGAGGCAACAGAAGAATTTGTGCACAGGTAAGGCGAGGTTGACAAGTTGAAGAAACTAAAATACACTTAGCACGGCTGAGTGTAGGGCGTGAAAAAAGGAGCAGTATGAGATATGTAAAAGCAAGATGATACACATTTCTGGAAAATCCTGCTGGGTATGAGTTCCACTAGTAAGCTATATTACCTCATTTAATTAGTACTTACTGACTCTTCATTTCACTTTGTAATTATCTGCAAGTTCTTAAAAGTTTCACCTTCATCTTTATGACGAGGGTCTTAAAATATTTCACTTTGTAATTATCTGCATGTTCTTAAAAGTTTCACCTTCATCTTTATGATGAGGGTCTTAAAATAGTTCATGGTAATCCTCATTTATCTGTCACTATAAGTGAGTACTACGAAGAGAAGGTGGCTTTCTGGTTTTGTTTGCTTGCTTTGTTTTGTTTTTCATTATGTTTTGTTTCATTGTTCAAAAACCAAAATTCTCATTTATTGAACTGAATGTCGGGGACCTTCTGAGTTAGTTTATACCGATGGAGAATCAAGTATCTCTTCCATGTTGTTCATTCACCAGGTTCATTCGCCTATCATACCATATTCTTTCCTTTAATTCACTTTGAGTATACTTGGATTTCATGAAGTCCTGTTAACTCAAACTTTAGACTCTCTTTGGCCTCCATCATCTAGTCCTCATTGCCATCAACACCACCTTATTGCACATTCTCATTGTCCTCAAACCAAGCCCATTTCAATTGTCTCTATACTGACTTCTGTGCTTCCGGTGTCTCTCCTCCTTCTCATCCCACACAGAAGCACCAGGGTTATCTATCTGATATGCAGATATTATAGTTTCACTATTCTCTGAGTAAGTATTAGGGAACCGCAGAGGTCTTTAAGTAAAGGAAATTTCATAATCATTAGTGTTGCATAAATGTTCCTTCAAATCTAGCCCAGCAGACCTTACCTGTCTCCTGTCTGGTAATTGCCCCTCACTACAACAACCTACCATCTCACACACTAGACTTTTTCTTTCTCTAAACACATTAAGTTAAATTCTTGCAGGTCTCCTTGTCTGTCTGTGCTATCACCTGTGATTGGAATGACTCCATTTCCTCTGTCCACTTGACAAATTCCTCCCTAACTACTCAGATGTCTTCTCTGATACCTTCTCTGACTTTCTGAAATAGAAACATCTCTCCTCTCTAGCCCATGAAATTGTGTGTTGTCTGTAATATGGTATTAGTCATACGACACCTATCATATGCGTGAGTTTATATAGGAGTCTTCTCCACTATAATTAGCTTCTCCAAGTCTTCACTATATCCTTTTCATCTTAATATGCCCAATATATGTAATACCCATATATATGATATTATAAATATATACATATATATATCACCAATATATATTATGCACAGTGTGTTGCCCAGTGCCTAGCAAGGAATGGATATAAGATAAATATTCAATGAATGTTTGTGAAATGAAAAAATGGGGACCACAGCGTTAGTCAATCCAAAAAAAGTGTTTGAATCATAAAGATCTCTATTTGCCATGCTAGGAAGTACTGGGTGCATTCTATAGGTAATGGGATGGGATTTGGTGTATTTAAGAAAGTTAAGCAGGACAAATACCTGATTTTATTTATTTTCCTTAGAATACTACTTAGACAACTTTGCCAAATATGGGTTAAAGGGGAAGGATGAGACTGGAGACTCAGTTGAAAAGCAATAGACCAGATCACTTTCAGTTAAGTCAAGTAACCATGGGAATGGAAAGAATGGAGACAATGGTTATTCAGAATGTAAACTTAATAGGATTTAGTGACTAATTTGATGTAGAGAGTGGATGATGAAAGGTAGAAAGAATTAAGTTCCAGAGTCCTAGCATATGAGAATGAGTAGATGAAGATCCATCAATCACACTAGGGATATAAAAGGAAGGGCATGGTTTAGGGGTGAAATCATGATGAATTTTGGACATGTGGAATTAGAGGTTTCTGAAGTAGGTCTAGTTACTAAGTTCAAAACACCAAAATATTACAGGTGCTGTACTGGGAACATGAATAAGGAGGATTTTTGTTCAAAATGAACTAAATATACGGCAAAAAGCATGGCACATCCATATACCACTATAATACCAAATAATAATTGCTGCTCTAACAGAACAAAGTGCAATAGAAACAAAAGAAGGTAACAATTAAATCAAATAAAATATGATGAGAACTTCATGGTATAGGTTAAGTTAGAGCTGGATTTTGAAGAGTCAATTCATTCTTGCAGAAGACAAAAGAGACCTAGTCCTGCCCCCATGGGGCTTGCAGTTGCTTAGAGCTGGAAATAGGTAATTAAACAGAATTATAGCACAATGTAATGAGGAATATAAAAGAGAATTTCAGGGCTGGTTGGAACAGGATACATTTTAAAGAAAAAGATCAACAAGAACAAAAATATTACAAGGCATACTTCTCTATGACCACTCGTATAGAAATTCACAAAGTAGAAGTCCAAATCCTATATCTGGTATCCACTATTGGAACTAAATAATAAGAAATCTTATCTCATCCATGGAGACATTTGGGGAATACAGTCCATTGGGAAACTTACAATGTTAGCAACAGAAATTATTAGACTTTTGCAGAGCTTCCTTCACTTCTGTCCAACCCACTGAAATAAAACAGGCATCTGGTGAATTATTGCTCTTGACCATGCAATATATCACAATTCTTCCATTGTAATTGCAATAATTCTGTGAAAGTGATTTTAATCAGCATCACATTCTCAAGAAGATACTCATTGAGCATTCCTTGAACATGACGGTGAGAAAAGACTAAAGTTTTAATCTCATTTATCATGCCTAATGATAGTTTTATATTTAATTTCACTTTTAGTTTTTCTGATAGATGATTTCTTATATAAGTGTATTTTGTGTTTTAAATCAATACCTTTTTCCTGTATCTGAAGCAAAAGGCACTGAAATTTCTCTCCAATTGGGAAATGATTGCACATTTGAAGTTTGTATTTCATTCATTTTCTAGTAAAATGAGGTCTGATTGATCATTTGTGAGGAAATCTGCTTGAGTAACAAAAATGAATGAAAGGGGGTAAGTACCTCATCTGCCCCTCTCACTTCTTCTGTGGTGTTGGCCATGACAAAGGGGCGAGCTCTTAGGCTTTCTGCATGTGCAGCCCCTAAATCTGTATGTCCTGGTCACACAGGTGCTCCTTCAGGCTTACACTGCCCAGGCTCTGGGCCAAACATGGTCCCAGTCAAGAGAAATATAAGGCTAAGTGCCAGGTGAGCCCGCCTGCTTTTGGAGAGCACAATATCAAGGGAGTCTGGGCCTTCCACTCCAATTCTGTGGTTTGGTTCTCCAAGGAACTTCCGGCAATAACTTCTGCTTTTGAACTTTACTTAGCTTTCCTACCGAATCAGAAAATTGGACCACGTGGCCTCTCAGTCTCTTCTATTTCTGAATGCCAATGATTCTAGTGGTTACAAGCAGAGATGTTACAATAAAAATAAATAAATAAAAATAAAAACAACCTGGATTCAAACTTCACCTCTCCTACTTACTGCGTATGTGATGATGGGAAAATTATTTAAAATCTGCACCTTGCTTTAAAATGGGGATAACAATAGCACCTACTTCACAGAGTTACTGTACAAGTTAAGTAGGTTAAATGACTCAACACATACACATCTCTTAGCACAGTGGCTGGTATATAGTAATTGCTCAGTAAATATTAGCCATTATTAATATTATAATTACCTGTCCTCCAGGGGCTTGCCCCACATGTAAATTCATGTGGGTTAGCTCTATTTTCTGAAGCCACCCACAAACTTGACTATAGTTCTACACATCGTATGTGGCCAGAGCCACCTACACATATCATAGCCCTCTTTTAACATATTTCTGGGGGCCTCCTAGATTGTCTGCCCTGCTCCTCACAGATGTATCAAGTCTCAAAATCCCACCTCTTCCTGTTCTACCCTGTTCCACTGGGAGCATTAACTTTGGTTCTGACATAAGCCTGTAATGGATCCATCAATTGAGCTCCTGGTAATGATTTCAACCACAAATTTGCATCATCTGGTCTGACAAACTGGGCTTTGTACAGAAAGAGATTCTGGCAGCCAAGTGGAACTGTCTACTTCAAACTGAAGAACTGGGGTTTCGTTTCATGTTCCCTGAACCCTGCAGTCTCATTCAGTATTCTGCATTTCCATTCTATGTTCATTATCCACCCACTGCTCTCTGATGTTGTGCCATCTCCTTTAGGTCACACCATTCTCTGTGCCATGGGAACCTTCCAATCAACTCCTATGAGTACTCTCCATAGGGCTGGTGTCATTATCCACTAAATCCCCAAATGTCTATTGCAAAATCCTTCCAAAGACTGCTTTTCTCTGAGGAGTTAGATTATTGGCACAAATCACTTCTGTATTTGTTCTATAATTAGTAACTTTGAATTCCTGAAGCTTCCCTTCTCAGTCTTCATGAGTAAATCGCTTACCCATCATGACAAAGCAAAGTATAAAACAAATTGATCTAACCTGCCTATTCCAGAGAAAGTTGACAATAGTGATAACAATTATGCTTAAAATAAGTAGATAATATTTATTGAGCACTTACTATTTTTCCTATATGCCAAGCTCTATGTCAGGCACTTTTGCTGCATTTTTATTAAATCCTCAAACAATATGAGGAGGTAGCTTCTACTTTAACCCCATTTTTAAGGGTGAAGAAATTAAACTGAGGGCTGGTGAGTTAAAGTGACTCGCCCAAGGTAACATGGCTAATAGGTGAGTGCTAGGATTCAAACATTGGTCTGTTTGATTTTGAAACCCATGGAGCAAAAGGAAAACACGTACGTGCACATACCTAATTCCGATACAAATAGATATTGCTAAGAGCCTCAAGAGTGGTGTTGATGAAGGTGTGTGGGGATCTAAAGGATGGAATCCCTTCGTGCTTGAGGGAAGAAAGTGGGAATGTGCATCTTTGGTATTTGAGCTTAGCTTTGAAGGATAGAAAAAAATCCAAGGACTAGGAGAAAAAGAAGAGCAGAAACAGCCTGGAGACAGGAAGTCAAAGGACATACAGAATGAACATCTTTTTTTTTTTTTTTTCCTGAGGAAAATTCTCCCTGAGCTAACATCTGCTGCCAATCTTCCTCTTTTTGCTTGAGGAAGCTTCACCCTGAACTAACATCTGTTGCCTATCTTCCTTTATTTTCTACATGGGTCACCGCCACAGCATGGCTGCTAATGAGCAGTGTAGGCCTGCGCCTGGGAACCAAACCCAGGCCGCTGAAGCAGAGTGTGCAGAACTTAATCACTAGGCCACCAGGCCAGCCCTGAACACCTTTTCTTGACTAGAGTGAAGCTTACATGTAAACAGGCAATGAAAAATCACTTTTTGAAAGAATACTGGGACCAGAATGTGGAATACCTTTATTAGGCTAAGGATGTGTTTCTGAGTCAGGTTTTAAGCAGGACAGACATGCATTATCATATCTGTGCTTTAGGGAGAGTCTTCAGTTAGGGAATGAATGATGTAGTTTGAAGAGGGGAGAATGTAGGCTGGGAGACCGGCTAAGCTACTTCAACAATTTAGGTAAGAATTATAAGGGTCTAAACTGTCGGCGGGGAGGGTAGGCAGGAAGGACAGTAGGAATTGTTGGGGCCCAGGGCAGGCCACTCCAAAATATCCCACAATGGCATATTGATCGTTTTGAATTAAAGTTACTTGAGAAGCAGCCAGCGCCAAAAAAAGGCATTTTGACCCTCTTCTCTGTTCCCCCTGAAAGCAGAAAATAAATCTCCCATGTGAAATGTGTTCTCCCTGCATCCTTATCACAGAGCTAAGGAATTCAGGGCCAAGAATCTTATATAAACAAACTTTGCTAATTTACTACCTCAAGCCTTAACTCTGCTTCAATTCCTCACTAATTACATACCTCAAATCTAAGTTTCTTTGTTCTGTCATTTCTCACAAATTTATTGTTTCTTTGTGTAAAAGATATACATAATGCCTGCTTTGTTCACTCTCTGAACATCATTTCTCTATGATCTCCAATACGTATGTATTAAACTGGGTTTTTCTCTGTTAATCTGGTCTTGTGTCAATTTCATTATTAGTCCAGTCATGAGAACACAAGAAGGGTAGAAGTGGGGAATTTCCGCTCCCTGACAGAAGGAAGAAGCGAGAACAAAGGTGAAGGATACTTGCTTCCAACATTGCATTAAACGTAAAAGACGTTATCTTCAAAAACTTTATAAGCTTCTTGGGAAGACAAGACGAATACAAAACAAAATCAAAAACGTTATTTAAAATTTGTCAATAAGTAGCACAAGAATACCAAGGGAAAATATATCAACTAAGGTTGAAATTTCTAGGGAATGTTTTGAATAGAGGTGCCTATTTGAACCCAACCAGGGGACACTTGGCAATGTCTGAAGAGCTATTTGGTTGTCACAGCTGGAGGGTCAATCCTACTACCACTTAATGGATAGAGGCCAGGGATGCTGCTAAACATGCTCCAATGCACCGGACAGCTTCCTCCAACCCTTCCCCAACAAGAATTACCCAGCCAAAAATGTTTATAGTGCTGAGATTGAGAAACCTTGCTTTAAAAGATTACTAGGAATTTGATAGACATTGGGAAAGTTATTTGACCTCTCTGACCCTGCTCCCTCATTTGTAAAATGGAGCAGTAAGGGTAATAGTATCTCCTTCACAGGGTTCATAACAAGATTAAACAAGATGCTGGTTCAGTAGTTATCGTATGGTAAGTAAGTGCTTAATAAATCTCAATGAATATCATCGATTTTTTTTCAAAAATGGGAAACTGAAGGGACAATATTGAATTCATAATGAAAAATTTCAGCTCATTTGAAGTCACCATCTCTGTGCCACCAAGTCTAAAATATGTAACCCCAGCTCTGACCTCTCTACCAAACTCCCCTCCCACAACATGTTAAACTGCCTGCCGTTCTCATTTGATTCTCTCACATTTTTCTAAACTCAACCTGTATAAAATAGAACTCATAATCCTCCTACTAGCTCACTTCCATTGTTTCTGGCAGAGATGTATTCCCTTAGTCACCGAGATAAACAAGACAATAAGTATGATTAGGAAAACTGTCTTCATGATTCCCATCTGCCACTAATCAGGGGTATGCTGTGCAGCATTAGAAGTTCTGTTCTATTCCTCTTCTTGGCCTCAACTTCCCAACTGTAAAGTTGAGGACGTTACCTGGGATGATCTAATAGGCTTCTTCCAGAGCTAACCTCTTATTACCTGTAGTGAGACTCCTCTCTCTCTCTCTCTTTGCCATATAATGCCAACAAGTAATGTCAATTCTTTCCCGGAAATGCTACTCACTTTTGCTCACTTTTTCCTATTCCACTGGTAGCACACTGAAGCACCGTGCTTAATAGCTTTTAAAAAGAATATTGCAGCAGATTCCTAACTGGGCTCCCTACCTCCAGCCTTTCTCTTCCAATCCACTCTACTTGCTACTTGCATCCTCTTTCACGTGTCTTTTCTATACCACACCTGCTCAGAATTCTTCAGTGGCTCCCCTCCACTGCATGAAGACATGCAGTGGGGAGCGACTTCATGTCTCATCCGCTAAAACCCTTCCACCTGATATCCAAGGCTCTCAACAGGCAAACCCAGTCCCTCTTCCCGGTCCCATCTTCCACGGCTCTCCTCCACCTACTCTAATCCAGACACGCTGGTCTCCTCACCAACACTCTAGCGTGATATATTCATTCCTTACGTGTTCCTTACATTGTTATATCTTGTGAAATGCTTTTATGCATATCCAACCATCCCACTAGCGGTTAGAGAAATATTAATCAAGGGCCTACTCAGACATAGTAAACATGTAGAACACTATGGTGAGCAAAGAAAGCACGGTTTCTGCCCTTACAGAGCTTGTAGTCTAGAGGGAAAAATGGATATTTATCAAGTAGCCACATTAAGTAATGTGAAATTGTAACTGTGTTGAGTGCTACAACTGAGTCAAGTAGTGCTGTAAGAGAATAATGTGAAATTTGACCTAATTAAGAGGGGTGTGGGTCCAGCAGAAGGTCAATTGAACTGCTATTGGCACAAGTTAACCAGGCCAGGAAGGATAGGAAGCCCATTGTGAGTAAGCACAACAGGCTCCAAATGCAAAGGTGGCCTTCTTCTTACATATGTATATATGTACATATGTATATATATAAAAAAATTGCAATAATCTCACAATCACATGGGGTTTGTTTAATTTATGCAGAAACTTAATATGTGCCAACTCATTTGATCCTGATGGGTATTCTGCAATCATTAATAAGAGCTCAGTTTATAGATGAGTATGTTAGAGTTCAGAGATGTTAGCTGGCTTGTCCAAGAGCCAAATCTGGAGTAAAACTACGATATCGGATCCCTGGTACAAGACTTTTTCTCCCCAACTACAGTCACTGCCCCCGCACTTTGCAAAGTCCGTTCCTTCTGCTCAACAAGCAGCCCAAGTGTGACTTTTTCCCCTGAAGCTTTCTCAGTCCTCTCTGACCCACAATCAAAAATAATAGAGCAAAGCAAATGGTATCTTACAAACCAGAGAAGTATCTGTAACATAAAATGACAGCAAAGGGTCACTGTAAAAAGAGCTCACAAAACTGATAAGAAAAACAATGAGAATCCAGTTAAAGAATGAAGAAAACCAACAAAACAGAAATACAAAAGGCTAAAGAAATACAAAATAAAATGTCAAACTTCACTAGTAATCACAGAAGTGCATACAAAAAGGGGGCAACTTTTATCCATGAAGCTAGTATTTTTTAACATATAATAAAAAGAAAAGCTCAAACTTGCCACAAAAGAGTGGCACTAATGTATATTGCTGGTGGAAGCATAAGAAAAATAGCAATGAGTTATATAGACTGTGTCATTCTAAGAACTTTACATCCACTGTTCTAAGTACTTCCCATATGTCAACTCAACTTTAGTAGGTACTCTTTTTTTTTTATAATTTTATTTATTTATTTTTTTCCCCCAAGCCCCAGTAGATAGTTGTATGTCACAGCTGCACATCCTTCTAGTTGCTGTATGTGGGACGTGGCCTCAGCATGGCCGGAGAAGCGGTGGGTCAGTGCGCGCCCGGGATCCAAACCGGGGCCGCCAGCAGCAGAGCGGACGCACTTAACCGCTAAGTCATGGGGCCGGCCCTAGTAGGTATTCTTGTTATTCCTATATTAGAGATGAGGGAGCTGAAGCACAGAGCATTTAAGTAACTTTCCCAGTCACTAATTAGAGTAATATAAGCATTCTAAAAATTAATTAGATGCTATACAACAAGAAAACTTAAAGGATCAATATTTGACCTAGTATAATAACTTATTGGAAAGATTTATGGACAAATGTCTTCAAAACAGTGTTAGCATTCAGAGAGTTCCTGATTTTTTTCACTGTTATAAATGTGAACAGTAAAATGAAAGAGTGAAAACTTGGAAATAGTAAGAGAAAAATTGTTAAATAATTACAGTCTATCTGTATGATGGAATATCATTTACTCCTCCAAAATAATATGGGTAATAAATTTTTGACTGACAAAAGAAAATGTTCTGGAAAATTTAAAGGAGAAAAATAAGACAAAATCATGTATAGTATAATGATTTCAACTTCGTTTTACAAAAGTACTCAGTAAATATTTGAATGCCACTGCAAAGATAGGCAATGCCATCCTTGGCTTTTTGAAGAAAAATACATAATCTATAAATAATGGTATGGTAAATCTCCTTTGAAGGAGCAGCTAAAAAGTTAATAACTTAAGAACATAGGGAGATCCTTGTTTTAAAATGAGAATAGTGGTTTGTATTAAAACATATTATTGTCTTCATAAAATAGTTCAGAATTTACAAATTGGAAGAACCTCAACTGTGTTGCATTACACCTAAACCTCATTAAAATTCATTAAAATGAATCATATCCGTGAGGCTTTTTCTGTATTTCAGAATTACAGAAACAAAACTTACTACATCTGGGCTACTTGGCCAGGATCCTGCTCTTCAGGTTTGGCTAGTCTCCTTGACCCACTGGGGTTAGGTCCAGCTGACCCACTACACCCAGGAAGTCAGATTTAGGTGTCCTGTTGACTCGCTAAAATATGAGTTTAGTAGAAAGAGCCTCACCCTCTGGTCCACCCAAAGAAAAACCTGTATCCATCTCCAAACTCTGAGAGTCTTCCTTTCTTTCCTGAGTCTATTTGGTCCCCTGAGATTCCAAAGCTAGCTACTGTCAAATCCATTTTTCTTCTCTTACTCAGGGCCTGAATATAAACCCCGTTCATCAGAATGATCCTCGCTGGGGTTGGAGACTGGCTTGTATTAATGCAATACTAACGGGGCCTGGCCTAGTTCAGATCCTAACCCCAGAGATCAAGAGCAAGCAAGACCCAAGCTCACAGGATGTGGTAAAGGAATCCTAAATCTCTGCTTTCTCATGCCCACCCCATGATGAATGGAGGCTATGTATCTTGGTCCAGTTACCCTATCTACGTGTCTCCATTTTCTCATCTGACAAATGGGTATATTAATAATATTTATCTCATTAAGAGTATGCCATTAAAAAGTTTCTAGCACATAGGTGCCAAATCCATAAATGTTGGCTACTATTATATTAATGACAAGGTGATGATGATCACCAAGAGGAGCTAGCCAATTCCCTGTCAGTCAGAGTACGTACAGAAATTTAACTAGACTGCAAACTCCTGGCTGTCTGTTCTTACCCATTATTTTATCTTCAGTACCTATAGTGTAGTGAATGGTACATAGCTGACACTTGACAAACATAGATAAATGAATGGATAAATAGATCTGGCAAATACCTTCTAGCTGCTCAGATTTAGGCATCCCTGGGGAGCAGGAATTTCTCACATACCTGGGTATAGAACAGGGTTTTCTGGGAGAGGCATCCAGGTTTCCTAGCCACCTCCAGAACCCATATCTAGGTGCACAAGTGGTTGCCTCTTTTCCTAGACGTCTATTTAACTCTAGGCAGAACTAAGATATCTAGTTAAAACCGACTGCAACTTGTGGCAAACACTGAGGTCACTCCCTTGGTTTGAACAAAACCAGCTGACACTGTTAGAGTTGGAAGACACATCCTGCCAGACCCTTGTTGGCACAGGAGAGATTAAATGAATTGCTGTGACCCGAGAAGCCACTCCCGGTAATAACCATCCGAGAAGTCCTGCAGCTTCTGTGCATGGGATGAGCCTCATTAAACTCCGTGAAGCAATAGCCGTAGATCCAAGCAATCAAAATCTTAGGGTTGTACAGCAGAGTGCAAGGAAGGGATTGTACAGGGGCGGAGAAGGCTGCTTCTAAAACTGCCCTCCCAGGCCACCTCCTCCTTCCCTAGTTCTCATCTCTCCCATCTGTCTCTTAGAATAAGAAATTCAGTAGCACAGACTGGTCCCATTGTGCCCTGACTGGAAATCTCAGAAACTGGGTTTCTAGTTTCTGAGTCCTGGAAGACAAGCAATACCACCTCTGTAGCATTCTTAGCTCCCTAATTTGCCATGTTATTTGTACTATGGAAACAGAGATTTTTATGGGTGCAGGAATTCTTAAAAAGCAATCTAGCCCATTGGATTTCATTTGTTAGTCTCTTTAACTGTATACATAAGAGTAATCTAGACAGTTTATTAAAAATTCAAATTCCTAGGCCCAAACACAAATATTCCAATTCAGTAGGGCTTAGATTGGGTCCAGGTATTTTCTTCCTTCTTTTCTCTCTCTCTCTTTTTTTTGTTTTTTGTGTTTTGTTTTGTTTTGTTTTGATGAGGAAGATTGGCCCTGAGCTAACATCTATGCCAATCTTCCTCTATTTTGTATGTGGGTCACCACCACAGCATGGCTGATGAGTGACGTAGGTCCATGGCCAGGATCCGAACTCCGCAAACCTGGGCCACTGAAACTGAGCACGCTGGCCTCAACCGCTAGGTCATGGGGCTGGCCCTCCTTTCTCTCTTTTTTGACTAACTTCCCAGAAGTTTCTGATGCTCAGTCAGGGCTGAAAGTCACAAATCTTCCAAATTCTTCTAATTCCTGGTCTAAATTTTGAATCTTTTCCACAATATTCACAGCATATGTGTATCGAATCCATGTTTGAGAACTACCAGTAATGGGAAGCTTGACTTGTAGAACAAATCCATCTTTTTACATAGTTAAATAATTCATTATAACATTGTCCTTTTATTCTAGTTTTAACACCCTTGGGACCTTGAAAAATAAATATAATACCTCTTTCACATCCCAAATGTCTTCATTTGACATGGCTCTTTGTACAAGGATTAAAGGACTATTCATAATTCAGTCTTTCCCAAGTTATGTTCCAAAGGACAGTGCTGTTAGGAAGTGTCACATGAAAAGCATGGTCTGTTGTCAAATAAGTTTGCTGCTTACCAAAAACATAGGCTACATTCAGTGGTAGCAAGTACACATTATACAAGCAGAGGCAAGGTGATGATCTCTCTCACACATGCACTGGGAGGGATTTCCACACTGGATGAAAGAATTGACTTTATAACTGAACTATCATTTCTGGTCCCTTCAGTACTGATATTTTTCTTAAAAGGACCTAGTAACTCCTTGCTCACAATGACCCAGTGCCATTTGAAACCTCATAGAAAACTAGGGGAAAATGAGCATTGTGTATTTAATTCATCCCCAGTCATCAAGGGTCAGCCCTAGGTCACACCCCATCAGGGAGGTTTGTCAATTAGTCATCATCTTGAGGGAAGGGCCGGATCTGTCTACTCCCAATATAATTCACTTAGTTCTCATCAATGGCAATAGAATATTTCACCCTTCATTTAGTAAAGGCTCAGCAGATTTCTGATGAAAGAGATTCAGAAGTCAAGGAGGTCCACACCTACTCTTTCCCAGACACTGGGAATCTGACCTAATTTTGTTTTGTACATTGTAAAACCTTTTCATAGCCTCAAAGAAATTGTTTAAAAATGTACACATGATATGCCAACCTGTTTCATCAACTGCTTTTATTTCCCCATAAATTATTCTAGTCCTACAGCAACCACTTACATATTTTACACAGTTGTAATCAGATTGCACATACAATTTTGTGTTCTATATTTCACATATATTTACACATCTTTCGTACTCTTATGGTAATCATATTTATCATACTATTTATATCCAGGGAGTTCACCCTAAGCGCCTTAACATTTCCCCAACTTTGTAATTGGAGGTTACTTCAAATAGTTACTATAATAGAGTGTTAAAATAAATATTTTTGTACAGAAGGATTTTTCCTTGTCTTCAATCATTTTCCTAGTGTAGATTTTTATGAGTGAGATTATTGACCCAAAAAGCATAAACAATTTAAGGCAAATTAGTCTTTTATAATGCTATACTAAGGTATTAGAATTAAATAGTGTTTTAGAATACACATTTCATTACAAATTTACCAATATTGTCTAATAAATTTTTCTTCTACATTCATCTATATAAATAGCATTTTTACAAAACTTTTGAAGACAAAGAATATATCATAAGAATTTTTTTTCAAACACCACAAGAGATTCATACAGAAAGAAATCCTCAAATAGGTCTTGAAAAATATTTCTTCAAAGACCATGCAAAACTTGTATGATTTAAATTAGACTTTGTGGTAAGCAGAATTCTAAGAAGGCCCCCGGGATTCCTGACCCCTATTGCACAGAACCTGTGAGTGCTCTTGAGTGTGGGAGATCCTATAAATATGAGAGCAAACCACCAACAAGATTAGGCTATGCTATATGACAAAGTAAAGGGATTTTGCAGGTGTAATTGAAGTCCCTGATCTATTAACTCTAAGTTAAATAAAAGGGAGATACCATGCGTGAGCCTGACCTAATCAGGTGATCCCTTGAAATAGGGGCTAGAGAGAGGTCAGAGATAGAAAGTCAGAAAGATTTGAAGCAGTAGCATACACATTCCTGCAGACCTTGAAGAATCATACTGCCATATTTTGAAGAAGGATATCATTCAGGTAATGAGAAGCGACCTCTAGGAGTTGAGGGCCTCAATAGCTGCAAAAAGCTAAATTCTATCAACAAACAGCGACTTTGGAAGAAAACCCAGAGCCTCAGATGAAACTTCAGCATTAACTGACATCTTGATTTCAGCCTGGTGAGACCCTGAACATAGGGCTCATCTAACCCACGCCTGGACTCCTGACCCACAGAAATTATGAGATAATAAATTTGGGTTATTTTAAGGCACTAAGTTGGCGATAATTTGTTGCTTAGTGATAGAAAACTAATACAGACCTAACATAAAATATTAAAGGTAAAAACACTCATGATGATCAAAGAAACCAACCAACGTTAGAGAAAGAAATATAAAATAAAACACTAACTGCAAATGTTAAGAGTTGAAGCTAATAATCATTCCAAATTAATGTAGTGCTTTGAAGAACTTTGTCATAGTGACCAATAAAAAACTAAAGAGTCAAAAATGGAGTTTTATTCTTCAGATTAAAGAAAGCAAAACAAAAAAGTGCCAATAAGAACGGTCTTTCTGGGGCGGCCCAGTGGAGCAGTGGTAAGTACACATTTTCCACTTCAGTGACCTGGGGATCGCCAGTTTGGATCCAGGTGCGGACCTGCACACCACTTATCAAGCCATGCTGTGGCAGGTGCCCTACATATAAAAGTAGAGGAAGATGGGTATGGATGTTAGCCCAGGGCCAATCTTCCTCAGCAAAAATTAAATAAATTAATAAATGGTGATTTTTTTTCCTATAAAAGTAAAAAAATACATTTTAGGTGAGTATAAACAGATAATTTTATAGTTAATAATGTTTGAAATTACATTAGGAAGTAACTAATGGCATAGAAAAAAAGATTCCTTCTCATCACTAACAATTTTAAATATAAAATCAAATAGAAGATAGTTCATGGATTAATAAGCAAACAATAAATAAATAAATGTAAATAAATCCAGGGAACTATACAAAAAGATAACAAAAGTCAAATTACGAAAAATTATTCAGTAAATACAAATGATCTAAATTTCCCTCATCAAAGGCAAGGGGTTGCCAACTGTGTCTCAAAAGAAATTTAGCAACACTGCTTTTAAGAGACATTTCTAAAACAAAATTACAAATTAATTAATAATTTAATTAATTTAAAAGGCTGGGGGAAAAAATGAAGAAATCATGCTTAAACAAAAGAACAAGGTTGCCAGTATCAACCTCAGACACAAAAAGAGATTAAACAAAACATAATTAGCAAGTTTCAGAGGCTTATTTTACAGAAATTAAAGTTATAATAATTTGAAAATACACAAAAACATTATGAATGAAAGGAATGTGTCAAACAAAATGTTATACGTATTTGAAGAATGATCAGAAACAAATATAAAGTTTTATATTAATGCAACAGAATGAATTTATTACAGAAGAAACAGAAATGTGTGACAAAAACAAACCATCGAAAAATATATAAAATAGTTAAAGTTTAAATCCTACATACTAGAATTTATAGAATTCAGTCCAAGAATTACTCAGAGCAAAAAATAAAATAAAACCACACCACAAGAAAATAAATAGGAGAAAATGAATTATATAAAAGTTGTTATATCTAATTTAGAAATTAGAAGCACATTTAAATTAGCCAAGCCCAGTTGCTTAAATATGACTAGAAATGCAGACCCAAATCGTGGAATCTAATCAAGAAAAAAGCAGTGTATACACTTCATTAAATTGAAGGGAGGATACATTAGTAAAATGGTCATTTAAAGGAGCATGAGCTTTTTAAATAGTGCTATTAACGTGAATGACTTTACGTCAAAAAATCCAAAATATCAAAAATACAATACAAGAAAAAAGCTAAGCAAACCTGAAAATAATAATAATAAGGGAAATGTAACTTAATCAAGGTGATTCTCTTTTCTTTTTTTTGTTTTATGTTAGAGGCAGTAGTCACATTTAGAAACTTTCCTTAATTAAAAAGTCCCTTGTGTGTTAAGCCTGTTACATGGTTTACATTTTTCTCAAAACTGTTAGGTGTATGCCCTTTTCTTGTGCTACAAAAGGATTTTCATTATTCCCTCATGTGTGTGTATTCACATCTATCTATATGTGTGTACATATAGATACTCATGTATGGCACCAATGGAAGAAATAAGGGCGCTCCAACATCCTCAATGTGACACTAGTATGGCTCCCAGCCTCAAACTGAGAACGCTGGGGTGTCCTCACTTCTTCCATGAAGTGTATTTTGGGAGTGGGTCGTGTAGATTTTTATCAGGTCAAATATACTTTAGCCAGTCAATAATAAAAAGCTCCCTTCATTTTTTCTTTGTGTGTGAAAGCCTATCTCAGCTTCATGGATCTAGGGCTAGAGGACAGGTCAGAGAATGGCTTTATCTTTGCTTTTCATTTTTTTATAAACATGCCCAGGGAACAGTAACTTAAGGAGTGTAAACTTTGGTATAAGGCAGACCCAGGTTGCTGAACTTCTCTGAGCTTTATTTTTTCATCTGTAAAACAGGGCTAAAAATATCTCGTTTGTTTGTTTGCTTTGAGACTTAAGAGAAATAAGGAATGCATCTGGAACAACACCTGGAAAATCGTGCTTTTTTTTTCTTCCTTAGAATGATTTTAGAAGGGTAATTCTGATGCTGCAACCTATCCACATGCTTGCTCACTCTCATTTTGTCTGTCTCTCTGTCTCTGTCTCTGTGTGTGTGTCTCTCTCTCTGTCCCTCTCTCTCCCCCACACAATTTACTCCTCTTCATGTAAAGAATAACACACTGATGCTTACCTAGTGGCTGACAGGGGGAATATTACCAACGTAGCATAAAAGGAACAGGCTTGCAAAATGAGCAAGAGCCCTGATCTGGGCTGCCTGCTCTTGAGTCTTGGAACATCTATTTACCAACCTTGAGAACTTGGACAAATTCTCTAACTCCTTTCTGCCTCAGATATAAAATACAAAAAATAACAGTGGCTCCCTCATAGAGATGTTATGAGTATTACATGAGTTAACATATGTAAGCACTTAGAGGGGAGGGTGACACATAGTTAATGTTCAGTAAGTGCTAGTTATAATTATAACATACGTAGTCTTTGAGTGTGTGTTGAATATAAATGTCCATCGCTGAGTATAATCCACATATTCCAGGCTTCACCAGGATGTGACAATAAAATGAGGTCATACTCCCTTATTACAATCAAATTGTGATGAGATTAATCATCCTCCAGTCAAAAATCATCCATCTTCGATAGGTCCCTCAAATATTTCTGAGTTTCCCCATTACCGCTATTTATGTAGTTAGGAAATAGAACTTCTAGCTCGTCAGCCCTCAAGTCTTTTCCATGCCACCACTCCAGTCTTTACAACCAGTGACCCTTGGGAATTATTATTTTATTGGCTACAGCTGTTGTCCAGAGGCACTCACCATTGTTATACTCTTTCCTCATCAGATGGAGAAGGTGGTTTTCCCCCAGCTGTTTTACTTTTGCTACTCAAAACATGCCTGAACAAAGGCTCTACTTTTTGACTAGAATTTACTAAAGCTTTGTGGATAATGAAAGGAAGGCGAAATACTGAGAACAACTTTCAAAGGTTCTTTGCATGGCTGGTTCCTCTTAATTTAGAGGTCATCTAAACTCTCAGAGCGACCTCCCCAGATCATCCCCTAACGCATCTTCCTGTTGTAATTTTCTTCCCCTCCTCCTTCTTATTCTTATTCTTTACCAGGACCTGAAATTCTTATACATTTGTTTACTTATTCATTTATTCTCTTGTTTTAGAAAGGGACTTCTTGTTCATTCCTGAATCCTTAGATTCTAGAATACGGCATGTCTCATTTTAAGGAAACAATACACATTTGTCATAAGAAAGGATGGGTGAATAAATGAAGGAGTGAGCGCACAGAACCAGATCTGCCTTAGGGTGCAGCTAATTTTTGCTCATTTTTCAGATATCGACTTGCACATGACTTCCTCAGACAAGGTCCTCCATGGCCGCCTAGACAAGATAAGCTCTCCCTGTGACATGATCCCTCTGCGCTCTATCTAAAATCATTCATTTAATTATCTGTCTTCCCTGCTTGATGGTCAAGGCAAGAATTATATCAGTTTATCTTACAATATGTCCCCAACTCCTAGATGAGTGCATGCCATGTGGCTGGTGCTTAATAAATCTTTTCCAATAAAATAAATATTTAAAAGAGTATTCGAATTGATGAAATAATATACGATTACGAAATAGCCTTCTTATTTAATGGAAAAACACAAAATTGAAATTATGTGAAGAAATCATTCTAATGCAAAGTTGACCTGCTCAACGTTTTTTTCTTGACTCTTTACATCTCTCACTCACGAGTCATTCTGTTCTCACCATTACTAAATATTACAAATTCTTTCACTGTAATTATAAGAACCTTTCAGAATACCACTCAGCAATAAATGCATCATTTAACCCATAGAGTACTAAAGCCTTCCATTAACAAATCTAATGACTAAGGAAATAGTTTCCTCATGTGAACTTTCACATTATTCTGTAAGGGGGAAAACTGTAATAGTCAGTGCTTGTATGGTCGCATTTGGTGTCATCAGGAGAAAGACACATTCAAAGTGACGTGTCTCGTGTGTCGTGTCTCAGGAGTCAACCTGACTAAGGATTCTCAGTCTTCAGGAATGTGATGATGATAGCATATTCCCACCTAATTTCCATAGCCGAAGTGGTAAAACACGCACTCAGCTATTCTGATGCTTACGCTTTAAATCCTAGTTTTCACGTAGGTTCACACGACAGCAAAAAACACAATCCAATTAAATAAAGAAAAATCACAATTTTAGAAATACTAAATGTATAAATTAATTCTATTAAAATTATATTGTTATATTACTTAATTTTATGGCAAAATCTCTCAGCCTAGAAGCACACTTTGTTCCTTCTTTGAAAAAATTATTTTCTACAGTGCCACAGTTTCCTCATTTGTAAAGTGGATATAACAAAGGCTATCAAGTTCAGAGAAAGTGCCTTAAGGTTTAAGGGAGATAGTGATCATGATCACAATAATTATAGCTCCAATTTGTGGTTTACTATGTGTCAAGGATTACCTTAAATATTTTACCTACATAACCTAAATATACTTTAGAAAACTCTGTAATATTGACGGATTTCCAAAAAAATTAAAAATAAGGAACCAAGGCACAAGAGTTGAAATAACTTGCTGGTAAGAAGCACCATAGTGTGAAATTCTAATTGGCATCATTGATGTTGTAGTCTATATTTATGGTGACCCCTGGAATTGTGCAGCAACATAGCCCTGAGTACCAGAGCCAGGATTAAAATTAAGCTCTTAAGCATAATGCTCTACCACTGGTTAGCTATAAAGTACAGCACCAATGCAAAAATATTATCTAACATCTTTATAAACAGTTATAAATATTAAAATAATTTTCTTTTTGACTGTCTTGCTTAAGAGAAAGTATGTTAATTAAATGTATTTAAAAGAGAAAAATGCTTATTAAATTTACCAAGAAACACTAATTCAAAAGAAAGACCAATTAATCAGGCTTAGAAGAATCACCGGGTTGACCCAAATAGGGCAGATGAGAGTAGACCACCGGCTGCGTTTAAATTAGCATGGTGGTACCATTGTCTTTCTTGTTCACATCATATAATGAGGTATAATTGTGTTCTGTTGGTTCATAGCAGAACAGATACAGAAGCAGCTATGGTACCCATGCTTTATGCAAAGAAAAACAGAGACTTAAGTTTCACTTTTATAAGAATTTGTATTCTAAAAGGATCCCTTCACTGTTGTATCTTCTGAGCAAAACTTTTGGAGTCCAAGTTTCAAGAAACTGCTGTGTATCTTAAAACAAATCTTAATAGAAACTTAACATCTTCTCTTTTACTCTCCCTAAAAATAATTCAGAATTATCTAATAATAATAACTACTTATACTTAGTGAAAGCTTACGATGTGTCAGGCTCCGTGCTAATAACGTTACATTGATTACCTAATCTAATCCACCCAGCCACTCTAAGAGTTATTAATATTAATATGATTTCATTTTATGGGTGCAGAAACTGAGGTACAAAGACATTATGTAACTTGCCATAGGTCACACAAGCTAGTTAAGAAACAAAGCTTGTGTTGAAACAAGGCAGTCTAGACTCCAGTGCCAACACACTTAAATATGCCCATATCTTGTTAAGGTTAATTCTAAGAATCATTCCTTAAAACTAACTCCTTCAAACCACCTACTTACTAGTCTTTGAAAATACACTACACTACTCTCTTCATATTATCTCTGTCTAAAATTCTATTTTCATGAACTATTAAATAGCTCTATAATTCAAATTCTGGTTCTAGGTGATCCATCCTCATGAAATTCTCTTCCCTTAGGTTTCTTATCACACAGGGCCTTGTGAAGTAGTTATTTGTGGACAGAAATCATAGTCTTCTCCTTTTGTTCCAACGTCAAGAACTGTCATTATTCCAATGTCTTCCAATGTTCAAGAACAAACAGCCTCTTAATAATTATTTACGGAACAAATAAAATAAAATGAAGAACAGAAAGAGAAAAGCAATGGATCGGGCAATAATTTATTTAGTTAAATCAGACTATAAACATTTCCAAGACTTTAAAAATGAGGTGTGCCAGGACCATAATCACCAGAGGCAGAGGTGCAACAGTTCTAGCAGGCTTGACTTGGTGGCCCAGAATCCTCCCTTCCTTGTGGTGTTGTTCTCTTTGATATCCACCACCATTTCTATGTCTACGATCAAGTGGACCCTATTCCTTTCCCCATTTACAATTGTGTCCCCACTTGGACCAAAATCCTTTTTCTTTGATGATTTTAGTATGCAAAACACGAAGTAACATTTTTTTTTTAACGGGAGCTCACAGGTCTTTTATTTTTACTTATTTTATTTATTTATTTTTTTTTTTTGAGGAAGAGTGGCCCTGCACTAACATCTGTTGCCAATCTTCCACTTTTGTACGTGTGTGTGTGTGTGTGAGAAACATTAGCCCTGAGCTAACAACTGTTGCCAATCCTCCTCTTTTTACTGAGGAAGACTGGCCCTGGGCTAACATCCATGCCCATCCTCCTCTACTTTATATGGGATGCCGCCGCAGCATGGCTTGACAAGTGGTGCATCGGTGCACGCCCGGCATCCGAACCAGCAAACCCAGGGCCGCGGAAACGGAGCGTACACACTTAACCACTACGCCACGGGGCCAGCCCAACCAACCTTCCTCTTTTTCTTTTTTTCTCCCCAAAGCCCCAGCACATAGTTGTATATCATAGTTATAGAGTTGTAGATCTTCTATATGGGACACCACCTCAGCATGGGTCTATGCGTGGTGAGTGTGTCCGTGCCCAGGATCCCAACCGGCGAACCCCAGCCTGCTGAATTGGAAAGCGCAAACTTAACCACTACGTCACTGGGCCAGCCCTTGGAGTAGCATTTTTGAAATGTTTCATCAATATATGCCAAATAGAAAAACAAAATAGTAATTTTAGCGAATTAAATTAAAGAAATTTCTAAAGGAGAAGTTTCTGTTTCTTAGCTATTAAAAGTAGCAAAAATATTATCACTTTGCCAAGCACTTCACATATATTACTTCATCTCAGTGAAGAAGGCGTTATTTTTATTTTCATTTTGTATTTTACAGAGAATTTAAGGAACTTGCTCAACTACACATGGTTAATGACAGAACTGGAATTTGAACCCAGCTTTGCCTGATGTTAAAACCACTTCTGTTAACAACCGTCTTACTGAGTCTCCCAGTTCCTTAATCCTAAGGATAGCCCCACCAACTGTGTCAACTATGCCCACAGGTCACTCTTTCTCTGCCCCTCAATGGGATCAGTACCATTGCCTTCCTTGCTGGTCTCTTTGTTTATCTTGCTTAATTCTCTGAATGATTTTGGAAGATGCTATAGAAAAATTTTTTACTCCTTTATTTTTCTCATTCATAATTCCCAGAACCCATAAGCTTCTTCCGTTTCGAGAAGAAGCTGGAGAGAAAAGGAAGAGAGAATCAAATTCTGGCTCTGATTCTAGAGACTTCCTTCACAAACCAGGAAGTTGCAGATTCCAGAAATTATGTTCCTTCCTCACACAAATGATCATCTCTGCTCTCCTGTCCCATTCCAGGGACTATAACTCAGGCAAGAGTCTCCATCCCTCCCCACACATGCATGGAGTGGGTTTTACTATTAATAACAATAACAACAACAATAACAATAACTTGCATTTATTTGAGTCTTCTGTTTTTCTCAGTACTTGCTAAATGTCTCATATTCATTATCCTATTTAATTCTCACATCCACACTGTGAAGTAGATATTACTGTTACCGGATACATACCCAGGTTCTTTACCCGCCACACAAGAGGGGCCAAATAAACACGGGAACACCCGGCTCATGGCGAGGAAAGAGTTTTTATTTCGGGTGACGTCAGCCGGGAGAGCTCTCAAATTTGTCCCCTCTCTCGGAAAGATGGGAAGCAAGGGGTTTTAAAGGTTGTGAGGAATGTGGCTGTTTATAGAGAGGGGGAGCCTGTGGCCTTGCTGGTCGGAGCTTTCCCACCAGCCTGCGCTGGGCCTTGTGAGGCTGTTTGGAGAGAGGAGGAGGGCTGATAAGGGAATTGCAGGTGGGTGTCCTTCAACCGTCTCTGTCTCCGTGGTGGATGGTGAAATCTGGCGCCATGAAGCCGAGGAGTTGAGGTCTGAGCAGCTTTAGTTTCTTGATATCAGTTTCCCTGTAACAAACCTCAAGAACTGGTAATTAGCCAAAAACCTCAGTGTGAGCCCAGCTTGAGGCCACCTGGGCTTGTAACAATTTGCAACTTCTATCTGCCTTGTGAAGTTCAGGGATACAAAAAAAACCTAATATCTACATGTGAATGTAACTTAGAGAAAAGCAGGGAAAGAGGATGAGTGCTTTTGGTTTTAACCCCATCTATGCTGGGTTTGGTATAGGGGAACTGACATCAGGGCTGGTATCATTACTACCATGATTTTGCAAATGATGAAACTAAACCTTGTGCAAATTAAGTAATTTTGTCACCAAGCCGGTAAGGTGGAGTTTGAACACTGGTCTTTCTGACTTGGAAGCTTTGTTTTGAACCTTCATCCCACATTGCATCTGATCCCATTCCAGCAAAATTTAACTAATATTTGAGCATAAATATGGCACTAATATAGTGCAAACATGTACACACATGCAGACACATAAAATCACCATATTTATACATTGTGCAATTCCACACCTACGGGTATTTTCTCATGGTGTCTTTCAAGTTTCACTTAGCAGAGTTGTGACCAAGCAAGCCATATGAATTCCACAAATAGTATTGATAGTCTGATGCAATTCAGTGGAGGCCTTATTATTATAACCAAACTGTTTGTGGCTTTTTAAGTTTACAAAACTTTTTATCTAGTTCTCGCCTCACATCAACCATGCAATGGGCAATTATCCCATTTTCCAGAGAGGGTACAGCTCTGATAATTAGACAGGAAGCTGAATTTGGAAGCTAGCAGAGGAAAGAACGGGGAATTGAATCTCAGCTCAAACTCCAAAGCCCAGGCTCTTTGCATCACTTCCCATTGCCTCCCTTCTTGTGATTCATAGATTCTTTCCTCATCCAAAGCTATCCTCTTTACTGTGTGGTTGCTGATATTGGTCATCTATGGGGTCAAACATTTCCCCAGATGGAAATCCCCAACCAATCATATTACACCAGAATGTCTTTACCCAGGTGGAGTCCTTAATTTTTCCCCTAGGTATTTTACTTCCCAGTGAGATGCCTGGATACAG
Source organism: Ceratotherium simum simum (assembly GCF_057802395.1). Lineage (NCBI taxonomy): Eukaryota > Metazoa > Chordata > Mammalia > Perissodactyla > Rhinocerotidae > Ceratotherium > Ceratotherium simum. The sequence continues at coordinate 29,227,135 of NC_141903.1, forward strand.
TCCAAAGTTAAATGGGTTGAATGGTTCCATGCCCTTGAATGCTGAGCCAGCTAATGTGGGGTCTGCTTGACTGAAGGTGGTTGATCCCAAAAGGCAGGCCTCTTCATCTTCTCAGGAGACCCAGGCCTAAGAACCCAACAAGCCAGCACTTTGTCTGGGATGGCTTTTGGCTTCTACACTGGAGCACTTTGTTACTTCATTTTCTCAGTGGAAGAGGTGGCAGGAGGAAAGGCCTTTCCCATCTAAAACCCTGCAGGTATGGTTATTCTTTGTCTGCACCTTTTCTGATTCCATACATTCATATGAATGGGGCACTCAGCAATAATTCCAAGACATGACTTCTTATGAATTAACGTTAACTCCTACAAATTACTACCTATAACCCCGTAAAAAAGTTATGACCTCAATCTAGCTAAGAGAAGCCCATCCAGGACGTATAAGCAATTCCACACCATGGCACTGCCAAAGCTGGTGAGTCAGCTAAGGAGCATGACCTATGACCTGTGCTTTATGTCCCATAGGCCACCATTAGGGCCTGCCTACACTACTGCCATAGCCTCCATACTGTCCTCTGCATGCATTCTTGTCTCCCTACAATCTAATCTCCAAAGATCAGCCAGTGCGATATTTGAAAACACAAATCATATCATGTCACTCCCCTTCTTAGCACCATCCTATGGCTTCTCATTGCTCTTAGAATAAAATCCAAATTCCTTATATTGCTGGCTTCTTAGATTTTATTCAAAGAACATCCTCAGAGGGCTTCTTGGTGAATTCAAGATCATAAGTCCATGAACACCCAGAAGAGGTAGATTTTCCCTATAAAATATTTGGATTAAAGGGGCAAACCTGAGAGCAGCAAGAAAGAGATCTTTTACAGTGAAGGATGACAGACTGGGAGATAATCACCCAGAGAAAATGATATGCTGCCTATGGGGATCTGAAGAAAAGCATTCAGGGTCTATCTAGGCTGTGGTTAAGTTTTTACCAGAAAGCAGGATTATTTGGCTCAAAATCAAGCAATGGAACTTTACTCAGTTAATTTTTGTATTCAAAATTTATTTAGGATTCTTGGGATTATGGCATCTTTAAAACTGAAATGGAAATTAAAAATCAGCTATTCCAAGACTCTTAATCCATAGGTGAGGAAAGTAATTCCCAAAGAAGAGTGACTGGCCTAGGGTCTCATCTGAGTTGGTGTCAGGACTAGAACTCATCACTCCATACTCTGCCTCAGTGCTTTCAAATGATTTGTTATGAAGAATCAATTTCTTTTTCATTTTTCTCGTTTGTTTTCTAGTCATCCCAAACCAATACTTTAAATTAAATGAAATCTTATACACATATGCCCAATACAAGTCTACATTTCTCTATTATTAGATTTAACAGACAAAAAGGTACTCTGTAAGATTGACATACAGCTGTTTAAATGCTTATTCTCAATCCTATGCTTATCACACATAGACCAGTAACAAACAGTTTGTTGACCAGCACCCATCTGCAGACTGCACTTTGAGTACCACTGCTATACATGTCACCTTGAACCAATCACCCTTGCAGGTTCACAGATCCTCCTCTGTAGCAAGTTGGTGCTTCACCTGCATAGACTCTTACAGAGCTGGCTGTTGCCATCTACAAATGTAATCCCTTATTCCTTGGAAATTAACCTCATCATGAACTCACTTCTTCTGAGGAGTCCAGAGAAGTGGATCCTAGACCTAGAAGTGATTTTAGCCACAGAGGAGAAGGCCCCTCATGCTGAGTATTTCGATCAACTTGAAAAACACTCAGAATGACTAAACAACCATAATCGTTTATAAGTATCTTTTATGGTTTACCAAGAATTTCCTCAGACATTTATTTCCCACAGGAAGAACACCTTGAGGAACACATATTCGTTCTTTCAAAACTGCTTTGTGGCATCCTCCTGTCCCTACCAGCACTTCTCAACCTCTTCTGCTTCAGTTTTATCCACATCACCATGTGGCATATTATATTTTATTTATTTGTTTTCCTATACCCACCAATAATAGCAATATACACAGTAAATTCATCAGTTATTCTCCTAAGTGTTTTATGCACACTCATTCATTTAATCTTTATAACAACCGTGTGAGGTAAGTACTATTACCATTCTCATTGCAGAGATAGGGAACTCTAGAGAAAGTGAAGGGCTTAAGTTTTGAGCTCTGTAAGATTGAAACACCTGTGAGATGTTCATGTGGAGATATCCAGGAGGCCACTGTATGTGATCTTGGAACTCAGGAGAGAAATGACATTAGAATTAGTTATTAGAATCCTCAGTCTATAGACGGAAACTAGGGCAGCAGAACTGGAGGAGATCTTTTAAATTGGTGGCCCTGGTGTGTGTGGCTGGGCCTTTTGATGCTGGTCTTTGAAGGCAATTGGGGAAGATGGGGGAGACAGAGGCAGCATGCCAACAGCAGGACAGGATGTTTGAGGCTTCGCTGGCTTTCTCTGATATGTGAGACCAGCATCTAGGCCTCCTTCTTCAGAATTTGGGGATGATAGCTAACTAGCTCTATGGCTTTGTGCAAGTCTTTTCACCTTTAAGGGCTTTCTCTCTATGTAAGATGAGTGGGCTATACAATGTGGTTTCCAAGTCCCCAAAATTTAAAATTCTAAGGAAACAAGCTCTCAAATACTCTGCTGGTGGGAGAGTAAAGGGTACATCCTGCATAGAGGTAATTTATCAATATCCTTGAAAATTACAAATACCTATTCCTGTTGACCCAGTAATTGTATTTCTAGGAACGTATTCTGTAGTTACACTTGCATATGAACAAAATGATATAAATTCAAGGTTGCTCATTGCAGCACTGTTTGTATATCAAAGATTGGAAACAGTCCAAATATCCATCCATAAGGAACCAGATCAATAAATTATAGTGTACCCTTACAATGGAATTTTATGTAGTCATAAAATAGAATGCAGATACAATGAAATACAAAAAGCCATGAGAATGAACAAAGTACTGTTATATGCAGTAGTGTAAGAATATCAAAAAAATGTAGAGGAAATGTAGAGCAGAAGAAGCCAAACACAAAAAGAGCACACACTGTATGAATCTACTTAATTAAAGTTCAAAAACAGGAAAAAGGAATGTCTGGTGTTAGAAGCTGGGATAGAGGTCACTCCTGGGGGCCAGAGCACTAAAGACCACCAAATACACTATGATCTATCACTACCGGCTTCACATAAATACATTTACTGCATCCTCTGCAAGTGAACTGTTACTGAGAGCAACTCTCTTTATGAAGTAAAAGCGGCTCAGATTCCACAATCTCTTGCCTTCAAAAAGGGCAGAGACAAACTGTATTAGAACATGATGTCAATGACTAGGAACAGGAGGGTACTGGAAACTATGTCTGACGGGAACAATGTATCTGTGGGAACAATGGAGAATGACGTGGAAATCAACAACCACAGGGAATATGTTCCATCATCTACAACCTTCTGGAGGGTTCCCATGGGAGGCAATGGGGAGACTTGTTCTTTAAGGTTCAAGGAGATGAAACTAGGACTTGTGGGTGAAAGCTACAGAGAAACACATTTCAGTGGGTTTAAAGAAGGATTTCCCTTAATCAGAGCTCTCAAGGTGGAACTGGTTGCCTGTCAGCAGCCACTACTGGGAAAAGGCCAGGTTCCAGCTGAGAGTTAGACAGGATGGATCCTGTCTGTACCCATGAGAAATCCTCACAGCCTTTCCCACGGCAGTAAGGAAGGATGTGAGGACATAACAGGTGTTTTTCCTGATTGGGCAAGAACTATGGGACAATAGCTGTGTGATTCTCAGACAGCTCTCCTTGACAGTGACATGGGTGATGAAATAGCCAAGTCTGGCTGCCACAGCCAATAATCGTGCTCACAGAGCAATGGCTCTTTGAGTCCTGATAAGCAGTAACTTAAGTGTCCTCCCAAGATATAGATGGAAAATTCTAGTTCCAAGTCTCTCCCACATACTGGAATTCACCAAAAGGCAGAATTACAGAAATCTCCCAACTGGAATCACCTCAAAATTCTAGCTGAGCTCCCACCCATGTTGGAATCTCCCTTGCAGCATCCCTGACAAATGCCCACCTAGTCCTGTTTACACACCTTCAATGATGAGGAGCTTTCTGATTCACAAGGCAGCTTTCCATGGTTCAACAGTTCTCATTGTTATTGATAAAAAGTAAAAGCAATAGCTAACGTTTATTGAGTTCTATGTGCCAAACTGTGCTGAATACTTTCCATGCATTGAACCATTGAATCCTTGCCACAAACTTATTAGGCAGGTGAGGAAATTAAGCATCATAAAGTTAAGAATGTGTTCAAGGTCATGCCAAGCAATATAGCTAGCTTCAAGGAATATGATTTTCACAAATTTTATTCACTCATCTATCACTTTATTTCTAATACATCTGAGAATCACCTTTACTATTATGAACTTAAAATTTCTCTTTAAACAGAGCTGACAATATGGACGAAAGAATTATCGTTATAGAGGATAGGAATACAGATATGCTCCAGATGGAAGAGGAGAGAGAACTAAGAATAAAAAGAAATGAAGAAAGTCTCTGAGAAATATCCAACTCAATTAGGAAATGTAACATAAGAATTACAGGTATTCCTGAGGGAGAAGAGGGAAAAAGGAACAGAGAGCCTATTCAAGGAAATAATAGCCGAGAACTTCCCAAATCTGGGGAAGGAGCAGGAAATACCAGTAAATGAAGCCAACAGGTCACCTAAATATGTCAACAGGCAAAGGCCCACTCCATGGCATATAGTAGTAAGGCTGGCCAAAGTCAACGACAAAAAAACAATATTAAGGGCAGCTAGACAAAAACAAAAAATAACTTACAAAGGAACTCCCATCAGGCTCTGGGCGGATTTCTCAACAGAAACTTTACAGGCTAGGAGAGACTGGAATGATATATTCAAAATACTGAAAGACAAAAACTTTCAGCCAAGAATAATCTATCTAGCAAAAACATCCTTCAAATGTAATGGAGAAATAATAACTTTCCCAGATAAACAAAAGCTAAGGGAGTTCATGGCCACAAGACCCCCACTACAAAAAATGATCAAGAAGGCCCTCATGCCTGAAGAAAAAGAAGAGAAAAGGAATACAAAGCTTGGAGCAAGGACAAAAATAGGTAGACAAAAATCAGAAAAATAGTAGATCTTTACCAGAATAGGTTAGCAACCACTTAAATACCAAAATCAAAAATCAAAGGAAGGAAAACACCAAAAATAAATATAACCTCATTACTGCAAACACACACTCATAACACAAGATAAAATAAGTTGTAACAAGAATAACTTAGAAGGGGAAGAGGAGAGAGATCGAATTGACTTAGTATAAGGAAATAAGAGGCCATCAGATAACGGACTATCTCATACACAAGACTTTTTATACAAACCTCAAGGTAACCACTAAACAAATAATCAAAACAAAATCACATATGATAAATAAAGAGAAAACCAGAAGAGTCATAAGACAGAACAACCAAACTGAATTGGCAGTCCAAAACACATGGGACAAGAAACAAAGGAAATGCAAAAGAACCAGAAAATAAGTGACAAAACAACAACCTTAAGCCCTCGTACATCAATAATTACTCTAAATGTAAATGGATTGAACTCTCCAATCAAAAGATACAGAGTGGCAGGATGGATTAAAAAGCAAGACTCAACACTATGCTGCTTCCAGGAAACACATCTCAGCTCTAAAGACAAGCACAGACTCAGAGTGAAAGGATGGAAGACAACACTCCAAGCTAATGGCAAACAAAAGAAAGCAGGTGTTGCCATACTCATATCAGACAAAGTAGACTTCAAGATAAAACAGGTTAAGAGAGACAAAGAAGGGCAATATATAATGATAAAAGGGACACTCCACCAAGAAGACATATCAATTATAAATATATATGCACCCAACATAGGAGCACCAAAGTACATAAAGCAACTCTTACAAACCTCAAAGGAGATATTAACAACAACACAATAATAGTAGGGGATCTTAACACCCCACTTACATCAATGGATAGATCATCCAGACAAAAAGTCAATAAAGAAACAGTGGACTTAAATGAAAAACTGGATGAGACGGACCTAGTAGACATATACAGAGCACTCCATCCCAAAACAGCTGACGACACATTCTTCTCAAGCGCACATGGAACATTCTCAAGGACAGACCATATGTTGGGAAACAAAGCAAGCCTCAATAAATTTAGGAAGATTGAAATCATAACAAGCATCTTTTCAGACCATAATGCTATGAAACTGGAAATCAACTACAAGAAAAAAACTGGAAAAGTGAAAAAGATGTGGAGATTAAACAACATGCTACTGAACAACCAATGGATCATTGATGAAATTAAAGGAGAAATCAAAAACTATCTGGAAACAAGCGAAAATGAAAATATGCCATACCAAATCATATGGGATGCAGCAAAAGTGGTCCTGAGAGGGAAACTCATAGTGATACAAGCCCACCCTAACAAACAAGAAAAAGCCCAAATAAGCAACCTTAAATTAGACCTAACAGAAATAGAAAAAGAAGAACAAAGCCCAAAGTCAGCAGGAGAGAAATAATAAAAATCAGAGCAGAAATAAATGAAATTGAGACCAAAAAACAGTAGAAAGGATTAATGAAACAAAGAGTTGGTTCTTTGAGAAGATAAACAAAATTGACAAACCCTTAGCCAGACTTGCTAGGAAAAAAAGAGAAAAGGCTCAAATAAATAAAAGTAGAAATGAAAGAGGAGAAATTACAATGGATACCATGGAAATACAAAGGATTCTAAGAGAATACTATGAAAAACTATATGCCAACAAATTGGACAATCTAGGATAAACAGATAAATTCTTAGACTCATAAAACCTCCTAAAACTGAATCAAGAAGAAAGAGAATCTGAATGGACCAATCACAACTAAAGAGATTGAAATAGTAATCAAAAACCTCCCAAAAAATAAAAGTCCAGGATCAGATGGCTTCTCCAGTGAATTTTACCAAACATTCAAAGAAGATTTAATACCCATCCTTCTCACACTATTCCAAAAAATAGAGGAAGATGGATCACTTCCTAACTCATTCTATGAGGCCAACATCACCCTGATACCAAAGCCAGACAAAGACAATACAAAAAAAGAAAATTACAGGCCAATATCGCTGATGAACATAGATGCAAAAATCCTCAACAAAATATTGGCAAACCAAATACAGCAATACATTAAAAAAATCATACACCATGATCAAGTGGGATTTATACCAGGGACGCAGGGATAGTTCAACATCCGCAAGTCAATCAACGTGATACACCACATCAACAAAATGAAGAATAAAAACCACATGGTCATCTCAATAGATGCAGAGAAGGCATTTGACAAGATCCAACATCCATTTATGATAGAAACTCTCAACAAAATGGGTATAGAAGGAAAGTACCTCAACATAATAAAGGCTATTTATGACAAACCCACAGTCAACATCATACTCAATGGGGTAAGGCTGAAAGCCATTTCTCTGAGAACAGAAACGAGACAAGACTGCCCACTCTCACCACTCTTATTCAACATAGGACGGGAGGTTTTGACCAGAGCAATTAGGCAAGAAAAAGCAATAAAAGGAATCCAAATAGGCAACGAAGAAGTGAAATTCACTATTTTCAGATGAAGACTTTATATATAGAAAACCCAGAATCCATTGGAAAACTATTAGAAATAATCAACAACTATAGCAAAGTTGCAGGGTACAAAATCAATCTACAAAAATCAGTTGCATTTCTGTATACTAATAATGAACTAACAGAAAGAATCCTCAAAAAAAAAAAATACCATTTACAATTGCATCAGAAAGAATAAAATATCTAGGAATAAATCTTACCAAGGAGGTGAAAGACCTATACAATGAAAACTACAAGACATTATTGAAAGAAATCAATGATGACATAAAGAAATGGAAAGACATCCCATGCACATGGATTGGAAGAATAAACATAGTTAAAATGTCTATGTTACCTAAAGCAATCTACAGATTCAATGCAATCCCAATCAGAATCCCAATAACATTCTTCACGGAAATAGAACAAAGAATATTAAAATTCATATGGGGCAACAAAAGACCCCGAATAACTAAAGCAATTTTAAGAAAAAAGAACAAAACTGGAGGCATCACAATCCCTGACTTCAAAACATACTACAAAGCAATGGTAATCAAAACAGCATGGTACTGGTACAAAAACAGACACATGGATCAATGGAACAGAATTGAAAGCCCAGAAATAAAACCACACATATACGGACAGCTAATTTTCAACAAAGGAGCTAAGAATATACAATGACGGAAAGAAAGTCTCTTCAATAAATGGTATTGGGAAAACTGTACGGCCACATGCAAAAGAATGAAAGTGGACCATCTGCTATCGCCATTCACAAAAATTAACTCAAAATGAATCAAAGACCTGAAGGTGAGACCTGAAACTATAAAACTCATAGAAGAAAATATAAGCAACACACTATTTGACATTGGTTATAAAGGAATCTTCGGATGACACACCTACTCAGACTAGGGAAACTGAAGAAAAAATAAGCAAGTGGGACTTTATCAGATTAAAGAGCTTCTACAAGACAAATGAAACCAGGATCAAAACGAACAGACACCCCACCAGCTGGGAGAAAGTATTTGCAAAACATGTATCTGACAAGGGGTTAATCTCCAAAATATATAAAGAACTCACACAACTGAACAACAAAAAAACAAACAACCAGATCGAAAAATAGGCAGAGGAAATGAACAGACACTTCTACAAAGAAGATATACAGATGGCCAATAGGCACATGAAAAGATGTTCAACATCACTAATCATCAGGGAAATGCAAATCAAAACCACACTAAAATATCACCTCATGCCCGTTAGAATGGCTACAATCACCAAGACAAAAACAACAAATGTTGGAGAGGATGTGGAGAAACAGGAACCCTCATACACAGCTGGTGGGAATGCAAACTGGAGAAGCCTCTATGGAAAACAGTATGGAGTTTCCTCAAAAAATTAAAGGTAGAAATACCCTATGATCCAGCTATCCCACTACTGGGAATCTATCCAATGAACCTGAAGTCAACAATCCAAAGAGGCTTACGCACCCCTATGTTCATTGCGGCATTATTCACTATAGCCAAGAAGTGGAAGCAACCCAAGTGTCCCTCAACTGATGATTGGATCAAGAAAGTGTGGTATATATATACAATGGAATACAACTCAGCCATAAAAAAAGACAAAATCGTCCCATTTGCAACAACATGGATGGACCTGGAGGGTATTATGTTAAGTGAAATAAGCCAGAAAGGAAAAGACAAACACCGTATGATCTCACTCATATGTGGAATATAAACCAACATATGGACAGAGAAAACTGTATTGTGGTTACCAGGGGCAATGGGGGAAGGGAGTGGGCACAAGGGGTGAAGGGAGACATGTATATGGTGATCGACTAATAAAAGTGTACAACCAAAATTTCACAACGTTATAAACTATTAAGACATCAAAAAATAAATAAAAAATAAATAAAAAATTTCTCTTTAAATGCTCTTGTTTCAATTTGTTTAAAAAAATTAAATACCTATTTAACTACTTCTTATATATTGAAATCACAAAATTTTTCTACTTGTTATGTATTTTCCCTAATATATATTAAAATAGATTTATAACTAATAAAAGCTTTCAAAATGTTCTGAGTAAAATCATTTTTCTTAGCACCATTTTGTATTTACCATATTTTGGTAAACATTGCCCTAAACTATATTACTTCTCAATTTTAAATGTATATTTTTGAATCAAAAACCCAATTTTTGTGGTTATTTTTCACTGTTGGTATTAACTCTGCCCTGTGAAGTTGCCAAGCAAAATTCTTGGTAATCTTATCTACAAGACTGGTTTTTAAGTGTCTGAAAAGATTAACTATATCTCCATTAAGCCTTCTCTAGTTTGGTCATTTCCTGTTTCTCCAATTTCTTGGATAGGGTTTCTAGGTTCCTAGGTTCTAGATTCTCATAGGCTGGTCACTTTTGCTTGAAACATCATATTTTTTAACCCAGCCACAGTTGTTGTTCTATAAGAGCATATACAACCCTAGTTGTAGAGTCCAGAATTTTTACACACGTATCCAGTAGCTGTTTCTACACTCGGGTTCAGATCCATCCAGGGCTTGGGACAGAATGCACAGCCTAGTGGAAAGAACATAGTCTCAGCCCAGAAGACATGAACTATTTCACAGTTCTGCCCACTCTTTAGCTGTCATTTTGACTTATAGAAGCCTGAGTTTGCTCAACTGAAAAATGAATATAATAGTCTTATTCTGCCAGCCTCTCAGGATGGTTGTGAAAATAAAATTAGACAATTGATGTGTGGACTTTGTAAACTATGAAGAGTTGTAGATATTAGTTATCACTAAAGCAGACCTCATGGCCTAAATACACCATTACTTACCCCTTTGAGTGACCTGTGATCCCAGGGCACCTTACAGCTCTTCTAGAAAACATCAAGTTGGAGAAAGTGCAATGTGGACAAGACTTGATGATACTCAAGTAATTCGCACATGAGGGACTGCTATGTTCCAGCCACTCATCTAAGCCCTGGGATATAGTGTTGAATGTGGGAGACGGGTAGAGTTGATACTCAACCAGTATAAACAGGTGGCTGTACTGATTGCTAAAATATTAAAGAATTTTCAAACTAATGGGTACATAGCCGTTTTCTCCAGTCCCGTTGTTCACATGCCTTGCTCTATCTACTCCAACCCCTCCCTCAGGACTCCTAGACCTCTTCACACACCAGCAACTTAAGGGTTAAAGGGCAGATAGAGGAGTTTCCTGGACCCTGTTTCAGGAAACAGGAAAAAAAATTGGAAAACCTTTGGCCGCTGTCAATTCTGATTGATTAGTGCCATGTGATACTGATTGTTAAATATTAGGAATATCACCCTGGGAGAACAGGTTTCATTCTACTGAGCAGATACAGAGTAAACAAGTGAATGAAACAACACATAATTCAATTACAGATTGTGATAAAATAAAGGAATGAAATGATAATGGGGATGGAGGGGGGAAACTTAGCAGGATCATTGGGAAAGGCCTCCTTGAGGAAGTGAGATTTGAATTGAGACAGGAATGAGAATGAAGAAATGGGAGCCAGCCATGCAAAGACCTAGGGCAAGAGCATTGCTGGCAGAGGGAAGAATACAAGCAAAAGCCCTAGAGCAGGAATAAGTTTGGCATGTATGCACAACAGAGAGAAGACCCATGTGACTATATGATAATACAGGTTGCCCAAGGAGGCCAGGGCCATAGCATGAGACTGCTGGCAGTCTGTGGTAACAAGTCTGGATTTTGTTCCAAGAGCAAGGAGAAGTCATTAGAATGATTTAGGTACGTCGAAATGTCATTATCACATTTACAAAATGCTTTATTTGAGAAACTCAAATCCTGGAAGACACTCCCTTTCCTGTCTCCCTACTAGAATTGGAAAACCTGAAGCTGATTAATGCTCTGCTAGATGTACATATGGAGGATGATAACAAGCTGTTCATCAACCTAGAAGAACGAGTTTAGGAGGGTCTACAGAGACCTAGAATCCCTGTCCTATGAGACTGGAAGATCAGGAAATGACCAACCTGGAGAAATCTCAGCGGGAATATGGTCAATCTTCTCAGACACTTAAAAACCAGCCTTGGAGACCAAGTTACCAAAATTTTTCCTTTATATTCATCTGATCTTCACAACAACCAGGTAAAGTGGGCCAAGCTGCAGTTAATCATTTCCTACTACTTTCTAAGTAAGAAGTATCAGATTCTGCAAAGAAAATTACATTTGTGTTCTACAGAGCCATGGGCAAGGATTATTTCACCTATTTTGCTCATGGAGAAAGCAATTAAGAAAATTTTCCTGATTTTACATATAATTGTCACAGCTGGGCTAGCACTAGACTATAGGTGCCCCGATTCTCGTGTTAATACTCCACTGCCTCCTTGTGACATTTGGCGAACAGGAGAATTTTGCAACTTTTGTGCTAGTCAGCTGAGGAATGACCCAGCCAGCTCCCCATGTACTACTCAGCCCCCACGCGCAATGACTATCTGGTCTGCATTCAGAGAATCTGCATGCTTTAACTAGCGTAGACGGGGCATACGCGCGTTCAGCTTGGCATACATACACTTCAGTTAATTTTCACTCCAAATTTTAGAGATGGCTAAAACCTGGCCATGAAATTATCTGTGATTGAATGCCATCTAGCCAAAAATCTAAACTTTTAAATTATGAACCAAATGATCACAGTGGTGTGTGGTGTAAGGGAAAGACAAGACTAGGAAGAAAGAGATGTTTTTTCTGTTCATTTTCCTAGAGGCATCTAACAAACTGTAGCTCTAATCCATAGGTAACCCAAAAATTACAGCACAGTAGAGGAATACATTTTCGTGGTCCTGATGCAGCACTATTGAGTAGAATAGAGTCTCACGCAGGGACATGGGGAAAGCTTTCGTTCACAGGATGGGATATAACGTCAAAGTGGCCTTTCTCACATCTTTGCAATAAGGTTTCCCTCTGCACCCTCCTGTAGGCTGTGTAGTTCCAATTTCATCTCCAACACTTCTTTCCTCTAACTTTACCCCTCTTCCTCTATTCCCTTTACTTACTTTGATATTTTCTATCTCTCCCACTAATCTGCAATGTTCTTTCAGGAGAGAAAACATGTATCTTTCTTCTTTACCTACTTCCACAGTACCAAGCATGGTATTATTCATAATAAGGACTCAGCACATTTTTATTAAATAAAACAGAACATAATAATGACTACCATTTATGGAGCAATGTGTGCCAGCCATGACACCAAGTGTTTTACATATTTTATTTTATTTAATCCTTATAGCAATCCCATGATGTAGGTGTCTTTAGTCTTGTTTTACAGAGGAGCAAATAGAAGCTCCGAGAAGTTAAATAACTTGTCCAAGGTCACATAATTAGTAAGTAGCAGAATTGGGACTCAATGTATATTTTTTCTGATACAAACGCAGGGTAATTTACACCCTAATCTAGGCTGCCTCCCTGTACTGACTACTTTGTTATAAAATTGGAAGAGAAGAGCTGGAATGATGAGACAGAGTTAAACAAGCAGCCACTTGCACTAAGGAAGCTGGACCAGTTAAACTGCCAAGCAGAGTCCACATTCTTGATGTGTACCTGGGTATTAGAGGGTGGGCAGGTATCTGTGGGAAGGAACTCATTTCAGACCTTAAGCTAGTTCCCAACCCCTTTTAATACCAGACAAACAAACTAAAAAGAAGCTGCCCTGTGCTTGGTGTACCGCATGCTAATCCTATTCTCCCTGGGAGAAGAGAAACAGTAGGAGATGTTTTCTACAAGTCTTTGCCTGGGTTTGTGGACAGAGGGCTGAGTCAGAGAGAGAGAGTTGGCTGAAATTGTGGAAAGGCAGACTGGCAGCCTAACTCAGGTGGTGCAGAGTTCTTGTCACTCAGCCTTTCCCTGGAGTCGGAGAGCAAGATGCTCCCGCCACAGTGAGAATGGAGATTTAGTAACAGTGGGAGGTGTGTTGGTGAAGGTGCCATATGCCATTGCTCATTTGGAAATCCAAGGTTTTGAAGCTGTTGAAAAAGCTATCAAAATGAATAAGCTAAAGACAGCACACAAAAGGGTGTGGTATAATAGAACAAGCACCGGTTGTGGACACAGAAAATTGTGTCTTTCAATTTCAATACTGAAACGAATCTTAGAAATCATGAAGATGGACAATATTTTGAAATGTTAACTAATATGATTTGTTTCCAGGCTTTGCTTCAACCCTTGCTTTCTCCTTCCCTCATTCAGTCAGCTAAGCATTCTCCATCATTGCCTTAGAAACGAACTGAGAGCAGAAAGCAGAGAAAGCAGAGTCAGTTGTTGGCTTTTGAGTTTAACAACCTACATATTACAACCCAGATACAGACACATGAGATTTTAAAAGAGTATATGATCTGATGATGATACAAATGGTAAGAGAATATTTTCCTATCTTCAAGACAAAGGATGGATTCCCAAGGCTGGGAAAAAAGAGATAGGAGAGACTTAGGGTAGAAAAAAAATGAGGGGACATAGCCAGAGGGACCATGAGGACAGTATTGAGTCAACATTCAGGGAATGATCAGTGTCCGTTTGAGTGTGCATCGTGTGTAGCCAGAGCCCAGGTATAGAAGCTACTGCCTTCAGCGTGAAGTCTTATATGTTGCCTGTACTGAGGCGCTAGGATAAGGTCCTCCCTTTGACAGAAGTCAGTATCTGGCCCACTGATAATCTAGCAGGAGTGATAGCCATTCATATCCTTACCCTGAAGCTTGTTCTGTTTCCATCCAGCTTACCCTAGAATTGTCAACCTCCTGGGACACTTGTATACCAATGAAATGGGCACTTAGAGGGATGGTGGTGTAGGAGAAAAAGCCCCTGACACAGGGGCTTAGGTGGGAATGAATGAAATCATCTAGGGATTTCTCCATATATTTGGCAGTCCAAAAAAATAGGTTACTATCCATGATGGACAGAATAATTGCCCCCCCAAAGATATCTACATCCCAATTCCCAGAATCTGTGAATATGTTGCTTTTCATGGAAAAAGGGACTTTGCAAATGTGATTAAGTTAAGAATCTTGAGATGGGAAGATAGCCCTGGAACATCCTGGAGGGACCAACGCAATCATAAGGTTCCTTATAAGAAGGAGGTAGGAAGGTCAGAGTCAGAAAGGGAGATGTAACAATGAAAGCAAAAGTTGGAGTGATGCAGGGCCATGAACCAAGGAATGCAGGTAGCCTCTAGAAGCTGGAAAAGGCAAGGAAATAGATTCTCTCCTAGAGCATCCAGAAAGAAGGAGTTTGTTAACAGAATCTTGAACACTTCTCTAGATCTACTAAATCAGATTATCTGGATTTGGGTCCAGACTTATGTAGCTTTATTAATGAAATTATTTATTTATTTATTTATTTATATTTGCTGAGGAAGGCTCCCCCTGAGCTAACATCTGTGCCAATCCTCCCCTATTTTGCAATGTGGGTTGCTGCCACAGCCTGGCCGCTGACAAGTGGTATATGTCCATGCCTGGGAACAAAACTTGGGCTTCTGAAGCGGAGCGCGCCAAGCTTAACCACTAGGCCATGGGACTGGCCTCCAGATTTACGTATTTTTAAAAAGTTATCCCAGGCTATTACGCTATCCCCTTTTACTAGCTCATGCACAGTTGGTTGAAAAATACTTAATCTGGTTGAACAATACTTAATCTAAACTGACAAACCACTCACGAAGTCCACCATCACATTTAGAAATTTAAATGTTCTTTACCTCATAAACACCAAGTGGTCATTCAGTTTCACAAGAACACCTATAAGTATCAGGATCTCATCATCTCTTGAATAATAATAACAGCTTCCATTTATTGAACATATCCTAAGACAATCAATGTGCTAATTTTTTACGCATTATATCATTTAATCTTAGAGCAACCTTATAAAATAATGATTAATATTATAATCTACAACAAAAAAAATCTAGAAAAGTTAACTGTAACCAGATGGAAAGAGGAAAAGTGTGGTTAACATGTAGCTGGAATTGCTGTTTTGAGTGTGACTGGGGTGGAGCAGACTGGATCTCAACCAGTTCTATTCATTTTTACTAAGGCACAGATGTGAGGCTTCCCTCACACATAATCACTCCTGCTATAGGTCTTCAGGAGACCTCCTGTCACCTCAGCAGGGCCTTAGAATATACCTGGTGAACAAAAGTTGTTTTCACACAGGGCAAGTTGGATGGTGCTGAGCAAAATTTGGGTCCCAAGGAGCTGTAACTCTTATAGGACATGAGCAGCACTCTGCTGGTGTTTTAGTAGGAGGTCTTTACAGGATATAATGAGGACAGCTAATATTGCTGTATGGCCTGGATGATTTACAACGCTGGTCCAAATGTCTAACGCCATCCCATGATCTGTATTAATGACCTGCCTCCCACCTTGTGATACATGTTGTTTTCCTTTTCTTTTTCTTTTTTTTAAATAATTTTATTTATTTATTTTTTCCCCCAAAGCCCCAGTAGATAGTTGTATGTCATAGCTGCACATCCTTCTAGTTGCTGTATGTGGGGCGCGGCCTCAGCATGGCCATAGAAGCAGTGCATGAGTGCACGCCCAGGATCCGAACCCGGGCCGCCAGCAGCAGAGCGCGGGCACTTAACCGCTAAGACAGGGGCCTGCCACTTGTTTTCCTTTTCTTAGTTGATGAGTCTTAGTGCTGATTCCACTGCTCTCCCCCTGGGTCCTCCAGGCACGTTGAGCCCCAGGCAGGCTGGGCTCCACCAACCTCCTCCCTCAACATTGCCTTTCCTCCGCACCTTAACCTCTAGCCCGTGAGATTTTTATTTGGTCTTAGGGGGCAGTGCAGTGTGACTCCTAA
Organism: Ceratotherium simum simum; assembly: GCF_057802395.1. NCBI lineage: Eukaryota > Metazoa > Chordata > Mammalia > Perissodactyla > Rhinocerotidae > Ceratotherium > Ceratotherium simum. The sequence continues at coordinate 29,243,626 of NC_141903.1, forward strand.
TCCATATTTCCAAACCTATTGTTTTAGCATATACTTTATGTTCTACTTCCTTCCAGATGTTCTGGCCTTTGATTCTAAAAGCCAGACTTTGGGTACTCATAACCCTTTTTCTCAAACTACTTTCTCAGCCTTGAGTTTCAAAATCCTGATAGTATAAGCTGGCAGTAGGAGCATGAGATACAAAGGCATGTGGGAGAGGGAAACAAAAGAGCTATATACACAATATTGCAAAGTATTATTCCTCTTTATAACTATAATTTCCAGGTTCGTATAGGCAACAAAGAATGAAGCCAGGAATCATACCCACGTCTCTCTGATGTCATAGTCTATATGATGTCCAGTCCATCATTAGATAACTCTGACTAGTAAACCCAACTCTAAATCCCAGCAAATTCGACCCATAGGTCCTAGTTCTGGGCTTATGGAGTAGCTAAGTTCCTCCTTTCGGGACAGTCATTCAGATACTTGAAGATAATTATTTTTGGCACCTGACTCATCTCTGAGCTAAGCACCATCCCAGTTCCTTCTACTCTTCCTCATAGACATGGTGCTTTCCATTTCTCATTATCCCGGACCTTCTTTTGAATACGCACAAGTTTTTGTGTGTCCCTCTTGACTTGTGACTTTCCTAAATAAGCTGTGTCATTCCAACCAGGAAAGTCCAAAGTCAACTACAGACACTTTTCTGACCTTGTTGTTCCTGGCACCACACTCCTAAAGCAGAGGATGTTTGTACCATACAGTATATGTGCAGCTTTCTACTGCGTCTGTCTACGAGATATTTGCCAGCTCAGAGCAGACATTTGGGACCAATTTAGGGTATGCCTCAACCTCTCTCTAGAGCCCAAAGAGCACTCACATTGCCAGAACATACCAAGACCCATAAAAAGACTAAGAAAAAGTTTTTCTAATGTGTTACATAGTCATGGGTCTAGTGACAGAATCTGAAACCACCACAGGTGAGACTTACTTCAGAAACCCCAGGCTGGAGGGCAGCAAAAGATGGGGTGGGCATCTTTGTAAAACAATATAGTGAAAACAGCAGGAGCTTGAGGCTGACTCCGACAATAACTTGGTTTGAGACCTTGAACAATCACTTTTCCTCTCGTGATTTTGCTTTTCCCACTTGTTAAACAGTAGGGTTAGAATAGAGTGGTTTCCAAATATATTTGTTTATACACTTTGATCAGAAAAACATTTCTGCACATGCACATTAAATTATGTATATCTTGTTTATTTATAAATCATATGTATAAATTGCTATAACATATGATGTGGTATAAAACATACCACAAATAAAAGTTTTTAAATAATTAGATTTTATAAATGTAATAAAAATTTTAATATGTTTTCCTTCATCCCAGTGAATCATCATAAGCACCTAGAGCAGGTGTCAGCAAACTTTTTCTGCAAAGGGCCAGATAGTAAGTATTTTAGGCTTTGCAGTCCATACAGTCTCTGTTTTAAAGGCTATTTTGTCTGATATTAGTATAGCCACTCCAGCTTTCTTATAGTTGCTGTTTGCATAATATACCTTCTTCCATCCTTTAACTTTTAACCTATTTGTATCTTTGAATCTAAAATGCGTCTTCTGTAGACAGAACATAGTTGGATCTTGTTTTTTAATCCAGTCTGACAATTTCTGCCTTTTGACTGGATTGTTTAATCCATTCACATCTAATGTTATTATTGACGGAGTTGGATTTCCATCTGCCGTTTTGCTTTTTCTTTTCTATATGTCTCAAATCTTTTTGTTCCTCTATTCTTCCTTTGCTGCATTCTTTTGCATTAAGTGAATATTTACTCATGTAACATTTTAATTCCTTTAATGATTTTTTTACTATTTTTTTCAGTGGTTGCTCTAGGGCTTATTATATACATTTTAATTTATCACCATCTACTTCAGATTTATACTAACATAATTGAAGTGAGATATAGAAATGTTATTCTTATATAGCTCTATTCCTTCCTTACCCCTTTTTGGGCTATTATTATTATACATATTACATCATGTCTGTTACAAATCTAACATTACTATAATTATAATAAAGTATATTACCTTATATAATTTTATGTATATTAAAGAAACTGAGATTCAAAGTCTGTTGCATGTACTCAACTCTGCAATTGTAGCATAAAAACAGCCATAGGTAATATATATATGAATGAACATTGCTGTGTTCCAATAAAAAGTTATTTATGGACACTGAAACTGAATTTCATACAATTTTCACGTCATCGAATATTCTTCTATCGATTTTTTTTCCAACCATTTAAAAATGTAAAAACCATTTTAGCTTACAGGCTGTGCAAGAACAGGCAAGGGGCAGGATTTGATCCAAGGATGTAGTTTGCCAACCACTTGACCTTCAGCAATGACTTTTCAAAGCCTTTTAGGTGGCACCTGGGGTTACCCAGACAAGCCTCAAGGCTTGCCATGGTGGCACAAGTAAGATCAGAGATTGGGCTTCAGCAACCTACCTCCATTTCAAGAAGAACAGCTCTGCTAATATTTTGTTTTGTTTTCTAAATGGGAAAGATTGCACTCAACAAAGTGTCCCAAGAAGGAAGGAGAAAGAAAGGGAGAGAGGGGAGTGGGAAAGGAGAGGTAATCTCTAGTAAAGGAGACAGGTGATCTCAAATATTTTTTCTAGCTCTGAAATTCTACTACATTCATCTAAAACGGTACCAAATCATCAATAACTCTGAGACTGGACTTCAGTTAATCTTGAAATCTAAATGTTTGTATACTAGGCTATATTTTCACTATTTCTATTAAGATTTTCCTGAGTTTTGTAATGTAAGTTCTTTTCTGCAAATGGAAACAGAATTAATGGAAAGAGAATATGGATTTCCTACACGTGGGCCTGAAGAACCAGGATAGCAGAGATCTTTTAGCGCCCTCTTGTGTCCATAATTAGTGATCACAACGCCAACTCCACTAAATATTAGGGACGCCTAATAAGGCCTAAGGCAGTGGGGTGAAATACAAGGAACAAAGAAGTTGAGGTGGTGATAAGGGTTTGTCCTTCTTTATTTATATGGATCTGCTCTAATGGAACATCTTCTACAAACGAGAATCCCCTACAAAGAACAGTGCTTCCCGTCTCCTCTTTATCTAAACACTCCACTCTTTGAGATAAAGTTGATCATACTTTAGGTTGTTCTGTAGTTCACCATAATGATCCCTTCTCTGTATAATTAGAGCAGTTAAGATTACAGGTTTTAACATCAGGCGTGAGTTTGATTCTCAACTCTGCCCTTTGTTAGCTGTATAACTCTGGGTAAATCAATTAACCTTCTCTCCTAAGCACTTCTGCAGCCATTTATCAATGAATGGGACAATATACTTAAGTATAGTTCCTTTACCTATGATTGAACTAAGCAAAGTCACTTCCTGTCAAAAGATAGAACTGGAGGCACAAGCCACAAAAGAAAGAATAGACAAATTGGACTTCATCAAAATTAAAAACTTTAATGTATCAAAGGACACTATCAAGAAAGTGAAAAGACAACCTACCAAGTGAGAGAAAATATTTGCAAATCATGTAAGCTATTCTTGCTATTTGTGGTACTTACATTCTAAAAGTCACTGCAAACACTGAATTAGCAAAAACTGAAACGTTGCTCCTAGGGATACATATATAGAGAGAGAGAGACAGAGAAGGGATATAGAGAGATAAGGGATATAGTCACATAGATTATAATCTTAAATCCTAAAAACAACTCATCCTGGCAGATTCTCTTTTCTTTATTTCACAAAAGAGAAACAAGCTCAGAAGGGTTAAGTGACTTACCTGAGGCTGCCTCACTAACAGGAGCCAGAGTTAGGACTCAAACCCCAGATCTGGAGCTTCTTCCACTACACTGCACCGCCCCTGCACTCTCCATCCTCTGGTTATCTCCATGCGAGAGCTGAAACAAGAAGGCAGGGTGACATCTTATTCGACCTCAGATGGGAATGTGTATCTCTGGCAACTAAGTTTTTCCCTGCTTTGCATGTCTTCAAATGACCATGAAACTATATTGATTTTTGGGTTAGAAATAAATTTTAACAAACAGCAAACTTGCAAATATGAGAATCAACTGTATCTGATAAGGGATTATTATCCAGAATATATAAAGAACTGTTATAATTCAACAACAAAAAGATAAATAATCAAAATTTTTAAATGGGCAATGGACTTAGACATTTCTCCAAAGACGATATACAAACTACCAACAAGTACATTAAAAAGGTGCTGGCTGTTGGTGGGAATGTAAATTAGTTCAGCCACTATAGAAAACACTATGGAGGATTCTCAAAAAATTAAAAATAGAAATATCATATGACCCAGCTATTCCACTTCTGGGAATATATCCAAAGGAAATGAAAACACTAACTCAAAAAGATATCTGCACCTCAAGTTCACAGCAGCATTATTTACAATAGCCAAGATATGGAAATAACCTAAGTGTCCATCCATCGATAAATGGATGAAGTAGTTGTGATATGTATACAATGGAATATTATTCAGCCATAAAAAAACAAGGAAGTCCTGCCATTTGCAACAGCATGGATGGACCTAGAGGGCATTATGCTAGGTGAAATGTCAGACAGAGAAAGACAAACATTGTATGATATCCCTTATATGGGGAATCTAATAAAGAAACCAAACTCATAGAAAAATGGATCAGATTGTGGTTACCAGAGGGGAAGAGTGAGGGGAGGAGGAATAGGAGAAAGGTGATCAAAAGGTACAAACTTCCAGTTACAAGAAAAATAAGTACTAGGGATGTAATGTACAGCATGATGGCTATGGTTAACACTGCTGTATGATACACATGAAAGTTAAGAGAGTAAGTCCCAAGAGTTCTTATCACAAGGAAAAATATATTTTCTTTTCTTTTTTTGTTTTCTCTTTTTATGGTATCTGTGTGAGATGATGGATGCTAACTAACCTATAGTGGTAATCATTTCACAATATATGAAAGTCAAACAATTATGCTGTACACTTTAAATTTATACAGTGATGTATGTCAATTATACCTCAATAAAACTGGGGGGGAAAAGGTGCTTAATATCATTAGTCATGAGGGAAATACAAATCAAAACCATAATGAGGTCCCATTATACACCTACTAGAATGGCTATAATTTTTGTAAAAAGAAAGAAAATAACAAGTCTGGGCAACGATGTGGAGAAATTGAAGCCCTTATACATCTGGTAGGGTATCAAATGGTGCAGCCATTGCGGAAAACAGCTTGACAGTTCCTCAGAATGTTAAACATACAATCACCATATGCTCCAGCAATTCTACTCCTAGGATAACGCTTGAAAGAATTAAAAACGGGTATCCAAACAAAAATTGTCGCACTATTCCCAACAGCCAAAAAGCAGAAACAACCCAAATATCTATCAACAGATGAATGGATAAACAAACTATGGTATATTTATACAATAAAAATTATTCAGCTATAAAAAGGAATGAAGTACTGAAACATGCTACAACATGGATGAACCTCGAAAACATTTTGCTAAGTGAAAGAAGCTAGACACAAAAGGTCACATATTGCATTATTTCATTTATATAAAATGTTCAGAATGGGTAAATCCACAGAGACAGAAAGCAGATTAGAGACTGTTGGGGCCTGGGTGCAGAGGGGTGGGGAGTGACTGCTTAATGGGTAAAGGATCTACTTTGGGGGTGATAAAAATATTTTGGAACTAAATAGAAGTGATGGTTTCACAACATTGGGAAAGTATTAAATGCCATTGAATTGTACAGTTTAAAATGGTTAATTTCATGTTATGTGAATTTTACCTCAATAAAAAAATGCATCATTAAAAAAAGTTGGAATTGGAACCAAGCGTAGGATTTTTCTCTTTGTCAAGATTGCAGCATCTGTGACATGTCAGCTCAGAAACAATCAAATGGATATCTAACTGCCTACCAAGTGGGCAGAGGAACAGAGAGAAAGTTGTTCCACAGAGAAGTAGAGAAGAAAGAAATATAATCTGTAGGAAGGAGCATAAATTCAGGAGGGAGAGAGAAAACAGATGATATTCCAGACCCTAGTTTCAGTTATCTTTCTCCTGTCTGTGTATTTCTTGAGATACCTCCTAATCCTTATAATTAACTTTTGTTTCTTAAACCAGTTTTTATTCTACAACTTGTAATCAAGAGTGTACTATCTAATGCACAAATCCAGCTTAGGATCACTTCTACCGTGAAGCCTACTGCAGTCCAGAAAAAGTATTGCATTTTGATATTTATCATAGAAATGTTGACTCTTAAGATTAGAAAATACCTTAATGGTCCCTCTCCGTGAGACACAATCCCTGCACTATCTCTACCAAGTATCAGCAGACTCTGCTTAAAAAACTCTAATAATTAAGACTTGCTTGCTTCCAAGGGCTGATCGTTTCATATTAGAGCAATTCTGCATATTAGAAAATTATTTTGTGTAAGTGGGCAGAAATCTACTTAGCTAAAATATTACAACAACTGGAGTCGTTTGGTCTCCCTTCTCTATTTAGCAATTTGAAGACAATGACCATACCTCCACCGTTCTCCTTCCTCTAGCTCCCTCTGTGTGTAACACACACACACACACAGACACTCTGTCTTCTCCCTAAAAAATATTATTTCATGCCCAACTGTCTTACAAGCATCTTAGAGCAGTTAAGGTGACATGTTGTAACATCCGACTTAGATTTGATTTCAACTCCGCCTTTTGTTAGATGTGTAACTCTGGACAAATCCGTTACCCCAGAGTCTCAGTTCCCTCATCTGTCGATTGAGCATAATGACAGTGTTCAATACAAAGGACTGTTGTGAAGATTAAATGAAATAATTCATGTAAAGAACACAGCACAGTGTCGGCCACAGGCAGGCATTCAGTAAATGCTAGCCATTATTATCTTATTAATAATATTATTAATACTTGTTATTATAATTGCTCTTATCTAGCAATCTAGTCTTACTTGACAATGCCCTCAAACTGTGATATACAGACATCATTTTGGTAGCTTTACGTACTTACTACATTACCAGGCACCATGGGAGTGGTAGATCATCCCCATATACAGAGGCAATTGAGACAGACCTGGGTTAAGTAGCTTGCCCACAGTCACGCAGCTAGTAGGTAGCAGAGAAAGAATTCTAATCCAAGAATTCTGGCCCAAACACTGCTGCAACATGCCAATTACACCTTCAAAGCTCATTATTTATCCACAAGGTGGCACACAGCAATAGAGAGTGACTTGTTCTGCTCCGCCCTCTCAAGCATAAGGAATGAGCAACTCAAAATGATGCCTCGTGGTGGTAAGTCAGTTCTTTCAACAAAGGCATTATCCTCCAAGAGCAGGACTTTAAGCCAGTATTTAAGGAGAGTAGAGAGGTGGTTTGGTCAGTAGCACAAATTTAGGGCACAAGAGAGGCACTTAAAAGCTTAAAGAAAATAGGAAGGAAAAAATCTCTGAGTGTTAGCCAAAAAAATGAGCAATTTCCTACAACTACTCCATGTTTGGTCCCATAACACAAATTTCACATCCCCATATCTACATTGTTAATTCAGTCATCCCTTTGAAGAGATGAAAACAAACTATAATAAATTTAAGCTACATATATATTAATTTATGTTCATTATCTTTTACCCTTCCTCAATGTACTAAAGAGAATTCTGCATTTTTCTGGGTTTTTCAGTAGGCCTCCATCCCTCCCCAACTTCAGAAGATGAATTCAGAGTGCTCCAGTTCTGATTCTGGCCTTTTTTTTTTTTTTTTTGTGAGGAAGATCAGCCCTGAGCTAACATCTGATGCCAATCCTCCTCTTTTTTCTGAGGAAGACTGGCCCTGAGCTAACATCGTGCCCATCTTCCTCCACTTTATATGGGATGCCGCCACAGCATGGCTCGACAAGCAGTGTGTCAGTGCACCCCCGGGATGCAAACCAGCGAACCCCGGGCCACCGCAGTGGAGCGCGCACACTTAACCGCTTGCGCCACTGGGCGGGCCCCTGCCTCTGGCCTATTTTTGACATAGAATTGGCAAATGAGAAGAGAGACAAATGGAGAAGTGGAGAGAGGAAATTTTCATCAGAATGGCAAACATTTAGTCAATTAAGAGGATAAAATATAGACGTTTGGGGACGGCCTGGTGGCATAGTGGTTAAGTTCCTGCTCTCTGCTTCGGTCGCCTGGGGTTCGCAGGTTCGGATCCCGGGCGTGTACCTACGTACTGCTTATCAAGCCATGCTGTGGCGGAGTCCCACATATAAAGTAGAGGAAGATGGGCACGGACATTAGCCCAGGGCCAATCTTCCTCAGCAAAAAGAGGAGGATTGGCAACAGATGTTAGCTCAGGGCTAATCTTCATCACCAAAAAATAAATAAATTAGTTAATAAAATAAAATAAAATATAGAGGTTAAAGGATAAAAGAGGAGAAGAAAACAAAGAGTCACTAAGGCTCAGTTTTGCTTTGTTTTTTTAAAAAGGTGAGTTTTCTGGATTGATAGTGAAACTTTAAAATAAAAGCTTGGAATTCTGGGAATATATCCCAAGGAAATGAAAACACTAACTGGAAAAGATATCTGCACCCCTATGATCAGAGCAGCATTCTTTACAATAGCCAAGACATGGAAACAACCTAAGTGCCCGACGATGGATGAATGGATAAAGAAGTTGTGGTATAGACAGGTTTCCTCTGCTCTCTGAAAGTTCGCTTTACACCCACTTCGCTTTTGCAAAAGATCTTCACTAGTATCTGTTTTCACTAAAAGAAATCAGAAGAGGATTTTCACTTTTACCAAAAAAAAGAAAAAGATGAAAATAGCGTTCAGCGTTTGTTTTGCAGCCAGCTGTTATAGACACAGCAGGCACCCCAAGCAGGGAGAGAGGTGTCTGGTTCCTTCCCTGGAAACTACACTCAGCATCTCAGCATCAAGCCGTCATAGCTTTGAACTGTGTCTGTGAGCATCTGTGCTTTATCTCAATTTACTCTGGTAGGTTATTTTTTGGGTCTGGGAACACTTAAAAAAATTTCCCATATAAATAAATAGCAATTGCTTCTTTGCTTTATGCCATTTCAGCTTATGAAAGTTTTCATGGGAATGGTTTACTTTCAGATAGTGGGTGAAACCTATATATACAATGGAATATTATTCAGCATAAAAAACAAGGAAACCCTACCGTTTGTGACAACATGGATGGACCTTGAAGGCATTATGCTAAGTGAAATGTCAGACAGAGAAAGACAAATACTATATGATCTCACTTATATGTGGAATCTATTAAAAAAATAACACCAAACTCATAGAAAAAGAGATTAGATTTACAGTTACTAGTGGTGGGGAGTGGGGGGAGGGGGAATTAGAAGAATGTGGTCAAAAGGTACAAACTTCCAGTTATAAGATGATGAGACCTGTGACCACACTTCTCCACTGTTCAAACGTGCTTCAAATACTACCTCACCGAGACTGCTGAGTATGTAGAGGCAGAAGCATTTGGCTTAGAGCTTGGAGAACTTTGGCTCCAGTTCCTATGTTTCTATAACTTTGGATAAATCATTTTACACTCTGGTCCTATATTTATCAACTTCTTCATCTATTTGTAGCTTAGAACTCCACTATTCTACATCAGTAATGATAATAGCTACTATTACTGTAGGCTCATATAAAGCAGGCACTAATAGTAGGCACATAAGTTCATCCTCTGTTTAATTTTCATAACCTTGCAAGGTTTCAGAGAAGTTAAAATAACTTTCCCAACTGGCAAGTAGCAGAACTAGGATTTGAACATGGATCAGATAGATTCTTTTTTTTACAGTACCATGTAGCTTCAAAATCTCTTACTGAATTATTAAAATATGTGAGTGACTATGAGGATCTAGTCTCTGAAGTATAATGCTCTCGTTATTATAATAATAATAATAACAACAACACTAATATAAAGATAAAAGCAATAACAAATTGTATTGTGTTGGCTAAGCTTCAACTGCTAAGTATATCAATGCACATAAAATATGTGCATTCTCTTATTTAATCCTTGAAACACCCTTACGAAGTAGCTACTTTAATTATCCCATTTTAAAGACTAGAAAACCAAGAGCTAAGAGGAGTAACTCGCCCTAAACTACCCAATAAATTGTAGGGCTTGGGTTCTGTTGATTTGCAACCTCAGGAGTTCCCCAGGTGAAATTCAAAACTGGCCCCTGTACATGGAGGGCAAGGAGAGACTGAAGAGAGAGGCAGACCACTCCAGGTCTGCCTGGTGGCAGGTTTAACAAGGGAGGGAATTTACAAATGAGGCTTTTCTTGGGTGGCCGAAAGACAAGTAGATCTCTGCACCCACTCACCAGATTCTTAAAAGTTTATATAGAGACCTTAACGGGATTCAGTCACATATACCGTTGAGAAGGTCTCACCAACACATTACTCTCTCAAGGCTGCATTCTTGAAACGGCTCCTAGTGTGGGACTGGTGGGTGGAATGCACATTCCAAGGACAGAAGAGGGAGTAAGGAGCCTCTGATTGCCCAGGTCCAGCTCATGGGTCAATCAGCAGTCACGTCATCTCAATGACCTCCTTCAACAGGTTCAGATCTGGGTTTGTCTTCCTCAGAGTCCACATTCTTAAAAACTGTGTTGTATTGCTTTGATTAGTGGAACTTTTGTGTGCTCCCTGTACCTGAGCCTCTGTCTTGAATCTAGGTGGGTAGAACATCTCCTATGAATGTGACAAGAAGCCTCTCCTCCATTCCGTCACTACCCTTTTCTCCATGCCTACACCCTCTCATCTGTTGAATCCTCTGTCTGAAATTACCAGTGCATCACCATCTACCCTCCCTTCTCACTGCACTAAACTATACTTGCTTATACAGTTTCTATTTATCAATATACAGGAAAATAAACTTTAGGAAGAAGAACTTGATAAGAAATGCTTCTTTTCTTCACATTCAGAGGCTTGGGAACTTTATATAGGTGAAGAGACAACCTCAAAATACCTGTTGAGACAAGCTTTGGGCTTTGTTCTGGATTGTGGTCTGATTTCTGAAACCCACACTCTAAGCAAGTGGTACAGGTTTGGGCACTTAATCTAAGTCAATAGGCCCTCTTCAAGCTGATTGTAGGACTCTTCAATCCTTACACCAGTTTTCACTGGGGAAAATCCCATTTCCAAGTCAAACAAGAAGAGCACTAGAGTTCACTTCTGAATTTCATGGGCAGCACACACAGCCCTCACCTTACCCACAGGCAAGTAGTCATTTCCAACATTAGGTCCCTACACAGCTCCAACATAACCTTAGCATTCCAGACCATGACGGAGTCACCAGGTTGATCCCACGCCCTGTTACAGACACAGAAACTGAGGGCCAGAGACTTGCTCAATGACAGACAACTCCTAAAGACTGCTCCTGATCCCCTGCCCTTTTATTAAACCTCCGTGCTTCCTCTTGGGAAACCCAACAACCACTGGGAGTCATCATCACCAGCAACTATAGAGGACTGCCATTGGCAAAATCCTCCTTCCTTCCTGGCTTTTCTAAGATAGATCCACAAACTATCATATCCATAAATGGCCTTAGAGAGCTAGTCTAATATCTCCCAAATTATTGTGACGGAAAGAGAGAAATAGAAATAGAGAGAGGGAGGGAGGGAAAGAATGAAAGAAATCTTTGTCAATAAGTACCAGAAATGCTGGATTATACCAAGGTAAACAGGTGTTTTCCCTGGCACTTCTTGAAGCCTTTAATGTGGTAAAAGGGTATTGTGATCTCCTAATAGGGAAATAAGTTCCCCAACTTATTTGACCACAGATATCTTTTTTATTCGCTCCACGCGCACACGTTTAGTGTTCTATCAAGCACACTCTGAGATAGGCTAATGTAGTCTGGCATTCTTAAGCTCCCATTCTCAATGTTCAGAAAGCTGACAAGACTTGTTTAAGGTCTTACAGCATGCGTTTAAAGAAGGAGGACTGATCTGCAACAACATGGATGAACCTAGAGGGCTAAGTGAAATAAGCCAGAGAGAAACAAACACTGCATGGTATGTTTTTTATGAGGAATCTAAAAAAAAAAAAAAAAAAGCCAGCAATTAAAAAAAAAAAACAATCTTGTAGAAACAGAGAGTAGAATGGTGGTTGCTGGGGGCTAGAGGATGGTCAAAATGGGGAGATATAGGCCAAAGGATACAAACTTGAGTTACAAATAAGTTCTAAGGATCTAATGTACAGCATGGTAACTATAGTTAATAACATGGTATTGTATACTTGAAATTTGCTGAGAGTAGATCTTAAGCATTCTCACTACACACACAAAAAAAGAGTTAACTATGTGATGTGATAGATGTGTTGATTAACTGGAGTGTGGTAATCATTTCAGAATGCATATGCATATCAAATCATCATGCTGTGCACTTTAAATATATCCTATTGTATTTGTTAATTATTCCTCAATAAAGCTGGAAAAAATACAGAAGGGAGGCTGCAATTCATTGATTCTCATCTTTGAGGCCAGTAATCTATTTATGACAGCTTGCTGCCACAGCCCAGAACAGGAATAACTTTGGTCCACAAGACTCAAAAACAATATAAGCTACATGAGGCAGGGACTGTGTCTATCTTGTTGACTACTGAATATCTAGCATGGTGCTTGGCACATTGAAGGTATCCAAAGTATTTGTTTAATGAATAAGTGCTGTACAACAATACAGGACCACTTTGTCTTATTGACTCTTCATAACAACCCTAGGATTATTATTACAATTTACAGATTAGAAACTCGAGATTCAGAAAGGGACAGTAACTTGTCACAAGTTCATAGATCTAGTAAAGTAACTATGATTGTATACTAGCTCAGTATTTCTCAAATCCTGATGTGCATATAAATCACCGGGGTATCTTCTGCAACTGTAGATTCCAATTCAATAGGTTTGGGGTGGGGTCTGCAATTCTGCATTTCTAACAAGCTCCCAGGAGACGTTGATTCTGCTCTACCACAGACTACACTTTGAAGGGTAAAGCACTAGTCCACAGCCATGTGGACTACATGTAGAATGTCAGAGTTTTAAAGGGGAAGTTTAGATGGTCAGTTTAGAAATATGAAACCCAGATATTACAAAGTACTCTCTCTTAGGCCGTTTATTGATGCTCAAATCACTACTGTGAGCTAAAATCAAGCCAAAATCCCTCTGCACCTACTACACAAGGCAACACAAAGTGACAGAGCCAACACACAATGACATAGCTTGGAGGGAACTAGGGGGAAAACACTCCATAGCACTTTCTTACTGCCCTTTTTCTGCTTTCTCACCAGTGATCGCCATTGGCCAAACCCAACAGGAAAACAGGAGGCAAGGAAGCCCATTGATATAATCCAATCAGGTCACCCTCAAAGGGCAAAGACCGCACAAAACTCATATTCACCCAGAGCAGAGCAAATGTCAAGAAAAAAAGGGGGGAATGGAGGGTGTACTTGTCTATCTTGTGCCTGCATGTTTCACCTACAACTGGACCATATGTCTGTCTGTGGAAAAGAAATATGTCTCTTCATTTGGAAGGTTAAACCCTTTGCCAATGCTCTTAGCATCAGCTCAAATACTTCTTCTCACTTTTCTCTTCCTCTAAGTAGGCATCTCTTACCTCTCTATATTCTCTTCTCTCTCAGCCTCTACAGAATTAACTCCCAGGAATCTCCTACAAATTATATTACTATTTCTTCTCAGATCCATTCCTAACTATCTCTTCTTAAATATAATAGTTTTATTAAAAAGTGGTAACCCAAAAATGTTCTGTCTGTTCAAAGCTTTAACTATCTTATCTTTGTGGCTCATTCTCAACTCCATTCCTCTAGCTCCATTCTGCCATCTACCTTTAGGGAAACTCTACCTAGATGTTGAAGAAGCCCTCGAATCTCAATAAGTGCCCAACTAAACCTAACGTCTTTTCCTTAATCTTCCTCCTTTGCTTCCTTTTCATGATAAAGTCAGCATCACTCTCCTGCTAATCACCGAGGCTCAAAACCAAGTCTAACAAATTCTAGTTCCACAATACCACTAGTAGTTATTTCCTCTGCTTGTTTCCCACTGACAAGATTGTTGTTTAATTCCTCATTGTTTCCCTTTCCTGGGCTAATAAAATAATTTCCTAATTGATTCCTTGCTTCTTGCTTTCTTCCCTCTCTAGTTCAATTTACACACAAAACTATCAGATTAATATTCCAAAAATACAGGTCTGATCACATCATACCTTTAAAAAAATCATTCAGGTCTCTGAACAGCTGTTGAAGTATGTGGACAAGGAGGAGGGGGAGGCAAAGTTAGCATTCTTCGGACTCCATCTGCTATTCTGTTCTTTGCCCTCTACATCTTCCTGTTGGTGGAAAGCAGTATATTTGTTTTCCTTTCCATTCACTTACAATTTTTTTCAAAGTTTGGAATTGGAGATAGTGCAAGAGGGAAGAAAAAAGAGATGAGATTAGTGGTAGTAGAAGAGGAGGGGGTCATGAAGACGCTGAGTGACCAAATTGGTCCTTGCTAATTGCCAGTCATTATTTGGGAAATTGAAAGCACGAATGGTTATTTTAAAGAACGAGGGATTCTAAGTATGACTAAAGTGGACCTAACTTCATTAATCAGTGTTCTTAGTGATAATATCATTTCTAGTGCTTGGAAGTTCTGGATGGGAAATGCTCAAATTCTAACTACTTCAATCTGAATGAAACCAAAATCTAAATACTCAGTTCAGTAGATGTTCTGCAAAATATTAAAAAATAAAAAAGTCGTGACCTGTTTATTTTTTTTATTTGTTTATTGCAGTAACATTGGTTTATAACATTGTATAAATTTCAGGTGTACATCATTATACTTCTGTTTCTGCATAGATTACATCATGTTCACCACCCAAATACTAATTATAACCCATCACCACACACATGTGCCAAATTATCCCTTTCGCACTCCTCCCTCCCTCCTTCCCCTCTGGTAACCACCAATCCAATCTCTGTCTCTATGTGTTTGTTTGTTGTTGTTATTATCTACTACTTAATGAAGGAAATCATACAGTATTTGACCTTCTCCCTCTGACTTATTTCACTTTGCATAATACCCTCAATGTCCATCCATGTTGTCACAAATGGCTGGATTTCATCGTTTCTTATGGCTGAGTAGTATTCCATTGTGTATATATACCACAGCTTCTTTATCCATTCGTCCCTTGATGGGCACTTAGTTTGCTTCCAAGTCTTGGCTATTGTGAATAACGCTGCAATGAACACAGGGGTGCATGTATCTTTACAAATTGGTGTTTTCAAGTTCTTTGGATAAATACCCAGCAGTGGAATAGCTGGATCATAAGTTCTACCCTTGATTTTTTGAGGAATCTCCATACTGTTTTCCATAGTGGCTGCACCAGTTTGCACTCCCACCAGCAGTGTATGAGAGTTCTCTTCTCTCCACATCCTCTCCAACACGTGTTGTTTCCTGTCTTGTTAATTATAGCCATTCTGATGGGCGTGAGGTGATATCTCATTGTAGTTTTGATTTGCATTTCCCTGATAGTTAATGATTTTGAACATCTTTTCATGTGTCTGTTGGCTATCTGTATATCTTCTGTGGAGAAATGTCTGTCAGGTCTTTTGCCCATTTTTTAATTGGGTTGGTAGTTTTTTGTTGTTGAGATGCATGAGTTCTTTATATATTTTGGAGATTAACCCCTTATCAGATGTATGGTTTGCAAATATCTTCTCCCAATTGTTAGGTTGTCTTTTCGTTTTGTTGATGGTTTCCTTTGCTGTGCAGAAGCTTTTCAGTTTGATGTAGTCCCATTTGTTTATTTTTTCTATTGTTTCTCTTGCCCGGTCAGACATGGTGCTTGAAAATATGTTGCTAACACCGATGTCAAGGAGCATACTGCCTATGTTTTCTTATAGAAGTTTCATAGTTTCAGGTCTTACATTCAAGTCTTTAATCCATTTGGAGTTAATTTTTGTGTATGGTGTAAGGTAAGGGTCTACTTTCACTTTTTTGCATGTGGCTGTCCAGTTTTCCCAACACCATTTGTTGAAAAGATTTTCTTTTTTCCATTGTATGTTCTTGGCTCCTTTGTCAAAGATTAGCTGTCCATAGATGTGTGGGTTTATTTCTGGGCTTTGGATTCTATTCCATTGATCTGTGTGTCTGTTTTTGTGCCAGTACCATGCTGTTTTGGTTACTATAGCTTTGTAGTATATTTTGAAATCAGGGAGTGTGATACCTCCAGCTTTGTTCTTTTTTCTCAGGATTCCTTTACCTATGCGGGGTCTTTTGTTGTTCCATATAAATTTTAGGATTCTTTGTTCTATTTCTGTGAAAAATGTTGTTGGAATTTTGATAGGGATTGCATTGAATCTATAGATTGCTTTAGGAAGTATCGACATCTTAACTATGTTAATTCTTCCAATCCAAGAGCACAGAATATCTTTCCATTTCTTTGTGTCTTCTTCAATTTCTTTCAGCAATGTTTTATAGTTTTCCGCGTACAGCTCTTTCACCTCTTTGGTAAGTTTATTCCTAGGTATTTTATTCTTTTTGTTGCAATTGTAAATGGGATGGTATTCTTAATTTCTCTTTCTGCTACTTCGTTGTTAGTGTATAGAAATGCAACTGATTTTTGTATGTTGATTTTGTATCCTGCAACTTTACCATATTCGTTTATTACTTCTAAAAGTTTCCTGGTGGATTCTTTAGGGTTTTCTATATACAAAATCATGTCATCCACAAATAGTGACAGTTTCACTTCTTCCTTTCCAAGTTGGATCCCTTTTATTTCTTTCTCTTGCCTGATTGCTCTGGCTAGGACTTCCAGTACTATGTTGAATAAGAGTGGTGACAGTGGGCATCCTTGTCTGGTTCCTGTTCTTAGAGGGATGGCTTTCAGTTTTTCACCATTGAGGATGATATTAGCTGTGGGTTTCTCATACATGGTCTTTATTATGTTGAGGTACTTTCCTTCTATACCCATTTTATTCAGAGTTTTTATCATAAATGGATGCTGTATCTTGTCAAATGCTTTCTCTGCATCTATTGAGATGATCATGTGATTTTTATTCTTCATTTTATTAATGTGGTGTATCATGTTGAATGATTTGCGAATGTTAAACCATCCCTGCATACCTGGAATAAATCCCACTTCATCATGGTGTATAATCTTTTTAACGTATTGTTGTATGCGATTTGCTAGTATTTTGTTGAGGATTTTCGCATCGATGTTCATCAGTGATATTGGCCTGTAATTTTCTTTTTTTGTGTTGTCTTTGTCTGGTTTTGGTATCAGGGTAATGTCAGCTTCGTAGAATGAGTTAGGGAGCTTCCCCCCTTCCTCCATTTTTTGTAAGAGTTTGAGAAGGATAGGTATTAAGTCTTCTTTGAATGTTTGGTAGAATTCACCAGGGAAGCCGTCTGGTCCTGGACTTTTATTTTTGGGGAGGTTTTTGATTACTGTTTCGATCTCCTTACTGGTGATTGGTCTATTCAAATTCTCTACTTCTTCTTGATCCAGTTTTGGAAGGTTGTATGATTCTAAGAATTTATCCATTTCTTCCAGATTGTTGAATTGGTTGGCATAAAGCTTTTCATAGCATTCTCTTATAATCTTTTGTATTTCTGAGGTGTCTGTTGTAATTTCTCCTCTTTCATTTCTGATTTTACTTACCTGTGCCTTCTCTCTTTTTTTCTTGGTGAGTCTAACTAAAGGTTTGTCAATTTTGTTGATCTTTTCAAAGAACCAGCTCTTGGTTTTATTAATTTTTTCTATTGTTTTTTTGGTCTCTTTTTCATTTATTTCTGCTCTGATTTTTATTATTTCCCTTCTTCTACTGATTTTGGGCTTTGTTTGTTCTTCTTTTTCCAGTTCCTTTAGGTGCATTGTTTGATTGTTTATTTGAGATATTTCTTGTTTGTTGAGATACGTCTGTATTGCTATAAACTTCCCCCTTAGAACCGCTTTTGCCGTATCCCATAAATTCTGGCATGTCGTATTTTCATTTTCATCTGTCTCCAGGTATTTTTTGATTTCTTATTTGATTTCTTCATTGACCCAGTCGTTGTTCAGTAGCATTTTGTTTAATCTCCACATACTTGTGGCTTTTCTGATTTTCTTCCTATAGTTGATTTCTAGTTTCATACCGTTGTGGTCAGAAAAGATGCTTGGTATTATTTCAATCTTCTTAAATTTATGGAGACTTGTTTTGTGGCCTAATATGTGATCAAGCCTGGAGAATGTTCGTTGTGCATTTGAAAGGAACGTGTATTCTTCAGTTTTTGGATGGAATGCTCTGTATATATATACTAGGTCCAACTGTTTTAGTGTGTCATTTAAGGCCAATGTTTCCTTATTGATCTTCTGTTTGGATGATCTATCCGTTGGTGTAAGTGGAGTGTTAAAGTCTCCTACTATTATTGTGTTACTGTCTATTTCTGTTTTTATGTCTGTTAATAATTTTTTATATATTTAGGTGCACCTACATTGGGTGCGTAGATATTTACAAGTGTTATATCCTCTTGTTGGATTGTTCCCTTGATCATTACGTAATGCCCTTCTTTGTCTCTTTTTACAGTTTTTGTTTTAAAGTCTATTTTGTCTGATGTGAGTACTGCTACCCCAGCTTTCTTTTCATTGCCATTTGCGTGGAGTATCTTTTTCCATCCCTTCACTATCAGTTTGTGAGTGTCTTTAGGTCTGAAATGTGTCTCTTGTATGCAGCATATATATGGGTCTTGTTTTTTTATCCAATCAGCCACCCTATGCCTTTTAATTGGAGCATTTAGTCCATTGACGTTTACAGTAGCTATTGATATGTATGTACTTACTGCCATTTTTTAACTTTTTTTTTTCTCAGTGTTTTAGTAGTCCTTCTCTGTTCCTTTCTTCTTCTATACAGAATTGATGGTCTCTTTAGTTTGACGTCTGTCTGAAAGCTGTACTCTTTAACTCCCCTCCCCCCTCCTTTTATGTTTTTGATATCATATCTAACCTCTTTTTTGTGCATTTGTATCCATTACCCTCTTATCATGGAAATAGATAATTTTTCCTATTTGTGGTCTTCTCTTTTCCCATTAAATCAGTCCCTTTAACATTTCTTGTAGCACTGGTTTCTTGGTGACAAATTCCTTTAATTTTTGCTTGTCTGGGAAATTTTTGATCTCTCCTTCCATTTTGAATGATAATCTTGCTGGGTAGAGTATTCTCGGCTGTAAGTTTTTTCCTTTTAGCACTTTAAATATATCATGCCACTCTCTTCTAGCCTGTAAGGTTTCTGCTGAGAAGTCAGCTGATAGCCTTATGGGGTTTCCTTTGTATGTAACTTGACTTTCTCTTGCGGCTTTTAGGATTCTCTCTTTATCTTTAATTCTGGACATTTTGATTATGATGTGTCTTGATGTGGGCCTCTTTGGGTTTATCTTGTTTGGGGCTCTCTGTGCTTCCTGTACCTGGATGTCTGTTTCCTTCCTTAGGTTAGGGAAGTTTTCAGCTATTATTTCTTGAAATAGATTCTCTGCCCCTTTGTCTCGCTCTTCTCCTTCTGGGACACCTATAACACGGATGTTAGTGTGCTTGATGTTGTCCCAGAGGTCCCTTAGACTGTCCTCACTCTTTTTAATTCTTTTCTCTTTTACCTGTTCAGCTTGGGTAATTTCTTCTAGTCTTTTGTCCAGCTCACAGATCCGTTCTTCTGTATCCTCTACTCTGCTTTTGAGTCCCTCTAGTGAATTTTTTATTCCCAGTATTGTATTCTTCATTTCTCATTGGTTCTTTTTTTATATCTTCCATTTCTTTGTTGACATTCTCACTGAGTTCATCTATTCTTCTCCCCAGATCAGTAAGCATCCTTAACACTCTTAGTTTGAACTCTCTGTTGCATAGGTTGCTCATTTCTGTTTCACTTAGTTCCTTTTCTGGGGTTTTGTCCTCTTCCCTTACTTGGAATGTATTCTTTTGCCTCCTCATTTTGCCTCTTTCCCTGTGCTTGCGTCTACGTATTAGGTGGGTCAGCTACGTCTCCTGCTCTTGGATAGGTGACCTTATGTAAGTGATGGCTTAGGAGGCCTGCAGTGTGCTTCCCTCAGTTCTCAATGTTCCAGGGGTGACCCCTATGTGGGCTACATGTGTCCTTCTGTTGTGGCCTGTTTGTTCTCCCTGTAGGTGCCCAGGGAGGCTGAGTTATGCTCCTGGCCAGCTGTTGTAATGCTCAGCTGCTTGTAGTTGTTGTGGGCCCTTCAGTCTCTTTATCAGGTGTGGGGAGCCCCAGCACAGTTGGCTGCAAGTTCTAACACCA
This sequence comes from Ceratotherium simum simum, assembly GCF_057802395.1. Classification (NCBI taxonomy): domain Eukaryota; kingdom Metazoa; phylum Chordata; class Mammalia; order Perissodactyla; family Rhinocerotidae; genus Ceratotherium; species Ceratotherium simum. The sequence goes on from NC_141903.1 coordinate 29,263,919, forward strand.
CATTTGTGTTGCAGTATTTCTTTTAAGTGAGTAGGCCCCCAGCGTGGCAGGTTAGGCTCAGGGCCTTAAAATTGCTATAAGCCTCCAGCTTTTAGGTCTCCTGTCAGCTCTCTGAGGATTGCAGCTGGGTGGGGCTGGCCTCAGGCACGGGAGCACTCAATTGTTTCAGGCTTTGGAAGGTGGGGCAAACCCCCTATGTGGTTCTTTGAGAAGCACCAGTCTTCTGCAGCTGACAAGCCCTGTCACCCACAGGTCCACACACACAGTCAACACAGTCCTGCCCCGTGTGCGCGCCCCGACCTCCCAAAGTGGACCCAGTCTCTCCACGGCAGGAGCCCCACACACTCCACCACTGCCCCACACTCTCCACCCGCTCCTTGTGCATGCCTTGCCCCACTGAAGTCAGCTCAGTTGCCAGGCTGCAGAGAGTCCAGTCACTAATCTATGCAGGCCCACAAGTCGCCTGAGGGCTTGTTGTGGGGTGGGGCCCGTCTCTAGGGTGGGCTGCCTGCCCTGGCTGAGCTAGATTAAATCAGTGCTCTAGCCGGTGGGGCAGACCCTGGGCTAGCAGGCCCCAGGGAGAACTCCAATGGCGTCTGTGTCAGCACTCCCACACCAGGCCACAACCATGGCCACTGCCAATGTCCCACTCCCTGGAGAGGTCTCACCTCTCACCAAGATGCACTCAGTGCTTATCAGGTGAGTCTCTTTTCACCAAAGCACTGTGCACCTTTCTTTCTGGTGATTTTAGGATGCTTTCTGAAATGGGTGAGTTTGCACGTGGGCCCTTTAAGAGCCGGTTTTAATGTCTTTGTGAACCAGCTTTTCTGGGGGCACTCCCCAATGTTTTAGTAGCAGGCAAAGTCAGATATTCTGCCACTCGTCTCGACTGTGCTGGGTCCACAAAATGCCCACAGCGGGGGCGCTCCCGGCTCAGGGCCCCGCGCCTCCAGGGAGGCTGCGTACCTGTGAGCTGCTCCCGGCGGCCGTGAAGCTGGCGGCTTGTGAAGGCGGCGTTTTTCCTCTCCAGAAGGGAGTCTCTGCCTCTTCCACCTCAGTTAGGATTGTCCATTGTTGCAGGAGTTCCTCTTATCCAGTTTTCAGTTCTGTCTCAGGGGTAATTTTTCCAGGAGTAGTTGTAAATTGGCTGTGTCCGCAGGAGGAGGTGAGTTCAGAGTCTGCCTACGCCGCCATCTTGACTTCCTCCTCCAAAGAGTCGTGACTTGTTTAACGATGAGATCACAATCCTAAAAGTTGAGTAAGTATTTTTCAACTGCTGTAGCAAAGCATGCTTAGAGGGATTTGGTAAGAAAGGTAATGAACATCAACTCTGAATGAACATCATGGAAGAGGATGAGGACAGAAAAAAAGATACTGAAGATAAATGTGGAGGATGTAGCTGGTCCACCCAGAGATGATAAGGAAGAAGAGGAGGAGGAAGAGAAGAAGGAGAATGAGGGCAAGATTAAGCAAGCTCAGAATTGGGAAAGAGAGAAAAGGAAATAGACCTCTCATACTCAAAGAAAGAAGAATTTCAGGATGGATCTTATGATGACTACGTTGAAAAGGAGAGAATAGAAGACAAAGAAGAAGGTTTTCAAGGGAAAAGGAAGAAACAAGTTTGAAGCATGAAAGAGAGAAAGAGATGACTAGATCATTCTAAACCAGACATCCTAATGCTACTGGTTTTGCAATAAAATGGTCATTATAGGCATACCTCAGAGATATTGCAGGTTTGGTTCCAGACCACCACAATATAGCAAATATTGCAGTAAAGTGAGTCACACAAACTTTTTGGTTTCCCAGTACATATAAAAGTTACGGGGGCTGGCCTGGTGGTGCAGCAGTTAAGTTCGCGCATTCTGCTACAATGGCCCGGGGTTCGCCGGTTTGGATCCTGGGCGCGGACCTACTCACCACTCATCAAGCCATGCTGAGGTGGCGTCCCACATAGAAGAACTAGAAGGATCTACAACTAGGATATACAACTATGTACTGGGGGCTTTGGGGAGAAAAAAGAAAAATCTTATGTTTACACCATACTCTAGTCTATTAAGTATGCAATAGCATATGTCTAAAACAACAATGTGCATACCTTAATTAAAAAATATTGTTAAAAAATGCTAACGATCGTCTGAGCCTTCAGCGAGTCATAATCCTTTTTCTGGTGGAGGGTCTTGCCTCAATTGATGGCTGCTGACTGATCAGGGTGGTGGTTGCTGAAGGTTGGGGTGGCTGTAGCAATTTCTTAAAATAAGACAACAATGAACGTTGTCACATCGATTGACTCTTTCTTTCATGAACAATTTCTCTGTGGCATGTGATGCCGTTTGATAGCATTTTACACACAGTAGATCTTCTTTCAAAATTGGAGTCAGTCCTCTCAAACCCTGCCGCTGCTTTATCAACTAAATTTACACAATATTCCAAATACTCTGTTGTCATTTCAACAATCTTTACAGCATCTTCACCAGGAGTAGATTCTATTTCAAGAAACCACTTTCTTTGCTCATCCATAAGAAGCAATTCCTCCTTCATTAAAGTTTTATCATGAGATAAATTCATGAGCAGCAATTCAGTCACATCTTCAGGCTCCACTTCTCAATCTAGTTCTCTTGCTATTTCCACCACATCTGCAGTTACTTCCTCCACTGAAGTCTTGAACCCCTCAAAGTCATCCATGAGGGTTGGAATCAACTTCTTCCAAACTCCTGTTGATGTTGATATTTTGACCTCTTCCCACGATTCACAAATATTCTTAATGTCATCTAGATTGTTAATCCTTTCCAGGAGGTTTTCAATTGACTTTACCCAGAGCCATCAGCGGAATCACTATCTATTGCAGCTATAGCCTTACGAGACGTATTTCTTAAATAATAGGACTTGAAAGCCAAAATTACTCCTTGATCCATGGGCTGCAGAATGGATGCTGTGTTAGCAGGCATGAAAACAACATTAATCTCACTGTACATCTTGGGTTACCAGGTGCATTGTTAATGAACGGTAATATTTTGAAAGGAACCTTTTTTTCTGAGCAGTAGGTCTCAACAGTGGCCTTAAAATATTCAGTGAACCATGTTGTAGACAGATGTGCTGTCATCCAGGCTTTGTTGTTTCATTTATAGAGCACAAGCAGAGTGGATTTAGCATAATTCTTAAGGGCCATGGGATATTTGGAATGGTAAATGAGCATTGGCTTCAACTTAAAGTCACCAGCTGCATTAGCCCCTAACAAGAGAGTCAGCCTGTCCTTTGAAGCTTTGAAGCCAGGCATTGATTTCTCCCCTCTAGCTGTGAAAGTCCTAGACGGCATCCTGTTCCAATAGAAAACTGTTTCATCTACATTGAAAATCTGCTGCTTAGTGTAGCCACCTTCATTAATTACCTTAGCTAGACCTTCTGGATAACTTACTGCAGCTTCTACATCAGCAGTTGCTGCTTCACCTTATACTCTTATATTATGGAGACGGCTTCTTTCCTTAAACCTCACGCACCAAGCTCTGCTAGCGTCAAACTTTTCTTCTGCAGCTTCCTCACCTCTCTCAGCCTTCATAGAACTGAAGAGAGTGAGGGCCTTGCTCTGGACTAGGCTCTGCCTTAAGGGAACGTTGCGGCTGGTTTGGTCTACTATCCAGACCTCTGAAACCTTACCCATATCAGCAATAAGGCTATTTCACTTTCTTATCATTCATGTATTTACTGGAGTAGGACTTTCAATTTCCTTCAAGAACTTTTCCTTTGCATCACAACTTGGCTAACTGTTTGGCACAAGAGGCCTGGCTTTCAGCCTGTCTGGGCTTTCCATGTGCCTCCCTTGCAAAACTTGACCATTTCTAGCTTTTGATTTAAAGTGAGAGAGGTGTGATTCTTCCCTTCACTTGAACACTTAGAGGCCACTGTAGGGTCATTTATTGGCCTAATTTCAATACTTTTGTGTCTCAGGGAATAGGGAGGCCTGAGGAGAGGGAGAGAGCCAGGGGAATGGCCGGTCAGTGGAACCGTCAGAAGACACATAAAATTTATCAATTAAGTTTGCTATCTCATATGCATATGTTCGTGGCACCCCAAAACAATTACAACAGTAACATCAAAGATCACTGATCACAAATCTCCATAACAAATACAATAATAATTAAAAGTTTGAAATATTGTGAGAATTACCAAAATGTGACACAGAGACACAAAGTGAGCAAATACTGTTGTAAAATGGCACCGAAAGTCTTGCTCAAGGCAGAGTTGCCACAAACCTTCAATTTGTAAAAAACGCAGCATCTGTGAAGTGCAATAAAACAAAGGGTAATAAAACGAGGTATGCCTGTACAGATATTTCTATAGAAAGCAAGTAATGTAACTTTTTTTTTTTTTTGGCGAGGAAGATCGGCCCTGAACTAACATCTGCCAATCCTCCTTTTTTTTTTTTTTTTTTGCTGAGGAAGACTGGTCCTGGGCTAACATACATGCCCATCTTCCTCTACTTCATAGGGGACGCCACCACAGCATGGCTTGAAAAGCGGTGCGTCGGTGTGCACCCGGGATCTGAACCGGCAAACCCCAGGCCGCCACAGTGGAGCACGTGCACTTAACCGCTTGTGCCACCGGGCCGGCCCCAGTAATGTAACTTTTAATAGGAAGAATGTGTTTTACTATTTTCTTATTGTCTTCATTCAAAATAAGCTTTATTATCTGTTAATGTTTATATTATATGTAGAGAAAATTTTTCATTGATCTCTTTGTCAAATTCCCTGGAAACTTATTTGGAATCCTAATTTTTCTCATTATCTTATTTTCGTTAGTCATTATTAGCCATCAATTAAAACATGACTGATTTTACGTGGGTTTAATATGGTACATTTTTTTCATAATGTTTTAAATTTATTTTTAAAATAACTGAAATAAAAGTTGCTATAATACAAAAAGGCAACAGATTTTCTTTTGAATGGCAAGTTGTTTATTTTCATAGCTGACCCAGGGATCTGCAGTTTGAAAGCTCTTACATTTTTGTTTGCTTGTTTGGTAAGAGGTTTTAATTTTTTTTTGTTTTTGTTTATGTGTTTAATTGTTTTGTCACATGAGTAGTTTGGAGAGTAGGAGGAAAATAATAAAGATTCTATTCAGCCACATATGTCATGGATTTTAATACTCTTTGTATGATAGTATATATCCTTTGTGCTAAGTTCCTCATGAGTCTCTCCTTAAAACTTTGAAGTTACTACTTTTTGTGTAACCATGTTTTTTTCCAGCTTTACTGAGGTATAATTGACAATTAAATATTGTATATATATAAAATGTACAACTTAATTATTTGATATACAGATACGTTGTAAAATAGTCACCACAATCAAGATAAATAGCATATCTATCATCTCACATAGCTACCATTGTTTTTGTGTGTGGTGAGAATACTTAAGATCTACCCTCGCAGCAAATTTCAAGTATACAATACAGTATCATTAACTATAGTCACAGTGTTGTACATCCGATCTCCAGAACTTATTTGTCTTGCAAAACTGAAGCTTTGTACGCCTTGACTAAGATCTCCCCATTTCCTCTTACTTCCAGCCCCTGGCACACACCATTCTAATTTCTGCTATGTTCATCAGGGATATTAGCCTATAGTTTTCTTTTCTTGTAGTGTCTTTGTCTGGTTTTGGTATCAGGGTGATGCTGGTCTTGTAAAAGAGTTCGGAAGTGTTCCCTCTTCTTCAATTTCTTGGAAATGTTTAAGAAAAATTAGCATTAATTCTTTGAAAATTTGGTAGAATTCACCCATGAAACCACCTGGTCCTGGGCTTTTCTTTGTTCAGAGGTTTTTTATTACTGATTCAATCTCTTTATTTGTTATTGGTCTGTTCAGGTTTTCTATTTTTTCTTGATTGAGTTTTGGTACATTGTATGTTTCTAGGGATTTATCCATTTCCTTTAGGTTATCCAGTTTGTTGGCATATAATTATTCATAATAGTCCTTTATGATCCTTTTTATTTCTGAGGCATCCATTGTAATGTCTCCTCTTTCCTTCCTGATTTTACTTATTTGAATCTTCTCTCTTTTTTTCTTAGTCTAGCTAAGGGTTTGTCAATTTTCTTTATATTTTTTTAAAACCTCCATTCAGATTTGTTGATTTTTTCTATTTTTTATTCTATATTTGATTTATGTCTGCTCTAGTCTTTATTATTTCCTTCCTTTTGCTAACTTTGTGCTTAATTTGTTCTTTTTCGAGTTACTTGGGGTATAATTTAGGTTGTTTATTTGAAATCTTTCTTCTTTTTTAATGTGTCTATCACTCTCAACTTCCCTCTTAGTACTGCTTGTGCTGCATCCCATAAATTTTGATATGTTGTGTTTTGATTTTTTGTTTGTCTCCAGATACTTTTTAAATTTCCTTTACTTTCCTCTTTGATTCCGTGGTTGTTCAAGAGTGTGTTATTTAGTTTCCATATATTCATGGAGCTGGGTTCTGATGCACAAGCACGCGTGGAGGGGCAGTAGCGTTTGGGTCCAGAAGACAGGTGCACATGGAGTGGCTGTGGAGCCAGGGTCTGAGTCATGAGCAAGGTGGAATGGGGGCAATGGCTCTGGCAGCAATGGGGCTGGGAGCTGCAGCTGCTCTGGCCTGGGGTGGGGAGTGCACAGCAGCTTGTACTCCAGGAACCTCCAGCAGCTGGGGTCAGCATCCGCAAAAACTGTGGGGGTTCTCAGTGGTGAAAGCTGTGGGTATCTGCAGTAACAGCAAAGGTTGCTAGGGTCCTCTATGGCAAAGGCAGCTAGGATCTGCCTGCTCTCCTTTTCCCCTATGAGGGGCAGTGATGAACCAGGGGATCCCTCTTGGTGCTCAGTTGTGCAAGACTGGATGATGTGATGATGTAGGTAAAATGCTTCTTACACTTTTCAATGCAGCCTTCCTCAATTTATGTGCTCCACTGGTTTGCTGCAACTTCTTCATCAAACTCTGGAGCTCTCCCAGAGCTGTTTTCATTGGTAGGTAGTTATTTCATTATTATTTTTATGAAGGGATAAATGTTGGTACCTACTAGTCTGCCATCTTGCTGATGTCACCTTCTGTGAAACCGTGTTTTAAACAAAGCCAAAACAATGTGTGTGTGTGTGTGTGTGTGTGTAATGAATTCTGATATTCTTTTACTATATCTGATTGTTTTATATTTTATCTGTGAGTATTATAACTTAGAGTTTTTAAAACCTAAGAGGGTCAAATACAGTGAAGATTTGTTATTTTAAGATATAAAAACCATATGATGGTTCATATTCTGAACTGCAGTGAGAACTGCCTTTTGTAGTCTCACTCAAGTCCACTCCCGCTGGGTGGCAGCCAGGTTGCTTGTAGGTAGAACTGACCTCACCCTCACTCAAAGATTGACCCCAAATAGCCTAAAGTCCATCTGTACTAACCTGTTTCCCATGCCACACTGATTGCATCAGGGATAAATCAGCACATGACAATCCCTAGGCCACCGTAAAAGAGCACAGGCGTAAACAGGGACATAAACGGGACAAGTCCAGGAAAGAAAAAGAATTTTCTTTCCTATGGTCAAGAGGACAATAAGCTCTTTCTCCTAAATCATGTTGTTTATGAATTTGACACCTAGAATTACTGCAGCCCTTTCTCTACATAGGAAAGCCAGCCTGAGGAAACCCAATACATGGAAGAGAAAAGACAAGAGAAAATGAAAAGGAACTGAGTGAAAGCCCTGGAAGAGCCATATTTGAAGCCAGGCTACTTTTGGACTTTTCAGATACTTGAGCTAATAAATTCCATTTGTTGTTTAACGCAGTTTGAATTGGATTTTCTATTTTTTGTAACCAAAAATATCCTACATGATATAGCAACACTCTAAAGTTCAAACTCGAAGTCTGGCATATGTCCACTCTCTGATAACAACTAACTTATTATTATTTCTCTTTATATTTTACGTGTTTCAACCTGGCGCTTCCAATAGAACTTTCTGCAATGATGAAAATCTTCTATACCTGTGCTGTCCAATACAGTAGTCACTAGCTACAATTACTCATTTCATACCCAAGGACCATTGCCTTTTTTCTCTCTCTTTTCCCTTACATCCACCACACATACCACTTCCAGAATAATGTGCCAAAATGACTGGTTGATCATGGTTCACATTCACTCCAAAAACCTTCAGGAATCTTCGTTGTCAACTGAATAGAATTAATTCCCTATAAAGCTATTTAAACCTCTCCCTGATCTGACCCCCTAACCTACATTCTCAAGCTCAATTTCAAACACTTCCCATCTCACAGCCTCACTACAGCTTAAACTTAACTCTTCACCATCTCTGAACGTTCCCCATAAAGTTTCACGTCCTCATATCTTTGCTTGCTGTTTCCTCAGCCAGCAATACCCTTCACCTGCCTACTCCTCCCACTTCCAACTCCACATCTGAATTATGCCTTTTGCTATTAATAATTCTTCAACTGTCAGATCAACTAGCAGACACTTGGTCCTATCCAAAACATCCATAAGACATTTGGCCCAGGCCCAAAGGCCCTTGACATTTGGTCCTGTCCAAAATGTCTGTGAGCATATTTGGTCTATGCCAAATGGTTCTGGACAGGACCAAATGTCAAGGACCAAATGTCTGATGGACATTTGGACAGGATCAAATGGTCCTGCAAATATCAAGGACCTTTTGGTGGTGTGGACCCAATGTCTCCACGGACGGTATGGACAGAACCAAATATGACCAGATAGCAACGACATTTTAGCATAGACCAAATGTCTGATGGACGCTTTGGACGGGGTCAAATATCAAAGGCCTTTTGGCATGGACCAAATGTCTTATGGATGTTTTGGACAGGATCAAATGTCTGCAAGGATCAGATCAAATGTCATCATTTCTGGAGGAATAGGGACACCTTGGAGTGAATTCAAAAAAACAGCAACAATGATGGAGAGGAGCTTTAAAAACATGGCCTTTGAGGGAAATTTGAAGAAATTGAGATGTGTACCATGGAGAAGATGATGGAAGAGCTATTATGGGAAAATGGATTAGACTTGCTGCTCAGGTCCAAGAGCAAAACCTAGGGCCAATATTTGGGAATTAGAAGGAAACGTTTTGGGTCAAAACAATTAAGAACTATCCCACCAGTCAAAGCTGTCAAAGAGAAAACAATAAAAAGTATCTATCATTTTTTAAACATATTCTCTGTGCCAGAGGCTGTGCTGTTTGCTTTCCATGCATCATCACATTTGAGTCTCTTGACAAGACTGAGAGCTAGGTATTATAATCTCCACTTTACAGACAAGGAGACTGAGGTTTAGAGAGCTTAAAAAGCTTGCCCAAAATCTCATTGGTAGAGCAGCATCCAAATCTAGTTCTGTCTGACTTCAGAGTCTACGCTGTTCAGCACCCACTAGGTTGCCCTAAGAGGTGGTGAACTGCCCACTTTGGAAGTGTGAGAGCCAAGTCTGGATGCACACTTGGGGGAACAATAGGATGAGGCTCTAAGCAGAAGAGGAGGAGTTGAATGAAACCACAGAGAACTATTACAACCCTGATTTGAGCCTTCCCAATCACATGAGACTTAAATTTTAAATAGTTTTATACCATGCAGCAATGGCTTCAACAGGACATTGAAGAAGTAGCAGAATTAGCAGGAGCAGAGTATGATTTCTCGCTTTCTCCTCTATATGTCAAGACTATAACTTTATCATTTTCTACCTTATTTGAAAGTTCTTTACATTTCATATATTTCTGAAGTGGAGAGGGGCTGTCAACACCTGTTTCACAGATAAGGAAACCAGCCCTGACAGCTTATCCTCGTGAAGTCTACTTCCTCAACTCCCTCACGCTGCTGTAATGAGGCACATCAACACCACTACACTGGCACTCCTCCTGCAAGCGACCGAAGGCCTCCTTGTTGCTAGGTTAATAAAACATCACAATCCTTATCTTCCTTGATCTTTGAGCAATATCCAACACAGCACACAGCTCCCCCTCCATGAAGCTTCTCTTCCCGTGGTTTCCGTAGCATCTAAATATCCTCTTTTTTCCTTCTGTCTTTCTGATAGCTTTTTCTAAAATTTCTTTAGAAATGTTTCTAAATTTCTCCTAGAGGGACTTCTGGCTGTGTGGAGTCCTTAAATGTTGATGTTTCTCTAGCTCCTGCCAACTGCTCTTCTCTTCTAGTTCTACCCATTGTCCTTGAATAGTCTCCTCTACTCTCACGGCTTCAGTTTTCAGTGGTGACGCCCAAATCCATGTCTCATGTAAAGTCCTTTGTTCTGAGTATAGGTCACAAAGTATCTGTTGACAAACGAGTAAATGCAGGCATGAATAAATAAGTTTATGAGAAGTAAGCAGGTTCCCATATTTCAGACTAGAACCCAGTTAAATGCATTCTTATCACTGCTTTTAGCATCAGATAGAACTGAGTTCAAGTACAAGCTCTGACCCTTACTAGTAGAGTGATGTTAGATTAGTGAATGAAAATCCTCAAGCCAGCCTTGATGGCCTAGCTGTTAAAGTTTGGAACGCTCCGCTTTGGCAGCCCAGGTTTAGTTCCAGGCACGGAACCACACCATTCATCTGTCAGTAGCCATGTTGTGGTGGCAGCTCACACAGAAGAACCAGAAGAACTTACAAATATACAAAACTATGCACTGGGGCTTGGGGGGATGGGGGAGAAGGAAAAAAAAGGAAGAAGATTGGTGACAGATGTTAGCTTAGGGTGAATCTTCCCCTGCAAAAAAAAAAGAAAAAAATGCTCACCTTAGTTTGTTTTATTTTGTCATTGTTACTGTTAGTTTTGTTTTATTTTTTCTTTTTAATAGTTCACAAAATGAAGATAATTACACTCATCCTGACCTACATTTCAGGTAAAGTAATTGTGAGGAATGCATGAGTTCTCACGTGAGAGAGGGCCTTAGGAATGGGGATTATTTTTACTAAACTGTACTGAGCGATTCAATCAAGAGAGACAGAGAACATGATGCCTAGCAGTGTGCAAGATCGATGTTTTGTTCTGTTGTTTTTCCTCAGGGCTCTGGGTAGCTATTGATGGCAGCTATTCACAGCTCAGCCATAAACAGCCTGGTGAAGAAAGCATATGAAGCATAAAGGGTGGTGGCCAGATAAAGCCCAGCCCTAGACACAGTCCACAACACACACCAACCTGTCATGTAGGGTAATGCTTCTGAGCCCAGCCCAGACCTCAACCAAAGCACCTGCTCTCCAAGACTGAGAGAATATAAAAGCAATCAGAAAAATCGCCTCTTCAGTCTCCATAGAATGCCCATGAGAAGGCATTCTAGTCATTATCCCATTCAACACTCTCATTGGAAAAATGGAGAAAATTGGGCCCAGGAAGGGGGTAAAGAAGTGCCCAAGATCACCCAGCAAGTTAGTTGCAGAGCTGGAATACAAATGTAAGCCAGCAGTCCACTGTATAATCTAACCACTCCAACTACCACCACCATCCACAAGGCATTTATAATTATTTTTTTTCCTTTATTAGGGTATAATTTACATGTAGTAAAGTATTAAGATATAATTTACATACAGTTTATATTTATCCTTTTTAATATAAAGTTCTGTGAGTTTTGCCAAACAGAAAATTTTGTAACTACAACCATACACATGACATAAAATGTCCATCATCCTGAAAAATTCCCTCATGCACATTAATAGTAAGCCCTTCCCTCTCTGCTCAATGCTTGGCAACCACAGCTCTGTTTTTTGTCCCTATAGTCTGGCGTTTTTCTGAACATCATATAAGTGAAATTAGAATTATACAGTAGGCAGCATCTTGAGTTTGGCTCCTTTCACTTAGAATAATGCATTTGAAATTCATCCATGCTGTCGCATGTATCAGTAGCTCATTCCTATTAATGGTGAACATGTGAGTATACTTCTGAACTCTACCCTGTCCCATCAATATGTGTATCCTTTCTCCAAAATAATGCTGAGTAGTATTCCTTTACATGGATGTACCAGTTTGTTTACCCACTCACCACTCACCAGGGACATTAGATTATTTTCAGTTTGGGGCTACTACCAATAAAACCACTATAAACATTCATGTATGCTTTCTGTGTGACATAAGTATTTATTTCTATTGAGTATATACCTAGGAGTGGGATTGCTGGGTCATATGGTTAAGCATATATTTAACTTTATAAGAAACTGCCAAACTGTGTTCCCATTTTACATTCCAACCAGCAATGAAAGAGAGTTCCAGTTTCTCTGTATGCTCTCTAGCACTTACCATTATCAGTGTTTGGCTTTTGTGTTTTAATTTTAAGCATTCTGATAGGTGGGTAGAGACAATTCATTGTGTTTTTTTTGTGTGTGTGTGAGGAAGATCAGCCCTGAGCTAACATCCATGCCAATCCTCCTCTTTTTGCTGAGGAAGACTGCCCTAAGGTAACATCTATTGCCAATCCTCCTCCTTTTTTTTTTCCCATTTTTCTCCTCAAAGCCCCAGTAGACAGTTGTATGTCACAGTTGCACATCCTTCTAGTTGCTGTATGTGGGACGCCGCCTCAGCATGGCCAGACAAGCGGTGCTTCAGTTCGTCGTGCCCGGGACCTGAACCCGGGCCGCCAGCAGTGGAGTGCGCGCACTTAACCACTAAGCCATGGGGCCGGCCCCTCGTTGTGGTTTTAATTTGCATTTCTCTGATGGCAAATGGTGTGGATTATCTTTTCATGTGCTTGTTTGTTATCAACATATCTACTTTGATAAAATATCTGTTCAAATATTTTGCCCTTTCTTTTTAATCAGGTTGTTTTTCTATTACTTAGTTTTGAGAATAATTTGTATATTCTGGCTATAAATCCTTTAACAGATATGCAAGTTTTCTCCTAGTCTGTGCCTTGTCTTTGCTTTTTCTTTATAGTGTCTTTTTGTGTGTGTGGCTCATGTTTTTGGCATTATATCTAAGAAATCTTTGTCTAACCCAAGGACATAAAGATTTTCCTGTATATTTTTTTCTAGAAATTTTAGAGTTTTAAGTTTTTACATGTAGATCTGTATATGGTACAAGGTATAGATAGAGATGTATTTTTCTTTAATTATTTTTTCGTATATGGATGTCCAATTTTTTCAGCATCATACACCGAAAAGACTATCATTTCTCTATTGGATACCTCTGCACCTTTGTTGAAAATCAATTACCCATATAAGTGTGAGTACACTTCTGAACTCTACCCTGTTCCATCGATATGCATATCCTTTCTCCAAAAGAATACTGTCTTAATTACTGAGCTGTATAGAAGTCTTGAAATCAGCTAGAAAGACTCCTCAAACTTTATTCTTTTTTTTTTTTTTCCAAAATTGTTTTGGTTACTCAAGTTCTTTTCCTTTCCATATAAATTTTAAAATCATTTTATCAGTTTCTATACAAAATCACTTTGGGAAGAACTGACATCTTAGCAATATTTAGTATTCCATTCCATAAACATAATAAATACTTTATACCTAAGTATATTTTATTTTTTGGTTCTATCAGAAATGGTATATTTTAATTTCAATTTCCATTTGTACTTGGCAAGCACATAGACATGCTGTTGACTTTTGTATGTTAACCTTACGTCCTGCAATCTTATTAAATGCACTTATCAGTTCTAGTAGCATTTTTGTAGATTTTGGGGGATTTTCTACGTAGACAGCCAAGTATTCTGTGGATAGAAAGAGTCTCATTTCTTCCTTTCCAATCAGTATACCTTTTAATTATTTTTCTTGCCATATTGCACTGTTATGACCTCCAGCATAATATCAAAAAGGAGTAGTGAGAGAAGATATCCGTGTCTTGTTCCTGATCTTAAGGGGAAAGCGTTTGTCTTTCCACATTAAACATGGTGTTAGCTGTGGATATTTTATATATATACCGCTTATCAAGTTGAGGAATTTTCCTTTTATTCCTAGTTTTCTGAGAGCCATATGCATAAAATGAATATTGAATTTTGTTAAATGATTTTCTTTATCTAATGAGATGATTATATGGTTTTTCTTCTTTATTCTAGCCATATGGTAAATTGCATTTATTGATTTTCAAATATTGAACTAGCTTTGCATTCCAGATATAAACTTTACTTAGTTGATCTGCTAGTACTCTCTTTGGGATTTTTACGTCTATGTTTCTGAAGGATATGGATCTGTAATTTTCTTGTCCAGTAGTTTCTTTTTCTGATTTTGGTAGTAGGATAATGTTGGTCTCATAAAATGAGTGGGCCAATAAGCACAATGAAAGATGCTCAGTATTATTAGCCTTTAGTGAAATGCAAATCAAAATCCAAATTAGATAACACTTCATACCTATTAGGATGGCTAGAATCAATAAGACATAATAACAAGGGTTGGTTATAATGTGAAGAAACTGGAACCCTCATACTTTGCTAGTGGGAATGTAAAATAGTATAGCCATTTTGGAAAAGTCTGGTAGTTCCTCAAAACATAGAGTTATTATATGACCCAGCAATTCCACTCCTATGTATAAAAGTTTGAGAAATGAAAACATAGATCCATTCAAATATTTGTACAGGAATGTTCATAGAAGCATCATCTATAACAGCCAAATAGCGGAAACAACCCAAATTTCCATCAACTGATGAATGGATAAATAAAATTCAGTAAAATAAAATAACATTGGAATATTATTTAGCAATAAAAAGGAATGAAGTGCTGATATATGCTATAACGTGGATGAACCTGGAAAACATTATGTTATGTGAAAGAAGCCAGTAACGAAGAGACACATATTGTGTGATTTCATTTTAATAAAATGTGCATAACAGGCAAATCTACCAAAAGTAGATTAGTGGTTGCCTAGGGCTGGAGGGAAGACGATTAGGAACAGAGGAGTGACTGCTAATGGGTATGAGTTTCTTTCGAGGGTAATGAAAGGCTATAAAATTGATTATGACAGCTCTGAATATACTAAATACATTGTTGAACAGTACATTTTAAGTGGGTGAATTTTATGGTATATGAATTATATCTCAATAAAGTTCTTAAAACAATCAGTTGGGAACTGTTCCTTCATCTTCTATATTCTGAATGAGTTTTTTGTAAATTCACTATTATTTGTTTCCTGAATGTTTATTAGAATTCGTTAGTACAACTTTCTTATTCTGGAGTTTCCTCTGTTGAAAAGTTTTTAAGTACGGATTTCATTCTTTAATGGATATAGAAATATTCAAATTATCTATTTCTTCTTGAATGACCCTCTTCAGTTTGTGTCAAGGAATTTGTTCATTTCATCTAAGTTGTCACATCTGTGGACATAGAGTTGTTCATATTATTCCTTATTATACTTTAATATCTGTAGGGTTTGTAATGATGTCCCCTCTTTGGTCCCGATACTGGGATACTGTTAATTTGTGCCTTCAATTTCTCTCTCACTCTTTCTCTCTCTCTGTCCTCTCTTGACAAATCAATTTTATTATTTTTTTACAAACAGCTAGATATTCTGGCTTCATTGGTTTTTGTCTATTTTTTTCCATTCTCAATTTGATTTATGCTTTTATCTTTATTATGTTATTTCTTCTGTTTGTTTTGGGTTTAATTTGCTCTTTTTCTAGTTTTTAAAGTTGGTAACTGAAGTCATTGATTTTACTCTCTTTTAATACAAGTGTTTAATGCTATAAATTTACTGCTAAGCAATGCTCTAACTGCCTCCCATAAATTTTCACTTGTTTATTTTTAACCAATTCAAAATACGTTTTAATATATCATGACATTCTCTTTGACCCAGGAGTTATTTAAGAGTTTTTAAATTTAGTTTCTATATATTTGGGGACTTTTTACATACCTGATTATTTGATTTCCAGTTTGATTCCACTATAGGAAAAACATACTTTGCATTATTTCAATTCTCTTAAATGTGTTAGGCTTAATTAATGACCCAGTAAAGTCGATCTTAAACAATGACCCCTCTGAAAATAAAAAAAAATGTGTATTCCACTGTTTGGAGTAGAAAATTTTATAAATGTCAATTAGGTTAATTTGGTTAATAGTAGTATTTAGGTTTTCAGTATTCTCACTGATTTTCTATCTGTTCTCGCAACCACTGACAGACTAGTTTTAAAGCCTCTATCTATAATTGTCAACTTGTATATTTTTCCTTTCCTATCCGTCAGTTTTTGCTTCACAGATTTTGAGGCTCAATTGTTAGTTTCATACACATGCAGGATTGTTATATCTTCTTAGTGAATTGATCCCCTTATAATTATGCAACGTCCGTCTTTATCCCTGTTAATATTCCTTGTTCTGAATATTGTATTTTCTAATACTGATGTAACCACTCCAGGTTTCCTTTGATTAGTGTTTAGTTATATATGTTTTTTCATTCACTTACTCTTATCTGTGTCTTTATATTTAAAGTGAGTTTCTTGTATACAGTATAGACTGACATCTCTGTCTTATTGATGTGTTCAAATTCTTTACATTTAATGAAATTATTAACATGGTTGCGTTAAAATCTACAACATGGCTAGATGTTTTCTTTTGATTCCATCTATTCTTTCTTTTCTCTTCCTTTTTCCTACCTTTGGATTAAATGGCTATTTTTTATAGTTCTATTTTATCTCCGTTTTATTGACTCAATAGATAAGCCTCCTTTAATTCATCACAGTTTTTCTTCAATTTATAGTTTTCAATTTATAGTTTGACAATTTATAGCTTTTCAAATCAATTCTGTATCCACTACCTCACTTGATACCAGAAAAACCTTGTAATTTAAATATTATTATATGCTTATCTGGCATGGATAAATTATATATGACTGGCATAGAAATATTTACACTGTGAATTTAGTGCTAGTGTCTTCATAATTTAGAGGAAAGTCACTATTTCCGTGTGATTAATTTGTGCTTAATTCTTTTTTAAGTAAACTCCTCCTCATTCCATCCCATGTGCAAAAGTGAGGCATGAACAAGTACATCTTCTGGAATATTGCCTCCACCCTCAGCCATAGCTCCAGATGTTGGAAAAACAAAAGCCACTGGACTTTGACTGCCTTCCTTGTTTGTATCTGGTCCCTAGGCCTGAGCTTTGGGTCTCATTTGAGTGGGGCTCTGGAATCACCTCCAGCACTGGCCCCAATTGTCCATTTACACATCTAATGATTGCCAGTCATGATTGTAGGCAAAAGGTATTTGAGGATAAATAAGGCATGGCCCATGTTTAAGGAGCCTGTAGCTTAATGAAGGTGTCAGATATAAAAAAATAACTTATGATTCAATGTAATTCATACTATATTAGAGGTACGTGCAAAGTGAACCTATAGCAAAAATGATTAATTCTGCCATGGATTAGGTCAGGGATGTGGTCAACAGTGTCTTTCTGAAGGATGTAATATTTGACGGATGAGTTGGTGGGAATTGGATGTTCCAAGAAAAACTAACAGGGTGATAGAATAAGTAACAATCTGGAAGTATGCCTGGGGAGGTAAGAAAGGAAGTGATATGCTTAGAGAGTAATGGGGAGGAGTTATAATGCAAATAGTAACATATATTAGACACATATTGTGCTAAGCTCTTTATAGAATGATCTCATTTATGCTCATTAAAATTTTATGAGGCTGACCCTCTTGTTTTCTTCATACTGATGATGAAAAACTGAAGTTTAGAGAGTATTAGCAACTTGCCAAATCTCACTGTTGGGAACTGGAAGGATATTATATTATGTAACAATAGGGGTACAGATATTGACCCTTCATAGTGGATTGGATATAAACAACCACTGTGAGTATTCCAGTACATTCTAGGTAAATATCTGTTCATATGAAGTCAGATATGGAAGCCAGGCCATCTGACTGCAGACTGTACACTCTAAGACTTAGTCTATACTGTGACTAAGACAAAGCTGAAACTATGGGTTGAGAATAAAATATGAGGGGCTTTATATATACACAGTGAAGAGCCATGGAAATTATTAGAGAAAGAAAATGACAGAGGAAGTAAACATAATTATGTTTTAGACAGATAAAAATGACGGCAATGTTGAGGAGATGGGGGGAGGCATACATTAGGAAGACTTAGATTGCTATTGCAGTATTCAAGACAAAGCCCCAGACTATGACACTTATTGTGGAAATGAAGAGAATTTGATAAATTTGAAAGATATTTGAGAGGAGAATGGACAGGACTATGGTGAAAAAGGAATTAAAGAAAATTTGCATTTCTAACTCAGGTAATTGGATGGACGGCAATGTGCTTATCTGAGATTGTAATAGGGAAACAAGAACAGAGGAAAAACTAGCTATGAGCTTTAATACTTAGTGATTTGTGATTTCTTACTCCCCACAATGTTCTCTCTTTCCTCTTCTCCTGCTCTCTCTCCATTATCTCTTCCTAGCATGTTTATTAATTAAAACAAAGTTCAAGATTCAGTTAGCTCATTTTAATTTTCACGTCTAATATCAACACTCAAGAATTTGAGGGGTCATTCCTAGAAATACACTACTCTCTTCTATGCCTCTGTGGCTTTGAAGACGTCATTCCTCCAGCCTAAAGTGTCTTCTCCACACCTTGCTTGCATAGTGAACACCTACAGCCCTACTTTTCAAGGCCCCCCAAAAATGATACCTGCATGATTGCAATGTTAACCGCTCCCTGATAGTCTCCAGTAGGAATCTGTGCATAACTCCATTAGCATTTCTCACATTTAAATTGCAATTATTTGGTAACATACGTGCCTCCTCACTAAGGAGGAGGTCAGCAACTGGTGTTTTGCATTTTCTTGTCCCCAGTACCTAGCAGAGCACCTGGCAAATAGTGCAAGCTTAATAAATGCCATTGAATAAGAAATTAATAAATTGATCTGTGGCATGAGGATTGACTAAGTTATAAGCTATATGTAGAAAGGTGATTAGAGTGACAAAGAGTGTGGCCACTCCTTAGCATGTGGACACTATGGGATGGGAACTCTGCCTGAAGTCACATGCATCCCTTCCAGGGCTGGTCTGAAGCTTTAGCTAGAGTGAACCAAGAACAAGAGAGGGGCTGATCATCTCCTTATGAGGAATATAGGGGAAAAACATGCCCCATATGTGGTATTAAAGAGAAACTGGTAAGCTTCCACTTTCCATAGATGATTTTAACTTCTTACATATTATCCTTCAGTCACTTATTTGACCCCCATCAGTCCTATCTTTCACCCTCTGATCTGAGGTTTAATGTAAGAAAATACTGATGAGTGCCTCTCCAGGTAGGGTTGCCATACTCAGCAAATGCACAAAATGCCCAGTTAAGTTTAAATTTTAGCTAAACAACAATTATTTTTGTACAAGTATATCCTGTGAAATATTGGGGACATACTTATACTAAAAAAATTACTCACCGTTTATCTGAAATTCAAATTTAATTCGGCATCCTGTATTTTATTCTGCAGCTGTTTCTCCAGTTCACTTTCTGTCAAGGGTTAAGAAGGCACTCTGTACCTTGCACATTTGATACATCAAATTAAGCTAAAACAGAGGTGAATGATACGGGTTAGATCTTCATTCAGAGGTCAATAGGAAATCCAGAGACTAATGGGAAAAACAGAGAAGACAGATGAATCCGTGGACAAACAGGCTAGTGGCTGCAGGCTTCCTTGCTTGACCCAGGTTTTGTGCCAATAGCAGCAGTGAGCACGTGCCAGTGCAACATAATGTAATAGTTAAGAGCACAACTTTGAAGTCATATGTCCTAAGTTCGCCTCCTCGCTCTGGCTAATACATGATTTATAACCCTGAGCACATTACTTAACTTCTCTAAGCTTGAACTTCCTTAGATAAAATGAGGATAATAATGGTAGCCTCCTAAGAGCTTTGTTGATATGTTGCATCTAGCTCAATACTTGGCCACGGTTAACAAGATTAACATATTATTACTATTATTGGCCTTAATGCTGCTTGAATGGCTAACTGTCACTCCCTCCTCTGAGACAACCCAAGGTAGAAAAGGATAAGATGAGATGGGATGAGATGGGATGGGATGGAATGGAATGGAATAGAATAGCAACTCTACCATTTATTTTTCACTTAGTACTTACAAGGCACTGTGCTCACTGTCTGCATGTATTTTCTCATCCAGCCCGCATAACAAATCCAAGAGGTATCATTATTCCTTCTTGTAGATACTGGATCTAAGGCATAAAGAAATTAGGAAATATTTCTAAGGTTATACTACTTGTAAGTGGCAAACCTGAAACTCAAACCTAGTTCTGTCTGATCCCAAAGCCCATGATTTTAACCACCAATACACACTTCAAAATCTCTCTATGAGATTGTCAATCCCAACTGCAATTCCTTCCTACCCTGAGAAAGAACTCTGACGATTTCCACTTATACATGTGAATGTCCATAGGAATTAAAGCATTCCATAATCCTTTCATTCTCACACCTCTCTTACCAAACTAGAATGGCGTTCTGGAAGAAGGTCCTCATCTTCCTCTTCCCAACTTGGTTAAAACTCTCTCTCAAAATCTCAGTATCTCTTCTACCTAAAGTCAAATTCATTTGTTTATGCCAATGGAAGACAAGTCATAGGTTTTTAACTGTTATTAATATGGCACACATTAAAGGTTCTTTATAGTTTATCAGGCATTTTATCTTTGTTATCTCCTATATCCTTCAAATAGTGCAGGTAAATAGGGAGGAAATTATAATATGTCCCAGTTTTACTGATGATGAAACTGTGAATTAGAGTGGTATTAGTAATTTGCCAAAGTCACATGGATAATAACTGACAGAACTAGTACATGTGTCCAGGCTTCTCTTCTCAAAATTACTCATTAATTCACTTATTGAGCACGTATTTGTAGGGTATCTTATATGTGTAAGGCACTATCTTAGAAACCAGAGCTGTCTCAGTGAACAACATAGACCAGAATCCTTCTCTCCTGAATTTTAACATCTCTTGGGAAGGGAGATATTAAATAATCAAACAAAAAAATAATACTTAAGGGGCCGGCCCGTGGCTTAGCGGCGGAGTGCGCACGCTCCGCTACTGGCGGCCCGGGTTCGGATCCCAGGCGCTCACCGACGCACCGCTTCTCCAGCCATGCTGAGGCCGCGTCCCACATACAGCAAGTAGAAGGATGTACAACTATGACGTACAACTATCCACTGGGGCTTTGAGGAAAAAAATGAGGAGGATTGGCAATAGATGTTAGCTCAGAGCTGGTCTTCCTCAGGAAAAAAAAAGAGGAGGATTAGCACGGATGTTAGCTCAGGGCTGATCTTCCTCAAAAAAATAAAAATAAAAAAATAATATTTAAGTGCTAAGAAGGAAGAGTGCATAAAAGATTTTAATAGAGGGATCTGAGTTGGATTAGAGGGACACAGAAGTTTTCCCCAAAAAGGAGACATTTTGGCTGAAATCTGAAGCTAAGAGGAATAAACCAAGAGAATAGAAGAGCTAAGAACACAGTAAACAGAGAAAACTGAGTGTCAGGCCTGGAGGGTATTTAATCAGGGCCACACAGTGAGTTAGTGATACTGACACGAACAGAAGCCAGCTACTGTGACCCTCGGGATGGTGCTATTTTCTTGACCCCAGTCCAGTGAAAGCAATTGATTCAGGACTTGTCTGCTTGCCCCATTTAGCTGATATCCTTGAGTCCGACAGGCTTCTCCCCTAGGTTGCAGTATCCAGAGCCTTTGTTTGCCTAGATAGTGTTCTTGTGGTGAATTAGAAAAATATCCTCCCTTCTGGGCTGTTTAAGCCCTGAGGGCTCAAAGCTTGTGCAAAGCAAAAGGTACTGCTACCCTTTTCCAGGCAAACACAGTGATATGCCAGGGTCCATGGCATGACTAAAAGAAGACCCTTGAATTATTCCCCCACCAGCTCCTTGGACAAGCACAGAGCTTAGTTCTAAGTAGTGACCCTGATGAAGTAAATCCAACTGGTTGAAAGCTTCCTACCGTGGACCACTGTCTACAGATCACAACCCTTTGTATACAAGAAACAGGATCAAGAGTCTTCTTGAGAAGATAGGTTGAAGTGGCCTGGGAAGGTCCCAGCAGAGAAGCCTGATGGTGTCCAAGTAGTTTGGTGCCTTGTAAAGAGTACTAAACCGGGACTAAGAGAGCCACACCCTAGTCTTGGCTCTGTGACACTAGACAAGCCTCCTGTTTCCATACGTCAGCCAACTTCAACACTTATTAAAAAGGCCCTCTGACACCACAATGTGTAAGTTTTGTTCAATCTATAACTTTAGGAACCCCCAAATCCTCATCCCAATTAACTGAAATTATAGCATTCCTCAGGATCACCATTATCATCTAGACTTGAAACAAATTTTATCCCCTTGAGTGTTGGTATCCAAAAGGAAGTGTATTTTATACCTGAGATACATGTTGTATCTCAAACCCAATATTTCTTTTCACTGAGTGCAATAATTTAATTATTCTTTTCTTTTTTTAATGTTTGCTCTATGCCTCAAGTAATATGTCTTCAACTTTGAAAAAGATAGTCTTGCCTCCAAGGAGTCTACAGCCTATTGGTGGAGACATTTAAAGAGGCACCTATCAGGCACAGGAGAAGAGCACCTAGCCCTGCCTGGAAGAACCAAGCTTCCCGAGGAAGTGAAGTCAAAGCTGAGACCAATGCCAAGCACAATATTAGGCTCCTTGAAGATTCAGAAGTGAATAAAACAATCTGTCCTTAAGATATCCATAGGCTTAAAGGAGAAGAGAGCTATGAAAGTACTCAAACAATAGTTCAAGAGTTCTATATGACAGATGACGGAGCAACCATCTGGAGTAGGATGCAATGGTCATCATGAAGGCTTCACAGAGAAGGGTGCATTGAAACCTGAGCCTGAGGAATAAGTAGGAATGCTCCAAGGGGAATGATGAGCAAGATATCCCAGGAAAAATAAAGAGCATGAGCAAAGGCATGGGAGTGTGAACGGGCATGTCCTTATGGGGACAAGTAATTAGCCCAAAGCATGCGAAAAGAAGCAGAGTGCACAGGGATGGAGGCGCCACACCTGACCAACGTGATTAATTGCTTGCAACTTGACATTGAAGAGTAATTCTGCCTGATACTCACCTAATTGTCAAGGCTGGCATTGGAACTACTCCAAAAGAGTTATTTCAGTGCCACTTATAAATTTACATTAGAAAAACCAAGAGGATATTTTTTTCCCTATATGAAAAGCTTTTGGTTTGAACGATAGGGCAGGGCTCATTAGTAGAGATCCAAGAGCAAGCTGTGCAGACATCTTGTGCAACAACCTAAATTCCGTAGTAGATGATGTCACCTGTAAGTCACCTATAAATGGAGCAAGGCGTCAGGTGCATCTAAACAATTTATCTGCACTGATACCCAGTGCTACAAGAATGGCTGTCTCCATGCTTCGGCTGACAATTGTCCTGGGACTGCTTGTCTTAATCCTGATGTGCCATGCTGGTAAGTGTTTCCTATTATAGCTTGTGCATTGTGCAGTAGTTAGCCATGATTGGAGGAAGTTGGTGGCACTGATCCAGAACATAAAGAGGAAAGAGGAGGAGGGACCTATGGGCACTGCAGACAAAGCACTGGACTAGGAGACGAGAGGCAGATCCTCTAGCAAGAACAAAGTAGGATTTTTATTCAAGTGTGTTTCAGTTACAGCCTTTATCCTCAGTGAATGTATGAAGTTTGGAATGATCTTTTGTCTTATATATTCATGTAATATAGTGACACTATTATATTATAAATTCCTTGAGAGCCAAAGTTGTTTATTTTTTGATGATTATAACTAATAGTGTTCAAAGGTGAAGAGTATATACTCTGGAAAAAGGCTCCTAGGCCTGGCTCCACCACTAATCGGAAATGGAACTTCAGGCATGTGATTTACGTCTCTGGGTCTCACGCGTAAAAGGGAATATCAATGGCTAACTTGCTTGTAAAGTTATCATGAGAATTGAATAAAAGAGATCAAACAAATTGGAAAATTATCTGGTCCATAATGAGCATCCAGTAGATATTAACTGTTATTGTTATCGTTATGTTATCTCATTAGATTCTCATAATGATCTTTTTAAGTAAATATGCACAGTTTTATCATTTCTCTTTTTGCAGGCTAATAAACCAAGCTTGCAGAGGAACGTCACTTGAGCATAGATCCATGTAGACCCAGGCACACCTGGCACTGAAACCTAGTCCCTCGATTCTTTCCATTCTAACTGAGCATCTACTTCTTTCATGTCTGTTCCAAGCACATACGGGACCACAAGGCAGCATGCAGAATTCTCATGAATCAATTTATTCTTGGTCTGCAGAAGACAGCGAGTTCTTGACTTGTATCTATTCAGAATGATAGGTCAGAAAATATAGACAGTGCACATGTTAATACCAGAGCCCTTTGAACTGTAATAAAATGTGATTTGGCAGAACTCACACCCTTGTCCAACCACTGTCCACCAGCACAACACACAGGCAGATGCTCCAACAGCGTTTCCGTAGAGACAGCCTCAGACCACCATGTCTACCTACTCCTAAAGCAATCACTGTGGTCAAGTGAAGGTTCAGATTTATATCCCTAGGACCAGTCCCAGCTTTGTCTCTCATGAACTCTGCACCTGGTTAAATCAGTTCACTGCTTTGAACCTCAGTTTCTTCATCTGTAAAATGAGATAACTATCAACTTCACCAGGTCAAATGAACGTGCTTTGTAATCACTTTGTAAACTATAAAAACTGTAGAAATATCAGCAGTACTGTATTTTTTCAGAACTCCATGATTACATTGACTAAGAAACTCAACCAGGTAGTTAATATAAATAAAGGCTATCCCATATTATATTTGAAAAGAGAAAATATTCAACTATTGGCTTTGATACTTTTTCTAGTATGTCAAATTTCTTAATTTTTATTATTATATTTTTTGTTTTGTTTTCCAACATTTTCAAATTTATTCATATTTTAACAGCATTTAATTTTCATAATCTCCTAAAGCACTAAAGGAGAAAGCTATTATGAATCATTTTCTTGCTATTATTATTAATAATAGTAATAATAATACAGCAAGCATTTATGTGGGCTTACCTTGGATCTAGTACTGCAATAAGTAGTGTAGATAGGTAGATAGGTAGGTAGATAGATAGATAGATAGATAGATAGATAGATAGATAGATAGATAGATAGATAGATATATGATATAGATATATGGATAAATGTATATACATCTACGTATATCTGTATAGAGGGGTTAAGTATTGTAAGACAGGGACAGAGTGGTAAGTATTGTGTGCAGGGTTACATGGCTAATTTTTGTTGAAGACAGGAATCAAACTCAGGTGTGTAGGATTCCAAAACCTATGATCCATCACGCTCTAATACCTCTGAATATATATGTGGTCCAAGGGCTGGGGCCAAGGATCCAATTTTCACACATTCTCCAGTCCAGAGTTCCTTGCATATTGAAAAGCTAACATTTAGTGTCACATTAAAATAAAAGACCAATAAAATTAAATTGTTAATGCAAGTAGGCAGATAGGAACACAGGAAAAAGAAACTCACTTTCTCTGCAAGGAACCGCCGTGTTGCACCTGGCAAATGTCTTCAGGGAACAATTGCTTGAAGGTAGTATTATGTTATGTAAATAACAGGCTCTGTGGAGTTAAAAATATTTAGGCTCAAACCCTGGCTCAGCCACTTTCTAGATGTGTGATTTTAGGTGAGTCATTTAATTCCTCTGAGCACCTGTCTTCTCTCCTGTAAAACTGTAATAACATCACTGAACTGAATGAGGACGGAGGCATGTGATGAGAGCACCGGCCCAAGACCTGCACAATAAGCATACCACAAATAAGCGTTATCTTTCCTTCCCCTTCCCATGATGAACACAAAGCAATTTTTCTGGGCTCTGTGGGTGCTCTGCACTTTATGTCCATACATGTCTATTTTCATCTTAACTCTTAGCATATGCTATGTACATAATAGCAGGCTCAAAAAATACTTGTTGAACGAAAGAACCAATAGCTGAATGAACGAACACTTGGTGATGAGTATATTGATTTTGGTTAGAGGTCTCAGACCTCAGATCCTATTAAATCTTTTGTTGTGGCATAATGAACAATAAATGTTTTGAAATTTGAAAGTCGAAAGCCATATTTTTTCACTAAAAGTTTCTATTTTATCATACAATATAGATGCAAGGCTTCTAATGTAATTTGACAGCCTCCACGCAAAAAGCTAGTTACATCTCCTTCATTCAGAGTCATGGGTTACATTGTCTAGAAGCTTGGACTTCTTGAGTCAAAACTTGTAGTGAGGTTGTAGGATAAAATACAAGACACTCAGTTAAATTTGAATTTCATATAAGCAATGACAAATTTATTAGTTTAAGTATGTCCTAAATATTGCATGGGTCATTCTTACACTAAAAACTTATTTATCATTTATCTGAAATTCAACTTTAACTGGATGTCTTACATTTTTATCTACCAAATCTGGCAATACTACTTCTAAGGCTACAATAAAATGACAAATGAAGGTCCTATTTCATCCTGGCACCAGGGTCCAGAGGGGAGGCCATATGTAGCTGCTAACTGCCACTCTTCCCTTACTTTTAATCTCCTGAACCATTTAGACCACCAAGCAAAGCCAAAACCCCCCAAGAGACCTTGCATGTCAACAACCTTACTCTCTGGATCTTGGTCCTCATTCCAAAAGGCACTTGATTAAGAGTGAAGAGTAAGAGGCCTGCAGTTGCATTCCCATCTTCTTCTCTTGCTATTGTAAAGTCTTCTGCAAGTCACTTAATCTTTTTAGTTTCTTAGTCCAGTGATCTGAAAACTGCATACTCTATCAGATTGGTCAAGGGTAAAATTACACAGTATTTGTAAAATTATTTGCAGAACTATCAGATGATGTTCAAGTGACAGAATTTCTCCTTTTCATCATCATTATTATACTACTTTCAATCTTATAACACATTTGCAGTTAGATGACAACTTTTCTGTGAAAGACTATGCAGTTCATCACAGAGTGCTTAAGAATCTAGATTTTAATATCAGACATGAGATTGAATTCTGTTTCTGCCACTTAGTAACTTTGGGACTTTAAACCAGCTGCTAAACCTCTCTCAAATTCCTTTCTTTACGTTTAACTTGGATAATAATTTTGCCTACCACATAGGGTTGCTGTGAGAATAAAATGAGACAATGCATAAGACTGCCCGTCATAGGTACGTGCTCATCAAATGCTATCCATTATTATTTCGTTCTCATTATTATCATTACTGTGGGCCCAGGGATTACATGGAGAAAGAGACATAACACCAGGCATTATGTATTTCAGTCCTGGCCCTGGCATTTACTAGCTGCTTAACTCCGGACAAGTGACTTAACCTTCATGAGCTTCAGTCTTTTCATCCAGAAAGGGAAGCAATGTCTACCAAAAAATCAATCTGTTTCTTTGTTTTCGGGAATAAAGGAAGTAATGCATGTGAAGATTTTAACCAGGCAGGGATTAAATGTTTATTAAATGCAACTATATGAGGCTCCATAATTAGTGAGTGGGGGTATAAAAGGTTCCAGATGCTTCCTACAAAGAAAAGAGACTTCCTTTTCTTGTTGCTGAGAATCACCTCTGAGATTCCATTGTGTTTTTCAGACGACAAACCAAATGACAAGCCAGCTGAGTCAAGCAAAACATCAGAGCCAGAGTTCCCCAGATTCCTAAATCTCTTGGGCACGGAGATCATTGAGAATGCACTGGAGTTCATCCTCCGCTCCATGAGCAGGAGCACGTAAGCACTCAGACAACTTTGCTTTTGTCCAGTTTGCTATGGGTAATGACCGCATTGCATTAAAGTAAATGAGAAACAAAATCGTGGTATATGCCAATGTAATACTTTAATTGAAAAGTGTTGCTCTACCTTAACACATATTTGTATCTGAAAGGATTTCCCTGAACTCTTTTGGAGTGAGCACATTCCCATCAAGTGGTTTCATAAAATATTTTTTATCTCAACACCAAATAGGGAGGAGGAAGAGCATTGGACCAGGGACAGAAAGCCAAGTTCTGGTCTTGACAGAGGCGCTACTTTACTGGGTGATCTTGGGCAAGGCCTGCTCTCTCGGAGTGTCTCAGTTTGCTCATCTATAAAGTTAAAGGAATCAAGGACCCACCCAGTGCAGACACTGTAATTCTTTGTTGAAGGTGATGGGTAGTGGTGTGTTCATTAGTGATAAATGTGGTAAGTTCTGCCTTTATTTTCCAGTTTGAGTAACTCAAGAGGGTTAGCAGAGACAATAGCTAAACTCTCCTCCGAGACAATCTAGGGAACCGCTCATAGGAGCGCTTGCTTTGATCATGAGGGATTGCTTTGCTGGCAGCTCACACAACCCAGAGTCTTCCCAGTGTCTTCAACCTGCTTCCAAGCCCCTCTGCCCAACTCCTAATACGTCTTCCTCCAGTCTACATAGCTCTGATTTTTACTTCCACTTCACCCTGTTCTTCATTCTTCCCATATTAATCTCCCCAATTTCAGCTCTCTAGGATCCAATTAGTTCTTCTGATTTCCAGGTGCTTTCAATCTCCACTCTCTGAGCCTCTGCTGTCCAATTCTCTCCTTCATAGACCCCTAAGCAGGTTTGTGGTCTATTACCCACCTGCTTCAGAATTTCTGGGAGAACTTATATAAAATGCATGTTTCTTCATCTCATCTTGTACCTTCCTGGGACAAGGCTAAATATATGATTTTTAACAAGCTTCAGGTGATTCTGATATACAATAAATTTTGAAAGCCATTGATGAGATGCTCTGGGATACATTGCTGGGCCTTAAAGGTCCACACAACATTTAAATTTGTATTCACATTTTGTATAGATGTGAATCTTTACATTTTTCTATGCAAAGTGCTCCTGACATTTATTAGATTCTCAAAGGGGTCTATGATTAAGAACCACTTCTAGGGGCCGGCCCAGTGGTGTAGCGGTTAAGCTCGTGTGCCCTGCTTCGGCGGCCCGGGGTTCACAGGTTTGCAGGTTCGGATCCTGGGTGTGGACCTATGCACCACTTATCAAGCTGTGCTGTGGCGGCATCCCCTATAAAGTAGGGGAAGATGGGCACAGATGTTAATAGATGTTAGCCCAGGGCCAATCTTCCTCAACCAAAAAAAAAAAAGAGGAGGATTGGCAACAGATGTTAGCTCAGGGCTAATCTTTCTCAAAAAAAAAAACGAACCACTTCTATATAAGAGTAATTAGGGGCCATTTCGTAATCTCTGACCTGCT
Source organism: Ceratotherium simum simum (assembly GCF_057802395.1). Lineage (NCBI taxonomy): Eukaryota > Metazoa > Chordata > Mammalia > Perissodactyla > Rhinocerotidae > Ceratotherium > Ceratotherium simum. The sequence continues at coordinate 29,293,109 of NC_141903.1, forward strand.
TAAATTGACATATTATCATGTGGATTGACAGGATTCTGTATACAATCCTCATGCACAAATTGTTGAAATGCACGTATGTTTACTTTTGTATTGTTATTTTTCCTATTGTGGTTGCTTTTGCAACTATTGCATTCCCATGGTTGTTAATATAAACAAGGAGGAAACTGACAAGCAAACAGTAACACCCATTATGTACAAAGTACATAGTTGACTCCAATTGAATTCATATGGTTATAAATCACAACAATAGCAAGGCAAGGAGTTGAAACAATAATAGTACTTTTTATTTCTTCCCTGGGGAATTCCCCAGCTATAAAATAGCACTTTTTTCTCAGTTAACCCTAAAAGTTGACTATCTAGAATACTAAAGAATTGCTGTCAACTCCGGGTTCAGAAATGGCACCTCACCTTCTATCATTTTCTTTTTCCCTCATTATATTCTGAGTAAATGATGTTCTTTCTGTTCTTGGAACTGGCAACCATCTCAAGCTCTCTGCCCTTGTTTTCATTTCTGCCCAAAATGTTCTTTCCTTTTCTCTTGGCTAGTGATTTGTCCTGTAGCTCCTCTAAAAGTCACCTCCTCAGAAAACGATTCTATAACTACTCTTATTAACACCATCTTCTTTCATTCCCTGGTTATTCTCTATCACTTTACCTTGTCATAGTGTCATTTAACATATATCACCATCTCAAATGATTTATTTATTTTTAATTACGTAGCTACATTCACGCATCGCTTAACAACAGGGACACGTTCTAAGAAATGCACCGTTAAGTAATTTCATCGTTGTGGGAACATAACAGAGTGTACTTACACAAACCTAGAGGGTATGGCCTACTACACACCTAGACTATATGGTACGAATCTTATGGGACCACCTTAGTATATACATTCTGTCATCGATAGAAATGTCATTATGCAGCACATGACTGTATATGAAAGTAGGGACCAGATCTATCTAGCTCATTATTATAGCACAGTACCTTGTAAGTCATATCACGCACTCAATAAATTATTGTTGAATTAATTAACTAAGGAAAGATATCTTAGAGATCAGATCTAAAGTCCATTTACCTCAATTTGACTGAGAGATCTTTGTTGAAACACACAGAAATCCTTGCTCAAGGGAACAAATCTAGCTGTCCTCTTTCTGTGTAAGGAAAGACCATAAATATCACGGGGGATGGGGAGTGGAAGGAGACCATGAAGAAGTATTCCTAAGTTCTTAATATGTACAAAGGAGGAGCAGGAATTGTAAGGAAAAATCCAGACTATAAATCTCTACTCCTCAAAGAATTTGCAGTCCTTATGGTAAGATGACATGAGCAAATGCAATGATAACTAAAATACTAAATAAGGTAAATGTCAGCCAAACATCACAGGTAATTTCTAGAGAAGGGGGCTGTCAATGAGGCCAGGATGCTTAGGCGAGTGTTTAGAGCAACGTTGAGATGCAATTTGCACCTTAAGGGACTCAATGAGATTAGAAAGAGGGAATGACAGGAATGGCGGAACTTCATAAAGATGGAAATTTTGCCTTATTTTCTCCAATATATCAGGCACATAATGAATGCTAGATACGTGCTTTCAGAGCAGTGAATAGACCCACTCACTACCTCCACTTGCCTTCTGGATTACCTCAGAGCTATGTGAACTGCAGCTGGTCACCATTGTTCTAAAAAATATATGTATGCTTAATTCCTCTGATCCCTTGAGAAGCCTCCAATTCTCGTGAATTTCCCCCATCCCTGGGTTCCTGTGACATGACATTTTCCTGGTTCTCTCCCTACTTCTAGCCATTCTTTTTCGTTCTTTTTATCTGACTTTTCTTCAAGCATCTGGACCTTAAACATCATTGCTCCTCAAGACTCCAAATGTAGCCTGCATGGTTTTTCATATCACAGCCTGCACACTGGGAATATTACTTATAATCTAATGAGTTCCAATTTCAGATGTCTCTTGCACTCTTTTTCCTAAGCTACAGACTGAAATGACTAATTGTCTGCTACAAAACCCCACCTAGGTTTTCCGTCAATACCTCAGATTCAACTGGTCTAAACCCAAGCCCATCACCTCACTTACAAACCTGCTCCTCCTCCCATGTTCCTTATCTCAGGAAGTCACATCCCCATCCATCCGGACTCCAGAAACCTCGAGGTCTGCTTGGATCCTTCCTGCTCGTCACCTCCTTCATCCAATTGTGGGATATTACACCTCTAAATTTTTTCTACACCATTCCTTTTCTTCAGCTCTGCTGACTAGTTGGTCTAGCTGCGTCCCCATCATCTCTTTCCTGAGCTCTTTTTATTAGATTCATAATTAGTTTCACTGTTTCTGTCTCTTCTCACTTCATTCCATCCTCTACCTACTACCAGAGTTTTATAATAAAAACATAAATTTGGTTCTATCACTGCCATGCTTGAAACCCTTTTATGAACTTCCTTTGCCTACAAAATCAGAGCAAATGCATTCAGTTGATATTCAAGGTTCTTCCCTGATGCCAATGTTTCTTTCAATCACACCTCTTATTCCTGAAGCCAAATACACAACTGATGCCCCAATGGCAAATGATTTCTGCTTCAGAGCAGGTCATGTTTGTGTAAAGCCCCCACATCTTTGTACATGCTTTTCTCTCTGCCAGCAATGCCTGACCCCCAAGTTCAACTCTACTCTGTTCACCTGGCAAGTCTAATCATTTTCTAAAGTCCAATTTAAAGACAAGTTCTGTGAAGATGTCACAGAACCCTACAATTAGAAAATTCAGGTATTCATACTCTGGGATTTCATAGTGCTTTGCAGGAAACTTTATATCAGTTTTTCCCCCCACATTATTTTGAGTTACTTGTATCTGAATGCATCTGTTTACTCCACTAGACTATAATCTCCTCACAGACCACATTTTAGTCATCTTTTACCTTCTCAGAAGTTACTCCGTACCCAATCCTTGCACAGCAGAGTATAGTAGTTCTCGGATTAATTCATGATTCTGGAGATCTAAGTTTTGGACTTTGCTTTGCATGTTACCAATCTTGTGACCTGGACAGGTTGTTTAATCTCTTTGAGCTTCAGAGGTTTTTTCATATGTAAAAAGAGATAAAACTTCATTTATCCATTCAACAAATATTAATTAATTCATACTATATGCCAGGCACTGTTCTAGGTCCTGGGCATATATTACTGAACAAATATAACAAAATATCTTGATAGAGTTTTATATGAATAGACACCTAACTAATAGAGTGTTGGCAGATTCAAAGAGATAATTATGCATAAATGGCTTTTCAACTATGAACTACTATGGAAATCTTAGATCTTACGTTTTATGACATAGGAAAATACGGAGAAGAAAAGTGTGGCTCAAACATTATAAGACACCTTAATGATAATTCTAACATTCCCGTTAAGTCTAAATCATAATTCATTTTTTTCTTGTCCTTTTCTTTTCAAGAGGATATGTGGAATTTGATGATAAACGAGGAGAACATTCATCAAAGTGACCTCCCCAGGTGATTTTAACTTACAGTTACCACTAAATAATAGTACATTGGACAAAGAAAAAAGGGTCTGTCTGATTTTACTTCATGAATTTGGCCTACCTATAAGCACAAAAGGTGTATTTTATTGTTTTTGTTGTAGTTGTTTTAAAATTAATTTTAAATAGATGTATTTTTATCGTCTTGAAGCCACTGACTTAATAAAATCCTCTTAAGGGAGGAGACACAACTGTGGGGTGAAACAAGAAGCCCTAGAACTTAGGAGATCTGCTCCTATCACAACCCTGCTAGGAACTTGCTTTGTGCAAGTCCGGCCTATGAAATGAAGGGATCGTAGGCACTAAAATCTAAGGACCCATGTAAGCAGGCAATTAGTTACTCATGAGAAGAGTGAGATTTGCTGAACCTAATTCCGAAAGTAAGGACCAGCAATCTCTCTAATCCCACACAGCCAGATTTATGTGCGAACAACATGATTTGAGTGCTCAGAAATACCTGCTCTTTCCTTATTCAGTTCTTTCCTGAGAATGGATACTGAAATACAAAAACAGAAATGTTAGAACTGGGAAAGTAATTACATCAGTACTAAACACGAACTTAGTACTTAATGTTTTAGGCATTAAGCTAAGTATTGTATATGTAGTACCTAATTTAATTCTAACATCCCTATGAAAAATAGATATTATCATTATTCTTAAATTTTATAAGTAAGGAAACAAAGGTTTAGGGAGATTCATTACCGTGGCTGAGTTAACAAGGGAAGAGAGAAAGATTTGAACTCAAGCAGCCTGATTCCGGAGTCTGTGTTCTATCACTAAGCGATAGTGCTACTGGAGAACAGGGGAGAATATTACAGGAGGAGGCAGTAGAAAACAGTGACTAAGCTATATGATCTTAGGCACACCTGAAGGTGCCCACAGAAATAAACACTTCCGCTTTGGTTAGTTATCTTATACGCATCTCCACGAGTCATGGCCTTTCACAACTTCTCTTTGGTATCTGGTCTAGGAATGCTCCTTTTCCCTACTATCTTCATTTCACAACTTGAGTTTGATTAGTGTAAGCTCAGAAAGTTACCATCACACCCAGGAACTTAGCCCACACTCTTCCATAAACTTCTAAGGGTGGAAATCAGGCTTGGGCTTTGGAATCAAGATGTGCCCAACCCAGACACTCCTGACTCTCACCCTAAAGCCAGCTAAGCTTCTAAAAACAGTCACTTACGTTTGCATTTTTCCATTTCCATGTTCTCAGGGAACAGCCTATCTCTTGTTACAGGTGTCCTAACCCTTTGCCCATTCAGCCTGCTGGTACACACCTCTACCCATTGGTACCTAGGCCCTGAATCCTTGGAGTGCCACCCTACAGGTTCAATGTATGAGATAGTCCAATAGACAAGGCAACATGAAGGAGTAGAAGGAGCAAAAGGCACAGAGAAGATTAAGTTCAACTTCCACCTTGGTCACTTATTGGTTGTGTGACCATGAGGAAGTCACTTGGCCTCCCTGAGTCTCACTTTATTCCTTGTTAATATTTAAAATGTTGAGGACTTAATTGTTCCAGATCTTAATGCCAGGATTTTTTTTAACTGCATGTAGAAAAACTTTGAGTAGATTCATGAACCAATTGTAGATACCCTAATGGGCAAGGTGGAATGGCACAGTCTAGGGATACAAAAAAAATTAGGCTAGAGAGAAGGAAGCCTTAAAAAGCAAAGATTAAATTTTGGATGGTTTGATCAGGAGTATCTCTTTAAACTCCAGTGACTTTGCATTTAATAAGTAGCTTTAAAAGTTGCATTCATATGATAATTGCCTCATCTAATCAAAAGCAAGTCATTACTTTAGAATTAAGTGATTCACAGCAATGCCTATTTCTCCAATGTAGAAAATTTGGCCAAAGTTCCAGGTACTGTATTTCCTAAATTAAGATAGATAGATCGATAGATAGATAGGTAGATAGATAGATAGATATCCCATCTTATTCCTACAACATTTGCCCTTTTTACATATTCCTTTAATGCTTATTTAATCCATGCTTATTATGGGTCAGATTCTGCCAGTGCTACCAAGATGAACAACACTGTCCAGCTATTAAGAAGTTTATAGACTGGGCTATCACTTAGTGCAGTACGCTCTACGACTGTGGAAGGAAACAACAAAGTTATGTGTAAAAGTGCCTTGGACATGCCTTGGAGAAAGAAGATAAGAGGGAAAACCTAGAGGAAGGGGTGGGCATTAGGAGGACTTTACAAAGAAGGTGAACTTCTGCATGCAATTTCAGATGATGCACAGAGAGGGGCAAGGTCTCAAAAACAAATCATCCAATAATTGGACACCTAATTAATCTGAGACCCTTCCAACCTCTGCTCAATCACATTGGCATGATTTCCTTATGTTAAGAGACTTACAACTTTAGCTCCTATTGTCCTGCATCACTTGAAATCATGGGGATTCAAGTCCCTCTGTGTCTTAAGTCATTTGACATCTTAAAGTATAAATTTCCTTTCTTGTGTTAAAAAAATAATCTGATGAACCTCACTGGACTTTAAGATTGTCAAAGAAGTAAGAGATGGGAAAGCACTTTATGAATTCTTAATTTCCATATACATTTTTTGAATTAAGAAAAAATATACTATGAACACACTACATCACGTGTTTTAGACTTGCTGAGTCAGAACTTCCTAGGGAGGAACTTAGGGATAAACGAATTTAATAGGAAATCCTCATGCAGCTGATGAACAAAACTGCAGTTGAGCAGGACATCCCTCAATATCCACTCCATGAAGTCTTAAGGGAAAAGTCTCTTTTAGAATTTAGAGCAAGAAAAAATGTGTCTTCCCCAAGGATTGCTTCCTCTTAACTTGGTCTATTTTTTTCCTGTCTACCCAAAAACTCAAAGTGAAACTGATGACTCCATTTATCCCTATGTGTTTAACCTATGTGCATTCTCCCTTCATGCTTGTTGCTGATTCTTGCCTCATATATCTTACCTTTTCATTTTTGTTGTTGTTGCTTATTTCCTCAAATATGTATTATAGTTGATTTTATTATAAATCATCTCACAATTAAATTTTAAAGTGCATAAAAGTGCATAAATTTTAAATTTTAAAGTGCATAAAAGTGTTAAAGAATAGATTAAAAGATCTTTGTATTTTTCTTAAGTCTTAAGCCTGCTCTAGCTGGTAATTGTTTCCCTCTCTCTGGCTTGTGTTTCTAAGGACACACCTACGTGGCTCCAGAATAATCCAAGGGCAGCCAAATCCTGCTTTTCCAGTTCCTCTGCTTCACAAGTCCTCCAGGACAGAGGCCTCAGAGCAACTCCCAGCAAGTTCTCAGGATTCAGGCCTTGGCTTCAATCAAGCACAGCTTGTTGTGAACACCCTGACTTTGCCTTTTTGCTTCCAGAAGTCAGAATAAATGTGTCCTCTTCAGAGTCACATATCCTAGTTTATCGAGAAGATTTTTGTTGGTAGTAGTAATTCCTCCTAAGCATGTTCAAAGTATTTAACAATGCAAAAAAATATAAACTATATCAAAATTATTATTAGCCAGAATAACCAAAGAATGGTTCAAAATAAGGAAACTAAAGCCTAGAAAAAGTAACAAGTCCCAAGTCACAGAATCAGTAAATGACAGAAAGAGGATTTGAACCTGACTCCAAAGAACAAGCTCTTAAGCCCTAAAAATGTAGAAAGTTTCAGCGTTAAAGGTTTCATACACTCTTTTTGGAAGGTCTTTCAAAAATATTTGAGCCCACTCTCTTGGGCTAGAAAACTAAAAACTGATCATTTTTTTAAATTAACAAAGTTGTTGCTGTTCTGCAGAGTCTTCATTCTCCTCAACTAGCAGTGTGTCAGGGATAGAAGGGTCCTGGAAGAGTCTAGTGCAGCCTTTCATTCATTCTCACACTTCATGACACAAAGGTGGGTCCTCAGTGGCCATCACTGTGGTTCCTGCCCACTTGGTCAGAGAGGATTGAACCATTGTAAAACCTGACTCAGCTGAGCCGGAAAGATTCTCCCAGAAATATTTAATGCGGACAGTAAACAAGACTGAAATCATAGAGCCTGATGCAATTACAGCGCTCTAGTCTAGAATAAAAGATCTACGTGCTTCCATTACTGAGTTCTCGAGAGCTATCCAAGCACTTGGACTCCAAAAGCAACTCCAGTGTATGTTCAATAAACCTTTTGTTTGTTTGTCTCTCTTCCTATTTTTACTTAGCCAGAATGAGTCCTCATGCAGCATAAAGAAGCTTTAACAATATAGATCGCTAAAACAAAGAGTGAACACCTACTAAACATTGAAAAATACATATGACTTTCCACAATAATATCAGACAATCCACCCTCTGCATTTTCCAGAGACTGTGCCAGTTTCTTTTATTTTTTCCAGCTTCATTGAGATATAATTGACATATAACATTGTGTAAGTTTAAGGTGTACAATGTGATGATTTGATATTTGTATATATTACGAAATGATTATCATGATAAGGTTAGCTAACACATCCATCACCTCCATAGTTGCCATTTTTTTGTAGTGAGAACTTTTAAGATATACTGTCTTAGCAACTTTTAAGTATATAATACAGTATTATTAATTATAGTCACCATGCTGTACATTAGATCCCTAGAACTTCTTGATTTTATAACTGGAAGTTTGTAACCTTTGACCCCCTTCATCCATTTCTCCCATCACCCCCTCTGTCCCTGGCAACCGCTTTCTGTTTCTATGAGTTCCATTTTTTTTTTTAGATTCCAAGTATAAATGAGATCATACAGTATTTGTCTTTCTCTATCTCACTTATTTCACTTAGCATAATGCCCTCTAGATTCATCCATATTGTCACAAATGGCAGGATTTCCTTCTTTTTTAAGGTTGAATATTCCATTGTGTGTATATATATATATATACACACACCATATCTTCTGTATCCATTTATCCATAGATGAATAGTTAGGTTATTTCCCTGTTGTGGCTATCGTAAATAATGCTACAATGAACATGAGGGAACAGATAGCTCTTCAAGATAGTGATTTCATTTCCTTCGAATATATACCCAGAATTGGGATTGCTGGATTGTATGGTAGTTCTATTTTTATTTATTTATTTTTTTAATTTTTTTGGTGAAGAAGACAAGCCTTGAGCTAACATCCAATGCCAATTCTCCTCTTTTTTGCTGAGGAAGACTGGCCCTGGGCTAACATCTGTGCCCATCTTCCTCTACTTTATATGGGACGCCACCACAGCATGGCTTAACAAGCGGTGCGTCGGTGCACGCCCGGGATCCGAACCCGGGCACTTAACTGCTTGCGTCACAGAGCCAGCCCCTCTATTTTTAATTTTTTGAGGAACCATCATACTGTTTGTACGAATGGCTGTACGAATTTACATTCCCACCAACAGTGCACAAGAGTTTTCTTTTCTCCACTTTCTTGCCCCCACTTATTATCTCTTGTCTTTTGATAATAGCCATCCTAACAGGTGTGAGGAGGTATCTCATTGTGGTTTAGATTTGCATTTTCCTGATGATTAGTAATGTTGAGCACCTTTTCATACACCTGTTCGCTATCTGTATATCTTCTTCGGAAAAATGTCTATTCAGGTCCTTTTCCCATTTTTTAATCCGATTGTTTGTTTTCTGCTAGTGAGCTGTATGAGTTCCTTACATATTTTGGAAATTAACCCCTTATCAGATATATGATTTGCAGATATTTATTCCCATTCTGTGGGTTGTCTTTTCATTTTGTTGATTGTTTTGAGACTGTGCTAATTTCACATCCTCTTAACCAAAATTGCCTAAGATTTCTATTATACTCAGCATCTGACATACAGACTGCCTCTCCCCAACAAATGTGACCTCAAAATCCCTTTTCGGGTTCTGAGTGCCTAATTTGTGCCTGGGCAATACATTTACTCTAACTAAAATAATCAGTGTAGTACCTATGTGTGAGAAACATGCCCTCTCAGAGCTTCTCTGTCTTTATCTTCATCTGTTTGTTGTACAGTTTGAAATCACTCTTTCAGGTGGGTTAAAAAAAAACAGGTGCCATATCTGTGCTGCATTTGGTGCACTGCTATGTAGCTGTCCAAGATCTCCAGCAATCTATGGAGATTCTGAAGATTTCCCAATAGCTTACAATGCACATTTCCTCTTCCTAGCCTTTGTTGCCTTCTCTTCCTACGCTCCATCAAGACCGGTCTCTGCAGCCAGCAGGAACACCTGTTTTTGAAGATCAAGAATCTCTTACATCTGCATAGTGTTTTTCCTTTATGATCCCTTCAAACTATTATCCCGCTGTAACCTCATAATCACAATACCATGGAAGTGAGCTGGTCAGGCGTTATTTTCTTCATGTGACAGGTGAGGAAACTGAGGCTCAGGGAGGCTAATCAACATCATGCCTAAGATAGCAGAGCTGGGAGAGGCTGAGTGGGAACTCCAACTGGGTTTGTCTAACCTCCAACGCAGTACTCCCCTGTGACACCCTGAGGACACAACTCACAGCATTGCTACTCTGTCCCCAATTCCAAAGTTCCTGCCAAGACATCAGTACTTGAGGGAATTTACGTCTTGTACTTTACAGAAACGCTGAGCAGAAAGAGTCCTTCTATTAAAATATAATTCAAATCATATTCAATTACTTCTGCTGCTTCCCATCTCATTCTGAGAAAAAGCTCTATTGTTTAATTTCTTTACACTGGAATTGAAATGGAATGTAATTTCCTTACAATGGCTAAGATCCTACCTGAGTTACCCATTTCTCATCTCTTCTACTACTCATTCCTTTGTTCCCTCCACTCCAGAAGTTTGTGATCCTTGCTCTTCTTTAAACACTCCAGGCATGTTCTGTCCTCAGAGAGTTATTTACTCTTCCTTCTGCCTACAATACCCTCCCTGAGAAAGCCACGTGGCTTGCTCTCTCTCTTCTTTAAGTCTTTCTCAGAGATACTTTCATTGAGCACTCTGCTTAAAATTGCACCCTCTGGCCCACCATTTCTCATCCCCTTTGGCTGCTGTATTTTTTTCTCAATAGCACTCATCTTTTAACACAGTGTTAAAACTTTCTTACTCACTTTGTTCCTTTTTCTGCCTACACTCAATAGAATGTAAACTCCACAAGGCAAGGATTTTGCCTCTTTTGTTCAATGTTCCTGGTACAATAGTCAGCAATTAGAACAGTGTCTAGCAGAGAGTAACTGATCAATAAATATTTGTTGCATTCTGTATTAAGTAAAGAAGTTGAGATCATAGAACTGCTACCTAAGAACAAGATAGTAAGGATGCAAAGTTGAACATCCCACGGTTCTTGCCTTCAAGTAGCTCACATTCCTGAAGCAGAAGATATGAGCACATAATGAACCACACTCAGCATGATACAGTATAACAGAGGCACAGATATGGTAGCATGGGAATCAGGACAAAGAGTCCTTAATGCTCCCTTGAGAGATCCGGGAAGACTTTCAGAGGTAATAATATTTGAGCTGTGTCTTGAGAGATGAGAAAGGATTTGGAGACATGGAGAAGGAGGGGGAGGGCTATTCAACCACAGGGGACAGCTTAAACCAAAGAGCAGACTGTGACAATGCTTGCCTTTCAGGTATGGCCCTCAAAAGCTACCCAACTTACCTGGCTAGCAATTTCGGATGCTTTCTTAGCTCTCTGGATATGGAGGGTGTCTGTGCTCACCTGCATGACTTTCCCTTTAATTTCAGTCTCCAGATCTCTTTTATAGTCTTTCTGCAGAAAATGAAACTTGCAATTAAGGCTCTACAATAATTTGAAAAACTGTGTTGAAAAAACTGTGATGTCATTTTGACAACAGGACTATGGCTTTTGGAAATAAGTTGGACACATTTTTTTTATTTGTATAGAGCTAGAAAGAGTTTCAACTTGTGGTAGGAACGTGACTTGAAGTGATTTATTCATAAGTAATCAGGAGACTTTTTTATGCTAACTTGAATTAAGAAAGAAAACAGTTAGCCAAGAGTTGCAAAATTTTATATTGCAATACAATAAAGTTGATAAATTATAGGTTAATGTATAACTCAGTTGATGAATATCAATAAAATGTGATTATAATTTTTTTTTTAAAAAAGCTACCTAAGATGGTTAAGGAACACATATCATTGGGACACTTCCCATGCTTGGTCCTTCAAAAATCTTGCCTCATTTAATCCTCACATCAAGTACAAGAATTGGATACTATCATCCCCTTTTGAAATAATGCAGCTGAGAACTTAGAAGTTTTAGGAACCCACCCGAGATCACCTAGATCCCTAACACTGGAAACTGAACTTGAACAAAAATCTATGTGACCCCAAAACCCCTGGTTTTTACTTCACCACTTTTTCAGTCTGTGATAGGATTTTCTTTTGTTGTTTTTGTTTTTGTTTTGAGAGGAAGGGGAATTTACTATCTGTTAACTACAAAATGTTTTCTTCAAAATTCCTCTTCAAAAATTATTAAGTGCATATGTTCACCATATAAAGGAGAAAAAGGGGGGCAAAGGGAAAAATATACATATTTTTAAAAATTAACCATCTCCCACTCTGACATCATTATCCCCAAACCAGCCCTCTCAGCAACCGATATTGGCTCCGTTCTCCCTGTCCATTCAAACATATCCAAACATATATGCAAATATAGAGGGGGATTTGTGTGTGCACTTTACTCTGCAGCTTGCCTTTCTTATGTAACAATATCTTGTGGTATTTAATTGTAAATAGATACAAATCTTTAAAAAGCTACCTGATAGCTCATAATTTAAGATATCATAATTTGCTTATTGATGGGCATTCATAATTCATTTTCTATTTTTTCAGCTCTTCAAAGGAAGCTGCAGTAAACATCCTGTACAATAAACTCATGCACTCATGTTTTTATTTCTTTACAAAAGATTTCCAAAAAATGAATTGCTAGATCAAAGAACATTTTTAAAGATTTTATTTATTCAGTTTTTTCCCCCCAAAGCCCCAGTAGATAGTTGTATGTCATAGGTTCACATCCTTCTAGTTGCTGTACGTGGGACTCGGCCTCACGTTGGACGGAGAAGTGGTGCCTCGGGGCGCTCCCGGGATCCGAACCCGGGCCGCCAGCATCAGAGCGCGCACACTTAACCGCTAAGCCACGGAGCCGGCCCAAAGAACATTTTTAAAAATTGTAATAGACATTGTCAGAAAACCTTCAAAAATGTAGCAATTCTCTTATTGGCCCAAATTGAAACTTTGTTGACAAAATTAGATTAGATATGTATCTCAAAACATATGAGTAACCTTTTACAACTTTATTGATGTATAATTACTGCACATATTTAAAGTATACAATTTGAAGAGTTGTGACATATGCATATACCCTCAAAACCATCACCACAGTCAAGATCATGAACACATCCATTACACCCAAAAGTTTTTCTTGCCATTTGTAATTCATTCCTCCTTTCCACCACCCCAGTTCTATCCACAAGAAACCACTGATTTGTTTTGTGACACTACAGATTAGCTTGCATTTTCTGGAGTGGTGAGATTGATTTTGAAGGTCTTATTTGTCCCTTACCATGTATTCAACTCTGTCTCAGGCACTGAGACAACACTTGGCAACACCATGTGCCTAGTTGGCTTATGTGGGTCCTGGGCTACCTTGGGAAAGCCAAAATACATTATTGATCCACCTTAGCTCCAGGTAAAGTGGGAGGGAAATCAGGGAGACCTCTGGCTTTTCACAACATCAATGCAATCTTCTTACCAATGTGGGTGGAGAACGTAGCATTATAACTTAAAGTCAGACTAATACTTGAGACCTAACTTGAGGGTAATGCACTCTCCTACCCTTTTTTAAAAAAAACACCTTCTAGAATATCTAGAAAATGAACAATCTAATAGGTGTAGGTTAATTCATGTTACTCACTCATTTACTCATAAAATACTTATTGAATATTACTATGCTAGGTACCTGACTCTTGACTTCTTGGAGCTCACAAACAAGTGAGAGAGACAAATAATAATCAAATAATCATACATAAGTACATAATTTTTGAGAGACATGCTCAGGAAAGAAGGAACATGGTTCTCCTAGAGCCTATAACCAATGTGTCTCACCTGCACAGGTGATCAGATCAGGGAGGGTTACCTAAGAAAGTGAGACATGGACTGAGATCTGAAAAAAATGAGGAGGAGGTTAAGTAGGAGAAAATTCAGGAAAAGCAAATGAGGGAGAAGTATGTACAGTTGAGTGAACAGCATTTGCAAAAGCTCTGCGTCGGGTATCCTGTGTTCCAGCAATGAAAGAGGCCAAGGTAGCAGGGAAGCAAATGAGAGTAAGGGAGGAAGGCAAGTGGCCTTACAGAACCTCCTGGGTGTGGTCAGGATTTTATTAACTCAGAACAATGGAAAGGCACCAAAAGGTTTTAAGCATTAGAACGAGAACGACCACGATTGCATTTTGAAAAGATCACTCGGCTGCTGCTGTGCAGACCACACTGACGGTCCAGAGCAGGAAGCCTGCTAGGAAGTTCTTTCAAGAGATGAGAGACTTGGAAGAGGAAGTGTCAGTGCAGATGGAGCCACATGGGAGGACTCAAGAGAACATCAGGAGGTGACAGGACATGGTGATGAGTTGGAGGTGCTGTGTCAGGGAAAGGGAAGTATCAAAAATGACTCCTAGGTGTTGGACTAATGCAAGTGGATGTGAATGGTGCCATTCATGGAGATGGGAAATGCTGGACCAGAAACTACCCATGGCTTTCCTGGGCTCCTAGGATAAAAACAGTGCCTGTTACGATGACACACAATGCCCGATTTTACCTCTGTCTACCTGTCCAGCCTCATCTCACACCCCTCTGCGCCTGCTCCCAGGGCTTCAGCCACACAGATGCTCTTTCAGTATTTTGAAGATGCCAAGTTCTCCTTGTCCTCAGGATATTCACACATTCAGGACTTTCCACTCAGAATATTCTTTGGTCGAGATGAGTTTCTCACAACCTCAAGTCACAACTTAAATGATACTTCCAAAGAGAGGACCTCCTTAATCACCCAAAATAAAATAGGGAACCTCCTGTCCCTATTACCATTCTTAAATTCCTATTTTTGGGGCCGGCCCAGTGGTGCAGCAGTTAAGTGCAAGGGCTCTGCTGCAGTGGCCGAGGGTTTGCAGGTTCGGATTCCAGGCGCGCACCGACGCACCGCTTGTCAAGCCATGCTGTGGCGGCGTCCCATGTAAAGTAGAGGAAGATGGGCACGGATGTTAGCCCAGGGCCAGTCTTCCTCAGCAAAAGGAGGAGGATTGGCATCGGATGTTAGATCAGGGCTGGTCTTCCTCACAAAAAAACAAAACAAAACAAAAACATCCTATTTTTTTCCTTTACTGTTCTTATCAGAATTTGTAATTATCGATTTACCTGTGTTTACTTACATAGTTTCCGTGTCTTCTTTATGCTGCAAAATCTGTGGGGGTGTGGGCCTTGTCTATTCTGTTTATCACTGTATGCTCAATTTCTAGCAAAGATACTACAATCAATATTTAACCACTATTTGTTAAATTAAAAATATACAAAGAACACAATGAATGACCAATAACTGAGAGGTTTTCAACAGGTTCCTTTCTAAAATTAAAAAAAAAAAATGCAGCAAATAAATTTTATTTACTTTTTTGTATTATCTGACTTAAACACGGAGGCCAGAAATCATGTGATTCATACGTTGCATCTCCTGACCCTCCAATAAATAGTAAAAAGGGATGTATCACTTTCTTAGGCCAAACAATCATATCCTAGGCGTTGTCTTGTGTCCCTAATCCCATCTTTGGGCATGGAACTTCTCTGACCTCAATCACCTCAGATTCCAACTGCTTTTTCCAATGGAAATTTGTTGGTAGCTATCAAAATTTTAAACATCACATAATTCTTGGCATTACATTTCCACTTCCAAGATTTTTCTAAAGAGATGAATACAGAAACTAATGCAAATATATGGATATTTACAGTAACACTCTTTATAATAAGAAAAAAATTACTAGAAATAATTTAAATATTTGCATATATGACAGTTTAAATAAAGTGTGACTCATTCGTATATGCATATTTTTAAATGTGCAGAAATTGTCTTGAAAAATCACATAGACTGTTAACAAATGGTTTCCCCTGGTTTGTGGCATTTATGGAGGAATGGAATGAAAGTTACATATATAATTCTATACATAGTTATATGCCATTATAGTTATATATAACTTATGTTAATTACATTGTATATAATATATATTTCTATGTTCTGTTTGTCTTCATAATATTTTTAATTAAATTTTTTATTTTGAGGTAATCATAGAGTCACCTGCAGTTGTAAGAAATACTATAGAGAGATATAGCGTATTCTCTACTGAATTCCCCCAATGGCAGCATCTTGCAAAAACTATGCTACAATATCAAAACCAGTATATTGACATTGATACAGACAAGATACAAAACGTTTCTGTCATGGCCAAGATCTCTCATGTAGCCCTTATATAGCACACTCACTTCCCTCTTACTCCCACCCTCTCTTAACTGCTGAGAATCACACATCTGTTTTTCATTTCTATAATTTTGTCATTTTGAGCATGTTATATAAGTGGAATTATACAATATTTAACTTTTGGGGGTTGGCTGTTTTTTCACTTAGCACAATTCTCTGAAGATTCATCCAGGTTGTGTGCATCACTAGTTCGTTCTTTTTTACTGCTGGTAGTATTCCATCCTATAGATGCACAATAGGTTGTTTAACCATAGATCCGTTGAAGAACAACTGCGGTGTTTCCAGATTTTGGCTATTACAAAAAAACTGCTATGAACATTTGTGTAGAGGTTTTGCATAAACATGTTTCATTTCTCTGGATAAATGTCCAGGAGCACAATTGGTGAGGCATATGGTAGTTACATGTTTAGTTTTTCAAGAAACTGTTAAACTCTTTCTCCAGAGTAGCTACACTATTTTACATTCACATTACATACAGCAATGTATGAGTGATCTAGTTTTTGTACATCTTCATCAGCATTGGTGTTTTTACTTTTATAGTAAGTTTGGTCAACAATTTCTGCCATAATGTTTATTATCAGTTCCTGGCTAGTTTCCCAAACATAATCTGTCCTCAGATGCCTTTTTAAGTCAGTAACTCTCTTTGATACACCCCGAGAAAAAAAAAACTTCTACCACCAATAGATTGCCATGTTACATCTATTACTCAGAGCTTGGTGACACAGAACTCCATCCGCAGTCTTCTGCATTTAGCAGGTTGAATGAAGACGTAGACAATCATCCTTCTCAAATATGCAAAACACACCAAGCTGAGAGAGAGAGCAATGAATAGCTTAATAATATGAATGATGGGAGAGAACAAAAGGGTCAGCCCAAAAAGACAAAACTTAACAGAAACAAATCAATTCATTCAATAAACACAAACCCAACACTGACTACCTTCAGACTCTGTGCTATATGCTGAGGATACAGACATAAATAAGTTCAAGTCCCTCTCTATATGCCTTCAGAGTCTAGAAAGGAGGTTTTGAAATAAGTATGAAAATAAGTATATCTAAATCTGTGTTATGAATATGTCTGTTGGTTTAAAATAGTCTCTGACTGTTTTTTCAATCAGCATTGAAAAACTATTGAAGAATCTGAAGCTGGGGAATGATTCTTGTATTTTAAGAAACTGCTTTTTCTGCAGTGTGGCTTAGGGGTTGGATGGGCTCAGCTTTGGGAATACAGAGGCCTTTGGGGAGATTAACACAGTAGTCTGGTGAGAAATGATAAGGTTTTGGGAGGAGCAGTAACTAATGATAATGAAAAATGTATACGATAGATATGAAAAAGGTTTATAATAAACAGGACTTTCCTACCAATTAGAAAGGAAGGATGAGAAGAGGGATTGCATGGAAGGATTCCCAAGTCTCTGACTCAGGCAACCAGGCAAATAGTGGTGCAATATACTGAGATAGAAAATTAGAACATAGGAGCATGTTTTGAAAGAAAGATGAGTCCTAGTGGAGGTCTGTTGTTGAGTTGAACATAAAAAAGGGCATCTGTTGGAAGTGTCTTCTAGGTAACTGAATCTCTTCTCCTCAAAAAAGAGATGTAGACTGTAGATACAGATTTGAGAGTTCATCACATGGAGATTATATTGGCAGCCATGGGAATACACGAGATCCCCAATGAAGTGAAAAGAGAAAAGGAATCAAATTTAGAATCTTTGCAGGCATCAATGTTCAGAGGAAATCAAGATAATAAGGGCCAGTTAAAGAAACTGAAAAGCAATGGTCAATAGTGAGAAGAAAACTAGAGGTGGGAGGGAAAACAATCCAACACAGCAGCAAATTTCAAATAGAATGCAGTATCTCAGGTGGCAATTACTTTGAAGTAGTTAAGTAATGTCATAAATTACATTGTTAGCCCCTATTTGGCAGCCTCCCTTCCTGTGGAGAATATAGCCCATTCCTAAATAAGTCAGGAGGGGCCAATGTGACCTGCTTTTGGCCAGTGAAAAAGGGCTGGAAGTTAGCCCATGGTTCACTAAGTTCTCTTTCTCTATGTACCATCATGATCAGAAATGTTCAAGATGAAGACTATTCCATTGTGGATGTAAGCCCCTGAAATTTGGGCTTATTTATTACTATAGCTGGGCAACCTATCTATTCTTACAGACTCAGGTAAAATGAGGAAGGGAAACAAGAAGTTTCATAAAGTGCAAAAATTTTAGTTGTAAAAAAACGTGGGGGTCAAGAAACGGCAGGAAATCAAGACAATCTTTACAGAGGAGATGACACTTAATATTATGTTAGTCAGGAACCAATCAGGAAACAGAAACTACTTTAATGCTTAGAATAGAGGGAATGTAATACACAGAATTGACTGAATACATGACAGAAGACCTAAAGAGTCAAAAGGTGATGATGAGGCAACCTAGAAACTGGTAACAGCGGAAGCCACTACCAACCTCAGCTGGAGAGAAAAAGAACAGAGGTGGTGTAACCAGAGCCAGGGACCGGAGTCACCGGGCAAAAGCTGGAACCGAAGCAGACCCATCCAGTGGGACCCGATGGCTCAGACATGGTGCAGGCACTTCCAGAGACTTCTCCCAAATAGAGAGGGAGAGGAGTTGACACTCTGGCTTTCTTCTTTTCCCATCGCCAATCTCCTGCCTGGGCCTCCCAGGGACAGAATGCAGCTCAAATGTCAGCTGAGCTGGAACCTGAGAAATGCAACCCACAGGGGTCAGTGTCATGCCCTCTCTTCCCTCAACACAGAACAGAGCAGGGGAAGGTAGGGAATGGACCCGAGGGCAAACAGCCCTAAGACTGGCACAAGACCAGGGCTGAAGCCAGACCAGGACAGACATTCTAGGTGGGAAGAAACTAGACTTTTCATTAAGGCATAAAAGTGTCAGGAGCAGAGAGATTTAGTTATCTTTTCAGCACGGCTGGGACTGGAGCACATGTGAGGGAAGGAATATTGATGAGACATGTAAGCAAAGGCCAGGTCATGAAGGGCCTTGTATGCCCTGCTAAGGAGCTTGAGATCTATTTCACAGGTGGTCGTATATAACCAGAATAATGTCTTGGAAAGATAATTTTGGCACCATTGTAGATGGTAGCACGGGGGAAAGGACAGGATAGTCCAGAACTCATTTGCCAAAGGGTGTTGTAGAAAAGGCCTAACTTGGTGGAAAGGTCTTTGAAAGCTATGGAGCGGCCCTAGTACAACTACAAACTTAATAGAAACCCACATTCTGGTGTTACAGACTCCAAACCAATGAAACTTGTAAGACCCTAGTCTTGTCAGACATTTGTGTTTAAAAATTTCTTTAGAAGGAAGGGAAAAGGAGCATGAGGGGTCTGGAAACACTGTCTGATATAGAACGGTTGAAGAAAATGGAGATGTTAACTTCGAGATGAGGAGAGAGGAAGGAATGATTATGTCTTATTGAAAATGAGTGTTATCTTGACAGCAACAGGCTTTCTAGAGTTTATGACTCAGGGAAAAATTATCTAGTTAGGCCCTTCTGAATAGATCCCCCAGAAATAAAAATAGGACAAACTGAAATCTATTCACCGCTTTATTCATTCTTTTCAGGGGTCACTACATTTTAGGTTGGCTGGTTTATAATCGGATAGAATGAGTTTCGGGCGGAGAGGAGGAGAGATTCATCCTCCTTCCACCTCCCCTCTTGCTTTATCCGCCGTCACACCAAATATGACAGGGCTTCCTGAAAGGTAGAGGCACAAAAGGAAAATAAGAGCAGCTCACATGTAATCAGCACGTTTCCAGAAATAGTCACTATCCTATTTAGCCACCATTTTACTGATGGGGAAACAAAGGCTCGGAATGGTGAAGTCCCATCCAGAATCACAGAGCTGGGAAATGGCAAAGTCTCAACCAGAACGCAGGTCTCTCTCATTCAAAAAGTCCTTCTAGAAATGTAGATATTGGACTTTCCTTGAGATTCCAGCCCATGCACACCAAGATGTGAGTACAGTCAGTAAGGGGGAAACGCACATTCACAAGGGAGAAGAGGATGGGGTGGGAGTGGGGTGGGGAGGGTGGGTGTTCAGAATGACTAAGCCCTGCTCTTTCACAAGTTAGCCCCCCAAGCTGTAGTTACCAGCAGTTTCTTCACGGCCTCAGAGGCCTCTGGTCCCAGCTCACTCACACACTTCCTTAGCCCTTCCACAAGATGCTCAACAGAAATGCCCAGAGTATTCAGAAGAAGCTTTAATGGATCCTTGAAGGGGAGAATGTTGTCCACAGGTAAAGGTAAGACATCGTTGACAGGAACTGGCAAACGGTTGATGAGGAAGGCGGTAGCTGCAGAGCAAAAGGGAAACCAAGTGAAACAGGCACAGCCAGCTCCTGTCTATGACCTCACTACCTTCCCCTCTGTCCACCAATGGCTCCGTTCCAGCCCCACTCGTCTTGATTTCCCATGAAAACTTCTGCCTCAGGACCTTTGCACCTGCTGTTCCATCTCCCTAGAACCTTCTTTCCCCAGACAGCTACATGTCTTTCTTCCTCACATTGTTTGGTCTCTCCTCAAATGTTACCTCCTCAGAGAGGTATATAAAATAGCACCACTTGTCACCCTCTACCCTCCTTTATTTTTTCTTACCATTACATAAAATATTAATTTTTTTTGCCTTTATCCTCTCACTAGAATGTAGTTTCTATGAGAACAAGGAATTTATGTTTTATTCATTGCCGTACCTCAGGCCTAGAACAGACCCTGGCACGTAGTAAGCACTTAAAAGGTACTGGTGATTGACTGAATAGGAACGTACTTTGTATGTGGCTGTTTTCACAGCCCAAGCCTAGAGGCCAAAGGACAGAATCTCCACTTGGGGACATGAATGGACCCAATCACAGCCCAGGAAACTGCTCCCAACCAATTCACCTCAATGCTGCAAACGTAATTGGGCACTAACTCAATGCCGGTTGGTGCAACTACATAGATGGATAAGACAAGGCTACTCCATTCAGAGAACTCACACTGTCTAGTGGGCAGTAAAGACCCGTGCAAGCCACGGTGCCGCATGCACTATGCTAACATTATGGACAAAGCTCTATGGAAACACAAAAGAAGGGAAGACTAATTCTAATGTGGGAGAGTGTTGCAGCAATCTTCCCAGGAGAGATGTTGCTGGAGCTATGTCTTGAGACAGATGCCAGGATCACAAGGTAAAGAAGGCGAGCAGCATTTTAAAAAGGAACAAAAGTAACAAAAGCACTGAGATGCTAAGATGAAAGTGCGTACACAGGATGGTGAGTCTTCTGCCCAGAGGGGCTGGAGTACAGCATTCCAGTGAAGTGTGCTGAGGGGAGATAAAGGAGGTGAGACTGCA
Source organism: Ceratotherium simum simum (assembly GCF_057802395.1). Classification (NCBI taxonomy): domain Eukaryota; kingdom Metazoa; phylum Chordata; class Mammalia; order Perissodactyla; family Rhinocerotidae; genus Ceratotherium; species Ceratotherium simum. The sequence goes on from NC_141903.1 coordinate 29,314,466, forward strand.
AAACTCAGATGAGGTCAGATTTTTCAAAGCCTTGAATGCCAGGCTAACGAGTCTGAGAGTTTCCCCCCCACCGAGGGCAATGGGAAGCTACCAAGACTCTAATGTGGCCCAATTGCATTTTATATCTTTGGCTTTAGAAAGATAACTTTCACATAAAAGATGAACCAGAGGGAACGTGTAGAGAATGGGAAAAATATGTATAGTATATATTTTACAAAACACGTGCAAATATGTAAACACACATGCGCATGTGCACACACATAAGAACACGCATCCTCCTGCTGGCTAAGACCCAGCCATAGTTCATTTTCCTTTGACATCCTTTTTATTTCCCCATCACATCATAAAAATGGAGCCTGTGCACCTATCTTCCCTTCATCTTCTATCACATTTTCTCTCCAAAATTCTCTTCCAGGAGGAGGATATTTATTTCCCTCTACCCATTTTTCTGTTGCCACCTCTGCCCATAGATATTTGTCCCTGGACACTAAAGAACAAAACAGCGGAAGCCAGTGAAGTTACAAACCTGTCAAAAATTCAGTAAAAACACAAGCCAACATTGCCATCATATGGGTAGGCTGCACCAGCTTCTCATGATTCATCTCCCTACTTCTTATTTTAAACACTTTGGTGAATGTCCTCTCTGTACGTCCTCACGTGTTTCCGGGGGAAGACCCTCAAAGCTTTCTGTTCTCTGAAATCCCTTCCAACTTTACCATTCTGTGGTTCTAAAACTCCCTCCACTGTATCCCACCGGGAGCCTAGGCTTACTAGTTGTGTTCCTATTAACAGAAAAGTGGAGAAATAGCCTATGTTCCAGGCTACTTACCAGAGTAACTGCAAATGCTGATGGTCGCCAGCAGGAGCACAGTTACCAGCTTCATGACAGCTTATCTGTGACGAAGTTTAAAACTGAACTGGAAAACTGAGCCCGTAGCTGGTTCTGCACATGCACATATTTATACACCCACCGAGGACCTGAATTTCAATCACTGCCACTTGACTCGCCCCAGTGAAGAAGAGCACGAAGGTCATGTTTCCTCACTAAACCAATTGAAGATTTTTCCACTTTCCCTCATGTTCCCACGAGAAACAAAGTCCTAACTTAAAGCATTCTCAAGGACCTCTTTCACAAGCCTTTGCAAAGCGACGCCAGTGGAAGGCAAAGAGTTCTAAGAGTCCTTCTGGAAGAAAAGAAGGGAAGGTTTTCTCTTGGGATTAAAAGGAGTGAAAGTTCTGTTGTTTTCCTCCAGCTTTCTATGCATTCAAAATTTGGAGAATCACGTGACCCAATGAGCTACCTGGTTGTAGAAGCAATCCGGAGGTCCCTGCTATAGTACAGACTCAGCTTGATGGCACGTAGTCCCACATTTCTCTGGAATTCACCTCTCCCCACTCCATCCCCACTCACATATCTCCTATGGCAAGATCTCTTGCCTTCTCTAGTATCTCCCAGGTACGTTGGGAATCTCCGGGGTGTGCCTTCTCTGTGCCCTCATAGAGAATAACAGGTTCAGGATCCACAATCAAAATGCCTTTTTAAAAACAGGGATTCGATATTTACTATTTGCGTAATCTTCAATTAGACGTTTTTTGTCTATTGTATTGGTCTCCTCATTTAAAATGGGGAAATTAACAGCAGACAGTCCTAAGGTGTGTCACCCTGAGAAAAAACATTTTTTGCAAGACCTTGTCTGCATAAGCAATTCAAGTCGCCCAAATATGGATTGCAGAACCATTCTGGCAGTCCAATCCCATGCAATCACACAAAAGAAAGACTGTGCCAGCCACAGGAACAATCTGCTTATACGCTGCCCTTCTGGAACCAGGACTCAGCCTTGGGGCCCCAGGATGACCCTATTTGTAAGCCTGAGTCCCGGAGTTCGTTGGGGGCATCTGGTGGGCCTCATATGCAAGGGAGTGGGAAAAAAAAAATGCTTGAAGGAGAGAAACAGGGATTAGGCCTAAGTGTGTCCAAGTTTCAGCTCAAGCTCTCCCTGGCCAAAGGACACTGCTGGTCACAGCCACCCCTGCCACTGAAGAGGGACTCAGAACACTGGGAGGAAGATGGGCCAAGGCACAGGCCCTTCAAGCACTAGGCCAGGAGTAGTTGGGGCCCCACTTGAAGGTGTGTTATTCTTATAGGATTTAATAAAATTATGCAGACAGAGGATGTAACTGTACCAAACCAAAATTAATACTTAATGTGTCACCTGTTAGTAATTTCTATGTTACCAAATTTTAACCGCCATGTCTTTATTTTTCTGCTACTTTATAAACATCATGAAAGAGATCATGAATTACCGTGACTCGTACTTGATCCTCCACTTCTACTGCTTTCTCTGCCAGAGACAGCTTCTCTTTCTCCTGAGTTTTACCAGCTCGCAAGGGAAGGTGATGTGTCTAAATCTTCAAAGGGCCAAGGTCGTGCGGCAAAGCGGTGGTGAGTTGACGCCATCCTTTATTTTTATATTCTGATCTCTTTATGGGATACTAACCAGCTCTGCCCTCATCTATGCTTGTCATTTGCCAGTTTGCTTTCAAATCCTTGCCCTGCAGGGCCCCTGCTCTGCTCTGTACTATAGGAAGTTGAGTTTTCCAGACCGTGGTTTCCAGACTTCCTTGCCGACTGTGTCTGGTTAGGTTTGGCTAGTGGAAGGCACTGGTAGAAGACTGGAGGCGAGAGAAAGAGAGAAGCCAGGGTATTTCTCTCTCTCCCTGCTTCAGTGACTGCATCTTCTCCATGGCTCCAGCTCCTTCTAGAAAGGCCCTTCATCTATGGTCCCACCCCAGCCAAGCCGACTCACCATTATTCCAGCTTCTAATGTGTAGGCTCAGCTCCTGGGCCCACCTCCTCACTCTGTCCCTCCTAGCTAAGAAGCAGTAGCAGCTTCTGACATTTTCCAATCCCACGGTTGACTCGCCTCCTCCCTTGTTGCTTTATCTGCATTTCTAGCACCTTGTAAATTATCTTCCAAGTTAAATTCATCCTATTTGATCACCTGGTATGGTTTTGATTTTCTGGCTGGATTCTGACTACTACAGCATCCTAAAATATTGTAGAGCTTTTGGTAAAAACAGATCTTTCAGTGTTTGAACATAGGCCTCTCTCTCACAAGCACCAAGTTATGAGTCCACGAAGGGGAGGGCCAAGACTCATCCAAGAGAAACATAGCATTACACAAACAGAGAAGCTTCTCCCTTCCAAGCTCTGAAGTGTTTGGGACTATCTTGAGCTTGTCTGCCGGTCCCAGAAGTGAGTTCTTCCCCAGGAAGCTCCTCAGACCCCTGTGCTCACAGATTTCTGATGGGCCCATCTAGTAGTTGCCAGACATGCTGTCTTGGCTGAAACCTAGTTGTAAACGTGGATGGTGTAGACTAAAGACTAGAACCTGCTGCATACACAAAAACATGCACACAAACTCACAAACACAAATACCCACATACTTACACATATATGAACAGTAATATGTGCAAATGCACACACACAAATCACATGTAACCTTCAAGCATCACAGAACTATAGTTTTCACTCATTTGTTCAACAAATATTCATTGAGCATTTACTGTGTGCCAGGTACTGTCGGGAACTAGGCCTGGAGCAGTAAACCAGACAAACAAATTTCTTGCCTTCATGGAGGTGACAGTGTAATGGGATAAAAAGATAATAAACAGGGGCTGACCCCACGGCACAGTGGTTAAGTTTGATGTGCTCTGCTGCAGTGGCCTGGGTTCGCTGGTTTGGATCCCGGGCACAGATCTACACCACTCATCAGCCATGCTGTGGTGGCGACCCACATACAAAATAGAGGAAGGTTGGCACAGATTCTAGCTCAGGGCTAATCTTCCTCAAGCAAAAATAGGCAGATTGGCAATGGATGTTAGCTCAGGGAGAATATTCTTCAGCAAAAAAAAAGGCAAACAAGGAAAAGAACTAGTGGTTAGTGCTATGAAGAAGTAAATAGGGTGCTATAATAGAGAACAAGTGGATTGGGAGTACAGTCAGACTCGAAAAGAGACTTGGATTTGGCTACTTCCAAGCTTCCTATGTTCTGAGACATTGTATTAATCTGTATTTGTATTGATTCTGTATTTTTGATGCTCTGACATCTTGGGGCCTGGCTGGCTCCAGAGAGACTGCTCCTCCCAAAGCTAGCTAGACAGCAAACAGCTCACCTGGGAGTGCAACTTCCATATGCAAATCAACCAACCCAGAGGCCACACTGCCAACCACCTCCTTTGTGGAGGCTTATACTCTGGGCTACTATCCCCCAGCCCTAATCATCCCAGGGCCAGGTACCAGACACCTAGGGACAGCCCTACACTCCAGAACCCACTGAATTATTCAAACTAGCCTATCCTAAACCTGCTTACTTTGTCTGACCCATCCCTTTCCATGGAAATGACAATAAAAGCTCTTGCCCAATTTTCCCCCCAACCCTCCTGACAAACCCGGTGCTTCCCATTGCCCCCCACCCTCCTGCAGTATGGTGTGCCCCCTTTTTTTGGAATCCCTATAACAAACTATTTTTTCAATGGCAGTCATCCCCTGATCTACTGGCCTGAATAACAATAAAACATATTTTGCAACAGTCACCTAGCCTATTCTTGTGCCTTTGTTATATAGTACTGACACTGTCTTTCTTTGCAGCATAATTATTTGTATTAATGTCTTCTTTCCCAGGGCTAATTTGTAAACATCTTGAGGGGGTTTGCCTTGTATGTGTTTGGATCCTAACACAGACCCTTACAGACTTGATCATATTATTAGGAACCACTAATCAGTGCCAGGCACCACACTTTGCATATGATGCCCATTTCATTCTCGCAAAATCCCTGACAATAAGAGCTTTTATCCCATTTTATAAATGAGAAGTCTGAAGCTGGAAGAGATGAATTATTTGCCAAGGTCACCTAGATAATAAATAGTAGGGCCAGAATTTGAGTCCTTTCTTTTCTGATTTGTATTTCTTTACCTTTAAACTCTTAGTTAATATGCATTTCCAGTAAGCATTTGTTAAATAAATTAATTCATGAAGTGAAATGAAACAAAAGGAAATGAATGCCAGTGTTTCTAAATTAATCTTGGCTGTGCTTTTCGAATGGACTTTTTGTGGAGATTAAACTTATAATTGAGAGTGGAAATTCAATTAGCCATCCAACAATTATTTATTGAGTATGTTTGGTGTATCCAGCTCTGTGGCAGATCCTGGAAGACAGCAGTAAGAAAAAAACAGGCATGCCTTTTGCCTCAGTTTAATTATATCAAGGAAAACTGTTAGAAGCAAGTCGGTAAGTCTTTTTTTTTTCCTCTGTAAGAGGAATGACAGTTATAAAGAAGCCAACTGTGTGTAGATGTAACACTCTTCCTTCTAGCTGAAGTCACACTGGAAACGTCAAACTAGAGCTTGTTATCTTCTCTTCTACTTGTTGCAAACTGGATGGTCAAAAGTGGCCTGTATTCCCCTCTATGTAAAAGGAGGAAATAGTCTTAAATTTTGTCTTTGAAAACCCGAGCACATAACGCATAGTCAAATATCATAGTTTAGAATATCAACCTCATAAAGCTTGGAGAAAAGCAAAACAATCTGTTCCTGGCTGCCTTGCATATTGGTCAAATTCAGTCCATTGTCATTTGAGGCTAACTTTTAGCCGCTTTCTAGCTACAGAGAAATCCAAATGGAATGTGAGCCCAGGAGGATGAAATGCAGGAAATAATGGGTAAACCAAGACTGAATCAAAGCAAATCTAGAGAGCATCAGGAGGGGAAATACATGATCCGTCCAGGCTTGATTTTTTCAAGGAAGACTTCATGAATTCAAGCAGTTCTTGAATTCAAAGATTAAGATAAACGGAGAAGACAAGAAATAAAACTAGAATATGCAATGTTTTCATTTAGAAAACAAATTGAGACAATTAGGTGGCCTGAAAAGAAAGATGTGTGGACAGCACCTGTTTCCTCTTTCTGTGCCCAGCATTGTTCATTCACAGTGTTTGACCACAGCAGATTTCAAACAAATGTTTAGTTTACAATCAAACAATCAATGATTGTGTCAGATGAGTTAGATGAGAAAGTATGACTCTAAAAGAGTAAACTCTGATTGCCTGAATGAGACTAGCACTCGATCTGGCATGACTTTTTTGTCGTCGTATTGAGGTATAATTGACATACAACATTACATTAGCTTCAGGGGTACAACATAATGATTTGATATTTGTAGATACTGCAAAATGATCACTAAGGTAAGTCTAGTTAACATCCATCACCAAAATAGTCACAGAATTTTTTTTCTTGTGATGAGAACTTTTAAGATCTACTCTCTTAGCTACTTTCAAATATGCAACACAGTATTATTAACTATAGTCAGCATGCTATACATTTCATCCCCATAACTTATTTATTTTATAACTGGAAGTTTTTACTTTAGACCCCCTTCACTTATTTCACCCACCTGCCTCTGGTAACCCCCAATCTATTTTCTGTTTTGTCACAAATGGCAAGATTTCCTTCTTTTTTATGGCTGAGTAGTATTCCATTGTGTGTGTGTGTGTGTGTGTGTGTGTGTGTGTATATGTGTGTGTGTGTACATTTTCTTTATCCATTCATCTGTCTAGTGAACACTTAAGTTGTTCCATATCGTGGCTATTATAAATAATGCTGCTATGAACATAGGGGTGCATGTATCTTTTTGAGTTAGTGTTTTTGTTTTCGTCAAATAAACACCCACAAGTGGAATTGCTAGATCATACGGCAGTTCTATTTTTTATTTGTAGAGGAAACTCGATACTGTTTTCTATAGTGGCTGCATCACTTTACGTTCCCACCAACAGTGCACAAGGATTCCCTTTTCTCCATATCCTCACCAACACTTGTTATTTCTTGTCTTTTTGATAATAGCCATTCTAACAGCTATGAGGTGATATCTCATTGTGGTTTTGATTTGCATTACCCTGACAATTAGTAATGTTGAGCATCTTTCATGTACCTGTTGGCCACTTGTATGTCTTTAGAAATATGTCTATTGAGATCCTCTGTTCATTTTTTAATCGAATTCTTTGTTTTTTTGCTATTGAGTTGTATGAGTCTTTATATATTTTGGATACTGACCCCTTATTAGATATATGGTTTGCAAATATTTTCTCCCATTCCATAGGTTGCCTTTTCATTTTGTTGATGGTTTCCTTTGCTGTGCAGAAGCCTTTTAGTTTGACACAGTCCCACTTACTGATTTTTACTTTTGTTGCCTATCTGGCCAGACTTGATCAATAGTGAGAAATATGGATTCTTGAGCAGTGGGAAACCTGGTCATAGGAGTTTATAAAGCATATTAGTGTAAAGGGAAGCAGAAAGCCCTTTAGAGACCAGGAGGACTCTGGGCCCAGATGCCCATATACTGCCAATTCATGGCCCAATCTCGCACTCACAGCTAATGTCACTGTATTTTCAGGGGACCAGGATAGCATCTGCTACCCCTTATTTCCAGCACGGGTGTCAAGCCCTCACAGAGGGAAGCTCTCCGGTGTCCAGCAGGCATTCTCCACACCATGATCCTGTCCTAAGCCTTGCCTCTCAACTGCCCTTTGTAGGGGAATGACTTCACCATGCACCTTGGCAACCTTGCAGGGATCCAGGCAGGCAAAGGGTCAAATCACAGTTTGTCTTAATCTTGGGGAAACACCTTGTGATTCTCCTGGAATCCAAGAGGACAGGAGTCTGGTAGGAGCTGCTATGAACTATCTCCCACTCACCTTCCCATCTCCCCTGGGAGGCTGTCATAACACGTTTCTCATTGCCTCCCAGGTTCTATGAGGTGCGGGGCTGTCTGCCGTATCTCCCTCAGAACACAGCTGCAGAATGTAAAACCAAAACCTCTTAAATGTAGTCTAGATTGGCTCCTCAGCAACAGGGCATCCCATAGCTCGCGTGGTAGTCATCTGGCTCCTTCTGTTTTGGTGTCTTCCTTGTTGATGTATGGGACAAAGATGACAAGATCTGACACTTTGGGTTTATTCTCCTCTTTGCTGTCCATGTAAGTGATAAACTATCTAAATCTAAAGTGTCTCATTGTATCTTTAGCCGTTGAATCACTCAAGGCCTTGGTCTTGCCTTGTCTTGCATGTGTGTGCTCGACACCCTTCCAAGAAGCAGCAACTGTGCCTTCATCACCTGGGTGCAACTCAAGGAGGAACACCAGAAGTTCACAGTGCATGGCGCCAAGTCACAGGTCCTCACTCAGCACATCAGCAATAAGTCATTTCCCCCTTCCCAAATGTGTACACTAGGACTCTTTGACCAGCAGAACAAGTTGGGGAAGGCCTTTTTACTAAGGCGTGCGGGCTCTTGGCAAGCCCCACACAAATGTTCATAGTCGATGATGTTTGCTCAATGACTGTCTCCAGCGTCTCCAAATCCTCCCAGTGTTGAAAATGCTCTTTTGTTCCTTGAATGGCCTTATTCTTCCTTTAGTGATTAAGATCATAGGTCCTGGGGCCAGCCTGTCTGGATTCACATCCTACTTCCTCCTTTTCAGGAAGTTACTTTACCTCTCTGGGCCTCAGTTCTATCAACTTATAAAATGAGACTAACAGAAGTGACTTCCTTATAGGATTGTTATGAGAAGTCATGAGTTAACATACGCAAAATGCTTACCAAAAAAAATGCATACCTCAGAATATGTTAGATATTATTATTATTATTATTATTATTATTATTATTATCACCAATCTCTCCATCTCTTCTTTTACTTTTCCAGCTTCCTAACCATAACCTCAAACACATCAAGGAACCATTACCAACAAGTTCATGAACAATGATTCTCAATTATTTAATTTTGAGTGATATTTGGGGACTTTTATTTATGATTTTCCCTTTAAGGAATTCCATATTTCTTTGGCTTGCTACATAGAATAGAAAGAGGGGAACAAATAATCACTGTATCCAGTAAACAAATAAAGGAGGTTTTTTGGGTATAAAGTTTTTAATTTGAGACAATTTCAGACTTACAGAAAAGATCTGAATATAGTACAAAGAATTTTTTTTCAGAACCATTGGAAAGAAAATTGCTGACCCAGTGCTCCATCACTCACAAATACTAGTGCGTACTACAAGCAAAGACATTCTCCTACATGACCATAATCAGGAATTTAACGTTGATACATTACTACCATCTAAGCCTTAGGCCCAATTCAGATTTCACCAATTGTCTCAATAATATCCTTTATAGCAAAAGGATCCAGTTCAGAATCCCGTGTTACATTTACTTGTGAAATCTTTTTAGTCTTCTTCAGTCTGAAAGAGTTCCTCAGTCTGTCTTTGACTTTCATGACCATGACATTTTTGAAGAGTGCAGGCCAGTTTTTTCATAGAATGTTGCTTAATTTGGGTTTGACTGATGTTTCCTCAAGGCTAGGTCCAGGTTATGCAAGAAGTCAGGTTGTGTTCTCATTGGATCCTGTAAGTGAGCACATGCTTTGTCCCCTTACTGACTTAACGTTGTTCATCTTGATCCTTTGATTAAGATGAAGTCCGCCAGACTTCTCCATTGTACTCTTTTTCCTCTTGTAATTAACACATATTTTGTGGGAAGGTACTTTGAAACTATGTAAACATCCTATTCCTAATCAAACTTTCAGTTTATTGTTTAAATATCAGTATGGACTCATGGTTTCCTACTTATTAAATAGATTATAATCCATTACTATAATGTTTTATTTGATAACCAAATTGCTCCAAATTTTGCCAGTGAGTGCCCCTTCAAGTTGGCCTCCTTCTCTTTGGTGTGTCCCCACCATTCTTTGTGCACTTCCTTGCTTTCTGGTCCTATAAGATGTTCCAAGCTCATCTTCAACATTCTCTGCCCCAGCCCTGGAATACACCTTTTCTCCAAGGAGTGACCCTTAGTTCTTTTTAGTAGAAGAGGAACATCGTGGAATCATCCAGGCACTAGGTTGCTCCTTTTACTAGGGGTGTCCTGCTCCAAGGCCCTCTCCATAGACAGAGCTGGGGAATATATGTGTGTATATGTAGGCATCTGCAAATGCCCTCCTCACTCTGCAAGGGCTTGACTCTTGCTAGCCGTCGCCACAGTGATGTCCTTCTTGCTCCATTTGGGCCCTGACTCCAATCCAAGGCCAAACCCCATGGATGCCCTCACCTCTCTTAATTAAGTCAGTTCTCCAGTGAAAGAAGTTGTTCTGTTCTTATCCTGTGTCCGCACTTTAGTTTACTAGCTCCATCCACTTATATAGATGAAGAAATAGAAATAACAGTTGAGAGAGGTCAGAGAAGTTTTCATCCATCCCAATCTCATTTAATTTCTGTAGCAAATCATTTCACCTATCTGAATCTCAGCTTATTCACCTATAAAGGAGGATCATTAATTCCTCCTATATATGATTGTGTGGATTAACTGAAATGGTATATATTCAGGCCCTTGGTTTGCAGTTAGGTATTACTATAACGAAAATGATGGTTATAATTCCATCAAGTCTAGAGAAAAGTTCAGGACTCATTCCTGAAAAATTCAGGAACTGAGAAATAAGCGATAGACCTAAGATCAACAGTCTTTCTTTTTAAATCAACATGAGTAAGAAGTGTTTTGGTCTCAGATATTATTTCAAATGTCACAGGTTATGTGAAAACACAGCTGTAAAAATCTACTAGAATTATACAAATGTGATATCAAAATCAAAGAGGAAAAAAATCTCATTTATTACCGGTTATTAGTCACAGTCAACATATTTAGATCTGAATTTAACACTTTTAAGCCATTTGTAACCTGGATCTTTTAGTTATTTAAGGCTGCCTAATAAATGACTCCAAAACTTAGTGTCTTGAAACAACCACGGTGTATTATTTCTCATGATTCTTTGAAAGGACTGCATTCTTCTTCTGCTTCATTCATATTTACTGGGACACTGGGATGTGGATACACAAAATACCGGCATTTGCAGTTGGCTTTGGCTAGGAGCTCAGCAGGGGCTGTCTGCAAGCGGCCTGGGTTGTCCATGAGTTCAAGAAAGTACATTCTAAGATATGAAAATTGAAATTGTAGATGTCTTAATTCTCAGCCTCAGAAGACACATAGCATCTCTTATGCTAGATTCTATTATTCCAATCAAGCCAAAGGACCAGTCCAGATCCAAGGGGAGAAAAAATAGACTGGACGTCTTGGTGGGAGAGATTGCAAAGAATGTGTGGCCATATTTCATCCACAACAAACTCATTAAGAAGGGTGTCCAGGCTTTCAAAGGATCCTATGAGAGACAGTTAATGAATATAGAAACATCAGCCTAGAAATAAGATGAATCAAGGAGACCTTAAAATATTGTTCAGATACTTGGAGGGCTATCACAATGAAGGAAGAATAGACTTGGATATAGAATAGAATTTGAGAGTTTTTTTGAAATGTGCTTAGAAATTACAAGAAGGTACAGTTTAGTGATTCAGTATGGAAACCCACAAATAGAAGTTGGCTAATGTCATATTTACTGTAGGAAATGTTCTTATAATAGATAAGAGGATAGATTAGATTATCTTCATTACCATTTCTGATTCGATGATCATAGATTCCAACAGCTTCCTTAACTGAAGCTTAATTCAAGAAGAATATGCTCAAGAGTGCAACAAACCACTTTAAAACTTATAAAGCTTCCCACTCACCATTTCCAGAACTCTATCACAAGCAGAAGTCTCCAACTAAGTAAAAGTCGATGCACAAATTATTTTTCCCTATGGGTCCCAATTTTTTAAGGTTTTGGCTATCAAATAAGCAAAGTTACAATAATTTAAGTCAAAAGCAAAGCTACCTGATGTTCAACACCAATATAAATCCTGACAATATTTCTTTTTCAAAATATTTAAAATATCTCTCAATACCTCACCAATATGTTAAAGAGTGACACTATAACAGATCTTAAGATCTAGGGCCTTCAGGTTGACAAGCTGGATAAGAACATGTCTGATATGCCTCCCAGCTCTAGAAGCCCCATAACTGTTCACTGTATTTCTTCTAGGGTGGAAGAAGAAGTCCAAACCATGGGAAACCACAAGTGTGTGAAATTTAATGTTGAACAAGAATCATTTTCAAAATGGTTCACAAGTGCCCTCTTGTGGCCACTTCGGAAATTGTGCTACAGTTTCCGTACAAAAGAAAACAAAGCAAAACAACTTGACAATAGGTTAGTGAATACCCTCTTTGTGCCAGGCTCTGTCCTAGAGGAAAATAAAGAATTGCCAAGTTAAAAGGGGGGATTGAGGGGTATTGTTTTTGTTTTTTGTTTTACTTCTTAGATGATAAGCCAGCTAAAAGAAACACTATCTCAAATGTAGTAGAAGGTTTGGAAACGATTATAGTGGATTTGGAGAGACACGTGTGTGTGTGTGTATTTGTGTGTCTGGGGTGGAGGCAAGGGGATGTGCACAGAGTGATGGCAGAGTAGTCAAATTGACTAATGTACCTGGAAGCCCTGGGAGCCTCTAATCCACAGAGATTTTTACAGCATCCCTAAATATTTAGCAGCGTAGGGGGAGACCTTCAGGATCTTTCCGTCATACCAGAACCTTGATAAACGGACATTCTGGTGAACACGGGCTGCATTAATATTCAATCCTCCATGCATTTCTTGGTCCACGGGTGCCAAATCCAGGACTTCCAAGATACTATCATCTATCATAGTAGAAAGCATTTAAAAAGGATAGAGCTGTTTTCCGGTTCCACATGTAGGGAGCTTGGAAGTCACCACACTGTCTTATCAACAAGTAAAAAGCTGAACAGACTGAAAAATTAACAACTCTTCTTGGATCCATAAGACAGGTGAGAACACAGGGCAAACTGCTACCCCAAGATTGGAGAGGCAGCCAGGCGATTACAGGGCTACCAGAGCAAGACTCCTGAGTGGAAACCACCTGGGGAACCAGTGCTGGGGCAGGACAACCTGAACTGTCATTCATGAATTGCTGGAATCTCAGTGTGGACAACTCTGAGAGTTAAAAAGTCCATGGGGAGGTCTCCAAAATATTGTGAGATTTACCTCCAGAAGATTGAGGAGATTCCTACAGTAAATAGGAGAAAAAACAGAGAAAAGTCCCTTGGGCTTCCCCCAGAGGAAGGAGGAAAAGGAACAATTTCGGAATATGCAAGAGCACTCTGTTCTTTTTAGCAAGAGCTGCCCTCAAGGGAAACTAGTTAATCAGAGCCTAACCAGCTGGGGTATTATCAGAGCCTGACTGATTGAGGAAGGAAAATATCCAATTCCAGCCCACTCCAGCCATCATGTTCCACCTAAGGGAGGAGAAGAAACTGAGAAACACTTGTGAAGTTCATAGTCCAGAGACGCACAGGCTCACTAAGACTGAGACCTAATCATAGGGCTATAGAACACTTCTCCTCCCCCAACAACTCACCATCATATTACTAAAGCCCTATTCACAGCAGTTCCTTTTACTTAGTACATCACATCCAGCTATCAAAAAAAAAAAAAAATTACAAGGCATACTGAAAAGCAAAAAACACAATTTGAAGAGACAGAGCAAACATCAGACTAGACATAGCAGGGATGTTGGAATTATCAGACCAGGAATTTAAAACAAATATGATTAATATGCTAGAGATAAAAAATAAAAAACAGTGTAACAGACAGAAGAATGTCTTTGATGGGCGTACTGGTAGACTGGATATGGCCATAGAAAGAATCTCTGAGCTAGTGGATATATCAATACAATTCTTGAAAACCAAAACCAAAGAGAACAAAGACTGAAAAAAACAACACAGACTATCCAATAACTCTGGAACTACAAAAGGTGTAATATACATGTAATGGGAATATCAGAAGGAGAATAAAGAGAAAGGAACAGAAGAAATATTTGAAACAATAATGACTGAGAATGTCCCCAAATTATTGCCAGATACCAAACCACAGATCCAGAAAGCTCAGAGAACACCAAGCAAGATGAATGCAAAAAAGACACCTGGGCATATCATTTTCAAATTACAGAAAATCGAAAATAAAGAAAAATCCTGGGCCGGCCCCGTGGCTTAGCGGTTAAGTGTGCGCACTCTACTACTGGCGGCCCGGGTTCCATCCTGGGCGCGCACCGACGCACCACTTCTCCGGCCATGCTGAGGTCCCTAGATGTTCCTAAGATGCAATGAATAAGCCATCCTAATTGTGCCATGACCAAAGAGAGGCTCTCTGAGCCTCAGTTTTCTCATCTACCCAAGTGTCACATGAGGATGGCCTGTCTGAATATTAACATTACATCCTTATAAAAGGATGTAACACTAATTATAAGGATATAACATAATTATATGGATATAACATTCCATCTTTACCATTTTAAATTCCAAACTATTTTAAACCAAATAACATTTCACACATTTGTATTATGTTTTCTGGTTGTCAAATTGTCTTTATTAACTGGACTTAAGCTACAAAAATCTATACTAATTTTATAGCTAAGCTTCAATAATGTTAAGCTCATTTTACAGGTCAGTCTCAAAATTAAGACTCAAAATTAATCCTTTAAAGTCCAGCGATTTTATGGCCACCTATGATCAAGCAATCAGTCCTTCCATCTGCATAAGACATTCTCTGATGTGGTCTTTCAGAATGTTAGCATTACCCTCTTCTGATACCAAAGTAGAGGACAACAGAGAGGTTAAAGCTGCCCTCTACTAAGCACTCCGTAAATATTAGCTGTTACCATTAGAATTAACATCAAGCTTTACCATGCTCATGTACTTTTTTATTGGTCTTCTTTTTATATTTGTTAAAAGATCTTAGACAGAAATTCCATCAAAGATACGGTTACATTTCCTAAAAGTTTCAATTACCTGGACCAATGGACATCAAACTTCAAGTCCCTAAGGAGTAAAAATTGTTCTTACCCTGAGTTCTTAAACGGAAAGAATTCTAGGCTTTCAGAGAAACCTTAGCACATGTCCCTGGCTTCCTCTTTTCAATTGTTTTATTTAGGTCCCGAGCAAAGAGCTTTCTTCACTCTGACAACTGACACAGAAGCCTTCAGAATCCCACAGCCCCCATACAGCAGAAAACCTCCAGGAAGGATTTGGCTGCTGCAAAAGTCCCAGCAAGGAAGCAGAGCCCCAAGCTAGCCAAGGTGAATGTGTGGGGCTCACTACTGAGCAGTGCATCAGGGTTCAGGGGTTGTCTGGGGGTGGCCATTTAGGGGAGACGCTTATGGGAAGCCGGATAGGAGTTGGTCAAGAAGAGGGAGGCTTCACTGAAATAAATGAGGAAATAAGACGAGAAAAAGTGAGTGCCTTCTGGGAGAAGCATTCTGCTTTAACTCTTTAGGCTTTATAATTCATACTCACATATATTATCTCATTGAATCTTTATCAGTACTATAAGTAAACACATGCCTATGGAATGGCTAGCTAAATCAAGTGTATGAGATAAAATAATGAAAATAATGACAACATCAACAAAAATAATAATAACCAACATTATCAAGTATTTTTGATGTATCAGATATATTCCCAAATATTTCACAAGATTATTCCTTTAGAGCTTGGCAACAACCCTATGAAGTATTAATATTATATACCCATTTTAAAGAGGAGGAACATAAAGCTCAGAGAGGTTAAATCTCTGGCCTAAGATTTTAAGTGGTGGAAGTAGAATAAGATGTGGTTTCTAAGACAAATATTGAGACAATGATTTCTGATAAATAGGCATTACTGCTAGAATTAAGCATATACCAAGTACTATGAGCAATGAGAGGAAGAAGCAACTCAATCTACTAGAATATGTGTGTGCAGGATTTCACCAATAGAAAAGAGTGGAGGGAAAGGCATTCTAGGCAGCAAGAACAGCATAAGCAAAAACATGGAGGCATTAACAGAATTGAAGACTCTCCCCACAACTTGAAGGACTTAAATATAGAAACAAGAGAACAAAACAGAAATAGACAGCAATACGAACAACGTGAGGCAGAAGTTACTAGGTTTCCCATAAGAAATTGAGAAAACAATAATTCGTAAGGATTAGACATTGGTGTTATCTTATGTCTGGCTCCTAAATGCAGCCAATGTGACCATCTTCCCTTAAAAGAACTTGGAGAGTCACTGGGAGAGAGCCCAACACCTCCAGGCCCAGCTTCAAGACACCCTTTCCCCATAATAAGGAAGCATTGTAATGCAGTGGGGAAAAGATATAGTTTGGCATCAGGAGGTCTTAGTTCAAGACCCAGACCTGTCAGCTCCTAGTGCAGTGAGCTACACGAAAACAGTCTCTTCAAGTCTTTGCTTTCATATGTAAATGAGATCAATAATAAAACATGGTTTGCCTAGCATTCCATCTTGGGAATTATTAAATACTGTGAAGTACAGGAAAGCCCCTTTGTAAGATAAATTGGGAAAATAAATATGAGCCTCCTCCATGGCATTGAGAAAGGAATTTATGGAGAGAACCAAAGAACAGTGCTAAGAATATGAATTTTTAGTTAAGCAACACTAGGCTCAAAACTCAGTTCTGCTTTTTTACTACTTGTATTTTTGACTTTCAGGAATATACTAACTTCTCTGAACCTTATTTTCCTCATGTGTAATAATTTCTTTCTACATCATAGACTTGTTATGGGGAATAAATTAAACACAACATATGAGCAAAGCATTGGACTCATAGTAGGTGATTAACTCATGATATGCAATATCATATGGCAAGCAGGTAGAATAGTAGCTGGCATAGAATAAGTGCTCAAAAATATAGCTAAGAAGCTGAATGTGAAAAAAAAGAAGAAGAGGAGGAGAAGGAAGAGGAATAGACTGGGGAGCAGAAAAAATAACACCAGTAGAGAAAGACACATCCTAATGCAGGGACATGAAAGCTCTTTGCAGTCATGATAAGAAGGGAGATGGTAAGAATTTAAGCAATGTATGTAGTTGTGGAAGTTTGAGCTCCACACCTGTGTCAGACTATTATGATGATTCTTTGGAGAAAATCAAGTCTACTTTTGACATCTTTTCCATGATAGTCTACTCAGTGACTTTCTTTCCAGGCTTGGCTAGCAATGGCCTTGTGATCTAGGTGGTGGGCTTCCACATGCCCTGCACAGTCACAGGGTGTAGTATCTCAACCTGGCCGTGGCTGACTTCACCATCATCTTCTCACTATCTCTCCAGCTCATCATGGTGGCTCTGTATTACCACTGGCCCTTTGGCTGGATGCTCTCTGAGTGCAGTAACACCATGTCTATACTTAACTTTCTGGCCAATGTCTTTCTTTTGACCCTCATCTCCATGGACCACTGTGTTGTGATCTTCTGACCAATCTGGTCCCGGAACCACCACACACCAGCTAAAGCAGCTCCGGGGGCTCTGCGAGCCTGGTTTTTGCCAGTCTCCTTCTGTGTCCCCTACTTGGTCTTCAAGCAAACGGTTGTGGTGGAAGGGGTCACCTATTGCTTCAACTAATAGGACCTGTGAAATGAAACTCAAGGAAGTCACCAACTGTGGAAGGAGATCATCATTCCATGGTACCAAACACTGATCTCCAGCCGTTTTGTCTTTGGCTTCATTCTCCCTCTGGCCATAGTCACCTGCTGCTACATCCTTGTAGCCTTGAAGTTAAAACAAAGCCAACTGGCCAGATCCAGCTGACTCTTCCAGGTCCTTGTGGCCATAGTGATTTCCTTCTTCCTCTGCTGGTTGCCCTTGGAAGTGTCCCTGTGGCTGGACATTGCCTCGCCTGAGAGAACAGAGAGGACCTGTACCAGGTGGCCTTACTCATAAGACTGCTGGACTCATCTGTGGCCTTTATCAACACCTGCCTCAACCCAGTTCTCTATGTCTTCATCAGGCATGATTTCTGGGAACATTTGTTCCACTCCCTGCCAGCTGCCTTAGAATGTATGCTCAGTGAGGAGCCAGACAGAGGCCTAAACCCCAGCTCCTGGACAAATGAATCCTTCACAATTAGGACCCAGTTTCCTGATTTATCTAATCACAACTTACTCCATCTTCCTAGACAGGTCTACAGGAATCCAAAATCAAACAGCATCTTATAGAACAAATCACACTTTGTAAATGGCTTACAGGTACTGGGCTGTGTTTCAGAAATAGAACCTTACATGTCTGGGAGGCAGGAGCAAGAAACAAATAAGATCTCATTCTCAAAAGGAAGACACACTGAACAGCTCACCAAGACTCGAACAGAAAAAAGATAGGAATCCTGGGACAGGACTGATCATTATGATCAGGACCAGCAGCAAGAATGACAATGCTAGAGTCCATAGGATTGACAAGAAACTACTTAAAATTTTGCCTATACACAGAGGATCTAAACAGACATTTCTCCAAAGAAGATACACAGATAGCCACATGAAAAGATGTTTAACATCACTAATTATTAGGGAAATGCAAATCAAAACCACAATGAGATATCACCTGATGCCTGTCAGAATGACTATTATTAAAAAGACAAGAAATAACAAGTGCTGAAGAGGATGTGGAGAAAAGGGAACCCTCATACACTGCTGGTGGGAATGCAAACTGGTGCAGCCACTATGGAAAACAAAATGGAGATTCCTCAAAAAATTAAAAACAGAACTATGATATGATCCAGCTATTCCACTTCTGGGTATTTATCCAAAGAACAAGAAAATACTAATTTGAAAAGATATATGCACCCCTATGTTTATTGCAGCATTATTTACAAGAGCCAAGACTTGGAAACCAGTGTTGGTTCTGTAGTTTTGACAAATGTACCAAGATAATGTAAAATGTTAACAACAGATAAAACTGGGTAAGGGGTATACATGGACTCTCCGTATTATATTTTCAATATTTGTGTAAATCTCAAACTATCCTAAAATAAAAAGTTTACTTACAAAAATAGCAGGATGTAGCGAGAACAGCTGGGAGACTGTTTCAATGAGTTGATAATGGTCTGATTAGGGAAGCATCAGCAGGGAGACACTGTGTCAGAAGAGAACAGAGTGAAGATTTCAAAAGTAGGTTCAATGTGAGTTGGTGACTATGTTAAGGGACAAAGGAAACTGGTGAGAGTTAGAGAGAGGACAGAGATTACATTGTTGACGAGTAGCCAAACCAAGTCATAAATTCAGGTCCTCTGTTTTTGTAGGACCATTAGACGCATAGCATCCAGCATGTAGGAGAGCCCATCTGAAAGCACATAGGGGAATAATCCAAGCAGGGAGTAGAGTGACAGAACAGGACTAGAAAGAAGGATGTGGATAAAAGATGAACTAGGAAAACTGGTGGATAATTACATCAAGGACCATGGAAAAGTAGGGACCAAAGATATCTTTAAGCCTGAAATTTGAAATGATGATGATACTCTCAAGAGAACAGAAAAAGCTTGGAAAGGAGGATTGACAGCAAAGATGATCAGATTTTTTTATAAAGTATGCTTTAAATGTTGTCAAGGCATCTGTGGAAATGCTCCATGGTAGAATAAAGCCAGGTGGAGTCTGGAGACATATACTATGTATCTAGAGATGTGAGAAGGACTAAGAAAAGATCATTTGAATTGGCAAGAATGAATTCATTAGCCAAATATGAGAGGTTAGCTTAAAAGTGGTAGGACCAGAAGCCAGAATCTACTCTTAACTGTTTTCATTTTCTTCACATTCTCTCTCTCTTCCTGGGGCTGTTCCATAGCCATGCTATATTTCCTTATTTGAAATGTGGTTAGTTATATTTTGATATTTTGTCCCCAAATATACGCTTCAACTTTTAGCTACAGAATTTTTCTTTGGTTTCCATATATTACAAAAACATTTTCTTTTCTTCCAGTAAGCATTTACATTTCTCAACTGGAATGCTTCCTGCTCTCCTGTTTGAGCATGTAGTTAATCATTGCCGGAGAGGAAGCAGGGCCAGGCTGGGAGAAGGGCAAAGCAGCTGGGAAGTCAGACTCAGGGCTCCATCAAGGAGGAAACCTGGATGACAGGTGTTCACGACTGTTCTGGGCCCAACAGAGGTGGTGTCCAACATTGACGGCTTGCCCCTTTAAAAAAAAAGTTAATATAAGAGCAGTTCAGAAGTTTCCTATAAATTAAATATACAGTATAGAAAGACTTTACCGACAAGAGGAAAGAGAGAGGGCAGGCAGCAGTTGTAGTAACCATTGATTAAGCCTTTAGTGTCACAATCTGAGCTCTGAGCTTCACATGCATTAGGTTCTTTATTCAAGATAACTGCATGAAGTATGCATAGATCCACAGTCGCTAATTCATTCCAAACCTCACAGAGTTCTGAAAACCAGAAGTTTTTGTTTTATTTTGTCACTCATTTGACAGCAAAACTTACCAAGAGATGATCTAAGGTTGTTTATTTTCTTTATATTATATGTTTTGCTGCAGAATTACCAATGTGTTTGATTAGAGAGTGCTACCCTAGACAGCTCTGAGCTTTCTGTAATGAACAATACACGCATCATATGACTTTTCTAAAATTATAAAACTTCTGAATTCCAAGACTCTTCTGGCACCATGGGTTTGGGGGAAAAGACTATGAAAACTGGGGGTCATAAATGTGAAGTTTAGCTCAAAGTCACACAGGCAGAGATTTGAAGTGAGAGCTGTCATTCTCCAAAGACTCAGCTTTCAGTCATTATGTAACATGCTGGAAATGTTGTTATCTTAACAGCTGGCACCAGAATTTATCTTAGGGAAAAAAATATCTTTTATGGGAAAATATCCTGAAAAGAATTTGTTGGATGTGGTATCTTAAGAATCTAGGTGTCATTTGGTTTGCTTTAGACAAGGAAAGACACTGGTTGTTTTGTTCTTGAGTGGAGGGGGTAGAAAAGAAAAAGAAGGGGAAGGAGCAGTCAAACATCTGTGCTTGGAGGGAAATGACCAAGAAAGACTCCCAAGGAAGAATGGTTCTGAAGGCTGATGTGTTGTTTTTTAGTATTCTGTTGTCTGGTGTGTGATACAATCCCCTCCACCATTCCTTTGCAAACTTACTAAAGTCTACTATGCCCACAAACGCCTTGAATGAAAGGATTTTTCCCATTTTATCAGGTGCCTCTCTATTGAACAGTGTGCTTAACTCTGGAGATTTTTTTTAAAAGGTCATGACCTTAGGAGTTTAGTCTAGTAGAAGAGAGAGAAAATAAAAATCAAAAATTAGAATTTTTAGTTTAATATTGTATCATAGAAGCATGCATAGGTACAGGGTTTGCACAGATAAGGAAGCAGCTCTTTCTGCCTAGCAGTGTACCATTATTCTAGCTACATATCCACAGGGACGGCCAAAGCGGGGAAGACCATAGTCACATGATACTGAAAAGTGCTTTTTTAATAACTGTTATTTGGAAATATACTACTGGGATTCCCAGGGCTGGAAGAAATTTCCCTCTTGAGTTACACAGTTCCTTTGATCTCTCTTAGAAGTCCTTTATTCAAAAATATGATTGTCTCAAGCTGTTTTATTCCTCTATTACCCCAGTCATAAACACTCCTCACTTGCCTTTTATGTATTAAATACTGGAAGGCTCTATAGAGGGTCTATGATATTTTCTTGCCACTCTGGTAAATGATTAAAGCAACTAAGAACTTTGAGCCTGCAGAAAAGATTATTAAGATGGGCCTGATAGCGGTCTTCATGAATCTATATTTGAAGTACATTATTTCCCATCTTAAAACTCTTTGTAACCCCATGTCCACTTTCAGGAATAGCCTCTATTTCCCACTCTGTAGAGAAAAACCTCTTGAAACATGTCATTCTCTTTGTCTCCATTTCCTCACATTCTGTTCACTTTCAAACTTAATTTAAATGGAATTCACATATCTTTCCACCAACACCTAACACATAATAAGTCTAGATAAGTATTTGTTGAATGAAAAAGCACATCATACTTCATAAATTTCAAAAAGTACATAAATTTCAATTTGCTAAGAAAGTAATGAAGCTGAGGTACTTCCCCATCTGGTTCAGCCCAGATGAACTGACGCACTGACCGTCAGAAAAAGCACACTTTTTTTGAAAATAGAAACTCAGGAGCATCGTATGAGGGGAAAAGCACATGTAGGTAAATTTGTTTGGTAAAGTAAATAAAAGTATCACATTGAGTTGGAAGATACTTAATGAGATTTTAGACGTCATTATTAGAGTTTTGTGCATAGGTGA
Organism: Ceratotherium simum simum; assembly: GCF_057802395.1. Lineage (NCBI taxonomy): Eukaryota > Metazoa > Chordata > Mammalia > Perissodactyla > Rhinocerotidae > Ceratotherium > Ceratotherium simum. The sequence continues at coordinate 29,336,590 of NC_141903.1, forward strand.
GAGAGGAGGTAAAAGTCCTGTAGGTCACTGCAGTGGTTAAACCGTCCTGAAGTAGCACTCTAGGTAGTTCCCTTTAAAAAGCACAAAGGCAAAATGGAACCATTCTAAGGAAGAAAAACTTGAAGCAATGTCAAATGAGAAGTAGTTGATGGACAAGGTTATCTCACAGACGAGATTTAGAGTGGACTATCGTCATTATTAACAAATATTTGAAGAAGGATCATGGAGAATTGTTCTGAGGTCAAGGATTAGGAGAAATAGATGGAAATTCCAGGACAGTTTCAGCTTGGTATAAGGAACTGCCAATCCCTATCTATCATCTGAAGTTGATAGATAGATGCCCACTTGCAGATAGATGAGATTTAAACATCAGAGAGTTCGAACAGATGATTCTTATCCTTCCCAATCCTTTGAGGAACATAGTTATTCTACAGAACAACTGCCAACTGACATTCACTTTGCCTTAAAACTGTGTTGTTAAAAAACACAGTATTAGCATTCCCTAAGGTTAACTACGAGACTTTTATGATTCTGTTAAAATAACCAGTTGATTGGAATACTGAGGAGCATCTAAGCCCAGACCCTCACTGACAGCTACACAGCAAGCGCTCATCTCCACTGCCTTCAACATTCTTTGCCTATAAAAAAGCAGCCCAAGAAAGAGAAGAATATTTCAACTCCAGTTAGATTCTTAGTGATATCTGTTAAAGATCTGTTTCAATGAGACCAAAGTGGTCTGAGACATAGGTCTGGGTGGATTTTCCGTAGCCACAGGATGGGCCTCTACAAAGTCAAGAAACATTAGCCAACAGCAAAGACAAGACATCATGGAGGGGAAGCCTGCCATCTACTGTGTGTAATAGTAAACAAAAGTAGTGCATCTGTGAGGGGCAAGTGGGTGTTAGAGAGCGAGAAAAGCACACTAGATAAAAGGCCCAGTATGGTATCTGAGCAAGACAGACAAAAGAGAATAGGATCCAGAAATTTACCTAGAATTATATGGCCAAGTGGTTTCCGACAAGATTGACATTGCTCTGTGATGGGGGGAAAATGGTAGTTTCAATAACTGAAAATGGGTTGACTGTCCACAAATCAATATTGAAAAAAGATTGATTGATACCTGTTTACATAATGTACAAAAATTAATTACAATGGATTGTAGAGAATTATACAGAATAGAATTATATTCTAGAATTATACAGAATATCTTCATAATCTTGGGGCAGGCAAATTTTCTTAAACAGGATATAAAAATACAATAACAATAAAAGATTGCTAAATTGAACTCAAAATTAATAAACTTTGTTCCTCAAAAGATATCATTAAGAGGGTAAAAATGTAAGCCATTCAGTAGAAGAATATACTTATAATACATATATCTAAGGAAAGTGAAGCGAGCACAGTAAAGAGATCTTGCAAACCATCAGACAGGTTGTCAGTGGCAACATTAAATAAGGAACCCAGGCCTCCTGAAGTTTAAGCCAGCGCTCTAACCATGTCATTGAGCTCAAATAATTGTCAACTTGAAGAAGTACATTAGGAAGAATGAACAAGATATTTGAAGTGAGATATACATTATATACACATACACACAGAATATGTATATATATATATAGAATGTGTATCTGTATATATATACACACACACATACATATGTGTGTATATGTATATGTATACATGTCTATCATAAATATGTCAGTATATCATAAATATATATGTCACATATATCAGTATTTGAGCTCTATGTCCAGCAACAGGACAACTGAAATCTCTGTGCCTCAGTTTCCTTACTTGTAAAATGGTAATAATAATGCCGTAGGGATTAAAAATGATGGAAATAAAATGCCACCACGCCTGGCATAGAAGCTTTTGAAAAATTTCAGCAGTAGCGGTTATAACTATACTGATGATGATGATGTAATTAATATCATTATTATTAAGAGATAGTTTTATGAACTGCTATGAGAGATTTAAAAAAGGGGGGAATCACTACTAACTGAATCAAGCACCACAGGTATTTTAGCCAAGCTTCAGAGGATCAGTACAATCAAAACCAGTGGAACCTATCTGGAGAGTAAGCAGTAGAACGAAAAGAAGGGACCATTTACGAAAAGCCATGAAGTTTCATGACTAATGAAACATAAGTTTGAAGAGTTAAGATGCAGCTAAGTCCAAGAGGTCTTCAAACGTCGGGCTACATATATTAGGCTCTGTATCTCTAGTTTCTGTCATTTTGGGCACAAACCTTGGGCACACTATGTGAAAATCAACAGGTGCCCAACCAACATCCCCATTCCAACAAGTATTATTGGCACCCATTGGAACAGTTCTCTTAAATTTGTCATCGCTCTTTATTCAGGTGAACAATTAGTCCTTGAAACAGAGAAGAGTAGGTCATAACATGTTTGCTTGAGTTCCCGGTAATATACATGCATTGATATGTACACAGAGAGGTAAGAAGAAAGAGGGAGAGATTTACACAAGGCTGGGCCATGTAAACATGCTAAATATGACTAATAGTCTAGTACAGTAGCAGAGTTGTTTCAGCCAATGCCCATCCCATCCCCCAGGGCAAACAATACTTATTCTGTCAAGACCTTGATCATATGAAGCCTAAATGTATTATCCATTATTCTAATCCATGGAAGGAAGAGTGATATTATTACTAGCTAGCAATTATCACTCCAGGGGAAATGGAAGATTATATTTTTGCAAAATATTTATTTACATTTTCTAGGTTTATTCTTACACTAAATGAAGATATTATGATATATATTTTCGAGGTTGTGGAAAATGATTTACCCAGAGTCACGTTACAATTGAAATGGCAGATTTGTGATTGGAGCCAGATCTGTCTCTCATGTCCTCTTCAACTTGCTACCTCCAAGAGCCATTTTTCCATCACAATTTTAAGGCCAGTTTTTAACTAGAATTATATCCTGGTTGTATACTGATTGAGAAATCAAGATTGTCTGTGGTCCAGGGGATATCACTGCAGTGAAATGTTTTTCAAACTACAAGTCAAAATTGGTGAACTATGAGACAGAACAGAATTAAAAGTACTAAGAGTCATAATATATAATAAAGCTACATTTGTTCTTAACAATTTTATTTGTCTACTCATATGTATACACATGCTAGGTCATAATGCAAAATTGATTTTTTACTTTGGGTAAAATCACTGTTTAGTAGAAAGAGCTGAGGCTTTGGCATCAGACAGGCCTAAATCTGTATGTTATTACTGCTGGTATTATTACCTAAAGAGTTCTTTTGACAAGATCCTAACCAATTCCCTCCTCCCCAAACTGCTTACAAGACCAAAGAAAGTCTCCTTTCTCAAATATTAACCCCTCATCAGAGTGGCTTTTGGAACCTTCTTATTGGCAACAAAAGTACTATTTAAATCATGATTTGAGATGAAAAGAAAAGAAACTTTACTTGTTCAACCAATAGCTATCAATGTTTAGCCAAAGTTCCACGAGGGCCAAAATCGTATCCATTTCCCTAGTACTCACAACAAAGCTTTTAAATAGTAGGGACTCAATGACTATGTGGATTATAACAGTGGTTGAATGAATAAAAGACTGAATGAGGCAATGAATGACAACTTTATAGCAGGCACTGGAGACACAGAAATTGACAAGACATAAATCTGGGTCTTCAAGAAAATCAATATATATATTTATTATTTAATTCATGTTTTCAGCAAATATTTATTTAGAACCTACTATTTTCCAGGCACTTCGGTAGGTACTGTAGTAAACAAAATAACCGTATTTGCTCCCTACAGGTGAAGAGGTATTATATAATAATCATACAAACAGCTATACAATAAAGTTTTAGTGTTACACAGAGTATCATGAAATAATATAACAGGAAAGCCTAGTCTAGATGCAGAAAAGAGGGAAGGAAGACTTGGAAAAGCAGCTCCATGAGAAAACTATATTTAGCCTGAGTCTTGAGAGTTAAATGCTGGAAACTTTGTTTTCCTTTTAAGGAGAAACAGGGAAATGACCAGTGTAGCCTGACAGATTGAGCAAGCAGGGGATAAAATGAGAGAGGTAGAAAGGAGCCAAATCACGCAGGCCTTAAACCCTTCCTGGGGATTCTGATCAGTGGGAAGTTGGACAGTGGAATGACCACATTTGCATTCCATAAAGATAATTTGACTGTCTTGTGGGAAGTAACTCTGAGGAAGAAATAACAGTAGATGTTGTTTGGAGACTGTTTGAAGGAAATTTCAGAAAGCCAAAGGCAAAATGATGGCATCATCTTAGATACGACTTTGTAAGGTGATGAGAAATGTCCAGAATTGAAGTTATTTTGGACATAGATTCAAAAAGAGAACTGGGTAACAAATTAAGTGTGGAAGATGGTGCATGGTAAAGGCAGAAGGAGGCAGCAAGGAGAACACTTAAGTTTGGGTTTGACCAACCAGTTGGAAGGAAGAAAAGCAATGAGGAGACTGAAGAAAAACATATTTGTGGTGAATGATCAAACAGTAGTATGGGACATGTTAAATTTGAGGTGTCTATAGGATGTCAAAATTGTCAAGAAGGCACTTAAAACCTGGTCTGAAGATCAGAGGAGAGATCTGGGAAAGAGATTCCTATTTGGGATTTACATATATATTTACATACATGATGTAAAGTATGTGAATGAATGAGCTCACCTAAGGAAAATGAAAAGTGAGGCATGAATAGGGCCGAGGACCAATACTTGAGAAACTCCAAGTATTCACTCATTAGAGGTTCGAGAGTCAATAAAGAGGATGAAGACGACACGAGGATGGAGAAGGTAGGAGGAAATATAGGAGACTGTGCAGTCAGGAAACCTAAGAAAAGAGAATATATCACATGTGATCAAGCGCTTGTGAAGAATTAGAGGCCATGAGTTCTGAAAAAATCTCCACGGAATTAATCAACCAATTAATTAAAGGTGACCAAAACAAGAACAAGTTCAGAGGTAATAGTGCAGGAAGAATCTAGAATGGTGAAGGTTGAAGCCTAAATGGAAGATGGGGAACCAGTCATACACATGAACAGTTTCAACAATGTATTTTGTGTTAAAGTCAAGCATGTTCAAGATACCATGGAAGCCCAGAATGAGCTGAGAAAGTTTTCCAATAAGAAACAACATTCAAACTGAATTTTAAAGACTTAGGAAGAACTCACTGATGTATAAGGGTAGAGAGCATTCTGGTTAGATGGAACAGCATTACAAAGACTGAAAAAATAACAACAATAAAAATAATAGTGATGGATAATATTTCTAAGTGTTTACCATGTACCAGAAACTGTTCAAAAAGCTTTACATGTATTAATTCACCTAAACTGCAAAATCAACCTCTTCCTTCCACTTGCACCATCATCTCTTATTTGGACTATTACAATAGCCTAGCAGTTGGTTTTCCTGCTACTGTACTTGCTTTCTAGCTTATTCTCACAACACAGTTAAAGTGACCTTTTCCAACAAATGCTATATCATGTCATTCCTCCGCCATAACTCTCCAATGGCCTTCCCTTTGGTAAAAACCAAAATCCTTACTATGGCCTACATGACCCCACATAATCTAGGCCCCCACTGCTTCCTTTATCTCACCACCTATCTTTCCCTCTATCACTTTGCTCCAGCCATTCTGTCATCCTGGGTGTTTCTCAAACATGTCAAAAAAGTTTCTGCCTCAGAGACTTTGCACTTGCTGTTCTCTCTGTCTGGAGTTCTTGGATATTTACATGGTTTAATTCCTCACTTCTTATGTCTCTGTTCAAATGTCACTTAATCAGCAAAGCCTTCTCTGATACATCTATAATAACTATCTCCCAAATCCTCCAGCATACTTATACTCTTTATCCTTTTTCTCCATAATATTTATCATAATTTGATATACTTTATAATTATTTGATTACTTTTTTATTGCCTGTCTCCCTCAACTAAAATGCAATGGAAACTCCATGAGGGCAGGGACTATCATTTTTACTCACTGATGTATCCCCAGAGATGAGTATAGTTCTTGACTTATGTCAAGACCTGAGAGCGTCTAAGATTCTACCCTACTTGGGAACTAACGAGTTAGCCTGACACAATTAAAGGGATGCTGGCAGAAGACATAGATTCCTGAGTCAGAGACAAGAGACTTAATTATTCAGTAGCAATAGCCAGAGTGTCAGCATTTGTTCTGCTTTCCCAAGCCCCAGTTTCCACAGGGCAACATGAAGAGGGCCAAGTGGCACCTGCACAGAAAGTGTGTTACAAAAGAAGGATGCCAAGCTTTTTAAAAATCCCTCATCTTGGGGCCGGCCTGGTGGCGCAAGCGGTTAAATGCACGTGCTCCGCTGCGGCGGCCCGAGGTTCGCCGGTTTGGATCCTGGGCGCGCACCGACGCACCGCTTGTCAGGCCATGCTGTGGCAGCGTCCCATATAAAGTGGAGGAAGATGGGCACGGAGGTTAACCCAGAGCCAGTCTTCCTCAGCAAAAAAAGAGGAGAATTGGCAAATGTTAGTGCAGGGCTGATCTTCCTCACAAAAAAAAAAAAAAATCCCTCATCTTTTTAAAAGGGCACTATGTCCACCTAAGCTTTGCCCCAGAGAGAGATAGTATCTTTATTATACTGAATGGTAAACAAATCTCCCCTTTGTTCCAGAGAGAGACACTATTCCACTTTCCAAAGACGTTTGTTGTAAAAACACTCTTGATAAGATTGTCTGAAATGCAGGCAGCCAGTGTCTCCACTTGTGAGACATGCAGAAACATGAGAGAGAATGGAGACTAGTCTCCCAATAACACATGATAGACCCACTGCATATTTTTGAATGAAAGAGCAACGCTTTGAGTTAGGTAATACTATTATTTCAGTTCTCAGATGAATAAAGGGAGGCACAGTGAAAGTGAACTACCTGTCCCTGAACATGGAGCTAGTAAGTGCCTCTGGGGAGCACACTCTAGCCCCAGAACACACACATCTTAAGGAACCGAGTCCTCCCTGCCTCTAACTTGTCTCTCTGTCAGCTATTTAGGCTTTGTGGATGGGTGACAGGAAAAGATAAAAAGAATAAAAAAGGGAAAAGCTGAGGGAAAGGAAGAAAGAATGCAGAGGGTTTTCTAGATATCCACACCTGTTCATATACCCAGAAGCACAGAGTACAAGGGACCTCTGAGTTCACCTTACAGATGAGAAAACTGGGGCTCGAGAGAGGAAGGGGTCCCCATAATCACAGAGGGAGTTAGAGAGAGAACCAACTAACTAACCACCGCAACTCTTTTCCTGACAGAGACTCGGCCTTGCACATTTCAGGCCCACGGCTTTCCTTTCAGGTTTCTTACACAGGGGACAGTCCCCAAACCTGGGGGCCAGGCTGTGCTACGGAGTCAATCAATAACCAAGGAGGTGTGTGACACGGGGCAGCAGGCGGAGCCTGGGTTGCCATCCTGCCTATATGACCCTTCCCGTCCCAGGCTTCTGAAGAGAAGCGGTAAGTTCACTGCGGTTTTTGACTGAACTCCTGGCACAAAACATCGCCATGAAGGTAACAAGCATCTTTCTTCTCTGTGCCTTGGCCCTGCTGAGTTTATCTGGTAGGCGTCTTTGCATATTTTTCTGATTCGAGAAATACTTCTTGACCTGTTGCTTTACCGAGCACATTACCTTCCAGACTTAGACAGAGTCTAGCCTGGGACGGATCTTTTGGTCCCAATGAGGTGAAATAAGATCAATGGATGAGAATTATAGAAACAGGGGTTTTAACATAAAACAAGGAAAACAATTTTACCAGTGGGAATTGCTCAGAGACAAAATGGTTTTCCCCTAGTGATGAAGATGATCCTTTGTCAGAGATATCACAGAGAAAAGAAGAGATTATTATTAACTCTGAATGTCTAAGGCCAATTTAAAAATTTTAAATTCTCATGAAATTGCATAAAATAGATAACAATGATTTCCAGTTATTTAGTATAAAAGGCAGAGTTTGACTGATTAAAAACTTTATTTTTGACCTGTAGAATGTTTGCAGGAAAAATATCCTTCTCGAATAGATGGAGTGCATTATCACCAAACTATGTCCTGAAAATGTTGACAGACAATTCTGAACCCACAGGATTGGGATCAGCTTTCTTTTTGTCATTAGAAAAGGTTAACATTTTTGACGTCTTCTCAGATCTAGCAAAGAAACCTACTGACAGTCAAATCAGCTCTTTGCGAAGAAGAGGAAGAATATTGTTCGTTGTATTTATGAAATATTTATGGGAGCAGTGGTCCCTTTGCTGCTCCTCATGCTTATTAATTAACACAAATAGATGCCTGTGGTGACCACCTGCTCATCAATGTTCAGACTCAATTAGATTCCGAAATCCAGTGGGACCCTGACCACATCAGGTTTGAACTATTCCAGAGGCCTTCTCCAAGCCCACCGGTGTCTCACTAGTTTTCAGGACATTTAGCTAGGAAGAACTACCTCTTTCCCAGATCACCTCAGAGATCTTACCAACATTTCTTTCTTTGGATGCTATCAGATTAGTTCCCCTTCTCTTCAATGAGCTCATCCACAATTACCATCCCCTACATGAGGTCAGCAAGATCTGCTATTTTCTGGGCAACGCAGGACAGATACTTTAAGTATCTATCTGTAAATTCAAGAAATGTGAATTGGACTAATAATCAGTGTAATGCAATGGAGGAAACGAGCTCTTTGGGAACTGAAGGTGAGTCATTAAAAGAACTCCATTTTTTAACATTATTTATAAAAGGAGACTTAAATGCAATTGCAAAAGTTAGTTTTGTGTCAGAAGACCTGGTTACTGCTAGTGGTAACTGTTTCACAGCTAGTTATGTGAACTCTTCACATCTTCATCTATAAACTGAGATAAAGATACTTATACTTCCTACATCACTAACCATGAAATCAAAGATCTAGGAACTGGTTGTGAGAATGTCAGTGAGCATTCAGAAGATATTTGCTCAGTCCCTGATACATTTAAAGCAGTAAGTACCTCATTTCTGTTTTCAACAAAACCAGTCAACTTTTCTGAAATACCAAATTGAGATACTTTGGTCATAATCAAATTTTTGCTTAATTTTTTTGAGGTTTCAGCAGGCATGGGTTCAATGGACTCCAGTGAGATGTCTGTGAGAGAAGATGGAAATGAGAAGGGGTGGGGAGTAGAAGAAGCCAGCAGGGAAGTCACAGTCTTAAATTAAAGCAGAAAGTTCTGAATAAGAAAAGATCTGGCTTCTCGCATTCAGGACCCAACTTCACAAGTCCAATTTATGTTTTCTAGGTAACACTAGAGCTGACTCCCTGGGAAGACGGGTAATGGCAATTTTGTCTTTTCTTATCTCTGGGGCTAGAACTGTTTGTTCCAACCAAAGCACAGCCTAGTTGTCATCTTTCAGCATAGCTTGAAATCAAGACGAGGAGTATGAACGCCAGCAAGGCTGAACCTGTTAAATGCAGATAGTAACAATAGTTCGCCTCAGGGGCTTATGTGGAAGGACAAATTCACTGAATCACAGGCAATTTCTATGCAGTCATCTAGCGCTTGCTGTGAAGGGGTCTTTACATATACTAGGGCTATCTGGTAGGACAAAGATTTGAGGTGGAAGTCTTCTTAACTTCACTCCGAGTAGCCCTTCTTCCTTACAGTGTGACGATGTTGGCATAAAGTTCTCCCAATCATCAAGGTGGGGCTCTAATTTAGAATAAGCAAAAGAAAATAATAAACTGGGTTCTTCCTCTAGAAAAATATTGTTTTTTTTTTTAAAGAAACTTTATTTGTGTGTGTGTGTGTGTGTGTGTGAGAGAAAGATCAGCCCTGAGCTAACATCCATGACAATCCTCCTCGCTTTGCTGAGGAAGACTGGCCCTGACCTAACATCCGTGACCACCTTCCTTCACTTTATATGGGACGCCGCCACAGCACGGCCTGACAAGCGGTGCCTTGGTGGCGCCCGGCATCCGAACCTGGGCCCCCAGCAGTGGAGTGCCCGCACTTAACCGCTACGCCACGGGGCTGGCCCTAGAAAAATATTCTATATCTAACTTTTCCTTTTTTTCCTGTGTTTATAAGGTAAATGTCAGTAAATTTGGAGACCAGAGGAAGAAGTGTCTCTATCCTCAGTACATTTATATCTAGCGAGGATGTGGATGACAAACCAAAAGTGCATGAGTGAATAAATTATTATATTTGTGATAAGTGTTATAAAGAAGGTCTGGTACCTTTAGGAACCTAGCCTAGTTAGAGAGATCAGGGAAGGTGCCCCTAAGTAAGTGAGATTTCCTTTGAGCCATGAAGGGTAAATGAGTGTTAGCCAAATATAACTGGGGAGGGGAGCGTAGTAGAGTGAAGTGGTTCAGAGCTAAAGCTCAGGACCTCGATTGACTGGGTTTGAATCCCGGATCCAGGAATTACTAGCTGTGTGGCCTCAGGTGATTTAATCTCTTTGTGCCTCGTTGTCTTCACCAGAAGAAGAGTATAATAAATCAGTTTATAGGACAGTTGTGATGTTTAAATAGAATAATGCATAAAAAGCACTTAGGACAGTGTTTGGCCTATAACAGTCATTCAATAAAGACTAGTTCTTACTGATGTAGAGGAAATAGGCTGGATAGAGACTTCGAGGGTGGAAGGCACCTAAGGTCTTTAAGTGACAGAGAGAACACCAGTGTGACTGGACCACAGTGTGCAAGGAAGAATGTCCCAAGGTGTGGCTGACCTGAGACGAGCCAGCCCTGCAGTAACTGTAAACTTGGACATTCTCTCACTCACCTTGTTTAACTCTCACAGCACCATTATGAGAGAGGTGGGGGAAATGATCTCATTCCCATTTTGCAGATGAAGTGACTAGGGTGCAGAGACACTAAAAGGTTCACCAACATCACATAAGTTGTAAATAGCAGAGGCATTACTTAAAACCAGGCTTTCTGTCTCCAGATCTTGGATTCTTTCTCTTGGAACACTCAGGATCACTCTCCTAGTCACAATCATGCTTCCATCTTTAAGCTGACCAACTCCAGGGAGGGGAAAACCATTTTAGAGATTTTGCTATAAACTCAAAGAATGGAAAATGGTTCTGTTTAATTCCATTTTTAGGCTCAGTGTAACAATCAGGTGCGTGGATGTACCAAGAACTATAACCCTGTCTGTGGAACTGACGGAAATACTTATTCTAATGAATGCGTGTTATGTATGGAAAATCAGTGAGTAAAAACTTGAATTTCTTTTAAAATATATATTTTAAGCTAGCTGTCTTCAAATTTTCATATGTCTTATCCCTCTAAGCTCCAATCAGTATATCAATAACATTAATCTTACTATGAGAGAAACAAAACATTTAGTTTTTCCAAAAATAATTCTCGATCTCTTTTTCTCCTTATTATATATCTGGCGTGATTATGTATAGAGTGTGTGTGTGTATTATGATAGAAAATCATATTTATTGTGTGAAGCATTGTGCGAGGCACTTAATATTCACTATGAGGTAAATAGTACTAAGCCCATTATATACATGAAGAAATTGAGACTCAGTTAGTTTAAATAACTTACTCAAGATCACCCAGCAATAAGTGGCAGAGCTGGGACCGAATCCTTGCTCTTTCCACTGTGCTTTAAAGTCAGGTACCAGACTAAGTATTTGTGAGACAAAGAAGAAAATCCAGCAGATTTTGTCTCTCAATTTGCTTACACTCAACGCCAATATAGTGTGTGCAATGGAGGATGAGCAAAATGTTCTGAGAGCGCAAAATTAAAAACAGCTCATTAGGCTTGCTAGGATTTGGAAAAGTTTGGAGGCTTTCTCTAGGCCATAAAGAAGGAGAGAGGGCATTCCAATAAGAATAAAAAACTGAAAAGAAAAGGGAAAGGAATTAATAATGTGGTGCAACATAAAATGTGTTAAGGAATAGAGGAAGGAAAGTGTTGAATGGTTCTCTCAATTGATTAAAAAAATTACTTGTATGATAAGAACCCATGCTTTTACAGAAAAACAGGAGATAGTCTGGATTTTTAAAAAGTTCATATACCCAAGATACCTTTAAATTTTAAAAATTATTCTTGGTGATAGTAATGATTGTGTTTACTAAAGCCCTCAAATAAGCAAATATGAATTATATGGATTAGGTGACCAAAAACATATTTTTGTAACACTTTTATTTCTGGATATGAGAACCAGCCTCAAAGAAGCTCATTTTCTGAAATGATAAGTAGGTGATGGAAATCAGACTCAAGCACTCAGAGAAATAGATTTGCCACAGATTTCCTATCTTATTTGGCTACTGAACACTTAACATGTGCCAAGCATTGTACTAGTCTCCTCTGCTTTCCTTGTGCATATGACTAAAAGAAAATAGGTCATGAGCACAAATAAGGTAGCTTCTTGTAACTTGTGACAAATGCTATCAAATGAGGCATGACTGATGTGCTACCAGATTGAGGGGGAGAGACAGATTTCTTCTTACTGAAAGGGTCAAGAAAGTATTCGTGAAAAGGATGCCATTTAAACAGGGCTCTGAATTTTGGTAGCATCGCAGAAGTGTTTCAGGTTAAATAAAGGTGTAGAATGATCAAAGCAAATAAAAGAAATTTCACGAGTGACCCAGAAAGCTTTACATTATTCTAGAACAGATTTGGTATTAAAGACTTTGATTCAGGCTCAAACAACGGCATCCGTTTCCATTATTCCACTATATAAATGCCCTGTAACACAAACGCTCTTCTTGGTCTGCTTTAAATCATTTCAGAAAATTCTCGGTGTTTAACAAGGGTTGTGGAAATAGGTTCCCAGGGGAAGAGATCTACTATCCTGAAGTTTTAGACCCAAAACATTAGGTGTTCTGCTTTGTGGTGAATGTATTTCCACATTAAAGACTTGTAAAAGGAACTTGAAACCACTTGTTAATTTTCTCATGACCTATGTTGTTGACATTAAGGTCAAACATCATATTTCCATCCAAGGGGAGGAGAAAGCAATAGAGCAGCCTTGAGATTTGGGACGTTTCCAAGCGCCAAACCAAAAGGCCCAATATTTAGAGTGAAACATTGGGAAATACGAGCATAGAGCTGGGACACTCTATTCCCTTAACCTTTAAGACCTACCAGTCCTGCTTGCTCTTTCTATCCTTTCAAAAATACATAAATATGAGGGGATTATTTGAATGCCAGAAAATGTTACTTATCTTCCTATATTTCTTAGAAATATAGAAAACAGGTCTAGAGAGAAGATGTGGTTTTCTCAAATGCAACATATTTTCAAATGTACCATATTGCCTTTCTCTCTACTGCCCATTAAAAGCCCCAAACAAATATATTGTATAGTTAACTAGAGCCCGGCTCTGACTCTAGCTGTTGGGTTTTGAGACGGGTAGACCAATAAGGGCTTACGTCTCTTTGATCATTATGTGCTTGGCAGATACTCAGTGAGGCTTTTTTTTCTATTTCTTCTATGTCTTCTCAGGGAATCTCTACTGGCAAATTCTTTTCTATAGACCAGCACACTCCAGTAGAACTTTCTGCGATGACAGAAATACTCTATATCTGTGCTGTCCAATATGGAAGCCACTGGCCACGCCACCAGCTCTTCAAATGTGGCTAGTATAACCGAGAAACCAAATTTTTAATATTACTTAACTTTAACTGATTTAAATTTAAATAGCTATCTGTGGATAGTGTCTACTGTATTGGACAGCACAACTACAGAAAATAAGTCAACTAGTGTGCTCTGTTTAGATGTTTGTGCTTGTGTATGCTAACTGACTCAGAAATGAGTATTTTGAGTGGTTAATGATTATGGAACCTGAAAGCATTAAAAACTCTTAAGATGAAGAGTCAGCAAGGTCCAGATAAAGATAGCATAAGGATACATGGAAATCAGATGTCCTCAAGCAATAGAGAAATAGAGGAATTTTTATAAGCCAGTATATTCAAGGAAAGGATGGTTAGAAAAATGAGAGATCTGAAAACAATCTCATGAAGAACAATTACAGGATTTAGGAATATTTAGCTTAGAGAAGAGAAGAATGATTTGGGAAAGGGAGTGTGGGGGAACAGAGAGGTTTATAACTCAAGGGGAGGATGCTTAGAGCTGGCAGGTATCGTATGCGATAGAGATATGATTTCCTTTTGTGAGACCTCACAGATATGAATCCCCAGAGTTTTAAGGCAAAAGATTGATCAATTAGTAGGTCTTGCCGTAGCCCAGGCACAGGCTAAGATGAAAACCTGGTGGCTAGGACAATGACATCAGGAGCAAAAGAAGCAACAATGGGTTAGACATTCATTTCAGAGGTTTACGTAACGCCCCACCAGATCTGTAAACACCACAAGGACAGACATTTTTCCTTTCTGTTGTATCCCTAGTGTATGTAATAGCTCTCAATCAATATTTGACGAATTAATGAATAAGTGAATGAATAAATGAACGAAAGACAGACAGAGAAATGGGAATAAATCTCAAACCTGTCTATTTTAAATAAAGCTGATCTTTTTTCATTGTTTTTCTCCATAGTCACTTTTCGTCAGCAAAGTTTAAGCTAATTTTTTTTTCAATTTTTTTCTACAGGAAGCGCCAGACGCCTGTCCTCATTAAAAAATCTGGGCCTTGCTGAGAACCAAGGTTCCGAAATCCCATGAGGTCACCACAAACCCTGGCTGGCTCGGTTGTTGAATAAAATGCATCTAAATACTTCTTGTTGCTCCCATATGCTTTTTCCCCAAAGGCACGTTTGATTATTTGGGGGACAGGGGACCCAGGCAAACTCAGAATAGATCAAGTTTTACAAAATACAGCAATCCTGTAATTTCAGACAGGGTTTCCTTCATAATGCTTTTCCTTCCCCGTCTTCCTCACATTCTGAGGGCTCTGTCTCAGGAAATGTGATTCCGGATATTAAGTGACAGGACACAGTTGATCATGAGTACATGTAATCCCGTAGAGGATTAGACTAGCGTTTTAAGGAACAGTCAGAAAACTCATAGTCCAGAAACATGTTACCCATCACCTTTCACCTGCCAAAATAATTCCTTTAGGTTTCCTTGGGATTTAACTGAGCATCTATTGTGCCTGGCATTGGTCTGGGTACATGGACATAAGATTTCAAAGAGCTGCCTGTCTGGCGGAATAGAGTTTAGTCTTTAGATTTTCCATATAACTCAGAATGTAGATTTCACATGAGACACAATTTTCACCAAGAATCATTGAGGAAACCAAAAATGCTACATTTCTATGCTGTGGAGCAGCCTCTGCATTCAGCCTAATTCTTCCCCAGCAAAGGCAATCCCCATTAGTTACTGAGGTTAGCAACAGTAATGTAGAGCTCTCCGTTCTCCCTGGTAGCCTGAAGTTTGGATGGAGGACTTCATCTAGGGTTTGACTTGGAGATCTGCTTCACAGGGCCTGACAGGTTTGTGCTGAAATAACCAGAGGGGGAACAAAGACCTGATTCTGAATTAATTTGAAGAATGGTGTCTTTTACCAGAAACGATCCCCAAAAGATGATCTGGCAAGGAAAGAAGGGACTATAGACCAAACGAACTGATCGTGAGGACTCTGCGTAATTCACTTTGCTTTACACGTGAGCCATGATAACCCTGTAAGGTTACCCTTGTCTTGTGAGTAACTTAGAAAAGTTAAGTAACCTGATTAATGTCACCAGCAAATAAGGTGGCAGAGCTAGGCTTTTAATCCAGGGCTGACTCCAAATCTAACACTTCTCTGTCTAAACCACAGTCACATCACGTGGATTATTCCTTGTCCATTTCTTCTGTAGGAACTTTAGGTAACATCCTCATACTAAAAGGCCTATGTGTTTATATTCAGGGACAGCAAATAAGGGAGAAATAAGGAAGTACCCCCAAAAGAAAAAAGTATCTACAATCATTAAGAGAAGGGAAAGCAGCTTGAACTCCTGAGCTCATATGAAGAACTAGCCTAGAATGAAGAAGTGGATAGTGGGCTAAAAGAGCTTGGGGAGCATCTGGTTCCCTGACATATAGGGGGGAAAGGAATCATCCATTGAACCAGAAATAGCCAATCAAAATCTGTCCCACACTTGCAAAACACAGTTGCCTGACAATCTAAGGTTCAGCTTAATTTCTTGTGATATTCAGAATATACACCTTGAGGTTAAATCTGACCACTAGAGGATGCTGTGGTCTGCCAAGTGACTCACCCAAATAGGAGCCTAACAGCTCACCAAATAAACGCTAACAGAAGTTACAAATGCAAGATGGATTCCAGCATCTTGTCTGTGACACTAGAGGACACTTGAAGGGCACCCCTAATATTAAGGAACTTTGCCACAGTAAACAAAATTTAAATCACTGAATGATAGAAATTGTCATTGTCTAATGGGACCATTTTACAGGTCTGGAGAGAAGAGGTTTGGAGATTATAGGCAGAAGCAATACATAAACCCAGATTGTCTGCCTTTAACAGTTCTGCTCTCTCTCTGACCTGTTAAAAGATAAACTGAGGCAACCCACATTTCTGCCCTGCCATATTTTTGGGGCCCCCAACCTGACAGCTGCCAAGCCAAGTTGTCAGAACACAAAATGAAACAAACAAGAAGACAATAGCTGTCCCAGGGAGAGAGAGGATCGATAACCAATGGGTATCTGAAAGCAAATAAACGAGTCACGGGCGGCCCCGTGGCTTAGCGGTTAAGTGCGCGCGCTCCGCTGCTGGCTGCCCGGGTTCGGATCCCGGGCGCGTACCGACACACCGCTTGTCCAGCCATGCTGAGGCTGTGTCCCACATACAGCAACTAGAAGGATGTGCAACTATGACATACAACTATCTACTGGGGCTTTGGGGGAAAAATAAATAAATAAATAAAATTAAAAAAATAAATAAAAAACAAACGAGTCACAATTCTAAGACCTAATTCTCTAATAAAACTAATAAGGTTTTTTGCCTGCCAATCTGAATTTGGAAAGGAAGAGACAATGTGAAATTTACCTTCCTCTCTTGAGCAGGAACCACAGATAAAGATAGAGATGGGAGGGCTGACTTTGGTAAGAATTCTTACCCCCTTTGCCACATTCTGTCTGCAGGCTCTGGAGCAAGAGGGATGTCCCAGTGGGTCTCATCCTGGTCACCAGAAACCTCAGAGGAAGAAAAATAATTTCCCTCTACCCTTTACGTTGGGAGTTCGGCTGAGACATTTTCTCTAGGGCACCTCATAAATAGGTAAGCTTAGCTAGGTTAAAAGTTCTCCACTGTGGCCACTGTACTTCAAGATTGTCTGTGGTTAAGGTAACTGCTTTTTCAGCCTTCAAACAAAATTTTATTCATTCAAGGCCTCACACTGGAACCAGTACAGCTTAAGTCAGACCCAGACTGGACTCAGTCTGGTTTCAAGTCAGACCCAGTCCAGTTTCTAAATCAGACTCAGTCCCTTTTCCAAGTTGGACCTCTGGCTGCCTTCCGGACCCAGTTTGGAAAAAGAAATGCTCAAAGCCTGAAAGCTCGTAACACACAAGCTGCAGAGCTAGGATCTGAGAGGGCCTCACCCACGGCCTCCTGAGGCAGCGAGACAGCAGTGAGCTCAAGGGGCTCACGGGTACCTATGTCAGGCTGCTCCTTGCTCCTGGGGGCCTTCAGGGCTCTCCTTTGGTTCCCTCTTCTGTCACCAGAACTGTTCAAAAAAGAAACGAGGCATATTAAAAATTTTAAGAGTTTGTTTGAGCAAAAGTCGATTTGAATTGGGCAGCATCCAATCTAGCAGATAGAAAGGAGCTCAGAAGAGCTGTATGAATTGAAAGACTTGTTGTATAGGCAGAAGGGAGCAGAAACAAGGAAGTTATACCAGACAGGAAAGTGGGTTGCTTATTGCAAGGTTACTTTCCTTTTAGGGCATGGCAGGGATCTATCAGGCAGATCACCTGACTAATCGCCTGCTGACCAGGCGATTCCTAACTAACTAATTTAAGACTGCATTTCTGAGAGAGCTGAAATTGTAATTAAGTGAATTCTTGGTTTGGTGACACAGGGCTTAGCATAAATGACTCCATTTTGGGCCTGTTGTCTTGTTTTTAACAGACCCATCAGAAAGCATGTGATTTACTATGTTCCTGTCTGGTGGTTACATTTTAAAAGATATTTACAAACTGGAATGTGTTTAGAGGAGAGAGACTACCACGACTGATAAGACTTTGAAACTTTGTCCTATGATGAGTGGTTGAAAGTAGGAAAATTTGATCTGAAGAAAGGAAAACCCTTAGAAATCTGGTGGGTCTTTTCAAACAATTTAAGGGAGATAACATTAACATCATGAAAGGAGAAACTTTGTTCTTTTTTCCTGCTCTATTACTGGCAGGAAGACAGTATGTAACATCTAGGAGGTGCCCTGTTAATGTTCTTTTTGTTACATATATGAATGGGGAAGAGGAATGAACATGTTCTGGTTGTCTCCAAAGGTTAGAATTTAGACTAATTGGGTAGGGATTAAATGGATGCTGATTTGGGCTCAGTAGGAAAGCGTATACTGTAATGGTTAAGATCAGGGCTCTGATTTAGAGTGTCTGGGCTGGAATCTGGCTTCCCACCTTCTAACCACGTGTCCTGGGAGAAATCAGAGAATTTTCAAAGTCTCAGTTTCCTCATCTCTAATATGGGGTTAATAATCACAATTCCCTCCTAGGGCAGTTAGCATAATGCCTGCCATACAGTCAGTGCTAAGAAGTATTAGCTATTATTATTGTTATTGTTTTATTATTATTGTAATCTTGTAAACCTTTGAGCTCACTAAAAAGATCTCCTGGTAGGAGAGAACATTGCCATGATAGGAGCTTTGCCTCTTCAGGTAACAGTTCATTGCATTATTGAACTGTCAGGGATTTTATGGAAGAGATTCCTCAAGTAGGTACAAGATTGGACTAAAATCTCTCTGCTTTTAACTGTAAAAAATTCCAGAGTTATAAGCCACATCCTCCCCAAAAGAACTCCAGAGTAGTGGCTGAGAACAAGTTTTGTGGACTGAGAAGGGTTTGTGGCCTTGGCAGGGAACGGGGGAGTAAACCTAGCTCCCACTGTTCGTTTCTCATCCCTGGGTAAAGATAAGGACTGCAATCCTCGTTAAATGCAGGACACAACACTGCAAGTAAACTCCAAGAGGGCATGGCCACAGGCCCAATGGATTTCTGTACAGTTTCCTTTACTGGTTTCAGAGTATTTGAAATATGAAGCTATCAGAAGGGAATAGTATATCAAAAATATTTTTGTCCCATTGGAGAAGTAAACTTGTTTGAAATTAAACATTTAAAAAAAAACTATATTGAGCATCCTGACAAATAGGAACATGAGAAAAATTGAACCTCTATTTCCATTTCTCTGACCTGATTTATCCCCTATAAACCTTAGCTTATTCCAACTAAGTAAAAATAAAATGTATTTGCATAATAAAAAAGCCAATTACATAAAAAGGTGCAAGGCTCTTACCTTTCAAAGCCTTAGTGCTGCCAAAAATTTCCTTTGTTTTCTTTCGTTCTTTC
The DNA here is from genome assembly GCF_057802395.1 of Ceratotherium simum simum. Taxonomy (NCBI): domain Eukaryota; kingdom Metazoa; phylum Chordata; class Mammalia; order Perissodactyla; family Rhinocerotidae; genus Ceratotherium; species Ceratotherium simum. The sequence goes on from NC_141903.1 coordinate 29,356,070, forward strand.
AATAGTAGCTGACTTTTAGCTAAAAATATGGAACGTGTAGATAATAAAATGATGTTCACAGGAAAGGAATAATATAGATCTTTGCTTTTCAATAAATCAAAAGACACTGAAAAGCCAATGAACAGTGAAAACAAACAAAAAAGGCTGGTTGGAGATCAGGTCAAAAGACACTTGGGTGGAGTGCTGTTTGTGTCATGTGATTTTTAGATGGTAATAGGTAATGCATTCTACTCTTTACATTTGTAGTCATGAATAAAGAGTGTAAAATAAAATAATTACTATTTTTTGGCTTTGTATTATTCCCTGTAGAAGGAAGAAAAAGGAATAAGAGAAAATTGGGGATTAGGAGTCACCAGCAGAATAATCATGTTGGAAATAGAAACAGAAAAGTAAACACAGAGAAAACTACAAAGAAAATAAGAAAAATACACAACTGTGGAAGTTAGGGAAAAAAAGCAAAAAGAGCCATGCATATAATTAAAAAAAAAAAATAGAGAGAGATAAGCACCTGAATAGAAAAAGAATGAGAAGCAAAGCAAAAGCCAGTGAAAATGTATTGTTTTATTGTGAATGTGGTTCTGGAAGGCCATATTCAAAATAAGTTACACTTTGAACGCTCATGCTAAATTTCAGGGTTTTTAAAGCTCTCTTAGGGCCGGCCCCGTGGCTTAGCGGTTAAGTGCGTGCACTTTGCTACTGGCGGCCCGGGTTCGGATCCTGGGCGCGCACCGACGCACGCCTTCTCCGGCCATGCTGAGGCCACGTCCCACATACAGCAACTAGAAGGATGTGCAACTATGACATACAACTATCTACTGGGGCTTTGGGGGAAAAAAATAAATAAATAAAATTATTAAAGCTCTCTTATTTACTGAAATGAATTGTATGTGCTTTTCTTTAAAACTTAGAACTACTCTATAGCAACCCAACAAAAAGGATGATTAAGGGCTCAGACCCTTCAAGAATTGAGGTTTGAATTACCCCGCCAGGTAAAGAATCTCAACCAGCTGAGGCGCTGCTAGAGGTCAAAGGGAACATGGAATGAGTAGAAGGGCATTATAAATATTACCATAGACTCAAGACCTGCTAACCACCAATTACAGACGTGACGACTCTGGCAGTTACGTACGATGTATTCCTTACTTGTTATGTAGTATTTGTGTGTATTAATCCATTATTTCTTTTGTCTTCTTTCTCTTTCCCACCGTATTTTTATATAAGAAGTAAGATGACAGCTAATTTTATAATTTAGCATTTAAATAATGGGATTTCCAGAGTGAGAACATTCCTGTTTGTTTGCAAAATTGTTAATCACGTTAAAAAAGCATACTTTGGGGATTGTTGCTGAATGAAGTTTAAATAAGGGTAGAAGAGAAGTGAATGAACACTGAGTAACCAAGGGGTGGACTATGTTGATTCTTTGTCTTTTAATTGTCAGTCTGTCCCCACTCTTCAGTGCTCTTTTCTGTAAAATTGGCAGAAATGAGAGCCTGCAAACCATATTTCCCAGGTTCCCTTGACAGATGAGGCTAAGAAGAGATACAAAAAGGGAAGGAAGTGGAAAGCCATTTTATTTTCTGCTATTGGTGGTTGGTCAAGAAATGGCAGCAACATCAGAAGGAGTATAATCTCCTTAGTCCCTGCTCAGCTCCATGGTGTGGATGCAACCGTAGAAGCAGCAGCAGTGGATGCAACAGCCGCAGTAGCAGGATTATAAGGTCCTGCATTCCTGCTCAACTGCAAGACACAGTTTCAGCATCAGTGGCAGCACCTCTAGCAGACAGCTGGCAAGATAAAGGCAGGGGCTCCGGGCCAGATTCAATAGCAACTTCTAGTTTCTAGGTAACACCCTAACCTCCTTTGTTCCTTCAGCCCTTTTAAGAGCCTTGTAACCAATTCCCTGCATTAAACACTTCTTTTAAATATTTCGAGTGGGCTCTGATTTCTAGGCATGACACTAACTGATACAGGTATGAACCTCTGATTTATAAAATATGTGAGAAAACTATTTCCTAAAGATGTCTGCTCTTTCGAGTCACTATTTCCTACCCTAGGCTGGAATATCGTTTGGGTGATTGGGCTGATCTTCTCAGCCAGGGAAACAGTGTGGTGTGGCTGAAGAGGATGGCTAAGCAGGCTGAGGGTGAAGGATCAGGATCCCATCCAGAGATGAAGCTGTTGTGCTGATGGATCCTAGAACAGAGCTACCACTCCCCTTCTTTCCTCTGCTGATTCAGAATCCTCCAAAGGAAAGAGCAAAAGGATAAAAAACTCAAAAAATATGCTGAGTCTGTGAGCCAGTACAAAGAGAAGATGCCAAGTCTGGGAAAGGAAGAAGAATGCAGAGGATGCTGCCTTTCCCTCATCCAGAGAGCCCCTACCCCTCCTGCTACCCCTAGTTGAACCCTGACAGCCACTGCTACGAGGAGCCTCTTGTGAGTCCAAAGGCATAAGCGCCCAGATAGTCAGCCTCCCCAGGCTCGTCCATGGGACTGCTACTGATCACAAGATAATCAAGCAAATGGCTTTAGCATGGAGGATCCCTGGATGAGCTGCTCCTTCTGCTCAAGAAATAAAAGTCTGAACACGCTGGGATGGCAGAAAGGGCCAATATCCATGGAAAAAGAAAGCACAGCCATCAAAGGAGACAAAGCAGAGGGATTGGGGATTGAGGCCTATTGGCCCCCTGCTTTCAGTGCAGATAGCAGTGAGAACAGGGCTTCTTAGGGGTCAGAGAAGCAGAACATGTAAGGCATGGGGAAACACACCTAAGCATCAGAGCACATCATCTTCAAGAAACAGATTATCACTGTTCTCAAGGATATCACCCCTGTGCTAGACTTCTCACTTGTTTCATATGCCTACTACTGACATTCCTCCAAATCCTGCCCCAGTGTAACTTATGCCCTTACTTCTCTCATTTCTACTTTCCTCTGGTCTTGCCTTTACCTGTTTTTACCAAATTAGCCAGAATTCTATTGCAAGATAGTAAAGCATATCATCTCTACGAATTGTGTCTATGAGAACTAAAATGGGTATTTTGCTCACATGACTAGGAAGGAGGAAGCGTATTGACTGATGATTTTGGAAAGCGAGGCAGAGATTACTTCTCAAACATTCAAAGAGTCAAAGGCCAGAGGTTACTTACCTGATATAAAGTCTTTTCAATCAAACATAATTGAGAGAGATTGGTATCCATGATGTTAACTTCTGAAAGAGAGAAGAGGTAAAATTTGGCCTAGTCCAAGGAATCTGTGTGAAATACGCTGAGTGTCACTGGTGCAGGCAGAGACCAAGGCTGGGACAGAGAGTAAGGCCCCCTAACACTCAGGCAGCACTTGCTTTCTCAAGAGAACATTGACTGGAAGTCAGTTTCATGAGTAGGCAAGAAACTAAGGAAAAATTCACCACTATAACAGCGTTCTTTTAGCAATGAGAAGGTCTGTGCTTTGGTCCCAGGAAAGGAAACTGTGAACTTCCCTAGATGGAATGGAGGGAGAAAGTAGGAGCAGGTAACTCTGCCCTCTCCACTCTGATCTGTGTATCTATCTTTGTCCTGCATTGTCTGATATGAAGTTCCTCTAGAATCCAGAAAACCCGGGTAGGAAGCCCTAGTGCTCTTTGTGATGCCCAGTGTGGCCCTGACACCAGCCAATGAGGTTACTGTGTAAGTATCCACTGATCCTTTCAGAGTGAAGGGAATTTCAGGAGTCACTTGTTTTTCATTCCTTGGCAAGGAAAACAGAGCTGAGCAGCAGCTAGAAACATCTGCCTCTGTCTCCCTCAACTTCTGATTTCTAATCTTTGACAGTAACCAAATCCCCACCTGTCTAATTCCCTTGGAAACCAAACAGTAAACAGGAGTGTATACTTCAGTTTCTGCCCTGATGCCTCCACATTACAGAAACCAGTTAAGCATGCTCCAAGACAATTGTTTGAAATCAGCTTTGAGTGGGCAAGGTTTGCTAGGGTCAGTTGTTCCCCCAGAACTCCCCCTGAACCGGGAGGGAGCACTTTAAGTGTGAGAGAGAAGAACCACAGATATAAGGGGCAGTGAGGACAAGACTGGCCAGAAAGTGTAAGGTGAGGGGCAGAGCACAACCAAATCAAGCACTAGGGTCAGATTTCCCAGGGCTCAGATCATACCCCTACCATACCCATATCAAGAACCATTTTTAGTGTTCCCTTCCCTCCATCCCAACCAAGATCCCCAATCCTCGCTGCCAAGTCCCAGGCTAACCTAGGCACTCACCTGACTCAGCTTCTAAATCCTATCTTTACCTGTTTATCCTGCTGTTTTCTCAACATTTCTGGCTGGATGTATCTTTTGCAAGCCAGGTTTAAGACATGTCCATCTGTCTCCCTAGGTTAACTTAATTTAAATGGGCGTGTCCTCCTTGCTGCAAGAAAGAGGGGTTTTTATGCATATTTCAGGAAAACTGGGATGGAGTCACTTCTGAGAACTAGCACTGCATTTATTCACTCAAAGCCACTGGGAAAGAATGACTGATGAGCGGAGGTTTGCGTTTCACCGTAAGTAACCAAAGGAGTCTGTATTCAGTGTGCTTTGTTTCTCAGTGTGTAGTCAATGGAAAATATATTTGATTGGATCGAGGGAGAACTATTTAAGTGGGCTTCTTTACTTTAGTATCAATATTAGACCACAAATGAGTTAGGTCTTTTATATAAAAACTGGTATTTTTAAAGTCATTAAGTAAATACAAAATTACCAACTCTCAGCACTTACACTAAGGATGATCCATGTATTGAAGCATACGAGGATTTTTTAAATCAGAAATGCTGATTCTCAGGCCTAAAAGACTATTATAAATACGAATGGGAGATTCCAGCTAAAAGGCTTCTTTCTGAAGATTTGTATAACATTTTCTGTATGATTATCTGGATCCTGTGGTAAACTTGTCCTCACGTTCAACTTGTTTTTGCCATGTTTGCTTACCTTGACTTTCTGATTAATCTTGTTCTCACCGTCCTTTAATTGTAGGGAACTCGCTCCCATTCCAGAAAACATATTCCTGGTGCCCTTTACTGTGCCATACTTGAGGTATTTCCTTTTAGCAACAACTGGCAGAAAGTCACGAGTGCCAAAGCAGTGAGATTTGTGAGAGGGGAGGGTGGAAAAGGCCCAGTTTGGCTGTTTTTAAACTCCTTTACGTAAGTAGGCTCTTTAGGGCATTTGGACTGTACCTCCTTGAAGAACAATTACATCATAAAATTGGCCAACAATGAAAATTGTTACTGGGCCAGGTACAGGGCCCAGTAACCCTAAAATAATCCCCCAGCCACTCAAAAACTCAACAGAGCACTCCTATCATGTGAGAACCATGGAGCAGGACCTCAGGGGTCAAATTGGAAAAGACAGATTATATTTCATTTCCTACCTCTTCTAGTTCCTGCATTACTCAGTGTGCATTTTCTTTATTCAGTCATTTATTGGCTTGCTTTATCATCTTGAGAGAGTCAACAATTTACAGGAAAGAAATTCTGAAGGAGAAGGGATTTTCCATTGATATTTAAGGCCCTGTTTATTCCAGAGCGTTGAAAGGCAAAGAAAAGAGATCTCTCCTGATGATACCAAAAATCTTGGCTGATTTAAGCAAGATAAATAGTCACATATAAAGCTTTTAAGTATCTCCATATTTAAAATTAGTCCAATCTCTAGGCAGAGGAGGGGATAATAGATGCCTATAAAGACCCCTACTGATTAAACATTTTGTGATTTCAGTGTAGATAGAATGTATCCCTCAGCACATACAGGAAGACTGGGAAAAATTCTTAGAGAAACGAGAACTCAACTTGGGGCAGAGTCAAATCTAAATATTCCAGCAGGGATTGAGAAGGAAATGGGGTTTACATTGCATCTCAAAGTTTAAGAAAACATGTGCTAGAATACTAGGGGACAGAGAAAAGGAGAGAGGGTGGGAAGTACATTGTCATATCATGATAGAAATTAAATGGATTATAAATGTCTGGATTCAGAGATATATTGTGAAAAGACAGTCTTCTAAGAGAGGTAGAACAGAAGGAAATGTAGCTTAAGTATGTTTCCAATGTCAGCTTCAGGGATTCTCCTTGACACAAGAAGCCTGTTCAGGGCAGCTCTACAGAAGGGGTCATTTGGTTTACCTAAGAGGACTGCCTGGAGGCAGAGGCCCAAGGGGCTGTTGTACACCACCTGCTGGGAGAATCAACTCCAGTCTCAAGTGCAGGTGATGCTTCAAGTAGCTGAGCTGTGAAGACTGAAAGGAAAGAAGGAAACCAATAACTGCAACTTATTATAGGGACTCGGGTTGAGTTTTAGATGCATATTGTTTTTTTTTTTTTTTTTTTTGCTTTACATCTCAATTTTCTGACACATAGTAGACCCTCTCTAAATTAGAGAAGAAATAACTAACTGTAAGATTTATTCCTTGAAGGAACACTAGGTAAATGTCCAGAGAGGGGCATAGAAATGAGTGTCCCATTGGACTCAAGTCCCACCATCAGCCTTGATTTCTCAGAAAGGCTCTGGGCCCCAAAGGCAACAGCTAGACAGCACTGGGGAGCTCTGAACGAGGCTTCATAAGGCATCTCCTTGTTCTCTTAGGCCAACCTCCAAGAGGTCCTACCACAAAAAAAGGGCAGAAATGACAGAGCAAAAGGGTCTGAAATAAAACCCAGCCTTCTGCTCTACCTCTCTCTGACTCCATTCATGCTGAGACTGAGAGCTGTGGAGAACGGGGAGCAGGCACTGGAGCTGCACAGGACACTGCACTCCTCCTGATTCTGCTTGAGTTGATTTGTTGCCCGCAGAAGACTATGACCCAGAAACTGGCCAGTAGTTGAGGCCCTTACAGGGGACAATGAGCAGAGACCCTAGAGAGCTCACACACTTGTGGGTACAAGAAGATGAAGACCTCTCTTCAGCATTACATTTTTATTGGGCCACAAAGACCCTTCTTAGACAGCTCTTGGGGAATAAGAAAGGGCTGCATGAAATCATCCTTTACTGGTCTCCTCTCAGGCCTACATGTGCTCCTCTACCATGAAGTCAAAGTATAAGAAACTCTGAGAGATGGGAATGATCCTTCCCTTGTCCTTCTCTTACCCACTATGGTACAATGACTTGAGCCACAGTGAAGTAGTCTGGGAGAATGAGGAATAGTTTAGGATATACAGCGTGAATCTTCATTTCTCCTAGTTTCAGCTAACCTCTTCCCATCATTCTGACTGTTAAAACCTCTCCAAGTTTTCACTGGAAAGGCTTCACATTTATCCTGAGGAGTTAAATCTAGCCCATGCAGAAGAAAGGGGTAGAATTAGATAAACTCTAAATGTTGTTGTCTAACTTAGGAGACTCTGTCTTGCTGCAGTCACCCACACCAAACTGAGGAAGCCTGAATGAAATTTCCGTGGACAATGGCAACCACAACGATGGTGTATGAGGCTCAGACTCTGACAGGAGAATTTGCTTCCTTTAATTTAGCGTTAGAAAACCTGGACATATATAGCTTCTTAAAGTATTCCTCACAGACTGCGTCTCTCATGCCAAGAACCAGGTCATGAAGACCCCTCCCAGACAGCTCTGAGAGGCTTAGAGGAGGTGGCAAGAAGCAGTCCTTTCCCTTGACATCTCATGACTCTGCACTTCTTTGCCATTAAGCATGACTGCAAAGTAGACAGGAATCTCAAGGAATAAGGACATTATGAGGCACAGAATCCTGTTCTTTCTTTCTAGGCTTCTCTAGATGTCAGGGCTTGGGACAATGGGGAAAACAATCTGGGAAATTTGGAAGCACAATAAAAGACGCAATATGAAGCTTTATTCCTCCTAATTCTTCATCACTGAATTTGCTCCCAAACTGTAGCTATAAAAGCCCACCCCCAACTCTATGGTGTTAAACAGAGAGCACATCACACAGTTCACTGATCTGCAACTTGAGGATATTCTCCCAGGAGCCATAATCTATAAAAAAATAAATAAATAAACATCTCAGCCCTAAAGGTCAAATTCAGAAGATCTGGTTATGCTGTTGTGAGGGAGAGACACTCAATATGCAACGGAAGGACCTTATATCTCATAAAGTCTAGAGGAGAGGGTGAATGATCTCTAAATGTTCTTTCCCGGAGAAGGAGCTCATAATACTTGATTCTCAACTAAGATCCCAACACTAGTGCTGCGAAAAAACTTGCTGAGAATTTTATAGAAACCTCAAGAATAAAGCATATAGCTCCTTCCTATGGAATGAAAGTGTCCCCTTTAAGAAAATGACACTAGGAATTTTGAACACTCATAGGTCAGAGTCCTGTCTACCTAAGAAGCAACATGAAGCTCCCTTTTCAAGGCTGAGTCTCGTATACTGAAGTATAAGTCATGAAGGCACCTCCTAGAAAGCTCTGAAGGGCTAAGAGACAACATGAAAGACATTTCAGCTTCAATTCTACCCTTCCGTACTTTGATTTGTGATATTAGGTCTGGGACTATGCAAACCTCATTGTTGCTTGGCTAGTCAGCCAACTCTGCCAATAAGGGGAGTGCTAGAGGGAGATGAGAAGACTGTAGGAGGGAGAAGGGACTTGTTCTTTTCCATTTGCATCATGTATGCTTGATGTTCCTGTGAGCATCACTGCAGCAACACTGGGAGGAGGAGGGCTAGGAGAGGTAGGGAGAGGAAAAGGGGGAGGAAGGGGGTAGGAGAAGGGGAAAAAGAACTAGAGGAGGGGAAAGAGGAGGAGGAAAAAGAGAAAACTTACATAGAAAAGTTACAGACATTATTTTCTTTCCCCTAAATATTTCTGCATGTATTTCCTAAAAACAAGACAATTTCTTTCACGACAGGAATTCAATTATCAAACTCAGGAAATTAACATTGATACAATTCTCTCTAATCTATTTACCTTATTCAAATATTGCCAATTATTCCATTAATGTTCTTTACGGCAAGTTGCTTTATTTGTTTTGGTTCCCCAGGATCCAATCCAAGATTCCATAGCATTTAGTAATCATGTCTCTAGTCTTCTTTAATCTAGAAGGTTTTCTCCATCCTGCTTCGTCTTTTATTACCTTGACATTTCTGAAGAGTACAGGCCATTTTGTAGAATGTCTGTCAATTTGGGTTTGTCTGCTGTTTCCTCATGGATTAGAACTGACACATAACACATTCTGGCAGAATTTCCTCAGAAGTGATGTTGTGTTCTTTTCAGTGCCTCATGTTAAGCAGACACATGATTTCTATTTGTTCTACTCTTGATGCTGTTAACTTTAATCACTTAATTAAAGAGATATCGACTAGCTTTCTTCACTATAAAGTTACTATTTTTCCCTTTGTAATTAGTAGGGACCTCGTGGAGAGATAGTTTGAGACCGCAAATATGCTCTTCTTCATCAAACTTCTACTCCTTAGTGCTAGCATCCATTGATGATTCATGCCTAAAAATATTATTATGATGTTTGCTAAATGATGATTTGCCAAATGCTGGATCATTCCTTTTATAGTTATTAGTTGGCATTCTTTACTGTAAGAAAGAGCTTTTCCTTCTCCCCTATTTATTCCATTTTATTTATTTGTTTATTTATAATAATATGGACTCATGGATTCTAATTTTATTCTATGGATTATATTCCATTACTACCATTATTCATATTGATGCTCAAACTTTCCTGTATTTTGTTCATGGGAGTCCTTTCAAGCTGGCTTCTTTGACTTTTGAGGTGACCCTATCATTCTTTGGGTACTTCTTTACTTACTTTTTTTTTTTTTTTTTTAAATTGTATTTCTTTTTTTTTATAATTTTTTTTTTCCCCCCAAAGCCCCAGCAGATAGTTGTATGTCATAGCTGCACATCCTTCTAGTTGCTGTATGTGGGACGCGGCCTCAGCATGGCCGGAGAAGCGGTGCTTTGTTGCGCGCCCGGGATCCGAACCCGGGCCGCCAGCAGCGGAGCGCACGCACTTAACCGCTAAGCCACCGGGCCGGCCCTACTTCTTTACTTTCTGATATGGCAAGATGTTCCAGGCTCATCTAGTACTTTACTGCCCCAGCCTTGGAAACAGCCGTTTCTCTGAGGAGCCCTGTTTTCTTTTCTTTTAATGAAGTATGGTATTTAGAATGCATGATCTGGACACTGATGTGTCATTACTGCTAGGTCCTCTCAGCAGACAGAGCTAGCACATACATGTAAGTATCCTCTCTCTCTCTCCCTCCCCCTCATCTCACTACTAATCTGCATTCACACAAGCAATCTATGAGAGTGTTGGTTTCTCCATGACCTCATCAACAGAAGCTGTTTTCATAAAAATCTGACTTTATAAGACAGTTTCCCGTGGTCTGTTCTAGTCATAAAGGCCAGACTCACACAGATCTGGGAAGGGGCAGTGCCCACTGTGCCTCTTAAAAGTGTATGCTGCATCCCAGCCTGGAGGCATAGGGTGATAGATGTCTCCAAAGGGCTCCCCCTAGTATGTCAGTCTATGACTGAAGTTCTGCCTGCAACTCTCAGGAGAAGGCAGGCTAGGTATTTCCCAGTAGACTCTGTCCACCTGCCCCATTGTATATGGGAGACATAAGAAGGGTGAGCACAAATTACAGGAGGTACATGAAGCTTTGTCTCAAAGGCTGGTCCCTGATATTGGACTTTGGGTGATTAAGATTCCTGCTAATTCTAGAGTCCTCAGGGATGGCTCAGTGAAAAAAAATCTTGTCTATGCCTTTAAAGGCAGCATATAAAAACTTGCCACAAAGGTAATTTAGAGTGGACAGAAATATTGGGGAGATGAGTATATGACATAAAGCAAAGCATTCTATTACTCCTCTTTGGCCTGCCCTTAATGCTAAGATTCTTGGCCAAAATAAAAAGTGATTGAAAGGAGAAATAGGATAAACGAGTTAGCATAAAACTCTATTCCACCTGATTCTGCCATAGCAAACGTGTTCGCCAAAGTATACATGTGAAAACCAATCCCAGGCTGTTTAATAGCATAAGACATAGGATATATCCATGGGTGCCCCATAGTTTGGATGAGGCCTTGCCAGAAGGCATGAGTGAAAAGATCCTGGTCTTGATGGTTAGACTCAACGAGTTCTGGGGATGGGTCTGTGAGGGGTGAGAATCAATGCTCTGTTGATAAATTGTGTGTGTGTGTGTGTGTGTGTGTGTGTGTGTGTGTGTGAGAGAGAGAGGAAGTTTAGCCCTGAGCTAACACCTGTTGCCAATCCTCCTCTTTTTTGCTGAGGAAGATTGGCCCTGGGCTAACGTCCGTGCCCATCTTCCCCTACTTTATGTGGGACACCTGCCACGGCATGGCTTGATAAGTGGTGCAGACCTATGCACCGGGATCCGAACCTGTGAACCCTGGGCAGCCAGAAGCAGAGCGTGGGAACTTAACCACTCTGATAAATTTTTAATCAAGCCAAGAATGGAGGAAGAGTTAAGTAGGATGTGTTCTAAAGGCTTTTCATTGGAGAAGGAAGGTACAATTCTAGTTTCCAACTGCAGCTCCCATGCACAGCTACAAAGACTGAGGGTTTGCAGGGATCTTGACAACAGTCATGAAGTCACTTTTCTATTGAGAGGTGGAGGTGGAGGGGAGATGCCCATACTAAGAGGACACTAGGAGTATTGGTGACACATCATTTAAGTACTTGTTAAAGGAAATGGAGAGAAACAGCATTAGGATTCCTCTCTAAGTCTGGTCTCTCAGACAGGCTCTAGACTAAATTACCATCATGTACTTGGAGTTGTTAGTTTCAATCATCTTCATTTCTCATCCTCTATTTTGTACATGAATCTGTATGACCTGAGAATACGGTGCCAAATGGAGGAAAGTACGAGGTTTCAGGACACTGAACGTACCACTTATTTTGTGATATATTAATTAAAGCTTAGATAAAAGAAATCTGGGAAGCCCAGATGTTAGGAGCCAAAGTACGAAGCTCTTCTTTTTGGTCTCATACCATCTGCTTCTAAAATCCTGTTTATAGAGCTTTACCCAGGTTGATTGAGGAACTGAAGCTCAAAAACTCAATTTAATATCTACCCCAACCTTTGGTTCAAGAGATAGAAAAGAGCATCACTATGACATATAGAAGGCCAGGCCTTTGAATTAGTCTAATTTAGGTCAGAGAGGCCACAAGTAGGCATAAAATATTCTTTCTGGGCTTGACATCCCATACTGAGTTCTGGGACATGAAGACTTCTCCTTCAGGGACAATATGTGAAGCAAACCCACTTTTGTTCTATAATATCTCCATACAGATCTCTGCATAAAGTCGGACCCAGCTCATTTTTCAGAAAATTCTGGGAAATTAGGACATTGCATGATACAAAGCACTTTGCTCTTCCTCTTTGACATCCCTATGCCATTATGTCTTCTGGCCAAAATAGAACCGGTTGGAAAAATGGAGAAAATATTAGGAGCTCCATCACCTCGGATTCACAATAGGTGTTTTAATCCCAATAACTAGGTATTAAAACCAGATAGTCATTGTCATTCTACTGTATCAAAAGAAAGAATAAAGATCTACCCTCAATTATGAAGGCCAAACAAATCTTAAGAATTACGGAGGAATTTGCATGAAGCTCAAGATGCCACATCTCCTTTTGCTCTGGTATTTAAAAATTGTTCCTTATTACAAAGGCAGATTACAGGTTGCTGGGAATCTAGGGGAAATAATCATGAAGCAGTGTGGCCTACTGCTCCTGTCTAGGTCTCCAGCTATTCAGTGACTACAGGTAAAATAAAGAAAGCTTGGAAACTGAGCTGTTTGGAGATGTAGAAATAAGGGACATTTTTTCTCACTCACTGTGAGTTTGCTCCTGATGTAATGACTTTTAAAGTCTCACCTAGGACAATATAGCCTGAAAAGGGAGGTTAAATTCACTATTCATGGCATTCTTACATGTCACGCCTTTCAGGAGATAAGAGGATGGTTGAATAACAGTGCAGTCTTGAATTCTACTGCTGATATTCTGCTCTCATATTAAAGGCCAAATATCTAAAACTCTGGAAAAGGGCCTGGCCCAATTTTCCATATTATAATGTAAAATCTAAATCTGTCTGCAGTTGGGATGATGTAAGTGACCCCTAAAGAGACAGTTGTGGTGCAAAATCCATTGACTCTGCATTGTCCAGAAGCACAGCTTCAATGACTCTGTAGGGAACTGTGGCCACATAGTGTTAGGCTTTCTAAGAGGAGCTTCCATTTGAGGGGGACACTAGAAAGTAGGATCCGCAGAGTTTGCAATTCTACTGAACAGAAGGAGAGGCATGAAGTCCTTTCTCCAGGCTTGATGTCTCCTACTGACTCTGAGTTCCCTGGGCCTCTACCAGACAACTCTAGACAAATGAAGGGAAACTCATGAAGCAAAGATTCCTCTCTTCTTCTCATGCCTTCAAGAAATTCTCTTTTATGAATACAAACAGTGAGATTAACAGGAAATTTGGGCATGAGCAAGTTGTACAAGTAAAACTGTCTGTATTTTTCTACCACTGTCCTACTGCACTCTAATGTGGAGGCAATGAAGCACGAAAAGTCAGACAAATGAGGCTGCACTGAATTTCTGTAGCTCACTCTCACTTTATGTGACTGCAAAGAAGATAAAGGAGATTGGAGAAGGAACTCAAAAATAACTATTTGTTGGGGCTGGCGTGGTGGCGTCGCCGTTAAGATGGCATGCTCCCCTTTGGTGGCCCCGGGTTTGCTGATTCAGATCCAGGGCACGGACCTATGCACCGCTCATCCAGCCACGCTGAGGCAGTGTCCCACATAGAGCAACTAGAAGGATGTACAACTATGACGTACAACTATCTACTGAGGGCTTTGGGGAGAAAAAAGGAAAAAAAGGAAGAAGATTGGCAACAGATGTTAGCTCAGGGCCAATCTTCCTCATAAATGAATGAATGAATGAATATTTGTTGTATAACCAAAATATCCGGAGCCCTGATTTGCCTGGGTGAATGGATGAGCCCTGACCTACACAATGAAAGGTCACATTCTTGCCAAATATACTCCCTACGCCCTCCACATCTGCTTCAATATTTCTCTAAAAGTCCCCCAGGGGCTCATTATATGAACTCCAGTATCAGTGTAGCAGCCCCTCGTCTTTGCTTCTCAGGACCAGGCCTTCACCAGTGCCATAAAACACGCAACCCCTGCTAGTTCCAGATGCCCCTTACACACGGTCCGCTGTGCTTCTTGCCACTCTGCATGAGTCCTTGTCTCCTCCATGGTGCAATGGTTGACCAGTTTATCCTGTCCAGGGATGCCCTCAATCCTTGTCAGGCAGAAATGCTTAGCAGTCCCTTTCAAGGTAGGGAAAATTCACTCTCACCTCCACACCTTATGCTCTTTTGGGGAAAGAGAGAGCTCTTTCCCTCTATGTAAAGCTCTTTTAGTGAGGTGAGAACAATTCTGTCTTCTTTTAAAAGAGTTGTCAAGGCAGGACTACTTGGGCCCCAGTGTGTGAAAGTGTTGAGGAGGATGGATCTTTCAGTTTCCACAAAGAGCACAATATACCTGACACCCCCCAGTGTAACTGGGTGAAGACTGATTCAAGGACCAGTGCCACATTCTACATAAAAACATTGTTTTCATCCATTCTCCTTTTTTGTTCTCTGTTTTTGGTTATATATCTCTCTGCCATAAATATAGTTGTAAAATAGAAGGATATTGTGAGAGATGAAGACATTGCATGAAATGAGAACTCCAAAATTTAACTTTGGGCACCTTGCAATTCAGTGGATAAGGTTAAAAAATTATCTGGAAAGACCAAGAAAGGTTAGGAGAAAGGATATGAAATTCCATTTCTTCAACTTCAATGTCAGACCATTGTGCCCTTAACATCCTGTGTGAGGTCTCTCCCAGGAACAAAGGAAGAGATTAATAGTCATTCTATCTTCAGGTTCAGATGATACAAGGGCTGGCTATTATGACCTACAAAAATCAACCACCAGCTTAGTTTATTCAGGGTCATAAAGATCAATCCTGTGCATAAAATGTATATCTCAGGGCTTGAAGATCAAGTGTGACTGAATAAGTAAAACCACTCTTGTCTCCTCATTTGTATATTACCTATAAGTACGTAGCTTCTCAAATACTCTTTGGGCCAGTGTTAACATCTTACAGGTCTTCAAAGTAATTAATTAATTAAAATCATTGATGTGTACATTTTGCATTTGCCTGAGGGTTGTGATTTTACCATTTCTAAAATTATACTTCAACAAGAGTTAAGAGTTTTACAGATTTATTCGAGAGATGGATTGGGTTTTTGTTAAGGATTGAGACATTTATTAGAAAGAGAAATGGATGCTGAGAAAAGGGAAGGAATTTGGACTTAGGGTAGAAAAAAAGAGGTTTAAAAGAGTTAAAATGAGGGAAGTTGCTTTCCTGAAATTTAACTGCCTGTCTCCGGGTTTGACCCTGCCTTTCTTCTATCATCCCCATTCAGAATCAAACCCACTTGGCCCAGAGTGGTAGTCTCCAACCCCTTCAGGAAAGACCGCTGAGCTTGTAGCAGGAGCTAGAGCAAGGGATACATTAAGTAAGAGTGCCCTGGGAGGAGGCAGCGGGCAGAGGCAAGAGAGTTCAAAGATTTCCTTGCAAAGTTTGTTGTTCTTGGCAGAGGGGAAAAACACCCCACAAAACTCAAATTCCTTCATTGTGCATTTTCCTAACGTGGAGGTGTTTGCAGCTTCCAGGCTCCCAATTTTAGACTTCAGATCAACTATAAGAAGCAAACTGAATAGCAATAAAATATAAATGCAGAATGTAAATATTTAAAGAAAGTGGGCTCATAAATACATGAAACAGCCCATGCAATCTGTAAGCTCCACTTTCAGACAACCCTTTCTCCTTTCAGTCCCTCTGCACCTGGCACGTCTGTCAGAGGAAAATAAGTACTCAGGCATTTGAGGGACCTAAGGAATAATTTGGGAGTCTTGAAGTGGAAGGTATTAGGGAAATTTTCAAAAACTTGGAGGCTGGAAAGAAAAGATTGGGGCTTTAAAGTCTTTAACAAGAAAGGTTCCAATATGGAGGAGGGGATAAAATAATAGAACAGCTGGAACTCACAGAGATCCTTCTGCATGCTAGGCATATGCTAAGGTTCTTACAAACATAATTCATTTAAATCTCCATTTAGTAGGCAAAGGAAAGTTTTACTCCAGCTTCATAGATGAGACAATGAGTCTGAGAGAAGATATGGTTACAAGGTCTCATGATTAGAAGGTGACAGAATCAGGATTGCACCCCAGGAAGAAGCCGAACTAGCTGTGGAAGAGAATATGGTTTGGAATGTTTGGGAGACTCAGAGTAGAGGAAGGCCATTCTTGTTGGCAATGGACTTCTCAAGACTTGGGGATTTTCTGAGTCAAAGTCATGGTGTTCTTTCAGCCAAGTTCCTTCCACTGCAGTTGCACAGCTCAGTGAAGATTTGCCCAACGCACTGATTGATCGTTAATGCCTAACTCTCTAGAGCACTAGGCCTGGGGAGGGAGGGAGGAGAGACCCCTGAAATTTGGGCCCTTAAAACTCCTTCAAGTTTTCCCATACTTTCCCAGAACCAGAGCCCTGAGGTCTTTCCTCACTACAGAAGGTAAAAACAAAACCTCAACAGAGCGACCTTCAAAATGGAAGTTAGTTGTGTACTGAGACATGATCTTTGATACCTGCGTCTGCCTCAGCCCCAACATCCAATCCACCAGCAACACCTCGCAGTGCCACCTCTAAAACGCATTCATTTGAAACAGTCCGATTTTCTCCGTATCCACTGCCACCACCCTAATCTAACCACTCTCATCTCTAGTCTAGATGACCACAGCACCCTAACTACATCCACTTTTGACTACCACCAATTCATTTCCCACATGCTTTCAACTAGATTTAAACTCTTCAATGACTCTGCATGGCCTTTAAGAAAAACTCCAATATGCCCGACAGTGGGCTGCAAGGTGCCGTGTAATTTGGTTCCTGCCCACCTTCCCAACTTCCCCTCATGTCACTTTCCCCCACGCTCACCACATACAGTTGTACTGACTTTCAAAAATAGTTCTCATTCCTGGCCTTTTCTCTCCTCAGAGCTCATCTTTCCATCTGAAACTCTCTTTTCTTAGCTCTTACATCACTGGTATAACCCATACTTCATTTCTCAGTTTAAATGTCACCCCCACCGCGAGTCATTCCCACTCTCCCCACCTCCAGTCCTTATCTTCCTCTTCGTCATTTATTGCTTCATAGCACTTGTGAAAATTTGCTCTTATTTTAGGGATTTGTTTTCTTGTTCTTTGACTGCTCCATCCACTAGACTCTAAGCTCCCTCAGGACAGGAACTACTTCTCTTTTGTTCACTGTGAGATGCATGTGCTTATTATAGTGCCTGGCCCATGTTCTCGACTCTTCGTACTGCATGGAATAAGACATTTTGAGTTCCTAAGCACTGTAAAAATTATGAAAATTATGGCGTCTCCCCTAGATAACTAAAAGTGAAAACTATACTAAAACTAAAACTTGCATGTATACTGAAATTAAACTAGCTTATATGTAGATTTTCTGATTGCAAAATTTTGGAAAAGCTCATTGAAATGGAACCTTTCTCATTTCTTTGGTCTCCCTGACTTGCTGGTAACCTGAGCCCATGTGTTGTCTGCCATGGGGTGATATACAACTGCTCAGGACCTGAAAGGGAAAAACTGTTTCTCGTTTCCACATCAGAGCAAAGGTTTGTATTATCACGTAAATCTTACTTAATAGGGGCTGGCCCGGTGGCATAGTGGTTAAGTTCATGTGCTCCGCTTCAGTGGCCCTGCGGTTCACGGGTTCGAATCCCCAGCACGGACCTAAGCACCGCTCGTCAAGCTATGCTATGGTGGCGTCCCACATACAAAGTGGAGGAAGATGGGCACAGATGTTAGCTCAGGACTAATCTTCCTCAGTGAAAAGAGGAAGACTGGCAATGGATGTTAGCTTAGGGCCAATCTTCCTCAACAACAACAAAAAATCTTAATAAATGTGTAATGGAGCAGTGGTCACTGTTAGCATAACACTTCTTTTTCTACCGTAAGAACAACTAATCTTTTGGCCTCTCTTTATGCTTTCTCATCCCATTCAGCCTGTTAGCTCCTCAGATATCAATAAACTCTAGTCCTGCAAATAAGTTAACAGAAGGGAAATATGGAGGAAAGAAGTTGTGTGTTTATGTGTGTTGGGAAGGGGAGGCAGATTCTTTTAACAAACATGTAAGTGGCACATAATGTGCACAGGTACTATGGTACAAGCTTTAAACAAAAATTGAGTAACATGCCATGTTGTTCCACATCTCAGCACCTGCATACATTTCCTTCCTTTTGTCTAATACCGCCTGCCCCCACACCCTCCCCACAATGCCTCCAGCAATATCTTCCCTCGGCTCCCAAACTCAGTTATATCCTCCCCTTATACACTATCAGAGCTTCCTGTAGTTCTAAGAGTAATTTATTCTAAGTAATTATGTAGCCTCTCTTTGCTTTTAGATGATAAGCTCCATGAAGAGAGTGCTCATTTTATCTTATTCGCAGCTAGAGCCCTGGTACCTACTACAGTATACGGTAACAGCTAGCGATAAATATTTGTTAGATTAATGTATCAATAAATGAATAAACAGTATATCCCTGACCTCAAAGTGTTTACAATCAAACAGGAGAGAAAGGCAAAGAAAAAAATATTTATCATTCAACATGATGAGTGACAAGGGAAAATGCAAACCTCAGTTTTAATGCTAATTCTGGTATCAGTGAAGACTCTCTAAAGGTGGTGATGGATAAATCTTGAAGGTTGAAAAGCTGGGGCAGGGAATGGATTTCCAGAGGAAACAGGATGAGCAAAGGCAAAAGTTTCCACCTGCTGTGCCAAGAGCCATCCATCAGATGGTTGGCCATAGGAGTGTAGAGTTCATGGGAAAGGTCTCTTTCTAATATCCTTTCTCACTGATACTATTGATAAAGAACATGCACTGAGGTCAGAATGATATCCTTATTCTTAGTGAACTTGAGAAGATCCTGACTGCTTACATTTAATGTTCTCTGTAAATATACAATATATTAATAGTATCTTATAGAGTAGACAGGAAATAAACAACAGTCACTTCTAAGCTCCTCCCTTTTTGGGGGCAAATTCACACGTTGGCCTATCTCTGAGATAAACATCTCCAGAAATCCTCATAGTCTGCTGAAAGCTGGTCTGCAGTCATAAAAACAAGTTCTTAGAATAACCCTGAGTGATCTGAGTGTTTTGGAAACAGCCAGAAAAATGTGCTATGCATAACCATAGTTATTATCAATTATATTAATAATGATATTAGCTAATATTATTTATCCTTTATGACATACCAAATACTTGTTAACTCTTTGCACCGTGAACTTTGATCCTCAAAACAACCCAATGAAGTAGGGACTGCTCTTATGTCGTACAGATGAAGAAACTGAGGCACAGAGAAATTAAGCAGCTTGCCCAAGGTCACTCAGAAAACAAATGGTGAAGCATGAACTCAATGTAGGCAGTCTGTCTCCAGAGCCCACACTTTGCAGCTTCCTCCCATTATGCTGTGGTTTCTCCTGAAAATTTAATGCTGCTTTTGGAGTCAATACACACACCCTGTACTTTGTCAGACATCTCATAGAATTCAGAAGTCAAAGTCGGAAAGGCCCCAGGAGAGGAAGATAGTCTGGTCACTGTTAGTACTTCTGGAGAAGACGGTCTTACAACAACATCAGTATTTCCCAAAGAACACCACGCATACCACTGGTGATATGCTAGATGACTTTGAATATGCATGGACAAGCATTTCCATTTTAACAGCTTTGTATCTTTAAAATATGTTTTAGATAGACATTATACTAATGTGCATGTATGCTAATAAGATAATTATTGTAATTATCTTTTTGATTTTGAGAAATATCAAAAATAATATAACTAGACAAATAATATTATAATAATAACTTATATAGCCATGCTTCAAAGTAGAAGTTGTTGATATTTTATTTATTCACTGGTTTATTCATTCAACAAATATTTATTGAGCACCTAATATGGGTCAGTACTATTAACAAATAAACAAACAAAAATCCCTGCCCTTTTATAGTTTACATTCTAGAGGGGAGAAACTGATAAAAAATTTTAAAGTGCAAATAAATAATATAGTATATTAGAAGATGATAAATAGTATGGAAAAATAAAGCATGGTAAGAGAGTGAATGGCAATGGAGAGAAGGAATGAAATTATAAAATTAAAAATCATTACAAATAAAGTTGAAACATCTGTTTTACTAAAAATATACGTACAATTTTGCTTTAAGTTCCTTTCTCTGGGGCTACTCTCTTTGCCATGCCTATTTTTATTTATGTTCTGCTGAAGCCAGAGACGAATTTCATTTTAAAGTAAATAACCAATAATTAAAGTAAGTAAAAATAAATAATAAGTAATTAAATATCTAAAGAAAACTATTATTAAATAATGATAACAATGCTGCATGGATATGACAAAAAAACGGGAGAGTAGCATTTGGATGGCTAAATTGGGGAATTGTTCAAATAGGGAACACCAGACACTTTTCTCTCCCCCAATTGATTCCGCTTGCATTGATGGGAGGAGAGAAAACTAGAATCACTCCCGCCAACCAAGTCAGCTCTTGGTGCTAAAGATGAAATGCTTCTTCACAAGGCCAGCGGGGAGGATTCTGTCACCTAAACACGTCTGAGCTTCCACAACCTGCAGCTTTCTTCTCTGCTCACTTACATACCACCTCTGTGGAGACAGCAGAAGAGGAAATATGGAGAATACAAAAAGAAGCGAGATCAACACACCCATTCCTTTATGTCACACAACTGCATTTAGGGGACACTGCTGTGGAAGTGTGTGTGGACTGTGTGATTGTTCAGGGAGGCAGGGGCCACTGTCTGTGCAGAGCAGGATGCAGGCTCTCCCTTGGAGAGGACCCCGAAGCAATGCCAAGGCTGAGGATGAGCTGCGACCCTTTCCCTGACCACCTAATTACCTTCAAGTCAGTTTTGTTGGAGTCAGGCCCCGGCATCAAGGGTGAGCCTATGTGGGAAAAAGTCCTCTCACATTTTCATATTAATTACTTAAGAATGAGTAACAAATAATTACAGGTAACATTTATGGAACACTTACTATGTGCTAGACATCGTTCTAATGTTCTACATACATCATTCTATTTAATTCTCACAATGACTCTCTGAGGTTCTATGATTATTTCCAAAAACATAGGTTCAGGGAAGTTAATTATGTGTCCCAAATCATGTCTATAGTAAATACCGGCCCCAGAAATGGACCTCAGGCCGTCTGACTCTGAAACTTGTCCTAATCCCATTTGAACCTATAAACCTTAACCTTATGGGTTAAGAACAGAGTATCTCCATTCCACAGAGGAATGGCAGGAAACTGAAGTGGTTAGGAGAGCAAACGCTAGTGTGAGAAGAGTCAGAGGTTCAATTCTGGCCCTACCATTTACTAGCTGTGTGAATTGGAGAAATTTATCTAACTCCTTTAAGACTTAGAATATCTTCAACTGTCTCATTTTAGAGAACTTTTAGTTTCTCAGGGCCTCCATGTCTTTGCCATCATCATCTTCATCCCAATTATTAGGTATTGTTTTCTCGCCTTAATTTTTTCCCTTTTCTGAAATTGCCATGCAATTCCCTTAATCCCTTGGATTAAGAAGTGGCTACAGGGCCGGCCCTGTGGCTTGGTGGTTAAGTGCGCGCGCTGCGATGCTGGTGGCCCGGGTTCGGATCCCGGGTGCGCATCGAGGCACCACTTCTCCGTTCATCCTGAGGCCGAGTCCCACATACAGCAACTAGAAGGATATGCAGCTACGACATACAACTATCAACTATCCACTGGGGCTTTGGGGGGAAAAAAATAAAATAAATAAAATCTTTAAAAAAAAAAAAAAATTAAAGAAGTGGCTACAATGTACTACTACTACTACTATTAGTAATAATAGTAAACGTTTACTGTATGCGTACTACACGCAAGGGCTTTTAGTGCATTATCTCATTCAGTCTTTACAACTATTGCATGAGATAAATACCAGTGTCATCTATAATTTATAGTAGAGAGACAGAATTTACCTAGAACTCAAGACTGCTGATTTCACTTCCTTTTTTCCTACTTACCACTGGCTGGGAACTCCAAGAGCATCCATGAAAATGGCATGGAATTTCCTGCAGGCAACTGAACGCTTCGGGAGTTTGACACTAAAGACGTTTGGAACTATCCACCAACTGGCGCTACGGACAACTGTGGTTGCTCAAGGAATTTCTGCTTCCTCAGTTCCAACTTCCTTTTCCACAGGGGAGTGCCAAATACCTCTGGGTCCTCTTCAGAGCTGGAAAAACAGTGAAACCAAGTGACTCACCTGAGAAGAACAAGCAGAGAGTAGTGCCAAGAAATCAAACAGACTTATTTTATTGCACTGTCCAGCCACTCTCTTTGCTTTTTGACAACCTTGAGTGGCACTGAGTTCAAGATGCTACAAAGGACAAACATAATTGGAGTAATAATAATCTCCTATTACACGACATGATTTTCTCCATATTTGCTATTATTTTTTCTGATTGAAAATTTAATACATTTTCTCGGAAGACTATAGAAAATGCAAAAAATAGCTAAGCTATTTATATGTTTCAGTCTAGATTTCGATTAAATTTAATCTCTTCCCACGCCTATACACCCTTGCCCCATTTTTCAAGACCCAGAATCCGGGGTAGAAGAGACCAACAGCGTCACAGAGGGCAGCAGCACAAATTCACTGCCCTCCCGACCCCACAGCTTGTTTCCTCCACCTCCCCTCCCCCTCAGTCTGGTAGCCTACCATTGGTCATTACCATGACAACCAGCAGCTGCCGGGGCAGGCGGCCTCTACCGCAGCAGGGGTGGGGCCGTGGGGGAGGGGGCGGGAGAGGAGGAGCCAGAGGAGGTGTCTGCTGCAAGTTCCTGGCTGCTTCTGAGCTCACCCCATCCTCCGAGAGGGAGGAGGCCAAGTGGTGATGCTGCTGCTTCTGCCGCCTCGACTGCTGATACTCTAGTGGAGCTGGAAGGGTGGTTCCTATTCGCACCATCGCCAACCAGAGAAGGAGGGAAAAAAAATTCCCAGCAGCCGCTGCTGATGTTGGGTTCGGAGGCTGCATCCGACTCGGTCACAAGGAAAATGGATTCAGTTTGCATCTCTCTCTCCTTTCAGCCGCTTCTCCGGGTCTCAGCATGGTGAGTAGGAGACAGCGGGTCTATCTTCTTGGCTTAGCTGGCTGTTAAATGACCTGTGTATACATTTGTGGCCTGCACTTGAACAATGACTCCAGGATAGAAAGATGTGGAGACAGAGATGGGGATGGAGGGAGAGGAAGGTTGCCAGGGAGAGAAGTAAGAAGGCATCCGCTTGTGTAAAAAAAAAAAAAAAAAATTGGTGTTCTGATTTTATCTTGAACTGGCTCAGAATGCAGACTGAGCCACTTGGTTTCCTTACAAGCTTAGCAACAGAATTGGGTAGAAAAAGAGCTAAGAAATGGGTGTTGTTGAAAGGAATCATTTCATTTGCAGCTCTCACATATGGGGTTGGGCCTTCCTCAAAAACACAATTGGTGCCTTATAAGCTTCCCGGCCTAATTATAAGGTGGTTTTGCTTATTTCCTTCATTGCTAAGAAAAGGTGGCCCCAGAATTTAGCATTCTATTTCATATCCTAATGTACTCTTGTTGAGAAACCATTTGCCGGATACAGAGTTTCATTTTTAGTACATAGAGTTGATTGTGAACATATAAATGTATACCCTATGGATATGCATATCATATAGACACATGTTACTTAGCATTTATAATGCATTTATGAAACATATTTATATGCAGAATGTGCTTTGCAGTCATTTTTATGGGTTATAAATGCCCTTGCATGCTTGGAGGTAATTGCATATTTTTGAAACCGTGCTTCTGGTTTGTATTATTATTCATTGGCTTCATTTGGATTAATGTGAGTTTTTTTTCTTATTATTGTCCCTTAGTTTCCTTGTGACCAATTAGGACAGGTGCCTGTCATTTAATCTGTATCATAGCCCTAGATGCGAATTCATAGCCTGCCCCTTTTCTTTATTTTTGGTTGGGTGTGTGGAGGGTGATTTGAGAGCCCTGAATTTACAATGATGGGAAAGGGTGGTGGCTTGTGGTATTATGTCCAGTATTTTGCCAAATGAATGTTGAAACACATCAGTTTTCTTGAAATTCTACCCCAACCCTTTCATGTTTGTGCCTTGTGTCCCAGGAAGCACAGACGAGCTGGAAGGTGAAATGCATTCATTTTATTTAATAGTGCTGCTATTTGCTGTTCATTCCTTCAGTATCCAGGCACCATTTTACAGTTCTCACAAATGTTGTATTAGGGGTCTACTTCTTTAGGTGGTTAAGTAGGAAAGTGGGATTGTTTTGAAAATCTAGGTGTTCCCAAGTACCCTAGCCATTTCCAAATTAGCCTGCTTATGAAATGAAATGAAACAAGAGAGTGAGCAAAGCTTAGCACAAGAATGTGTGGCTTGTAGCTGAAATGGGGGGCTATTGTAGTTTACAAATGCTTTCTGGGTCTGCTTGACCTTTTATTATCTCAAGGCTTTCAGGCAGCTCCGGAGACTAAAGATGCCTGAGATGAGTAGGGTACAGGGCTCTGTTACCACCCAGGGTAATGGATTTCACTGAATTAAAGCCAGAAAAATCCGTGCAGGTAAAAGTGTGTTAATAATATTATATTCATCATACGCACTAGTATTATCTATCTTTTCTATAACAATATCATTGTCAGTGCAAACAATTTTTACCATGTAAAATAACAGTATTTTTTGTTTTAGTCTTGCATTTTATTTTACACATTGCCCCCCTTCATTTAAAATTTTTGCGTGTATTTGAATCAGATTTATAGTTTAATTTCTCTGAGAATAAATGTCCTGTTTAGTTTATATATGGGGAGGCTTTTCAGCGACTTAATGGGAAGAATGGATTTAATATGCTCAAGGCATGTCATATATTATATAGATTCACAACTCTGTAAAGTCATGCTACCGTTTGCCTAATTATAACAACTACATAAAGTAGAGCAAGGAAAGAGTTACTGGGCTTGTATGCCATATCAAAATTTTTATAATACACTGCATCTTAAATCTTTTAATGTTAACTTTTGACTTCCAAAAATTAAAATTTCAGATCCATCTACAGTAAGCTTTAAAAAATTAAGACACATTGTAGTTGACCCTGTTTCATGCAATGAAAACAGATATCTTGGGGCTTTGTATTATTTCCTTTGTGTTGAGTTTTCATTGGGATGTGGTTTTATAGATGAAGTTGATACAGTTTGAGCAGAGGCAAATCACTGTAGGCCATGGGCATAGAACTATCAGTAGCATGTTTCAGCTATGTAGTTAGACCCTGATGGGAATACAGGTCTAGTTTTTGATCCCACAACTTGAGACGATTATATGGCCTGTGCTGAGGGGCCACAGAAAAGTGAAGTATGTTTACAGGACCACAGATTGAACTCTCTAAGAAAAGATAAGGAAACTAGGATTATTTCATTTGGAGAAGAGAAAACCGGGAGATGACAATCATTTGCTTCAGAAGAGCTGAGAGTTTTTACATAGGGCATTGCTTATTGCTATTTGTTGGAACCTAAAATATGGTCAGTAGACTTCAACTTCATTAGGAAGAATGAAGATTAGAAACAAAATGTGGAACTTCCTGATAGCAAATTTGAGTTGTGAACTGGGTAACCAGATAAGGCAGTGCATTCCTCTTTCATCAAAACTTCCAAAAGTATGACCTAGACATGCATTTATTTGGGATGGACTAGATTTCTTTCTCAAAAACTTCTCTTGTTTTTTCTAGAGTAAATTGTCCATGTAAGAGTGTGATTTAGTTGTTTAACATCAGGTACTTCTAAACCTATAACAGTAAGACTCCATTTTGTAATGGGCTTCTAAATTACAGAATCTGGATATTTTTAAAGAAATCGATTGACCGTCTGCTTGGAGAAATTTATATGTCATCTTGTCAGGATGCAGGAAACTGAACACTGGCCTCTTCATAAGAGTCCTTTCTCAGCAGCTTCATGGCATGTGATGCCTAATAGCCATATTAAAATTATTCCTTTTGGTATGGCTAATTTTGGAAGATAAAATGGGGTTTAGTGGGGTCTAGATACAAAATAATTCAAGAGCCATCAAGGTGATATCAGAAAAAACCAAGTGTCTGAAAGATACATACAAGTTATTATTTAAATCTGCCGTTTAACAACAAACATTTTATTAATTACCTTTTTCTCGAACACTAACTTGAAGATGTTGTTCTTGTTGGAATATTAAATATTTGGACCTGTATTTACACTTTAGTAAAACTTGTTTAATTGGAGTAAAACACACATTGTCTAATTTCTCACTTTGTGATAGGATGTTTCTTATCTCTTCAAGTGACTTCAGAAAATATTTCAATTTTATGTACATGCTTCATCCATCAGGGTGACTTAGAAAATATCTGGAGAGTCAAAACTGTTTTCTACATTTCTCATAGGTTCATAAAACGATTAATGCTTTGCTTTCCATGGTTGGAACCTAAAAGAAAACCAGATTTGTCATGGAAGTTTTGACATAAATAACTCAACAGTTGGTTTTCACTGAAATAAATAAACTAGATTTATACTTGGGTTACTCTGAGAGGTCATTTGCAATTCCCCCTGTTTGCACATCCCAACTATATTATTTTACCAAGTGAAAACGTGTTTTCAAATAAGATGAATTAGTCAATTGAAAAATAACTATTTGTAGAGCTCTTATATGACTAGCACAATTTGCATATGCAAGCGACATAGAATTTCCTTGGGGGATGTAAAGTATACACACGTGAGATAGTAATGATGGAAACAATATAGTTG
This sequence comes from Ceratotherium simum simum, assembly GCF_057802395.1. NCBI lineage: Eukaryota > Metazoa > Chordata > Mammalia > Perissodactyla > Rhinocerotidae > Ceratotherium > Ceratotherium simum. The sequence continues at coordinate 29,383,022 of NC_141903.1, forward strand.
TAATTTGTACTATCGTTACACCTTATATTAATATAATCTTTTGTAGTTCTCAAAGTCATTTTACATTCTTTACTTTTCATCTTATATTCCTCAAATTTCTATCATGCCAGTAAAGCTAGTATCATCATAATTATTTTAAATATGTGGAAACAGGCTTAGAGAGGTTAGACTTATCCAAGTTTAGGTTTGGTAAATGATCTAACCAGGCCTGGATTCTGAATCTCATGAGCCCAAATCTGCTGTATTGGAAAATTTAACAAATTATCTCACTGATTTGAATTTTAAAATATCACATACAGTAAATCTGCGTTGTGTGGCTCATTTTTATTTGAATTTTTGGATATTTCAGATGCCATGATTTGCTTTTTGGTCATATTGAATTGCCAGATAGAGTAAGTGTATGCTTAGGGTATCAGGCAAAAAAAAATGGTGCACACAAAAATTATTTTGGAGAAAATATGGGATTCTTGCTATTTCAGAAAAGCATAGAAGCGTTTGTCTGGGGAAAAATCAGGACTTTCTTGGACTGATGTGCACTTATTTTATGGCTAAGTATTGTTTTTTATTTTTAATGACATGCAGGTTGGGAGGTAACATAAATTTTTTCTGTGCTTAGGACCAAATTAAGATTCCTATAGGTCCTGGACCTTGAAAAAAGTTAGCCGTACCTCCTACCTTAATGTCCTAAGCATCTCTCCACCTACATGTTCTTAAAAATGAAAATGATATTAAATCATAAATAAGTGTACATAAGTTCAACATTTTTATGATATTTTCCCTGGACAAATATTCTTACACTTTTCTGAACTATCAAAAATCAAATACTTTTCTTCAAAATATTCTAATTTGAGGGTGTCTCCTCTTCTTTGCTGATGCCCTAGGCACATACTTTGTCTGACTCTCATAATTCAGCGCTGGCCAAAGAGCAAATCATGCCATCTGAACTGTCATTCCACATTTGGGAAGTATCCTTTATAATTAGTTATCTTGCAGTACAAGTGAGATCTGTCACACTAAAGACATTCTGCTTTAAATCAATATTCACCGATGCAATTAAATTTTATATTTTAAAGGTTTTTTCACTTTTGAAAAATACATCCTCATTGTGAGAAAAAGAAAAAAGATAGTACAGAAATGTATACAAAGAAAATCACCCATAAGCCTATCATCAAGAAATAATTACTCTTAGCATTTTGGAATATTTTCTTCTAGATTTTTTTTCTGTATGCCAATATAAACACACTCTGACACACAGTTTCTTAAATGGGACCATACTTTAAGCATTGTGTTGTGCTTCTTTTTCTTTATATAAGGTAGCCATTTTTCCATGTCAATGAAATATGTCTCTCCAAAAATTTTAATCTCTGTGTGCATTTTTCTTGGTGATTCAAGTTGTTTTTCCCCCACTTGAGGGGCTTTATACTTTGCTTTTAAATATTTCTCATGATACAGGTAGATTCTGCTTGATTTACAGCAGCTGTGAGTCAAGCGTTATTTTCAGGAAATATGAGATCTGTTACCCTGACCTGCCACTGCCTCTCACAATGGGTATTAAATTAACCTCAGTCATCTCTTGTCTCCTGATAATGAATGAGCTTTAAGCCCAAGTCAGTGAAATCCCTATTTGAATCCCTAGGAATTTCACCTGGTGCATGCATAAGGAGCAATTAAAAAACAAATACAAATCTCTTTCAGATTCTGTTATTTTTCCTTGGTGTGGTAGTGGCATCTTGCAGTCTTAACCTCTGTGACCAACTCAAATCCTTTTTTTTTTTTTCTTTGATGAGGAAGACTTTCGCTGAGCTAACATCTGTGCCAATCTTCCTCTATTTGGTATGTGGGACGCTGCCACAGCATGGCTTAATGAGCGGTGTGTAGGTCTGTGCCCGGGATCCGAACCTGCAAACCCTGGGCTGCTGAGGCGGAGTGTGTAAACTTAACCACTATGCCACCAGGTTGGCCTCTCAAATCCTTTTTGAAAACATTTTTAAACAACATGACTTCTCAGACTGAACTAAGATATATTTTTGGCATCTGTATATTCCTTAAACCTGTATATAGTTTTAAAATGAAACCCTAGTCATCTGACTCTTCCTTTTTTTAAAATATAAAGGTTGGATTCTTCTTATACTTTAAGTTTGAGCTTTAAATATAACTCCTTGGAGAGGTTTCCTTAAGTATATGCCCACTGTTACCCTCTGTACCCTGTGTGTTTTCTTCATAGCATTTATCATAAAGTTGCAGTTATAGAGCTATTTATTTGCTTACTTGATTTTCCCTACCCTTCACTAGATTGTAAACTCTATGAGAGGAGAAAAGGGAACTGTTAATTAATAACGAATGCCTTGGCACAACATATGTGCTCCATAAATACTGGGTGACTGAATGAATGAACGAACGAATGGTCCCCGGAAGGACCTCTGGTCTAAGATTGTAGAAGAGCTTTCCATTAGTAGTTCTTCGGACTGTGATTCTCATCCTTTTATTTTGGCTGTAAAAACAAAATGGATTATATTCTTATAATGATATTCTCAGGATTTTAAGACTTTCATAAAAGAAGACCAAATTCTTAAAGGTAACAAATCACAACACTTAAAAATCCATCATTGGAGCTGGCCTGGTGGCGTAGCAGTTAAGTGCGTGCGCTCCACTTTGGCAGCCCGGGGTTCGCAGGTTCGGATCCCGGGCATGCACCAACACACCACTTGTTAAGCCATGCTGTGGTGGCGTCCCACATATGAAGTAGAGGAAGATGGGCACGGATGTTAGCCCAGGGCCAATCTTCCTCAGCAAAAAAAAGAGGAAGATTGGCATCAGATGTTAGCTCAGGGCTAATATTCCTCACAAAAAATAAATAAATAAATAAAATCCATCATTAAAAATTGTTCACTGTGTGCTATGACATAAATAAGAAAAGCTGTGAACATTTCTGTGGCTTCCTTTTAGTCCCTTTAAAAAGTGAATTGCAAGTCAGGAATAGTGACACCATGAAAGGAATATCTTTGAATTCACTGTAATTTATTAAAACAAATTAGTAATTTAATTATTATTAGCATCAAATTACATGGTACACACTCATAGCTATCTTGCTAGTCTAGAAATCCATTCTTACTAAATTCACTAATCATAAATAAAACATTCCTTCATATCTATATCCAAAAATTAAGCTGAAACAGAAATGGAGGCAATAACCCTACTCAAAAGGTAAATTAAGGCAGCTTCTTGCTTTCATGAAAGTTTTGAAATCAAATATAAGAAGAGTGACTTGGAAGGGAGGGATATACATGGCAAATACAGCGAAATATCTTCAAACCATTGGGAACAGCCTCTCTGTAGGTGCCTAACCTGCTGATACACTGAAACTTGAGTGTGAGGAAAAAGTCTTTGTTCCCTTTCTTTGTTTGACGTCTAAATCAAGATTGTTTACTGCAATGCTTGAAACTCTGGAATCCAACTGCAGTTAAAATATACATAGAAAACGAAATCTGACTAAGTTTAGTTGACACTATGTGGTCAGAAAACAATTCATTGGTATTATTTTCAAGAAGGAAATTTTGCTGAGATCATTATGACTCTAAAAAAGCCTTATGAGCATGTGCTTATGAAAAGAGGGTGATATTTTCATCATGCTTTCTGTTCCAAACTGGAAATGTTCCCCTGGAAAATGCTACCCAGTATAACCACAATGAAAATGTAAACCAAGCAAATGTTTCTCACCCACATTCCTTATCTGGCTATTTCTTGTGCAGCATTTTGTGGAGAGAGGTACCTTCCAAAAACAAGCTGAGTATTTACTCCATAGTCATTACTGATCCATATTTAAGGCCTGTACACTATTCATAGGTCAGATATACCTAATTTGAAGACATCTTCCTAAACAGAAATTGTTTTGTTAAATGCAAGAATACTGATGAAAACAACTAGACAGAATATTTTAAATGAGTACCATTCTGTAAAATCTAGGATATCCTGTCATTCTACCAACATGCCGTTAAAAGAATGGCAAGACAATCAACAATAGTTTTTTATGTAACAATAACGAATCTGGAGAGTTTATATTAAAAATCAACACTGAATTCACATGAGAATTCACAAGATGCTAATTCTGCTAATTGGCACTGACAAGACAGAGAGGGGGACTTAGGTGTTTTGAAGATATATATTATAGATCCCCAAATTGTTTTCTTATGAATTTTCTAGATAAATCAGATTATGAAACTGGGTACTCTGGAATTACTGGGGTTTCTCCATTGTCTGCTCCGCTCTTGTTGCCTAGACCCAGAGGAAGGAATTACTCCTACTCCACTGGCTCAGTCTTTGTCTCCTGAGTCTCTCAAGGAGAAATTTAAGCAGTAGTTAATTAACCATAAAATGGATTTTGTATTTTAGAGACTATATGATTTTTTTGATGTATTAAGGAAAACATTTGAATTATGACTTTTACTTTTAAAGCACCTTGTTTAATAAAGGCATCTACAAAATTTAGAATTTATAGTATTTTGAGCCAGATGCCTAAAACATTAGCAATCGTTAAAAATAAACCCTAGCTTTTTAAAAATAAAGTAACAAGGAACCCCTTACCCCTAGTTAATTTTACTTAGAAGGGACATTTTAGCCATCTTCCTCTCTTCTTCGCTAGATTGTCCACATTGTAGGCTCCACAGGGTGCAGTGCTATGCTCTGAAACAAGAGAAAGGAAAATATCAGCCTGCAACAAGGGAAATGATTCTTCCACCATGGGGGCGACCTTCGGGTTTTTATCCTCTATAGATTTAAAAGAGCCTAGTCTCTAAATGCCTGCTCAACATGCCCGATTCATCCTAATGCTCTTATCTGGACAGGTTTGACTACACGTATTGTCCAGTCTCTTTTAACTGTGGTATATGATTTTAATTTTTCTCGTTTCACTCCATTTACAGTTTTTGAAGTCAAACCTAAATGGCTTAGTTAAGGCCCCTGGAAGATAGTAAAGAGACAGGATTAATATTTCTAGTCATTTGCTTACTGAACTTTCACTAACATTTGTATCGTTTGAAAACATTAAGTGTCTAAATTTATTTTATATAATCCTCTTGCTTTGAAACATTGATCTTTGGCTGTATAGTCCACTGTAATCTAAGCAGAATCGATCTCTTCTCAGTTCACGTGGTGCCATCCCTGACCACATTCTTGATGTCCTCAAGTGTTGTTTGCCTAACGAAAGGATCTTCACGACAGAGCGTAGCTGATGAAGTAGTGGAAAAGCGTTTTGTTCAGGGGCAGTCGTTTTACAAAGACGCACTCTCCCTCGGGTCAGTCTGAAAAATTTTTCAAACTTGCTGCTGACACATTTCTATTCCTTAGAAGAATTGGGGACATCCATAGTTTCAAATTTTCTTTATAATTCAAGTAAAGTAATTTATTCCCACAGCAAATGAGATAGTCCAGACCCTTTTAATAACAAGGATATCTAACACATTCTGATTATAACAAATATAAAAGGAAGAAAACAGAATGATTTACTTTTTCAAAGTTATCCAGAAAAAAAGAGCTAAATTCTTTGAGCACCTATTATGTATTACACTGTTTTCACCTGTGTCCATTTTCGCAGTTCTCACAACAGAGGCATTGTTCTTCCCATTTTGCAAGAGGAAAATGAAGCTTCGGTTAAATTTCTTAGGCAAAGCCATTCAATTATGAGTTTAGAGCTGAGACTGCAGTAAAATCTAATTTTATAGCACAGTGGTTAAAAACTGGAGCCTGTGGACTGGACCAGCTCAGGGAAGCATTTGTAAACATGTGTAAAGTGTTTGTAAACAACAGTATATGTTTCTAGCAGCAATATTTTTAAAAATACACTTTTATCCAAAATTTTATAATTTTGACATTTGAAAAAACATCTGAGTATCTGTCTTCTCTTAGAAAATAAGAAGATCTGGCCTCACTGGGCCCATCTCCTCATGGCAAACACATCTGGAGTTGAATAATGGGTATTCCTCTGGGTGGGTCTTGTGCTCGACAGCGTGTGCTACATAGACCTCCAAGCCCCCTGCCCCCCCCAATTGATTTGCATTGACTCTTTGGCCCTTGAGACAGTTGGGCTTTTGACCCCTGTTTAGCCCGTTTTCATCCAGTGTGCCATGTTATTTCCCTGTTAAGCAGAGGTTTTGTTCTTCAGGGAAACATTCAGTTTTTATTAATATAGAAGCTGAAATGAATGTAAAGAATAACCCAGCCGATACGCATTTGATAAAAATGAACTATGCGTGTGAAATATAATGCTGTTGATCTGGTTTTTGGGCAATCACAATGACATTTCAACAGGATAATTTGCAGCTTCAAGTGTTTCCTCTTATGCACTATCAATTATTTATTTTATCTCTTTCATAATTAGTAAGTTAAAGATTTTTCCACAATTAATACGTATTTAATACTTCATTTTACAAGTTACAGAGAACTTTGGATACTTTAAGTTCTCACAAGTATATAGGTAGAGGAGATATATATTATGGTATATGGTATTCTATTACATTACATTATGTTATGTGATATTATTTATAATCATCCTTAGGGTAAAGTTCAGACTGTCTACCTGTGTTCAGCATCACCTAACCACTAAGCGATAAGTATAGGACTTCAATCCAGATTTCTCTACTTCAGAATTTTTTTGTTCTATAAGATGCTGCCCCAAACAACCAAATGATCCATAAGTGATGCAAGTCAGGGCCAAAGAATTGTGACGTGATCTGACCTGGCCTGTAAGTCCTAACTCAGGCACTAAAGTAACCTAGGCCTTCCGGTTATCCTCATCAAGTCCTTTCTTTCACATACAATCAATGGGTGTGTGTCTGTATATAGAAACAAATAAATAAACCAAGAGCTTTGGGCCAGGGAGGAGGGAGGATATGTGTATCATTATCATCATCGCTAACACCACAAAAGCTAATTGAAGGTCCTGAAAATAGAAAGCATTCATAGATTCCGATTATTAGCCCTGGTCCAAAAGGAACTTATGTTTTTAAAAGGGAAAAGGGCCACATTTAAGTAGAGTATTAACACATGTGACATTTAGGATGGAATACATAAATAGCACCACAGTTCCTAGCAGAAGTCTTTGTTTTGGGGAAGTAACCACTATGGCTTCTAGCTAATGGACCTAAACTATTAATGCACCTGTTGACCGGGATGGTTTTGAATTGGTATTCAATCCTATCTTTCTCCTCCTAAGATAGATCGTTCATTTGATGAGCCAAATATAACAATGTTTACATTAATAGAGATTATGGAGGCACATCAATCTACTTTTTGGACTAAATTCAGATTTTAAAAATGTCTAAGAAATTTCTTTCAAAACACATTTGACATTAATGTTCGGTGTTGTTGCTGTGTTGGTTTTTGTTTGTTTTACTACCCTGCCTAAATGTCAAGCATTGCACTCAAGTCATTTCATACCTTGTACCAACACACTTTAAAAAAGGTAATAATATCCCTCTTTTATACATAACTAAACTAAGGTTGATTGAGGTAAAGCAATTTAATACTTACTCAAGGTTATCTAACTAATAACTGATGGAACCAGATTCTGAGCTCAAGTTTATCTGACTCCAAAGTTGCTCTTAACTGATAAGCTAGCCCACTTCCCTCTTATAATGACAACTTGATTGTGCTCCTGAAAATTAAAGTAAATGAATAGAAAGGCAAATATATTTTTAATGTTATTATTATTGTTAAATATTAATCAAGATCCAATTCTTTCTAAGTGAAAGCTGGCAACACTCTGCTAAAATTTACATTCGAGAACAAAATCCACGTAACCACAGTTTCCTCAATGAGGAAAGAAAATAAGGGGCTGAATGAATCCCAGTTCTAAAATAGGCTGTTTGGAGATTTTATGTTTCACTACCTATTAGGAGATCATGCACGAGTTATGTGTATTTGTACAATGTAACTGGGATTCTCTTTCTAAAACAAAATTTTAAATAGTCCTTAAATATATTTTCATAAAAGAAAATTACCTAGTTTTCCTTCCTACTTTTTTCATGATAAAAAAGCAAGAAAACATTTTGTGCTGTGTTTTTGACAATTCTGTAAACTATGAATATTTCCTTTTCTTAAAGAGATTCAGAGAGCAGTTTTATAGAAATTTCATTTCTGGGAAAAATCCCCAACTGCCAAGTAGACTGAGCAGCAGAAATCCCAGAACTTCTGTTATGAACAATATGATTTCTGTGCACTTATAGTTTCCATGGTGCTAAATTTATGAAACAAGACTTTTTTGTTTCAATCTTTTGCTTGTAGTGAATAGCAGGAGTTTTGATAAGAATAAGTTTGGGTGAGAAAAGATTAAACCTTGATTTATTTGTCTCTATATATAGATCAGTTATCTATGACAGATTAATTCTGACCTATCCCAACTGTGGAATACAGTGAAGCCCTTTACACAGTATGTTGTTGAAAACGGTTTAGTGGTATAGGAAAATATGTAAGCTACATCTTTTAAGTTAATAAAAAGAGGTCAAAAAGCTAAGGAGGGAATTTAATCCCAATTTGTGAAAAGGGAAAAAAATTACACAAACATATATACATTTTTTAAAAGGATCAAAATAGTATAAATTAAAATATTAACAGGAATTAATTCTGGGTGGTAAGTTTATGAGAAATTTCTTCATTGAGTTTTTTATGTTTTCTAAATTTATTAAAATGCATTTCACTTATTTAATTAGCAAAACATGGTGAATATTTTTAAATAAAAAGTTATATCATCAAAATTTGTAAATCATCCGCAAACCCAAATATTTTGCTATCCAGAGTGACTCTTCATGGCTTCTGGAAGGTGGAAGTTTTGCTGTCTCTGGGTTGGAGGCTCCAAGCTGGTTCCCATAGACAACCACAATGTCCCTGATGAGCCATAGAGAGAAGGGAAAGGCTAGGAGGATAGGATTGAGGCTCTCTACACAAAGTACCCTTTGGGTGTCCTCCTAAAGTTTTGAGAAAAAGATCCTGTCACAAAATAGTTTGAAAACCCAATGATATAATTGATGTAATTGATATTCTGTGTGCCAAAATATCTAATTTCTTTAAAAACTAAAATTTTTTAGTTGCATATTTATCATCTTATTTTCACTTGAATATTTATCATTTTATTTTCATCTGCCTCTGGTGGTTTTAGTTCACAATAGTTATTAGACTCAGTATTAATAAGACAAAACTCCAAGCTTAACTCCATGTGACTCAGTTATAATTCATTTTTACTGAAAACTTCAAACAAAGGTTGTTAGATGAGAGGACAAAAATCTACACAAATTCTTCAAAATGCTGACCATTTGCCCTTCAGGAGGTAGACATAGTTATCCCCAACATGAAGGACCTGCTTACACTTTTGCTGCTCTCTCTGTAGTTTAGATGAAATCTTTCTGTTCTTGGGCCTAATAATAATGATGATGGTGGTGGTGATGATGATATGATGATGTGATGATGATGATGATGACAGTTCATACTTTGAGTTGCACAGCTCCAGGGAGGACTATGTGAATGACACCTCCCAGAGTTGTGCAATGAATTAACACCTGCTATGTACCAGGTGAAGTTCTGAACACTTTATAAGTATAACACTTTTGATGTAGGTACTATTGTACCCTCTTCTTACTTCTTTAGTTGAGGAACTAAGACAGAGATGTGCTCAACCAGATAACAAATGGTTTACTGAATGGTTCCTAAGTGTTTGTCTTTATACTGGGTAAGTGGGACAAAGATCAGGGCTCTATTCTCAAAAGGCTTATTGAATAGTAAGGGAGACAGGTCTATAAACAAAGAGTTAACAGTAAAACATGGACAATATTGTAATGGTATGGCTTTAGCATTCAGCCAGCAAAGGACATGGCCTCAAAAAAAACTAAATACCTTAACATTTGCCATCAAGATATAGAGTCTTATTTAAGCTGAATTGTATTTGTTCTTTACTGAAGAAATAAAAACAGAATGTGAGTGATTTTTTAGTGAGTATTTCCTATTGCTGTATATTACACATTGTAATACTGTACATTAGATTGTATATTTTAATACTGTCTGACCAAACCCATCTCAATTGATGAATCTTCAGATACCTCAAATATCTTATTTCTTATGTGAATTACTAACCAGAGTTTTTTTTTTTTTCCTTTATGACACCACCTGGTGAACATGTTCAATTGAAACCAGGAAGCTATTTGAACATTTTGAATTAAAACAGAACTTTAGGGCCGGCCCGGTGGCTTAGAGGTTAAGTGCGCGCGCTCCGCTGCTGGCGGCCCTGGTTCGGTCCCGGGAGTGCACCGACGCACTGCTTCTCCAGCCATGCTGAGGCCGTGTCCCACATACAACAACTAGAAGGATGTGCAGCTATGACATACAACTATCTACTGGGGCTTTGGGGGAAAAATAAATAAATTAGTTAATTAAAACAGAACTTTAATATAGTCTTCAAACCGAATGCAAATGAGTATTCTTTAGATTTGTGGTCCGCATATTAATACAAAGAAAAATTAAGTTTAATAATAATTCTAACATCTGTGATGTGTTCTTCTAAGTTAGGTGTATGTGTGAAGGAGTAGAGAGGGGGGAACATACAAAGGTGAATAAGACTCAGTCCCAAAGGTACAGTGAGCAGTAAGCATTTAGGCACTAAAATTATGCCAAGAGACACGGAGGCCTTTATCAGGACATAAGAACGTTTACAAGTTGAGTATCAAACAGTGAAAATCTATACAAGAAAACTTGGTTAGGAACGTCAGTCAAGGAACATGAATGAAGAAAAATAGTAAATTCACGAAGATTGAGTTTACTCCCCTGAAAGTGGGAGAGGGATGTTGTAACTTGCCTTAAAGTTAAAAAAGAATGTTACAGTGACATGGAATCAAGCCACTAATGGCATCCTTTTTCAGAGAATAAAGGAGAATATGGATTTTAAAAATAAAGTGAAACGAAACCACACAGACAAATCGCTTTGCTGCATAAATGGTTTGCTGTGCTCTGAATTTGAACATACTGGAAGCTTTATCACTTGGGGTGTATTAGAAAATAGACAATAAGACTGATGTAAGGCATGACTGTTAAATCCTGAAGAGAAAATTATGAATGGCTTTCTAAAATTTTTTTCCTGTTTGAACCCTTCCTATTATGTGAATCTAATGAGCCCATGTGCACAGTAAGTATTGGAAAACATGTTAAATACATTGATTCCAGTTACAGTCAAGGGACTCTTTCATTATGTTTTTTCTGTATTTAATTTAAAAAAAAAGAAAAAAAAAAAAGTAACCCAGAAAGTGAGGAACAATATAAATCCAGAGGGAAAAGTTCACTGAGTATTTAATGAGAGTATTGATCCCAATTTGCCTGCCTTCACTTTGGTGTTTTTCCTTCTTTGAGTTATGGTTATCAATACTCCAACCTCTGTATTAAATAATCTGTAAACTCTCTCTCTCTCTCTCTCTAGTCAAATGCCACTAAGGCAGAAACTTGTAAAACCCTGGCAAATCTCTTAAACTCTTTATTTCCGTTTAAGTAAAAGGAAAGTCTTGGGCTAGATTGTCTATAAGTAGGACTCTTCTAGCTGTGAAACTATATGTTTATGACTGTGACTGTCCATCACATTTTCTGTTAGTCCTTTGTCATAATAAATGCTTCCAAAGGTAATAAAGCAATATTAGCTTTTTGTCATTTTTCTCTTTCACTGTGTACAAGTGTGTGTGTATGTGTGTGCGTGTGTGTGTGTGATGTTGCCATTCAGTTTAGCAAACAGGTCATTAAATCCAGGCCATACATCTAAAAAGGCATGTAATGTGGTGTGCTGCTGGGCTAATTAGTCAGTCCAGCGCATAAAGCTATTGGGTTTACTTTTTCTTGGCTTCAGCTCACTGAATCCATAATTGCTAATGTTCAACTACAAGGTGAATGATTGATTGACAGAGATATTATTGAAAGGTTTTCCAGTTTATTTAAGGAGTTACATTAGCTTATATTTAAGGACTCTTTCCACTCAATATTATGAATGTGTGGTAAGTAGACCCCCAAGGCAGGAGTATTCTCTGACTCTTAAAATATTTGCTTTTGCACATTCAGAAAGTGACTTTCTAGATTTCCATTTTTAGAGGCCATGTTGGAAGCCAGCTTGCCATATGTGTGGTATTTTAATCAAAGTATGAATATAGCTCTACTTTTTTTTTTTTTAAAGATTTTATTTATTTATTTTTTCCCCCCAAAGACCCAGTAGATAGTTGTGTGTCATAGCTGCACATCCTTCTAGTTGCCGTACGTGGGATGCTGCCTCAGCATGGCCGGAGATGCGGTGCATCGGTGCGTGCCCGGGATCCGAACCCGGGCCGCCAGCAGCGGAGTGCGCATACTTAACCGCTAAGCCATGGGGCCGGCCCTGAATATAGCTCTACTTGAAAGAAAAAAGTCAAATGAAAAGATACAAGATTATCTTTTTCATTCTCTCCCATTTCTCAGGACATGTTTTGCTGTTGTAAAATAATTAGAGAATCCCTTGAGTTGACGGGCATTTTTTCCCACAGTCTTTGTCTTGCTACCAAGTTCACTTATCCTAGCTGTGATTTTTTTGGGGGTGAACCAGTGCGACACAGTAGGGAAGCCCAAAACGGATTCAGAAATCCTGGGTTTAATCTTTGTTCAGCTACCAGCTAGCTGTATGGCATGAGCAGGCATCCCATCCATTCTTGGCTTTTCTTTTTCAACTGTAAAAAGAGAGATGAAAGATATCACCTTCTTTCTTGTCTTGTTGCTCCCCTTGAAAGGAGGAAAAAAAAAGTAAAAGTATATAGAAAGGTTTTCTTAATTCCTTTGCCCTCAGATGTGTAGGTGTATTTGCAAACTAATTGAAGAAATCGTCTTCAGAAATCCGAAGTCCTTTTATTTGCCTGTGGTAGTGATTACAATTGTTTATGGACCTTACTCATTTCTCCCGTTAGCCAACAATCTGCTTGAGGGAAGTGAAGTGGGAGAGAGAAGGAGACAAGGGGAGAAACACAACCCTAAGGAATAGATCAGAATCCAAGAAAGGGTGAGGGAATTGCAGAAGGCTCAAAAATGCATATTAGGGCCGGCCCCGTGGCTTAGCGGTTAAGTGCGTGCTCTCCGCTGCCGGCGGCCCGGGTTCGGATCCCGGGTGCGCACCGAGGCACCACTCCTCCAGCCATGCTGAGGCCGCATCCCACATACAGCAACTAGAAGGATGTGCAGCTATGACAGACAACTATGTACTGGGGCTTTGGGGGAAAAATAAATAAATAAAATCTTAAAAAAAAAAAAAAAATGCATATTAATTTGTTTGTAATATCTAGATCAGAATCCAAGAAAGGGTGAGGGAATTGCAGAAGGCTCAAAAATGCATATTAATTTGTTTGTAATATCTAACTACAAAATGTAAAACTGCATAAAATTGCCTTGACTGGTTGGAATATAATGAAGTTATAGTGAAAGAACATTGCAGAGGGAATGTGTTATAAACTGTTTTTGTTTTGTTTTGTTTTTAATTGAGGTATAATTGACATGCAACATTATATTAGTTTCAGGTGTACAACATAATGATTCGATATTTGTATATATTGCAAAATGATCACCACAATAAGTCTAGTTAACATCCATCACCATACATCGTTACAGAGTTTTTTTTCTTGTGGTGAGAACTTTTAAGATCTACTCTCTTAGCAACTTTCAAATATGCAATACAGTGTTATTAACTGTAGTCACCATGCTGTACATTATATCCCCATAACTTATTTATTTTATAACCTGAAGTTTGTGCCTTTTGACTCTCTGCACCAATTTTGCCAACCCCCCACCCTTGCCTCTGGCAACCACCAATCTGTTCTCTGTATCTATGAGCTTGGAGGTTTTTTTGTTTTTGGTTTTTTTTTTTAGATTCCACATATAAGTGAAATCATATGGTATTTGTCTTTCTCTGTCTAGTTATTTCACTTAGCATAAAGCCCTCAAGATCCATCCATGTTGTTGCAAATGGCAAGATTTCCTTCTTTTTGATAGCTGAATAATATTCTATTGTACCTATATATATATCACATTTTCTTTAACCATTCGTTTGTCAATGGACATTTTCTATATCTTGGCTATTGTAAATAATGCAGTGAACATGGGGGTGCATATATCTTTTTGAGTTAATGTTTTTGTTCTCTTCGGATAAATACCCAGAAGTAGAATTGCTGGATCATATGATAGTTCTATTTTTAATTTTGGGGGGAACTTCCATACAGTTTTCTGTAGTGGCTGCACCAGTTTACATTCCCACCAACAGTGCACAAGGATTCCCCTTTTTCCTCATCCTTGCCAGCATTTGTTATATCTTGTCTTTTTGATAACAGTCATTCTAACAGGTGTAAGGTGATGTCTCATTGTGGTTTTGATTTGCATTTCCTTCACGATTAGTCATGTTGAGCATCTTTTCATGTATCTCTGTGTCTTTTCATGTATCTCTGTGTCTTCTTTGGAGAAATGTCTATTCAGATCCTCTGCCAATTTTGTAATCGGATTGTTTCTTGCTGTTGAGTTGTATGAGTCTTTATATTTTGGATATTAACCTCTTTTCAGATATATGATTTGTAAATATTTTCTCCCTTTCAGTTAAATGTTTTAAACACTGTTATAGATAAAAAAAATTTTTTTAATGACATGGAAAGATGTTTAGAATATATTTAGTAAAAATGTGGATTTAAAAACACTGTGTCTGGGGGCCAGCCCAGTGGTGTAGTGGTTAAGTTTGTACACACCACTTCAGCAGCCTGGAGTTCGCAGGTTCAGATCCTCTGTGCGGACATATGCACCACTCATCAAGCTATGCTGTGGGGGCGTCCCATATGGGAAGTAGAGGAAGGTGGGCACAGATGTTAGCTCAGGGCCAATCTTCCTCAGCAAAAAGAGGAAGATTGGCAATTGATGTTAGCTCATGGCCAATCTTCCTCACCAAAAAAAAAAAAAAAAAAAGAAACACAGTATGTCTGTTAAAAATATGTTCATATATACATAGGGAAAAAAGACCTAAAGGAAAAAGAAAAATATAAAAAGTGTTTAAGTGGTAGAAATATTGGTAAATTTTATTTTTTTATTTTGTTGATCAAGATTTCCTGTTTTTCCCAATGAACATATATTACTTGGTTAATAAGAACAGAAGCAAACCAAAAAAAACTTCTAAAGTTTCCTTTACCTGAACATTTTAGAAAGTTTCTGATGGATACTAGGTAGGGGCAGGCAGACTTCACATTCTTTAACAATTAAGTTGAATGATTTCATTGTTCTCTTGATCTTTTTTTTTTAAATGTCAATGAAAATAATTATCAACCCTAACTATATGCAGGAAATGAAAACCCTGGGATTTAGGCAAGCCCCATGAAGAGCAGCAGTGCTGTCTTGCCAGTGTTAAAGCTGTAAAGATACTGAAGGAAAAGCCACAAGATCAGGTCAAGCAAACCAGAGTGATTACATCATCACCATCGATAGAAAAAACCCAGCATTTCTTGATGTTCTATCTACTAATAGTTAGGCAAATTAATATTGGGGTCATCTCTTTTTTGGAAAATATGGCCAATTGGCCTATATTCATGGTTCTTTTTCTTAATTTACAAAATGAATTCTGATAAACCATTATTGTCATCTATTATTTATTCAGTGCAAACTCATACTGTAATCTTTCTTATTCATTCTAGCTATTTTTTAATGTATCTGTTACAAGCATGAATTATTCTTTCCATAAATTATAGATCAGTTGAAGAGTTTCATTTATCACTTTTGCTTAATTTTATTCAATGTCCCTACCATTTATTGTGTCTGTGCTCCAGCATCCCCCCGCTATCCCCTTTCAATATCTTCTTTCCTCAATTTGCTTCTCTATGTTGCTTGTCCTGGACACTCAGTATGTAAGACCCAACAATTAGACGAATCTCTCGCTGGCAGAGTAGTCCAGTGCACTCAGATCTCCCCTTGTCTGAATTCCTATCATACTTGTGATCACTACTGCTCTGTTTAGTACATAATTGTTCTCTTTGTTTCAAATGTTCTCATTTTGTCTCCACATCTAGATTGAAAGGCCCTTGAAGAATTTACAGTCCTCCTCCTTTTCTCAGAAATGGAAGGAAACCTTTGTTTTACAAGTGAATCCTGTGTGCCATGTACTATGCTGCGTGTTTTGCATGTTATCTCATTTACACCTGATAACTACTCTAAGTTGATATTAATTCCTCATATGCCATGGAAGGAGACTGAAACTCAGAAAGGTTGCATACTTTCTTGAGGCCACACGGCTGGTTACTGTCAGAGCTTTCTGCCTAAGTGTTTTCTATTCCACCATATTGTCTGACTGGTTGATAAGAAGTCACTTAAGTGTGGTAGCTCTTTCATTATTTTATTTCCTTTTCTACCTTTCCATATTTTTGCTTTGTTTGACATAATTGAGGAAAATGTAATGGTAGAAACATTAAATATAATCAACTCTTGTTTATTTGCTTTTAAATGGCCTTCCGTGTTCATGCCAAGTTTTTCTTACTCTCTTGGTATCTTCCTCATGATATTTTTTCCACTCACCAAAACTTCGTTAAACCTCAACGTGCCCAATTCACTAAACTGCTGCTTTAGCCCAGGAACAGTATTAAAGACATGGATACGTGGATAAAGTCTGTTTATTTCCTGTGTGACAGAACCTACCTTCTCCCTATTTGAATTTGAGATTCCTCTAGGCCTCTAAATTATTCTCCCAGTTGTGGAGGCACCAGACTCAAGACAAAAGGCAATGAAGGGGAAGCAGTGATTCTGAAGGTAATTCCCTCCAGTGCTTCTGGGATGTTTAGAAGCCTGTAGTGACCTGACTCCAGCAAGAGACAGCAGAACTGAATATATACGGAGAGAATGCTGAGTAGGAAAAGGCTCCCCTTCGACTGTGTTAGCTTGGCAGGAAGCAAGAGAAGACAGCCTCATAGCCACTCCCAAATTAACCAGCACGTTCCCACTCTTCTTCTGTCTGCCATGTTTCTGTTTGTTGATGAGATACACTGGGTTTATCTTCCCATCAATGCAATATGAAGAGCTAAGAGGGAGTGCTTCAAAACACAGGCAACAAGATACTAAAGGAAACTATCTGAACGCATCATTCCGGGCTATTCTAACTCTTTGCCTTTCTCACAAAGTTCTTCTTTGCTCCCCAGAATTCAGATGGGACTGCAGGAGCGAACAAACTGGCTACCAGTGGTCTGGTGTTTGAAACTGTGGTAGTCATAGACAGTCAAGAGATGGTGGCCTGAGCTATTATTTAGTTCAGGGTTAGAGAATTTTACACATGTATATTGTTCTTAAAATGGTTGTTTCATTCTCATACTATACTGGCAGAAGTTCGAAGGGAAAAACGTTTCCAGAAGACAACTTGGCAATTCATATCAAAAGCCTTAAAGTGACGTACTCTTTGACTTTGCACTTCTGCTGTTAGGATTGTATTCTAGGGAAATATTTGGATAAAGATCACCTTACCATTTAGCATCAAAATGTTTTATACTACCAAAAAATTGGAAACAACCTGTTATCGAATGAATTGAGTTCCCCCCACCAAATTCATATGTTGAAGCCTTATCCCTCAATGTGCCTGTATTTGGAGATAGGGCCTTTAAAGACGTAATTAAGGATAAATGAAGTCATAAGGGTGGGAGCCTAGACTAATATGACTGGTGTCCTTGTAAGAAGAAGAAGGAACGCAGAGGAAAGGCCATGTGAGGACACAGCGAGAATATAGTTACCTACAAACCAAGAAGAAGAAAGTCCTCACCAGAAACCAACTTTGCTG
Source organism: Ceratotherium simum simum (assembly GCF_057802395.1). Lineage (NCBI taxonomy): Eukaryota > Metazoa > Chordata > Mammalia > Perissodactyla > Rhinocerotidae > Ceratotherium > Ceratotherium simum. Next base: position 29,400,834 of record NC_141903.1, read on the forward strand.
GTACCTTGATCATAGACTTTGAAGGAGAGAAAGACTATCCTCTACCCACTCTTGGTCTTTCCTGGCTGGGCTACAAATTAAATTGACATGAGACCGAATAGCAGGAGAAAATCAAACAAAATTTAATAACATGTATACATGGGAGAAACCAGGGAAATTGAGTTTCTCAACAAATGGCACAGGTTTTCACCTCAATTAGCATATTCAGATAGACAAAGGTGGATGTTGGGGTAGTGGTTTGGATTTCAGAGGGGAAGAAGACAATTCATATGGAGATGGAAATGCAAGTGTTTGTCACACAACTCTTTACAGGGCCACCTATAGAGAATGTGGCTGGAGAGACAGAATTTTTGATAAGATGGGCTTGTTGGTACCTTTCTTATTGCATGTACTTTACATCATACTACAGCTATCATATGGTAGTGGCTCCTTCCTGGAACAGGCCTTCTATGTTAAATTCTTTAGGCAGTTTGGGAAGGGAAGGTCAAATGTCCTTCAGAGAAAATAATCAAAGTAAAGAGACATATTTTGAGGTAGCCAATTTTGGTCTCCCACAACTTATAGCCTTCAGAAGTGTGAGAAAATAAATTCGTGTTATTTAAATCACGCAGTCTGTGGTATTTTGCTATGACTGCCCTAGGGAACTAATACATAACCTAATCGTCCAATAATAGGAGAAAATGACATGAAGTAAAGTACAATCCAACAACGGAATGTAATGCAATCATAAAAATAATGATTTATACCATGCTTTTTGATACAGACAATGCTCCCAATATGGTTTTAGTTAGAAAAGAAGGTAACTGAAAAACACACATAATCTGATCCCATTTTGTATAAAAATGGATTTATCTGTATGTATGTGTGTGCCTGTGTGTACAGTGTCTAGAATTATATGCAACAAATCCTCAAATCCTTATTAGATATAGTTTTCTTCCTCCTCCTCTCTCCCTTTCCTTTCCTTCTTTTTTTCTTTTTTTGCTTGTCTGTAAAGCCTATTTTGTTCCCAATGAACATGAGTTATTTTTGGAAATATTCATATAAACACATAAATTTTTATCCCACAGTTTAAAAGTGGCTTTTATATGGAATAAAATGTGTCCATATTATAAAATTCTTGAGTTCAGTAACTACTACTATCTTATAAACTCATGTGTATAATATCATTAAATATTTAATTCTCCTCATCATCATTATAATTTAATCTGTTTTCATTCCCATGATCAAAAAATTCCCTTTCTACACCACTTGTCATATTTATTAAGCATTTCTGAGTGAAGAAACATGTAAACGTTTTACTTTGCCTGTTTCTAAAACTTGAGTGTAGTGGTAAGTGCTGAGAATATGCACTTGTAGAGAAAAAGATGCAGATTGAATGCTGGCCCAGACACTTAAACAGTATGACCTTGAGGTATTTACCTAACCTTTCAAAGTCTCACTTTTCTTAGCTCTTTAAATATATAATAATAATATACTTTTCTTAAAGTTTGTGGTTAAGATGAAATAAGATAACATATCCAAAGCGCAGCAGAGAGATTCAGGGCAAGGATTTTGGCATCAGAGTGCCTGAGTTTGAATCTCAGCTCCCTGACTTGTTAGTTGAGTGGCTCTGCACAAGTTACTTAACCTCTCTGTGCCTCAGATGCCTCATATGTAAAATGGGAATAATAATGCTACCTACATAATCGATATTATTTTGAGTATTAAATGTGTTACTACTTATAAAATTATTTTAATGATACTGGCACATAGTAAGACTATGTGGGCATTTATTAACTCTATGACGAATTAATACAGGGGTTGGTATATAGTATTTACCATCAAGAGTGCCACATTGTCAAAATATAATAGCCCAGGTGTTTTGCATATATGGGAAACGACTGTGTATTTGTTGGCACTTTTCTTGGTGTGTAACTGGTGAGAACACCTTGATTTAGGAGCTTTTTTGAGAATCTGTTACCTTTAAAAATTCTATTTATTATGAAAATAGATATTAAGGGACACTAGAAGAAGGAAGATTCCTTCCAGTGTCTTCATTTAATTCTTCAATTAATCATATTTCCTTCCAGCCTGCCTAATATGTATAGGAGGTCATAGTTATAATTAGAATGTATATGCCTTTGTGTGTGGGCCTCAGACTTTTCACAGTGGAGGAGTCTCCCTGTGCCTGTCGAGGCCAGAGGAGCCTGTGGATTCTGGATCCCATCCCTTCTCACCTTCTCAAGGTCTTTTCTCCTGAAGTTGTATTCTCTTTCTCCTGAATCATCCATTTCTTTCTCTCAACTCGATTACTCGCATCAGCTTATAATATGCTCTTGTATCTCTAATCTTAAAAATTCCTATTTTGGCTTCAACATCCCCTTTAATCACTACCTCATTTAGAGTCTGCCCTTCACAGCAACACCTGTTGAAAAAAGTGTTTCTCAGTGCTGTCTACACATACTCCCCCCATGCTTCCTCCTAAACCCATTCTAGATGGCCTTCCATTCCCATCTCTCCACTGAGACTGCATTTGTCAAATTCCCAGGACCTCTGTGATGCCAAATTCTAGTCATTTTGTCCTTTTCTTTTCTTGACCTCTCAGTTAAGACTGTTGACCGGTCCCTTATTGTTTTTCCCTTCATGGTTTCTATTACTACACATTCACTGATTATTTCTTCTATGTCACTGGCTCTCTCTTTTCCCTTCTTGTGGCTGGTCCCCATTCTACTGTCTACCTCTAAGTATTTGAGTTCACTAAGCTCAGTCCTCGTTAAGCTCTCTAGCCACACTCTCGTCGGGTCATCGCATGCATTCTCATCTATAGGATGACAATGCCCATTTCCAGTGCTGACTTCTCAGAAGTCCAGACTCAAACTCATGATCTATTTACCATTTCCACTAATGTGTTTACTAGTTTATCAACTTTAACAGGGACAAAGTAGCACTCTTTATTTATGTACGTGTCACACCAAGCCCAACGTGTCCTTCTCCAGGCTCCATCTTAGTAAATGGCATTAATTCTCTAAATTTTTTAAGCCAATTTGCAAATCTGCCCTTGATTTCTTTCTTTCCGTGATACCCAACATCCAATCTATTACCAATCCTGTTACTTTTACCTCAAAACATTTCCTAAATTGGTCTACTTTTCCATCTCTATTTCTACCTTCCTAGAAGAAGCTGCCATCTTCCCCGGCCTGAACCACCTCAATAACCCACTAGTGGGATGGCCTGCTTCTCTCCCTGCTTATGGTAAATTCTCCTCACAGAAAACAGGGCAATCCTTCAAAGTGTAAATCAGATCACAACTTTTGCTTCAAAATCATCATAAATATAAACTCTTTATCAAAGCTTACATAGTCCTACAAATTGACTTGCACACCTCTCTAATGTCATCATCTTCTGCTCGTCTCTTTCTCATGCGTTCCCCTTTCTTTTCTTCAGGCATGCTCTTGGAATGCTCTTCTCTCTTCTTTTAATGAGATTGGCTTCTTCTCATCATCCAAATTCCGTGTCCTTTCTTCAGAGACGCATTCTCAGATCATCCAATCTAGAGAAGTCACCAGACACTCCCCATCACCTCACTTCATCTTAGTGATCTGTATAGCACTTGCTACTGATTGGTATTTTGTTTAATGGTGTGTTTGTTTTCTTTCTACCACCGTTACTCTATTTGTTCGTTTTCACATCCCAGAAGCCTTAAACAGTGCCTGAAGAGTAGGCACTCAAATATGTGTTGAATGAATGTTCTAGACTAGATTTCACTTAAACATTTCCCCATGTGATTGCATGTTCCACAAAACTATCTTTAAAAAATAATAATTAATCTAATTGATATACCATCTCATATTTTTTCGACATTCAGGTCATTTCCTTTTTTTCTCCTTTCCACCTCCCTTGATCCCCTTCCTCCCTCACTCCCTCCTGTCTTTCTTTGCTTTTTTTAATCCCCCTGTACCTTCCTTCCTTTGTTTTCTTTTGTTTTTCATTAATAGATAACACTGATATGAACATCTTTAGGCATGCACTTTTACTCTTCCTTTTAGTTATTTTCTGGGAATAATTTACCAGGTAATGGAAATCAGATCAAAGGGTAAGACACATCCTATGATCCTTAAAATCTGTTTTCTCTCTCTCCATCCCTTGAGTCATTAATTACCAAAAACGAGAGAAGGCACAGTGCTATGCACAGATAGATAGAGACGTTTCCAAGAGTAGTAGAGTGGACAGTGAACACTTTCCAGTAAGTAGTAGAAGAATTAGTCAGTGTATGTGAAAGACTTGAATGAGGCACCTGGACTACACATAGCCTCATAAATTGCACGCTGGGACCTTTGTTTTCCTTTTTTTGGTTTGTTTGTTTAGTTTTTGTATGCATATGTATGTATGTATTTGCATGCATATATATTTCTCTATGTTCTACTGGGATTTTCATTGTATAAAACTCTAAGGCTTTTATATTTGAGTGTGTTGAACTTTTTCTTAGTGATTTACGGTTTCTATTTTTTCAAACTTTAGAAAGTTATTGCACCTTTGAAAATCTGATAGTCCATTTTTAGCTAGTTTTTCTATTATTTGAAAGTCATAGTTAACTCGTTAAGCAAGCTGAAGCTTATTTTGATATATGATAGTGAACTGTAAGTTAGGTAAGCTTTTTCAAAATAATTTCCTTTGCTCTATTTAATATTACATTTTATTTTCAAAGAAGTTACTTTTATCTTTCCTAAAATTAGCTTTCATGTTTATATTAGCAATTACTCACTAAGTCCTTCCCTTATTAACAAAAATTATGTAAATTATTTAATCGTTATATTGCCATATACTTTTCTATAACTGTTTAGATACAGTCGTAAAATTGGGAAATAGTGGACAATATTTTGATTACCTTAGTATTTGTGTTCTCATTATTGGTCTAATAGCATTTTAAGGAGGAGTCAAACTTCAGGGACTCATTTTATTTTCTGAATCTTTACTAAACTCTTCATTACTGCATTTGACTATTTATCTGAAATAAAATCTATGATGAATAATAGATGTTTGTCCTTTAAAAGTTAACACATGATATAGCTTATACATGAGTTTAAAAAAAATTATGGCTCATATTTTGAAATGAAAAGAAGTAAATATCAATATTAGTATTTCATACATTGCAAAAAAAAAAAAGAAGCAGATACTGTGGATTGATGTGTATATATAAGCTTTTATGTTAATTGATGTATATAAATCATAAAATTTCCATCATATCTCTATTTATCAAAAATTATCAGAATGCTTTAAAAATGATGTAGATTGATACTAAACCTCACATATAAGTGCATTATCATCCCAGGATTTTAAAAAATTGCTACCAGCATATACATATATTAAATTCTTACCACGTGTCTTATTTCATTATGACAATTGCTCTAAGAGGTATATATTAAAGATATTATTATTATCACTCATTTCATAGAAAAGGAAACCAGGGCCCAGAGATTACATGACTAGGTGAGGTTAAGTGGCAGAAGCTGGATTCACACACCAGCCCCGTCTAACTGCAGGGCCACTGGGATACTGTGCCTGATTTGGTTGATTTGAGTAGCTCTCTTGTCTCATGAAAGCTGTAACTCTCAAAGATCTCCTCTAGATTTTTATAAAAATTTAAATCCCAAGTTTAATCCTGTGGGTTGAGAGAGTAAGATGCCTCCCTAATGCCACATTACAGTCTCTGCTGTGCTACGAAGTCAAGAAGTAAGGCAGGGATTTCATTTGTGAATTCTTCCCTACCCTCAATAGTCCACTCCACTAGAGAAAAGATCTGTGGATAATTTGTATTCTTTGTCCCGGTGGCTACCTCTGTCCTGTGTCCCTTGGGTTCTTCATTTTTGGTAGTAATATTTTCTGTGAATAGAAGGGGTCCTACCTGGATGTAATCACTATACAGCGCATATAAACGGACCTTAACCCGGCACTGTGCCTACCCTTTCCTTTATGCCTCAAAGCACTGATACATAAATTAGCTTCTTTCATGATCAGCAATTTTAATTCACAGGGACTCTTCTTTTTCTCTACAGAAACCAGTTTCCTTTAATCAAATAGCATAAATTATGTGAAAGGGAAGAAACTTAAGTATTGACTGGGCGCCTACTATAAATGTGACAGCATCTAGCGCAGTTTCCAGAACACAGCAAGCACTCCATAATTTTTCCTTTTTCTTGTCTTCCTCCTTTACCTCTCTACTCTGCATGTCTGAGGTTTTGTTCACTGTTGCTCACCTGTGTCAACAGATGGCAAAATCTAGAAACAGCAGCTACCGCTTGGAAAGGGTAGAGACTGGCTGTTTATGTTGACAAGTCCTATCAGAGAATGGATGTGTGCAGCCCTGCACTTCTTTGGTGACTTTAGATGACAGCGGGTGCCTGCACCCTCCCTTCCTCCTCTCAGTCTCTGGTCTCCCTCTACCTGTCCCCAGTGTTCATTGAGCAGAGAAGAGTTCCCACAAGCAACTGTCTTAAAGAGATTTATTATATCTTGTTTGCAAAGCTTTTTCAATTCCTCAAACAAAAAGAAATATAAATACAGCACATCCACTTTTGTTTCATGTTTTATTACCATGAGAACTTTTCATGAACAAAGCCTTTCTGAATAGCTCGGAAGGTGAAGTACGCAGTGATTCTAAGGCTGAGTGGTTAGAATGTTCTAATCTCTGCACAAACCAGGGTGAGGAGTGAGGGCAGGAGCCTCCCTGTTGTTTTTTTATTGACCTTTACTGACAAATGGTTTCTGTAAAGACAACACAAATGCAAATTGTCTCTGGTAGAATTCTTCTCTCTGACGCTTTGGTCCCTACATACAGATATAAAGTGCTTTGAAAAGTAATTCTTTCAAAGCATTGTACTTTCGTTTAATTCACTGTAGTTGGAACATTGATAATCACAGTGAATATTCCTTTTTAAAAAAACATCTAAATATTCCTCTTGGGCCCTTCCCTTTGCATTAATAGATTCATCTGTTTATTACACTTTTATATGGATGTTTGTAAGTAACCGATGTTCCTTTTCGTTAAAGTAATACATGATAATACGTGCATATGTAGATTAAGTTAAATGATCTCAATACTCATTGCGGGTCCTCAGATGGAATATCTTCAGTTCACTGATACGCTAGTGTCAATGAATGCTCGGATCCCCTAGCCATTAAATACTTGCAGATGGACTAGTTGTAAAAAAAATGTTACTATGCCTTGTTAGTTTCAACCAGTTAACAAAAACAAATTGCAGAGGCACTGGGAAGAATAATGCTTATCTGGTTAACCTTATTGCTAACATCCGTGTCTGAGTACAACTCTTGTTGGTGTTGCTAATGTGTCTTAGGTCTTCATTTCTTCTCATTCCCACGCTTCGCGTGGGTGCAGGTGATCTCCCCTTTCTTGTGGCTCCTGAATCTATGTTTTCAAGACAGATTTCTATATTACCAGTTTTCTTGGACTTATCAACTTGAACATCCATGGCCCTTCCCCTTATGTTCCAAATTTCACATCAACACCTACCCAGTTATTCAAGCCAGAATCCCTAGTGTCACCCATGGTACCTCTCCTTCATCCCTCCAATTAATCCATTCCGAAATTGTGTTGATTCTCTCTCCACAACACCTTTATGAACCCTTATCTTCTTCTTTGCCCTCACTGCCAGTACCCAAGTTTAGACCATCATCGTCTTCTGTCTGGATTATTTCAATAAACTCTTAACCGGTTTTCTAGTATTTGGTTTTTCTAAAGCTGCTTCAGAGCTCCTGGATTCATCTAATGAGCTCAGTCTTGATCATGTTACTCTGATTTTTACAAACATCCAAAGAGTCCTTGCTGCCTACATAGTAAAGCTCCAACTCCGTAGACTTAAAATCTGGAGCCAGCTTACAAGTCTTATATTGAAATATTCACAGCTGCTCCTTACCTGCACCCCTCACCCCAACACACATCATTGCAAGCTATCTTCTACTTATAGTGGACTAATCTCTAGTCCTCAAACAAAAATGTTTTATGTCTATATGCTGCTTACCCTACCTGGTGATAGAGTATAGTATTTAAAAGCCCAGGCTTTCAAGTCATGCAGAGCTGGAACAGAATACAGTTTTGCCCATGACTAGCTATGAGGCCCTGGCTAAATTACTTTACCTTTCTGGGCCTCAGTTTGGTTTTTTTTTTTGGTGGGGAGATTGGCCCTGAGCAAACATCTGTGCCAATCTTCCTCTATTTTATATGTGAGATGCTGCCACAGCATGGCTTAATGAGTGGTACATAGATCTGCACCCAGGATCCGAACCTGCAAACTCTGGACCACCGAAGCAGAGTGCGCGAACTTAACCACTACGCCACAGGGCCAGCCCCTGGGCCTCAGTTTTTTAATCTGAAAAATGGGGATTTAAAACAAGTTTAACTTATTAGGTTGTTGTGAAGAATGATCCTCAAGTGCTCAGTACAGTACCTTATTAATGGTAAACTTTTAATATATTAGCTTGTATTACCCAGAATGCACCTGTTCTTACACCTGAATTCTGAAATTCCAGCCGTCCTTAAAGTTACAGCTGAGCTGTAACCTTTCCTGTATAGCTTTCCTTGACCTAGACATCTCCCGGCTCTGCCCCCACGAAGTCATTATTAATCATCCTTTTAGCTAACTTCTCAGAGCATTTTGTAATCATGCTATTATAGCGTGTATCTCAATCTACTGTTATTTATGGATCTGTTTCTCCCACTGGAACGTGACTGCTCGCAGGCAGGGGCAATGGCTTGCTCATTTTGTATCCTGGGACCTAGCGCAGATCCTGGCCTATAATAGGCATTCAGTAATTGTTCACCAAACTGAATTTGTTAGATACTTTAAACATCCTATTTCCCTCCTTGTTACACTATTTACAGATGATTGTGCTTAAAATTGAAAAGATAAGCCAGTGATAGCATTTTCTAATCTCTCATTTTTATGAAATTAACTTAAGTTGGAACCATCAGTATGATATCCAGTCTCTGAAAACCAGACTTAGTAATAAATGAATCTTAAAAACAAACAAAAAAGGAAGCATTCGATATCTTTCGTTCTAAAATTGTAGGTCTGTTGGCACAGTGAGGTCAGCATAGTTACATCATTGCATTAGGAGGAGTTCATGAATTCATTAGCCACTCAGACAATATGATTTGGGGTTTCACTCTAGTCATCAACAGATGTTCAAACATCAGAGAATGGCTACAGTGTTCTAGACACAAAAAGCAAGTGCCTAGTGCAACCCTTAGCTATTCTAAGAAACATCTTCAACAAAAAATACATTTGGCTAAGCACACAGGGACACTGTGTCACGCCAGAGTCACCAATAATATTTACGAAGGAGTAGATTAGCTTTTCTCCCCACTAGAAAGGCAGTTAGTATACAAAGGAAAGTGTGAGAGGTGCCTGCTAGGACTGGATCCTTTAATGCTTGCTCTAGGACATTTATTTATTTATTGTTTTGGTGAGGAAGATTAGCCCTGAGCTAACATCCGTTGCCAATCCTCCTCCTTTTGCTGAGGAAGATTGGCCCTGGGCTAACATCCATGCCCATCTTCCTCTACTTTATACATGAGACACTTGCCACAGCATGGCTTGATAAGCGGTGCGTAGGTCCACACCTGGGATCTGAACCTGTGAACTCTGGCCCGCCAAAGCAGAGCCCGTGAACTTAACCACTACACCACTGGGTTGGCCCCTAGGACATTGTTTTTTTAATTGACACATTTCACGTTTATAAAATGAACTGGATTTCCAGTTTCTCTTGAAAAATCAGACCTATCGGTTGGCTGCTTTTTCACAGAGCAAAGCTTAGTGGCAGCTGATAAACAATTACCTGCTTAAGGAAGGCTGTCATTCTGCCAGTTCCCATTAGTCAATACACGGTCCCCTTCACCCAAATGTATCTCCTCACTCGATTCTGTAGGGCAGTCATTTGTGCTTTTAATCTCTTGCTCCAAGGCTTGGTTCCCAAACCTGCAGAATTGGTAGAGCAGCAATTAGCTTGTGAGCTTTTTGTAAGGACTAAATGTGATTTATGTGAAGTGCCTCACCGAGTTCTTGATGTCACCGTAAGTTCTCAGTCAACGGTGCGGACTATTTCTTCAGTTCACTTTCAAAACCTTTGTTTATTGAGCTTCTACTATGTGGCAGGTACTGGGCTCGACATAGAGATAGAATGGTGAGCAGTACAGGCGTGGTCCCTGCCTGCACAGTGTTTATGGTTTAGCATCCAAGGAAGTGTCGGTTATCATCCTACTAGCCACGTGGCTTTTGTTTGTGTTATGGAACAAAGAGGGAGAAGTCATTAGGTTCTTTTGAGAATTGCTACATTGGACTGAAAACACAAAAGCAACAGACAGCTTTGTAAAAAGGCATTTGAAACTGAACATTCCAGACAGCTCTTCATTCTCACCCCTCCCATGAAGCTGCTCCTCCTCCAGAACTCCCTAACTTAGTATATGACCTTGTTATCCACTCCGTTGCTCAAGCCAAAAAGCTAGAAATATTTTGATTCCTCTCCATCCTCTCCTCTATCCCCCACCATGTTTAATTCTTCAGGAAATTCTGTCAGCTCCTCTTGCAAAGCATTCCATAGGTCTGTCCGTCTCCCCAGCTCTGTACTGCTTCCAGCCAGTCTGGTCCTAGCCACCATCACCTCTCTGTTGGATGACGGCACAGCCTCCTGACTGCTCCCTCTGCTTCCACTCCACCAAACATTTTCTGTAAAGGGCCAGACAGTAAATATTTTAGGTGTTATGAGCCATACAGTCTCTGTCACAACTGCTCAATTCTGCCCTCATAGCACAAAAGCAGCCATAGACAATTGAAACCACTGGGCCTGGCTGTGCCCCAATCAGACTTTATTGACAAAAACAGGCTGCAGGCTGGATTTGGACCACGGGCCATTGTTTATAGTTAGACCCACTTAACTTAAACCCCTTCAGTGGTTTCGCAAAACACTAAGAATCACCCTCAGCTCTCCTGGTCGTGTTCTACATTGCCCTCTTGATCGCACGCCCCTTTTACCCCAGCTACGCCATCCTTCTGATTTTCAGGCACGCCAGCTGATTCCCCCCACAGGGCCTTTGCACCAATTGCCTTGAATTCTCCTCTCCCATCTTAGCATGGCCTGACCACAATTCAGACTCACCCCGAATGACTATTTAAAGTCATTCATTGCAATCTTTTATGATCTTTTCGGTACTTACCATCATCAGAAAATATCTTATTTACTAATTTGGTTAATTTTATATGGTGGTCTGTGTTTACATACTAGTTTGTAATCTGGCAGCAAAGAGTAAGGCTATTATTTCACTGCTCTATCCCCAGAACCTGCCCAGTCCCAGGCACAGAGCAGGCCTCAAAAAATACTTTTTGGAAGGAAAAATAAATACTCTCAATCAGTATAAACCACAGCACCACTTTAAGCCTGCAGTCCTTAAAGGCCAACAGATCCTCATCGGTCAGTGCAGGCCATGGCTTTATTCTGCCTCCTTGACCAAAAACTGCCAAGTGTGGCTGGCTTAAAAAGGTGGAGTTGTAAAATCCCTTTCAACCAGAAAGAATGTAAATTTCAGGACAAAGAGTAAAATCCATGTAACCAAAGAGCCTGTATCATTACTAAGTTTACACTGATTTCTGCTGTGTGACTGGTCTTGGTCTCCCTGTGGCCCTTTGCCCGTGCTTAATGTCTGGAGGGAGGTACTTACACAAGAGATTCCTAATAAAGAGACACTTTACAAAACAAGCGTTATGTGTGGGTGTTAATATTTTTCTTTTTGTCTAAAGTATGAAAGCCAGAAGATCCAAACTACATCTCCCAAATGTACTCCTTGACTTCAAAGGGACACAAAAATCCTTTGTCCAATAAGCCATCCTGATTCTTCATTGGAAAAATATAACCATTGTTGTTATAGGAGGATAAGAAATAATTTAATACAAATGTTAGTCAGTATATTAGTCTGCTCCAGCTCTCATAATGGAATACCACAGACTGGGAGGCTTCAACAACACAAAATTCACTTTCTCACGGTTCTGGAGGCTGGAAGTCCAAGATCAAGGTGCCAGCAGAGTTGGTTTCTGGGGAGGCCTTTCTTCCTGGCTTGTAAAAGGCCACCTTCTCACTTTGACCTCACATGGTCTTTCTTCTGTGCATGTGGAGAGAGACCTCTGGTTTCTCTTCCTCTCCGTGTAAGGACACCAGTCCTGTCAGATTCAGGCCCCACCTTTATGACTTCGTTTAACCTTAGTTACCTCCTTAAAGGCCTTATCTCCAAATACAGCCACCTTGGGGGTTAGGGCTTCAATATATGAATTTGAGAGGAACACGATTCAGTCCATAATAGTCAGGGACCTTCAAATGCTGCGATTTGATATAATATAGACGTCTTCGTTGATTATATGATCTTTATTGATTAAAGACTTCTTTATTGATTATATGTATATATTTCTCCTTTAATCTCCCTTGGGAAGTCTATGTCTTACTCTTTTTATCTTATTGGCTCTAATATTTTACAACCAGTCTCAATCTTGCAACTCTTAATAAATCGGGGATCAGAGCTTCCAAATAAATGAGTACTACATGTGAAATTCACTCTCTCAGTGAGACTGGAGAACAAAGGAAAACCCTCTCTGTGGGGCCTTTATCACACGTGGTAACAACACAAAGGCACCCACTGGGGATTGTGTCCCTTGGGTTAAGAATGAAGCTGTTTACCACCGAATGGCCCCCTTCCTGCCAGTTCTCACATGCTTGGCCCTTTCAAGGCACCTCTCCCTAGAGAGTTATTTATTTTCTATTCCTTCATTTTCACTCAAGTTTATTTCAGAGTATTTGTGATCTTCCCTTAGGAAGATTTTAGATCTGGCGCTTGAATGATCAAGGAGCTATTCTTTAATTATTTGACTTTTAAAAAATAATAAGTTTTTGTTTATGAAGGAAACTTTGCTGAGTGTGTACCATGTACAAATCACAATGTTAAGTAGCTTTTATGAATATTTCCATTTAATCTTGTCAAAATCCCTAAGAGGGAGGTATTGTTCTTATCTTCTTTTTATAGATGAGTAAACTAAGGTTTGGAATGGACACGTAAAACAAACAAAAAAGTTAGTAAGCTTGGGGCTTGATTCCAGCTCTATCCAATTTCAAGGCTGAGCCTCTTTGCATTTAATGTGAAAGTTGTTGCTCATTCATTAGTCATTCTTAGAGGAACTGGACTCAAGCCCATTGTCATTATAATTTAAAGTGTCAGCATATAGGCAAAATATTTTCTATGCAACATTTGATTCTTCATGATCCGAATTCCAACGTGAAGTTCAATCCAGTCCAAGATTTATTAGGCGTCTACCACTTGGAAGACACTGTTAGGTGGGCAGTATGGATGGACAGAGTCCTGCTCTTCTGATCAGTAACAGGTTGACAGTGGTTCTGACATAAGCGCAACTAACAAAGTACCCTGGGACATTAGAAATAGCTTCTGCTAAGAGAACTGAAAGAACTGAGGAGTAATTTCAGCTAAAAGTAAGGCAGGATATCATTTCTTATAAGAGTCTGGGTTTGAGTCGTAGCTCTGTCACTTATAAGTTGTGTGATTGAACAAGTTTCTCTAAAGCACCGTTTCCTCCTCTATAAAATAAGGATAAAGATGGTCCCTAGTTTCTAAGTCTGCTGTGAGAATTAAAAGACATAATGCATGAATAGTATTGAATATTGTGCCTAGCACATAGTAAGTATTCAATAAATGTTACAAATGTTGTTACTGTTACTGGTAACCCTTAAGAAAATCACTAGATTGAAAACAAAGTCAACTAGTCTGCCCATATTGAAGAAAATAAGGTCACAGGTTTAGAGTTGACAGATTTATGTGTATATTTTGGATCTGTCACATATTAGCCATGTGACTTTATTCATGTTTTCAACTTTTCTAAGCCTCAGTTTCTTCATTTCTTAAATGGGAATAATGAAGACATCTACCTTGTAGCTCATTGTAGGTACAATAGTAGCATCAGATATTTACATTGTAATTACAGTGTGCCAGGAATTTTTCTAAGGGCTCTCTGTGTATTGTTTCATATAATCCCCATAACAACTCTGCTAAGTCTTATAATTATCACCATTTTATATATGAGAACACTGAACACACAGAAGGTAAATAAGTTCCCAAGTTCATCAGCATATATGTGGTAGAGCCAGGATTTGAACCCTGGCATTCTGCATTCTTTTTGTGTGTGTCTGTGTGTGTGTGAGGAAGATTAGTCCTGAACTAACATCCGTTGCCAATCCTCCTCTTTTTTTTTTTTTTGCTGAGGAAGACTGGCCTTGGGCTAACATCCGTGCCCATCTTCCTCTACTTTATATGGGACACCCACCGCAGCATAGCTTGACAAGTGGTGCATTGGTCCACACCCAGGATCTGAATCTGCGAACCCCAGCCTGCCAAAGTGGAGCACGCGAACTTAACCACTACACCACTGGGCCGGCCCCTTCTGTGCTCCTTAACATTAGGTTATACTTTTCTCATTTGTTACATAAGTCTATCAGGGGCAGGCCCCGTGGCTTAGCGGTTAAGTGCGCACACTCTGCTACTGGTGGCCCGGGTTCGGATCCCGGGCATGCAGTGACGCACCACTTGTCAGGGTATACTGAAGCGGTGTCCCACATACAGCAACTAGAAGGTTGTGCAACTATGACATACAACTATATACTGGGGCTTTGAGGAGAAAAAAGGGAAAAAAAAGGAGGAGGATTGGCAATAGATGTTAGCTCAGGGCTGATCTTCCTCACACACACGAAAAATAAGTCTATGAAACCTTTAGCAGAGTGCCTAGTGCAGTGTAAACATTCTAAATGTTCCCAGTTATTGTTATAAATAGTAACATATGGGAAAATAGCTCCTCAGAAGAGTAGCATATGAGATGTACTTTGAAGAATATGTGTCAGCAAGTAAATAGTTAAGCAAACCCAGGCCTTGGAATTTTTGCATTTAGACATTCTAGACAGAGTAAATAGCTTGTGCAAAGATACAAAGGCAAGAAGATACAGGACATATTTGGAGAATAGCGAGGGTTGAATTTGGCTGGAATATAGGATGGGGGAGGAGGTCTGGGACAATAAGCCTGAAAAAAGTTGGCTGGGATTAAACTTTGGAGTGGTTTAAATACAATGAAAGGGTAAGTCACTTACTGATTTTGAGTAGAAAGAGACATTCAGTAATTTTCATGGCACCTTGAAATGGGTTGCAGGAAGCAGAGTCTGGAAAAGGGGAGAAGGCTATTGAATTAGTTCATGTGACAAATGATGAGGTCCTGAAGTAGACCAAGTGGTCATGAGACCACATCAGGACAGAAACTCAGCCTCTGTCTGTTTATTTGCATCTTTGATTATTACCAATTTTTATTGCTAGAATCCTCATGTTTTCAAGCCAGTCCAGTGTGTAATTTTTTGTTCTTCAACTTGTTTAATTTACCCCCAGAACAGAAGCTCTTGGTGGCTAAGTAGAAATGATGGTTTAAGCCATTTTTCTTGCCGGGACATTTATATGTGTAATGATTTCCAGCCTTTATCTCCAGCAGAGGAATGGAGAGCAGTTCATTTCTCTGTGCTTGATTGCACAGCCTTCTCTGGTTGCACCATGGCACCACCATAGTTTATTTATTTATTCATTTTTTGTGAGGAAGATCAGCCCTGAGCTAACATCCATGCTAATCCTCCTCTTTTTGCTGAGGAAGACCGGCTCTGGGCTAACATCTATTGCCAATCCTCCTCCTTTTTTTTTTTTTTACCCCCAAAGCCCCGGTAGATAGTTGTATGTCATAGTTGCACATCCTTCTAGTTGCTGTTTGTGGGACGCGGCCTCAGCATGGCCGGAGAAGAGGTGCGTTGGTGCGCGCCCCCGGGATCCGAACCCGGGCCACCAGTAGCAGAGCGCGCGCACTTAACCACTAAGCCATGGGGCGGGTCCCACCATAGTTTAAAAGAAGCTTGTTTTTTAAAAGAGCTCCTAATGACTCTACTGGGTAAAAAATGTAGGCAATCTGGCATGAGGACAAGTAGGGGACATTTGTACTTACATGGAGTCTTTTTCACATCCTAGGACTCACAATGCTGCCTGATTGTTAATAAGCGTTGGACACACAGACAGCTTTTTCTGCCTGGACGGTTGGTCCTGGTGAAGACTTAGAAAAATCCAATCTCCTGCCTTAAAGCACTAACTTTCGGGCACTGGCTCGTTTGGTGACTTCATTTTTATTAGCAGAATAAGTGGCTTATAAATCTTCCAAGATGTAAGAATCATGAAACAAATTATGCTAAAGCAAACCAATGGACTACCGGGTTACCAATTGTAAAGTGAGATATATGAACAGCAGTAATGCCTCAAATGTATGTAAATGAGAAATTCTGAGTAATAATCATTTTTAGAAAAACAAAAAGTGTATATTTTTATACTAATGAATGAGTAAATAAAGATGTATGTATAAAAATGGAGGAAAATAGAGTTATATAATTGGTTGATATTTTGGCAGATATTTAATTCTGCATTAATAAAACCAGCTAATGTTTCTTGAGTACTTTATAAAAGGTTTCAAGCTCCATGATAAATGCTTTGCATATATATAATATGAATTTATAAATTATATGTTTTTATTTTGTACATTTGGTGTTTATATGTTTTCTATATTTATTTTGTTTACATATATTCGTATATTTAAATATAAACAATAATTTATCAGGCAAAAGGCCACCTAAAGTCTCAGAAGAGCAAGTGGCACCAGAAAATTGTCCTTCTTCTGACAGATTGGAGGTCTACCTCTATGTCACTTCCATTCTTATTTTTAATCCATGGGTACAATTTAGGTCATCAGGCTTTTTCTACGGAGGATTAGAGGAGGAAATACCCCTACTGGGCACATCTGAATGAAAAGCCATTAAGCAGTACTTGAAGTTTGGTGAAGCCCTGCTACTCCAGGATAGCTCGGATGCTCCCAAGAATCCTGAGAAGGTGTACCTATTTCCTCTGGCTGAGTCTGATACCTGCAGAAGTCCACTTTTTTCTAACCATGTATGTATTTTGGATTTTTTCAGCTCAGATCCTATACTCTCAGAATTACAAAATTTGATATCATCTCCCCAGAATTCAGCTGTCTGGAAACCTCATCTATCTTTAACACAACTAGTAATCAAAAACAGTAATAACTATAAATGCTTGTCTATATTACTATAAGGAAATGACGTTTATTTCTATTACACTATATGACTATATTAATATTCACCAAAATTCTATGCACAATTTTATGGGTGATGAGTCTGAGGTTCAGAGAATCTCTGAATAGGCAAAAGAACAAAAATAAATTCAGGTACTAAAGTTGATGCCTGGTATCTTGAATTTATAACATCGCCCAAGGCTGCTTGTGTTTTTGTTTTTAAACACAGCCAACAAAATTTGGTTCTTTAATCTTTAAGCTCTCAGGGAAAGAAAAGAGCACAGGTCAGAGGAGAGTCTGTTATTTGCAGGCTAATAGCAGATGTGAGAAATATGATCGTTAGCAATAAAAGAGGAGAGTACAAAAGGCCATAAAGATCAAACATAAGAGCTGAAACCTCCACGTGGGTCTGGAGTGGTGAGGGAGGGATGAGTGTTCTTTTCCTCCTGGTGGACACTAAGGGAAGGACTTGGCCACAGCAAAGACAGTCACTAGTCCTTATAGTGACGATGCAGAGACTGCAAGCCAAGACTTTGTTACTCTCTGTTTAATGAATCAAGGAGTGTTTCATCAAACGGAATCTAACAAAATCCAAAAGTTTGGGAATCCAAAGGAATAGGTCTTGAGTTGTCCACATCATTTCAAGACAGTTTTAGTCTTCATTTTCCTGCACTGGCAAATATCTTGGTGATGTGCTGGCCTCACATCATTGGTAAGTGTTTGTTAGTGTAAATCTAAGTGTCATTCCCTAAGGTTTGTCTGTCTGTGTGTGTTTTCCATAGGATCTGTTGTTCAGGGAGCACTCAATGGGCCTGTAATAGGGGCTAAGGGCAGACCTCATTTTCAAAGAGGATTTCCATTTAAACATTGATGCTCTGTCCACGTGAGGATTTGTGTACAGTCAGAGTTAGCTTGACAGGATTGAAAAACGTCCATCATAAAATCTAAAATTTTTATCCCATTGCAAGATCTTAGTGAACTATGATTAATTTTATATAATAAATACTGTAACTATTTTTGTCAGGAGCACAGTTATTTTGCTTTGAAACAGTATAGATGGGTTTAATATGTTTAAAATATATAACAACTTTTGGAGAATTGTTTTGGATTTTTATTCATTTTTTAATACAACTGGCCTTTGAGAGTCTTTGGCAATTCATTGATAAATATCATAGAACGTTTCTTCAGTGAATTTTTAAGAATCTGATCATGTTCTTAATAGTGTCGTACAAGGGGTGAAATTGGAACCTGGGGGCTCCTTATCATAGACATGGTGTCCCCTGTCATCACGTAATGTGGCATGCCAAGCTGGAGAAGACTTGTTTGTTTTCCTTTGCCAAGCAGAGTTGGGAAAAAATTTCATTAGCCATCCCAGGTCCTCTCTTTGATATCTTCAGCTACCTTTTGGAGACAGGCCAATTCCCTGTGTTGGCTCATTTAATTGTCTTTTTTTCTTTGAAAAACAAATGAGGCAACTTGCTTTAAAAAAAAAAAAGAAAGAGAAAGAAAGAAAGAGGAAAACAGCTGGATGCTGCAGAGAAGGGGTATTGAATTCAAGCTTTGATTAACCTTGGAAAAATGCCAGCCTCCATAGAGCATAATTTTCGGTTCTATTTTTCAAGGCTGAGCCTTTTGGAGAAGAACATCACTACGAGGTTAAGGGCTTCATGGGCCTTTTGGTAGCTCTGGAGAATTCACAAGGAAATCAGAGCCAACTCGAATGTAATACCCTAGACCAAAAACAAAAGAAAGAAGATAAATCCTCTAGACAGATTCCCTACATTCATTAGGATATTTGGTGCTATGGAACATTCTCAAATAAGTACTGAGAGTAGCATTCGACTGTCCAATCAGGTAGCTTATCCATGAATTATTTTCTCCGATAATGGAGAGACAATAAGGATAATCTGCTAATCCGGGTTTCTGTCTTAACCTCAACTTCATCTCATCAGTGAACAGAAGAGATTTTTAAAATTTCTGGGCTATAAGTTTCCTTTGAGATCAAAGTCTTATGCCTGCAATTTATTGTGAGATACACAGATTACAATTAAAAAAAGCATTTCTCCTCCATATACACACCCACTCAAGTACTGTTACTCAAGTACCATCAGCAATTTTTGTATCTTTATAACAGATTAACCAACCTTCTACATGAAAGCTATTTCAAATTAAATGCATAATAAAAGATTTATTTAGACAATGTGGGTGAGAGTGATGAAGAACGCTGGCTCAGCTCAAGTCAGATAGCCGTGGCTACAAGCCTGTCATGCCTCCTACAAGCTGTGCGATGCCGAGCAGGTCACCTAAAATCTCTAAGCATGTTTCCTTATCCATAGGAAAAAGGATCAATGGGTACTTTCCTCATAGTGTCGATGTGAGGATTCGTAAAATGATAATCTAAAGAATTAACACAGCAACTCATGTATTTATCACAGTAAGCACTCAGTAAGGTCGATTATGAGTACAATTATTATTCGAAACGTTTCTCACAGAGAGAAAGCTGAACATTGAGGATTGGGATAGTGTGTGGAATTCTAGGAGAATCAAAATTCAGTTCTATTTCAGGTTTTCAATGCTATTAGTCAAGAAGCCTTGTAATATGCCTATTATATGCCAAGCTTTTTGTGAGACATTTTTCTAAGCCATTAATATTCATATTTCCATAATTAATTTGCTTCTACCAAGAAAATAGCATAGGGATGATTAACAACTTAATAGATTAAAAAGGAAACACCTGGAGGAGGGCGTAACAGCGTTAAGTACAGGTCATCATTTCTTGAAGGACCAACTGAACAAATGTAGGATTGTATACAGCTGTGCTCATTCACTTACACAACAAGCATTTATTGAGTACCAACAATGCACTTTCTTGACCATGCTACGTAAATAAACCCTATTTTTCTCTCTCTTACCCTGCTTTACTTATTCTTCTCAGCGCTTATCATCCCCTGCTGTGTTGCATACTTATTTCTGTTTTGTTGTTGTTGTGTCTTCCCTCCTAAGACTGTAAGTTCCATGACGGCCAAACTTCATTTGTTGTTTCCCGTACACCTGGCACGTGGTAAATGCTCAGTAAATACTTCTTGAATAAATGAAGGAACAAATGAATGAAAATAAACTTGCTCCTTTTTTTTTTTTTTAATAATTTTATGTATTTATTTTTCCCCCAAAGCCCCAGCAGATAGTTGTAGGTCATAGCTGCACATCCTTCTAGTTGCCGTATGTGGGACGCGGCCTCAGCGTGGCCGGAGAAGCGGTGCGTCGGTGCGCGCCCGGGATCCGAACCCCGGCCGCCGGTAGTGGAGCACGCGCTCTTAACCACTAAGCCACGGGGCCGGCCCTAAACTTGCTCCTTGCCACAGAAGAGCTCAAGAATGAGTTGACTTATGAAGAAAGCAAGATCTCAGAGGGCATGATCCAGGATGGAGAGGGGGCTACCCTGCACCTTAGTTGCATCGAATAAATAAAATAAAAAAAAGCATCAGGGTATAATATGTACTTCTGAGCCAATAGTTCAGTGTTGGCCAGCCCTGCTTTTGTGACAGCTTAGGGTGTCTCTAGTTATCTTAAGGAACATGTTGCAATCCCACCAGAGTTCCGTAAACAATTCACTAAAAAATACAATACAATAGTATAAAATTATGTATGATCCACCTGGCTTGTGGGGAACAAAGAGAGAAGGTCACAGATAATGCAATATCAAAGTCACAATACACCGTTTGGCAGTGTGGTTTGATAGTGGCAAAGCCGTTGTCTTTAAATATTGTGGGCCTGTGTGTATCTATGTGTGTCTGCACATGTGTGTATGTGTGTGTTTAATTGAAGCTTTGAGCGAGACCTTCTATAATTTGGTCACCTTGACCACTGCTGTCACTTTGATTGTTAAGGTTAGGCGACCTGGATAGCAAATGGAGTTCATCTTGAGTGCTGTTTCTTTTCAGCAGTTTTGTGATGCCCAGACTCACATCTCATTCAGGCTCGGGTATCGATTGCACTGACCATTGATTCTAAACCAGTAACATTCATTCAATACTTAATTATAGCTCACAGGCTTTCTCTGAAGCTAGAAAGAAAACACTTTCTTGTGCGTTGCTGGGGGGAAATTATTTTCCTTTAGTTCAAATCTAGAGTGAATATTGCCCATCTCTATCAGTTTTCTGTATAGGTATTTTCTTGCACCACATAACAAATACATTACCCAACTCTACTGACAATTATAAAGTGAAACAAAGATTTCTCAGTTTTCTGGTGAATTAATCAAGGACATGAGGAAAATTCCTCACCTCTAGGAAAGAGTATATACTTATTACTTTTACCTTCTTATATAGTAAAAAAGTTATATGTGTTCATTTTAGAAAATTTAGAAAATAAAGTAATAAAATTTAAAAAAATAGACATATAATAAATGCCAGTCACAATTCTACTCTCTAAGAAACAGCACTTTGGCATTCATTCTAAAGCTGGAAGAAGTATACTTTTTAAAAAGTGTATATCGGATAAGTTTTTTGCAATGCAGTTATTATCAGAATTATTTTAAATATACTCTGTGCAAATATTTTTAATTTATATTTGGAGAAGTACTGAAATTATTTGAGTAATTAGGTAAGATAAAAAATTTTTTCATATAGTGATACCCTAACACCTAATTCAGCTGAACAAGTTTGTATTTTAGTCAGTTGGGATTTTTGCTGCAGGATGTCTGTTATGCACTTCCAGGTCTGAATGGACTGGGCACTCTGTACTGATCAACTCCATCCTAAGAAATCAGGCCCATATGAAGAGTTAGTTGTCCAGGATACCGTGAGAGGCTGCATAAATGATCTCATTGGGCCTTCCAGCTCTCGCGATTCATGATTATATCACAGTGCCTCCCCATATAAAAGGAACCCACAACTCATTGTAGAGACAGTGTTCTTCACCAACCCTACGGGTGAGGTCTGCTCTTCAAGATGGGCTGCAGTAATAAGAATAAGACACTTTTTTTCCAGCTGTCATTAATTGAGCACCTGCTAAGTGCCAATTATTGTGCTAAACTAAGCTCTGATTGTGGAAACAAGGTCTGATATCTGAGCTTTAGCCTTTTCATTATGCCAGAGGATTCTTGGAGGATGAGAGAAGAATCTGCAAGACAAAGATTTCAGGATTATTGTGACCATCCCATACTACTTCTAAGTTGTCCAAAAGTTTTTGGGAATGCAGATACACTGAGCGTCAATGGGGAAAGACTTGGTGTTGCGGGGAAGGTTCATTGGGACAACTACCAGGTTCTAGCCTGGGAAAGGCTCAAAGTCAACTGACAGAAAAAACGAATTTCGTGAAAGTGGCTTGTCCTTTAGGAACAAGACTATGGCCAGACCTACTTGTTAACGGCTGCCATTGTTAACTCCCTAACTCTTCCCCTCCCCCAGCAATGTGCAGTCCAGCTTCACAGTGTGCTGATAATAAATATATTTTTAGGTATGTAATGACCATCAGTCTTCAATTTCTTTTCTTTCTTTTTTTTTTTGTGAGGAAGATCAGCCCTGAGCTAACATCCATGCTAATCCTCCTCTTTTTGCTGAGGAAGACCGTCCCTGAGCTAACATCTATTGCCAATCCTCCTCCTTTTTTTCCCCAAAGCCCCAGTAGATAGTTGTATGTCATAGTTGCACAGCCTTCTAGTTGCTGTATGTAGGACGTGGCCTCAGCATGGCCGGACAAGCGGTGCATTGGTGCCCACCCGGGATCCGACCCCGGGCCGCCAGTAGCGGAGCACGTGCACTTAACTGCTAAGCCACGGGGCCAGCCCTCTTCAATTTCTTTATATCTGAGTGATTAATGTGTCTTGCAGTCTGATTCTATAATTATAAATTAAATCTTAGTGCTACCTACAGTCCCACTTTACATATTATTTGCCCTTATGTAACATTGTTCTGAAATACATATGTGTAACAAGCATGCCTTCTCTGTGGTGGCATCTGGCTAAAGCCAAGATAGCAGGTTAGGAGTGTGTCTCAAGAGAAAGCACCATATGATTGTATGGAAAAGGGTCTAGTTCTAGTGTCCAGTAGATAAGGTTTTCCTGCTGTTAAAAAAAAGAGAAAGAGCTATTTATACCTATAATCAGTTGTGCTTTGAACAAGTACAGCTCATGGAACATAATCAAGTACTTTATTTTTATTATCCACCACTCACTTTAAAATTTTCATACTAGGCATAGTCTTTCTATGACCCTGGATGGAAAATGGGCAGGGCCTGTGATTTTTCTGGTCAGTCTTAGGTAATAGAAAGTCCTGTGATCTCTTTAAATCACAGATAGTTACATTTTAGAAATTAGACTGTCTTGTCGCAGGGGGTGATCACAACTCTGAACTTGATTTAATGTTGGATTTTCTGCCACTCACAATGGAGGCCAGACTTTTGTAGTGTGTGTAGCAGGGACTCCTTGTCTTTTTCTCACCCTCCACTGTGGTTGGAGCATTGGAAAAGGAAGGGCAAAGGAGGCTAGAGGAGTTATTATCAGTTGAACTGGTACTGTTTCAAGATGGCTTCACGCTCTCTTCTCCTGTGGACTTCTTTTCTTTTTTGCCACAAGAGAAAAGAGTTTGAAGCTGAATTTTACCTTGTGGACATTTTTGAGGGTTCTTTAGAGGTGTTTCCATCAGCCCCTGGAGCTGTTACTCTCATGAACCAGGCAATGTCACTCCTTTGGTTGGCCACCCCTGCACTCCGCTGCTGGTTGTGTGGGAGGACCCTCCACATGGACTCTCATGGATAGATTCCCATTGCCCCTTCCAGGTGGTACTCTTGGGCACGAGTGCAAACACCCCTAGGCCAGCTTTTCCTCTCATGAGGCTTACATTTGAGGGTAAACACATATTCTTTGATCCGCTATTAGAGGGAATGCAGTTGCGCCAAGAACTCTTTTCCACTGTTTCAGTAAAGCAGCTCACCAGCCTCTCTGCTGCCTTCCAGATTTCCCTGGTGGGAGTCACTCTCAAGTCCATTGCCTCTAAGGTTCCGAGAGACCCACATCAAGCTCTCCCTCACTAGGCTTCAGTGGCAAGGACAGGCACCCTCTCATCCCTTCCCCTCGGTGAGGGTTATGGAGCAGATGTGACATACCACCCTCTGATTTTTCCCAAAGTCAGCTAAACAAAACCCTTCTCCTTTTCACTCTCAAACTTTTTATATCCTACCTCTTGTTTCAAGATCCTTGGGTGAGGGCACAAGGGTCATGAAACTGGTTTTCAGGAGTACACTGAAAACGTATATTTTGATCTGGTGTCTCTCTTTGCTTTGCAGCATCTATTAGATCTTCAGCCTTAGTTAAAATGTTAACATTAGCACTCTTCTGCTCATGATCATCTCATGATCTCATTAAATCCTAATAACGTTCATGTACGTAGCTGCACTCTTATCACTCTTTCTGATGTAAAGATAAAAACCAAGAAAAGTAACTGGCTCGAAGTCACACATCTGTTAAGAGGCAGAGCCAGTATTTGATCCTAAGTTTTTCTCACTCTAAAACCCAACTTCTTAATTATCAGTTTCATATTTACTAGCACACTTATTATAAATGTAACAGTTCTATAAATGAAGTTCTAAAGTAATGTCAGTACTGAGTAATTGTTTGCATGGCCTATACGTTGAATTTCCATATACTGAATATTCTTATAAAATACACAACCTAAATTTCTCTTGTCTTCAAGGCATTGCTACTTAAATCCATTATATTAACATTTTGAGGAAAAAAAGTGTATCTGTATATATGTACTCAGTAAGACACTTATATTAACTGAGACACTTAAGTCACTCAACTTAATCAATCAAGAAGAATCCTGACTAGGGCCGGCTCCGTGGCTTAGCGGTTAAGTGCGCGCGCTCTGATGCTGGCGGCCCGGGTTCGGATCCCGGGCACGCCTCAAGGCACCACTTCTCCGACCAACCCGAGGCCGAGTCCCACGTACAGCAACTAGAAGGATGTGAACCTATGACATACAACTATCTACTGGGGCTTTGGGGGGAAAAAATGAATAAATAAAATCTTTAAAAAAAAAAAAAAGAAGAATCCTGACTACCTTTAATGAGAATGTTATTTTCTGATAGAGGAATGTACATTTCATGAGCAGAATCTTAAAATCAATCAGCAGCTACTGGAACCAATTCCTGTATAATATTTTAAATAGCTAAACCTAGAGGTCTGTCACAGCGTAAATGCATTCTTGGTCAGAATGTATACCTTAGAGATTAGAAAAGGAGGAGAATTGTGGGAAAATCCTGCTCCGTGTAATGTTTCCAGCCTTCGAGGACTCCAGTTCTAAATTTATATCATTACCATTTCAGTTAAGGGAAATGAAATTCTCAGTGCTATTTATTAGTGAGTTCTTTCTTCTTAATTTCTCCCTGTCTCTAGAAAAAAGTACTTGAATGTCTTGGTTTGAAAATGACAAAATAGAAAATTACATTCTTTATTTGTAGTCCTGATTTATAACACTGAAAGAGCAGAGTTACTGTAAGGCTAGAACAGGGCACAAAGAAAAACAGTGATAATCATATGCTTCAGCTCTATAATTCATTTTCTTAGGAGATGTTTTGACATTAAAGTGGGAAGTATTTTCATTCTGCAAGATCAGGCAATACTTAAATCTAAGAAATTAAAATGAAGTATGGCGGGCCGGCTCCGTGGCTTAGCGGTTAAGTGCGCGCGCTCTGATGCTGGCGGCCCGGGTTCGGATCCCGGGCGCGCCCCGAGGCACCACTTCTCCGTCCAACGTGAGGCGAGTCCCACGTACAGCAACTAGAAGGATGTGAACTTATGGCATACAACTATCTACTGGGGCTTTGGGGGGAAAAAAAATGAATAAATAAAATCTTAAAAAAAAAAAAAAAATGAAGTATGGCATTCAAAATTTCTATTATTGCAATAAATATTTCTGAAAATATCCTGTTTTTTTCCTTCAAATTTATGTGCTTTAATGGAGATTGCTGGGCCTGGCATCAGATGGTCAGCAAATATCTTACCTAAAAGGACAAATGCCCATCCCTGTAGTAAGAGAGGTAAATGAGCACTTATATGGTCTTATAAATCATATATCTCACGCAATAATAGTAACTAAGGATACCTCAGATCTCTCCCCATCAGGCTCAGTGTCTCTTCCGGTAAGCCTCTCTCTTCTTCCCTAATTGGGGAACTCATTTGGGAAATGGTAATACTCAGCAGGTATATGTGAAGAATTAACCTTAAATTCCCCAAATTGCTACCAGTTACCTGAATACCTCCAGTATTTTAACATTGAAACAATATAGAGCTCACGTAAAATATGTGTAAAAGATACATATAATATTCAACACTGGAAATCTTTAAAATATAGGGTTTTGATGAAATGAACTCTAAGATACCCGTTTATAGCTAATGGTCTTTAAATCAAACAGATTAATCTTCCTAGAATGTTCTTGGCAATGATTGAAACAAAATTTTCAATTTTGTTGATTAATCAAGAAATTAAATGAACTAGAAAACCCCACCTCTTGAGAATTGTAGGTGAGAAACAGCTTACTATATTTCTTTCTTAAGCCAGGTTAAGGAATTAGGAGTGAGAAAGAGCATTAGTTTGTAAGAATTGCCTCATTTAATCTGCCTTGAGACTCAGATTGGAGAATGACTTGCCCAGAGTGGTAATAAGTTGGACTCCACACTGAGACCAGAACTATCAGACTCCTCACTTCTAAACCAGTTATGCTAGTCCACTGTGCTGACTTTATTATTTCATAGCAATGGTCCCCACAGTGAGTTACCAATAGCAACCTTTGATAGAAAGTACAACGGACTAAAAACATTTAGTACCATGCCTAACAGACAGAATTTCGCAATAGCCAAGTATTAACTAAGGCTAATTGTTAACAAATATGAGAATTCAATTGGTGGAAACATTTGGAAGATGATACCTGTAATAATAACAAGCAACGTTTGAAGTGGTCTTTACTGTTTGAAAATCACTTTTGTGTTCTGTAAGGTGTTGATTTGAGTTTCACACCACTCTCTTTTTTTTCAAACAAGGGAACTAAGACAGTCTCAGTAATTTGGCCAGGGTGACATTATTGGTAGAGCCAGCACTCAGACTGAGGTCCGGCAGGTGAGAAACACATTGAGATACAGACAGCTGAATAGCAAGGCTCTCGGAGGAGCCCTTCTTCCTGATGCTGCTGACCCCAGCATATGCAGATCCACAGGAATCCTTTTCCGGGGATTCCCACTCAGACCCTCTGCATGGAACCTTGCAAAACTGGTAGAAAGTCTGCCTGGGAGGAGGATGTTTGCTGTTTCTTGCAGCAGAGCTTTTCTTTCTCATATAGACGTCTGCAAGGGCTCTCAGGGTGCCCCCTTACACCTCCTCCCTTTACACAGAGGATAAATCAGACTCCCTGTTCACACTCATTAGAAACAGAAAGCAGTTTATTAGCAGTTTGTTATGAGCTGCATGTAGTTTGTAAATCTTACCCGCAAATCAATTTCTCCTGTTCTTGGAATGCAATCTATTTTGTCAATAACCTTCCATACAAAGATGCTGAAACAGCAATGGTAAATGGAAGGATAGAAAGTTTATCAAGAATAAATAGGAAAACAAAAGGGCATAGGGAGCAAAATGGAAAATACCAGCACAAAAAGACAGTAAGTAGGAAATTCAAGCATGAGGTAGTGCAGTAGCAGCATAACATAGAGACAAACATTCTCCTTTGTTCCTTCCCTCCTTTGTTAAACACGGAGCCCAGTATAGACTGAAGCTGCCCATTTCAGTTTCTCTGTGTCTGAGCTGCTTTCACAACTAAAGTGAATGATATCATCATGAGTAAAGTTTTTTTCTTTTTTCTTCGTATTTATTCAGTAAGCATTACTTGGTGACAACTACCTGTCAACTGTTGTACTTATCATCGGGGATGAAACGATTGATACCATCTCTCCCCTTAAGAACCTCAGAGTTTAATGGATTAAAAGAAATCCTCACCTAAACCATGATTCAGTGACAAGTAGCAGTTTTGTACAGGCAATCTCTATCAATTTAAAATTCTGTAAGCATCATAAAGATTTTAATTTTAGATATTTCCTTGAAGGTGCTGGGAAGACAGGAGAATTCTAATATAACATCATAAGATCAAATGTCAGGATGGTGTTAGGTATGTTAGAACTTCATGCTATGAATGACAAATATCATAGCATGAGATTAAGAACAAATTCAAAGGTCAGACAGATCTAGGTTTAAATCTCCATCTCATGCAAAAAGTACCTGCTATGTGACGCTAGGCAAGCTACTTAACCTCTCTAAGCCTTAGTTTTCTTACTAAAGAAATAGGAGTGGTAGTACTTAACTCATCAGGTTTTTGTGAGGATTAGTGACGTGAGGCAGATGAGGCCTTCAGCACCTAGTAAATATTCAATACACGTGTGTTATTAATATTATTGTTATTATTATTAGCAGCAGTAGTAGGGGAAATAATATCATTCATTATTATTATCTGAAAGTTCTCAATAAGCCCTGTGTTTTCTCCTATATCCACCATTGAGGCAGATAGGGAGAAATAGCCGTATTTAAATTCTAACACACTCCACTTCTTACAAGGGATGGAGCCATCTCTTTTTCTGTGTGGATAATAACAGCTATGAATAGAACTCTGGAGGCCCCACAAACACGTGGTGAAAGAGAACAACATTAAGAATTACTCCTGCAAGATGGGGGAAGGGCACAAGAACAGCAATGATTCCAAATAAAGCCACTAATCTTTTTTATAGTTATGTTGGGTGTTATGGGAAAATATATGGAGTCACATGGCCTGCTTTCTTAGATGCCATTTAATCAAAGCTTTATTACAGAGTCAATTAAACGTGCTGAAAATAATTTACTTAACGTGGACTGGAAACCCAAGGTGGTAGGAATTTGGAGATGCAAATCAGGAGTCTGTATTAACCACCTCTCTTAGAACAGTTCAGGGACAGGGGAAGAGATCACCCATGCAGAATATGATTTAACTTGCAACTGCTCAGCAATACTTAGTTTTTAAAACCCACATATTCCAATGTGTTCCAAGACTTGCTGTAGCGATGCTTTGTATGCGCAACACGCTGATCCTAATTGAAATGCTGAGTAGTTTGTTTCTCTAAGGTTCAAATTCTTGATACATCTTCTGAATATCAAACACCCAGAACAATGCTGCAACACTGGCAGATGTGCAAATAAGTGTGTTATGTTGGGTTTCTACCACGATGTCAAAAACAGCTAATTTCAAAATCATCCTCAGTCTCAGATGGCTGGAAACAAAATAGTTTTGAAATCTAGGTGACCTATTTTTCAAAACTATTGTTGCGATTATCTTTGAGGGAAATAATCTAGATGAAAGGAAGAGGAGAGCATTGCTGTGTTGTCAGGGACTCTACGTCTGAGGCTCTTTTTCCTGGGTAAGTAAACATGACCATGAATTGAAGAGATGGTGCAAAACTTTTAAACCATTTGGCATGTTATCGAGGATCTGCTGCTTTCACAACTCCTGTGAAATCCTCATCCGGAATTCCTCTCAATAGTCCCCCTTGATTGTCAGGCCTCAGTAGTAGGGGGACTGCATGTAATTCACTCTCCAGAACTAGACGCTTTTAGAGCACTGCTAGTTACAACAGGAGAGCAGGCGGGGAGCAGATCTGTCCTGAGCGCACTGGAATATTACCATTGCTTTACTCAGAAGTCTGAATTATCTCACATCCCCAAAAGGATTTCTTTGATCTTGAATGATTTCTTTTCCTAAAAGTTCCGAGCAGTGCTTTTTATTGTCAAACTAGATTGTCGCGGCCTCCTTGACCTCTCTCCTCTAGTCATTCGAAATGCAACTGATAGGATTCTTGTTTCTGCATCACATCAACTCTGAATCTGACCTGGGACACTCACCCTCATTTCCTGTTCATTTACTTTGTTCCAGTCTAACAAACTTGCGCGATTCTGCCTTGCACTTTATCTGCTTGTATTCTTTGTTAAGTTAAAATGGCCTGAAATCACTCAAGCTTGGCCCATAGTTAAAGAAACCAATCCAAGTGCATTGGTAGGAAATCATCCAACGTATCACTCTGCAGAGACCATTTATCTCAATAAATGAGCATTTTCTATGTGCCAGGAACAGTGCCAAACGCGATGCCAAGCACTTTGCATCCGTTAATTTAATTTTTACAACCATGTTTCAGATAGCTGTTATTATTGCTCTTTTATAGATAGGAAAGTGAGGCTTAGAGAAGTTAAACAACTTGTATGGTCTTGTAGATAATGACATGGCCACGCACATTTCAAACTAGGCACAACT
Source organism: Ceratotherium simum simum (assembly GCF_057802395.1). Lineage (NCBI taxonomy): Eukaryota > Metazoa > Chordata > Mammalia > Perissodactyla > Rhinocerotidae > Ceratotherium > Ceratotherium simum. The sequence goes on from NC_141903.1 coordinate 29,431,349, forward strand.
GACCTGGAAGTCCACTTCCCTAACCATTGCACTCTACTGCTTCCCCTTTAAAGACAAGCTCTTGTGTTTGCTCTGCTCTGCTGGGAGAGTTTTTCAAGGAGTAAATATTTCAGAGGACGAAGTTTTTTATTTGACAGCATCTAGCCTTGCCTTAGCCTTTTGAAATTATAACATTTTAGAGATGTAAAGCTTGGCTATTTTTCTGCCCTTTATTTCCCGCCCCCCCTCCAGTTTTTATTGATGACACTTGAGCATCTTCTTTCAGTTTCCAAAATGCTGTCTCAAACATCCTCTCACTTTATCCTCATGAAAGTGAGGAGGTGAGCTAGGCAAGGATGGAATTAAGACTTTATAGACGAGAAAACAAACATGAAAGGGTTAAATGAGTTGGCCAAGGTCATGCATCTGTGACTAAAACTGATGTCAGCCAACTCATAATCCAGGGACACCCTGACTTGTTATATGGGAGTGCAATATCTATGTATGTATGTATGTATCTATCTATCTGGACAGTGATTAAAAAGGAAAAGAAAACTTCTGATCCAACTCTTTTAAAAATCAGTTCAAAGTGCCTCAACTTGTGAAGACTTCATAAAGATGGAGTGGGTACAGGAAAATCTTCCGTCTGTATCACTATTCCATGTTAACAGACCCAAGTTTGAGTTTGAGCTGAGCCTCTTATTAGCCTGATTAATCACTCTGAACATCAATTTCTTCTCATTAAATTAACAGGATAATAGTTCTTACCTCCTAGAGTTTTTAGATGGATTTAAAGAGATGATGCCTACAAAGCACGTATCACAATGCCAGGCACACAATAAGTACACAGCACATTAGGTGTTTTTCTTTTTATTGTTGTTATTGTTACTAAAGAGCAAGAAAGACAGAAAAAGATACTTCTATGCGACACCTTGTCTCATTATAACAAGTTGCAGGTGTGATAACAAATAAGAGGAAGATGACAAAAATAATGGTGCTAGAAAATGTATGTTTGGCATGTTTACATGGGGCTTTCGTTTGTGAGCATATGGCGCATTAGATGGTAAAAGAAAACTACCTTGCACTGTAAACACTCTACAGTGAAAAACTGAATTTAGGTCAGTGTCTTGAATCCTCAGGACCTAGTTCAATGCTTGGAAAAAGTAAGTGTTCAAAAAAAAAAAAAAATTAGAATTATGAATAAAGGAATAGTTTAGTTAATTAACTTCTTATTTGTCTTTGTAACCTTATCATCTTGCAGCGTGCCTGCCAAAAAATAAGTCCTCAATTAAGTATCTGGTGAGGTGGATTGTTTTCCTTTATAATAAACAGTGTCTTTTAGATTTGGAGTTGAATTTGATTGAAACCCCATTGGAGATGTGAAGATGCCTTCCCACAGGGTAGTAGGAAATTACAAGATCATTTTACTGTAGTATCTTCCAAATATGTCGTCCATCTTTTCTTTTGAGTTTTAGACCATTCATTATATTTTTTAAAGGGTTTATGGTTTGAGATTGTTATCCCCAGGCTACCGTGAAGAGACAACTATATAGTGATAGCTGGTGGGTGAAATATAGTGAGTACTTTTTAAGCCGTGTGCTATTCTTTCCTGTAATGTCTAATAATGGTTTATACAGACTGCATAATGAATGAGATACAGGCAGAGCTGTAATTGCGAAAAATAACTATGCCAAAAGGCATAGAAGAGGAAGAGAGAATCATCTTGTGAATATTAAGGAGACATTATCAACTTTTTACTATATTTGGATCAGCGATTACCTGTTTTAAAAAATTGCCTATGATTGAACACCCAGCATTGAGAGAAAACAAGTTCTTCTTTTTTGAAAACAGTGACCAACCTTCACCCCATGGCATTGCCCAAATTAATGTTAATAACCCAAAGCATGAATTGTAATAGAACATTCCACCTAGAATGTACAAAGTCATTGTGTTAAACTCTTCCCCTACCCTGTTTGAATTATTTTTTTAAAAATCACACAAATGTTTCTTATTTTTGGAAGAGTTATTTCACATGGCCTTCATATTTCAGTTAACATATGTGGGAGGCTGCTAATTTGTTGGGTTTAATTGTATTTTATTCTCTAAAGATGAAATCTCTCACGGATTAAGTGTAGAAATGGAAGTATTGTGTTTCTTAACGATTGCTGTAAACTAGAAAGTAGGGATTAAAATCACGGTATTATATGCTAGTTTATAAAATGTTTAGCTAGGATGCTAAATGTCATGTAAATCAACATATTTACAGAACACGTATACCTAGATTTTGTGTGTCTGATTAGGTGGGATGTATGATATTGTTTTTCTCTAGATCTGATATTAAAATGAGAGTAACAAGGCATAAAGCCTAAGTAGATTAGAAAGACCAACCCTATCAAAACATGAAATTTATGAATTATATTCTAAAATTCCCACTATTTCCTTTAGATTTAACACTATGCCAATGATGCATGGTTAAATTTTTCAAAATTCAAAATGTAATTAGTCATATAATATTCATATTTTTCCTGTCCCAGAAACACTTTGCTGATGCAGTGTAACTATACTAACATTGTAAAAGTAGTGCAGTCTCTCCTGCAATAACAACATAAACTGGGTTGCAGGGGGAAAGAAAAGAAAAGAAGGATGCAACTGGAAATGAACTATAGCTATTTGCTACCTTTAATTTTTTGTAAGTAGATAATTCTTTGAGAAAATTCGTTAACTTGGCATCGAGAGAACAGTAAATTGATAGTTTTGTTTTATTAGACAAAGCAACAAACTTGACATCTTTAGCATCAGATGATTTAGTTTCTTCTTTATTTCACTTCTAATGTAACCAAAATATTGTCACCATCCTCCTATGACTAACGTTGCCCCATATTATTGTATTAGTAACACTTTCCTGGGGCTGGTCAGGTACTATAAAAAATCTCAGGTCAAATTCTCTTCACTCTATGAGACAAAAAGAAATAAGAAATTTCCATCTATGATATTCTGGAACTCATCAGTGCAGATCTTGAAGGATTTAGAAATTTTGGAATTCATGGAGAGGAATTTTCGGAAAGCAGCCACTCCTTACACAAGGAGACTCCCACGTGCAAAACACAATCAAAACCGAAGAAAAAATGAAAAGAGGGAGGAGAGGAGGAGAGGAGGGGGGGTGGGAGAAAGAGAGAGAGAGGAAGAAGAGAAAGGAAGGGAAGGGAGGAATAACTAAAAAGAGCAAGGAGACAAATCTGTAATCTGCGATAGCAAGATCTAAGAACATCCTTAAAAGATTGCACAGGTATTTATAAAATCATCAGGGTGAAAATTGCAACCAGAAACAAAACACTATGATTAGTCATTTGCAGCAAAGTTGGTAGAGAGTGCAGAGAGCAATTAGTTGATTTTTAAAATGTTATAGACATGGAGGACCCTTTAGAAATCTTTCAGTTTACTGACTTTAAAATGTTGCCCCTTCAAGTTCTTTTGTATTGTAAACTATTTATGAGTACTCAGATAAATAGGAGTAATACCTGTTGAAAGCAAGTACCGTGTTCCATAATTAGCCTTGAAATACTTGTCATCTCTAGGATAAACCCTTCCTAAGAGATTCCAGCCCTGGGAAAAAATGAGAAAGGTGACCCTCATTTCCTCCCACACTTTAGTATCAAGAAATATGATTTAAAAATAATAATACCAGTAGATGTCTTGAAGGGGCTATCTTTTACTCAGAGAGGAGTATTTTTAAAAAACCTCCCACTATGATTATAGATTTTTCCATTTCTCTTTATAATTTGGTCAACTTTTGCTTAATGTTTTTTGAGGCTATGCTAATATATACATACAAGTTTAGAATTGTTATATCTTCCTAGGGAAATTGAATTTTATTGTTATGGCGTTATTCTATGTGTTTCTAGTAAAATTTATTTTTCAGATATTAATGCAGCCACCACAGCTTTCTTTCAATTTTGTTTTTGTTACTTATATTAACATGAATATATGTATTTATTTTTTTAATTATTTTATATCCTTATATTACAGATAAAGAGCATGTAATTTTGGCTTTTTTGTTTTTTTCCACTGTGCCAATTTTATCTTTTTCTTTAAATTTTTTTTGTTGTTTGTTTGTTTGTTTATTGTGGTAACATTGGTTTATAACATTGTATAAATTTCAGGTGTACGTCATTATACTTCTCTTTCTGCGTGGATTACATCATATTCTCGTGTTCACCACCCAAATACTAATTACAATCCATCACCACACACATGTGCCTAATTATCCCTTTTGCCGTCCTCCTTCCCCTCTTCCCCTCTGTTAACCACCAATCCAATCTCTGTCTCTGTTTCTTTGTTGTTGTTATTATCTACTACTTAATGAGTGAGATCATATGGTATTTGACCTTCTCCCTCTGACTTATTTCTCTTTGCATAATACCCTCAACGTCCATCCACGTTGTCACAAATGGCTGGATTTCATTGTTTCTTATGGCTGAGTAGTATTCCATTGTGTATATATACCACATCTTTATCCATTCGTCCCTTGATGGGCACTTAGGTTGCTTCCAAGTCTTGGCTATTGTGAATAACCAAGCTGCTATGAACAGCAGGGGTGCATGTATCTTTACGCATTGGTGTTTTCACGTTCTTTGGATAGATACCCAGCAGTGGAATAGCTGGATCGTATGGTAGTTCTATCCTTAATTTTTTGAAGAATCTCCATACTGTTTTCCATAGTGGCTGCACCAGTTTGCACTCCCACCGGCAGTGTATGAGAGTTCCCTTCTCTCCACATGTCCCCAACACTTGTTGTTTCCTGTCTTGTAATAATAGCCATTCTGATGGGTGTGAGGTGATATCTCATTGTAGTTTTGATTTGCATTTTCCTGATAGTTAATGATGTTGAACATCTTTTCATGTGCCTGTTGGCCATCTGTATATCTTTGGAGAAACGTCTGTTCAGGCCTTTTGCCCATGTTTTACTTGGGTAGTTAGTTTTTTTGTTGTTGAGATGCATGAATTCTTTATATATTTTGGAGATTAACCCCTTATCAGATGTATGGTTTGCAAATATCGTCTCCCAGTTGTTAGGATGTCTTTTCATTTTGTTGATGGTTTCCTTTGCTGTGCAGAAGCTTTTTAGTTTGATGTAGTCCCATTTGTTTATTTTTTCTATTGTTTCTCTTGCCCGGTCAGACATGTGCTTGAAAATATGTTGCTGAGACCGATGTTGAAGAGCGTACTGCCTATGTTGTCTTCCAGAAGTTTCATAGTTTCGGGTCTTACATTCAAGTCTTTAATCCATTTTGAGTTAATTTTTGTGTATGGTGTAAGGTAATGATCTACTTTCATTCTTATGCATATGGCTATCCAGTTTTCCCAACACCATTTGTTGAAGAAACTTTTCTTTCTCCATTGTATGCTCTTGGCTCCTTTGTCGAAGATTAGCTGTCCATAGATGTGTGGGTTTATTTCTGGGCTTTCGATTCTATTCCATTGATCTGTGTGTCTGTTTTTGTGCCAGTACCATGCTGTTTTGGTTACTATAGCTTTGTAGTATATTTTGAAATCAGGGAGTGTGATACCTCCAGCTTTGTTCTTTTTTCTCAGGATTCCTTTACCTATGCGGGGTCTTTTGTTGTTCCATATAAATTTTAGGATTCTTTGTTCTATTTCCGTGAAAAATGTTGTTGGAACTTTGACAAAGATTGCATTGAATCTATAGATTGCTTTAGGAAGTATCGACATCTTAACTGTGTTAATTCTTCCAATCCAAGAGCACAGAATATCTTTCCATTTCTTTGTGTCTTCTTCAATTTCTTTCAGCAATGTTTTATAGTTTTCAGTGTACAGCTCTTTCACCTCTTTGGTTAAGTTTATTCCTAGGTATTTTATTCTTTTTGTTGCAATTGTAAACGGGATTGTATTCTTAATTTCTCTTTCTGCTACTTCGTTGTTAGTGTGTAGAAATGCAACTGATTTTTGTATGTTGATTTTGTATCCCGCAACTTTACTGTATTCACTTATTACTTCTAAAAGTTTGTTGGTGGATTCTTTAGGGTTTCCCTGTATAAAATCATGTCATCTGCAAATAGTGACAGTTTCACTTCTTCCTTTCCAAGTTGGATCCCTTTTATTCTTTTTTCTTGCCTGATGGCTCCGGCTAGGACTTCCAATACTATGTTAAATAGGACTGGTGAGAGTGGGCATCCTTGTCTGGTTCCTGTTCTTAGAGGAATAGCTTTCAGTTTTTCACCATTGAGGATGATATTAGCTGTGGGTTTGTCATATATGGCCTTTATTATGTTGAGGTACTTTCCTTCTATACCCATTTTATTCAGAGTTTTTATTATAAATGGATGCTGTATCTTGTCAAATGCTTTCTCTGCATCTGTTGAGATGATCACGTGATTTTTATTCTTCATTTTATTAATGTGGTGTATCATGTTGATTGATTTGCGAATGTTGAACCGTCCCTGTATTCCTGGAATAAATCCCACCTGATCATGGTATATAATCTTTCTAATGTATTGTTGTATGTGATTTGCTAGTAGTTTGTTGAGGATTTTTGCATCGATGTTCATCAGTGATATTGGCCTGTAATTTTCTTTTTTTGTGTTGTCCTTATCTGGTTTTGGTTTCAGGGTAATGTCGGCTTCGCAGAATGAGTTAGGGAGCTTCCCCCATCCTCAATTTTTTGAAAGAGTTCGAGAAGGATAGGTATTAAGTCTTCTTTGAATGTTTGGTAGAATTCACCAAGGAAGCCGTCTGGTCCTGGACTTTTATTTTTGGGGAGGTTTTTGATTACTGTTTCGATCTCCTTACTGGTGATTGGTCTATTCAAATTCTCTATTTCTTCTTGATCCAGTTTTGGAAGGTTGTATGATTCTAAGAATTTATCCATTTCTTCTGGTATTCTCTTATTTTTTTTTTTTAATTTTTTGTTTATTGCAGTAACATTGGTTTATAACATTGTAAAAATTTCAGGTGTACATCATTGTACTTCTATTTCTGCATAGATTACATCATGTTCACCACCAAAATACTAATTACAACCCATCACCACACACATGTACCGAATTATGCCTTTCACCCTCCTCCCTCCCCCCTTCCGCTCTGGTAACCACCAATCCAATCTCTGTCCCTATGTGTTTGTTTATTGTTGTTATTATCTACTACTTAATGAAGGAAATCATACGGTATTTGACCTTCTCCCTCTGACTTATTTCACTTTGAATTATACCCTCAATGTCCATCCATGTTGTCACAAATGGCTGGATTTCATCGTTTCTTATGGCTGAGTAGTATTCCATTGTGTATATATACCACATCTTCTTTATCCATTCGTCCCTTAATGGGCACTTAGGTTGCTTCCAAGTCTTGGCTATTGTGAATAACGCTGCAGTGAACACAGGGGTGCACGTACCTTTACAAATTGGTGTTTTCAAGTTCTTTGGATAAATACCCAACAGTGGAATAGCTGGATCATATGGTAGCTCTATCCTTGATTTTTTGAGGAATCTCCATACTGTTTTCCATAGTGGCTGCACCAGTTTGCACTCCCACCGGCAGTGTATGAGAGTTCCCTTCTCTCCACATCCTCTCCAACACATGTTGTTTCCTGTCTTGTAATTATAGCCATTCTGACGGGTGTGAGGTGATATCTCATTGTAGTTTTGATTTGCATTTCCCTGATAGTTAGTGATTTTGAACATCTTTTCATGTGTCTGTTGGCCATCTGTATATCTTCTTTGGAGAAATGTCTGTTGAGGTCTTTTGCCCATTTTTTAATTGGGTTGGTAGTTTTTTTATTGTTGAGATGCATGAGTTCTTTATATATTTTGGAGATTAAGGCCTTATCAGAAGTATGGTTTGCAAATATCTTCTCCCAATTGTTAGGTTGTCTTTTCGTTTTGTTGATGGTTTCCTTTGCTGTGCAGAAGCTTTTTAGTTTGATGTAGTCCCATTTGTTTATTTTTTCTATTGTTTCTCTGCCCGGTCAGACGTGGTGTTTGAAAAGATGTTGCTAAGACCGATGTCGAAGAGCGTACTGCCTATGTTTTCTTCTAGAACTTTCACAGTTTCCGGTCTTACATTCAAGTCTTTAATCCATTTTGAGTTAATTTTTGTGTATGGTGTAAGGTAAGGGTCTACTTTCATTTTTTTGCATATGGCTATCCAGTTTTCCCAACACCATTTGTTGAAGAGACTTTCTTTTCTCCATTGTATGTTCTTGGCTCCTTTGTCAAAGATTAGCTGTCCATAGGTGTGTGGGTTTATTTCTGGGCTTTGGATTCTATTCCATTGATCTGTGTGTCTGTTTTTGTGCCAGTACCATGCTGTTTTGGTTACTATAGCTTTGTAGTATATTTTGAAATCAGGGAGTGTGATACCTCCAGCTTTGTTCTTTTTTCTCAGGATTCCTTTACCTATGCGGGGTCTTTTGTTGTTCCATATAAATTTTAGGATTCTTTGTTCTATTTCTGTGAAAAATGTTGTTGGAACTTTGACAGGGATTGCATTGAATCTATAGATTGCTTCAGGAAGTATCGACATCTTAACTATGTTAATTCTTCCAATCCAAGAGCACAGAATATCTTTCCATTTCTTTGTGTCTTCTTCAATTTCTTTCAGCAATGTTTTATAGTTTTCAGTGTACAGCTCTTTCACCTCTTTGGTTAAGTTTATTCCTAGGTATTTTATTCTTTTTGTTGCAATTGTAAACGGGATTGTATTCTTAATTTCTCTTTCTGCTACTTCATTCTTAGTGTATAGAAATGCAACTGATTTTTGTATGTTGATTTTGTACGTTGTATGTATTTTGTATGTTGATTTTCATTGGCATATAGCTTTTCATAGTATTCTCTTATAATCTTTTGTATTTCTGAGGTGTCTGTTGTAATTTCTCCTCTTTCATGTCTAATTTTACTTATTTGAGCCTTCTCTCTTTTTATCTTGGTGAGTCTAGCTAAAGGTTTGTCAATTTTGTTGATCTTTTCAAAGAACCAGCTCTTGGTTTTATTAATTTTTTCTATTGTTTTTTAGTCTCTCATTTATTTCTGCTCTGATTTTTATTATTTCCCTTCTTCTACTGATTTGGGGCTTTGTTTGTTCTTCTTTTTCCAGTTCCTTTAGGTGCATTTTAGATTGTTTATTTGAGATTTTTCTTATTTGTTGAGATAGGCCTGTATCGCTATAAACTTCCCTCTTACAACCGCTTTTGCTATATCCCATAAATTCTGGCATGTTATATTTCCGTTTTAATTTGTCTCCAGGTCTTTGTTGATTTCTCCTTTGATTTCTTTGTTGACTCAGTCGTTGTTCAGTAGCATTTTGTTTAATCTCCACATATTTGTGGCTTTTCTGATTTTCTTCCTATAGTTGATTTCTAGTTTCACACCATTGTCGTCAGAAAAGATGCTTGGTATTATTTCAATCTTCTTAAATTTGTTTTGTGGCCTGATAGGTGATCAGTCCTGGAGAATGTTCCATGTGCACTTGAAAAGAAAGTGTATTCTTTGGTTTTTGGATGGAATGTTCTGTATATATCTACTAGGTCCATCTGTTCTAGTGTGTCATTTAAGGCCAATGTTTCCTTATTGATCTTCTGTTTGGATGATCTATCCAGTGGTGTAAGTGGAGTGTTAAAGTCCCCTACTATTATTGTGTTACTGTCTATTTCTCTTTTTATGTCTGTTAATAATTGATTTATATATTTAGGTGCTCCTACGTTGGGTGCATAGATGTTTACAAGTGTTATATCCTCATATTGGATTGTTCCCTTGATCATTATGTAATGCCCTTCTTTGTCTCTTTTTACAGTTTTTGTTTTAAAGTCTATTTTGTCTGATATGAGTACTGCTACCCCAGCTTTCTTTTCATTGCTATTTGTGTGGAGTATCTTTTTCCATCCCTTCACTTTCAGTTTGTGAGTGTCTTTAGGTCTGAAGTGTGTCTCTTGTATGCAGCATATATATGGGTCTTGTTTTTTTATCCAATCAGCCACCCTATGCCTTTTAATTGGAGCATTTAGTCCATTGACCTTTTGGTAAGCTATTGATAAGTGTGTACTTACTGCCATTTTTTAACTTTTTTCTCTCGGTGTTTTAGTCGTCCTTCTCTGTTCCTTTCTTCTTCTCTTGCTCTCTTCCCTTGTAGTTTGGTGGCTTTCTTTAATGTTATGTTTGGGTTCCTTTCTCTTAGTTTTTTGTGTATTTATTATAGGTTTCTGGTTTGTGATTACCATGGGGTCCATATACAGTATACTACCTACATATATAGGAATCTGTATTAGGTTGATGGTCTCTTTAGTTTGACCTCTGTTGGAAAGCTCTACTCTTTAACTCCCCTCCTCCGACATTTTATGTTTTTGATATCATATCTAACCTCTTTTTTGTGCATTTGTGTCCATTACCTTCTTATCATGGAAATAGATAATTTTTCCTATTTGTGGTCTTCTCTTTTCCCCTTAAATAAGTCCCTTTAGCATTTCTTGTAGTACTGGTTCCTTGGTGACAAACTCCTTTAATTTTTGCTTGTCTGGGAAACTTTTTATCTCTCCTTCCATTTTGAATGATAACCTTGCTGGGTACAGTATTCTTGGCTGTAAGTTTTTTCCTTTTAGCACTTTAAATATATCGTGCCACTCTCTTCTAGCTTGTAAGGTTTCTGCTCAGAAATCAGCTGATAGCCTTATGGGGTTTCCTTTGTATGTAACTTGTCTTTCTCTTGCGGCTTTTAGGGTTCTCTCTTTATCTTTAATTCTGGATGTTTTAATTATGATGTGTCTTGGTGTGGGCCTCTTTGGGTTTATCTTGTTTGGTGCTCTCTGTGCTTGCTGTACCTGGATGTCTGTTTCCTTCCTTAGGTTAGGGAAGTTTTCAGCAATTATTTCTTCAAATGGATTCTCTGCCCCTTTGTCTCACTCTTCTCCTTCTGGGACAACACCTATAACATGGATGTTAGTGTGCTTGATGTTGTCCCAGAGGTCCCTTAGACTGTCCTCACTCTTTTTAGCTCTTTTTTCTTTTACCGGTTCAGCTTGGGTGATTTCTTCCAGTGTTCCATCCAGCTTGGAGATCTGTTCTTCTGTATTCTCTACTCTGCTTTTGAGTCCCTCTAGTGAATTTTTCATTTCCGGTATTGTATTCTTCATTTCTGATTTGTTCTTTTTTTATACCTTCCATTTCTTTGTTGATGTTCTCACTGAGTTCATCAATTCTTCTCCCAAGATCAGTGAGCATCCTTAACACTCTTTGTTTGAACTCTCTGTCAGGTAGCTTGCTCATTTCTCTTTCACTTAGTTCTTTTTCTGGGGTTTTGTCCTGTTCCCTTAGTTGGAATGTATTCCTTTGCCTCCTCATTTTGCCTCTTTCCCTGTGCTTGCATCTATGTATTAGGTAGGTTGGCTACATCTCCTGCCCTTGAACAGGTGACCTTATATAAGTGATGCCTTATGAGGCCAGGCAGTGTGCTTCCCTCAGTTCTGAATGTTCCAGGAGTGACCCCTATGTGAGCTACGTGTGTCCTTCTGTCATGGTTGTGGTTGCTCTCCCTGTAGGTGCCCAGGGAGGCTGAGCTGTGCCCCTGGCCAGCTGTTGTAATGCTCAGCTGCTTGTAGTTGTTGTGGGCCCTTCAGTCTCTTTATCAGGTGTGGGGAGCCCCAGCACGGTTGGCTGTAAGTTCTAATAGCACATTTGTGTTGCAGTATTTCTTTTAAGTGAGTAGGTCCCCAGCGTGGCAGGTTGTTAGGTTCAGGGGCTTAGAATTGCTATAAGCCTCCAGCCTTTAGGTCTCTTGTCAGTTCTCTGAGGATTGCAGCTGGGTGGGACTGACCTCAGGCATGGGAGCACCTAATTGTTTCAGGCTTTGGAAGGTGGGGCAAACCCTCATGTGGGTCTTTGAGAAGCAAAAGTCTTCTGCAGCTGCCAAGCCCCGCCACCTGCAGATCCACACACACAGTCAACACAGTCCTGCCCCATGTGCACACCCCAACCTCCTGAAGTGGACCCACTCTCTCCAAGGCGGGAGCTCCACACACTCTACCACCGCCTCACACTCTCCAGCCGTTCCTTGGACCCACTTGCCAGTCTGCGGAGAATCCAGGCAGCTCTCTTTGCAGGCCCACAAGTTGCCCAAGGGCTTGTTGTTGGGTGGGGCCAGTCCCTAGGGTGGGCTGCCTGCCCTGGCTGAGCTGGATTAAATCGGTGCTCTAGTGGGTGAGGCAGACCCTGGGCTAGCAGGCCCCAGGGAGAACTCCAATGGCGTCTGCCAGCGCCTGTGTCAGCACGCCCACACCAGGCCACAACAATGGCCGCCGCCAATATCCCAGTCCCTGGAGAGTTCTCACCTCTCACCGAGATGCATTCAGAGCCTATCAGGTGAGTCTCTTTTCACCAAAGCACTGTGCACCTTTCTTTGGTGATTTTCGGTTGCTTTCTTAAATGGGTGAGTATGTGTCTGGGCCCTTTAAGAGCCGATTTTAATTTCTTTGTGAACCAGCTTTTCTGCGGATATTCCCCAATGTTTTAGTAGCAGGCAAAGTCAGATATTATGCCACTCATCCTGATTGTGCTGGGTCCAAAACTGCCCACAGCGGGGGCACTCCCTGGCTCAGGGCCCCGCTCCTCCAGGGAGGGCTGCATACCTTTGGGCTGCTCCAGGGCAGCCATGAGGCGCTGCGGCTTGTGAAGGCAGCATTTTTTCTCTCCAGAAGGGAGTTTCTGCCTCTTCCACCTCAATTAGGATTGTCCATTGTTGCGGGAGTTCCTCTTATCGAGTTTTCAGTTCTCTCTCTCTCTCTCTCTCACCTCAGTTTCCCTCAGGGGTAATTTTTCCAAGAGTAGTTGTCCGCGGGAGGAGGTGAGTTCAGAGTCTGCCTACGCTACCATCTTGACTTCTCTCTGCCAATTTTATCTTTTAACTGGTGTATTTAATTCATCCAAATTTAATGTAATTACTGACATTTGGATTTACATTTACTACATCACTATATGTTTTCTGTTTGCCCCAAGAGTTCTATATTAGTTTTTCTTCCTCTCTTTCTTAACTTCTTTTGGATTGATAGGAAATTTTTTATTGTTCAATTTCTTCTTTCTATTAATTTAGAAGTTATAGACTTTTATTCTATTCTTTTAGTGTTAACCTTAGTAATTATACCATATTCTTGACTTATTAAAGACTAACTTTAATCTAATCTATCTTCCTCCTAGTCCTTAAACCATATTTATCCTTCTTGAGTTATAGAATTATCTATTATTTTTGTGAATTATAATTATATATATGACAAGAAATATTCATATTTTTAAGTAATCAGTATTCATTTAGATCTGCTTAGGTTTGTATCACTTTTCCTGCTTTATTCCTTCTGTCTGAAGAATACCCGTTAGAATTTTCTTTAGTGTGCACCTAAACTGTCTTTATTTTACCTTCATTCTTGAGGATATTTTCAGTGGAGAGAGGATTCTCATTTGGCAGTTGCTTTCTTTAAACATGTTGGAAATATCATTCCACTGTCTCCTGCTTCTCGGCTGCTGTTGAGAAGTCAGCTGTCAGTATAACTGTTGTTCTTCTATAGGCCAGCCATCTGTTTTTCTCTGACAGCTTTTAAGATTTTCTCTTTGTCTTTAATTCTTGCTGCTACTTATTGGACTTCTTGAATCTATAGATTAGTGTGTTTCATCAATTCTGGAAATAATTTAACCATTTTCCCTTGAAACATTGCCTCTGCCCCATTCTGTCTCTTGGATCCTTCTGTGGCTCTATTGAACATATGGCAGACTTTCGTTTTGAATCCTCTGTCTTCTCTTGTATCTTACATCATTTTCCATCTTTTGATCTCTCCATGCTTTGGACCTATCTTTCATTCACTGATTCTCTTCTGTTGCACCTAAACTGCCAGTGAACTCATCTATTGATTTCTTAATTTGGGTTGCTATTTTTTTTTTCAGTTTTATAATATCTTATTTTGTTCTTTCCCAAATCTCCTATAATATCATTTTTAATATTTTCAGGTTGCCTTTTGAAATTTTCAAGCTTGATTTTTATCTCCTTGAATTAAGTAAGTATAGTTGTTTTACATGATCTTTCTGATGATTACAGTATTTGATGTGTGTTGTCTCTTGGTTCTGCTGGTTCTTACGCATGCTATCTTGTCTCCTCCTGTGTTTGGTCACCTTTGACTGTGTGCTGAGCATGGTATTTCAATAATTGTTAATAGAAACCATTTGAACCCTCCAACTCAATTTCCTTTTGCTCTTCTCAGGCTCCCGTGGGTAATAGCAATGTGGGTTTACCTTAATCTAAATTTGGGGTTTGAGATTTTCTGGGTCATCCAGATGACTCACAGCCAGACTGGAGTCTTTATGAATATTCATTTACTTTTCCTTCATCTTTTCTTTTAGTATGCAGCACTCTGAGGTCCCAGCCCCAAGCAAGGACGGTTTACCTGGATTCCAACTTTTTTCTCCTAGCCCCATTAGTCTATCAAAAACTCATTTCAGCCCCTTAGCCATCTCTCCTGGATCAGCAAATGCCATCAGACCAACAGCCCCTGAGTGCTCTGTGTTCTTGGCTCTGGGTTCCTATTTTTCCCCAAATCTCAGCCTGGTAGTTCTTTACAATCTCGTTTACTTTTTAATGCTTTTTAAAATTTGGAATTTTTTTCCAGCCTTTTAAATTGTCTTTATTGGTTGAGGATCGGTCTGAATTATCCAGTTGCCATTACTTAAGTAGAATCCCCAATGTACTTAAAAATTTACTATTTTTCCTACTATTAATGTCCTCATAAGTAAAAAGGAGATTACCTGCTTCTTTCAACTCTTTTAAGTGAATTGATGCCTGTAAAGCCCCAAGAATTGTACCTGGTACTTAGTGAATGTTCAATAAAGTTTTTGTTGTTTTTCCTAACATGATTGCTGTTTGTTAAAAATATCTCATGTAAAAAATGGAACCTTGGGCCGGCCCTGTGGCTTAGCGGTTAAGTGCACGTGCTCTGCTACTGGTGGCCCGGGTTCAGATCCCGGGCACGCACCGACGCACCGCTTCTCCAGCCATGGTGAGGCCACATCCCACGTACAACAACTAGAAGGGTGCAACTATGACGTACAACTATCTACTGGGGCTTTGGGGAGAAAAAAAGGAGGAGGATTGGCAATAGATGTTAGCTCAGAGCCGGTCTTCCTCAACAAAAAGAGGAGGATTAGCATGGATGTTAGCTCAGGGCTGATCTTCCTCACACACACACACAAAAAATGGAACCTTGATGCTAATGGAGGCTCACACTTGCAAAAAGACTTCTCTAGTTTGTAAACTGTCAAAAAAATTAAACAAGTGCTAAGTGATTTTGTATTAGTACAATAAAGATATACTAATTCTACAATCTTCAAAGTGAAAATAAATGAGTCAGCCGCATTATATCATTAAATGTAAAATGTAACAAATTAAATTTATACAATATATTATTAATATTTAGGATGTGGTATATTTTTTGAGATTGCCAGTTTTGACAGTTCACTTTACTCTGTTTCCTCCCCTCCTTGTACACACATTTCTAAATTGCTAGTCATATTCCTTAAAGGAACCCTGCCTAACTAGAATTACTTGGATTTATGAACTTGCATTAACAAAGAGTATTTATTTCAATCCTTAGCATTCTCAAAAGGATTACTGCTTAGGCTTTTACTTGAGAAGGAGAAAGGCAAGTAAATGTATTTGAAGCTGAAATGTGTGTCCTTCCATTTGTGCTTTTAAACATTCATAGACATGACCATTATTTCCATGTGGTTATGGTGCCTAAGTTAAAATGGATGAGGGAGCAACTGAGTGAAACATCCAATTGCTAATTTTAAAATGTCCACTCCCTCTTGCACTAACTGATGTTGGCAAAGCAATTTTATAATGTGAGAAAGCCAAAGAGATGAGAATAAAACCCTATGTAAGTATTATTAGTGGAAAGACTCCAAAATTTGCTCCCTGGCCTGTGTGTTCCTACCGTTGCAACAGATTTCATATGAATTTACGAGACATATAATGCATATATATTTGCGTATATGCAAAATATGATCAGTTTCACACAAAAAATCAAAAAGAGAAAACAGGGGATTATAAAATTATAGATGAAAAGGCACTATCTAATCAAGTCTTGTCATTTAACAGATGCAGAAACTGAGACCTAGGGAGCATAAATTGCATTATTGCAAATAAAATTGACTAAATCCCTCCCTAGGGCTGGAGCAAACCCAGTGGGAATCTTGATCCTATGAGTCTGTGCAGTTATTACCTGGAGTAGCTGGAAGTCATGACTTGCGCAGATGAGTGTGGATTGTAGCCAGGAAGAGCAGTCCAGAACAGGAGGGGCAGTTTCAGACATCAGTTTGATGGTAGGTGTGAAGTTGAAGACCTGAGACAAAACCAAAGGTCAGAACACGGAAAACTTGGATCAGAAAACAAAGTTCAAAGTGCAACATGGCATACAGTTTAGAGATCTAAATTATGAATAAAGCAAAGTTCTCTGTAGAATGTTCTAACATGACATAAAGTCTGTTCGACTAGTTTAAAGTTGTATAGCTGGTAAAGATACCTTTAGCAACACCTTATAGTCTACCATTTAAGAAGAATTTACTGTGTATCACACACTATGATTTATGTCCATTGTTTCATTTAATCTTCTAAAAGACTCATGAGATTGGTGATAGTTCTATTCCATTTTTACCCATGAGGAAACTGAGGTTTAATAAAATTAGGTTGCCCCAAATCCCATAAGTATCTGTCTCTTTAAGCTCTCTGCATTCCCCCCAATATACCCCTCCCTGCTTCCGTGTTCTTTTACATTTGTTTTCTCTGCCTGATTGAAGAGTCTGGGAAGGAAAGAAACCCATCCCTTTTATTCATTACTGAGTCTCCACTTCCAAGCATAGTACCCAATGCAAAATAAATACTACTTGTTGAATGAACAAATAAATGAGTAAATGAACAGAATATACCATTTTATCATCACTCCTGTGGACTGGCAACTACCTCATTATGACACTAGGACACTGCAGGCTTTGAGTTTGATGTATACTTCCCCTTTTATTAGACACAAATATCCATTTCTTGACGGTAACGGTCATATTCTCTTTTGCCATCAAGCCCATGTTCTCCAAGTCCCTATGAAAATAAAAATAAGGAAAATTATTTTTTAAGGTCGATCCATTCATGTCTCTACTATTGCAGAATGTTGTCATTTAACATGTTATCTTTTCAACATTAGTGAATAATTTGCAGAAAGATTTAAGAGCCTAAGACTTTTGACTTAAGTAAGAAATGGTATAAAGATTTTTATTCCTCTCTGTTCAGAAACATTAATTTCTTACCCAGACATTTTACTACTTGGAATGTGTCCCTATAACTGATTCAGAAATCTGCATCAAGATATAAAATAATAATATTATCTTACATTTGCATAATCTAATTAAGTTTTCAGAGCTGCTTCCCATCACATCTATCATTTCATTTTATGTTTCTCTTTAGCAGAGCCTTGGTGCATTTTGAATTCATTGTGCCATAATAATATATAGTTGAATACCATTAAAACATTGATATTGAGGAATGAAACTACAACCTTCATTTGTACAGCACTGTATAAACCGCTTTCACGTATATTATCTTAATGGACCTCACAACAACCCTGAGAATGAGATAAAGCAGGTATCATAATCTTTATTTTACAGACCGAGAAAGGGAGCCTCAGAAGTTAATTGACTTGTTCTGAATGTCACCCAACTAGTAAGTGGCAAAGCCCAGGCTAGATTCTAGGATTTCTGACTTGAAGTGAAAAAAGCCAGTTGCAAAAGACCATATATTGTGTTTTCACTTCTCCTTGACACTTTGCTGTACATACAATGCATACCTGTTGGTTTTTAGTATTTTACTTTTCTTTTTTTGATAGCTAATAATTTTAATGATGAAATTGTGTGTCACAGCAGAATCTATATATCTCCATAATGTTATAAAGCATTCATAATATGTCTTGAAATTTCTTTAATATGTGAAACAAAATAATCTCCAAGATCCCTTGGAGAATAACCAAACCAATCCTGTAATTGTAAGCATGAATAAACTGGGTTCAAAGGAAACTAAATGACTTGCTCAAGTTTAAGAAGGTAATTAATAAAAGAGCTCAGAACAGAGCTCATGTTTCTTGGCTCATCTGTTCCTTTAGTACTCCTTCAGATTTTATTAAGCCTCTGTTCTATGTTGATTGCTCTATTAGGCACCAAAGGATGCAAAGACCAGTAGAATATCATTGCCTACTGGAGAGATGAGGCATGCACATTGATAAATAAAATGCAAGGCACAGTGTGATGAGAGCTTTAAAAAAAGTACAAACAGGAGAACAAGAAAAGAAAGATGCGTATTTTCACCTCCCAATTACTTTACATTGACTTCAGAGTAAGTTGTTAATGTGTCTTGTTCAGTTAGTAGTATAGACCACAGACGGTATATAATTGCATTTTTAAAACATCTTAAAACACATACTACATACATCAGTATATATGTACGTATTTATATAGAGAAGCTTATATAGATCCATGTGCATAGGTATGGAAATATTTATATATGTGTAATTGTAGGCATGTGTGTATATAAATAATTATAGATATATACATAAACATTTGGGGGGGTGTTTGTGTATGTGTTTTCTTTTTTTCTGTGTAAAATTTATTTAAAATTTTTTTCCAGTTTTATCTAGGTATAATTGGCATGTAGCATTCTATAGGTTTAAAGCGTACAACATAATGATTTGATATATGTATGTATTACAAAATGATTACCACAATAAGTTTGGCTAACATCCATCACCTCACATAGTTACAATTTTTTGTTTTTGCCTGTGACGACAACTTGTAAGGTCTACTCTCTTAGCAACTTTCAAGTGTACGATATAGTATTGTTAACTGTGTTCATCATGTTGTACATTACATCCCCACAACTTATTTATCTCATAACTGGAAATTTGTACCTTTTGACCCTCTTCACCCAATTTCTACATCCCCCACCCTCCACCTCTGGCAACCACAAATCTGATCTCTGTTTCTATGAGTTTGGTTTTTTTAGATTGCACATATAAGATCAATCTTACAGTATTTGTCTATCTCTGTCTGACTTATTTCACCTGTGTGTATGTATTTTCATACACAAATACATGCAAGTATATATAACAGTTTGGTGATGTAGACCCTTAACATTCTCAGCAGATATCTGAGATCATCTCAACTCCCCTAATGTAATGAAGTTTTCATAAAACAGTTATACAATATCATTTAAACATTGGACAGCTCCATGAATCTAAACATAACAGATCTTATTTGCTACCACAGTTCAACTCCTTGATTTTTTCAAAATACCTCTTTGTAGATGAAAAGATCACTCTTAGGCCTTTCCACGCCCATCAGCAGTGCCATTGGCTATATTTGGGGGATGATTTTCACAAGGAAACAAAATGTGCTCTTGTTGAGGTGGTTGCTTCACCACTTCAGGAGGTCACTGCATTTCTAAAGAATAAGGCTGCCTTGGGATGTTGGGCAGTTGCCGAGGCTCCCTCACCAAAAGTAACCTCAGCTGCACACTGCTTTCAGGGTAGTCAAAATTTGAACACAGGAATCCACCATATTACAAATGGCCTCATATTATGGACCTTTAAGGTCATTCGCAAATGTTGTGTTTCTTTGATTAAGACACAATTCGCTGTATTTTGTAACATTGATTTGCTAATATCTTTTTGGGAAAAAAACAGTTGATTGTAAGCAGCATCTCGATTTCAGGAACATTGAATGTGAGGAGAGGGGAGTTCATATTAGAATGAAAGGAACAGAAGTTAAAACTGTGAATGAAAAATAACAAGTTTAAAGAGCTATTTACTGTGTAGATTGATTATTAAACTAATCATAATTAAAATACATATTGGTAATCATAATTCCAACTTGTTCCTCCTCCTGCATGACTGTCAATTAAGTCAATGTTTTGAAGTGTATTGAGCATCAGAATCATCTGGGAGCTTCCTGAAAATGGAGATTCCTAGTCCTCCTCAGAGCTCCTAATTCAGAATTTATAAGGGTAGAGCCTAACTTTGGTATTTTTAACAAACTCCTCAAGTGATACTAATTCTCTTCAAGTTTGAGAATCAATGGCTGAAATCCAGTGTTGAGGTAAATGTAAATCTTTCTTTGGTCCACACTCCTTATTTTATTTTGTTTTTTGTTTGTTTTATTGTTTTCAAGTTGACACTATCCTTCCATTGTCACTTGAACCCTAGTTTGTTGGAATTTCACCATATGTATCTAAATGTGTATAATATTTTCATACTCTTTGACTCCATAATTGCACACTTCCAAGAATGTCTCCCAAGGAAATCTTTCATAAAATAAGTGAATATTTGTTGATATGTGTATAATATAATTTGAAGTCTCCCTTCTCTCTGACTTATAATCTTAGGAAACATTGCTCAGAAACCATCCCTAGCTTTTTTCTGACTTTGCTCAGACCAGTCAAGGTAGCCTACATCAAAAGAGCCCAAGTCTTGTTCTGTGGAAGCATTCAATTCAGATCACAATCCCTTCCCAACGTCTTGTCACGATTCCATTTTTCCTAAGAAGATTCTTTACTTACTATTTCTGACCTTATTTGCATATCAAACATTGACTCATCACAAATTCAGTATCACGGATCCACTGTTATATATCACATCGACAGTCTGAGTCAAACATTTGAAGGAGAGTGCATGATGGAAAGTGTATATGTCTGTCAGTTTTAGAGTGGGATATGTCACCACGGAGGATGTACCAATGCCAGTGAAACTCTGGTAGATACGCATTGTGTTTCTGTGAGCCACAGCATCATAAAGTTGAGTGAGAGACTCTCGTGGGGCGTGGGAAGGGGTGCTGTCACTCTGCCACAACCTGGCGTTAATCTAGTATTTCCCAGAGTGTAATGTTAGATGGGACATGAATAGATTGTTCCCCGTAGTAATATATTTATTGTAGCATATACTAGAAAAATATTACTAACATACCACGACTTTGGTTTTACAGATATATCTGCTTAGATTGAGGCTAAAATAGTTGAAATTTAGGGGTAAAAATGAGTTGATTTAAAGAAAAATTAATTAAATAATATTATAGTTGGCATGAGGATATAGTGAAAATTGTGAGGGCTTTATAAAAATACCTGAAGTTTGGGAAGCACTGCATTTATCAATACTGGTTGCACATCTGACATGGGCACCCAGCATCACAGAAAGCTCATGTCCATTTCAGTTCCTTCTGGGACTCTATAGCTTAGCTGCCCTTGCAGAGGACTTAGCACAGTGCCTGGCACATATTAATAAATATTTATTAAATTACAATTCCTGTATAAACTGTTCAATATTCTGATAAAAAACATCATGGGGCCGGCCCGGTGGCATAGTGGTTAAGTTCGCGTGCTCTGCTTCAGCAGCCCAGGGTTCACGGGTTTGGATCCTGGGCATGGACCTACACGCCACTCATCAAGCCATGCTGCAGCGGCATCCCACGTACAAAATGGACGAGGATCGGCATAGATGTTATCTCAGGGACCGTCTTCCTCAAGCAAAAAGAGGAAGATTGGCAACAGATATTAGCTCAGGGCCAATCTTACACACACACACTCACTCACTCACACACATAAACATTCACCTGCCCTCACAGAAAGCCTAGGAGTATAACACACAGGTAAACACACATAAGCTTTGACAGCAGGAAGAATGAAGTACTAATTTCCACTCCTTACTGATGGTCATTCTCTGAATAAATTATTAAACTTCTGAGACTGAGTTTTCTCATCTGACAAATGGCGATAATATTTAGGTATGTCATAGTTTTTAGGATGAATGGCAGAATCTACATAAATTGCTAGTCTTATTGCATGGCACATTGTAGGTACTCAGTATTATACTTGTTATTATTTTCTCCTCTTTTTAAAGAGATGGTCACTGTATCAAGTGACTATAAAAAGTGTTAAGAGGTCTGGCCCCGTGGCTTAGCAGTTAAGTGCGCGCGCTCTGCTACTGGTGGCCCAGGTTCGGATCCCGGGCACGCACTGACGCACCGCTTGTCCGGCCATGCTGAGGCCGTGTGCCACGTACAGCAACTAGAAGGATGTGCAACTATGACATACAACTATCTACTGGGGCTTTGGGGAGAAAAAGGGGGAAAAAAAAGGAGGATTGGCAATAGATGTTAGCTCAGGGCCGGTCTTCCTCAGCAAAAAAAGAGGAGGATTGGCATGGATGTTAGCTCAGGGCTGATCTTCCTCACAAAAAAAAAAAAAGTGTTAAGAAAAAGAGTTTTGGGTATTTATGACAGTCAATGTTAACCCACAGGCATCACTGAAGGGAACAATTGTAGGAAGAGGGATAAAATAGAGGAAGAGACCATGAATGGAGTACCTCAGCCAGAGTCCCCACACTCTATCCTTGCCAGCATTGGCTGAAAAGAATTGCTGGTCAATTCTTTGTTAGAATGTAGTTGCTCTGGCATTACCTCCATTCCTGATACTCAAGTCTTGGGGAAGACTAAAAAAGCCAGCATCCCTTTTGAGCATCTTTTTAATCAGTTAACTAAAGTAATTCACTTCTGCAAGAGTCTTTCCTTATCAACTTATGTTTTAAGTTTTTTCTGTCGGATCTGCCCTTTACTCGTAATAGCTGTGTGATATTCCACTGTAGAGCTATTCCACTGTAGATACTGATATTTAGTATCAGTATCTGTAATGATTAGCCTTATACAAAAATTATCTTACACATGTGCAAGTGCACCTATAGCATAAATTCCTAGAAGTAGATTGTCTAAATCAAAGGGTGTTGTATGCATTTTCAATTGTTAAATCTGGTGCCAGGTTGCTCTGCAGAAAGGTTGTGCTAGTTTACACTCTCACTACAATACAAGAGTGTTTCCCCACATCCACGCCAAAACAGTGCATTTAAACATGTTTTTCCTGATAGGTAAAAAACAGAATTGTAGTTTTAAGTTGCAAGTTCTTAATTATGCACAAGATTGAGCTTCTGCTCTCTTTCAATGCTTTGTTTCAAACTGAGTGACCAACCTCCCAACCAAGCACTTTATTCCGAGGATAGGGGGCAGAGCATTTCTGCCCTGGAATTGACCTTGGATTTCACTTAGTCCAGCTCCCTCAATTTGCAGACCAGGGAGTTGAAGCCCAAAGTGGAGAGAGTGTTGCCAAGGGTTACACAGCACCTCAAATATATTCTTCACTTAACAAGTGACATTCACTGTCTCGGAGTTAAGCACTCTTTGAATTCCCTTCCGGCTCCAATAATCCAATGTTTAAAGTGCAGAAAAGATAAATGACTGCATTAGAATTCTGGGGTTCAGACCCAGCTTGAGCAAGACAAGTTTTTCCATACATTCACAATGGGCCTATCTGATGCAAAAGGCATTCCAGGGAATCAAGAAATCAGAGGACCATTATCCTTAGGAGCAAAGAATACTCTCTCTTGCAGCACCAATAAACAGATTCCAAAGAGATTTCACTCACACATCCTGGGTATAGCAGATGATGAGATAAAATTATCCCAGCTGATTTGTGTGCAGATAGATGTTTACTGTACCTTGTTATTCACACTCTGCTGTGTTAGTGCTATTTTCTCTCTCTGGCTCCATCTGATAAATGCTATATCCTTCAGAAGAGTGAACAAACACAGCTCCAGTGGGCCCCTGACTGCCTTCACACACAGTCATACTGCAGGGCAGGGCTGCTTCTTCAGAGAAGCTTCCTAACCCCACCCCAGAGCCTTTTTTCAAAGTCAGAATAATCAGCAATATCAAGAACAAATGATTATTGAAAGCCAAAGATACTTAGAAGTTAAGGAAGCAAACCTCTGCCAGACTTCAGTATTGAGTAATGGCTCTGCTGATTGATTATTACTGGATAATTCAGTCCTCTGAGAAAGTGACTCATTCCTCCCTGGCTTTCTTTCCTCTTACCTTGTTCCACTCAAATATTAGAGACCCTTCCTCTCATCCTCCCTAACATCAAAGGCCCCAGTAGTGGGGAGCAAGGAGAGAAGGGAAAGTACACCACCATCTATTCTTGAGAGAAGAAAGTATGGGAGACCTGGATTTTAGCACTAGAGCTACCACTAACTGACTATGGGACTTGGAGCAAGTCAGAATATTTCCCTGGGTACCCTCTTTATTTCTGAGATTCTTTACTGCTTTGGAATTCTAGGATTGGCTTTTTTATGTCTTGTGAAACTCCCATTCTATTGCAAATAAATTTCATCCACATCCAATTTTCACAAGTGTATTTGTTAGGAGTCATTCTTTTGCACGCAACAGTAACACAACTCAAACTGGTGTAACAGGAAAGGTAATTTATTATGTTATTTAATGGCAAGTCTAGAAGTAGAGCTGTACCCAAGCGTGTTTGGATCATCAGTGTTCTGTCTTGCTGACTCTCAGTCTCCTTCCCTCTTGGGTTCTACTGTCCTCTCTGTTTTAGTTCTTTCTCTGTGTTGGCAAGGTAGCAACTTTGAGATCCAGACCATCGTTCCATCAACTTGAGCAAAGTAGTCCCATAGATAGTCCTAGAATTGAGTTTCACTAGACAAAATTATGTCCATCCAGAACCAGTTGCTGTGGCCTGTTCTGCATCATGTCCCAACCTTTTGCCAGGCAAGTAGGAAAGAGGTAGAGGGGGAAGCAGTTGGCTCTACTGAAATCATGGACTGAGAATAGAGGACGGATGGTTCCCTGCAGGAGGTTCTGTTATCAGAAGAATGTAGAGAGGATGGGCAAACAAAAAGAGTGGGCAGTAGGTTTTAGTATCATTGAAGCCTACCTTTTGCTAACAAGAAGATTCTCTCCTTACTTTTCTTTCTTTTTTTTTTTTTTTTTTGAAGTCTAATTTGTTTTTTGTTTTTTTTTTAATTTTTTGTTTATTGCAGTAACATTGGTTTATAACATTGTAAAAATTTCAGGTGTACATCATTGTACTTCTATTTCTGCATAGATTACATCATGTTCACCACCAAAATACTAATTACAACCCATCACCACACACATGTACCCAATTATCCCTTTCACCCTCCTCCCTCCCCCCTTCCCCTCTGGTAACCACCAATCCAATCTCTGTCCCTATGTGTTTGTTTATTGTTGTTATTATCTACTACTTAATGAAGGAAATCATACGGTATTTGACCTTCTCCCTCTGACTTATTTCACTTTGCTTAGCAACATCTTTTCAAACACCACATCTGACCGGGCAAGAGAAACAATAGAAAAAATAAACAAATGGGACTACATCAAACTAAAAAGCTTCTGCACAGCAAAGGAAACCATCAACAAAACGAAAAGACAACCTAACAATTGGGAGAAGATATTTGCAAACCATACATCTGATAAGGGCTTAATCTCCAAAATATATAAAGAACTCATGCATCTCAACAACAAAAAAACTACCAACCCAATTAAAAAATGGGCAAAAGACCTGAACAGACATTTCTCCTTACTTTTCAAGTAGAGACTGCTTTTCATTTTACTTGCACTAACTATGAGGGTAAGGAGAAGGAATCAGCATTCCCTCCATCTTTAAATTATCCTGCCTTTACTACTCAACTACAAACCAGTATCTGATGGCAAACCATGATCTGAATTAACTTATCCCACTGTTGGATCCAAGCTTCCTTCTTCAATCTAATCCCAGAATACCTTCTTCCCACCACCCAGAATCATGTTCTTTCTCTATATCTTGTCTCTCTCCTTAGAGACATTTTCATTCATGGCATTGGTGCTTACCTTATATTGTCCTTACAGTTCTTGGAAAACTTAATCCTCACTATAGCCTACAAAGTTCTACATATTCTCACTCTCAGCTACCACCCTTTCCCTCTGTCACTTTACTCCAGCCACAATGGTCCCTTCATAAATGCTCCAACTGTTGAATATGCTCAAATACCAAAGAGCCTCCCTAAATTTCCACTTCCTGCTAGAATGAAGTAGCTCATGACATATCCATACTCCCATTGAAAATAATTAGAAAACCAAATATGTTACACAAGTCATATTTTAAAGGCATTAGCTGCAGAAGCAAGGAAGATTAGAGGGGCTAAAATTCCAGAAAGATGAGAAACTTTCGAAGGTGATCTGAAGACCTGCAGTTGCTTTTTTCCCTTGGAGATTTGCTAATTCTTGGCCCTGGCTACAGGTTGAGAGTCTGGGTTTGGTCCTGATCAGAGCTTTTAGCAGTGACACAATGAGGAAACTCAAACACATAGCTGAATTTCCCCCATGACACTTGCTAAATACTAAATTTGCCATTATCTCTTCAAATATTACTTCTCCCCAGGTTTGCCTATTTTCTCCTCCTATAGATTCCGTAAGGTATATATTAGACTTTCTCACTCTGATTTCCATTTGTGTTAACCTCTGATATATTTTTTCAATCTCTGTCTTTTTGTTCATTTTATTAAATAATTTCTTCAGGTCTATCTTCTAGTTCACTAAATATTTCTTCACCTGTATCTAACCTGATGTTCACCACCCATTTAATTTCCAATTATAATTATATTTTTGTTCCTAAATGTTCAACTGGGTTATTTTTATATTGATAAAGGTTCAATTTTGGTTATTTTATAAACCATATTTATTTGGTTATTTTCATTATTTTTATAAAATTTTATTAAAATTTTATATTTTTGTGACTAGTCCTTGTATTTTCAACTTCTTGTTTTATTTTTTAATAGTTTTGCATATATAATTTATATTCTGTGCTGGATAATTTCAATATTTGAATCTTTGTGATTCTGATTTTATTGTCTGCTCCTCTCCCCTCAGTAAACTTTTCTATCTTGGAACTTTATCTGGGGAAATTTTTTGAGGTCTATGTTGAAGGTGTGTTTCTCCAAAGAGATTTTGAGTTTGCTTCTCTCTGTTCACTTAAAGCACTCGTTTTTTAGCCAACATGCTTTCAACTAACACGAGTAGTATACTTTCAGGCCACACACCACCATGAAGGATGACTTGTGGTTCCATCTCAGGGAATGATTTTCCCCATTCTTCACACGTTAGGGGTTTTGAAATAGGCAATTTGCTCTGGTGTTCTTCTGGTGGAATAGGTTGATATTTAGTTCTCTTTGGGAACTCAGTTTTACACAGGCTCCTTTATAAAACATAAGGCTGTGCTCTTGGTAGATACTAGAGTTTATTTCCTGTCCCCAGTGCCCAAGAGTCATCATATTTTGGCTGATGCCCCTAGGATAAAGCCATCTGTGCTGTTTGTTTACATTTCTGGAATCCTATTTTTGTTCCATTATTGGTTATTGTTAATCCATAAATTTTAGGTGATTTTTTTTAAGTGGGTAAAATGTTCAAGAAAACTAGTTCACTCTATGACAGGAAAAGAAATTCTCTTTAATTCCCCTCTATTCCCTAAACCACTCAGCCCTGTTCCCACCTCTCTTGCCTGTCTACCTACCCTCTTTTTTGGTGCTCTTACTGTTATAAAAGGCTCCCTCTCTAATTGTTTTCTTACTAATGTAGACAACTTCCCAGGATCTGTCAATTATCTTCTCTTACGCTGGAAATCTCTCTACATCTATTCTTCTCCGTATCCACCCAGGCTAGAGCCTGATTCTATCTTGTTTAACAACTGCAATAATTTTCTTACTGTAATGCATTTTGACTTACTAACGCACAGCTCTGCTCATGTCGTAAACCTATTCAAACCATCAGCAATCCCTGTGACCTACTAAATAAGGCCTTTTGCTGGCCTAAATTACATTTCCAGCTCTATTTTCTTTCAATTTCCTTTACCTGCAGCACAAACTTGGTGTGTCTTAGTGTTTTCTTACCATCTGTAATAGTTGGGTATATATTTAATCTGTGTTATTAGATTGGGGTCACAGCATGAACAAGGTAGGGAGTGTAGAAGAGTATAGGCCAATTACAGGGAAAGGTGGGTAGCAAATAGATCTTATAGCCAAATCTTAGACTACATAGATTGTGATAAATGAGGTTTGGACCAGATTGTGAGGAGCTTTCAATGCTGAAGAGGTAGTCATTATTCTGTGGGCCACAGGGCACCAAGGAAAGACCATATTGTATTTATTTTCGTATCACCACTTTGCATAGCTCTAGGAAGCATACATGAAGGATGTCCCCTGAAGTTGTGCAACATGTCAGTCTCAGGAAACCTCATACCATATAGGACAAAATCTTAAGCATGGTTGGCCTTTGGTATCTGCTTACTAAACTTTGTTCAACCTCCATAGGGAGATGTCTTAACATTCTTTTTGTAGTTACATAACCTTTGTTGGGATGAAGAAAGTTAAGACAGATAGTATATTGGGAAGATCTCCATAAAATGTTGTTTTGTTTTTGTCTCTTCTTTAAAATGGAAGCAAATATCATAATATTATATTCAGATTTTAGATATTGGTTCTGTTGTGGCTTTAAAATATTTAATATAGTAGAACTCTGTATTATGCAGCATAACTGTGCCAGAAAAAATGCTTCAATTTATATAGCTTATGTCTCAGTCTAAGTCAAGTAGGTACGCCGAAAGTTATTCCTGAACTCCTATAAATCAGTATGCAATAAATGAATATAAAGGAGGAAAAGTCCCTGAGCTAGTTGGCTTGCTTTCTCTCTCTCTCTCTCACACGCACACACAAAGATACACCTCCACCTCCAAACAATAGGGGAAGAAAAGAGAGAAGCAAGCCTTGCTTTGCTGGTCAGAAGCTAGGGAGGAATGTAAATGTCTGGGCCCAGAGCACAGGCGAGGGCTGCTGCAGTGGGAGCTGTGCTCTTCCCACTGGATAATGCCATGGCAAGGAATCCTGTCATCTGGCTCTCCCTAGAGAGGAAATATGGGAACTGCTGCAGCCAAGCTGCTGACTAAGAGAAGCCATCACAGGTTTCACATATCTTGAGTTTAAGGAAAGAAAACCCACATCATTGAGAGTCTTCTAACTTCTGGAGTGGGTGTGAAAGGAAACCTGGCAATTGGTGCCATTTTGCTTTTCTTTTTTGTCCTCTCAGCTGGTAAATAGGCTTTTCTTTGTTTAAGCTTGTGTTAAAGAGCACTTAATTTAGTTGGATTGGTAGCTATCTATGAACTGCCAAATTTGGTACAAAAATCACTCCATGAGAGTCCTGAGTGTTAATACTTATGATGTCTTCAGGTTGGTTTGATTCTAACTTGATCATGAATACTTATCCTCAGTCTTTTTTGAGAGGAGGGGAGAAAAAGGTCCTATGTCTAAAAATGGCCACATGGTAAACAAATTGGCTTACTCGCACGTGCTTCAATTATTCTGTGCCTTCAAGTTACTCAGCCTCCAACGTAGAACCTTAAACTAACATAAAATTTGTCACAAATTTGGTAAGCCTTGAGCCACACACATGCATTACTTTGGTCAAAAGGACAAGAGACAAAAAACTTAATCTCTGTGCCTGTCAAAACAGTTTAGTTTCTCTGTGTTTTATTTTCTTCTTTTGAAGGTTGTTTCCATCTTTGCTGTATTTTTTTTCAAAGATGAACTCTGACTTTTCAACAGCTAAGAAGAATGAATCTGAACAATACTAAGAGATAAGAAAAGTTGGAGAAAGATGGAATCTCAGAAGTAACATGAAGGCACATTCAGGGAGGCACAAGAAGCCAAATTACATATCAGACTGGAAAAGCTGCAGATGGAAATTGCCAGCCACAAAGGGGAAGGGAGAGAGGGAGTATGACAAACAGCGACTTTGACAAGCATAGCCTATCAGTTTCGCTAGACAATTGCAGGATCTGTAGGAATCTTGTTGGGATGGCTCATTTTCCTGCATGGCTTCTCCACCTCTCAGGATGTTCTGGCATGGGATAATGACTGCTTTTGGTGTAGATGGCCCACCGAGGAATCCTGTTTATATTTTAGCTACCTATAATATGACTGTGCTCCCACAAATAGCCACAAAGACAAGATAGGAAACACCCAGAATGATAACAAGCTGCTGGAATCCCCCTGGAAAATGAACTTTATCTTCTCGAGCCAACAAAGAACCTTCAAGTAATTTTTTAAACCTGAGTAGTTTTCCAGTGTAGGCAATAGTGACTGTCAGCAGACAATTCAACATTAAATCTCAGGTTGAAGGAGAGTGATCCAATTTGACACCAAGAGAAGACCTAAGTTCTACTGTGGCTTTTCTGATCATCAGTTTAAATATATTATTTGACCATAAAATTCTTTAACAAAGTTCAATAAACATGTTATTGAAAATGTTTTTAGAAGAAATTATTTCTTTGAGAAGGAGCAAACACCACGGAAATGCTTAATCGATTTGATTTTCTACTAAAATCTAATTTGATCAGAAGTTCAACCCCCAAAATCTGATTTGTCTGATCAGAAGTAATTATGAGTCTTTAAACCATTTAAACCGTTCCATTAACCTGCGTTTTTAACAATCCTTTGAAAATTTGACTTGATAGGACTGACACTAAAGTGCAAAAACTTGAACTTAAAAAATTACCATAAAAATAAATTAATGCCCTTGAAAGGATAGACATAGGGTGTTTTAATTCCATTTTTTTGGACATTTTATGCCCCTTACTCTTGCCAAAAATAAAAAGATTAATTAAGCTTTCAGCATTTTTTTATTACAAAGAAATGTGTTTGCACAATCTCTTTGCCATCCCTAACCCCACGCATCACTCACTGGTCTATTTTGTTCATTGCTTTCTAATTCTGAAAGATGAAAAAGGAAAATGATTTATAATTTGTAGTTATAAGATAAATAGATGCGATTATCTCAATGACTACTCACTGTGATCTCATCACATGTCAGATGTCTAAGAGTAATAATAATGTTAAATGTATTGAGTTTTATGATGTGCCAATTACTCTGGTATGTATTTGCATGTATTAGTTTATTCAATCCAAAAAACAGTTCTGTGGGACACAAATTAAAAGCTGGGCACAGAGGAGTTAAGTAATGTGTCCAAAGTCACATCATAAGTGGTTAGAGCTAGTCTTTAAGTCTAGGTCCTGACTCCAGAGCTCTTGCCCTGAACCTTTATGCAACATGATTTTTCTGTAATTTTTAAGATGTATGAGTATGTGATTATGTTTATAAATAGCTAACTCTAAAGATAGAAAAAAATGCCATGTCTGACTTTTACTGTTTTCATCAAATAAAAATTGTCTACCACTTTAGATTATATACAAAATTCGTGGTACAGATTATTATTATTGTGCTGTTTGATAATAAGACGAAATGATAAAGAGCATCCACTTTCTCTGACTTATAGAAAGAAATCATTTTTCTCAGTTTTACAGTATTTATCATCAGTGTCAGTGTTGACAGTTTTCCCTGATATTATGAACTGTTTTGTCAATCTTATCATTACCCACAGACTTTTAAAAAGACAAATTTTCTGAATCTAACTTGGCAGAAGCACAAGAAAGAGAGAGAGACAGAGAGAGAGAGAGAGACAGACAGACAGACAGAGAAGGACATCTTTATTTTGTTTTCAGATGGGCATGTTTCCTATACCCCCGGCCAAAATTACAGATGTTGTACTTTCTTCTTGCCACTCGTCAATCCATTCATTCTTTCATTCATTCACTCTTTCTTTCATTTAAAAAATATTTATTGCATACTGTATTGTTTTCATGCTAGTCACTACGGTGAGCGAAACTCAACATTGTATTTTCACAGAGCTTCCATTTTAATGGGGGGCGGCAAATATTGATCAAAACAAACAAACAAACAAATATATAACCATAAACTATTTAGAAAAAAATAGCTGATGCTATGAAAATGTGCACAGGCCTGATATGGAAAAACCAGGAAGTCTTCTATACTCGTTTCCTAGAGCTGCCATAACAAATTGCCACAAACTGGGTGGCAAAAACAACGAAATTTATTCTCTCACAGTTCTGGAGGGCAGAAATCTGAAATCCAGGTGTCAGCAGAGTTGGTTTTTTCTGGAGGCTCTGAGGAACTCTCTCCCATGCCTCTCTCCCAGCTTCTGGTCCTTGCTACCAATCCTTGGTGTTCCTTGGCTTGTAGACGCATCACTCCAATTTCTGCCTCCGGCATCCGGATGTTCTCCCATATGTGTGTCTCTGTGTGTTGTATGTAAATTTTCCTTTTCTTAAGAGGACGCCAGTCATTGGATTAAGGCCCACCCTAACCCAGGATGACATCATCTTAACTTGATTCCATCTGCCAAGACGCTGTTTCCAAATAAGATCACAGTCATAGATAATGGGAGTTAGGACCTGACCATATCTTTTGGGAGGACACAGCCTAACCTACAACAGCTTCCTTGAGTCACTTACATTTGAGCTGAGATCATTAGAATCTAAGGAAGAGAAGACCGTGCAAAGGGAGTGGGACGTGTAAAGGCCCTGAGGCAGGAAGGAGCATTCTCTTGATGACTTGAAAGGACACAGACACAGACACATATGCAGGGAAGCACGAGAGCGACAGGACTCAAGGACGTGCACCCACAGGTGCAGCATGTAGGCTCCCACAGATTCCCTCACACAGGTGTGGACAGTCACAAACCTAGTAGTCTTCTCTCTGGTTCCGGTGCTCCTTCTTCTACATCCCACACATCAACGAGCGCCATCATGTGTCCTTGAGTAGAAAGAGGGGAAACATGGCCCTGTTCTGGGCATGGCTGTAGGAGAGAAATTCTATGGGGTAAAGCCTCCTTCAGGGCCAAAGCGTGGGTTGTGAGACATGAACACAGTGGAAGAAGATGATTTAGGCTATATCCCAGCTTTGTAACGACTTGGGTGAGTGACTGCTTGCTTCTGAACCCCAGTTTTCTCATCTCTGAAGTGGGGAGACTAGTATATGCCTCGGAGTCTGATTTGAGTATTAAATGAGATAAAGCATGTTAGAGCACTTTGTAAACGTATAAAATAAGGAGAAAGAATGTTAGCCGGTGCTAGGAATAGGGAAGATTAAAGATTTTGGCCCTTTAAGCTGAGCACAGTTCATGCAGACGCCTTCCCAGTGACAGAAGGAGCAGGGCTGGGGGAGAGGGGATTTTTTAACAGCATTTCCCAATCTGTATACCATGGAGGAGGTGAGAAGGTTAATAATAACAATAACATTTAATCTGTGCACAGTGGAGAAGGTAGGAGCGTTAATATTAATCATTTTAAAAACTGAATTTACGTACAGTGGTTTATGGGGAACGACTAGTTTTCTCATATACAATCTGATGCAATGCTTGCGTCTCCTAAACCCCTTTTTAAAATAAAACTCACATATCAGGGGATGGGAGAGTCTATAAACAGAAACCTTATCTGCTAGCACGTTGGCAGGAGTGGTTTATCACATGTACCGATCTTGGGGAGGCTGAATGGAGTGAAGTGCTGGGCGAGAAGGTGGTGACAGAGGAGGAGGAGAAAGGAGGCTAGAATGGGGCTCTACTCACCCCCAAACCCCAAGAAGGCCCTGGGAGATTGGAGAGAAACTGGAGAAATCTTGTTTTCCCCCGGAACCTATCCTGTCCACTTTAAGGGTCTCAGCTTTTCCAGAGACAGGTCAGAGTATGTAATTGTCAGAGCTGTGGTCAAGGTGGGGCTTATCACGCAGAGGACAATACAGTGTATGGTGCGGTGGCCGCACAGCCACACAGTGGTGGAGAATTACCTGCAGACCGACCCGCGGTTGAGAAGGGAGGGATTGGAGCTACATTCCCCAGAGGGTTTGAAGCAA
This sequence comes from Ceratotherium simum simum, assembly GCF_057802395.1. NCBI lineage: Eukaryota > Metazoa > Chordata > Mammalia > Perissodactyla > Rhinocerotidae > Ceratotherium > Ceratotherium simum. Next base: position 29,465,053 of record NC_141903.1, read on the forward strand.
ATGATGTGAAACCTCTAGGAACCCTTTTGATCCTTGAACGAGGTAGAAATCTTCAGCCCGTATATCTTTCCAAAGTGTTGTGCCTTTATATACATATATGTACACGTAGAAGTATATTTATGTACACATGTACTTTTTCTTTAGTTTTTTACACGAATAACATTATAATTTGTGCTTCATTCATCATCTTGCTCTTTTGACTCAATAATATGTCTTGAAGTGCAACTAGCCTCACTAGTTCATATAGATCTACTTTTGTATTTCTTAACTGTTGTGTACTAATTTGTAGACTCGACATACCACTTTGTTAACCCGGTTCCTTTTACATGGACATTACATTGTTTCTAGTTTTTCACTATTACAGTGTTGTACAGGTATGGGTTTGATCTTTATGAAGTCCTTCATTATTACCTTTTAATATGCTATATAATATATATTTATCTTGCTGATTTTTTATCTCACTCTACTAGAATATAAACACCATGAGAACAGAGATTTTTGTCTGTTCTATCCACAGCTCTATCTCCAGCAACTAAAAGTGTGCACCCAATAAACATTCATTGAATGAGTGCTTTCTGGCCACATACTGCCTCCCCATACCATTATGGTATATTGTCTTCTTAATAGAGTTAAGCTCTCAGAGAGCAGGGATAGTCACCCTCATCTCTTTCATCTGCAGTGCCTGGCACAATGCCTTTCTTAGAGTGGGAACCTAATAAATTTCAGAGACAAACAGTATAGCGCACTGTTTAATACTTCAGTTGGACCTACATGGCTTTGCATCTCAGCGCAACGATTGACTGGTCCTGTGAGACTGGCCAAACACCAAGCTAAAAGGATTAATAGCAGTTTATTTCTGGTCCCTCTTTCCACCTCCACAGCTCCCTCCCTCGGCTAAAGCCATCAAAATCTCTAAACTGGATTTTTGCAGTGGCCTCCAAACCAGTCTCCTTATGCAAATTCTACTCTTACCATTGCAGTCAGTGAAATGCTAAAACCTAAGTCAGATCAGGGTACCCCTCCTGTCAAACCCTCCATTGGGACCTCACTCTGAGTAAAAGCCCAAGTTGATGTAAAATGGCCTGAAAAGCACAGCATGGTCTGCACACGCTGCTCTCCATTAATATCTGCCCTCGACTTGGCTGCTGTCCTAGCTTGCTCATTCCCTCCAGCCTCGCTGGCTGCCTGCAGTTCCTGGAATTCAGATATCTATGCCCACTGTGGAGCTCTTGTACTTGCCCTGCACTCCTGGAATGCTTTCCCCTCAGGCATCTGCATGGCTCACCCCATTCCAGTCTTAACCAAATAGCACCTCCTTGGTTAGGCTTTCCCTTGTCTAAAATCGCAACTCCACCTGGACACTTCCTGTCCCCTTCGTACTTTATTATTTTTTTCCCATAGCACTTTGTCATAATCTAGCAGAGTGCTTATTTATTTATCATGCTTATTGTGTGACTCTCCCAACTAACATGTGAGCTCCATGAGCCAGAGATGTATATCTGTTTTATTTTATTCATTCGGTGCCAAGAATGGTGCTTGGCAGCTATTAAGTGTTCAATACCTATTTGTCGAATGAACTGATTTTAAAACAGAGCACTTATTTAACGCATACTGTACTAAACCCTTTACCTCTGTTATTCCATGGAATTTTCACCACCACTCTCTGAGGTACTGTAGTGACAGAGTGAAGACCATGGGCTCTACAGTCAAACAGCTTGGATTAAATCCTCCCCCCTTCGCTTACCAGCTCTGAGCCGAAGGTCAATCGTCTGCTTCACTAAGTCTCAGTTACACCATCTGAATGAGTACAAGGGAAATATTAATGTCTACTGTTTACTGCCATTGGTTGTATTTTGTCAGGCTCTGTACAAAGCAACCAGGTCAACACTATAAGAAGTTTTTCAACCCCAGCCCTAGATTTAGGCTTCAAATCCCATCTTATTTAATTATCTCATGTGATCATTTAAGACTTAATAGCTATTTTGTGCAAACTATTTTGCAGGAGTAAAGTACTCCCTTGTCTTATCCTATTTCACACAGGAAAAATATTAACTGCTAGGTTATAAATGCCCTGAAAAATGGGATTTATCAGTGAAATGCCCTAAGCGGTGAACTCCATCAGATCTCAGAGCATTGCTGCAATAATGATGCAGACCTTTTGTTAAATCTTTGTGACGCTCTGGGCAAGAAATGTGTTTAGTAGTCTTACACTGTAATTTCTATAGAACAGGATTTGGTTTTGAGTCATTTGAGAGTTTCAAAGATAATAATAGATACGAAAAAGAAAGGAAAGATGTTCCCTTTCTGATACTAAAGAAGAGACAAGTGCTGTGTAGTGGTTAAAACATGTTTTTGAATCAGGCTGACCTGATTTTAAATTTTGACAGACACATCATAGGCTCTCAAGAAATGATTGAATCAATGAACAGCTCATAGATATAGAAGCTATGTAATGTTGGGCAAATTAAAAAACTTTTAATTTCTTCTCTTGTATAATGGGAAAATGATATCTATATTGTAAATTTGTTTGGTGAGATATTAAACGTGCAAGGGTAAGTAACATGCGTGACATATAGAAAGATTTTAATAGAATTATTAATAAACAGTTTTTTTCACTATACAGTTCAGAATGTGGAATCCTCTTCCCTTAAATTATTACACTTCCCTGAAGTGTAATAATACAGATGAACTTAGTATCTGATATAAAAACGAGCCCTTTCCAAATTCTTTCTGCCTCCTCCTCCATCCTCCCCTCAACTCCAGTTAACCAATAGTCTTGGTACATCCATAATTCTTACCAAATCTTCTTAGATAACATTTATCCAAGTCTTCCTTATTCCCTCAACCACACAACAAATCCTCTCTCATCTTTGGAAATTCAGCTCTGTCGTCCCTTCTCTTAGAAGCAGTCCCCGTCCTCCCCAGGGAATTAGATCTCCTCCTCTGCCCTCCAGTATTGTCTGGTTTACTTCTGTTACAGAACTCATTACATCTTCGGGCATGCAGTTCATTATTTACATGTTGGTCTCTCCCAAAGGGGGAAGTTGTAGAGAGGATTCATAAATCATACATTCAGGACCGGGCTAGATGACTTTTAACACCCACCTCAGAGGATTAAAAAGATAATGCTTGTAAATAGCATGAATGGAATGGTCAATAATAATAATTATGATAATGATTAACAGTAGTAATAGTATTCATCTGTCACAGTATGAGATGAGTAAGCAGATGAAGTGTAATAATTATCAATACAAATGCTATTATGATCTAGAATATTATAGGCCAGAACCCCAGGGCTTTGGAATATCAAAATTGCTTACTATACAAAGAGGAAATACTGGCTCTCAGAATCTTTGTTTAGGGTCCATGTGAAGAAAAGAATTTTGAGCCTTTGAGACTTTGCTTTTCCTAACAAACTGTCTATAGACAGTTTGAAACCTTAAATGATAAATTGTAATTTCTGGTTTCTGTGCCAGGAGGTAATAAGTCAAAGAAAACATTGGGAAAAAATGTGTTTCTCAGATGTAAATTGCTTACATTTGAAAATATATTGCTTAAATTTCTGAATACTTAGATACTATTAATGTACTGCAGAGTTTAATATGGGGTAAAATAAGGTTATGATTAACTCAGTGGTGAATTACACTTCCTCCTGTAATAGTCTATATTTTGGGAGAATCACGTTAATATTTTGTGGGTTTAAGAAGTTCTTAACTCTTGCCAATGAAAATTTCATTTTCGCCCCATTCGCTTGCTTCAACAATCCTTTTATTTTTGAGTACCTACTGTTAGACACTATGCTAAGCCCTGGGGATAAAGTGGTGAACAGCCCCAACTTATATTTATAATGTTGTGGGTTAAATGAGAAAATGAATATATATCACTTATCATAGTACCTGGCTTATATTAAGCATCCTGAAATATAATTTCTTGTTATTTCTAAGCACATGTATGACTCTTTTCCATTGATGAAATGAATAAGAATTTCTTTAGCTTAGGAAAGAAAAGGCCCTTCTATCTCTCCATCCTGATCCAAACTTCATCTCATTATATCTGAGCATTGGCAGTGGATTCCTCTCTGGACCTCTAACCTCTAGTTTCTGTCTGTTCCATTCCCCCCTACACATAACTTCAATAGTAATTTTCCTTTAAAAAAAATTGGATCATGCCTCTTGTCTTAAAATATTTATCAGATTCCCAGTAATTATTAAACAAGATGTAAATTCAGTGCCTAGGCCATCAAGATATGCATAATTTACCCTTTCCTTATTTTTCTAGCTGTACGCCCCTTGGTTCCCCACAGTGAACCTTCCACACAGGACATTGTGGTCTACAGTTTATTCTTCACACTTATCTTCCACTTGTCCTGCCTTCTTGCCATTTTTCAATCCCTCCTGTTCATCCTTCGTGTTCCAGCCTTAATCATAAGGCCTTCTCTTTTTTTTCCAGCTTTAGTGAGATATAATTGACATATAACATTGTGTAACTTTAAGGTGTACAGTGTAATGATTTCATATATGTATCTATTACAAAATGATTGGTACAGTAACTATGGAAAACAGTATGAAGGTTCCTCAAAAATTCAAAATAGAACTACCATATGATCCAGCAATCCCACTTCTGGGTATACATCTGAAGGAAATGAAATCACTATCTCGAAGAAATATCTGCACCCTCATGTTCCTTGCAGCATTATTTACAATAGCCAAGACGTGGAAACAACCTAAGTGTCCATCAATGGATGAAAGATATTCCGTGCTCTTGGACTGGAAGAATTAACATAGTTAAGATGTCCATACTTCCTAAAGCCATCTATAGATTCAATGCAATCCCTATCAAAGTTCCAACAACATTTTTCACAGAAATAGAACAAAGAATCCTAAAATTTATATGGAACAACAAAAGACCCCGAATAGCTAAAGGAATCCTGAGAAAAAAGAACAAAGCTGGAGGTATCACACTCCCTGATTTCAAAATATACTACAAAGCTATAGTAACCAAAACAGCATGGTACTGGCACAAAAACAGACACACAGATCAATGGAATAGAATCGAAAGCCCAGAAATAAACCCACACATCTATGGACAGCTAATCTTTGACAAAGGAGCCAAGAACATACAATGGGGAAAAGAAAGTCTCTTCAACAAATGGTGTTGGGAAAACTGGATAGCCATATGCAAAAAAATGAAAGTGGACTCTTACCTTACACCATACACAAAAATTAACTCCAAATGGATTAAAGACTTGAATGTAAGACCTGAAACTGTGAAAGTTCTAGAAGAAAACATAAGCAGTACGCTCTTCGACATCGGTATTAGCAACATCTTTTCAAACACCACATCTGACCGGGCAAGAGAAACAATAGAAAAAATAAACAAATGGGACTACATCAAACTAAAAAGCTTCTGCACAGCAAAGGAAACCATCAACAAAACGAAAAGACAACCTAACAATTGGGAGAAGATATTTGCAAACCATACATCTGATAAGGGCTTAATCTCCAAAATATATAAAGAACTCATGCATCTCAACAACAAAAAAACTACCAACCCAATTAAAAAATGGGCAAAAGACCTGAACAGACATTTCTCCAAAGAAGATATACAGATGGCCAACAGACACATGAAAAGATGTTCAAAATCACTAACTATCAGGGAAATGCAAATCAAAACTACAATGAGATATCACCTCACGCCCGTCAGAATGGCTATAATTAACAAGACAGGAAACAACATGTGTTGGAGAGGTTGTGGAGAGAAGGGAACTCTCATACACTGCTGGTGGGAGTGCAAACTGGTGCAGCCACTATGGAAAACAGTATGGAGATTCCTCAAAAATCAACGATAGAACTACCATATGATCCAGCTATTCCACTGTTGGGTATTTATCCAAAGAACTTGAAAACACCAATTTGCAAAGGTACATGCACCCCTGTGTTCATTGCAGCCTTATTCACGATAGCCAAGACTTGGAAGCAACCTAAGTGCCCATCAAGGGACGAATGGATAAAAAGCTGTGGTATATATACACAATGGAATACTACTCAGCCATAAGAAACGATGAAATCCAGCCATTTGTGACAACATGGATGGACATTGAGGGCATGATGCAAAGTGAAATAAGTCAGAGGGAGAAGGTCAAATACCGTATGATTTCCTTCATTAAGTAGTAGATAATAACAACAATAAGCAAACACATAGGGACAGAGATTGGATTGGTGGTTACCAGAGGGGAAGGGGGGAGGGAGGAGGGTGAAAGGAATAATTGGGTACATGTGTGTGGTGATGGGTTGTAATTAGTATTTTGGTGGTGAACATGATGTAATCTATGCAGAAATAGAAGTACAATGATGTACACCTGAAATTTTTACAATGTTATAAACCAATGTTACTGCAATAAACAAAAAATTTAAAAAAAAAAAATAATAAATAAAAAAAAAGAAGAAAAAAAAAAGAAAATATGATATATATATATATAAATATATGTATATAATATATATGTACACACATATATACACACATACACAATGGAATATTATTCAGCCATAAACAAGAAGGAAGGCCTTCTCTTTTGATGAAGTCATTTATTTATTCAGAAATATTATTCAGAATCTATTCTGTGCCTGGCACTGTACAAGGCTCTGGGATTTAACAAGGAGCCAGCAAGACATAATCCCTGCCCTCGTGATACTACTCCTCTTGTTCTGTGTGTGTGTGTGTGTGTGTTTCCCCACTCCTTTGACACACAGTATATACAGCTTTGTTTGGTAAGTACATATTGTATCATCTTCAACTTTAACACAACACCTTGCATATAATTATGGTTCAAGAGATGGCTGTAATCTGTTTTTTTAAATGATTTTCCTACAGTGTATGGCCCACACTGGGGTTAGGTTGACTACCTTCCCTTATTCAACCCCACAGTCTTGCTTCCAAGAGCCTATCAATTGAAAAAAAATGTAGTTAAGCATTGGCTTCTGGGACAAAATTAAAAACAGAATCCTAAATGTTAAAAAATAATCTAAAAATTATTCTGTAATTTTTTTATACTACATTATACCATCTCATAACATAGGGAAAATATTGATAAACAGTTTCTCTTCAGTAGAGTATGGAAAATTAAATGCATCTTCTTTATAATAGAACTATATAGTATGTCCAAAAACGATTTTATTCAAACTTTCTGTGGTTTTACTTAAGTAATATTAGTATTAATCAATGTGAAACTTAATACAGAAATTATTGTCTTTTTTTGATAGCAAGTACACGTTATTCACCTTCTATATATGGAAATTTGTACTCATGTTTGACACTTTGCAAAGGTGACTTTATGATAGTTTATCTTTTAAATTCAAGGTCTTTGAAAACAGTCACCAAAGAAACAACAAAATAGGTTATGTAGGTTTCACGTATACCTAAAATAGAAAAGCTTGCTGTCACTTATATATATAATTCTCTGAAGACCACTCCTTCTAATGATTTAGGTATTTTTCTTTAATTTTGTATACCAGTTTGTTTTCAATAACAATGTACATACAGATAAGTGCCTACTTTTGGCAGGGGCTCTGATGCATGTTTGTTGCTGTGTCTGACCTTGAGTACATAATTGTTTCCTGCTGTGTTTGAGATTTTGCCCCCATGTCCAATGAAGTTGGTACTTCTCACTCTACAATAGTTATAAAATATTTTGAATCCAGAAAGAAAGGACAATGCAAATGAGAATATATAGCACTGAGAGACTTAACTTTGCTAAACTTGTCCTTATGAAAGCCTTCTAAATCCAGACAAAAGAGTACAATGCAAGATGACTTACTCAGTGCTGAAGAGTGAAATTAAGCTTGGGAGTATGATGGAAAGCAGCAAGGATCATGAAATCTCAGCATATGGCTCAAATAAAAATTCACTTAATTTTATTGTTGGTGTAGCTGTTATACCAACCTTTAACTTTTGCCTGAAATCAAAATAGCCATTCACGGGCTCCTGCAAAGTAAAGAAATTTCCCTTAATAAACCTTATTATGAATGATCTTTGTAAAACTTGTGAAATATGTTCCTCTGTCTCAGTATTTTCCTTGGATCTGGATCAATGTTAATTAAACTGAACTTCATGGTGGTAATTGTGATAAGTATTATGAGTGCGAAGATGACTAAGACACAGTTTTACCCTTAGGTAGGACTCAGTCACCTAAAGAATAACTATAATATACACTATAATATAAATATAACATAATATAGTTATTATAATAACTGTAATATATATGGCCACAGCCTCCTAACTGTTCTTTCTGCATCTGTGTTTACCCGTTTAGACCATTCCATTTTCTGTTGCCAGGGGACTATTACTAAAACCAAAATGTGGTTGAGTCACTCCCCTACTTGAAACCCTTTGGTGACTACACATTGCTGTGGAGATGAAGTCCATATCCTTTAACATAGTTTATAGTACAGCCACACGTTGCTTAGCAACGGGGATACATCCTGAGAAATGCGTCGTTAGGCGATTTCATCGTTGTGCCAACATCATGGAGTGCACACGTACGCAAACCTAGATGATATAGCCTACTACATACCTAGGCCCTATGCCACTGTCTTATGGAACCACCATCGTATATGCGGTCCATCATTGACTAAAATGTCATTATGCAGCACGTGACTGTATTTCTCTACCAGCTGCTCCTTGCCTACCTCTCCAAGCTCATCTCTTGCCATTTTTTCATTTACCACCAAGCTCTTACCTATGTTTTTCTCCAGAGCATCATTCATATTCTCTTTTACCTCTAGATCTTCATACTCAGTACTCCCTCTAACTAGATAGAACATTCTTCTTTCCCACTCCGACCATTTGCTGGCTGATTCCTTCTCATCTTCCAGATCTTTGTTATATATCACTTTTCCTAAGGAGTCTTTCCTGACCCACCCAGACTCCTGTGATCCCATTTTCTATCATGTGTGCAATTATCACACTGTATTAGATTGCTGATTCCTCCTCTGGGAAGGACAGGTGCCCTGTCTCTCTTGCTTATCATAGACATCCCTCACTCCAGATGTTTCATAAGTATTTGTGAATTGATGAATCAATAAATTAAGGAATGAGTGATGAATAGTGTAAGAAGTGTCTTCAAAGTGAAAATGGAAACTGAGATGAGGGAATAATTTATTCCACCCAGGGTAGCTAAAGAGGTGTGAAGCAAAGTGATACAAGATGACATTGGATCTGGCCCTAAAAGATGAGTAGGAGGGAGTTCACAGGGAGTTGAGGAAGGGAAAGGGAAGCCAAACAGGGAGCTGCTTGAGCCAAGTCAAGGATGTGCAAAGTAGCTCAGTTCTGGATGAACGCTGCCTGCTCTGGATTTCAACGTAGACATTACTTCACCCAGCCTTCCTGACAACCTCCCTTAAAGAGGTTAGATGTCTCTTGTATGTGTGCTGAGAGCTCTCTCTTCCTCTATACTTCATGAAGTATATTTCTAATGTGAAGTTTTGAACCTGAGATCTAAAAAGCAAATCCATCAGGAGTAATAGGTTTTTGGTTGTATTTACATAGCATTCTTTCATATGAAAAATTTAACATGTAGACTTTAAACAATTTATAATAATAAAATAATTACTATTATTATGTGATAAAGAGGGCAATTCGGTGGGATAATAGGGGAAAGAAAAACAAACACAAAGAGACAGACAAGCCTGACACCTTATAATCCTGAAAATGCGTAATTGCTACCATACTGAATAGCAGCATTTCAGATTCATTTTCTTCTAACAGATATGTAAAGGGTTAAAAGCCTTTTGATCCCATAGCCACATCACTTCATTGGCTTTATGTAGGGAAACTAGAACTCCAGGGTTGGACTGGCTTACATAGCAGCTCCCCCCCTTTGTATTAAATTGCTTTCTCAAGTTCATGAATGCACAGTGAGACATTTTTCTTGCCTAAAGAAGAGTTTAAGAAATGATATGTCTCTGCAGGACACCAGCAATAAAGTAAGTAGGTTTAATTTGTTCATTTTAAACACTAACATCTGACTCTAAATCATCATCTTTGAAAAAGAAGTGAGGAAGAGCTTAGACAAACTAGCAAGGCTTTGGTAGAGTGGACATTTTCAAATATTAATTATGGAGAAGTGTTGCAGCATTTAGCTTCATATATAGGAACTCTAGCTATTTTATATTACAGTTGCTTTTCAAATCATAACTCAGAGGCAACAGGCTTATTGGAAACTCTAAAATTTATAACGACTTTATTCAGCTTATAGCTCAGGGCAAAACCGGCTACAAAGCCAAGACTCCTGGGAATACTGATCCAGACAATGCAGGTCCCATTTCCCCAAAAGCATAAGCGTGAATTCCTTTAGTCTTTTCAGGATCTCTGTGCTTTTCCTGGCCCATCTTTTTAACACAAAGGAGTGATAAATTGCTGCTTCTTCCCTTAAAATCTAAACTGGCTTTTAGTGGATAGTTAGGTCCTGGAAAAATAAAACCTATGATAATGATAATAATAATAATTTTTTAATCATTTTACACACTTTAGCTCATTTGTTCCTTGCAAGAGTTCAATGAGGTAAATATATCCCTTTCCCCACTGTACAGTAAAAGAACAGAAGCTTAGACAGTTTAACTAATTTCTCAAAAATATACATCTAGGAGCCGGCCCAGTGGCCTAGTGGTTAAGTTCGCGTGCTTTGCTTGGGTGGCCCAGGGTTTGTCAGTTTGGATCCTAGGCGCAGATCTACACACCGCTCATCAAGCCATGCTGAGGTGGTGTCCCATATAGAGCAACTAAAAGGATGTACAACTGTGACATACAACTATCTACTGAGGCTTTGGGGAGAAAAAAGGAGAAAAAGAGGAAGATTGGCAACAGATGTTAGCTCAGGGCCAATCTTCCTCAAAAAACAAAAAAGAAGAAGAAAAAATATTAAAAAAAAAAGAATATACATCTAGGCAAGTGGCATGAGCATCATGGCAGAGTGAGTTGTTCTCTTTGTCTCTCCCCTCTAAGTTACAACTAACTGGACATTCATTAACCAACAGAGGATTCTCTACACAGCAGAACAGGATGCCTGAGAGATCCACACAGCTGTACATCTGAACATGTGTGGACTGCATCCCCAGGAAGCAGTGGAACCGGGTGAGCAGACCATGCCCCCTCCCTAGCGGCAGCGATCCAGGTCGTGGGTCCTCACACAGTGGCCAGCATGACAGTAAGGGGGGGGGCAGCCTGGCCTTTGCATGAGGCTTTTGGAGTGGTGGCCCAGCCCACGGGAGCACCCACCTTACTGCAGTGGCTCCACCTATGGGAACACTCCCTGCTGAGTGGCAGTGGCTCAGCCCCCATGAGGGAGCCCCACCCACCGAGTGCAGCGGCTCAGCCAAGCTGCCTGCTATATTCTGAGATATTTTATTCCAGCGGGATCGGAAAACAAGCTCCTGCTCCCTCCCACAGTGGCAGGTGGAATCTGTGACCTGATGCTACCACAAATGCACCAGCAAAGGATCAATCCGTAAACACCATGAAGAACTACAGTAACACATAAGAGCAGAAGGAAAATGACAAGTCTCCAGAAACCAATCCTGAAGTCACAGAAATTTACAACCTAAATGACAGAGAATTCAAAATAGTTGTCATAAAGAAACTCAGTAAGTTACAAGAAAACTCAGAAAGACAGTTCAGTGAGCTCAGGAATAAAATTAATGAGAAGAAGGAATACTTCACCAAAGAGATTGAAGCTCTAAAAAAAAAAAACCAACAAATTCTGTATATGAAGAACATAGTTAATGAGGTAAAAAATAATCTAGAAACCATAAAAAATAGAGCTGACATTATGGAGGACAAAATTAGTGATTTAGAGGATAGAAGTATAGAAATGCTTCAGGTGGAAGAAGAGAGAGAACTAAGATTTTTTAAAAATGAAGAAATTCTTTGAGAAATATCTGACTCAATTAGGAAAAGCAACCTAAGGATTATAGGTATTCCAGAGGGAGAGGAGAGGGAGAAAGAAGCAGAAAGCTTGTTCAAAGAAATAATAGCTGAGAACTTCCCAAACCTGGGGAAGAAACTGGACTTACAAGTTTACATGAAGTCAGTAGAACTCCTAATTACATCAATGCAAAACGACCTTCTCCAAAGCATATGCTGTTGAAACTGGCTAAAGTCAATAACAAAGAAAAAACATTAAGAACAGTAAGGCAGAAGAAAATAACCTACAAAGGAACCCCTATCAGGCTTTCAGCAGACTTCTCAGCAGAAACCTTACAGGTTAGGAGAGAATGAAATGATATATTCAAAATACTGAAAGACAAAAATGTTCAGCCAAGAATACTCTATCCAGCGAAACTATCCTTCAGATATGTTGGAGAAATAAAAGCTTTCTCAGATAAACAAAAGCTGAGGGAGTTTGTTGCCACTAGGCCTGCCTCACAGGAATCGTTGAAAGGGGCCCTCCCATCTGAAACTAAAAAGCAAAGGCTCAAAAACCTTGAGCAAGGAGATAAATAGACAGATAGAATCAGAAAATTGCAGCTCTCTATCAGAATAGGTTAGTAAATACTTAATTATAACATAAAAGATAAATGGAAGGAAAGTATCAAAAATAACCATAAACACTTCAATTTAGTTACAAACTCATAACATAAAAAAGAATAATTTGTGACAACAATAACTCAGAAGGGGAAGAGGAGAAGGATGGAACCTGCTTAGGCTAATGAAGATAAGAGGGTATCAGAAATAGACTATCTCATCTATGAGATCTTTTATACAAACCTCATGGTAACCACTAAACAAAAAAATCATAGCAGAGACACAAATCATAAATAAACAGAAAACTGAGAAAACCATCATGGAAAATCACCCACCTGAAATGGCAGTCAGAAATACAAGGGAAAAGAAACAATGGAAATATAGAACAACCAGAAAACAATAGATAAAATGGCAGTAGTAAGCCCTCATATGTCAATAATCACTCTAAATGTAAATGGATTGAATTCTCCAATGAAAAGACATAGAGTGGCTGGATGGATTAAAAAACAAGACCCAACAGTATGCTGCCTCCAGCAAACACGTCTCAGCTCTAAAGACAAACATAGGCTCAGAGTGAAGGGACGGAAAATGATAATCCATACACAAATGGCAAGCAAAAAAAGCATATGTTGCCATACTTATATCAGACAAAGCAGACTTCAAGACAAAAAACACCATGAGAGGGGCTGGCCCAGTGGCGCAAGTGGTTAAGTGCTTGCACTCCACTGCGGCAACCCAGGGTTCGCCGGTTCAGATCCTGGGCGCGCACTGACGCACTGCTTGTCAAGCCATGCTGTGGCGGCGTCCCATATAAAGTAGAGGAAGATGGGCACGGATGTTAGCCCAGGGACAGACTTCCTCAGCAAAAAAACAAAAAAAAAAAAAGAGAGGAGGATTGGCAGATGTTAGCTCAGGGCTGGTCTTCCTCAAAAAAAAAAAAAAAAAACACACCATGAGAGACAAAGAGGAGCAGTATATAATGATAAAGGGGACATTCCTCCAAGAGGACATAACACTTATGAATATATATGCACCTAACACGGAAGCACCAAAGCTTCTAAAGCAACCATTAACAGACCTAAAGGGAGAAATTGACAACCACACAATAATAGTAGGGGACCTCAACACCCCACTTACATCAATGGATAGATCATCCAGACAGAAAGTCAACAAGGAAACAGTGGTCTTAAATGAAATACTAGACCAGATGGACTTAATAGATATATGTATAGAACATTCCATCCAAAAACAGCAGAATACACATTCTTCTCAAGTGCACATGGAACATTCTCAAAGATTGACCATATATTGGGAAACAAGGCAAGCCTCAATAAATTTAAGATTGAAATCATATCAAGCATCTTTTGCAACCACAATGCTATGAAACTATAAAGCAACTCTAAGAAAAAAGCTGGGAAGGTCACAAGTATGTGGAGACTAAACACATGCTACTGAACAACCATTGGATCAAGGAAGAAATCAAAGGAGAAATCAAAAAATACCTGCAGACAAATGAAAATGAAAACACAACATACTAACTCTTATGTGATGCAGCAAAAGCAGTACTAAAAGGGAAGTTCATAGCAAGTTCATAGCCCACCTCAACAAGCAAGAAAAATTTCGAATTAGTAATCTTAAACTACACCTAACAGAACTAGAAAAAGAAGAACAAACAAAGCCCAGAGTCAGCAGAAGGAGGGAAATAATAAAAACTAGAGCAGAAATAAATGAAATAGAGACTAAAAAAACAATAGAAAGGATCAATGAAACTAAGAGCTGGTTCTTTGAGAAGATAAACAAAATTGACAAACCCCAGACAGACTCACTAAGGAAAAAAGAGAGAAGTCTCAAATAAATAAAATTAAAAATGAAAGAAGAAGTTACAACAGATACTGCAGAAATAAGAGAATACTATGCAAAACTATATGCCAACAAATTGGACAATCCAGAAGAAATGGATAAATTCTTAGACTCATACAACTTCCCAAAACTGAATCAAGAAGAAATAGAGAATCTGAATAAACCAATCACAAGTAAAGAGATTGAAACAGTAATCAAAAACCTTGCCAAAAACAAAAGTCTGGGACCAGATCGCTTCTCTGGAGAATTCTACCAAACACTCAAAGAAGATTTAATACCTATCCTTCTCAAGCTATTCCAAAAAAATTGAAGAAGGTGGAAAGCTTCCTAACTCATTCTGTGAGGCCAGCATGACCCTGATACCAAAACCAGACAAGCACAGCACAAAGAAGGAAAATTAGAGGCCAATATCACTGATGAACATAGATGCAAAAATCCTCAACAAAATATTGGCAAATTGAATGCAGCCATACATTAAAAGGATCATACACCATGACCAAGTGGGATTTATACCAGGAACACAGGAATGGTTCAACATCCGCAAACCAGTCAATAAGATACACCACATTAACAAAATGAGGAATAAGAATCACATGATCATCTCAATAGATGCAGAGAAAGCATTTGACAAGATCCAACATCCGTTTATGATAAATACTCTCAATAAAATGGGTATAGAAAGAAGGCATCTCAGCATAATAAAAGCCATATATGACAAACCCACAGCCAACATCATACTTAACAGTGGAAACCTAAAAGCCGTCCCTCTGAGAAAAGGAACAAGACGAGAGTGTCCACTCTTGCCACTCCTATTCAACATAGTACTGGAGGTTTTGGTCAGAGCAATTAGAGAAAAAAAATAAAAGATATCCAAATTGGAAAGGAAGAAGTAAAACTGTCACTGTTTGTGGACATGATTCTATATATAGAAAACACTAAAGAATCCACCAGAAAACTATTAGAAATAAGCAACAACTATAGCAAAGTTGCAGGGTACAAAATCAACTTACAAAAATCAGTTGCATTTCTATACATTAATAATGAACTAGCAGAAAGAGACGTCAGGAATACAATCTCATTTACAATTGCAACAAAAAGAATAAAATATCTCAGAATAAACTTAACCAAGGAGGTGAAAAACCTGTACACTGAAAACTATAAGACGTTATTGAAAGAAATTGAAGAAGACATAAAGGAATGGGAAGATAATCCATGCTCATGGATTGGAAGAATAAACACAGTTAAAATGTCCATATTACCTAAGGCAATCTACAGATTCAATGCAATCCCAATCAGAATCCCAAAGACATTCTTCACAGAAATAGAACAAAGAATACTAAAATTCATATGGCAAAACAAAAGACCCTGAATAGCCAAAGCAATCCTGAGACAAAAGAACAAAGCTGGAGGCATCACAATCCCTGACTTAAAAATATACTACAAAGCTATAGTAATCAAAACAGTTTGGTACTGGCACCAAAACAGACACACAGATCAATGGAACAGAATTGAAAGCCCAGAAGTGAAACCACACTTCTGTGTACAGTTAGTGTTCGACAAAGGAGCCAAGAGCATACAATGGAGAAAGGAAAGTCTCTTCAATAAATGGTGTTGGGAAAACTGGACAGTCATATACAAAAGAATGACAGTAGAGCATTATCTTATGCCATACACAAAAATTAACTCAAAGTGGATTAAAGAATGTAAACTGAAATCATAAAACTCCTGGAAGAAAATATAGGCAGTACACTCTTTGACATCAGTCTTAGCATCTTTTCGAATGCCATGTCTACTCAGGCAAGGGAAACAAAAGAAAAAACAAACAAATGAGACTACTTCAGACTAAAAAGCTTCCACAAGGCAAAAGAAACCATGAACAAAACAAAAAGACAAACCACCAACTGGGAGAAAATATTTGCAAATCATATATCCAACAAGGGGTTAATTTCCAAAATGTATAAAGAACACATACAACTCTACAACAAAAAAACAAGCAACGTGATCAAAAAATGGGCAGAGGACATGAACAGATGTTTCTCCAAAGAAAATATACGGATAGGCAACAGGCACATGAAAAGATGTTTAACATCACTAATTATTAGGGAAATGCAAATCAAAACTATAATGAGTTATCACCTTATACCTGTCAGAATAGCTGTAATTAACAAGACAACAAATCACAAATGTTGGAGAGAATGAGGAGAAAAGGGAGCGCTCATACACTGCTGGTGGGAGTGCAAACTGGTGTAGCCACTATGGAAGACAGTATGGAGATTTCTCAAAAAATTAAAAATAGAAGTACCACATGATCCAGCTATTCCTCTACTGGGTATTTATCCAAAGAACATGAAATCAACAATACAAAGAGACTTATGCTCGCCTATGTTCATTGCAGCATTATTGACAATAGCCAAGGCGTGGAAGCAACCCAAGTGCCCATCAACTGATGAATGGATAAAGAAGATGTGGTATATATATATGTATATACAATGGAATACTACTCAGCCATCAAAAAAACAAAATCGTCCCATTTGCAACAACGTGGATGGACCTTGAGGGTATTATGTTAAGCGAAATAAGCCAGACAGATAAAGACAAACACCATATGATTTCACTCATATGTGGAAAATAAACAAACACATGGATAAAGAGAACAGTTTAGTGGTTACCAGAGGGGAGGGGGGTTGGGGAGTGGGTGAAAGGGGTAAAGGGACACATATGTCACATATGGATGAAAACTAGACTGTTAGTGGTGAGCATGATGCAGTCTATAAAGAAACTAACATATAATAATGTACACCTGAAATTGCTCAATGTTTTAAACCAATATGACCTCAATGAATAATTAAAAAGAAAATGGCAAGAAAAAAAAGAATATACATCTAGCAAATTCAATACAAAACCAGTTTTGCTGATTTCAAATTCCAAGCTCCCAATTGCTGACATTCTACCATTCTATTTTGTAAGCTCCCAGCTGGCATTTTCATGCCTTTGCCATCTCTTCAGCCTTCTCACAAGCGGAGCTGAATCTTGCCCTTTCTTCAAGAAGTGTTATTATAGTTAAGAAGCTTTGAAGACTGCAGATGTGTATTTGAGTTGTAGCTCTGCCATTTCATAGCTGTGTAATTTTTTTCAAGTTAATTAACTTCTCTGATCCTCGGTTTTCTTATCTAAAAAGTAATGAGTAAATATCTGAACGGCTAATTGGAATTCAATGAGTTAATGTACCAAAGTTAGTGTACCTTAGCACAGTGTCTGGTACGGAGTAAGAGCCCAATAAGGTAGGCAGCATCATTCAGGCTCAGCTCACAAACTACCTTCTCTATCTTGATACTTTTTCAGTCCACTCTGAGCTACTCCCAAATCATTTACCAACTATTTCATTCACTGCTTTCTAGAATGTATTTTCTCTTTATTTCTCCTCTTCTAGACTGGAAGCCACTGGAGGGTAGGAATGAGGCTTACACTTTTAACATCTATGAGAAGCCAAGAACCACACTCAATAAAAAGTGGCCATATTTTCGTGACCAAATATGTGGCCACATTTCTTGGCAAAGAATTGTGTGGTATTTTAGAATGTTTAAGAGCCAGTAGAAAATGTAGTTGGGTATCAAAATGTTAAACTTTCTAAGAATTTTTACTTTCCTAGACAGACTGTGCAACCAAGATTATAACCTAAGATCAATAGCATAGATTTTTCATATCTAATTACTTATAAATTGATTTAATAAATTTCTAATTTCTTGATTTTAATCTTGAAGTGTGTGTCTTAAAAAGAGAATAATGCTAAATGGGAATTTTTAAAGCTGGACATTTTGGTACAAAGACTAGATGCTGAGGGTCCCTAAACACTAAAAGACATAAAAGGACTACAGCTGGGGACAAATGATCTCAAGATTATTTCAAATGCAGCATCCTACTTATAGTCTCCAGAAGTGGTACTCGAGGAGAAACCATGGTGAGGAAGGAAAGAGGCCTCATCTGCTCATGTTCATGTCACTCCCCTCTCTCATTGGTTTCTCTCTCTCGAGGGTTTTGTGCCAATGCCTGAATAAGTCTATAGAGAACCAAGAAAAAGAACAGCTTTTTAAATATTTGAGGCTTTCCGTAAGTGTGGCACTTGAATTATCATTATTTTTGCACATCCCCTAGCATTCTTATTCAATTTAAGCATCTTGAGGACAGTGCTTATAGGCTATTTTGTTTCTGCTACCCTAGTTAATAGTAGAAATAGAAAGTACTCAATAAATGGTAACTCTCATGTCGTAAGCTGTGTGAGACCATCACTTACACTCTTTCATTTAACTGTCAAACTGTCCAATGCCATAGTACTGTATATCCCCATGCCCCTCACCCCCATTTCACAGATGAGGAATATTGAGGCCTAGAGAATGCAGTGATTTATCTAAGATCCGTATCTAACTAACACAGAGTTGGGACTTTAGCTCGTATCTGTCTGACTCCATAACCCATACTCTTAACAGAAATTCTCAAAAATGCCTGTGCATCAGAATCACCTGGCAACTACTACATCAAAATCTCCAGAGATTTAGCTCCAGAATGACTGAAGCTCTCCTGTAGATTTTAACACAACCAGACCAAAATTTAGGAAGCTCTGCTCTCAAACACTACACTACATTTTATCCTCAATAAATATCTGTTGGATGATTGAATGAATGAATGAGTGAATAAGTGATGGCTATAATTCTTCCATTGATAATCCATTCCTGCATTAAGGTTTGCTCTCAAGGAACGATCCTTATTTTATTTATTTATTTTTTTAAATTTTTTGTTTATTGCAGTAACATTGGTTTATAACATTGTAAAAATTTCAGGTGTACATCATTATACTTCTATTTCTGCATAGATTACATCATGTTCACCACCCAAATACTGATTACAACCCATCACCACACACATGTACCCAATTATCCCTTTCACCCTCCTCCCTCCCCCCTTCCCCTCTGGTAACCACCACCAATCTCTGTCCCTATGTGTTTGTTTATTGGAACGATCCTTATTTTAAAAGGCAAGTACTCCTGAGATGCTGTCTCTAATTTTCTGATGTCTTTATCAGAGACTAGTTACAGAGAAACTCAACCTCAGTGGCTCTGGGAGGTACCTATTTAAGGACAAGGTAGGACCATGTGCTAAAATTCACACCTTTGGTACCTCACAGTGTTGCCTGGGGCTACTGCTGCTGCTGTTGCAGCTAAAAGCTGGAAACCTAGGGCTCACTTAAAATTCCTTCAAGTTTTTTAATGTTGTGAAGCCCCAGCCAGGATGGGCCCTTAGTTGCATAAGGCTTCTATCTCTCCTCCAGATCTTCTGCTATGTCAGACATTATCAGTGACAAGGAGTCTTTGGGTGGTCCAGGAACATTCCATCTGTGTGCAGTGATACTTCCAAACTCTGCTTTATGCTCTCAAGCACACTCCTTAAAGGGGTGGTGTCCCTCTTCTTGGCAGCCAGCTTCTCTGGAAGCTTGACCTCAAGCCACTTAAGCTAAGGCAGCACAAGTGTTCATCAACTGATGAATGGATAAGCAAAATGTGGTTTTATCTCTACAATGGCATATTATTCAGCAATAAAAAGAAATGAAATATCAATACATGCTGTAACATGGATGAACCTTGCAAATATTAAGCTAGGGTGGAGGAAGCCAGTCACACAAAAAAGCACATATTGTATGATTCCATTTAGTACAAAATATCCAGAATAGGCAAATCCATAGAGACGAAAAGTAGATTAATGATTGCCTATGGCTAGAAGGGTTTGGTGGGAAATAGGGAATGACTGCTAGTGGGCATGGGGTTTCTTTTTGGGGGGATGAAAAGTTCTAAAATTGATTGTGGTGATGGTTGTGCAATCTTGTGACTATGCTAAAAACCACCGAGTTATACACTTTAAAAGTGTATATTTTATGATATGCGAATTATGTCTCAAAAAGCTGTCCAAAAAGAAAAGAAAAAAGGCAGTACAAGGTGACAGAAGCATTGTAGTGAAATTGTATATAAGAATCGTGAGATTACCAGGCACCCATCACAACTGGAGAAAACTTTGGAAAGTTCCCCTTCACCAGAGGAGTGTATAGGACCATACTTAGGAACAGCTGCTCACTTTAAGTTGATTCTGTGTGTAACTTCTTATGATGCTTTTTTCTCTCCTGAACATGTATCTAATTTTTTAACCCTTTTCTTTTTTCCAGACCTGTGGGACTAAGTTCACAGTAATTCACAGACTAAAAATACGTGAAGTCAGGCACATAGTATTGTATTTTTTTGGAAAGGATTATAAATTAAAATGTAAAATATGGCTGTTGCTTTGCACATTTTTGCTGCAAGCAATGCCAGAGAGCTGGTGCTCATTATTTACAATGGGAGAGAAGCATGTAATAATGTTAAAAGTAGGACATGATTCTATCAAAGTCTCCATGTGTCAGAGTTGCCACCTACTTTTCATCCCCATGGCCATGGCCCAGTTCAGGGCTGCCTTACCTCTCGCCTGGACCATTGAAGCAGCCTAACTGATTTCCTGCCTCCAGTCTCTCCCTGCTTATTAACTCATCTTCCATCACGCTGCCAGCGTTACCTTTTAAAATGCAAATTTGAGGCAGTGCAGCCCAGAGAGTAACAGCTTGGGTCCCAGTCTCAGACTGCCTGGATTTGAATCTAGGCTTTACTGCCTGTTAACTCAGTCATCTTAAGCAGGTTACTTAATCTTTCTATGAATCATTTTTCCCCCGATTTTTACTGAGCATTAAATGAGAGCAGTATGTTAAGTGCTTAGTCCAATGACAGGCTTATAGCAGTCCATCACTATAAGCTTTTATTATTACACTTAGATTCAAATGCTGCCATTTTTCCTCATTTCTACATAATGAAATCTAATCATTATCAATTCAATCTAATCATTGATCATGCAGGAACCTGTGAAATGTAACCCTAGTCCGTCTTCTCCCAGTTCACAGCCTTCTCTAAATACATCAGGCAAATTTGTTTTTCTCGAGCTCTTTCCTCTGTCATTCCTGTGTCTCCAGTTAGAGAGGCCCATTCTTCATTCAGGAAGACTGTAAGACTGTGAAGGGACTGGGAAGCTTTTCCCAAATTCCTCTCTTCTCTGTGTTCTGACAGCACCATTTGAGAGAAGTTGACCAGAGTGAGTCATATTTTATAGGTAAAATGAACAGGACTTCCTGGTGCACTAGATAAGAGAAATGAGGGATAAAAGAAGGAAGGATGACTTCTAAGCTTAGATCTGGAACAACCAGGTACGTGCTGGTGCCTTTTATTAATGCAGGGAAACCCGGGGAGGACAAGGTTTTGAAGAGCTAGTAATAAAGAGGTCTGTGTTAGTTAGGTTAGGTTTGAGATGCCACTCAGGTATCCAAATAGATTTGGTGAGTAAGCAGTTGAATATATGAGTCTGGGGTTTGGGGAATGGTCAGGGCTATGGATATAAAACTGGGAATCATAACTCTATAGGTGGGGCCAGTAGAGATAACTTGGGGGAAACCTGGGGGACCAGCAACATTTAGAGATCAACTAGAGGAAGAGAAGCAACCTGTTAAACGTATACATGTGAGTTAAGTGCTGTCTTATTTATCTTTGTGCCTAGTGATGTTTGTCATACAATTTTTAATAAATGCTTGTTAAGTTCATTTCAATTCTAAAAGAAAGAATGATGGGTTCTTAGAAGTCTGCCAGCCAAACACTTTAATGATTTGGCCACATTTGCAAAACAAGCAAGAAGGACAACTCCAGCATCTAGGTTAGGGTGGAATATGGTGGACTGTTCCATGACTGCTGGAGACAGGCTAATCCTCCCTGTCCCCTAACCTTTCCCTATCCGCTTTCTCTAGGGACACTCCAAAGAGCATGGCCTCAGTGCTCATGGTGGGGATGGCAGAAAGCCCAGGATCCCAGCGTGGTCTTCAAGGCTGAATACCAGGGGTCTTGAGAGAGCAGCAGCTGCTGGAACATATGGGTGACCAGTAGGAGTTCCCTTTAGTTCTGGACTGAAGCACCTCCATGTACACAATACCCAATTTTCTCAAAAGTTGCATGGGAAACTTTCTTTAGTATTTTGTCATGTTTTTCCCATTGACTTTAATGGTTTAGTATTCATATTTTTCTGACCTCCTTGTTCCTATGAAGTGCTTAAGAATCTGTAAATCAAGAGAGATCCCTCTTTTTTTCTCTCCTCTTGCTACTGTTCTGATGAGGCCTTCATCATCCTTCACCTTGATAAATTCAGTAGCCTTCTATCTGGTCTCCCTGCCTCCGTACTCTCCCCACTCTGCCACCAGGAAAACCACATCAAAGCACTGCTGTGTTAGGGCGTCCACCTGCCAAGAACTTCAACAGCTTCCTCATTGCTTCCAGAAATAAAAAGATTCTAAAATTTTAAGGTTGGCATTCCAGGTGTCCCACAATCTATTGTTTCCTGGCAAGCTGGGCAGAGGATGAAGAAAAATGAATAGAGTAGGAAAAGTCTCTATGGGAAGAGAGAAGAATCCAAAAATTAAAAGTCATTCCTTATGGCCAGACTATCAGCGAGTGAAATGGAGAAGATAAGCCTAGGAGAAGTGCATATTTAGGCATAAAGAGCACTCTGAGATGTGAAAAACATACTCAGATGCTCATTAGATCTTTGAAGGATTTTAAGCAGAACATTGACATGCTCAGACTAGCCCTTTCAAAAGATGGCTCTAAATTCATGTGCAAAGTGGACGGGAGATCCTGGAGCTAGGAACCCAGAGGAGGAGGCTCTTATAGGCAGCTCAGGCTGAGGGTGACTGGCTGGCATTTAGCCCAGGTCTTCGCCGCAATAACTGCTGTCTCTGCCTCTTCTCAGGGCTTCGAGGGCAGCAGCTGAGGAGACCTTACCAAGGAGCACCACGCAGTAAATGCTGAAACATCGCACTCTGGGATAAGAAGCAGTAACATGGCAGCACCTGTTTGAAAGGAATTAAAAACCAACAGACTCCATTTAGAAAAGAACAATGTCCAAGAAAGGGCGAAATAAGGGCGAGAAGCCCGAGGCGCTCATCGTCGCCCTTCAAGCTGCCAATGAAGAACTCAGGACCAAGCTCACAGACATCCAGATAGAGCTGCATCAAGAGAAGTCCAAGGTGAGTGAGCACTACCTGAGGCCATGGCCTTGAGAGCGGCTCTGGCCCAGTTCTACCTGCCAGCCCACCCAACAACCCCTGTACATGTGGAGATCCTCTTATGTGTGGCAGGAGGGAGTTGAGCACAGGATACGCAGAAGGTGAGAATAACGTGCTCGTAGGACTGATCTCTGCCTCCTCAGGAACCCTGGTTCAGGGAACCAGGTATAAAAATTGAGACAACGACCCCCACGACCACTACCTCCTGACACTTAGTAGTTGTGTGACCTTGGGCAAGTCCCATCCTTGCCCTCTATAGGTTATCCCCTCTATGGCATTTAGAGCAGTCTTTCTAAAATGTATCACACCATGTCACTCTACTGCTCAAAACCCTCCAATGGCTTCCTACCTCTCTTAGAGTCAAAAGGTTTTCCTTACCACTCAGAATATTTCCTCCAGTTCTCTCTCTGACTCGTCTCCCACTACACTCCCCCTGGATCACTCTGTTCCAGCCTCTCTGCTGGGTCAAGAGAGAGATGCTAATCACATTTAGGGCCTTTGTTCTTGTTCTTCCCCCATCAGTTATATGCTCCTTCCTTACCTCCTCCAGGTGTCAGCTCCAGTACCATTTCTCTGACCACAGTCTCTAAAACAGAACACTGCCCATGCCCAGTTACCGCCCATAGCCTGACTATACTTGATGCATTTCACAGCAATTTATATATTTATTTATTTACTTGTTCAGTGCTTCTCTCTCCCAACCGAGTGTAATCTCTATGAAAGCTGAGTCTTACCTTGCCTGTGTATCCCTAGAGCCTAAATAAATGTCCAAAACTGAAAAGCTCAACATATATTTGTTGAACGAGTAGAGGAATGAATGAAAGGTGATTCATTCATTCCTTATACCTCAGTTTCTTCGTCAGTAACGTACTACTGTCTTGTAAAACTGTGATGACATTTAAATTAGACAAGGATATAAAGTAATTATGAGAATTAAATGAGAAAATTCATGTCAAGTACTCAGAGAACTGCCTGGAACGTAGTAAACTCTCAAAAAAAATAATAGTAATATTCTTTCTGATATGCTCTGCACTTATTAAGTCAGTTGCTAACTAGACTTAGGGAAGTGTCTCTTTACTTCTCTGAATCTCGTCTCTTAAATGGATATGCTAACACTTATCTCACCAGCGGGGTGTGAATATCAAACCTGGTGATGGATAGGAAAGCATTTTGAAATATTTGACGCACACAAGACATGTTTGTTCCCTGCAGACCGGAGACAACTGTATCATCATAAAGTTGCTTTATGTAGATTACTCTTTTTCGAGTAAGAAAATGTTCTTGATCAAGCTATAGATCACAAACCAACAAAAATCCTTATTCTATTTTATCTACCTCTTCTTCCTTGACATTACTATTAAATTTTAATTAGTTATTTTCCCCAAAATTTATTTCTCCTACTTTCAGCGCTAGTAAAGCTTGGATCTGCCAAAGCCGCTTGCCTCCTGTCTCAGCTAAGCCTTAGCTTTGGATAAGCAGACCCCAATGTAAAGTTGTGAAGGAAGATTTTTAGTTTCCGTGACCCTAAAAGGAGCATGGTGTCATAATAAAAAAAAAAAAGAAACAAACCAAAAAAACAAGAGCTTTTGTTTGAGAGTCAGAAGACCAGGACACTGTCTTTCTCTCTCTTTGGGGACAAATTTAAGTGTCTCAGTGTCTCGATCTGTAATTCAGATGACTGAATCTGTTTCTCCATATCTGTGTCTCTCAAGCATCATTGTGCATTAGAATAACCTGGGGAAACTTATTAAAAATTGAGATCCCTGTGCCCACAATCCCAGGATTCTGATAAATTAGGCGGTTGAGGACCAGGACTTGCAATTCTAGCGAGCAGTCCCGGCAGTCCCCAAGGAGGTGGTTCTCCGCCATCATGTTGACAAACACTCCACTCTGATATTCCTTCCAGGTCCCACAATCTATGAACATTTCATTGGGTTTAACGCTCCCTGGGGCAATGTAACATTTCAAGGGAGGCAGACTCCTTTAATTGTAGTAAGCACAGGATGACAAACTACATTCATAGGAAGACGCTTGTGGGTCTGGAGGCTGGTAACCATAAACTGTCGCTGATTTACAGAGAGGAAATGCACAAGATTTCAAAGAGGCAGAGGCCCCGAAGACCCCACCACTGCCAGTTTTCCACACATTCAAGCCTTTTAAAAGGGGTAACTCTGAAGTGTGGACAGGGTTGCCTGTTTATCCAGGGCCTGGCACTGGTGTCTGAGCTGGCAGGTCAAGCATAATCTCCCCTTTCTCTGATGAGACACTGGAAGCCAGCCTCAAATAAAAGCACTGCCTCTATCCTTCTCTCTGCTGGCTGTCCCCGTCTCCCTCTCTGTGGCAGTTAATTACAATCCCAGCACAGGGACCAAAGCAAGGCCCCCCCGCCTGTCAGCAGCCTTCCCCAAAGAGCAAAGGGAATTTAAAGGGCAAACAAGTCATAAAGCAGTTCTATTAAAATAAATATGATTGTGTTTCCAAAGGCCCAGGCTTTAAGAGAGAGAATATGAACAATGCCAAGATGTGAATTCACACTCTCAGTTTGGCTCCAAAGCTATGATGATAAAATGACAATTTAGCTACTGGGAAATGGACTAAGTTAAAGAGAGTGGAAAACTTTGGGGCGACAGGGCATTACTCCTTTTTCCAGAAAGACAAATCATCCATTGACTTTTACAGAGCGCATTGAGTGTAGAGCAGAGTTATAAATGCTTTGGGCTGATAATGTAAATAGTTACGCTTTCTTGAATGTTTACTGTCTGTCACACACTGTAATAAATGCATTTCCTTCTGACGTAATTCCAGCCCTTTCACTTGGCACCTGAGTGACCCTGAGCAGATTATGAAACACTCTGGGTCTTCTTTTCCTCATCCGTCAAATGGGATAATAGTAGTGTCTGCTTTATAAGGGTGTATGTCTACGTGTTAGTTTTTGAGCAGTTAGCTGTGTGCAAGCATGTGAAGTGTGTTAATTCAATTATCTCATTTCATCTTCACTACCACCCTCTGAGGTGGGCGTTGTTATTATTCCTATTTGACGGATGAGGAAACGGAGGCTTGGTAAGGTAAAGTAATTCACCCACAGTTACATGCTAGTAGGTGGCAAAGTTGGTTCTTCACTTCTCCTCTCCTCCAAAATCTGTGCTCTTTTTTTACATGTTTTTTCCAGTTTTACTGAGATTTAGTTGACATACAACACTTATTAAAGGTATACAACATAATGATCTGATATGTGTATAAATTGCGAAACAATTACCACAGTTAAGTTTAGTTAACATCCATCACCTCACATAGTTACAAATATTTTTCTTCTGATGAGAACTTTTTTTGTGTGTGTGTGAAGAAGATCAGCCCTGAGCTAACATCTGTCGCAAATCCTCCTCTTTTTGCTGAGGAAGACTGGCCCTGGGCTAACATCCGTGCCCATCTTCCTCCACTTTATATGGGACGCCACCACAGCATGGCTTGACAAGCGATGCGTCGGTGTGTGCCCGGGATTTGAACCCCGGGCTGCCGCAGCAAAGCACATGCACTTAAACCACTATGCCACCGGGCCGGCCGCGATGGAAACTTTTAAGATCTATGATCTTCCAACTTTCAAATATACAGTACGGTGTTATTAACTACAGTCACCATGTTGTACATTACATCCCTGTGACTTATTCATCTTATAACTGAAAGTTTATACCTGTTGACCACCTTCACCCATGTCCCCCACACCCTACCCCCTGCCTCTGGCAGCCACCAATCTGTTCTCTGTATCTACAAGTTCAGTTTTTTTAGATTCCATATATAAGCGAGGTCATACAGTATTTGTCTCTCTCTGTCTGACTTATTTCACTTAGCATAATTCCCTCAAGTTTCATCTATGTTGTCACAAATGGCAGGATCACCTTCTTTTTTATGGCTGAATAATATTCCTCTGTGTGCGTGTGTGTGTGTGTGTGTGTGTGTGTGTGTGTGTGTGTGTGTATGTACCACATTTTCTTTTTCCACTCATCCATTGATGGAAACTTAGGTTATTTCCATGTCTTGCAAAGCCTACACTCTTAAAAACTGTGAAGATCTGGAAAAAACTGGAAACCTTAGGCAGAGGAAGAGAGAATCACAGAACTTGTCTTTCCACTATTATGCAAATTTCAAATGGAGAGACGAAGTAGGAGAGGGGGTGGGGACATACCCATATCCTTCTCCCATAGAGGCCTGCATTTCTACTGCAGGGAAATGAAACAAAGTATTAGACACAGTCAACTTCTAGTGAATAGAAATTATCTAGAAGATTTGCCAAGCACTGATAGGAATGAACGTATAGATAAGTAGGTTATTTTGAACTAACTCCAGGCATAAGGGCCAAGAGGATGGAACTGTGAAGACCCTGTGGTGGAAAGGAAAGCGCGCTAAGTGGGGCCTTTGTGCTGTAGGACTTTGTCATTTCTGGGCCTGCATTTTCTCCTCTATAAAATGAGCAGATTGTGGACAAGATAGAAGAGCTAAGATCCTTCCAGAACAGTAGGGATTAGTCAGGAAAGGCAACTCTCTGCTCTAGCTTCCCCTACGCTGAGATAGTTCTCAGGGTCCTTCTGGTGTCAGACCTCCCCTGAGACCTAGTCTAGATGACGCTGTTCCGCTCCTTCCAGCTACTCTACCCCGTCACCCTGTTATATGTTTATCCTAGAACTCTCTGCTGTCTGAAGGCATCTCATTTGTTTATTTGCTTGTTTATTGCCTGCTGCCCCCACCCCAATAAATTGTAAGCTTCCTATGGGTAAGAGACCATGTCTGCTTAAGGTGTTCCCTAAGTGAGGTATCCCAGTGCTGAGAATGCTGCCTGGCATGTGGGAGGTGCTCAATACTACTTGTTTAAAGAATTTTCATGATCTCTTTTTAAAGCTTTTCACCCCATTAATAACCCCATGGCATAAGTACCATTATGGTATTTATTTAGGCGGGAAACTCCAGGCTCGGGTGGAGAAAAGATTTCCACCCAGGTCTGCCTTTTTCTTGGAGCAGCACTCTGAGCCGTTAAGCTGCGGTGTTTGCCTCTGTCTCTTTGGTGGACGCCGTGAGGCTGTAATCCACTGCACAAGGGGTGTGAGCACACCAGGGATCTCTGGGAGATGGGACACCCACCCACCTGATTCCCCAGGGCTTTGAACTCTCCCTCACAGGCAGCCTACAGCTACCATGAGCCCCACGGGCACAGTGACAGAGGGGATGAAGGCACAGGAGTGGAGAACAGGGCTCCAAGGGTAGAGGCAGTGGGGCTGTGGGCCTGGGTTATAGGATTTGGGAAGAGTCAGTTCCAGACAGGAGTGTCCACCATTGGAACAGACCTCAGACTGCAAAGTGCTTTCACAGTCCTCACAGCGAGCCTGGGACAAGGGCAGGGCACCATTATTATTCTGACTTCACTGAAAAAGAAAATGAGTTCTAACCGGTTAACTCATTTGCTCCCAGTGACACAGCGAGTGGAGGAGCCAGAATTGTATAAGGTGATGATCAAGGTAATGCTGAATGTCTTATTCCACTGCGCTCTCTTGCCTCTAGAGCACTCTCAGAAAATTAGCCCACCTTCTCTATCCTTAAGTGACTGCTCCAGAGCTGTCAGGTTCAGGACCCGAATTTGGCACATGGTATTTCTTGATTTCTGCACCTTAAGTTTTGTTTTCAGGAAGCGTTAAGTGGCTAAAAGCAAGAAATGACAAAATAGAAGCCTTTGTGCTTCCTCAAGTTGTATAAAATTTCCCTTATAAGCGACCTTCTTATAGTGGCAGCTTTCTTCTCCTTAACATCTCCCGTTTCAGAGTGACTTAGTGCCCATGAAAATCCCTGCCGCCTGCTGAGAGTTTAGAGCTCCTAGAACATCCCATGTGGATAATCCAAACCAAAGCTATGTTAGCCTGTCTTGTCTTGATAACCTCTCAACCCTCCTTACCTTTGATGGGGCTGTCCAATTTTTAATCCTGGATTTCTAAGGTCACATTAAAGCTCAGCGTCACCAGCTTTATCTTGGCAGAATTTACACCGGCATTTTCAAAGCCCCCACTAGAATCAGGACAGCAGAGGAAACTACAATGTGAGGTTTATGTGGGGTCGTCCTGAATTTCCTTCCTTCTGTCATAGCATAGCTTTCTCAGTAGGATTAAATTTTCCTAGTGATTTTTTTTTTCTTTCATAAAACCTCCGGGGTAGAAGAGATTTGGGAGCTGTGTCATTCAAAGCGTCTGTTCTGTGCTCACCCCCTTGCCCTGTCCCACCCCACACCCCACTCCTGCTGCGTACACATAATCCAAGTGACTTCCAAGTTAAGATTAGATGCCACCAATGCCAGCGAACTCCAGACATCCAGAGGAAACCCAATCTTTGAACACCTCTTTCTGCTAGGAAAATAGCTATTATGGTCTTGATAATGTAATAATAGTAATGTTAGTCCTATCATGATAATATGGGTGCTTAGATTTAGGTTGTTGGTGGTATTAATATAGCATTGCATGATATAATATTAATATATACAACAATATTAATTTTCATTAATATTGTTATATCTACCATGTATTAATAATTATTAATCTCCCATGTGTTCCAGGCTTTTCTAAGGATTTTTTATACATTATCTAAGTCAGTCCTCACAACAACCATATGAGAATATAACCAATTCTAGTTTATACTTGAGAAAACTGAGGCTGGAGAAATGAAGCCCCACTTGGCCAAGGTTTCAGAGCCAACAAGATCTGGGATCTGACCCAGACCTGGCTCCTGGCCCGCTCAGGGCTCTTTCTTTATGTTCTGCTGATGTAGAGATCATTCCTCACTTTTCTCATCTGAAGTTCGGATGAAACAAATACTACCTACATCATGTTGCTCCCAAGGAGGTTAAGTGTACTGATGTGTGTAATGCCTTTAGAAAGGTGCTGACTCATAGTAAGCCCTCAATGAATGCTAACTATTATGTGATCCAGCTGAAATGTTGCTCCACAAAATGTTTCCACTAATCAAAATTGATGCTTTCTTCTCCTAAATAATTTTTTTCCATTTCAAAGTATTATCCTCTTCATATTTTTCATTGTTACTCAGGAATAGTTCTTCATCTTTTTGTATACTTAAGTCTCGTGACTTATATTAAGATATTAAATTCGATTTCCTTAGTGGTGCAATCTGAGCTGCAAGTTTCAGAAAATGATTTTATTACAGAATTTTTATTGGTTCTTTTTTCCCTCCAAAGGTAAGTCACATCCTTTATATCACCTTCATAGTGAAAAACTTCTCCCAAGCTTTAAAAAAAAAGTCATACCTAGAAATCCTGCAAAAAATGCCAATTTCCATGACAACCAAAATAAGCGGACATAAAAAGTGCCAAATGTAATTCATACCTCTGAATTTTCTTTGGGTTCTATGAACTCATTTAAGTGATGGAAAGAAGGCCGGGGTTTGTTTGTATTTGTTTTTGTCTGCAGGCTGGGATATCTTTTCCATATACCTGTATTTTCACATTTTTTCCCTTTTTTCATTCCTCTCCTCTCTAGTCTACACACAAAAGATTAGTGTTCATAACTTGAGAGAAATGACATAGTCACAAAGTGATTGGAATGCCTGGAGCGGGGGAGAGGTGAGGAGAGGCAGAGTGAGGAGTAGAAATGGGAGCTGGAAGTCCAACCAAACCTTCTGAGAGCCTAAAAGGCCAAGCTGAGGTGTTGGGATTGTATTCCACAGCATAAAGGAGCCCTGGGTAATTTTTGAGCAGCCACATAAATCAGATCAGAACTGGGCTTTACTAAGAGAATGTCACCAGCCGTGTGGGGAAAGCTAGGTTCATTGAATGAACCTCCAAGAACTCTAGAGCAATGCTGTCCAAGAGAAATATAATACAAGCCACAAATGCAAGCCATATATGTGATTTTTAAATCTTTTGTAACCGTAATTTTAAAACGTAAAAAGAAACAAAATTAGTTTTAATAATATACTTTATTTAACTTAATTTATCCAAAATATTATAATTTTAACATGTGATCAATATAAAAATTATTAATGAGATATTTTACATTCTTTACCTCGCACTAAGTCTTTGAAATCTGGTGTTTTACACTTAAAGCAACTCGCAATTCAGACAATATCCCAAGTGCTCAGTATATTCTAAGACCACTGTATTGGACAGCACAGCTCTAGAGCACATGAGATAACAGGCATCTGGAAAAGGTCCTTGGCCTAAGCTGGAAGCAAGATCAGAGGACGGTCATTTGAGTATGCCCGGCTGCTTATTTCACCAAGCATCCTCGTGCCTGAGTTCCTTTAGAATAACCGGCATAGGAATAATTGCTGTGCCTTTAAAATAAAATATTCGTCAAATGCCAAGTGGACTTAAAAAATCCTGTTCTAGCTAAAGGTAGGTAAACTGTTAAGGTAAGTAAAATCTCAGACACTTTGCATTATAATTACAATAGTTTTAATAAGGAGTTTGAATCTTAACATTTTTCAGCTGGAAAAGCTCTTAATGATTATTTTACGAAACCTTCCAATTTTACATACGTCAGAGACTTAATACCACTCAACTAGATATTACTCCTGGGGCTGCCCAATTCTTTCCTTTTTCCAGGTTACTCTGTGTGTGTGTGTGTGTGTGTGTGTGTGTGTGTGTGCGCGCGCGCGCACGCGCGTGCGCGCTCTTACGCATAACAGAGACAATGAGAAACAAAGACAGGCAGCAGAGATGTGGTGGGGGAGGAGGACGAGAGAACAGGAGCTAAGAGGCTTTTTTAAGCTGCAAATGCCAGGACTCCACCTTGATCTACTGAATCAGAAGCAGACTCAACCAAATTAAGGTGGTGCTATTGCTAATCTGTAAGGATACCTATATTATCATTGGAAATGTCACAAAACACAGAAGATTTTTTTATAACCAAAATACCTGAAAGGGAAAGAGGGTTAGAAGGAATTCTTTATTAAGCTACTTGGAGTGTTGGCTTGGAGGGGAGCAAGAGAGGGAGAGGAGTGGGAGTAGAGAAGGATGCAAAGAGACATCCATGGAGCACGCAGAAATAACAGCCACTGAACTCCTTTAACAGAGAGAGGGCCCAATGGACTGCTGGGTTTTTGGCTGCTGTTGTGTATGTATAAAATTTGGAGATGGAACCCAGTTGCCATAGTAAGAAAAGGTGAGGTTGAGGGTGTGTCAACTGTCTCCTTCTTCACTTTCCCCTTATCAGCAGCATCTTCTCTTCCGAAGAAAAGGGACCGGCCCAGAGGTGTAGTGGTTGAATTTGCATGCTCCACTTCGGCGTCCTGGGGTTCGCAGGTTCTGATCCCAGGCACAGACGTACACACTGCTCATCAAGCCATGCTGTGGCGGTGTCCCACATACAAAATCGGGGAAGCTTGGCACAGATGTTAGCTCAGGGACAATCTCCTTCAAGCAAAAAGAGGAAGATTGGCAATGAATGTTAGCTTAGGGACAATCTTCCTCACCGAAAACAAATAGAAAATATTTTATAATATTACTTTAGGCACCAATTTATTGGTCTGATCATAATATTGAACTACAAGCTGTCCTGAGACACTCACATTTACCGGTTTTGACCCAGCTAGGGATGTGTAGTTTATAAAGCTCTCCAGATGATCTGTTCTGAACTCATCCTCACCAAGGTGAAAACCATTATAGCACTGCTTCCTAATTTTAACCAATCACCTGGGGATTTGTAAAAATGCTTGTTTGGAGTCATAGATCTGGGATGGAGCCCCGGAGTCTGCATTTCCAACAAGCTTCTGGGCAATGCCTATGCTGCTTGTCTGCGGACCACACATTGAATAGTAAGGCCCCGGGAAATCCAATATTTGTCTGAACAAAGTAATAGAAGCGTCCTTAGGTATTTCCTCCTTTTACACACTGTATTCTTGGCTTTAAAGCCAGTAGTTCCCTTCCCTCAGAGCACAGTGGCCTGGAATTTGAAAAGAGATGAGGATTTAAGAGATCACAGGAGCCTGTGTTGCAGATCCTGCCTAGGAGCACACCTTTCCTTTGAGGCTTATCTGTTTTCATCTTTTCGCCTCTCTGCCTTTAGGTGTCTAAGCTTGAAAGAGAGAAGACTCAAGAGGCGAAGAGGATTCGTGAGCTGGAGCAGCGCAAGCACACGGTTCTGGTGACAGAGCTGAAAGCCAAGCTCCATGAGGAGAAGATGAAGGAGCTGCAGGCCGTGAGGGAGAATCTCATCAAGCAGCACGAGCAAGAAATGTCAAGGACAGGGAAGGTGCGGGACGGGGAGATCCAGAGGCTCAAGTCAGCTCTGTGTGCTCTCCGCGATGGCAGCAGTGATAAAGTAAGGACAGCGCTCACCATCGAGGCCCGGGAGGAGGCCCGAAAACTGTTTGATGCAGAGCGCCTTAAGCTCTTACAGGAAATTACGGACCTGAAAACTGCCAAGAAGCAGGTGGATGAGGCTCTAAGCAATATGATCCAGGCGGATAAAATCAAGGCTGGGGACCTTCGGAGTGAGCATCAGTCCCACCAGGAAGCCATCTCGAAGATCAAGTGGGAGTCGGAGCGGGATATTCGGAGGCTGGTTAGTAATCCAGTGCAGTGAACCCGTGCAGACCCATTGTCTTTCCAGGTTTCAGAGCGCCCTAGGGTTTGCTTTCTCAGGTGTTTCTTGTGAGTGGATTATACACAGTGCCCACCTTTTGTCTAGTGCTCTGTCCAAAACACAAGTTGATAGGTAGATAGGTAGGTAGGTAGATAAATAAAACAGATATGCCCAGGCCCAAACTGGAATTGTAAAACATAAAAGATTTTGGAATCACCTTTCTCATAAAAACTGGATTCTTCCATCCCCGTACATATGGAGAGTATCTACTCAATGACTCCTGTTTTCTTGAATGTCTATAAAAATATTCTGAATTATGCACTCTTCCAAAATCAGCATGTTTTCATGGACTTTCCATTTATAAAATGTTGTTGGGTTTTCCAGGGGTAGGGAGAATTACTTTGGCTTTCAAGATGTCTGAAAAGGGCAGCTGCTGGGAACATCCTGAGTGATTCACCAGTCTTCTTTCCAGGAACTATGTCTGAAAGCAATAAATACAGATATAAAATCCTTAGTAATTTTTTAAATAGATCTTTTTTCCTCAAATAAACAAGGCCATTATAATTTTTAAATTGGATGTCATTCCTAGGTAGCTTGTTTGCCATTACCAATTTTCAAGATTTACCTCGACCCCTATGGAGTCGGGTCTTTCTTTTTAGTGTGTATGACCGAAAGCCACATCAGTCTCTCACTATGCTTAAAAATAAAACAAATATAATTACTGTGTGAAAGCTGTAATGTCCTAGAATAACTTTGTCCATTTCTTTTAGAAGAAACTGCATATATACTCAGAATGTTTAGCATTAGTTATATTTTAGTTATATCTTATCAAATTAACCATCGCCTGTTAGAGTGTGCTTTATGCTTCCCTAAAAATATTTTCTTAGGAAAAACTACACTTTCCCTCATTTCTGCCTATTCTAAGCAATTATTTTCTAAGAATTTTAATTATATTCCTTGGATGATATCTCTAGAATTTCAATTCTAAGTAAAAAGTGGTTACCATAAACATTTTAAAAAGCTAAATGTGTAAATTTCTTTGTACTGCAATACAGTGTGACTGTAAGAGGTTGCCTTTGCCACGCTTCCCTAATTCTTTATCTGCCATTCCTTCTGTTGCACTGGTTGGCAATGAAGACCAAACACAGTGTGGAAACGTTGGTTTCTGCCCTGCCTTTGGTTTTTGAAATGACAGTGGCTGATGAGAAACAATCAGGACCATGAACTCTGGAGTCAGCAGGTAGGTCAGTGAAAAGAAAGCTTTACGTTAAATATTTTTGTTTGTTGATGGTTTGCCATGTAAAATACGAGTGTATCTACTTATTGATCTGTAATTTTTTCCATGACTTCCTTTCACTGGCACATTGCTGACATAGACTTGAAGTCCCTCCTAATAACAATGTAAAATCTAAGCCACCTGAAGAGTGGTTCAAAAATTGGGTGCAAATAGAATAACATGGGAAACTTCTTCAATAATATAGATGCACTTGTCTTCATTTTTTCCTTCTTATCCTGGTACTACCCCTACACCCAACTCCATTTTTGGAACTGGAAGGGAGAGAAATGGGAGCCGTTCTGTCTACAAAATTTCCCCAGGGAATTCTGATACGTACCCCTTCCCATCTAAGAACTAGAACTTTGAAAGATTTTCAGTATTCTAAAACCAGAATCCATGCTCATAACCACTCGCAATAAAGACTTCTCTACTGGATATTCTACCAAAAACTGCTTTGGGAATTGCTGGAAGTATATGGATAATCTTGGAGTAGGTATAGCACAGTGCTTAATAGAATGGGCTCTAGAGTCAGAAGAGTAAATTTAAAGTCACGCTTCACCATTATTAACCATAAGACTATGACCAAGTTTTTAACCTTTTGGGTCCTCAGTCATCATGTGTAAAATGGTGATAGCAGAACCTACATAATAGGATTGTTATAAAATGAGATAAGGTATGTAAATCTCTGAGCATAGTGCCTTGAGTATAGTAAAGATAAAGAAATTTCAGTTATGATGATGGTGATAATGAGGATGATTGTGTGGGGAGTAATGGAATGATTTCCCAGCAAGGTCAGTTAGGTAGGGTATATCAGGATCAGCTAGGAGCATGCAGATCTGGAGCTGTGATAAATCGTAAATCACACCAGAAAGGATAGGTCTATTGCATGAGTGTGCTACTCAGTTAAGAACAACACTGGACCTCAAGTCTTCAAAAGGAGATAGAAACAAAAGACAATGCTTTTATTCCCAAATTAACAGGACAGTGTTTGCTTACTCACCAAGTTTCAGATATCACAGGACCATGCAGAATTTAGCCCAATGCCCTCCCAAAATTCATCTAAAATTTAATTATGTGACTTGGAGACAGTAGCTCACAGATATTTATATGTGGAAAAATGTGACTGTGTAAAGAAACACAGTTTCTGTCCCAAATATATATATTTTTTGGTCTAAGGAACACAGCAAAAAAAGATTTATGCAAACTGATTTGTTCTATATAAGGAGACATTTTTATAAAGAGGAGAGCAGTATAATATTGTTTGTATAAAATGTCTCTACCCTCTCTCCATCTTGAATATTCTCATAGAATATAATGAAATGAGAAGAAAGGTTTCACCTGATGGCTATACTCTCTTCAAAAATTATTTACAGACATTCACATCACTAGCCCTCATCCAGGGATGGCAAAAAACTTTTCAGTCCAGTGGAACTCTGATCAATCGATATCAAATGCTTATGGCCTCTAGTTGAGAAATATTTCCGAGTCCGTGTCCAGGCTTAACAGAAATGAGTGTTGGGGTCAATAAATATATCCCACAGATGTAGGAGGGGAAATAGTGGCTGATGTTACCAGATATTTTCTATTCCTGTTCTTGTCCCAACCATGATTTTCTGACTAATGTAAAATGGTTGTAAGAACTGGCTACTCTGAAATATGAATCGGAATGGAAAGAGCCACATGACACGAACCATGGAAGGACCTCACTCCAACTTCACCACCTGAATGCAACACACTGGCCTTGGGCAGTGCCTAGGCTACTGGAAGGTCTGAAGCTTCTTCAGTTGCAAATGACCTATTCATAGTGGCTCCTTCTATTTAAACTGAACTCAAAGGCCATTTTCCCCAAACAGGAAGTAACATCAAAAATTGTCCTGGGGAACGTTGTAGTGGAATATTTAATATCTGTCTTTATTAACACTAATGACCCATTTTAAAGTTAACCTTTCCTCTCCTATCCAACCAACCCAGATCATCTCAAACAAATTGAAACAAAGCGTCAATCCAAGATACACTAGAGAGGAAAAAATTACTCTCCTGACACCTAATTAGCCTACGATAGCCCTTCATTACACAGTGTGGCCTTGTCTGATTCATGAATTCAATATTTTTGTCATATTCATGATTTTCTTTCTATATCAATCAGCAGAAAGAAGGTAAACTCATACCGTTGTAAAAATGCATTTCTTTGCAGCATTGTTAAATAAAATGTCCTGGGTGTCATTTAATTCAGATGGATGAAATCAAAGCCAAGGACAGGATCATCTTTTCCCTGGAAAAGGAACTGGAGACCCAAACCGGCTATGTACAGAAACTCCAACTGCAGAAGGACGCTTTGGATGAACAACTCTTTCTGGTCAAGGAGGCTGAGTGTAACATGAGCAGTCCGAAACGGGAAATTCCAGGAAGAGCAGGAGATGGCTCTGAGCACTGCAGCAGCCCAGTAAGTCTGTTCAAGTTGAAGTTAGGAACGCAGGAGTCATCTTTTATTTAGCTCCCAAGTTTTACTTTTCACTTAAGCTCTTCTCCTGTTTACTACAAAGAAATCAATTCTACCTCCTACTATAAAAACAGCTAGTGCCTTGGGAACAGGGTTTTCTAAACTCCTAGATGACAAAGTGGTCTGCACTGCATTAGCAGATCACAAGAGAGTTACAGATCTTTTTAAATCCTTCATAGAATTTTTCTAGCCCCATGATATCTATCCAAACTTCAGCCTATTATAAGAATCATAAATTAGATGAAAATACTTTGCCTCTTGCCAAGACTGGTAATTTTCACTTGTGTGAACAATTGAGTTGGAAATTGGTAAAGATGGTTATCATGTACAGGAGTCAAAATGTATAACTGTATAAAAGACTAAGCCATTTACAGTCATCATCTGAAAGCTTCAGTCTGATTGAACTTGCCATTTATTTCCCTTGATTTTCACCATTTTATATGAGAAATTATTTTCAGAAGTGCTGTGATAGAAATCAGCTTATATACAGTTGACTTTCATATCTTATACCTTTCAAATTATTTAGCGGCTAAAAAGATGAAAATGTATTATTTAGGAACAGAGATAGGCTCCAAAATAGTGCTTAGGACAGAGTAATGAATAATTTATGAATCGATCTTCAGGATATATATATATATATCCCAGTAGGTGGTGGAAGGAGTACTGAACTAGGGTTTAGCAGATGTTAGTTTTAGGTCTGTTGTTGACACTTACCTGCAGTGTAGCAAAATTGTCAAGAAATGGGCTCTAGATTCAGACCCTTTAGTCCAAATCCTGGATCTGCCATTTCCTGTGTGACCTTAGGTAAATCAGTTCATTGCTCAGAGTTTCCTCATCTGTAAAATTGAAGCAATAGTGGTACTCCATAAGGCTGGTCTCAGGTTTAGAAAAGATAATATGTAAAATGCTGAGCACAGGGTCTGCCACACAGTTAGCATTCAATCCATATTAGTTATTGATCTATTGATAGTAGCCACAAGACCTTGAACGAGTTATGACCTCCTTGGATCTTACCTGTTCTGCTGAATCCTCTAGGATATTGTTAATCTAGGGATATAATGTGTATGAAACTGCCTTGTCAACAGTACAGCACTATCAAAATGTAAGATGGTAATGGAATTGCAAGTGTATAACGGTCCTATGGACTCTAGAGCATAGACTTAATCCATGACTGCTGTGTGTAAAGTGATCCATGACAATTATGCCAGTGGGAAAGCCAGTTGCTCTGGGCAAAATATACCAGCAAAGGCTATCCTGTAATCTACTGCTTTTTATACATGAAGGCAATGCACCAATCTTCTCACTCTGACCTTTTTCTTCAGGAGTATGCAGGAATTTACAAAGCCCGTCCCTACCTCCTACTCTATCCTCTCTTTGGCTAAGTGTAATAGCAGGACATCTGTCTAAGCTGTGGGAAGCAATGTGCAGCCATGACACCAGGAATGCTCCTTGAGCCTCATGTAATCACAACATGACCTTGGTCTCACAGCTCACAGATCTGAAAAGATGATCCAACCATCTACCCCTCCCGCTGCCAGGAGTCAGGGCTCCAAGGAGCATCTGCCACATGGAATTCATTTGCAGTTTCAACCAGGCTTGGTCTTAAACCCAAGTGGTGAATAGTGGGGGTTAGAAGAGGGTAAATATTTACTCCTCTCCGAATAAGAGAACATTTTACTCTCACCTCAAGCCAGATGAAAGCAACTGAGCCTATCACTTTTATGAGTGGTATCCCAAAACTTTGTGAAAAGGTGTAATTGAAGAAATACCCATTTTAATTTTCGTGTGTAGGATTTGCGAAGAAATCAAAAGAGAATAGCTGAATTGAATGCCACTATAAGAAAATTAGAAGACAGGAATACCTTGCTTGGAGATGAACGAAATGAATTGGTGAGTTCTAATCAGAATTTTTTGTTTTATTTTTTTGTTAAGCATTTTTTTGTAGAAGTATATATGATGTTTAATATAATAAAAATGCAGAGTAATAAAAGTACAGCCTAATAAACATGCCCAGAGTGATGCACCCATATAACCACCACCCAGATGAATAAGTGGAAGACTACCAGCATCTCAGAACCTCCCCTTCTTGTGACTTCTCCCAATCACCATCCTTCTAAAGTTAACCACTGTACTGAATTCTATCTCTACAGATATCTATTGCCATTTTTAAAATGTGTTGTGAATGAGATCATACGATAATCACTCTTTTGTGTCTGGCTTTTTTGCTCAGCATTACATTTGTGAGAGTCATCCCTTGTGTGGCATGTAGAATTCATTCACTTTCTTACTCTATCATATTCAATAATACACCACAGTATAATTATTCTTCTATTGTTATGGACATTTATGTTGTTTCTTAACAGTTTTAAGCTGTTAATGGTGCTGCTACATGTCTTTGGTGAGAAAATGTGCTCATTTCGGGTGGGAACATACCAAGAAGCAGAGTCACCGGATCACAGAGTATGCATGTAGTCACCTTCTGTGGCTATTGCCAGTTTTCCACAGTTATGACAATTACATTCTCAACAACAACGCGTACGAGTTGCAGTTTCTCCATATCTTTGCCAACATGCAAAGATCATTGATCATTTTAGTCTTTTTGGTGGGTGGGAGGTATATTCTTATTGTAGGAATTTAATTTTTCTTTTCCTTCTTAATAATAAGGTTGCATAATTTTTCAAGTATATATTGGCCTTTTCAGTATCCTGAGTGATTTACTCTTTGTCTTTTGCCCATTTTGTTTTGTGCTGCTTTTATTTTCTTATTAATATTAGGAATTTTTTACATCATTTTTGGACATTTATGTGTAAAATATGCTCTGTGTCTTATATTTTACATTCTTAATAATCATATAAAGAAGTTATTTTCAGCATTTTCTTTTTTTAAATATGTGCATTTTAAGTCATAAATGTCTCTCTAAGCATGGCTTTAGCTTCATCCTAAAAGTTTTTTATGTCATAATGTATTTCTATTTAATTCAAAATCTTTTCTAATATTATATAATTTCTTCTTTGACCCATGGGTCACTTGGCAATGTATGGCTTAATTTCCAAACATTTGGAGGTTTTTGAGTTATCTTTTTGTTATTGATTTCTACCTTACTTCCACTATAGTCAGAGAACATACTTTGTATTATTTCACTCCTTTAAAATTTGAGATTTGTTTTGTGACTCCAGCATATGGTCAATTTTAGGAATGTTTCATGTTCACGTGAAAAGAAGGTATACTCTGCAATTATTAGATGCATTTTGAGTCAAGTTTATTAATTGTCTTGTTTAAAATCTTCTATATCTTTACTGATATTTTTGTTTGCTGTTCTCCCAACAGATTTGTCCATTTCTCTTCTTAGTTCTGTCAGTTTTGCTTTATATATGTTACTAGGTACATATAAATTACAATTTGTTGTATGTCTTCATCATTATGAGTTTTTTTTATTTCTAGTAATACTTCTCGACTTAAAGTCTTTGATATTAGTTGAACTATATCACATTCCTTTTCTTTTAGTGTTTCATGAATATGTGTATTTACTTTCAACCTTTATTGTATTTCAAGTATATCTTTTTAAAGGAACATTCTGTTGGGTACTATGGGACAGTGGTTATTGATGTATGGTATGGTAGAATTACAGATATTTCCTTTTCTTTGTGTTTATCTGCATTTTCTAGAAATAGCATGTACTAAGTAAATTTAAATATTTAAAACCCTTGTCATTGACCTGCAGAAAAATGACAAAGTTAAAAATAGTGAACTTAGTGGAATAGTTTATTTGTCCTTGTATGTACTCAGTGTTTAATATTAATGCTTCAGGTACTGAAGCTCAAAACTGAAAATTAAGTGAGATTATTTATGAAAAATAAATTCAGTTTTTGTCTTTGATATAAAATGTGAGCTTTCAAATGGCAGTTAGGATAGAGTTGGAGAATACCGTTTTAGAATCACAAGGGAAGCTTTTTCAAATATTCATAGAGAGCTATGTCTCATACCTCAGCATTTCCCAAAATGTTAGAGTCTCAAAAACAGGAGTAAGTACTTTAAACAATCTTTTCAGATATTTCTGGTATGCCCGTCCACTTTCCTTGCTTTGGTACCCCATCCCATATACATACTCACATTCAGAATCATTAGTATGAAATGAATTAACTAATCATGAGAACTTTAACATGGAAATCCATTATGTATAGAGTGCCCATAAAATATGTCATCCAAATAGGAGAGTTTTGAGAGTAAAAGGGGGAACTATTAACAATTACCCCAAGACAGCATTCATTAACTTAGACCAGTGATTCTCAACTCAAGGCAATTTTGGCAGTATCTGGAGACATTTTTGGTTGTCATAACTGGGAGGGTGGTACTGGCATCTAGTGGACAGAGGCCAGAGATGCTGCTAAACGTCCTACAGTGCACAGGACAGCTCCTCACAACAAAAAATATCTGACCCCAAGTGTTCGGAGTACAGAGGTTAAGAAATGCTGCCTTAGCCTAATTGGGCAAACCAGAGTATGGTCACTCTTAATTATGGGTGGGTAACAGTACAATCATACTTTTCCTAGGTTTGGTGAGAATTAAATGGTCTTTTTTTTTTTTAATTTTTTAATTTTTATTTTTTTTTATTTTATTTATTTTTGTTGTGAGGAAGATCAGCCCTGAGCTAACATCCATGCTAATCCCCCTCTTTTTGCTGAGGAAGACCGGCTCTGAGCTAACATCTATTGCCAATCCTCCTCCTTTTTTTCCCCCAAAGCCCCAGTAGAT
This sequence comes from Ceratotherium simum simum, assembly GCF_057802395.1. NCBI lineage: Eukaryota > Metazoa > Chordata > Mammalia > Perissodactyla > Rhinocerotidae > Ceratotherium > Ceratotherium simum. The sequence goes on from NC_141903.1 coordinate 29,507,700, forward strand.
AGCTGTACATCATAGCTGCACATCCTTCTAGTTGCTGTATGTGGGACGCGGCCTCAGCATGGCCAGAGAAGCGGTGCGTCGGTGCGCACCCGGGCTCCGAACCCTGGGCCGCCCGTAGCGGAGCGCGTGCACTTAACCGCTAAGCCACGGGGCCGGCGTGAGAATTAAATGTCGTTAAACACAAGTGTCAACAGAGTTTTGAAAGTATGGTTTTATTTTTTTCTCCATATAACTTTCCTAAAAATAAACAGCCTTAGTGTGAGGAGACTTAGCAAGATCTCTGATGGAAAGAACGGGCTTTGGTGACAATCAGACTTGGATTTGGGTCTTGGTTGCATTGGCTGAGTGACTGTGTGATTCGGGTGAGCTGCTTTATCTCTCTGAGCCAATGAGGGGTCATTCCAGGCCGAGGGAGAGGTATGAGCAGTGTGGGATTGGGGCTGAGCATAGTGGGATAACGGCTGGAGGAGTCAAGAGGGAGCAAGGAGTGCAGTCACTTTTCCTGAGCATTCCCAAAAGCAGAATCTCAGCAGCACCACCTATAAGGTAATAGACTGACATAGCGTTTTAAAGACTATGATGAAAAGCCCTTAGAGGAAACTGAAAACAAAGCAGCCTGTTAAATGAAGGATTGAAATGTCGGTGGTCAGTCCTGAGACACATAGTGAAGCAGACGAAGGTGATCCCAGATGGGGCTTCACCCCTACCGATTTACTCCCTCTCCCCCCACATCCTCTCAAACACGAGAGACGAATTGTAACTTATGTCTTCCCAGTTAAAACGCGTGCGGGAAACTGAAAAACAATGTAAACCTCTCCTGGAAAGGAACAAGTGCCTCGCCAAGAGAAACGATGAACTGATGGCGTCTTTGCAGCGCATGGAAGAGAAATTGAAAGCTGTGACCAAGGAAAATTCAGAAATGGTGCGTATCACAGGCTCTGCAAAGTCGCAGCTCCCTTCTTTATGTTACCCCAGTGACCTGACTTATTGTGCTTTCCCAGTTTATTTTTAAAATACAATGCTATTTACGAAGGTTTAGACTTTCCCTTATGTAAGCAAGGAGACTTGAAGGAAGAAAGCAAGAGAAGGTTGCTGGCTCTAAATTTTATGGTGTTTCTAAATTTGCAGAATGGTAGGAGTGCTTCCAGGAACTGCACACTCTCCAAAAGCTCCAAAATAGAGAAGCAAAGTTTCAACATAGCTCCTCAAGCACAGAAACCTCCTTCCAAGAATTTCACTAACATGCTCTTTACAGAACTGTACAGTGGGTACTACTCATCTTCTCAGATTGTGCATAGTAGTTGGGGAATAGATGCCATCATTTGTATTATGTATGGACGAGTGATAGGCTAATGCACTCTTTAATAGACTTCTGGTACAGCTATAGAGAGCTTCAGACATTCCCAATGCTTTCGACTTATTACAGCAGATACAATGTACTTGAGGGTTCTGGTTGATGTGTGTATTGAAGGTGGGCAATTTTCAAATTTAGCTGGAGCTGCATAAAGGTTCTACAAATGTTTTACGTTAACCACTAAAGTTTGGGATTTTTAAAGTCTCTACCTGTGCATTCTTCGTTTCCAATGCAGAGAGAAAAAATAACATCCCATCCACCCTTGAAGAAATTAAAATCTCTGAATGACCTCGATCAAGCTAATGAAGAACAAGAGACAGAGTTTCTAAAACTTCAGGTCATTGAGCAACAGAACATAATCGATGAGCTCACAAGGGTAGGTCTTGATCAATCTATAAACTCTAAGCTGTTCCCCAAAACAAGTAGCCAAGAAATCAAAATACCCTGGAAGCACTTAATAATTTTGGATTAGCCCCAAAGATCCAAGTTCGTATGTTCAGTATGTAAATTGGTTCAAGAGACTCTATTCCAAAAATACTTTATATTATTAAACTATTTTATACCTTGTCAATTATAATCCTTTGTTAACTAATTTGGTAACACAAATAATAGCTGCAAAGCACATTAAAAGAACTTTCAAGGGGCCAGCCCGGTGGCACAAGTGGTTAAGTGGGCACACTCTGCTTTGGCAGGCCAGGGTTCTCAGGTTCGGATTCCGGGCACGCACCAATGCACTGCTTGTCAAGCCATGCTGTGGCGGCGTCCCATATAAGGTGGAGGAAGATGGGCATGGATGTTAGCTCAGGGCGAGTCTTCCTCATCAAAAAAAAGAGAAGGATTGGGATCAGATGTTAGCTCAGGGCTGATCTTCCTTACAAAAAACAGAAGAACTTTCCAATGCATTATGTGAGTAGGTACGTAGTATGGGTATATCTTATAATTGCCTTCCAGTATCAAAATTCGGAGGTTCAGAGATTAAATATTTTGCCTACAGTAACAAAACCATATGCCTTTTATTTCCCAACACCTAATTCAGTGTCTAGCATATAGTTTAACAAATATTTGTTGAGTGAACAGCGACATCATAATTACATGACAGAGCTGAAATTCCAGTCCAGATCTTCTGACCATGACTTCAGTACCTGCTGAAGTAGGTCGAGCAGTTATTACTCCCATTTGCATTTGGCCGAGGTCTGTGTTACCAACAAGGGTGGCCTAAGACCTTTAGATGCCTTTGGGTTTCCTCTTTTCCTTTCTGTCTTTATTCTGTGAATGACATCTCTGGTCGCTCTCACTTCAGGACCAAGACAGGGCCTAGAGAGTTGAAGAACTAGTGATGGGGAGTTTTAGGCAATAGTCTCCAGAGTAGGGTGAGCAAGATGATTTACTGCCATTGAGGGAAGAAAAGATTATAACTTCTGTTCATAATTGTTTATGGTTCATCTTTTTAAATTTTCTATGTTGAGTATATGTTATAATGCATATACTATATTAGGAGGGTAATCTAAGTATAAATTTTTAAAGTTTTAGATAGATTAAGGTCGCATGATCAAAATATTTTTACTTATAAAAAAATGAGAAATCAAAAAGGTTAACACCACTGGCTTAAACCAGATTCTTTCTTAAACATGGCCTTCTGAAGCGCAGTGCACCTTATTTCACTTCCGTATCCTTAATAACTCATAAATCTCACAGATTCAGTAGTCCAGGAATTTGCTTGGCTTTGATTACCCTGAGTTTAAGATGAAAGTTTCTTATAGAATTTTGACATGTTTAGGCATGTCAGCCAGACTCGCAGAGACGTAAGTGTCACTTATTCCATCTACCTTTGAATTTGTACAGTAAATACATGGAGTACTTAGCAGATGAACATGAAATTCCCAGGATATCTCCATTCACAACAAAAATAAATAAAAAATTGGATCATTATTTCTAGAAATTCTTTGAGTTTCCCAGAAAATTCCATTGGGAACCCCCCACACACACACAAAAAAACCACTAGATGATTCCAACCAAGTAGATACTCTGTTCCCATCTTCAGAGACTGCTGGTGAGAACAAGGATCTAAGAATAGTCAAAAGATAACTTTCTATGCCTTTCAAGTGATTAAATGAAAAGAATAAGGTTTTACTTTATTTTAAAGTGATATTTTTTCAACACTTAAATTTAAAGTAATTAAGCGTCTGAGGAAACCGAAGACTTGTGCTTTGAGAGAATCTGAGTAACTATTTTCAGAGCTCCTTGATCTTCAAGTGTAAAACAAAGGATTCTGATTAGGAACACAGTGTACTTGATTGTGAGGCTCTCAGATCCATGTAGATTATCAGGAAAATTATAGGATATTCTTACTTTGAAAAGATTTAATTATGAAACCCAAAAGTTGCCAAAATTTACAAAACATAATCTTATTTGAAATAGAAATTGTAATGCCTCAGGGGAAAAACAACTTTGTCTTTGCAAAAATAATAATAATAATAATAACCTATAGGGAAATACGTACCAACTCAAGATCTGAAAAGTCCTTCATCTGTTTTCCAGGACCGAGAAAAGCTCATCCGTAGGAGAAAGCATAGAAGAAGTTCCAAGCCAATTAAGGTAATGAGAAAACTAGGTTATCAGGCTTTTGCCACAAACAGAGAAGTGAGGCTTGCCAAGAAATCTTCCTGCAAAAATCTGATAAATTAGATGTTCCTGAACTGCAGCAAACCATAGACTTTATTTGCTAGAAGAAAATCTCTTCTCTTGACAGTTCTCAGAAGCCCAAAAAGGATTGTGTTGTGGATTTTAACCTAAAAGGGTTTGCTTTAATATGACTTTCTCTGAATGAGGAAGCCACTAGGTTTGACGTAGAAAGGGTTTTCTGACAAATTGGAGAGTCACATTCCAAGAATGTGCAAGAGATACATATAATTTGATGTCTCCCATTGAATAACATTAGCATCTCATATCCACCCTATAATTAATTAATATATTTTCATTATTCACTTGGACAATATTATTGATAATGATACTCCCAATCTACCAATATCTGCATGGTCTCTTATAGTCTACAAAGTTTTGTTATTTAATTTGTCTGTTTGTTTGATTTTTGTCTTTAGCAAGCACATCATTTGATTTGAATATGGAATTAGATGTGATAAGACAATATTTGATAATCTCCTTCACATAGATGCCTAGACTTTCAGAGTCTCTTGATTATATTTTAAATACTGGAAAGAGTATATCACATGAACTGATCATGGTATAAAATGTAATATAAAAGAGGCTCCAATGTTTCTATGAACAGAGCCAAATATTAATGAATCTTCTGCAAAAACATCAGAAGTGTAATAATATGGGACAAATATTTACTGGAATTATTGTGTTCGTGCTCAATATTTTTATTTCGTCAAAGAAGCATTAAAGGATCCATGTCTTCTATATTCATTTGCATGTCTGCCAGTTGACAGTGCTTTACTAGTATGTCAACTTCCCCCACTTTTAGTTGTTATCAGTAAATATGTACTTTCCCTCCATTAGAGGCCTGTTTTGGACCCATTTATTGGCTATGATGAGGACTCCATGGATTCAGAGACATCATCCATGGCCTCATTTAGAACAGACCGAACACCAGCTACTCCTGACGATGACTTGGATGAAGTAAGCTTGCCCACTTCTCTAGTCTTTTGTGATATTGTCACCAAATCTTTCCTTTAAGGGGGAGGAAAAGTATTGCACTTTTTGTCTCCTTTATGAACAGCACAAAATGATTTCACAATTTTGAGACCATGCTTGACTTTGTTGCCTCTTAGAAAATAGCTTCCCCTATGTCATGTAGCCTTAGAAACTTCTCTAAAGTTCAGCTCTGTAACTTGAAGACTTCTTTCAAAATAGAAGTTACTCTCCCACATTCTTTATCTGGGAAAGATGTGAACTAAGGAACAAGCTTAGAAGAAAAAGCTTTTAGATGCAGTCTAAGACAGCAAAGTGTGCTCTGTAGACCACCTTCATCAGAATCATCTAGGGGGTTCAGTAACAATGAAAATTCTTGGACTCTACCACACAACTCCTGACTCAGGATCTTGGGTGTGGAACCCCCAAATCTACATTTTTTCACAAAACTCTCTGGTGGTGGTATTATGCTCTGAAGTTTGAGACCTGAAGCTATAAAACTATGTTTTTATCATTTATCTGGGGAAGAAGTTGTTGGATATGAATGTATTGAAAAGATGTGAGACTAAAACTGTGAATATCATTTCCTTAAATTTGGATCCAAATCTGGGTATAAGTTCTTCTCATTTGGATCCAAAATTGACTGTTATCCAAGCCCAAATAGGTAATAATCGGAAATGTATAAATAAACAAATGCTTCTTTTATTAAAATACTTAAGTATTTCTACAGTGTCCATCTTGAAAATATTACAGTATTTGTGTCCATACACATACTTTAGAATTAAGAATAAAATCACATAGAATCCAAAATCAAACAAACCTTTAACTTCTCTTTAAAAAGTGGACAAATGTTAATATTTCGCATTGAATACAGGACCTGAACATAACATGATTATTTTTTGGCTTTTTTTTTTTAACCTCAAGAGTTTAGCAGCTGAAGAATCTGAGCTACGATTTCGACAATTAACAAAAGAATACCAGGCCCTCCAGAGAGCATATGCCCTCCTGCAGGAGCAGGCTGGAGGCATCATTGATGCTGAAAGAGAAGCCAAGGTTAGTGTGTACCTGGGAAGGATGCTCTGAATTGGCTTACAGCAGTCGTGGCATAAAAGTATCATGAACATAAAAATATCAATAGGATAACTTTCCCTGTACCCTTCTCTCCACTACAGCTTCTGAGCTGTTTTATCTTTTATGTCAGCAAACCTTGGATTTGAAGACATTAGAACTAGCTTAGATCGATGCTTTTTTCTTTTAAAGATAGTTGAGTATATAGTTCTCATTCTTGCTGTTTGAAAACTTAACATTTTCAAAGCTAGACAATATTGAATTTTGATAATCCATTTTTAATGAATTCTTGCTTGGAAAAAAACACTTTTATCTGTCACAAGCGATAGTTGGCCAGTTTCTTTTCTTAGTTAATAAGTACATGGCATTACATTGGGAGCTTACCAAGAATTTTCACTGACAATATCTCATTTAATCTTTATGACGGCTCCTTAAGGTAGGTGTTTTATAAAAGAGGAATTTGAGGCTCAGAGAGGTTGATTGAATTGCCCAAGATCACATAGCTAATAAATAGAAAACTGGAATTCCAACTCAAATCTTACTGGTCAAATGTTCTTTCCATTATGTCACAACTGCCTCTCATAAGCCTATTTTATTTCAAAAAAAGAAAGAAACACACACACTATTAATACTTAACAGTTATTGAGTGCTTGCTGTATTCCAGGCATTGTGCCAAGCACTTTACATACATTATCTCATGTAATCCTAAAACAACCCTATGAGTTAGGCACTATTATTATCTCCTTTTTACAGGAGAGAAAATAATAGCTTAGTAGGAGTTAAATGTAGCTTAGTTACGTGAAAACCTGAATATGTAGCTTAGGTAGCTTAAAGCCAGGATGTGAACCTAGTCCTTCTGAGTTCAGAGTCATACCCACCAGGCCGTAGCTGCCTCACAGAGTAGTTTACATGGGGCAAGAAAGAGTGTGACCAGCCAGTGATTCTATCCTGCTTCTCATTTAAAGGCTCCACAGTCTGCTGAGGAGAGTTGTAGGAACTCCTGTTACTTGTTTAGTGGGAAAGGATAGATATTCTAGTTATATATTTTTAAATGGTAGCATACACACATACATGCACATATACATAAGTGAGTAAACATATTTTTTTTAAAAACCATTGTTTTTTTTTTTTTTTTTTTAAAGATTTTATTTATTCATTTTTTCCCCCCAAAGCCCCAGTAGATAGCCGTATGTCGTAGGTTCACATCCTTCTAGTTGCTGTACGTGGGACTCAGCCTCGCGTTGGACGGACAAGTGGTGCCTTGGGGCGTGCCCGGGATCCGAACCCGGGCCGCCAGCATCAGAGCGCACGCACTTAACCGCCAAGCCACGGAGCCGGCCCTAAAAACCATTGTTTTTGATTTGAAATAGACTAGAAAGCAGTCACTAGAAAGGATATATGTGTGTGCCTTCATGTTTATGCCTTAATACTGTAATAGTTGTGGTTTTCATTATCAGTATTTACTAAGCATTCTTACCAACATAAGATTGGTCAATTAAAATAATAGCATATGCCTTGTTTTTTGGAGAGGTGATGATGTAGAAACCAGTTCTCTTTCTCTCATCTCACTCTCCCATCTAAATAAAGGTGTAGCATTATCTCTGGCCATTAAAGTCAAAAACACTTACCATTCTGAGCAAAAGAGTCTAAAACAAACCTAACAAGATATTAGAAAAAGGGCTATAGAGTAAATTCAAACAAAGCAGAAATGCACAAATAGATAATATAGATGAAAAAGCATCAATGAAAACAAAAGATATAATCATTTCGATACAAGAAAAAATAGATTATACTCAACACCCATTCAAATTTAAAATAATTCATAGCAAAATTAAGCTTGGAATTTTTTAACCTGATGAGGGCAAATATAATATTTAGTAGTCTAAAGAAATATTCTCCTCACAGTGAAGAATAAGAAAAGGATACCTACTATTGCCTATTTAATTCAACTTTGTACCAAAGAACCTATCCAGATCATAAGACAAGAAAAAAATATGTGTATTGGCAGAAAACAAAAGAAACTAATTTTTTACAAAAAATGGGATCGTGTATAGAGAGAATACAAGAGAATCTAAAAACAAATTGCTAAACTAAGTGAAGCAAGGTTGCTCCATACAAGATCAGTGTTCAAAACTGCTGATACACACACACACACACACGCAAAACACACAATAGATCATACATACATACATACATACATACATACATACATACATACATAGGTTTGGACTTAGATTTAGATATATGGCACAAAGTTGCCTCAAAAGAATGGAAAGATTTTGGAGAGGCAAAATGGGAGAAGGCTTTCCAGAAGGGGAACTTGTTCAAATAAAGAGAGAAGTGGAGAGGTACAAGACATATTTAGGAAACAAGGAGATCACTAGCAGGTTAGGGATGGATTCTGTGTTGATGAGTAGTGGGAAAAGATTGGAAATATGGTGGGAGTTCTCAAATCCCAAGCTAAAGAGTTTGGATTTTAACCTGATAGGAGCCACTAAAAGTCTTAAGCAAGAATTTAGATCATAAAAATAGTTTTTAAAGATTCTTTGATCATAGAAAATTTTTCTTTTGTTTTTCTTATTTGTTGAGTTCTAATCAAGGATTATGGGGGGAAGAAAAACATTGAATTATCATTTTGCTTATTGAGTTCTGGATTTTGATTTCACTAGGCTCAAGAACAGCTCCAAGCAGAGGTGCTAAGGTATAAAGCCAAGATTGAAGATCTGGAAGCGACTCTGGCTCAGAAAGGGCAGGTAGGCATTTGGTTACTATCACTTCTGCAGATGCAGACAATTCAATCTGACCTTCCTCTAGATCACCCTGTGCATGGGCCGCATCCAGGACATGGCTTGGCTCTCCACAGTGACCTTTCTCAAACTGTGTCAGAATGTTCAACTCTGTGTTTCTGTCCCTGGTGTTTTTCTGGCCAGAGTGTGAACCCAGCGAATGAGGTTGGGCAAGAGAGAGAATGCCAGAGGAAGAGGAGGCCTTACAAACAGCCTAGAGTGGTCATAAACTGCTAAGACAAAGACCCCCCCCCCCCAAGCTGCATTCTTTGCCTCTGTGCTACATTTATGGTTCTGCATTTTAATGTTTTCCATCCATATGTATCTAGCCTGTGTGCATTCTGACCCTTTTCACTTTTTGCCTGTGTGGTCACTTCTGAGTCCCCAGAAGGCTGGTCCTGGATTATTCAGACTGAAAAAGGTAGAGCTAGTGAGTGACAATGAAAAAGGGGTTAAATTTTCCTGGCAACTTTGGCCCCCATGTCTTTGAATAAGGAGATGGCAGGGGTGGGTGTCATTTACCAGTCATTGGCAGGCAAACAAACTGGGTGAAAAGAAGACAGCTCTGGCAAAGTGGTTTGACGACACATGCTCTTTCGTGCCACTCTGAAATGCTGACTGCGCGATATTCTTTGTCAAACAGGATTCACACTGGGTAGAAGATAAACAACTTTTCATTAAGAGAAACCAGGAGCTTTTAGAAAAGGTATGTGGGGCGCAACACTCTAGTGGGGCAGAGGAGAAAATGATGAGAGATCCAGGAGCAGCAGGGGGTCCTCTCAGGAGTGGCACAGGGGCTAGGGGAAGGGGAGGCTTTTCCGGCCCTGCACTCTCCTCTGCTGCGTGCTCAACTGCATCCCTGTCACCGCCATCACCATCAGTTAAGTGGCACGTGTGCATGGCTCTGCGCTGGGCATTGTGCCGACTTGAAAGGATGTGATCCCTGAAACCTATCAATTTGTTAACCATATATATATACTGTATATGTACTGTACATATATATATATATACACACCCACACGTGCACACATCCTATGTGGTTGTCCATCTACAAGAAACACGTTATGAATAGGACTTGTTATTTTGTGCAAAGAAGTTATAGAGTATGACTCCAAGACCATGCTGCCACCTAGCATAGACTGTGTTCTCACTCTTAATCTTTTTGCTAATCTTGGCTGTTTATATATTTCTTTAATGAAAGAAATTTTTAAAAGATGCATCCAAAGCACAAAACAGCATGTCCAGGAGGTTGATCAACAAATCAAGATGCAAAAGCGTGGTTTAGGCCCAATACAGTCATGTGTCGCTTAACGGCAGGGATACCTTCTGAGAAATGCATCGTTAGACGATTTCATAGTTGTGCGAACATCCTCGAGTGTACTTACACAAACCTAGGTGGTATAGCCTACTACAAACCTAGGCAATATGATACTAATCTTTTTTGTGTGTGTGTGAGGAAGATCAGGCCTGAGCTAACATCTGATGCCAATCCTCCTCTGTTTTCTGAGGAAGACTGGCCCTGAGCTAACACTCATGCCCATCTTCCTCTACTTTATATGGGACACCGCCACAGCATGGCTCGACAAGCAGTGTGTCGGTGCACGCCCAGGATCCGAACCGGCGAACCCCAGGCCGCCGCATCAGAGCATGCTCACTTAACCACTTGCGCCACCAGGCCGGCCCCCTATGATACTAATCTTATAGGACCACCATCATATATGCAGTCCGTCATTGACCGAAATGTCATTATGCAGTGCATTACTGCAGATATAATTAATTTTGCTTACCTAAATGTAGACTTTTGAACTGGGGCGATGAAATACAACAGAGATCATTTTAAGTTCAAAGGTGGCTTTTCCTTTGGTATTTAGCTTCCACAAATCTAGTGAAAAGATTACAAAATAATCTTGTATTGTTTTTGACAAAAACAGAATTTGAAAGCCCGTTTGAATAAGGGAAATAATTCTGTAGGTTGACCCAAAGTTATGTAGAAATTATCTTAGAATTATTTCTACCAATAATCACTAGCCTTGACAAGCAATAAAAATTAACCACAACACCCTCGTAAGCATGAAAAGGGAAAGAAGATACTTGTCCTCCCACCCCTCTGGGCTGGCAAAGTTAGGGCATCCTATCTCACTTTCTGTATAATAGAGGTGATGTCTAGAAGGTGGGTGGGTATTCCAGGATTGAGAACAGATACTCTCAGAAAGGTTAAGGGTCCCTATACAGAAAATTATCAGACACTGGCCCTGGTCTATCTATGAATTGCAACCTGTGAACCACGGATCTGATTGCCAGTGCTACCCACCAGAACCAGGGATCTCCCCAAATATCCCATCTCTGATCCCAATCCAAGATTCTAGGAAGTAGAATCTCTTTTGTGATCTAAGTCAACTTCTAAAAACTTTCATAAGTTCACTAGATAACAAAAATGTAGTGTAAAAAACTTGAGTTGACTACATTAAATAATGTCACATATCTCCCCATCTTTATTTTTCTGTAGTTTTTCTACACCATGAGGCTTTGAGAAAAAGAGTATTTTAGTAGTCTCAGAGATGCCCAGTAATGTATTATTAAATTTCTTTATCATCTAAAAATAATTCCCATTATGTCTTCTGTCTGATTTCCTTTGGTCTTGATTTCTTTGGGCTAAAAGGGAAATTTTTGAGCTCAGCCTTCTAGAGTAAGTATACAAAACCACAGTGACAATAAAGCTAAACATCCTACTCCAAGTGTGTATACTTGGGAAAGTAAAATTTATCCTGTGATAAAAAGCCCCTGGTATTTTATTTCTAACTTTAAGATTTTAAATAATCTCTGTGCATAAGGCCCACCCATACAGCTAACATCAAAGGCAGTCCAAAACCTATTGCAAGTCATGAAAATGTTCTCATCCCTTGTAGACATGGACCTGTCTATAGGGCAAGGCATGTTTGTACACAACTAACTTAATTCCATGTTCCATCAGGTTATACTAGAGGTCCTGTAGGAAAACAGAAGGGGTGTCACTTCTAAATGGGTAGCCAGGGGAAGCCTCTTATGGTAGGAGATGTTAGAGCTTGGTGTTCAAGGAAGTGGAATATTTTCTCCTGTAGAAAAGGAAATGGGGGAGCCCTTTTCAGGCAGAGATGAGCACAGACAGAGCTCCTGGAGTAGTCAGTCTGTAGGGTAAATCTGGGTTTCTAGATTCTGGTGTTTGTGTGATCACATGTGCATGTGTGAGTGTGTAGAGATGACAGTGATAACATTCAAAACTGGAAAGCTAGCTGATGACCGGATTATTAAGGTTTTTGAATTCCATATGGAGAAGTTTGGCTTTATTCTGTAGGTAACTAGAATTCAGCAAAGTTCTGTATGTGATCAGAGCTGTGTTTAAAACATTATTTCTCCAATTTGTAACTTCAGAAATAAGGGGTGTCAGCCTCCATTATTTATGCCATCAAATCTAGTTCTAGGACACTGTCTTTGCCCCACAGCAAGAGCATAGTGAGTACTCTCAGATTCACTAATCACAGCGTCGCTAGACTTGATCTCAATGAATGGAGGTGTCCCCCAGCATTTTCCTCTATGAGCCAAAAAACTCAACCAAAGGGGTAACTAGAAGGAAAGCCAAAGACTTATTTTATTCACATCTACTTGGGATTTATTTTCATGGTCTAGATGAATTTATTCACATGCTTGCTTTGCAAAGTTGTAGATGCTTTTTGCAATGTTCACCTAACTTGAGGATTTACTTTATTAGATAGAAAAACAGGAGGCAGAAAATCACCGGTTACAACAGGAACTGCAGGATGCCAGAGACCAGAATGAGCTGCTGGAGTTTCGAAACCTAGAGCTAGAAGTAAGGAAATGATGATAATGATAATAAAAATAATCATATCAATTAACATGCAGTGAGCGTGTCCTCTGTGGGAGGTGCTGAATTAAGCATTTCAGATGTATGCCCTTTTTGGACCTCACAACCACAAGCAGGATTTTATAGATGAGGCAACTGAGGTTAAATAATTTGCCGAAGTCCTGTGACTAATAAGTGGTAAAGCATTGATGCAACTCAGAATTGTCTGCTCAGATACTGTACTTTTCAACACCATTGCCTTTATGAACAAGACTAATGAATAATTTTAAAATAATTTAAATAATAGACTTCAAACTCCATCAATATTTTATTGCTTTTAAATAATCATTTCCACACTTCATTGAATTCTGACTCATAAAATCTTACTTCAAGAATTATATTTCAAAATGAGCAGTATACAAAAATATTTTATCATTAGACACTTGAATTTGTAAGTAAACATTTTAGTCTATAATGCATTTATGCAAAAGGATAAGAAGCAAGGTAACTTGTTCTAGGAAATACTTTGGTTAATCAGACCAAATTTCAGTCTTCTTTTTTTTTGTAAGGAAGATCGGCCCTGAGCTAACATCTGCCAATCCTCCTCTTTTTGCTGAGGAAGACTGGTCCTGGGCTAACATTCATGCCCATCTTCCTCCACTTTATATGGGATGCCACCACAGCATGGCTTGACAAGCGGTACATCGGTGCGCGCCCAGGATCCGAACCGGCAAACCCCGGGGCTGCCGCAGCAGAGGGCGCGCACTTAACCGCTTGCACCACCGGGCCGGCCCCCAGAGTCTTCTTTTTTTAAGTCAAGCATATCAATCAAAACAGATCTTGATTGCATCATGCAGAATCTAGCTTAGAGTCTGGTTGAATGTACATTGATGTGTAAAAAATAAGAAAAATTCCCATTTTATTTCTTTGTTATTTTGCCAGCAATTTCTTCTTGATCTTACTTCAAATTAGGTTTGGATAGAGTTAGCGGTTGGTATTCCTCAGTGAAGAAGAGTTAAGTCGTCTTTGGTAGCCCATATATCTTACTTACAAAGCTTGAGTGGATTGAATGCACAAAAGGCTGTTAGCTGCCATAAAACTTCATGGTTGAAAGACCACTCTTTGTGACACCTGAAAGCTCTAAATACTTGTATAATTTAAATTGTTACTCCACTTCCCACATTTCCCCCAATCAAAAAATTTGCAAGACTGGATCACACCATTTATAAATCCTTCTCCCATACATCTCAGTTGACTAATCATTTCCTTTCCATTTAAATTTAAGTATGAACACCTTAGTTTGATATTTTTTTTTTTGGCCAAATGACATATTTGATAAATTGCTGAAATAGCATAAAGAGAGAACACAGACAACTGGTTTAGTGTTTAATCAGTTGTTGCTTTTTTTTTTCTTAATTACCGTAATTCTTCATTGTATTTCAAGGAAAGAGAGAGACGATCCCCTCCATTTAATCTACAAATTCACCCATTCTCAGATGGCGTGAGTGCTCTACAGATCTACTGTATGAAAGAAGGTGTGAAGGTAGGCAGATATTTAATTTTTTGTTTGTAGAAAGTAGAAAAACTGGGAATTGGAAAAGGGGAGGTTGTTCATGACTGTTTTGTCTTTCAGTCACTGAATGTCATTTTGATACAAACTATGTAGGAATTGAAAATAGTCACATTTATTGGAAAATCAGTAGAACATAAAGTAAATATGTGACAGATGTACGAATAGTAACAGCAAAAAACACAGGAAGCCATGATTATTTAGAAAAGAGTAACATAAAGAATGATACAGAATCAAAATATTTATTAATAATTACCCTTAATTGTCTAGAGGAAATATTAAACTCAGTACTTCAAGAAACATATTTCAAGTATGCCAGATAAAAAAGTATTTGTTGAGTCCCTTTGTTGTGCTGTTCTAGGTGCTGTGGAATTCATAATCTTGAAATTTCAGAATTAGAAGAGACCTTGAAATCATCTAGTCCACCATCTCTTTTGATATGCTTAATTTAGGGAGGATTTCTCTTTTGGAAGGACTTAAGTTGATAACATGTTGCTCACTTAGACAAAATATAACTCTATCTTTAGTGATATTGGAAAACATTTTAAATATTAAGGTTGAATGGAGGTGGCTCCATTTCCTGGAAAATATATTATCCTTCACTATAAGGAAATTATATGGTGAATATCTATTCCAGAGGTAAAGCTAGGAAGCCTCCCACTATTCCTGGTCTCTCCTTTACCTTCTGCATGGCCCTTCTGCTCCTACTCTGAGCTGCGTATATACCTGCTTTAGTTGCCTTCTCTCTACCTATGAGGTTGAGCTAGACTTCCCCCTTCCTGGCGGTAGGGATCTTCTGTACTGCGATCTGAACATAAGTGAGAGGAGAAGGTGGTACTAATGAGGTGAAAAGTGGGGGGACGATTAGGTAGTAAAATTGTGCTTCCTTGTCTTCCATCTTACATCACTCTCATGGTGTTTAAATCTCTGGCCTTCCTGGGTTGCAGGAAAATTTGTAAACCAAAGCAATTTTTTGATTCAACTCTAATTAAATGAAAAGCACTTTACTTTAGATGCTTTTTCCTAGATAAATCACAAACAACCTAATCCAATGGATGTAATTTATATCCAAGGGAACTCTTTCAAATGGAGTTCAGCTGCTTCAAACTGACTCAAGGAATATAATGAAAATCAGCTGTTTTCCATAGGATGAAATTAATGCTAGACACAAAAAATGAAACTGCACTATCATTTCTATGTGGCAGTCAAAATCTCACCAGGTCAAAATTCTATTAATTAGAATGAAATTGGTTGATTATTTATATTAATTACCTGTTACTTTTCTTCATACCTGAAATCTATCATCATTGAAAAAATTTTTGAAAATTGTAAGAAAAAAAGTTAAGGAGAAAATTCCAAGTCCTTAGTACATCCTAGACTCTTTCATATACAGTCTCTTTATTCTCAACATTCACCTGTGAAGGAGGTATATCTTATCTTCATTTGGCAATTGGCAAAATGGAGAATGAACTGTTAAGTAGTTTTCCTAGGTTCACACAGCTTATAAGAGCAGGGTGGAAATGTAAAATCAGGTGTTGCCTGACTGAAAACAACCCAAGGAAGTACAAGCCTTAAAATGTCTTCTCTAACTTAAGGGTCAGGCACTGATAGAATGGTAAGCCACGTTTGTGTCTTTGACTTGAATGTATTTCCTTGATTTTGCAGGATGTGAACATCCCTGATCTCATAAAACAGCTTGACATCTTAGGTGATAATGGGGTAAGTAATGAATCCATTAAGTACAGTAGAGATATGAATTTGCCTAAAGAGAAGCAAGAAATACTTGCCAGTGCATCATGTATAAAAAAATATCAAGTGAGACTCCATGTTCACTTAAGGATGTAGCTCCCAGAGAATCACCAGTTTATCAAACAACCTCGCTCAGTGGTTGTAAGGATCTCTGGAAGGTAGTGGCAGAAATGGAAAGTGGTCAAGTGCTATTCATGGGCAGGTTTCAGGTTTGAATGCCAACCACATCTGCTGTGATTAAAGCTAATTACCTTCTGACTGTTGCTTGGAGGCATCTAGCGTGAAATTAATCAGTCATGCAGTTGCAAATGCTGCTAAATAGTAGGGTTGGTGGCAGCCCCATAAAAATGGACCAGGAAACTATAATCCCTTTTCTTTCTAAAAACATCTTCCAGGCAGGGTCAAGGCATATTAATTCAGTGGGAGGAACATTCATTGAGATACTAGATGAATGATGCATGTAGGTTGAACGGGTCACACCATTTTTTCCCTTGGAAAATGATCCAAAGAGAGAACACAATCAATTAAATCATATCAAACTGCTATGAAGAGATTACTCCTTATTTCATTTTGTTTCTGCTTTTCTCATAACATGACTGTTAATGAAGTATGCTTACAGCAAAACATAAAATCAAGTTAGTATTAGAGAGAGATTTAAAAAAATCACAATGTACTTTTTACTGGTTTTGAATATTTTGAAGAATAATTTTGAAGAATTATTACTAAATAGAATTGAACATTTGCTAAGGTTACATGCATGCGTATGCAGTAGTGTCTATGGCAGAAATTTAGGCAGTATTTTCTGATAGTGTAAGTATCATGAATGTCCTTAGCTTATTTTCTTTCTTTCTTTCTTCACAGAATTTGAGAAATGAAGAACAAGTGGCCATAATTCAGGCCAGCACTGTGCTGTCCCTGGCAGAGAAGGTAATAAGTTGTACTAACATTCAAATCATCTGTGTCTGGCTTAACATCTGAAGGGCAGGGTAGCGTTGAAGGACATTCTCTTTGCACATGACTGCGTTCTTGAATACCTAATAAATATTTTATTTTTCAGTGTGATACAACCCAGATAGAATGAGAACACACAAAAGAAAAATCTACACACTGATTTGGGGTGGGTGGATAGTTCTTGCTTTGAAGTCTCTTTTTTTATTTTATTTTTTTTTGTGAGGAAGATCTGCCCTGAGCTAACATCTGCCAATCCTCCTCTTTTTTTGCTGAGGAAGACTGGCCCTGGGCTACATCCATGCCCCTCTTCCTCTACTTTATATGGGACGCTGCCACAGCATGGCTGGACAAGCGGTGCAGCGGTGTGTGCCCAGGATCCGAACCGGCGAACCCCGGGCCGCCGCAGCGGAGCGCGCGCACTTAACCGTTTGCACCACCGGGCCAGCCCCTGAAGTCTCTTAAAAATATAATTCTTAAAAAATGAAAAACCTTCTGAATTACATTATTTAGGCAATCCCTACCAAGCTGGGAGGCCAATAAAGAAGGATTTTGTTAAGAGGTGGTAAACCGGAACGTGACTCTTTTATAGGCTTTCCTTGGGTGTGTACATACCATTGTTCCATCTGTTTCTGTAACATCGGTGTGGCTCACTGCAGTCTCATTCAGAAAGCCCAACCTAGACTGTCAGAAGGGCAGCACTGAGTGTGCTCTGGCCCCCTTGCGTCTAAACCTGGTAAATGGCAGGAAGAGAGAGAGGAGAGGAAAGAGCCGAGGGGAGGAGCCAGCTAACTGGCGGTATTCATGGTGCCTTGAAGAGCGGTGCATAGTTGAGAGTCATGTTTACGTGGCTGGATAAAATGAGAACTGTATAGGTTCCTTGAGATGCTGTCTTAATTCCTAAATGTGTAAAAAGATTGTTATAAAGTAAATGAAACCATGAGCAAGCAGTCAGCTTACTCCAATCTGAAATGAGGGAATTCTGTAGGTCAAATGACCCAGTTAAGTTACTCAAACAAAGCAATGACATAAAAAAAAAAAAAAAAAGGCAGAGGGAAAGGGAAGGACTGCTATAAAATAAAAAGGTTTAAGAAATATTGAAATGATCCTGGGGGCCGGCCCGGTGGCGCAAGCAGTTAAGTCCACGTGCTCCACTGCAGTGGCCCAGGGTTCACCAGTTCAGATCCCAGGCGTGCACCAATGCACAGCTTGTCGAGCCATGCTGTGGTGGCGTCCCATATAAAGTAGAGGAAGATGGGCACGATGTTAGCTCAGGGCCAGTCTTCCTCAGAAAAAAGAGGAGAATTGGCATCAGATGTTAGCTCAGGGCTGATCTTCCTCACACACACACAAAAAGAAATGATCCTGTTTTGCATCCTGATTCAAGCAAACCAAGTGTGAAAAAAAAAAAGGACATTTTGCTGACAATTGGGGAAATTTTAATATGGACCAGGTATCAGATGACAAAAGGAATTAATGTTAATTTTGCAAGGTGTGGAAATGGTCTTGTGGTTATGTTTTTTTAAAAAAGGTCTTATCTGTTAGGGATGCATATTGAAGTATTTACCTGTGAAATGATATCTAGGATTTGCTCTTATAAAAACTTACTTCGTTCACAATTTAATTACAGACCTTATTGCTTTCCCTCTCATCCTCCCAGCCAATTAACAGCACCACACTGTCCTCAACATAAGGTCCAGAATCCAGAACTTGGCAAGAGGCCCCCTGGGATCTGGCCCTTTCCTACTTCTCTAGTACCCCACTTCCTTCCTTGGTCACTAGCTCAGGTCCAACCATATACAAATCCTTTGGGGCCCCAATCGCCTCTCTCTCTCTCTACCTCTATTTGCATTCCTTGGTCCTTTACACTGTTCTCTTTGCCTAGAAGATATTATCTTCTTCCCTTTCTACTTTTGTCTGGCTAAATCTTAATCGTTGGACACCCCCATACACGGGGAAGCCTTAGTGTTCACCCAAGCCCAGGTGGGTGTTCTTTCTCTGTGTTCCCACTGACCTGTGCTTCTGCTATCATGGCTTTTAACAACTATAATGCAACTGCCTATTTTCTTTGGTCCACTAGACTCTAAGCTCCACGAGGGCGAATGTGGTATCTCTTTTCCCCCTTTGGTTTCCCCAGCTTTTCACACCAGTCCAGCACATCTAACAGGTGATCAATAAATGTTTACTGAAGGACTGAATGAATTTTTGAATGTCTACAAGACACTGTTCCCACGACACAAAGATGAAGGAAACACTGTCTGCACCACCGGTTCCACTATATTTATTCGGCAATGATAGCCAGAGTGTCTCATTTAGTTGGAGTCATGAGTCGTGATTCTTTATTGTAAGACAACTCACCTTAGTTTAGGGATATAAAGAAAACTTGGACCTATTCTATGAAAGGGAAGGAAAGGAAAAGGAAAAGGAAAAATAGGTCTTGTGTGCCTCACATTTACTTTGATGGAAGAAAAACTTCCATTTCCTGCCCTGTGTGGTGGTATGCAGCTTGAACTTGGTCGTAACTAACACTTGCATAGTGCTTCTTTTGAGCATGGCATTGTCCTAATTGCCCAAGTCCTGGTACTACTGTTATCCTCATTTCACACGTGAGGAATCAGAGGCACAGAGAAGGTAGGTAACTGCCCAAGTCACACAGCTGGAACACGATGAAGTCGGGATTCACACTCAAGCAGTCTGTTTCCAGAGGCCATGATCTTCCTAACCACTGCACCAAACTTCCCCTCAAGCATCCTATTAAAAGCAGGAAGTACCCGATGCAGAGCATGTAGGAGTTGGTTTTTTAGAGCTTTGGTGAATTAGCCCATGCTTCCACTTACCTCCTTTGCAAGACAGGTGTCGGAGGTTCAGTTGAACAATCACAGGGTGGTGACTATGTGTTTGGCACTGTGGTAGAAAGTGAGGAACCAGATAAATAAGACACGAGCCTGTCCTTGTGGTGCTCGTGATCTGTGCAGTTGCCTTTTGTGCAGATCTTTGCCATTCACAGGTTAAAGTCACCTGCTTCCTTTGGGATTCACAGATAAACATTTCTACCTCCTAGTAATTCTAAATGTCAACCTTGAATTTTCTGCAACTACAGATTTGAGTAGCACACTACTATATGGGAGTGTGATCCTTAGCCGGAGAATGAGCCTAGACAAATTTCCAACAAGCAAATCCCATTGTGACTTTGTATTAATAATAATAATAATAGCAGTGACCTTAACTGACAACATATTATGGGCCAGGTACTGCACTCAATACTGTATGTGTATTATCTCATTGTTCCTCACAACCATCCTATTTTCATCCACTGTTTTTATTTTACACAAGAGGAAACTGAGGCATGGACTATTCAGTGACTTGTCACATGTCACACAAGTAGTAAGGAGCAGGAGCCAACACGCAAATCTTTATCTAAAGCCCATGACTGAACTACTTCACAATTCACAGTACTCTTTAAAACATGATTTACGAAAGAATTTTTTTCTCACTGACAAACTGGCAGCGAACAAGAGGAAGAATTTTAATAAAGCTTGACAATATGCAATAGCAATATGAGGCTGTTTACAAGAAACCCATGACTTTTGACTGAAATTTGTTTTGGGGGAAGCCGTGTGTATGGACAAGAACTGAGAAATTAGATCCTTTTGAGTTTCTCCATGCCTTTTTTCTTTCCCCATGTTCCCTACAGCCGAGGGGTTGTTGGACATGAATGTGAAGGCTCCAGTATATAGAAAAATGCTCAGTGTACCACATAATTTATCACAGACAAACTAAAAAGAAATAGCTGTAATGGGGCACATTTCCAATCATACAGAAGTACAAGAATAAATGTTAACCAAAAACTAGAATTTATTGGGTACCTAGTACATGCAACATGCTGTGAATAGTGCCTTACATGAAATACATCCTGTACTCTTCACATTAATCTCATTTTACAGATAAGAAAGTTGAGTCTTAGAGAAATCAGGTAACCTTTCAAGGCCACACAGCCATGAGAAGCTAGATTGGAATTAAACCCAATGTAGTTTGCCTCTAGAACCCACACACTTAATTACTATGCCGCATTGCCTCCGTAAGGGATAAGCTGGTGTTTGACTTGGTAGAGACTCATTATAATAATTTGTTCTATTAACCCATACATCTGGTAGGCTCACACCATAATATTCAAAGTCTAAATTCATTCAGGGTGTTGATCAATGCCATATAGCAGAACGATGTATTCCAAGTGTTAGGAAAAGTAAGTTCTCATGTGATTTAAAATGTCTCCACTCAACAAAAATGATTCTTCAACACTGAGCTGTTATGAGTTTTATACTGAAAATTGCCATTTCTCCCGTCTCACCTGGGCTTCTTGTTTCACTATGCCCCTTACAACCATGGACAATTGGACATCCCTTCTGCTTGGAACTTGCCCCTCGCTTTTACCTAATCATCTGACTCATTCTTGAGACTCCAGTGCAATTGTCACTTCTAAGAAAGCCTCCCATGGTGTCCATCACTGAGGACAAAAAATTTTGTGTTGGTCGTATTCTAGCACATCGCCTGACACATGGTAGACATCATGAAGGCATTTGTTGAATAAATGAATGAATGATTAGAAAACCATAGTCTTGTTTCTGAACTAAGAGATAAAAGGCACCGAGTTTTCATTTCAGTTCTCAGTCTGCTTCTTGAGCTATAAGGGGAAGAGACTGAGCACCTCAGGAGACAGCACATATGCACCATATCAAGCAATCATATCAGACATTTCTGTCTTGTTTACCCCTTAGTGGATCCAGCAAATCGAAGGAGCAGAGGCTGCCCTGCATCAGAAAATGATGGAATTGGAAAGTGACATGGTGAGTACAAAGATGAGGTATCATAAAAATGAAGAAAAATTGACAAGGCAAATGGAAAACAACAGTTTTCTACCAGTTTTATCTGGCACTGATGAAAATTTGTAGCCTTCCCATTATTTTGAATACAGACTGTGGAACAAAATTCCCAGAAGTATTATTCAAAATTTCAAGTTGTAGTCTGCAAAAGTATCATGTTGTATTTTTGTAGTATTTCCAAAACTCATGCTGTGGAAAATTCAGTTAGGTGTTTTCTTTCTTGGGCTAAATAATTTTTCTACCATATATAATTATAGTAAAAGTTACAGAAATGATGGGTGTAACACTGATTTTAAAAATTCCCAGGCTATCTCGTGCCTAGTAGGATGGCTACTATCAAAAAAAAAAAAAAAGAAAATAACAAGTGTTGGTGAGGGTATAGAGAAAGTGGAACCCTTGTGCACTATTGATGGGAAGGTAGAATGGTATGCAGCCACTATGGAGAACAGTATGACAGTTCTCAAAAAATTCCAAATAGAATGAACATATGATCCAGCAATACCACTTGTGTATATACCCCAAATCATTGAAAGCAGGGTCTCAAAGAGATGTTTGTACACCCATGTTCAAAGCAGCATTATTCACAATAGTTTAAATGTGGAAGCAACCCAAGTGTCTATCAATGGATGAATGGATAAGCAAGCAAAATGTGGTCTATACATACAATGCAATATTATTCAGCCTTGAAAAAGGAAGGAAATTCTTGACACATGCTACAACATTGATGGACCTTGGGGACATATTATGCTAAGTGAAATAAGCCAGTCACAAAAAGACAAATACTGTATGATTCCACTTATATAAGGTATCTCGAGTCTAGTAGTCAAGCTCATGAAAACAGAAAATAGAATGGTAGTCATCCGGGGCTCAGAGGAGGACAAAATGGGGAGTTGTTCTTTAATGGATATAGAGTTTCAGTTTTGCAAAATGAAAAGAGTTCTGGAGATTGGTTGCATAACAATGGGAATATACTTAAGACTACTGAACTGTACACTTAAAAATGGTTAAGATGGTAAATTTTATGTTGTATGTATTTTACCACAATTAAAAAAATTTTTTTTAAATCCCCAAGCCTAAGAATTAGTCATTATTAACTTATAGCAATACATAGAATTTTATAACTGCACTGTCATTAATGTTATTATTACTAATAAACAGGTAGTAATTCCTGTCAGGTTAGGAATCCTATAGAACTCCTTGCAGTCCTAAGAACAACAACTTGCATTTATATAGCATATGACAACTTATATACACATCATTTGCTTATATTTTACACAGGGTTGACATTTTACCAAGAGGTTAGGCTCTGAAGTCAAAGCGTGTAACAAGAACTGTTCATGTTCAAATACCCTTGAAAACTCTTTAAATGCACAAATATTAATTGTGCAATCAGCCTGTACCAGACTAGGTACATACCATTAGGAAAATCACAAGCAATTTTATTACTGATGTAGACATATAGTCTCTCAGAAGTCGATGCAATCAAGTTCTCCAGCTCTGGAAGATGTCCTTGTTCCTTCAGTTAAGCACACAAAGAAATAATTGGCTGTACTTGGGGCTATGTTGTACACACAGATATATTTTAAAATGCTAATGGCAAGATGCTCGCAATATGAGAGGCACACAGAAACTGAGGACAAGCAAGGGAACATCAGATTTAAGTCTCCCAGCTCACACTGGCTTTGTGGCACAAGCAGACACTCATTAAGTGGCACTGTGGGTGGAATCGCCCCCACTCTCTAAATTGTCATCTATTTTTGTGTTTGCTAATTGTACACAGATAACTTTGAGTAAGTTAAGTTTTTTATTATACAACTCTGCCATATCACGTTTCATAACATTCTTATAAAAATATATTGTCACAATATATTTGCACAGATACACTTACTAGTTAACACTTACCTTGGCAAAGCTATCTTAATCACATACTCATGGATTGGCATAAAAATCTTTTAAAGAATTCCATGTGGGGGCCAGCCCCGTGGTGTAGTGGTTAAGTGCATGCACTCCGCTGCTGGCGGCCCGGGTTTGGATCCCAGGTGCGCACTCATGTACCGCTTGTCAGGCCATGCTGTGGTGGCGTCCCATATAAAGTGGAGGAAGATGGGCACAGATGTTAGCCCAGGGCCAGTCTTCCTCAGCAAAAAGAGGAGGACTGGCATGGATGTTAGCTCAGGGCTGATCTTCCTCACACACACAAAAAAAGAATTCCATGTGGACTGTTCATTATATCTTTTATGCGTCTTCCCATTGATTTTCACATTCCCTATGTGAGACTATGAAAGGTGAACTATTTCCCTAACAGACAAAATCTATGATCCTACAAACAGTGATTTATCTCGTGGTAGAATTAGAGAAAACATTGATCAATGCAATTTATATATCACTTCCTTGTTAACCAAGCTGACTCTATTTATCAATATGGCCCTTTTTTGTAGGAACAATTCTGCAAAATAAAAGGCTATCTGGAGGAAGAACTAGACTACCGGAAACAAGCGCTCGACCAAGCATATATGGTAGGTACAACAAGCAGTCAGGACACTCAAGAGTGTTTACAATTTTATTCTATCGAGTAAAGCATCCTATTTAAGTTGTCAGGCCGTGTACTTGAATAGACCAAAACATGCAGCTCATTTATCCAGTGGTTTCCAGTTCTAATTTTAGAACAAATATATCCCTAGCTCTTTGCTGTTGCAATATTCCTATAATACTTAATATTTCATTATACTTCATTTTTAAGAAATTAAATGTATGTCGCTATATAATATTTTAATGAAAGATTGTATAGCAGTGTAGATTAAAGAGAAGTTTTCTTAAATCAAATCCAGTTGTTTGGGAGCCTAATCTAGTGATGGAATAATAAAGTATTTAACGTTTGCTGTGTATATTTTTAATTCATTTCTTTCTGACAACAACCGTCTGAGGTATAGGTAATATTATTATTCCTATATTACTTATGAGGAAATGAAAACTTAGAGAGTGAAAGAACTCTGCCCATATTGGTAAGCGGGTAGTGTATCGATCTGACTGTAGACATGGCAGCCTTAACTACTATAATCCAGCCACAGTAAGGCAGGCTGTATCGGTAAATGGGCCATGCCTTTTTCTCTTCCACAGAAGATTATGCTGATTGGGGAGCACATTTGATCCATTTCCCTGTACCAAATTCATAATGCATAATTCCTAATATTGGACTGAGCTTACATTTCTTCTTTTTGTACACAAACACCACCCCCTCATTAATTTACAGTAATGACTCAAGAGAAAAAGAGAAAATTTGAAAGAGGAACATTTCACGGAGTTGCTAGTAGAGGTTTTTATAATGCTTTCCTGGAAGCAGCCTGAGTCACTTTTGGGAAACGAGTGAAGCACTTAGCCCCTGCTTGTAACAAAGATGAAATAGTGTTCCCCCTCCAAAATGAGTAAGAGATTCTGAGCATCGCTTGATAGGGAAAGGAGAAAATGAGTTGGTCACTAATTAGAGAATAAAGAAGGAGATTTTCCCCTCCCCTCTTACCCTTTTATCCTTACCTCTCTCCCAATACATGATAAGATTAAGCTGTGTGCTTATGTGTGCCATGACTGAGTACTCATTCAGACAACTACATTTGACTTTAAAAAGATGAGATCTGCTTAGTCCAGAACAAGAGCTAGGAAAGCATCCCTCACCGGGAAATGTCCATTCACCTCTGTCAAAGTCACAAGGGGGAAGATTATAGATTTTGGCAACTGTATCTGAAGCATGTTATACAAAAAAAAACCAACTGGGATATAAGCAGCAGTAGACGCTTCATCTAAAAAAGGGCAAGATTCAAGAAAGCATTTTATAGCCAGAGCAACTGTAAAACTCAAAAAACAGACCAATTCCAAAGACTGTATGCTATTTTTAGATCATATTTCCAATTTTTATTTTAAGAAAAAATATAGAGACCATAAGGCCATCTTTAAGTACAGAGCTGTGTCGTGTGAAAGTGAGGTGACATTTTGTGCATGAGATATATCTCCAATTTCAAGTATTTTATTCCAGCTTAGAACACTTCACAATACTTATCTGTAAAAGTATGGCCACCATGATAGATCTCTTTAAATATTTGAAGGGCTGTCAAATGGAAGAGAGGACAAACATTCTCAGCTACATTTGAGAATAGAAGAATGTACAGTTATTATAACAAAGTAAGGACTTTCTAAAAATGAAAGGTATGTGAAATGGACAGGATCCCAAGAAAGAAAACAAATTCCCCATCATCAGAGAAGTTCACATATTGGCTGGATGACTCTTATGGAATCTTATAAAAGCGATTATCAAAAGGCTAGTTAGGTTAGATAAGCTTTGAAATTTATTTCATTGTTATGATCCTGTAAAAAATAAATACATCCGTCCCCATATACACGTGTGTATATGTTCACACACCGCACATAAATGCTAAGTTACAAGGTTAGACTTTTCCAATTCTATTTGCCAGAGGATCCAGGAACTAGAAGCTACTTTGTACAATGCTCTGCAGCAAGAAACTGTTATCAAGTTTGGTGAATTATTAAATGAAAAACAGCAAGAGGAGTTGAGGACGGCAGTAGAAAAGTTACGGCGGCAGATGCTGAGGAAGAGCAGAGAGTATGACTGTCAGATTCTTCAGGAGAGAATGGAGCTCCTACAGCAAGCCCATCAGGTGAGGACTGAGTCACTACATCTGTGTAGAGTTGGTACTAAGCAAATGGGACTTAGTACTAAGTACATAGTATTGAGTATGGGTATGGAGAAGCCCAGGAGATATTAGCTGTTTTCAGAGAGTAAAATAAATATCTGTTGTTTTCCATCTTCACTCAAATATAGCATGACAGTTTTGTAATGATCCAATCTTAAGAAAATTGGCGTTTCAGAAGCATCGCATATTGCTACATTTTTGCAACTACTTTTTCATGAAATACCCTTTGAATTTCTTGGAGCCTGATTATCTCCCTTATGCAGGGAATTAGGACTCTCTCCAGGGCAGAAATAATGCTTCCCCTCTGTTACTCATCCCAGTCCATAACCTAGCCTGATCAAATAATCTGAACAGGGGGAAAGAGAACAAGGGCCTTTCTCTTTATTCCCAGAACAAACAGCAACAACAATAAAGGCTGGAAGCTGCTGCTTACTTCCTGGCATTTGCTGTATGTCAGGAACTAAACTCAGGGCTCCGCTGACATCATTTCATTTAATCTTCACAGTAGCCCACTAAGGTAAGTATTCTTATTATCCCAATTTAGGTGATAGTGATACTGAAGATAAGAGTGCTTAAGTGATTTGCCCAGGATGACACAGATAGTAAGCAACAGAGCCAGGATTCCAACCCAGGTCGGCCTGACCCCGAGGCCAGAGTGCATAACCACTGCACTACACTGTCTTATGCAGCTTAAGTCATCTATAATTTATATGATTCATCTAGACCAGCAAGGATCAAAAGAGTTACCCAATACTGATTGCTAGCCAAAATTCTTAATTCCAACTCTTAGTTCATGTCGTAGCTTGAAAGGTGAGGACTAGAGAGCCCTGGTCAAAAGGCAGATTCCGTAAGAATTCCAGATTGAAAGTGTCAGGCTGTAGTTTTTGGTACTCAGAAGCTGTAGCAAGCAACTGGTACAAAATCCAGATGGGCTATTCAAGAAGTAATGTGGTCATCAGAGATCAAGATGAGTGGAAAAGGAACAGGGGTTATTTTATGCCACCAATTTATGGGCAACATGACATTGAACACACTTCAGCTGTAGCCAGGAGCTTTGTGGATCTTTATAGGCTAACAGATTACTCAAGTTAACAGGGAACTCTGGAGCCATTTGTCTGAGAGATAATAAACACATCATGTTTGTTTCAGTGCCCCTTCAGATTGCATCACAAATGTTTGGGCTTAGACCCTGGAAAGAGTTTTTAAAGCCTTTAATAATAAACTCTATGGCATCATTGTATTACTGCAGACATCCTTTTCTATCAGGGAATGAAAGTGCCTCCTGCATAAATTTCTCATGCTGCAATAGCATTTAATTAATTTCAACAAATCAGGAGTTGTACTATGGAACCACAGAAGTGTTTATTTTTAAGATGGAAAATAGTTATCTAAATTTATTTATAATTAAAACCTTGTCGTCTCTTTTGAGTCTCTCTGTAATCAGCTAAGGTACTTCATTCCTCAAAGAGATGGTATTGCTTGTTTGAAGTTATCCAGTCTGATAGGTACCTTACATTTCTAAGCCTCAGAGTTCTACTGACATTTCTGTCTCCCAAACAGATGTTTATTAGAATATGCCTTTTCTAGTTATTTCTTACTCTTCTTCTTCCCTGTTAACCAGTAGCTTTGATTTGAGAGATTTATTCCAGAGGGCATTGGCCAGGATTTGTCATGCATAAGCATGTAATCTAGTCTAAATTCTAGAGTATATCACTAACCATTTATTAGACGTTTCTGTTTGAATGTTTCAGAGTGAACTCATATGAAACAAACATAAATATGCATTCTTATCCTTATTTCTCCCTTCTCTCCCCATCTGCCTTTCTTGGTCAGTAGAATTACCATATCCCAAAGCTCTCAGGCAGGAAACCCTTGAGTCTTCTTTGTCCTTTATCTCCAACAGTTAATGTAGCACTAAATCCAGTTGGCATTTCCGCTGAAATGTTTTTGAAGCTGGTCCAGTGTGTCCACACTTGTTACCCCAGGCACAGGCAGGCCCTTTCACTACTGCAACAGCTTCCAGGTGCTGCCACACGTCCTCTGAGGTAACCCAACTCCATCATCTATGCATTTATTCAGTCGGATGTTTCAACACACTTCCTAGGCATTAGATACCATGCTAGACAGAGAATTCACCATGGACCTGCCTTTACAAAACTTAGATCTATAGATGGAAACAAAGGAGATTAACACAAAGAAAAACGATTATGATATCTCGATAAGTAGCATGAAAGAGTTGTATGCAGTACGCCATGGGGACAACTTACAGCTCTCCTCTCTTCAGTTCATCATACCTGTCACTGCAGATTCTTCTCAGCTTTCCTGATGGTACCTTCTTCCTCAAAAGCCTCCATGATCCCCATTTCCAGTTGAGTCTAGTCCTATGCAGGCCCCGCCATTCCTTCATGAGCTGGCTGCTCCTCCCCACCAAAAACCTCCAGAGCATACCTTCCTCTCTACTCATGCAGGACTCTTGCTGATACCTCTTGGGCCATGACTTCCCACCTCCAAGACTTTGTTTGTATCATTACTCACCCTCAAATGCCCTTCCATGTCTGCTGCATTTATCCAGATGTTCTCATTTTTTCAGTCCCAGTCTAAGATCCACGTCCTTCAGGATGCTCTCCCTGATGAAAATAATGGACCACATACTACTGAAAGATCTGCTTTCCATATCCTGTTATACACTCATTCAAAACCATTTATTGAGGGCCTTCTTGTACCAGGTGCTAGGAATGTGGTGGCGGACAAAGATATAAAGGTCACTGCTCTCATCTGTCCTACAGATGAAGAGGGACAAAGCAACAACACAAATGAACAATGACAGAGGCAATTTCAGAGAGCAGCAATAAATGCTAGGAAGAAAATTATACAACGTGTGTGAGTTTGGGAATGGGACTGGCCACTTTAGACTGGCTAGTCAGAGCAGGCCTCTCTGAAGATATCTAAAACCCAAGGAACCAGCCACACAAAGATCTCGGCAAAGTGTCCCAGAAGATTGAGAGAGCAGGGGCTAAGTCTCTCTTGTGGGAAGGTTTGGAATATTCAAGGAACAGAGAGGCCATGTGGCAGGAGCACACAGAGCCGAGGTGAGGTTGATAGGAGGTGAAGGTTGAGAGGTACAGGGCTAGATCATGTAGGGCCTTGAAGGGATTTGGGTTTTATTCTGAGCACAACTTGGCCAACTCTCCCTTCTTTCTCTTCCTCACCCTTAAAACCCAGAGACTGCTGAGATCATTTCACATTTTAAAGATTCACACTAGTTGCTATACACGGATGTAGAATGGACCAGATTAGAAACAGCAAGAGCCAACGGTAAGCTATCACACCAGTCCTGATGAGGGACGACAGTGACTTGGTATACTTGGTGGCAATAGAGATTAAACTTAGGTAGAAAAGGGATCTGTTTTGGACCTGACAGTGTTTCCTATCGGATTGGATGCAAGTGGATGGGAAGGAAAAAGAAACAAAGCATGCGGTTGCAGTGAAATGTGAAATGATCTCGGCAGTCTCCGAGTTTTAAGGGTGTAGCGTAACTAACTCATTTAATAAATATGTATAGGCAGCTCCTTTGTACTAAACACTGTACTAGGTATTAGAGATTGGTGATGAAGTTGTACATGGTTTTCCCATTGTTTACCTTTTCTACTTAATTCGTTTTTCCCTGTTCGTGTTTTAAATTTTGTCTCCCCATCTGGACCTGATAGTTCTTTGAGATCAGGAACTAATTGATGCCTTATCTGTATTCTCTGTTACATCCAGCATAGTCCTGAGCATGTAAGAAGGTACCCAACAAGCACAGACTTGATGGCTGAATAGAAACTGCAATAATCTCACGTGTCCATGATTTTATAGCTATAATACCAGCCTCCACATCCAGTAGACATACCAAGGAATTACTTGCACACTCAAGATGAAAATATCTAGCAAATTTATCTTTTGCTGTGTAGCTTGGGAGCATAAACAGCACTATGGAAATATACACATCACACAATCATACACTATACACACACCATCAGCTTTCCAATCCCATTTTCTTCTCCAGCCTTCGTTGTCTTATAATTTCAAGGTCAGCCTTGGTGGTCTCTGACCAAAACACACCATCCTCTCCTGCACAAACCTCAGCCCCTTTCCTATAAAGCAGGATTTCTCAGTCTCTGCACTACTGACATTCTGGGCCAGGTGATTATAGTGGGCTGTCCTGTGTATCGTAGGATGGTTAGCAGCATCCCTGATCTCTGCCCATTAGATGCTAGTTGAAACCACCCCCTGCGCCCACCAAGTTGTGACAGTGATCAAATGTGATTCGAAAATGTCCAGACAATTAGATAGACGTGATGGTTGCACAACTTTGTAAATATACTAAAACCACAATTGTACACTTTAAAATAAACTAAGTAACTAACTTTTAAAAATGTCCAGACATTGCCAAATGTCCCCTGGGGGGCACAATCATCCCCAGTTGAGAACTACTGTTTTAGAGAGAGGGAGATCTGATTTCCAAGTTCAGATATTCTTTGTTCTAGCTTCCCTTTTTTCTCCCCACCTGGCATTATAAAAACCTCTCTTTCTATATTATCACCCCGTTTAGCTTCCAGTGTTTTCTTCTCAGACTCCAATTCTCTATTTTCTAATTATTCCCTAAAGAGGCATTAAATAACAAGCCTACACCGTGTGACCATGTGCTGTGAACATAAAAGGCCCTTAGATTACCAGAGAGAAATTTGAAGACTGTGTTGCACTTGCAAATAATTGTTTATGTGATGTTGATTTCAAATCTGTGCTATTTAAATTACTGGAATTTTGTTATATAGTTGATGGGTAAGTTCAAAGACAGTTCTGGAACTTTTTTGTCTTTAGGATTACTTGTGCTATTTTTGTTATGTTTGGTTTTTTCCCCTAATTTATCAGTTTCCTCCTTGGAATTTTTGTTGAAGTGTAATCTCTCCTTTGTTTTATGAGAACTGGCCAGTCGTGTTTTATGAGAAAATTCCATCCTAAAACAGAGTTGAAATAAGGTTAAAAAGAACGGGTAACAAAAAACAGGGGGATTGTTTATATTTGTGTGAGTCAGCTTTAGCCATATTTTACTGTGGTAAGAAACAACCAAAATCTCAAGCCACATGGTTTACAGCAAAGTTTGTTTCTTGCTCACTAGTTCTGGGACTTAACTGCAGTCTCTACAAGGATGTGGCATTCCCACATCTCACTGCAGTGCACATTCCACTGTGCAAAACAGGTCTCATGGCGAAGCCCAAGGACAGAGGGGCAGGGACTATACTTCTCCCAAAGGGAAGGGAGCTGCAGGGATTGCCCGGTAGAGAGAGGTGGCAAATATTTTTTAAATATGATCAATGACAATGATTTTCCACCACAAGTACCAGTAATTTTTGAAACATGCAACAACCTCTGGGTATGGAAAAACATATCTATGATGTTTCCAGCTGCTAGTGCTAATGTTAATGTTTTTATAGAAAGTTTCTGTTTTCTGATTGTTCTTGGTGAACAATCTTTTCTGTTCAACTTAATGCCCACTAACACTTTCTGGTTTTTTTTTTTTTTCTTTCTTCAGAGAATTCGTGACTTAGAAGATAAAACAGACATCCAGAAAAGACAAATAAAGGACTTAGAAGAAAAGGTATGTGTTAAATTTAATATCAATTTTTATTTTTATTTTTTTGATCAGAAAATAATACCGATTTCACTCACTGTGTGTGTTCTTTCTTTCTTCTCAGTTGTTGTGTATCTTGCACAGGCAGGTGTAGTCACAGTAAATGTAGACTTCACCCTCCGCCAGGCGCCAGGGTTCCAGCAAAGTTTCTGCCTTCAGTAACCTATAGTCTTGACATTTCTGCCTTTTTGTTGATTCCTATTCTTTTCTATATGTGTTTGGTTTTTTTTTTTTTACTTCATTTTCCCCTTCCTCATCTTCGTTTCCTTTCCAAAAGTTTCATTTGAGTTCTGTTATTCTCCTTTGCTCTTTCTTTTTAAAATCTTTGTAGCACCTTAAAAAAAATCTTTCCCATTATTATTCATAAAAAGCCCTTTCTTCTTTGTGCTGCAATTTCACCTCAATAATAAGTTCAGAAATGTAGATTGACACATAATTATGCCCTCATGTCACTTGCCCAGTGGTCTAAAAGAGGAACTGCTCCTTCCAAGTCGGCCAGCACTTTTTTGTGGTAAAGCATAGTAGTTCGTAAAGACGGCATTTGGTGGGGGAAGGGACAGGGCTCGGACAGGGATGCTGAGCAAGCTGCAATGAGTTAAACAGTCTTGCACAACATAGAATTATCCTGCCCAAGATGATAGGAGCACCCTGCTGAGGAACACAGCAAGGATGGCCAGAGGTTTTCTGTGGAGTTCCGGTCTGATTGACTGGAAGTAACTGCCTGAATCCCCGTGTTGCAAAAAAATATGGTTGTTTTGCAGTGTCTTCCATGGGCACCCAAGAAGAAAATAGCAAACCATCTCCCATTTCTGAGACTATGGTTAGAATTTGATTCATCCCAAATTGTTTCTATAATTGTCCATATATGTGAGATCAGAGGGAGCTGGGAGGGTCCAGTAGCCAGACCATCAGCCACCGGGCTTCTTATGTAGGCTGGGTCTTCAGGTACTTATTTGACCTTGGGTAAGTGACTTCACCCCCTGTGTCTAAGCCACGTCTATAAAATAGAGATTATAACACTAGCCCTCACCTCCTCTCATGAGTTCCCTGAGAAACAAATGAGGTCACTTATGTGAAAATTAGGAAACACTAAGAACGTCAGTCAAATTAAAAAGGTATAATTTTTAAAATTTCCAAACACAAAGTACACATCTTATGCAAAATTTGAAATTTTCCTCATTTCAGAAGTTTGCTAGTTAGTTCTGCAGAACTGAATGAGGCAAAGGTAAAGTGCATGAATCAAAGACCGAGTCTAATTTCCCAGCGTTGGGCAGGAATACCCACAGAAGGATTATTCCACAGCTTCTCTGGTTGTGAAAGGACATACCTAATGTCTTCCATGTTCCACATTTTTGAATGGCGAGTTCTTGGCTCTAGTCATTCTCTCTGCTAATTCATAAACAGTCCCGGGGCTGGCTCAAGGAGGAAGTTATGGTTAAGACAGTTCTGCTCCAGAAACTTTAGTTCAGTTTAGTTCTCATTCAACTGAGGAAAAATAAACAAACAAACAACGGAATTTTTTATATCTATCAATGTCACCACCCTAGCCATTCTCTTAATAAGCCCCACAGAAGTGTTGGGAGGAGAGGGATTAAGATTATGTTCACTGTCAGAATTTAGTGTGAACTTCTCATTTCATGGATCTGAACTTCCTAAATATTTATGATAATGGAGTAACATACTTAACAGGAAATAAGAGTCCTTTAGCTACCAAAGCAACATAGTCCATGTATCATAGTAAATTAAGCCGCTTCACAAACCATACAGTTGGTTTCTGATTAGAGATTTGAATGAGCTGTGAGGTTTATAACGCACCTTCTATTCGTTTGACCTCAATTCTCCTCGTCCACAAGCCTAGTAAAAAGGCTAAAGATCACTTATGTCAGAGATATTCTTCATTCTTTCCCTTGTGGAACTTGAACATGGCGTCAGGGTGCATACGGTATTCCTTCTTTGTTCCTAATTCCCATGCACACAGTTGGTATAAATCGGGTGATAACCACGAACATAGCAAAATCGCTTCAAATGTGCAGCACTTGACCATATCCAAAGCACTTGCACTTTCATTGTCTCATTTGATTCTCATAATTCTTCTATGAGACAGACACAGCAGATATCACAGTCCCCTTTTAGCTGGGAGAGATTAAACAGCTTTCCCAAGATCGTATAGACAGTCCATGGTAAATCAAGGCTAGAGGTCAGAGTGTCTGGCTCTTGAGTGCCACAGTCTGCCCACCGTACTGCATAGACTCAGAATCTCATTGCAGACTGAGTGATGGGGTTCTCCTCATGCCCAGAGAGGTAGTGTTGATATCTGACCTTCTCATAGGAATGGTAGAATCTTTCCATTTTTCTCCTTCTCCATCCTCTTCTGCTACATGTGCCATCATATCACTCTCCATCTTCAAGGACTGAAAAAAAAGGACAGAGTTTCTGCTTTTCAGATTCATAGAATAGTCGCCAATACATGGCTCTTAGCACCATATATATAATTTGTGCATACAATTTCACCATAGTGAAACAAGAGCCTGATAAGCAGTGGCATTAAATGACATATGCAAATAATATGCCCAATATGAGAATGCCATGCCATACATTACTCTTATTCAAAGATGTCATATCCAACAGAGTGATCCTAAAGTGTGATAACAAGGCAAAAGACTTTGTGACTCTATAAGAATAAATCACCAAGGAAATTGATATTTGAAAAAACTGACCTGATCTGTGACCTTTATAATTAGTATACGGTTGGTTGTATACCAGAGCTACACAAGTTATTTAACTGTTCAAGTACCTGCTTCTCCAGTGAAGGTTCTTGGTGAAGAGACAAATCAGAGTCCATTTAACTTCTATGAGTCAAATAAGGATAAATCTATCTCAGAAGCAGGACAGGCTGGAACAGCATCATGCATTCATTATCCAAAGTGTCCACTGATGGATGAGCATATCTCATACCAAGAGCGTGACCACACATCCTCCCTCATCCAGCACAGTTTGTACCTGTGGCCCTGATGGAATTACTAGTAGTGTTCCCTTTCCCCCTCAGGAGTGTCCCACTGTGGATAATTGATCGTGTTCACCCTACATATTCTTTCTGCTGTGCCTTAGTCCTAAAACCTAACACATTAACCAAACAATGATAGCACTGAGTGATTAAGTATATGCTCTGATCAATTTGTGTTTTCGAAATACCCTCCCACACATTAAAAGTAGGGACAGTAATATATAATAGAGTAGGACTCAGGAGCTCTAGGCTCTAGGCTTCACTATACCATGAAATTCTGTGAAATTAGTCTATTGATAAACTGCTCTGTACTTTTTTTCTCACTTATAAAATTAGAAGCTTAGACCAATTATCTGTAAGACCCCCCTCAGAATTCTAAAATGTGTATGTCAACGTTAGTTGAACACCGGTTATTCATTGCACTGCTGTGCCAGCAGATAAATAAAAGGTATGTTTATTTTAAACAAAATGTACTTGGTGTGTACGAGAGAAGTGGTCAGCCTTGAGCGATGTGGGAAAGCTGAGGTTTTGAACTGCCTGAATGGCACTACAGAAATTCAGATTTACGTAATCTTCTTCTTTTTCTTCTGCAGTTTCTGTTTCTATTCTTGTTCTTCTCTCTTGCCTTTATTCTATGGCCTTGATGTCAAGGTGCCTCTTAAAGGTAAGATTCTATTTAATTCTCAAAATGTGGTTTTAAGAGGTATTTGATGTGAAGGATGCTGCATATAGTAGTTACTATGCCCGTGTTTTAAGAAAATAAATACACTTGGTTTGGTTAGCTTAAATGCCATAAAATGAGAAACAGATTCAATCTATTTGGGTGATTATTAAAGACATAATGCAAACATGAAGTATGATGGAAATCAAAAATTTTTTTCCTAGTTAAGGTATTGCTTTGGGAAATCACAACGTCAATGGATCTCAGTAGTCTCATCGTAGGCTCTCATTACACAGAAAGAGTTGCTTCCTTATCTGCAAAGTGAAGAAATATGAGTATATTTTTAGTATCTCTTCCAGTGTGAAAATTATGATTCTGTAAATCTAACAAACTAAAAATGACTGATTTTTTTTAACCCTTTCTCCTAGTCGCTCTTCATCAGAACTCAGGAAAATGGGCTGTTAAGTGAAATTGGGTCTTGTTTTCAAATAAGATAATTTTCAATGTGAATTTAGGGAAAAAAATAAAAGAAGAATCCTATTATTACTAAATTATCAAGTCCATGTCCCATGAATACATATATAAAAATTCTTAATGATTCCTAATGCTATTAAAAATACAGATTCCAGGGCCTTCTGACTCAATAATCAGATTACAGGAGATGGAGGTGAGATAGAGGGTGGAAGAGGTGAAGAGCAAGGATTGATTTATATATATATTGTGAGGAGATCAGCCCTGTGCTAACATCTGCCAATCCTCCTTTTTTTTTTTTTTTTTTTGCTGAGGAAGACTGGCCCTGGGCTAACATCCACTCCATCTTCCTCTACTTTCTGTGGGGCGCCGCCACAATGTGGCTTGCCAAGTAGTGCGTCGGTGCACGCCCGGGATCTGAACCGGCGAACCCCGGGCCGCCACAGTGGAGCGCGTGCACTTAACCGCTTGTGCCACCGGGCCGGCCCCCAATATTTTTTAACAAGCATACTAGGTGTTTCTCATGTCTATCCAGGTAGAGAAACCACAAATCTTAATACCACTGTTCAAAAATGAGGAAGGGCTAGCTAGCTGCTATTCTAAATCCATTTATCATCGTCTGTGTCAACTTGAGTTACCCTATTAAGTTGTATTATGCAGGGATCTCTCCTGGACCTCGTGTTATTTAACATTTTCTATAGCAGGCTGAAAAATGGAGAGGAGACACTTTCTCTCTCCGCGGTGTCAAGTCTGTTACCTGGATGTGGAACAGACAAGCAAGAGTGCTTTGGCATGACCTGACACCAGGAGGGAGTCAAGCAGATGTGCCAAGAGAGTTTATATCCTCAGACAACCAACCCTCTGGCTATATTCTTTCTTCCAAAAGACTTTCTTTTCAGACTGACAATTAGCCTTTGTCTGGCAAGAAGGGTGGTAGCCTTGCGGCACATAATGAAGAAGACCGAGTCTCTTAAATTGAATGAGAATATCTAAAGGCAAACTGGTGAGATTCTCCAGGAAAGGATCAAAATGGCCAGAGCATCAGAAAACAAACAGCCCTTCCCCCAAAGAACAATAAATAAATAAAAAGAGCAAATAAAGTTCTGTGAGGCTCAAGTACTACGTAATGGTTTAGGGGAGAAAAATCAAACCTTATAAATACTAGCTAGAAAATGAGTAGATTTGAACATTAACATCAATAATGGCTAACGCTTACGTGCCAGGTGCTCTTTAAGCAGTAGATACATTAATCCTCACAAAAGCCCCTATAAAATAGGTGATGTGTTTATTCCTGTTTTTACAGTTGGAGAAACCGCAGCATGAGACTTTCCCCAGACCACACAGCTACAATTGGCAGGACTAGTATTTGTACCCAGGCAGCCTTACTCCAGAGTCCACTTTAACCACCATACTGCCTCACAAATGAAAGAGAGCATTTCTCTCGTGTGTTAAACATCATTTATGTTCATATATATCAGCAATCAGAAATGTCTTCTATTTGTATAGTACGTCTTAGCTATTGGGTTTTGAAATTACAGTGTGCTTGTCTCTATACCTTTTCCCATTTTTAATAATTCTTTGAGGGATATACATGATTTGACTTGCTTTTCCTCCAGAGTCACACAAATTGACACTTAATAATTGTCTGCTGAATAAAAGAACATAACGATAATTAATAAAAATATAGCAAATTGATGGGCAGATGGTTGAATGAATGAATAGCTGGGTAAATGAATGTGAAAGCAGATTTGTGACAGGTTAGATCAGAGCCCTGGAGAGCATAGTAATGTAATACCAAGGTAACTATCCAATTTGTTCTTTATATGTCATTTGGAGAATAACTTAAAAGAATGAGTGAAGAAAGAACACATAAACAAATATGTTCTCCCCCAGCTCCCTAGTGGGGTACCCTCCTTACTGGACTCAGGGCTTCTCCTCTAGACACTCATATAACTCATTCTCCACACAGCAGCCCGAGTGAGTTTTAGGAAACACAAATCTAATCATGCCCCCTTCCTGGGAAAGCATCACCAATAGGCTCAAATCCCAATTCCTTAATGTGGCCAACAAAGCCCTGTATGGTCTAACCGCAGACAATCTCTCAGGCTTCGTGTTGCTCCAGGATCTCCCTTGATGAGCCACACTCCTTCCTGCCTTCCACAAGGGTTTACCCACACAGTCCTTGTGCACAGAATACTTTCCCCCCCACTTTATCTCATAAACACCTACTCTCTCATCCTTCAGATCTCAGCTCACTTGTGATTCCCTCAGGGAAGTCTTCCTTGATTTCACTTCTGGCCAAATTTTACATGCATTTGGGTTTTTGTTTTTGTTTTTTTTAATTAATGTCTCTCTCCCTCATTGTATATAAGGTTCATGAGGGCATGGACCATACGTGTTTTCTTCACCCTTGTATCACAAATACCTAGACAGTGCCTAGCGTGTAGTCGACAATCAATAAATACTTTTTTAATGATTGTGATATTATGATAAGGAAGACGAAGAGGATATCCTGTTTTGCAGTTGAAGAAGTGCATTGCGTATCTGTTATTTTATTTAATACTTACAACAACCCTGCAAAATAGTATACTATGATAACTCTCCAAACATTGATTTCCTAATATAAAAAATTAGTAAGTAATAGCATCTACTATTTTTCTGAGGATTAAGTGATATTATAAGCAAAGCAAGCAGTGCAGTACCTGGCACACAGAAAAGCTCATTAAAAGCCAACTTCCTAGGACGCTCATTAAAAGCCAGCTTCCTAGGACATACCAACCATTCTGTCTTGGATCATACATTCCGATATGTGCTTCTATCTCTCTGGACCACATTTTCCACACCATCGTGAACTGGTTAATATCCATTTGTCCTTCCCATCTCAGTGTAAAATCGGGGACTCAGGCAAGCCTCCCATGATCCTCTGGTTTCAATTAAGTTTCATTCAATATTATCTGTTTTCCCCTCTAGGATTCTCATAGACCAATTACCTAACAATCCTCAGTGTCAGTTTTCTCATCTGTAAAATGGAGGTAATAATAACTGCTACCATTTATGGAACACTTTACTATATGACAAATTGCGTATGAGGGTGATGGAGGGAGAGGTGTCAGGAACGGCCCTTAGGGTCCTGGATGGTGTAACGGGTTGGGTGGTGGTGCCCTGTAGAGAGATATGGAAAGCAGAAAGAGGGAGTGACTGCTGTTCGTGATTTTTGGTTCTTTGTGATACTAAAGAACAGGAGTTAGCTAGTTTGTTAATCAATATGCCTCTAAATGTGTGATCCATAACGATCTAAACCACCTTCTAGCAGTTGGAAAACCCTAAAGAATAATGAACAGAAGTAGCCTAACAATTGATCTCAACAAATATTTGCTAAGTGTCCTCTATGAACCAGGAAGTGTAGTAGGTACTTAGATACTAGGGTCACAAGTCAGAAGTGGCATCACTATATTCACTGACTTAAGACCGGTGGCATGTAGTCAACTCTCAGAAACGAGAGCGGGAATCACTGTTCTACGGAGGAGGAAAGTAAAGCTCCGTGCTGGTAAGCCATCCATTCACAAGAATCCATGAGATTCTGTAATATCCAGAAGGGCCTTCTGAATGAATTTATATTCTATACCGTTTTAGTTAGAGTGTACTGACATTTAGCTCACTGAAAATTGGCCATCTCTGGTGACCCATTGAATAACACTTCAGTTATTCAGATGCCAATTTGAATAAATATGGCTTTGCTGTAGAAATCATAGTTCCTTTTACAGATACTCACTTGACAGAAATTTAACATTCTGGGAGACTGTCTGTAAGTCCATTTGTTTTTTTAAAACCAACATGGTTTTACTCAAATGATGGGCTTTACTTCAGTTGTGACAGGCAGAAATGATGCATATGTGCTGAAACAGAATTGAAGATTTATCTCTGAGAATATACAAATTGAAAGTTTGCAAGTAAAAGACTTTTTGTGTTGGCATATTTGTTTTATATATACAAATACTATATATATATATATGTTTATGTATATA
Source organism: Ceratotherium simum simum (assembly GCF_057802395.1). NCBI lineage: Eukaryota > Metazoa > Chordata > Mammalia > Perissodactyla > Rhinocerotidae > Ceratotherium > Ceratotherium simum. The sequence goes on from NC_141903.1 coordinate 29,548,079, forward strand.
CACACACCTTAAAGCATCTTTTATGTACATTCAGATCAGTTCTCTTCTTTACAGAGAATATGGGGATATTATAGTTGTAATTAGTTGTTTGGTGCTCTCATCTCAGTGGACTATAAATATGAACACAGTCTGTTTTCTCAAAACATGGCTTTCACTCAGGTTCTGTCTTATTTCCCTCTCTCAATAAATCTTAGGTTAGTTTCCCAATTTTTTAGTCACCTTCGGTTCTCGAAAATCTAGCCCAATTTAAAAATTCAATCTCAGACTGTTTCATCTCATTTCTTCCCCTCTCCGCAGTGGAGGAGGAGGTTCATGCCTGGCTCTAAGAGATCTCTTCCCCTTCCTTCTTCAAGGCTCAGCTCTTCTGGAGGGCAGGGAAGAGGAAGAGGGAAAGCCATATGTGCTTCTCAACTCCACTGGAGTGGCGTGGCCCCCTCCCTGGTGGTCGATGCTGTTTCTCTGGCTATTACTGACCAGCTCTTTATGTCTTTTCTATGAGAGGTGATCAAAGACTGGCCATTTGGGAGACGTATGTGTGAGTTCTTCAGGAGCTGTGCAGGGCATGGCCGCTGCACTATGCCCTGACAGGCTGAGGCCCAAGCTCCTCCACTGCCACTCTGAAGCCCATCACTGGTGGTACCAGCCCTCCCTCTCCAGTTCTCTGCCCAGAGAGACAGAGGAGGATGAGCAATAGGTGAGCGTTGCTCTGTGTTTGAGCAACAGAATGCAAGACTCCTTAATGCAAGCACCACCAATCTCTATTTATGCCTTTTGGCGTGCTCCCCTCCCTCCCATATTATACTCTCATCCCAACCACTGCGCTTTCTTCCTCTCGTTCTCCTCTGTGACTCTTTCACTCTTTCTTCCCAGTCTAATCTAGTCTTTGGGAGCAGACAAAGTGGCTCTGCAAATAGGAATTCCAAATATTTCTGACTTGCACCATGGTGGGAATTTCTTTGAATCTTTAATTTGCCTCTGTGTGGTGGACTGGAAGTGTCCTTGGGGTCCTAAGGGGCTCCTTTTCCAGCACTTTGGATCTTGGTCACCATTTCTGGGGTACCAGTAAAATCCTGCTACAGAATTATTATCTTTATTTTATAGATGGGGAAATTAGGCTTAGAGAAGTAAAATAACTATGTCCTTGGACATACAGTGAGAAATGGAAATCCCATCTTCTCCATCCATGTCATTCAGACTCTAAAGGCCACGTCCTTAAGCAGCACATGATAGCATGTCCTCTGTGCCATTTCCAGCTTTCACTGGAAGAGAGCATTAGGTCCTAAACTTCTACCCAAGTGAAAACCCAGACAGTGGACTTAAAGAGGAACAGGGCTAGGAGTCCTGCCTGGCATAGCCCAACAAAGTACCTTTTCAGGGACATCTCTGGGGCCTACCAGGAAACCTGTGTGGCAGAATTTCCAAGGAATCCCCAGGTCAGGACCTTAGGGTGGAGACCACCTGCCATTGGATACAATTGTTGGGGAGGAAGTATGACATAAAAGTAAGTAAGTCACTGAAGGGCGTGGACAAACCTGCTTTTAAAATAATATCTTAAATTGATATTTGGGAGCATGATGGTTCAGTTGCGCTTCTTAAGGCACTGCCTTGGAAAGCCCCAGAGGAAAAGGCAATAATGGTAATAGCTAATATTTCAGGCCACTTACGATGAGACAAGAACTATTAATTCCTTCGTATGCATTGTTGCAAGAACCCTTAAAATAGATACTTCTGTTTTCTCGTTTAAAATTAAAGTAATTAAGCTTAGAGAATTTCTTTTTATGTAACTTGCACAAGATCATACAGCTCAAAGAGGTGGTAAAGAATAAAAAATATTTTTCTTTAAAAAAAGTGTTTTTTCTGTTTCAGTTATTAACAGAAAGGATGATTAAAGAATTTTCCCCTCTGTTTTACAGAGTAACCGAAAACACGGATAAGACCCCAGAAAGGCAAATACTTCTAAACCTTCAAAGATGGCAGAAATGTTTACAGCACTGAGAGGGAGATCAAAGCTAAGAACTACCCTGTAGCCAGGACTACAACTGTGTATTTTAAAGCCATTATTCAAGGTTTCTTACTTGACAGTTCCTACATGACCCTGTTGAAAATCTACAATATATGCTGCATTTAATGAAACATGTATATGTCAAACCAGAAGAAAAGAACTGTAAACATATATTGTGTAAAGAAAAAATTCAGCAATGGAAACAGTTTCAGCAGATCAAGCAAAGATGTGTCTTGGGCATGGAACCAAAGTTACAAAGAAACATTCTACCCCTGCTGTGCAGGGGGGTCATTTTAATGTAACACCACACCCCATGGAAACATTAGTCCTGAAATAAACGTCATTTGAAAAAATGAAAACAAAAAAACAAGGGTGGGGGGGAATGAAGCACGAGGAATACCTATGAGGAGCTATTTACAATAAAATGTTTCATTTGAAAAGTCTGGTTTCTTACTACAGGGATTTGCTTTTCTGTCTTTATTATTGTTTAAAACTCAGGAACAGAGACATCTGCGATGTGAATGGGAAGAAAAGCAGTCTCTCTCCGTTTGTTTTTTCTGCAAAAGGTGGAGCTTGTGGGGTGCATTCCACAGGTGACAGATGAGAAGTGGATCACAGTGACCCCAGCTAAACTGGCCACTGAGGCGAAGGACCCAGGCGAATGTAACATAAGAAATAAAAGCAGATTTGATGCTTCCTTGGCCTTCTGTCACATCTGTGTTCCTCCACGAGCAACAGACTGATCTCTTTCATGTCGAAAATTAAGAAGAAGATGCTCTAAATCACAAGCTCCCTGACACAGTTCTGTTTAGAATGACACCGTCTATAAGGAACATGGGCCAGAGAGCATCTCTGAATCTTTCCATTTCCAAAATACTGGTTTTCAAATGGCTGCTTAAAGTTGCCTGCATAAATATATGATTTGAATAAAAACACAATAGAGGCAATAAGTAAACTTCTACCAACAGTTAAGTTTGCCACAGAGATGTGAATATTAAATGTAATTATGAGTTTTTTTTAAGTATCCTGATATGCCTAGAGCATTCTGACCTCTTATCATTTAGACTGATAACATTTTTTCCCAGAGAGCTGACAGCAACAAGATAACTACTTTTTTAAAATAGAAGTAACATTATGTTACTGATATGGTCATTTTCTACCAGAGACGATGAGAAGACTGGTACTTTTCCTAAGTTATGTAATACTGAGTCTTGGATTCAGCTCTGAGAGCAAATAAATATTCCTGAAAAGCTAATTTTACACCTCATTTACTGTAGATAACAAAACAGCCTCAATTTTTCAAATTGTCAAGGTTTTATTTACAGGGCTAGAATTCCCATGCATAAAGAATGTGTGTAGGGAGCCAGAAACTCTTTCTATGAAATGTTACACAAATCCTTCCTTAAGTGGGTTCAGTATATTATTCTTTGGTTTTAGCACTGGCATTTTCAAAGCCAGAACAATAACTGAAGAATGTATAAGAAAAGCTAGAATGCTGGGGTCTCACTTTTTGTTCTTATATTTACTGCTGACCCAGGTATCTTTGGCCCAGTCACTTAACCTCTCTGTGCCTCAGTTTCCTCATCTGCAAAATGAGGTTCAAATGCTTTTTCATAGCTGTTTTTTTTTTGCAATTCTGGAACAAGAGGTGCTTAAAGTAGCACAATGTGCTTTGTAATTATTATGACTGCTGTGTTATTTGACTTTCTTGTATTTTTGAGAAAAAGAGTCCTCTGTGTAATAAAATAGTGCTTCAGTTTGGTTAAATCTAAGCACTACAGCACTGAAGCCTTTCCCATCAAACTACCTGGGACATTACTAGCAATAAAGATTGACAGATCCAGAGCCCAGATCTCTAATAACCTGTAGTAAATAGATCATCTCATGCTATTGAGCAAGATAGAAGAATGTGTCATTTCAGTGGTAAGCATCTCCTAGCTCTCCCTGTTGTATATGCGTGCCATGATACAAAACTCCACTTTTATGATAGGAGAGCCAACCATGAAATTAAGGCTTGGAGTGAACCGATAGCATCACATAATTAGTCTGATTATCCCTTTCATTTTGGAGGAAGGTCCAGTGATATGACCTACTGGGAATATACAAAACAACTATCCTTCTGCTGGATTCTTTGTTCAACTGGGTAGGTTCCACATTAAATATGAATAGTACATTCATTGTGCAGGCAATGGGAAGGAGGGCCACTACAATCTGTGACCCAACCCTTTCAAATCTCAGAACATATGGAAGAGGATAAATTACTCTCCCATATCTTTGACTTTTCTCTTCCATTGCTCTTCATTGGCCATTCTGGAGTCCACCTGAGCAAATTCACACTCCATCTGCTCTACCAAACCTACTTTCCTTCCCTTCCCTTCATCTTGCTTTCCCCATCAAGAAACTTGTAGGTTAAATTTGATATCCAAGCACTGACTATGGTTTAAATGATTATAAACATTTGTAAAAATAGTGTGGTTTAATCATATACTTTATCTGCTACAAATCTGATTATATCGTACACACACAAAATCATACAAGAGCAATGACAGCTAGGAAGACCATCTAAGCAGCTTTAGATGTGTTTAGAGCAAATGCAAAAGGAGGGATTCTTTCTTTTTGCTTAAGATCTAGGCAATTAGCTAATTTCTCTAGATTTTAGGCTAAAGAGTGATGTTTTTACCAAGGCTTACTAATGATCCTCAAAATTAATATATCATTGGGTAAGGCTAAATATTTTGGCAGATACATCTCTTTGTTATCCAGTTCCACAATTATAAAAACATTAGCAAAATTGTAAATGTATGTATCAGTCACTGATGCATCCATGGAAATGGATCATATCTAAATGAATGCTTCCCTTGCATATGATGTTCAGCAATAGTAAAAAAGAGTGTCTTATTTTAATAATGGAGAGATTTACTGTGGCTGCACTTCTTACAGAGAGCAGATAGCTCCACTCTGATCTTTAATTTCTGTACCTTAACTATCCTGACACATTTGGCTAATGACTTAGTAGCAATCAGAATAACATTCTTCCGGGTTCATTTACTTCATTTTTCTTAAAAAAGCATTCATCTCTTAGAAAATAAGCATTACTGAAAATATTGAAAAATAGTTTGAGATAAAATGAAAGCCCCACTTCAGCAGTTATTCAGGAGAGGAACATTTTCATGAGAAAGGAAAATATAATGGAAGACTATATTTGGCTGTAATACTAGAAAGCATCTATTATTAAATTGCTAAATTACTAACTTTTTTTTTACGCCATCCAAGTTTTAGGAAATACTGGAATTTGCCAGAAATAACTATCAGATCCCTTTTAACCTATGTCATATAAATGAAATTATTGCCAAGAGTGAGGTTTTAGGAGCCGAAGAATAACTTTTGCTGTGATTTTTCTTCCATTCACAAATAACCGCTCACATAGGTGGTGTGGTTGTTCAGTAGGGTAGACATGATGTAGAAGGCTCACGGGTTGTCACTGGAGTAGAAAGGGGACATTTGTTCTCCACTAGTAATAGAAGTAAAGTTTTGCCAGATAATTTTGCCACAGTATTTTATTTCAACTTACTTTGATTGTTTTCGGTTTAAAATAAATCTCTGGCCAACGTGTTCCTTTTTACCTGTTATCAACATTTTATGTAAACCCATTTTGTAGTTCATATGTTCAATGTCTTCAATGTAATTCATAAGTTCGTTGTTTTAAAATGAAGCATGTCTTTTTAACTTGGTGTAGGTTTTCATGGAAACTGTAAAAATAGAATTTATCAGTTTTTTGTTGATGTTTTATTAATTGGATCATGTGTATTATGTTACATCAAAATAGACAGCAGAGACATTGTATTTTTTAAATATTTAATTGCATTTTTTTGATCTGTCAAAGAGTGGCATAGACTATATGTATTTATCTACTATATTGAAAAGTTCATTATAACCTCTGAGAGATCAGTAATCAAAGCAAATCTTAGATGACTGTTTAGGTCATGAATTAATGCTCCCAGGTTGGGCCCAAGCCTCTCCTGAAGTGGACTTCTTTCTAAAGGGAAAAAAGTAGGTCACAAGGTCCTGAGGGATGAAAGCTTCCATTCTGTTCAACTGCCTTGTCATTTCTATATAATATATTATCTTGAGACTGAATTTCAGGCATATTGGCGAGAGGATTCAGACATAACAGAAGGTTGGAGCTGACCCTCTGATTCCATTCCAGTCCTGGGCAGGGCAGTTTCACATGTCTTGGCTGCTTTTAGTTTGGCGTTTTAGTTCTTCCTAAATAAATGTTCTATTGCTGAGAGTCCAAGTCCAATGTTTAACCAAAATTACTAAAGATATACATCAAGGGTCAGTGTGGCAAAAATAGAAGGATTATAATTTCCTGTATTCAACATAGTGTATCAAACTCAGAGGTATAGGTGGTTGATTGGGTGAAGTTCCTGCTTTCTGTCTTTGTATTTTTGCATTGAGGTCTTTGTACCCATGCTTATATTTCCATCCTTGTTGTATCAAAGTTCTGTAGGATGGGAGTGGTGTAGATAAACAACTCTGAGTCCAACTTTGCCTACAATCAAGACTCCATAAACTTGCTACAGTGTGAATGACGCAATTTCCCAAAAGCAGATCCCCAGTATCCATTAATAACAGTAACCACTTACATTTGATTGACATCTCACAAAATGTGCCTATTTTCTTCCATTCACCATAATAACTTCCCACAATGAGGCAGATTAAAATCCAAACACTTTTATAAATATGTGATGTACATATATACACATATATATTCTGTACATAGTATGATGGTGTGGGCGCTTACTAAATGTGTACTTCTGTCCTAGGATTGAGGACTTAAGGAAGGAGTTTTTCTGATGCTGCTAGGTACCTCAAGTTTTTGTTTAGCATCTGATGTCTGTGCTCTTTCCCTCCTTGCCTGCCTCTCCCTCCTCCATCTTCTGTCCATTACTACTATTTCCTGTTGTTGCCTGAGACAAAAAACTACTCATTGGTTTTCTAATTATTCAGGCCCATAAACCAGCCTTGTGATGCCAATGATTTTCTGGGACAAGCAACAGAAAATCTAGCACAATCCACAGTATTAATATCAGCCAAAAGTCCTATATTTTTATCAGCTAAAAATCCCATTCCAAGAAGGGTCCATGCATGTTTTAACCTTCAAGATCCAATCCTGTGGGGACTCAAGTATAGAGCCAATGTGTCTGAATACGTAATTCCCCGGATGTCTGTTGTACTCATGAAGCCAGGGGGCCAGTTCCTCAGTTTTCATCCAATCAACTGCCTCAGCTGGAGTTCCTTCTCTCCATCTCGTTAGCATGACTCCATATATTGCTTCAGCGCTTGCTTATTAATGGAAGAAAACTATAAAGCGACCGAGTTTCGCCACAACGATCCTCTGAAGTGCACCGAACATGTACATGTACTGTATGTATTACCGTAGAGTTTGGAATCAACTAATTGTATGTAAAGTTTTATGAATGGTTATTTTATAATTTATGTATTTAATATAGGAGTCAATGAGCTCTGGTGTTTTAGTTTGTATAAAAATAAAAAGCTGCATTTTTTAAAACTTTTATCTTGCATTGTTCATAGGTTTTTGTTTTGTTTTGTTTTTGTAACTGAACTCTTATCTACTTTGGAAAAACGAGGTGAAGTAAATCAGGGCTATAGTGTATTGTCAAGCAACAATCTCTACATCATGGATAGCAAATAGGTTTCTTCTCATCCATCCACTCTGAATTTTTTATTGTGCCTACCAGGGGCACTCTGGTGAGGAGTCCAAGGCAGAATTTACATTCATGAGGAGAGCACTGTAGTTCTCTCTCTGAGTACGGTTTGGAAGAGAATCTTGCCAGCTGTTTGCCATCCTTGTTCTAGATGTTATACTTCTTTTTCTTTATCCACCTACCTTTTTTCTCTACCTTGTAGAGTCACTAGATGTAATGAGTTAACAAGTGTGTGTTACGTGAGCATCCATTGTGTGTGCCCGTCCCTATGGCCTGGTATGTATGGCGCTATCCTCAGAGAGCTTACAGTTTAATGCAGGAAACAACCCATGTATACGTGAAACAAAGACCCAATATGGCACAATAATTTTGTAGGTCACTGCTAAGGACTATTGAAAATAAGTATTTGAGAAGGGATTCAAAAAATTCATGCTAAGAATGTTTCTTCTTTCAATTGTAACCTCTTCTCTTTAGCAAAAAGTGTCACTCATCAGTTCATGTCAATGTCCTGTCACCCATTTATAACAACCATCTATGCGCCACGTCAAATCCTTACAACAGAGAAGAAGAAGACATAGCCCTGGCCCTCAAGACATCACACTCTATATTATTTGATGAAGACTTGCAAACTGGCTGAGTCTCTATGAGAAGGGTACGAAGCATATCAGCCTGCCACGAAATAGGCAATTATTGTTATGGATTCTGTCTAATTTTACAAATGAAAGCTCAGTTTTGATGACCCCCAATTCTGGTACAGTGGTGTATAACTCAACGACTCAACTGACTTCTCCTAGCTCCACAGGAAAGTACCCCAGTGTCTTCTTGGCACTAAAGGGGGTGGGGGACGCTTCCTACCGTAGTGCCATTGAGACCAGTAAACATCCATGAGGCCCGTACAAAGCCTACACAACAGGATTCCTCCTAAGGGCTTGTGACACAGCCCTGCCCTGCCCTACAGGTGAGTAAGTGCCGCCACAGAAGCGCAGGTGTGTGGTCAAATGCTTACCTACCCCGTGGGTAAAGGTTTATGCCGAATGTCTGATAAAGAAGGCTCATTTTATTGAAGCAAGTTTGTAGTTACATATGGAATGTGAGGGTGAATTGTGAAGGCTTTTTTCTCACTGAAAGTGCTCCCAATAAAAATCTGTTTTTAACAAATACATTTTTTGCGTGCAGATGTACTTATAAATATGAAGTCATTGGTTTTGATCAAAAGGCTCTATAACAAATAGTCATTGGTAATCTGTGCCAGGAATTACTATAAAAATATTGAGAACAAGGGCCATGACATCTATGTCATCTATATGAAGCCCCATATAACACTTCTCTTGGAATTTAGGAGGAGGAGGAGGAAACACAAAACAAACAAACAACCACTTCAGTAACTGGATTTTTCTTCGTTATGATGAGATAAATAATTTTAAATTATTGTGCCCTGACTGCCTAGAGATGCATGAACAAATCTAAAATTTAATTATGGTATCTTATCAATTTTTTTTTGTGTGTGTGAGGAGGACTAGCCCTGAGCTAACATCTGATGCCAATCTTCCCCTTTTTTCTTGAGGAAGTTTGGCCCTGGGCTAACATCCATGGCCATCTTCCTCTACTTTATATGGGACGCCGCCACAGCATGGCTTAACAAGCAGTGTGTCCGCGCGCACCTGGGATCCGAACCTGCGACCCCCAGGCCGCTGCAGCGGAGCACGTGCACCTAACGGCTTGCGCCACCAGGCCAGCCCCTCAATTCTTTCTATTTTCTTTTTACTTTATTGATTTATTGTTTTGCCCTTAATTGATTTTAATTTTGCCTTTAATTTAAACCACCTGGGGCCGGCCCTGTGGCTTGGTGGTTAAGTGCGCGCGCTGCAATGCTGGCGGTCCGGGTTCGGATCCCGGGTGCGCATCGAGGCACCACTTCTCCGTCCATCCTGAGGCCGAGTCCCACATGCCGCAACTAGAAGGATGTGCAGCTATGACATACAACTATCTGCTGGGGCTTTGGGGGGAAAAAATAAAATAAATAAAATCTTTTAAACCACCTGAAATCTATGTTTATACAGCCACAGGTTATAAATTCAATATTTAAAAAATGCACATTAAATATTCTTAAAGCTACTGTGGGAAAGTATGTAGAAAAATATTCAAAACTTGGAAATAAGGTACAATGATGAGTCTTTATCTTTGTAAATTTCACCTCAGAGTGGTTTCTAATATGCCATTTGGAAAGTCATTTGATTCTGGGGAAATGTGACAATTGATGTTTTACAATGCTGTAAAGTTGGAGGCTAATTTACAGAAAATTGATAAGGTATGACATATTTTTTCTGCTTGAAAGAAAACGAAAAACCCGAAGATTAGGTTTTGTCCTATACACAAATTTACCACTTTGGTTTCTAACATCGCCTTCATTTCAGCACACCATTCCCTAGTCTTCAAATGCTTCTTGAATCAATTCATTCTGCCGGTTCCTTTCATTAGAGTGCATAAAACTGATACATTCATTTATTTATTTATTTTACTTTATTTTTTTGCTGAGGAAGACCAGCCCTGAGCTAATATCTATTGCCAATCCTCCTCCTTTTTTTCCCTTTTTCCCCCCAAAGCCCCAGTAGATAGTTGTGTGTCATAGTTGCACATCCTTCTAGTTGCTGTATGTGGGACGCGGCCTCAGCATGGCCGGACAAGCGGTGCGTCGGTGCACGCCCGGGACCCAAACCTGGGCCGCCAGTGGCAGATCGTGCGCACTTAACCGCTAAGCCACGGGGCCGGCCCCCGTTCATTTATTTCTATGAGAATGGTATTTTTAACAATTTGATGAGTGCTTTTTTAAAAGATATTCTAAAGGATATGGAGACAAGATGTGTTCTTTGCTCTCAATGAACTTATAGTAAAACAAGACAAATAAGGCCCAGAAACAATGAAATAGACATCAATACAGGATGGTTAAAAGCCATGAGGATACCATAGGCCACTAAGTACCCTGAGGTAATCTTTCATTCTAGACCTTCTCCTTCTCCTATGTTCCCCCAACTCGGTGAGAGATGCTAGATGGAATTAGGATGGATTCATGGGCTTACCTCTCTCCCGACTTTCCCTCACCCTCCACATCCAATCCTTCACAAGGTCTATTGATTTTAGTTCTCCAACCTGTCTCCTATTCCCCATCACTTCTACTAAGAGCTTTTCGCCTGAACTCTTGCAGCAGTTTCCTAGTTAAATTAACTGCTTCTAGTTGTGCTCTCTTTACATATACCCTGCTTATTGTTTCCAGCTTGATTTAATGTGCAAATCATACCAGGTTGTTCTCATCTTTTTGGTTTCCCATGCCTACCTGGGGTTAACTCTCAAATGCTTATGGAACTAAACACATAACAAAACCTAGGATTTGGGACTAGGGTCAGACACTGAAGCCAACATAAGGCCACTATTTTATCCAACCCAGCTATAGAAAATAAGGCTCAAATTCTCTCCTTAGCATGGCCACTTATGTCCTGGATACATCTTACTCACACTTGAAGACTCGCCTTAGCCATTATCTTCTTCAAGAGCTGGACAAAATATCCCTTGTTCTCATGAAGCATTCTGCGTGTACCTACCTTGTCATTTACCATGTATATTAAAATTACTTGCTCTGTTCACCCCTACTTATACCTCCAATTAAATCTGAGTTATTTGAGGGCAAAGAATATGCCTTTTTCAGCTTTCAGTCTTCAGCATCTAACACAGTTCCTAGTACCTAGCAGAGTCTCACCGAATTATTCTAATTCTGTTGTTTATGTATAGTACTGTGGAGGGAGGAGTCACTTCATTTGGATGACAAAGACTCCATGAAGGTGGAAATAGGTGAACGGGGCCATTTTTTGGCAAGTTATTTTGTTGTTGTTTTTGTTTCTTTTGTTATTTCCTTCTTTTCTTCCTTTTGTTCTTTTATTTTATTTTATTTTTGAAGGAGAGTTTTGTTCCATAAACCAAAAGTTCTTCAGAAAACATATGCAAAAAGAAAACCACATTCCCTACTCGCTTCACCTCTTTTCCCCTGTATATTCTACCATCTGACCACAGGAGGGGAGCATTTGCCCAGAAGTCCCGGAAAAAGCGTCCACTCAAGGAAGATCTGAAGCTGCTTTGATGGGGTATTTTGTGTCCCACGGTTTTGTGTCTCTCTTCCACACGTCCCTATGAAAGCAATAATCTAAATACAGGCACTGCCTCGTCCCCTCTTCTGGCATCGTTTTTCACCGTCTCGGGTTTTGCAGCCTTTCCTTATTTCGGGGAGGCTGGGTTGTTATCTTCACCCAGGCAGCAAATTCATTTGCAAACACAAAGGCTCAGGGAAACTTAGCAACCAATTATACAGTCTCCAAATATTCCAGACTCGCTCAGACGCCAGACAAAAGGGGTCAAGGTAGTTCATCAGATTCACTCCCTAATTCTCCACCTCTGAAGCAAGTCCTCCCCGGAGAACAGACAAGGGAAGGTATGTTATTGTGTCTAGAGTTTCTCTGACTGTGTGAATGCACTTGAATTTTTTTAAACAACAGTGTTATGTTTTAAATATCTTTGCCAAAACGTGTTATTTTTCTGAAAGGAATTTTTAAAGAAAAAATAGGGATTTGTCTTTAAAAAACATTTACCTCCCAAGAAGCACAAGAATGCAAAACAGCAATAATTTCTTATTTGTACAAACATTGGCTAGATAAGCATTTATCCCATTAGTCTGCCACTCTTCACCAGAAATGGCATTTTATAAGTCACTCTGTAATTGGCAAAGGATCCCTGCTTCTTAGTGCTGGCATCTCCCCAATTATATAGAGGCTGCTATGGGAAAGCACAACTTAAATAAGCCAGGTGCTTCAATTTTATTTTGATTATTGATAGAAGTAAAGCAGAGACCCAATTACACTGGCCTTTCCCTTTCTGGCCTATTTTTCTTTCTACTCTGTTATAAGAGGTAATATGTGTATAAAAGACAGACAGACTGGGTCCCAGTCGAATTTCTGCCACTAGGTATGTGTCATTGAGCAAATAACTGAACCATCTGAAGCCTCCCTTTTCCTCTTTGGTAAAAGGGATAATAAGATCATTTCGCTTGTTGGGCTGTTGTGAGAATTAAATAAGATATGTAGCAGGTTGAGTACAAAAAGCTTTAATGTATGGCTGGTATATAAGGGCTCAGTCAATAGCAGGCTCCATAAATCATATTTTTATTACGTGTTATGTTTTCGGTTCATTTATTAGTATAAAAGGATATAGCACAAGAGGTTAATATAAGAGCGTAAAGTATGAAAGAACAGTAATAGGCTTCTTACCCCAGACATCCCTGCCTTCACAATCCTTCCTGACTCCTGGCACTTTCTGACAAAGCCAAGCCAAAAGTATTCAGCCAGAGCATTGCAATGTTAAGGAAATAAGCAGTGATTTATGTAGAGGACCACGCAAAAGTCTTCCTGCTCAGGCTAGGGTGAACAGGCGGTAGAGGAGGAGCAAACAAGTGGCAGGGCAAAATCCTGGGCAAAATGCCAACATCAGGCACTGCTGGGAAGCCTGTGTAATAACCCTTGCAATACCCCCTTGGCACCACAGGGCGTCGCTATAGTGAACCGTTGTGGTCTGGGGTTCCTCTGACTCAGACATCACTGACAATTAACTTTTACTTGAGCATTAATTATTGAATTTTTCATTTGTGTACATCATAACGGGAGTCGTATTTTAAGACTCAGAAGAGACCTTAACCGTTTAGTCATTCACTTTTTTATTCGTTCATTTTTTTGTGTGTGTGAGGGAGATCAGCCCTGAGCTACCATCCATTGCCGATCCTCCTCTTTTTTGCTGAGGAAGACTGGGCTAACATCCGTACCCATCTTCCTCCACTTTACATGGGACGCCACCACAGCATGGCTTGCCAAGCGTTGTGTTGGTTTGCGCGCCTGGGATCTGAACCAGTGAACCCTGGGTCTCAGCAGCAGAGTGCATGCACTTAACCGCTGTGCCACCAGGCCAGCCCTATTCATTCCTTTTTTTATTCCTTCATTTTCCAACAAATATTTATTGAACAGCTACTATGTGGCATGCTTGCCCGTGTGTGAATGAGAATTACACGTGTAAGTGACTTGCCTATTGGCAGAACTAATAAATAGCAGAGCCAAGACGTGGGTTAAATGATCTGACTCCAAGTTTAGTGAACTTTCCACTAAGAAAAATATAATTCGTGTAATTAATCCACTGTATAATACATTATATAATCCTATTATTATAATATACAATTATATTAATGTAATTATCAATACAACTAATTATATAGTAAATGAATAACAATAAAACAATGGCTGAGCCCCTATTATGTGTCAGAAATCTTTATGCATTTTTTCACATACTATCTGGTCTCTATCTGACTTTTTGAATCCCAGCTCTGTTCCACATTAGCTCTCTGACCTTAATCAAGTTAATGAATGTCTCTGAGGCTCAATTTTCTCATCCATAAAATGGAAATAATACAACCTGCCTGGCAGGATTATGGTAAGGATTAAATTAAAATGAAATAAAATGAAACGTAAAAATATACACAAAATGCATGATACAGGATGGGGCTCAATTATTATCATTCATGCTCTTAACAACTTTGAATTTACTAATAAGGAAACCAACACATAAAAGTTTGGTAACTTGAAGCTGGCCCGGTGACGTAGTGGTTAAGTTCATGCTGTTTGCTTCAGTGGCTGGGGTTCACAGGTTCAGATCCCAGGCGTGGACCTACACACCACTCATCAAGCCATGCTGTGGTGACGTCCCATATACAGAGTGGAGGAAGATTGGCACGGATGTTAGCGCAGGGCCAATCTTCCTCACCAAAAAAAAAAAAAAAAAAAAGTTTGGTAACTTGCCAAATTTATTCAGCTAGTAAGTGGCCAAGCCAGAATTTGAACTCATATCTAACTCCAAAGCTTTTGGTCACTCCATTGTACTATGCAGCCAATGTGCTTTCATCTGCAAACGGTTAGTGGGTCTTTGAGGGGACAGAACATTTAATACCACCCCCCCACCTTCCCTAGTGCCTTGATCCACACAGCAGTCAGTCCACACATGTCTGTTCAATGGGCAACATATTTAGACAAGGGGAGAATACAGACTAGAAAAGTTTCATTTTTGTTTTTACTCTTTTCTGTCTACAATTAATGTACTAAGGGTTAAGAGGAAACCTCGCTAACTTGTTAACTCAAGATGAAAGGATATGACCCTTCACTGTATAAAAGCTTGTGAATCCACACATGTCAACTTAGAAAAAGGAGGGAACAGCAAAACCAAAGGAGAGTGTTTATTTGGGGTCTTAGAATTACAATTTGGAGAACACAGTTTCCAGCAGCAGCCAGAAAAGTGTCCCCCTGAGGAGCAAAAAGTCAGAAGTTTTTATTAGAACAAGGAGAGCCCAGAACAATCACTTCAGTTTGTTTGGGAGGGTCAATTTACGTTATGGTTCATTGGCTGACTCAAGGATACCCTGTTGCTGCCAGAAAAGGTATATTTTTGCACAGTCCTTCTGAAAGTCCTTTCTCAGCAAATAACCCTTATTGGCACATCAGCAAGGTCAGCACAGCTTCCTATTTTTAACAAGATGGAGTCCAGGGTGCAAAATGGAGTCACTGTTGTCAGCTCATTTCACACGCTGTTACCTCTGCAAAGAATCCTTTTGTCTTTTGACTCCTTTTCAAGTTTAAAGTAAGTTTCTGTTCCATCTGCCTCAAGACAAGGGACCAGTGACTCCCTGCAGCTCTACAGAGAAAAGGATGGGATCGGAGGAGTAAAGACAGTGCTGACCAACCCTGAGTGTGGGTGGAGTCAAAAGCTCCCTGCTGGGGGGAATGGAGAGGGACTGGAGGGCCCCATTGTTCCTTCCACCTCCCAAACACTCCTTCCCCTGCCTCTCTCTCTCATGCCTTCAAACGTTCTCTTGGGGTTAAAAATCAATATATATTCCAGAAAGCCCCTGGGCAAAATGGAAGTGAGTTACCCAGAAAGGCCATACATTAAGGTATTAGAATCTATTAACAGAAAATTCTTTTGCATTAGACTATCTTAGCTGCCCTATTTTACAGCCCTAAGGAAAAAAGCATCATGAATGATAAGGGAATGTCCTACTGGGGAATAAGGTTTTCCTGAGAGACCTAGATGAGGGGAGGTATGTGGGGAACTAGGATTAACTGAGACAAACTCTCAACACCACAGTGGTGTGCTGGTAGACAGGCTCTAGCAAGAGAGAGGGAGCCTTGCTTTATACTCTGCAGATTTCTCTGAGGTAAAGACTTCCACCATGGCTGATTTCAGGCTACCAGTGACAAAATTCCTGAATATTTAACAGTTGGCTGTCAAGGCTGGTACAAGCCAGCTCAAACACATCATTACCAGTAATTTTGGAAGGATGAAGTAACTTCCTGCCAATTTGTTACCATTTGAGTGACAGACAATGTGACTTTTCTAAATAGGTATGTGTTTATCCCTATAAAGTGCAATGTGCTCTGTCCCCCACCCCACCCCTAAAGAGCAGTGCTCACTGAGGAATATGGAGGGTTAAGATGGAGTGTCACCACAAATCAGTACATGTAAAAACTGGTGAAATGTAAACCAAGTCTGTGGTTTGTTTTGTATCAATGTCAATGTCCTGGTTTTGCCAGTGTGCTACAGTTACATAAGTTGTCACCAGAGGGAGAAGCTACATGAGACTCTCTGTACTATTTTCCCAACTTTAAGTTTATAATTATTTTAAAATAAAAAGTTGGGGGGGAACCCTCAAATAGTGTAGGAAAATGTAAAGACGAACAGGAAAATTTACCCCCAAATCATACCACACCAAAATAATCATCATTATCATTAGGTGGACAAATCCTAGACATCTTTCTGTGTAAATATACAGGTAGAAGGGGAAAGGTTGAGGCAACTTTTTGGGGAAATGGCGTTCTATAATAGATCTTATTTTTAGATACATATAAGTAATCTAATTATACTTGAATTTAACAAAAGAACCTGACGTTAAACTGTAAGAATCAGTGAACTACAGCTAAGTTTGCTGTGACCACACACACACATGCACACACACACACACACACACACACCATGGAGCATCAGATTTCTTAAATGACCAGACTAGAGCCTGTGGGACCATTTCTTTGACCCTAAAATTAAGGCCCTTAAAATTATAAGCTGAGTTCATCTATTTCCTGTTCTCAAAGGTCATACCACTAAGAAAGGAAGCATTGAGTGAGCCAGCCCCCTAAGCTTTCAGAAAAAGATGCAAAAATCACTGAGCATTAACCTTTCAAAACATCTTTTCATATTTGACTCCCTGCTTTGTTTCACAGCTAAAGCTTTTGACCATACTGTCCTCTCTCTCTCTCTTAAGACTACCAATATGGTAGTACAATATTAATGAAAAATAACGTAAAAATTTAATATTGATATTTTGTCGTAGAGTTCACCTGGCTGCATATTTCAACGACATAATAAAACCATCTTACACATGTCACGCACTTTATAATTTAAAAGCTCTGCAGTTTTTACCTCCTTTGAATGTCATAGCAACTCTGTACAACAGTCCCGGCTGATATTTTACTCCTATTTTACAAGTGGTAACAGTGAGGCTCCTAGAAGGTGAGCAACTTGCCTACAGTCACAGGGCGTAAGTGGAAGGGCCAAGGAGTTTTACAGGTTCCTGGACTTTTGCCTTTTCTGTCACATGTTAATAGAAGCTTGATATGACTTTAAGACCCTTAAAACCCCCAAAATGTAAATGTAATTTAACGTAGCTTGTAATACTCTCAGGAAATTAAAGCATAAAGGGGATTGAAATCTTCTCTACTCCCCAAAAGAAAAATATTTCAAACCTACTAAGAGGTTAGTAGGATTTTTTTTAATCATACGAGCAGATTATCCCATCTTACAGAGCAGGACCCAAGGAAATGGAACACAAACAGATAAGTTTTTATTTTGGATAGGGAAAATAATAATAATAATAGATAGTATTTTTAATATGTCAGGGCACTATGCTAAGTATTTATTTGTATTATCTAATATTTAATGCATTGAGGTAGACATGATTATTATCTCAATTTTGCAAAAGAAACTGAGGTTTGAGGAGATCAAAAAGATGGGAAGTAACAAAGGATCTGGGATTTGTGCCCATGTTTGTCTGATGCAAAATCCTGCATTTTTCACCAGAATAAGGCTATATTATACTCTCTGGAGAAAAGAGGCAGGCCAAACAAACAAACAAAACCCAAGACTAATTAAAGTCTTGGGAAAAGAAGGAAAGCTGACCTTTGGGATTGTCATGTATTCTCTGCCTCTTTCTCCTATTCCCCGTCTGCCCTCCAGTTCCCCAAAGCCATTGAGTGCTATTTCCTCTTGTCCCTATCCAAAGTTGCTCTCTAAAGTGTCTGGATCTCATTTAAGATAAGGACAAGTGACTCTTCACAGCTTTAGAAGTCCTTGCTCCTGAAGCTTAAGACAAAGCACTAGTTAATCCTTTGGAAGCTTAAATTGCTTAGTTCTCAGGAACTGGAGATTTGGGATAGAAAAAAACAATTCTAAAAAATATGGCATACAGTCAATTGATTTTTGATAAGTGTGCCAAGACAATTAAATGGAGGGGAAATCATCTCTTTAACAAATGGTGCTGGGACAACTGGATATTTACATATAAAAGAATGAATTTGGACTCCTCCCTCACACCATACACGAAAATTAACTCATAACATATCATAGACCTAAATGTAAGAGCTGAAACTATAAAACTCTTAGAAGAAGGGTATAAATCTTCATGCTTTTGGATTAGTCAACAGTTTCTTAGATGACACCAAAAGCACAAAAAACAAAGGGAAAATGGTTAAACAGGACATGCTCAGAATTAAAAATTTTGTGCTTCAAAAGACACTCAACAAAGTGAAAAGACAACCCACAGAATAAGAGAAAATTTGGAAAATCACATATCTGATAAGGGACATGTATCTAAAATAAATAAAGAAATCTTCAAACTCAATAATGAAAACCAAATAACCCAATTAAAAAGTGGGCAAAGGATCTAAATAGTTCACTAAATAAGATCTACAGATGACCAATAAGGACATGAAAAGATACTCACCATCATTAGAAATCAGGGAAATACAAATCACAATGAGATACCACTTCGCACCCAGTAGGATGACTCTAATCAAAAAGAAAGATAATAACTGTTGGCAAGGATATGGAGGAATTGGAACACTTATATACTGCTGGTGGGAATGTAAAGTGGTGCAGCCATTTTGGAAAACAGTCTGCAGTTCCTCACATGGTTAAATATCCAGTTATCATATGACCTAGCAATTCTACCCCTTGGTATACACCCAAGGTAATTGATAACATAAAAACACAAAAACTTGCATACGAATATTCACAGCAGCATTATTCATAATAGCCAAAAAGTGGAACAACTCAAATATACATCAATGGATAAATAAATGGATAAATAAAACATGGTATAACCATATTGGAGTATTATTTGGCAATAATGAAACAATGATACATGCTACAACATGGATGAACCCTGAAAACATTACGCCAAGTGAAAGAAGCCAGTCACAAAGGACCACATATTGTATGATTCCATTTATATAAGAATACCAGAATAGGTGAATTTATAGAGAAAGTAAATAGATTAGTGGTTGCCTAGGGTTAGGGTTGGGGGGAAGGTTGGAGGGTAATGGCTAAGGGGTAAGGAGTTTCTTTGGTGGGTAATAAAACCATTCTAAAATTGTTGTGGTGATGGAAGCAGTACTCTGTGAATAAACTAAGAGCCATTGAACTGTACACTTTAAAGTGTGAATTATATAGTATGTGAATTATATCTCAATAAGGCTATTTCAATATGGCAATGCAGCTGGTGGGAATACAAATTAAGACTATAATGAGATGTCACTACCTACCTATCATAACAGTTTAAATTAAAAATAGTGACAATACCAAATACTGGCAAGGATGTAGAGAAATTGGATCTGTCATCTATTGCTAGTAGGACTGTAAGTGGTATAGCCACTCTGGAAAATAGTTTTGTGCTTTCTTAAAAGAAAACTATGCATGCTCTTACCACACAATCCAGCAACCACATTTCTGGGCATTTACCCCAGAGAAATGAAAACTTATATCCAAATGAATCATGTACATTATTGTTCATAGTAGATTTATTTGTAATTTCCAAAATCTGAAATAACCAAAATGTCCTTTCAAAAGGACAATTTGCTTAAAGTGTAGCATAGAATATTACTCAGCAATAAAAAGCAATGAACTATTGGTGCTGGCCTGGTGGCTCAAGAGGTTAAGTGCGTGCGCCCCTCTTCAGCGGCCCGAGTTTCGCATGTTCGGATCCCGGGCACAGACAAACGCACAGGTTGTCAACCCATGCTGTGGCGGCATCCCGTATAAAATAGAGGAAGATGGGCACGGATGTTAGCCCAGGGCCAATCTTCCTCAGCGAAAAGAGGAGGATTGACAACGGATGTTAGCTCAGGGCTGATCTTCCACACACAAAAAAAAGCAATGAACTATTGATACATGTAACCTGGGTGGATCTCAACGGCATTGTGCTGAGTAAAAAGAGACAATCTCAAAAGGTCACCTACTATATGATTCCATTTATATAACATTCTCAGAATGTCAACATTATAGAGATAGAGAACAATTCGTGGTTTCCAGGGGTCAGGGATGGTGGAGCTAAGGTGATGGGTGTGACTATAAAGGAGCAGCATGAGGAAAATCTTTGTGGTGATGGAATAGTTCTGTATCTTATGTCAAGGAATGGTTACACTAACCTACACACGTAGCAAAATGACATAGAATTATACATACCTTCTACCAATATCAATTTCCTGGTTTTGATATTATACTATAGTTCGGCAGGATGTAATCATTGGAGAAAACTGGATGAAGCATACACAGGAACCTCTCTATACTATCTTTGCAACTTCCTGTGGATCTATAACTTTTCCAAAATAAGAAGTTAAATATATGTATGTAGGTATGTATGTTTGTATGTGTGTGGAGGGGAGCAGAATTTCCCACCCCAAAATATGCCTCTTTGGCTTGAGGATTATTTTGGGCTGATTATTTTTAAGAACAAAAGACTCGGGAAGAAATTTGGACTTTCCCTCTAACTGCCTAAAAGAATTTAAGATAGAAGGCCTGTTCCGGGAAGGGGCTATTAACATAGATAACTATAGCATAATATGAACTAGGTGTGGTAGACAGGGAGGAACCTAGCAAGGCCCATTTGATCAAAGTCTTGTGTCTCATTGTCTCTTGATGGGCCAACAAATATTTGTTCACCAAACATTAACTATTCTCATCTTCCTGTAAATTGTCTCCTTTCACTTCAAAGATCCAGACCCCTGTCCCCTTCTTCTAAGTCCAGAATGACATATATACCTCATTTTGTCTGTCTTTGGAATTCTTCACGCTTATGTGAATTCCCCATGTGCACATATTAAACTTTGATTTTCTCCTGTTAACCTGCCTTATGTCATTTTAATTATTTGACCGGCCATAAGAACCAAGAAGGGAAGGGGGTAATTTTCCCTTCCCCCACACATATATATATATGTATGTATAAATACATTGCCATAAATATACATATTTATATATAACAATGCAGCTGGTGGACATTCAATAACTACTAACTATAAGCTATTTATTTTAGGGGATATGTATAAATGTACAAGAAATGCAAGAAAATTCATTAAAATTAAGCACATTGCTCTTCACTCCTCGCAGACAACACCTACAAGATAAAAACCAAGAGAAATGAGTCATCCTCTGGAGAAGTTATAACACCTTAGATGCCTTGTCTACATTGAAAATGTGTGCAAATAAATGATAGATAAACATGACACACCCCCTAAATTTTGCCAGCTTCTGAATATTCATCATAATAGTGGATTTTAGCTTCTAAAGATACGGAAATCACGGCTCTGGCCCCCCAGTCTGGAGGAAATGCTGTGCTGCAGCGGCCATGACTTCATTTCCTTCTACAGCAATGTTCCCCCTTTCAGGTTCTTGCACTTGTGAAATCCCCTCCTCTTTCACTCCACCAGGCAGCTGGTTCCCAGCCTTGGAGTAAATTCAAGCCTTGTGGTTCAGACCATGCCAGCAGCTGCCAGAAGGATCCTAATCTTTCAGTTCCTGGACCATTGTGAGCAAGGGTTTTCAGCCAAGGTAATCAGAGACTGACTCCACTTCTCAACACAAACCAGACAACCAGAGTGGAGGGTTTCCCCTCAGGAGCCTGGCTCAGCTTCTCATTCAAGCGAACTCCTTTCTCAAGAGCTGAGCTGCATGAACGTCATTCCTCACTTGGTCGTATCCCTCCGCAGCAGGAGTAGGGCAAAGCTCTGCAAACATGGGGGCCAGACGCAAACTAGTTCTCTATCCCTAAGGCTGCCTGTTCTCACCAGGCCAGGACGAACTCAATGAGAAACCCCTCACCACATTGGAACCCACTTCCGATTATCTTTTCACCTCTAATTACGATCCTTCAAGCCTTCCACCCAACTCTGAACCTACCGTCCAAACTTCCCACTTCACTTCACATTGTGTATGTATTTTCTCATCTCCTATGAAGTCTTATACAACTCACATCACAGCCCAGTTACTATTGCTACGTTATTACTGTCAGTCACCACTTTACAAGAACTTACTATGTTCCAGGAATTTATACACAATATTTAATTTATTCATAAAAACCATAAAAGTTAGGCGCAATTATTTTCCTAACAAACTAAAAACATCAGCAGCGACAACTGAGGTTTGTATATTTCCAAAGCCCTCACTTTTAATGTTGCCACCAGAGGGTGTCCTCCCTATACTGAAGGACTTGTATTGCCATGGTCCATGCTGTGACCTTGCAATATGAGACACCTAGGCCTGACCCCAGCTAGGTGACTCTCTTGATAAGTGGACTTGCATGGCTCATAGCCATCTGAGCCTCATTTGCTCATTTGTGAAAATTGAGGATGAAAATATTGCCTGCCTCCCTAAGCTGTTGGGTGAATTAATTGAGATAATAAACTCTTTAAAGTACTCAGCATGTGCTGTACGTAAGACAATGAACCGCAGTGAAAGTCTGTCAAAGGAATTAAGGAATGAACCTGCAGCAATTAGCATGAATAGAGGAGAGAAGAGAAGAGACACAAAAAATGCCAAACAATGACTAACTAGAGACCATTAATATTTGGCTTTGTGATGTGGCCAGACACATTTGGATAAGAAAGCCCCATGGCTCTCTCCCAATTCTGTTGGCTGTTGCTGTCTGTAGGAGTTGAGTGCTGATGAGGCTGCACCCATGAGGTCTGTGCCCTTGTGAGCAATTCATTTTTTTTGGTTCCATAGGCGCCAATGACATCTCTAAGGCAGCCATTCAAAAATACAGCTTTTGAGAGGCACTGATCCAAAAACAGTTATATCTGAAGAGCTCTCTTTCTCTACTGCTAGATGGAGGGATAACTTCACACAGAAAGCAAAATTCGTAGCTACACTGACTCATATCTTTGTTGGGCCCAATGTTTCTATATCATTAGCTCACCAGTTCTGGGATTTTGAGCTTTTACCTACTAGTAAAATAGGGGGAAAAAATAGGGAGAAACTTCAAAAAGTTTATTTAATAAAATAAAGATTTTAAACCAAAAGAATAGAAAGAAATCTCCATTTTTTAGGTTGTATAAAATTTAACACCTGTCACACTGATGATATTTTTCTTATTTTACTATATACCCACAAAACTTTGTTACAGTGTATATGGACAGGTATTTGGGAATGACAGCTATATATTACTTGTTTCATAAAAACCCAGAAACAAAGTTATTATTCTCAATTTACAGAGGAAGAAACTAAGGAATACGTAGGGTAAAGAGATTTTCCAAAGACACGGTGCACTATACTGAGCAGGTGGGCTCAGACGCAAAATGTTCAGAATTAGGAAGTTCTCATGATGCAGTGCCAGCAACCTATGGGATGCTAAGTAATTCGTGAAAGCTTAGTCATAGGAAATTTTAGGCTACAGTTATGTAGCTGTAAATACGTAAAAGAAAATTGAAATTTTCATCAGTTATCTTTAGGGTTTTTCTACTCCCCCAAAAAACGAATTATATACCTAGATGAATCTAAAAATATGGCTACTGCTTTATTATGAGGATACTATTTTAATCTAGATATTGCATATATATATATATATTCTCTCAAATTGAAAGACCATAGCTTCACCATTCTCTTTCTTTCTGTCTTCCTCCCTTGCCCCACCTTCTTTTCCAACGTCTAACATACACTCCATTACATTCTCAGTCCTACCCAATGTCCTGAACTGTCATACGCTCTGTAGTGAGTTGGGGTGAGTACATTTTTGTATGTTTTTTAGAAACAAGTTGATAATGAAAACATCTTGGAAACTCAGCTAATTAAAAGCCAGTCACACTTTGCTGTGAGGTCCCAATATCATGATAAACTATTTCCCCTTGAAATAAGCCTGCCTGGTTCTACCTGCTCAGATTTCTCAGCTCTTAAGTCTTCAGAATTACTGCCCTTTAGAGCCGCAACTTTAGAGCAATGCCTGGTGTCACCATAATTGTTGCAAAGAACATTCTTTGATGGACTAGACACCCTGCATGAAACACTTAAACAGACAGCACACATCTGGGTGAGCTAGCTTATAGCTAACTCCATTCTTGGGAATGATCAGAGAGCAGAGCTCCCAAACACAAGTCCCATGGACTCTATTCTTCAGGATGTCAATGTGTGCACCTTTCTGCTTCCTCACTCCAAACAGCAGCAGTAGTACAAACAATGACAAACATTTCATGTTCAAATTTATTTGGTTAACACTGGATTATGCTATTTTCATATAGGCCAGCTCAGAGCCTTCATCCTAATGTTTATTATGAATTTCCAAATATGCTGAGTTTTTCAAACGTTTTTTACCAAAGAGCACTTTTTGACAGGGTTGGGGGAGGGAACCTTAAAAAAAGTTCCTGGACTATTATTCTGTGGAAATGCAGTTTGGGAAATTATGTTCAAGCATCAACGTGCTAAACTCGTGTTGCTTACTTAAGATCTTTCAGATTTGTAAAATTTTTTACTAACTTTGTACCCTAGAGTGAAAAGATAAATTGCAGATGACTTTATCCTCCAAAGCCCATGACTCCCTGGACTTGGACCTGAAACATTCTATAATTTTTCTTCTTTCCAGGATCCAAGGCCCCCTCCCTCCATAAATCTATCCTCAGCTCTAATTATAAAAGCAAGAGTTTAATAAAAGCTCAAAATGTGCCAATAAGCATGCTGCATACAATATTTCATTTAACCCCTAGTCAATGCTATGAAATAACTATAATTATTGTCCCCATTTACAGATGAAGGATCTAAGTCTTGCTAGGTTAAGGCATTTTTCAAGATCACTTGGATAATTACTGGAACCGAGGCATGCTGTCTGCAGAGCCAGCATCTTTCAACACCTATTCCTTCTCCCTTGTGTAAGTCCTAGCACCTACACTGATGTCCCTCCTTGATGGTTTATTATGCTTGACCCTGTAAAAACCCTGCACATGACTCTTTCCACTTCTGTGGCCCCCCGGCCTAAACAGTGT
Organism: Ceratotherium simum simum; assembly: GCF_057802395.1. Lineage (NCBI taxonomy): Eukaryota > Metazoa > Chordata > Mammalia > Perissodactyla > Rhinocerotidae > Ceratotherium > Ceratotherium simum. Next base: position 29,573,461 of record NC_141903.1, read on the forward strand.
GTGGGGTGTTTCATCAGCACTATTTTTATTGGAATAGAGACAGAAAATAGCCAAAAGGATCAAGACATCCACAAAGGGGCCAAGGGGACTGACTGGATGTCCCCTCCCAGACAAAGGTTGTGTCCATCTCATTCCTTTGTGAGCTGCTCCACACTTGAAGGATCCTCAGGGAACACAAGAGACTTGTGAAAAGGGAAGAGCAGTCCAGCTGACTCATAAAAAGCCTTCTCTGTGTCCTGTCCCTCTGACTTGGACCCCAATGAATACCATTTGTTTAAATAATGATCAGAACATAATAGATACAATGAGGTTGCCAAGAGCCTGTCCATTCAGCTCTGCTTGGCTAAGGGAAAAAGAGAAAGAAAAAGAAAGAAAAAACACCCACCCCGATGTGGCCATGACATGCTCATTGGACTCAAATTTCTCCAAACCAAAGTTTGAGCTGGAATCCCAAGATCTATCAGTTCTAAGGAATAAAGAAGTTGGCAGATAGACCAGACCTCCTCCCCTCTCAAAAAAAAAATGGGGTGGAGAGGACTAGTAACTACTTAGGAATAATTATCAGAGCAGCAGACCTTAGTAACACCCCCTCCCTGTTACGACCCCCAGCTGGGAGTGGGGTGGGTAATGGGTACTGTATTTTGGACTGGCAGAAGTATACAGGGGTAAGGAACAGGACCTTTGGTGTCGTTGGGTTGTGGTTTGAAGCCTAGCTCTTCCTTGATCAGATTATGTGCTCTTGACCAAGTTAACATTACTTCTCTGAGAATTGGTTTCTTTAGTTGAAACCATGGAGAAAATACAGCCACCAAGTTTTATGAAAACTAAATGATTTACTATATCTAAGAGCTGTGGAAATGGAAAAATTTTGTTCATCATTGGAAGCAGAATCCCCACCATCAAAACCACGGATGACACATTACTCTCTTCCCATCTCCACTCTTACCCAAGAGCCCTAGACTCTCCTCCCTGTTTTAGCCATATGCCACACAAAAATTTTAAAAAGGAGCATGTAGTGCTTAAAATCCAGTATAGGAGAAAATAAATAATGTAGAGATGCTGGTGGAGGCATTATGCTTTGAGCCATCCATGAGAATTACAGTCATCTCCAGGGAAGAGAAGAGGTAATTGTTGCAACTCATTATGTACCAAAATACACAACTAGCCCCGGTGCACCCCGAAGCCTGACATTCTAACTTACCAGGCATAAATGCACTTCCCTGGCCTCCAGCAAAGGGAACTCAGAACTGCCCACTAAGGAATGGCCACTGAATATTTTTCTTGCAGATGGAGACTATTGAGGTCCAGATTTCTCTGGGCTGGAATGCTCTAGGCCGACTAGCAAAACATGTGTCCTAGTGTTGTCAATTGTATTTCCCTTCATCCAATCTCTGTGTAACCAAGGGGAGGTACCAGATGGTGGTAATAAACTTGCTCATTGATTGGAACCCTGCACGCCTAAGAAACATTACTATCTGCATAGCAAGTGCTCAATAAATGGAAACCACTTTACAAATGTAAGACATGACCGGCGGGGGTGAGAAGCTTCTTTCCAAGGTGGGAAGAACATATAACCATGTGCAGATTATCCTCAAGGTGAGTCCAGAATATTATCCTCACAATTCCCAAAATATCATCTAATCTCCAACAATTTTGCCCAGACTTTCATTTTCTTTAAACTTGATCTCCTTAATCTGGCTCCTAATTAACTTGTTATTCTCCAAAACATATCAAAATATCTACATTGTCAGCTTTCCCTCATTGCTCCTGTAGGGGAGGAAAAATAATTTCCCTTTACCCTTCTAGATTCTTGCCTGAAACCCTACCTCCACCCCCTGCCTCCCCACCCTGCCCCACCATAATAAGACAGATTGAGCCAGCCCTGATAGCCTAGTGGTTAAAGTTCTACGTGCTCTGCTTCAGCGGCCTGGGTTTGGTTCCTGTCAGTAGCCATGCTGTGGCAGCAGCTCGCATAGAAAAACTAGAAGGACCTAAAACTAGAATATACAACTGTGTACTGGGGCTATGAGGAGAAAAAAAAAAAGAGAGAGAGAAAGATTGGCAACGGATGTTAGCTCAGCCTGAATCTTTCCCAGCAAAAAAAAAAAAAGAGACAGATTGACAGAACGGAAAGAAATGGACGTTTAATAACATGCATACCTCCTGGTATACATGGGAGATACCCAGGAAAACTGAGTAACTCCCCAAAATGGCCCAAGCCAACGCCTCAAATACTTTCAGCTAAAGACAGAAAGAAAGGGCCGGCTCCGTGGCTTAGCGGTTAAGTGCGCGCGCTCTGATGCTGGCGGCCCGGGTTCGGATCCCGGGAGCGCCCCGAGGCACCACTTCTCCGTCCAACGTGAGGCCGAGTCCCACGTACAGCAACTAGAAGGATGTGAACCTATGACATACAACTATCTACTGGGGCTTTGGGGGGAAAAAACTGAATAAATAAAATCTTTAAAAAAAAAAAAAAAGACAGAAAGAAAGACGTGGGTGGTGGGGAGAAGGGGAGGCCAGTTATGGGAGATTTTTAGGCAAAGCATGGTGAACAAGGGTATGGTTGTTATGCAGATTTAAATCCAAGACTTCTCCATTGACAAGAGTTTCTTGAAATTTGGTCATGCTCTTCCTGGTACAGAGAGGGAGACACTCTTACAAATGGAGATTTCACTAATAAATGTAAATTTCTTGTACAAAAGGGTAACTCCAACTTGGTTTTCAGAGATGCTCCTGTGTTGGCAGCCTCTCAAAAATAATCAATATGCCAAAGAGGCATACTTTGAGATAGCATATTTTGCTCCCCTTCACTCCATTCTCTTTTGACTCTTGCATTACCTCACTTCTGTATAAGTGGGCTCTATTTATATCAAAAGTAAACCCAAATTATTCTAAAAAGGATTTGAGTAATCTCACATGTATTTAAATGAACCCTACTGCCCCCATAACCCCCCACACACACATTCAAAAACGTATTATATAAAATCAGGAATCTGAGAAAAAAATGACCAGGTCACTGCAAGAAACCATCCATCCTCTGGCCCTCCGCCACTGCTGTGGGTTTACAGAGAAGGATTTACAGCCTCACACTAAGAAGCCAGGGAAATAAATCCACGGGAATAAACACGAAAATTGCAAAAGAGTGAATTAGACATAGCTACCTAAGAAATAAAAGTAAAGGACAGCATTCGCTCATTAAGTATCTGGACACATAAGCCTCGGAAATTTCATCTTGGCCTGATTTGCCCAATTAATTAAACTATTTTAGTCCCCTCTTTTTCTTTGCCTAGCTATAACTATCTATCTCTGAACTGAGCCCACCCAGGGTGGTGTTTCAAGATAACGTAATCCCCCAATTTTGATCTCAGTGTGAGGCCTTCAGAATTTAATCACAGGAGTCCAAAATCAAACAGCACTTAAGAATCAGCTCTTTCAGTTTTTGTACAAAGAACTTCCCAGGACACGGGCAGGCACCAGCCTGGCTCAGCCCAGCGTCTACTTCCCTCTAAAGAAACTAGACGGACAACTCTCCAAGTGGCTCCCAGTGGAGCTGTAGTGAGTCCATTCTCCCAGGACAATCATGGCTCTCTCTGCTCCTATCTTTGTAAGGGAGGCTACACTGAGTGATTAAGGGTCTGTCCCTGTAAAATAAATGTATTGTCAGAGACTACAAGATGATATAGCCGGCAAGTTCCCTAGCTGAAAAGAGAAACACAAAAGTCTATTTCTTTACTCTTCAGTTTTTGAACTCCAGTTAAAAAAAAAAATTCAAATGACAATGATTATGTCAAGAAAAACACAAGGTCCCACCAGACTCCTGGACAGCAGCCATTAGTTGAGCAGAGAAATGCATATGAAGATACAAACTAGAGAAGCCAAGAACTTCGTAAGGAAAGAGATCTGGAGGGACCCACAGGGGACGGTTTTAGAAGCAAAAGAAGTTGAAGCCAGCAAGATGGGGAGGCTATGGAAAAGGAGATTTGGGAGAGAGAAAGAACATGTCTGGCACCTAGACAGAAAACATGGAAAAAGAACAGAAATAGAAAAAAATGGATTTCATGAATTTTGTCTGTACATTTGAGATGTTAGCATATTCGTAAAAGAAATGAATTAACCTTCAAGCTGCCGATGGGTGAACAGAGACTGTGCTAGGGGATCTGGTCACATTTGAGTTATAGATCCATTTTTTACTGAATACTTTGAAAAGGCAAAATAAGTTGATTTCTCTCTCTCTAAATTCAGTGTCTAGGACTTCTTTAAGCACAAGACGCCATTTAATGAACATTTTTTCTATTTTGATAGCAGATGTTATTCTTTTGATACAGTGTGAGGGGAGTATAGGGGATATGAGATAAGAGAGCTCTGCTTCTCCCCTCAACTAGTTTTCTCTGAAGATCTGATTCCAATTCAACTCTACTTCTGTATAGCTATACACACATACAGGAACTATAAATCCATATTTTGTGCTAAGCATTTTCAGATTTTTATAATCCCTTCTTTATGTAAGGGAACTAAAGTTAAGAGGTTTATAAACTTACCCAAATTCCAAGGCCAAGATTTGGAGACATGTTTTTGACTCCTAGATTGGAGTTCTTTCCACCACAACTCATGTTTCTCCAGGTATGGGCCACCGACCAGCAACATCAGCATCACCAGGGAGAGTGCTAGAAATGCAGAATCTCAAGTCCTATCCCTGACCTCCTGATTGGAATCTGCATTTCAAAAAGATCCCCAGGTGATTCCTATGCACACTTCAGTTTGAGAAGCTGTGGCATTCCTCCACACCACCCACTGCAACTGGAGCATTCATTTCCAGCTATAGCATTATTCTGGATATAAAATAGCTGAGAAAAGCTCTGTATGAAATTTGAAAAATTTATACTGTTAAGACACCATATGAGATTAAAAAGTAAGCTACAAAGCAGTGTGTATAGAATAATTCTATTTTAAAATAAATTTTAGGGCCGGCCCCGTGGCATAGCGGTTAAGTGCGCACGCTCCGCTACTGGCGGCCCGGGTTCGGATCCTGGGTGCACACCGATGCACCGCTTCTCCGGCCATGCTGAGGCCTCGTCCCACATACAGCAACTAGAAGGATGTGCAACTATGACATACAACTATCTACTGGGGCTTTGGGGGAAAAAAAAAGGAGGAGGATTGGCAATAGATGTTAGCTCAGAGCCGGTCTTCCTCAGCAAAAAGAGGAGGATTAGCACGGATGTTAGCTCAGGGCTGATCTTCCTCACAAATAAATAAATAAATAAATAAAATTGTTTAAAAAAATAAAATAAAATAAATTTTATATAAGTAGGCCTGGATAGTCACACAGAGAGTAAAGATTGGAAGGATTTAGATGAAAATGTTCTCTCTGGTGATGGGATTACAGGGAATTTTGTCTTTTCTTTTTCTTTTTTAGTTTTCTTTAAGAAACACCTATTAATTTTTAAGAGTTAGTTTTTTGGTAATCTTCACTGAATCTGGCCAGCTAAGGGGTAAGAAAAGTAATGCACGGAAAAACCATGAATTGGCATTAAAGAGCCCAATAGAATGTCACCACCAAAGTTTTCTGGGGTACCCACCAAGCACATAGGGAGTGCTCAGAAGCATTCTAATATATCAGCCTCCTGTAGCCACTCCACTCCCTGCCAGGAAGGGCTCATTCTTCTGGCCCCCAGGGGGCAGCCCTGTGTAGGTTTACAAGCGCCTGCTCTTCTCCCCCAGAGTGTGAATAATCAGGCGTCATGTTAGCCATAACTCAGCTACACCGAGGAGGGTCTGAAAGATTCTGGGCACTTTAACAACAACAACAACAAATATTATAGACACAGAGAGATAATATTTTATAAATAGAGGGAAAATCTCCAAATAAACAGAAAAGAAACAGAACACAAACCACCCACATTGCTCAGCCATAGCACCAAGGAATCTCTAGCTACAACGATATCTTGTGTTTGTGGAGGCTAAGGGGAAAGTAGGAAGCATAAACACAACAAAGACACTAGACAAAGTTCAGACGGCATAAGAAAAGTCTAGTTCTACTTTTTACTAGCTGTAAAACCTTGGGTGATTCACTTAATTGCCCTGTTCCACTATTTCATCCCATTGTCCCAATCCTCAGCTTTGAGGATTTACTGAGTGCTTTGAAAACTGTCAAGTGTACAAATGTAAGAGTTTCCTGTTGTGCTAGTCCAAGGAAAAACACACTCCTGTGTGTCTTCTCTACTCTCAATTCTCTATGACAGCACTATTTCACTTCTGACACCAGATGTGCGGGTTTTCCACACATTGAGCAATTCTGTGGCACCAGCTGGGTGTCCTACAATTTAATTCAATTCTGACACCCTCTACCTGAAGAGAGTCCCACAGGTTAAGGGCTCAGTCCAACAAGAGAACCATCCCCCGCTTCAGATGCCTATCAAAAGTCCCAGGTTATCGCTTGTACTTCTGACCAACCGGCTATAATTTGGAGGTTCCCATCACCCCATCCTCAGGTTCCATTGATTTGCTAGAGTGGCTCACAGAACTCAGGAAAACATTTACTTACTAGATTACTGGTTTATTATAAAAGAATATAACTCAGGAAGTATAATTATATAATTATAATAGGATATAATTTCATCAGCCAGATGGAAGAGGCACACATGGCAAGGTGTACGGGAAGGGGTACGGGGCTTCCATCCTCTCTCTGGATAAGCCACTCTCACAGCACCTGCACATGCTCATCAACTTGGAAGCTCATCAAATTTTGTTGTTCAAGAGTTTTATAGAGCTTAATCTCTTCTAATCTCCCTCTAATTTACTTGGTCTTTCTAGTGACCTGCCCCATCCTGAGCCCCATCCTGAGTTAGAGTGACCGCACTCCAAGTCATCTCATTAGCATAAACTCAGTTGTGATTGAAAGAGCTTGTTATGAATAACAAAAGATACTCCTATCACTTTGGAAATTACAAGAGCTTTAGAAGCTTTGTGCCAGGAACCCAGGAAAAGGCCCAATATATTTCTTGTTTTACCACAGCTGGTTATCCAACATTTGCCCCACTAGGTCCATTCTGTGCCCTTCTCTGAGCTAGACTGTGACTTGAGATGCTGATGTCTTTAGACTATGTTGTCCAGACTCTCTTACCCACTGGCTTCTGTTGGGTTTGGCAGATGGGAAGCAGCAACAGGAAACGGGAGAGCGGGAGGAGACAGAGGTAGAGGTGAGGGAAGTTACTCCCTCACTCCCACTCTCTTCTTGCCAGATACTTATGTTACCTTAAAGAAACCTCGGGAGTGTACATGCCACCACCTTTACTGTGCAACACTGAAGACTAGAAGGCATTCTTGAGCTTTTGGAGGGGTTTTGTGCTAATTATTAAGTATTAGGTCTACTTATTCACCTTGTTGCCAAACACTGAACCTCGGAACTTTAGAATAGGGAGCAGTTTGGAGTATAACTAAGCCTACTAGTTCCCAGACTGGGTGACAATCCCTGGTATCTAAAGAGCTTTGGAAGAGAGCACCAAGTGTGTGTGCTTGTCTGCAGTGTTGTCTGCAGATGGAATCAATCATATGTTGCATACAAAAACTCCCTGATATTTTCTAAGTGTATGCAGATAGACTCACAACAAAAACAAAACCTTGTAAAGACATGGCTGAATTCACAGGGGCTTGTAAATCATTGATACTTATTTTCTCAATGTAATTAAAAGTATGGCCACTATCATGGAGGACTATTTTTTTTTAATATCAACATTTTGGAAATAATTCATTTAGGCTCATTTCCAATGAATTTACTCTTTTTATTGTTTTGGTTTATCATTTTGGGTAAATTATTTTCCCTTTGATTCATTCAACAAAAAATAATTGAACACCTTATATTCATTCATCGTGGTATCTCAGCTACCTAAATTTGGATTCTTTCAAAAAGTGAGAGGACAAACATCATCTCACGGACCTTATGTTCTAGTGAGGAAGACGCTCATTAAACAAAATTATTACCCAAGTATTTGTTTAAATTACATTTGTGACAAATACCATGAACAAAAGTTATAGGGTGAGAGTGTAGATATAGCAAAGGACATTGCCCAATCTAAAGTGTTGAGAAATCCTCCCTAAAGAAGAGGTATTTAAGTTGAGCCTTGTTAACACTCTTGAAAGAAACTGCTTTGCCACACTTTGCTCTTCACTAAGCCAGTGAACACCACTGAGGACTTCTCCATCAAGTCTGTCTTATATCTGGCATTATGCAAACTGTACAGTAACTCCCCGCTGTCTTGTTCTTGTATGCAAGCAGGAAAGAACTCTAAAATGAGCACTTTAAAATTATCAATATATTCCTTTACACTCTTGTTACAAATGGGCATTCTGCATCTTGCCATGCATATATTTTCAAGATGCTCAGTTTAAGGCCTTCATGCTAGATTGTAAAAGAGAATGGTCAAGTAGAAGTATTATTATTGTGATTTGCAGTATTTTTCTTTACTAGTGGAAAATTAACTTGGAGCAGATGGTAAGTGTGAATATATTTGTTCAATTTATCTTAAAAATTGTTCTGGGCTATATTGAATAAATGTATTAGCCTTTGATTCTCAGGATACTTTCTTCAGATTTTAAGTGTACATACATCATGTTGATTCAGAATCTGGCTCTGGCATGTGCTGTGGATGTTGCGATTTTACGAGGTCATCACAGATTGGGGAAAAGGAAGCTTTTATTCTGTTAAATATAGTTGTCAAGGCTATGAGGTTTGAACTTAACTTACTTTGCACTGGACTGATTCCTGAAATCCTCTAATGTTTGGAGAAAAGAAAACTTTATGCATATCAAATAAAGTAAATCAATATTAGCAACGAGCTTGAGAACAGCTTAATGAGCCCTGAGTGAACGCAATCACAGAAAGAGCAGGGAATTGATGAAATAACACTCAGCCAGTGCAAAGCCCCCTGCAGTTGTGATAGCACTGTATATAAAGCGAAGCATGAGGACAGAATGTCCAGGGTGGGAAACCGAGGGAGCCTGTTTTATTCCCGAGGGTCTGCATCTCAGCTACCTGCCCTGCTAGGAAAGATTTTAGAAAGATACATGGTTGAAGGTGTTAAGGACTAGTAATGGCTTAATTCTCATCTCACAGTTAACCCTAAGGAACAAACTGTCTAGCCTGCTATTTCAGCATGCCAGTGGCCTTTCTTGTTACTCCTCAAATCACACCACGTGATGCCATAATATTCAGTGGGCTCCCATGCCAGACGATGAAGCCGCAGCTTCCTCATCTATGCAATTAGGATAATATTAAGACTTATTTAGTATGATTGCTGGGAGGTTTCAGTGAGGCAATGGCTTGCACACAGGAAAGATTAGACAATACCGGCCATCACGAGCAGTACTGTTACTGCGGTAGTCAGAGAAGGAGCCATGTACTCAGCACTGTACAACAGCTGCTAGCGCATGGCTGGTGCTCAAATATGTGGAATGAATAGGATTTTATTAAAAATCTAGGATGCTGAGGGTTTAAAATTCAGAATGATGAAAGGTCTCATTCGTTTTTTGCTGCTCACATCAAAAAATCAAGCTGGAGAACACAACCTTACTGTGACACTGAGAAAAATGAAAAATTAATGGTTTTATCCTAAACAACAACAGAAAGAATGTGTTTCTAATTAGGTGAAAAATATTACCTTGACCACCAGCTTTCAAACACTGACTTCTTGGAAGAACGTGGAAAAATCCAAATCTAAACAAAAATCTGCAGCTTCTCCAAGACCCGTGCTCAGAGCGTATCAACTAATACTCTAGGAGGGAGTAGTTTTCATCCACCAATGAAACTAGCTTCCTTTTGCAAACCCCCTTTTATAGGCAGAATTCCTTTTCCATTTCCTTGGAGTTTTATTTCACTCTGTGGGCTGCTTGCAATATTTTGGTTTGAGGGAATAAAAGGGAGAGAAGGGGCAAAATGCAGGGTGAGTTCCTCCAAATGTCAGGCAGGGTAGTGCCAGGCCAGCTGGGCCTGAAACCTGCACCGAGGCGGGGCACTGGTGTGGCTGAGAAGGATGTGAGCTCAGCCTCGTCTGGTTTCTTTTAATGCTCACAGCAAAGGGCCTGAGTTAATGCATTCTTTCTTGATGTCTTACATAAAATCAGATTATTAAGCACAGAGACAGTCAACTGTTCTCTGTCCTCCTGGCTAGCTTTTCAGCATCACCATAGCAACATCAATAAACAGAGAAGTAAATTAACCTCTGAAGAAGAAGTCTGCTGGCTTTGCTGTCCAAATTGCTCTCATTTTCCCTGCTGAAACACACACACACACGCTGTTGTGATCGTTATTTTCTTTGTTGTTAGATCTATGTGCTGTTTGACCCAGTGGGGACAGGACCTAAAAGCACAGCTTGGTTCTTATCACCCCTTTGTTTAAAAAGCCATCAATTACTCCCGACTCCCTACAGAATTAAGTCTGATTCCTTTGCTCAGTGTTCGAAGTTCTTAATCTCTTTCAAAGCCACATCTCCACGATTATTTGTTGATGGCCCCCTTACGCCATGCAAGGAGAAAAAGGTCTGATTTCCTTAGAAGACTCTTGTCCGACCTTGACATTTCTGTCCATGCCTCCAGCTATCATCTCAGCATAAGCAAAGTAACATTCAAGTCTACCTCCAACATTGAGTCCCAAACTTCCCCTCTTTTCTATTTCTACTGCCCCCAGCCTGGACCAAGTAATCCCCACATCCAACCTGGATGACATCAGCAAGTCTCTGAACTGGGCTCAGTGCTTCTACACCCTGTCCTGTGAGGTCTATTTTTGACACAGTAATCAGAATAGTCGCTTAAAACTATTAATCGTATTAGTTCACTCTCTTGCTTAAAACCCGTCTGTGACTTTCCCGGCACACAGATTAGGCCCAAAGGCCTTATGAGCCTACTGGGTCCCGTGTGACCTGGCCCATGCCCATTCATCTGACTTCATTTTATACCCTTCTTCGGTCCCCACCTCTTACTCTCCAGAATAACTGGCCTTATTTCCATTCCTTAAATATGCTGAGCCCTCCCTTGCCTCTGGCTTTTTCATTTTCTCTTATTCTAGAACAATTTCCTGATTGTCAAGGGATTGACACCTTCTCATCATTGTTCAGGTCTCAGCTCAAATGCTTTCTCCTCAGAGAATTTCTTGACTACCCTATCTACCGTTACCCCCATCCCACCTGACACTCTATCAAATTGTCGTACTTTGTTTCCTTGATGATAGCATTTAATACTATCTGACATTATCTTGCTTTTTTATTCGACAATTGTTCACTATCTGTGTCTCTCTATTAGACTATAAGTAGAGCAGGGACCATTTCTGATTTGCTCACCACAGAATTCCCAGCGCCTAGAAACACGTCTGGCACATGAAAGGCCATCAATAAATATTTTATGAATGAATAAATGAATAAAGCTCATTTTTCAAGACCCAGTTTATATGTGACCTTTCTCATGCAGCCTTTATCACCCATTGCCAGAAAGCTCCTCTCCCTCCCACACATATCTCCTACACAGCATTCATCATTTTCTTCCTTTTAGAGGAGTGATTTGTACAGCTGCCATATCTTCTCTATTAACTGGGGCCCCCTAAGGATTGTCTGATTCGTTTTTATAACTTACCATGCATATCCTTATATGTCAGAGGTGCTCAATAATAGATTGTAACTGTTTCTGCTTCTTACCCCTGCAATCACCCACAGGCACAGGCCTGATCCTATGACTGGCCTTCTACTAAATGTTGAAGCTGATGATGTTTATTTCTTGGTTACTAACTATAGTAGACACTTTCCATGGCCCACATCTGGTGTGTGAGCTGATATGTGAGGACAGTTCTTTGCAAGCTGAAGGATCACTGCCAGTGTTTCCAAGCGGGTACCACACATAAGAGCCTTCTTCAAAGTCCAGCAGGCCGCTCCACCCACGCATGCACCCTTTGGAGTTGCCAGAGAGCCATCACCCCCCAGGGGTAACCCTCAACCAGTAGAGACAAAAACTGGGGCTAAGTGCCTTATTCTCCTTTTATTCAGACAGGCCATTTGGGGAGACGTTCTAGATAGTTTTCAGTTGTCCTGGCAGAACTGAGCCCCTGTCACTTATGGCAGCAACTTCTATAATATACCTTTAAACTGGATTTTTATCTCTTCCTTGTATCAGTCCCCTCTTTCCCTCGCTTCTGCTTCCTGAGATCACCTTCCAAATAAACTAGCAGTAAATAAGTTCCTGTCACAGGCTCTGCTTCAAAGGTACCCAAAATAGGACATTAACTTTTTCTTTAAGAACTTCCTTTGCTTTCAACAAATGCTATTGGAAAACCTGGATATCCACACGTAAAAGAATGAAGTTGGACCCTTACCTTACACCATATACAAAAATTAATTGAAAATGGATCAAAGACCTAAACATAGAGCTAAAACAATAAAACTCTTACAAGAAAACACAATGGAAAAGATTCATGACATTGGATCTGGCAATGATTTCTTGGATATGACACCAAAAGCACATGCAATGAAAGAAAAAAGAAATAAATTGGACTATATCAAAATTTAAAATTTTTGTATGTCAAAGGACTCTATCAACAGAGTGAAAAGGCAGTCCACAGACTAGGGGAAAATATTTGCAAATCATATATCTGATAAGGTCTTTATATCCAGAATATATAAGGAACTCCTACAACTCAACAACAACAAAAAGTAAACAATGCAATTCAAAAATGGGCAAAGGACTTGAATAGCCATTTCTCCAAAGATATACAAATGGCCAATAAGCACATGAAAAGATGATCAACATCTCTAATCAGTAGAGAAATACAAATCAAAACCAAATGAGATACCACTTCAACCCTTAGGATGGCTATTATCAGAAAAACAAGTGGAGAAATCAGAACCTTTGTGCATTGCTGGTAGGAATGTAAAATGGTGCAGTCTCTGTGGAAAACAGTAGAGCAGTTCCTCAAAAAAACCAAACATAGATTTACCTTATAATCCAGCAATTCCATTTCTGGATATCTATCCAAAAGAATTAAAAGCAGAATCTCAAACAGATATGTGTACACCCGTGTTCATTGCAGCATTATACACAATAGTCAAAAGATGGAAGCAACGCAAGTGTCTGTTGACAGATGAATGGATAAACAAAATGTGGTATATACATATAATGGAATCTTACCCAACCTTAAAAAGGAGAGAATTTCTGGTACATGCTACAACATGGATAAACCTTGAAGACATTATGCTAAGTGAAATAACAGTCACTAAAGAACAAATTCTGTATGATTCCACTTATATGAGGTACCTAGAGTAGTCAAATTCATAGAGACAAAAAGTAGAATGGTGGTTACCATGGGTTGCGGGGAGGGGAAGTGGTGGGGGAGTTACTTTTAATGGGTACAGAGTGTCATTTTTGGAAGATGAAAAGAATTCTGGAGATGGATGGTCATGATGATTGCACAACAATGTGAACATACTTGATGCTACTGAACTGTACACTTAAAAATGGTTGCAATGGTAAAAAAAAAAAAGAAAAAGTCTCTATTTTGCTGCAAATCTATAGAGACTGAAAGCAGCTTAGTGGTTGCCTAAGGCTGGAGGGGATTGGGAAAAATGGGAAGTAAATACTAATGGGTAAAATGTTTCTTTTTGGGGTGATGAAAATGTTCTAAAATTTATTGTGGTGACAGTTACACAACTCTGTGAAATACAAAAAAACGTTGAATTGTATACTTTAAATGGGTGAATTATGTGATATATGAATTATATTTCAATAAAATTGTTATATTAAAAAAAAAGGAACATCCTTTGCCATTTGACAATCCTTCTACTTAGGCAACAAATCAATGATCTTGGCTATCCATGACATTCTTCCTCATTACCTTTAAAAATTCAAATTCCTCCTCTCCACCAAAATTAACTACCCTCTGCCCCATTTTCTTTTCATCCTGCTCTCTAAAAACTAATATGATATACATCTATGTTTTTAAAAAGGCCTAATGAGTACCCATGAATAAACACATTTGATAAAGAGCCTCTGATGCTTAAAAGATTGAACTAATGTGGAAAGTCCAGGAAACCTGGCAGACCAAGGAGGAGGATATATTTAGATAGGTGTCACAGCAAACACACTAAAAGCTGCCCATGAGCTCTTCTCTTTTTGCTGCCAAGAGGGATAGAAACTATCGGTCACAGAGCTAAGCTTTCACTTTCCAGAAAGGAAAAGTAGAGAAAATGGGGCAGAGCTTCCCAGCAGCCTGAGTCATTGGACTCAGTCAGCATTACAGTGGTGTTCTGGATTGCTTTTTATCCCCCAAAAGATAAATCCTGGGGTTCACTGAAGAGCTCAAGATTAGAGAGGGCAATCTGGTTCTAGAGCAGCCCTGTTCAATGTCAAAGACAAAGGAAGTCAGACACTAGTCAAAGTGCTAAGGACAGATTTTAATCATAGTATCTTATTGCAATAGGAAAAAGAGAGCTCAACTTTTATTTGAAAAGAAGTGACTGGGTGTTTTAAAGGGAGAATGAGGAATGGGGTGGTGGTGAGCAGAGGGGGAGGGCTCAGTAGAGTCAGGGAAGTGAAAAACTACAAAAACCAGGGAAGGGAGGGTTGGTCCATGTGAAACTCATCTGGTTTGTTAACTAAGGCTTGTAGAAGTTAGGCTCCCACCCTTCTACAGAGGCTGGGAGGCAGGTGCCCTATCTTCAGGTATTGACTGGAACACAGTAAGTTCTTCTGGCAGCCTTGAGTTTTCTCAGGCAAGCACTTTAGGGGGGGCTAGAGTCATACCAAGGATGAGGCCTTGAGCTGTTAGAAATGATGTTAGTGTTTTTTCCAAGTCTTTATAGGCCAAAGTTGAAGCCTAGCCTAGAAGACAGCTCAGAGGAGCCTGGCTAGTGTTTGGTCAAGAAGAGCATCTTTGTCATCTATCACTTGCTACCTGTGTGATTCTGGGTGAGTCACATATCACCTCTGACCCCTAGTTTCTGAGATCAAAATTGAATTCTTCTAAGCCCCCTACCTTTACCCTCACCCACCCCCACCATAGATACTGTACTGAAAGGTGGGGGACTTGGGTTTGAGTCTCATTTTAGTACTTATTAGCCATGTGACCTAGAACAAGTCATGTCATCAGTGAGTCTCAGTGTTCACGCCTTAAAATAACAACAAATGACCTTTACAAAGGTTGAAATCTGTGACTCCAGCTTCATTACATTTCCTTGAATGTTTCAAAGGTGTTTATAATCCTACTTGGGACTTTCACTATTTTGTGTGGTAAAGGGAAAAATTTTAAAGTACACAAATGTCCTTTAGCAGAGGACTGGTTAAGGAAACCACACATTCATACAATGGAATCCTAAGCAAAAATTTAAAAATAGATCTTTATAATAGACTTAGAATAAAGGCCAAGACACACAAAGTGAAAAAAAAATCAAGTTGCAGAATAGGATTGTTAATTGGATCTCATTTTAATTTTTATTGAATGAAAAGGCATATAAATAGTATATGAATATGTACATGTCCACATTTATGTGTAGAGAGATAAAAACTTGATAGGATACACACCAAACACTAATATACTTGGATTGTAGGCTACTGTGTGTGTGTTGTCATGAGGGAGAAATTTTTCTAAGTTCTTCTGGCTGGTCTAAGAATTAAATTAACATGAGATAGAATAACAGGAGAAAATCAAATTTAATTATGTATGAACAGGATCCCTCAAGACATGAGGTTCCCTGACAGTCAGGCAATTAAGGCTTATATGCCATCCTGAGCTAACGAGAAGTGTAGGTAGGGGTCTGGGACTTCAAAGAGGAGGAAGACAATTCACAGGAAGATGGGAAGAGCAAATGTTTGGTGAACAAATGTTTGCCATGCCATGCAGAGACAATAGGCACAGAGAGGACTCTGATCTCCAGGCCCTGCTAAGCTCCCCTCACCACACCTGGCCCATATTCTTTGTAGACATCTCTGGTGATAGTGTTCTCCTGGACCAGGCCTTGTATCTGACTTCTTTTAGCCAGTTAAAGGGGAGGTAAAAAGCTAAACTTCCTGAGTCTTTTTCTTAAAAATACTTAGCCTAAAATAATCCTTATGCCAAAGAGACACATTTTGGAATGGCAAATTTTATTCCGCTACAGTGTTATATATGTGTATACTGGTGTTGGGGAGTAAAGGATGAGTTAAACAAGATTAGAATCCATCAGTGAGGATATCACTTTTCTCCTTATAGAACAGGCAACTTTGTGCCAGGCTGCTGTGCTAAGCATTTTACATCCAGCAACTCATTTAATCATCCAAATAACCTGAAAGGTGATTATTATTATTTTATTATTAATATTCTTATTTTACAGATGAGAAAAGTGAGGTACAGAGAGGTTAAGTAACTTGCTCAGTATCACCCTACTGTAAAGTTCCAGAGCCGAGGTTCTAACTGTGGCACTGATTTCGAATTTTTCCCTCCTTAACCAGTATTTAGCTTCTTAGCTAATTGCTTTTGCAATAAAAGTTAAAAATAAATGCTTATCAGCAGAGTAAGCTCTAATTCCAAAATGATTGTTCTCTCTTCATCACAAAGACTTCTTCATTTTCCATTTAATATGGGGAAATATTTCCCACATAAGAGTGTATATAGGTAAAGAAATACCTGTTTATGTTACACTAATATCCATTAGTAACACTTGTTCTTAACAACATGTAGTTTAAAATCTTCAAACTATCCTTTTGTTTTGCCTACCTTTATAAATAGTGAACAAATCTAGTGAGGGGAAAATCCCAGTATCTGAAAGTCAAAAACATCTCACTTCCCATTCACTTCTGCTTCTTGCCCCTGCCTCTACTAGTCTGAGGAAAAGTGAAGGTCTGTAGATAAATCCTTGTAGACACATCCGTAAACCAGAGAACTCACTACCTGAGAGTAAAAATGGGAATGAAAAGGACTGAAATTTTTTTCAACCGCTTGAAGACAGAGTAATTGGAACACAATTTGCCAGTTATCCAGCATGCTCCAAATTGAAGTAATTTTGGAAGATGATGAGAAAATGTCAATTCTGTCTCGTAAACTTATCTTTGGGCCAATCCAGCCAGCTTTCTCGGCAAAGAGCGTGGAGGTGGAGCTGAGCAATAGAGGGAAAGCGGGAGGTGGGGGATCAAGCATAGCCCACCCCCACCACCGCCACACTCACACAGACATAGTGTTTAGCAATTACTTAAAATGAACAAGGAAGTTCACATTCTTGTCCAGAATTCCTTGTTGCATGACTTCAAGCTCTTTGAAATTCTTGTTTCCCCCACCTGAAATCACATCCTTCCTTCTTCATCTCTCACAGGAAACAATTGCAAAGTATCGGTTCTTGGTTGAGTGCTGTGAATGTGAAGGATTTATAAATAGAAGACTTGATTAAGGCAAAGTAATATGCTGGGGCCAGTGACATAGATATTGGGCTTTAATATTTAGTTTGGAGAGACAAAAAGAAAATGCTAAAGAGGGGATGTAATGGAACAACAAAATGGCAGCAGTGAGAGGACCTGCTGAGAAATCAGCCAGTGACAATTAACCAGTGGTCTGGCTGGCAAGAGGATTTCAGGGACATGAAAACCTTATATTAAATTTTATATCATTAGCCTTGTTAGGATGTGACATAACTCTCTTCAATTAATGTAGTGCATTTCTCATATTGGAATATTTTAAGGAAATCAAGGAAAATATGCTGCAGGTACATCTGGGTCACACCCAGCCTACAGGAGAACGGACAGATAGCAAGATGAGTGACAGTAAAATCTCATCAAAAGCCAGCAATATGAGAAAGAAATGAATAGGAAAAAAACGTAAGCCTCCAAGAACTTTTGAGGATAATGGGTGGATGCTAGAATTTCTACTACATGTGGATATGTAGTAATGCAAAGTATTCTTTAACACTGGCTCTGAAGTTGGACTGCCCATTACTTAACCCAAATGTCACCGGTTACTAACTGTGACTTTGGACAACTGACTTTATTTCTCTGGGCCTCAGTTCTGGACCCTATAAAAAGAGGAATAATACTTGAACCTATCTCCTGGTGGTGTTATGAGAAATAAATTAATTAAATGATGTTAAGAGGAATGAATATAGTTTTGCATGTAGTAGGCCTTCAACAGATTTTGTCTATTATAATTATTATTATTATTTTTTGTGAGGAAGATCAGCCCTGAGCTAACATCCATGCCAATCCTCCTCTTTTTTTGCTGAAGAAGACTGGCCCTGGGCTAGCATCCATGCCCATCTTCCTCCACTTTATATGGGACGCCGCCACAGAGTGGCCTGACAAGCGGTGTGTTGGTGCATGCTCGGGATCTAAACCTTGGCAGCCGGCAGCGGAGTGCGCGCAATTAACAGCTATGCCACAGGGCTGGCCCCTATTATAATTATTATCTTATTATTACTACACATGTGAAAGATAATGTAGTGAAATCAGGAATTGGCAAAGACTAAAACTTTTAAAGTACATAGTTTTATGAAGTGGTCTATGACAAAGTGACGTTTGTGTACAACTATTATAAGTGAATATAAAATTAGTTGACAGAGCAAGAATGGTTGCCTAAAGTAACATTATTAAAATGTAGTTATTTTCCGCCAAAATGGCTAAAATTAAAAAAATTGACCACAATCGAATTCAAACTGGAATTCTTATATATTGCCAATAGGAATAAAAATGGATACAACAACTTTGGAAAACTGGTTAGCATTATCTATTAATATTGAACATGCACAAACCTAGGGCGCAGCAATTTCACCCTTAGATGGTTAACAGAAATATATGTGTTTGGCCACAAAAAAGTCTTTAGAAGGATGTTTTTCCCAGTATTATTCTTGATATCCTCAAACTGGAAACAACCTGAATGTCCATCAAGAGTAGAATGAGTAAATAATTTCATACTGTATAGTACAACATAGCAATAATAATAAAAAATGAACTCCCACTACATACAAAAATATGAGCAAATCTCACAAAAATAATGCTGAGATAAAAAAGCCAGAAACAAATGATTAAATACTTTGAATGAATGAATGAATCAATGGTTTGAAATGAGTGGTTTATTTATATGCAATGAATATATAGTTATGAATATATAGTGTTATGAATATACGATAAATACAGAGTGTTGACTACTATATAGTGAGAAAAATGTATAGTGTTATATGTCAAGGCAGTGATGACCTTGGAAAGGCAAGGGTAGTGATTGGGAGGGGCCACCAGCAGGATTTTTAGTAATGTTCTAGTTCTTTCCGTAGGAAGTGGATGCACAGGTATGTTTGCTGTAATTCTGCAAACTATACGGTATGATTTGTGCTCTATTATATTTCAGTAAGAAGGTTTTTTTTTTTTTTTTGGTGAGGAAGATCAGCCCTGTGCTAACGTCTGCCAATCCTCCTCTTTTTTTGCTGAGGAAGACTGGCCCTGGGCTAACATCCATGCCCATCTTCCTCCACTTTATATGGGACGCCGCCACAACATGGCTTGCCAAGCGGGGCGTGGGTGCGTGCCCAGGATCCAAACCGGCGAACCCCTAACCGCCGCAGCACAGCGCGCACACTTAACAGCTTGCACCATTGGGCCGGCCCCTAAGAAGGTTTTTTAAAAAGTGGACCCTTGATAAAGTTGGATTCAGTATTAGCTCCCACTAGATCCAAGGTGGTACTTGCTCTTTGCTCCAAGGATCACAAACTTCCAGTCTCTATCATTATTCAGAGATGAAACCATAGAAAAGACTCTGGCCTTACCACAAAATAACCAAAACCAATGACATTTCTAAAAGGAACTAAGCAATAAACCACATATTACAGTTGGCCAATAATTCCACAAGCCAACAATTCCATTCAAAGCTGCTCCCAGGCTTAGAGAAACGAAAGAAGTTCTTCCATTCCCACAAATCCATTTGTCTTACCATTTCCATTGCTCTGCACAGCAGGAATTTTCTTTCTTTCTTTTTTTTTTTAAATTAGCTATTTTAGATTAAATGTTCAAATGCATTTGAAAAGATTCTTGCAAAAACATAGTGATTTGTGAGTCCTTCTGTAAAAAAGATTCAAGTTCAGTTACCCAGTCATTTCTGCATTTGGTGATGCCAGTTTGCCCTCCAAAATGTTTCATCATAAATTTAATAATCAGAACTCCCCACAAAAAAACCTCATCTTCATAACTACTTAACACTTGTAGCCATATATTTATTGTGTGTCTGCTTCTTTAATTTCTGTCTCATGTGTGAGACCATAATTTTCATTGGGCCAGGGATTAAATCTTTGTTGGTTCATTTGTTATATATCCAATACCTAGAAGATACACAAACAAATAAATGACTAAGTATTTTTATGGCTTACCAATGTCAACATGTTTCAAAACTTTTTTAAGGAAGAAACAACAAATAAAATCTTACGCAGATCCCTGATGCAACAAATATATAAAAGTGGAGTTATGGTGCAGGATTGTCTTCACTGTATCTCAATACAATCCTAAGGATTCTCACAGCAGAATATGAAAACAATGTGACCACCTAGGTAAATAATTACTTAGTTCTCTGAACTGGGTAGAACTATTCATATATTTAGCTAGCAGAAACGTTTCTGGATGCTTCCAGCAGACCTGCAAATAAACAATAGCAAGGCAAAGCAGAAATTAGATCACTGTGAAACCATCATCATCAACCTCATTAGTCCACCTAACTCTCTTATTTTGTGTGGACTCTCTCTTCACATCTTTCAGCAATTTGTTCACACCCGTGAAGCTGTCAAATAGAATAGTAAAAATAGATCCTATTTATTGAGTAATTACTCTGTGCTTGTGCTGTGCTAAGTGCTTTACAAACATTAATTTATGTAATCCTTTTGTAGCTGTAAGAAGTTGAGGCTGGAAGAGATTTAAAAACTGGACATAAATCAAACATCTACTAAATTCGGATTTGAATCAAAATCATTGGTTCACTCGTTGATTCAACAAATGTATATTTTTGAGTCCTATTTTATTAGCTCTAACTCCTATTTATACCTAAACAGCTTTCTATACCACCAACAGATAAGTACTTTGTATCTACCAATCATGGCAAGATACCCCAATACACCCCCAGATCCGTTTACTTTTTTCCTTCTTGCCACCAGTGAGAAGTCTTTTAGCTTACTATTTTTTAAAAATTATTATTAATATTACTCTGAGAGACAGTCAATACCAGTCAGTGAAATGTGTGTTTGCCTTGTATGCTGTGTATCCTAATTCTAGTCCTGAGAAGGTCTATAAAGGAGCTAGCACCATTATCCTAGGATAGAGCAGGAATGATAGTCACTCTGACCATGGCCTTGACCATGAAGCTTGATGGAGGAGATTGGGCAATGGACGGAACCGTATTAGAGAAATCAAATACAGCGGACCCAAGGCATCCACTTGTGGTTAACTCTATGGAAACGAAAAAGTGATTCAGGGATAAATATAAAGACTATTTTCGATCTTGTTATCTACATTCCATCTGTGCTCATCATCAACTTATAGTCCAGATGTTTCTTTTCTGATCTTAGATCGTACTTACATTTCTACCCAGGGCACCATTTTTGTCTGAAAATCTCCAAGGCCTTTTCCGCAGAAGCAAGTTTTTCAGATGGAAAAAACAAGACAATATAGAACCCTCCTCCAAACCATGGTTTCTTTCCTTTTTGAGCCATATGGTAAGTTAATTAGGAAGTACAATGTTTCTGTTATTTTGTTCTTTGACTCAGAGAATTCACAGATATACACAGAGTTGACTCAGATTTGGGTTTGGGACATACACTACGTAGCAGGGTAAAATTAGCTCAGAGAGAATTTCAAGACTACTGAAGGGGCCGGCGCCATGGCTTAGCAGTTAAGTGCGCGCGCTCTGCTACTGGAGGCCCAGGTTCGGATCCCAGGCGGGCACCAACGCACTGCTTGTCTGGCCATGCTGGGGCTGCGTCCCACTACGGCAACTAGAATGATGTGCAACTATGACATACAACTATCTACTGGGGCTTTGGGGAGAAAAAGAGGGAAAAAAGGAGGAGGATTGGCAATAGATGTTAGCTCAGGGCTGGTATTCCTAAGCAAAAAGAGGAGGATTGGCATGGATGTTAGCTCAGGGCTGATCTTCCTCACAAAAAAAGAAAAAAAAAAAAAGACTACTGAAGAACATGTCAGAAAAGTGACCTGGATAGGGAGATTGGCTTCTCCAGGAAATGTAGTTCCAATCTCAAGGAAACTAGATGACTACTAAGAGCTGAGAACATGTAAAAGACTCAAATTAGCTCCCTATAAACCTCTGAGTCCACACAAGGATATCAATGGTTGTATATGACTGTGTCCCTTCTTGCAATTTGTATAAAGTGTGCAATGTAAAATGCATGCATTTTCTGCTTTTTTGTATGTGATATTTTATTTGCAAGAAGCTATTGAACTGAACATTATGAGATATTTACTCAGAATTACTAGAAGTGATAAGGTACTGTGTAAAATATCCATATAAAAAGCATGCTAGGGGGCTGGCCCAGTGGCGTAGCATTTAAGTTGGCGCACTCTGCTGCGGCTGCCCGGGGTTCGGATCCCGGGCGCGCACCGACGCACCGCTTGTCAGGCCATGCTGAGGCGGCATCTCATATAAAGTAGAGGAAGATGGGCACAGATGTTAGCCCAGGGCCAGTCTTCCTCAGCAAAAAAAGAGGAAGATTGGCATGGATGTTAGCTCAGGGCTGATCTTCCTCGTAAAAAAAAAGACAGGATTCAGGGATGATTCTAAGCTTTTTAGTCTAATCAGCTGGAAAGATGGTGTTAGTGTTACCAATAAATGATGAACAGAGTCTGTGGGAGAAGCAAGATTTTAGTGGAAGATCAAGAATTCAGTTTTGACACATTAGTTTGAGATGATAAGAGGGCAGTTGAATATAGGAGCTTGTAATTTGTAAGAGAGGACTGAACTGGAATAAAAATTTGGCAGTCATCAGCTTATACATATTATGAGATCATCAAAGAAGTGAGAGATCCTCCTGGGAGGTCAGGTAAGATTTCAACTGAGAATAGAGCATTGGATTTAGCAATATGGTGATCACTGGTGATCATGACAAGAGCAGTCTTAATGGAGTAGTCAAGGGGATAGAGGGGAAAAATGTGGTAGAAAGTCTACAAAGATGGCTGCCATCTTTTCTTTCCTCCTAGTATGTGAATATTTCTCCACACATCACGAGGGAAGTCTAACACTCCTCCCTTTGAATCTTTGTGATTTGCTTGACCAATAGAAGTATGTTCTATGAAGTATTGATATTCCTAGGTCTCTTCAACACTTATATTTGGAGTGCTCCCACTTGGAACCCAACCACCATGCTGAGAGAAACCCAAATCACATGAAGAAACTATGTCTAGACATTCCAACTGATAGTCCCAATTGATAGTAAGCATCAACTGCCAGCCATGTGAGTGAGCCATCATAGATGGCCAACCCAATCAATCTTTTAGATGACTCCAGCCTCAGCCACCATCTGAGTGCAACCACATTGTAGGTCGGGTTCCCTAGGAAGCAGATTCTGAGACCGAGAAGGTTCATTAGGGAGTGCTTTGGGGAAGGGAAGGCTATGGAAGGGTGTGAGACCTTGGGTGAGGTGACCCTCAGAGGCATTCCCTGAGACAGCTGAGGGCTATCTGTCAGCCACACTCCTGGCAACTGATCTAATATGTCCTTCATTCCTGAAGTGGGATCTGAGTGACACATCACAGTGTCACAAACTTCATGACAGCACAAACTTCATGACAAATCTAAGAGAGAATTGCCCAGCTGAGCCCAGTCAACCCACAGAATCATGAGAGGTGACAATAAAGTGTTGTTCTAAACAATTTAGGGTTGGGAGAGTTTGTTAAATATTCATGGATAACTAGAAGAGAAGATGGAATAAGGACTGAGCTTTGGAACACCTCAACATTAAGAGGACATGGAGAAGAGGAGGAGCCGGTAAAAAGACAGGGAAGGAGTAACCAGTTGTCAGGGAAGAGGGAGAATCCCCCTCCGCCCTTTCCCTTAAAATTCTTCTGACTGGCCAAATAATTAAAAGACAGGTTAGCAGGAGAAAATAATACCAAGTTTAATAACATGTATACATGGGAGAAACCAAGGAGACTGAGTTTCTCAACACACTAGTGGCAATTCTCATCTTAAATACCATCTTCAGCTAAAGACAAAGGATGATGTTGGGGGTGGGGGGTTTGGGATTTCAGAGGGGAAGAAGACAATTCACATGGAGAGGGAAATGTAAATGTTTGTCAGCCAATTCTTTGCAGGGCCACCTATAGAGAATGTGGCTGGAGAGAGAAATCACAGTAATCAAGAGTATGTAGGGCCAGCCCGGTGGCGCAAGTGGTTAAGTGCACACATTCCGCTGCAGTAGCCCAGTGAGCACTGATGCACTGCTTGGCAAGCCATGCGGTGGCGGCGTCCCATATAAAGTGGAGGAAGATGAGGCACGGATGTTAGCCCAGGGCCAGTCTTCCTCAGCAAAAAAAGAGGAGGATTGGCAGATGTTAACACAGGCCTGATCTTCCTCACACACACACAAAAAAGAATATGTAGATTTAAGTCCTCTCCTTTGTACTGATAAGAGTTTCCAGAGACAAGGCCAGCCCCCCTCTTCCCAGCACACAGTGGAAGATACCTTTACAAAGGGAGATTTTTCTTATAAATGCAAATGTTTGTCTGGCAACTCCTTGCAGGGCAACCTAGAGAATGTGGCCTGGGAGAGACAGAATTTTTGATAAGATGGGCTTGCTGGTGCCTTTCCTATTGTAACATCTATTTTGCATTATATTACAGCCATCATATGATAGTAACTCCTTCCTGGAACAGGTCCTCTATGTTAAATTCTTTAGGCAGTTTCGGGGAGGTCAAATGTCCGTCAGAGAAAACAATCAAGGTAAAGAGACATATTTCAGGCTGGCCAAATCTTGATCTCCCACACAGTGAAACAGGGGGTAAAGCAAGACTGTTGTGTCAGACTTGACCCTGTAGACCCTCAACCCTTCCCTCATCCTTCCCCTACTCGTGTGTGTATGGCAGTGAGATTGACCACTGCAGGCTGCTTTTCCAAGATTCTGATGTTAGCTTGTTTACAGCTGGGGTTAGTTTATGAACAGTACTGGTGGAAAATTGGAGGGATGGAGAAAAAGAGAAACCAGGGACTTTCTCTCCTTCTCTGAGGTGGCTTCTCATTGTGACTGTTTCTTTTCCCTGGCTCTGGCTTCTGCCAGACAAATCTTCCAGTGTTCTAGCTTCTGCTGGGTCTCCCCAAGCCCATGGGCACCTTCTCTCCTATTTGTTCCTCCAGCCTAAGTTGGTACTATGTTTTTGCTATTGCCAATCTCTGGTTTCCTGACTATCTCTGTTTGGCTTTTCAGCTCTTTTGTCATGTGTGTCATCAAGGCCCTGAATTAAATTCCCTCTGGTCAAATACTAAGAAGAGTTTCTATTTACTTGATTAGATCCTGACTTCATTAGGTCCTGAAAGCCAAGTGAAGAAAGTGTATCAAAGAGGAAGGAGTAATTAACTGTGCTAAATGTTGCTGAGAGGTCAAGTAAGATGAGGGCTGAGAATTGATTATTGGCTTTAACAAAATGGAGGTCATTGGTGACATGATCAGAGCAGTCTCAGTGGAATGGTGGGCAAGTTAAAGATCAACTAGGTTAAATCAGAGACCATATCTGCAGCTGTGGCAGAGCCAGTTCCCCAAAGGATTGACAAAGGGGAGACATAGAATGGATGTGGGTAAATAATCACAGTATCCACTCTCACCAGGAGAGAGACAGAAAAGTGAGGTCACAGAGGGGATTTATCTAGGTGGAAAGAGTCAGTGATCAAAGCCAGAGCCTTCCAGTGAATAAGCTCAAGGGTTTAGGTTCATTGCAGAAACATATGACAAAGCAGAAAGAAAAATTCAGAAATTCTGGTTAAAGCACCAGAAAAACTCAGAATCCCTTTGCAGAACGGTGATTTTCTGCTTTCCAAACTCCATTTTTGGAATTGGACAAACCAATTAACAGTGTCTTCTGGGTGAGTTTATTGCAGGAAGTTAGTAAAAGCTGATAAAATATGTTTGTGCAATAAACTTCTGAATACAACATTTTTGAATAGCGTGTCCACTTGAGGGATGTTAACCCAAAGAAATAATCCTAAAAAGGAAAATGTTGAGGCATAAAGATGAATAGTGGATTATTATTTATTAGAATAAAAAAGTTGGAATCATATTAGTTGTTGAAGAATCCAGGAATATGTAGTTACACTATAGAGCATCCACTCAGCTCAGAAGACTATTATGAAGACCACTGAAAGTGGTTCCATACACAAGAAAATACAGACAATTTAATGTTCAGTTTTACAATGAAGGCATTTATATGCAAAGCATAATCATAACTAAGTAGAAGTGTGCCCACATTTAAGTAGCAGTGTGAAGTGTAGAGACCCTAGTAATCTTTCTACTTTTCTATGCTTTATTCACTGATCATGTATATATTTATTTATTTTTTCACTTGAGGAAGATTAGCCCTGAGCTAACATCTGTGCCAGTCTTCCTCTATTTTGTTATGTGGGACGCCGACACAGCATGGCTGATGAGTGGTGTGGGTCTGCGCCTGGGACCCTGCAACCCCAGGCCACCGAAGTGGAGTGCACCGAACTTCACCACTGCACTACAGGGCTGGCCCCTGTATAATTTTTTAATAGTAGAAAAAATAAACTCTTTAAAAGGAAAAAATATTCAGGTGATAGGAGACAGACTATTCCCTATTGGGGAAATTCTTTATTTAGTAAGGGGTACAACAGAAATGGTTTCTTTTACTCTTAGTATAGGCTATATCTTAGCTAATCAAAGGCTTAATCTGAGTTCCAATTTCTTTGGTTGCTTGTGATTAGCACAATATTTATACTTGTGACAGAGCTGGCTTCCTTGCAATCTTTCTTATCCTATTACTCAAGCGTTTGATTCACGTGTCATATCACAATGCTTGAAATGACAAAATTGCATACATGCAGATGTCACAGCCAACTGCTGCAAGTTTCTAGGATCTTAATTACATAGATGAAAGCTTGTGTTGCATGCAAACACAATGAAAATGTTCATGGAGAAAGGAATAGGAAAAAAATGCTGTATTAAAAATATCTTTAATGCAGTCTGTAGAAACAAAAAAAAAAAAAAAGGAAGGAATTGAGTCTGAGATGAAATTATGCCATTCAAAGACATTAGGAGTACTTAGTCTCAGATTTGAAAGGATCTGTCCACAAATCTCCCCATCTAGAACCAACACCCTTTTCAAACCACTCTGTTATTTCAAAACCTAAATGGGTAGCATAAGTGTTACGCTTTCTTTATATTGTTGGAGAGTATATGCTAACAAAAGATAAGGGAGTTTTCAGACGTTAAGTTAAGCTCAGAAGAATGTCAATGTCAACCAGTATAGTAATTTCAACAAACCCCAACAACAAAGAAATATTTGGGATTCCATTGTAAATGAGGAGAATCCAAAAGTTCTTTATTTCTTCTTCTTAAGGTTAACCAAGAAGCATCAACCAACATTACCCGCTTGACTTTGATCATAGCAACAAAACATTCCAGATATCTTATGCAGACAAGGAGTAAAGGCCTAAACTTCAGATCCTCTTACATTCCTCAAATTATTTTAAAAGATGAATAAACAGCGGGTGTGTTGTTTTGGTAACCCAAGAGATTTCTAATCAGGTGTGCAAATGTTTTCTCCAAAATTTAGCATTCTTTCTTCCCTCAGGTCAGGCACTCTATTTTCTCCTACTCACAATAGTTCAAATTCCTCTTCATCCACTTATAGGTTAATGAGGAGCCTAATATATTCAAACTCTAACAGCACCTTGGGTCAGAAACAGGGAATTGTATAGGGCAACTGATATAGCATAGTTTTAAAAGCACAGGCCTAGGAGTCCAAGTTCCTGGAATTAAATCCTGTCTTTACCACTTACTAGCTGAGTGAATTAGGCAAGCTGCCTAACCTTTTTGAGACTCATGACTTCATTCATGAAATAAAGATAACCATAGTACCTTCCTCTTAGGAGTATTGTGCGTCTAAATGAATTAATACACATGAAGCACTTAGAGTAGTGCTTCATTGTGTGTATTTAATAAAATGTTAGCTGTAATTTTAATCAGCAAGCTTTGTGTCCGGCTCCAGGAAATTCTTTGGAGATGATTATACCCACCCTTCAAGATAATGCGGTAGGACTGATTATTAATCTCTCTAGTTCATTTAAGTGAACATCTGGTCAAGTTTTCATTCCAAACAATATCAGTTGAAATGACTTGGCCAGACCATGACTAAATAAGGCAAACATTCTCTAATTCTACCGTATTGCTGACCAAAAATGTTTTTTCTCCTCTGCTTAGAGCCAGAGACAATGTTAAGGCAGGGTGGTAATTCATTTCATTTTACAGACAAGGGAGTGTTTAAGCTAAATACATGGATTCCAACTACAAATATCTGGATAAAATATTTTTTAAGAGCAGACACTTACAACACCATTCATATTCTCCAGGAATTTATCTATCAAATCTTGATTATTTTGTGTGATAATTTCTCTCCCATAAAGAGAAAAGATGAAGACAATACAACTGATTTACAAATGGCAGTCTTCACTAAAGTTGCTTGCTGCTATGGAAAATGTAACACCTTCTTGTCCACAAAACCCTGATGCCCCATGGATTCTAAAAATAACACAGACCTCTTTACTCCATAAGAATAATAGAGATAAAGAGATCTTTGAGGTCGTCTCTTGTTCAACCACCACATTTTAGGAAGGAGATAATTTAAGAGTGAAGCAGAAAGCTGATTTATTTAAGGTCTTGTGGCAAGTGTAGGACAAAACTGGGACTAGAATTGGACCACCTAACCCCTAAGGGAGTGCTTTTCACACTGTTCCCATATTCCCATCCTTCCCCAAACTCCACTGCCTACACTTATGGAAAAGAGGGTCTTGGAACATTAAATTCCAGAGAGATATCAGTATAGATTTCTTTCTTCTATTGTCCACTTGCATTGAAACCTAAGTTCTTTTCTATCCTGACCATCTGGACACCATATGAAGCATATTTGGCACTTTAAAAAATAAAAAAAAAGCTGTGAGTGTGCCAAAAAAATTCAAGTAAGTGATCAACAATACATTTTACCTCGGATGATTCTAACTATTTATCTATTACTGAAGACTTAGGATGGGCCAGGTCCTGGGCTAAATGCTTTATGGGGATTGCTTCATTTACTGCTCACAAGAACCATATGATGCAGTCAATATTATTACCACTCTGACAGATGAGAAAATTGAGACTTAGCGAAGTTAAGTCAATTGCCTAAGGTCACACAAGTATGAAGTCTGAGAATCTAGTCATAAATGTTGGTAATCTTATCCCCAAGCCTGTGTGTAAGCCTTTTTCTACTTTGTGGCCATCACTGCCATCTGCACATCTATCACTGTCCCTAATTGTTTTTCTACTTCTTGCTTTAAAGATAATGAATGTGCTCAAGGTTTATTGGCCTGATGCTATTTCTTCCCTTATTTTATTTTATTTATTTAACAAACATTTATACAACAGTTAGGTGCCAGGCATTGTTCTAAGCAATCTATGTATTATCAGATATATATTCATTTAATCTTTACCACAACCCAATGAGTTAGGTAAAATTAATACTTCATTTGATAGACAAGGAAACTCAGGCATTTGTGTCACTTGCCCAAGGTCACACGGTTAGAAATGACAGACTCCGCCACAACAGTTGCATCACTTAATGTTACACTTTTTTTCTTTTCTTTCTTTTTTTTAAAGAAACTATTTTCAAAAGAAAACTTAAAGGAGAAATGTTTTGATGGAAGAAAGATTGGGTCATCCCAGATTCCTCTGCTCATATCCATTACCATGGTAACCTTTGGGGTGTGCCAAGGATTACAGTCTGAAAATCACTGCTTTAGAATGTGCTTGAATAATTTTTTTCTTTCCTACTTATTTCACATACTTATTACCTGTTCTTAACCCAAAGAAGTTGTGTTGCCACAAGCAATAACTTGCAGATGATTATGCAACCATTAAAAATGATAATTATAGGGACTATGTTATAACATAACATGGCAAGGTGGCTATAGTGTAATATTAGGTGGAAAAATGAACAGAAAATTGCATGCATTGTATGCTTATAGCCATATAAAAATCTATATGCCTATACATCTTGGAGTGGCTATGTTAGAGCAGTAGGATTATGGGTATTTTTTTCTTTTTAAAATTTCATCTGAAGCTTTTCTATCAACTAAATTAAAAACTCCAATAAAATACCAAAATCAAGAAATATTCCTGAGAAAAAACTCATTCTTTAACCAAAGGAAAGATTTAGTTGTAGGTGAACTATCAAAATAGTGATTCTTCTCCATTTTATGTTTGTGGGATATCTACCTCATAATGATCTGCTAGCATTTGGTAGATTATTTTAAGGGTATTGCTCTTAAAAGTTAATCAAGAGCCTGATCAAGTGAATTATGCCCATCTTCCATAAATATAATTTAACCATTAAAAGTACTATTTATGGTATGTTATGACATGGGAGCATGTTTACATTATGTGAAGAGCAAAAATATAATGTTTAAAAGGAAAGCAAAATATAATGTTACATATGTTGTATGATCACAGTTATATTTATGTATTTTTAAAAGGCAATATATAGAAACAATGCAGAACAGAAATATACCAGAATATTAAGATAGGTTGTGTTGGGGAGAAGGCTGTTGGATAATTTTTTCCCCTTCTTTTATTTTTCTATATTTTTCAAAAATTTTACAATAAACATGAATTATATTATAATGAAAAGCTATGAACTTCAGTTTTAAGAAGAACCAGGAACCTAAAGTAAAAAGCAAGAGAAGTCAGTGTTTTATTTGAGGAGTCTAAGAGTAGTGGAAGTTGTTCAGAATTTCATGGCCCATCTTTCCTTTCATGGGGGATGGGAGACCAGAGGAAATGGGAAAAAGATCATCCGGTCTAAATGCAGCCCTCAGATTTCTCAAAGCCACACAGGTAGCTGATGTTTTGGTCCCTGGGGTTGTAGACAAAAGTCAAGTTTCAAAAGAATATGCACCTTATGAAATTTTAAAACTATAGCAGGCTCTCTTCTCAAGGAAGCTATTTGTTTTTGTTTTTAAGTACAGTTCAACTTCGAAGATCTTACAAAAGAAAATATTATATCGATTGCATTTTTCATTTGAGACCAACAGAAACAATTCTGTTCAGGAACTACCTGCACCATCTTAGAACATCCCAAAACTGGCTGGTTATCAGAACAACCTGGGAAGCTTTTAAAAATAATAGATGCTTGGGCTCTTAGGAGATTATGACTCAGTGGACAAGGATTGCGGGTCTTCTCCAGTTCTTTTAAGCAAAGAACTGTAACCAGGCCAAAAAAATACCATCCTAGGGTAACCAACCATTCTGATTTTCCTGGTCCTGTCCTGATTTTACACTGAAAGTCCTACCTCCCAGGAAACTCCTTAGTCCTAGGAAAACAAGAACAGTTGGCCATCCTAAATCACCATCTCCAGACTCCTATCCTGGACATATACTTGAATCACTTTTAGTCATGGTGCTAACAAAGAGAAATGAAAACCAGAAATAATGGAGTAAAATCTTTGAAATGCACAAGTCGTCTCTTTGAGGAGCATTGTAACCTCAAAATGGTCACGTTGAAAAAGGAAAAACCACTTAGATTGTCGATCTTCCAACTTCCTAAATGTTTCTCTTTCCCCGTGAGCATTTTATTTAAGAGAATATGATAGGGATTCTTAGCTGTTATAACTCCATTCTAAAATGCTTCTTAGGAAAAGGCCAAAAGAATGACAATTTTACTCAAAAATGTAGGTCCGTCGTGGGTAAACAGCCATCGTGGGTAAACATTGCCTTTATTTTTGTTTCTTTTTTTTTTTTTGACTTTCCAATGGTAAGATAATAAACCCAAACATTAACAAGACAACTTTCTTTCAAAGTTGGGACTGGAATTAAAGTGTTTGGGTCACTTGTTCCATTCGTTGAAGTTGGAATGGGTAGGGTATCATTCTTGCATTTTATTACCTTCTTCATCCTTTGTTCAATAACAATATAGTTGGAGGGATGGAATAAAGAACTCTTCAGCATTAACAAACGGAGGAATGATGTTTGTTATTATTAGAGATTTATTCTATTATGAGGAGCACACATTGAGCCATGAGAAGTTACACAACTTGAAGCAAACCTCTTATAAATGTAGTGAAGAGTGACTTTTTGTCCTTTCTGCATCAAATCATAGTGTGGGGGCAAAAACTGACCAAATAGTTATTTTTCAATCATTGTCCCAAATAAAGCTATCCTATTTTCCCAGTAAAAACAAAACACTGTTATTTTTACCTTTCTCAACTCTGTGTTAAGAAGAAAGAAATTATATGGAAGATCTAAAAGATACGATTTCATAACAAGTCCTTTTGACATTCATCCCCAGTGCAGAATCTTGGGTAAAGTCGGCTTATAAAATTTTAATAGCTTTGGCTATGCTTTCAAGTGTCTTATTTACTTTAACAACAGGCTTCCTAACCAAGATTACAGAGCAAGTAATCTATTGTTAATCAGCCTGTCTTCCTCGCCGGGGCCAAGGAAAAGCAAGGGATTGTAATGCTTTGGAGAAACTGTGAGAAGTGAGCAGTGAGCAGGCAGCGTTGTGTAGCGGCCTAGCATACTGGCTCTGCAGGCAG
The DNA here is from genome assembly GCF_057802395.1 of Ceratotherium simum simum. Taxonomy (NCBI): domain Eukaryota; kingdom Metazoa; phylum Chordata; class Mammalia; order Perissodactyla; family Rhinocerotidae; genus Ceratotherium; species Ceratotherium simum. The sequence goes on from NC_141903.1 coordinate 29,606,235, forward strand.
AGTGGTTGTGTTCAGATCCAGGCTTTCCCTCTGACTAGCTCTGCAACCACAGGCAAAATATTTTAACTTTAAACCTCAGTCCCCATCTGCAAAATAAAGTAATATTACTGACACCCCAGAGCATTTTTGTGGCTTGAATGAAATAAGCAAACACCTAGCACAGTGTGAGCAGTGAGGTATGTGCTCAGTAAGCACTGGCCGCTAATGTAATTCTCTCTTCCTCATTCTCCATGCTCCAACCACATGGGATTTATTAGTTCCTAAAATGGGCCACATGTTTGATTTCAACCGTACGCCTTCACAGATGTCATTCCACCCACAGGAAGCTCCCCTAGCCCTTCATGTTACTAAATCTCATCATCTTTGGAGTCTCAGTTCTTCAGGGAGGCCTTCCCCAGTTACCTAAACCATAGGCTGGTCATAACGTCTTCCTGAACTTTCCCTTTATTTGTCAGAACTGGCATATAATAAGCACTTAACAAATGATAATTATTTACTAACATCATTCTTATTTAGAAACTTAATGTCATAAATCAAATAAATAGGGGGAAAGACAGCTTTACAAAATAATGGCATTTATAGCCAATGGATTTTCCCACCTCTTATTTCCAGTAACCAGGTTACAGCAGAGTGTATCATGTAGTATTTGCCAAATTTCACTAATTCTTATACTATCGTAGTTTTGCCATATCTGTACTATATCCATACTGTTTGCCAAAAATTTTCTTTATATTGGTTCACTTTTTTGTTAGGTAATTTGTTTTGAGGAAATATTAAATCATGACCTTTAATGAGAAACCAGTCATTGGTAACCACTAATCTATTTCATCTCTCTCCTTTTCCATATCAGGAAACTGAGGCCTAGAGAAGGAAAGGAACTTTCCCATAGTCATTAATCAAGTATATATCAATGGCAATAAATCAGATATCCTACTTCTCAGCCCACATTCTTTGTGTATTCCACACTGCCTCATTTGAGCTTCATTCCAGACGGCACCTGTTTTAGTTTGCTTGACACATTTGGAAGGGACTGACAGAATAATCCATACTTATTTTTGATAATTTATAAAGCTAACTAAGGAACTACACCAGTGGTAGTTGTTTCTAACAGAAAATGATGCCCTAATTTGAAGAAGTAATTTATGTTTCAGAAATTATGACAGACCAGTGACCTTCTTTCCTGTCTTAAGATTCACTCTAATAGCTTCTATCTACTTTACTAACAAGTAAAAACAATAAAGTTAATTAGAACAAATTTTATCATCACAAAAATGGTATTGTAATGGAAAAGCTGCTTCCTCTTTATAAACAGCTTTATTGAGATTAATTAACATATCATACAATTAAAATGTACAGTTCAATGTTTTTAGTATATTCACAGGTTGTGCAACCATCACCACAATATAATTTTAAAAGATTTTCCTCTAAAGAAACTGGTATCCATTACCAGACAATCCCTATTCCCCCTCCTTCCCACTCCTCAGTCCCCTCAGCACTAAGTAATCACTAATCTACTTAACCTACTTTCTGTCTCTATGGATCTGCCTATCCTGGACAGTTCATGTAAGTGGAATCATACAACACAGTCTTTTGAGACTAGCTTCTTTCTCTTAGCATAATGTTTTCAAGGTTAATCATGTTGTAGCATGTATAAGAACCCCATTCCTTTTTATAGCTGAATAATATTCCATTATATGAACATACATTCATTAGTTGATGGACATTTGGGTTGCTTCCACTTTATGGCTATTATGAATAATTGCTGCTATGAATATTCATGTAGAAGTTTTTGTGTGGATGTATGTTTTCATTTCTCTTGCATATTTACACCTAGCAGTGGAATTGCTGGATCATGTGGTAAGTCTATGTAAAGCTGCTGTTTTGCCTACCTAAAATTCTTGACTCCTCTATCTAGTACCAGTCCTTCCTGGCTCCTTCCATTTTGCTGTGTAATTTCTCCCTCTTTGGCCATAGTCTTGATGGAACTGTCAATCAACTCATCAGGACCTTCCCTGGCTAAGGGGTGAGCATGTGATCTAAGTCCTACCAATCAGATGCCCTCTCCCTGGAATTTGATTCCTCGGCAGAGGGACAGAGAGGCTGAAAGGAGTAGGAACTCATTCATTACTGTCCATTCGTCTTTTTTTTTTGTTTTTTTTTTTTTTTTGATGAGGAAGATCAGCCCTGAGCTAACATCCATGCTAATCCTCCTCTTTTTGCTGAGGAAGACCGGCTCTGAGCTAACATCTATTGCCAATCCTCCTCCTTTTTTTAAATTTTTCCCCAAAGCCCCAGTAGATAGTTGTATGTCATAGTTGCACATCCTTCTAGTTGCTGTATGTGGGACGCGGCCTCAGCATGGCCAGAGAAGCGGTGTGTCGGTGCACGCCCAGGATCCGAACCCGGGCTGCCAGTAGCGGAGCGTGCGCACTTAACCACTAAGCCATGGGGCCGGCCCTCCATTCATCTTCTACCATCTACGTCTTAGAACTACACTTATACTTTAACTTTTTCTACAAGTATTGAATTTTCTCATATCCTTACAATAAATTCTCTGATTTTGTTTTTTTCTTAAGCAGGTCAAAGGTAGCTTTGCTGCTTGCAACCACCTTTAGCCACATCTTGAACACTTTCTTTGGATAAAGAGAAATGTATACCTATTCATTACCCCAAACTGCTCTTCCTGTTGATGCTATAATTTGGTCAACTCATATCTTTCCCCAGACTCCAGTCTATTATCCAAGAGGGAAAGGGAAAACGCTCTCCATTATACGCCCTGATCCCGAAAACGAGGAATTTGAACAAGTCCCTGAATTCACCCTGTGTCCCAAAGACAAAGATGCAAATGCCAGAGCCACCAACAATGGTTCTTCTTTTTTGGTCAAGTTATAATATGAGGCTTTCAGAGAAGCATGGTCCCTACTCTTCATGTATATAAAAAGGATGCAGTTAAAACAAATTAAAGGATTGCATGTCTTCATCCTCTATTAATCCACAGACCCACAGAAGGGTGCTTCAAACCCAGAGATGATGTCCTAAACACTCTTCTTTCCGGCTGTGAAAGACAAAATGCACAGGACAATTAAAGAGAGGATTTTTTTCAGACTATGGCAATAAGGTAAATGTTCACTAATGAAGAACATCTTAAAGAAAAGGGGGAGGACCTGTGGTTTTATGGAGGGAAGTAGACAAGAGAATCCTGAGGCAAAGAGGAGGAGGGTCTTAACTGAGTCATATGGGACCAGCGGTCCTTTGTGGTTAGCTCCTTCCTAAACAGTAAAGCTTGGGGAACAAAGTTCAATGTAGTCCCTTCTTTCCTTCTTTCTTCATCTTCTTTCCTACCCTCTTTCTTTCTGCTTTCCATATTTTTGTTCATTCAGAAAACATATATTCAGTATCTGCTTATATGCTGGGACCAGGGCTCTGGGCTTAAGATAGAGGATCCCACTGTTAAGTTCCTTGTGAAAGGAAACAAAGCTTAGAAGGTGTCTTGACCTGTGTAGGCCGAGGGAGCACTTGGTTTTGAGGTAGGCTTCCTCTTACTGCCTCTTTCTTATCATTCCCATTCCCATGTCATCTCCCCTCTCTTGGTCTCTGTGCCTTGGATCAAGATGTGCCTCTGTCTGGATAGCACTTCTACATTTTCCTACTACCTCCCAGGTCAGTCAAAATGCTTTTTTCTCCAAAGAATTTTTCTAGATTTCAAATGTAGTACATGAGATGGCTTCAGGAGTCATTAATGGTCCCTACCAAGCCCCATGACATTTCAATAGAGATGGTCTACTTTTCTTTAATTTTACGTAAAGTGGTATCTAAAATCAGCTTCAAGATAGCCTCCAGTCCTCTCTTGCAACTAGATTACCTCACCTAAATGCCTCATATAGAAATTCTAATAGGTTCCCAGAGCTGAATGAGTCTCTTCTTCCCTTATTTGTAATCTTTAACAATCTGCCTTATTGAAATTGTTGATAAATGTCTGCTCTGGTAGTTTATAAGACATTTTTTATTCATATGTCTATCTGCCAAAATGCTTTTTATACCCATCAGGTGTAAATCTTTCTGGGTTTGTGAAATCAGAGTGAGTTGTAAGTATTACAGGGAAAAATTTTTGCTTCAGTGGAAAACTATGCATTGTTTATAGCACTTCCTCCCAGTGTTATCTTACCCTGATTCTATGGGAGCTCCAATTCTGTAAGCCATAAATGACTGATAGCAATGTGAAATAATTCTTGTCTATAGACGTGCAAATGCTATTCAGTGAAGGTCCAACTGACTTCCATCTCCCATTATGGAAGAGTTCCAGTTTTGCCTCCATTTCACATTTGTTTCAATGTTCCTGATCTATAAATGTATCTTAATTTTTCTTTTTTTAGTTGTTTTAACACCTCTCTAGTTTCCTCATTAATGAATTAATAAAATCTTTGGCATGTGTTCATTTATAGCTATATGAGAGTCATGATTTTCCCTATTTTTGAAAATTTTATTTTAATGGGATTGAATTGCATTAAAGTGCTCAGCTCATCGAGGTGCATGGAGGAAATTTCTAATAGGCATGAGTTCAGGGGAAATAGAGTGTAGTTGCTAAGAGCACAGTATTTGCAGTCAGATTTCCTGGGTTCAAGATCTACCACTTTTTCTCCCCTAAGCTCTGTGACCTTGGGCATGCTACTTAACCTCTTGGTGCCTCAGTGGGGATAATAGAACTTATTTTATAGGGTTGTTGTAAGGATTACATGAGCTCATCAAACAATGTGTGGCATATAGTAAAAGATCAATAAATACCAGCTATTAATATTATTTAATAAGGAGACATGTAAGTAAATTCTGGGCCCCACTAAATCTTAGCAGGTTAAAAACAGAAAGCAAAATTTTACCAATCACATGTCTCAAGTATTCACAGCCACGGTTCCGTTTATAGGAGGACAAGTTGAGATGATAAAAAGAGGTAGAATCAAGCTCACTTGAGGTATTATACCATAATCTTCACCCACTTTGCAAATAAAGCATTAAAATGGATTTTCAAACCAAGGCTTCTTGATTGACAGACAATGGACCCTTCCTGTTTCTATCTCTCTCACTTTTAGACACCACGCTCCACACCCTCCCTTTCCCAGGATTTTTTATAAATCTCCCCTCTGACTCAAAATAGAAAGTGGGGCTGAGGCACAATTATCAGGGTCATTTCTGTCTCAAGAGATCTATTTTCAAGGTATCAATTTACAATCCCCTTCTAGCCAATTCCTAGTAAAGTATTTTCTGAGACATTTTTGGGTCCTTCATGACCTTACATTTTACCATCTCCCTTTTTGGCCAGATGATAGCAAAGCTCCTTCAAGGGTATCTCTGGTTGGGTGTCTGGGAGATAAAGATAAAAAAGAGGACGAACAACCCAGAAACAGAAGAGGTAAAAAAAAAGGGAGTGTCAGACTGACCTGGGAAGCCAGATCAGGACGTGCAGCCTTTATCTGTACACACGTGGCAGCTTGTGAAATAAACTCAGGAGGAAGAATTTTATCTCAAGGAAATGATCACAGTGCTTTAGTGGGTTTTTTTTTAGGGGGAAAAGGTTTTTTTTTTTGCTACTTTTGTTTTGTCTATATCAGAATAAATAAAAAAAAAAAAGGTATTGATGCATAGGTTTGCTTTGAATTGCCTGTGCCCATTTCCATAAGTAAAAGATGAAAACCATATTTATTTTTGTCTCATAGTGTCATGTTTCTTAATTATGAATTCATGGACCCTTAAGAGGTCAAGAGAGGTAAATATTTGAAGCATATATATCTTAATAAATTCTTCTAGGGGCCTTACTTTTGTTAGTTACTTAAAAGGGCTCAGGATTAACCCAAATTTAAGACTCACCACTTTAGAGGATTTTTAAAAAATGGAATGATTTTATCATTTCTTCCAGTCAGTAAGCAATAGGGACATGCAAGTAAGGAAGGGATTTTGCCTCAGCCTTTGTTCCATCTCACCTCCAAGGCCAGCACTTGACATAAGAGAGTGTAATTCAGGGAGGAAGAGATTGCAAGGAGCCACAGAGTACGTGATCATTGCAATTTCACACGACAACAAGAACACTTTTCAAAAATCTTGTCCATTCAGTGCCATAAAAAATAAAGAGAAATGGGCTCATCTTTCATTTGGGGAAGTAAGCCTTCAAGGTCAGTTGGTTAAGTGATGTGGACCAAGTTCGTTCAAGTGTTGATAATGTTCTGATTATTTAGAATGTTTGGAGGGATTTGTTCTCTGAGGAGGCTGAAAAGTCATCACATTAAGGCTATCAATGACTCATCGAAAAGGTCAGGGGGAGGAAACTATTCCCTGCCCCACCAGTACAGCATAAATGGTTGAATTCATTCTCCCAGCTGTCAATTTGCTTCCGAAATGCTCTACACTGGATAAAGCAGAGGGGGCTAGGGCAAGGGGGAGTCCATTTACAGTACAGTTTGGTTCGCCAGTAGACAGCACAGCCATATTTTAAAATTATTAAATATTGTATTTAGCAAGGCTTAAAAAAGGAGGTTGCTTCTGACCAAGGAGCTTCATATTTAGGAATTGTTTACTCTGAACAACTCCATAGAATCTCTAGGGGACATCATTAGTTTTAAAAAGTTCTCCAAATGATTCTAATGTGCAACTGGAATTGAAAAATCATTGGTTAGAGTCAGAAAAATCTGGATTTTTAACACCATTTTCCTAAAATCCCTTCAGACTCAAAGCCTGTTTCCTTATCCATAAAGTGGGGACATGCAACAAATATTATATTAGGCTTCAATAAGTACAAGAAAAGAGAAAAAGAAGGGCACACTCTTAAAAATTATATGTTAATCCTTTTCCAGCCTACAATAGACACTCTCCCTCACAGAGTTATAAAAGTGACAAATGTCTCATTACCATATTCAAATGTAATGAATTTAAAATAAGTGGGTTTTTTAAGATGATTAATTCTGACCAAGCATTTTTTCCTCTTTGCTGAGTGAGTAATAATAATTAATTTACAGTAAGCAGGTGATTCATATTCTCCTCACACTCAGAGATTTCCTGGTTAGAACTAGTGCGGAAGACCAAGCCATCTTGGCTGGCTGCCTATTCATCGGTGGGATTATTCTTCTTTACAAACAGACCCAGCCACAGAAAGATGAATTCATGCCCAGCTGAGACAATTGTCCTTATTCCCATCCATCTTCTGAGAATGTTCCCCAATCCCTGCCACATGTCTTATTTCTCCTCTTGTAATGATACAAGCATCCATTTTTGACTGCTTTCTCTGCACCAGTCAATTTTTGCTAATTATTTTACATATATTATTGCATTTAACCCTCACAACACCTTTGTGAATGAGGTATATTATGTCCATTTTACAGATGAGGAAATAGGCTTAGAGAGATTAAAAACTTGACCGAGAGCACAGAGCTAATATTTAACACCTGGGTTTGAATTCAAGCCTGTCTGGCTCTTAACCATTACACTAAATTCCTTCTTGGCCCACCCGGATTCTGCACTTTGTTCTAGCTCAAATCAGAGAGCAAATGAAGCATCCACCTAGGAAAACCTAAATTTAGCATTTCTATTACTATAATAGATAACGTTTATTGAAGGCTCACCAGGCACCAGATACTTTATAAGCTGCCGTCTTTCCTTTGAATCACCTCTTCTAGACTTTCCACGTATATTTTTAATTTTTAAACTAATGAAATATTTTACATGTTGAAAATTATATATATGTACTGAAGGGGTTCAGAACAGGCCTCCCCAAAATATTCTACTTGTGCCACTTTGGCACGTGGAATATTTTGATCAAAAGGCAATTGACACCCTGAGGGCTCAATAGAAACTTTTACCTCTTTCTTAAGGAACTTAAATTGGAGGCCTTGCCCGTAATAAGAGTTATTACCAAAAATATATTTTTATGACATATCTGTATGTTGGGCAAACCTCTAATTACTGAACATCTGCTTTTCTTGTCATCCTGTGAATTACCCTTTTCCCCTCTGAAGCCTCTGGCCTCTATCCCATTCCTTAGCTTAAGATGGCATATATATCTCATTTTACCTTTTTGTCTCTGAATTTCTCATGTATGTGGAGTTCCTGTACGTACGCGATTAAATTTTATTTTCTCCTGTTAATCTGTCTCACGTCAATTTAATTCTTAGACAGCCAGAAGAACCAAGAAGTGTAGAGGAAAATTTCTTCCTCCCCAACAGTACTTACATACATACGGCACGTTTACTCACTTCATTTCTCACACTCTTTGCTCCTCCCCCTCTGCTCATAGGAAACTGTTTTCATTTCAAAGAACCAGCCAAGCTATCTCTTGCCTTTGTTCTTTTGTATATAATCTTCTTCTGCAGCATACTCCTTCAACACCACTTTCCTTATCCATACTTATTCTTTAGAACTCAGTTTCCCTTACCTGCTAAAGATGACCTTATGTGCCCCATGTCTGAGCTAGTCCTTTTGGTAGCATTTAGGCTATATGTTCATTTGTAATTTATTTGTCTCTCTCAAATGTTGGGAGCTCCTGTACCACAATGATTGATTCATCAGCTGTGCATAGCAAAGTGCCCACATATGGTAGACCCATAGGAGGTTTTTTTTAAATAAGGGAATTAATTCCAATTTATGTAATCCACACTAAGCCACATAGGCTGCAGCTCAGGTCATATTTCAAATCCCTGCATTGCCAGCCTTTGTGAAGTGGAACCAAAAGCTATTTGGTACAAAGTAGCAGGAACATGTTGAACTATTTTACTTGGTCAATGACTTTCTCTTTTTCTTTTCCAATGGTTAGCTTTTCCTGGGCCATTCTCAAATTTGTCTTTTGACAGACATAGAAACATTAGCTAAAATCAGTTTGCTTCAGATTTAGAAACAGGAATAGGGAGCAATTAGTTTAATTAAGTTGCTAACCTCAATCCAGATTTTTGGTCCTTCTTCACACACGGGACACAATTTCAACTCTTTGCAATTAATGTTAAAATTCAAAGCAGAATGTTTTGGCTTAAAAAACAATAAAACCCAAACAAGATGCTATACCACAGGGTGCAACGTCTCTTTGCTGACTGTGAAACTATAAGTCTTTGCTTCCCAATAGAGGGTCAAAGTGCACTCTTCAAAGAAGAAAAAATCTAGAACCAGTCAGAGCATCCTAATGTAAATAGAAAAAATTCCAAGTTGTATATTTGCAATCAAAACGAGGCTATCGCCATTTACAATGGAGAATCCTGGGAGTTCTAAGGACTTGCTCTTTGAAGGATCCATGAGGTCCCAAACTGCATTCAGGTGTGTGAACTGCATGTGAAAAGACCTGTGGGACGTGGTGCTGAAAGAACAGTTCCCTCCGAAGCTTTTTCACCTATGCCAGGAGTGAGACCTGGGACTTTTCTCCAAGTTAGGAAGCATCAGCAATGCATAACAGAAAAAGAATGTCAATAGAGATGGTCTCAGATTAGAGACACCAAAGAATACTATTTCTCAGAATGTGCCCTGACTGAGAGCCACATGCAACAGAAGTCCCTGGGAGATGCATCTTAACCTTCAGATTTCTTGAATATGTTCAGACACTTGATATCTATGGTCAAACTGCCCTCTAAAAATGCTGCACCTATAAACACTCCCAGAAGCGATGAGAGCCTATTTACTACACATTCACCAACCTGAACACTCTATAGATCAAGCATTGGCAAACTTTTGCTATAAAGGACCAGGCAGCAAATATTTTGCGTTTTGTGGACCATCCAGTATCTGGTGCAATTGTTCAGCTCTGCAGTTCCAGTGTGAAAACAGCCATAGGCAATACAAACAAATAAGTATGACCATCTTCCAATAAAACTTTATTTATGGACATTGAAAATTGAGTCAATAATTTTCAAGTCATGAAATGTTTTCTCATATGTTTTCCAATTATTTATTTTTTATTGAGATAAAAAAATCACATGACATAAAATTCACTATTTTAACCATTTTAAAGTGTACAATTCAGTGGGTTTTAGTATATTCACAATGTTGTGCAACCATGACCATCCCGTAATTCCTTTTTTTTTAAATTGAGGTATAATTGACCTATAACATTATATTAGTTTCAGATCTACAACATAATGATTCGATATTTGTATACACTACAACATGATCAACACAATAAGTCTAGTTAACATCCATCACCATACATAGTTACAAAATTTTTTTCTTGTGATGAAGACCTTTAAGATCTAGCTTCTTAGCTTTTTTCAACTATTTAAAAATGTAAAAAACATTCATAGCTTGTGTGCTACAGAAAAGTAGACATTGTGCTGGAAATGGCCCGTGGGCTATAATTTGCTGAGCACTAGGATAGATGCCACTAATTCAGTTGTAGTAGTTGCAGAAATCGCTTTTGGACTAGCACTTAACTTTCACAACATGTACAAAAGGTAAAACTCCCAAACTTTCCCCTGTGCACTTGCATCTTTCCCTCTTAAAAAGATGTAGGAATAGGGCCAGCCCGGCGGCGGAAGCGGTTAAGTGCACGCGCTCCGCTGCGGCAGCCTGGGGTTCGCCGGGTCAGATCCTGGGTGCGCACTGACGCACTGCTTGTGGAGCCATGCTGTGGTGGCGTCCCATATGACATAGAAGAAGATGGGCACGGATGTTAGCTCATAGCCAATCTTCCTCAGCAAAAAAAGCGGAGGATTGGCATCAGATGTCAGCTCAGGGCTGCTCTTTCTCACCAAAAAAGAAAAGTAAGAAGAGAAGAAACTTCTATTTCAACTCAATGGAAAATGCCCAGCAAAGGTCTCTCTTATAGAGGAGCTGGGAGACTTAGTCATGTGAACATAAATGAAGTTCTCAAGTCTCCAACTTTAGACCACTTCTGAGCCTCATCATGAGAACTTCTGAGATCAATCATCTCGAGTTGAACAGGGGCTGCTGAGGCTGCAGTAGGAGCGGTTGATGAAGCTTGCATGGCTAGGAGAATCATCTCATTGTGACCACACGAGGCAAGAGTCTGCCACTGTTCTGGTTCATGATATTTGGCTTCTCTGGCTTAAATATTTGGGCGGGGGGGTCTTGTCCAACTAATAACTCATCAAAATTTTGCCTAAGAATTGCTCCCTAAATTTCATATAAATTTCCACATTATATATATACATTTCTACAACTATTATCATTTGATCCTTACAGCAATCTTGCTTGATCCTATAGCAACTTTGTAAAACATAGATAAGTTTATTCAGTTTATTGTCCCATTGTGCAAATTGTAAAGATTCAGAGGACTGGAGTGGCCTGCCTGAGACCCCTCTGCTAGTAACTGATGCTGCCTGAACTAGAATCCGGATCCCCTGATGTGCTCTTCCCATGGCTCCATAAGGACTGTCAAAAAATCCCACTCAATGAAAAGGCAAAGCATTTTATTTAATTCGATGTATATTTTATTGCATATTACCAGGCACTGTACCATTGTTTTGTGCATTTGTGCTGATACCCTGAATATTATATAGTAAAATTCTTTTATTGAAATATAATTTTGAATCATATGATCATACCCATATCCATATAGCCATCCTCAAATATTGTAAATGTAGGTATTTTGATAAGTAAATTCTTAAGTAGTAAGTGCTAAGCAGTGGAGGGAGTTGTAAAGACATATAAGAAATGGCTGGGCTGGCCCACTCTTCAACAACTTTCCTACGGTATAAGAGCATCAATATGGAATCTTCACCTATTAAAGACTCTGACATATGTCTCTTTGTGACAAGCAGACTTCTAAGATGGCCCCCAACAGTCCCACTACCCCAGTTATATACACTTTCTCCCAGTTATTCAATCAAACATTAATCTAGGGGCTGGCCCCGTGGTGTAGTGGTTAGGTGCGCGCACTCTGCTGCTGGAGGCGGGGTTCGGATCCCGGGCGCGCACCGATGCACTGCTTGTCAGGCCATGCTGTGGCGGCATCCCATATAAAGTGGAGGAAGATGGGCACAGATGTTAGCCCAGGGCCGGTCTTTCTCAGCAAAAAAGGAGGAGGATTGGCATGGATGTTAGCTCAGGCCTGATCTTTCTCACACACACACACAAAAAACCCATTAATCTAGGTGCTGCTCTGAAAAAATTTTGCAGATGTAATTAAGACCCTTAATCAATTGATTTTAAGTCAGGGAGATTATCCTGGGTGGGTCCTACCTAATCAGGTGAGACCTGAAAAGAAGTCAGAGACTGAAAGCATCAGAGATTTTCCTGCTGATCTTGAAGTAGCAAACAGCCAAGTTGTGAACTGCCTATGAAGGGGGTCACATGGCAAGGACTAGAAGGTGGCACCAGGAGCTGAATGTGGTCCCTGGCTGAGAGTCAGCAAGAAAACGGCTGGCAGTCTTGCAACTGCAAAGAACTGAATTCTGCCACCAACCACTGAGCTTGGAAGAGGACCCCAAGACTGAGACGAGATCTCAGCCTTGTCTGACACCTTGAGTTCAGCTTGGTGAGATCTGAGCAGAGGACCCAGCTAACCTGTATCCACATTCCTGATCCGTGGAAACTGAGATGATAAATTTGTGTTGTTTCAAGTTGTTAAATTTGTGATAATTTGTTATGTAGCAATAGAAAATTAATACACTGTCATACAGAGAGAATTAAAACCTTTCTTCAGGTGCCTATATATATTATTTAATCTTGTATTTCACACCCTACCCCACCCCCCAGTAAGACAGAAATCTGCTTATCTCATCAGTGACAGCTCTAAGTGTTCAGCTCTGCTGTTGAATCACTGGTTTTCCAACAACTCTTCTTCATCTGCAGCCCTTGACAAAAAGAGATCAACTCTCAACAACACTGCAAGCTCATTTAGAAACTCTCCTTTTCCATGGTGAAAATTTGCCTCCCAATTCTAAACTCTTTTCCAATTCTCCTTGCGTTACACATTGAGATTTAGCACTCCAGCGTTCTCTTCACCTCCCAAACCCACTCAGCAAGGGATGGGAAATCCATATACTGATATCTGGAGGTGTGATGACTGTCAGGAGAATTTGTACCTACAAAAGCATTGAATTCAGTCTTAAGTTATAGAACAGAACTCCTAGAAATGATTTAAGGCAGCAGTATGAGGACAGGAGGAATTTGGGCAGAGGGCAGATGCAGAAGTGATTGTCAACATCGAAAATCAAGCCTAGGACCTCATGGCTGTAGGTAAGGTTAGTACTGCAGAGTGGGCATGACCCAGCGTATACTTAGTTTCCAACTCAAAGTTTCTTGCCTCTCGTTCAGGGTCTCCCACATTCCAGTCCGGTCCAGTCTTCTTGGTCTTATCCATTACTACCCTACAAGCATTGTGTTCTCCTGCCAAGCAGGATTGCTCACTATTCTCCCCCATTTCTCACTCTGCCAGAAATGACCTCACCCATCTTCCTGTCAAAATGCCACTCACCCTGCATGACATGTGGTTTGCTTTTCACAAGGCCTTGACTGAGCTGTAGTTCACTTTTCCTCTTGTGACTTATTACAGTCTGAGCAACATTATATTTGAATATTTGTCTTATCTTCTGTATTGTAAACTCCCACAACACCTTGAATATTCCCTGGCACAAAATGAGTACTCAATAAATATGTAATGAATTGAATTGATTAAACAGACTATTTCCCTTTTGTTACTCCAGCAGAGTTCTCCTCTCTCCTTAGCTGAAGGAGAGTAAACTTGGCTCAGATATTGTCTCTTCTGCATTTGAATTATTTTAGAACAACAAACAGAACTGGTCTTTGGACACACACACAAGAAAAGGGATGAGTAAGGCTAATTTGAAAATTCACAGTTATTTTTTTCCCAAGGACAAATTTCAAAGTGTTTTCTTAGACATTATTCAATGTCTTCAAAGGTAAAAAAACAAGCAAACTTGATTTCTGTATCATCAGATATAGTAGAATTTTGGGAAGAGTACTTAAAGATTTACAGAAATAGTTATATTTCTAATAAAATTGGATCTGCCTTCCCCATGGGAAGTTTTCATTTATGCCTTGTCCTGAATTAAAGATTTATCAGGATCCAGATGTAAAAAGCACTGGTTGTAAAAATCCAAATAGTGAAATTAATCATCATTATATGACTTATGATTGTATTTTAATTACTGATTATTGAATTTTTAAATAAGTAATTATGGACTTGCCAGCAAATGTCAAAAATTATACCCATAACAATGAATAACTCAGCTAACAATATTATATCCTGATTGTATTTTGTTACAAGGGTAATTGCCAAGGTCTGCATCTAGCAGATTTACCACAATACTATAGATAGATTATAAATCCTATCCATGTCTTAAGTCACTCAAATTTTTTAGTTTGATAATTAATTTTTCATTAAAATTAAGCCATAAAAATAAATTATTATATTAAAAATAAAATACTTCCCCAGATAATTAATCTACTATAATTTTTGCATAGTATTTAATCTCAGATTTTCTTTTGAAAATGTTCCTAATTTACTTATTTAATAAATGTATGGTTTTGAGAATTTTAGATTAGTCTATCTTGATATGCTCTAGTTATTCCTAAAACTGATCAATCTTATTGCAAAAGACTGCAATATATATTTTTGTAGGTGTAAATTTAATAGCTGAAAAATCCTTGCTGATGCAACTAATGATTTTATAGTATATTGTTTGAGCATATAGTCAAGTTAATATTTTTTATAAGAAATAAATACTTTAGCAAGTTAACTTTGTACTTTAAATGTTACAATTCCTAGTGATCAGCAAACATTAAGAATTACTAAATAAGTTATTTGACATCATATATTCAAAACTGAGTAAACTTGGGGGCCAGTTAGTGGCTAATTCAGCGTGCTCCACTTTGGCGGCCTGGGTTTGGTTCCCAGGCACGGACCCACACTGCTCTGTTAGCGGCCATGCTATGCTGGCGGCCCACATACTAAAAAATAGAGGAAGGTTGACACAGATGTTAGCTCAGGGTCAATCTTCCTCAGCAAAAAAAAAAAAACAAAAAAAACAAAACACTGAGTAAATTTTAATGTGAGCTCTGCTTTAAAATATCAGTCTTTACAAACATTTGTCTGTTATCTTATTATTATTAGTGTATTTTTATACACTAGTTTCACATGTACACCTGACTATATCTTTGGTCTAGGATACCTTTAGGGGACAAATGTCTAAGAGTTTTAGGAATGGAATAGAAGATAATCTGACTTTGTTTCCCAAAATATGTTTTTCAGTTTGATTATATCTAAGACTGATTAGTAATTGTTAGCTACATACTACATGCAAATCTGGCTACCATTAAAAAACAAAAATTCCAGGTAACATTAATGCAACATGTGTTTATTGTTTACCTGTTGGGGCTAGGCACTGAAGAAAATAAAACAATAACATTTGTAGGAAAGTTGGTATGCAACACCTCGTTTTTTTCAACACCACAGTTTTTTATTTCCATTTTGTTGATGAGGGAACAGAAATAGAGAATTTACGTAATTCCCCCAACAAATTCACTCAACCAGTGGTGGACCCACAATTATAGTCTAGATTTTGTGACTTCAAATTCCATGACTTTCTCAAATGTATCACACTCCACATAAATACTTTGCTATTTCTTAATAAGAAATGGAAATTGGGGTTATATGATTAAAGCTAATTGTTTCCCTTTTTTTCTTTCTGTTTCCAATATAAATCACTATAAAATCTTGAAATGTGGAAGGAATCCTGTTTTCTATCCATTCATCTTAATTATGAAAGATCTGGAGGAATAAGGCATTCCAGGGAGCTTCCTAAACAAGGAGTTATTTATTAACAGAAAAATGAAATCAGAAAATAGCATTGGGATAAGAAGGCATTACCAACGCATTCGTGTTTTCTGCATCTATACATAACCATACAATTCTCAATGAAAGAATTATTCACCATGTTTCCATTTTTTTCTCCCATATTTCCCATATCTGTCATTCATATCCTTGCCTATTAGCTATTTATATTACAGCCAGGATGTGCCCTAGTCTTGTGGAGCCAGCAAATTTCTGTCTGGAAAGAAAGAGCTTCTCTTTTCAGATTGTCATTTTATTTGACTACCTTTCTTTGTGCATTACTCAGGTTAGGCTTGAGGGAAAACTGAAATAAAGTCATCTTTTTAAATGGTAAATGTAAGTTACATGTCCAGGTTCCTTGAGCCACTCCTGTTATGATAATAACCAAGTATTCCCAATAAGAGCAAAATGGTTGGTTTCTGAGCCTGTCTCTAACATAGTCAGTACTGCCTGATACAGAAACCCAGCGTTCTGAAGACACGCCCCTTCTGTTACAGTTTTAGTTGAACTTCTTTTACCCTGACCCGTGAGTTATGATTACCTTTGCTTTAGCAGGAGATACCCTCACATTATTGCTGCAAGTCTTAGCTTTCCAGGAGTGGGGGGCTTCTGTCTGTCATTCCTGACCAATGGTTACTCTTAAAAGCAAATAATTAAACTACGACAGTAATTTATTTGGTAAGAAAAAAAGTTAAAGCATCAGTTTCCAAAAGATAGCAGACTCTAGGAGAATATGAGAGATTAATATAGGTTAGTGGTTCTTTTTCAGTGAGAGGAAGAGAAAGAGAACAGGTAAGAGATACACAGGGCACTTCAATTCTATTATGTTTTATTGCTTAAAAATGTATAACTAAAATATGATGCAAAGTTAGCATTTAGAAACTCTAGACAATGAGTACATGGGAGTTTGCTAAACGACCCTCTGCTTTTCTGTAGTTTTGAAATTTTCTTTGAAAAGGAAGGAAGGGAGGGAGGGAGGGAGGAAGAGAGAGACAAAGGATTCATTACTGTTACATTTTTCTTTGAATGGCAAAAGGTAAGAGAGAATTATTTTTATTTTAAATAATCAGAATGAGACTGTGATAATAATAATGTAAAACCAATGAAATTCTTTAGTAAATGCACAAAAAACAGGACAAGTAACTGGAAAAATAACAGAATAAGTAGATTTTTTTAAAACCATGGAAACATATTGTGAACCATTGTGGCTAGTAAAGATGTTGAACGGGTTATAGGGTTTTTATTTGTTTGTTTTTTTCTGTTACATCCTGTAACTCGATTTATTGTCTGGCCCCTACCTAGAGATTTTCCTTTAGGAGATTAAGTTGCACCTGTGAACATGCATCAGGGAAACTAGAGCGTTAGAACATTTGAAGTGGATATCTGTTTCATCATGTTGGTCAGCAACTACTTAACCTTTGTCACCTTCCCACTTAGGGCAAAAGGAAATTCAGGGATTGGAATTGGCTTTTGAACATTTGAGAGAAGTCATGTCAAAGAGAGATGCTTGGTGTATGAATCTGGGAAGGAAACCCCAACAACTCCGTGCTAGGAAGGTGATTATGTCGTGTCTTATTAACTAATCCTTTGGTGGAAAGGATTTGCCTCGAGGACATTTATAAGCCCTCATTTCACGCCCTCCTCGTAATGAGCATTTTCTCACTCAGCTGTCCAACTGCTGAGATGCTTTGCATGAGGTGACAACTTGACTCTGATGAGGAGTCTAATTTTCTTTTCTTTTTCTTTTTCATTTTAGATAATAGATCCTCATAACAGAGTAGGGAGATAACAGCTCGGTTCAATAAATCTCCATCAGCAATTTTCACCATGCTCAATAAATGTATTTTAACCTAAAATAACATCCTGGACATACGTTTAAAGATAACATTCTTTATGATTAGAAAAGTAACTCACATTTATTATGAAGATTTTGGAAAATATAGAAATGCATGAAAGAAGAAATTAAAAGTTACTCATAATCCTACAACTCACTCTCTATTAATATTCTTTTCTCTCTCTCTCTTTTTTTTTTTTGTGAGGAAGATCAGCCCTGAGCTAACATCCATGCCAATCCTCCTCTATTTGCTGAGGAAGACTGGCCCTGAGCTATCATCCGGCCGATCTTCCTCCACTTTACGTGGGACGCCACCACAGCATGGCCTGACAAGCGTGCGTTGGTGCCCGCCCACGATCCGGACCCAGGCCACCAGCAGTGAAGTGCGTACACTTAACCGCTATGCCACGGGGCTGGACCCTCTATTAATATTTTTATACATATTCCTGGCCCCCCACATATATACATATATTCGTAAAATAGCAGGGATTTTTTTTTCTGCATGCACAATTGAGATTATGAAAAATATGTTATAATCTCATTTTAACATTGTGCATAGATTTGAAAAATGACCTGTTTTTAGATTTCTAATGAACACTTTGGTCACCAAATAAAGAGCTCAAACTCGGTAGTGGCCTGTCAGGAAAACTCTTAGGTAAATTTCAATATACCTACCTTTTTAGCAGGTATGTTGAAAATAACAGTCATTTTTTAACATATACACCAAACATTATTATAATGTCAATTTGCTCCATGAAATCTTGCAGGAAAGCTACAGGACAAGGTCAAGCTCATTATCACAAACTCTGTGTGATATTAATGATATATCTAAATATACTCTGAGAAAATGGGAGACTAATATTTATTGAGCACCTACTGTATGTCAGGCAGAGTGCTGAATATTTTGCAAAGATTGCTTCATACATGGCATCTGCAGGGTGAAAAATGAGGTATCTAATCTGTACCCATGAAACGTCAAAGAGATAATGTAGGTTTAAATTCCTGCAATTCTGGGAAGAAAAAGACAGAGGGTAGGTCACAAATATTTACATACACTGTTGAGTCAAGGTAAACTACATAACTCCTCTATTTTCTCTCGATTTTGAGTATGGAGGCATAGCCTTAGTGAATATTAACATTTTATCTTCTGTTGGGGGTAGACTTTTGCCTTATAAGAATGCAGTGCAATTTATTTTGCATAAAAGATATTCTGTGTGCTTCCACATCGGGATTGCTCCGAGCATGCCACTGCTTACTGTTGAGGAGTCTCTGCCTTCCACTGATCTATAGGTAATAGAAGACGCCTCCGGAATATATTTCCCTAAAGTTATAATAGGATATGCTATGGGCTCACATCACAAGTCATCTCAATGCAAAGTGGCAAGCCATTTACTGCAGAGCTACAGGAAATGCAAATTTGATCTGGTGTGTGACAAGTTGAGAGCTCTATTTTGTTGCCCACATTATAGAAATAGCTTGCTGTTTGCACATTGTTTTGGATAACCCCTTCACTGGGAAGTCTGACCTAAGGTGGCCACAGACATAATGCTGCTTTATGTTTGTGACTGTCCTAAGTAATGTATCCTCTACCTCACTAGGAAGAGAGTGACAAAGTCGCCCCATGTTCACGGGGCTAATGTCTTCGTTAGGAGGACACTGGTAGGATTTTTTTTTTATGTGAGTGTTTGTCTTCATTAAAGTTAACTTTTGCCCGAGAACAACTGAGGAACTTAGAATTATTTGATTTGTTAACACCTTGTTTTTGGTCTTCCCATTTATTATCTCTTTGGATCCTTACAACAGAACTCTGTAGTGGAGTTGTTTTTAGGATCATAGACTCTGGAACTAGCTAGTAAAGGGTTTGAATTCTAGCTTGCAGTGCCAGCTGTGATACTTTGGGCAAGGAATATAATTTGTCTAGGCATTGTTTTCTCCACTGGTAAAATGAGAATAATAATCACACTAAATTTATGAGGTTGTTATGAAGGTTAAGGCAATGCATATGAAATTGTTAGCACAACGTCTTACTCAAGGAATGAAGTCCTTAATAATCCTGCTAGGTGGGTGTGGCGAATACAAAGCAGAAAGACATCAAGAAGTTAAGTAAAACACTTGGCCTAAGGCCACATAGTTGCAGAACTGGAGTCAGATCCACCATTCCTATTTCAGTCTTCTTTTAAAGGCTGCTTCGCTTTCTTAATTAAACACACATGCCTATACGTAGCTGTTGACTTCTAAATGTGATGTTTTGTCCACAAATGTAATTACGGAGCATATACATTGCAACAGACATAGTGGTGAGGCAATGTTGCTATAACAATGGGGTTTATACACGCCCGGGCGCCCACACTTACGAGCACATACAAGCATGCATCTACATTCAGAAGGTGCTCCCTCACAGGAAACCTGAGACTCTTCGCACATATCTTGCTTCCAGTTATGATTCTGTCATAACTTGGGCATTTACTCAGAGTCTCAGCTTTCTCGCTAGTAAAAAAAGAAATAATATTACCTGATTTGTAGTGTTATTAAGATTAATCAAGATGCTGTAAGGAAATTCCTTAGCATGGAGCCTGGTGCAGAATAAATTCCTAATAAATGTTAGCTAATATCTTTATTGTTGCCCTTGCTGATGGTGCTGGCGCCGGTGGTGTTTATAGAGTCAGAAGGGGAAGATTTAAAAGTCTTTGTTGACCAGCCAATCTAAAAGCTGGCTATCTTATTTTCCTCATAGCTCTTATGAGTGTCTGACCTGATATTTCTTATTTATCATCTGTTTCCCCCCACTAGAATTACGTTCCACAAAGGAGGGAACCCAGGAGAGTGCTGGACACATAGCAAGTGTCACTTAAAAGTCTATAAATAAATTAATGAGTGGAGAAGAGGTTGAGAGCAATGGGAAAGAGGAAGGAAGTAACCTACACGAACAAAGAGGGAAGGAATGGCCTGTATTATTGATTTCTCACGTGAAGTTCTGCGTCCATCACCAATTAGCATTTGTTAAAAAGGAGCAGCTGCCCAGAGGAAGTCAGCTTAAGAAATCATGAATAATTTTGATAATAGAGCACAGGTAGTCTAGCAAGTGCCTTTTTCTTCACTGGGGGTAAGCATAACTCGTGTCAACAGACTTGTCTTTGATCCAAGTTTAGGTGAACTTCTATCCCTCAAACCTCCATGGCTATCACAGGCCAGCTGCTGAGATCCCATTTTCCTAACTGCCTCCCACAATTGGGGTTCAGAGTTTCAGTTCATCAAATTCAGTGCAGATGCCTTCAAAGATTGTGTCTGTGTGCACAAAGAAGGCTGCCGTATGCTTATGAGCATTCAGTGAGTTAAAACATGGGAAACAATTGCAATAATGAGTGGTACCCAGCAACAGCTCCATAAATGTTCCCTGTTGCTGTTATTATAATTATTAATATTTATTCAAAAAGAATTTATGGAGTACCTCTTATGTGCTTGTAGATGTTCTAGGCTCAAGATATTCAAAGACAGACTAAACAGATCAGATCTCTGCCTTCATGGATCTTATGATGTAGTGAGGGGTTCAGAAAATAAAGTTTAATATGTTGAGCAGAATAGTGAATGATTGTGCTGCCTAGATGGGTGGCTGTAGACTACGCTCTTGGTGAGGACAGGCCCCCATCTGGCGTAACACTGTCACTCCAGTATCTTGTGAAGAGCATAGTAGGCACTCAATTCATGTTGGATGAATAAATACATGAATGAGTGAATTTCTTAGAGGGGGCCCACTTTAATTTGGGCACTGCAGGTTCTGGGTTTAGGCTGTGTGTGCAGATGCCATGGAAGCTCTGCAATTTGTGGACTCTTGTGTTTATGTGGCAAAGTCTAGGTTAGTGCATCTGTGGGTGGATGTGGGGAAGCGGATGAGGTTGTGAGAACATGAATATGCATAAGTAAAATCTGTGTGTATGTGAGGTAACATGGAAGACAAAGTCTTTGGCTGTACATTTTTGAGGTAAATCTGGACCCGTGTGTGAGCCCAATGCAGGGTTCTGACTCAGGTAAACCTGGGCTTGAGTCAGTGTGTGAGGTATTAGCCAGAGGTTTGTTGTATGAGGATAGGGTATTAAGAGTATTTTGCAAGGCAAAATCTAGGCATGTGATCTGTAATGTATTTGTGTGTAAGGCAAATTAAGGGTGGGTAAAAGGCAAAATCAATGACAGTATATAGGAGATAAGAATGGGTTTAAGTGTAGATTTGTCTGAGTTACTTACAGGTTTTTGTGATTGCTAATGAAGAGAGTCTCTCTCTGTCTCTTTCTATGTCTTTGTCTCTCTCTGTCTCTCTGTGTATAAACCAATTCAGGTGTTCCTTGTGTGAGGGTGCAGGTTTGTGATGCAGATTCTAGAACTGGGAGCAATTGTGAGGGAGGCAATTCTAAGATTAATATGAAACAAGTCTGGGATTATGGGTAAGCAAAGTCTAGGATTGTGAGCATGGTAAATCTGAGTTGGTGTGTGTGTGTTGTAAATCAGGATTTGGCTTTGAGATTAACACAGCCGAGCCAACTAGGTTTATGTGCATAAGTGGGGCAGATAGACTTGCGTTTGTGAGGCCAATACGGGAGTTAGTGTGGGTAAAGCAGGGTTTGTGTGCATGTGTGAGTGAGGCAAATTCTTGAGGGTGAATCTGGGGGTGGTTGGGCGAGCGGGAAGCGTGAGTGTGTGTGTGTGTTTCTGTGCACGCGCGCGCGCGCCAAGTTGGGATTTCTCCTTTCCATGGGCAACCAGGACGCGTAATCGTGCGAGGCCACGTTAGGGTCTGGGTGCGCGGGGAGGTGCGGGCGGGCGGGCGAGAGTCCCGGGAGCCGAGCGCGCCGCTGTTCCGGCCCCTGCGCCGCGCGCTCGCGGGCTCGCTGGGGACTGGCAGGAACCGGAGCAGCACTGCCGCCTCTGGCGCGAAGGCTCAGGCGCCTCCTCCCGCCCCAGTCACTGTGGCTCGGCGCACGCTGCCGGCGGCTGCCCTTTCCGCCTCTGGGGAAGAAAGCCCGCGGGCTGCTGTCGCGCTTGAACCATGGCCTCGGGCCGAAGGGGCTGGGACAGCTCCCATGAAGACGATCTGCCCGTGTACCTGGCCAGGCCGGGCACCACGGACCAGGTCCCGCGGCAGAAGTACGGCGGCATGTTCTGCAACGTGGAGGGCGCCTTCGAGAGCAAGACGCTGGATTTCGATGCCCTGAGCGTGGGGCAGCGGGGCGCGAAGACTCCCCGGAGCAGCCAGGGCAGCGGCCGCGGCTCGGGGAGCAGAGCCGGACTCGAGGCGGACACCCCGCGCAGGGGCCAAGGCCGGGAGGAGAGCAGGGAGCCGGCGCCCGCGTCGCCCGCGCCCGCCGGGGTGGAGATCCGGAGCGCCACGGGCAAGGAGGTTTTGCAGAACCTCGGCCCCAAGGACAAGGTAAGGAGGCCCGGGTCTCTTCTCCTCCTGCCCTCGTCCCTTCTCAGCCCGGAGTGCCGTGGCCCGGGCACAACTTTCTCCCGCTCACTTTGCACGGGGATGGGGGACTAGGAGGAGGAAAAGGGCATCTTCTGCTGAGCGTAGCGTGACCTCCTAGCCTGGGCCTGGGTTCGCGCATGTGCCCAATTGCAGCATCTTGGTGCGCCCCGGACCAGGGTGCGCGGGGCCGCCTGCCTCCCTGCCGCACCTCTGGGCCATCGGTTCTGGGTGGGTGTGTCAGCCCGGCCAGCCCGGGAAGGCTTAATGATTTCCAGCCCTTCACTCCGTCTGAGTAACCACCAGCACAATTGTCTTGGCCCCCACGCTGGCCCTAGATTAAATCTCAACCCAGGTCACCAGGGCAGAGGGCAAACTGGTGCTGGGAAAATGGGGTCATCTCCATAGTGCCCGGATGAAAGGACAGGATGGGCGGTCTCCTCTTTCACTCTTCAAACACCAGCTCTGTCCCTGAAACTTTTGGGTGTGGAGCCACTAGACTAAACACCCGAATCTCCGTGCCTCGCTTCTGTCCCGGATCAACATTTCACATCTGTGTTTGTAAAGAGTATATTTGTGTACGTAGCTTGGCACAAGACTGGGTACCACAGGGATCCAGCTGTCTCTGGAAGAATACCATTGTATTTTTGAAAATAGGCGAGAGTGTGGAGTGCACATTAAACTAGCACGAACTGCAAATTCCCTGCTATTCTTACATGTACTAAAGCCAATTTCTCCTGCATGTGTATTTTTGAGAAACTCATGTCACACTGAACTGACTGAAGGTATGATGTTGAAATCCAGCTTGCCCTGATTTGTTTATTTCATAGAAAATCAAAACTGTAGTTCAGAAAATTCAGGGCCTGGGCAGGGCTGGATTATTCAAAGTTCAAACTGACACTTTTGAGTTGGGGAACAATACTCATCAGATACATCTCCCTTGTCTAGATAATGGCTGCAAAATCCATCCACGTGTATTATTCTGCACTAATACAGTTAGGAATAATAACCTGAAATGGAAATGTCTGCCTCAGAGCAATTACAGTTAATGCTCACCGAAGTTTTAGATATTTTCTATGAAAATGCAGCGAGCCACTGAGAGGACAGCACATTTCTCCACCGTTTGATTTTTGGAAGTTTAACAACCAACCTCTAATTATTGATACCACCAGGGAAAAGAAAGTACTGAAGTTAGTGCTGTTTAAAGATGCCATTGGGAAACAATGTCAGTATCCCTTGGAATCACTCATTTAGTTTGTGATTTTCACATCATCCTTAGAATGTGGGATTCCTCTAGGCCCTGCTCACATACCCTTTTAGGAAATATTCTGATATTTTGGAAAGGCTTTAGCTGATTTCTAAACTGCAGAATGGCCCGTAGAAAGTTTATTGCCTCTCTTCAAGTCTTACTTGATCATTATTGAAGTGTTCCCTTCCTGACTCTAAGGGGTGGGAGAAGTGATGGAAAAGGTCGGTAACAATTGCTATGAGTCAGTGCTATTCCCTTTGCTGGAACACCCCTGATGTAAGCCAGATAATATGCCTGGTTTGCAAGATTTAAGAATGGTAACTAGAGAAAAGGAAAATGTTCCTCCTTTAAACCCAGCAATTCTCTCGTTTTCCTTCCTTTTGCAAACCCTGTACTTTTGGCTCCTAATTGAAAAATAATAATACAACCTAAGCATCAGCAGGATTTCTAGTGCTACATGGTTATTTGTAAGTTCAGGCTTGCTGTCAGCTTCATCCAGGCCATGTTATTATCTCTAATTTGGTTGAATCACATTGTTAGAACAGACGCAGAGGTTATCTACTTCTGTACTTCAAGATTATTTCCTTGAGGATAGGGATTGTGTGCTTGGATTTATCTTTGTGGCTGAAATGCCTGGCACATTGGAGGTGCTCAATAAATGTTTAATACATTTGATACAAGCCTCCTTAATTAAGCCATCTCTTGCTACATAGATGCAGAATGATCAACTGGCCTCTGTTTAAATACTGCCGTTTTCAGGGAGCTCGCTACTACATGAAGCAACTTTTGGACTTTTAAAAACTTAAAAAAAAACTAAATTAAGCCCAAATCTGCCTATGTGTAGTTTCTACAAACTATTCTTAGTTCTGACCTCTGGAAATATTAGAATAACTATGTTTCCTTATTCTGAGGTATTTTAATGATTTTAAGCGTGTAGGCTTGTGTATCTGTCAGAAAAGGCTGGGTGATGCCACAGTAACAAACAGTCCCCAAATCTCAGTGGCTTAATCAAACAGTAACAGTTTATTTTTTGTTCCTGCTACTTGTCCAACATGGGTCAGCAGGGCAGCTCTGTTCCTCATTGCCCCTCAGAGACCTGGATTGATGGAGGCTCCATGTCCACACATCCATGGCAGGACTAGCGTGTGGCAAATTGCTCACAGACTCTTAAACTTCCACACTGAAGTTACAAACATGACTTATGCTCACATTTCATTGGCCAGAGCAAATCATTAGTCTGTGTCCAACTTCAAAAGAATTAGGAGAGTGTAATCTTACCGTGATCCTATAAGACAGAGATTAGAAATATTTGGAAAATAGCTTGAATATCTCTCCCAGATCTGGGATGGACTACTGGGGTGAAAACTGGCTTAACTCTTACAAATTACATGACGATAAGCATGTAACTCATCCTCTGTGCCTCAGTTTTCTCATCTGCAAAATGTGGATTACACGGACTACTTTGCACATTATAAGTACTCAATACATATTAATTACTATCACTCTTTGATTTTTCCTGTCCTTCATATGTTTGAGGGTAATCATCGTATTCTCCCTAAAATTCTCTTTTTTAGCTTTGTTGTTCCTAGCTTCTTCAGCTCTCCCTTCTAGGAGTCTTTCACCATTCTGATTTCCTTTTCAGGTTATACTGTATTTTGTAAATATTCTTCCAAAAATACAATGCCCAGAACTGAACACAGTGCTCCAGATGGGATATAGCCATGACAGTCCATTAGGCTAGTTAATTTCCTTGATTTATGCACAGCATATGCTTCTGTAGTACAAGATTACACCTGATAATTCAGTAGCCATGTCTTACGATTGTCTCCATAGTAAACTCCATGTCATTCAAGCCTTTAGAAACTTTTCCCCATAAGCCAGGCTGTCTCTGTTCTATGATGGTACAATTGAACTTAAAACAAAACCAAAAAGAAAAAATGCTTTAACTGTAGGATTTTATTTCTCTTCTCTAGAGTATTCATCACCATCTTAGCTCATCTCTCTATTGTATCATGATAATTTTGAACCTTAACTCTGTGATATAGCATCCCTACCCACAGCTTTGAACCATCTGCAAATTTGATAAGTACCTCTTTTTGAGCAGTATTTTTGTGCCTGACACACACACACACACACACACACACATATATATATTATTTTTTCTTTCATTTTTTTGTTACAGAAAATGACTTTACAGATAAGGAAATTAAAACCCAGAGAATCTACGTGTTTAGTCCGAAATCATATAGATAATAAGTGGGGAGCCAGAATTCAAACTGATTTTTCTGATTGTAGAGTCCATCCTCTTTCCAGACTGGAGGCTGCTTCTTTATTTTAATTCAATGAGCCTGACCATTGTGTCTGTCCCTGACATGTTACTATAATGAAGGGCAAGGATAGATATTCCCGCCACACTCCTAGAAAACTTCCTCTATCTTGCCGCCAGCCCATTATTCAGGACGCTTAGAGATCAGTTGCTCAGCCTTTGAGAACAGTTGCTGCAAAATCCTTATTCTTCCAAGTTAATTCTGAAGCTATCGAAAGATTTTTTACAAAATGTCTTGATAAAAGAAAAATATGCTTTGTCTCTGGCCTACCTAATTATTAACTCCTACCTTAAGGAAATGAGTTTAGTTAATAAATGAATAAATTATGAAGAAGTTAAATAACAAAAGTATTTGGCAGAATAAAAATATAAAAAAAAAATCACTGAGTTATACTCGGAATGCGAAATTCCAGGTTTGAAGTATCACTGGGTGTTTATATTGTGGTTCTGGATCTACCTGTAAACCTTAGTTAAATTATATTTAGATTTTTTTCTCATGATAGGCATTCATATTGCCAAAATCCTCCACACAACTTTTTGTTTATAATTTTTGTCAAGTATGTAAAAAAGCAATTCTAAGTGAAAAGTAAATATTTTTCACCATTTCTCAAGGTTTCCATGCATGCAGAATTTTCCTAGCAGTGAAAAAATCACTAAAAGGAGGAGAATTATGATATATGGTCTGCCAAGAGCAAATGATACTGCAAAGACTCTGTCATCCAGTGAAAACAAAGTAATGACATGATTACATGGGTTTGTTGATAACTCCCTTTCAGGAGCCCTGGGTCATTTCTAGTTCCCTGCCTCCCACATGGGCCACTTTTGTGCAAGATGTTTCCTTTGTGAAGTTCGCAGGGGTTCTGGGTCTAGGAGGAGAGAATTTGAAACAAATGAGATGTGGCTCTTACCTTTTTACCGTTTGCCATTTGCCATTTTTTGTCCTGGGCGAAAAATTTTCAACATGATTCTGAGAAATTGAAGTTCTCCTCCTTACCTTGCACAAGGGAAGACAGCTGGAAATAGAATTCTGAGTTTATAAAGGCCTCTCGAGTCATCAGAATCCAGACCCTGGAGTGTAAATGAATTTTACAAGGCTGCTCTGACAAATGAAAGTTTGCACTTAGGCTAGGAAAAAAGGCTTTGCTTACCTGACCTTCAGGCCACACTTGAATCTGGGAGTATATTCACTTACCCAAACTTGGAAGTGTTTGAAACCTTTCAGAACTTTGGTTTAGTTTGACAGTAGGCATTTGAGGAACATAAAAAGGTGCCTTCTAAGTAATGCTGCGATTGGCAGAGTTCCCTCAAAGTAATGGTCCCTGGAGACGGGGTTTTGCTGACGGCTCTTGTAAGTAATGCTGTAGATGGCCAGAGCGCTGTCTGTGATGCTTTTCTGTCAGTGATTTCTATGCTGATTCTCTTTATGATTAATTTCCACTGGGCATTATCTCTACAAATAATGTTCCTGTGAGGCAGTGGATAAAGCCTATGAGGAATAGGAAATCTGGCTGAGGAGAATGCAGTCTGTG
Organism: Ceratotherium simum simum; assembly: GCF_057802395.1. Lineage (NCBI taxonomy): Eukaryota > Metazoa > Chordata > Mammalia > Perissodactyla > Rhinocerotidae > Ceratotherium > Ceratotherium simum. The sequence continues at coordinate 29,634,403 of NC_141903.1, forward strand.
ACTGGAAGCTCGGCCCTCCATTTTCTAGAGGAGGCAGAAGGTCCATTTAGGTGTGTAAGCACTTTTTAAAAATTAAACTTCTAGGAAAATGTAATGTTAAAATTTATCGGTACTCTTAACATGGACTCATATGGCATTCAAAAAACAGTTCTACTCTATCAAAAAACAATGAGATGAGGCAGGAAAAAAAAACTGAATAAAGCATTAGCAGTCTCATCATTAAGACCCAGCCTTTAACCAGCTGTACAACTTGGGCAGGTTACTTCCCTTCTCTCTGAACTTTAGTTTCCTCCTTTCTAAAATGAAGGGGCTGGGCCAGATGGTCAGTATGGCAATGGTCTATAAACTTTTTTGATTGCCCACTGCTATGCAAAATTTTTTTGAGCATGCTCTCACTCTCTATATGTATGTGTATATATGTATATATGTACACATGTGTAAAATAATTTACACATGTAAAATAAATTACAGACACAAATAATGTATTAATACCCTGTGACATATAAAATACACAGTACAAACTAAAAAAGAAGAGATATCATCTTAATACAAATATAAATCCTGATTTTGTTTTCTTGTACCCCAGGGCTCGTCTTGCCTACCCAGCTGGGTGAATGCTTGTTAAGTCCTTAATCTTTAGATCAAAGCCATAACAGTCAGTGGGTCTAATATTATAGTCATTAATGAGTTCACTGTTAGTCTGAGTTCTTGAGGGGTGTATGCTCTTTTATGGACCAGTTGCCAAGAGAAAAGTTCAAAACTGTTGAAGGCTTGCAGTGAGGCTACAGCAGTGCTGGTTAGTGCTCAGTGTACTCTCTGTAAATATATATGTGGGGTTGGGCCAGTGGGATGTGATAACAAGAGTCATAAATATACTGAGGAATCTCTAAATCTCCCTTAATCCACTAATTTTTTCTTTACTCATTTATTCAAAAAACATTTATTAAGCACCAGTTATGTGGTTGCACAACGAAAAACTAATATTGGAGAAACAAAGATGAACCAAACAGGTAAACAATAGGAAAACATAAAGTGTATCTCCTCATAATCTCCCAGAGAAAACTGCTATTAACATAGTAGTGATTTTCTTCACATCTGTGTATGACACATGTATTTTCATTCCAAAATAAAAGTGAGACCATGTAGTATTATTTGTTTTTAAACTATTTTTTACTACTTTTTAAAAAATTTAATAAACTTTCTCTTTGAGAGCAGTTTTAGGTTCATAGCAAAATTGAGTGGAAAGTACCGAGATTTCCCATATTTCTCCTGCCCCCACACTTGCATAGCCTCCTCCATTATCAACATCCCCCACCAGAATGGTACATTTGTTACAATTGAGGAACCTTCCTTGACATATCGTTATTACCCAAAGTCCATGGTTTACATTAGGGCTCACTCTTGGTGTTGTATATTCTGTGAGTTTTGACAAATGTGTAATGACGTGTTTCCACCATTATAGTATCATACAGAGTATTTTCACTGCCCTAAGAATTCTTTGTGCTCCGCTGTTCATCCCTCCCTTCCCTCTAACCTCTGGCAATTACTAATCTTTTTACTGTCTTTATAGTTTTGCCTTTTCCAGAATGTCATATAGTTGGAATCATACAGTATGTAGCTTTTTCACATTGCCTTCTTTCACTCAGTAATATGCATTTAAGGTTCTTCCATGTCTTGGCATGGCTTGATAGCTCATTTCTTTTTAGCATTGAGTAATATTCTGTTGTCTAGATGTACTCCAGTTTATTTATCCATTCAACTACTGAAGGACATTTTGGTTGCTTCCATGTTTGGGCAATTAGGACTAAAGTGGCTATAAACATGCATATGCAGCTTTTTGTGTGGACATAAATTTTCAATTCATTTGAGTAAATACCAAGGAATGTGATTGCTGGATCTTATCGAAAGAGTATGTTTAGTTTTGTAAGAAATCTCCAAACTGTCTTCCAAAGTGGCTGGACCATTTTGCATTCCCACCAGCAATGAATGAGAGTTCCTGTTGCTCCACATCCTCGCCAGCATTTGGTGTTGTCACTGTTTTGTATTTTCGTCATTCTAATAGATGTGTAGTGGTATCTCATTGTTGCTTTAATCTACAATTCCCTAATGACATACCAGGTGGAGCATCTCTTCATATGCTTACTTGCATCTGTATATCTTTTTTGGTGAGGTGTCTGTTCAGATCTTTTTCCCATTTTTAAATTGAGTTGTTCATTTTATTATTGTTGAGTTTTAATAGTTCTTTGTATATTTTAGATAACAATCCTTTATCAAATGTGTCTCTTGCAGATATTTTCTCCCAGTCTGTGGCTTGTCTCCTTATTCTCAGAGCAGAAGTTTTTAATTTTAATCAAGTCCAGCTTACCCATGATTTCTTTCGTGGATTGTGCTTTTGGTATCTAAAAAGTCATTTCCGTACCCAAGGTCATCTAAGTTTTCATCTAGGAGTTTTATAGTTTTACATTTTATGTTTAGGTCTGTGATCCATTTTGAGTTAATTTTTGTGAAGGGTGTAAGATCTGTGTCTAGATACATTTTGTTGCATGTGGATGTCTAGTTGTTCCAGCACCAATTGTTGAAAAAGACTATCTTTGCTCCATTGTATTGCCTTTGCTCCTTTGTCAAAGAACAGTTTACTTTATTTATATGGGTCTATTTCTAGGCTCTCTATTCTGTTCCATTGATCTGTTTGTCTACTCTTTTGCCAATACCACACTGTCTTGATTATTATACCTTTATAGTAAGTCTTGAAGTTGGGTAGTGTCAGTTTCTTCAAGTTTCTCACCATTAAGTGTGAAGTTAGCCATAGGTTTTTGTAGATGTTCTTTATCAAGTTGAGGAAGTTCCCATCTATTTTTAGTTGCTGTGAATTTTTATCATGCATGGGTGCTGGATTTTGTCAAATGCTCTTTCTGTGTCTATTGATATAATATGTGATTTTTCTTCTTTAGTTTTTCTAAAGAATTTAGAAATTTTCTAATATTTCTAATCAATTTCTAATTTTCTAATCAATTTTCTAATATTGATCCAGGCTTGCATACCTTGGGTAAATCTCACTTGGTCGTGGTGTGTAATTGGTTTTATATAGTGTTGAATTTGATTTGCTAATATTTTGTTGAGAATTTTTACATCTATTTATGAGAGATGTTGGTCTCTAGTTTTCTTGTAATGTCTGTCTGGTGTTGGTATTAAGGTAATGCTGGCCTCATAGAATGAGTTAAGAAGTATTCGCTTTGCTTCTATCTTCTGGAAGAGTTGCAGGGAATTGGTATAATTTCTTCCTTAAATGTTTGCTGGAGTTCACCAGCACCATCTGGGCTTGGTGCTGTCTGTTTTGGAAGGTTATTTATTATTGATTAAATTTCTTTAATAGATATAGGCCTATTCAGGTTGTCTATTCTTGTGTGAGTTTTGGCAGATTGTGTATTTCAAGGAATTAGTACGTTTTATCTAGGTTATCAAATTTGTGGGCATATAATTGTTTGTAATAATTCTTTATTATCTTTGTAATGTCCATGGGATCTGTAGTGATGTACCCTCTTTAATTTCTGATATAAATAATTTATATCTTCTCTGTTTTTTTCTTAGTTATCCTGGCTAGAAGCTTATCAATTCTATTGATCTTTTCAAAGAACCAGCTTTTGGTTTTGTTAATTTTCTTTCTTGATTTCTTGTTTTCAAGTTCATTGATTTATATTATAATTTTGTTTTTTATTTTTTTTTGGTGAGGGAGACTGACCATGAGCTAACATCTGTTGCCAATCCTCCTCTTTTTGCTGAGGAAGATTGGCCCTGAGCTAACACCTGTGCCCATCTTTCTCTATTTTGTGTATGGGATGCCGCCACAGCATGGCTTGATGAGTGGTGTGTAGGTCCATGCCCAGGATCTGAACCTGCAAACCCTGGGCTGCAGCCAAAGCAGAGCACTTGAACTTAACCACTATGCCACCAGGCCGGTCCCTATATTCTAATTTTTATTCTTTCTTTTCTTCTGCTTACTTTGGGTCTAACTTGTCTTATTTTTCTTGTTTCCTAAGATGGAAGCTTAGATTATTGACTTGAGGTCTTTCTTCTTTTCTAATGTATGCATTCAATGTTATAAATTTCCCTCTAAGCATTGCATCTCACAAATTTTGATACGTTGTATTTTCACTTGTATTTAGTTCAAAATATTTTTTTAACTTCTTTTCCTCCTATTAATTTCACTTATACATAATTATACATATACATATACACACACGTAATTGAATACATTGTTGCTATTATTATTTTGAATAAACTATCATGTTAGATCAATTAAGAATAGGAAAAATAAAAGTTTTTATTTTATCTTCACTAATTCCTTCTTCAGTGCTCTTCCTTTCTTTATGTAGATCCAAGTTTCTGACCTATATTATTTTCCTTCTCTCTGAAGAACTTCTTTTAACATATTTTGCAAGGCAAATCTACTGCCAACAAATTCCCTCAATTTTTGTTTGTCTAAGTCTTTATTTCTCCTTCACTTTTGAAGGATATTTTGCAAGGTCAGAATTGTAGGTTGGCAATTTTTTTCTCTCAACACTAAATATTTCACTCCATTCTCTTCTTGCTTGCATCGTTTCTAAGGAGAAATAGGATGTAATTCTTATCTTTGCTTCTCTATAGGTAAGATTTTTTTTTTTTCCTGGCTTCTTTCAAGATTTTTTCTTTATCTCTGATTTTCTGAAACTTGAATATGATATGCCCAGGTAGTTTTTTTGGCTTGGTCTTCTCTGAGCTTCCTGGATCTGTGGTTTGGCGTCTGACATTAATTTGGGGGAAATTCTCAGTCATTATTGCTTTGGACATTGCTTCTGTTTCTTTTTTTCTTCTCTGGGTATTCCTATTATGTGTATGTTACATCTTTTGTAGTTGTCCCACAGGTCTTGGATATTCTGTTCCATTTTGTTCAGTCTTTTTTCTCTTTGCTCAGTTTTGGAAGTTTCTATTGTTATATCCTCAGATTCAGAGATTCTTTCCTCAGTCATGTCTGGTTTACTAAAGAGCCCATCAAAGGCATTCTTCATTCTTGTTACAGTGTTTTTTATTTCCAGCATTTTTTTAGATTCTTTGTTAGAATTTCCATCTCTCTACTAAATTATCTGTCTGTTCTTGCATGTTGTCTACTCTTTCTATTGAAGCCCTTAGCAAATTAATCATAGTTTTTCTAAATTCCTGGTCTGATAATTCCAACATTCCTTCCCTATCTTACTCTGGTTCTGAGGTTTGTTTAGTCTCTTCAAACTGTGTTTTTTGACTTTTAGTATGCCTTGTAATTTTTTGTTGAAAGATGGACACGATGTGCTGAGTAAAAGGAACTCCAATAAGTAGACTTGTGGTAATGTAGTGGTAAGCTGTGGAGGGACCCAAAGTGTGTAGTGCTATGCTTAGGTCTCAGTCTTTCGGTGAGCTCCTGACCCTGGACTGCGGGCTTCACCAGTGCTTCTCAGTGTCCTCCTCCCTTAGGTGAGACAGGATGGCTGGAAGGGGCTGGAGTTGTGTGTTTTCCTTCTTCCATGTGGAAGGCTGGAGGTGGCTAGTGTGGGGTATTCCTCCCTCCCTCTCAGGTAGGTTAGGCTCTGATAAAACCCCAGCAGGTTAGGCTCTGGTAAAATAGTTTCTTCTGAAGGCAGGCCTTGTGAAGAACAGAATGCTCTGGTGTATTTCAGAATAATTCCTTTTCCCCTCCCCATGCCAGAAGCAGGAGGAGATGTTTCTCTGAAATTCACTGTGAGGACTAGTAAAGTTCTTGGAGGTAACAGTCACAAAATTGTGAGGGTCGTCCAATAACTGGATCCCCCTGGACTCTGACTCTCAGAGTTGTCCACACGGAGCCTCCAGCAATTTGTCAATCACAGGTTTTCCTACCTGGCACTGGTTCCTGCAGGAGTGTTTGCTTCTGGGTTTTTGTTCAGGTAAACTGTGATTCTCTGTATCTGCCTATTTGTCTCTCCAATTTTGGGGCCAGTGGTTTTCCCTGTGACCTCTCCTTTCAGCTAGATCTAAGAAGATTTGTTGATTTGCCAGTTTGCTTGGCTTTTTACTTATTGCTAGGATGGAGTGGCAACTTCTTAGCTCCTTACATGTTGGACTGGAAACCCTAAACTACTTTTTTTAAACTTAAGTTATTATGGCATCTTTACAGAGCATCAAAGATTTTCCAAAATGTAATTTACAATGGCTATATAGTACTCCGTTGTGATGTATCACATATTTAATGACTAATTCCTTTTTTTTTTTTTTTTGTGAGGAAGATCAGCCCTGAGCTAACATCCATGCTAATCCTCCTCGTTTTTTTGCTGAGGAAGACCGGCTCTGAGCTAACATCTATTGCCAATCATCCTCCTTTTTTCCCCCAAAGCCCCAGTAGATAGTTATGTGTCATAGTTGCACATCCTTCTAGTTGCTGTATGTGGGACACGGCCTCAGCATGGCCGGAGAAGCAGTGCATCGGTGCGCGCCGGGGATCCGAACCCGGGCCGCCAGTAGCGGAGTGTGCGCACTTAACCACTAAGCCATGGGGCCGGCCCATGACTAATTCCTTTTTATTGGACATTTATGTTTTTGATTTCACTTTTACTTTCTCTTCTTCATAATTTTTATTTATTGATTGATTTTTCCCCCAAAGCCCCAGTAGATAGTTGTATGTCGTAGCTGCACATCCTTCTAGTTGCTGCATGTGGGACGTGGCCTCAGCATGGCTGGAGAAGTGGTGCATCGGTGCGCGCCCAGGATCCGAACCCGGGCCGCCAGCAGCAGAGCGCGCGCACTTAACCGCTAAGCCACGGGGCCGGCCCTCTCTTCTTTTGCTATCGTAAATAAGGAGGTGATAGACCTCCTTCTAGCCAAATCTTTGTTCCTATTCATTTCATTACTATTTGTCAATGGAAAATCCCTAGAAATGGCCACGTGTGGTGTGGTCATTTTCATGCAGCAGGAACACTGAGCATGGGATGGTTGCTTCCTCTGTGACACTTCATGGGAAGGACTCTAGGGTGTATAAAGCCAGGGAAGCCTTTTGTGTACATTCTGTAAGAAAGAGGGGTGCAGCCTGGGCCACATTGCTCAACAGTAAATGAGATTAAGGGGCCATAAGAGCCAAGTAAATGAGGAGAAAGTAAAAGACATGGGAAGAAGAAGATTTTAAATCTGAGCTGGAGATAAGAACACAGAAAGAAAGACAGTTCAAGTTGTAAAAGGAGATCCGCTGAATGAACAGAATTTTTCTTTACTGAAGTAGTTCTCACCGTAATCTCTTGGAATTTTACTTTTCATTGGGTTTGGGAGCACAAATATGAGGTTCAAGGTTTGTTCAAAGAAAAAGTTCCATTTATGGAGTCCTAATGTATGCAAGGCACTGCTGTCTCTATTCCTCACGACAACTCTACAAAATAGGTATTAATATCTACGTAGTCTGGAAGAGAAACTGAATCTTGGAGAGGTTACTTGACTTCCTATAATCATACAACTGGAAATGAACAAAGTCAGTATTTAAGCCCGAGGACTGTCTGATTGCTTTTTTCATACACCACTTTGCTGTTCTCCTTTTATGTGGTGGCAGCTAAGCATTGGTTTTGAATGGGGTCCAGCAGCTAGAATTGGCTTGGCTAAAACGATTATCCAAAATAAAATGTGTACTAGTGGGACTTTCTGGCAAATGAAAAGATGGGACTTACAGGATCAAAACAGGAAAGCAGAATTTGGTCCAGTCTAAAAGATGAACATGATAGCTAAAGCAGAAAACATCAGAGGCTATGAGGCCCTAGAAAGAGTCAGGGAGATAGAGCAAGGGAAGGAAGAAGTGCAGAGGGACTGAGACAGTTGTCATTATATGCCCTAAGTGCCTAATGATAATTTTTATTGGGTGCTGTGGCTTGCTGGTGGGTTGGCCTGATTTAAAGGCACGTGCTAAGGGCAGATAGTATTCAAAGCATGGTGGCAGAGATAGGGTTCAAATCCAGGTCTTCATGACCCTGGAGCCCATGCACCACTATTCTAGGCAGTCTCTACTGAGGGCAGGACCACTTGGTTTATTCCCAAGAAGCTAGACTATGTCCAAAGAGAAAAGATGCAATGCTTACGCTGAATTGGAAGTGGGCTAGGGAGGGGTTGTTGGCTGTTTTTCTCTGGCTAGTGTTCCCACATCCTGTCACTTAGATAGAAATAAATAAAACCTATGAAATGGAAAGTTGTGTGAGAAATGGATACTGAATGAGAAGGAAAAAAATATATACAGTTGATGAATGATGATATCTCACACACTTGGTAGGGAGGGACAACCTTTCCAGAGATACAGCTTCCTCCTACACACCACCAAAGAAGACTCAGGAAGCCAGTCAGTGATACACAGGGAACTTTTTAGTGAGATTACAGGGTGGGGAGCAGGGAGTTTGAAATGGATGTAGGGGATTTGAAATGAAGGCACTATCTAGTAATGCAGGCTATCAGCTCAGAGTTTGCAAATAAAGGATTAGATGGCCCTCAGTTGTCTACAACAGGAGTCTGTAAACTTTTCCTGTAAAGGTCCAGATAGTGAATATTTTAGGCTTTGCGGGCTATAAGGCATGTGTTCCAACTACTAAACTCTGTATAGCCAAAGCGTCCATTGACAATATGTGAATGATGGGTGTGCTATGTGCCAATTAAAGTTTATTTACAAAATCCCGTGGTGGGCTGGATTTGGCCCAAGGGAATAGTTGGCCAACTCCTGGTCTTGAATACAAGAAAAGGGGCACAGGTGTGTGTATGTGTGTGTGTTTGCACGTTTGTTGGAGTGGCAGAGTGCGTCATAGCAACTTTTCACTATGAAAAGATTCAGACATTTGAAGTAGATATAATAACTTTGCAAGACAGTCTAAAAGGCTCAACAAGAAACAACTTGTTCTCCTTTCAGGATGTCTGAGATTGGAGGAGGAAATTAAAAATAAATACATATCTGACAACGAAGAGGAGAACAATGCAAGATATTTTAGAGAATGCCAATTTATGAAGTGGAGGCAAGCCTTTATAAAGAGCAAGGACAGGAGAAAGGGGGAGGTTGAAGAGGATAACCTGGAAATGACAGTGGGAAAGAAATAAACAAAGGAAGTCCGAGTGATTAGGAAGAAGGAGGTCAAACTTAAAATAACGCTTTGCTGGAGAACTAGAAAAAGGAGAGGTGTGAACGCGGCGAACAGCTTGGAGCTGCCAAGAGGAGAGGTAAAGGTGGAAAAGAGTCCTCTTGGAGTTGTTAACAGAGCGTGATATTATTACGTGAGCAGGGCGAATGCTAGGCTCACTCACCCTTAAGGTATGTTAACAGATTAAAAATGTGGAGTTTAAGGAGGTAAAATAATGGCTTGTCCAATAAAAATGTGATAGGAATTTTCAGGAAAAGGGCGTAGTGGGTGTGGGGGGGTGTTTATTAACTTTTGGAAGATGTGTGCTCACGAATTCAGCTGGGGCTAGCCCCACTAGAGGCGTGCTGTGCGAGTCAGGGGCTCTCCGTTCACTTTTTCATCATTGGTGCTTTCATCCGTCCATGGCTCCAACAGATATTTACTGAGAGTCCACCATGAGTCTCTTCAGGGTCACAGCAGTTAAAGTTCTATCAGGTACTGGAAGGAATCGTGTGGAAGAGGTGATGGCAGCTTCAAAATGAGCGCTCAGAAGAAGGGCATTGGGCCTCCTCCATCAGGCCAGAGGAGGGAGAGGGAGGGGGAGGGCAGGAAATGGATAGTCACAAAAAGATTTCTCTATCACAAGCCAGATTCATCCAACTAGACTGCAGAATCTCAGAGCCAGAAGCAATTTCAAAGATTATTTTCTCTTTCCCCATAAATAGGAAAACTGAGACCTCGAGAGGGAATAAGGATGAAAAATGAAAACTGCTGAGTGCTTATTATATGCCGGGCACCGTTTTTTTGTTTTTGTTTTTTTTTTTACTGTGGTAAAATATACATAACATGAAATTTACCATTTTAACCATTTTAAAGTACAGTTTGGTGGTATTAAGTACACTTGTTGTACAATCATCACCACTATCTTGTTCTAGAACTTTTCTATCACCCCAAAAGGAAACTCTGTACCCATTAAGCAGTCACTCCCCATTCCCCCGTCCTTTCAGCCCCTGGCAACCACCAGTCTGCTTTCTGTCTCTATAGACTTGCCTATTCTGGATATTTCATATAAATGGAATCAACAATACATGCCCCCGTTTTTTTTTTGTTTGCCTTATTTTATTTAGCACAACGTTTTCAAGTTTTGTCCATGTTGTAGCATGCGTCAGTACTTAATTCCTTTTTGTGGCTGGATAATATTCTGTTGTATGGATATACCACATTTTGTTTATCCATTCACCAGCTGATGGACACTTGGGTTGTTTCCACTCTTTGGCTGTTGTGAATAGTGCTGTGCTAGGCACTTTTTAAAGCACTTTACATTTATTAATTTACTTCTGTTCACAAAAGCGCTTGGAGGGAGATTGTATAATTATACTATTTTACAAATGAGAAAAGAGAGATTAGGTCACATGCTCAGGTTACACAGTTAGTAGAAGGGAGTTGGGGAGGTGGAGCTAAGACCCAAATTTCCAATTTCCCAGCCCAGTGCTCCTTCCACTCTCTTTCCACTCTCAGCTCTGTAAGGGCAGGACACGCTACTCTGCTCCTGTCTGCTCTTCCTCAGTGTCCACCACAGTCACGTGTGCTCAGTGTGTTTGGTATCAGTGAGGTGAATTAAACCCCTCTGCTGAATAACAACACATAGGAGACAAAGGAGGGACTAGAGATTATTTATAGGAAGTCACTCTTTGTATTTTAATATTAAATATGTAAAACAACTGATTCAGTAACAGGATATTGTAAATAATTTATGGCATATTCATATGACAGAATACTAAAGAGCCATTAAAAATGATGCTGTAGAAGCACCACAGTGTGAGAAAGTGTTCTGGGTTTATTTAGTCCCTCAGCCGTCTGAAGGAAGGCATCATCCACTCCTGGGGTAGGAAGACAGGCTTGGAGAGGTTCAGTAACCTGCACGAGCTCAGACAGCTTGCAAATGCAGAATTCTGTCTGAATCCCCAAAGCCACACTCTGAGCCACCATAAAAATTAAATGGAAACTTAACAAAAGCTTCACAGTGGTACATTTCTGGGGAGTGGGATAATGAACTTGTGTTTCCTTCTCTTCCTTCAGCAACATTTTCCACATTTTTCTACAATGACCTTGCATTGCTTTTGAAACTGAATAAAAGCATTACATTTTCTCTTATAAAGAAGAGAAACCTGCTCAAATTAACCTCAAAACGTAATTGACTGAAAAAAAACAGATTAAACCTCTCATGGGAGAAAACACGGCCACAGCAAAAGTCAGGAATGGTGCTGGTGAGCAACCCTAAATGGAGGTATAGTTTTGTGGTTACTTTCTTCACCATCTCAACATTTGGGAACTATTAATGGATGCTGACCACTCCTTTTCCCTAAATAAGCATTTCTACTTCCCAATTCCTTACAAAGTTCTCCTGATGATTTGAGAGAGCAGTTAACAAGCCACCCCCAATCATATGCAGTGGTAGCCTGGCCTCGTGTGATGTGGTGGAAATTTGAAGCATTTACTTACTTAAGTTATACCCCTCGATTCTCCAACCCCTATCTAAAATTTTACCTTGCTCTCGTTTCTGAATATTGCCAGTGAGCACTTGCTTGGGGCCTGATTTTTATCTTCTCTGTGTAGTCTCCACAAAGAATTTGAGAAATAACCCTTCTTCATATCGTTAATACAAAAACAATATTGGTTTGTTATTGTTTCTTACGGTTGATAGGAACAACATCATGAAAACTAGTCATTGTCTCTAAGGACTTGGGTTGTTGATATTTAATTCCAAATTTCCCCTTCAAGTCCCGTCTCCTCATTCACTCAGCAATGATGTTGCTCCACAATAGCTGTAATATTGTCATAATTTCCATAGAAACCGTCTGTAAAGCTGCAAACACAGGATTACACCCTCCCTGCCGGCTGAGGCAGGAAGGCCAGATGGGCTCTGAAGGGGAAAAGGCCCTCAATGAGACATAAATCACTTAGTGCCCTGGTGGGGGCGGGGGAGACAAAGGGGGCAGGGTGGGGGAGGAAACCACTTTAGGAGGAAAATTGTGTTTGGTGTGGTCTTTTCCACAGGGTGAAATTCCCAAATGAAGTGGCCAGCCATGCAGGCTCTTTTCCAAGGCCAGTGTCTGGACTGGTCACTTGCTTGGACCCTGATGCTAATGAGGCCAGAGACAAAGATTTCTTCCTATGTGGGCTGCTGACTTCATTGGTCACACATAAGGCCTTGCTCAGCTCCGGTGGGTATGAAGATAGGGATAGAAAGTAACATGTAATGCTATCCCTGTGTGCCAGGCTGCACCCTGCCCATGAATATCTCTTTGGACCTTCAGAGCATCCTGAAAACAAGATACTATTACTCCTATTTTACGGATGAGGTAACTGGGCTACACTCACCCCCTTTCCTTCAGATCTCAGCTTCATCTTGAGTGTTTCCAGGGGCCTTTCCCTGGGGCCTCAAAGCTGGGTGAGGTTAACCTGTGTACTCCCTAATGCACCTCTGTTTGACACTTACCATTCTGTATTATAAATTCTGGTTTACTTCTTTCCCACTAGCCTGGGCACCCTTTGAGGGCAATGCCCTTAGTACCTAACACAGTAACTGACTCATAGTAGGTGCTCTATACATATTTTTAAATGAATGAATGAGAAAGTTTCAGTAACTTATTCAAAATCTATCTTTTTCACAATTGTATCTCTGGGAGTTAGCACAGTCCCTGGCATATACTAGACCCTCAATAAATATTTGAATTACATAGTGAATGAATGAACATTAACTACCTCACTACACAGAGTCTCAGGGAGTTGTGCCAAGCTTTTCTGACTTCAGGCACTGTGTTGCATTAGCTGGTAGGAGAGATCATTGTCATGTCTGGCCAGGCAATTCAAAGTGCATGGCTTCCTGATATGGCTTGGTACTGTCTACTTTTAGAAGTGCATCTCATTATATAACAGTCCTTACACTTATCTGAGGCCATGCCCTGCCTGGTGGAAAGAACATTGGCTGAAAGCCAGGAGTGCAAGAGTAAGGCAAGAGTAAGACACGGTTCTGTTACTCATTGTGTAAATTTGGCCAGATCCCTTTACCTTTCCAGGCCTTAGCTTCTCTATTTTTAAAACAAAATTTTACTTGAGTTAAATTTGTTATTTTTTAGGAGCATACCTTCCCTTTAAAAAAAATCATAAGTAATCTCTTGCGTTACCCCAATAAAAGTGGAGCTGCATGGATAGAAGCCTTCCGAAACCTTCCCTTCATGTCCTTCACCCCTACTCTTGGTAGCCTCTGAGGAAACTCAGTGGACAACTAGATCCCTGGTAAACCAGTACGAGACCCACTAGAATAGATTATATTTATGGCCCCTCTGGTTCTAACGTTCAAGAATTCTAGAAACATGGGCACTGAGCCCCGCAAACTATGTTGCCAATCCAGGCTAATGGTGTGTGCCACCTATCCTTACAAATAGGCATCTTGATGGAGAGGAATGGGTGTGGGATTTGGGGTCATGATTTCTGATTTTTGGACCCAGAGCCACCATTTCCCCAAAGGGTATTACCATTGAGCAAGTCATTTCACTTCTCTGAGCTAGTTTCTTCATCTATAAATTGGAGCAAGTGTTCTTTCATGATTGGATTTTTATGAGACTTATGGTGATGACTACCATCTCTCTGTAACTACTGAGTACTTAGTAAATTTTGTTGGGAGAGGCTATCTACCGTGGGCTTTGAGTATCCCTGCATGTTCTTGCTGGTTGTCCCCCAGATGCAAGGCCTTGACTGCTCTTTACCTGGATCATTTCTCATGGTTATGTTTTCAGTGAGCAAGCTTGACATATGAGGTAATGTTTCCCCCAGACAAAGAGTAGTCCTACCTCAGCTTACTACAAAGGTAGTAAATCTCCCAGGCACAGTATTCTTCTGTAACACCACTGTGTGTGCAAGCATCCATGCTGGGCCCTTTGTGTCATCCCTGTGAGGGATAGGAAGCATGAACAATCAACAAAAAACCAGCATGAAACTCTGGCCCATGCTTTTGTCATGAGAAATGAAGTCATTTGTCTCTGATCCAGGAGTCTCCTGTCTTCTGCCAGCATCCATGAAATAGTAACAGGCTAACTTGTTAGGTTGGAAGTAGGATAAAATCTCAGAACCTACACAGTTCTTGACATGTTATGTATATTATATTACATTAATTAAATGATCATAACAGCCGTATGAGGTCGGTAGTTCTAGTAACCAGATTTCATAGGTAACAAAACTAAGTTTCGACAATGTTCAGTAACTTGCCAAAGGTCACACAACTGTTATGTGGCAGATCCAAGATTAAACTAATGTCTGTCTTACTCCAAAGGTTATACCCTTAGCTATATTTCCTTTCTGAATCATATGAACTAATGACTACGAAATCCCTTCCAAACTCTAAAGCATTATACACGTTATTATTATTAATAAAAATGTAATTATGATGTGAGCACTAAGAAATTGGTTTAACACGTGTATTGATTATCTGCTGTGGCCCTTGCTCCCCACAGCAGATAAAGCTGCCTATTTAAGCTTCTGTGGAAAACCCAGGTTTAGTAATCACCATGCTGCTTACTAGCTGTGTGACCATAGACAAGATATTTAACATCTTTGTCTCAGTCCAGCTTCAGTCATAAAAACAGACATCATACGAGGTACTTCAGACCGTGGGGACTTAATACAGAGAATTGAGTATACACGTGTTGGAAGCTGAAAGAGCAAAAAAGGAACATAGAGGTGAATCCAGAGATAGTAACTAGAGGAAGCAGCAACCACCCAAGACTGAGTGAACAAAGAGAGAGCTGCGAGAGTGCACGTGCTCAGAGGGGCTGCCCTGCAGGGTCGGTGCTCAGATTTCTGAGGAGGGATCTCCACGTGGTGCTCCTGATGCTCTGGAGAGGGTGTGGCAAAACTGGGCGTGGTGGTACCCAGAGGAGCTGGAGGCTGGAGACAACTGCAGCTCCTGGAGTGATGCTGCAGGAACAGGGAAGCAGGAAAGAAGTTCTATTTCCCTTTCTTTGGCTTTCTCTTTTCCATTTTCTGCCTTCTATTTGCAGAGCTTAATGGGAAACGAGCTGGTTAAGGGTCTTGAGTGATGTGGTTTGCAGAGTTTGGAGATTAGAGAGGGCAGAATATGGAAGGATGGACTTGGGGCTGAGAAACAGTAGGCGAGTAACAGCTACATTTGCTGTCCCTTCGTCCTGTGTCTGTAAAGTGGGGATAATGTCTATCTCATTATATTCTTTTGGAGGATTAAGTGAAACAGCCGCTCAGTTGTTTGAGACTGATTGCAGGTGCCCAATAAATGTAAGCTTTTACTATTCTTATTATGCTAAGCTTGCTTTCTGCATAAGCTGCTGCTTTTGCCTGTTTTCCAGTGAGACTTGGGTGTTATGCTTGCTTCGGGAATTATCAGGCCATCTGGGAGGCTGGCTTTGCTGAGCCCCATGTGGAGAACAGGCTTCAGAACTCAGCACTTGCCCTTGAGAGTCAAGATGGGAACCCTCTCCCCAGAGATGTTTACTTAGCTTGTTGTCAGAATGGTGTCGATAGATGAAATGCCTGTCTTAGATTGGCTCGGTGGTTGCTCTGATGTGGGATTCTCGGTTTACTTCATTTGTCTTCCTGCTTCTTCTTTTTCCCAAAATAAAGCCCCCCACCCCCCAACTTTTCACTTCTCTCTCTTTTTCATTTTCTCTTCAGACAAGATAAAATGACCTTCACTGAGTCAGCAAGATTTGCGCCACCTAATAGCTGTTCAGTGCTCTGGAGCTTCATGCTGCAGCACCCTCTCGAAATAATAGCCAACTGGAGTTTCAGCAGCATAGCCTGGTAATTAAGGCCTTAGACTGTGGAGTAGAAACAACCAGTGTTCAAATCCCTGCTCAACGTTTTATTAGCTCTATGACCTTGGGCAAAAAAACCTTTCTGACCCTCAGTTTCCTCATCTGTAAAGTGAGTGTGGTAATTGTATGTATATCGTAGGGTTGTTGGAAAAATAAAAGAAGATAATTCATGTAAAGCCCTATACCCAGCATGTCTCGCATTTCATAAACCTCAATATACAATAACTATTATTACTGCCTATCTGCACTGTTGTTTTCCTTTTATGAACTCATGAAATACTCAGAGTGGAATTTATTAATTTATTTATTCCACAAGTGTTTATTGGTCACGTCAAGGTGCCAGATACTCTGCAAATAATTGGTGAACCAAAAATGAGCAAAATACAAATCTGACCTGGTGAAAATAGAATAGATTTCCTGCTTTTAAGGTGCTAACAGTTTGGGAAGTGGTGGGGAGGGAGGTTGGCTACGTTCATAAACATACTTACAGTGCACTGTGATAGGTGTTACAATAGGGGTATGCACAAAGGGCCACAGGGGCTAGGAGACAGATGGAGAACTGAATCGGGACTTGGGGGACAGGGAAGGCTTCCCATGGCCTCAATGTGCGTTTCAGTTAGCCTGGTAAAATATGCGTGTATGGTATGGTGATAGAAATATATGCTGGTGTGTGTGTATGTGTGTATGTTGGCAGTGGGGGTGGGATGGGTGGGAGGGTGTTTCCGGGCAGAGGATCCATAGAAGAGAAAGCATGGCATGCTTAAGAACCTGAAATCCTGTAGATAGTGAGGGCATAAATTGGGCAAAAGTCAAAGCCAGAGGGGTCAGCCAGGGCCAAATTATGCAGAGCCTTACAGAGCATGTGCAGGGCCACAAATCCTGGGAGCCTTCTTGCACTCTCTTAGCTGCCTCCTTCTTTCCAAAGGTGCCACCTGCAAATCAGACCACACCTCTTATATGTTATGGCGTTTGTCTAACCAATAATCAACTGTCTCCTTTCTTACTAAGACAACTCTGATTTTGTTGGGGGAGGTGGTATGACCAGCTTGAAAAATTTCATTTTCCAGCCTCCGTTCCATACAGTTATGCATAGCTGGATACCAGTCCTAACCGACACTGATGTGTACAGCCTGGAGATGCAATGGAAATAAAAAAGTCAGAGCGTGTATTAAGAAGATCTGTGAACCCCCTCTAATAGACCAATAAATACAAATAGAATGTCTGAAATTTTGAGAGATGTGTTATCTTATGTAGTAGATAACCCAGGATAAATCCTTTATTGAAAAATATTTTTATAAGGGCAATAATTAAAAAGAAAGCTCAAAATGGTAGGACACAAGAGACATGAATTCTAGTCTTAGCTCTAAAAAGTCTAATTGTGATTCTGAGTGAGCCATTAACTATCAAATAATACAATTCCCTGGGAAAATGGAAACAAAGTCTCTACTGCATTGCTATTGTGCAGAGCAAATGAAATATAGTAATAATAATAACACTAGCTAATGTTCATTGAGGGTTTCCTGTATTCCAGGCACTTTTTAAGCATTTTACATGTATCGTTTCACTTAAAACACTAAACATTATAATAATTTATGAGTGCTACCATTTTATGGATAAGTTAAATGAGGCAGAAAGATTAAAATACTTGCCCAAGGTCAGAAAGCTTCTAGTAGAAGGAGTCAGGGTTAGAATTCCTGTCATCTATCTCCAGAGCCAGAGATCACGGTCTTTTTTTTTTTTAATTATTTTATTGAGGTCATGTTGTTTTATAACATTGCGTAAATTTCAGGTGTACATTAGTATATATCAGTTTCTGTGTAGACTATATTGTGTCCACCACCAATAATCTAGTTTTTATCCGTCACCATACATATGTGTCCCTTTACGCCTTTTGCCCTCCACCTACCCCCTTCCTCTCTGGTAACCACTAATCTCTTCTCCTTATCCATGTATTTGTTTATCTTCCACATATGAGTGAAATCATATGGTGTTTGTCTTTCTCTGTCAGGCTTATTTTGCTTAGCATAATACTTTCAAGGTCCATCCATGTTGTTGCAAATGGCACAATTTTGTCTTTTTTATGGCTGAGTAGTATTCCTTGTATAAATATACCATATCTTCTTTATCCATTCATCTGTTGGTGGGCGCTTGGGTTGATTCCACATCTTGGTATTGTGAATAATGCTGCTATGAACATAGGGATGCGTATATCTTTTCGAATTAGTGTTTTCATGTTCTTTGGATAAAGACCCAGTAGTGGGATAGCTGGATCATGTGGTATTTCTATTTTTAATTTTTTGAGAAATCTCCATACTGTTTTCCGTAGTGACTGCACCAGTTTGCATTCCCACCAGCAGTGTGTGAGGGTTCCCTTTTCTCCACATCCTCTCCAACACTTGTTATTTCTTGTCTTGTTAACTGTAGCCATTCTGACAGGTGTGAGGTAATAGCTCATTGTCATTTTGATTTGCATTTCCCTAAAAATTAGTAATGTTGAACATCTTTTCATGTGCCTGTTGGCCATCTGTATATTTTCTTTGGAAAAATGTCTGCTCATATCCTCTGCCCATTTTTGAGGTCCCGTTCTTATGACTAAACTCATCATGTGTTAGAGATTTTGGAAAACTATGTACTACATATAAAGGAAAGATTATTATCATTTCCACATGTGACTTGCATGGATTACTGAGAATTAGAATAGATAAAATATGCTAAACACTAACCTTGTATTGGGTAGTGTTTGATATTTCTTTAAGATGCCAGGGTCTTTCAAAATCTGATATGGTTTCAGAATCAAAATTCCTTTGTAGTAATCTTTCTTTCTCATTACTTGCCTTTAACATCTTTTCTTTGAGTTCTGCAATTTTAGTACAGATTTAGATATTTTTATTTTTCCTTCTCTGAACTCAACATACTTCTAAATCTGAAGGTTCATGTCTTTCAACACTTCTGGAAATGTCTTAGCCATTATCTCTGTGAGTATTGCCTCTCTCCTCCCCTTTCCTTTCCTATCTGGAACTCCTGTTAACTTATGGTGAACCATCTCACTAATGTCCAAGTCTCTTAACCTCTCTATCGTATTTTCCATTTCTTTTCATTCTTTGCCACAATTAGATTAATTGATCATATTTACATTCCAGCTCACAAATTTTCTCTTTGGATGTATTTATTCTACTGTCTAACTCTCCATTAAGTGTTTAATTTCGTTAGCTCTTTTTTTCTTTTCCAGAAGATACATTCCCTTCCCCCTTTTTCTAATCTGCATTTTCTGTTTTGACACTGTCTAATTTTGTTTCTGTACTTAAATATTATTTGTACTGGGAATTTCATCAATTTAAACATACTGATTTTATTTTATTTGATTGTTCTATTATATGAAGTTTTGAGGGGACTTAGTATACTTATTGTGTCTGCTAAATCTTGCTCATGGTAGATTATTTTCTTTTGTGTTTTTAAATTTTTAATTGTGAGCTCATGTTAGATACTGCTTTTTCTGAAAGAATCTAATGAACCTGGGTCCAGAGTGTTTCTTTTGAATGGTTTTGCTTTTGCCAGATACCCTAGGTATCTTAGCCATGACTATTTTTAATGTTGAAATCTCCCTTTAGGAATTTCTATTGGTTTAAAATAAAGTCTAAACCTGTGTGAGGGTCCTCCCATTGTTACAAATTCTGAGGAAATTCACCCCACAATACCCCATCAAGAGGATAGGCCAAGATAAACAACTTCCATGTCCTCACCCTTTATTAATAAAAGGATTTTCCCAGTTTACTTTTTTCATGGAAAGACCAAAATTTATATGCAGTCTCTGTTCCAATCCCTCTCTCTTTGGTGTGTACCAGTGTACCAAAAGGCCTCATTTCTTGTACTCTCTGGAGCTTTAAAAACCCAAACCCTGTGTTACCAAGATGGGCAAATTCCCATAAGGCAGCTGAAGTGTCAGCTCTTCTGCTTACTTCTGTTTTCAGTTCGCATGTTTTTGCCCCTAACTATGCACTTTAATATTTTTTGTTGGAAGGGTTACGTTATCTAATCTACCATTACCATATTGCTGTATTCATCTTTATGAACATCAATTATTTTATACTCACAAAAAATTGTCCTCTGATTGGACCCTGGATAACTGAAAGTTTATGTTAATTCAAATAAAATCAATTTGTTTCTTTTTTTGACTAGGTGATCGAGGGACTAATTGGTATTAGGGGGTAATTTTCTCTCCTAAAATTATAGATTAATTCATATCCTTTGTTTAATTTTGAATTTCAAAATGGAATTTATGACGATTTGTAGCTATGTCACTTCTACTTGAGCTCCACCACTTACTTGCTATGTGAGCTTGGTCAAATAACATAAAATCATTGTGCCTCAGTTTTCTCATTGTAAAAAAGGGCCATATTCTTAATTTCTCTTTCTGCTACTTCGTTGTTAGTGTACAGAAATGCAACTGATTTTTGTATGTTGATTTTGTATCCTGCAACTTTCCCATATTCGTTTATTACTTCTAAAAGTTTTCTGGTGGATTCTTTAGGGTTTTCTATATATAAAATCATGTCATCTGCAAATAGTGACAGTTTCACTTCTTCCTTTCCAATTTGGATCCCTTTTATTTCTTTCTCTTGCCTGATTGCTCTGGCTAGGACTTCCAATACTATGTTAAATAGGAGTGGTGAGAGTGGGCATCCTTGTCTGGTTCCTGTTCTTAGAGGGATAGCTTTCAGTTTTTCACCATTGAGGATGATATTAGCTGTGGGTTTCTCATATATGGTCTTTATTATGTTGAGGTACTTTCCTTCTATACCCATTTTATTCAGAGTTTTTATCATAAATGGATGCTGGATCTTGTCAAATGCTTTCTCTGCATCTATTGAGATGATCATGTGATTTTGTTCTTCATTTTATTAATGTGGTGTATTACGTTGATTGATTTGCGAATATTAAACCATCCCTGCATACCTGGAATAAATCCCACTTGATCATGGTGTATAATCTTTTTAACGTATTGTTGTATGCGATTTGCTAGTATTTTGTTGAGGATTTTCGCATCGATGTTCATCAGTGATATTGGCCTGTAATTTTCTTTTTTTGTGTTGTCCTTGTCTGGTTTTGGTATCAGGGTAATGTCAGCTTCGTAGAATGAGTTAGGGAGCTTCCCCCACTCCTCAATTTTTTGGAAGAGTTTGAGAAGGATAGGTATTAAGTCTTCTTTGAATGTTTGGTAGAATTCACCAGGGAAGCCGTCTGGTCCTGGACTTTTATTTTTGGGGAGGTTTTTGATTACTGTTTCGATCTCCTTACTGGTGATTGGTCTATTCAAATTCTCTACTTCTTCTTGATCCAGTTTTGGAAGATTGTATGATTCTAAGAATTTATCCATTTCTTCCAGATTGTCGAATTGGTTGGCATATAGTTTTTCATAGTATTCTCTTATAATCTTTTGTATTTCTGAGGTGTCTGTTGTAACCTCTCCTCTTTCATTTCTGATTTTACTTATTTGTGCCTTCTCTCTTTTTTCTTGGTGAGTCTAGCTAAAGGTTTGTCTATTTTGTTGATCTTTTCAAAGAACCAGCTCTTGGTTTTATTAATTTTTCTATTGTTTTTTGGTCTCTATTTCATTTATTTCTGCTCTGATTTTTATTATTTCCCTTCTTCTACTGATTTTGGGCTTTGTTTGTTCTTCTTTTTCCAGTTCCTTTAGGTGCATTGTTAGATTGTTTATTTGAGATTTTTCTTGTTTGTTGAGATAGGCCTGTATTGCTATAAACTTCCCTCTTAGAACCGCTTTTGCTGTATCCCATAAATTCTGGTATGTCGTATTTTCATTTTCATTTGTCTCCAGGTATTTTTGATTTCTTCTTTGATTTCTTCATTAACCCAGTCGTTGTTCAGTAGCATTTTGTTTAATCTCCATGTATTTGTGGCTTTTCTGATTTTCTTCCTATAGTTGATTTCTAGTTTCATGCCTTTGTGGTCAGAAAAGATGCTTGGTATTATTTCAATCTTCTTAAATTTATGGAGACTTGTTTTGTGGCCTAATATGTGATCAATCCTGGAGAACGTTCCATGTGCATTTGAAAAGAACGTGTATTCTTCGGTTTTTGGATGGAATGCTCTGTATATATCTACTAGGTCCATCTGTTCTAGTGTGTCGTTTAAGGCCAATGTTTCCTTATTGATCTTCTGTTTGGATGATCTATCCGTTGGTGTAAGTGGAGTGTTAAAGTCCCCTACTATTATTGTGTTACTGTCTATTTCTGTTTTTATGTCTGTTAATAATTGCTTTATATATTTAGGTGCACCTACATTGGGTGCGTAGATATTTACAAGTGTTATATCCTCTTGCAACAAAAAGAATAAAATACCTAGGAATAAACTTAACCAAAGAGGTGAAAGATCTGTACACCGAAAACTATAAAACATTTCTGAAAGAAATTGAAGAAGACACAAAGAAATGGAAAGATATTCCGTGCTCTTGGATTGGAAGAATTAACATAGTTAAGATGTCCATACTTCCTAAAGCCATCTATAGATTCAATGCAATCCCTATCAAAGTTCCAACAACATTTTTCACAGAAATAGAACAAAGAATCCTAAAATTTATATGGAACAACAAAAGACCCCGAATAGCTAAAGGAATCCTGAGAAAAAAGAACAAAGCTGGAGGTATCACACTCCCTGATTTCAAAATATACTACAAAGCTATAGTAACCAAAACAGCATGGTACTGGCACAAAAACAGACACACAGATCAATGGAATAGAATCGAAAGCCCAGAAATAAACCCACACATCTATGGACAGCTAATCTTTGACAAAGGAGCCAAGAACATACAATGGGGAAAAGAAAGTCTCTTCAACAAATGGTGTTGGGAAAACTGGATAGCCATATGCAAAAAAATGAAAGTAGACTCTTACCTTACACCATACACAAAAATTAACTCCAAATGGATTAAAGACTTGAATGTAAGACCTGAAACTGTGAAAGTTCTAGAAGAAAACATAGGCAGTACGCTCTTCGACATCAGTCTTAGCAACATCTTTTCAAACACCACATCTGACCGGGCAAGAGAAACAATAGAAAAAATAAACAAAAGGGACTACATCAAACTAAAAAGCTTCTGCACAGCAAAGGAAACCATCAACTAAACGAAAAGACAACCTAACAATTGGGAGAAGATATTTGCAAACCATACATCTGATAAGGGCTTAATCTCCAAAATATATAAAGAACTCATGCATCTCAACAACAAAAAACTACCAACCCAATTAAAAAATGGGCAAAAGACCTGAACAGACATTTCTCCAAAGAAGATATACAGATGGCCAACAGACACATGAAAAGATGTTCAAAATCACTAACTATCAGGGAAATGCAAATCAAAACTACAATGAGATATCACCTCACGCCCGTCAGAATGGCTATAATTAACAAGACAGGAAACAACATGTGTTGGAGAGGTTGTGGAGAGAAGGGAACTCTCATACACTGCTGGTGGGAGTGCAAACTGGTGCAGCCACTATGGAAAACAGTATGGAGATTCCTCAAAAATCAACGATAGAACTACCATATGATCCAGCTATTCCACTGTTGGGTATTTATCCAAAGAACTTGAAAACACCAATTTGCAAAGGTACATGCACCCCTGTGTTCATTGCAGCCTTATTCACAATAGCCAAGACTTGGAAGCAACCTAAGTGCCCATCAAGGGACGAATGGATAAAAAGCTGTGGTATATATACACAATGGAATACTACTCAGCCATAAGAAACGATGAAATCCAGCCATTTGTGACAACATGGATGGACATTGAGGGCATGATGCAAAGTGAAATAAGTCAGAGGGAGAAGGTCAAATACCGTATGATTTCCTTCAGTAAGTAGTAGGTAATAACAACAATAAACAAACACATAGGGACAGAGATTGGATTGGTGGTTACCAGAGGGGAAGGGGGGAGGGAGGAGGGTGAAAGGGATAGTTGGGTACATGTGTGTGGTGATGGGTTGTAATTAGTATTTTGGTGGTGAACATGATGTAATCTATGCAGAAATAGAAGTACAATGATGTACACCTGAAATTTTTACAATGTTATAAACCAATGTTACTGCAATAAACAAAGAAATTAAAAAAAAAATAAAAAAATAAAAAAAAATAAAAAAGGGCCATAGTAACGGTATCCATCTCAGCAGGTTGTTATGAGAATTAAATAAGTTGATGCGTGTAAAACATTTAGAAAAGTTCCTGGGCACGTAGCACTTAATAACTGTACTTCTTGTCATTATTATTACTGTTATTATCTGTGGAAGCAGTATAATAATCATACATTCATTTTTGAGGGTCTGTTCATTGGTGCTACTTTGTGTTCATGCTCTTAATCCAAAAGATTAACTTCAGATTTTTTCACTGTAATTTTCCCCTTTAAAACTTTTAAGAGTGTTTTCAAGAGTTTGAGTCATCTGCCTCACTATTATAACATGTTAAGACAATTCTTTACATGGGATTACTTCTACAGTTTCTAATTACTTTGATGTTTCTACCTTTCCTAAGGTGTCTTTTACTTATTCTTTAATTTAGCTTGTATTTATAAACAGCTTTGGGCCTCTGCTTTCATATGTTCTTTCAAGGTGTTCCTTCCATTTCCTTGAATAATTTTCCGTTTTGAGCAATTTGTTTTGTGATTTAGATCTGTCAGGTCTTGAACAATGATGATCAAGTTGTATCAATCCTAAGAACAGGCTCAAAAATCGTAAACATACATGCCGGCTTTCAGGTCTGGGTATCTTCTTCAAAACTCATCTTGGCTTTCCTTTTGAAATTGGTTATTTTAACTTTTTATTTTGAAATGATTTTAGGCTTACTGGAAGTTGCAAAAGTGGTACATGGAGTTCTTTGAACACTTCACTCAGCTTTTGCCAATTGTCTCGTCTTATATAACAGAAGTACAACATCAAAACCAGGAAACTAACATTGGTACAATAATGTTAACTAGATGTCGGGGCCTTATTCAGATTTTACCAATTTTTCACATGCATTTGTGTGCATGATGTGTGTGTGCGTGTATAGTTCTATGGAATTTTATTCCATGCATATTCATATAACCACCATTGGAACCAAAATACAGAATTGTTCCATCACTACCAAGGAACTCCCTCATGCTACCACTTTATTGTCACACCTACCCCTCCCTGTCCCCTGGCAACCACTAATCTGTTTTCCATCTCTACGGTTTTGTCATTTTGAGGATGTTATAGAAATGGAATCACACAGTATATCACTTTGTGAAATTATTTTTGTTCATTAAACATAATGCCCTTAAGATCCACCCTAGTTTTTCATCTGTCAGTAGTTTGACTCTTTTTATTGCTGAGTAGTATTGTATTATGTGGATGGACCAGATTTGATTTATCCATTCACCTATTGAAGGACATTTGGGTTGTTTGCACTTTTTGGCTATTATGAATAGAACTGCTATGAACATTCCTGTACAATTTTTGTGGAAATGTAAGTTTTCATTTCTCTGGGATAAATTCCCAAGAGTGCAGTTGCTAGGTTGAATAGTTAGTGCATGTTTAGTCTTATAGGAAACTGCCAAATTATTTTCTGGAGTGGCTGTACCATTTTATATTCCAATTAACAACGTATGAGAGAAGTGCCATTTTTGATACAATGATATTTTCTCCTTTAAGAAATCTATGAAAATCCAGATTTAAAAAAATAAAGGACTTCTCTGGTGATGAAAATATTCTACACTTAGATTGTGGTGATGGTTGTATAACTCTCTGTGAATATGCTAAAAAACCATTGAATTGGACACCTAAATGGTGAATTTTGTGGTATATGAGTTATATCTCAAGAAAGATGGTAAAAAAATTAAAAGAATTTTACAAGAAGGGATCTAATTATGTTACAAAAAATCTTATTCCTTCATCAAATTTCTAACATATATTAAGAATTTACCATGTTTCAAATCAAAACTACAAGGTATCACCTCATGCATGTCAGAATGGCTATTATTAACAAGACAAGAATAACAAGTGTTGGAGAGAATCTGGAGAAAAGGAACTCTCATATACTGTTGGTGGGAATGCAAACTGGTGCAGCCAGTATGGAAAACAGTATGAAGAGTTCTCAAAAAATTAAAAATAGAAACACTGTATGATTCAATGATTCCACTTCTGGGTGTTTATCTAAAGAACATGAAAACATGAATTTGAAAAGATATATGCACCCGTATGTTCATTGCAGCATTATTCACAATAGCCAAGACGTGGAAGCAACCCAAGTGCCCATCAACGGATGAATAGATAAAGAAGATGTAGTATATATATATAACGGAATACTACTCAGCCATAAAAAGATGAAATCGTGCCATTTGTGACAACATGGATGGACCTTGAGGGTAAGGTCTCTTATGGTAAGAGAACTAAGTCAGACAAATAAAGACAAATACCATATGATTTCACTCATATGTGGAAGATAAACAAACACATAGATAAGGAGAACAGATTGGTGGTTATCAGAGGAGAAGGGGGCAGGGGAAGGCAAAAGGGGTATAGGGGCACATATGTACGGTGACAGATGGAAACTAGATTTTTGGTGATGAACATGATGCAGTCTATACAGAAGCCAAAATGTAATGATGTACACCTGAAATTTACACAATGTTATAAACCATTGTGACCTCTATAAAATAATAATAAAAGAGGATTTACCATGTGGCAGGCATAACATACAATGCTTTATATACATCAAATCCTGACCCATTTACTAACTAGCATGTCATTTAACCCTTCTCAACTTCTGCACCCTTTTCTGTAAATGGGAATAGTAAAGTTGCCTCCCTTTGTGGAGATTGAATGAAATAATGCATATAAAAGCATTTAGAATGCTGCTTGCATAGTATCGTTATTCTTATTATTAAATTCATGAGGACATTTTCCTCTTAGCAGTTCATAACTGCCTGGCACTAGTGTTATGAGAAAGTGAGCCGTGTGTATTAATAGAAGATGACAGATTTTGCGTTGTGTGTATGGGAGGACAAGGGAAGCAGCTGACAGTTAACTGGTCACCTACTATGCACCAGACTTGATATTCACCAGCCACCATTTTGCACATTTAATCCAAACAATGCTCCACAATGGAAGTAGTACTATCTCCATTTTATAGAAGAAGACACAAACTCAAAAAGGTTAAGAAAATGTCCCAGTTCCATAAAGCAAGCATTTGATGGAGCCAGGATAGAAAACGAGGTGTGTGTCCCAACTTGATGCTTTTCTACTTTCATGGATGAAATGAATTGATATAAATTAGACTTCTCGTCAAACATTGCAGTTAACTTAGGGTATTAAGATACTTGCAGCTGTTCTCTCCTCTTTATTCAGAAACTAAAATTTAGCATTTCTAAGGTTGTTGTATGTAAAGTATTTTTAAAAGAAATTTGGAGATCCTTATGGTAGTTCAGAAAGAGCCCCAAGGTTTTACTCAACCTGAATTTCCAACTATTTAGAGCTTGAATCAAAATCTAACGGGAAAAGGCAAAATTGCTGGTGGGAAAGTCCATTGCCAGAAGCGCTCAGGAGGAAGCGAAGAGAGACATTCTAGAGACCGGAAGATGACAAAGCACCCCGTGCTGAACTCAATTAAAAAACAAAACAAAAACTAATGCCAAGCTAAAAAGAAAAGAGAATTGTTTGCCATGGTGTGGCATCAAAACCATTTCTCAAGTTTATTCACCCATGGATTAGTCTTTGTGTTCTTTCTCTTTCTTCTTCAAATTCCTTTCTCCTTAGAAACTGCCAAGTGTTGTATTGGAATCAAAGAAGGGACTCTAATGCCAGCCAATTTATTGAGAAAAACAACAAAGAAAAGTTATTTCCTTTGTAGTGAACCTCAGAGATTATGCCTTCTATTCCTCAGGTTTATGGAGGAACTTGGCTGCAAGTTTCCACCGGAAAGACACACAAGGATTTGGAATTCCACTTGGAAAACTTAAGTGTTCCTGATTTCTGGATCAATACAGAGACAGAATCACAATGAGCACTCTCACATTGATGCGAGACAGGAGATCTTTGGATAGGAGCCCCCTAATTTATTCTCAGGGCTTTAAGTGCCCTCTTTCGTGTGTTGGCATGTTATAATTTATTTTACTTTCTTTTATTTATTTTATTATAAGCAGGAGAAACAAGGTCTGGTTCCCATATGATTAAAAAAAAAAGTCTTGGATTGGGTTAGGAGGTTCTCTGAACCATGAGAAATGACCTCAAAACTGGCTGAAAAACCCAACAAGAATGAAAAACGGCATGCTGCAAGTTCCAGGAAGATGCTGCAGAGATCAGCTTCAGATGCATTTCATTTTGCTTTGTTATTAATGGCCTGGTGAGGGGCTGTAAACCTATTATAGCAATTATATCTGCGGATGAGAGTAAATAAGATGGTGTTACAGACACTAGTGAGGAAGAGACAGTACAGAGCAACCTAGCAAGATTAGAAATATGGACAGGAAATGAGCAAATGAGATCAGCCTGGAAAAGTAGAAACGTGCATCTGGAGAAATAAATAATTTGAAAAACAGAGAGATAGTTAGAGGGAGGGTCATACTTGGAAAGCAACAATGGTAAATAGGCCTTTGAGTGGATATCAATCCTGGATATGTTTGTAACATGATGGAAAAATAATACTAAGGCCTGGTGGTCATATAGTCTTTTGGAGTGCATTTTTTTTTAAACAGGAGTATTTCCATTGTCTCATTTGATCATCAGCCCAAAGAGTTTGGAAGCAAATAATTTATTCTCCATTAAAGAGATAAGGAGAGATTACGTAAATTGCTTAAGGTCATATTGTTTGTTAATAAAATAGACATGGCTAAAACTTGGGTCTCTTGACTCATTCTGTTTCTCTTTTCACAACCACACCTCATCATTATGTCTTGGATCTCAGAATAGTAATTGTTTCTGGTCCAGCATTTACCCATCTCTTTCTGATACTGTGCACAATTTTATTTCATTTGAGACTAGCTTAGTATTACTGAAGCTTTGAATAGGGCATGAACCCCATCCCCGCCCCCTGTCACCCCTGTATTTCTAGGATGAAGTGAGACGGTATGTAATGGATGGTGGTCTCTGGAATAGTAGTCAGAACCCTACACTAATGGTGTCACCACCTGCAGTTTGGGAGTGGGCAAACCGTGTGCCTTCTCTAGTCTCAGTGTTTCAGCTGTAGGACTGAGTGGGTTGATCACTATGATCTCATGGAATTGATCTATTTGAAGGTCTAAAAGGAGAATGAAGCTAGTGCAAATAGTCAAAGACAGAGACCAAGCAGTGTGAGAGAGAGAGAGAGCTAGGGGCAGGGGGAGAGACATGTAACACCTGGACTGAGAACACTTATTAGCATATGGCAGACAGGCAGATTTACGTCTTCAAGGGTCACCTTTGCAAAATTTACCTCAATCTGTTTTGTTGTGCTCTTGTTAGAGAGTTCCTGTCTTAAAGTTGACCCTGTCATTTTTTTTCTTTTGCCTGGTAGTAATGTATGAGTGTCTGTGCACCCACATCTGCCCCTTTTGTGTGGACAGCAGGTAAGAATCAGTGCACTTGATATCTTTTTGGGTTCTGCCAAGATCATAATGGTTCCTTTTTGTCTGAGAAATGCCTCTACGTTCATGTGGGTGGGCTCCTTGCAGCCATGTTTATGTCGTGCTTCCTCCTTCCCTTCTCTGTAGGTGATTAGATTGTAGGGTAACAACAGACTCGTGCAGAGCCAATCAGATTCTTTCCAATTGGGAATTGAAACCAAGAAATACTCATTTTGTTCTCTCAGTGTCGTTAGAACAAAGAAATATGGAGTGGCCAAATGTTTAGTGAAAAAATGTAGCTAATGTAAATACAGTCAAGTGAATGACTGTGAGGCCTCAGAAGGTAAAAGACTGTGGCTGACAGATCCTGATTCCAGCCTGACTGGATGCTTACACTTGAATCTTTTTAATATAGTCCCTCTTTTTTTTTTTAATTATTTTACTGAGATTGTTATATTTAACTTTTTAACAAGGTGTTTTCACTGAGTCAACCCAAATGATAGCCTGTTAAAATGCAAATGAGTCCATCCAAAACTTTTTGCCACCCCAACCAATCCATTGACCTTGAGGATTCTGCTCTCAAGTTGGGTTTACATTTGGTTTGAGTTTGTTTAGGTATGTAAGTATACACGTGGGAACGCATGCATGTATGGATATATGTATGTTGGCATGTATTCCTCCAAGGCAGTCTTTCAACACACGTCTCATAAGTGCCTTCATCTAAATGCTAGGCACTATACTGCCACTGGGGATACAATGGTGAATAAACAGAGCCTCACTCTCAAAGAGCCTCAGGAAGATGGCCAACAAAACAGATAATTATACTCTATAAGTTCAGTGCTGGAGGTCAGTAGAGGCTCTGAGAGGCACCATGGAGCACTGAAAAGATGTCAGGGAAAGCTTTCTGGAAGAGATAATGCTTGAGCTGAGTCTTAAAAGATTGTTTGGAATTTCCCAAGTTAAGGGGACAATCGTTTCAGGCAAAAGATATGATTATGGGCAAGAGCTGGGAGGCAAGAAACGACATGATATGAGAGAGGAACTCCTGGTTCCTAGGTTACTGAAACATAAAGTGCAAGTCAGGGCTGAAGAGAGATGAAGCCACAGAGATGAGCAGAGGCCAAGTGTGAGGAGTTTTGTACATCAGATTAAGAATCGTAGACTTGGGCCGGCCCGGTGGCTTAGCGGTTGAGTGCGAGTGCTCGGCTACTGGCGGCCTGGGTTCGGATCTAGGGCGCGCACGGACGCACCGCTTCTCCGGCCGTGCTGAGGCCGCGTCCCACATACAGCAACTAGAAGGATGTGCAGCTATGACATACAACTATCTACTGGTGCTTTGAAGGGGAAAAAAAGGAGGAGGATTGGCAATAGATGTTAGCTCAGAGCCGGTCTTCCTCAGCAAAAAGAGGAGGATTAGCATGGATGTTAGCTCAGGGCTGATCTCTCTCACAAAAAAAAAAAAAAAAAGGAATCGTAGACTTTAACCTGAGAGTACTGGGGAATGATTGGAGACTCACATACAGGTAAGTGAGGAGGTGACATTTAAGATGAGACCTGAATGATAAGAAAGACCTAAACTCGTTGAGGTTGATCCAGGCAGAGGGAGCAGACGGTGCAAAAGCACCAAAGACCGAGGCCCAGGTTTCTGGTAAAAGACCAGGTGAAGTGAGGTATCACCAGCTGAGCTACAAAGCATTGGAGAAGGTGCAGAAGGTTCTGGATCTATTTGAGATATGCTGAGTGTTCCAGTTTGCCTATGAGAAAGGGACATATCATAAGACAAAGATTAACATGCAGAAGGTTTTTTAGGGGATGCTCTTAAGATCAACACCAGTGGATAAGAAGGGAGGGGAAGAGAATGGAGGGGAGGGGAGGAGAGGGAAGAGGGAATATGGAAGAGGGAAGGGAAGGGAAGAATGCAGCCTCATTAGAAATTTCAGCTGATCCTGCAGGGATATCTGAAGAGATGATGAACCTTCAGCTCTGTCCTGAGGTGGGATAACAGCATCAGGCCTCAACTTCTCATTGGTATCATTGGCTGTGGGCCACCCCCCCAAGGCAATGTCATTTCAGGCAAAAGGTGGATCTGCTTAGCTGAAGCAATGTACAAGCTTGGCTGACAACTGAGAGCCTCTGCCAGTGGTGCTTGCAGCAGCTGGGATCATAAGCCCATTATTCCCAAAGGGAGATCTGGGCGGTGTGCCACAAGGTCCAACACAGTGGAGTTGAGGCGCCTGGGGATCACTCAGATGGAGACGTTCCACATGCATTTGGATATATGAGCTTGAAGCTGAGGGAAGAGGTCTGGCTAGAGATAAGGACTGCGAGGCAATATCATATCAGGGGTGAGACTGCGTGACCTTTTGGGTGTTATGTGCCCTTTTGAGAATCTGAGGAAAACTAGAGACTCA
This sequence comes from Ceratotherium simum simum, assembly GCF_057802395.1. Taxonomy (NCBI): domain Eukaryota; kingdom Metazoa; phylum Chordata; class Mammalia; order Perissodactyla; family Rhinocerotidae; genus Ceratotherium; species Ceratotherium simum. The sequence continues at coordinate 29,666,345 of NC_141903.1, forward strand.
CCCACCCCAGAAAAAATGTGCAAAAATATATACCCACAGAATTTGTTTGGCTCTTTTTGGACTGGGTTCACTCAATAACACTCTGTACCTTGGGCAACATCATGCAGTATTTTAATTAATCTGATTAATCCAGCTTCTTGGAGCATTCACAGAATATCAGGTATTCTCCATGTATTTCACCTAATCCTCATACCATATATGTTAACCATATCATCCCCGTTTTACAGAGGAGGAAACTGAGTTTAAAGGAGCTCAGCCAGAGGCACCACACTTAGTACATGGCAGGGCTGGAATTGAAACACCAGTCTGTGTGACTAGCCGAGTTGGATTCCATTTTTGAGCTCCATGGTGGGCTCTCTTTGCTCCCACTTTGGCACCATCAGGTTAACAATGGATTCTTGCCAAATAGGGATGAAAGCAAGGGGACTCAGGGACCAGTCAAGCGGGTGTATTGATACCATCCTCCAGCAGCCACCAGTGATGCAGAGGCCTGCATTGTTGCGGAAGGAGAATACTGCGGGCCTTAGGCAGACCCCTCCAGAGCAGGTGGCTGACCAAGGCTGCCAGGGTGTGGTGTTAGCTTGAGGGTGCCCCAGTGGTCATAGGAGTTTAGGTGGGGGGAGAGGAGCAGCCAGTCCCCCATTTTGTCCCTAGTGGTGGGTGATTGGCTGCCTCAGATATTTTTCTCTCGTATTGATGTAGTCATGGAAAATAGAGAGTCTGCCTTGAGTTCTCAAGTTAATTGGCTAGTTATTTTCTATTTTATTTGAAAAAAAAAAAGTCATTTGAGTGTCATTAGCTCTGTTCATACTTCCAAGAGTTTTTACCATCTTTTTATACTAATTAATGAGAAGTCAAACAGCAAGATCATAGTAAATTTGTCATCACAAAGTTCATGAGTCAAATCGGCCTTCTTTATCTGAGTGAGATCTTTTACAACAAACTTTGTATTAAAGTGGTTTCTTATGAGAATGCTTCACAGTTCCAAGGTTTTAAGTGAAGAGACCTCAGATCCTATTAAAACAAACTTTCAACGTTACAAAAACTTAGGGGGCTTAGAGATGCTCAACTTTATGGTGACAAAATAGTGAATAAATAGAGATTCACCTTAAATTCTATAATAAATGTATAAATATTCAGTAACCTTTTCCCTCAAAGCTACCCCTGCAAGTGATTTCCACAGTTTCTCCTTGGAAAAAGAAAGTGGCCCCCAACTTTAACTTGAATTTTAATTAAGGCTGAGTCAAAGATATGTGGGTGTTTATAATAATTATTTTCCACAGTGGCATTAACTTGAAACCCTCATTACAACAGAACCGTTGTTCTTCTAACTAGCATCTTCTTATACATTACTTTCCCTCATGCTGTAGAGAATCCCCAAGAAGTGTATAAAGTAGGCTGGTTTCAATGACAAAATGTGTTCATCTCTCTTGTCAGCAATACCTTGGGGTGTTTGGAGGTCATTGCACAAAAATTATTTGTGGCCATGAAGTAATGAAAATAGGACTTGGTTACTTGTTAAAATATGAGTTAGTTAATTATGCATACCTTTTTGGAAGATGCTCAGTATACTGTACTTTATGTCCACAAAGTCCTTATCTAATTTGGTGTATTAGGGCGGCAAGATTAGGATTTGACTGGGGGCTGGGTTGGGCAGAGGTTTTCCATTTTCCATCCGCTCACTGTTACAGGGAATCCAAAATCTGTTCCTTTAATCGCTCTGTGCTATAACGATATATACCAGCAACACCTTTTAAATGAATCAACTATCTTTCTGCCTCGTGAGTCCTGTTCCTTCATGTTTGTGTCAGCATATCCACTCAGCTTTTCTACTGACCCATTTTATAGATGAGGCAAGTAAAGCTTAGAAGGTTTTTCAGACTATTAATTTCAAAGTCAAATAATTTGAAATGAATTTGGAAAACCTAACAGTTTTTCTCATTTCAGTCTCTGGTTCTTGCCTCTTACGGTCATTGTCTCCAGTGAGAAATTAGTACCTGGATCTTCAAAACTAACCAAGCACTCTGCTTGGTGCCAGGTCGGCATTTAATATTGGGCGTCTTGAGGTCAGAAATCCAGGGTTTCATTTGGGATAAGCGTGTAGAGCTGACAAATCCAACAAAGAAGTACTCGTTTGTTGACACACCAGTGTATGTGCAAGAGGTGCCTGTTTTTCACTCACTGCTCCTTTGGGAATTTGCTCAGAGAAACCTGTGACTAGACCCTCAGGCATATGTCTCTGCCATTCCTACGTCTCTGAAAAGATAGGGAGCCAGAGGCTGATGAGGCCCTATGGCCCTGGAGCATTTGCTATAGTTAAGCACAGGAAACCAGAGGAAAAAAAACAAAAGACATGTAGCCAAAGTCCCTTCCTGGAGACAGATGGGAAACCTGGAAAACATAAACTGGGGTTGCAGCCTTGCACTTGGGGGTTGGCTTGCTATTCTGAGCCTCCATCCAAGAGTGAGTCTTACATCCCTCATTTGGGAATGAGCTGTTGTGCCATATAGGGAGAGATCTGAATCCAATGACATATGTTTCCATTCAGCCCAAGGGTGAAACTGACTGCCCTTAACCATAGATTCATCAGCTCCAGTGCGTATTCTCAAACAGGCTTTTAACAGAGGGTCCGGTAGTTCTGAGATTCAGTCTGTGGTTTAGGGCCCAGTTGGGGGTTGAGTGGGTGTGGGCTATGGAGGAGGTAGTTCCCTGGAGATAACTCCCTGCCCTCTCAATTCTGAACAGGCACCAGAGACTGAAACAAAAGAATTGTTTCAGAAAAGAACAACCCTCACCTTTGAGACACACAGTCCCTATTCTCTAGTCTAAATAACTCAGTCTCCAAATGGTCTGATGTCAGAAATTCAAATGACTGTAAGCCAGGCAGGTGGCGTAAAAACATGGAAGCCAACCCCATGTAAAGGAAGAGGAAGCAGCAGGCATGGCTGATTGGAGAATCCGTGTTCCGTCCAAAGGGCAGCCAGTATTCGACTCCAGCTGATGGGTACTAAAGTGGGTCCAGAACTGCCGAATTTTCCAATTTTTAAAGAAATCTAAATTTGAGTATGAAATCCATACATTTTTAAATACTAACTAAATAAAAATGTCACTCTCTGTAAATATTCATTTAATATCAGCCTCACTGTCGCAGATTGGGTTTCCTGGAAGGCAGATTCTGAGAAGGGGAGCAGGTTGCAGGAAGTTTATTAGGGAGTGTCCCTGGGGTCCACATCTGTGGAAGAGAAGGGAACAATCGGATTGGGCAGAGGGAGAAGTCGAGCTGTGATGTGGTCTTAACAAAGGCTTCCGCTGGCCTTACCGGCCTGAAACTGGGCTAACCCTTTAGAGTTGTTGCCCTTTTGTGGCTAGGAGGCCAGGCCTCTGTATGCTCACATTAACCAATTATTGGATCAGGCTGCCCTTGCGAGTGTGGGTACCTTAGACAAGGGTAGTTTCCAGAAAGGGCTAACTGCTGAGAGTTGAGAGCACCTGGGGGAATGAGCCTTTCAGTCCTGAAGAGGGAGCTGTGTGGAGCTTCACAGGATCTACAGACCACTCCTTGCACTGCTCAGATTCACTTCTTTGTGTAAGTTCTGGGAGCAACAACTCCAGGATTTAGGTGTGCCTCTTCTCTTGGGGGTCTCAGGGCTTCTCTTCCCACAGCTGGTCTTAGGGCCACAATAATACTCATTATTATTCTCTACTAACTATTCTAGATCTTCCTCATTCTTAGCTAACTCCTTTGCTGGTCCAGGTAGTTTACTTGGTGTTGGGACATGGACCCTCATCTCTGAGAGGTCATAGTCCCTGGTCAGCATCTCCTTCTCAGGTTAAGGCTGATGTACTTATCTGTTTACCATCAAGATTGGGCAAGGTGGTACCCAAAAGAACCCATGTGGATCGCAAGGGCCTCATACATACTCCTTCCTGCTCCCATTGTGTAACAGCAGTCCTATCTCCTCCTGATAATCAGGGTCTTACAAGGATGCTGACTCTCCTTCTTGCCTGTTTAGTCCCTAGGCACAAAGAACCCAAAGTGCCCCGTAGCAACTGTGACTTATAGTTCAATAGGACTTTTGCGGTGCCCACTGGTGGAAGCATTTCCCCTTTGGGGAAAGGACACTAAATAACCCACAGTTGCAGGGATGTGAAGCACATATTCCCAGTCGGGTCCCTGGGAGTGAAGGTAAAAGGGTTACTCCTGTTTCTTCCCCGTGGTTCGTGGACCCATGTGTTCTTCCTTTTGGGACACAGCACCATATAAAGGACATTGATTTAAAATGTACAGTGCAGCCTGGAGGACGGTTCCTTATTCTTGCAAGGAATCCTCTCTGAATTGGAGCTTCAGTTGTGCCTTCAATAGGCCATTTCTCCACACTCAGGATGGCAGCTTCTGGGTGATGTGGTATGTGATGTAACTAGTGGATCCTGTGATCACGTGGCTTTTCTTGCATCTCATTTACTATTAAACAGGTCCCTTGGTCTGATGTGATATTATGTGGAAACCCATGCCAGTGCATCAAACCCTCCTTAAGCCCTCAAATAGTAGTGTTGACAGAGGCCCCAGCAGCAGAAAAGGCAAATCCATACCTAGAATATGTGTTCATTTCTGTAAAAATGAATCACTGTGACTTCCAGTGTGAAAGGGGTCCCATGTATTCAACTTGGTACCAAGTGGCTGTGTGTATGTTTGAAGGATGGGGCCATGCTGGGGAGGCAGTGTTGTTCTCTGTTGCTGGCAGGATGGACATTTGACAGCACCAGTAACTGGATCAGCATTGATGAGTGGGTGTTGGGTCCCTGCATAGCCTCTATCCCTGTCACTGTGTCTACTCCATTCATGTGCCCATTGTACCAGTATTGGGGTGGTTGATGACAGAGGGTGACTGATATCAGCTGACTGAGTCATTTTGTCTACCTCACTGTTTAGTGCCTTTTCTGTGATGGGTGCTCTCTGGAGAGCATTAACATGTAATACGTATATCTTCACTCTTCGTGCGCACTCCATATGCTTCTACCCAAGGCCTCCTTTTCCTTGGTCTTTTAATCTTTCCCCTTCCTGCCTAGGACACTTTGACACTGCCTGGAGTCTATATATAATCTAGAGCCTCTTTTCTTTCCAAAGTGGATGACTGGGTGCACTGTCTGAAATTCTGGCCATTTGGGAAGAGATCTCCTCACAATTGTCTTTCAACACCATCCCTGAGTGGGATTATCATGTAGCCATGGTCTATTTTCAACTTGCTCTACATACCAAGCCAACCCATCTGGAAACCAGGCTTAGGGTTTTTCCTCCTCCATCAGCTGATCATAAAGGCCGTAGGTGTATGCCAGGAGAAGGGTACTAGGCAAAGTAATGGATGACATGGGAGACTGGACTACCTGCTTAGGTAGTTTACTTGTGGCCTTCAGCCCTTCTCATGGTCAATCTTGGATGTATCACTTTCATCTTACAGTGAGTTATTGTTAGGCCAACCTGATCTTATGACTTGTTGAGTCTGATAGAACTCAGCTCGTGATGGACATTTCTGGCTGCATGGTCACTTCATGACCCTGGTCCAGCCTTCAGTCTCTAGCAGGGTCCAGTAGCACTCAAGGACCTATTTTTCAAAGAGTGCCTAATTCTCTTGCTCCAGAGTCCTAGGAATGAAAATTGTGATACTTCTATTGGGACTTGCATAATCTCCACGTGTTAACTTTTCCCACCGCAGATACCTCCAATGCCATGGGACTTACTGAGTTGTAAATCCTGAGGACTGTTTGCACTGCACCTGGATCTGTTGCAGAGCCCTTTCCTGCTCCAGGTGCCACTCAAAGCTGACAGCCTTTCATGTATATGGGCTGCAAAAGTATTTCCAGGTACACAATATGTTGTCTCTAAAACCTAAAGAGGGCTGCCAGGTTTTGTGCTTCCTTAATTGCAGGGGGAGTTGCCCAATGAAATAATTTGTCCTTTACTCTAGAGAAAGTGTCATGGCATGCTCTAGTCCACTGGACTCATAACATTTTACTGAGATTTCAGGCCCTGAATCTTTGTAGACTTTATCTCCCGCTCTCTAGAGTTCATGTGTCCTTACCAAAGCCTTTAATGTACTTGTCACTTCTTGCTTATCTAGTCAGATTTGCATGGTGTCATCCATAGAGTATACTAGTGGGCTACTCAAGATGTCTAGACAGTCTAGATCTTTCCAGACTATATTATGATGGAGGAAAGGATAATTAACATTGCCTTGGGGTCAAGACTCTTCATATGTGCTGTTGTCTGTTCCAAGTGCATGCAAACTGCTTTTTTTTTTTTTTTTTATAGATAAGAGAGGTAAGGCAACCTTTGTTTGAGCCAGGCTGTGGACTATAATCCAGGAAGGCAGTCTCCACAAAGGAAGAAAGTGTTCCCATGCAAACTGCTTAGATGTCCTTTTCTGATAGGGGTAGAAAAGAACTCATTTGCTAGATCAATGGCTATGTACCAAGTACTTGAGGCCATGACAGTCTGCTCTAGAAAAATATCACAGCAGCTTCAATTTGGGCTATTACTTGATTGAGTTATGCTCTGAGATTTGTCTGGCTTTTGTAGTATCCAGATTAGTGAATTAAATGGCAATATGATGGGGACTATCAGTCATCCTTCAGGTCTTTAAGGGTGTCACTAACCTCTGCCATTCCCTTAGAGTGAAAAATTTTTTAAAAATTTACTATCTTGATTTAATATCTTGGGGTAGGGGTAGGGGTCAGTTTTAGAGCCTTCTACTTGATCTTCCTTACTTGATAGCTTTTACCCCACAGGCTAAGAAATCAGTGTGGAGATTGTGCTGATTGCCATATTTGTGTATTCCAGTTATCAGTGGAGGTCTGTGAAAATGACCACTAGGTGGATCTGTGAACTCAAAGGGTGGAATGTAAGCCAGATCTAGACCAGGAGTCCATTACCTGGCTTCAACATGCCTCCATTCTAACAGAGGAGCTATGATGATGCTTCAAGTCTTGGGGTATCAGTGTCAACTGGGAACTTGTATCCATTGGTCCTCACAATGTTTAGGTACTCCCCTTTCCCAGTTTACAGTGGCATTAGTATATGGCCCAAGGACCCCTTTAGGAAGGACTAGAGGAATCACTACCGTATATACTAGGCAAGGTGTTGCAGGCTCCTTCCACCTGATGCCCCAGCTTCTCTTTCAGTTAACGTTTTGCAAGCCTGAAAACTGGGCTTCAGATCCAAGAAATTGGGCAAGGGATCATGACTTTTTATTAGAGTGACTACCCTCAGCCTCCTGATCATCAATCCTTGATTCACTTTGATTACTACCTATTTTAGTTTCCCATCGCACTGTAACAAATTGTTAATCACTTAGAGGCTTAAAACAATACCGAGTTATTCTCTTACAGTTCTGTTAAGTTAGAAGTCTAAAATGGGTATTATAGGGCTAAAATCAAGGTGTCAGCAGAACTGCAAACCTTCTGGAAGCTTTATCCAAGAATGTATTCCTTACCTTTTCCAACTTCTAGAGGCTCCCCACATTCCTTGGCTCATGGCCACATCACTCTGACCTTTGCTTCCTCATCACATCTCCCTCTCTCTCTGAGCCTTCTGCCTCCCTCTTATAAGGACCCTTGAGATTACATTGGGCCTACCTGGATAATCCAGGATAATTTTCTCACATCAAAACCCTTAACTTAATCACCAAGTCCCTTTGTCATGTAAAGTAACATCTTCATGGGTTCTGGAGATTAGGACAAGGACATTTTGGGGGGACATTATTCTGCTTGCTACAGTTCCTTTCTAGGCGACTTCCATCTATCTTGCTCATAGGGGCAGCAACTATCTATTAACCATCTCCATAACTCTTCAGGTCAGGCCTTCCTGGCTATTACTCTCACCTTGGCAATCATTATGACAGTTACATCCACCTGGTTTCTGACAGTTACGTGCTGCCACCTGCCTCTATTGTTTCAGAGTCCTAAGTGAGCCTAATTCTGTGACTCATTTCCTACCATCAATCCTGACCTAAAAAGAGATCAAATAATATTTGCTAAATTTATGCGTGCATCAATGAATAAATGAATGAAATAAAATTTCATCACTTGTGAATTTATATTGACTCCCAAGTTCAGTCCCCACCACTTCTCAAAAAACATACAGTTCTAGCTCCCTAGTTTTCTTTCATGGGAATTTCAATTGAATGGCATGGTACAAAAGTGGTTTTAATAAGAAAGGGAGCTACTCCTATGGGGAATTGAATATACATAAGCTTATACCCACAGCTGACCCTAGATAGTACAAATCAAAATAATATGCACTGGGCTGCCTTCTTTCCCCGTCCCACGCACATACATAGCTGCAGGAACCTGGGATTGGTTGTGGGAAAGTAATGCACAGCAACAACTTAAGGAAGATAAAGTCTTTTAAAATTTTCTGAAGTTTAAATAAATCAATCAGACCATAATATCTCTCACTATGATCTTCCAAGGCAAAACTGTCAAGAACTAATGGTAGTATGAATGTAACCTTGTCTGTGTGTCTAATGTGTTGGGCCAGAGATGGAGATGAACACACAGTAATTTCTCTCTCCCTCCCAACTTTACCCTGTAACCTTAGCCAGGGTGGCCCTGCCTGTGGCTTTGAAATGAGCTGCCAAAGCTCTCCAAAGCTTATGGAGAAGGCCAGAAACCTTCAGAATCATCTTCTGAGGAAATAAATGAGAAACTCTATCCAGGGAGGAGGAGGTTTGCACACCTTGCTCATGCTGGTATAAGTTTTATTTTGGAATAAGCCCGTGGGAATATTTTTTCGTAGCTATAATTTTTAAAAAAAAATTTGGCTTACGTGTATCAAGGGTAGGATTGTTTGTCAGGTTATTTCTGTGTACTCAATATGTAAACATCTAATAATAGCACCACTTTGATTTTCATTCTGGGACACTGGAAGTACATGACTAAGATTTCCTTTGTTTAAAACGTAGGTAAAATTAATGGACCCAAATGACTTAACGGGCAGTTCTGAGATTAAATGTTTATTTATTCACATTAGAATAGCTTATATATTTCACAAAGGCCTTGTATGTGGATTTTGCCCCTTCAAAACTCTTTTGTATTTGTGTTGGGACTATTTTTTTCTCCATCCTTCAAATCAAGACCAGGGGGAAATGTTTTGCCATATTAATATAGCAAAATGTAAATTTGTTTTTAAAAAGTAGAAAATATTTTCAGTAGTCAAACTGTGTAAATGGCTAAGCACTTACTTCAGATATTTTGGAGATTAAAAGGAAGACAGAAAATATTCTTGACTTCCTCCTCTATTCAGTTAATTTTTCCCCATTGATAGACTGTTTCACACATTATAAAAGAGCTGGAGACTACAAAGATAAATAAGACATAGTCCCCACATAAACGAGTTTAGCAAAGAATAATCAGAACGTTAAAAGTAATGGTAGGAATAGCTGCCAGCTAAGTAACTTACTTTGTGCTAAGAGCTTTACATGAATAATCTTATTTAATCTTCAGTGTGTTCTCTGTCCTTTACTACCCTGTACACGTGTGCCCCCCTTCTCGCTTAACCAGCTTGGATCCCATGCCTCATGCTCATTCCCTTGAGTTTCTCTTTCCCTTCTCAGCACTCATCCAGCAAAACCCTCGATAAATTCCACATCCTACCTACCCTATACCTGTGTGTGTATTGCTGTGTGTGGCTGGAGGAAAACCCACAGCCGGGTTTACAGGTCTCTTTTTAAATTCATGGCCACTAGCTGAAGGGAATCCTTAGTGCTGCCAGATCATCACACCTTATTTCCCTAGTCCCTTTACTAGCCTAGAAAATGATTTCATACCAACTCCTCTCCCTTCTAACCTCTGATACCTTCTCTCTCAAACTGTCTTAGCTGATGGCGGAGAAAATAGACACAATCAGAAGAGAACTTCCATAAACTCTCTCCATGACATTTACCTAGTTCCCTGTCTCTCTGCCAATACTATACTCTCTCGTTAGTTACTGTGGAAGACTCATCCTTGCTCCTTGCTAAGGGCAAGCCCTCCGTTTGAACACTAGATGTCACCTGTGTTGCCTATTCAAGAAACACATAGCAATTGTCCCATTTCTCTCATGCCTCATGAAGTTTCCTTACTGCATCAGCCCTATCAGCATACAACCATGCTGTTATTTCTCTTGTATTAGATTCCACTTTCTCTGCTAGTTACTGCTCCGTTTCCCTGTCCCCATTGCAATAAAACCCCTTAAAAGAGTGGTCTATATTAGATGTCTCTAATTTCCACTTTGATTTTTTCTTAGAAACACTCCCATCAGTTTTTACCCCCACAGCTTCATTAATACTGCTCTGGCACACATACACACATAGTAGGTACTCAGTAAATATTGCTTGAATAATTTAATATATGCTCACAAAAAACCACTGAGAGGTAGTATTAAGATACTCATTTTGTAGGTGCTCTGGTCAAGGTCCTCAGTGACCTCTACAGTGTTTTCCTGCACTGATTAATTCTCACTTCTCATCTTCCCTGAACTTTCAACAGCATTTAGCAAAGTGAACACATTCTGCTTTTTGAAATAGTTTTGTTTCTTGACCTTCAGAGCACCGTACTCTCATGGTGTTCCCTCTATCTTATTGACCACTCTGCTTCTTTTCCTGGTTGCTTGCTTCCCCTCGGGATGCTTATTTACCTCAGCTCTCTTCTCTGTCTACATTCACTTCTGTGGTCTTCTCATCTAGCATTATTTAAATAATACCTAGAGGCTGACAACTCCCAAATTTCTATCTCTGGCCCAGATCTTCCCTTAGATTTCCAATCTTGAATATCCACCTGCCTGCTCAGCATTTCACTTGGAAGTTTAATAGGAATGTCCACAAACATATTCCTTACCTTTTTCCCAAATCCCATTTCTCCCACAATTTTCCCTATCTCAGTAAAATACATCTTCATCTTTTGAGTTGCTCAGGCCAAAAAATTTGGTGTAATTCTTTTTTTTTGTGTGAGGAAGATCAGCCCTGAGCTAACATCCATGCCAATCCTCCTCATTTTGCTGAGGAAAACTGGCCCTGGGCTAACATCTGTGCCCATCTTCCTCCACTTTATATGGGATGTCACCACAGCATGGCCTGACAAGTGGTGCATCGGTACGCGCCCGGGATCTGAACCCCGGCTGCCAGCCGCGGAGTGGGCACACTTAACCGCTGCGCCACAGGACCGGCCCCTAGTGTAATTCTTGATTCCTCTTTTTCTCACATTCCAGTCAAATCTATCAGCAAATACTGTTTGCTTTGCTTTGAAATAGATCCAATATCTGACCATTTCTCACGGCTTCCACTGTTACCAATTGGTCCAAGCTACCATCATCTCACCTGGCCTTCTGTGACCCTTGTATGTAAATTTCACCCCATCCTCAAGACACTGAAATGACTTTCACCTCCCCGTCCTTGGTTTATTTATCCTCAGTGCACTTGCCACCATTTTAAACACTATGAACTGTATTTTTTTACTCTTGACTTGTCTCTAGAATGTAAGCTTCAAGAGAGCAGGGATTTTTGTCTATTTAACACCAATATTAGTTTATTTGTATCCCTAGTGCCTAGGTACCCATAGTAGGTATTCAATAATATTAATTGAATGAATTAACACAAAAATACTGTAAGGTAGGTAATAAGACCCTCGTTTAGAGATGACGAAACCAAGGCTCAGAAACTTGAAATAATCTGCTGATGGCCATAGAAATAGGAAGTGGGTATGGATTGAGGTTCCTCTACTCCCGAGTCTGGAGTCTTCAACAGTACACCATTCTGGATTCTAGTCCATAGTCTTCTCTCTGAACTCAGTTAAATTTTTTTTTTTTAGAAATTCCGTAAATTAACACAAGGCTTTTGATCTTCCCATATACTGTGATGGCTGCTCCTTTGAAAGCCACAATTCTCTAATCAGTGCTCAGGGAACAAGTCTATTCTACTGAGCCATCTTTGGCCCATGTGTTGCTTGCAATTTTGTAACTGTATCATATTAGTGAAGTGATTCCTCACCATCTTGGATTCACCTGCTCTGAAATCTAGAATCAGGAAAGTCTAAGAAGCAAAAATATTCTTAAATGTGGATTCTAACCACATACCCTTTAGTTACAGGAAAGTTCTAATTCCATCTATTTACTCTATCTTCAGACACAATTTAAAACATTCTTACGTTCACTCACCTAATAATTACTGAGCAATTGTGAGGGAGATCAGCCCTGAGCTAACATCCGTGCTAATCCTCCTCTTTTTGCTGAGGAAGACCAGCTCTGAGCTAACATCTATTGCCAATCCTCCTCTTTTTTTTTCCTTTCCCAAAGCCCCAGTGGATAGTTGTAAGTCATAGTTGGACATCCTTCTAGTTGCTGTATGTGGGATGCGGCCTCAGCATGGCCGGAGAAGCGGTGCGTCGGTGTGCACCTGGGATCCGAACCCCGGGCGGCCAGTAGCGGAGCGCGCGCACTTAACCACTAAGCCACCGGGCAGGCCCAGCAAGGCCCTATTTCATGCACTCAGGGCACAGCGGTAAATAAAACAGACACATTCCCTGCCCTCAAGGAGCTTACATTTTAATGGTGGGGAAAAGGATAGTACTCAATAATAAATTAATAGTACCATGAAGATAAATAAAGCACAGAAGGGGGTGGAAGGGATAGGTGGTACTCTTTTGACTCAGGATATAAAGTAAACTCCATGAGATCTGGGACATCATCATCATCATCATCATCATCATTATTCACCTCTGTAACATTAGCACCTAGGAAAATAATAGCATGTAGTAAGCACAAGGTAAATATCGTGTGGATATTTTGAGAATGATTGAATGAATGAATGAATGATGGTGAAGAAGACAGCCCAATTAGGAAGTTACTGCAGTAGTCCAGGTGATAGCTGATGGTGGTGAGACACAGGGAGAAGCTTTGCAAATGGAGAGAAGAGATCATAATCTGGATCTATTTAAAAGACAGAACCAATAGTATTTCCTGACAGATTGGATATGGAGTGTGATTGAAGGAGAGAAGTCAAGGGTGATGTCAAACTTTTGGCCTGAGCAAAGGACAAAGTAGCCTTGATTGAATGTAGAATTCTACTGATGTGGCAGGTTTGGTGGCCAAAATTAAGTTTCTTTGGGACCATCAATTAAGTTTCTCTGTGTCTCTCTCTTCCTCTCTCATAGTTTCCTGAGATACTTAAAGCCAAGTGCTGCTGTGTATCCAAGGAAAACCATTCAGAGTCGTTCTCCTGTGGAAAACATCCATGCTGGTTCCACTCTTCATTCTCTTGGCCAGACACAGAGGCATCCTGTGTTGATGGCTGCCTTTCTTATTCCTTGACTAGAAAAGCACAGCCAAAGAAGGCTTTTTCCTTCAAACTCATCTTAGACACTTTATTTTGATTTAAGAAAGAGAAAGATGACTGAAGGGGACGAAAGAGGGAAAAAATAGTGTTTGTTGTACATTTCTGATTTTGACAACAGCTTGAACCAATTAGCTGGTTATTACGCATTCCTGTGCATGGCTTGTCACAGGAGTGTGATCCGGAGAGACACATCACAAGTCCTATTCTGCGTGGCCTGTTGCATGCAAACCTGACCTCAAATAGTTTAACCAAGTCTTCTAATTTGAAACAACACACACACACAAAATCATCAAGCGATCAAAAATATGGTATAAATTTATTTAGTAGAAAGTGTTCTGGATTATAATAACGATAACAGAGGAAATAATTAAGATGCAAAAAAGGCAAGGAAACCCATGAAATTAAAAAAAAAGGGGCAGTGGTATTTCTTTAGGATTGTAAATATCCCCTACATATTTTTGCTTTTCTTAAGAAAAACTTGCAATATTCCTTCCAGCAAGTTTGGGGCAGTAAAATCTATGAGAAAGATTCAGAGAGAGCTCTGCACAGCTTCATAGTATGTAGTTAATTTTCTTTTTACTCTGTTCTAAATATAATCCTGCTCATTTGCATGCCAATCCCCAGAATGCTTTATAATTTCACAACTCTTGGCTAGTGGTCTCGGCATTTAAGCTTTAAGAACAAAGCAAAATGTTTAGGGCGTGCCTTTCATTTCAGCCTTTTTTTCCCCCTGTGCTTTGCAGAAGAGTACAGGGAGGTGACCTTTGCCTGGCATTCATTCTCCTAGCCAGAGTATCACAGAAATAAAGTGGAGACTGCTGTGGACTTTTCCTGTGAAGACTGCTTCAGTCCAGTTACCCATGAATAACCGGTGGCTAAGATTAACTCACTTGAGGGAGTGTTTCAGGGGGGTTAGTCTGCCCTTTGATTATGTGACCAGGCTGGTACATTTCAGGTTTATGGAAAGCCCAAGCTGGAGTATTCTGTACTTTCTTTCTGTGGATGCTTTATATAGCTTCTCTATTGCAAAGGAAGCCTTCAATTTAATGAAAAGATGTCCCAAAATGTGGTCAGTGGCCTGCCTTATAGAAATGTGAATTCAAGATCTGTAACAGACCTAGTCATGCTTAGTGACATCTCCAGAATTTCTATGTAGTAGGGCATTAGGATCACAGTTGAGGAGTGGGGATGGTAGGAGACTTGTCTGGAGAGAGTTTTAGAGTTTTTGCATAGCAAGCCATTTTTGTTGTTGCTATTTGAATAGCATGTTTGGGATTATTTTTCAGGAGAGCTGAGGAGGCCCTCCTACCCCGACCACCACTCAGTCCCCACCCACAGTGGCCCCTCCAAGTATATCTCCCTTGGCCGTTTAAGTTTAGCGAGTAGCTAAAGGACAATCTATTCCAGCGCCGAAAGCCTATGTTTTTGCTAATACGATATTGACCTTTGTCAGCTCTGCCTAAAGTAAACTCGGGGTTGCAAGCGGCGCGCATGGTTCACTACCGAGGGAGCCAGAGTGGCGCGGCTCAGAATCCATGGCTGCACACCGTGACGGGCCAGGGCTTTTGCCTTCCCACTACAGGTGTTTTCCACTCTATTCACAGAGCAGCGTTAATGCTCTTCCTTCAATTCTGAGAGCCAGGCAGTGGAGTTCCTTTAAAACATTCTATTTTGAGAATATTTTTAAAATGCAGAGAATGGTTGATGTTAACTGACACGGTGCCCCTCGCAGCCCTCCGAGAATGAGTGGTTGCTTCACGTTTTCTGATACGTATTTGCATGGTCTCAGGATAGCAGCGGGCCGGCCAGGCTGCACCAAGTCTGACCAGTTCTCGGCTTTCTGAGGGACGGTGCCGGCTGTTTACACACCGAGCGACCAGATCAGCAGAGGCGGCGCCCAGGCCTTCGCTGTAACAAAGGCGGCGGCCGCCGCCTCCAGCCCGCGCGACGGCGGAGGAGAGCGGGTTCCGGGAGCGAAGTCCGGAGCCGTCTCCTTTCTTAGGTGAGGGTGCTGAAGGTGGGAAATCGGACCAGGGGCTGGTCGGAGGCGTTGGCGCTCTCCGGGGCTTGGCCCGCGAGACCCGGAGCGCGACGCCAGAGCTTCTCCTCCTACCCCCGGGACTGCAGCATCCCCGCCCCGAAAAGTCCCTCGCGCCCCCTGGTGGCTGTGGAGCAGGCTGGCTCCGCCGCACTCGCAAGTCACAAAAAAAGCAAGAAAAAGCAAAAGTGGGTGAGGCAGATGCAAAGAGGAAAATCAATAGGGATAAGAGAGAAGAGGGAGGAGTCGCGGATCAGCCATTCTTGTCTTACCGGGTCCCAGCTGGCACCGCAAAAGAAAAAAAAAAAAGCCCGGGCGTGAACGCGAGTGGAGGAGGGTGTGTGTGGCGGGGGGGTCGGGGGTGAAAGGGGGACCGGGGAGATTTACTATTGTCTCTGGCAGCCGCCGCGGGAGCCCGGGAGGGGGGCGGAGGCGAGAGGAGGCGGCGGCCGCGGCCAGCGCACCATTCGCTCCACCTGATCTCGGGGCGCTGTGCGCTGAGGACGGCGCCGGCGAGCAGGAGCAGAAGGAGGGAGGGAGGCAGCTGCTGCAGCCACCGCCGCCACCATGTCCTACCAAGGCAAGAAGAACATCCCGCGGATCACGGTGAGTCGGGCGCCGGGCGCCTCCGTCTCTCGCTCGCTCGCTGCCCGCTGCGCCGGGCGGGGGCGGCTCGGATCCGCCAGCTTCCCTGGTTCGGTCCCCGGGGAGGGACGGGGACCCGGGTCCGGGGGAGGGGGTGGAGAGCGGCGGTCAGTCTAGCTGGCGCGGCGGGCGCCACCCAGACGGAGCGACCCTGGGGTTTGGGGAAAACAAAACAAAGAGGAAACCCAAACAGTGGCGCAGAGAACTTTGGATTATTTATCCTTCTTTCTCACCACCCGGTAGTTCCCAAATCACGCAGGGCTCATGGCTCTCCCTGGACCCCCGCGCCGCCTGGGGTGTCAGCGTGTGCTGCCCCAGGCGGGGTGTGCTTTTTGTTTAAGGTTCCTTTTGGCGGGGCGGGGTGTGGAGAGATGACACTTTTCCCCAGGGGTACGTGGTAGCCCGACCGCGCGCCTCTCCTAGCTCCAGCCCCGTGGTTCTGGCCCACGCGCCGCAAGGTGGTGGGGTGTCTGGACCCTCCGTCCTCACCTTGTCCCCTTCTTGCCTGCATTCACCCCGATTCATATTTCGGTGCGTCATCTTCGGGACTGGACAGCTAACGTGGCTGTAGCGGGAATGCCCAACTTTTTTGCTCTCGATGCATTTTACATTTTTCATGTCGTTCTCCCCCCATCCCAAGAAAAGGCTGAGTTTTTAGAGCATATTTTAGTTCGCGGTCGCAGGCGCACGCTGTATGCATGCCGTGTCCAACTGCCATTGTGTGCAAGACCGAGCCACCCGCGGCCGGCGGTGTCAGATGCGCTGGGCGAGCGCCTAGGGCGGGGTGGAGAGGGGACCTGCCATTATCAGGTACAGGAGCCGCATCTTCGGCGTCCAGCAAGGAGCTGTAGCGGCAAAATACCGCGCCCCGGCCCGGGATTCCTCCGGGATGCGCTGAAAAGATGCCTCCGAGTGGAAGGGACGTACGACAGGCTGGGGTGGGCATTAAAAAAAAAAGCAAAACAGCAACAAAAAAACACTGACATTTGTTAGTTTAGCACGAAGCAGTGCTGTTGTGCTTTGTCTGTAGTGAATGGGGTGTGTAGTGTGTGTGAAGTGGGGGAATGGGTGGCTACTCCATCTTTGCAAGGCGAACAAAGGAAGTGATCAGCTGGCCCCTGAGAGGCTCTGCAGCTGCCCTAGGGCAGAGCTGTACCTGCTACTGTAGTTAATTTGCCTGGATCCACCAGGTTTTGCTGTGGGCATGGGTGTGTTTGCACTTGTTCCTGTATGCTTGGAACATGCTGTGTGTTTGTGATTGCCATCCAGGACCTTCCCCTCTGCAGGCAGGAGAAAGCTGTTCTTGCCTCTAGAGCACTTTATTGACAAGTGGTATATTTTTATTGCAGCATCCTACCTTTTCCATGCACCTGAACTTCACTCCACACAAGTGTGCCCTACCCTCCCTGCTGTCCATCTGGTCCCAGGGAAGAAACACTCCCCGCCGGGGAAGAGTTGGGATGGGTAGGGAGCCTTTTGCCAGGTAGAGGTGTTGGGTTTAAACCCACCCTCCTTTACCACTACCTGAATACCACTGACTTCACATTATTGAAGAAACATTGTTGGTGTTTTACAATGCACAGTATTTTCTCAGTGCCAGTCATCTTTGCAAAGAGCTGTGGAAGGTATCATAAAAAAAAAAAAAGGCTGATTGGGACAAAAGCTCAATTTGTATACTTACTTCCCTAATTCATGAGGGATGAACCCGGTTCACATGCTGTTACATACTGGAGGTATGCTGCACGTATGCCGCTTGCTTTACATCCAGTATGCGTTTGCCAATTCTCCTGTTTGGGATAAGCAGAAAACAGATTATTTGTGTCTTCCTAGTCTGAAGACTGTGATGGTTCTTTTTCTAGCCTGAGCCTGTGATATCACATTGAGGGCCACGCCCATTCTTCTAGGTATCACTTAAGCCACCTTTAAGGAAAGGTACAGAAATTTAGCCCTGAGAACTTGCCTTAGAAGCCCCCGTAAATGTGGCTGTGCCCTAATCCCAGGGCCGGGTTTGCAAGGGGTTCCCTTTTGTTCCTGCTCGGATGGTCCTCCCTGGGGTGCATTCTTCATTTTCAGTGCGGCTTCCATCCTTTCTCTCTGCGCATGGGGCGTGGCACTGCATAGCAGCCTCTGCCTTGAAGCTGGGGCTGTGTCTTCAGCAGCTGTGGCAGGAATGGACCATGGTTGTGAATTTCTTCAAGCCAGGCTGCCTGGTATTCATTTGTTGAAAGGGTTGTGGAGTCCAGGGGAGAAGAGCGGCATGGCAGGAGGGGGGTGTTGGTCTTTAGGGGCAAGGAATCCATTTGTAGATTTTTCTCATGCTTTGTGTTTGTATTTCCTTGAACAAGGATTCTATTTTAGAATAAAATATTTTTTATATGTTTGCATGTCTATAGATGATTATTATTATCTGCATACTACAAGAGTTGAGATATCCTTCCTAGCTATAGTTAAAAACATAAAAAGATGGACACAGATATACATACACAGAAAATATGATTAAAGATTTAAGTATAACATATATCCCCGACTGTCAATTCTAGTACTTTTTTTAAGAGGTAGGATTATGGAATTTGAATTAAGTTTCCTGTTCTCTCTATATTCCTTTCTGTAAAGGCTGCCCCACCCAGTAGCTAAATGTCACTATAATGTGAGTACTGATGGGGGCAGTCTTTCTTACCATGTACCCTTTGCCTCCCTAGGCACTGCTGGCTGCCACAATTTGGGAGCCACAGTAAGGGCTTGTTTGTTTTTTGTTTCTCCTTCCTCCTAATTTTGTTGCCCTCCAGAGATTAAAGCCTTCTTACTACCCTGTGCTAATTGGTTTCCTGGAGGGGAGGATTTCGCTGTTGCTGGTAGAATTGGCTGGGGCTTTCCCTGTGAGTAGCTCAGGCCTCAGATCTCATTGTGCCTTCTCAGGTCACCTATGTGCATGACTTGCATGTTCTACCTCAACACTAGCCCTTTCTCCTAAGTGTCAGAGACTGGCAGTTTGGGGTGGTGCAGCAGATCAGAGCAGGGACCTGGGATTGTCATCTACCTCTGGCTCCACTGTTTAGCACAGTGTCTGGAACATAGACGCCTGATGATTATCAGTTAGATCAATAAATGAATTAAAATTTGTTCCTAATAAGGCTAGCTAACACCTATTGAGTGTTTATTTTGTGTCAGGTAATGTGCCTTACATGCATTGTCTCATTTAATCCTTGGATCAACACTATCTGAGAGGTACTATAGTTGTCCCTATTTTATAGATTTTTTAAAAAGAAACTTGGAAAATCAAAAGAATTTGCCCAGGGTCAGAAATATCATATGTGTTAGAGGCAGAACTCAAACCTATACACCTGGCTAAAGTCAAAGTGCATGTCCCTCCCCAACACACTCCTCTTGGTGTCTCTGCTTTCATTGTCACCATTACAGTCATGCACCACATAACGATGTTTTGGTCATCGATGGACCACATACATGACAGTGAGCCCATAAGATGAGTACCATATAGCCTAGGTGGTAAGATGGCCTTACCATCTAGGTTTGTGTGAGTACATTCTATGATGTTCGCACGACGACGAAAATGCCTAATGACGAATTTCTCAGAACGTATACCTGTCATTAATCTAATCAACACACGACTATACTTGTTGTTGGTAGGACAAATGGATTAGAGGAAAGACTCAGACTGTCTCTATCCCTGGTAGGACCTGTATACCATATTTTTCCTGCCACTGTCAACAAATCCCATAACATAGTCTCTCTTACCTTTTACATTAAATGAATATAAATAACAATTTGGGGGATGGTAGCTGCCATCTCAATTCTGCAGATAGAGTGTTTTGATAGGAATAGTCATTGTTTTGCTCTGATATAAGCTACAACTTGAAGCTGACCACAGGAGTGGGTAGGGACCTAACACTGAGGTTTCAGTGCTGTATATGTATTGTCTTGTCCGAGTCTCTGCAAAAGCCCATTTTACAGTTAAAGAAATTGCAACATAGATAGGTGAAGTCAGTTATACAGAGTTACACAATGACAATTTTGGGGCAAAGCTGAAAATAAAACCCCGGTCTTTTCTGACTTTGCAGCCTCAGCTGCCCTGGTACAGCTGCTGCCTCCCAGAAGCAGGTGCAGTGGAGATTTTGAAAGGTGTGGATAAAGAGCTCCAGAATTCTCTCTAGGAGACAAACCACAGAGAACTGGCTTTTTGCAAATACTAATTGGATTTCTGTAAACACCATCTTGCAGATAACGCATTTCCACTGCATTGGAGGTTGTGTTATATGTGTGTGATGTTCAGGAATTGCCAGAAGACATCCTCAGTCAGGAACACAACCTGGAGAGTGCTGTCTAGGGCACGTAGTCAGAGTGCTGTGTTCTCACTTGAAGGGTGTGATTGTGAGCGTTGGGGGTAACAGGGGAATTTTTCATTTTGGAGGGCAAGTGAAGGGGCCTTATGAACTGGAGGAACACCCAGATCTCTGCAGCAATTGAGCTGGGGGCTTAGAACTAAGCTAGAACCTGGGCAGGGACAAGGGTAACCCCATCCCTGGACCCGTGCCTTCCTCTTGCTTCAATAGGTGTCACTTTGGATTGGGGGCAAATATTAGGAGATGGAGGACTAGAGTTTGGGAGACCAAAAGGAGAGAAGTCACACCAAGCCAGCTCTGTCCCTGTAAGGCATCTTGGAAGGGAAATTCCAGAGTAAAAGACAGAGGAAAAATATCAAAGACTTAGGAATGGAAAGCATGTTGGATATCTGATCATGGAACTCTCAGCCCAGGCCCTGCCTGGGATGTTCATCTGTTGCTTTATATTTTGAGCAGGTATGTGATGCTTCTCAGCCAGGTTATTCCTCGTTCTTAAATGCTATCGAAATGCCTCCGGTGGATAAAGAGCTCTGACTATTAGTAGCTGTGATGGAGCCAGCTGGGCACTTGGGGGAATTCTGGAGAAAGAGATTTCCTGAGAGAATTCAAGTCTGTGTGATAGAACTGTCAATTTATAAATAAAAATCCTCCTCACTTATCTCGCTGGGCTGTTAAAAGGCTCAAATGAGGTAGTGACTGTGGAAGTGGTCTGTGAACCCTGGATGTAGTCAAGATAATAAACACCGATATATTTATAAGATCTCAACTACTTTGGAATGTAAAAATTAATGAAGGAAGACTTGACAAAGGTCGGGGGTAGAAAGAGACTACTTGGGAAACTATTTTTTTTTTTTTTTAAACCGTTTCATTTATTTATTTATTTTTTTGTGAGGAAGATCAGCCCTGAGCTAACATCCATGCTAATCCTCCTCTTTTTTGCTGAGGAAGACTGGCTCTGAGCTAACATCTATTGCCAATCCTCCTCCTTGTTTTTCTTTTTTTCCCCCAAAGCCCCAATAGATAGTTGTATGTCATAGTTGCACAGCGGAAACTATTTTTTTTTAATATAAGTTTTCAAAAACAAAAATTCACACAATGTTGTATAGAAACTCCGTTAGTTTTTCTTGCTTTAGTTATGTTCCACTGTTCCTCAGAATTAGCTTGTCATTCATTTCTGACAATCTAATAGAGGCCACTAGACACCTTTGGACTTGGATACAGATGCTCTCCCTTAACCTAAATAAAGGACATTTTCCTTATTTAGTTGAACTATATTGTTTTCAGTCCTAATCAGCTTCTAGCCTAGAGTGACACAGGTTATGAATATTTGTTCTAGCAATTTCTTCAGAATTCCCTGTTCAGTGGCTTTTTCGCTGCCCTTTCCCCTTTGTCGGAAAAAAATAAAATTGAATTTGAAAAAGAACAGAAAACCCCTTCATATCCTAAAGGGCCCTCTGCTCTTTACCTATGGATATAGTTCCTAGAACTATTTATGTCTACTTATTACATTTGAAAAGTTACAAAGCGTTGACAACGGTAGGAATGTCTCCCTAGGATGTAAGTGGGCCTCTCTTTGATTAAGTCGGTGCTTCTAACCATAAGCGGACTGGAAATTTGCCTATGTCGTCAGCTCCTGGGATGGATGTTAATAGGAGGCCTGAACTGCTCCCTGGTTATTCCCTCCTCAAATCAATGCTCCACTTTACCGTTGCTCCCATTTTCTGTAGGCCAGTGGGAAACAAATGTGAAGGACGCTGGACAACCCAGAGAAATAGGCTCCTCTGTTTTCACATTTTTCTGCCGTGAAATCCGTTTCTCATCAAACTCAATATATGTCTATTTCAATATATAAAATACACCCCCTCAAAAAAATAGTTTGTTGGAATAGAATGAGCCCCTCGACTTGGCCTCTTCTTTTGGCTCTAGTCTCTATGTGGAGTCCACTATAAAAACTGCTTCACTTGAAGAACGTTTCTTCTGTTAATTAGATTGTAGGGAACTCAGTAGTTAGAAAGATGGGACTAAACATGGTGGAGCTATTATGAATATCTACCATTTATTGAATGCCTTAGCACAAACTACATGGATTATCTCTAACTCACAACAACTCCTATAGCGACAGTTATTACCCATCATTTCGTGTTCTGTATAAGGGCTCGGAGAGGTTAAGTAACTTGACTAAAGTCACACAGCTGAAAAAGCAAGAGCCTGGGATTGATAGGTGGGTGAGTTTCATAGGCAGGAAAGCAGTAATTCCGTATCCACAGGTGACTATGCCCACCTCCATCACTTCCAGCTCTCTGCACCTGTTAGCTCACCATGTGGGTCAGTGTTCACAGGGTAGAAGGAGTGCGGATGGTCTGGCCAAACCTATCGCATCACCATTGGAACAACGACTGAATGCATGTCCTCCTAACAGTGGTGCATGCGTTGCTCTGCCAGCTGTCTGAGTTAGCTTCTGGCTCTTGCCCAGGAGCATGTAGGAGTGCAGGCTAGAAAAGCAGACGCTGTTTGTGTGCCTTGCGTAAGTGTAGATCTGGGCCCAAGGCCCCTTTGTACTTTTTGTCTCTGTCCTCTTCCAAGACATTGTTCCCACTGAGCCAGGCAGAGAAACACAGGACACACCCAGCACTCTAAGCCAGATGGGGGAGCTCTACTCTAGAACAGTCCAGGAGCCTATTTGGAACATCTGGAATTCAAGGACACATTTCTTATGGCTTAATTAATCCATTTCTTTTTTCTGTGGAAGTGCTGAATGATGAAATGTGAAGGATAAAATGAGATTTTATTTTTTAAGAGAGGACTTCCTCTGACTAGCAGAGCAAAGGAGCCCTCTTGTTTTCTGACACAGGGAAAGGCAGAGAACCCTAGATGAAGTGTCAGCACATTGTGGTTCAGGCCTGCCCTTGCCTCTAATTTATGTGTGACTTCGGGCAAACCCGTATTATTGCTCTTAGATTCTGTATCAGTCAAATGAGGGCATGGAACTAGATGATCGCCAAGGTCCCTGCCAGTGCAAATGACCCTCTGGGCCTTTATTATGTCTTCACTCTTCTCCTGAGATCATGGTCAGCCCTCTGCACTTTGTTCCGAATTTGCAGGGAGGAGTTTTAAGCCATCCCTGTGAGGGAAGAGAGAGCAGGGCGAAAATGGATGAGAGCAGTAGTTGTTGGCTTAAACTCAGTGGGACCAGCTAACATCTGTGTTGGATATAAGGATCTTTGGTTGCTTTTTACCCTTAAAATCCCAGCCTTTTCTCATTTAGAGAGTGGACTTGGCTAATGGACTTTGTGCAGGAGAGAAATGGAGTAATGATGATTGATACATACTTTTCTTAGCAGAGCTTTAGTATTAATTCAAATGAGTATTATTAAATGATGCCATGATTCATCTTCTGGCACATACAATCTCTCTTTTGGATAAGGCAACCATTGATAAAGGCACAAAGGCGACAGTTGCCCACATCTAGACTGCTCAAACAAACGAGCAAACCAACAGAAAACAACTCTGGGTCTGTAGATGCTCACCAAGTTCTCTTTAGTTGCTCTTGCCAATACTTTAAATGTGATGGCCGCCATCCAATGGAAATAACCCACCCCAAAGGCCACATAATGCCATGGACACTCCATGAGGTAGGGATGGTTTTTGTTCTGTTCCCACTGAATCTCCAGCACTTAGTCTTTGGCTGGCACATATTAAGCCCTTTGTAAATATTTGTTGAATGACTGGATACATTTAACACTTACTTTGCAGGAAAAATTTCAAGCAAGAAGATGATCAGAATGTGCATACATTTGTGCTTGTACATCACCCTCTGTTTCATTGACAACTTTCTAGAATATTAACTTTTAAGAGATAAGGCCCAGTTCTAAGAAACCAGCACAGGGTCACTGTGGCCAAGAGAAACACAACACAACAGCAGTTTAGCAGAACAAGCTGAATTAACTGCAATCTGGGACCAGACTCGGGCAGATGTGCCAAGGAGTCCATCCATCATTTGTACTTCTTCTCAGGCCCCCATTCCTCTCCTTCTTCCGTATTTGCATCCGGCCTCATTCTCAGCCTATTTCAGGGGCCTACCAGGGTACTGCTTGCTTGCTAGCAGACCCATCGTTTCTGTTACTGCAGATGATTTAAAAGAATTAATGCAGACCTTTATGTCTTCTTTCAAATAGAGAAAATTGTCACCATGGCTATTTGAACCAGGATCTAACATAGATCTTAATTGAGGCCTCTTTCTGCCTTTGCACAGAAACCACAAGTCATTAGAGTCATTAGCAGCAGTTAGATAGGCCAGTGTGCATTTGTTCAGCAAACTCTGCCCTTTAGAGAGCTTGGTTAAGAGCAGCCCATAGTTCTTTTTTGTTTCTGTATTAGGGTTGGCCATTTAAATGGAATGTTTTTATGCTTGTGTGTGTGTTCTCTCAAAGATTTTCAGTTCCTCACCCTACTGCATCTGTCAGCTTTCTCAGGGCTTATATTTGGAGCCATTCCTGTTATTAGCTTTGGTTTGAGGGGTGGGGACAGTTAAAGCATATTTTACCAAGCTCATCTCTGGGTGGAAACCATACAGTTTATGGTCTCAATAGGTCTATGTGTAATAATAATCACTAGATCCCTTTAAAGGGAGCATCCATAAGGGAAGGCAAAATGGGAGAATTCAAGTATAGTCGTGGAACCTAAAATCTTAATTCAGAAAGTATTTGAAGTACTATATGTTTTAGAATGCGTCATATATAATATAATCAAGTATAATAACAGCATTTTGCTATTTTTTGATTGAATAAATAAGTATTTATTGATCATCAGCTCTGGGCCT
The DNA here is from genome assembly GCF_057802395.1 of Ceratotherium simum simum. NCBI lineage: Eukaryota > Metazoa > Chordata > Mammalia > Perissodactyla > Rhinocerotidae > Ceratotherium > Ceratotherium simum. The sequence goes on from NC_141903.1 coordinate 29,691,566, forward strand.
AGCAATGTGATGCTTGTCACAGGAACATCTAATCTAGAACATATAGAGAAAATTAATTTAATAATAAGAAGAATTAACATCTATTGTATCCTGTATTAAGTGCTTTTTATTCATTATCTCATGTAATCCTCAAAACAACTCAGTTAGGTAGATGGATTTCCAATTAGGTCTTCCCATTTTATTGATGAGGAAATTAGAGAGATCAAGAAATTTGCCTAGGATCACACAAGCCTTAGTGGTGGATCCAAAATTCAAACTGACTCAGAGCCCACATTCTTAACCCCTCCTTATGGGGTTAAATTCTTAAATTCTACCTTCTTTTCTCTTCTCCCACCTATGAGGTCATGAGACATTGGTTCAAATTGGAGTTTACTTACTTCAAATTCAGGGTTAAGTTCTTCTCTGCACCTATTTCCTGTGAGGCATGAGTAGTTCAGGTTATGGGAGACGGGAAGAACAGCCACTTGGTGCCCTCCTCTGCATGGGGTTGGACTCATGAGCACTGCCCAGTTCAGGAAGCTCTGCAGCCTTCCTGCGAGGAACAGCCTTGCTTCTGAGCATGCCCCCAGCAGCTCCACACTGTTGTACTTACACAACCAACTTGCCAGGGAGGTGCCCACCACTCTCAACACCAGAGGCTATTGTGCATTGAATTAGCAAAAATACCAGTGAGGGCTTCTTCTTAACGTGGATTTGAATGCCATCTTCTCTTTCCACACCCCATGCTGCACTCCCCAGCTACTTAAATAAATCCTAAGCAAGATTCTGCTGAGGTTTTGACTTAATGTGGCTCCGTAAAATTCATAGATGAGAATATCCTTCGAGATTTTTTAGTAGAGTCTCCCCTTACAGATGAGGAAACTGAGACCCAAGTGGGGCTGAATGAATTAGGGCTTTTTCTGCAGTCTGATTTACTGTAGGGCATTGAGATATAAAAAGTGAGTAGGAAAATTTTTTTCAATTACAAAAAAGAAACATTATGGTTGTAGAAAAATTTACCAAAAAACAAACAAAAAGAGCACAATAAAAACAAGCTACAATGAAATTATTCAGAGATAGCCATTGTAACTTTTGAGTACACCCAAGAATTATTTCTTACTACTATGTATGCCATTTATTAAAATGGTACCATATATTGTTTATGCTGTTTTCTGTCCTGCCTTTCATTCCACAATATATTATGACGTCTTTCTACAATTTAAATACTCTTTTATATAATTTTAAATACCTACATATTATCCCAATGCTTGGGGATCTGAATCCCATTTTGTTTGCATTCATTTCGCTGTTTTTCAGATCTTGGTATTAACAACAAAAATGAAATGATGGATTCGTTTTCAGTTGCAGATTTTTAGCTAAAGTTAAATTAAAAGCTAGCCCAGGATGAGAGATTAAGTTGCCCAAAGTTGCTCAGCTTACGAGTATCAGACTATAGATTTGAATTCTAGTATCTTAGTCTTATATTCTTGTCATCATTTGCTTCAACAGTTGTGCCATTTTCCAGGAAAATTCTGCTTTCCCTCTGTTTTCTTCTGCTCTCAAATGAGCACATTTGTTTTCCCACTCAGCCACCCTTGCCTGCCTCCCTGTCTTGATGAGGCTATTGACATTTGCAGAGGAACACAGTGTCTTGGGACCTGAAGCTACACAGCTGGAGAGGAAAGATGCCTAGTTCTCCCCTGCCACCACCGCCCCCCCCACCCCCCGCCTTTTCTTAATGTCTTAACCTACAAGCTTGGAAGCTGGTTTTAATTTTACATTTTCTGTGTGTATGTGTGTTTGTTTTTAAAACTTTTTTCTTAATTCTTTCAAGGAGACCTTTATTTGAAATCATACACTCTTTCCCTCAAAGTCAATCTGTGCCCCAGATCTTGAGGCGATTACTTTGTTCGGGGATATTGATAAATTCAGAGTAGGGTTTCTGATTTATCCAACTAAATTGGTTTAAATGATGGCCTTACAGAGAGATAGGGCTTTAAACAACTTAGAAAATTTTAAAGCAATTGAATATAATCCTCTGCTTCTAGAGACTTCGTCCTAGGTTTATTCCACAAAGAAGGTATGTTTTTGTTTTGTTTTGCTTTTATTTTGGTTACTTCATTGTGTGCTCTATCTCAGACCCTTTTTGCTGTGAGAAATTATGGGGAAAACTTAGCTTTGCTTGGTTAAGGGCAGGAAGAGAAATAAGGGACCCATTATTCTAACCCCCTTATTTTAATGATTAAGAAAATGTGGGCCAAAGAGGGAAAATAATTAGCCAAAGGTCACACAGAAAAATAGCTTAAAAAAAATGAGGCATAGGACTCATTTCTCCTGCTCTGGGTCAGTGCTTTCCTTACACTTTTTTTTTTCGAGGGAGGAGCGTGAGGGAGTGTTGTGGGCTGAATTTTGTCCCCTCAGAATTCATGTGTTGAAGTCCTAACCCCTGATATCTCAGAATGTGACTGTATTTGGAGATAGGGTCTTTAAAGAGGTAATTAAGTTAGATGAGGTCATTAGGGTGGGCCCTGATCCAATATGACTGGTGTCCTTACTAGAAGAGATTAGGACACAGACACTCAGAGAACAAGACCGTGTGAAGACACAGGGAGAAGAGGAGGGCCATCCATATGCCAAAGAGAGAGGCCTCCGAAGAAACCAACCCTGCCGACACCTTGATCTTGGTCTTCTAGCTTCCTGAATTGTGAGGAAATAAATTTCTGTTGTTTAAGACACCCAGTCTGTGGTAATTTATAGGCAGCCCTGGCAAACTAATACAGGGGGAAGTTAAGAATGAAGTCATTAAAAAATTCAAAACTTCAAATGTGGGAAGTTCTCAATGAAGAGAAAAGGGAAACCCAGATCATTAATATTTATAAGAAATGATGCCATGCCAGAGCCCATACTAAATGATTTTCAATCATAATTTTATATATGGTATCTCATTCCATCTGTATAATATGACTAGATAATAGTTACCATTAGCCCCACTTTACAGATGAGGAAACTGAGGCTCAGAAAGTTAACTTATCTAAAGTTACATGGTTATTAATTAGCAGAGATGGGTCTAAATTCACCTGCTTGTCTGACTTTAAAACCCTCACTACCCTGTGCTACTTCCCCATAAGGAAATTAATCCAAGCTGTTTAGTAACTATTGTTATCAAGTTATTTAAAGTTAAGGAGAAAAAAATGTACTCCAAAGTCTCAATGACCTGGAATCCACTTAATTGAATCAATTGAACAGGATATATGTGGCCCCCGATTTTAAGATAAAAATGGAGATCAGGGAAATTTAAAAAGATAATCAAAGTATTTGAGTTTCACTACAAAGTCTTCTCAGTGGTTTACACCTTCACATGTCAAAATGGACAGCTACACATGATGAAGAATTAATGTTTACAGTGATGGACCCCAGGACCTGAAGAAATCTGACCCATCAAAGGAGAATCAATTACTCACACTGGGTCACGTTTGCTAAAGCAGGAAACCAGACCCATACATCTGTAACATGAGTGGATTTGGAAACTGTCTATGCCAGAGTTTTACAGTGACATATTTTAGAAGTATTTTCAACAATAAGACCTGATAAATATGCAATCAACCAAAAAAAAAATCAAATTAGCTTGAGCCACTGGTAAACCCAGTTGCTATGATGTGAGAAATATGGGGTGCTTTAAATAGTGAATGTCGATGGCTCTTTTGCAGCTGTGTCCTCTCTGTTTTAAGGTTGTGTGGTCTTATGCTTAAGTGTATGGGTTAAACTTACTTGGACTTTATTAGTGAGAAGAAACGATCAAGTTAAGAGGTGAGTGGGCTTTGTTTCCAGCAGATACTGGGTTTAAGTCCCAGCTTAGCTATATCCTCGCTCTGCAGCTCTGTTGGCTCTACCTTTAGAATAGAATCTTTTTTTTTTTTCTTTTGCTAGGGAAGATTTGCCCTGAGCTAACATCCATTGCCAATCTTCCTCATTTTTGCTCGAGGGAGATTCGCTCTGAGCTAACATCTGTGCCAGTCTTCTTCTATTTTGTGTGTGGGTCGCCGCCACAGCATGGCCGCCAACAAGTGGTGTAGGTCTGCATCCGGGAACCAAACCCAGGCCGCCGAAGCAGAGCACACCAAACTTAACCACTAGGCCACAGGGCTGGCCCCAGAATAGAATCTTAATCCAATCACTTCTCACCAGTTTTCATCACCCTAGTTCAAGACTCTGTTATCTTACTGCAGAAACTCCCTTACTAGTCTCTGTGCTTCTACTTTGCCTACCCATAAAGTCATTTTCCATGCATAACCAGGGTGATTCTTTAAAAATGTAAATCAGATCAAGTCACTCCCCTGCTCAAACATCTGTTGCACTTGGAATAAAACCCAGACCATGGCTCTCAAAGCTTCTATGTGACCTGGCCCTGACTGTCTCTCTGGACTCCAATCTTGCCACTGCCCCTAGTGACTTGGCATCAGCCATCCTCCCCTCTCACTCTCCTGTGGACCTGGCGTGTCCATCTCCAGCTTAGAGCTTCTGTACTTGTTGCCCTCTTGGTGTGGGGAGCAGTCTTTTCTAGGATCCGCTCTTTACTTGGCTTTACTTGGCTCAGATCATTCAGAGCTCTGTTCAGCTGACAGCTTCTTAGACATACCTTCTTAAAACCTAATCAGAAGCAGTCCCAGCCTCTTCCAAGCCTCCACCATCCTCTTACCCTGTTTCTAAATTTCACTTATCACTGTTGAAATTACACTACTGACTTAGTAGCTTATTTGCCTTTTCAACCACCACAGTCCAATGGCAGGGAATTTATTTTGTTGTATATATTGTATCCCTAGTTGTAGGTATGTTGTATCCCTAGTACTGTGAACAGGAAGCATTTACCAACATTAGATGAAGGAATGAATGGATAAATAAATAAATGAATGAAAAGACACAATGCTACTTTATTTTCAACTAATGTGCTTTCCCTGGGTTAAGTGGTTTGGGGAGAATGGGTATCAAGGAACCAATGTTATCAGAAGGCTACTAGACTATCTGCTGCATGATGATAGGGATCATGCTGTGTCATTCCCACTGTGTCACCAAGGCCTAGCTCAGTCTCACCTTGAGAGAATGGAATGATGAAAGAAAGATGAAAAGACTTGGGATACCAGGGACAAAAGTGATAACACAGAGATGAAAACATGTAGGGTCTGAGATGACTTGTAGAGACTTGCACAGGTTGTAACTCGTTTGCTATTTTTTAGACACAATTTAATACATGTCACAATGGACATCTTGCTTGGTATGCATGAAACATCTGCACCTGTAAACTTCAGTGGTCATAACACTTTTGGAAACATTTCTCAGCAGAGACAAATCATATTAGAACAGACTATTTGGGAACTATTCCAAAAGAAGCTTATTCTCCTGGTGTTAGAATCGTGGAATATTAAATAGTGATCATTGGGAAGAGAAAAGTGCGATGTCACGGCTTTGCAGGTGGGGGTGAAGTCTGCAAGCCATTAGGCACAGAGATTATATCCTGGTAATGTCAGCATGGGATCTACAAATAGAAAGCAGTCTTGAACACATTCCAGGAGGTGCCTATTGTGTAAAGCCTTAGATCTTTGTTGAAGGTGCAGAAACCTTTTGTTATAGGATTTACTGCCCACTAGTCTCATTTCTGAATTCTGATAATTTTCAAGTGGTGCTTCAATTATGTTTATTTCAAGGGTTCATTTCATTCAAAGTCTACGTGACCTCTTGAAGTCTTTGTTCTCAAGAGTATCTGCAGTTTTGTCTGTCAATATAACTTGGAGAAGTTTGGGGCCCAAGAATCAAAAATAACCACTGCTTTAATAACCACCTATCTATCAAATGAAAGCAGATCAAATGAAACCTGTGGGTGTGCAGGTTTCTAGGCAGATAGAAGGCTGTGACCAAGAGAATCAGTCGTCACCATTGTCTGCTTCTTGTGTCAAGAAAGAGCCAGAAAAATGAGTAAACTCCTCCATCCCTCTGCTCCCTATATTCCTTCTTAGGAAGTGTGTTTGTGTTCCTATAGGAAGGTAGTGAAGGCATATATATAAACTAAAAAGAAAGGAAAAGTCAAGCTACTTTTGGGGATAGAGGAGAGAGCGTGTGGGCTGAAAGGCATTGGCCGAGAGGATTTAGGTCCTAGCTTTTAAAGAAACCTGCATTTATTGAGCACCTACTATGCGCCAGAGTTTGGGCTTACTCCTCACCTCAGTGCTTTGGGGCAGATATCATTTTTCTCATTTTACAGCCAGGGCTGTGACTCCAAAGCTGTTCTCTTTTTCATCATTCCCTCAGGCTGCTCTGGCGCTGACTCACCACTTGGGTTCTTTAGCTGCAAAGTGAATGATGAAGCTCTCTTTGCTCTCCTGTACAGACCCAATCTCCGATGTTTGGACTCTATGGCAGAGCAAACTGAGGAACATCTCTGGTCTTTGAAACAGTCCCTTCCTCCCACACTGTCTCTCCAAGGGCCCTTTCTGCGGCAGCATGGTGTGAGTTGGAACATCGCAGCTGTACCTTCTCTTAAACGCATCCACCGCAGGACAGTTTTAGGAAGTTGCATAAGCCAGTGGTTGTGTGCTTATAACCACAATCCCCAGGCAGCCTCCGCCAATTTTAAAAGTATAAGTTCAGACTTGGAGAAGAATCCCTGTGGCCTCCACAAATAGATGGGGAGCAATTGCCTGTCATTTGAAGGTGCCGCTCACACATTCCAAGGCCCGAGCCCACATTCCTCCTCTGGGAATTGCATTTTGGCAGGCTTTCAGATTGAGTGAAAGAGTTCTTGTTTCTGAGAAGAAATAGGGTGGGAATTCACTAGGCTTCCCTGTCTTTCTAAAGGCCCAGTCAAAGCCAGCTGCCAGTCAGAAATGATCAAAGAGAAGAATTGCTTGTAAAAGAGGGAAGTGGGTCCTATTCATTGGACAGCAGCTCAGAGAGGCAAAGTGCCTTGCTCAGGGCCACAGAGCTATGAGTGGAATCCAGGGCTCCTGCCTCGCATTCCAGGGGTCTTTCTGCTATCCTTTGTTGCCTTTCAGTTGGTGTAGCCATTTTCAGCATGGCATGAACTCAACTCCATCCATTAACACCTGACCATTCTCCTAAATCGCAGGCCCCCATTTCTGCCTATTCTGCTGCATGGCTGTATGGTTGACCAGCACCTTAAAATTATTATTCATAGTCTTGCTCCTCAACTTTGTTACTCTCCTTTCTGTTCTCCATTTTTATTAATGGGTCTTTCCTGGCCATCCTGCCTTGAAACTTCAGTCAACTTTGACACATCACTTGCCATTCCTCTTCAGCTGCTCGGTTGATTCCGGCTTTCCTCTGCAGTACGCCATGCGTTTTCTAATCCACATTCCTGCTGTCGCACTGGACCATAGCAGTCACCTTATTCTTTTCCCTTTTTATAATTTTCTTTATTAAATCCCTTTTAAAAGTTATAAAATGGCATATGCATTGTGCAACCGGAGAAATAATATAAATAAATAAATAGAGGAGAAAGAGAAAAGAATAAGTTGAGTTCCTCCTCCCTCTGCGTCCCTTCCTCCTACCATACCCAGTGTTAATAATTTGGTGTACATCCTTCCAGACCTTCCTCTTGCTCACACAAACACATATAAATATATTTACCTATAATATTTTTTGGTTGCTTTTGCAAAAATAGAATCGTATTTTGCACATTGGTCTGCCACTTACTTCTTTTTGATATTTCTTCAGCTCAAGATACAGATTTAACCTGTTTAAAAAGTTGCTGTGTAATAATCCACCTTGTGGCTGTATTACAATTTATTAAATCGTGCCCCATTGTTGGATATTCAGGGACTGGGCCGGATATTTTTTGTTTGCCTCTGCAGATCCCCTCTCCACCTTTTTCTGCCCTGCTCCAAGCCCTGGACCTGTCCAGTCTGCCTCTGTAGGTCCTTTGCCCTTGGGCTCATGGATTCAATTCATATGGTACCAGTAAGAGCCTGGAGGGAGGGTGAACAATGAAGTCAGGGTATTTTTCCCCTGATTCCTTCCTGCTGGGTCACTGTGAACTAACTGGCTGCCTGCCTCTACTGCAGGTCACAGCTCCTGTCAGCAGCCTCTGCACACGTTGCCCTCTTCAGCTCCGGTAACCACTCTCTGCCCTTGCCTCCTTCAGGCCTGGGGATGGCGATGGCTCCACGCTGTTGGTCGGCCCTGGATGCTGCACATCCAGTTAATTTTCCTAAACTCTGCCCATACTTGGTTACATTGCCCCTTTGTTAAACTCTCTCTAATAATCCAGTTTGAGTACTCCGTTTCCTAGCACCTGAGGGATAAAGGTGGTTTTTTGTCCTTTTCTCTTTTCCCCGCCTGCCACTTGCTGCTACTTTCTGACTAGTTCTTTCCTTTATCTCCAGCATGGCCATTTTGTCAGCTTAATTTTTTCTTTTTTTTTTTGCTCTAAGATTGTATTTCACTCATTTTCTCAAATCCTTTCAGAGCCCCCCAGGACCCACAGAGTAAAGGTCAAACTCTCTAGCCAGCCATCTCTCGCAGTCCCCCATTCCAGGATGCTACGCATCAGGGACCCTGTGCAGCTCCACAACTTCCCAGTGAAATGCATTTCTTTCATTGGTAAATTGGCTCTCCCAATGACTGGTTATGTGATGTTGGACCATAAGCCAACGTCCCCAAGTTTCCATGTCTTCATCAACTCAGTGGGGGTTAGTAGCAGCACATAATTCATAGCACTTTACTGAGGATTAATTGAACAAAATGTACATAAAGCTTCTAAGAGTTACTGATGCATAGGAAGTTTTCAGTAAGTGCTAGTTATGAATTATTGTCCCTCATTCTGACCAGAAGTGCCTTTGGCCATACCTGTGTGTCCAGATCAGCCATTTCCCAAGACCTACCTCAACAAGGCCTCTGTGGACCCTTCTTTGATTTCTACCAGACAGAGGATTTTTCTCCCTTTCTCTCTCTCTCTCTCTCAATTAAATAATAGGCTTTACTTTTTAGAGCAGTTTTAGGCTTATAGAAAAATAAAGCAGAAAATATAGAGGCTCTCATGTACTCCCTCTCATTTCCCCTACCCCAAAATTTCCCCTATTATTAACATATTGCATTGGTCTGGTACATTTGTTTCAACTGATGACCCAATATTGATATGTTATTAACAAAAGTCTGTAGTTGTGTCTTAAAGTTCACTTTTGTACAGTTCTTTGGGTTTTGACAAACGCACAATGTCATGTATCCACCATTGAAGTATCTTATGGAATAGTTTTACTGCCCTGAAAATCCTCAGTGCTCTGTCTGTTCACCTATTCACTCCCCACCTCCCCAAACCACTGGCAACTGCCGATCATTTTACTATCTCTATAGCTTTGCCCTTTCTCTCTTTACTTAACATTATTATTTGTGTTCATGGCTTATTTTTCCTACTATTTTATCTTTGCCTCTCCATACTCCTAACATACAACTTCACAGCCCGTAGCCACACAAGTGTAAGTTTCAGAAATGAATTATTGAACTCGTTTATCCCTCGCATCTAGGCCAGGGTTGAAATTTCAGGCGCTCCTTCCTGATGAAGTCGGCCTTTGGCTTTTGCACAGGCTGTTGGGCTAATGGGACACGGGATCCTGTTTGAACAAAGCTAGATCCCAGTTTTGTAGTGTGCATATGTACAGAGAGCTTTCACCCATAGCACATGGATTTGAGCCCTAAAAAGGAACAGTGCAAAACAAACAAAAAACCCCAAAAAGTAATGAACGAAACACAAAACTACCCTATACATCCAGACCAAAGATGGCCATGAGTTAGTTCTCTAAAGCACTGACGTTTCTTCAGTCTGTGCTCTACTTTATACCCTGGTCCTGAGCAACAGGTTTCTCAGGTATTTTATATATAATAGTAATGGCTGTTGCACATGTGTACTGCAGTTTGGATGTGCCTTTAATTGTGTGTCTCTATAATACAAGCACAGTAGTAGTAGTGTTTGTAATGCCTACCTCTTATGGAGCCTTTTCTAGGTGTCCAACCCTGCATCTTGACATTTAATTCTTACAATAGCCCTGTGAGGTCAGCGTTGTTATCTGTACTTTATAGACACATCAACAGGCCTTTTTAGAGAGCTTCACCTCACTCAGCTAAGGAAGCTGAGGCCCAGAGATGGATCAAATCACTTGCCTAAAGTCACACAATAAGTGAGTAGCAGAGATGCAAATGCAGCTCTGGCTTCCAAACTCCCTTGGTCGCTACCTAAATTCTGAATGGCTCTGCAAACTTCTAGTAGGGCTGGTTTCCATCCCAGGCAGCAACTTTTCCATTTTTCCCTCCCAATAGCCCAGCTAAAGATGTGCCACATTTCTTTTTTTACCCAGATCTGGCACATCCTATTTTCTGATAAGGCATGTTTGTTCCCACACTAGACCTACCCCACCCTGCCTCTTTTCTTCATCCCCTCCTTCCCTTCTGACCCAGTGATCCTTCATGAGCCCCAGAAATCTCCTCCCTCTGCTGTGCTGCCCAGTACCTGGGAGATCCCCAAGACTCTGCTTTGGGCTCTGCTCTTGCTTCTGATAGGCCCGTGTTGATCCGTGTTGGCCCATGTTGGCTCTTGTTGGTCCGTGTTTCAAGAGCAGAGATGGTTTTCCTGCTGTTACTTTAGGTCATTTTAGGTGATTCTGGAAGATGGCATTAAATAACATTGAATCACATAGTGAGAAATTTTTCCCCTTTCTAGTTCTTTTTCAGACCTTCTGAGTAGATCAAGGAAAACATCTCAGTGTAGTGCTAGTCTGTCTTGAACACCTCCTTGATATTTGGTAATCTTCCTTTTTAACGAAGGTAGCAGGTCTGAGCTCATCCTTTAGAGCCCTTTTGAAGGCAGCAGAATGTAATCAAAATTTAGCAATGTTTTTCTCATATTCATTCCTAGGTTTACTGTCTATTTTTGGTAAGTGATACTGGCTTAGAATTATGGAAGTATGACAGTGTTTACTTTTAAAATACGTTTATTTAAGGATAATAAGTAAATAACAGAACGGTTTGTACCAGGATATGTCAAATATTGTGAAAGTAGTGCATGGGTGACCAAGGTTTGGGCTTCCCAGAGTCACTTGACTTTCCTGCTTGAGAATGGAATGGCTTTGTGCAACGCTGGGTGGTCCCTCCCCTCCCTACCCTCTTGGTCCTGGCCTGGCTGTCCACTTGTGCTTATCCCTGTCTGGAACCTGTAGAAGATTGAGAGACCGTTATCAGGGGGCTAGGATTAAGATGCCATCCACAGTTCATTCCCCCACTCCATTCTGACCCAGGGCAGGCCACATAGCTTGTCTGGCCCTTTGATAATTACATCTTTAAAATGGTTAATGTGAAGTTCTGGGGAGGGAAGAATGCATGTAGCTGGCTTTGATATTCTAGTTCAGAAGACAGAGCAACCACCCTGCCCTGGTTAATACCTCCCTTGGCTGCTGCTTCCTTTGCGTTACTGCTTTTCCTACCTTGTGTTCTGTCCCTCCAGGGCCAAACCAAACATAATAAAGAAAGTGAAAACAGTGCTTCCCATTTGTTAGAATTCTGCTGAGTGGGCTGTGTTTTGAAGCAAGTGCCCAGGTTAACCTCTATCCAGCACACTTGTTCATAAGTATGTTTAGATAATGAGAGAAAGGAGGAATGTTTTTGAGACTCATCTGTAGCAGTTCAGAGGTTTGGAGTAGCCCACCCTGTAAGACTCTGCCCAATTTCAATAAAGACTCAGAGCCAAGAAACTGCATTGCTCTTCAAGATGTCTATTTTCTCCCGGACCTTTCTCTTTCTCTCTGTCTCAATGGCATGTTTGTCATTGAGGGTCCTAGAAACAGATCCATGCACTGGGCAGGGAGAGTGGGTTTGGGGGCAGGTTTAAGACCTCACTACCCACACTCCATTCCTGCTAGAAGAGAGCAAGTAGATTGTTATCTTCTCATGGAGGCTTATTTCCAGAGGAAAAATGACCTGGAGGGGCCGTGGGAACTTGCCCTGTGGGGGTAGGTTTAAAAGGAGAAGTCTTAGCAGACTTTGGCTGCTGGTGGCAGGAGCTGAGAACAGTTGCTGAGGGTTGGCTGGGGACTGGCGTCTCTGGAATTCCCTTTATGGCAAGGTCTGTTATATTTTGATTAACAAAGTGTTAGTTCAGTTCTTCTTGAGTATTTGTGAGGGAGGAGTTTTACAAAGGCTGGTTATAATTGTAAGAAATAATAATAATGATGGTAGCTCACATGTATTGAACATTTAAAGTGTGCTGAGCATCATTCAGCCCTTTACTTATAGTATCCCTCAGAATCCTAACCAGCACCCTAAGAGAAAGGTATCATTGTCCCCATTTCACAGATGAAGTAACTGAAGCCCAGAGAGGTGAAATCACTTGTCCAAACACAGGTAGTGTTAATGCTAAAATTCAAACTCATGTCTGTGTGTCTCACTCAAGGGTGCATATTTAACAGCAGAGCCAGGATGACAGCTCTGGTCTCCTTAGAGCCTATTTAGCACCTTTTCCTGAATACCATGTTGAGTCAACTGGACCATCTTAGAAAGCCTTTTCTCTCTCTTCTTTAAATGATGCTGCTTTGGGGGAAGAAAAACAAGATTTCATCCATGTAGTCTATCCATCCTGATGTATTCTTAAGAGTGGGAGTGTTTTTAGGAAATCAAATCTAATTATCCAGATGGGAATTTATTGTAAATAACCACCTGTGCCTTCATATGGACTTTTACAAGGATCTTGAGTCCCCACTGAGGGTCAGAGTCTGTGCTTTGTGATTTGAACATAGGTAAGAAAATATTTGATTTTGGAAGACTCATTCTCCATTTTATATCCTTCTTTTCTCTTCCTAGGATGATAGTTTTTATTCTGAGCCACTGGAATGTGTGTAGCATAGAGAACAGATGTGTCTTAAGTACTGTTCTCAGGCTGACTTTATTGACTGGGAAGAAATCCCCGGACAGCTCTGGGTTCTCTGGGAGGCGTATTCTCATTAGCTCAGAGAGACAGAGGTGGTAATTTAAGTTCTTTAAGTTGAAGACTAGATGAGGAATACTAAAATGGGAACGAATATCTCCAACAGGCTTGAGTTCAAGATTCTGTCCCGTCATTCTCTATTCTAGTTTGAATCACATTCAACCTTAACACCAGCCCTTGTTACAATTTATTTCCTCCTTCATCCCTCCTTCTCTTCCTCTCTCTCTCCTCACTCCTTTCCTTCATTTCTCTCTCTGTCTCTCACAAACTCCTAATTTTTTTATAGTTGATTTATCTAATCATTATCATACCCTAGTGAAGGGAAAAAGGTTGGACTTGATCCGACTTCAAGGGCCTGTGTTACCTTGGATTGTAAATTAGATCCCTTTATAAGCTGCATTAACACATTCAGGCCATCAGTGGCAGTTTTAATGCACTGATTTTATAAATAGTGGCTTAAAAGTTACTGGCTTCCTAAGTTACTTACTGCAGCGAACTGGTTAGCAGTTTCAGCACCGGAACAGTCAGATTCACTTTCAGAGAAGAGAGCCTTGTCAGAAAGAACCACTTGTCATAAGGTTTAAGGATCATTGATAGAGTGGCCTCAGGTGGAAAGCAGTCCCATGCAAAGAGGTAGGAGACCTGAATTTGCTTCCAACTGGAACTACTCAGCTCTGTCACTTGGAGAAAGTTCCTCACCTCTCTGTGTATACCTCCCCATGTAGAAAATCGGAAGGATAGTCCCTGTCCAATATACTTCTTAATTTAAGGCTTTTAAAAATAATTTAAAGCACTGTAAATAATATGAGTGGAATCAATATAACTAATATTTAGAGGTGTTTACTGGGCACTAGATATTTTATATATGTGTGTATATACATACATGTGCATACACACACACTTTTCTCCCCCTCATTTATTCCTGGCAGCCACCCTGTGAGGTGAGCTAGGTCCTATTACCCACTCTGAGTGGATAAAAAAACTGAGGTTCTGAGAGGTTTAGTCCTAACTCAAGGTCACACACCTAGTTAAGTGGTCTGCCTGGTTCTCTCAGTAGTGGGAGAACCCAGCTGGACCCAACCTTGCCAGCTGGTACACCTGGTACCCCGCTGCAAGACATTACTGCACTCAGCCCTGGGTGGCTGTGCAGGGCCTAAGGCAGCCAGAGTCCTCGGCTGGTGGCTTCAGGCTCAGAATAGCTTCATTTGGGATTCCGAATACCCTCCAGATTACCCCAGTGTGCTCTAGACATGCCATCATTCTTTATATATATCATTACATGAGAAACATTGGTAGACTCCAAACTAGACCATTCTACCTTCTTGGACTTTAGCTCATGGATGCTCGACAGCCTTAGCTGCTGGGAACAGAAAGTAGAGAGCCCCACAAAGCCCAGTTCCCCAGTCCTTTCTAACATCATCGAGGATGATCTTTAATCATAGCTGTCATTTTGTCTTGTTGGGTTTTGACCCTGGCCTGTCTTACTCTGTAAGGCTGGTCCTTATTCATAGACACGCATGTTCTGTAACCTGGAACCAGTGAGGTTTGGTTTTATATGGCCTGGGAGGGGTCAGTAGTTACATCATTCTTCAATGCCAAGCCCAAGACTTGCCTTTCAGACTCTTCTGTGTCTGATGAGAGTTTGCCCAGGCTGCCCTTTGTAGTGGTCCCCACATGCATGGAAATAGTTAAAATTAATAAGGCAGTTTTATTAACCACTTTAATAAAAGTTAGGAGGACAAGCTGAGACCCCCAGGGGCAGCATTTGTTTGAGCTCTGCGAGTTGAGGTTTGGCTATCTCTGCTCTGCATGATGAAAACAGATAATAATATTAATACTATAGTCCATAGAGCAGGGTCTTGTTACTCCCATCTCTGAAGCATACACCAGGCCTATAATTCATCTTTGTGCTCTATCTGTTTTAATTCCTGATCATTGAGCCAGAGAAGATTTATTTAATTAGCATTTGAAGAGTTTCCAATGACGCCATCTCAATGATGTTAATTCCACTTGGCTCACGTCTTACTATCGCCCTGATGTTCATGGGGCCTGAGATAGCTTTCGCCCCTTTGCTAACATTTGATGCTTGTTGAAGGAAGTGATGATCACGCCAGTGGCTCAGGTCTGAGTGTCCCTAGACAGGAGGATGGTCGTATTTCATAGCTGGACTCAGTTCAGGCAGTAGTTGGCCCCTTTCCAAAAACCAGCATACTTCAGCTCTTTGCTGGAAAGATAAAGAACATCAGAAAAGCACTGAGCTATGAGAGGGAACTCTTATAGTTACCAAGATTATTATATTACGAAGCTCCTGCTGGAGATGCTTCTGTCGCCTTTATAGACACACAGAATTGTGCCTGGGGCGGTGATTCCAGATGCTGGTCTGTGACTTGGTACTGGGCTGGCTGAGGGCTGCATAAGAACCACTTATGGAGCTCATAAAATACAGATTTGGTGGCCTAGGGCAGGGCCTGGGAATCTATATTTTTCTAGTGTGCACCCTAGTTTGGGAAGCACAGTCCTAGGACTGCCTCCTATGATTTTGCAGTCACTGTTAAAGCAGCAGATTACGACAGCGTTCAATTTAAAAAAAATTTTTTCTTAAAAGTCCAATTTCCTGGCCAGTTCACATAATTTTCTGACTCAGTTGGCCTTCCCATCATACCGATGTGATACACCCTCCTGTGTCCCACCCTTCACGTGTTCATTTGACCAATATTTAACAGCTGGCTAGGATGGGCTCCAGGAACTAAGGTAAAAAGATCAAAAGACACATGGTTCCAAGACTAAAGAAGTCTTTGTTCTAGTCAGGAGACAACTGAACAATAAACCGGCTATTGTAGATCATTATAATTGTTTGAACTAAATTGCAATGGGAGCAGGTGAAATTTGCTAGAAAGTCAGGGAATGTGTCTTACGGGAGAAATCCTTTGACTGGAGGCCTGACAAAGGAGAAGATGGTAGTCCAGTGCCAGCTGAACAGAGAAGGCAGAGAGAACGTCTTTGCAAAGGCTTAGCGGCCAGAGAGCCTGATACGTGACAAGAACTCCATGTTTCTTAGTTTTGCCACTGTATAAAATACATGATAGAAATGAGGGTGGACAGACAGACAGAGGCCAGATCATGAGGGGTTTGTGATCATGTGTGGTGGGAGTTTCTATTTGACCTCATTGGCACATCTTCCTTGCCACATCCGTAGGTTCTTTTCTAAATGTCTCATCGATGTGTATCTTTTAAAAATCCTTTCCCCTGACAATATGGCATGATGAAATTTCTTACTCTCACGCAATACCTTGGAAGCAGGAGAAGCTAAGTGGTAATTTGCTAGATCCCACGTGGAGCCCTAGGCTCAGTTCTCATTTTCTGGCTCTGTTCACCCTCTCTTATTTCTGAAGCCAGAAGTCAGCCTGTTACCGTGGGGCTTCCTTCCCCATAAAACCATTGTCCTCTGTGAAAGCCAGTGCTACCCCCCACCTTGTCTCATGCCACTTCCCTCCTTGATCCCTAAGTTCCCTCCACATTGATCTTTTTCAGGCTTTCAAAGAAGCAAAACTTATTCCTACCTCAGGGCATCTGCACACGCTATTCTCTCTGCCTGCAGGTCTCCATCCCCACCCCCATCTTATTTGATCTTCCCCAAAAAGGCCTTTTCCAGCCTCTATTTAAACAAGCCCATTCCCCTATATTTTGTGACACTTAATACCATTTTACATTGTTTTATTTGTTTTGTTGACTTTCTTTATTGTCAGACTTCCCCTTTAAGTTCCATAAATGCAGTGACCTGATGTGGCTCATTCACAACTGCACCCCCCCCACCTATTTAATAATAAATATTAAATAATTATTTGCTGAATGGGTGGATGGATGAATAATGGTTGGATGGATGGATGGATGGATGGATGGATGGATGGATGGATGGATAGATGGATGGCGTTGAAGTCTGTAAGTTGAATTCTTGACAAACCCCAGCCCACCATTCTTTTTTCATGTTGTAGTTCCACTCAACCAGGCTTCTGAGAATTCTCTCCTCCCCCTGACCCCAACAAATCTGCATCCATCCCTCTTGCTGTAGTCTAAGCTCCATTCATTTAATGAAATCCGTGATCTCTAAAGCTGATACTGATTTGTTCCTCTTCTGATTTATATATAAAATATGTTGATATTTTATTAATAACCTCGGAGTGTATGTGCATTGTTTCCAGTTGGCTCACTTATGCAAACTTCATCTAAGTTATAATTTTTAAAACGACTTTCTCATAAGAAAAGCAATTGTTTATAACAAAAGCAATAAAAAAATGCATTTCAGAAAATGTGAGAGATACTGAGCATAATGAAGAAAGTATGATTCCTGCATAATTTCTGCATAGACATTTTGTCTTTTTTCCATCGCGTGGTTTTCTTATACATTCTACAACTTCGTGTGTATGTGTGCATACATCTATAAGTGTCCTGAATTTTAAAGAAAACACGATCCCCCTGTCATTATAAAGACTTTTAAAGGCTGTTTCATTGTATGTTGGATCCTAAGTTCTATTTTTAAGAATCACTATTGAGTGCCAACAGAATAGCAGACAGGGTGCTAGGCACTGGGGTATATGTTATCCGTCTGAAAATATTTAGTGCTTACTGAACCAGAAAAGATTATATAAAGCATGTCTTCTCTCAAGTAGCTATGTTTCTCAGTGGCTATGATAGGTTGCAGAAGCGAGAGGTGAAACTCCAGAATAATTTGAATTAGGGGAAAACAAGAAAGACTGGATCCCCAACAAATACACCCAGTTCAAACTTTGAGTGCGTTGAGCACACAGATGTCTTAAGTAAACGTGTTCCTTCTAGACCTTTAGGATAATGCATTGAGAAAGCTTTGGCAGACCACGCTTCCCTGAAATCCCAGCTATGAGAATGACTCATGTTTTTCTCCTTTTCTAGAGTGACCGTCTTCTTATCAAGGGAGGCAGAATCGTCAATGATGATCAATCCTTTTATGCTGATATTTACATGGAGGATGGCTTAATAAAGTACGTATATAGAATGCTTCTCTTTGTCTTTTTGTACTTTCTCTCTTCACTACAGGCTCAGAAAGAAGCTTGCTTCTTTTTTGCTTACTAAACTGTTGGTTCTGTATTTTATTTCTCCTTCTTAAAAATGAGTCTTTATTTTAGCCCTTAGTCTGGATGCACATAATCCTTTAAAAGTGGGAGCTAGCCTTATTTCACTTGGATTACATGAATGAGGTGAAAAATCTGAATTCAATCAACTGAATGATGCTGAGGGCCTCTGTGCAAACTTCAATGATGGCCAGTCTATGCATCTTGGAGCAGTGGAAGATATGACCACCGTCCTTAAGGTTACTGAAAAATGTGCACAAATTACAGCACACTAAAAATAAAAGGACTTGTGTCATAGGTACCAAAGGAGTTCAAAAGAGGATAAGTGATTTAGAAGTGCACAGAAGGGAGAAATCCCTTCAGAGGAAGGTTTTGGGGTGGAGAGGGCATTTAAACTGAGCCTTCGCTTAGGTCAGACTTAGATGGGGAGAGCACAATAGGACATACATTTCAGGCAAGATTTCCAAATAGATACTTTAGGGATGTATAATTACTTTACAAAATGATATGCTATTGGATGCCTGTAGGCAGCACAGCCAGGTCACCTTTATGTACAGTTTCTTGGCATAGAGACCTTTACAAAAGGATTTGATCTACACATAGGCTTTCATCACATAAAGCAAGGTACGTCCCATACTGATAAGCTATTATATAAGACTGGTGTATCCAATCCATCCTATTAACCATCCCTGGCCTCGTTTGGTTTTATTTTTGTATTATTCAACTTCATTGGCTAGTTTAAGATTCTGGTTATAGGAGATCTCTTACTTATCTTTGAAGACTTGCCTTAGATATAACTTTCTGTAGGCAGGTGTTCCTTACCAGCCCCCAAATCTAGGCTAGACTCCCCTTCTATGAGCTTTCAAAATACGCTGTGCTTCTATCAGTCACAGCAGTTCTGACACTGTTGGCCCCCTCGAGAGCAGGACCGTATCTTGTCCATCTCCATCTCCCCAGCAGTTAACCCAGTGCTTAGCACAGGGAGACTCTGACAAAAACTACTTCTCATTGAGTGTGGAGTATGTACAGGCATTGTGTTAAATGTTTTACATGCCTTATCTCATTTAACCTGCCGGCAATCCTATGAAATAACTACTGTTATTACCCTCTTCTCAGATGAGGAGAAGGAACAGAGAAAGTAAATAACTTGCCAAAGATCAGCATATTAATCAAATACATTGAATGAATGAATGAATGAGTGAATGAAAGAACAAATGCAAGAATGAAGATATTTGTCTTTAGTTGCCTTGCCAATTTACATAAGTACTTTTTCAAATTAGAAATTAGAAAAATGGAAATAATAGGCAAGCTAACCAATGTAAAACAATAATTTCTTCAAAATATAAGCCACAATTGATTTTATATTTTTCTCTTGCTAAAAAATTATTGTATACAGTCAGCTCTCTTTGGAGGTAGTGAGTTCCCATAATTTAGAGATTTTTAGAGATGGAAAAAAATTTAGTACCTAATGCTTCTTCCTCCTCTCGGAGCTCATGGCAGGCATCACTAATTGATCACAGAGCTTTTTGCAGCTGAGCCTTAACTTCAGGCTCCAAATCCATCTTCACATAGTGATTCAGGCATCTACTACCAGAGTTGAATATGTAAAATGAATCCTTTTTGCCATCTCTGTTAGAATAGACTGGAAGGCCACTTGCCAAGGATGTTATAGAAAGAATTTAACCATCAGATGTGTGTGTTGGAGGTGGCGAGAGGGTGGATAAACATGATCTTCATCCAATCCTGAAATTTTATGTATCTCCAAAAATGTTCTTAACTCATAGAGCATAAAAACAGAAATAATTTCCTCCCATTGTTACATAGTTGTTTGCCTGTCTGTAAATATTTATGGAGTGCCTGCTATGTGCAAGGCAGTCCTCTAGGCACTGGATACATGCTATGTCTCATGCTATGGTAGATGTCATTGGGGAACCCAAAGCGTCATGCTCTCTCCCCCCAGGGACCTTAGAGTCTTTTAAGGAAAGTGAGATATCTGTATGTATGCAAAGGACATAATATTACCAGATAATATCAATATCAAGTATTAAATTAATAGAAGAAATGAGATTCAAAGGAAAGAGAGGCTTATATGGGATTAAGATGGATATTAATTATAATAGCTGATATTTATTGAATTCTTATGTGCCTAACAGTGTCCTGTGGGCTTAATACATATTAACATTTAATCTATACAATAAACCCATGGAGGAAGCATTTTTATTACATTTTACAGCTGAAGGAATTGAAACATGGTGAGGTTAAGTAACTTGGCCAAAGTCATAAAGCTAATAACTAGCAGAATCAAGATTGTGAATTCAGATAGCCCATATCCAGGGCAGAGGCACACTCTTAATTATTAGAGCTGGCTGTCAGGAGAAACTTGACCAAGGATGGGAGATAGAAGCTGAGCCTTCAAAGATTAATGTGACCTTGATTGGTTCAGTGGAGAAAAGGGGGGAAGGCATTTCTATTTCAGACTTGGTGTTATGTGAGTTGTCAAAATGGTGGAAACATAACGTACACACACACACACACACACACGCACAACACATAGGCCAGGCTACTCTTCATGCTGGTGGTTCTCAATTTCCCTCAGAGGAAAATCAGTGAGGGAGAAAAACAAGAACACAACTGGCTAGTATCTGGACTAGAGTGGGGTGACAATCAGAGGCTGCATTTTTTCCACAGTGTGTTTTGAATTGCGGTGGCTCTGGAATGGCCCAGTGGTGATGTGGTGAGGTTGAACTCTTCGAGATGTCAGGAATACTTTGTTTTAGTTGTAGAACTTGAATTTTGGCAGGCCAGTGTAGACTTCTTACTGCTCCAAGAGAGTGTCTTTCTTAGTTGGCTAGGAACAAAAGGAGAAAGTATGCATGCTACTGGCAGTGGGGTACATGCATCCCCAAGGTAGGAGATGTTTTATGATAATGGAGAGGCTTATGAATCATAGGTCTACCTGGAATCCATATTGGACAAGTTTAACTGGCCATTTAAATCGAGGATGTGAAATCACATGTAAACCAAGCAACATGGGATGGTCCCTGAGGTAACATTGTGTCAGGAGTAGTTGTATTTGTCACTTGCCGTGTGTAATGTGCTTCTGGGATACTCGTTGGCTTCCTCCCCAGCTGAGTCCCCCCTCTCTTCCTCCCTGGGGTACTCTGAAGCTTCCTGGGTGAAGCTGTGTCTGGAGGAGGTTATCATAATCACCTTCCTTGGCTTGAAGCTTCTGCTGAGATGCTGACCACACAAAAGCAGCTGGTGCCGGAGGCGTCTGCATCTTTGACTTCCTCTTTGCGAATCTGCCTACACCTGTGGCTGACAGATAAATTATCAGGGAAGAATGGAATTGGGAGTCAGGACTGAGGTGTGAAATGACCCAGACAGATGCCTTTTGTTAGGAGCACAGGTGAACCCACTTAGAGGATAGCTAAGTTCACACACCTGTTCTTTAAATGATTCACTACTTCCTTCAATCTCTCCTAACAATTCATTATTTTACGCTCTTTTGATCCTTCTCCAAATGTTACCTCTCACCCTTAAATAAAGAACAAAATGAAGGGAATAATAAAAACATTTATTTTTTTAAAAAATATTTATTACACACCCTATATTCTAGACACTGTCATACCACAGGGGTTACAGTACTAAGCCAGGACATATGGTCCCACCAAACAGCGTACTGGATTGTTCTGTGTCTATAAAAATTGTTTTCTCTATGTGTACTTATCTTTATTTGTTTCTAGATTGCTAAGCTTGTAAATCATTTGCAAAGACCACTTAGATAAATATAAGTTACAGTGTTTAAAATCCTTATAATACTATGTTCGTCTTGGAAGTTGTTCTTTAAATTGCCAGTTGTTTCACTGTCTCTCCAGGCAAATTGGAGACAATCTGATTGTCCCTGGAGGAGTGAAGACTATCGAGGCCAATGGGAAGATGGTGATCCCTGGAGGCATCGATGTCCACACTCACTTCCAGATGCCGTACAAGGGGATGACCACAGTGGATGACTTCTTTCAAGGGACGAAGGCTGCCTTAGCAGGGGGCACTACCATGATCAGTAAGTCCCCTGACTTGACACACTCATGTAAAGTGTGTAAGTGGTCCCTAGAAGTGAGTGTTTAACTAATGTGTTAACCACAATGCTCTGATGATAACTTGTACACTTCCCTCAATCCAGTTTATAGACTTTCTGCCTGATGGGACCTGAGAAAAGCAGGTTGCAGTGAGGACATTGGCAGCTCACTGTAACTTAACTACATAGAGGAGATTGATGAAGCTCATGACCATGAAAGCAGCCGTCCTTTCTTGTCTGCTTAGAGCAGGGGCTGGGTGTGCCATGGGTGGGGAATCAGCATTTATCATCTCTGGGCCAATCACTGGGAAAAGTGGATCTAAAAAGTTGTGAAGAGTGGGCAAAAAGTTATTTCAGAACTTTCAGCTGGAGTCTGAGGCAGAAGGGGCAGAGAACGCAGGCAGAACCGTGTAAATGAGGCTAAAAGCATCCCAGAGAGAATGAAAATGGAGACTTGCAGTTGCTGAGAAATTAGTAGACTGCAATGGCATTTAGTGTTATCTGGTCTGTATTTTGACCAATTCATACCTTTAAGATTAGGCAAGCTGTCGGGGTGGGTTCCCTTGTTTTTTTCCCCTGGTAATTATTGCAATCCCAAAGAACCCTAGCGATTTGCATGCCATTGGATTACCAAAGAGATAGCATTCCAGGGCAGTCCTTCCTGTCCCAAAGGAATCCCGATGAATTGGGTCCCATCCCAGTGATGGCCCCAACCTTGGTCAGCAAGAGCACTGTTTATTTTAACACCGTATGCATCCACCCAAGAACACAGAACAGCCTGGGCTGTAGAAGTATTCACTGTCCTTTGCCTCTTTTTGATGGGAGCAGTAGCAGAGTTCAGCTTCAGATAGTTGGGTGTGGAAGCCCAGGAAAATTGCATCAAGGCCATAAAAGGTGCAATTCAGGGAGAGCAAAGCTTTTCTCCAGCTGAAGGGAGGAAGCCAGCTGACTTCTCAGCAGCTGCCTGCCCACAAAGGCGCTGGTGTAGGTCCAAGCATCGGTAGCTCCATGCGTTTGCTTTCCGATAAGTGCACTTGGGCTGCCTGTGATAGAAGGTGGAGGAAATGAGTGATCTTGGCCTGGCTTTCTGCCATCTGGGCAAGGAGTTGGACCTGTTCAGTATCCTGGACGTGTGTATTATGCTTGGCCTCTGCATTAGGGAAGGAGCAGGAGGAAGATCAGAGTTCCAAGTGAAAAGGGAGAAAAGCATATAAAGAACCACAAAAGCATACATGTCCTTTGCAGATAATTTAAAAATGCTAGATATGCAAAAAGAAAAGAAAACCCATAAATCCCACATCACTGTTATATACAGTGTGGCTATATTTTTTTTCCTATTTAATGAAAACAGGATCATAATAGACATACTGTGTTTTAGCCTACCGTTTTCGCCAAATAATATGTCATGGATGTCTTTGCATTCATTTATTTTTATTCTACCACATTTAAAGTGGATGCCTAATGTCTATTTTATGAAGTTATCACAATTTCTGTATGTAAACAAACTTCCCTATTGTTAAAGACTTTGATTATTTCTAGTTTCTCACTTACATAAATATATGAATATTGTCTACAGTGGTAAACATCTTTAGAACCCCAATTTAGCATACAGCCATGTTTACTTCCTTAGGAATAATTCTTAGGCACAAGAATAATCATTGAGTTAAGGTATGAAAAAATCAGGGTTTTTGATATCTATTTCAAAACTGTTCTTAGGCAAGTTGTACCAATTCACACTTTCCCTCACTGCCAAGGGGAACTATGAGAGTGTAACTTTTGCTTTATCCTCACCAATGTTATTTGTGTAAATGTTATTATTTTTAATAATATTATCCACGGTTGCAGGTACAGCAAGCGTAGGTTTGGACCTCAAAGAAATCATATTGTTGACAAAAAGTTTACGTGGAAATAAGATCTGTGGGCCTAGTATCAGGTTCACTTAACTGACACCGGCTCTTTCCTAAGGCAGTAAGCACGAGGATGTCACTCTCTTGTGCCCTCACATAACTTTCAAACCTCTCCTTCTGCCCATAAAAGGGAGTCGGACTCTTATCCCCAGTAGTGACTCTCCACAGTCCTGGTAATAATGGCACAGAGTAGGCACTCGTTGATAGCTAACATTAATTGAGCACTTACCATGTGCTGGTATCAGGTGAAGCACTTTACATGCATTTGCCCATTTAATCTTTTAATACACTTAGAAGGAAGGCACTCTTACACCCTGTCTCCCACCCCACTTCCTGCCCATTTTAAGGACGAGAAAACTGAGGTTTAGAGAAGCTAGTAATTTGCCCAAGATCACATAGCCAAGTGACAATTAAATCATCAGCCACCTTGAAACTACCAGGAAACACTTTCTAAGGTTAACTCCATGCTCAGGAAATAGAGACTTTGCAGTCTTAGCGAAGCAAGCAGGAGCAGACCTGCACAGAGGGAAACAAAGCCTGTGTCAGTGAGTCACCCATCTGGGGCCTCTATCATTCAGTTGACCACGTGGTGCCCGAGCCTGAGTCCAGCCTGACGGAGGCCTATGAGAAGTGGCGAGAGTGGGCCGATGGGAAGAGCTGCTGTGACTACGCCTTGCACGTGGACGTCACCCACTGGAACGACAGCGTCAAGCAGGAGGTGCAGAGCCTCATCAAAGACAAAGGTGGGCCCGACCCTGCCCTCCTCCCTTCCCCCTTGCCTATCCTTCCTGCACCATCCCCTCATTAGACTCCCTTCTTCTTGCTGGGAGCCTGGAAGTGTGAGCGTGAGTGCTGGATGTAGGGGTACCACTATGTTCCAGATACTTTCTCTTTATTTATACCATCTTACTTACTCCTGACAGGATCCTCATGAGAGAGAGATTATTATCCTTACTGTGCACGTGGAGAACCTGAGGCTCAGCATAAGCAGCCCAGGATCATAGAGCTATAATCAGTAGATCTACCCAAAGTCTATGCTCTTCGCCTCGCCACGATACTGACCATTTTACAGAGGAAGAAATGGAGGTCAGGAAAGGTTAACATCTTACAGAAGGTCGCACAGCTAGTGAATATTAGATTAGGAATTTTTTTTTTTTTTTGGTGAGGAAGATTAGCCCTGAGCTAACATCTGTTGCCAATCCTCCCCTTTTTGCTGAGGAAGATTGTCCCTGGGCTAACATTCGTGCCCATCTTCCTCTACTTTATACGTGGGACGCCTGCCACAGCATGGCTTGATGAGTGGTGCGTAGGTCCACACCCGGGATCCGAACCTGGGCTGCTGAAGCAGAGCATACAAACTTAACCACTATGCCACCAAGCCAGCCCCTAGATTAGGAATTTTTAACCTCTATCATTTTTACTCCAAAGATCAAACCATTGCTATTATGTAACAATGGCATCCTCAGAAAAGGAGCAAAGATGTATTTGTACTCAGGCTAGGAGCTTAGAGCGTGAAAACATGTTCCCGTGTGTGTGTGTGTGTGTGTGTGTGTGTGTCCTTTCAGTGAGTATATGATTTAAGTTTCCATTGTCTTCTTAGATTCTTCTTTTCTCTACTTCTTTCTGTGTTTTGATTGTCAGATATTTCACACACATGCTCCACCCCCGTACGTGCACACAGACATGGGATGTGCTCAGCATCCTCAGGAGACCTGGGGGACTTAGGGAAATATAAGGAATGGCCTCTGCCTAGTGTCCAAGGCAAAAGGAAGCAGGCTAGTGAGGAGCAACAGGATAAATGCCACGAGATGCAGAATATTGTTATAATACTAATATTATAATACTAATACTGTTATCAATGAGCAGTCTCGATGCAAATGCCAGGAGTGCCGTGGGAGAGTGTGCTCTGGGGGGAGGGAGAGGATGACTTCTAGAGAATGTTTCCCTTTCCATCCCCCTCCTCACGCCACAAGCTCTGCTAATCCTTCCTGATACAGAGGGTGAGATTAACCCCCCTCTCTTCTTTCTTGTGTCTCCTTGAACACTGGGCATCTCAACTGGGGTAGGAAATTGAACGGCTTTAACACCCACTTCCTTTCCAAAGGGCCTGGGTCATTTCGTGGGTGACACAGGCTTGTGGGAAGGGTAGTGTTGGGAAAAACTGCCCCAAGCTGAACCACTCTGGGGAGTGAGGTTCTCAAATTACAGGCCACTTTTGGCCTGGAACACTGTGGGCTGAGATGGCCCGAATGGTTGGAGACCAAAATTGTCCTCCTTTCCTCAAAATGACTCTCTGTTCCCCAGTCCCACCTATTTCTGGAAATTACTATATTAATAGTTTATTTTGGGTGCAAAATTAAATGGCTCTTTCCTTATAACCCTTCCGACTTAGATATTTAAGTGCAAGGTGAAACTTGACTTCTGCCCATTGGCTCTGTTAGTTCCCCAAGGACAGGATCTCTACCTTAGTTCTCCTCTCAGATCCAACACCCTGCACTGGCCCAGTGTAGAGCAGGCATTCATTAAATAGTGAGATAAACCAATCCCGGGAGATTCATTAGTGGAGACCAAATATATTCCAGGCCTGGTGCTCAGAGCTCTGTATGTGTTATCTCATTTAACGTTTCCAACTACCTTATTTTTCCATCTTACAGATGAGGAAACCAAGGCTCAAGAGGTTGGATATTCCAAGCTCACTGAACTAGAATGTGGTGCAACCCCCAGTGTGTGAACACAACTAGTGTGCTATAGTGATTCTCGATGATATATACCTCCTTGAGCAATCTTGAAGCTTCTTGACCCTCTGGGCTTGGGAATGGTGGAGGGCGGAGGCAAGAAAGAGGCACAGAAGAAGAGACCATTCTGCTGTGACATCATAGGAATTGTTGATTTTATGGGGTAGAGGAGGAAATAGACAAATGCTCTTGGAGAATGAGAAACATCCACTTTATATTGGACAGGAGCCTGTAATGCGCTTGCGCCCCATGGGTGATAGAAGTGGGAGGAAAGGATGGAGAGTGGTCATGATAATGTTGTCTTTTTCCTGTTTCCCTCCCTTCCCTCTCTTGCAGGGGTTAACTCCTTCATGGTTTACATGGCCTATAAGGATTTGTATCAAGTGTCCAACACGGAGGTAACAACCGATTGCTGTGTGGTTTCGGGTATCTGGATGGGTTTCCTGTCGTTGCTGATGACCTTGGCTCTTTGAACATGAGTCACTGTGGTCACTGTGGGAGACCGCTGGGCAAGAGTGCTTCTTGAAGCCCTCGTAGTCCACACTACATTTTAAATAAGGTAACAGGCAGGGTGCCGTGGCAAGACAGACAGGGAGTTAGAATTTCCACTGGCAGCAGCATTCTCAAAAGGACGAGAGGAAGGGCATGCCTCAATCTCCATCTATCAAACAACCTCCAAACCCCTATGAGCTCAGTGAAGGTGTGAGGTGCTCAGCCTTGCAGGATTGAGGGGGGCCTTCTGCTATTTGGGATAATCGTAGCAGCTTGCCTCTGCCTCTCTCCCTAAGAAATTCATGGGGTGTATTTTTTTTAGACAAATCTCAAGTTTTCAGAGGAAATACAAGAAGTTAATTCCCATACCTCCTGGTTAGGAGATGAAAGGAGGTTAAGAGATAGACGTTTCAAGCTTTTGTGTTAGCTTCTGGTCGGGCTGTAGTGGCTTTGGGGAGCATTTGTTGAGAAGGATCCTGAAGCTGCATCTCAGCTCAATGGGACATAATTCCATTTAAAATGTGTGCAGGAGGCAGAGGAGGGGGACTGGTAGCACTTTGTTACATATTTGCCCTGTGTGCCTAGGAGACATGATAGGATCTTTATACAGACAGCTTCCTAGAGTGCCCTTCGAATTTTGTTGTGCATGTTTTAGTCTGTATTTCTGCATTAGTCACTTATTTCCTCTGGTTTATCCCATTTGTTTTAGTTCTGGTTCTAGT
This sequence comes from Ceratotherium simum simum, assembly GCF_057802395.1. NCBI lineage: Eukaryota > Metazoa > Chordata > Mammalia > Perissodactyla > Rhinocerotidae > Ceratotherium > Ceratotherium simum. The sequence continues at coordinate 29,719,560 of NC_141903.1, forward strand.
AATTGGCCCTTGTGTGAGGTTGCTAAAAGCACCAGTGGCTTGTGAAGGTGACAAAGACTCATTTCTGTTTCAGCTCTACGAGATCTTCACCTGTCTGGGAGAGCTGGGAGCCATTGCTCAAGTTCATGCTGAGAATGGGGATATCATTGCCCAGGTAACATGGTGCAGCTCCCTGGAGTGTGCTTTCTGCGTGGGTTCAGGTCTACATCCCATTTGTTTCCTCATTTCTTCACTGTTGCTTGAGCTCCCAAAATGAGCAAGGCCCCAACGTAAGTATTCTGCTAAAAACAGAACCTGCCCTAAAGGACCTCACAGTCTAGGAGGAGGAAAGAAAGAGGGGGCAATGTAGGCAAGCGAGGGAGAAAGTGGAAGATGCTGTAAAATAGGGAGAGGTCTGGCCATTCTGGAGACTCAGAAAAGGCATCCTGGAAGAGGAGGTTTTCAAATCGGGCCCTTTAGTGAGAGAGCATTGCTGATTCTGTTTTGAGAATGACTCTAAGCTTTGTGACATTCTCTGTCCTAAAGAAAAACCCTAAGGCAGTATTTCTCGGAAGCCAGACCTCCGATCCGGAACTGCGGAACTCACAGCCTTAGATAATAAAGAATTTAGGTCTTGTGGGGATCAGACGTCCCACTGGTTTCCTCGAAATCATATTGAGAAACCTGAAGAAAGAGTGATGAAAGTAAGGCCCCAAGGCCCAAAGTGATCATTTGTAAGGGAGCAGAAAGCACTTCTCTCTCCATCTCCTGGGTTGCCTAATGGGCTAGATGCACAGATGTGTCTTAGCCAGAGTTTTGTTTATCTCAGAAATGTTCGAGATTGGCTTCCGTTAGGAGGAGGCAGCCAGAAACTGAGCTCTCTTAGTCGATTTGATAACATTAACAACAAGAAGGCATTATTCATTCTTTCAAAGACTATTTCCCAAGCGCTTTGTGCCAGGCACTAGGCTATAGAGGTGAGCCAAAACAGATGCATGCATCCCTCACAAGTACTGGGCTGTGCCTTCATTTTAGAAGTTGTCCAGGACTTGGTGAGTGTGGTCAGTGGGGGTGTGGGAACAATGCTGAGGCCGACCTTCATCTCAGACCCGTTAGCTTCTAACAGCAGCTACCATTTGGTGAGCACCTCCTACTGTGGGCCAGGACTGGTAAATGCTCTAGTATGTTCTCATTTCATCTTCACCCAGCCCTTTAAAGATGGCTGCCATCGTCTCTGTCTTGTAGATGAGAACATTGAGGCTCAGAAGGATTACGTCCCTGGCCCAAGGATCACAGCCAATACCTGGGAGAACAGAATCTTAGCCCCTAAAGTGATGTGCCTCAGTGGACATCTTTACCCAGACGGAGATGGTGCATCGAGGGCCCCTTGCTCCATCAGTCCAGCTGCAGGCCTCCTGGAGGGGCAGCACGCCAGCAGTGCAGGGCTCCAGCTGTTAGGGTTTCAGCTTCTGAGTCTTGTCTCACTAGTGGAGGAGGGGAGCTAAGTGTGCAGTTTCTTCTCGCTTATGACCAAAGAGGTTAATTAGTCAGGCCCCTGGCAGCCTTCTCCCACGTCCCCCACACGCCCAGAGATAATGAAATCATTTTCCAAAGAGGGTCCAAGTGCCTTGCTCCTATGGGAGGCCTCCCAGTGGTGTTAGAGCTGTCATGCCTCTCCTTTCTCTGAGTTTTCAGTGCTGCAGCCAGAGGTCCCAGCCCTCCCTCCAGAAGCCCTAGAAACCAAACCTGCTTCTTCTTTTCAGGCCCTGTGGATGCAAATAGGCTCCAACTCAAAGCCCCCTTTTCCAGCTTCCTCTTGTGGCTCCTTAGCACAGAAGTTTCTCTGGTTTTCCCCCACCTCCACCCTTCCCTACCTTGGGAGGATCTGCTCTCAGTCAGGAAAAGAATAAGGGCATTTTTCCAGTTGGAGAGTTTCTTGTGTGTGTTTATTAAATTCAGCTTGAGCTGGAAGATTTTATCACGTTGTCTAAATGAAGGCAGCTGCTGAACTCAGAGTTTCTTGCTGCACTTTATGCAAAAGGGACTAGAGAGCAAGAAGAAATATTTCCTATGGGTCCCAACAGGAGAAATTTTCAAAAGTTTCAAGCTGGCAGGACAGTCTGAGTGTATAGCATCTTTAGCCAATCATCTAACAAGTATTTATTGAGCGCCTCCTATGTGCCAAACCTTGGAGAGGGAAGATGAAAAAGACGGGATCCCTTTCCTCCTGGAGCAAACCAAAATTGTGCCATGACCCAAACAGCAGTGTTCAGTGCTTCAAAGTGCCTACTGCTCCCCAACCCATGTAAGGTGGCATCAATGGTCCCTACATGCCATTCTTAATCTTCCAGCTATAGAGACACCATGGTTCTTGGAACAGCACTTCCCAGCATGAGCAATGCATTAGAATCACCTGGGGAGATTAGAGAATGATTCCTGGAATTCTCCTTGTTCTGGAGATTCTGAGTCAGGAGGTCAGTAGCAGAGTTCAGGCAAATGTATTTTGAAAAGTGCCCCTGGTGATTCGAATGTGCTTGGAAACCACTGCTGGAGTGAGCTTCATCCTGTCCATTGTCTTAGTACTCTTGAACAAGATAAAAGTGACAGTGTCATATAAGACAGAAGATGCTTTAGTTGGACACCTCAACTCTTGTGTAACTTCAGGAGGCAATTCAGAGTGGAAACCCACCAGAGTTTGGAAGAGATTATATTCAGTCCAAGTTTCCATAAATGGAACAGTAAGAATGAAGAGTGGAGGTACTTTGCTGGAAAAATCAGCCTCTCACCCCTTTTCAAATTCTGTAGAGCTGGAGACGGTAACCATGTTACTTCTCGTGGTTGCTTATAGTATTTGCAACTTCCTTCCTGCTCCTCTTTTAAAAATTTATATTATTAAAAATATAAAACAACAAAAAATAGTTCTTCTTTTCCAGGTAGAAGGAATCCCTTTCTTTCTTAGCATCTCATAGTTTCAAAGTGTGACAAGGTTCTGTTCGGTTCCCTCTCTTTCCTTCAGCTCTCGCGTCACCAGTGCTGAGGTTCATAGGAACTGGCCCTAGTAGTTTGAGAGTGAATGTCAGCAAAACTGCAGATATGGGGGCTTAGGATTTGTGCCAATTCCAGTTAACCCACGTGTGTGTTCACTGCCCAGCCACTTGCTTCTTCCAGAAAGCTGGCCACAAGTCTGAGGAATTTCGCCATCAGCCACGAGGGGTAGACAGTTCTACCTACCTAATTAAATAGAATTTGACCAAAAGACCATCTCAGGTGATGCTGTTGAGAGACATTATGTTGTCTGGTTAAATTCTGAATTCATTGATTTAAGTCATAAATTTAAAGCATAAAAAAGCCTGAGGAATTTATTAAAATGCATATTCCTAGGATTTAACCTCATGTATTCTGACTTGGTAGGCCTGGAGAGAGCCAGACATCTGCACATCTGCAAAAGCAACCCAAGTCATTCAGATGTAGGTGGTGCGTGGACCATACTTGGGGAAATGTAGCACTAAACTGTAGGCCCAGTGAAGTCAGGGGCCTCATTGCCTTCGTTCGAGTACTTAACCTAGAGCCTGGCATGAAGTGGATACTTAGCACATTTTATTGAATGAATGAACAAAGTTAAGCGAGTGTTCTTTCAGAGGTGTCTGCATCTGAAGGAAATGAAGAATAAGTGAGCTGGTGTGACTTTTAATGTGTAATGTAGGGGAAAAAAACCTGATAAACTGTCTTCGTTTTAATAAAAGCAAGCCACCCTTAAATGTTTTTTTCTTCTTTTAGTTGAGACTCTACCCTATTTTGCAATTCCAGATACAGAATTAACAAATTTGTTCAACGTACACATTTTATTCTTTTTTTCCCTTGGACACATCTTTAGATTAGAACATACCAGCATAATTTTTCCAAACCTCAGTTGAGCTCATCTAAAAACTGGTGTCTATTCTTTTTTCATTCTAGGAGCAAACCCGGATGTTGGAAATGGGGATAACTGGCCCAGAGGGCCATGTACTGAGCAGACCAGAGGAGGTAAGGGAGACGGGAGTTGGAGGAGGAGGGAGGAAGAGAGAGAAGCAGTAACAATGGAGCCTCTTTTTTTACCAGCTTCTTCCTGGAGACTCCTGTTATCACATCCCCAGCAGCCTCGCTTATGGCCTGCTGCTCATTTTACATTTGGAGGGTTTGCTTTTGGCCTGCCTTCCCTAGGCGCACACACACACACACACACACACACACACACACACACACACAGTGTATGAACAAACACAGCTGAAAGGTGGTGAGACTATGACTACCAGACAGCAATATTGGAACATTTCTTCCAAAAACCACTTCTGACTCAAGAGCCCCTGAGAAAATTAGAAAAGAATGTAAGGAAAAGGCTCACTTCTAACCCCTAATCTCTTTCAAGATAACACAAGTTGGAGTGTATTCCAGTTCTTCAGTGGGAGTGGTAAATATCTAAATCCTTTCTTAATCAGTGTGAATCTCAGAGGCTTTCCACTTACTTCCCTATTCCGTAGTATATTTTGAGTCTTGCAAAATATCAGCCACATGGATAGGAGGTTGAATGGGTTTTTCATGGGCATTATATCTATTGATTTGTGTAAGGTGATGATTGCATCCAGGTCTACAGTATTTCCCACATGTAAAATGAATGCTGATTGGCAACTGTACTTAGCAGCTGAAGAGTGAATGAAAGGTGACTAGTAGCTGATTCCATGTCTCTGAGATGTCAGCAATTTCAGCTGCTGGCACAGGACACAGAACTGGGAATTGGCTCCCCGTTTGGCTAAGAGCATATTGGCTTTGGGAGACCAGCCTGGGTCTGGCACCTGGAGCAAATTCAAGGCCCTCCAAGTCAGCGAAGAGAACCCTGTTCCTGTTCTGTCATTTCAAGCCCCACACTGTACAACAGGTAGAGGAAGGAGTCAGAACCAGAAATGATTGTATTCCCATTGCCCATCTCTTTTAGAATCTTTTTTGAAATTAAAATGTAACACACATAGAGAAAAGTATTCCTATCTTAAAGGTACAATGAATTTTCACAAACTGAATACACTTGTAACTAGCACCCAGCTGGAGAAACAGAACATTGTCAACACTCCATAAACTCCTTTGTCTAATGATATTTTTGTTGCCTGTTGGAATAATTCATAATTTTGATTATTGGTGGGAATGTAAATTGGTGCAGCCACTATGGAAAATAGTATGGAGGTTTCTCAAAAAATTAAAAATAGAACTACCAGCAATCCCACTTCTGTCTATTTATTGGAAGAAAATGAAAACACTAATTTGAAAAGATATCTGCGCCCTCCATATACATTGCAGCATTATTTACAATAGCCAAGATATGGAAACAAAGTGTCCATAAATGGATGAAGAAAATGTGATATATATATATATACACACACACATAGAATGGATATATATACATACTCATACACACACACACACACAAACACACACACAGAATGGGATATTATTCAGCCATAAAAAAGCATGAAATCTTGACATTTGCAACAACATGGATGGATGTTTAGGGCATTATGCTAAGTGAAATAAGTCAGGAAGACAAATACCATAGGATCTCACTTATATGTGTAGTCTTAAAACAAAAACAATAACAAGCTCTCATAGATAGAGAGACAGATTGGTGGTTGCCAGAGGCAGGGGGTAGGGGAATTGAATGAAAGTGGTGAAAAGGTATAAGCTTCCAGTTATAAAACTATATAAATCATGGAGATGTAATAATCTACAGCACGGCGACTATAGTTAATACTGTATTGCATTTTGAAAGTTGCTGAGAGTAGATCTTAAAAGTTCTCATCACAAAAAAAAAATTTTGTAACTATGTGTGGTGACAGATGCTAATTAGACTCATTGTGATGATCATTTTGCAATATATACAAATATCAAATTATTACATGTACACCTGAAACTAATATAGTGTTATATGTCAATTATACCTCAATAAGAAAAAATTTATGATCGGGGTTACAGTCACAGCATTCCTGAAAAGTCTGTCTCCTTAACAGCAGGCCCCTTCTATGGAATACTTGCTGACAGGCAGGACTGTGCTAATTGCATTATCTCAGTTATCCTTGCCGGTGCTCTGAGGGGTTGGTGTTATTGTTACGTAAAGAAGCTAAAGCTCAGACAGGTTAAGCCACTGGCCGATCCTGTTGGAAAGTTGTTTACACAGTGTGAGCAGGCCAGGGTGATCAGCACTGTTTGTGCAACTTTTCTTAAATGCTGGTCACTGTAGAGATGTGCTGGCAAGATAGATCTCTTCAGCAGCAGCCAGGGGATTTCTGAGCAAAGTCTATTTTTGTTCCTTGGTTTGTTTTTTCAACCCCTCCACCCCACCCTCCTCCCTGTTCCCGTCTCCTTTTTAGTAGAAAGCCTCTCAGCCGCAGATCTCGACAACCCTAGAAGCCCTTTTGGGTGAAGTCGGAGGGTGATGTAACCTTCCAAAGATAGTCATGTCGTCAAGGTGCTGAGAAACCTGCAGAGCTGCGAGGGAGTGAGGTCAAAGGGGCCAGGACTGAGGTCATGGGGGGCTGGAGTGGTCAGCATAGGTGTGAAGAGGGAGGAGTGGGCAGAGGAGGAGCCAGCCCCTCTTCAGTTCATAGCACACCCAGATACCATCTCGAGTGATGCTGTTCAGAGAGCTGAACCCGAGGCCCAGAGACCGCCACTCCAGAACTCCCAAAGTCTGGGTGCTTCAGGAAGGTGGCCACGTTCACCTGTGGTCAGGGGCCTCCAGGGTCTCGTCCACGTGGAACAGAGTGCAGCTTGGGGGACGCCAGCTGGACCAGCCAAGTCCGTAGAGTCTGTCTGCTGAGCCACACCCACCACGGGCAGTAACTGGTTTGCATTATACACACACTGGGCATCTGCAAGCTATTTTTGGTATTTTTGAAAGTATCAGGCTGCATGGGCTAACCAGAACCTCATATCCATCCAAAAAAGAAGTATTGCCGATGGCATGGAAAAATGCCAACATCTCTGCTTTAGGCTGAATTGGACAAACTCAGGCTTTGGGTAGTAACACAGACTCACGCGTTGGATGGAGGCTGTGATCAGCAATAAGACCAATAGCCAGCCTTCAAGGAACACTGCCTTGTCCCAGGAGTGGGTTAATTGCCTTACAGGGATGAACTCTTTTAATCCTCACAACAGCCATATGTGTCAGGTCCTATTATCCCCACTTTACAGGCAAGGAAACTGAGGTTTGGGGAGGTTGTGTAAGTTACCTGAGGTCACCCAGCTTCTAAGTGGCAGAACCAGAACTCACACCCAGGCCATTTGAGAAGGCCTGAGCTCTCAGACCCGACTTTGTTAATAAAATAGGGAAAACTCATTATTTCTTACTTAATAAATGCAACTGGGCTGGTTAGCATATTTGAAAACATGAATTCTACATTAGAGGGATGGACGAGATTGATAATAAAAGAAGTCTTTGTGCTGAGAAGCCTGGGAATTATTAGTATAAGAAATGCCTGCTGGAATTAACCCATCGCTGACCGCCCATTGCTGCAGGAAAGGATTGGAGGAAATGTGATGCCTAATTGCTTTCACTGGGTCTTTTGTACATGTCGGTGTTGGGATTGTTGTGCTTTGCTTAGAGAATCTGCCCTGGGAAGACTGGGGGGCAAAGGCTTCCATGACATGTAGCCTTTATAATAATCACAGGGAAGACTCTAGCTATGTTGATGCAGTGCTTACTCTGTGCCAGGCACTGCTGTCACAGAACCACCCTGTGCTACGCTCGCCTGGTCTCCACGTCACAGGTGAGGGGCGGAGGCACTGAGAAGCCAGGTAAAGTGGTGCAGCTGGGAAGCGGTAGGTCTGAGCTCTGAATCAAGGGCACCTAACTCCAGGTGCCCTCCTAACCTCTGTGCTACACTGCAGTCTCGGTTTGTGGGTGCAGGGGCATGGCTCTCTGAGAGGCTCTTGCTCCTCTTGACTCCTGGGGACTTTCTTCTGCAGCTAGAAGCTGAGGCTGTGTTCCGTGCCATCACCATCGCCAGCCAAACCAACTGTCCTCTCTACGTCACGAAGGTCATGAGCAAGAGTGCGGCCGACCTCATCTCACAAGCCAGGAAAAAAGGTGATTTGTGCTCCCAAGATCTCGGAGCCGTTGACACACCATGTGGCTCCTTCCCTCCCTGGCTGTCCTGTATCAATGGTACCTATTTTACTCATTGCTTTGGTCTCTGGGAAGCCCCCCATCCATCTTAGCCCATTTGATCCTTTCTGCATCCTGTGTATATGGCAGGATCATGGGATTTCTCCCATTTGGCAGATGAGTACACTGAAGTCAGGAAAGGTGAGAGGTCTGCCCGAGATGACACAACTGGAATCAGTTCTTTGGAGACTTGGTGCGTCTTTCTTCCTCCTTTTGATTTTTCATTGTCAGATCACATTATCTGAGCTATATAAATGGACATATTAATCAAGATTATATTGGATGCAGAAATCAAAGATCCAACTCAAACTGACTAAACAAACAAACAGAAGTAAATTATTGGTTGAAGATGTTTCAGGTATGGCTGGATCAAGGGGTTTAAACAATGACGTTAGGGTTCTATCACTCTTATTCCTTTCTTGGCTCTGCTTTCCTCTCCGTTGGCCTTATTTCCAGTATGAACAGTGATGAGAATAAATGCCAAGAGACTCCTGTTGTCCTCAACACTTGGTAGGGAGCATGACGAGGAGGTGGAGTACAGCTTCTCTAATAGCTCAAGCATAAGTCCCAAGAGAACTGTCATTACCTTGGCTTGGGTCATGGGCGCATCCCTGAAGCAACTACGGCTCTGGGGCTGTTATAATTGACTGACCAGGGGTGAGGGCAATGCAGGGGCAGAGTCCCATGACCTGAGCCACACAAGGTAGCACAAGTTATTATAGAAAAGGGGTTGAATGGGTCTCCAAGCATGTCTGGCGACAAGGCCTTCATGGGGCTCTGTCTCTACCGCCTTCTGATTTCTGCTGCTTTCCTCCATCAGTGTTAACTTGGGCTTCGTTTACTCCCCTGTGCTTAGCTAAAGTCTACTCCCATGTCAAAGCTTTCTTTTCTGCCTTTTTTTCTTGTCTTCAGTGGCACACTGATGGGCTCACTTGTGAACAGAGTGTGGTTGAGAAACTGCAGGCGTAGGGCTCCGTGTTTGGTATGATCATTACCGCTGTGTGCCCCTGGCCATTCTGGTAGTGGAGAGACCCAAGATGAGTGATTCATCCACCAAACTCAGAACTGGTCTGTAAAACTCCACGTGTGAGTGACTGCGGAGGCTTAAAATAGTCCCAGCTGACTCTGATGGCTGAGTATTCAGCTGCCTGACTTTCTGGCAAAGGGGACCCTTTTCTTGTGGGAGGGGAATATTCCTAATTGTCTAGACAGTCTTTCTAGCCGGCAGATTCTGGGGCACCTCCTGCCTAACCCTGCTCCCAGTAAGCCTGCTGTTTTCTCTCTCAGCTTTTAAATGTCTCAACACGACATTGTGGTTGCTCCACTGGGTATGAGTCATTGGGCAAGAACCAGGAAAGCAGCCCACTGTTCCTTACCCATTCTTGGAGAAAGGCAAAAAGAAAACAGAAGTCCACATCTCTCCCCGTGACCACCCACCACACTCATCCTCTGATACCTGCTGCTGATGCCTACTTCCTGCCTAGGATCCATTCTCAGGATGACCTGGGGTTCTCAAGGACAGGCTGTTTCAATTATATGCTGGATCTGATTTTCAACTTCATGTCAAAAAATTCCTCACCCCTAGCTTTCTGGCTCATGAGTCTCTGGCAAGACGAATGAGTACAGCTGTGTCTCCAGGGTGGAAGGGAGGCATTATTTCAGTGATGAAAAACTGGCTGGTGAGATTGAAGCCAATAAACATCTCATGAACTGTCATTTTCAGGGAAAGAGTCAAGAGCGTTCAGAGCAGGAAGAGAGAGTGTAACAGGGTTTGCTCTTCCCTCCTGACCAGATTATTACTGAAATCCGAGTCTGTTTAATCACCAAGTGCTCTTGAGCAACTCAGCATGGCTGCTCAGAATTAATATTAGGAATCTATGATTTAACAAGGACCACCTGTATGCACTACATTGCGATAAAAACTTTAAATTTATTATTATGTAGAATTCTCAAAGAACCCTGAGAAATGGGCATTATCACCAGTTTTCAGATGAGGAAATGGAAGCAACTTGTCCAGGATCTCTCAGCTGGGAGAGCTAGCGTTCAAACCCAGGTATAATTACAAACTTTGCTCATTTGAGTCTTCCGTCTAAAGAAAGTCCAAAGGGAGAGTTCTTCCATTGTTTAAGGTTGTATTTCTCTTAATAATATTTGAGTGCTTGCCTTGACTTTCTTTATTTCTTTATGGTCCTGTATGCTTTAGTTTGGTAAATATTTTTGGAGAGCCCTTGAAATTCTCATTAGTCGGGTGTGGATCCTTTTTACTGCTGCCCCAAATAGCAGGGTTGTCATATGTGAATCGTTACCATTGCTTCCTTCTTTTGCTCATGGCAGACATCACAAATCAATCATGAGTCTTTTCTAGTGAGATCAGAAGCGTATTTAGAATTCTTCTCGACGCAGAATTCCAGGCAACTAAAATCAATTGATTGGAGTTGAAGCAAGGCAAAACCTATTTATAATTCTGGCCATAGAGCCTTCCTAAACTTTGACCTTGTGGGAAACTTGAATGTGGAAGATGAGGATCAAATCTAATGAAGCCTAGGGCTGTACAGGAATCTAGCTCAAGATTCTGGCCCAGAGAAACTTGGTACCGACCCACTTTCTGTGAGACAGCCTTTGCCGTCTAATCCCTTCTTCTTTAAGAAGCTCAGCTTAGATCAGTGTATTTCCCAATACCCTTCCTCCCCTCTCCTTGATTTGGGCATTTAAGCTCCTGATTCCAGACACAGGGTCCAAGAAGCTAGCCCCAGGTTATTGGGTGTCCTTGAGCAAATCACTCCTTGCCTTAGGCTAAGGAGTAACAAACATGGTGGAAAAGATCATGGAGCCTCTCATCCACAGGAGTAGCTTTTACTTTGTGGAACCAAAGCATGTCCTTGTAACAGTAGGATCTAGCAGTGCCCAGTGACATGGGCACATCTGGGGCTTTGGGCCCCTGCAATGGGAAGGAGTAGGAGGTATAAAGAAATCACATTTATTGAGCACTCCTGTGTGCTCAAACACTTTGTATATGCCAAATGTTTTCATTTTCACAAGACTGAGAAGTAGACATCATCTTATTTCATCAATTCCAGGACAGATCTATTCCACATTTTAACATTTCTGAAATGAGGATGAATCTGATAATCAATGTATATATTTTTTCCTTTTGCTTCAAATTTTAATTTCCTCAAAAATGGAGAATTAATGCTGCATCTTGCAACCAGTGGCTTCTTGTAATCTAGGGAATACAAAATCGTTCCCATTTAGCAGATAGAAAAGCAGAGGCTTAGAAAAGGTAGGAATGTGGACTTGAACCCAGGCATGCCTGACTCCAGAGCCACAGCCTTGAGTAGGCTTGGGGGCTATGATTCTCTAAGCTGGGCCCAGGGCAGCACGTACGTTATACAAACCCATTGCCTATTTCCCACCTTTTCCAGGAAATGTGGTCTTTGGCGAGCCCATCACCGCCAGCCTGGGCACAGATGGAACCCATTACTGGAGCAAGAACTGGGCTAAGGCTGCTGCCTTTGTGACATCCCCACCTCTGAGTCCTGACCCCACTACTCCTGACTACATCAACTCCTTGCTGGCCAGGTTGGTGCAGAATGACAAGAAGCAGGGATTGTGTGGAAACATCGTGGGGCCGGTGGGAGGAGGACTGGAGCAGCCCATCCATCAGCTAGACTAGAGTCTGCAGTGAGGAAAACACGTTGAGAATTCCCCTGCAGTGTTGAGCACAGACAACAGGCTCTTCCCCGTCATATTTTTAAAACAATAACTACAGTAATCATATTAATAATGGTAATAGCAGTTAATACATATTGCATGCCAAGCACTGCATGCATGATCTTATTGTTCCTCATAAGAACTTTATGAATGGGGAGTATTATCACCATTTTACAGATTAAGCAACTGAGGGTCAGGGAGACTAAATCATTTGCCGAAGTGTGAACAGCTGGTCATGATGACCACTTGACCAAAATTACACGGAGACTGCTGCTGCCTCTGCAGATCAGTCCCATCACTCATTTGGCTCCCTTTTATTTTGTTACACAACAGATGATCTAATCCCACCCCCTCATTTTCCAGATGGGGTAACTGAGCCCCAAAGAGGGGAAGAAATTCACCCAAGTGTACATCTTGGCAAGAGGTAGAGGAAGGATTCCAAACTCAAGTAATGGCGCTGCTCCAAACGCTTACACTAGGCACTCGATTCTGGGTCCCCGAGGTGCCTCTAGCCACTTCTCTTGTTCACATGGAGCTTTTCTCCTTTGCTAGTGGGGACCTGCAGCTCTCTGGGAGTGCCCACTGCACCTTCAGCACTGCCCAGAAAGCAATTGGGAAGGACAACTTCACAGCCATTCCCGAGGGCACCAACGGTGTGGAGGAGCGGATGTCTGTCATCTGGGACAAGGCCGTGGTAAGGATCGAGGTCACGGAAGGATGGCCAGGGCCAGATCAGAGCCTCCTGCCACTGCTCCTCTATACCCCTCTGATAGGGGTGGTGGGAGTGCAAATGAGGCCTCATACCTGCTGAGGTGTCTCTGGAACCAGGTGGCTCAGGTGGTTTGGGAATGTACCTTCTAGCATAATGATGAATCCTGAGGTCTGGGATTCTGAGGGTGCCTCCTAGATTGTTAAGGACTAGGAACCAGACATACAGATTCTTCCTCTGATGTCATGAATGATCGGTACTTAAAATAATAGTGAATTAAAATTCTTTTTGTTTGGAGAGTTGTATCACTTCTTTTGAAAGAGGTGTATCACTTCTTTTGAAAGAGGTGGATATAACCCTTTGGAAATGATAAGCACGGGGTCTCTGCCTAAGACTAAAGTCCTCTTGCTCATCAAGGATGCCCTACACTGGGTGTGTGGTCATCCAGGCTGTACAAGGGATTGTCTATCAATGTCTTCTGGCAAAGTGGCCTCGTTTATTTTCCTTCTTAACGTCACAGAAGTTGACAAAAAAAATAGCTATGGAAATGAAGTCTCTCCCAAAGATTTTAATAAAATGAATAACTCATTATTAAGTTGACTACTTCCCTCTGTTTTATTTTAAAAACCCTAAAGACACTCATTTCAGAGGCAAACAGAATGCATATGAACTAATGCCTCATTCGTCTACACAGTGTAATCTACCAAGTTTCCCTTCTTGGCTCCCAGGAAGCTCAAAGCTAGATTTTAAACTAAATTCTTCTTTCCTTACCCAGGGTTTTTGTTTTAAGAAGAGGAAAAGTATAAATATTTTTGTCTCTTCTCTTACATACTCAGATTTTGTCTTTTTTTTTACATTGTTATGTCTATTAACGGACATATGTATTTATATTGGCACTATCTGGAATTGTTAAAAAATAATATATATGTTTTAATTACAAACATGATACATGCTCAATAAAGAACATTTGGAAACCACAGAAAAGTACACAGACGAAAGAAAACAAAAATCACTCATAATCCCACAAGCCAGAGATGACTATTGTTATCATCTGGGTGAGGTTCTTCCATAGTTATCCTACGCCCATGCAAATACAAACACATATCTAAAGAAATGGGCTCATAATCACATTTGTTTTTACTGTGAACTCTCTATAATCTTTTCTGGAATTAGAAGGGATAAAAAAGTAAGTGAATGTATACACATATGCAAACTTCAGGAGCAGTAACTTCCATCTTAAGCCATACATTTAGCCATTTTGCCTGGGCGACCATGACAGCCGAGCCAGTTCCGTGGCTTGCTGGGTGAACTTCCTTCCTCACCACCTCAGAGGCCCCTCTTTGTATTTCTGGGCTTTGGTGGTCACCCTGCTCTGAGCTCAGAAGCCCTAGATTGGCAATTTTTCTGTTTTTTGTATTTCACTAGGCCACAGGGAAAATGGATGAAAACCAATTTGTGGCTGTGACAAGCACAAATGCTGCCAAGATCTTCAACCTGTATCCCCGCAAGGGAAGAATATCTGTAGGTTCTGACAGCGACTTGGTGATCTGGGACCCAGATGCTGTAAAGATTGTTTCTGCCAAGAACCACCAGTCGGTAAGCCTTGAGCTGGTGGGAGTGGAGCAGAGGGGAGAATGCGTGCAAGGAGCTTGGTCAGCAGAGATGTGTGTATGGGGTGTACCAGAGTAGTCAGACAAGGATGTGTTGCAATAACAACCATCCCAAATTCTTTGTGATGTAAGGCCTCAACAGTTTGTTTCTCACTCCCACTTTCCAAAATGGGTCAGCAGAGGGGCTGTGCCCATCACAGTCACTCAGGGACGGAGGCTGATAGAGATGCCATCTCTACCCACACTTCCATGATTGCTGAGGCCGGAGGCCAGGACATGGGAAACGGTGTACTGGCTCTGAAAGCTTTCCCAAGACATTACTTCCTCTCTCACTGCCTTGGCGAAAGCCAGTCATGTGGCCATACTTTCCTCCAGGGGGGGCAGGAAGTGCAGTGATAGGAGGAGAAAGAACAGGAAAAAATTGGTGACCAGCACTGAGGACTTCCTCGTGAGGAGTTCCATGTGGAAGATAATAAAGCCCAGTACCTAACAGAAAGGGGCTTCATTCTTGTTAGTAGAAATAGTTAATATTTTTCAAGCACTTTAATTCATTGAATCTTCATAGCAGTCTTCTACAAGTAGACACTATTATTATCCCCATTTTATAGATAAGGAAATGGAGATGCAGAGAGACTAAATAACTTATGCAGCAAGGAAATGGTGAAGCTCGGATTCAAACCCAGACGACCTGACTCCAAACCAATGTCCTTAATCACTTTGCAATAATGCCTTGAACTTCTTGAATAAATGAAGAAGGTGGAGAGAAACTTCATTTTGGGTGGGAATGGCCTTTGCTTAAACATTATGTTGTATCGCATTATTTAATTTCGAGCTCGTGGGGACCTAAGGGTCATGTAACCCACCCACCCACCCAACACGAGACTGCCAAGTACAGCATCCCTGATGGTTATCCAGCTTCTCTCTGAACGCTGCTGGTGACTAAATTAACTTCCACGTGAGGACCTTACTAAAAATTGATGCTTCTCTTTGCTGGGAATTCCAGCCTTTACTTAGTGAGCATCTGTCTCCCAGTGCCTCTACCCACTGAAAGCTTGCAGATCGTTGTAAGCTTTTCCTGGCCTACCTGGTGAATCAGTTCCTAGTGACCCTGAAGTTAGGATCTCAAACCCAGGAGAACCACTTCCTATTTCTCCCCCTCCTGCATCCACACCCATGGCTTTGTCCTCACCCTGTCTCTAGGCTGCAGAGTATAACATCTTTGAAGGAATGGAGCTGCGCGGAGCTCCTCTGGTGGTCATCTGCCAGGGCAAGATCATGCTGGAAGATGGCAACCTGCACGTGACACAGGGGGCCGGCCGCTTCATCCCCTGCAGCCCGTTCTCCGACTACGTCTACAAACGCATTAAAGCCCGGAGGAAGGTAAGATGGACCCCGGGGGTGTGGGGAAGGGGCTGTGTCCCATTCAGGCACAGGGACAGTAACCCTGAGATTGGGAGGGGTCTGTATGATCTGGACCCTCCCAGAGAAATTTACAGCAACCATCTCTTCCTGAAGGACAATTGCATAGATTTAATGTCCTATAAAAGAGGGTTTCAAAAACCTTTTTGGCTAAAGAAAGCGTTTTCAAAATGAGTTTCCTCCATTTTTATAGTGCTTTTATTTAAAAAAATTTAAAATTTTAATAATTCAAAATCACATCAGTGTATATTTTTTAGAAATAAGTTACTCTTTCAGGCTTACAGTGAGAACCAGCAGTCCACACCAACCCTCCCTCTCCCATCCTGTCCAGGGTTGCTCTGTGGGGGCAATTGTTTGTAACTCTTTTAGCTAGTTCTGTGGTTCAAGTAAAATCTTATTTATGTCCCTGATTTCACAGATAGATAGATAGCTGTATGCACATACACATATGTATACATGTATATATATATCTGTCTCTCTGTATGTCTACACATTACAAACAGAGTAGCCCTTGTTGATTTAGGGGTGAGGCCCAGAACTGTCTTTTCAGCTCCCCCTCCCACCCCGACACCAATCTCCAGGTCACCTTCCTGTAAAGTTAGGGCTCCACAAAGCAGGGTTAGACCAGCCCTGGGATCGTGGAATTTGAGCCCTGCTCCTGACCTCGTCGTTAGAAGGGATACAGTCATCTGGGTGCGTGGGATGGAGGAGATGGTGGGGAGAGGAGGAGGAGTGGGGCTCGCTTTGTAAATCACTGTGGGCCAGTCCAGAGGAAACAGCCATGTCCACCTCTGTGTCTGGACCTACCCCAGGGCCCCCAGCCTCCCTGCAGGTCAGGGTGAGAAAGAGAGACTGGGAAACAGGCTCTGAGAGGGAGATCTTCCCCAACAAAGTCTTCAGCTGATAAATGGGATATTTGGACCTGGCCTGGTCATTGAAGGGGGTCTGGGCCTTGTATTCGCTCCCTACTCCTCCACCGTCAACCTGTCAGTCAGTCACTGGACGTGGGCTGCTCCTGAGCAGAGGGCAGGGCCTTGGGCTCTCCTCAGCTGAGGGCAATTCTTGAGAGGGACTCAGCTGAGAACTTCCTGCTGCCAACACCCCCAGCAGCTGGGATAATGTCTTCAGTTGTGGTGACAGCAAAGTGGGGGGCTGTGGACAGGAATATGGGTGCACACTACAGAGAAAGGCTCACAGAAACTCAATACATAAGTGCCCCATCCCACTCCCAGACCCCCAGTGATCCCAATAAGTGGTCATCATCCTCTGTATGGGCATTTCAACACAGAGCGCCTCCCTGTCTTATGAGGCCGCTGACCAGCTCTAGCTGTGAGAATGAACTTCTTTCTGCTGGTCTGAAGTCTACCTTCCTAAAGTCAACCAACCAGCTCAATTCTGCTCCCGGCACTTGCACAGAATGAGCTAAACCCATCTTTGAGAGCATCTGTGTGTTTCCAAAGTCATCTACCGTTTAGCCTAAATATCCTTGTGACTTTCCACTGTTTATTTTATGACAATGCTTTAAATCCCTTCACCATTCTTCTCTCTTTATTAGTGATCATTTTAAAGTTAGTTACATGGAGTCAAATTCCACACACCAGTATTGGCCCAATAAAGAACAGAATGAAACTCAAACTTCCCTTATATTGGCTCTTTATTTCCATTCATGTGACTTAGATGCTGGACCCAAAGAAATGATGATGACCTAGAGTTACTGCTCAAGGGTTTTGGGGACAAGACTCATCCTCCCACCTGAATCATTAGCATCTGCAAATTTGATGCACTTGACCTCTGTGCCTGTGCCTGGGTCACTGACAGAGAAGGCAGGCTGTGTGGCAGACTTCCATGGAGTCTTACTTGAGCCATCCCGTACTGTCAGGCTCCTTGGCAGCATGTCCTCGTGGCCTCACCTCTGGCCAATGATAAGGCGGATGTTGTGTGTCGGCCTTACCGCTGCCTCGGGTGTTCTCACAGTATTTGTGTAATCGAGCCCCCTGGGGGAGGCATCATGTTTCCTGTGACCATGAGCTCCCGTGCCTGGCACCAGGCCTAGCACAGAGCATGCACTTGGGTGACGTTGCTGGCAGGCTCCAGGGCAAGTTCACAGCCAAGCCAGAGGTCAGTAGGTCAGACCACAGGACACTCATTTCAAGGCTTGCCAACTCTGATCTGTGCTGAGGAACATGAACGCGGAGCTCCCACAGGATCTCATCCCTGCCAGCACCTACCACCTCATCTCAAACTGCTACCCTTCCCGCCCACTCTGCTCCGGCCCTATACAGGCAGTATTCCCTAATGTTTCCACCATTGGTTTCCTCTGCTGGGAACGCTGCCACCCACACCACCCCTCTGCGTCCCCTAGCTTCTTCTCTCCCTCAACCCTGGCCCCGTAACAAGCTCTTTTGATCCTTAAGGTCGAAGCTCACCTATTTAGAGAGGCCTTCACTAACCACCTCCATCGTCACCCTATTGTAACACTCCCCCTTTATTTTATACTACTTCCCCTTTCCTTAAAATATTATTATTATTTTCTGGCTCCCACTACACACACTTAATTCACTGAGATGTTTGTGCTATCTAGAAGAGACCCTTAACTGTGGAAGGGATAAACGGTGACGTGCTTTCTCTGCTGCAGATGGCAGACCTGCACGCGGTCCCAAGGGGCATGTATGATGGGCCGGTGTTTGACCTGACCACCACGCCCAAGGGGGGCACCCCCGCGGGCTCCACCCGGGGATCTCCCACGCGGCCGACCCCGCCCGTGAGGAACCTCCATCAGTCGGGATTTAGCCTGTCGGGTGAGTTGGACAAGCTGATGGTGACTTCCAGTGAGAAAGACAGGAAAGAAACAGAGAGGGGAAGATCAGGGCTCTGGGGCTAGCAAGGGATCCTGGGAGCTAACCCAGAAGGCCTTTTTCAGCCTGGTGCCGCATCACCTTTAGGGAGAAGGTTACTGGGGCAAGCAGGAAGGTTTGCTGAACCAAAGAGGAGTCCTGTTGAGAAAGTAAGCCCAGGCTCAGTCAGGTTAAAGATCAGGTTTAAATGATGACCAATTCTGCTTAGAGATCACACCTGGTGGGGGTGGGGCTGGGGGCATGGCAGGATGCTTTTCATTATGAATTGATAATGATTTTCTATATTAGACTGTGACAGCTTTTCTTTGTTAGCCCAGATTAAATGATAGCTCAGACTATTTATGCTCAAGTTGCAGTAGCTTCTTCTAACCTAGAATTTTTATTATATTCTCCCCCTCCTAGTAATAATAATGTCAACAATAGCTACCATTGATTGCACATTTACCGTGGGTTAGCCCTATCATTCATCTTATCTATTCTTTAAGAACTGATAATAATAGAAAATAATTATTCAGTTGCTCCATAACGAGTAGTCTTAAAATGAGGGAAAGTAAATGTAGATTTGCATCTCTGTGGTGAATGATTTAAATGTGAGGGAAGCAAGATAAGGAGATATGTAAAGAGAAAATAACTATGGGGGAAGGAGGAGGAGTAAGAAATGGGAGAAACAGGAAAAGAGAGAGAAAAAGCGGTAAGGGGGATATAGATGGGCAGGAAGACAAAGGAAAAGGGCTAAAAGTTTTGAGGTCACATTGCCAGAGGTCACATTATGCTAGCTGTGAGAAATTTTTTCAGTGTTTTCCATTTTCCATTGCTCCCTGGCTATCAGTGATCCCTGAACTTAAAGTGACTGACTCCTTTCTGAATGGTCATAAGCGCACATCGATGTTTCCTTTTGTGCTGTGGCCACAGGGGCCCGAATATCACCACTCCAAGCTGTGAGACCTGGGGCAAGTTACCTAACCTCTCACAGCCTCAGTCACCTCCTCTATAAAGTGGGATAAAACAGTACCTCTTTCAAAGGATAGTGGTGAGGATTGAATGAGATGATCTGAGAAGCGTTTAAAACATTGCCTGTCACAATGACTGTAAGCAGCTATTTTTCATATCGTTATCAATGTTATTTTTATTATCAGTGTTATGATGCTGAGAGTTCCATGAAATCTAGATAATTTCCTGGCAGAGGGTGGTTTTCTGGAGGATGGGTATGAAAAGTCTAGAATACTTGACAGACTGGAATGGAAGTTTCTTGGGAGATGAGTCTAGGAAGGCACTTAATATCTTACACTCTTAAAATTAATCCACTTTCTCTCTTGTCCACACCCCTCTGTCTCTCTTTTTTCTCCCTGGGAATTCATTGCCAACTGCAGGCACCCAAGTGGATGAGGGGGTCCGCTCGGCCAGCAAGCGCATCGTGGCGCCCCCTGGAGGCCGTTCTAACATCACATCCCTGAGTTAAGCAACCTCTCCCCAAAGAGAGGGGCAGAAGCAAGAGATTTTTTTGAAGCCAAAATGGTACACCAATATTTAAGAAGGAAAGCGAATCCAAACAGTTGCGATCTAAAGAATCAATAAGCCTCAAGCCTTATGTTTCTCCAATGTTACGCTCGCTTGCCTAGCTTTACGAATATTGCTTTGTTTCTGTTTATGCATAGCCTTGATTGGTTTGACCCCCCTCCCCCCATTTCCATGCATGCAATCAGACAGGCCACTAAGGTAAAAGAGTCTGCTATATAGTGTTGAGAGCGTGTGTAGTGCTGCATCTTACGACAAGGGGACAGACAAAGCTGGGATGTCAGGAAAATGAACAGAAGGGACGCAGGTTATTTGGGGTGAGTGGGTGGTGGGAGCCCAGAGCAAGGCGGAGGGCTTAGAGGGGTGGGGTAGGGTGTGTACGGGGTAGGTGGGTGGGTGAGCTTAAGGGGGCTTGTGTATTGTGTTGATGAAGCGCATTCATTTCCATGGAAGATGGCCACTTGGGGCAGCCGTCACTTCGTCACGGTCCCCGGGGTCTGCGGAGAAGACAGGCGGTCTTTGGGTTCCGAACTTGGTCACGTCCCCTCCTAGTAGATTTTATCCCTTTGAACATTTTATTAAAACACCAAAATCCAAACGTTGCTTCCACCTGCTTCGTCGTGCCAGTGTTTGGTCGGGCCTCTTTCTCAGTGTTGCTTTCAAATTCTTCTCTTTCCTGGGCTGGGAGGGAAGAGAGGAGAGAGGGAAGAACACTTCTCTTCCTCTTGCCCTCCCTGCGTCTTCGGTGCTCTTAAAGGCAACAGCTGGGAGCAGGGCACAGGCCCTCAGGGTGAGGGCAGCCACCCTGAAATAACACCTCCCTCTCAACACGTGTTGGAGATCACCTCTCACTCTGCTGTCTTTGCAAATGAGAAGAGTAGCCTGCTTCTGGCATCCCTGAGTTAGAATCGGAGCTCCAGTGAGGGGCTCCTCTTGCCAGTGGTGAGTGTTTAATACTCTCGATCTCCTGTGATCCAGGCACATCCATAATGGAATAGGATTTTTTGTTGTTGAAAATTTATTTTCCTAGGTCTTCCCTAACTTTTACTACTGCTAGGTAATCTCAGCTTATATGGGAGTCAAGCAGGGATTTGAGAAAGCCAGTCTGGAGCAGAAGCACATTCTGTGGTCCTGGTTCTATTTTTCAATCCTAAACCATCTGTTTCCCCTTCCATTAGCATATCCGTTGGGGGAACTTTTTGTTTCAGTACCAACATCTCCCAAGGTGAGTGGAAGTCACATGCAGCCTTCCTGACGTGGCACATAAAAGAAATTAACATGGAGCGTTTGCATCTGTCTTGTCTGTCAGAGCTGAGGGTCCATTTCCCTATCATGCCACTTCTGAAAATTCAATTTTGGAGCAAGTTCTGTGAGCCAGATGAGGATCCGTAGAACCAAGAGGCCCCTATGCAGGAAAAATACATACAACCTGGGATCAGACATCTGTGCTTGGGGGATCCAGCTGGTGTAAACCATAACCCTGTGTACTAAGTACTTTGAAGAACAGAAGAACAGAACAAACACCTTTCAAGTGCTTAGGAGAAGCCACTATCTGTTACTGCACATTTTATAAGTTGAAGACCAGAGAAAAGGGAACACATGGCTAAAGAGGAATTTGGAAATAGCCAAGGCAGAGGATTTCCCTTAGCAAGCTAATTTCTGTTCTAATCATGAAAAAGATGATTTCTCCTCATAATAGGGAATCTTGCTATTTTAAGCTTTTTGTATGGTGCCTTTATTCTAAGGGAAACAAGTGAAGGGGAGGATGTAGCTCTTAATTTATAACGCAAAGATTTGGGGACCTAATGTAGAACTCGGAATGACAGTTGCAGGCAGAGGGAGCTTGTCAGATGGGAAGCATCTATATACCTCATTGGCTGGGCTGGGCTTTAGGATATGTTGCAGTACCAGCCACAACCACCAGATGGAGGAAAAGACACAAATAACTAGTTAGAGCGTCCACTTGGGTACCATCTGCAGCTGTCACCCATGTCACCCAGCATGAGTCCAACTCATTCCTCCATGACCTCTCTATGCTGTAAAAATAAATCTTTCATGGCCAGTTGGTTTCACTTGGGAATTCTGAATGTAACATTCAACCAGAACTTTATATTCTACACAAGCTTTCCATGCTGTAGGAACAACCCCTTAATGCCTTCAGGATGGGCAACATGATCTGAGGAAGTCTCCCTTTCGTCACTTACTAACTTTCCAAGCATAGAAATTCCTGAGAATTCCACGAAAACTCCCACTAATTTCTTGACTTTGATTTCTAGTTTCTTATTACTTAAGTTAAAATTTATATTCAAATTTGTCCTGTTCCATAAGACCTATCAAAGAGCTGCATACAAAGGGTTTAGGAAGAGAACATGAGTGAGTCACGGCCCTCTCAGAATTCACTGGAATCTCATTCAAGAGTGGGAGGCCATGCTGGATCCTCTGTCTCCCTCCCAAGCTTTCTTTTACTGTCTCATCTCTTGGCCTGGCCCCTCTCTAAGGATGCCCTGCCTTCCCCCCAGCCTTCTTACATTGTTCCTAAACCCAGATGGCAATCAACTGAGGTTCTCTCTGGGAGGGCCACCATCTTGGGTAGCTGAGAAAGTATTTGTGGAACAGTTAAAGCAGCACCCAGTAGAGATATTTTTCCTATTTCTAAGTTTGCTAAAAATGGCAGGGTTGTAGTCATCCTGAAAGTGTGTTTTCTTCAAAGTCAAGTCATCCTTTGGTCTTTTTCTTCGAAACTACACCCAGAGAGTCATGCTCTACTCCAAAGGCCTCACCCCTAAGCCTGGTTTGTGATTCACCCTGAGAAGCCCTTCCTACCAGGGTGATAATTCCCACAAGCTCCTTGTCACAAGCTTCCCAAGCCTCCTCCCCTGAAAACTCCATCTTGAGTCCTAGCTATACACATGGGCTTTCCATGTGTCAGCAGTCATTGTCAGTTCCCTCTTGGAAAATGGTGTGTGGGTGTCAGTTCTGTGTCTGGTGAATATGGACAGACAGTAAATCTCCCTGTGATCTGTGGTAGCTGTGCGGCAGCTCCGGAACGTGAAGAGCTGTTTGGTTTGAACCGTGAAGAAAACTGTGTTTTGAGTTTAGCTGAGATTAAAAAAAAAAAAAGTTCATCAAGTGACTGTTAATGTAAACCTGGTTATTAAAATAACTAAAATGACAGATGTCGTCCAGCCTTCTTCTGTGTGTGACGTGCCATTTTACCTGAAGTATTAAAATTGCACAATAAAACTGAGATGGTTAGTAAGAGGAGCAGATCTGATGAAAAGAAAGTTATCCAGAGAAAATTTGGGGAGTTTCTGTCGTTTCAGTTGAGATTGAAGTTTTGTCTTGGCCACAGTGTTTGATGACCTTTTATTGAAACTTTGGGGAATGACTAAAGTTTTTTCTATGGATCCTCAAAATTAGTATTAAAGACATTGGCCTTTGGGATAAATCTAGCTGAGTCCAGAACAGAGCCTGAAAGATTTTTTTTTTTTTTAAGGTCATCCCCTTAAAGCATTTTCTGCTTCTTCCTAAAAGCCTGGACTTTGGGAAAACTCAAACTAAGTATGTTCCAAAGCATATTCTTTAGCAAACTGATCCCAAGTTGTCTAATGAGTGTTGGAAAGGATTATTTACTATGTTTATTCCTCTGAGAGATTTAAAGTATATGTCATCAAGTTAAAGGTGCTGAGAAATCCCATAAATCTTTCAAAATTTGTCTAATTCAAAGTTCTCAAACTTTTTTTTTGACTACTGAACCCTCCTATATCGTCTTTTCGACCAAACCTGTTATACTAAAGCCTTTTGGGAAAACACACCTGGATCCAATTACAATTTACATAGGACGTTTTTCATTGCAAATGTTAGACTAGTGTATGCAAAAAATTTTTTTGAAAAGGGTTTTTTAAAGATTTTATTTATTTATTTATTTTTCCCCCAAAGCCCCAGTAGATAGTTGTACGTCATAGTTGCACATCCTTCTAGTTGCTGTATGTGGGACGCGGCCTCAGCGTGGCCGGAGAAGCGGTGCATCGGTGCGTGCCCGGGAACCCGGGCCGCCAGCAGCGGAGCGCGTGCACTTAACTGCTAAGCCACGGGGCCGGCCCTGAAAAGGGTTTTTTAAAGTCTGGTGTAACTGAAGACTGCAGGGATAGATTTGGGTAAACTCAAGAACAGCTGGATCTAGAATGTTGTTTCTCTCCGTCTCTCAGCGCTGCTCCCCTTTAGTAAGTGCTTCATTCTTAGGAAAGCTCTTTCCATGTGGGAGCAAAACTGGGCATCAGCATCTCCAGGTTTTCATTTTACCTGCTTAGCAACTTCAGGGGAAGGAGAGAGGCTCCCTCCATAGTTCCAGCTGAAGAGACTGACTCTAATTTGTCTGGCTTGGGTCATGTGTTCACCATTGAACTAGTCACTGTGGCCGGGAGACTGAGGGACTAATTGGCCACACCAGGTCACATGCCCAGCCCCTGAGCCCCCTGAACCCTGTGGACTCAACTCAAAAAAAACCAATTTGGGCCCCGTGGCTTAGTGGTTAAGTGCATGCGCTCCGATGCTGGCGGACCGGGTTCAGATCCCAGGCGTGCACCGACGCACCGCTTCTCCGGCCATGCTGAGGCCGCGTCCCACATACAGCAACTAGAAGGATGTGCAACTATGACATACAACTATCTACTGGGGCTTTGGGGGAAAAATAAATAAATAAATAAAATTATAAGAAAACCAATTTGTGATACCAGAAGAAGAGGAGAGGGACGCTGGGCAGGCACAAACAGCAGGGCGTGAATGTTTTGCTCAGCAAAGTATCTGTGTGTAGGTTGGGGCAGGTGGAGAAGGGGATCAGGGGATGGTAATTTCTGATGAATTGCTTTTATTTGCGAGGAACCCCGCTTGGTTCAGGAGAACAATGTCAGTACAGGAGCAGAGTGATGGCGCCTTTTAAGGTAGAAGCTCAGAAACCATGTCAAAAGCCACCCTGAGCATATAAAGAATTATTTCCATTTGACATTCAAGGTTTGATGATTAATACGCTTGGCCCATAGTTCCACTTTGTGGCTCGAACTCAGGATTGGTGAGACGCCTCTCCTTGCTCATGACCAAGGCAGCAACTCAGCTCTGCTGAGGATTAGCGTGAGTTTAAAGGGCATGGTCGACACTTAGAATGAATGCAGCTTGCAGGGCTGTACAAGGGGTGAAGCAGTTTCTTTAAAAAGTCAGTGAAATTCACACATTGACTATCTTTTACACCTCTGCAGGTTGAGTCACACTGACCACCAGGTGGGAAATGAGAACACTGAATAGGACTAGGAATAAGTCTGGTTTCAAAGAACTTTCTGGAATCAGCTCTGCTGCCATCAAGCCATCACAAAGGGAACACCACCCTGAGCAGAGGGTGGGGTATGAAAGGGTCAAAGCAATGGGCAAAAATGAGCTCACATACTTAAGGCTGGCATTCTTCAGAATCGAAAGAGGTCTAGATCCTGCCCTGTGCTCAGCTGGCTGCTGAGAACACGACAGGACACTTAACATGACCTGGACGACAGGGCACTCAGCATGCAGGACTTTAGAGCCCACAAGACTTACGAGAAGCTCTTTATTTCAGGACAAACCCGGGGAACCAGTCAGCCTACTGGCTGCTAAGCTGTTGGGGGTCTGAGAGAGAGTTGGAGGTCCCTAGAAGTTGCTTCTAGCTGCAAGAGTTCAGAGCTGTCTGTTACCTTCCGGTCCCAGGTTATGGGCCTTGGAACATCCCCCTGCAGCCTTGGTGTATGGAGTGGGACAGACAAAGATGTTGAGGGAAAGGAAGGCAGAGTGCTGAGAAAAGAGGCGCATGGGCTGTCCATGGGCTTAAGGTCATCGTGAAAGGCAGAATCCAGGATTCTGGGCTGTGCTTCCTAAGGTGTGTTACTAGAGGGGTCAGGTTTTTAGTTTTTGTACGTGTAGATGAGTTAAATTGTGCTGCATTGCCTAGTTATAGAACATCATCTCCAGCACCAGCTTGTCTCTGGTAAAGGACATTCCTCATGGCAGGAAATGGAAGTAAGAACAGGGGACTCTGGGCACCCACAACCCTGCGTCTAGGAAGAACACTCACACACGGCTGACAAAGAAGGGTCAGTGGCTTCCTGTATACAGCAGACATTTTAATACACGCAGGCACATTTGCATTATAGATGCCACAGCTCAACAGAAGCACACGTTTCCCATCCAAGGCTGCCTGTTGACAACAGCACAGATAACTGAAGTTTGGATTTTTAACATCCACATTTAGTATCAGTCAGACACATTGAGCTTGTAAGAAACAGCAATCGCAGGCAGACAGTCAGAAACAGGATTTTGTGCAGACAGAATACAGGGACAATTGGATACTGAAACAAACTCACCATGCTTTTCATGCCTTTCGTTCAGCTTTTAAAGAATTTCAGCCTTAGCATTACTGTGCCAGCCAAAAGCAGAGACACTGGGCCCTGCTGGCTATGTTAACATTCTTTCTCCCTAGTTATATGTTCGTCCATCCAATCTAGAAAAGCTAGGATGATATAAAGTCTAGTCACTTCTGGTTAAATCTTTCCAAAGAAGCCTAACCACTAATTAACTCAATTACCCTAATTAATTCACCAGTGCTCTGTGCTGCTTGACATTCATTCCTGCCCTAGCAATGCCCTCAGCCAAACCCAGCGTGGCATCGAGTTGTGCCAGCCATTAGCGGAGCATTTCCTTCCATGGTGTTAGGGTCATGGCCAGGGTCGTGGGGCTGTCCCATGCATCCACTAGGGGTCACTGTGAATGCACGGGGCTGGCCAGCCCTGGTGCAGTGCAAGAGTCTTACAACCAGGATGCTTCTGGTTTCCAAAAACTCAGACTTTTCAGATGCTCCACACAGGTAAAGGAGGAAGCTGTTAGGAGAGAAAGCTTCCAGGAATACCAGACAAAAGCATGCAATAGTCACTCTGATTTCTAAAATTCTTAGCCCTGAGCCTTGGTTGTCACATATCTAGATGAGACATGTTCCACCCAGTAGGATAGTAACTTTTATCCCAAGTTATGGGATAGAACCAAAGGATCTGATTTCAACAACTAGCAATCATGGTAAGGATTTAGGCATCCTTTTATTTTTTGGAAAACTTTTTTGTCCTAATGCTCAAAATGTCCAGTGGTGGGAGGTACTTATAGTCAGTTGGTCTACACTGATAGATGTGATGCTTCTTCTTTTCTAACTTGAAACACATTGTGGGTCTGTAACCTAAGTAGGCCTCTGAGGCTGTGCTCTCTAGTCAGTGGGTCCATGGTTCCTGATAGCCCACAGGGGTGCTTCACGCACAGAAGCAGGTCCCTGGAAATAAAGACTAGGGATCCAAACTACAGAGATTGTATTGGGTTCCTATCCCTTTATAAATTGTATCACGTGAAATGGCACAAATGATGAGTTCCCATCCCAGTGGAGACCTACTGACCCCACTGCCCTTAGGTAAGCATTTCTCCAAGTCTTTTCTTTGGGATGATCCATACAAGGTCATAGCAAGAGGAAAGATCGGGTGACTGAGGGGGATAAGTCCACAGCACATCAGGGCTGGAATCAAACGAGTGAAAGATGGATGCTGGTAAGCATGCAAGTGGCTGTTGGCACTCCTGAGGTTACCAACCTGGAGCAGAATCTGGTCACCTTGTCACTCTTATCAACCCATCCCCCTCTTTATGAAATTTGGTCAGAGCCAGTGCCTAGAGTTTATAGTGGTCAGAGAAAAACAAAATGGCATACATAAATAATGTGTGGGAAATGTAGAGAACAGGAATCAAACAAATAGAACAAAAGAGCTGGCCTTTAATTCTTAACAAAAATATGGTTGCTCTTAAAGTGGAGAGGCACTGTTTCATAGCTCCTGTTAGCTCAGTGAGGAGAAAACGGTTAATGCTGAGTTCAAGTTCAGCACAGGCTTTCTACTCATGTGTAGTTGCCCCAGTGTGACTCCCCTTCTAGAAAAGTCCTGAGTAGCAGGCGGCCATATCTGTTACTTCTTCTACCTGTTGCCATCTGTCTGGCTTCCCAATGGGCACCAGTCTGGTCTTCTGTTTCCAGCTCACTTGGTAAGGCCCATACTCTCCATAAGTAAGGACAAGGGTTACAACAATCCCCCACCAGGCCTGTTCACTTCTTGACTCTCCACCTAGTGGCATCTGTGAGTTGCCAAAAACAGTTCCTCAGCAAAGATCTTCTGGGTATCAGGTGAGTGGTGTTACATCACATGCACATCTCACTTAGGTGAATTAGACTTTGTGTTTGGCAAATAAATAAAATGTAAAGAAAAAGTGAGATATCAATAATATTTTAAATAATTAGGCAATTCGGCCAAGATTCTGCAGTAAGCACAAGTAAGTATTGCTGTTTCCTTAGTCAGTCTCCATGACCTTAGACCTCTCAGATGTGTGAGCATCCCACAGTTCTAAGGGTAATTCTAGTCTATAAGGGCATGTATAATATGTTCATCTGGTATTAGCCAAAAATGAGACCAAAAATAAAAGATAAAATGAACCAAAAACAATGACTTGTTTCATTATTGAAGGGCAACTCACTATACTGGGCTTCTCTAAGAAAAGATACCCACCTTATGTTATGGGTAATTTAAGAGATTTTTCAAGGGTAAATTTTACTATCTCCCAAATTCACCTCACATTCTAACTTAGACTATAACTCCTGTGTGAGGTACAACTTCAATGTACTACAAGGTGGACATGCTTTCAATGTGACAATAGATATTCTTTTCTGATCTTCTCCAGACATAGGTCTCTGACAATCTTAAGAAGACAGTTGGCCCTCAGGGAACATGTTTACTAGACGAGGGTGAGCAGTGTGCTAATAAATACTTAACAACTGGCTTGCTGGGAGGGAAAAAAGAGCCCTGATTTATAGCATTTGCCAATTTCCATGACATAAACATTCCCATCATCACCAATTTCAACTTCCCAACTTCACATCACTATACAGTGCGTTGGGACAGATGTGCACTGCTAGCTGATAGAAGACCCTCATTAATCTGTATTACTCCTAATCTGGTCCCAGTCATTTCCTCCTGACTGAATTCTTTATTCCTGTTCAATTGGGGATTCCGACCTCTTGATGAAGATTTCTAGCTCTGAAGAGCCTCACTCATCACCCACCTATGTCCATTTGCCCATTTGTCACAGTGTGAGTAGAAGGAGTGGAAAAATAAATCTACATTCAAATATTCTTTTAAAAATAAAAACAAAGGCTGTTTAGAATAACAGAATGGTAGCAATAAAAAGGCAGCCTAGAGCTCATCTAGTGTAACCTCATTTTGGATGAATAAACCGAAGCAAAGAAAGAGGTGAAGTGACCTGCTCAGGGTCACAGTTAGTGGTGAAACCTGTTCCCAGGAGCCCAGGGGCTCCTCACTGTATCAGGCTGCCTCCTTCCAAAGGTTCATTCACATTTTCTAAGGTGTGTGAGGCGTGCAGAGGCGAGAACTACTGTCAGCTCCTCCTGACGTGGAAACCAGAAGTTCCTGGCCTGAGGTGCCAGGAAATGTCCCAAGAAGATGTTGAGGACTTCACAGGTTGTTATTCTGGCCATCTTCTGCCTGTGGGTCTTTGGTGTGGTCCAAGGCTACATTTGCTTGTCCTTGATTAAAGTCTCTTTTTACTCTTAAAAGGTTAAAAAAAAAAAAAAAGAGGGTTTATTCTTTGAAAAGGAAAAGAAAAAAATTTAAGCTTTTGGCATAATAGCATTAAGTCCAACAATTTATAGAGGTAGGAGCCAAGCAAACCTTAAAAATGTCATTGATTTTAAGTGTTTAAACCTCAATTCCTATGACCATAAACAGAAACTTGATGGTAAGCTACTTTGCCTATTACAATTTTTGAAATCTCTTACAAGAAAAAAAGGTTTCTGAATTTTTCAAATTTTCTTTTTATGGATATGCATCATTTTTGTAATTAGAAAGAATTAAAAATGTTAAAAAAATACATTAAGGCTCTGCAAGTAAACTCTGGCTGAAACACTCCATCATTTGCCAGGCTGCTGTTCTCCCACAAGTTACTTACCTTTCTCTGTTAAAAATTATGAACTCCTTCTGGACAGATTCCAGGTGCTCCCGAAGAAGGCATGTCTTCCAGGTGAACATTGGAAAAAAGCAGAGGTGTAGTTAGCAGACCAATTAGGATCCTCAAATAGCCAATAAATAAAATGAGTAAATAATAAAATGAACAGCCTATTGAGTGTCTGTTCACTGAATGGCCCAAATCGAAGAAGTAACAATGTATCTTCAAAATGGAGGCTATCTGAAGGTTTGTAGCAGGAGTGAGACCCCAACCAGAATAATAAGAGGACAAATAGGGAAGAAAACAGCAAGAGGATAAAATATGTCAACACTCTGCTCCCCACAGTGAGCCAGCAAGGAAGACCTGGGTTATGGTTTATGAGCTTGATGTCTTTCAGCCACTTAGCCCGAGAAGAAACCATGGCTTCAAGGTGGGTGGGGGCAAGGGTTTATTGAGCTGTTACCTACTTGCCTCTTGTCTGGGCCTCATGTGGGATGTTTGGAGGTTCTACTAGAATTTAATGAATAGCCTACAAACATCTCTTCACATTGAATTCTGATGGAATGTTTCCCTCAACAACTGTACTGGGGTTGACTAACTGTACTTCAGCTGGAGCGACAGAGCCTTCTTTATTTGTGACTTTCTCACAGACATGCAAAACATTTGCATTGATGCTTCACTGTCTGGCTTTCAACCTCTATTTGATGACTTTTCCATCATAATGAGAAAATTTACCTCAAAAACGATAATCATCAGGCCCAGGATAGGGTCAGCACCAGATCAAATGTTCTAAAAAAGTCTGCCACAAAATACTTCCAAATTACTTCTGATGAAAAATATTCTTCTCTAAGGAAAAAATATTCATCTTTTTCTTTTTTTTTTTTTAAATCTAGGGATTAGAAAATACTAAATCCTCAAGTACTGGAGAGTTTTCTTTTTTCCCCAACACATGTTTAAGTGATAGGAGAGGAAACTATAAAACGGAGAGGAAATTTCAGAGAAAATTGGAGGGAAGGAAAACAAAGGAGAGAAAGAAGACTCTGCCACACTTCAGTCTGATTCTCAACCTGCGGTATTTGTAACCTAAGGGTTCCAGTATCAGTCACGGGGACACGAAGGTACGGGATAAACATCACCTGAGAGCACTCCTCGGAGCAGCAGCTTTACCCAAGATTTCCGGAAAAACATTTTTAAAAATAAAATATTATATAAAAAATATAAATATATACACATATATAAAATATTACATAATATTTTAATATATATTTATATAATATTTTCTGTTTACATGTGTTTGTATATTTATATATGTGTTTATATATGTGTACATATATATGCATGTATTTATATACATATTACATACATATATAAAATATATATTTAATATATATGTATGTTTATATATATTATATATAACAAAGCATATTTATATAAACATAAGATATATACATACATAAACATGTATAAAATATAACATGAAAAATATCAAAAATATTAACATTTAAAAATATTTTTAACATTAAAAATCAAGATTATAATCAAATAAAATGGGAGGCCTGGTAAAAAGTTTCTCACAATTTGCTGTTGTCTAAAACTCTAGAAAACTTATACTAAGGATGATCTCTTGGTCTTGGCTACATTTCGGGGCCTGTCAGCAGAGAAGCCTGTCAACAGGCTCTACAGGCAGACAGGGAGGAGCAGGTCTGGAGAAGCCAGTTGGTTGTGATATGAACAGATCGTTAGGAGGAAGACGGTTCAAGTGAAAAGCAACAAGCAAGGTGAGTTTGCGGCACAGCTAAGCACTCCTCAGAGGGCCCTAGAAAACACTTAAGGATGGGAATCTGGCAAGAAGCCAGTTCTGTGAACCAACAGGATGTGGACTTTGGTTAATGGACCATTACAGGGTATAGTAGCCCCTGAGGACTAGAGAAATTAAGCACATTGAGGATACTTAATTGTTTGCAGGGCTATCTTCACCACAAGACTAAGCAATCTTTGAGAACAGGGATGTCATTGAATGCAGGCATTATTATCTCCTTCACAGCTCTCTCCAGTGTTTAGCACAGGACCTGGCAGATAATAGGTACTCAATAAAAGTAGCCTAAATGAATGGACGGATGGAGGAATGGAGGGATGGATGACCATTAGTTGACATGGTAGGGGGACGAGTGGATGGTTATGTGGATGAATGGATGACCATTAGAGGCAAAGTGACTATTTATTATGTCACCATCATTATAATAGATAGACCACATGTATAAAACCCTGCTGAGTTCCTGCAAGTTACCATATTGAAATCTGAGCTCTAACTCTGACAGAGAATAATATAGTTAGTTAGAAAATTAATTTCACTCAGCCTGAAATCCAGCAATAGTGCTCGACCTTAGAAGAATTCCATCTTTTCTGTAAACAGACACTCTCTACTTCTGCTAGCCCCAGTATCATGAAATTTTGCTTGTGGCAAAGAACAGACACCCCGTCTAGGCTTGGCTGCTCCCAGATTCCTCAAAGTAGGAGTGGGGCCCAAAATAGCCAGTTGTGTACTTTAAAACCAGCCCCTGGCCCATCGTGTTAGGGATAGTCACTTGACCTAGCTTTAGCCAATTAGAGCCTCTCCCAGGAAATTGTAAACTTTTAATTGAGAGCTGGGAGAGGGCAATGAGTGAATCAAGTTAATGGGAGAGCACTAGAGAGAAAGTCCTCGAGTGAAACGTTGCTGCCTGGGTCCCCAGAGCTGCCCTGGTCTACCTGGGTGCTCAGCTCCTTCCCGCATTCAGCAAAATCAGGATGCTGAGATGATGTCCCACCAGAAACTCTCAAATGAATTGCAGCTGTCACGAAGACTCCCCTGACCCTGAGGGTGGCGGGGACCCTGCTCACCTGAGAGGAATCACACTTCTTCATCTCCTTCTCCTTCTTTGCCAGACGCTTCTTTTTCTTGTGAAGAGGTTTGGACTCCAAAATCATTTCTTCAAGTTCAAAGGTGGGGTCGCAATTCAGCCTGCCTTTCTGCAAGGAAGACAGGTTGCTCACTCCTTAGATTCCTGTATCATTCTAAAAATACACCAGACTGTGGAAAATAAGTCCTCACGGAGCAGTCCAAGGGTGATAAGCTGGGATTCCCACTCTGTTTTAGATAATTTATTGCCAACATTGTTCTTCATATTCTTTAATTTTATATTTTGTTTATTTTTCTGAACTCCCAATGAGCCCTCGGTGAGTTAGAAAGAAAATCAAGTTACAATTATTATTTTTTTTTTGTTTTTTTTTGTGAGGAGATCAGCCCTGTGCTAACATCTGCCAATCCTCCTCTTTTTTTTGCTGAGGAAGACTGGCTCTGGGCTAACATCCATGCCCATCTTCCTCCACTTTATATGGGAGGCCGCCACAGCATGGCTTCACAAGCAGTGCGTCAGTGCGCGCCCGGGATCCGAACCAGCCAACCCCGGGCCGCCGCAGCAGAGCGCGTGCACTTAACCGCTTGCGCCACCGGGCCAGCCCCCAAATTACAATTATTTTTTAAAGTTTGAGCTTTGGGGTTTTGCTTCTCCAAGATGTTCTAATGATCTTGTAGATCAGAATCACCTGAGTTCTTTACTCCCAGTTCCCCGCCCAGATTTCCTGAAATCAGTGTTTCCGAACACGAGGCCCAGGAAATTGCATTTTAACAAGCTCCCATCTTATCACAATAAAGTCAGAGGCCATATGTAGAGCGTCTCTCAAGGCAGCGTTGGTGGCTAATTGCAATGGGGGGCATGTAGGAGGAGAAGGAACAGGAGGTGGAGCTAGATCTCCAGAGGGTCTGCCTCAACCATGATACAAGCGGCCCCTACTGGACCCTGCACAGCGGACAGGTGTGACCTTGACCCCGTCTTTCCGTTGCTCCATAAGGTAGAGATTCCCCAGCCTAGAATTCCCCACACTGCCTTCTCACTTCTCATTTTGCACTTTGACCCGACCTTCTCATCGCAGCTCCCTCTGCTGTTTGCACATGAAGGGTCACACTCCCACACGCCCACAGCCCCACAGCGAGTGCCTCGCTTGGGCTTAAGGACAGAAAACTCTCAATTGTCTCTCCAGGCCCCTTTAAGAGCTCATTATTCTGCCAATCTACCTATGTCTAAATGTATAGAATCAGGTTGTGGAAGAGAGAAGGGGCCAGAGGCCTCACTTAGGCCTGTTGGCCCAAGCTTCTGGACTCAGACTTTTACCAGCGGTCTGTAGTAGGCCACGATGTCCCTCAGCCAGGCAGTCATCGGTGGGAATTATTTCCCTTTGGCTGTTAGTCATTATAAGTGTAGCTCCCTGGAATAGAACTACCAGAGGAAGAGGGGTGGATGGTAAAAATAATACCTCACCCCAATTCCAACAGTTTTCAATCCTTTGACTCATAGAACTCCATGGATACAAATTTCTACATCTTTGGAATCAGAGAAAACATTGTTTTTTCAATTAGCAGGTTCCTGGAAATGACTATTTGGAAGATTAGGGCTTCTTTCCAATTAAAGCAAGCCACAAAAAGTGGTTAGGAGCTAGAACTCCAGACACAGATCAGGATTAGAACTGCAGCCCAGCTAGTTACTGACATGTGACCTTTGGTGACCAACTTACCCTTGTGTGTCTCAGTTTTCCCATCTGTAAAGCAGGAATCTGGGCTATCTTACCACACTGGTGTGGCTCTCTCGTGAGACCATGTGTGTGTCTGGCACACAGAGTTACATGCACTGAAGGAGCGTTATCAGGCGTTATCAGTGTTAGAATTGACTCACGTTAGGAATAAAACCTGGAATGAGCCTCTTCTGCAAAACTGCATCCCAGTTCACATCATTCATGTATGGGAAGTTCTGGACGTCAGACAAGTGAGAAAACCGCTGGTCTGGATTAGGTTCAAGTAGCTGCCAATGGAATATAAACATCAAGATTATAAAGAAGGTCAAAATGGGGCAAAAAATCATACAAATTCCCTATAAGTGTTTTCAAGTGTAGGACTGAAGGAAACAAGGCAGTGTTCCCCTTCCCTAACCCCATACACAACTAATATAGATAATGCAGGCGTAAACAAATAATGTAGGTGATGCATGGCTAGAATGAATTGTAAGTTGGTTTTTGCAACGTGGTGAGTAAAAAAAGCTCATCCTCTGAGTCAAACACATCTTTGATTCCTGAATACCCTACCTACTAACTATGGCCAAGTCTGTTCTCTAAACCTCAGTTTACCCATGTGTAAAAATGGAATAACAACCTGTTTGATAAGGTTCAGCTAGGATTAAATGAGGCCATGTCTGGGCCGGTCCCGTGGCTTAGCGGTTCTGGCGGCCTGGGTTCGGATCCCGGGCACACACCTACCCACTGCTTCTCCGGCCACGCTGAGGCCACGTCCCACATACAGCAACTAGAAGGATGTGCAACTATGACATACAACTATCTACTGGGGCTTTGGGGGAAAAAAATGAGGAGGATTGGCAATAGATGTTAGCTCAGAGCCGGTCTTCCTCAGCAAAAAGAGGAGGATTAGCACGGATGTTAGCTTAGGGCTGATCTTCCTCACAAAAGAAAAAAAAAAATGAGGCCACGTCTATAAAGTGCCTAAGAGGAGGTCTGCTCTCATTAGGTGGCGAATGTGCACAGATTTTATAAATGAAATTCACTTTCACTAAAAATTTGAGCTGTTTTTGCAACTAATCAATATATATTGAGGGTGACACAGATAAGATGTAACTAAGGCTACTGTCATAGTTCTGGGTTTTCCAGACTGGTATTAAAGCTTTTTTCTCCCCCTTGACCACTCCAGAGCAACATCACATCAATCCTTTGGCTCAAGGGGGAAATGTCAGGTCCACTTGAGAATGTCCTGGAGGTGACAACATGGATCATCAGGGTGTAATTTTGGGGTGAAGAGGGCTGTCTTGGAACTGAGGAAAATCTGCTTACGGAAAATGACCCCCCTGTTCTTCATCTTTGACATTATCAAGGGCAGCATCCCTATTCTAAAACAGACAACTTGACCCCAAAGTCAAGAGACACGGGTTTGAATCGTTAGCCCCCAAAGATCTTTTTTTGACCAGCCACAATCTGTGTAATTTTCTTTCTTCGAAAAAAGCCAACATCATCCTCCTGGGCACCTCATTCTTTCTTTCACATAATCGTGCAATACATAGACTGAGCTCCCGCTACATTTGTTCTTAATCTTTTTGGTGAACATGGGCACCTTGAAATTCTGATGAAAGCTACGAACCTCATTAATTCAAATACCAAATTTTACCCCCTGTCAGGCTCTGTGTTGGATGCTTGAGGTTAACAAGCATGACATGGTCCCTCCCTCACACTGCTTAGAGGACAATGATCATTAACCCAAGAATCACACACATGAAATGTATAATTTCGAATTGTGAAAAATTCTATGAAGGCAAGATAGTGCTACGTGAGCTTACAACAGAGGAAGGCTCCCCGAGGAAGTGATATTTGAGCCGAGATCTAAAGCTGTGCTTCTCAAACTGTGTAGAAGGGCCAATTATTTCTGTTTGTTTGTTTGTTCATCTGTTTTAATTTCCAACTCACTGAAACCAATATGTGGTGTTACTGTGCATGGCTAGTATGCAACTCCACACCAAATGCAACTTATGACTTGAGTTCGACATCACCAAATAGGCTTGTACCCCATTCGGTGAGATGAGCCCACTGACCATGGAGGCATCAGCAGTCTCAAATTGCTATAAAAGTTTCTAAATGTTTCTCTGAATTTCTGTACTTGTGATGGACCTGTAGGGAACAACTGATTGACCTGAACCAGTCAGTGAATCGCATTGAGTAGTACTGATCTAAAGGAGCGAGCTGGAAGCGCTGGGGATGGGGGCAATGTTCTAGGCAGAACATTGGTGAGAGACTGATATGTGTTGGGGGAGGGAAGAGAAGAGAAAAAGAAGGCCAAAGCAGTTTATGTGTAATCAAAAGGGAAACCAAAGTCCAAACTAAGGCTTGAGAGGTACTTAGAATCTTTATACCATGCAAATTATTTTTATCTTTATTCTAAAAACAATGGGAAGACAATGAGCTTTGCTTTGAACAGATAACTATGGGGCAGAATGGAGTATGTAAAAGTGTCGAAGGGCAAACCAGTTATAAGGCAAGACTTGATGGCAGTAGGATTGGGAAGATAGCAGTGGAGATGGAAAAAAGTGACAGATTCAAAAGATATTTAAAAGGTGAAATTACAGAACATCGTGATAGATTGCATATGGGGATGATAAATGAATTCTGGTTTCTGGCTTGCCTAAGTGGATGGATGGAAAGGCCAGTCACTGAGAGAGGGAACATTGGAGCAAGTTCAAGAAATACAGAGAGATCAAGAACTCCATTTTGGGCACAGTGAGTTCGAGGTGGCTTTGGGACACACAAGAGGACATGTGCATTGTCCTAATGAAGCCATGTATTTAAAAGCTGTTAGCTGCAAAACCCACTCTGGAAATGTCTATTATCATGACTGCCTCCAATATTGTATACTAACTTCTAACCTCAAACCAGACAGCATGTTTCTTTTTTATGACTTCCTTTTGTCATGCATCCTCCTTCTTACCTTTTTAAGAAGTGACACCATTTCCTGCGACCAGGCAGAAGGGTAAGTCACAACAGCCGTCTCAAACATGTGTGCAATTTCCTTGCTGGAAATACTGGAGCGAATATGATACGGTCTCTTAAGGGAGAGAAGAAGTTAGAGTCTTCCTTTTTATAGGGTAAAAGAAAAAAATTTTGCTTTGCCAATGTTTCCGTGCTAGATTTTCATCCAGTAAAATCTCAGTATCATTTTCTAATCCCTTCCAGCTGATTGCTGTGTTATCATATGTATATGTGGTCCACTGTTGCCAGAACTCCTACTTTTTGAAAAAAGATACTAGAAATCTATACTTATAAATGTCAGAATTTTTGACCATCGGTAATTCTGTTGGACCAAACAAAACATTTCTGCGGGCTAAATCCATCTGTGAGATGCCAATTTGGAATTGTTTTGTGAGGTAACCTATATAAGTACAAGTGCTCAGTCAATGGAAGTTTTAAAAAATTGTTATTTAAATGTTGATTGTAAAAAGATCCAAAATTTTACCATACACCTCTTTTCACTTGTCTGAATCATAATAAGTTCAGAACGGAAAGTTACCCAGAAAACTTCAACTCCAGTTCCAAATGCTATGAGTCCTGGTTCTATGGAGTGGGGTCACAAATTTTACGATGAAGCAAAAGTGTTTTTACTTCTGAGAGAACCAGTTTCTTTTATAGTTTTAACTTCGGGGAAAGAAAGAACACAAAACGGTGGCTTTGTTACAGTTTTCACAACTGTCCACTAGAGGGCAGCCTTGACCTATATTAATTTCCCTATTTCGTAAAGGAACCATTCACGTTGGGGTTTTCTCTCTTTTATGTAAACTGTGAGGTACTTAAAGCCAGAAACTTTACCATACTCACATTTTTGCCCATGAGACCAAGCACCTAGTAGGTACTCATTACATGGTTGTCGAATGAACAAAATTTCCACATTAGATTAACCAACAATATGACAGTTAATATGGACATGTACCTTTATCAAGTGCCTGGCCCTTTCGAGATACTCAACAAACGACGGTGAACTGATGAACTAAACTGGATGAAGTGGAGAAGTTTAATTTTTGCCCTGTTGTAAATCAGTATTAAAAGGTAATATAATGTAATTAAATATTTGAGCTCTTAAGGCAAAAGATTTGAGGGCTAAACTGAGTCACTCAATTTCTAAGTTTCAGTTCCTTCGTCTGTAAGATGAAGCTACCTCATCTGTAAAATGAACCACTTCACGAGATTGTTGGGAAAAGCAAATGACATAAGACATGTAAAGTTCTCAATAGAGTGGCTAACATATACTAGACACAATACAGGAGAGGCATTTTTATTGTTATTGACTCAAGGGTAAAATGGGTGGATATAAATGTGAATAGTAAACAGCAAGATGTGTCTTCAATAAAGGTGATGTGAAGAAGGCTTAACTCTACACATGGCATGTCAACAGCAGATATTCAGGGAACGCTGAAGTGCTAGGAGTTGACCCCTAAAAAGGAGAGTGTCCAAACTTCATTTTTTTATGTAAGGTCTAAAAACACTTGCCACATATTTTCTTCCCTCAAGACTGAGTAAAGGACCATAGCTAATTCATTTGTCTCAGTAACGATTTAGTGGAAATAACCCCTGTAACTCAATGCCAGACAAGGAGTGCTGGGCACCTTATCACCAGTACCGGTGTTTACTGACCCTTTACCAGTGGAAGGGCACTGTGGGTCACCACATGTGATCCACTCCATGTATACCATTCAGAGCTGGGTAGGTTGGGCATACTCAAGCTTCCAGGGTTATAGTCATGTACACATATATTTTTTCTTTTTTCTGATTTTCTTCTTTGATTCATTACTGCTTCTAAAAGCTACTAAACCTACTGTTTCTTAGACATCTAAAAACACAAAATGATTTCCTAAATGAATAAATTAATGGATGAATGCTACAAGCAACTGGTTTAAGAGTGTTTTTTCATTTACTTTAGAAGGTAATAGGACTGAATTTAATATTTTTTAAAAGTCCTCATGACCTATCAACTTATTAAAAACAGTCAAACTGCCTTTGTTACACAATAACTTATTTTTCTAGTCCTAAATTTTAAAAATCCATGTTAATTCATCAACTACTAGAATTATATATTTACTCATTTACCAAATATTTATTGAATGCCTACTATCTTTCAGCACCTCTGTTGAGCATTGGGGATACGATGAAGTTCAACACAGACATGACCTACATTGGTGGAGCCTATCGTCTACGCAGGGAAACCACAGATAGTTATATAGACTGTACATACACAAAGACACTTAAATAACTGGAATGCACGCTATAAAGAAACATTACAGTGTGCAATAACAGGATATAGCAAATAATTTTAAGGCAGCATATAAATTAAGAGTGAGAATATAAAGAATGAACACAGGGGAAAAGGTAAAATATTAGATGGGAGAAAATGTGATTATAGTCATATTTCAGGGGTAAAAAAAGCAAAAGAGTTGCAGCTAAGGATGTGCAATTAGTGCAAAACTATGTATGTATCTAGCATAAGCTAATACTTATGGATAGTACAAAATTAGAAAAGACATAGACCTTGTCTTTACAATGGCAATGAGAGCTGGGACACAGAGAAATGACAAAGGAGGTTAATGGCTAAGGGACACACTCATCAAGATGGAGATCAAGCTAAGAAACCATGGGGATGTTTTCAAGCACATTTCTCTTTGAGGCATATATTTTTCTGTAAATAAGAATTTGTAAGTGTAGCAGGAAATTATAGTTTAGCACCCTTCCTCTGTGGTTAGTTGTGTTGATAGTTGTAATTAAGTGTTGGTATTTCATTTCTTCAGATTACCTATATTTTGAAACATAATTACATACAGTCTAGCTGGTGATTCTGTCCTAGAATGTATCAGAATTGATTTGTAGTGACTTGTTCCTCCATTCACTTAATATGCATTTATTATGTACCTATTTAAAGTTAAACACTACGGATAATATGAAACTGGATAAGATACATGCTTCGCCTTTAATGAATTTACAATCTAATAATATAGAAGAGATAAGAACATAAAAATGGATACACCTGGAAAAATTTACAAGGGCAATAAATTTAGAGAATGGATTTGATCCAAAAACTAAAATAGATTTAGGTGTTCTGATGTAGAAACTTCTACATTTTATCTTATTAAGTGAAAAAAAGTCACAACAGAAAGGTAAAGCATAATTCTATTTTACTAAAACGATGGCAATAATAATGCATATATATGTGTATGTGAAAATAGATTATCCTTATAAGAACAGAAAAGGTTTGGAAGTGACTACAGCAAGCTGTTCATTCTGGAAGGTGGGATTGGAAGGTCAAAGGAGGGTTTAATTTTGGGGGAATTTTCTTTGCCTTAGAAGATGTGGTTGACTTTTACCCTCATTTTTGTGCTTTTCTATATTTTCCAACAATTTTAAATTCAGAAGGGTCATAAGAGAGATGAAGTACATACGTATTTGGAAGAGAGACAGATTCAGCTAGAGACATGAGAGAAAATTTCTTCAGAGAAGGTGCCATTTTGTCATGGGCCATAAAGAATGGGCAGGATTTGAATATTAAAAGGTCTGGAGAAAGGCCTTCCCAGCAAAGGAAATTTGGGTTAGTCGAATCATATGTCTTTTCTAGGAAATGATCAATATACATTAGATATAAAGATTTTGAAAAGTCTTACAATTAAGACACATCCTTAACTTTATTCAAAGTCAATTTAACAATTCCCAAACATATTTGAAGAATGACTTTTTAAGAAGACCAGGGTTTACCTTGGGAAATATCTTTACAGGCAAAGGAACAAGAAGTAATAACACCCAAGGGATGCCCCAGAGAGGAGGAAGTCCAAAGAAGCCGAGGCCCAAGTGAGTTCACAGAGTCAGGGTCACTCAAATTGAAGCAAAATCTGAAGTTAATCTGGTTCTAAAAGGCAAAGAATGCCAAGCTAAGGCATCTGAGATTGTGTGTGTGTGCATGAATATGAAGCACTGGGAGCAACAGCTTTTTTTTAACATGAAAGGTCAGATCTGTGCTTTAGAACAATGAATCTGCACCCCCATGTTCATTGCAGCATTTTTCACAATGCCAAGACATGGAAACAACCTAAGTGTCTGACAACAGATGAATGGATAAAGAAGATGTGGTATATATATATCTACAATGGAATATTATTCAAGAAAGAAAGAAATCTCATCATTTGAGACAACACGGATGGACCTGAGGTCATTATGCTAAGTGAAATAAACCAGACGTGGAAAGACAAATACTACATAGTATCACTTACATGTGGAATCCAAAAAAAAAAAAAAGTCAAACTCATAGAAACAGAATAGAAAAGTGGTTGCCAGGGCT
This sequence comes from Ceratotherium simum simum, assembly GCF_057802395.1. Lineage (NCBI taxonomy): Eukaryota > Metazoa > Chordata > Mammalia > Perissodactyla > Rhinocerotidae > Ceratotherium > Ceratotherium simum. Next base: position 29,761,555 of record NC_141903.1, read on the forward strand.
GAGGGGTGGGGAAAGTAGGGAGCGGTTGGTAAAAGGGTATAAACTTTCATCTATAAGATGAATCAAGTCTGAGGATTTAATGTATAACATGGTGACTATAGTTGATAACACTGTATTGTATAATCAAAACTTGCTAAGAGAGTAAAACTTAAATGTTCATATACATATATAAAATTCAGCAACCTAATAGTAACTTTTCTTCACCTTTCCGAAGCAAAAGAAAGAAACAAAAATGAATCTGAAAATGTTGATACATCAGATCACAGGGAACTACCATAATTATAAGTAATCTGGGTATAAAATAATATGGGTGGGAGAAAAAATATTTTCTTAGCAAAATTCTTCCTAGGCATTTTCTTAGTTTAAGAAATGTTTCTTTTAAAAGGAAACAACTCTAATTTGCCACTGAACCCAGAACCCAGGAGCCAAATGACAGACAGGAATCCGACAGGACAGGGCATGAATTATGTTGTATTAATAATTCACACTCGCCCTGGGGAGTGTCCCTGAATTAGAGTCCTGTACTGTGACTGCGAAATGATTTTCTTTAAACAAACAAATATATTTAGACAAGATATTGAGTGAGGCATATTGATTTTCCCTCTCTGGGAGTTTATAATATCCATATTATTCATTTAATTTTATCTGCATAATTTAATGTTAACTCACAAGCTTGGTCCCATATGTGGGAGACTGAATTAATGGGTGCAGAAATCCCAAGGGTTGTGATCAGCATCACATGGGCACAGTGGCTTTCACCTCTCAAAGAAACTGCTTGATTTTTAGCCAAAAAGCCATTATTTCTTCTTAAAAATGGAACTTGCGGGAAGAATAACCAAAGAGAAATGCAATTGTACGTACGCGGCCTCTCAACAGCTCATATGCGGTCACTCCCAGCGACCACCAGTCAACAGCAAAGGAATAGCCTGCTTCTCTTCTGGAGCTGAACATCTCAGGTGCTGGCAAAAACAAGAAAAGTTAGGTCAGTTTCACTCCCTGAGACATTAACACATCTATTTCCCTGACATGTTCCTCCAAAGGTGAATTACCAGGGTAAAGGGTATGAACACTTTTATGGATGTTTATCATCCATTGCTAGATTGCTCACAGCAGGCAAAATTTCTCATTTTCTAATGTCTCTCAGTAGCCTCATTCATCAACAACACACACAGGCACGCACACGCCTTAATGGTCATATTCTCCTCTTATTTAGATCGTGCACCTACTAACAATTGGATGCCATCAGGCCTCAAATGCGCGGCTGACCCTGAAATCAAGAAGGCTGAGAGATGCTATTTGTTGTCCTGATTTGGAAGGTTTGGGCTAAAGCACCGGAATCTGTATTACTCTTGCAAACAATGCTCAGCATTTGGTGCAACATACATTGGATTGGCTCTATCTCAGAGTCATCTGGAAGGGGCAAGGGCAGCATTTGTGGCCTGCTACTGCGGATGAGGGAGGAGAAGGAGGGAGTGGGCCCTCTGAGAGACAGAAGGTTCTATATCAGCTGTGTGGCACTGACACTTCGTAACACAGTTCTTTGAATTGACTCCAACAGAAGGCAAAGCTACAGTCACTTTTACCGCCAGTGGAGACCCCCTAGTTATGCATTCTCTAAACACTTTGACACACCGTGAGCCTTCTCCATACTCTTCCAAGAATATACCTAACTCCTGAAGGGTGGAGTATGGAGAATGAAGTACAAAACAAGGGCAGGTGTCTTCTCTGCTTGCTTACTACTCATTCTGAGTGTCCAGTATGGAACCTGGCACTTAGTCACTCAACAGAAATTTGTTGAATGAATGAATAATGCTGAATCAATTAATTAAGCAACGGTTGCAATCATTAGCTCTGGAACCATGCTGTCTGCGTTCAAAATCTACCTTCAGGGACTGGCCCAGTGGCATAGTGGTTAAGTCTGCACCCTCCACTTCGGCGGCCTGCGGTTTGCCAATTCAGATCCTGGGTGCAGACCTAGGCACCACTCATCAAGCCATGCTGTGGCAGGAGTCCCACATATAAAGTAGAGCAAGAGGGGCATGGATGTTAGCCCAGGGTGAATCTTCCTCAGCAAAAACAGGTGGATTGGCAATGGATGTTAGCTCAGGGCTAATCTTCCTCAAAAAAAAAAAAAAACCCACAATCCTGCCTTCACCACTTATTGTGACCTGGAAGAAGTCAGTTGGCTGAGCTTGAGAGTCCTCATCAGCAAAATCAGAATAAGACAATCTTTACAGAGGTAAGAAATTAAATGAGGTAATGCATGCCAAAATCTCAGCACAGTGCCTGGCACCCGGAAAGTGCTCAAAAAATTAGGCACTCTTCTAGAGAGGCAAACATCCACCATAATAGGAACTTTACTTAGTCAAAAGCTACACACACTTGACCCAAGACTGGTAGTAAAGTGCTGGCTCTGGACGAAGGAATGGGTGTGACGTGGGGCCTGTGCACACAGGCTTGCCCTGCTCGGTGCACTCAAGGTCTCAGTAAAATCCTGTGGACAGCGTCCAATTAGAGAGGTAGAATGTTGACATCCTGATGCCCAGGACTGCCCCTGACTGTAAGAGCCTGCCGTAGCAGGACTAAGTAGGCTTCATTCTCTAGTGAATTCACCTTTCATGCATCACTGCATTCTTTCTGCAAGTCACAGCTCCCCACGCAATTTGGGAGATAATGGCTCTGACCCGATGGTACCCCACAGACTGGATGGAATGGACTATAGTTCTGCTTTCCCTTATCAGTATTTTACAGCAAGTCATCTCAGATAGTCCCCCAGGTGACAGGTGACAGACATCTCACAGAAGCTGCAGAGAACTTTGAGGGATAAACAGACCACTGTGCTAAGAAAATACCTAACAGAATAAACATTACTCTGTAACAGCTGTGTATTCTGTCATCTTGGACCATCCTCGGAGTTTATGAGTAGACTTTTTTCTCCTCTTCTCCTTATGCTATTTTCTGGCATGAAGACATTTGAATATGCACTCATTCATTCAACAAATATTCATGGTGTACTAGGCACTGAGGAATTTTGGTGGAACATTAAGAAAAAACATCATGGCAACATACAGAAGCATAACAGATGGTAATTCTTTGAGCCCTCAAAGAGCTGAAAACCCGCAGCAGGGAGATACTGAGGGCTTTCATCAACCCTTCAAGAGGATTCCCCTCCTGAGAGGGACGAATAGAGGTGGAGAGGGACTAAGCCTCCTTCAAAAAAGCCATTGAGTATTTTGTTTGGTTTTTAAAGTATTTCTATACCTACATTCACAAAATCAAATAAAACAGAAAAGAATCTAAAAAGTAGTTATAAGCAAATGGCCAGGTAACCATTACACAGGTCATGAAATAGAATCTTGATCCCACCACTGTGTCCTGCCCTTTTCACAACCATAGAAGTAACCACCATCCTGAATTTGTGTTAGTAATTGTTTTGCCTTTCTACATAGATTTACTATCTACATATGCATTTCTAAGCCATACTTTAGTTCTGCCTATTTTAGTAATATATATGTTATATATATGTGTATATAGTGGATATATATAACATACATGTATGTGTATGTGTGTTTATATACATATAAAACATATATGTTAAATCCTACTCCATGTTTTCTTTGGTGTCTTTTCTTGCTCAACATTATGTGTATAAAATTTATCTAACTTGCTGCACATAGTCTGTTCACATTCAATGCTATACGAATATACTGTAATTTACCTACCTATTCTATTGTGGACAGCCATTTGGGTTCTTTTCAATTTTGGAGTATTGTGAAAAATGCTCTCACAAACATTCCTGCACATGTAAGACTCTGATAAGTCCACACATCTTTAGGGTACATTCCTGGGAGGGGAACAGCTAGGGGTTGGCTGTGTATCTTCATGTATACTAGATAATGCCAACTATTTACCAAAGTGATTGTACCAATTAACACTATGACCAGCAATATATGACACTTCCCTTTCTCAACCTCCTTATCCACATTTGGTATTAATTGATCTTTCGATTTCTGGCAATCTAGTGAGTACATAACGGTCTTTCCTTGTGGTTTAAATTGGCATTCCCTTGATTACTAATAAGCTTGACCTCATTTTAATATGTTTATTAGCTATTTAGATTTCCATCATTTGGTTTTCAGATTTTAAAACAACTGGACAGTAGATGCTGGTCAGGACATAAAGAAAGGGCCCAAAAACTAATATATAAATTTAATACAATAGAAGTAATTTCTGGAATTTACAAAATGATTCTACATTTCATCTACAAAAAAAGTGTGAATAATGAAAGCTTTTTGAAAAAGGATAAAGAGACTTGCATCCCATGTATTAAATTGCATTATAAATCTACAATAATTAAGATTTGTAAGCCACAGAATATAGATGCCAGTACATAAATATTCTTAGTTTATGATGAACAAATTTCAAATCATCATGGAAAGGATCTTATTTAATACATGTTCTCAAAACAATTATTTAATAACCTAAGAAAAATAAAATCAGGTCCTTACCACATATCTTCAGTGAGGATAATATATAGCTGGACTAAGTAAAAAATGAAACTACAACAGTAATAAAAATATTAGGTAACCATATCTAAAATCTGGAGGTAAGAAGGTCTTGCTAAGAATAGCATCAAATGTAGAAACTATAAAGTACAAAGACTAATGGTTTGATTAGTTAGAAAACTAGTCCTTCATGTCAAAAATGCCATAAGAACAACAGCAACTAAAAAGTAGGAAATCATATTTATAACTAAATAAATACACTAAATACACTAAAATTTAATATTCCTAATATATAAAGGGCAAGAATTCTTTATATAACCAATAAGAAATATCAGAATAGGAAAAAAGTATTAACACCCTAATAGAAAATGGGCAAAGAACATCAACAAGCAACTTATGAAAGAAGTAAAAGACAGGCAAATTTTAATATCAGAATGAGGTACCATTTCCACTTATATTTCCAGGAAGATTAAGATATCGGAAGTGCAGCCGAGGTGAGGATGTGAGGAGATGAGTATCTTCTGACACTCCCAGAGCAAATGAGTAGAAGTCAACAGCGAACTTTCAGGAGGGAAATGCATTAACATGTATACCCTTTGACCAGGCATTGAGACTTTATCACAAGGAAATAATTAAGTTGCAGGACATTATTTCCACGAACAGAATTTTTTATCATAAATTTATATTTGAAAATGAGAAACAACCTAACGTTCCACAATAAAGAAATGGTTAAATAAATTTTGATGCAGTCCTCTCATTCTGTAGCATGTAACCATTAAGAACCATAGTTATATATATGGGCATGGAAAAATAAGCAGTGTTAGTTGTCCAGACCCGAGCTCTGGAGTCCGAGAGAAGCAGGTTTCAACTCCGACTGAGGCCTGTTTATTGACTGGCAGGGAGGTGGCGGAGCAGAACGTTAAGAGTTAGGGCTCCAACATCAGACTCTAAGGGCTGTATCCATAGCTCCACCTCGGGCAAAGCTCTTAACCTCTCCGTCTGCACATCTCTTAAGTGGGAATGACAATAGCACCTGCCTCACAGAATTGTTTTTTGACGTAATACTTATGTATCACGTGATGTTTACATATCACATAATACGTAATGTTTAAATGACGTAATACACGTCCTTACAACAGTGCTGGGCACATAGTAAATGTCAGCCATTATACCTTCATCAACATCATCACTGTTCCAGGCTGGAGACTTTTTTTTGACTAGGGCTTAACTTTGTGCTCTACCAGTAACTTGCTGTGTGATTATAATCATGTCACTTTCTCTCTAGGCCTGATTTTTTTTTAAATTTATGAAATGAGAATAGTAAAATCTATTTCATAGGGTTGCTTTGAGAATTTAATGTTATAATAAATGTTAAAAACTTAGCAAACTGCTTAAGAGATAATAAATGCAGACTACATGATGCCTATTACTGTTGGTATTATTATATTATAAAGTGAAAATGTAGGTTACAAAAATTCAGTACGATCTAACTTTTTAAAAATGTACATGTGCATAGAAAAAAAAAGGTGTGGAAGGAAACCATAAATATCTACAAGCAGAGGGATTAATTTAATTTCCCCTTTGCTTATCTGCATGTTACACATTTTCCATTGTGAATTTGTTTGCTTTGTTTTTAATTAGGAGGACAAGAATGTTTTAATTGGTTAAGCTCTAAGTGATCTGGATTATATCCACACAGACACAAGGGTAGGGAGAAGGAAGGATTGGAGTGATGGAGGGCGCATGGAGAGAGAAGATTATGAATGGAAGGTGATTATGAACTGGCAGACTGCTTGTCTTCCCATTTCCAGAGCCAAGGAGCTGCTGAATAATACGCTCAGCATTTCATATTAGTAGATGTTGCATATTCCTATCATCTTCATTCAGTATTTCATCCTAGTTTTCTTTCTTTTTAGAATTTTTTTTCTTTCTGGTTAGTTGCTATCTAGTATCCTACAGGAGCACTATGAAACGGGTGCTGGTGAATGTCTGTTAGGTAGATTTATCAAATTATTGAGAATGTAATTTTTAAAAAGAGGAAGCAGACTTCCACCCATGACACCTCTTAGAAAGACTCCTACCCTAAAATCAAAGCCAAAGGCAACTTCTGGATAGAGAGATAAGTGATGACAGTCATTCACTTTCTAATAAAACAAACATTCCTAAGAGTTTGGCCTACCTAAATTGGCTTACACGCACTTAAAAACTACAAATAAAAATTTTTAAAAATAATTTCTCTATCTCTCTTTCAGGGAGAAGCTTGATTTTTCTGAAGTCAGATAGAGCGTGGTTTAAATCTAGGCTTTTTCAATTATTAGCCATGTGATCTTGGGCAAATTACTTTGCTTATTTTCCTCATTGTAGAATGCTGATAATTATAGTCTGCCTCATAGGGTTGTTGAGAAAAAATAAATGAGTAAATGAATGTAAAACATTTAACACGTTGTCTAGTCTATAGAAGGCTTTCAATAAATATTAGAAATTGTTAATTATAAGGGTGAAAGTGGAGAGGCGCAGAGAACCCTGATGAGATTCCAATTTCCTAGCTCTATGTTGTGAAAAGACTAGAAATGCCAATTTTGAGGAGAATTAAATGATACAGATATTGTATTTAAAATCACTGGGGAGAGACAAGAAAGGTGGCCTCCATTTGCTCCTCTCACCATGGAAACAGGCCTAGAAAACCCAGATGCACATTTTCTGATTTGGCTCCAAGAAAATAACCCATAATATGGAAACCCAGGAAACCTGTGGAATAAACTCATCAGAGCAGCAGGCTTGAATACTCCTTTTTATCATTTGAGCATCATGGGTCTTAGGCAGAAAATTGGTTGCATTTTATGTGTCCATTATATTAGAAATGACAAAAGAGATTTATTCCCCCCCACTGGTAATTGGAAGCCAGGAAATTTGCAGTTGTTCAAATATCATATAAAATAAGGCTTATTTTGTCCCACAGAAGATTTCTTTCTCTTGGAAAGTGAGGTGGCCCTGCATGTAGGGTTTTTTTGTTTGTTTGTTTGTTTTTTCCTTCTCTCTGTTTAGTTACATGAGGAAGAGAATGAAATATTAAAAGGAAAGTGGCATTGCTCCTGCTCTTGATTTCAAGTTCAAATATTTTGCCTTTGAATTACTCTGACCATATCTAGCCAGTGCAATTCATTCCACTCCTGATTTAATGCCACCAGTTTAACCAGCAGCATCACCTGTTTTAAGCATCTCCACCACTTAGGGTAGAAGCATGAATAGTTTTTATTCTTCTATCATCTGCTAACAACTATGCAATGTTTAGCCTCTTGTTTTTGCTGGGTAGGGGGCTCCCTTAATGATAGCTCGGTCTGTTACCTAATAAATTTTAATCCCTTTTGCTTATTAAAACATTTACTTTAGATGATTTAAAATTCAGTCTTGTGAATTTTAAAACTAATCTCATATGTGATTCAAAGCTCCCCCATACCACCCAGCTGGATTCAGCCACCTTGTGTGGAGATGGACAACCAACCTGCCTCTCACATACCTCCTTCTCCCTTTTCCTAGAAAGTATCACTTGTTTAGGAGATGAAGAGGCAGAGGGATCCTAACAAAATTGCCCTGCTTTGCTCCAGGGTGATCTCTCTTTAGCTGCTTCTGATAGCTGACATAGCTCATGGTCTGCAGCAGAGCTTCTCAACCCTGGCTGCACCATAGAATTACCTAAAGAGCTTTTAAACCACCCTATGCTTGTGTGTCACCCCCAGAGATTCTGATATAGTTGGGCTCTATTGGGACTGGTATTGTCTCCAGTATGCTGTGCTGACAGGACGCTCCCTCCCTTCCAGGCTGCACCACCTGGGCACTGGAGGGGCCCTTGTGAAGCTGGACCACATCCTCTGGCTAATCCATGTTACTCTCACCCCCTGACACACACATATTCACACACTGCTCCATCTCTCCATCTCTTACTGCGATGGGCCCCAGCAAAACTTGACTCCAAACTCATCAACCCACCATGGCCAACTCAGACTCAGTGCAGGGGGTCAGTCAGCAAGTATAGTGACTTAACAGTCATCAACCAAGAATGGGACACCAGGGGCCTCTTCTCACAGTCACCACAGACCACAGAAAATTCTCTTGAGATCTGACTCATCTGCCTGAGGAACAGCAGGGAGAGGAGAGGAAGAAGTCCCTCCTCCTGAATATCATATGCCCCAAAAGAGCAATACTTCTCCTTTTATATTTCGAGGGTGGAAGGGAGGTAGGGCTAGCTCTGCTGGACTGGTGTCTACACAGAGATGGCTGCCTCCAACAACAGAACTTAGAATTCGTTTTTTTTTTAATTAATTAATTTATTTTTTCCCCCAAAGCCCCAGTAGATAGTTGTATGTCATATCTGCACATCCTTCTAGTTGCTGTATGTGGGACGCGGCCCCAGCATGGCCGGAGAAGCGGTGCGTCGGTGCACGCTCGGGATCCAAACCCGGGCCACCAGCAGCGGAGCGCGTGCACTCAACCACTAAGCCACGGGGCCGGCTCAGAATTGGTATTAATTTTTTACTGTTAACACAATTAAATGTGAGACCTAGTTGACAATTTTGGCACCTAAACCTACCCTTTTAGTCATCCTCTGGGTAAATTTGAAGCTTCTGGAAAAACCCAGTTCCTCATCTTTAAAAAGGAGAATTCATGGGATTGTTGTGGATAAAATGAAAACTAAAAATTGTACCTGGAAGGCATTGGTGAACTTTACAGCCCTACGCATATAGTGGAGTATTATGTAAATTATGGTTATAATAATATGTATGTCATTGATTACTATCCTACTGATTACTGCGTATTAATTCTTTGATTGTATTTTTTAAGCTCTTCTTGCTAGAAGCCAAGCTTCATGGCCTGGAGACCTTGTCTGTTTTGCTCACTAGGAGGTCACTAGCACCTGATACAGTGCCAAGCACACAGAGGCAATTAGTAGACATTTATTGAAGTAATTAATATTCTTTGTTAGGAAGTGGGTAGAAGCTGTCCCAAATAACTCATAAAATAGTGTTTTCCAAATGTAATCAATGGTCCTCCTGAATCAAGATCAGATTGGGTACTTGCTAAATGGAGAATCCTGAGGCTCACCTCAGACCCACGAAATCAGAAGCTCCCTAGCTAAAGTCGGAGGGGGACTTGGCATTTCTAGCTGCAAGTCCCTACAGATGATTTGACCCAGAATAAATGGTGTCTACAGGAATGAAAAACAAAAAGTCTTGCTCTTAGTCACTACGGCCACTCATGAAGCCCGTACCCATGTAAGGCTTGGTGCCGGCCACTGTGGTGATGCACATCTCCCTGGAAACCATCACGGCAATGTTGAAGTCTGTGATGTGCACGTGCCCTGGGGAGAGAGAAGGACCACAGAGAAGGTTAAGTCCCATTCAACCCAGTGGCACAACCCTGCTTCTAACTGAAAGCACCTGGAAGCTTAGTCTGTAAATTCTTGTATGCCGGTTGCAATTGGGTGTACAGGCAGTAAAGGCTCAGTTAGGTATTCCGTCCTCAAGACCAACGTGGTCTTCAGCCAGCAACCCTCCAGCAGCCAGAAAACGAGACGCAAAGCTGAGTGTCTGACTGTAAATCTGTAGTTCAACCTCAGAAAGTTTTAACCTTGGTGGTTAAGACCTCACGCTCTGGTAATTCTACTTAGGCAATTTTTGTCAGCTACATTTTCAGTTGGTATAACTTGTGAGTATCAAGAGGGAGGCAGCCAAGAGTTATTCAAAGTAGCAAATTTCCAAGCTGTCTCTGATGTCTCTTATGGGATGTTTTTTTTTAAAGAGACAACACTGTTACTACAAAGCTGACGTGAATGTGGATACATGTATTTATTTCTTTGCCAAGAGAGTCCTTTTTACTCTTTGTTTTGCTGAAATATCATTAGTAATTTTTGTCCAATAGTTCAAATTGTCCCCTATCGACCCGCAACAAAATAACTCATCAAGGAAAGGCAAAAAAAAGTCGATTTATAAAGAGGCTATATAAAGAGCCCTAGACTGGGAGCCAAGAGGCCTGGGTTCTGCCCTGAACTCTGTCCCTAATACATTGTAGACTTTAAGTCCTCTTCCTGTGTTGAACCTAAGTTTCCCTTTATAAAAAAAAAGGGGGTGGGGATGGGTGGATTAGATGATCTCTAGGGTCTCTCTCAGCTCTAATGCTCATGGCGATATAGTGGGGGTCTAACATTAAGGAACATTAAGTTCTGCAGGGAGCGCATCCTACAAAGTGCATGACAGTCCTTGCAATTACAGCAAGGAGGAGGAAAAGGGTGGTGCCAGAAACTCAGGCAGACAAGCCCGTTATGTTCACTGTTGGCACGAAAGTCATGCTTTCAGAGGATCTTGAAGTGTTGGCGTTTCCATTTACATGCTTCTGTGGTCTTGATGAGATATGGCTGTAATCGGAGGGGATGTCATCTGATCCTTCTTCCATGTCCCACAGTGCACTCTCCCCCTGCCAGACTTCACTGTCTGCTCCCTGATAGCATCCTCCTGCTGCTAAAGATAAATCTCACTGCCTTTATCCAGGGTTTTGTTTTGTGCAAAAAGTGTTTTGTATTTGTTTATGTGATGACATTTTAATAAAGTAAAAGTAGCACTCATCTAGCTAAAAGTGAAGGTATTCTGGCCTGAATGGTACCAACAGATGATTCAGTAACTCACCCTATCATAGGATAGGTTGTCTCAGGTTTCTTTCTCTCTTTCTCCCCATTGGTCATGCTCAAAGCCCTGGATCAATGGTCACAAGGTTTGATACAAAATAGGTCAGCCTGCAGACATTGCGATTAAGAGCCTGTTCTCTGGGGTCGGACTGCTTGGCTTCAAGTCCAGGATCTACCACTAACTAGCTGTGTTACCTTAAAAGGCTGACTTATCTTCTCTCTAAAGTTGGGATGATGATAGTAGTCTTCTCATGAGGTTGTTGGGGAGATCAAATGAAATAATGGCTGGGGAAGACTTAGTTCAGCATCTGGTAGGAAGTAAGTGTTCAATGGTTGCTATTTGTCATGATCAGAAACTCCAGCGTCATTTTGCAAAACACATGTGCCTGGACTTCACTCTCCTGAGACTCCAATGCAGTGGGACTGGTAGGAGAGCCAGGAATCCACGGTAAAAACAACCAGAAACTCCACAGGTGCCTCAGATGAGCAGCCAGACATATGATCCTCTACTTTAGCCTGAGTAGATGTTCTAAACTGACTTAACCCTGAGATTATCTATGATGAGGCAGATGATGGTAGAGGATGTTTTAGAGCCAGTTGGTTCTCAAAGTGTGGTTCCCCAGACCAGCAGCATCAGCATCACCTGGGGACTTGTTAGAAACGCAAATTCTTGGGCCCTCCCCTGGATCTACTGAATCAGAGACTCTGAGGGTGAGGCCAAAGAGTTTAAATAAGCCCCCCAGGTGATTCCGATACCCAATAAGGCTTGAGACCACGCTTTCCAAAGACCTGCCTGAGTAGAAGATCCTGACCCCGGTAAGCACTCATTACATATCTTTTGAATTTTGCTGAAAGAATGTTGAATTTTTTCTAAGTAGTATTTACAGGCCTATGATCAATTGCAGTTTTCAAAAGGTTTTCACACACTTTAGCCTAGTGAAGTAGTCTCTATTTTATAGAAGGCTATGTTCGTGGCTAAGTTCATAGGGCTCTGAAGTAGCAGAGCTGGGATTAGGATCTAGGATTTGGTCCAGGACTCCTCTGGTGGGTTATGAATCGCCCAAAACCTTTTTGTGCTGTATCACAAGACCAAAGAGCAGAATAAACTGAAACAACCACTTCTGGTTGGCTCAGAGTTTACTTCCCTGCCAGGATGCCTGGTAAAGGATGGGGAGGAATTAGTTGAGGGCCAGGAGCTATGGGAACCTGTAGCCAGGTGCTCTTAAGCTAAACAAGGAAAGCAGATCACAGAACTTCACAGAGCCCATGGGCACAGGCCCTAAGCCTCAATTCCAGAATGCTGCTGTACTTCCATCTGCTCACCTTGATCCTTCTGCCAGGTTCCTTTCTGTGCTGTGAAAATGAATCTGAGTGCTGGCTCACTGGGGAAGGTTCAGTCGCCTGCTGACTTAGGGACACAGGAATTGCCCTGGTAGTATGGGACTACTCTGGCCTCGTCCATAAACCCAGGCCCTGAGGAAACCTTAGAACAGTTTCTCAAACTCAGCACTATTGAGATCTTGGACCTGATACTTGTTTGCTGTGGAGGGCTGTCCTGTGCATCATAGGATGCTTAGTAGCATCCCTGGCCTCTACCCACTAGATGCCAATAGCACTTACCACTCCTGGCTGGAATCCTGACAATAAAAAATGTCTCCAGACATTGCCAAATGTCCCCTGTGGGGAGAGGCAGTAGAGCAAAGTCATCCCTAGTTAGAACCACAGCCTTAGTGTGCAAGTTTTCAGGTACAAGGCTCAGAGTCTTCTGATGTAGGATCATAGGAGAGGGTTTCTTTTTGCCAGTTTTATTGAGATATAATTGACATACAGCACTGTAGAAGTTTAAGATGTAAAGCACAATGATTTGACTTACATATATCGTGAAATGATTACCACAATTAGTGAGCACTCATTACCTCATATGGATAGAAAAAATATTTCTTTCCTTGTGATGAGAACTCTTAGGATTTACTCTCTTAATAACTTTCATATATACCGTACACCAGTATTAACTATAGTCATCCCATTGTACATTACATCCTAGTACTTAATTATTGTATAACCGGAAGTTTGTACCTTTTGATCACCTTCCTCCAGTTCCCCATACCCCGCCTCCCTGCCCGCTCTGCTAACCACAAATCTGATCTCTTTTTCTATGAGTTTGGTTTTTAATTTTTTTTTTTTAGATTCCACATATGAGATCATACAGTTTTTGTCTTTTTCTGTCTGACTTATCTCACTTAGCATAATACCCTCAAGGTCCATTCATGTTGTCACAAATGGCAGGATTTCCTCTTTTTTATGGTGGAATAATATTCCCTTGTATATATACACCACAACTTCTCTATATATTCATCTGTCGATGGACACTTAGGTTGTTTCCACGCCTTGGCTATTGTAAATAACGCTGCTATGAACATGGAGATGCACATATCTCTTCAACATAGTGTTTTTATTTCCTTCAGACATATTCCCAGAAGTGGAATTCCTGGATCATATGGTAGTTCTATTTTTAATTTTTTGAGGAACCTCCATACTCCATGTTTTAGGAAAGGGTTTTTGCCTTTTCTTTTCACCTCTGTGCCTTGAGACATAGGATCACATTAAAAATCTGAATTCATAGTATTGAGTCATTGAATTCAATTGTCATTGTTGTTGTTATTTATCCTCTCTCTCGCTGTGCCTTTGTCCAGCCTGAGGATCCTTCTCAACATGGCACTCTAGGACACCAGAATCAGTTGGTTGCCATTGCCCCTAATTTTCATAAATTTCCCCTACTTGAGAGTATGTGTACCACATTTTTCTGGAATTTTTGTTAAAAAAGCATACCCTTATGCAATAGCTAAGACTTAATGAATCTGATCATCTGGGAATAGGGTACAATATTCTACATTGTGTATATTTTTTTAAAAGATGCCGCCCTCTTGATTTTTAGGCACATCTTGGGGCCCTGTAAAGGAGACGCTGTTAAGGTGGCAGGCTTGGTTCTTCCTCACACCTCCAGGCTGAGCTTTTGCCGTTCTCTGTTCCCTGTGACTGGGGATGATGTGAAGAAACCTAAATTATAGACAATGCCATAATTGTCATCCTCTCAGATATGCCAGGCAGACATTATTGTTCCTCTGGATGCAGCATTTATCTCCTAAATAATTTAAGAAAAACACAAGAATTTCCGACACTATGGAATTGATAGAATTGGATGGGATAATTAAATTCGTAGGATATGAAAATATATATTAGTACAGCTGGTTATGAGCCATCCAAGATCTAATGCCATCTTGGGCTTTGAACTAGTGAATGAGACATTTGGGGAGAACAGGAACAGGTTTGCTCCAAATTAAAAACATTTTTTAAGTCAAATTCTGATGTACAAGGAATGTTCATTCATACTATGGAAAGATTCTCCATTTTACAAAAGGATGTAGCTCCTTTAAACATAAATCTCTAAATATAAATCCTTATAAATATTATAAATATAATATTAAATATAAATATGAAATGAATATGAATCAATAGGTATCAGTAAGAATAAAACGAAGTTTCTGTCTGTTACCTAATGGTCCTGACTTAAAATATAAACAATGTAATGTATGTAAGACACAGCTCACTTGGAGGACAGGGTGTAGGAGGCATATCAGAGAGAGACAATATCCTTCACAGTTGCTAAACTCCCCATGCAAGAGGCACATGTGATGGCCCATCAGGGATGAAATATCATAAATGTGGATGGAGAAGACAAATGAGGATTTCAAATATGAGACGTGGAAAATCACACCAGAAGACACTGCAAAAGGCAGGCACTGATTTGTAGTTCAGTTGATTCTCACAAGGGCAGCTCTACCTAATGAGCTCAGGGTGGGAGTTTACCAGGAATTTATTCATTTAAAAGTGGTTAATTATGATCCCTGAGTAATTCCTGAAAGCCTTAGTTTATCAGAATCTGAATATACAAAGTAAATAACCTCAAAAATTATTTTCTCCAGAAAGGGATCCCAGGACAATGTTTAGAGAATTGCTCTCAATCTTTTTTGTTTGTTTGTTTGCTTTGATCCCATTCACGTATCAAGTCCTTCCCAAAGCAATGTTTCTCTTATTAACTGCAGTGATTTTCAAGTTGAGTTGAGGATGGGAATATAATACAGAAAAGCCCCCTCTTAATTCATTGTCGAACCCAAAATTTGAAAGTGAAAGGGGTCACTGTAAAAAGTACCCCACATAACAGGTGTAGATTGGGACTGTCCCTCAGGCAGACTGAGATGACTGCTCATACTCCCTAAGCAACTGAGCCCCAGCCCCACCAAGAATAAAGTGCCCCCAAAAGTGGGCTTAGCCCCCTGCACACATGAAGGAAAAGCAGAATGGGCCATTGAAAGTATAGTTACCTGAGAATTAGGGTTCAATAAAATTGTTTAAACACAAGACCTAACAAGTAGACACACAGAATCTTTGGTATATCCCTTCTGAAATCAAAATAATTCTTTGGTAAAGACAGGTAAGTACTCAGCTTTCACTGACTATCTGATATAGACAAAGCCACGTAAAGCAAGATGAAGGTGTCTAAGCTTCCTTCCCTACAGGAAAGAGCCACTACTACCTCATGGGAACCATGCTAATACTTAACTTTTACTGAGTGATTTCTTTGTGGCAAAGATTGCAATCAAGCACTTTATAAATAGAATGTCAGTTAGTCTTTACAACGACCCTAAGAAGTAAGTACTCTTTTGATCCCTGAAGAAACTGAGGTGCAGAGAAAGTTTAGATAACTTGTCCAAACTCTCAGAGTGGGTGAATTGGGTTTTGAACTCAGGCAATCTGGCTCCAGAATCCAGGCTCTTAACTGCAATATTACATAATGAATCTTTCATAAGGGTAGTCTCTAAGGGTGGTTAAACTTGAAGATTAATTTGTTTCTGGACTTTTTTCCTGTTACAATCATCAAGTAGCCAAGAAAAAGAGGAGGAGAAAGAAGCTAAATGAGAGAGAACAGGATGACCTCATGGTAGAAATAAGATGAGGCCATGTTTAAGATCCAAGATTAAAACACTGTTCTCTGAGTGGGAGGTAAATCTGGAAAAGGCTTTGGTTGACAGGACCTATATGCCTCTATTCAGGGCCTCAACAAATGATTAAGAAATATATTGTGCACAAAGGCAACCGGTTGAGGGGGCAAGTGGGGAAGAATCCCAAACTGGGTTCTGCTTGACCAGCCACACACCTTCATAAGCCTATGGTGGGCAGAGGGAGCGTGTTTTTCCAAGTAGCACAAAGGTGGCCTCTATGGACTAGGGGAGGCCTTCTCCACAATGCTGAAGCTCCATAGAGTTTATTTGTACCACTGTGAGAGGATCCTGCTTCCTATTTAAGGCAAGGGTAGCTGATGTTTTAATGAAAGTCACCTTCATGCTAAGTCTCACCATTGCTCACATTTCTGAGATTCAGAGAATCTGTTCCCAAATGTCAGAAGCAGTAAAGGGAAGGAAGAAATAAGGCACTGGAAGAAAGTGGAAAAAATCTTTTTAGACAGTCTATAAATAAATAATAACCCTGAGCTTTGAAATTAGAGGTCATACAGAAAAGTGTTTCTTAGCCCTCTGCGCACAGATGGGGTCTGCCAAATCAGGTTTAAAACACAACTACATAAATAAATAATGAGCAATGGATTGTGTTTGGAGTTTCAGTCCCACTTGCAAATCCCTTTTGTAAAAATCGAATGAATAAGATGTGGTATATATACACAATGGAATACTACTCAGCCATAAGAAACGATGAAATCCAGCCATTTGTGACAACATGGATGGACATTGAGGGTATTATGCAAAGTGAAATAAGTCAGAGGGAAAGGTCAAATACCGTATGATTTCCTTCATTAAGTAGTAGATAATAACAACAATAAACAAACACATAGAGACAGAGATTGGATTGGTGGTTACCAGAGGGGAAGGGGGGAGGGAGGAGGGCGAAAGAGATAATTCGGCACAAGTGTGTGGTGATGGTTGTAATTAGTATTTGGGTGGTGAACATGATGTAATCTATGCAGAAATAGAAGTATAATGATGTACACCTGAAATTTATACAATGTTATAAACCAATATTACTGCAATAAACAAAAAAATAAAAAAATAAAAATAAAAATAAATCGAATGAATAAAGAGTATTGCAGATTTAGGACTCCCTCATCTAGCAGCTTTCCAAAAACATAAAAGGGATCTTATTGCCACTGTAACATTTATAACATGCAGGCTGTGTGTCCTACATGTCTGCTCTGATACACCAATAAACCCAAATGGACATTAAAATAAATATTAGGAAGAGATTAGACACATTTAATCATTGTTGGCAATGACTGTTCCACAGGATATCTTTAATCAGTGTTTCTTGAACTTCAGGTATTTGTTTATCACCTTCATGATTATTGCCATATCCCTTCATCACTTTCATATCTGGGTACAACACATACTGTTATCTACTTTATATTTTTCTTTAAACTGACTGATTTTTTTAAACTGAAGACTCTGAAAAGAAAACTTGATATCTCTTCTGCAAACGTAAAACCAATTCGCCTTCATAAGAAGGAAAGCATGAAAGTAGACACAATGAGAACAAAATAATGTCACTAATTTCTAGGTAGACACTAGTCCCTGCCAAATGCTCTAAGCTTGAGGCCTGTTCTGGCTTTATGATGAAAGGGAGATGATTGTTATAAAGATATTAAGGCAAAAAGCACCAAAAGATTGTGATGGTTTTCTTGAAGAAATCAGTAGGAGTGGAAGAAAATTGAAAAGAGAATGCCCTACACTTTATGTAAATTCAATGTTATTTAAAGGTATATTGGTGCACTATGCCACTGCTATAAGTAATAAAGTTCCCCCATCACGTCCCTCCCACCCATAAAATGGAGTTTGTACATATAACTCAACTGAATCAAGCAAGACACCTTTTCCATGCATAATACTCCTCTGCTAGGGATAATCAACTTGTTCTACATGCATGTCATGTAGTTGATTGAAAACAATCATTTACTTACCATGTTCATCAAGCAAAATGTTGTCAGGCTTCATATCCCTAGGGGAGTAAAAAGAAGAGAGAAAGTTGCTCATAATAAAACAAACAAATCAACATAACTAAACGATGAAGGCAAAAACGCTCAAGAATGCTACTAGAGTTGGAGCAATGCACTAGCCCCTCATCACTCACAATCGCATTCAACTCGCACAGTGAATCTACGAGACGGTTACCATTAATACCCCTATTTCTAGATCAGAAAGCTGAGGGTTAAGGAGGTTAAGTAACTTAACCCAAAGTCACAGAGCTAGTAAATGGAAGAACAGGGCTCTGAAGCTGGGTCTCTCTCATTCAATAGCTCAGACTCTTAATTTCTATAGCATATTATATGCAAGCATGGAAGTATTTCTCCAAAGGATCTACAGCATTTAAATGATCATAAAGCAGTGTACTAGTCATCATTTTTGTCTGTGTAACTCTAGAGTTACACAGATGAAGTGAACTTAAAGACTGTAAAATGAGAAACAAAAAGGCCTATAATGTGATTATATTTTAAACTTGCAGAGATTAGAGTCCTTTTTGGGATGATGTTATAATGCCTCTAGTTACTTAATAAATATCCCTAGGGTAATTAAAGGATTTAGACCAGTCTTGCATGCATTTGTGAGATCCTTAAATCCATTGGAGGGAACAAAACCCACCCTCTTCCAATGAGGGGAGTCGTTTGATGGTAAATACTTAGAGGAATGCCTATAGAGTTTTCAAGGTCCTTGTGAAAGGAATATGATTATGAGCAGTACTCCTCAATCAGAGAACAGCACTGTCGTTTACAACAGCCCTCGCTCCTCCACTCTCTAGTTTTGACTGCCCTTCCCTAATGGACCATTAAAGTCCTTCAACCTATATTCACAGACGCCATTGGGGAAGAAATTCTGCAACAGGTTTTAGGAACACATTTTCAGCCTAGTCAAGTGACTTTTATGTTGCTAGAATAAGGTGACCTTAGTCTTTGACAGACTAAGACTGTCAGGGTCCTCTTTTCTTGAAAATATTAATGAATAACAAGCCCTTTACCTACAAACAGAACCAAGTGTATGCCACACACACCCAACATGCAGATGTATGGGTAGTCTCAGTAGCTTTGAATATCTTCTCATTTAATTTTTAGGTTATTAAAATTAATTCTGTATTCATAGAGTGGTCGTTGGTATCTGTGGCAATTTTTCTCTGGTGCAGGGTATAATTTGCTAAACAGATAGAGTGTTAGGGAGTGTCAAATTGCATGTTTCTATGGCTAAACTCTCTCTCAATATTGCAGACTTTGCCCCAAACCCTTTGATGGATCCCATTATTTCAGGAATTGTCAAGCCCAAACTTACTCATATGAAATAAAGGCCCTGTTATAATCTGGGTCCTGTGCTCCAGCCACGCAGAAGCACGTGGGGTCCCCCAAGTGCTCCCTGCATCCCCTCACCTTCTGCTGTTCCTTTGCCTGAATCAGAGCCTTCTCACACTGCACTCAGACAATGCAGGTTCATCCCTCACCTCACAGCTCAGACACTACTTTCTACAGGGAACCTTCCCTGATTTTCCAATTCTGAGTCAATGGCCCCTCCTACGTGCTCTGCATGGTGTAATTCTCCCATCATAACATTTATCAGGCTTACATTTATTTGTTCTCCAACTGGATCATCAACTCCTTGATGGTAGGGATGGTTTCCTGATTAATGTCATATTCCATCACACGGCCTCACAGTGCCTGGTGTGCAGTAAATGAATGACTAAATGATACTGGGAGAATCTCTAGTACACTCAAGAAGGCCAGTCCGTATATATCAGAGCACTGCAGTACACCATCAAACCTGCTGCAGTTTAAAGCTCGAGGTAAACCAGGCATTAGGTTCTTGCCACCTCTTTCAGACCTGCAACCAGTGAGCGTCAGTTGGTGTTCACCAGGCACGGAGGAGGCCCCGAGGAGCCCTGCCAGGAGGGAAGAGACTTGGGTGTGGCAAGATCAGCATAATGATTTTGTGGCCTGAATTTCTGAGGGCTTGCTGGGGGAAATGAATTGCTGTGGATTTGACACTTTATGAGCTTTCTATTAAATCCCTAGGCATCATTTTTCTTATTTATTAAAGCCACACATCATTATATCCACTACTTTTCCCGGAAACTACCTTAAGGCTTAAAGAATAATACAGAGATCAGAGAGGTAACAATTCATTAAAGGTGATACTTCTTACTTTAATCTTATATTCATTTATTCATTGAATATTTATCTACTTTGATAAGTCACTGTGTGAGGATACAGAAAATATAAAGATACATGAGACATAGTTCCCTCTGGGATGAAGAAGATAAGAAAGGTTCATAAGGAACCATGCCAAAAAAGATTTAAAATGGTGAAGGGCATGTTTACTACTAAATTCAGAGAGAGAATATGAGGAAAATCTAAGACAAGCATAAAAAAAAAAGGGGACTTTTAACATAAAAATAAAGTATTTAAGCATAGATTCTAAGTACATAGTTTCTTCAAAAAGTGATGAGATAACTTTTAAGTGACTACAGGGTAAACTGCAGTCTGGTAACATTGTTTATTCACGTACCAGGAGAAAGAAAATGAAAATAAATCCAGTGTGCTATATTAACATTCCTGCTAGAACAAGTTAAGTTTCTAGTTCTGAAATTCAGGACCACTTCTTTATCTTTTCAGTCTTCTCAAATAATTCTAAATATGAAATAACTTATTCTAAAATGTTTCTTTCATTTAAGGACATCTACCACATCTATCTTTAACTTGGTGGTTACGAAACCTGGATGTTCAGAACCACCTGAGGAGCTTTGAACAACATGGATTCTCTGACTTAGCTCAGTCCGATGGCATCAGACTCTCTGTGGATAGGCCCTGGCATCTGTCCCGAAACAAAAGAATCCTCTAGGACCTTCTGATGTACAGTCATGTTCAGAAATACCATCCAGGCATTGTCCAGATCCAAATATATCAATCTCATTTTAAAGTATGAACCTCTTAAAAGTTTATCTACAAATGTAAAGGTGATGGAAAAGTACACTTACCACTCTCAACAAATTCTTTGGTTAAAATATATTTGGAAGTCTCTTACAACCTACCTATTATTAGCTAATGCGTTCCCTCTCACTTGTTATCATCATTCTTGGTGATTTCAACATCTATGTGGATGCTCCATGGACACCCTGGCCTCTCACGTCCCTGACTTACCTCCAATAATCTTTTCATCTATCCCACCTCAATTGTTTTCCATACTTCCATTTCCTTAATCCTTCCTTTGTCGTTACTACAGCCCACCCCTTGCCCAGCTTGACTTTCCATCCAATCCAACTCCAAACTAGCATCTCTAACACATTGAGACCACCAATTACTGACCCTGTCACTTTTTCTTTATACATCAGAACCCTCATAGCCTCAATTCCCTTCCATCGTCCATTTTAACATTCCTTGTAAAATTCTTAGTTCTTTCACCCGCTTCAGTTGTACTCAATAAAACCCCAACATTGGTTAAACCCAATTCCCCAAATTCTTCCTGCCTGCAGCCAAGCACCTGAACTTTGCTGGAAGAAAAGACATAGTAGTATCAACTATTCTCATTTAAATTCATGGCTACCTATCTCAAATAAGCATCAACATGCCAGGCAGTACTGCAATACTGACCTTCTCCAAGATGACCACTGCACACTTTTGCATCGCTCCTCACATCTCTTACACTCTCCCTCCCACTTTCTCTCAGTTGATCAGTTGATGACTGATCACAAGGTAAGAGAACTATCTTCTGGGAACTCATCTACACCAGGTTACCAACCTCCTGATTTCTGTATCCATACTCATTGCCTTCCCTCCAGTTATGCTGGATGAAGAGTCCTATACTAGGGCCTATAGTAGGACAACTCTTCTAGGGGCTCTGGATCTCATCCCCTCTCACCTTCTTACGGATTTCCCTCAGATAAGTATCCCTTCCTTCTCCTACACCATCTCCTTCTCCCGTTCTTGTTATGACTGAGTCTCTTGGAAATACCTTCCTTAACCCATAGCCACCTCCACTTACTGTCCCATTTTACAGTTATCTTTTACAATAACACCTCTGGATTAACTCGTTAATAGGTAAGGAATTAGAAACAGCAATTGCCATTCTCTTCTCAACCCATTCTAACCCGGTTTACAACTTCTCCACTCCCTGAACTTGCTCTTGTCAAATACATTGATGACCTCCAGCTTGCCAAATCCAATTATCACGCTTTTATTTATCATGCTTAGCTTCTCAGTGGATTCATCACACCTTCCCTCCTGACATACATTGTTCTTGTGGCTTACAAAGAGCCACATTCTCCTGGTTCTCCTCATACCGCAGAGATCCCTCCTCAGTCTCGTTTGCTCATGTCTTCTTGCTCATGTTGCTCATGTCTCAACCTAAATGTTGAGATTCTCCAGGGCTCAATCTTATATACAACTACACTCCACTTAAGTGGTTTCACTTAGTGCTGTGATTTTAAATATTATTTTACATATATATATCAAACGTTTATCTCTAACCCTGACCCTGGAATTCTAGATTAATATATAAAACTTCCTGCTTGATGTTTCCATCTGTATGTCTAACAGCCATGATAAATATAATATATCCTAAAGAGAACCTTTGATATACATCCACAGCCCACACAAACACCAAAACCCTCTTATCCGCAAATTCCTTACCTCAGAATATGACCCCATAATTTTTCCATTGTAAAATGGGAGATTTTACATTTACATAAAACGTCCTGAGATCATTCTTAATTCTTTTCTTCCTCTAAACTCATAATGCCAGTCCCTCAGTAATCCCTGATAATTCTACCTTTAAAATACAATTATTGAAAACAGTATGGCAGTCCCTCAAAAAAGTAAACATAGAATTAAGACATGATCTAGCAATTCTACTTCTGGGCATATGCCCAAAGTAATTGAAAGCAGGTACTTGAACTGATATTTGTACACCCATGTTTGTAGCAGCATTATTCACAATAGCCAAGAAGTGGAAGCAACCCAAGTGTCCATCAACAGGGAAACAGATAAATAAAATGTGTTACATACATCCAATGGAATATTATTCAGCTTTAAAAAGGAATGAAATCCTGATACATACTACAACATGGGTGAACCTTGAAGACATTATGCTAAGTGAAATAAGCCAGACACAAAAAGGCAATTATTGTACGATTCCACTTGTATGACATACTTAGTCAAATTGGCAGAGACATAAAATAAAATAGTGGTTACCAAGGGCTGGGGGGAAGAGAGAAAGGTGATTTATTGTTTCATGGGTACAGAGTTTCAGTTTGGGATGATGAGAAAGTTCTGGACACAGATAGTGGTGATGGTTGCACAACAGTGTGAATGTATTTAAACACTGAGTCACTTAAAAATGGTTAAAATGGTAAATTTTATTTTATGTATATTTTACTAAAAATAAACATAAATAAATAAATACTATAATTACCATCTCCGCTGCTACCACCATCATCTCTCAGTAGAAGCATTGCAATAGTGCCTTGTTCTTCCTGCTTCTCCTCTTGTCACCTGACAATCCGTTATCCACATAGCACCCAGAGTGGTGTTTTTCATTACACACATCTTCCCTCCCTAATGTCCTCCATTGGCTTCCAACGCACATAGAATAAAATCTAAACCATTTGCCCCTGGTCTTATAGACCCTGTATGTGCTCTAGTCCTGCACAGCCCTGAGCTACATCTCATACCATCCTCTCCCCGTCATACGCCATCTCCAGCCACAGTAGTCTTCTTGATCTCCTTTATACAGACTGTCCTCTCTGCCTACAATCCTGTTCCCCTAGCCTTCACATGGCTCGCTGCTTCTTGTCATTCAGATCTCAGCTAAAATATCATCTCCTCCAAGTTCTTTCCTGACCACCCAATTTAGAGTAGCATCTCACTCCACCCTTGTCTCTTCACCTCCATCTTATTTTCATCACAGCACTTATCACTACCTATTTTCTCATTTATTTGTTTATTATTTTTCTCCCCCCACTGGAATGCAAGTTCTAGGAGAAAGGACATCTTTTCTGTATTATTCAGCGCTGTAGCTCCCAGGCTCATAAAATTGCCCAGAACAAAGTAAGAACTTAAGTAAATATTTGTCATAAAAATGAGTGAATCGCATTTGTTGGCTTCTCAAACTTCTGGAATACTAAGCTATGTATTTCTTTTTCCCCTAAGAAGAGAAAAAACAAAAACCAAACAAAAGAACAAACAACAACAAAAACCCCTCTACCTCTGCCAGATGCACTGTATTTACTGTTGGCCAACTGAAAAATCGATCATTTTTAGTAAGTATATGAGTGTATATAGAGTAAGAGTATAAAGAAGTGATTTCTGCACAATGTGAGCCTATGATTTCAGAAGAGGGCTATAGAATTTTGGGAGTGATAAAGTATAATTCTAGGAACACACACATTCTGTGGAAATTCTTCATTGAATCTTGATTTGATGAAACAGAAAAGGCCATGTCCTGCTGAATCAGCTGATTGCTACTGTGGGAACTATAAATAGCAGCATGGAAATACAATGCTCCCTGTGGCAGGGTCCAAGGCGGAACTGATATATCTGCTGTTCTCACTCCAGCGACTTTACAAGACATTAGCAGAACTTAATAGGCTAATTACATCCCTTCACTGCACCTACCCTGGAATCAAGCTGCTCACCACGCAAGCTGATATGGGGTATTATGAGAACTGGGAAAAAGAAAATCAGCGTATCCAAACCAAAATCAACTCTTTTGGTGTTCCATGGCTTTCTGACAGGTCCACAGTTTGGGTTTAATTCTTTGTTACATGATGTTCTCTTACACTGGGTCCTCTCCAAGGTCTTCAGAGGGGAAAAAATATTATACATACGATTTTATAACATTTTATTTAAGATGTCAAACAAAGGCCATTTGTCACACAAACAGACCTATGTTAAGAAAAGTGTGGGGTAAGGGTGGGAGGGTGTGAGGAGAAATTGTAAGCAAAAACACATAGTTTGTGACAGGAGGCAGAAGAGAAGAGCTACCAGGATTAGATTATTATGGACCAAATATCACCCTCTATCTCTTTCTTACCAACTGGCTGCTGCTTTTTCAAAAAATTAAATTATATAGTTTTAATTGAAATATAATTGACATATAAAGTTATATTAGTTTCAGGTGTACAACATAATGATTTGATATTTGTATATTTAAAATGATCACCACAATAAGTCTAGTTAACATCCATCACCATATGTAGTTACAATTTTGTTTTCTTGTGATGAGAACTTTTAAGAGCTATTCTCTTAGCAGGTTTCTGGCTGCTGCTTTTTTTTTGCTCAACTGCAGTATTTCCCACTATTTATTCAAGGGATCATGAGTTACAGAAGCCATTACGAGGAAATCAAGTAAAGGGACTGAGGGCTTCCAGGCACTGCAGTGAATATTGCCAGTGAGAGAGAGAGATATATATATAATTGCATTTTCATTTTCAGTGTAACTGGCTTTTCATGGATAGCATTGCTTTTCATTTGTCATCCCAATATACAGATCCAATTCCATGATATATTAATAAAGAAGGTGATGAGGGGTGATTTTACCATCCATGAAAACATGATACAGTACCACTTTATGAATTTTTTTCTTTTCCCAAAGTGTCATTCAAGATACCAGCACACTCACCATGCCTTCTGTCTCTCAGCTGTCTTCTCCCATGGCCTCTGAATTTCTCCTCAATTGTCCATAATTTAGCTCATATGGCCACTCAGCAAAACAAAGGCTAAATTATTAGACCCCCATCTCAGGATCCCACTCTTCTCCAGTCCTCACAACCTAAGCAACTTATCAAGATATTCCTCCAATAAAGGTATGTTTCCTTGGTAGTGTGGGGAAGGGCATTAAGTACCAGGTGTGAAAGGCCCATCTGGTGAATGAAGATTATAATTCTTCAGTAGAGACCAGTTGACAGAGTTACAAAGAAACGTTTAAGTCAATATCTGAGAAAGAACTTCTTAATAGACATAGACTTCCAAAGTTGTCATGAACTATCTCAAAATCTTAAAACGTGACATGGATATTGTCACAGAGGCTGGGTAAGCATTTGGCAGCAATGCACGCAAGAGAGAAGTACAGCAGAGACCCACTTGATCAACCGACCTTTCAAACACCTTTGAACCTTGACCCCCTGTAATTCACTGAAGCCTTCTCAAGGAGGCTCCCTAAAAGCCAGTTCTCTTCATTGATTTATCACTTAGATATCAAAGGAAAGCAGTAGCATCCACATTTTACCAATAAAGAATGGAGACTTAGGGGCATTGACTTGCCCACAATCATGCAGCTCATAAATGGCAGAGATGGAATTTAAATTTCAAGCTCTTCCCATTTGGTTATTTTAAGTAGGAGGGCAGCAAGGTTCCCAAGCACGGGGTCAACTCTTTAATTGATAGTGTCTACTTGTATTGATAAGGAGGCCCTTCACGTTCAAGGGGAAAGAGTAATTCCTGCCATGGACACAGGAAAAGGGGTTTAAGGACAGTTGTTAACAATCTTTTCCAACTGCTGTACTTCCCGTGAGTAACAAGAACGGTTATAGCCACCATTTATCGTCCATGCTGGGCAGGCACGTGGCAGGCACTTGATAGACAACATATCTTTTATTCCTGACAGCAGCTCCATAACTTAGATATTACACTCATTTTTGCAGATGAAGTAGGGGTAGCTCAGCGAGTTCAAATTACTTGTCCAAGATTACATGACAAATAACTGACAGAGCCGGGATTACCACCAAAGATTGCAAGGTGCAATCTTAGTTCATATCTCAAATGTTTATATCATACTTCCTCTAATGAGAGAGAAGATTGTCCTCACATACCAAGAGGTCTGGAGTATGGTTCAAATCGGCCTGCAGCAAGTTTAATTTTTTTTCATAGTTTTGATTGCATATTTGAAAATCATGTAGATTTTGCACCCTACCATATAATATCTCCATGTCTCTTTTAATATGAAAGTAAAGTTCCACTTTTCTCACTGTTGTTCTAAGAAGGTGAATCACACTTATCCCGATGTTGCAGATCCCCAATAGTACAGACAGTCTGGTTTGAGCAGTAGGTCTGTATACCACGATCCCAGTGACTGGAGATTTTTAACCATCTTGCAATCTTTGGAGGCAGAATGTTTACGTGACAAGGCTTCCTGCCTCAGTCAATGCTCATTCATTACCATTATTTCCTTTAATTTAGATTCACACAGATAGAAACCTGGGTCACATTTATGTATCCTTCAACCAAGGAAGCAAGGACACAGAGTGTTAGGGACCTGAACCAAATCACTCAGCCACAGAGATCAGCGTGAACTCAAGTCTACTGGGTCCTTCACTTGACCAGAGAAGATTTCAAGTAAAGAAATGAACTAGTTAGATGAAGAGAAAGAGTCTACCAAGTAAGAGGAAGCAAAAAGGAACAAGAGCAATTGTGGTCTTCTGTTGATGGTAACAGTTAGACTGTCATGAGAGGATTCTTTTTTTGTTTTTCAGTTACATAAAGGAGAGGAGTATTCAGTTAGAGGTGAAAAGTCATTTGCTCCCTCTCAGCTCCAGAACTGAAAGTATCCTCTCTAGCAGTAGGAAAAATAAACTTGCCGCTTGAAAATGAAACAAACTAACTCTCTTAGGTACCAAGAGAATTAAAAAAAAAAAAGCAGCTGAAAGAACATCTGAATCTTTCCAGAGCCAACTGTGAACCCACAAGGTTTTGCAAGCGCCACAGAAGGGACGACTTGTATAGCAGGCACTGTGCCTGGCCAAAAAAAATTTTATAAGTCATGGAAGAAAACCAACTAGCACACACCCTAGGATGTTTTGCTTTACTATTTTATAAGGAGTGCAAACTTGTAATAAAGTACCAGCATTGATTATGTATCATGTGCCAGACACCATGCTAAATGTTTTATATATATTATTTCATGTAATCCCCCCACCACAACCACCAACACACACACACACACACACACACACACACACACACACACACACACACACAGGCACAACCCTGGAGGTAAGTACGAGTGCTATCCCGATTTTACAGATAATGAGTCTGAGCTCTAGAGAGATTGAGCAACTTTCTAAGTCACGGAGCTCCTGAATGCCGGCCCTGGGATTTGAGCGTAGCCTGTGTAAATCCAAACCCTGGCTGTAAAGCTGGGGAAACAAGGTGATAGGACTGCAGGTGGATAAGTATGTGGCCACAAAGTCTAAAAGTAAACTGAGGAAGAGCCCAGACAGGGGAGACCTTATGTCAGAGACAACACCCTGTAGGAAAAAAACAGAAGCTGGGCACAGGGCAGTACAAAGAAATTAAAGCCAGCAATTAAGTTGTCTTGGAAGATGCTGCTGCCAAAGAGGGCTTGAGGAGGAATGTGCTAGTATAAGATGCTTAAGTGAGCAAAAGTGTAGCATGGGGATGGTTAGTTAGGGTTGATGTTAATTAGTGTATTGGTTAGGAACGGGTCTTGCTACAAGTGACGGAAACCCTGACTGCCATTGGCTTAAGCAAGGAGTGTGAGAATGCACACAGCAGCCTCTGACAGCTATCAGCTGGGAGCTGCTCTGTTGCCAAGAGCTAGGCTTTGTTGAACACCAGCATCAGACAAGGTCCCTCTTGCGACCATGATGAAGAGGAAAACACAACCACAATATCACGTAATCATGTCTGAGCACAAAAGCAAGAGCGCTGCCCAAACCACAAAACTGACCATACATCCCCTGACCTAGCTAACAGGAGTGACTGCTGTGTCTTTACCAGTGACAGCCTCGGCCCAGTCCATTCCTCCCACCTCCTAAATCAAAAAAGATGCCCCGTCACAGAGAGTTAACAAAGCCGTATTGCATATTTGAAAGTTGCTAAGAGAATAGATCTTAAAAGTTTTCATCGCAAGAAAAAAAATTTTTGTAACTATGCGTGGTGACGCATGTAAACTGGACTTATTGTCGTGATCATTTTGCAATGGATACAAATATCAAATCATTAAGTTGTACACCTGAAACTAACATTATGTCAATTATACCACAATTAAAATAAATAAGTAAATCTTTTTCATCTCAAGAAAAAGAAAAAGATGCTCAGTCATAGAATTGCCCCTCTTTCTGATTGCATCCAAATCTGAGGAAAATTATGCTGTCTTGAATCTTCCCCAAATCACCTAACACAGCCCGAATTCTATTCAAGCCCTTCATAACACCTTCTTTCTGAGATGCCCCATAGGTCCCCATGTTTGCAGTCTTTGTTTTGGAACAAATACCAACTTTATTGGAGTACAGAGGTGTTCCTGATGGTCTTTGGCAGGTGGCCACCAACAAGTTGAGTGCTTTTTTCATAAACAGTTTATGGGAGAATCAGGTAGTCCAGGGCTCAAGCAGTGGTTCCACACTACCATCAAAGACCCAGCCACATTCTATCTTTCCACTCCACCAACTTAGCAATTTGGATTGTTGTCTCGCGGTCTCAGAATGATTGCTCCAGCTCCAGACATCACATATGCTTTTAGAGCAGGAAGAAGCTGAGGAGGGCAGCACCAACTGAGTTTATAATCTTTTATCAGGGAAGCAAAAATTTTTCTGAAGGCCCTTACAGTAGAATACCCCTTCCATCTCATTGGCCATACTGGCTAATATCCTGCATTAAAAGAGGCTGTGATGGGGGGAACAGGATTTTTATGATTGACTTAGGCCAATCATCTCCCAATCTAGGACTGGGCACGTTGCTGCCAAATTGGGTTTCTGTTACCAAGGAAGAAGGCAAGGCGTATTTCAGCATCTCCTATAGCTAGGTAGTATGGAAGCTTAGTAAAGAGCAGAGACGCTGGCACCAGATCACCTGGGATTGAATTCCAGGTCATGTTTGACCCTAGCAGGTTACTAAATCTCCCTGTGCCTCATTTTCCTCATTTGTTGATGGGGATGATTATATTGGTGCTTACCTCATAGGGTTGCTGTGAGGATTAAATACTTGTAAATATGGTAATACCTGGTGTACACTAACCACTCAGTAAGTGATAGCTCTCAGTAGAAAGAGTAAACTATACATATGGTATAGGAGACTATATCTTATTTAAGTACTGTGGGCATATACAGTATTCCATATAAGTATATGTACTTAGAGATAGAGGCGATATTCAAAATAGTTAACAACCAGAACAGCACATCATCAGCTAATTAGAAGGGATGCTAGTGGAAGCTCAGAAGCAGTACCCTGAGGGACCCTTGCTGGGCCAGGAGTCACACTTTAGCTGCTAGATCAAGGGAGGTAGGGGGTGGGTGGGAGAGTAATAGACTTGGGGGTGGGGGTGGGGGGTCAGGAAAGGGATTGGGGTAGCAGGAGAGCTCAGGCAGCAGCTCTTTATCAACTAATACAAGAAAATACAAATATTTCAGTATTTTTACAACTAGTATGTCCATACCAGTATATGGACTAAACATGAGACTTGTATATGCTTTACCACAGTATACTATGTAGTGAGTGTGTGTGTGCGTGTGTATGCATTTATATATATATATATATATATAAAATGTATGTATGTGCACATATATATATATGAATTTTAGGTTGTATGAGTCTATTAATACAGAGAATAAGGTTGGTAACAGTCTCAACCACAAGTGGTCCTACCCAACCCCAGGGATTACTAGGTTCATTTAGGACGCTGTAGATCCTAGATGTTAAGATTGTGGGCTTTGGAGTCAGGTGATCCAGGCTCAAATCTCAGCTCAGAACTTATTAATTCTGTGACCTTGGGCAAGTTATAACCTTGTATAATGCAGATTGTGATTGCCTTCCGATCATGCATTCTTCATTCTCTTAATAATCATTTCGTTTGGGTATCTAACCTCTCTGCCACACACACACACACTGCAGTCCATGTGCTCTGGGGAAACCTACGCCAGCCCTGACTTCAGGGGAGGGTTCTGTGACTCTCAGGCCTAAGCTAGCAGAATTGTTTCATCCCACAGTCCCTGTTATTGGTTCAGGGTTGGGCTGCTGACCCAATTTAAGCCGTTAAGTAGGAAGAGGAGTTAGGCTGTGGCCTTCTGAGGAAAAAGCTTCTTTGCTGCCCTGGGGAAAGCTTCCAGAAGGAGTGTGGTTCCTTGGATTAAAGGAGTTAGCACACAGTCCTGGGCAGCAGGCAGCTTTCTTGCAGCCACTTGGAAGAATTAGCTGAGGATGAAGTGACCACATGGAAAGCAAAGAAGAGAATGAAGGAAACCAGGTAGGTGGCGATGCTGCTGAATCAAGATAACCTGCAATTCTGGCATACATCTGGATTTTCCAGTATCATAAGATAATAAATCCCTTTTACTGTTTAAGCTCATGTGAGTTAGGTTTTCTGTTGAGACCAAACACATGTTTGGTAATATAGTTCTGAGATTCGGCCCCCTGAATCTGTAAATTGAGGACAATAATAGTTTCTACTTTACAGAGTTGTTGTGAAGATTTAGTGAAATGACACATGTAAAACTCTTAGTATAGTATCTGGCACATAGTAATTGTTCAACTAACTTTCAGAAAACATTGAACGAATAATTAGGAAGTGTCCAGTGCAGGAAGAACTAGACGGTGAGAAACTGATGATAAACTGAGGATGTTAAATAATGAATAGTTGTTTTCAACTATCATTGAACCATTGTGATGTAATAATAATAATAGATTTCACTTAATGTGAGAAAACAGGATAATCCCTTTAAATGCTTTCTTCTATATTATCCTCAAACAGCTTTATGAGTTAGGTACAATTATTATCCCTATTTCATAGATGGGACCACTGAGGCATATGAGAAGAGTCAGGACTCCAATTCATGTTTACCTGACACTAGGAGTGATATTCAAAATACTTGCAAAGGCATAAACACTGACTAATTGGAACAAGGCACTGACCAGTAAGAATGGAGGCCATCCATAAATTACCAGTAAGGCAGTACCAGTGGGTGAAGACTGAACAGAAGACCTGTCTGACTTGAAGCCTTAGAGAAGCAGAACCATGAGGCCAGTCATAAGGCTCTTTCTTGTTCTAACATCTAGAAGAGCTAATGCATCCCATTTTCCACCATTTCCATCTTTATTTTCTTACCACCCACTGTGAATGCTGTATCCTTATCTCCAAACAGATACCAAACTCATATACCCCTTCCTGACTGGCTCTGTATTTTTACTACAGCACAAATAAGAAATAAGGTTGAGCTGGAGTGTTTGCTTGAACATGGTAAGATGATCTGGCTTCAGCTCATCTCTTTTATGGCTTCTGGAACCCTCTCCCCCTTTCCCACATGTTTCAACCACAAAGGCCTCTGTTCTGCTCCAGGACATAACAAACTTCTACCTTAGAGCTGCTTGTCCTGCCAGTCTGGGCTCAAGTGCCAGCCACTGGCTAGGCCTTTTTTGAGCACCATGCTCAAGTAGCCTTTACCCTAAACCTCTACTCTCTTTCTTAGATCCTTGGTTATTTTCCATAAGCACTAAGCAATCTGTAACTAACGTGGTTATGTACGTATTTGGTTCCTTGTTCATTGCCTACCTCCTCAACTAGACCGTAAGCTCTAAGAGGACAGAAAGCATGTTTTTCTTCTTCAAAGCTCTACTCAAGAGCTGTGTGCCTGGCACATAAATAAGTGATAAATACTGTGTGTTAAATGACTAACCCTGAAAGAATGAAGTTTAAGCTTTGTACTAAACTGTATGTTAGGCAAAGCAAAATTTAATTTGGACCAAGTTACAGGTTGTATATTAACGAAACTCTTAACCTTATAGAAATTATTAAAAGCTCAGCACAGGCTAGTTAAATGTTAACCTGTAAACACACAGTTCTTTGCCTTTTTCACATGGGTTTTCACAAATGGGTGGCCTTGTGTGAGAAGCAGTTTCAGAGCTCCCTTCGAAACTGCCTGACGCATAATACAAAGAAGGCAGATTCTCCTGTTTTCACAATGTGTAATTCATGCTCATTCATTATTCGGTAGCTTGGGAGCAGGTGCTGAATAGAACATATCAACCTAATACCCTCATTACTGCACTGCCGTTTTGTTTTTGAGACTCAAGTGGCTTTCTGCTACGGGAGTCAAAAAAAGAGAATATTTGCAAGGACTTGTGATCTACTGAAGAGAAGATTTATCAAAACAAAAGGAAGGGCATTTTCTTAACCACTCCACTGAAAATGGTAGCCTGAAACCAAAATCTGTTATCCCACTGCAATAAACAGAAAGTATTATCAACACACTGAAAGGAAGAAAGCCAGCATCAAGTGGAACATGCACAATATAAGTAATCAGATAATCTATAATTATTTTTAGACTTTCAATTTTTGTCATACTAGACCTGCTGCTTTGGTAAACTGGAAAAGATTTAGCTTCCCTTGGAGATATTTAAAAGCAAAACAAAACACCTTGGACCAGTGAAACATTATAAAAAAGCCACAGATATCTAAAATATGTCACCAAGTCTGAAATACACAAGTAAGCAAAGATAGTTTCTGGGCATCATAAAATAGGTTACCATATACTAAAGCTAATGGATTTGACTTATTGAATATTCTCTTGGGTTACCACAATTTTACAAACAATTCTAACAAGTTTTGATATCTGGTCTCCCATCCCGCAGTATATTTGAAGCAGCATATCAGGAGTGAAGACAAGCTGTTCTGAGTAGCACGTGCTAGCAAAGTGGAGATTGAAATCTCAGCAGCTCAGAAAACTATAAAAACATGCTGTATTATTTTGCTAGGGCTGCTGTAACAAAGTACCACAGGCTTTACAAAAAACAGTATATTGCCTCACAGTTCTGGAGGCTAGAAGTCCAAAATCAAGGTGTCAGTAGGGTCCTGCTCCCTCCGAAACCTGTAGATGACGATCCTTCCTTGCTTCTTCCTAGCTTTTTTTGGTTTGCTGGCAATCTCTGGCCTTCCTTGGCTTACAGACACATCACTCAGTCCTCTCTCATGTGGACTTCTCCCTGTGTCTCTTCACATCATCTTCCCTCTCTGTATGTCTATCTCTGTGTCCAAATTCCCTCTTTTGATAAGGACACCAGTTACATCAGATTAGCACTCACCCTAACGAACTCATTTTTCCTTGATTACCTCTGTAAAGACCCTATTTCCTAATATGGTCACATTCTGAGATACTAGGGGTTAGGACTTCAACATATCATTTTGGGGGAGACACAATTTACCCCACAACACATATCAACTAAAAATATGTATCTGAATTAATGTTTGTTGCTATTGGGTAAACAGCACTAAATAGCTCACCTGATCTTGAGGATGTCTGTTATGTTTATAAGAGTGAATCTAAGGGAGCCTATATTAAGAGCAGGATCTATGAATCAGATAATCCTACTTTCGAATCTGGCCTTAGTATACTAACTGTAGGATACTGGGCAAGTTAAGTAACCCTGTCATAATATTGTTAACTATCAAATTAGGTAGTATGTACAAAATGCTTATTAGCACAGTCTCTAGTTATTGGTATATGCACAATAAATGACAGCTCTTCTTAAGTCATTAAGAAAATGATATATGTACTTTGTTATATAAATTAAATAGTTAAAAAATGTTGGTGAGCAGATAGGAGTAAACACCATCAGGAATTAGAAAAACATCTCTCTAGATGACTCATTCCCCCAGGCTTCAGAAAGCTGAGTGTCACTGTGTGAGCAAGTTCATTCATCAGGAGCTCATGTGTCACTCAATGATCATTGACTAAAATGATTAGCTGCAGAAAGACCTTATTTTTTCCTATGATTTATCATCTCAGGAAAATAAAATGTGACTTCCAAAACACTACAGTGTCTGTGAGTCAGACAAAAGGTGAAATCTGAGCCAAGAATGCCTCTGCCTATAACAAACTAAAGACCTGGGTTAAAACACATAATTTCGGTTCCCAACTGAATTGCAAATAAGACCCTGATTAGTAAATGTGCTAATAGCTGTTTATCACACCTCACTGTCATGTGCTTTTTAGACATGCAGTCTTCTAGGGGAGAAATAGGTGTGTGGTAGAGAGCAGAGAAACAATGAGATCAAACTTTGAAGAGTATCCTACCAGGGCTGAGAGGAAATCAGCCTAGACTCTTAGGTATGAAAGAACCATTCCTGATAATTTCGTCAAACCTCCTCACCTCTTCACTACAGGGAAATTTGGGACTATGTTTAAGGATATAGAGGAAATTGGTGTCAGTCTAGGGAAGCACAACTTCTTTAGAGGAAGTATAGTGGACAGACTTTATGGCGACCCCCATAATCCCCACCTCCTGGTGTTCATGTCTTATATAATCCCCAGCCCCTGAGTGTGGGCTGATTGTATGGTTTGCTTCTAACCAACAATATATGGCAAAAGTGATGGGATGTCACTTTTATGTTATGTTATATAATGTTATTCAATGACATATACTCTGTCTTGCTAGCTGACTCACTCTAGAGCCTTGCTGTCCTCACTGAATTTAAAGAAACAAGCTACCAAGAGTCCAATATCCACAAGGAAATGAGTTCTGCCAACATCCTGACTGAATTGGACCCTTGCCCGGTCCAGCCTCCAGAAGAGAACCCAGTTCTGGCCGACACCTTGATTGCAGCCTTGCAGAGAACCCAGCTAAGATGTACCCAGACTCCTGACCCAAAGAAACTATGAGAAAATCAATGTGTGTTAAGTCACAATGTTTGTGGAAATTTGTTGCACAGAATAAAAAGCTAATACAGCATGGAGGAAAGGCAGCACAGGCTCCACACGCCGTGGACACACAGTAGGAATGCGTGGAATAAATCAAAATGTTCCTGAAGACAACATCACCCACAGCAACCTTGACCTTCTACGTTCACCCAAGGGTCACATGTATACACTGTCCTCATTCATTTGTCTAGTCATTGATTTATTTATCCAACACTCTGGATTAGACTATATGCTGGGGATCAGAATACAAGAGAGGTGTAGTCTCTGCTCATGAGGGCTTAAGTTTAGGAGGGAGAGACAGCGTTTTGTAAAGAATATTGTGATCTGGGGGCTACAATTAGAAGTATGATCATGACCATGGTGAAGATGCAGCTGAGTGTGAGTGATATGTGTGTGTGTGTGTGTGTGTGTGTGTGCATAGCTCAGGATACACACTTAACTGCTTATGTTCTTTATAGTGCATGCCACAGAACTTAAACACCTTTCTTATATGAGTGTTGAAGTGTTTACTTGACTCCTTTTCATGCTGTAATACTATCAACTCTGGATGACAGGGAAGGTCTGTCCTTTCACCGTTGGAGGTCAACACTGAGAACATTGTCTGGCAAACAGGTGCTCAAGAAAGAGTTTTTGAATGAGTATTTATGATAGAAGCATTATTCCTGTTTTTTTCTTCACTATCAAGATGCTGATTTCTAGCAGAATGATAGAAACTTCTCACAAGTAGCCACTTCAGGCCAAGAGGGGATGTGGAAAACTAATTCCTATGTGTATCTTAGGGAGGCTCTGAGATGAACCTGGGCATCAGTTATTGTTTCCTATGATTACAGAAAGGAAGACAAAGGTGATGAACAAAAATACCATCCTGTCTTTTTTTTGACAATCAAAAATTTTCTTTTATTCCTATTTCAACGTATCTATAGTCAATTGGAAATGAAATTTTTGCAACTTTCTCTGTTGTACTGCAATTATTTACACAAATTGCCTAATTAGATTTCTATCTTATTCCTATAGGAATTTAGAAAGCAGTGAGTTATGACTTCATTAGAGTAGGGTAATTCTTGGGGAGAAAAACAATGAAACATCCACTCAAATGTATTTTAATCCAAGACGACTTGCTATTTGACTGTCCCATACAATTCATCTCATTAGCTTAAATTCGTAATTGAGTCTTCCTTAACATCTGACAAGGGAGTGAACACAAATTTGCTTTTGGACTGTAATAATGACTTTCCATCACATTATTTACTGGAGAAACAGTGGCAATCAACAAATCAAATAGTACTATACCCATAGGAAGGATTGTAATGAGTTTCATTTTCCGTATTTTTTAAAATAAAAGCAAATAATCACGGTGTCCATATTTTAAAATCTTCATTCACTGATTTAACGTAAGTAAAGGGGAATGTAGAAACTGGCTATAATTTGGAACTGAAGCTGATTTGCAAGCTGTACTCACAGAAAAATGTTTGACTTCTTTACCAATAAGAAAATTGTCTAATTGTACAACTCAAAATTAATAGTTATTGTGCAATCTGTGTCTTTCGCAACAACTATAGAAAAGAAAGATTTTAATATAGTGGAAAATTACCTAAATATTCTACATATTTAGGAAACTACAAAAAAAATTTGTCTGTGGATTTAAAAAAAAACACAAACAAAATAAAGCAAAACCTTATTTATGTCTCACTTGGAATTTATGGCAGAAACAGGATGTAGGGTGTTTAAAAAAATAACTAAGCTTGACACTGCTGGCAGGAAAGTCAATGTGAACAAAAAATTAAAAACAGAGCCCATTCTGTGTTACCGCAGGGAGACAAACGAATACTTTCATTCAGAGTACAGCCCCCCTTACATGGATGAGAGTCTCCTTTCTGCTTTGGTTATTAAAATCCTTTTTAAACCCTCTGAGCTCTCAAGAAACTTTGTTTTGTTATCCTAAACCATGTTCTTCTCTGAAGTACTTCAGTCCTTCTCACACAATTTTAGCTTCCAGTTTTAGGCTCTTATCTCTTTGTTCCATATGTATCGTCTTCGCCTGTGGGGCCAGACTATGGGAACCTGAAGGCAAGTGGCCGGGCCTCATCTCGTACCATGTCTTTCTCAGGGCTGCAACCTTCCTGAACACCAGCAGCATGGAGAGTGGCTAAGAGCTCTACATTTCCTTCAAGTGATGCCTCCCCTACCCGTTAGCCATGCGACCTTGGGCAAGTTACTTAATCTTTCTGAAGCAGAGTTTCATCGGCTGTAAAATGGGAACAATAACACCATCAACCTCCTGGAGTTGTGAAATAATTCACAAGTGCTTAGCAGAATGCCTGGTGCCCAGGAAGCCCTCAGTAAATGGCAGCCTACCGCCGCTCCTGCTCCAGCACACATATTTGCTGACTGCTACGAATAATTTAAAATCTACCATGTCCAGAGACAAAATGTTGTTTTCAATCTGAAATGAGGAAGTCACATTTTTTTTTTTTTCCTGAAGAAGATTCACCCTGAGCTAACATCTGTGTCCACCTTCCTCTATTTTGCATGTGGGTCGGTGCCACATCATAGCTTGATGATGATGTAGGTCTGTGCCCAGGAGCTGAATCCATCAACCCTGGGCCACCAAGGCAGAGCGTGCCAAACTCCCCGACTACACCACCAGGCCGGCCCCCCCAGTCTTCCTCTTTTTGCTTGAGGAAGGTTTACCCTGAGCTAACATCTGCGCCAATCTTCCTCTATTTTGTACATGGGTCGTCGGCACAGCATGGCCACTGACGAGTGGTGTAGGTCTGCACCAGGATCCAAACCCACAAACCCGGGCCACTGAAGCAGAGTGTGCTGAACTTCACCACTAGGCCACGGGGCCGATCCCAGACGTCACATTTTAAATCTTGCAGTTTTACGCAGATGGTCTTTCCTTGTCTGGGGAATCTACTGGATTTTGTTGATTCTTTTTTTTTTTATTCACACTTTAATATCTTGGAACTTGGGACGTGTCTTACAATCCAATCTTCTAAGTAGCTGAAAGATGTTTTGTTTTGTTATCTTAGATTCAAATACAGCATGAACTTTGCTGATTCTTTTGAAGAAAGAAATTTTAGAAAGAGAAGTACAGCACTCAGAAGCCTCCATCTCTTCTATGTTGCTCTTCATGCTTTTAACGCTGCCCCAGAAAGCCCAGCCTCAGAGTGCCACCATCAGTATCCTTTAAATGCCTTAGGCAAAGGGACACTGCTTGTTTTACCAAGTACATGTTTTTTAAGCCATCTGACATCATTACAAATTGACATCACTTCAAATTGGTATCTGGTACTCTGAAGGCAGAAAGTCCTGATTATTAGAGCTTTCGCACAATTAAAACGCCTATTTGGTCACTACTGACTTGAAAAGCCTTAACGATGTTGATATATGTCCCGATTTTTCCAGAACATTTATGAGTTTTGCCTGTTGTCCCAGCACAATTATTAATAGCAACTCCTTTCATTCTCAGGAGTACCCTGGTTTGGACGATAAATTATGTGATTACCCAATGTGAAGACCAAGGTAGGTCTGAAATTTATGGCTTTAATGCCCTATATTTTAATTTTGTCTTTGTTATTTGTAAACCTAGGCTTCTAGTCAACCAGTCATTCATGTGGTTCAGGCAGTGTTTTTTCCTTCACGTTTTTGCCTCACATTGGTTACACAATGAAAAAGAAAACACACATGGCCCTAACTCATGGAGTTTACAATTTAGTAGAGCAGACAGACATTAATTAAGTAATTACAAACCAAAAATGTCCCAGATCCTCAGGAGAGGTACAAGATGCTATGATGGCCGATAAATTATAACCCATGGGGAGGTGGGATGGGGCATATGGGCAACAGAAACACACCTGAATTGTTTTTTGACCCCAAGAGGATGTTATCTCATTTTAACACAGTGTTCAAAGTGTCCTTGTGTTTGCCTGCCATGGTGAGGACACATTTCAGTACAAAGAGGCCCTTGTGAGGACAGGTACTAAATAATATTTGTGAGTGTGTAAAGGGCAAGGAGCAGAAAGTTAGCCCTTGGTTTCTTATTTGAGTGGCAAAACCACGAGGGAGCAATGAAGAGTGGGGGAGAGAAGTACAGAACAACGATATTTGGTATTAGTCCCTTGAGAGTAAAGTTGTACCAAGTTTTCTGTTTGTTTTGCTGTTTTTGTTTTTTTCCCCTGAATTCCTTTTGGAACACAGTTCTAAGTACATGGCAAAAATGCTCAGAGAATCTTGACTTGTGATGATGGAGGAGAAAATGAAGCCCAGAAAAAGAAGGCACAGAACCCAGATTAAAATAGAGAAAGGAGAGTTAAAAGGCGCTCTTAGGCCAGGCTGGCTTCTCATAGTACCTGTCTCCTTTCTGAGATCTACAGTGTCAGCAGCCAATGCAGACTGTGGGTTGGCAATTTTGGGGAAGACGAGGGAGCATGTAGGCTCTGAGAGGGACGCCATGGACTACAAATATGAAAAGTTTCTCCTCAGAAAGAACTGAGGAGGACCAGTAAGCCAGTGTGGGAGGAAGACGGCTTGCGAACAGGTTCCTAGTTATTGACAAAACACCAGGTATGTAAATTTACTTCTGGGATCCCACATGATTAACTGGTTTGCTTTCCATTTATCTGTTGCCCAAAGAGCACATTTCCAATACAAATAGGCCCTTCCAAAGACAGGAAATTAAATAATAATTATGTAAGCGCACAGGGCCAAGGCCAGAAAAAATTTAAAAAGGATTGGTCCACGGTGCCTGCACAGAGAATCTACCAATTATGATGCTACATCTTCATCCACAGGCTCTGCACTAATCCAGATAAATGTCAACTAATGGTGGGCAAATATTTTATCTAGCCAAATTTTTACCTAAATGAGACATAACTATACTTAAAAACTCAGAAAACTCTTCAAAGATTAGAGATGACAGTGGCAGAGTCACGTGTTTATTTTTCATTTAATGATGTGTGATTAATTAATGCATATATTTCACACGCGTAATTAATGCAAGTTGGTATAGTAGACAGAACTCTGGCTTTAGGGTCAGAGAGATCTAGGTTTAAATCCTGGCAATGCCATTTGTCAGCCGCTTGTTCTTGGCAACTCTTTGAGCCACACTTTCCTCATCTGTAGAATGGGGATACTATAATGAAATGTGGGGTCCTCCCTGAGTTTTGAGAATTTAATAAGATAACATATGAAAGTACTTAGCAGGCCTGGCACATAGTAAGCTGTCAGTAATCAGTAGCTGCTTTGATGGTGTTTTGGTTCAAAATTCTTATAAATAACCTGGATGATAATTTAATGCCTCTAAATCACAGTTTTCTCATATTTAATACTGGTGTAACTATACCCGCTCTGATCGCTTATCACAAATTATTATAGAGATCAAGGGAGATATTACATAGGGAATCGCCATTAAAACTACCAATTTCTTTACAAACGTAAAGTATTATCCTTTTCTCTCTATTATCTGTTTGGGTTTATAGCTACTTGAGTTATTTGTTTGTCTTTATTTAACAAAAATGCCCAAGTGAAGGAGATACACTGCTTTTGCTGACTTCTACTTGCAGCACACACATTCTAGGGACTCAGTATACAGTGGATGACAGGCAGATGTTAGGACTCAAATGTTCTCTGCAAAGAATTTTCTTCCTTCTCATTCTATTTCTTTCCTTCCATGTTCTATTTCAATTCATTCATTTAATACTTATTAAGTAACTATATGTCACCTTTTCTCCTTTTTGTCTAGGCTAGTCATAAAACAGCACCAATATTCAGTGCTTCTGCTCTTGTTGTTTGCTAACGTTGACCTTGGGCAAATTAAGCTCAATGTGCTCAGTTGTTTTTTTAATCTGCAAAATGGGGACAATAAACCTACTTCAAGGAACTGTTGTAAGAATTAAGTGAGGATTAAATGTCATGTTCAACAAGGACTTGTTGAATGAGGCTGACTGTGAATTCTCTCCTGTGCATTCAGCCCAAGGCTGTCCCCTTGAACTTAACTGACCTGTGAATGATGCGCTGGCTCTGCAGGTAGTCCAGGGCCATGGCCAGCTCACAGATGAAGAGCTTCACGGTGTCTTCCTGGAAGCGGACGTTCTGCTGCAGGTGATAACGCAGGTCCCCACCCAGCAGAAGGTCTACCACCATGAACATGTCTTCCTCGTCTTGGAAGGAGTACCTGCAATAGAATTAGAAGAGAAAATGTATTAAATACATCTACACACTAAAGCCTCCCAGAGACAAATGACAGCTTACAACCAGAGCAGAGTGTTCTTGAGCTAAAAGTTCAGGCTTTGGGAGTACCTGGTCTATCACTAGCTCTATGACTCTAGGCCCTCAGTTTCCACATGTGTAAAATGGGAATAATAAGATTATCTACTGCATTTGATCATAGTAAAGAATAAATATAAGTATAATATTTAACATCATGCCTGGCATATGGCAAGCGTTCATTAACTGTTAGCTTACAAAACTATAAAGCCCAGGAAATAAAGAAAGCCCCACTTATTCTCATATCATTAATGATCATATCCTAACCACACTGTTGCAGGAGGTCCATGAAAATACGAATTATGAGGCCTCCTTGAAACATTCTCATGCCCAATTTTCCACACTAACGACTTCATTGCCCAGCAACATTCTGACAAATCATGTACCACACTAATGATAAGAAACAGATATAAAAAGGGCAATAAGGAAGTAAGGGCACAGTACAAGGAAGTCATTCGCTCAGTCTTTGGGATGGGGAGGTAAGAGAAAGCTCCTCAACAGAGGTGAAGCCCAGGCGAAATTTTGAAATATGGTGACAGTAATAATAACTACAAAATAAAGCTAGTGTCTCTGATGCTTCTGTGGAGTGACTTCTCTGGGGCAGGCTCTGAAGTAACGAGGGCTACCACTTCACCCCACCATGCTGCTCTTATGCCCCCATTTCACAAATGAGGAAATCGAGGCCCAGTGAAGTTTAAGTAACTTGCGCAAGGTCAAACCCCTAATAAATGGTGGAGATGCAGTGTTCTCCAGGTGCAAAAGTAAGTTTTGAGCGAGAAAAACAGCACGTATTAAACACAGACACGGGAAAGAACATAGTCACAGACTATAGACTATAGTCACAGGACACCGATATAGGGAAGGAAAATCGTTTGGATTTGCTGGAACAACAGGTATGAGGGGGCAGCTTGAGCCTGGAGAGGAAAGGAGAGGGCAGATCCCAGGACAGGTGTTGGTTCACAAGTCTGTAGCCGCTGGGAGACACTGAAGGGTTTTAAGCAGGATGTACGATCAGACATGGGCTTCACACTTGAAGGAACATGGGGTGGAGGGTTCGGAAGAGGAAATGAGCCACAGGAGAGCAGAACTTGCCTCTGCTGTTTGCAAAAAGCCTCCTGGAAAAATGCATTCCTACTGCTATGACTTGTTTTGTTTCCCTCAGAGCACAAGCATGATTTCCAGTCACAATAAAGCTCTCTGTATCAACACTGTTTTGACCTGTTTCTTTTGACATAATGTCACTGAGATCCCATTTTAAAGTTTTATTTGAATCAAAGTATTAAGTGCTTGCAAGCAGTGCCCTGGGATGCAAACCAATTCCTAGTGACAAATTCTTTGCTTAGGAAATAAATGCAGAATATCAATGAGAACTGTACTTAGTACATTTTCTTCTTTCTAATGATCATTGTGCTAAAGGAGAAGGAGGGAACTTGCAAATAAAAAGAAAGAAATTCAGTGAAGCATTAATCTGAGGTGGTAACATTCTAATGAAGATTAACAGTCTCCGATGCTTACTTGTTCAATAAATAAAATTTCGTTTACCATTAAAAACTGATTCATACAGAAGATGGCAGAAATTAAGCTCTTCGGGGGAATTTAGACAGAAACACAGGAAGTGCTTTGTAAAAATCTGAGAAACGTACCCTTGGTATTGTCTTTCAGGAAGTGATATTCCTCACCTCGATGCAATGACTGGCTGATCATCTCCACCATAGGTTTAATGGGCACCAGGAAAGCTGCTGGATCTGGGCTATTTGATTCACAATCTTTCTAACTGCACCACTACAAATTATATTCATTGTGTTTTACAGGTCTTTCAGCAAGCAACAAAGTGCTAATGAATATGTAATCATGCCTGGGACCTGCTGCCCCTTAGGCGGCTCTCAGGTAATATAACAGAAATGATGATAGCTCCTGGGATGTGAGAAAGGACTTTTGGGATGGCTGACAAATGGGGTAGGAATGGTGAGGCGGGTGAGGACTGGGTACCAAAGGAAGGGAAAAGAGAGTGAACTACAGACATAGCTAGATGCCAATGGAAACAACCTATGCAGATTGGGTTAGCGTGCAGAGCAGCTGTTGACTGCACTCAGCTCCCCACTGGAAGGTAGAGGTCAGAAACCAGAGGACTCCTCTCCCATTATCCATTGAACTCCAAGAGGAGACAATGGTTTTATTAAATTCACCCTGAATGAATAAACATTTCTACTGGGACTTGGGTTAAGCTATTTTTATTCAAAGAACAGACTGATACAGGTGCCACTCATGGCAAGGAAACAACAGTGCTCGACCATGCAGGGGATTATTAATCAAAGAAAGAAGCCCAGACAAGAGGCAACATGCTTCCCTTGCCCAGTATGAATATAAATTTGTTTAATCACGGAGCCAGGTTTGGCTAAAAATCATCTTTCTCCTTCAGCACATCAGATTTGAAGCGCTCTATTGCAAATCTTAAACGGTCAGAGGGAGAGAAGATAAATATATTATTTTCCAGAAATGTATCCAGTAAAATATGCGGGCATAATACAGTTTGGTGATAACTAGGATATGCAAGTTCATATCATAATCTGATTTTGTTTAATAAAAGAGTAAGGACTTTCTTATACCTTGGTCATGTATCACATAGATAAGTGCATTT
Source organism: Ceratotherium simum simum (assembly GCF_057802395.1). Taxonomy (NCBI): domain Eukaryota; kingdom Metazoa; phylum Chordata; class Mammalia; order Perissodactyla; family Rhinocerotidae; genus Ceratotherium; species Ceratotherium simum. The sequence goes on from NC_141903.1 coordinate 29,806,385, forward strand.
CCATAACTTCTTTTTGGTATGTTGTATCATGACATTTATTTCTTAGTTGATAGCCTCAAAGTTAATAAGTCTGGTCCCAGTGTGTGTGAAATGCATTGCAAAGTGTGCTCAGTAAGAGAGGAGATAGGTAACAAAAGACCACCACCTACTCCACCCAACTCCATCGTGTTGTGACTCAGACCATTGCAATCGGCTATTCATAGCTCTCTCTATAGAATCTTAGACCTCTCCAATCCATTCTACACACCACAGTTATATTTTTAAAATGTGAGTCTTATGCTATCCAGCCTTGTAAAACCCTTCACCTCTTTCCATGGTCTACAAGACCCTATATGGTCTGGTCCTGTTTACTTTTCCAGACTTATTCTGAAGATCTTTCCCTTCCATTCCTCACCTAGTAGTTCGTGCCCCTCCAGCCTTAGAAGCCTGTGATGTGGTGGGACCTGTACCCACATGGACTCACAGCGCTGTCCACACCTGGTTACTTTCTATTCATCTTTCAGTCTCTGTCACTTGTCACAGAGACATTTCTAACACTCCATATTAAATCAGGTCCCCTGTTATATACAACGCCATATTCTTGTTCGCAGAACTTACCCTAATTTGAAAATACTTTCCCATGTGCTTTTGGCTTAATTGCTTTTATTCTCACTATGCCATCAGGATGCTTGCCTGCTTTTACTCATCCTTGACTCCTCAGTACCTGCACACTGCGTGAAATGTAGATTCTACAAGTAGTTGTAGAAAAAATAATGTCAACAAATGAACGAAAGAAAGGAAGGAGAAAAGCAAGATTAAAACACAAGTTTTGGGTGGGTCTGATATGCATTCCCTAGGTTCTATTTTTAGAAATTACCACAGTTACCAAATAAGTTTAAAGAAGTCACTCATGCTTGAAGCTGTCTCGTGGAGGCCATCTTGAGATAACTCTGAATCTGAGTGTTGGAAGAGATCTAAAATATTTTCCAACATACTGTTTTTCAAATTGTGGCTCATAACCCGTTACCGGGTTGTGAAATCAGTTTGGTTGGTTCTGACAAGCACTTTTTTTGGAGAAATAAAATAGATTGAATAACATAGAATAAGTTCTATTAACACGTAAGGCTAAACATTGTTTATGAAACTTCTGTTTTGGTGAATATAATGTGTGTCTCTGTGAGTATATCTACAGGGTTGTGATAAAAAATATTTTTCTTCCTGTGGGTTGCAGTCAAAAAAGCTTGAAAACCATGATACTAAGAGAACCTGCTGCCTACTGCAGAATTATTTTGCCAGATCCTCATTCAGACTCCACCTGAGCAAGGGTCAGTTCCGATATCTCCATCTAGCAAAGCAAGGGAAATGCATGACTGATATTAGTTATCGCTTCTAAAAGCTCTCAGGTTTTGGAGAAAAAGACATTGATTGATTCATCAAAGATGGAATCAATTAAAAACACACTTAAGGACAATACAAGTGGAAAATGCATAGGCTTCAGACAGACCCGGGTTCAATTACCACATGTGAATTTGGAGTTAGTCCCTTAAAGGAAACTGAAACTCAGAGAGGACATCTGTACATTGGGAATAATTTTATGCATCATGTGGCAAAGAGTAAATTAGATATAATGTTTGTAAAGTAATTAGCCCAAAGCATGGCACATGGAATAGTGGTAAAGAACTTGGCCCTGGAGCCAGACTGCTTATTTTCAAATCCTAGCTCTGCCCTTTAATGTCTTTATAACTGGAGCCAGTTACATAGCCCTCAGTATCCCCATCTATAATGGTACATACCTCATAGGGCTGTTGGGAAGATTAAGTGAGTTAATACATACGAAGTGCTTAAAACAGTGCCTGGAAGATAGCAAGTAATGGGTGTTAGCTATTATTATAACTACCTTTCTTCTTCCACCCATGAATGTAATACACCTCTGGTATTAAGCAGATTAATTTGTTTTATGCAGTTATTTCCTATTATATTATATGAAGTAACTATATGGAGATATTTATTGTCAATGGTATAATCAACATGGTTCCCATTAATTGAGCTCTTACCATGTGTCAGACACCATGCTAGGTACTTTGTGTATATAATTTATTTAATTGTGACTACAAACCTATGAGGTAAACAATATCATTATCACCATTTTTACTGATCATAAAAATTCAGATTTAGTCCTCAAAAAAATTAGCAAACCAAATCCATCAACATATTCAAAAAATTATACACCATGACCAAATGGGATTAACATCTGAAAATCAATTAATATAATAGATCATATTAATAGAATAAAAAGACAAAACATATGATATCTCAATAGCACAAGAAAAGCATTTGACAAAATACAACACTCATTAATGATAAAAACTCTTACAAAGGGCATCTGCGATAAAACCTACAGGGAACATCATCCTTAGTGGGGAAAGACTGAATGCTTTCCCTGTAAGATCAGAAACAAGGCAAGAACATCTGCTCTCACTTCTTTCTACTGGAGGTTCTAGCCGGTGTAATTAGCAAAAAAAATAAATAAAAGACATCCATATCGGAAAGGAAGTAAAACTGCCTTTAATCACAGACGACATGATTCTGCATATAGAAAATCAAATGGCAACCACAAAAAACTATAAGAACTAATAAACAAGATAGCAAGGTTGCTGGATACAAGGTCAATAAACAAAAATCAGTTGTATTTTTCTATACAAGCAATGAACAATATGAAAATGAAATTAAGAATACAATTGCATTTACAAAAGTTTCAAAAAGAATAAAATCTTAGGAATAAATTTAGCAAAGAAGCACAAGACTTGTAAACAGAAAATTACATCCTTACTGAGGCTCAGTTCATAAGGCCTATTCTTCTGCCAGTGGGAACATAGTCAAGTTGGATCATAGGTTATTTAGAAATGACTTAGTAGGTTTTGATAGCTTTATGACTTTCTGATGTGAAAAGATATTCCTGGCTATCTTGTACATTTCCTCCTCCAGACTATCCAGGTGACAGAAGTGTGCACTGCAATTGGGTTGTCATTGTTCCTAGGTTTTTTCAGTGGACAGAGATAGAAACAGATACGGATATTTGATATAGGTAAAGGTATAATATACATGTGTATACACGAATGTAATCTAAGATAAACACATCATAAGTTCATAATGATACTCAACCTGTTACCTACTGAAGGACATTCAGATTGTTTCCAGTCTTTTGCTATTACTGATAGTGTAACAGTGAAAAACTTCATGCATATGTCTTTTTATATTCTGGCCAGTCTAACTTTGGCATAGATTCTTAGAAGTGGGTTTGCTAAGATAATGGTTTGTTAAAACAAAAGGTAAAGGCATATGTAATTCTTGCTCAATATTGTGAAATTTATCTCCATAAAGGGTGCATCATTTTGCATTCCCACCAGTAATACATGAGAACGCCTAATTCCCCACATCCTCTCTCTAGAGTACGTTGTCAAATTTTCACAAGGTTTTTTTTTTTTTTTTTTTGCAGGGAAAGATTTGCCCTGAGCTAACACCTGTTGCCAATCTTCTTCTTTTTTTTCTTTTCCTCCCAAAAGCCCCAGTGCATGGTTGTATATCCTAGTTGTTAAGTCCTTCTACTTCTTCTATGTGAGCCACTGCCACAGCATGGCTACTGACAGACGATTGGTGTGGTCCTGCGACCGGGAAATGAATCTGGACCGCTGAAGCGGAGTGCCGAACTTTAACCACTAGGCCGTCAGGGCTGGCTCTCCAGAAGCTGTTAACTTCAGAAAAACCCAGCAGTAGAACAAGAAGATCTGAAACTTATAGCGTACTTTTTCTCTGTCTCGTAAGTAGAATTCTCCAAGGAAAAAACACACCTTAAATGCCCTCATCAAAACACACATAAATGACCTCATCTACTCTTGTGTATCTTGCATGTGTATCCAAGTTAAACACCCATATATCTAAAATTCATAAACATGGATTATTTAGAGTTTATGTAGATCTCTTTGGCAGTGGGTAGAATAGATTTGAGGGAACTATCATGTAATAGTTACAGTAAATGTTCATTAAAACTTCCTTTTTAGGCAGAAGAATCTTTTGTGTACATCTCAGGAGATGTAAGAACTCTTGGTCTGAGTTCATCCCCCCTCTACTTTAGTCTTTCCTGACTTCTTCTTGCCAAACATAAACTACATGTTACCCATCTGTGTTTCCCTTTCTGCACTTTCACAACATCCAGCCGTTTCCCTATTATAGAGTACTCCAGAAACCCAGCTATATAGATGGTTGCATTGTATTATATTGTATCATGACCATTAATATTTTTTGCCTGAATTCCTCATCTGACTGAACAATTTGAGAGATGTGTGCTTCACTCATCTCTGTATTCATCAGCAACCCCTCATGTAGAGCTTGGTACATAATGAACACTTGTTTAATCAATGGCAATTTTACAAATATTTATTGCATATTTATTTACTTGTGCAAGGTGCTGAGGCTAAAGGAGTAAACCAAGGAACACGGTTTTCCTCTTCTTAAAGCTAATCATCTATAAATGATAAATATTTATACAAACAAATGTGTAGGTATAAAATGTGGTAAGGGCTGTGAAAGAAAACTGCAAAATACTGTGATAGAGATGAACAGAAGGATCTCATTTTGATTGTAGGGTGTCATGAAAGCCTCAGAGAAAGTAATACCTATACTTGCCTGATTCCAACCATAAACTATTGCCTCAAATTAAATGAACAAAAATCCACAATTTATACAAGGAAAAAGATCGTGGATGATTTTTTAAAATCACACATAACAGGTTGTAGGTTATTTTCCTGATGTTCTGAGGTAGTGACTGATTTTCCTCCAGCTCTGACCTTTATCTGGACAGAGCTTTGAATGTTCTTTTGTGATCTGTCAGCTCATCTGTACTGGCTCTGGAGATGTTATTTACGAAGATTCTCTGGGGAAGATTTGGCTATTATTATTTTCTACAGAATCTCTTGAGATGGTTACCTCAGAGAATAATAGAGCCAGAAAACAGACCAAGGGGAAGAATAACATCTCGCTGCCCATATAAAAGAAAAAGCCAAGACACAAGCTCAGAGGATAATGAGGAAGAATTAAATCAGACTGTTACCCACAGCGGTCATCAGAGGTCCAGAAAAAAATGTTACAAGTTAACACTTTCCGTGCTTCCTGAGAATCCCAGACTGATTGCAGGGAGACAATCTAAGTGGGATGAGTTTGGGTCATTGATGGGATCCCAAATGGCCACCTGTGATTCAGAGTGGCTGGGCAGGCCCTGACTGGGCTAGGAGAGGTGCCAGATGTGCTGAGTCATGCATTTTAATTGGCCACCTCTGCAGAGTGGATGAAATGAAGAGATGAAAAGTTTATCTGGCACAGGGCATTGTCTACCCCTCTGCCTCTCTAGCCAGAAAGGCTATTTATTTCCTTACTGACCAAGCTGCCTCAGTCTCAGAATTCCAGGGCAGGGAGAGGACTTCCCAGCACTGCTCCCCGATACAGAGATTCTCACTTTGCCTTTTATGCCCTCTTTCTAGCCTCTCCATTTTTAATGCCTCCCACTTCCCTTTACCTGACCAGTGTTTACAGTCAAACTAGACCAACTGCGCCTTCAGAAATGTTGTCATCTCTCCTGCTCTGCTCTCATCTCATGGGGCTTTTCTATCTGTCTCCATCTCTGATCTCCAGCAGTTGGAACTTGACCAGGGAAGCAGGAATAGGTATAATGTTTTTTCTCAAAGTGAAGTATATTAAATTACAAGTAGTGATTTTGTTTCACTAAAACATCATGATTTATCAGGTTAAAATGGCTCTTTAAAAATTTTTTTATTGATTTTGTAATTGTATTTAATTTTTAAAAGTTTGGTTTTAGAGTCTTAGAAGTAATGATACACATATAAGTAACATTAAAATAAAATATAAGTTAATGCTGAGGGTCTCAGAGAATTTGGGGGGTGGGATTTGGAATCCAGATTTGCTATCGCCTTCTGATTTTGTGGTTTTGGCAAAGAATCAAACCTCTCATCTTCAACTTACTCTTTTTTTTTTTGGTGAGGAGGATTAGCCCTGAGCTAACATCTGTTGCCAATCTTCCTCTTTTTGCTGAGGAAGATTGGCCCTGGGCTAACATCCGTGCCTATCTTCCTCTACTTTATATGTGGGACACCTGCCACAGCATGGCTTGATAAGCAGTGTGTAGGTCTGCACCTGGGATCCAAAAGTGTGAACCCCAGGCCGCCAAAGCAAAGCATGTGACCTTAACCACTACGCCAGCGGGCTGGCCCTCCAAGCTTACTCATTTTTATAAGGGGAAAAATACTAATTCCTACCTTATAGGAACGAGTATTTGAGATATGTCATATAATGCATGCAATATTTTAGCATAGCACCTCAAAAATAGTAAATCCTTAAAAAGATTAGCTGTCTTAAAGAGTGACTTCACATATGTATGATTTCCTTAAGTTTCCCCCAAGAATCTACTTCCTGAGCCTACTTCCTAAAAATACACTTTCCAATTGATCATGCTGTGTCATAGTGAGGATACCTCTCCCCATTAAACTCCAATCATGATTAAACACACGATATGCTTTAAAACAGCAACAAAAACAAACATCTGTTATGTGCAATCTAAGGAGAAAGACACACAACTGTGCTGATTGGATTCACTTTAAATTTACAACCACAAGTCTCTAACAGATATTTAGAAAATCTTATTCTAATTCTGCATTAATTTCACATTTTCATTCACCTAGCAGCTTCTCTCTTCAAAATTTCCTATACTATGCCCACTCCTCGTTCTCAATTGATGACCTCGTGCATCACAAAGGCAATGACACGAGAACTACTTCATCTGCCCACCAAGAAATCCACCAGCTCACAAATGTATGCATTACATACTCTGCCTTCTCTCCTAGTACAGCGAAAGAAGTGCCCCTACTTCTGCCTAAGGCCAGCTCATTTACCTGTGCCCTGAATCACATCCATCTCACCATCCTCAGGAGCTCACTCTGGCAATCTTCCCCTTTCTATCCCACATTACCAATTCCTTCCTCTCAAGTGGCTCATACTCTTTGCATTCAAACTTCCTTATGCATATCTTAAAATATATGTAAATTATCTACAATAAAATAAATATTTATAAATAAAGAGAATATAAATAATAAAATACATATAAAATAAGTATTTAAAAATATCTATTATAGTTCTAGTGATATATACAAAAGGTAATAGAACATAACCAACTAGGATTTATTTTAATAGAACATGACCAAACTAGGGTTTAGGATCAAAGTTGTTTTAAGACTTGCAAATCAATTAATTTACTTCACCACATAATAGAAATGGTCTCAATAAAAAAGAAAACATATCTGACACAATTTAATACCCATTTGTGGTAAAAACTTTTAGCAAACCAGGACCAAAAGGAAAATTCCTTATTGTGATAGAGGATATCTACAAATAGCCTACAGCAAACATCATACGAAATCTTGAAATCTTGAAAACCTTCCCCATGAAATCAGGACAAATAGACAAGGACGTCCATTATATTCAACACCATCCTCAGTCAAATGCAATAGGCATGAAAATAAAAAGGTAAGAAGATAGGAAAGGAAGAACTAAAACTCTCATTATTGGTTATGACATGATTATAAATACTGAAAATCCAAAAGAATCCACAGGCCAACTAGTAGAATTAGTAAGAGAATTTAGCAAGGACCCTGGACACAAAGTCAATATCAAAAATCAATTGTATTTTGGTAAACAAGCAACAAACTACTAGAAAATAAAATTTTGATAAATAATTAGTATTTGTAATCACATCAAAAACATTAAACACCTAGGAATAAATCTAAAGACAGATATAATAGATCTCTACACTAAAAACTGAAACCAAAGAGAGAAATCAAGGGACATCTAAAGATACAGGGAGATGTATAAATATTATACTTATATGTATATATATTATATGTATATATTTTTATGAATTGGAAGGCTTAATATTTTAAAAATATGTTAATTCTCCCTGAATTAGTCTATAGATTCAATGTAACCCAGTATAAATACCAGCAGCTTTAAAATACAAAGACAAGCTGGTTGTGAAATTTATGTGGAATTACAAAGGGACAACTACCATCAAGATAATCCAGAATAAAAATTATGTTACTGAATTCTTTTACCAGTATAAAGCTACAGTAATTAAGACAGTGTGATAAATGTGTAAGGGTACACAAGTAGGTCAATAGAACAAAGTCTAGAAACCCACACATATATGGTGACTTAACTAAGAACAAATGTTACTGCGGTGAACTCTTCGATAAAGGGTATTGGGTTAATTAGCTATCCATATGGGGGAAAAAATGAATCTTGACCCTGGATTATAGATCTAAATGTAAAAGCTAAAATAGCAAAGCTTCTAGGAAACAGGATAGGATATTTTTACCTTGATATAGGCAAAGATTTCCTAAAGAGGACACAGAAAGTACTGCCCACAAAGAAAAAGACTGATAAATAATACCACATTTAAATTCAAGCTTTTCGATTATTAAAAAAAATCAATACAAGAGTGAAAAGGTAAGTTACAGATTGGGTGAATAATTTATATCCAAAAAAGGACTTGGATACAGAATATATAAAGAACTTTTATGGACAAATGAGAAAAAGAGGCAACAAATAGAAGGATGGACAAAAGACTCAAGCACTTCTCAAAAGAAGATTCCAAATGGCCAATAAGCATATAAAAATGTGCCCAAACTCATAAGTCACTAGGGAAACCCAAACTAAACCCACAATGAGATATCATTACACATTTACTGGAACACCTATACATAAAGAAACTGACAATACCAAATGTTGGGGAGGCTTTAGAGCAACTTGAATTCTCATACATTGCTGATGTGAGTATAAATCGGTACAACTTATTTGGAAAACTGTGTGTACTTTTGTTTATTGAAAGATACAAACAAGAATGTTAATAGCAGGACTATTTGTAAAAGTCTCAAACTTGAAACAACCCAAGTATCCATCAATAGTAAGATGTATAAATACATCATGTGATATTTATACAATGGAATATGATAGAGAAATAACAGTATTATTATTGCTACTTGTGACAACATGGATGAGTCTCAAAACACAACAAAACCACCTTGCACTCTCCACTCCCAAAATAAAATTACTCACTTCCTGTTTTCTCATCAAGCCACTCTCTTTGGTCTTTTGGCCTACCTAGTAGGAGTTAGCTCTTATCAAGGTCATAATCTCTATCTTCCCAAGTCAGTGGTCGGTGCTTTGTCTCCTTCTTATTGACCTCTCAGCAGCACTTGAAATGGTTTGCACTCCTTCCTTTCTGAAACGCTTTCCTTTCTGGATTCCGGGTGCCATGCTCTTCTGATTTACCCCTAGCTTGTTGGCTAGCTTCCTAGCTTTTCCTTCTTTGTCTAGTTTCCTGAGTCTTCCTCCTCTATCAGAACTACTAGAATGCTCCAGGTCTTTAGTCCTCGAGCCTTTTCTTCTATCTATCTAACGTCTCTCCAAAGGTGTTTCCTTTGAGTCCCTGGTTTAAATAGCATCAATAAGCCAATGGTAGCCATATTTGTGTTTTGTTGGACTTCTGCTTGGACCCTGGACTTCTCTTCTGAGCTCTAGACTTACCACCTATTCAATAGCTCTATTTGAATGACTAAGATGCGCCTCAAAATCAACACAGCTGAAAAACAGTGCTTGATGTTCTCTGTGAAACTGCTCCTCCTTAGATCTCCCCACCTTAGTGCATGACACAACCATTCCCCAAGTTGCTCAGGCCAGGAGTCATTATTTATTTTACTCTTTCTTCTAGCCAAGCGGCAGGCATGTTTTCTGACAAGGCCAACTGGATTCTCTCCCATGACTTTGAGCCTTTGAGTGGATGACAGAAGGTTAGAAAATTGGTTGGAGCTGATTCATCCCAGCTGAGACATCCTTGAGAGGCTGTCCATTAGGTCTTGCTGCCTAGATTCCCAGCACTGCCTTTGTCCCTCCCCTTCCTGAGACCTGCTCCTTCAGCTTTACTTCTGAGGCTGTAAGCTACCCCATATCCTTCCAATCAATTTCTTTTTAACTTAAATTTTCTAATAATTCCTTCTGTTGGCAATAAAGGAATCTTTTATAATATTGATGAGTAAATGAATAAGTGAATGTCTGCATCATAAAGACTCAGTTTCCTGTCCATTAGTCCATCAGTCAGTCACCAATCATGTATGGAACAATTACTATGTACCAGTCACACAATAACACTGTTCTCTGCTGAGCTCTTCTTCAGGAACTGCTATCCCTTCCTCTCCACTTATCCAAGCTCATCGGGGTCATACCCAAGGACAACGTCTTCCTACGGCAACACTGGATAATTCAGGATAACCTCCCCTTTCCAAGATCCTTAATTTAATCACATCTCTTCCTAGGATGACAAAACTGGTCACTAGTTAAAGTAATAAGGACAGATTTTAGTTAGTAGTAGACTACTGCAATAGGAAAAGAGTCCAGTGTGAATTGAACTCAACTTTGATTTGTACAGAAGTGACCGGGTGTTTTAAAGGGAGAATGAGAGGATAGGGAGGGAGATGAGTGGGGCCTCAGGAGAGTCAGGGAAGTGAAAAATTACAAAAAGCAGGAAGGGGGTTGGCCCATGTGAAACTCATCTGGATTGGTTAACTGGCACTTATCAAAGTTAGGCTCCTCCCCTCCCACAGAGGCTGGGAGACAGGGGCCCTATCTTCAGGTGTTGGCTAGAACAAACAGTAGTAGTTTCAGGCCTAGTCAAGAAGAGGGCTCAGAGGAGCCTGGCTAGAGTTTGGTCAAGAAAGAATCATTATCACCAGATGGGCCCAATGTAATCACAAGAATCCCTAAAAGATGGCAGAGGGAAGCAGAAAGTCAGAGTCAGAGAGAGGTTTCAAGATGTTATGCTTCTGGCTTTTAAGATGGAAGAAGGCACTATAAACCGAGGAAGGCACTATAAACCAACGAATGCAGGCAGCCTGGAGAAGCTGGAAAAGGTAAGGAAACAGATTCTCCCCTAGAGCCTCCAGAAGGAACACCGCCCTGCTGACAGCTTGATTTTAGCCCAGTGAGACTGATTTTGCACTTCTGACCTCCAGAATTATAAGATAATAAATTTGTGAGTTTTTTAAAATGTTCATATTCTTTTAATGAGGTAGAATTCATTTACAGTGAAACCCACAGATATTAAGTTCATAATTTAATGAATTTTTTTTTTTTAATTTATTTTTCCCCTAAAGCCCCAAGCGATAGTTGTAAGTCATAGCTGCACATTCTTCCAGTTGCTGTATGTGGGATGCGGCCCCAGCATGGCCGGAGAAGCAGTGCGTCTGTGCGCGTCCGGGATCCGAACCCGGGCAGCCTGCATCGGAGCGCACGCACTTAACCGCTAAGCCACGGGGCCGGCCCAATTTAATGAATTTTTACAAATATATACCCTCATATAAGCCCCACCACAATAAAGATAATAGAATATTTCACCTCCTCTACAAGTTTTTCATATGCTCCCTTCTAGTTAATCTCTACATCCCATAGGTAATCACTGTTCTGACTAGTTTTGGCTTTTTATGAACTTTCAGCTCAAATAACAATGCAGGGCAAAAGGAAAATAATGTCTTAATTGTGTTATGAAAGTAGTTTCAACCTCAAGTACTCCAATTTGTGTTGTTTTAAGCCACTAAGTTTGTGGTGATTTGTAACAACAGCAATAGGAAACTAATACAGCTATTATTTCTGGGTGATGAAATATGGGCATTTATTATTTTCATTAGAACTTTCTGTATCTCCATATTTTATACAAAAATACATATTATTTTATATTCAAAAATTATTTAAATTTTAAAAAACTTAGAACAAAACAAAAGACTTCCTAACGCCCAGGCTAGTTCAAGCTCTGGTGTACTTGTCTACTTAAGCATCCTGTCTGGTTATGGAGGCTGAGGGGCTGTTCCATTTCTGCGAGGGGCCTCACTGAGTCATTTGTTTCATCATTTATTAAGCATCTACTGTGTTTGAGGTGCTTTAGATACATATTCTTCTTCATAGCAGTACCTTCTGCCTTGGGTATTGCTGTTATTCCCAATTACGGATGAGGAAACCAGGAAAAATACACAACATAACTTGCTCAGTTCACAGAGTTACCAAGTGGTGGAGCCGGGATTCAACCTGGGTCCCTCTGACCTCAGGGCCTGCAAAGAACCTGGAGTGGGTGTGATTATATGAGGGGATGTTTGTGAGTGTGCAAGAGGTCGCAGCAGTATGGTGGGAAAAAAGCAACAAATCAGGAGCCAGAAACCTGGTCCCACCACTAACTCACTTTATTCATTCATTCATCACATATTTATTGAGCACTTACTGTGTGCTACGTTATTGGAGGAGCTGGGGAATGAGGCAGTGAACAAAACATACAAACGTACCTGCCTCATGGAGTTTGTATTCTTGTGGGGTGTGAAAGACAAAAAAAATAAATTCCGTTTCCATCCATATTTTATAAGGGAGTCTCATAAGATGTCCTTACGGGATGGTATAGTGTAGCAGGAAAAGCAGGGGCTTTGAAGTCCGGATTCCTGGGTTTGAGTCCTGGCTCTGCCAGTTCCTGGCTGTGAGACTCTGGGAAAATGACTTAACCTCTCTGAGCCTAAATTTCTTCAGGTATAAAATGGGAATAATAATCCCTATCAACCTAGGTTGTTAGGATGAATAAATGAGATAATATATGTAAAACCCAAAGTAATAGAACTCCATTGACAGGGAAGCTATTATTATTGATGCTGTGGCTCTGAAGGCTGCCCTGAGTTCTCACAGTCGATGGTTCCATGAAGAAACACTGGCCCTCTGAGTCACACATGGTGGAGGTGGCTTCCAGGAACCCATGATATTCAGCTGTGTTCAGCCATCTGACAGGACCCCCTTTTCACACTCATGGTAGGTGGTCCTTACCGCTTAACACAGATGATCTTGTCTCCGAATTTCCTGAAACCACGCGCAGACTCTTTTTGTTCACAGGAACAAGGGACACGGGTGAGGAGAGAGCAGAGCCCTGAGGAGCTGTGTACAGCTGCAGGCTGAATCTCAATTAACAAAAGCCGCCTGGGGAACCGCTGTGCTGGGCAGGACTGGGGCCCAATTGTTTGCAGGCTGTGGGCTGCCAGGGCTTTGTCAGCGGCCCTCAGGGAGGGACTCACAGGAAGATTTTATTTGCTTTTCCTGGATGCCATCCCTGTCAGGCAGCCTTCACTATATAACTTGGCCTACATCTGATGGCTGTGTTCCTGAGTGGGGCCAGGTCTGCGGAGGCTGGGAAGGTTGAATTTTAATTCAGAATCTTCTTTCACACTCAACACTGCTGCCCCCAGACTAGTGAACATACTTCCCTGAAAACCCTCAACGCGCACACACACACACATATACAGGCACACACACCCTTCTTTGTACCTAGTCCCTTCATGCACTTCTCACAGTTTATATATTCATGTGCCATTTGATTAATGTCAGCCTCTCATGGTTAATGGAAATGTCAGGCAAATCAGAGGCTCTGCCCATTCCTGCTCACCAGTACATCCCCACTGTATTGATCTCTGTTACAATTAAGGTTGTTACATTTAGCAAATAAAATTACAAGATACCCACTTAAATTTGCATAACGAATAATTTTCAGTTAAAATGTGTCCTGTGTGATACTTGGGACATATACTAAAAATTATTATTTGAAATTCAAATCTAACTGTGCATCCTGTATTTTATCTGGCAACTCTAATTATAACTACTTTGTTACATACATGAATGAAGGAATGAATGGGGCTAATGCATGATCAAAAACAGAAAACCAAATGCAGACATTTTACTGGAAAGTACACACTAACATGTTAGGAGTGGTTGTTTCAAGGTCATACAATTATTGGAGAATTTTCATTTTTCTATATGATTTTCTATGTTTTTCAAGTTGACTGCAATGAGCAGAAAAGTTTTCAAAATCACATACGTGTATATATTTATACCTATACACACACACACACACAAACTTCTTAGCATTAGTATAAAATCTGCTTAAAGGGGAAATAATTTGTGTTTTCCCTCAGCCTGAAAACCAGAATTTTCTGAACACATTCCTAGAGGCTAGGGGCATATTGAGCATGCTCGAAGATTACTGAAAGGAACATTGAGAGGCCTACATAGCATATCAGTAATATAGAGCAAACAGGGGCAGGAGATTAAAAATAATATTGTGTTATTTTATTAATCATACAATGCCTCTTAAGAAAATTGGCTCCTGAAACTTTGGGGATGTAAAAATAAGTCTAGTTAAAGCCAGGACACAAAATCTTGATTAAGTTGTATACAATATATTGAGGAAGCTTTGATTTTTTCCTTTGATTTGCAGAATGAGGATGCAAAACAAAACAGACAACATAAGCTCTTACAGAGAATGAGTTAAGACCTATCCCCCGCCCCCCGCCACACAACTTCCCATGATGCCTTGGGGCCAAACACCATTCAAATTTGTCTTTGGATGTCCACACTGGTCATCAGTGATGGGCACATTCAGAATGCTATACCTTAATGGAGCAAGGAAGGAAAAGAACTACCATTTGTAAGATGCTTGTAACATGGTAGGCACTGGGCATAGCACTTTATCTCATTTCACTCATAAAAACAACCCAAGTTACACACATGAACCTTATATCATAACAATGTGACTTAAAAATGATAAAGTAAATTACTCTCAATCACACCTCCAGAAGCACTGCAAGGTGCTTAATAGTTGTGGAAAGAGTTACTTACATTTACTGTGCTGTACTTTCTAAAGCAGAAAGCATTTATTAGAAGGAATAAATACAGTTTCTGAAGATTTTATCTCAAGGCTCAAAACAGAAAAGGGTTTTCTGCTGTACTTGTAGGAATGCCCGCCTCCCAGTTTCCAGTTCTGAATGTGGTGCCAGAATCATAGGGGAGGGGGTGTCTCTTCCCTCTCCTCTGTCAATATTAATGGTGCCCAATGTTCTACTGTGAGATTCAGTGTGAGCAGAAAGGAAGAATAGGGTATATGGCATGTTATCACCAAGTCTGCATGCATGGAGAACCGAATGTTGTCTGGAATGAAACTAAGTTAGCAATAGCAAAATCTGTAAACTTTGGCCCACTTAAAGTCTCCTAACATCCATGTTATTAAAAACATAGGAACAGAATGAAGTCAAATGCATTAAAATGTAGCACAGGGGGCTGGCCCCATGGCTTAGTGGTTAAGTGCGCGCACTCCGCTACTCGCGGCCCAGGTTCGGATCCTGGGCGCGCACCGCTTGTCCAGCCATGCTGAGGCCGCGTGCCACATACAGCAACTAGAAGGATGTGCAACTATGACATACAACTATCTACTGGGGCTTTGGGGAGAAAAAGGGAAAAAAAGGAGGAAGATTGGCAATAGATGTTAGCTCAGGGCCGGTCTTCCTCAGCAAAAAGAGGAGGATTGGCATGGATGTTAGCTCAGGGCTGATCTTCCTCACAAAAAAAAATTGTAGAGCAAAATGAGCGAGCCACATAAAGACCTCCACGCACAAGAAAAGAGCAGGAAGTAATAGATCATGCAAGTTTCTTTGCCTACTCTGTGGTGAGAGATAAGCATGAAAAGGCAAAATGCTAAGTATGTCCTTATGAAAGGTTTCTGTTCTTAAAGGAGAAAATTAGTTGGCTGAAATTTCGAAGAAGGAAAATGTGACTTTGAACAAAGGGAGGCTGCGAAGTGAGAGCATCTTGTCATTCTCAGAGTGAAGAGGGTGGGGGGGGGGAGGGAAGGCAATTTGATGATTGCTAAGGATGGGGAAGAAAGAGCTGCATTCCTTTAACTCTTTACATGGCAGCATTTTGAATAGGCCACTCTAGAATACTGATGAAATACACTGAGCCTGAGCCAAAATTAGACTCTACCACGTCTGAGTGGTGCACAAACTATAATAGACCTATTTCCAAGTCACACAGAACCATCTTATTTTCAACTACAATGTAGAGTCTTTGAGCAAATTGTATCTTAAGTGAACTGTATTAATTAAAGATGGAGGGAGACAGGTTTTATGCACTGATTCCTCCAGAGAAATGTCCCTAAACACACAGTGACATTTTAATTATTTTTCCATTAGTATTCTCTGAATAAAGACTTTTTTTTGCCTTTGCTAGTAAGAACTGCTTGGTATGCATATTTAAATAACAGTCATACTGAATTAGCTTTAAGAACTGGCTCTTAACATAATGGATGCATTAAAATGTAGAGCAAAATGAGGGAGCCACATAAAGACCTCCACTCATAAGAAAAGAGCAGGAAGTAATAGATAATGCAAGTTTCTTCCCCATCTTCTAAGCCTTAGATTATGATAATAGCTTTGAAAGCAGATCACAGTTACTTAATGTCTAGTCCCTGACATAAGCTAGCTCCAGCTCTGTTGAAACCTATTTGGTGAGAAAGGCAACACCTATCCTTTTCCAACTCACAGGCATATACGTGGCTGCTTAAGAAGTATGCTGCAAGGAAACCAGTTTTATTGCCAATCATTTTAAGGAGAAGTTGCTTTGTACGAATTCTGAAGATCAACCTCATGTCAGCCAGTGATGCCATACTTTGTACTCAAAGTCTCTGCCCCACTGTTAATGGGGAAAAAGTATCTAATGAGTGGGAAGACATCTAAACTCATTCCTCGTCAACCTGTTTAATTACAATGCTTTAAAAAAATATTGACCTAGGGGCCGGCCCCGTGGCTTAGCGATTAGGTGCGCGTGCTCCGCTACTGGCGGCCTGGGTTCAGATCCCAGTCATGCACCGATGCACCGCTTGTCCAGCCATGCTGAGGTGGCGTCCCACATACAGCAACTAGAGGGATGTGCAACTATGACGTACAACTATCTGCTGGGGCTTTGAGGAGAAAAGGGGAAAAAAAACGAGGAGGACTGGCAATAGATGTTAGCTCAGGGCCGGTCTTCCTCAGCAAAAAGAGGAGGATTGGCATGGATGTTAGCTCAGGGCTGATCTTCCTCACAAAAAAAAAAAAAAAAATTAACCTAAAGACACGGGGAACTATGACAACTGAACCAAGCAGTATTTATTGGTGACAAGAAAACAATTTTGTTTCATTATAAAGTCAAAGAAACCAAGGAGAACAAAAGCCCTTGAGGAAGATCCTAATGAGGATCTTGCAAATGCACACCTGGAAATTAAGATGCATTTATGGAACAGTACTTGATAGGGAAGGTGAAGGTGAAGGTGGGACTGTCTCCATTCAGAGGTCCAGTAAAACCACTTACCACAAATTAACCAGGAAAGGATGCTCCAGCCCCTGCATGATCTGGAGTTCCTTGAAGACGTTTCTCACTTCGTTGCGCTCCACACACTTTTGTTTGTTCATGTACTTCATCGCATACATCTTCTTGGTATCATTCTTCTGTACAATGCAGACCTAATGGTGGAACCAGAGTGAGAAAGTGATTAGGGAGATGATGGATCATGGAGATGAGAGACAGAACAAGACTTGTTCTTTAGTATGGCTTGGAGGCCTTATCACTTGCAAATTGTGTGATGCTAAAGTTGCCACTTAGCTCTGATTTCAGAGTAAAAAGTTTCATTTTCTTCTGCACCAGGTCAATTCCTTAATCTCTGCTTCCTCAAACAAGTTTGCCTGTTTTTGCTTTTGGGGTTTTTTTAAGACACCATTTTAGAGAACATAGCTGCCTCCTTGTTAGGAATCTTCGAATAGCAATCGACATTTCCCCTTATTCTGCTTGGAGTGACTGAAATGGGCATGGCTAAACTGTCAAGCTGAACAATATTGTGCAAAGAATTTCTGTTCACAACCAGAGGTGGTGATATAACCAAAAAGGATTTTAAGCACGATGTCCACATTTTTAAAAATTCTTTTAGAGGTTCATATGATGCCTGATGAAGTAGACAGCAGATGATTTTAAAATACAAGTTCAATAAGAAATATTCTCTCAAAGTATGTCTCCACCGAGAAACTAATAATCAGAGTTTAAATCTAGAAGATTCTTACAAAAAAATCAGGCTGAATATGTTTTTCATGGCAGGTTTTTGAAAATGAAAACATGGTACAACTGGGCAAAAGAAAATAAATCAGGTGGCTTCTTTCCCACATGAAAAGAGTTAACTCTTACACTAACAACATAACTGCTCCTGAAGGTAACAGCTGGTACAATTTGAAAATGATTCTGAAATGTTACTCTCTCCTGTAGAGAGGAAGTCTTCAACTCGAGTGACAGTAAACGGATTTGACTTTGAGATAATTCTGAGAACAGTACATATTCATTATATAGCTGCCTGTCACATAGCTTCCTCACCCTGTGGTGACAATTTTATAAAAATCCATTATAAAAACGCCTCTGACTTGTCATTCCTTGTGGTCCCAGTAACTCAATAATCTGATCATTGTCAGACTCTGTTCCCTGAGCTACATAACCCTGCTGGTTAATCATTTTGGTTCTCACCTTCCCAAAACTGCCTTTCCCAATGGCTCGCAAAATTTCAAAGTGGTCAAAGTTGACTGTAAAACAAACAGAAGAACATCGTGAGTGATTATCAGTTGCTCTTTAGTAGCTAATAAATAATAAATAAGGATTGGACTAAACCAAAGTGACTTTTTATGTTTAAATGGTATTTAAAACAACATTCCAGACTACCTTAAAATGCCCATTCATTCATCCAATAAGTATTTCTTAAATACTTACTATGTATTAATCACCATGCTTAGTACTGGAGGATACAGTAATAATACAGTGAAAATGGAGTCTCTACCTTTATGGAACCTATAGTCTAGTGAGGGTTCCATACAGAGAGAGACCCTATGGATTAAACAGTCACAAAATAAATGGACGATTAAAATTTCCGCTGAATGTTAAGAGAAGAAGTCATGGGACTCGGAGAGCATATAACAGGCTTTTACATAGGTGGCAAGGCCAGAAGGAACATCTCTGCACACAGACGATTACAGAGAGATCTGCTCCTCTATGCATATGGCTCTACAAAGGATTAGCACCTTAAAAATCTTCTCCTTGCCCATTTTCTCACTATAATCACTCTTTTGTATCTAACTGATTTTGGTTTTCCCCAGTAGGACACTATTACACTCATGTTTACAGAATGAGCTGATCGCCAAGGCACAAATATCTAACAGATGAGCATGAATATGTGTATAGAGTTCCACTGAATGGTGTTTTGAAGTTGAGATGACCTTTGATATCTGCCATTTTAGACCTTCAGCTCCTAGTAGTCAGAAGTAGTAGACGTTCACTTTATAGGTAGCATGGTCGCTTGGGTCTGTGCTAGTGAAATGCTTGGTGATGAGAACAAAGTATAGATTCTCTCAGACAGGTGACAATCTTTGGTTTCTTGCCCTGATGATCTTGAAAAAATGTTCTGCTTTGTTTCCTGGTTTTTGAAATAAGGATTTAGATGAGTAAAATTCCAAATGAGGGATTATAAGAATTTATTCAGAAAAGATGTGAAACACTAGAAGCTACCACTCTTCTCTTTAAAAGACTTATTTCATCTCTTTTTCTGAAAATAATTAGATCCTCCTGAAGGAAAGAGATGAGTAAGGGGACCTCTTAAGATCTTTCCAAACTGTCTGAGGGCCGAAAAATTTTTATAATGTGACTTAATCATCACTTCCTCTTCTGAACTCCCAAATTACTTTATTTCTAACATGAAACCCATTTGATCATGAGAGGCAGCATGTATATTACAAACAGGCCTGGATTTAGACTCAAAATAGCCATGTGACTTGTGATAAATGACAGCTCTCCAAGCCTCTATTTTCTCATCTGTAAAAACGGGATTGACTCTCCTAGTTAAGAAGAAAACACCTTTTACCCAGAAAGAGCTAACAAAGCTATGTACTTATGTAACATACTTCGTCAAGTGAATGACTTATCTTCCAAAACTCCTTGAATTCTGAGTTTCTTTCATCTACTAGATCCTAAGTTCTATGAGGATAGTGATGATATGTCATTTTGCTCATCCTGGTTTCCTTCGCAACTCAGCAAATTCCTGGCTTGAGGCAGTTGAAGGCAAAACTCTTTGCACCCCCCACAGAGCCTAGCACAGTGATTTACGCATGGTTGGTTCTCAGCCAATAAATCAACCTAAGCTTTAAGCACACACAAGAACCCAAAAACAATTGCTTCTCTTTTTTTTTTTTTTTTTTGCTGAGGAAGATTCACCCTGAGCTAACATCTGCTGCCAATCTTCCTCTTTTTGTACGTGAGCCACCACCACAGCACGGCCACTGACAGACCAGTGGTGTAGATCCGTGCCTGGGAACCAAACCGAGGCTGCTGAAGCAGAGCGCACTGAACTTAACCACTAGGCCACTGGGGCTGGCCCAACAACAATTGCTTCTTGTAAATATGAGCAGTGTGAGCATTTCGGTCTTCTAAGGAAGTGTTTTTCAAATTGGGTCAAGACCCATTAATAAGTTATGAAATAAATTTAGGGGTAATGAGAGGCATCAAAAATTTAAATGGAATAGAATTGATTAGAAAATATTAGAAATGCCTCAAATGTAGTAAGAGTAGTATTGCCTCTGAAACTTTTGTTTCCATTTTATATATATGTGTAGATAGGCATGTACTGGATCATGATATAAATTTTTTAGTATATTCTTTACTGTCGGTTGTGGTCTAAATGACTTGCAAAATACTTTTGTAAGTTTTCTCTTAGGTTTCAAACTGACATAAAAAAAGCAATGATTTCCTCACACTCATTACCTGAGGCAGAGTTATATATTATGCACCATAGAAGTGTTAAAAAAAAATGATCAGGATTTATTTGCAAGTCTAAGATTTTATCTTGAGCAAATCCAATAACTCACTGCGATTTCTCCACTAACAGCCTAGCCTAGAATGCTGTGGTGACATTATGAATCTCTGAGCATACAGCAGGGACCTAGAAAGCATGGAGTTCCATCGTGATATTAATCTATTTCATGAACCATGTCTCTTTATAAGCCATTTTAAGCTTTAATGAAAATGATAAAGAATTAGATGCCAGGTTACTGATAAATTTCTACTAGAAGAACTGCCTTAATTAATGTCAGGTCAGGCCCAGAAAAGTGATAGGCCTAAAGTTTTAGAGATAATGCCTTTATTTCTAGTCAATCAAAGAAAAAACAGACTCCAGTCCAATACCATACTGCCTAAAGTCACTTCCATATATGATAACACAACCTGGGGAGAAAGCCAATGACAGATTGAAAGTGACTGGAAGAGAAGCTCTTATGACATCCTTACAGTCCCTTCTTAAATGTCCAACAAAAAGATCACTAGTTAATAGGAAAGCAACAGCATCACTAGTTAATATCAGACAAAATGAGAGAGAGATGAAGTCAGAATTGTGGATTATTTTGTCAACAGAAATCTAATTGTATTATAGACATATAGGATTTGCCTAAGGGGAGTATAGAGTAGCAGACCCATTGTGTACCTAAACCTTTGGTCAACATGTGCAATACTAGCCAGCAGATTATGGATGGCCCACAGGCCAAAATGGGCCTGCAGCCTGTTTTTGTATCATCTATGGGCTAAGATTGGTTTTTACATTTTTAAAGGATTACAAAAAGAAAAAAAGCCAATATGCAACAGAGACCATATAAAAGCCTATAATATATACTAGCTGACCCTTTACAGAAAAGTTTGCCAGCCCCTGAGATTAAGAGCACAGTCTCTGGAGACAGACTACCTGAGTTCAAATCCCAGGTCCTACAATTAATTGTGTGATCTTGGCAATTTACTTCTATGCTCTGTTTTTTCATCTATAGAATGAGGATGAAAATAATATATATCTCATAGGATTTATAGGAAGATGAAATGAGTTAGCATATGTAAAGTACTTAGAATATGAACTGGAACCAACTAACTACTTTTACTAGTTCTACTACTACCCTTCTTAGGGAACAGCATAATTCAGAACTCCTAGCAAATACAACCTTAAGCTGCTATCCTAGCTGATGGCTATTATCAGGCAACATGCAGGTAAATGGCAGCCATCAGTGTCATTTCTACACATTTGAGGTTTTCATAGTCTATGGTGTGGTGTTCTTACAGTGTTTTCACCAATCTCTAAAGCAAAGTTGACCTTTGTTGTGTTTACTCCTCATATCTTGTCCTTGTATCATGTTCCAAAACATTCCTTCTGGTTCATGGAGAAGCTCTGGTGCCAAGAGGACATCAAGGCCTTCTGGAGACACTGTTAGAGCCTTTGGGTCTTTATGAGGCCTTGAAGGTAGCAGTTGAGTGTGGGGAGAGGCAGAGTGGTTCTCACTTACCGACAGGGCTAGGCCAGGGTAAGTGGCCTGCAGAAAAACGAACAGGCAAAAGAGGGGCAAGCTTTGACACCTTCCTTATCTGCTTCAGAGTGTAGCTTTCACGCAGGTCTTCTCATCCAGTCTTAGCAACCATCATGCCAGTACAGCATCCTTAAAGTTGCCTGGAAGTGTGTCGGGTTAATAGATGAGGCTGAATGGATCCTAATGTTATTATGTCACCTGGAATATACTTAAAACTAAGAATCTTGAAAGGACTTATTTTAGAGTTTTCTTTTTGGTAGGTGCACATTCTCCACTAATCAACCGGACACAGAAATTCTGTATGCATGAGGGATCTGCTTATGTACGGGTCGGTACACATTTCATTTGTTTGTCTTATTTTATCCTCATAACTATCGTATGGCATATACAGATAAGGGTGCTTAGGCTCAGAGAGATTGAATAATTTGCCATGGTTATAATTAGTATAGTGACTAATTTATCTTGGGGTTAGGTTCTAAAGACAGAAAGTAAGGTGAAACCTTGTTTAGTCAAAACTACACAGCTAAATCCTCTAGGAAGACACCCCTTTGAAAGCAAGAGAACCTTTCAGACCGTCCAACACAGTTTTGTTTCCCTTGTGTGAGCACCCAATGAGCTCATGAATTACACGTAGGGGCTATTGTATGAAAAGTTTAAACTCTAAAATCATACTCAGCTCATTGGCAGGCTCAAATTTATTAGTCACATGGAAAGTAAGATCAACTGAGGGGACAACTGTTGACTGTTGTTGCAAAACCACACCTAATACTTGAATGGAGGCAGGTGCAGAGTCAACCCACCTGGATCTGCTGAGTTGCATTCACGTAAAATCAGTATACACCTTTCTGATTCTGGACCCAGGCTCTTAACCAATATTTTTATAACCATCTTAATGTTGTTCTTATTCTTTAGCTACCATCCGAGAGGCAGAATCGGGGAAAGCAAGGTGGGATTTCTTCATCTCTCTTTTTAGAATCACATGAGTCAAGTGAGATCCTCTCAAGTGTTTCTCTACTGTAAACATGCTGATTATGGAATCCAGTGCTGATGCTTTTTATCTCCTTTGTTCTACTTCTCTTACCATCTCCCAGTCTCAACACTCTGTGCAATAAACAGAATTGAAGGAAAGAAAAGGGGAAAACCTTTTTAGAGTTTGTTATTTATAACACCCTGACACTTGGAATTTGGGAGAAGAATATTCTAGGAGGTAAAGCAGAAAATCTTTTTTTTTCCTTCTATTTTTGAGAAAATATTTGGGAAACATTTTATTTTTTCCTAAAAGAAAAATGATCCCAGCCTTAGTAAGTATCGAATCATGAACATATGGAAGACTATTGAGAACTGTACTTCTTGTCTTTCTATTGATGATGGAATAAAGACACCAACTGTGTGACCTTAGATAAGGTTCTCAATCTTTCCAAATCACGGTGTCCCCATCTGTAAAACAGACCTAAGTACACTTGACTCACAGGTGATTTTGAAGATGAGACGCTATAAACCAGAAGTATGATGTCTGGTCCACTGAAAACTAAAAATTACAAACTATAAAGTACAATTATTCAATAAAAATTGTCTTCTTCCATTCCAAATTTATAGTTCCATTCCCAGAAGGCAAGAGATGTAATTATATTGTCTCTGTAGATCTATCTGATTATTTTAAAGCTCCTTTTTATTTCATTGTATAAATGTGCCATAAAATATTTAGCCTATTGATGGACTTTTCAAAGATGCTTTCATTATCTGCTATTGCCTACCATATTACTGCAAACATCCTTGATCAGCTTTTGTGCACATCTTTGTAGGCTAACTTTATAAAAGTAGAACTGCTGGGACCAAGAAGATGTGAATTTTCCAATTTAGTAGATATTGTAAACTAGCCCTCCAAAGATGTTATACCAAATCTCCTTCTTACCAATATTGTGTACGAATGACTTTTTTGTCCACTGCCTTGCCAACACTATTACATCAACTGTCCTTGATCTGACAAGTGAAAAAAAAATGAATTATTGATTTACTTTATATTTTTTAATGAGTAAAGCCTCATATCTTTGTATATGTATTCTTTTTGGAGAAATGCTATTCACATATTTTGCCTGTTTTTAATGAATTATTAGTCTTTTTAATTTGCAAGTACACCTAAAATGTGAAGTAAATTAACTCAGCATATCTCAGGAATATTTTTTCTAGGCTGTCCATTTGGCTTTTGACTTTAAAACATTTTTGATAATGTAGAAAATTTAAGTTTTAAATCTGTGTTTTACATAGTCAGATTTTATATAGTCAAATGTATCAGTCTTTTCCTTTTTGTCCCTCTAGGTTTGTGCTGGTTTTTTTTTCTTTTTTTGGTGAGGAAGACTGGCCCTCAGCTAACATCCATTGCCAATCTTCCTCTTTTTGCTGAGGAAGACTAGCCCTGAGCTAACATCCATGCCCATCTTCCTCTATTTCGTATGTGGGTTGCTGCCACAGCATGGCTTGATGAATGGTGTGTAGGTCTGCACCCGGGATCTGAACCTGTGAACCCTGGACTGCCTAAGCAGAGCATACGAACTTAACCACTACACCACCAGGCTGGCCCCCAATGGGTTTGTGTCTTAAAAAGGCATTTTTCACTTCAAGTTTGTTAACAGCATGTCCTCATATTCTAAGTCAGTTGACATGCATTTTTGTCATTGCTGCCGCTTTAGTTTTTGCAATCTTTTCCTAGAATACAACCTTAGAAAAATTATGTTGTATCTGCTCAAGATACACAGAATAAAAAATTTCCAAATTCCAAAATTTCCAAAAAGTCCTTCTGTTCCTGCTTAAATTAAAAGCTAAAACAATTGATAATTTCGTGGTATAGAGTCATGCCAACGTGATTGTTAACAAGTAGATGATTTTAAAGGGCTTTGAGGCTGTCCAGATCCTGCTTATGCTGATAATTCATTTAGTAAACGCTTCACTTATACAGCACGATGTTCACTTCCAATGCTATCTGGTCTCAACTGATAGCAAATTAAACCAGTGCAGTCTGAATAAGTTCAAGAGTACCAAAATAAGATCAATTCCCCAGAGAAAAAAAAACTATATAAAAAAATTTAAAAAGTCAACCGAAATTCCTGCCTGCCTTGTTTCTACGTTAATTTGCTATGCAAATTTGTTGCTTAAACATGACACTGCTCCAGGCTGTGATTCTCTGAAGGCGAAGTCAATTCAACATGGAAACAGGAATTGCTTAGCTGGTCACATGTCCCCCTCTTTCCCTCTGGTCCAGAAAGAAAATAAATAAACTATATATATATATTTGATTTTGTCCCCCAGTAGAGCAGAATAGATACTTAGATGGAGTAAAGCTGCTCACAGACATTGCTCGCTGAACTCAGTCTGCGTTCACTGACGACATTTACTGATTGCTTATGTGGTAATAGCTAGGCATTGTGCTGGGTGCTGGGGAGAAGGAAAGCCAAGGTCGCCTGCCTTTATGGGGCTTAATGTCTAGTGGGACAAGCATGTTACATATATCATCTCAACGTTCCATCAATTCGATGAAATAGTACTACTATTATTGACATTTGTTTTTAGATGAGCAAACTGCAGCCCAGAGTAATTAAGCAATTTTCCAAGGCCACATTGTAGGGAAGTGGCAGCGTGGGGGAGTCCCATTCAAGTGGACTCCAGAGTTGCCCTCAAACACTGTTCTCTACTGCAGCCCATGAGACACAATAATGGTGCCCAAGGAAGCAGGATACACAGCACAGAGCCAGATAAAGACCCGGCTCACAACAATGTCCATATTTCTACTTCTCCTCTTCTTATGCAGGGCCCTTCTTTTTCGTGGACCCTTTCTAACAACATGGGTCCCACCAACCATATGCAGTCATTGGTATCTGTCATTCATCCTATCCCACACCCTAGCCAGAAGGCTTGGTCTGGGAGTGGGACTGTGACCTAAGCCATCCCAATCTACATACTCATGCAGGATTTTCTGATCTGGAAATGCATGCTGCCCCTCGATCACAAAGTTTCCTGAACGTGAGAACAGAATTGGCTAAATGTAGAAAAAGTAGGTCAGTAAATCTGAGGCAATAAAGCTGATACACGGAATAAAGTAGACTGACAAGATAATGGGGAAGCCCTGATGGCATTAAAGTGTGTGGCTCTATATCCATATGGGTCCTATTTTAATTACTCTGCAGACATCCCCAATATCCTTCAATAGTTCAATTTTTTATTTTTACTTTTTTAGCAAAACTGATTCAAGTTCCAACTAATACAAGCACTATTGCTATAGGGAGATGAGAGTATCATGGCAACTTACAGCAGGAACAGCCAATCTAGTCCAGGGGAATCTAACAAAGCATCCTAGAGGAGGTGATTAAAACCTGAGAAGTATTACAAGGGACTTGATCTTTCTAGTCTTTCCTATAGATTTTCTTCATTTTTATCCCTGCATTGAATTGGAGCATCAGAAAGATAATTTCCTAGGAAAAGAGAGGAAACATATACATAAATAAGTACAACATAAAGTAATATGCATGTATCGAGAGCCGCATGAATGGTCCTACAGAGATTCCAAAATGTGTCTACTCATTAAAATCACACAAAACACTTTTTAAAAAATGCAGATTCAAGGGCCTTATCTGAATCAGACTCTGGAGGCTGAACTTGGGAATCTGTATTTTAATCAGCTCCCTAGGAGATTTTGATGGAAACTGCCTGGAGCCAGTCTGCAAGTCTTTATTTAGGATCCATTGCTCTATACAGTAAAAGACATAGGAGTTCTAAGGTTGGAGAAATCTCTTCCTAGTGTAGAAGATAAGAGCTTCAAGGAGGGGCAGCATTTCAGGTGGGCCTTGCAGAATGGGTAGGAGTTCAACAGCTGACCATGCAGGGGAGGACAGGGAGGATGTGCTTACTGAGAGACCTAAACCCTAGGATGAAGATGCTCTCACTAGATATGTGTTGATTATTCAATTTGATTTCAATGGTCTTAAATCTCTCCTTGCACTCTTGCCTCCATCCCCATGAGTCTGAAGCAAATTAATAATGGTGTCTGTAAATAATTAATAATAGGTCTCTGTTGCCTGCACTGTGCCACATCTTAGATCATAGTTGATAATTATGTTCACTAGTCATTAAGTACATACACGTATAGGAACTGTGCAGGCACTTTATCCACATTATCTTATTTAATTCTCATCAAAACACCATGAAGTGGTGATATTATTGCTATTTTGTAGATGAGTTATAGAGGCCCAAAAAAGTTAGATCTCCCAGGACTGGGGCTTGGACTTGAACCTGACTTTGTGTGGCTCCACATTCCATGATTTTAATATGAGAGGAGTCCTAGAAGTTTCGTGATACAATACGATGGTTATGAGCATGGATCTCAGGGTTTGGGTTTTGGCTGCACTACTTACTAGCTATGAACTTTAAGTAAATTATTTAACCTTTCTGAGTTTCAATTTCCTCCTCTGAAAAATTTTGATCATATATAGTATCCCTTCTAAGGTTACGATGAGGATTAGGTGAAATAAGCCAGATCAAAGATGCTTATCAAGTATTTTTGGCAGAAAGTAAGAACTCAATAAATGTATCATTATTATTGCTGCTTTTTGTTATTGTTACTGGATGAATCACCTTAGTATCAGACCAGAATATCACTTCTCTTGCCAAAATATTAGGCAAAATGACGTTGGGACTTTATAGAGGACAAAGTGCCAACAATATAACCTCCATGAAGACACACGCTGGGTCTGTTCTGTTTTATCACTACATCCATATTGCCTAGAACTATGTTGGGCATGCAGCAGGTGCATAATAAACACTTGTTAAGTGGAGGAAGAAAGCAATAAAGTACCATAACCAAAGTCTTACAGAATATGAATGGTTTTGGAGGAAAAATTTTAAAGATATTTTCCTTCATGTTGATTTCCTAGCACATCATCATTTATAATAGGTACCTTCTAAGAAATGTCTTACCAACAACTTAGTATCACAAGGCTTCTTAATAAGTTAGACAATAAACAAAATCGCCATTTGAATGTTCTTCTAATATCATAACTTTAGACTTTTCTAAAGACACTGGATTTACATCTTCAAAACCTCAAGGATTGACTTACTCATTCTTTGAGCTCAGAAGTGTCCAGAACTGCCATTCTCCATCCCATCAACTTCACAACCACCAACTCTCCTAAGTGAGGATGTGGATGAAAACCCCTCAGGAACTGAAGGATAATTAACAGTGGGAGTCAGAGGGTATTTGCTTTTTCAGCGCTGCATGATCTTTGGACAGAAGTAAATGTATCTCACTATGGCAACAGAAAGGTACCCAAATTAAAGTACAGTCTGCCGTATACCTCGTCAGAATGATGATGGAATCAGCCCCTCTCCTAAGTCCTGCTGCCATTTTTAAGAATGGACATTGATTGATTTGCCAGGAAAGGGAGAAAAAGGACAGAAAAAAAAAATTGAATAGTGGATTTTACAGTTTTCCATTAATTAGATGAATGTTTAGTCATCATGCTACACTTCCAGCTGGAGGTGTTACAAAGAAAAGCTCAGTAATACCCTTTTAAGACAGTCACAGCAAGATAGGAAAGAAGCTAAAATCACTTCTCCATAAGCCATAGCTTTGCTAGGAAGGCAATCAACAAATATTCATTGAGCCTCTGTGTGCCCAGGGCTCTGCTAGACACTGCTGGAAAAGCGAAAGGAGCTTGGGATTAAGCCATATCCTCAGGAAACAGTGTGACTCCTTCAGCAGTATTAGTGAGAACTCAATACCTGGAGAATCAAATGCCCCTTGCCTCACTTTTATTTTATTTTGCCATAGTGTATGTTTCTTAGGAATCCAGTCTTTCATCTTCCTGGAATTAGATGAATATAAATAAACAGATATATAGGCAAAGAAGTAGGCGAATAAATTAAGGAAAGCAATCACACGTTAGTGTTTGTATGGTGTAGAAAGAGGCTTTTCAGAGAGGGAAGAGAATATTGTGGCACGACCATTTTGCTTCTTGGTTTTTAATGAAGATTGAATTCTTTGATGAAAGATAAAACATGATTTGAGTCAGACAGAACTGCCTTGGAATCCTGGCTCCACTGCTTACAAGATAAATGAAATTAGGAAATTTACCTGACCTTTCTGAGCTTCATTTTCTTGTTCACAATGAAGATTATTTTTCATATGAAACTAATATGCTTTTGGTATAAGAAACAGAAAAGTAGAAAGAAGAAAAACAAAATCATCTAAAGATAACCATGATTAATATTTAATTAATTTTTCTTTTTTGTTGAGGTAACATTGGTTTATAACATAAATTTTGGGTGTACTTCATTGTATTTCAACTTCTGTGTAGGCTACATTGTGTTCACCACTAAAAGTCTAGTTTCCATCCATCATTGTAATTTTTCTGTCTTTTTAATGTTTTTATTTTTTATAAAAGTTATATATCTATATCAATATTTATATGCAGTTTAAAGAGTCAAATAATTCTAGAAGGTTTGTTATAAAACACATAAAATAATAGTCTTATGATCCTCTTGTCTCACTCTTCAATTTCTTCCAGCCAAGAAGCCAACACTTTTATTACCTCTTTTAGCTAATAAATTTGATAGTTTCTACCATATCTTCTAAATAGTACAGTTTTGTTGGTTTTTCTTTTCAGTTTTAGGCTTACTTATTGAATTTCCTTAGATGACAGGTAAGGATTTAGCTTACTTTTCCGGTCTTCTGGCCTTACCTCTATATGTTCCTATCTTTCCAGTATAGCTGTATCTCATACAACACTGTCAATTAGATCAACATTCAGTATTTCCATTATTATGAGCATGTAAATGGTACACACACCTGAGTCATATAGTAAACTATTATTAATTTTCCTGTCTTGTACAATTTTTTTCCCTGGAGTTAACAATTGTCTTGTCTATATATGCACTTATTTTTCTGTATCTTTTTTCCTAATTCAATCCCAAACTCTTCTCTAGTTGTCTAAATTTCCTTGCAACATGTTCAAGCACATCAGTCACACTGCCATCTTCCTGAGAATGTCTCTACCAGAGCCCTCTGACCCTATCCACTCTGGACTGTTTATCTTTCTCGGGTCACAGCTGTCATCCTGGGCTCCCCTTCACCATCATCCTGGGGATTTCCTTCACTCCTCTTTAAGGATGGATTCCCTGCTTATGGCATGCACTGTCTCCCTCTTTCTTGTTTTACTCCCTTGTTTTTGTGGAGTACATCCTACAACAGCTTTGTCAGAAAGATTGCATGGGAAAGATATGCTCTTTTCATATATGAAAAATATTTTAATCCTACTCATGCTCAATTGAGAGTTTGGCTAAATATAGGCTGGAAATTATTTTCCTTCAGAATTTTGAAGGCATTGCTCTCCTTAATTTTTAGCTTTGTATGTTGCTGTTGAGAAGTCTAAAATGATTTTGATGCCAGATCTATTGATTCAACAGTTTTCTTCTCTGGAACCTTGCAGGATTGTATATTTGTGTTGAATGTTTTGAAATTTCATGATGATATAGGCTTATTTTATTCATTGGGCTGGGCACTTGAGGGGCTCATTCAATCTGGAAACTTGTGTCCTTAAGTTCTAGGCTTCTCTTTTTCCCTTAAATGATGTAGTAATGGTTTCCTCCCTTTTATTTTCTCTGCATCTCTTTCAGTACCTCCTATTATTTAAAAATACAACTCCTAGACTGGCCCTTAAATTTTATCATATTTAGCTTTCATTTTCTATCTCTGTTTGTTTGCTTATTATTCTGGGAAATTTCCTTAAATTTCTAAACCTTCTTTGAATCTTTCCATGCTTGCTGTAATTTTTTTCCCCTAAAGTTAATTTTTGCTCTCTGAATGCTGCTTCTTAGCATTGTTTTTTTCTATTTTTTAAAAAATTTCTGGTTGCTATATTTACGTCTCTCTAATAGTTTTTCTTAAGTTGCTTCTTTTCTGTTCATTTGTTCTAGTCTCTACCAGTCCTATTATAAGCCTTTCCCAAACGTCTGAAAATCCTTGGTTGTATGCTAACATTTAAGTGTGCAGACTTAAGCCCCTGTTTGGAATTTCTGAGCATGTGGGTAGATCTTGTCAACAGTAAGCTTCACGCTAGAGAGCTATGGTTAGGATGTTGAGTTAGAAAAACTCCAACGTTGATAACTTTAGATCTTCCTTGTTAGGTTGGTCAAAATCTCCAGAAAAGATTCTATCATCCTTTTGTCTGAAGGGATGGAGAAGATTAGTTTTTTTCTTGACAAACTGTTAGAAAGGACATGACCAGTTTTTACACAGCTATTCAAACACTCATCCTTATTTTAGACGTTCTCCTCCATCTCTTCTTCCAGAAGCACATGACACTTGCCAGTCCTTAGGAAATAGAGGCAGAGAAACGTATTGCTCTCACCATTTCCCCTGGAAGTCTTGCTTCCATTTTTTTTTTTTTTGAGGAAGATCAGCCCTGAGCTAACATCTGCCAATCCTCCTCTTTTTTTTTGCTGAGGAAGACTGGCCCTGGGCTAACATCCGTGCCCATCTTCCTCCACTTTATATGGGACGCCGCCACAGCATGGCTTGCCAAGTGGCGCGTTGGTGTGCGCCCGGGATCTGAACCGGCAAACCCTGGGCTGCCGCAGCAGAGCGTGTGCACTTAACTGCTTGAGCCACCACGCTGGCCCCTTGCTTCCATTTTTTCTCATCCATAAGATACATATAATGATACCTACCTCACTGGGTTGTGGTGGGGATTAAATGAGATGATGTATATTAGGAATATATTGAGAGTATAGCAGGCATCCAAGAAACAAGAGCTATTTTTTTTCTTTTTTTTTTATGAGAGAGATCGGCCCTGAGCTAACACCTGGCAATCCTCCTCTTTTTTTGCTGAGGAAGACTGCCCCTGGGCTAACATCCATGCCCATCTTCCTCTACTTTATATGGGACGCCGCCATAGCATGGCTTGACAAGCGGTGTGTCAGTGCGCGCCCGGGATCTGAACCGGCGAACCCCGGGCCGCCGCAGTGGAGCACGCGCACTTAACCGCTTGCGCCACCGGGCCGGCCCCAAGAGCTATTTTTTTTTAAAAAAAAGACAGTAGGAGTCAGAGGTAGCCATCTCTTTACCATTTACTGGCTTTGTGACCTTGGCTAGTGTTTTTTTAAGACCATGTTTAGACTTGTATTCTCATCCAAACAATGGGAACATAATAGCTTTCTTATTTATATCTCAGGAGTATTTTAAGAGTCAAACTAGTAAGAGGATGAGCAAATATTGTGCAAAAGTGAAGCACTCCCCTTGGGCTTTGAGGCTGACAGAAGTGGGGTGAGGATTCCAGCTCTGCCTCTTCCTAGTTGTGTAACTTGGGCAGGTTTTGTACCCTTGCTGAGTCTCAATTCTCTGCTCTGTAAATCAGCGTGACTGATATTTTCCTCACAATTTGCGATGGAGATAAAATGAGATAACCTAAGAAAAGTATCACATTTTGAGAAGCACTCCCATAAGCACTGGTCTCTCGCATTGCACCTGGCATCCACCTGTCTCTCTGAGCCAGCTCTGTTTTCTAGATTGAAGCTTCCTATAAACCTTCTACCCCAAGAACACCATGAATTGCTGAATATGAGTGCAAGCACATTCTTAAATTTGGGGGGATGGCATAGACTCCCTTGGTGAATACAAGGGACCTTTTTCCCAGGGAGAAAAAAGAACGCAAATATACAAATTAATCTTCCTCAGAATTCTATTTAGGATCCTCAGAATTCTATTTGTGGATCCTATGTTAACAGTTAGATCTCCTCTAAATGAAAGATGCTACCTCTAAACCAGAATCCTAACATAAAACCCTGAGTATAAGCCCGCTTCACAAATCTATTGATAATCTGCCAGCACTTTCCAGCCTGTAGTATGTGAAGCACTGTGCTAGGCATTTTACTTGCATTATTTCGTATAATCCTTATTAGCCCCAAAACACAAGTAAAACATTGAGACTTGAAGAGAGTAGGTAACTTGGTCAAGGTCATAGAGCTAGTAATAGCCAGAGTTAACAATCAAATCAAGGGTATTGTTATGAGTTGAGCATCCCTCAAAAAAATATGTTGAAGTCATAACCCCCAGGACGTCGGAATGTGACCTTATTTGAGAATGGCATTGTTGCAGATGTAATTAGTCAAGTAAAGATGAGGTCATACTGGAGTAAGTTAGGCCCCTAAACCAACATGACTGGTGTCCTTGTAAGAAGAGAGAAGTTTGCACACAGACACAGAGAGAAGACTGTGTGAAGACAGAGACGGAGACAGGAATGATGATGCCATAAGCCAAGAAATGCCTTGAGCTCCCAGAAGAGGCCATGGAGAGGCCAAGAAGTATCTTGCCTGCCAATACCTTGATTTCAGACTTCTAGCCTCCCGAACTGTGAGAATTTCTATTGTTTTAAGCTATCCAGTTTGTGGTGCTTGTTATGACAGCCCTAGGAAACTAATAATAGGAAACTAATTTGGAGTGTCTGACTCCAAAATCTACGCTTGTTACCACTAGACAGTAGCACATGCTTTCCACATCCACCTCAAAACACAGGAGGAATGGCTTGAGTGGCATTTTAAAAAATGTGATGAAATGTTAAAAGACAGGAGAAAGATTGGCTAATTCTAACTCCAATGGAAGTGCACTCCTACTGTTCAAGAAGTATATTTGAGAAGGTTGTCAAGCAGGGCAAGAGAGCAGTTTTTTTTTTTTTTCATGAGGAAGATTAGCCCTGAGCTAACATCTGTTGCCAGTCCTCCTCTTTTTGCTGAGGAAGATTGGCCCAAGGCTAACATCCATGCCTATCTTCCTCCACTTTATATGTGAGACGCCTGCCGCAGCATGGCTTGTTAAGTGTGCGTAGGTCTGTGCCTGGGATCCGAAACTGTGAACCCCAGGTCACCAAAGTGGAGCGTGCAAACTTAACCACTCACCACCAGGCAGGCCCCAGGAGAGCAGTTTTTAAGATCTTTGAAGAGAGGGTTCTATAATTCTTTGGTATCTCTGTGTCGTCAAGCTCAGCACTCACAGGAGGGCGATTAAGAGGAAGTACTTCTGCTGTGCGTTGTTTCTATCCTTAACTGAATCTGCTGACCATTGAAATTGTTTCTTGTCAGCACATTTTGCACAAAAATAAAATGATAGGTCCTGGTCTTCCAAGCATCCTATCCTTCAGTATGGATAAGCAAAAGCTATGGCAAGTCCACCAGTGATGTATGGGTTAAGGACTCAGGCACAGTCCTAACACTAGTAATTAGCTGACTACAGGTTTCCTTCTTGAAAAATATTCTTAAGGGAATAGAAACGTTATTCTCTACCATCATGTAAAGGTAAATGCAGCCCCACATTACAGGCATTCAATGTCTGTAATGGTTAACTCTGAGTCATGTTTGAGCAAGTCCACTCCTAGGTATATACACCAAAGAATTGACAGCAAGGACTCAGATACTTGCATACCAATGTTCATGCAGCATTATCCACAATAGCCCCAAAGTGGAAACAACCCAAGTGTCTACCAACAGAGAAAGGGATAAACAATACATGGGATCTATGTACCATGTAATATTATACAGCCATAAAAAGGAATGAAGTTCTGACATATGCTACAACACGAATGAATCTTGAAGATATTATGCTAAGAAATGAGCCAGACTCAAAATGACAAATAATGTATGATTCCTCTGATATGGGGTACTTTGAAGAGTCAACTTCATAAAGACAGAAAGTAGAATAGATTTACCAGGGGCTGGAGTGAGGGGGACTTGGGGAGTTGTTGTTTAGTGGGTACAGAGTTTCTTTTGGGGATGATTACAAAGTTCTGGAGGGGCTGGCCCAGGGGCATAGTGGTTAAGTTCACATACTCTGCTTCGGCAGCCCTGGGGTTTGCAGGTTCGGATCCCAGGTGCGGATCTACGCACTGCTTATCAAGCCATGCCGTGGCAGGCGTCCCACATATAAAGTGGAGGAAGACAGGCAGGGATGTTAGCCTGGGGCCAATCTTCCTCAGCAAAAAGAGGAGGACTGGCAACAGATGTTAGCTCACAGCTAATCCTCCTCACCAAAAAAAAAAAAAAAAAAAAACAAAAAACAAGTTCTAGAAATGGGTAGTGGTGATGGTTGCACGTATTGTGGATGTACTTAATGCCACTGAATTTTATGATTAAAATTTGTCATTTTAAACATTTTTATGTAATATATATTTTTCCACAATAAAAAAACCCAGCTTTGAGCAAATGGTGCAAAAATCTCCACAACTCATTCAAGTGACTGTATTTATTTATTAAGTAATATTCATACTTAGCATTAATCCTATCTAAATAAAACAACCAAACTGCTTTGAATATTATTTACTATAATGATGATTTAATACTCCAAAATAGAGAATATTTATCTTTTCCCTTCTGCCACCCAAATATTTTTCGAGATTAAAAACTTATTAAACATTACAAAAAAGCAATTGCAATCTAAGAGAACTCAACTGTATTTTAGCACTTAGGTATTTTTAAAACTGTATGTACATTTAAATAAATTATAGTTGGTTCATGTTGTAGGATTGCATGGCCACTAAATTATACTTCCAAGAAATCAACAAATTTTAAGAAATTGGGATAAACTACTCATGATACTTTCACTAGTGAAAGTGAGGATACAGAAATATATAGTGCGTCATCCCAAATATATCAAATGCCTTTTATACAAATTCACAGATAAAAGATTATTAATATATTCATTTATTCAACAAGGTAGGTACTGAGTATAAAAAAGTGAATGAAACAGACAGAAATCCCTGTCCTCATTGAGTTTACCTACCAGTGAGGGGAAAAACACAATTATCAAGGCAAATAAGTAAATTAAAACAAGAAATATAAAGAAAAAAATATAGTGGGTAAGAGGGATGAGGGATGCCAGATGGAGATGGAGGTTGCAAAAGGAAAGTCCCCAAAACATTAGCAATGGTTATCTATGGGTTGAGGCATTATGGGTAGTTTTTTTCTTCCTAATTTTATTTTCCAAGGTTTCTACAACTCAGATGTAATACTTTTATAATGATAAAACTTGCTTTTAGGGCCGGCCCAGTGGTGCAAGCAGTTAAGTGCACGTGCTCTGCTGCGGCGGCCCAGGGTTCGCAGGTTCGGATCCTGGGTGCGCACTGACGCACCACTTGGTAAGCCATGCTGTGGCGGCATCCCATATAAAGTAGAGGAAGATAGGCACAGATGTGAGCTCAGGGCCACTCTTCCTCAAGAAAAAAGGAGAGGATTCACATCGGATGTTAGCTCAGGGCTAGTCCTCCTCACAAATAAAAAAAAAAAGAAACTTGCTTTTAAATATACATTTAAATACATATTTCCTAAGAATAGCTATAATAAAGTTCATCTACCTTATATTAGATACATCTGCAAATTGTTAACTGTAGGAAATATTGAGACCGTAGTCTTCAGTGGAAACCCACTGAGGTAAGCAAGCAAACCAATTCTAGTTACCAATTAGGAACACAAGACTTAAACAGAAATTCTTTTCAATGTTTCAATCAAGCCTTAGTTTAGAACATTTTTCCTGGTATGTTATACCCTGGGCAGAAAATAAAGAAGTTATCAAAGAGGTAATGACTTCAATAGTTTATAAAAGTAAATCAAAATTATCCCACAAGGTATCATACAAATTAGGTTGATCTAAAAAAGGCTGAAGAATGAAAAATGACGATGATGATGGTGAAATGAATTGTGAAAGACGTGGATGAAGGTCATGGAAATTGTTGTTCTTGGAATCAAAATGAATAGAGGAAGACAAGCAAAGCTCAAGAATAGTGATGAACTGTGTAATTAACTTCAGGGAAGAAAAGGTGTTATATATGAAACCCCTAACACTTCAGTAATAATGTGGTCTAAGGGATACGCATCTGAGTTACAGCAAAAGTGAAGATGAATGTCACTGTGAAATGAAATGACTCAGCTCTCTGAGAGCGGGATTCAATGGTAGGCACCTAATGAGTGTTTGATGTATTCTTATTGAAAAGCAATCCCCTATGTTTGTTTATTTACTATTATAAATCCATTCTGGTTGGCCATCCTGGGATGATATCTATAACTGAAATGAGATTCATTTTATATCAAGATTCAGGATCTAGCCATGTGGCTACCTGATTTCAGGTCAGTGGCTTAATCTTCCTATGCCTCAGTCCTGCCATGTTTAAACTGCAGACTGATCTGATGATAAAGTGCATTATAATTGTTGGGTGTCTCTGCCATCACCTCTAACAGGAATGTTACTGGGTGGTGAGTACATCTTCACATCACTTGCTTCCAAACTGAACTCCATTGACATAGTCTGGATATACCCGTATCTGGATGGGAAGGTGAGCGGGGAGGAGAGCACCAAGAGACAGCCTCTAGCCAGCCACCCACCTAACTGCCAGCCTGCAGCAATGACAGTCACCACCAGGCCCCATTTGGGGATGTCATGGGGGTGCTCACCCTCAACCGTCCCCACGTCAGTACCCAGATCCCTGCCATGGACAGAGGGCAGGAGGGGCTAGGGCAGCACCAGGAGCAACCAACCTAGAACCCTTCCAGGTGAGGCAGCAGCGTGTGAGCCAAGGCTCCAAGCCCCTGGGGCATGATCTACTCTCATCAGACCTAACTTACAAACACAAATTCAAAGATAAAATTAGTAAGAATTTAGAGACAGCAACTGCAAAGTATTAAAGCAAGTGTGGGGCCCCTCTGAATGCAATATCCTGTGCGCCTGCACTAGTTCCTGGTCACAAGACTTAATAGTTTCTTCCCTTCACATCGTTGATTCTTATCAGCATAACTTGCTCTAGTATCTCCTCTTTATTTTTTAAAAAAGTATTCCTGCCTTAACATCATATTCACCTTCAGCTATTGGCTTATTTCTATGCTTCCCTTTAGACCAAACTTCTTGAAAGAGTTGACTACACGTGCTGTGTCTACATCCTCACCTCCCATACACTCCTAACTCCCCATGGTCTGGCTCACGCCTCCACGATCCCACTGAACTTCTTTTGTTAGTAACACCAATATCCTCCAGGTTGCCTAATCCCATAGATATTTCTCTATTTACTCAACCACACAGGAGCATTCAACATAAGTGACTACCCTCTTTCTTGAAATACTCTTCTCTTAAATTTCGGGACAGATGTTTTTCCTTCCACGCTGGCTATTCCTTCTCAATTTCCTCAACTGGATTGCTTTCCTCTGCCTGACTTCTAAATATTAGGGTTTCTCTCTTTTGTTTTCACATTCTCTCCCAAGACAGACTCATCAATCCCCATGGAATTAAAAACCACATCTTTTTATCTCCAGCCCAGACTTTTCCACTCATCTCTGGCCACTCGATCCCAGCTTCCTACTTGACATCACCATTGAGATGTCTCACAGTCATTTTAGGTATCCAAACAAGAACTCTTGAGCACGACCACACATGGCCCCAGCCCCTCAGCGCCCCTCTTCTCCATCTCAGCAAAATGTCACAGCCATCTACCTGACTACTCAAGCGAAAACACAGGATTCATTCTTGATTTTGTTCTTGCCTTCTTACCCCACATTCAAACCATCAGTAACTCTCAATTATTTTATATCGAAAATAAATGTTGAATAAACTCTTGGCTTTCCATCTCCATTGCCACTCTGTTAGCTTAGGCACTGTCCTCTTTCATGTAAATGGATATGATTGTCCTAATTAAAGTAGGTCACCTCTGTTTTGTTTTTTTCCCATCTTAGCTACTTAAATAAGTTATCTACATAGAACTTATTGAAAATCACAATTATACATTTGGATTTCACAGATAAGAAAATCCCATCCCCCTAAAAAAAAACTAGGGGAGAAAAGGAACACCAACATTGACACCAGCTTTTATTTATTTGCCAAGTAATGGCATTAAAACTATGATGACTATGATAAGGGTAATAATAGCTAACATTTATTGAGCAATTACTGTGTGTCAGGCACTCTGCTAAATGCTTTTTATGGATAATCTCTTAATTCTCACAAAAACTATATGAAGCAGTCACTACTGTTAGCCCCCTTTTACAGATGATAAAACGGGATCAGAGAGGCAGATCGCTCATCTCAGTTCTCGCTATGAAAAAAAATTATTTCCACAATCCTTAAATACTAAACACATACACAACCAGAAAGGATATAATCCTAGAATTAAACACTTTAATAGTTTTCGTTTTATGAAAAGCTTGTTTCATTGCCTTCAGTTTTCTCTTTTCACCACAGACTAAGAAAATGTTGCCTTAGGTTGGCATTTGTCCACAGAGAGTGTCTGGAAACCACGATTTAACCTCTCTGACACCATAGTATTAGTTAAGGTTGAAGGTCGGCTCCAGAACATATCACCTGTGATTCACTGATGAAAAATTACTTAGCTGGCTCACCAGCCCTTTACATCCTAAATGGTTGGCAGCAAATGGTTGCCACTAATACATGTGGAGTTTGGCAGGTCCTTTAAGAATATATTTGGAACTTCTCCAGAGAAGCAGCCTCCAAGACCAATTGATGGCATCTGTTTGCATAGTCAGCACTTCCCTTTTATGAAACACAGTGCCCCAGGGAGTCTGGGATTTACTGACACCCATTACTGGTGCCAAGACCAAGCAATGGGCACCCACAGCTTCTTTTCCTGCCACCTGGATGCCAAGTCATTAATTTGCTCAGAAGTCAGGAATACACTGACTGTTTCTTTAGAATAAATCACAAAGTAGAACAGTGGGGCAGGATGGGGGGACGAATACTCCCAATTGTTGGATGCCCCTCAGTTGAATAAATGCCCCTAGTGGGAAATAAATTCTACCTAGTGATATTTCAAATGAATTATAGGCTGCACTCGTTTAATTGAACCCAGCCTGTATGGCTATCAAATAATACATATTACAAAAATCATATATTTTATCCTCCAAAACACTAGATTTATTAGTCCAAGTACTTCCACTGGCTCACGGTAATCAACCAAAAGAGAGTGGGTAAAGAGTGAATTCGTTAAGCATCTACAGAGAACAGTTGTGAGTCTCCTTGCCCAGTCTCTCAGTTTAAGGCTAGATGGTTATGAATGGATGTCAGAGAGGCCCCCAGTGCATGTTAATAAATATCTGCAGGATGCTGTAGAGCAGGGGCCAGCACCACATGGCCTGCAGGCCAAATCCAACCCACCAGCTATTTTTATATGGCTCATAAACTAAGAATGGCTTTTGTATTTTTAGGCTTTTTTTTGTGTGTGTGTGTGAGGAAGATCAGCCCTGAGCTAACATCCATGCTAATCCTCGTCTTTTTGCTGAGGAAGACCAGCCCTGAGCTAACATTTATTGACAATCCTCCTCCTTTTTTTTTCCCCAAAGCCCCAGTAGATAGTTGTATGTCATAGTTGCACATCCTTCTAGTTGCTGTATGTGGGACGCGGCCTCAGCATGGCCGGAGAAGCGGTGCATCGGTGCGCGCCAGGGATCTGAACCCGGGCCGCCAGCAGAGGAGTGCGCGCACTTAACCGCTAAGCCACAGGGCCAGCCCGGCTTTTGTATTTTTAAATGCTTGGGGAAAAAGAGAATATTTTGTGACAAGTGAAAATGCCGTGAAATTCAAATTTCAGTGCCCATAAAAAAATGTTATTGGCACAGAGCCACATTCATCTGTTTCCTCATTATCGATGGCTGCTTTCATGCTGCAATGGTAGAGCTGAGCGGTTGTGACGCAGACTGTATGAACTGCAAAACATAAAATATTTACTATGTGGCCCACCACAGAAAGTGTGCCAGCCCCGCTTAAATCATTCTCAGAAATAATAAAAAATACAGGCTACTCAAGTATAAAACAAGGTTATTATTACTTATTTTACTATAAATATGCCTCCAGAAAGGAAAGAAGAAATAGTTCAGGAGGAAAAAATAAAGCCTGTGCCAGTCTATTGAATTCAAAACCTATAACCATAAGTTTCCCAGTCCTTTTGCCATATAACTGTGCTCAATGTCCTATTTTAACAAGAATATTATTCCATCATTGGCTTTTTGTGTGTGTGCTTCCAAATGAAATTTCCGTGAATGGTCACATAGCAGTGCAGAGTGGAAATCTCTGTATAATTCATAGGATCTGAATCGGTGAATTGATGGCTAACACTGGTCACTGTAATTAAGTTTGTACCTGCAAGGCCATAAAGCAAAAGTCAGATCCCCTGAAGGCCTTCCCTCTGGTTCTCACTGAAGACAGTAGACTTGGAGTACCAATTACATTGTCTGAACGTTGAAACCAGTTTACAGATTTAGTTTTTCAACCTAGGTAGTTCCAAGATGAAAATGAAAAATGTCTATAGCTTTGGATAGGATAAAAAGTTAGTATAGCAACAAGTGTTATTTAATAATCAGCAACTACTTCACCATAATTTGTTCATAACACACTCTTTGAACTAAATGTTCTTAATTCATTTCTTCTTTATTGTTTTTTTTTTTAAATAGTCTCAAAATCTAATTCCTACTTGGACTAGAAACATCCAGCATCCCAGCATTAAACAGAATTATCTTGTGTTTTACTCATTAACCTAAGTAAATATGAATTGTGTACATGAAGGACCGTGGTGAAGACGCCTTACAGAGGAACATAATCACTCTTCAGCTGAAGAGATTTTGCATGTCATAATCTGTTGCCATAAACCAGGGAGAAAAAAATCAATGGGAAGAAATGATGTTTCTAATAGAAAAGAGTGGATATCACTACGACTTTTCATTTCCCAAATTGAGATCCACAGAATATTATGTCATAACGTATGAAAAGGTTTTCCATAAAAATGGTTTCATTTTGAAATAATGTAATACAAGAAAACTGAGATTTCAATATTATAGGACATTTCAGAGCCTTTAATATACTAATGAGCATTCTGAAGCTCCAAAGGCAGGATATAACTTTTTTAAATTTGTCTGAGTAGATTCTCATAAACATGTATTCATAACTCACTCCTCAGGGAACATGTACAATGGAGGCACTAGCTTGTCTCTGAGGTCTGTTTTCTTGGCTGTCTGCTTTGTTTCTCTCTGACTCTTCCAATCCCTTGGGATGGGGGAAATAAAATCCTCACAAGTTAAGTGTGTGTTGCTATAAACTGTTGGATCTGAGGTTATTTATGACAAATGCCTTTACTAAATATTAGACTGTCCAAGATGACAATTTTTTAAGAAGCCAACTCTTGCTAGAGAATTTTTCCTTTTACTTTCCCAATCATTTTAATGCAAAATAGTAAATAATCTAAGACAACGTTACTCTAGTTTGAGAGGGTAAAGCCTGAAATTCATTTAGCTACCCAACTGGGTACAAATATGCAACGCATAGACATTAAAATAACGAAGGAGAGTCTCAAAGTCCTTCATTGCTGGAATCAATTCAGTAACCTTCCATTTCTTTTGGATTGCAAATATGTGGCCAATTTTTTTGGCCCAACATTTTGAAGGACGCATTGCCTCTGTCACCAAAGAAGATGGAGGAAAACTGGAAACAGTCACATATCCTAGGAGATGGATGTTGCCAAATGAAAGTAGAACACTGAGTTTTCAGCAAGTCCCAAGAATAATGCAATAATTGAGCTCTCTCTGCAAACTCCGTTCATTGACGAAGTCTTTCTAGCAGCTTTTGTTTTTTTTTTTAAGATTTTATTTATTTACTTTTTTCCCCCCCAAAGCCCCAGCAGATAGTTGTATGTCACAGCTGCACATCCTTCTAGTTGCTGTTTGTGGGACGCGGCCTCAGCATGGCCGGAGAAGTGGTGCGTCGGTGTGCGCCCGGGATCCAAACCCGGGCCGCCAGCAGCGGAGCGCACGTACTTAACCGCTAAGCCACGGGGCCAGCCCCCTAGCAGCTTTTTAACCTAAGGCCAACTTTTCTTACCTACAATACACCAGAAGAAAGTTGTCTCTTAGTTTAACTAAACCGACTTTATCACCTGTGCAAACATACTACTTATAATGATTGCAAGCCCCTCCTTTGTTGCCTATCTGAATTATAAACAAGTCTACTTTCTCCTGTTATTAAAGAATTTCTTTTTCTAAATTTGCTTGAAAACCTCAATTACTGGACTTCTAAAATGTTGATTTTTTAG
Source organism: Ceratotherium simum simum (assembly GCF_057802395.1). Lineage (NCBI taxonomy): Eukaryota > Metazoa > Chordata > Mammalia > Perissodactyla > Rhinocerotidae > Ceratotherium > Ceratotherium simum. The sequence goes on from NC_141903.1 coordinate 29,849,835, forward strand.
TAAAACAAGCCAAAAAAAACCTCAGATAAAACAAAACATCTGCATTCAGATAGAGGAAATAAGGCTGACTTAAAGAATAAGAGTTATAAACCATCACTTGCCTTCCTATTCATTTCTTTTAGAAAACTTAAGATGTCTTTCTGTATCATTATTTCTCACAGTATTCATATGGTAGTTGGGGATGGGGAGCAATTGTCACTCTGTCTGTTGATCAAATGGGATTACCTAAATAGTCAGCATTGGGCTTAAATCAGAAAAAGTAAAGTTTATTGATTTTCAGCCCAATGAATTCTTTTTCTTTCTTTTTTTTTGCAAGGAAGATCAGCCCTGAGCTAACATCCATGCTAATCCTCCTCTTTTTGCTGAGGAAGACTGGCTCTGAGCTAACATCTATTGCCAATCCTCCTCCTTCCCCCCGCCCCCCAAAGCCCCAGTAGATAGTTGTATGTCATAGTTGCACATCCTTCTAGTTGCTGTATGTGGGATGCGGCCTCAGCATGGCCGGAGAAGCGGTGCATCGGTGCACGCCCGGGATCCGAACCTGGGCGGCCAGTAGCAGAGCACGAGTACTTAACCGCTAAGCCACGGGGCCGGCCCAGCCCAATGAGTTCTTGATTTTGCCTTAAATGAAAATATAGTCACACCAGGGGGAATAAAAGAAAAAGCAGATGAGATTGTGTTTTTTTCCAGTCAATAACTTGCCCTCTTTTTAGAGGATTTTTATATAGGTTTCCACAGAATCCATAAAATCTGCCATTCTGCCAATCCAATTCCATTGATGGGATTGTGAATAGGTCATATTGACTATGGCATCTACAGGGTTGCATTTCATTAATTTTGTTTCTTTCAGAGGTTGAAGAAGTTCAAAGAGTAGCTAAGAGACTCAGATGCTAGTAAATAATACTACAACTAGCATTAATTGGGTGGTTACTTTATGTGAGACACCTTGCTAAGTGTTTTACTTGTATTATTTTATTTAATCCTCACAATGACCCAATGAAGTATGCCCAATTATTGCATTTTACACACGGAAAACCGAGGCTTACAGAGGTTTAATGACTTGCATAACAGAAATTTTTTTCCCCAAGTGAATTCACTAGTAATTACTTAGATTTGCGGACTTTTTTCACGGTGTTTCAAGTCCCTTTAGAACACTTTATAATTTAGTCAAATTGACTCTAATGTTTGATGATGGTTGATCAGGCCACGTACCCTTTGATTTTTCTCACAGAAACATACAGATTGCTAGTCTGTGGCACAGCTGAGATTTGAACCTGTGTATGTCTTTCCAATACATATGCTAGGTGGTCTCCCATTACTAAAACACAAATCATAATTAGGTGGAAGACACTGTGGTGGTTTCTCAAAAAATTAAACAATAATTACCATATGATCCAGCAATTCCACTTCTAAGTATATACCTAAAAGAACTGACAACAGAGACTGAAACAGATATTTGTACGCCCATGTTCATAGCAACATTATTCACAATAATCAAAAGGTAGAAACAACCAAACGTCCATGGATAGATGAAAGTAGAAACAAAAGGTGGTATATATATAAGGTGGAATATTATTCAGCCTTAAAAAGGAATGGAAATCTGATACATGCTACAATATGGATAAACTTTGAAAACATTATGCTAAGTGAAATAAGCCAGCCACAAAAGGGCAAATAGTACATCATTTTACTTACATAAGGTACCTAGAATAATCAATTCCATTGAGATGTAAAGTAGAACGGTGGTTGCCAGGGGCAAGGGGGAGGAGGGAACAGGAAGGTGTTATTTTTTGTGTGTGTGTGAGGAAGATCAGCCCTGAGCTAACATCCGATGCCAATCCTCCTCTATTTTTTTTTTTTTGGTGAGGATTATCAGCCCTGAGTTAACATCTATGCCCATCTGCCTCCACTCTATATGGGCCGCTGCCACAGCATGGCTTGACAAGCGGTGCGTCGGTGCACACCCAGGATCCAAACCAGTGCACCTCAAGCTGCCGCAGCGGAGCGCGCACACTTAACCGCTTGCACCACCGGGCCGGCCCCAGCGAAATTATTATTAAATACAGTTTCAGTTTGGGAAGACGAAAAAGTTCTGGAGATGGATGGTGGTGATAGTTGCCCCAAAATGAATGTACTTAATGCCACTGAACTATACACTTAAAAATGGTTAAAATGGTATATTTTCTTATATGTATTTTACCACATAAATTAATTAATTTTGTAATTAATAAAAAAGCAATTAGGATTTGGTTTCCACTAAAATGTAAAAGCTAAAAGCACAAACAAAACAATGGCAGAATTTGCAATCTATTTTGTAAAAGATGACTTAGTAATTAAATGAGCAAATCTTACTGTGTTCGACAGCACTGTAAACCTTATACCTTGTTTTCACTAAAAATCAACATAAGTAACTAATAGAATGATTCTTTCAAGATCAGATACCAGAAGGAACAACATGAAATACAGTGTCAGGATGAATTCTAGCAGGAATAGCTTATCTTAAGGGACAGTCAATAATATTTTATCTTTATCATCTTCAAAGCGAACCAAAACATTTTTCCATGAGAAAAAAAATCTTGAAATATTACTTGGGAAAATTGGTTCAAATTTACTTCCCAAATCCATATATTGAGAATAGTAAACACTTTGAAGGAAATATTAGATACTTTTTATCACATATTGGAATGATTTTCAGCAATGTTTTTAAAATAATTAAATTGGCTCATTTAAGTGCCCTAGATTCTAGCTCGGTTTGATTATTTATACAAAACTAAGGAGATCAAAAATGATATAGGCATTCACATTCTTTGATTAGTCAGTGCTTTTTTGTTCTGGTTGTTTCTCTTGGTCAGAAGCTTCACAGCAATCAATTCAAATTTTACCTCGTGCTCCATCCAGAGCTATGAAAGGAGCCAAATCAACTTCACAGTATTAACTTATATAAAACAAAAGGAAATTCCCCAGAATGGCATACTTTTCCTTCCAAAAACTCAATAGTCTTGTCAATAAACAAGTTAATATGGCAATTAAATATAGTCCCTTTTAATAAAATACAAACTCATACTCATCAGAACGTTATGATATAAACAACTATTCATTCTCAATTTTGTCATTATTTGGACTTTGGACTTGCTTTTTCCTGTGCTTGAACTATTTTTCTCATGTCATTGCATGAGTGGCTTCTCATCTTTCAGGCTTCAGCTCAAATGTCACCTGAGAAAGGCCAAGCCTGACCACACCCTATCTAACATGGTCTCTGCCATCACCTTGTCACTCTCCATGAGACCACACATGGTCATTTCCTTGGTGCACTTGAACACTATCTGAAGTTATCTGGTTTGTGTATTTGTTTGTTTATTGTTTGCCTTCCACCATTGGAACATGGGGTCCAAGGGCAGGGCAAGGGCCATCTTGTTTCCTACTCTATTCCTCATGTCTAGCAGTGTGACAGGCTCAGAGTAGGCGGATTTGCCCTTCTACTTCTGCCTTGCAGTTGTGTGTGTGGACGGACTCAGAGCCTTGCCCCCTGGGAAGCACAGACAAACTGCTATGCTCAGATCTTCTCTTTATGGGCACTGCAGTAGACTCATGTCATTGGGCTGGGGGGCTGGACAACAAAAAGGTGGTCATCTACAGGGTGTTAAGAAAGACCTGCTTGCTTCTTAAGCCTAACTCTACCACAACCTAGTTTTTCCAGATTCTCTTAAAGGTATAGTACTTAAAAAGTGGTACCTTATATTCCATTTGCCACAATCACTTGGGTTTGTAGATTTCTTGGGCACCACATGAGATGAAAGGCTGGTTGAATTAAGGAAGATTTAGACATTTCTGTATTTTCGTATTATAATGCTATCCTAATACCTTAAAATGACACATATCCTAGCAAGTTACAAGCATGAAGCTGGGCTCTCTTTCCTACTCTGTTCTCTGAGGACCAGCCTCATGCCTAATATTAGCTCTGAATCCATAAGGAGCACAGTGAACCAAACAAGTGAAATCCAAGCCTACTTGTCCTCCCATTTTAGAGATGGAAAAATCAAGTAACATCACTGGTCTCTAGATTCTTGCCTTTACTACTTGATGAAGCAAAGCAAGGCAACAGAAACAAGAGAGGAAAAAAAGTTTTCTTAAGACTGTTTTCTAACTATATAATTTCAGGGTTCCTATGCAATTTTTGTATAGGTAGTAATGATGTGCCTCTAAATTGATAGTGAATAGCTGGGAACAAGGCACCCTGATCAGTCAGATATTTTGTGTTTAAGGATCCTTCTAAGGACACAAAAACTAAGATAGCAGGCTTCTAGTTGTTCCCCCAACCATGGCAAACAGCTAATTCTACCCGTTTTTTGTAACAAAACAGAACTCCTTATTGTTAGAAGGTTCATGGCCACACAAGATAAAAAACTAATTAAATTTCGCAGTCTCCCTTGTAACCAGGTATGTGCAGGTGAATGAAAGTGACAAGCCAGATCAGATGCTTAAAGGAGTAGGCACCGCCTTCCCTTCTCGTCCTCCTCCCCCTGGCTGGAATTTGGCAGTGGTGGTGAGCCACTCTGAGGTACGAGGGTGAGAGTAACACCCCAGGGATGGGAAGAGAAGTAAAGAAGCGAGCCTGTTGGAACCAGAGTCCCTGACCCTTTGGAGCACACATCGCCTAGGTTACTTATGCCTAGACTGTTACACGAGAAAGAAAAACCTGTCCATCTTGATTAAGCTACCGTTATTTGTAGTTTCTGTCTCAGCAAACTTACATTCTAACACAATCAACTTTCTTTGATGATTTAGATGCTGCTTCATAATTTTTGCAAAGTGGCTTTAGGGTCTCAAATGACAAACTTTTTGAGTTGAGAAAGACCTTCAAGTTAATCCTATCCCCTCACTTTATTGATGAGGAATTTGAAGATAGAGTAAATAAACTTCTCAAACCTCACAGGTAGCTGGTAGTAGGACTGGTGCTCTGACCTCCTCAATTTCAGTTCTTCATTCTTTTCCTTTATGGTCCAATTAGCAGAATTCTCTGGAAATGACTCTGAGGGCTCCCTCAGGGAGGCCTGGACAACTTACTAGCTGGGACCCAGGGCCTCCTTTTTCCCAGACAACCTATAAACAGCTGCCACACTGAATATACTGCCAAGGCTGCTCACACTTGCACTACAGGAAGGAAGAGTGACATGGAGGCCCATGGCTGGTTCTGGTATGGCTCATTGTGGGATGATGGAAGAATCAGGAGGACCCATGCGCTTTCTTTTCTTGCTGAGCCTGGCCTTGAAAGTTTCCCTTTTCTCCAATAAAACTGACTCTTTTTCCTATGACTTAGCATTGTGGAATTTGTCTAAGACCCTGAGGATGGCTGATGGAAACTCAGACAACACCTACTTGCATGACTCCACTCTACAATTCTATGAGTATTTATTATCATTCACATGCAATTTGATAATGTAAGAAATTTTCTATAACAACTAGCAGTAGGGGTAACTTCAACTGTCAAGGGAACTGCACAAAGAACAAACAAATCATTTAATTTCAAGGTCTTATTGTGTATGTTTGGACAAAGGGCATTGGTACAGTGGTGACCAAGAAAGCTTCCCAAGGTCCCGTGGAAAGTAGTAGGTAAAATCCAGCTATTACCATACAAGGTCCTTGGGTTTACCCTTGTAGATCTATATATGTTTTTTTAAAGGCCTTGCACTGAAATTCACTTATGAAACTCGGAGCTTATATTTGAATTCTGCAAAATTCTATAGTATTTTATACTCAACAATCACACATTTCTTACCATCTTCATTTTCATCAAACACTGGTGGTTTGCTTGAAGTGTTGGCTCCCATGGTCGAGTCTGCTCAGACCTGGATCCTCCAGTTACATTATCCTGGCAGAAACACTCATCTTCATTCAAAAGAAGTCCAGAAGCCTTAGCTAGATATCTAGGAGGGGAAAACAAATGGTATCCTTTCAATATGGTGTACTCCAGGTACCCTGAGTACAGACTCTGGCTGAAATATTAACCTGATCTGTATCACAGCAGGGGAATTTTTTGTGCTTGAAAATGATAATTTCAGAAATAACAGACACCATCAAGCATCTGAGAGAACCCACTACATGGCCTCTTCAACAGCGGACCTGGACTTACAAAGAAGGAGGAAAGCAAAATATTTTTCTAAGTATGAAGACGAGTTTAAAACAAGGTCAGCAATCCTTTATTTAACAACTATAAAAAAAATACTATTTTATTGTGACTCTCCATATTTTTGAGAAAATATGTTAAACATTTTTTTTGATGTGCAATCAACAACTTTAATTTTTTTCAGTCCTAAAAATATATCCCCTCTCTCGTTCCTCCTACCCTGGAAGGTTCTACAATGTAAAAGGAACAAGGTCTGAGTCTGGGCTTTACCACACTAGCAAGTTGCTGAATTTCACTAAACATGTTTCTTTTTTTCTTTCTCTGAACTTGAAGATGATAATGGTCCTTACCTCAAAGGCAAATTAAATGTAATTTAATAAATTAAACTTAATGAGACAATATGTAAAGTATTTTCACAGCATAAGTGCTCAATAATTGTTGGTCACTCTGAAGCTCAAATTAAATGATGTATGTGAGAGCTAAAAAGCTCTAAAAAATGTACATTTATGACTTTGTTTATTTTAAACATAATTGTAAAGAATTTTACTTTCCCTGAAATTGGTAAGGAAAGGCAGCATCCAAAAGTCTCTTTCTAAAACTGACACTGATAATAGCTTTGGGCCAGTTATTTAACCTCTCATCTCTAAAATGGGAGAAACAACAGGGCCTTCCTCAGGAATCGTAAGCTTAGATGCCTACCAGAGCCAGGCAGAAATGCAAATTAGTGAACTGGACCAGGTGGAAGACAGTAGTGCCTGGTGGGGACATTGGTGACCTGGAAAATCCAGGCTCCATCTAAAAGATGTCATTGCTCTCAGATCTAAAAGATTGTTGCCAGGTAGAAACATGGGCCCAGGGGCCAGATCTTCAGATCTACCAAAAAAAAGGGTAAAGATCCAGATTTTATACAAAACAATATTTAAAAATTCATTTTAGCTCTATGGCCTGAGCAAATTTCACGCATGGGACAAATATGGCTCATGGGATATAGTTAATGAGACAATGTACGTAAGGCAACTAGCACAATGCCTGGCACATAATTTGCAAAGAATAAATGTTAGCGGGCCGGCCCCGTGGCTTAGTGGTTAAGCGCTCGCACTCCGCTGCTGGCGGCCCGGGGTTCAGATCCCCGGCACGCACCGTCGACACACTGCTTCCCCGGCTATGCTGAGGCCGCGTCCCACATACAGCAACTAGAAGGATGTGCAGCTATGACATACAACTATCTACTGGGGCTTTGGGGGGAAAATAAATAAATAAAATCTTTAAAAAAAAAAAGAATAAATGCTAGCTACTGCTATTTTAATAGGAGCAGTATGTTTTTATCGTGTGCTATTTTTTTAACTTGACACCTGTTGATTGATTTCCTCTTGGACTTTTTATACATGAAGGAAATACAGATTAGAGGCAGAATTGAAGAAAGTGTTTCAAGCGAACCTGGTCTAAGAATGAGTTATTGAAAATGAACTCGAGAAGCCCCTAAGCCCTAAGTCTAGAAGAAAAGTTCATTTTCTCATTAGGAAAATGTAAAGACTTCATTTGGAAGGCAGACTCATTAAGGAAATGCTACTTTTCATACTAAAAGCCAACTGCTGGCAAAGTGCCTTATGGACTTTAAAAAGAATCATTAAATGGAGAGCAAAGAAAGAGTCAGCAATTAGGAAGCAACCAATTAGATGGTATGGGAGAGAGCTGGGGAGGGGGCAGGTGGTAACAGGTGGCTGGAGGAAGCTCAGGGGGATTATTGAGATCAGGAACATACAAAGCACTCAACTGTATCTCCAGGCTAAAAAAACAAAGGGCTTTTAATTCCAGCGGAAAAGGGGATGAGAAAAAGCAAGTGGGATGCCCCAGTGTCTCACTGTAGGCTACGGAGAAGCAAATAGGGAGCACTGTGTGTTTTATTACTCCATTTAGAGTCCAGAATAAGTGAAGAATAGTATAAGGGCTGAACCACAGATGACATTAGAGAGGACTGGTCCTAAACAGAATATTGATTTTAAGGAATTGCAATTGTTAACACTGCAGACTGGGGCTACCTTCTCTTTTATTTTGTGCATAAAACCTCGGTACACATAGTTTTCACACCACACCCCAATCCTGTCCATCTTATATTTTTCTTCACATTTCAGACTTTTCTCAAGTAGCCCGTCTTCCTGCAACATAAAATGTACCAAGCATTGACCTTGCAAGTTGTCAAAGCAGAAAGAGAAAGAGAGAGGACTGTTATGACAATTTGCTACATTTCAGAGTTCCATTCTGATGGGTAAACAATTTTGTTCACCAAAGATTCAGTGATTTTTAGTGGGAGAAAATATGTAAACAGGGAACCACTGTTGTATATGTTTGGAGGAGGGGCAGGTGGACTGGAAAATTGGGTGGTGGCATCTCCATTGCACCTATCACCCAATCCAGTCTAGAAGTGTCTTTCTCTTTTTCTCCCCATGTGGATAACCAGATTTGATAACTTTCCCTTATATCCAGAAAGAAATCGAACTTTTTCTGGCAGGAAAATGTAGACACATGTTTTCCATTCTGCTGAATAGGGCCCAGAAGAGCTATAGGGCTCTCTTCTACCAAACCCCACACCCTTCCTGACCTCCTGGTACTAAGTCTGCAGTGTTACATAAGCATCATCTTGAGACATCAAGAGGATAGTTACCACCCATGGAAATGAACATCCTAAACGGAAAATACAAGAGAAAGAGCAGTGTGTCTTACAGGAACACAGGGAATTTTCAGATTCTACCTTGACCTAGCCAATACCAGATTATTAACTGCAGACTCGTTCTCCAATACCAACATTTGACCTTTGGCCTATACTTTTGGGGACTGTCAACAGGGGAGCTTTTCTAAGCAGCTAAGCCTCCCTAGGTAAAAAGGTGTCATCTTGAGGAATTCAAGAACCTATGTTGTAATGCAAGAAAGTTTCAACTTCTGATAGACCTGTTTCAGTTTCATGCCACAGCATATGCAGAGACATAACTTTTGTTTTTGTTTTTTTTTTAAATTTCAAAATTTTTATGGGGGAAAATCTGCTTAACATAGAATACACTGTTGCATTTTAAAGTATACAGTTCAGTGGCTTTTAGTACAATGATTTAGTCATGTGGCTATCACCACTATCTAATTCCAGAACATTTTCAACACCCCCAAACAAACCCATACTCATTCACACTCTATTTTCTCCTAACCCAAGCCCATGGAAACAACTCCTCTGTTTTCTCCCCCTATGGATTTGCCTATTCTGGACAGTTCAGTCAAATGGCATCATGCTATCTGTAGCCTTTGTGGATGGCTTCAGTGAGCACACATGTTTCAAGGTTCACCCATGGCCTAGCATGTGGCAGTACCTTATTCCTTTTTATGGCTCTATAATATCCTATATTATGAATAGGCCACATTAGGTTTATGCAGTCATAACTGGATATAAATTTGGGTTTGTTCCACTTTTGGACCATTGTGAACCATGTTGCTTTGAATGTCCATGGGCGAGTTTCCTCTTTTGGACATATCTACCATGGGCCTCTCCAGGTCTATAGTAATTCCAGGTTTAAGATTTTTTTTTTTTTTGGTATTAAATGTCAGCACTTTTGTGTGTGTGTGTGTTCTATTGTTTTTTTATTGATGTTTTAATAGTTTATAACATTGTGAAATTTTGGGTTGTACATTTTTGTTTGTCCATCACCATATATATGTCTCCCTTCACCCCTTGTGCCCATGCCCTACCCCCATTGCCCCTGGTAACCACAATACAGTTTTCTCTAGAGACATAACTTATTTTGTTTGCATTTGAAAAACAGAACTTCTTAAAGTGAGAAATATCTAGAAACATGGGAAAGAAAACATGAAAAACACCCAAGTTAACACCACTCTCAGTTATACTGTTTATATTTCGGCAACTTTGCTTCATCATTTTTTATATTAAAAATTATAGGTAAACGTTATTTCCACCTTAACCCTCATGCCAAATTAATTCCCCTTTTATACTTCTCAAAGACAGCCACAATCATGAATCTGGTATATATTTTACAGTCTACTTTCTACGATTTGACAACAAGAAGTGTGTTTTAAAATAAGTCGCCTAAACGGCATCATAGAGTAGGTATATTTTGCATCTTACTGGGATCATTTACCATTATACTTCTGCGATCTAGGCATGCTGATCTCTACAGCTCAGATTTCTGCTTTTTACATGCTGTATAGCAGTCCATGGTGCGAATGCACTACATTTTATTTATCTGTGTAAAAATGTTCCAATCTTTCAGCTTCGGGGGAAAAATCCTTGTGGCGTTGAAGCCAACCATCAAAAGCAGGTTTTGCTTGTTCAGAAGCTGGATAAGAGAAACAAGAAGAAAACCTCCCACACGTATCTCCACTCCGCAAATATGTATTGAAGTCCGTCCGTTTCTGGACCTGAGTCAATGAGAGGCTGGGGGACGAGGTGGGGTACCAAACAGCCGGGAAGCGAGGATTGGTCCCAGCTCTCTCTGGTTGTGGTGGGTTATCTTGACCACCTGCCTTGGTCTTATTTCTCTTCCCGTTTAACTTCCTAGCTTCCCAAGAGTGCCCTTAGTATGCAGGTTTATTTAAAAGAAAACATCTACACCACCACTCACCTGGATCTTGGTTCTCCCTTCACGCCTTGCAAGAAGCTCAGACTGGTGCTTCCGGTCGGGGAGCAGGGGCTAACACGGGAACTCCGAGAAATAAGAAGCAAGCAAGGAAAAGCACCTACCTGCCCGGGCGCACCGGGATCTGCGAGCGAGGGGCTGGGCTGGGCTTGGCGGGCACCTGCGGCTGCCGAGGGGTCCGAGCGCCGCCCCAGCGCGCAGCTCCTCCCGGGAGGGGCGGCTCCCTGCCGGGGCGGGGGCGGGGGCGGGGAGCAGCTAGCCGGCGGGCATCCGCGGTCGGCGCCCCCCCCCAGAAACGGCCGGGCAGTCGCCTGGGTGAGGGGCCGTCGCCTGGGGTCCGTGCGTCGCCCGGGGAGGGCGAGGCGAGAGCGCGGCGCTGCGGGCGCGGCTGCGAGCCGGCGGTGGGGATCCCGCGGCGCCTTGGCTCGATGCGAAGGCGCCGGGACGCAGAGCGCGCCCCAACTTCCCGGACCGAGGCCCGGTTCCCCTGAAGTGAACCCTCCTCCCCGCCAAGATACTCGGGCAGCGCCGCCGAGGATGGTGGATATGGGGGTGGCGGGGACGAGCTGCAGATCTGAGACGGGAAAGGCAGCAAGATTTCCTTTAAGACTTTTCTCTGGGTATTGGGAGAGATCCAAGAGAGGGCTGAGAATTGTACACGTCCCGACAAGAAGGATCTCTCGGCGGATCTTATGGTCTAGCAGATTTCCTCTTTTTACTGGTGAGGAAATTGAGGCACAGAGAAGAAAAATACTTGTCCAGTGTAACAACAATTAATAGAGAGAACCTTTTCTAGACCCAGGTCTCCTGGCCCCAGACCCCATTTTTTCCACGTATTTTTGTCACTCTCAACCTCTGCGTGTGGAGCTGGGGCAGGGGACGGGGGCACAGAGATGAAGACAATCCCACTGGAAGTTTCTATGTTCTCTCCCATGGCGGCAGCCCTCTGTCCTTCCCCTTTGTAATAATCAATACGATGGAAATAACTTCTTCCTCTTTTCCCACTCTTTTCCCACTAACCCAAGTGTCACACACAGTTAAGCCACGGGAGAATTGGCGCTAGTTTGCTGACTGAAATGGCGAGGGTGTGTGATCCTGGGCAGCGGGGGGGGGAGGGGGGGGGCAGGGCAGAACTGGAGGGTGTAGGTCTACTCTGGGGGTGGGGTGGGGACAGCTATTCAGCTCCAAAGTTTCCTTGCACGTGGAAATGCCAGCTCAGCGTTTCCAAATATTTAGATTTTAAAAGAGAAGCTAGAAACGAGAACTTCCGTGTGAAATTTCCCATTATTGTTAAACATTGGCAAGTTTAAAAAATGTTAAAAATTATGTTGGTCAAACACAATGCGCCTGTGGCTGAAATGTCTTTTTCACACTCCCGCTTTTTGATCTATCTAGATGTAAAGTTCCACAGACTGCAGGAGCCGTATCGGCTCTGTTCGCCATTTGTAGAACCAGCTCCTAGAATGGTGTCTCATGTGTCTTAAATGTCTGCTGAAATTGTTGAAGACGTGAGTGGACACCTCATGGTCAAGAGTCCCATAATTTACTCATTAAACAAATATTTCAGAGTAACTCTTTGGTCATATTATGATCCAGCCCCTTTCCTCTTCTTTCTCTTATCTCAGCCATGGGATTACATTCTACTCTAGGAATTTAAAACTTGGAATAACCTTGAACTTCAACTAACCCACTCTCATCTTTTGCATTTGGGATCCTGTGGAAAGGATTTTCCCAAAGCCACATAAAGAGTTAGTGTCAGAACTCAGTAGAAACTTACTTATGTTGCCGACTCCATATGAAGAACCTGTCTGAGGATCAGATGCTGTAAATAAACATTTAGCGTGGAGTTGGGGTCAAGTTCCAAAAGAGGGCACCCAAGTTCAGAAAAATAATAGAGTTTTTAAGGAATTCAGTTTTTGGGAGAGGGTGTTATTTCTAAGGCAAAAATCAGGCACCTGGCTAAAAATACATTGTTTTTGTAACATCTGGTAGTTTACCTGATTATTTTCGTGGCGTTGGAGGTGCACTACAAATTTGTTGGAGCTGTATTATGTCTACCCACTTCCCCTGGGAGATAATGAAATCCATTTTATCACTGAGGAAACTGAAATTGCAGGAAAGTGGGCTGAGACTAGAACAGCAGTCTCTGGAAGCCTCTTCATTTTACTGTCCTGGTTAGCACAAAGGGCTTTGGAGTCAGGAAGCCAAATGCCAGCTCCACAACTTCATAGCTCTGAGATGTTAGCCAAGTCACGTAAAGGCCCTGAGCCTCAGTTTTTCTGTTTTAGTAAGGGGGATGATGGTCATTCCTATGATTGATGGAGGATTAAATGGGATAATGTATATAATAATGCACTTAGCATTGTGCTAGGCAGCACAGAGGAAGCACTCAGAAACTGGCAGCTATTGTGGCTGTCATTTTAATTAGCAGGTGACCAGGTTCTACCCTAATACTTCTCAGATATGTTCTATAAATCTTTCTTCTGTTGGTACGGTCACTTTGGCTTAAAATAAAACTACTAATAGTCCTAATGTATTTAGTCATGTAAAGGCTTGGCATACCATATTTTTCCAGAAAAAATAGTGATTCTTATTACTGTATCCTATGCTGTCTATCAAATGCAGACCTGTTTCAAAGAGCTGATTGTGTCTTAATCTTTTGTTTATTCAGTTGTTTGTCCTCTCTTCTCAGTATTCCTATCTTAAACACAGCTGTTGGAGAAACGCCGAGGAGACTGCCACAAAGTTACTTGGAGACTAACCAGGCTAGATACTTGTGATAATCTCTGGCGCCCCCCAGTGGAGAGGAGAATGAAGTGAAGCGTCAACCAGTGAGGCTGTCCAGACGGATATCCAGAGTTTTAAAACATTTTTTTGAATAGTTATGGCTTACAACACTAACATTAATACCACACAAATTCAGCCGTACCATTCTTGGCTTGAAGTTGTCTGCGGGTCCCACTGCATTTAGAATAAAGTGATGCTCTTTTCTCCAGTAGACAAGGCCTTATACTCTCCATTCCCTGCCAATTTGTCCCACTTCATCTAGGATCAGTGTTCCTCTGCTCACTCCTCTCTGGCCACACTGGCTTTCTGCTCTTTGAAGATCATGCTGAGCTTGTGCCCACCCCAGGACATTTGAATGGTTCTTCTCTATGCACGGACTCCTCATCATTCAACTGTCAACTCACATTTCTCTAGCTCAGAGAGACTTTCCCTCAACTCCTTACCTGAAGTCTCCTCTACTTCTATTCTCTACTACATGCTCTCATTTCTTCCATCTTATCATTCATCACAAACTATAATTAATTTGCTTATGTAGCTTGTTTGCTATGTTTCCCCTCCTTGCATGCAGGGTCCACAAGGGCAAAAACTACATCTGTCTTGTCCACCATTATATATCCAGTGCCAAACCAGTGTTTGGTACATAGGAAGTGTTTAATTAAATAAATAAATCTTTGTCTATTTCCATCATTCTTTTCCTTTCTTAGCCCAGGAGGAAAATACAAAGAAGACACATTACACCTCAAAGCAGTAGCCATTCTCATGATGCAAATGGGTCTTTATCGGGCTATGTTCAAAGTGTACAAAGACAAGTAAGATATGATTGCTGGACATGAGGATTTTGTGATTTGGGGGGAAGCAGTAACTAGAGCCTGAGGTTGATAGATGCCCCAGTGGGAGCCCCTGGAGAGCACTGGCCAAATCAGTTAGCTCTGCCTGAAGGAGCCAGAAGCTTTGGTAATGTTTGATCTGTGTTTTGAAAGATGAATGGAGGGTCACCAGATAGAGAGCAAGGCATTCCAGATCTGGAGACTGGAGGCATATAAAAGCACAATATTTGAGGAGAAATAAAAAAAGTTTAGTGTGAATGGAGTATAATGGGAGTGAAAGGGGATGGGAAAAGAGCTAAAGAACCAAATATGCTATGAAAAACAGCTTGAGTTTAAACACAATGGCAATGGGAAGCCCTCAGATGTGTTAAGGAGGAACATGGGCCTCACTACAGTGGAGTTTTAGTAAGATCGCCCTCTCCACATAAGACTAAGTTTATTTTCTTCTTGGTCTGGTATACAAATTATTCTCAGTTCCTAAAAAGATGAGTTCTCCCTTTTAACAATAAGAAAACTCTCCTTAGTTATAAAATAAATCATCAGATCCTAGCACAGTGTCTCATATTTAGGAAGTTCTCAAATATTTGTTGAATTCAATTTGATGTTCAGTTTTACTTGGTTTGTCCACTTCTATCAATACAATCACTTTTAGAAACTGCTTGTGATAACCTCATCAAGTTTTCTTTTAGATATTACCTTTGCAAAGACCTTCCATTTTATTTTTCAATTTCATTGAATAATGGCCGTTTACAGTTTCTAAACTGCCTTTACAAATTCTGTAACCTCAAGTTCATGATTTCTTTAATAACCCATTCCACAGTATTTATCATTTGTCTACAGTGGGGATGGCACCGTGCCAGGAGCTAGAAACACAAAGATAAAGAAACCAATCCCTGCTCATGAGGAGCAAGGATTCTAGTGAGTGCACAATACGTATCACGCTGTCTTCACCACTGAGCTGTGAGGGTGACATAGTTTAATTGAGAGAGAGGAAAACAACCATAAGGTGTAATGGGAACGTTTTATTTCTCGTGTCCAAAATAACAAAATAAAAGGTAGACAGTATCAAATTATTTCCTCATACATGCTCACTAGAAAATGACCAACTGAAAAAGAGAGAGGAAAAATGAGTTAAATCACAGAAGAAATGAACGTTTATGGTGCCTACTGTATATATGCCTCCGTATGCTCATTTATTCCACAGCATTCATTGAGGTGTGAATAATTTAATTGCTCTCCAGAAAACTTGCACAATAGAGCAATGTTGTTGAGAAAAAAATGTTAGCATCTCAGACCTGGATTTGTTTCCCGATTCCACCACCTAAAGCTTCATGCTCCTGTGCAAGTCATTTAGACTCTGAGAGTCTTTATTTCTTGATCTGGACAATATGGATACTGGTAGGACCTACTCCCAAGGAGGGTTGCAATGATTAAATGAGATAATGCGTGGAAGCACTTGGTGCAATGCCTGGTGCAGAGGGGTAGCTAGTAATTGCATTGTTATTATTACCCCAATTGTCTCTCTTTTGTACAAAACTTCTGAAAGAATGCCCTTCTCACTGCACCCTCATCAGCACTGACTCTTTTAAAAGATCATTGCTAGGAGACATGGCTATAACACTGAAAAGATTGATTCTTATTTTAAGGAGCTCATCATCTAAAGAATCAGTCAAGTTAACTGACAATTTCAATGCAGGGTAACAGGGCCGGGATAACAGAAGTTAGGGTGCTCCGTGAGCACATGAATGAAGTTCACAGTCTAGTCTAGAGGTGTCGGCAAAGGTGTCACAGAAGAATAGTGTCTGAGCTCAGTCCTGAAAGTAGAGTACAAGACAGTTGTGCAAATGGAAGGGGAAGAGAGTGTTCCATCCCGAGGGAACAGCATGTGCAAAGCTGTGCAGGCAAGAGAGTGGGTTGTGTTCAAGGAAACCAAGGAGCTTTAGTGTGGCCAGGTTGTGGAGGAGGAAGGCACTATAGGCAGAGAAAATAGGAAGTGTAGTATTCTAGAAGTGACAGAGGCAATGTGTACTCCTGTCACTTTATGTAATCTGAATGACAAACCCATAAATTAAGTGGTGCTATCTTCTATTTTCGGAACAGAAAATAGAAACTCAAATAGTTTAGGTAAGTTTCCCAGACTCCCAGTCTGGTTTACCACAAAGTCAATATCCTTTTCATTATGCTGTAGGCTTCCTCTCTGCGTGTGTGTGTGTGTGTGTGCGTATAAGTCTGTGATGGAATTTTTATCCCTTCTTCTATATCATAAAAATAATGATTAAAAATACAACCTTAAAGAGAGAACATTCCCATAAAGTTGTTTTAAAGCCAGAAAATTTAAACCTAGCTTATCTGATGTCAACTCCTCATGTTATTGGACCAAATGATCTATGAATGACAGCTCAAAATATACAAATGATTTCATTTCTTAAAGAATTTCTGTATAATATAAAGGAAGAAATCAGACACACACGTCTTGACTTTGTCCTCTACATCATTAGTTTACACCTCACTCTTATGAGAGGTCAGATAGAGTTGTGACATAGAAAGTGAGGGGAAGGAATGATCTTGTTCACCTATAAGCAAATTAATTTGTTCATTAGCTTCCCTCCCCCAGCTCTTTACTCTCAACACACACACACACACACACATCCCCTACACAGTCATATCTTAGCATATCCGGGAGCATGTAGGGGGAACAGGCAGTAGACCTGATATTTACCTAGATAGTGGAGCAAACTAATAAGTGCTCATCTACCATTTCCTCCCTTCTTCCTTTCTCTTAAAGTTTTTTTAACAGTGATGTCTTTCCAGTGAGCTGGCCTTACATATGACCCAGGAGTGAAGGGAATGAAATGGACTTGTTCTCTGACGATGGAAAATACGTCTGATGTAATTACATTTCTTTTTTTAATTGCCTAGGGAGATATTTCAAAATCTATAAATGTATAAATACGTTTTTTCATGTTTAGGATGAATGTTAAGTTTCATTGGATTAATGCACGTATTTTGTCCTGGAATCTTGTTCCTTAACTTGCGGAGTTCTGGGGATAGTGTTTTTTTCCCCTTAAAAAATTGCCCTGTTTAGATACAAATTGTTTCTCAGTCTAGCCCATCCATGCTATAATTAGAGATATTTTCTCCCAGGGTTGTTGTGAATTTTTTCTATTTTTGGAGGCTATTTCATTGAGAAGTTTAGAAAAGGCAATTATGAAATAATCCAGAGCACCAGTCAAACCAGGAAATCGTGAAATATCTTTTTTTATTAATAAATTAAGCCTATTTTATTGATCAAGTATTAAAGATAAAAAAATTTCAGCACAGCTGTTGCATTTAAAAAAGTAAAACTACGTGCTATGTTTCTAGCTCGGTAAACAGATGAACCTGACGACTTTGAATGACATAACAGTTGAGCACTATACAGTACATCTCATGAAGACCCATAAATTAAAGTGAAATATCTTAAAGTGTCCACAAAATTAAGGGTAAAATGCTGTCCTTTGTTCCTCTCAAAGCACATCTCCTTTCAATGCACATCCAGGAGAGGGTTCTGTGGTCCTCGGAGGCACCTATCTTGGTTTTCTAAAACTGTTTAATCCATCATTTTATTCATTCCTGGGTATGCAAGTGACTTACATTTAACAAACTACAATACAGAACTATAAAAGGGCAATAAAAGAAAGAGAGATTGTGCATTTTGCTTTTTTATATCCCAAGGTAGGCCAAATCTTCTGAATATTAGTTACATTCCTGAAGCATTACTTCTGAATCAAAATTTTGTCCTACAAACCCTGTTGTTGTATCATTGATATGTGTAATCCTTTCAAGTATACGTCATCTTTATTTTAGAATTCCTATTCTTTGGCGAGTGCTCCTAATAGTTTGGCTGCTACAGAGAATCGCTCAAGACCTAGGGGATGGTGGTAAAGATCCAGCATTTTGAAAGGAGCCTTTTAGAAGAACCAAATGAAGTACCTTGAAGTTCAATTACTAAAGCAATTTCAGTGTATTTGTTATAGTCAAAGAGGTAATTTTTCAAAAAGTGTCTGTAAATTGTTCAGATCAGCATGGCACAGTTCACAATGACTTCTTTCAAGAAAATTCCAAGTGTGAAACACTGTCCTTTAATGTACTTAAAGACAAAATGATTTTAGTGAAAATCCAAGAAAGGATTATATTATCCTTGGTTGTGTCTCCCTTGCTCTAAGTAGCTAGTAATAACATAATTATTATTAATAATAATAATGGGGAGGAAAAAGAAGATAAATAGATTAAAACTCCACTAATAATAACAAATATTTACTGTGTTTTTATGTGCCAGGCACTGAGTGCAACATTTTATTTGCACCCTCTTGTTCAATGCTAATTTTCAGTCAAGAGCATTGAGGCTTAAAGAGGTCAGATAATTTGCCGAGAGTCACAGGACAGAAGCCCAAGTAGTCTGGCATCAGGGGTCCAGGCCTTTCACCACTACAGAATTCTTCCTTCTGTATGACAGTCGCAAATCTGGAATTAGACTAGTGGAGTTCACCTGTCATCTGAAACACTCCTTGGGTTTAGTCAGCACCTGTGGAGATGTTATTAGCCCATACCTGGGATTTGACTTTCCATCTGTTAAATAAAGAGGTTGGGCTGGGTAGTTTCCACAGTGCCTGCTAGTGCTGCTATTCTATGACCATGGAAGATGTCCTATGACCTATGGTTAGGATGACCAACCATCTCTTGCCTGAGATTGAAAGAGCTACTGAGATGTGGGACTTTCAGTGCTAATATGGGGGCAGTCTAAGGCAAACCTGGACTGTTGGTCACCTACTACAACACCTGATACATTTATCTCGTTGTTCAGGGCATACCCATTTATTGGAGAGTTCTTTGAACTCCTTTGCCTGGAACTTCCTGTTTCTTAGATAAACTCTTGAAGACCTGGAGCATAGAGTAGATTATTTGAAGGGACTTGGGGCATGCTTTTCCCTCCCTATGCATGTTATGCTTGAGTTGTTGGAATAGTTTCACCTTCATTTTCTTTCAAAATAATAGGCTGGTTTGTCTTGTCCAATTTGCCTTCGAAGTGATACTTGAGGAATGCACACTGACAAGATTACAGCAGTTGTAATCCATTTGAAGTTATCTCCACTGGTGAAAAGGAATGGTTATGTACTAGTGATAACTTCATTTTATTGAATACCTACTCTTTAAAAGGCACTTAGTGTATAATAATTGAATTTTGACAGCAGTGATTCCAGGTAGCTATTATTATCCACACTTTAAGAACAAGGAAATTGAGACTCAGAGAAGTTAAGTAACTCATTGAGATTATTTTTTATAATTTTATTTATTTACTTTTCCCCCAAAGCCCCAGTAGATAGTTGTATGTCATAGCTGCACATCCTTCTAGTTGCTGTATGTGGGACGCAGCCTCAGCATGGCCGGAGCAGTGGTGTGTTGGTGCACGCCCGGGATCCGAACCTGGGCTGCCAGCAGCGGAGCGCGCGCACTTAACTGCTAAGCCACGGGGCCGGCCCCATAACTTATTGAAGTTAACAACTAAATCTAAACTAGGTTTTGAACTCTGTTGCCCCTAAATTCAGAGTCCCTATTTTTCCCATACAAATGGTGACTTCCGTGGTTCAAAACGGCTACAGGGCCGGCCCCGTGGCTTAGCGGTTAAGTGCTCGCGCTCTGCTACTGGCGGCCCAGGTTTGGATCCCGGGCGCGCACAGAGGCACTGCTTCTCCGGCCATGCTGAGGCTGTGTCCCACATACAGCAACTAGAAGGACGTGCAACTATGACGTACAACTATCTACTGGGGCTTTGCGGGGTGGGGCGGGCGGAAGGAGGGGGATTGGCAATAGATGTTAGCTCAGAGCTGGTCTTCCTCAGCAAAAAGAGGAGGATTAGCATGGATGTTAGCTCAGGGCTGATCTTCCTCACACACACACACAAAAAAACGGCTACGATTTCTAGTTTATTTGTGCTGCTTGTGTTCTTGAAGTTTTCAAGTGAAAACATATTTGGATGTCTGGCTTCTCATTTTCAAATCCTGACTTTCTTTCCATGATGAATAATGGGACCATTTCTTCAACAGATACAAAGCAAATGTCTATGTCCTGCTGTATTTTTTCCCTACTTTGTAAGTTCCCTGCTTCATTAGAACATAGTTGTATTTCCACTTCTTGTTAGAGTAAGCAAAGATGTATTTTTATCAATAGAATAAACAGACAATGTGAGTAGAAAGTTGAAAAAATCTGTTTCCATGGATCTGGGTAGTTCAGGCAACAGGAAGGAATGTTTCAACGAATTTCAGCATTTAAGAGAATGTATGTATTAAACTATAATTTTAAATAATGTGAACTACAAAATGTCTCTCTTTATATCCCGTATATAATATTAGAACTCTAAGTATAAAAAATAGATACAAATATTATTTTTAAATATAATGATTAATTAGCATAACACAATTTTTGCAGCGTCTGAACAAAACGACAAAATTATGAGAATATTACAAACATTTATTGTAGGTTTACTGCGTGAATTCAATCCTCACAGAAACCGATGGGTGAGTAATTTCTCCCATTGTACTAATGCAGACTCTTGAGCTCAACCAGATTAAATCACGTGACTAAGAAACATGAGAGAGAGTATTAGGGACCATACCGAACCTTGGTCAATATGATGCCACTTGGACATATCTTAGAATTATTCCAGAAATTTCTGCATTTTTGAATTCTCTCTCTGGGATGCTATATTGTATATTATAATGGGTCTTACTCACTCAGACAAGGTTCCTGTTTATGGCCTTGTTTAATTTATTCAACACATTTTAATGCCTCCATTGTTAGAGTCCGTAATCTATGAGCCCATATGATTCCCAACGCCCAGGCTACTCACGTGCAACTAATTAGGAGTTTGAAAAATGTCTAGATTATTAATTCAATTTTCCTACCTTTATTTGA
This sequence comes from Ceratotherium simum simum, assembly GCF_057802395.1. Taxonomy (NCBI): domain Eukaryota; kingdom Metazoa; phylum Chordata; class Mammalia; order Perissodactyla; family Rhinocerotidae; genus Ceratotherium; species Ceratotherium simum. The sequence goes on from NC_141903.1 coordinate 29,871,158, forward strand.
GTATTAGGAATCCTGTAGATAATGTCTCTATTCCCAACTTCTATCCTTATTGAAAAACTATCTTTCTTCCAACCATGGAGAATTAGATCAATTTTCTTAAAGAGAGCATTTTTTTTCTTAATTAATTATGTAATTTTAACATTTTACTCTCACTAGACCCTTAGTATGTTTCCTCTGCTGCCCCGTTATTTTCTCCTTCTGTGTTGTTTTTTTCCAGTAATAGGAACTGATGTTACCCAGATACTAATGAGAGTTAAAGAAATGTTATCAGCTAATGAGATCTGTTTCTTTCCACGTATATGGAGTCATTAACAGCTTCAAAATCCTTTAAAACAAGAAAAGGCTAGTTTGTAAAGATTGTAGAATGTAATTAGGTTCCAAACTAGTCAAATGTTGACATATTGATAATATTAAAGAATTTTCATTTTGCATAAATCAAAATTTAATCAGAAGCAAAATTATGGTTAAGTTTGCATAACTTATTGCAGACTAGTAAAAGCACGTGTAAGCATAACATTAACCAATTAAAAAGGATTATCATACTAACGTTAAATATAAATATATATCAATAATTATACTTAGAGTATTTTTCCTCATGATTCCTTCCACCATTCCTATGAGGGAAGGAGGGATGTATTTCAGCTTCTGAAATAAAAGATTAGAGAAGTGAGTTGAACCCTGGTGCCCTATTTTTATAACTGTAAAATATTATAATTAAATATTATAATTAATTAACCCTATTTTTATAACTGTAAAAATACTATAATTAATAAATAGTGAGCAATTTGAAAAATAGAATAGAATGCTTCTTCCCAAGGCAGAGTATTCACTGACCTTACTTCTTACCTGGGTTATGAAATACAAACAAATTTCATGTTAAATTTACATTTCAGAGTAGCCTCTGCCACAGATCCCCTAAATTTAGGTCAAATTCCTCTTTATAGTCCCCCAGAAATTCCTGGGTCCTTTTATTTTTATGGTTGGCACTATTTTCTTATAATAGATTTTTACAACAAAATAATACAAGTAATATTAATTTTATAATAAAATTCACCTTTTTTGAGCATATTATTGGATGAGTTTTCGACAAATATATATATTCATGCTATGTTACTTGCTTTATCCTTTACACGTCTGCTGTAGATACCAGTTCTCTTGACCTGGCATTCAACCCACAATTTTCTCATCATGCTTTAGTCCATACCTTTTCTGTAAAAGATCAATTAGTACATATTTTAGACTTTGTGGTGTGTACGGTCTCTGACACAACTATGTATGTCAAATGATTAAGGAAGGATGCTCTATTGTCGTACTTGGGAGAAATTGAATCAATTTATCCTATTCCTTTGAAGTCTCAGAATGACTTTTCAGAATGATGTCTTCGTTCTTTCTTCGTTCTTCTTCTCAGGCTTTGATATCTGGAGTTAAGGAATAGTCAGCACAGCCAGGAAGTATCCTTCACCTTTCTGATAACTTTACTGGATGAATAAACCATGAGTTTACCTTAGTCATTCAAATATCTGTACTAAGTGCTCACCCTTGTAGCCACCCTACAGAAGAAATGGGGTCAGACACCAGCAGTTTGACCAATGATCCTGAACTCCAGCACTATAAGCTCAGGCCCTTCCCCAGGGTCAACCTCATTCTATGCCTGGTTGCCAGCCCATGACCACACTGATCACAGTTTAGGAAACCATGAGTTATACCTGCCATTTTTCCATGCTCAGCACTGCTTCTGTCGTAGGGAAAGTTGGTTACCAAACAGAGGTGGAACATATACAAAGGCAGATAAGGATTCTAAGTATCATTCCCTTCTTTGTTCCTGATTTTAAATATTTCTGCAAAGCCTTTGCAAAGTACAGAAATGGCACATTCCAAGTAAAAACTGGAGCATTAATCAGGGATTAAATGTACTGGGTTTCTCTTCAGGTTCTGCCTTGCGTACTGGGTATAGCCAACATCTCTTTCTTATCTGTGGCATAAAGAGAGTATTGTTTGCTTCTCTTCTGGCACGGGAGAGCTACCAGAATAAATGATATACTGTGCTTCAGTATAATTCCTTAGTTAATTGCAATACTATGTAAAAATTTTGATAATGAACAGTACTGCTCAATTATGATTATTATTTGTGCTTTATGACAGATAGGCTTATTTTCCCCAATTAGTTCTAATTTACCAGTGGATACCCTTTTCTTCTTACAGCCTATAACTATCTGCTAAGTATATTCTTCCAAATTATTGGTTGGGTAAGAACAAAAAATCCATTGCCCTTGCTGTATATTAACCTGATAATATGGTACAAATAAGCTTTGTGTTATAAATAGTTCCTTTTCATCCCAGATGCAACTAGAAAGTCAAAGAAAATCATGTTATAGATGAAGAGAAGCATTCTTTCCATTTTCTGGAGTGAATACAGTACAGCCAGTGTTCAATTTTTTTTTTCCTTTCATGACTTCCACCGACACTGCCTAATTGTGCAGCCCTGACCATTTTCCACAGAGGTTTGCTAACATGTGAAGGACCATATTTTTCAGGTGATAAAGAGATGTAACAGTTCTCTTTTACAAACCTAAACATTCAATACTTCCTAATTTTGTATTTTGGAAAGTTAATGCTATAAGTCAAGGTAAATGTCTTTCTAAAATCTTAGTTTTAAGTTAGTTTTGTTTTTATTATGGTAAAAAGCATATAACATGATATTGACTCTCTTAACAAATTTTTAAGTGCACAGTACACTTAAAACACTTAGAGTATAGCTATATGCACAATGTCGTACATCAGATAGCTAGAATTTTTTCATCTTGCATGACCGAAGCTCTATACCCATCGAAGAGCAACTCCCCATTTCCCCCTCTCTTAGCACATGGCAACCACCATTTTGCTTCCTGCTTCTATGAGTTTCACTACTTTAGATGCCTTATATAAGTGGAATCACACAATATTTGTCCATCTGTGTCTTTATTTCGCTTAACATAATGTCCTCAAAGTTCACCCATGTTGTAACATTTGACAAGATTTCCTTTTTTTTTTTTTTGTGAGGAGGACTAGCCCTGAGTTAACATCCGATGCCAATCTTCCCCTTTTTTCTTGAGGAAGATTGGCCCTGGGCTAACATCTGTGCCCATCTTCCTCTACTTTGCATGGGATGCCGCCACAGCATAGCATAACAAACGGTGCATCCGTGCATGCCCATGATCCGAACCTGCGAACCCCGGGCTGCTGCAGCGGAGCGTGCGCACTTAACCGCTGCGCCACTGGCCGGCCCCTGACAGGATTTCCTTTTTTAATGGCTGAATAATATTCCATCATGAGTATATACCACATTTTCTTTATCCATTCGTTTGTGGACATTTGGGTTGCATTGCTGTCTTGCCTATTCTGAATAATGCTGCAGTGAACATGGGAGTGCAAATAACTCTTCAAGATCCTGATTTCAATTCTTTTGGATAAATATGCAGAATTGAAATTGTTGAATCATATGGTAGTTCTATTTTTAATTTTTTTTGTGTGTGTGAGGAAGATCGGCCCGGAGCTAACATCTGCCAGTCCTCCTCTTTTTGCTGAGGAAGACTGGCCCTGGGCTAACATCCGTGCCCATCTTCCTCCACTTTATATGGGACGCCACCACAGCATGGCTTGACAAGCGGTACATCGGTCCGCGCCTGGATCCGAACTGGCGAATCCCGGGCCGCTGCAGTAGAGCGCACGCACTTAACCGCTTGCACCACCAGGCTGCCCCCTCTATTTTTAATTTTTTGAGGAAACCCCATACTGTTTTCCATAGTGCACTATTTTACATTTCTACCAATAGCGCACAAGAATTCCAATTTTTCTACATTCTCACCAACGTTGTTCTTTTCTGGGTTTTTTTGGATAATAGCCATCCTAGCAGGTGTGAGATGATACCTCATTGTGGTTTTGATTTGCATTTTCCTGATGATTAGTGTGATATCGAGAATCTTTTCACATACCTGTTGGCCATTTGTATGTCTTCTTTGGAGAAATGTCTATTCAAGTCCTCCTCCCATTTTTAAATCAGGTTATTTGTTTTTTGCTATTAAGTTGTAGGAGTTCCTTATACATTTTGGATGTTAACCCCTTATCACATGTGCAGCTTGTAAATATTTTCTCCATTCCGTAGGTTGCCTTTTCATTCTGTTGCTTGTTTCCATTGCTAGGCAGAAGCTTTTTAATTTGATGTTATCCCGCTTGTCTATTTTTGCTTTTGTTGCCTGAGCTTTTGGTGTCATAAGCAAGAAATCATTGCCAAGATCAATATTATGAAACTTTTCTCCCTACATTTTCTTCTAGGAGTTTTATAGTTTCAGATCTTACATGTAAGTTTTGTGACCTAACATGTGATCTATCCTAGAGAATTTTCTGTGTGCACTTGAGAAGAATGTGTATTCTGCTGCTGGTGGGTGGAATGTTTTGTATATGCCTGTTAGGTCCATTTGGTCCATAGCGTTGTTCAAGTCCTCTATTTCCTTAGTGATCTATCTGGATGGTCTATCCATTATTGAAAGAGAGAGTATTGAAATCTTTTAGTGTTATTGTATTGCTGTTCATTTCTCCCTTCCGTTCTGTCAAAGTTTGCTTCATATATTTGGGTGCTCTGATGTTGGGTGCCTATATATTTATAATTGTTATAAATTAGGATCAATAACCCTGAAAATATAGTTACTTCATTACTTGCTTGTCCACTGATGTGAAAAGTTCGAAATAACCAGATGGTGGTTGTAGCTTCAAGTTTGGTGTAACTTTCTCTGAAGTGTGGTTGAAATGTCCCCATCCCAGGCGCCTGAACTTCATACAAAGAATCCTAAATTTGTAGAAACAGAAAGCACAAATTACTCAAATAGGTCTCTAGCAGTTTTGGTAGGAACAATTAATCTTATTTCCAATCTTTGGTTGCCAACTCGTGTATTGAAGTTGCTGGGAGACACAGCAACATATGGTGGACTTGCACATGTGGCATTTTGGAAGACAGCAACCAAACTCCACAGGGTGTCATGCATACAATCTTCTTTGCAGCTCTGCTACTCTTATCAAATCCTAGGCATGATTTTCAGCATTGTGCGTCCTGTGGCTACAAGAGATAAAGACCTTGTAAAATTCTGCCACGTAGCCTAAATGACTTTCACAGTGTTTCTTGAATTGGTAGTTGGCTAGCTTGAGACTGTCAATTTTTTTCAAAGCTTCTAAAGCCTTTAGTAAAAAGTAGCTAACTCCATAACACTTATAATTACCATTGTCCCTATATCATTCACCTACACTACTACCACATCAGCCAATGCCTTACCTCCCACCTCCATATTATCCTAGTCCATCATTGGTGAGAGTCTTAGTAATTGGGAGACAGCCACTGCCAGAAGGAGGGGCTCACCGCCAGCAAAGGGATCTTGGCTGCTGTCTGACAGGTGGGTGACCCAGTTCTGGAATCCTATCTTGAGGGTTTCATTTCTAGGACCATTTGTCATACCAACCACCTAGCCTGGGTTCCTCCCAAAATGAGAATATAAGACAAGGGCTTGCTTGCAGGCAGTTTCTTTTGGGACGTGATCCCAGGGAACAGGAACAGGAGAGAGGAAGACTGAGAAGACTGAAGCAGGGAAAAGGGGAAAGGTGACAGAAGAGAGGATTATTGAGCTGGTCTTACTGTGGCCCACTGAGGTTGCACCTCACAGGAACCCTCTGAGGAGTCTGTAGAATATTCCTCAGAATGGTCCACCTGAGGACAGATGAGGGCAACATTTACTGCTACATGCTGCTTCAGGGTATTAAAATCCCTAGCCATTAAATTCCCCCTCTAGACCATTCCTTGAGAGCACAGTCCAAGTCTTATATCCCCAGTGTCTACCACAATACTTTGAACATAGAAAGTACTTATTAATAAATACTTATTGAATGAATCAATCAATGAATGTGCTATGCTCAGTAGATATCTGAACAGAGAAGGGAGTTACTGAAATCCACAGTGTACATCAAACAATTCCCTTAGGCAAAAACTATGGATATTAACTGTCTTAGTGCATTTGGGCTGCTATAATAAAACACCACAGACTGAGTAGCTTATAAACAGTAGAAATTTATTGTTCACAGTTTTGGAGGCTGGGAAGTCCAAGATCAAGGCGCCAGCAAAGTTGTCTTCTGATGAGAGTCCGCTTCCTTGTTCATAGCCAGTGCCTTCTCCCTGTGTCCTCGCCTGGTGGAAGGGGCTAGGGATCTCTCTGGAGCCTCTTTTATAAAGCACTAATCCCATTCATGAGGGTCCCACCCTCATGACTTCAGCACTTCCCAAAGGCCCCACCTGGTAATACCATCCCCTGAGCATTAGAATTTCAACACATGAATTTTGGGGGGACACAAACATTCAGACCATAGCATTAATCTATGTCTCCCAAAAGTGTTCAACTTATTCTCTACCTCTTGGCTGGGGCTACCACTAAGCATGCAGCCCCCTCAGAACTTTTCCGAAAGCAGAGGACTCCTCTGGTGCTATCTTGATCCCACTCCCTATCTGCAGGTTTCCTCATCCTAGGGTGGTCCAGGATTATGCATAGATCTACAAAGGCAGATTCGGATGGGAGATAGGCTGCTGAGAGGTTGGTAGCAGGTGAGGGATAGTTGCTTCTGGGCAATAATATTGATTATGGTGAGGAGGAGCCCTCACATGCCACTCTTAGACATTCTTCCTGCGGATTCAGGAAATCAGGTGTGCTCTACTGTTGAGAGGACCTGCGTCTCTTTGCCCATGCACAACACTAGAGCCACCTGGAGTCTACTCACCAGCTCTGCTCTCTTAGCTATCTATAGGGCACCAGCAAGCGCAGGAACTTCCACCTCCCGATCGTATAAGAGCCAAGTGTGGAGGCAGCTATCAGGCTACTGCTATGATGGTCTGACCTCGCATGGCTGTCAGCTGAAGAGGAAAAGTTTATTTTTATTAACCCAAACAATGATTATAATGGAAAGATTCTAGACACCTGGTTTCTGAATAGTGGCAAACTTTTATCCACTGCCTCAGTTTATAAAACCAATAGCTAAAATATAATTAATTCCCACTCCATCACTGCAAGATAAGTGGATGCTTTTGAAAAGGGAAGAGGCAAACTGTTTTTGCATGATCTTTTTACATTACATAACTTTATAGGTTCCCATTCATCATGTGAAAGCTGAAAACATGACCTTATAAATGTGAATCTCCAAAGACCATGTGTGATTTGTGCTGCTGGATTTTTTAATTCTCCTCCCATAAAGCTTACTGCATCAAGAGAGGGAATGAGATGTAATGGAAAGAATGTGCAATTATAAGAGCTAATTTTGTCTCTGAACTGCTACTTTCTAACTGTGGGAAAGTCAGCAAGGCATGTCACCATTCTGAGAGCATATGCTGCTTCATCTGTATCAAGATCTTCCTTGTATACTTAATAGCCCCATGTCCCAACCAATGCACTGTGACACTCGTGAACATAGCCATGAAAGGTTTTGGTGCACATCAAGATGTAGTCCCATCCCCACCCCCACTTCTCAAGGCAACTGAGTCAGTTCTGGGGTGGATGAAACCTCAAGATTTGTTGCCTGTTTCTGCCAGCTGCCTTCTCTAGGCACAACTTTCCATCGTGGACAAAAAGCAAATGGAGCTGCCAGAGGAGTTTGCGTTCCAGAGCATGTCACAATGCCCAAAATGTGGCCAGTGGGGATGGCGAGCAGGGAATTGGAAAGCTGGACAGAAGACCTGGGAGATGCAGCTAAAATTAGACACCAAAATCTCTGTCTTCCCATATATGGAGTCTGTCTATCCTTCTGCAGTAGAATGTGCCCACTCAGTGTTATCCGAACTGACTTCAGAATTTCTCTAACCAAACGAGTCCTACAAATAAAAATTCCATCACTCTTAAGACGTTTGGTATGAAAAGAGACATTGGTATGATTAAAAAATAGTTTGATTATCACAATGTGTGTCAACAAAAGATAGAGGAACTATTAGTGCCTTTACACAAAACCAATTTTTGCAAATATTTGAATGCTGAAAATTGTTGGATTTTAATATCACATACTTGAGCTAATAGATATTTTATGGATAATATCGAACCTGAATTTGAAGAGCTCATCATTCAAAAAGTCTTTATCAAGAATTGTATCAAGCTATTGTTTGGAAGTTATACAAATTAAATATTTAGAATAATCTTGAATACTTTGTATTTTGTTTCTATAATGATATAAATAAGGTACAATAGAATTTCCCCAAACCCAGGTAGATACTCTCAAATCTCTCTCAGTTTACCCCAGCATTCTGTATAAATGTCTTGATTTTCTGTGTTCCATAATGGGAAGAGGTTGGGAACACTGCTTTATGGGGTGGGTTTGAGGCTCTTTTGAGAAAATTCATAAGAACATGTCTTGTGAATCACAATTTTTTTTGGACAACTATCCTGTATTAGCTTCTCTTATGCTACTTTCAACCCAATCCTTTCCCTTCCCAACAGGCCAGTTCAGGCTCCAGAAACTTCCTTGCCCAACTGATTTAAAACACACCCATACACTTATTCAAATACCAAGGAAGCTGAAATCTTTCAGAGTTGGGCAAACAGAAGGCAATTTCTACCAATATAATTGCCCAAAAAGGCATGGTCCACAAATTCCACACAGCAGAGCCTGAACAAATACAATTGGTCCTTTGGTTTATAGCACCCTCCCCTTTTTTTGGTAATGAAAAACTTTATGTGGCAACATGTTCATTCAATTTTTCCTTTCTGTGAGTGTGTTTGTTTTGGCATTTAATCTCCTAAAGAGCAGGACCAAGTTTCAGAACCCTGGACAGAAGTGTTTATTTGTCGGATGGTGTAGACTTTAGCACTCTGCCCCAAGAGTCAAACAATTTATATAGCTCTCTGGGTGTCAATAAAGTAGGAGAGGACAACAGGACATTGTAATCCTGATTCCTATTTAAAAAACAAGGGAACTGAAAACATTTAGAGATCATATATCATAATGGTTCCGTACATGCTACTTCTAAAAATGGGTACTGAATCCATCTACTTCCCTCTAATTCCATTCTTTCCATCTTCTCTTGTGTAACCTCAGTCTAAGCCATCATCATCTGTCACCTGGACTACAGTGATAGTCTCCTAACTGGTCTCCCCCTCTTGATTCTTTATGATGTATTCCCCACATAGCAACCAAAGCCCATCGCTCCCCTGATTAGAGTCCTTCAATGATTTTCTACCTCGCTTGGAATGAAACCCAAATCCTTACCTTGGTTTACTAGATTTAATGTAATCTGGCTCATGATGTCCTCTCCCGCATGCTCCTCTGTGCTTAATGTGCTTCAGCCACACTGGTCTTTTTACTGATCCTTGAGTCTGTCCGAGCTCCTTTATCACTCACAGCTTTTGTGTTTGCCGTTCCTTCTGCCTAGGATCTCTTTCCTCAGATCCTCACACAGCCAACTGCTTCTCATTCTTCATCTCCAGACTCCCCTAATTAGAAAGAACTTCCATGGCCGTCCTGAATAAGTAGCCTCCAGCTCAGGCCCCATTCATTAACTATGGACTTACTTTATTGCCATCATAGCACCACGCTTAAAACTCATTCAAATTGGAAACTATCTTGCTTAATTATTTGTTTCTGCACTTATTTTCTAACTTCTCCAATGAAAGATAAACTCCTTAAGAGTTGGCAACTTATCTCCTTTATTCACCATGGAATCCCTAGCAGCTATTAGAGTACATGGCAAATAGTGGTCACTCAACAATTATTTGCTGAATAAAGGAATAAATGAATGAATGAAATGTACCACATCAAGCACTTGGAAATAGTTCTAACAGGTATTGGGTCAGAAGATCCTGCTGGGAAGGTGGAAATAAAAGGGGTAGAAATTGCTAAAATTCATGCTATCAAAATGATAATTCTTTGTCAGTTAGAAGTAGAGGCTATGAAGAGAAAAGGAGGTAAAGAAACTTTTTCAGGTTCACTCTACTAACAGTCAAGCTAGGATTCGAATCTAAGACTGTCTGGTTCTAAAATGCATGGTCTTTGTAATGCACAGCACTGGCCATAAGTGGCCAGGTTTCTTTCACTTAAGACTTTGTCTAATGGCACAGTAGTTAATATTATTACATAATTATTTAAAATGTCATCAAGTCTCAATTGAATATTCATGGTGTTTGAGAACCACATTCTTTCTTATAAATATTACCTTTCTTCCTCTGAAGTTATTCCAAATAACTTGCCAAACCCTGGGTTAGCAGGATGCTTACTCCCAAATGAAATAAAGCAATATCTGCAATAAATTTCCTATATTCTGAACCACAAAGAAATGCAAGGAGAAGATGGGTGAAAAAAAAGTGCATTTGGTTGGAAATAAGAAACGAATTCTGGGAAACAGATCTAATTGCCTGATTGGAAAGTATCCCAGATTTTTCAAAGTTACTCTTTAAAATAAAAGGAAGGTGCTCTAAGAAATTAAATGGCTGCATATAAACCACAGTGATTTCACCTCTCATCTCAGGAATGACAAGCTTTGTTGTATAAGAGGTAAATTCTCTCTCTCAATCTAGTAAGTTCTCATCTCAGAATCACAGCCAGGTAAGCCGTGTATCGAAGGCTACAAATGAATCCATTTATTCACTGGGCAAAACTTGTCTCCATGTGTTCTATGTTTGTATTATCAGCTCTGGTCAGTTCTATAGTGCCAAGTACATTGCCACCTGCTTCTCATATTTATCTCTTTTTGTTCTCACAACGACCCTATTTCTACCATTTAATCAATTATGAAACTGAGTCTTAGAGAGGAGAAGTGACTTGCCCAAGGTCACGCAGCTAATAGGTGTTAGAGTTGAGCCTCAGGCCCGTATGGTGCTACTCTAGAACCCAAACTCTAAACCATTCCATTATACTCCCTATCATAAGCAGCACTGCAGTACAATGCCATGTCCTCACAGTTGAGGAGTGTGCTTTTTACATGAAAAAAAAGAAATCTTACAGTCAGCTAGTTTACTTAATTTATTTTTTATTATAATGTTGCTTATCAAAAGTAAGAACATAAATCTAGGTTTACGTTTCTTATACTTACAGCTCATATAAAACTCTAAAACCAAAATATATTTGTAAATTAAATATAAACAAAGAACAAAACCCACAAAGTTCAAATTAACACAATTCAATGGGGAAAATGAATCTTGTTTTACTGAAGCTAAAGTGCCATTCACAGCAGGGATATGGTAGTGATTCTGGGGTAGGAATTCGTTTTCGTACAACTTCGTACGAATTCGATTTTGCATGCCTCTCGTACTGTGGGCCAGGAGGACTCAGTTCTACCCCCACTTCTCTCCGTTAAAAACACCCAGACACATTTGTTGGTGTGGATGATTTGGCCTTCACACGGCTTGAGCATGACTTTGACATATCGGCTCTGCCTCTGTCCCTTTCTCATTAGCCTGTGACAATTAAAATAGTGCCAACATGAGCATAAACACAGATGGGCATGCGGCACTGAAATCATGCAGTGGTACTTGCCGAGAAAGCGGTCTTCCAGATAGTCAAGAAGTGCTGATAGTAAGTGTTTTAGCATATCAAAATGAATGCAAAATTTTAAAAAATTTGGAAGACGAACTTGAAGACCTCGAAAGTATATCCCTGGGCACCCCAAGGGTCTGCAGATCCCAGTTTGAATAACTTTATCTGCACTCAATCTATTTGAGTTCAAATGATGACATTACCAGTTTGCTCACTATGTAAACCGGGTACAAGTTACTTAATGCTCTGGGCTTTGTTTCTCCATCTATATAATGGGAATAAAAAGAATGGTGTTCTCCTACAATTGTTGTGAGTGTTACTTGATATGATGCACACAATTTGATCAGCTCATAAGGTAAAGGATAAGATAAAAGCCCTATAAATATTTTCTAGTATTGTTATCACTAGGTGATCATGGTATATTGAGGAAAGCAGATATGCATACAACTAATATGACCCAGGGAAAAATCGCTTTGTATCTTTAGACACAAAATGCTCTTTTAGCACGAATAAGACAGTGACAACAGCAAATTCACACAACTGGTAAGTGGCAAGGTTGGAATTCAAACCTGGGCAGTCAGACTGCATGGGCTGTGTTTCTGAGTCCTTTGAAGAGATTTAAACATTAACAAGTAAAAGACAGAGGGACACTGGTAATTAGCAGAGCTGGTCCATCTTACTCTAAAATCCACACGCTTAAGCTCTGTGCTTTACTGCCTCCTCTAGCAAATGCCACAGAAGTCTGAACTTTAAAAGCCCCATTCAGTCTTGGGACACTTTTTTTCCCCTCTTCTTGCAAATGCAGCTGTTGCTCTGGGTTCTTCCCACTCTGTGCATCATACATTTTATTTATTTATTTATTTATTTATTTATTTATTTATTTATTTGTGAGGAAGATTGGCCCTGAGCTAACATCTGCCAATGCTCCTCTTTTTGCTGAGGAAGACTGACCCTGGGCTAACATCCATGCCTATCTTCTTCTACTTTACATGGGATGCCGCCACAGCATATCTTGACAAGCGGTGCATCAGTGCACGCCCGGGATCCGAACTGGCGAACCCTGGGCCGCTGCAGCGGAGCGCGCGCACTTAACTGCTTGCGCCACCGGCCTGGCCCCTGCATCATACATTTTACAAGGAAGAGAATGTTCCCAAGTGCATATTGACATAAATCACTTAGTTTCAGCATGAGTGAGCCAGAGGACTCAGACTGGTCTTCCATTGCCCCCAGAAGACTTTGCTGGTTCCAGCACACAGTTTAAGAAATTGAATTGTTTGTCAGCATTTAAATATCAGGATATTTTATATAACAATCCAGGTTTCTGTCATCTCCTGAAAAATCAGAATATCTGGGAACATTGAGCCTGCATTCCCAATGATGGCAACTGAGTGGAGCTAAGCAGCAAAATGGACATGTGAGCTACATTTTGCCACAGTCTCCTCCCTAAAATCTTCTCTCGCCTTCAGTGGTGGCCTGGTTCCCATAGGCACTGAAGGGGGAGACACCTGGAAAGCACTCAGTCTATGTCAGCTACTGTTATTGAGGCTGTTTTGTTGTTGTTGACTGGCTTCGATGCCCAGCACTTTTCAGAGCCTCAGTCTCAGGTGGCAGATGGCAAAAAATGGCTGCTAATTTCCCCTATGCTGGCATGCACACTCCCTTGTAGCATGACTTTGCCACTCCTCCCAACAAGATGAGGAGCCCATCCCCCCACCTTTGTGAATCTGGGCTTGGCCACGTGACTTGCTTTGGCTAATGGGCATTGGCAAATGTGACAAAAGCAGAGGCTTGAAAAGTGCTTGTGTGTTGGGGTCTGCCCACTCTTGCTGCTGAGATCCATTAGCCACCACATAACAAGCCCAGCGTAGCCTATGGGGGAATGAGTAGCCACGTGGAGGGAGGGACCCAGCCATGGCAGCAAGGCCAGCCTAGACCAGTGGATCTGATGAACTGCTCAGCTGACCCCCAAATCAGGAGAAGTAAGAAATCATTATTGTTTTACGCCACTAAATTGTATGTCGGCTTTTATACAGCAACAGCTAATTAATAAGGAGGCAAAGGCTTAGAATGCCCCCACACGACAGATCCTGCAGCATAAACTGTAATTTTCCCGGGGGACTTCAGTTAGGCGTTCTTACTCCACAAATGCAGCCTAAAGCAAGTGAGTCCTCTGCTTTAGTTTTTATTCGACTGTCACTGAGTAAAAAAGGAGAGCAGTGAAAATCAATAGTGAGAGAATACTCAGGGTGTTTGTAAAAGGGGAGATTGAACATTAAGGTAAACAGAAAACCAAGGCAAAGGTAATTTAACCAGCTTCCAGAAGTCAGAACGTGTCAAAAAAATGCACATAATCATAGCATTTAATTCCTTGTTAATTTTCCTAATTATCCAGATTTTATTCATGTGCATGTGGGGTTTTTTTTGCAAATTTATCAAGATGGTAGTAATAAAAACAACAATAAGAACAATAAGAATAACTTATGTATTGACCTTTAACATAGCCAGCACTTTTTAAAGGAATTTTATGTAGATTTTCTTCCTTAATTCTCACAACACCCTATAAAAGATGTCCTGCTATTATGTCCACTTTACAGATGAACAAAATGAGTCTCAGAGAGGTTGGGTAATTTCTCCAGAGTTCCAGAGCTGAGACCTAACCTGCAGTTTTGTTATATGCCCATGTTATTAATGACTACACTTTACCATTTTCCTTGGGACAGTAATCATAGTAATCAAAGGGTGTTACATCTATAAAGCTGCCCAGAGATGACCTGAATTTGAACAAGAGTTTTTCTTTTTTTTTGGTCACTTCTTAAATTTAATCTAACATTTTCAAGTTTATTTCTTTATTTTTTTTTGAGAAAGATTGGCTCTGAGCTAACATCTGTTGCCAATCTTCCCCCCTTTTTTTTTTTTTTCCCTTTTTTCTCCCCAAAGCTCCAGTACATAGTTGTATATCCTTCTAGATCTTCTATGTGGGACACCACCTCAGCATGGCTTGATGCACAGCGAGGCGGCTAGATGCGCAGTGTAGATGTCCGTGCTCAGGGTCCGAACTGGCCAACCTCAGGAGCCAAGCGCGCGAACTTAAGCACTACCGCCACGGGGCTGACCCCTCAAGTTCATTACCAACAGCGCAACACTGCTGACCAGAGACATTTTTATTCCAATCCACCAGAGGGCAGTATGAGGCAGAGTTTGCTTCTGAAGACAAGTTTGTCTTCTGATGGTTCCTGCTGCCTTACCTGGGGCCCCTGAACTCAGGTCTCCACCTTCATTTCTAGGGTTGATTTTTTGCGTTGATGTTTTTTAATTTTAAAATGATTTGAGATGCCCAGCTTTTCAGAGCACTGTTCTTTTCCAGCTAAGCAGCATGAGCCTGTGGGAACAGTGCTGGATAAAATACTTGGGTACTTGTTGCCTTATGGTCTTGCATTTGTGATTCCCTGACTTTTCAAAATCACTTGGCTTGTTGGATCAGATTCATTCACATAATAGAATGTTGAGGTTGGACGAGTTTTAAGGCTCACTCCCACTCTCACATTCCACCATTTCTAATGTAGAAGGTGATATGAGTCTTAACACTGTGCAAACAAGGGTATGTAAAAAATGTCACATATCTTGTTGTTGAATTGAATTAAATATGGCTGAGTCCCCACTCTACCAGACTGATGAGAAATGCAGTCTGTCATTATTGGGGCTTCCCCTAATGCTCACTGCCCCCAATTACTTAACAGTCCCATGAGTCTACAGAGTGTCAAAGGGTCAAGGAGGTGCCTACTCTTGGGGCATCTGTCCACACTGGTCTCTTGAGGTCAAGCAACCGCTGCTTCTGTTTCTGGCTCGGAGGACCCTTGTCTGGGTTGGGAACCTCGCGCCCCACTTCTCTGGGTAGGTCTCAGGGTCAGGGAGGCTTCGAACAACAGCAGGAAAGATGTGCCAGAGGTTGAAGACTTTCTCTGGCTGCCTGCAGAGGTGCTGTCCTTGCTCCTCTCTCGCTGTCATGATTGCTTTCCGAGCTCCAATTTTCACTCAAAGGAGAGAAAAGGAGAAAGTGAGAGTGGAGGGGGAGGGAGAAGAGCAGAGCTGTCCTCCAGCAACCTCTACTTCACCCGGCAAGAAAGCCTAGGAAGAGAAATACGAAGGCCCTGGCTATCTTCATGGAAAGGGAGAGGGAACCCACTAGTTAATATTTAAATAAATAGTGTCCTGCCACTCCATGGGACCAGGGCCTTGAGGGTAGGTAGGACACTGTCTTGGGCTAGATTATATTCTCCACAGTGCCGAAACTAAGAAGTTGCTCAGTGAATATTGGGTGGTTAATTTTCTTCCTCAGTCTGAAAGAGAATAGAAAAATGGGCGGAATTAGTTTTTGAAACAAAATGACAAGTATTTAAACCATCAGCTAGGCCTGGCTGTGAATCCTGGCTTCCTGGCTGTGGGACCTTGGAGAATACTGCCTCTTCCTTCCCCAGCATGGAGGTAGGTAAATTCTGGATCTAGTTTAAAGGAGTTTGCTGATTACTTGAAATTGGCTGATTACCCTTTATACCCCCCACCTCTGGGAGAGTCCGCTGACATTTTCATGGAGTCCTGCAGCCAAGCTGGAGAGAGGCTTGGGAATTCTCTCCTTTGTTGGGAAGCTTCCGGCTCTGTCCCTATGTCCACCTGTCCAGATCTTGGCCTATGGCTGGTCTTCGGCCCTCTGTAGAGCCCTGTGTGTTGACGCTTTTTTGGGACAGTTTTTTATTGGGCCCCTGCTTTACTTCTGGAAAGAGCCTTTTCCATTTCATGTATGGCTCACTGTGTAAACTATCTTGCTCCATGTTCAAAAACGCTGAGCCAGATTCACAGCCTCAGGGCCCCAGAAATGGTCCATTAAGTGCAACAAAGGTCTATGGTACCAAATTAGCTGGATCAATGTACATTCCCATCAGCAATGCACAAGGGTTACCACTGCCCGGTCCTCACCAACATTTGGTATCCATAGAGTACTATTGTTTGCAATTCTGGTGGGTGTGATGCTGCTTTTCATAACTTTGTTGTTGTTAACTTGGGTAAAAAACACATAATACGAAATCTACCCTCTTAGTGAAATTTTAAGTGTACAGTACATTTTCATTGTGTTTTTATCATGCATATCCTGGTTACTAAGAAAACTTAGCATTTTTAACCGGTTTATTAGGTTTCTTCTTCTGTGAGTGGCCTGCTCAAAAATTTTTGCCCACATTTCTGTTGTGTTTTTTTTGTTCTTTTTATTAATTTATAAGAGTTCTTTATATATCCTAGATCTTAGCCCTTTGTCAAATATATGTGTGACAAATTTATGTTTCCAGTCTACATCTGATCTTTTCATTTTCTTTATAGGACCTGTTGATGACATGTTGAATCTATCAATTTGTTTTTCTTTTTGAATTGTGCTTTTTGTGTTTTGTTTAAGAAATCCTTTCTACACTGAAAAACTGGGCTGGGTCAAATTTTAAATAGCTTTTGCATGCCTACCTGCAAAAGACATTTCTAAGATCTAACTTATTTTATTAACAAGTTTTTCTTGGGGCCGGCCTGATGGCGTAGTAGTTAAGTGCATGTGTTCCGCTTCAATGGCCCAGGGTTTGCAGGTTCAGATCCCAGGTGCAGACCTATGCACTGCTCAGAAGGCCATGCTGTGGTGGCATCCCACATACAAAAAATAGAAGAATATTGGCACAGATGTTAGCTCAGCAACAGTCTTCCTCAAGCAAAAAGAGGATTGGCAGTAGATGTTAGCTCAGAGCCAACTTTCCTTACTAAAAAAAAAAGTAGAATTTCAAAATTTGGCCCCACTCTACTTTGTCAGGGATCCAATATTGTCACTGCAATGAACGAGTGTAGTGCAGCAGAGATACATGACAGGAGTGGCCAGACATGTGGCAGTCCATGTGTTGGGGCCAGATCACACAGCGTCTTGATCACTAGGCCATGATGTTGGAATTTTATCCTGAGGATAACGGACAGCCGTTGAGAGTCTTTACATAGGAGAATGATGTGATCATCAGATTTGCCTTTCAGAGCAGGAGCTCTGGAAGCAGTAAGGTAGAAACTGGAAGAGGGAGAAATGGGATGGGGAAAACTGGAGAGACGGCTATTGCAGTACCCCAGGTGAGAGTGATGGGGCCTTGAAATGGATCAGTAGCTGCAGTGACGGATAAAAGAAGGGGTGGATTGCAGAACATTTAAGCACACAGATTTGCTGGGAGCTAGTTAATGTAAATTCGCTTTTTCCTGGATACAAGAAATTGGCCATCTGGAAATACAAAATGGTGGGACACAAGTGAAGAAACTCAGCATCTATATATGAGGACCAGTCCTGGGGTAAAGTATTCCAGATTATCATGAGTTACCATCTCAAAACTCCTCTTTTAAGGAGATGTAAGAAAAGCCTTTCTTTTGTGGGTGTTGATGCACAATTCTTTGACAACAGCGTGTTAATACTAAAAAGCAAATTATTTATCTGGTTTTGGTAATATTTCTTATTTTATGTGGAAAAAATAATAGAAGCTGAAGCAGTCAGTGGCACTTGTCAGTGAAGGAAAAGACACTTCAAATTCACCAAGATGAAACTTAGAGAGAACAAGTCAATTTCAGGGACTTATGCTTAACCATGTTTACTTGTGAATTACAGCAGTGTGACAAGGTTAGTTGTTCACCTGCGGTTGGGGTGCCTTTTCTGAGTAGAAACAGAACTGGGAGCCCATTACCTATGCCAGATAATGCCTCCGTATCCCCCCCACTGCCCGCAATAAGCATAAAAGTTTAGTGCTTTAGAAAATGAGGCAATAACAGGGTAAACAGAAGATTGCCTTTTCATACAAATTAGTTAGATAAAATAATATTGGTGACTTCTGCAAAAGGAATGAATTGAAGTTGAATATGCAAGTTTGAACGAAGATATCCTGAAAAGAATTACCCATGAGAAGGGTATAGCACCATCAAACTTTTGACAGAAACTGTCAAAAATTTTAGTATAATAACATAAATAGCATTTATGAAGCTCTTACCACTTTCAGTGGTGTCAGTATTGTGAAATGACCAGCCTCACTTATGGTGGACAAAGGCTACCATGGTTTCCGGCTTCACATCTGTATGTTCCATATTATCAGTACACACCTCACTGGCCAACATTTAGTTAAACCCCCTAGTCAGGAGAATGCAGGTGCTGCTTGTCTTAAGTCAGAGTTGACTGAAGGAATCACTACGTCTGGGGACCGAGATTACTTTGATTGACATAGGCCTATCCGGTCCATCCTTAAACCTGGAGATGAAATCAGCTTCAAAACATAGGGCTGTCTGGGAAAAGGTTGGATAATGGAATAACTAGCTGAGTCCTGCTATGAATAGAAAATAGGGCATGTGTTCTTACTCATAGCATTATAAACACAAGTGGGAGAGATTTGGTGTATTCCAATAGTTAATACTTGATAAGGAAACAGCTGAAATATGGGTGCAAATTAGATTTTCTTATGTCTTTGTACTTTTCAAAGTTCTTTTACGCTAAATCTCATTTGGTCCCCATAAACACCACTGAGGTTTCCAAGGGATAAAATATGATTCCCTTTCTTTTGTCAATGGAGAAACAGAGAAAGCAGAGAGAGGAAGAGAGACTTGGGAGTGGGACTCTATCTTGATTGTGGATCTATGAAAGAGGATGTGACCTAGCACTAAGGGCATAGATTTCTAAGTTAGATAGCTCTGGTTGTTTGGGAAAGTTATTTGATCTCTCAGAGACTTGGTTACTTCACCAGTACACAGAGATTACATTATCTACCACTAATGGCTATAGGAGAGTTAAAAGGGATGATATAGGTGAAAGCACCAACTCACTGAGCGATTCCCAAGACAGGTGTATAGAGGTTAAGCGTTCACACATGAGGCAGGCCACCCGGGTTCAAATCCCAGCTCCATCATTTACTAGTTTCATGGCCTTGGCCAGCCATTTAACCTCTCTGAGCTTCAGTTTCCTCACCTATAACATGGGGCTCATAAGATAGACTCTGCCTAACACAGCTGCCGGGAGGCTTAATTGAGATGATGACTGTATAGGGTTCAACACAATATCGAGCACAGGTGAGCACCAAATAAGATTTTTAAGTGTTGTATTTTGATCATGTGTTAACAAGGACCTTCAGTACAGGTAGTGTGGACTGTATGATGGTCAATGCCTTTTAATATTTGTAAGATGACCAACCAGACTAACAACTGTTCCTATATTTCCAGAACTCTTTCTTTTACATAACTAGGATACCCTTTTTGTGTGTGTGTGCATGTGGTAGGAGTCAAATCCTGCAGGGAAATGTGCAACATTTTTGTTATTTCTGTTTTATCACTAGCTGGGCTGGATAGCAAGTTATGGAAGCAGTGCACTCCCACAGAGCTGGCTGCTCTGAGGAGAGGAGGCATCTTCACTAAGTAGGTGAGTTAAAAACAAAACCCCAACACAGATCATGCTTCAATTATATCCATTGCCCACAGTCGGGGGAAGGCTGCCATGCTGTCTTTTCCTTGTTTGAAAAAGAAAGTAGAACATTTGGTGTGAAAAAGGCAGTGGCAAAAAAGACATGTTTGACAGCTATTTCACACTCTTCTTAAGGCATTAGCTCTTTTCCGGAACCAAAAAGGCAGAGTGGAGGCCATCCGTATGTCTAAAATGCCAAAGAGCACTGCAAGTCACATGCAATTTTTTCATGCTCAACTTATAAGCCTGTTTCACTGTTTTGTCATCTGTTTTTAATTGGTAAGCTCAGGGAGGACTGGGATATTGTCCTGTTTTAAAGTTATTTTTTCAACTGGGTCAAATAAAATGTTGTATGTAGAAGTGTAGTTTGGAAGCATTTTTCTGATTGTGTTTGCTGCTTCAAGACTTTCAGCACAAGTGCATGGATAGTCACAATTTATGACAACCGTGACATTAAAAAATATTTATTAATTAACTCAACAGGTTTGTTAAGAGCTAATTATGTTCACAGGAGAAAATGAAGCAGAACACACAGATAAATAAACTAAAAACAATCATAATCCTAATACCAAGTGCTAACAACTGTTAATATTATAGCATATATCTTTCCACTCTTTTACTTTGCATACATGTTTTCATGAACACTGAGATTTTTAAAAATGGGTGGTGTATATATGTGGTATTTATATATATTTCACTCTGTTTATTTATAGTATATTCTAAACATCTTTCCATGATAATATGAGATTTTCCCCTCTTTAAAAATTATTAATTATTGGAAATATTTTGGACATACAAAAAGGTATCAAGAATAGTATAACAAAAAGTAAATATCCACCACCACTTAAAAAAAAATGCTGTGACCCCTCCAGTTGAATCTTTTCTCCCACCTGCAAAGGAAACTACAAATCTAATTTTGGTATTTATCATTTTCATCAGCTCTATATGCTTTTATTGCATATTTATGTAGCTTTAGGATTTTTAGCATTGCTTCACTTGTTTTAAAATTTTGTATAAATAATGTCAGATGGTAGTTTTCTGTAACTTGCCTTTTTTTCCTCAATGTGATTTTTTCCAGATTCATTCATATTAATACCTGTCGCGTTGGTCATGTTTACTGCTGTATTACATTCCATTTTATAAATATGCCACAAATTATTTGTCCACTCATCAGATAATGGGCATGGTTATACGGGTCTCCTTATTCATAGGTGTGAAAGTAGCTCTATGTATGCAGAAGTGGAAGTGAAGGGTTACAGGCTATGAAGATCCTCAAATTAATTAGACGTTGTCAAATTGTTCTCGAAGGGGTTGTATTAATTTTGTACCCATCAACATGTAAAATATCCTATTTCTTCAAATCCTCTCCAATTCTTTAAATATTTTTGCATATCACAGGTGTGAAATGGTTTTCCATTGTGGTTTTAATGGTCACTTTTATAATTACTAGTGAGAATGAACACATTTCATTTGTTTTTTATCTGAGTTTTCTCTATTGCACTGGTTCATATACTTTATTAATGTTTCAAATTCATTACTAGTTATTTTATAGGTATACAGAAAATATATATCTGTGGGGAAATGCACACCCATATAAACATATATATGCTGATCTTTTGTCATATTATTAACAAAATCTCTGTTCAGTTTCTGATATGCTTTTGGTGTCTTTTAATGAACAGAAGCTTTTAATTTTAATACAGTTGAATTTATTAACTTTTTAAATGTTTTTTGTGTTTTATTTAATAAACACTCCAATGTCATAAAGTTGGTTTGTGAATTCTTCTCAATGTTTTGAGGTCTTTGCTTTTCATGTTTACATCTCTGTCACACCAATAATTGATTTTTGGTTCAGTGTGCAGAAAGGATCAGTTGTTATTCACGTGTATATGTCCTAGTACCATTTGTAGATAACCTGTCATTTTCCCAATGATCTTCAACACCTTCCCTGACTCTTTGAATCTGGGAAGCCTTGTAATCAATAGAATGCACAAAAGTGACACTGCCTGACTTCTGACGCTAGGTCAGAAAAGGTGGTGCAGCTTCCCTCTTTGTGCTGGAATGCCAGTGCATGGAGCCCTGACCTACCATGTAAGAAGCCCATCAAGTTGGAGATTCTCATGCTAAGGAAGCCATGTGTAGGCATTCGGTTGACAGCCCAGCTGAGCTCCCATCTGACAGCATCAACAGTCATCTGGTGAGGGAGCCGTCTTGGACGTTCAGCCCAGGTGAGCCTTCAGATGTCTACAGCCCCAGCGACATCTCAAGGCAACCACGTGAGAGACCCCAAGCAAGAACTGTCCAACTGAGCCCTTTCTGAATTCCTGACCTCCAAAAAAACATGATCAAAAGAAACCGATAGCTTTAAGTCACTAGATTCTGGAAACGCTCGTAGGAGAGAAGTTCTGGAGGGTAAGGGTAATAAAGTAGGTGTTGTTTTTGCCATCCTAGCATTTATTTCCTCTTATTTTGGTGATGACAGTCTTATTTTTTGCAGTAAACCCTATTCTTAAGCCATGTAGTTCAGATGGAGCCAGCCCTATCCCCTACCTCCTGGACGTGCCTGCCTCGTCACCATATTTCTCCTTGCTACGGTGTTTAGTAAAGGGTTGGGCAAATGCCCCAAGGCAGACCACTGAGATTTTGCCTTGTGACGTTTGTTGAAATTAGGGAGAAAAAGATACTCTCTTTCCAAGGAATTGCTAAATAAGTACTAGGTAAGCCCGAAATTTCTAGGGGCAAATTTGTTATTGAGTGGGAAGTCCTAATCAAGAATAAAATCACTACGGAAGAGAGCAAAGTGGAGGTTGGAAAGAAACAGCTTCCTAATGAGACTGTTTGAGCCTTTGGACCCAGTTATACCTGTTCTGCCCCAGGCTTTTTTAGTGTCATAAGCCAATAAGTTCTTCTTTTTGATTAAGCCTTCTGGAGAGGTGTTTCTGTCACTTGCAGCTGGAAGATTCCTAACTATTATAGGTAGGTAGGATCAAGGTTATGGAGGACTTTGTACCCTAGGTTGGCAAATTTGTACTTTATTCCATAAATGTTGGAGAGTCATATAATGGTTTTAATCAGGATCAAGATGATGAGATATGGCCTTTAGCAAGATAACTGTCTGCAGTGATAAGAAAGGACTGACAATGGTGCTAGACTAGAAACAGGGAGATGGGTGAGGGGGACTTAGCATTAGTGTAGCGAGGACATCATGACGCCTGAGCTAACATAGCTATTGGGAATGGAGGCAAGGAGATTTGAGAGATATTTAAGAGATGGAATCAACATAATTCAGATACAGATTGGGTGTTGGGTGTTAAGAAAGAGAAGAAACAAGGATGACTTTTAGATTTCTGGCTTATATACAGGATGGATGGTATACCACTAAAGAAAGAATATTAGCTCCATTTTCTGTCTGAGGATGCTGAGACTCAGAGAAGTTAATGACCTGCCCAGGGTTGTGTACCTAGTAAGAGATAGAAGCAACCAGGTCTTCAGGCTTCAAGACTGCCGCTCTTTCAGTTACACCAGGCCGCTGCCTGTGTTCAGGGTACCACGGGCAGTGCATTCCTAGGAAATGGACAAAGTACCTGGGGCTGCTTGCTTTTTAGCACATCACGATTTCATTAATGATTTGTTATAGGCGCCTTGCAGTACCTGTCTTGCTACCAAAGAAAAGCTCTGTAGCAGGACATTGGTAGCACTCAGGCTTCTGTGGCTGATGCAGCAGTGTTTGTGAAAGGTACAGATGAGTCTGCTTCCCGCCTCCCTGCGTTCCAGCTTCTGAGCTGAGTACAGACATAGATGCGTGAAGGGAGAGGAATCTATTCCCCAAGATGGACTATTGCCTTGTACTCAAGACTGAAAGGGTGTGGCTTTTCAATAGGTACAGTGGAGAAGGAGAAAGGCAAGAAGTAAGGGGGTGATTGGGTGGGAGTACAGGCCTCGTTAAGAGGAGAAAGTTGGAAGAAAGTCAACAGACCAATTTGGTTTAAAGGCAAGTATGAAGAGAAGGTTTTGAACTTCATGAAAAGGGCATCAGAGAAAGGAAGGCAGTAAGCTGAGTGGGGGATGCTGGTTCTCATGCTTTTCTTCTTTGCTGCTGGGGGCGGAGCTCAGGCCCACCTGCCTTAAGCTGGCTTCACACCTGAAAGGGAGGCTGGGCAGTATGGTGGTTAAGGTTCAGACTCTGGACTTGAACACAACATGAATTCACATTCCAGATCCGCAACTCACTAGATATATAAACATAGGCAAATGGTTTCACGTCTCTAAGGCTCGTTTTGCTCATCTATAACATGTAGATAATAATAGTATAAATCTCGGGCGACCTGCCCAGTAGTGATGTCCTTAGCCAGACATTATTATCCCCTTAGGACCAGAGGGAGAAAATGAAAAAAAATACACAAAAAAGACTTTGCATGATTCTTTGGTTAATAAATGTTAGCTATTAATGTTGTATTTAGCACCTTCATCCTTAGTAATTATCTTAACAAATAATCATGACTTCCGAGAACATAATTTCATTTTTATTGCATCAATACTGATATTAATGATAACATCAGTAGTATGAATATTATCCTCCCCAGGGATCAATCACATGGGTCTTCTACGTTGGATATTTTCTCTTGTACCTGCAATGTAGAATGGCTGAAATTTTAATGACTGTATTATCTTTCCCCTTGCCCAAGAAGATTCCATTTCATTCAATTCCTTTCTATTTGATTCAATTTGGGCACTATGTTAGGTGCTAGGGAGAGAGCAAGGAGCAAACGCTGCATTTTATCCTGTAGGAGCTCACAGTGCAATG
This sequence comes from Ceratotherium simum simum, assembly GCF_057802395.1. Lineage (NCBI taxonomy): Eukaryota > Metazoa > Chordata > Mammalia > Perissodactyla > Rhinocerotidae > Ceratotherium > Ceratotherium simum. The sequence goes on from NC_141903.1 coordinate 29,895,973, forward strand.
TAATCCCAGACCTTTAAGTAATAGAGAAGTGATAGTATGCTGTAATCCTATGTTGAAAGCTATTTATGCTACCCAGAGGAATAATATGTTGTCTTTGGGTACATGTCTAGTATAATGGTTGGTTCTGAACTTTTTGGAGGAATTTATGAATCTGAGGGGGATCTGATTATATACAACTTCTGCGAGTTGCTGGATCCTTGAAAGCCATCCACACATTCAGTTTAAATTTCTTGGTCTTATTCTTCAGAATTTTAAAAACATTTTAACATATTTTATATACATTTAAGAAATATCTCCTCCTTTCTATTTTTTATAGATATAGGTAAGTTATATTTTTTAAGTCCTTTACCCTCTTTGAGCCACAGTGATCCCATTGGTAATACTTTGCACCATAAGGTTGCTGTGAGCATTAAATAAAGTAGTGACATGGGCGTGCTGAGCCTAGTGCTTGTCGCGTGGAATTTGCACAGTTGATGCTTGTTGACCATGAAACTTCCCATCCTCCTCAGTAAGCTTTTATTTAAAAATGCAATTGGGAATGGGAAACTTCTGCCCAAAAGATCAGTGTATATTTCATAGATGTTAGGTTACGTTCGTTTGGAGAAGAAATAACTGAGACTCACAGAGGTTCAATGGCTTGTACAGATTGCTCAGCTGTGAAAGGACCGGAGGCGGATTTTCTCCAGAGGGCCCCAGGCACGGATGTTCCCTGGGCGTTGGCAGGAGCAGCAGTCCCCCTCTGGCCTCCTTCACTTCACGTGGTGATTTTTATCAGATGAGAAACCGGACGCCCTTGACTTCAGAGAGTGCTACACAAGATGAGGCCATTTCGAGGAGGGAAGACAGAGGCCCCGTATGAGGCTGGGAGGAGAGTACAACTGTGAGGTCGTGGGTCACGGGGAAAGACCAGAAGTGGGAAGCATGCGTGTGGACTAGTGGAAAGTTCTCAAGCTTTGGAATTTGTGCTCAAATATTCACTCCTCTGCTTACTACCTGTGTGACTGTGCAAGTTGCTTAACCTCCCTAAGCCTGTTTTTTCAGCTCTAAAATGGAGATAATAAGGCTTAATCTGATATCATTGTTAGTATAAAATATATGTTTTGTAGAGCACCCATCCAGTCCCCTTCCTTAGGAGACGCTCAATAAACCTCATCATGGTTATTGCTATTGTGTTTATTCTGAAGCAAGCCTTAGGTAAACATTTCACCTGTGAAATAAGACTGCTTGAATGGGCATCACCCAATTTGAAGGGTTTATCACATTGCCAAAGGCTGTTTTGAAACTAGGGATAGTTTGACGAAGTCTGAAAATCAATCCATTAAATTTTCAGCTATTTTGAGTGAGAAGGTAACACAGGCAGCAGGCACTGGCAGCCCATCCCCACTCTTATTTCAGTCCTGAACTAAGGCTGAGGCTTCAAGTGAGAGACGGAAATAGGGCAGTCGATGACAGAGATTCAGAGATGGGATAGAAGTCAGAACTATCTGTTATAAAATTAATCGCTAAAAAAATTATCAGTTAGTGAAGATACATTTTTACCTTTGGAAGTAGCTGCATCCTGATTTTTCTGGAAGGCTCTAAATTAAGAATCACACATTGGAGGTAAGGGGACCACTAATTGGAGACCCATCATTCTATCCTCATTGAAATTTATGTCCAACTTTCTGTGCAGAGGTGGGGACATTTGGTAAATTCCATTCTTACTGGGTTCTGGATATAGAACACCTTGGGTTCAAGTTTGCCGTTATTAGTGTGTGACCTTGCACAAGTCACTTAAATAATCTGTGCCTCAATGTACTCATCTGTAAAATGGGGATACTAATGGTAACTTGTTTGTAGCCTGTTTGAGAGGATTAAATGAAATCACTTTGTAAAGTGCTTAGCCTGGTGTCTGTCATTGAATATGTGCTCGGTAGATACTAGGTCACTTTTTAAAGTTACTGTCTCAGAAAGAGAATTGAACTTTAGCATAAGCCTCTGTAAAATCCCCTGTTGATTGTATTGATTATCTGCTTTCTGCTTCCCTGACAGACATACATTTATTTATTTATTTATTTATTTATTTATTTTTGTGAGGCAGATCAGCCCTGAGCTAACATCCATGCCAATCCTCCTCTTTTTGCTGAGGAAGACTGGCCCTGAGCTAACATCCTGCCCCACTTCCTCCACATATAGGAAGCCGCCACAGCATGGCTTGACAAGCGGTGTGTCGGTGTGTGCCCGGGGTTCCGAACCGGCGAACCCTGGGCCGCTGCAGTGGAGCGTGTGCACTTAACCGCTATGCCACGGGGCCAGCCCCCTGACAAACATTTAAAATGAAAAGATGTGAGTTATGGAGGCGTCTTGTCTTCAAAGCGGCAAGGAGGGGAAAGTTGATATCAGGGGATTGCCTTTAGGGGCTAAGACTCCACATCAGGAGGGGTAGGATGGCAAACACTGAGAAACAAACTGAGGTCAAAGAAGTGGGTCTCGGGGCTTTTCAAGTAGAAAAGTGACCCCGCGCTAGTCTAGTGTTGGATCTGAGGCTGTCAAGTCTACTCTCTGCCCCTTCTCCCTTCCGATGTGGGAAGAGCCACTTAAAACACCCATTGTACCAAGTGGCATTTTAGTATCTTTTGTTTATTTATTTAAATAAACTTTATTTTTAAAGAATAGTTTTAGATTTACAGAAAAGTTGCAAAGATAGTACAAAGAGTTCCTGCACACCTTGCACTCAGTTTCCCCTGCTGTTAACATTTTACTTCAGCCTGGTACTTTGGTCACAACTAATGAACCAGTATTGATACATTGTTATTAACTAAAAGTCATCTTTATTTGAATTTCTTTAGTTTTTCCTTGGTGTTCCAGGATCCCACTCAGGGTACCACATACACTTAGTTGTCATGTCTCCTGAGGCTCCTCTGGGCTGTGACTGTTTCTCAGACTTTCTTCGTTTTTGATGACTTTGACAGTTTTGAGGAGTACTTGTCTGATATTTTGTAGAAGGTCCTTCTTATTGGGATTGTCTGATATTTTACTCATGGTTAGACTGGATTTCCAGGTTTTGTGGAGGCAGACCACGGAGGTAACGAGTCATTTTCATCACATGGTATCGAGGGTGCCTACTATCAACACGACATCACCACGGATGTTGCCCTTGGTCACCTGGCTGAGATGGCGTTCATGGAGTTTCTTCACTGTAAGGTTACTCCTTCCCTCTTTCCATACTGTACTCTTTGGAGGGGAGTCACCAGGTGTAGCCCACACTTAAGGGATGGGCAAAACACTTTTTGCAATAAGATGACATTATCAAGAACAACAATAATAATATTTGTGGACATGTATTAAGGGCTTGTCATATGCCAATAGCTCTGTTAAACCGTTCTTACATTCCCAAGTGCAAGTCTCTTTGAGCGGCTCCCTGCTGCCCATCTGTAGGATTTCTAATTGCTTTGCTTTGATCTACACAGTCTGGTGTTTTCTACCTGATGAATCAGAGTCTCATATGTTCTCAATAACTAGGTATTATTCTTACTAGCTTCCTGTGTGAGTTCGGTGTATGTCCTTGGCCACTGTCCAGACTTGCAGTGCCCGTGATGAGGCCTCTGAGATATCTGAGGGTGAGCCTTGCTCCTGCCACCTCTGGGCCCATGGCTCAGAATTTAGCTTGGCCTGGCCTCCTAGCCAGGCTGTTCGCAAAGGCCCCGCCTTCCATAAGTCCACAATTTGAACAGCCTCATCTTTTGTCGGCTTTTATCTTTCTTATATCTCTGGTGTTCTTTTGCAGGAGGGCATATTTGGCAGCTTTATTCTTTTTTAAAAAAAGGCTAGCTGCCTTTCATCAAGAATGTTTTATTCTATTTAGTTCTGAAATCCCTTGAGAGAAAAGAGATAAGTTTTTCCTGGTGACAATGGTGCAGGGAACATCCTTAGAGACAAATCTTTGTACACTGTTGATGACTTTCTGATTATCTTGTTTCTACTATCTGTTCCCCTCAATTTACAAGGGTGATTGAGAATCAACAGCAGCCTTAACTGAGGCAAAGACAATCGCTCAGTGAAGAATAATGATCCCACCTGTCCCAGGTTATCTATGGCAGGCTCATAATCTTTCAGAGCCTCAAATGACGCATAAGCTCAAAAAACCCTCAGTGTGTTTTTATTAGAAAATACAAATTGGTGATGATAATGGAGGTTTCCAAGCATGAAGTGAATAAAGAAAACAGCCTGGGCTCTGGGACTAGACAGCTATTCTCGGTGCAGCCCCTGGCTCACTCTGTGACTGTAGTGAAGCCACCTCTCTGTTCCGGCCCCCATCAAGTGTGACACTAATCCCTTCCTGGGAGAGAGATGGCCACTGTGGATGAAACCAGGTTTCTAAGGCAGTACGTGGCCCTTTTGAGTGTGAACACTACAGAGATGGAGGTATCAATGGTTGCTGTGCCCCACATTTCAATTATAGTTTAGATGATGAAAAACCACGCTTCTGGAGAAAATTAGATGCCCTACTTGGGGAGGAAAGGGGGGCTTGATCAATAACCATAGCTTCCTCTTGACAATTACAGTTCATCTTTTACTAGAATTATGCCTACAGATCTGACCTGGGTTATTGCATTGGGGCAGGGTTTATCTTGCGTTTCCCAGAAAGAAACCAAGGCTTGTAAATGAGCTAGGCTCTCTGTAGAGGAAAGGCCACAGAGCTCGTGGAGCCATGCTGGGAAATCAGAGCTGCCCAGCCAAAACTGCCTTTAATTGCTACAGCTACAAGAAGTGAAAGCTCTGGTTTCTAGGGAAATTAATGTTTAATGATAAGTGAAGTACTTGAAAGAGTAGTTCAGGATGCAATAAATACTCCACTGAGGCAAGTTTTTTTCCTTCTATTTCAGAGAGATCCACTGAAGCCAGATGAGCTGGAGTTTTCTTTTTTTTCTTTGTTTTTTCCAGAGACCTCTTTTATTTCCAAACATTGCAATCATTGGTTGAATGGGAGATTCTGACTTAGATCCCCTCTGTTGGTTATTCTACTATGATTTCAGTTTTGGCCAGATCATTAACACTATTTCATGTGTGTGGATATGCTACTGCTGACTACTCATATATAACAATAGCTACGTAATACACTGATGACTTCACATGTGGACAGCTCACATGCTTCACACACCTTAGTGATTATTGCATATGCGTCCCAAAAACCTCAAGAGAAAATATACAGAGTAAGGAGAGCAGAGCTGTGGAAGTTAGGAGGGAAAAGGAAAGAAAAAGGAAAAATTGCTTTGCAATATAAGGATCAGGCTTTGAATCACAAACCCCTGAGAGTTTTAAAATACATATTTTGATTTTGTTGTTCTGCATGGTCTACTTTTAACCATTTAGTGGTTAATCTCAAATGCTTATGCAAAGTACACTTTTTTTTTTTAACATGTAACAACTTGCATTTTTATTTGGATTTCTTTTTGGATCTCTCTCGTTCATTCGTTTTGTTAATCAATTACTGCGCCAATCTCAATGAGATTTAATTTTTTTTTAACTTTGATAAAAGGTTTTTATTTCAAATACTTTAATGCATGAAACTGATTTCTTATGTTCTTCAGATTTTCCTTCATTAATGATTGCAAAAATTTTTTACTGGAATCATGAGCTTTAACAAAACATGATAGCCATTTTGATTTAAAAAAGTATTTTGCCTGTTCAACTTTGAACAACATGACTTATTTTGTCTGTGTGGATTTGCACATTTGGTATATATTTTTTACTACTTATTTCAAGACTTTATTTTTTATTGCGTTAACATTGGTTTATAATGTTATATAAATTTCAGGTATACATCATTATATTTCAATTTCTGTGTAGATTACATCATGTCCACCACCCAAAGACTAATTATAATCCGTCACCATACACATGTGCCTAATCACCCCCTTCGCCCTCCTCTTTCCCCTCTTCCCCTCTGGTAACCACCAATCCAATCTCTGTCTCTATGTGATTGTTTGTTTGTTTGTTTGTTTTGGTGAGGAAGATTAGCTCTGAGCTCACATCTGTTGCCAATCCTCCTCTTTTTGCTGAGGAGAACTGGCCCTGGGCTAACATCGGTGCCCACCTTCCTCCACCTTACATGTAGGACACCTGCCACGGCATGGCTTGATAAGTGGTGCATAGGTCCAGGCCTGGGATCTGAATCTGCAAACCTCGAGCCACCAAAGTGGAGCGTGGGAACTTAACCACTACGCCACCAGGTTGGCCCCTTGTTGTTGTTTTTATCTGCTACTTATGAGTGCAATCATACAGTATTTGACTTATTCCCTCTGACTTATTTCACTTAGCATAGTACCCTCAAGGTCTATCCATATTGTCACAAATGGCCAGATTTCATTGTTTCTTATGGCTGAGTAGTATTCCACTGTGTATATATACCACATCTTCTTTATCCGTTCGTTCCTTGATGGGCACTTACATTGCTTCCAAGTCTTGGTTACTGTGATTAATGCTGCAATGAACATATGGGTGCATACATCTTTACACATTAGTGTTTTCATGTTCTTTGTATAAATACCCAGCCTTGGAATAGCTGGATCGTATGGTAGTTCTATTCTTAATTTTTTGAGGAATTTCCATACTGTTTTCCATAGTCGCTGCACTAGTTTGTCCTCCCACCGACAGTGTATGAGAGTTCTTTTCTCTCCACATCCTCTCCAACACTTGTTGTTTCTTGTCTTGTTAATTATAGCCATTCTGATGGGCGTGAGGTGATATCTCATTATAGTTTTGATTTGCATTTCCCTCATAGTTAATGATGTTGAACATCTTTTCATGTGCCTGTTGGCCATCTGTATATCTTCTTTGGAGAAATGTCTGTTCAGATCTTTTGTCCACTTTTTAATTGAGTTGTTAGTTTTTTTTGTTGTTGAGATGCATGAGTTCTTTATATATTTTGGATATTAACCCCTTGTCAGATATATGGTTTGCAAATATTTTCTAATTGTTAGGTTGTCTTTTCATTTTGTTGATGGTTTCCTTTGTTGTGCAGAAGCTTTTTAGTTTGATGTAGTCTCATTTGTTTATTTTTTCTATTGTTTCCCTTGCCCGGTGAGACATCGTACTTGAAAATATGCTGCTAAGACCGATGTCACAGAGTGTACTGCCTATGTTTTCTTCTAGAAGTTTCATAGTTTTGGGTCTTACATTCAAATCTTACCTCTTTGGCCAGCCATGAGGTGCCGTGGCTTGCGAAGGTGGCCTTTTTTCTCTCCAGAAAGGAATTTCTGCCACCTCAGTCAGGACTGTCCCTTGTTGCAAAGTCCATTTGTTATAGATGAAAAATTCAGAGGAGAAATGATTTGCACGAGGTCGGAGAAATCATCAGATCTGAGAACAGAAAACCATGGTTTCCAGAGTGAAGAGTGCTGAGCGAGCCATCTCTCCTCTGAAGCTGCAGTGCCATCTCAGTAAATGAAGCCATAACCTTGCCCACCCCGTGACAAGGATGCCATCTAGAGAGCCATGCCCAGTGCACAGAGCATGGACTTAAGAGTGAGAAAGACGTGCATTCAGATCCTGGCTACGTCACTTCCTAGCAGCTACCCTGAGATGTCACCAAAGTCCTCTGAACTTCTGGTGGATCGTAGGGCCAACTTTGCAGGGACACTGTAAGTGGCCACAATCAGTTGTGACTTACAAGGAAAATCACGTAGATGAACATTTCGATTTTTGCTTTGGTGAGTGGAGTATGAAATCTAAGGGGAAGACCTGGAGACAGGGGCAGACAAAATGAACATTTTAGAGGCTACAGGGAGAAGCACGTAAGAGGAGAGGCCCAGCAACAGGGCAGACGGGTAGAGAAAATTTGGAAAGAGGACTGAAATGCTGAATGGTAGACTTTTTAGTTTCAATTTTGCTCTGTGGAATAGGGTGTAGCACTCTCCTTTGTTCTATATGAAACCTTCAGTAAATACCCAATTAATTACTGTGCTTTTGAAATTGCACACGCGTGTGTGTAACAGTAAGGGAAGCAATGACGTTCTGAGACAGGACAGGGCTCTAGGTAGGCACGAGGCGAGAGGAGTCAGGACACAAGGAGTCTGTTTGCAGTGTGTATAAATGTGCGTTGCCGCTGGCACAGAGCAGGCACTCAGGAAATATTAGCCAATATTACTATCACCGTCAATGTATGGTCCTGAACCGGGAACTATTCAGTAACTGCAGAAATTCTGTGATTATCTTTTTAATAGATTTAGACAACAACAAATCAAACATTTATCAAGTTTACCAGGTGCCTGGCACAGGCATGCATCACTTAAGGATGGGGATACGTTCTGAGAAATGCGTCGTTAGGTGATTTCATCATTACGTGAACATCGTGGAGTGAACTTACACAAACCTGGATGGTATCACCCACTACTCACCTAGGCCATATGGTACTAATCTAACGGGACCATCGTCGTGTATGTGGTCCGTTGTTGACCGAAACATCATCATGCGGCACATGACTGTACTGTGTTAGGTACAGTGGTGGAAATAAATTAGTATCTGCTTCTACACCTGTCTGTCTCCATAGACATCCTCTTGCACACAAATCTAAATTGCCTTCAAAGAATTGACAGCCTAGATGCAGAGCAACTTATGTAACAAAGGGGAGACAGTGCGAATCAGATGAGGCATGTTAAAATCTCTAGTGTCTCAGACAGAGAGGAATCTCTAGTGGCTGTTATCCACCATTGTGTTGGGTAGCCTTCTTAAGGCTCCTTATCTCACACGGTCAAGCCAAAGTCTTTTCCATGGAATACAAAGTCTATATGACCTGGCCCTTGGTGACCGCTATGACTTCATCTCCTACCCCGCTTCACTCTTTCCACTTCAGCCACCCTGGCCTCTTTCCTGTTCTGTTTTCAGAACAGAAACAGAAACAGAGATCTTCCCGTATTACCTCTGCCTCAGGACCTTTGCACTCGCTGCTTCTTGCCTGGAACACCTTTCCCTCCATATTGGAACAGCTCACTCTCTCACTTCTTTCAGGAATCTGCTCAAATGTCACCTTATCAGACAGCCCTTAATTGACCAATATCTAAAACAGCAACCCTGAGCCCCATCACTCTACACCTTATCCTGTAATTTTTCTTCCCAATTTTTCTCCCTTTCTGATATATTATTTGCTTGTTTTCTATCTGCCCCACCCCCCAGGATGAAACCCCTGTGTGAACAGGCAGTATTCCTTTTATTGCTGACTCTCTAGCTTCCAGAAGAGTGCCATTTAAATGTTTTGCCCACATTCCAACTCTGTGAACCTCCAATCAAGGGGTTATCTAAAATTGAAAAAGTTTCATGGAATGGTACTATCTGTGATGCACTATGATATTTTCTATTCTATTTTATTCTATTTCTTTTTTTAAAGTATTGGCCATGACCCGCTGATGGGTTACAAGCCACAGACGTAAAGCAATTCCTGGAATATATTAGGCACTCAGACAATAAATGCTGAAGTTTTGTAAAAATGATTAGACCAACTAATTCTAAGTAGAGAAGCCATTCTTCAATGAAAAGAGGAAAGATGTGGCTGGTGGGCGGCAAGGTGTGGGGATAGTAGGTACCTCAAGTCTGGTTGGCACAGCGGGGAAACCCCAGATATATTGGAAAAGCGACTGGAACCCGATAGTCTAACATCAGCTATGTTAGAAGAGCTCTTTTATTAACTCCCACGTTAGTAATAGCTGGTTTCTGCATCAATGGCTTAAATTCACAAATTTAGGAGGGTTTGATAGAGTTTATTTCTTATTTTATCTTTATCAGTGGATCCAAACTAATGGTAGAAAGTCAGCTTCATAAAATAGTCTTTTATTAAAAGACTATTTTTGTTCCAATTACTAAAAACAAAAACAAAAACAAAACAAGAAAACTCCTTTTGAAAGAAGGTAACGATTATAAGCTTCATTTAGTAAACTAATTAATATGGAGTGAATGCTTGTTAATTCCATAAGTTAATAGTAGTACTACATTAAATCAATTTTTAAATACTCCTTATAAGGAAAACTATTTAATAATATCCTCTCAAAAAAAAAGGAAACAATATCAGGTTAATTGTCAGCATTGACTGTAAGTATTATCCTACTTTCAGAGGCATTTGAAATGTGAAAAAAAGTGTACCTTAATATGGAAGAAATACGGTGACTAACATTTGTTGAGCACATGCTAGGCAGTGCACTAAGTGTTCTACATACATTCATCCTTTTACAATACTGTGAGACAAATAAATGATTAGGATTATTTTGGCTGCAAATAGTAGGCTAAACCACATAAAACTGCTATTTTTGTAAGTTAAACATGTTTGATTATTGACAATTTCACATGGTTCCACGTAACAACAGAACACTTGACCTTGGTATCTTGAATATAGTCTATTTTTTTCAGGTAACAATAAATTAAGAGAGAAATAGCCACTACTATTGGGTAAAAAGCTCACTGTCAAGACCAGCATCTCAGTGATTATCTTGATCTTTACTCTTATGCTAATTTCCTAATAGTCACAAAATGGCAGCTACTGCTCCTGGCATCACATCCTCATCTAAAGCAAGAAGAAAGAAGAAGGGAAGAGGGTAGTCATAACTTTTTTTGGAGGGGAGAGTTTACCCAGAATTCCCCAGCAGATTTCTACTTTCACCTCATTGGCCAGAAATCTAACTTCATCTGCCATGGCTAACCCTAGCTGCAAGAGAAGCAGGAAACATAACTATTAAACTTTTCTGCCTCGAATAGATATGAGCAAGGGACAAAGAGGTTTGAAATGAAAGTTATAATAGACAACCAACTTGTCCATCGTGGTAAATACTATTTTTATAATCCCCACTTTTCAGAGGAAGAAATGGAGGCCTTTGAATGTGTTACTTGTCTGCAGTCACATACGCAGTAATGGGAGGGCTGGCATTTGAACCCAGGTGTGTTCTGCCTCCTGAGTCTGAACTGTTGATTACTGCAGTACATTATATAATTTCACCAATAACAACCATTTATGCAAGTTTTTAAAGTCAACAAAACCTTAATATAAGTTTATTGTGTAGTCATTTTCATCTTAAAGGTAGTTCCTTAAGAAAAAATTACTTATTGATTTGTTGATCAATTTTTCTCTCTCCTATCCATCTTTCATTAAGAAGCTTAAAAGCAGTGAAATAGAGGAATATAGATAGTGAGAGAAACCAAATCATAATCAGATTTGGAGAGAGAGAAGAAGAGGGGGAAGGAAGAAAGAAAAAAGAAAGAAGAGAGAGGAAGGAAGAAAGAGGGGGCAAGGGAGGTAGGCAACACCTAAGGGCAAATACTAATTGAATGAGACCCTCTGCCTGTCCTGGATAGTTTGCAAGCCAAAAAGCCAAGAACTCCAGGTTTTCCTTTTTTTAAAAAACAAGTAGTGAGGTGCATTCCTTCTGCCTCTCGCTCTCTTTTTGCCCAGAGACCGGCATGAGGCATCAGCTAAGTGGTCAGAGCATCCCACCTCACACCCCAGTTACGTCTGTGGCTAGAACAGCACCAAGTCACTGACATTTGCTACAAACTGGGGAGCTGTTTTGATACAACTTCTTTCACTATCCCTGGATTGTCTGAGAGACGGGCCCCTCACCAGGGTTGGGAATAATAATGAACAGTGAGTAGAGAACTACAGCAGGCTCCAATGGGGCTCCAGTCCCAGCTCCGTCACCATGACCGAAAACAAAAACAAAACACCTTTCCTTCTCTGGGCCCGAGTTTCCTCAACTATAAATTAATGGAATTAGGATAGATTATATTGAAGATGCTTCCAGCTCTCATGGTCTGTATCAGTTGAGATGGTTTGTTTTCAGGCAACAGAAACCAATAGAAAGCTCAAACAATCGAAGAGAAGGCTGAAGAACCGGGCCTCGAAAGGGACAAAAGTCACAGACACTCATGGGACCTGGGAGCAGTAACTCATGTCCATTTCACTTACAGGCCTGTTTTCAGGTCTTTGCTTACTGTCTAGCATGTAAGCATCAGTTTGGCCTAGCCTGGGTCTTTGAGGCCTCCCAGCAGGAGAGGGACGAGGAGCTGACTGACATCCCCCTAAGCTGTATAATTGGGAAGGAGTCGTTCTCTAAAATAGAGCTGACAAGTAATTAGCAGAAGGAGGAGGACTGGGCGCCGGGCACATCAAAGCAATGGACGATTGCTCACGTGGCCTGAGGCTGGCTCCTGGTTGGTCAAATTTGGTTCATCAGGAAGAACAAAAACTTCCATTTATTGAGCACCTACCACGTGCCAGAAATTCTGTGGGATACGTTAAGCCCATTTTTCTTTAATTTTCATGAATTAGATGTCTGTTGTCCACATTTTTCAGAGGAGCAAATGAGGTTAATTTACATGCAGATGTCTATGAGGAATTAATCAGCAAGTCATTTCTTGGTGGCTCTGAACATGCCACTGCGTCCCATGCCCCCATCTTTCTTCCAGGAAAGTCCTCTTTTAACTGTTTAAGCGCTTTTCTTTGGTGTTGTATAATTAGAGCATCAGGATAGCATTTCTTGGGAAAATTGATGACAATTTCCTCAAGGAATAGGTCACTGACATGAACTCTAATGCCTCTTTGTTCTCCCAACTATTTCTAAAATCCCTCAGTGTCAGTATTTGTACAGACATAGTACCATTCCAATTTCCATACCATGTAATTCAATAAAGACAACAATAATAGCAGATCTGTGAGGCAGGGGATAACCAGACATTTTATCGTTTAGTCCTGAAGTAAAGATCTATTAACACTGAAATCCAGTCAATTGATGTTCAAACGCAATAAGTTTGCACAGCATTTTAATAATTCACACAAGGTTCTCAGGTGCTTTGTCCGTGAGAATCATTAACACCCCCCTGCATCTGTGTGCTTGGCAGTCCTCTCCCACAGCCTTCCGATTTGAGTCGTGAAAATACACTTCCACGTGCTTCTTGCCAACACAATGCCGTAAAATGCATCAGTAGGATTCCGTGTCTCAGGCTAACATTAGCATCAGCCTCTCTGGATCCTCCTTACTCCTTTTGCAGATCACAGTGGTAGTGTTCTGTGTTGTTTCCATGAGTCTTAGGAAGGAATTCATTACTTTGCCCCGAGACTTGTCTCCGTTACTTTCCACTATCCTGTAGAATATGAAGAGACCAAAAAAGAATGTAATTAATTTTAAACATCAATGATCTTGGCTCAATGATCTGACCCTGCCAAAGAGAAGCTCCTGCCAAACCAAATGACTTATTATTCCCATGTACCAGTACCTCTTTCTGCCTTGGTCTTTGCTCCAACATTTTCTCTGCCTGTTATTCCTCTTTTGCCTGGAGAACTTGTTAAAACAGATTCCTGGGCCCCCGCCTGAGAAATTCTGAATAGGTAGGTCTAGGGTAGAGAGGAAGAATTTGCATTTCTCACAAGCTGCCAGGTGATGCTGATGCTGCTGTCCAAGATCATAAATTTGAGTAGCTTTGCTCTTGCATACATTATTATAAGAATAATTAAAGTGCTTGTGAAAGTCAATTCTGGGTTATGATTTTAAGATGAGAAGTTTTTAAATGAGATGTAACCATTCTGGATGCGTGAAGGAAAACTTACATGCAAATGTGTAATATAGCAGTCCCTTCTTATCTATGGTTTTGCTTTCTGTGGTTTCTGTTATCCACAGTCAACCTTGGTCTGAAAATATTAAAAGGAAAATTCCAGAAATAAATAATTCATGAGTTTTGAATTGCTGCACTGTTCTGTAGTGTGATGAAATCTTGCGCTGTCCCCTGTGTCCCACCCAGGACGTGAATCATCCCTTTGTCCAGTTTATCCACGTTGTATATGCTACCCACCCGTCAGTCACTTAGTAACCTTGGTTATCAGCTCGACTGTCACGGTATCACAGTGCTTGTCTTCAAGCAACCCTTATTTTACTTAATAATAGCCCCAAAGTGCAAGAGTAGTGATGCTGGCAATTCAGATATGCCAAAGAGAAGCTGTAAAGTGCTTCCTATAAGTGAAAAAGTGAAAGTTCTCAACTTAAGGAAAGAAAATAATCATATGCTGAGGTGGCTGAGATGTATGGTAACTTTTATTACAGTATATTGTTATAATTGTTCTATTTTATTATTAATTATTATTGTTAATCTCTTACTGTGCCTAATTTATAAATTAAACTTTATCGTAGGTATGTATGTATAGGAAGAAGCATAGTGTAAACAGGGTTCGGAACTATCCAAGGTTTCAGGTATCCACTGGGGATATTGGAATAATTGCAAGGGAGCTACAGACCACATGACATGAGGAAATTGCTGAGAGGAAAAATGAAGGTAAACAGGAGTAATCCCAGAAGGAACCTCTAGAAAAATGGTGACATTGAGCTTTCATTTTGAAGGTTGCACAGGGGACAGGTGATAAAGCCTACAACACTCCCCAGGTTGGGAATTTATTATGAGATCTCCACTTCTGGGGTCCCCAAAGCGCTACAGCTTCAAACTAAGGGGGAATGAGAAATAAACCCACTGCTCAGCATGGAACAGCACTGAATGAAGGGGAAAAATAGGATACACAAACATTTCCCTGAGATTTCATAATTCCAAGTTGGTACTTATGTGTGAGTTTGCAGCCAAATTCACATTGCCTATAGGGTAAAAAATACATCAAAGAGAGAATTAGATTAAAGAAATTCCAAATTGTTCGTATCTCCAGGTGATTACCAGAAGAAATGCAATTTCTTCTGAAAGAATGCAACCTCAAGTCAAGCCCTCCCCAAATTCCTACAGATGAATCTGCAAGGAACATAAATTCACAAACACGCGCATGCACACACACATGTACACACATGAAATACACACAGAAATAGGGCAATGTGAAGAAGAACAGAAGAAACAACAGGCAGCAAAATAATTTGATTTTTGATATATGATTTTGGAACTATCAATAAGACAAATAAAAAAAGAACTCTTTTTAATATGTTTAAAGAAAAAGTGGTTGAATGAATCATCTCTGTGTTTCCTAAGTACTTGTATACAGTCATTACTCAAGCAATATTAGTTGACTGAATGAAAAAAAAAAACAACCAAGTAGCTGCCTCTGTAATAGAGATCATCAAAATTAAAGGTTTAAGGAACGTTAGATGACAGTAGTCAATTACGTTCTCCCAGCAACAATCAACTGGCATCGAGAAGTACCTTGCTCTAGAAGTTATTAGGTTAGTAATCCTACACCCTCTCTGAGCCTGGTAGAGCAGCTCTTTTCACTAAAAAGGTTATCGCTTCACAAAGTTAAATATTTAAGGGAAGTTCTGAAGGATCAAGGCTCTTTGTTAGCCCTAGGCACACATCTGTTAATCCTAAAGACTTTAGAACTCTGACAGAAGCTGCTAAGTCATCTGGCCGTAGAAGAGCAAGAATGGACGGCTGCCTAGGTATATAAGAAATCCCAAAGTTTATGATTGTTAAAATTAATACATTTTTAAATTGAATTTAGAAATAAATTAGACTAAAGTCTTTAAATATGGAATCTATAGACATTTGGGGATCCGTTACTGGGTTTCAGGGGGTATGTGAACTTATGTATCACAAAAATTTGCATATTTCTGGGGTGGGGATCCAGAAATATCATTAGATTCTCCAAAGGGTCTATGACTCCAAAAAAGGTTATAGAAAGATTTCTTTCTATATTTTTCCCTTTTTTTAAAAAAAAAAATAGGGAAACTGAGAGCCAGAGAGCTGAAATGATTTGCTCGATATCACAACTTCACATGTATGTCTGCATTCTGCGTGCCAGCCATATCCCAGGGGACATGTTTATTCATTTGAAAATTCCATCTTCAGTTAAGGCACCCGAAGAGGAGGTTATGAGTATTTCCAATCATGATCTGTCTCTCAACAGATGAGAACATCTCTGAAGTTTCCCAAACTTCATCAATAACTTGGCATTCTGAAACCTACTCATTTAGAACATTTTAATTTCCTTCTTCTTTGCAAGGACATTACAGATGCAGGGTTTCTCCGTTCTATTTGTAGTATTCTATTTCAGGCATGCAAATCTGCGCCCCAGACAGAGCCTAAATCTCCATCCTCTAGCAAACACACGCTTCTTTTGTCAGTGTTTTGATGGGGAACCAAAACAAGGGTTTGGCTTTCGTGATTTTTCAGAGTTGATCAGATAACACTGAAATGCCTATTGAGGCTGTTGAGAATCAAAAATTTTCTTCCCCAAGAGTCATAATTAGTAGGTTTGCAATTAGCATTATAGATTCCTTAAAAGATAGGCAGCTTTCCCACAGGTCTACTTGCAAGTGTGGTTTGGTAAAAAGAGCAGGGACTGGGTCTGCCGCTTGCTAGCAATGGAACATGAGCAAGTCACTTAAGCTCTCAGTTTCTCATTTGTTAAGTAAAATGGAACCACTTTTAAAGTGGATTGGGTATGGTTTTCTATAAACCTAGGCATTGGAAGATGTCCTTGTTTTGTTGAATATCTGATGAGAAACTGCTTTGCCACTAGATGTCATGCTCTATGAAAAAATGTGTTTCATACGTGGTTTGCCTACTAAGCACTTAGAATTGAACTTGTAGAAACTAAACATGTATGATCCACTCTAGAAGTAAGAATACTACTTATCTCACACTGGATTGTTGCAGGGGGGTGAATAAGTTATAATGACTGAGCCTCCCCTAAGGCTAGGGCAAGTTTTATGTATCTTTATATCCGGGCTCTATCAGTTACCAATCGTGTGATTTGGGCTGATTTTTTGAACCTCTTTGGGTGTCACTTTCATGATCCATAGAATAGGAACAGTAATAGTATCAATCTTGTAGAGCTGTGAGGATTAAATGAGTTACTAAATGTAATGTCTTTAGATCAGTGGTAAGTTCTCAATTAATATTGTTTTTATCACGACCATGATTATTCATGCTTGTAACATCTGTTATAGGCCCTGATATTTATAGATGATCAATGATATTTTTTAAATTAATTAATATTGAACAACCAGGTTGGCACCTGGCACACGGTAGAGGCTCGGTGGATGTGTTTTGATTGAGTGAATGATCTAATTCGGCATTCGGCACTTGGTGGGCACTTGAAAACTTAGGTGGGTCTGCATCTGATTGAGGTTCCGATAGCTCTGCCTCCTCCTTGCCCACCATTTGCTATCTAATCCTCCCTCAGAGGAACCCGTGACAGAAGAGACTCCCGAAAGCTACCAGGGCAGCTCTCCTCTCAGCCCTGCCTTAATCAGTGAGAAAGCTTTTGGCAAAATGAAAAGACACAGCTGCTGGAAATAGAGAAGAGGAACATGATACATGGTCCCAAAGGGGAAAGGGAAACTATCCCTTTGGTGTCAGCAGCTGCAAACCCGGAATGACAGAGGCTGGCAGTTTCCATCCCCAACCACAGGCAGACCTCTTTTGGCTCCGTAGGCTTGTTCTGGTGAGCTGAAGCCAGAGAAGACCTTTCTAAACCGCAACCTCCCACCAATTCTCTACCTCTTGGGACTGGGGGAGGGGAGGACTTAACGCTACCCTGACCCCCTACAGGTTCCCTCAGCAGCTGTGTAAACTTGGGCCAGTTACTTTCAAATCTGTGTGCCTCAGTCACCTCCAAACTGGGAGGAAAAATAATTTTGATGATTAAATGTGTTAACATGAGTAATGGTGCTGAGAGCAGTGCCTGGGATATAGTAAGCTGGTAATAGTAACAACAATAAATACTGGTTATTACTAATATTATTCTTCTTAGGACATAGGATCTTTGGGCATAGTTTGGGAGCAGATGGGAATTGCACAGTCTCTTATTGTGGAATGGTCTTAATAGCTTGGAACTCGGAGTTCCAAGTCCCAGGTTCAGTTCCTGGCTGTTCCACTGACCAGGGAATGAACTGTAATCAAGTGGACACCTTGTCTGAGTGTCAGTTTCCAGCCTATATTGGCTAAGCCACTCGCTTCCCTTCGCCATAGGGCTCCTGTGAGAACCAAGTAAGAGCGGACGAAAGGTAAAGGCCGAGGCAAGGGGCCTTGCTGTCACCAGAGTCGGCCTTCCTCCCAATACCCCTGCCTTCTATTTGGGGGGGATGTTGTGATGGGGATTCAGAGAAGGAAGACCTCAATTGTCCCTCACAACCCTGTGATTGTGAGAAGGATTCACTCAGCTCTGAGCTCGGTGTCTTTGCCTGTGTGGAATCAGCATGCAGTACTAGCCTGGCTTTGGAGAGGGAGCATCATTCCCTTTTAAGAGTCACTTGGCAGGTCTTGGAATCAGAGCTTCTTGGATAGGCTCAAAGAATAGAGTCTCTTTACCAAAGTAAAGAATCACTTATAGTTTAACAGCAATAATCTCTGACACACTTACTGTATGTCAGAGCCTGCACTGCGTACTAAGGATTCAGCAGGCTCTGCCTTTGTGAGGCTCAGCTTCTCTTGAGAACCCCTTCATCTCAAAAGTGAAGAAACTGAGGTCAGCGGCTCAGAGTTGAAGGGGCTTGTGCACATCATGTTTTCATTTTGCAGCTATCAAAATCACAGCCCAGGTTCTCACTCCCAGTCCAGGCTTATTTCCCTAAGTACAGTCTCCCAGACTGAGCAAATTATTCTCCTTTTTCTCCCTCTGAAGTTACCTGTCAACTTCAGCCTCAAAAAAGTATGGTATGCAATGACTGTAAAGGACCACGTGTCTTTAGGAGGAGAACGGAATCATTATTTTACATTGAGCTTACTTCCTCTACATTTTGCTGACAGGATTATTTTTGCCATGCTGCTTATTAACAAGAGAAAAGATGCTGGGGGCACAGCAGACAAAATTAACAAAAACTTGGTCAACAGTAGGGGTGATCCCACAGCCTCTTGGGTCTCCTCTTTTGCTAGTTTCAGTTGCATCCCTTTCTCTGGCTTGTTGCCATGATTTGGAAAACTGCTAAACATTCAGGGGCTTTGTGGGCCTGCCTGTGCTGGTTTCCATGGCGAGGAGTGGTCTTGGGCATGGACATGCTCCTGCCACTAAAGGAAATGAGATTCCCCGATACAGACACCAGCTCCTCCCTATCACTGCTCCTTGGGAATCTTCACACGCCTTCAGCGAAGCATAGAACCAACCGAAAAAATAAACCCACATTGGACACTTTACTCCTTCCATTTTAATACTTAACTTTTAAGTGTTTATTTACTACGTATTTGTTTTTGTTTAGATATCTCAGTTGAAACCATTCCAATGTGAAAGACTAAGAGCTACCACATTGAGTGTGTTCCGTGGTCCAGGCGTGGTGCCCAGTGGTTTACCTACATTAGCTCATTTAATCCTCACAAACCCCCAAGAGATAAACACAATTAGCCCCATTTTACAGGTAAAGTAATGGAGGCCCAGAGAGGTTAAACCCCTGTCCAAGATTATATGCTCAGTAAGTATCAGGCTGGGGCTGAAACTCAGATCTGTCCAACTCCAAAATCTGTGTTCTTAATCACTAAGTGGGCTGCAACTCCACAGATTTCTCATTGGGGCAGGCGACAAAAGAAACAGTGTGACATATCAATGAAGGCAAGGCCCCTTATCCTGTTGGTGCATTGTGAGTCAGCTTATTCACTGAGTTCCCGTTCTGTTTGTTTCTGGACTTCAATGTTTCTAACAGAATGAATATTTACTGCCGTGAAACTTCATTCATTCTTAACTGATTTCATGGGAAGCCCAGGCAGTATCAGTGAAATATAGTCTACGTATGAGACTATTATAAAAGAAAGAATGATAATATGTTGAACTTCTCTAGTCCTTCCAGTTTCTGGAGAGTCACTGCATATACATTTGTAACCTTCCTAGGAACCCACAGAGATTGACAAGGTAGAGCTCAAGATGACTTTACTCTGAGTCAGTAGCTTAGGGGTTAAGGACATATGTTTTGCAAGGAGGTGGAAGTGAATTCAAATTACAACTTGCTCACAAACCAATGTGGACCTTGAGTAAGTTACTTAACTTCTCAGAAGTTAAGTTTCTTTGTCTATAAAACGGACATAATTATACCTTTTTGGAGGGTTACTTAAGGGATCAATAAGATAATGTAAAGACATTTTAGAATTCTTAGGATTATGCGTGCAAAGAGTAGAGACTAAATAAATTTTGGCTGTTAATGTTACTACTCGCCTGTTACCATCCATATCACATGCACATTTTTATATTCAATTAATACCAAATATTGAATTCTATCTATCTTCTGTCACCCCCAATATTTGGTATTACCCTCTGTATTTAATCATAATGATAATAGTAATAATATAAAGTCACTAGTTCTATGACTTGGAATAACAACAACAATAATAAAAATAATCAACATCATATTGAGCATTAGTTAAAATCCAATCTCTGAACTAAATATATAATTCTGCTGACTCCAAAGTATAAGATAATCATCATAACAACTAACATTTACTAAGTCTCTGCTCTGTGGGAGGTGTTTTATTATGAGTTTTAAATATAGTAGCACATAAATCCTCACAATCAACTTACTAGTCACTATTTTCTTACTGAGGAGAAAACCAAAGCTCAGAAAGGTTATGTAACTTGCTTAAGGTTGCACAGCCAATAAGTAGGCAAACCAAACCCGTAAGATGTCAAAACTACTACACTACCAATTGCCCTAATGTAGCTCTTGTGATCTCTTGGAATAAAGATCACTTCCTTATTACCAATGGGAGGCGGCCTTAAATAGTAAGCTAAAGAAGGGGTGGATCGTATCTAGTCACCTAAGTTACTAGTTAGAATAGGTTGTGTGGTCGACGCTAAAGAAAAGAAGGTTGTTCACCACAGTCTTCTCTCCTTATTTTTAAAAGCCTCTTCCGTTTGTTCCTCTACACACAATTCACTTATCATTTAGCCTCATTTTAATTAATCCCTCTTTTGTGGTAGATTAAAGCAATTCCATGAGACAGTTTTGCTTTATTTTCAAATCAGATCTCAATAATGGAATATTAGTCCCATCTCCACCCCATCAAAAACATTTTCCTGGTCTTCAGTTATCTGGAACATTGACCAGTGTGCTCATTATGCCTTCTTATCTCAATCTTTTCCAAGGAGAAAGCCAAGCTGCCTGACATGGTATTTGAGAGTTCACCTCAGTCCTGCTTTTCAGTGTGTGAGAGCTAGGCTTGTTTCTTCCTGGGAGCAGGGACAGGATTTACAAAGAGCAGGAGAAAAACCCTGAACTCCTGGAGTATTAGAGTTCACGGCCCTAGCCTAAAGCACAAACAGGCAGAGAAATAGCACTAGCGACTGGCTCAGAGCTCTTTTCTTATTAAAGAAGACTCAACACATTGACACAGAAATCATTTAGATATTTAGGAATCTGAAAAAAAATACTTCTGTTTTTCATTTGTCTCTCTTTTTGATACCTATATAGGTATTTTCAAGAAGCAAACACATGCATTCTATGCAACAAGACAAAATCCTACCATATTCTGCCTCCAACACTTCCTAATCCTTTGGTTTTGACAGTTATTCAGCCATTAAGGTTGTTCTGGGGATTCAAAAAGACAATGGACAAAAGTGCATGGATCATAGGAATACTCACGTTTTAACTATTATTATTTAATCATCTTTATTGTTAGTATAATTATGAAAAAAACTATGTGTTGTAGCAGATCAAATTATTGAATTATTTTTGTCCTCACTCCCTCTTTGTCTATATAGACAAACCTATAGAACCTAAGAAAGAAGGAAAATGACAAGCATTAAAACTAGGCAAATGTCATTGTTTGGGTAGCTTTAAACTCCTAAAATACACCATATTACTCCTCCTTTTTAGCAATTAAATCTTTCTTGGCTTAAGCACTTCTGTATTCATGTTTAGGCTCACTCAGACTAAATTTGTTTCCACTGTGAATAGAATTAAATGACATGTGAAAATCCTCTCATCTCTATTTTCCTTATTAGTTATATAACGTGACATTTTTAAAGAGTGAGCGCTGAGATTTTTTTTTTTCACATTTCATTTTGTGCATTTCAAAGTTAAACAAACAGCATGAGAATTTATGCCTCGACTATAAAGGCTTTAATGGCTCCGAATATGTAAGAAATATTGGGAGCACGTTATTTGCTCGGCAACAGGATTTTAAGTTCCGTAAGGAAAGGCCTGGTAACGTCTCTCTTCCCTTTGTTCTAGAGGCTGGTACATTTTTCTGCATTCAAAAGAGGCTTGATAAATGTATAAATGCAGTTTTTTTTTTAGCTGAATAACTGAATAAATAAAAGAACTCATCTCAATACTCAATAATGAAAGGTCTTAGCACCTAGCTAGGCAGAGCTAAAAAAATTCCAGGCTTCCTGTGATTCTTTGTAGGGGCTGGACAGTGTAGGAGCATGTTGGTTTATTATTGTTATTGTTGGTAACAAAAAAACCAAAAGCCTCTGTATTTGAGCCCCTACTGCCTACCAGACACATGCTAGATGTGTTATATACACAATTGCATTTAATTTTCGCTGGGCCTCTGTGAGGTTGTTATTATTGTATCCATTTTACAGGTGAGAAAACTAAGGCTCAAAGAGGAGAAGTGACTGACTGCTATGGTTACACAGCTGGTAAGTGCTAGGGCTGGCATTCGAAACCAGGTCTGCTTGACTTTGAAGCCCATGTTCTTTCCAGGAATATCACAGCCCTTCTGCCTGTGTCAGCTGGACCTTTTCTGCACCATGGTTGCATTTAGAACTGAAAAATCTCTAGGAATGCAGAAAGGCTAAAAATACCCAACTCTTCTACTCTTTCACCTGCCTGGGGACTGCCTTCAGGAGTCTCAGCTAGCGTGAATGCCAGAAAATATCATTAAAACCCCAGTAGTCCCCTGGAACAATCAAGTCTGCAGACATATTTGATCTTTGAAAAGCTTCTTATAGATCCAAATGGAAAGGCATTTAATTTGCAAGCCCAGGCCAAGTTACATGAGATTAAAGAAAGAGGGCGTTCCCTGGTGGGTTTGAAGATGCATTAAATGTACAAGGAGCCAAGTCTAGCTCCTTTCCTTTTGTCTTGCTTTTTGGGTCAAGGATCAGTTTTGCATAGACACATTGTGGAAGCTCAAATGGAAGGCATAGCCATGAATGAGGTTGCTAAGTTGTATGTGTGATCCACAGTGCCTTCTGCATTTTAATTAGAAAGTTTGGAACTCATGACCATTATTTCTTCCGCTGTGCTCCTCTTGCTTAAAGTTAATTAAGTTTGCTGCTCTCCAGATGCTCAGATCCCAGTGCCCTGAGGAAGGGAAGCTGTCTGTACGTGAAGGCCCCAGAGCTGACAAGAAGAGTCACCAGATTGTTATTTAGCCGCAGGATGGCCTGGCCTCCTAAGACCTGGCCACTGTCCCCACAGCTTGCCACCAAGGAGCCTTTAACTGCCAAGGACATAGAGACAGTAATTCTCTACTCTGGTCTTCCACAGAATGTGGCAGAGCATTGAATGAGGTATTCTCTCTATGTTTCACCACAGGAACCACAATAGCTATGGCATAAATAATAAAGCTAACATGTGCCGAGCATTTACGCCATGCCAGGCAATGTTTTACCTGTGAAATGACTCATAAAATTAACTCACTGCATCCTTTCCACATTCCTATGAGGTAGATTTTATTATCATCCTCATTGTGCACTTGAGACAATGAAGCACAGAGAGGGTAGTACCTTGCCCATGGTAAAACAGCTAGTAAAGACATCTATCCATTGACCCAACCAGCTGCCCGTCAATATCCCAAACTACAGTACAAGCACATACAGACCCCAAACCAGATCATCTCCCTCTTATCCACTAGTGGCCAGCCAAAGTTAATAGAGAAAACTGAAGAAAGCAACCCAATAAAGATGCTTTTGCAGTACATCTTCAAATCATTTAACTATTATCAAAGGTTTACTCAGAACTCTCTATGTGATAGAATGCTAGAGCACTACTGTCCAAAAGAAATAATGTCATTTTAAACTATCTATAGCCACATTTAAAAAGAAGAAATAAATTATTTTAATAATGTGTTTTATTTAAACCAATAGATCCAAAATATTATTTTCACATGTATTCCACATAAAAATTGTTAATGAGATACTTTACATTCTTATTATTCATCTACGTCTTCAAAATCCGATGTGTATTTTACAGCATATCTCAATTTTGACTAGCCACATTTCAAATGATCAATAAACCCATGTGGCTAGTGGCCACCATATTAAAAAGCACGGCTCTGGAAAGTTGCCGGGTGGGTGGGGGGAATAAGGAGGGTTTCCACCCTCAAGGAAGCCACAGAGGAAGAGGCAGATAAGACAGAGTGATGATTACAGTACAGTGTGGAAAAAAAAAAAATCACAGAGAAGGCATGGAGTATGTTGGGAGTACCCAGGGGAAGCCATAATCCAGCCTGTAAAAGAGGAAAAATAGGGAAGGTTTCTGGAGGACATATTTGAGCTGACTCGCAAATGATGAGTAGAAGTAAATCAAGTAAAGTCAGAGAAAGTGTTTCAGGAAAAAGGGGATAGTTTTGTGCAAAAGTCTGAGAGAGAGCTTGGGCTGCTCAGGGAAAGGCAAAGCTGAGTGTGGCTGGGGCTCTGAGGGGAGGCACTGTGGTATGATAATAGACATGGTTTAGTCTCATAACTCTGTCACGTAGTTGGACAAGTGACTTTACGTCTATAAACTTTAATTTCCTCTTCTGTAAAATGAGAATAATACCATCTACCTTAAATATTCTTTTAAGGATTACAGGAGCTAATGTACTAAGAACTCCTGGCCCATAGTAGATGGTTAAGGAAAAGTAAGCTTAATTTTAAGGGAGAGAGAATTTGAGATAGATGAGACTGTAGAAGTAAGCAGGAGGAAGATCATGGGGGGCCTTATGGGTCATATTAAACTGCTGAGACTTTTCCCCTGAAAGCAATAGATAGTGGAGAGTTTTTAAACAAGGAAGTGACACTTTTTGTTTATCGAATCAATTGTTTAACAAATGCTTAATGAGCCTCTACCATGTTTCCAACACTATTCTAAGTACAGGGATAGAGTGATGAATAAGAGACAAGGTTCCTGCCCTTAAAAAGCTTAGATTCTAGAGAGATAAGACAGTCTAATACAAGTAACCAAATCAATAAATAAGATCACTTTGTTTCAGTCTTAGTATCTTAAGTGGAGACAATATTGGAAAGAGGGCCTCATCTGTTGAGTTGCGAATTAACTGAGCATCTTGAATCAAAAGCCCGGATTTACTCCAGAAGCCTTGCTTATTGTCTGGGATCTGCAGTGACGTGAGAAAGGCCAAGGCTTGGCTCTGGTGCTTGTGTGAGACCAATGCCTTCTGGCAGCAGTGAGCTGAGGAGAGTTATTAATGATGATAACCCATGTGGAGAGTTCTAGTTTCCCTTAAGTAGTGCTTAAAAGGATTCTGGCTCTAGGAATGTGTGGACTCAGAATCCTGGTTCTACCATATAATTCTAACTGTGATAGATAGTCTTAAAAAATGGATGCCATCAATTCGTTCTACCCCTGTATGTACATGCTGATCCATCCATCAAGAGGTAGAGTCTATTTCCCTTCTTCTTGAACTCGGGCTGTCCTGCTTGTGACTTACCTTAATCAATAGAATTTGGAGGAAATGATGCTATGCCAGTTCTAGACCTAGCCTTTAAGGGACCTGAAATATTCTGCTTTTGCTTAACGGGAAACCAGCTGCAAGTACTGTACTGAGGCCATCACGCTGTGAGGGAACTCATCCACATGGAGTTCTTGCAGAAAAGAATCAAGGAAACTTATCAACAGCAAGAACTGAGGCCCCAGAGATATGACTCTAGTTAAGCCTGCCAGTCAACCGTCATCCATTGAAGCCATTCCAGCTTAGGCCCAAGTCATCAGGAAGCAGAGACAAGCCATTAACTCTGTGCTGTATCCAAATTCTTGACTCATAGAATCATGAGCAAATAAAATGGTTAATGTCTTAAGCCATTAAATTTAGGGGTAGTTTGTTACACAATAATAGATAACTAACATACTAGCTATGTGATCTTGGCCAATCCTTTACTCTTTGATATTTGATTTTCCTACTTATAAAGCTAGGAATGGTAATACCCAGTTTAAAAGTCTATTTGTAGATTTTTGACTTTGCACTGATTAGGAGGTAAAGTAAACAAGATATTCTTCCTCCATTCATTTTTTATCTGAAGAAACTCTCGGAAATTGGGTAGATCATTCCTCAGTAGACAAATGTCTAAAGTTAACAAAATGAAGAAAAATTAAAATGGTTAGGCTTAATCGTTTTGAGTAAAATTGGGAACAAAACAAAAATGCTCACTATTGTGATTAGCATCATTCTGAATGTGTTTGTCAGTGCAGTTAGATATGACACAGAAACAATGGCTATAAATGTTGGAAAATTTCCCCAGCACAGGACAATATGGTTGTCATAAAAATAATAAGTAGCAAGACAAATAAATATACAAAAACAGATAACTTTATGTCAGAAATAAACAAAAACTGTAACTTTAAAAATCCCATTTACAATGATAAAAACAACAAAAAATAATGAGAGATAATCTTAATAAATATATAGGCTATGTATGAAGATTAAATTCTGTACATGTCAGTCTTTATAAATAAAAGTATATGTTAAATGTGGTTCCAATTGAAAAAAAGCCAATAGATAAATTAAAATTCAATTCTTAAAAAAATATTCAAGTAATCCAAAAGAAAACACAATAGAAAGGACAGAATAAAAAAAAAAAAAATCAAGGGGGAACAAATAGAAAACAAAGTAGAAGACCTGAATCCAACCATATAAATAATCACAATAAATGTTAATGGTCTAAACACTCCAAATTAAAGGCAGAGATTGTTACAAAAAGAAAAACGTCCAACTCTATAATATATATAAGACAATAAATATAACGATGTAGATTAGTTGAAATTTACCATGAAAACAGACTAGAGACACCTGTATTAATACCAGAAATAAAAAGACTTCAAGACAAAGAATATTAGCAGAGGTAAGGGGAAATATATAATCATGATTAAAAAGATCAATCTATCAAGAAGACACGGCCATCAAATGAGTATGTGTCAATTGACAGAGCTTCAAAATATGTGAAGCAACAATTGACAGATTAAAATGGATATATAGTTAATTTCACAATTATAGTTGGAGATTTTAATACCTTTCTCTCAAAAAGCAATAGAAAAACTGGACCAGAACAACAACGAAACCAGTAAAGATAAAAAAATTTGGAATAACCCTATCAAACACCTTGTGCTAGTTTCATATAGTATTCTATCCCACAACTGCAGAATGCATATTCTTTTCAAGTGTACATAGTACGTTCACCAATACAGACCATATGCTTGGCAATAAAATACATCTCAACAAATTTAAAAGTATTGAGATCATATAAAGAATGTTTCCTGATCACAATGGAATTAAAATTAAAATTAATAACAGATATCTAGAAAAATTCCAAACATTTGGAAATTAGACCACAAACTTCTAAATACTCCACAAGTCAAGACAGAAATAACAAGAGAAAAGAAAAAAGTTTTAACTGAAAAATAATAAAATACAATATTATATAAAATAAAATAAAATAAAAAAAAATATGAGGGATGCAAATTTAAAATAAATTTAAAGCTTTAAATATTTATATTAGAAAAAAAAAATAGATACAAAACCAATGGCTTAAGTTTCTACTTTAAGAAGCTATAAAAAGAAGAGAGAATAAATCCAAAATAGAAAGAAGAAAATAATAAAGACAAAAGCAGAAATCAATGAAATAGAAACGCAATAGAGTAAATTAAAAAGCAAAAATAGTGGTTCACTAAAAAGATCAACAAGTTGAACAAAACTAGACAGATTTAAAAAAAGGAGAAAAAAATTACCAACATCATAAAAGATTCTATAGACATTTAAAGGACGATAAGGTAACATAAACAGCTAGGCTAACAAATTCAATCACCTTGATGAAATGGACTACAGTAATTCCTTGAAAAATAAAATTTAATTAAACTGATAGAAGATGAAACAGAAAATCCAAATAGCCTTTTATCAAGTATAGAAATTAAATTTGTTATTTAAAAAAAAATTCCCACAAAGAAAACTCCAGGACCATATGGTTTCACTGGAAAATTCTATCAAACATTTAAGGAAGAAACAGCATGATATTTACATAAAACCTTTTAGAAAATAAAAGAGGAGATACTGTAACTCATTTTATGAAGCTAGAATAACTTAAAGAAAAAACACTGAAAAAGACATGGAAAATTACAGACCAATAGCCTTTAGGAATAAAAGCATATAAATATTTAATAAAATACTAGCAAATTTAATCCAGCAATATATTAAAATGATAAGACATCACGGCCAAGTGAGATTTCCCTCAGAAATGCAAGGTTGGTTAACATTCAAAAATCATTCCATGTAATTTATCACATTAACAGAATAAAGCAGAGAGGGAAACACAATGCCTTCAAATAAGTGAAGAAAAGCATTTGACAAGATTATAGCTCCAGGCATTATAAAAACTCCAAGCAAATTAAGACTAGAAGGAAGTTTCCTCACTCTTATAAAGGGCATTTATGAAAAATCTACAGCTAACATTATTCTTTGCTGAAATATTAAACACATTTTGCCAGGATCAAGAAGAATGGAAAGATGCCCATTCTAACCACTACCAAGTCTATTTAACATTGTACTATAGGTCCTAGCCATTGCAATAATTCAAGAAAAAGAAATAAAAGATATAAAAATTGGAAAGGAAGAATTAGTACTGTCTCTTCAGAATTCAAGTAACTGCTTATAAGTTCTAAAGAATATAAAATAACAATA
Source organism: Ceratotherium simum simum (assembly GCF_057802395.1). Classification (NCBI taxonomy): domain Eukaryota; kingdom Metazoa; phylum Chordata; class Mammalia; order Perissodactyla; family Rhinocerotidae; genus Ceratotherium; species Ceratotherium simum. The sequence continues at coordinate 29,924,737 of NC_141903.1, forward strand.
CAAGAAATAATAAGTCAATTTAAGTGAATTGTATGTTTATATACTAGTGGCAAATATTGGAAATAAAATTTAAAAAAGCAATTCCATTTATAGTAGGATCAAAAAAATATATAAAATATTTAGGAATAAATTTAACAAATGACATCTCCACTGTAAATGGTAAAATGCTGTTGAACAAATTAAGGAAGGCTTAAATGTTCATAGACTGGAAGACTCTATATTGTTAAGACGTTAATTCCATTTAATTGATCTACAGATAAATATAATCCAAATCATAATCACAACAGATATTTTTGATGATATTGACAAACTGATTCTAAAGTTTATATGGAAAAACAAAGGACCTAAACAATCTAAGTCAGAGGATTGCAGTCAAGATGGTGGTGTAAGCAGACTCTGAACTCACCTCCTCCCGCGGACACAGCCAATTCACAACTACTTGTGGAAAAATTACCCCTGAGAGAGAACTGAAAACTGGATAAGAGGAACTCCTGCAACAAAGGACAATCCTAATTGAGGTGGAAGAGGCAGAAACTCCCTGCTGGAGAGAAAAAACGCCACCTTCACAAGCTGCCAGCTTCACAGCCACCTGGGAGCAGCCCGAAGGTCTGCAGCCCTCCCTGGAGGAGCGGGGCCCTGAGCCGGGGAGCCCTCGGCTGTGAGCATTTTATGGACCCAGCACAATCCAGATGAGTGGCATAATATCTGACTTTGCCTGCTACTAAAACATTAGGGAGTACCCCCAGAAAAGCTGGCTCACAAAGAAATTAAAACCAGCTCCTAAAGGGCCCACACACAAACTCACCTGTTTTGGAAAGCAACCTAAAATCACCAAAAAGAAAGGTGCACAGTGCTTTGGTGAAAAGAGACTCAGCTGATAGGATCTGAGTGCATTGCAGTGAGAAGTGAGACCTCTCCAGGGACTGGGACATTGGTGGTGGCCATTGTTGTGGCCTGCTGTGGGCATGCTGACACAGACACCATTGGAGTTCTCCCTGGGGCCTGCTAGCCCAGGGTCTGCCCCACCCACTAGAGCACCCATTTAATCCAGCTCAGCCAGGGCAGGCAGCCCACCCTAGAGACTGGCCCCACCCAACAACAAGCCCTCAGGCAACTTGTGGGCCTGCATAGATTGGTGACTGGATTCTCTGCAGCCTGGTGACTGAGCCCACTTCAGTGGGGCAGGGCATGCACAAGGAGCAGGTGGAGAGTGTGGGGCAGTGGTGGAGTGTGTGGGGCTGCCGCTGTGGGGAGACTGGGTCATCTTCAGGAGGTCGGGGTGTGCACATGGGTCAGGACTGTGTTGACTGTGTGTGTGGACCTGTGGGCGGCCAGGCTTGTCAGCTGCAGAAGACTTGTGCTTCTCAAAGACCCACATAGGGGGGTTTGCCCCACCTTCCAAAGCCTAAAACAATTGAGTGCTCCCGTGCCTGAGGCCAGCCACACCCAGCTGCAATCCTCAGAGAGCTGACAAGAGACCTAAAGGCTAGAGGCTTATAGCATTTGTAAGCCCCTGAGCCTAACAACCTGCCTCACTGGGGGCCTACTCACTTAAAAGAAATACTGAAACACAAATGTGGTATTAGAACTTGCAGCCAACTGTGCTGGGGCTCCGCACACCTGATAAAGAGACTGAAGGGCCCACAACAACTACAAGCAGCTGAGCATTACAACAGCTGGCCAGGAGCATAACAAGGCTCCCTGGGTGCCTACAGGGAGAGCAAACACATGACAACAGAAGGACACATGTAGCCCACATAGGGGTCACCCCTGGAACCTTGAGAACTGAGGGAAGCACACTGCAGGCCTCCTAAGGCATCACTTATATAAGTTCACCTATCCAAGAGCAGGAGACGTAGCTGACCTACCTAATACATAGACACAAGCACAAGGAAAGAGGCAAAATGAGGAGGCAAAGGAATACATTCCAAGGAAGGGAACAGGACAAAACCCCAGGAAAGGAACTAAGTGAAACAGAAATAAGCAACCTACCTGACAGAGAGTTCAAACAAAGAGTGTTAAGGATGCTCACTGATCTGGGGAAAAGAATAGATTAACTCAGTGAGAATGTCAACAAAGAAATGGAAGACATAAAAAAAAAACAATCAGAAATGAAGAATGCAATACTGGAAATGAAAAATTCACTAGAGGGACTCAAAAGCAGAGTAGAGAATACAGAAGAACGGATCTGCGAGCTGGACGAAAGACTAGAAGAAATTATCCAAGCTGAACAGGTAAAAGAAAAAAGAATTAAAAAGAGTGAGGACAGTCTAAGGGACCTCTGGGACAACATCAAGCACGCTAACATCCATGTTATAGGTGTCCCTGAAGGAGAAGAGCGAGACAAAGGGGCAGAGAATCTATTTCAAGAAATAACAGATGAAAACTTCCCTAACCTAAGGAAGGAAGCAGACATCCAGGTACAGGAAGCACAGAGAGCACCAAACAAGATAAACCCAAAGAGGCCTGCACCAAGACACCTCATAATCAAAATGTCCAGAATTAAAAATAAAGAGAGAATTCTAAAAGCTGCAAGAGAAAGACAAGTTACATACAAAGGAAACCCCATAAGGCTATCAGCTGACTTCTCAGCAGAAACCTTACAGGCTAGAAGAGAGTGGCACGATATATTTAAAGTGCTAAAAGGAAAAACCTTACAGCCAAGAATACTCTACCCAGCAAGGTTATCATTCAAAATGGAAGGAGAGATCAAAAATTTCCCAGACAAGCAAAAATTAAAGGAGTTTGTCACCAAGAAACCAGTGCTACAAGAAATGTTAAAGGGACTGATTTAAGGGGAAAAGAGAAGACCACAAATAGGAAAAATTATCTAGTTCCATGATAAGATGGTAATGGATACAGATGCACAAAAAAGAGGTTAGATATGATATCAAAAACATAAAAGGAGGGAGGAGGGGGGTTAAAGAGTAGAGCTTTCAGACGAGGTCAAACTAAAGAGACCATCAATTCTGTATAGAAGGAAAAAGGAACAGAGAAGGACTACTAAAACAATAAGGAAAAAAAAAAGTTAAAAAATGGCAGTAAGTACATACTTATCAATAGCTGCTTTAAACCTCAATGGACTAAATGCTCCAATTAAAAGGCACAGCGTAGCTGATTGGATAAAACAACAAGACCCATATCTATGCTGCATATAAGAGACACACTTCCGACCTAAAGACACAAACTGAAAGTGAAGGGATGGAAAAAGATACTCCACGCAAATGGCAATGAAAAGAAAGCTGGGGTAGCAATACTCATATCAGACAACATAGACTTTAAAACAAAAACTGTAAAAAGAGACAAAGAAGGGCATTACATAATGATTAAGGGAACAATCCAACAAGAGGATATAACACTTGTAAATATGTATGCACTCAACGTAGGAGCACCTAAATATATAAAGCAATTATTAACAGACATAAAAAGAGAAATAGACAGTAACACAATATTATTAGGGGACTTGAACACTCCACTTACACCAACGGATAGATCATCCAAACAGAAGATCAATAAGCAAACATTGGCATTAAATGACACACTAGAACAGATGGACCTAGTAGATATATACAGAGCATTCCATCCAAAAACTGAAGAATACACGTTCTTTTCAAATGCACATGGAACATTCTCCAGGACTGATCACATATTAGGCCACAAAACAAGTCTACATAAATTTAAGAAGATTGAAATAATACCAATACTGATCACAACGGTATGAAACTAGAAATCAACTATAGGAAGAAAATCAGAAAAGCCACAAATATGTGGAGATTAAACAAAATGCTACTGAACAACAATTGGGTCAATGAAGAAATCAAAGGAGAAATCAAAAAATACTTGGAGACAAATGAAAATGAAAATATGACACACCAGAATTTATGGGATACAGCAAAAGCAGTTCTAAGAGGGAAGTTTATAGCAATACAGGCCTATCTCAAGAAACAAGAAAAATCTAAAACAAACAATCTAACAGTGCACCTAAAGGAACTGGAAAAAGAAGAACAAACAAAGCCCAAAATCAGTAGAAGAAGAGAAATAATAAAAAGCAGAGCAGAAATAAATGAAATAGAAAAAAATAATAGAAAAAATTAATAAAACCAAGAGCTGGTTCTTTGAAAAGATCAACAAAATTGACAAACCTTTAGCTAGACTTACCAAGAAAAAAAGACAGAAGGCTCAAATAAGTAAAATCAGAAATGAAAGAGGAGAAATTACAACAGACACCTCAGAAATACAAAAGATTATAAGAGAATACTATGAAAAGCTATATGCCAACAAATTCGACCATCTGGAAGAAAGGGATAAATGCTTAGAATCATACAACCTTCCAAAACTGGATCAAGAAGAAATAGAGAATTTGAGTAGACCAATCACCAGTAAGGAGATTGAAACAGTAATCAAAAACCTCCCCAAAAATAAAAGTCCAGGACCAGACGGCTTCCCTGGGGAATTCTACCAAACATTCAAAGAAGACTTAATACCTATCCTTCTCAAACTCTTCCAAAAAATTGAGGAGTGGGAGAAGCTCCCTAACTCACTCTATGAAGCCGACATTACCCTGATACCAAAATCAGACAAGGACAATACAAAAAAAGAAAATTACAGGCCAATATCACTGATGAACATCAATGCAAAAATCCTCAACAAAATACTAGCAAATCGCATACAACAATACATTAAAAAGATTATACACCATGATCAAGTGGGATTTCTTCCAGGTATGCAGGGATGGTTCAACATTTGCAAATCAATCAATGTAATACACCACATTAATAAAATGAATAACAAAAATCACATGATCATCTCAATAGGTGAAAAGAAAGCATTTGACAAGATACAGCATCCATTTAGGATAAAAACTGAATAAAATGGATATAGATGGAAAATACCTCAACATAATGAAGGCCATATATGACAAACCCACAGCTAATATCATCCTCAGTGGTGAAAAACTGAAAGCTATCCCTCTAAGAACAGGAACCAGACAAGGATGCCCACTGTCACCACTCCTATTTAACATAGTATTGGAAGTCCTAGCCAGAGCAATCAGGCAAGAAAAAGAAATAAAAGGGATCCAAATTGGAAAGGAAGAAGTGAAACTCTCACTATTTGCAGATGACATGATTTTATATATAGGAAACCCTAAAGAATCCACCAAAAAACTTTTAGAAGTAATAAACGAATATGGTAAAGTTGCAGGATACAAAATCAACATACAAAAATCAGTTGCATTTCTATACACTAACAACGAAGTAGCAGAAAGAGAAATTAAGAATACAATCCCATTTACAATTGCAACAAAAAGAATAAAATCCCTAGGAATAAACTTAACCAAAGAGGTGAAAGATCTGTACACCAAAAACTATAAAACACTGCTGAAAGAAATTGAAGAAGACACAAAGAAATGGAAAGATATTCCGTGCTCTTGGATTGGAAGAATTAACATAGTTAAGATGTCCATACTTCCTAAAGCCATCTATAGATTCAATGCAATCCCTATCAAAGTTCCAACAACATTTTTCACAGTAATAGAACAAAGAATCCTAAAATTTATATGGAACAACAAAAGACCCCAAATAGCTAAAGGAATCCTGAGAAAAAAGAACAGAGCTGGAGGTATCACACTCCCTGATTTCAAAGGATACTACAAAGCTATAGTAACCAAAACAGCACGGTACTGGCACAAAAACAGACACACAGATCAATGGAATAGAATCGAAGGCCCAGAAATAAACCCTCACATCTATGGGCAGCTAATCTTTGACAAAGGAGCCAAGAACATACAACTGAGAAAAGAAAGTCTCTTCCACAAATGGTGTTGGGAAAACTGGACAGCCACATGCAAAAAAATGAAAATAGACCCTTACTTTACACCATACACAAAAATTAACTCAAAGTGGGTTAAAGACTTGAATGTAAGACCTGAAACTATGAAACTTCTAGAAGAAAACATAGGCAGTACGGTCTTCGACATTAGTCTTAGCAACATATTTTCAAGCACCATGTCTGACCGGGCAAGAGAAACAATAGAAAAAATAAACAAATGGGACTACATCAAACTAAAAAGCTTCTGCACAGCAAAGGAAACCATCAACAAAATGAAAAGACAACCTAACAATTGGGAGAAGATATTTGCAAACCATACATCTGATAAGGGGTTAATCTCTAAAATATATAAAGAACTCATGCATCTCAACAACAAAAAAACTAACAACCCAATTAAAAAATGGGCAAAAGACCTGAACAGACATTTCTCCAAAGAAGATATACAGATGGCCAACAGGCACATGAAAAGATGTTCAACATCATTAACTGTCAGGGAAATGCAAATCAAAACTACAATGAAATATCACCTCATGCCCGTCAGAATGGCTATAATTAACAAGACAAGAAACAACATGTGTTGGAGAGGATGTGGAGAGAAGGGAACTCTCATACACTGCTGGTGGGAGTGCAAACCGGTGCAGCCACTATGGAAAACACTATGGAGATTCCTCAAAAAACTAAGGACAGAACTACCATATGATCCAGCTAGTCCACTGCTGGGTATTTATCCAAAGAACTTGAAAACACCAATGCATAAAGATACACGCACCCCTGTGTTCATTGCAGCGTTATTCACAATAGCCAAGACTGGGAAGCAACCTAAGTGCCCATTAAGGGATGAATGGATAAAGAAGATGTGGTATATATACACAATGGAATACTACTCAGCCATAAGAAACAACGAAATCCAGCCACTTGTGACAACATGGTTGGATATTGAGGGTATTATGCAAAGTGAAATAAGTCAGAGGGAGAAGGTCAAATAGTGTATGATCTCCCTCATTAAGTAGTAGATATTAACAAACACACACATAGAGACAGAGATTGGATTGGTGGTTACCAGAGGGGAAGCGGGGAGGGAGGATGGTGAAAGGGATAATTTGGCACACGTCTGTGGTGAGGTGTTGTAATTAGTATTTGGGTGGTGAACATGATGTAATCTATGCAGAAATATAAGTATGACGTACACATGAAATTTATACAACATTATAAACTAATGTGACTGCAATAAACAAAAAATTAAAAAAAAAACACAACAATCTAAGTCAATCCTGAAATAGAACAGTGCTGGAAAATTTACACTATGGGACTTCATGACTTATTATAGATATACATTAATCAAGACAGTGGAATACTGATATAAGCACTGACAAATAGATCAATAGAACAGAACAGAGACCCCAGAAAGAGATCCACATATGTATTTTCTTCCAATAAAGGCATTAAAGGAAACAAATCGAGAAAGAAAGGTCTTTCAACAAATCAAGTGGGAATAACTGTTTATCCATAAGAAAAATAATGATGCTCAACCCCTGTATAAACTGTATAAAACGTGAGAGTAAAACATAGTAGACTATCTTCTTGACTTAGAGTAGCAAAATATTTTTTACAAAAATCACAGAAAGGAATAACAATAAAATAAAATAAAAGATAAATTAGAGTTCTTCAATATTAAAAAATTCTGCCTGTCGAGAAACACCATTTAGAAAATGAATAGGCAAGCCACAATCTGGGAGAAAATATTTGCAAAACATATATCTGGCAAAAGACTTGTATCTAGGCTCTGTAAATAATTCCTACAACTAAATAATAAAAAGAAAGGCAACACCCCCCAAATGGGTAAAAGATTTGAACACTTCACAAAAGAAGATATACTATTGGCCAAAAAGCACAGAAGAAAGTGCTCAACATCATTCGTCATCAGTAAAATACAAATTACAACCAGAATGCAATGACTACTTACCCTCTGCAAGCGGCTAAAATTAAAATGAGTGACACAAATGTTGATGGAGTCGTGGAACAACTGGACCGAACACATGTTGGTAGGAATGTAAATGGTACACTGACTTTGGAAATGTTTGTGCTGCCTCTTATGTAACTAAACATACACTTACAAGACGGGAAAACAGAAGTTCACAAAAGACTTGTACTAGAAGTCTTAGCAGCTTTATACTTAATTGCTCAAACTGGAAACAGCCCTGGGGTCAATCAGTTGGAGAATGAATAAACAAGCCTTGGCATACTCATATCCAGTAGAATACTATACAGCAATCAAAAGTAAAAGAAACTACTGGTACACGCAACAGCACAGAGGACTCTCAGAAACATTATGTTGAGTGAAATAAGACATATAAAAGAGTACATACTAAATATGATTCCATTTATATGAAATTTTAGACCAGGCAATACTACTCTAAGGTAGAAAAAATCAGAATAGTGGTGCCTCCAGTAATGGGAGGTGGGAGTGGCTACAGACTGTGAAGGGACATGAGGAAATACTCTGCGGTGAAGGTAATGTTCTGTATCTTGATAGGGATTTGGGTTACGGTTTTGTCAAAGCTCAGCAAATGTATAGTTAAGATTTTTGCACTTTATTGTATGTAAATTTTATTGAAAGAAAAAACTATATACAAATACTTAACTGTAGTTAAAGATATTCACACTGAAGTATTTAGGAAAAAGTGTTCTGATGTTTGCAATTTACTTTAAAATATGTCAGAAATGAAACACTCGGATGACGATAGAAGGACAGATAAGTTAAAGCAATTATAGCATAATGTTGATCTATGGGTGGATATATGGGTGTTTACTGTAAAATGCTTTCAACTTTTCTGTGTGTTTGGAAATGGTTAGAATATGATATTGGGAAACAAAGCCTGTGATTTCTATTGGTAGATTTAAATGTAGTAACAGCATTGCCTGTCTCTGTCACCGTTATGCTGTGTGACCTCAGTCAACTCACTTGCCACTCTGTGCCACAGATTTTACAATATAGAACTGGAGAATATTAACTTGTAGCTGAGCAAGGAATGGGAAGAAGTGACTACATGTGACACTCATCTAAAATCACAATAAATGAGTCTTATGTTTTATTCGTTAAAGCCACTCAGTAAATTTTGATTTAAATAAGAGAATTATAGGTTGTGGTGGACTAATTATCACAGATCCTTCAAATCACTTCACCTCCTTTGTTAGCTCTTCTCTCAGTTAGGGAAAATAGCATATACTCTATCTATATTTTAGGCTGTTTGTAAAAGTCAAATGTGTCTGGGTAAAAAAAAAGTAAAATGCAGCTGATTATCAGAATTATGTAAATTCAGATAAACAAGAGACAGGAGAGACAAGTTTCCTTCATTCTCTGCCCTGGAGACTTTGATTTATATGTTGTTATGAGAGGTTTGGGGGATTCGATCAGAGACGTAAAAGAAACTTTCCACTCCAAACAAATGGACTGAAGGTATATTTTATTATATAGAGGAGAGTAAAGGTGATAGTCTGCAAACAGATCCTAATAGGTCAAATAATAAGAGGGAAAACACCAGCTCGACTGGAAAGGGAAACACCAGATCAACTGAGATAGCTGCAGATCCGAATAGGTCATATAATAAGAGGGAAAAACATCAGATCGATCAGAAAAGGAAGCACCAAATTGACTGAAGGGAAATGACACAAATCAACCGGAAAGAGAAACAGCAGGTTGACTGAAAAGAGAACACATCAGATTGGTTACTCACACCATCCACACCCCACTGCTGGGGAGAGTCCCTTCAATTGACACAGCTAGGCAGGAGTCCAATCATCAGAGGTCCTGGGCAAGGCGTCCCCTCCACAGGTGAGACTCTCACCAGGCCTCAGTTTCCAGCAGTTTTTATAGCATCAGTAATTTCCAGAGTAAGCAGTTACAGAGTTTGCAGAGCAAGCATTTAGTGTTCCCATGCACAAAAGTTATCAGTGGTATACGTGTACTGAGCCTCCTGGCTATTGTCCCAGCCCAGCAGTTGTGTACGTGCATTGTTCTCCCTGGTTATCGTCCTAGCCCGGCACAGATGGCCGGTCCGTCCCATGCTACGACTCTCAAAGAGCCTTGAAATGTTACAACTTGCAACTCTCTCCATGGGAGAAGGGCCAGTTCCTGGGAGAAGGGCCAGTTCCCACCACATAGAAAGCAGCTTTCTATTTCTCTGTGTGTTGGTGGCTATAGGTCAATGGAACGGCCAAACATGGCTGTACTCATGTCAAGACATATGTCCACACCAAGAAGGCACTGCCAAGTCTATCCTATGACTAGTCTCTTCCAGAGGAGGAAAAGAGTTGGGATATCCAGAGTCAGAATTATGCAAAAGTATGCTGGTCAGGAAAGCAAGGATCTACATAAATCTGCTTTCTTTTATGTAGCTGGTGTCCCAGCAGGGAGGTGTTGAGAAAAGAATAAGGTTCCTCTCCTGCATTTTCAGGGGAGAAAGTGTCATTCTGATAACAGCAATACCTACCAACCCCTAGTTTAAGATCCTGGCTATCTACTCCTCCTACACTAAGGTCAGTGCAGCCATCGGCAGCCCTGATAAGTAGGGCTAATGCAGTCTCCTCACCTGAAGACATTAAAATTCACAATATTGCCAAGGAAAGCATTTGCTTAATACGAACTGGCATCCAGTCCTTTAAGTACATCATTATTCAACAGTCACACCCACGGAGACTTTTCCTTGTAAAAGGTCTTTTGGGAGGAATGCTTAGTTGCAGTCTGTTGATCAGATTGGATATGAAATATCATGGCAGCAGATATTTCAGTGCCATGGTTTTGCCAGCTGGAGAATTCCAAAGCTTTCCAAGGCTCTAAGAGTTCCATTCCAGTGTGGGCAACTTGACCGGTGAAGGAGAGGAAATGTATCACTGTAAAAAGAGCGCAAAAATTCTGCTCCTCTAAACGATACCGCCTCACAGCATCAATTGTACGGAGTTACTCTGCAGCTGCTTATGTCATCCACCCGTCTGTTTTAATTTCACTTTAGATTTCTTAAAGGAACACTATTACTTTTAATCATAACAGAATAAAAAACAATAGTGATTTTTTTTTCTTTTATTCCCATTTCAAAGGCTGCAAATGACACTTGTATATATGGCTTTTGGACAAAGCAGTCATTTTTATTTTAAAAATAGGGCCAACATCTATACCTCATATGTACTCACAGGAAAAAGTTGATTGATGGCTAGATACAGAGTGAGTCGCCTGAGATATGAAGTCTTCTCATGTCTCAGGGATTCAGAGAAAATGGCCCAGTGAAATTCTTCATGTAAAGAACACTTCACTCTCTTTCAAATATTTTTTTCAAAATTTATTGATTTGCTTCATGATAATAAACCTCATTTTAATTTCTGCTCTTATTCTTTGTGATGTTTACAAACTCTTGCGTACATCTGCCAATTTAGTTACTCATTTTACAAACATTTATTGATTGCTCAGTATGCCAAGCACTGTTCCAAGAAATGGGGATTTGAAAATGCCTAAAACATTACCCTTGTCCCTAAGGAGCTCATATTCTTTTTTTTTTTTTTTTAAAGATTTTATTTATTTATTTTTTCCCCCCCAAAGCCCCAGTAGATAGTTTTATGTCATAGCTGCACATCCTTCTAGTTGCTGTATGTGGGACGCGGCCTCAGCATGGCCGGAGAAGCGGTGCACGCCCGGGATCCGAACCCGGGCCGCCAGCATCGGAGGGCGCGCACTTAACTGCTAAGCCACAGGGCCGGCCCGGAGCTCATATTCTTACTGGGGAGATGACACATAAATAGTTAATGATAACAAAATAGGAGGTTTGTAAATTTCATGTGGCATTTTATACTTTTCTAAATGTTACAGGAAGCCAAAAAAGCAATTGTTAGTCCTATTTTATAAATTTATAACACACTGAGGCTCAGGGGTACGACTTCCCCCAAGTCACACAGCTAGTTAGCTAAAACTGGAAGTAGAACTCAAGCCTTTTCTTTGCTAACCAAGGCCTTTTTCTGTCAAAGCCCACTGTCTATATTTGGTGATTATGCTTACTGCCTTAGTTAACTTTGAATATCTACTTTGTGCTTAAAAAAGAATCCAAATCACTTTCGCTTCAAGAAAAAAGCTGACTGTCCTAATTGCAAGTTTAACCAAGTACTAGAGTATAGATGCCTTGTGCATAGATCATTACCAATTAAAGTTTGTAGAAGCAGCTGATGTAGCTAATCTTGCAGGAAGTAGTATGGCAAAATTGGAACTACCCTGGGTGAAAAAATAGCCGGTTTGTCTAGAAAGAGAAGAGTCCACGAGGGTATCTAGTGTAGTAACTTCTGGACAGAATTTCTCACTTTCTCAACACCTTTATGAATATATCCCTAGGGTGAAAACCCTCTGGGTCCAACCTCTAGAACAGAAGTTGACAAGCTAAATACTGCAGACCAAATCCAGCCCACCTCAATTTTTGTAAATAAAGCTTTACTGCAAACAGCCATGTCCATTGTTTACAAATTGTCTATGGCTCCTTTCATGCTGAAACAGCAGAGTTGAGCAGTTGTGACAGAAATCATATGGCCACAAAGCCTGAAATATTTGCTGTCTGGCCCAATTCATAAAGTCCTGCTCTAGAATAACAAGTTTTCTCAAGTTTCACACTGTACAAATGAGCATAAACTGGTGCATAATTTCTGGAAAGCAATTTGATTACTAGGAGAGTAAAAATGGACCTGCTCTTTAAGACAGTAACTCCTCTTCTGTACAACATAGCCCTGGTTGACCAGTGATAGGGTGGATGCAATTACTGAGCATTTACTGCATACCACGTACTAAGCACTACAGGTATAATCTCATTTTAGTCTCCCAACTAGGTAAGGTAAGTCTACCAAAGAGAAAACTCTGTTTTGAAGAGTATAATTTCCCAAGTCACATCATTAGCAAATTACAGAGTCTCTTGGCACCCTGATTCTAAAGCTAAATGATCTTAAACACCATGCACCACTGTCTATGGACAAAAAGAAGAGGTATAGTGATGATCTATTGCTTCTAACAAACAATCCTGTATTTATTTAGTGGTATAAACAACCATTTTATTGTGCTAACGATTTTATGGTTTGGGAATTTGGGCCCAGTGAGAATGGTTCATCTCTGCTCCACAATAATTTCAGCTAGGATTCCCAAATGGCTGGAGATATCTGGGCAGGCTTCATTGGTACTATATATCTGGAGTCTTGGTTCTGGCTATTGGCTTGCTCCGTTGATTTTACTCCACTTGCTTCTGTTGGGGCTAAAATTTCCAAGATGGCATTATTCACATGTCTAATGCCTGAGCTGGGATGGCTGGAACAGCTGGGGCTGGGAAGCATCACCCTCTCTTCACACAGCCTCTCCATGTGGCTAGTTTGGCTAACAGGGCAGTTCCAGGGTATTTTGACCCCTTACATGTCTGCCGGGTTCCCCCAAAGTAGTGTTGTAAGAGGCAGGAAAAGGAATCTGCCAGTTTCTTAAAGTTTGTGCAAGGAAACTGGTGCAGCACCATTTCCACTGTATTCTACCGATCAAAGCAGTCAGAGAGCCACCCAGATTCAGGGACTGGGGGGAGTGGAGTCAAAGAATTGTCAGTCATTGTTAATCTGTCATGGGATTTTCCAGAGGAAATACATTTTGGAAATATTGATTATATTATTGCCTCTGGGTGATTCACAATGTACGTTTATCTATTAACGACTGTGAGAATTCCCAAAATGAACAAAGCTGCTTCCCAAATACATTTAACCATAAACTTCTGTATTACAACGGTTATTAATCTCCTACAGCACTCACTTTATGAAATATTTTTCTAAGAAAATACTCTGAAATGACATAGTCCTATGCAGAAAGATTTTCTTTGCACTGGTATTTGTTAACAATGCACACAGCTCTATGTTAAATATCCAATATTAGAGAAAGGGTTAGATAATGTTTCTACAATAGGCTATTATATAGGCATTAAATTATGTTTACAGAGTTTTTCTGTCTAAAATTATGTGTACATGATAAAATGCTTATGCTATATTTTATTTTGTTCTGACTCTTCACGTTAAAATAATTGTAGGTTCACACACAGTTGTAAGAAATAGTACAGAGAGATCCTTTACACCTTTCATCCAGTTCCCCCGATGGCAATATCCTGCACAACTATAGTACAATACCACAACTGAAATATTGATACTGATACAATCCACTGACTTTATTCAGATTTCACCATTTTTACACGCTTGTGTGTGTGTGTTAAGTTCTATGCAGTTTTATGACGTGTACATTCACGGAAACACCACCACAGTCAGGGTTCAGAACAGTTCCATCGCAAGGATCCCTTTTGCTACCCTTTTGTAGGCATAGGCACCTCCTTGCTCCAATAGGAACTATTGGAACTACCAATATATTTTCCATCTCTATAATTTTATCACTTCAAGAATTTTATATAAATACATACAATATGTAACCTTTTAAGATTGGCTTTTTTCACTCAACATAATTCTCTTGAGATTCATCCAAGTTTTTGCATGTATAAGTAGTTCTTCCTTTTTATTGCTGAGTAGTATTCCATGACATGGATATACAACAGTTTGTTTAACCATTCAGTCACTGAAGAACATTTGGGTTGTTTCTGGTTTTTGGCTACTACAAATAAAGCAGCTATGAACATTTGTTAACATGTTTTTGTATGAATATAAGTTTTCATTTCTCTAGGAAAAATGCCCAGGGGTGGAGTTGCTGTATTGTATGGTTGTAATTTTAAGTGCAAAAAACCCCAGCAGAATTGTATGTGAAAACTATGTAAAAATATATGGTAAAATACTGGAAATATACAGTATTTTATATTGTATATTAGCAGTGGTTACTGCTTGCTTACAAATTTACAAATATTTTAAAAACCTTTTTATATTTCTCTAATTTTCAAATTTCTCCTAACAAATATGAATTATTTTTAGACTTAGAAAAAATGTTTTAAAAAAGCAAGAGAGAAATGCAGATAAGAATGGAAGGAAAAATGCTGAAATACTTAGAGTAACGATTTCTGAATAAGACTAGATAATTCTAAACTTCTTTAAATTGTTAAGATTTCCCAAAATTTGTTTAATGAGCATTTTTAAAAATTAAGATAATATGTTATCTGTTGAAATTGTTCACGTACGCTAGATTCAGATATCAGTCTCTGTTTTCTTATAGATCCGTATATGTTTATAGCAATTTTCAGAATCTGATACTTTGAAAAATGTTTGTTTTATTTCCTACTGCATCTTGAAGGCCAGTTTTTATACAAAATCCATCCCTATTTCTTCTGCTTCAGTAGACAGCTCATGGTACCCATTACTCTTCTCCTAAATGCTCCACATCAAGCCAGAAATAAACTTTGGATCTCTTGAAAATTAATTATAGTTGTTCGCTTCAAGCGTTTGCCCTTAACATTGATTAAGAAGTTCGAATCTTTCCAAAAACTATAGTGACAGACAATATTTTAGCACAGAGTGACATCCTGTGTCTAATGCAGTTAAATAAGCTAAAGATTAACTTAGCCAAAAACTTCACTTTGGGTCTTGTTCTTTGTCATTTCTCTCTCCTCACTTCCCACCTGTTTCTCTTTTGTTACCATATAAACAGGTCAACCTCTGAGGACCCTATCTCCAAGCCATCTAGTGGCTAAAAGTAATTTGATAGTTATCTTAAAGTAAAAATTCATAAAATTTGATGTTACCGTGACTGAGTTTATACAGTTGAGTTTTTATCATACAAATAGAATATTTTACCTACCAGTGATGTTAAATTCTGAAACACACCTTTGTTGAATCTTCAATAATGTGCCTTCTCCTAGCTTCCGACTTCATGAGGGAGATAGATTTCATTCAAGATAATTTTAAATAAAAAGCATGTGGTAGGGCCAGCCCGGTGGTGTAGCAGTTAAGTTTGTGTGTTCCACTTCAGTGGCCCAGGGTTCGCTGGTTTGGATCCTGGGTGTGGACCTACTCACCACTCATCAAGCCATGCTGAGGTGGCATCCCACATAGAAGAACTAGAAGGACCTACAACTAGGATATACAACTATGTACTGGGGCTTTGGGGAAAAAAGGTAAAAGAGGAAGATTGGCAACAGATGTTAGCTCAGGGTCAATCTTGCTCAAAAAAAAAAAAAAAAAAAAGAGGGGGGCGACCCGATGGTGCAAGTGGTTAGGCACGCGCCCTCCCATGCGGCAGCCCAGGGTTCGCCGGTTCGGATCCCGGGCACGCACTGACACACGCTTGTCAAGCCATGCTGTGGTGGTGTCCGATATAAAGTGGAGGAAGATAGGCATGGGTGTTAGCCCAGGGCTACCCTTCCTCAGCAAAAAGAGGAGGATTGGCAGATGTTAGCTCAGGGCTGATCTTCCTCACAAAAAAAAAAAAAAAAAGAAAGAGAAAAAGAAAAAAGTGTACTGAACATGGGCTATTTTCTCTTTAGAAAAAAAAAGTTAAACTATGAGAATTCAGTCTTTGAAGGAATTTACAGGTATTGATTTATTATCCTCATCAGAGGACCCTAAGCCCATGTCTCGTTTATAGCTAATGGAAGAGATGAGCAGTGTGGTGGAGAGCCAAGGAGAGTTAAGTGGCTTCAACAGGGCATAAGAAAATCAATGATTCTGAATTTGTAATTTCCAATTCCCATGTTCATGCTCAGATAGCATGCTCTCTGAGGGAAGGTGAGAAAAGAATGGGTGTCCATATTGTACCAATGACATCTGCTTAGAAGCAGCAACACTGAAGCCAGTTTAGTTTCTGTTTTTCATTGTACAATTAAGTCCCGTGCAGAGAGACCATTATTTCCATGGAAACTTTGTTGCGCCAAAAGTGTAGTGGGGCTCAGAAAGTAAAGTAAATGACCTCATCAAGGCAGACTCTGCTAAATCAGTTCACCAATTCTGTAAGTGACCATTCAAACTCTTTCCAAAACGGGCAATAGTTCTCCAGGGCCCAATTTGTAATTCCAGGGGCCAAAAGGTAAGAATTCAGCCTCATTAAGATGTGAATTATTGTTTCCCCAGTGCTTTTACCAAGAAACATTTCAAGTAAGGGAGCAAACAGCTAACGCTTGTGGAAAACTTTTAGTTGGCACAGGCTAAAGCTAATTAAACTGATGAGCAGCTTTGTATTCCGAAATTCCAAATCCCGTTTCAAATGTGCATTCCCAAGGAAGATGGTATTGACCAAAGTACTGTGAAAATGTTAGAAATGTCTATTCAGTGGTTCATCCAGCCTTTTTTTCTATTTCCCTCCAGTAAACGTTTATTAAGCACCCCATCAATATGTGTTGTTCACTACAGCAAGTATTGTGGCCAAGAGAATGAATAAATACATTATCTAAAGGGAGAGCCAGACTTCATATTTGTTGTTTCTATGGCACGTATATACAGTTTCCTTCCTGTTTCCAGATTGGATATTCCTCTGAGAATGATCCCTTCCCTATATTTAGACTTGGTTTTTACTCCACACCTACTCCTGGGATGGAGCATGTGACCTAGACCTACACCAATCAGTGTACCCCACTGCTTTGGGCAGTGACTGATTCAGTAATAAGCATAGGCCCCAATTAATGCCCAGGAGAAGCAGTGAGCTTGCCATGGCAATCTTGGCAAAGAGCTTCTTTCTCTTTCCACTAGCAGTAAATAAAAGACAAAGGCTGGAGCTGTGGCAGCTGTTTTGTGAGCAGTGTGACTGAGAATAGAGTAAATATTAAGGATAAGGTCAAGAAACAGAGCAAAACCTCATCCTACTGACATCAGATGAACTTTGGCTCAAACCATTTCTGAAGGAGAACTATCTTTTGAACTGTTCAGTTTTATGAGCTGATAATTTTTTGAAGCCTTTTTGAGTTAGGATTTCTATCATTTAAACAGTCTTGACTAATATACATAAGAGCAAAGAGATCATATGTCAAGTGCCACAGCGAATATGTTGGCCAAATAAAGCAAAAGTTCAGGAGATGGAGAGATTATTTCTTCCTAAGGCATGGGGCCAAAAGGGCAGTGTACTAAGAAGAGAGGGTGACACCAATCCTTTATGGACCTGACACCCTTGAGTTAATCTAACCTTTGTAATGATGTTGATTTTGAGTGAACCATTTCCATATTTTTAGGATCTGGCCACAAAGTGTCCATCAGGCAGAAGGAAAAACAGATTAGGATTTAGGTTGGAGGCCTAATGCATAAAAATCCATCAATCTCAAAATTTGCACAGAGTGCCTACTATGGTTTGTTACTGTATTTAGAGCTAAGGTAGCTACAAAAGACAAGCAAGATATTTATAAAGGCTTTTCCCCATCCAAAGCACATTACTCTTATTCCAAAATTCCTTTTGGGAAATCTCTTCTCCTCTTCACTTGGCTCAGGTGGTTGGATGGGGCTGGCTACACACCTGCAGCTCTAGGGGGAGCACATGACTGAAGCCTGTTCAATGAAAAGCCGCCTACCCTGGGACATACGTAGACTAGCCCAGGAAAGCCATTCTATTTTCCTCCGGACTTGCTGCTGTGAGGATGTGAGCACAGATCTCCCCAACTCAAGGAATGAGTCTACCTGGAAACAACAGAGAGGGAAGCAGATCTGAGAGATGGAGAGTTTGGTCCCTGGTAGTATCTTTTGAGCCCCTGGATCTAGCTGTCCGTGACCTAACCCTGGACTCTGGGTTATATGAGCAATTAAATATCTTTATAGGGTTTGGAATCTTGGTTTATTCAGTACCATCTTCATGTATCAGTATTTCCAGAATGCCTACTGTGTTTATGGTACCAAAGTCTGGCCACAGGGAACTTATTAATTGGGGAGATAATTCTCACAAGCACGAAATAATTAGAGCAGATGATGATGGCTGTTTCAAAGAAGGGAGACATTCATGTGAGCCAAAGGCTTTTGGAAGGAGGTGAGACTTGAGTTGAAATATGAATGTATGTATCACCCATACTTCATTTTTTTCATGAAATATGTCAGCCAAGCATACTGGGACCTTTTATTCAGAGCTACACTGACACACATCTGTTCAAATAAATTAATGGTCCAATTCTCAAGCGACTCATTTGGCAGGAAAAACAATTTCATTCGCTATTATAAATAGGAGTAAAAGAACATAAAAGAAAGGGAGGATGGAAAAGACAGTTTTTTAATTTGTTAAGATACAATAGTTGTAGTAATGGTGTAGTTGTGATAGAGTAGTGAGAGTAGAGGTAGGTAGAGGAGGAGGAGGCGGAAGGGTAACAGTAGTAATAGTCCTAGTAATGATAGTAGTAACATCGTGGTACTAGTGGTAGTAGTATTAATAGTGTTGGTTCTTATTTATTTTGTTTTCACTGTCTATCCGGTTGCTTTGCTAAGTGATGCATATGTATTTCCTTATATAATCCTCACAATGGCCCTAGGAAGTGAGGATCATCATTATCTTCATTCTATGTATGGGGCCCAAGATTTATAGAGGAGATGCTGGGGTCAAGGTCACAGAACCCAGATTTAAATCTGCACCTATCTAATCTCAGAACTTGTGTATTTAACCACTACACCATTCTGCCCCATTTCTGACTCTAAAAAGTGAATATCCAGTATGTGTATAGATACCTATAAAGGTACATAGAATCTTTCAGACCTACCTCAACTTGAAGCCACCTGAGATGGCTTCTAAATGCTGCATCTGAGGCAGCTACTGGACCAGCCACCAGACAGGGCCCTGGGGACACTGGGAGTACGTCCTGTGAATAGGAAAATTAGTGATCAGCAGGTCAGTCTTCTTTGGAGAATGGCTTTTCAGTCTTAATTCTTTCATCTTAATATACGCATTCAATACTTCATGATTGATTGTATAAATTGATGATATAAAAGAAGTTTGGGTACAAATGGCAGAGAAATGGCTCACTTTTTTTTTCTTAAAATTTGAATGATTTCAAGAGTGCAGTTTACGTGTTTTACTTGGCAAAGACAGTAAACTGGGAAATGGAGTTTTGAAAACATCTCGTACTAAACCATGTTTATAAAACATAATTGAATTCCATCTTTTTTATTTTATTTTAGATCTCCTGCTCTTTCAGCTTTTCCAATTTCACAATGATTTTTAGGTTAGAATCCAATTCTAGTATGTGACAAGTAAAATCAGAGAAAATTTATTAAATTGGATTTGTAATTGCCCAGCTATCTCAGTGGCTCTCTCTTGAGATCAGATTTAATACTGTCAGTAACGAGACTTGGGTCTGGAAAGCTGTTTCACTCTATCATTTCTCTAGACTGGTGATGGTGGGGTTTTTCATTTTGACAGACACACCTTCCTACATCCTGTATATTTACACTATCTCCATAATGTGGAGAACTAGACCAATGAGACACTCTATTTCTAAGCCAAGATGTTAGAGGAATACAATAGGAGAGAACATTCCAGGAGATGAAAACAATCTGAGCAGGGGTCAAGGCCAGAAAGGGCATGGCTCTATGGCTCCCCAACTTATCGACTGTGTATGATCTTGAGCAACACATCTAGCCTCTCTAAGCCTCAGTTTCCACTTCTGCAAAATGGGGGATAATAGTAGCCATCTCTTAGGGTTACTATGAGGATTAAATGAAATCATGCCTAGAACACAGTAAGTAAGTAGTGAAGATTAGTTGCTACCATCATCATTATTTTTATTTCAGGAACATGGAGATATGAATTTTTTAGGTCATCACTTAAGACAAAGCTGCTGCCTTTTGCTTCTGCTAAGGCACCCAAAGGCCAGAGCCAACTGATGACTCAGTCACTGTACCCAGCAGCAAAAACCTGGGAGGGTGGAGAAGGGAGAGTGACTGAGGGACTAAAGATATAACTATGGGGCCAGCCCCATGGCTTGGTGGTTAAGTGCACACGCTCCACTACTGGCGGCCTGGGTACGGATCCCGGGCGCGCACCAACGCACCGCTTCTCTGGCCATGCTGAGGCCGCGTCCCACATACAGCAACAGAAGGATGTGCAGCTATGACATACAACTATCTACTGGGGCTTTGGGGAAGAAAAAGGAGGAGGATTGGCAATAGATGTTAGCTCAGAGCCGGTCTTCCTCAGCAAAAAGAGGAGGATTGGCATGGATGTTAGCTCAGGGCTGATCTTCCTCACAAAAAAAAAAAAAAAGATATAACTATGGGACAGATGCCCACATTTGTGTGAATAATGATAACAACTGGGGCAATGAAAACAACGACCAGGAAAATGACCCTGTTTTCTGAGCCTGTGAACTGTTGTATCCTTGTCAGTGTTTCCTGTGATGGTTTTAAACTTCCAGAGGCATCTTTTTTTTTTTTTCCGAAAGCAGACCAAGTATAAATAGTGAATAAATAAATAAAGAGTCCTTTGGTTACAGTGCCCACCAAACAAGTGCTCAGCCAATATCTTTTAATTTTTTTTAAAGCCTATTGCCAATGAAGAAGAGAAGAGGAGAACATCTTAAACTAATTAGGAAGGTCCTATGGACTGAATTATGTCCCCCAGATTAATATGCTGAAGCCCCTGACCCCAGTGTGATGTACTTAGTGATGTGGACTTTGGGAGGTAATTAGGTTTAGATAATATCATGAGAGTGAGGCCCTCCTGATGGGATTAGTCCCCTTATAAGAAGAGATACCAGAGAGCTTCAGCCATCTACAAGCCAAGAAGAGGGCCCTCACCAGAATCCAACCATGCTGGCACTTTGATCTTGGAATTCTAGCCACCGGAACTATGAAAAATAAGTTTCTGTTGCTTAAGCCACTCAGTCTATGGTATTTTGTTATGGAAGCCCAAGCTGACTAAGACAGGAGGGTTCTCTGCAGTCACTGATAACAGACACACTCCATTACGTGGGCCAGGGGAGAGGGGACCTGGGGAATGAGGCGGTGGCATGAACTGTAGCAGTGGACCCCAACCTGGCCGTGCAACAGCCCAGTCATAGGATGGGGGCAAAGACCTTGGATTTTAAAAAAGTTGCCCAGTTGGTTCCAATGTGTGGCCAGGTATGAGAGTCACTGGGCAGGTGGAAACAGCCATCTGGCTTTGGAGTGAAAGGACTCAGTAGAGACTTTTCCAGTCTTGCGGCCTCAGGCAGTTCATTCACTTCTTTGAGAGACTTAGTTTCTTCATTTTGTAGAAAAGGGATCATAGTAATGCTAACACGTATTGGGGCCTTCCTCCTTCTAGGTACTCTGTAAGTGTTTACCACATGTTCGCTCATTTAATTCTCACAGCAAATTTTATTTTAAAAGTGAGGATAATTAGAGGAAGGGAGAGAAAGAGACTAAATACCTAATTGAAAATCCCACAGCTGGTAAATGCAGTGTTAGATGCAAACGCAGGCTTATCAGGCAACAGAGCTGCAGTTTCTGTGAGGGTTTGTTATGTTAATTTTAAAGTGCCGAGACTGGTAACTGACATAGTATAGTATTTGTTCGCTAAATTATCGTGGCTATTACTATCTCTGTTGAATTAGCATCAATTATCTTTGTTATTGTTATTTAGGACAGACCTGGGATTCAAGTCTGGGTTTCCTTACAGGCTGTCGTGGATTGGTTGTGTGGCTCTAATCAAGACCAAAGAGTTTTCCAGGAAAACAGGTGCTTCTGCTTTTTCCCAGATTGAAACTAATCCTTGCAAAAGGTAATAGAGCAATCAATTAAAACTTCTGGTTTTGGAATCAGGTCACTAGCTGCTAGTTGTGTGATCTGGTCAAGTCACTTAACCCCTCCATGCCTGTTTTCTCATCCACAAAGTAGGCTTATATGATGGTTAATTGTATGTGTCAACTTGACTGGGCTAAGGGGATGCCCGGATCACTGGTAAAACATTATTTTGGGGTGTGTTTGTGAGGGGTCTCTGGAACAGATTAGCATTTGAATCAGTAGACTGAATAGAGCAGATCATCCTCCCCAATGCCAGTGGGTGTCATCCAATCCCTTCAGAGCCTGAATAGAACAAAAAGGCAAAGGAAGGGTGAATTTGTTCTGTCTGATTGAACTGGGACATCATCTTCTCCTACCCTTGGATATTGATGCTCTTGATTCTGGGCTTTCGGACTCAGACTGAGACTTACACCGTAAGCCCCCTGAATCTCAGCCCTTCGGACTGAATTACACCACCAGTTTTTGGGGGTCTCCAGCTTGCAAACAGCAGATCATGGGACTTCCCAGCCTCCATAACCATGTGTGCCAATTTCTATAATAAATCTCCTCTGAAATATATCTCTATATATCCTATTGGTTCTGTTTCTCTGGAGAACCCTGACTTATACAGCTTAATAATGACTCTCCTCTAGGAGGATGGTTGGAGGAATTAAATAAGACAATTCCCGTAAAACACGCAGAACAGTGCCTGATATATTAAGTATTCAATATGTGGTAGTTGTTATTAATGTTTTTTATTATCTTTCAGGAAAAGTCTTTGACCTTTGGCTGACCCTGTTACAGATGAGAAAAATTTAGGCTTAGAGCCATCCAAGTTTGCCTTTGATTTCTGCTCTAGAATAGCAGAAACTCTGAAACACAGTTTGCATGACCTTAGGTTATATCCGCCCGAACTCAGGCAGGTGGCGTCAGGGACAGGCCAAAGCAGGCACCCTGCCCTCCTGCCCAGAGGGCTGTGTCCACCTTAAAAGTCTGGTTGGGGCCTGTAGCCTCCCCAGCCAATCTAACTCCCTGTTGGGCCGGGATTGAACCAGATTCTCACTGTGTTTGTGAATAATGGACTCCAAACACTACATGATAGTCTCCTGTATATAGATGCGTGGGTATATACACGTATATAGGTACCACTCAGTGAACAGAAATGTGCTCCAGAGATTCTGAAAGTGGAGAAGTCTCTGAATTGACAAGTAAGAGCTCAAAACCCATACAACGTGAGGCCCTGAGCTGCCATCATCTGGAGTTCCAGGCTTTTCATCTTTAGCTTTTATAACTGGATACATGTCTATTTGTTAATAATTCATTAATAACAGCCACCATTTATTGGGAATTTACTATATGGGACACACCAGGCTAAATCCTATATATACATTACTATTTCATCTAATCATCACTCTGTGAGTAAGCTGTTATTATCTCCAGTGGGGAAACCAAAAAACTGAGACCCAGAGATTAAGTCACTTATACTAGGTCACCCACACCACAAAAGTATGGCAAAGCCAAGAATTGAACCCAGGCTGTTTGGCTCCATATCTATGAAACATTAATTATAGTTTTGTTAGAAAGTCTTTAAATACATGATTTTAAAAGTATGCTTTATTCTAAAGTGATATTTCTTATCACATTCAGAGATCCTTTTCTCCCACTACTGCAATACCTCTGTGTTTATCATGGAAGCCAATGAATTGATCGGAGCTACCCAACAAAAATTTGCTATATAGACAAGGCTTGTGCAAACACATCTATTCCTTCCAGCAAGGGCTACCTGTAGTGCCAATGTCTAAGAAAATATCATTTCTCTACATGGGCAAACTAATAGGAGGGCTGAGCAATTACCTGGAAAATGCAATCGATGCCAGCAGGCAATAAGAATAATTTAAACCAATAAACTCTTTCCCCTCAACTGCAAGGTTCGATGTAGAGTTTTCTTTTTCCCTCTTTTTGTTTTGTTTTCCATTGGCTGAGCTTTCCAAATAATTGTTCCATCTGTCCACTTCACTTTGCCTGAGTAATCACAGCCCGAGGGGAGTTGGAAGTCAAACGTCAGACACACAGGGAAAACTAATGTGTGGGAGGCTGTGGGAAGAGAAATCATTATCTGTGCTCCTTCCCTGCAGCTGGGCCAGGGATTTGGAAGTAAATTATAAGCACCAGTTGCCCCAGGGAGGAAGCTACAGTTTGGGAATGGGGGTGGGGGAGCGATTTGGGAGACCCCACTGTCAGGAGTGTTGGCTACTAGGGTTGAATGCCCTTAGTGATGGAGTTAAGGAGAGAGATCACAGCCAAGCCAGAGACGAAAAGTGTGGAGACTGGAGGTAAATACCAGAACACTTGTAATAGTTTTTTTTACTGTACCATTTACTATGAGCTAGGCCCTTGGCTAGATGCTCTATGTACTTTAGTCCTTTGATCCTCCCAACAGCTCTATTTCACAGATAAAGAAACTGAGGCCCAGAGAGGTCAAGTAATGTGCCCAAGACCACACAGCTAGTAAATAGCAGAGCCAAGATTTGAACTAAATATATCCAAAGCCCTTGCTCTTAGCCACTGCTCTTGGCTACTCTAAACCAGAGTGCTCACTAAAGGTGGAGGCAGAGTCCTGGAGAGGACAAGGATGAGCCCAGATAAAAGCGTGGTTGCTATTTATTCCATATCAAGATATATTACACACATTAGAAGTAGAAACAAACTAGATCTTCAATTTACAGAGGCGCAGAGAGGTTAAATAACTCACTGAGGCCACAAAGACAGTAAGTACGTTAGTGGAGGATTTGAACCCAGGTCTCTGAACCCTGTTCAAAGACTGTGCTCTTCAGTATATTAGGCAACCTCCATTCTTTCACTATTAACTTCCGGGTACAGCAAATTAGCTCTGTCTCTTATTAATTATGGTCCTCAGAATACCATGTTTCTAAAGATGTTTAGCAAAAAAAAAAATAGGTTTGTAAATATGCTATACTAAACAAGGTTAAACAGATTTCTAAAATCTATGACTTCTCCCAGCATCTAACCTGCTAATGACTATTGTAAATATCCAAGACAGGGATATGATAAGCAGGATATCCACAACTTATTTGGCTATGGAACCATTTTTTCTCAGATACAGTTTGGACAATGGTTGGCCAGTGTATTTACCATCGATATGGCTTTCCTCCTATGCCTTTGCCTCTGTATAGCAGGATGGAGGTTTTTGAAAATACCAGCACTCACACTATTTGCTGCTTAGTATCTGGATCTTATGCCTGCTGAGCTGCTATTGGGACATGGTGAGGTCTCTCTTTGTTGCTCTCTCACTGCCTCTTCAGGATCCCTCTCCAAACTTCTATCTTAAATGCCGTTGTACAACTCAACCCCTCCCAGGTGCAGAGAGTCACATGGAAATCATTCTACTCTGATAAAATATCAATAGAAAATAATGGCTTCTCTCGCTAAGACTTCTTATTGAAGAGTTCATGGAAGGGAAAGTCAATGCAGAGAAAGCCCTCTTAGTGGTGGAGGTTTAAGCATGAAGATCAGCTTGTGCCTTGGGGAGTGGGTTGTGGGTTCTTCCTGGCGCTAAAGTGTAGGCCCCAGCCTGCTCTGACTGAGGATAAAACTAGCATGAGGATGAGAATCTCAAGGTGTGATGTCAGAGGTGCAAATTGTATCGCTAAGATGTTCTGGTGGGTTAGGTGAGGTGGCAGAGGAACCCTAGAGTAAATTTTCAAATTGACATGTATGGAAAACTTGAGTTTAGGCAGCCATAGTGACATTTAAAAATCAAGGAAATAAATCTACAGTATTTTATTTTGGAAATATTTTTTCTTTATATTCTCCTAAATTTTGTAATAGTAAAATTAACATCAGCATTTGATAACCTTGAATTGAAGTGAAGGTATGACCTGAGCCAAAGGGAAAGAGAAGGCACTGACTCGAGTGCATTTACACAGGTCATTCCACTGGTGCAACTCTTTAGCTTGCTGACCTGGTCCAGACAGGCTGTGGAAGCAGCCTTTCAGTTGACCCAGTTCCTACCACAGGGAGTTGTTGGGAGGAATCACTTCTTCCCACTTTCATTCATTCACCCTTTTGCTTGTTATTGAGTGCCAACTGCAAGTCAGATGCCGTGCTCGGTGCTAGGAATACAGTGGAGAGAGAGAGACATAGTCACTGCTCTCAAGGGACTACACAGCAGTGGAGAAGATGGATGTCAATCAAACTCACACATCCTATTAAGAAAGATACACCCTCCCTACCCTCCGTATATTTACACCATCTACATGATATGGGGAACTTGGCCAATGAGACACCCTATTTCTAAGCTGAGGTGTTAAAGGGATACGATAGGAGAGATCATTTCAGGAGATGAAAACAATCTGTGCAGAAGTCGAGGCCAGAAAGTGCATGGCTCATCCTATTAAGTAAGAGAGCTTTGGCACAGAGGAAGGGGTCATAGCAAAGGAACGTGATGGTATGTAATGCCTACTTATCATCTAAAACATCTCCCAACCTGGTCCTCCCCACCTCAGTTAATGGTAACTCCATTTTTCCTGTCACTTAGGCCTAAAACATCATGGCATTGCCCTTCACAACTGTCTTTCTTGCACACCCAACATTCAACACTCCTCACTGCCTGCACTGCTACCATTCTGGTCTATTTCTCACTTGGATTATTGCACTAGCCTCTAACTGGCATTTCTTTCCTTCTGTTTTTACTCTTGTTTCTTTTCTCTACAGCAACCAAGTTTTCCAGTAGCTTCGCATTTCATTTAGATTATAAGGTAAAAGTCCTTACAATGTCCTAAGTGTTTAAACCCTATATGATCTGCGTGTCACCACAGCCTCTCTGTCCTTGTTACCTGTGGCACCCCTCTCTCCTCTCTCTGTAGCCACACTGTTTCCTTAATGTTCTCCGAACACACCAACCACTTCCTAGCGTCAGCGATTTTGCAAAGGCTGTTTCCTCTCCCTGGAATGCCCTCTCCTACCTATCTAGCTCACATACTCACTTCTTTTAGGTCCTTATTCCAATGTCACTTTATTAGAGGGGACTTATCTAACCTTCTTATGTAAATTTGTGTCCCTTATAGCTTTTTATTCGCCTTAACCAGCTTCCTTTTGCTTCATAGAACTTATCACTACTTAACAAATCATGTATTTATTTGTATCATTATTATCTATCTTCCCATCTCCTGAAATGTCAGTTTCATGAGAACAGCTTTCCATATCCCCACAGCCTTGGACATAGTTGGTCCTCGATAAATATTTCTTGAACAATTTATTGGATGAATAAATGATGCAATAAGACACAGCATCACAGCAGCCCTAAAGCTTGGAGGAATGGCCCAATACCAATGACATTCAGGTCACTTCATCTCTCCTGCCATTGTAATTGTCCTTCCTCCTATTTATTATTCACACCTCTTCTTTTGCACAAAACTGTAGAAGTGGCTTATGCCCTCCCTACAGAGTGGCATTTTCCTAGGCAGCTTCTCTCCCTGGCAATGATCCTGAATCTATTTCCATGGGGTTAGTTCAACAGGTGAGCCACGTGTGTCAACAGGTGAGCCACATTTGGGGGCTCTCCCCACACCTGGTTGTTTCAGGAGATGCTCTTTCCAATACCGTGGGCTTCAGCCAGAGAAGATGTCTTCCCTTGTGTGGGAACTGTGTGAACTGAAAAAAGCAGAAGAGGGGTAAATTCAGATCATCAAAAAGTGAACCACAGCATCCTCTTTAATGCCCCTCTTGACTGCCACCTTTTGTACTTGGCACATGTCTAGAGTTTTAAGAAAGATCTGAATTTACTAACTTACCATGACTAATGGATGCTTCATTTTCCAAAGGAACCCTGAGGTTCCTTTTAACCAGCAAGCTTCCCTCGTACGTGTAGGATAGAATTTGGGTCGCAGAAACTCTCCCTGCCTTTTACAACAGAGGTATCTGATGGAGATGTCACAAGGAGAGAGGCCTGAATTCTGACTCCAGCTTTGCAACTCTTAGCCATGTGACCTTGGGCACGCCCCTGAGCCTGTCTGTGCTTTAATTTCTTTGCTTGTAATGGCTTAACCAATAGGGCTGTTGTAAGGATTATGAGTTGTGCTTCTCTTGGTGCCCAGCATAGAATAGAACCTCAACAGATAGTAGCCATGGGATGAGAGACATATCTAACGTGTACAGGAAATTCAGCGGCTGTGTTTATGCATTTCTGTATGCATGTTCCTACTAGGTGTTACCTCTGTGGGTATATATGTCACGGGCAATTTGTACCTTCTGTTTACAAGAAGCCGATATTGGGCATGCTTACCTACTATGCTCCTGGTGGCTGCCAGGAGCTGCTCTAGGATCCTGGAACACATTCTAAATGACCATCCTTTGCAGTATTTTCCATGCCTGCATGCCTGCAGAGTTTTCGCTTTCTGTTTCCGTTTGCTGCCAGAGCATTATTTTAGCTTCTCACTTTGCAGATTCTAATTGCATCTACTTTTTTCCATAGCAAGGAAAGAATGTTGAGAAAGGAGGTGAAGGACAAGGGTAGTAAATAAGGCTATACTTGCTTAGCTGGCTGGATTTCCTCTTTCTCCGTTTGATGTGGCACTGTTGATTTCCCTGTTTGCAAATGTGCTAGTTGCTTCTCATCTTGCCAACCTTTTGATCATTTTCTTCCTTCAGCAAGAAAAAAACAACAACCAAAACTTCATTTCCCCTATAGTTTAATTGAATTTATAGCAGCTGTCACAAAATAAAAGAAAAATCTCACAAATTAGAATACAGTGAATCCTAGGATTAGGTTACCTCTGAAGTTTTAAAATTCTTCAAGGCATTTATTTGCAAATTGGACTTTATTTGCATATTTGTAAGCATAATACAAATGTATTATTTATCGGGTGTTCTAGGCATGCCTGCTAAAATGAATGGTTGCAAATTCAACCTTCGTTTAAAAATCCTCCTTGTAAATCTATTCTCCCAATTTGCAGGAAAACTGGGCTTTTCAACCCTGCCTTTCCTGATCTATTCAAAATACTCTAGGCTCCACACTATGAGTGAGCTTTCTCAGGATTACAGGCATGTGGATTTAAAGAGAATGGTTTCCAATATATAAAATTACAAAACACTAAATAATTTAAAGTGTCAAAATTGCCTGCTCCCATTTGGTTGCATCTTACCCGTCCCTTCCATCAGAGTGATACCCGTCCCGAAGATGGTCTTGCAAGTCTTCCTGCAGAAGTATGATCTCACACTTAGGCAGTTTCAGTTGTCAGTGTCTCAGGGTTTGGGAGTTTCATGCCTTGATAACTTGTCTAACCTGTATGTACAGGCCTGAAAAGAAATCCAATTTGAACTGGTGCTTGTTCCTGTTGGTCTCAGATGCCACGGGCCACTGAAAACCACACCTCCCAGATCCAAGGCAATTGATGAGTCAGTAATTGGTACATGAGAAAACAAAATTAAATGACTAGGCCATTGTTTGGCTTTTTGCCACTTATGCTTTATAATTCAACATCCATACTAAGTGAAGCAATGCAATAAGTATGATAGCTATTTTTAAATATGATTACTCTCTTTGGTGAAATGTAATTATAGACAGAAAATGCTGAAGATGGAGGAGTATTTGCTAAAGCATCTATCAAGGCTTTTTTTTTTGCAAGATGTTTTTCTTCAGGATGCTAGAAGACACTTTTGTCCTTGTAGAGACACATGATGTTCTCCGAATTATAGAGAGTGAGACACTGGTACAATGACAAAATGCTGGCTCTATATTCTGGCTTCCTTCTGCTTGCCTATTGTATTATGTATCTGAGCACTGGTTTTTACCTGTGGGAACAGCTTCCACCATGGGATTAAAGAGCATCTTCTCCTTCTATTCTAATCGAATTCAACAATCACTTCCTGATCCTCTAATAGATGCCAGGAGTTGTTTTAGACTCTGGAGGTGAAAGGATAAATAAGACACAGGTCCCGCCCTCAAAGAATTCAGTCTATAAACAGAGATGTAAATAAAGAGTTATAATGTAGTGCTATTTGTGCTTTGATACTTGACATTTTGGCTAACGGTTGAAATTTGTGAGCCAGAAGATGAGTAAAATGGATTGTTCTGAACTGATTTACCTCTTAAAATCTAAAAATGACTCTGGTTTTTACTGCAGAAGAAATAAAAATGATTGTGTAATTATGCAGAGATAACATCTGCTTTCTCCATTTGTGATGAGGGTTGGATTCAGCTGTAACTGAATAAACAGTGGCTTTGACAAATTAAGTTGGATTTCTTTTTTCTACCATGAAAAGCCAGAGGCAGGCAGTTGCTGTGTTGGTTCAGTGGCTTTAAGACACCAGGGCCAAGATCTCCGTGGTCCTTTCCCTTTGGAATGCCAGAAGACGGCAATTGCTCCTGTCATCACAAACTATTTCAGAAAGGAAAAATAAGGAGCAATGGTAAATGGGGAAAAGGTAGCATCTATATCATGAGACCAAAAATGTTTGCAGATACTCCTAGCAGAAGCAGATACAGTCATGCATCACTTAACGACTGGGATACATTCTGAGAAATGCATCATTAGGTGATTTTGTCCTTGTATGAACACCATAGAGTGTACTTACACAAACCTAGATGTTATAGCCTACTATACACCAAGGCTATATGGTACTAATCTTATGGTCATATATGTGGTCTGTCACATTCTGAAACGTCATATGGCACATGACTGTATGAGTCACATGGCCAACTCTAGCTGCAAGGGAGTCTGAGATTACAAGAGGTTTTCTGTTTTTTTTTTAAGACAGGATGATGTGTGGCAATGAACAAAATCAAGAATCTCTTACTAAGATAGAAGGAAAGGAGGGATGTTGCATAGGCAACCAGGAGTGCCCGACACAGCACTTTATCATAAATACAAGATAAAGAGACAATATAGATGAGAGAACAATTAAGTATCCAAGGAGATAGCATCTGCTGCTGGAGCTGAGTTTTGATGTAAAAATAACAATCTTATTAGAAACCAGAACTATATTATAAATAGTTTTGATTGTGCATGTAATTTCAAAATTAGTTTCATATAAGTAAAAATTCTGGTCACCTGACTGATGTGATATGATGCAAAACAAAAAATTCATTGTCTCTAGAAACAATCTTCTATGGTGACTTAAATTTCTATTCTCAGGAATCCTCTAAGAACTTTTTAAATAATCTCTTATACTGCTAATAGTTAGAAGTAATAAAATAGTAACTTATGGCTTAGAAGAATTGGTTTCACTGGTTAACACTGTCTTTAGCAGAAAGCATGGTCTGAGGGAGGGGTACAGGGGATAGACACATTTGAGAAGTAGATCATAAGGATGATGCGATGCCACAGCGGAAGCCGGGAACTTCTTAAGGCTGATGAATATTTTGATTGGATGGAAACATAAGCAGGCAAAATAATTCTGAAAGCACCTGATAGAAGGACAAAGAGGTGTAGAGTGTAAACATAACCACACAGCCTAGGGCATTCCTTTCTTTTTTTTTTTTCACCAAGCACTGACCCTATGCAATAAAATATCTAATAGTTAAAAAAGAGTGGAGAAACAGATCAACTTAGTCCAGATGTCAGTTCAGTGCTGAATGCAGATCTACTGAAGTGAGATGCTCAGATGTGGAAGAGTAACTTAAAAAATGTTATTCTAGCTTAGTGGACCCCTCCTTCTCACCAAGATAGAATAACAGGGACTATATTTACCCTCTTTCCTGAAACAAATAAGCAAAAGGATAAGATATGTGAAGCAATGACTTTCAAGACATTGGATATCAGACAACAAAGGATGATGATCTCAGTGAGACAGGTAAAAGAATGATGTCAGTCCCATAATTGCCCCCAGCTTACTGCCTTGAGAGAGTTTCCAGGACATTGTATAAGGAAGGGGAACTCAGGTGGATCCCAGAAAATTCTCTGAGTTGAGGAGATGGAGCTGAGAATCAGAGAGACCAAGGAAGCTAGAGTTTGCAGAACAGGGAACTAGATAGAGGAGATCTACAAAGACAGAGAACTTCAGAGATGTTTAGAGGCTCTACATAAGGTATTCAGCAGAGTACTGATCGGTGTACACATGTGAAGAGGCTACAGGAGCCACCCAAGACGATTAGAATAAACAGTACCCAGTGTTCACACAGGGCCAAGAATAGTGCCTGTTCCCACCCACCAAACTGGAAAACCTCATAATTCATGGGACATTGTGTAAAGTACTCAGGGAAGTATGGTCTCAGGAGTGAGAATAATTAGCCCTAGACTAAAAAGAGCTCTGGTTCTACATAATAAATCTTAAAAGCAAGACCTGAAGAGATCACATTATTTCCAAGTAACTTAACTGCCTCCCAAAGAAAGGTAAATAATACATATATTTATAGGAAAACAAAAATATTCAACACATAACAAGGTAAGATTCATAGTGTCTGTCATCCAATAAAAATTACCAGGCATGCAAAGGAGAAGGAGAATACAACCCACAATGAGGAGAAATATTAATCAATTGAAACTGACACATGTTAGAGTGAACAGACAAGGACAATAAAGTCATTATAACTCTATTACGTGCATTCAAAATTTAAGTAGTGACATAGAAGAAGTAAAAATGCTCAAATTGAACTTCTAGAGATGAAAACCACAATGTGTGAGATGAAAAATACACCAAATGGGGTTAATGGCAGATTAGACATTGCAGAAGAAAAGATGAGTGAACTTAAAGACATAGCCATAAAACATATCAAAAATAAAATAGATGGGGAAAAAAAAGAATTTTAAAAGATGAACAAAGAATTGGTGAACTATTGGATAGCTTTAAATGGATTAGTATATATTCAGTTGAAGTCCTCAAAGGAGGAGTGGGGGCAGAAAATTTTTTTTTAAAGAATTAATAGCTAAAATTTTTCCAAATTAAATGAAAACTATAAACCCCCTGGGCCAAAAGATCATACCAACACACAGAATAAACTGCTCAAAACCAGTGATAAAGAGAAAATTTTAAAAGCAGCTAGAAGAAAAGAGACACATTACATACAGAAGAACAAAGATAAAGATGACAACAGGTTTCTTGTTGAAAACAATAAAAAAAAGTCTTTAAAGTACTGAAAGACAAACCTACATCAACCTAGAATTCCATACCTGGTGAAAATATCCTTTAAAAACTTTTCCAGACATATAAAAGCTGAAAAAATTCATATCCAGCAGACCTCCAGTATAAGAAATATTAAAGGAAGTTCTTTAGACAGAAGGAAAATGATACAAAGTAAAAATATAGATCTACAGAAAGGAATTTAGGACAACAGAAATGGTAGCTATATGATAAAAATGAGAGCTTTTTAATTATTATTTAAATCACTTTAAAAGATAATTGATTATTTAAATAAAATAATAATGATGTATGAGATTTATAAATGGAAAAGTAAAATGTACAAGAGCAATATTACAGAGATTGGGAGGAGAGAAATGAAAATATACTATCGTAAGGGTTTTGGACCATATATGAAGTAGTATAAAATCATTAAAAGGCAGACTGTGATAAGTTAAAGAAGTATACTATAAAGACTATAGTAATCATTAAAACAACAAAACTAAGAAGTATAGCTTAATACTTAAAAATTAGATGAAGTCATAAAAATACCCTAAAAATTAAAAGAATGCATTAAAGTGGAGAAGGAGAACAAAAACCAGAAGACATAAATAGAAAACAATAAGATAATACGTTAGGTTTAAATCTAACTATATCAATATGCACAATAAATATGAATGTTATAAAAATTCCAATTAAAAGACACAGATTTTCAGATCGGATTTAAAAAAAATAAAATCCAACTATATGCTGCCTACAAGAAACACATTTTAAATACAAAGACACAAACAGGTTAAGAGTAAAGAGATGGGAAAAGGTATACCATGCTAATGCTAATTTAAAGAAAGCTTGAATGGCTATATTACTATCAAAATAAATTACAAAGTATATTGCCAAGGATAATGAAGGTCATTTTATGATGATAAAGGGATCAGTTTATCAAGAAGAAATAACAATCCTACATGTTAATGTACATACAACAGAGCTTCAAAAATATAAAGAAAAAGTTAAAAGAAATGACAGGAGAAATAGACCAACCCACAATAATATGAGATTTCAATACTCCTCTCCCAATAATTGATAGAACAGAAAATCAGTAACGATACAGAAGACTTAAGCAGCACAATAAGCCAACTTGACCTAATTGACATTTGTAGAACCCTCCGCTCAACAACAGCAAAATACACATTCTTTTTAAGTGCACCTAGAACATTTAGCAAGATAGGCTATATTCTGGGCCATAAAATAATTTTCAATAAAAATTGAAAGGATTTAAATCAAGCAAAGTATGTTCTCTGAAAATAATGAAATTAAATTAGAAATCAGTATGAAAGGATCTCTGGAAAATCCCTCTGAAATTTCAAAACTAAATAATGCAACACTAAATAAGTCAAAGGTCAAGAAAAAATCAAAAGGGAAATTAGAAATTACTTTGCATGAATGAAAATGAGAACCCAAGTTTTCAAAATCTGTGAGATGCCACTAAAGCAATTTTTAAAGAAAATTTATAGCACTAAACACCTATATTAGGAAAGAAGTGTCTCAAATCAATGACTTCAGCTTCTACTTTAAGAAACAAAGAACAAAATGAAATCCAAAGCAAGCAGAAGAAAGGAAGTAATAAAGATCAGAGAGGAAATCAATGAAATAGAAAACAAAAAAAATTAGAGAAAATCAATAAGAACAAAATCTTGTTCTTTGGGAAGATCTAGCCAGACTGATCAGAAAAAAAAAAGTCAGAAGACACAAAATACCAACATCAGGAATAAAAGAGATACACATCTACAGATTCTTCAGATATTAAAAGGATAATAAGAGAATATTATGAACAACATTATGCCAATAAATTTGACAATAGAGATGAAATAGAAAAGTTCCTTGAAAGGACACAAATTACCAAAGCCACTCAAGAAAAAATAGATAACCTGATTAACACTGTGTCTATTAAAGAAACTGAATTTATAATCAAAATCCACACTCAGAAAACATCAAGCATAGATGGCTTACTGGTGAATTCTACCACATATTTAAGGAAGAAATAGTACCAATTATACACAAACTCTTCCAGAAAATTGAAGAGGAGTGAATAATTCCCAACTCATTCTGTGAGGTCAGCATTCCCAGATACCTATTTCTCTCGTGACTATAAATGCAAAATTATAAATTAAATTTTGGCAATTCAAATCTAACAATATATAGGAAGATAATACATAGTGACCAAATGCAAGATTGCTTTAACATTCAATAATCAATTAGTGTAACTCACCACAAATAAAAAAAAAAAAAAAAAAAAGATCACCTCAACAGACACAGAAAAAACATGTGAAAAATCCAACAAGCATTCCTGATAATAACTCTCAGCAAACTAGAAATAGAATGGAACTTCCTTAACCTGGTAAACAGATAAACCCATCTATGAAAAATCTACAGTCAACATCATACTTAATGGTGAAAACCCGAAAGTTTTCTGCCTAAGATAAGAAACAAGACCACATATCTAATTTCACTGCTTCTGTTAAAATTTTTACAGGAGGTTTTAGCCAAGAAAAAGAAGGAGAGCCAGCCCTGATGGCCTAGTAGTTAAAGGTCAGTGCGCTCCACTTCAGCAGCCCGGGTGGAGTTCCCAGGCGCAGAACCACACCACTCGTCTGTCAGTAGCCATGTTGTGGCAGCGGCTCACACAGAAGAACTAGAAGGACTTACAATTAGAATATACAACTATGTACTGGGGCTTTGGGGAGGGAAAAAAAAGATAGAGAGGAAGATTGGCAACAGATGTTAGCTCAGGGTGAATCTTACCCAGCAGAAAAAAAAAAAAGGGTAGGTCTTAAAAAAAAAAGAAAAGAAAAAGAAGGCGGCCAAGTGAAAGAAGACAGATAGCAAACAAGCACTGGAAAAGATACTTATTTAGGGAAATGCACGTTTAAAACACAATAAGATACTACTACATATACTACATTCCCAGTAGAATGGCTAAAATGAAAACATCTGACCATACAGTATGTTGATGAGGATGTGGAAGAACTGACACTCATACATATTAGTGATACAATCACTTTAGAACACTTACCGTAATACTCAACCATTCCACTCCTAGGTATTTACCCAAGAGAAATAAAAGCATATACAAACACTTGTGTGTGAATATTTCTAGCAGCTTTATTTGTAATAGCCAAAATTGGAAACAACCTAAATTCAGGTGAATGGATAAACAAACAATGGTCTATCCATATAATGGAATACTAGTCAGCAATAAAAAGGAATGAACTATCCATACACACAAAGACATGGATTAATCTCAAAGTAATTATGCTAAGGGAAGGAAGCCAGAAAAAAAAGAGTATATACTATACGGTTGCATTCATCTAAAATTATAGAAAATACAAACTAATGAATAGTAACAGAAAGCAGATGAGAGGTGCCTGAGATTGTGGGCAGAGGAAGGTGTGGGCAACAAGTGCTGGAAAGGAGGATTACAAAGAGGCAGCAGGAATCTTTGAGGCGTATTGGCTATGTTTATTATATTGATCAGGGTGAAAATTTTAAGGTATATACATGCCAAAACTTATCAAACTGTATACTTTAAATATTTTCAGGATATTATATGTCAAGTACAAATCCAAAGGCTTTTTAAAAGAGAGAGTAGAAAGGATTACAATAACCACTTATTAAAGGCTTATAATAAATAT
The DNA here is from genome assembly GCF_057802395.1 of Ceratotherium simum simum. Taxonomy (NCBI): domain Eukaryota; kingdom Metazoa; phylum Chordata; class Mammalia; order Perissodactyla; family Rhinocerotidae; genus Ceratotherium; species Ceratotherium simum. The sequence goes on from NC_141903.1 coordinate 29,961,969, forward strand.
TAGAAAACTATTACAAAATAATTGTATATAGAGAGAAGATGAGCAAAATCTAATGCTTTGATCTATGCTACTTTTTAATCATTCTCCAAAATGACATGCTAGGATGCACTGGGGAAGAAATAACTGTCTTCTCATTTTCTTAGTATCTAACATACAAATATTTACATCAGTCTTCTCGAAGATGTTAGCCACCTCCATTTCCTTTGATTTGTAAAATAGAGTGAGGTTTCCAGTGAGGCACACTGCAGATTTATCACTTTTTTGAGAATATAAAAACTTATTTCCTTTGTTCAGCAAATAAATTCTTAGGATATAGGATCAAGAGAACAATAAAGAATGAGTGGCTCCACTATCTCACCAATAGCCCAAGATTTCTTCACCTCTTCGCTTCCTCATTCATGTATCAAATCATCTAGGCTCCCGATTGATCCTGCCTTCTTAATAATCAGTCAAATGTAGCCATTTTCTTCCACCTCCTCTCTCTTTCTTCCATCAGATGAACTGTTGTGACAGTCAGTTTAGCCAACTACAATTTGCTTGATTATCAATTGAAATCATCCAGTGAATTAAACCCAGCAAAATCAATCCAATGATGGTTTCACTGTAATATTTCTAATGGTTGATTCAGTCCAGTGCAAAGGAAACATTTGATTTAAAAATCTGACATTTATCTTCACTACTTGTTCCTATTCTTCACGAGCTCCTGGCAAGTTGGGGACATAGAAGCAACCTGTCTTTACCAAATGCAGCATCAATTGCTAAAATTGAGTGATATACAAGGTGTTGAGGTAGCAAGTAAAAAATAAAGCCTCTCTTTTATTACTTTAGGTCTGGAGTCCCCTTCTAAAGCAGCTGAGTCTCTCCTCTTTGAGATCTGGCATCCTAGATAGGCAGATGTTTACACCAGGTTCTGGCTGGTGTATTAGCAAGATATCCACTTACACTGAGTTCCTGCCTTAAGTTATCATGGTATCCTCATCATGACATACTCAGAGAGGGTTACACAACTGTAGGCTCTTTTCTTTAGTTGAATACACATCTACAGCCTATATAACAGCCAATTTCAAAATAAATTCTTCTCAGAGACAATTTCTCTGGGCAAGGATTACCTCTCTCTCTTTCTCTCTGTCTCTCCCTTGCTCTCTCTGCAGAGAGAAGCACACTGCTGACGCCAAGCCCATGAAAATAACTCTTTACAGCGACCTCCCAATCAATAAGGAGCTTTATTTGCTGCGTGTCACACCCTCTGTTCATTGTATTCACTCAGCTGAATTGGCACAGAAGAGGCAGCACAAAGGCTGGCCTCAACTCTGAAGGGCCCTGCTGGGGCACTGCAAGGACAAGAGCCTGTGCTGGGCATCAGAGCTCTGGGATCTGGCTCCAGCTCTGCTGTTAACTCACTGTGTGGCCATGCCCACTCCGGGCCTCAGTGTCCTCTGCTTTTAAATGACCAAATACTCTCCAAAGGCTGATCAGATTCAGAAATCAGCTATTACATGATCCTGTAAAGAAGACAGGTGTATGCCATCAGTGGGTTGACCTCCTGGCCTTTCGGTAGGTAAGGCTCAGGACTTTTCTGAGCCACAGTGTTGAGGAGAGAGGAATGAACATCTTATGGGATTTTTAGTCACTGCATCTGCACCAGCCTCTTGGTAGAGAATGTTGCTTATTGACATCATTACCATAGCAACTGGAGTGTCATTTGTCACAGGGGTTTACAGAAACAGTCAAGGTCTGTAATTTAAGAGAAACAAATTTTCATTTCTCACCTATATCGACTTAATTCTCCCAGTCATCTATTTTAGCAATCAAATACACTTCCCTAAAGAGCATTCATTAAATCTAGACAGATATCTCACCAAACAATCACCATGAGAGGTAGCCTGGTAGTAAAAGGAAGTCTGGTATAAGAAGTGGAATTGTCACTTTGCAGTCATAGGTTTGCAACTAAAGTAACTTTACAGTGTTGTAAGTTCTCTCCCTTCTTGGGGCATCACTTCCTGCTCTGTCTGATGGAAGGATGGACTAAGTATTATTGAAGGTGTCGGGGCCGGCCCCGTGGCTTAGCGGTTAGGTGTGTGTGCTCCGCTGCTGGCGGCCCGGGTTGGGATCCCGGGGGCGCACCGACGCACCGCTTCTCCGGCCACACTGAGGCCGCGTCCCACATACAGCAACTAGAAGGCTGTGCAATTATGACATACAACTATATACTGGGGTTTTGGGGGAAAAAATAAATAAACAAAAAATTTATTGAAGGTATCTCTCAGCTCAAATGTTCTAGCCAGAAGTTTGCAAATTGATGGCACAAAGACCACATTCAGCCTGCAGATGTGGTGTGTTTGCCCTATGCTGTGTGAGCCATACAGTGTTCTAACTTGAATTGATTGACAGTGTTTAAAAATTTGGAGTTTTCACCTAATAATTCAGATTTCTGGCTGATGAAAAAAAAAATCAGCCAATCCGATAACATTGGGCTGAAGTTCTCCATGGTAGTTCTCAGCTAGAGCTGAGCAGCTGCCCCCCATCTAGACAAGGCCTGAGTCCTCAGGGCCCACCATCCCCCCCCACCACGTCTGAGCTGATCACCCACTCAATTCAGGTGTCATCTCCATGGGGTATCTTACACCTGGCCAGCTTTTCTCATTTACATCCCAACCCATCAAGGCGTTTGTGTTTTCAGCTGCTTTTCAGCTCTTTTAGGTAGAGATGGCATGCTCCAAAATCTCTTTACATCACTAATGTCATCATTTGGCAATGATCTGGGTGAAAGACAGAAACCAAGTCCAATTAAAGACTGCCCTGGACAAGAAAATTGACAATAACTTTGTCTGCCTTGACCTCCCATACTGATCAATGGAGCTCATGGGCCTGGCAACCACATGTATGGGTGAAGGTTGGAAAAGTCACTGACGTTGAATTGGTCACATGATCCCTTGCTCTGTGACTCTCGGCAAGTCAGTAATTCTCTATGACTTGGTTTATTTCAAGTGTAAAATAAGTTGATTTTAAAATGAGCAAAATTCCTTCCAAAGCTAAAATTCCCTGAAGCAATATGAATACCTATACAAAGGTCCATATTTAAATCTGCCTAGGTGTGTGTGTGTGTATTTCAGCGTTGTATACATCTGCTTACTTTAAAGTACATGTTTTGTGGTAATAGGTTGAGTCTACACCCAGAGTCATAACTAGTGATATAGGAATTGTGCCAGGACAAAAATCAGGAAGAAGCTCATCTGTAGCTGATGTTCCCTAAGAGATAGATACAGTCCCAGATTCAAGAGCAGAATTGGCAGTTTAGATAGGGCCAGTGACAGTTCACAAGGATGAGTCAGAACTTCTTAAAGAATGTCTGATGCTGAAATCCAAAGTCAGAGCTAGAAGTACAAAAAAGGATCAACAGTAGGGCTGTGGATGTGGTCTTTCTGTGCACTAACAAATGCTGCAAAATTCTCTCCTTCTTCCCTCCCAGATGCTAATTTTATTGGGAAGTTTTAGCCCTGTGTCTTAGAGGAGACATAGATACTTTAATAATTGACATCTGAAACTGTATTCCTGCTCAGCCATCCAAACGAGACTCTAGTTCAAGCTATACAGCCTCTCTGGGCCTAAGGGCCCTAACTGGTAAGTGGGCAGGCTGACCTGTGCACACCATGAGTATCGGGATTTCATGGGCAGGCGGACCTCTGCACACCAGGAATATTGGGATTTCATGGGTGGGCTGACCTCGGCACACTAGGAATTTGGGATTCAGACAGCCTGGGTGGAAATCCCAGCTCTGCCATGTCCTAGGTATGACCTCGGATGAGTAATCAAACCTCCTGAGTCTCAGTTTCTTCGCCTGTAAAATGGGGTTATAATAGTACCCTCCTCATAGATTTGTGTGATAATGGAATATCCATAGAAAGTGCTTAGCACAGTGCCTGCCTCATAGCAACTGAAATTTCTCAGCTAATGTTCTTCTTTTTTCACTGTTGAACATTTTAGAATTTTTGCCAATAATAAGAATAATAGCCTTTATTAAATTGCTTGACTGTGCTAAGCACATTCAATATCCACAACTCTGAGAGATGGGTACCATTACTGCCATTTTCTAAATGGGAACACACAGTCTCCTCATGTTTAGAAACTTGTCCCAGGTCAGACTCAAACTGCAAACCCCGTCTGCTATGCAAAGTGTATGCTCTTAGTGATGGCCTATGCTGCTTTCATCCAATGTGCTGCCTACAACAGGAGAAAGTATCCGAGGAACAACTCTGCTTTCCAGGGGCTGAGTGAGTGACGGTTTCCATACAGAAGTTCAGGAAAAGTCTGTCACTGACTGTGAGGATGGAGACTCCGTTCTGTGTGTGTTTAAAGAGTCAATTTGGTTTTGATATTTGATTTTTTTCCTACTAATATAATCATTCTTAAATTCATATCCTCTCCTAAAATTTGACTATGCAATATTCCCTTTAATTTTAAAACGTGGTAAAATTGAAAGGAACGTCCATGATGTTGAGAAGCACACTGGCACCACTGCTATCCAGAAGTGTTCTGAAAAGGACCTTTTTGACTTGAATATATATATATTATGTGTGTTAGTATATATTCTAGTATTTGATACATATATTTGTAAAAACCAGACATCATCATAATAAGCCAGAAAACTTAATCTCGCCAAAGGTCCAATCAGAATTTGAAACAGAAATCCCCGTGGAATAAAACAGGCCGCATTGGTTAGGACTGACCCCCCCCAACCCTGTGTTAGCCACCCCAACCCCCATCTCCAACCTTTTTTTGCTTTCCTCTACTCTCCAGTCAGCTCTGACTTTGGCAAGCAGTCAAGAAGTGAACAAGAGAGATGGAAGTTCTCTGAGTATCTGACCCCTTACTGGCAACTCAGCCATGCAAGCTGTGAATCCAATTAAAAAAAAAAAAAATGTTGCCTTTCTTTTCCTTTCTGCTCTCTAACGAACTGCCTCTTTCTCCTCCCCACCGCCACAGAAGGAAAACAATCGAAAGCATTAGTATTCCCATGAAAAGGGGCAGTCACAAGGGTGTGACTGCAGGCCTGCAGTAGCTGCTCTAGGACGCTGCCAGGGGCGGGGAAGGGAGAAACTCCAATTGCTCCAGCTCAGACTGGTCCTGGCATGGTCAGATGGAGGAGACAGAGCAGTGATTCACAGCAGGACGTGGCACCTGCAGACCGACCGTTCTCCCAGGACTCATTAGGGTCTCCTCTCTGACAAGATGTTACCCGGTGTGCAAATCTCCTTTTAGAAATGCATAGACTACACTATGTATTTCTTTTCTTGTTGGCCTTTTAAGAACTACTGGGAGCTCTTACCTAACCTGAAGTGTCTCCTTGTGTCGCTTTCAGGAGTTGGGGCCCTCACCCAGGACACACTATGGTGCTTCAGCCAAGTGAAAGGCACTATCGAGATTGGAGCCACAGAAGGTAGGAGAAAGCTCCCCTACCCTTTTCCTGGCCTCCTTGGGGGTTTGTGATGGGTCCAGATCGGAAAATGTTCATCTTTGCCTCCACGAAGTAAGTCTCTGCACATCCCAGAATAGCATTCTGAGCTGGAAATGGATTTAATAATTTCTTTCTACCCCTTTTTTCTGTTGAAGCTTATTTTATTCCCACCAATGAGGCAGTACTGAAATGAACTTGCAGGGAAATAGGTTTGCAGAGAGAGGCTAAACGAGGCAAGTGTTGTTTCAGGATGGTCTGTCAGCTCTGTAGAATTCTGAGTCCCAACACTTCAAGACGGTCAGACATTAATCTCTTCCTTCCATTCTATGCTGAAGATCACTTGCTATTACTCATGAAGCACACGGGGAGAAGGAAGAATTCAAGTCTGGTCATATAAATGATGGGTACATTGAGTCCCAATATCAGCATATAATTGCCTTTCTGTCTCTCAAGAGATTTTCCTATTCCAGGACCCTTTACCTGGGGTAATGCGTTCCTTTTCCTCCTCCTGAATAACTTCTTTTTAATTCTCCTCATTTCCTTTTCTTATAAGCCTGAGCTTGGAGACCTCCACGACTCTCTCAAATGATGTCTACATTTCAAAATAGCTGAATGATAGGCAATTGGAAGGAACTAGAATAGCACTTCGGGGTGTTTTAAATCAAGGTTTAGCTGTTCTAGCAGAGCGCAGTAGGGTTGCCTGAACAGATTGTACTGCATTGGTGGTACGTATGGATACGGCTGTGGTATAACACAGATCTAAAACTAATTTTAGTGAGTGAGGAAATGCACAGTTGACAGGGTTGAACTTTAATATGGAAACTAACATGCATAAATGCATGTGGACTTCTGGATCATTCTATAGCATTTTAATTCTGAGTAAAAAATAATAGAGTAAAAATTATTCTGAGTAATTTAGAGGAAGTATTTAATCTGCAACCTTGCTGTTGCAGATCATTTTTAGAAACTCAATATAGTGGTGGGTACCCCAAAACCAAGTGATTTATGTTCAAAGAGAGGGAAAAATCATGCTAAAATAAATTAATGACTAAATCTATAAAATTATACTTTTGTATAGCATCTTCCATTTTTCGGATGTACTGTCAAGTGGAGCTTTACAAATGATCCTCATAAAGCTCCTGTGAAGCAGATAGAGCAGGCTTTCTTGAGCCTGTTTTCTTGGGCCTGTTTTACGCCTATCTAATCAAAAATATTTTTGAGTGTCTTCTATATGGCAGCACTATCCTAGGCATTAGAGATAAAAAAGGGAAGGGGAAAAAAAATGCCTTACTCCCTAACCTCATGAATCTTAAGAAAACTGAAGCTCAAGTTAGTTGTTTTAAATCTTCACCATGATTCAAATTCACTTGTGATTTTTAAAAAATGGAGACTTCCAGGTCCCCCAAGGGCTACTGAGGTAGAGATTCGAAGACCAGGGTGATAGAATGTCTTTTAATGAGCTCACCCAGAAGATTCTGATGTAGTGGACTAGCTTTGGGGACCATCAGGCTAGGTGACTTGTTTCAGGTTATCCATTATTCTCAGACTCTGGACTTAAATCTTGTCTTTGTGACTGGCTCCCTACCGATTACAAGGATTCTAAGTGTCTCCTCAAGCTATAGCTCTTACCAGTTGAGGAGTTACTATGTGGTGAGTACTCTTTACTAAGTGCTTAAGACAACAAGATAATGTAGGTGCAGCATTTACCACAGTGCTTGACACTTTGTAAGTTCTCAATGTTTGCAAGCTATTATTATAAATAACATTGTAATAGACATTCATTCTAATTTAATCCTCACAAAAACCTTATGAGAGGTGGGTATACTTATTCCCAGTTTACCTATGAGGATAGTGAAGCTAAACAAACAAACAGAAGACTAAGTTCTTTGCCAGGTTGGACAATAACACACTGCCACTCGCATCTAAGTTCCCTGGCCAACACATGTTTGATGTCATTTAACTTGCTCTAATACTGCCTCAATGACAGTTGAACATTTGTTGAGTGAATTAATGAATGACTTTCACTTGATAAAAATCAAGGTTCTTGAAAATCAGGTTCCTTTTTTTTTCTAATTGGCCTGCTCTACCCATGTTGGTTTTCTATAGCGATCAAAATCGATAAAAATTATTCAACTTTCAACTTTCCCTTCCACTTTACTTACTCCTACTAATGACTTTTCCATTACATTTCTTCCACTTTCTGGTTGATGAGCTTGGCCAAGTCACTTACTGTCTCTGTGTTTAAGTTTATGCAAAATGGAGATGATAATATAGGTGTCCATTAGGATGGCTGTAAGGGTTAGGTGAATATAATTATATATATATATAGAGATTGTTATAAAATGCTCAAATTGCATTACCTGCTATTATTGTATTATAAAGGCAAGGCTGAGACCAGGTGAAGTAACAAAAATAAATATTTTAATGCAATATTTTTAAAAAAACAAAATTAAAATGAAGAATCTATGATGAATGAAATATCAAACTGTTAAATAAAGACAGAATCAATATTACTGACTTATTGTTTCCTTTGCTTCAGGTTCCAATATGGCTCAGCATGGCATTGTTACTCTTAATTTAATTAACTGTGGATCTCGGGTATCAGCTAGTAGCCTGGAATTTTTCACATTCCAAATTATTCGTATAGCATATTAGATGAATGATACTACAAGTCCAACAATAAACATTTAGTGAGCACTTATCAGATCCAAGGCACTGCCCCAGAGAGTGAAAAGGTTATAGAGATAAATAAAATATAGTCAGAAATGCACCATTTAATGGGAGACAGGAATTGGTACATAAAAATAAGGCATTATGTCAAGAAATATAATATAAGGCAAGGTGAGCTAAAAAAACAAGTGCTTTGATTAAAGACTAAAGTGCTTTGAGTAAAAAAGAAATAGAAATCTCATATATTTGGGAGGATGAAGATAGATTTAATGGGAAGAAGGCATGTAAAGTAGGACTTAAATGACTTTTAAACTATAACATTTATTCTTTTCCTTTTCAGATTACTAGAACAGTATGTTCTCAGTGTAGAAAATTTTAAATATAACTAAGAAAAAATCAAACAATAAATTTTCTTCATAATCCCAAAACCCACAGATCAACACTGGTAAAAGTTTGTGGTATATTTTTCTAACCTCTTGACTTTGTGTATAGTCCTCACTCAATTTAGACAACAAATAAATACTATGTGTCAGATACTGTGAAAGGGATCGGTTAGTTTGTAATGAACAAAATCAACACGATTTGTTTTTTTTTTTTTACCAAAATGGAGTCACCATGGAAATACGATTTTGTAAATAGCTATTTTCATTTAACAATATATAGTGATCATCTTTCATTTTATGAACAGTAGGTGTGCCCTAATTTATTTACTCAAATTTTCAAGATTTATAACAACACCATTATGAACTTTCCCTACTAGCTACTCTGCATTTATCCAGGAAAAGCTATGTGGTAGAGTGATTAAGAGTATATGTTTTACAATAAAATACCTGATTCAAAATTTGGCCTCACTGATTGTTGGCACAGAGCAAGTTCCCTCAAATTTTCATAATTCCTTTTCCTGATGTGTAAAAGTGGAATAATAAAATCTACTTTGAAGAATTGCTGTAGAATATATTTAGACAGATATTTTAAACAACACAGCACATAGAAAATGTTCAATAATTATGATTAGTTACTATGATCATATCATTGAGATACATTCTCAAAAATAGAACTCCTTGGTTTAGTTTATGTAGGTATATTTTGAGATTTTTTAAAAATTTAAAGTATCAATGGCCCTTTAAAGAAACTAATGACTTACATATCTACTATCAATATATAACAGTGCCCATTTCCCAAACTCTCCGATTTAAAGCATTTAAAAACTAGATTTATAGTATCCATTAATTAACACTTTTTTCCTTCTTTTTAAAATTGAGATATAATTGACACATAACATGGTGTGAATTTAAGGTGTACAACATGTCGATTTGATACATTTATATAGTTGACACTTCTTTGACTACTCAAGTTCTCAGAAGATTTCAGGAAGCAGAAATTATGAGACATGAAGAGGCAGAAGTTGAAGTGGTGGGAATAGCATGTGCAAATGTTTGTAGGTTCAGAATAAGGAAGAATTCCATTTTGTTGGGCATAGGGTACCTGCAGAATCAAAGTGAAAGACTAAACTAGAAAGGTAGGTGGGACTCAGGTTGTGAGGTGCTTGAATGACAGTAAATGACACTCTACATCCTGCGCCATTTGATGCCAAATGATATTGCTGGGGACTGAAAAAATTATTGCTGTGCCATAAGACCTAATTGAAGTCACATCAGCTCATTTCAGACAATGGCAATGAAGTTGATTCGTTAGTAAAGTAGGAATATCACTCAAATTCATTAATTCATTCACTCAAATATTCAATAAATGCCAAATGCCTGCTGTGTGCCAGGTGAATAAGACATATGAAGTATAAGTAAAAAATTTATTTTATAATAAGAGAGTTGGCCAATAAAAATGGTTTAAAAATAGATCATTTGAGGTTTTGATGAACACTGAAAGACGTAAACAGGGTGGCATGAGAGAGTTCTTGGAGGAGGTCACTTCAGTCTGGGGCACCAGGGAAGGCCTCTCTGCAGAGGTGGCACCTGAGCCAAGCCCTGGAGGATGGGAATGTGCCAGCATCAAAGAACCATGACTTGGTCACTGCAGGTAGTATTAAAACAAGCACATGTACAGGCCCAGCATCAAGAAGAAAGGTGACGTTTTCCAAGCACATACAAGAGCCTAGTGTGGCTGCAGTTGGGTGAGACAGAGCTGTGTGGTCTGAAAGGAGAAGGTGAGGTAGGAAAGGGCTAGACCAGGTGAGACCTTTTAGGTCACCTTACAGAGTCTGGGTTTTATTTTGAGACTAGGGGGACTCCTTGCCATGGAAGGAGTTTAAAGATTCAATTTATCGTGTTAAAATAAATTCTTATTGGAATTCTGTTGAGAGACAATGTGGCTTTATTAGAGTGGAGAAGTTGCCAACGATGAGAAGAGAACAGGCTCCTGACATATTTTGGAGGTAATAGACTGGATTTTAGGGGAGAGGTAAAGTAGGGAATTAAGATAACTCCCAAGTTTTGGCCTTGAGCAAATGTGTGGTTTGTGGGCACCAATTATCGAGACTGAGAAACCTGGAAAAGAAACAGATTTGGAGATGTAGGGGAGGAAAGACATTCCCTCTACCCTCCAAGGTTCAACAGCTGCGTCTATGAAATAAACTGACAACAGGCAGATTAACAGGGGAATGGTGTACAAATTTGTTAATTTTTAATATTACGTGCACAGATACCACAGGAAAGAGAATGTGAGTGCTCAAAGAGACGGTGAGATTTGAAAGCTATACCATCTTAATAGCGGAAGGGGAATAGGGATGTAGGCCTCCTAGAGGAAAGGAAATGATTTTTAGGAAAGATGAATGAGCCCTTGGAAGAACAGATGGGAGGTATGACAGTTTGTGACAAAGTTTGCCTGTGGTAAGAGTCAATCTTCCCTGGTTGATGAAACTCCCAGGGAGGGGATTGATGACAATTGAGTGCCTTTTGGAGGATCTCTCTTTAGGCAAATATGGGGAATTCAGAGAAAACCTCTCCCTACATTTGCAGTTTTTCAAGTTCTTCAGCTCAAAATAATCAATATACCAAAACAGCATTTTTTGGGCTGTCATGTCCTGAACTCCTTCTGGGAGAAAAATCATAAGCTTCATTTTGAGCATATTAAGTGTGAAATGGTTATAAGATACTCAGGTGTAGATACCAAGAAGGAATTTATATATGCAAGCGTGGCTCTTCTTAGAGACAATGTGAGATGGAGATAGAAACTAGGGAGGCATCTGCACGTAGATGGTATTTGGAACCATGGGACTGGCTGGGATCACATATGTCATGCCAGCAACAAACAATCAACAAACAACTTGTTGATGGACTGAAGCTTTCAGTACTTTGCTGGTGGTTAGGATACCACCTAAGCATTGTTCACTTAGTTTAGTTCTTGGAAGACACTTACACGCTGAAAGGTTCACCGTGTGCAATTCTTGTATTTGACTTGTCTAGCATGCACGTTCATATAATATATGATTTCATCTCGTGGAGTTTTACACTATGTCATCACAGGGGCTCTTTACATGCTGGAAATTGGCTACTCTGGACATCAGACAATTTCTTCAGATTTGGTGTATGATTCTGTACAAGGGAAGGAGTCAGAATTATCCGATGGGATTTTAGGGTTTTTTCCCCCAACTACAGAATATAGCCATTTCCTTTCTGATACTACAATTCTAGGGTATTTTGTTTGTTCCTCCTTCTACAGTTCTTCAACACAGTATATCAGTATCAATATAGGTCATTTCTTCTTATTCATGGGAAATAACTGATATTTATTCTGTCTTGCTACATGGGCATAAGCTTCTTTCCTTCCCCTCGCTCTGAAAAGATGACTCATGTAGAGGGAAGAATGAGGCATTCTATTGATTCAGTTTTCTAATGAGAGAAACATATCAATTTGGCTGCTGATGTGACGTGCATTCTGTACACCATAAACTAGAAGCTGATGATTGCGAGTGACAGCCTAGCAAAGAGAGGTCCTTTACCTAAAATGTTTGCAAGAATGTCTGATCTTTGCATTGATGTTTGAGAAACTAGGGGATAGTAGGAATGACTTTTTTTTTTTTAAGTGAGGAAGATTGGCCCTGAGCTAACACCTGTTGCCAATCTTCCTCTTTTTGCTTGAGGAGGATTCACCCTGAGCTAACATCCATGCCAATCTTCCTCTATTTTGTATGTGGGACACTGCCACAGCTTGGCTTGATGAGCGGTGCATAGGTCTGTGCCCGGGATCCAACCCCACCAACCCCTGGCCGCCGAAGTGGAACACGCAAACTTAACCACTATGCACCATGCAGAGGCCCCAGGAATAATTTTTTTGAGAAACTTGGGAATAGTAGGAATGATTTTTTAGCTTCCCTTTGTGATTATGACTTTTTGCTGTCACCAAAAAAGAAAAATATTGATTGGGTTGTCTCAAAGCAGTGTAGACTGAGACCTCATTTTATAGAAAGTCAGTGATTGACAAACTACCTTTATTAGATGTTTATGCACCATAAACGGCAATGGGTGATTGTAACGTCACCCCACAGATCTTAGCCTAAATGATATAAAATGGAACCTTGGGGTCGGCCGGGTGGTGCAGCAGTTAAGTGTATGTGCTCCGTTGTGGCGGCCTGGGTTTTGCAGGTTCGGATCCCCGGCACGCACTGACGCACTGCTTGTCAAGCCATGCTGTGATGGTGTCCCATATAAAGTAGAGGAAGATGGGTACAGATGTTAGCCCAGGGCCAATCTTCCACAGCAAAAAAGAGGAGGATTGGCATCAGATGTTAGCTCAGGGCTGATCTTCCTCACACAAAATATGATGATAATAATAAAATAAAATGGAGCCTTGATTGCCTCACTCTTCCTACTCCAGGATATAGGGTACAGTGATGGCTGTGATACGAACTCCTGTTTCAGGAAGAAGAGTTTTGGACAGAAGCTTTTGGATCAACAGAATCAAGCCACCTACATAGGATTATTAATCAGGCACTAATTTGAAGTCAGGTTATCTCTAACTTTAAACTGAGTTCAGCTACCCAGTTAGTGACCCTACACAGGTCACTGAATGATTTTCAAACTTATTATGCATACGAATCACTTGAGGAGGATGTTAAAATGCATATCCCTCACTCCTACCCCTAGAGATTCTGAATCAGAAGGTTTGGGATGGAGTCAAAGAGCTTGCAAATTTCACTGGCATCCCAAATAATTCTAACATAGGTTGATTCAAGAGACACACTGAGAAATTCTATTTTTTTTTTCTTTACATCAGAGGGCTATTGTGAGAGCAGAGCAGATAGAACATCTGAGCATATTTTGAGTGCTTTTAAAGGAAACAAGAATGCCAATAAATACAAGGTTAGTGTGCAGCCCAGTTCTCTGCCCCAGGCACTACGGAGAGTGAAAACCTCTCCTCTGTGTGTCAGAAGGAAGCCCAGAATCTTCTCTCTGTATCCAGTAGTCTGCAAAGGGATTTCCTAAGCAACTCTTCTTTATCTGGGGCTCCAACCCACTAGAAGCAGGAGTGGTCTGATTATGAACAAGTTGCATGAGATGAAAGCATTGTTCTCAGCCGCGATGGAGGATGTCTTGATGCAAGAGAGCTGCAGGCTCGCCGGGCTCTGAAGGGGGTCTGGTGAGAAGTGGACTCACAGGAAGCTTGCAAGGCTCTGGGGGGAAGGGAAGCAGGTTCTCTGCAAAGCACTGAGGTCAGACATCCTGTTCTCGTTGTAAGCATTAGGTAATTAAACATTTCTAAGCCAAGAAGGAGAAAAAGCTCCAAGCCTGTTCATTTCACCCCTGCCCTAATGCCAATCGCTTTAAACGTGTTTTAATCGGCAAATATTTATAGAGTGCCTGTTATGTGCTGGGCCCCAGGCTGGGTGAGCAAGACACTGTTGCTCTCCTCTTAAGCAGTTTACACCCTCCTAAGGGATGTCAACAAGTGGTTGTCAATTGCAACGCAGTGTGAATGTGGAAAGGGCTAGAAAAAGAGTAAGCCACCCAACCTAACCCACAGTGGGGTGGCAGAGGGAGCAAGAAAGCCTCGCTAGCGGAGCTGACAGCCAATGGAAGACATAAAGTAGGAATAGAAATTAGCCAGGCTTTTTAGGCACATAGACCAAGTTTCATTTAGGGTTCAACTATTCCTTTAGTCAAATTACTCATCTTCCCTGGGCTGTCTTTAGACGACGTTGACAGGCTTTGTCAATAAGATCTTTGAAAGCACTACACAATACCTGGCCATGGTAGATTAATAATAATGATGATTCTATTTAATCAGACTTCACTGGGCCAGATTCTGTAATAACGTCCAATATATTATCTCATTTTACCTTTGCCACAATGGTAAGGTATAAGGCAACTTAACGTCATTTTACAGTGGAGGAGATTGAGGCTCAGGAATTTTAACAACTTACCCCAGTCACACACCTGTGTGACCTCAGAGTTTGTGTTCTTAACCACAGGGATAGAGTGCTCTTGGAAAGTAGCCTGGCACCAAGGAGGGGCTCAATGAATATTTACTTAGAATATACAGCTTTCAGTATGTAATAAATGTCAACGAACCAAAAAAATCATTATTACACAATAATGAATGTTTTTAGGAGAATAAAACAGCTCATTCAAAACAATCCCTTACAAATATACATAGCACTTTCCTGCTTTTAACATATATGGGTCATTTATTTCTCATAACCCCGATGGGAGATAACTAGAGTAGGTTTTATAATCCCACATTACAGATGTAAAAGAGATAGTATAGATATTACAGATAGTAGGTAGGCTATTCCTCATAGAAATGAGGAGATTAAGACAGATAGAAATAAATTTTAAATTGCCCAAGGTCGCAGAGAGACCAGAAAGCAAACTTTGGAATCCTACACCAGCGATTTTTCTACTGCTCATCTTCCACATATGGATTGATGGCTTTGGAGGGGGAAGAACTACAAATTTAAAACTATGGTCGACTGTCTTGAAAATGCAGGGCACTGGTCACAAGGCAGCTCAAGGGAAATCTATCACTCGAGATGCTTTCAGTTGCAACAGATAATTCATCTCAAAATTCTGGAACAGTAGAAGAAGTACTCTCCCTTCCTTAGTTCCGCAAATATCTGCTAAGTGTCTACTGTGTGCTAGGCATTCTAGGCATTGGAGATTCAGCAGTGGAGGAGTAGACAATAGATAAAAATAAATTAGTAGAATATAAAATATAAGGTTGTAAATGCCATAGAGGAAAATAAAGCCATAGGGGGTGCCGGGGTGTGGATATTCTCTTTTAAATAGGATGATCAAGACTTCATGAAAAAATGACATTTGAGCAATGAGACAAAGAAGGCAAGAGATCAAGTCATGTGGATATCTGGGGAGGAGAGTTCCAGATAGAGGTAACAGCCAGTGCAAATGCCCTGAGGGAAGAGATTATCTGGTATATTTAAGGTCTAGCCACAAGGCCAGTGGGGCTGAGGTTGATGAGCAAAGGGGGAAGTTGTGCAAGATGGACACAGAGAAATGCCGGCTGGTAGATGCAAGCAGGGGCCTTACAGACCATTATAAAGACCTAGACTTCTGTCTGAATGAGGTAGAGATCCACTGGTGGTAAAATTCTCTTTTTAGCAGCAGGTCAATAATAAGTGGTAAGGGGCCAAGGTCAGAAGCAAAGAGCCCAGTTAAGCGGTTATTGCAATAATGCAGTTTTTCACATAATAACTCCTAAGGCAGGGATCCCCCCAGAGCTGATGAATTCCCTGGCTGAGAACAGTGTGGAAGACTCAGATTCTCTCCTTCTTCCTGTCTTGCTATCCTTGGAATGTCAGCTTTGTCCCAAAACAACCGCAGCCATTCTGGGTGTTACACTCAGAGACGACAATATCCAGTGAAAGGATATTGGGCTTTTAAAAAAAAAATGCCAGGAATCTTTTTCCCTCAGAGGTCCCCAGCCAATTTCTTTAGATGTCCCTTTGGCCTCAGTCTGAGTCATATGCCCACTTCTAAACCAACCTTGACAAGGAGAACGGGATTAGCCTAGCTGGTTTACGCAAATTAGGCTTGCATCTGAGCTTGGCCTAGGATGGTCAGCTCTGAGTGGAGGATACCACAATAAACTCTGGACTCTGCAGCAAGGAATGGGCTGCAATTCCAGGTAGTCCAACAACAGTCAACTACAGGAAGAAGAGGCAGATGCGGCTCAACCAATTCTATAGCTACCTCTGGGCTAAGGGTAGAGGTTCAGTGCCTTGTTCTTTGTGGAACATTTGGCTCAGGCAAATCTGAATGCCACACTTCCCTAGTCTGCCTTGAAGCTGGCGTCTGGGATGTGGCAGAAGATTACTTACTTTTTGTTTTCTTTTTATGTTACTAATTAAGCAGGCTCAGCAGCACGCCACTTACTGCCTATGTTGTTTGTTAATGGAATTTAAAAACTGAGAATAAATAATTAAGCACGTGGGTACTGCGGGGTGGTTCTCAGTTTTGTGCTCTAGGTTTCAAGTGTTATGCCTTTTTCTTCACCATGTTTGTTTTTAATTTATTAGGTGGAGCTTTTTTTTTTTCCTTAAAAAAAGGAGAATGTAGCTACCTTTATAATAATATGGTTAGGGGTAAGAATATTGAATTTCATTCATCCATTTATTCAGTAAAGATGCACTGGGCACTAGGTGTTGGAAACAACAGCGTTCGAAACAGCCGAGGTCTCTGGTGTGTGGAGTTCACATTCTAGTGGCTGAGATGGACAATAGAAAAAGCAAACTTACAAAGACACGAGATAATGTCAGCTGCTGACATATGCTATAGAGAATATAAAATGTAGTAATGTGGTAGTGGCTGAATGAGGGGAGGGGATGGGGGATACAGGCGTACATCATTTTATTGTGCTTCACTTTATTGCACTTCAAGATATTGCATTTTTTTACAAATTCAAGGTTTGTGGCATCCCGTGTCGAGCAAGTCTATTGGTGCCATTTTTCCAACAGCATTTGCTCACTTAGTGTCTCTGTCACATTTTGGTAATTCTCACAATATTTCAAACTTTTTCATTATTATTATATTTGTTATGGTGATCTGTGAGCAGTGATCTTTGATGTTACTATTGTAATTGTTTGGGGGTACCATGAACCATACCCATGTAAGACAGTGAACTTAATTGATAAATGTTGTGTGTATTCTGACTGCCCCACCGACCAGCCATTCCCGGTCTCCCTCCCTTTCCTCAGGCCTGCCTGTTCCCTGAGACACAGCAATATTGAAATTAGGCCAATTAATAACCCTACAATGGCATCTAAGTGTTCATGTGAAGGAAGAGGTGCACATCTTTCACTTTAAATCAAAA
The DNA here is from genome assembly GCF_057802395.1 of Ceratotherium simum simum. Taxonomy (NCBI): domain Eukaryota; kingdom Metazoa; phylum Chordata; class Mammalia; order Perissodactyla; family Rhinocerotidae; genus Ceratotherium; species Ceratotherium simum. The sequence continues at coordinate 29,979,376 of NC_141903.1, forward strand.
GCTAGAAATGGTCAAGCTTTGTGAGGAAGGCATGTCAAGAGCTGAGATGGTCCGAAAGCTAGGCCTCTTGTGCCAGTTAGCCAAGCTGTGAATGCAAAGGAAAAGTTCTTGAAGGAAATTAAAAGTGCATTCCAGTGAACACATGACTGATAAGAAAGTGAAATAGCCTTATTGCTGATATAGAGACAGTTTTACTGGTCTGGATAGAAGACCAAACCAGCCACAACATTCCCTTAAGCCAAAGCCTAATCCAGAACAAGGCCCCGACTCTTCAACTCTGTGAAGGCTGAGAGAGGTGAGGAAGCTGCAGAAGAAAAATTTGAAGGTAGCAGATGTTGGGTGATGAGGTTTAAGGAAAGAAGCCGTCTCCATAACATAAAAATACAAGGTGAAGCAGCAAGTGCTGATGTAGAAGCTGCAGCAAGTTGTCCAGAAGAGCTAGCTAAGATAACTAATGAAGGTGGCTACACTAAACAACAGATTTTCAGTGTACACAAAACAGCCTTATATTGGAAGAAGATGCCATCTAAGACTTTCATAGCTAGAAAGAAGTCAATGCCTGGCTTCAAAGCTTCAAACGACAGGCTGACTCATGTTAGGGCTAATGCAGCTGGTGACTTTAAGTCGAAGCCAATGCTCATTTACCATTCTGGAAATCCTAGGGCCCTTAAGAATTATGCTAAATCTACTCTACCTGTGATCTACAAATGGAACAACAAAGCCTGGATGACAACGCATCTGTTTACAACATGGTTTACTGAATATTTTAAGCCCACTATTGAGATCTACTGCTCAGAATAAAAGATTCCTGTCAAAATATTACTGCTCATTGACAATGCACCTGGTGACCCAAGAGCTCGGATGGAGATGCACAATGAGATTAATGTTTTCCTGCCTGCAACACAACATCCATCCTGCAGCCCGGGGATCAAGGAGTAACTATAACTCAAAAGACATTATTTAAGAAGTACATTTTGTAAGGTTATGGCTGCCGTATACAGTGATTCCTCTGATGGATCTGGGCAAAGTAAATTGAAAACCTTCTGAAAAGGATTCACCCTTCTAGATGCCATGAAGCACATTCATGATTCATGGGAGGAGGTAAAAATATCAACCTCAGCAGGAATTTGAAAGAATTTGATTCCAACCCTCATGGATGACTTTGAGGGGTTCAAGACTTCAGTGGAGGAAGTAACTGCAGATGTGGTGGAAACAGCAAGAGAACTAGAATTAGAAGTGGAGCCTGAAGATGTGACTGAATTGCTACCATCTCATGATAAAATTTAGTGGATGAGGAGTTGTGCTTATGCATGAACAGAGAAAGTGGTTTCTTGAGATGGAATCTATTCCTGGTGAAGATGCTGTGAAGATTGTTGAAATGACAACAGAGGATTTAGAATATTACAGAAACTTAGTTGATAAAGCAGCGGCAGGGTTGGAGAGGGTTGCCTCCAATTTTGAAACAAGTACTAGTGTGGGTAAAATGCTATCAAACAGCATCACATGCTACAGAGAAATCATTCATGAAAGGAAGAATCAACCGATGCAGCAAATTTCATTGTGATCTTATTTTAAGAAATTGCTACAGCCACGCAACCTTCAGCCACCACCACCCTGATCATCAGCAGCCATCAACATCGAGGCAAGACCCTCCAAGTAAAAAGATTACAACTCATTGAAGGCTCAGATAATGGTTAGCATTTTTTAGCAATAAAGTATTTTTTAATTAAGTTATGTACTTGTTTTTTTTAGACATAATGCTATTGCATACTTAATAGATTACAGTATAGTGTAAATATAACTTTTATATGCAATGGGAACCTAAAAAATTCATATGACTTGCTTTATTGCAATATTTAACTTATTCTGGCAGTCTGGAACTGAGCCTGCGGTATATCTAAAGTATGCCTGTACTACTTTAGCCAGTTGTTTGTGAAAGCTTCTCTAAAGAGGTGCCATGTGAGTTGAGATCCAAATAATGAGTAGAAGCCACTTCAAAAGACTTGTTGGAATAGTGTTGAGACACGGAACAGTAAGTGCAAAGGCCCTGATGCAGAAGCAATCTTGGCATGACCAGAAGGAAGGCCAGGATGACTGGAGTGGTGAGTGGGGGAAGGAGTCTATGGTGAGGTTGCAGAGGGAAGTAGAGGTAGGTTCAGGTGTGGCCCTGCAAACCATGGTAAGTAATCTGTGTTTTATTCTGGGTACAATGAGAAGCCATTAGAGGATTTTAAGCATGGGAGTACCCTGATGTTTTAGAACTAATGGTAGAACGGAGGACTGGTAATCTGACACTTAAAGAGAAGCCTAGGGCATTACATCTCAATGGAGAACTTCAGTAACATAGCCTTCCTTGGAGCTGTACTGTGAAAAGTAAATCTCACCTTTAAACTCAGATGTTTTTGTTGTTTGTTTTGTTTTTGCTTCCAACCTAGAGGTCTTCATATGTCACCTCTCATAGTAAAATATTGCCTGTGGTCTGAAGCTCACTGTAGTATCTTTGCCCAGGACCACAATAGGAACTTGTTAAATTTTAGTTTTAGTCAGTGTCCAAAAATCAATTTTCAAGGCCTTGTTGAGATCACTTAAATTTGGGAGCCCAGAGAAATGACAGTGTCCTTTCAGTTTGTAGTTTGAGGAATGTGGGATCTCTCTTTTTTTTTATTTTACTCTTTACTACGTATGGTATTTTCATAATTTTGTCAGCTGTTTTTTAAGAATCGTTATTACCTATTGTTTCAGGACTGATTCTTCTGATTACAATTTAAAGCAGTGTTTCCCCAAATTATGGCACAGGTCGTTTCTCAGTGTGTGCTTCTCCCTCTGCACTATTCATCAAGTATAACAGGCAATTTCAATGCTGACAGGTCTAGACAAACAATATTTAAGCCGTAATGATTTCCAGATATTAAGTACCTATTTTCCAAGGAAAACTGATGGTAATTTTCTACAACTCACTATTCACACATGCTTCAGAATTTACATTTTTGCCCTTTATTAGTCTATGATTCACGTAAAGTGCAGCTCCTCTCAGTACCTGACAGAGAATGTTTTAGTAAGTAATTTACAGCTTGCTGAAGGTAAGCTGTCTTGAAAAATTATTTAACAGCAACTTAAACCAATTCATGAGACTAAAACTGAAAGAATAATTCACAAACTTTATTCAAGAAAAGTTAAAAAACAAAGTATTACTTTTTAAATGCTTGCAGTTCTTTTCACATAAAATGATACTTTTGGTGACCCTGATAGAAACGTGAGGGCGGTGGGAAGAACTAACTTACCACAGTTAAGAGCGTGAACTCTGAACGGACTGTCTGAGTTTGAGTCCCTGCAACACCTTCTGGGTCACTTTGAACAGGTGACATAATCTTATTTTCATTTAACTTTACTTTCCTCCTCTGTAAAATGGGGAAAATAATAGCTTCTCCTTCATAGGCTTGTTGAGAGCATTAAATCAAATAATCCACATAAAGCAAGGAATCTGATACAGAGTAAATGCTAATTAAATGTTAGCTATTATGCTGATGAAAGCACAGATTGCAGGAAAATAAAATTAACCTGTCATCCTACCAGCCAGATATTTATTTATTTATTTATTTATTTTTGGTGAGGAAGATTAGCCCTGAGCTAACAGCTGTTGCCAATCCTCCTCTTTTTGCTGAGGAAGATTGAGCCTGGGCTAACATCCGTACCTATCTTCCTCTTCTTGATATGTGGGACGCTGCCACAGCATGGCTTGACAAGCGGTGCATCAGCGCGCACCCGGGATCTGAACCTGCGAACCCCGGGCCACTGAAGCGAAGCAGGCAAAATTAACCACTACACCACCAAGCTGGCCCCCGATTTATTTATTTTAATGTTTAATATTTGATAAGTTTGATAAACTTGCTTCAAAATGAGTTTAAAATGTCCATCAGACCCACGTGTTTACTAAAAGGATTACTTATACCTGGGTGCAGAGACAAGCCTCATCTTTGGGAATAACAATAAACATCTACAGAAGATTCTAGGCTCAGGTTCTACCAAGATAACATCAAAGCAATTGACAGAAAATTACAGAAAGCTAATTGCCTCTATGTCATCAACAAACACGAACAATAAATTAACACTCCTTACTCCACGTAACGAGTTTGTCCACAATGATGTTAATGAGCAAATACGTAACTGTGGGATAGGAACATTTAGATTCATAGCATGTTGAAGGAAACTGGAAGATCATTTTTAATCTCCACATTTTATAGCTGGAGGGACTGGGGTTCAGAACAGAAAAGGGACACGAGCAAAGCTACAAGTTTATTCCTCCACTTCATGTCATTACCACTGAATGTCTCTACCGCTCAGCTTTCCCTGTGACATGATGGGTTAGATTAGCTCTTCGATATCCTTTCGAGTTAAAAAATACCATGAACCTATGGTCCCTGACCTCTGGCTGCCAAATATCTGTTACATAGATTTTTCTACTCCATTTCATCAACCATTTGTTTTCTTTCACCTAGGCACTGAAATACTTGCTTCTTGCCTACAAATAAGTGCACAAAGATGGGAGGAAGGAAGGCAGCAGCCCCTCCAAGGGCCTCTGGGGGCTTTTGTCAATGCTCAGGTTAATCACATCAGCAGTGCAGCTCAGAGCTCTGCATTTGGCTCCAGATGATGTCTGGCTTCCTTGGCCTTCTCTGAAGCATTCCACATAAACCACTGACATGTCCCGACTTCTCATGGGTGGGGGAGACTTGGCAATGGAAAAAAATCGTGACTAGAAATGGCTTTCCAGAAGTCCAATAAAGACCTTAGGACAAGGGCCGTGTCCATTCTGTTTGCCTGATACGGTGCCTTGCACTTATTGAAAATTAGATACACTTGGCATTGGATAAAAATTGTAGCCAGCACCAGACATGCACAACATTCCAGGCATAAGGCTCTTGGTCTGTCAGGTGCTTTCTAAGATCTCACTTCTTAGTAGAGGCAGCGTGACACAGTGGTGATGAGCACAGGCTCCAGAAATGTGCACCCAGGTTTGCATCCAAGCTATGAACTCTGAGTGTGACATTTAATCTATCTGTGCCTCAGTTTCCTCATCTATAACATGAGGACAATAATTGAAGCTACTTCAAGAGCCCTTGTGAGGATGAAATTAGCTAATATTTATAAAGTATTTACAACACAATATGGAATATAGTTAGCATTCAATAGATGCTTGGTCTCTCATTATTAGCATTAGGACTAATTTAATCGTACTACCAACTCTGTGAAGGAGGTATTCTAATACCCGGATTTTGGCTGAAGAAATTGAGATTCAAAGATCTTAAATGATTCAATGATTCCTCCAAAGCTATTGTTAGTAACCGGGAGACCTATGATTTAAATCTAGAAGGCAAACACTCAAGTGAATTAATGATGGTTATATGTGGTGGTTCAGAGAGCAGGCTGTGGAGTCAGGAAGCTGGGTTTGAATCTCGGCTCTGTCATTACCAGTTGTGTGCCTTTGAGCAGGTTATTCTGAGCCTTGATGTACTAAGAATAATAGGTCCAATACCATAGGGATGTGGCAAGACTTAAATGTGATAATGCTTGTTAGTCGTTAGTTGAGAGACCTGCACCTTCACTTGTTGTTACTAGTAGCAATGGCCTTAGTCAACTCCAATTACTTCCTCCAAAAGCCCACCCAAACACCTTAGAGTCATCCCTGATTCTGCCTTCCTAACTTCCCTCAACACACAGGCTCATCTATTCTAAGTCCTATGTCATTCTTCCCCCCTGAATCTCTCAAACACCTTGAATCCCTTGTCCTCTCTTCAACACCATTGCCACTAACCTGGTTTAGATGCCATCTTCTCTTCTGTGGATGCTGAAGCAGCCTCCTTGGTTTTCTCCATCATCTTTCTTGTCTTGACCACCTGCGGTCTGTTCTTCACACTGTACCCACAGTAGTGTTTCTAGTCTGCACACATGTCACTTGCCTCCCTAAAAACTTCGATGGGCTTCGTTGTTCCTAGTATACTCCTAGCCTCACTCACTGTTTTCCTTCGTGTGCTCTGTGCTCCATATTCCCTGTCATACCACATTCCCTCACCTCCAGCACTTCACATATGCTCTCCCCTTTGCCAGAAATATTGTTCACCCTCTCTTTCCCCAGCAACCCCCTACTCATCATTCAGGTCTCAGCTTTGGTTTCACTTTCCCTGTAAGCCTTCCCTAACCCTGAACTCTAAGCTTGGTGGCCCTTCCAGGAGGTCCTGGATATTATCTGTCATAGCACTTGCCAAATGCACTATAATTTTCTTACCCTTTCTTACTCTTATGTCTCCTCTACTAGACCATAATCTGCATGAAGGCAGGGCCATATCTAATGTGTCCATTACAACTACTTGCTTACTATTACTACAAGTTATATAAGCATCCCTGGTGCCCAACACAGTATCTGGCACATGTGGTACTAAACAAATATTTATTGAATAAATGTATGCGTGAATGAATGAACACCAGCTTTCCAACCAGCAAAGACCAATAAGACAGGAGACTCAAAGAAAATTCATTCTATGGCTGTTATTAAAAGACAAGAAATAACAAGAGTTGGAGAGGATGTGGATAAAAGGCAATCCTTGTACACTGTTGATGGGCATGTAAACTGGTGCAGCCACTATGGAAAACAGTATAGAGATTCCTCAAAAAATTAAAAATAGAACTACCATATGATCCAGCTATTCCACTTATGGGTATTTATCCAAAGAACATGAAAACACTAATTCAAAAAGATCTGTTGCCTCCTATGCTCATTGTAGCATTAATCACAGTAGTCAAGACTTGGAAACAACCTACATGCCGTTGGTGGATGAATGGATAAAGAAGATGTAGTATATACATACAATGGAATACTATTCAGCCATAAAAAAGATGAAATCTTGCCATTTGTGACAACATGGATGAACCTTGAGGGTATTATGCTAAGCCAAAAAAGTCAGATGGAGAAAGACAAATACCATATGATTTCACTCATATGTGGAAGATAAAAATGAATAAATAAAAAACCAACACATAGATACAAAGAACAGATTGGTGGTTACCAGAGGAGAAAAGGGGTAGGGGGAGGGTGAAAGGCATAAAGAGACACATCTGTATGGTGATGGATAAAAGCTAGACTTTTGGTGGTGAACATGATGGAGTCTATATAGAAGTGGAAATATAATGATATACACATGAAATTTATATATTATAAACCAAAGTAACCTCAAATAAATAAGTAAATAAAATTCAATCTAGTGGCAAGAGTGACATTTCTTACTGCTTAGTTCTGCTCCCATCAGTAAACTTGGTTGATGGGATTCCTTCAAATTTAAATTATTTATTGCAGAATAGAGCTGCCATTTTTTTCTTTTCTTTTTTTTTTTTTTTTTGTTTATTGCAGTAACATTGGTTTATAACATTGCAAAAATTTCAGGTGTACATCATTATACTTCTATTTCTGCATAGATTACATCATGTTCACCACCAAAATACTAATTACAACCCATCACCACACACATGTACCGACTTATCCCTTTCACCCTCCTCCCTCCCCCCTTCCCCTCTGGTAACCACCAATCCAATCTCTGTCCCTATGTGTTTGTTTATTGTTGTTATTATCTACTACTTAATGAAGGAAATCATATGGTATTTGACCTTCTCCCTCTGACTTATTTCACTTTGCATTATACCCTCAATGTCCATCCATGTTGTCACAAATGGCTGGATTTCATCGTTTCTTATGGCTGAGTAGTATTCCATTGTGTATATATACCACAGCTTCTTTATCCATTCGTCCCTTGATGGGCACTGAGGTTGCTTCCAAGTCTTGGCTATGGTGAATAAGGCTGCAATGAACACAGGGGTGCATGTACCTTTGCAAATTGGTGTTTTCAAGTTCTTTGGATAAATACCCAACAGTGGAATAGCTGGATCATATGGTAGTTCTATCGTTGATTTTTTGAGGAATCTCCATACTGTTTTCCATAGTGGCTGCACCAGTTTGCACTCCCACCAGCAGTGTATGAGAGTTCCCTTCTCTCCACATCCTCTCCAACACATGTTGTTTCCTGTCTTGTTAATTATAGCCATTCTGACGGGCATGAGGTGATATCTCATTGTAGTTTTGATTTGCATTTCCCTGATAGTTAGTGATTTTGAACATCTTTTCATGTGTCTGTTGGCCATCTGTATATCTTCTTCAGAGAAATGTCTGTTCAGGTCTTTTGCCCATTTTTTAATTGGGTTGTTAGTTTTTTTGTTGTTGAGATGCATGAGTTCTTTATATATTTTGGAGATTAAGCCCTTATCAGATGTATGGTTTGCAAATATCTTCTCCCAATTATTAGGTTGTCTTTTCATTTTGTTGATGGTTTCCTTTGCTGTGCAGAAGCTTTTTAGTTTGATGTAGTCCCATTTGTTTATTTTTTCTATTGTTTCTCTTGCCTGGTCAGACATGGTGTTTGAAAAGATGTTGCTAAGACCGATGTCGAAGAGCGTACTGCCTATGTTTTCTTCTAGAAGTTTCACAGTTTCAGGTCTTACATTCAAGTCTTTAATCCATTTGGAGTTAATTTTTGTGTATGGTGTAAGGTAAGGGTCTACTTTCATTTTTTTGCATGTGGCTATCCAGCTTTCCCAACACCATTTGTTGAAGAGACTTTCTTTTCCCCGTTGTATGTTCTCGGCTTAGAGCTGCCATTTTTCAATGTGCCAGTATTAATGGTTGCCTAAAGACCCAGGTTAGACCAAATAGCAACAACATTATATTTTTAAATTTTCAAAACACTTTTACAAATATTGTTTCATAGGATTTATACACCAGATCTGTGGGAGAGTGAGGTGAGGAAACTGAAACATGAAGAATTACAGTTAGAACTGAGTTCTCCTTCCTTCTAATCAATTTATTACTTGCTCACATTATGTTGCCTTATGTACAATTGACGCAGCCACTACCCCAGCCCTGGTCTCTGATGTTGAATTGTTGTAAAGCAGTGATTCCAATGTGTGTGTGTGTGGGGGGAATTCTGTCCCCCACGGGATATTCAGCAGTGTCTGGAGACATTTTTTATTGTCACGACTGTGTGTGCATTGGGGGGTACTACTGGCATCTACTGGGTAGAGGCCAGGGATGCTGCTTAACCTCCTACAATACATAGGACAGCCCGCCATCCTTCACCCCTCCCACCCCAGCCCCACTCTTACCAACAACAAAGAATTATCCAGCCCCAAATGTCAATAGTGCTGAAGTTAAGAAACGCTGCTGTAAAGTAAAGCTTATAGACTGAAACAACAGAGAGGAACAAAAGTGTGTAAATCTCTGCAGATGTAGAGGCACTTATTTAATTAAGTTTGAATTAAAAAATAAAATACTCTGCAGGCCAAACAGAACTCTTCTGCGGGCTGCGTGTGCGGTGTAGCACTCCCTGGGGAACATCTTCTCTGAATGAGCAAGTTCTGCTCCGTACCTTAAGAACAACAGGTAGAACATTTTCTCCCCAGCTGCCTCCTGAAAGATTTACCGTTATGGCCTCTCAGAATCAAAGGAAAAGTTGGGTTAAAAGTGTCCAGAGAAGGCATTAAACCTGATCACTCAAATGCCTTTTCCTGTATCTCTAAAGGGTGGCCTAACAGTCAGAAAACTAAGATCTTGCCACCTGGATTCCTGCGCTGGGTTGCCTTAAAATCTCCTAATGTTCTCATCTATCCAAAAGGAAATAGTACTGCCTAATATTGAGGAATAAGGCCAAAATAGATATCATAGTCAGAGATATCCTTAAAAAAATATTGTTATTATCTCAGCCTATTGATTCATTTTCAAATTGTTCATGGTTTAATTAAAACCCAGAGATGTGCAGGAGGAAAGCAGACGAGACAACTCCTTTCGAGGAATTGGAAATACATTCTGGATTTATTTTGGAGTGCTTTCTTCCTCCAAAGGCTTTGAGGCATTATACAGACTGGATAACTGGGCTGTTCTGTGTCCAGCTTGGACAAGGGAGGTTAAAGTCCACTATTTCCAAATGAGAGCTGTTTAGTGCACAGCCCAAACATAGAAGTTGGAACCTGCTTCATATATTTAAAATATGTTTTACAATTCCATTAATTTAGAGTAAACAAGGGAAAGAGTAAATTTGAGTGGTGAATAACTATATAGTAAAAATTTAAGGAAATGTAATATTATTATCTTCATGTTTACAAAGTGGCGTTAAGAGACAACTTACAAGGTGTTCTGTAGACTGAGTAACAAACAGAAGTACTCACTATTCCTCAAATAATCCTTGAGATTCCCTACCTTCAAACTATTGCTCTAATTATTACTTCCTACCAGAATGTTCTTCCCACTTACATTTCCACAGATTCAAATTCTCCCTGTCCTTCAAAACCTATCTCAAATGCCACCACCTCCAGGAAGTCTTCTTGGAATCTGACCCAATGTCCCGATTAAGTATGAGAGTTTCCTACTCTGCGCTTTATCTATTACTCCTTTATTGCCCTTCTGTAATTTGTAATATATTCATATTTTTCATTTATTTCTTTAATCTCACCTCCCTATTCACCTTTACATTTTGTGCCTTATACATTCCTCTACTCCCACAGTCCTTAGCACTGCATCTTGGAAATAGTAAACCTTCAATGCATGTTGACTCCCTGGAGGCATTGATGGGTAGGTGTGTAGATTTGGTTAGATTCTCCCGACATGATCATTCTAGTCATTAGCAAACACTTTCTCTCAAATAGGTCAGAAGTAAACTTGACCAGCCCTGATCAAATGCCCACAAGTTCCAAATAAGCAGACGCAGAAGTTTAGTCTAATTGTAGGTGCTCCGTCCTACTCTGGACTACAGGGGAGAGAAGGTCCAGGTCATGCAGCCCACGAAACAGCACAGCATCCAAGCAGCATGGGGGTAGGAGTGAGAAGTCTGCATGGGAATCTTAGCTCCTCCACTTGGCAAGTTTTTAAACATCTCTGTTAAAATTTCCTCATGTATAAACAGATAAAATAATAACATTGACTTTATTATAAGTATTTCAATAGGATTAAATGAGATCTTCTAGGTACAATGGTTAGCAGAGTGACTGGACCTAGTAAGATCTCAGATGTGGTGGTTGCTGTAATTACTATTGTTATCATCATCTATTAAAATCAAGTCATATTTCTATGGCTTAGAATTAAAAAATAAAATCTTGCCTACTTGCTCTGACATCTCTTTATAAATTAGGAGGAGGGATTTGCCTACATTTTGTAGGTTCTATGAGAGTTAGTATTTAAAATTCGGTGGAAAGTGTGCTTGGCTTTATTATGCTTTTCACTCTACGATTTTTTCAATAAGAGCCAAAATCTTCATTGTAACCGGCTAGGTTTTGTGTTTCTTCCTTTGCTGCATGGCAGCATCTGCTCTAAATTGAGCCTGTCCTCCGTCTTCAAAGTCCTCTTTAGTCTTATCTATAGCTGCTCACCTCTCACTTGCTTTAGTCACGTGCCAAGAGAGCTGGCTGAGCAACCGGTCCAGACTGCCAATCAAAAAGTGAATCAAGACCTCTCATATAAATCTGTGGGATGCAACGGTAAGACAACACAACCTGTGCCCTCACCAAACTTATAATAAAGCCGTGAAACACACATTAAATAAATTATTTTAAAATAATTAAATAGTTAATTAAATTAGTAGAGGAAATTGCTCTGAAGGTAAATTACAGGCTGCAGTGGGGTGGAGGAAAGGACCAAAATCACTTCTTGGTCAGCAACTTGTCCATTAGGGTTCAGCTGAAATATCACCTCCTCAGAGAAGCCTTCCCTGAGCATCCAAGCAAAGCAGTTACTCTCTACTACATCTCCGATTCTATTTTCTTCATTCTACCTTTTTTTTTAATTGAAGTATATTTGACATATAACATTATATTAATTTCAGGTGTACAACGTGATGATCCAATATTTGTATATATTGCAAAATGATCAGCACAATAAGTCTAGTTAAATCACCATGAATAGTTTTCTTATGCATTCACCATGCATTTTTTTTCTTATGATGAGAAATCTTAGGATCTCCCTTAGCTACTTTCAAATACGCAATACATAATTATTAACTATAGTCACCATGCTATACGTTACATCTCCATGACTTATTTATTTTATAACTGGAATTTTGTACCTTATGACTCCCTTCACCTATTTTGCCCACCCCCCACCCCTGCCTCTGGCAACCACCAATCTGTGCTCTGTATCTATGAGCTTGGGGGTTTTTGTTGGTTTGTTTGTTTAGGTTCCACATATAAGTAAGATCATGCGGTATGTATCTTTCCCTGTTTGACTTATTTCACTTAGCATAATGCCCTCAAGTTCCATCCATGTAGTCACAAATAGTAAGATTTCCCTCCTTTTTATGGCAGAATAATATCCATTGTGTGTATATATATATATGTATATATATACCTAATTTTCTTTATCCATTCATCCATTAATGGACACTTAGGTTGTTTCTATATCTTGGCTATTGTAAATAATGCTGCAATGAACATGGGAGTGCAGATATCTTTCAGGGTTAATGTTTTTATTTTCTTCGGATAAATACCCAGAAGTGGAATTGTTGAATCATTATTCTACTTTTCACCATCTGAAATAACCTTGTTGATGAAATATTTACTTGTTTATTTTCTACCTCCTCCTTCTAGAATATAAATTCAATAAACTAAACCTCAATATATTATTTACTGGTCTATCTCCAACATCTAGAAGCATGCCTAGTGTTTAATAGCTGCTAAAAATATTATATTGTATGAATGGATGAATGAACTAACCAAAAAGAAATTCCTTTTTATTCCAGATCAGAATGTGCCAAGCTGTGAATTTTACACACTGGCTGGAGAGTGTAGTGAGAGCAATGGAAATTATGTCAGAATTCTCGTTGTTCAGTTCAACTCAATTCAATCCAGCACATACTTATTGGACTCCTATTATGCACCAGGTAGGGAACCTCACACTCAGGATTCAGCAGAGAAAAGTTAAAGTTCTACCCTCCTGCCACTTAGAGTCTTGCAAGGGAGTTAGATACTTAGCAGTTATCTAAGTAATTGAATAGCACTTCCTTTGCGCCATGCAGAATTCTAAGAACTTTAGTGAATTACCTAATTTGATCCTCACCACAGCCCTATATGTTAGGAATGATAATTACACCAAAAAAGGGGCAGATGTTTTATCTATCTTGCTTACTATTGATGCCTTAGTACCATGTACAGTGCCTGGCATAAGTAGATGCTCAATAAAAATTTTCAATAATGAATGAGCATTTTGAAAGGCGAGGATGGTATTTGAGAATCTAGAGGAGGGAGATTTGACCCAGTCTAAGGCATTAAGAAACCTCTCCCTGAAGATGTGACATTTTATTTAAGACTTGGAGAATGAATAAGAATTTGCTTTGCTTTGACTTGAGAGTAAAAACTTGGGCAGGCTCATCCTGACTGATCTTAAATAAACTAATTTTTTTTTTCTGGGATTTAGTTTCCTTCTTAGGAAAATGAAAAACTGTAATGATGAAACTTCGCCCAAAGGATATTGTAAGAACATGTTAAAAGAGAATTATCAGGGTGAGTTTCCCATAAGAGTTGGGCTTCAGTGAGAGTAGGCACCACAGCCAGCACCTGTGGGAATAGACTGTTGGGAGCACCCAAGTCCATTGGTCCCAAGGCAAGGGCTCCAGCTGGGACTTTGCAGGACAGAAGTGATTGCTTCTGATCTCCCAGGAGGTCAGTCTAAAGAAAAGCTTGGAGCTGCCTGGTCCATAGTGCAGCACTCAAGAATCTCCCAATTAATTGCTTTTTTGCCATTTGATGTCAGAACCTGGCATGTGGAAGTTATCTGGGGAATTTCTCATCTCTGGTCTCTGGTCTAACAGACTCCAGGGCCCTTCTTGCATGGCACCTAAAATGGATCACCTTTTGCTTTTCCTCTTTCTAGGTTCCTGGTTTCCCTTTCAGAGACCTCTTTCTGCTCTTGCCTCTCCATCCAGACACCTCTGCCATTGTCTTAGAGCCTCCCCTCTCCTTATAAACACTCCATTCCTCCCCTGGTGGCCCTGTTCTTATCTGTGAGGGACATTAGGTATATCAGAGTCGAATTCCACTTATGGAGTTAATGACTGCTTACTGTTCATTTGCTATGCCTCCCAGTAAGGTAATTGCTTTTTAACAGGAACTTTTTGTAAATAACGCCTAATGTACAAGCAAGAAGCTCTAACATTGACATTCTGGGGCTCTATAATCCCAAAGAATCTTTCCAGAACCTCTTCCTGCTGTCATGGCCCACATGGCTAATACATAGTGTGTTGTACACTACAATACATAACAGTGGCTTAGTCCTTCTTTTTTCTGGAAAATGCACTCCTGTAGAGCAGGCATGGTACCTTATATCCTGCATCCCTATCACTCAGCCTAATGCCTGATGTATCATCAGAGTGGCAACAAATTGTGGATAAAAATGGTGAGGCCAATGATTTAGGACAAGGGTATTTGGAAAACTTTCTGTTACCCTGACCCTCCAAAGCATGAAATCAAATACCTTACTCCAAAGGTACTCAAGCTTTAAAGTAAGAATCGCTTGGCGTGTTAAATACGCAGGTTCCTTTTCTGTCCCCAGAGAGTCTGAATCCATAGGCTTGAGGGTTGTGAAATTTGCATTGCTCACAAGTTCACCAAGCGATTCTGGTGCAAGATACTGGGTCTCCCCAGGGGCTGTTTGTCTTTGGATAAGTTGTTATATCCTCTCAGCCTTCTGTAAAGTGGGGTTGTTCAGAGAATGGAAGAGAAAAGAGACATAAAAACACAGTGAAACTGTTCAAATGGTGCAGTGCAAACTACCTGCGTCAGAAACACCTATTCAAGGAAATTTCACATTTGTTCTTCCTGCCCCTTGCCCATTCTGCATATGGGTAGGAAGGGTACGTAGGCCTGGCACTGAACCAGTCATTTTAAATTGAGATTGGAGAAGACGTTTCCGGTTGAGGTCAAGAGGTACTGGCTGGTTTGGAGTGGCCTATCTGGAAATTGGTTGCTAGCCCCATTGCTTTCATTTTTAATGGAGGAGACAGTTTTTTTTATGTTTGGTTTTTTTTTTTTTTAATTTTTATTTGTTTGTTTAGTTCTTGGAGGATAATTGTGGCAGCATCATGAGTGAGTACTTTTTCACTCAGGAAATAGTTATTGAGTACCTACCACTGACTCAGAAGGTATTTACTAAATGCCTACTGTTTATCTAAGACCAAAATATGCAAAGTTGAAACATATCTGTTCACGAATTCCATGCTATCTTTGCTTGAATGATGTGTTCCAGCTTTACGATGGGCTCAAATTTGCTTCATTTGTGCCATAAAGCACCTCTACAACAAAGTATAAAACATCTTTCAGAAGCTTTCTCCCATATGTATTGATTCATCCATTTAGTCATTCATTTACTCACTCAACTAATAGTTATTGAGGACCTAGCTGGTGCCAGGCACTTGAAAGGCACTGGGGGTACAAAGATGAATTAGACATTGATATCTCCCTCAAGAAGTTTACAATTTCATTGTTTAGACAAGATAGGTAAATAAATACAATAAGAGACTGTGATTGTGATTAAGGGCTGATATCACTGTTATAAACAATAGCAATTAAACCTAGGAAGCACTTAACTGTGCTAAACCCTTCATATCGTCCCTTCTATTTGGCCCTCACGATATCGTGTGAGATTCTATTATTAATCTTATTAGATATGTAATGAGGCTTAGAAATGTTAAGTGAGTTGCCCAAGATCACACAGTAAGTCAACACCAAGGGCAGGCTTAGCCTTGGCTATCTAATTATAGCACAACCCTCCTAATCAAACTCATTCTTTCACTGCTTTTAGGTTGGTACGTGGCCATAGAAACCCAGAGAAGGCCAACAACAGAAGAGCAATATTGGTAGTGACAGTTTATCAGGTGTCTACAATGTGCCAGGTGCTTCATATGCTTATTGTCTCTCTTCAGTCAAGTATACACAAGGAAAATCTTGTTGTTGTTCCCATTCTATAGATGCAGAAAACTAAGGCTCATAGATGTTAAAATTTTGTCATTTCTACCCAACTGGTAAATCAATGCACTGGGATTCAAACTTGGACCAGATTGACCCCAGAGCCCACACTCCTTCCACTCTGACTCACTACTGATCAGAGGTTAGACGTGCAGTATCTCTCAGGAAGACACCTCTGGACATGCTCTTCTGTCGAGTTTGAGATTACCCACACAACCAAAGCAGACTATTTAGGCGTTGTTTAAACAGCACCTTACTTGGGATGGCCCAACCTTGCCAGGTCTCTGGGTCTAAGGAAGTGATATGATGATTGAAGGGCTGAATGTCCTGTCCCTGCCAGTAGTTTGTCATCATGTTGCAATGGTCCAGGAGTCAGAGAGCATATTGGCGAAAGAGTTGATTTACACTATCACAGCGTGGACTGACACTATAATTACTGTATAGCTCTAAGTCTTTGCTCTCCTGGGCAGACCAACACAATTCTCCAATGCTAAGTTAAGTATTTTTGTAAAGAGGAGAGCCCATAAAGGCTTAAAAATTATTCTATCAGATTTCCAGGCACACTTTTGTATTAAATCTTATTTTTAAAAATGCCACTCGGGAATATTGGTTTTCTTTTATAGACCATTTAAATCGTTTCCTTGTGCCTGCGAATGCAGTATAAAAGACATTCACCTCTTTCTCTTCATCATATACAATAGGGTCTTTGACAGAACGTATAAATCCCAAACTGATTCCTTGTGCTTGCCTTCCAGTGATAAGGTTTCCAAAGTCATTACCATTTCATGGGTCAAAACCAAACAGGTTCCCCAATTCAAATTACTTGTATTTGGTGATTGGTCATGTACTTTAATATTCTCATTCTCTCTCATTTGACATCTCAGTGAGAGTTTTGGTCAAGTTGTATAGTCCTTGGATCAACTTCCTTTTTCCATGTTTTCAGGTGCCATTAGGGTACACGGGTTGGTGAAGGGTCCTTTCCCTTGGGTTTACTCTCTCTTCTTGTGTTGTGGCTTTAAATTTGTACAGCAAATAACTCGGAACCAAGTTATTGCCTTGGTGTGAGTGCTGGCAGGAAAAAACAGCCATAGTGGAGCACAGAATCTGTCTGTGTTAGCCCTCTGTCACCGACTACTCAACCCAGCTTTTGGCTTCACCTAAATGATAAATGGTCCTATTGTTTGGGATTTCGTGTTAAAAAAAAATAGAACCAAATCTAGATTAAGCAAGGACAGAGACCCATTTCATTGCACTGTACTTTAATATTCCTGAGACCCATGGCATTAGGGGTGGCTCCTTTTAACAGCCATCTCTCTCCAGGGCGGAACACTATGCTGCTTTGTTTCATCTGATCTTTCAGCTAAATAAGAGATGGTCACTTATCCTCACTACTCCCATATCCTGCTGGATTTCTATTGCTAAAAGAGAAACTGACCACACGGGAAAAGGTAGAGGTTTCAGTCAGGGCATTTCAGCGTGTGTTTACAGGCAGGACTGACTTACTCAGCAAATCCTGCTCGGAGGAGCTGCAGCCAATGAAGAGGCTATATCCCGGCTTGCTTGGGGGCTTCTGAGTTTGAGCTGCATGCAGAAATGTAAGGCAGTGCTTCCTGGCGCTGATGGCAAAATGGGACCCATCTCCAGTTATTCCTCTGGCTTCCCAGCTTTGCAGATCTGGGAGAGAACCTACATAAACATATTGGTGATGTAGCCAGCTTTAAAGGCCGAGAGAATCCTTATGGATTCAGGAGACTGGTTTTTTATTTAGATTTTTATTTTTTATTTTTTTTGGAAGATGAAATGCTTCTCTCGTTACCTGCCTTACATCTTCAGACCTCCGAACACCATCCTGTCTTCCAGCTGCCACACGGAAGGTACAGACCAGAGAGGGAGAGTGTCTGGGCGGGTGGGAAAAAGTGGGCTGGTGTATGACTTCCCACAGGCTCTGCTGATACTGCTCTCTGTAGCTAGTAGATGACTGGCGTTCCTGGCAAAAGCTTGTATCTGACAGACTTAGATCAGCTTCTAAAATCAGTCTGTCTTGTACAAGGAAAGGGAAGTATTTTCTGAAGAGCATGAAAATGTTGCAAACGTGATCTCAAAGCTGATACAGCTGATTAGAAAAAAAATCAAAAATATTTTGCCAGTTTTTCTTGATCTACCTAACATGCAAACAAGTCATTGGAACTAATGTTAAGGGAAAAATTTTCAGTAGGTATTGCCACGTACATTTATCCAAGCTCTCTGTTTTGTCACTGTCTGTTTAATAACTTGGTGCATGCCCAAGAAGGCAATTAGCAAAATAGAATTAGCTTATTACGTGACTGTGGAGTGCTGATTTTTGGATTGGTTTGCTCGGAGTCTGGACTTGGATTGCAGAGCAGGAAGAACACAGCTGACTTGCAACACTTGCTGGAAATGTAGTTTGTAGGGGTCCTAAGTCAATGCCTTAAGGGGAGGGTGAGCTGAGCCTTGTACAGATAGTTCTCCAACAGTCCTTTTGGGGACCTCTTCTGTCGCCTTCTAACCTAGCATGATATGCATACACGTGTGTGTACTATCTTTGTGCACGTGTGTGTGCCTTGTAAACATTCTGGCAATTCACCTTCAACTAAGCACTGCAGGTTTCAACATTTCTAGAGTCAGTAGCTGGTTGTGCACCTTCTGTGTGTGATTTGCCTGTTTCTCTTGATCGGACACATTCTTGAAAAAGAGCAATTGCAAGAAAAGCAACTGGCTGGCTGCTTTTCAGCCTCAGGGGTTGTCCTACAAGCGGTTCTTGATTGAAGAGGGTTGAGGATGGTAATGAGCTGGGACTCCGCCTCAGGCCCAGCCACACTCTTCTGGAACTGAGCTGGTGGGCAGCCTGTTCTGAAAACCCACCCCTGTTTCTCATCCTCAGAGGAAGAGCCTGGGTATGGAGGCTGTGTATATAAAGTGAGAGAAGCATGTATGATGTTATAAGGTAGTTTTGAATCAGTACCCACAGGAAAGGGGAGTAGATGTTTGGGATCACTTTTGTATTGAGACTGAGGATGGTATTTTTCAAAGACATTGATACTTCACAGATTTTTTTCAATTGGATATTTCTTTTAAAAATTTATTCATGGCTAAAGAAGATGATCCATTGAGAAATCTTTCCCCCCTCATGGAGAGAAACTTAGTAAGTCCCTATATTCTGAGGAGAGATGAGGGGTAGCATGGATAAAAATCTCCAGGAGAACTTTCCAAATACAAAAGACCTAAATTCATATAGGAAGCTGCCTAGATGACGTGTCTATTTCTGATTGGTTCTCCTCCAGCTTAGACTTTGAGAACTCCAACACTTGGTCTATTCAGTTGCTGTTTTGTATATTAATCAAACTAAAGATCCTACCTCATATAGACAAAAACATCACAACAAGAACTTTCTTGAAGAGTTTTTTAATCAAATTTAACTGATTAATTCCATCAAAATGGAAATCCCATTTTGTTCATGTCAAAATAATCTCTGATTCACCAACTGTCATCAGATTTAGAGGTGGGAGGTGGAGAGACATGTCTTTAAATTTGTTGTAAATCTAGTAAAGACAATGAGTAGGGATAATAGCATCTGTCAAACATTAACACCATGGATGAGGCACTGGGGCATAGTGAAAAGGATAGGAGTTAAATATCAAGCAAGGGGGCCGGCCAAGTGGCATAGTTGTTAACTTTGAGCACTCTGCTTTGGCGGCGTGGGGTTTGCAGGTTTGGATCCTGGGCAAGGACCTACACACTGCTCCTCAAGCCATGCTGTGGCAGTGCCCCACATACAAAGTAGAGGAGAATTGGCACAGATGTTAGCTCAGGGCCAATCTTCCTCACCAAAATAAATAAATACATACATACGTACATATAAACACCAAGCAGGCAGGGTCAAGTCACTTAGTTGCTTTATGCCCAATTTTATCAATAAAGTGGAAATAAAAAGACCTACACGCAGGATGTTGAGAATTAAATGTGATAATTTAAGTTCTTCCTAAAGCTTGGTACATGATAGTTCCTGTCCATTTTAGAGTCCCATGCCCCATGCACTTTTTTAGACATTCGAGTTTTCTTTATTTCTTACACTATCTAAAGCAATGAGTGGTTTCTTCCAACACATCACTGTATCACCAGCAACTACTTACACTTATTTAGAGTTTGTGTGAGGAGAAAAATATGTCAGAATGAATCTGAGTTTGCATTTTTCTTTTTATATTGTTAGCAATCATGTCACCCTGTAGTCTATTCTGGAAAAGTTATGGTTGTGAACTTCATATTTTATTTAATTGAAAAAGTGGAGAATGAATAATTTGTGTATATCCCTGTGAAAGTCAAATAAATACAAAGGACCCAAACAATCCCCTTAAGAGTAATTCTAGAACAACTTTAAGAGCTTCAACAACTCCTGGGCTTCTTAGGGTATGAAACCATCTTACTTAAAAGACTTGGGTTGTCCTCCCAGCTTTGTCTTGACAGTTTCTCAGCACAGGAAGATCATGGGCTTTGAATCCTAGCTCTGCCACATACCAACTGGGTGATGTTGGATAGTTATTTAACCTCTCTGACCTTCAGTTTCCTCATTTGTAAAACATGGGTAATAATACTCCATGGGAGGGTTGCAAAGAAATACATTCAGAATGCCATACACAGGGTGATAATAATAATAGTAGTAGTAAATAATAAAAGTAATAATCAGCCTTCACTTGTACTTACTATGTCTAAGACATTAAGCACATTATATGTAGTAACATTTGTACACAGAGTAGATGAACAGTATGTGGTCCACAAATATTAGTGCTTTTTCCTTCCCTCTCACTCTCAGCCATCAAACCTGTCTCTTTATCCATCAGATATGGTGGAACCATTTGGTTCTCCATTGCAGTCAAAATAATTTTTTAAAATATGATCCTGTAACAACCACACCCCCTCAAACACAAACACACTCACATTTAAAACCTCTCAAGGGCTTCCCATGGTCTACCAGGCCCTGCATATTCTGACCCGTCCCTGACTCTCCTGCCTGACCACAAATGAGCTCCATCTTTCCTGGTCTCCAGCCACACAGGCCCTCTTTGCTTCCTCAGTATTCTCCCTCTGACCACAGACTTTTGGGATGCTTCTCTCTCCCCTTGGCTCCATTCCTTATTAATTCTAGATTTCAACTCTCGGCTCAAAGTGAGAAGCTGTCCGTGACCCTCAGCTGATCAGAGCTATTAAAGAACTGGGTTTCTTTACTTCAGAGCACCTATCCTAGTTTGTCATTGTGAATAGACTGATGTAACTGTTTTGTTAATATGTCTCCCTTCTAGACTGAAGGGAGCAGGACCCTTCGTGGGAGCAGGACCCACATGTAATTTCACTCTCTGTTGTACCCCCAACACTAGAACAATACCAACTATATAATAGGCACTCAATAAATTTTTATTGAATGAAAAGATGACAATTACCAAGGCTATTGTGCAGATAAAGTTTAAAAACGTATGTGGTAAACATTCTTCAAAGCATTAACTCCTACATGAATGCGAGTTTTTTTAAGCATTGCCGGTCGGGGAGCTTTCTGTGGCCATACTTGAGGGGACTGGTTTTATTACCATGCTCTTTTAACTTGAAATAAGAACACACAAACAGAAAAAAGACAACTAAATAATGCTGATGCACGAACAGAGTTTTGAGAAGACAACTGGACTGTCTTCCTTCTCTGTGGACCTCATTAAGAGAGCCTACAACTCCCTTCCCCGTGGTAGGGAAGAATTCGTCCAGCAAAACAGTTTCAGGATTAAAGGAACAAAATCCCAGTCACACTCAAAAAGAAACAATTCCAGACTGGACAGAGAGGACAGGGAGACCCACAGGCAGGAGAGAGCCAGTGAAGTATGAGGAACTTTGCCTGATATTATCTGGTGGACCTAATTTGACACTCAACAGGAAAGGACCTCTTTTGGGGTTATCTAACAAATGAGTAGAGGCACTTTCTTTTCTTAAAGGGACAGGGGTAATATGCCTTGCCCTGTGCCATTTCCTTCTGCTGAGTTGTCGTGTTTCCTTGCTGCAAATCCCTACTCATCCTTTAAAACTCAGCTCAAGTCAAGCCTTTCTAGGAAGACTTCCTCAACAACTCCAGAGATGGAGTTGTTATTATGAGTCACACAAACCACAATAATAGTGGGAGGAAGAAATGAGAAGGAGAAGCAGAACAGCACCACAAGGCCTGTGGATCACTGGCTGTGTGCTGAGGGCTGGGCCTGGATAATCTCATCTGCTCCTCACACAGTCTCTTGTCTCAGACGCTGTTATCTCCACGTTATAGGAGGAAACCGACACACGCCTGACTTGCCCAGAGCCACAGTTAGTAAAGTGGTAGAGCCAAGACTCAAGTGCAAACTATCTGAATCAAAAATCAGCGTTCTTAACCTTTACATTGCACATTTCCTTCTGAGGATCAGTGTGAGAACAGCAGTCAGATTATATTGAAACAGTCTATTTACATGTCTGTCTCCTGGCAGCCAGTCGCAGTGTGGGCACAGGGATTCTGCCCTTTTCATCTTCAGTCTCTGCTTTCTGGTTAGCACAGAACTGGACTCAGATTATACGGTCAAGAAATTCTTAAATGAGGGACTGAATGGGAGAGTGTATAAACAGACTTGCCTATCTTCCATCAGTGACGCTCCTTCGAGAGGAGAAAACTTCTTAAAGCAGAATATCTTCCAATGACAACCAAAAGCAGGCTTACTGGAAGTCTACACACACACACAGAGGAAAAAATATACATTTTTCTAACTCTTTATTATGTCATAAATAATAATAATAAAATAATAAGTAAAACATACAGTGCTTTCTATTTGCTAGGCACAATTCCTCTGTATGTGTATGTGGACATAAGGGTGGAGGTGTATTCCCCACAACGATCCTATAAGTATTGTTATTACTCTCATTTTATACATTAGGAAGCCAAGACACACAGAAGTTAGGTAACTTGTCCAAGGTCACACAGCTGTTAAGTACAATGGCTAGGATTAGAACCCATGCAGTCTGGTTCCAAAGGACTGCTAAGAAACGATTCATTGTTATATATTTTGTGCTTTTTTGCACAAATTCTTATTTTTCATGCTTTTGGAATTCACTTCTTAGCCCCTTCCACATATTTAGAAGCAACCTACTCTTCAGGCCCACATTGAATGCACTTCCCCCCACAGCTTTTCCTGACTATTCATTTTCTCATCTTCACAAATACACACCTACGTTTAAAGTCTCTCCCAAGCGCACCTTGTGATTCTCTGTAACATGCAAATAATATTACACCACCTCAAGGGGTTATTATAAGGATTAAGTGAGACAAAAATCTTTCATTGTTTGACATTGTTTTACATTCAGAATTTTTTTTACATTTTCCTGTCCAAAGATGAATTGTCCCTGCATTCATCTAAGGCCTGCCCCCCACTAGTGAGCTGGATCCACCCATGTCTTCTACTCAAGCCCCTCACTCCTGCACTTGTCCCCCCTCTCGCTGTTATCACCAAGTCTTTCCTCTCCACTGGATCATTTTTGCAGTCCACACACATGCTGTAAATCATCTCACTTTAGACGCTCATCTCATGACCCTGTATCCTCCTCCAGGTACTCTATTCCCCACTCCTCTTTTCAGAAAAATGCATTGAAAGTGTCATCTCCACACACAGTTGCCACCTGTTTTCCTCTGATTTGCTCTTTCCATCCCTCCACCAAAATTGCTCTTATGAGAGTCACCGATGACCACCACACTGGCGAATCCAATAGTCTTTCACCAGACCTCCTCTTGCTACAGCTCTCAGCAGCGTTGGCACAGATGGTTGCTGCTTCCTTCTTGAACGAGTTTCTTGTCTTGGCCTCAAGGCCCACACTTTCTGTTTCCTTCTCCGTCACTGGCTGGTCCTTCTCAGACTCCCCTACTGGTTCCTTATCATCTTCCCAACTGTAAATATTGGAGCCCAGGGCTCAGTCCTCTCTATAATCTATGCTTGCTCCTAGGTGATCTCCTCCAGTTCTATGGTCTTAAATATCATCTATTCAATTTATATCTCCAGCTCCAGCCTCTCATCTAAAATGCAGACTTGTACATCCGACTGCCTACCCACCATTTCTACTTGGATGCGTAATAGAGATCTCAAAATGGAACTCCTGATTTCCTCTCAAGAAAAACCTGTTTGTCCAGCATTCTTCCCCAGCTCAGTAAATAAGAACTCCATTGTCTTAGCTACTCAAGCCAAAAACCTTGGAGTCATCTTTGATTTCCTTCTTTCTCACATATCCTTCTTCCAATTCTACAGTAAATCCTCTGGGCTTGACCTAAAAATATCCAGAATCCAATCACATCTTATCACATCCATCACTCAAATGTTTCTCTATCAGAGAGGCCTTTTCTGGCCTTCCCAACTACAACATCACACACACACACACACACACATACACACACACACACATTCCCCAGTTACATTTACCCTGCTTTATATTTACATCATAGCACTTATCTTTACCTGACGTGTTATATATCCATTTACTTATTTGTTGCCTGTCCTTTTGCACTATAGAATACAAGCTACATGAAAGCAAAGGCTTTCTCTGTTTTTGTTCATTCCTATATCTCCAGTACCTAAAACAGTTTCCAGCACATAGTAAGCATGTAACAGATACTTGTTTGTTGAATGAATGGATGTATGAATGAATGTTTATATGAAGTCTTAGTAATACAGTGGAAAGAATGGGCTCTGAAACCAGATGAACTTGAGTTCCAATCTCAGCACTGATAATTACCTGCTGGGTGACCTTCAGTTACTTATTTATTTCCTTCTGTATTCCTGGTGTATTTCCTTCTCTAATAATAACATAACAGAGAATTGTTATGAAGGTGAAAAAATAGTGTTTGTAAAACACCTGGCATAATGCCTGTGAGTGTTCAGTGAATGGGACTTAATATTATTTCTTTTTATTCCTTAGTGCACTTACTACAGCAACAGTCACATATAGGCATTAATAGTTCCTTGTTGATTGAATTTTCTGCCTACTTACATAGCTAGCATTGGTTGTAGGCTTGTTATATCACAGATCCTGTGCTAAATACGTTGTAGTTACTACCTAACATAAATCTCACAGAGACATCATGACATAAATACTACTGTTAATTGTCCCCATTCTATAGATGAGGAAACAAGGCACAGGAAAGTATAGTAATGTACTCAAAACCACACAGCTGATAAGTGGTAGATCAACTCAGACTGCCTGACTCCAGAGTCCAGGTTCTCATCTACCCCACACTACTGCCTACAACATGTCACGCATTGTTCTCAGTACATGGGAACTTAAAAGATGAAAAAGACTCATCCCTATTTTAAGAAGCTACAGTCTGGCAGGGGAGAGAAAGGCAGATGGACTCAACTCTAACAGTAGGTTTTAACCCTAGTTATGCATGAGAATCACCTGTGGCAAACACACAGGGCTGTCTCCACCACAGCCCTGTCCAATCAGACGGGAAGTGGGCCCCAGGAGTCCTAGTTTTTAAGTTCCCCAGGTGAATCTCATGAGCAGTCAGAGGTGAGAACCTGAGTCTGTGATAAACAACGATCTGAGTGGAGGAATATATTCAAAGCTCAAGGGAAGAGCTCTGGGAGCAAGAGATTGATCAGCTGTGGATCCCTTTGAAATGACAGAGTAAAATCCTGCAGCTGAGAGCAGGTTGCTTTTGGTCAAGACCTCTGGTGTCTGGCAGAGAAGTGGCTGTCCTGGGAAGATTCATGGTCAGTGTCATCCACTTACACATTCCGTGGAACTCTACTGAGCATTTGTCTGCTTCATGGCCACTATGAGTTTGCTTCAAGATTTTATACTCAGGTACTGGCTAAAACACCTACCTAATATAGAGAAAGGTATTCAATTTCTTGGGCTTTAGTTTTGTCATCTATAAAAAGAAGGATAAAAATTATGCATATATCAAAGAGTTGCTTTGGTAAGTAAATGTGATAATTCCTAGAGAGTATATAGTGTGGTACCCAGTGCAAATTAAGAGCTCAGTAAGAGTTAGCTGTTGTTATTATTAAAATGATTCATATTAGTGGAGGCCCCAGAAATCAACTCTTGCCTGTGTACTTTGATCCAATGTTGTGATGGGAAGAATCTTGGGCCAGCAGTCCAGACACCTAGAATCTGGTCTTCTTCTGACATTGATGTCCCTTGGGAAATTGGCTAATCCTGCTGTGCCTTGGAGTCAAATGGGAATATAATAAAAGCCGGCGGTGTTGGTGTGAGATTAAGTGACAGTGCATTGTAAAGTATGTCCCCCTCTTGAGTCTTCCCATATCAAATCAGAAACTGGGAATGGTAACCCATTTTCAGGAGTTTCTAGTAAAAGCCATAAGGAACTCAGCAGCTGACAAAAAATAGGAAGGACAGAAAATGATGTTTAATAAAAGACAAGTGGGTGCCAGGCACGCTCCATGTGTTATTATCACACGCCGATAATTATCACAACAATTCTGCGTGGTAGCATCCACATTTTATGGGTGGAGATACTGAGAGAGGACTGATGAGATGAAATATCTAGTTGGAAAAGACTTGGGCTTTAGAATCAGATAAACCAGAATTCCAAATATGACTTAAAGTTACTTATCATCTGAGTGTCTATTTTCTCAACTGTAAAATGGAAGTAATAACGCTTCCTTTTCAAGTTTATTGTAAGGATTAAAGACACTGAGTGGAATGTGCCTAGTAGCCACTCAATAGATGGTACCTGTACTTACTGTGACTGTATCTTTGTCCAGGTCATACCAGCGGTAACACAAGGCGGGTCTGACTGCAAATTCTAGGTTCCTCCCATTTCATCATGTTCCCATCAAAAAAAGTTCAGTTTTTCGTTCTTTGATTCTTTCAATCTTTATTACCTTGATTGGTGCTTGCTTGTAATATACACTGGTCAGCACTGTTCTGATTTGTGTTTCTGAATTCATTGTTTGTCTTTGGTACTTGTGCCTCAAGGCGATTCCTTCATCTTGACTCAATTTTATAAATCTAATAGAAAAATCACCGGCAGTGAAATCATTACCATCGTTAGAAAGACTGGCCCATTAGTTTTCTGAGTCATTGTTTCTCCACTGGCAGATTGAGCTGGAAGAAAAGATGGGCTGAGATGGCCAAGGCCTTTATCTTTACAAATGTCGGCAAAAGCTCAATTCGTAGGAAAAGCAAACAAGAGGCAAAAAACTGTGTGGCTTCAAAGATGTGTATGAAAGCCACTCCAGATCCTATTGTTGATACATGGGATGCCACTCTCCTGGAAATTTTAGGAACAAATTCAGTAGTCAGTGAACCTCCTTGCAGGAGAAATTATTCATTTGTTTAAAAAATACAAACACACACATAAAGAATATCTCTATTATACATCAGATATTGGCTAGGCAACGGGTTCACCAGTGGTAAAAAAAGATATGGTTCCTGCCCTTATGGAACACAAATAAATTAATCTAATCAATTAATATAAACTCAGCAAATGTCAGCAAATGCTGCAGTGGAGAGGACATGATATTAGGACAAAGCCTAGTAGGGTTTTTTAATGCACAGGAAGAACAGGATGTCTTCAAGTGTAGCAGTGAAGAAGGCTGTCAAGTGAAGAAGTGTCACTTGAGCTAAGATCTGAAGGATAAGTAAAACTTAACAAGACAAAATGAGAGAATTTTGCAGGCAAAGAAAAGCATGTTTGCAAGGCCCTGTTACCAGAGGGTCACAGTGAATGCAAGGTTCTGAAGGAAGGCCAGTGTGGTTGGAGCACAGAGACCAAGAAGGAGTATGGTGGAGAATGAGGCTATAAAGTGGTGTGATCTTGTGTGTCTCTGTGATATGAATTAAGAGTTTGGTCTTAATCCAAAGAGCAACTGGAAATTATTGAAGGGTATACATTTTGGAGGAAAAAACTGACCATATTTGTAGCATGAGAAGATTCTTCTGACTGCTGTAAAGAGAATAGATCAGAGGGGCTAAGAAGGAATGGACATATTTAAGGAGCTGGCCACTCAAAACAGAGGTATGTGATTGCTAATTGTTGCATTACAGTAGACTTGTAGATGGCTCCAGGGTGCCCCAAATTCCTCAAGGTGTATTTGTGTCTGAATAGAACAGTCTTATGAACATGGAAACCTGTCCATTGTCTTGGCATCCAGATAAAGATATTTTTATTCTCAATGAGCAATGGCAGGAACACACTATGCTCTGTTTTGAAGATGCAGTAAACATTCCAGGCATTGAAAAATAGAGCTAGCTTGCCCTTCCAGACACAGCACTTGCAAAGCACAATATTTAGAAGGAAGAGAAAGGCTGTCTTTGGACAGAACCAATAAGAATGTTTTCATATCATGTTTACTCAGTAAGAAATAGCTGCTGCATCAAAGCCTCTAGAGAGAATGGTACATATGCTCAGCTGTATATATTCCTATATGAACAGCAAGGTGGCCCTCTCAGGGGAGAGTTGACAAAAAGTCAGTCTTATGAGCAAAGGTTAGGAAGCCATGTCCTACCTTAATTAGTAATCTCTCTTTTCATGATCCTATAACCGGGAGGACAGAATGCCTAAGCATGTGAGTGGGAACTCCAAATGTAAAATTCTGCAGGAGCCAAGCAGATAGCATTAACTAAAAAGGCACGATATTGGTTATCGTGAAACTGTGTGTTCGGCCCTGCCTAAAGGCAACACAATTCAGTTAAAGAAAAAAAAAAAAGACACTGAGCAAGGAAAACAAAGCCAGCTCAGGTCTTTAGACTGCCTGGTTCCATCCATTGGAAAGAATCATAGAATTTCTGTTTGGGAGGAGACCTTTGAAACCAACTAGTCCAGCCTTTCACAGGCTCCCTGAACTGCCTTGCGGCTTTCCTGACAAGATAGTGATGGAGAGCTCATTCTCAGCCATTCTACTTCTAGACAATGCTGACTATGCCTAGATCTTTAAGTTGAACTGAAATTTATTTCTTAGAACCATGAAATCATAAATCTGAGGCTTTTTTCTATATGTGTACGAGGATGGTTTTCATGCCCTGTATAGGCTCAAGATTCCAATTCTTTCAAGTAGCCTCCTAGGACTTCACGTACAGTCAGGGTGATAATAAGGAGCATTTGGATGCCAGGCCCTCTTCTAAGTGTTTTAATGTCTTAGCTCATTTAATTCTAACAACAATCTAATGCAGAGGAAACTTTTACTACCATTTTACAGATGCAGACACTAAGGCTCAGAATAGTAAATAATTTGCCCAAAGTCACACAGTTAGCAAGCAGCAGAGGCAGGGTTTGAACCCAGGTAGGCTGGCTCCGGAGCTTGGTCTTCCTCCTCTGATATGAGGGAAGAGCACAGGCTTTGCTGTCACAGTCTTGCCTTTGCATCCAAGTTTCAACACTTCCCATGGCCAGCTGACTGCTCCTGACTAAGCCTCCATTTCTTCATCCGTGAAACGATGACCATAAACCCTGCCTCAGTAGTGTTGTGAGATGAAATAAAATAATGTGTGCAAAGCAGCACAGTGCCTTGCACATACTGCACCCTCATTAAAGACAGATTGAATAAATAGATGTGTGAATAAACAAATGAAGATTTTCTGGGCCCACCTTCCCTAGTGAAGCCTTCTTACCCTTTGCCCCAATTCTCAAGCAAAATACCCATTTCCTGTTGCCCTCAGGAGGTCAGCCAGAAACGGAGTGACAGCATAAACAAAGGACAATAGACTGGAATGAGAACAAAGGTGTCATAGATTATCACCACAACTCATTGCTCCACTCCCACCAATCCATACTCTAGGGTACTCAGCAGCCTAGAAATAAAGCAAACGAGCCACAAGACGGTGGCCATTGGAATTGTGTAATGTCTCTGTTCAAACCCCACCAATGGCTTCCCATTTTACCCAGTAAAATCTCATATCCTTCATGGCCTAAAAGGCCTAGGTGATCTGCACTCCATTGTCCTGTATAACTTTCCTCTTCACTTACTCCTTACCAGCCACTCTGGCCTCCTTGCTTTTCCTCAAACACACCAAGCACATTCCCTCTCTGGGGCATTTGTCCTTCTTGTTCCCTCTGCCTGGAATGTTTCTCCCCAGTCACATGGTTCTTTCCCTCACTTCTTTTAAGTCTTTGCCCAAATATCAGCCTTAACCGAGGCCTTCCTGCTGACCTTACCTGAAAGGGGACACCTTCCCAGTACTTGCCCTTTATTTTACTTAGTAGATTTTCTCACTGCTCCATGTATTATATATTTGCATTTGTTTATCACCTCTTTCCCCTCACTAGACCGTAAGAACCATGAGAGCAGGTGCTTTGTGCTTTTGTTAACCATTGCACCTGCTCACGGTAGGCAGGGACAAGTCTTGGTTGAATAAATGATGAATAATTATGGTTAGCAGCAGCAGCAGGCAAGTGGAACAACCTGGAAGTTTTTGCCTTCCTTCTTCTAGGACAGTGGTTCCCAAATGTTAGCATACATAAGGATTATCTGCAGTGCTTGGTTTAAAACGCAGATCTGGGGGCACATCCCCCCCCCCGCCAAAATTCTGGATCAGTGCATCCTGAGTGGAGCCCAAGAACTCCCATTTTTAAGAAGTACTCAGCACGTGTTGAGGAAGGAACCCCAAGTGCAGTACTTCAAGAAACACTGTCCTAGGATAACAGAGAGAAAAAATATATATGCAACACCACTGGGTTTTGCATGGTTTCCTTCCTCCCTCCAAAAGGTGGGAACTCTAGACTTGGCATCAGGAGAGATACTGGTGGAGAAAAGGGGGTTAGGTGCACTGTTCATAAGCACCCTGATCTCGAAGTCTCAGTTGGAGATTGCGTGGCTGCAGAACTGCTGAAGGAGGGGGTCTTAGAGGGGAACTCAGAAGCAAAAGGACATCAATTTCCTCCCTTGCTTATGCACAGAGTAGTTTCTGAATGGCGCTGCAGCCTGTGAGTGGGGCAGGGCTCCCCGCTGGTCCTGGCAATCACATCAAACTAGATAGCCAGAGTTGGAAGAGACATGGAAGCCAGGTTCAGAGCCCCGCCCACCATCTTGCAGAGAGGTTAGGTGAACTGCCCAAAAGCATACAGCGAGTTAGTGTCAGAGCTGGGCCTGAACCCCAGCCTGTGAGCTTCACTGTGGTGTTTTGGCCTCTGTACCCCTTTGAAAGTGAATGACTTCCTAACAGTGCTGTGAATATCTTAGAATAAACATGCTGACCTGAGTAGAGACTCTGCATAGAAGGAAGGAAAGAAATCCTCAAGGATGCTCTGTAAAGAGTCGATTTCCTTTTGCACGGCAGACATGTGTGCTGAGAAGCCTTCAGAAGAGAACCAGCTTCGAGGTACTTTTAAATGGCTGAGTTAGGTGTGTGTAACGGCACTATTATTTCACAGTTTTTCAAAGGAAGCTCATTTTTCTTTGAAATTGGCCCTATTTACACACAGAATCATCTTAAAAGACTGTTATCTGGTACTAAGCCTTCTAGAACGTCCTCATAAGTGCTATCTTCTCCACATTGGGTACCTAACAAGGTAATTCAGGACCAGGGTATGTAATATATGTTTCCCCATATTGTGCCTCTCAAATACCACTAAGCAATGGGCTGACATGGACTGTGTAGAGCTCAGGGCTGGAGATCTGGGACAGTCAGATATTGAACGCGTTCTCCTACCATTTCTCCTGCTCTAATCTCAAACACGCCCCTGTGCCATGGCATTTCTCTCTTCCCTCTCTAACTGACCCAGGCTAAGCTTGCTGTACGTGCTGGGAACAACCTCCTCCAAATTCACTTCATTTGCCCTCATTTCCAGTCTCCCGTTTGGAAATTGTATTTTTGGCTCTGATTCAGATAAATTCAAACTGAGATGATAAATGGAAACGATCATATAGGAGAAGCAGCGGCCAAGGCTTTAGTTACAATTCTCTATTGATCCTCAGATATGCTCTGGGCATCATACAATTTATTTATTTGATACAGCACTATCAGGTCATAGCACAGACCTCAGTGAATTGATTAAAGTTGGAGGCTTCCAGCGATACCCAGCCTTCATTTAAAGAACTACTTCCCCAGCAAGACTCAATTTTACAAGGTAGAAAAAGAAAAGCCTCTTCCACTCTATAAATTTTAGCTTCTTAAAAGTTAGGTTCCCAAAGCTTGCAACTTAACAGGGTAAACAGATGAAATAAGGTGTGTTCCAGGCAGCTGGACCAGTGCCTGGGGCTTAGCAGGGACTCAATAAACGTTTGCTCCATTCTGGTCTTCCACCTGCCTTTGTCTACAGACACAACTTAGTGTTGGCTCACTTGTTGGTCCATTTCTTAAATATTTCTTGGGCACCTACTATGTGTTCAGCATGATTCTAGACAGTGAGTATCCAGAGGTGTAAAAGACAGATGGATCCCTGCTCTCACAGACCTTATGTTCTGGTGGTAGAAGACAGGCGATAAACCATTACAAACATTAGATCCAAAATAAGGTGGGAACCAAAATAAAACAAGACCTAAACAAGGATATAAAATTTAAATGATGACCTTGCAGATACCTAACTACAGAAATACCCTCCAGATTGGTCGTCCAGCAAATAAGCTTCGTACCTGGTCTCCTTGGCTGTCCTCAGAGCATTCACAGCTCATTTTGGGTGCTTATTGGCAAGTATTTCTCAGGCCTCTGTGCAGATCTCTCCTTCCCATCTGGCGCTCTAATTCTGCACAGAATGATGGGCAGATGCTGCCAGGAGCATGATCCTCTGCAGAAGTAAAGCCCTCTGGAAGGTGAGTCTGCAGACCCCAGGGACGGCATTAATTCATTCAATGCCATTTTTGAAGCCTCTATGAGGTACCAGGCCGAGATCAGGCTCTGGGAAATTTCAGGAACTAAAGCAGCCACTACCCCTGACCTCATGGTGCTTGCATTCTAGGAAGGGAAACAGACAACCACAAATAGACAACAACAACCAGGAACTTTCAAATAGTGATTAGGGTTGGGAAGAAAATAAAAATAGGATAAATAGCACAGTGAGGGACTGGGGAATGGTGGGCTACCAGGAATAGGGTAGACAGGGAAGGTGTCAGGCTGAGACTTGACTAATGAGAAAGAGCTGAGACTTGACTAATGAGAAAGAGCTGAGACTTAACTAATGAGACTAAGAGCCCAAGGAAGAGCATTCCAGGCAGAGAGACCTGCTAGCACAAAGACCTGGAGGCTGGAGTAAAGTTGGTGTACTCAAGGAATAGAAAGGTCTCAGTGGAATACCATATCCTTTTGCGGTAGATTTTATAGCTCAGTGTGAAAAAAAAACTCAAATATTTAAACCCTTTAATTCATTACACTTTTCAAAGAAGCAGTGTATAGTAGTAGTTTAAAAAATTGTATTCTAGAGACAGCATACTTAACTCTATCCCGGAATAATTTAATGATTTAGCCCTGGAGTCAGACTGCCTGGGTTCAATACTGGATTTTCGATCCACTAGCCGAGTGACTTCCAAAAACTTACTTAATCTTTCTGTGCCTCATTTGCCATAAAAGGGAGATAAGAATAGTGCCTGTTGCAGGGGATCTTTTGGTGATAAATTGAGAATGAACACAAAGCACTTAACAGCATATGTGCTCAAAGCACGCTGGCTATTACAACCCCCCCCATTTTTTCTCCTAGAAGCTCACTTTCTTGACCATTTTTGCCGTCCTTTTATCCCACCAGCCACTCATTGAATAGATTTCTGAACATAAAGTTGAAAATAATTTCCCGAAATCTTTTTGATTTGGGTGCCATTAAAATCCTTGAAAAGTTTTCAGTGTAACTTAACAAAGGCAAGCCTCATAAAATCCTCATTAAATTGATTCCAGGCCCTGGACAATGCTTTCCCCAGGGGACATGGTTGCCAGGACACTATAGCAATAGTGCTCCTCCATCGTTTTCTTTCTCTTTTCCCTGCATTTTCATAGCATTTATTACCACCAGTCATGTGATACATCTATTTATTATGTTGCTGAACCTATACGAATGTAAACTCGGTGAGAACAAGGACTTGTTTGTCTTGTTCAATGAACCGTCCCCAAATCCCTCTAACAATGTTCAAATAGTAGAGCTCAGTAAATACTTGTTTATTGAATTATATATCTACACACCCCTAAAAAAATACCAGGGAGTGGGTTACTAATGAGTCAAAGAGCCTTGGGTCTAAAAATAGCCCATATTTTTAATGCAATCTGAGTTGCCAGCTTCTCAGTGACCCAGGAGGGCAATGATTCACTGGGAGGATCTGATCCAATAAATACAAAATATTACATCCATTTATTATTCATTTATTCATTCAACAAATATTTATTGGGTCCTGACTTCATGCCAGGTAGCATTTTAGATGCTAGTATACAATGGTGAATGAAACAGATGTGGCCCCTGCCCTCAGGAGATTAGAGTCTAGTGCTTATAAAAAGCATCTTATCACCAGCTTCAGCAATAACATCTTTTCATAGGAATCTGAAGACTAGAACCTAGAGATTAAATACAACCTGGCAGTGTGCCCAAGAGTGGGCAGTCAGGAAGTGCTATTCCCAGCTGACTCATCCCTCCTCACACCATTCCTGGGGTACTGCGGGTTTGCAGTGCTGCGCTCCAGGTGGCCCACATGTATGTTTCCCCGAGGCACACAACGGTTCCTCTCTCACCCTACGCACACACGTGCGTGCACACACACACACACATCACCCAATATAAAACTCTCATTCAGCACCAAAAACTCATCCCAAGGCACTGGAACTGAAATCCCAAATAGCACAAGAAGCATAAGGTAGCTGGGAATAAGAATTTGCCAGTCTTGATATCTCTGTGCAGCACGTGATATCACACCCTCCATTTGCCAGCTGCTTGTTTGTGAGACAAACTAGATTGTGTTGAGGGAAACTTTTCTTTCAAAAAGGAGGCAAAGGCAATTACCACACGAGGAATTTCAGGGTGTTAGGTGGCAGAGAATCTGAGTCCATATATGTAATCTCCCAGATTCAAGGAGAGGTTCCCATCCGACTTAGTTTTTGTCTACAATTTACTCACATGGAGCTGTTTCCCTTGGATGATGATGTCGGGAGTCACTCTGTCTTGAGTCTGGTCTGATTTTAACATTGTGGTGTTACCTAGGTGAGCCTGTGGTATAGACTCATTCAAACCTTTGATCCCGCAGCCCCTTTTGCTGTGAATTAACTGTTTCATGCCTACGTGTATTTTTCCTAGAGAAACTGTAGGTTCCTTGAAGAGTTGTGTGTCAGCATGTGTGGACTCTCAAGTAAGAGGGTCTGGGTTCACCTGACTCTACTGCAACCTAACTTGAGCAAAGTTACTTAACCTCTCTGACACTATGGTTTGCTCATCTGTAAAACTGGGCTTGTAATAATATCCTCCTCATAGGACTGCTGTGGAATTAAATGAGCTAATTCACAGAAAGTGGCTAGCAAAATTCTTGACAAATTTAAATTGCCTAATAATATTTGCTAATGTTCTTTTTAATATCTACCCTCCATTGCATCCACCAGTGGCTGATCTGGACACAAAGCAAGCCATCACTATATTGTTACTGATTCAAAAGACAGCCTTCCTAATGATATGATTGTGTTTAATGGATTTTAAGGTTGAGGTTGATCCTCCAAATACGTAAAAATAATCACGTTTTATACCCCATGATATTAATATAGAAAATAGGAGCCAGCCTATTGGTTAAGTTCAGTATGCTCCACTTCGGCAGCCTGGGTTCGGTTCCCGGGCATGGACATACACCACTCATCTATCAGTGGCCATGCTGTGATGGCGGCTCACATACAAAAAGAAGAAGATTGGCAGAGGATGTTAGCTCAGGGCAAATCTTCCTCAGGAAAAACTATATATATATATAAATTCTGAGAAAATTTGTTGAACAAAAGCAACAATTATTAAAACACCACAAAGTGCTTCAACGTGATTAT
Source organism: Ceratotherium simum simum (assembly GCF_057802395.1). Taxonomy (NCBI): domain Eukaryota; kingdom Metazoa; phylum Chordata; class Mammalia; order Perissodactyla; family Rhinocerotidae; genus Ceratotherium; species Ceratotherium simum. Next base: position 30,015,376 of record NC_141903.1, read on the forward strand.
ATCTTCATGATGCCAAACAACCAGATTAGAAAATTAAAATTTTAGCCAATTATCTAGACATCTAAACTCTCCTTTTCCTTTGCTTTTCACCTAGACATTTGAAGTTGCACAGAGACAATCTCTTGGTCTGCGTGGTCTTTTACCTTCCTAAGATCTTTCTTAACTATTTTTCTGTCTTCCTAGTCTCTCCTGTTTCAAACTGTAAACTTCTTGGTGGAATGTGAATGACTTTCTACTTTGCATGTAATTTTGATTTTTGGATAACAGAATGAATTGGTCAAGCTAAGCCCCAAGATTAATCAGTCAAGCAAAGTCAGCCTTTCTGATTTTCATGAATTTAAAGTATTGAGAATCAACTAATAAGACAGTTGTTCTAAGAGGAGAGAAAGAGATCCACAGACAATGACCTTACTTTGGTTTGTCCTTCCTTCTGGGGATGAGTTAAATTAGCTGAGTTCAGAGTTTGCTACCAAAGTGTTTTCTCAGGTCGTCATGTTATGAATTGCTCATTCTCTCTCTCTTTCCTACCATCACCAATAAACAAAAGGTTTGCTGGAAGAAAAAAAAAAAGGCACAGTGATCCAGAATTCCTGCTTATCCTGTCTGGTTCCTTGGTTTCTGAAGTTCACTTGAGAAAGTAAAATGGAATATTGGTTAGCTTTGTGGCCTTGGAAAAGTAATGGAAACATTCCAAACATCAGATTTATAAAGTATGGGTTATAGTAGGATCTAATGCAGAGGGTTGGTGTAAGAAATAAATAAGATAACCCAGCACATTGTCTGGCACCAATAAGAGATCAATATTTGTTAAATCATTTTTATTACAAGAAGTTGGTAGTAGTTCTGAAGAAGAGAGAAAGTATAGGCAAGGTAAAAAATATGGATTTTAAACTTTATTTACTGTATTTCCTTTTAAGGGAAGAAAGAATAAACAAGGACTCATCCCAAAGAAGTGACATTTAGAACAGCAGTGGTGTGAGAGCTTGAGAGCATCTCCCTTCAATTTATTCATTCACGTATTTATTCTTCAAATAAGTAATGAGTACCAGTTGTGAGTCGTATATTGTTTTAGATGTTGAGAAAATGGTAGTGAATAAGACAGACAATAAAAAGAAAGAAAAAACTTAAGTTAACCTCACTTAGCTATAAGAACTGTGAAGAAACTAATACAGGGCAAAGTGATAAGGAAAGATTGAGTGGCCTTTAGATCGGGTGGTCAAGGAATCTTGAGACTTGAAGGATGTGAGGTCATCAGCCATACAAAAACTGGAGGAGGGATCCTTCAGACAGAGGGCATAGCAAGTAAAAGGGACTTGCTAAGCAGCAAGGAGCTTGCTATGTTCACACAAAAGAAAGCAGGGCAACGTGGCTGGAACTTAATTAACAAGGGAGAGAGTGGTGAAACCCACAGTCATAAAGGAAGACAGGGGCCAGATCATGGACAGCCTCAGAGGCTATGATGAGGAACTTGGTTTTATTTTAAGTGTAATGGGAAACTTTGGGCAGTACAAAGCAGGTCAGGGACATAATATGCTTTGTTTTTTCAAATATAACTTTCGCTGCTATGTGGAGAATGCAGGGAGGCCGTCACAGTTGATTGGAACGAGAGGACAGAAGTTTGGATTGGATGCAGCAGAAGTAATAGAGAGAAAAGAATGGATTTGGGATAAATTATTTTGGAGATAGAATTGATAGGATTGCTAACGGAGGAGATAAGTAAGTGTGGTGTCAATAAGAGGGATATGAGTGGTGTTCCTATAATGAACAGTCGACTTGTTACGTAGGCTTACATGTAAAGAGAATGAGGATGAAACATTATGTTTCAAACCACCCACACTCCTCCCAACCCTACTTCTGCCAGATATCATCTCAACAAAAAGGCTCACTCTGGCTGTGGATATCTTCTCAAATCCATTCCACAAATAGTCACCCGTTTCTATTACTATGCTCTGGACCAAGTTATGGGTACTGGTCAAACAATAGCAAGCAAGATAGACACACCTATGTTCTAATGGAACTTACGTTCTAATGAGAGGAAATGGACTATAAATAATAAGTATAACAAGATATCAGACACCTAAAGATACCTTTTGATCAGACACCTATTGATAAAATAGGAACAAAATGATGTGTTAGTAACTGTTGTGTTGCTATTATTAGAATAGTTGTTCAGGGGGACCTCTATACAGGGGTATCAGAGTTCTGTTTAAAGCAGATTAACTTTGAGATAAGTATTGTATGTTTATAAGGTGGCATCAAATAGGCTGTTAGATATCCAATTCTGGAATATTGGGAAGGGGACAGAATTAGAGGTAGAGGTGGTATTTAAAAGCCATGAGCCCGAGTAATTATTAAGAGAAAAAGTAGAGATTGAAAACAGAAGGAGGCTTAGGACCAAACTCTAGGAGTTCCCTAATATTTGTGGGTTGTACAAATGAATAACTAGCAAAGGTGATTGGGGCAGCCAGACTAAAAGGTAAAAATAGGGGGCTGTAGCATTACTGAGTAGATAGGCTGAATCATTTCCCTCATTTTCCTCCCTCTTGCCCTTCATCCTTAGGGAATTCCAGATAATGACTTCTTCTCTAATGTATATTATGGAAGCTTGAGTAGACCCTGCCCCTCACTGATGTAGGGTGGTACCCTCTTGATCAGAATTCATCCAGCTCAAGTCATCTAGATGAGTAATTGCTTTGCTGTTGGAGGAGAGACAAAGCCCTACATTGTGGGAGCTCTGACATCAATTGCCATCTTCCCTCTTTTAAGCCAGCAGGCATCTGAATCAGTGATGCCCTCCAAGGCTGGCAGAGAGATATCTGATATGCCAATGATATCTAATTACTCTAACCAGGCAACATAATGGGCTCTTTTCTAGGGGAACACAAACAACAAGAGAAAGCTTCTAGGGACAATACAACTCTGTAAGATCTAGCCAACCTCACATGTCTTGAAATAGCAGGCACAGATGTTACAAGAATAATAAATAAGAAAGAAGGGTTGGTGGCGGGGGGAGGGAAGATGGGGGTAGCAGAAAAGGAAGGTAAATTCTGAGGCCATGTCTTAGTAACAGGTGAAAATCTTCGGCTAAGAGGATAAAAACATTCAATAACTCAAATTAAGAACTCAATCGATAGATTTAGGAGCTGCTATACTAGAGCAGTAGCAAACATTACTAACCAGGAAGTCAGGTCAATAAAATATGTTCAGACTGAGATAACAATAAAGTAAAAATGTATGAGAGATAAAAAAAGAGCCTAAAAGATACATGGGACATAGTGAATAGTTCTAACATTTGTAACTGAAGTCCAGACGTAGAAGAGAGAGAGATAATGGGCAAAATCAATATTTGAGAAGATGCTGGCTGAAATTCTTCTGAAATTGATGAAAGTCATTGGGCCATAGATTTAAGAAGTGCTGTTAACTCCCATCAAGACAAATAAAAAGAAAATCATAGTAAAGTACATCATAGCGTTACTGCTAAAAACCAGAGACAAAAGAAAATCTTAACAGGCAAAAATATACTACCATTAAAGGAAAGATAATCATACAGCTGAGTTTTCAACAGAAATTATGGAATCCAGAAGGCAATGGAGCGACAGTTTAAAATGCTGAAAGACAATAACTGCCACACTAGAACTCTACGTCTCCTAAAGATAACATTCAATATAAAAGCAAAATAAAGATATTTTCAAATAAACAAAATCCGAAGATGATTTATTATAAGCACACATATATTTAAAAATGCATAAATCAACAACAATTAAAAGTGTTGAATATTGATGGAAAAAATTAATAATAATATCATGTATAGTTTCGAATGTAGTAAAAAATAACATAAGGGGTAGAAACAAGAGGTGAAGAAAGTAAGGAAATTAAAACGCTTAATGGCTTAGCTTTTGGGGAGGAAGTAGTAAAACTGCTAATGTAAATTATACTCTAACAATTAATAGATGTATATTGTAATATCTAGTGTTACCATTATGTTAAAAGGATAAAATAATGTATGAATCACAAGCTGGAGAAGAAATTTTTTTTTTGGTGAAGAAGATCAGCCCTGAGCTAACTAACATCTGTTGCCAATCTCCCTCTTTTTGCTGAGGAAGATTAGCCCTGAGCTAACATTTGTGCCCATTTTCCTCTATTTTGTATATGGGATGCCACCACAGCGTGGCTTGATGAGTGGTGCATAGGTCCGTGCCTGGGATCCAAACCTGTAAATCCCAGGCCGCCAAAGTGGAGCACACAAACTTAACTGCCATGCCACCAGGCCGGCCCCAGAAGAGAAAATTTTAAAGTTAAAAAATACATGATTAATCCAAAAGGAGAGAATGAGAAATATTAATCGTAAATGGACTAAAAACTCCTAAGAGCAAAGGTTCTTAGACTGTATTTTAAAAATCTGTGTTATAAATATACATGATAAAATCTCTTAGCAAACTACATGTAGAAGGGAACATTTTAACCTGATGAGGGGTGTCAACAAAAACCCTGTACCAAATAGAATACTTAATGGCGAAATGGTGAAAGACTTCCTGGAGTTTGGAAATGATACAAGACGCCCTCTAATACAACTTCCATTCAACATTGTATTAGAGTTTTTAGCCAGTACAATAAAGCTAGTGAGAGAGATAGAAATGTACAGATTGGAAAGAAGACATAAAATGTCAATATTTGCAGATAATATGATTGTATAGATAGAAAATATGAATTTACAGACAAACTATTAGAATAAATCGGTTATTTTGCAAGGTTTCTAGATACCTAGTTAACATGTAAAAATTAAGTTGTATCTCTACATAATAAGAACAAACATTTAGGATGACTTTTTTAGATTGTACTATTTATAACAGCAACAAAGACATCAAATATTTAGGAATAAATCTAAAGAAAGGTGTTCAAAACATCAACACACACAAAAACAAACAAAAAAACCTTTATCAATAGAAAGAGAAGAATATTTAAATAATTGGAGGGATATACTATGTTCACAGATTGGAAGATTCAGTATTGTAAAATTGTCAAGTTTTTTCCCCAAAGTGATCTGTAGAGAAATGCGATCCTAATCAAAATTCTAGAATTATTTTTGAGGAAATTGAAAAGTTGATTCTAAATTTATAAGTAAATGCAAAGAGCAAAACACAACCAATACATTTTGAAGAAGATTGAAGGAATTTACCACTTATCAAGATTTCTTATAAAGCTACAATAATGAAGACATTGGGTATTGGGCACAAGGATAAACAAGTAGAGCAACAGAATATAATACAGCCTAGAAACACACCCACATTTGTATGAGCTTCCAATCTATGAAGAGGTAACACTGCAGAGCAGTGGAGAAAATGTGGTCTTTTCAATAAATGATATTGGAAAAATTTGATATCTCTTTTTGGAAAAAAATAATTTTGACCCCTACCACACACATAGAAAACAATTCCAGATGAAATGTTGTTCTAAGTGTATAAAATAAAACAATACATTTTCTGGAAGATAATATAGGGATAATATTCATGACCTGGGGAAGCAAAAAACTTTTTAAACAGGACATAAAAGTTTTAACCATAAAAGAAAATATTGATAAATTGGACTAAAGCTAAAATTTTTAATTCATCAAAAGAAAGATTAGAGACTGAAAAGGCAAACAATAGGGTGGAAAACTAGGTTAGCAAAACAGAGAACTAACAACAGACTCAAACCCAGATTATAAAAGAACTACAAATGAATAAGAAAAACCCTGACAACTCAATAGAAAAATGGACAAGAGACTTGAACAGGCACTTCAAAAAAGAGAATATGTAAATGACCAAAAAGCACATGAAATATGTAAATAGACAATAAGCACATGAAAATGTCCTCAACTCTATTAGTCATCAGAGAAATGCACATTAAAACTACAATAGAATACCACTACACACTGACCAGAATGGCTAAAATTAAAAGGACTAAAAATACCCAGGGTTGTTGTGAATGCAGTGGTGCTGGAAATCTCACATACTGGTGGGAGTGTAAATTATTACAAGTACTTTGAAAAACTGTGTGGCAAATCCACTAAAGCTGAAGATACACATATGCTATGACCAAGCTATTCCACTACTAAGTATATACTTAACAGAAACGCATACATATGTTCACCAAAAGACATGTACCGGAATGTTCATAGCTGCACTGTTCCGAATAGCCCTAAACAGGAAACAATTCAAAGTCCATCAACGTAATACACCACATTAATAAAATGAAGAATAAAAATCACATGATCATCTCAATAGATGCAGAGAAAGCATTTGACAAGATACAGCATCCATTTATGACAAAAACTCTGAATAAAATGGGTATAGAAGGAAAATACCTCAACATAATAAAGACCATCTATGAGAAACCCACAGCTAATATCATCCTCAATGGTGAAAAACTGAAAGCCCTCCCTCTAAGAACAGGAACCAGACAAGGATGCCCACTGTCACCACTCCTATTTAACATAGTACTGGAAGTCCTAGCCAGAGCAATCAGGCAAGAGAAAGAAATAAAAGGGATCCAAATTGGAAAGGAAGAAGTGAAACTGTCACTATTTGCAGATGACATGATTTTATATATAGAAAACCCCAAAGAATCCACCAGAAAACTTTTAGAAGTAATAAACAAATATGGTAAAGTTGCAGTATACAAAATCAACATACAAAAATCAGTTGCATTTCTGTACACTAACAACGAAGTAGCAGAAAGAGAAATTAAGAATACCATCCCATTTACAATTGTAACAAAAAGAATAAAATACCTAGGAATAAACTTAACCAAAGAGGTGAAAGATCTGTACACCGAAAACTACAAAACATTTCTGAAAGAAATTGAAGAAGACACAAAGAAATGGAAAGATATTCCGTGCTCTTGGATTGGAAGAATTAACATAGTTAAGATGTCCATACTTCCTAAAGCCATCTATAGATTCAATGCAATCCCTATCAAAGTTCCAACAACATTTTTCACAGAAATAGAACAAAGAATCCTAAAATTTATATGGAACAACAAAAGACCCCGAATAGCTAAAGGAATCCTGAGAAAAAAGAACAAAGCTGGAGGTATCACACTCCCTGATTTCAAAATATACTACAAAGCTGTAGTAACTAAAACAGCATGGTACTGGCACAAAAACAGACACACAGATCAATGGAATAGAATCGAAAGCCCAGAAATAAACCCACACATCTATGGACAGCTAATCTTTGACAAAGGAGCCAAGAACATACAATGGGGAAAAGAAAGTCTCTTCAACAAATGGTGTTGGGAAAACTGGATAGCCATATGCAAAAAAATGAAAGTAGACCCTTACCTTACACCATACACAAAAATTAACTCCAAATGGATTAAAGACTTGAATGTAAGACCTGAAACTGTGAAAGTTCTAGAAGAAAACATAGGCAGTACGCTCTTCGACATCAGTCTTAGCAACATCTTCTCAAACACCACGTCTGACCAGGCAAGAGAAACAATAGAAAAAATAAACAAATGGGACTACATCAAACTAAAAAGCTTCTGCACAGCAAAGGAAACCATCAGCAAAACGAAAAGACAACCTAACAATTGGGAGAAGATATTTGCAAACCATACTTCTGATAAGGGCTTAATCTCCAAAATATATAAAGAATTCATGCATCTTACCAACAAAAAAACTACCAACCCAATTAAAAAATGGGCAAAGGACCTGAACAGACATTTCTCCAAAGAAGATATACAGATGGCCAACAGACACATGAAAAGATGTTCAAAATCATTAACTATCAGGGAAATGCAAATCAAAACTACAATGAGATATCACCTCACGCCCGTCAGAATGGCTATAATTAACAAGACAGGAAACAACATGTGTTGGAGAGGATGTGGAGAGAAGGGAACTCTCATATACTGCTGGTGGGAGTGCAAACTGGTGCAGCCACTATGGAAAACAGTATGGAGATTCCTCAAAAAATCAACGATAGAACTACCATATGATCCAGCCATCCCACTGCTGGGTATTTATCCAAAGAACTTGAAAACACCAATTTGTAAAGGTACATGCACCCATGTGTTCATTGCAGCGTTATTCACAATAGCCAAGACTTGGAAGCAACCTAAGTGCCCACCAAGGGACGAATGGATAAAGAAGCTGTGGTATATATACACAATGGAATACTACTCAGCCATAAGAAACGATGAAATCCAGCCATTTGTGACATCATGGATGGACATTGAGGGTATAATGTAAAGTGAAATAAGTCAGAGGGAGAAGGTCAAATACCGCATGATTTCCTTCATTAAGTAGTAGATAATAACAACAATAAACAAACACATAGGGACAGAGATTGGATTGGTGGTTACCAGAGGGGAAGGGGGGAGGGAGGAGGGTGAAAGGGATAATTCGGTACATGTGTGTGGTGACGGGTTGTAATTAGTATTTTGGTAGTGAACATGATGTAATCTATGCAGAAATAGAAGTACAATGATGTACACCTGAAATTTTTACAATGTTATAAACCAATGTTACTGCAATAAACAAAAAATTAAAAAAAAAAAAAAAAAACCAATAGCATGACCAAGTGAATTGTGGTATATTCATACAAGGGAATACTTACAGCAATGAAAATATACCATATTTCTCCATTTATGTAAATTTCAAACTCAGAATATCAGACATCAAGACAGGTTGCCTTTGGGAAGGAGGAGTAATAACTGGAGTGGGTGTCCAAGGAGGCTTCTGCAGTGCTGGTTCTGTTTCTTGATCTAGGAGATGGTTACATGGATGAGAAGAATCACCAAGCTGTACATTTTCTGTATACATGTTACTCTTCAAAGGAAAAGGGATAGAGCAGTAACAATAGGCTAAACTGTTATTAACCCTGGGCCCTTGGAATCAAGGAGAGGAAGAGGTTACTAAAACTTAGGAAAGAAGAAGTTCTGTTGAGTCCTCTGCTTGGAGAGGAGCCAGGATTAAGAGACAAAGCTAACTCAAGACCTTGTAGGAAAGAACATAGAATATAAATCCTCTGATCTCACTAACCTCCCTTCCCCTTATCTCCTGTTAGAAATCCCTATTGGCTAAATCCAACCAGCAGTCAGAAAGCATGGGAAATTGTAGATAAAATCAGCTTCAAAGATCTCAACTGCACGAAGAAGGGGAAACACAAAAGCCACAAAGTCCATTCCAGCTGAGTTGTCTCTTGTTAAAAGGTATTCTAGACTGCTTCTAGGATAGCACTGACTTCTGCTTCTCTCTCATTGCCCTAGAGAGACACCTGAGCACCCATAGTTGCAAAGGAAGTTGGGGAAATGTATTTTTAAATCAATTTTTTGGGACATAATTTACATGCAATAAAATTCCCCCATCTTAAGAGTTTAATTCAAGGAGTTTTAACAAATATATATTCCTATTAATCACCACCATAATCAAGCTATAGAACATTTCTATCACCCCAAAAGATCAGTTTGTGCCCGTTTGTAGTGAATCTCCCCGCTTCCTACCCCGGCATCCACACTGACTTTTTTTTTGCCGAGAAAGATTGCCCCTGAGCTAACATCTGTGCCCATCTTCCTCTACTTTCTATGGGACGCCGCCACAGCATGGCGTGACAAGCGGTGTGTCAGTGCACGCCCGGGATCCGCATCTGCGGACCCCGGGCCAACGAAGCAGAGCACGCGCAATTAACCGCTTGAGCCACCGGGCTGGCCCTCATGCTGACTTTTTTTAATTGAGGTGAAATTTCCACAGCATAAAATTAACCATTTTGAAGTGAACAGTTCAGTGGTTTTTAGTACGTTCACACTGTTTTGTAACCTGTGTATAACACTGATTTGATTTCTATCGCTATACATTAGTGTATCCTGGTAGAACTTCATATAAATGCATTTGTACTGTATGTATTCTTTCCTTGGCTGATTTCTTTCACTCAGCAAAATGTTCTTGTGATTCATCCATGTTGTTGCATGTATCAGTAGTTCCTTCATTTTATTGCTGCATAGAACTCCATTGCCTGAATGGACCAAAATTTGTTTTATTCATTCACTTGATGATAGACATTTGTGTGGTTTCCAGTTTTTGGCTATTATGAATAAAGCTACTATGAGCACTCTTTTACAAAGCTTTTGCCGGACACATGCTTTGATTTTCCTAAATACTGGGGGTAGAACTACTGGGTCACGCGGCATGTTTAATATTAAGTGTACGTTTAATATTATAAGAAATTGCAAAAGTTCTTTTCCAAAGTGGTTGTATCATTTTACACACATAAGAATTCCAGTTGCTTTACATACTGACCAACACTTGCAATTGCCACTCTTTTTAATTTTAAGCATTTTAGTGGGTGTGTAGTAGTATCTTATGATGGCTTTAATTTTCATTTCCCTAGTCGCTAAAAATGTTCATAGTGTATTCATGTGCTTATTGGCCATTTGTACATTTCTTGAGAATATTTGTTCAAATAGATTTCGTATCTTAACAGCTTTATTGAGATATAATTGACATACAATAAATTATACATATTAAAGTGTACAATTAGATAAGTTTTGACATATGTAGGCACCCATGAAACTATCACCAATTAAAGGAATGAAAATATTTATCATCCCCAAAAGTTTCCTTGTGCCCCTTTATAATCCTACTCTTTCCCTGACCTGCTTTCTGACATCTTAGATTAGTTTGAGTTTTCTAGAATTTTATGTATATAGAATCATACAGTAGGCCTTTTTTTTTTCTGGCTTCTTTCACTCAGCGTCACCATTTTGAGAATCATCGATGTTGCTGTGTGTATCAACAGTTGAATCTTTTTATTGCTGAGAAGTGTTCCATTGTATGGATATACTGTGCTTTATTTATCTATCCATCTGTTGATGGACATTTGGGTTATTTCAAGTTTGAGGCTCTTACAAATAGGGCTGCAGCGAACATTTATGGACAATTCTTTCTATGGAGATGTGCTTTCTTTTCTCTGGGGTAAATACCTAGGAGTGGAATGGCTGGATAAAATGACAGGGGGATATTTTAAGAAACTGCCAAATTGTTCTCCAAAGTGGTTGTACCATTTTACATTCCCACCAGCAATGTATGAGAGTTCTAGTTCCTCCAACCTCCACATTCTCTCCAACCCTTGGTAAATTCAATCTTTTTAATTTTAGCTGTTCTAATAGGTGTGTAGTGGTATCTCATTGTGGTTTTAATTTGCATTACTGTAATGACTAACGAAGTTGGGCAGCTTTTCATGTTCTAATTTGTCATCTGTATGTATTCTTTGGTGAAGTGTCTGTTCAAATATTTTGCCCATTTTTTATTGGATTGTTTGCTTTCTTACAAGTGACTTTTAAGTCATTTATATATTCTAGATACAAGTCCGTTATCAGATGCTTTGCAAATATTTTCTCACAACCTGTGGGTCATCTTTTCATTCTCTTAACAGTATCTTTTAGAGAGCAGAAGTTTTTAATTTTGATGAAGTCAAATTTCTCAATATCCTCTTTTATGGCTTGAAGTCAGATAGTATTAGTCCTCCAACTTGATTCTTTTTCAAAATTGTTTTCATTCTTCTAGGTTCTTTGCGTTTCTACATGAATGTTAGGATCAGCTTGTCAATTTCTGCAATAAAGCCTGCTAGGATTTTGATTGAGATTGCAGTGAGTTTATAGATCAGCTTGAAAAGAATTGACATCTAAGACTATTGAGTCTTCTAACCCATGAATACGCTATATATCTCCACTTATTCACGTTTCTGAAATATTTACCTTGCAAATATTTTTTGCTGCAATTGTAAATGGCATTTTTATACTTTATATTCTAAATAATTTTTGTTAATGTATAGAAATAACATTAAATTTTGTATTTTGATCTTGAATTGGGAGAACTTGCTAAATTCACTTATTTTTTCTAGTAGCTTACGGTATTCTACGTTCACGATCATGTCATTTGGAAAAAGGACAGTTTTATTTTTTCTTTGCAATCTTTATTCTGTATTTCTCTTTTTCTCTTCTTGATCTCTAATACAATGTTAAATACAAATGGTGAGAGTAGATATCCTTGCCTTGTTCTTGATCTTAGAGAAAAAACATTCAATATGTCATTACTGAGTATGATATTAGCTGCAGGTTTTTGTAGACACCGTTTATTTCATTGAGAAATTGCCTTCAATTCTGAATGTTTTTATCATGAATAGATGTCGAATTGGATCTATTGAGATAATTATATGATTATTCTCTTTTATTTAATATAATGAATTAAATTGATTGATTTTAAAATCAACCTTGCATTTGGTCATAATTTGTTGCACTTTTTATGGATTGCTTGCTTCATTTGCTAAATTTTGTTATGAATTATCATATCTGTGTTCAGAGAGATATTCGTTTTCAGTTTTATTTTCTTGTAATGTCTTCGTGTGATTTCAGTGTCAGGGTCATGCTGGCCTCATGTAACATGGTCGTGATTGTTTCCTCTCCCTCCGTAGTCTGAGAGAGTTTATTTAAGATTAGTGTTTCTTCCTTAAACATTTGATAGAATTTACCCTTGCAGCCATTTGGTCCCAGACTGTGAGATGGCTTTTATTTATTATAAATTCAATTTTTTTAGTAGTTATAGGGATTTTCAGATTTTCTACATCCTCTTGTATCTGTTTTGTTAATTTGTTTCTTTCAGAAGTTGCCTATTTCATCTAAATTGGAAAATTCATTGGCATAAAATGGTTGATAATATTCATTTATTTTCCTTTTCAAGTCTGTAAGATCTATAATGAGGTCCCTTCTTTCATTCCTCATATTGTTAATTTGGTTTTCTCTCTGTCAAGTTTTCCTTCATTGTTCCAACCAAAGGTATATCAATTTTATTCTTTCTTTTCAGAGGGCCTACTCTTGGTTCTGTTTTTGATTCCTGCTCTTAATCTGTATTATTTCCTTTTTTTCTCCTCATTTTGGTTTACTGTGCCCTTCTTTTTCTAGATTCTTTAGATATAAGCTTAGATCATTAATTTTAAGGCTTTATTATTTTCTAACATAAGCGTTTAAATTTATAAATTTTCAAGTGCTTCTTTATCTGCAAGCCATGAATTTTGATACGTTGTTTTTTCATTGTCATTCAATTAAGAATATTAGCAAATTTCTCTTGTGACTTCTTTCAGCCATGGGTTATTTGGAAGTATGTTGTTTAGTTTCCAATAATTGAAGATATTCCAGATCTATATTTGTCATTAATTTCTAATTGAATCTATTGTGGCCAGAGAGCATTCTCTGTATGATTCAAGAGTATTCCAGGGCCGGCCCGGTGGCTTAGCGGTTAAGTGTGTGCGCTCTGCTGCTGGCGGCCCGGGTTCGGATCCCGGGCTCGCACCTGTGCACTGCTTCTCTGGCCATGCTGAGGCCGCGTCCCACATACAGCAACTAGAAGGATGTGCAACTATGACATACAACTATCTACTGGGGCTTTGGGGGGAAAGTAAATAAATAAATTTATAAAAAAAAAAAAAAAAAAAAGAGTATTCCACGTACACTTAAAAAGAATGTGTCTTTTTTCCAGTGTTGGGTATTGTGTTTTTTCAATGTCAGTTAAGTGAAAATTGGGGGATAATATTGTTTACATGTTCTACATTATTACTGATTTTTATTCTACTCGTTCTATCAGCTTTTGAGAGAGGAATGTTGAAATTTCCTATTGTAAATGTGGATTTGTCTATTTCTCTTTCCGGTTCTGTTAGTTTTTGCTTCGTGTAATTTGAAGCTCTGTTGCAGGGCCCATACATATTTAATATTTTTATGTCTTTCTGTTCTATTAACCCTTCTATCAGTATGAAATGCTCATCTTGGCCCTGGTAATATAGCTTATCCTTCAGTCTGCTTTTTCTGATATTAAGATAACTCGCTTATGCTTGTTTGCATGATATGACCTTTTCTATCCTTTCACTTTTAACCTATATTTTCGTATTTAAAGTGCATTTTTTTAGACAATATTTAGTTGGGCCTTGCATTTTTATCTAATCTATAAATCTATGCTTTTTTTTTATATATATGTATATTTTGTGTGTGTGAGGAAGATCGACCCTCAGCTAACATCTGCCAATCCTCCTCTTTTTGCTGAGGAAGACTGGCCCTGGGCTAACATCCATGCACATCTTCCTCCACTTTATATGGGACACCACCACAGCATGGCTTAGTAAGTGGTACGTTGGTGTGCACCTGGGATCCGAACCGGCGAAGCCCGGGCCACAGCAGTGGAGGGCGTGCACTTAACCACTTGCGCCACTGGGCTGGCCCCAGTTGACAGGTACTTTTAAAATTATTTCAACACTTTACAGACGTCCTTCCATTATCTTATGACTTGTACTATTTATGATGATAAGTCAATGGCCATTCTTAAGTGTGTTCCCTTGTATGTAATTGACCATTTTTTTCCTGATTGTTTTTAAGATTTCATCTTTGTAACTGTTTTTCAGTTTATTACTACGTGCCTTAGAAAGGTTTTTTTAGTTATTCATCCTAAGTGGGCTTTATTGATTTTCTTAGTTATATGGGTTTATATTCTTTATCAAATGTGGAAACTTCTAGCTATCATTTCTATAAATACTTTTTCTGCCTACCCCTTACTCTCCCAGCACTCCGGTTACAACGTATTTGATGGGTTGATATTTTTGTACAGATCACTAAAGATCTGTTTTTATTTATTTTTTAGCAATTTTGCTGTGTTTCGGTTTGGATTATTTTATCTCCTTGTCTTCAATTTCATTATTTTTTGCTTCTGTTGTATTTAATTTGCTTTGAAGCTCATCCAGTGAACTTTTTGTGTCAAACATTTTATTGCAGACATTCAGACACTCTAGGAGTTCCGTTAGGTACTTTTTCTTATATTCTTTTTCTCTCCTCATTATGTTCATGTTCTCCTTTAAGTCTTTGAACATATTTTTAATAGATATTTTTTCAAGTCCTTGACTGATAATACCATCATCTCTATAATTTTTAGAGCTGTTTCTATTGACTGATTTTTCTCTTGGTTATGGGGCCCATTTCCTAGCTTCTTGGCACATCTAGTAATTTTTACTTAATGCTGAAGATTTTTAATGTTATATTGTTGAGCATCTAGATTTTATTGTCTTCCTTTAAAGAATACTGAGGTTTATTCTGGTAGGTAGTTAATTTGTTTGTTAATAATCTTGTCCTTTTAAGGCCTGTTTTCAAAGCTTTGCTTGGGTCAGTCTAAATGAGCTGTCGCTCTATGGCTAGTTTAGCCCTGCCGCTAAGGCGTGGAGTTTCTGGGGTCTCTATTGAATGTCTCAGCTTAAAAATCTTCCATTTTTTTTGGTAGTTCTTGTAGTTGTTCAGTTTATCCCTTTCCAGTATTTTAGGCTTATTGGTCATCATTCTTTTTCAGGCCTGTGGAGTCTCACACTATGCATGTGTGTCTTAGGATTCAGCCAAAGACTCAAGAGGACTCCTACTGTATACTTCTTGAACTCTGTCTCTGCTCTCTGCTTTCTAGTACCCTGCCTCTAAAGACAAGCTGGCCTAGACTCCCTGAAATCCTCTCTGTCTTGTCAGTTCAGCAAGACCGTTATGATTTGCTTGGCTGCCCCTTTCCTGCCCTGGGGTCCATCAAGCACTCTAGACTGAAAGAGCAATTATAAGGCTTTGCTTGTTTGTTTCCCTCCCCTTAAGAATGACAATTCTGTGTCACTTATGTTTGATATCTGAAAATAGTTTTTTCCTTACATTTTGTTCAGTTTTCTAGTTGTTTACACTGGAAGGCTAGTCTGATATCAGTTGCCCCATCATGACCAGAAACAAAAGTCATAAACGTATTGTTTTAGCTCCATGTCTGTTAACGTACACTACCAATTCTATATGGCATAAAGGAGCTCACAAGTTTTGCAGTGACTGTAAAAATTAATGATAGTATATCATGTGGAATATCACAATACCCTGAACATTTTAGTTATGTAGCCTTTCTCCTAAAACACTTTCCTAAGCTCTCAGTTTTCATGAGAATTTGCTTGGTTTGGTTGGAAAATTTCTTCCTAATTCAGTTACATACTCATATGTTTGAACTGCAAGGATATAACTAATATCAAGACCCCTCCTGGTCTCTTTCTCTTGCCAAAGTTGATTGTAACTATTTTGTTCCACCCTCTTTAATGCAACCCACAAATATTTCATGATATTATGATGCCATGATGATTTTTTCATTCACTTAGTTACTAAATATATATTTATAAATTACTTGTGATTTTCTAGGTTGTTTGATAGATTCTAGGAAGGAAGTAGACATGTTTCTTACCCCCAATGGAAATCAAAAGTCTGATGGGAGGAGAATCATTTATCAAACAAATATATAAATAAGTATATAATTACAAAATATGATGTGTGCTTTGAAGAAAAGGCAGAAGGTACTTTGAAGGTGTGTCACTGGGTATGTCACCTTGGGTTCTCCAGGAAGCAAATGCCAAGATAGAATTAAAATGTTAAGAGATTTGTTAGGGGAAATGTTTATGAAAGAAAAAGGAGTGAGAAAACAGGATCTGGGAGAGTTACGTTCAGTGATACAAATATGATACTTATATAAAGAGAGAGTGAAGGAAGAACAGTTGAGTAGAAAGAGCATCAGACTGCTATGCAGCTCTGAGAAAGCTTTGGCCACCCGTGGGGAGCCCCAGAGCAAAGATTGCCTTCTAGAGGGATTCTCTGTCGGTCGGGAATGGACAGATCCAGTACCTATGTTGTGCTTGGTCGTTGGTCATTGGTGGGGAGCAACCCAGGGCCTCAGTATTGATGCTGTGGTGGATCCTGAAGGGACGGCAGCTGGAGAATTCAGCTAACTGTACTCTTCACAGCACGTTCTCCCTAAAAGGAAGATCCAAGCAGAGCACTCCCGTAGCTTCCATGCAGGACACCTGGACCTCGCCTGGGAGATTGAGGAAGGCTTCTCTAGGACATATTTAAAACAATGTGTAAGTGACTAGTTAGCTTAAGGTCACATAGTGAGAATATTTCTTAGACTAGTGGTTAAGAAAAGAGCCACTTTGCTGGATTTTGTTGGTAGTCCCTGGATTTAAAGCACTCTGTGCTTTTGGCATATCTCCTTTCAAACTAATGGATAGATAAAAAAGCAAAGTAAAGCTATTTAGCCAGCATAAGATCTCATTTCACCAGACTTTTGTAATTCCATTGTTTTAGTCATTGTGAAAGCTAAGAAGTCTTCCTTCTCTCCCATCCCCATGTTAGTGATAGATACCTTTATGGACATATCTCATTCCAAAAATATTTACTGAGTACCTAATACATAGCTAGCATTATCTTATGAACTTTCTCTTGTTTTGGTTGATAGAACAGTACCATGTGACAATTTACTTTGAATCTTTTTATTTAACTTGCTTTTCTTGACCTCAGTAGATCACATTTGTATCTTCAAACAGCTACTGTTGTGAGTAGCTTTGGTTGTTGAACAGCAGTTATTTAAATATTTATGGTCAATCTGTTGCAGAACAATATTGAAAGCAGCAGTACACAGTTTAAGAAATACATAAAAATCAATAGGGCAAATTTATGTATCAGAAGATCTACATTTCTAACTATGTGCCAGATTTTTCATTTATAATTCTTGCAAATGAAACCCTTCGGATAGTCATAAATACTAACGTCTCCAAACCTTCCTCTGTGAATTATGGTCTTGCAGTAACAAACAGAGAGCAGTATTTGATTTGCAGACTGAACTATACAAAGCAAGAACTCAATGCTAATGCCTTTGATCACTCTAATTCATTTTAACTGGCGAAGAGGGAGATGGCAAGAAGACTTTTATAACACCATCACCTTCTGTTCTAAGAGTGCCTGGTGTCTGTCTTGACACATTTTCTCCACAGTAACTGTACCTAGCATTGTGTCTGCCACCAGGAGGACATCACTAAATATTTGTTTATAAATCTGATAGTCTAAAGCCAGCATGGAACACTGCATAATTCAACCCACAAGCTTGGTTCTCCTGCAAGGGGTCCCATGAGAAATGAAGCCTAATACAACACTAACTCTCATACTCCAGGTCCCAAATAATTCAGTTAACTAAGATGTTTCTTTTTCATCATTATTTCTTCATTTACTGTAGTTTCTAAAATCTAGATATATGGGATTTCCTATTTAGAAGGGACCTTAGAGATAATATAATCCAGAGATGACAAATATCATTTATTTATTTTCAATAAGAAAAAGTGCTGTTTCCAATAAATGATGTCTTTTAAAGGGAGTGGAGGATGTTGAGGGCGTGAGTACCAAGTATTGGCCCTTCCAAATTGAGTCCAACTGTCCATTCTGACAGATGGCCATCAGCCTTAACTCAAACACTTCCAAGCCAGGAAAACGCTGCCTTTCAAAGTGGCTCATGTCATGACTGAATGACGGAAAGTCCTTCTATACAGTTAGCTGAAATCTGTGCTTCTACAACTTCCACACTTTGATTTGAGTTCTGCCTTTTGGAGTCACACAAAGTAAATCTATTCTTTCTTGTTCTATATAATAGTACTTTGTATACTTGAACACAGTTTTTCTGATCTCCCTTTTCTTTTTGTTGGCCTCCAGTCTTTTAGCATCTTTGACATTCTTATCTATGATGCTTAAAGCTTTTTGACAGAAATTCTGAAACCATAACTGTGGGGGGATGTGTGTATCCTTGAATATAATTCATCTGGGCCTGGAAGACTTCCCTATATGTAAAGCAACACAGTCCTGTCTCTACTATATTCTAATTTATCTTGGGCTTTACTTCCCTCTTAAAGACATTGGCTTTACCTTTCCAGTTTGAAGAACATACTCCTTCATAGGATAGATAAGCAGCAGAAATGCTAGATGCTTCCTCTCTCTCACTGTCATCTGTTAACATTACATCATCTTTTCCAAGCAGCAGGCTTAACATTTTCTTGCTTTCCTTCTTGCTCCAAATCTAACTTAAAATGCCTTTGCCAAATCTAAGACACATTTTTTAGTCCATGTCTTATTTTACATTGTTGATTAATCCCTCCTTCCTGAAATTCTCTACTCCCTTAGCTTCAACAATTTTATTTTCATTTGACTCTCCTTTCCTCTTTCTCTGTACATTCCTAATATGCTTCCTCTGTGGGCTCCTCCTCCTCTGCTTTACATGCTGGGTTCACCAGCATTTTGGTCTCTACATAAACTCTATCTTTGAGTTTATGCACCCCTATGATTTGACCACCCTGTATTCTGATGGCACTAAAACGTTATCTCCTGCTCACATCCCTTCCCTAAAATTAAGACTCTGAGTACCGATGTTCCAGTGTGACTGAAACTGAACTCATCATCTTCCTGCCACATGCCCAGCCTCTACTCTGCTCCTTCCCATCAATGTCCTATCTCAGTGACTGACATCACCTTCTGTGCAGTCATCCATACAGAAACCCAGGTTCCTCTTTCATCCCATCCAGTTCAGGTACCAATCACCAAATCCTGCTGATGTTATTGCCCACAGTTCTTGACTCCATTCCCTCTTCTATTGTCCTACTTCCCTCGTTAGGCATTCCATTTGTATAGCTTGGAGTTTTTCAATAGCCTCCTGACTTGGTGTTGTTTTTTTTTTTTTGTCTTGATTCTTGTGTGCCTCAGGTCTAGTCTCTACCTGCAGCCAGAGAAATCTATCTAAACACAAATCTGATCGTGTCTCTTCCCCATTTAAAATCCTTCAGGTCTCCCCTTTATCTGCAAAATAAAGCCCCAGAGCATGGCACTTAGGGTATTCTATGACTTGGCCCACAACTCTCTCTCCAACTTTATATTTTCCTATTCCTTGCCCTGGAATAGAAGCCATAATCATGCCAAAATGCTTGTGGAATCCAGCATAGATCATGCAGTTTCAGGTCTTCTTACCTTTGTTTATGCTGTGTTTTCTGCCTGGATAGGATGCCTGTTCCACTTTTCTTCTTCTTCTTTTTTTTTTTATTTTTGCTGAGGAAGATTCACCCTGAGCTCACAGCTGTGACAGTCTTCCTCTATTTTGTTTGTGGGTCACTGCCACAGCATGGCCATAGACAAGTGGTGTAGGTCCACACCTGGGAACCGAACCCAGGCTGCTGAAGCGGAGCACACTGAAGGTAACCACTAGGCCACAGGGCTGGCCCCCTCTTTTCTTTTTTTGATTAATTTTCACTCATCTCTACTAGTTTAGCTGAGATGTTATCTCCTGTAGGAAATATTCCTCAAACAACACAAAAGGACTGAATATGCTTCCCCTGTGTTCCCACAGCACCCTGAACTTGCTTCTATCCTGTCATTTACTATATACATTGACTCTATATATGTGATGTCTCCTTAATGGCAAGGACCACATCTTGTTGAACTTTATTTTTTCTCTCTTACTTTCTTCTTTGAACTTACATTTCCCTAGGCTTATTTTAGAAAGATTTAGGCTGATATTTTCTTAACTAATGAATTTTTTTTTGTACCCTGGGAAATACAAGAAGAAAACCTAATGCTAGTAAGCTTCAAATTCTATGCTAACAATATCTGAGAACTAAAACAAAGTCAGATAGGAATGGATTTACTTGCTAGAAGATGATTGCCAAAAAAATTGCTATCACCTTTTTAGCAAGTATCTTTACTTTAACTTAGAGGACAAAGTCCTGGTCTTGATTCTCAAATATATTCAACAAATATTTACTGAGTACCTAGGCGTGTGTAGAGGTGAAGTAAACATTTATTCTGTTTTCAAAAAGCTTACAGTTTAGCAGGAAAAATAGCATAACTGTATTTCAAGGAAGAAATGATGATGTTGGTGATGATAATGATAATAGCTAACCTTTATTGAGATAATCAAACTTATTTCCATTGTCTCATTTAACCTCATAATCATAGTGCAAATAATCAATTACCATCCTCATTTTATGATGAGAAAACCAAGACTTAAAGAGTTAAAGAACATGCTCAAGTCCACACTGCTAGATTCAAAACTCTTAACCCTCTGCTGTACTCTCTGTGATACAGTGATGTGTTATGAGAGACAGTCAGCTAACAGTAAGACTGAGAGAAAAGCATGACAGATGGCTTCTACTGGAGGGATCAGAGAAGGCTCCATGGAAGAGGTGGCATTTGATCTAGGCATTGAAATATGAGTAAAATCTGGACCTCCTGAGAGTCAAGGAAAGGACATTTCAGGCAGAGAAGACAGATTAAACATAGGCACAGAGGTGGGAAAGTGTGTAGCATACACAATGCAAAGCAAGGGAGATCATTGTGGATGAAAATAAAATAGTGAGAATATAAATTGAAGTGTTAGGAGGAGGTCATCCGCTCTTACTGAGCAATGTGAACTTCCGTCTGGAGCTGGAGAAAGCCAAGGAGAATTTTAGAACAGGGCAATGATATAAGAAGATTAATCTCATCAAAGCCTATAAAATTGGTTGGAAGAAAGAGGGTCTGGAAATGGTTTATTCATTTGTTTGAGAAACATTTATTAAGCATCTTCTATGGAACAGGCAACATCAGTGAACAGAGTAAACAAAAATCCCTGCTCTCATGGAGTTCTTCTGATTGGAGGAGACAGATAATGAACACATATATATATATATATAAATTATTTATTTATTTGTAATAGTTGTATATATAGTTGTATATATAAACATAAATAAACAAGTCATATCTATGTGTATATATAAATGTATATATATGCATATATATATATATCTGTGTCTATATATGTAGAGAGAGAGAGAGACAGAGAGTGTTAGAAGGTGATAAATGTTACAGATGAAAACCAAGCAAGGGAAGAAGATAGAAAGTTCCTGGGTAGGGACGGGATGGCATTCACCATTTTGAATAGGATGGTAGGGGAAGGCCTTACTGAGATGGTGACATATGGACAAAGACATGAAGTAGGTGACATGAGTCATGTGGAAATTCTGTAAAATTTGGAATTTTGGAAAAGCATTCTAAGCACAAGAAAGAATAAGTCAAAGGCCACTAGAATGCCTGCCCTATGTAAAGTACAGTAAAGAGGCCAAGGGGCTAGGATGGACTGAGGAAGGGGCAGTAGTAGGCAAAGCATCCCGAGAGGATATAGAAAGGGGCATTGGAAGGACTTTGGCTTTTCCTCTGAGTGAAATGGGAAGCCGTTGGAGGGTGTTGAGCAGAGGAGTGGCACGGTCTGACTTATGTTTCCAGAGGAGGACTCTGGCTTCTGTGTGGGGCATACGTCAACAGGGACAAGGGCAACAGCAGGGAGTTTGTTGGGAGACTATTGCAGTTGTGGAAGATGGTGGTCCAGGTGCCAGCTGTGGAGTTATTTGGTGGTAAGCAGATGTGCCAACTGGACGTGGCATGAGTATGAGAGAAAGAGTTCTCTAGGACAAATCCAAAGAGTCCATGGACTCAGTAATGACTGCTATTTGTCTTTCTGTACTTCTGGGTTTGTTTTGGTGTATGTACACTTTTTATACACTGCATTTATAGCCCATTTATATTGGGCCACAAAATTAGAATTTCCTTCTGACAGATAAATGAATGCCCCGGCATAGTGTATGCTTATGAATAAATACATATCACATTGCTTTTGATGAAGACTTACCTCTTCAAAGTGCTTTCTCATCTCGTTTTATACTCACAACATTTCTGTATTAGGATGGCTATACTGCACATAAAAAATGCATTAAATTATCTCTGGGTGCAATATCTTGAACCAAAAAAGTACATAAATAAGCTTCAGAAAGTTAGGGAATAATTGCTTTAACATTAATTTCGTACTTGGGGTAGTTAAATGGTGGCTGTGTCTACATATGCCAAATATCTGGATAGAACATTAAAAAATTACCTGTACAATATTAAAATCAGTTGGAAACAAGCCAAGTGATATCTCCAGGTTTTCAGACGTTCTAAAGTATTTGGTGCATGTCCTGAAATATTTCTTGAGTTTTTTCCACTATTCATCTATACGTGTGAGTAGGGTATAGATACCTTTATCACCAACTTTAATTTCTCCTTCCCTCCATTATCCTTCCTTTTTTTTCCCTTTAAAAGACACATACAAACATGTCAAGTTCTAAGTTAAGTATCGAAAATTCAAAACAAATAAGATATATTATCTGACTTCAAGGAAATATTAATTAACTGAGGATCCATCCTCTACCTCTTTTATAAAAGGATTTGGAATGTTGTACAGAAGTATAAAAGCAAAAGGGTAAAAAATTAAATAAATGGAAGTAAGACTAAAAAATAAAGTCAGGAAAATGTAAAGCCAGGAATAAGATCAATATAAAAAATACACATCAAAACATTCTGTACAGTGTTTACTCAGGGTTTTCTCCCAGCCAGGGCAAACGAGAAAACAGGACAAGATTCACTATCAATAAAATTAAAACTCACCAGTTGTTTAGAAGTCTATCTTTTCCTGGTCCTCAATCATGGGGCCAATTTCTCCAGTGGGTAATAAAGGTTTATTTATTAAATAAAACACTGCAGATTTTCTTTAAGAACTTTCTGACAGTAACATAGCAATGGGTTTTATAGGGATTATTTTTATAATATTTCGTAGTTCAGGTAGACTGCACATTAAAGCAGATATCAGTAAAGAGACCCAAACTGCGTATTTAAGGATGCATCCCTTTGTGATCTGACTCAGGAATATTACTTACCACGTTTTTGGTAAGAAATGAGCAGCAAAAAAATCAAGTTTGATTCTCTGAGTAGAACCTAGGGTTCTGTTATTTTGGCTGCTGATTAAAGTTTGATGATCAACCAAATCTTCTTTGACAACCAACCAAAGAGAACAGTTGAGTGCCTCCTGTGGAGGATAAACAACTTGTCAAGGATGATGTGCTAGAATGGAAAACCCCCAGACTTCTGAGATGTGCTCTGACAGAGGCAACAGTATAACCACAGGGAGATGGAGCATAGGGGATTTCCCAAGTGTCCTTAGAGAAAGTGTCACTTGAGCTAGATCTCAAGGGATGAATATGATTTTGATATGGAAAAGCAGAAAGACCATTCCGGGTGGATCAATAGCTTGATTGATGCAGGAAGGGAGTGGGTTTATGTAGTAGTATGTTGACAAACAGCGGAAAGTCTTAGTTGGTGAGGACAAATGGTGAGCAATGGCAGGTGTGAGGCTGGAAAGATAGTAGAGACTCTGTGTGAGGAAATCTGAATGGACACTGAGGGGCCCAGGTTTGCTCCCTTGGAAACCCTGCCCTTCACGTCACCTGGCTCTCTAAAGAAACTAGAGCCCTGCCAAACAATCTGTCAATTGACAGCACTAATTGATTATGAAATTTGATAAGTATTCACTACATTTACAGAAACCATGACTTCCCTGTCGGGAGCCAATGAACGTCAGTCTCCCTTTATACAAATGTTTGTGTCCTACAACATAAACAGGATGATTCTGGGACTCTCTGGATCTACTGGCCATTTATTTCATTGATGTTAAGTAAAGAATGAGTATTGATCCAAAAGGTTTGTCTTGCATTTTCTAAAGACTTTTGTTTAAGATGCTGCATTTCATTAAACTAACCTTACTGACTGTCTCTTTGGTATAAAGGAAATGCAAACTTAAGAGAGAAATTGGAAAATCATGCGAAACAAGAAGTTGTGGTTTTACGTCTTCAGGGAAACATTCCCTGACCTCTCTGAGGAGAAAACCCCTCCTGTCATAATTTTTATAATTGTGTTTTTCCCTAAAGAGCATGGAAGGAGAGGAGGGAGCTGAAATTCACCCGGGACAATCACTGTCGTAATTTCTTACACTACCCTCTTCTTCTCATTCTCAGCATCAGTAACACTTGCAATTTTACTTTTGTTTGTGTGGCCATTTAATGAGTATATTTATCCTGCAATAGAATTTGTGAGGACAGGGCCATATTCGTTTGCCGACCCCTGATTCCACAGCAGCTAGCTAGAGCTTGGAACAGAAGAGGTGTTTAATAAACATTTGCTCAAAGAATGAATGAATGAGTGCATACATACTATGCCAGCCTAAGGAATAATTTCACGGGCCTGGCGGATTGCACAGGAAAGATCTCAGAACCAGAGACTAATTTGTAATCCAGGCTCTGACTTTTTCTAGCCCTGATACCTTTGAAAAGGCCTCTTGCTTCTTGGGCTTCAGCCTTGTTCAGCATTGTGTCAGTGGTCTCTAAACTAGGCTTTGCTGCATCCTTCAGGGTCAGTGGGTGATAGAGGGAGACAAAGGGGAAAACTGAAGGGGCAAGTGGAATGAAATCCCTGCTCATCTATTTCCGGGTAACATTATTTTGAAGAGTTTAGTTCCTAAATTAAAAATAATTCAAAAACCCTGGACTAGAAGGTGCCTAGAACTCCTTCTGGCTGAACATTCCTGTGACCCTGAGTGTTTTGCAAGGAAGACTTGACTCACACAAAGTTCTGAGGAGACTGAACAGCTGGCACAGTCAGGTTTCTGCTTTTCTAGAAGGCTGCAAATGTACATGCAAGTTCAGGTGGGCTCTTCTTTTCAGGAAAAAGCCTTGGAGAAACAAAGCCAACATGTTCAGTTGCATCTGCCCAAGCAAAACACGGTGACAGACGCAGAGGCTCTGAGTCACTCCCACTTCCTGCGCTGGCAATTTAATAGGCTGCCCAGATTGTCGGGCTCAATTAAGGCTGTTTACTGAGAGCACATTCCTGGGTGGGTGGCTCAGTCTCCTGGCTGCAAAGATGATCAAAGCACCTGCATTTCCATTGTGCTCACCTTGTCCCTGAAAGGGCCTCTCCCAGGTGAAGTTCACCTCCCTTCTCCCCATCCTTGGTCTTTAGGGAAAACACAATCACAACAAAAACAAATTTTCTTTTTGTATTAATGAAAATGCCTATCCCAGGAATATGATAGAATTTCACTGAGGCTTTTGCATTGGGTATGCAATGTGAAGGGGGAATTAAAGCTATTTTCTTCAGTAATGGGTCTTGCCTGGAGCCCTGTGGGCCACTGGAGGAGGAGGGAGGAAGGAGGAGGAGGTTGAAGGAAGGAGAGAGGAAGGAGAAAGCAGCAGAAGGCAGAGATCTGACTCCCTCCCTATTTCCCTAGAGTACAACCCAATTATCTGTTTTACGTTTGGGATTTCAGTTTAGATTTCATTTAAATCAAAGGTTACACAGCTTTGAAAAAGAAAAAGAGTAGGTCTTAGAACCTATGCATTTAGACGATGCAAATAAAAACCTGGCACTTATTTGCCTTAATTACCTGAGGTTTTTAGACCTAAGCTCCTGGGTGATTTCTTCCTTTGTCCGTAGAGATGTTGCTAGGTTCCACTAAAGTGTCTACTTTATTCACAAAAATTAAATTCCGTCCATTCTAAAATTTTTACCACATTATATTACCGGGTCTGCCTTCAGCTCAGAATAATGAATTTATTCATGTATTATTTAGGAGGAGTAGTGCATTTTTCTTTTTTCTCTTCATTTTTTAATTCACTGGTTCTCAAACATTAGCATGCATCTGAATCACCTGCAGGACTTACTAAAGCAAGGATTGCTGGGCCCACCCTAGAGTTTCCGATTCAGTAGGTCTGGGGTATAGCCTGGGAATTTGCATTTCTTATGAGTTTCCAAGTGATGCTGATGCTGCACATTGAGAACCCCATTTTAATTCCAAAGGGTGCTGGAGGTAGCTGTCAGAATGTGTGAGGCACAGGTGAAAAGCCACATCCATGGGTGCTTGGTGTGCTGCTTGCTCATTGTATGCCCAAGGGCCTATCGGGAGGACTGATTGCCTGGAGCAGACGGTGGTCGAGTTTGATGCCCTCGTTCACGCTGAGTCAGCTGTGGCTGCTGCTGGGAGACACGAGTGTCTCCACCAGGAGCCAGAGTGGGGAATGGCTGCATGAAGGGATCTGAGATTCAAAGGGCTTCTCTCAGTCCAGTTACCCCGTCCTCTTCAGACCTGCCCCTATAGCTGCTGCTTGAAATCCCACTGTTACTGCTGGGTTTCTTTGTGAGGCGCTGTGCCTTGTTTAAATACAATACCTAATAGGATGCTGGGGATGCCATGAAAGGTTAACAACTGAGTGTATTTGGTCCTGGCAGAAGAAGTAAATTGGAAAAAGGTAGAACTTTAAAGGTGGATGCGATCCTGCGTTTCAGTCTTCTAATTCTAAAAGGTGGAAATAAAAGTTCAAACAGGTTATTATTCCTGAAGTTATAAAGCCCGGTTGCCTGGAGAGTGGGGAATAAAATTGGTTTTGATACAATAGGGCAGGCCTGGAGGTGAGGAAGGTTAGGAGATCGAGGAGGGTCTAGGAGCATGAGGGCTTGTGGGGACCAGGGGGAGGAGGAGGAGATGATGGGATGGGATGGAGAGTTCCCCCTCAATTAATGACACCATCAACTTGGCCCCAAACTGGAAACCTTGGAGTCAGCTTCAACTTGTTTTTCAATGTCCTCATTGCGTCACTGTGTCTTACTAGCAGCCTCCTCCTTTCCATTACTTCTGCCACTGCTGAAGTCCAAGCCCTCTTTGTCACTATAGCCTCCTAATTCATCTTTCTGCTCCCACTGAAATCAGTCTTCCACACAGCCACCAGCGTTCTCCGTGATCAACGCATACTCCTACCTAGGGGTCTTCAGTAGCTGCTAGTGCCAACAGGCAACAATCTCCTCTTCTCAGTATGGAACTCAAGTTTGTCTATTCCTGAACACAACTTGTTTTTTTCACTTTTATGTCTTTCTACTCTCTTCCATGCAAACTGTGTCCCAGCCACACCACACCACTTAGAAGTCCCTGAACATACCCTACACTTCAACACTCTGTTTTTGCTTAAACTGCCCCCTACGACTGACTCTTCCTATAGTCAAAATTCTCCCTGTGATTTAAGGCCAAGCTCAAACTTGCTCTGTGAAGGCTTCCCCAGTCTACCAGTTAGAATTGATTTCTCCCTCCCTTTGATGACCTGGTGGCATTTTTATTTGTGAATCTGTCATAGGCCTAGTTTAACGATATCCATAACGAGGACATGCTTACGAAAACACCCATACACACATCTTACTGTCCTTGGTCCTGAAAAATAACTGAAAATAAGAGTGGTTGTTTATCCTACTGCCAGGATTCTGATGACTCCTGCCCAAACACCAAAACTGTTATTGAGTGTGTTCATTTTTCTATCGTGATGAGAGTTGAGATTCCAACATTGCCTCAGAACAAATTGAAACATGATGTATATATGGGCCGGCCCCGTGGCTTAGCGGTTAAGTGCGTGCGCTCTGCTACTGGTGGCCCGGGGTTCGGATCCTGGGAGTGCACCGATGCACCGCTTCTCTGGCCATGCTGAGGCGGCGTCCCACATACAGCAACTAGAAGGATGTGCAGCTATGACAAACAACTATCTACTGGGGCTTTGGGGGGAAAAAAAAAAGGAGGAGGGTTGGCAATAGATGTTAGCTCAGAGCTGGTCTTGCTCAGCAAAAAAAAAAAAAAAAAAAACAGGAGGATTAGCATGGATGTCAGCTCAGGGCTGATCTTCCTCACAAAAAAAAAAAAGAAACATGACGTATAGTTCACAATTTATATTGCTGATTTTATCAGCTTAGGATAGTTCTAGCCATCCAACAGTAACAAATTATTCCTGCTACCTCTAGAAAGTCCAGAAGAGGAAATCTTGCCCTCCTGTTCCCCTACCCATCCTGTGTTATGCTCATGATCCCTGATGTCTCCCCTAGTCTGGCTTTACTTCTATCATCTAGGGTATGTTTTAGCTCTCCTATCTTCTGGAGCACTCAGTCTTGCTCGCTAGAGTGGACACTGCATAATATTTTCCTTTGAGTCCTCAGAGGATGATCCCTGGCATGTAGCAGCTACTCAGGATATGTGGAGTTGAGCTTGTGGGAAGGCAGGTAGGCAGACACCAAAGACAACCTTTGTTTCCTTTCTATTTTTTAACAAAGTATCGCTATTTGCTTCAGTGAACTGGGAAGTGCCCACATCATCTCTGAATTCAAACCTACACACTCAGCCTTAGGGAATTAGTTCTCCAAAGGCAGAGCCTGTCACTCGTTACACCCTCAATTATAGAATCTATTTCCTTGGGGCCCCAGCCTCAGCAGAGAATGTGGCTTTTTCTATAGATAGATCATCTATTCCTTCATTCAACAGATAACGATTGACTATTACTATGTGTTAGAAACTGGGCCAAGTAGTGGGGATACAATAGTGAAAAAGGCACACACTCTTCCAGTTTAATGTTAATATACATACTGGTTAGTATGGAAGCATATTGCTGGGGAGTAAAACCTAGTGTGAAGATTCAAAAAAAGCCCCTCTGAAGAAGTGAATATAACTGGAGACATGAAGAATGTGTAGGCGACAGCCAGCTGAAGATGGAGGATAGAGTATACTGTGCAAAAGGAACAGGACTGTGGAAACCTCAGAGACAAGAGAGTGGCAACTTAAATCACTGAGATAACCACTGCCCCCCGAAATCTCCTCGGGCCCTCCCAATCTTGAGATGGGGGCCCCTCCTATATGTTCCCAAGCACTCTATACTTCCATCATCACAGCCCTGTCACTTTGCATTATAATTGCCTGTTTACTTGTTGGTCTTTCTCATGAAGTAATAATATCCGTAAGAGCAAGAATTTTGTCTGTCTTGACCACTACTGCATCTCTTGCAGTTGGCACAGTGCTGAGTATGTAACATCTTGAAGGAAATGCCCTGCACATAGTCATATCACTCACCATGCCTGTGCCTGCCTGCCTGCCTGCCTGCCTGCCAACCATCAGCATCTGAAGTGTGGGCAGAGCAGCCCCTGCAAAGAGTCACAGATGCCAGGGAATTAACACTCCAGGAGAAGCCCCAGCCAAGGACTGTCAGGGTTGGTGGGTAAGCGTTGCAGCAGCTCGCTTGTCCCTCAGGTGGGATAACTCTGGGGTACATGTCCTACAGCAGAGTTAAGCTCCAGTGGCCCCCAGCACTAAATTACTTGAAAATGCGTTCTTTATTGGCTGCTTTCTCTTCCCTTCTCACTTCCCCACTCCCTTACCAATGTTTCCTGGGATTACTTCCCTAATAAACTACTCACTATCAGGTCTTTGTCTCAGGGTCGGCTTCTAGGGGAACCCAAACTAAGATGGTACTCACCAAATATGTGTTGAATGACTGAGTCGCCTCCTGACTCAGCTGCTCATTTGCTTGATTAGGCAAGTTATTACCTCTCTGAGCCTTCACCCTTGTCCCTCCTCCCCTGTAAAATGCCCTCCCTACGTCACCAGGTTGTTGCTTGGCTCCAGTGACATATGGTGCATGCAAAGCCTGCTTGAGCTATGCTGAGTTGTTGAAATAGACCACTGCCCTGTCACGTGCCCATCTAACCCAGCTGGGACACAGCAGAGTAAGAGCCAAATGGCTGGAAGGGATTTTCTGACTGCTTGTTTTGACCTCAAGAACTCCAAATCTGCTCAGTTATTCCTGAAGTGGGTCCATACCCAGAGGGAAAACACAGTGCTTTTAATGAGAGGTAGTTTTCTGTAGGTCACACATAGCTCTGGGAACTTTTCCTGCCTCCTGGCCTAAATAGCAGCTCAGGATCCCTAGAGAATGGCTGCTAACCATGCCAGTGTTCTCCCACAGGGAGCCAGAGTTTGTCTTATATGGGACTCACATTCATGCAAAGCTATGTTGGATCTTTCTAGTTAATGTGACAATGACAGTGATGTCATTGATGATGATGATGATGATAGCAAGTGTCACTTATTGAACCCCTGCTATGTGCTAGGAGCTTCACATATACTAGCAATATAAAACCCCCAAACGGTCCTATCAGGTCCTTGTTCTTATCTCTGTTTTGCAAATGAGAAAGCTGAAGCTTAGCGTGACTAAACTTCTGCTCAAGGTCACCCTATAGGAACTTATAGCTAAACTCATGTTCTAAATCTCATGCTTTATGTAGTCCTTATTAGATTCTCCACCATAAAAGTAGAGAATTAAAGAGTTCACTGGAGACAGAGCTGCCACACCTTTTCTTGGTCTTACCTCAAAGTAACATATTATCAATCGTAGTACAAATGCCAGCAAAGGCCAATCGGGGAGCCTAGATTTCCACCCTCAAGAGTCTGTAATGATGTGTCTCAACTTCCCCACTGCAGTGAGGTCAGAGAAGGCCAAGTAAGAACCCAAAACTTTCATCTGTTACCACCTCTCTGCACTGCAAGGCAGTAGAGACCACGTGAGGTGCCTGGGATTCTACCCCGGCTTGACAGTGATGAGGTGCCTCTTCTCCTCATTAAGGGTGTGTCAGAGGATGCCTAGTGGAGAGTCAGGACTCTCACCACCACCCAGCAGAAACAAGGCCATCCCCCCTCCCTGACACCATCTCATTGAAAGGAAGCAATAATAAAGAACTCCTACCTCCCCCATCCACAGAGGTATCAGTGGAGGCCCACAAGGGAGTCAGAATCTCCTCTTCCCACCTCCACTCCTGTCCAGTAGTAATGAATAATCTTCCCTCTCAGGTGTCAATGGAGGCCAGGTGAGAAACTTGGACTTTTATCCCCAAAAGACAGTTACAAGGCTGTGCTCCTCCCCTTTTCCCTTCCAGGACAGTTTCTAAAAAAGCCTGCTAAAACAGAAGGTTTAAATAAGATCCAGAGGCTCATAACAGACCATCCAAATATCTAGGTTTCAATTGAAAATCACTCATCATACAAAGAACCATGAAAGATCTCAAACTGAATGAAAAAGACAATAAATCTCAACGCTGAGGTGACAGAAATATTAGAGTTATCTGACAATGATTTTAAAGAAGCCATCATAAAAATGCCTCAATAGTAATTATAAATACATTTGAAACAAATAAAAATATAGAAGGTCTCAGCAAAGAAATAGAGGATATAAAAAAAGAACCAGATGGGGCCGGCCCAGTGGCATAGTGGTTAAGTTTGCGCGCTTCACTTCAGCAGCCCAGGGTTCACATGTTCAGATCCCAGGCACAGACCCACACACAGCTCATCAAGCCATGCTGTGGCAGCATCCCACATATAAAGTGGAAGAACATTGGCACAGATGTTAGCTCAGCAACAATCTTCCTCAAGTGAAAAGAAGAGGATTCACAATGGATATTAGCTCAGGGCCAATCTTCCTCACCAAAAAAAAAGAACCAAATGGAAATTTTAGAACTGAAGAATACAATAACCAAAATTTTTTAAAAAATCAATAGGTGGGCTCAAAAGCTGAATGGAGGAGACAGAGGAGAGTATCAGTGAACTAGAAGATAGAACAATAGAAATGACACGATCTGAAAAATGGAAAGTAGCCTGAAAAAAAATGAACAGAGCCACAAAAGCCTGTGGAACTATAACAAAAGATTTAACATCTGTGTGATTGGAGTCCTGGAAGTAGAGGAGAAAGAGGGCAGAGCTGAAAAAATACTCAAAGAAAAAATGGCTGAAAACTTCTATATTTGGCAAAAGACATAGACCTTACTACATATTCAGGTAACTGAGCAAATCTCAAATACGATAAATGCAAAGAAATCCACACCAAGGTATATCATAATCAAACTTCTGAAAAGTAATGGCACATTAAAAATCTTGAAAAGCACGAGACAGAATCGACACCTTACCTATAAAGGATACACAATTTGAATGATAGTGGATTTCTCATCAGAAATCTTCAAGTCCAGAAAGAAGCAGCACAACATTTTTTCGAGTACAGAGAAAAAAAACCTGCCAACCTAGAATCCAATACCCAGTGAAAATAACCTTCTAGAATAAAGGGAAAATCAAGACATTCTTAGATAAAGGCAAACTAAGAATTTGTTGCCAGCAGATTAACTCTAAAAGAATGACTAAAGGAAGTTGTCTAAACGAAAAGGAAATGATAAAAGAAGGAACCTTAGAATATCAGGAAGGAAGAAAGAAGGTGGTAAGCAAAATTGTGAGTAAATACAGTAGATTTTTCTTCTCCTCTCGAGTTTTCTAAATTATATTTAATGGTTGAAGCAAAGATTATAACACTGTCTGATGTGGCTCTTATTGTATGTAGAGGAAACATTTAAGGCAATTGTATTATAAATGGGGGAGGGTAAAGGAATGTAAAGGGAGACAAGGTTTCTATAGTTCACTAGAACTGTAAAATGACACCACCAGTAGACTGTGATAAGTTTTGTGTATATAATGTTCTATCTAGAGAATCCAATAAAAAAGCTATCCAAAGAGATATACTCAAAAACGTTATGGAAAAATCAAGATTCAATTCTAAAAAATATTCAAGTAACTCACAAAAGTCAGGAAAAAGAAATAAACAAATGAACAAAAAAACAGAAAACAAAAATAAAAATAAAATGGAAGAATTTAGACCTAATATATCAAAATTGTATTAAATGTAAATAGTATAAATACACCAATTAAAAGACAGAAATTGGGAGAGTGGATTAAAAAAACAACTATATGCTGTCAATAAGAAACTCAATTCAAATGTGAGAATATAGGCATGTCTAAGGTAAAAGGATGGAAAAAGATATATCATGCAAATATTAATCAGAAGAAAGAAGGGGTAGCTATAATTAACATCAGATAAAGTAGACTTTAGAGCAAAGAAAATTGCAAGAGACAGAGAGGGATATTATATAACAATACAAGGATCAACTCACCAAAGGACATACACAGCAATCCTAAATGTGTATGCACCAGACAACAAGGGTGAAAAATATGTTAAGCAAAACTGATATAATTGAAAGGAGAAATAGATAAAACCACAATCACAGTTGGAAATTTCAACACCTCTTTTTTAACAATTGATAGAACAACTAGAAAGAAAATAACAAGGGTACGGAAGAATGCAACAACACTGTCAACCAACAGAGTCTAATTGATATTTATAGAACGCTACAGTCAACAACAGCAGAACGTACATTCTTTTCATGTGCCCCTGGGATGTAGACCATATCCTACACCATAAATCAAACCTTATCAGATTTAAAAGAATTCAAGTCATATGGAGTGTGTTCTCTGACCACAATGGAATCAAACTAGAAATCAATAACAGAAAGATAATAGAAAAATTTCTAAACACTTGAAAACTAAATAACACACTTCTAAATAATCCAGGGTCAAACAGGAAGTCTCAAGGGAAATAAAAAAATATATTGAACTGGATGAAAAGGAAAATACAACATATCAAAATCTGTGGGACGTGGCTAAAGCTGAGAGGGAAACTTATAGTGCTAAATTCATATATTAGAAAAAAGAAAAAGTCTCAAATCAATAATCCAAGCTCCTACCTCAAGAGCCTAGAAAAAGAAGAACAAAATAAGCCCAAATCAAGCAGAAGGAAGAAAATAATAAAGATAAGAGCTAATTAGAAACAAGACATCACATGTGGTTGGCTTGGGGAGCACATTTGGTTTTCTCTGATTGGTCCTGAGTTGGAAGTGAGGGCGAAAAATAGGGAAACTGGGGGTCACTGAGCAAGTCCTGCCCGTTCTGGGCCGTTGCTGCAGAGGTTGTGGGTCAGAGTTCTACTGTCATTGTCAGTGTGAATATTCATTGTCTCGGTTTATATACTCAATCTCTCAATTCCGTTTATATGACATTCTTGAAATGACGAAATTATAGAACTGAAGAACATATTAGTGGTTGTCACGGGTTAAGGATGGGGTTTAAGTGGGAGGGAGGTAGGTAGGTATGGCTATAAAGGGACAACATGAGGATCCATGTGGGGATGGGAATGTTCTGTATCTTTATTATATCAATGTCAATATCCTGCTTGTGATATTATGTCATAGTTGTGCAAGATGTTACCATTGGGATAAACTGGGTAAGGGGCACAAGGGCTCTCTCTGTATTATTTCTTAGAACTGCTAGTGAATCTATAATTGTCTCAAAATAAAGGAGTTTAATTAAACAAAAAATTCCCAGCAAGAAGAGAATGGTGTTTTTTTTTGTGTGTGTGAGGAAGATCAGCCCTGAGTTAACATCTGCCAATTCTCCTCTTTTTTCTGAGGAAGACTGGCTCTGAGCTAACATCATGCCCATATTCCTCTATCTTATATGGGATGCCGCCACAGCACAGCTCGACAAGCAGTGTGTCGGTGCGCGCCCGGGATGCGAACCCCAGGCCGCCACAGCAGAGCGTGCACACTTAACCACTTGCACCACCGGGCTGACCCCGAGAATGGTTACCTTTTAAAGAATGACAGACCAGGGGCCGGCCCAGTGGCTTCGCTCCTGTGACCCGAGGTTTGCAGGTGTGGACCTGGCGCGGACCTGTGTACCGCTCATCAAGCCATGCTGTAGAAGCATCCTACATACAAAATAGAGGAAGATTGGCACAGATGTTAACTCAGGGACAATCTTCCTCAACCAAAAAGAGGAGGATTGGCAACAGATGTTAGCTCAGGGCCAATCTTCCTCCCCCTCCCAAAAAAAAATGGCAGACCAACAGCTGAATTCTCAATAACACTGAGGGCCACATAACAATGACTGGGATAATTGATTCAGACTGCTGAAGAAAAAAATAATAAATAGCTGTCAGCATAGCGTACTTTATCTAGCTAAACTCACTCAAGAGTCAAGACAAAATAGAAACTTCTGATCATAAGGTCTTAGAGAATTTACCACTCAAGACCCTCCCAAAAAGAAGGATTGAAGTATGAGCTTCAGTAAGAAAGAAATTAAGCCTAGAATGAAGGAAGGGAATGATTGCGTTAATTACCTTGACACGTATTTATAGAGTGCCTACTGTGTGCAGGCACTCTGCCGGAGGTGAGGCATACCACAAGGAACACAGGCAAAATTTCCTGCCTGCTCTTACGGAGCTTAAAGTTCTAGTGGAAGAAGAAAGACAAGAAACAAGAAAAATGAGTAAGAAATATAGTATTTTAAATGTTCTAAAGTTGCGCTGGGTTCTTTCTAGATCTAGATGTCTTTTTCTTTAATCTTTTCAGGATTCACTGTTTCTTGAATTTGAGTATCCATATAAAAAAATTCATAAATACACCCCTCCCAGAACTTGATAGGTCTAGCGAACACCAAAAACGAGTAAAGATATAGAATATTTGAATAACATGATTAGCTAGTGTCATAGAACAAACACATATGTATGTGAAATCATGTATCTACAAATTAGAGACAACGATTCTTTTCAAGCATGTATAAAACTTTACAAAAATTGACTACATATTAGCTTCAAATCAAACGTGAAAAAATACTACAATAATCAGTATCATAGAGACCACAATACCATAAAATTAGAAGCAATAACAAAACAAGAGATAAGATTCTTTTGTCGCATGCACTGGTCTCTCCCAGCCCACTTAGGTCCATTGGGAGAAGAAGACAACTCACTTTTAGCTCAGACATGGGAGCCTCCGTTCTCTCCCTGGAACCCTCCTCACTCTCTTGTCTTTTCATTTGTCTCTTGCTCCCACCTCTATTCCTAACCTTAATCTCTGGGGTGGGTTGTCAGTCATCAGGGTTCCCTTCTGAATGAGACTATGAGGGAGAGGAGGGAAGGGTAAAGGAGGCGAAGATTAGAGTTCTCCTAAGACCATTAGGCCATTTATCCTGCCAAAATTGACCCTCTCTTTGCATACCATCTCTGCTTCATTGTGCTCAAAGCGTATCTGGCTCTTTCCTTCCATTACCAAGGCATCCTTCTCTTACCATATCTTCAATATACTCCACCTGCAGTAAGGAAGTGGCGGGGGGTGGGGGGGAGAGAAAATATAGACACATGCACATATTTTTATTTTTTATCAAAATGGAATCATATGACATACTGTTCTGAATTTCTTTTTTTGTAAAAATATATTTCCTAACAATAGATACAAGTCTACCTCACTTTTTTAAATGAAAGAAGAAAATTCTATTTTGTGCATGCCTCGAAGACAAGAAAACCACAAAGTTAAATTGAAGAACACAAAACAAGATCTACATATGTGTGAGAGAGAGAGAGAGAGAGAGATTCATTCCAAAATGGGTAGATTCAGTATTTATTCATTGGTTCATTTAAGATTTATTTATTGAACACCTACCTGCTATAGACAGTAAAGATACAGCAGTAAACAAACCAGGTCAAATTCCCTGCGCCCATGGAGCTTATATTCTAATGAAATGAAACAAAAATAAACATAATAAATAAGAAAATTATGTAGAATTTTATAAGTGATTAATACTATGGAGAAAAAGAAAGTAGGACAAGGTGGATAGGGAATATTGAGAGGGGGTGCAATTTTAGACAGAGGGATCAAGGGAGACCTCAGTGGTACATATGAGTAAAAACATTAAGAAGGTACAGTTACCTGGGAGAAAAGTGTTTCAGGCAGGGGAAATGACAGGTGCAAAGGCCCTGAGGTAGGTGCATACATAGCCTGTTTGAGAAACAGCAAGGAGACCAGTGTTACTAGAGTGGAGTGAGTAGAAATGGGAGAAGTAGAAAATGAATTCTTAAGGACATCAGCTTCTCCTCTATATGAAATGGAAAACCACTGGAAAATTTTGAGTAGGAGAGTAATATTCATGGACTAATGTCTTAAAAGGATGGCTCTATCTCTTGTGATGAGAATAAACTTTAGAGGGTTAGGAGTAAATGCAAGAAGATCAATTAAGAGGTTATTGCAACAATCCAAGAATAAGACAATGGGATCCTGTGCCCAGGTGGTAATAGTGGAGGGGGTGAGAAGTGCTTAAATCCTGGCTATTTTTAAAGGATAGATCTAACAGAATTTGCTGACAGGTATGATATGGGGTATGAAAGAATGAGGGGATTCAAGGATGGCTCCAATGTTTTTTTGAGCTGAGCAAACAAAAAGATGAAGTTGTTACTATCTGAGATGGAACATACTATTGGAGGAGCATATGTGGAGAAAAAAATCAGAATATTGTAAAATATCAATCCCGTCCAATCCATTTCTCTCCCAATCTCCATGCTTTTTTGTTTCGTGGTAGGTGGTGTTGATGGGGTGGCAGAGGGTAATCCTAAATATTCATGGTAAAATTCTTCATAGTAGAATAAGCAAAAGCCACTAAGAAAATTTCAAAAAGAATAATAATGAGAAGGAACTTTGCCTGCCTAGTTGGAGTATAAAATTAACCTACATTAAATAAATCCATATGGCACTGGCACCACAATAGACAAACAGCTCATTGAAACAGAATAAAGCAACTGAAATATATTCATATACATTGTAACTTGGTATATGAACAAAATAATGTTTCAAATCAGTAGGAAATGAACAATCTATTCAGTAAATTGTGTTGAGGCAATTGGCTAATCAACTGGGAAAAAAATAAAATTTGAAGTTGGATCCTTAGCTTACACCATATACAAAAATTAACTCAAAATGAATCAAAGACCTAGATGGAAAACCTAAAAATATAAACTCTTAGAAAAAAACCTAGGGGAAAAGCTTCATGACATTGGATTTGGCAGTAATTTCTTGGATATGATACCAAAAGCATAGGCAACAATAATAAAAATAGATAAATTGAGCTACTTCAAAATTTAAAACTTCTGCTCATCAAAGGACATAATCAACAGAGTGAAAAAGCAACCTATGGAATGGGAGAAAATATTTGCAAATAATATATTTGATAAGGGGTTAATCCAGAAGGTATGAAGAACTCCTACAACTCAACAACACAAAAATAACCCAATGAAAAAATGAGCAAGGATTTGAATAGACATTTCTCCAAAGAAGATATACGAATGGCCAACAAGCATATGAAAAGCTGCTCAATATCACTGATCATTAGGAAAACGCAAATCAAAGCTCCAGTGAGCCCATTAGGATGGCTCCAAACATAAATAAACAGAAAATAACAAGTATTGGTTAGGTTGTGGAGAAATTGGAACCCTTTTGCACTGTTGGTGGAATGTAAAATGGTGCAGCCACTATGGAAAACAGTAAGGCAGTCCCTTAAAAAATTAAAAATAAAATTACCATATGATCCAGCAATATCACTTCTAGATATATCTCCAAAAGAATTAAAAGCAGGATCTTAAAGAGATATTTGTACACCTGTGTTTATAACAGCATTATATACGATATTCAAAAGGTGGGAGCAACTCAAATGTCCATCAAGAGATGAATGAATAAACAAAATGTGGCATACACATGCAATGGATATTATTCAGTCTTATAAAAAAGGAAGATTCTGATACATGCTATAACATAGAATAAACTTAAGGACATTATGGTAAGCAAAATGAGCCAGTCACAAAAAGATAAATATTGTATGATTTCACTTAAATGAGGTATCAAAAGTAGTCAAACTCAGGGCCCACCCCTATGGCTTAGGGGTTAAGTGCACGCACTCCGCTACTGGCGGCCCGGGTTCGGATCCCGGCGCGCACCGACGCACCGCTTGTCTGGCCATGCTGAGGCCGCGTCCCACATACAGCAACTAGAAGGGTGTGCAACTGTGTCATACAACTATCTACTGGGGCTTTGGGGAGAAAAAGGAGGAGGATTGGCAATACATGTTAGGTCAGGGCTGGTCTTCCTCAGCAAAAAGAGGAGGATTAGCATGGATGTTAGCTGAGGGCTGATCTTCCTCACACACACAAAAAAAGAGTAGTCAAACTCATAGAAACAGAGAGTAGAATGGTGATTGCCAGGGGCTGGGGAGAGGGGAAATAAGGAGTTATTGTTTAATGGGTACAGAGTTTCAGTTTTGCAGGATTAAAAAAATTCTGGAGATTGGTTGCATAACAATCTGAATATACTTAACACTACCTAACTGTACACTTAAAAATGGTTGAGATGGTAAATTTCATGTGTATTTTATCACAATTAAAAATGTATAACTTTTATGGGGGCTGGCCCGGTGGCGCAAGCAGTTAGGTGCGTGCACTCCGCTGCGGCGGCCCTGGGTTCACCTGTTCGGATCCCGGGCGTGCACCGATGCACTGCTTGGTGGCCCATGCTGTGGCAGCGTCCCATATAAAGTGGAGGAAGATGGGCACGGATGTTAGCCCAGGGCCAGTCTTCCTTGCCAAAAAAAGAGGAGGATTGGCAGATGTTAGCACAGGGCTGATCTCCTCACAAAAAAAAAAAAAAAAAAAATTTATAACTTTTAAAATAAAATGAGATCCTTCTATTTTCACTACACACACATATATATTTTTTAATTCCAAGGGAATAAAAGACCTAAATGTAAAAAATAAACTATAGACTCTTTCTTAAAAAATAAGTGGAAAATTTCTTTCTGTAGGGAGTATTTTATACTTTCAGGATCTGCATTATTTATCTATTGCTGCATGACCAACTACCCCAAAACTTAGCAGCTTAAAACAACAAACTTTTATTATCTCAGTTTCTGTGGGTCAGGAATCTGGGCCTGTCTGAGCTGGGTGCCTCTGGATCAAGGTCTCTGTTGAGGTTGCAGTCAAACTATCAGCCAGAGTTGCATCATTTCAAGTCTCAACTGGGGCTGGAGGATCCGTTTCCAAGTTTATTCACAAAGTTGTTGGCAGGCCTCAGAAGATCTGCTTCCAAGCTAACCCACACAGGCCTCTCTGCAGGGCTACTATGTGGTAGCTGGCTTCCCCAGGGGAAGAGAGTCAAGAGAGGGAGAGAGAGTGCCCAAGATGGAAGCCTCAGTCTTCTTCTAACTGATCTCTGGAGTGTCATCCCATCACGTCTGCCACATTCTGTTTGTTAAAAGCAAGTCAGCAAGTCTATCCCACATTCAAGGGGAGGAGAATACTCCAGGACATGAATACCAGGAGATGGGGATCTGGGGTGTCCTCTTAGAGGCTATCTACCATAGGATCCCTGTAAGACTTGAAAAAAAAACCCAAAAAGCCAAATCCCATATCTTAAAGAAATTTGAAAATCACTGTGTAAGACTTTTTATCATACCTCCATCAAAACATTCAGGTAGTCAAAATGTATTAAGCATCTAGTTTGTGTTGACTATTATGCTAAAATACAGAGATGAATGTGACTTACTCACAGATCTTCTAGAGAAGAAATGAATCAACCTGACACAATTGCCCATGTTGCATAGAGTCCTGCAAGGAAGGCAGGGAGCCCAGTGATTCAGACCACACACCCCAGGGCTGGGCTGTCCAATCTAAACTCATCTCAGCCACTTCCTCACTGTGCGACCTTCAACTAGTTACTCATTCTCTCTGGGCCCCCATTTTCTGATGTGTGAAAATGAGAGCATAATGGACCTTGGTTGTGAGGATTATAAAAGTTAATTTGTGTTAAAAGGCTTAGAACAGCGTAAAATACATAGTTAAGTGCTATGTTAGTGTGTGTTATTAGTAGAGTGAACTAAACCTATTGCAGCACAGAGCCCTTGATTTTCTGTCTACTTTGACTTTGTTATTTTTAAATGCATTATTGCTGTTATTTACCTTCAAGCTCATATGATACTTTCCTGCCCAAATCTATTCCAAATAGATTTACAAGAGTTTACTGTTTTTAACTTCATTTTCTTGGCTCTTCAAGCATGCAAAAAAAAAATCAATCTGAAAAAAATCAATGTCACTCAAAAACTTAAAATCATCATTTTGCTCTTCTTCCTCCTGATAATTTATGCAGATTTAACTAAGCATGGGCCTTGAATGGAGTGTCAAGGGTGTTTTAAAAATATAAGTAGATTATAGGGGCCGGCTCCGTGGCGTAGCAGTTAAGTGCGCGCGCTCCGCTGCTGGTGGCCCAGGTTCGGATCCCGAGCGCGCACCAAGGCACCGCTTGTCAGGCCATACTGTGGCGGCATCCCATATAACTTGGAGGAAGATGGGCACAGATGTTAGCCCAGGGCCAGTCTTCCTCAGCAAAAAGAGGAGGATTGGCATGGATGTTAGCTCAGGGCTGATCTTCCTCACAATTTTTTTTACCCTTGACTGAGCAGTTTTATTTCTAGGGATTTACCTGAGAGTTATACCGGTATGTGTGCAAAATATACAAGATATTTCATCATGGCATTGTTCGTTTTAGCAAAAGATTGGAAATTACATTGCACATCAGTAGGGGACTTCTTAATAAATTCTGGTACATCCTTTCAATTGAAAATTTGCAATTAGGAAAAAAAGCTTCCAGCATATACTGTTAAGTTAAAAAAAGTTCAAAATGCCCTATTGTGGGTAACGATACCATGTACTTAAAGAGAGGGGGACATATGTAACGTTTTCTTGTGTGTGCATTAAAATACATCTGGAAGGGTAGACGAAAAACCAGAAAATATCATCTGCCTCCAAGGAGGAGCACTGGGTGAGGCAGGAGTGAGAAAGATCTTTCTCTGTACACCTTTTAGTATATTATGAATTTTGAAAGATATGGATATATTACCTACCATATTTCGTAAATCTACGATGCCATAGATTACAAGATGCAGCATTCTTTCATGTACAAGTAAGAACAAAAAAGCTGCCGTTTACCTACAAATCACCACCGACTATAAAATAAATCCTGATTTTTAGATGTGCATCTTTAGTAGCAATAAATGTATAATTTTTAAATGTGCGCTTAAGAAACAATAAAATGTGCTTTCAAAATAAAACTTTAAAAAATGTTTTAAAGAAATAGCCATTTGTTTTTTTATGTGAAGAAAAAAAGTCTGAAGGAATATGTGCTCAACAGTTATGGCAATTATTTCTAGGAAATTGAATAGTGGTGATTTTTATTTTCTCCTTTACATCTTCTGTATTTTCTACAAGGATAAAGCATTGCTTTAATGATCAGAAAAGAATGTTAGTAAATACAATATGACTGTAAATTTTAAGGGGGCAACTCAATGACTTTGTTTGTGGTGAGGAAGTTTTTAAGAAGTCAACCTTAACAATGATAGGCCTCAAGTTCCCCCATCTCCACCCCCTGCCTTTGTAAATTCCTCCTCCCCTGTCTTAAATATTCATTTCCTTAGGTTCTGTCCTTCTTGGTTTGTATATTTTGACACAGAAGCAGCCCAATATCACCTTCAGAGTGTAGGTTCTGGTGCCAAACGGACCAGTTTCAGATCTGGGCTCTGCCTCTTACTGTGCAACCTCTCTAGGCCTCAGTTTC
Source organism: Ceratotherium simum simum (assembly GCF_057802395.1). NCBI lineage: Eukaryota > Metazoa > Chordata > Mammalia > Perissodactyla > Rhinocerotidae > Ceratotherium > Ceratotherium simum. The sequence goes on from NC_141903.1 coordinate 30,058,312, forward strand.
CTCATCCACAAAATGGGGATAATGATAACACCTACGTAATAGAGTGGTTGTAATGGTTAAAAGAGTGGGTATGTGTAAAATGGAGGGGCAGTGTTCACAGAGGAATGGCCTATAAACCCAAGTTATTCTGACTCATCCCTGGATAATCTCATTCACACACATGGCTTTGGTTACCATCAATTTGCCGATGACTCCCCAGTTCATTTTCCAGCCCAGATCTGTGTCCTCAGCTTCAGGCCTATACATTCAACTGCTTCCTGGACATCGCCACTTGGACGTCCCACAAATTTAATCTGTCTAAAATGGAACTCACCATCCCTCAAGCCAATTACTTGTTCTTCCTTCGCTGTCTCCTACTTCCAATCATCTCCTGGGTTGCTTGTGTCAGAAACCTCAGTATCATTCTTGACTTCGTTTTCCTCAACACCACCCCCCGCCCCAGCAACACACAGACGTGTAACCAATCGCTTTGTCCAGCAGATACTGCCTCCTAAATGACTCTTGATCCCATCTGTTCTTCTCCCTCCCCGGTGCCATTACCACCGTGCAGACCACCCTCATCTCTCTCCGAGACTGTGGCAGCATCCTCTGCTCTTGCCCCCATCCTGTCTCTTTCCCATACTGCAAGCAGAATGATCTTTCTAACAAGAAATCTAATCAGGGTGTCCTGGTACATACAAGCTGTCAATGAGCACCAGCTAACCTCAGAATAAGCTCTTTTAATAAGGCTGGGATGTGCTGGCTCTGTGCTCCTCCCCTCCCTCAATCTTATTTCATGTCACTTTCTTACCTTGAACACGTGATTTCAGCTGTTATGAAATACTGTATATTTCTGAAACGTTCTGTTGTCTGGTTTCGCTCAAGACCTTTGCGCAAGTTGCTTCCGCCATCAGGAACCCACTTGCCACCCTTCACATAGCTAATACTTCCTTTCCTTAAGGTCTCAGATTAAATGTGTTTGCCTCAGAAAACTTTCCCCAAGCCCAACTCTTGGCTGGATCTGCCTCCCAAATGCTCCCATAGCACCTTGTACTTCCTTCTCACAAAGTATTTCACATTCTTTGCTAGTTTTCTCCCAACTCAGTTGTAAACTTCTTAAATTATGCAACTATGTCTCAGCCGTGGTAAACTAGAGCCGGCAAGCACCAGCTGGCAAGAGCCCGCTGTTGAATGTCCAGGATTGTTGCAATCTGGTTGGTAAACTCAGCCATCATCAAAAGTCAAATTATATAAGCTTACGATTAAGTATATTATGTTTAAAGTGAAAATGATGCTCAAAATTTATCCCTTCCTAATTACTTTACTACATTTTACTATAATCTATGCTCTTGAGATTATGTGTATCTATACTGTACATATCTTCCCAACTCCGCACCCAGTGACAAAATATTGGTAGCTTGACATTGGCCACAATGGGCATATTTACACTTGAAAAGTGGCAAATGCTACAAACTAGGGCTTGATTTACTGTTTTGTTGATTGTGAGACCACCGTGTCAAACTCACTTTGATGTTCCCAGCACCTGACCTGAAACAGAGGTGGCGCTTAATAGATATTCACTGAAAACGTATAAAAGTATGAAACATGAATGAATGAATATAAGGAGGCCTAGAATTCCCCGCACCCTACCACTGCCTGTTGCTTTGGAGGAAAGGTTCAAGATGGGTGGAAGCTGTCTGAACTGATGCCCGTGGACTGATGTTGCCACCGTCCTTGGGGTGTTGCCCAAGCCTCTTTGCCCAGGTCCGGAGAGCCAGGGCAGACAATTCGATAAGCATAGGGTCAAGTTTCCCAAACTGCCCAAACCGTGCCCCTAAATAACTCTTCATTAGCCCAGAACTGGCAGGATTGTCCTAGATTCGCGGGGCCTTGGTTGCGTTCCTTCGTGGTGGATGCTGCTTACATAAGCTGAGTGGGCTGCCTTTGAGAAATGTCCAGGACTTGAAGGGGAAATTGTCCTTCTCGCCATCACTGGTTTGCTTGCTGCAGTGAAGATATTTTTGGACTTTGGCTGAGTCGGTCTCTCTTTTTGGCCTGTGTGCCCCTAGGGCATTGCTGCTTCTACAGATGGAAGCTAATGGAAGAGTAACTGTAGGCCAGGATTGCAAACAGGAAGGGGAGGGGAGCCGCGGGTTGTGCTGGCATCCCTGTCTGTTATGACTTAGGCAGAGTTTCTGAGCTGAAACGTCCCAAGAAGTGCTGTACTGAGGAGGTGCCCTGAGGTTTTCTACGATAGACGGAATGCACCAGGATGGGCCCCCTAGAAAGGCTGCTGGCGCTGAGCAGTCCATCCTGGGGGCACTCAAGCTAGGGCTCTGGCTTAGAACCTGGGTAACCGTGGGGACATTACTTCATCTCTCTGTGCCTCAGTTTCCTCACTTCTAAAAGGGGAATAACATCAATAGAACCTATTTTACAGGGCTGTTGTAGGAATTAAACAAGATCATTTGAACCTTGCCTGACATGTAAAATCTCAATAAATCTTAGCTAGTTATTATCTTTGAAATGAAGATACAGGAGACATCTATGGACCAATAAAGTCCAGGCTACAGGACAATCCAGCTTGACATTTAGCTACGGAGCAAGTCTTGTTTCAAATGCTTAGCCAAAACTCAGGTCTGGGTTTCCAGGACAGAATGAAGAAAGCCCTTTTTGTCCGTGTATCTAACAGAAGGCAGTGTGTTGTAGTGAAAAGAGCAGGACTTTGGGAATTAGACAAGACCTGGGTTTTAAATATGAGCTGAGTAACTTTGGGAAAATTGCTTCATTTCTATGAGACTCAGCTTTTAAATCTATAAAATGGGTTAAATTATAGTACAGATTATGAAAGAGAGAGGATAATTATAATGCTGAGCAAAGAAGTGCTATGATTATTGAACTGGGAAGATCACTTCTAGGCCCTAGAAATCTCTTTTCTTTTTCTTTTTTTGCTGAGAAAGCTTCTCCCTGAGCTAACATCTGTTGCCAATCTTTCTCTTTTTTTGCTTGAGGAAGATTAGCCCTGAGCTAACATCTGTGCCAATCTTCCTCTTTTTATACTTGAGGAAGATTCGCCCTGAGCTAATATCTGTGCCCATCTTCCTCTATTTTTGTATGTGGGTCCTCACCACAGCATGGCTGACAAGTGGTGTAGATCCGCGCCTGGGATCCGAACACACGAACCTGGGCCGCTGAAGCAGAGCGCCCCTAACAACCACTATGCCGCGGGGCTGGCCCCAGAAATTTCTGATTCTACATGGGTGGTGACATGATCTCCACCCAGGAGATGATTATAAAGATGAATAAGATGATCTACGTACAGAGCTTAGTTCTGTGCCTGCAAATAAAGAAGGCTCCATAAACAGTAATGCTGTCATTATTATCTTTATTATTGCTATTTTTTATTCTATAAGTAACAAAATTTTTGAGCACCTACTATGTGCCAGGCCCTGTGTTTTGTGTGAGGGAGACATAGAGGAATATGGGCCACATGGCCTTGCACTCAGCGAGCTCCCTTCCATTCCAGTTGGTGGGGAGGGAGAGGGGGATGGGAAATAGAAATAAGTGAATAAATAAATAAATAAACATTTTTAGATAACAATATGCTTTATGTAGAAAACAAAAGGGTATGATAGGTGAGAGTGACCAGGGAGGGGTCTGCTTTAGATCCTGTTGTCAGAGGAGGCTGCTCTTTGGCTCAGATCACATGGCCAACCCCAGCCTCAGTGAAAGGGCACGGTTCTCATGTCTTTGTGTCGGTTAACAACTGCATGGAGATGGAGGGAAGTCTACATAAGCAGCAACCCCCAGATCTCTCCCTGGGCATGGCTCCAAATCTAGAAGCTGAAACCAGCGTAGACGTGGTGGACAGAACAGCCTCTTCTTGCACGACCAGGAGACCTGACGTAACCTCAGCGATTTCGTTGCCTGCATGTGGCCTGTCCCTCCACCAGGTGGCAGTGTTCAATAATGAACAATGACAGCATTAATTAAAGAGGGCCTCTGGCCAGCATTAATATTGCAGGCTGCCTAATGAACATTGGCTGCAAACACTAATTACAGTTATCCTTTCTGAAGGCTGTGAAGGATTCTGGGCCTTGGTATGGTGACAATTTTCTTCTGGATCTCCTTTTATTTTATGGCTGAAATAATGTTTTTAACTGATAAAACTGAGCACACACATGTCCAGGCACTGTGCAAAGAGCTTTACAGAAATTATTACATTGCATTGCGGCACCAGCTTTACAGTGAGTCATATTATTCCCACTGTATAGATGAAGAATCTGAGCATCAGAGAGTAGCAGCTTGCCTAGAGGTGCACAGCTGGTATGTGACAGCTCTGGGTTCGAACATAGGTTTGTCTGATGTCAAAGTCTATCTGTTAACCATCACACTGTCCTGCTCTGTATTTTAAGAAGAATAATTATTACTAAGATGAGTGTCATTGAAACAGAGCAAATAATTTCCAATATTAAGATATCATATTCTCATCCATACAATGCTAGTATTAACACAGTCAAAGGGAGAGTATTTATGGTGTACCCACATAGCTCTAGGAATGGCTAGGGACTAAAGGAAAGGGAGTAGACCCAGAACCACTTCTGAAGACTGATGGCAGTGACAGGCTTACAGCCAGAGGACAGAGGGTTTTTATTTTGACTGACAGTCCTCACAGATGTCTTAAAGAAATGAAAGGCAAACTCAATGTTTTCTTTTTGTGGATGAAGAATATAAGTCACAGAGAGTAAAGTTGCTGCCAACGTCCCTGGACATTCACTTGAGGCACTCAGGAGATTCCAGGGACTTCCTCGTCATCCTGGAAACTGGCGGATCAAAGAGAACCTCAAAGCTCTAAAAACGTAAATGATCGTGTAATTCCAGAGAATACTTTACTTTCTGTGATTTACTAGCAGATGGGGGCAAATTAACAGTTATGTGTTTAAAATTTCTATAGCTTGAAAAAGATTATTATCATTTTTCCTCTGGAAATTAAGGAGCTATAAATACAGTTTATCATATTTTGATTTGTGGCCCCACCAATTCCAAGTCTAGGTGATGGTATGCTAGAACTGGACAGGCAGTTATAGACAATCTGGTGCAACGCCTTCATTTTACAAATGGGGAAACTGAGGCCCAGAGAGGCATGACCCAACTAGTGGATGGCAGGATCAGGCCTAGATTCCCAAAAGAGGACCCTCTACCACTTCCCTTCAAAATACAGGTGACCAGAATTCAAACCAGAGGCCTGTCCAGAGTGGGCTCTTGTGGGCTGCTGCTGCAGGGTCAAAGAAAGCCCTGAGGTCAAACAAATCTGAGAAGCACCAAGTCAAACAAAATTGAACAAATTTTCACAGGACTTGTCAGAACCTTTAATGTACCAATATTTACCACAAATCTCCAAGAGGCAATCAGAATATTTACAGTTTGCCAAAATTGTTTGACCTCAAACTTTTATTTTTAATACCACATCTATTAACAGCTCACACAACAGTGTTCAATAGAAAAGAACTGAGAAACAATGACTTAATTTTTGTTATCTCAGTTTCCCAAAGTATTTGGTCATGGAACCCCCCTGTTTGAGAATATCTCACAGAATAAATGTTCTGGGCGCACACTTAGGAACTGCTTCACTGAGCTATGGACAAAACAAAATCATCTTTGAATCTTAGTATCCAACTAGTTTAAGGGCTGCCTCTGGGGGCTCGCCTGCCTAGAGGGGATCAAGTCTCTTCAGAGGAAATTCAGCCTCAAGAAAAGCAAATTATACATAGGACAGAGCCATCTTGGTGAAAACTTCTGAATGAAATCTGAAAGCTCAAGCTATTTTAATTGTTGTTTTTTTGAATGACGACCCCTTTATACAATATTTTGGAAGTCAGCAAAGATGGAAAGATTTCACTATACAATGAATTCGGGAGTTAGTATCATTAAAGCCAGAATGTGGGGAGTCAGATAATCGTGGATTTGAATTCAGACTGCGCAATGTGTTAGCAGTGTGACTTTGAGCAAATGGCCCTCATTGAACTTCAGACCCTTTAAAATGGGGATAATTACATTATGTAAAAATTGGGATAACAACATTATCTATGGGAAGAGATGGAGGAAAAAATGGAGGGTGCCATATTTGTTCAAAATAATTGCTGATAAACCATTTGGCGAGAAAAGTGTGACCCCAAGAAAATGCTTGAGTAACAAAATACGCTCAAATTCTCTGCATAGCAAAAGGATAAGAAATTCCAAGTGTGGGTGGAGAACTAACATGGCAGACGAGGTAGGAGCCAGTGAGAGGTGAGGCAGAGAGGAGCAGAAGGGGAGAGAGGGAGAACCTCCGCCAGCACTCTGATGGATCCCCGCTCCCTTTGGTGCTAGGAGGAGGAATTGAGAAGAGAATGTTTGGGAGGCATTCTCATATAAAATTCTCTATGTGATATCAGCCCAAGCTTTAGAGCCACAAAATCTCAGTGAGGACAGCAAATCTCATGCAACAATTACCTGTGTTGACTTTGATTTGAAGGTAACTGACACCAGGTTATGACTACCACAGAGCGTTGTTGTAAACACCCATATGAAATGCCCCTAAATGGGGAGCTAAGCAAAGAGGATGGGGTTTAGCTCGCTTTATACAATATGTTCTTGAATCATTGCCCTGATCCAATTTGTACACGTTAATAATGTTCTCATGTTATGTTGCATTATCATCTCGAAGATGAGTCAGCCCAGTCAGGGGACCAGCTGTGGCCTGCTGCTCAGGGGCTTGTGTTCTCCTCTCAGCTCTGCCAAGGAAGTCTGAGTCCCTAGGCCAGTTGCTTAGCCCACTGGGCCTTGGTTCACTCACCTGTAAAACAAGAGGGAGCCGGTGTGGTGATGTATGAGGCATTATAGCCTCACAAAAATGGGTTTGGAGTCATAGGGACCTGAGTGTGAATCCCAGCTCTGCCATTATTTACTTTTGTGGCCTTTGGCAAATTCCTTAACATCTATGCAATGAGGGTGGTCAGAATCAAAAAAGTTTATGCTTGTAATTCTGAAATGGTATCTCTCATGGGGTCTCCAATTGGTATTGGCTTCTAAGACTTTTAGCTTTAAGGTTTTTTTATCCTTAAGGCCCCTTATCTGTTTTTAAAACACACACACACAGACACACACACACACACACACACACACACACACAAGCTGTGCTAGAACCTTTTCCCCTCTCCTGCAAAACAAAGGAGGTGGGATGCATTAGAAGCAAAGTGAAGAGAAGCGAATGGGGATGGGGAAGGGTTGGCGTGAGCAAAACCCTGGACTGACCCAAAGGAAAAAACAAGCATAATGCTCTTCACATCTCGAGTGCTTTTGGGGTTCAGAACACATGAGTGTAAAGAAGAGCCCCCACCATGGGCAGCTTTGTAAAACCAGTTAAAAAAAGAACTGGAACGGGAGTGTGGGGGTTGGGAGTGAATTTTTTGACCCATCCCTTTCTCTTGGAAGCTTATAGCTGGCTGCTTAAGCAAATGATTCCAAGACTAGCTGAATAAGCTTTTGCCAAATGTCCTTCTCTCTAAAACACCTTAGATGGTGACTCCATAATTCATTCAGTTCCCTAGGGACACACACAGGCAACGACCAGAAATTGCCAAAACTAAAGTGGGTCACAGACCAGATTATTTTTCTAACTGGGCCACCATAGAAAATCTCTTTTGGTTTGTGATTCATTTCTTTTGAAAAGAGCTCCTCCCTGGGGGACTAATATCTTCCTGGCTGTGGATTGCTAACGTTTAAGTGTCTAGTACTGATCTTAGGCAGAGTTTAGGTTGGAAGCTATCCATAGGTGACTGGACCAAATTATAAGTTTTTGTCTATAAAATGGGTTTTCAGTGGGTTAATACTCTTAATATATAGAAAACATCACCAAACAGAAATATGAGCAAAGGACATCAAAGGGCAATTCATAAAAGAAGACATGCCTAATATTCGTATGTAAAGGTATTCAAGCCGAGTAGAAATAAAAGAATTAAAATAATAATGCGATGCTCATTTTCACCTGTCAGGTAGGCAAAGGTTAGAACCAGGGATAATACCTAGAATTTTTAACCATGGAGCAAAAGACTTCTTTTTGGTGACACTGTACATTGATACCACCTTTCTGGAGGCCAATTCGGCAACCCGTAGCCTAAGTTTTAAATGTGCACACCATTTGGCTCTGCAATTCCACTTCTCAAATTTTATTTTAAGTGAATAATCATAGAAACCTAAGTGATTTAGCTACTTGAGTGTTCATCACAGCCTTCCCTCTCCATAAGCTTTTTTTGTTATTATGAATAATCCAAGTGTCTATGAAGAGGAGATTGATAAAATTATGGTATATCGACATAATGGAATACACTGCAGCCTTTAGAAACCATTATGTAAATACATATTCACAGTAAATTAAGTAGAAAAAAGCAAATCATACAACTCATATTCCTTTCAAAAACAACAATAACAACAAGGCAACAACAATAACATTGTACATATGAGAACTAAAGTTTGGGCAAGAGTTGCTCCAAAATGTTATGTCTGGTTGACTCAGGTTGGTGGGATGAAGAATAATTTTTGCTTAAAGTTATTTTCCATATTGTTGGAATTTCTATAATGAGCACAAATAGCAAATAAGGCAGAAAAAAGCAAAATAAAGCATCGGGGCAGGGGAGGTAAGGGAGGTACCACACACAACAAGAAAGGGGTTGTAGCTTCAACGTGATAGAAGTAAGACCTGTCATTTTACTAGCTTAAGAAGGTTACTACTTATCTTCCTCAAACATGTGAAGACCTATCACCTGGGATTGCAGGCTGATGCCCTGCGTGAAAGACACATTGATCTGTGTTCTGAGTCTAATTTGTTTAGGTTTGTCTATCTTACCTGGTTCATTTCCATTTCGGTCTGGTCGCTTTCCATTCTAATTACTATGCCTCTCTCTCTGGCGCTGCTCAGATTCCAAGTGATTTTCATTTAAAAGAGTATGTATTTGTCTTTTCTCCCAACAGCTTCTATGGCTTTGGAATGAGACAGTATCTGATAGATGGAGTATGCTTTGTAGCAGAAAAAGGGCTTGGGACTATCCTGGCTATTCTCAGTGGGGCCCAGGGAACCTAAGGAAGAATACAGGAGGGAGGTTTATAAACAGTCAGGTCTAGAACCGAGCTGGAGGTAGGAGGACTACTACTCATTAAGTCCTGACACAGCTGTGTATAGCATTATCTAACAAAGCCATCCGTACAGAGGGTTAGGAAAGCGGGGTTTAAATTTTTACAATCACGACATTTCTTTGCTTAAAACCTATCAATGGCTCCTCCATGGCTTTCAGAGTCAGGTTTAAAATCCTTAGCTTGAAAAACATGATCTGGCTCCTGTTGACCTCTTGAGTTCTATCTCTCATTGCTGCCTCCGTCCTCTGCTTCTGGTCTTCCTTGTTCTTCAACAGTATGTCAGCTGGCTCATATTTCTATGCGTCCCCCAGCCAAACCTGGGAATCCTTTCACAGACTCATCATCAGCATCAGAGCTCACTCACAGTGCCCTTGTCCATTTGTTCCTCCAATCCCTCTCTCCCCAACCCGTTTCCTTGCCTGGCTCACTCCTCCTAATTCTTCCATTTTCAATACCCAGTTCAAGCACCACCTTCATGGACCCAGAAGCGTTCCCATTGCCCTCTCTCCCCAATCCCCAGCTGACAGCCCCTCCCTCAAACCCCATGGCCTTAGCACCACTGTACTACATCTATTCATTCACACATGCATTAATAAATACAGTCATGTGCCACATAACAACATTTTGGTCAACAACAGACTGCAGATATGACAGTGATCCCATAAGATTAGTACCATATAGCCTAGGTGTGTAGTAGGCTATACCACCTAGGTTTAAGTACGTTAGGAGGAGGAGAAGAAATTTTCCTCTACCCTTCTAGGTTCTTATGGCTGGTCTAAGAATTAAATTGACTTGAAACAGATTAACAGGAGAAAAAAAAACCAAAAGTTTAATAACATGCATACATGGAAGAAACCCAGGAAAACTGGGTAACTTGCCAAAATGGCCAAAGCCCTCACCTTAAATACCATCCTCAGCTAAAGACAAAAGAAGATGCTGGGGTTGGGGAGAGTCAGGGACTTGAAAGAGAAGGAAGGAAATTTACAGGTAGGTGAAAAAAAGCAAATGTCTGGAAAACAAGTGTTTGGCCACACAGAAACAGAAGAACACAGAGGGGAGCCCAACAAACAGGCTTTTCTAGGTTCCTCCCTATCTACCACCTAGTTCACCTAATGCGAAGGTGATAGCTCACATCATGAGACAGGTTTTTTTATTTGAATTATTTTAGGCAGTTAACAGGGAGGTAAGAAGAAAAACGTTGAGTCTTTTGTTTCTTAAAAATAATCAGGCTAACATAATACTCACATTAAAGAGACATGTTTTGGAGTGGCGAATTTTGTTCCCCTTCAGTACACTCTATGATGTTCATAAAATAACAAAATTGCCTAACAACACATTTCTCAGCACGTATCCCGGTTGTTAAGTGACACATGACTGTATTCATGTTCTCACTCTCAGCCAGGCACTGGGCTAGGCGCTGGGTAGAAATAAAGTAGAATAAGGCAGAGATCCTGTCCTCATGGAGTTCCCAATCTATCGTAGCACTTGATGCCCTTTCCTATAATCACTGGTTTCCTATTGAGTCTCCTCCACCAAACCGTAAGCTTCTTGAAGTCAGGGATCATGTCTCAATCCACTCCGATTCCTCAGTCCCAGAAACTTCAGGGACTCAGTAAACATGTGTCAATCACCGAGCAACTGAATGAAGAAATTAATGCCAACAAGACATGTTATGAAGGCAAGTTTTGACCATTTACTACAAAAATTCTATGTAGTTTCCAAGGATTATATTTGAAGGTAAAGACCTTACACTTAGAATGTCTAGGTTCCTCCCGCACTCTCCCTTGAACTGAAACAGACACCTGGATAACTCAGTATATATTTTTAGATGTTTATTAAAACACCTTGAAAATGTTGGATTTAATTGGACTAAGACTGCTATGTAAGAACAAAATACAAAACTCGGAACAGTTTTAAACAATATCTCAACAGCTATTTTGAACGATTTGATCCCACTTCCAACCACTCACCAACTAGATGATCTTGGGCATATAGTTTAACTTCTCTGTGCCTTAGTTTTCTTATCTCTGAAGGGGGGATAATAGAGCCCTCTGCAGAAAGTTGTTGTGAGGTTTAAATGAGCTAGTACATAGAAAGAGCTTAGCTCACAAAAGTTTAGGTACTATGATGATAGTGATGATATAGTTCATTATTTGCAGCAAAGGGGGTGGGAGTAGTATTTATGTACTAATTAATACTGTGGCCTTCAGAGCTGGACGATGTTTCCTGGCTCTGCTATTTATTAACTATGTGATTCAAGATAAATTACTTAAACTCTCTGTTCTCTTGTCTAAATTGGGTTTAATAATAACTACATGAGGGTGATGAGGTGGCCGAGTGGTTAAGGTGACAGACTGATGGACTGCTAATAATAGGTACATCACAGAATTCTTGTGAGGATTAAATGAAAATCATGAATATAAAGATTTAGGACAATCAATGGGCACACGGTAAGTGACAAATGTTATTTTTAATAGTTATAATAATAAAGTAATAAGGATGGTTACAGAAATAAGAGGGTGAACACTGCACCTGTAGGTTCCTCATCACTCCTTAGAAGGAAACCTGGAAAGTGCTCATGTAGGCATATCAGTGAGGTGATATTCCTGTCAAAAAAGAAATGAAAACATCTCTCTGGGATTGAAGGCTTGGGAATGAATGTGAAGACTCAGTTCAACAGAGTGAAAGGCTAGTAAAAACACAGATAAGGGCTAGAGACAGTGAAAATTGAGAGTTCTCATGGGACATGAAAGGTGTGTTGTTCATAGATGGTGTCTGAAGTTTGCAAGGGTGAGGCCCTCAGGAGATCTGTGGCCAATGGCTGCTTCGTGTCATATCTGAGGAACTCTGTATATTGGTTATTTAATTAATGTCTTGGAACCACCATTTGGAGAAAGGAAAACAATAAATAAGATGTTTGATGATCATCCCCCAGCTCAACTTCTCCCACTTCTCCAATTATTTGATGCCTTCTCCCAGTCCAAAGTTCACTTTATATTTTGAGCAGGTATATAACATTTGACATGCAGTCAACACATTGGGGTGTAATTGCAGCCTTCCCTCCAGGATTCCCTGTGCTCCTTACCAAGTGATGTGTACATCTATGAGACTGAAAACTAGTGAACAAGAAACATGGTCCTTGCATTTCCCCTCCTCTAGTCCCACTACTAGCCCACTGGTCTTAGAAACAGACACCCTTTCTTCAAGATATTTTGTTGCCATCTGTCAGAAAATTATTGCAATAAATACACACAACTGTGATAAATATAATGTAATTGGTGCCCCCAACGTTGAGTAGCATATAGCCTGCATAATATCATGCGCCAGCTGCCTCTACCTTCTCCCATTGCTCCCTAACTTCATCTTCAACAATCATTTCTCAGAAGATGCATTGTTTGCTTATATCCCATCAACCAGCATCTGCTGAACTTTTACTTCTCTCTGAAGACTCGATTTAAACACCTTCTTCAAGGAAGCCATCCCTAACAGCCTTCCCCACTCTGGACTAAGTAAAATTCTTACTCTGCTCCTCTTCACTGCTAGCACTGTGCATGGTACACATTGAATTTATCGTGCTGGATTGCAATTATTTGTTTACGTGAGTAGGTCCCATTCTAAGCTGTGAGCTTCTAGAGCAAGGCTACCTGGGATACTTATGAAAATGCAAATTCCTGAGCCTGACTCCTTATCTCCTGAATCAGAATTGCTGGGCACAGAATCCAGAAAGCTGCATTTCTAAGTAAGACTTACGTGTGGCAGCTTAAGTCCTCTCAATTTTGAAGCTCACTTCTCTAGAGAGCAAGGCACATATTTACTGTAGGCAAAGAGATATTGGGCATTGTGTTTCACCTGAAGAAATCCTTGGCTATTCATTTCTTCCCAATAAGAAACATCTTTGAGTCCCAAAATATATTAGAAACTCTAGGATATATACATACACATCGTCCTCTAGAAATAGATTAACTCTCAAGTCTATGAACTGATGTGCGTGTGTGTGTGTCTGCGCGTGAGTGTGTTTGGCAAGGGGGGAGTTAATCAGAGGAATGGAGAGCACTCTGAGTTTGAATGGTTATTAAAAAAAAAAAACAAGCACGATGACAATATCCTGGGTTATTTTAAAAGCTGGCTGACTGAGTTGGACGTATTTATTTTTGCAAGATCAAAAGACTAATCTTTGGTCAAATAAAGGTTGATAAAATCACGGACAAGCTCTTTGGGGAGTGACCAGGGCAATTAGTTTTCTGCAGTGACAGCTCCACATAGTTGTGGATCAGATAGGAAAATGAAGAGTGTAAGTCAAGAATTCAGGCAGAGGTTTGCCATTCGTGGATCAAAGTATATAGGAGACATAATTGTGCAAGGACCTTGTAATAACAAAATATGAAAAGTTTTCAACAACAAATATATGGAACTTTGATGCCAGAGAATATTTGAGTTAATTAAATCTTTTTGTAAATCCCAAAGAACACATGTAACTTGCCTTTATTCTGAGTTCTAACGACTTTGTTGAAGTCTCTTTAGACCCCATTTTTCTAGGACTCCTTGGAAGGAGGCCTATTGTCAACTATATCCTGTCAAATGACCAGATACAAGGACGGAATCCATAGCCTCTTCCAAGTAGAAGTAAATCAGGGCACCTGCACTCTGAGAGCAAGCTCCTTTGTTCCACTTCACCTTGTGCTGAGTTTTAAAAGAGAATATTTCTCTCAAGAATTCCTTAACAAGCGTTCGTTGAATGGCTTTCTTTCCACAAGTCTAGCACTGTGAGGGGATGGAAATATTTTACAAGATACTTAAGGCGCTTATGATTTATCTGGGAACACAAGAACTCGTGATTTTATTAGAGAACAGTTTAAAACATTGTATAACTGAGTGCTACACTCTCCTGACCTGCTGCTCAAAATGTGGTCTGAGGATCAGCAACATCAGCATCACTTGTTAGAGATGCAGACACTCGGGCCCAAACCTAGACCTATTGAATAAGTATCTGCTATTTAACGAGATCCCTAGGTGATTTTTATGCACGTTAAAGACTTACCAGTGGATTCTTGGTCAGGGATGGAGCTGGACACATTAGAATCACTTGGGGCTTTTAACTGTTCCAATTCCTAGGCTCAAACCCTAGTATAGTACATTTTAGCTTAAGGAGTAACAGTGTCAGCTCTTGGTGAAGACTACTGAGGTTTAAATTATGATTTTTTGCCTCTCACTACATGTGTTAATGCCAAACAATCCAACCTGACTGGGTCTGTTACCTCATCAGTGAAAGAGGAAAACGATGCCTATTTGGCAGGACCATTTATCATAGTTCTTGGGATATAGTAAGCAATTGAAGAAATGCTGGCTATTCTTATTCTGATGGGAAGCACTACACTGTGGCAATGTACTTGGTTTATTTTACTGATCAGAAAATAGGTGTCCTTGGGTAAGAGCTGAGTGAAGGAAACGCTCAGTAGTTCTATTGCGACCACACCCTCAACACGTGTACACATGCATGCACTTGGCTCATGTGTTTCTCTGCAGATCTGGACTTTCTTTTCAATTCATAAGTTTTCCAGAGGTCCAACTGATCTACTATCTTAAAAACTAGCCCGGTGTTATTTTGACATTGATTATTCCATATTAGCAGAGCAATATTTTTGCTTAAGTGTCCTTCTACACTCGGGATTCCTGGAGAATTCATTCCAAGAAAATATCTTCCAGGAGTGAGGTATTCAAAGGAGGGAGAGAAATTGACCCCATTTAGCTCCCTAAGTTGAAAAAAAAAAAAAAAAAAAAACTCTTGGTAAAACCAAACTATGTTATCTTTTCATCTTCAGGACACACTGACATAACATGGTATTTATAGGGAAAAGAAAATTGCTCATACACACATGCACACCCTGGTCAGCCTCAGAGATACCAAATAGTAGAGCTCTTCTACCCTAGTTTAGAAATACTGGAGACCTCAGTTCTTCCTTAGCAGTTGCCCAGACTAGTTGATGCTATTTATCAGAGCTTCTGTAATTCTATTGTAACACATCTCTACCTATTTTCTGGCTTTGAAAGTCTTGTTAAAATATCCCCATTTGTTTTTAGATGTATGTATTCTTAGATAGGAGTTTGTATTGGACACAGCTCAATAACTGTTGTCATTTAAGCCTGTTTTTAAGAGTTAAATGGGAATCACAACTACCTCATAGGATTATTGTAAAATTAATGGAGACAGTGTTTACTGAAGGGCTCAGTGCAATGTTTAACACAGATTAAGCACTCCATAAATGGTGACCATATTCACTCCTTCACTAGGGGGGGTTCATTTCCTTCCAGCAATTCATCAAATTCAGTTTGGTATTACTTTATGTCACTTTGTTATTTAAATGACAAGTATTTGACCAACTCAGTTAACACCTCTGAAGTCATTTTGCCTTTCCGCATCTAAATGATGTGAAATTCCTCTCAGTTCAAAGTAAAATGCATGTTCCTTGCTAATCTGTGGGGACTCAATTGAGCTCCATGCTTACAGCCAGCTATTTCCATTGTTCCTTGGATGATAAAACTACACCTGAAACGCCTTGGTAACAGTTTTGCAAATAACTTGGAGTATTGTATTTTAGGCCTGTTATAAATTGCAAATATAAATATGTCTGTGTAAGTGTATGTGCATGTATTTTTAACACAACAGCTATAGGTCAAGTAAATGAAGGAAGTAAACACTTTCTCAGAAGCCGTGTTGCAGATTTATTTATAATCAGTAGTTTTATTCATATGTAGATTCACGAGCATTTCTTATTATATTTTCTAAGTTATTTCTCAGGGATCTGTTTTGATTAGTGGGAAGGCATGTAAGTTGGTACCAGTCATTTGGCTTTTGGCTTGTGAAGCCAGATCTTCTAAATAGTGTTTATTGGTTTTTATAGATGTCATCTGTTAACTTCAGGTATGGATTTTTTTTAATCTTTGCAGTTATACCCCCAAACTTACTGTAATTATAGTCCCCCACCCCTCTCACTTATTATCTTCTGGTTCTTATTCATTTGCTAACATTGTGTCTGAAGTAGGCCATCCTGGTTTGCAATATTCTAAAGATTGTGACTCACACACCTAAGAGCCAAGGTTAGTCACATAATGTCACTCTCTCACACTCTCCTCCCACCCTGGCCATAATCAACCACCAGGCCAGACAACACAGACTGCCTGTAACACTGCACCTTATAGAGTTCTTCGGCTGCAAGCAACAGAAACTAACTCTGGCTAACTTCAGCAAAACAAGAAATAGTCGGCAGAACATGGATAGTTCAGCAGATTGACAGTCGAGCTGAGAAGGGCAGGAATCCGGGCAGCTCAGGATGTCTAGGCATCTAGTTGACTGTCTGATTTGGAAGCTATCCAGAATGAATCAGCCCCTACCTTGTTTTTTTCTGTCCTTGCATTGCTCGGCTCAAGGTCCAAAGTCTTAAGAGAGAAAACCTGATTATCTTAGCTTGGGTCACATGCAAAGCATCTTGACTGACAGTCTCACTAAGATCATAGACAACGGTGGAAAAGAGATGCCCCATCAGGATGCTGTTACCAGTCAAATGAATGAGTAAACGGATGTAGGAGAAAAAGTCACCACAGGCACTTTATAGTGTTGTTTTCCAGTTTATAATAATAAATGATCATTACGGAAAATGTAGCCACCCAAAAGAAGGATAAAAAATCAAACAAAAGGGGCAATAAAGGAAGGGAGAGTTATTCCCTTGCTCTAGTGGGAAGATAATAAAGATCATGGTAATAATATTTTCAGTTTATTCAGGTAGACAGAGTTTTATCTATTGAACTTCAGAATTAGAAAAGTGCTAAGGATAATAAATTTCAGTGATTCTCAAACGCCAGGGTGGACCAGCTGTATTAATTCACCAGGGAGCTTTTAAAAAATAGAGATTCAGGAGTCCCACTTTCAAAAATAGTGTTTTATTTAAATCTGAAGTTTATCTCCAGAAGTAAATTTGAAGGACTGCCAAGCTGGTGAGTGGAGACCTCAGATAGAAGGGCCATTCGCTGGGGCCTCACAATCATGAATCTTTAGAATCAGCCTTATCTCCATATGGGGTTGTATACTATCACAGAACTACAGTGCCAGGATTGAAAAATGGCAGCCATCACACCCTTTAATTTTGCATCCATACTGCCTAAATATTTGGGCACTGAGAATTAAACATTTGTTTATATCTGTTAATTACCTGGTGCATGACACACCTATGTAGTATCCTATTTTGCATGAAAAGCATTAATTTGTTAAATGTAAACCTTTGAAATGTGTCATAACTTTGGTCACCCTCTTTTGACATATCTTTAAGCGAGAAGCCTGGCTTCTCTTGACATTGATGAGGCACAGGCCTGACCCCCACAGGAGTATGCACATCTCTGATGCTGGAGCCCGTACTTATGGTCCTTCTAGGGATACTGTGAACTGCCTAAATGGCAATTCTTTAGCTGCACGTTTATTACCACCTGGGAGCTTTTAAAAAGTACTGATGTTTGGCCTCATCACAGACCAGTTGAATTTGAACTTCTGGGGATGGACCCCAAATTCCTCTATTTTTCGAAGGCTTTCCAGGTGATTCACTGTGTAGCCAAGTTGAGACCACTAGACTCAAAGTAAAAAAAAAAAATATTGCCACATACTTTGGGATCAGTGGAACCACTGTCAGCCTCTGTACTCTGTCTTTGACAAAGGCACCAGGAGAGCTATTCTCGAAGCTCAGTTGTCCTGCTCATGTCAAAGGTTAGCAAACTCCTAACCATCTGTAAGAACCCAGCACATGCATCACCTCCACCAAGCAGCCTTTCTTGACCCATCCAGGCAAAGATTACCATCCTGTCTTCTATTCCAGGAATCACTCATGGAGATCTCTTATAATTGCAGATCCACGACTGTAGACCTGGTGTTTCTGAAGCTTCAGGGATGAGGCCTGAGATATTGTGTTTTTAGCAAACTCCTTAGCTGATTCTTATGTGTGGCTATTTCAAGAAGCATCACTCTAGGCCCCCATGGTATGTGTACATACTTCTCTTATTACACATTCACTCAATTATAATTATTTATTTACCTTTCAGATTCATCTACTAAGCCATGAGCTCCTTGAAGGCAAAGGTGTTATCTTAATCAATTTTGGTTCCTAGGGCCTAGCATAATGCTCTCTCAATAGATGTTTTTGCACCAAGTGAATGAATATGAGCAAGTCTCAAAACTGCCAAATTATCTTTAATGTCTCATGATTTCTCACAGAGACATATGAACTTAAGAAAATAGAGTTAAAGTGTTCCCTTTTCTACTTAGTAGAAAGCCTTCTCTTCATAGTTGCATTTATATTTTTGAATACCTATTTTATGCCATTATTAGACACTAGAAATATAATATAATAATAATAGCTAATATTTATTAAAAATTTACCATGTTCCATGTACTGTACTAAGCATTTCACATAGATTAATTCATTTCATTCTCACAACAAACTGTGAAACAGGTATTAATATTATCCCTCATTTTACAGATCAGGAAACTGAGGCACAGAGAGGGTAGGTCATGTACTTAGGTTACACACCCTAGAAAGTAATGAAGCCAATGACTGAACACAGGCATTCTGGATCCAAAGACAGCCTCTGAGCCTAATGATGCTTCCTGCCTCTGAGTGATGAATAAAGCACGGTCCCTGGTCTTAAGGAACTCACAGCCTCATGGGAGAGATGGGCTACTTCAAAAAATATCATCATATAGTGTTAAAGTTTTAGAGTGAGGGAAAATAGTTATGAGGATATAGCTAGGAACTTTTAAATTTTGCCTTGAGGGGAGTAGAGGAAAGTATTAATTAAGACCTCATAGAGAAGGTGGGTTTGGGTTGAACCATGGAAGATGATTCATGGACTCTGGCCAAAGGCGTGGACTCATGAAAACACAAGGAGTATGTGGATAGGCCAGGTGCACTTATGGTAGCTCCAAGGAATGAAGTGGTAGACGGTAAGATGCGAAAGGGCAGTGGTGGGAGATAAACCAGAAAAGGTGCTCAGAACCATTAGATCTCTTACAGAAAGTCCGATCCAAACTGACTTAAAACAACAAGAGAATGTATTGTCTCATTAAACAAAGTCACATGATAGGCCTGGCCTTGGGCATAAGGATATAAGGGCTCAAACCATGTGCTTAGATATCTAGTGTCTTTCTCCTGGTCTCTCAACTTGGCTTCTGTCTATTGGCTCCGTTCTCTGGTTGCAGCTCCAATACTCAATCATCTTATACTTGAAGCACTAAGCTTAGCAACTGAGAGTCCCTTTCTCCAACAGTTCCAGAAAACCTACAGAAATAAATTTCATTGACCCTAATTGATCAGAGTCAAGTCACATGCTGGGAAGTCTGAGGGACACTGCCATTTCTGACCCAATCACTAGGGGGTGGAATGCACAGATTGGTTTAGGCTTAGTCACATGCTTTGCCCTCCGAACTCATGAAGTAGTCACAGAGCAAACAGACTGAGAATAGACAAGAGATAAATCTCAAAGTAGAATTGGGACATCATTGTCCCAAGAAGAGGGAGTAAATGCTGGGCAGAAACATAGCAGAAGTTCAGATTTTGAAAGGCCTTGAATGTCATCTATAAACTGATCGAGGCTTTTTTGCAACATAAAGTATTTTTCTCAGCCTCAAGTATTGAGCTTGTCTGGGCGCTGGCAATACAGAGAGCTCTGGTTTGTTCTTTTGGGCTTAAACTGAGTTGGAGAGCTGGTTTCTGTCTTTCTTCAGCTGTGAGTGTGTTCAACATGGAACAACACGCAGGATTACATTGACCACGCTTGGATTTCTAGAGAAAGTCTCTCAGGCTCCCTCTGCTGACTGTTTGCCAAACCTGCCTCGACCCTTCCCCCCACCCATCTACCCAATTCTCATCCTACTGGCAGCCACTTCAGGGGGGAAGTGCCTGAGCTGGGAATAGTTTAGATGGAAACAATCCTTCTGTGATGGACTTGGCCTCCTCTGGCATGAATTGAGCATTTACAGTAGTGAAGCCATGTTTTATTTATGCTGTTTCCTCAAGACCTCTGGTTGGCTTCTCTATTCTCAATGCAAATCAGACATAGAAAAGGTTTTATATATTCTACGTATAATTCTCCATACATCCACATTCAGTGACAAATTGTAATCTCTTGGCCTAGTAGTTCTAGTGTGATTTCAGATCATAAAAATTCTCACTACTTAACAGTTTGAGCTCATGCTAATAGACTCAGTCATCTGAGACGCTGAGACTAACAACAGACTTGGGGCTCAGAAAAATAACACCATTGATCACACTGTCTTTTGAAGGGCAACTTTCAATGGGGTACCCTAACTTATACCTCAGAACTCAGAGGGGAGGAGCCGATTACCATGAATTCAAGCACCACTTAGCATTTGAGTTCTTGCTAGTATTCTATCAGACTCCAAGCAAAACATTCAGAGCCACCTTTGAAAGAATAAAAAAGGGACTTGTCTCTCTGCATCTGGTACTGCCTGCAAGTTGAATGCTTAGGTTTTGTGCTGGGGGAGTTGTGCTGTACTAGCTACTAGCTAATTGTATGCCCTTTTGTGTAAGACTGTTGCTTTAGTGACTACAGTTTAAGAAATGGAACACAGGGATAAGAGGTTTTAGATGAATCACTTTATAGAGTCCACATGACTAATGACTGGATTGACTCAAAAACTAAATGATGGATTAGAATTAACAACCCAAATGTAAGAAATCCCACTCAGCCTTCTGGTCACCCTTCAGTCACTGCACAATCCCAATACAGTCATGTGTCACTTAACGATGGGGATATGTTCTGAGAAATGCATCATTAAGTGATTTCATTGTTGTGTGAACATCATAGAATGTACTTACACAAACCTGGATGGTATAGCCTAATATACAGCTAGGCTATATGGTATTAATCTTATGGGACCACCATCATATATATAGTCCGTCATTAACCAAAACATCATTGTGTGGTGTGTGACTGTATTTGTCTTTGTATGGTAGGAGTTGCCAGCAGCTGATAACACACTGGCCGTGAGGCAGGGTCCATAGTAACACCTTGGTATTCGAAAGACCTGACACAAATAAGAGTTACCTCCTTTTCTAGCCCTCAGCTCGTTATTGGAAACAATGGTTCCTTCTTCCATGCTATCAGCAATATTCTTTCTCAAATTAGATTACCTTGCATGATGATTTTCTGTCTTCAAAAATTAGACTCACGTGTGCATAATACAATACCATGTCATCCATGATGACAAGGCTGAAAATGCCTGCCCTGGCTGTCCTCTAACTTCAGGAAAACAAATTGCTATTTTTATTTCCCATTGGCTCTCCCAGTGGGTGCACTCTGGAAACACAGCCCTGAAAAAACAGCAGCGGCAGCAGCACAACTTCAGCTACTTGTAACTGAAAGCCTCTGGATTGCAACAGGGAGCAAGGTAATCAATACGCTGGACATAGTTCCCAAAACAGCTATTATAATGCAACCATGAATTCTGGCCTAATTCTGGGGAATTAGCTGCCTTCCAACATAGAAATCTGTTTGGCATAATAGAAATGTTTGTTTTAAACTGAAATCCATTTGGTTAATAATTAGCCACCCAGTTTTAGGTTGCTTTCCACAATTCTGTAAATAAAATTTCCTGCCTTGCCTTTCCCAGTGATTGATGAAAAGTGGATGTACCCTTTGAGGAATGGATCCTAAGAATGTGGCCAAGTCCTCATTTCTCTGTTGGTAATAGTTGCATCTAATGTCTTCTGGCTATTTTTCCTCCTGAATTCATTAGATAATATAGCAGGGAGCACGAAAGTGGGCATTCATCAGGAGTTGGAGAGACTCACCGTGGGTCACTAAGGTGCCATACATTGGCCTAATTTGAAAAGAAAGTCTACAAACTACGGCCGATGTACAGTAGTCAGGTTGTCTATCTGGGTAATTGGGTTTTTACAAATCTTAAGTTGCCCGTTAGAACATTTCTGTCAGATAGCTGAAGGAGCAAGTTACACAAGGGCACATTTGGTTAAATAACAAGCTGATCTAATCACCAATTTGCAGTACCTTTTAAATGAAAGCAAAATATTAGGTTCCTCCTAGAAACCATAACGGACATTTGATTTTTTTCTCCCTATCATCCAGGTGCCCTCTTTTCTTCACAGTTTTTCTTTACTCTTTAAATAAAAAAAAAATTTTAAATGTTGACTACCAAGGGTTGGGAGAGGGTGGGGATCTAAGGTTGAAAACAAATTTTACTGATAAAATCAGCTTTTTCAGGTGCTATCGACTTGAAATAAATAGAGCTCTTACACGCCTACACAGCCTTCTTGCTCATGTGAATATTATCCCTTTTTTTTTTTGCCTTAAATCACAGAACACAATTCTGCTTTCTCAAGAGATACATTGAGTTTCAATCAAACTATATAAAAACCCAACCAAATAAAATCAGGTACAGGTCCATCACTGTAATAATGTGGAAAGGCTAAGAATGCTGCTCTATTTAATCTTATGATTTCTTTAAGCCTTTCAAGGAATTTTGAGTTTCTCTGGGTTGCATAATTTAATAATGAAAAGAAAATAAGATTGTGAAATCTACCTTTTCTCTCTCTCTCTCTTTCTCTGATCTACAGCTTGAAAATCTCTTTTCAATCCTTTCCCTTCAATTAATGAAATAGTTTCCCACCCCACTCCCATCCTGCCTGGAGACACTATTGCCATGGTTACCTGGATACCTGTTCTCAAAGAATATATGTAGTACCAATTCAGCAATTTAAACGTCTCAATGTGTTACGCTTAGGAACAGTAATGAGACCATTATGAAACTACTTGTACTGAAAATACCATTGATATTACAGTCTGAGATTAAAACTTTAATTTGAATTCATCTACTCATTTAAAGAGATAAGGGTGAGGAAGCTGATCTCTGTAGCTAAATGGTAGGTCACTGACATAAGGCATTATGTCAAGACATGGGGCTGCCTCTCCTTGAACACATGTTTATGAGGCCGAAAGAATAGAGTCACCCACCAGCCCAATGGAAAGTTAATAGTAAAAAGCTAGTGTGAAGAATGGTGTATTTTGAGAGCAAGTGTATTTCAATAGTGAATCCATGTGAGAGCCTAGGGAAAGAGATACTCGGGGATGCTGTCTCCGTTTTCTCTGACAACGTAGTTTGGTAAGCTTGATTTGGAACCTCTGATATAGCTCCCTACAGATTTTCTCTGGGGAAAACATACTTCCCTCTGAGCTTTAGCTGTTTGCCATCAAAAATTTTCAGTGCCTCTCTGAACCAGGGGTCTTAACCTCAAGCCCATTATAAAGAGTTGAAAGATGATTTGCAAGTAATTTGAAGTAGTGATAATAAAAAAGACCCGTTTGCCAATATTGTAATTTAAAGAAAACAAATTAGAATGATCAAAGATTAACCTTAAAATATCGTTTATTCTTATAATCTCATAGGCTATTTTGAGAGGGAGAGAAAGGGGGTAGTTATAGCAAGAATGCTGAGAAATTCAATTAACTATGAGTATCGAGGCTAAAAGTACTACTTATTACTATGTGCTCAAAGTTATGTCTCTGGTTGCTTTTTGAAAATGCATTTTTCTGTGAATTAGTATAAGGTCTTTTACTAAATAAACCTGATATCTTGTAAAGGGAAGCAGGAAACACACTGAATTTCCCCATTCACATTCCTAAACAATACAATTTTTTAGAGTAAATTAAAAATGAAAACAAAGAAATGAAACTCAGCTCTATCAGAATCTCTGGATTGCAACTCCATACCATGCACCAAAAACAAAACAAAACAAAACAAAACAAAAAATTCTGGATGGGTCAAAGATTTAAAGATTAAAAAATCAAATTATGAATTCATGTTTGTTGTCTAAGAATAAAGAAGAACCATGTTTCAGAATTCCAAAAAGGAGAACATATTTGTAAATATTCATAAATTTAAAGTTTTAAATATATATCTCATTAATACTTGTAATCAGCAGGGCAAAACAGGTGGGAGAAACTAGAACTCTCGTGCATGATTGGTGGATGTAAAAGTTGGTATATCCTTTCTGGAGGATAATTTGGTAGTATGAATAAAAATTTATATTTTGTTCTATCCAGACATTTTATTTATAGGCATTTATCCTAAAGAGGTAGTTGTACAAGTGGGACCAAAAAGAAAAGAGTGAGAGAGAGAGAAGGAAAAAAAGTGTATCACAGCATCGTTTATTCTAATTTGCATGAAACTCCAGACATCTTTAACTCCCTCTATCCTTCACCTTGACTTACTTCCAATGATAAAGAAAGAAACTATGATTTGTATGAGAAATAGTTGAAAAGATGTTCACCAAATTATTAACGTGGTTATTTTTGATGGTAGGAGTCTGGATGATTTTTAATTTCTTCTTCATACTTCTCAATAGTTTTACTATTTTTATAACAAGTGTGTATTAGTATTACAATCAAGGGCAACAAATAAAGCTCTTATAGGTTGAATGTCTCCCGAAAAGACATGTTGAAGTCCTAACCCACAGTTAGGACTCAGAATGTGTCCTTATTTGGAAATAGGATCTTTGCAAATGTAATCACATTAATACGAGGTCACACTGAATTAGTGTGGGCCCTAATCCAATATGACTGATGTCCTTATAAGAGGAGAGGAACACAAGAAGACACCCATGTGACAGTGGAGGGAAAGACTGGAGAGATGCATCTACAAGCCAGGAATGCTGATGACTGTCGGCAAACACCAGAAGTTAGAAAAGGCACGGAATGATCGTCAGTTACAGGTTTCAGAGGGAGCATGTCCCTGCCAACACGTTGGATGCAGACGTCTAGGCTCCAGAACTATGAGACAATAGATTTCTGTTGTTTTAAGCCACCTAGTTTGTGGTACTTTGCTACAGTGGCCTTAAGAAACCAATATAAAAGCCATTTTAATTTTGAGGGGAAATCCTGTTTACTCTATAGATGTGGGGAGAAGACACATCACTGTACCATGCCAGACGTGGAATAGCAAACCCTACTATTAACAGTTCTGCATCCAATATCCTAATCTGGAATTGAATTCATGGTACTTAGAAAAAGGAAGCAAAAATGTCCTACTTCCTAGATGTTATACAGATGACACAAATGTTGAAATGGTTCTGAACACACCCCCAGGTAACAGAAGGATTATTTCTCAGGCCCCCAAAAGGCTCCTTCTTCTGTGAACCATCATAAATATCATGAAGGATCTAGAGATTGGTCTCATTGGTGAACTCCTTTAAAGAATTACAGGCCTGCTTATCATAATTTTCATTTTTTCCTCAACCATATTAAATATGACTATAACAATGAGTTGAAAGGAAAACTAGGTCCCAAGTGTTTTGGCATCTTTTCAGCATCGAAGGTCAACCACAGAGCAGTGAGCCAGAATGCATTGTGAACAGACATATGGCATTTGCTTGGGAGAGGAGAGACTGGGAGGAGGAGTGTCCTGTTTTCCAGCTGCCTTCTAAAGTCAGCCTGAATTTCTGTAAAGTCTTACTGCTTCTTATATAGCCTCATAATCATTTTCTTTCTAAGCGGTCTTTGATAGTCTTGAGAACCAGGAAGGCAGGACTCTGGGAAACTCATGCCCTCTGGCTGTGCTGGGTCTTTGGTAAGGTAAAATTGAGGATCTAATTGCCTCAGGAGTGGGCGAATGTGCCAGTTCAGGACTAAAGTCTGAACATGAGGGCAAAGGAACCAATAGACATGGAAAACTCCTATGGTAAGGCTGCAGCTTATGGAAAATACAGCACTGGGGCTGAAGTCACTCATATTCTTTTTAGAATAACTATGCTCTAATACTATTTTAATAAAACTATACATATGTGGATGCTCTTATAATAGAGAATTCAACTGAGCACAGCCAATTCTACGTCTACAGAGAGCATATGTATGTACCTAGTGTGATTTGGAAGGTAATCAGAAGACCAAGGATTAGTCAAGAACTTGGGCAGTTTCAAGTGATAGAAATCCAACTCCAACAAGCTTATACCAAGAAAAGGAAAGGGATTTTGTTGGGAAATCAAAGAGTGGAGGTGGCATCCTGTCTCTAAGGACTCATCATTAAATGTGTCTCTCCGTCACTGTGCTCCCTTTTAGCTGTGCTTCTCTTTGGGTAGTGGCCTTATTTTCCCTTCTGCTAATGGGCTTCTCCCGCATGGCCAGAGCAAGTAGGGTTTAGCTCCAGACTTACATTCCCATGACTCAGAATCCAAGATGAAAAAGAAGAGAAAAATTCTCCTTTCTCAGTGTCCATACATAAATAATTCCAGAGAAGTTCTCTGATTGCTGGGTTTGGATTCAGTGCCCAGACCTGAGTCAATTACTCTGGCCAGGTGGATAGGGTGCTCTGATTAGCCGGGCCTAGATCTGCAGCCAGGAGGGCAAGGCTCTGGGATTGGCAACCTATTAAGACAACATGGGGAGGAAAGATTGTTTCCCCAATGAAGGGAGGGTGCTATTATCCAAGAAGAAGAAGAAAGTGGTGATTCAAGAATGACAAATAGCAAATGCCTACTAGAATACCCAAACTTTCCCCAAATACTGTCCCCTCTCCCCTCGACCTAGGGGAGGAGCTTCCATGTCACTTGAAATCTTTGTTAACCTCTTTTAGGTTACAACTGTCCAATATTATACAAAAAAGATATATGATTGATAGATAGATTAGAAATGGATCAAACCTTGCAGAGCTGACAAATGAAATGACAAACGTAAGTCTATAAACAAATAAAAATTGATTGCAAAATAAAACTTTTATATGAATGAGCTTTGAATTAAGGAAGAATTAAATATATAGTGTTGGAAAGTATAAAGGACAGCTTATTTTTTTAAAACAAGCTATAAATAAAGAAATATAAAGCTGTATTGACAAAATATATCAAAAGGCAACTCATGAGGTTCAGGATAAAAAATATACAAGTAGAATGCATAGTTACAGTCTTGCCTGTTCAAGCAGGAATTCTATGATTGGCCACTCAAAAAAACTGTCTCTTGGGCCAGTCCCAGTGACCTAGTGGTTATATTCAGTGCTCTCTATTTCAGTGGCCCAGGTTCAGTTCCCAAGCGTGGACCTATACCACTCATCTGTCAGGGGTCATGCTGTGGTGGTGGCTCACGTACAGAAACAGGAAGACTGGCAGTGGATGTTAGCTCAGGGTGAATCTTCCTCAGCAAAAGAAAAAAAAGTGCTCTTGTGAACACTAGTAAGACCAGTTCATTTCATGAATAGGTATAGTCAAAATATTGCACTTTATCCTTAAAGTGGGGTCTAGGCCATCAAGGCTTTATCTATCAGAAAACGACTTCATCTATGAAGAATTATAAATGATTTGCAAAAATCTATGCATTCGTAGCAGGTATGGTGTTTAGAGAAAGATCCAGAGGATTTACTGTGTTAGCCATGGTAAAAATTGAGACCTAACCTTGACTTCTGATCACAACCCTCCCTGCCAATTGGAGGACCTGGAATTTGCCTCGCCTGAGCTCAAGGTCCCCTACTTTGCCTCAGACTAAGATTACATCACAAAGTTGGAGTTCCCCAGACTCTTTGGCATAGTTGTGGTCTGCGGTATTTCTTTTCCCATTTTAGGTACCAACTTTTGAGGGAAGACTCCAGGTGATGAAGCTGTATTTCCAATTGGGAATCAAACGGCCTTCTCCACACCTTTTAACCAGGGACTTATTTAGAACCACCTGGGGTTGGTTGGACCCTCAGTTAGAACCAGTATGGCCAGGCTCATTTGTGAAACAGGAAAGATTCAGGAACCTACTCCATAGAAAATTAAGTTTCTAAATCAAGGTAGTTAATTTTCCATTATCCACATGCATATTACCTACTTAAAAGTCTGTGTCAAACTAGCATCTGGTTCCCAATTTTTGAAAAATTAGAACATAGAGAAAAGAAAAAGATCAACTAAATTTCCTACACCCAGACAACTGTTAACAGTTTGATATAGATCATTCAAGACTTTATTCTTCTGTAAATTTGAAATGTAAATGTATTCTTCTTTCACAGCAGTAATTTTGTCCTATAACAAATGTTTTATTACCTGATTTTTAAAACTTAGTGTATTATAAAATGTCTTTCCACTTAAGTAAATATATCTCTATCATCATTTTAATATATTGTATAACTCTAACAATATATATACAAAATGAAGATTTTAGGTTATTTCTTTCTATATTTTTATGACTGTAAATAATTCTGTGATGACATCCTTATAAACGTTTATGTCTATTTCTTTGAGTTCAATTCCTAGAAGTACAATTGCTGGGTCAAAGTATTTGCAGAATCTTTAGAGTTCGGATTGTTAGGTAAATTGCCATCCAGAATGGTGTAAGAGTTCTCATTTTCTCTCACTCAACCAGAGTATCATTACTTTTTAGAATTTCTGACTATTGGGAGGGGGGTAGTATCATCACTATATATTATCTCTTTAAAGTCACACATTTTTTTCATATTTTAACATATCTGAAGTCAGATTGCATCTTGCAATCTAACATTGTATAATAGTTTAATTTGCAGGATGTTTTGTTTCTTAGTAGTACATAAAGTAATAGCATGCCTGATAATCTATGGCATCTTAGATTCAGTGAAATACGGTATTCAGTCTAAGCAATTTTAGGTTTTGGCCAAGCTTTTCTTGCCACCCACCAAGCTTCTGGGACCAATTGCCCTTGCTAACTACTTACAGTGTGCTCAAAGTATGTAAATTTAATTCAACTTTTATTCAAGTCGCTCTGCATATGGCTCAGGGAATACAAAGACGAACATGACAGTGCTGAGAAAAACTTAATTAGCAAGGTCACTGCATTAAAACCATGTAATGAATTTTACCTCCAAACCTTTGCAGAACAATGCAGGATATAAATAAATAAAAACATTATCCATACAGAAGCCAAATAGACATGAATTTTAGGTCATCTCTCCCACATGTTTCCTTTATTGACTCAGCGAAGAGCTCTTCTGAGCTACCTGTATTTCCTTGAAGCCATCCTCCTCTGGAAGGTATAAATGCTGCTCTCTCTAACTCAAAGGTGTCTGCTTCCTCGTTCTCTTCATCGGCTACTCCTGCTCACCCTTCAAATCTCAGAGCAGAGGCCACGCCCTTGGAAAGTTGCTCTGGCTTCGTCTCTCTCCTCTCTCCCTGCCTTCTGTCAGTATTGCTTCCACAGTACTTAGTACGTTTAACACCACACATTTACATGCTATCAAGAATGCAGGGGTGGGATGGCCTAATGTTCAAAAGGAGGAATCTGGGGTAAGACTGCTCCAGCTCAATCCTGGCTTTACCATGTATCCACCTAACTCTCCTTGGGCAAGTTACTAGTAACCACTCTTAAATCTCAATTTTCTTATCTGCAAATTGAAGTTAATATTGCCTAGTTCAAAGGGTTGTTGGGAGGATCAACTCTAATAAAACATACGAAGCGCTTAGCACAGGTGCTGGCCATGGGAACACATTGAATAAAACACTCACTTACTGGCTGTCTCCCCCAGCAGACCGATGACCTTCAGGAGGGTGTAAATATGTCCTTTATCTCTGTGATCCCAGTTACCTGGTATGGAGTAAGTGCAGTAAAGGTGTGTTACAGTGCTCATACAGAAAAACCAAGCCCACAGCCTTAGGGGCTAAAAGAAATTAGCCCAGAGGCTTCTTTTTGTGGCTCAAGAGAGCTCTTTTGCTCTGTGAGTGCTGTCCCGCTATCTATCTGTCTATGGAGAGAGGTTTTGTTTGTTTGAGCCTAGTGATGCGAAAAGCAATCAAAAGGACTGTAAGAATCTCAATAGACCTGTCTTTTTCTTAGAAACCATCTGTAATGATAACTGTCTAGGGTTGGGGTTTTTTTTTCCTGCTTACCAGGGTCTTAAGCTGACAACAACAAAAAAGTATCCTACGTGTTACCAAATCTTTCACGTCCTCATTAGTTTATTTCGTTTATTGCCTGAGTCTACTCAGAGGGGGATGTGATGGTAATTTCAGGATCTTATTCAGCAGCATGAATGACCAGGACCATAAGTGTAATCATGGATGGACATGATGCCTAAAATATTTTATCAAGTGACTCCATTGCTTATATTAGGAAATCTTTGATCTCTTGAAACTAAAGATAGGACTAACCGCTCAAGAAGAATAAGTAATTGAGACACATCATTGGCCATTCCAAAATGCCAACAGTCCAGCCTTGCTGATAATGGCAATAGAGCTCACTTTCTCTGAGATATAACTCCTTGCTGGAATGCCATTGTATTTGCCCATTATAAAAGGAACCCGTATAGCTGCCATTTATTGAATACTCCAATCTGCCAGATACAGACGTGTTTTGTCATTTAATTTTCCAAGCAATCTAATGAAGTAGGTATATCCCTATTGTATAGATAAAGAAAACAAGGCTTAGAAATGAAGTAACTTACCCAGGTTGCTGGGAAAGATCAGAACTGTGAATCAAACTCAGTTCCATCTGATTCTAAGCCTTTGCAGACCCCAGAAGTCAGGTCTCAAATCCACATGGCTCTAAGATTTGCTCACTCCTCCAGCCACGTTTTCTACCACCCTCTTCCAAACTTTACAGCGAAGACATACCAAACTTATTTAAGTTCCTCCAACATACCAACAGAACGATTTTTTTTTTCTCTTCTCCCTCCCCCTTTGCTTTCAGTCCTCCTTTACCTGGCTCACACTTTCGGCCTCAGCTAAAATGCCACTTCCGCACGGAGTTTATTTCCTGACAGCTCAACACCATCCCCAGATATTGTTGCGTCGCCCCACTCACTGCTCCCAGAGCTACTTGGCCTTCCCCCATGTTAACGTGGATCATATGCATAGTTGTGCCTTGTGTAATTAATTGGTTGCATCCTTTATTAGACCGTAAGTAGCATAAGGACTGGGTGTAAGTCTGTCTGGTTTACTGTTGTGTCTTCAGTGCCCGGCAGCTGGTAGAAGTTCAATACGTACTAGTGGAATGAATGAATAAATGCATAAACTAATCAACGATAACTAGTAGAGCAGGAATGCATTGCAGTAGGAGAGTGATGACTTCCTGTCTATTTTTGTACACCAAAGGCAAGTCCCGCCTTCTCCATAATTCTATGTCTAGGCCAGCCCTGCCTATTTACGGACACTACCAATTAGTGATCTGGTTCACCTAACAACACCTTTCACTCTTCAAAAAATGTTTGTTCTCTTCTCCAATTTCTCTTTCAGCTTTGATGAAATAGGATCCAAGTTTTACATATTTGGTTTTCAAATTTGAGCTACAGCTAAATCTAGTTGTACATACATTCTTTGAGGCCAAAGTCTCCCCTAGTCACCCCCACACACTTTTTTTTCCCCTCACTTGTGAAAGATTATCTCTTTTAATTCCTCATAGGTTCTGTTTGTCACAATAAGCCACATGCTCCTAGTTTACATGTGTTTCATTGTGCTTCTAGCTGGATACTTTGTAATCTGCCTGAAGTGGAAATTTCAGAACAAAACAAAGTGATCATTAATAGCATCACAAGTGTGGTTGATAATAGGTTTTTTTTTTTTTCCTTTTATTTCTCCTCAAAAATCAGGCACCATAGCCAAAATGCTTATCTGATAGAGAATTAAAAAAAAAAAAAAAAAAAACCTCTCAAATAATCATAAAAGCCTTATGATTTTTAAAAGAAATAATTAAGGTGAGGTTTGACCTTCTCACTAATCAGAGGTTTGGGTTCCCTGAACACAGACTTTATGCTATTCTACTTAACCAAAGAGCAACTTGGGCATTTATCCAGAGAACTCCTCAAGGATCTAATATGTTAATTGAAAAAAAAAATCTTAGGAAATAACTTTACAAGCAAACAATTCATCCAATTGGAAACACATGGGGTTATTTTCCAATCCCTTTTACTTGAAATCTCAGCTGCTGAAGCAAAGGATGTTTAAAAAAAATCAGAATTTTTCAAAGAGCAAGCAGAATTAGTTATAATTCCAAGGTAGAATACAATCAGCTTTAATTAAAACAGCATACAGTATAATTCCCACATGGACATTTTAGCATGCTTAATGCTGTTCCAGGTAAAGAAACACTGTTTCCTAGGCTGTCCTTCCAGATTCTAAAGGCCTCTTTCATACCTCCATGACTGTAACATCTCTGACTGATACAGCTCTCTCCACCTGCCCTCTTCCTCAAGGCGGTTCTCTTGATACACTTCGGCATGAGATATGTCTTGTCATGCACTGGGCTGTTAGTTTCCCTTTTCTCACTGCTCTGTGGCCTTGTTTATCATGATCACAGATGTGATGTGCATAAAGAAGCCCTCAGCTGGGAGAAAAGGATTTAGCCACCTGGACCGCTAGAATCTTCAGTCTCCTCATGGGATCTATTGTCCAAAGATTTGGTATCTTAAGTAATTCAATTGATCT
The DNA here is from genome assembly GCF_057802395.1 of Ceratotherium simum simum. Taxonomy (NCBI): domain Eukaryota; kingdom Metazoa; phylum Chordata; class Mammalia; order Perissodactyla; family Rhinocerotidae; genus Ceratotherium; species Ceratotherium simum. The sequence goes on from NC_141903.1 coordinate 30,090,885, forward strand.
CTTTAAGCCAGGATAGAAAACTGAGGGGCAGGCTGATAACTTGATAAGCTCTAGAGCACAAAAGAATTTGAATTTGAGAATCCTGATTCCCTGGAGATGATTGTGACTTAGTATAAGAAAAAAAGAAATAGAGTGACATGGTGTGAATAGTTACTGAATGAGTGGGTTGAGACAGTCTAAACAATTGAGTATAAACATACTAAGGAAGGTCCAAAGAGTTTGGAACTCTCCTGATGCCTAGGGAAGAATGATGGGTAATATACCAGATTGTTGCTAATGATCAGAGCTGGGTGAGCTGCTGGAGGTTAGAAAAAAGAGTTTGGATTAATCTGTCCATGCCCACATTAAAACCAAACAAAACTCACACACCTATATGCACACTCATGGGCAAACACATACGCACAGGTATACCCACACGTGCACTCATACACACAGTTCTCTTCTAAATTATAGTCGACATTGAAGATTTGAGAAAATAACTTCTTTGTTAGTCAGTCATGAAGTAATTAAGACATGTTTCTCATTTATAGTCAACTCTTGATTATCGATGAAAGAACAAGCTAAGGTGTGACTAATGAAAACCTGTAGAGAATTCTCAAACTTCACTTTGGAAAATTTCAATCCTTTCTATCACCCACTAGGCTTTTCCTATACCTGTTAATAAGGAGCTACAAGTGGCCTGATTTTTTTCCCCTATGCCTTTTATTTACCCTCTGCTAGATTTGCTAAGAATAATGAAATACCTCAAAAGCCAAGAATTTGAGAAAGACGGAGGATGACATCTAAGTAAATCCCTGTAGGCAAACAACCCCTGAATCTTTGAATTGGCGCTTTAGGGTACCTTTGGCTGGGCTTAGATCAGCCAAGAAAACACTGCCCACTTAGAAAGGAGAGGTTATTGAGAGTGGGTGCTATTTCTGGACATTTCCAAGGAAGCCCATTATGAGCAAGGATTCTTGTTAAGAAATTTTGTGAAGCTGCAGGGAGCTTAACAATCCTCTCATCTCCCTTTCCCATTGTGTAGCAGAACAATAACAAACAGGTTGATTCTGCAATCAGAAACAATAAGATAGGAAAGAAAAGCACGCACACATAAAACAGTATCATCACATTGTCACTTGCCAATGTATTATTGCAGAAGGATCTGTTTTGAGTTACAGAGATATCACTTTCTCCTCCTTTCAACTATAGTCATTGAGAAGATGACTGAAAAAATTATCCTTGGCACAAAGAGGACAAAATTTTCAGACTAGTTTGGCAAGGTAAAATGAACACCAATGAAAATTTATATTCACTGGCCATCTGGGGGGTATTTTATGTCTAGAAAAGGACTTAATTATAGTATGCCAAGTAAATGAGCATTTACAAGTTAAAAGTAATAGCACATGGTGGTGTTTGCTGAGCATTTTCCTGGATGTTCAGTTATACCCAAGAGATTTGTCTCCGTGCTCCAAAAAGAGGCAAGTGGAGAAAGAATACACAAAAGAGAATTTTTAGACTAACACGTCAACTGAGAGAAATGAGCATAGGCTTCAACAAGGATGAGAGCCTTAGAGGTCGGGGAAAAATACGCTATCAATAAGACCCAGGTATGAACCTTTTCTTCTGAGTTTTTTATTCATATCCCTTTACCCTCTGAGTTGATCATTTGTGTCCACCTGAACCGCTCTGCCTTTTTTTTTTGTGGGTAGTGGAGAGCAAAGATCACCACTCCAACCTGGAAAACCTATTCAAAACAGGCTGGTCAATTCCCCCTGAATCCCAGGACTCTGATAATTGCATCTCCCTTCTTCTCCAGACCACTGGGTCATTGCTAGAATCCCACTAGAACCACTCTCCTTTCCCCCCAAAAAAGGATTATAAATTGAGAGGTCATCCCCTAAATCAAGGCCCAGATGTATTGGTGTTATTTAAAGCAATACAGATGCCATTTCTCTCCTGTATTCCCCATGACCAGCCACGTGGACTTTTCATCTAATCCTGACCAAGCCAAACTCATTTCTGCCTTTACATCCCTGTCCTTGCTGCAGTGATGCTGTTTTTCCAGAAAGATCTTTGCTTGGCTGGCTCTTCACTGCTCAGCTCTCAGTGAAACATCCCTTCCTCTGAAAAGCCTTCTGGACTATCCAATCTAAAGCAGCCCTCCATTCCCCTCTCTCTATCACATAACCCTGATTTATTTTCTTCCTAACACTATCACTATCAGAAGATGTTCTTTGATTGGTTTACCTGTTTCTAGTCTGTCTCCTGCCAATAGAACATCAGCTCCATGAAGCTCGGAGCCAATTTCTACTTCTGTATCTCCAGCATCTAGGATAATGCCTGGCAGATGACAGGCGTTCAAATAGTTTAATTTAAAAAATTATGGGAGTGCTTATTTTGTACTAGATACTATTATATTATCTTATTTAATCCTCACCCAAAACTATGATATAATACCATCCCCATTTTACAGATAAAAGAGCTAAAGCTTAAAGACATGAAATAACTCTTGTAAATGGCAAAGCTAAGATACACACCTGGGTAGTCTATCTTCAGAGCCCACACTCGCAACTGCTACTCATTTTACCTACACATTGTAATATATAAGCCTTTTTTTGAAGTTTGAGATTGGGTCAAAAAAGTTAAGACTTCCAGTTTCCCGTTTCGTATGTAAGGAGCTTGGAAGTTGCCACTCCATCTTAACAATAAGTAAAAAGCTGAATGGCCTGAGAACTCAGCAACTCTTTTTGGATCTCTAAGAGAGGGGAGGACACAGGGCAAACTTCTTCCCCCAAGATTGGAGAGACAGACAGGCGGACACAGGGAGTCTTGTCTTATCAGAGCAGAAACTCATGGGTGGAAACTGCTTTGGGAACCAGTGCTGGGATGGGAAAACCTGAACTGTAATTGATGAGTTGCTAGAGGCTCACTGTGGTCAACACTGAGAGTTAAAAACTTCAAGGGGACCCAGTCATAGGAGGTCCTATAATTTTGTGAAATTTACCTCCAAATGGTGGACTTGGTTCTCACAGTAAATATCAGAGAAAAGTCCCCTGTACTTCAGCAGGATGAGGAGAAAAGGAACCATTTTGAAAAATGCCAGAGCACTCTGTCCTTCTTAACAAGGCCTGCCCTCAAGAGGAACTGGTTAAGCAGAGCCTAAGGTACTGAGGTTTTCTCAGAGCCTAACTGACCCGGGGGAATTGACCCCCAGTCAGCTCTAGCCTTCTACACGGGAGGAGGGACATACCCAACTCCAGCCTACTCCAGCCATCCTGTCCCACCTTAGGGGAGAGAAAAAAACTGAGAAACACTTGTGAAGTTCACAGCCCAGAGGCATAGGCTCACTAAAAGATGAAGACCTCATCCTAGGACTATAGAACGCTACCCCTCCCCTATGTCTTTACACCACATTGCTAAAGCCCTATTTCTAGCAGTTCCTTTTACCCAGTACATCATGCCCAGCTATCAAAAAAAAAAAAAAAAAAATTACATGGTACTCTAAAAGGCAAAAGACATAACTTGAAGAGACAGAGTCAGCATCAGAACCAGATATGGCAGGGATGTTGGAATTACCAGACCAGGAATTTAAAACAACTATGATTACCATGCTAAGGGATCTAATAGACAAAGTAGATGGCATGCGAGAACAGATGGACAATATAAGCGGAGAGATGGAAATCCTAAGAAAGAACCAAAAAGAAATGCTAAACATAAAAAACACTTTAACATAAATGAAGAGTGCCTTTGATGGGCTTATTAGTAGACTAGATGCAGCTGAGGGAAGATCTTTGAGCTAAAGGATATGTCAATAATAAACTGAAAAGTGAAGAAAACAAAGACTGAAAAAAACAGAACAGAATATCTAAGGACCATGGGACAAACTACAAAAGGTGTAACATACGCATAATGGGAAAACCAGAAGAAGAAGAAAGAGAGAAAGGAATAGAAGAAATATTTGACACAATAATGACTAAGAATTTCCCCAAATTAATGTCATACACCAAACCACAGATCCAGGAAGCCTAGAGAATAACAAACAGGGTATATGTCAAAAAAACTACACCTAAGCATATTATTTTCAAACTATAGAAAATCAGAAATAAAAATATAATCCTGAAAAAAGCCAGAGCAAAATAAAGCTAAGCCCATCTGTTGCCTGCAGGACTTATCAGAACCTTTAATATGCTAATGTATCCCAGGACTTGTCAAGATGAGGGTATCTCATTCAATATTTTTTTTTCACCACTGACTCTTTTTCATGAAGTTTCTCTTGACATTTCTTTGAACTCTTTCACTCTTGATGTTTCTTTGGTTACTGTTCTCATATTCTGTACATGTTTTCAAAAACACCTACCTATATCAGAACCACAGATTCACTGCTGATTCATTCATTCACCAAATGTCTTTTGAATACCTATTATGCACGAGGCACCTCTTTTCTAGAAACTGTGTAATTTGCCACTGAACAAAACAAAAATCCCTGCCCTTTCTGAGATACATTCTAGAGAGGGAGGAGACAGATAATAAACATTAAGGATAATAAATAAGTAAATTCTGTTGTACAGTAGAAGTTGAGATTCTATGGAAAGGAAAGAAAATGTGGAAAAGGATGAGAGGGATGTGGAAGAAGGGCAAAAAGGAATGGCAATGAGGGAGAGGCAGATGGGAAGGGTAGATTTGCAATTTGAAATAGGGTCGTCAAGGTGGGCTTCACTGAGAAGGTGGCGTTTGAGCAAAACTTGATGGAGGTAAAAGAATTAGCCACATGGATATCTGAGGTAAGAGCATTTCAGGAAGAAGAAACTGCCAATGCAAAGTATCCAAAAAAGCCGGCATAGTGTTTTCGAGAAGCATCAAGGAGGCTAGCATCCTGGAAAGGAGTAAGAGATCGTATAGTGAAAGACGAGCTCAGTGAAGTAAAGGGGATGGCAGGACACACCGTGTAAAGTATTGTAAGTCATTGAAAAGGCTTTCCCTAAGTGAAATGGGAAGCCACTGGAATGTTTTAAGCAGAAGAGTGACACGATCAGCCTTATTTTTCAAAAAGATCCTTCTGGCTACTATGTTGAGTATAGAATATAAAAAAGCAAAGTTACCAGTAGTGAAATCAGTTGCAACAATCCTGTGGGAGATGTTGTGGCTCAGGCCAGTGTGGCAGCAGTGACAGTGGTAAGAAGCTGTAGGGTTATGATTTATCTTGAAGGTAGAGCCAACAGGATTTTCTGATGGTGTGAGAGAGAATGAGAAGAATCAAGGATGACTCTCAGTTTTTCGGTCTGAGCATCCGAGAGAATAAATTTAGTATCAATCAAGATGGAGAAAGCCTAGCAGGTGTGGAAAAGATCCCAAGGGGGAAATCAAGAGTTCAATGTTGGGCAAGGTCACTTGAAGACGTCCTTAAGACTTCCAAGTGGAGATGATATGTAGGGAGCTGGAGTTTGGGGAAGAGATCTAATCTGAAAATATAAATTTGAGAAGGGCCAATAAGTGGATGGAATTTAAAATCATGAGAATGGAGAAAATCACCAAGGCAGTAAGTGCAGAGGTCCAGAAGAAAAACTGAACCAAAGGAACTGAGCCTGAGGCCCAAATAAGAGAGGAAATATTCCTCAGGAAACCAAACCCAGAGGCTTGACTGGTGGATGGAAGCAGAGAAGAGAGTAGGGGGAATTACAAACTTCAGCTTTGGGGTCTTGAAGAAGGTATGGCTAGGTGGTCTCATTTCCTCAACCGTGTAATGGCTGCCTGGAGCTCTGTTTGAGGAGGATTCTGGGGCTGTGTCTGGGCTTAGCAAGAAAGGAAGTCACAGTTGATTAGTGATGACTGCTGCAGTTGTGGAGCCGTGACTGACAGCAAGAAGGGCAGCATCAGATGTCTGCCATTCTTTGCCTGGAGGAAAGGCCACATGACAGAAGTGATGTCAGCAAGTGGTGTTTGGCGAGTTCACTGAGTGTTTTCAACTTGTTGCAAGTCAATTTGTGTGGTTTGCAGAAATAGCAGTATATAACTTGTTGCTGAAATTGTCTTATATGTGTAAGAAAGATTTTATTGCTCTTGAGCCATTAGCATAGTCTGGACTTAAGTGTGTGAAAGGGGATCCATGAAAGAAGAGTAGAGAAGGACAAGATCTGTAATAAGCAGGATGGTCTACATAATTTGTGTACTCAAGGCACGAATGGGAAAAGTCAAAACTCAAGGCAGAGTGGAACTTTTGGCTATGGCTCTGTGATGAGATTGGGCAAATCATGTCCCCAAAATGCAACCATAAGGCTAAAAAAATTGACAAATACCACCATTTAGTGCTTTGGAAATCAATCAAAGGCATACAACAATCTGAGGAGTGTTTATGCTTTAAAAATCGGTCAACTTCACATAGGAAGAGTGGGAATCTGTAAGTTCTGCCTGGGACTTCTGTCATCCACCTGATCCCAACTTGTAGGTTCTGCCAAGGTTGGGAAAGCCGTGATGACCAGCAGCTTCTCTGTCAAGGCAGAGGAGACTCATCCAATTTGGAGAGGTGGGCAGTGCAAACACTCAGCAAAGCTGTCCATAGAAATGATCATCTTGGGTGAGCGCAGAGGGCCAGGGGCTCCACCACCCTGAGGTTGCAGTTGTGACCAGGGGCAGCATATTCCTGGCTGAGGCTGTGTACATGTACAGTGGAGACTGAAGAGGGCATAAATCCTTCACATACTTCTGGTTAATCCTAGGTCTGAGTGCATGAGCACAGGAGACTCAAAAGGGCTCAGCAGAAATTAAAACCCAGGAGGCTTGAAAGCAGCCTGAGCTCTAAAGGTGCCCCACTACCCAGAAACAGATCCAACAGCAAAGGATGGAAGCCTTATTGGTTTGAGATGTTTGGTACATCTGATTAGCTGACCACTAAGCTATATAGACACAGGAGCAACCTCTAGAAAGCCAGGTTTAAAAATAAAATGAAGGATGTATATTTAAAACAAAAGCAACAACAACAACCAGCAGACCCATTAGTGGCCACAGGGGAAACATATTTCACAGATTTAGCACAGGCAACTTATTAAACAAACAAAACAGCAGCAACAACAACTTCCAAGGGAAAAAATATCGGAATTCAGAATAGCTGCACTATATTATCTAGAATGTCCCATTTTTAAGAAAAAAATTATGAGACTTGCCAAGAAATAAGAAAATGTGACCCATACTCTGGAAAAAAAGCAGTTAATAGAAACTGTCTCAGTATTACCAGATATTAGTTGACAAAGGCTTCAAAGCAACTATTATAAATATTTTCAAAGAACTAAAGGAAATCATATTTAAAGAATTAAAGAAAGGTGTGACAATAATAGGTCAATAAATAGAGATTCTTAATGAGGATATAGAAATTATTGAAAGTACCAAGTGGAAGTTCTATAGCTGAAGAGTAAATAACTGTAAAAACCAAATATCACTAAAAAGTCTCAATAGTAGGTTTGAGAGACCAGAAGAAAGAATAAAGGAACTATAAATCAATTACCAATCTGAAAAACAGAAGAAGAATTGAAGTAAAATGCACAGAGTCTCAGCAACCTAGGATGAGCTCAAGCATAGCAACATCCATGTAATGGGAGTCCCACGCAGAGAAAAGAGAGGGACAAAAAAATTATTTGAAAAACTAAGGGACAAAAACTTCTCAAATTTACTTTTAAAAAAGGCATTAAGAGGCCGGCATGGTGGCATAGTGGTTAAGTTCATGCACTCCACTTTGGCGGCCCAACATTCACGGGTTCAGATCCCAGATATGGACCTACACACCACTCATCAAACCATGCGATGGTGGCGTCCTATATGCAAAGGAGAGGAAGATTGGCACAGGTGTTAGCTCAGGGCCAATCTTCCTCACCGAAAAGAAAACAAAAGCATTAATCTACACATCTAAGAAGTTCAAATGAACCCAAGTAGGATAAATACAAATAGATACACACCTTAACACATCATAGTCAAATTGCTGAAAGCCTAAGCCAAAGAGAAAATCTTGAAAGTAGCAAAAGAAAAATGACTCATCATATATAGGCAAGCATCAATACAATTAACAGGTGGTTTCTCATCTAAAACCACAAAGGCCAGAAGGCAGTAGAATGACATATTCAGAGGGTGGAACAAAAAATATTATCAAACAAGAATTCTATATCTAACAAAACTATTCTTCAAAAATGAAGGCAAAATAAAAACATTCCCAGATAAACAAAGACTGAGCAAATTTGTTTCTAGTCAATCTGTCTGACAAGGTATACTGAAGGTTGAAGCCCTTCAGGAAAAGACACCAAAAGGTAACACAAATCCACAGGAAGAAATGAAGAGCACTGTAAATAATAAATATGTGAGTTAGTGTAAAAGATTCCATAAACATATTTTTTCTCATCTTTCCTAACTTCTTTAAGACACACAACATTGTATGAAACAATAATTTTAACAGTGTATTGTTGGGTTTATAACATAGATAGATTTAATATATATGACAATAATAGCACAAAGAGGGGATGAGGGAATGGAATTATATCAGAGCGAAGTTTCTGTATTTTCCAGAATTAAATTAGCATTAATCTGAAGAAGGCTGTGATAAATTAAATTGCATATTGCAATCCCACTAAGAATATAACAAAAAATATGGTAAATCCACAGAATAATTACAATGTCACACTAAAAAATTTCTTCAACACAAAGAAGGCAGTCAAGGAGGAACAGATAGTCAAAAAAGACGGGAGACATATAGAAAATCTAAGGCACGTCTCGGGTAAGATTTCTATTCTTTTTGCTCTTGTGTGATTTTAGCAGAGGGAACTGAAGATCTATAACAAGAAGGGCAGTCTCCTTAATTTGTAGACTAAAGTTAAAGTGAAAATGCAGGGTCCTTTGCTCAAAAAGTATTAAGAATTTCAAGATGGTGACAGCAGATCATTAAGACAAGGAAGAGGTCCTTCTGAGCACAGGGCCCTGTGTGACTGTACAGGTTGCTTACCCAGGAAGCTGACCCTAAGAAGAGGCTGTCATATCCCATCTTCTCACTCTTTCAATAAACCTCCTTTGGAGATTCAATGCCTTCTGTTCTGGTCTCTCCCTGTTGTTGTCTCCTTTCTCATCCTTGTATCAAAAATCTCCAGCATTTGGGAAGGACCCATTCTTCATAACTAAAAGTCCAAGAGATCAGATTCAAACTATCACATCAACATGAGGCAGCTGTGATTACAGTTTGCTACATATTGTTTTGCATTCAAACCTGTAATTCCCTTATTTGTGCTGAATTTATGATTTTCAAGGGCAGTTGTCATTGTAAGGAAAGGCAGCATAGGGGTCTCAGAGAACATCCTTCTCTAAGTAACTGGTATTTATTAATTCATTTGAAAATGTTTAATGTATATGAAACCCAAGAAGGATCTATGTAGGGCAGTGCTGGGATGAGCTGATCTGCTTGTTAGGGTGGCCATTACTTCTTGGTCCAGTTGTGCAGTGATCTCATCATGTCTTCATAATTAGGCTTTATGACTAACTACCATAGAAAGAACAGACTAGAACGTAGTTCACTAGTGTCAAACACACTTGATGACATTCTGTGAGATTATAGCTCTAAATCATGCAAGCCAATTCCACTCAGGCTTTGACAGGTAAATTTTGCCTGCTTACAGTTTGTAATAAGCTGTGGTCCCCTATGGTCCTTCAGACCACTGTCATACTTGCTGTTCTGAAAAAAAAAATTAGCGGCTATTATGATGAGCATGAAACTATCAAAGCTGTCACCCATATATATTATGAATCTTTTAGTTTTAAGTCAGAGAAAATCTGGCTCAAAACTAGCTTAATCAATAAAGGGGATTCGGACACTCATGTAGCTGAAAAACCTGGAAATAGTCCAATCTTTGGAACAAGGCTTGATTAAGTGGTTCTGCTATTTCATCAAAAACTCTTTCTTTCCATCTTTCTTCTTGGTCTTCTGTGATTAATCCTAAGGTTGGATTCCTTCCTAGTTCCAGAATAATTTCCTGCATCTTCTGGATCTTTCTTGTTCTACATAAATGTCTACCAAGGAGAGAGAGACTTTCTTTCCTGGTAGCTCTCTGAGCCAGGAAGCATTTTTCCCAGAAGCCCCAGTAAACATCTCCTCTCTTCTCACTGGCGTGAATGGAGTCTTTCTACTTGAACTAATCACTGTGGCAAGGCCAATGGATGTGCTGATTGGCTTAAACCTACAAGGGTTCTACTCTAGATCTGAGTGTGGTGTACTTCCTCCAAGCACGTGGCTGCGTGGTAGAAGTCCTGTTACTGGATGGAGGGACAATACTATGTGCTGAGAGGGTTAAACCAGCCAAAGCCCAGTACCCCCACCAATGGGAAACATTGACTATTGTGAAGTCAGTGGCCACCAGTCCTTGAACTTCCTGCCATGTGACTGTAGAGCTCAGGATGTTGAAGAGAGCTGGGAGGAGATGCCAAGAACACTGGGCTGCCTCCTACCATCTAGCTTGCAGTCCAACATGTGAGTAACACCAATACAAATGCAAAGCCATCGAATGTGCCCTGTTGTGAATATCATCCTGGCAGACACGAACTAGGAGGTAGAGTCCTGGAGAGGTGTTTATTTTCTGATGTAAAAAAGGTAAGGGGAGCTTTCATTGACATTTTTGGATACCCAGTACTGATAATGACCCTTAACATCTTGCACACATGGGAAAAATGTATAGGAAAGCAGAAACTGCAAAGATTTAACCTTAGCTACCATGGGGAGGCAGGAATGAATTAGTATTAAGATATTCACTTATTCTGCTGACATTTATCAATCTCTACCATGTACTTGGCCCTGACCAAGGCACTGTATGGGATACATACAGTTTAGCATAGTATTTCAGAACACAGGCTTTGGAATCTTTCAGACCTAGAAATGAATCTCAGCCCTGTCACTCAGCCTCTCTGAGCCTCAGTTGCCTTACGTAAAGTGAGGATGTACCTACCTAAAGTGGCTGCTGTGAATATTACATGACAAAATTAAATAAATTAAAGTACTCACCTAAGCGACTGGCGCATTTGTAATCACAATAAGTGGTAGACATGATAATCACAATTATTATTATTATTATTATTAGTTGTTGTTGGTATTATCATTGCTGTTGTACTTGAAAAACTCATAAGACATAGTTTCTATTCTTTATATGCCTGTCTAGGGGAGGAGACATGAAATGTATACAGGTAATGAATGTCAGAATAGAAGTAGAGATGAAATGACATAGAAGTTTGCAGGAAGATGAAATTTCTTCTCTGTGTTGGGAGCTGAGAAGCCTCATTGATAGGCATTTTACATGCAGAAGCTCGTGGGATTGTTTAACTTTAGGTGACATCTTTTGGGTCTTTTCTCTTATGTCTTTTAAAGAAACCAAATCTTAAGTTTCAGTATAAAGGCTGTAAGAAAGGGCTACAGGAGCCACATTGACACTTACAGAAGAGTGCGTTCTCTCCAGAGGGGCCGAGTCGCGGATGTCTCCACTGCTCTGTCTTGTCTCGCACAGGAGATAGGATTGTTCCGGCCTGTCCATGTGGCAAGAGGAGTCAATGCTTGATTCATGGCTTAGTTGGGGCTATTAGATTATACTCCCAAAGGCATTTGATAATCTGTTTAACTGAGCACAGTCATTTGTCTTATTTACTGACTACTTAGCAGATGGATTTGTGATTTTGGTAATTACTATATGAACGTTAATAAGACATGATATCTTTTATTAATTACTACTTCATGTGGTTTGTTTTTCAAAATAACAAAAACTGGATGACTTACAAATATTAATGAGTCACAATTATTAGTTTTGCAAAATTAGCATTTGGAAGTTATTCATTCTAGAATGTTTTCCTCTCTTGAATTTTTTTACTCAAGAACAAAGACCAGAGCCATGTATTGTACTCTGCACCCCAGAAAAGGCTAATTTGGTCTGCTCAGCCAGAAACTGTCTAATTTAGAGAAGTGCTCATTTACACATTTTCTATTTTAATTCTCTCCAAAAAGGTTTTGGTGTTCAAAGGATAAAATGCTTTCAGAGAATCTAAGTTATGCCTGAAAAATAATTTTCTAATAGAATTAAGTGAGATGTGGACCTGTTTTTCAGAGGTAGATGGGTACTGCTGATGTAGCCCCTGCCCTACCACACACACACACACACACACACACACACACAGAGCATAATAGGGCACAATGGTGTGCCGGAGGCTGGGAGCAGGTTAGTAGAAGTTTCATCCTGCTCTGTGGTTCTTATCCTTGGGGCCAGCCTCTTCCCTCCATACACACACACACCAGCAATCCATCATGAAAAGCCGTTTCTTATAGGGACTGCAGTCATGCCGTTATGTTGCAAAGAACAGCATCTCTTCTGGGGTAACTCAGTCGGAAAATACTTCTGAACAAAGCAATCAGGTGGTGTATTGTTACTGCCTTCCCTGAAGAACTCGTTTAATGACTCCTAGGTGGGTACAATTTCCTTTAAAGAGCCAGATGCCTACCGTGTTTTGAACTGCCTGCACATCCTGTTGTTGACAGCTTCAACCAGCATTTCTTGAGCACCCACTGTGTGCCTCACACTATGTTAGGCCTGGTGAAGGCTTTCTAGTGCACAATGAAGACAGCCTGTGTCATGAGTGGTTTACAGCCCACGTCGCTGGTTGTAGACGTGACAGACATGACAGACGCTGGAGCAGACAGGACACCAACTTGCTTTTGCGCTAAACTCAAACCAGCAAATAGACTCAAAGAAAGAGACTGCTAATCTCTCTGTCCAACTACCTTTTCAGGAACTCAAATAAACCCTAAAAATTACTGTAACTTTCATTTATTAAGTGCTGATTATGGGCCACACAGTATGCTAAGCACTTTACATGAGTTTTATCACTTACTCCTCGCAAAACACCTTTAGTAGTTATTTATATTTATAAGCCCATTTTATAGATGAGCAAATTCATGACTGAGATGTTAAGTAACTTCTCAAAGGTCACATGGCTATTAAATGACAAAGCTGTATCAGGGCTGCAGCTATATACAAACTTGTCTAACAATTTTGAAAATCAACGTTCAATTCAATGGCCATTTTTTTTCCTTATTACAAGCCACAAAATTGGAAATTCTCAGCTTTTACCACCTTTTGAGGCGCTATTCTGACAGAGTCTACAGATTAAACAACGGGCTTTTCACCTGACCACATGGCAAGAACCTGGAGATATTGGTTGGCTGTCCATGGGGATGTCTTTACACACTGTGTCCAGGGGGGACAGGTGAATCTTTCCCTACACCCCACTGAAATTGTGTACGAACACAATGGGCTGTTGCCCCACAGAACTGGGCATCAGTATGGGAGAATGTGCAGATGCTGCAGTGTGTCTCAGCTGGGTGGTCTGTTGCTCTGGCTCTGTCTTTCTTGCCTGGGCAACCTCTCTCAGAATGTGAGAAACTTGCTTTCTCTTTATCGATATAGATCTGTGGGAAGGACTAAAAGGTGTAGCTGTAGGTTGCCTGTTACCCACTACTACTTATAGTTGAGAGGCAGAAGCAATGTTTTGGGAAACACACCATTGTGCCCAGGGCGCAGAAAATTCAAAATCACCCAGATTCTCTCCTATAGCTCTGAAATCAGATGAGAGAAAGATCACCTCCCTGAATCCCAGCAGCTTCTTCGACTCAATTTTTCTCTAAGATGAATATTCTATAGTAATTGTCTTTATTTTTTCCTGTTAGAGCTGAAGGAAATTTTGAGATGGCGATGCTGTAGAGCGATTGCAAACATAGGTTTGGGAATCAGTCTTGGGTTCAGAGCTTGGCTTCACCATTTGCTAACTGTGTGTCTTTGGGCAAGTTATTTAAGCCCTCTTAACCTGTTTCCTCATCTATGAAATGGAAATGCTCAGATATAGATTTTGCACATAATTGATTTCCATTCATTTATTCAGGGTCTACTCATGTGGCAGTCGTTTAGCTAGATACTAGGGAAACAACTGTGAATAAGAAGGCAAGGTGCTTGCCAGCCTTCACAAAGGTTACGTGTAGTGGGAAAGGTATATATCTAACTAGTCACTACAATTATTGAGTTATAAAAGAGAAAGTGGAATGAATTATAGAAGGAAACAATAGGGAACCCAATCTAGTTTAGGTAGAATTGGAGACAGGCATCCCCAAGAAAAAGATATTGAAGGAAAAAGATTTGAAGGAAAATTCAAGTTAGCCAGGTGAAGAGTGGAAGAAATGTGGTTCTAAGGGAACATTTAAAGCCCCACAGGCAACAGAGAGCATGAAACATAGGAAGAACCAAAAGTGTTTGAGTATAGATGAGACCAGACCATTTGAGAGAGACACAAAGTGGTAAAAGATGAGGTTGTGTGGGAGGTAAATGTTGATAGAATCTTAGGATCTTGTAAACTATGTTAAGACATTTGGACTTTATCCTAAAGGTGACAAGGACTCCTCAAAGAGTTTAAATAGGAGTGATACGTGGAGGAGTTGTGAGGATTGAATAAAATAATGTACACAAAGGCTTAGCATAGTGTTACTATCTAGTCACCTCTCAATAAATGGTAGGTGCTGGCATCGTCACCACCATTTTCGACATCATCATTACTCTTAGTATTACCAACTTCAGTTAAAAGGCAAAAATCCTGCCATGTACTATGGAAAAAGACTTAAAGTAGTTTTTATGGAGCAAACATGTTAATTCTGAAAGGCCAGTAAAACCATTCTCAACAACATGCAGAAGAGGTGAGACACCCAAAGGCGAATTTCTCTTCATATATATTCTTCTTCCTGTTTCTCTGCTCCTCCGCCTTGCCAGTTTCTTAAGTGAATTCACATGCTTCTTAAGCAGTGAAGTCATCATTCTTTCTGGCAGTTCCGTCATTTTCATAATGGTTTCTTTGCCAGAGCCTAAATACAAAAATGCAGGTGAACCAGATTATATTTTTTTAAGAAAAGTGTGGGTGGAGGCATTCTAACACTCAGAGTTGAGAGAACACCTTTGAAAAGCACAGGTAGGTTGCAAAATGACATGGATCCCTGTGTTTTGAGATGAATAACCTTTGTTTTGGCTGAGGGGAGGTGTCAAATTGCTTGGCACCTTACTATTAAATAAATGCTTTGTATCCTTGGGTAGCAAATATAACAACAGGTCTCAGTAAAAGGAGAGGAAAGCAGAACATAACATTTCTAAGCTCACTTTCTTTCTCCTCTGATCTTGCTACATCTAGGATATGAAATAAGACCGGGCTAAAGGATTGAAATGGTTGAAGCTGGTTGTCACCGTGGTACCAGAGAGAATATGGACTGGGAGCCAGGAGACAGATTATTTATTTATTTGTAACCCTCCTAGTTCATAAAAGAATGTGAAGGGGCCAAAATGATTAGGTTCTGAAACCAGCTCTGCCATTGTGTGTCCTTGGGAATAACTTTAAACCTCCTTGTAAATAAGGGTCCATATCTGTAAAATGAACTTCTTAATTACACACAGAATAATTGATAGACACCCATGAGCAGGACATTTTTCTTTTTGGCTCTGAGGAATGTTGTACAAGGAATGACCCTGCCCTGAGGCACCTACAGACACTTGGTGAGAAAAACACAAACACAGACAATGACAGTTCAGGAGAGTATACAGCAAGGATCAAAGAGTGGCAACAGAAAACACCACCACAGTTACTCAGACAACTGAAGGAAGTCAGTAGAATTTAGCTGTGACACATGGGCTTGTTATCAGAAAGACCTGGCTTAGAATACTGGCTCTGTCACATGCTAGCTGCGTGTGTTTATTCATTTGTTGCATACATCTTGGATGCCAATCATCTGCCAGATATTGGGTTTGGCTATGGGAGTGCAATGTCAACCACGACAGAGAAAGAAGAACGAAGGGAAATGACTTGCTTTATTTCTCTGTCCTTCTCTGCCAAATGTGCATACTTGTAATCATGTGATTAACTACACATATGATGAGACCATGCTGTACCCTCAGGGAGACAGAACGTACTCTGAGTGGTCAAAAAAATAGGGAACATCTGGTTAGAATTTCCTTTTTTATTCTTCTGGGTTGGAAAGAATTTGAATAACTCGAATACCTTTTTAAAATATTAACCCTTTGCATCTTTTTGTTGTGGATAATGTGTTTATGACAGATATTTGAGTACCAACTATGGGCCAGACGCTGTATAAGCCACTTCAAAGTGAATAAAATTATTGATTTCCTTTAGAGATGTTATACTAATGCACTGTCTTCAAGGAGCTTTCAATGGGAAACATAGCTGACCCCAAAGTGAAGGTCATGTGTCTGACCAGTCTAGTTTCTATAAACAGGACTTCTCCATCCCTGGAAGGACAAGAAGCATTCAGGATAATGAGGTGTAAGTTTTCTTAAGAGTTTGATTGCAAAAAGGGATAAGAAGGGAAAGATGTAGTAACAAGGTTGAGATGGAAGTTGCCTTTGTTTTTGTTTTTAATGATTTTTAAATATTAGCAAGGAAGAGACAAGCACAAGGATTTGGGCAAAGGGAAAGGAGCCAACAGCAATCGATTTTTGCTATAGTGGCTCAGAATATAGCATAATATATGCACCAAAAAAAATGGTATCCTGGCAGAGAACAAAGGGCAGTTAACCCATGAGTCAGTCATTAAGGAAGTGTAATGATTAGAGCAGATTCCTTCTCTAAGTCTGCAACTGGACTCAACGGCTAAACCCAGGGTAAAGGAACAGCAGCTTCATGACATAACCTTAAGGTCTACGGTGTTGAAATTTCACATAGTGGCAACTGTTATGAAGAAATTGTAATGGGGATATATATATGTATTGTGTGTGTGTGTGTGTGTGTGTGTGTGTAGGGAGAATAACTTCTTTAGATTGACGGGGTGGGAGAGGGAACAGGTAAATGAACAAGAGAGGTCTAGGCATACAAAGGGCTGTGGGAAGAATGTTTTCATTTGAATGCCAGGGTAAGTAATTTGGATTTTATTCTGAGTACAAGAGGAAGACATTGGAGAATTTCTAAGTAGAAGAACAACGTGAACTGATCCATATTTTTTTTAATGTATTTCTCTGGCTACTTAGAGGAGTATAGATTTCAAGGGGCAAAAATGAAATCAGGAAGACTGGTGAGAAGACTTGCCTTCTCATGGAGGTGATGGTGTTGGGGGCTTGGACCAGAGTGTGGAAGTAAGATAGATAAGGACTATTTGAGAACTATGTAGAAAGTAGAACTGTAGGATTTGCTGATAAAATAGATATGGAGGAAAGGAAACAAGGAATGAGAAAAATGACACCTTGGTTTTTAGCTCTAGAATGTGTGCATTTTAACTGGGACTTCCAATGAAAATAGCCTTTGTGGAAACCACTGTTGATTCTAATGCTGAAAGCGGTGGACTGGTTAGGGAGATACCTTTGAGCTAGAGAGGGAGTTTAAACCTGGGCCCCGAATGGTACCACACAAGATGTGACAACTCCTGCTAGGTCTCTTTGGAGTGCCCATTTGGGCTACCAAATCTGCTTTCTGCATCATCTGGTAGCCAAAGAAGATGGCTTTGTTCATAAAACCCAATCCTGTAATATTTATTCACCAGTATGTGACCTTTATTCTTTGCCAGTGTCCCCATCCACCAATGTTTCATCCTTAACTTAGGGCCAACCTGGCCAAAAACATTTTTTTGCAACAACAACAACAGCTTCATTACTCTATTTGGATACCTAATTTGTTCCCAAATTTGGAGTGCTTTGTTTAGGGGATTGTGCCATGAGATCAAATTTGGAGATAGTTGTGAAATATATCCTAAAGTTGGAGATGAGCAGATATGAGAAATGGTGCCCACAAAAACATACAGATCATTAACTTTTGGATGTAACCTTTGTACAGGTTGTAATGAGGTACCAGGATGCAGTGCAGTGGGACAGTTGTGTAAATTGCCACTGCCCTAACCACTGCTTCCCAAAGGACCCCATGGGTGGTCTCCTCTGAGCCCAAGTTACACAAGCTTGATGAATAAAAACCATGTGTCTTCTTTTGCATTTCATCTTGCTCTTGATAGAAGGCCATCTTCAGGTGACAGAGAAAATATACGGCAATAAATCTTTACAAGTAACATTCAAAATGTCAATATTGGTTTGAAATGATTGCATCATTTTCTGAAATAATGATTTGTGTGAGGAATGTCATGAATTATAATTAATTTACATATGCATTAAAGTCCACTTTCAAAGAAACCCTCTTTTCTCTTTCAAACATTAGAAATTAAATATTTATACTTGTTGTGATTTCATATATACATAGTTAATATTGCTGCTCAAAGCCACCTGCTCTCCAGCATATGTCATTTTCTCTGCTGATTCTTCATAACCTATAGATTTGGAGTTGGGTTAGGCCCGACTGAAAATCCTACCACAGAACTCATAAGTGGAGAGTGGAAAGCATGAGCTAGTTCCATTTCAGTAGAACACAGAAGGCAAGGATCTCTCCTTACAGTTTAATTCGTTAAAGGACTTCAGAATTTAGCTTTTAGTCTTTGAACTCAAATTACTAGTAGTAACCAAAATACATGTATTGTATTTATTTGAGATGATGGCCCAGGTCCTCAAATTGCCCATGTCTCAATTCAGTTTTATCTTTTCAAAATAGGGATAATCATAGAAGTCAAGGACCATGTCCTGTGGGGGCCATGGGTAAAGGTTAACAAGAGATCGGGTGACTGAGGGAGTTGTTTTAATGTGACAGATTTAGAAAAATCATTGAAAACCAGGAAATCAAAAAATAGGCCTAGTATGCAAAGAGAATTTCAGTCTTCCCAGAAATACATATTGGCCTCTATTTCTTTCCTTTGTCACTAAGCAGAGAACTTCCTTCAATGTTTCTGCCTTGGGGGTAGGGCTAGTTTGAAGTTTGGGCTAAAATGATCAGTCACTTAGTGGGAGACAGTAAGCCCCAATGATTCCTCTCTATCTTTCTTAAACACAGGGCACCTTCCTCCTAGCCAGTTGCATATGAAGAATATCTTTTCCAAAGCACCAATCCTTCTCCCACCATCCTAAATAATGATAACAAGAACAAGCATTTATTGAGGATTGTTTTTGTTTTAATTACTTGGCTCTCTCTATGCTTCTGAACTCACAGCAAATAGACACATTTAGCCAAACGTAAACTCAGTCTTGCCTCCAAAACATCTTACCCTCATGAGCAGACAGTCTCCAGAGAACAACTGCGTTTCAAGAATGGCCTGAAATGAATCCTTAGGCAGGTACCTGACTGCAGAGCAGAGCACGTGGTATTTTTAACAACATGTCCTGCATGTTAAGTGAGAGTTTCTTGGATACAGATAGGTTTAAACACACCAGTATATAGTCCCCCAAAGAGCATGGGACTTGTCTGTGTTTTTTCCTATGATATTTCCGTTCCCAGGTAGTCTTTGGCACATTGGAGGGACTTAAGTGTTTATTATGAATGTATAAGTGAAGGAATGAATGAATGAACAAATGAACAGCTGAAGGAACAGAAGAGATTGCGGACTACGTCACTTCTTTGCAAAGGTGCAGAATGCCTTGATGTCCTTCCTCTATCCTTGCTCTCAGTCACTGAGAATTTTGTTTTTCTCCCCTCTTTTCATGTGTATAAGTCCTACTCATTCTTCACGTGTTAGCTCAAAAAGTCACCTCATTCAGGAAGCGACCACTGATTCTTCAAATGGCAGGGCATCTTGTATCTCTCTTAGGAATAATAATACTCACTTAACTTAAATCAGAGCTTTGTGCATGTGATTCGCCCCCACTATGCTGAGAGAACCCTAAGTGCAAAGCGTGCACCTTTCCTCATTGTGGACACCCAGGCAAGCTTAGTGTGCTACCCATTCTAGGCGCTCTAAAAATGCTTGTGAACTAATACGCAAAGAAAGAAACACTGCCCTTGGAAGAAAATAGGACCTAAGCTTGGCCTTGTAGAGGAAGGACTCATTTGAGCTCACTCTATGGGAAAACAAGCAATAAGAACTTATAATATTGTTACCACAAAAAATTGGTGTTCTTGTGCCCGATGCGTATAAACAGCCAATTAATCACGGCATCAGCCTGTGGGAAAAGACATCATCTTTATTCTGTGAGATTGATCTGCAGGTAGAACAGGGGGTGTGTGCCCTCAGATCTGTCTCCTCAGCAGAATTTGGGGTGAAATTTAAGAGGTTAGGGAGAATAGGCTGGCACGCAGAAATGCTGGCAGAACAGGTTTTGATTGGTGGCCTTCAGGCATTTATGGTAAGGTTTTCAACTTTATGACAGGGTTCTAAACATTTATGGTGAGTTCCTGAATGGGGGATCCCTTACTTTGGATCAGAGTCCGACTTTCAAGTTCCAGTCTGTGTCCAGATCCTTGGGTTCTGGGGGAAGGAGGATCTTTGGTTCTACCATCACTTCAGAACAAGATTTCTTCCTTTGTGCATGCTCTGGCTACATGACTTTGCAGATTTTCTGAAAGGCAATTCTTTTTTTTTTTTTTTAAATTTTTTGTTTATTGCAGTAACATTGGTTTATAACATTGTAAAAATTTCAGGTGTACATCATTGTACCTCTATTTCTGCATAGATTACATCATGTTCACCACCAAAATACTAATTACAACCCATCACCACACACATGTACCCAATTATCCCTTTCACCCTCCTCCCTCCCCCCTTCCCCTCTGGTAACCACCAATCCAATCTCTGTCCCTATGTGTTTGTTTATTGTTGTTATTATCTACTACTTACTGAAGGAAATCGTACGGTATTTGACCTTCTCCCTCTGACTTATTTCACTTTGCATCATGCCCTCAATGTCCATCCATGTTGTCACAAATGGCTGGATTTCATCGTTTCTTATGGCTGAGTAGTATTCCATTGTGTATATATACCACAGCTTTTTTATCCATTCGTCCCTTGATGGGCACTTAGGTTGCTTCCAAGTCTTGGCTATTGTGAATAAGGCTGCAATGAACACAGGGGTGCATGTACCTTTGCAAATTGGTGTTTTCAAGTTCTTTGGATAAATACCCAACAGTGGCAGAGCTGGCTCATATGGTAGTTCTATCGTTGAGTTTTTGAGGAATCTCCATACTGTTTTCCATAGTGGCTGCACCAGTTTGCACTCCCACCAGCAGTGTATGAGAGTTCCCTTCTCTCCACAACCTCTCCAACACATGTTGTTTCCTGTCTTGTTAATTATAGCCATTCTGACGGGCGTGAGGTGATATCTCATTGTAGTTTTGATTTGCATTTCCCTGATAGTTAGTGATTTTGAACATCTTTTCATGTGTCTGTTGGCCATCTGTATATCTTCTTTGGAGAAATGTCTGTTCAGGTCTTTTGCCCATTTTTTAATTGGGTTGGTAGTTTTTGTTGTTGAGATGCATGAGTTCTTTATATATTTTGGAGATTAAGCCCTTATCAGATGTATGGTTTGCAAATATCTTCTCCCAATTGTTAGGTTTTCTTTTGTTTTGTTGATGGTTTCCTTTGCTGTGCAGAAGCTTTTTAGTTTGATGTAGTCCCATTTGTTTATTTTTTCTATTGTTTCTCTTGCCCGGTCAGATGTGGTGTTTGAAAAGATGTTGCTAAGACTGATGTCGAAGAGCGTACTGCCTATGTTTTCTTCTAGAACTTTCACAGTTTCAGGTCTTACATTCAAGTCTTTAATCCATTTGGAGTTAATTTTTGTGTATGGTGTAAGGTAAGAGTCTACTTTCATTTTTGCATATGGCTATCCAGTTTTCCCAACACCATTTGTTGAAGAGACTTTCTTTTCCCCATTGTATGTTCTTGGCTCCTTTGTCAAAGATTAGCTGTCCATAGATGTGTGGGTTTATTTCTGGGCTTTCGATTCTATTCCATTGATCTGTGTGTCTGTTTTTGTGCCAGTACCATGCTGTTTTGGTTACTATAGCTTTGTAGTATATTTTGAAATCAGGGAGTGTGATACCTCCAGCTTTGTTCTTTTTCTCAGGATTCCTTTAGCTATTCGGGGTCTTTTGTTGTTCCATATAAATTTTAGGATTCTTTGTTCTATTTCTGTGAAAAATGTTGTTGGAACTTTGATAGGGATTGCATTGAATCTATAGATGGCTTTAGGAAGTATGGACATCTTAACTATGTTAATTCTTCCAATCCAAGAGCACGGAATATCTTTCCATTTCTTTGTGTCTTCTTCAATTTCTTTCAGAAATGTTTTATAGTTTTCGGTGTACAGATCTTTCACCTCTTTGGTTAAGTTTATTCCCAGGTATTTTATTCTTTTTGTTGCAATTGTAAATGGGATGGTATTCTTAATTTCTCTTTCTGCTACTTCGTTGTTAGTGTACAGAAATGCAACTGATTTTTGTATGTTGATTTTGTATACTGCAACTTTCCCATATTCGTTTATTACTTCTAAAAGTTTTCTGGTGGATTCTTTAGGGTTTTCTATATATAAAATCATGTCATCTGCAAATAGTGACAGTTTCACTTCTTCCTTTCCAATTTGGATCCCTTTTATTTCTTTCTCTTGCCTGATTGCTCTGGCTAGGACTTCCAATACTATGTTAAATAGGAGTGGTGAGAGTGGGCATCCTTGTCTGGTTCCTGTTCTTAGAGGGATAGCTTTCAGTTTTTCACCATTGAGGATGATATTAGCTGTGGGTTTCTCATATATGGTCTTTATTATGTTGAGGTACTTTCCTTCTATACCCATTTTATTCAGAGTTTTTATCATAAATGGATGCTGGATCTTGTCAAATGCTTTCTCTGCATCTATTGAGATGATCATGTGATTTTTGTTCTTCATTTTATTAATGTGGTGTATTACATTGATTGATTTGCGAATGTTAAACCATCCCTGCATACCTGGAATAAATCCCACTTGATCATGGTGTATAATCTTTTTAACGTATTGTTGTATGCGATTTGCTAGTATTTTGTTGAGGATTTTCGCATCGATGTTCATCAGTGATATTGGCCTGTAATTTTCTTTTTTTTCTTAATCACTCAGTTAATAAGAGATGAGGTCAATTGAACTGGTCCTGGAGGCCCCATGGTTACAATATTGTGACTTATAATCGGAAATAGGTATTTGGTCTTTGTCCCAGTTTCTGGCACAGTGCTCCTAAGACCCTTGGAATTTCCTAAGTGATGAGATCCATACAGGTGTATTTTGTTATGCTAATGAGGTAACTTTTGGACCACACCTAAGGATGGGGGCTGGTTGCCAGTGGAGCCAAGCATGTGATTAGAGGGATGGAACTTTTAGTCCCATCCCTCAACCTCCGAGGAAGGGAGAGGGGCTGAAGATTGATTTCAATCACCAACGGCCAATGATTTGACCAATCATGACGGAGTAATGAGGCCTCCATAAAAACCCAAAGGACAGGGTTCAGAGAGCTTCTGCGTAGGTGAACACATGGAGATTTGGGAAGAGTGGCCCACTCAGAGGGAATGGAAGCTCCCTGCCCTTTCCCCATACCTTGTCCTATGCATCTCTTTCATCTGGCTGTTCCTGAGTTATATCCTTTCCTAATAACTGGTAATATAGTAAGTAAAATGTTTCTCTGAATTCTGTGAGCCACTTTAGCAAGGTAATTGACCCCAAGGAGGGGGTTGTTGGAACCTCCAATCTGTAGACCGGTCAGAAGCCCAAGTGGGGGAGGGGTGGGGCAGTCTTCTAGGCCTGAGCTCTTAACCTGTGGAATCTGATGCTATCTTCAGGTAGATAGTGTCAGAATTGAGTGGAATTGTAGGACACCCAGCTGGTATCCAAGCATTGCTTTGTGTGAGGAAAACCACCCCCCCAGACATGCCTAGGAATTGGTCCCACAACCGTTTAGAACTGTTAATACGAAAGACAGTGGTCCTCTACGTAAGGAGGTACATGCCCTGTGCCTGGCTTAGGATAGCCCTATCAAAGATGGGACAATGACAATATTATTTTTATATCCTTCATTAAACAATTATTTATGGTATACCCACTGACTACAAGCTACTGTGCTGAGGACAAGTTGCCAGTCAAGAGAGAAAATGTCCCTGCCTTCTTGGAGTTTAACATCTAGAGGGAGAGAGAAACAGTAATCAAATAATTAGACAAATAAATGCATAAGTTCCCACTGTGATTTATTTTAAAAGCCAAGAAACTGTCTGACAGATCTGGTCTAGGCTGTAAGGAAATGATGGCTGAACTGTAATATGAAGGATGAGGTAGAGTTACCTATGTGAAAAGGAATGGTAAAGCATTTTAGACTGGAAACAGCCTATGCAAAGTCCCTGTGGCAGGCAGAGGGATATGGAGCGTGGTGCATTCAAGAACCCAAAAGAAGAACAGTGTGGAGTACGGAGATTTTCAGAAAGAATGTTAGAAGATATTACTGGAGAAGTATGCAGGGACCAGACCATGCTGGGCTTTGGGGGTATTTTAATGATTTTATACTTTATTCTAGAAAGAGCATAAGAAATCACTGAAAGACTGAGTGTAATACGATCAAATTGTATGATACAACATAATTGTTTTAGTCAACTTGGGCTGCCATGATAAAATACCATAGACTAGGTGGCTTAAACAAAAGAAATTTATTTCTCATAGTTCTGGAGACTGGAAGTCCAAGTTCAAGGTGTCAGCGTAATCGGGTTCTGGTGAAGGCCCTCTTCCTGGCTTGCAAATAGCTGCCTTCTTGCTGTGTCCTCACATAGTGGAGATAGAGCAAGACCTAATCTCTTCCTCTTCTTGTAAGGATACTAGTCCCATCATGGGGCCCCACTCTCATGACCTCATCTAACCCTGATTACCTCTCAAAGGCCCCACCTCCAAATACCATCACATGGTGGGTTAGGGCTTCAACATATGAATTGGGGGGAGGGCACAATTCAGTCCATAACGGTAATATATTATTAATAGTAACATCCTTGAACATTTATTGATGCTTACTATGAGCCAGGCAATATGTTAAGTGCTTTATGTGAATTATATCGTTTCATCCTCACTACATCATCATGAGGAAGGTTGCTAGTAACAGTATGCTTTTGCAGATAGGGCAACTGATGCTCAGAGATCAGGG
Source organism: Ceratotherium simum simum (assembly GCF_057802395.1). Taxonomy (NCBI): domain Eukaryota; kingdom Metazoa; phylum Chordata; class Mammalia; order Perissodactyla; family Rhinocerotidae; genus Ceratotherium; species Ceratotherium simum. The sequence goes on from NC_141903.1 coordinate 30,115,905, forward strand.
CCAGAACTGAAACGAAGCAAGCTGCGAGCCCACGGCACAAAAGTTATAGAAGGAGGTACTCACTTGCCAGGTCGTGCCACAACCCTGAGAGTGAACCCTTTAAATTTTGCACACTAGGCACCTCACTTGCCTCTTGTCTCAAATCTAGGTGAAGTCACCTATCCTAGGGTTCTTCAGGGTTCATAAATGATCAAACTAGGTTTCGAACCCAGGGGTGTAGAGCTCTTTATAGTTTTTTCTATCTCTAAAATTTTTTTGAATTTCCAAACAAACACTCCGCTGCCCTCCTCATTGTTGGGCTTCCATAAAAATGAAATTATTTGCGATGGAAGATTAAATTTCACATTAGGCTTCAAATTGTAAATAGCTAGACTCAGCTGAAATGAATTCAGAGGATAAAAACTAATAAAATATAGGATTCATCCCCGGGAAATGGACTATCTCAACATTATTCAGGAGATGAGAAAGAATGAGTCAAATATTTTCAAAGTAAACAGGTTTTTCCCATTAATTTTAAGCCAACAAAATGAAAATTAAATCTTCTAGCTGCAATTAGATAAATGGATGTCAATCAGATATGAAACTGCTAAAGAAATTAGCCACGGGGTAGTCCTTAATCTGTTTGGGCTTTTTTTGTGGGATGGTAGAAATGTAATCTGTTATCAGCACAGGTATGATTGAATTATTAATAATATTGTGCAAGGCCACCTAGAAACCAGAGCTTGGGGACTCTTAAATCTATTCTAATTGAAACAGAGAATCAGTAGACTGGAAAAGACCCTGACTCTTCTCAAGATATGTCACAGTATGTGACACGGAGGACACGTGGGGTTTGCAACACAGTGGCAGCTGCAAGCTGACCTTTTGGCAAATTTAATCTGCAAATGGGTTCCTGTTTAAAATGGTTAATGCTTCCCATTATTAAGGAGGCTTCCTTCTATATTTTGGAAAGCCTAGTTAAAAATATTTTATGCCAGGTTATTATGCAGATTGTCTAACTAACAGGAAGATTATGTATGCAAATAAATCAGATTTTAAAATGAAATGTTTTACTGACCCCTTAAGAGGATAGTAATACGTGCATAATTGTGAGGAAAATGCTCCCAGATCATCAGGATAAGAAAAGGGTCACATTGTCGTTCCTTGAAGTGTACTGAGGTTAGAATAAAAATCCAGGAACACCCTAGAAAGCTAATGAACTGAATGCAAGAACAGCTCAACTTAATACTAAGTTACTCCCTCTTTCCTCTGGTTTTAGTGGGGGTAGGGCATCGTAGTCCAGGAGGATGGCTGAGTTCCTCATGGGACCCGGAGTAAGTCACTTAATCTCTCAGTGAAAATTTTGATTGCGGGAATTGTTGGTGGTTAGAAACAGCTGGGGTCACTGACCTTGCTTCTTTCTGTGACCTCTCACTGCCCTCTCTTACCCTCAAGGGAACTCCTCTCCCACTATTACTTCTCTATGGACCATCTGCTTTTTCCTTGGTGACTGTCTCCAGGAGCTAATCTGAAGGATTTTAAAGAAACTCTAGGAGATTAAGACCATGCATTTTACATTGAGGGGAACCTGGGATTGAATCCCAGGTGTCTGGCACTTCCTAGCATGTGCCCCTGGGCAAATTCCTTCACTCTCTAGGATATCAGCTTCTTCTACTAGAACATGGGAACAGTAATACGAAGCTTATAAGACAAAGATCTCTAAACTCTCTCAGTCATGGAGCCCTTATTGTCTCAGTAATTGTTTCACAGGGCCCCTATGCCAAAAGAAATATCTAACAGTTCCTTTATTAAGTAGTTAGCTCCAAACAACTTAATACTTATTTATGTCCAAATTTTTAGTAGCCTTTTGAAAAACTAGATATGTATGTATGGAGAAAATATTTTTATTTAATTTTTAAGTAACCACAGGTACTTGCTGATGGGATGTGTGCACCTGTTGGTCACTGCACAGTTGCTCAAACCTTGGAATCCGATTTGTTCTTCCACGTTGATTTTCGCACCATACTTGGTTTTAATCACAGCAACTGCTGAAAAACAAGTTTTGCAAAGATATGACACGGAGCACAGTCTAATGTTGAACTGTGATTACCTCAAGATAACAGTTTGCATGATGTCTGACAGGTGTGTTTCCCTCAAAAATGTAAAATCTGCCACATCACCCCCGTGAGTTTGCTGTGGTGCCCTGAGGTACCTCATGTCATTTTGGGTACCATGGTTTTAGGGATCGTATTGTTTGATTTTAGAGGACAAATGTGGGAATGTATATAAAGAACTTGACTTTGGGCATGTTCATAAAATGGCACCTTCTTCTCTTTACAGATTTTCTCTATGGTCATGTTTATAAGGAAGAAAAAATGTGGTTTTTTTCCTCCTAGGTAATTAAATGCTGCCAACACCTGATCATCCAGGTTGAATGCCTAGCAAAGTGTGAAATACATGTCCCCAAGAACCTCGCTATTAGGTTGGGGAGACAGGATAAACACATAGGAAGCAATGGTGAACAACTTGCAATAGCTAAGTAATAAAGTAGTGCAGGATTTCAAAGGAGTAGAAAATGAAAGTGCTGTGGGGGAAGGAAGGAACTGAGATGGGCCTTAACAACAAAACAGCATTTAAATAGGGCCAGGGAGAAGGGGTTCTCCCAAGTAATGGGACTCGGCAATCATGAGTCTGGTGCTTTCCACACGACAGCCAGTGGGGTGGCCTCTGGGAAAGCGTTCAGACCCACCTTGTCCTTAGCACCTTCTCCAGCTTTGTGAAGACCAGACAGCATATAGATGCAGCTGTTGACTTGGCCCATCTGTAATGACATTAATTCCACAAACATTCTTTGACTATCTGCTATATGAAAATTTCGGTGAGAGGAACATAAGCCACCTTTGACAACATTAATATGGAAAATATTCTTTTTTTTTTTTTTAGGTGAGGAAGATTGGCCCTGAGCTAACATCTGTGCCAATCTTCCTCTATTTTGTATGTGGGTCACCGCCACAGCATGGCTTGATGAGTGGTAGAGGTCTGTGTCCGGGATCGAAACCTGCGAACCCGGGCTGCTGAAGCAGAAAGTGCCAAACTTAACCACTATGCCACTGAGCCAGCCCCAGAAAATATTCATTTTAACAAGGGTCCTGGAGAAGCTCTGGGAGAAAGTTCTGCTTGAGCGGCGCCTTCAGGAAAGGGCATGTAGATGGCTTAAAATATATAGTTGCAATAGTCCACCAACTCACTGGTACAAATATGCAGCTCTATTTCCTAATTTTAATTTACATTTCTGCTAATGGCAGAAGATACAGTTTGGCCAATTCATGGTAATCCAATGACTTTCAGATTTAAACTGATAATGTAGGATCTAAACATTCAATTTCACACACACCTAACCCTCCCTTATGTTCCCCCTTCCCTATCAGAATGGCATCCTTGTTCCATCCTCTGTTCTCACGGGAATCAGCTGAGCAGTACCTCTCCTTTTCTGGTCTTCCATATGAGCCTCTATCCCTGCAGTGCCCTCTTCCAGGTATAACTCATCTTGCCCTCTCTCCAGATGTAACTCATCTTGTCCCCACCGGGCATAACGCATCTTTTCCTTCCCAGGTGTTACTCATTTGGTCCTCTGCTCCAGGTGTAACTCATCTCGTCCCCCCGACAAGTGTAACTCATCTTTTAACCCCTCCAGGTGTAACTCATGTTGGCTGGTCCTCCTAATGGCTCTTCTTTTATGTGGATTGTCTTTTATATTTTAATCTGTTATATGAGGCATAATTGACATGTTATAAAATTTGCTAGTTGTAACTGTACAATTCAATAAGATTTGACAAGGGCATATAGTCTTATAACTATTACCACAATCATTATATAAAATAGAACTGTCCAAAAGAAATATAATTAAACCACATAATGTAATTTAAAATTTTCCAGTGGCCACATTTAAAAAAAAGTATGGGAAACAAGTAAAATTAATTTTAACAGTATATTTTATTTAACTTAATATATCCAAGTATCATCATTTGATGTGTAGTCAATATAAAAATATATTAACAAAATATTTTACATCTTTTTTCACATTAATTCTTTGAAATGCCTTGTGTATTTTACACTTATTGCAATCAGACACTAAATTTTCATCAGAAAACTTGATTTATATTTAGATTTTATAAAATTCACAGTTGAAAAGTAGATTAAAATGCCCAAGTTGTTCCAAACATACTTAAAAGTTTTCCATTACAACTTTTAATTTCATCTATATTTAATTTAAATTATATATAATTAAAACCCGAGTCCCTAAGTCATATGAGCCATATGTGAAGTGCTCAGTAGTCATATGTGGCTAGGGGCTACCATATTGGACACCACAGAGAACACTCCCATCACTCCAAAAAGTTATCTTCTTTTCTTTTGGGATCAGCCCCCGTCTACCACCATCTTGCACTAGATCATTGGCAATGATGATCTGCCATTTGTATAGTTTTGCCTTTTCTAGCATGTCATATAAATGGGATCATACAGCATATAGCCTTTTGTTTCTAGATTCTTTCACTTACCACTAGATTTTGAGATGTATCTAAGTTACATTTCTCAGTAATTAGTTCCTTTTAATTGCTGAATCATGTTACATTGTGTAGATGTACCACAGCATTCACCAGTTGGTGGACATTTGGTTTGTTCCAGCTTTTTACTATTATGAATAAAGCTGTTACGAACATTCAAATACAAATATTTGTGTAGACATGTGTTTTTATTTTTTCCAAATAAACATCTAGGAGCGGACTGAATGGTGCGTGTTTAACTTTACAAGAAACTACCAAATATTTTCAAAAGTGCCATTTTACATTCCCACTAGCGGTATATGATTTTCCAGTTGCTGCACATCCTCACCAACACTTGATGTAGTTAGTCTCAGCAATTCCAGTAGGTATGCAATGCTTTTCATTATAGTTTTGATTTGCATTTCTCTAATGACTAATAACGTTGAATGTATTTTCATGTCCTTATTTGCCGTTTGTATATTTTCTTTGGTGAAGTATCTTCAACTATTTTGCCCTCATTCTTATCAAGTTGTCTTTTTATTATTGAGTTGTAAGAGTTGTTTTAAATAGGCTAGATACAAGTTCTTTATCAAGTATGTTAGTTTATATTTTCTCCCAGTCTTGGCTGGGGTGTGACTTTTTTTAATCTGTTTCTTGATATTAATCAGCTGCTATTGAATGTGGTCCTGCAGTGACCTCCAGGCCAACATCCATGCATTCATGTTGACTCCTGGCATCTTTGGGTCCACCAGTGTGTTCTTAACTGTGTCTGTTTTTCTTTCAGGGAGCTTTAGGAACTTCTGGCAGTTCTTCTAACCCTTTTACCCCATGCTGAGGTTGCAGGACTCCGAGCAGATGTCCTCAGCCACTCTACATGAACAAGTGATGTAACTGTCACTCAGGCCCCACATTGGCTAGACATGAGGTTTCTCCATCTCCAAGAAGTTTACAACCTCTCTGGGCTGCACTTATAACCTGAGGCACAAATTCCTGCTACTGTCTATGAGATTTCCCATAATCTATCTATAATTTATGTCACTCATCTGCCCATCCCAGGATTGAGCTTGTTGAGCCTTATCAGAGACTCGGGACATCCAATCTGTAGACTTGTCCTTCTGATTTTCCTGCTTCCTGCCTCTTGGTCAGACTTTGATCTCCTTCCATGACAATGCTCTTATGCAATCAACCTGCATTCTTCCCTTTTTGATTTCCTCATAGAATAAGTGCCAAGCTTTCAATCTTCCAGACATTGGTGCTCCATATTTAAGCCAAGCTTTTGATCTTCACAAGTCCTTATTCCCCTCTCAGGCACCAGACTCTAAGATTAATATCCCTGCTATAAATTATAAAAATCTAGCTAGAAAGTAATAAACAAAGAATATTACACTTTGGTCTTTCTGGTTCTGCCTTCTTCCTGAGCTGAGTATGCAGAGAGAGCTATCTCTTCTTCCTGAATTGTTGGTCAGAGGATGAGAGAGAGAGAATTATTATCCTACTGCAGTTGGCTCTCATTAGGTGAAGAAGTCTCTAAGAGAACAGTCCCTGCCTAGACAAGAATATCACTAACAACTCAGAGACAGGAAAGCCAGAGCATATTTGGAGAAGGACAATAAAAATGATTGTTATGTTGGTCATGATACTGGCAGAATCTACCATTTATTGTGGGTGTACTCTGTGCCAACTCTGGCTCAAGCATTTTGCTTCTATTATTCTATAAGGTTGATAATTATTATTCCCATTTTACTATTGAGGAAACTGAGGATTCTGATGCAACTTTAACTTTCCTGAGGTCAAAAAGTTATTAGTATCTCCAAGATTTAAACTCCAGGTCAATCTGATTTTAAAGCATATATTCTTAACCATTAGAACAGTGGTTCTCGAACTATTTGAAGATCCCTTTATAACCTTAAAAATTATTGAGGATCCCAAAGAGCTTTAATTTATGTGGGTAACATCTATTTATATTTACTTTATCAGAAATTAAAACTGATAGATTTTAGAAATAGTAATTCATTTAAAAATAACAAGAATAAATTCATTACATATTAAATCAGTAACGTAATTTTATGAAAAATTACTATATTTCCCAAAAAAATTAGTAAGAAGAGTAGCATTGCTTTATATTTTTTGTAAATCTCTTTAATGTCTGGCTTACTATAAGACAGCTGGATTCTCGTATATGCTTCTGCCTTCAGTCTGTTGTGATATCACACATTATGTAGCTTCGGAAAACTCCACCATACACTCGTGAGAGAATGAGAGTAAAAAAGGCAAATAACATCCCAGTATTACGAAAATCATTTTGATCTGTGGATCCCCTAAAAGGGCTTCAGGGATCCCTAGAGATGCCCAGACCACAATTAGAGAATTGCTGCATTTTGATAATTACTAATATATTGATTCCAACGTAGCAAAAATTTTTTATGTATAGAGAAGAGGTGGGCTATTAATGGGGAAGTGTAGAATAGGACCAGATCATGAGAGTGTGATTATCAAGTTAAGGAATTTGGATGTTGTACTGGAAGCACCGAGAAGCTGTAGACAGCTTTTAGAGTCCTGTGTGGGGAAATTGGTCTGTCAGTACAATGGGTAGCATGGATTGGAAAGAGGATAGAAAAGAGGCAACCAGTAAGAACACTATAGTCAGTGTACCATAGCGTATCTGGAACCGGACCTCTTAGGGTTCTTGTGAAAAATAAATGTATTAATTTGTATAAAATGCATAGAACAAAGTCAGCTCCATAGTAAGCACTGTGTGTGTTAGAAGTACTAGTAGTTGTTGTTAATAGTAGTAGTTCTATTGCTATTATTATTAATATGAATTGAGCAGTAATAAAAGCCTGAACTAAGCAGAACTGGAGAAACATTTTGCAATAAAGTTCATAGGTTGTAGTTGCTGATTGGATGTGGGGATGAGGAAACTGAAAATGTGAACAGGTGATATTTTACCATTTGACTAATATAGGGACAAAGAAGTATTTTGGCAAAGACTTGACTCTCAATAAATATCTGAGAGGGCAAAAGGGAGAGAGAAGGGATGGAAAGAAGTGGATCCTTTTGGGGCAAGGAAGATGATGTCTGTTGATTTTGAGATGCCTGTGGAACATGCACATGAAGAGGTCTTTAAGTAAATAAAACACAGGACCATACATCAATTCATGTCCCTCATGCTCTAAGCTTTTCAGAGGATTTTCATCACAGCTTGGATTTTATTCTAATTTCTTACCATAGCCTACAGGCCCGATGTGTTATGGTTATAACTGCCTTTCCACTTTCATCTTGGGCTGTCCTCCCTTTCCATTATCGTGGCCCAATCATTTAGTTTCTTGAAGCCTTCAAGATGTTTCCCACCTTGGGGTATCTTAACTACTATTTCCTTTCTTGTAGTGCACCACCCATAACACCACCCCTTCACATAGCTGGTCCTTTGAATCAGCTGAAATGTTGCATCCTTGAGAGCCCTTCCCTGATCATTCCATCCAAGTAAATCTCCCTCCCCCTTACGTTCTTTTCTCTCACTGAATCCTGTTCATTACCTTCATAGACTGAATGTTTCATGAGAATAGAGACTTTGTATTTCATTGATCATTGTTGACATAGCACCTAGGAAGGTCCTCAGATGTAATGCATATTTGTTTCATGAGTGAATAAATGGGATCCAGGAGATGGAATGAAATAGAAAGAGAGCATTGGTTTAAATTTATTTGTACTGATATTTCAAGTTAACACCAATAAGCTGGCGATCTTTAATGGGAGCTTCTTGATCATATTTGACTTCAAAATTGGGTGGACCTCAATTTATGAAATCTCTTCAATTGTATTTATCCATGTTGTCAGCTAGAACACTAACCTGTGAAAGTTGCCAAGGTAGCAACAATGACATAATGCTCCTTTACAAATACAACAGCCTACCCCTTGCCCCAAGTCCCAGTAATGGATGACTCTCCCTGCTTCCACACTGCAGCTTCTTCACCCTGTAGGCGAGTCTGCCTTTGTGTGTTCAAAGGCCCAGTGATATATTCTGGAAGAAGAATGGCAGATTGACTCAGGTACATTTTCTGACTCTACCACTTATCCATTGAGTTGACATATTAGCAGATCTCATCAATGAATGGTAAAAATAATACCTCTCTTAAAGGAACGTTGATATTTCCAGTAAAGCATCTAGCAAAAGAATGGCATAGCTCAATAAATTTTAGGTTCTCCAGCCATTCAGTCACTTAACTGATAATATAGAATTCTTGTCTGAAAATAATTCTCTCTTGGAATTTTGAAGTTGTTGCTTCACTGTTTTCTATGGACCAATGTTGCTAAAGAGAAAATTCCAATGACCTTCTGAAAGTTACTGCCATATAGATGGCCTGTGTTTTCTTCCAGGAAACTTTTAGGATCTTCTCTTTATCCTTGGTGTTCTGAAAATTCACAATGATTATGTAGTTGTGGGTCTTTCTAAAATAATTACTATAGATACCCAATTGGTCCTTTCAATCTTGAAGACTCATGTTGTCCAACTGAGGGAAATTCTCTTCAAGTATTTCTTTAATACTTGCTTTCCTTTTGATTTCCTAATTCTCCCTTTCTGGTACTTCTATTAGTTGGATGTTGGGTTTCAGAGAATAACTTCCTAATTTTATTATCTGTAATACTTTCTGTCTTTAGCTTTTTGTCCTACTTTTTTCCCTCCAGCTTTATTGAGGTATGATTGACAAATAAAAATTGTGTATATTTAAGGTACACAACGCGATGTTTTTATATACGTGTACACTGTGTAATGATTACCACAATCAAACTAATTAACATATCCATCACCTCACGTGTGTGTGTGTGGCAAGAACACTTGAGATCTACTCTCTTAGCAAATTTCAAGTATACAATATATTATTATTAACTAGAGCTGTCATGCTCTACATTAGGTCTCCAGAACATATTCATCTTATAACTAAAAGTTTTTACCCTTTGATCAATCTCTCTCCTCTTCTCCTAGCCCCCAGCTTCTGGGAACCAATATTCTATTCTCTGTTACTGTCAATTAGAACTTTTTTTAGATTTCACATATAAGTGAGATCATGCAGTATTTGTCTTTCCATGCCTGGCTTGTTTCACTTAGAATAATGTCCTCCAGATTCATCCATGTTGTTGCAAATGGCAAGATATCCTTCTTCTTCTTCTTTTTTTTTTTTTGTGAGGAAGATCGGTCCTGAGCTAACATCTGCCAATCCTCCTCTTTTTGCTGAGGAAGACTGGCCCTGGGCTAACATCCATGCCCATCCTCCTCCACTTTATATGGGACGCCGCCACAGCATGGCTTGACAAGCAGTGTGTTGATGCGCGCCCAGGATCCAAACCGGCGAACCCTAGGCTGCCGCAGCAGAGCGCGCGCACTTAACCGCTTGCACCACCGGGCCAGCCCCAAGATATCCTTCTTTTTAAGGCTGAATAATATTCTACTCTACATATTTTTTTTTAGGGACCAAGATATATATATATCACATCCTCTTTATCCATTCATCCATCAATAGACACTGGGTTGTTACCATGTCTTGGCTACTGTGAATAATGCTGCAATGAACATGGGAGTACAGATATCTCTTGGAGATAGTGATTTCATTTCCTTTGTATATATACCTAGAAGTGGGATTGCTGGGTCATATGGGAGTTCTATTTTTAATTTTTTGAGGAACTTCCATACTGTTTTTCATAATGGCTGTACCAATTTACATTTCCACCAACATGGTACAAGGGTTTCCTTTTCTCCACATCCTCACCAACACTTGTTATCTTTTGACTTTTTGGTAATAGCCATCCTAACAGGTATGAAGTGCTACCTCACTGTGGTTTTGATTTGCATTTCCCTGATGATTAGTGATGCTGAGCATCTTTTCATGTACCTGTTGGCCATTTGTATGTCTTTTTTGGGAAAATGTTTATGCAGGTCCTTTGCTCATTTTGTAAGCGGGTTGTTATTTTGCTATTGAGTTATATGAGTTCCTTATATATTTTGGATATTAGCCCCTTATCAGATATATCATTTGCAAATATTGTCTTCCATTCTATGGGTTACCTTTTCATTTTGGTTGTTTCCTTTGCTATGCAGAAACTATTTAGTTTGGTGTAGTCCCACTTGTTTATTTTTGTTTTTGTGTCATATCCAAAAAATCACTGTCAAGATCAATGTTAAGGTGTTTTTTCCCTGTTTTCTTCTAGAAGTTTTATGGTTTCAGGTCTTACATTTAGGGCTTTAATCCATTTTGAGTTGATTTTTGTGTGTAGTGTAAGATAAGGGTCTAATATCATTCTTTTGTATGTGGATATCCAGTTCTCCCAATACCATTTATTGAAGAGACTATCCTCTCCTCATTGCGTATTCTTGGCCTCTTTATCAAAAATTAATTGACTGTGTATGCGTGGGTTTATTTCTAGGCACTCTGTTCTGTTCCATTGGGCCATTTCCTTGACTATATCTTTTAACCTTCTAATGATTTAAAAACAAATTAGCCATATTTTTTTAACTCCATGAGTTTTGTCTTATTCTCTGTTTGTTCCTTTTTTATAGCATCATGTTCTTGACGCGTAGATTTATTCTCTTTTTTAATATTTCTGCATGTGCTAATTAGGATTTATTTATTTCTGTTTTTAAAAGGATATGTTTCCCCTAGTATCTGTTTTCATGTTTATCTTGATCTTTTCTTTCTTTTACATTGTAGGTTTTACTCAATTGTCTAGATGATCTTACATCGCCCAGTCATATGTAAGAATGAATCAATTGGACAGTTGAGTGAACATGAATAGGACTGATCAACTAGCTGGTTTCACAGTAGAGTGAGCAGGCAGGGAGATGATCTTGCATTTTGGAATCTGTAAATGCCAGAATGCAGAGCACTTCACTTTGGAGACCCAACTCCCACACATGCCGCCTTGTCCACCACAGACTAACTACATTTTTTTCCCAAGGGAAGAACTTTCTATTGTATTCTCCCACAGTAGGATAGGGAGGGGAGTTAAGCAATGGAGATGAAGGGCAGGTGAATCGATTTTTCTCTCTATGGATTTTATTTTAGCACCCCCTCCCTTTTTCAGCCCTCATCTCACATCATTTTGGGTGTTTCTAAGTCCTGAGCCTCTCCAGGTTTCTGCAAGGTGAATGGGTGCCCTTTTTGGCTGTGCCACCTCTCCCCTTCATCTGTCATCATCCTTCCATCTGCTTTTCTTCTCCCAGAAACACATGAAATCTATAGTCTACTTAATGACCCTCCTTATATTCTCTTCATTGCTGTGAGATCATATCTGCTTTGCTCCTTTACTATCATTTTTAAGAGATCTTGGGAAAAATAAATGATAAGTGTATGATCAGTTCACTATTACCCTTAATTTTCTTTTTCTGCTTGTCCTAAATCAAGGAGGACCATTGCCTTCTTAAGAGGCTAAGCCAGCCTCTCTTAGTTGGTCTACTTCTGTATTATGGAACTTTGTTTTAAAGTAGAAAAGCTATTTTCTTTGACAGTTTGAGCCTCCGCTTTTCACCAATTATACCGAGTTTCTCTGCTTTCAGGTATTGACAACTCCCTCTTATGCCTTTAAATCTTGGAATAGTCAGTTTTACTTAATGTGTAGGTGTATAATGTTCTGAGTAATAGAGAAGTGAATCACCAAAAAACACAGACATGGACTTAAAAATTTTTAAACAACAAAAAGTCTAAAGATTTCTTTATAGCTTCATAAGTTCTTACAGGATACTTCAAACTGAACATATTTTTTTAGAGATAAATCATTCGGATGACTGCTACGTGTACTTTTCAAAGAATTATGGGAATTATAGCTCTTTGTTTTTTTGACAAATATTTAGTATGTACTTACTTGAACAGAAATTTCCAAGGGAAAATGTAAGTAGAATTGTTGTGGCGTAGTTGGTTAAGAGTCAAGCAAAGCTGAGTTCAAACCCCAGTTCTACCTGCTCTAAGATAGTTAGTATCTCTGAGTCTTGATTGCCTCAATGCTAAGTGGTACTAAAAAAATAATACCTCCTTTATAGGGTGGTCATGAAACAGAGAATGTGCATATAAAGAAATGAGCAAAATGCCTAGCTTTTGGTAAATACCCATCAAATGGCAACTGATTTGGTTTTGAGGTAAACAGCCCTTTATAGTGTCATTGCTTACCATCTTCTTAAAAATATGGGGAAAAAGCACTTTTTTGTAGAAACGTCAAAGGTTGTATAACTCCATAAGCCTTAGAATTAGCTCTCTTGAATGTCTCTCTCAGTCCCTCTGCTGTTGTTTAAGCTCATTCTATCTTGCTCAGCCCTCAGAGTATTAGATAACTGAGCCACGCCACCACCTAGTCAGTATGATTTAGCCCCAATGAATTGACAACCAGTAATGACTCCTCAGGACTGTTGGTTTTGCCATTTTAATAATTACTTAGTGAAGAATCACTGACTAATCTATGACATGACAGGTTTTGACATCTCCCAATTATGTGCACATTATGAATCTATGAATTAGACCTATTGTCCTTTCCTGTGGAGGAGATGGACTTTGCAGCTCCTTATTTGCCTAATAAGATGGAGTCCAGCAGCCGGGAAGATGGGGTTCTTTTGATGCCATTCACATTCATTTCAAGGGAAGCTGTAAACATATTACAAGGTGGTCTGGAAATATGTAAATAGCATTAAATTTGTAGGAATGAATTTATTTGCTTCAAGTATACTAGTTAACAACTGTTTACAAACTGGAGAGAGAAAATCAGTTCTAGTCTTTCGTTTAACAAACAACTATTACTTATGGAGCCCTACTATATACACAATGCTGAAATGAACTGATGAACTGCTGATGAAACACTGAGTTTTTAATTTATACATCCATGTAACAAACTTTTATTTTGTGTGTCAGGCATTGTACTTAGACACTGGGAATCCAGTGGTGAATAAAAACAGACATGATTCTCTCCTCTGGCATTTACTGTCTACTATAGAAAATAGTTCCTAAATGAACAGTCATAGACATTTATATAGAACTACATTTCGAAGTTAGTGATGAAGGAAAGACATAAGGTGCTATCAGGGTAATAGAGTAGAGAGGCTGACTTTGTCTACATTGGTGAGAATCCTTCCTTGCTGAAAGGATGACTAATCTGAAATGTGAAGGATAGGAAGGCGTAAACTATAGGTGGAAGAGGAAAGAACATTCTAGGCAGATGTGAAGGCCCTGTAGTTGGAGCGAGCATGATGCTTTGGGGGAACCGAAAGGACGATAAATTTTAACATAGAGGACAAAGACCAGCGCATATGTGAGATAAAGCTCTAAATTCCTTCTCTTGTAATACTCCACGCTGCCCTTTTAGTTTTGCTTTCATTCATCCATTTATTCATCCTTTGATTCATTCGGGCATTCAACAAATGATTATTCCATGTCATTATTGTGTGGCGGGCACCATGTTATGTACAGATACAATGGTGAATAAGACCATAGCCCCTGGTCCCAAAGATCTCACAGGAAAACAGAAAAGGATGCCCAGGTGCTGTGGGCTCACAGAGGGAGAGCACTAACCTTGACCTATATTTAGGAAGCTCATGAATTAGCAAAGTGAGGATGAGAAGGAGAAAAATTTCAAGAAGAAGAAAACATGTGCACAAAGGTCCAGAGGCTAGAGAATGCTTGGCAAGGCAGGAAACCTTAAGAGACTCATTGGGGCTTCCAGTGTAGACTGTGAGGTCCTGATTGATGAAATAAAAATAAAAAAGCAGGCAGTAGCCAGTCCCTAAAGAGTCTTTTAAGCTGTGTTAAAGGTCTTGGACTTTTTTCCCCTGAGTCATGGGAAGCCACTCAAAGGCTTTAAGCAGGGCAATTGGTGTGATCAGATCTGTACTTTAAGATGATCATACTTGTGTTCAACATGGAGCATGGAAAATTTGCTAAGAAGCTACTGCAGGAAGATGGCTGAGACATGATAATGACCTAAGTTAAACTAGTGGCAGTAGGAATGATAGATGGGGGCAGATTTTACAGCTGTTAGGGTGCTGGAATTTATAGGATTTGGCATCTGGTTAGATGTAGGGTAGAGAGAAACGTGGTAAAACTGTCTTCTGGGTTTCTGATTTGAGCAGCTAGGTAGACAGTAGGTACCACTCAAAAGATAAAAACGCAGAAAAAGAAGGGAGTTTCTGTGTGTCTCTGTATCTGTAAAGTAGGCATTATTTTAATACCTCATAGGGTTGCCTACACTACACTAAGAATTAAATCCCTGGCACAAAGAAGATGTTCAATAAACATCAGCAATTATTTTTATGTACAAAGTTCCATAGAAGCAGTTAACCATTGGAAGTAGGAGACAAAGTGGTCACCAAGAATGTCAGAGAAGACATTACAGGGTTATGGAGCTGGAACTTAAATGATGAGTAACAAATCACCAGGGCATGAACGGAGGGATGGCTGATAGCAAACATTCTTGGCAGAAAGCACAGCAGGCACAGAGCCCATAGTTCTTCAAGAAACTGGAAATGGATCACTTTTTCTGGAGCATAGGATTTGTGAAGGAGATGGCAGAAAATGAGCTAGAAAACTGGAGATTATGGTAACTCCATAAACCAAGCTAAAGAGTCTGTCATCCTACGGGCCAGCATTTGCCAAAGTTTTTCCGCAGAATACAAATATCCTGTAGAATGTTAATATGGTCAAATTAATAAGGAAAATTCTGGTTTAAACAAAGTTAAATTAACTTCTTAATTGCAGGACTTCTCAGAGCTTTTTAATGTGGATTGCAAATCTCCAACAGAGTGATATATCATGATTTTATTTTTTCTCAAATTCCATACCTTTTCTCCCAGAGCATGATTAACACATCAAAATATACTAATGGTTCTGTGCCATTGGGTTTAGGAAATTCTGCTCTAGGCAATGGGGAACTATGCAAGGATTTAAAACAAGAATGAGAGGACCAGATCTATCATTTTCAAAGATCATGCTCACTTGATGAGGAGAATAGATTGAAAGGGTAAAGACTAAAGGCCTGGTGATCTGAATAAGTTAAGTGAAAGAACAAGACAGCAAATTCATATATGCCAAATAGGGGGCAGTGGTGGGAGGGATACACATGTGCTCACGCACATGTATGTATGTATGTTTTGTGTGTATGTTTTAATAATATATTGGACGCTCAGAGCAAGCGCAACCTGTAGCTTATAGAAGCTAGGGAAGGCTTTATCAAAAAAATTATAAAGCTCTTTATTGATATGAGAAATTATTATTTCAAAGATCTTTCATATTTGTGATGCCTTTTGATCTCCCATCACCCTGTGAGAGACTTTTAAAATCAGTTTCCCCAACTGTGTATTACAAAAATTAAGAGGCTTGCCCACAGTTCCAGAGCTGGTGAAAGGCAGACTTGGCCTTGGCTCTTCTAACTCCAAGTCCAGGTGTTCCTCTATTCATTCTATCATGTTCCCTCTAAGCTAAGACATGAGCTGGAGTTTGAGGGATATGTGGGATTTGCATAGGTTGGAAAAATAAGCAAAAACTTTTTAGTAAGGAGGAAAAATACAAGAAAGGACACAGAAGCAGAGATATGCATGACACAGCCAACAGTCTAGGAAGTGTCAATCTGCTAAAGGCTGGAATCTCTCCATGAGTCCTCCCATCCTTCAGGGCAGGGCCAGCTCCATGGGCGTGTGACAGGTGCGGTTACACAGGGCCCCACGCTTGGATTAACGCTCTGCTGTCAGTCTTGAAATTCCCAATACTTTTTTTTTTTCTATTTTATTTTATTTTATTTTTTAAATTTTTTGTTTATTGCAGTAACATTGGTTTATAACAGTGTATAAATTTCAGGTGTACATCATTAAACTTCTATTTCTGCATAGATTACATCATGTTCACCACCCAAATACTAATTACAACCCATCACCACACACATGTGACGAATTATCCCTTTCGCCCCCCCCCCTCCCCCCTTCCCCTCTGGTAACCACCAATCCAATCTCTGTCTCTATGTGTTTGTTTATTTTTGTTGTTATCTACTACTTAATGAAGGAAATCATACGGTATTTGACCTTCTCCCTCTGACTTATTTCACTTTGCATAATACCCTCAATGTCCATCCATGTTGTCACAAATGGCTGGATTTCATCGTTTCTTATGGCTGAGTAGTATTCCATTGTGTATATATACCCAATACTTTTTGAACAAAGAACCTCATGTTTTTATTTTGGATTTGGCTCCACAAATTATGTAGCCAGTCCTGCTTCAGACCTTGATCAAGTGTCTCATTTGTCCATTTTGCCTTTTGAGGCTGTTCTCACTC
Source organism: Ceratotherium simum simum (assembly GCF_057802395.1). NCBI lineage: Eukaryota > Metazoa > Chordata > Mammalia > Perissodactyla > Rhinocerotidae > Ceratotherium > Ceratotherium simum. The sequence continues at coordinate 30,132,722 of NC_141903.1, forward strand.
AGCTGGATGCCTCTAAATTCTTACACTGTAGTTAGCCCCCACTTGATTAGTCTCTATTTGCACATAAATTTCAGCACTTATCTCTGCAATCGAGCTGTGAATTCCTTACCAGCACCTGAAAAGGCTAGTGCTAAGCACATAGTAGGCAGGTAGTAAACATCTGATGTTGAAGAAATGTATGCTGTATTATGAGCCCACTGACACGAACAGGTTCATACTCTCATGTAATGAAACCATGTCTCTGAGTTAGCTTAAAAAAAAGAAGCAGCAGATCTACCAAAACAATTAAAGAATGAGAACCAGAAAAGTGACTAAATCTGGCGTCCATGTGGACAATGGAGCATGTAATAATGACAATATACAGCACTCATACCAACAGCTAACATTGATTGGGTGTGTATTATGTGCTATGGACTATTTTGAACATTTTATATATATCAACTCATTTAAAGTTTACAACAACTCTATGAAGAAGATACTATTATTATCAGTATTTTGCAAATGAAATTGAAGCACAGAGCAATTAAGTAAATTGCCCAAGTTTATACTGTAGGAAATATCAGAGCCGAGATTTAAACTCAAGAGTCTGTTTCTCAAAAGTCATGCCTTTAACCATTCGCCTCTGACACTTTGCTGACCCCCCTTAGAAAGGAGTCTCACATCTGGTCTTACATCATTACTTTTAAGTGCTATATATGTGATAGCTATTATTATTCCCGTATAAAAATATGCATGGGAGGTGATGGCACTGTAATTTTAAACTTGCATTTAATTTTGAACCTTTCTTTGGTCCCAGATCTTTTTTTTCCCTTCCTTTTTCTGTCCATGAGAGAGACACATGAGTCAGCATTTGGAAGCAAGAAGTGATCCAAACTATGTTTTTTTCTGGGGAGAGAGTCCAAAACCTTCATCAAATCCTCAGAAGGATCTGTGACCATAAAATGTTGAAGTTGTTGCTCAGGGCCTACGCTACTTTTCAGATGTAAATTCATAAACGTTGGTTATCATCCTTGGTTCACCCCTGTAGTGCTGTCAGATCTAAATGGAAATTACAGAGGTCTCTATTTGAGGGATGTTTAATGTAACTATTTTTGTTCTGTATTTATTCTATAAATATTTATTGAGTTGTACAATATATACAGACTTGCTTACGAGTTCGAGGTCCGCCTAGCACTTGAATTTGGCTTCTATAACTTACCTTACTAGGATAGTAATGGCCATAGTGTTAACCTTGCTTGCATAACACTTTGAACTTATCAAAATGTTTTCCCACTTGATGAGCTAAGTTTACCATGTGGTATGTCCTTCCAAAGGTGCCTATACTTAGAAGGAGAAAGTGGCAGAATGAGGTGGTGTCGGGAGAGGATGATTTATGCTGATTCTCAGTGAGCATGAAAGCTTCCCACCCCTCTGCAGCTCTGGGTCAGGAGGATTGATGAAGCTCTTCCTGCAGCTCTGCTCTGGCCCACCTTGGGGCAGAAAAACAGAGATGAGAGAGATGAAGAAGAGCGAGGAGCTCTGTTACTTCAGAGCTGACCTTTGAAAGAAAGTAGTAATTTCTCCCCTTGATACTGACCTTAAAGTACTGGAGAGTTAAGCTGACTTAATTGTCCAATAACTTTCAATTTACCCTCTTAAGAAAAGGTGGTGTGTCCTCCAAAACAAATGTTAAGGAGAGTCATTGTGGGGGGGTGAGCATACAGATGGTCCATGCTCTGGATCTGTCAGCAGATCACCAGGTGATCTGGGCAAGCCAGTTCTTTTCTCTAGGCTTCAGTTTCCTCAACAGCAAAATGATGGGCTAGACCTAGTGATCTTTAAGCCACCTTTTCATATGAACCTTGCTGGATATGTGTTTAACATTACCTGGAGTTAGCCAAACTCTCAATTTTAGGGTAGAGTTCCCAAGACTGTCCTCACTTCTGATATCAACTGCAATTTTGGGGGGTTTCCAAACTACTCTCAGTTTCAGTAATTCACTGGGCCTCACAGAACTCACAGAAAACTTATACTTATGGTTGCAGTATATTACAGGGAGAGGATACAGATTAGAATCAGCCAAAGGAAGACATGTATAGGGCAGTCTCTGGGAGGGTTCCACACTCGAAGTTTCTGTTGTCCTCAAGACACATTACCCTCCTGGCATTGATGTATGACAATATGCATAGAGTATTGCTAACCAGGGAAGCTTACCTAAGACGCGTATTCAGAGTTTTTATCAGAGCTCCATTACATTGGCCTGATTGATTGAGTGACAGATTGCCCACAAGTTTGAACTCTGTCTCCAGGTCGACTGATACCTGGTGATCCAAATCCCCCACCTTAAATCACATGGTCTTTCTGGTGTGGCCAGTCCCTACCATACACTGTTGGATGTGACAGTTCCCACCCTAAACAAAGACACTGCTATCAGGTCTGACATAGATTATCTCCCACAAGCCTAGGGCAGAAACCAGACGTCTCTCTGGGCATGTCCAAATTCTGTACTACACAAGCATCCTAGGTTTATTGTTCATTATGATTCCTTCATGATCAATCGTCATTATTAAGCAAACACACATTGACTCTTTCATTCTTTCAAAAGGTACATTAGAGTAACCAACATGTGCCAGGCACCCTTTTAGGTGCCAGATACAGAGCAGGGAACAAAAACATTCCTGTCTCCCTAGGAATTATGTTCTACTGGCATAATAACCAAAGCCAAATAAATATATACTGTCAGGTAGCAATACGGGGATAGCGAGTGCTAGGAGGGAGAGGTGCTATTTTATTTTATATAGGGTGGTCAAGGAAGGCATCAGAAAAGTCAGTCCTGGAACAGACACCTAAATGAGATAAAGCACTGAGCTATGCTGCTGTCTGAAGGAAGGCACTCGGGACAGAGGGAGTTAGCAGATGCAGAGGTCCTGGGAGGGAAACGCTCTTCCTGATGTGTTTGGCAAACAATACGGATGCCCTATGTCTATGTCAGGGGTCAGGAGAAGGGAGCTGAGACAAGAGTTGGTGGTGCTGCAGGTGAGAAGTGAATAAAAATAAGGACAGAGCTATAGCTGGAGCCAAATCTTTCCAGCATTTTAAGGAAGTTTTACTCTGAATGTGTAGGAAGCCAATAAAGGGCTTTGAGCAGAAAAGTGACATGAAATGATTTGCATCTAAAAGGACCATTCTGCCTGCTGCATAGAAACTATTCTGTAGAGGGGGGAAGGAAGGATCACACACTGGTTAGAGTCTATTGAAACAGTCATGGTGAGAAGCACTGGTAGTTGGAGCATGGTAATAGCAGTGGAGGTGGTGAGAAGTGTTGGATTCTGGATGTAGTTTGAAGGTAGAGGTGGCAGGATTTGCCAATGGACTGGACAGATGTGGGAAATGAGAGAGGAATCAAGGAACAGGACGGTGGAGCAGGCGTGGTGGGGGCAGCATTATCGGCTGAGATGTCTTGTAGATACTCAGTGAAATATCAGGTCAGCTGTCAGTGATGGTAGTTTGGAGGTCAGGGGAGAGGTTTGTGCTCAAAATTGAAGTTTGGGGTTTCATTGTCATGTAAGCGGCAAGCCCTGAGACTGGCTGAGGTCACCCAGGATGGGACTGTGGGTAGAGATATCTGAGCACTTTGAACTCTAGGGTGCGTGTACACTTAGAGGTCAAGCAGTGAAGAGGAGCCAGCAAATGAGTCTGAGAAGGAGCATGCACTGAGGTAGCAGGAGAATCAAGAGAGATGGTGCCGGGAATCAGTGAAGAAAGTGTGTTGGGAAGGAGGGAGTGCCCGACTGCACACACACAACTGTTTACATGCGTGTGTTAAAGGCAATGGTGTACCTAATTCAATAAGTCTTCAGAAATTGATCCACCAATCACATGACCACAAAATTCTACTCTGCAATCCAATCTAAAAGACTACTCATAGTTCTCAGCCAGATTCCTTTAACTGTACCTTTAAATTTCTCTACCTTTAGCGGCCATAACAGAGTCCAGACGCTCAGCTGTGAAAATTCTTTTTTGGCAGTGACGTCTGGCTCTTTGGCTTCTTCTCCTAGCCAGAATTGAAGCCATAGGTGTTGAACTAAACAGTTGGCCTATTAGAGTGGTAACTGTTACAGTGACTGAATTACATCTTTCTTGCTGTCTGTTATATATTGTTATATGGTGTCATTTTAGCACTTTTAGAATCTTGATCTTTTTATTCTATTAATTCAACTTACTAGTTTTAGGGGGAAATGCAGATTGGGTTCAAATTTGCTATTGTATATAATATATATGTATATACGTGAGTGGGTCTATATTTTATATTCAGTTTGTATTACTTTAAATAGTTGCGAGGTTCATCAGATTAATGTTGGTTAATTTGGTTACTTAGTTTAGTTACAAACTTAATTTGCTTTTAGCCTTACAATCTAGTTCAAGTTCTTAGTAGATAAAAATTTCTCTTTGGAAGAATATGATGAAACTCATTTTGTGAATGGAATAATATTTTTGGAATAGTTCCTCTATAACTGTGTGGTAGCCGCTAGGCACGTGTGGTTATTGAAACTTAGAAATGTGACTAGTTCTGTAAGTATAAAATGCACACCAGATTTCAAAGACTTAGCATGAAAATAAGAATGTAAATATATCCTTAATAATTTTATATTGATTATATATTGACATCATAATATTTGATATATTGGATTAAGTAAAATATTTTCAAAAAATTTTACAATATTTTAAAAATACTATTAAAATTAATTTCATCTGTTTATTTTCACTTGCTAATGTGGCAACTTAAAAAATTTACAATTAAAAATGTGACTTGCATTGTATTTCTATTGGACAGAGCTGTTCTGTGCATTTGATAGCATATACATTTATATTAGTGTCTCTCAATTTCCTGGAGTGCAGAAAATGGTTTTTTATCTTTTCAGTACAACGTTTCATCCTAAAAGGTGTTTCATAACATTAAACAAAACTTTAAAAAATTTTCTTACTACAAAAATGATACATGTTCTAAATTTTCTTTGGCTAAAATATGAACAGCAAAGAAAACCACACGTAACCACTAAGTATTTTTATACACTCCTTTTAGCATACACACATATTTTTTAACCAAAAAAGGGGACCAGTAGGTATACATTGTTTTTTGACTTTTTTAAACCACCTAACATGAACATCTATCCTTGTCATTACATACCTTTAAATTTTTTCTGCACTAATATTAGCCTGAAGGATATATCATACTCCTAGAAGTAACAGTGGCTTATGATAGCAGAGAAAATAACAGCTTTATTGAGACACCATACCATAAAAATTCACCATTTTAAAGTATGTAACTCAGTGGTTTTTACTATATTCAGAGTTGTGCAACTATTGCCCTTATCTAATTTTAGAACATTTTCATTACTCCAAAAGGAAATCCCAAACTCATTACTTCTAATTCACTCCCATTTCCCCAACTCCAGCCCCTGGCAACCACTAATCTATTTTCTGTCTCTATGGATTGCCCATTCTGAACATTTCAGATAAATGGAATCATACAATATGTTGTCTTTTGTGACTGGCTTCTTTCACTTAGTATAATGTTTTCAAAGTTCATCCATGTCATAGCATGTATCAGCACTTCATTACTTTTTATATCTGAATAATACATGATATAACAATGATATGTTATATATGAACAATGATATATCTGTTATACGGATATATCATATTTTGTGTATCCTTATCAGTTGGTGGACATTTGGGTTGTTTTCACTTTTTGGCTATTGTGAATAATGCCGCTATGAATATTTATGTACAAGTTTTGGTGTGAATACGTGTTATCAGTTCTCTTGGGTATATACCTGGAAGTGAAACTGTTGGGTCATATGGTAACTCTGTTTAACATTTTCAGGAACTGCCAAACTATTTGTGGCTACTCCATTATACAATCCCACAAGCAGTGTCTGAGGGTTGCAATTTCGCCACATCCTCACCAACACAATAGCAGTGATTTACAACTGAGAGGATATTCATTCCTAAGATGGACAAATCAGAATCTTGTGGTGGGTGGTTTGGAAAAAGACCTCCCAGATTCTGTTGAAACCTCAACCCACTCCAACACACACACACACACACACATACACACAGCACACAAACATACAGAGCCAGGCTACTATTTGTTTGACTTTGGGTATACTATTTATCTCTATTAGCCCTAGCAAAATGGAGATAGTAATAGTACTTACCTTATAGGGGCTATTGTTAGAATTAATTGAGATGATGCTGTAAAACCCTCTGCACAGTGCCTAGTGCATAATATTCAATTAATCTTAATATTAGCTATTAATATTATATCAATGGCTCAACAATTTTCCATTATATGAACACACCATAATTTACCTAGCCAATTCTATTGTTGGACATTTGGATTGTTTCCAGTTTTTCATGATTATAAATAATGCTCTGAGAAATAACTTTATGGCTAAATTTTTGCCCATTTCCATGATTATTTTCTTAGAATAAATTCTGTAAATTGTTATTGCTTGGTACATTTTAAAGAAATTTGAAAGACATTTCCCAATATATATTCATATTTAGATTATAGTGAAATTTTACTTTGAGAAATGTTATCGGGTACTAGACAGTATTGCTAGACTGGTTTTGTAAATCCTCACCTTGTACCTAACAAATATAATGCAGATTAAGACTGTCTTGGGCAGGACAGCCTAAATTGAATTCTAAAACCACTGAATGAGGCAAGGTACAAGAGAATATTTTTTCTCAGGCTCTCAGATCTGGACTGTTGGATTTTTGTACCTTTCTCCCTTTGCATCAATATCCTAACTAGACAAGTAGAAGAGCTGTCAATGAAATCAGGCACAGTGGATGATTTTGTTTTGTATTTAGGCAAATCAAGGGCAAAGATAAGGTGACAATAGAGCTTGAACAGCAGAAAAGAATGATTCATCAAGAGTTATCAGGTCTAGGGCCTTATATGGGCAATCACTTATAGGTCTACATTTCATAACCAGCCTGGAAGGGAGCAAACAAAGGCATCAGGTTTTCTCTGATGGATATAGGAAAACTTTATGGTAAAGGTAGGATTCGAAGAGTTACTTAACGTCATTGCTAAGTTTGGTTGGATGATGGAATGTTCTGGAATTTGACACAGCTTGGGAGACAGTGTTGAGAAATTGGAAGGAACTTTGCACAGGTAACAGGGATGAGTAGAAAGATATTTCAGGAAGTAATGTGTTTCTACTGGTGTGCTCGTAAATGCCTAACAATCAGCTCTCAAAAAAAAAAAAGCCAAAGCCCTGATTTATATAGGTTTTTTTATTTCCATGATATAAATATCCCACGATGGCAGATTTCAGATTTTAAGCTACCAACATGATGTCACTCAAAGCAGAACTGGAAAGAGATGTATATCGTTGGCACGATCGGCTCTCAATAGCCAGTACATACCAGCACCAGGATATCACTGTTTATTTTCATACGTTGCTGTGCTTGGACAACTGAGGGAACATTTTACTCAGTGAAATCCATTAAGTATTCAGAATCTAGAGTTAATACAACATTTTGAGAGCAAGATGTTTTGTTTTCTTTTCCTAGGTTAAATGCCACGTTAGAGGCTCACTCATGTGGTATTACGTGTTGTAACATGCACAAAAATGAATTGCAAACCTTGCTAGAAACTCAAGAGGTCATCCCCTGGGCAGTCAACACATAACCACCTCAGAGAGAGAATCGTGCATTCAGTGCTTAGTGATCCTGGAGAGGGATTCCATGGTAGAGAAACATGATTAGATCTGCACATACATAAAGTGAAAATCAAGAGAGGATAATCCTAATTCCTTCTCTTTGCACAGGTCGTTGTGGCTTTTAAAGGGCTTTTTGCAAGATGGTAAAATTTCATGTATCCAGTTTCTCGTTGCTCATTAAAACACATTGAGAGGTGGTAAAACTGAGGTTTCTAGGTCACTTTTGTTCACATGAATGATTGACTTGTAGTGCATCTCTCCAGTTCTATGCAGATGGAGACCCCGAGGGGCCACTGCTAAGAGGAAGAACCAACCTTTTAGTGAGGCCTGGCTATGGGCCAAGCCTGTACTAAGTACTTTCCTTACATTGTCTCTGAAGCCACTCAACAACCCTATGAAGTAGCTCCTATTACTTTCTTACATTTTTGCAAATACTGAGGCACAGAGATGTTAAATTACTTGCCAAAGGTCATGAAATTCATAAATGCTTGAGCCGGGACGCAAACCAGGACTGTCTGACATCTAAAGCCTATATTAAGAATCCCCAGACTGGCTTAGGTCAAAGGTTTGAATAAAATTGTAGATATTTAATGTGCTAATTGGACAGGATGACCTAAAAGGTTCCAGTGTAGGCAGCACTAACCTAACTGGGGTGAGGTTGTATGGGAGTATTGGGGGAGGGGGACCATGACAAGGGTGATAAAAAAAGAATGTGTCCACATGCTGTCATGCCGAATTGTGTAACTTAAGAAGGCTGTGTACTTGTAATTGGCCTTTTCTGTGTAAAGCACAAGCCTGAATTAGGTCAGCCTTTCAGAGTGTCCTCTGTTGCCCGTAGTGTAGCCTGTGGCCCCTTTACATAAACTGTAACTTAGATGCTAAGTTCCTTGACAGCAGAGACTATCCATCTTACGCATTGATGTTGCTGAATCTCCAGTACTATCCCAGTGGCCAACAGAGTAGGTACTTAAATTATTTGTTAAATATTGATGGTGGTAATGATAGTAAATGACAACTAGTAGCAGTATAACATTTCCAAGCATTATCTCATTTAATCCTCACAATAACTCCATGAAGTAGATTCTATTCTTCTCCCTAATCTATAGATTTAAAAAATAAAAAATAAAAAACATGGCTTAGAGAGATCTTACAACTTGCTCAGGACACAATAAATGGCAGAAAATCAGCTTTGCTTGATATCAGAGCCTTGGCACTTAACATTATGCTATAGTCTGTTGCTTTATAATGCATTTGTTGTATTTCTAAGAAAGCTCATATTATTAAAATCAAATGACAGAGTTTCAGTTCTGTGAAGAAACGAACTCTGTTTTGACTGTATCCCCAGCACCTAGAACAATTTTTGGCATATATTAGGTGCTCAGTAAATATTTTTGGTGGATATGCATGCAGGAATGGGTAAGACAATTATTTCAACAGGAATAGGAGTTACAAGCTAGAAAATTACTGGCTCACCATTACAGGCTTTGTTTTGGGGCAGGAGGTTTGCAAGAATTTTAATAAGGGTAGAGCTATAAAACCTAAATATCACGGAACAAATTCAGTATATCACGGAACAAATTCAGTAATTTACTCATTCATTCAAGAAATATTTATCTCCATTCAACAAATATAATTGAGCATCTACTAAGTGCCAGACACTTAATATCAGAGATACACTGAGAATGGTTGACAGTAATAAGTAAACAACTATTACAAAATGCAATGCACTCGAAGAAGACAAAAAAAAAAAAAAAAAAAAAGAAAAAGATGTAGAGACAGAAAATACCAGAGGAAGGGGCTATAGTGTGTTCAGGGAATGCCCCAATGAAGTAAGGACTGTTCAGCTGAGACTCTGAAGAATACCGAGAACATGAGCAAGGGGCATAGAGAATGGCATGTGCAGATGCCAAAAGCTTTTGGAAAGGACTTGACATGTTGGAGGAGTAGAAAGAAGGTCAGCGAGTCTTCTGAGAAACAGTCTGTGTAGTCTTCTTACCACAACAGAATTGCACAGGGCTTCTTTCACCCCCTTCCCTCCTTTGCTACATGTCATTGTGTTAAAGCACAAAGCCAACAGCTTTATTTTTCCTGGTTTTGGTTGGAGGGGCTAGTTCCCCATTGCTCAAAGTAAAAAAGAGTGGTCCACAAAATTGAAATCTTGGAATCTACTTAATCCATGGAGATCTATCTAATTTGCCTTCTCAGAACTTGTGTCTTAGGGGAAAAAAGAGGCCTGTATTGTTCAATAAACGCAGGAGGAATTTTGCAGGGAACGTGAAAGGGAAAACTGAGTAAACCCGGAGGCTTGATCTACAGAGGAAACATTTGTCCCATTGGTTACAGTGGAAAATTCCTGAAGCACAGCCTGGCCAATGAGCCTGGGCCTACCTGATTCATCAGGCAGCTCTGTTCCAGTCCAGCCCACGTTCCAGGAAGATAAGGGGGAGAATTTCCCAAATACTATTCCAAGGTGTCCTATTGCAACTTAATGTCATTTCAACTGAAAGCAAGATGTCTTCTCACCACTTTGAGATGAACTCGGCTTTCTTCCCCTCTGCCCCCGCTCTTCCCCATTATGCTGATCTGCAAGAGAAGCTGGACTATGTAACTATAAATGAGCTGACCGCTGGAGGCTTGGTGATGGATACAGCTTATCATGTGGAAGAACCTTCCATGGCAGCTGATGCCGAAGTGGATTAAATCAACTTGCACCAGTCTTCATCTGTTACTGGAATTTCACATGTGAATTTTGAACAAATAGTCAAACAAGTATGTAAGACTTCACCACCAGATGAGAATAAAATGGAATCTATTATAAGCTAAACCTGCCCCCCAAATTATATCAAAGAATGTTTCTACTCTCTTTGCCCAGAGATACGCGGTCGCTTTCTGGAGATAGGGACAATGCCATTTTCCACCTGCCAGAAGCATCTATTCTTCATGGAACTCTAACGGCAATTCCCAACCTCAGTTAAGAACTTGTTTTCCCATTTTTTTGAACTTCAAATACTTTCTAAATTGTGTTAGCTGAAGCATTGTATGTATATAATTAACTCACAGGTCCCTCTGGGCTCATCTAGCTAAACTTGTGGAGCTTAACTGAGCAAGATGTGCTGACGTCTCTCCCTGCAGTGTGACACCCACTGAAATGAATACCTTCTACAAGAGGAAACCAGGGAAATTTCTTTTCCAAATTGGCTTTCTAGTGATTTGCGTTGCTTCGTAAATGATTTTAGTTGTTTCATGACAATAATCTAATTTTCTTTCAAATACAACATTTGCAATTTGCAATTGGGGGAAACATGAGAGGATAGGAAATTCTGTTATCTTCCTCCTAGTTGAAGTAGGAAGACAGGCCTCTTTTTTGTATTCATGGGATCTTTGAAACACCCTCAGAGTAGCAGTGGCTCTCTGTGGGCTCAGGGCTCCAACGTACCTTCCACGTTGAAAGTAAATGTAAGCCGTTCCTGCAGTGCTGTGTCTTCACGAGCAAAACCTACAGGATGGCACGCAGCAGTTTGCCCAAAAGTGCAAAGGGCTAGGTAAGATGAACTTTTTCAGACTGACTCCACTGACTAGATTCATAACTCAGCCCTCTGCTTCCCTCTCGCTGTGTAGACATAGACACCTACAGTTAGAATGAGATGTTTTTGACTCTGTTTGGAACGAAGTCAGATGTGACCGTAGAAAAGTTCTGGCCCCTGCTCCCCCTTCTATGCCTAGCACCGAGGGGGCTTAAGCTAGGCTTTGAGCAGCTCATCTTCACATTCTCTTCTCTTCTTCTGAGGCTTCGAACCCCAGGCCTCGCCCTTTAACTTCATCAAGGGATCGCATGCATCATATAAGGGTGAACAAAAGGGACCTGGATATAGACCTCCTGCCTACCCAAGGGAACCTACTTCTCCTTGCTGTCCCGAAGCGCAGGTGTCTGGAGAAAGGCAGCGAACTAGGGACTCCGGGTGCTCGAGTAAACGCCGACCGCCCTTAGCTGCGTGGCACCAGAGGAGGGAGGTTGCAAGAGCACGTTTTTGCTTTTCGCGTGAACCTGCAAGCTAGCTGCTTGCTGCCCAGGTGCCGGTTCGCGGCTGCGTGCGCCCCACTGCAGCAGAGAGCAGCCGCAGCCTCTGCTTCGGCCACCACCGCTGCTGGGGAAGAGTCCTGGGGCTGCTGACGCGGTTGGGAGGAGCCTCGCCTTGAACGCACCAGCCGCCTCCAGCCTCCTTCTGCTGCAGCAGCAGCAGCAGCAGCTGCGAGTGCGCGCGTGTGGGTGTGAGGGTGAGTGCGCTGGCGCCGGCCTCAGCGCCCTGCCCAGCTCCCCGCTGGCTTCCTAGCCCCCGCCACCCGGAGCCGCCCTCCCGTGGGACTAGCACCCTCCTCCGGGCCGGGCAAGCCTGAATCCTGCCCCTACTATCTCGCCACTGCAGCTCGGGTCCAGAAAGGCACCATTTTGTCGCGGCTGCCCGCTCTCCCAGAGGGAGGAGGGATCTTTTTTGCATTTTGGAGCGGCTGCCAACGAGGGGAACCTGTTGGGCATCTCCCCTGCCCCGCTTGTGAGCACCTCCGGGGCGGCGGGCGGGACCAGACCCCTCGGGGCACGGCGCATCTTGGCACCCGGAGGCAGCGGAGGCAGGCGCAGCATCCTCGCTGGGAATTGGAGCAGGAGTGAGCGCACCGCGGGAGGAGCCGCCGCAGCCTCGGAGATCCCGAGTGGAGGAGGTGACAGCTCCATTGCCGGGTTTTTATTTTATTTTTTCTCTCCGCCTCCCCGTCTCCTCCTCAGGCTCGGACCATGGTGCAGTCCCACTGGCTCCCCTGCCCCCCTCTCCTGTGAGACTGGCTGCGGGGAGGGATCATGGATACTTGTCTGCCGGCTTCTGGTTCCCACGCAAGTAAGCCTGCTGTCAATGGAGGAGGACATTGATACCCGCAAAATCAACAACAGTTTCCTGCGCGACCACAGCTATGCGACCGAAGGTAACGCCAGCCCCGCCGCATTCCGCCGCTGGGGCCGGGCGCAAGTTGCGGATCGCTGTGCTCCACAGGCAGCCGGGCGCGGAGCGGCGGAGACTCCTCTGGGCCCCGGGGCTGGAGCGGGGGATTGGCTCACAGGGGCAGCCGCCAGTGCGCCCCACATCCATCCGGGCTCCGCGAGGCGAGCCTGGCGTTCAGCAGCAGGTGGACCCGGCGCCCACGGGAGTTAAAATGGCCCTCGGGGATTAGGCTTTTCAGGGTGGGGTTCCTGCCTGGAAAAATGACCCCCAAAAGGCAGATGACCACTCCCTCAAGATGTTTGCAGGGGTCTTGGCGGGGAGAAAAGAAGGAAGGGGCCCAGAAGGACCGCAGGTCCTCCCCTCCCTGAGCGGAATGATGTTGTCTCTCTCAGTGGCCGCAGGGAGGGCATGGTTTCATTTCCTGCCCGTTCATCTCTCCGGCCGGGTTACCTGCTCAGACAATCAAAACCCCAAAAGGCCCTGGGCAAAAGGGCGAGCCCCCCTCCCCTTGGAGGTGCATTAGCAAGAAATAAAAAGGTAGCTGGGGAAGCAGTGTTCCGGCGGCGAGCGAATGAGTCTGACACGTGGGGCGAGCAATGGGATCAGTGGGGCCTTTAAAAATCACCATTATGAATTCTGCAGCAGTAGTTTCTGCTGAATCAACAGCCAGCAGAAAGCAAGAGGGTTCAGTAAGCTGAGCTGTGCCAGGAGGTGAAATTGTCGTCTCTCTCTCTCTCTCCTAGCTTGTTCTGACATTAGCCTGAGTGCCGTGTGGCCAGGCAGGGAAAGTCAGCAGGTGGAATCTCATTTCGCCTTTTGTGTGTGAATAGAGAGTGGAGGCATTTTTTTTTTTTCAAATACCAAAACTTCTGCATTTTTGTTTTCATTATCTACCTGTAGGCCTTTATCCTTAACCACTCATATAATGTGTTGCATTATCACATTGCAATAGCCACGTGAGGAAATGGGTGTGCAGGTGCTATAGGAAAATGTGGCGAGGTATGTTAAGATTATTCGTATTATTCTTGGATGCTAAAATTTCTATAATATTTCATCAAATCAATACTACTAGAGAAATGTGACAGGGGGAGTAAAAAAGTTCAAGATCTGAAAGAAAGAAAAAGACACAATTTGAGGGTAAATGTGGCATCTTCTATAAACATCCCTGGAAGTTTTAGATAGAAAGCATGCCCAATGCTATTGAAAATATATTCTCCATTCATCATTATTATTGGAGAGCATCAAGCCTAATGTGTCCATGGTGCTAGACAGATTAAGCAGAGTTGTAGATCTCTGGCTTCCAGGAGCTTAGAGATGGCTTTTAAAATGTTCAGTCTATCCCTCCCCCATACCAAGCACCGTACTTGCTGATTTCTTTTTATTTGCATGGTGACGATGTGGTTGTGAGATGTTCTTCCTCAATCTTACTGCTTGGTCACTGACTCAGTTACCAGGTAGAGTATGATTAGCTCTGTGTATAAGCATGTCATCCAAGAGAGAAGATGTCCTTGGGTCTATTGGCTTTTTGGGGGACACTTCTTTCTATTTGTGACAACAAAGAAAGAGGGCTGCCTTCATGTTTTCTTCTCTATTGCGTTGTGCCTCCAAGTGTAGGCAAAGGAAACTTACTGAGCTGGGAAGATGGGCAAACTGGGGCCACGTGTATAGGAGTGTCATCTGTAGAATGAAGAAACGAGTTAAAAATGGCATTCCTGATCGATTTCAGGGCCCTGGATACTGCCTACGCTTTGTTTCTATTTTATGGCATTTTTGTAAACTCTCATTCTGGATAAAATATCTGGGTTCATATAGTGAAAAATGAGGTATGAGTTTATAGCAAAGAGCTTTTAAAAATCTTTCTGAATCAACCTCTCAGATATCTCTCTGTCTCTGTCTCTCTTTCTCACACACACACATGCACTAAACACACTCAAAACTAAACAAATCTTTATTTCACAGTAGGTTTCCAGGTTTCTTGACCTGATCTTGGTGAAGGTCTGGGAAGACAAAAAAAATGGAACTTAGACAATGTAAATAGCAGAAGTTGGGTAGAGCTGGAAGCTGTCTGTGGTCTTAACCTATTCATTTTAGGGAACACTCGTGCAGTGGCGCCAGCCTGAAGGGGAAGAGTCCTCCTCTTCTGATGAATACCTTAGAAGTGCTGGTATATCTTGAAAGAGCACCAGATCAAAATATTCTGTGTTAAATCCACTTTATTGGGGGCTTGTCCCCAAACTTCTCTTCCCTTTTATTAGCTTAAACCTACTTTTAGGGAATTAGCTTCTAGGTCCTTCTATGTACTGCTTTTCTTTTTGTTTCCTTTGATATTTCTGCATTTTCCTACTTGCCCAGATATGTCAGATTTTTTTTCTCCAAGATCTCCTTTGCATTTATCTCTGAATTTTTCTTCCCTCTGCTCGGATCATTCCACACTGCAGTATTCTATTTAAAGCTGAAAGGTTTTTGCTGTGTAGTTAGTGTGAAGGACTCTAAGCTCAATTTGCATTGTAAGTGGTAGCTGCAGGCAAGTTCATCCAGCTAAGAGCAATGCAAATGCTAAAGGACACTTTTACCCAAGCTCCTCTCTCTCTCTCACTCTCAAGAACACATGATGTGCATTTATTAAAGACATTTCCTAGGACTCTTCTTTTACCCCGGGCATTCAAGTTACCACTCTCCCCTATCTTTTCCTATCTTTCCTCCCTTTTTAGAGTTACCATCTTTGAGCATCTTCTATGTTTCAAGCATTGGCTGAGCTTTTTATATGTATCATCTCAATATATCCAAACCCTGCTAAGTGGATGTTATTTCCCCTTTCAAATAAGGAAACTGAGCAGCTGAGGCCCAGAGATGTTACTGATTTGCCAAGGTCACACAGACGGGAAAAGATTGTCTTCAAACTCAAGACTGTCTGAAGCCCATACTCTTCCACTAGGAAATTCTGCGCTGCCTCATTTTCCTTTAACCGTTAGTTCCTCTTATGGGAGAAATCACAATGGTTTTAGCTTTGTGTGTGAACTCTGTTACATCTGGGACAAAATTCTTTGTAGGGATCATTTGAAAGTGTATATATGGGGTTATATATGAGGAAAAGCATCAGCAGGGCGGGGGGCAGGGAGAGGTTGGAATGACCACAAAAATAAGTCAATGCATTGGTTTTATTGGCTTTTTCAGATATGGAACTC
This sequence comes from Ceratotherium simum simum, assembly GCF_057802395.1. NCBI lineage: Eukaryota > Metazoa > Chordata > Mammalia > Perissodactyla > Rhinocerotidae > Ceratotherium > Ceratotherium simum. Next base: position 30,148,616 of record NC_141903.1, read on the forward strand.
GGAGTTTCCTAACCAAGGGTTCATCTCTCAAATCTCTCTGATCTATAAGTGGATTTCTTTCTATATGTTTAGACTTTGTTAGAACCAACTAAAACCCTTTCTCCATTATACCGGTCTGAGAGTTCTCTAGATTAATCTTCCTACTCTCAAATGGGGCCACAGACAGACTATTCTATATCGGTGGAGTTTACAGGAATGGCAATGTGGTTAGAAGGGGAAGTCAGAGAACATGTTTTAAAATAACTACCCTGTTCTGTTAGCTGTAAAATGGGAATAACAATGAAACCTATGCCACAGGAAAAATGATTTAATACAGGGCAAGCACTCAAGACAGTACCTGATACAAAGCCAGACCTGGATAAATGCCCTCAGTACGTTATAGCTATTGGTGTTATTACTTAAGCTGTATTTGCATAGCAAGCACAATTTTCCTTGGCTTGTGTGTTGATTTGGGATGATCTTGAGGGAAAAGGCTAGTGGAGATGGGGGAGAGGTCACTAAAACCCACCACAGTCTCTTCTTGGCTCAGCCACGAGCCATGGATCTTGCTATTTAGTAATTGGCCTTAATGTACTTGCTGGTTATATTCTGGCAGCAAGTAAGTTCCATCTTCTCTTAGAGGCCTTTAAAAACCCATACTGTTTGCACATATTAAAGGAAGAACAAATTCACTTATTCCATGTACCTCCTTCCAGTCATTGATTCATTCTGCCTTTTAATTCTTTCAACCGACTTTCTGCAGAGCTAATCCAGGATGTTCCGACAGGGACATGGTCTCTGTCCTCATGGAGCTTTCAGTCTAGTGGAGGAGGTAGACATTAAACAAAGAATTTTGCAAATAAATATAGAGTAAGCAATTGTGGTAAGTGATATTTGGAAAAAGCCCAAGGTGCCTTGAGATCGTATGCAGGCAGAAAGGCAGATCTCATTTAGACTGGGGGTGCAGGGACAGCCTCTCAGAGAAGGCTGAAGCTGAGAACTAAAGGATGAGTTAGGAATTACCAAGAGCTGAAGGCATTTCAGGTAGAAGGGACAATAGGTACAAAGCCCAGAGATATAAAATAGTCTGACAGATTCAAGCAATGGAAAGATGTCTATGGCTGGAGCTTAGGGAAAAAGAGGAAGAGTGATGAATATGAGACTGGAGCCTTCAGTTTACTTTGGAATGCACCAAAAACAAGAAAGATTAATGCTGGATGCAAGGATGGATAACTGGATGGGTATATGATAAAGCAAGTATAAAATGTTAATAGTAAAGTCCAGGAGGTCAGTCTGTGGATATTCCCTATAAGTTTTTTTTTCAACTTTGCTGTCTGTTTGAAAATTTTCATAAGTTAGAAAAAAGAGACTGGAGGGGCCGGCCCAGTGGCATAGTGGTTAAGTTCACATGCTCTGCTTCGGCGGCCTGGGATTGGCAGGTTCGGATCCTGGGCGTGGAACTATGCACCGCTTATCAAGCCGTGCTGTGGCAGGCGTCCCACATATTAAGTAGGGGAAGATGGGCACGGATGTTAGCCCAGGGCCAATCTTCCTCAGCAAAAAGGGAAGAATTGGCAATAGATGTGAGCTCAGGGCTAATCTTCCTCACAAAAAAAAAGAAAAGAAAAGAGAGACTGGAGAAGTATTCAGGGACCAGATCACACTGAGCCTTGTTGACCACCAGGAGTTTGGACTTGATCCAAAGATGAATGGAAAGCCATTAAAGGATTTTGATGGGGGTGGGGGATATGATCAGGTTTGTTTTTTTCAAAAGCTCAGTCTGTCTGCTGTGAAGGGTGGGGTACCACTGGGTAGGAAGTGAATAGGAGCAAAAGCAGAGAGATAATTAGGAGGCCATGGCTGTACTTGAGGATGGTGGCAGCAGTAGAGATGGCAAATTAGATGGATTTGAGATACATTGTAGAAGAAGAATGGATAGGACTTACTTGGTGTGACAGATTGCGTGGAGATGGAGAAGTAGATGGAGATGTTGTCAAGGACAACTCCCAGGATTTTGCCATGAGAATGGCTGCGTAATGGAGCTTTTACTGAACATGGAAAAAGACTTTGGAAATTGATTAGTTTGAGGGACGTGTGAGACGTAGTCTCACAGTGAGACTCAAGGAAGCAGTTGGATATCTGGGTCTGAAGCTCAGAAGAAAGACCAGGACTAGATATGTAATTTGAGATGTCACCATCATATTAAAGGTATTTAAAACCAAGTGAGTAGATGAGATGCCTAGGAGAAGAGCGCTCCAGGGGAGAATTGGAGCCAATGAGTGAAAAATTACAAGGAAACTGATCTTAGCTTGGTATAAAGAAATTGAACAAAGAGTACCTCACAATGGAATGCCTTGGTAAGCATAATTAACCACAAACTGAAATTATTCAAATAATGCTATATAGGCATTTCTCAGCAATGTGATAGAATAAGAAGAGTCCAGTCCTGGATGAGTTGAGTTCAGAGGGTCTCCAAACTTGAGATCTGTGTGATTTGTAAAATGTTATGGCTTCTTAGGGGCACAAGAATAAAAGTTAGGAAGTAAAGGTCCCTGCTTCCTCCACACACACATGCTCAAGAAAGAGGGAAGCTATGATGAATAAAACTGGGAAGGTGCATGAAAATGGCTTTTGATATGAAGGTGCTGGGAAGGCATTGGAAAAATAAAAGGAGGTGGTGTCATACGATGGAGAGTTTCTTGTAGTTGCTTGTAGTTTCTTAAGTTGCTTTGGTATTTGTATGCAAATGCAAGATCCGAATAGTATTTCGGATATGCATATGGATGAATGTTTGAGTTCTCTGCTGTTCTCAGAAAAATCTGAAATGGAAGGTGGAAAGAAGCTGCCTTATATTATTGTAAATGACCTTTCTGGGGATGGGAAATGTTCTGCTACTAAACATAATAACCAGAGTGCATTGAAAATCACTAGCGAGTATTCATTATTAGCATTCAGGACCCCAGGGGCAATCCCGAACCCTTTATGAGGGCTGGCCAGAACCGTACCAATGAACCTGGGGTGAATAATATTAGGCCAGTCCTGTCAAAATATTGGTGATGCTCAATGAAAAGAGCACAGCTGTAGACTGACATTCCTAGACTCTGGCATTTGCATTTATAAAGAAACTAAGGGTCCAATTTGGACACTTAGCTGAGGAAAGAGAACTAAGGTTTCTTGAGTACTGTCTGTATTCCAGGCATTTTCCTAGATGTTTCTCATATATTTACTCATTTAATCTTCTTCAACAACGATGAGAGAATGGTTGCATTAGCCCCCCTTTTCAGAATAAGAAATTTCAAGAATTTTGGAGAAATTGAAATTGGTTTGAAGAAGCAAAGAAACTTGTGTAAGATCACAGACTTGTAAATGCCAGAACCAGATTGGAACCCATGACTGCCCGGACTCTAGGCACGTGCTCTTTTCCCACCCCCACTGCCTCTCGTCAGGATTTTAGGGGAAAAAAATGTGGGTTGTGTTCTACCTTCTGCATATATCCCCATGGTGCCCTTCAGTGCCACTGGATTCACTTGTTCCATGTCTTCCCGGTAGGGCAGTGCGCAAGTCTGGGCCTTCCCTTCCTCCTCCAGGGAGATGGCTGAATTCTCCCACCCAACGCCAGAATCCTTAGCTGACTTACTCCTGTAGATTTATTCTACTCTATAAAGAAAGAAGGAAAATATTTATGGAATTGAGCAATCAAAATGTGAAAATTAGCTGGGTTTTTATAGCCTTCTCCATGTCTCTCACCCCAGCCTAAGACATTCACAATGTAGTTGCCGGGGTGAGCTGAGATGGTCCCACTGGTCCCCTCATCTCCTATTAATAAGATGACTTTGCTTTCACAAAACTTATCCTTTACCACCAAATTTTCTTCTTTTTCCTTTCCGATAGAACTCTAGAATCAGGCTGAAAATCAGCTCTGACACAGCAGACCGGTTCTGACATAACTATCCCGGTGGAAGCACAGATTCTTTTTACAAGACCACTAATAGGTTTGTCTTAAATAATCCAGGAACCTTTGAATTCTTATGCTCCAAGTTCACTATGGAAATAGTGGAGAGGGATGATGACAGGATATGCACATGTGAAATCCATGGAAAACTAATTAGTATTAATTGGTTTCTTTAGAGAAAAGTCAATATGAGTATTGGAAAGGGATGGGTGTGTAGAGGGGGATGTCAGACTCTCGGTTCTGTGTTTTAGAAGAAAGAGACCTGAGTGCTTATAGCAAATGTAAAGAAATGAAGGAGACTCTATGGATAAGAGGCAAAAAGATGCATGGAGTCTAAGGGTCTGGAGGGGTCCCTGTGGGTAGGTTTTTAACCTGAGAAAGATGAGGTCAGCTAGAAGGAGTATGCCAAAGAGTACCTTACCTGTGAGAGGATGTATTCCAGGTGTGCTGGGCTTGATGCTGGGAGACTGACAGCCTCCTCCATCAGGCATTGCTGATTCCACTGCTGTGAATCTGTTAAGTAATGAACCTGAAGTAGTCACAGAATGACAGGCCAACTCCTGCACTTAATGTAGGGGGCTCAGCTATGCGACCCTCAACAGATGTACAAGGGTGCAGAGGGTGGACATTTGTAAACAGCTGTAATGGGGAATATTACAGCAAGATGCTGAGTACTCCTAGGCGGTCTGGAAGACAAAACTCGGATCACTCAGTACAAAATATCACCAGGAAGTGTTTTACCAAAAACGAGAGCTGTCCAAGAAACTTGAGGAGAGTAACATTGCTCATGTAACTTTGCAGACGTCAAGTTGGGGCCAGGTACCGCCTGGTTAGGAGGTCCGTTTGTTCACAAGAGCTGTATTGTTGTCATTTATAAGACAAATAATACATAAATGCCTTCTTGCTTGAAAGGATTTTAGCATTATAGAAATAGATAAAGCAAAGCATGAATCACCCTCCACCCCACACCCACCCCACTTCCCTGCTCAGAGTTGCCATTGTCAATAGTTGGGTCTGCTTCCTCATGGCCACCTTTGTATGCATTTTCATACATTTAAATATACATGTACAGATATACATGGGGAGGGGGTTGTTTGTTTGCATAACTGAATGCGTCCTACTTATTTTGTTTGGACTTTGTTTTTTCTCCCACTCAATGATATATGTGAAAGATCTTTCCATGTCAGGACACCTACATCTGCCTTATTCTTTTTAATGGCTGCACAGTGCCCCATGGTATGACTGTACCATAGTTTATTTAGTAGTTCCCTTGTGGATGGATGGAAAATTATTTCCAGCTTTTTGTATTACATAAGATGCTGCAGTGATTATTCATGTATATATGTTTTTGTTCAAACGTTCTCCTTCCTGATTTTATCATCTTTAAAGCCAAAATGCTGGTTCCTATTTCTTAGCAAAATGGCAAGAAGGAATTTCTGGCCCTTCGTTTATTCTCTAAGTAATCCTGGATAAGTTATTTAACCTCATGAACTTGAATTTCCTAATCTAGAAAATGGGAATACCTGGCACACCTATTTATATGTGGATAGTATTGTCTATCCTAAAACCATGTGGATTTGAGTGTTAATAAAGAACAATGTTGATTGCTAGCAGTCGTGGAGGGCTTGCTATGTGCCAGGATCAAACTTTGGGCTTTAAAATATTTTTCCTGTTTAATCCTCAGAACTCTGTAAGTTGATACTGTCCTTGTACCTCTTTAAGTGAAAAGTTGAAGCAGAATGAGATTATTCCTTGTCCAAGGTCACCCAACAGTAAGTGGCAGGACAGAAGTCACTTCCAGGTCTGTCAATATAGTGCACGGACACATCTGTTTAAAACAAAAGTCATGATGTTGGCACAGAGCAAAGATTATTTATTTTTCTAAAGAAATACTCTTTTGAATCAATACCAATACAAAGGGTCCAATTTTTATCAAGAATTTGAAAATGAATGGAGGGAAAATTGGAAGACAGTGCAGCATTGTAAGCAGTGCTGCAGAATGCCCATCCGAAGACCTGGGTATTATTCCTAGTCCTACTGTCATCGTTAGTTGCTTTTACTCTCTGGGCTTCAGTTTCCTAATCTACTGAAATGAGTTGAAGATGGGGGAGGGGAGGCATGCTTTCTATGGATTTTTCTGGCTCTAAGTTTCTGTGGTGCACTATGTCTGTGTTTCTGATCATCTAGCTCTCTTTAGTATGTTCTGACATTGTGCTCAGGGGTGAGTCTGGGGACACAGGCATATGGCCCCAGAACTCCAGGCCTGGCTGTATGTACTGATGGGTCACATCATCCTTCTGGCAAGAAGGCTCTGGTGCAGCCAAGAGGTGGAGCCAGAAGGAGAAGTGTCTCTTTGCCAAAAGCTGCTGCAGATGGAGGAGCCAGTCTGTCTGGGCGGCCCATGACTTTGAGAGGAGCCATTTGGCAAAGTTGTTGGCAGGAGCTGCCTTGCAGCATGAATGCTGGAGACTGTCCTCGGCTGGAGAGAATCACGGATGCAGCAAAGGTGGCTGGTGGAACAAATAACCATCTGGTGAGCGGGGTGCTGCTCATCTTGCTGCACTGACAGGGAAGAGCAAGTGCCAATGGGTGAGGCTGAGCTCTCAGTGACAGGCTCTGACAGGCACAATAGGATTTCTCCCCTGCTATTGTATATTCCATGGAGGGGGTGATACATCGCATGGGAACCGGGTTCTTTCAGAAATCGGGAGGGCCCCAATTTCTTCCACAATTATAAAGCAGGAAAGAAAATTCATCAATTCAAACCGAATTTATTTATTGCATTTATTACTAGCTGCTGTGCCGATTATGCTGGTGAGTATGGTGAAGTATAAGTTCTTGTTCTCAAGCATCTTTCCATCGATTTGGGCAGATGACACTCTATCCTTCTCAAAATGTACTTAACCATATAAGCCAGGCTGTGTGAGTCTGTGCTGCCTGTGCCTCTCTGTTATCACCAGGTGGCTGAGGTGGTGGAAACAGAGCTGGCCTGGCTCTAGACCCACTTCCAGCCATACTAGTTCTGTGGCCTTGGACAGGTCACTCCACCTCTCTGATTATTTTCTTACCTATAAAATATGGCAGGGGATGAGGCAACATGTCTCCTGCTAACATGTTATTGTCTATAGGTGAGAATTAAATAAATACAGAAGAATCCCTCTCTTACTCTGTGCATTTGGGACCAATAGTTGCTAGTAAGTTGGAAAAGTTAAGGCAGAGAATTGTAAAACATGATACACCTATTTTAAACAGCATTGCCTAATTTTGTGAAGAGCCTGTTGAAGAATCAAGGCTTAATCTTTGAGTATGAGTCTGCTGATTGGGGGTTATATTTTTCTCACACAAACCACACCCCAAATGACAAAGACCATGTCTGAGTTTGGTTTCCTTGAGGTTGAGTGAAAGTATAGACACCTGAGAATCAATCTTGTTATAGATCCTTCTAGAATTTTATGATTGTCCCCAATCTTTTATCTCTCCCACATTTCATTCAACAATTCTTTGTCATCTTTTGAAAGCATTCGACTAGTTTTCATATGAAACAAGCATTCTCTTTCTTTTCACACCATTCTTTTCATTATCTTCCATGATCTTTAATTAAATAACAAGTATAATGAGCATCAAGACATTTGGGAACAAATACAACTGAATGTCAGTAAACATGCACCTCAACCAGAAGAAGCAGAAGTGTGCCTGTGTATGCGAGATTAGCCTACCAAATTAGCTGTGAGTATAGAGCATGCTATAGGCCCATTTTACAGAGGGAATTGAAGGCAATTTTCATCCAATGAGTCAGCTTCTTAGAGATCTGTTAAAAGAGCTTCTGTTGTAATTATAATGAGGAGAAAGAGCCACCATACACTGAGTGCTTGCAGTGTACCGGGAATTGAGTTAAGAACTCTATATGTACTGTATATTATATATATAATGTACTACATTGATGTGTATATCTATGATATAGATACATGCGTATGTGTGTATCTATATCATTTAATCCTCACACAACCCTCAGATGTAGGTACAATTAAAGCTGAATTAGGTGAGACTTTTAGGTCTTATTCACCATTGTCCATTAGCCATCTCCTAGTACTGTGCCTGGCAAGTAGCACTCATTACATGTTAATTAAGGAAATGAGGAAATAGATTTCTATTTTACTGATGACGAAACAGAGGCTTACAAATATGTGTAATCTGCCCAGAATCAATCAGCAGACTTAGGACTTGAATGCAGGTGTGTGTGACACAAAAATGTATATTCTTAACAAATTTAGGTATATTACAATAATTTCTTTTTTACAAAGCTCTTGGACATCTACTTTTCATCCCATATTGTCCTAAGAAGAACCTTCTAATTGGATAAAAATTTGGTCTGATCCCCACTTTGCACAAGTATGTAGATGTCCTAGAACAGGGGTCAGTAAACTTGTCCTGTAAAGGACTAGATAGTAAATATTTTAGACTTTGCTGACCATACAGTCTATGTCCCAATTGCTCAACTCTGTCGTGGTAGCATGTGGGCGTGGCTGTATTCTAGTGAAACTCTATTTACAAAATCAAGTGGTGGCCAATGGATTGTAGTTTGCTGACCCCTATTCTAAAAAAGTGTTTGGAACCCAATAGAAGTTCAAAAAATGTTGATCTTCCAAGCAAGTGGTTGCAGTAAGTGCTAGAGGGAAGCTTACCTGAACAGGAATGGCTTAGTGGGGAAAGTGGGATCTTGGTGGGATTCTGACGGGTGGAGAGGAGTGGCAAAGCCTTTCCTTATGGAGAAGGGAGTCTTGTATGATGTCAGGAGGCAAAAGTAAGCAAGGAAAATGGTATGTTGTCTGAGCAAATGAGCTGGAAACTAGAGATGTAACAGACTGTTTGATAGCCCATTACAATCCCCACCATCATCATACCTCTTCAGGCTAGTGTCCCTCCAATTATTCACTCTGTAGTCACTTAAAAAATATTTATTATATACGAGGTACTATGCTAAAAAAAAAAGTATATGATTAAAAAAAGAAAAACATATAGACCCTGCTCTCACAGAGCTTGCATTCTATTGGGAAAGTACATATTAAATAAACACAAACATAAGAATGTGAACATAAATCTTGTTAAATACTATGTAAGAAAAGAAAAGAGGCTATGAGAGAACAAAATATATGCTCACTGATGAAAGCTTGGACTATAAATAAGAGTGCAAAAAAAGAATCAAATTTAGGAGCTGGCCCAGTGGCGTAGCGGTTAAGTTCCGCTTTGGCAGCCAGGGGTTTGCAGGTTTGGATCCTGGGCACGGACCGACGCACGGCTTGTCAGGCCATGCTGTGGTGGCGTCCCATGTAAAGTAGAGGAAGATGGGCATGGATGTTAGCCCAGGGCCAATCTTCCTGAGCAAAAAAAGAGGAGGATTGACAACGGATGTTAGCTCAGGGCTAATCTTCCTCACACACAAAAAAGAATCAAATTTACCTCTAGCCCCAGATATAATTATTATAAACACTTTTTGATGTATTTTCTTACAGAGTCTGTGTGTGTGTGAGAGAAAGAGAGAGACAAAGGGATGGATGAATACTGAAATTATAGGTAAAATGGTATCATAGCTATTGCTGTTTTGTTTGTTTTGGTCCCAAACACAATACTCTGGGCATTTTTCTATAATATCCTATAGTTAAATCATAATTTTACCAATCATCTAAGGCTGGAATTTAGATTGTTTACAATATTTTGTTCTAATAATTGTGTGATAAATAATTGCATGAATCTAAATCATCTCTGTGGTTATTTTCTTAGAACAAGTTTCTAAAGTCAAGATTACTGGGTTAAATGGTACGAACAATTAAGTTTCTGGATAATATTAATAAATTGCCTTCTAAAAAAGTTGTACCAAGGAATACATTTGTAATTGCTGTGGCCATCTCCCACCTTTGGTCTGTATTTTGCCTCCACCTCACATTGTCACAGATTTCCAGAGTGTTCAAGTTCATCCCAGAAAACTGGTGTGGGGCGAAGATCAGAAAAAAATTCATAAAAACATGACCATTGAACTTGAATTTGCTCCCCTTGCCCTTGTCCTGCCCCAAAGGCCCAGGTTCTTTTGCTCATTCTGAGAAGGAGGCAAGATCAGTGCTCAGCCTATGGTATTGAACACATGGGTGATTAGCTTGTTCTCTGGGATTTAGTTGCCCATCTACATTAAATAAAATGACTTGCATGGTTCCAGGGCATCAGTTGTAGATAAGTACATGGAACTTAGTGACCCAGAAATGTTCATTTTTCTCAAACTGGTGAGTCGGTAACTTCAAAGAATGATTGACCCCGTATGACAACCAATATGGTTGTTTAATGAACTAGCCTCTCGTGGGATTCAAATTTGACAATTCTGAAAGCTGTGTTAGCTCTTCTTTTTGTTACTACTATGTGTGGCTGAATGCAATTTGAATCCAGGTATTTCTGAGAACACTAGGCTCTAGCTATTATTAGCTTAAGACTTCCAGACATCTCTAGTTTTCCTCCAAAAATTGGGAGCATGATTTGATGGAAATGAAAAGTACAAATCTTATAAATGACCACTGAGATTGTATGTTTAGTGAGGGATTTTTAGTCCCCTTTCAAAGTACATTGGCCATCTGCACTTCAGCAGTCTTTAGGGAATATAGTTGGGAGTCAATTTGAAGTCTCCATTCCTTTTGCTTGAGTATTTGGGGTATTTTTCTCCCTCTGAAGTGCTGAGGTATTGAAGTGAGAATATTAAGTTCTTTGAGGCATGTTTTACTTAAAATTTTTATAAAGTATTAGAAAAATGATACACAAGTTGTGACCTAAGTGTTCAGTAGATAAAATTTAAAGGATAAATGGCTGGCTGGCTGGCTGGATGGATGGATGGCTGCCTGGATGGATGGCTGGATGTATGAATGGACAGTTGAATGGATAAAGATTTACGGTGGTTAATAGGAAATCCAGTTACTTCCTCAGAGGACTAAAAGTATTAAGGCAGCTTCTAGAAACATCAAGTTTCAATGATGATTTGGGATGGTAATATTAAAATCTACCTCTCATCTCCTCTCTCTTCTGTCTGGGAAGCCAGGGCAGGTGGGATGGGTTGAGAGAGTATTGATTAGGACAGCACAGATCCATGGGGACATGCTTCCAGGAATTCATCAATGGTGATAGTTTAAAAGGAGAAGAAATAACAGAGAGGAGAAAAGCTGTCCTGGAACCCTGAGCTGACAGAAGAGACAGGGACAGTTGGGTGCTTCCAGCTGACTTCTCTTACAGTGACTAATATCTAATCCCATTCCAGTTCTATAGGATTAGCCTGGGTGAAAATGACATACTATGCCTTGGAAGTCAGAACCCTCCGGTCACTTCATAGCATGTAGGGGGAAAGTTTTTAGTGCAGTTCCATTTGTGAACAAAGTGTATTTCCCTGTAGGTTCTCTGACCCCTTGCAGGTTCAGAGATCAAAAACTCGGTAAGGTCTCCCCAGGACCTGAAGAACTCTGTGCACTGTCATGAAAAATGCCAAAGCAGTCTGATTATCATATTGTGCTTCTGCTGCCAACATACTTACTCAGTCCCTAAGCTTCCTCAGCACAATTTGAGATGGAAATTTTCTGATCAGAATTTTTCCTTTAAGTCTTAGAAACTTGGATTTGAGCCCATTGTGCAGGCCAGGTTTGTTCTTTTTCCAGTTACTTGACAAGCAGGTTGCCTTTGAGTCACTCATATGAATGGCCTTGATCTAGACATTGGCACACGTTGAAAAGGCAAAAAATATTTTCCTGCTTTTATTTGACCCTGTAAGAAGATTAGTCTGCTTGCGGTGTTCGCCTGTGCTTATAAACCTTAATGTTTCCTGCCTGTCCATCATCTCCCTGAGTCTCTCCTAACTGATCTTCAAACCAACCAGGCTGGCTTGTGCTGGATCCTCACCACCCCACGCCATTCCTGCTTCCCTGCCCCTAGTGTGCTGTTTTTCCTTCCCTAGTACCCACAAGTCCTGCCTCAAATCCGTATTTTCCCATGAGGTTTTTCTTGAATTCCTCAAGTTCTTTAATCATAACAACAATCTTGTGATATATAGATATTATTACCATTTCACAAATGTGAAAACTGAGGTCCAAGTTCAGGTAGCCTGCCAGAAAGAGTTATAGGCCTGCATAATGTCTCCCTGAGGAGAAAGAAACTCCTGGAAAGCAATCATCACATCTTTACTTCTTCAGTTTATCCTACAGAGGACAATGCAGTGCTTGGTAGGCAGGGGCTTAGTAAATGGCTTTTGAACTTGATTTGAATTTGAGAGTAGATTGATAATGTCTCTAGTTATCTATGTAGCAGCTAGTTACATATTCTTTACTTGGGAGTTGAAACTTGAAGATCCCGCTAAACAGGTGGAAGCCAGGTTCTCTTACCCCCACTAGAATTTAAAGATATAAGGGAGATGTCAAAAGATGTGCTGTGTGATTTTTGCAATCACTTGGAAACTGTACTGGCTAATTAAGAGCATAGACTATTATTATTTCATCCATTCGTTTGTTTATGTGTTCTTTCATTTTACCCTTTAACCGTTCAGCAAGTATTGACTGAGCAACTGAAACCTCATTCATGCCGTACGAGTTGGTATATGATGATATCAGTATGAAAAAAATATATAAAATGTTATTAACATTGGTTATGGAAGGGGGGAGAAGTAAGCAAAAAAAAAGACTATTAAGGGCCGGCCCCGTGGCTTAGCGGTTATGTGCGCGCGCTCTGCTACTGGCGCCCCAGGTTCAGATCCCGGGCGTGCACCAACACACCACTTCTCCGGCCATGCTGAGGCCGTGTCCCACATACAGCAACTAGAAGGATGTGCAACTATGACATATAACCATCTATTGGGGCTTTGGGGAAAAAAAAAAAGGAGGAGGATTGGCAATAGATGTTAGCTCAGAGCCGGTCTTCCTCAGCAAAAAGAGGAGGATTAGCATGGATGTTAGCTCAGGGCTGATCTTCCTCACAAAAATAAATAAATAAATAAATAAATAAATAAATAAATAAATAAATAAATAAATAAATAAATAAATAAATAAAATGTGTCACATCCATGATAAAAAGAGTATGTACAGTATGATTCCTCTTATATAAACTTCTATGTGTATACGTAAAGAATTCCATGAAAAGAATGGCTACCATAATATTAATGATGGTTATCTCCAGCTGATGGAATTTTAAGTAATTTTTAATATTTATCTTTTATATTTTCTAATATATGATAGTTGTAAATAAGTATATACATTGTTTACATAATAAAAACAATAAAGCTGTCATTATGGTGAAAAATAATTCATGGAATGTCTACTAGTGCAAAGAACTAGTCTGGATATCAGTGTAGTAAATATTCACCTGAGTTCTTCCTTTTACTTTGAAGTCACATTAATCATTCTTAAAATGAAAATCAGTTTGAACCCTGGAAGAGTAGTGATAAGTGGACACTAGTAACTGTCAAATTCTGTAACAAGAATCCCATTCAAGCTCTGTTACCTGTAGGTCTGGTGAAAGGACTTTGGCAATGAGCTCAGCTCTTAGGTTCAGGGCCCCTTTGGTCCTATGTCTTGGCTGAAACAATAAAGGTAAGATGATAGCTCTGACCTCAGCCAATCATTTCATAAGGAGGCTGGGAAAGGGTCTGGATGAGTCAGTGAAAGTCAATTGCGATGATGGAAAAGCCGTCTAAGAAAAAATGTCCTAGAGCCTGCAGGTCAGAGGCAGCCCCTCTGCACATGAGGGATCTCACAGTCTGTGTTTATTGACACAGAAGTTGGTTTTAAACACCCTGAAGGAATTTCTGGCGCGTTTTGCCAAAGGCAGTCTGAAAATGTTTAATCAGTGGATTAGTGACAACCAGTCCTACTGGCGAGTCGGCACAGGGGGGAGGTAGTCAAGTGTAGTGTGTTGCAACGTGGCTATTAGAGACAGAGCATAGGTATGTTTGATCAGAGAAACGCAGGCAGGAAAATACCATCATCCACTCGTGACATAGTCTTGGCTTTGGAAAGTATGCCATATTTTATGTCTGAAAAGCCTTAGTTTGCTTTCCAGTCATTGATCATGCTCTAAGCAACCTCCATAACCTCTATTTTTGGTATATTGAAAGTAAACTTGATAAGATGATCTAAAGCCAGAGTTGGAGTGATTAATCAAGCAATCAGCTTTATAGCCCCAGAACTAGTGACCTGAAAGAATGAATATGCCTTTCCAAATACAGGCCCAAGGAAAATTTATACTTAAGATCTTTAGTTTTACCTGTTCATGTTGACCTACAAAATATTTTAAGAAAAGAACTATAATAGGAAAAGCAGGATGATAGTGTCACATCACAAAGCCATTTTAAGCTGTCAAATAACTTGAGGGAAACCATAGTCTAAGATAAATGTAAAGGCACCAAGGAGTTGTTACCTTGGTTTTTACATCTTTGCTCTTGAATCTCTTGGTTGAATTTTTCTAATAAGGTGTAAAAACAGTCAATAGTACTAAATACTATCTTTTATTCATCTCTCCAAGTTTGACTGCAAATGGAATTTCTTTTTTTCTCCCTGCATAAAAATGTCCTTCACACTATCGCCTTTCACAGCTCTCCCCAACTAATCTCCCAGATTCTACTCTCTAATGTAGACATGCAAGGGAGACTCACTTAACACCTCGAAATCTGAATGGGAACCCAAAGGCATCTTGGGTAAAATATGTGGAGATCCCTCTGTTGAGCTGCTGAGAGTGTCTTTGTCCTGCTTAGTGACAGTAGTTTGGTGATATTCCTTTCTGCTTGCACAGAAAGGTTCCTCGGGCTATTTCATAATGACATTCACTGATCTGGGGATTTGCCAGGCTTATAGGGAAGTAAGGCCATTGGAAATGAATCCCTCTTAACCATCAAAGCAAGTGAGCAAATAGTTCTTTGCTCAAAACTATTTGTTCTTTGGTACAGCTGATAATTATCAGTTTTAAATAGTCCCCCTTCCTTCCTCTTTCCTTTTAAATTAGCCTGTCAGTAAACCAGCTTAGCTAACCAGGTTAATATGCTAGCAGCCAAATTTTAAGCAAGGAAGAAGTTACATAAAATAATAATACCATCTTATACTTGTGAAGGGGTTTTATATTTCTGCAAGGTATTTTCACAGCTCTTATCTACTATGCACGACAAATTTTGAGAGCAAGCTTTATTTCTTTTCATTTCCTCAATGAGGAAACTGAGATCCAGTGGAGTTAATCAATTTGCCCATGATCACGTAGCTGGTTTGTGATGGAGAAAAGACTGAGGTCCAGAGACTGATTCCTCAAATAGAGCTCTTCCCGTGACAATAGAATACTAAATAAATCAATTTTCCTTGAACTCCCAACTAGATCAAATCTTGCAGTCTTGGAAAAAAGTGTTCGTTCGTGCTGACTCTCTCTGCAAGATGTTGGCCACCTACATCCTTAGCACAAGGTTCTTTGGGTAGAGCAAGTGCCTAGCTCTTTGATTGTTTGGCTTGGGTGTGTGATGTCTCTCATTCCTAATGTCATTCATTGTTACTATTACCAAATGGAAGAGACTCCTGGGCCGTACTCCTGGCCAGTAGTGCAAGCCTCAAATAACTAAGGTTTGTTGATTATAAAGATATGGAGAAGCCAGTGGACTTAGTTCCATTTCACGACTGCATACTGCACCCCCACATCTAACACACAGATATTTGCCATTTGGAACAAGTAAGAAAATAGGTAAGAAAGACAATGGATTGATCATCATCACCACCTTTCTTATCTCTGGAAACATAGTGTAAGGGCAGGGAAGCTACATTTACTGAGTGGTTTTTACACACTGTGTACATCTTTTGCTTCGTTTCCACTTAATCATGTGAGCAGCGAATTCTTTATTAAGACAATGAGCTTATTACTTAAATCTTGTAACTGTAATTGCCCCTATGTAAAATCAGTAACAATAATAGTAACTACCTTCTATGGTTGTGAGGATTGAGACGGTAGTTGTGCATTGATTAGTTCAGTACGTGACATAGATTGAACATTCGTTAAGTGGTTGTTTGGTTGTATTTCTAGAAGCTGTAAATGGTCAGAAGTATTATTTGCACTGGACTATACATTCTTTCTGCCCTCCAAATCCCTAGAGTTCAGGATTATACTAAAAACATACTTGAGTCGTTAAGAACACTGACTCTGGAGACCACTAGGTTTGTATCCTGGTCCCACCACTTGCTAGTTCTGTGACCTTGGGCAAGTTATTGAACTTCTCTAAGCCCTGGTGCCTTCTCTATAGAATGAGGATAATAATATTTAACATCTTAAGGTTGTTGTGTGTATTAAATCGACAGTGTGTGTGATGTGCTCGGGACAGTCCCAGGTACATAGCATGTAGTAACTGCTAAATAATATTAGGCTGTATTTTCATTAATATTAGTACAGTTATCTGTAGGTCCTAAAACATAATCATTACTGTCAGAAGACAGTTGTTTTGATTACAAGACAAAGAAATAAGTTAATACCCCAACCTTAATCTTTGATGCAGTATCAGTTCTGGCTTTTTGTGGTGATTGATCCCTTTTAAATAATAAATATAATATCCTATAATAATAATGGAATCTTATGAGAGTCTAGGGCAACTGCTGCCCTTTCCTGAGTATGAAACAAAGCATTAGGAAACTAAAATCCATTATCTACTCTATGCACCATCAGTAGGGTAGTTTTTAAAGGTAAGAGCTTTGAGATATTAAAAAATTAATGGTAATAGATTAATTATAAACCTCTCTTTCTATATTAGTGGTATGTTGAAGCTTCCCAGGAAGGCTTAATTTTGTTTTTTTAAAAAGATCTTGTATCTCTATTTTTAGTACTTCTTATTGTATTGCCTTATTCATAGATTCTCCTGAAGTATAACGTTGTACCTCTGAACACTTCGAGAGAAAAAAGGAACCCCTTCTAATCAGTGAGATGACCTGCTCCTGTTTCTGAATAATTCCAGTTGCTTAAATGTTGTTCTGTGTACCAGAGCAGTCTCTCTGATTTTTTACCCATTGCTCCTAGCCCTACACTATGAAGCCTTACCTCGAAAGCTTAGTAGTATCCTATGCACATTACCCCCTCTTTAACTCCATGAAGATAGCTCTCCTGACCACCCCAACCTCCTCAAAACTCCCTGGATTCTCTGTGGCAGTTGTTTTCAACTTTAATGTGTATTAGAATCACCTGGAGTGTTTGTTAAAGACAAATTGCTGGGCTCCTTCTAGGGTTTCTGATTTAGTAGGTCTGGGAGGAGGCCTGAAAGTTTGCCTTCTAATGGTTTCCCAGGTGGTGCTGCTGCTGGTGGTGGTCCAGAGCAACTCTTTGAGACCTACTGCTTTCTGAAACCCAAAGGCAGCCCACTTTCAGTTGAGGACACTGAAGCATGGAGAGGTTTTGTAGTGTTGATTGTGTCACCCTCTTAGGCTGGATTTTGACAGGCTAGGAGCAACCTCACACAAAGAGACTGTAGGGGGATCTGGGAGTGTGTAATGCACCTGTATGTTACCACAAGTTGAAGCATCACTGCCTCCTGGAGTCTGGATCTGAACCCCGTGTTTGTCACAGGAGCCAAGGGAGAACCCAAGACAGAGAATAGTGGCACAATAATGAAGCATGAATTGTCCAGATGAAAGCACCTATGGAAATAAAGGTATTAGTATCATTATTTATACCTACTATTCTTAACAAAATAGCAACGTGGAAGTGTTGAATAGTTCCAATTGCATAAATGTTGTTCTGTGGGACCCAAATCAATTAATTCACATTTTTAATAAGAAAGTATAGATAGGAAGCATCCTTTGACTTACTATTTTAAGAACTAAGAACATATTTTGATGAAATGTTGGTACACAGTGATGACAAATAATGACTGGTTATAGAATTACTGGGAGAGAGACATTAAGCTAGACAAGAGTGACCATGCTTTATAGATGCTAGGGAGGTATGTAGAATAGGCTAGTGAACCAGACAGATATATTAACTGCTCTAACAAAGAAAGGGGCTTGGGGTCAGGAGGTGAAGAAAGAGACAATATGGGCTTCTTACTTTGTGTATAATGAAGAATAAAGGCTCTCACTAAATAGGTAACTTTGAATTAAAAAGCAGATCTAGAAATCGCTATGTAGGAAAAACAGTAACTTCTAACCTGTATTAAACGTTTGGAAGCCCTTTCGGTATAACCCCTGAGTCCCCCCTGGTTTGGATGAGGTAGCATGAAGACCTCTGCTAGCCTTTTTTATTCTTTTCTTTAAACTCTGGTGAGACTGTTTAGCTTTACAGCCTCCACATTTGGACGTATTTTGGGGCCCTGGAAAATAAAATTTAGTGCAAAAGAACTGTATATTTTTATTTAAGAAAAAGAATCATCAGAGATTCTTCGTTAAGGTGGAGTTTGTATCAGAGGTAGATATGAACTCTGAGACAGATCAAAGAGTATGACATTCAGAAGAGAAAAGCTTCTTTTAAGAAAAGAAATGGAGAAAGAAACCTATCCAGGTATTTTTCATAGGGAAATGAAATTAAAAATGTGGTCAAAGACTTAAAGGGAAAAGAAAGCAAAGAGCAGATGTATATATTTATGTATGTATATATATATATGTTTATGTATATTCTCCATCAGCCTATGGTTAAGGATGTGTCAGGCACTGGTGTCCCAAAGGAACTATGCAGGCTTAGCTTTATACATTTATATAGACTCCACACAGGTTATATTTCTTAATGTGTATTTTTGTGTAAGATGATAAGAGTAGGGTTTGTTTTTAAATACTTTGGAGGGTTTATAATGTGAGGTGGAGTTTAGCTCTTTCCTTGCCATAGAAAATTTTACATGTTTCTTTCTGACCTATTTTAATAAAGAGTTTATATCTGTTGTGATTTCAATGTACTTTTGTTTCATTTCTACCAACCAAGAAACATATTCAATGCATTCTGATATACTATTGATTGGGGGCGGGGGGTCTGAGTTTTATTTGGTTTGCCCTCGATGACAGTACTTTAATGAGATGAGACTAGATAGGCTTTGAATGGATTTCCCTGAAGCTTCCAACTTTTGTACCCTCTATACCTCCTCCAAAAGGGAGAGAGAGGGGAGGGATTGAAGTGTTTTGTTATTTGGTCTTGTTTTTCTGGTCTGTGTCATGTCAGACTCAAGATTTCCAAAAACGCAAAAGCTGCAAGTGAGAAAGAGACGGTTCAGAGTCAGAATTTTAAGAGCTTGTTGTGAGGAAGAATAACAAGGATGAATGCCTGCTTTTCACTGTGCCTCATCAAGTCCGAATGTTTCTGAAAAAATCCTTTCAAAGTACAAAGACGGTGCCCTTTTCAAAATGCTATGGGGTTGGTAACTATGTAAGTATTGTGCATAGCTTCGTGAATAAGTGTGAGGTATAAACTGAATGAGAGTGTGTGTGTGTTAACATAATTTAAGAATCACTGCAAGGTGTTATTTTCACAAGTTAAGCTCCTTTCTTCAGAATTTGGTTAAGATTGACTTGAGTTTTTACATGAGATTAGGATTATTTCATTGCAGTTTAAGGCATGAAACCATGTATGGCTATCTCTGATTTCCCAAAATATGCTCCAATGAGAAATAATCCTTTAATATGTGGCAGCAGATTGGTATGAATAGAGTCCGCCATCCATCCTTTTACATATTAAGCATTTATTGAGGACTTTCTCTGTGCCTGGGGCTATGTTCTGCACTGTGGATGCAAAGATGTAGGACACAGACTTGGTCTCTTCTGTTAAGGAGCTCCTGGTGTAGTGGGGGACACAGACAGGATAACAGGTAATTATAATGTAGTATGAGAAGTTCTGTGATGGACGAAGGACATGCGACTATGAGAGGATGTAAGAGGGCTCAGAGGGGGGCTCATGAAGAAGGAGATGGCTAAGCCAAGACCTGAAGGATGAGGAGAAGGAGTCAGTTGAAGGGAAGAGGAATGAAAAGTGTTCCAGGTAGGCAGAATGGTACACTTAGAAGATAATGGGTTAGTTATTTAGTAGTTGGATGACTTCAGGAAAAAGTCTATCTTGGAGATTTAGTTTCCTTACCTTCCTGTGGGGGACGGTGGTGGTGATAATTGTGGTGGCAGAGATGGTGGCCATGGTGGGTGGTGGTGGTGCTGGAAGAGGAGAAAGAGAGAAATAATTGCAGTTAATATTTCTCAAGCACTTATTATGTGCCATGTTTAAGTACACTAAACACTTTCCATGCATTAATTACCTATTTCAGTTTTACAGTTACCTTATGAGGTAACCATTATTATCTCTGTTTTACAGATGAGAAAAGTGAAGCTTAAAAAGGCTAAGTAGCTTGCTCAAGTCACCCTGCTAGTAAGTAGAAAAGCCAGGATTTGAAAACAGAGAAGTTGCCTCTAGAGCCTGCATTTTCCACCATTACTATGCTGTTAATAATCTAACTTTTCTTAGGGCTGATATACAGATGAGCGGGATAACTCTTTTGAAAGTCCTTTTTAAACTGCAAGGAACACTAAACTATCATTGTGCATGTTGAGCTCAGCCATGAGTCACATGCTCAGTAGCTAGCCTAGAATAAAAAGTAAAAATGGTTTCAGCAATATATGGGCTGCTGTTACTTGCCTTGTTAGCCACTCCTCTAATTCTATGGCCTTAGCATGTTAGTAGTCAAAAGTGGCATTCCCTGGGGGACATTTTTTTGTGTGTGTGAGGAAGATCAGCTCTGAGCTAACATCCATGCCAATCCTCCTGTTTTTGCTGAGGAAGACTGGCCCTGGGCTGACATCTGTGCCCATCTTCCTCCACTTTGTATGGGACGCCCCCACAGCATGGCCTGACAAGCGGTGCATTGGTGCACGCCCGGGATCCGAACCCGGGCCGCCAGCAGCGGAGCACACGCACTTAACTACTACGCCACAGGGCCGGCCCCCCTGGGGGACACTTTTTGAAGCAACAGAACGTTAGATGAGATAGACCATGGATTTGCTCCCAAATGGCAATTGCTGTGCTAGAAAGTCCTCAAACATTTCTGAGATTGTTAATCTGTTAATCATTCCATGCCGCTCCGTGACTGCTCAGCACAAACAGACATAGAGACTTGGCAATTATCCAATTCTTTCCAAGAATCTTGACTTCTAATAAGGATAATCCAAATCCCCAAATGGACTTTTTAAAATTCTAGACTACCAGAATTTGACCAGTGTATGTATATATTCTCTGTTCTGCCTCCACTTTTTTGCCAAATAGACTCTGTTCCTGTTACCTAGATATTTTTAACATTTCCAAAGTGCTCTTTGCATTTATCTGCACTCTAATCAGCCATTGTGTTGTGAACTTATACTAGTATCACACAAGCAGGTCCGTGTTGCTGGCCAACGCATTAGCAGCCATGGGAATAATTGAGAATGTTCGGAGAGAGGCGAACACTCTGGGCACAAACAGCGTGTCTCCACTACAAAGGGAATGGCTGGTTCTACACTAGGGAGATCAACAATGAACCAAAATAATGAATTCTTCTGCATCATAGTTCAATTCCAGAGGCTAATTGTTAGTTTGTTTAAGTCCTGCTTGGGGCCCGATGTGGGGTCGGGGGAGGTCCCTTTGGAAGCTTGATTGAGCTAGTGTGAAAGGCAAGCCTGTTTAATTCAGATGTACCAGTGAAATGCAAACAGTTTCATGTATTAATGGTCACTAATGACCTGTAATCAAGCTATGATTTGTCAGGTTAAAAATAAAGACGCAATTAGTTTATTTGTTCAAGAGTGTAAACAGAAGAATTTATCAATCTGCTGATTGTTCTTCCCCATTGGAGACGGTAGGCTGGAGCATTAGTCTTGAGCCGTGGCCTCTTGGGCTGCCGTTGTCTGTTACTGAGATTCTCCCAACTTCCTGACCGACCCCTTGTAAGTCTGCAGTCTTTGTCAAAAGCAAACGGAGAGGATACTGTTCTTGGAGCCCTTTCTCCGTGGCTTTCTCTCTTGGTAAGTGAGCCACTTCAATTTTAATTTTTCTTTTTTAGCTCCACTTTGGTCCCATCCTTCAACTGGCTAATTTTCTCGAAATATTGCCATTCATTCAGCAAAGATTTAACACATAATTATTGAGGGCCGGTTATGCTCCAAACGCTACCCTACGCCTTAAGGTTTATAATGGTTATCAAGAGAGTCTTGACTAAATCTTTGCAAAATTTACAATCTCTCCATAGATGTCTTTAAGATGTTCTGTACCACTAACTACTCCTTGAACTATTTATCACTAAAACCAACTGAAAAATCTCTTGGCATAAAACAGATGCTCTGTTGAGATATGCATCTTAGACAATAAGGCACTTTGATTCCTTGAGGTACAGCTAAACTGACAATAGAGACTTTGAGGGTTTATAGTGACTCTTTAGAAAAGATATACCTTGTCTTTTGCCTAGTCTTTTATTTAATTCAAGGAAGTGCATATATTTAAATCCTGTGGGAGACCATGACATTAAAACAAAATCCTTTAATCCTCCATCAAGTGAAAACACTGTGATCTATTTGATACAACAGAGCAATAATGATGCAGGTTATCCCAGTGAGGCATCTGGATCACTTGAGATCATGCTGAAACAATGGGAATGATCTTACTCACATAGAACATGACTTCTTTCCTTAGCAACACTAATCACACACTAATCTGAAATTCACTCATCTGAAATGGCTGCCAATCTGTGTTGGCTCTCTCATCCACTAGAAGTTAAGCACCTTGTGTCTCTTGCTCAGCGTGTATCCCAGGGTCTAACATAGTGCCTGGCATGTAATAAATGTGCTCAGTAAATGTTTGTTAAAAGAAATCCAGGCACCATGATTAGAGCTTGAAAACCAATAGAGGCAATTAGGATATTGTGAAATAAAGCAAAATTACTTGATGACGGTCATCTTAAGGATTAGGACTATTAGATGATCAGCACCATAGCTGACCTCTTTTAGATAGGATTTTTTTTTCATGTCTCCTTATGTCCACTTCCGAATAAGCATCTATTTCAACACATTAATGACCCATATGATAAAAGGCACCTCTTGTTTCCCTTTGGAAACTACTGCAGCCTAGCAGTGATATTTCTTATACTTATAACAAGAGTGACCAAGCAAATTTCTGGTGTGAAATGACATATTCTTCAGAATCCAAAGAGGAGGTTTAATGTTCAGGAAAGCCTTGACAATAGTGTGGATTGGGGTATGATCATTTTTCATTCATTTATTCAATAGATATTTATTGGGCACTTATTGTGTGCCAGGCATGGGGGTAGGTGCCAGGAATATGGAGCAACAAGGCCCTCTGGGGAATTACATTAATCAAAGAGGAACAAAGATAAATGTACAATTGTAACTGTGACAAGCACTGTAAAGGAAGAGTTTGTGGTGCTATGAGTGTGTGTAATGAGAGGATTGGACATGGACGGGGAAAGCTTCCCTGCTGAAGGACTGATTGGGCTAAATCCTGAAGCCATAGTAGGAGTTAGCTATGTTGAAGACAAGATGGAAGGATGACCCACAGAGAGAAGTGCATGTACGAGGGCCCTGTAGTGGTAGTAGTAAAGGGAGAGTGTGTTCAGAGAAGAGAAAGGTGACCCATGTGGCTAGAATTCCCACAGGGTGGGCACTAGACAGAAGTCACATCTTGCAGAGTCTTGAAGTTATACTAGGCCTTATTGCTTTTTATCCTAGGAGTAAAGGGAAATGTTAAAATGTGGAGAAGATGGGGAGCAGCCACCAAATTTGTTTTTCAAAAAGATCATTAGGGCTGCAGTGTAAAGAACAGATTGGAAACAATCCAGAATAGATTTAAGGAGACAAGAGATTTGTTCATATGAAACTGACACAGAATCTACATAATATATGCCTTTGTGAGGCATTCCCCATATAAAGCACATACCCTTCCAAGAGATTCAAGATGAGCTCCTCCATGGTATAATATAGACCTCTTCAAATTCCCTGTGTCATGCACACACACTTCCCCAGACATAAATTAGCATCATTAAAACAGAGTGTCACATTGGAGCCCAGGTCCCTTTCCAGCTGATGCGTCACTTCAGCACCTTTCCCTTTGTACTTTACCCAGGTCTTATTTTCCTTCCCAGAAGTGTGAGATTGCTTTTTCTGCTGTGCTGTTAGAGTGATCCCCCACTTAGAGTCTAATCTGCCACGGCTTCATGCCTGTTTGTCAGGAACTTCGAGAATATATTAAGATATTATAGAGGGTACAAGCTCGATTTTGACAATGATTATGCCTATTATCTATTTTAATAAATGTAAATTGCTATGGAGAAACAAACCATTTTATGCCACTTGAATCCTTTTCAGGGGAGCCTGAATCCTTTTCGCGTGGCTTACATGTATTACTGTCATTTTCCCTTCACAGAGTTGAATAAACACACTTAAATCAGACCTTTGTTAGTGCACCCGCTTGTACTGTTGCCCTAATAAGTTGTTGTGATTTTAGTCTTTGGAATCCATATTTGGTAACATTTGCAAATTAATCTGTCCCTTCAGAATTGAAATTATCAGGTAAACTCAATAATAAGTCATCATGTGCATTATACGTGCCAAGCACTGTACTTGGGATATAGCAGTGAATAAGGCACTAAACGCTGCCTTTAAGAAACTTACAGTCATTTCTCACTATTTGAGTGGTAATTTACAGATTAGCAAGGGCAGGAGGTTAGAATGATCCATGCAGTAATGAATTAGAGTTGGAGACATCAGTAAGAACTCATGTTTAAGTTTGTAGAAATAAACATAATTACACATAGAAATGTTTATGAGTATTTGTATATACACAGGTTTGTGTACATACATATATTTCTTTCTGTGTCGGCTGGGAGAGCTTGAAAGAAATGACACACCATAGCAACAAGCACAATCAGCACCCAGTTCTTGATTTCTGAAACCATTCTCCAATAAAAGGAACCAGGAATCCTCGGAGAAATGTCTGATTCTAGGACTGGAGAAGGAAATGTACAAGATAAGCCTGGAGACTTTTATAGTGCCAGAAAGTAAGGAAGTGCTCAAAAAAGAAAAATGTACTCCCTACGTTGATGGGAGTGTGTCAAAGGGACACAGGAGCCAACTGAGCTCCCAGTGGCTAGAGTGGAGCAATTTAAGCAACAAAATAAAAAGTAGTATTGGATTATATCCCAAAGTATAAAATAAATGTCCGTGAGTCCAAACTGATATAAATAAATAATTGAATAAATTAATAAATGGGAGAGGAGAGAAAAATCTGCCAGGCAGAAGAACTCCGAATCAATTATACAGATGACTCAGGCTCAAGGAGCAAAGCAAGTGGGCCTAGCTCCCCGTCCTTTAAGTGTGGGCGGCACAGAGTGACTTTTTTTTAAAAAGCACAGTTTGGAAAGGGGAGAGGGGCAGGAAGAGTCACCTGACGGAGGAGAAACCTGACAAACAGTACTTCAGCCAGGTGATCAAAGTCCCTGTGAACAGTCATAAGTCGTGTTGATAGTAGGTGTCCTTGATATGATGTGACAAAAATGGCACTTTACCTCTGTGATCTTCAAACATGAAAAAATGTCAGATAAATTCCAATAAAAGAGCATCCTATGGTATACCTGACCAGTACGCCTCAACACTGTCAAGATCACCAAAAGCAAGGAAAATCTGAGGAACTGCCACAGGAGGAGGAGCCTGAGGAGATATGACAACTAAGTGTAATGTAGTATCCTGGATGGGATCCTAGAACAGAGAAGGACGTTAGGTAAAAACTGAGGAAATATGAATTAAACTATGGACTTTAGTTAATAATAATATGTCAATATTGGTTCATTAATTTTAACAAATGCACCACACTAACATAAGATGTTCATAGTAGGGGAAACTCAGCAGGAGGCATATGAGAATTCTCTGTTTTATCTGTTCAATTTTTCTGTAAATCTAAAACTTTTCAAAAAGTCTATAAAAAATTAAAAAGAATTAGAGAAGCAGCAGCTTACACTATAGTGAGGGAAGCCAGGTGTATAGAGTGATGGGGAGAAACATAATGGGGCATCTAACTGCTCTTTCAAATGACTTGACCACTTTGGGCAGGTTACTTAACCCTTCTGATCTTCTGTTTCCTCATCTCTAAAACAGTGATAAAACCTGCCATGAGCCAATATATGCTGTAAAGTCAAACTATAGGAACTGAAACCCCCAGCTATGGGGCTGGGTGACTTACTAAACCTATCTGGGCTTCACTTCTTCATCAATAAATAGGATAATAATAGTACCTACCTACCTCAGTGAGTTGTTGTGAGGTCTGGGATAATATGTGTGAAGGGCTCATAACAAGCCTGGCACACAGTGCTAAACATTAGCTGCTGCTGCTTTCTCCTCACAGGTTTATGGTGAAGACTCACTGGGATAATCATGGAGAGTGCTTAGCGCATGCCTGGCATGTCATAAGCCATCTTTTGGTGGTGGCAGCGAGGAAAAGTTTCCTGGAGGCTAGAACGTGCCCTCCCCTTGAATCCTACCTACCAGACACAGTGGCCTTCCCTAACCCTACACTGAGAACAGAGCGGGAGTTGACCAGATAAAAAGAGGGTGGTGGAGTGGGCTTGGGCAGAAGGAACAAATGTCCAAAAGCAAAAGGAAGCATGGCACGTTGACAGAACTTCAAGAGTTCAGAGTGGCCGGAGGGTGGAGTCTAAGGAGGGAGGAAGAGGGAGAGGTAAGTAGGGCCAGCATTATGTCAGCAATTGAAGACTGGATTAAGGATTTGAACTTTATTCTGAGGTCAGTGGAAAACTGCAGGTGTGTGCTAAGGAAGAAGGTGACAGGGCCGGCCCTGTGGCTTGGCGGTTAAATGCGCGCGCTCCGCTACTGGCGGACCAGGTTCGGATCCCGGCGCACACCGCCGCACCGCTTCTCCGGCCATGCTGGGGCCGCATCCCACATGCAGCAACTAGAAGGATGTGCAACTATGACATACAACTATCTACTGGGGCTTTGGAGAGAAAAAAAAAAAAAGGAGGAGGATTGGCAATAGATGTTAGCTCAGAGCCGGTCTTCCTCAGCAAAAAAAAAGGAGGATTAGCACGGATGTTAGCTCAGGGCTGATCTTCCTCACAAAAAAAAAAAAAAAAAGAAAGTGACATATAAGCCTTGTACTCTAGAATGATCGCTCTGGCTATTTGAAAAAAATGAGTTGGAGCTGGAAGAGTGGGAGGAAGCTAACTCGGTTGTACGGGTGAGAGATCATCAGCCTAGATTATCGTAGTGACGCTGCAAGTAGAATGAAAGAATTGAAGGCTGACAATAGGGCAAATAATTGTTGTACAATTTTATAAAGATCTTTTTCTGCCCAGGAGTCTGATTTATTATAGTGTGTGATACCTGAACAATTTCCTAATATCTGCATAAGATTAAAAAAAACTGTAAGATAACATTAAGAATTTTAAGCAGTGACTTTGAAACTTCTACATATTTTCCACTCCCAATATGTACCATCATAGAGAGTTAAAAAAAAAAAAAGACACAAGCATAAGAATCAGATTAACTTTGAAATGCTGAGGGGATAGGGAAGTACTCTAGACCAGCATCACCCAATAGAAGTATAATACAAGCCATATATGTAATTTTAATTTTCTAATAGCCACATTAAAAAGTAAAACAGGTGAAATTAATAATTGTAATGTTTTGTTTAATCCAGGGTATTGGAAATATTATTTCAACATGTAATCAAAATAAAAATTATGAATTAGATATTTTATATTCTTTTTCTCATATTGTCTTCAAAACCTGGTGTGTATTTTACACTTAGGGTACATTCATTTCAGACTAGCCTTATTTCAAGTGTGCAATAGCCACATGGGGCTAGTGGCTATTAGATTGGTCAGCTCAGGTCTAGAGCTTCCAAACTCTCAGTCAAGGAATCTTTTTTAAACAAGTTAGTAAGCATTTCTGCTTTAATACATGCACAGGGGAAACAGAATTTAGTGTACATACTCAAATTGCCTATTTCTTTCACTCAATAAATATTTACTGAGTGCCCACTATCTGGTAGTGGAATGTTTACTATATCAGCGCTGGCTATGGTTTACACACTGGAGTTCTGATCATGAGCTGACCCCACATGGTGCCTATACTTCACGAAGCTTAGAGATTTGTGGAGGAGACGTGCAAATACAAAACAAAACCCAGTAAATGAGATAATCATATATTATGCCGTGGTGAAAACAAATGAGAGACTGAGATGCTCAATAACCATGGTAGGATTGCTTTTGATAATCCCAGTTGAGTTGACATAAGCCGAAAGATAAAGGATGAAAATGAGTCAGCCACACAAAGAATTGGGGAAAGAGTAAATCAAGTAGAGGAAATATGTGCAAAAGCCCTGAGGCTTGTGGCATGTTGAAGGAATCTGAAGAAAATGAGTATGGCTGAAGATTGGTGAGAAGGAAGGAGTGGCATGAGATGAGTCTGTGAAGGTGGGCAGGGGTCAGTTCTCATGGGACTTTGTAAGTAAGGATTTGGAATATTATTCTAAGTTCTCTGAAATCTAAAGGATTTTAGGGGAAGGGACTTGTTGATTATGAAGATTGCCTTAACCTCAGATCACTGTGTAGGCTAAAGGTAAAGAGTCAGTCAAGTGAAAGATGGAAAAGAGTTTGTTCTGCACACCTCACAAGGTTGTTAATGAGAGAAAGATGGAACAAGGTATGTGAAAGTTCTGTGAAGACTGTATAATGATCTCTAGATACAAAGTGCTGAAAAGAAAAGATAGACGTGTAGGTGCTAAACCCAGCTGGCTTTGAGAGCTCTTCTTTGTAATGGAATTTCAGGTTTTCAGTGTCCAGGGTGCTTTCTGAATGGCATCTCAAATTTATTTTCAAAAATTAAGTTGCAGGGAGTGAAGCTGTGTGGTACAAGTCTTCTGCCCTACCTGTGGTTTCTGGTTTTCCAGATAAGTGGTGGGCTGTTCCTGAAATGAATGCTCGCAGATGCATAGTGACATTTTGCTGGGGGTCCTGCCAACCGTTTGTGTGTATGTAGAAAGAGCAAGGATCCAAGAAGGCTGGGAAAGAAGAGGACCTCTTATTTGTCTGGCATTTTGGAATATTTCAATCTGTTTTTGAAATCATTATCTCCTGATTGCAATAACTCTGTAAAATAGATGAAGCAAGCAGAGCCATCTCCAAATTATAGAAGAATGAACTAAGGCTTTGAGAAGTGGAGAGTTGCATGGTTAGTTGTGCCCAGAATGGACAATGAGATTATATCTTCTAACTTATACTTTTTTCTGTAGTGTGAGAGAACACCAGTGACTTTTCTGATCCTACTCCAATCCGTTACAAGGCACCTCTTTTAGGAATGTATAAAATAGGATCTGAGCTCATTGGGAATACCTTTTCCTTGGGGCCATTTGAAACCTAATCTCCTGTACTCTATCACTGCTGGGAGGAGCAAGGGTGGGGCAGTTTCATAATTTTCCTTATTGATAAAGCAATTTGATTGCAACCCACAAAGTAACTGGGTTTATATACTTCCCCTAGTATAGTGCTCAGTAGACTACCAAGTGTCATTAGACAGCTACTGAAAGATGATGGAATCAAGAACCAAGTTGATCATTATTCACAGAGTCTGACCTCTGGATAATTTTTAAGAATTAGGACAGAAAAAAAATCTGCATTTAAAAATTATTTTAATCTAATTTATTAGAGTCTAGGAGCCAAACTTTTGAATAGTTAGTACTTGGTTGTTATTAGCAGATAAGAAACACTGAAATATTTTTTTAAAGTGTGTCGTTTTTTCTTTTCTTCAAGTTATGGCTGGAGTGCAGCCATTTGGAAATGATATAAATAGAAATCTGACCCTGGTAGATTTAAAATACAGGTTCTTAAACTTTTGGGGGGAGCAGGGGTTGGGAGGCCTCATGAAGCCCTTTGAGAATCTGATGAAAGCTAAGGCTCCTCTCTACAGGGAGAAGAATGCCAAGAAATCCATACACATACAATGGGCCCTATCATTTCAGAGAGATCATAGATTCCCATGAAGTTCATCCCTCAGTGGCTGGTGAAGCATTTCTAATCTAGAAGACTGAAGAAAGTTGAGGTGAACAAATGTGCAGAACATAACTGAGGCGTGAATGTGCAGTACTTTAAGGGGAGGGTATTGTATTTCATGCCAAGAATGGAGTGCGGTTGTTCTGGCTTTAGAGGGGTGTGGCTAGGGAATATGGATGAAGCCTGTCTCAGAGGGCTCGCCTCTGAAGCTTGTCCAGTCCAAACAGGATTTAGAATTTTAAAAGCTTTCTAACATCAAACCTCTTCATCACTAGCCTGATCTGATTCCATTTCTGGCTGGTAGGATGGGCAGCATAGCTGTCTGGGTTGTGATTACCACCTGCCCACAGGGAAGTTTGGGAGGTAGGAATGGGAGATTCTCACAATTAGAAAATGCAAATAGAGCATGTAACCTACGCCTTTCTTTTTCTTTTCTTTTTTTGGGGGTGGGGAGTCGGAGAAGAAGCAGACCCAGTTGGACTGAACACCTCCTTTGAAAATACTACAATGGTATCTAAACCAAATATCTTTTACTCAGGAATGGTTAATGCGGCCTTTTGGATGAGATGGAACCAGGTAGAATTTGTACTAGGGAATAATTAAGGAGTTGAGAGAAGACTACACGTATTCAGAAAAAGAAGGTGGACATTATTGTGGTTAGCTTCTGCTTTGAGTTTTGGTGCATTCAATCTTTATGTACAGAATCCCACTTTCTTCCCCCAAAAGCCTCCTTGACTAGGCCAGTCTCTCTAAATCCTTATATTAGAGACTCTAGTTCATAATTTAATGCTCATAAAATAGCATATTGGCCACTATTATTTAATACATGTTTGTCTTGTTTCTCCTTCCTGAGAGCAGACATTATATCTCTCCCGCTAAAGAGTAAGCTCCATCAGGTCAGAGACACATTTCTTGCTTTTGTTATGCTAATCCCATCATGATGTCTCACATATTCCAGGCAATCAATAGATAATTCTGCATGAGAAGTTCTAATATTTCAGCGTTATTTATAGCTCTAATTTTTATGCTGCATGTACCATAGTTGCTGGTAATTGAAAAGAAAAACAATTTATTTTTGCTTTGCATAGAACCAAGTTAAAGTCAAAATAGGGCTATTTGAAGCGGTACTATCTGAGACTGTTTTTTGAAATCTGGCTGTCATAGTTGATGGGCCACCCCCCAAACCTGGGGTATTTGGGAAGTGTCTAGATTCATGGAACTGTGTGTTTTATTTTTAGTTATGTAGTAGAGCTGTACTTTTAAATCGTAAGTTGACTCAAAGGAGAGATTAATTTGGTTATTCTGATGACAAAATAAAGAAATGAATATTTCTTAAACAATAACTATATGCTAGGCACTGGGCTTTGTAATTTTACATATGTTATCTCATTTAATTATCATAAAAGCCCAGGAATAGTATTGTATTTTCTTCTTTTAGATGTAAAAACAGATTCAGAGGTAACTAACTTACTTGGACTTTAAGCTCTGTGAGGACAAAGTGTCTGGCACAGAGGAGTCATTCAATTAAATATTTCTTAAATTAAGTTTGAGTACTCAATTGGGCAGCAATTAATCAAGGCTGAGTTTGAACCCAAAGCCTTTGGTAGGTGAAGCCCATCCTCTTTTCACTACTGCCTCTCCTCTAAATAGAAATTCTTATAGAAAAAAAAACAACCAACATTATTAGCTTTTCATTGTAGCTCTTTGCTCTTTCAGCTCAGGCAACACAAATCTCAAGTTTTTAACATTTGGCCCCAAACACCATTTTCCTCTGTCTGTGCTATTTGCCCAGAGATGATGCTAAAGATAAACTTGACTTCCTGGCAACAACTCAGAACAATTGTGTTAGAACATGCTCTTCCTGATACCCTAAGGAAGCAAAAATAAACATTTGGAAAGAAAGGTGAATAAAGTTGCAGAAATGGTGACATTATTTGCATCCTATTCTGTGTCTCCTCCCCCCACTCCTGGTGGGGGGCTAGTGGCTGTCCAAACACAACCAAGAAGTCAGGAAGTTAGAACTTTATCATATTTTATCATTACAATTTGCAAACTTGTTTTTCATGGAATCCTGGCTCTCCAAGTTGCTGATGACTACTTAGCATGGTCAATAGATTTAAAAGTCTTTTCCCTACGCTATAGTAAAAATGAGAAAGTATCAAATTTTATAGGGGCAAGTTCTAGTTCTTACACTTTCCTCCCAGCTGACACAAATACATTTTGTGTATTTGTAATTTTTTAGAAATTTAGAATTTTTTAGATTTTTAATTTTTTAGAAATTGCACCTACATTTTATGATTTTTTTTTTTTTAAGATTTTATTTATTTATTTTTCCCCCCAAAGCCCCAGTAGATAGTTGTATGTCATAGCTGCACATCCTTCTAGTTGCTGTATGTGGGACTCGGCCTCAGGATGGACGGAGAAGTGGTGCCTCGGTGCGCGCCCGGGATCCAAACCCGGGCCACCAGCATCGGAGCGCGCGCACTTAACCACCAAGCCATGGGGCCGGCCCGATGATTTTTTTTTAGTACTGCATAAGTAATGTTTGCTTTTCTGCCACCCGCACCAGCATCAAAGAGATGAGGCATGTCACATCTATCTGAAGAAGTACTGTGTGGTGCACAATTAGAGCCAGCTCCTAACTAATTAGAAGTTATAGGGAGGGGGGCCGGCCCCATGGCTTAGCGGTTAAGTGCTCGCGCTCTGCTACTGGCGGCCCGGGTTCGGATTCCAGGCGGGCACCAGCGCACCACTTGTCCCACCATGCTGAGGCCGTGTCACACATACAGTAACTAGAAGGATGTGCAACTATAACATACAACTATCTACTGGAGCTTTGGGGAAAAAAAGGAGGAGGATTGGCAATAGATGTTAGCTCAGAGCCAGTCTTCCTCAGCAAAAAGAGGAGGATTGGCATGGATGTTAGCTCAGGGCTGATCTTCCTCACACACACACACACAAAAAGTTATAGGGAGGGAGACTGAAGATGAGTATACAGAATAATCTTCTGGTGTTCAGCCTATCAAAGAGTGGAAGGGATGGTCTTGGGGGAGGATGGTCTTTTCAGAGGGAGGATGGATATCTACTTTTCAGAGACGTTGAAAAGGGTGGAGGGGGGAAAATTGGGCTAAACTTCTAATGACTAGAGTTTCTCTGATTCTCCCTTCCCAGAATGCCCTTTGCCTTTGGAAGCTAGAAATTTATTTTTGTTTATTATTTCAAGGAAACCTTATCAAGGGAGACAGAATGGAGGTCCAAGGGATAATGTATAAGGAATTGTTTAAGATTTATTAAACAAGCTAGTATATGTTAGTCATAAATATGTTACTATATAACACACACACACACACTATGGGGATGAGGCAGAGGGCAGACACTTCACATATCCTGGGTTCTCTTCCCACAACCACCTTAACTCTGTGCTGTGGCTCACCCTTGAGTCTAGGCTACCCTCATCCTTCCCTCTGTAAGTTCTCCCTCCTGTTAAACCCGTCCGTCCATTCCCCTCTCACTTCCTTCTTTCTAGCTCTGTGATCTTGGGAAATCATTTAACCACTCTGTGCTCTAGCTTCCTCTCCTATAAAATGCGGATATTAGCGGCTCCTCGCAAATTCATTATAAGTGTTAAAGAGAATGTATGCAAAATACCAATACAGAGTCTGGCAAGTGGTAGATGGCTGTTTTTATTTTTCTCTCATGTATTTATTCAACAGGTAGGGACTTTAACACCAGGATGGGTGTTTTTAGGATCACTGTTAGGGATATGAACATGGAACCTTCTCACCAGGGGCTCATAAAATACCAAGAAGACGGCACCGTTACTACAGTGTGGGACATGGTGCTAGGGAGCAAACATACCCCAGAAGTCAGCTCAGATACCCACATCCCACATAAGTCAACTTCTCTGATTCCATTCTCCTCTACTCTAGAAGCAATTGTTCCCTCTTTTGAACTTTCTAAAAGTATGCTAATCCAATAAGGTCACCACACATGCTTTGCACTTGAAATGTGGCTATTTCATTTGAGATGTGCTCTAAGTGTAAAATACACACCAGACTTCAAAGACTTATCAAAAAATGGGAAATATCTCATTAATAATGTTTTGATGTTGATTAAATATACAGAAATGATATTTTGGATACATTAGGATAAATAAAATATAACAAAAGTCAATATTTCATCTTTTATTTTTTTTACTTTTTAATCTGGCTACCAGAAAATTTAAAATTACATGTATGTCTCACATTTTATTTCTTTTGGACAGTGCTGTCCTAGTACTTCACTGTGCCACTTTACAGCCACATCATTTTCTTCTCCCATCCCCCATATGATTTTCTAACATATTATACTTGTCATATGGATTATTTTTTTTCAAATTATAAACTCCTCCAGGACACTATTTACTGTTATAATTGATGCTGCTATTTGTTGTCATAGCACCCAAAACCAAGTCTTCAGTACAGATTTGTTGGATGGATGGATGGATGGATGGATGGATGGATGGATGGATGGACGGACGGATGGACAGGAGCTATATTCTGAGGCCTTGTGAAATTCAGAGGAACATGTTCTCCCAATATCTTTGATGCAGAAGGCAAGTTCAATGACTGCAAATTGTCAAAAAGTCAACTTACTTCACCAACATAGTATTGTGCCAATTACATAATAAAGAGCCAACCAGAGGCTAATCAATATATCCTAATACTACACCTGTGTCTACAGCTATCTCTGTGCCCTTTGGCAGTGACGTATCTCTATAAGGAACAGTTCTCAGACTTCCACAAATGTTTGTCTTTTGCAAATGACAGAGCTCTGGCTGTCATTCATCAGGCAAAGCCACAGAACCTCCAAGACACCTGCCTCCCTGACAGGTAAGAGTCTAGAAGTGGGAAGAGCCATAGAGTAGTCTCTAGAGGATTCATCTTAGGAAAGCAGGCAAACAGTATCCTTTAGGAGCTGAACAGGGTCAGCTCAACTTCATAAAATATAAGTGGAGTCCAGTTAGTTGGAATTTAGAAGTATCATCTCTCATTCTGACTCAGCACCTTAAACAACGGAAGTCAGAAAATAAGTGTAATTCTTGCCATAGATCCTAACATTATAACCATGACAAAATACCTTGTATAGGATACTTGCCAGTGCATCACTACCATATTGTTATGGATGGACCTTTCTTATTACCTTAGCCAGAGACATTTCCCAGTGAAGAGCCTTGAGAAGATTGTGGTGGGCCACTGCCAAAGTGTACATTATAAGTGGTTTCACGGGAGTTCATACTCCAAGTGAGTGGGGGATATGTGTGTTGGTAAGAGTGAGGAGTGAGGTAGAATTTTTTCATCTATTTGAGAGTTTAGCAAGTAGTGTTGACTACGGTAGGTTTGTTAGCAGCTGAATGGGCAGGGAATAGTGAGTAGATATACTCGTAGACCTAATAGTGAATTTTCAGTCACAATTTCGCAAAATAATAATGATAACAAAAATAATAATTATTGAGTATTTATTATGTGTTAGATATATTGTTGAGTATTAAACATGAATTATTGCATTTATGTATCACAAACAACCCTAAGAGGTTGGTGGTGTGATCACCACCTTCTTACTCAGGTTGAGGAAGGTTTTGTAACTTACCTGACATCACACAGCTCACGACTGGTGGAGCTGGGACTCCAACCCAGATCATTAGGCTGTAATCAACATAATATACAGATATCTTTGCAGAATTAGCAGCATCTATTTTCCTTACAATAAGGCAGTTTCTGGTTAACAACATTAGGAGGAGGGGACGTTCTGTCAGCCCTGTTCACAAATGATGAATCCTTTACAAGTTGTCTG
The DNA here is from genome assembly GCF_057802395.1 of Ceratotherium simum simum. NCBI lineage: Eukaryota > Metazoa > Chordata > Mammalia > Perissodactyla > Rhinocerotidae > Ceratotherium > Ceratotherium simum. Next base: position 30,184,408 of record NC_141903.1, read on the forward strand.
CACAGTACAGCCTAAGCTGGAGATAGAGCGTGGGATGGTGGAATATGCATAGAACTGGCATTGCGGCCTGCGTCTGCCCGGGTTCTCTCAGCTTCCCACCTTTCTGGGCCTCTGTTTCTTCATCTATAGACTGCAGGGGCTGGAACACATTAAGTTCTAAGGTGTTGTGCATTATTCTAATTCTCTAAGTCTTGGTGACTTGAGGAAAAGGAGGGATGTGAAGAAGAAGTCATTCCACCCCAGGTTCAGTGTGGACAGTTGACAAACCAAAGAAGAGCATCTTCCCTAGAACTGAACCCCCCTCATGAGGGTGGGCCCCAGGCTCACTCACCTGCTGAAGTGGGTGTGGTGCTGCCTCATAAAATGGTACACTGGGAAATCAGTCTCTGAAATTTCTGTTTAACTTGGCCACAATTCACAATTTTCAGTATGTTTCGTGATATGTTCTGGAAGGAGCATTTTAATGTTATTTTCTCTCCAAATATAAGATATGAAAAAATAATATACTAAATTAAATTATTTTTAGTCATTAAATTTTTTTCTGCTACAGTATAACTACAAATGGGCAAATAGGTTCTTGCAAAATTTTTGAGATCATCTTTTATCCTGATTTCTGAAATCCAGTTTTGGAACACAAACTAAAGAGTCTGAACTTTCTGAAAAATCATAAAGGTCTGTGAATTTTCATATGGAAAATGCAGTCAGTATTATTCATAGCACCCATGAGAGGTCTTAGCCTTGATAGTGAAACCTGAATAATAAGGATGTTAGATGAGTTGACACAGTGAAATATTTATAGCTAAACCAAAACAAAAATGGTTTGAAATAATTCAATTCACCAAGAAAGGTAGTGTACAACAGTGTTAAGACTTTTGGCTCTTGGTTCAGATAGAATAATTCTAAATTCTAGTTCTGTCACTAATTAGTGGTAACCTTAGTCAAGTCATCCATCCTATCAAAATGTCAGTGTCCTCATCTGTATAAAACATGAATAATAAAAATGAGACTTACCTCTGTAGAGTTGTTATGAGAATGAAATGGATTATGTATGTAAAACACCGAAGACCTTGCTTAACATTGCATGCCCTCAATAAATGTTAGCTATTTCTATTATTACAAGACAAGCAATTTACCATGTATAACAAGTATAACTAGTATCCTTTTAAAAATTCTAGATGCCATAAATTATATTTTACCAAGGAATCATTAGACAGTAGATTAATGTAACCAGAGAAGTAGTAAGAGCACTTCACCAGGACTGTTTTAGAGCCACATTAGCTAAAACCCTGGGATGTATATAGAAATGGTAGCCATTTCTTAATCTTAAAGAGATAAACTGATTCGTATAATGAGTCATCTCTAATTTCCCTCCAGTATTATGTGAAAATAACTACAGTTCTGCACATTGAATATTATTTGGTTCTTTGGACGATGACTATTGATTGTTAGGAGACGAGGGGATCGATATTAATAAATGTTTGAAGTTGTCAGCCGTGCTGCTGAAGGGGAGGATGGGAAGAGAGAAAGAAAGAGAGAGGAAGAGAGAGAGAGAGAGAGACCCACGGCTTGCCTGACAGAGCACTACGTGGTCCATCTCATTACTTCCCATTCACCAGAGCTTAATATGAAAATGGCTTGGAAAAGGGAGAAACTGTTTCAACATGTCATTCCCACAGTAGATGAGGTGTCAAGAATTCATAACCATTGAATGCCCTGAAGATAGACACTGCCTTGTCACATTGAAGGCAACGTCTAGGTGGAAAATGCCATGTTTCCATTGCCAGTGTTCAAACAGGCTGGGGGGATTTGGTGTGATGGCACAGACAGGTTTTGTTTCAAGGCAGCCCAAGAACTTTGCTTACTTAGATCCTTGCGTGTACTCTTGCTGTGACTCATGAAAGGCTTAAAGATGACAATGAAATTATTAGCTAGTTAGTAAACATTCCATGAGAGGGTAAGTACCACCGCAAAATCTCCCTGCTACTTGGGAATGTAGATAAAAATCCGTTTGTAGAATGTGCTCACTCAAAGCACTGCACACCGCATGCATCTGTAAGGTGTTCTGCTTGATGATGAGCTTGATACATTGGTGTTGAAAGCAGTTTAAAGTGATGAGCTAATGTGGAAATTTCAGAAATGGTAAGGCTGGAAACGAAGTAAGAAGCAAAAGCAGCCTGTGAATATCTGCTGGAAGTATCTGGGAATTTTTTTTTTTTTTTTTAAGATTTTATTTATTTATTTATTTATTTATTTATTTATTTTTCCCCCAAAGCCCCAGCAGATAGTTGTATGTCATAGTTGCACATCCTTCTAGTTGCTGTATATGGGACGTGGCCTCAGCATGGCTGGAGAAGCGGTGCGTCAGTGCGCGCCTGGGATCCGAACCCCGGCCGCCAGTAGCGGAGCGCGTGCACTTAACCGCTAAGCCACGGGGCCAGCCTGGAAATGTTTTAAGTCATTGACTCTCTGATATTAACAAAAGTATGACAATGAAGATGAAAGTATCTCCTCTATGTAGTTTCAGAGAGTAGGTGATACCTATACCTCACTTGCTTTGTGAAATGATAGTATGGTTGCAAGTCACCTGATGACCTTGGAGACAATAAATATTAAAGCTAATATACAGATGATAACATTGGTTAATTATAATGTGTGATATATTCAGCCTGGCTAAACAAGCTGGAATAAGAGTGAGCTAACGTTGGTTAAGGTTCAGCACTATCGTTGGGCTTTATATACACTATTGCATGTAAGTGTCCCATCAACCTTATTGAGTGGCGATAACTATGATGATGAAATCATAGCAGCTAATTTCCATACAGGAGTTAGCCTGTGTCAGATAGCATGTTAAGCATATGACATAAATTATCTAATTTAGTTTTCACTTTCTTATAAGGTAGATATGATTAGCTCCATTTTACAGATGAGTAAACTGAAGAATATTGATCAAACCCTCCTAGCTAGGATTCAAACTCAAATCTTTCTAACTTTTAGAGGCACCGTGCATGTGGTAGTAATAAAAATTAAATATAAATAACTAATAAGGAAAAGAAGAGGAAGAAGGAGAAGACACATAGATTGAGTGTTGACTGTGTACCAGGCACTGGCCTATATGTTTTGTGTAGAATGTCTTATATAACCTTCAGAATCCTAGTGTACCTTTTTTATTGATGAGAAAGTAGAGGCTTACTTGAGTTAAGAAACTTGCCCAGTTTTATGCAACTAGTAAGATGCAGACAAAGGCTGTGAACTCAATGCAGTATGGCTCTAGAACCTAAACTATTAACCAATGTGCCTGTGATAAAAATAGATTATCACAATTTTAGGACTGTCTATTTTTGATTTTAAAAAGAAAAGAGAGCGCTTCCCTATAAAGTAAGGATAGTTACATGAATAAATGAGGATTCATGGGACAGATCCTAGATTCTTTGGATAATTTGAGAAATCCTGGATTCTTTACTCATCTGTTTGAACCTGGCACCTTTGTCTCTTTGGTATAGGTCAGTTTTATTTGTTTTATTTTCAGGACTTTTTATATGTTATCTGTATGAAACAGGTCACAGGTATTTAACACACCATCCCCCAGTTTGCCTGGAATTCGTTAAAGTGTTAGAGCAGAGAGTTCCTGTGGCAGCCCCAGCGTCTTAGTTGAGGCTGTACCTCTCGCCTTTAGCTGTGCTTGGCTTCATGAGAACAATGCAATTCTACTCATGTTGCAGACCAAACAAGCAGATATGCCGATCCCTTGCCCATGTTTTAATGATATTGTTTTCCATTGCATGCCAGCACCCCCATTAATATTTCTATTCTTAAATAACATAAAACTCACATTTGTGCAACTTACAAAGGTACCTCCACCAAAATATAATTTAGCCATTCAGTTTTGAGATGAATCACATATTAAAAAGTAGTTTTTTCCCTTATTCACCTGACAAATTATTATAAATTTTTAAAAAATAAAAGAAAATTTGGGGGCCACCCCGTGGCTTGGCGGTTAAGTGCGCACGCTCCGCTAGTGGCAGCCCAGGTTCGGATCCCGGGCGCGCACCGACGCACCACTTCTCCGGCCATGCTGAGGCCGCGTCCCGCATACAGCAACTAGAAGGATGTGCAGCTATGACATACAACTACCTGCTGGGGCTTTGGGTAGAAAAAGGAGGAGGATTGGCAATAGATGTTAGCTCAGAGCTGGTCTTCCTCAGCAAAAAGAGGAGGATTAGCATGGATGTTAGTTCAGGGCTGATCTTCCTCACAAAAAAAAAAAAAGAAGAATTAAAAAAAAAAAATTTATAAAACTTTGGCCCCAAAGAATCATGATATGACATTAAGTCTGGTAGCTGAGCTGCTCTTGTCTTGAAGTATATTTTTCTTACTCTCGTTAGAATCATGTTAAATCACATTAAACAGGCTTTTTTTTTTTTTTTTTTTGGTCTTTTCTTCCTATAAAGAAATGTCTAATGTGTTATTCAGTTCATTTGTTGTCCCTTTTTCTCTGTGTTTGGGAAAATATTTCTGATTGAGATGACTGTCCAGTATCAAAGTTTAGTTTTTTTCTTGAATAATTGCCAAATTGGTCTGTATCAGGATTTCATTTTACTAAATCAAGGTTGTTAACCCATTTACATGTTTTTGTTTTTGTAATCTGTGTAAGGAGTTATTTGAACAACAGAAACGGTGATAAGTCTCATGTGATTTAGAACCAGACCTGAGAATTCCAAAGGAAAAGAAAATTTCCTCAGAGAGTTTGGCTTGCAATAAAACAGGATTGTCATGGTCTTAGTGTTGTCTGTTTTGTGTTGGAAAAAAAATAGATCATCTTTTTGTCCATACAGTCACCCTCTGGTATTATCTCCATCTGGCTGTCTCTGCAGCCCTGGGCCTCTTAGCTCTGAGTAAGTGTGTACCAGCAGCTGTTAATAGCCGAATTCTACAAGAGTCTGCTGTCACAGATGGAATCTGAGCTTCTGAAGACTAAGACCATAAAAACTCATTACAAAGAAAGCAGTACATTCTTTGGCACTTAATGCAATTAAGCTATCTATAAATAAGGAGCATTTTTAAAGCAATAGAGCAGCTCTTGATTCTGGTTTGTGGATGTCACTCGTTGATTTCATCTCTGACACATAAGTTTCTCCTTTGTGATGTGTGGATCGGTAGTATTAATCCAAACACCATATGTAAAATTGCAAGAAAATGTCTTGTTTTAGAAAAAAGTAATACTTGAGAATATAATAGAAAATTCCATCACAACAAAGAAAGGGGGAAAAATCTTTGAACTAGAGAATGGTAGAATCCATGGAGGTAAGCATGTCCATGAGGAAGGGAGTTGCCCCTTAACCATTGCAGATGCCAGGATACCCACCATGAAAGAAAGCATCCTTGACTGGTTTACACACACACACTCACTGCAAATATATCCTTGGGGACTCCCAATTATTTTTCTCCTAAGCAAGGCAGAGATTGCTCCCTTTCAAGGAACTGTCTTAGTATTTCTATTGAAGAGTGTAGGAAGAAGATGGAAAAAAGGATTAAAATCTATTTCTGGACCTTCTTTCTCCATGATCACCTTGCTTCCCCAGTATTTACCAAGAGAATTAAAGGATTAATTAAATCAGATTAACTGCTTGTGTCATCTGTTCTACACTCAGTAATATCAGAGATGCAGTAAGGCTAGGAAAGCAAAAACCCAATGCTGTGCATGGAATTAATTCTTTATCAATTCTTATTGTGTAAATGAAAGGAAGACCTTTCTTTTATTTTCTTATTATGTTAGAATGTGGGTTCTATGAGGGCAGGACCATATTGGTTTTATTGACTTCTCTATCCCCAGCATCTACTACAGTAAATATTACTGAATAAATATATAAATATATGGAGTTGAGGCAGCTTGTGTGCTCTTGAAAAGGGTTCATATAAGTTCCTTCTCAGCTCTGTAATGAAATATAATGCCTCAGTATTTTCTTGATAGAAAACATTTAGAAAATAATTAATGCATTCTGAGTGCCCTTTCCCTTTTATGCCCATGTAATTTTTTACAATCCATGCTACCTTTTTTTGATACCTAGGAGCAGAGTTTCCGAACACAAATCTCCTATGGTACTTTGAAAGTGATTCTCATGTGAAATAAAATAAATTCATTTAGGAACACAGTTAATCCGCTTGAACTAGATTTGAAATTTCCTACCAATAGCTGTTAGGGTAGGGGTGGGAATTTGGGCATTCATTGTAGGATAATAATCCCTGTCAATTCAGCTGGCTCATTTATTCATTCCTTTATTTATTCCAATTATATACATAAGCCCTTATGATGTACTTGGTACAAAGAATACAGTAGTGAGTATGACAGAAAAAATAGCCCTGCCCTCATGTACCTAACAGGGGGAGAGAATGGAAAGAAAGCAGAAATTCAACAAGCAATTTCAATGAAGTGTAGTAAGTGCTAACTTCAGTTTAAATAGTTATTGAGCACCTACTATGAATCCGTCTCCAGTAAGGTTGAAGAAATAAGATAGAAATGTGTTAATAATTATACCTTATTAATTAACATATGTTAAATAGCTACATAGGAAAATGGAGAGATATCCTAGGACAATAGGTGATTTGCTGAGAAATGTATGGTGTAGGCAGAAACGATACGAATACAGAGAAAGAGTAAAGTACTATGAGTTGGAGCCATCTGTGAATATTCATGGAAGAAGGAGAATATCAATTGGATCTTAAGAATGGAAAGGATTTAAATAGAGAAGGAAATATACAATAAATGCAATTTTAAACTAATGTAATGGTTAAAATTGCTGAGATTTGAATTCTAGTAGAAAAACAAAAGCCTCACCAAAATATATCTTATTAGAATCCCTTTATGATAAAGAGAAATAACTTCTAATTGGTTAGGGATGCTGAATGGGTTATTTGTAAGTCAGTGCACTTGTGATTCCAGGAGTTTATTTTCCTTCTAGTTTGTTGCATCATGTAATCTGGGGGATTGACCTTGGGTTAGAATTCACAAGGCAAAATTTACAGTGTTTCCTTTTATCTCCCTGCTCTCAAAAGAAATTGTTTTCCTTATGACCTCTAATGTGCTAGATAATGTGCTCTCAAAAGTTCTACTCCAGTATAAGAGATCCAAGCAATTCTGGCCAGCTTCTAAGTTAACCCACATCCAAAGGACCCATTCAGATATAGGGGGCTGTGGACATGATGGTTGAGAGAATAATCTTTGGATTCAGAATAACCTGATTAAGTTTTGGCTCTGCCACTCTTTGTTGTTTTGGGCACGTTATTGAATCACTCCCAAATCAGTTACTTTGTCTGCAAAATGAGAGTATTCAGGTTAAATTAGATAATCTGTGTATACGTAGAAGGCTGACTGGGGCATTATCTCGATGAATGCCAAGTATTGGAAAGATGGAGATGACGATGAGCCTGGAGATAACTGAGAGTTTGGATCTTAATTTTTGAATGATTTAGTGGGGTCTGAATTTCACAGTTTTCAACTTTCTCTGCCTTCTTCCTACTTAGTCTCTCCTTACATCCGTAACCTCCTAAGATTCTCTAGGCATGAGATGGTTTCTTATTTTACGTAAGCCTGTTCTGAATTGAAGGAGACAACAAAAACGTTAATTGTGAATGCTGTTTCAAGAATATGTTACTATATATGATACCAAAAAAAAAAAAAAAAACTCAATGTGATAAAAGCTTACAATTTTATAGCATGTTACAGTTTGCAAAATACTTTGGAATATACCATTGCATTTTACCTTCCCAAAAAGTTTGTGACTGGGTGGTAGCCACCTCCTTTTACAGATAAGGAAATTGAGGCACAGAGAGTAACTTGACTCAACCAAGTTACCCAGCTAATAAGTGGTGGAGCCTAAATTTAAATCCAAATATTCCAACAAGTACATGAGTATTTCCATGACTCTTGAACTTACAGTCCATTTGGAGAGAAAGAACACTTATTACAAAGAAAGATGCAAGCAAGTGCAGATTAACATACCTCAATGTGGTTATTAATATCTGAAAGTACAAAGAGTAAAATGAGAGATTTTATTGAGATAGCAAAATCAAACCAAAGCTTTCTAGGAATTCAGAGTATTAGGAGATTCTATGTATTTTTTTTCAAATAATCATGGAGGTGTGGGTCACTGCACTATGAGATACCATGTTATTTCTGAATGTGTGTCTCCTGCTGAACCAAAGGGGAAAGAGCTGCTTTTTTCAGCACCACGGACAGCTCAGCAACTCTCTAAAGGGTTGTTCCATATACAGCATGAACAAAGTCCTGTCTATTTGATAACATCAGCTCTTCGAAGCCCAGAGGAGCTGTCCTGACCTGTAATGTTCACTCAGTGAGGAACGTAAATTTAAAATAGCAGTGGAGTTGCATTAAATGCTTATTCAGGAGGTTTCATTAGTGTCAATAAGTATGACACATTTGAAATTATTGATTTTTGTATTTTTCTCAATTTGGAACTAGGAGAGCCTCAATTAATTACTGTGAAGTGCCTTCATATAGCTTTCTCTCAATAATTACCTGTCTACCACAGTCGAGTTTCATGAATCTACTTTTTTTTAGTTCACACCCCTCCTCCCCATTTTACTCAATGCTTTTCCCCAAATTCAACTACACGATGTACGGCTAACCCTCCTCTGTGATGATAAAGTCCAAATGGAAATCCATAGATGCTAATCCTGAAGCTATTAAAAAAGGGGCCCTAGGGAGTCAAAGAACTGACTCATAAATTGGAAAGAGTAGAACATGGCTACTATACAAGCAATATCTGCTTTTATTAGCCTTTAAGACCAAAGAGTTAGCCATGAGGAACATAAACTGAGGCAACTGGTTCTAGGCATGAATTTGGACCCTTTCCCTATGATTTTTCTGTGTCATAAATCTCTATTTGATTTTTAAGGCTGAGGTGGGAGGATGAGACTGACTCTTTGCCCTAAGCTTTTGCAATAGAAATACAAACGTTCAATAACCTTTTTGATCTTCCGTAAATTATGCTGTTATCAGATTTGATATAATTACATAGATCCAATCAAAACCCTGCTTTATGTAACTTCCTGTGGCATCTGATAAGGGAGAATTTGTGGCTCAGCTATTTAAAAATGAGGAAGAGGAAAATCAAATTCATTGGGAGAGAGCATAGAGTTTGTGCCTGGATTCACTTTACGTGCATATCAATCACCAGAGATCCAGGAAGGAAATGGATCCCTAACCCTAACCTTTCAGATGGTACTTGCTTACTTGTAAGCAAGGAGAATTACAGCATAAGTTTGATTGAGTCTTTTCCAGCTTTGCTTTCTAAAATTAACCTGAAGTGAGGCAATAGGGACTTCTGTTTTGCTGGGTTTTACAGAGTCACTCCAATAGATTATAGGTGGGCTGCTGGGTGCTGTTATTGTTTCATGTTATTGGGAGGAAAATTCAGGAAGATAGGGAGAAGAACCATCTCATCCTTCTGCTTGAGAAGAATATGTATTTGTCTTGACTAATTGAATCAGTTCCCAGGATTTTTAACTTTAAAATGGATTAGGCACTATGATATTAGAAATGAAGCTTCCAGATCATTTTAAAGTTAACCCTGGCAATTAAACTACTTTAAAGATCCCTTCTTCCCCTCTTGATGCACATTTTGCTCTTTATATGGTATAATCTCTAAGTTAACTCTCTGGCAACAGAGCAAGTCCACCGTAAGCAGTGACATGCAGGCTGTCAGATAAAATCTCCAGATTGAAACCAGAACGGGGGCTGAGCTCCAAGTTGAAGAAGAAGCATGTGTGACCTCTTGGTCCAAATGGTGGGAGTGTCTCCAAACAGTCCCCTTTGCCAAAAGACTCAGCTCTCCTTGGATATAAATAAAAACAAGAGTCCTTTGTTCTCAAAGATGTAGAATGATGTTCAGTGTTGGCTCACTTCTTCCTATGAGTTCTAATTTTGGGGACTGTATTGCTTTTAGTTTCAAGGAAGTTCTGTCAGTCTAGATTGCAAATGCATAGAAGGATTTATCTTATTATTTTACTGGTGATAAAAGAAGCTTATTCATTCATCCATTTAGCAATGTTTAAAGAATACCTACCATGTACCAGGCACTGTTCTAGGTGCTGGAGATAGAGCAGTGAGCAAAATCAACAAGATCTCTCTCTGTTCTCATAAATATTATAACATTATAAACATTATATTCTAAGAGATTTGAGTAAGTTAATGATCTAATAGAGAGTATGGACAGTTGGGAGCCAACATTAAATAGAATACACAGGGAAGGTCTTGACATTAAGGCCTAAAAAACAAGATGGTACCAAGATGAGGAATATCTAGGGAATGAGGACTCCCAAAGAGGAAACAGCAGATGCAAAGGCCCTGAGGCAATAATGAGCTTGGAGGTTATGAGGAACAGAAGGCCAGTGTGACTTGAGCATAATGAATAAAGGAAAGACAGAGTGACAGCAGAGGTAGATGGGATCCAGACCACATAGAGGCTTGGAGGCCGTGACAAGGATGAGGATTTTATTTTGAGGTCAGTGTGAAATTATTGGAGGGCTTAGAAGCAAGGGAATGACGTAATCTGATTTATACTTTCCAAAAGATCTCTTTTTCAAATTAGCATTCTCATTTGTAAGGCTTTGCTCTAAACTGGGGAGCCAGTCCTTGTCCTGGCATCTTACTGATTTGTTATTTTACAAATTTGTTTTCTTGTAAAATAAGCATATTTTTAAAAATACCCAGCATCATGCTGGTGATTGGACATCCATACCAGTTTTAGACAGACTCTTTCTAAAATGTGAGACAATGTTTGACATGTAATATAACATTTGAAGGCTGAGTTCTAGTCTTTCCTGGGCAAAGTTACTTATGTTCTCAATCTGCATTTCCCTAATGGAAAAAGGGAGTATTAGTACATCCTTTGCTTACCTCACATAAATGTTGAGAAGCTCTGGTGTGACAGTATCTTTGAATGTGCTTATTATTAAATTGAAGAGACTGAGAGCAAAATCCATTCATGCAATTAAACATTTGTTGAATACGAAACACAAGGAGGTCTAAATAGTTTTAATCATAATGATTGTCATTTTATTAAGTCTTAACTAGGTGCTAGACACTATGTACTTTTTCATTTACTTCAGATTCCAGCCCTATTAAGTGATGGGATTATCTCTGCTTTTTGAATGAGAAAACTGGGGTTCAGAGACTTTCCTTTCCCAAGCTGGTAAGAGATGGCTGGATTTTACTCCAGTTCTGTTTGCCCCCAAAGCCTGTGCTGTGCTGTTAAGTTCTGCTGCCTTTTTAGGATTCCACTGCCCAGTAGGAAGGCAAGACTAACCAACCTTGCTGGTACATTGGGGATATGCACGTACAAAATGACCTGACAGCCTGGAGAAGGGAGGGAGCAAGTTCAGCTGATTTCATAGAGGAGGGGTGCTTTGAACTTGAGGGACATTAATGGGTGGTATGATGGTGAAGGAATGATATCTCAGGAGGAAAAAACCGCCTAAACAGAGATCTGGAAATGAGAGAGAGGGATATGGAATCGGGGAATGGCAGAAAAGTCAGTGTGACTTGAGGACGTGTGCTATTGTGACTGTGTGTGTGTTGCCTGAGGATATTTTTGGTGTTGGAGTGTGTGTGTGTGTTTTTCCATCTGTGGATGTGTGTATGTGTGTAGAGGTTGTATGGTGTGTGACATACAACCTATGTGAAAAGGCAGGGTGTGGCTGGAATATGCTCCTGTCGAAGAGGTGGAATGACTGAAGGAGGAAGCCCCCTTAGGTGGCTAGTGCACTAATCCAGGTGAGAGATGGTGTGGGCCAGAATTAAGACAGTGTAGAGGGTATGGAGTGAGAGGATGAGACTTACTAGAGCGATATTTTAGAAATAGAATCATTAGGGCTTCTATCTACATCACGGTACAGCTGAGAGAGGTGTTCAGAACGAATCCTGGGTCTCTAGCTTGGCAATGATGTAGATGGAGTCCTAGGAACTTAAATGAGGGAAGTGGGAGCAGAGGCAGATTTCGAGAGATGAGGTGGAGGTAAATTTGAGACTCAGTGAGTTTCAGCAGCCTGACATCCACGTGGAGACACCAGTGTTAGGGGGTAGATTTGGAAATATCCAGAGCTCAGAAGAGGTATAGCCTAGAAGGAGATTAATGGGGAGGAAAGGTCCCCACACAGTATGGTATACTTTTGTTATCACGTTGCTCTCTTACAGAGCATTTTAAACTCGCACTGAACATAGGAAGTTTTCTGAAGGAGTTTTTGTGCCTCTAAGAAAATATGGGCCAATTCTCAATTATCCACGAATGAGCATCCGTGGCACTTGTTTTTATTCTTAGACTGGCTGTTCTGTCCTACCTAGCATATTTTTAAAGATATCTCCATTATTTCCTCAAAGCAAACTCATTTTAATGTATATTTGTCCAAGAAAAAGATAGTTAGGAAGGTAAATCTTATGGGGGAGAGTTAGAAGCATCCCAAGAGCTGGTTTGAAGCTAGTGCATTACCTGGAATTATCTTTCTTTGTCTCTCTATTTTTCTGTTGGTTGAGACAATCATGAGTTGACACTTCCGGAATCTCCGCGTTCAAATATAGGGGCCTGTTGCAATCCATTTCGGTTCTACTGTCTTAATGATTGCATCTCTATCCACACATCTCCATCCCACCCCAGTGTTTTATTTACTTTAGATTTATTTCTTGAGACTTTGCCCATCCTTATGTTTTTTATCTTTTGCAAAGAATCTTATCGTGACAAGAGGAGAACTTTCCACATAGCCCCCTGAGAAATCATACGTGGAGATAAAACGTCTTTATCTGACAAAGCAGAAGTAGCAGGAGAGCAAGAGTCTGATGGTGAAAGTGATGAATCAGTTCAGATTTACAGATTTCTTGGCCTGAAAATAGTTCATTTTCAGAATATATTATTCAGAGCAAGGCCTAAGCAAGAGAAAGAATTAGAGCTGATTTCCAGCTGGAGAGTTTGTGCAGGAGAAGAAAGCCTGCACTGATTTGTAGGCATAACTGACCTTGGTAGGAGTGTTTGATTTTCAAATGAAGAGAAGGCCATCTGTTGGTTCTTAAGGGTAGGAGGGGATGAGGCGTATAATCACTCTTTACAACATGCTGTATTTTATCCCTATTCAGAAACTTGTGAAGGCCTGGTCTCCATTCATCTTCAGATATTATCCCTTTATACCAGGAAGTTAAAACTCAGAGATTACGTGATTGGCTCAAGGTCACCCAGGGAATTCGTGGCAGAAGATGGACTAAAAGCCACATCTCCTGATTTCCAGGCCAGCATCCTTTCCATTGACTGCTTGTTAAACAATGTTAAACTCCTGCCATTACTTGCTCTATGATCTTGGCCAACTCACTTAGTCTCTCTGAGTCTCAGATTTCTCATCTGTAAAATAGAAATAATGAAAACAACTTCATTGGGTCACTGAGAACATTAAATAACCTCATATGCAGGAGGATAGGATCTGCAAATAGTAGGTGCTCAAAATATGTGAGTTCCCTTGAAACAATGGGATTGATATGGTTTATGCTGCTCTAAGACATTTTCCAGTAAAAGCTTACTGGCTTATGAATCTCTGGAGTCTCTGTGTGGAATGAGGGTAGGAGAAAATACCCATCAACCAAGTGAAGAGAGGAGAGACTGAGTTGGAGGTGTTGCCAAATCCCCATGATTTTTCTGCTCCTAATTTTTTATTTTAGCATAGATGGATGTCCTTGGATTCCAATTCATTAATTCGTTCAGTAAATATTATTTGGACATCTTATGTGGCAGACCTGGTGCTGGGGTTGTAGCAGTTGAACAAGACAGTTTTGTTCTCTGCTCTTAGGGAGTTTAAAATCTAGTGGGAAAGATAAACCTTGGTCAAATAATCACAGAAGGAATATATAAACTTCAAGTCTGAAGGCTCTTTTCTGACGGCATCATCATAAGCTGTGCTGGGATAATCTGACGTAGTCTTGTGGGATCGGGGAAGGCTTCCCTGAGGGAGTGACCATTAAGCTAAGGCTTGGAGGGGTGAGGTCGCCCATGCCAGGCAGAGGGAGCAGCATAAAGCAAGGCCTTGAGGTTGAAAGGCACCCATCACTTTGGAGAAAAGGGAGTGGGACTGAGCACTATGAACAAGCGGGAAGATGGCATCAGATGAGGCCAGGAGAGAAGTGAGGGCCAGATCAGGCAGGACCAACCTAAGATTGAGGAAAGCTTTCATGGAGTTTTAAACAGTGTGTACACTGGTCAGATGTGATGATGGCAGAACTATCCAAAGGGGCGTATACACAACTCCTGTCGCTCAGTCTGGGAGCCCACAGTCTTCCAGTATCTTACCTATCCTCCAGGTAATAGTCTCCTAACTCTCAGGCCATGGGGAAAGATTTAAGTAATAATAAATCTGAGGTACTGGCAAAGGAGATGAGCCAAGTTCCTTCAAAGTCATATATACTGATAAGAATCCACCAACCAAGCTGTGCCTGTGCAGGTGACAGGCTGGTTACTAATGGATGTATATGCTTTTAATATTTTCTTGGGGGCAGTAGGGTGTAGGTGGGATCCTGCTGATTCTTCTTCCTCACTCTTTCCCCTTTTTTCTTTTGCATGCTTATGTGTGGATTTATTTATTCATTCATTCAACATACATTCATAAATGGACTCAATCTAGTTGGAGATGTAAGATATATTCAATAAATTACAATATTATTGAGATTGAAAGAAGTGAGTACCATAAAATATAAAAAATGGAGTAGGAGTTTCAGAGGAAGAGAAGATCCCTTCTAGTTTGTTAGGAGGAGGCAAGAGGTGGGCCTTGATCGGAAAGGTTTTATGGATGAGGCGGCATTTGACGTGAACCTTGAAGGATGCAGCAATAAATAAGCAGATAAGTGGAGTGCAGGTAAGAAAAAGGAGGCATTTTTCAGAGAAAGAGAACAGTGAGAGTGAAGACAGAGAGAGTGTAGGGTGAGTGGAATGAAAAAATCTGATTGAATTTTAACCTGCATGAAGGAAAGTTCTTAGAAGGTAGGTGAGGCTCAGGTGTGAGAAGCTGAGAAGACTTCTGAAGAGAGCTGCTGGATTTCAACAGTGGGAGCTATGGAAGTTTTTCAACTGGGAAGTGGTGTGACTGAGAGGTGAGGCATTGGTTGGGAGGGGGAGGTGGATGGGTGGCACCAGTGCACAAAGCCCAAGGCATCAGGCACATTGGCATTATGTCTGAATCCACTGGGCCCGGACCTTGCCAACCATTAGCATAGTTTAGGGTATTAGTATAGCCTTGAGTCCCATGCCAACCCTACTGTGTGATAATCATTGGGGAGTATATCTTGTTATTTTAAAACAGCTCCCTACATGATCCTAAGGAAGCCCAGAATTTGGGAGCCTCTCTTGTATCCATTCCACATGCAGGCCCCCTAGAAACCATCTAGTCCAGTCAAGTTGCTGAAGGACCAGCAAAGTTGTAACTTGCTCTGCCTCTCGTAGTTAGGAACTGGGCCACTTCAGACGGTGCTTTTGGCAGCAAAAGCCATGAACTGAATTGATCATTTAAAATTGATATCAAGGTAAATTATTATTATGAAATGCATGGAAGAAACATTTGATTATTGGTCAAAGAGATAAAACAAAGCCTAGCAGAGAGGTGCAGAGAGCCTTCTGTATACATGGAGCTGTTAATAGTGATCACCTCAGGGAAGTGAGCTTGGGGATGGGGGAAGACGTTTATTTTACGCTTCCTATATTTAAAACATGTTTTACAATAAGCAAATATTACTTTAGTAATTAAAAACCCTAGTTAGAGTCTTTTAAGCAACAAAAAAGGACCTTTTCAAATCTTATTTCACTATCTAGATAGCAAGGGGAGCGATAGCCCTCTGTCCTCGGTGGTGACCAGGCTACACTGTGAGCACCCGCGTCAGAGGATGTCCAGGTCAGATGGTGAAAAAAAAAATATCTTAGGCTTTCTGGTGGATGACTTTGGGAATATTCACCTTGGGAAAGAGGACGTTTGCATGATAAGTACCTTAAATGTCATTCTGATTGAGTTTTAGGATGACTCACAGTAGGGAGGAGGAGCCAGAACAGAGTCGTCTTGACAGTCTAGATTGATGGGCCAAATCTAATAGCATGAATTGTATGGGGATCAATGCCAATATCTTCCGTGACGTCCTACAAAGCCACCTGCATGCATTCAGGGAGGGGAGTAGCCCTTAAGAGCAGCTCCTCCACAAGCCTCCAGGGTCTTAGATCGCTCTAAGAGTGAGTCAAAAGAATGATGTGGCTGCCAAGAAAAGGGATATGAGTTTTGGCTGCATTAACAGAAATCTGGTTTGATTCTTAACCAGTGGTATGCATCAAAATCACCTGAGAGTCTTTTTTCCAAATATGCTCAGCCCCGACTCCTAATCTGACTTTATTCCAATCTGGGGAAAGGAGGGGTAGGGACTAAGCACATGGATATTGGAAATGGTGCCCTCATATGGGCTTCTGGTTTTTAAAAATTGACCTAGATCAAGGGAGGGGCCATCTCAGACTCTTCAATGTTAAAGGATCTACAATCTGAAATTTTTAATTAATTTCTAAAACCATATTTAAAAAGATAATAACCTGTATTTTTATTTCGATTACGGAAGTAATTTTTGGACAATATTAGTTTCCCTTCCAATTTGCCATCTTATTCAAATTGGCTTTAAATAAAATAGTTTAAAATTAGGATCATATTGTATGTGATGTGTTGTAAAGTGACTTCTTCATTTAATATTCTAATATGAACATTTTTCTATGCTCTTCTAATTTTTAATAGGTGCATAAACTGTCCATTATAGGAGATGTACCAAAGTTTACCAACTTCCTATTGTTGTAGATTTGGATCTTTTCCAAAATTTTTCACTATTATTAGTGACACTGTATGTACTTGTGGGGTACTACACTTTGAAGACGAACATTGACACAGTGGAGTGGCCGGGATAGTGGGAGTTTCATAAGCTTGACATAAGGAACAGCTGAAAGAACTTTAATCTGGAGAAGATTTAGTAGGGTTAGAGGAGGTGGTAAATATCTTCAAATATTTGCAGGGAAATCAAACAGAAAAAGAATTCAATTTATTTTGCTAGCCTCAAAGGGACAATTGGATGGAAATTGCAAGGAAGCAGCTTTCAGGAAAGGTAATGAATTTTCAAATAATTAAGTTTTGAAGATCTTGCCTGCCCCATCCTTGGGGATGCTAGAGGGTTAGTTAGCATTTGTAAAGGAAGCAATTGAGGAGATTCAAATTTCTAATGGGGAGGCGTAAAATAGAGTCACAAACTCCGGTGGCCCAAGCTACTACCCAACAGTAAATGGATTTGTTCAGCTAATAGACTCTTCTAAAACAATTTGAATTCAAATACCTTCAGGCAGAACATTCACTCCTCAGTTAGCCACAAGCCACACACCCCCTCATTTATTTTATTTTATTTTTTAATTTTATTTATTTATTTATTTTTGCCCCCAAAGCCCCAGTAGATAGTTGTATGTCATAGTTGCACATCCTTCTAGTTGCTGTATGTAGGACGCAGCCTCAGCATGGCCAGAGCAGCAGTGTGTCGGTGCGCGCCCGGGATCCAAACCTGGGCCGCCAGCAACGGAGTGCGCACACTTAACCGCTAAGCCACAGGGCCGGCCCCCCCTCATTTATTTTACCTGCCTGGGCTCCTGAAGGCATTTGAGTTTACCACCCCTAGTAGATGCTTTTTAAATCCTTTGATGCTGTGACTATCATTTGTTCATTCAGATACTTATTGAGCACCTACTGCGTGCTGGAGTATTGTGTGAGATGCTAGACCTAACAATGAACCTGACAGCCTCTCTGCCCTTAAAAAACATGCAGTGAGAGTGTGCAGGAGGGGAGTTGTGATGAATGACTATGGATTGAAAGAGAAATACAGGAACTCAACTCCAGAAGGTCTAATTAGGACCAGTGGTTGCTACTAACAGCAAGGTGTGCTTTGACTTGCTAAGAAGAGGAGCTTTTATTACCAAGTCTGAAGGAGGAGAAGGGACCTTCCTGGAGGCACTGCCCTCTGCCCTGCCCCGCCCTGCCCCCCAGCAGACTGGCGCAGGCAGAGTCAGCTGGCACATCTGTTGGGGGTGCTGTAGAAGAGATTCTGGCCCTGCAGGAGAAGTAGTATAAATGGCTGTTGTATCTCCTTCCTACCTAAAGAAAGGATCATCCTTGGATTCCATGCAGAGGAGCTACAAAGGAAGCAAGCAGCATTTGGAAAAAGTTGGTAAATTAGAAAAATTAACATTGTCCAAAAAAGGGACTGAAGATTGTGGACTTCTTTTTAGCTGTCTCCCTTTCCTTCGGGATTTATTTCAAGCGGGGAATGTTTTACCCCCTTTCTGTTGCCCCTAATCTGTTTTAAAGCATTTATTGAGTGCATGCTTCGTACTAGACACTGTGCTAAGTGCTCTGCTAACAGTAGTCTGTTCATCCTCATGATGCTCTGAGCCTTCCATTTTGTGGATGAGGAAACTGAGGTCCAGCGAGTCCACACTTACCAAGTGCCAGAGCCCAGCTTCTGTCACTGCTCTGTGTGCCCCAGTCGGGGCTGTAACCACTGCAATCTGCTGCTTTCCCCTCCTGCCTTCTCCTGATTGTGGTGTCTCTCTTCTCTGTCCTTTCCACTCCTGTCCCATCTAAACTCTTGCCATCTTGCCAGAACTCTTCCCTCTTCCTCTCTCCATTTCTGTCCCCATGTACTCCTGGATTCTGCTTTTCTTGCCATCTGTCAAGACGCCCTTTGTCTCACCACTTATCCTTCCTGCTCCTTAAACAAGTCCCCTTATCTTTGGATTAGTCCACTCTTTGGGAGCCAAACACATTCAGGTGGCAGATTTTCTAATAACCAGATTAGCAGCAGAGCAGAGCAGTGGAAAATGGGAGGTTGTGGTTTTGAATTAGGAGGTGAAGTTTTAAAAAGGAGATGCTTTATTGATGCTAAGAAGTTTAAAAAATTGTCTTCCCATATGGCCTGTTTCAACTCACTGAGGACCTGGGCAGCTGCTAGTGCTCGGTTAGATTTGTCCCCACTGAACAGAGCTACACGCTGATTCTTGCCTCTGAGACTTTCTTCCTCTTCTACAAAGAAGGCATATTGTTCTTGGAGTGACATGATGCTTGGTACAAAGTTGCAGGAAACTGTGCTTGAAGAATCTGCCCCTGAGGTTGGGTGTGACATAATATTCATCCGTAGTGACATTTTCAAAAATATATTTCCATATAATTTAACACCCAAATTCTTGGTGTAGAATTTGAGTTGGTATGTGGGTTCTGTGTGTGTGTGTGTGTAAAGGGTGGGTTTTTAAAAAAAAAAAAAATAGAATAAAAAGGCTAAGATTTACTAGGTGCTGCTAATACACCAGGCACTGCTCCATACTCTATACCAAACACACACACACACATACACACAGATTGCAATATACTAGAGGTTATTTAATCCTCAGAAGAGCCCTGTGAAATTAATGCTATTCTCATTAGTTCAGTTCAGAGAAGATGACTTACGCAAACAGAAACAGTTTAAGTGTTAGAACCTAGGCTCCTCAGGTCTGCTGGACTCCAGAGTCTTCACCTCTGGGCCATGCTGAAGGGGAATTATGTTATTTTGATGCTCTAACAAGAGAGACACCGTGCATACGTATAGTTTTTATACATTCTCAAGCCCCTTCACGTATATTAATTTGGATTTTATGCTCACCCCATGAGGTTAAAGGGCCAGGTTTTAATTTCCTTCGTTTTAAATTAAAAGGAAACTAAGATCCAGAGAGATAATGAGACCTTCCAAACATCACAGAATTAACTAGTTAGTAATAAAAGCCTGAACTCAACCCAGATCTCCTAAGTCCCAGTTCCCTGCAGCATGCTGCTGAGAATGCTGCCCCAGGCTCCCAACCCTTGGGTTACCTTGGACAAATCCTCGTCTCAACTTCACCAGTGACCAGGAATTCATTTAGCAAATAGGCAATGAATTATTACTGAATAGCTTCAGGAATTGTGCCAGGCCTTAGTGGGGCAATGATGGACAAGGCTGATGTGTCCTGCATTCATAGGGCTGACAGTCTAGTGGGGAAATCAAACAGTTAGACAAATAATTGCAAACAAATAAAGTTTGATGTATGTTAAGGGAGCAAGTTGCAGGAGGATGGAAACCAAGTCTAAGATTCCAGAGAAGGAGAAGGGGTAGCCAGGTACAGTTAGAGGTAGGGGACAGAGTTTTCCAGACAAAAGGAATATTCTGAGCCAAAGATGAGCTGAGGAAAACAGTTAATATGGGGCAATACAGAGATAGGAACTGTAGATATTTGAAGCCAGCAACTGAGAAATTGTGGTGGTGAGGCAATGAAGTCAAAGGAAAGAGCACACTTGAGCTTTGCAGACAGCCAAGTGTTCAAACACTGGCTTCACCATTGACAAGCTGTGTGACTTTGGGCAAGTTCCTTGATCTCTCTGAGTTTCCCCATTTGTAAAGGGAAATATTAATACCTGCTTTTGCAAGGTTAATCATCAGCCTTGCAAGTAATGAATATAAGGCATCCAACCCAGTCCTGGCAAAAGGCACCACTCCCCACCAGCTGCTCGAGCCTGAAACACACGTGTCATTTTTGATTCCTGATTTTTCCTTACCCTACTCCCACACAACAGGTTGGCTGGCAAGTCCTTTCTGTACTCCCCCAAGATATCTTGCAAATTCCTCCATTTATCTCTATCCCCACTACTGCAGTATGAGTCCAACCCACCTTCATCTCCCACCTGGACTACCCATCTCCCTGCATCTACTCTCTGTCCCACCCCTGACCTCCCATCTACTCGTCTCTCCACAGCTAGAGTGATCTTTTTAAAACATAAGGCACGTGTTATCCTGCTGCTTCACACCCTTCAATCACTTCTCATTGCCCTCAGTGGAAAATTTAAACTCCTTACTAAGGCTGCCCCTGAAATATCTGGCCTCTGGCCACCTCCTGGCCTCGTCTCCACTCCTCACTTGCTAAGCTCTGCCCTCCCGGACCAGCTGCTTCATCCTTCAGCTTTCCGCTGAGAGGTCACCTCCTCAGAGAGGGTCTCCTCTCATCATCGTGTCTAAATAAAGCCTCTCTTGTTCGTTTCTACCACAGCACCCTATTTCTTCCAATCCCAGCCATTATTAAAATTCATCATTATACATTTATTTGGATGCGTACTAGATGAATTGTCTAGCTCCGTTACTAGGTTGGGAGTTCTATGAGCCTCCAAACTATTCTGTTCAGGGCCCAGTGGATCATAGCATGTGTCTGACACTAAATAGGTACTTGGTAAACATTTGCCAAATTAGTAGAGAAATGAAAGAGGGGCCCTCAATAAATAATAGCTGTTACTATTCATTAGTACCTGTCAGAGAGACTATTATGGTATATCTGGTTATAAGCATTTGGTAAGAATTTCTATCTCCGATATTTGCCTCAATTTCCAAAGTAGAAAGGCTGACAGCCCAGTAGAAGGCTTTACATCTGACAGAGAAGGGGCAGGTCATTCTGTGTCAGTGGATCACTGGAGAGAACTGCCCCCAAAGCCTCTGACATTGGATCTGTACAAGACACACTTCCCAGGCAAGTCCTTGGTATGTTTTTCTTTGAGACTCAGGACCCGTAGACATTCATCACTGGAGAAATGGATACTCAAACACGCTCCTGTGTTAGCAGCTGGCATTTCTGCCAGGAGGATTTTACATTTACAAGGTAATAATAAAAGTGGTATTAGAAACCTGCAGATGGTCTGTCCGATAGAGATAAATGTTGATTGCAAACTCCAACATGGAAATGGTATTGACTAGAAGTTACTGGGTAATTTAAGGCCCTGTCGCAGATGTCCCTGGAGATACCTTGGCCAGGCAGTTCTATTTTATTTCAGGGAGGAAATAAAACTCTGCCCAATTGGACTTTTTTTCCCCTGACAGAAATGAGTAGTTGTCACAGTGAATCATAGGCCAAGGCTGCAAGGCTGGCCTTGCACCAGAGCCTGACTTCTCCTCTGTGAAGGTGGTCTTTGAAATTGAATCAGGGTCAAGATTTAGAACTCTCATCTTATTGTTTATGTCAGATCTCTCGGTTCTTCTTCCCCAGACAGCTTCTTACCCCTTAGTGGAGGATGCTGAGGTGTCTTTTCTATGTGTGTTCATTTAAGAGTAGAGCATTCCATACTCGGAAGTAGTATATATGGGACAAGGCCAATGATTCTCTAAAACAACACTATCCAGTAGAACTTGCTCTGATGATGGAAATATTCTATATCTGTGCTGTCCAACATGGTAGCCACTAGGCACATGTGGCTACTAAGCACTTGAAATGTTGCTAGTGCAATAGAGAACTGAATTTTGATTTAATTTATTTTAAACTTGAGTTTAAACTTGAGTAGCCACATGTGGCTACTGATTACCACATCGGACACCACAATTCTAAAATATTGTCTGATTGGAGGAAGAGTAGCAAGAATGACATGAAGGACACAAAGATTGAGTGGGAATACCTAGGAGAAGATACTCTCAGGAGTTTTAACCAAGTGGCTGGGAGGGCATGTGTCATGGTGGTTAAACACACACACTCTGGTGTGAGACAGATCTGGGTTCAAATCCCAGTTCTGCCAAGTTCCAGCTGTGTGATCTTGGGCGAGTTCCTTAATTTCTCTAAGATTCACATTTCTCATCTGTAAAATGATTCACACTTCCTAGGGCTGCTTTAAGTATTAAATGAGTTACTATATGAAAGCACTTAACACTGTGTCTGACACAATTTATGTCTTAGCAAATTTGGTATAGTATCATTTAATATGAAATAAGACCCTCTTGTGTATCTAACCCAATATTTGGGTAGCAGTGTTGGTGAGCTTTGTGATCAGAGAGATAGAGGAGGGGCAAGGAACTAACTAGACTTATTTGCCTATGCAAAAGTATACAGTCACGTACCACATAATGACATTTCAGTCAACTACGGACCTCGTGTACGATGGTGGTCCCATAAGATTAGTACCACAGAGCCTAGATGTGTAGTAGGCTATACCATCTAGGTTTGTGTAAGTAGACTCTGTGATGTTCACACAACAGTGAAATTGCCTAATGACACATTACTCAGAACATATCCCCATCATTAAGCAATGCATGACAGTACTTATAAACAACAAAATACTACCATGCCCCCTCAGCCATGAATAGCAAGTTATGCAGTGTCTCATGCAATGGATGTTCTGTGAAAGTGCAAGGCACTGGACCATTTATGGTAGACTTATAGAATGATAAACATGGAAGGGATCTTGAAGACCAGTGATTCTCAAGCTTTAATGTGCAAACAAATTGCCGGAGGTCTTAAACGCAAGTTCTGATTCAGTGGATCTGGGTGGGGACCAAGTGTCTGCATTTCTCCCAGACCCCCAGGTATCTCAGATGCTGCTGGTCCAGGGTCTACACTTACAGTATCAAGGTTGTTCAGCACCTAAGTCTAGGGCAGAAGATCAATACCCTATTATTCTGATGAGGAAATTGAGATCCAGAGGCGAGGCTCAAGGTCATGCAACAATTAGAAGTAGAGCCAAGGCTAAAACTAACCTCTCCTGGTGCACAGTCCAGTGTCATGTGCACTTTTGTACTTCCCCAGGCGGCTGCAGTCTCTTGCATTACACGACACTCAGCAGTTTGCAAAATGTCCTTCTGTCCTGTACTTCCTTTTCTATTTGTCATGAAGGCTAGCAAAGCGTGGAGATTACTCCACTTGCCCACATTATTCAGTTAGTGACCACTAGTTAAGCTGGAGCTAGCATTCAGATGTGCTGACTCTTCTCCCAGGGTTCCTTCCGTTATACCAGTGCCCCTCTGTCACTCCAGTCTCCATCCTGAGGAAGCGCCAGGCTGGATGTGACGATGGCTGACAACATAAGTCTTTGCAGGCACTTAGGGGTACGTCTGCCTTTAGGATACCACATAGCAAAAAATCGAGGAGTTAAAAGAGTCAAATGTCTCTTCTTTCTCTTTTCTATGTCACAAACACAGGATTCTAGAGTAATTATCACAAGCTGAGCAGTAGCAGTGTGCTTAAAGCCTGTGCACAAGCCATTTCCTGGAGTCGTATGTTTCATTCCCAGGGTACCTAAAATGAATGGCAGCTCCAGGTGAGAGAGGTAGAAATGAAGCACCAAACTGTCAGGGAAGAGAAAATGTTTCCTTGGTGGGCACAAACCACACAGTTTCTTAAAACAACTTGGTGAGAGAGATCGAAACTTAGACAATTATGATCTCTGTTGTTGACTACAGGTGATGTTGGATAAAAGTGTGTGTGTGCATGTGTGTGTACTGTGCAACAAAGACATACACACATATTTACCTCCCTATTTTCCCATATGTTCAGTGACACACTCAGTTTGTATTATCATCCATCTAATTTCACAACTATGTTGTAAAGATGAGTGAAATGGCACTTGCAAGCCTCCCAGAGAATTCTGAAAGATGTGGCCCTTTTCTCAGTGTTCTTTCTTTATCTGCTTTAGTGGCTGTGGTAAGGTCAGACAATTTTCTAGGTCTTTGCCATCATATAATTTGGATTGTAAGAGATAAATGTCAAGAACTAGGAATTCAGAGTTGTTGAGCTACTGATAATTAAATAAATTTGTGGCCTCTGCTTATCAGTCTGGGTCATAGAAGGAGCCACATATTTTGGGGTCCCAGCTTGGGGGAGCTGGCAAATACAGCTTTCCCCTTGAGATGTGTCCCCTGTGTCTCAGTTTGTTGGGATACTTTGTGAGCCAGAAAGGCATCATTTAAATAAAATACCACTTTCGAATCAATCCATTTTTCTCCTAAGATGTAGTTTGTATTCCAGGCATATCTGACTTTCGACATTCTATTGCTGTGAGTGAATTCCTTCAAAAGGTTAATACCAATTCAGAACTGGTTGAAGAGGAGGGCTTTGCCTAGCGCAAAAGCTGAACTATATTAGATGATGTCACTCCTCCATCTTCTGCTCAAATATCTTCTTAGATAAATGGGAATGATCTATCTGCTTTCCATTTTCAAAACCATTGATTTTTACTGCAATTAGAGAATGTAGAGCTAGACGAGGCAAGATTCTTTTCCCACTTTTAAAAACAGCATTCAAGGAGCCCAGCTGTTTATTGGCTTTCTCCAGGTACAAGGGTGGGGGGCAGATGTTCCTGAGTCAGCATGGCATTATTACTGGGTAAAGGAAAGAGTGTTTCTGTGGTCTATGGGAAGGTCTGCAGATGACTTCATGCTCAAATGACTTAGGTCCCCAAATGGTTTCCCAGTCTTCAACTTTCCATGTAATAAGAGCCCTGGATATTTCTGAGCACAGTTTGACCTGCATTCTATTGATCTAATCACTTGGCTAATCACTCTCTGCAATTAAATCCTTCTCCTTGCAATAAAGTTAATCTCTTCCCGGCACATAAAATCTGACCCCCACAGCTTGAGCAAGGAGAATTGCTGTTGTTTATGCTACCATCTTGGGACCCAGCAACATTTATTCTGAAGGCCAAAGCAACTCTTGTAGCTTGAGAAGTTGCACTCTTCTCGAATTAAAGTATTAGAATGCTTTTTTTCACTTCTAGATGCAAAGTCCCCGCTAGGCTGCCTGTTCCTTCTCAGATTCATTTCTTCTCTAGAACCTAGCACAGAGTGTGAACCACTGAACATTATGCTTTTCCTCAAGCAACCTGCTTTTGTCTGTTGTCAAGGCCATTAGCACATGCTTTGCGATTATTCTGTTGGCCCCTTTCTGTTCCAGCTTGAAGAAGTTAGTGTCCAGTGCGTAAGTAATTGATTTCAGAAATTCCACAATCTCTGCCCTACCTTCAGCTCAGTCTTTCTAAGGGACTTCTTGTTGCTTCTAACTAGAACCTGATTTTATGTTTCTAAACAACATTAAAAGATGCATTCATTTACTTGGCAAATATTTATTGAGTGACAAGTCACAGCCCTGGCTCTCAAGGTGTTTACAGTGTAACTGGGAAGATAGTCAATTTAAAAGGCAATAGGTCAGGAGTGGGGGTGAGGGGAGAAGGCAGACAGCAGAACAATGAACTTTGTACACAGGTGGCCTTGGGTTCCAGTTTCCTGTCTACCAAGTGCTGGTAATGACACCTGGAGCAAGCTAGTGATCCTTAAGCCTCAGTTTCCTCATCTCTAAAAATAGCGATAAAAATGTCTATTTCATTGGGTTCTGTGAGGATTAAAATAAAATAATATATCTTAAAATGCCTATTACAATGCCTGGCACATATAAGTGTCAATAAATCTTAGCTATGATTATCACATTTTTTTAATTCTCACAACAACTGTACAAGCTAGGTCTTACTTTTTCCCCACTTTGCAGATGGGAAAAATAATTCCCCAAAATTGCATAGTTTATAAGTGGCAGGCTTAAACACAGGAGTGCCTAACACTGTCATTCATATTTCTTACCATTACCCCAGACCGTCTGGGCTAAACTTTCCTTATATCTTTCAGGAGCTACACATATCACAGGATTTTGAGAAATTTCATTTGCTAGCCACGTTAATGATGACTCAAATGAAGCCACATGACTTAGCTAGAATACAATATTTTTCAAACATTCGTTTTATTGTGGTTTTTTTTCCCTCCCAATATCCAGTGAGTATTTCTCTTCACATAGAGAATTTTTATTAAATGCCTAATTAAAACTGGTTGGATTCTCACTTATAACAGTTCTCAGTTCTGAATTTAAATTTAATGATGTGTTGAAATATTAATGACCTTTATCTTTAAAAGTGTCTCAATTGTACTAAAGTTAACAAATGTGGCTGATAATACCCAGCACTGTCTTGGAACATTCTCCCACACAAGGCACTTGCTTGGGTTTGCATCGTTCTAATGGTGGGTTTTCTACAGCACTGACAAATACACAATGTAGAAAAATTTTGCATCACAAATTGCCTGAGGATTTACTCTCCTAATAAATGGTTTAAAATTCCTCTAATTCAAGCTATGTAATAATAATTGTAAAGCATTTAGAGGAATTGACAGTGTTAGACATGTGTTTTATGGAACAAACATGTTTCTGAGAGAGAAGGAGCATTTGGATCGTATGAAAGGAGCACCCCATAAACTAAGTTTATTCCTATTCTCTCTGTGTATCCACCTTCTATGGCATGAACATTCCTTACAGATCTGGTTTTAGCTCCTTGAGCATCTTATTAATGTTGATAGTGAAGACAGGAGTAAAATTTATGTGAGGCTTAATTCTAATAGCCAGGTTGGACTCCTTCCAATTCCCCAGAAGTCCTTTGGGTTGAAAGCACTCACATAACTCATGCTGGCTGCTGACCCTTGGGGCTTAATATGAAGTTTTGGCCTCTTTTTTTGCAAGTGTGTCTTCTGTGGAAAGACCTTGATACATACTTCACCCACCCCCACCATGACTTGAAGTGTCCAAGCTAAGGGACAACTGTTTACCAACCTACTGACAAAACCTTACTTGTGGGAAATCCCATGTCTTATCTGGCTAAATAACTTGGACCATATGTTCGGGTCCCAAAGCTTGGGATTTTTCAGAGCAAGTTCAAATGTGCCTATTTGCATCACCTGGGGATATTGAAATTCCAAGCACAAGTTCGTTTTCACGGAACTCATTATCCTCCCTTGGATTTGGTACTTAATGTGAACTTTGGCAACAGATGGAATGAGATGATGTTGCAGGAGCACTTACTAATTCTTTTGTGCTCACAGATACAAACAAATAGTGATAATTTGCACTCAAATGAAACTTCCAGAGCCAGGCAGTGCCCTCAGGTATTCATTTGCCACCCCCTGTTGAGTTCTTGGGTAGAATTTAATTATCCAAGAAATTTGGGGGTAGGTATGCCAGATGTTGGGTACTGACCCAGACATTTCAAATGGAAAGATCTGATGCATTCTGAGGAGAGCATGCGGTGGTGGAGGGGGGAGTGGGTGGCGGGAGGGTTTGGGGGGGTGCAGATTTGGGATGTGGGACAGAAAGGGTCATGAAACTGAGGACTGGAAATTTGTGGTGAGTTCCTCAGAGCCAAATATTACTCCTTTAGCCCCAAGCTTAAGGGCATTTGTAAGGGTCATTCAGGAAGGTCTGGGAGCACCCCCGACCTCTGTTAGATACAAAGAATCTCAGTTTAGAACCAGTTAAGGACCAGCTTTTGTCTGTTCACAGTAAAAACCAAATTGCTGAGTTGATTTGAATGTCAGACACATACAGCTGCTCCTCCCTCTCATTCCAGGATGCTTAGTGAGGTCACTTGGAGCACTAACTAATCTTCAAATTCGGGCTTATCTACGGAGAAGTTATTATTGCAATTATAATTTGTTATTAATAAAATGAACTAATAGTATTAGGATAATAGCTAGCATCAATTAAATGTGGGTTCTGTACCAGACACTGTGCTAAGCACCTGTACATCCCTTTCATTCTCATAACAACCTTACAAAGTACGTAATTATAATATTCCCATTCTATGGGTGAGTGAATAAAGCACGGTCTTAAAACATAACTCCCAAGGTCCTACATCTAATAAGGGGCAGAGGCGGGCGGCCTAACTCTACTGCCTGTGCATTTCCCCACCATCGTCAGGGCTGAACTTGACTTATTGATGGTGGCTTCCCCATCTAAGGCAATCTGCCCTGCTCCCATCTCCACTCAGAGGGTTCATAGAGGGGCCCTATTTTGTGCCCTGTGTCATCTCCACCTCATCCAAACATAGCTAATTAGACTGGAGGGGAAAGACTAGCTTATGACCTCTGATGTGGCCTAGTACCAAAAAAAAAGTTAGCTGAGGCTATCAGATTCCTTCTCTCGGGAACTTAGGATGGAACATACCACTTTAGCTTCAAGAGCTTAAGATGAAATGAAACCATGAGGTCAAGTCAGGGCTGTGAAGTAATGAGGCAGCAGTGAATATGAGTAAGCAGAGAAATTCATTTGGTAGAGAGCATCAGAGAGAACACACATGGAGTAGTAGAGAGGTCATGAGAAAAGGAAAAAGTAGCCAGTAGCCAGGGATGCCCCCAACCTTGATGCCTTTCTGGTTCTACTCCATGGGGATCCTTACAATATATACTTGTGAGGGTGAAGTGAGATAATTTATGTAAATCACCCAGCAGAATGCCTGATGCGTAGTTAAATGATCAATACAAGTCAGTACTATTATTATGTTTATTATTATTGAAATTTCAATGTGATTTGTCTTTTATTTGGAAGATACAAAACATCCCCTCATTCCTATCTTACCAAGGTACATAAAGCTATGGTTATGAAAAACCATATTCTTTCTTTCGTCATTGAATTGGATTCCTTAATTGTTATAATTTATAATTCAAATTTCAGCTTATGATGATCTTAGTTTTCTTTCGGATCGATTGCTCACCCACTAATGAACTATCATGTCGAGCAATAGGGAGCTATTCCCATAATCTGTTTTCCTCCAATCCCCCTTCAGATGCTAATGAGAAGTACCATGGAGACATCAGCCATTAGTATACATGGGCTGGTATAAATCATGGACTATGGATCATTGAGCATCTTTGTTGTAAAACAAATGGCCTGTGGTCAGTTAATCATACAAAGAAACATCTCCAGGGCCTCCTGGCTTTATTCATAACCCTTAAATCCGTTTGCAGTTTTATAAACAGAACATCTGTTAAAAAATATGCAGAAATTACAGTCACAGTCATTAGCAGAGAGCTATATAGCTTTGGCAGATTTCTTTATAGCTTTTGATGTAATCTCCTCTATCTATGAGTCGTGCTTCATTCCCATTCTTGCTGAATCTCTTTTGTTCCCCTCTGTTCTTTTGGGTTTCAGCACTTTTAACCCAAGACTGAAAAATGGACATGTGTTGTCCCTGGCTAGGTTGGCACTGTGCCATTCTGCAGCATAGCAGAGCAGCTGCAGCCCAGCGATACTCCCTTGCAAAACCATACATTTTGGGTGTGCAGTATGCATAGCCTCCAGCAGCCAAAAGGTGAGAAACCCTAGTTGGTTGTACATCTTTTTTACTCACCTTGGACTCTTGCAGTACTGACATTTAACCAAAAGTAAATAGAGCTCCCCACCAACACCACCCCTAATCTCTCCTTCTCTCATTCATTCTCTCTCTCTCTCTGAGTTCAAATTTTTACTGTGTTCAGATTTAAATTAGCCTGGTGCAATTAACCTCTAAGACAAAGACCAGGAGAAATATGGGCATTGCCAGGTAACAAGATTTGATATAAAAACCTAAATTGGCCGCTTTCTTGTTTAGTGGAGAAGTCATTATTCCACCTAAGAACTGGGGTGGAGGTAAGCTTTCTTTACCATGGCTTTGTTCTGTCTGCCGTGGAATGGGAATCAGCAGACAATCCCTACAGAAATTGAAAGGTCACGTCGGAGTCTTCAATGTGTCCATCACCTATCCTTGTACATAAGGTTTTATAAAGTCTCAGACAAAGTCACTCTGGTTGAGCCTGAATAGATCTTTCTAAATGGGCCCATGAGGAGAAAGAAGTCACTGCAATGAAGTTACTAAGAGAGCAAACCCTGGGATGAGACAGACCTGGACCTGAATCCCAGATCTGCCAGTTGTTAGCTATATGCCCTAGAGAAAGTTAACTCTCAAAGCTGCAATGCCCCATCTATAATATTAATGCCTACCTTATGAGAGAGTTCAAAGAGAAAACTCAAGCAAAGCACCTACCCATGTGCCTGGCACATGGGTAAGTGCTAAGTAAATATTAGTTTCTACTGTTATTTTGTATTGTTTTTGTTCTTAGGACCAGCGCATGGTTAGATCATGTTAGGTGTTGATTTTAACATCAGTAGGACTTTCTTTTTTAAGTACTTAGATAATTTAAATTAAAGCGTTTATGTCTCCAAGAATATTTCCTGAGCACCTACTCTAGGCTCAGTACTCTGTGGAGTGTTGTATGGCGTGTGAAGATTTATCCTCCCGCACATCTCTGTCAATTAGAAGCCCATGGGTACGAATCACCATAGAATGTGTTACAGGAAAGATCCAAATCCAGGTCTGTGCAAGTTGTGGGTAAGAGAAATAAATGAGCACTGGGGGAGCCTTCATCAGGGGAGTGTAGGGGAAGCCAGGGTTAGTTGAGGCTTGACAAATCTCTCCAGTGATGTGTTGGGGAAAGGGAAGGTTAAACCTCATTGCAAGATGAAAAACAAAAGCAAAATGAGGCAACATAGAGGAAAAAGAGGGATAAAATAGGCAAGGAATGGGCCAGTTTGCCTTCTGGAGGAATCAAAAAGGATTGGAGGGTAAAAGCCAATTAGAGGATCAAAACCAGACACGCCAAGCCCCTGAAGAAACTGGGGGATAACAATGGAAAGGTGCTGAGAAGGAGACTGAAAATAAGACACGTGCCTGTCTCGGATGGAGTAGTTGCGGGAAGGGCGACTCTGAAAGATTAATGGCTCGTTTGTCCGTTTCCCAGCCTGCACCTGAGACAAGCTCCGGTTTTCTTCCATATTCATGGCATTCACTGGCACTTGTGGCTGCACAGCTCCCTGCCAACCTCTGAACTCCAGGAACTGAAGCGGGCGTCTTTAGGCAGCAGCTTTCTAAGCTTTCAAGAGGAAAATTGCAGTTGTGCGTTGGAGTCCTCAGTGCCAATTAAAGGGTCAGCCTTTGAAACAAACAAATACAGATAACAAAGAGGGGGATAATGCTTTAAAATTAGGTCCTCGGGAATCCCCCATTAATTTGGAGCTCACAAGACAGTTACTGCCTGTTCAATAAATGGCATTTGACGACAGTAGTGGCTGGTAGCAGGAGATGCCCAGCAGATAGATCTCTTTAAGGACGCGGTTGCAAATATATCTTATTATGTCATACTCAGCACGGAGGCAGCGTCTTTCAGCTTTACAGCTCTTATGAACGTTAATCCCTCTAGAGGCCGGAAAGATGGGTGTTATTGTCCTCCTGCTGAAAATAGAGAAAAGAAACAAAGCAAGGGAGCTGGTTTTAACAATCAGGATGGTGAGTTCAGTATACACAGACCCGCTGTATGATGCTCAGTACACACAAAACCATGGCATAATTAAATAAACTGTGTAAACACCCAGAGGTTGTTAGTGGGGTAGCTTGTGGAAATGAAAAAATTAGCAATAGTGGCATGGATTTTTTAAAAAGCAATTATTTGTTTTATGTGATGACTAGAATCCACAGATGGTGCATCCTCAAGTTCTTGAGTGTCTTGAAAGCCTTTAAAGCATGATTGTATTCACACTACAAATAATAGCCAATAGGATATACCTGAGAGCCCTTTATTCTATTGATTGCAACGGAACAGTGTCTGTTGCATGGATCACAGTGGATTGTCTCTGTGCTGTGAGAGCATAGCAGGGATGTTGAGAGCCAACAAAGAGTTAACTCCCAAAATTTTCAGAAGAGTTTAGTTGATTTCCTACTTCTATCTTGAAAGGTAGAGTTCCTATGGGATGGAGGCGTGGGCTGGTAGAGTCAGACTGATTCTTCCCGTTGCCAGTGCTTCTATACCAAGTCACTATCTCTATTACAAAAGATCAGAGTGGGCCTTAGGTAGATGCAGTAAGCACAAAGTGGTTGTACTCACCAGGAATCAATGGCCTACCTAAGTAAAAGCTTGTGCTTCCTGGTCAAGGCTTAGAAACTGCAAGACAAAGAATGCCTTTTGCCAATGGTAGCTACCAACAGCTTCCTAAATTTGGCCTGATTAGTTTCATTTTCTACCCTGCGCTTGTAGATAGTACTGCCTAAGTTGTACATTTGTTCATGCATTCAGCAAATCTTTATTAAGTATCGGTTACAGGGCAGGTCCTCTGCTCGGCATCTGTTGGAGAAATAGTATGTTCTTGTAGTTTATCATTACTTTGATTTCAGGGATCCTGTCATATTTGCCTCTGTTTCCCCCAAGGCACTTGGCACAGTGTATGCCATAGTGGGCACTCCATGAATGTAAATTGAAAGAAAAAGAGTGGTCTGCTATTTGCTGCTATCAGAGCAGTCAGATGCCAGGGAAGTGGCGTTCTATCTCCTAATAAACTAAACCTCTCCCTTCATAAAAGTTGCATTGCACATAGTGAGACTGGGTGAGTAACTTCAAGTTCTACTCACTCCATCCTTCATGATGATTCTGTCTTTTGTAAAGACTTGGCTGAGGGACAGTTACGTAGAGACTTGGAAGCATGGGGGCAGATCACTTGAGTGTACCCACTTCACCAGCACATGTGGACCCATCAAGAAGATGTCCTTTGTTTTTTTCATTTCTCAGTTTAGTAAGAAGATGATGCCACTGCATTTCTGAAATCTCCTTCAGATGTCAGATCATTGCAATGCCATTCTTAAATGGGTGTTATCATCCATTGGTATATCATCATTTGAGTCAGCAGCAAAAATCACTGAATGCATGGCTACAGTGGAAGAGGTGAAGCGGAGATGCTTATTAGGCAGTAACTGGGCAGCTGAGTGTCATAGTGAAATGCAAAGTGGCAAAAAGTAGGGATAACCCGTGTACATGTTTATACCCAGATGAACATGTATATAGATAAAAATGACAATCACCAACAATGGCAGAGCATTTATTGTGTGCCAGACACTATGCTAGTAATTTTATGTGTTATCCCATCTAATTTTCTTAACAGACCTTATGAGATGGATATTTTCACTAGGCCCATTTATAGATGAAGAGACTGATAATATGCTCATGACCATGCAACTAAGAGTCCATGATCTTAATCACTACACTATATTGCTATGTAAATGTTTAATACAACGTGCTTGAAAGAATAGATGTGGATGGACATTTGATTGGACGAGAATGAGAAATTATTCCTTCTCACTCTCATATTTTTCATTTGCACAAAAATGTGGAGGGTAGGGAGGGGCAGAAATCACTGTTTGTTGTCTTGGTTTTCCTGCTTTAGAAATTAGTCCAATTCCATTTGATAGCCCCCCACTGAAACCAATAAATTGGATGAGTCAGTGATTCTGATATTAAAATGAAAAATTCTGAAATTAAAATGAAACTTTTATTAATATGATGATCAGTCACATCACTAAAATAGAGACAACTTGTAAAGACTGTTTTCAAAACCCTAAGTAAAAACAGAAAGCAATAGGATGTGCAAACATTTGGCAATGGTGTTTTGTGTTGGAGGAAATCATTTGTGCAATTACCTT
The DNA here is from genome assembly GCF_057802395.1 of Ceratotherium simum simum. Classification (NCBI taxonomy): domain Eukaryota; kingdom Metazoa; phylum Chordata; class Mammalia; order Perissodactyla; family Rhinocerotidae; genus Ceratotherium; species Ceratotherium simum. The sequence goes on from NC_141903.1 coordinate 30,218,626, forward strand.
TAGATTCTAACCAAATTGGGAGCAAATATTAGCTATTTTCCTAGTGTTTTTCTAGGCTTACTCAACTGCTGATTTATTGGAGTTATATGCGTTTCTGAGAAGCTCTGTACTTGTCTATTTGATCAGAACTAGAAGGGAAGTTGACTTTCACACCAAAACACTTTATTTATAGCTCTACTTTGGCAGTTTTTCATAAAGGATAGTCACTTATTAGCTTAAGTTAAATGCTATTACACTTTCATTTCAACTGTCATTGGCTGAAGATATCCAACTAGGCTTGGGTCTCCCCTGACAAATGCAAGACAAATTTCTCACATATCTTATATTTCAATAAATATTTAGTAAAGATCCACCATTTGCTGTGCAAAGTTCAAGCACCATTTCATTTACTAATATGAATAAGTAAAGAATAAGATCAATTTCAGTTCAAGTAGGAAATCGATTACTGATTAACAAGACTAAAGACCTTTATGAAGAATATCAAACTATTTTTCCAAGCTTAGCTGTAGTTGTTAGCCATGTACAGATATCTTCTTTCTGTCCCAATCCCGTCTGTGAAGCTAAGATGAATTAAAATACAATTTTCTTGGTCTTTTTGGGTGGAGAGCTACCGGACAGAGATGAGCCGCAGTAGATTTCCTGTGATAGTGTTTCTCAAAAAGCTGCTCATGTCAAAGTGAAATTCCAAAGATCCAGTCAGTATCTCCTGAATCAACGTCTAGGTTGATCACCTAGGATCCTGCATCTTTTAACAGGATCCCCAAGTGAATCTGACTAAGTATGAGGACTGAGCAAACTCGTCTTCCTGTACTTGGATACAATGACTTCAGCTCTTACCTTTGTCTCAGTGGCATTGTATTTGCAGCCCAGTCTAGCTCTGGAGGCAGGAAACTGAATTCTTTTAGCTCAGTTGGCCGCTCTTAGGTGCTGCATACTCTCTTTCTTACTAATCCTAAACATGCATCAGTTGATTAAACAATCCCACCTGAGAACAGGTGGCAATATTGAGTAATAGTTAAGAGCACAGACTCTGGAGCTGGACTGCCTACTTACATGTTTATATACAGCTGAGCATGTGTGTTCTTGGCCAAGTTGCTATGTGATCTTAACATCTGTAAGCTTTGATCTCCTCAACTGTAAAATGATGATAGTAATAATAATTGACTTCATAAGGTTATTGTAGGGATTAAATGAGTGGATTAAATGAATTAGTCCTTGGATCCACTTTTCTTCTCGTCTATAATTACTCGCTTCGTTATTTCATCCAGTTTTGTGGCTTGAAACACTATCTGTACGCTGACAACTCTCAAATTCATATCTTTAGTCCAGTCTTCTCTCCTAAACTCCAGATTTACATATCCAATGGCTTCTTCAGAATCTCCACTCAGATGTTCAATAAAACATCTCAGACTTAATATTTTCATACTGAACTCCTGATTGTCTCCTGAACAAACTTTTTCTACCTGCAGCTGTCCCTTTCTCGGTTGATGCCAACTGCATCCTTCTAGTTCCTCAGGCCAAAAACCTTGGAGTCATTCTTGACTCACACTGTGTGTGTAATGCATCAGGACATCCTATCGGCTCTATTTTAAAAATCTATCCAGAATCCAATCTCTTTTCATCATTTCCATTGCTACCCTACTGATCCAAGCCACTATCGAACATGTGTTGCTGCAACCTCCTGGAAGTCTCCTGCTTCCACCCTTGTCTCTGACCCCAAATCTGTTCTCCGTACGGCAGCAAGACTGATTCCTGTAAGAATTTAGGTCAGATCATGTCACTCCTCTGTTCAAAATCTTCCATGACTCTCCATCTCACTCAGAGTAAAAGGTTCCTTATGATGGCCTGTAAGGCTGTATACCATGCACCCTTTAATTTCCTCTCTGATCTCACTCCTGCTTCTTTCTCCCTGCTCAGTAGCCTTCTTGCTGCTGCTGGAACTCACCAGTCCTCAGGGCCTTCGCACTTGCTGTTTCTTCTGCCTGGACTGCTCTTCTCCCAGATACCTGCATAGCCAATTTCCTTACTTCCTTCAAGTCTTTATTCAAGTGTTGTCTTTTCAATGAAGCCTATATGACTACCTATTTCAAATTGAAATCTCCTTCTACCTTTGGCCCTTCTGATCTGCCTGAACCTATTCTATTGTTTTCTCATTGTCATCTTCTAACATACTATATATTTTACTTATTTATCATTGTTATTGTTTATTATATATCTCCCTCCACTAGAATGTACACTCTGAAAGAATATTTGTTTGTTTTATTTATTACCAGACCCCCAATGTCCTAGAACAGTACCTGGCATATAAAAAATGTTCAAATATTTATTGAATAGATTAGTGCATGAATAATTTGGAGTTGGCTTAGAACACAGTTTATGATTTCCCATAAGTTTCTGTCTTGGCTCTTCAACTATTTAACGTTTTTTGTCACTGTACTGATCGGGAATATTTTGGTTGAAGGGCTGAAATATGCAACTGAAAATTTACTTAAAAATTTGGCACATATAACTTAAAAGTTCAAAAGAATGTTGGCTTCAGGTAAGGCTTGACCCAGAACTCGGCTATGTCTCCCTGGGTGAATAGTCTCTCTGCTCTGCTTTTTATATGGACCCAGTGGCTATTCCAAGCTTTCTGTTTGTGGTGGAAAATTGGCTTCCATAGTGTAGGGCTTCATATCTCCTTAAATCTTTAGGAAATGACTCCTAACATCTCATTAGGTCCATTTAGATTCTGTGCCCATCTCCTAAATCTATTCCCTGTACTCAGTGAGATGGAATACCTGATGGACTTGAGCCAGTTAAGGTCTAACTCTGACGTTGAGGGAGGAATCAGCACTATCCAAATTATACTTAGGTTGAGAAAGGGGACCATTGACAGAAGAGGGGAAGAATGGTTGTTGGGGAGACAGCCAATATTCTGGTATAACAGTAGTGAATACATGCTTATTAAGTTAAATATAATAGCGTAAGGTTTAGGGATTCAAGCCAAAATAACATATGGAAGAACTGATGGATTTCTTCATTCATTTGAAAAGTAGAATAGCATCTGCAAAAGCACAAAGGTATGAAAATGTTTGACATGTTTGTAGAGCTGCGGGGAGTTGGTGTGAAGGAAGCAAAAGTAATATGTTGGAATCTTCTCAATGTAGCAGCAAAAGTCTGGACCTCTCATTGGTCCAAGTTGGATTTTTTTTTTATGCCTGAACCAATCACTATGGCCAGGAGGATGGAGTATGCCAATTAGCTCAGGCCTTAAAGATAAATACACACACATACACACATAGATTAGACTGAGAGAAAGGAAAATTAGGATTCTCTTAACATAAGAATTGATGCTGAGGAGATACCAGAAGCAGAAAAAGATTTGTAAATTATCTCAGAGTAGACCAATAGACCAAGATATATCAATATGATATTGACATAGTTTTAAAGTTATATGACATTGAACGTGCTGATAAGATGAGATATGGTGTGAAAAGTGTAAAATTCCCTGCCACTTCTTTTCAGAAACACCCATACGATTCCACTCATCAATTTTTAAATTATATATGTGTCCCCCAAAGGGCATGAGCAAAGAAACAAGTCCAGAAAGACAGGTGACCAGGAGTAGTTGAGTCCTCCCATTGCAGGTAGCCTATTTTTGCCTTTTCTTCTTTTCCTCTTCCTTTGGGGTTTAAAGGATAGATTTTAGAGTGGAGAAAAAGAAAGCCTAAAAGTTAACTAACTTAAAGCGTTGGTTGTGACTTTTGCCCTTCCTGCTCTGCTTATGGATCTGATCAAGGCATTCAGAATTCAAATTTGAAGGCCTGACCCTTCTCCTAGAGGTCATTTAATTCAGCCCCCCAAGCACCACTTCACTCCCTTCTCTTCAATGCCAAGTGGAATGAGATGTGGACAATCATAATATAATACTTTATTCTTGTTGGCATTGCCAGATTTTTGGAGAAGAAAATGTGGCTGCCTGATTGAGAGTGTTGACGGCAAGAGAAGCGGGGAGCATGAGGATTAACACTGGTGACTTTGTCCTTGGGAGGAATATTCAGGCAGGGCTGCCTTACAGCTCTCTGTGCAGGTGTGCTCGTGGGTGAAAGTAGACGTCAGGGTGTCTTTCTGTGCTTGTTCCAAGGCTCCATCGTGTATTCTTCTCCGTTTGCACGCTGATCTCTGTTGCCTTGCTGGCGTAATTAAGCACTCCCAATGCTACTGCCCCAGTTTCTAGTCCGTGGGTATGGAGAGCTGCCCTCACCCATGCCAGCCCCCAGCATGTTCCCTTGTTAAATTATGCATATGCTAATGAAGTGTGAAAATCAGCCAAATAACAACTCTTTCTAATCACTTAAGGTCCCAAGAGCAAAGGGGTTTTTTTCTGTTCTCTTAATTTTGGGGTGGTTGTTATGATTTGCAAGCCAATGGGAAGCACAATTCTCTGGGTGTTTCTCCTCTCCCAGTTCCCTTCCTCAGAAATGAGGGTAATTGGCATTCTCACTTCTACCTCAAGTGAGAAGAGTCTTCAGGAAAACCAGTGACCCACTGTGCCCTTTTCATTTGCATCTGGGGCTGGATAATCCCTACTTTTACATTCATACACAGAGCAGTCCCGAAGGGCAATTAACGAGACTACATTATTTCCTGCCCCCTGGAGGGCCAGTGTTTGAGAACATCCCCCCAGAGATGGTGCATGCCAAGGCCCTTGTGTTGTGATTACATTTTAACTTTGCGTTTCAGTCGTCATCTCTGAGTCTTTGCTAGTCCACCCATTATATCCTTACAGACCTGTAAAGTTCTCTGTTTTTCTGATCTGGCCCCTGCCTGCCTCTGATCATCTTCTACACCCTCCTCCCCGTTGCTTGCCTTGTACCACCTTAGGCCATGTGCATGTAGCTCTTCCTTATTCTTGGAGAGCTTTATCCACAGATCTTCATATAACTGGCCTCTTCCCATTCTTCAGGTCCCAGCTCAACTATCACTCCTCAGAGAGGCCAACGCTGACTACCTAGTTAATGTTGAATCCTATCCATCATTATCATACGTCACCCCCTCTCTGTTCACTTCAAAGCCCCCATCACTGATACTATCCCATTCCTTAGATTTATTGCCTCTCTCTCCTTGAGAGCAGGGGACCTTAATGGTCTCCTTTGCCACCACATCACCAGGGCCCAGGACGTGCCTGGCACACAGTAAACGGGCAGTAAATGTCTTTGCATAAATCAATGGTGTTTTGTAAGAATCTTTGAACAGTTTCTTGTGTTGTAGTGTAACATTTTATTTCTCTGGCTGTTTTACACCAGATTGTTCCTCCAAGGAAGGGACTTTATTGTATTCATATTTGTTTTTCCATGTTGAGCACACATGCGGCTATACTTAATATGAACTGCATTGCTTGACTCCAAAATCATCGATGACAGTGCATATTTCCCTGAGAGTTTTATGGAGAGACTGGGAAGAGGGTTATGTCACACACCCCACGGTCTCTCTTCTCTCCCCCATGTCTTGCCCATTTACCCACCAAGTTTCAGATATTTTCTCCCTCCTCTTTACCCACACATCCACTCAGAAATCCTCTTTCCCTCTTCTTTGTCCTGAGAAAACCAGCTGTTGCCCTCAGATTCCACCTTACACAGCAAAACAGAAGTCTCACAGTGATCTGAACAGCGGCCACCTTTTGTTCTTCGGGCACGCTCCTTAGGGACCCGAGTTCATTCCAACATATTTGAATGAATAAATCACAGCATAGATGTTATCTTGGTCCCGACTGATCTGAGCCCTTCTTTCATTTTATTCATTTATTCAACAAATACTTATTAATGTTTGTGCCAGGTGCTGGGGATACAACAGTGAGCAAGATTGATTTCCTGATGCTAAGGTCCCTGGGAGGAACTCAGGAGGATGAATGAATACAGAGGCTTATGTGAGTCTAAACCCAGAGCAGAGAGGTTTGCTTCTGTTGTTGCAGGGGACCTAATTGTCAACCAAAGGACTGTATTTAAAGAAAACCCCTCACCACAGATTTTAAAGTGCTTTTCCAAATTACCTAATGATAAGATTGTAGGTTTCTCTGCCCAAACTCAACCTCCCCACATTGGAGAATAATTACTCTTATTTTGTTTTTTAACCACGGTGTGCTAAAGAGAATAATGTGATTGGTGAGTGTGGAATTTACCATCACCTCTAAAATTTGAACAGAAAAAGTTGAAGCTGAACTATATTTCTTAGAGCTTCAGAGGAATTTTTTTCTTTCTCCTCCAAGACACAAAATATAGCTAGGCTCTGGAAGCCAGTATGTAGCTGAACCACATGAGAAAGCCATAGGCAATTCCAGAGATGCTGACACAACAGCCTAGGGAGAGAGAGGGACAGATTCCCATCACCAGCTGGAAAAGCAGGCTTCTACCAAGCCTGCCCAATTTTAACAGGGACTCCTAGAGCAGAGATGGGAAAAAGAGTTTGTTACTCTGCTCTTTAGCACAGTAGCTAGAGAGAAAAAGAGATTTAATGGTTGGGTCAGAGATGTTTTGTGTTATTGAAGCAGGATGTTATTATCACACCTGTCAAGATTTGAGCTTAAAGAAAGAAAAATATAGCGGTTGGAAACTGGTGTCCCATAGCTGAACTCTGCCTACAGCTTGCTTTTATTTGGCCAGTATAGGGTTGGCCCAATGTTTAAATATTTTTAATGAGTTGCCAGCATTTAGAAATCGGATGATTTTTAAAATATCCATATTGCCATCTTCCCTTGAAAACTCTGATCCTCTGGCCACAGTGAGCACATAGATCCTTTGTGGCCACAGCTAGCTGGAGTGGGGCAGCAGTCACCGTCCTAAAGATGATGTCTGAGAGAGAACTCTAGGCTGCCACAGTTCCCTCCCAGCCTGCTCCACTCGTGGAAATCACTTGCCTGCCATCTGAGTTTACAATCCTAATACTGGCCATGGAAAGGAAAATAACAGTGGTTATAAGCACAGTTTTTATTTGTTTGATTCTTGACAGACCTAAAATTCAAATCCTAGATCTGCTACTAAAGATCCAGGTAGTCTTGGGCAAATCCTTAACTTCCCAATGCTTTAGTTTCTTCATGTGTAAAATGGGAATTTGTTATAGTAACTACTACAGAGAGTTGGGAGGAGTAAACAAGATAAACCCTATAAAGCATTATGCATTAGACTGGGATTATAATAAGGATAAAGTAAATAACAAGCATTATTGTTGTTAGCTTGGTCATAAAGAAAAGTTTCCTGAGATGGTTGAATTAAAAAAAATTTTAGAGGTCTTATCGTTTTATTGCTTTTAGGAGCCTTTTCTCTTTCTCTGAAGACTGATCTATAATAAGAAGGAAGTTGCTAGGTTACATCATACTCAAATGTGTCATTTTTTTCTCTGCCAGCTTAGGGGGGTTGTGGGGAGAGGCAGGGAGAATCAAACCAAATCATCCCTCTCCGAGTGATAACGAGAAGCATTAACATGGGCAAAGGAATAAAACAGTTTGTAAAAAAAAAAACAGTGGAGTTATAAACTAAGAGCTCGCGGAAAGCAGAGGGCAATATAAAGATCTTCAATTGCGTATAAGTAACCTGGCCCCCGAGAGCAGCACTTTGGCGTGGTTACCATTAGCTCCCCAGGTGGGTGGAGAGCTGTGGTAACCAGGAGTTTCAGGAAATGGCAGCGTCTTCCTTATCAGGATGTGGGATAAATAGGAAGGTGCTAACTTCATAATTGTACCTGGCTGACTATCTCGGGGAGCACTTAACTTGACAACCTAGGTGAACCACGATAATGCACTTCAAGTAGTACCTACCGAAGCATGTGCCACAGAAAAGTAGGGAGAAGAATAATGGGGGTGGGGCTGTTCTAGAATCATCCTAAAGCTCAGAAATGGCCCTATTGAGGGGGTTCTTCTATCCTATGTATAGGATAAAGTATCCTATGCATTCTTGGGTGATTTTTGTTTTCTGTTTGCTTCTCTCTTTGCGATCATAGATTTCACAAGTTATCTTCCATCCCCTTTCATTCATTTCTGAATTTGTTTCTAATTTATGTGTGTCCAATCCTAAAATTTCCTGATTCTGACTTGTCAGTATGTCTAAGACTGAACTCATCAGGAAACTGGCATTCTGTAAAGTTAAGGTAATGGAACCTTCTATTGTAATTAAAAAGTGAACAATGTATAATGTCTATTTGGCAGTCACCCTTCTGAAGACTTGAGATCTAAGAGAAAATAAATTGTGTTGATGTGTTTGTCAATCTGATCTAGCACTTTTAATAGTAAATTTAAGACCAACATATAGTTACATTGTGTACATTTAGAATTTCAATTCTGAATTGATGGTAATTCTGATTTGCCATTACAAGAAGTTATGATACTTAGTAAAGATGTAAACAGGATAAATAAGATTGTAGTGGAGCAAATGTCCAGTACTCCCAAGGAGTGTTGTCCTGAATCAACTTCCCACCAGTGTTACTAGTGCTAATATATTTCTTACTTAGTTAAAATAGGTCTAGAAGAATTTTCATTCACAGCAGTTTTTTGGGGGTATTATGGAAACATCCTTGACTTAAAACTAATGACTACATTTTTTATACAAGTACATCAAAATTCATACTATTAAGGGACTGAGACTGTATTCTTCTCACATTTTTAGTTTTCATTACTGAGATTCTATATGGAATTCCAGATAGACAGATAGATCAATCGATTGATTGATCTTCACTGAGAAAAACTTCTTTGTACATAATTCCATGATACAGACAAAACTGGAAGCTGGATGAAATTTGGGGGAAAAATTAGACTGAAATATTCCATTTTCTTATTTCCATTTAAAGAAGGAAAAAATAAATTTTTAACCAGCCTGTTTTTCTCCTCGACGTATGAGGTTTTGAGGTATTCTCATCAATCCTTCACCTTTGCAGAACGTCTTCTTCCATTGTGGGCCAAGTTCGGTAGGTCCAGGAATTGTCTGCTAAACACACACACAAACAGACACATGCAGGAGATGCACGCACACAGTGCTATCTTTTTCTCCCTGATATTCTCCCGATGTGATAAGTTACTAATGTGGTTCACTAAGGCAGAAACACAGCTTCTTGCTCCTCCTGTCCCCCAACCAAATGATTCAAAATTTCCACAAGGCCCTGGGATGGAATTGATGTTTAGTGATTAGAGGCCTTGGTCCTGAGAGGCTTCATTTCGTGTTCCTGGACAATCATCACACAAGCTTTCAGGGACTTGCCTGTATGTTGTCTGCAATCCCGTCTCTGCTGACAGTTGCAAAGAAAGGCACCCACCTTCAAGAAGTTTCTTTTGTGTTAGAGGAGTGTTTCCTTAAACCATTTACAGCTTCTGACATTAATTACTTTTAAAATAGTATGATTTTTAACTAATTATAAAAATTATGTGGACTATGGAAAATAGGAAAAAATGCAGAAAAGCATAAATAGAAAAAATTTTAATTATTTATGCTATTTATTCAACAACTGAAGAGAAAACAATAGGTCAGAAACAGGAGCTCCTTCAAGCACCCAAAGACATGTTCTGTGAACATTTTTGTGGAATTTATCTCTTTATTCTGTGCATATATATTTTTAACAAAACCAGGGCTTATGCTGCAGTACACCTTCTACAGAACCTGTAACATTTCCAGCAGTAGGATCTGAAAATCTTCTTTTCAGTCTAGCTGATTATGCAGTGCAACCTCAGTCATAAATTAAACCTGGGGATGAGACTATGGCCATGTGCATCTGTAATAGAAATAGATCACAAATATGTCATTAAATATTCTTCTATCACATGACTTTCAGTAGCTGTATAATAATAGATGCACCTTAATTTATTTAAACTAATTTCTATTCTTAGACACTTGGTTGCTTCCAGTGTTTCGATATCTTAATAACCTTTACGATACTTACATAATTTTGCACATTTGGGGGAAATTTCCTAACAGCTGAATTTGAGGCAGAATATGTGACAGCAGTTTTAAGGAATTTTTTTCTATATTGATAAATTATCTTATGACACTGTTATATCCACATTTCTATCCACAATCCCCCTTTCCTGTCTCTCTTTATCTCTTTCTTTCTTCCTCCCTTCCTCTCTTTCTCTCTCTTTCTCCCTCCTCCCAAGCATTCATGCTTGCTTGCTTACACTAGCTCCCTTATTTTCTCTCTCTCTTACAGAGACACACACACATACACACACACACACCATCTCTCCCCAGTTAAGTCAGGTGTTTGACGTAGTGAAATAGCCAAGGGGAGTTCAGAAACCAAGGAGGTCGGCGTACATGAAGCATAGATTGGAAAACTATGAACCAACTCTATAAAGAAAAATAGGCAGGAAAGAAGACAACTATTGAGGTGTTAGGTTGGGAGGATCTCGTGCTTTTTGCTACAGTGTGATTTGTGCAATAAGTGAAAATCAAGAGAAAGCAAGAGCAAACAAAACTCCGCTAAGAATTGGAGGAGTAAGATAGCCACTGATAAGTCAGGCTGAAGTGTTAGTTACTGTGAGCCAGCTCTTTGGGCTTTGTAACTTTATAAGTTGGAGAGAGATCATGGGTATGCCACAGGGATAGCTGCTTTAGGGGAAACTTCTGGATCCTGAGTTTCCTAGATTAATACTGAAACTGAGATATTCTAAATGTAAAGGGGGTTCAGAATAGTATCTTTATTTTGGTTTGAAGCAACAGTGTTCAGACCCTCAATGTCTACAGGAGTTCTGGTTCTATTATGGCAGTGGATGGTAAAGAATCTGGGTTGATCCAAAATTTACTTCATTCACAGGATCTTCCTTCTTCCTTTATTTTAGCCTCACTTGGGTTTGATCTGGTTCAAATGAACTGTTTTAATAAAGTATCACATTAGGGCAACACTGAATCTATGAAACATTGTGGTAGATCAAAAGGAAAATTCACTTTTCCACTGGTAATGATTAAGCAATATATACTTTTTGCCTAAAATTTTCATCCTGTTTTCCAGTTCAGATCTCTATGTTCTGTTGTCAGGAAAAATGCCTTGTCTCAGTATTGTATGGAACCTGGCATGCAGATAAAATCTGAAATGCTTGCTTGAGCATCAGTTTTCCAAATACCCAGATGTTTGTGTTCATGCAACTAAATATCCAAGTGATCGAGTGACTGCACAAATTTGGATAGTTGGTGTCAGACAGGCAACTGTAATGCCCAAGTGTTCTTCTTTAAGTGTGTAACTCAGTAGACACACTTTCATGTCTGGTTATGATGAGTTGAGAATTAAGAGAGGTAGAATAATGTGGTGGGCAAGAGCAAAGTTTCCGTTTTAGACCTGTGTTGACAGGCTTACACTGCCATCACTAGCTGTGTGATTTGGGGGCAGGTTTACTTAGTGTGTCTGTTCTAGTTTCCTCACTTGTAACAATGGGATAATAGTACATATATCATGGTGGTGTTATGTGTGTGAGTGAGGTAATTATATGTGAGGAGGTTAGCACAGTCCAGAGCAAATAATAAGTGTTCTATCAATAGCATTAACTGCTCTTATCATCATCAATATCTGGAATGTGGACGAGAATTGGAAAGAAGGTAGCTCACTTTGGCACTAAAGACTATATCCTTAAAGCCATAGATGTTCCTATCCTTCCATGCAATTCAACCAACATATGTGATGCCCTAACCATTTCAAAGGAGATGAGATATACATGATTGAGTAAATGAATGAATCAATGAAATGGACACCAACAATGCACTACTTGTTCTAAATGGTATTTGAAGTAGACTCTGAAGAACAGGTAGAGAGAGAGGGGGATTTTTAATGGACCAGTAACTGGGAAAGAACATCTAACCAGAGAGACCAACAGCAAAAGGCATAGTAATTAATTCTCTTTTTCTTTCATACATTCCACGGACATTTGAAATCATATTCTGGCCAGGCACTAGAGCAAAGCCTGGGGTGTTTGGAAAATATGAGGGGTACAATCTAGTTTGGCTGTAGCATAGGAGGGGAAGAGGAATATGCCAAAGATAAGGATAGGACCTAAATGTCCTTTAAAGACAGTCAACCTTTAAAGTCTGAACCACTGCTTGCTGCAGCATCCCTTGTATCCCTGGTACCATAGGGTCTGGCAGTAGGCAGTCAGCAAACATTGGTTCTCAATTTTAGGAAGCTAGAGACTATCATTTTTAATTGACTTTATTGTTATTTTTCTGACTATATAAATATTGTTCATGTTTTCAATAATTCAAAATATAAATTATCCTACAATCAATTCATCACTTCATTCATTCAACAGATATTAAACATGTACTATTTCCCAGATTTTGTGCTAGGCACTGATCCCAAAGACAGCTAAGACTTTTGTTTGTTTTCTCCACAGCTCTGCAAATTGTTCAGCACATAATAGGTCCAAAGTAAATTGTAGTTCTATATTCAAGGAACAAGTGTTTTTACTGTAGGAGAGAAAATCTCCCATTACATCATTCTTTGCAATTTTGTGTTTCTAAAAACAATTAGTTTGAGCCACTCTATGGAATACAAAAAAGCTACCTAATTTAGCATCCAGACTTTCCAGTGCTAACAGAAACTAAACTGTATCCCCTATAATTCAGAAACAGACTTCACCTTCATCCTTAGCTTTGTCCATGATGCATATTATTAACCCAGGAAATTAATACTATCTATTCCAGGCATTGGACTGAACAGAGGGAGGGAGGTACACACTTGCCTTATGCAGAGCCAGTGATGTTTCCAGCAGTAGCATCTGAAAATCTTCATTTCCGTCTAGCTAATTATGTGGTGCAACCTGAGCCATACATTGAACCTGGGGATGAGACTACGACCAAGCGTGTATCAGTAATGTTTATGAGCTGTAAGGCCACTGCAGAAAACAGCAAGGAACGTAGTTGTAATAGACTGTTGGCCTCTAAGGAAATTGTTAATTAAATTCTATCTTCTCCCCTGCATGCTTCAGTGCCACCACTGTGGGTCTTTAGGCCTGAGGAAACTACACCCCGGTAATAGCTGGCCTTATCGTCAGGCTGGCAGTCATTTAAGACGCTCCTTTGTCTGACACCAATCACGGACTGCAGTGTGGGATGCCAAGGTTTCTGCAAATGCCAATCTCATGCCTCACTGTACATCAGGCCCAGGGTTCAGAGCTCACGATAGGAAATCCAAGAGTCAACAGCGAGCAGAGTAATCCATTTTCTGGAAACGAGATGTGGGCACAGTCCCGTTTCCAGCACCCAGTCCCTTCATTTTCCAATGTTATCTCCAAAAGCACTAAAATCACTCAAAGACCAAAGGAAAAGAGGTTCAAGTGTCACTGTGTTGACACCATCTAGGTGGAGTGCTATTTTTGAGTCTTCTGGCTTAAGGTGCAAACTTGACTAGGAAAATCAGAGCTGAAATGTCATTTCCAGCTACTTTCTTTGAGAGATCTCCCAGATGGATTGGCTCAGCCCACAAATCAAATGGCATTTTTGTTGTTGTTCGTAACTGCTTGCTGTGTCAGCCAGCTGTGTTCATCCTGCTCCACACTGGATCCCCCACATCAAGTGTTTTCTGATCAGCTGGCAGCCATTCTGAGGGCGCACAAAGCAGATTGGAGTCCAGCTTTGTTTTTCCATAGATGGGTGGCCCTGCCCCACTAATGGGGATTTAAGCATCTTCATTTCAGGCAAGCCAGCAGATAGAGAATATAAGGCACAGATGTGTTTGATTAGGTTCTGAATTTTCCAAATCGTTGTTTAAACATGTCTTATGTGGCCCAGCTCTGTATTTTGATGACTGGGCCATTTGCCCTGCTTTGTAAGTTTGAGCCACTGACCCATCTCCTCTCTTCACAGTCCTCTTTGTCATAGAAAACTCAGGATAGAGAAAGTCTAGGAGGAGTGGAAATTTAACTTGAGAGATCTTGACTGAATGCCTGAAAGAGATGGTGCTGTGTGCCATCCGCAAGACCAAGAATGAATAAGACACAGTCCCTAGGAGGAAGGAAATCAAGAAGTGACAACACTGACAATAACCGTGACAGTTTTTACTCCAATTTGCCTCCGAGTAGGCTGCATATTTGAGGTTGGCGTCATGTGTAGAAATTACATTCGCCTCTTTATTATGGCCTTCCTAATCATGTCATATCCCCGGATGTTCTCCTTGGGAACACTCTAATGGAGACAATTAGGGTTAGGAGAACTTTATTTTCTACATTACAATTTCATAGAGGAATCTGTCCCATTCTGGAATTTAAAAACTATTTTAGGGTGATCTGATTTATAGAAGCTGATAAACTCTATGGACATTTCAGGCAGGAGATTGATAGCAAAAAATATTTTCAGTGGGGACATCACCAGACCAGGATAGTCAATTGTCATCAAGAACGCTGGAACCCGAAGGTTTGCCACTGCCTAAGTAAGAAAAGAAATGATTTAGCCTTCATGTTCTGATTGTGTACAACTCCCACAGAAGCTTAGACTCTTGAAAGTGGAACATTCCTCATCTTGTCCAACATTCTGCCATTTGTATAGATTTATTCTAGGATCTCCCTGCTGAATGATCATCCAGTTTTCCAGGAATAACCTCAGTGCTGGAAAGTTCAGTCCTTCATAGCAGTGCATTCATTTTTTTTAACATTTATATGTTTTTATTAATAAATTAGGTAGAAAGGATAAATGCAATTTAATCAATTAAATTTTACCTGTTCCAGCTATATTAGCCAAAAATATATCTCAATTCCAACATGTGAGGGGCACTTTTTCTTTTCTAAATTATGCATAGAAAAATCTTGAATAGTTTTATACATGTAATAGCATGGTGCTATTACTAATTTCAACAGTGATACTTGTAGATTTTTTTTATTTACCTTTTTTGTTGTGATAAAATATGTATAACATAAAATTTGCCATTTTAACCATTTTTAAATGTAAGGAATAAACTTAACTCAGGAGGTGAAAGACTAGTACACTGAAAACTACAAAACATTGAATAAAGAAATTGAACTGTGGCGTTAATTACGTTCACAGTGTTGTGCAATTATCACCACTATTTCTAAAAATTTTCATCACCCCAAACAGAAAGTCTATACCCGTTAAGTAATAATTTCTCATTTCTCCATCCCCCTAGTCCCTGGTAACCTCTAATCTATTTTCTCTTTCTATTAATTTGCCTACTCTGAATATTTCATATATGTAGAATTGTATAATAATTGTTTTTTGTGTGTCTGACTTCATTCACTTAGCATAATGTTTGTAGCACGTATCAGAACTTCATTTCTTTTTATGGCTGAATAATATTCCATTGCATGTGTATACTACATTTTGTTTTTCCGCTCATCTGTTGATGAACACTTGGGTGGTTTCCACCTTTTGGCTGTTGTGAATAATGCTGCATGAACATTAGTGTATGTTCAAAGTATCTGTTTGAGTCCCTGCTTTCAACTTTTTGGGGTATATACACCTAGTAGTGGAATTGCTGTGTCAGAGGCCTATGTGGATATCCAGTTTTCCAAACACTATTTGTTGAAGAGACCATCTTTTCCCCATTGTGTATTCTTAGCTCCCTTATGTATGTGTAGGTTTAATTCTGGGCTCTCTATTCTGTTCCATTGGGCTATGTGTCTGTCTTTACGCCAGAATCACACTGTTTAATTACTATAGTTTTGTAATATATTTTGAAATCAGGAAGTGTGACGCCTCAAACTTTGTTCTTTCTTAGGATAGCTTTGGCTATTCTGAGTCGTTTGTGGTTCCATATGAATTTTGGAATTGTTTTTTCTATTTTTGTAAAAACTGCCACTGGGATTTTGATGGGGATAGCGTTAAATCTGCAGATCTCTTTGGTAGTATAGACATTTTAACAACATTGTTTTCCAACCCGTGAATGCGAGATGTCTTTCCATTTGTTTTTGTCTTCAATTTCTTTATTCAATGTTTTGTAGTTTTCAGTGTACTAGTCTTTCACCTCCTGAGTTAAGTTTATTCCTAAGTATTTTATTCTTTCTTATGATATTGTAAAAAGGATTGTTTTCTTAATGTCCCTTTTGTGTTGTTCCTTGCTAGTGTATAGAAATACAACTGATTTTTGTGTGTTGATTTTAGTATCTTGCAACTTTGCTTAATTCATTTATTAGCTGTAACAGGTTTTATTATGGATTCTTTGGGTTTCTTAGATATCAGATCATGTCATCTGTGGATAGAGATAGTTTTGCTTCTTCCTTTCTGATTTGGATGCCTTTTATTTCTTTTTCTTGCCTAAGTGCTCTAATTAGGACTTCTAGCATTATGTTGACTAGAAGAGGCGAGTGGACATCTTTATCTTGTTCCTCATCTTAGAAGAAAAGCTTTCCAACTTTCACCGGTGTGTGTGATGTTAGCTGTGAGCTTTTCATAAAACTTGAATAGTCCATATGAATTTTAGAATCAGTTTTTAAATTTCTACAAAAAATGCCATTGGAATTTTGATAGCAGTTACATTGAATTTGTATGTCACTTTAGGTGTGCAGACCACATTTGAGCAGTGTTGTCAAAACAATAGTTTTCATATCCATGAACACTGAATGTCTTTCCATTTATTTTGGTCTTTAATTTCTTTCAGCAATGTTTTGTAGTTTTCAGTGTACACATCTGAAATTCAGATTTTCTGTTTCTTCTTAAGTCAGTTTTGGTAATTCGTGTTTCTAGGAATTAGTCTAGTTCGTCTCAGTTATCCAATTTGTTGGTGTACAGTCTTTCATGGCATTCTCTTATAATCCTTTCTATTCCTATAAGGTCTGTAGTAATGTTAGTGCATTCATTTTTATATCTGCCATCATTAAGTGGTTTTTCCTTGATTTTTCACTAAAATCTGGATCCAAGAAGCTTTCCAATATTTGGTCCTGGATCTCAGACTGTATCTTTTAATTCAGTTTAAGATAAAAGTGTATTGCTCCTAGTGATGATAATAACAGCAACAATAGCTACCACTTAGTAAATGCTTTTCATGTGCCAGTCACCGTATGTGAAACCTTCTACAAATATCATTTCACGTAACTGTTATAACAACCCCATGGGATATGTATGACCATTGTATTCTATCAGTTTTCAGGAAAAGTGAAACACAAAGTCACTCATCAAGTTAGAGTATCCAACGATCCCAGAGAATCAAAAAAAGAGATTTTATCTTGCTCAGGGTTAGTCCAATGTTTATAAGTTCATAGAATTCATCAAGCCTATGAAGTGTACATTTTCTCTCATGTTTTGCCTATAAGAACTAAGATATTTTATTTCCTTTTGTGGCTGACAGTACCAATTACCACAGGTTACTACAGGATTATCTTGGGGTGAGGAAAAGGAGAATGTGGAAGGGTGAGATGTTTGAGGGGAAAGATGGTCTATGTAGCTAGGCTGTCACTGGGTGATACATTATCTAGATGATTCACATTAAGAAAAATCTCACAGCAATTAAAATTGGCCTCTATCATTAAGATATTTCAAGCAAAGCTGGATTGGTGGGGAGATAATTTTCCCTAAAATAGCTGTTTAGTTGCTTTATTTTATATATACAGAACAAAACTTAGAGGAGACTACCCAAATGTAGAAGCAAGCTGGAGGGAAGGTAAAAGAAAGAAGGAATGAACTTTGATGACCTTTGGGTTCTGTCTGTCATTCAGTCCACTCTGTATTCTTTCAGACAACATTTATTTTTGTAGGTAGGCCTTAATACGTGATTATGGTGGATGTACTAATGCAAGGGAAAATGTGCTCGTTTCCCCTAGTCAACCAAACACTAAAGTAGAAGTGTGAGACCATTTCCACTGCTTTAATTCAAATCCAGATCATGTGAACCGCCGTCTGAAAGAAAAGCATGAAGGCTGGCTCTGCTTTGTGCAGGCCTTTTGAAAAGATAAACTGAGAAGTTAAAGAAGAAAAGACACCACCTCCCCAGAGTTATATCAGACATATTAATCATGGAATGTCCAAAAGGAGTTCCTGGAACACAAACGGTAGTGCACATGATGGCCAGTTCCCATTATCCGTCGTGTTTTCCAATTCGCTCTCCGTCAGCTGGATAATACTGCTTAATCCCTTATGCTGATTTAGAATTCCATCAGAAGGAAGTAATGTGTTTCTCTTCTGGAGGTTTACTATGGTAAATGCATTACTGGATTAACTTTATCTTCACTATTACAGAAGTCCTTTAGGTGCTAACACAATTTTAAAATAAAATAAAACAAAACTCTTCTATTTGAAAATGCGTTTTCTGCATCAGAACTCACATGATATTGAGTGCTCTTTGACATCTGAAAAGCTGAAATCTTGTCCTTTACAAAAAGAGGAGCCTTAACAATAAAAGAACTGGACAATCGAAACCCTGAAATGATCTGGGATCAGTCTATGAGGTTTTCATCTTTATTCTTTTATGAATGTATATTAATTTTCTGATAAGGAGCAAGGTAGGTTGTTCTTAAACTTTGGTTGCCACAGAAGCCTTTGATCAAAAGAAATCTCACTTGTGGGTATAAATAAATAAAGCAGATGAAGGCACTCCTTGAAGAAGAAGGAGGAATGCCTTACTCTTTCTTGACTAGTGACCCTTGAGGGGTTGGTTCCAAGGCTAGGCCTTAGCAGAACAGTTTTTTGGAATGTGTTCCACTAAAAAGAATTCAAATGCACAAATGCCTTCCCATAAAAAGAAGTCAAACAACACAGAAGAATGTGGACCAGAAAGTTAATATCCACCTTTTACCTCCACTCCCATCTCCAGAGGTCACTGCCATGAATTTGGTGGGTATCATTATGGATCTTTTTTCTGTATTTAGAAATAACTATATGTATATTACTAGTTAATATATAGTTTTAGGATTTTTAAGTATACATTGTATGTGCATTTAAGTTTCAAAAGGGCAAAGGTTTTTGTCTGTTGTTCACTAGTTTATCCCCAGTGTCTAGAACAGTGCCTGACATATAAGCTGTCAATAAACGTTTGCTGAATTAGGGAATGAATTATCCTGCAACTTGCTTTTTGTGTTCAGCAATACATCCTGGGAGATCTTTCCATGTCAATAGATACAGAGCCATCTTATCCTTTTTAAAGATTGCATTGTATTTTATAGTAAGGATGTTCCAAAATTTATTCAACTCCTTTCCTATGGATGTAATTCTAATTGTTTCCAGTTTTCTACTATGATAAGCAATGCTGGGATGAATATCCATATAAATGACTCTGTGTACATGTGCAAGTGCTTCTGAAGGATGGCCTCCGGGAAGTAGGATTTCTCACTCATAGGGTATATACATTCTGATTTCCTGTAGGTAGGTCCTTGAATTCCTTTCTCTTCTCCTGGCAAGTGGGAACAGAGATAAAATTTACCTTGGGAGTTTTTTATGGGCCAGGATATGGGGTATATCATCTCCACCCACATTCTATTGGCTAGAACTCAATCACATGGCCTCTCTTCTTTGCACGGGAAACTGGGAGATATTGATTAGCTGTGTGCCCAGGAAAAATGGAAAGATAGTTTGGTGAGCTTCTAGCATGTCTCCCGCAGTAAGGGCAGCTGGAAAATGTTGTTTCTACCTAATCATGTGCCTAGCTAAAACTTGGTTCCTGTTGAAGAAGGAAAAACTGATTTTGGTAGACAACTCATCATCTGCCACTGATCTATTGACATTTGAGTTTGTAACCTCTGATATAAATCATCTCCAGGGCAATCCCCTCCTCTATTTAAACCATATGGACCTTTCCAAAAGTTTATATTTAACTGAATTTTAGTTAAATCTGAGTATGCTTTAGGTCAACAAGTTCTTACGTAATTGACCTGAAAATGATTGACAGCATGAGATGGGTCTTAAGAAAAAAAAATTAGTAGCACCTGTTCACAAGGGATTTATTGTGTTTAGTGATCAGAAGCTGAGACCTTATCATCTGTCTCCAGGTTGTCAAGCTACTTATCATGGCCTTTGAAATTTCTGTATTGGTGCTGAGTGATGAAGGAGCATCAAAGAGGTATTTTACTGCTCATTCGGTAATCTTGCCCATTGACAATGGCCAGACCATGGAACTAGGCCTGCCTCTGGAATTCTGGCACTGGCAGCTTGAGGTCTAAGATATAAGGATATCTTTGAATGTCTTCCTCCTTCCTCTTCCATCTGATGTTATCTCATAATAATCCAGCCGGAGTGAAACCTTGGTATGGTTTCTATTTGTTTGTATTATCCTTTACACAACAGGAAAGCCTGTGGCTTTTCGAAACGCTGAGGAGAGAGCCCTGTGGAGCATGGATGGCCCATCGTGCATAAGTAAACTCTGATTTTGATCAATAAAGAATGCCGCTGTCCATATGGGGCTTTGTTTTCTTTTGAGAAGGTAAACAAACAGCTTGCTCTCTGTAGGCTAAATTTGGTGCAGAGCCGGGGATTGGTCCCCTCTACAACTGCTTCAGCCTCACTGAGCTACTGCGTGCCCCCCCAAACACACTCAGCACTTTCCTGACTCTTTCTTTCATTGGTGTCTCTTCCTGACACCAGCTCCCATGCGTTCTCAAGTCCCAGCTCAGATGACACCTCCTCTGTGTTGATCCTCTCCATGCCACAGAGCAAGTTTACTTGCTCCCTCTACTGTGACCTGTTGCCCTTGACATTTTTCTCTAACTATAATAGTGCATTGCAGAAAATTTGGAAATACAGAAAAGCAAAAGGAGATAATACCTATTATCACACCACCTAGTAACTTCTGTTAATATTTTTGTATACACTTTTCCAATATATTTAAGTATGTTTCTGTGTTCAATATAACTAACTTCTACATAAAAAAATATATATATACACATACTTATATATACTGTATTAAACTGTATTTTATAGTTTTTTACTTGACAGTGTATTGTGAACAATTTCACATGTCATTAAGAATTCTTCTAAATATAATAAGTATTTTAGTATTCTATCTTATATCTAGCATAATTTTTGAATTATTCTCCATACTTTCACATCTAAGTTGTTTCTGACTTTACTTTTGCTAGTATAAACGATGCTGTGATAAATATCCTTTTGATAAATCTGTACATCCCTGGTTATTTAATTAGAATTAACTTTTAGAACTGGAATAACTAGGTCAAAGACATACAAGTATAGTCATGCGCTGCATAACGTTTCAGACAACGACAGACCGCATATATGACAGTGGTCCCATAAGATTACTACCATATGGCCTAGGTGTGCAGTAGGCTAGACTATCTAGGTCCATGTTCGCACAATGAAATCACCTAATGATGCATTCTCAGAACGTATCCCTGTCATTAGCAGCATAAGACTACATTTCCAATGCTTTTGATGGGTTTTGCTGGGCTTTATTATGACACTTATCAGAATGAAATAATTGTGTTTACTTGCTTTTTCATCCCACTTATCTGTAAATTCTTTCACTACAAGGACTTGCTCATGTTTGTATTTATATTGTCTAAAACAATGCCTGGCCTATAATAGACGTCACTAAATAATGAATAAATGAAGGGAGAGAAAAATTGGTGGTGTGTTGTTCGTGACACTTACGTTTAACCTTAAGCTAGTACAGAGCTTATTTAAAGCAGTATTTCCCAAGGTGTTTTCCATGTTATTCATTCATTCAGGAAATATTAATTAACCTCAGCTGTGATCCTGGACTACAACAATCGATGCTGACTAAAGTCTTGTCCTTATAGTGCTTGTGAGTCTAGTGAGGGAGTTGGACAAAACAGGTAAAATAAACAAAGAAGAAATAATTACAGTTTGTGAAAAACATGCAGGAAATGAACAGAATACTGTCACAGAACAGTGCAATCTTTAGCATGTGTCAGAATTCCCTAGAGGGCCTGTTAATGCACAGATGGCTGAGTCCCCCAACCCCAGCAGGTCTGGGGCAGGGCCTGAGAACTTGCATTTCTGACAAGTTCCCTGGTGTTGCTGATGCTGTTGGCCCACAGACCACACTTGTGAACCACTGTGATAGAAAGGAACAGATTGAGAAGGGTGAGGAGGAGGGTTCTGCATAAGTGGTTACAAAGGCTTTGTCTAAAGAGAGGACAGCTAGACTGAGACCTGAGGAGGAGAAGCTAAAATATTTCAGAAAGAATATTTCAGGCTGAGGCAAGAACAGATGTCCAGAACAGGAAAGGCTTGGCTTTGAGAGCTGGGACGAGGCCAGTGAAGCTGGACAATACCGAGGATGAGAATGATAAAAGTTGAGGTCGGAGGGGTGGGCCGTGGGAAGGAGTTTGGATTTTATCTTAACGCAGTGGAAAGCCAACAAGGATTATGAGCAGAGAAGGAATGAGATGCAGTTCATATTGTAAGGAGATCAGTCTGTCTGCTGAGAGGAGAAAGGATAGAAAGTTAGCAGGAGTAGTGTAGAGACACCAGATTTGGAAGTCAGGACCGTGGACTTGGGTGAGAGTCGAGGTTGGCGTGAGCTAGGGAGCCACAGTGGAGATGGAGAACAGGAGGCGATGAAGCTATGTTTCACTCCCAAAAAATGTTTGGGAAGTATTGGCTACCACAAATTTAGAACCAATTTTTAACTGCTGGACTTTTCAGAGCCTTTAGAATGGAAATGTTCATTGTGAATCTCTAATAAGATATTTTTCCCCAGAGCACCTCAGGTAATTAATGTTTCAATGGGAATTGATAGTTGAAGCGTCCACTGCTTCAAAGGCTCTGGCCCTCTGTTGGCCTGGGCAGCAGAGTGGTCCATCCAGTGGGAAGAGTCACTCTGTGCCACGTAAGAATGAGGTGCAGAACAGGGCAGTCATCACTTTCCTAGCTAAAGTTAGAGGTGGTCTTAGGAGCATGATGCTAAGAGCACTTCTGAAATGGACTGCTAGCCGCAGGCAGAATGTGAATTAAATGACATGTGCTTATAGATTAGATGACTGAAGAGTCTGTGAGTTCTTTAGATTCCTTGAACAGGTAAAACTAGGGGTGCCCATGAGGGTTCAAATTTGGGGATATGAGACACTTCCATACTCGCTCAGATATGTCTGTTTTGTGGTTGCCTCTTCAACCTAAACATGGAGTGAAGTCTCAACATAGGCAAGGAGAAACACAAGAACGCTCCCTAACATATTTTGTGCTGGTACTGCTTCTGCTAAGCTTTTCTTGGGTCCGCAGGGCAGAGGGGAGGTGCAGTAGCTTCCACCCTTGTGGGATTAGTTCCACAATTTACTGTGTGTGTGAGACTTGAAGGATTTAACCTCTCTGAGGCTCAGTTTTGTCATTCAAAAATGGAAATAATAGAACTCACCTCATGAAATGCTTATGAGGATTAATGAAATCACTTAGGTAGAGAATTTAGCACAACATTAGCTGTAGTAAGGGTTGCTATTGTTATTAGAAGGAATTATGTGTTTTCCACCTCAATTTTGGTCAGATGTTGACTTGGCTCTTTTCAGCTTCCTGAAGCCCCAGGCCACTCTCCTCCTCCCTGCCTGCTCCTTGCTGAGGGATTAGTCACAGTTCTTCCTATTTGGGGTGGAATTTTGCAGGGAGTGATATCTCTGGAGAATGGTCGTTCCTCTAACCATATGTTAATTTAGAGAAATTTTCGCATACATTTTTTTCCATGCATCTTGTTTAAACCTAAAAATACTGGAATGAATTTTCTTTTTTGACGTGGAAGTTGATTGTATTTTGTCATCAGCAAAATACATCAAAGACTACTGAATATGTGATAGATCATCTTTTTGTGGGCGGATAGTGTTAACAAAGACATCTTTATGCATTTTTTTTATGGGTTTTTTTTTGTGTGTGTGAGGAAGATCAGCCCTGAGCTAACATGCTAATCCTCCTCTTTTGGCTGAGGAAGACCGGCTCTGAGCTAACATCTATTGCCAATCCTCCTCCTTTCCCCCCCCGCCCCCCAAAGCTTCAGTAGATAGTTGTGTGTCATAGTTGTACATCCTTCTAGTTGCTGTATGTGGGACACGGCCTCAGCATGGCCGGAGAAGCGGTGCGTCGGTGCGCGTCCGGGATCCGAGCCCAGGTCGCCAGTAGCGGAGCGCACGCACTTAGCCGCTAAGCCACGGAGCCGGCCCCATCCTTATGCATTTAAGCAAAGCACGCGTCTCAGAAGGTATAATGAGGCCTTTTCTGGAGACTCCATTGGCTCTTTCTTTTTTCCTCATTTCATTATCAGTGACTTAGTATTCATTTTCTTTAAAAAGAACATGGTTAGGTACGACCATTTTAAATTAATTCTTTAATCACCAGATTATGACAAATGGAGAGTCTAAAAAGATTTGTCCAAAACAGCCTATCTAAACACTTTCAAGGTGACCCTCTGCTGGACTTGAAAGTTACGACATGAGAAATAGTGGTTTAATTGAAGCCATTCTGTGTGTCAGTGTGACTTAATTAACGTCTTTCTGATGGCTGTTTGGGAGAACTAATGAGTTTCTTTTATCAAGTTTATTCCGAGCACTTCCTGTGGTGCAAAACCCGAATTAACTATCTTCTCTATAAATCTGTTGAGGAAACCAAGTTCTAAAAATAATGTATGCAGTGCTGGAAGAATCTGGAAGAAAGCATAGAGGCCAGCATACTGGGTATGAAGAAAGAATGTATGGTCTTGATGTTTTCAAGTTGGGCACAATTTACTGACTTTTTACAATTTAGAGTAGTATAGATGTCATCAATAATAAGTCAGATGCCAACATACAGGGCTTGTGGTCACGTCTCATAGTGTGAAGTTTATGCTGTTCCTCCATGTTCTGGGTGTTGCTCTTCAAATGCAGCCCTGACCTTAGGGCTCAGAGGAATACAAGGGAGTAAATTTACCTTCTTGCTCTTACGCTGGTAAACCTCCGTATGAAGCTTTTCTTCCAGATTGGTAGTAATCCTGAAAATTGTCCTAATACTATATGGGAACACACACGCATTGCCAGACATGGGTTTCCTGTGCTCACTCTAGCTAAGGACTGTGAAAAACATTCAGATATCACATGAAAACTGTATCTTCATTTAGAAATATGGACATGGGCAGGTGGAATATAGTTATTTATAATGGTATGTCTGAATTACCTATTTAAATTAATATTAAATTTTCTACAACATATAAAAACATCATCATCATCTCTTTGGAACTTAATAAAGGAGTTAAATTTGTTATAAAATAGTGTGTTATGACACACTTTTGACAAAATCTACCTACTTCTTCTGAAATCTCTATTTGCAACTGTGTGTTTTCTACCAAGAGTTTAATCATTGGCCTCATTAGTTGTTCATATATAGGAGAAGAATAAAATTCTTAATTGTGTTGCAATAAAATATGTGATTAAAGTAGCTTAATATTTTATTAATAACTATGAAGATCCACTAGGATGATTTAGATAGGGCAGAGTGCATATATATATATATGTTTGGTTGGTTTTTTTGTTTGTTTTGTTTTTGTCTCTTTCTTTAGAGGGATGGAGATGATCCATACAGACAGACATCTTTCGGCTGGCTCGGTTGATCACCTCTTGAGATTAGAGGGACTTTAGTTATCTTAACCTTAGCAGACACCAAAATGGCTGGAACCTGTGACCTTCGCATTGAGGTTACTTACGGCTGAGTGGAGATACATAATGGAGAGTAATGAACTCAATCTTGCAGACGTAGCAGAAGTGGACAAATATGTGATCAAGGAATAGGGACTCTGGGGAAACAGAGAGCATGAGAGCTGAGAGAGGCGTGCTTGAAACAGTTTGTCCATTAGGAAATGATTAAGTGTCCAGAAGTCACCCTTGGTTGTATTATCACCAATTTGGGCCACCCAGAAGAGGCTATAGACTTGTGTGTTTGCTTGGGTTGGAAAGGAATGAAGAAATAACACCCCGAATACTCATGGAATAGTAGCTTTTTCTATCCCACCCTGAAGCCGAAGTGCTGTGTCCAAATGCAAATCCATTCCTACTTAACAACCTTCAGCAGCTCACATCTTCTCAGGGTACATTCCCTCAAAATGGACCCTCAAGGCTTTTGCCACCTGACACCTGCCCACAGTACCCCCACACTCCATGTTATTTCAGGCCTGTTTGTCTTCAGTGCTGTTCTATTAACCTGGATTGCCCTCTCTATGTTTCCTTATAAGGCTGACTTTGTGCTTATCCTTTATACTCAAGTCAGCGTCCATCTTACCCTGTTGAGCTAGTCACCCCTCTCTGTGCATCCTGTCACCTTGTACATTCTCTCTTCTATGAAGTCTGTCTCAAGAATTATATTTAAATGATTTATGTTCTTGTGGGTTAGGGCCTTTGTCTTAATCACCTTTGTGTTCCCACCTCTTAACACAGTGTGCGGCACATGATTGGTGTTTAGTAAATATTCTTTGCAAAGAAATGTGGAAACTTACATTGTTGTAGCATTTATTTGTGTGGCTAGTAAATGATTTTCACTGCCTTTGGCCTTGCTCACCTCCTTATGAGCAGTGGAAAAGCTGTTCTAATAAGCTACCATTTACTGAGTATCTTGTGCTGGATGCTTTGCATGCATTAATGCTCACTAAATAGCCGAAACAATCTTACCACTCTTACTTATTATTCTTTACAAATACGAAAACTGGGGCTCAGAGAGGTTGAGAAACACACCCGAGGGTCCCCAGCTGGCACTTAAACAAGCTGCATTCTTTCCACTCCGCCACACTGGGAAGCTCTCCCTGTGTGTATTCCTGTTTGTAATACAGCACATTGCCACATTTGCTTTCTAGACTTCGAGCAGATCATGGAGCAAAAGCACTTTGGATGTTAGTGACAAGGGCGTGATTCCAGAGTTGAAGGCTGATGAAGTGTGCGTTCAGTTCAGGTTGTATTGATTTCGCCCTTCTCCACTTTGTTACGGCCAAATGCTCTGGGCAGAAATCTAGCAAAACAGGCTCACAG
Source organism: Ceratotherium simum simum (assembly GCF_057802395.1). Taxonomy (NCBI): domain Eukaryota; kingdom Metazoa; phylum Chordata; class Mammalia; order Perissodactyla; family Rhinocerotidae; genus Ceratotherium; species Ceratotherium simum. The sequence goes on from NC_141903.1 coordinate 30,245,453, forward strand.
AGCTGCTCCTAGGGCCAGGAGGGTCACAGGTCACTGCACTGATGTGTGGGAACATTAGCCAATGACAGAGGCTCAACTAGAGAACACTAAGTGACTATAGTCAGATGTTGGTGTATTCTACACATGTTACTTATTACCTGCCAGCCTGAGGCAGGGCAGACCTGAACTTGGTCTGGTTTGCCACTAGGACAATGATGCTGGTCACCCAGACCTTCTGTGGACGCAGAGCCCCTTGACCACAATAATCACATTGCATTGTAGTTCCTTGTCTACCTGTCTCTCTTCCGTCTTATGAGCTTCCTAAACACAAGGATTGGGTCTCTTGCATCAAGTCACAGCTATTAAGCATACACTATGCTTCACGTTCTGTGCCTGACTCTGGATGGATGGAGATGAATAGAATGGGTTAGACCAGAATTGTCCCAGAAGAGTTTGCAGACACCTAAGAAACAACTACTAAAGACTGTGAGGAGAACTCATAGATATTATATTCATCTCTGTAGCCCAAATTCTTAGCATGGCACCTGGAATAAGAGTCCTGAACATTTATTGAGTGCAAACTCTGTGCCTGCCACTGTGCTAAGTGCTTTATCTTCATTATCTTATTTAATCCTCATAACCACTTGCTGTGGAGCTATCAGTACTATCATCATACCCATTTAATAGATGGGGAAACTGAATCCTCCAGGATAATGTTTAACTAAGTGAATGCAGGAATAGTCGTACCATGGAGCCCACATTGTTCAGAAATGCTTATTGTCTCTTCTTAAGATCTCTCATATGAAAGATTATTCAATATCCTACAGTAAACTGTTTTGTGTTTTAGCCAACATCATTAACTTTTTTCATTTAACATTTTATCCATTCAAAGAATTCTTCCAGTCCCAAGAGCGTGTTGTATGAAATCATACCATTCCATTACGTTTAAGTGGCCATTTGGAGTCCGAGCTGTTTAAGAAGAGCCATCAGCCTAAGATGTCTTTACGTTGGAAAGTTCAGGTCCCAAGATAAATTGAAAATGTGGGGCTTGTTCCCACCTTTTTTCTCCCTCATCAAGCCAAGGAAATACTACTAACATTAATTCTCATTCATTGAACATTCATATACACCAGGCCTCGTGCTAGGGGCTTTACTTACGTTTTCTCATGACTGTAATTATTTTCTGTTTTATGGATGGGAAAACTGAAGTGCAAAGAGAGACTGGACATGGCCAAAATTTGAATCCAGGAAATTGGACTGCAGAGTCCAGACTCATAGTCACTACCCTCCATATTTTCATCAATATCCATGGCAGACTTCAACAGTAATTCTTCAAGTACATGTGTTAACGGTTGGGGGAGTGAAGTATAGAAAGCCCCCACCCCAAGGTATTTCCAATATATCCCTTACCCCCAAAATCACAGCAGAGCGTGCAGTCTATACAGATAGTTCCAAGTGCAGCTCAATCAAGTTCTGAGGTCTCTCCTGACCCCTCCAGCCCCTGGGTCTCTTCCCCCTTTAAACCCAGATCATATTTATTTTAAATACTTAGTTGACAGTCCGCCATGTACAGTCTTATTGCCTCTCATCTTCGGCTTGGGTATCTTGCCTTTCCTTTCCAGCTAGACTGTAATTTGCTGGAGGGTCGAGAGTTCATTTCATCCCATCTAGTAACTGCCTAACACATTGTGGGCACACGAACACTTAATAAATGCCACTTGTTTGCTTAAAGAGAGGCAGGATAGCTTAACGGATTCTGGAGGCAGATAGAGTCAGTTTTCCACTTACTACCTATGCAACCCAGTGAAAGTTACATAAATTCCATATACTTCAACTGTCAAATAGGGATTAAAACAATACCTTATAGGATTCTTGGGAATATTAAGAGGGTACATATAAAGTACTTGGTGTAGTTCCTGGCACATAATAAGCACTCAATAAATAGTAATTGTTAATGTTGCTGTTATTACAGAATAGATGAATTCATTGGGTGTTTGCTGCATGTTACATGCTGTGCTAAATGCTTTATATGTAATTATCTCATTTAATTCTTACATAATATAGAAAAGGGTTGTCAGCTTCAAGAAACATACCTTTCCTTTTACCCAAAAGTTATTTAAGAACGCTGGCTGCTCTCACTGTCTTCAGAGTCATGTTGCAGGCCAGCCAGGCACAAGTATGGTATTTAACACTTTATTGGTATGTCACAGTAATTGGTAAACTTATCACAATGATTAACTGCTAACAACAGCTAAAGCACTGGAGTTGACAAATGTTTTGCCTTTTATATAAATTAAAGTGGATTCAAGGTCATTATGATACCATCACTCCCTCTCAATTCTGTCCCTATGCCCTCTCTAAGTGAAAGAGAAAAGAATCAGGAGAAATGGGTTTGCCAGTTAGAGCATCCCACATGGACACTTCATTCGCGTGTGCTGCTGTATAAGACTAAGTAAGAGCCAGGGGTCCAGGCACCGTGTTAGCATTAAGTCCTTTAGGACCCTGAAGCACTTGTAAGACAAACAGAGTAGAAGCTGTTTTATTCAATGTGATTTGGACCAGTATGAACCATAGGTTCTTCAGTGTACCAGTCTGTATACTTTACAGAGAAATTAGAGCAGGTTGGGTTGAGAAAGCCTTGCGCTGTATATGTTTTTCATCAATTTAGTGCTAAATTATAAACTAAGGCTTTTCTGGCCATACTCTAAAGAGTGTGCTTTGATGACTGATAAAGGAATCCTGCAGAGCACAGAGGATTTTTAGGGCAATGAAACTACTCTGTATGATACTACAATGGTGGGTACATATCATTACTCATTTGTCCAGACCCATACAATCTATAACACTAAGATGTAAACTGTGGTCTTTGGGTGATAGTGATGTGTCGACCTAGGTTGATCAATTGTAACAAATGTACCACTCTGGTGGAGGATGTTGATAATGGAGAAGGATACACATGTGTGGGGGCAAGAAGTATGTGGGAAATCTCTGTACCTTTTGCTCAGTTTTTCTGTGAACCTAAAACTGCTCTAAAAAATAAAGTCTATTAAAAAAAAAAAAAAGACAGGAATCCTGTCCAGTTAAACAAACGTGTACTGAACATCTGCTACATGCCAGACTATGTGGGATAGATTCAGGGGACACCAAAGTAATTAATTTGTGCATGTCTTTGGTGAGAAAGATGAGTCCATATCCTTAGTGAACTGGAGTCTAGGAAGACAGATAAGCAAGAATATAAATTGCAAAAATTTCAATAAAAGTTTTATGAAGATACATACAGAGGATGTAGAAAGGAGGAGGATGCACCTAATTGGACCTGGAAGGTAGAGGTGGGGCTTCCTAGAGGAGGTGATGCCTGAGCAGGGTCTCATAGAATGAGCAGGAGTTTTCCAAGCCCACGGGGAGGTGGGTGAAGCTGGGGACAGTTCTTTGATAGAATAGAACAGACGTGATGCTGCTGCTTATTGGCAGACTCTAAATATGTTGCTAAGGTGCCTTTAAATTCAGTTATATTTTTCTGCAGTGGATAATTCCTTTTTCCTGGAGTGTAATGAGGTTGGCTTAATTAATGTTTGTAAAGCTTTCAGTCATCTTTGGGTAAAAGGTGAGGTAGAAGGGAAGTATATTACTTATTATCATAGCTTTACCAGCATCTGGGTACATAAGGAAAATTCCCTGAAAGGTCATTTCTAAGAAGCCGTATTATCTGGTGGCTCTTAAGCCTTATGTAACTTCCTGGAACAATGCAATAGCAAGGGAAAAGAAAATGACATCAACATGGAGATAATAATGAATTTAAATCATAAGCCTTATTGCCTTACTGCAGCTGCTGAGGATGAGACAAGCTGGAAGCTTCTAAACTTAACTCCGCCACTGCCTAGAAGCTTCTAATTAAAAGTTTTCAAATAAAATCAATAAGTTCTGACAGATAAAAGAGCAGATGGCTTAAGGAAGAGAGCTGAAAGACTACGTTAGGAAAGCATCGGGCTTTAATTCCTTTTGAAAAAACATTCCATGTTGGAGAAAGCAGAGCTCAGAGGTGGATAAATTTAGGAGGCTGGAGACGCAGGATCAGGCCCTATTCCTTCATAAATTTCGCTGTGAAATTTTAGTTTGTGGCACAACTAAACCTTTCAGAATCCATACCTGTGAAATGGGAATGATATTCTCTGTCTTCCAATAGGGGTGTTCATCCATTCCCTAGAGTAGTTTTTGTTCATTCTTCCTCCTTTCTTTCATTCAACACATGTGTATTGAGCATCTAAGAGATGCTGGTACTTTGCGGGGTGCTGGGGATTCAGGGTGAGCAAAAATCAGACAAGGTTTTTCTGCCCCTCATGTAGCCAACTTAGTGCAGAACTCTAATTAGTGGATTGGCTAATTAAATACAGCAAATGAACGGACCGGCCCACTGGCCTAGTAGTTAAGTTTGCACGCTCCACTTTGGCGGACCTATGCACCGCTTATCAAGCCATGCTGTGGCAGGCGTCCCACATATAAAATAGAGGGAAATGGACACAGCTGTTAGCTCAGGGCTAATCTTCCTCACCAAAAAAAAAAAAAAAAAGAAAGAAAAACAGCAAATAAAAGTATTTAATCATTTTTAAATGTTATGTAAACTGTTGATGTTATTTGATGATGATAATGATAGTGCTGTACTCGTGTTTTAATAATTTGGTAAAATAATTTGACATACATTATAGTTAACCCTCAAGATAAATCTTCAAGGTAGATGGTTGTAACTTAACCCAAAGGAAACTGAAATTCCAAGGATAAAGCTTCTTGCCTAGAATCACGAAGCTGGTTAATGGCAGAGCAGGACCGGAACCTAGCTCCTTCAAGGCTAGTTTGCATGTTCTTTTGCTGCTGCAGTTTGAACATTTTGGGCAGTCATTTGGAATTTCAGTCATCTGACCATTGTAAACCTCTAATCCAAAGAAAATGCTTAAATGAGCAGTTCCAGAGAATGCTGACATTACTGATGTTAATATTGACAGGTGGGGGTAGCCTACCAGGCAGAAACATTGCATAAGCGGAACTATGATGTGGGCACAAGTAACCGAGAAATAGAGTCGCAATGCTGAGCTCTTTGTTTGGACGGTCTATTCAGCTACTACTGGGAGTTCCGTGTCCTTCCTTGGTTGTTTTCATTTGGACATCATTCTGCCTATGTCTACTCAGCTTCAGTTCAGTGCGTGGAAGGCTTCCATCTTACCTCTATGCCTTGTGGGAAATGGAAGGTAGGATCTGTATGTTTCCTTGGCCTTCAGAAGCCAAGGCAAGGTTAGGGCAGAGGGTTCCGCTTGGGTGCAGATCAAGTCATGGTTATTTTAGAACTTCCTTGCAGTTTGGTTCTGCAGGGTAGTAAAGTACCATTGTAATTTGGGATACAAGAGAGCTCCAACATTCCCTCTCCGGTATCACACCTATATGCAGATTTCAGAGATCCATACGTTAAATTTGGGATATTCCAGGTAAGATTCATAAGGCCTCTCTGCAAGATGCACAATTAGTGAAGCCGTCTGTGTTTTCCAGACACCCCTGCGTGTCTAAAAGCAATGTTCTCCTCAAGGTCACCTCAAATGGTGCTGCCTTCTCTGGTTCTCCACCTCTTTGCCATGAACTCCAGAGGCACATTGTACTTCTCTTCTGGCAAGGGCTTCTTCTGTTATTATGTTCCTGCTCTAGTCACTCCGTTCCATAATCCTTGCCCCACACAACAGCCAGTACTATCTTTAAATACATGTACATGTGTGTGTAATAGATATTTATGTAGGATATATAGATTAAATTTTACTAAATGTCATAAATTTATATAATTTATATAAAATCATGTTACTTCTCCGCCTCGAACCCTCCTGCGGCTTCCCTTTACACACAGGACAAGACCATAACACTTGGCCCTGGCTGCACGCCCTGCCTGCCTCTCTCCCCATTGTCCGTTAGTTCCTCAAACCGGCCAAGCTCTTTCCTCCTTCATGGGCCTCGCTCATGTTCTTCCCTCCGCTGGGACTGTTCTGTCCCACGTGTTTTGAAAGGCTGGCATTTTGGATCCTAAAATAAAAAAATACCCTGCTCCTGCTCATTCTAGCCCTTCGTTCTCTAGCTCAGCTCCCCATTTTTTATCCTCCTCTCACTGCATTAGCTTTTATTTCATTTTGTTTTTCTCCTCCACCCAAAATGTAAGCCTCCTGAGGAAAGGGACATGTCTGATGTAGCCTCACAGCTTGGCACTGTGCCCAGCAGAGAGCTGCTCAGTAATCCGTTGAAAGAAGATGGATGTGTCTTGTTACCCATCCAACCTACAAAGCAGCTGCAGCTCATTGTATATAATAATAATAGTAATAACAGTTACTAAGTGTTGACTCTGCACCAGGCACTCTTCTAAGCACCCTGCTGAGTTCATCCCTTTAATTCTCATAAAAACCCTATGAGATTTGTATGATTATCAGCCCCATTGTCCAGATGAGAAAACTGGTAAGGTAAATTATTTTAATTATTTAACAGATCAATAATTTGCTCTAGACTGTGCAGCTAGAAAATGGCAGAGTCAGGATTCAACTCCAGACGTCCAGGCTCTTGAGGCCTGCAGTTACCTGCTAACCTTCCTGTCTTTCTGTAACAAAGAGTCACATAAACATTTGAGTTCATCAAAAGAAACTTGGAACAGGCTGCAGGGTGGGGAAATTAATCAATCTCACGCCTGCTACAGTGTACTCTTTCCCAGCCTGGGGAGGCCAGAGCACCGCAACATTATTTCTTTACTGTGTCCATCGGAAAGGAAAACCAGAGTAATCTCTGCAGATGCTGGGATTGAAAGAATCATTGTCCCGTCATCAGAAAGCATAATTAAGACCTCTCTGCCCATTAAATGAGGCAATGAATGCTAACGCACTTTGTAGAATGTAAAACGCTCTATAAACGTTAGTTATTCTTATTCCCGAGCTCCATGGGACAGTGGCTTATGTTACAGAACTGCTGGTTCAGAGTGTTTCAGAAGTACTAAATCTACCCAGTAGTGAAGGAAAGGAAATGCCTATAGTTTATTCTCTCTGATCATCCTGAAAACTAAACAGAAATCATTCTTTCTCCAGCGTTTCCAAAATTCAGGGTCAGAGATATGCAAATTTAAATATGCAGGCTGCTTTTAAATGATACATGAAAGGGATTTTTGAAATGAATGTACTGTGATTGAATTTCTGGTCAGTCACCCGGAAGGCATTTTGCACTAAGCTCTGGACCCAATTCTACTGAAAATGCATAAAGCTTTGGTGCCTGCAGCCAGTCTAACCACAGACAGGGTCCTTGCCACAGAACTTCCGTTAAATGATGCAGACCCTGAGGCTCAACGTTGAAAAACAAATTAGCATAAGCCTAAAAGAAAACCAATACAAAGTTTCTTTACCTTTTCCGTAACCTTATCCTAACAACAAAACCTCTTTGATTTTAAACTGCTTGATAAGACCAGCGCATTAATATATAACTCAGTTTTTTCAGTGGAGGTAGCTTTGTCACTTTCATAAGAATTTGGCTACTCTTTGGGAGTAAGAATATTGCCGATCAGTGTTGTCCAAATAAAGGTCTCTTTGACCTGTCTTACCAAAAGATAAGAAACATGGGTAAGAATAATCACTTATTGTGTATGACTTATGCTGAGGTGATTTTTAAGAGTAACTGACAGGAGTTGGCTTTCTTAAGTAATCACTAATCACCTTGTTTATTATTAAACAAATTTGCTAAGCAACCTTTTTCTTGGAGATGATCAAAGGTAAGCCTCAGCCTTATCTAACTCACCATGAAATTCCAAAGTAGTGAAATTTTAAATTGTGTTTCCTCCCATGTAGTGTTTTTAAAAATTCTGCCAGTAATGCACTTATAAATTCTTGTACAAGAAGAGGCAGTACAGGTGAAGCTAATTTCACCTTCCCTCTCCCCATCCCACTCCTCAGAAGTAACCACTAGATCTAGTACATCTCCTTTCAGACCTTTCTCTACACGTTTGCCTCTATGTGTGTATGTATTACATTGTTTGAATTTGTGGTTATATAAATAGTATACTGGTTATCGATCATCATCACAAAAATTAGTAGTTTGAAATAACAAACCTTTATTATCTCACACGTTTTCTGAGAGTGAGGAATCCATCAGTGGCTACACAGGGGCATCTGGATTATGATCTCTCATGTAGTTGTAAGGGACGTAAGCCAGGACTGCAGTCATCTGAAGGGTGGATGGGGGCTGGAGGGTCTGCTTCCCTGATGGCTCATTCACTTGGCTGTTGGCTGGAGGACTCAGTGCCACTGGCTGATGGCAGGAGGCTGCCACATGGGCCTCCCCACAGGGCTCCTTGAATATTCTTACAACATGGCAGCTGGCTAGCTCTAGAGCAAGTGATAAGAGAGCGAGAGAGCAAAAGAGAGAGATCAAGGAGGAAGACACAATGCCTTTTTATGAGCCAGTCCTGGAAGTGACACATTTCATTTCCGCCATATTCTCTTCATTAGAAATGAGTCACTAAGTCTGGCCCACATTCAAGGGGAGGGTTATCAAGCTCCACTTGCTAAAGGAAGAGTATCAAAGAATTTCTGGACACATTTTAAAACCACCATGTATGGCATACTGCATATATGATTCTGTAATTTGCTTTTGTCACTTTTTATTTTTATTTGGACTATTTTGTTATGGACAGATTGTTATATGTACTGGCTTATTATATGTACTGGCTTATTCTTTTAACCGCTGCATATTATTCCACTATTGATTTAATCATTATCTTCTGGATAGATACACCTTGATACTGATCACAGATTTTCACTCCTACAGATAATACAGCAATCAGATGCTTGCTTATGCTTCTTGAGCGCATGTACCAGGACTTCTCTAGTAAAAATGCATTGAAGTGGAATTGCTGAGTTGAAGGATCTGCTTATCATAACAGTTACTGTCAAATTGCCCTCCAGAATGGCTGTTCTAATGTCCAAGTATTCATCCCTCACTTGACACTTGGGGGGACTGATGGTAGAACTTTATGAGATAAAATATCCTAGGGGACTTGCAGATTATTTTGGCCCTTTTCAAGTCTGGGTTTGTGAGAGGCCTGAGGATTGTCCCATTTGACACCCACTTTGCTCATGATTGCAGCCTCACTCCTTCGACTCCGCTTGATTTAAGCAAAAATCCAGGAGCTCATCCCTCAGGACACGGAAGTCTTAGCTGTTGTTTACGAAGGGCTTGGAGGTTCTCAGGTACAAGGTGCCCCTGGAGAGCCAGGTTGATTAGTGTTCATTCAAACCGCTGCCTCTATTTCAGTAGCAGCTGAGAAATCACATGCGGCACTCCCACATGTGGATTTCAGTGCAAAGGAAATGCCATTTTAGTAGCAATTATTCCTGGATTTTGGCTGTGCCTTCCTATTGCGAGTTATTGATGCATAAAATCGCTGAATCCTCTGGGCCCTCCCACCATATAACTTATCCTTTCTTTAAAACCAATGACCAGACCTACTTCTTTCCGTTCAAGCTGCCAAGTGTCTTTGGCTGGCAAGAATCATGAATAGCAGCTACCAACTCTGATCAATAATTAATAATATCAATAATTAACAGCAGCTACCAACCCAGCAACATCTGAACCACATGAAAGGGTTTGGCCTGATTTGTTTCTATTTAGTGTGCCCACTACCAATGAAAATGGCTGGCCAAATCCAAAATAGTGTGTTGTTGAGGCAACCATCATTCATTCATTCAACATATATTTATTGAGTCCCTACTATGTGTAAGGTACTGTGCTGTTTGGTATGTGTTGGGGAAGAGTATTAACATGATTAATACCCTCAAGAATTTGAAATCGTATGATAATTATGATCAGGTGTTTAGCACTTCTTGTGTACCAGGCACTGTGCTAAGCTGTTTATAGACATCAACACCTTTCCTTCTCACAGCGGTCCTGTTTAATGAAGTAGCATTGCCATTTGGGTCATGGTCATGGGTCATGAAGACCCATTGCCAGATGGGTCATGATAAATGCAGAACCCTAGTTCTGTCGTGGACCAGCTGTTCCTCTCCATCCAGGTTCCTAAGCCAGCTCAGCTGCAGTGCATAAGAAGGCTAGAGTAGTTTAGCTTTCACCAAAACATATTTCTTCTCGCAAGAAGCTCCGTGAAAAGTGGGATTACAGTATATACCCTGCTCAGTGACTCCTCCTGTGGATCTTAGCTCGGAGATGCTTTCCCTATGCTCCCCAACATGGTTGGACCCCCAGATCTCACACTCTCATAGCTCTGTGCACCTTCCTTTCTGAATTCTTAGCACAGTGGAAGGCCATGTTTCTGCAATTATTTGCTGTGCCTCCATCAGGGTGCTCTGAGCTCCATGAGGGTGTCTGCACTGTGCTGTTTCTGCAGAGCCTGGCACGGAGCTTGGCCTAGATAATCAATATTATTTCGTCCATTGACTAATTGCTTTAATAAGGCTCTAAAAAGAACCACACTCAAGAAACCTGGGGACTTGTTTAACTTGTCTCACACTTTCCAAGCCTTATTCAATAAATATTTATTGACCATATCCTCTGATCCAGGCACTGAATTAGGTACTGAGGGTGTAGCAATAAACTAAATAGACATGGTCCTTATTTTCTTGGGGCTTGTATTCCAGTGGGGGATCCAGATGATAAATGAGTCAAATAAAATGAATAAGATAATTTCAGATATTTGTAAATCCTGGGAAATAAAATTAAACCGAGAGCTGCTAACAGGATGAGGAGTGGTCGGGGAAGACCTCTTCAAAGAGAGGACATTGGACTGAGACTTGAATCTTGATAAGGAGCCAGCCTTGTGAAGTTGTAGACACAGAGTTTTCTCCATCTCAGTAAATGTATCAATTGCTCAGGACAAAACCCTTGGAGTCATCCTTGACTCCTTCCTCTTGCACTCTGTTGCTTCTATCTTCAGAATGTTTCAAATTGATGGGTTTTGCTCCACTCTCGCTGCTGCCGCACTAGTCCAAACCACCACCGTCTCTCACCTGGACTACTGTAATAACCTAACAGGTTTCTCTGCTTCCGCATCTCCACTCACAGTCTGCTGTCTGTAAGTCAGATCATGTCGCTGCCCTGCTCTTATCTTTCAATGGCTCCTCCTTACGCTAAGGGTAAAATCCCAATACTAACCCAAATCCCAAGACTAACCAGAGTCTGATATCATCTGACCTCCTCTCCAACCCCGTTTTCTACCACTATTCCGCTCCAGGCACAGTGCTCTTCTTGCTACTGCGCAAATAGGCCAAACATGTTCCCACCTCAGATCTTTGCACTTGTGGTTCCCTCTTGCTGGAAAGCTCTTCTCCCTATGCTTTTGTGGTTTGCTCCATCACTTCATTCAAGTTCTGTTCAAATATTAACCAGAAGCCTCCCCAACCCCCTATCCAAAATAACAATCACCATTATTTCCTATACCTTAATCCCATCTAACTTTTCTTCACAGGACTCCTCACACCAGGCATAATGTTATGTCTGTCTGTCTGTCTCTCCTATTAGAATGTAAGCTCAATGACAGTAGGAACTGAGTGAGATTTGTTCACTGTTGTATTCCCAGTACCTGGAATAGGGGTCCTCAACCAGTATCTCTTGGATGGATGGGTGGATGGATGGATGGGTGGATGGATGACAAAATGGAAAGACGTTGAGTCTTGATATGTTGGAAAAACAGAAAGAAGGCAGGAGTGGGGAGTGGGAAGAGGGAAGAGGAAGCCAAAGAAGCAGGCTGGGGTCAGACCACACAGGACCTTGTAAGTGATTTTAAGAAGCTCAGAATTATTCTGAGAGAATCAAGAAGCTGTTCACCTCTGGAAAGCTTTTGCTTTGTGATTCCTCCTAACAAGTGACATGACATTTGGAGAAACGTTGAACTATATGACCTCTTTATTATATTCAGTGATACCCAGAAACAGAGCTTTGTACTGCTGTTTGATCCTATCAGTGTTTGCTTGAGATGCCATGGGTTAAATAGCACATATTGGATCAGCTACTTTGAGTTGCTGTGTACATTCCCTTTCCTGGGGAGCCGTCCCTGACCTCTCAAAACAGAGTTAAGGGTCCTCCCACATGCTCCTACAGGTCCCAGTGATACGAGAGCATGTGGTCCTGCTTTGTGGTGGCTATTTGTCTGTTGCTCCCACTGCAGTGTAAGCAACTTGAGGCAGGGAACCTTTTCTTTTTGCCTCCTCTAACTCAGAGACCACAGAGTGGCTGCTGGTCATCTGGATCCAGCCCATTAAGGAGTGTGTTTCACATGTTTTATGTTAATTCAAAGTAGCTGCCAACATTTTAGATTTCCTTAAAATGGATTTCTGGCTTCTGTTGAAAATTTGTAAGACATAGTAATGCTGTTCCCAGGGTCTCAACAACTAGAGGAATTGAGTAGCAGCTATACCATTCATAGAAGGCATGCTTTCTCCAGCAAGCCACGTTCTCCACCACTCCCTATTAATTTCTAATGCTAAGGTTGAGAGTTTCTTGTCATTTAACATCTGATTGAGTTATTGTTTTCTTATAGTAGAGAAATAAAATTCTGTATCCAATTCGCCATCAAAAGGCTACATGTTATTAAACCTAGTACATGGAGCCCCTTTTGGGCAATTGAATTTGTGACCCTAGTCCCAAAATAAACAAGTGTTGTTATTTGGTGTTTAAAAGTATAGGCCTTGACTATTCAACATAATAAAGATGGTAATTCTCCCCAAAGATATATAGATATATATATACATTGATATATATATTTTATACAATTCCTATCCAAATCCCACCAAGATTTTTTGCAGACACAGACAAGATTATTCTAAAACTTATGTAGAAAGTCAAAGAAACTAGAATAGCTAAAGTAATTTTTAAAAAGAATAACAACGTGGATGAATCAATCTATTTAATTTCAAGACATTATATAGCTACAGTAATCAAGACTGTGTGGTATTAACAGAAGGATAGATTCATAGATCAGTGGAACAGAATAAAGAATCCAGAAACAGACCCACACAAATATGCCCAATTGATTTTTGACAAAGGTGCAAAAGCAATTTAATGGAGGAAAGATATCCTTTTCATCAAATGGTGTTGGAGCAATTGGATATCTATAGATAAAACGTGAACCTCAATCTATACAAAAATTAACTCTAAATGGATTGAAGACTTAAATGTAAATTGTAAAGCTATAAACTTTTTAGAAAAAAAATATAGCAGAAAATCTTCAGGATCTACTCTAGGCAAAAAAGTCCCTGCACTTGACTCTAAAACACGATCCATAAAAGGAAAATTAGATAAATTTAACCTCATCACAATTAAAACCATTTGCTCTGCAAAAGGCCCTGTTAAAAGGATGAAATGATAAGCTATAGACTGGGAGAGAATATTTGCAAACTACATTTCAGACAAAGACTAGTCTCTAAAATATATGAAGAACCCTCAAAACTCAGCATAAAAAATAATAATAATCCAATTGGAAAATAGGCAAAAAGCATGAAGAGACATTCCACCAAAGAGGACGTACAGATGGCAAATAAGCACAAGAGAAGTTGTTCAATATCATTAGGCATTAGAGAAATGCTAATTAAAACTACATGATGAGATAGATATCACTACATATCTGTCACAATGGCTAAAAGAAAAAATAGTGACAATATCAAATGCTGGTGAGGATGCAGAGAAACTTGATCTCTCATATATTGTTATTGAGAATGTAAAATGGTACAGCCATTCTGGAAAATAATCTGGCAATTTCTTAAACTAAACATACAACTACCATATGAACCAGGAACTGTACTCCTTGGCATTTATCTTAGAAAAGTAAAAACATGTTCACACAAAAACCTGCACACAAACCTGTACACAGTATTTATAGCAGCATTGTTCATAATTGCTAAAAACTGGAAACAGATGTCCTTCGGTGGGTGAGTGGTTAAACTGTTGTACATCCATACCGTGGAATATGACTCAGCAATAAAAAGGAATGAACTGTTGACACACACAACAATCTAGATGAATCTCCAGAAAATTATGTTGAGTGAAAAAAGCCAATCCCCAAAGCTTATGTACAGTATGATATACCTCTTTTTAACCCTTGATATCTACTAATCTGTTCTCCATTTCTATAGTTTTGTCATTTTACGAATGTTATGTAAGTGAAGAACAGATTAGTGGTTGCCAGGGGTTGAGGAGGGTGGGGGCTGGAGGGAAGTGGATGTGGCTATAAAAAGGCAACATGAGAGATCATTGTAATGATGGAAATGGTTTGTATCTTGACTGTACCAATGTCAGGATCCTGGTTGTGATATTGTACTATAGTTTTGCAAGATGTTACCACTGGGGGGAGCTGGGTGAAGGGTACATAGGAACTCTCTGTATTATTTCTTGTAAAACTGCCTGTGAGTCTACAGTTATCTCAAAATTAAAAGTTTAATTTAAAATAACGCAGGCTTTAGAAATCAGATAGCCTTAGATTTAAATCCCCACTCTGCCATTTACTAGCTTAAGTGACTCTGGGCAGTTGGTTAGCCTCCCTGAGCCTCAATTTCCTTATCTGATAAATAGGGATCATAAAAGCCCCATGCTAATACTGTTTGGGAGATTAAATGGGGTCATGCGGTTACAGTGCTTAAGAGCTAGCCTGAGTCTGGCCTGTGGGTAAGAGCTCAGGAAAAGGGAGCTGCTTTTGTTGCTGCCATTGTTGCAAGTGGGGAATCCAGAGGCAGGGTCAGCTCTGGGACATCACAGGGTAACCCAGGATTGGTATAGAGCAGCCTCAGTTCATGGCACCCTTAGTGATGCAGTAATTTTTTTCATGTTGCTCCTGGGCCAAAAGAAATACATAACATTTCTGTTTATTAAATATTTTAGATCTAAACTGTTTCATAAGTATGTACACCCTAGCAATTTAGTAACAGTTTGAAAAAAAGAGTACACATGAATTGAAAGAAATCATTTTATTTCATTCTTAACTACAGTCACTTACAATGAACTATGATATGTGCCCCTGTTGGACTCTGCACAGCTCCTCAAGTCTTGGAATCAGATTCGACAGCGCCACCCTCATTGTGTGTTCCGCCTGGATTTTGATGCAGTGCTTGTTTTTAATCACATTCACTGCCCAAAATCCAGCTTTGCAAAGATGCAGTCAAGTGTTGCTTGACGATGGGAATACGTTCTGAGAAATGCTTTGTTAGGTGATTTTGTCGTCTGAACATCGTAATGTGTACTGACACAAACCTAGACGGTATAGCCTACTACGCACCTAGGCTACATGGTACTAATCTTATGGGACCATCATCATATATGTGGTCTGTTGTTGACTGAAATGTTATGTGGTGCATGATTGTACAATGTTATTAAAGAGAATAAACCATACACTAATGATGAAACAGTGAGTTCCCTCATACTGGTAGTTCTCATAGGATCTGACAGATGTTGAATATTGCTCTTTTTCCCTCAAAATTTAAAACATGCTGCAGCACCCCTGTGAGTTTGCTGTGCTACCATGGGGCACTTTGGTGCATAGATTGGGAACTGCAGATATAATCGTTCCATTTTGGCCTCTTCCAAAGCAGAACAGCGTAGACCCAGACCAAAAGCTACCCTACTGGGATCTTCCCAATTGGAATGATCCACCCGCTGCTGGACGTACTTGTGTCCCCAGGATGGTTTCACAGCCAAACTGCCCACCTTTAGGGGACAAGAGTCATTTCCTCTGAATCAGCCAAGGCAGAGGAGATGATTAGGAATAGATGCTGGACCTTTTAGATGCTCTCTCTTTTGGATGAGCTCTCTTGTGCAAGGCTCATTCTAGAGATAGTAAGCAATTTGGGAAGCTCCTCTTCTCTCAAAATTAAATTCCATAATAACCACCTAAAAGGTGACAAGCACAGGCCCAGGTACTGGGGTTGTGGAAATAAATCGAGCCTGGTCCCCAGCCCTTGAGTAATGGTTCTCCCACACAGGACAGGCAGCATGGTGTTATGGAAAAGCCTCGAAGTCAAGAGACCTGAATTTGAGTCTGGACTCTGCTGTGTCACTTGTTAGATCAGCCTTCCTGAGCCTCAGTTTCCATATCTGCAAAATGGGAGTTAAAATATCTTCATAGCATCTTTATCTCACAGGATCTAATGAGACAAATGCATGTAAACTCAGAATGTTATGATCAGCACAGAGCAAACATTTATATTTGCCAACTTTTTAATCACTAATGAACCGAGGCTGCTTTGCCCAAGGGTGAAAAGAAATCCAAACAACAAAATGTATTTCTCATGCTTCTCAGAAGAGATGGGCATATCAGGAGGTGGGGGAAGGAAGAAAATTCCAAAAGATTTTGTAACGTCAGTGAAAGGCTTAGGAGCAGACAGAATTGTATTGCCTCAGAAGCCTCATCTCCTTTTCCTTTTGCAGACTAGAGAATAAATGCCTGAGACCTAAATTGATCTGCTCATCCCCAGGTTCCTTTTTTCTCTCAAATACGTCACTTAAAGAGATCAACTTTCTTCCCCCTAATTCTGGCTGTCACCCAGGGGCTGTTTTATCCAGTGAGTGCCACATGTGTCATTTTTTTTTTATTCCCAGCCCAAAAGCCATTTCAAAGTCAGAGTTAATATTTCTTCACAGATGTTGTGTCATTCCAGGCATTGCTGTTAGATGTTGCTTAGGTTGAGGTGGATCTGACTGGGATCTCTCTCCAAGAAAGTGAGATAATACAAGAGACCATAAAGCAGCTGTTAATTTCCCTCTCAAAGTGAGGAGGATTATGCACCGTGGTGGAAAGCGGTTCTCTGGGTCTCCAGCCTAATTGTCTTGATTAACACGCTGCATGGCCATCACAGGTGTAGCACATAATAGCTCTATAAGGTTTTCATAGCCAGGCCAATTAAAATCTGTCGTTGAGCCAAGAACTAACAGTGTGTGCATCATAATGCCAAAAGTCAAAAGGAATTCTCTAAATAATAATTGCTTACATTTCTAGGACAATTTATGGTTTTAAAGCACATTAACATTTCCTTTATCCTCATTTTCTCCTCATGGGGAAGGCAAGCAGTTTAGGTGGGGAAACACGAATTCAGAGAGATTTAGTGATTTACCAAATTATAGGACCCCAATAATTGTGCCAAATAGCTCATGATACAGATAAGTCCTTAAAGAATTTCCTCCTGTCCCTATGGCAATAACTATTGTTTATATATTACTTACCAGCTTATAGAATGCTATTATATTTATTTTCGTATTAGGTCTTTCATAATAGTTCTGTGAATCAGGTCTCTATTATCCCATTTTTATGCACAAAAAAAAGCTCAAAACCTTGAAATATTAGTTGAAATCCTGCATTTCATTTTAGAGTTGAGGGAGCTGTGGTTTCAGTGACATTACATCACTTATTCAAGGGCATATGGTTACCAAGTTAGAACTAGAACAAGAACTCAGGCCTGCTGAGTGATCCAGCATTCTTTGCCCATCCATCTACATGTGTGCTCTCTAGTGCAAGATGCATTTTAGAGCTGTGGGCCAATAAGGCAGTGCAGCTGAGGCTGCTGCAAAGACACAGGTGTCTCCTACTGCCACAGCGCCCAGCTTTGAAAAACTGAATGGTTTATTTTCCCGCTGAATTGGGAATGGGCAGTTTATATTCGAAACTGAATATAAACTTGACCCCTGGTCTCTTAACCACCTGATCTCTGTGGTGCTGACCATGTATGTTGGATGGAGGTACTTTTGTTGCTTTATAGGCCACCCACCATAGGCCCAGCAATGCATTTAAATTCACACCCTGACTGGCTGTGAATGGCCACGAAGGCGGAGAATAAATGTCTTAGCAGGCAAGGCAGGCTCAGAAGTCGATAGACAGCCTGCCTAAAGGAAAATGAGCCCTAAGCTATTCTCAGTCAGAACCACAAACAATTTCTAGCAGTAAAGTGTGGTGTTCTTTGTTTCTCAGGGATGAGGAATGAGGAAGAACCCCTCTTTGGCTCTTCTGATGATTTTTTTAGGTTTAGGCTGAGCCCCTGAGTACAAATGACTGCCTGGCTCCTGTCCCAGTACTGATGGAGCACACAGGATGGCTCCCTGGTGACACATGTGAGGGTAGGAGTGGAATTTCACATTTCTCACTGCTGGAAGGGCAGTGTTTTCCACCCATTGTTCATTCTGAAAGCTCTCTTCAGTCCTAGCCTGTGTGTTCTCGCTGGAGGAGGGAAGAGAATGAATTCTGTGTTCCCTATGGTGCATTGAAGCCTATGGGCCAGGTTCCTTTAATCTACAGAGCCAAAACTGATGACTTCCTCAAGAGCAAATGGCTTCCATTGCCTCTTTGGCTGCAATATATCTGTGTCTGCTCTGCCATTCCGTCCTGAAATCTGGGGTGGGGCTAAAGTAGCCAAGTTGACAACATCTCAACACAAATAACTTCTTTTATTAAAAAAAAAAGAATCAAAATTGGAGGTGGGAAGAAATGTAGGAACAGCCTTATGTTCTGTACTATTTTGTTTTATATTTTTAAATATTATAAAAGGAAAGATGGAGCAGGTATCTATTTATGTAAATTCATAAGTATTTATTTATAAATGAGTATGTATATCTGTATATACATAAAAAAAATTTTGCCATTTTTATAAAGACATTTCCAAGCACAGTATGAATAAATCTACACTTCACTTAGCTTAATGCAGTTGAATTGATTTCTGCCTGGTAACCTGAGATTCCCCTCAGTGGAGAAGAATCAATAAGATCAGTCGGGCCCACTTGTGCACGTCATCGGTCCTGGTTTTAATCTTGGTAATCTTGGCTACAGGCCACTCAATACGGAGGCAGATTGACTGGCAGCAATATTTGCTCAATGATTTTGTGACTGTATTTGGGGCGCATTTTAGCTTATGACCTGGTATACAGTTCGTTCTCCTTTGGGCTTGTTTGGTGCCTGTTCTCTTCCTTGTGCTGCAAAGGTCTTTCCAATAGGAAAGAAGTTTGGGGAAAATCAGTTCGACAGGGAGGAGACTAGAAATAAGTTTTACACAGAATCAGAAAGGGGAAAAAAATAAATAAATAAAGCACTATAGAGCCTTAGGGCCTGAGAGATTTGAATTGGATTAAACTTGGAGGAGGAGGCATTTTGTCCAAAATAATAATGCCATCAGAGTCACTGGACTAAAATTAATACCAAGTCCATCTCATTAGGCACACAGGAGCTACCTCACCTTCTCCTTCTCTTGAAAAGGCCATCTCACATGGAGCACAGTTGGGGAGAGTCCTAAACATGACGCGTTCTAGTAGCCTCATATGATAATTTTGTAAATTTTCAGCAAAGTCACATATGCAGGCAGTGTATGAATCTTACATCATTTCCCAAGTCCTTTCAGTCCAGCATACATTGAAAACCCTGTTAGAATGTACTGTTGGTGGTGAAAGGGAAGAAAAATAATTCTTCCCCCACCCACCCAGCCACTCATTCCCTACCAATTAATAATTCACACTAATCTTCAGACCATAAGACTATTGTTAAAGAAGATTAAAAGATAATATAAACAAAATGCTTAGCATACAGCCTGGTTCATGTATTACTGTACTAGTTGACTAGAGTGGCTATAGCAAAATGCCATGAACTCAGTGGCTTAAACAACAGAAATTTATTGTCTCCCAGTTCTGGACGCTAGAATTCTGAGATCAAGGTGTCAGCAGGGTTGGTTCCTTCGGGGGGCTGTGACAGAGAAACTGTTCCAGGTCTGTTTCTCAGCTTCTGGTGGTTTGCTGGCAATCATTGGCATTCTGTGACTTGTGGATGCATCACCTTGATCTCTACCTTCATGTTCACATGGCGTTCTCCTGTATGCATGTCTCTGTATCCCAATTTGTCCTTTTTATAAGGACACCAGTCATATTGGATCAGGCTTACCCTAATGACCTCATCTTAACTAATTATATCTGCAATGACCCCGTTTCCAAATGAAGTCACATTCTGAGATATTGGGGGTCAGGACTTCAACATATGAATTTTAGAGGGACACAATTCAACCCATAACAAGTACTATTATTTATTATTATGTTTTAATCATTATTTAATTCTTAGCTTTTCATGATTTCCTCTTCACTATGGATCTACCCTCTGTATACTGCACATTAAAATTTGCAAAAAAAAGGGAATGAAGAAATTGGAATATTGTTGCATAGTGTGAATATCTTCAAGTAGCTGAAAAATTATAGTACATGTCCACAATGTCAGGGCATTCATGGACCTGGTAAAGGGAACCAGGACAATTGGCCAGCCCAATGGAGCAAGGCAGCAGAGCTAGTCATTAGTTACACCCAAAGCCATCCAGAGTTTTGGCAATCTCTCCAGCTTTAAGATTCTGGTATCCTCCCACAGTGAGCAGGCAGGCAGCAGCCTGCCCAGCCTCGCCAGATGGTGTGGAGTCCCCCGTGCCACTGGCGTCATGCACATTTTAGATTTATTAAAACGCCCATGAAAAAAGAAATACCCTTTGGAGCAATAAAGTCTCCAAATCCAGCAATTTCCTGCAGTATCACAGCAAAGTTCCCCCCGGCTGTTGTCGAGATGGTGAGCCAGTAATTCTTCAAAATGGTTTTCTTCTGACACGTAGACAACATTTTCTTTTGTAAGAACGTGAAGGTTTGATTCCTCCAGAGCCCATTACATAGACAGATTGGCCCCTGAGATAATTACAAGAAGATAGTCTAATGGGCTCGATTAAGGAAATCCCATTACCTCCATGAAGAATCACCAGTGAGGTGCGAACCCAGACAAGTATTCCCCCACAAAACACGCAATTTCAATTTCTTACGTACAAGCATAGAAACAGCATTCAGTCCACCTGTTTATATTTGGGAACTAGGCTGATATCGATTTGTCAAAACAGGATTGTTGAACTAGGATATTTTTACTCCACTCTGTTTCAAAAGAATTTAGGATGACACACAAGAGTGTATCAAATATGACATGATAGAATAAATTCAAAGTTAGGTGACCTAAAATCGTGGTCTCACAGAATTGGAAGCCACCTTTCCAGCACAGGCAGGACTGGCAGCTCTAGAAAACTTTATAGGTGGCAACCCAACCCTTCCTGATCTGGCGTGATCCTCTGAGCCCTGGAGGTTGTTCACCACCTGCTGAGAGAGGCAGCCTCTTGGGTCACTGTTATTACCCCTAGCTACTGATCCCAACCTGGCCTCTAGATGGGTAAGAGTGTGGAAAATACTCAGATGTCCCAGAGGAGATATGCTGTCTGCAGGGATACCATGAGTGGTTTCACCCTCCATTCCCAGAAAGATGGGATTGGTATGGATAAAGATGGGATTTGTATGGATATACAACAGTGTTGGCTCATAATTTGTACCCGCTCCCTTCCCCTGCCACCACCATCTCCAACTTCAGATTATAAGTACATTTTTTGCGCATGTGTGAGGAAGATTGTCCCTGAGCTAACATCTGTGCCAATCTTCCTCTACTTTTTTGCATGTGGGACCCTGCCACAGCATGGCTTGATGAACGGTGTGTAGGTCTGTGCCAGGCATCCGAACCCGCGAACCCCGGGCTGCTGAAGCAGAGCACACGAACTTAACTATTATGCTACCAGGCCAGCCCCTATAAGTACGGTTTTTTAAATGTGTATGAAAATGTTTTGGAAGGTAAAAAAGTCACTTGCAGTAAATTGCTAAATGAAAGTTAAGAGGATGTGTTAAGCTCATCTCTGTCCCATGTCCTCTTAGTGTCCACAGCACATATATGTATGGAGAATAAAAGCTACCTGCTGGTTTTGAACCTTTCTTACTGAGTCTGCCTCATCCTTATTGACCAGGTATATTCAAAACCCCATCGTGAGCATGGGAGTTACCTGATGATTTTTTAAAATTGCAGATTCCCAGGTCCCATTCCTAAAGAGTCTGATTCAGTAGGACTGGAGTCAGGCCCAGGAATCTGCGTTTTTAATGTCTTCCCCTGGTGATTGTGAGCTTCATGGTCTATGAAACATAGTTTTGGAAGTCCTGTGTTCTCCTATGGTCTTTCTCTTAGAATATTAATTTTTGCATTTTTATCCTACCATTGTTTCTTTAAAATGGAATTTTTTTCCATGTGTGGTGCCTATAAAAGCAATACATGCTTATTATTTAAGAAATCAGGCCGTATAAATAAACATCATCAATTTTCCACTACTGGGACATAAATCATAAATATTTTAATGGCTGTCCATCAAGAACTTTTTTCTGTGTGTGTGTGTGTGTGTGTGTAATCTCTATCATTTAAAAATATTATTTTAAGTTTGCAGACACAAATTGGTGAAAGAGAAAGGGAGGGAAGTCCACCAGATCTTTTTCTTCCAGTGATAATAACCAATAACCTTTTTTGCCTTGGGCTCTGTGGCTCTAAGGGCTCTTCCTTTACAAAGCCCTCTTCCAATGGTGATTTCAAAGCCCCTTCTAGCTCTACTGAGGACACTTTTCTTTAAGGACTATGTACCTATTAATTGCCAACTCAGGAGACCTAAGAGAAATTGCTGCACCATCTCAAAGGTTCTTTTCCCTTTTCTGGCAAACGTTGTCTTCCCACCATAGGCCTGTTCTCCTTCACCACCTCTCCATCTCCTTCACTTGGGAACATTTAGGTCACATCCACCTCTGCCTATTCATTTTGCTGCCTTTGGTGTGAGCTGTCCTTTAGTGTTTCACCTCTGAGAGGTCTTCCCTAGCTAGAGAGACCTCCAAAACTATATTTCCCAAGGATCCTCATTTATTCAGCACTTTGTAATCATTGTGAGGGCTTAGACTTCTTTGAGAATCTGATGAAAGTGATGATCCCCCACTCCTGAAAAAATGCACATATTTATACTGCAATTTTTGCGTGTAATTTCAAGAGAGCCAAGGAATCTAAGATAGGGACCTTTCTGGTAGCACATCCTCAGTAGACTGAGTCTCCTCAAATCTAACAAGGATTCCCACAGCCGTATTCATGAAAATAAGTATTGAGCATCAATTATCCAACAGATACTGTTTTGAGGCACTGGGATACAAAGACAAATAAGACAGAAGCCCTGTCTGTGCGTGTGTGTGTGTGTGTGTGTGTGTGTGTGTGTGAGAGGAAGATTAGCCCTGAGCTAACATCTGTTGCCAATCCTCTTTTTGCTGAGGAAGATTGGCCCTGGGCTAACATCTGTGCCCATCTTCCTCTAGTTTATATGGGACGCCACCACAGCATGGCTTGACAAGCTGGGCATCGGTCCACGCCTGGGATTAGAACCCCGGGCTGCCAAAGCAGAGCACGCAAATTTAACAGCTATGCCACTGGGCCGGCCACCAGGAGCGCTGTCTTAAGGATCTCAGTATAGTGGTAGAAGTAGATATAAAAACGGTGACCACAGATATAAGAAGCACCATAATGAAACACAGCAAGGGCTACTATAAAATGTTCTTAACACATAATTCTCACTTCTTTCCTTAAACCCTTGATGTCTCCTCTTCCTATCATCCATGAAGACTTTCATCGTGAACCTCAAGCTTACTTCCCAGTATCATCTGGACATGCTTCCTTCTTTCGACCAGCCCTGGCACTTCAGGCTCCTGTCATATTAAAGTCTCTGTTGGTCCCCAAATATTCCATGCTCTGTGGTTCTTCTTATGAGTTGTCCCCTCTGCCTGGTACACTTTTCTCCCCATCCTTTGCCTTTGGTCAGGCTGAATTTCGTTTGTCCTTTAACACTAGACTTAAGATGCTTTCTTCAGGGAGCTTCCCCTGATTTCTCCAAGTTCAAGTTAGATGCTCCTCCTAAATGTTACCATAGCACTCTACTTGTCCTTATATTAGTTCCTATCACACTATATTACAAATACCTCTTCCTACGTCTTTGTCCCTCACCAGACAGTGATATCCTCAAGGGAAGGGACCATTGTGTTCACAGTTCTAGTCATACTAGCTAATACGTAACAGTTAATAAACATTTGAATTAATTAATTTCCTGATAAATCAGTTTAATAAAAAAAAAACCCTCAACGGAATTAGTTTTAAGCCTTCCTAGTATAAATGAGGATGGTTAGCCCTCCTACCTCTATATTCTCTGAGAAATGTGGTCTGTAATTAGAATTTAAACAACGTCTGACCAACCCGCTCTTTGCCCATAAGGAATCTGACTCTCGGTCACTTGGTACACGTGGAAGGAGGGACAGAGCCGAGGCCAGTTAATTAAGAGATGTTCACCTGTCATTTGCTTAGCACTCTGCAAAATACTTTGAGGAGTAAGATGTATGTTTCCCCCTTCAAGAACCTTTTGTTGAGAACATAAGGTTCCCCATGTGGAATCTAGATAGTGTATAATTTGCTGCCAAATTATGTAGTACAGACTATAAGATGACATTAATAGTCACTTCCAGCTCAATTTTTCTGTGAATATAGGGTTTTTAATAGCACATCACTGTGTTAAACACTCTTGTAGCGTGATTTCCAAACCAGGCTGAGGGTGGGGATCATGTGTTGATGATATTTGCACCTCTAAGGTTGAGCACAGTTCCTGTTCTGGGTAGATTCCTAACAACTATTTGTTAAAGCAAATACAGTCAAAGGAGAGGCAGATACCTGGATGAAGAATTTCCCATCTATAAATTATTTAACTGGGGTGAAAGGCCTGTATACTTAACAAGCATTGCAGAATCACTGTGCATTGCATTAGGGGCTAAGACAGACCTGCAAGAATTAAGGTGGCATCAGTGAAAGAGTACAAGCTTCAAAATCAGGCATACCTGATTCAAATCCCAGCTCTTCTGCAAGCCTGCTAAGTAACCTTCCATTCATTCTATAGATATTTGTTGAGTCATGTTCTAGGCAAGGCAACATGCTAGGTGTTGAAGAGATAACATTAGATATTCCTTACAACCTTGGTGCCTCCAGTCACTTTCCTCAGTTTCTTCATCTGTAATGTGGGGCCAACAATATTTTCTTGAGAGCTACTGGGAGGATTAAATTTGTGAAAATGCTCAGTACAGTCTTGGCATTACTAGATACTCAATAAATGCCACTAGAAAGCACAGTTCCTATAATCTAGTCGGGACGAGTCAATGAAAATTCAAGAAGCAGCTAGAACTCACTATCCAACATGGTGGCCCCACTAACTATTGAGATGTGCTATAAGTGTAAAATACACCCTAGGTTTTGAAGACCTAGTATGAAAAAACACATAAAAATAATTCACCAATAACTTTTTTGTTCATTACATGTTGAAATCATAATATTTTCAATAAATTGGGTTAATAAAATGCATGATTAAATTAACTTTGCCTGTTTTTTGTTTTTTTTTTTTACGTTGCTACCAGAAAATTTAAAATTATATATTTAGCTCAACATTACTTCTATTGGACACTACTAGGCTGGAGAATAAAAGGAAGTTATTGGTTCTAAAAAGAACCAATTGGAGATGCCAAAAGTGACCCAGAAATATGTCCCACAGGGTAATGACTGAGCAGGGATAAAAACACAAAGCTACAGTCCCTTATTTCATATTCTCACAGTGGTATCAATAGTAGTTACCAGGTTACGCCAAAGCCAGAACATTCTAATTCACTTTAGTTCATATACCACTTGTGAAATGTACCTATGTATATACCTAGGTGAGGAGGTGGTGCCAGGAGGTGGGGGAAAGCTGGCAGGGTTGTCCTCACTTCTCACAATGGCTGTTATGATTTACTTCCTCATCTGGAAGCAGTGTAAAAACATCTAGGCTTTAGACAGTTGGGGTTTGGATGTCAGCATCACTTCTTCCTGCATGATCTCAGGCAAGTTACTTAATCTCTCTGAGCCTCAGTTTACTCACGTATAAAATGATGGCGATAACAGTAACTATTAATCTGCTCAAGCTACCATGACAAAATACCATAGACTGGACGGCTTAAACAACAGGGATTTATTTTTCACGGTTCTGGAGGCCAGAAGTCCAAGTTAAATGTGCTGGCTAATTCAGTGCCCCAGTGAGGGCTCTGCTCCTGGCTTGCAGATAGCCATAGCCACCTTCTCTCTGTGTCCCCACATGGCACAGAAAAAGAAAGAAAGCTAGCTCTCTGGTGTATCTTCTTATAAGGCCACTAATCCCATCATGAGGCCCCTACCCTCATGACCTCATCTAAACTTCATATCTCCCAAAGGCGCCATCTCCAAATGCCATCACATTGCAGGTTAGAGCTTCAACATATGAATTTGAGGGGACACAAACATTCAGTCCATAAGGGTAAATATATCATTAGATGGTTGTGAGGATTGAAGGAACTCATACATGCAAAGAACATGGCACAGGATAAAGGCTCAATTGTTAGTATTGTCGCCATGGCATCTGTTTTGTGCAATTATGTATCCCCAGCTCTAGAACAATGCCAGGCACGTATTTGGTGTTCAGTAAATGTTTGTTAAATGAATGAAATAATTCATCATCAGATCAAGCAATGACTGATTATTCCAATTCCTGAAATTCCAGTGTTGTCAGGTAGGATCCTGCTTCTGTTACCTTCTGGGCCACGTTTCTGAAGGTGGCTGTAAGTCCTGTAAGACAGCTACGCTGTGGAAAATGGGCCATTCTGATGACTAAATTGTCTCTTGCTTTGACATTAGTGCCCCTCAGAGTTGACTCCACCCTCAGGCCACGCCTCAGCCACCCAGCGGTGCTTGTGGCTTTATGTTTCTCTAATCCTTCCCATTTCTCCATTATACCCAGTCATGAGACTCTTTTTTTCCCCCATCCAATTTAATAGTATAAAACCTACTCTGATTTAGAATCTCCTTTGCAGCTAATCGAACCTTGCAGCATTCTATTAGCTCTCTGTATTTGCTCTGAGCCCAAGCTGAGGCATCTGGGATTATTATGTAATAACTTGGGCTCATTTCTGGTCAGTATATACCATCCCTTTTCATTCTGAAAATCCCCCTGGAGTTCTCTTTCTGTTTGCAAGGGGTGAGAGAAGGGGTTAGAAGGGCTCTGGCTGGGGACTTGGGGTAGGGAGAGTGTTTGCTATGAGTTATTATCCCACACTTATCGGTATTAAACTGGATTTGACAACTCATAGCCTAGGATTTAAATGATCTAAATCCTTCTTCATTTGGCAGCCTGGTTTTCCTCATTATTTATTGTGCTGCCTAATTTATTATCATCGGCACTCTTGGAGGCTTGGCCTGTGGTGCCTTCACAGTCAAGTGATTTATACAAATAATAAAAAAAGATGGGGGTTCTCGGCAATGAGCTCCGAAGTCATTCCCCTCTCCCTCTCCTGTCATCTGGCTCAGTTCATCTCCTACACATTAACCCTGGCCCTCTCACTTCTTCTCCTAGGAAATTCATCCTCAGATTCCTTCTGGGCCCTAGAAAGAAATGACATTGGCGGGGAGAGGGGAGGCTGATGAGAGCCGGGATCTAATTCCGATAATGAGTATCGGGTCTTTATATGGGAGCACCATGCAAACCCTTTCCATGCACTGTAGGATTTCGATTATTCGGTTGTCACACCAGCCCTTTGAGGTAGGCATTGATTTTATCCCATTTGACAGCTGAGAAAACTGAGACATGTTGCATCTCAGTCTCACTAGGACAGGCAGAGTGGGAGAAAAAAGGATGGGGACTGGGGGGAGGTGGGGGAGGAGAATATGGCCATAGAATTACCAGAGGGAATACTGGTACCAAAAGTGTAATGTAGCAGTTAAGGACGTGAGCTTTGACATCAAACAAACCTGGAAGTGAATTGCAGCTCTTTCACCTATTGGCTGTGGGACTGTGAGCAAGTAACAATTCTGTGCCTCAGTTGCCTCATCTGTAAAGTAGGAATAATAAAGTACCCACATAGGTAATTGTGATGACTGAATGAGATATCACATATAGGACACTTAATATATTTATCCATCTATAAAAAAGGGATAATTGTACCTAATCCATTTTACCTTCACAACAACCCTGTGAGGTACTAAGTATAAAGCACTTAAAACGTGCCTGGAAATATTCATAAGTATTAGCTGTTGTTATTATTACTGCTACTACTACCACCACCAGTATTACTACTCTTATTATTGTCACGATTCAGACTAAAATTCAATACAGAACGTTGGTACTGTCCAACCACTATGTTGAAGTAGTGCCCTGGCAAGCAGAAGTCACCCACCCATGATAGTAATTATGGCTTATACTACTGTAAGAAAAATGACGTGTGTGTGTTTGTGTGTATGTTTTACTTTCCCTGTCCCAAATCTACCCATGCCCTTCTCAAATTCCATCCCAACTCTAGGCTTGCCTGAGGGAGGTTTGGTCTAAAGCTCTAACCCAAGCTTAGAAAGAACATCCTGGGCCGGCCCCGTGGCTTGGCGGTTAGGTGCGCGCGCTCTGATGCTGGCGGCCCGGGTTCGGATCCCGGGAGCGCCCCGAGGCGCCGCTTCTCCGTCCAACGCGAGGCCGAGTCCCACGTACAGCAACTGGAAGGATGTGAACCTATGACGTACAACTATCTACTGGGGCTTTGGGGGGAAAAACTGAATAAATAAAATCTTTAAAAAAAAAAAAAAAAAGAAAGAACATCCTCATTCAGGAACTCATTATCCTGTCATCTTATCTCTGTAGTCTCAAGCCTTAATAAGTATACTTTTATAAGGCGATATGTTTCTCGCTGAAAACCAAATGTTGATGGGTAGGCTCTAGAGATCTCATTCATCTATTTAAAATATGGGGCAAGGGTAGCTCTGTTGGGATTTTCTGCTGGGTGGAAACTAGATGAAAGTCTCCCGTCCTCCAATTTCGTATCTCGCAAAAATATTTCTGTTGACATTGACCTCAAGTAACCTTTGGCAATCCCATAAATGCCATTATTTTTTTTTTTTTTTACCACCCAGCCCTGTGCTTTGGAAATACAATAAATTTTACCCCACATTCCCATATAACTTGCACTGAATGTGCTACTTGAATGTTTATAGTTGAATGTAAGAGTCTCTAGATTTTGAAACAGCACCCCCACTGATTTATGTTTGTAAAGGAAGTGATGCCAAGAGTTCACAGTGGTCTAAAAGTCCATATTGGCTCAGAGTTTCTCCCATATCCTCTACCTAGAGCCAAGAGTAATGTTGAGTACTTCAAAATAATTTTTGCAGTGTGTGTATGTCAATAATTTATAGTCAATGGAAAACATTGTTTTCAACACAACTCTTCTTTGCTGGAACAGCAATAGCAGAAAATGGGCTTTGGAATCAGTCTTCTTAGCTAACTGTGTGGTCTTGAACAAGTTATTTACTTCTCTACGCCTCGAGTTCCCCTGCTGTACATGCGTGTAGAAGTAGCACCGGTCTCATAGTACTGTTTAAGGATTAAATGAAAGAATGCATTTAGACTCTGTAGCCCTGTCCCTGACACAAAGTGCCCAAAGAAATGTAAACTATTAGTATTTCTTCTTTTATTGGTTTGCACGTTCCTTAACTTCTTACATTAAGTTTTATTGATCTGTCTTTGTTGGTGATTATAGTATGATAGTGATAGTCTTATTAATGCTGTTCTTGTTCATGATAATAATCATAAATTTTACCTTTATTGTTTTATGAAACCTTTTATATTTCCCCTTTACTTCTGCAAGGTTGCCCTTTATTCCTAATTTCAAGGCCATAGTCACTGGAAATTCCAAATCATGCCTCCTTTCTATTCCTGTCTGTCCTCCCTTTCTCTCAGCTGTCACTTGGTTTTCACTTGCTCTGCAGAGGAACGAGGGGCTGTGAGTTAGGAGCTGAAAGCCCGAGGCTTCAGACAGAATATTGTCATTTAGCAGTCATTTAGCATGCAGCATTCGTATTAAGGAGGACTTTGCAAACATTTTTGTGAGTGTAGGTTTGTTAGAAATTCTTTTTTCTCTTGTGGTCAAGAAGACGTTCTTGAAATTCTGATTCTCATTCTCAGCCCTGTGCCAAGTGATTTACCTCTGACCTTTCACCATAACTGAGAGGAAGAATAAATGAATGATGATTTCAGCTGCCTCCTTCTCTCCCAGGGTAACGAATGAGTCAGCATCAGGGACTGTGCCAGGAGCCCTGAGTCATAAATATCCCTGCAATCCATCAAAAATCGCCACAAAAGGTTGTTTTTAAACAGTAAATGAGGAAAGAGTCCTTGGGCCTTATCTTAATCATCAAGTCAGTGGGAGATATTTATGTTTATAACTTTGGGGTCGAAGAGAAAACCTTTAGCCAACAATAGAGACAAGATAAATTAGTTTGAACCCATTGTGAGATGATGAACTTTTCATAGAAGAAAGACAAAAAAATTTCAATGAACATGCCCACTCTGCCCCCAAAATCTTGTCAGTCATGTCACATTTTTTTCCCTATCTTTCTGACCTTTATTAAAGACTTTTCAGATGCCAGGCCTGGTGCTAGCTCCTTTATTTGCATTATTTTGTTGCATCCTCACAACTAGCCTATGAAAGAGGAAAGACTTTCTTCACTGTTTTATAGAAGAGGAAATTGGAAATGAGAGTGACCGACTATCCCAAGATCTTGCAGCTAATAAGAGGCAGAACTGTGCTTTGACCCCAGATCCATCTGACTTCAAAGCCAGAGCCCTTAATTACTCCGTCATGCTCTATGGGAGGCCAGGGAAAATGGAGACGGAGAGAAGAATATACAGAAATGCTAGTGGGCCTTCTCTCTGCTACATAAGATGCTAGTTATTTGACAAGATATATAATATGGTATAAAGGCTCTGGCAAAATAATTTTAATTTTCTGCCCAGTACTATAAACAGAGACCCCCTAAACAGATACCGTAAGACCCCGAAAACGTCCCAGCAGCAGGCTGTATTCCTGAGGATGCACCGAACATCAGGCACCCAGCAGTACTGCAGATTTTATGGACGTTTTAAATGCTGGTAATTGCAATAATTGTATGTACCTGAAAATGCCCCATTTTCCTCTTCATCCATTCTAGCTTACTCGGAGTGCAGTCTGCCATCAGGGATGTCTTCGTGATATGTACAATATTTTATTTATGAGAAGATTAGCAAAATATGATTGTTGGATTCACTAATAAAGAGACGACTGGAGAAGGAGCCAGCTGGCATGCCACATGTAGCTCCGGCAGGAAGACATATCTAATCTGTGTTTTTCTCTCCAAACTCACACCTTGTAGGCGCCTGGAGCTCTCCCCTCCCCCTTTCCACTAAGTGCAGCGAAGACCTCATCAGTTTCTTCTGGAAATGTAGAGAATAGCTCTGTTTACATTTCCTGATCAGACTCCCCTTTATTATTCAGGCTGCTCTTTCTAAGGATAAAAGTATAATCTTACCCAAATGTTGGAACCTTACCTTGATCAGACGGAAGGGGCAGGAGAGCAGAGTGTTAACTAACAGGCTCCAGAGTCCAACAGACCCACAGAGATCGGTTAACTCTGTGATGCTGGATGTGTAAAGAACATGATCTCTGAGCCCATTCCCTCCCTTGGAGAAGGAAAAAACCCACTTACTTCAGGTTTTCACTGCTTAATAAGTAATAATTCTGATTACTAAATATAGAAAAAGGGTCTCATTTAAAAATATTCCATTTATAGGAGTCACATAGTGGAATGGATAATGCTGGAGATTAGACCCTCTTTTTCCTCCCCAATTCTGAGCTCTAATAGGTAACACTCACTCAGTCAGAGTCTCTCTTTTCCCTGTCTTTTCTTTCCTTTTGTTGGGGAGTCATTTCATTTTTTTTAAAAAGGTGAGTTATTTTTGTGATCTTTAAGATTACGCCTGCTCATTACAGAAAACTGAGAAATAGAATTATCTCAATGAAACAAAAGTAAAATTTAAAGCCTCATAATCCCTCCCTTTAGGCCTTAATACACTTCCTTCCTGTCCCATTTTTTTTAAATACATATGTTTAAGATAGTTGAGGGGATCCACACTCTTTGAAATGAAGAGAAGTGTCTCTAAGCTAATACGCTGAGACTTTGTTCTTGCCGCTGTTTTCTATGGAATGAAATTCGGTATACAGCCAATGAATTTTGAATTTCCCACAAGTTGGTTTAGAAAATGAGTTCCAAAAGAGCCCCTTCATAGAGCCACCTCAAAACATTGGAGTGTGCTAGTTCTATAGGATGAAAGCTAACAGTCGTTCAACAGTCCCTTATGGAAACACCTCTATGAACCAGAGGCAGTCCTGCCGCAGTGTATGTCATAGTTAGAGGCATGTGTAACTCACTCTGTTCAAACATCTACCTAGCCACGGAACTGGTTTTCCTTTTGGAATCTGGAATTTTATATGGCCCTCTACGCATCCTAAGGATTGCCCAGAGGCATTTATGTACAAAATGATCTTTGGGTAATTTACACTGCAAAGGAGACTATGGGGGAAATGCTTTGTAGAGTAGTCCTCTCAGGTGAGATCCCATGAGCCTGAGATTCAGAACTCTATAGTTGCTAAGATATTGACTCAAGGACCAGACTGTATAGGTTTGAATCTTGGCTCCACTACTAACTGGCTTTAGGATGTTAGGCAAGTTACCTTGCCTTTCTAAGCCTCAGTTTCTTTCTATGTTAAATGAAAATAATAGGACCAACCTATAGATTTGTTGTGAGGACCAAGTGAGTTCATGCATATGTGGTGCTTAAAAGAATGCCTATCACGTTGTTCAGTAAATACTAGTTGTTGGCACTATTGTTAATAATCAGGGTTCATGTGTTTATACTTAGCCACACCCCTTCTGCACAATCCGAAAAAGAATCCTTCCTGGACTCTAAACTTTCTGGAGGCAAAAATTCCAAAAAGTTGTGTTCATTTCAACTCAGCAGCACCTAGGATAGTACTTGGTTTGGCACAGATGCTCAATACTTACTCCTTGGCTCAAAGTGGCTAAAATTCCAGTTTTCTTCTGGTTATTTGGTGCCTAGTGATGACTTGACTCCAGGCTGGGGTAGGTATTTAGTGGTGGAGAAGGAGGCTTCACTGGATGGTAGTGCTCTATGCCCCACCCCTCACACACATGCCAATTCTTCCCTTTAACCTCTGGTTACCTCAAGAGAGAGAAGGAGCAGGATTCTGGACAGGAGAGACCATGAAAACTAGTAGGTGTTGCTGAGATTTGTTTCTTATTTACATGTTATTCCCTCTCCATCCAACATATCAGCTCGTTGCTGCTTTACAAGGGAGACCTCAGTGCCTCAAAGTCACCCTTTCATAGTTCTCTTGTTATCATTTTCATTTCCTCTATGTGCTGTATTAGGCACAAAGGTACAAGAGCATACAGGAAAGACACAGCCCTGCCCTTTTAGGGTCTAATGGGGAAGATGAACAAGTAGGGGGTAAATATTAGCATGCTAAGTGCTATGTCAGGAAATTCAGAGTGCCATGGATGTCTTAGGAGGGTCACTCAGCTGTTTTAAAAAGTAAGGGAGGCCAGTTATTTGGCTTTAGTAGAAAGCAAAACTCTCCTTAGTAAAATACAGAGTAGGGACAGTATTGTGGGTTTGAAGATTTCCTTGATCTTATATTTTCTGTGCTAAGAATAGGACAGTACGTTAAAAATCAGGTTATTTCTTGTAACTCAGTGTTTTATGGTCAACTTATACCACCTTCGGCATATGGAGGAATTAAGATCATTTCCTCCCAAGACAGGCTTTCTAACATTTAGATGCATGCATGCGTATCGTACTTACAGACACCTGCATCCATTTCCCTATGGCTGGTTATTTTTTCCTCTGAAATTTTTTTTTCTTTCTGATAGTGTGGTGGCAGAAAGACACAGTTTCTTCATGCTGTGTTTTTACTTTCCATTTTCCTGGTAAGACTGTATCACTGCAGAGGAAATCAAATCTAATCTTCAATATATTTAGCATGAAAGCAATAAAAAGCATTAATTCACTCCAGAAAGAGTGAAATACAGTCAGGTACTTAAAGGAAGAATCACCATGGAAACTGTTTTCTTGAGATTCTGTACTCTCCAGGCTCCAGGCATGACTAAGTGAAGAAAGGAAGGCAAAGGGAAGAGAATAAATATTCTGCCCTTTCTGTTGTCTCTAAAATGCTGCAGAGGAGTTGCCATGAATTATTGATTGCACGAATAGAAGTATATATGAATTTGAATTATTAAACTGTTGTCTTTTAAATGAGTGTGTAAGAACACACTGAGTACTTGTTCCTCAGTGTTCTTTTTTCCTCACTGTCAAAATCCTATTGAGCAATCAAAGAGCTATCCTGAGGTCAAAAGTTTGCAGAGAAGCACTAGGAATTATGATGATTAAAGAATTATGTGAACTAGAACTAAAGTCGAATGCTTTTGTGTATATCTCCCAGATACATTTGCCTTTGTATACCATTTCACGATGGGTATGGTTTCAGAATTTTTTCAAAGATATTAAATATGTAAAGATCAGAGGCCAGCTCTCGCCTTGGGACCATGTTAATGGGATGTGATGGAATTTCCCTAAGGAATTTCTTGTGGATTAAATTCACTCTGTATTTATGTGCACATGTCTATATCTCACAATGTGCCCTCTCTTCTTGCTTTCTACATTTTTACCAATCCTTAGGTTTTTCTCACTCAAACTATACCTCTGTATTTAATAGCTCTGATAATAATACCTACCATGTGTTAAATGTTTCCTGTGAGTCAGTCATTGTGCTGAATCCTTTGCACGATAATATTAAGAGCATGGACTTTTATTTGGATATGATTGTGTTTTATTTAGCAAAATGACTAATTCAATAAATGTTCACTAATAAATAATTATGTTTTTACATAATCCTCACAACAGCCCTATGAGAAAGTCCCCATTTTACAGATGAGGAAACTGAGTTTTGGTGATGACAATTGATTGCACTGGATGCCAGAGCCAGTGAGTTGCAAGACCTGGATTTGAAACCCATATATGAATCCTAAGTCCATGGTCTTAACAGCGACACTAAGTTTTCACCCTAAAGGACATAGACAACCTGTCTTTTTAATCTCTATGCAAGCTTATAGCTGCCAAGGTTCTGGGCACATAAGTAGACCCTCATTATATTCATAACAAATATATATTTAGAATCTATCACTGTACCAGGCACTATACGAAATATAAAAATTGAAAATAAGATAAAGTCTCTGCCTTGAAGGACCTTACAGTCTTCAGGAAATGTTGGTATGAATGAATGAACCAGACAAAATAGTCAAGTGTTCAGAGAAAAGAGAGGTTTATGAGATTTGTGGAGAATGGGTTTGTCCCCGTCCTTCAAGAATGGGAGGAGTAAAGAAGACATACGAAAAGCCAACAGGTACCTGAAAAGATGCTCAACATCACTAGTCATTAGGGAAATACAAATTAAAACCACAATGAGATATCACCTCACGCCTGTTAGAATGGCCATTATCAAAAAGACAAAAGATAACAAATGCTGGCGTGCATATGGAGAAAAGGGGACCCTTGTGCACTCTCTGTGGGATTGTAAATTGGTACAGCCACTATGGAGAACAGTATTGAGGATCCTCAAAAAATTAAAAATAGAACTACCATATGATCCAGCAATTCCACTTCTGGGAATATATCCAAAGGAAACAAAAACACTAACTTGAAAAGATATCTGCACCCCCATGTTGATTGCACTATTATTTACAGTAGCCAAAACATGGAAACAACCTGAGTGTCCATTGATGGATGAATGGATAAAGAAGTTGTGGTATATATATATACGATGGAATGTTATTCAGCCATAAAAATGAGGAAATCCTGCCATTTGGGACAACATGGATGGATCTTGAAAGAATTATGCTAAGTGAAATAAGCCAGGCAGAGAAAGACAAATATTGTACGATCTCACTTATATGTGGAATCTAAACAAAGAAACAAACAAAAAGCCTTCCAAAAACAAAAAAACAAACTCATAGAAAAAGAGATCAGACTTGTGGTTACCAGAGGTGTGGGATGGGGGGAGGAGGAATTAGAGGAAAGTCAAAAGGTACAAACTCCCAGTTCTAGGATAAATAAGTACTAGGGATGTAATGTACAACGTGATGACTATAGCTAACACGGCTGTACAATATATATAGGGAAGTTAAGAGAATGAATCCTATGAGTTCTCATCACAAGGAGAAAATTGTTTTTCCTTTTTTTACTTTCTTTTCTTTTTATTGTATCTGTATGAGAAGATGTATGTTAGCTGAACGTATTGTGGTAATCATTTCACAATATATGTAAATCAAATCATCAAGCCGTATGCCTTAAATTTATACAGTGATATATATCAATTATTTCTCAATAAAACTGGGAGCTAAAAAAATGAGAGGAGCTTCCAAAAAGTAAAAGAGGAAGGAAGAGAAATGAACATTTAGGGTAAGACAGCATGATTTTAAGCACAGAGGTAGGAATGAGTGAGAAGAGTTTGAGGACCTGTGAGAAGATGGGGGCATGTGTTTTAGAGAATTGAGTTTGAACAAGTAAGTTGACAAGTTGGGCCAATGAGTGAAGAACCTTGAACACTGGGGGAAGGAGGTCCAGATTTTATCCAATCAACACAAGTGAGCTTTCAAAAAATCTGTTTATTTGGGCTGAATTATTAATTACTTAAAGTGCATTATTTTCACATGTTCAACTGGATAATTTTTACATATGTATACACCCATTTCACCCACTAACCAGATCAAGACACTTTTAGGACTTCATCCTCCTCTGTCTTAACTCCTCCCCACCCCTGAGATTATCACTACTTTGACTTCTATGTGAGTGTTCAAAGGGAGGTGAAAAGAAGGCAAATGACATGATGAAAGTTTAAAAGGAAGTTTAATGACTTCTAGGATGTAGTATGAAATGTGGAGATGAGAGATTTCAAACACGGAAACCAGCCAAGAGGATGTTATGAGGTTCATAATCCCTCTCTCCATCCATTCAATTAAATATTTATTGGATACTATTAGGTAGTAGACCCATACATTGGGGACACAATATTAACCATCATATGCTCTCTCAATGAGGAGACCAACAAATAGACAAGCAGTGACCCTACATTCTAGTAAGTGCTGATGTAGGAGGAAACACAGGTTGCACTTAAAATGGACACCTAACCCAGAGTAGGAAAGTCAGGGAAGGCTTCTCTTCCTGGAGGAAGAGATGTCCAACCTGAGGCTTGAGGACAAACAGGGGTTAGCCAGACCAAGGGGGAGATTGAGATGGAAATGGTTCCAAGCATAGAGGGACCATGTACAAAGGTCCACGGAAGACAGATGACATAGCCATGTTGAGGTAGTGGCTTGGGCAGGAGAAGAATGGAAGAAAATAAGGGGTTTTTCGAACGAGAGAAGTACCCAGACTTAGCAAATGATGTTATATCACAGGAACCATGTCACGCTGGGTTTTTTTCAACAACTTTATATAATTGTTGCATCCTGATTGTACAACAATCTGCATCCATTGTTCAAAAACTTTCAGATGTTGGGTGTGGCAGGCTTTTTCGTTGTTGTTTTTATTGTAAGCAGCCCACCTGGTTGTCAGTCATTTCTCTTTGAACTTGGAGCCAAAAAAACCAGTCAGGCCGTGAGATTTTCAACATCTTGCACCTATCTCTTTAAGGTGAAGCTGTTTTCTTATTCTTTGTACATTCTGTATCTCCTCTTTTCTAGAGTGGTCTGGGCTGTGCAAAGCAGCCAGGCCACCCCTCCTTTTTGACTTGTCCAACAGGTTTCCTGGTGCAGCTTTGAGAAAGCTATTGAATTCATACCACCCCTTTTTCTCTCATCTATCAGCAGGTAGCTCAATAAGGAAAATGTGGCCTTTGTAGACCTGCAGACCTGAGTTCAGTCCTGGCCCTGTTGTTAAGTCTCCTTGTGACCTGGATAAGTTAATGTTTCTGGGCTTCAGCTGCCTTGTCTGGAAATAATAATACCTACTGTATAAGGTGTGAATAATTAAAATATAATGCAGTGAATCCCATAGGATAGTGCTGAACACCTAGTAGGTCTTCCATGAATGTTATCCAGAGGTGGTAAAGCAGAGTGGTCCAGAGCAAAAGCTGTCAAGTTGGACTGTCTGTGTTAGCAGGCTCTGCTAGAGGCTAGCTGGGTTACTCTGGGCAAGTCACATAAGCTCCCAGTGACTCACCACTCTTGTCTGTAAAATGGGGGTGATAATAATGACACCTATTAATAATAGTCATGGTTTTATCAGGAGGGTTAAATGAGTTAATACATGTTAAATACGTCATATAGAGTCTGGCATGTATGTATGTATGTCTATATCCTTTATTAGTAGTGTTCATATTAACATTTATAATTATTATTATTTTGTATAGTTGGTCATATCTGTGAGAATGGGAGAGCAGTGCTTGCCTACCTTGCCCAGTTGTTGCCAAGAGTAGCTAATGAAGAGGTACACATGGCTCAGTGCCAGGCACACAGTGGGCCCCCGATAATGTCTGTTAAGTGAATGAGAGCAAAGTGCGTCTCTCTAAATATTTTCTATAAATGTTTCATCTTTTTTTTTTTTTTTTAAAGATTTTATTTATTTATTTTTTCCCCCCAAAGCCCCAGTAGATAGTTGTGTGTCATAGCTGCACATCCTTCTAGTTGCTGTATGTGGGACGCGGCCTCAGCATGGCCGGAGAAGCGGCGCGCCGGTGGGAGCCCGGGATCCGAACCCGGGTCGCCAGCAGTGGAGCGCGCTCATTTAACCACCAAGCCACGGGGCCGGCCCATAAATGTTTCATCTTAATGATAGTGGGAGCTTCCACATGGAAGAAAGTGCCAAAGAAGTTCACAGGGTGGCAGCCTGGGCTCAGACCTGGTGGATTCTGATTATGTTGAACAAAATAGATTCAGATCAGTCTATTTGGTGCCATTGAAACTGTGCCAATGAGCAGCAAAATGTGATTTCGTGTTGGGAGAGTGCCAGGATCCAGATTTATAAATCAAACCCTACCTATTTCTAGCACCCTCTCTTTCCCCTCGATAGGCGTTACTTACTCTGAAAGAGTTTCCGGATGTTTCACCAAATCAGGCCCCAGATGTTTGAAAGACTTTTGCAGACAAGGTAATCAATCCATTTGGTGGCCAGATGCTGTTGAAAATTTTCCTGCTACAGCCCTGTGAGTTTCTAAATTCGTTAGAAACATAAATTAATTGAATCTAATCAACAGTGGGTGATGCAGAAGATTAAACAGTGAAAAATAAATACATTTCCAACTGGGTCATATTAGATGCAGAGAAAAACAGCTCCATTTTGGAGGTGAAAGTCAAGTTAACCCTTCCTGTAAGCTTCTCAGATACCTTTGCCAAATCTGAGGCCCTGGGTGAGGCTGTGGTTTTTCCCAATCTAAAGCTGCCCTAGTGGGTTCACTGACTTTTCAAGAAATAAGTTGTGTGTTCCTCTAAGAAGGGTTCTGGAGTGGTCTTACTTTGTTATGCATTAATGGGGAAAAGTCTCCATCATTCCTTTAGTATGAAGGGCCTCTGGAGACAGGTTCTGCAAGGGTCTGTGCACTATGCTAAAGCAGTATTTCCTGGTAGCATAATATGGTCAGATAAATTTAGAAACACAGCGAAGCATCCTCCTTTACTCCACACCAGAATAAGTTACCTGAGTTCAGGGTGTTTGTCTATCAATGCTGAATCCCTAACACCTAGATCAATGCCTGGCACATAGTAGTTGCTCAGTAAGTGTCTGTTAAATGAACAAATTGTGGATGAACTTCTTTCTTATAGGATTTCTGAGTCTTTAATTTGCCCAAGATGGGAGCTAGTGTACGAGCTATTTCCTAAAAGTGTTTGACTTTTTTCACCCAAGGAACAGCATCTTACAGGACTGATAATCCAAAATGACATACATTTTAGAGAACTCGGCTCTAAAGTATTGTTGCATAGCACCCCTATCCTTTGTCCCATATCCTCTACCCTCAGTCTAAATGCATCTGGAGAAGATTCAGGGTGAGTAACACAAGAATTTATGGGGTCAACTTTTGGGTGGGAGGCTATTCTCCAAGGATGTGCTCAGCTCATTGGAGAGGCCAGCCTTTAGCTATGGAATTGACTCCTGCTACGCTTTCATTTGCCAGTGCAGACAAATGGCCTGAGGCTGTGTGGATAAAGAGGTTGCTTATATGCAGCCTTGTAGAAAGAGCAGTTTCTAGAGGATACCGGCGAACGGTCAAGACCAGCAGCTGCTAACTCAGATGCCTACAGAGACCAAGTAACGCCAAAGCTGAAAGCAGAGACGTAGAGGAAAACCTCAGGAGGATAAATGGGCCCTGACTTTTGGCCTCAAGGGGTACCTTTTGGGGGTACATTAGGGAGAGGTGGAAGATTCAGTGAATTCAAGACCTTGTGCCTTTCTAAAGGGGGCAGCCACTTCCCAGCTCAAGCCAGGAGTGGCCATGGGAGAATGCCATCCCAATGGTGCCAATCTTTTTATTTTTCTAAAGAAACTGAAAATCTGGATTTTTGTGTATGAAACTTCACAATTTTTAAATAATGGAAAACTTTGTGCGGGCTAACATTGCAGTGCCAAATAAAACAACTCTGCTGGTCAGATATGACCATCAACTGCAATGTGGTATCCTCTGGGCTATTTGGTTCCTATGACATGGAGCTGTGGAGCCTTGCTCTGCCCTCTGGGATCTAAAGGAGTGATCCATTTGGAGAAATAACAGCAAATTGTCATATTGATTGAGTGTATACAATGTGCTAGGTATCATACTAAGCTCCTTACTTTCTTTACATCATTTAATCCTCATAACTCCCCTTCAAAGTGGTACCAATATTATTCTTATTTTACAGATAGAGAAACTGAGGTTCAGAGTTCAAGTGACTTGTCCAAAAGCGCATCAGTTATAAATGGCAGAGCTGAATGTTGTCTGTCTGACATCTAAAGTGATATTGTTAACCGTTCACTAAATTGCTTCTAGGTAAAGTCTTATTCAAACACTTATTTAGTGCTTATGTGTGTCGGGCACCATTCTGAGTGCTTTGAATAAATTTACTCATTTAATCCTTGGTATAATATCATCAATCCCCACTTTACAGATTAAGTAAGTGATGGACAGAAAGAGGTTAAGAAATATATCCAAGATTAGCCAGCTAGTAAGTGGTAAAGCTAGAATTTTAACTGGGGTTGGGAGATTGCTATTGACTACCTCCTAGAATTATTTCTCAAAACAATGCTCTAGATTAGGCAGATACAAGGTGCTCAGGAAATAGTTTTCAATTGACACCAAACCTCATTTTCAGCTCTGTACACTTTTGGGATTCTGAGCCTAAGGGTATGCTTGGTGCCCCTGGGTGGCTGCTATTTCAGCCATTATTCCTTGTGACTGTGGCACCTGTCACTCAAGCAGCCTTCACTGTGTCACTTTCCAGGCACGCAGAGCAAAGACCGACAGGCCCTAGAAGCCGGCTCAGCCACTAATGAACTGTCTAATCCAGAAATCCCTTCTCAGCAATCAAGCAATCCAATTCAAACTGCGTGTTTGACTGAAATAGTTCACTGGGTCAGACTTCTTGGCATATAAAGCTCTTCCCACCCAGTCTCTGGTGTGCTATTGCCTTTCTTTCTGAAAATTGAAAGGGTGGAGGCTGGTTTAGATAAGGGCTAGAATTTAAGAACCAGAAGGGTGTATATACATTTTACAGTGCTTGCATTTTCATGTATATGATTAGCTAAGGAGAATTAGGAGAATGAGGCAAATGTAGATTTTAAGGATAATGAGGCAGATTTAATTGGTTTTTAAATTTTCATAATCACATAGGTCTGCTCCACGCAGGTTGACGGGAAAACCAAATGTGTGTGTGCGTGAGAATAATATTAGAAAGAGGATATGAACCCAAGTGATCAGACAACTATTAACAAATATTCTAGAAAACTATACTTTATTGAACATTGATTGTGTGTCTACTTACATCAAACACTGGACTGTGCACCGGGAATACTATGGTGAAAAAATCAGCTATTATCCCTGCCCTGGTGAATTTTATAGTCAAAATTAACAATAAACACCCAAACAAATATATAATGATGAATTCTGATAGATCTTACAAAGAAGCAAAAGAATAGGGTAAAGAGCCATGTAGAGTGACTATAGAACAGGCTGTCAGAAAAGGCCTCTCTCAGGAAGTGCTGTCTAAGCTGGAATTTAAAAAATCAATAGATGTTAGCCAAGGAAAAAACGGAGAGGGAGGATAGTTTAGGCAAAGAGAGAGCAACATCTTTACGGACCCCAAAGTGGGAGAAAGCATGGCGTTTATGAGATCCTGAAAGCAAACAGGTGGGGCCAGGATGTCGTGGATTGGGGTTCAGAGAGATGACTTAATATGAGGTTTGAGAGGTAGGAAAAGGCCAGTTCATAGCATTACCTTAGCGATAAATTACCAAAAGGTTGTATTATCCCAAGGCTTCCTCAAAATGGCTTCTGGTACATTTTACTGTTGATTAATTTCAGTTGAAGAGGCAGGTGCAGATTGTGGCCAGTGCTGTCTATACCTTTAGCATTTAATGGTTTTATTCCTTCTCTTGCCTGATAAAATATTGACATTTAATTTCTTCCCACAGACTTTGCAGAAAATAATCAATGTGTCGCAATCAAGGCTAAGAACCTGCTATGGTGTGTGTTGGAGAAAAAGGAGTTTTGCTACTGTAGCTAATAGTTATTGGCTTTTTCATGCCCTAAGCTTTTCCATACTCTCCAAAGGCAATAACTTAGATTGTTGGAATCAGTACTTGAAATGTCCCCATAAACAGAGTCCTGGGAGACATGGAAATACGATCCTATTGCCACTCCTATGTC
The DNA here is from genome assembly GCF_057802395.1 of Ceratotherium simum simum. Classification (NCBI taxonomy): domain Eukaryota; kingdom Metazoa; phylum Chordata; class Mammalia; order Perissodactyla; family Rhinocerotidae; genus Ceratotherium; species Ceratotherium simum. Next base: position 30,288,167 of record NC_141903.1, read on the forward strand.
ATCTGCTATGCTTGGAGGAAGTGCTTCTGAAAATGGCCTTGGTACTTGATTTATCAAGTACTGATTTTATTTCAGAGATATCCCAGGCTATGAGCTTATTGTAATGATCCATTTAAAAAATAATAATAAGCTGTAGGCAAAGATGGCGCATGTGTGAATTTAAGTTTAGGGGAGAGCTGTCATATGCATTACATGGGCCAACAATCAGTTGTCCCCATGAGAATCCTAAATCTCCAAGTGTGGACCATTTATGTCATGTTTGCTATGCACAGAATGAGATCCTAGATACTGATAAAGATGCTGTCTATTAAGGAAATAAATATGATTCTGTCTTCAGGGAACTTATAATCTAGTTAAGGAGACAACACACATACCCCAGTATATTCAAGCAGTCTGTCAGCATTTGTACCATAATCCAGTATAAATGAGTCGTGCCCCATAAGGAGATGCCAACTAGGTTAGTGAAATTTTAAATGGAAACTATCCTTACTTGGTTTCTAAAAGAGACTAATTTTCAACTGGGTCTTGAAAGAGAGGGGAAAGAGGATAATTTCTACGAGAATAAATTCCAGGTGGAGGAATTTATTGGTAGAGTCAAAGATGAGTACAACAGGAACTCTGCCCTTAATGAAATCATTTCAGTAAGGAAAATAGAGTAAGTACACACGTAAGTGAGAATGTCCTAGGCAGCTTGTGAAAAGTACAAAGAGTTGCAGAAGTTGGGAGGAGGAAGGGATTTTTTTCCAATCAGGAGTGCTCATGGAAAGCTTCACGGAGGAGACGGCATTTGGGCTGGCCTTGAAGGATTCATGTGTTCATTTTTTCATTCAGCCACTCAACAGGAATTTTATGTAAACCTCCTAAGTGCTAGCAGTACCTAGGCTAGGTCCCTAGACTAAAATAGTGAACAAGATCCTGCCCTCAAGGAGCACACTGTCTAGGAGAAGATGCCAGCAGACACAAGTAATGGAAAGAATGTCTCAGGTAAATGAGATGAAATGGCATGATGGTTGGTCACAAAGACTGTATTTGCTTATGGAGCCCAAAGAGTCAAACTTTGCTGAAGTGTCAGGTGTTTGACAAGGAGTGCAGAAGATAGGATGGAAAATTTAAGGTTGAGCCCAGGAGATCCACTCTCCATGCTAAGACATAAAGCCTGTAACTATGAGTGAATGATTAAGAAAGAATCAGAAAAAAAAAAAAAAAAAAAGAATGATAGACAAAAGAGAGTGGGGACAAGAAATAATAGAAAGTGGAGGAAAAAGAAGCAGGATGCAAGAGGCAGGTTAAGAACATGGGCTTTGAAACTAGAGTTGAGTTCCAATCCCAGCTCCACTATTAGCCTTTCAAACTTGGGCAAGTTATTTAACTTCTCTGAGCCACCATTTCTCCATCTGAAAAATAGAGGGAGATACTGAAATCATGGATTTTGAGTGACAATGAAATGACAATTTAAAACACCAAGCACAGATCCTGGCCAAAGTGGGTATTCCATAAATGAAGATGATAATATAGATTTAGGAAGAAAGTGTATTTGAAGGGTCTAGTACTATGCCTGGCAGGCAGTCTGCCAACTCAATAAATGGTAGTTTCAAAGAGATGCTGTGCTTTTCTAAACTGTGCAATACTAGTGCTTTTCTGAGACTGAACTATCTGGAGGCCAGGTTAATAGCTAGGTAATTTCAGTGAGTCTTCTGTATGACACTTGCAATCCTCTCCCTGTAGTCACACTGTAATAAAGGAATGTGCAGCTAGGAGAGTTTTCCATTAAGACTGACTTCCTGGCAGGGAGACCTACAAATCACTTGGAAAGTTCCTGGCACCATCGCCTAGGTCTGGCCATTTGCAAAGTGTCTATAAATCTTCCACAGGGCAAGATGAGAGTGTGGGGCTTTTTCTCTCTGACAGACTTGTTTCTTTCTATAAGATATTAGGAATAATGGTGAAAGTTACCCAAGAAGGGCCATAAGGAGGTCAGGCTACCCATGTGGAAATGATCTTGTAGTAGACGTCTCATCATTTTAAAGCGTATACAGGTAAGCAGCCTTCTGCCTGGTAGGCAGATAGGAGGTAATGGACCTTGAGCTTTGTAGCAGAAGGAATAGAGTCCTTTCTGCTCTCAGTTTCAAAAGAAAAAGGAAGGAGGGGAGAGGGGAAGGAGGGAAGGATGGAAACAGGAGAAAGAGAGAGAAAGGGAAAGGAAAGAGGACAGAGAGGAAGAAGAGGAGGGAAGGGAAGAAGAAACCAAAAACCAAGTTGTTTTTCATTCATGGTGATCACATGGATCTCTGAAATGTTGATTTTTGAGAGAAACTCTTACAATACTAAATGTTTTGAGAATCCTGTTAAACCTTATATGAAAATAGGGTTTCAATAGCATTTTCCTTCTATCCATCTTTTGGCTGTGGCTAGGAATTGAACCTATACAGATTTTATTTTAGCTGTTAGTGATGGACCAGTCCTAGTTACTCATTTTTTTATTCATTTATTTATTCATTCAGCAATTCCACCCTCTTTCTTCTTCACCATTAATTTTTCCCTGGCTGTTGAAACTTTCTCATCAGCATATAGATATGCTGTTGTTTCTGTGATATTATAAATACACTCTCTTGAACCAACTTCCCTTATCATCTGCCACTTCATATCTTTGCTACTCTTGGCAGCAAAACGCCATGAAAGAGTTGTCTGTAGTCACTGTCCTAATTCTTGTCCTCTCCTTTACTCTGAAACCCAGTCCAGTTGTTTCAACCCCACTGTTCCACAGAAACCGTACTTGTCAAAGTCAAAAGTGACCTCCATGATTCGAATCCAAAGGTCAACTGAAGTCTCGTACCTTGACTATCAGCAGTGTTTGACATGATTGATCACTCTCTCATCTTCACTTCACTTGGCATCCAGGATGCTAAGCTTTCTTGATTTTCCTCCTATCTCACTGGCTATTCCTCCTTTGTTTTCCTGGTTCTTCTTCTTCTCCGAACCTTTTAGATTTTGGAGCGCCCCAAGGTTCAGCTCTTAGTCCTCATCTCTTCCTTTAAAACCCTCACTCCCTGAGACCTCATCCAGTCTCCTGCCTTTAAATACCATCTGAAATGCTAATAATTCCCAAATTTGTATCACAAACTCAAACCCCTCTCCTGAACTCCAAACTCTCATTTCCGATTATCTACTCAACATCTTTGCTTATAAAGCTCTCATACTTCACATGCCTAACCTGAATGTCTAGTCTTCCCCAAAAAAGCCTGCTTCGCCCACAAACTTCCAATCTCAGTGACGGCAGCTCCATCATGCCAGTTACTGAAGGCAAAAACCTTCGAATCATCCTTGTTTCCTCTCTTTCATGTCTCATACGCAATCTATCAGCAAATCCTGGCAGGTCAACTCTCAATATGTATCCAGAATCTGACCATTTCTCTCCACCTCCACTGCCAACGACTTGATCTGAGCCATCATCATCTCTCACCTCTCAATATACCCCGATTCTACCTCAGCCCTCTATGGTCTGTTCTCAACAATACAGCCAGATTGATGCTTAGAAAATGTCCTATATCTCTCCTCTATTCAATACCCCCCAACAACATTCCATTTCATTTTTTCTCACCTTTCAAAATTGTGATAAAATTGTACATAACACGAAATTTACCATTTTGGCCCTTTTTAAGTGTACGAATCAGTGGAATTAAGTACATTCACATCGTTGTGCCCATTTCACTTTTAGTAAAAGCCGAAGTGCTTGCTACAGTCTACAAGACTCTGCATTATCTGAACCTCCCATTTCTCTTACTTCATTTTTCCCTTGTTTGTACTCTTCCAGTTATTCTGGTCTTCTGACATGGGCATGTTTCTCTCTCAGGGTCTTCCCACCATATGTTCCCTCTGTCTAGAGTGCTCTCTACATAGTGATCTCCTTCACCTCTTTCAGGTCTGCTCAGGGAGTCCTATCACAACCAACCTATTTAAAATCTAAGCCTCCTTCCTACCTCCACACTCAATTTCCCTTACTCAGCTATGTTTATTTCCCTTTGTACATAACATATGATGGCATTTATTATGTTCATTGAACTTATATTCTACAAGTAGAATATAAGTTCCATAAGGACAGATATTTTATCTGTTTTATTAATTGATATATATCCAATACCTGGAATAGTGCTTGACACATAGTAGGTATGCTCAACGAATGTTTGTTGAGTGAATAAATGGAACTATGAGTAAATCTGTCAGCATTTGGTCTTTCCTAATTTTTCTACATTTTATGTTATTCATTGGTATCTAAACTGCTACATGAACATGAAATCAAACATAATGAATTTTCTAAATATTCAATTTTCAGTGGATAAAAAAAAGCAGTAAGGATGTACTATATAGTGCCTTTGCCTGATCAATATTTATTAAAGGTTGGGTCATGCTGATGATGAAAATCAGCAGTTTATTTAGTCTATCTTTTATTGTTTACCTACTACGTGTAAAGTATTGTATTTAGTGCTTTCAAATATGCACATTATCCAAAAGAGAGTAATATTTTATAATATTCTTCAAAATGACACAACTCCTAGCCAGAAAGAGAGAAAGGAGGGAGAGAGGAAGAAAGACAGAGACAGAGAAATACTAAGTGATTCATAGAATTGTAAATGGTACATGTGGTTCTAATACTTTCCCTTTTTTTCCTAAGACAGTTGAAAAACCATCGTAGCATATTATCTTGTGAACTGTTAGCAGCATCTTTATTTTGTTTGAAATAGAAACCACATGTTTCAGTAGGAAACATCCAAATCCGTTCCCACTGTATTCTTCATACATTTCTTTAGGTTCTTCTAGGGTTTAGCAAAGGGACATATTGCATTTAGTGTTCCATTTGTCCTTTAGAGAAATACAAGAGATTTCAAGAATGCAGGGCCATGGGTGAGATATGAGTTGCCGTAAGTTCCAGTAGTGGCTTCCGTTGCCCCCTAGGTCAAAATTGGGATTCTTATTCTATGGGTCAAAGACTTCTTCTATTATAGAGTCTTTGAACAACCTCTTCTCCAAAGTTTTTCTATATCCCAATCCACCATTACTTCCCAGTCCTCTAGACTGAAAGCTCTTGATGGCAAAGACCAGTTGGCTTTTGTTTATTAGCATATCCCTGGCACCCAGCCCAGTGACTGCACATAATAGATGTTCATTGAATAAATCTCTTGCATCTCAAACCCATTTGTTCAAAATACTCTTTGGATTATCTTATTGCCACTTCCATGCCCTCTCCCAAAGACCACTCTAAGTCCAGTACCCTCCCTTCACCAACCGATCTGCTCTTTTCTCTTCCTGTGATTCGTAGAATCGTTAATCTCTCACCAATGCCACAAAAAGGCTTTTTATGATAAAATCTGTTCTTTACTGATCAATCTGTCTGGTTCTAAAGTCATAAAATACTATTCCAAATAAGAACTTCCCCTTACCTTACACCCCTTAAAAAATGTTTCTTACGTTCATCCAGCATAAATATTTTGTTTATTGATATTTTGTTTAGGGTTATCCATTCTCTGTGTTGGTTCACTTTGGTATTGGCTCTCTTTGGCTCTCATTCAGTGATAGATTAAAGAAAAAATTTAAGAAGTATCTGTTCTATATTAAGACACTCAGCTAGGCACTGAGAGTTTAATGATGAACAAGTTCCTTATGGAATTTCCAATTTAGAGACTGAGAAAGACATTTAAAATGATTGTCACCATTGTGATGAGTGCTAGTCGTGATAACTGTGATGAAGGAGAAGTGTGGGGATCAATGAGGCTGCACAATAAAGGGAACTGTCTTAGTCTGGGGAGAAGTCACACAAGGCTTCCTTAAAGAAGTGGTATTAGAGCCAACCCACAAACATGGGGAATTTTAGCTCCCACAAGGCAGGCACCATGTCTTACTGACTTCAGAGTATCCGACACAGCAAAATGTTTGACCAAAGATGTGCCAAACAGACTCCATGTTAAATGTGTTTAGGTGGCACACCGCTTGCCAAAGAGCTCCTATTCTCCAGCAGATGTGATGAGCGTTCTCATTTTGGACCTGGAGTCTCACTGACTTTGGGGCCAGTGATAGATGTCCCATGTTGTGTAGATAATAGATCTGCATGATTGACAGAGTGTGCATCACCTGCGCAGTTAATTACTCCTCTGCTTTCTGAAAGAGTGGATGACAGATAGTGGACACCTTGACAGCAGATTCCACTGTAATCTACATAGGCTTGTAGGCAAGTCTGGACTGCTACCAATTTCCCAGTGGATTTTTCTGTACTTAGAGGACTTATGATTTTTAAAACTGCTTTGCCCTTTAGGCAAGTTTTGTTCCAACTACAGGAAAATTCTCTCTTCTCAGCTTCTATGTTGCAGGAACTTGTTTTGAGTGAAAGGCAGTCTACGTCGACCTACATGTCCCGGGTTGTCTCAAAGCTGGTTAGTGCTGGGGATTTGGTCAGTGTGGGGAAGCTGTGTGCATTTTAATGGGAACAGCATGGTATTCATTACTTACCTGCTTCCTACCATCTGGAATTTTCACAGCTCAGCAAACATGGCGGGCTTCCTGCACATTAGCAGGGAGAACTTGGCTCCTAAGGAGGGCATGGCTAGGTTCCTTTGAAGCCATAATTTTATGATGGACACCATGATAAATTGAGGAGGGGCATTCTATCCCAGTAAGCTGCTTTCATATTTGGATGGTCGAAAAGTATTGCACCATTTCCATATGGGGGAGGGGTAAAAATAGACCACGTCAATACTGGGAACTAAGCAAGTATGAAAGAAAACTGGTTGTGTGGTAAAGTAAAATGAAAGTGTGTGTGTGAGAGTTTGTGCATGGAGGTTCCGTTTTTTTCCAATTCAACATGCATTAATAACCTGGCCCTGTGCAAAGTGCTATGAGGAAAACAAATGTGGAAAGACATGTTTATTAGTATGCGTTTAGATGCAAATAACAGAAAATCTATCTAGCAGTGGCTTAAACCATAGGGTATCACTTATCTAACAAGTCCAGAAATAGACTGTCCCTAAGGTAGGTTTTGCAGTTCAATGATGTCATCAAGGACATTTTCCCATGCTTCCATCTGTCATACTCAGCCTCTTGGTTTTTTAAATTTCTTAGGCTTGTCACCTCATGGTCACATGATAGCTGCCACAGCTCCACGTATCATGGCTGCATATAACCACATACAAAGGCAGGAAGCAAGGAATAGTCAGTGCAGCCACAAGGCCTCCCCTCACTTACTTCCTTTTATTCAGGGAAGAAAAATCTTTGCCAGAGTCTCTGCCTCTGGCCCCCAGGAGACTTACATAGTTCCTGTATGCCCCATTGGCCAGATCTGGGTCACTTGGCCACTGCTAACCACAGGGGAGGCTGGGAAGCAAGTATCTGGTTTTTTAGCCTCTACCGTGGGAGGCAGTCAAGGAAGAAAGGCACTGGGTAGAGTGTCTGCCACATCACCTGCCCTTAATGAGCTTGGTCTGCAGGGACAGACAAGCATTTAAACAGTGCCCATTTTCCAGCACTGTGCTTGTGGTTAAATAGGAAGCAGCAGTTGTGATAAGATCTTGGGAATTGGGGCTGTTGGGCCCTTCTGCCTACGTTCTTTCCTATGAGAGGAATACCAGCACCAGGTTGAAATTAAAACCAGTATACACAGAATTAATTATATTCAAATGAAAGGAAAAGGATTCGGTATCTACATACTAAACACTGGCTGGATGACGAAGGAATCAAGTCTGGATCAGGCAGAAAGTGTGTATTATACACAGTAGGTCAGGAGAGCAAGCATGTGGCATGTGTGCTGCCTCTTTCCATGCCCCTGCGCATGCCAGACATGACTAATTGATCACAATGCTCTCCCACCAAGCCCAGCTATGCTCAGAATCCTTCTCAATAGGCAGCTTCTGCCAATAGATCAAAATTGGTAAGCAAGGTTAGATCCATTTGTTATCACTACTCAGAACTTTATATTTACTACTTCTATCACTAGGACTAAGCTAAAGGAATGTGAGAAATAGATCAGGTTAAGAAGTTAATACTACTCAACCAAGGACTTAAACATAGTCCCATTGAAAGACAAAAGGACCTTTGGATCAAAGGGCAGAAGACTTCGTGCATAAATCTAGTTTGTGATGCAGGTTAACAAAGGTATATTGATGAACTGAGCTTCCCACCACTCTAAAGACAGAGTTCTAAATAGAGTAGTGTCCCCTCCTTATCTGTGATTTCTCTTTCTGCAGTTTCAGTCACCCACAGTCAACTGCAGTCCAAGAATATTAAATGAAAAATTCCAGAAATAAACAATTCATAAGTTTTAAATTGCCACCAATCTGAGTAGCCTGATGAAATCTCACACTGTCCTGCTCTGTCCAGCCCAGAACGTGAATCATCCCTTTGTCCAGTGTATCCACGCTGTATACGCTACCCGTCCATTAGTTACTTAGTAGTCAACTCGGTTATCAGATCAATTGTGGGGGTATCGCAGCGCTTATGTTCTAGTCACCCTTATTTTACTTAATAATGGCCCCAAAGCGCAAGAGTAGTGATGCTGACAATTCAGATATGCCAAAGAGAAGCTGTAAGCTGCTTCCTTTAAGTGAAAAGATGAGAGTTCTCGACTTAATAAGGAAAGAAAAAAAAACTGCATGCTGAGGTTGCTAAGATCTATGGTAACTTTTATTACAGCATATTGTTATAATTGTTCTATTTTACTATTAGTTATTGTCATTACTCTCTTACTGTGCCTAATTTATAAATTAAACTTTATCATAGGTATGTATGTATAGGAAAAAATATAATATATATAGGGTTGGGTACTATCTGTGGTTGCAGGCATCACCTGGGGGTCCTGGAACGTATCCCCCATGGACAAGGGGGGACTACTGTTGTGGTAATACCTAAACAGTAAGATTAAAAAATAAAATCTTTGAGTAGTGAGAAAATGATCATTGGCTCCAAAGTTGAGCCATAGAGTTGGTTTCTATAGAAACCAGTAGTATTAAGCCTCTATTTGCACAGCATTTTTAACATTTGGAAGTTCTTATGTAGCTGTCGGCTCATTTTATTCTCATAATTTTATTCCTTTTTTGAAAAATTGTTCACTACAAGAAGGCAACGTGAAGGAACTTTTTGGGGGTGGTGAAACTGTTCTCTATCATGATGGTGGTAGCAGATACACATCTATATGTATTTATCCAAACCCATACTATGTACCATAAAAAAGTGAATTTTCCTATATGGAAATTAAAAAATAAATTTTAAAAAAATCTAAAAAGTCACTGAGATAAATGCTAAAATCTTTTATTCAGTTCGAGAACCAATTAAAATTGTTTACAAGTTAAAAATTGTTCAAGTATTTATGGTCATAGTAAAAAAAAATTAGAAAATACTGAAAAATTAGAAAAAGACTATAAGAAAAATTAAATCATCCACATCCTACACCGAAACATATTATTTTGGATTCTCCCTGATGGTCTTTTTCCTATGAATATTTGTGTGTATGTATTTATAGGAGTTAACTATTATCTTTGAGGGAAATTTCATTTTATATTTTAAACATCATCTTGGTATTAATGGATGTCTTAGTAAGTGTATATTGGTTTACCAGTTAAAAAAAGATACATTTTAAAATGAAAATACTTTAACAAAATTGCAGTCATTTGACACATACTGTTTTATTGCCTGCTTCTTTTAAAAATTTTACAATATATTAACATCTTGTTTAGGCCACTTTGACATGATCCCAGTAAAAGTATTTGGCCATATCTTGTTTGGCCATAACCAGATTTCGTTTTTTCCCCTATTTTGGTGGAAAATGGACTCTAATGCACTATTTCAGTTATCAAAACTTACCAGAGAAAACCTTATCCAAACTAATGGATGCTGATTTTGGATTGTGAACCAGAACTCAAGGAGGAGTCCACAGTTTTATGTAGATGGAAGGAGTAATTTTAATTCCCACCGGGAAGCCTAGGAATCTCCTGTTTGTTTAATGATCCACAAAGTCATCGCCAGTCTAGCTAGAAGGCCCTATGCGGCGATGACAAAGGACACACATGCTACCTCCCCCCACTGCAGGACTCAGCCAATTCATCACAGCACTTCAGCCTGGAAGTGACCTCCGAAATCCTTCTCAACACACACTTTCTGGCAACTACCACCATTTCACCATTGTTATCACTATGAAACCTATTTCCTATGAATTGCTGATATCCTTGTCCTAACTGAAGAAACAGAAAACTCCTCCTAGAACCAACGTGATCATCAGGAAGAAAGACAAGTATTGGAGCAGAACTAGTCAGCTGCTCTAAGTAGAGTAAATGACTTTATAGTATTGTCTATGAAGTATTTCTTAGGTGAAAGATAAAACAGTTAATGGGCTCTGAAGGCTAAATTGCATTACCCTCTCATTTCAGTCCCTAAGATTGATGCTGAGAGTCCAGTGCTAGTGACCTGGTCAGTAAGATCTTGCCCCATCAGAAGATTTGGATTTAGATCTTCTCTAAGTCTAAACTGAGCCATCATTTTATCAAAACAATTACCCTGCTGTTTCAATTGTACATGGCCTGATAATTATTCTCAGCCCAGTGCTCTGGCATTGCGTAGATTCCAGCCTCACATGGTGCTGCGGGAGACAAGGGCATGAACTAGGGGATCTCTCCATTTCTTCAGCCCCATAATCACGTGAATATAATTGCCAAGTCAAGTTCTATTATTCAGGTAAATGGAAACTTTATGTATGAAATTACTAGTCTGGAACCTTTGTAGGATGCTGATATTGGTTTTAAAAAAGAAAAACTCAGTCTTAGCAGTGCCTATTGAACTAGAAATGGGGTTACCAGGCCACCATCTTGTGGAAATTAAATAGGCAGAAATAGATGTGGAGCAGGGCAAACGTCATACCTCCCAGGGTTTCCTTAAAAAGTCATATTAACTACATTTGACCTCTATAACTGTTTTTGGCTTCTTTTTTTTGTTTTTAGTCAAAAACGTGCACTTTATCCACATCTCTAAAGAACAGAGGGAAAATGCTCAAGTTTATAGCTTTTTGCATAACAGCGTGATTCGGCTGGGCACTTAATAAAATGAATTGTCATATATACACTTGTCATTTAAAGTCGGCGATCATCTTGAACTTGATGAAATGATTTCTGTTGACCATGATTTCAGACGAAGTTATTAACTCTAAGTTTGCTGGTTTAGTGTTATCGCCATATCCTATTTCTATACTCAACAAAAGTTATTTTGTCTTAAGCAGCATATGTTTTCCAGTTTAAATTGCTCTACCAAGAGCATGTTGCAAGCACAAGAGTATTTGTATCAGAAGTTTCAGTATTTTGCAATTGGAATGTGGGGTGATTCATCAGTTTTGCATCAATGATTAAACAGTCATAGAGGAAGATATGCAGAGACAGATGGGGCAGTAAAGTATTCTGGATACACCTACTGGCTTAGCAATGATAAATGAGTCAGGAAACGTGAAAGTTCAAAACAGGTATTAATGCGAGCTGCAATGGCATGTGCTCTGAAGGGGGATAGACAGTAGCTAGAATAAACAACCTAATACACAGACCAGCTGGTTGGCAGGATTAACATAAAGGTAACGACTTGGCAAGAGGACTAAGGAATTTCAGAATCCTGCTATGCCCATCACTCTTTCTCTTACAAGGTTCTTGAGGGAAGCATAGCACAAATAATGCTAAGCCTTGGAAAACAAAGGGGACATTTTTATTAGATGGGACCATGCTTGATATCTCATAATGCAGAGTTCTGATAATATTAGCTTGGATCATGTAGCTTAGAAGTGAGCTTGAATCCTACCTTGTCTTTACCTGTGTGGATCTTAAGGGGAGAGTGAAGACATTTTCACAAAGAATCTGGGCAAGAAGACAATGTGTATGTCATCCCTGGGAGAGTGAGTTTTGTTTTCCTTGTAGTGACATTTTCTTGGAAACTGAACCCAAGGCTAACCTTGGAAAAAAAATACTTAACTCTTTTTTCTGATACTCAACTTCACCAAAAGGGAAGGCCCATCTTTTAGTTCTCAATGCACAGGTCCTGGAGCCCACCTAGAACTCCAGGATCTGCGTTAACATCACTGCTGAGAGGAAGGATGTCAACTGCACTTAAGCGGAATCTCAGCCCTAAAGACATGAGCATGGCACTGTTATCCCCCAGGCCTAGTCTCCCCACCACCCTCTCATTGCTCCCACTAATCTTTGTCTCTGGAAGGTGTTTGTGTCTCAAACAGTTTGAGAGCTTTGACTCATTCCTTAATACCTGACAGAAGCCTGAAAGTGAAAAGAAACAGGCACATCTGCTTTAGGTTCTACTCAAGTCAGGAAACTTCATGAATAACCCCATTCTAAGCACTCGTTGAAAAGCCAGAAGCAATAACTGATGTTAGAAGTGTATCCTAGCCCTCGAGTGCTTTCAACCAGGGTCTTCTGAGGCAACTGCAAACATTACACAGCCTTCTTCTCTCCCCTTGTACATGAGAGTGCTTTGCTAAGACGCACAAACTATAACACAGGAAAGTGGTCAAATAATTCACTTGAGGTGGCTGGCTTCCCAGCTTTGCTGGGCTTTGCTACTCCTCAATGGGCACTTGTTGCAGAAATGGGCCTTCGAAATTTACATCAGGAACTGAGTAACCATGCAGCTTATTTTGTATTTCCTAAAGATAGTATTCATCTGGAGGGGTCTTCTTGAGTGAATGGATGAGATTTCGGTTGAAATCATCAATAAGGAATGGGGTGGCCTTTCCTGAAGGAAGAGTCTATAGACCAGAAGGCTAAACTGGTGACCCACAAACCATATTCAGCCTACAGACAAGATTATTTTTTAAATGTCCTGGCACTGAAAAAAATAATTAGATGCCAATATATAAAACTTAAGAGATTTTGCATAAAAATCTGGATTTCCAGCTTCTTTTAAAAAAAATCAGAATATCTGGCAACATATGCAATATTTCATGGCCATGGTTGGCTTAAGCTTAGCGGCCACTTATCCCTTAAGAGGAGACACAAGCTATCTATTTCACCTCATGGCCCTATAGGGTTTTAATTTGCTGTCCCTGGGGTTAGTCATCTAAGAGACCAAAACAAGAAATTGTGAATTAGCCTTTTACATGTGCCTGGCTTGACAGCGACTATGGCTTATGCCTTATTCTTTTTCCTTCTGCACAAAGAATGACCATTAGAAGCATTTTCACGTATGGAAAAGGACAGTATGTAAAGTGGAGAATTTGCCACTACTTACCTGAATAAATCAGGCATACAAAGAAAACCCTGAAATAGTGATATTAAAGTAAGATTTGAGGTTTGAATTATTCAGGGGTAATTGCCTTAGTTTTCCACCTCACTGTTTCCCCTTTGCTTTCCTCACATGGACATAATCTTTAGAAAGTTCCTCTGTCAAAGGCCATAGTCATAATTCCCTCGCCTCTTTTTTTTTTTTAACTCATTTGCACTCTGGGTAGCAATTGTTGGAGCCCTGCGGGGGAATAATTGCAGAGGAATTAACCTCTGACATTTTTCTAAAAATAGCCCTAATAAATCCAATCATAGGTAATTTACCTGTCCTTGTTCCTCCAGGGGTAACCAGCGTTGAAGAAAGACTTGGCAGGCTGGCATTCCTTCAGCAATTATCTGTGATCTGAGTTCCTGGCACCTGTGTATTTTCTCCCTTTAGAAATACAGATTACAAATTGCCCTCTCCCCTCTGACCTCTTGACCCCATTTTCTCAGCACCTTTCTCCGGGGTTGGGATAAGGCCGTGCTCTTCCAGAAGGGTGTGTTGGCCTCACCAGAAAAGAGGCAGCATGGGCCAAGCTGGAGCATTTGTGGGGTCCTTCCTTGAATTTCCAACTCACGGAGTTTTGTCCATGATTTCTCTGTGCTTCGTCCCTTCATTTTTGGTGTCTGAGCTTCAAGCATCCCCGCCCTGCTTCATCACAGTCCTCAATCTTCCCTTCAATAGCCACCACTGAAACCTGTTTGGAGAAGTTTCTTAGTGTAGAGGAAAGGGGAATGTTAAAGGCCTTGAGTGGGTAAAGGGTCTGTAGTTGGTAGAAATTATCAAAGAAGATTGCCATTTCCCCGAGCCATAAAGAAATTCATTTTCTCTTGCCCAAAATGAAAGGGTCTGAATGTGCTTTTTCCTTTTGTTCTCTCCAGATGTTCCAAGAGCCCACAATGCGGTGTGGGCATCTAGGAAATTTACCTCCCAAGTGCCACTTGTAGTGGCACTTAAAATACAGAACATAAAATCCTTGCAAATTCCACTGCAGAGACAAAGCCCTAAGCCCTTAAATGCACAGAAAAGTGTGTCTATTATCTATCGTTTCAAAGTAAGTGTGCGGTTACTTAAATTGCCTTTGTCTTCTTCTTTTCAGCTGACATTATCTCTACGGTAGAATTCAACCACACGGGAGAATTACTAGCGACAGGGGACAAGGGGGGTCGGGTTGTAATATTTCAACGAGAGCAGGAGGTAAGTGGCAGTGAATGCAAAATGCCCATTTTCTTCTCTTTTTAAAGGAGGCCTCCTACTGTTCCTTAATCCTCATGTGTCGCCCTTAACCTTGCTGCTTTGCTAGCCAACTAAAAACTGCCAAAAAGTCATTAACATCAACGGTTCCACATTCAGGCTCATAAAAGCACCTGAAAATAGAGCCTTTTCTGGGTATGGCCTTATCTTTCCAAACCTGGGTATTGCACATTCAAAACGACCTCATTTCTCATCTGACCTGCAAAATTCCATGGGTGCTGGTGGAGCGTAACTCTTCCTTTTTGAGTGGGATTTATCTTCGAGCTTTTGAAATTGTCTCCCTGATTTCAAGTGCTCTTACAGAATAGGAGGAAAAAAAATAGCTCTTTGCCAACAGATGTGAAAAGGATGACTTGGGTCAGTAGAAAAGAAAATGATAGGTCACCCTACCAAAGGGAGAGAAATCCCACAAAATGACATCTGAGCAATGCATATGGCACACACTTTACTATAGGTGACCTGAAGGTCCCTGGAGCTGAATGCTGTATGCATTCTGAGCAGGACTTCTAACTTCTGGTGAATCTCAAAAAGGCCATTTCTTCCTGAGACTTGGGTTCCACTAGGAATTGTTTCCCTTTTTCATATAAATTGTGTTTTTTGGTGTCTGCTTCTGTTTTGTCAGAATGGAATTATGGCCCAATTTGATTTCCTTGGCCTCCCCTGGCATGATCCTGGAGCTTCCAGCAGGCCAGTCTGTGTTCTAGTAACTCTCCCATCTGCTGCTTCCTGCCTCTGAGATTCACCCGGCACAGTGTAGCAGGAGGCCCAGGGCAGGAGGGAGGTTTCACAAGAGACTTCCCTAGCAATTGAAAGCCTGCTTTGTGCCTCAAAGCCATTTGTGTTACACCTCCCCTCAAAAAAGGAAAGCCTCATTTAGAGGTGATATATTTGGTAATTGCACATTATTTGCAATTAATTTCTATAAGGGCATCATAATCCCTTGAGGTTCTGTATAAATTCAAGTGTTCAGCGTTAAATCAGGCACCCAGCCTATTCCATTGGCCCTGGAAACACGAAAATGTGGTTGGCAAGTAGGAACTAATAGCTCTTCGTGACCTGGAATTTTTCCTGCTTTTCCAGAGATGCCTGGTGCTAATTGGTCTGGCACATACTACACATACTTGACAGTCTGATTTGGATGGTAGCAAATCAACACTGATAAATTTACTGTTAAGGTGGACTGGCTCTTTCAGCAGTAAGCAGGATAGTAGCAAGTATGTCAGCATTTAAAGCCCTTTTAAAACTGATTTTCAAACCTTCTTCTTCAATTTTTTAAAAAATCCAATTAGGTTCATGGCGATGATAAAGAGGAACCAGAGGAGCTGTTTAGCATAAATTACCCAAGGCAGCATGTTGCTGGCAATATTCCGCTCCACGTTTTCCATTAGCTATTTATAGGTTTCACCTATTTTAATTTACTGAAATATTTGGGAAGCCTGATTCACTAGAATGATGGGGGACACGTTTTCCAAAGGAGGTGGTTTTGTTCAATAAAAAATAAATGTCGAGGATAATAGCAGGCAGTTAAGTGTTTAGCTTCGTGGCAAGGTTTGGGGTTGAAATGAAAACTAAGTTTGAGAAACAAAGCCATGGGACGACATCTAGGTCAGGCCTGGTTCGCAGTTCTGTGGGTGGATTCTCAAGAGGTACACTTCTCCAGACTTTGTGCCTAGGAGCCTCGATGCCCTACAAATATATTTAACCCCTGGGCGTCCACACCGTCACCCATCGGGAAGTTGAGATTTCGATTTGGGTGTTCAATATCCACCCAGAAACATAAATTTTTTAATGGACCCTTTTATTAAGAGTCAAGCTTTTATGACAAATGTTTAATAAGCCCTAGATTTGAATTTTTGAGCACAGTTTTCCAAAGCCTGAATCTCGAAGCTCTTGGTAATCAGGTCCTAAAACGCCTGAAATAAAACTGCCCTTCCCTCTTTTCTCTGCTTCTCTTTCTCTCTTTCATACCTTCTTTTCCCTCCTCTCTACCTTTCTTCTTTCTCTTGCCTTTTTCTGCAGACCCTCTGCCTTATGTTTCATTCCCTCATCATTTATTTAGTTCCTGCTGTTTGCGCTTTGCATAATCAGAGCTAAGGGAAAGCGAGAGGTAAAGTCTCATCTTCTCCCAATGACACAGATGTCAGCTCTGTTCCTGTCTGTTTTGTTACTCCTCCTGTTGGAAGAAAAGGGGGAGGGAGAGATCTGATACCCAAATCTGCTACTTACAAGCTGTGCAACCTTAGAGAAGTCATTTTAATATCTCTGAGCCTCTGTTGTCCATTTCCCCACCAGCCTATCTCTCAGATTTCTGTGAGGATCTGATGAGATTTTAAAAGACCAATGAAAAGTGTAGATGCTACAGCTTTGTACTCTTTGTAAGGGATTGGTATATGTATATGTGGACATCAGTGTGGGATAGTTCACTCCAAAGGGTGTCCGAGATGTCCATTAGGAGGCAGAAAGAAACTATTAGAACTTCTATCTATATTAATTTTTAAAATTTATACTGATTTTAAAATCATGTCCTATTTTAAATTCTATCTCTGTGTATATCTTATGATGTACACCATATATTAGTGCAGAAGTTCAAGTATATAATTTATAAATAACTATATGTGTATTAGAGGTGCTAATATTTACCAACTGGGGTATATGATCAGAGGCTTTGGAGGCCACTGAGCGAAGGTAGACCTTGTGGCTGTCATGATCCTTCCCTCATCCTACTCTGACACGGCCTTCCCATCCCACCCCTAATGACTCTGCTCAAAAAAAGAAGGAATTGGTGAATTTGCACTTGGCTTACATGATTTAATCTTTTGTATATTTTTTCTCCTTCCTACAGAGTAAAAATCAGGTTCATCGTAGGGGTGAATACAATGTTTACAGCACATTCCAGAGCCATGAACCCGAGTTCGATTACCTGAAGAGTTTAGAAATAGAAGAAAAAATCAATAAAATAAGATGGCTCCCTCAGCAGAATGCAGCCTACTTCCTTCTGTCTACTAATGGTACGTGGAAGGGACTTTTTCTGTTTGGTGTTTTCAGAAATGTAGTAAGCCAAACCATATGTTTTAGTCTCTCTTAGACTAAATTTTCCTTTTTACCTTGCAGGCTATTGAAAAAATTAGAAACAATATTTGCAAGATGCCTAACAGAGTGCCTGGCACCAAGTAGGCCCTCAGTAAATAGTAGTTATTGTTTTTAAAAATAACAAATTTATGACCGAATTATATGAGACCCATTATTTGCAGTTTTTGACTAATACCAATTATTTCCAGGTGTTTATGGAATGTGACTTCCTGTCTTCAGATTCACTGAACGTTATTCTGGGAACACATTCCAAGAAACTCAACGTGCCGTCCCTGTGGGTTTGGCATATGAAGAGAAGTGATAAATTCCTGAATGTATTTTGGGGTTTGTAAAGCAGATGTCTGTGTCTCTCTGACACAATCAAACGTTCAGCTAGGAGCCCAGGTCAAGAAGAGAGGGGGACCCTGTCAAAGAACTGATCAGAAATGGTTTCTTTCTCTTTCTCCCTCCTTACTCTTCTTATACCATTTGTTGGTTTAGGGGGAGTTGATATAAATAGGTCAGAGAGGGAGGATGTTGGGGGTTGAATAGAGAGCCAAATTCCATATTAATTCAATAAGCCTTTATACAGTGGAATTATCTACTCTAAAGGTTCTTAATACCCTTGCTGAAAGAAGCCGTCTATGCTCAAAACAATTCAGAATAAAATCATATACTAAAGAGTGCTAATTGAATAGCACAACAATTAAGAGGATTAGTGTATAAAAATTCAAACCCTCTCTCAAGCAAATAAGCTGAATAAAGGATGATTCATTTCATCCTCTGTGTGAGTCCATGAAGAGTATACATTTAAACATAAATCAAGAAGTAAGGGGGGCCGGCCCCGTGGCTTGGCGGTTGAGTGCACGCGCTCCGCTGCTGGAGGCCCAGGTTCGGATCCCGGGTGCGCACCGACGCACCACCTCTGCAGCCATGCTGAGGCCACGTCCCACATACAGCAGCTAGAAGGATGTGCAACTATGACATACAACTATCTACTGGGGCTTTGGGGAAAAAATAAATAAAAAATAAAATTATTTAAAAAAAAAAAGAAGTAAGGGATTTGCTTTTGCCTATCCCAGCATTTGAAAAGAAAGGATAATGCCCATAAGTCAAGTGACAAAAACGTGGACTATGTATATGATACAATCAAACATATATTAATGTTTTAAAGACTGGAAGGAAACACACTAAAAGGTGGATCATGATTAATTTTTGATTGTGCATTATGGGTGACTTGTAAATGTGTTCCTTTTAGCGTTTTTATTTTCTAAGATTTTAAAATGAGTTTTATTTTAATCTTATAAAAAAGGGGGAAAAGTTTTTAATGCATATGAATTGAAAATCCCTCACATATAAGGCCAGTGTACAAATCTAAAAAATGACAATTCTGAAAAAAGCCAGTTTAAGGTTATTCAAGCGTGGCTTATCACAACATGACCAGATCTCCACTCATCTGTTTTTCCAGATTCCAAGTAATTTAATTCTTCCCCATAACTGTATTTATTGTTCTGTTTACTTTTTCCAACTCTGATTTCTTGAAAGGCAGACCACATGAATTTATTTCAGTTTCTTTTAGTTTTGCTGTTTAAGTTTCACTCAAAGGCTCTGCAGATTCAACACTGCTTAGAAGAAAAGAGACTTCTGATGACTTTGACTTAATGACTTCAGGCAGAGAAAAAGTATCTGATTATCTTCTATAGCTAGCTTACTTTCTATTATGAAATTTAGCCTATTGATTATTACAATAAAATTCAAAGACTTCTTAACTACTTTGTGGGGGAGATGGGAAAGAAATCAGTGAAATGCAATGAAGATTAATTATATAGCATAATGTTCTGTTAATTGAGTTTTTAAATAGTTTTTTGATTAACAAGGATATTATCTTCCCATTTGGGATGCTATTTCATATGCCAAAAGCATCTCAAAATGATTCTGATGAGAAAAATTCCCATGTTCTTATGTGATTTTCTTTTTTATACTAATATTGAGGTTGAGAATTCCCCTTAAGCCAAATAGGTTAACATGCAAACATTAATGGAAGACAATTGGAATTACTGTACAAAAGAGAAAATGAAGATAGATGATAAGATTGTGTTTAAAAGCTGCCACAAGTAATGATAAACTACTCAGAGGAAGAAAGAAAAAGTCATTACTCATAGTAACAGCCACATGTTCCTCAGACGTTTTTATCCACAAAGCTTCAAGAGACTGAGTCGAGAAAAATTGTGTGATAATAAAGTCAAGAATGACTCCAGGCAACCCAACCATGGGGAATTGGATTGAATTCACCATCAATTATCTTTTTTTAAAAAATTGTGCTTATCTCATTATAGTTGGGTACAATTTTTACATTCTGCTAAAATATATTTCTAATAATAATTTTTAATGAAAAATAAAACCAACATTCAATTGTAAATCTGGACTTTGAAATTATTTGCCATACGAAAGCACATTGCTTTACCTAGATTTCTACTTCTGTCTTATCTCTATAATGAGAGGGGAAGGTAGACTTAATCTGTTTTTCATGCTATGAAAGTAGTACATGTTCATTGTAAAAAATTTAGAAAATCCAGAAAAGCAAAATGAAGATAATAAAAGTGTTCCCATCCAGAGAGAACCACTGTTAATGTCTTTTAAAGAAAAAAGCAAAGAGGCATGGATAAATCTGTTTGTTTCTTAACAAAAATGATATATTCTGTAAACTATTTTGCAACCAGATTTTTTATTTAATAATATAGCACTTAATAAGAGGAATATCTTCCGCATTGTTAAATATTCTTCTAAAGTACCATAACATTTTCAATAACTGCATAGCATTCCCTTATATGATTCTTTTATCATTTACTAATAAATCTCCCATTATTAGACCTTTAATTATCAACAAATTCTCACTATTGTAAATTGTATATTTATAGGAAAAGATATTGGTATAGATGGATATGATTAGGAAAAAAGCATATTGTAAACTATGTATAATGTTATGTCTATCAAAAACAGTTATATAATTGCACACAAATATAATGAAAGGATATACACAAAATTTTCATAATAGTTATCTCTCTCTAGTGGAATTGAGGGAGATTTTAATTCTTTTACTTTTATGTTCGTTTTTATTTCCTACAATTGTATGTACCACTTGTGTAATAAAGAGAAGGAACTAAAATGAGAAAGTACAAAATCTATATATGCACTATTATTATAGGTTTGTACCCCTGTCAAAAAAAATGCATAGAAAAAATACTACAAGGATCTATGCAGAATATTAACAATAATTGTCCCTGACTGGAGGGATTATAGGTGATTTTTATTTTTTAGGTTTTTCCTATGATTTCTCTATTTCTCTGTACAGCAATTTATCATTTGTAATAAGAAAATTATAAGAGGAGAATTATCTTCAAAAAGGATGGGATACATTCCAAAACCAAGAAAAAGAAAATATTTGGTGTTAAAATTCACTGATTTGGGTTCTTCTAAGCCACAGTAGCTAATCCACTCTGATCTCTGTTCAGTAGCTAATCAAGTGACTGTATAAATATGGCCCATGTTTCATTTTCTCACCCTAAAAGGCAGTTCATTATGGAGCACGATGTCCAGAGAGCATAGGACCAGACGAGTGTTAGCATATAGATAGAAAGTTCTAAATTCAACCCAGCATCTGGGAAAGGTTTCCTCGCCTTCTGTCCCAGTACAAGCCAGGGAGAGTGTACAAATCTCACACTTAGCAGCCTTGCCAGGTGTGCCAGTGGACACAACCAGCCCAAGTGATCCCCAGATATTAGGAAACAGGGACACATCTGTTAAAATAGCCAAATTGTTGCTAGAAGCCCACTGCACAACGAGGTGCATTTCAGACCTCTGAGGACAAGGCATATGGTGAGGAGAGAAGAAGGAGTGACACAAGGGGGCAAAAGAGAACGGAAATCCTAATAAGACAGGGTAGAGGGGTGGCTTTTCTCCTAGCAGTATTATAGAGAGGAAATGGGATGTGCTGACATCATCATGGGATGAAGCTAACGCTGTCAAAGCAACATGTTATTATTGCAGAATAGTTGCCCAATCTGCTAATTCTAATAACAGCTGCCATTTGTGAATCATTATTAGAAGCCCAACACTGTGTTAAACATTCTACATGCAGTGTTACATTTAATCCTCATAAGAGCCCCATGAGGAAGACACTATTTTCCCCAATTTACAAATAAAGAAACTGAGGCATAGAGAAATTAAGTATCTTTATTTGTAAGGTTGAAATATTTGGGACATACTTATACAAAAAATTATTCATTTTTTATCTGAAATTCCGATTTAACTGGATGTTCTGTACTGTTTTTCCTGCTAAATCTGGTGCTGCCATTCGTTCGTCACTCAAGAAATACTAGTTATGCGCTTACCGTGTGGGACTCCCAGTCCTTGGTCACATGGCTGGCTGGGGTTGGAGTGAGGATGGGGCCGAAGGTTGTCTGGCTCCAAAGTCTACCTTGTGCAGAGGTAGAGGGAGATATAAAGAAGGCAACCGAGCCTCTGCCTTCCAGAAGAGAAGTTAACAAGAGTACAAATAATGTGGAATCTGAGAAGGAAGGCCTACAGAGGCTTGCAGCCCACAGACATGATCTGTTTGGCCCGAACGTGTTTCCTTAAAAAATAGAATTGAAGCATGGTGGGGCATGCGCTCCCCAGGCCCCCAGCCCCTATCACTCCTTCCCTTGGCCTGCCTGACCCCTGTGGGCACTGGAGTTCTCACCCCTTTTTTAATGCTACAGAGAATGACAGATGTCAGCCAGCGGTATAAAGAGCTGGGACGGTACCAAGGTTAGAAAGGAAGTTTCCCGGGACTCCCAGGAGCCTGCAAGGGGAAAGGGGCATTTTGATGAATCTCCTCACCATTTTATTTCCCTGCGTATTGCTAGCAATTTGCACTGTGTGGATGCGATTCCTTCATTCATGCAACTAGTATTCATTGAACATCCACTGTGTCCCAGGCACTGTTGTAGGTGCTGAAGGCATAGTGATGAACAAGACAGAGTCCCTGCCCTCAATGACTGTACATTCTAGTGAGGGAGACATAATAAGTCATCAAGTAGTGAAAAAAAAGGAGGAGGAGGGGCATCGAGAATGGTGAGGACAACATTTTTATGTAGGTTGGTTAGGAAAGGCCTCTCTGAGGTTGGGACGTAAACAGAGAGAGCAAAGTGAAGGAACAAATCTTGTGAAAAAGAGGGTAAAGGGCTTTCCTGGCAGAAGGCACAGCAAGCGCAAAAGCCCTGGGGCAGGAGTGGGGTTAACGTGTACAAGGAGCTGTAAGGAAGGCGTGTGGCAGGAGCACAGGGAGTGGCAGGGAGTGGGGTGGCCGGAGAAAGTAGGGGTGCAGGTCATGGTAAGGACAGTGTTTAGTGAGGCAGGACACTGAAATGGGGATAATAATAGTACCTACCTCTCAGGGTTATTGTGAATATTAAATAAATTCTCCATGCGAAGTGCTAACATAGTTACACAGTTAATTCTACATTTGTGGCAGTTAATTCTACATTTGTGGCAGTTAATTCTATATTTGTGGCTGCTCTTATTATTCAATGTTCAATAAGTATTTTTATTAAATGAACAAATTAATGTCTAAGCTATAGATTTAAGGACCCATCGTCAGGGAAACCATTTGTCTGTGCACAATATATGTTTTTGTTTTGGAACATGGGCTCTGCCTTCAAATGACATGTGATTTACGCACTGAAGCCCTTGACGTGAGCCAGCTTCTGTAGCAGTTCCTTCCATCATTATCTCCACCTCCCCCTGCTTCCGCCCCTCAAAAAAGACTCCTTTACCAGCTTGCTTTCACTGTAATTTTGATTTCCTCTGGTTGCCCTCCACAGATAAAACTGTGAAGCTGTGGAAAGTCAGCGAGCGCGATAAGAGGCCAGAAGGCTACAATCTGAAAGATGAGGAAGGCCGGCTCCGGGATCCTGCCACCATCACGACGTTGCGGGTGAGCCCAGTGGCTGCTTTGGCACCGTCTTTCACCTCCTTAGCCACCAGGGTCAGAGGAAGGGTTGGAGTTTGGCCACGTGCTGGCTGCTGCTGTAGGCTGCAACTAGAATGTGTGAGTGAGGGAGATCAAACAGAGACTCAACCTACCTGAGTCTCCGGTGGCAGTGGAGGAGCAGGACAGGTGCCAAGCTCTGATGACTACACATCCACGCACTTCCTTTTCTCCCGGAGCACTTGCCCATGTGGCCACTGCCGTCCGTTACTATATTCTTAGCCTCTGATCACATTATCTAAAATGTCTTGAGCATCTTCTGTACTCAAGGTACAGGAGATGGGACTACCCACGTGGAAAGTTGGAGTCGTGTGATTCAGAACACGAACTTCTGAATCCAACAGGGCTGGGTTCAAATTCTGCCACTTAAGCAGAATCTTACACTCACTTAACTTTTCAGAACTTTCGTCAGGCAAGTTACTTTTAGTTTCTCTATCTGCAAAACAGTGAACATAATACCTACTGCCCGTAGATTTATGAGGATAAAATGCAATTAGGGTGGGAAGACCTTACGTCATGGCTGGTACTCAATAAATGATCCCTACTATTAGTCTGAGTAGCTTCCTTCCTGCCCTCTAGAAATGCACAATCTGGTAAGGAAAGAGGAATTGTGGGACAAATATACAAATAATTCTGACCCTAAATAGAGTAAGACAAATGCAATGAGAATCAGAGAGTTGCAGTTTGATCAAAGGAGGGAGAAATTATATTTGGTTCTGGGAGACCAGGAAAGATCTCATAGGGAAGCGGTGTTACAAATGGATTTCTAGGGGCCAGCCTGGTGGCATAGTGGTTAAGTTCGCATGCTCTGCTTTGGCGGCCCAGGGTTCATGGGTTCAGATCCCGGGCACCGACCTACACACCACATATCAAGCCATACTGTGGCGGCGTCCAACATACAAAATAGAGGAAGATTGGCACAGAAGTTAGCTCAGTGACAATCTTCCTCAAGCAAAAAGAGGAAGATTGGCAACAGATGTTAGCTCAGGGACAATATTCCTCAACAACAACAAAAAAAATGGATTTCTAAAAGTGGCCTTTTAAGGGAAGTCTCTCTAGATATAGGTTAAAGTGGTTCAGGACTGAGTGATGAGTTTGGTTGTGGATGTGTTCAAGGTGAGTGGTTGGGACCCACATGTTGGGACCAGCCCTAGTCCAAAGGGACTTCAAAACTGTGTAGAGGAGCCAGCCAGATGGCATAGCAGTTAAGTGTGCACGCTCTGCTTCAGCAGCCCAGGGTTCGCAGGTTCGGAACCCCGGGCATGGACCGACACACCGCTTGTCAAGCCATGCTGTGGAGGCATCCCATATAAACTAGAGGAAGATGGGCACGGATGTTAGCCCAGAGCCAATCTTCCTCAGCAAAAAGAGGAGAATTGGCAACAATGTTAGCTCAGGGCTAATCTCCCTTACACACACACACAAAAAAAAACTATGTAGAATATGTGCTTTCGGACACTAGCTGCTCTACAGAAGACCGAATACTGAGAAGGGAGACACAAGTACATGTGGGGAAAAGAGGTTGTCTCCCTAGGTTTAGAAGCGGATATGGTAGTTGAATGATCATTGTGTGCCTGATTAGCTCGCTTGTTTGTATGTTCATTCATTCATTCATTTGTTCATCTGTTTATTCAGCGGATGCTTTTTGAGCAGGAACTCTTTGCTGACCACAGTGCTAGACTGTCGCATGTTTACCTGGTGCTAATGGGTACCTGGTCTTCTGATGAGCTCCTTCTGAGCCAATGAGCATTGGCCACTCTCTTTCCTCTCGTTGGCCTATGCCTTCAACCTGGAGAACTGCCACGCAAGGCCCCCTTATCAGACTGGGTCAATGCTCAGAGGTTTTAGAGACCAGAGGATAGAGCAATGAAGAGTATGAACGTTGAGTCAGTCTGTCCTGAGTTAGAATCCTGGCTCCATTGCTTTCCAGCTGGTGACCTTGAACATATTCCTTAAACTCTCTGTGGCTCCAATAGCGGATCTGTAAAACAGGGATGATGATAGTCACTGCCTCCTTGGATTTTTGTGAGGATTCGATATGATATTGTGTGTGATAAACAGCTTAGCCTTCGTCGTGTCTCACTCACAGAAAGCACTCAATAATGTTAGTTGCCTGCTGTTGTTTTAGTATTACTCTCATCGTCATCATCATCATCATCATTTTCATGACTATTATTACCCCCTACTGATAGTAGGCCTATGTGTATGAGAAAATTCGTATTTTTTCTTTTCATATACTTTTTGTACTATTGTATTCACTCTACACGCTATTCATTGATATCTATTAAGTGGCGAGCACTGTGCTGGTGATACAAAAAGGAGTAAGACAGTCTTTTGCCCCTCAGGACTTTGCAATCGTGAGGGGAATACAGATGGATCAGGTGCTACTGAGGATTTTATAACATGAACTTCTGCCCAGATGTTACCTTGCCCTTGTTTGCTGTGTGGATGGAATTTCTCAGCTGCCATCTGTAGTCCCCACTATGAATTCCTGTTGTCCATGGCATCCTATGGGGTTTCATATTCTGTGTTTAGCCCCTTGGAGAAGGCCATCCCATGAAGAAGAGGAAAGAAGGCCTATATGTAAGTTTCCACTAGAGCAGAGATTGTCCACCAGGTAAGAGAGTGATGTTATGAAGTGGACTTGTACATGGAAGGAGGCCCTGAGGTGTGGCTAGAAAGTTAGAAAATCCCATTTCTGGTTCTTGCTTTCTTATTAACCATCTGTGTGACCCTGGGCCAATGATCACATTTCTTCTCTCCAAGCTTAGTTTCTAAGCTGCCGAGCACAGGAAAGTGGTTCTGCAACTGTGGGTGCTAGTTACACATGCAGATTCCCGGGACCCAGCCCAGTGATTCTCTGCAGCAAGTTGGGTGGTCCAGAGGAATCTGCATTTTTAACATGAGCCGCTGGTTGTTGAGACAAGGGGGTCTGTGGCCACTGGACTCCATCATCTCTAAGTGCTCCTCAGAGTTATCATTTTTATGAGCCTCTATTCCTTTTCAATCATTTCAACAGTTATTTTACCACCTTGGAGACACATTTGCTGCAATATTATAAATACTCATATCTGATTTCACCTCGTCTACTTTCCTAGGCTTTCAACTATCCTACATTTCAGTGTAAACATCCACGCTCCAACATTCTTTCGATGCAAACACTGAAAATGCCAGCCTCCTTTCCCTTTTGATCCTGGCAGTAGAAGAAGAAAAAACCAGGCAACCCTGAAGACAGTAAATTCAGAACAATGACTCCAAACAGAATGAGCCGACGTGATATTAATCAGACTGTAATTTACTAACATGCTCTGCTCTTGAAATTTGCATTGCCAGCCATTGTGGCTTTTTTTCCTTCTCTGTACTATGATTACCTCGTGCTCACTTTCAGAGTTTCCCGTTCTATGTGGATCTTGAGAGTGAGAACCTTTAATAATACCCGACAGCTAATTAATCCTCACTGAGTAACGAACCTATTCTGTTTCAGTGCTGGGAGGCTCAGCTTTTCAAAGCAAGGATGTGGCTATTCTTTTTTTCCTTTTTTCATGGAAGATAGCCTTTCAAATCCAGTCACTTGTTACCCAAAGAGACTATGAGAAGCACTTCTATGAAAACTGTATCTCCTGCACAGTATCATAACATTCAAAGCAATAATCATGGTGATAATTTAATAATAACACCTATAGCTGTAAAATGCCATTTACATCACAAAGTGTTTTCTTACCTAATCCCTCAGTTCATCTTTAGAACAACCAGTAAGGAAGGCAGGACAGGTATTCGGCAGATGAAAATGCCGGTATCTAATATTTATTGAGCATTTACTACATCCTGTGCACAATGCTGTACACTGTGTCTGCATTAGCTACCTCGTGAGGTGTGGTTCACTGTTAAAATGCCCATTGAACAGATGAGGCTCAGAGAGGTTAAGTAACATGCCCGGAATCATGCAGTGTTAAGAATCAAACCTTGATCTACTTTGCTCTGGGACCTGAGCCCTTAAATCTGATGCAGGCTCAGAGAGGGAAAGTGCCTTGTCCAATGTCTGTCAACTAGTTATTTCAGAGCTGGGACTAAAAATCAAGATCTACGACTCTTAAACTGGGACACATACATTTGCGCATTTGAAATGGTTTTCTTCATAATTAGTGCCATTTTTATCCCATGTCAGAATGTGTGTGTGTGTGTGTGTGTGTGTATTTCCCTTCTCTACCCTACCCCCGTCTGTGTCACCTACACATTCACACACACTGAGTTTCCAGATCCCTGACCTCAGCATCCCTTGAGGTCTTACGTAGTCACACTTAAGATTCTCTGTGCCCTTCTTTCCCAACCTCCCAATACCCAGGGGTAAGAGGCCCTCAGAACCCTTTCTAGGCAACAGAAACTCATAGTTCAAGTAACTTCATCAGCGTGGGTGGGAGCTGAGTGGTGAGAAATCACACTTAGCGTACTTCTCCCTGCTCATCTCCAGGATGAGCCTGGAATCATTATTTCCCTCATTATGGTTGGCTGCCAGTGCCCTGGGAACCTAGGCCAGGTTGAAATTTGCTTTTTAACCAGTTATAAATATAGAGCCCTGAAGGTGTGAACTCCCAAGGTGTGACTTGTCATAACCTCCCCCAAAATGAAGGGGATGTCATGAACTCAAGTTTTCTAATGGATTTTATCCAAACACTCCTTACAGCTAATATCAGTAATAATAATAATAAAGTAATAATAATAGCCGTATGTATTGAGTCCTTACTATGTGCCAGATGCTGGATTTTATATCCTTAGGTCATTTAGTCCTGACAATAACTCTCCCTGGTGGGTTCTGTTCGTCTCTCTGCATCATCCAAAGCTTTACTCCCTGAGAGAAGTCCTCCTAGGAGACCCGGGAGAAAAGAGCACACTCACATCTTCCCATTCCCACTGTGTCCTTACTCCGCCCCTTTTTTCTTAGCCTTTATCTTTCCTGATACATCATTTGTCCATTGTCTGCCTCCGCTCCACCCCTACTGAAATGCACTCTCCGTGAAAGCAGGAACCACTCTCCCCTAGCTCCGTGAACAACACGTGCACATGGTAGACACGCAGTGAATATTTGTCCGATGAATAGGTTTCATAGAAGTGGAAACTGATTTTAGAGTAGGTGAGGGATTTGCCCAAGACCTCATGGCTAGAAACGGCAGAGCTGGGATTCACACCTAGTCCATCTGACCCCAAATCTAATGCCTTTCATTAGGATTCCCTACAGTTTCTTCTTTCTAAGAAAATATTAATTCATAATCGAAGATCAGGGGAATTTCATTATTTGTGTCTCTCAGAATTCTTTGGCAAATCTTTCTTAATGTATGAGCTTGATTTGGTGAGGGGGGAGGCGAGGAGTGAGGGCTGCGAAGGCTTTTCTGCCACAGGATGGGCACAGAATGGAGGCACTGTTTTCTAGAGAAAAGATTAAATTCCATCATGTTTTTACACACGTGCCTTCTGCTAGTGACTGCTTCTGTCTTCCTCTCAGCTCAGGACACACATGTTCTTGTGACTTGCCTGGACTTTTCCATTTGGAATGACCCTGATGTTCGGAAATCCCATTGGTGGCAATTGAGACACCCTGCTAGCCACAGTCTAAGTCACCATGGCTAATCGGCATGAGCGTTTACCAGCTCCAAGTCCCTAAGGAGACTTCTTGGGGATTACTGCCAGCAGGTCATGGGATTAGGCAGGTTGCCTAAACAGACTAGCTGTTTTCCCAAAAGCGAAAACAACTTTTAGTGAAACAACTAGTTTAACTACCTGAGCTGTTTCCTAGAGAACTGATTAAACAGACCACTGGTTTAAGTTTACTAATAATAGCAATTACGTTGATTCAGCCCTTCCTAGTGACAGGCTCTGGGCCCAGCAGTTTTATGTATTTTACAATTCTTTCTCCATTACAATCCTATGACTTATGCTTCATGCCCATTTTACAGACGTGTAAACGGAGGCTCGGGGAGGGAAGCACCTCACAGATAATAAGTGGCAAAGCCAGGTCTGTCTGATCCCAGAGCTCCTGCCCTTCACTGTTACGCAGGACTATTTACCGTGTGGTCCCTAATCTATACAACAATGTGGATGATAGCATCTGACACACAGAACTTTTCAGTGTGTTTTTTATCCTATTTATTGAGTGCCTCCTATGTGCCAGGCACTGTGCTAAGTACATACTACAAAGTAGGTCTTACAAAGATGAGTGAAACACACTGCCTGTCCTCAAGGGGCAAGGAGGGGACGTTGTATATGTCTGCAACATGAAATTAATTTAAGCAGTGGTTCTCAAACTAGCGTACCTCATGGTCACCTGGGATGCTTTTTAGAGCACAATCAGTGGCCTCATAACCAGGGATTCTGGTTTAGAAGGTCTGAGTTGTGCCCAATGACATCTTTGACAAGACCCCTCCTGGAAAACCCCTAGGTGATTCTGACGCAGGTGGTCCTTGGGCCACTCTTTGAGAAACACTGGATAGGGTAAGTGTCCTGAGAAAAGCACAAAAGATTGACCTGGCGTTCAGAGGAAGAACAGAAGGGAAGAGATATGGGATCAGGAAAAAGTTTTCAAGGTGCATCTTGAAGGATAGATGATCTTTCATGCTGGGGGTCTCATTTGATGATCCCAAGGATCCTGGGAGGCAAGTAGGACGTGAATTGCTATTTCCCTCTTTCTAGAGGTATGGATGTGATTATCCCCATTATAAAAGGGGGAAACTGAGGCTCTGAGAGGCAGAACTGAAAATCAAGTGCTTCCTGTCTAGACACAGCCTTTATGCTTTCTTGTGCCTCTGTGGTGACCATGTGGTGATGCTCACTCCGGGAGGATGGGTGAACCCAGGCCAGTTTCAGGGCAGATGACCAGTGGAGTCAAAATCGGCCATCACTGCCCAGGTTTTAATTTTAGGTTTATGCTTTGAAAACCGAGGCCTCTTAAGACACAGATACAGCCTTCCCCTACCCATTTTTAATTTTTCTAGACTTCATTTTGTAATTTATTGCTGCTCTGCAGGCTTAATATCCAATCCTTTTACAGTTTCCTCTTTCCTTTCCTTATATTTGTTGCAAATAACAATGAAGTGTTTAGCTACTGCAGTGAAAAATCAATCAAGCCTGTTCCATATTCACAGGCTCGCAATGGCACCCGGATGGCCCCTGGCTTAGATTAACTTTGTGAATGTGTCACTCTGGTGTGGGTAATTTCTCAACCTTCGCTCCAGCCCTCCCCCTCCCGCCTCAGCGGGTGGATATTGAGATCTCCCATTGATTGACTGCGCTGAGAGGGAATGCTGGCATGTGATGTGTGTAACTCAGCGGGACGCACATACTCTGTGTTTATGAAAATAAATAATAATTTCTGTTATCATTATTGATTGCCATCGTTATCTGATTGTATCTGTCTGTGTCATGGGGTTTCAGTTATGGGATCAGAAGGTGCTCCACGGGAACCTCAGGCACTCCCCTCCCTGACAAGCGTCAGTGCTTTGCCGTGTTTTGCCTTTTGGGGATGAGGGTTGCAGATGTCCCTGTCCTGTTCTTTGCCTAACGTTCGGTAAGACAATGTTAGCTGTGTTCAATGTCAGTCAGAAAAATAATTCAACTGGGATAATAATGAGAGCAGCAAACATTTATTGAGCATCTGCTGTGTTCCAGGAGCACCCTGCATAGATTGGCTGATTGAATCTTCCAGATAAACCTATACTGTAAGTACTGATGTTATCCTCATGTTAGAGATGTGAAACCTAATGCCAGAGAGGTTGAGCAATGTGCCTGAGGCCAGACGGCTAGTAAGTGTAGTGCTTGCACTTGAATTCATGTCTTTATGATTCCAAAATCCATACTTCTATCCTGCGTCTTCTATTAAAATGGAATGCCTGGTATATTCATCTGAATATTCAGTGTAAACCAAAATGTGAATGAGGGGGGAGTAGAGAACAACCTGTCAAGGAGACTGTAGAAGCTGCTGGTGCCTTGGGCACAGGTGGGTTTTCCATTTTGCTTTGGGGGAAGATGGGGCAGGAAAAATGCATGGAACTAGGTCGTGGTTTACTAAACCTGGATGATCATCAGACTCTAGGAACGTCTTAAATCATCCCCAGTTGACTGACTCAGAATCTCCAGGAGCTGGGCCAAGAGATCTACCCATACTCCTCAGCGATAGCCCAGGCAGTTCTGAAGATCAGCCACATTTCAGGGCCATTGGCATAATGACCTTTAAGGTCCACTCTGAGGTGGAGGTTCCCTGATTTGATTTTTTAAGTTCTTCCTTTGTCCTCTTCCCTCCTCTTCCCTCAAGGTTCTATATAGAGTAATCCAAAGATGACATTATGATCAAAACGTGGTTGCTTTTACACTAAACAAGTGATTTGATTTCAAGGGAGCTTCTGCAAGCCAGTCAGGTATAGTTGTGTGTGAGCAGTTCTGCCCTTTACAACTCAAGTTCTTTTCCTCGCCTACTCCTGGTCAAATCAGAGGGGCAGCCCACCTAGTGGCCAGTGTGCTGTAGTAGTAACAGTACTGCAGACATTAATTAAATACATACTGTGTGCCAGGCCTTCTGCTGGCATATTACAAGCACCATCTCATTGCACCCTGTGGGGCGGGTACTGGTGTTATCCCCATTTTACAGATGAGGGCTAAATTCAGAAAGCTGAAGCAGCTTGCCCAAGGGCTATAGCTACTAAGGGGCAGAGTCACGTTTTTAACCAGGTTCAGTCTGACTCCAGAGTCTGTGATCTTAACACCATGCTACTGAGTCTCCAGGAAAGAGCTGGGGCTCGGACCATTTCTCAACCATCATCTGTAAAATGGAAATCATTGTACATTCTCCCCATAGAGGTCACTCTAATAAAATAGAGTAACATGCTGACAGTATCTAGCTTGATGCTCTGCAATCAGTAGATTCTCAGTATATGTTATTACCTTTCTCCTCTCCTTTTCCATCTTGTCTTTCACCTGGACACCAAGAGTTTCAGGAAAGGCTCATGAATATATTGAAAAGATTCAAAGCATTATTACGTTTAGGGACCAGCAATCCGTTATGCTTTATTTTGAACGTGTGTTTGTACTGGTTCTCCTAAGCTGCCTTAGATTCAGAATATATTCACTGACAGTAAAATATTTTCTTTAATTTCAAAGCTACCTTTGTGATGCTGCATTTACCATGTAGTAATTAGATGTGACATAAATGTAAATATAAACAGAATCCTATACCTGGTTTAAGATCAAGTTCTCTTTGTCTCTTGCTTCCAGCCCTTTGGAAGGCATCCATGGCTTCCTGAATGTGATGGGAACTAGTAAATGACACTCCCCATGTGTACACTCAGTGACAGTGGGATGCTGAGAAGTCTACTAGTATCAGAAAAAGAAAAGAATCACATTAGAGAAGATTTTGATGTTTCCATGGTCTCTGATGTAGTTTATCTTGAGATTCCCTGGCCATGAGCCAGGACAGGATTCCAGACTATGATCCAATCTCTTTTCCTAACCTGGGTCATTAAATGGTCTGAATTTCAGAGACGTGGGAAGGTTGACCAGGCCAAGGCGGGCTGCTGGCCTTTTTCTGGCTTTGCAAGCAAGGATCTTGGCCTGCATCAAACCTAATTCACACTGACCCAGATGGATTTTTCTCAAAAGAGAAGTTATTAGTATGATTCCCCCTGTCTTTTTCTTTAAAGGGCTCTCTGTATACTTTTAAAGTAGGTAGCAAATCCAGGCATAATTGAATGATTCAAGGAGAAAAGTACCTCCATTTTCTGAATCTTTCAGATGGAATTATCTGAATTATGAGTATAATGGGAAAGACATTGTCCCCACAGCAGGTCCCGGCTCTGAAACGTGAGCTCGCTGTTGCTGGAGTGAGAGGTGAGTTCCAGCCCCTGAAAGGGCATGTGCCTGTATATGCATGTGCACCCAAGCAGGGCATTGCTCCAGAAACCTTAGAATGTTCACAAAGCCTAGACTGGATTTGTATTTGTTTTCAATTTGACTTACTTATCCAGAGATCAAAAATATGTGCCTAGATCCCTTTTGCTACCAGGTTATGCAAAGGACTAATTTGAAATCACTAGAGGACTTCTAGGGCCTCTGCTCATTGTTCATAAGATTTTTGTAGAAAATAATTAACACAAATGGATTTGGAATCAAGTTCAGTAGAGGACAGGATCACTTTGATCCTAGTATGTTGCAAACCAGGCTTCATCTGATGCACTGATGTAAACATTTTAAATACCCGTCCTTACCAGAGAAAAGATTTTAAATATTTCCATAGAGGTTAGTGTATGGGAAGATACTTTCTTTTCTTTGGTGCATAAAAATAAGAAACTGGTTGGAGGAAAACATATTATAAGGGTAGTTTTATATTAAAGCAGATTGTCATCAACAGGGAAAATATTTAATTCTCTGGTTTCCTTAGAATGGTTGAGCCAGAAGGAAAGGAATTTTCTTCCTGAAAGGTGTTAGATTTGTATTTATTTGAGTGGAAGAGAGTGAGTCACACTCTTGTAATTTGTTCTCATCAGATGATCAGTGGGCTCGTGTTCTTTACCAGAAAAATGTTGAAAGCAGTGGTAAAAACAAACATACACGCCCACAAATGTTTGTTGCTCAAGAATGTATAGGAAACTCCAGCTTAAACACTTTTGACCAAACTTACTTACTTCAGGGTTTCTCAGGATCTCTAATATACTAATATACGATATCAAACTCCAAGAAAAATATACAGCATGCCATATTTTCCACTAAACTTATTTGACCATGAAAAACCCTTTTCTCAATTTATGCAATTACTGTTCTTTATAGCATTTTACTCAAAATGTGATCCTTGGCCCAGTGCTGGGCCACAACGAGATAAAGAGCTTGTAGCAGAATACGAATCGTTCACATCACTAATCTGCTGTATAGTTGGGCTGATGCTTTTATTTTCTGTAATGAGACTTTCTCAACGGATGAAGCAATGCACTGATTCTGGCTTGAGCTCCTTATCTTGTCATGGACCATTAACAAACAGTTCATGGATCTATTATTTTGAGTAGAGCAGCTATAAACCTCACTTTGGGAAATGCTGGCTAAAAGAATTGAGTTGGGGCACAGGGGTTAGCCTCGCAGCATTTTCACTCTGCTCCTGCTGCCTTTCAGTCACAGAATCATGTGATGGTGAAAGATCCTTGAAAGAGCCTCCCTCCTGACACTCAAGTTCATTAACATTAACTGAGAACTCACTAGTGCCTGACGCTGTTCCAGGTACTTTGCGTACTTCCTCCTTTAGTCTTCACCTTAACCCCATTGCACAGATGAGGAAACTGTGCTCCATATGGAGGAAGCAATTTGTGCAAGGTCGGTATTCAGCAATTGGCAGAACCAGAGTTCAGCCCTGGCTGTCTGACCGCAGACCCCCGTTCTTAACCACCATGTTATCTGGCCTTGCAACAGCAGTGGTTTTCACCATCTGAGCCAATGGAGGCTTTATCCTACTGTCAGAG
This sequence comes from Ceratotherium simum simum, assembly GCF_057802395.1. NCBI lineage: Eukaryota > Metazoa > Chordata > Mammalia > Perissodactyla > Rhinocerotidae > Ceratotherium > Ceratotherium simum. The sequence goes on from NC_141903.1 coordinate 30,323,288, forward strand.
ACTTCTTGAAGCACAAATGCCCCATTAGCCCATAGAAAAACCATCAGTGTTCACAAATGTTTCTTTCTGTGTAACCTAATATCTGTCTAATCTGCATTTATAAAAAGAAGGTTCCAGGGACCCGCCTGGTGGCGTACTGGTTAAGTGCACGTGCTCTACTTTGGTGGCCTGGGGTTCGCAGGTTTGGATCCGGGCGCAGACTGACACACTGCTTGTCAAGCCATGCTGTGGCAGCGTCCCATATAAAGTAGAGGAAGATGGGCACAGATGTTAGCCCAGGGCCAGTCTTCCTCAGCAAAAAAAGGAGGATTGGCAACAGATGTTAGCTCAGGGCTAGTCTTCCTCACACAAAAAAAAAAGAGAGAGAGAGAGAAGTTTCTCCATGTATAGTGCAGGTTCCACATGTAAAGTCCACACATGCAGACTACATGTGTGGTCCCTGCCATGATGGGGCTTACAATCCAGTGAGGAACTAGCTGGCTATGAGCTTTTATTTGAAAATAGTAACAGCACCAACTTCGTGTGCCCATACCTGACATAACAATCAATCCTGTTGTGTATTGACGCACAGCCTGAGCTCATTCTCAACACTGTCTTCTCTGCTCTGTGATCTCACTTCCTCTAATTATTTTCAGGGCTTGAGAGTTCTGCGCTTTGAATTAAATAAAGGCATTGTCTGTTTAATGCCAAAACATCCAGACACAAGGTGAAAACTTCATCCAATTATCCTGCTCTTTCAATACCAAACATGCAGATGGTTAGAAACTTCTGGAAGCTTGATTTTTTAAAAAAAAATCATTTCCTCTTCAAATTTAAAGAGCATCTGAGAAAAGCATTGTATGGGGCAAACGTAAGATGACCAATGCAGACAAGAGAGCAGGAGTTCAGGAGTTGTAAGGTTAGATGTTGAGAAAAAAGTGAAAAAATAAAGCCACACTTGGTTACCATTATTCCTTCCCATAGTAAAGTCATCTCTGTAGATGAACTCACAGATGACTGTCACACCAGTCCTGATTAAAAGTGCCTTTGCCTTACTTGATGGCCAAATCAATTAAGAACATAGGCACCACCAAGGTCTCTTGCTTATTCATTTTTTCACTAATTCCTCAAGGATTTGTTGAGTACCTACTGTAAGCCAGGCACTGCGATAGGCCCTGGAGTTATAGCAGCGAACATGAATGGCATGGTCCCTGCCCTCATGGAGCTTACAGTCTCTTTTGGTTAGAAAGGGCATGAATCAAATGCCCCTCAAGTAAAACTGACACTGGGATGGGGCCTGCAGAGGAGAAGTGTGTGGTACATAGGAGAGCAGATGATGGGGGAATTTGATCCGTTCAGGGAGAACAAAGAATAATTTCCTGAGCAATTAATAATTGAACTGAAGCAGGAGGTAGGTAAGGAGAGGAACATGAGGAGCATTCCAGGCAGAGGAAATGCCAGGGACAAAAGCTATGAGGTAGGAAGTCGCTCAGCAGAATGGGATGGAACGAAGGCCATAGTGGCTGGAATGCTGAGCACAGGGAGATTTGTGGCATCAGCAAGATGCAGGTGACAAGGCAGGCAGACTATGGCCAGACCATGTTGGGCATCATAGACCTTGCTAAGGAATTTGCTCTTTCTCCCAAGAGCAATGCAAGCCTTTTCTTCTCTGCACTGGTCATTTGGTCAGATAGCCAAATGTTCTGCACCCAAGAGGGGACATACACCAAGTTAGAAAAGCTGCTGGTACAACCTAGGAAGTTCCTGGCGGGTATGAAGAGTTTAAACTTAGGATGCAGGTGGCATTTTGTCGGTGTGGCCTTGTTGCCCTCCAGCCCCTTGACTACCCCTGTTTTGATATATGTCAGGGCACAGCCTCCACAGAGCTTCTCCAATATCAAGGCATCCTCCCTCCAAGGTGAATCCTCCCATGAGTGATTGAATTGTTTGGAGGGTCATAGAACCTGACAGCTCCCTATTACACAAAGGAAAAGATAAGCTTCCGATTAATCCTGGGGCTGGAGGAAGCCAAGATAGAGTGCACCTGTCAGAACTGCTTACGACATATAAATCATTACCTCAATTTTGCATGCAAGAATTGGACTAGAGAGAGAGAAAGAAGTGACTGAGGTTGGGTAGCAGTGCAGAACCATATAAAGAGCTCTCACTTGGCTCCAAAGCAGGCTTTGCTCTGCTGTCCATGCAGAGAGAGCAGAGCCCCATGCCCAGAGGAACGACAGGGACAAATGCCCACTGGCTCCAGGAAGGGGCAATTTGTCTCTCTGGCATTTAGGAACAGCTTTTATCACTCATCTAACAATAGCAGCCACCAAAGCTTTCCCAGACTCCTAAGGGGGGCACGTTTGGTATTGCGCTTGCCCTGTGTGCGGTCCTAGATTTCCCTCTTGTGTAATCGCTGTAGTCATCATTGTTATTGTTGCCATTTTCCTTTCTCTCATTCACTGGGCAAAAATCTCTGAGATAGCTAGGGGCTGTCTGTGGCTAACCTGCTATCCCACAGCCCGGGATATGTGGGTATTTCTGGGGGCATAAAACTCAAAAAAGGTTGAAGGAAGGAGAGCAAGTCAGAAGATATTATTTAAAGCTTAAATTGATTGGGCAATGCCCAAATTTTTGTTGCATTTTATATTCTATAAAATAAGTAGCTAGCAGAAGGTGAGAGCCTGGAAAATTCCAGTTGGAGAAGCCTCAACACTGAGTAAACCCAAACTCCTAACTTGTGCAGCAGACCTCAAGAAACACTGTCTTGTGTTTCTTCTGGGCTACTCTAGACGGAATGAACAAAACGGCGGGGCAACTGGGCCATTCTCCAGGATAGACAGAGTTAAGCCCAGTTCCCAGAGCTGGGAAGGGGACTTTGGTCAGTGTCACCTGCATCAAAAGGGAACCATGTGTCTGTCCAGCCCAGATATTCCTGCTGCCGGTGATGGAGGAGCCTTTCTTCTTTTCCACCTTCATGTATTTTAAAGAGAAGCATATCTTCAAAATTACAACACAGCCCAAAATGTGTTGGCTGTCAGTTAAAATTCCCTAGGACCTAGAAGAGAAATGCAGTATATTTTATGTGAACAAGCCCAAAATATGAGACAAGGTAGTACACAGAGAGATGTGGGAGCTGAAGGAACGAGTGGATACTTTAAAATGAAACAAAATAATTGCCTGTTTGTTCAAAATGTGTGAGTAAATGTTCTTATTGCCAGGAGAAATGTGAGGCCGACTTGTTTCCACTTACCCCCTGGTCCGGGAAGAAAGCCCACAGTTGGAACCGTTCTGGGAGAGAGTCTACTGTGGCGGTTAAAAGGCTTTAGAGTAACAACAGCTCTGGATTCAAATCTCAACTCTGTCTTTGTATGGCTTTGCGCCTTTTATTTTAACTCTCAAGTATCAGTTTTATCATTACTAAAGTACCTAAATCATAGGACTTGTTATCAGAAAAAAATACTAGCACAGTATCTGGCTTTAGCACTAACCATTCAATAATAGGCTGGTAGCTCCAGGTTGGGAGTCAGGAATGCTCAGAACAGAGAGAGAACTGGTAGACCCCAGTTGCTGCTTCTGGATGGAAACGTACAGTTCTGTGAGGATGGGTGAGAGGGAAGAGACCTCTAACTTGATCATATGGCCAGAGTTTATTTGCCTGAGACACATCAACCCTAATATTTAAGAGTCTTTAGTGAATGTTCACATCTCTTGCCTAAAGGAAATTTCCCATTAAAGATTCTTAATAAAACTCTGTAAGTGAAGGTAAGGAGATAAAGGAAAATAAAGCATCAGTTTGAGTCTCTATGGATAAACTGATGTAAGTATATTCCCCCTTGCAACACCTGTTTTTGAAAGACCAGTGAACTTTCAAGTTCTCGCTGAGCTAAGAAAAGTTTCGCTGGGTAGTAACTCCTTCGTAGGGAAGGAGCTGCAGCCAGGTCTCATGTGAGTGGCCTCTGGGGTGATGCCATTAACAGTTGCCTGGAAAGTTGTTAAAAGTTGACTCCGAACTCTGGTTGTGAATCTTCCTTTAGATTTTCTGCCTCAGTCTCCAACCATCAGTCATCAAAAATGCAGAATTCTCTGCCTAGGTCAAAGGATCCACGGTCAGATATTAGACCTTCCATCTTTATTTTCTATTAACAATGAAGAAAACTACTTTTAAAGTACGTCACTTTTCCTTAAATAAAGACAACAAAAAAAGTTTTCTTGATATTTTCTCCTTTGTCTTGACCACTAAGAAAAAAATTATATTTTTTTCCTCCAGCACAAGCTCATTATTAACTTGTTTAACATTCACAAATTCTAATACAACCTTGGGCACTAAAATTGACTTTCCAGAAATTTTCCTCTTAACTGGACTGCTTTTCTATAGAAATCATCCTGCCAGCATCCGTGGTGAGATAGATTCTGGAAAAACACTGTGCCAGGCCAATTATCAGGTAGAATTAGCTTGCTCTCTATTTCTGTTTGATAACAACACTGTGCCTTTGCATGATTCTTACTGATTATCAGAGGGGAAAAAGCCGTCACTCAGGCAGATGAGCTTTATTGGCGTTGGTCCCTTCTAGGGAAGAAAAAACAAATGTATGAGCAGAAGCATTTGCAAGTGCCGTATATGTTGAGAGATTAAAATTCCAAACAGTCAGTAAACTTAGCTTGCCTAAATCTGCAACCTTCAAAGATGAAAATGCCTCCCTATATTTGGTTTCATAACTCATGAGCCGGGTTTATCTCAATTTCAAAAAAAATGTACATACTTATATCTAGAATAGAATGTCATTCTAAACGAAAGAGTTCTTGTGAAGGAAAAATAAATAGTTGGGGAGAGTCTTGAGACAGACTCCTTCAAAGACTTGGAAATTAATAAGAAGTTGTTAAATGAGCACTCCAAACTAGAGCAGGTGCATATACTGCTTATACAGGAAGGGGGGTTGTCGGCCACCTTTCTTTGTTTCCATGCCGAACCATAGAGTGGTTTTCCTTCTGCCTAGCTGTCCTTGCTCATCTCAGTTTCTGTTAATGGTTTCCCCTGTCGAGATAGATAATGCAACTTTCATCTGTAATGTTTGGACAAACTGCTTACCCTTGCTGTGTCTTTCAAGGCATCCCCCACTCCAGCAGTATCTTTGCCAAGAAGCTGTTCCTTTGCCTCCAACTCTAGACTCTTCTCCTTTCTCTGGGAGAGGCCACAGAAACCCAGTGAGCCCGTTCCCTGAGCAAATCGGTCTTCTCTGACTCCATCATTATGAGATTTAGGAATATTTAGTCCCGGTTTCCTATACCCCAAACAGCTTCAGATATCTGTCAGCATCGAGGGCCAACTGTGTGGTTTGATCCTTGCTCAGCATCAAAACCGATGCTTTAAAAAAACGTTAACAAAAAACCAGTGCTTTGCCTTTTGAGGATTTGAAGACAAGAATCTTACTTCATAATCTTTTTCCCCTGAGAAATTTACATCTCTTGCCTCCTCGGACGTCTCCCATTGTGAAAACTGCAGCAAATAATTTTCCTCCTCTATGTCTTTCTTTTTGGCACATTCTTACTTGTCGATCAATAAATTACCCCCTGCCAAGCTCCAGCGGCCTGGCTTCCTTCTTCGCCACTTACATTCTCCTTTTGTGTTTAAAAAAGAGCTCATTATTTCTCTCTTAACCTCCGGTGAAATCTTCTCTTTATTCTCGCCCTTTGTTTTGCTTATCATTTAACTTAATTCTCAGTCCAGCAGTCCCCATCTGCACCTGCCTCACTTCTCTGCATCTTCCCCTTAATAACCAGAAGTTAATGAGACTACCATTGGAGTCACGCGCTGCTTTTCTGATCACGCCGGGATAAGGAAATGGGATTTAAATAGCAGTAGCAGGTGATACAATAGAAGAAAAGCCGTAGCAGGAATCTCAGCTAGTCAGGTAGGTAGTTTTGTGCTCTCTGGGATGGATAAGGCCTCTTGTCAGAGCTAAGCCTCGATTTTCTCATCTGAGAAATGAGGTTAACCATCGCTTATCGTCCCTGCTTCATATGGTGGTTATGAAGATTAGATGAGATAAATCATGTCACGTGCTTGATGGAATGACATAGCAAGCCCTCTGGAAGCATTAGGTACTATTATGACTATAGAAAGCAAGTGTGAAAGACGCAATCCCACACGTTCCTGGGTTTGGAACCTGCAGCTATGCGTGAGAGAGATGAGCTATGAGAGAGAGAAAGAGATGCAGTCAGTGGCCAGCCAGGGATCCCAGCTCTCTATTTGTTTATGCAAATATCTCATCAAAGGAACCATTTAGCAATGCCCAGCTATGAAAAGGCACATGAAATAGCATTGACCGGGCCGGCCCTGTGGCTTGGTGGTTAAGTGCGCGCGCTGCGATGCTGGCGGCCCGGGTTCGGATCCCAGGTGCGCATTGAGGCACCACTTCTCTGTCCATCCTGGGGCCGAGTCCCACATACAGCAACTAGAAGGGTGTGCAGCTATGACATACAACTATCTACTGGGGCTTTGGGGGCAAAAAATAAAGTAAATAAAATCTTTAAAAAAAGAAATAGCATTGACCAACCTAAGGAGAGAGACTGTCTTATTTGTTGTCCTATTCCCAAGACCCAGTATTGTGCCTGACTCAAAGTAGATTACCTATAAATATTTGGAATCGACATATATTAATCACCTAACATGTCCTAGGTGCTGTGCTAGTCACTTTCAAATATCACTACATTCCCCGAAGTCTGGGCTATGTGTTTCTATTGGTACAAAACACAGCTTTAAGTCCTATTGAATCACATAAGTGATGAAGTTTTTCCCTTCTCATTTCTTTTTAAAATCGTTCTGATTACTTCAAGCTCAAAGTCTTACTTTGATGTTAATGTTTTTTTTAACCCCTCTAACTAACACTCATAAATCTTGATTTTTTTTAAAACTGGGAGCTGGCCTTAAGCTCTAATTCTTTCCAGGTGACCATATCTGCCTAGAATTTATGAACAATTTTTTCATTGTATTTATTTTCATAATATTCTTCTGTTGTTTTGGCAATTCATGGAAAACTAGTTTTCCTTGTATTGCTCTGATATAAAGTTCCCTATCAAAATTGATTTAGTTAACTAAAAAGCAGGTCTGTTTAAAGAAAATATTAAGTAAATGATAGTCTGGCTAAAACAGATAAGGTAAAAAAAATTAAAGGGGGTACTAAAAGAACTGAGGTTTGGCAAGCACTAGTCTATCTTCTCCTTGATTATTTGGGGAGCTTTTTAAAAACTGAGATACCCAAGCCTCACCCAAGAACAATGGAGTTTGAATCTCAAAGTGTGGATCTGGGAAATCTGTATTTTGTATTTCTCTTTAAGAGCTCTCAGGTGGTTCTAATGAAAAACCAGTTTAGAACTAAAAAATAGTTTAGAAATCTCTGAATGAGAAAATCCCCAATTTTCTTTATATAAAAATGTTTTTTAAGTCAATCAACAAACATTTGTTGAGTATCTACTATGTGTACTACTCTATTTTCTGGGTGCTGAGGATGAAATGGAAAACAATATAGAAGCAAACCTTGCCACCATGGAGCTTACATTCTAGTAGAAGCTCATAAATATTATGTGCTCTGATTTTTTTGCCTGCCTAAGAATGTACTTCTATGTTAAATCACAGCCTGAAAAAATACGAAATTGCCATAACTCTGTAGGCACTGGACGTGTCTCTGACATTGAGTTTACTGTAGAGAGAAGTCTAAAGCCAGCTGTATTTGGCCCTCTTGTATTTGACTCATTTTTAGAGATCTGCATAGTCCATAAATCTTCTTTATACTTGAAGTAAAATAACTTCACCAGGGTATGTCTTGGTATTAACCACTCTCTCTCATTTTTTCTTGGAATACTGTACCCTTTTGATCTTGGATTTAAGTCTTTGTTTCAGGCAATTTTTTAAAACATATTTTAACATTTTCCCCATTCACTTGTTTTGGTCTCTCCATGACCAACAATTATACATACATTGGATCCTCTTTGTTTTCCGTATATATAATCTGCTCTCTATTGCTTTTTATATCTTAGTACTTTTTCATTTTGTTTTGTGTCTTTTTTCTCAAGCTTGTAAACCGTATTGATAACTATATTTTCCAGATTTTCACTGTTTTACTCTTGTTGCTTCAAAGCAGCTTGTATCTCCTCAATTGTCTTATTTTCTCTTCCGTTTCCTTCCTGAGTTCTGCTAGCTTGTTTCTTATCTACATGCATCACTACCACAAAAAAAAGCCTCCCAATTGTTCTTTCTACATTCACTCACCTTCCCTTACAATCTGATAACCACAGAGCATTTAGAATGATCTTTGAAAAATGTAAATCCAATCATTTACTTCCCTGTTAAGAGCCTCGGATGGTTTCCCTTATCACTTAGAATGAATTCCAAAGTCCTTATCATGACTTACAAGGCCCTATTATTGGCTCCTGCCTACAAATTATTTGATGAGTTTCTTATATCGTTTGACTCTTTGTTTAGCCTTCAATTTGTGAGTTGCTTTTGGAAAGGTATGATTCTATAGCTGTAGTACACCAATAGCACCTTGCATCTAGTAAGTGCTCACCAAATATTGCTTGGAAATAATTATATTAACTCTTTTAAGTGTTAGAATATTATACTGTAAGTAGACCTTGACAAAGGAAGATAGAAGGCCCCCAGTATAAGCCAATGAAGAGCTGAAAAAGTATCAAGATTTTAGGTTCCCTGATGTAGTAGAAAAAGTATGGTCCGTGGATTCAGATTGTGCTTGAATCCCAGCTCTACTGATACTAACTCATGACTTACTATGTCATTTAACCTCCTTGAGCCTCAGTTCTTTAAATATCTGTAAAATATTGACTAAACAATATAAACCATGTGGGATTTTTGTGAAATTTAAAGGAAATAATGGCATATTGGAACTAGTAGATATTTGAAAAGGGGTCAGTAAAGTGGCAATTGTGCAGATGCTAGGTTCCAAAGTCATCCCATAAAGCAAGAGTCACCTTCATTCAAAAGTATCCTTGGGGGCCAGCCCAGTGGTGCAAGCGGTTAAGTGCACATGCTCTGCTGCAGCAGCCAGTGGTTAGCAGGTTTGGATCCCGGGCGTGCACCGACGCACCGCTTGTTCAGCCATGCTGTGGCAGCGTCCCATATAAAGTAGAGGAAGATGGGCACGGATGTTAGCGCAGGGCCAGTCTTCCTCAAGAAAGAAAAAGGGGGGCGGGGATTGGCATTGGCTGTTAGCTCAGGGCTAGTCCTCCTCACACACACACAAAAAAGTATCCTTGAAAAGTCCCTTAAATCACCCATAAGATAGGGTGCGCATAGTTTTTATAAACCATGTGCAAATAATATGTATGTATAAATATGAACAATATAAAGAATAATGTACAAGATAAAGCTATGCAAAAAATGTGAAGGCCATTTATGAAAAATAGACCTCTTTAAACCTTAGTAGCTCATTTAACATGTCAAGATGCTAGGAGATGAGATCCACACAGACAGTCTGTGTGAGGAAAGAGCAGATTCACTCCGCCATCTCATACTTATTTGGGTGGAACCTCTGAGTGGAATGCAGTTGCAGTAGTCAACATTATTTAAATTTGTTTCCTTCTTGCTTTTTTCTGTTTTATGCTAAGCATGTATAGTTGAATCCACATATTAATGCATATGTAATACAATTCAGTATATAATTATTATTCCTAGATTAGAGGCAAAATGAGTTCTCAATAGGATGTGAGATAGGGGGAATCAGGTAGAGTAATTCGATTTTCAACTACAGTGATTTTAAATGAACTGCATATTTGTCCTCTTTTCTCTCTGTATGATTAATTTTCCCTTCCTTTTAACTGTTAGCCTCAGAGCTTTATGGTCCTCTGCTTTGGCTATTTGAGAAAATATTCATATTCCTCCCTTCAGGAAGGAAAAAAAATTAATGGAGTTTATAGTCCTATGAGTCAGCCTCAAAGGCTGTAAGCTTCATCCCTGCCACCCTGCATCCTGCTCCCCACCATTGTTTAGAGTCACATTTCACAAAACTAGGGGGCAAAGAAGAGGTCGGGAATGAGTAAGGAAATAGACGCAACCTTGAAAACTTGAGGGGAACAGATAGGATGTGGAGTTTTGAAAGCACAAAGCGTAATGCCAGTGTACGTGGAGAGAAAATTCAACCATTCATGTGCAGAATGTGGAAAGACAAAGTGAGTGTGCAGAAAAAGATCCCAGGTTCTTAGTGAATAATAATGTAAAAGTGTTAGTTAAAACTAGACCAAGCATAAGTCATCCAAAATAGTATATTGTTCCAGAAGTAGCTACCACATTTTATTCAGTTCAAGGTAAACTCTTATTCTAACATAGTTTAATGATCTAGTCTAAAAAAGTATGTGATTGCCATGGAAAGGTCTCATAGAATTTGTAAGATTGACAGGGAAGTGGGGGAAAATTGTAAGAGAGAGTTAAAAAAATGGGTTCATTGCCTGCAGAAGATTGAAAGTTAATTATAACAGCGTTCCAAACAAAATAAAATCTCTATCCAGGGAGTAGTGACCAATTGTGCTTTACTCTCCTTAAACAAGAGACTGTTAGAAGTCTAAATTGTAACACTAGGAACTCAAGTCAGGAAATGGTTCCAAGAAGGTTGTTAAAATAGTGCCAGGTTGAAGAAGCAAGCTGGAGAATTCATCTTTTTCTTTAGGTCTCTTAAAAATATTGGATTATTCTCCACTGGATTGAGTGCATATATGGCATGAGGAGTGGGGAGAGTTCTATTAACTGGAGCAATCAGGATCAGGGACGTGGGGTGACGAAGGGGAGCATGCAGGAAAAGGTGTGGAGGTGATTATGAATGTGACAGTTTCAAGGGCAGGGATGAGACTTCATGGGAAGGGTCTGCCTCCTGCACTCTTCCTACTTTGTTTTCCTCCCTGATTCTTCCCTTCTCTCCTTTCCAATAGTGCTGAGCTCTTGGTTTCAAAATGTTACACAGTCAGGGCTGGAGTGACTCATTAGAGGCCACGTTCAGACTGGTAAACAGACAAAGTTGACTTTTGTTGGTAAAGAGAGGAGAAAGGGCCTAACATGCAAAGACAGCAGCTTAAGGGACCAGGTTGGCCCCTGAAAGAGAGAGTCACAGAGACAGAGAGTCCAAGTGTAGCTCCCCAGGTCCCTAACAGCATGCTAAGTCCCTGTTCCATTTCACATGCTTGATTGCCAGTCCTGATAATCCACAAGATTTTTCTACCCTACAATAATCCTTTTTGTTTTTGTTGTTTTGGAGTTTTTTTTCTTTTTTCTTGGTGAGGAAGATTGGCCCTGAGCTAACATCTGTTACCAGTCTTCCTCTTTTTGCTCGAGGAAGACTGTCACTGAGCTAACATCCATGCCAATCTCCCTCTATTTTATATGTGGGATGCCACCACAGCATAGTTTGATGAGCAGTGTGTAAGTCCACACCAGGGATCTGAACCCACGAACCCCGGGCTGCCAAAGTGGAGTGTGCAAACTGATCCAATACACCACTGGGCTGGTCTCTTTTAGGGTTTTTTTGAGAAGGTTTCTGTTTCTTGACATCTGAACAGTTCAGACTAGAATATTACCTCCTCCCCTACCTCCCACTTTCTTCTCTCTTTCCCCATTCCTATTTCTGGAGGCTTGCCATCCTCTTTCTTCTTATAGTCCTATGTGCTGCTGCTTCTCTCAGATTCCCTCTCCACTTTCTCGTCCCATTCCTTCACCTCTCTTCTTCACCTATTCCTGCTCTCTCTCCTTCGAACTAGCAAACCTCTTCCACCAGAGCTCTCTCTCCCCCCAGGCCCTTCACGTAACAATTTTATTTCCCAGGATCATTACATTACAAATTCAGCCCTGCCACTGGGGAATAGAAGAGTTAAGGTACCTCCCACCCTCCTGCCAGACTTCAGAACACTATCATTGTCATTCTCCATATTCCTAACTCATTCACCCATCTTCCGACCTGTCTTCTTCATTATGTGGAAAAATCCAATTATCCAGAATCTGTAATTCATTAGATTCCTACCACCATCTCCCACATTCACACACATACTACTTCCCACCCCTGCATTTCACTTATAAGAGAAAAGGATAAATCCCAGGGAGGAAATTTAGGAAATCACATTCAAGTTCAAAACAGTCAGTAGCGTAGAAGAGATTTGACTTGACATTAATTTATTTGAAAAAAGACCTGGGAATTTTAGTTGACAATGCAATATGGACTATTACAAAGGTAAATCAGTTGTAAGCTACATGAGTAGAAAGCACATGTCTTATATAGAAGAATACAAGTCCCTCTGTGTTCTGAACTGGTAGATTGTGTTCAGTAAAGCAAAGCATCGGTAGAGGTGAAGTGGCCCTGACCACTGGTGAGGAGTGAAGATTGGAGGCTAAGTCTTGGTATAATTTATTGAACGGGGAGTGAGATGGGTTGAGAGCGGTCCTCAAATATCTGAAGGGCTTTTGCATTGTGGAATGGGGTGAACTAACAGGTGGACAGTTCGGGAAAGCAGAGCTAAACTTATAGGAATGAAGAAGCCGTGCTCATTACAGCTGCATAAGCTTTCTCAGGAAGAGTCTTGTGCAGACTGAAAAATCCTAAGAATCCTGCCCTTATGGGACATTAGACCTGAGGCCTTCCCTTCTTTTTCTTTTACATTACAAAACTAATGCATGGTTGTAGCAATGAGTCAAACAATACTATATCGTGGTCCCATACCTCAAGGTAATTCGTGTTACTAGTTTGGTGTGTCTTTCCATACCTTTCTCTCTGCCTACACAAACACGTATTAATGTTAATGAATGGATATGATTTTGTTTTGTTTTTACAAAATTGAGATCATACTATACGTATTACTCTGCTCGGTAGTATAAACATCCCTCCGGGTCAATTCATCTTCTTTGAAATAGCTGTAGATATTCTAAAGTATAGGTATACTATAACTTACTAAATCATTTTCCTGTTGATAGACATTCAGGTTATTTCCAGATTTTGCCACAATGTAATTATAACTAACAATACTGCAATAAATGTTCTCAAGCATATATTATCACAAACTGATGTTTTGTTTTTGTAGGATAGTCTCCATTGAAGTAGGATTTGCTAAGTTAAAAGATGTGAACAGTATTTTGTTTTCATAACTACTTCCAGATCACCTTCTGAAAATCTTGTTGCAGCTCATACTCCCACTAGTTAGCGCCTGTTTCCTTGTACTATCTCCAGGATAGGATGTTATTAGTCATTGCAACTTTTGCCCATCCAAGTAGATGGGCGCTTTGTGTAGTGGTTAAGGTTAAGGACGCTCTTTGCTAAAATACCCAAGAACCTATCTTGGCTCCAGCAAGCACTAGCTGTGTGACTTTAAGCTAAGACACATAACTGCTTTGTGTCTCAGTTTCCTCGTTTGTAAAAAGAGGTATGATATGAATACCTACCTCATAAAATTGTTATGAGTATTGGGCCGGCCCCGTGGCTTGGCGGTTAGGTGCGCGCGCTCCGCTGCTGGCGGCCCGGGTTCGGATCCCGGGCGCATACCGACGCACCCCTTCTCCGGCCATGCTGAGGCCACGTCCCACATACAGCAACTAGAAGGATATGCAACTGTGACATACAACTATCTACTGGGGCTTTGGGGGAAAAAAAAATAAAAAATAAAAAAACCTTTTAAAAAATTGTTATGAGTATTAAATGAATTAAGAATTATAAAAGACAGAACAGTTACTGGCATATAGTAAAATTTTTATAGTAAATATTAAAGATTAATAAAATTAATCTTCCATAAGATTAAAGATTTAAAAATCTTAACTAGAATCTCCTTGACTACTAATAAGGTTGAGCATCTTTCTCTATATTTCTTGGTCATTTGCTTTTTGCTTTCTCCAAATTTTCTGTTCATGTCCTTTGCCCATATTTTTATTGTCTTTTTATCAATTTTTAGTAACTCTTTATATATTATGAATAGTAACCCTTTTCCTGTCATTTTTATCTTCCATAAATGATTTCCTTTTTATCTGCTTATTTTTAAAAAATCAGTGTTTTAAAAAAAGTTAACAAAAACCTCAATCAGTACAAAACTATGAAAATAATTTTAAACTCATTTAATCTCATACTCCAAAGATAACCACTGTTAAGAGTTTGTTGTATGGAAACCCTTCCATTTACTGCCTCAGACTCATTGGCTCCTAGCCTTGGCTCTACGGATTGTTCATTTAGGGGGCTTTCAAAATACCAGTACTTGGGTTCCACTTCGCAGGCATTCTGACTTAACTGATCAGTGGTGGGGCCCAGACATCAGTTTTTAATAAGAGGCCACATGTGATTCTAATGTGCAGCCAGGAATGGGAACCAGAGATGTAATCCTGAAAGGTCATTCGTAAGTCAGTTTGTTCCTAAATGGAAGCATCACTAGTAATCACTACCGCCATCTGTTGGCAGGAGGCAGAACTGACACTGTTTAGTTATGTGTATAGCTTTGTTCGTACCTGTGAAAGGCCATGTTTCAAAGTTCTTAGAGATGCATCTTTGTATACATCCACACCTTTCTAGTGTAATGACTTCTCAGGTAACTTCCAACTCTAAGCTTCTTAAAATTAATATCAAATTTATATTTATCTTCTTGGTTCTGTATATTCTGCAGTAATAAATGACCAAGTGTAATATATGCTCCTGATGTCTTGTCAATCTTTGGTCATCAAAGATTCAGTGATATTTATCCTAATCATTAATAGGAGAAAGTGCACGGATAGATTTTAGAAATACTTTCAAAAATAGTGGTTAAAAAACAAACCGAACACAATTTTTGTGATTAATCCTAACCAAACTAACCAAAAATTAAACCACCACCTTTTTCCATCCCAAACCCTTCCCCACCTATAAGCATTAGAAATTTTCCTCTACTGGGATATTTTAAGATGTCTCTTTTTTTCTTGTGAAATTACACAATGTGAAACATCAAGGAAATAACAGGAAAAGCAGTGAACAGGGAAACACGCTTTGAGAAACAGCAATGTTGGCAGAAAATGGAAGTGTCTGGAACAAAAAAATAAGATAAAACTGGCAGAATTACAAGCTGCTGCACGGGCTGGTAATTAGATAGTGAGTTTATCTTCTGAGAGAAAGATATTTTTCCTCTCTTTTCCGTAGAGAAGCCGAAAGAAGTCAAAGACACTGAGAGCATGAAATTGTTAGTCTGCCATAAAAACCATCTTTGATGCACTGGGTCTAAAATATATATATTAATTCCCCAGGAAATTTTTATGGGTTGTGTGTTGTTCTTGTAGCTGGCAATAGGGGATAAGTCTTTCATTCATATATATCTATATAAAATTCTTTTTAATCCAGAACATCTTTATGAACTGGAACTTTTTGCTGCCTATTGTGAAAATTAATGCTGGATTTCTTTTATCCACCCTAGATTTAGACTCTGCTCTAGAAGCGTTTCCTTAGGAGCTGAGTTTCTCAGCCTCAGAACTGTTGACATTTTGGGCTGAATAATTCTTTGTTGCTGGGAGCTATCTTGTACTTTGTAGGGCATTTAGCATCATCCTTGTCCTCTACCCACTAGATGCCAGTAGCACACCCCCAGCTGTGACAACGAAAAATATCTCCAGACATTGTCAAATAGCAAAATTCCCCCCAGTTAGGAATCACTGCTTTAAAAGATGCTTATGGCCCTGCTTTGGGGAGGTAAGTTCTCACTCCTCCAAAAACAATTTACCTAATTCTCCAATCTAAATTAGAGCCCCTATTTTTTTAAATGAAGCAATATTTTTTCCTCTCTTGCAACAATATACATCTCTTTATAGCATCAGCGACAGTTTGTAACAATATATCTACCTTGAGACATTAATGTCTTTCTTCCCTATTAGACTTTAAGTGCCACAACTAATTTGTTTTGTTCACTGTGTACAAGTCCCACCTAGAGCAGTGATTGGCACTTAATAAATGTTTGTCAAATGAAAGAATATAATTCTAAGATATTTAAGAACGTGAGGCGTAAAGCCTGACTTGGTCCAAAGGGGTTTTTCCTCTCAGGCTTATTTCAATCTAAATGACAAAGCCAGTGAAAGAAGAAATCAGGGACATATTGAGGCTGTTGAAGAGTGTGATCAGGGAGACGTAAAAATTATATTATTTGGATAGGATTCCCTGGGGTTTTTGGCGGGGTGCTTTTGAGTGGCAGCTTCATTCTGGAAACAACAGCTCTGATATGTCGCTGTAAGCCGGAGCCAACCTATTGCTCCTGATTTTTGAACTCCATCCACCATCGAGGAAACAAGTTTTTTTGACCAGGGCGAGGCTTAATGCTTCATTAATTCTCTGAGAGCAAATGCCCCAGGACCAGGAGAGATGTGCCTATGCAAAATAAACCTCAGTACAGACAGCACGAGAGGCCTTTAAATGCTTCTTCTCGTGTTTTTAAAAAATAATGGAATTAAGATGCATATTTTTTAAAATGAAAAATGACTGGCATTCTTCCCACTGAAAATGGGAAGTGATTTAATTTGTTAGTGGTTTATTTTATTTGACAGTCTTTGTACGTACTCGATTTGCTTTGTTACACTGAATTACCCTTTAATAATGGGTACACGTAACGCCAGACTCTGCCCCCCAGGTTGGTTTGATAATTGGATGAACGACCATATTGTTCAAGGTTTTCATGACAATGTGGACAAAAGCTATTTGGAAAACTCCTAACCAGAAAAGCCTCCAGCTTTTTCTTTTTTTTTTTTTTGTCCAATGAAGTTAATTGCTACCCACTGACAATCCTTCCACGAGCCACTTTTCCTGAGATCTATAATCGTGATTGAATCCCCTGAGTGGAGGAAGGGATGCCTAAACCCCATAGCCAACAGAAAATGTCAGCAAATCTTCCCTGGGCAATCTCTCAGAACGGACCATTTTTCTATAATTGGAAGTTAATGGTAAGAATTCTAATAATAGCTACCGTAGCGGCTGGAGCAGACTGCCAAGTTCAAGGGCAGCTCTGCAGCTTGATAGCTGTGTGACCTTGAGCAAGCTTCATGACCTCCTTTGCTCCGGGATCCACACCTGTAAAGTGGGAACAATATTAGTGCCTACCTACCTCATAAGGTCATTGTGAAGATTCGTTGTGAAGATTCAGTACCATGGTATACGTAAAGTGCTTAGCACAATCCTGGCACAAAGTAAGTTCTCCATAAATGTTTCTTTGTTAGATGGTGTGTATCAGGCCCTGTGCTAAGCTCCTGAGAGCGTTGCTCTCTCTAACATTACGGAAGGGAGATTGACATGGAGAAAGGTGAAGGAGCAAACCCAAGGCCACATGGCTGGTAAATGGCCCAGCCAGGAGTCAGCCCAGGTCTGCGTGACTCCAGAAGTTCTCTTACACCACGCGACTTGGAATTTTGTGCTTGTGTACCCCCTAGAAGAATTCTGAAAAGGCATGTACCTTCCTGAGCATTTTTAAGTAGACAACTAAGCATTTCCATTGTGATGTTAAAGAATTACAGAGAATGTGATTTCAGGAGTATTTTGAACATGGGCAGTTTAAAATAAAACTGTTATATCACCTTTTTAATGCATCCAATGGAATTTAAATACCATCGTAACTGGATGCCCACCAATATCCATTAAAAGAATATATGAACAAGTTCTTTCAAAGTCAGAACTTTATATCATATTTAACAATTATATTATAGTGTTCCTTTTTCTTCTTTAAACGTGAATTTTCACTGCACTTCCCTCGAGTAAAGGTTAAAAGCTTGCTTTGATCATTTCTACAGCAAAAATAGATTTTTCCCCCTATGAATGTATGACTGAAAGAGTTTAATCTCTTGTGGATTTAATTGTCTCTACGATTATTAATAGAGTACAATTGACCAAAACAACATAAACATATAATTCTGACCAATGATGATTAAACATATAAAGTAAAATTTTGTTAGAAATTCATATTATAGTGTGCTGGGGGTGGAGGCATATGTGGGGCCTTGGTTAAAGGTGTCGTCCAGTTGTCCCTCCCAGAGGTGTCTATCCCTTGGCTAGTGCATCATAGTAAGATACAGGGTGGGTGAAGCTGTGTCTTGTATGTCTTTCTTTTGCGAAGGGGAGAAGGAGAGCCTAGGCTATGGGTGTCTCTTGAGATGATTTGATTTTAGGAAGGAAAATGTATGGAAGGTAGAGATGGAGAAATTGTTTCCTTTAAAACTATTCCAGATAGTTCTTGGGAGGTCATCACATACTCCTGTGGGAAGATGGCTGCTCTGCACCACTAAGCTGTGTTGCTTTGAAACAGGGATATTTGCAGAATGGCTCTCCCATTTTCAAGATGACTCCCTCCTCTTCCTTGACGATGAAGTCTGGGTGCTCTTTAGCTGTCGGCTTTATCCCAAACCTACAGTAATTAGAGAGTCATCAGAGATGTTTCTTGAAAGAAGCCCAGGGAAAGGCAAACTGGCAAACTTGAAGTGAGGCTGGAATCTAGAACTTCCTAGCCTCTCCGCCTGCTTTACCATTTAGTGGCTCCAGATGGGAAAGTGTAATCACCCAGATTCTCTACCATGCCTCAAACCTGTGGCCCCGGACGCCAGGGTCACTGTTTCCTTACACCAAAGAGGAGGTAGACAGCTCTCATCTGTCTCTTTTCTAGATAAGCAGCCATGGTTTTAGCTTTCCAAAAGGGCTGGTTATGAGCAAGAGGAAGGGGTAGGTGGTTGTGTATTGTCTGCCCCCCACCCCCAAGCTTCTTAAAGATACTCTGTGTGACGACTGCCCAGCACCTAGTAAATGCTCAATAAATGTTTACTGAAGGATTTATCTGGGGCCAGCGTGTGGTCATAACATTCCTGTACGTGCTTCCTAATTGATGACATGGAACCCTCCTGCCCCATGACCTTAATATATCCTGTCAGTTTCAATATAAAGTAATCTCAATTCTTTGGGGAGGGCAGTGGGGAACATCTGTTGAACACCAACAAGGAGATATGGAGCAAGCATGGATTTAAATTGATAGCAGTTTTTTTGAAAGACCCGTAATGTTGATTATGTTGATTGTACTTAACAACCAAAGATAGTCAAATGTTTGTCTGCTGAACTCAATCAGATTTGACCCAAGGTTACAGAACAGCTTACATCCATTCACATCCTTGTACAAATGGACATGTCTCTCTCTTCTTTCTCCGTGTCCATCTTCTTTCTGTTCTTTAGCATCTATGCGGCCATCTCTTCTCTCTAGAGTCTTACGTGAGTCTGTTGACTTAGTGGGGCGCTGGAGGTTGCCATGGTAAACACAGCTGCTGTTTTTTCTCTGTGAAGAGTCGGTGCAGGAAGGCACTGAGTCCTCACCTCTAGCCTTTCCCTGCTGTGCATTTTCACAGATGTCGTTTAAAGTGGGGGCCTCGGGGGCTTCCAGGATTCTGCTCAGCTTTCGTTGTGTGTCTCTGAAGGGGGGTTTGTGACCCGCCGACACCCGCTTAGGTGCTGTGGAAGATTGTGAAGAATTACCAGTGTGGTCACCAAATAAGCCCAATGAGAACAATATTTATTTTGTTAGTGAATGGGCTCTAGGAAGTGAAAGATGATCTTGTATTTCCCAAGAGGAGAGGCAGGAAAGATTATAAGAAGCCAAGGGAGGAAGACTGAAAGAGGGGTGGGGAGAGACAGAAGGAGTGGAGGGGGAAGAGAGAGACAGAGAAGGAGGGAATTTCTTAACAGGAAGGGGAGTCAGTATTGGGCAGCTACCTGCACCTCCCTGAATCTTTCTTATCCTCACAATAACTACTAACTACTGATCCTACATCTTCTACCACTATCCTTGCTTACTCACTCCCCTCTAGCCGCAAAGGCTCCTCGCTCTTCCTCCTACACTCTAAGCACACTCCAACCTCAGGGCCTTTGCACTTGCTGTTCCTTCTGCTGCGAATGCTCTTCCCCAGAGAGCCATATGGCTCCATATCGCACTTCATTCAGGTCTCTACTCACATGTCATCCCCTGAGAGAGTCCTTCCATAACCACCCCACCTCAAATGGCATGCCATCCATTCTCTTCCCCCCTACCCAACTCAGGTTTTCTTTATGTCTGATATAGAGGAGGGATTTAATAAGTATTTGTTGAGTGAATAATTAAATCCCTGACCCCCAGCCTGAGAAACACATGGAGTCACACACTTGCACACATATCCTTGGCCCTCTCCCCTCTGAGCTATTGTGCATGCTGGTCTCTCTGACTAGAGCACAGCTCCCTCTCCTCTCCGCCCCCCACTTCTGCCTGGTGGATTCCCACAAACCCTTCGCGTCCTGCCTAGTTTACTACTCCTGTCCTTTTTGAGGTCTCCCTTGACCTCCCCAGGCAGACACAGGACGCGTTGGCCAGTGCCGCCTGAGCAGTGCCTCCCGACCGCCATTACAACACGGATCCCCCGCACTGAAATGTCTATGTACTTGTCTGTCTCCCATGCGCCGAGTGTGCTCTTCTGGGGCCCACAGTACAGAGTGACTAAGGGCTTAGACTCCAGAGTCAAGGAGTGCCGGGCATGAGTGCCAGCTGTGTGACTTTACACCAATCACTTAACCTTTCTGGCCTCAGTTTCCTTATCTGTGCGACACGGATCACAATATCTACCAAGGTGAATCATAGGATATTGATGAGAATTCACTGATGAATTGCGTAAGTGTTTAAAACATTCTAAGCAGTCAGCTGGGTAAGAGGATAGCCAGTGGAGGGTATGCTATTTAAGGTGGGGTAAGCGTGGAAAGCCTCTCTCAGGGGATGATCATTGAACAGAGACCCAAACGGTGTGAGGGAGGGAGCCATGTGGCTCTCTGGGCTCCTCGCATCCCGCTAGTATTACAGCCGAGATGTACTCTGTAAGCTTTATGGCAGGTCGGACTCTGGTGCTGCTCTCTTGGGACATCATTCAGCTGACCTTCTAACATGATGCTGGTTGTCTTGCCAACCAGGCTGGGGTGCTCATCCTTTGGAATCAGCCTGAGGAGAATGAGCTGAAACTGAATCAAGGTCGGGGAGGAGTGTGAGGCACCGTGGGAGGGGAATGACTGAATGCCAGCAGCACAATCCAGAACCACCTGCACTCTCCAAGGGCCAAGGACTGGCCCCTGTTCTCATTTGCAACACGATACAGCACCAGCTTTGTCTCAGAGTTGATTCTGGCCTCATCAACCACTGCCAAGAAGGCTTAGAAGAGAGGGTTTGAACTACAAGTTAAAGGTTCTGACTTGATCCTGGATTTTGCCTGGTTCTGGTTCTGTCATTTGGCAAGAAGAGGGCTCTGGTCCTGTGGAGAGAGGCTCAGGACATGGAGTGGGGGGAGAGGGAGCTCTGGGATGAGAGGCAGAGCCCAGGCTGTGCTGGCAACCTCTATGTGAGTGACCCTGGACGAGGCACCTCGCCTCTCAGGGTCTTGATTTCCTCATCTGTAGATTTCAGAAACTGCCTGGGCCAGTTGTTTTCAAACTTTTCTTATCCACAGAAATAGTTATTTAAGCAAGATATGATTGAGAATCCAAACATATTAGCAAGAATGATGAAGGGGGTAAGGCCTGGACACCATGGCCTCCCACCACGTCCCCCCCTCAACACACACACACACACACACACACACACACACACACATATATACAATGGCCAGGAAAGAAGGTCTAAGGGCCTCTCCAAGATTCAGTGTTCCGTGATTCAATGTCCCATCCATATAGCACAGAGACCTTCCAAAGTATTAGGCTAAACCACATGAAATCAATGAAATTTGACAATTTTTTACTTACAAAGATTCTAACTGCATGTTTCAGCCTCATAGTTTCATTTGCAGCAGTGATGAAGTGTGCTCCCTCGGGTTCAGCTCCTCAGCTTGCTATCTGTGTGACACTGGACAGGACACTTCCCCTCCCTGCTCCTCCCCTGTAAAATGGGCAAACGGAGGCATCTTCCTCGTGCGGCGGGCTCCTGAGAGGGCTGAATGAAATGGTAGCATGGAAGTGGGGCAGGGGAGCTCTCACCCAGTGACTGACACACAGCACAGAAGCCCTCCTGAATGTCTTACGGAGAAAGCCCTAACCACGGCCTACAGCCAGACTGAGGGAATGATGTCCAACCCTTCTCCCTTCCTGGCCCCGAAAGGAGTATGTGGCCAGAGCAGATGGGAAAGAGTCTCAACAGGGCTTCCTAATCAGTCGTCTTGTCCAGCTTGAAGCGCCAGACCGCCTTCTTCCTCCTTGGGAGGGGCGTCCCTGGGGAGCAGACGAGCCTTGACCTGGGCACGGCAATGGTGTTGGAATAGCACGAGTGACACTCAGCCCCCTGCCTTATCTGGGCAAAGCATGAGAGGCTGCCTCCCCAGACACCTGCGTGGAGCCTTCTGCATTAAGTGGTACATCATGGAGTATGTCAGCCTGAATTAGCAGGCAGGCCCGTCACATTAAGCTGAAGCTCTGGGCTGGCAGTTCCCACTTTGTAATGCCTCTTGATCCCGGCTGTCACGTTCCCCTCCCCGTCACCACAGCCACGGGAAGCCTCTGCAGACGGTGCACAGTAGTGAGGGAGGCCCGGGGAAGAGTTTAGGAGGAGCCGCAGGCAGTCCGGGCAGATTCCGTTTCTTCTGTGGCCCTGGGGAGCCTGCTCTGAGCTCTGGGGCAGAGGCAGCAGGTAGCCCTCAAAAGCTCCGGGTAGGAGTTCCTTTATGACAAACTATAAAAGCACGACGTGTGTTTCAAAAACACATAGCATGGACGCCCTATTCAAATACCGTGAACACCTACAACACCAATTGAGTTTTCCAGAGGCAGCTTAACCGCAGGACTCTACCACGACCATTTTACTACCAATAATACTATTGATGCCATAATTCTGCTGGCAGTTCCCTCGTGTCGCTTACAGAGCATTTATCACTTCCTACCTTGTATGGTATTTGAGTGTGATACAGTGGAAAGGGCACTATCTTTGCAGTCTGGGAGGACTCTGGGATCAAACTGTGGCTATGTCTCCTATAGCTGGGCAACCCTGGGCTGGTGTCTTAGCCTCTCTGAGCCTGAGTTCTCTCTTTGTAATAGTGCTTTGTACAAGTACTTATTTCACAGAGTTGTTGAAAGAATTACCTGAGATGATGTATGAAGAATGATTGACACAGAGTGAATGCCCAGCAGACATTTGTGGGGAAAGTTCCTAAGGGGAAAGTCACTTTTTTTATCCATTACAAAGCATTAACTCAGATGCACTCTTAATTGGTGTCCATAGTGTATCACCTTCCTTTTCAAAGTTCTACCTCACTTGTCCTCTAATTTGTTCTCCACTGTACATCAAGAATGATCTAATCAAAACTTTGAACCTGATCAATTCACAATCATTGGAAATCTTTTGATTTCTTCCTGTTTCTCTTAGGGTAATAGCAACAGTCTTTCTTGGGGCTTGCCTCTTACCTACCCTGTCACTTCATCTCCCACCATGGTTCCTATCACTCTCTCTGTCTCAACTATGCTGACACGTCAATTCTTCATTCTTGCCTTGCTCACCCCCACCACAGGACCTTTGCACATGCTATTTTCTCTGACTGGAACATTCTTCCCTCCCCTCCTGGCCTAGTAAGCCCCTTCTCATCCTTCACAGTCATCCAATTCATGCTTCCTCAGCAAAACCTCTCCAGACCTCCCTGACCATGTTAAATCCCCCTTTGCACTATTTCCTCTCCTTTGGGGCACTTACTGCGTTTTAGTATGAGATGATTTCATATCAACCTCCTCCATCTAGACCAGCTATATGAAAGCAGGACCTGTGTCTGGTGTGCTCACCAGTTGAACACCGCCCCCACCCCACCCCACCCCCGCCGCCGACCTTTACAGAGCTCGGTAAATGTTGCTGAAGGAGTGAGTGGGAGGGTGAACCAGAGGGCAAATCATCTCAACAGATCCCAACCACCTTTCCTGATAATTAGGGCACAGTGGGTATTGTCACTGTTTTTGAGACAGATCCCAAATGGGGCAGGTTAACTGCCCATGGTCACATAGCCTGTCGGCTACTGGTGAATCTTTGCTCAGAACCCAGGTCTCCCAGTCCTTGCCATTCCTGAGCTTATGCTAGAGAACCACTATCCATAACTGGGCTGGAGGGCTCACGAGGACTTGCTCTCCCCTCCCTTTCCTGGTATTCAGAGGACCCCTGCCTCTTCCTACAGCCACATCTCAAGCCACCTCTGGTTTCCAGAATATCCAGCACCACTTCTGTATGGATTCTGTGATTCCTCTGAATTGTTCATTGAATTTAAAAACTCCCTCAAACGTGACCTAAACTCCCTCGAGACTGAGCTGGGAGAATTCTGTTTTGTGAAAGGTTATATTGTTGAGGTGACTGTACTTCACAAAATTTAACCTTTGCTTTCGCCTTCTTCCCCTCACCCCCTGGGTTGAAACAAATCCAGAAGTTGACGTCTTAATCAACCACCTGGTATCCAATCACTCAGGGCTCGAGAGATGACTTCCTTGAGAGGAAAAGAGCTTTTGGTCCTTCCATTTCCTTGTTTCTGTTAAAGGACCACGCCTGTGTCTTGTGTTTGGTTTGTTTTGTTTTCCGTCTGTTCTCTCTCAGGCATCAGTGTCCTCACTCACTTTCTCAGGAGCCCGTTCCCCCAGGGGTAGTCAGAAGTGCCCTTGAATTCAGAGAGGGAGTCAGATGACTGATGGGTCTTCGATCATATTTGAGGAAGAGCTTCATGTGGGGAAACTATTTAACTGCCTGATTCTCTCTGACCAGTGGGGGAGAGAACATTTACTCACATATTCTTACTCACTTATTCAACAAATAATTACTGAGTGTCCTTGATATATCAGTGAGATGACCGCATAGTTTACGGTAGAAACTAGGACAGTTTTGATATAAAAGTGGACGCTACCTGGTTGGTACACCAAGACAACAGGTGTAAACCGAGATTTTCCCAGGTGAAACAGGTTGTCGGGGGGGCCCTATATATTAATGGCTGACTTTAGGCTATTAGAATCTTGGGTGATTATATGTTTTTCCAAATGCCCTTAAGGATTGAGGACAAAGCCAGGATGGGGTCGAGAACTCCAAAGCCATGAAGGTTACATTTAGGTCAAAGTTAAACTAGACATTTCTAAAATTTCCCCACCACGTCCTTTTTAAAATAGATTTTATGTTTTAAAAAACAAACAGGGGCTGGCCTGGTGGCGTAGCGGTTAAGTGCACGGGCTCCGCTGCAGTGGCCCGGGGTTCGCAGGTTCGGATCCCAGGCACGCACTGACATACTGCTTGTCAAGCCATGCTGTGGCGGCGTCCCATATAAAGTGGAGGAAGATGGGCACAGATGTTAGCCCAGGGCCAGTCTTCCTCAGCAAAAAGAGGAGAATTGGCAACAGATGTTAGCTCAGGGCTAATCACCCTCACCAAAAAAATAAATAAATAAAATAGTCTGGAACAACAGCTCTGGAAGCTAATGACCCCACGTAGTGGTTCTAAGTTCCCCTGAGATGAGGTCACCTAGAGGGGCCTGGAAAAAAACTTAGAATCTATAAAGGATGAAATTGGCCATCAGGGCTAAGTGGTGGTGACATCTTTTGAGAAAGGAGCAAAACTAAAAGGAACAGAAGGAATAGGAACAACATGTGACTTATCGACTGGTAATACATCATCTTCTCTAACTTCGATTTGTTTCTCTTATATCCCAGGTGCCTGTCCTGAGACCCATGGACCTGATGGTGGAGGCCACCCCACGTAGAGTATTTGCCAACGCACACACGTATCACATCAACTCCATATCAGTCAACAGCGACTACGAAACCTACATGTCAGCTGATGACCTGAGGATTAACCTGTGGAACTTTGAAATAACCAATCAAAGTTTTAGTATCCTTTCCTTAGGGCCAATAACCAATTGGCTTAAATCACAAGAATTCAGGTATGAGCAGACTTGAGGGGAAATGGAATCGGAAGGAGCAACCACACTGCAACACCTAGCACTTGGGGAGTACTGTCCCCTTTTAAATCTCATTGGCAGCTATCTTTCATCCTGACAAAGGTAGGGAAGGATTCAATTACAAGTGGTGGGCCGGGACTAGCCCTGGATTGGAGCTGTGAATCTATTCCCTCATGCAGAGTCATTTATGTGTCATGAATCAAAATCAGATGTGACTTCATCAACTATAATATAAGACCCTAGAATTCAGTTACTGTTCCTTCCTCTTGTTAAAGGATTCATAAATGGCCTGTAAGGACAGCATGGACCTTAGGTACACGTGAGATGGTTTTCATTGTATCATAATAGTGAAAATAATAATGGCTGCCATTTATTGAGTTCCAAGCACTGCAATGGGAACTTTATGCATAGAATTTTGAAAGGTGCACATATCGTAATTGTACAGCTTGATGAATTTTCACAGAGAGAGCACACCTGTGTAACCAGCATCCAGGTCAAGAAACCAAACTTTATTAGCAATCCTCAAGTCCCCGTCACACTTCCCTCTATTCTTTACACACCAAGGGTATTTTTGATATAACAACCCCATAATGTAAGTATTATTATCTCCTATTTAGCTAAAATTTAGAGAAGTCAATAAAATTGCTGAATGAGTATCTGAGCCAATATTCTCACCCACTATATTGACCCTCTATTTATTGATATAAATCGGTCATTTATTCTCTACCTCTCTTGTGGTCCATCCCACCACAAACCTGACTCTTCACTTGAATTCCCAATCTCAGTGAATAGTTTCACCACCCAGGCAGCTGAGCAACTGACCTAGGAGTCCCTATTGATTCTTTTGTCTCACCAGCCTCTCCACCCCCAACCCAATCTATCCATGAGCCCTGCCAATGCTTCCTCTGAAATATATCTCAAATCAACTCATTTCTCTCCATCTCCACTCCTACCAACCTACGCCAGTATAGGCTGTTGTTCTCTCACCTGTGTGACTGCAATAATCTCCTGTCTGGTCTCCATTCTTTCTTACTCTCTTGCACGATATATATTCCCATACAATCAGAGTGGACCTCCAGAAGTAATTCAGATATCATTCCTCCCTTGCTTAAAACACTCTAGTAGCTTCCCATTGAACTTCTTAGAATAAAATCCTGGTTCTTGACTTTGGACTACAAGATTCTACATGATCCAGACCCTGCCTCCCTCTTTGAGATCCTATCATACCATCTCCCCTAGTTCGCTCTGCTTCCGCCAGCTAACCTCTTTTCTGTTCCCAGATAAACCTTGTTCTCCGTTCCATTCTTGGCACTTGCTGTTCCCTCTTTCTGGAATACTCTGTCCCCAGAGTTCACATGGCTAACTACGTGTCATCATTCAGACGTCAATCTAATGTCACCTCCTCAGAGGCACTTCCTCCCGTTAACTCCTAAATAGCTTCAATAACCCTCTGCCACTGTTATCTTTATAGCACTTATCACTATTTCAAATTGTTTTTTTATTTGTGTATTTTGGGTTTCCCTATATTTGAATGTAAATTCCGTAAGAAAAGGGACTTTGTATGGTCCATTCCTGTATCCCAGTACCTAGACCATCTGACATACAGAAAGTACCATTTTGATTGGACATGTCAAGTTGGAAATACTGGTAGGTCACCAAAGTGGAGATGTCCAGTAGACAGTTGATCATGAAATCTAACCTGGAAATTTCGCTTTAAGAGTATATTAGTTATAGTGAAGCTCTGAATGTTCTGATACAAAATAGACCCCATAATGGCTCAAACACATAAAAGAAGATTATTTTTCTTGTAAAGTCCAATATTGATGATCCCCATTAACAAGCAGCCTCCTCCAATCAGTGATTCAGAGATTCAGGCTCCTTTCATCTTGTAGCTCCCCGGTGTCACCATGCTTATCCACATCAGGATAGCAAAATGGGAAGATTATGGAGGACCACACATGGAAGACTCCTATGAGCCAGAAGCTAAAGCAGCATGCATTCCATTGGCTAGACCTCAGTCACATGGCCACCGCTAACTGCAAGGAAGAAAGTATAGCTGTGCACATATGAAAAAAAGACCTGGTGTTGGTACCCAGCTAGCTAGTCTCCACCGCAGAAGAACGCTCAGTAGTTTTCCAAGGCTTTTCAGGGAAGGCAGCTTTAAGCAGGTAGTGGCCGTGGTGGAGATACTAAGAACCGACCAGCAGGACCATGACTGGCATCTTTTGTTGATCCCCTAGCAGACGCGACATACTGTCTGAGCCTGGGAGAACCTGCCTGCACATTTTGCCTGGAAGTGCAGCTGTTAATAGAATGAGTGTGGGTGGTGGCTTCCTTTCTCCCTTTACATCTCTTCCAAGAGCCAGAAATCTGCTCAGGCTCAGCTTCTGTCATTCTGAGCTTCTGCTGTCCCCAGTCTGGGTGACATATTTTCTGCATTTTGCCTCTAGGCCTTCAAGGGAGAGGGAGGTTTCTTTAGGCGTTTTGGAAGACAGATGCCTTGGGGAGAATGCAAAGGGGAAGTATTAATAACACAATTTAGGTTATATTCTGCAGATGTGTGACAGCCTGCCAGATGCTGGCATACAAATGAGACTGTGCCATTCACCCTTACAGCAGCCATATGTAAAATAATCATTATCATCATGAGAATGATGATAACTGATATCTATATAGTTCTTTTCAACCAGACTGCCTTAAGCACTGAGCAGACTGTACAAACTGGGAGCCTTTTGCCTCTCATCACTGAAGTGCAGCCACCTCTGAGGTAGGAAACGGCCATCTTTCAAAACAGCCTCGGAGAAACACCAACCACCAGCAGGTCTTATTAAACCATATGTTGCTTAGCGCCATTTCTAGAATGCCTCTTATCCACTAAGAAGGCCGGAAGAAGCATGGTTCAGGATAGAATAATGTGGGCTTCCGAAAGCGTGGTGTGAGGACAGCTGAGGTGGTGGGCAACGTGCTTCTAAGCAGTATGTGGACTTTTTCCGTTTTCATAATTGTGTATTTACAATAACGAGTACTAGAAAATCCAATGATCGTATCAGTCCTGTGATTTTGCAGATACTGAAAAATCCATTTAAATTACAAAGTATATATAAAGAAGTAAATAGTAAGACAAGTGGTCTTGCGATATGGTTAAAAAAAAAGTGATGACTCCCGGTGCCTGACATTGGGTGTGACATTGGCATTATGGTTGAGAACATGGGCTTTGGAGTCCAACGAGCTAAAAGTTCTCACCCAGCTCTACTACTGGCTGGCTATGTGAGCTTTAACATGTTTCCTAACTTATCCAAGCCTCTATTTCATGATCTGTAGACAGGAGCTTTATCAAAGAGGATTGTGAGAATGTTTTAAGAGGAGTTTTATATATATATAAAATTTATCCATATATTTAAAATATGTACTTATATATTTTTAATTATATATATTATTATATATAAAATAAATTGTATATATAGAAAACACATCCATATATGTGCATATATATACACGTGTGTGTATACATATACATACACACACACATACATATATGCTTAGGGCAGTACCTTGCTAAGGAAATGATAAACAGGGACCAACACCATCATGATTATCATTGAAAGGACAAAGAAACTTGAAAAACTGAATGTTAGAATGGTGGATTCTGTTATGCTGAATTCATTATCTGGGTCATCTTCTCAATTCTAGCCTCCTCCTTTGGTCCTGCAGTCGGGTGCTGTTTGCGAGATGTTGCTCATTATACCCTCATTACCAGATACTCGCAGATTCCCTGAGGTCCAAGGCCTGGTGTTTAGCACCAAATCAGAGCAAAGCATTCTGAGCCTCACGGGACCTGGTCTTGAATCCTCCCTTCCATCCATAGCCAGTCTTTCCCTGTCTTGTGTAACAGGTTCTGGCGTAAAGTGGTCAAACTTTGGCCTTAATGGGTTAACTACATCAGGACAATAACAACTCATTTCTAGATTAGTGATATTCTAGGGCAAGAGGCAGCCCTAACTTTTCAGTAACAGAAAATTGTTATAAAAAGGTATTTCTTCTTTATGAATACTATGATATACCTAAGATCCTTTGAACTCTCTTCTCAAGACTAAGAATGAGTCGAGCTGGGCTTTTACCTTGTCCAATAGGGGCCCTATTAAATAGACTCATATCAAGTAAAAGTAGAGATACAGCCCTCAACAGCTGTATACTGAGCACTAGTTTGTGCCAGGCACTGCACTAAGCCGTAGGGATACAATAGTGAAAAGAAATAGATTTTCTGCTTTCAGAATGACATTCATCAAATAGTCACGCTAATGAGTATATAATTGCAAACAGAAATAAATCCTGTGAAGAAAGGGAATATGGCTTTGTTAATGCCGTTTTTAAAAACTGATGTAGACTAGGGAATAAAAGAAGCCTCTGCTGAGGAACTGATTATTCAGTTGGGATCTGAAAGAGGAAGAATATGAGCTAACTCGGCAAAGAGGCGTGGAGAGATTGGTCGAGCACGTACAGAGGTCCTGTGGCAGGAGGGAGCATGACATGTTTGGGGAAATCTAAGAAGGCCACTGTGCCTGGATCCCGGAGAGTGAGGTGGAACAAAGTATAAGCAAGGCTAGAAAGATTAGCAGAAGCCAGACCTTGCAGAAGTCCAATCTTTAGGCATGAGACAGAGGATTTCTCTGGGAGAAGCCAGCTGGACTCCAGAGGTGCTTCAGCTTTGACCTTGGTCTTAGTAGCCCTGTGCTCAGCTTCATTTGTCTACTGAGCTGAGGCCCTTTTAGAGTTGATTCTCTGATCAGGGGACCATAGAACCTCAATTCTTGGCTTCCAGCTTCTGTCACTCCTAAGTACCATGGACAGGGGCCTTTTAATCCAATGGGATTCTGCCAGGCAGGCTTTGAAGGAAGCTATGGGGCCTAGTGCAAATTTCTCTTCCTTGTTGCTTCAGTGGCTTTCTTCCTACCAGAAGATCAAATGGACATATATATCTCAGATTAGCATTTAGCGTAAAAGGAGAGCATCTCTTCCAATGCCACATCCAGCTCGTTGGCCTGTGTGTGCCAGGGCAGCCCCCTCCTTCCTGAATTAAATGCAGCCTTGGTGGGTTTTCTCAGGCCTGGTGCCTTGCTTGTGTAGATGCTGACCCTCTGTATCTGAGATCAGACCTGGGGCTTTATAAGACAGGGTATTTCTCCTTCAACAGGGCAAGCCCTTTGGGCCTCTTGTTGTCAGGGGAGAGGGCAGGAATCCAACTATGCAGACTTGTCTTGGGCTCCTTGAACGTCCTTAGAGCAGCAGTATAGGGAATGCAGACTCTGGAGTCAGGTTCACTGGATTTGAATCTAGCTTCATCTCCTGAAATCTGTGTGACTTTGACAAGTTGCTTAAAATCTCTCTGATCCTCAATTTCCTCATCAGTTAATGGAAATGATAATACCATTTCTCTTATAAGGTTTTTGTGAGGATTAAATAAAGTAATCATGTAAAGTACTTAACAGAGTGCCTAGCGCAGAGAGAAGGCACGATAGATGGTATCTGTTATTATTTGGAGCATTTCCCCCGCCCCCTGTTCTTCTTACCTTGTTGCTTGGATCCCATTCTCTCCTAAGAAAACCAGAGGCTAAATGATCCACACTATACAAGCCTGGCATCTTGGCCTATTTACCTACTATGGGTTTCTACATTTTAAAAAACCTTGCCTAAATATGGCTGCTAAGTCACAAGAATGAGTTGAAGTAAAACCCAAAAATATTTATTGAGCACTTACTATGTGCACTGGAGATGCCAAGGTGAATAAAACTCCATCCCTGATATCATGGCTCCTGTAATCTGGAGGGGTGGGCATATCAATCAGAGTTTGACCAGAGAAGCACAACCAGTAGGAGAGGTTGTGCCTGCGCACATGAGGAAAGAAAGAGATATAGAGGGAGAGAAATTGCCTTATTACAGTAAATTAGCCTTGCAGTTGTGGGGCTGGCCAAGCAAATCTAATGTCTGTAAAACAAGCAGTCAGGAATGGAAAATCCCAAGCAGGCTGGAAAACTACAGGCATGAGCTGAAGCTTGTCCACATATGGCCGTGAGGAAGGAAGATTTAGGGGGAAGAGAGAGCAATTGTAGACTCAGCAGCCATTTGGAGTGTCTTCCTCAAGGAAGGCCTAAACCTTTTTTTAAATGTCTTCCAACTGATTAATTCAGGCCCACCAAGGATAATCTCCCTTTTGATTAACTTGAAGTCCACTGATTAGGTCCTTGAATCACATCTGCAGAATCTCTCATAGCAGTACCTAGATTAGTATTTGATTGAGTAACTGGGAGAAGGTGTGTGTATGCTGCAAAATGGCTGCTTCCTCCCTTCTGTCCTCCAGCTTTCCTGAGAGAATATACCTTGTTAGCCCACCATAACCAGAAACATCCTAGAAAAGGAATTCTAAGGATTGTAGCTCAGCCTAACCACGTTAACATATCACAAAGCTGTCAGAGTGAGTATGTGGACAGAGGGAGACAGATATGCAACCAGACTCAGGAAGATGAGACTAATAATTTTTTGAGCCTGTATTAAGTGCCAGGTATGTTACACATATCATCTCCTGTAGTTTCTTTTTCTTTTTGCAGATGAGTTAACAAGTTCAAAGACATTTGAGATTATGTAACTGGTCACAGGATTTGGGATTAAAATCTAGGTCTCTCTTACTCCATACTCCAGTAAAATGTACGCTATCACACTGTCTCAAATTACTCAGTTATAATAATATGGATTAAGTGTTCTCATAGAGGTGCATTCAAGGTGCTGTGGACACACAGGACAGAAATCATGAAAGAAGGGCTGGAATGCCTCATAAAGAAAGTAACACCTGAGTTGGCCTTTGAAGGAAGTATTGGATATTTTCTAAGGGTGGGATTTCAAGCTCTGTGTCACGTGACTAGGAAAGAGTCTGGTTATGGAACTTTCAAGTTCCCCCAGTCATAAAAGCCATCTCAGCCCAGTGTCTTTTGCAGCTCAATACATATTTAAAAGCAATGACTAATATGGCACCACGTGTCTCTTTGTCAATCCTCTCATATTGAGCCTAGCAATAGCAAATCCTCCATGGATGTCTGCACATTGGCTTCTTTTAAGCTTTTAAGAGAGGAATATCCCTTGGAGTCCTCTTTGGAGGTCTCCAGTTTGTTGTCATCAGGCAACATGTCTGCTCAGCCAACAAGATCTGGATGCTTTGTAATCACTGCTTTATATCCAAAGATTAAATTTGGACTTTGGAAAGGAAAAAAGGTTTCAAAGAAACTCATGTCCCCTAAAAGGGAATCCAACTCTAATATGCTCAGTTTTCAAGGCCAAGATAAGGCTATTCTCCACCATCGGTCCTGGCAGACTTTAGGTGCTGTGTGAAAAGCCTCCACTGCTTTTGAGCCTGGGCATATTACCCAGGTAAACTTCGAGTCCACTCTCCAGCTTGGCCAGCTGACAGGCCTCCTGCTTGGCTCTCCTGTATTTGGTTTGTTTAGGCATGACTTAGAAAGAAAAAAAAAAAGCTTGTCAGTATCAGCAAAATCAGTAAGAAGCCCACAAAACTAGTCATATAAAAGCTATCCTTGGAAAAATATATGCTTTTTTGGAAGCTGGGATTATTCAATCCACAGTAAATCCATTTAATAAATAACTTCTCCATTATCTTATTTGATAATCAAAATTCTCAGAGGCTGACAGTTGATAGGATTATACCCATTCAAAGGCAAAGAAATTGAAACCCAGAGAGAGAAAATGACTTTCCCACATTCTCTGAGCAAAACAGAGCTGGAATCAAAACCAAATCCCAATCTCCTGACCCATTTTCTTACAATCACAGTTTTTACCATAATATTATCTCAGACTTTACCCATAGAGATGAGGCTCCCAGTTTCTCAACTTCATCATGGATGGCTCTAAGCCAAGGAAACTACTTTATTTTAATGTTTATTGTTTTCTTTGTGTAATAATATGTATTCATTATAAAGATTATAAAATGGCCTATAAACTCACCACAAAATTTTTATATATATACAGTGGATTTACATCACAATTTTAACTTAACGCTAGCTAACTCAACTATAAGGGCTCAGAACAATAAATAAATAAGGAAAGAAAAAAAAAGGAAAAGAAATTTTCAACTGCTGATTTATCCAGGAAGCCTTCTCCTATTTGATCTAGGATACACACATACACCCTGCCACCCACACACATACACTTTCTCTCTCCCTCCCTTGCTTTATTTTTCTGCTTAGCAGTTATTACTAATATATTATATATATTTATTTACCTTGTTTAGGGACCATGCCCCCGACTAGAACATAGGCTCCACTAATCAGAGGGGTTTTGGTCTGCTTTGGTCACAGCTGTGTCCCCTGCCCCCAGAAGAGTGCTGGCAGATTCTTTGTGAACATTCATGGAATATATGAAGGAACAAATGAATGAATGGACACAATCTAGAGATACTAAAGAGTAGCTTACATCCAGACCTTAGGCTCTAATCTCCCTATAAAATATAACTACATGTCCTTCCATTCTGCTCTCTCATTCTCTCTCTCTCTCTCACTTGCTCTCTGATTTTTTTTTACATGGCTATGATCAGACTGTATATATTTTGTATCTAACTTTCCTCACCTCACCTCCATCTTAAAATACTACAACTTCATTAAAAGAAAGTGTGGAAATGATAACTGATAATTGACAAGAAAAAAAAATTCATAGACCCACCCGGATAGAACTATCAGTAACATTTGGTATCTTGCCCTTTAGCTCATCATTTTCAGAGCGTAAGTTTTAAATGACATTGTGATCATACTACAGATAGAACTTTTCCTTCTATGTTTTTAAACAGACTTGGAATTTCATTGCATAAAAAATTTAATGAGATAGATCAAAATTTACTTAATCATTTTCCTATTTCTGTGTGTCTAAGTTATTGTCAATCTTTTTCTTTTATAATGTTGCATCAGACATTTTTTTGTGGAAAGGTTTTTCCAAATTTGGGATTAAGGAAATGACTTTCAAATGGCCACCATGCTACCCCTTAGCATCCTGCCATAACCCTCTCCATTCTCTCACCCCACTGCTGATGTAATTTATGGCTCTGGCTTCTTATTTGTTTGAAGCTGATCCCTTAAGGGGTGACCTCCCAGTGTCTTCAATTATGATTTTAAATGATGCCTTAGGCCACTGCCTGGCACAGTGGTGCCCTCACCTTCTCGCCTTCTGCCTTCCAAGCATGGAGCTCAGCTGCCAAACTGCCTGTGCCCCCTCCTGTCCTCAGAGTTGCCTCCAGAGTCCCAACAGAGAGGCAGATTAACCCCTTTTGTTAGCAGAGGCAATTTGCCTGGGCTCAGCGTTAATAAGGAATGCCGTGAGCTGTCGGGGTCAGGAAGAACAGATCTGTCAAGCCCCAGGGTTAATTTAATAGCAATCTGTTGGCTGTCTGCCTTGTATATTAGCCGTGAATCCAATGCTATGTTTTGCTTTTGCCATTTAGTACTTTGGAACAACAGGGAAATAATTTGGATAGAGAGCTCTAAAGGATAGGGAAGAGAAAATTGACTGTCAAAATGCATCGTTCCGTTTTCAAGATAATACAAGGAGCCATGCATTGCTCATCTCCTTTCTCCTTCCCTCCCAACACGAAGGGCAAAACCACATATGCTGAAGGCATGTATCTCCCTTTAGAAGAGTGTAAGGAAAAAGGCCTGGGTTTCTAGATGATGCAGATGTGAAGTATACTTTCCCGTCATCCCCATAGGTCATTGAATTTTGAGTAACTAGACTCCTCCTGAATGTTTCTAGAACTCAGCAAATCCTTCCTCAGTTAACAATTCAAGAATCGTGTTTCTGTCCCAACTTGTGGTTCAAAAAGAAAAAATTATCACGTCATAGGTAACAAAAATCCTAGGTCAGATGCTATATCCAAATTCTGGTTCTGAAAAATGTGGCCTCCCAAGTGGTCGGTGAATTAAGAGAACACAGGCCCAGAGCAGAAGAGATGGAGCTCCTTCTTGGATTCGCCAGGGGGAGTTTCAAGAGAGACAGAATTTCTGCGCTCAGAAAGGCTGGCTCTGTGAGGGCCATTCCTCAGCGGAAGAGAGTGGCATGTGGTCAAGAACCCAGGCTCAGGAGTCAGACAAACTTGGGTTCAAATCCCAGCTCTGCCCCCCACTGGTCATATGACCTTGAGTAACTTACCTCCGTCACTATTTCCTCTGCAGGAAGATGAGCCTCAGTTAATAGCACTGACCTCATAAGGCTGAGATGAAGGTCAAATGAGACAATACATGGTACTTGATAAACATTAACTGGTGGTTATTATTATCCTCCTTGTTGTCCTTATCGTCGTGGATATTAAAAAGAGGATTAGAGTCCCAGCTTATCCCCTGAACCCCATAGAATCAGACCCAAACAAGCACTCTAGTCAAATGGGAGATGCCTGGGGATGAGGGATGATGGGCAGGCTTAGAGGTCCAGGATGGGTGGGTGGGAGGGAGGATGGACCCAGAGGCAGCAGCCCTTAGTGGACTCTGTGGGCACATCCCCATGATGGTGTTCTTGATGGTGTGGGATGTTCCTGGTTTCATAAATATGTTTAAGCAGTTCATTTTCACACATTCTGACTTTGGGGCTTTATTTTTAGGTGAGAAAAAAATAACCACAGAAGTGGCACCTCCTCCTCCCACACAGCAAAGATCCCTTCCAGTTAAGCTTGTTTTTAGAGCTATACTGGTCGAGGTTGAGAAAGCTGACACCAGATTTTCTTTCCCTATTTTGGGAAAAGAGGAACATGCTCACTGGCACAGTAGGGTGTGGAGGCTCTTTCTGGAGGGTGATGAAATCTGACAACAACTGAACACCAACCTCTGCTTACCCTACCCTGTGTCATGACCACAAGGCCCACACATGGGTCGGGAGGCTAGAGAGAACATCAGAGCTGCCGCTTGGAGCCTCCTTCTGGGGGGCACAGGCTCCTGCTCCCCAGCATGTGGTGCTATGTGCAATAATATTTATAACTCTGGCAGCAGTTGAGTTGAAGGTATATTATGTGAATCCAGGGGACTCATATGCTCTGGAGACCCAAGTGATGTTTGCACCTGGGCTTGGTGCAAGAGATTGTAGCAAAATGTAATGTTAGTTCAGTCTCAAGCTAATTTTAGAAAGAACCCAACAGGATTTATAAGACATAATTGAAGGGGAAAGAGGCACAGCCAAATACACAGCCATTGTTGCAACAAATTGCATGCTGGAATAGTTGTAGCTGGAGAACAGGTGATGTTTGATAATAAATGACTACTTTGTTAGTGCTGGTATGACTAAAAATATCACTGCATGTAGTTGTACCTCATCTAAACTAGGGAGGGGACTATGCTGCTAACTTCATGAAAAACATAGATGACTCTCATCCATCTCCACCTAATGGTATAGTCTGATCAGGTCTCTGCTTGTCGATTCAATGCAGCATTTTCCAAAATGTGATACATAAACTCCTGGCACAGACATAAATGTTTTTAATTTAATTGTTATGCATTTATTTCATGCATATTATTTAAAGTGTAACTAGCTCATTAAACCTAGATTTTATGAATATTGGATTACTGCTCAGACAAGGCTATGTAAAGAAAAAAGTGAGTTGATTTAAGTTGATCTGAAAAAAATATAAGTAAAAAATACCGTGATGGGGACCGGCCCGGTGACGTAGTGGTTAAGTTTGTGCACTCTGCTTCGACAGCCTGGGGTTCACAGGGTTGGATCCCAGGCGCGGACCTACACACCGCTTATCAAGCCATGTTATGGCAGATGTCGCACATATAAAGTAGAGGAAGATGAGCCTGGATGTTAGCCCAGGGCCAATCTTCCTCAGCAAAAGGAGGAGGATTGGCAACAGATGTTAGCTCAGGGCTAATCTTTCTCACCAAAAAAAAAAAAAAAAACCACTACCGTGATATACAGGTGGGGCAGCATCACAAAGGGAGCTCGAAAGTGGTGAAGTGTAGGAAAAAGGGGAGCCATTCTGGTCTGCTTGCCCATGTCACGGCATCCACGTCATGAGGGCTTTTCCTTTGCAGGAAGTTGCCGGGTCCTCAGACAGCACCTCAGCCCCAGCCAGGTGCCTCCCAACCTGCACCCAGGTCCCCCAAGCTCACAGTTGGGGTATGACAGGATCAGCACAAACCCACTCCCTCATGCACGCCAGACACCCTACCGAAGGTGTTTGTTTCCACTGATTCACCTTCACAATTGAGAGGCCCAATGTTCATTTCAATATACAAGGATGTGGTCTTAAAAAATAGAGGTATAATAATTCTCGATCAAAAAAGAAAATACTGAGAAAGAAAAAACAGATGATAAAACTAAGGGTATATTCAATGGAAGCCTGAAACTGTCCTTCCATACAACCGGATGGCTTCTTTCCGTTGCTTCAATTCCCACCCAAGCTCTAAGGCGAATCACAGCTGATGGAGACTTGAGGTCCTGTACATCTTCAATCAGACAAATTTTGCGTAACTACTAAAGAACACATATTTTGTACCTGGGATAAAATCCTAGTGTTGCCACTCCTTGGCCATGTGACTTGGGACAAGTTGCTTTACATACTCTGAGCCTCTGTTTCCACCCCTGAAAAATGGGGATAAGAAAAGTGCTGATTATAGAGCTGTTATAAGGATGAAATGAGATAAAGTACATGATATGCTTTGCATAATGACTGACCTACAGTCAGTGCTCAATAAATGGTAGCAGCTATTATTATTATTCTCATTATCATCAACATGTTATTAGGAAGATCTCAGGGATTTCATGTAAGAGGATTTATAGTCTATCATAGCTATCGTTTATCAGCCCAGGAGTCTGGGTAAAGATTCACATAAATTGAATTATTTAGTTGAAATGGGACTAGTTTCTTAACCACTGTTTTAAAATGAGAGACGAAAGTCTTTGCAACCTGGCACCCTGATTGCATGAGCAGATAACTGATGGTGAATGGGACGTCTACATGTTACAGAGGATGAAATACTAATAAGGACTATGGACGCCTGAGTTCTAATACTGCCTCTGACCACTGGGTAACCCTGGGCCTCGTCTGCCTGGGACCAATAATACCTGCCTCTTTGCATATGGAGTTATTACAAGGATCCACCATGTGTGGTAAATGTGAATATGTTACACTAAAATAAGGCGGTGCTGTTAGTAACCACCCCCGAGGTTCTGCCCCCCTTCTCCTGGTCCCCTCCTTGACTCGTCTGTGCCAGATATCGTCGACATTAAGCCAGCCAACATGGAGGAGCTCACGGAGGTGATCACGGCAGCCGAGTTCCACCCCCATCACTGCAACACCTTCGTGTACAGCAGCAGCAAAGGGACAATCCGGCTGTGTGACATGCGGGCATCGGCCCTGTGTGACAGGCACACCAAATGTGAGTAGCCAGCAGTTCAGGGTTGATGGGGGTAGATGGGCCACTGGCCCCCGACACGTGGGAGGAGAGGGGGGGATCCTAGAGGATTTTGATCTCCTTTCCCACATTAGACACGCTGGGAGTAAAGAAACTACACGTGTTGGCCCGACTCGGGACTCAGCTCCACGTTTGGTATTTCAATAAAGATGAAACCTCACCTTCAACGCCCAAACATTCGCCTCAGGCTGTGGAGTAGAGAGATGAATAAGACATGAGCCCTGTCACATAACATTGTGACATGATCAGAATTATGTTTTAAGATCACTCTTGCTGCTGTGGGGAGAATGAACGTGAGGAGTAAAAGGGGGAAACCAGTTAGGGGATTGTGGCAACAAGCAGGCAGGAGATGAGCGTGGGCTGGACAAGGTGTGGTGTGGAAATGGAGAGGAGCGATGGGCTCTGGACAGATCTTGGCGGTAGAGTTAACAGGACCTGTTGGACTGTGCGGGAGGCTGAGAATATACAAGGAATCAAGAATGGCAGCTGGGGATGGCGACTAAGTTAGTAACACTGTATGGTATATGTGAAAGTCACTAAGAGAATAGATCCTCAAAGTTCTTGACACAAGAAGAAAAATTGTAACTGTGTGTGGTGATGGATGTTAACTAGACTTGTGCTGATTATTTCACAACACATACGTATATCAAATCATTATGTTGTACGCCTGAAACTAATATAATGTTATATGTCGACTATATCTCAATAAGAAAAGAATAGTAGCTATAGGGAG
This sequence comes from Ceratotherium simum simum, assembly GCF_057802395.1. Taxonomy (NCBI): domain Eukaryota; kingdom Metazoa; phylum Chordata; class Mammalia; order Perissodactyla; family Rhinocerotidae; genus Ceratotherium; species Ceratotherium simum. The sequence continues at coordinate 30,363,360 of NC_141903.1, forward strand.
GGGTTAGTGGCTTCTTGCAGAGGTTGTGGCTTTGGGAACCAGCACTCTAAAAGTCTCTGTGATTCTAATGGGCGCCAAGGAAAAGCCTCAGAGAGAGGGGGTGGGATAAAGTGCAGCCAGACTCACACGCCCTCAGGTCACGCTGGAGCTTTCAGGTCATGGACAGAGCAAAGCAGCTCCAAGGCTAGTGGGGGCCGAGTGCTTGGATGCCAAAGGCCAAGACCAATGTAAGCAGGTGAAGCGAGTGTCAGTGGGCACTGCCAGCAAGAGCTGCGGTAGACAGGGTGGGCCTGGAGCTAGCAGGAAGGCTTCCTAGAAAAGAAACTGCTCCCCAGAGTAAAGGTGCCTGGAAGGCAGAGGTAATCCATGTCCAGCGTCAGGCTAGATGATATGCAGCTGCCAAGATGTTCAGGAGCGACTAGAGCTGTGTTCGTCCACCAGCACTTCTGCCAGTGCTGTTTTGCCACTACGGTTTGCTGTGGAGAGCCAGAAATGAGGACTTTTCCCTCCCACAGCCCCGGCTCTCAGCTTCAATTCCTATGGGACATGAATGATGCGACGACCGTCTGTGTAGGTGTACAGCTAGGAGAGGGGTGAAGATCTGGGTCATTTTGATAATTTCCGTTGGCTCATTTGCTGTGAGAAGCATTGCACGGGGAGCTGGTAGGCCTAGTATAGTGGTATGTAGATTTTGTGGATTCTGGAGTCACACAGGTCCGGGTCAAAGCCAGGCTTCACCCCTTATTAGCTGTCTTTATCCAACTTTCCCTAACCTTTCTGAGTCTCAGTCTTCTCATATGTAAAATGAGTAAAATAATAACATCCACCTTATGGGTTTGTCTTGGGGCTTAGATGAAATAACTATTAAGAATTGTTAATGAGGTTCTCCAGTCGGAAGGACGGAAGGCGTAAGGGGCATATGTGTACGGGGATGAATGGCAACTAGACTTTTGGTGGTGAACGTCGAAATATAACGATGTATACCTGAAGTTTACATGATGCTATAAACCAATGGGACCTCAATAAAAAACAGATACACATAACAAAAAAAAGAATTGTTAATGACATGTTTTACTTTTTTTCATACTAACTCTTCAAAACATATATATTTTACACTTACAGCAGATTTCAATTCAGATTATCTACGTTTCAAGTACTCAATAGCCACGTGTGGCTAGAAGCTACCATATTGGACAGTGCAGATTTAAGATATTTCCATCATTGCAGAAAGTTCTATTGGAAAGTGTGGATCTAGACCATCAGCTCCTTGAGGGCATGGACTTTTCTCTTTTGTTCACTGCTGTTTCCCCAGCACTTAAAACAGTGCCTGGCCCATGATAGCTGCTTAATAAATATTTGCTTATATGTGTGCTGGTATTGATCCTTGAGCAGTACTTACGTATGCCAACAAGGGGAAAAGTGTTTAAGGCAGAAGGATCAGCATATGCAAAGGTGCTGAGGCATGAAAGATCATAGTGTTTGTGGAACTGCGGGGTGACTGACATGGCTGGTATACAGGGAATGACTTGGAGAAGGAAGAGAGTTGAAGCTCAGGAGGAATGCAGGAGTCTGCTCATAATGGCCATGAAAAAGAACTTGAATTTTTTCTAAAAATCAGTGAACAGCCACTAAAGTAACCAGGGGAATAGCATGATCAGAATTAGTTTTTAGAAAAGTTGCTTAGACAGAAGGCAGGGGGATGGAGGTTGGGTTCTGGCTGGGAGAATAAACAGACAGGGAAACAAGTTAGGAAGATACTATAATAATATAGACAAGGATTTCCTAACAGTGACGCCATTGAATTTTGGGCACACAAGTCTTTGTTTGGGGGAAGGGGCTGTGCTGTGCATTGTAGGGTGTTTAGCAGCACCGCTGGCCTCTACCCCCTAGATGTGACTAGCAAAGGCCAGTTGTGGCAACCAAAAATGTCTCCAGACATTGTAAAATATCCCCGAAGGGATAATTGCTCCCGGTTGAGAACTACAGAGCCAGACTAAAATTCATTGTCAGTCCTTCAGCATGATTTTCTCATGTCTGTGATATATCCGTTACTAATAAGAACTCTGAAGGGTCCAATGGAAAGGTAAGACCTAGCTCCTACACTCAAGGAATTAAAATTTGGCTGATGAGGTGAGATGTACCCAGGAAACATTTCAGGAACAATGTATCAGGCAGTGTGTGTATTGATACCCAAATGAGTGGTGGAGACTATTAGGAGGTGGGACGTTCAGAGGAGAGTGGGACATCATCTGGGGTAGACCTCACAGAGAAGGCGGAGGCTGAGTAGTGGTGTTGAAGCACAAGTGGGGTTTGATTAGGTGGGAAACAGAAGGGTGTTTCTGGCGGTGCACACAGAATGGGCAAAAGCCTGAAGTTAGCAAGTTACATGGAACCTTTAGAGTCTTAGTAACAAGTGTCGGGCTTGGGTGAAAGGGGAATATTGAGGAAATGAGGTCAAATAGGGTTGATGGTTCATATCAGGTCAGTCCTTGAAGATCAGAGTCAAAAGTTTATGCCTTGATGTATTTATTCATTCATCCATTCATTGAGTTCCTACTCTATACCCAAAATCTGGCTCTTGTGTAGCCAGTCCTTCTTAAACGTTTCCACCAAGTACGCACTCCCGGGGCCAGCTAGTGAACCTTGCTGCCGTGAGGAAGGGCACCCAGAGGCAATCCAACCTCTGATGTGTTCTGGGTGGCCCAGCCTATCAGCAGACTAAATAGCCCATGCCCGGCAGAGGCCAGAGGCCCTAGGGGAGATGCTGACCACAATGGATTGTCTTTGAAGTCTTATTTTTCCATCTTAAAATCTCACATGAATTTTGTATTTTATTCCCAAAGAATGTCTACTTTCATTTTAATTTAATAATTACATTTCTATCAACTCCCAAATTTCAAGCAAAACTGATGTTCCCCAAAAGATGCAGCATTTATCCTGTGGCTTCCTGTGCCACCTGGTACACCTCCGTATCCTCCTGCCCCCGACCTCCAAAGATACATGCATGTGCCCCAGTTTGAGAAGCACAGATTCCAGCAGGTGGAGAGTGATTTGAGATCATTTGGCTGGAGAACAGAGTTATAGAATTTATGTTTTATGGACGATTAACACAGTGGTGGTTGGAAGAAACTTAGGAGAATCAGGGTTTTGCTTTAGTCTCAATACAATGGAAGTGCATACCCTGGATAAATGGTAGCTATGAAATCGAAAGGAAGGGAAGGGAAAAAGGAATATTTTCCTTTAAAATAACTCTGGGTGATGAAAGCAGCATTAGAGACTGGCATTCATCACACGTGGATATTCGTCGTTCAGTGTTCTTCCCCTGGAGACTGTAAACCCTCTGAGGACGAGAACTGAATCTGTTTTGCTCCCATCATATTGCCAAGGCCTGACACATAAGTAGGTGCTCAATAAATATTTATTCAATAAATAAATTTATGCCTGAGGGTTGACATAAATGGCATATGGAATGGGGACTAAGAAGAAGTTATAGTGGGAGAGAGTGAAGGGTTGGGGTTCAGTTTGGGACGTGCTGTGTGTGCGGTGACATGAGCTGTCTGAGGAGGCAGGCCTCTCTGGTGAGTGAAGGTAGAACCGGGCTTGACGGGCCACTGACCCAAAGTGGGTGTCAGAGATGGCATGAGAAGGCCCGGTGTGCTCACAGCCCAGTGAGGCCGACACCAGCCTGGGCTTTGGAGTCAGACGGATGCACATGAGTTCTGGATATTGAGAACTAAGCTGACTGGGAGACTTGATGAACTCGGAACTCAAAATGGAAGAAAGACAAGGCCTGGGAAACTTCTAGAACTAGAATGGTTTAGAGTAGAAGCTTTGGAATCAGAACTCAGCTCTGACACTCAGTGACTGTGTGACCTAGGGCTACTTATTTAATCCCTCTGAGCCCCAAGTTCCTCTTTTGAAAGTAGAAATAATAAAGACAGAAGAAAATGTCATTGTGTGTATAAGAGCTGAGCACTCTGGCAGGCACACAGGGGTCGATAAACGGCAGTTATCATAGCTATTCCTCCTGAACACCCCTGTGCCAGCCCTGCAGCTCTACGGTACTTGAAACTCCAACCTTTTCCCCAAATGTATGAAGCCCCACTATTCATTTACTTAATTAGTATTTGTGGAGCACATACTATATGTCAGCTACTGTGCCAGACTCTGGGGACACAATGGTGAGCAAAACCAGACCTGGTTTCTTCCCTCTTAGAGCTCACTGTCTGTATTAGTGAGAGTTCTCCAGAGAAACAGAACCAATGGGAGATATCTCTCTTTCATATGTATATATATACATATACACATACGTGTGTGTATATGTGTGTGTGTGTGTGTGTATATGTGTGGGATTTATTATAACCATTTGGTCCATGCAATATGGAGGCTGACAAGTCCCAAGGTCTGCAGTGGGAATGCAGGAGACCCAGGAGAGCCAAGGATACAGTTCTAGTCCAAAGGCCAGCAGGCTTGTGACCCAGGAAGAGCCAATGTTTGCATTTGAGTGCAAAGGCAGGCAAAAATTGATGTCTCCACTGGAAGAGGTCAAGCAGAGGAATTCCCTCTTATTTGAGAGAGTGTCAGCCTTTTTATTCTATTCAGGCCTTTAACTGATTGGATGAGGCCCACCCACATTAATGAGGGCAATCTGTTTTACTCAGTCTATCGATTTAAATGTTAAAGTCATCCCAAAACACCCTAACAGAAACACCCAGAATAATGTTTGACCAAATATCTGGGCACCCAATGGCCCAGTCAAGTTGATGCATAAAATTAACCATCACACTGTGTAAAGAGGAAAGATGCACTAATCAGAGAATCACAGTTAGGACATTGCAACTGTGATAAGTGGTATGAAAGAGAGGCACGTGATGCTATGAGGGGATGTGACAGGGACTTTGCACCCCAAGGCAGTGACTGCTGAGCTGCGAGCTAAAGACCAAGAAGTTACCTAGGAAGGGAACAGGGAAGAGTCATCGGGCCTGCAGAAGCAGGAGGCCTGGCAAGCCACATCCCCAGGGACCCCCAGGGGCTGTTCCTCCCTCCAGCCTAGGTCCCATGCAGCCCTAGAGAAGCAAAGCCCAAGGGACAGTCCCCAGGGAGGCCCAGTAGATTGCTAGAGGCATGCAGGCGTCTGCCACAGCCCTGCTGCCCGCGCCCCATCCCCACCCCAGCAGCGCTCTGAATTGCCAGCCGCCAGCCTCCTAATCTAATTAAGAAGCGAACGAAATTCATTTTCCTGACTCGTCCAAAGTGCCGACCTTCTTCGGTGCACATGTCCCTTTGTTCGGCTGCTGCAGCAGCGGCCCCAGCTCCTGCCGGCTGGGAAAACAAGTTCAATCTGACCTGTCGCCTGACATTTCATATTGATTTTCTCCATCCTCCTCAAACGCCAGCCTGCGGTGAGCCATGGTGCAGCCAAGGTGTGCGAATGGAATTGAGACAGTTCATCAGGGTTAAGAAGGAAAAGCAACACTGGCTTTCGGAGATGAGCTCTGAGAAGGAGAGTATTTAATAACCGTCGGCGTTTAATCAAAATGCCGAGGAGACTCGTGTTATCAGAGCTGCATATATTAATTTCCATATGTCCCTCACTCTGCATACTCAGCAGGGGTTGGAAGGGATGGCTCTCTCCTTCATCTCTCTCTCTTTTTTCTATCGCTTCTGGCGGTAGCAACAAGGGTTATGTTTGCAGTTTGAGATTCTAATGCCTGAAACAATAGGGTGTTGATGGCAGCAGCAACTGGCTGGACTGCATCACGCTTTTCCCTTTCAGTGCATGAGTACTGAGATTTGAGGGAAGAAACTGGCCAGGTGTGATGAATGACAACCTGGGAAAGGAAAGAGAAATTAAATCTGAACTCCTTTCCGATGCCCTGCGTGAATCTGGTCCCTGCCCACCTCTCCAACCTCAGCTCCTTCCTGTGCCTCCAACACACCCAGCCCTTTCTTGCCTCAGGGCCTTTGCACAGGCTCTTCCTCTGCCTAGAATGCTCTCCTGCTATGCCCCTCAGTTGTCTGGACTGTTCTCATTTTTTAGGTCTCTGGGAAAATGTTTCCTCCTCAGAGAAGACTTCTCGGTTCACGCCATCTGCACTCTATTTCTATCTCATCACCCTTTTTTATTTTTCTTTCTTTCGTAGTGCTCATCTATAGACGTTTGCTTTTCTTCCTCTCAGTCTCCCCAACTGAAATGTAATCTCCATGAGGGCAGCGACTTTATTTATCTTACCAACCAATGAATTACCAACACTTAGCATAGTGCCCAGCTACGAATGGGGCTTCAGTGAACATCTGTGGTAGAAAGGCAGGCAGATGGGAAAAGACAGATGAAAGAAGGTGTATTCATTTCCTAGAGTTGCTGTAACAAAAAGTACCACAGACTGGGTGGCTTAAACAACAGAACCTTATCATCTCCCGGTTCTGGAGGCTAGAAGTCCAAGATCAAGGTGTCAACAGGGTTGGTTTCTTCTTAGGGCTATGAAGAAAGGATCTGTTCTAGGCCTCTCTCCTTGGCTTGCTGACGACCATCTTCTCCCTGTGTCTTCACAGCGTCTTCCCTCTGCATGTGTCTGTGTCCAAGACTCCACTTCTTATAAGGACACCAGTCAGATTGGATTAGGGCCCACCCTAATAGCCTCGTTTTAAGTTAATTACCTCTTTAACGACCCTATCTCCAAATACTGTTACACTCTGAGGTCCTGGGAGTTAGGACTTCAACATAAGAATTTGGGGGAGGTGGGGAGGGCACACAATTCAGCCCATAGCAGAAGACGTGAAAATAATCGAGGGCACAGGCCCTGGAGCCGACAGTTCCAGGCGTGGATCCAGGCTCACTCGCCGCAGGCGGCCCGGACAAGGTGCCGATGCTGACACTTCCTCCAGGTGGTAGGGGTGAAAGTGATCGTGGACACGGGGCTCTCGGCACAGCCCCTGACCCCTCATGAGCACAGTGCTTGTGGCTCTTACTGATGGCGGTGGGGAACCGAAGGACCCGGGCGATAAAAACCTGTGCGTTGAGTCTCTACACCTCCCCACGGCTGTCTGTGTGTTTTGTGGTGCCGAAGCCTGGATCCTTTCCTGTGGTGCAGAAACATAATTTCTCTCTGAATGAAGGGATGTTAATTGATTTTAGAGGCTGTGAGGGGCTAAGGAGCTTGTCTCCTACTCAAAAGCGACTCCTGAATAAATAGATTTTGTTTTAACAGCATAAAAGCACCAGGTGAAATCCTGAAATGGGAGTGGGAATAGAGAACGGGTTCCGTGAAGGGCCACAGAGAGTTACCTTGCCCACGAGCTGTGGACACAGTTAAAGACGGAGCAAGTGGGAAATGCTTAGGATAAATGTTAAAGCAGGACGCAAAGTTACACACACACCACCCCCCATGAACACAGCAGTGTGAAGATGAGTGTGTGATGAAGACTGCCAGGGACTGTGGAAGGGGTGATGTCAGGGCAGTGAAATGCAGGCAGCTTTCCTGTTTTCTAGCTCCCCCCAAGGCTGTTGTCTTACTTCCATAACTGGGAGAAAGTTGGTGGATAACAGGAGAGCCCTGCTGGTGCCTTAGCTCCAGGGTGGAAAGATCATGATTTCCCCACACACACCCTTGACAGCACCTGCCCTAGGTACTGGACGGGCAAGGCAATGTGGAGCCTGGCATGATGTTCCCTGTCTTAGTACATTCGGGCTGCTATAATCGAATACCACAGACTGGGTGACAAACACCAAACATTTATTTCTCACAGTCCTGGAGGCTGGGCAGTCCAAGGTCAAGGCATATTCATTGTCTGGTGAGGACCTGCTTCCTGGTTCATAGATGGCCCTCTTCTTGCTGTGTCCTCACATGCAGAAGGCGTGAGGGAGCTCTCTGGGGTCCCTTTCCTAAGGGCACTAATCCCATTCACGAGGGCTCCACCCTCGTGACCCAATCACCTCCCAAAGGCCCCACCTCCAAATACCATCACATTGGGGATTAGGTTTCAACATTTGAGGGGACACGGCCATTCAGTCTATAGCATTCCCTGTAAGCACAGCCCAGAACGTTTTTGCTTTGTTTCTTCCCTTCTGTCAAACTATACTGACAGTAGTGAGTGAAGTGAGAGACACGGCCAAGATGGGGGAGGAAGGTCTACATGCTGTCCCCTGTTAGTCCATGTCCATGGCCTGATTGGGTGATCTTAAACAGGTTACTTCACCTCTCTGTGTCTCAATTTACTCATCCGTAAAGTACGAGTAGCGGCAGCACTTACCTACAGGTGCTTGTGAGGATTAAGTGAGATAACACCGTGCAGCCTTAGAACAGTGCCTGGCCCGTGATGTGAGCTCCATGCTAGTTATAGTTGGGATGATGATGCCAGCTTGCTTCCCTTCCCTGCATGTCTTTAAGAGCAGGAACGGGAGGGAGAGCAGCAATAGTGGCAGGTATAGTAATGTCAGCAGCCATAATCACAGCTAACTTCTATGACATTTTACTGTATCCAGAAAGCAAGCCAAGGTGTGAGCTCCTTCAACCCTCCTGACAACGCTTTGAGGTGCACACTCTTATTAGTCACATTCTACAGATGAGGAAACTAGCTAAGAGGGGCATGATACTCGCGTGGCCACCAAAGCACAAGTGACAGAGCTGGGGTTTGATCCAGACCTGTACCTCTTAACCTGGACTCCAGAAATCACTTAATCAACCAAGATTGATTAAATACCTACTCATTCCTGCCTTCAAGGAGCTTACATTCTAGCAGAAAGGGAGGAAAGAAAACATACACAGGTGTACAAATGAACAAAATAATTTCAGACAGTGATAAAAAGCTGTAAGAACATTAAACAGGACTAAAGAGTGGCTGGGTGGAGCTATTTCCATAGGGTGGTGAGGGAAAGCCTTTGAATTGAGGCCTGAATTGTCACAAGGAGCCAAACAGATAACATCTAGGAATGAAGGTCTTCACACAGGAACAACCTTGTGTGTTTTCAAAGAATAGAAAAAAGACCAGCGGATGGAGACTATGGGCTGGGGACTGGTGTAGAGGATGAGGCTGTAAAGGTAGCTGGGGCCAGATCACGTAGAGCCTTGTAGACAGGGCAGAACGCCTGGATGTCATTCTAAGTGAGATGGAAGCTAGAAGATGGTGCTAAGCAGGGAAGTGAATACTCTGTTTATGGTCTTAAAAGAGCTCTCACAAAAGGGCTAGCAAGCCTGGAAGCGAAAAGACCAATTAGGAGGCTCTTGCCATAGTCTGGAGAAGAAATGACAGTGGCTCTGACCAGGGTGGGGCAGTGAAGGGGCGATAAGAGGACAGATGCGGAACCTACTGAGGAGGTCGGGCTAGGAGGACTTGCTGAGAGGCTAGAAGTGGGGAGGTGAGAGAAAGGGAAGAGTCTAAGATAACTCTTAGGTTTTGGCCTTGAGTGACTAAGGGTATAGTGGTAACATACACTGATGAGGAGATAGGAAGGAACAGGTTTGGCATGGAAAGATCAAGAGTTGTCTTTTGAATGTGTCCAGAATGAATCGTTTATGATACACCCAATTAAGGAAGTCTGGTAACAATTGGATAACTGAGTCTGGATGTCAGGGGAGAAGTCTGGGCTGGAGCTATAAATTTAGGAGTCATGAGCATGTTATGGTTTTTAACGCCATGGGACAGGGTGAAGTCACTTAGGGGAGAGGGTGTAGATGGAGAGGAGCGAACAGTCCAGGACGGAGGTCAAGGGCACGCCACCATTTACCAGTGGCGTGTGGGGAAGAGAAAGCAGCCTTTCACAGGAGACTGAGTGTGAGCGGCCAGGGAGGTTAAGAGGAAATCCAAGGGGGAGGGGTTGGGAGGTAGGGTAGGCATATAAACCAAGAGAGGAGAGTGACTTAGAAAGATATTGGGATCAATCATGTCAAATGCTTCTGAGAGGTCAAGAAAGATGAGAGCAGAGAAGTGATCATGGGACTTGGTCTCAGGGAAATCTTTGGCCATTAATTAGTTAATTAAAGTAAAAGCAATTAGCACACTGCCTGGCACCTAGGAGGTTCCCGATGCACATCGGCTGGATGAAATCCATCAGGTAGGGGAACAGCATGCTCAGTGCCTGGTGACGCAGGCAGGTTTCTCAGTTGCATCTTAATTTCATCACAGTTTTCATCACCCCTCGCCTGCCCTGGAGTTTCCATCCTGTCGAGAGGGAGCGGCTTGTGCTGGGGACTTGCCGGAGAAGAAGCAAGCCAGGGAGGCCCTTGAAGGCCAGAGTAAGGAGCTGGGGCTCCTGTCAGCAGCGGGGATGGCAGCTCTGCAGCTCCCACCCCCTTGCGCTGGCTCTACCAGTGAGTCTGCTGCCTACAGTCATTGCATTCCAGCAGCCTGTAAGAGTGGGGAGGGAGGAAAGAAAACATACACCAGCGTACAAATGAATGAAATACTTTCAGACAGTGATAAAGCTATAGGAAGATTAAGCAGGAATAAAGAGCAGCTGGGTGGAGCTCTCCTCCCAGCCTCTTACTCCCGGTAGGGCCCTTCTGCACTGGCAAATCTGCAGCTTGAGACTTGGCCACAGAAATTCCCTCCTTCAGATGAAACCAAGGCAGGCTGCATGTCCAGGAGTAGTTGGCATCAACCCGGCAGTGCACTTCAATCTGCCTGTCGTGGGCCTGGTGTGAAGATAATCTGGCTTTTTCATGCTGTGAGGGAAAAGTATAAACACTTTTGGCCTTAAAGTCTGAGATGTTTTAGTGGTGAATAGTGCAGTCATTGGAAAAAACAGCCTGAGTTCCAATGAGAATAAGGCAAGGTTAGATGCCCAACCTAACAGTCCAAGTCAGAAATTCCGTTTTCCTGCAAAGGTGTATATAGTGGAGGGGGATGGATATTATTTTTGAGCCCTTCTGTATCGCATTTAAGTCTTACAACAACCCGTGAAGACTGGTATTAGTAACTCCAATTTACAGATGAGGCACAGAGAGGTGAAGACACCTGCCCCAGATCACAGTGGAGGAGTCAATATTTGAACCCAGCTCTGTCTGCTTGAAGGAGAAGGATTCATTCTTCTCCTGGGCATTTGGCAGCAGGAGAAAGAGCATGATCTTTTTCTAACATCCAGAGGAATAACTTCATGGGGCTCCATTTTATGTAATCCCCACCAGCTGGATCCCCCAGCCCGGCAGTTTCCAACTGCAGAACTAACTCTGCCCTCACACAGAACATGAAATCCATCTCATTCTTCAACCTCATCTACAAACTTAATTGCCAAGTCCTGGTTCTATGGCCACTAGATCCCTTACTAAACCTACAGCTCCTTCCCCAGGTCTCTGATGGAACGTGTCCAAAGACATCAGCTGAGACTGCAGCTGCGATGAACCTTAAAACCTCCGAGGTTTGGCACAGCTTCCAAGAGGGGTTCAGTATTGGTCGGGGGCATAATTAACAGTGTTTATTTCAGGGGGGCTTAGTTAGGTTAAAAAGACAAAGCCCTTTATTAAAATGCTTTTGCCTGATGACAGGATTACAAACACACACAGACACCCACCCCCTCTCCTGGAGAAAAGCCAAACAGAGACTTGCTACAAGGAGCAGAATTCACCGAAACCCACTCCCCCTTTCCAACATCTACCCCATTCAAGCTGAGCAGCAATTAACAGCAGAGCAGGCAAGGCCTAAGCCACAGAGTAAAATAGAATCCCTTCCCCCTTCCTCCATCCTCATTTCCATTTTTGATTAATTTAACCGGTTCTGTCCATTAGTCATCCTGGAGACTCCAGTTGAGTGGATTTCCCTAAGAACTGGAAAGCTTATTAATTTTGGAGGCACATGTCATTCATTAGCAGTTGACACCTTCCCGGGTCCTGCCCTCTACCCCACTAGGGGTCTTGGATGAGAAGGCAGTGGAGGCCGAAACTAGCTCAGGCACATGGCTACAGCCCAAGACACGCAGACAGGAAGGGTTGGCCTTGAGGTTATGGCAGCTCTGGCTGCTCTGGGCTTGGGACGTCTCAAGGCCAACTCGCTTATCATCATTGTCTGTGACAAGCCACCACTGGCAAAGCACTCACAGGCACTGGGTGAGCATCTTGAACTTGAGGTTCAAGAGAGCCCCAATCAAGGGACTACCTGGGAGGTATTTTCCTCAGGGAGGGGCATTGGCCTGCCAGAGCCTAGGGAGGGCTTACAATAGCCCGTCTAACAATAGCCCGTCCCTTCCTGCCCTTCCAGAGGCAACATCAGAAAGTTCACCTCTTCCTCTTTGTATGAGTTTCCTATGGCTGCTGTAACAAATTACCACAAATTTAGTGACTAAAAACACAGATTTATCATCTTACAGTTCTGTAGGTCAGAAGTCTGACATGGGTCTCACAGGGCTAAAATCAAGGGGTTGGCAGAGCTATGTTCACTTCTAGAGATTCTAGGGGAGAATCTGTTTCCTTGCCTTTTCCAGCTTCTAAAGGCTGCCTGCATTCCTTGGCTTATGGCCCCTTTCTCCATCTTAAAGCCAGCAAGAATGGGACAAGTCTTTCTCACATCACATCACTCTGACTCTTCTCTTCTGCCTTAATCTTCCACTTTTAAGGACCTTTGTTTTTACATTGGGCCCACACAGGTAAACCAGAATAATCTCCTTATTTTAAGGTCAGCAGATTAGCAACCTTAATTCCGTCTACAGTCTTAATCCCCTTTGCCAGGTAAGGTAACATATTCACAAGTTCTGAGGATTAGGATGTGGACATCCTTGAGGAGGCATTATTCTGCCTACCAAAGTCTTCAAGTCGCCAAGTAGGACTAAGTGCCCTCCGTTAGAGCACCTGATACCACAGGTTGAAATTATCTGTTTCCGTTTCTGTCTCTGCCACTAGATGGTTCCTCCATTACAGCTAAAGCTCTTTTTCTGTGTGTGTGAGGAAGATCAGCCCTGAGCTAACATCCACGCTAATCCTCCTCTTTTTTGCTGAGCAAGACCAGCTCTGAGCTAACATCTATTGCCAATCCTCCTCCTTTTTTTTTTTTTTTGTTCCCCAAAGCCCTAGTAGATAGTTGTATGTCATAGTTGCACGTTCTTCTAGTTGGTGTATGTGGGACACGGCCTCAGCACGGCCGGACAAGCGGTGCATCAGTGCGCGCTCAGATCCGAACCCGGGCTGCCAACAGTGGAGCGCGCGCACTTAACCACCAAGCCACGGGGCCAGCCCTAAAGCTCTTTATTTTTTCCTTCTGCACTTAACGTAGTGAAGGTGCTAAATAAATGCTTGTAGAACAGCTATAGTCATGGAAATTGATGAATTTGCACCTGGTGCTTCTCTTTACACAAATGAAAGGCTCACCCTAAAGAGTGGTTGACCCTGTCAGTGCTCCTGCATTTCTAGCTTTGGGAATGCATTGATATTTGCAGGCAAAGGAGAAGGAAGAGGAGTCTATGAAATGATGGTAATCAACCTAGTATTCATTTATTTAACAAATGTATATTGTTGCTACTTCATGCCAGGCGCTGTTCCAGGCACTAGGAAAATGGTGCCTCCTGCCCTCATGGCACCCTATCCAAGGAGATGGAGACAGACACCACACACATAGGCAAATAAGATAATGCGAGATTTGGTGAAAAGTGTTTCTGGAGAAGCAGTAGCAACAAATGCAGAGGCTCTGAATCTGGACTGTGCTTGGTAGGTCGAGGGGCAGAAGGAGGACCAATTTGGCCATCTATAGTGTCGTGAGAAGCAGTGTGAGGAGAAACGGGAGGAACAGGCTGGAAGCCCCCATCACATGAGGACTCTACACTCAAGGCAGCCACCCTCACACAACCCTAGGGCTTCATTCCCATTATATTCCATGCAAAGGACTTGGGAGTTAGGCAACATACTAGCCCGGTAGGCAAAGGTAAGGAATTGTGGCTTTTACAGAAGTCCCCCCTTAGCCGCAGTTTCACTTTCTGCAGTTTCAGTTACCTGTAGTTGGCTGTGGTCCAAAAATATTAAACAGAAAATTCCAGAAATAAACAATTCATAAGTTTTAAATTGCGCCCCATTCTGAGTAATGTGATGAAATCTAAAATGGAGCAGACTGTCCTGCCCCATCCTGCCCAGGATGTGAATCATGCCTTTGTCCAGCATAGTCACACTGTATGCACTACCCGCCTCTCAGTCACTTAGTAGCCATCTCAGTTATCAGATCAACTGTCGCGGTATCACAGTGCTTGTGTTCAAGTAACCCTTATTTTACTTAATAATAGCCCCAAAGTGCAAGAGGAGTGATGCTGGCAATTAGTATATGCCAAAGAGAAGCCACACAGTGCTTTAAGTGAAAAGGTAAAAGTTCTTGACTTAATAAGGAAAGAAAGAAAATCATATGCTGAGGTTGCTAAGATCTATGATAACTTTTATTACAGTATATTGTTATAATTGTTCTATTTTATTAGTTATTAATTTCTTAATATGCCTAATTTATAAATTAAACTTTATCATAGGTATGTGAGTATAGGGAAAAAAAATAGTGTAAAAAGGGTTTGGTGCTATCCACAGTTTCAGGCATCTACTGTGGGTCTTGGAACATATCCCCACAGACAAGGTGGTCTACTGTATTGTATTTAGGAAGGGAAAATTAAGAACAGTTTTGTGTAAAGTCATAACATGATTATGCTTGTAAATATATCACTCCATGTCTATATAAAGAATGAAACATCAGGAGGAAGAGTGGATGCTGGGAGAAGAATTAGAAAGCTATCAAAATGGTCCAGGCAAGAGATGATGGTGGCTCAGACGAAGACTGGACCAATTTGGGCTACACTTTGAGTGTCAAGTTAACAGGACTTGTTTAAAAAAAACGTGGAAGGTGAGGTAAAGGGAAGACTCCAGGGTGACTCCCAGCTTTTCCACCTGAGCACACGCCTAGATGAAAAACACCGAATGAGTTGGCCAAGACTAGGGGAGGGACAATTTGGGGAGGAAACTCACAAATTCTGTGGACTTGAAGATTTACATTAAAAAAAAGAGTGATTAAATTGATACCCTTTGCTGTTTAGCACTTTACCATTTACAGACCCCCTTCTCATCCATTATCTTAATTGATCTCCACAAAACCCTCTGAGTTCAGAGTATTTCTTCCTTTTTGCAGCTTGAGGAAATCAAGGCCCAGAAAAGATAAGTCCAGTACACCGACAAAGATCCTGGGTTTATCACGGGTTTCTTTCTTTCTTCACATAACAACTACGGCCCAGTACTTGCCCAGCACTGGAAGATAGGGAAGGGAAAGGAGAATCTCTCGTGTGTGTAACTGACCCATGTTTAAGTATATCGGCTAATTCGCGGCCCCTGCGCGCTGCACATAATTCTATTTTGACAGCTCAGTAGGTGGCATCAATAAGTGAGTTGTGAGACCTGCTGTCTACTCCGGCAGCTTCCAGCCCCATCAGCGTAGGTCCCTTTATCTGCTGGCCTCCCATCGTCATCAAGCACAGCCCAGAGGCAGCAGAGGGCAGGGGAGTGCTCACCCCCACAAGGCTTATGATTGTACTTGCTTTCATCTTCTCTATATCTTTAACCTAAACATAAGGATTTAAATAGGATTTATCTCACAGACGGGCATCCTTAATCCTGGGCTCGACTAGTTCATCCTGAAATTTTGGTGTCATTTGAAAATCCCTATAATGCAGAGAAATTGTCATTGAAGAGTTACACATGAGAAAGTGGGATCATCACGCTCAGGAAAAAGATGGTGAGATCAAAGAAAGAAACCGGTCAATCAACGTGAATAAGGTATTGTGCTAAACACAATGGATAGACGGAAGACGCAGTTACTGCCTCCGTGTACTCATCGTGGTGGAACAAGAGGATATGAAATTATGGAATGTTTCTAATATAAGGTTCATTTTTAAATTGAATGTGAAATTGATTCCCAACGTCAAAGAGAGAAAATGCTGACTAAAGAGTGTTTATGCTGAATATGTGTTAGACTGTTAAAATGAACTGTGATGCTAAATGTCATCCTCAGCGTAGCCTAGGTGTTCGCCAAACTTCTGATGCATAGCGTTTTTCAGTCCCTGTCGACTGAGAATCTTCTGTATTCATGTCATTGTTGGCCACAAACTACAAATTTGTATTAATACAACACATGGCTGCTAGCCCCTAGGGAGGTTATTAAGTAGAAGCGTCTCTGGGACAGTGCCTGACGTATCATGGATACCAAGTCATACCGAATGAATGAATGAATGGATGATATGAGACTTGTTTATAAAAGATCTAACATCAGATAAAATGTGATACACGTCTCACAATACACTAGGGCTATGGTTCTTAAACCAAATGTGTAAATGAAGGCATTGGGTGTTAGCTTTTCCCAATTCCCAGGAAAATCAAATATAAGCTAAAACTCAGAATTCTCTTGATTTTAAACTTTTCTCCTACAAGTTTTCCTGAAACAGTTATGGTCTATATAACAGACCCTAGTACAAAATAATATATTATTTAATACCAAGTTATATATAATAACCTACTTTAAGGATACTATTTTATGGTTTTCTGCACCATGACTTTTATTTCCTGACCAGAACTTGAGAACTCTGCTCTCAAAGTTCAGAGAAGAAAGTGTGGTTTCCACCTCAACTGTCCAGAAAGGATATAAGGGAGTGGTGGGAGGAAGAGAGGTGACGGGGGAAAGGAAGCAGTCGAGCAGAGTCTGGAAAGGTGGGAAGGACTTTGCCTTTTAGAGAATGTCAAATCTTACTGAACAGCTGGCAGCAACTTTTGAAAGCCTCCTAGTGGCTTTCAGATATGAAGTTCCCAGCTCCGTTGAGGTTCAAGAAGGTAAATCACAAAAGCCAGTCACAGGTACTTGTGAGACTCTTGTGGTTGGAAACTTGGCTTTAATGAGATTGGAGAGAATATACTATAGTGGTCAGTAGTGTTGGTTCTAGGGTCAGACAAACCCGGTGTGGGTAACTTGGACTAAACTTCTTGCACTTAACCTCTTAACCGGTGTCTCCCTCCATTCAATGGGGACAATAATGGAGCTTGCATTATTGGATTGTTGTGAAGATTCAACGAAATTATGCCTGGCCCACAGTAAGCACTCAGTATTTTATACTTATCAAAACAATCCATGAGCTCAAAGTTATAGATGAGAGAATGGAGGCTCAAAAAAGGAAGTAATTTTACACAAAGTTGAAGATGGAGTCATAGGTGGAGCCTAGATTCAAACCCAGGTGTAAAGCCCATGGTTAAAGTTGTTGAGAGAGAATGCCTAGAAACACTTCCCATCTCTGCCTCAACTAGCCTGAGGGGGAGGTGGCTGGGCCGGCCAGGTGCTGGGAAGAGCAGAGAAGAGCTCAGGCCTTTCGCTGGTGGAGTCTGGCTTTCGGGAAATCAACACACTGTGGTTCCCATGTTTCCCGAGCACCTACTGAGGGTGTGCCAGAAGCGCGCTGCACCAGCAACAGTGGAGATGCAGAGATCTCTTACTTGTCAGCCAAATTCAAAATGAGAACAGGGTACAGACTGTCCCTTCTTCCCCATGACCAAGTCATCAAGCAAAAGTGCTTGCTGAGGGATAGAGCCTTTATTTTCTCCAGTGATTGCAAAATCTGTCCTCTCTGCATCCAAGCACAGAGGACTCAAGGTCCTGGAGGCAACTTGGAGGGGCAGGAGGGCCATGTGGTGATGGTTGTCTGGAGCCAGTGGGAGGCCTATCAGGTGGTAAGGTGCTCAATGAATTTGGTGACTCTTCTCCACATTGCCCCGGTACATTGTATTAGGTCCATAAAGAGATGTCTCCACCCTGGTTAATTCTCTGTGATTGGTGAGAGCACACAGCCAATGAATCCCAAATCAGAGGTTTAATCCTTGGACCAGTTCAATTCATTTTACTAGAACCCTGCCCTCGGAGGTGTGGGGCTCCCCATGTGTCAGCACCAGGTTGAAGGGGCCACCCTTTCTGATCATGGGACTGGAGGAGAAATGGTGCAGAATAGGGGGCAGTAGTGGGCTGTAGAGCCAGAGCTGGGTTTACATCCTAGCTCTGCCTCTTCCTGGCCTGTGACAAGGGCAGGTGACACTCGGAGCCTCATTGCTTCACCTGTGAAACAAGCACATTGTGAGAATGGAATGGAATATCATATACATAAAGAGTCTAGCACAGAACCTGGGGATGGGAGGCTGTTACTCCGTCTACTCCAACATGGTAGCTATTACTACTCCATGTGTGCAAGTTCCAGGAACATTCAAGGCACAAATCCGACTGTCAGTGGGTTAGGAGCAATGTTTCGCTGGAGAAAGCCAGCACTGGGAACACCGAGGCATAGCACCAGAGCCAGGAGAAGGCAATGAAGCAGTGACCAGTCCACACCAGGGTCCCTCTCCACCAGGGCTTGGCCTATGCCGAGATGGACCCTCCTACTCAGCCATGAACCCCTCACCATGCTCTGCAAGGAGATTCCTGTCAGCAGGGAGCTGCTCCTCTCTGCCTCTCTGTGTTTATGCCTCTCATTGCAGTGATTATGAATACAGCCTAGAAAATGGGGACATCTCGGGAGTGCAGCCCTGGCCTCTGCGGTACCATGACAACCAGCTTCCCAGCAATCACCCCTAATAATGGCCACACGCTCACGGTCTCTTCCACCTGGGCAGAGGCTCCCCAGGGAGTTCAAGCTTCTCTTGGAGCAGCTGAGCAAAGCTTTCTGTTGGGAACAAATTATGAGCAAGTGAGAAAGAGAGCGAGAGAGCAGAGAGACAAGAGGTCTCTAACCTGTGAGGTACTAGTGGGCCCAGGGACCTGGAGATGCTGGCGGTAGGAACGTGTGATACCACAGGAGGAGGCATAAAGCCCCAGGGATACCTCTGCCACTCGCCCACCTTACAGAGAGGGATACGATGGAGTGAAAATCCAAATATGAGCTGTTGTAAAGCTGGGCCTTGCTGCCGCCAGATTTCTCCGTTAACTCCTGTCGAGACACCCACTGCCAACTCATCATCTTGTCTGCGCTGGAGTCGCCTCCGTTACTGCTGCCTGCTGGAGAGAATGTGCTCAGAGCCCTCCTTTAATCAATATCTTTCCAGAATAGCAGTTCTCAAAAAGACACTGGCCCCACTTGGCTAATAAATGATTATTCCTCACAAAGGAATGACAAACAGGCCCCCAATTAATAAACTCGTCTGTGGACGTTAGCCCAAATTTAGCCTTTAGATTGACAGGTAAGGCCTCAGCCAAATACAGGGTCTTGCTTCCCCTCCTTAGATCACAGACTCCAGCTGAGGCTCCTTCATGAGAAAGGTCTCACCCAGAGCTAATGAGCCCTTAAGACGCTGTTGTCACTCAGGGAGCATGTGGTCCTTCAGCTCCCCAGCTCTCCAGGCCTCCGTTTCCTCAGCTGTGAAATGGAGATCA
This sequence comes from Ceratotherium simum simum, assembly GCF_057802395.1. Lineage (NCBI taxonomy): Eukaryota > Metazoa > Chordata > Mammalia > Perissodactyla > Rhinocerotidae > Ceratotherium > Ceratotherium simum. The sequence goes on from NC_141903.1 coordinate 30,382,698, forward strand.
TTCTTACCCTCTACAGTGCCAGGCAGGGAACACATGCTATTGTTATCACTGATGCCGCCTTTCTGTGGGGCCCGGTTCCTAAACTAGGATTGCTTAGCTCCTTGTGAATTCTGAACAAATATATATATTTTTTAATTAACAGGGTGAAGTATGGACGGTGGCCAAATTAACCAGTAAGAGGAAGGAAAGGATGCAGTGGGCTGAGGTGGTCATGGAAGGCTTCCTGGAAGAGACAGTGAGCCCGGAAGGTTGAATAGGAGTCAGAGAAACAGGGGAGCAGAGATAGGTGGTATTCTGGACCAAATGTTTGTGTTCCTCTAAAATTCAAATGTTGAAATCCTAACCCCCAATGTGATGATATTAGAAAGTGGGGCTTTGGGGAGATAATTGGTCATAAGGGTGGAGTGCTCATGAATGGGATTAGTGCCCTTATAAAAGAGACCCCAGGGGCCAGCCTGGTGGTGTAGTGCTTAAGTTTGCGTTCTCCACTTCAGCGGCTTGGGGCTCACTGGTTCAGATCCCGGTGCGGACCCACACGCCGCTCATCAAGCCATGGTGGTGGTGGCGTCCCACATGCGAAATAGAGGACCGTTGGCAAAAAAAGAGAGACCCCAAAGAGCGCTCTCACCCTCTCCATCGTGTGGATACGATAAGAAAAAGGCCATATGCAACCCAGAAGAGGGCCCTCACCAGAACCTGACTATACTGGCACCCTGATCTCAGACTTCCAGCCTCCAGCACTATCAGCAATTTCTGTTGCTTATAAGCCACCCACTCTATGGTGTTCTGTTAAGGCAGCCCCAACTAAGACAGGTGGGGAATGAGCATGGATCAAGTCCTAGTACGTGCTAAGTGTTCCATAAACATTGGCCATCATTATTCCAGGGTGTAAACCAGAAGTTACAAACTACAGTCCACGTGGCTTACACATGACTTATGTTTGACCACACGCTAATACTTTTTTTTTTTTTTTTTTTGGTGAGGAAGATTAGCCCTGAGCTAACATCTGTCGCCAATCCTCCTCTTTTTGCTGAGGAAGATTGGCCCTGGGCTAATATCCATGCCCATCTTCCTTACTTTGTATGTGGAACGCCTGCCACAGCATGGCTTGACAAGCAGTGCATAGGTCAATGCCCAAGATCCGAATCCACGCACCCTGGGCCACCGAAGCCAAGTGGAACACCTGAACTTAACCACTATGCCACTGGGCGGGCACCTAAAACTTTAATTAGTTGCTAACACTGAAACATCAAGATTCCTCAGAAAAATTTAGATTTTACCAATGAGATAATCTGATTTTACCAATGAGATAATCTGACTATGCTGGACCCACATTTCTGCATGGCAGCAATCAGCTGGAGCTGAGTGGAAACTGCCCCCTTTACAGGGTGTAGACACCCTAGTTTGCCGCAGTCCCTACCACTCCTTGTCACGTACCCATGCGTGCTTCATCTATTTCACTACCTGCCTGGCCTCTGGAGGCAGGAGGGCTCTGACCCTGGTGTCAATGATGACTAGGCCAGTCAGGCCACAGTGGGGTATTTGAGCAGGAGAGAAGTGGACAGTAATTTTGGAGTGCTGATCTAGGGCCTGATATGAAGGGCCCTGAATGCCAGCCCAAGGGAGTGGGACAGTTGGCCATTGGCGATGGGGAGTCACTGTAGGTGTCTGAGCAGGGAAGTGGCATTGCTTTGGGCAGAGTTACCCAGCACACGGCAGATCACCTGCAGACTCAGGTTCTCCCGCTAACTCCTGATTGTCTCTGAGCCGCTTGGCTTGCTCCAGCTTTGCAGCTGCTGTGTTCTGCTTCCTCTGGACTGTGTCAGCCTGTGGGTACAGCAGCAGTGGCGGCAGCAGGAATGCTAGGAGGACAGGGTGGCTGAGCTTGCTGGTTCACTGCTCCCTTGGAAGCAGTGAACCCCTCACAGCCCATGCCCTGAAGCAGCCCGCTCTGGCCTGCCTTCTGGGCCAGCTGTAGAGGAGCAGCTGCTGAAAGGAAGTGGGCTCTTCAGGGCCCTACAGGGAGAGCGAGTTGCCACCGGGGCCCAGAGAAATAACAGCAGCTTCCCAGAGTGGGGGAGAGCTCATAAACTCTGTCCCCTTCCTATGTTGACAATGTGGGGAAAGAGGGTATTCATTTCCTACTGCTGCTTTAACAAATTACCACAAACTTAGTGAGCTTGGTGACTTGAAACAATACAAAATTATCTTGCAGTTCTGGAGGTCAGAAGTCCAAAATGTGTGTCACTGAGCTAAAATCAAGGTGTCTTCACGGCTCCGTGCTTTTCTGGAAGGTCTCGGGGAGAATGTTTTCTGGCCTTGTCCAGATTCCATAGGCAGATACATTCCTTGGCTCATGGCTCCTTGCCTCCATCTTCAAAGCCAGCAATGGCAGACGAGTCTGTCTCACGTTGTGTCACTCTGACACCGACTCTCCTGCCTCCTTTCACTTATAAGGAGCCTTGTCATTATGTTGGGCACATCCAGATAATCCAGCATAATCTCCCCATTTTAAGATCAGTTAATTAGCAGCCTTAATTCCCCTTTTGCCCTGTAACATATTTACGGGTTCTGGGGATCAGGGTATGGACATCTTGGTGTGTGGTGGGGGGCATCATTCTGCCTACCACAGAGGAAAGGAGCAACTTGTCTTCCTTTAAGAAAAAAAGCCCCCAGCCATGCTAAGTAGGTGGGCCCACTCTGTGTTGAAGGAAGTACCAAAGAGCTAGGGCCTTGCCTATCTTGCTCACTCTTGTAACCCCAGCCCCTGTCAAAGTGCCTTACACACCTGTCAGGCACTCAATACACGTTGGTTGAATAGTATGTGGCGCTAGTATTTGTTGACTTCTGCCCATGTGCCAGGCACTGCCCAAGGAGTCTTAGCTGCTTTTATCTCATTTGATTCTTATAACCATGAATAATGGGAACTGATATCTGCATTTTAAAGATAATGAAGCTGCATCTTAGCGAGGTATAGAAAATGCACAAAGACAATCCAGCCTGTAATGGTGGAGCACCGGGTCTAGCCCGAATATGTCTGAGTCCAAAGTCCATTAACATCTCTGTTCCAGCCCGAGAGACATACCCGAGGAAAGCAATTTGCAATTTACTAGAAAATGATCTCATCCTCCAGCCTTTCCACGTGATCTCTCTGTGCCACCAGTCCTAGAATCCCATGGTCCCCTAAAAATGTATTTATCACCTCAGGCATTTACTTCTCTGATTCCCCTGTTTAGTGTAAGAGGCACCCCTCCTACCCCCTAAACATCATCATCAGGGGTCAGCAAATTATGGTCTGCAGACCACATCTGACCCACCACCTGTTTTTGCACAACTCTAGCAAATAGGGTTTTTACATTTTTAAAAGGTTGATCAAAAATCAAAAGAATACTGTTTCATGACACAAAAATTGGACGAAATTGAAATTTCGGTGTCCATAAACAGAGCTTTACTGGAATACATGCTCATCTGTTTACACATTGTCTATGCTGCTTTCACACACTGAAGGCAGAGTTGAACAGTTGCAGCAGGGACCAAGTGGCCCTCAAAGCCTAAAATATGTACTGCCTGGCTCTTTACAGGAGAAGTTTGCTGACCTCTGATCTATCCAGAGCTTGTTGATCATTCAAGGGTTAGCTTGTCATTAAGCCTTCCTGATCACACCAGCCCAGATCACACCACACCAGATTGTCTCATCATTTCTCCCTGCTGTGCATTTTTAGTCTGTTTTTTCTGTCTGAAAAAAGGTTTTGACTCATTATATCTTAACTTTGAATGACTGTCTAGTAAAAGAGATGATATTTGTTAAATATATGTAGAAGTGTTTTGAAAATAGTTATACAAAAGTCAGGGACCGATATAATCGCTTCTAGATTAATTGCTCACTATTATCATGCTATGTATTTTGTTGCTCCAGTGTTCGCTGTTGTGTAATTGTTTGTAGAATTAATGAAGGGGTATCTGAAAAGCAAATTGCAAAGGCTGAGCAACTGGGCTTTATTGTTTCCCAGTTCAGAATCCTCTGGGTCTCAATATGATCTAAGTTCCAGCCTCCAGCCCACGTCTGGAGACTATGTTCTTAGGCCCATGGTAGTATAGTAGCCACTAATTAAATCTTAAACTTCTCTCACTGTCCTCAGCTGGGTGAAGGCCAGCATTATCAGTCCGTGGGAGCTCTTACCCTCCGTGGGAAAATTGTTGGCCGTCTCTCTCATTGGGCAAAATTACTGGATGTGTCTTCTGTGTAGTAAAAATTACTGGCTGCCTCTCAATCACTGAGCCTTTTCTCTCCAGGGGCAACACTGTTGCCTGCATATCTCTGAAGGAAAATTGCCATCTGCCTCACTCTGTAGGAAAGTTGCCAGTTGTGTCCCCATTATGGGGAAATTGTCAACCACGTCTCCAAACGGAAAAGCGTGCCAGCTGTGCTTCTCCATAGAGGAAATGTCAGCAGAAGTGAGCAATTTAAAACCCCGTGCGTGATTCCGGGTCTGTTCCTTTTTCATCATGAACAAACCTTCACTTCCCCCTGCCTAGGTTCCTTTACTTTCCTTCTCATCCGCCTGAGTCATCAAAGCCAGGGTGGTGGTGACGCTGTTCAGCACCAAATGAGAACCACTTGTACCAAGGAAGGTGTATTTCAAGTGACAGTCCAGAGACAAGCTATTGTGTGTCTGTGTTACAGCCCAGTTAGAAGACCTAGAAATCGATTTAACAACTGGTGGCTCTTAAGATCTGGCCCAAATGGAAGAACACATTAGGCTGCTGGACTCATTTCACACCAAGCTTGCCTTGAGAAGCACCCGCTTCTGCATTCCTGCTGCCTTCCTTGTTATTCTGGGTACAGGCGTCATGCTAAGTGCTTGACATGAAAGACCTCTTCTGTCCCACAACCACCCTAGAAGGTAGGTGCTCCTCTTACTCCATTTGACAGATAAGGAAAACGGAGCTTGGAAGGAGTCAAGCCACTTGTCCAAGGCTTCATAGCTTATAAGCCACAGAGCTGGATTTCAACTCGCCTGCAGAGCTTGGAACCACCGTACTCTTAGCTACCACACCATATGGGATGGAGTATGAGGGGGCCATCAGGGTCATCTGTACTGATCTGGCTCCACTCCTGACCCTTCAACATGGGCATGAGTTCCTGTGCAGTGTCCAGTGCGAGGTCCAGAGAAAGGAGCCACACCCAGGAACAGCCTTTACCTATGGTTTCCCTACGTTCTCTCTTCCCCTGTCCCCAGAGTCCACGACCAGCACACTGCATGCTTTCTTTCTTCTTTTGCCCCAGTTTTAATGAATGCAGTTTTACCTTTAGGTTTCCCTAAAGTCAGCAGTTTTCTTCTTAACTCTTCCTCTCTCTTATTTGTGATTTCAACTCTTTCCCAGAATTCTGGGACCTTATTCAGTTAGCCAGTCATCTGAGCCCTCTCAGGTGAATAGCCCTGTGTCAGGCACCTTGAAGGATAACATCAAACACAAGATACTTTCCATTCCATGGAGACATATTCATATCTGTACATGTTGTAACATAAAACACTGTCTGCACAAGACACCAAATATAGCCTGTAGAATTTGAAAGGAAGTATCAGTTACTTTTGACTATAGCGTTGTCACCCAAAGTGTATTCTGAGGGCTCTGTACTAGAGAAACACTGGGCCACAAGTGATTTGCCAAAAAAACAAAATGGAATAGCAGGGAGGGAGGTGGTGTGATCCAATAAGATTTGAAAGCAGTGGTTCTCAAGCAGGGGCACTCATGCCCCTGGGGGACATTTGGCAGTATCTGGGGCCATTTTTGGTGGTCCCAACTGGGAGTTGGGGATTTAGTGGGCAGAGGCCAGGGATGTTGCTAGGCATCCTACAATGCCCCAACAACAAAGAGTTATCTGGCCCAAAATTCAATAGTGGAAAAGTTGAGAAACCTGGATTCCTAGATTAAAGAATGATAAAATTTTTTTTTATCTGCAGGACTTCTCAGCACCTTTGATAGGCTAATTGCATTGTCAACCCCTAAAATTGAGTAGGAGTTTCCCAAACCCATTTGACCTCAGTATCTGAAATTCCTGACATATTCCTGAATGTTCTGCTGAAGTCACTTTGGGAAGGCTAGCCTAGTGTAAGGAGCATTAGAAGAGGGAAATGGAAAGACAAGACCAGTGGAATTCATAGATCTTATCATCTAAGAGCTGGGAGGAACCTGGGAGGCAATCCTCCTTCTCTTTATATTACAGACAGGAAACAGGCCCGAGAGTTGATGGTTGCCCAGTCATTCAAATGAGAGGCAGTAGGACAGAGGTAAGAGCATAGGCTGGATGCAGACCAAGTTCAAATCCTGGCTCTGCCTCCTACTAGCTGTAGAACCTCTTGTGCCTGAGTTGACTGACTGGAGTGATTTGTGGAAAAGGGAAATAGTAATAACTACGAATATTGAATGAGTTAATACATGTAAAGCATACAGCATAAGTGCTTAACAGATAGTAGATATTATTAAAAGCTGGCTAATTTGTGTCCAGCCTGGATTACAACCCAGCATCCCTGACTCCCAGTCTAATGTTCTTTCCAATATCCCATGATGGACACAGGAAGAGGTAAGGAGGAGCAGAGGCATGGACGTGGGAATGCACACCTATATCCAGGACGTGAAGGAGCTCACTTTGACTTATTTAAACAGAGAAATGGTATTGACAAAGCAAGGAAAAGTCTGATTGTAGAGGCAGCATAACAGGCAGACAGATGGTCAGCTGAACACCCATCTCTACCGCTCACAAGCTGCATGATCCCGGTCGTTACTCAACCTCTCCTAGTCTGTCTCATCTATAAATAAGAACAGTGAGAGTACCTTCCTCATAAGTTTGAGCATTAAATGGGACAATGTATGCAAAGCATGAGGACCAAGAAATGGTAGTAAATGTCATTATTATTGTTGTTACTGTTATTATTCAGGTCTCTGAGACACAGGCTCGCTGTTGGTGAATCTGACACATCCCCAGTGACTAGGTCTAGGCTATTAGTATTCTCATCAAGATTGCTTCCTCACAAAGGGAGCAAAGCTTGTCTTCCCTCCACCATAGCTATCCTCCTTTCTTCTCTTGATGTCTTTATTTGCTGGAAACTAGTTGGATACCCTGCAGGTCAGCAGGATTTCTAATGCAAGCCAAGGGTCTTCAGGAGAAGTACCAGTTTTGATTCGTCTCTAGATCTGTCACTCAAGCACTAGATACTTTTGTACCACGTGCTCAGTAAATTACATGGAACACACAGTAGGGTTCCATATGCATTCCACTCACTGCTTCTCCAGCACCTTTGTTCCCCTCTGATAATGCAGTAAAATCTCTCTTATTCACATCTGTGAGTTTGTGTAATTGTTTCACATTTGTCCCTTCCTCTAGCCTGTGAGTCCCATGAGGGTAGGACTGGATCTGTCCCATTCCTTGTGTCCTTGGCATGTAGTAACAGGGCCTGGCATGTGTCCATCCAACAAATGCTTTTTCTTTGTATGTTCTAGGTCATGCGCTAAGTGTTGTGCATGTGTGCGTTCTCATAAAAGACACTTAATAGCTGCTAAAGGAGTGCTTAGTCTGAATCAGTGAAAACCTTGAGTTACAGATGACTTCCTATGGAGCGTATTTTTTTCATGCTTTTCAGGGACTTAAATTTAAAGTGAATTAAGCATTGCTTAGACAGGTTCCTTTCAGAACCTGTTTAATTGATAGGTATTATTTTCATTTAAAAATTAAAATGGCTTATCAGTATTCACTCATTTAACATATATTTACTGAACACCTCCTGTGTTCCAGGGAATGCAGCAGAACAAAGCCCCCTGCCCTCATAGGGCTTGCATTCTATTAGGGGAGACAAAATATATTAAATTGCAATCCACGTTAACTGGGGAAGAGGGACAGTGGGAGGAAAATTTGCCTCGTTGCTGACAGGCCACAGGGATTAGCATCCAGGGGTGAGCAATGGTCTGAGGGTCTGGGCTTCTTGTGTGAGGGTTTTGACAGGTCATACCAAGTCCTGGGGTCCCTAGTCTATACTTGCTCTAAAAGCCATGCTCCTAAGTGTTTGAAAGGGATTTATTCTCTTAAGGGCTTTGGCTGTATAAAAAGGATAGAATAGGACTAATGATCATTAAGAACCCTTCCACAAGTTTTCGTGAAATTAATGCACAATAAAAAATACTTAGTGTGATAACTAGGAAAAAAAGAGCCTTGCAGCTTTATAATTCCATGATTCTATGTAGATTCTACCCTGGTATCTTTTTACAGCTCCTAAAGTAAGGTCTTATGCATAGTACAAGGCAGAATTGCATCATGATTAAGAACAGACTTTGAAGTCAGACAGTCCTGAGTTCAAAGCGCAGCTCCACCTCAGTCTAGCTGTGTTGTCCTTGGACAGGTTACAAAACCTCTCTGTGCCTTAGTTTTCCATATCTATAAAATAAGGAATCCCCATTCCTATGTCACAGGGTTGTTGTAAGGATTAGGAGATAAAACCCTAAAGCACAGGGCCTGGAAGATAATAAGCTTCCCTTAAACAGTAATTATTAACACAATTAAATATTGTTACTGAAGGAATGAAAAGAACTTATGGAGTTGATATTAAGACTTGGATATGCATAGACATGCAATGAACTGCAAAGTGCCATACTGATTGGTACATTATCTATATCCTGCTTTCTGTATCCTTTATAAATAATTGGTGGTGGGTTGATTAAAGAATTGTCTTCTTTCATTTCACCTCCATCTTTAGGGCTGTCATTTTGAGGCCTTACAATGTTGCTATGCTGGCCTCCCTATATGCCAGGTATTTAGAGAACAGGTTCCCAGGTATAACCTTGTAAACATTCTTTATGTGATTTAAATAGCCCACAGGCTCCGTAGTCCTCAGTCCCAAATTCTCAAGAACCTTGATGAATGAAATATGATTGGCCAATACAAAAGCAGTGCATACTGATGATGATAAAAATAGCAACGGACATTTATTGAGGACCTACCATGTGCCAAGCGACATGCATCCCCATTCTGCAGCTGAGAAAACCGAGTCTCAGGGTAGTAAATAAAGTGTTAACAGCTGGTAAATGACAGAGGCGGGAATTGACTGACTGCAGAATGTAGTTTGCTAAACCCTTCCCACTGACTGCCTCAAGCTGTCCCTACAGGTGCATCGGGTGGAGGTACCCAAGTCTCAGGGCTCCACTCCTCTCTCTATTGAGATGTGTGCCTGGAGTTCCTAAGCCCCCAGTCCTAATGAGATGATCACTTTGAATAGAAACTAATATGAAATCTAGTTCTTAACTATGAGGATACCAATCGGAGTCCAGGGGCCTTCATTAATTGCTCAATCGAAGTCCAAGAGATAGGGCATGGACTGAGACATTGGGTCCGAGACTGTAACAAGCTCATGTTTTCCTGTTTCAATAGGTTTTTTAATTCTCAAGTTCAATTCTGATTGATCAGTTTTTTGTTATTCTCTTAAATGGTTCTTTGAAAATTAGTATTTTGGTGTGGCTCATGGTTTAATTCAGGTTTGCAAGACAACTCATTATATTCTTAGGTTTTCTACATAGAATTCAATACTGACTATGTGACTGTGTTGAGCAGGCAGGAAAGAGGAAGGCTTGGGGGATGAGTTAACTCAGTAACCTGCAGGCTGTTTGGTTCAGCCTAAAATGGTGACACAAACATTTATTAAGTGGAACCATACTCAACAGCCATTCTTGTAGGTCAAAAATAATTGAGTATTGGCAAGTATGTATAGCTCAAAATCATACGTGCTAAGCTCGTAGAAGGCAAAGAATTCATTAATTTATCTGGCTTTCGTTCCTATCAAGCAACAAATATTGATTGAATGGTTGTATGCAAGACTCTCAGTACAAGGGTAAGAAACACCAAAATCCTACCCTCAAAAAGCTCACATCCTAGTTGAGATAAGACAAACCTATGGGTCGTTAAATAATAATGTGAAAAATGATTATTCCATTGTGAGAGTACCTAAGCAAATGCTAAATAAATGGGCCAAACCAAGATGATGGGGCTTCAGAGAAAAAAAAAAAAAAAAACATCATTTGGGGCTGAAATAATATGTAAAAAATGAGTCATATGAATCAAGCGGAATTTGAAACAATGAAGGAGGAATGATCAGACAGAACATAGAAATAGGAAATGTCAAGATATATTCTATACTTCCAAGTTGAACAGAGAGGTTCAAAAGCAAGGTAGAAAGACAAGTTAAGGCAGCTTATCATGGGCTTCAATATCAAACTGAGGAGCCGTGCCTTTATTCCTGTAAGTGGAAATCAGCTGAAGCTATTGAGAGAGAAAATAAGAGCCTGGATATCAGAGCAAATAGACAATATACACAAAAGACATTGTAGCCACAGTTTACTGATGAGACTGAGACACAGAAAAGTAACTTCCCCAAGGTCACACAACTGGTAAATGCAATGTGACCTTAGACTCAAGGCAGCAGAGCCCCACTATTAAACACCATGATCCAAGAGATATGAAAACATATGTCCACACAAAAACTTGTACATGAATATTCATAGCAGCATTATTCATAATAGTCAAAAAGTAGAAGTAACCCAATGTCCATCAACTGATGAATAGACTAATAAACAGAATGTGGTATATCCATACAATGGGAAATATTATTCATCCATAAAAAGCAGGGAAGTACTGATACATGCTACACCATGGATTCACTTTGAAACCATTACACTAAGGGAAAGAAACTAGTCACAAAAAACCACAAGTTGTATGATTCCATTTATGTGAAATTTCCAGAATAGGTAATTCCGTACAACCAGAAAATAGATTAGTGGTTGCCTAGGGCTGCAGGAGTAGAGAATGGGGAGTAACTGCTATTGGGTATGGAGTTATTTAGGGGGGTTGATGAAATGTTTTAAATTTAGATTGTGGTAATGGTCACACGATTACGTGATTATACTAAAAACCACTAAACTATAAACTTTAAGTGAGAAAATTTTATGATCTGTGAATTATATCTCAAAAAAGCTGTAAAAAAAGTTTTAAGCACCTAAGATGACTCAGGTTTGGTATGTGCAATAACACCCAGAGACCAGGGGAAATGTGAAATGGAGTTAAATACATAGTAGACCTGGAGCTTGGAAACGGTCAGCGCCAGATCTATGGATGGGACAAGTCCTATGCCTGTCCTACCATGAGAAAGAAAATACAGAATCCAGTGACAGCTTCTTCTGCTGCCAGAAATCTGACAGTTCTCTATCAGCAACTTACATTCTGCAGATTCCAGCCCTACTCCAAGTTCGACTGTTGGCTTTCTTGCTGGCCCAAACATGTTAGAGTCAGTTGATAAAGATGTGCTAAATTCTTCTCGTTTTGCTTTTGTTCCACAGTTTTTGAAGAGCCGGAAGATCCAAGCAACAGGTCGTTTTTCTCTGAAATTATCTCATCGATTTCGGATGTGAAGTTTAGCCACAGTGGGAGGTATATCATGACCAGAGACTATCTGACAGTCAAAGTCTGGGATCTCAACATGGAAAACCGCCCCATGGAGACTTACCAGGTACAGACCACCACCCATCCATAGGTATATTGAGCACGTCCTTTGTGGACTTCCTCTGCCTGCAAAGTCTTGCCATGCAGAAGAAAAAAAGACAGTACATCATGATATATTCAATAAAATGGTTCAGCATGTAAGTGCCAGAGGATTTAAGATAGGGGTGCATATGGATGGGCTAGAATTCAATTTAACCCACGTCTACTGAGCCCTTACTGTGGGATGGATACTACAGACACAGAGATGAGCAAGACAGAGTCCTGCACTCGTGGAGCTGACCGTCTGGTGGAAAATCCAGGTGATGAACAGGAAATAGAATGTGCAGTGATTCAAGAGATGGTACTGAGTGCCATAGGAGCAGGTGCAGGGAAGGCCAGCCCAGTGAGAAAGGCTTTTCTGGAGAAGTGACCCTAAGCTGAGTCTTGACCGCCACAGACTAGCCAGAAAAACTGTATTCTTAGAAGAATAGTATGTTCAAAGGCCTGGTGTCAAAAAAAATGTAGTGTGTTCAGAAAGGAGTTCTTTACACCTTGAATATGGAACACGAGGACAGAAAGAAAAGCCTGGAGATGTAGGCCCTGTTGAAGTAGATTAGGTTATTTTTGTCTTTAGGCTCAGTACAATGGAGAGCCGTTAAAAGGTTTTGCACAGGAAATGACATTATGAATCTTTTGTTTTTTACAGTGGGTTTCACATTGCAGTTTGCCAAATAGAGGAAAGGAATTTAGACAGAAGGAGATGATGGCAATTTTGGCTGGCATGGTGGCATGCAGATGGAGGGAGAGGTCTGATGAAGAGTCTGTGAGGCTCACTTGCTGATTGAAGGTGGAGGGAAGAGGAAACCAAGAAGACTGTGTGGAGGTTTTTGGCTTAAGCATTGGCTAGATGGTTGGTAGATTTGCTGGCACAGGGAACAAAGGACGAGGCAGTGTTTAGAATGGTTTTTTTGAAAGAGGAGGACCAGACTTTGAGGTAGAAGGGATTTGAAGAAGCTAATTCCAGGCAAGAGTATAATCGAAGCAAAGATCAAGAGGCAGGGATAAACTGGTCTTATTTTAAGACATCTTGGGTTAGATAAAAAGAAGTGGGGAAATTCTAGACAGAGGAATTTGACTTACATATTTTTTCTTGAGGCATAATTCACATACCATAATATTCACCCTTTCCAAGTGTACATTAGTATATTCACAAAGTTGTGGAACCATCACCACTATCTAATTCCAGAACATTTTCATCATTGACTAACATTTTTAAATGAACATTCTGGTTGTGCTGGGGAGGAGAGACTCCAGGGGGACATGGGAGGAGACAGAGAATAGTTATGAAGTTATTGCAACATTCTGGCAAGAGGTGATAGTAGCTTAGACAAGGGTATTAGCAATGGAGGTGGCCAGATTCTTGATATATTTCCAAGGTAAAACCAACAGGATTTGATGACAGATTTGATGTGGGAAGTAAAAGGAAAGAAGCACCAAGGATCACTCCAAGGTTTTTATCCTGAGCAACTAGAAAAATGGAATTGCCATTCTATCTGGATGAGGAAATGGAGAGTTGGTTTTAGACATGTGGAGCCAATTAAACATCCAGAAATGGCAAGTAGACAGCTCAATGTGAGTCTGGATCTATCTAGCCTAGAGAAAAGAAGAGGTCAGGAACAGAGCCCTGGGGCCCCAGGGTTTACAGGTTGGGAAGAGGAAATGGATTTGACAAGAGAGATTGGAGAAAAGTGCCAGTGAGGTAGGAGGAGAACTGAAAGGAGTGTCCTGGAATCCAACTGAAGAAACTGTCTCAAGGAGGAGGAAGTCACCAACTGCCAAATGCTGAATCAACTAAGAAAGGATGAGAAATGAGTGGATTTAGTAATGTGGAGATTATCAGCAACCTTAGTGAAAGAGGTGTAGGTGAAGTGGTATGAATGAATGTCTGATTGGAGCGGGTTCAAGAGAGACTGTGAATAGAGGATGTGAATGTAATGAGTACAGAGGACTCTTTCAAGAAATTGTGTTCTGAAGGGGAACAGAGAAATGGGGTGGTAGCTGGAATGGGATACAGGCTTAAGGAAGTTATCACAACATGTTTTATGCTGATAGGGATAAGCCAGTAGAGAGGGAGATAATTGAAACAGCCAATTCCTTGAGGGAAGCAAGAAGGAACAGAGTCTGTTGCAGAATTGGCCTTGGATGGGAAAATGGACAATTCACCCATCAGAGGAAAGAGAGAAGAGTAAATAGCTACAAATGCAATAGGCTAGTAAATTTTGTGATGGGAACATATAGATGGGTTCTTCTTATTGCTTCTATTTTCTCAGTAAAATAAGAAGCAAGGTCATGAGCTGAGTGAGAAGAAAGTGTAAAGTACTCATCTAAGTGAGCGAATTGACTAGGGAAATATTGTAGAGTTGCTCAGGGATCCGCTTGAGGTTTATATTATTGATTTAAAGTGTGACTAATCTGTGTGTGCAGGTAAGGTAGGGCAGAAAGTTAGATTTAACCAGTGATGGGGTTTTGCCAAGTGAGTACAATGGAAGGAGAGAGAAAGGCAAGTTTGTTAAAGGTGTATACTAAGGGAGTGATTGTAATGATGGAGCACTGAATCTAAAAGAGGGAAATAATGGGCAGAGGAAAGCAATCAGAAAAATGGATTTGAAGAATTGATAGAACCAAGATTCTAGAGGGAGTGAATTAAAAAGATAGGAGGTAGCAATAGAGCAATACTTGTTAAACAGGTATAGGAATGACAAGACTCATAATATGACCAAGGAAGCAAAGGACAAAAGTCATTGAAAATGATGAGGCTAAGTAACAAGAGAGATTGAGGTGCTAGAATTGCTTCAAGGAATGAGGCAAGGTGCCTCAGAACCACTGATGGCTGTAAGAAGGATGTGTAAGAAGGAAGTTGAGTTTGATGGCATGACTTCAAAGGAGCTGAGGACTTTAGACAGAAACAAGGAGCCCACCCTGCCTTAGCACATGAGAGCAAAAATCCAGCCACCACTTGAGTGGCCTCAGGAGAAGCAGTATCTTCAGGGGAGGAATCTTCAGCCATATTTCATTCAGAGGAAGAAGAAGGAAAGGTTCAGAGAGGAGGTTGAAGAGGACTTTGATGACTGACTATGAGTTCCAGAGGGTGCTATGAAAAGGTTTGGGGACCAGAATTCAAGACCTCAGATGTAGTTGATCTAGTTTGGTTACCACTGTGCTTCAAATAGCATCGCCTGTATTTATGGAGTCTTATTAACCAAATCCTGCTCAGACTTCAGGGAACAGCTCCATATCACCTGCCCCCAAGCTGTCATTCCCAGCCCTTCATCTTCAGCCCAGGGTTAGAACCACCACTAGGGTTCTCTTCCAGCTGCACAGACAAACCGTCTGGTGTTATGACCCTTAGTACAAGAGAGAAGGTAACGGGAACCAGAGCCTGAGGGTGGTATTGACAACGGGGTAGCCTGCTGGAGAGGCTTGATTAGAGAAAAGTGGATTTAGGCTACACAGTGGCGAGAGGGCTTAGTACTTTCATTTTAGGGGAAGGCTTTTAGAACAAAGCAAGTTTTAGAACACGGCTAACTAGCTGTGACATGGAATAATCAGCATTTTAAGATCATGGTTCTCAAACCACATTCATGTTCAGCTAGTGGTACACTTGGAAATCATCTTTGTACAACACAAAAATAGATATCATAGCACATGTATTGAAATGAAATTTCACAAAATTTTATTTTAACTTATTTTAATTTTACATGGCATATTTCAAAGCAATTTAGTTAAATTTATATACTATATCAAAAATGGTAAATAAACTCTGATTGAGTGTCTAGGACACTGTTGAAAAAGATTGAGGCTGGTCCAATGGGAGAGAATGCCATAATCCATTACTAATGCCTTCCCTGGGCACAGAAACGGGTCATGCTCCTGCTGTGTATTTTCATACATGCATCAACCGATCTCAAGCATGTTTCCATGAATAACAAGCTGTAGATTTAAGTATGATCACCTATTTTCAAGTTTTCCTGTAGAACAGGGGTTGGCAAACTCCAGCCATCTGTTTTGGTGAAAGAAGTTTAATTGAAACACAGGCACACCTGATCATTTACATATTATCCATAGCTGCTTTCATGGCCATGTGACAGAGACCATATGGCCCAAAAGCCTAAAATTTTTGCTATCTGACTCTTTACAGGAAAAATCTGTCAACCCCTAAAATGTAATAGAGTTTACGTTTGCTAGGCCTCACGAGCAGTCCATTAACTACACAACACCAGGCTTCCACAAGTTCATAATTTGAGAACCACTGTGTTGGGAGGCTCAGTTTGGTGTCAAGAAGGCCATACACAAGATAATAGGAATACAGAAAAGAAATCTGGAACATTAAGAAAGAAGCATCAAATAGGATGAGTTTTAAGTTTTCTCTTGGTCAGCTCTTTCGAGTTTCTCATGTATGAATCTTACCTTATTCTCTCCTCTGATGGAAAAAGATCCATCTCGTTTGCCTAAGATTTTTTTTTTTTTTTAACAACAGAACATAAAGACAACATCCCTTCATAGTAGATGTTCTTTTCCTTCAGATGCCCTCAATTGGAGGCAGGCAGGACCTTCCCAGAACTCCCCAGAACGGGGAAGAGAAAATAATGGTTCAGACCCAATTTTCCCTTGAATCTCTCCTGACTTTTGTCTTTAAAGAATTGTTTGTAGAGTTCTTGGTGATGTCGTTCCTGCTAATTGGCCCACACTTCCAGAGCACGTTTTTATATTTATTACTCACCTGTGGTGTTTCTATAAGACAAAACGCCGCAAGTGAATGGTTAGGGGTCAGGAAAGTTCATAAAGAAGAAGACAGACTGAGCAGCCCTTCAAAGACACATCGCTGCCCTGTTCCCTCTCCACCTGTCAAAATCCTAATTATTTTCAAGATGATATTTGGTACTCCTCCTACCAAAAAAAAAAGGTGAACATAAAAACTTTTTATTTATAGTGAAATAAAATAATATCATATCCTTCTCTTACAATTTTACAATTCCTTGACCATTGTTGGACTCTGAGAAGTCCTGCATCATAGAAACCTGTTTAACCAAGTGTTTTCAAAACTTGTTTCTCCCTTCTCAGAACACTCACATCTGTGCCTTGTGTTAAAAATGCTCCATACCAGGCCAGCCCTGTGGCGTAGTGGTTAAGTTTGGTACGTTTCACTTCAGCAGCCTGGGTTCGTGGGTTTGGATCCCGGGTACAGACATACACCACACATCAGCCACACTGTGGTGGCAACCCACATATAAAAAGTAGAGGAAGATTGGCACAGATGTTAGCTCAGGGCTAACCTTCCTCAAGCCAAAAAAAAAAAAAAAATGCTCCATACCAGATAAGAGGAAGGAGTAGGGCGAGATAAGGCTGAAAATAAGGATCTATTTCACTCATCTTTTCCTCCAAAAAGTAGGAGAGCTGGAGTACTGGAATAACAAATTTGGCTTCCATTGCCTACTGGATTAATTCCTAGCTTGGCATCTTTGCCCTTCAGAAGCCCAAGCCCTCTTCTCCTGTTATTACATAGAGCCCAGAAGCAAGTCAGTGGTTAAGTCAAGAAAAGGTAGAAAAAAAAACCAGGGGTAAGCAAAACTACAACCCAGAGGCCAATCCTGTCTGCCACCCATTTTTGTAAATAAAGTTTTATTGGAGTACAACCTCCACACGTTTGTTTACATATTACCTATGGCTACTTTTGCATTACAATGGCAGAGTTAAGTGGTTGCAAAGGAGGCCATATGGCCCACAAAGCATAACTATTTACTCTCTGGCCCTTTATAGAAAAAGTTTGCCAAGCCCTGGTCAAAAGCAAGAATCAGCCCTCTTTTTGCCGTCAGATTCTCTTCTGTTTCTTTGCTCAGATTTTTAACAAACAGAAATGGTCTTCTAGATCAGACTTGAGCCCCTTCTCATATGCCCAAAAGGTGGCAGGAGAGGAAGAGAAGGACAATGAGTTAATTTATAACAGAGATACCAAGTGCAGGACACAAGCCTTCCCCATCTAACAACACCGAAAGTCCTGCAGCACATACCCTGACAAGGCCTAGAGCTGTTTGGGAACAAGAGAGTAAAGGTGGAAGAAATTAATTTGCAGAGTTAGAAATACTTACACTGTCCAAACAACTCAGTGAGCTTTTAAATACCCAAAACATCCAATGGAGCATGGGATGAATGTGACCTCATTCCTTTGCCAGGTACTAAGCACACAGCCAAGCCTCTGAGCTCAGCATCCAGCAGGACTCTGGGGTCACGGGAGGAGAAGGAGTCCAGGCTGCAGGAAAAGGGAGACTGAACCGTGACTCTTAATTTAAACAAAGTTAAAACAATGCTTTTCATAACATCTCTCTGCCTTCACACAATTCTGTCTCCCTCTTGGCCTTGCTTCAGTTCATTATCACAGCTCCTGTGTAGGACTGAGACCCCACGTAAGGTGAGGCTAATGTGGCAGAGCAAGTGGGAGGCAGAGTGCTAGAGGAGTCAAGGGTGTGCCCTCCAGAACCCAAATACCGGGGTCCGGTTCCCATCCTGTCATTTTCTTTCCTGTGTGACCTTGGACAAATGATGTCATACCCTGTACTTCATGCTCCAAATAAAGTGAAGAGAATGACAGTACCCACATCATAAGACGATTTTGCAGATGAAATGAGGTTTTATGGATAAAGCATCTGGCCAATGACAACAAGCTAGCGTATTGTGTGTGCCTGTTATCATTACCACTCCCTACTGGTGGGTTCAGGAAGGATTACCCTCAGAGAAAAATTGAACTCAGGTCACTACCCTCTGAGCCTTATTCATCTGCCTTTTTGGCATCTACACCTCAACTGCTAAGTGTAGCTGGAGAAAAATACTCAACCATGCTGACCAGTCTCATTTAAAATTCACATCCAATAACTTCAAAGGCCCTCGGTGCCTTCCAGCAATCCTGCACTGTTTCCCAACCATTCCCCTCCCCTTCCTCACTCTCAGCTGATAACCTGGCTTCTTATGTCACCGAAAACTAGAAACAGTCAGGAGAGAATTGCCACATGCTCCAGGACTGCACCTTTCACATCAGAGCCTACTCGACAGTTCCGCTTTGTTATCGTACCCAAATTATGGTACCCAAAAATGAACATCGCAACTCCATCCTTCCACTGGCTCAAGGGAAAGATCCAGGAGCCATCTTGGACTCCTGTTTTTCTCTTCACACTTCGCCGTTGATCCATCCAACAAATCATATCAGTTCTCCCTCCAAACATGTTGAAAATCTGATCACTTCCCGCCACCGCCCTTGCCCTGGTCCCGGCCATCGTGTATCACGCTGCCTTTGTCCTTGTACTCCTACATTATCACAGCACAGCAGGCTCAGTGACCCTCTCTGGGGTGTCCCTTCACCTTACTCAGCATAAAGTGTCCATGGGAACTGGTCATCTGCCCCACCCTGGGATGAAAGCATACCAAGGCTCTTCTGCTCACTGCTCGATCCCGAGTACATGGCAGGCGTTCAATAAATATTTGTTGAATAAAAGACTGAATGAATGGTGTCCTCTAATGCCTATTAGCAAATCAGCTTAGAAAATGGGAATCTACCACTTAGTGAGCCCTGCCCTATGCCAGCTTGATTAATCCACACTAGCCACATACGCAGCTCACCAACCCGTCCTAGTGTCCCATGGCTGGGAAGGCCCAAGGCTGAATTTAGACCCGGGGCCATCTGATTCAAGGCACATTCACACTGAAAGAATTAACAGCTCACATCAAAAGAGGAGGTATTCACAGAAATAATCATTTTTACAAATAATAACTGACCCTCTTGATGTGTTTTCCCCCAGGTTCATGACTACCTCCGCAGCAAGTTGTGCTCCCTCTATGAAAATGACTGCATTTTTGATAAATTTGAGTGTGTGTGGAATGGGTCAGACAGGTAAGAAAGGATCTGTGGCTGGGGAACCTTCTGAAGGCGGGCTCTCTCCTTGCAGAGGCCCTGGACGTTTATCCGAAGGAGGTGCAGGCAAACAGAGGTCAAAATCAGGCCCTAAGGCCTGGCAGGGAGGCATTGTGTGGGTCACTGGATTCCCCTTGAGGTCAGGCCTGGAAAGAAGCAAAGGATGTAGTGAGACCCTTGAATCCTCTTTCAGACCTGGTATAGGTGACCATTTAATATCAACGAGAAAATCCTATCTTCTACATACAAGACACCCCCAGAGCTAGGTCAACATGCCTAAAATAAAAATCACTAATAATCCACCAGCAAATTCCAGCATGAATAGTTCAGATGACTGCAAAGTGGGCTTTCTAAATCTAAAATTATCCCTTGAAGCTGGTGTAGACCTGGCCGAAGGCTCTGGTGGTTCATTAGCTGAATTCTCCTTGGCCTCATTTATCTCATTCCCTCAAAGTGATTTATTACTGTTTTAAGGCCTTTGATTTCAACAATACTTCACATTACCTCCCAATCGTTCATTTTTAGTTTGACATATACAGATGATGCTCTGACTTCCAGGAGAGCTAAGTGCAGGCTACCAGGGGCTGTTCCTTGATGAAGACAGCACCAACAATAGTGCTTGGGAGCAGAGAAATCCTTTCATGACAAAGCACTCAGATTCCAGCTTCCAGTGAGCACAAGCTGGCTCTCTCTGACCCTTG
The DNA here is from genome assembly GCF_057802395.1 of Ceratotherium simum simum. NCBI lineage: Eukaryota > Metazoa > Chordata > Mammalia > Perissodactyla > Rhinocerotidae > Ceratotherium > Ceratotherium simum. The sequence continues at coordinate 30,402,880 of NC_141903.1, forward strand.
TTTGGCTTTCTCCACCAAAGAACCTAAATGAGCCCTCCACTTAGGGGCCTGGAAGGAATCTCCACATGGCAGAGCACCCAAGTCATGCCATCCAGTTGGTATAGGGCAGAGGGAAGAAAGAGCAAAGCAACTGTGATATATGAACAAAAGCTCCCAAGGGGGAGAGAAGCCAGCCCCAGCCCTATTATTTTATTATCTATTTTTATTTAAATACATATGTAATTTATTCATTATTTATTATTATTACTTAATAGATGTTATTATTTATGTACTTGTTATTGCTCCAATTTCCCCTCTAGCTTAGCCTAGATTGAAAAACTTCATTTATTAAGCACCTACTGTGTACCAGGCACCTTCACACACATCATGTTATTTAATCCTCACCATAATTTGACAAGGTTGATTTCCTCAGCCTCATTTTACAGCTGAGGAAATGGAGGCTCAGCAAGATGAAGTAACCTGCCCACGCTCAAGAACTAGTAAGCAGTAGAGACAAGAGTAAGAAGTTTTGAATTTGAATCCTAAGATCAACATTCTTTCCATAACATGACAATTGGAAAATTTTATTTTTGGTGCAGATAAGGTTGAGATTTCGTTTTTTCCAAAAAAAGACTTTCCCTTACTTGTTTGAAAACAAGTTGAGTCATGGTGGGGAAAGCAAATGTCAGAGCGTGGGAAGCAGCGAGGCCAAGTGGCTGAATGCTTATGCCCTGGAGTCAGGCAGATGTGGGTTGGAGGCCCAGCTTTGCCACTTACTAGCAGTGTGACTGCAAGTTACTCACTGCTCCTCATGTATAAATCCCTTATATGGGGATAACAGAAGTCGAAATGAGATCGCGGGGGTAGAGCACTCAGCACCCTGCCTGACAAGGTAATAACAGCTCACTCTACTAGAGAGACAAACACATTTCACAGCATCAGTTTCCTAGGCCAGAATAACAAAATCTAACCCTTGATTAATTTGCCTGGCACGGCTGACAGAGTACCCAAAATCTTATGCCTCTGGCTGTAGCTCCATCTTGTCAGTTTCCTTCACCTCTCTACACACCCAAGTCACGCGAAAACGGATGAGACGCTGTGCTCTCCCAGCCTAACCTGCCAGCCAGAGCTGCACCCAGAATCAAAGCCAAGCCAGCCTCTCCAGGGGGCAGCCACATAAAGAGCATTATCTCCCCCTCAGCCTGTCACCTGACCAAACTGTCATCATTAAACAATCAGTGCCTTGCTTCTGGAAGGCTTTTGGCATTCACTGCTCTCCTGATCAATTGTAGATACGCCTGAGAATGGATAACTCTTGTAAAAATGTAGACACCATCCATCAGTCCACTACCAAATCTTATTTCCCCATCCCAAATCCTTCTAAAATTCGAATTTGTTTCCTCTCTTCCTGAGTGAGACCATGATGACCTCCATTTTTCAGATGAGTGTTCTGAAAAGGCTGAGTTTGGAGCTAGTTCTTAGAAGGGGGAGGACGTGCCTGGGTCAGTGTGCTGTCCTCCCAGCATTTCTGCCACCATGCTGATGCAGGAAAGCCTCAGAGGTCAGGCAGCCGGGTTTTAAATGCACACAGTGATTTGTTGTTTTCAAAAAGTGTCTCCTGTCATAACCTCACTCCAGCCTCACAATCCTGATGTGAGGTAGGTAGAGCTGGGATCATTGAAACCACTGGACTCATTACTAAGCCAAAGAACCAAAAGGAATCTATCAAACAGAAGGAAGTAACAAGGAGGCTTATATGGTCCTTCGTTTCCAAACCCAACCAAAGAGCTTGTAACTCTTAGTGACTCCAAAGGAACTCAACAGTCACACTATAAAGCCTGTCAGGTTTTTAGTTGTTTGTTTGTTTGTTTGTTTGTTTTTAATAAAACGTTTGGTGCCATAAGCTGGCTGCAGTGTGGTGTCGTTTGCTCTAGAAAGACACAACAGGGATGTGTTACTACCTTTCTCTACAGCACTCAGTCACTCCCTCTTTCCTCTCTGCCTTGCAGTGTCATCATGACGGGCTCCTACAACAACTTCTTCAGGATGTTTGACCGAAACACCAAGCGTGATGTTACACTTGAGGCCTCGAGGGAAAACAGCAAACCCCGGGCTATACTAAAACCGCGAAAAGTGTGCGTGGGGGGCAAGCGGAGAAAAGACGAGATCAGTGTCGACAGTCTGGACTTTAGCAAAAAGATCTTGCATACAGCTTGGCATCCTTCAGAAAATATTATAGCAGTGGCGGCTACAAATAACCTATATATATTCCAGGACAAGGTTAACTAGGAGGACAAGTTATTACTTAATAATCTCACATACTGAATACTAGTCAAACACGTTTTTAAATGTTTCTTTGGGTCTTCATTTGATGCATTGACTTTAATTTCCCTATGCAGAAAACAATTGGAATAGAATTAAAAGAAGTCCAACTTTCCCATATCCCCCGTTCTAAGAAACTTTTGTCAAACCCAACCCAATAGGTTCTGGGACACTTCTGTTTAGAATTGAGCTGCCAGCTAACAGTAATTCTTCCATAGTTGACTTGAATTTCTGATGCTTTTATTGCCCAGTTTTCTCTGGTGGGTCCAGTGTTTTGTTTCTAGGTGTCTGCTGAGATAAAATGAGGTTGTCTGTAGTATTTAAAGAGAAAAGAGATAAGTTTTTTTTTTAATTAAGCAAGTCCATTTGATTGAAAAAAAAACAAAAAATAAACACCGTTTACTCTACTCTTGGAGAAGTTCTCCTTGTTTTGTGAAAAATCAGAACTATTCAGCATCTCCTGCCCCCACAATGCTTTTTTCTTCCCATTTTCCATTTTCTTTTTAACGATTTCATTTGAGCCAGAGATTTATTTCACGAGGCTGCAGAGAGGACGCAGAATGGGAAGGGAAGGGACACGTCAACCCTGCTGTACTCCTTTTTTGTCAGCACCATAGAAACAGCCTGAGAATTTGGCTAGGAAACACCGTGAATGCTTCAGGAGACAGAAAGGGAACGCTTTCTACACAGTGCTTCTCAGAGTGAGCTGGCAAGGCCGTGTGGGGCCAAATTCCATCGCCCGCTTTGTTACGCCTGCTTTTTGTAATTTTAAATGGCTCTGTAAAATCCTCTCCTTACACATTCGTTGGCTTTTTCTCTTCAACCTTTTCCAGCTTATTTATTGCATTGACTTCTACAGGCCAAGTCCTGGTTGTTTATTATCTGGCATTCTAAATGAGGCAGTAAGTTGGAGGCAGTGGCACCACCCTGTCTCCCTGAGAAAGGCTGTTCTGTTCTTTTTGGGTGTGTCTCCTACGCAGCCCCCCCCCCCCCCACTCCTGGTTTTGGTAACCAAAAGTTACAATCCATCAATCTCCATTGTAGCTAGAACAAAAATGGCTGACAAAAATGCAGATTTGTAAAGCCTCATCAAGGGCTTCTAACCCACCCCAAGCTCACCATCTGGAAAAACAGACCAAAATTCCTACAAAAATGGAATATGGGGGAATCAAGATCTGACATTGGAGTGAAGTCTGCTTGAACCTGTGGAGGCTGGTTCATCCTTCCCCTCCAGTTGAGGATTCAGGCTTATAACTTCCAGAAGGTTCTTATAACTTCCAGAAAGTCCTTATAACTTCCAGAAGGTTCTATGTGGCACACCTCTGGGAAAGAGACTCAGTGAATTCAAAGGACTTATAAATTAGAACAGGAGGCTTAGAGAGGAGGTGGGAGGTACCCAGAAAGCAGGGTCTGGGCTCAGTGTCTCTATACCTGTCACAGTGACTCATTTCCCCTGACTTCCACTTAGTGCATGGGAAATGGCTTGAGAGTTTTTCTTTTAAAGAGAAATTTTCTTTCAGTTTGTATATTTATTAGAAGTCCCAACTTTCAAGTGTAATTTGTTTTGGAAAAGAAAAAAAGTAGTGAAAGAACCATATTTCAATTCAAAGATACTATCCATTTAATAACAGGTTTCTGACAAGGAAATAACCATCTACTTAAGGGAGCACAATTTTGTAAGATGCAGCCCAATTTCAGAAATATTAAAATATGAAAAAGTACATCTTTAAATTGAGGGAGCATGCAAAGACGTGACTTTCTCCCCAGTGTTTCTCATCATCCCTGCAATGAAAGCCTCCTTCAGGCATTGCCCCTAAAGTGGCCCGGGTAGAAGCTCTCGGGGCAGGATTCCTAGCCCCACTGGGGCAGTGTTCTTGGAGGAGACCTGAGCAAGTTCAGAAATGTCTCCAACTCCTAGAGAATTGTAACACCAGGATAGATAGAAAGACAGTGGGTTACTGTCCCAAGTTTACTATCAACTTCCTTATGGCCTTTCCTCTGCTTCTCTGAGACTCTGCTCCTCTGTCTGTACCAGGAGCGGGTTGGATGGATCACTATTTCTCAAACTTAAGCATCAACCCACCTCTGCACTATTACTCATTTAACATTTATTTAAGTCACTTTTTTTAAAAGTAAGACTTAGCCTCCTCCAAAGAATATTCATGAAATGTCAGTTTTAATGTTATTTTTTTCTAACATTAAAATAATCACATAACCATTAACATAACCAACATGTACCCGTCCACCACCTACAACCATTTTGTGAACCACCAGAAGCATGCTTATCAAACTTTGGGACACTGAGTAACAGATATCAAAGAACATTTAAGCCTTTGGAGGCAGCAGAGGGTCTCGATGGACAATGATTCTTCACAAATTGGAGTCAAGAGTGCTCCCCAGAACACATACATGAGCAATTTTGGTCATAGTTTTAAGAGGTTCGCAGGCCCCCTGTAGTCTGTCTGTGGGTTCCACATAAAAGCCCCTACACTAGTCCAGCAACCTCAGCACGTAGATATAGTCTGAGACCCAGAGAAAGGGAGGAATTTGCCAAAGACCTCAGAGCTCAGAGCAGAAGGCAACCATCCACTTCTTCATCCCTAACAAAGCGTGCATCAGAGCAACCATCCAAGACTCCTAGACAGGAAGAAGAGGGAAAGGCCCTAGAGATCAGGCCTCAGGCAGCAATAACCACCATCATGTTGCAGCAATGACCTGCTCTGTGCCAGGGACTGAACCAGGTATTTTACAGTTGCGATCTCCTTCCTCCCGGTGCTGGTGATTTCCTTGATTGGTGGCACATAGAGGTCAGTCTCTTTTCCAGCTGACACTCAAAGCTGCTTGAAAGCTAACTTGCCACCTTTTCAACAGTTTGTTGGGTTCTAAGAGCCCTGCGTTACTTCATACTGTGAGGCCTGCTGCTTGGTACAAGCCAGCAGGTTACACTGGAGGATGTCAGTTGACTTAGGGAACATGGGAGCCACAGCTTCCTGAGCTTTTATGAAAATCATCCTGATGCCTCAGTCAGTTCCTGGCATTTAAAAACAAGCAATCTGAAAGCTGAACTTTGGCAGACATCCATGCTTTTTTGTCTGGAGGAGGAGGATGAGTTGGAAGAAAAAAGAAGGAAGACACAAGCCATCCTGAAATAGTGGGACATACAGAGGTGAATGAGCAGTAGGAACCCACTTGCTTTTTAACTCCTTAAAGTCTTTTCTATTGGGAAAAAAAAAATTCATATTTAAACCTCTCATTGGTCTTGTAATTAACTCAACTGTATCAGCATGCATTAGGCAACCAGCATGTGTAAGGCAGAACAATTGTCAGGTGGAACAAAGATGAAGCTCAGATTCTTTTAGCTCAGTGACCCGATGAAATAAGTCAACTGTCTCCAATGTGTTTCTTTTGAACACTCCAGGGCCAATTATAATAAAGTTAGATCCTCAAACATTCAATAGCTGACAACGTGGAAGACCATCATCTCTCTTCCTTCAAACCTGCAAAGCAACTGCCTAAAGCTTTCCTCTTATCTCCCCTTCCCTCCACCCCCGTTCTTTTTTTAACCCCTCTGCTGACTGCTATAGGGCTCAAGAAAGCCCCAGTAGGCCTAGTAACAAGACTTTGGGGTGACACTATAGTCCACAGCCTAGGAACCCTTCCTAATTTGCCCTCTTCCATTATGGACATGTGTAGGCAAGGCTGGCGTGTTTTAAATAACACCCCCAAAGACACAGCAATTATCCATTCACCACTGGGAAACATTCACACTGCAGCCTGATTCACTGTGCATCTGTCACGCCTTAACCCACTGTACTTCTAAGTCAAGTCTCAGGAACTGCTTTCCATGGGAGCGACTTGCCTGATCAATGAAAAGAACACGCAACTAGGAGATAGGAAACACAGATCCTGCTCCTGGCTCCGCTGCTAAGGAACTAAGGAACTTAGACAAGCCACTCAAGGCCTCAGTCTCATTGCCTCTAAAATGGTCAGAAAGCCATCTGGCCTAGCTCACAGAATTATTGTGGGGCACAAGAAATTCATTTACGTCTAACTGCTTTGCTAAGTTTAAAGCACCATAAAAATAATAACATCAACAACACCCGCTGAGGACATACTAGGGATTTCCATGATTCATCTCATTGTCTGCTTCCCTTAACTCCATGAGATCGATGCCATTATTATTCCCATGTTGAGAATGAGGAAATAGTGTAGACGCAATTTGTCAGCCTAGCCAAGGGCACATAGTCAGTAAGAGATGGAATCAGGACCCCAACTCAAGGTATCTGATCTAAAGCCAGAGCTCCTGAAATGCTGTTTCCAATGCTTTACAATAGTAGCTAATGTTCATTGAGCACTTTTGATGGGCCAGGCTTTGTTCTACAAATTTCACATGTATTAATTCATTTACCATCAAAATTCTAGATGCAGATACTATTATTGTTCCCATTTTACAGAAAGGAAACTGAGAGAGATTATATAACTTGACTAAGTTTACACACTTCACAAGCAACAGAGCCAGACATTTTGGTCAACATTCTTATCCTCTATCCCTATCTCACATTATATATATAGATGGAAGTTACTTATTAGAAACAAGTGGCAGCAATGACCCATAAGTTCATCAACATTAAACATTTATTGAAGGCCTGGTATGTGTCAGGCAGCCAGGCCCTAGGCAAGGGGCTGGAGTTACCGAGCTGCATAAGCCACTGGTCCCCACTCTCCAGGAGGATGACATCCATATAGGAGCAATATGTACGTATTTACAATACAATGAGGTATGTACAAAGTGCAGAAATAGTTTGTTGTTAGTGCTGTCCAGTTGATCCCGCCTCCTAGTGACCCTGTGTAGAGCAGAGCTGAACCCTGCCTGGTCTTTTAATGCCATCCTCTCACCTTCCAGCACTATATCAGACAATTCTCCACTGCTATTCATGGGGTTTTCATGGCCAATTTTTTCAGAAGTGGTTGGCCAGGTGCTTCTTCCTAGTCTGTCTTAGTCTGGAAGCTCCGCTGAAACCTGTCCACCATGGGTGACCCAGGCATAGCTTTCAGCATCACAGCAACACGCAGCCGCCACAGTATGACAATCGACAGACGGGTGGTGTGGTTCCCTGACCAGGAAGCAAACCCCAGGCTGCATCAGTGAGAGTGTGGAATCCGAACCACTAGACCACCAGGACTGATGCAGAAATAGTACTGAGAAAGAAATGGTTAACTACTGAGGACTGATAAGAAAAAAAAAGTGTTTCAGAATAAGTGACATCTAAGCAGAGTTTTAAAGCAGTTCACTCAACAGACAAAGCATGAAATGGCATTTCCAGGAAAGAGAACAACACGTGTGAGGGACTGAGTTAAGAATGGATATGACATGGGAGCATGAAGTCAGCATTTCTATAGCTCTATTAGAAACACATTTTCAATTTGCCAGAACTGGCCTACCACTTCTTTCTTTCTTTAATCCAATAACAAATACTTATTAAGCTCCCAAAGCTGATTGCTATACTTAAATGTAAAATGGATGGAAAGAATAAAAGGAAACCAATATTTGGGCGCTTATTATGCGGCAGGCATTGGGCGAGGCACTTTTTTAAATCCTCACAATCACCTGATGGGTTAATATAGTATTCCATTTTTATAGTTGATAAACAGACTCAAAAGGGTTAAATGACACAGTCACTGTGACACAGCCACAAGTTTTATCTAGATCTGTCCTATTCTGGATCCTGTACTTCTTCCACCACGGTGATCGGTAACGCGTAGCTATCGTGTCTTGTTTTTTTCCACTAGTGAGGCTACTCACAAACAAACCATCTCTCTTGTTGCGTGACAGCTGACCAGGAATACAAATGTGGTCTGTCACCAAAGCAGAGAGTGAAGTCAAGTGGCTCACAGAGGTCTCCAACCCCTGACCCTGACCTTCTTATTACTGTTTAACCTCCCCCCAATTTAGATCTTCCACGCCCCATTGGTTAACCTGCTGGTGGCACAACCAAGGTGATCTACCATCTCGGCAGATTCCTGCCTTGGACGCCGTCAAAACAATAATCACTGCTGGGCCAGAAACGGGTTTAGTGACTGCCAGGTTCTCAGTCCATTCCCAATGCATTCCCTACCCCCAATTCCCTGAAAAGTCAACACAGGTCTCTTAAATGGACAGCCCCCACCGAAGCCCTCCCTGCTCACCCATCTCAAACTCTCAATTGCGACCCCAATCATTTGGGCTGCTGCTTTTGAGTGTGAGTGGAGAGAGCATTTCTCCCGAAGCCATCCTTGTGTGGAAACCCAGGGCCCACAGGGAAGTGGGAGCGACCACAAGTACTGAGGTTCTTGCTCTGGTTGGCTAGTGATACACACCCTCCCAGCCAGAGCAGTAAATTCTTGTGCAGGTCAAAGAGAACCCCGGGGAGGCTGGAGGAGAAGTGAGGGAAGGGGGCTGCCTCATTGGCAAAAGGAAAAGTAATATTTTGGCACTCTATAAAGTCGCTCAGTTGGGTGATATTCATGCACTCATTCATTCAATAAAAATTTAAGATTGATCACGTACTACCTGCCAAGCCCTGTGCCAGGGTCGTCTGCAGAAGCTGTCATGGCGGTCCCTGTCCTCATAGGGCTTACAGTGTCGTGAGGAATACGGGGAAACACACAGGCAATGGAGCAGGAATGTCATGGTTAAGAGCCCAGGGTGCCTGCCTGGGTTGAAATCTGACCTCCACCACTTATAACCTGAACAACTCTTGGCAAATTACTTAAACTGTGTCTCAATTTCCTTATTGACAAAATAAGGATAAAAATGGCACCTATCTCATAAAATTGCTGTGAAGACTGAATGAGACTATACACACAAAGCTCTTAAAATGATGCCTGGCCAACAATAAGACTCGATGCATGTTTCTTGCTACCATTCTCCTAGTACTGTAAAGTGGCATGCACCATGATGGGTATGTCAGGGTGCCAGGAGAACACAAAGCACCACCACCTCATCCAGACCAGAAGCTCCCCAGAGGAGGCAATTCCTAAAATAAAACCTGAAAGATACGCAGGGAATGAGTTATCCAGGGGAAGAGAAGGGAAAAGAGTGTTCCAGGCATCAAGATGGTATATGTAAAGACAAAAAAGTACATGGCGTACTTGAGGAACTCACAATATTCTGGTATGACTGACTAGTACAAAACTGGAATGCAGACCAAGAGAAGTACAGGGACATAAGGTGGAGGAACAGTAAGGCAGGATATGAGAAATAATAATGCATGCCCTTAGTGAGGTTCCCACATCAGGGGTTCTCCAATAACTAGGCTACGAGCCGCTCAGTTGAAGAATTATGATTTCCATTACTTAGCAAATATGAATGGTCGAGACACAGGGGATACATTGGTAAACTCAGCTCAAGTGTCAACTCCTCAGAGAGGCCTTTCCTGACCACCCTAACTTCCTTGAGGACCAAGGCTTTGTTCAGTCCACTCTTGTATCCCCAGAGCATAGAGAAGTGTCTGGCTCTTGGTAGGTGCTCAATAAATATTTGCTGAATGAAGGAACAAATAAATGAGTGAGGAAGACATGCACAGCCTCTGCCCTCTGGAAGCTTATAAGATGAGCAGTGTGCTATTGGGAGTTTGAGTTAAGGGGAACTTGGTATATGGCATCACAGGACTGCTCAGTGGAGTCAAGGAATTAAAAAGAAAAAATTGAGAGCCAGTGAGCCAAGATGCATTAAGAGCAAGCAACCAAGCTCAGATTGCAGAGTAGTTAATAGAGCACATGTGTCCCTGCCTGATGCATTACCTTCCCAGCAGTAGTTAGCCTTCTGGGACCCTGCAAAGCATGCAAAAAGGTTGACAGCTTACAATCAATACCATGTTCACTGATGCAGGGAGCAACATTATCACATCCAAGATATTACCCCCACATCCCGGCTCCAGCACTAAATATTCCCCATAACAAGGCCAGGGGAAGTGACAAGAGCTATTATTTTCAACCCTCCCCCTTGGAAACAAGAGGTGAGGTAAACCTTCCCCTGGATGTTCTTAAGGGAAGGCAAGCCAGTTCCCCAAAGAAATAGCTCAGAGCTGAGCACATGCCTAATCCAGCAAGACAGGGATGGGAGAAGATTGGCATTTTCATTTGCCCGGGTGTCCACAATATAGAAGGGGAGGCTCTGTGGGCGGCTGAGAGACACTACAATAAATTAGAGGGGGATGGATGGTGGGGTTGGCGGGGAATGTGTGAGGTGTGAATGCTGGATTTTATTCTACATGCCCAAGTCACTAATAAAAAAAACTTGACTCCCTCTAATTTGGCTTTCTTATTTCAGCTTCTCTGACTGCAGCATAATTGAAAGTCATATTTCATCTGGGCCAATGGTTTCCAACTCTAAGTGCAAGTGGCTTATAAACAGTCAGCCCAAATTTATCAAAGAAAACAGCAAACAATTGCATGTTAACCACCACCTATTTCTCAGCGGGAGAAAGCGGAGTGGGTCATGTTACACACTAGCCACAACCCAGCACTGCTGTTAGGTCCACTGTGGCATGGTTCATAAGCCTATGATGGGACTCTAACAGGAAGAAGGCTGCGGCTAGGACACCGGAGTTGTTCTCTTAATTCCATGGTGCATTTATTCAATGCCAGGCTCACCATTTTCAGCCCCTCATTTCCTCCCTGACAAGATGAGGGAAATTGCTGTTATTTTTCATATTCTTTTTGAATAGGCAGAAAGGTTAATTAGTGATATTTGTGATGCTTCTTGATGAAAGAATCAGCTGAAACCCAAAGATGGGTATATTCATTGAAGAGGTGACAAATGTCATAGAAACTCATAAAGTGTCCATCATGAAACAAGACAGCTCAGTTTAAAAGCTAACTTTTTCCAAAGTACAAAAAAGAATGCCATTTCAGGAATGGCCCATGGCCCAAAGCAGCTCTTCACTTTGACCAGCACAGGGATGGTTAACTAACTCCATCGGTCTCAGATGACATCCCGAGAGGGCCATTGGGGAGGCTCCTGCAAGACTGGTGATTACAGCTTTTCCCTGTTCTCCAGCATTAAACACATGATGGATTCTTCTTAACGTGACATCACACACACACACACACACACACACACACAGCCTCAACACCCCACTAACAGACACTCCTCTCTCAGAAACTCATCTCTGAGTTTGTGATCCTTCCTTTAGGAACGGTGGATGCTTCCCAGCTGCTTAAGGACACAACCTGGAAACAAAGGTTGTAAATTTTTTTCATTGCATTTTATATCAGGATGGGGGATCCATTTACAAATTAAAAGTCTGCCAGCTTGGTTGATAATAAAGTTATATGACTCCACATAAGATTGTAACGACTTCCTTTTTCACCTGCTCATTATGTTGCTCGGTCACAATGACACTTTGGGTGGAATAACTGTCCCGATGATGAGCAATAATTGAACATTATTGTTTATGGAGACATTTCAGTTTACTCAGGCACATTCACGACCAGAGAAGTGGTGCAATCTGCCGAAGGTTACACACAGAGTTAGTCCAAGACCAAGACTGAAACCAGCTCGTTTGAATCTCTAAGATCAGCCTTATTTCATGGTTGTTTTTTCTTTTTTCCATGTGCTCAAAACCAATAGGTCTACTCAAACCTAGGTCAAAGATCTTGATAAGAAGTTTTAATTCTTACTCAAGGAGCATCCAGAATTTCTGTCTATGGTACAAAGGACAGTTCTGGGTGGTGCTGAGAGAACTGCCTCACACAAGACTCACTGGTGTCCACGTTGGCACAGATTTGCGCCAGTGGGCCCATTGCATCTATTCAACACATTAAATATCATCGACCCACAAGATTAAATGCTAGAAATTATTTACCTTCCTACAGATCACATCACCAGTTATTCACGCCTGATCATGTGCCGCAGAGTAAGCTTCATAGATAAACAAGGCACAATCCCTGTCCTCGAGGAATAGAGTGTAATGGGAAATGCAATCCCAACACGTAACTTCAATGTAACACAGTAAATGCAATGGCAGAGATATGCGTAGGTTATCATCATCAGAGTAAGAGCATCTGATCTCTTGTAGGGGATGAGACAGAATTCAATCCTAAAGGAGGATGGGAGCCAACCAAGGGAGCATGAGCAAAAGCACACGGCTGAGAAGCCCCACCTATCTCTGAGGACTACCGGCAGTTTGATTTTGCTAAAAGGAAAGACTCTTGGCTAGGACTGGCTTGTGTGCTGATAAGAGAGCAGGGCCCAGACTGCAGAAGGCCATTTAAAGAGCTTAGACATCACTCAGCAGTCAACGAGTGCTGCTGGAAGATTTTTAAGGACAGAGTTGACATAGTTGGAATTATACTTTTGAAGATTACTCTGGCAACTGTGTAAATGACACATCTGAAGTGGACAAGGCTGTAGGCCCGGAGCCTGCTCAGGAAGCTGTTGAAGTGGTCCAGGAAGGAGATGACGGGGTCTGCACTGGGCATGGAGGAAAAACTGAAGAGGTAAGATCAGTGTAACTTAGAGATTGACTTGATGAGAGCAAAAAGAGAAGTCAATAAAGATGCCTAGGTGGATAGCTAAGATGATAATCAATGGCACAAATAGAGATGGTGACTAAAGGAACAGGAGAAGCGTTAAGGGAGAGGAACAGAGAAAGATGAGGAGTCTAATTTGGGACACAATGAGTTTGAGGAGGTTGGTGGGGCAGCCAGGTGGAGAGAGATTCCCAGCAGGCATCAAAATAAAATGATCCATGACTGAGATGTCATTGGATATGATGGAGAGTTAGTCATCAGTGTGCCATGGCCTTTGTGGAGATTACACAGGGAGGATGTAGAGTGAGACTATGTTAGCTGAGGAGAGGGTCCTGGGGAGTAACATGTTAAGGAGCAGACGGGGTAGAGGGCCACTCAAAGCAATAGAGAAGGAAGCATCGGTGGCATGAGAAGAACCATGGGCAAAGGATATCATGGTGATAACGGAATAGAGTTCACCCATTGAAAAATACAGTTTCTATACATCTATATTTTTAAAAAAAAACAGAAACCCAGTAGAAAAATGGGTAAAGGACTTGAAGGCAATTCACAAAAGAAGATATCCAAGAAGTCAATGAACATGAGAAATGTGCTCTACTTAGCAATCAGGGAAATGTAAATACAGTTGCACGCTGCATAACGATGTTTTACTCAACGATGGAAGGCACATATGACAGTGATCCCATAAGTTTAGTACCATATCGCCAAGGTGTGTAGTAGTCTATACCATCAAGGTTTGTGTAAGTACATGGCTATAATGTTCACACAATGACTCAGAATGCATCTCTGTCGTTAAGCAACAGATGACTGTAGTACCACATAGCCAGAAAATGAATGAAATTAGAAGGACTGACGCTAACAAGTATTGGCAAAGATATGGCACAACTGGAACTCATATGCTGCTGGTGAGAGTATAAATCCATCACTTTGGAAAAGAGTGTGGCACTATCTACCAACATTGGAGATGTTCATACTTTATAATTCAGCAACACATTCCATTTCTATGTATACTCAACAAATTTTTGCACATGTACACCAAGAGACAAATTCACAGCAACACTATTTGTAAATGCTAAAATTAAAAAATAACACAAATAACCACCAATAGAACAAAATAATACATTCCTCTCACAAAACGGAACACTATCAACAAAAATGAATGAACTAAAACTTTGGACAACAAGATGGATGAATCTTACAAACATGAGATTGAGTAAAAGAAACCAGACAAAAGAGCATATGCTTCATGATTACAATGACATAAAATTCACAAACAGGCAAAACTAAACTATAGTGTTAGGCACATACTTAGGTGGTAAAACTATAAAGAAAAACAAGGAAGTGGTTACTATAAAATTAAGGTCAATGATTAGGAGAAAGAAAGGGGTGTGATCAGGAGACAGCACTCAGAGGACGTCTGGGAAACTGGCACAAAACCAATTTACCATTTTAAAGGGTTTCCCTTTACAATAATTCACTAATTTCTACATTTGCAATTTTCTGTGTGTGTGTGTGTGTGTGTGTTCCTGTGTTCTGTGTTTAAATATTTCACATTTAAAAAGATTTTAAGGCCTAAGAGAGGGAATCAAACACCCTAACAATATGAGGCTATTTTATGTTGGGGAAAACAGCCCTGACTGCATGTCAAGAGCCCTGGAGGACATCACTGAATCACAACACAGGACAGTATGTTTATAACGATGACTGAATCATCAAGTTAATTCTGTATTTGCTGCTGGGCAAGGCAAAGAAGCATGAAATACACAACAGAATAAAGGAAAGTTAACAAAAGTTGCAGCAGCTAGAGCTGAAAGAGGACCCGTGCTCCACCTAAGAGCTGAGTTTAGGTTCAAACTCTCTCCTTTCCTTTCAGAAATCTTCCTCATTCTCCCATCTTGAATGATCTTTTTCTTGACAGTTCCCAGAAAGACTAGCCACTAATTAGTGTCCAGCTTCTAGTGGGAAATAGCATTCCATCAAGAAACTGGGGGTAAAGAGGTCGCCTTCCCAGATATCTGGGTACATTAACGAAATATTTCCATCCAAACTTTCCATCTACTTCGTTAAACAGGAAAATGCACTAAACAGGGCATTATTAATGCAGCCAATATTTGTTTTCACTACCCAGAATTCTGCCTTTTTTTTTTTTTTTTTTACAGTAAAATCCCTAGATGTTTCTTAGGGTAGACCACTCTTCCTCAACACCTGTCCACATACCTTGGATGAAGCTGACCTCACTCCTGGCTCCAGGGATGAAGCATGGGACCTGGTCCAAGCCAGCCAGCCCTGATCACAGTTCATAGATGACCTAAATCAGGCCAATCAGGGCCAGCAAGACTCAGTTCTAGGACTTTGAGCAATCAAGATATTGGATATGCTCTTTCTTGATGAATATGAACAAAAAAGGATTAGGATGCCCCATCTTGCCACCATATGAAGCCTGAGAATGGAAGAGGCCAATATGGCAGAGTGGTTTAGAGCAGGGGGTCACCCAACTCTTCCTATAAAGGGCTAGATAGTAAATGTTTTAGGCTTTGCAGGCCGTATACTTTCTGTTGTAACCACTCAACTCTGTCATCGCAGTGTGAAAACATCTATTGATAATACATAAGTAAATGAGTGTGGCTGTGTTCCAATAAAACTTTATTTACAAAAATGTGTAGGGGCAGTATTTGGCCCAAAAGCTGAAGTTTGCCAACCACTGGTTTAGAGCATGGGCTCTAGAAACATCACACAAACTCAAACCCTGACTCTATTACTTGCACAGTCCTAAACAAGTTACTTAATCTCTCTACACCTCACTTTCCTCATCTGTAAATGGAGATGATAATAATACCACCTACCTCATAGACTCATTATGAGGACTAAATGAATTTGTAAATGTGCTTAAAACAGTGCCTGGCACACTGAAGTGCTGCGTGTGTTAGCTGTTATTACCATTATCATCAAGATCATTGTCATTAGTGCCAAGAGAGAGAAACCCAAGATCAAAATGGGCCAAAAGCCTTTAGTTCAGGCTATTCAGTCACATGAGGTATTAAATTCCCTTTTTTGGTTAAAACAATTTGAGCTGGTTTTCTGTTTTATAACTGAAATTATTCCATTTGACTAAATGAATGAAATCAGGGTAGGGATGGCAATTACCTAACACCCATGATGTAACTTCCCTCATTTCTGCACCCATCACACACATCACCAATCAATCACAGCATTTTCTCTCACTAAGCCCAGACAGGGTCTCAGATGTTGCTATGGACTGAATTGTGTCTCCTGCCCCCCAATTCGTATGTTGAAGCCCTAACCCCAGTGTGATGGTGTTTGGAGATGGAGACTTTGGAAAGTAATTAGGATTAGTTGAGGTCATGAGGGTGGGGACTTCATGAAGGAATTAGTCTCCTTATAAGAAAAGATATCAAAGAGCTTGCTTCCTCACTCTCTCTCTCTCTGTCTCTCTCCCTCTCCCCACCCCCAACCTGCACACACCAAGAAAAGGCCATGTGAGGGCACAGTGAGAAGGCGGCCATCTGCAAAACAAGGAAAGAGCTCTCACCAGGCACCAACCCTGCTGGCACCTTGATCTTGGACTTCTAGTCTCCGGAACTGTGAGAAATTAATTCCTGTCGTTTAAGCCACCCAGTGTATGGTATTTTGTTATGGCATCCCAGGCTGATTAAGACAGACATGTTTCCCCACCAAAACAGGACCTAAGCAGTCTCTATCAATCAATCAAAGTCAGCATGTGGAATGAAACCTCTTTATCTCTGTTTTAGGTCATGAATTCCAGGGGCTGATCCTTAGTAATATTAATGAGCTTTGTAAATGTTCTCTTAGTGTATGCTCGTGACCGAGAAAAATTTGCCAGAAAAGCTATAAATTTTTAGATGGTCTCCATTTCTAACTTCTCATTTATGAGTCTTGATTCTGTTTTCAAACCCACATACTCTAAACTGCCTGCAGAAAAACTTGAAATCATTCTACATTATTATGTTCTTTATTGAGTACCTTTGCTCTTAGAAGGTTCAATAAATGCTGTTTGCATGAATGAGGTCAGCAAAGACTGCTCAAGAACAAGTTTCTCCCCAACCCAGGCAGTGATAAAATTAATAGACTTTAAAATGTACAGTGTCACTGATTAATGTAATGTCCTTAATCTACAGTGGAAAAAAACAGTGGCATAATTAACTTGATTTGTTCTATATTCATAGAAAGAGTGGCTTTTGAATTCAGAATGCAAATAAGCCAAGAACCTGGATACTTTCTTTTTTCTTTAAAATTCAATTAGCTTATTGCTAGCAATATTCCATTCTTCACAAATTCTTAATCCACGTGGTGAGAATACCATTATTACCTCTCTGAAAAACTACTCTGATGCATTCCCTCTCCTCAGATAAATGGGGATACCATCTGTTTGTTAGGAAAGAATTCCCTAGTAATTCTACAGCTATCCATGAACTGTCCGGAGCAGTGGTTCTCAAACTTGAGCACGCATCAGAATCACCTGGAGGCTTATTAAAACACAGACTGCTAGGCCCATCCCCAGAGGTTCTGATTCGGTGGGTCTGAGTGGGGCCTGACAATCTGAATCTCTAACTAGTTCCCAGGTGATGTTGGTGCTGTTGTCTTGGGGACCACACTTTGGTTAATGGCAGAGAGGTCTTGCTCTAAACTAGTGGTTCTCAGTCAAGTAGACAGAAACCTGTCTTCAGCAACCTCTCCTTTGCACTATTCTAATTCATTCTTGACATCATGTCTACCTTTATTTTCCTGTTGCTCCTGGCTGCAAGTAAGAAAACCTGGAATCAACTGGCTTAAACAATACTGAGAACTTGTTACACCACATATCAAAAAATCTGGAGATAAGATGGCTCCAGGGATGGCTAATTTGGCAGCTCAAAGGTACCATCAAGGACAAAAGTGCTTCTCAATGTATGAATTTTACATCCTCAGTACATGCTCTTGTTCTCAGGCTAATTCTCTTTAAGATCACAAAATGGGGGCCGGCCCCGTGGCTTAGTGGTTGAGTGAGCGCGCTCCACTGCTGGCGACCCGGGTTCGGATCCCGGGCGCGCACCGACGCGCTGCTTCTCCGGCCATGCTAAGGCCGCGTCCCACATACAGCAACTAGAAGGATGTGCAGCTGTGACACACAACTATCTACTGGGGCTTTGGGGGGAAAAAATAAATAAATAAAATCTAAAAAAAAAGATCACAAAATGGTTTCAGCAGTTTGAGATATCATTTACAGTCAAAAACATATGTAGCAGGAGAAACGGGGAACCTTCTTGAGAGCCTCTTTTGGTCCATAAGGAAACTCTCAGCAGGTTCCTTAGCCCATCTCCTTGCCCAAAATTGTCACTTTCCCATTCCTAAATCAGGCACTGAAAAGAGGATTGAAATTACCATGATGACTTACACCAGCGGTCAACAAATTTTTTCCGTAAAGGGCCACATAGTGTATATTTTAGGTTTTGTGGGCTATGTGGGCTCTATCACAACCACTCAACTCTGCCTCTGCAGTGCAAGAGTAGCCATAGACAATACACAACCTAATGGGTGATTTGTTCCAGTAAACTTTATTTACGAAACAGGTGTCATATTGGATTTGGCCCAGTTAGCCACCCTTTTTTAGGTCAATCAAGATCAACTTGTGAGGGCTGGCCCCGTGGCTTAGCGGTTGAGCGCGCACGCTCCGCTGCTGGCGGCCCGGGTTCGGATCCCTGGCGCACACCGACGCACCGCTTCTCCGGCCATGCTGAGGCCGCGTCCCACATACAGCAACTAGAAGGATGTGCAACTATGACATACAACTATCTACTGGGGCTTTGGGGAGAAAAAAGGAGGAGGATTGGCAATGGATGTTGGCTCAGGACTGGTCTTCCTCAGCAAAAAGAGGAGGGTTAGCATGGATGTTAGCTCAGGGCTGATCTTCCTCACAAAAAAAATAAAAATAAAAAAAAAGATCAACTTGTGAGTCACAATGAGAAAGGATAGATTCCCAAAAAACTTGGAGATTCTTCCAGCAAGGAAGGAGGGAATGGCCTTTAGAAAGGCAACCAGCAGCATCAATGGAACAATCCTCCAAGTCCTACTTCAAATGCTACAAATGAAGGCTTCTCGAACTCATCTCAGACTGAATCAATCATTTCTCTTCTTTGAGGCTCTCTCAGTAAATTGCTCAGGTCTCATTTTGGGATTGTACTGTAGTCAGCTGTTACCATAACTGTCTTCGTGAATAAAGGGCAACCTCCGTGTTATGCATCTTTGTATTTTCCCCCGTCCCCACTCCTGGCACAATACCTAATGCACAAAATGTGCTCAAGTTTTAACAGATTGAAAACAGTACAAATATAAAATCTATGAAATAGTCTTCAGATACCCGTTTCCTCTCCTTTGATATTTATCTACCAACAATTCACACTTCATAAATTTCACAATCCACCTGCATCCAGAAGTTTCCACTTGATCCATAGTTTGGCTTCCAGGAATAAGAAAGGTCATTCTGTCATGGCAATCCGTATATAATTCTGTATTAGTTTTCTACACCACATAACAAATTACCCCATACTTAGCGTCTTTAAACAACACAAATTTATCTCACAGTTTCTCTGGGTCAGGAGTCAAGGGAATGGGTTAGCTGGGCCTTCTGCTCAGGGCCTCACAAGGTGGCCAGCGCTGGCGTCGTCTTCCAAATTAACATAGTTGTTGGCAGAACTCGTTTCCTTGCCACTGTAGAACTCATGGATGCTGTGTCTTCAAGGCCAGCAGGAGGGTTTCTCTCACGCTTTGAATCTCTTCTGACTCCAGGAAGGGTCAGTCCCTTTTAAGGGCTCGCCTGATTATGTCAGGCCCACCAAGGATCATTTCTCTTTCAATTAATTCAAAGTCAACTGATTAGTCACCTAATCACAGGAGTGATATCCCATCATATTCACAGGTTCCACCTACCCTTGAGAGGAGAGGAGAGGAGGGGACTATACAGGAACTGTACACTATAGTGTACACCAAGGGGTCAAGATTCTTGGGGGTCATCCCAGAATTCTGCCTCCCACAACCTCTATTATAGTACCTAACCCCACAATATTTAATTATAAATTTGCATATGCCTCCCTACTGAAAGGGGCCCATTTTACCTCTATGTCTTCCACGCCAAACACTGAGTGCCGAAAGATAGTCCATAAATACCAAATAGACAAACCAATGGGTTAATTTCATCCTGTTATCTCCTAGTGGAGACCTTTTCTTCCCTACTCATTTCAACATTCTTAAATTGAAAGCTTTTAGAAAAAGTAAATGACACATTTGATGACATGTAATATAATCAGACAGAAAAACTGAGGAAGGGAGCACTAAAATCCCTAAGCAAATTTCTAACAACACGTAGAGAATGCTGACTTCAGAGGATTACGAACTCTACATGACAAATGTTGCCCGGTCATTGGTTAAATTTGAATTGGGATTGCTGCAAGACTTAATATACAGGCTTTGATGCTTTGTCTTGTGCTTGGCCACAGTACTTCCATTTACTAACTATCACTGTTATTATTATTTGTACTTCTCATTTGAGTACTTTCTAAATGCCAGGCACTGTGCTACCTGGTTGCAAGCAAACATTCCCCTATAATGTCCTGTGGTCCCATGAAGGGGAAAGACAATTTCTCCCCTGTTCACTACCGTATCCTCAGTGTTAGCCCACTGTCCGGCCATTAGTGGGCTCTCAACAAAATCGTTGTCAAATGAGTGACCAACACCCTTCAGAAGAAGCTATTATGCCCATTCCAAAGATGAGGAAACTGAGGCTCAGAGAAATTAAACGTCTTGCCTAAGGACACAGAAGGAGAGAGACGGGATTCAAACCCAACTGCATCACTGTGAAGTCCATACCCTTAAATACTCATCAGTAATATTTCACTCTCATCCATGAAATTAATGAATCTCAGTAACTTTTTGAAGTTTAAAAACTGGACTTAAATTGGCCCAAGGCTCTTAAACCAAAGTCTTTCTTTGTGTATACCAATTCCAGTTCTTAGAAGTATTTGCCTGCTGAGTGAGCCTGCTCCATGGGAGGAAGATGGGAAAGAGGACCATCAATCACAACCAAAGCCTACACTCACGTGAGTTTACACCCAATACTCTTTTTGTAGGTAAAGGAAGGAAGGGCACTGACAGACTCATTTCGGACTTAGTCTAGGCATCTCCCCTAGGTGTCAAACGGTTCTTGAAGTTGTCACTGTCCAGGAAAGCTCTGACCTTTCCCTGACCAAACCCCAAGTGGGCATTTCAATTTCTTTCCATGAAATAGAAAATTAATCCACAAAACATCTGTATGGGAAGCATATGATATTAAGAGTTAGTGCCAGGGGCCGGCCCCGTGGAGTAGCGGTTAAGTGCGCGCGCTCTGCCACTGGCGGCCCGGGTTCCGATCCCGAGCACACACACAAGCACTGCTTGTCAGGCCATGCTGTGGCAGCGTCCCACGTAAAGTGGAGGAAGATGGGCACAGATGTTAGCTCAGAGCCGGTCTTCCTCAGCAAAAAAGGAGGATTGGCATGGATGTTAGCTCAGGGCTGATCTTCCTCACACACACACAAAAAAATAGTGCCAGAAATCTGGGAAGTTATGTGCTCCAAAAATACTGAGGTGTAGAAATAAGAGTAGATTGGCAGGATGTGTCAACATGATAGGAACCCCTCAAAGACACTGGCGAAAAAAATCGTGAAACGAGTTTATGACGTTTCTCATCCCTGCTCAGTCACACATTCAGAGTCACCTCCCCAAGTCCCAGCACCTGGCAACCAAAGACTGCTTATGACATATTTTCAGGAGCAATAGAAATCTGGAGTGCTGGAAACCTCCTTTGTGGACACATTCTGGGGTGTTTACTTGGCTCACCCTGCAACTGTGTTCCCACCCACAAGAGCACACTCCTGGCTGCCATGTTTTCACTCTTTGCCCCCACCCAGTGGCGATAGCTGCACAGACCAGAGTATTGTGTAAAACCCTAAGCAAAGCCTGACCCACACTTGGAGGCTAAGAGATCACAGTTCAGTTTGGACTGGTTTCTTATAGAGAGGTACAAATTTGATTGCTGAGGGGAGGTGCTCTACAGTGGCTAATGAACTACAGCCCTGCCTGCCCACAAGCTATTTGCTACCAGTCCCTGAGGAATTAATTACAGTGGTCCCTTGGTATGCTCAGGGGATTGGTTCCAGGACCCCCATAGACACCAAAATCCAGGGATGTTCAAGTCCCTTATATGAAATGCCGTAGGCGTAGTATTTGCATATAACCTATGCACATCCTCCCGTATACTTTAAATCATCTCTAGATTACCTATATTAGCTAGTACAATGTAAATGCTATATAAATAGTTGTTATACTATATTGTTTAGGGAATAATGACAAGAAAAAGGAGTCTGTACTGTTCATTTCAGACACAGCCATCATAAGCCTTTCCATCCACAGTTGGTTGAATATACAGATGTGGAACATGTGGATACAGGGGACCGACTGCATGGAAATTGAACGTAAGTAAGCACTTAGGAACTCTTATAGCACTTTGACAGAATAATTTTATGTCTATGAAATTCAATAATAAAAATTAGGTTTGTTTTATTTCATTTTGGTATAATTCATTTCTACTGGATTTTAGCACAGATAGTTTGAAAATCACTGGTTTTCAGAGAAACAAAAGTAAATCTGCAGAGACAAAAGGTAGAGGCAGTTGTTTGTGAAGGGTCCCTGATTCTAGTCACTCTTGAGGCCTGATGACATCCATGCCTTTAGATTCCAAAAAACATTCCTGAGTCCTTATAATATGTTCCTTTTTTTTTTCCTGAGGAAGATTCGCCCTGAGCTAACATGCAGTGCCAATCTTCCTCGTTTTTTCTTTTTTATGTGAGCCACCACAACAGCATGGCTACTAACGGGCGAGTGGTTTAGGTCTGTGCCTGGGATCCGAACCCAGGCCACCAAAGTGGAGCACACTGAATTTAACCACTAGGCCACTGGGGATGGCCCATGAGTGTTCCTTTTTTGGTGAAGCTTGCTCAGGCGATTTTATGGACCTTGAAACTAGAGTCCTAATAAATATATTCACACTGGTCTTTGAGGGCAAAAAAAAAAAAGCCCTACTGGTCTCATCCTAGTTTCCTAAGAAGTTCTCCTGATCTGAGACTCCATCAAACCAAACGAAGACAATGATCGCCTTTCATTCTCATCCTTGGCTAGACCCTTAATTCTAAAATAAAACGGTTCTTTATGCAGGAATCATGAGAAAAGAAGAGAAGAGAAGGGAAGAGAAGAGAAGAGGAGAGGAGAAGAGAAGAGAAAGGAAATGGCTGAAATAGATGAGAGTTAGTCAATAAATATGTACAAAGAGAGCCTACTCTGTGCTCTCACTGAGTCAGCAAGTATGAGCAGATTCACACAGGCTTGCCATTGGGGACCTATGTCATAGTGAGAAGAGAGACAACCAACAGCTAAACAAAAAAATCAATAAACAAGATAGTTTCAGAGAGTAATAGATGCAAAGAAGGAAATTATATATGACAAGGAAAACAGACCAGCCACTCAAAACTACCAGCGAAGGCAAGGAGGAAGGTGAGGCAGAGAAGACAGACAGATAATTATAATAAATATCATTTATTAAAGGCTAACCTCGTGCCAGGCACTGCTAAATATTTTAAGTACCCTCACAGCCACCTAGGAGACACTGTTGGTATCCCCATTTCACAGATGGGGACAAAAGTTCAGGGAAGTTCCCTAACTTGCTGAGGATAATAGTTGGGAAGACATGAAGGCAGGACACGTATCTACATAGATCTTACTCCAAGCCCATACTCTTAACCACCCATGGAGAGTGACAGAACAAAAAGATGAGCCTCATCAAAATGAATATCTTTTGTTTTTGTTTTTGTTTTTATCTTCCAGATCAGTTGAGCTCAGCCATTCTTGCTTCATGGCCAAAAATACCATGAAATCCCTTCAAATACAAGTTCCCTTCCAAAAGTCAAACGTGAAGGCCTCTTGCTCAGTGAGGCTGGCCTGTGTCGGTTAGTAGAAACCAACAGTAGCCAAGTGCTTTGAGCCACATAAAAGCTATTTTTGCAGGAAGCAACTGACAAAATGAACAAGAAAGAAGGTTGGACCTTATGACATTATTTCCCCAAACGGTGGCAGGGAATGGCTGTAAAATGTCTCATAAAATCCAATCAAATGTACAAATGGCATGGACTTAAGCTGAACAGCAATTGATGAGTCACTGAACATCTGGAAGGTTTCCAACGGTGAGAAGAGCCTGGGGCTCAGCCCTTTGTTTACAGGTGCTAACCAATCCATCACCAGCCCCCCCATTTAAGCCGTGTCCTCCCTCTCTCCAGGGCGCACCTCTCTCCCCCTCCCTCTCATTCTCTTGATAAGTTAGTGCACATTTTCTCTAACAACAGTTTCAGGGGACTGAAGTCATCCATCTTTCTGGACCTTATAGGTAGGCAGATTCTGAATTTAGGCCTCCAAAACCAGCTCCAGGCAGATTGCTTGACGTCCAAGCAGTGAACAAAGATTAATACAAGAGCACTGCGTGCCTTGAGGTGTGGAATCGATTTATGGAACTGTGGCTCTAGTGCAATAAAAAAAAAAAAAAAATCCATTCCAACCCCACTATTCCAGAATTCACAGCAATCCAAGAGAATTTTCATTGGCTTTACCTGTATGCTGACCATGAAATAAAAGTACTCTAAAGTAATGAATATTTTCAAGTACTTTAGTAAAATTAGCTTTCTGCAAACACACCATGTACCATTCATCTAAGCGTTATAATTGACCAGATATCACTAATAATATTAAGTGCTCAATAAACATCAGTTACGTGTCAGGTCCCATCAGGCTAAGTGTTATCATAACCCTATGGTACAGATGTATTATTTCGCTTTAAAAAATAAAAGAACAAAATTGAGGCTTAGAAATTAAGTATGTTTCCCAAGGGCACAACAACCAGGCAGAAGCATGATTCGCATCTGAATGCAGAGCCTTCAACCTCAATCATTCTGCTAGACTGTCCAGACATGCATTTTCCAACAGCTACTTGGAAGAAATAAAATCTTTTTCAAAATCACTCTGAAATCCACAGCAGACTTGTCTTCTCCTAGCCTGGAACAGAAGCAAGGTTTCCCTGTGGTTCAAAGCCTTCACCAGCCATGGAATTTTCTCAATTCATGATTCTCTCACAGAGCCCTGAAGCTCCTCTCAACACTGATCCCATCCTTTGTTGCTCCCTCGCCCAATCTGATTGGCTTCTCCGTGGAGGGGATGGGATATTGGAAGCTCATGGCAGAATAGTCCTAAAGTCCTACCACAGGCACCACCCAAGGGAGCAACTCCTAGTAACTCCCCTCAAGGGTCAATTCTTCCCTCAGGGGTCCTGGCCCACTGAGGCCCACCTTCAAGACCACCTTTGCACCAGACTGGCCCTGGGTCCCCTGGGGCTGTAGAGTTCATTGACCCCTCATCCTTTGAGCCTTCTTGCTCTCTCCACAAGCATCCCTTTCCCTGGGATGCACAGGCCCTGCATGGCCCCATATTTCAGAGAAAATTCTGAAAGTAAGGTGTTCCAGCCCCTACAGGAAACAAATTGCAGGTTTTATATATCAGGAGAGAGAGGGTTTCTGGTCAGTCTAAGTAAAGTCAAACCTTAGGACCTTGGGAAGAATGACATGACCAAAGACTCTGCTCATACCGGGAATTCACATATGGGACAAAAACCAGAGGTTGAGCAAATTGCTGAAACCAAAGACTATGCAAATCCCCTGTTTTTACACTGAGTTACAGTCTACCTTCCCTCTCCTACTAGAGAGAGACAACGAGAAGAGAATTCAAATAAGAATCTCGCCTTATTCTGTATGACTCATAGAGCCAGAAATCATATTGAATTAGTGGAAGTTGAACAAAGGCAGATTTTAACTCAATATGTGAAAGGATTTTCTCATTGGTCATGGTATCAGCCACAGGCCGGAGCCAATTCTGAATCACTAGAAGCAGGTAGCAGACCCCAGAAGACTGGAGTACCAGGCAAGGATGTGATAGAGGAGGGTCCTGTGTAGGATGGAGCGGTAAGTGAGATGATCTCAAACGTCCCTTACGTGAGATAGGTCTCAATATTTGGTAGAACTCTAGAAACAGTTTGATATACTCCTAAACACCCCCCTTTCTCCCCTACACACACACACACACACACACACACACACACACACACACACACATACACACTTCAAGCACTATCATCTAATGTCTAAGAGCCTGGGCTTTAGAGTTGGGTAGACCCAGCTTCTGCCACTTTACAGGTTGTGTGACTTTGAGCAAATTAATTAAGCTCTCTGAGACTCACTAACCTCATCTGTAAAATGGCAATACTGGTGGAACCTGAATCCTGGAGTGGTTGTGAGAATTAAGTGAGATAGTATACACAAAGAACTTAGAAAGTGGTAAGAATTCAATAAATTGTAGTTAGTAATATGGCTAGTCTCTTTGTAGACCCCAAAGATGGTGCATCCATTCCTAAATCAAAGTCTTTACTCAAATTGTTCTCTTCCGAAAATTGTGGTCATAATGCCTCCTCATTTTATGCATTCTACAAAGCAGAGAGCAAACAAGAACCATGATTGTAGACCTAGGGAAGGAAATGTAACCCTGGTATATGACTTGAGTCTATCAAAACCTAAAATCTACATTATCTTTAACCCATAGATGTTACTTTTATGAACATATTTTATACAGTTATACCCATATCGGTACATGAAGACATATGCTTCAGGATATTTACAGCACACTATTTTCAGTAGCTAAGAACTGGAAACAACCTAAATGTCCAGCAAGAGGGAAGTAGAAGGTCACTTATGATACTTGCATGCCATGAATATTCCATGGGTGGTAGAGTGGAGCTGCTCTACCTGCATGGAAATGTAACCAGCAGTCAAACATCAAATGGGAAAAAAAAGATGAGGAATAGTAGATGTCAGTAACATTCGTGTTTCAAAAAGAAGACAAAGAAGAAATCCCACACACATGTCTTTGTATAAGCATAGAATACCTCTGGAAGGGCATATAAAACTAGCTACTTCTGGGAAAGAAAATTGGGTAGTGGGGTCCAAGAAAGGAAAGATGTTTATTTTTTCCTGAAAACCTATTTATAGTATTTAAATTTTTACCATATATATGTATTAATTTTTAAAAATTGTTTAAGGTAATTGAAAGTAATTGTTCAGCTCAAGCCTCTCCTCCTGGATGAAGCAGTCCCCGGCCACCCCAGCCCCCGGTGGTAGCTCCTTCTCCAAGTTTCCAGAGACTTGTATGCGCCCTGACCTGCTCTCCTCTCCCGATGTCTTAACCAACTAACCACCTGTGGATCACACAGTCACCCTGACTAGACAACAGCTCGTAAAAGCATCACACAAAATTACAATGCCATGTAGAAAAGACTGTAATGGTGGCCCAAGAATTTTGAAGTGTGGTTTTTAGAAAGCTGAAAAGGCTTTGGATTCATGACCTCCAATTTCAATTGTTGAGCCCCCAAGCTCAAATATCTGACAGACGCTCTAAGACTTTATGAAGCACAAAATAAATGATGCTTCTAGAGACATCGGTTCCCTATACTTTCCTTTCTAGGCCACTAGCTGCAAGGGCACTGGGGTGGCCCTCTCCCTGCTCTACCTATTGACTAAGAATATATCCCCAGAGAGAGAAGAGTTAACTAAGTTTTAGAAACATAAGATGCATAAGAGTTCAAGCTTGAAATCTGAAAAAGAAAACACTTTTCCCTGTGGCCAGGCCTCTCTTGGTGGTAAAGTAATGAGAATGAACAAGAATCCTTTCCTGGGATTATCAACCTCTTTCCTGCTGCTACTGTGACACAGACATCTAACCCCACCAGTGGAAGTTTTCCTGGAGGATGAGAAAGGGACAGCCAACCTGCCAGATCATTTTTACCTAAACCCCAGCTTGTGTGTTTATCTCTCAAACTATTCTGTGAGTTTTCTTCATTTTTAGAGGAGGAAATTTCATTAGTTATCCCATTTCTATCGCTTTTGGTCTTAGTTTTCAACTCCATCCAAACTTTCCCCCACCTTCCAACCACATACTCTCTGGCTGATTCAGATGACAACGTTCTCCAGGTGGGGACAGCACAGAAAGGGTGCAGGATGAAGCCAATTCATTTAGGTCTGAAATTCACTGATCACCCTACATGGACAGATGATGCCTCCTCATCTGTAAAAAAAAAAAAATCCTTGGGGTCCCAAGGGATTCTTTTTCCTAAAAGCACCTGCTGTTCAGAGCTTGATGAGAATCATCGTGTCCCAGGTAAGTAGAGGCATGACGTCAAAGGGAACCCAGGTGCTGCTGAGGAAGAATCCTCAAACACTAATTGCCTCTCAGCTCCAGCCCTTGGGCAGGAGAGGCCTCATGGTTTCTGCAATCTCTGCTTCTGGGAATTGTCCCAAGAAACCAAACTTCAGTTTCAAATG
This sequence comes from Ceratotherium simum simum, assembly GCF_057802395.1. Lineage (NCBI taxonomy): Eukaryota > Metazoa > Chordata > Mammalia > Perissodactyla > Rhinocerotidae > Ceratotherium > Ceratotherium simum. Next base: position 30,431,211 of record NC_141903.1, read on the forward strand.
TGGCTTCCTTTAGCTAAAGTAGTATTACCCAAGGAGGCACCAAGGCACACACATTCTACAGGATGTTAATAAGGCTTGTAGACAAAAGGCTCTCCAGTCAAAGCCAGTGGGAAATGCTGTGATCATCAGGCACTGGCAGATTTCTTTATTATAGGACTCATCCGAGCCTGCATTGGGCAGACAGTTTAGGAATCTACAAGGTGGGGATCTAATATGCCGTATTTCTTGGTTATTGGACCAAGAAGTCTTTCTTTGAGCAGATTCTTGCATGGCTAGTATTCCTCAAAACACCATCTGAGAAATAAGCAGCTGCAAGAAGTCTCTCTAAGGGTCTTTGTTTCCAACGTTTCTATCCCGGTTACATTAAGGGATTGAGGGAAATGTTCTCTAAAGTCCTTGCCACCTCTCTGATTCTATGACTAGCTGAATGTGACAAAATATCAGGACAGACTATTTAGTATTTCATTTTAACAGGTGCAAGATTTCTTTATTCAAGCCAATAAAACAATAGTAAGAACAACAGCAGCAATAACCAGCTAATTTACATTTTATTGAGCACGTATCTGCTAGGTCCCATACAATGTTTCCTAAAATCATCCTAAGTGCCCTAGGAAGTGGGTTTCCCATTTTACAGATGTGGAAAGTGAACCTGAAAGATGTTAAGCGGCTTGCTCCAGCTCACACGACCAACTGTGGCAGAGCAAACCTGAGCCTAGAGCTCCTGAGAGGCATGTCATGCAGAACCAGCACGTGTTCCATGAAACACAAGACCTTGAGAAAGTCCTGGGGGCAAAGAGGAGGAGGTGCTCTTTCTAGAAGCATCACCATGAACGTTAGCATAATAATGGCTTCCAGAAGTCCTTCCACATCCCTTATAGCACTAGCACAGGTCTGGGCACTCAGCAGGCTATCAATAAAAAGCTCTAAACAATGTCACCCTTGGCTCAAAATATTCAGCCCTCAGAACAGAGCACACAGAGAAAGAAGAGGAGAAAGCCAAAAAAAGGAGACAGAAGGAACATGAGGCCACGGCCCATGGAGACACACAGCCAGTGAGAACATCCCCCGAGGCAGGGAAAGGCTGATACATTTCATGAGCCAAAATTGCCATTTTTTTCTAGTTTTGGGGGTAGCCAAAGCCTAAATCCTATAAAACACCTAGGAGCCACCCTCCTCTCTTTCCTTCACTCTCCCCTTGCCCACATTCAATCCACCAATAGATTCTCTCAGTACAGAGAAGAGCTGGTACCGAATTTCAGGGCTTCCAGAATAGTTCCTGAGCCCATCGAGTTACTGACATCTCCCCACTGACACTGCCACCATCATCTCTCACCTTAACTCCTGTGGAGGCTCTCACTGCTGCTCCCACTCCCATTCTCCCCCGCCCCAACCTATTCCACACACAGCAGCTGGAGCGACCTCCCCGCCACCAAGAATCAAAATATGCCGTGTGTCTCCTTAAAATCCTCCAGTTGTACCACAAAGCAATCCAAGTTCCTTACTCTGGCCTCCAAGTTCTCGACCTGCCTACCTCTGATCATCTCAGACCACACTTTCCTGTCACACCATCTTCCTTTCTGTTTCTAAAATGACTCAATCTCCTTCCTGTATCACTCTCCAACTTGCAGCTCCCTTTGCCTGGAACACTCTTCCCCACGATCTTCACAGAACTGGCTCCTTCTCCACCTTCAGTCATGGCTTCACTGTCATCTCCTCAAAAGGGCCTGCCCAGACCTTGCACCCCACTCCATGCCCCATCGCGTCGCACCGCTTTATCACCTTCAGAGCTTCCATTACTACCTGAAATTCCCTTGTGCACTTGCTCTTGACTCGTTTTTGGTCTGTTATTCCACATTCTCGTGTAGGCTCCATGAGAGCAAGGCCTTCCATCTCGTTCACAGCTGCTTCTTCATGGCACATACTAGCAGCTCAAGGAGTGTTTACTGAGTAAAAGGACGGATAGATGGTATTTCTTTGAGGGCATGAAATAAGGGAGTCACATCTCATAGCGGGAAGGAGGCTGGGAAAGAAGAGCAGCACCTGCTGGATCAGGCTTCCAAGAGAAGCCGTCTACAGCATAGAACCCTCCACAGATGTATGAGCTTCACTCCAGGAACTTTCCGAGACATTGAAGAACGGCTTGGAGGGCCTCTCACAAAGTGTGGCATATAGAAATGGCAGCTCCTTGAGGTTGGGGGACTCAGAATTATGTGAATTAGGTTATCTAATTTAATCTTCACAACCACCCACTGAAATTGGCACCATCCCTAAACTCACAAAATGAGGAAACACAGGTTTGGAAAGGTTGAGTCATCGCCTGGTGGCAGGTCCCTGCACTCCCACGTTCTCTCTGTCAACCACTCTGTGTGCTGGGTTGAGTTATATTTACCGTGTGGCATTTGCCGTCTTCTCAGACACTCATTTTTGGTACCATCGAGGGCTGGAGAAAATGCTTCATTGAGGAGGCAACTGAGAGAAAAGTGCATTTTTCAGACACAGCAAACTTGAGGTGATGTTTAGATGGGAACTTAGGAGTATTGTGTTTACAGATTTATTCAGCTCTTCTCCACCTCTGGGAGGTTGATTCTCTGCCTGGTGGGGGGCGAGGCAGGAGAAGAAACATCTCTAAAAGAAGGTCTGAGATTCCTGCATTCCAATGAGACCACCACAGAGGAGCTGGCACTGAATTCCAGAGTCCCAGTGACTATGCAGGGGTTGGAATTTATAACCTTTGGTTTTCCTGGCTCCTCTTAATGTGATTTTTCCCTGCAATGATATCTCTGAGTGATGAATAATTGACATAATATTCAACACGTATGAAGATCGATGTGGTCACAAGGCTATCAATCTATCCATTTTAATGCTTCCTTTGCCCACATCCCTGATAGGCCCAGAGATGAGTGGGGGAGGGGAGGTCCTGCAGAGCCTGGGGTGAAAGTAATAGAATAGCCTCAAATTATAGTGTTCCCAGGATTGTTTGGGGGTGGGGAGAAGAACTTGGACTCAGCGGCACCTTGTTAAGACTCCCTGGGGAGGCCCTAGTCAGGCGGAGAGGCAGACCTCAGTGATGGATAGACTTCTTGTGCCTTTCTTTCTTAGCGTCTTTTCTCTTCTCAGTTATCAGATGACTGGGAAAGAATACAGATGCAGAAACACACACACACAGGTACACGCATACACAAACACAGAGCCTTGGCAAAAGCCTGCTTAGTTTTCAGAAGGCCTGCTAGACTACTTACTCCCTGTTTAGGTTAAAAAACAAGTAAATAAATGACTACAGGATGAGTTTTGTCTTTAGAATACGAAAGAAAGGGATAATCTACCAAATTTGAGAAACATGGTATTTTCAAAGAATCTTATATGAATATGAATACTCCTAAGTCTCCTTTTAATTCTCAGGAATCATGGGACCAACCCAAGGATAAGCATAAGTTATCATTTTAGGAAGTTTCTCAGCTTGCTTTTATGAATGGGATCCCACTTAACCTATTTGTTTAACAGTAATGATAACAAAGGGCTTCTTAGCAGTGAGACCAGTATGCATGAATATGAGATATTGAGGTAACTTTACAATAATTATTCTGCTCCATATACTTTATTTAACATTTCTAGTACCCCGGAAAACCCATTTTCCCAAGTGGCCAACAGCACTCCAACCACATGTTTCTAACTACAGTTTTGCCACTTGGCAATCCATAGTCTTCTCAATTACTCTCATGAACTTCTCAATTAGTCTTAAGGTGACTAGCTCGCTTATCTTTTAAAATAATGATGAATATGATATAGATTCATCTGACACAATTACAAAATATTAAGAACCTTAGTCACTAGAGCAGAATAATGACAGATGACATTAACTGAACTCTTATTCATGCCAGACACTGTGTACAGCTTTTCATCCATTATCTGATGTAATCCTCACACCATGCAATGAGATGCACTGTTAACCCTACTTTAATGATGGAAAAGGTGAGGCTAGGAAAGATTCAATTGTCCTGAACTAGGTAAGTGGCAGAACATAGTTTGGATCTTGCTCCGCTGTCCCCTGACATTCTGACAGCGAAACTCATCCTCTTAACAACTACATTATCGTAAATAATTTCTAAGTGGCCAAACTCAAACACGTTGTTTTGGGGGGAAATGGTGGAAGGAAATCATTTGTAAGCTTATACATTCCAACATGTGCCCGCCAAAAAGTTGCAATCAACTGTTTTATTTACAACAGTTCTTGAAGTCATAAAAATGATATGTTCTGTGCTAATAATCCCAAGGAATCAACAACCAACAGAATGCAAACTACCTTTATTCCCCAGCCAGTTATGAACTGACTGTTTGCTTCAGGAAATTTGCCACCAATGAGCTTTGGGTAGTCTATGAACCCCCTAAAGTTAAAGTCAAATTTATCTGTACCTACATGGATTTTCCTGGCATGAAAGTCCACAGCTTTGACCAGTTTTTCAAAGGGCTCCAGGACCACCACACTAGAGACAGATGGTATTTAGATACTGTACCAAGAAAAACACTCCAAGAAATTTAATCTCCTTCAAACAATGGAGGTACCCACCAACAAAGTGACAGCATTTCAAGGAATTAAAAAAGAAATTATATTAAAAGTACATGATTTTTAACTAATAACTGCATACCTTTACTCATATAACAATATAGCTCTTTCCTCTCGAGTCCCCTCAAGCAATGTTTGAGACTTAGTCTATTTCAGAGAGTCAAGATCCTTCTGAATCACTTTTGGCCTTGGGCTGCCTTGTTGGCATCGTAGCAACACTCAGCTTTCCCTAACTCACATTTGTCATCTTGACCTCTTTGACACCATTTTAGGAGTAGGAGTAAAATTTCAAAGTAAATCAAAGTGTATTGTTAAATGAAAAAAGCATAACATTGAACAACATGTCTACCGTGCTTCCATTGTATTTTTTAAGAAGAGGAAGAAGACGAGGGCAAGGCAGCAAGAGAAGATATACGTATTTGCTTGTTTTTGTATAGAACATCTCCTAAAGTTTACACAAGAAAATGCTAGCAGTGATTGCTTCCAGAGATGAGGATAGGGTAAGAAGCCGATATTTCACTGCTTACTTTTATAACTTGAATTTGAAACCCTGTAAATGTATAACTTAAATACTTTCAAGGCAAACCAAAAAATAACAAGGTTTCATCTTCATTCCCCATTCAGTTCAACTCATCGTTTCTATTTTCCTTGACTAAAATATATGCCACTGGAAGTTAAACAGCTTCTTGCTAAAGTCAATCAGAGGAAGTTCAGGTCCATGAGTTGTCACACCAGCCTCTTAGAGCTTAGAAAACTCTATCAACTATGCCAAGACATTTAGAAAATTCTACTGCCTTTAGTTGCAATGTGTGGCAATCTGAATGTACAATACCTTTTGTTTCAATGTTGCATGATAGTATGATCTTTTTGAAGACATTTTAACCAAGAATGAGATAACCACATTTAATTTAGATTTATCTTGAATGACGCTACCAAACAAATCTTTCAGGCAAGGTGACAATCAATGAACAGATTCCTTCTCTGAACTCTAAGTTTGAATTTGAACCCAGACAACCTCTTATCTGTCACTACTCATTACTCTGCCTGGTAGATTTCTTTGGATATTAACTCTAAAAAGCATCTCAACTTCAGAATTGTTAAAATGGAGAATAACACAATACACCCACCAGAATGGCTAAATTTTAAAAGACAGACAATACCAAGTATGAACAAGGATACAGAGCAACTGGAACCCTGACATACTGCTCGTAGGAATGTAAAGTGGTACAATCATTTTTGAAAACAGTTTGGCACTTTCCTACCCTATGACCCAGAAATTTCACTCCTGAGTATATTCTTAAGAGAAATGAGTGCATGTGTCCACAAAAAGACATGTACATAGCATTATTGTTCATAATAGCCAAAGACTGAAGTAATCCAAATACCTATTAGCAGGAGAATGGATAAACTGTGACATATCCATACAATAGAATACTTCTCAGCAAGTAAAAAGGACTGCTACTTGCAATAATGTGGATGAATATCAAAAACACTATGTTGAATGAAAGAAATCAGTCACTAAAAAAGGAAACGCAAACAGTATGATTCCATTTATATGAAATTCAAAATGAGACAAAACACTCTCCAGTGATAGAAATCATAATAGTGATTGCCTCTGGTGGGAAGGAGGGGATGCCTACAAAGAGGGACAAGGGAAGATTCTGAAATGATGGACAAGTTCTCATCTTAATCTGGCGATGATTATATAGATGTACATATTTGTCAAAAATCATCAAGTTGTACATTTAAGACTTGTGCATTTTACTCTATGTAAATTATTTCTCAATAAGGTATTGTTAGCATTTTAAAACGTGAAAAAGTTACAATTTAGTGTATAGTTATATAGTTAGTTATATAGTTTTGTTTGTGAATACCTAATACCCAAAAAATGAGTTTGAAACAGAGATCTGTGCAATCCTAAAAGCAATGAGATAGGAACTCAGTAAGTGCAAATTCCATCTCGGTTCTGAATTTACTGCCTTGACCCAGGCCATTGCTCTCTTTTCTGTCTTATGGAGCAGCTGACTATATTAGTGGGTTTGTCCACAGATCTTAATTTTTGAGAATCTGATTCAAGCAATGGACCCAAACTCCAAAAAATGTCTATACATACACCATTTGGCATAGAATCGCAGAGGGCTGTAAATGATCTGAAGGCCATCTACAGATGCTAGGGTAGCCAGCCCTGGAGAGATGTTTTCTCAGACTGTTGGTTCAAATCTCAGAGGTTCCTTGTTAAACTATAAGCTCTTATCTTCTAACCGAACCAATGGCATCTAAAATGCAAATTGGTCCATTAAAGTATGGAACTATTTATTATTTTAATTAAAAAAATAAGCATTTATGCTTTACTAATATTTAACTTATATGGAATCAGTATAGATATATAATTTATGAATAAATATATATAAGCTAGAGTTTCCTGCTCAAAATTTTTGTATAGAAAGAGACATATGACCTGAATAACGTGAAGCCCCCTCTCCTATTTCAGAACTTCGAATTTTTTAGACCTTTGAATCTCATGAAATTTACCCATCTAACCCCAAAATAGAGACCCACATGTTTTGGGGTTTAACTTTTTTTTTTTTTTGGCCCTAAAAAAGGATGATTCCCTACCTTTACTATAATTTATAAAAGAAAGATAACAAAGGTAAGAAGGACATAATCTCAGTATAAAAAAAAAGAATCCTTTAAAACAATAAATTCAGCTCTATGAATACAAGATATTGTCTTGATTTTGCAAACTTTACTAGAGAAGGAAGAACATTGCAAAGCAGTCCCACTGCATAGTGTTAAATGCTCGTCTCCTTGAAATCTCAACTCTATTTTATTTTGTCTCCACCAAGCTCACATATGTGGAAGAGAAAGAGCTCAGAAATTTTTTAATGTAAAATATTGATGACCCCTTGCAGAATAAGAAAAATTTTACTTTGGCTACAGTTAAAGTTAGAGTCTGAGTAGATCAAAGGGTTCTTGCCTTCTTCCTGCCTCCTGTAGCTACTCAGAACACCCATTGGAAAGCAGGAAAATGCTTGGTGATTGATTCGAGAGTCCTCAAGGACTTACAAAGCAAAGGAAATGAATAAGTGTGTCCAACATAATAATCTGGGGTGGCCACAAAGACTAGATAAAACTGCTCACAGGAACTTGGAACTGAGAATCACGATCCACCAAAGACATGAGCAATTGCTCCTCAGCAAATGCCTGACAGACTGTCCTATGTCCCCCTTCTACGGGTGGTACATGAGATAAATAAATACGGCCATTGGAGGAAATGGGAGGGCTTGGAATACAATTTTTGTTTTTAACTGTAGACCAAGGGTTGGCCGAATCCAGCCTGCTGTCTATTTTTTTATGGCCTGCAGGCTAAGAATGGTTTTTACATTTTTCATTAGAGAAGAAAATCAAAAGAAGAATATTCCATGACACATGAAAAATACATGAAATTCAAATCAGTGTTCATAAATAAAGTTTGGTTGGAACGCAGCCACACCCATTTGTTGACAAATTGTCTACGGCTGTTTCACACAACAATGGCATGGTTGAGTAGTGACTGCATGGCCCACAAAACCTAAAACATTTACTATCTGGCCCTTTCCAGAAAAAGTGTGCTGACCCCTGCTCTAGACTGTAAGTATCTAAAGGGCAGAGACTATGCTCTTGTTGTCAACGTGTTGTTATTTTTGCTACCCAGCATCCATCCCCTTCGTTTTGAAGGCCCACCCTGATTCCTTACAGAGGGAGCCCCAAGGCACTCTCAAGGCAGTCTTTTGCATTGGGCCCACCTCTATAAGGCCAATCAATACACCAGTCCCCTTCAGCTTGGCAGTGGGGCTGGAGGCACTTGGCCCAAAAGGTCCAGAGAGAATCCTGGACTTTCAAGGGTTCGCTCACTTTGCCCCAGGACATGACCCTAAGGAGATGTAGAATTGGAAGTGCTGCTATCTTGCCACTCTGAGAGAGAGCTCTTCTGAGAATTGAGCTAACACAAAGCAAAGGAAGCAGAGACGGACAGACACCAGGTGCTGACTACACTGAGCCAGAATCGTGCCGAGTCTGAAGCCAAATCCAATCAAACTCAGAAACATTTTCGCTCAAATTTGTCTGAATTATATTTTCTATCACATGCAATAAAAAAAAGAAGTGATACAATCTCATTCCCCTTGCATTCCTGGCAGCACCCAGCTCCACAGCATTAACACAAGAGGGCTCTATGAATGACCGTGAATTGGGATGACAGTTTGAAGAATGTGGAGCTAGGAAAAGAAGCCCTGCAGTACTCTAGTTGTACAGAGGGAAATGAACACAGAGAGTGTATAACCCTCAAAGGCAAAATAACTTAAAAAATAATAACAGCAGCAATATCAACGACCATTAATTGCCAACATGTGTTCCACAGTGCATCCCATATTGGTGCAATCTTATCACATCTTATGACAACTTATTAAAACTCCATGTAACAGAGAAACGGATGCTCAGAGAGGTTGTCAGATGTTATACAGGTCGTTAGAGGAGGAAATTTGAAACCGGATCTGCCCAATTTCAAAGCCCATGCTTATGAATCCTTTGACTATTGGAGATCCTCTGCCTCAGAAACAGGTCCTGTGAGATAAACCAAACTGCCGAGGTCAGAAGATACAGCTCTGGAATAACAATGAGGTTCAAGTCCTACTTATTCCTCCCTATGTGACCATCAGCAACTGACTTTTCTGAATCTCAATTTCCTCGCCTATAAAATGGGGTTAATACTGCCCGTATCAACAAGTTGCCTTGAGGATTAAATGACAGAAACATACAAAGCTCCTAGTACACTGACACATCCCAGGAGCTTGCTAGGTGCTAGTCCTAGGTTCTCACGCCTTGGCTGGGTCAGCGTGGTCCTGCTTTCCTGGAAGTCTCCGCTCAACTCCAGCCCTTCACAACCACAGTTCTGCAGAATTCATTTCAAAGGTAAATGCCCACGCCCAGCTGCTCTTGTGGGACCCACAGCAGGCACTAAACACCGCGAGTCTCTCCTTCACTGGCTCCTGGTAATGAATTGTGCTTTTAACCAGCCTGATGCAGCCTGGCCTCATGTTCCCAAGCCGAAGCCCATTAGCATACACAGCCCCATTTACTGATAAATGCATGTAATTTGTTTCCAGCGTGTCACTGTTTTATGGCTGCTTCCTGTCTCGGGGCTCAAGCGATGAAGTTTTATGCAGTTGTGGTTTTTTTCTTTTAATTGGGCTTTAGATTTCAAGAAAAAAAAATTAGTGTTTAATCTAAAATCACTCATGGGTGTGCAATCCTTTGGTGCATTAGAAGGGAAAAGAGGGGAAAAAGAAAGAGGAGGGAAATCTAATAGATCAAGCAGGTAAAGAAGATCAAGGCAGCTCTTGTTAAATGGAGGAAACACCTAGTCGTGTGTCTTTTCTGAAGAATAGGCCACCCCACTGTCTCTCTTAGATGCTGTGACCATGTCTAATGGACAGGCAAGCAGAGGTAACGGTCCCTTGGCTTAGCAAATGGATGGCCAATGGAAGGAACAGATTCTGCTGTCTGATGTCTGTGAAATTGAGCCCCAGCCCTACAACAGATTCATACATGACCTTAGTCAAGTTACTTAATTTAAATGAGTTTCAGTCTCCTCTCCTGTAAAATAGGGATAATAAGAGTATCAATTCATAGATGTGACAGGGCACTTGGTTGCAAGCAAAAAGAATTTATTAGAATACACAGAAGCATGGATGTGCGCACATGGAAGATCTGCAGGAGCCGAGTGCCCTGAAGACTGGGCAGTAAGTCTGTCTAGAATGCTGCTGCCAGCAGCACAAACATTCTGCCACCCCCGTCTCTGCCCTTTTGTCACTTGGCTCATGCTTGCATTCAAAGAATCCAACGGGAGTGTCCAATTGGCTGACCTGCCTGCTGGAGGCGGGAGAGGGAGGCTGCAGCACCCCTGGAGGCAGGGCACTGTCTGGATTCCCCCACACAAGGGAGCGTCACAGCAAGATACGCACAAGGGCCACTCTCCCCAAATGAAGAATGTCTACGACAATTGGATGGTTGTGAAGAATAAACAAGACAACGCACAGAAAGCCCTTAGCAACCCACTAGAATGTAGCAGATGGCCAATAAATGGCAGCTATTATTATTGCTATAATTGTCATTATTTTTAGCAACTACCATTCTGGCCACCAGGAGAGATACAGGCAGATGATGAAAATAGACTCATTTTAGATGAATTCATGGTGAGGGATCATGGGGAGAGGGAGGAGCTATAGACCTTCAACATATAGGCTAATGCCTCCGAGGAACGATACCTGAGAATATTAAGACGACTCGTGAATTACCCTTGATTTCACTATCAGCCTGGACACTGGGGGACTGCTGCCTGCTCTGCAGCAAAGCAGGTACTCTTATGCCAGGGCCTCCCTTCCGTTTTCCTGATTCCACCACACCATGAGCAGGCTCCGCAGCTCTGCACATGAGGGTTCTTCCCTTTCAATGACTTGCCTCAAGTCTCATGTGTAGAAAAGATAGATCTGAGGTCCCCTGAGGTTAACGTGCAGGCTCAAACCTTGTAATTTAAAAAGGACACGGGCGGGCCGGCCCCATGCCTTAGCGGTTAAGTGCGCGCGCTCCGCTACTGGTGGCCTGGGTTCAGATCCCGGGCGCGCACCGACGCACCGCTTCTCCGGCCATGCTGAGGCCGCATCCCACATACAGCAACTAGAAGGATGTGCAGCTATGACATACAACTATCTACTGGGGCTTTGGGGAAAAAAAAATAAAACGAGGAGGATTGGCAATAGATGTTAGCTCAGAGCCGGTGTTCCTCAGCAAAAAAAGAGGAGGATTAGCATGGATGTCAGCTCAGGGCTGATCTTCCTCACAAAAGAAAAAAAAAAAGGACACGGGCATGCCTGCCTATTGTTTGTATCAAAAATACGGCTGAAGTCTAAATATTAGCCCAGTGTAACTGTGGAGAAAATGAAGCCTGACATGCAATTAATTCTTTGCATCTCTCTGCTGTGTGCAATGGAGATTTTTTTTTTTTTTTAAGGGCAGAATTCTCACCATAGGTTCAAGTCATGTTAGTCAGTGGCTTGGAGCTAAAATTAAAAGTGAAATAGTATTTTGGAAACCATGGTCCTGAAGTCATTCTGATACTGCAGAGGAAGAGAACTGTTCTCTTAAAAATGTGTGGTTTGAGGGCCCAGCCCCGTGGCAGAGTGGTTAAAGTTCTGCACGTACCGCTTTTGCTCGCAGGCCTGGACCCTGGGCGCGGACCTACTCCACTCACCAGCCATGCTGTGGTGGTGTCCCACATACAAAAAAATGGAGGAGGATTGCCACAGATGTTAGCTCAGGGCTAATCTTCCTCAGCAAAAAGAAAAAAAAAAATGTATGGTTTGAGTTGTCTCTGGCAGTCCTAAGCTGACCTTGTATCACTTGGTCCTTCCTCATAGCCAAGTGTATGATATGATGCAAATGATGAACCTGAGGCCTTGGAAGGGTCAGAAGGGCATCGCAAACAAAAAAAATGAATAAATAAAATAAAACCATATTCAGTATTAGGTAAAATTTAGTGAAATTAATAGAAAATTTAGTATTGGATTTAAGGTTACTGTAATCTAGAATATATAATTATTTACAGATACCCTACTCCACCTCCCCATCATGCCAAATCTTTCACCCATCCTAATACATTCAACTTGTAATCTAAGTTGTGATAGTGATAATGCTAAATGATGGGAATTAATGAATCAAAATTTAGTTAAAAGCTAATGTACCGGGTAGTCATTCCTTCATCCAAACAACATCTATTCAATGGCTGCTCTATGCCAGAAACTGTACTGAGTTCTGGGGATGCAAGGCAGAACAAAGGCAGGCAGGGACCTCATGGAGTTTCCTGGCTACTGGGAGAAGATAATGATTGTATAAAGAAATGCAAAGTAGTAGAAGTTATCAGTGCTGTCAGAAGGGTAACCTACCCAGGTAAGACAGAGGAGGCTTCTCTGAGGAAGTGTGGCCAACAAGCTGAGACTCAAAGAATGTGAGTTGGTGCCTCAGTGAAGAGTGCACGGGGTGGGTGGAGAGGAAGAGATCTTGTCAGGCAGTCATCCCCCTTCCTTATCCTCACTCCTTCCTAGGAAATTCAGAGGTCTCTGAACATCCTCGTTAACAACAGCCTGGGAAGCATATATGTCCCTAGACCCACCCCTGGCATGCCAACGACCTGAAGGACAAAAATTCTCAAACGCTATTGTTTAAGCCTCTATGAACAGACAATGAAGATTATACAAATGAGGATAAAGTCCGTTCATTCCTGCCCTCCACAATACCCAATGTAGTTTTGAAGACAAAATGAATTTATAAATAAGAAAAAAATATCTACGCTGTTTAACGCAACGATAGAAGGCATATTCTTTTGTCCATTCAGCAAATATTTATTTGGCAGTTATTATGGACTCAATATTGTGTGGGAAACAAAAATGAGTATGACTCATTATCTGGGTCAAGAAAGATAGGGTTCACTACACACCTAATAGAATGACCAAAATCCAGAACACTGACAGCACCAACTGCTGAGGAGGATGTGGAGCAACAAGAACTCTCAGAGGATGCAAAATGGTACAGCCACTTTGGAAGACAGTTTCCAACGTTTCAAAGAAGACGATTTCTTACAAAACTAAACACATTTTTACCACATGACCCAGCAATCACACACCTTGGTATTTACCCAAAGGAGTTGAAAACTTATATCTACACAAAATCTGCACATGGGTGTTTATAGCAGCTTTATTCATATTGCCAACACTTGGAAGTAATCAAGATATCCTTCAGTAGGAGAATGGATAAATAAACTGTGGTACCTCCAGACAATGGAATATTACTCGGCGCTAAAAAGAAATGAGTCATCAAGCCATGAAAAGACATGGAGGAAGCTCAAAATGCATAGTACTAAGTAAAATAAACCAATCTGAAAAGGCTACTTTTTTGAAAATCATACTATATAATTCCAACTATATAACATTCTGGGAAAAGGCAAAACAATGGAGACAATAAAAAGATCAGTGGTTGTGGGGAGGCGGGGTGTGTGAATAGGCAGAGCACAGAGGATTTTTAGGGCAGTGAAAATATTCTGTATGATGTAATGATGGATCCATGGCATTAGACATTTGTCCAAACCCATGGAATGTACAACATCAAGAGTGAACCCTAAGGTCAACTATGGATTTCGAGTGATTATGATGAGTCGATATAGGTTCATCCTTGGTGAAAAATGCACCATTCTGGTAAGTAGTGTTGATAATGGAGGAGGCTGTGTATGTGTGGGGGCAGAGGGTATATGGGAAATCTCTGTACCTTCCTCTCAATGTTGTTGTAAACCTAAGACTGCTCTAAAAAAATAAAGTCTTTTTAAAAAAAAAAAAAAGAAAGATAGCATTTTCATTGGGTCTTCAAGGGGTGTAGAAATTGGATTCATGCGAAAGTGAAGAAATACAGCCCAGAGAGATGTAATGGAGGAAATAAAATCAGAGAAAAGGGACAGAATGTCCAGTTTGGGTGTAGCTGAGGAATTGATCAAGTTGGCCAACTCGCACTCACTCTGTACCCAAGGCAGACAATAATGACTGATCTCCATTCTACTCTTCTCAGATTTCAAGAATCTTTCTTTCTAGTCAACCACTCCCAATAAGTTTTGATGTGAAACCTATCCAGCAAAATGGTGGCACCATTAACAAAAACAGGGGTCAGAGGAAAGAGAGCTGAGCTTTGAGGTTAATTTAATTTGTTGGTAAGGGTGTGTGTAGGAGCAAACTAGTAAAATTCAGCAAGACCTATTAACCTGGGAATCAGGCTCAGAAAGGTGCTTCTAGGGCCGGCCCCTGGCTTAGTGGTTAAGTGCGCGTGCTCGGCTACTGGTGGCCTGGGTTCGGATCCCGGGCGCGCACCGATGCACTGCTTCTCCAGCCATGCTGAGGCCGCATCCCACATACAGCAACTAGAAGGACATGCAGCTATAACACACAACTATCTACGGGGGCTTTGGGGGAAAAATAAATTAAAAAAAAAAAAATGAAAGGTGCTTCTAGATCAACATTGACTCTCTTGAGCCCTCTTTGCTAGAAAGAACCACAAACCCAGGCTACTTTGGAAGAGTATGAATAAGCTCTTCATTGAAGAGGCTACATAATCGTGGAGAACAGGTTGCAAATTGAGTGATTGCACAAGTCTGCTAATTGACTAGATCAGGGTTTTTCAAACTTCGGTCATTCATGTAACTCCTATTAGTGAGTGTTAAAAACGTGGTAATAGACATAGTAGCAACTAAGCAAGACTTTGTCCTTTGAATGATGAAAAGAGAATTGAAAGAGGGTATACCTGTGTGAGTTAAAAGCTATCTGTGGTAGGTCTCTGTGCCACAAAAAAAACCCATCTATTGGATCCTGTATGTCTCACATTTTTAAAACATTGGACAATGTGTAATTAGATAAAGTGTATTGAGGACCTACGAGTCACCATTCTAAAAGTTTTATGCTCAAAACAACTCTACTAGATAGAAATTATCCTCTCAAGTTTATATATGAGAAAAAAATGAGACATGGAAATTTCCCTGGGTCATACTACCAGGAAAGGATAGAGCTGGGATTTCAAACAAAGTCAACTAGCTATAGAGACAATCTTCTAACTATAATACTACACTGGCTGGCCAGAGAGAGTGGAGCATCTCTATAGAGTGATGTCATGGGAAGGCTGACCTGATGGGTTGCTGAAAGTGTCATGGACAGTTTTGAAGGATGTAGTTTTGATATGATGACAGTTTTGATACTCTGTAGTTACATGAACATAGAGAATAGCACGTAACTGATGGAGAAGGTTAAGGCGGGCCCTCCATAGGTGAGAACACCATGGGATTAAGCATTTTCAAAAAACATAATTTAATATAGTGTATTTTTTCCCCCAAAGCCCCAGTAGATAGTTGTACATCATAGTTGCATATCCTTCTAGTTGCTGTATGTGGGACGTGGCCTCAGCATGGCCGGAGAAGCAGTGCCTGGGTGCGCACTCGGGATCCAAACCCGGACCGCCAGTAGCAGAGCACATGCACTTAACCGCTAAGCCACGAGGCTGGCCCTAATATAGTGTATTAACTAATACAAATTCAAGATGGGGCGGCAGGGGAAGAGAAAGAGAGAATAGGCGTAAGGTAATGTTTATTTACTGGTCGGAGTTTAGTGCAGGAAACAAACCACTCTAGAAATCTTAAGAACAGGATTTATTTCAGGGATTAGATGCTTGCAAAAATCACTGGAGGAGTTAGCTGAATGGAATTTAAAAGCTGCCTCTAGGCTTCTGTGGGAGTCATAAGTACTGTTCACCAAGTATTTCCAGCTCCCCACCTTCTGGGAACACTTCGTAACCCCTTTGTGGTTAGGTGGGATTTGTGACTAGCTCTGATCATTGATTTTTGAGAGTGACATATATTGCTTCCAGATTAGAGCATTTAGTTGGCAGCACAATATCCCTACACCTCTCCACCCCTCTGACATGGTACCCAGCAAAGATTGAGTTGATGCCTGCTCCATCAACTAGATCCTAGAATCTAGATCCCAGAGCGAGGAGACACAAAGCACAGCCCCTCAGCAACCCACAGCGGGCACATGGCATAAACAAGAAATAAACGTTTGTTGTTATAAACCACTTAAGATTTTGAAGTTGTTTGTTACCCCAGCAGAACCTTGACTATACTGACTAAAACAGATTCTAACTTCAAGATTATAAACTCCCACAGCCATAATCCAGAAGGCAGGAACTGTTGCTGCCAGGGAGATGTCAGGCTATTGCTGTTTCCATGGCTATTACCACTGCTGAAGCCACAGCCTCCCCAGACCAAGAAGCTAAAGAATAAACAGTGAACATGGAGTCCAGCTGCTGCCAACATTCACATATATTGGCTGCACAAAGTCTCAGGGGAAAAAAAGAATGTTTTCTGCCTTATTTCTACCTTCAAAATCTCAAGGGCATCTCCTTTCCAGCACCTAAACCACATCCAGAATCCTAGTGGCCAAAGAATCAGGAGATTGTGGTTTTTAGCCTTCTAGTCCCTGTAATGGAGGAATATGGGGACATAGAAGGTGATAGAAACAGATGTTGAGTGCCAAAACATATGATATAGCACAAATTCTCAAAGTGTGCTCCAGGGACCTTCTGCATTAGAACCACTAGATGCCTACCCCTAGGTGCCAAATATACACGGTCAGAATCTCAGGGTCCCGGGCATTTGCATTTTGACAAGGACCCCAGGTAATCTTTATACACACTGAAGCTTGAGATCCTCTGAAATATGGTAAAGGCAATTTGCCTATAAAAGAGAGAAAAAAAAAGATCAAAAGAAAAATGGCTCCTACATGAAAATTGTTTTAATATTTTAGCGCCCTCTATAAGTTTTGTGTTTCTTGCATAGTTTTAAGTCATGTTAAAGTTGCAGATCATACAAGTTAGGTTTAGACCTCACAGAAAATAAAACCCAATTCTTTCATTTTAAAAACAAAGGAAATGAAGTACCAACAAGAATTTTGCTTAAGATGAAATATTCTTAGTGAGAAAGAATTTTTTTGTGGACCAAAGAAAGATTGAAAACCACATAAATTAGATTTAACCTCAGAAGACCAATCTATTCACCAGCCACCTGAGTATTGCCCACAGAGAAAACAGATCTTGGGAAACCTTTAATCCAGAAGCTACAAATGGGTAGCCCTCAAGCTACAGATGTATTCTTTTATTATTTACTATGTATTCTTTTAACATTTGAGCTAACATCTGAAGTTTTGTGAGATTTCATATAAAAATCCATATATCTGGTTTCTTTTGAAAACTTAGAAGAGCTAGCCATTTGCGGCCCACATTCCCAATTGACAATTGGCTCCCCTGGGAAGCAGCTGCCAACCCACTGCCCCAGCTCCAAAAGTATACTCTCCAGTTTGCTACAATCCCCACCACTCCTTACTGTCTCCTGCAATTTCAGGCTGAGGGTCAATGTCCATTTATCACCATGCTTGAAATAGTCTTTTTTACTGTACAGAAAAGATTTCTCATATACGTCCATCAAAAGTACCAAAACAAATATAGACCAATGAGGCTGAGTTCTTAGACCTTCCCATTTCATTCATTTTTATTGCCTGCTTGACCTCTGGGGATAATTTGTCACTCTGGCCTTTGAGTATTTGGTAGCATTTCGGTCCTGACGACAGGTTTGCAGCATACGGTCTGAACTCCAATTGAGGAGAGCCCCCACCTGGTCACCTGCAAAATAGCACCCTGGAGAGCTCCCTCTTTTTATATTCTGGCACAGAGGGCAGCCCGCATGCTTCTCTGTACAGGATACCACAGCGCTGCGTGTTTGAGTTAATTAGCTTGGCTCTAAAATTAGCAGTTAAATAAATGTTAATGAACAGCTGTTCCCAATAAACAGGATAAATTGAAATTAATAATTGCCATATTCATTTAACAAATGAATTACCCACTTTTTAAATACGCCGACATAACACATGTATGATTTCCTGCCAAGCCAGGCCAGCCTAAGAAAATTTATTTAGTGACAAACCAGGGCAACCTGGGAGCTGAGCAGGGCAGACTTGTGCCACTCACTCTGAAGATTCCGAGAAAACATGACTGCTTTGCTTGCTTTTGCTTTGAAAGGTAAAAATAGCTGATTGACTATGATCCAAACAGCAAGGAGACGGGAATAATGTCATTTTACCAAAAGTGGGATAAAGTTGTGCCAAGCGTTTCCCAAAGCGATTTGGCCTGATGACACCCTCGTCCTGCCTCATCCCCATATTTTTTTAGGGTACAATTTGCCCATGGATCTTTAAAGAAGCCAATTATGTAGGGTCCCAGGAGTACAAAACTGCTAGAAACGGGTTCTCAGGCAGTGGGAGGGGCATGAGCTTTGGAGAGACAGACCTAGGCTCAAGTCTAATTACTTCCATTTCCCCATCTGCACAATGGGAACAAGAGTCTCCTCATGGGATTGTGGTGAGCTTCCCATGAGATCACACAGGTCAAGTAGTTAGTGCAATGTTTGCCACATAACAGTTGTTTATTACATGTTCATTTCCCTCTACACCTGAAAGGAAAAAGTAGATGCCAAGGAATCAACTTACAAGTAAACTAAACCTTCACCTGCCAGAGCCCACGTATTCATCATTCACCCAACAATCATTCACTGTGCCAGACTCTGTCCAGGCAGGGATGCCAGTGTGAACAAGGGCTCTGCTTGGTGGAGTTCACTCTGGTGTCCTCATGGGGCAAACATGGTTCGTGATGCACAAGAACTTCCAAGTGAGCACCCTGAAGGGACTAGAGGAGGTCAGTGGGAGAGTGGCTCATTGACTTGAACTGAGATAAGAGGAGCCTGTGAGGGAATGCCTCCCTCAGAGAACATTTAAGCCAACACCTGAGTGTGAACCGAAGCCTGCCATCAGAAGTTCTCTGGGAAGAGCAGTCTAGAAAAAGAGCCAATGTAAAGATCTTAAAGTAGGAATGTGTTTTGGCATACCCCAGCAAGATCAGTGTAGTTAGAGCATAGTGACATTTTCTTTCATTTTTAAAAGATTACCCTGGGTGCCAAGTGTGACAGAGGCAGAAGGAGGGGGATAAGTTAGGAGGCTCTTGCTGACAGTGGCTTCAACTAGGGTTCCCCATAAATTTCCCCAACCTACCTCTTCCCGTGCAAAGGGATCCTTCCCACCCCAGGAATTCCCATAGCACATTGTGTTCATTACAAAATACAAGATCCCTATTGACAGAAGGTGTTACAGTGAGTGCTAAGTGAGTCCTACACACTATCTCCAGCTCACAGTGGGGTCTTGAAGGCAATGACTGGGCTGAACATAAGATCTTTTTAACCTGTTTCCATTCACTCTTTTGTCCTTCTCCCTACTCCCAACATCCACACCACTCCTCATCAGAGTGCTTTGCACATGTAGGGACTCGATAATGGATTGTGTTTATAACATTAAACAACCTAGCCATATGCAATATTTCAGGGTGGGTAGGAGACCTTAGTCAGCCTGGTCTGAATCCCAGCTCTACCATTTTTTATCTGCGCAACCCTGGCCAATTTACTTAACCTCCTTCATATATCAGTTTCCCCACCTATAGAAGTGGACAGGATAGTAACTATTCAGAAGGTCAATGATAACACATGGGAAGATCTTCAGACGTGAGCATGTGAAGCATATAAGTGCTCAGTGAATGTCAGCTCTTAGTAACAGGCCCTCAGTACACAAATGTCTCTCTGATTGACTCAAATCCTGCTCCACTGATGACCAAGATGTGCCTGTAAAATAGACAGTTACGTTCAAAACTAGAAGAAAACTTAGTGGTAAAATTACTTAATAGGCAGGAAGTTTAAAGTTTTAGATAAAAACTAATTTATGGATCCAGTGGCAAACTCTAGTCTCAGCAGGTATTTCTTTGGAGTCACTAGAAGGTGCTCTAGAGTTTACCGTAATATAACATCAAGTACAGGCAAAGTTAGGTGAGACAGAACTCTCACACATAGACGGAGGGGGTATAAAATAGCAAAGCCAGTTTACAGGCAAGTTTGGCCATATCTGAAACATTTCAAATGTGCATAAACTTCAACCCACCAATTTCACTTCTCAATCTCCTCTGGAATGTGACACCTGCTATGGTCAGATTCTTTAAGTCCCCCCAAAATTCACATGTTGGAATCCTAAGGCTCAAGGTGATGATATTAGGTGGTGGGGCCTTTGGGAGGTAATTAGGTCATGAAGGTAGATCCCTCATGAATGGGATAGTGCTCTTATGAAAGAGATCTCACAGGGCTCCCTAGCCCCTTCCAGCATGTGAGGACACAGCAAGAAGTCATGTCTGCAACATGGAAGAGGGTCGTCACCAGACCCCAACCGTGCTGGCGCCCTCACCTTAGACTTACAGCCTCCAGAACTGTGAGAAATAAATTTCTGTGGTTTATAAGCCACCCAATCTGTGGCATTTTGTTATAGCAGCTTGAACAGACTGAGATAACACTCAAGTGTGCACAAGAAACATCATCCAAGGGTGTTCATCATAGCACTGTAATAGCGAAAAGCTGGAAAGAACCTAAATGATTGCCCATGGAGAAGGGCTAAACAAATTACAATATTTTCACAATATGGAATACTGTGCAACAGTGAATGAAATGCAGAATTATATGTACTAACATGTTGATTTCTAAAACATATTGTACTAGAAAAAAAGTTGCAAAATGATGTGTGTGGTATAATATATAAAAATAATGCTATGTACGTGTTTGCATGGCAGACTGCTAGTTGCCTTCTCCTCTTGCTATTTAATAATAGAACCATGATTTTAGTTGTAGTGACGAATTCAGCTGAAAGACTACAGTTCCCAGCATCTCTTGCAGGTAAGTATAGCCTTACGACTAAATTCTGGTCAGGGAGATGTAATCAGAAGTGAATGCAAATAAGACCTCCTTCCTTCCTTCCATGTCTGGCCTGGGATGTGGATAGAATGGCTAGCACATTCATCACCATGTTGGACCAGGAGGTGACCTTGAGGATGGAGACAATGGACAGGGGATGGCAGACTGGTGCCTGGATCCCTGATGACCTCTTGGAGCCACTATGCCAGCCCTGGACTGTCTACATCCAGAATTTCCTTATGTGAGAAAGAAACTTCTAACTTACTTAAGCTATTTTTATTTGAGGTTTCCCTATCATATGCAGCCAAATCTAATCCTAAGTAATACAGTAGGCAAATCCAACAGTCTGCAAGGATACTAAACTCATTTCAGTTATCATCTCTGGGGACAGGAAGGGAAGATGGCAATTACAGAGAGAAGTCCAAGGAAAATACGGCTCTTTCATATTTCATTTTTTAGAATTCATTCATGTATTTGTACATCTAAAAGTTTATTTTAAAATAAAAGGGTAACATCCATGTTAAATTAAAAAGAGAGAGTCTGATGACGCAGCAGCTGGCAAGGCTCAGGGCCTCAGGTGCTCCCCTGCTGCACCCACATCAGAGCTGGGCCATTTTAGCCACCTCCTCCCCAGAGGACTCTTACCCAGACTGTCAGCTGGACTCCCCATCAGAGACACTTCACCTGCGGACTGACTGCCAGAAACCATCCAGCAGGCAATAAGCCTAGTTCCTTCCTGATCAAAATGAATCCCAGCTGAAATGTTTTCAGGGCTTTGTAGCCATTGAATCATCAGGCCCTAGAAGGCAAGAGTTAGGTTCAATTACTTTCCCTGTCACAGAATTGTTTTCTCTTTCAAGATCACTGTTTCTAAGTCTGGAGGTTGTATGGATGTGACAGAGATGATGCCATGTCGGCATCCTCCTATGTGCTAAGAGTGACGCCAGACAATTCCATCCTGCAGCAGCGAAGGACCCAGGAGGAAAGCTTGACTTAAACGCTCTGCTGGTCTTATGATCTCTCCCCAAATAACAGAGATACAAGAAGCTAATTAACCAGGTATAGGAGGATATGGGGTATGTACTAAGATGTTTAAGTCCATACTCAACTCATATTTACCAAATTCAGATTATTTCCAAGATTAGCAAGAAACCCCAGATGTATAAAGGATAGGGCAAAAATGGAGAGTGACTTTTCTTGATTTCAACATCTGTCCTCATTTGTTCCCGAATTTGACAAAACCCCAACCCTGAATAGCCCAACCATCAACTTCCTCTATGCCCACACCTGTAGAGCCTGGCCTGGGAAGGCAGGTATCATTGTAAATCAGCATCTCTAATTTCAAATAAGCATTCGACCAGACCCAGCTGTTTCAGAGAAACAGGTCTAAATTTGTCCTAATTCTCAAACCTTCCACCCTCTGTCCCCTGCTACTTACAGCCCTGATCAAGAACACAGGACCTGCCACCTCCAAATGGAAAACCCTCCCTGTGTCTGCACCCCTCTGCCGCTTCTCTCCTCTTACCCAGCAGAGAACTGCCCGCCTCCTATTCAAGGCCAATCCCCCACACAGGATCTGATCCCCTGCCCTCCTCACTTCCCAAAGCAATTGCCACTCCTTGGGCTATTGCCACGTCTCTGGCGTGGTCAATCTTTCCTTTGCCTCTTCATCATTCCTTCCAACACTCACGTTTGCTCTAGTGAAGGAGAGGGACCGGGGCTGTTAATAGGAGACTCAATCTCGTAAGAAATATCAGGGAAGGTTTCCCAGAGGAAGCAATGCTTGAACAAAGATCTGAAGGATGACGAGGAGTTAGCTTGGGAAAGAATATTCCAGGCAGTAGGACCTCACATATTCAGAGACCCTATGAAAAAATAAAGAGATCACATGGTTCTTTGAAATTAATCTGTTAGAATCACCCATGTATTTTTACTTGCAAAAATAAATTCCGAAGAAGGATAGTCTTTTAGATATTTTCTTAACCACCAAGTAATCTATCTCTGTTAGCTGTCCTAGTCCACTTGGGCTGCTATAACAAAATACCACAGACTGGGTGGCTTATAAACAACAGAAATTTATTTCTCACAGTTCTGGAGGCTGGAAGTCCAAGATCAGGGTGCCAGTCCGGTCAGGTGAGGGTCCTCTACTTGGTCACAGACTTCTCATTCTATCTTCACTTGGCAGAAGGAGCTGGGGAGTTCTGTAGGGTCTCCTTTATAAAAGCACTAATTCCATTCATGAGGGCTCCACCCTCATGACCTAATCACCTCCCAAAGGCCCCACCACTTAATACCATCACCCTGGAGGTTAGGATTTCAACATATGAGTTTGGGGGGGACACAAACATGCAGACTATAGCAGTAACCAACAGCCACATGTAGCTATTTTAATTAAAATTAGATGAAATTAACTATTCAGTTCCTCAGTTGCACTAGCCATATTTCATATTGGACAGTACAAATACAGAACATTTCCATCATCATAGAAAGAGCTATTATTGGACATTGCTGATCTAAACCACTGGAAGCAGGAGGGTGGATATGAGATTCACTATAAGTTGGAGTTTTGTTTGATTTTGTTTTTAAATATATGGTTTGGGTTAAGTATAGGCAGACCAGTGAGCTAATAGTCTGTGGTTAATATCACAAATTTGGTGATCAATATTCTTCAAAAAAACGTGTTAACAAACGCCGTTTTCCTTACAAGTATCTTCGAAGTTACAGGTCCGCAACTCTTGGAAGATAACTATTAAAGCCAACCACTGAATATTACCAGAAAGTTCTTTGCCATTTTTAAGTGAACATTTAGAAATTCAACTTTATGTTGATAAGATAATCAGTACAGATTTAACTCAAATTTTGTGGTTCCCAGTTTGTCAATATTCTCTATCCGTTCCCTGATGTCTCTAAATAAAGGATAAAGAATAACTCAAAAGCAGAGTCAACATCACCTTTACTCACTTCTCATCAGGCACCAGAGAACGTGTTGCCTGTGGTTTCAACCATAACTTTAACCAAAGCGTTATTGGGGGGTTTAAAATAGTTTTGTTCCAGAGCTCTGAGGTGAAGACAACACGGTAAACACAAGGCCAGGATGGCTGGACTGAAAAGAGGAGAAAGAAACGGTTAAGAAGTCAGGAGAAACAGGCATGAAAAGTTCTATCTTTAAGCTAACAAGTAATAAAAAGCCACTGAAAGATTTTAAGAGTAAAAGGGAAGAAAAACGAAAGCAGGAAAAACTTGGTCAAATTTGAGTTTTCAAAATATGACTCTGGTTGCTATGCAGAGAAAAAGAACAAAGAACAGACCAGAGGGGGGCCAGAGCAAATGGAGGCTGACCTATCAGGGGGCGATTAAAGGAGTCCCTGAGGGCGGCTCTGGCTCACCAGCCAGAGGGTCACTACATTTCCCAAATCAAAAGTCAAGACACGGTACTGACAAGTGTGGAAGTAGTTACAGGGAAACGAGGCAGAATATTTAAAAGTCAAACGATCCCACAAAACCTGGAGAGTGGGGTCATTCCCACAGCAGTAGGCTTATTATAAACACTTACTATAAATACTCAAAATGTAATTTGCGACTTGAAAGAGAATTCTTGTCTAACAGGCAGGTCAACTCCTACCTCAGGATTCCAAAATAAAAATGTATTATCACCTTGAAATTTTAATTGGAACAGAGACTGCATGACTTTCCCCTGAAATTTTAAAGCAACTCTACCTTTGTTTTCTATAATCCACTTTCCTCTCTTTTAAAGAAATACTATGGAAATTTCCTTTTATAAAAAGAGACAAATATGTCTGGGCCATTTATAATTCTGGGATTCTGTAGGTCTTGGCAGACCACAGGCCAAATTCAGCCCACTAATGTGGTTTTGTTTTGATTTTTTTGCCTGAATGATGTTATACAAGAAAGTAAGCAATATTTTTAAATCAGAAAATTTCACAGAGAAATCTGGAATGTTTTCTTTTCCTGAAAAATCAGAAAACCTGGTAACACTGGGCAACCACCAGCTAGAACCGAGGGCAAGCTGGGCCTTTCAGACCTGGAACTCTTCCCCAGTTCACGAAGGTCTCCACTCTCCACTACCCACACAATCGAGGTATTTGAATTCCCACAGGTTACGCTGCATTTGTACTATCATCAGCGAGGTACTACTTTAGTCCCTTGCCCTCTGCTGGCAAGTCCCTGCAACTGCACAAAACTACCAAATTCTTCCAGCCTGTTGATTACTGTCTGCCACTCAGCAACAAAATTCTCTTTACCCACATGCCTGACCTTCTCCCAGCATCAGATGATACGTTTTCAAGGAATGCAAACTGAATTTGTCTGTAACAGACAACCATTTAAAAAGCGAACAGGACCCTGGGCTAGCAGGCCCCAGGGAGAGCTCCAATGGCGTCTGTGTCAGCACGCCCACACCAGGCCACAGCAGTGGCAGCCGCCAATGTCCCAGTCCCTGGGGAGGTCTCACCTCTCACCGAGATGCACTCAGAGCCTATTAGCAGGTTCCTGTTCTGAGAAGAGAATTCTCTGAAAGGGGCACAGAAAATCCACTTGATCCTTGTCATTGACAACTGCTTAAGACAGTCCACACCAGAAGGTATGTTTTGTACAATAACTTGAAGTGTACGTTTGAACGCGAGACAACCATAAGCCTCAAAATGGTTGGAAGATGGGGGAAGAGAATGATGCAGAAAGAGTACACCTTCCAAAGAACATCTTCCTCACACCCCTCCTCTACCACCCCCCATCCATTTTAAGTCTTTTATTACACTATATTTTAAGTATAAACTGTATTTACTTTAAACTCTTTATCAATTATAAGTTGTTTTTATTGTTCAATTTATATATTTTTTTAAGAATATTGTTTCGGTATCTTGGTATTTGGTTTCTATAAAAGCATCATAATTTTTCCCATTAAATTTAATGGATTTTTTTCCTCCTTTAATAGCTCTTCTCTTGGTGGCAGCATTTTACAAATGAATTAAAGTCATTAAGCAAAGGAATACATTGATGGAATAAAAGAGATGAGTAAATTAATAGCCTTGAAGGACTTTGCAATCTTTTAGAGAAGATGAATAGATTTGTACATGAGTATGCATCATGTAAAATTCATGTGAACTATAAAGAAATAAGACTCATTTTTTTAAATAAATAAGCACGTCTGAGATTATACACCACAACTAGTATTGTCTCTTTTAAAAAAGTCCCCTGGAAAGTAAATATTGTCATTTCTCAAAAAAAAAATAAAAATAAATAAATAAAAAGCGAACAGGAATGCCAAACAGCAAATACAAATTTCTATTACAGTTTAAATTTATTAGTGAAGAGAATTCAGAATTGCTTCATTCACATAACAAAGCTTTAATTTTTTCCAAAAATAGTGTAAGAAATAATTTCCCACCATATTCCTGCATATGATGAAAACGTATTAATTTGGTCCTGAAGTTTCCATGAGCTTCACTGCACTTGGCCATCCCAAAGATTGTGATGCTAAACTTCTTGTCACAACTTGGTGCTGGCCACAACAGTGGCCATCACAGGGGCCAAAACAAAAGGCTCTTTGTCACTGAGCTCCTGCAAAGTGCAACCCTCCCAGCAGGGGGAAATCACCACCTCACACAGCCTTCCCGATCTGCATGCAAAGATTTTTTAGCCCACTCCAACTCAATACACTTTGACAGCTCTAGTTTGAAAGACATATATTCAATGAGAGAGACTACTGGTCTGTTTTGTTTTTGTTTTTTTTACCACCATTCTCTTCTCTCTAGAAGATAAAATAGGACAGGAAAGCCAAGTCATGCTTTGATCACACCCTGCAAGTTAACCACCACATTCCCAATGAGCAGCAGGAACAGCCAAAACACACAAAATGCCAATCAAGTTTTTTGCCGCTGAACTGGAAATCTAAAGGTAATTGCCAAGTGCACCTAATCCAAGTCTCTCGTGGAAGTATGATAAGACCCACAGGTGTGTAAGACCAATCCAAATTAGCAAAAATGGAGAATTCTTATAGAAATTCTGCTTCATTCATTCCAAGTACATCCCAGCAGACTTCTGCCCCATTACACAATTAATTAATGTAGAAGAATAAATAGTTTGTCTTCAACTATATATATTTGCTTACAGTGAATGTACTTTAATCTTTCAAACCACCAGTTTTCTGGGAGTCCCTGAGACCCTTTCAGGGGCCCACAAGAACAAAACTATTTTCTAATAAAACCAAAATGTTATTTGCCTTTTTACCTTCATTCTCTTGCGAGTGTACAGTGGAGTTTTCTAGAGGCTACATGAAAAGTGATACTTCAACAAATTGAATGCAGAAGCAGACAGGATAATCCAGCTCTATTCTATTGAGCCAGGTTTTAAAGAGATTTGCAAAAACGTAAAATAATACCACTCTTCTCATGAAATTTTTTTGTTTTAGAAAGCATAGTATTTCTTATAAAAATATTACTTATGTTAACATGTAATGGCTTGATTATTGCTATCTTAAAATGAATTAATATTTTAAATTTCCTAGCTTTACTTTCTAATAAAGTAAATATTGATAGATATAACCCACATAAACAAAAGCTCTGTGGGGTCCTCAATACTTTTTGAGAGTGTCAAAGGGTCCTCAGACCAAAAAGTTTGAGAACCACTGTTTCAAACAATTTTCCTGTTGATTACTAGATTAAGCAAGCTCTTTGAAAACTGGTTTATCTTAAATAATCCTTTTTGCCTCACTAATGAAAAGAGTGGGTCAAGGTCTAGAATTCAGCCCTCAAAGCTCCCAGCAGCCTCAACATCCCGCCTCCTCCTGCCAAACCTAGTCTTCACTTCTTCAGCTGAGGTATTCCATTCCATCCCACTCGCTCAAAGACCACGCTTTATAGTGATTATAATAATCACAACCCATCACTTTTTTTTAATTTGATGAGCATTTACCATTTGCCAAGCATGTAGCCTTCATTCTCTCATTTTATGAGGTAATAAAAAGTGCTTAGAACAGAGCATGGTATGTGGCAGGCCCTCATTAAATGTTAGTGATGATGGTGGTGACAGCTGTCTTACAGTAACCCTGTGAGGGATGTACTGATATTATTCCTCATTTACAGATGAGGAAACCAAGACACAGATGTTACTTGCTCAAGTTCACACAGCTAGTAAGTGGCAGAGCCAGGATTCCAACCCAATCCTCTCAAGTCCATGAGCCAAACACTTCCGCTATATACTGTACACCAGCATTTCTCACACTTCACCGTGTAGAGGAATCATCTGAGGATCTTGTTAAGGGCAGATTCTGACTCAGGAGGTCTGGGATGGGATCTGAGATTCTGCATTTCTAACAAGCTCCAAAGCAGCACTGATGCTCCTAGTTCTCAATCCACAGTTTAGAAGACTGTACACCTCCACTCACAGGCGTCTTGAGCCTTTTTTTATCTCGGTGATCATCTTCCTGTCTATACTCAAATATCCCTTTCCTAATTGAAAGTATTTTTCATCCTTGTCCCATTCAGCATTAGTCCCTAACCTTCATTCAACTTGTGTTTTTGTATGTTACTCACTGACACCCACAAGCTATCTTACAACACCACATTCACTCCCCTCTCCATCGGCTGAACAGTATTTTGAGCTGTCACAAGGGGGCGTTGCCTGCTAATCAGTAGTTCAGGCTCGGCAGCCGAGTCCTCTCCGCAGAGTTGTGGAATTGTGAGATTACGTGAACATTTTATTAAAAATGGATGGGAATTAGAAAAATAAAATTGTGGGTGGTGACCAGAAGTGGAGGTCTCAAAGATAACACAACTGAAATAGCCACAGGCATTCAAAATGAGATAAAAATGGAAACTATTTGGTCTTAGTGAGGCTTTTTTTTTTTTGTGAGGAAGATCAGCCCTGAGCTAACATCCATGCTAATCCTCCTCTTTTTTTGCTGAGGAAGACCGGCTCTGAGCTAACATCCACTGCCAATCCTCCTCCTTTTTTTCCCCAAAGCCCCAGTAGATAGTTGTATGTCATAGTTGCACATCCTTCTAGTTACTGTATGTGGGACGCTGCCTCAGCATGGCCGGAGAAGCGGTGCATCGGTGCGTGCCCGGGATCCAAACCCCAGGCTGCCAGTAGTGGAGCGTGCGCATTTAACCAATAAGCCACGAGGCCAGCCCCTTAGTAAGGCTTTTAGGGCAGTCAAGTGTGTTTGTTTATGAAAGACAAGAACAAAATTAAGAACTTGTCTGATTCTAGGAACTAGATCAAATATTCATTCTAAAGACAAGTTATTATGGGTATTCTATGATACTTATTAATTGCACTTTGAACAGATCTCTGCCTCATCTTCCCTCTGAGTCACCTCCACACACACCCTGGGCATAAAGGTCTCCTAGGCCACTGCTTTACACATATTACACAATAAGAAAGGGGATTCATGCACGATGGAATCTAGCAGGATCTCATTCAAAATTACACACATGTATATAATTTATTTGTACATATGCACAGAGATATATGGAAGGGTATTCACCAAACTATTATTTTCACAGTAAGTAGGGCTGCCATTGAGAGGAGACCCCAGTGAGGAGATGTCTAGGTTCTAGGCAAAATCACAGGAGAAATAACCACTCCATATCAGAAACACAGACAGTGTCTATTGCATCCATTTATACCACGCACCAGGGGCTGCTCCCATACCTGCCTTTGATGACTCATTACCTAGCATTCCAGCTGTTGGAAAGAAAGCCTATTTTGGAGACAGGCCAATGCTTTGGATCTCAAGTGCTAAAGCCAGAATTCGTGGATCTAAATTCCAGGCCTATCACTAACTAGCCAGGTGACCTTGAATCAGTTACTTCATACAGCAGAATGCTTATGATTGGGTGGGAAAAGACCTTGAAATAGATGATGTGAAGAACTCAAGGACTCAATAGGATTCAATTATCCATGTAATTCCTGTGTCCGCGTAACACAGAAATACAGAAGTCTGTAAGATTTAAAGCCGCTCGGGCGGCCCCATGACTTAGCGGTTAAGTGCGCGCGCTCCGCTGCTGGCGGCCCGGCCCGGGTTCGGATCCCGGGCGCGCACCAACGCACCGCTTGTCCGGCCATGCTGAGGCCGCGTCCCACATACAGCAACTAGAAGAATGTGCAGCTATGACATACAACTATTTACTGGGGCTTTGGGGGAAAAATATATAAATAAATAAAAATTGAAGCCATTCAATGATCTCCAGTGTCCTTTGGCATTTATGGGCAAGGATGGATCTTTCTGAAAATTAATTGCTAAGGCCGGTTCTGAGTCAAGAATATACCCAAGATTGACGGGAATGGCCTGGCTGATACCAGTGACATGAGATCCTAAGGACCCCTCCTCCCCAGACTATTCCCTGTCCGTACAAAAAAAGAGAACACTCAACAGCCATTTTAAAGACATAGATCTATTGATAACAGATTTACTTATGACATAATATAAAAATAAAAAGCAAATTTACAATGGCATCTAGTAGGATCCTTTCAAAATTATATACCTGTATAAAAGTATTTGAAAATACATATATAGAGCTATCTGGCAGGTATTACCTCTCACTTTTCCTTTGCAGCCTTCTCTGAGAAACCCAGGAACTCGCCTGCCTCTGAGCTTTTAAACCCTTTTCTAGATTCTATCAGTGATTTATACACCCTAGAGTTTCAGGGCGGTACCTCAAGGACTACAGCAGTAAGCAAGGGGGGCCTCAGAAAACAGGAGCATGTACCATTCTATCCTACACTTGCCTCCAATGGCACAGCTCCCCTTTGATCTCTTGCAGATATTGGGTTTCTGCCTAAGATTTCATCTGAAAAAAGGTTTTGCACATATAAAGTAAGCGGGAACACCATCAGCCCTAACATTAACTTGGTACCTGCTTTACATTTCCAATGGCATAGTCTCGTGTAACATTATGGATGATCTTTTCACCAAAACACACGCTGTCTCCCCAAACAGAGTGCCTTCAGAGACTTGACAGAACCTTAGCCCTACTTCTTTGATTTTCCCACAATTTCTAGAATGGCTTCATAGATTCTTATTGAACGCTTCGAGAGTTCTTCCACTAGGATATCCATCTTTACAAGAGATTGTCAGCTAACCAACACCCCAGATAGTTCCATCAAAGACTAGGACTCAGTGGTCTGCAAATTCCCATAGGATCCTCCCATGCACTGGAAGTTCTGTTTTACTATTATCTCCCACCACAAAGACACATCCTTTTCAGAAACCTTTTTTTTTTATATAATTTTATTTATTTATTTTTTCCCCCAAAGCCCCAGTAGATAGCTGTACATCATAGTTTCACATCCTTCTAGTTCCTGTACGTGGGACGCAGCCTCAGCATAGTTGGAGAAGCATGGCTGGAGAAGCGGTGTGTCAGTGTGCGCCCTGTCGGAACCCGGGCCGGGTTAACCACTTAACCACTTAGTGCACTTAACCACTAAGCCACGGGGCCAGCCCTAGAAACATTTTCTAAAGCTTTCAATAACCATTTCAAATGGTATTTGATACCAATTAATTATCAGATACAGTATTATGCTCAAAAGTAAATTAACTACATGGACCTGGCCTTAGGTGAGACTTAAACATTAGGCATGGAAGAATAAAGAGCTGTGCTGTCCGATGTGGGAGCCACTAGCCACATGTGACTATTTCTATCTAAATAACTAAAATTAAATAAAATTTAAAATTCAGTCCCTCAGTTGCTATAACCGCACTTCAAGTGCTCAGTAGCCACATGTAGCTAGTGGCTACTACACCAGACAGTGCAGATACAGAACATTTCCATCATCACAGAAAGTTCTATTGCACAGCATTAACATAGAGGCCACCAAGTTTATCATTTCATAAAGTGTTCTGAAGAACTCGACCCTGGTAAGATGTGATGATCCTGGTTAAATTAATCTGGAAAATTCTGCACCCTAACACTCTGCCTTACATATTAGAATATTAATACTATGAATCTCCAAGACTCCAGCTCTAGTATCAGATAGATCTGAGTTTGAATCCCAGCTCTGCCACTTATTAAAGCAGCGTGACCTTGAGCAAGTTACTTAACTTTGAACCTCAATTTCTTCAATTGAGCAATGGGAATAATAAAACTCCTTAGTATTGTCATGAGAATGAAATAATACACAAAAAATTTAGCAAAGTGCTTCACAAATACTAAAGTCTCAACAAACGTAAGCTACAGTAATTATTATTTTTTAAAGTACAGAAAAGTCCTATTTAACTTTGTTTAGTCCAGCATTTCCCAAACTTACTACCACCAAAATTTTTTAGAAGACATGGAAGACAGAATAATAGCCCCCAAAGGTGTCCATGCTCTAATCCCAGGAACTTGTGAACATTTCACCTTATATGACAAAAGAACATTGCAAACGTGATTAAGGTAAGGATTTTGAGATGGGGAGATTATCCTGGATTATCTGATGGCCCCAATATAATCACAAGAGTCCTTTACAAGAGAGAGGCAGTAGGGTCAGAGTCAGAGAAAGATATGTGATGATGGGAGCAGAAGTCTCAGAGAGAGAGAGAAACAGAGAGAAGAAGATGCTGCGCTGCTGGCTTTGAAGATGGAGGAAGGGGCCACAAGCCAAGAAAGGCAGGTGGCCTCTAGAAGCTGGAAAAGGCAAGGAAATGGATTCTCCCCTAGAGCCTCCGGAAGGAACGCAGCCCGGCTGACACCTTGATTTTAGGACTTTTTGATCTCCAGGACTGTAAGATGATCTATGTTGTTTTAAGCTGCTAAATTTGTGGTAATTTATTACAGCAGCAATAGGAAACTAATACTGAAAACATCTCTCAAGATACTGATGTCCCACTGGGAAGCTGGGCAGGTGGGAAGAGCTGGAACCAGAATCAGGAATCCAAGGTCTAACTCAGTTCAGCAACTAACCAGTTTTGTAACTACCAGCAAGATAAAACCTCTGGGGCACTTCAGTGTCTTCTACAAAATGATGACATTATCGCCTCCTTTACCTAATTTCAAAAAATTATATGAAGGTAAAAATTATAGACATACTTAATGAGAATAACTCAAACTTGCATATTTCAACTTCTCAATTACAACTACTGAGCAAGGGGGTAAAATAATGCATAAGGTAGACAAGTTTTAGAAGAAAACTTTTAGGAGAATTTCCTGAACTTTCCACAAAGATTTGTAATGAGGGACTGAAAAGTGTTAAAATTGTGTGTTTTAATGCACTTAGCAGAAAAGCTGACTGATGAATGTTCTGTACGCAGGTTGAAACATTTGCAATCAAGTTCTAGCCTTCCTTCCCCTCCATCCAAACATCTATTCTTTCAAAGATTTAGAGTGTGATATTTTGTTATTGAGGAATGTTAAAAAAAAATTTTTTTTTTAATTTTTTTCTCCGAGGAGTAAACATAAATGGCAAGATCTATAGACCACAAGAGCTCTCTCTCTCCCATTTTAAAAAGAAAGGCAAAGTCCAGGACTCAGAGATGCAATGTACCCTCCTTTCTTAACATGCTGCCAAAAAATCAGGTTAGCGTCGGATCTCTGAACACTGCGCATTCCTTCCCCAGCTCACCCAGTCCTGGGATGTTTGAAATGTGTGTTATGATGCCATGCCATGTGATGGATTTCGTAGTCATGGAAACAGCTCTAGTCGGTGCTGAAGAGAGCATCACATCTCCACTAGCCGCTCAGGATGAGCAGGAATGTGAAAAGAGGAAAACACCAAAAACCACTGAATTATACATTTTCAGTGGGTGAATTGTAGGTATGTGAATTACATCTCAATAAAGCTCTTTTTTAAAAAGAAGAAAGTGAAAAACTTTCATTGTGCAAGGCGGCCGTGGCAGTGGAATTTTGATTTTAACAACTAGATTTTCCTCTAAATGATGGGACATGTCATTCAGTAAAGACCCACAGGGAATGATACCCTACAAAAACAAAATAGTGGTAGCCAGGGATGGGCTTATTATGTCCAAAGCATAATTTTAACCATTCTGGGCCCATATAGATAGTTTAGTCCTTTTTTTGCTAAAAAGGCTCTATTCTCCTAGGACAACATGCCCGTATAGAAAGCAGACTTGTGTCTTCTTCATCGTAGGGCCATCAGTCCCTGAGACAGTCCTCTCTCAGTTCTTTTTGGTTGACCAGGGCCTCTCATTACAACAAAAATCATAGCTGCAATTATAATTTGCCTTATAACAATGTAAAAAGATAAACTCTTGTGAAGAAAAAAAAGAGGTAAAAGAAAATACATCATAATAACCACAGCTGTGCTTTGATAGGACTACATGATTTTTTTCAAGAAAGTTCCAAGTTCTACACAATCTGGCACAATGCAGCTAGCGCCTTGTGCTCTTACCATCCTCTTGCTTTCCAAGAACCTTTACACCTATGCCCAAATTTTATCCTTCCTATAAAGTCAAAACATAAGTTATTAACAAAGGCAAAAAAAACCTGGCAGGAAAAAGTACAAGATGATGTGAAGAACAAAAGGCATCAACCCGGCAGCTGAGATTCCTGGATCCCAGCTCGTGTCCTGCCACCAAGGAGCCAGTGACCTAGCACAAGTCTCTCACACTTTCTGAGCATCTGTCTTCACATCTGGAAAATGAAGCTTTGACCCAGACAATCCCAAGGGGCCTCCTTTTTTAGAGACAATGTTCAGATCTCCTGACTCCCAGTCTGTGGAATTTGAAACATACAGGATAGCCATCAAGTCTGGAAACATGTGCAAATACATAATAAATGGTTATTGATATTAGATAGGATAAAATAAAAATATATGTTTCTAGACTTGATGACCACCTTGTCAGTAAGAGCACAATCCACCTTCTTCCATCATCTTGCCTACAGTGAACTTCAGAGCCACCTAACCAAGAGCAGAAGCAGGAGGGGGGTTGCTGTGTCGTAGGAGTGGCCCCTCAGACCCAGCCAGACCTACTCAACACTTACCTCAGAGACGGACCGTCACTCAGCTTGCACCTGCAGCCTGGAACCACACTCCGAGACATCAGACATTAAATAAAGGGACGTGCCCTTCGGGAAGGCTCCACAGCAAAGATACTCCACAAAAACAAGACACCTGTAGTCCAGAAAGGAGCACAACCAGGAGGCTGAAGAAAGGAACCCTCGGTGAAGCAAGGCTGTCAGCAAAGAAGGAAATGCCAGCCGTACATCACAGCCTCTTATTACCTCTGGGAGTAGGAGTGAGGGGATGGTAAAGAAATTGCAAAACTGAGGGCTAACTTATCTAATGCCCACACAGATGGAGCTGAGCGTGCTCAACAAGCTCACAAACTGCAGCTGGTCAGAGAAGCCCAGCCTGCTCCGCTCTGCTCCCCCCAGAGCTTCCTCTGCAATGTTCAAGCCTGAAAACCTATAGGTAGAAGGAGAGGTCAGTTCACAGAGACCTGAAGTAAACCATGCTAACTTCTCTGATCAGAAGCAGCTGTGTTCGGTGTGTTTAGCACAGGGTTACTCAATACACAGTAATGATGAGTTCCAAAAAGGCTCTGGCAGGAATGAGCAGGTAGGTGAATGGCTGAGGTCTCAGCTTAGGTTTCACTTCTCCAGGAAGCTTTGCCTGACCCTCCTCCCACCGGCTCTTGGCTTGCGCCGGGTGCCCCACTCCAGGCACCCACAACAGCCAGTACTCTTGTAGCGCTGACACTGAAATTTCTTGTTTATTCATCTCTCCATCTAGATTGCTCCTCGAGAAAAGGGACTCTACCACAGTGGGTTTTCAGAGTCCAGCATCGTGGTTGGCACAGAGGAGGAAGTAGCTCAGTAAATATTCACTGAAAGAAAAGTATACGAGCTTTATATTTCCACTGCCAAAGAGTTCAATTCAGCTTGTTGAGCTGAACTATACCAATTTCACAATCGCATTGCTTAAACAACAGTAAGTGTCCCACAGCTTCGTTAGTGGGGCAGGACAACATACCACTCATGAACACCAGCTCTGGAACCCCAACTCTGGGGTCAGACCCACGGGAGTCCCTATCCCAACCCTCATCTACTAGCTGTGTGATCTACACATCCACGGCAAGTCAGTTCACCTCTCTCTGCCTCAACGTCATCCTCTGTAAGGAGACAGTTATAGTACCCTCTCCAGTTGTTGTCGTGAGGATTCGGTGCACAGAACGCTTAGCACAGATGTTGGCATTAAGACTCACTCAATAAATGATTATTATGATTGGCCCTTCCCTGGAACTGAGCTGTAGGATAAACTTTGCCCAGTCCTGGTAAGAGGTCACACTTACCTCTGCTTTTATCAGAAGCCACTTAAAAGCTCAGTCACCAATCTGCTTTGTCTGAGTTCTTTTGATGATTAAAAAGATCTCTCCGGGCCGGCCCCGTGGCTTAGCGGTTAAGTGCGTGCGCTCTGCTGCTGGCGGCCCCAGGTTCGCATCCCAGGCATGCACCGGCGCACTGCTTCTCCGGCCATGCTGAGGCTGCGTCCCACATACAGCAACTAGAAGGATGTGCAACTACGACATACAACTATCTACTAAGGCTTTGAGGGAAAAATAAATAAATAAATAAAAATTAAAAAAAAAGATCCCTCTGGCTGAGATCCCTTGCAACTTAAAATTAAAAAAAAAAAAGATATCTACAGCTCAGATTTTCCATTGTTTTATTACTGCTTCTCAATTTCCAGGGGTTCCCTCTTGGCATCATCACTATGGACAGTGTCCCTGTCAGAAGCAGCCCGGGGCACAGCTGAGGCATTTGGGGGTGGCAGCTGCACTGCTGCTAGGGTTTTAGCGGGAGTCTCGAAGCAGAGGGAGAAGGCTATGCTGAAAGCCCATTTCCAAGCTGGGGAAACCAGGCATCAGAGGCAGCAAATTCTGAGTCCCAGCATTCTGGGTCTCCCTCCCTCCCTCCCAGCTCCCCTCGTATGTCCTCCTGTCCCACCTGGTACTGTCCTTTGGCTTGGTCCTTCTGGGCCACAATCTCTCCCTGGCTCTATAATTTTTTTTTTTTTTTTCATCACAGTCTCGGAATAGACTGTCTCCTCTACTGGAGGCTACTCTGCATTCTAAGAGCAAAGAAATCTACTCTACCTTTTCTCCATCCCAAATAACTCTTTAAAAACAAAAACAGCTTTATTGAGGTATAATTAACATACTATAAAATTCACTCATTTTAAGCATGCAATTCAGGGTTTTTAGGACATTTACAGGCTTGTGTAACCATTCGCACGATTCAATTTTAGAACATTTTCATCACCCGAAAAAGATCCTTCGTGCCCATTCCCAGGCACTCCCCTTTCCCACCCCCAGCCCCAGGGAACCACTAATCTACTTTGTCTCTATTGACTTGCCTTTTCTGGACATTTCATATAAATTGAATCTTATAATATGTGTTCTTTGTGTCTGGCTTCTTTCATTTAGCATGGTATTTTAGAGGTTCATCCATGTTGTAGCATTTATCATTCCTTTATATGCTGAATAGTATTCCACAGTATGAACATATCTATTTATCCATTCACCAGCTGATGGACATTTGGGTTGTTTCCAGCCTTTTGGGGTGGTGAGGGAGATTGTTTCCAGTTTTCATTCCAAATAACTCTCAGTCTCTTGTCTATATTGTACTGCTCCATCCACCTTGCTGGTATCATCTCTTCCCACAAATCCCTCCAGCAATCAGGAAAGGGGGTCAAATACTAAGCAACTCCCCAGAATAAATAAAGATAAGGAAACCTGACAAATGTCCACTCTGCATACAAGTCAATCCTGTATTTTAAGTGAATAAGCTATCAACAAAGATCAAAATAACTTCAACTTATAATGTAAATAAATGTATATACTTTTTCTTTTAGATTTGTTACATTTATCCTTTAAATGGAAATGCTGTTAAAATAAAGAAAAAATTGGATACAAGCTACATATCACATTTGTCAGATACCTAGATGCATAAGTGCTGATATATCGAGATAAACTGAAAGTTGGATTGAGTAACGAGGGTTGCAAAGGAGAGAATTCCTTTCTGCTACAAGCACATAGTCTCGTTTTGATTTTTATGACTAATGGTAATCCAGGAAGAAAACTCAAAAACTCATTTCCAATTCTCAAATGATTCTATATATACACAATAATATATATATGTATACATAATGATATGCATATGTGTATCTATATATACACACAAATATGCATGTGTGTGCATATTTATATACAGAGAGACAGCAAATATGGCAAAATGTTAATAATTGGTGAAATCTGGGTGAAGTGTATAGAGTAATTCTTTGTACTGTTCTTGTATTTTTTCTATAAGTTTACAATTATTTCAAAATAAAAAGTTAAAATAAATTTCCTCCAAAAGAACATAGAAAACTCAGTCTTCCAGTCCTTCAGGTCAAACCCTCTGTCTCTGCCCGGAGCACTGGGGCATTCTTCCCTGAGTCAATTTCAATAGATTTGGGGAGAACCGTATGAGTCTTTAGTTTCCCTCAATGGTCTAGCAAGAATCAAACTTCCGTGATGTTAAAGCCTTCTTGAACTCATTGAGCTTTTTGTCTTCTGTATCTTCAGGAGCCTTGGGCCTCATAAGCTACAAGTCATGATGTAAAGTAGTATTTGTTTTCTGGTCCTGAACTGATCTCTTCCCCATTCATCAGGTGGAACTAGCTTTCTTGTGGTCTGTAATTCACACAACATTCATTTGCTCTAAGTAGCACTCAAGGTGTTTCTCTGCATCGCTCCCCATTTTCCTCCCCAGAAGATGGTGTGGGCCTCTTCACCCCCAAAAGTAGCACTATTGAGGCTCAAGGATATTTCACTGTCCACAGCACTAAATGGGGGTTATTGTGCATTGGTGGGACAAGACGTTGCCCCCCGTTTACTCTGTCATAGTTACAACTACTTCCCAGAGGGAAAGGAAAGGGACGCAGAAAACGAAGCCCAGCACCACTGACAGCTTTCCCAATATTCAGTACCTATTTATCGAGTCAGTACTTATTTGAGTTCTGGAGTTTCGAGGAATTTTTTAATGTCATCCCCTTAGTTTCCAGAGAAAAACTGGTGAAGCAGAGTTAGTATCAGAACCCAGAGGTTGGACTCCCAGCCCAGTACACTCTCCACCGTATGATACTAAGCATTTCTGATTCAGCCACACTCAAGAGCAGGACATATCTTCATTTCAATCTCACAAACCCCTTTCCTGGAACAATTCTAGCTCCTCTGATCTCCTCCAGAGCATCTTTCCACTGCTCTTTATAAAATTTCAAGACTGGTTCTAGAATCATCTTATGCAAGAATTTTTTCATTTCCCAACTTTCAAATGTCATCTTCTTTAAAATGTCTTAAATGCCTTCCACATAGAAATTGTTTATTTTTCTTTTATTTCTCTTGTTTCAGTAAATCTTTTAGGAATTCTCTGTGAAAAGCAGCCTAAGTCACCATTTGGTTGCCTTAATCACCATCAGCTGTTGAAAAATCTTACTAGGATGTAAACCTGTTCTAATTCAGAGCTCTAAAATCACCTCTAAAACACTCACAATAGTTAGACTACACTTGGACACCCATAATTAGATTTTTTTTTTTGAGGAAGATTGGCCCTACACGAACATCTGTTGCCAGTCTTCCTCTCTTTTGTTTTTTCTCCCCAAAGCCCCAGTACATAGTTGGGTATCATAGTTGTAGAGTTGTAGCTCTTCTATGTGGGACACCGCCACAGCATGGCTTGATGAGCAGTGTATAGATCTGCACCCAGGATCCGAACCGCTGTACCCCAGGCCGCCGAAGTGGAACGTGTGAACTTAACCACTACGCCACCGGGCCAGCCCCTAATTCGATTTTTTAATAGGACTCCTTTCCAGCTTTGTTGCATTATCCAGCTCTGTGTGTTTGATCTCAGCCAGCTGTTGATGGGACAGAAATGGTGGTGAGGGCTGGGTAAAAGATGAGGAAGCTCATCTCTGCAGGGGGAAAAAAAGCAGCATTGGTTCTTGCTTTAAAACAGTGTGGTTTCCCCAACCCTCAGCATCAACATTCCCTGGGAACTGTTAGAAATGCAAATTCTTGGACCCTACTCCAGACCTACTGGATCAAGCTACCCAGGTGATTCTGGTGCAGGCTTAAGTTTTAAGGACTTGGTTGTTCAGATGTAGTGTTTACTGAATTACAGACTGCAGTCAAGATTTTAGAAACAGCTGGTTGAAAATAATTGCCTTGACTGGCTCTACTGACCCCCCAGGAACATATCCCACTTACATGTATGTTCTCCTCATTCATCATTTATGGGTATATTGGGATTTTATTTACTCCACAGGGCTGGCAATTTGATATTAGACTTGCTAATGAGCAGCAACCATGCACTCCTGCTGTCTGTCATTCAGTGCAGTCAAGGTACATCGCAGGCAGCAGAGAAGAGCTGAGTAGTCAACCTTCTTCCACATTCTGCTCTCCAGAAAACAAGCAGGGGGAGGGGCCAGAGGTGTCATTTGACACCGATGACAGCGTATTTATTTCCTACGCGAAACAGCCAAAGCAGAAAGACAAAAAGCAGCTAACGTCTGTAACGAGGAGCTGACGGAAAAGGTGATGCGGGCAGCTGCCTTTGCAGACTCCAACTCCAGCACCATGAACGTGTCCTCTGCTCACCTCCACTTCGCTGGAGGGTACCTGCCCTCTGACTCCAAGGACTGGAGGACCATAATCCCAGCTCTCTTGGTGGCTGTCTGCCTGGTCAGCTTCGTGGGAAACCTGTGTGTGATTGGCATCCTCCTTCACAGCGCTTGGAAAGGAAAGCTATCCATGATCCACTCCCTGATTTTGAATCTCAGCCTGGCTGATCTCTCTCTCTTGCTGTTTTCGGCACCTGTACGAGCCACAGCATACTCCAAAGGTGTCTGGGATCTAGGCTGGTTTGTCTGCAAATCGTCTGACTGGTTCATCCACACGTGCATGGCAGCCAAGAGCCTGACAATCGTTGCGGTGGCCAAAGTATGCTTCACGTATGCAAGTGACCCAGCCAAGCAAGTAAATATCCACAACCGCACCATCTGGTCAGTGCTGGTGGCTATCTGGGCTGTGGCCAGCCTGCTATCCTTGCCAGAATGGTTCTTTAGCACCACCAGGCATTACGCAGGTGTGGAAATGTGCCTCATGGATGTACCCGCTGTGGCTGAAGAGTTCATGTCAATGTTTGGTAAGCTCTACCCTCTGCTCGTATTTTGCCTTCCATTACTCTTTGCCAGTTTTTATTTCTGGAGAGCTTATGGCCAATGTCAAAAACGAGGAACTAAGACTCAAAATCTTAGAAATCAGATGCGCTCAAAGCAACTCACAGTGATGTTGCTGAGCACTGCCATCATCTCTGCTATTCTGTGGCTCCCTGAATGGGTAGTCTGGCTGTGGATATGGCACCTGAAGGCTGGAGGCCCGGCCCCACCACAAGGTTTCATAGCCCTGTCTCAAGTTCTAATGTTTTCCATCTCCTCAGCAAATCCTCTCATTTTTCTAGTGATGTCAGAGGAGTTCAAGGAAGGCTTAAAAGGCTTATGGAAATGGATAACCAAAAAACATCCGACTGCCTCAGAGTCTGAGGAAATACCAGCTGGTAACTCAGAGGTCCTTCCCGACAATGTTCCATCTCCAGAGTCCCCAACATCCACACCAGAGAAAGAGAAAACTGGCTCTCCCTCCTCCAGCAAACAGAAAACTGAGAAGGCAGAGATTCCCATCCTCCCTGATGTAGAGCAGTTTTGGCAGGAAAGGGACACAGTCCCTTGCGTACAAGACAATGACCCTATCCCCTGGGAACATGAAGATCAAGAGACAGGAGGAGATTGTGATAAATAGATTAAGTTTCAAAGCAAAACAAATCGCGATTGTTGTATTTACTTGTACTGCTGCTTATCAATATTGCTGATTTTACTGTAAGAAACATGACAAAATTATTACCGTTAGGAATTACAAAAATGCTTCACAGTCTGCATTTTCAAAATGTGCAATTTGGTAAGTAGAACACCATGTTAGGAGTAATAATTGTTTCAGAATTACAACCTGCCAGTCCAAAGAATTAACTTTAAGTGTTGTACGAAGATGCTTCTGCCACAAGTGATTAGAAAGCCCAGCTATTTTGTCACTTGTTTACAATGGCTGTCTTTGGGGTACTCTTTAGGACCAGCCCTGTACTGGCTGGAGTAGAGCTTATCTGTCAAAGGCTAAACCCCCTGTACCTTTAGTTTCCTCCTGAACCTGCTAGCCCTAACTTGACCTATCAAACTATTTTACATAACCAAAGTTCAAAATCTACTTCCAATTAAGAGATTTTACTTTAACACTTTAATGAGTTATCTTCATTTGTTTAAAAAATGTTAACTTACTTGATGAAAATCCATACAGAGTTTCCACGACTGAAGGTTGCAGAATAAGGAACACCACCTTATTCCACTTCTGGGCTAATTTCAAACCATGGCTCATTTTGGATAAGTTGAAGTAAATT
The DNA here is from genome assembly GCF_057802395.1 of Ceratotherium simum simum. Classification (NCBI taxonomy): domain Eukaryota; kingdom Metazoa; phylum Chordata; class Mammalia; order Perissodactyla; family Rhinocerotidae; genus Ceratotherium; species Ceratotherium simum. The sequence continues at coordinate 30,473,659 of NC_141903.1, forward strand.
CAAACTTTGCCATATACTAAAACCTGATTCACTGATCTTTTCTAGACACCTCTGTGAGTCTTCAGTTTCTAAGCCTGAGGATTTTAGCAGCTTAACACCATATTCTCTATTTTTATAGGGAGAAAGAACTTAAAAACTACCCTTCTTTCTCTTCCCAATTATCTACTCTTCCAAATGCAGGAAACAGTAACTCCTCTACAAGCTGAAACCAATATGTTCCAATATCTCTTTTCTCTAAAGATCCACTATAAGCTATGGGGAATGATGGAGGTATTAACTACTGAAGATAGCCCTCAAAACATAAAGGGGAAATAGAGATGATCTTGCTTGTTAAATGATATTAAATATATCCATAACATTGAACTTGAACCAGGCCCAACTTTTAAAATACCTCAGGGTTTTTCAGTTATAGAGGTAATCAAGAGTAACAAGCAAAAAAAAGGAGATCAGTATGAAAAAGAGAAAATCCAATTGACACAACACAGAATTTGGCTAAGGACAGAAAACAAAAAGCACAAGAGCAGTGCAGAAAGAAAAGCAATAAAATTAAATGTTGTATTCTCAAACATATTACGAGTATAATTTGAATAACAGGCAATAACTGTTCATTTTACAGCAAGGTAAAGCATACCCAATAAAACATAATGATTATGATACATTTCTTCCCCTATTAAATATAATAAGGACATCTATCCATGATTCTTGATTACTTTGTAATGGAATTCCTGGGGTATTTTCACTGAGGGGTTCCCTCAGAAAAAAACTGCCTTTGGGGCAAGCAATGGAGAATCTGAAATATAAAATTATGCTGTGGACAAAATTTTTATTTTAAAAAAATGTTCAGTCTGTGGGTTTTTTGGGTTGTTTTTTGTTTTTATAAATGGTTATGGTTTGCTTTTTTAACACAGAAGATAGGGCTGTTTTCTTTTCACCTGGTTCATTACAAATTTTATTTTAATGTTCACAGGATCAAAGTACAATTTAACCCAAGTATCCAAAATATTGTTTTGTGAGACTCTACTTATACAAAGGGATTAACTTTAAAAGTGTCTGTGATGAACTATTTGAATTAAAGATTTTTATGTTCATTATATACAGTAAATGTACGATGTAAGCTTCCAGTGTTTGACATGTTAACTTGTACACAAATAAAACAACTACGTTTTACTTCAGATAGTTTTGGAGACTTACAGTTGTCTTTGTCTTGAATGCTCCTTTCAAAACCATCATTTGGCACAATGGGGCTTCATGGGGAGGTCAGACCTTAACACGGGCACAGGGCTCAGGATAAAATGAATCTTTAAAGAGTCTGCTGATAAGCACCAAATCAAGATGCAGATATTGAAAAACAGTGTTAATTACAATGACCCTTTCATTAAGAACCTAATACACAAAGTTCTGACTTGATCCCTTAAAGAAATCTGCACAGAAGTTTGATGTGCACCTTATAAGATCAACCCCAAATACTTTATGACAAAAGTAGGAAATTAAAATAGATACCACGAAACCATTTTCTTCACACTTTTCTACTGTGAGAAACAGAATATAGTGAGCAAACAATACTATGTGGAATTCAGAATAACAAAAGAAAGCATTCTAGAAATCTCACCTTCGTAGGACAGTCATATTTCTATAATAGTTGTGTTCCTTTTGGCAAACACTCAGTTTCACTCCTCATAAAACTTAAAAATCACTCAATGAATTCATAAACTTCAAAAAAGGAGAAAAAAATATCCTATTAATTATCAATTTTATACGTTAAGACCTCAGTCAGATAATCAGTTCCAGGTTTCTACATACAGAGTTCACATTTCTGTGGCACTTAATATACTTAAGCTAAGTACTAAGTAACACAGACGTGAATGTGTTTGTGTGTGTGTGATGTGTGTCTGCATGCTTTGTTGCAACCAGAGTAGGTGTGAGATAACAGGAAAAATAAACTATCCTATTAACATATTTTTCTTAAACATTTTATTTATGTAGTACTCTGAAACTTGACTATGAAGGAATGAAATGAAGATATTTTTTAACTAGGGAGGTAATGCTAGAAAGAGCAATTGGGACTCAAAGATAAGATTCATGGTAGGGATGTGCATGACACATCAAAAGGATGCCAAAAAGACATTAATCATCAATATGTTAATATAAAAGAAAAAAAAATCAGCATCTTCTTGCTATGAAGCAATAAGATATTGCTAAGAGACTGAGCACCAAAATGGTTCTTTACAAATTCCTTCCCTTTTATACTGCAAATAATTTATTATTATATTCAAGCCTTTATTTATTTTTTTTTTAAAGATCTTATTTATTTTTTTTCCCCCCAAAGCCCCAGTAGATAGTTGTATGTCATAGCTGCACATCCTTCTAGTTGCTGTATGTGGGACGCGGCCTCAGCATGGCCGGAGAAGCAGTGCGTCGGTGCGCACCCGGGATCTGAACCCGGGCCGCCAGCAGCGCAGTGCGTGCACTTAACCGCTATGCCACAGGACCGGCCCAATATTCAAGCCTTTAAAAACTATGTGACATCCAAGATTGAAAGACTGAAAGTCAACTTTCTTTGTGCCAAATTATATTTGCTGCTGCTTTTAAGAAAAGGTTTAAAAGAAGTTTTTATAAATTATGTAACAATAATCATATACAATCCACATATATAAAAAGGGTTGGTTTATTGTAGTTCAAATACATAAACTGAACATTCAAACATCTTAAAATTAAACTTTAGAAACAAAAGTTTAACATTCAAACAGGAGTATAGTTTACAGGGAACACCCAAGAAAGGTAATTTGTTGTCTAATCCAGAATATTGATAGATCACTTAATGGTGAATAAAAATGTGTTTAACCAGCAGTCCTATTCTGGCCAACATGTTAGTTATGACCATGGTTCCACACCTGAGAAGAAATTACTAAATAAATCTTCTCTTAGGCTAAACAACAAGACTTGGCCTATAATTCAGAGGAAATAATCAAAGCACATAAGTGAACAAATAAAACTAAAGTGTTCTTTAGAGACAAAGGTAAAAGTATGTCCATTATAATAATCTTAGCCTCTGGAAGATAAGAATTCAATTTTCAGTGTTTTCTCTTTTACCCGCTTTAAAAAACAAAATCAAAACAAAACAAACCCCAACTTAGGTTTTCTTGGAGTCTGTGGTATTTGCATCTTGCAAGTTCAAACCACAAATGCTCTTACGTCTTGCATGTATAACACTGTTAGAAAGAACGTCACCAAAGTCACTGACTTCCACACCTCGTAAAAGGATGATTTTTAGCTTCAAGATTTTAGATTTACTAGAGACAGCCTATATCTGAGTATGTATGTCAGTCATGCCACACAAAGAAAAGCATAAATATTTCCAAAGTGTTCTCTGTTCAGAAACTGTTCACGAATGCTTCTCCTTCTGTTCGTCAGATGGTTTTGCAATAGTTTGACTAATGCACATACATGTAAAAACCTGAAAATTGGCTCATGCAAGCGTTTTGAATTAATAGATACCCCTGTGGAAGAGTATTGAGAATTATTTTGTTGATCGTCTTGTGGGCTCTGACGCTGTGGGAGGTGGGGGTGGACCCCGGCGATCCAGGTCATCCACGTATGCCACAATCAGTTTACGCCTCTCCTCTGGCACACAGTCTAGTACTAGATACCGTTTGTCGTTCTGCAAAATTTTTTCTACATCTTTCAGGTGCTGATCAGATTCCTGGATTAGCTTTTTGGATCTGAAAGAAGAAAAGAAGTCCAAGAATTACTGACTGCTGTTCCTAGGTCTTTCAGAAATGAGCTGGAAATGTCCATCTAGTTCCTAATTGTGTTTCCATTTTTTTTTTTTAAGAAAAATTTCACTGCAGTGGTCACCTTTGTAAGTCGCCTCAGCAAAGACTCCAAGGAGTGAAAGGGCCTCAGAAGCTGAATTACCCTCCCACCCCTACTGGTGGTCCCTCCAGATCAGGGCTGAGGGTGGGTGGGTAAATCTTGCCCGTGCTGTACCTGTTCTGTGGATGAACAGAGGACTTCAGTCTGCGGGGCTGCCAATCCCAGCATCTTTCACAAGCTTTCACTTTCACATCTTTCACTAAATTAACTATAAAAATGTAGAAAGAAGTCTTACTTCACATCTAATTTAAAAGCCCAAGCTGATGCAAAACATTAAGGATCCTGACCAAAAAATCCAATGACAAAATACCTAAAAACCACACCCTCAGCACTATCTATCCTCCCGTGCACATACCCTTCATTAAGATGTTTGAAATTTTTCTCTTAAAAGAAGAAAAGCTGGAGCATGAAACAAAAATGGTTTCCTGCATATTGATTGCTAAGCAATGTAAAACTGTTTTCCTGATGATAACTGTTGGGGTGGGGAACTACTGGGTAAGTTACAGAGAAATCTTGTTTTAAAGCTGATTTTATCATTTAAAACTTTTATTTAAAAGTATCCAGCAAACTGCTCTCCTCTGAGAAAAACTGTTTTTGCTGAGCTCAAATAAGATGATTTCTAGCTGCTGAATGGTTCAACAACACTGAAGTCTTCAGAGGAGGCAATGATAACTGAAAGTGAAGGATTATTTAAAAAGTCTCTTCATGAAATGCGATTCTTATATAGTTGAAGGAACTCCTAAAAAAGCAGTGAAGTAAAAACAAAAGTATGTTTAAAAAACTGGATGGGTGGGTAACAAAATAAGAATTGACATCTGGGCCCTTTCTTTAAAAAAAAAAAAGGTATGACAGATACGGGCTGTATTTGGCCTTTGATAAAAGTTGGCTTCTTAGTCCTAAAAATTAATAATGTCAACATGTGTGTGAATGCAAAGTTTGCCTTGGCCATTAGAGTAAGAACTAGTAAAGACAATGACTGCTGATATGAAGTATTTCACCACACACACCTATATGTTATAAATTTGGTCTCTTTCAAAAGCGTCCTGAAGTCAGCTTTGGCTGTGATGTATTTGTCTCTGATGTATTCTTCAAACTCTCTTTGTTTTTTCTGCAAAAAGATAGTAAGATTAGAAAAAAAAAAAAATCCACTAATTCCAAAATTAATATCAATTATTTATTAAACCAGTAATTTTTAAGTCACATCATAAAAACTGCAAAAGAAAAAGGCAATATAGGGTATATTTTTGTTCATATAAAATTCATTAAAATGCAAAATCTGCAATGTACATTTTTAAGGCAAAAAGAAAGCAAGAATGAGAAACCATATAATAGCAGTAGCTAAAACTTGAGGGCTTACTATGTGTGCTACACTGTGCTGAGGGTTTTAGGAAGATATGTCCTTTATTCTTCATAACAACCTCCTGGACACTCTTAAAAATATGGAAATTAAGGGTTAACTGTGCACTTCCTACCCTGTGCACTTCCTGCAGACTGCATTTGTATCTTCAAGCACAAAGATACTAATGTAGTATAATTTATAGATACACTAACTATAAGATAACACTCAGAACTTCAGTTATACTGAGCATTTAGCTTTTCAAGTAAGGGAATAGTAATGATAGGTATAAACTCTTTGGGCCAAAACAAAGACTTTATTATTAACGCTAAACAGTCCAGAAAGTTAGAAACTGAGACTGGCTCTCTCAGCTATCAGTCTACCACTCTTTCCTAGCCATGTATATTTTGTGGTCCACACATCTAAAATCCAACTTAATAGGGTACGAGGGGGAAGGAATATTAGATCTATGAGTTTTTGGACTCAAGACCTAGAGAAACCAACCAGGAAAGGAGAAGGATGGGAAGGGAGAACACGTGAAAGGCCAAAGGATAAAATGGACTTTAGGAAGCTACACTTTCCTTGACATCATTTGCTATTTCAGACCCCAGGTGAGTTTGTTTCCTATACAGGAGTCAGAGTGCACCAGAACAGGGCTCAGCTTCTACAGACTTCACTCACCCGAGGTTCCTTTACTCCAAAGTTTCTGGAGCACATAAAAACGAGATCACGTTATGGTGTTCTGCTAGCGTGGCTTAGGAGTCACTTAGGAGGCACTTTGATAGCCTGGGAGGAACCGCCAGCCTGAATATATCTATCTAGTGGGACCTGACTATACAATAAACAAAAACTATAGCTTCATTAAATCTCTAAGATCCCAAAACACAGGATTAACCCCAAGTATTAAATTTTTAAAGTTTCTATTGTGCTGTCTTGTTCACATATTGTACAAGAAAAAAAATACAAACTTGAAATTCAGATTTATTTCTCATACACTGAAGTTATTCACTTAAAACCACCAACTTCATTTTGGCCAAGATATTAGTGCTACTGATTATCAAGCACCCAATTAATATTTATAAAATGACAGTAAATCTCAGACAAACCCCACTTACCCTGTCACTGGAGGAGAACTTAATGCACCGAGGATCTTCTTTAATGATTTTTTTTACTTCTTTCCAAGTGGATGTTAAGGTAATCTTTGAAATGACAAGTGAATAAAAAACATAAATACAATTCACTCATATTGAGGGAGTCAAACTGCAGCACATATAGGACATAATATTACACACTGACCTGAGATCTCTTGTAATGCCCAAGTGTAACTGGACTAGTTAGGGACAGGGAAGCAGCTTTAATGCAATTTCTGTTTGTTGGCTTGCCACAAGAGTTATTTTCATGGCCATCTTTCAAGGTGGCCTAAGACAATCACCTGCAAACCCTGTATCTCCATGGGTAACATCATAAATTCTGAAGAAACCATCACCAAAAAGAGAGCAGATAAACAGGAGCAAAACCTGGACAACAGAGCGTACAAAGTGCCAAACAAGGGGGCCATGGTACCAATTGAAAATGGAGCAAAAGAAGGAATCTATTAAATCTATCATTAGGAGTGATCCATGATCACACACAGCTAAGGACATTTTGAATTACTCCAGGAGCAGATATAAATTTGAAAACTGCAAAAGGAAGTAATTTCTAAATAGTAAGAATGCCATCAAGCTTTTACTTAATAAAAAAAAAAATTCAGGGGTTGGCCCCGTGGCGTAGTGGTTAAGTGCGCGTGCTCCGCTGCTGGCGGCCCAGGTTCGGATCCCGGGCGCACACTGACTTATTGCTTGTCAGGCCACACTGTGGCGGTGTCTCACATAAAGCGGAGGAAGATGAGCACAGCTGTTAGCTCAAGGCCAGTCTTCCTCAGCAAAAAGAAGAGGATTGGCATGGATGTTGGCTCAGGGCTGATCTTCCTCACAAAAAAAAAAAATTCAGAGAAGAAAGTGTCATAAAAGTCATGAATTCCAGCAATGGATCAAAAGACCATGACACTAAAAATCATATCAATGTTTTACTTTTTGGATTTATTAAAGAAGATTCGTCTAGATTAAAATAGGAAAAAAAAAAAAAGACTCTTACTGCAGAAGTTTCATCCAGAAGTTGCCTAAAGTGCTCCCTCTTCTTTTTGGTAAGTGCTTCAATGTGTTCATTAAAAAGCTTCTCTTTCTCCTCTCTTTCCAACAAGGATCCAGATTCCCAGCGGTGATCTTTCCGGAGAGTCCTCCGAGTATCAGACCATGAAACATCTGAAGAACGTACCTAAAAACAGAACTGTATCTATCACCAAACAGACTTATCTTTTCATATTTCAACAATAAAAGGCTCATTTTTATTTAGTTTAGGAATGATACATTTAAAAAAAGCTTCTGGTGACTCCACTTTAGGTAAGAAGTTACTGAAAATCTGCTTTAAGCCAGAAATCTTACCTCCCAGAGCTCACGTAAGCTATCAAACATGGGTTTAGAGGTAGGCAAGGATGACGAGAAGGTATCTCCCATCAATTATGGTCCCTAAGAACTTTAATAATACACTTAGGTACTCTATTTAACAACTTATCAAATTCTACTAGGAGAATTGGATACGGATAAAAGAGGAAATACATTGTCTTACTATAGTACTAAGTAGTTCACAGAAGGAAAAAAACCTCAACAAATCTTGAGCTCAAATTGGGACTTATCAATTACATACTGAAAGTGACACTTCCAAACAGAAGAAAGAATTAACATGGTTAAGAAGACAAGATAATAGAAGACAAGACAGGGCTGGCTGATTCACCAACCAATAGAAAGGAATGCTTCACTGCTGGTAATGGCATTACCAGTTAAGTCACACTGCTGCCAATGCTAAGAAATATGGGAGGCTGAAAAGACAGACAATGAAGAAAAATATAAAAACATTTATCTAACCAACACTTATCAAGTATACAGATAGTTTAGATAGCTGTCAGGTAAACATTGCGCTTGGCACTAGGAACACATAATAAATAAGACACTATCCCTTCCTTCAAAGGGCTCGCTTTGTTTAGGGAAGACAGACATGTAAGCAAATAACTGCAATAACATGGAGTAAGTGCTGCAGCAGTGTATGCTGAGCCCAACGCTGGTAAAAGGAACAGTGAGGTCAAATCTGCTTAGATGGGTCGGGATCAGCCTCACAGAAGAGGTATTTGAGCATGCTCTTAAAAAATGATCAACTTTGCCACTGTAGTGGGAAGTTTAAAAGCATTCTAGGTGATGGGATTGGCATGAGCAATGGTAAGATTCACTAAATGTACGGTTCACTAAAGCTAAGTTCAGCTAGGCTAGAGCATGGGGAGCAAGTGAGGGAACCAAAGGGAATAAGGTAATAGGAAGGTGGGGGAGTCAAGGAACGAATAGTCTTTTATACTATACTAATTTGAAATGTAGGCAACTGCTGGGAGTAGGGAGACCTTTCACTCTGCAAGCAACAGGGAGAGTGACAAAATCAGATTTGCCTTTTACAAAGATTTCTGTGATTGCAATAAAGAAGATGAATTTGGGGAAAGTAGAGGCAGGGAGAGAAATTCGGGAACTACTGTAACTGTCCAGAGAACAGAAAGAGGAAATTGAAAACAGATCAGCAGAAGCAAGGAAAGAAATGAGAAGAAGCAACAGGAGTGAGAAGAAACCCATGAAAGACAGAAAAGAAACAGTAGGAGAGAAGGTGTCCAAGAGAAGGGGGAAGCAAAAACAAGTAGAACAGGAGAGCGGTCTGGGGGCACTCACTCACTGTAGGGACAAAAAACCCTACATACCTCAACAACCCTGGGTAATGCAGAAGGATTTTCAAGAAATTTCCAGGGTATCTTCTGGGGTCAGTACACCTCCAGTCCTACATCTCATACAATCTACGTGTACAATAACTGGTCATCACAATGATGACCCTAAATCATCAAGAAAAAGGTTAAATTATGTTCAGCATGCTTCATTTATTACTATGGCATGTAAGTGTGTAATAACTTAAGATGACCTCCATCAAGAACAATAAAAAAATAAAGCATTGAGACTAAAAGATTATGAATTTTTATATATACAAAACATCTAACATCTGAAAAATGTTAAATATCTAGGGTTTGCCTATTCTAATGATGCTAATACCAAGTACTCAATTAACGCTTTATAAATAACTTAGCAAATTATCTCTCTCAGAGTCAAGTTAAAGAATATAAAATGTTCACCAATGAGGTAATATAATGGATTTCTAGTATCCAGTACTTTAGAGGAAAAAATCAAAAGAGTAATATATACCATGTCAGACAGAAGAGCCTTGAAATTCTGGATAGCTTCTTCTCGTTTGTGTTGCTCTCTCTCTCGATCTATTTCTTTTGTTTGTTCTGAACGTGCCTTTTGAACCTCTCTTTCTCTTTCTCGAAGGCTTGCCTCAATGCGGGCTTGCCTTTCAAGCTCCTTTTCTTTTTCTGAGTCTAAATTCTGTAAAAGTGAAATTACATTATCTTTCTTACCGATTGCATCAATATGTTTCCACAGAATAACTAGTTTGCCAAATACAAAATTTCAAACCTAGTTTTTACCAAGAATATACCTAAACAATGTACCTCATTTCCATATCAACTGCTAGAGATTCTTATATTAAGAATACCAACAAGAAAAATTCCAAACCCCAAAGAGCAGCAAATACCTTTATAATGCAATTAAGAATTTTATTATTCAATGGTTACAATACAAGTAAACACAATGGGTACCTTGGCTATTTTTTCAATGTACTGTTTGAAAAGGTCTTCTCTCATTGACGAACTATCCACTGCTTTGTAACGTGGATCACTTTCTACTTTGTCTTTTACTTTGCTCCATCGAGACTGACTGTCCAAGTGATGATTAGATAATAGTTCAAAGAAATCCGATTTAATCTGTATTTCAAAACAGGTAGTGGGATGGGAGAAAAACAATGTGCCATGAGAAATTCCTCATATCTAAATGTTTACAACTAGAAAAAAATGTTCACTTACCTTAAAGATGAGAATAATAACTTTTTAAATGCACTTAGAGTGGAATAAATTTTAGTAAAAAAGAATATAAGAATTGCTCTTTTATGGGAAATATAAAAATCAACATACCTATAGGTTCTCATTTAAAATCTACCAAATTCAAGATAAATCATATTCTCCAGTGATGATCTCAGAAATGCCATGTTTTTATAAGGAATATGAATTTGCATTTATTTTTAGCTAAGATTCAGCCTTATGAACTGAATAGTAAAATACTTTAACATCCAGATGGTAAGAATGATTTATTTAAAAAAGTATATATATAAAATTTTTGTTTGTTAAATAGGGGAATTTAGAAATACTTGAGCACAAATACCAAGTCTTATTCATTATAAACCTGAAACTATACTGTCAAATGTCTAAAAACAGAAAAAATAGGGTAAATTTTTATATTTTGGTTAAAAAAAGAGCAATGATTGTACCCTTATATAGAAGAAAATTATATATTTCTATGGTTATAATTAATCATCATTAAGAAAACTACATTCAGATATTCTGTACTTTTTAGCCATTAAACATATGCCTTTACCAGTATATATCTCAGAATAACTGAGTGTTAACGAAATAATACTCTTAACAAATCAAGTACCAAGTTATTAACATCACACCAAAGGTATGATGTTAATATTATTATTATTAATAATAATAATAATAAATAATATTAAGCCTTAAGTGTCAACATATACAATACTTACAACTCCACTTCCAAATTGTATTTTTTATTTTTTTAAACAAGAGAAGAAAGGGATAAATGAGGCACTTATTTTTATGCACCTTTAAGGACCTGTTTTAAAATTTAGTCTCATTGAAATCATTTTGTACTCTACTTCTACCAAGGAAGAACCCGAAGTAGCTAAAATCATTTCAACAGAAGATTCTGACCATGTCAAGAACCTCTCCTCCCCATAGGGATTAAAAATGCTGCCTTCCTACCTGACCAAGGGAATGAGAAATTAGGAATGGAATCACAATTTAAAATATGTGGGCACAAAATAAATGAATCATTCCTTCTGTCCATTCCAGTCCTCTCACTTCCCCCTAAAACTTCAATTTTCCATTAAAGGATTAAAAAGGGAGGTTGATGTCCTTTCTGGAAAATACTTGTAAGGCATAAGAAACAGAATTTCTGCATTACAGAATTTTCAAAAAGACACAAGCCAATCTGCTGTGGATTTCTCCATTAATGAACTTGGCTCTTGACCTTGTTTGGATTAATGAGAAAGACTCATAAACTCAGTATTCACAGATAGCGATAAAGAAACTACTTGATGTAGTGATGTAACATAACTCTTCTGTTCATCTTGTCTACTTTGTATCTGACACGATGTACACCAAATTCCTGGATGTATGCGATAAGCAGAAGGCAAAATTTACAAAATTTATGTTAAATAAAACATGCAAGCTGTATCAAATACAAATCTTTCTAAGCCATAGGAATTTATATTTAACTTAAAACAATTTTCAAATGTTAGACTTGAAGCCTATACAGTAAGGATTATCAAACAGTTTTAAAAATGTGTGATGTATAAGCAAAGTGAACTTCACCTATAATTAAACTTTAACTTCCTTTCACTGTGAATACCACCATGACAGGCTATAAATGGCTTACCAAAGCTGCTGTTTGTATGAGAAAAATTATTTAACAAATGTCAAAAAATGTCAATTACCATTAGCAGCAATTCAAAGCCCTATATTCCCTATTTTCTTCTCTCCAAATATCCAAGTATCTTACCATCTAGGCTGTTCAGTTTAATAGGGAGAAATAGTCTCTTTAGCCTAATGTACCATAACAAAAATACTTAACCTGTTCAGCAGGAAATTTAAAAGAGAGGGAAGAGAGAAAAATGCCAACTTCATAAGAGGATTAACTCCATTATGTGCAACTTCAAGTGTGTTGTTCCAAAAGGGAAATTATTTGAACCACAATTTTATAAAAATTGGTTATAATAATAAATAAATTATAGTAAAATAAACAAAAACTTGAGGGTAGCTACTTTGGCAAACAAAACAGTCTAGTAAAAATAAGTAGTGTTTTAGGAACATTTTTTATAAAATGGAAAATTACCAGTGAAAGCTACATGAAAATGATGATTATACCCTTATTTTGAAAATGCCTACTGAAGAAAAAAAAAGGACTTCACCAAAAGTCAGCGTTCTTTGCAGGTGTTTGACCCACCAAGTAATTACTTTTAAACTTTTACTATTCAGCTATTGATTCAATTATCTCAATGCTACAAAGACCAGTTAGAGAATCATAAGAACAGGAAAGAAACTCCAATACACCAGCATGCTACTGGTACTGATCTCACGATTCAATTACACAGAGTTAACATGTGACTTAAAAAAACAGTATAGACAATATACTTCATAAGAATAAACATATAGTGAATGTCATAAAGTGATAAAACTTCATTAACCAGAAACTTCTCAGAATGTGAATATAAAATATACTATATTTAAACTCTTACTTTAAAGATTTCTGCTTTCATAGCCTAGTTAGTAATTGATTTTGCATTCTTTAAATTGGCTGAGAAAGTTTCACTTTAGTAATTTCCTGCCTTATTTTTTTTTTAATTTAGTAATGGTACAAAGCCAAACCTTAACGTAGAGAATTAAAATTCTATAATCAAAAGACAATAAATATGAACACATTAGGTTTATTTAGATGTAATGTCTATTTAATTTCTTATTTTAATTAACACATTCTGGGCACAACTCTCATCACTTCATAAGGAAAAAGACTAAAAAAATGTAAAGTACCGGAACTGCGGGAGGCTAAAGTCACCAAACAGAGAGATACCAATTCTTTCCTCACTAGGAAATCCCATAATACTTTGCGTATCAGTGATTGACAGCTGTCAGACTGAACTGATTGACAGGCCGCACAGCACAAAACTGTAAAGTCTATCCACTTGTTATAAAACAGAATACATAAAATAGTTACAAAAAAATGTTCAGAAAAAGAACATTAGTTACAAATGCAAAGAGAAAAACATTCAATTTGTATAAAAGCAATCATACAATATCAATCATTTATTTACTTGGTTTTCTTTAATCAAGTAAGTTACTACTAAAAGTCAAAAGTAGCAAACAATTCATTAAGATGATTCTAATTCAATACATAAAATGTTTATGTAGAACTCAATTTTGCACATTTCCTCTGAGAAGCATAATCATTTACAAAAGAAAGTTAATAGTGAAATAATTCTGGAAAAATCTACTTTGAAGCCCCCAAAAAATCACATAATCAGGAAATTTCAGACATTTCTGACAAAAATTATTTCACCTAATACTGTTGCTATTTTAAACGAAAGAGGCTTCTTCCCAACAAGAGTGATATTACTTCCTTAACAACATTTCTCAATAGAATTTGTAATATTTTAACTTTCTAGAATAATAGGCAATTGTAAATGTCAAGAATGATTAGGCTTCAGAGGTTCTTTTTCTCCATTTACAAAGCATAAAGGGACACTAAGGAGCGTAGCTGCATGTTTTAATGGTTCACACACCACTGGTGCCTTCTCCCTACCAGTCTGCCTCCCCAGTGGTGAGCTCCTCTCCACTCCAGACACTGCTATCAAATGACATTTGGAATTCATTAATCTTTAACAGCTGACCTTTAATTCTGATAAGCAATAATTTATATGTAAGATATGTTTACTAAAAGATTAGAAAGTCACTAAAATGCTATCTTTTAGAGGGCAAAAAAGATAAAGAAGCTTTTTGAAATTTAAATGTTATCATCTATAAAGAATCTTGAAATCTTAGCAGGCACTTAGCAGGCACCAGTGGACACACAGGCCTAACAACCAGTTCTGGTTTTACTGGGCATCTTAATATTAATAAAATGTAAAGCAAACCTATATAGTTTAGTAAAGCTCCTAAAATAAGCATTACGGAAGTAAAGTAATAGAATACACACATATAAACAATTGTAAATGTTAAGTTAAAAGGCTAAATAGTAAATATGGGTCCTGTTATTTATGCCCATGAATGAGAATAGAAACACAGCACCAGCTTAGCCCCTTCCCATTCACACTCCCGTCAATCACACCACTGGAACTAAAACCATCTTACCTTCTCACCTCTGGTCTTCGAATCTTCTTTCTCTTTCTTCCTTGCAGCTGCCACAAATTCATTAAACAAGGCTTCTCGATCTTTCATCTTTTCAATTGCTTTGAATCTTGAATCTTTAGCATGCTTGGCTGCAAATTCACTAAAAGTAGCTCTGTAACAAAACGGCAAGTGTGCTAACTTTGATAGAGTTATTTCTGCTTGTAGAAAGGTATAGCAGAAGATACCATTTTTCCAGCAAGAATATGTGCCAAAAAGACACTGAGTACCAACATTTGCCTAAACAGTGAAAAATAAGCTACAGAAAGGAGTCAAAAGGGCTAAAGGATCAAAATGTGGTTAGAGATTTGTACACTATCAGCATGGTGTTGGGGGGATACACATCAGAAAGCAAAGAATTTGTGTGCTTCAAGAGACTTAAGAGCTCATCTATTTCCACCCTAAGATGAGGCTAAGTCTTGCTTCTAGCCTCGGTGATACCTCACTGAATCAGCTCTCCTTCCATAAGCAACTATAAAACAGGGACAAAACATATGAGGCAACCAATGTCAAGCAGTGGACAAGAGGCAGAGTAAGAATGAGGTCAGCCCCATTGCCCTCTGCCTTGGGACAATTTCCCAAGGTACAGAGAGCTAGAGGCCAAGCAGAGTACAGTGGTTTCAATGAGCTAGAAAGAGCAAAGATCAGAGTTTGGGTGCTAAAATGCCAGAGGAAGAAGCTACAGAGAGTACTCCAGAAGAATGCCACACAGGGAGTCCCCAAAAGTAGAAGGCCAAGGCTGAGCTGTACGACAGCAGGGAAAGACCACTCCCTGTATCAAGCTGCTACGTGGTTAACAGCAAAAAACAGATACTAGAGATGGAGTAGTGCTGGAAAAAGAACAGTATTAGAACAACAAAGCCCACAAAAGATCCACAAGGGAGATAAAGTTGGGGGGTTGAGAGAAACACCTTCCACTTTCTGAGGTCCATACTAACAAAGCATAAAATCAAACCTAAAATTAAGGTGATCAGCCTCTAACTGAACTGCCTGCTAAAACAAGAATCTACACTCTTCAGAGGAAGATAGACTTCAGAGTCTCTACCTATTACCCACAATTTCTAATACTCAATTAAAAATCACTAAACATACAAAGAAATGTGATCTACAGAAAGAAAGTTTTGAAGTCAATAGAGACTGCACCCAAGATGCCCAGGTGTTGTTCTAGGTAGACAAATCCTTTAAAACTATTATAATTATATTCAAAGAATTAAAGAAAAATAGGTCAAAGAATTAAAAACATGGTCTTAATGAATGAACAAATGGGAGTTTCAGCAGAAATATGGAAAACAGAAAAAAGAACCTAAAACTAACTGAAGGGAAAAATTCACTGGATGGGCTGGACAGGAGAGGAGAAACAGAATAAAGAGTCAATGACCTGAAGTTAGATCAGTTAACAATCATCTGATCAAAAAAAGACACAGAAAAAAGATTGGGGGAAGGGGAAGAACGGTCTCAGGGACATGTGAAATAATACCAAACACTTTAACGTATGTGTAACAAGAATCATAAAAAAGAAAATAGTAAATCAGGGCAGAAAAAATACTGGCCAAAAACTTTTCCAAATTTGATGAAAAACATCAATGTACAGATCCAAAAGGCTGAGCAAACGCAAAGCAGGCTAAATAAAAAGATCAGGCTTATGAGGGCTAATGAGGCTAGCTATAAAAAAAGAAGTTTTTCCATGAATACAAGACATTTATAAAGCTTTCATATATGTGGATATATTTCAGTATTTGAAGCTGTCACCTTACATAATAGGAATTTACTCTTATAATAAACACTCTCATATTTAACATGTTTTTAGAGGAGAAAAATAAATCTTATTTTCTCTTTTAAAAACTATTTCAATGCAAAAATAAAATACATTCTTTAAGTGTTAAAACAGACTATATTACAACTTTAATTATAAAGAAAAAACTGGCTAGTTAACTTCAAAATTTAGAATTTAAAACATCAACTGAAGATTTGGAGTATCACTTACAGCTAACATTTGCTTTTTTTTTTTTTTTTTTGGTGAGGAAGATTAGCCCTGAGCTAACATCTGTTGCCAATCCTCCACTTTTTGCAGAGGAAGATTGGCCCTGGGCTAACATCCGTGCCCATCCTCCTCTACCTTATATGGAACGCTGCCACAGCACGGCTTGACAAGCAGTGTGTCCGTCCGTGCCCAGGATCTGAACCTGTGAACCCCAGGCCGCCGAAGTGGAGCACGCGAACTTAACTGCTAAGCCACCAGGCCAGCCCAACATTTGCTATTTTTAAGGTTTGCTAACCAAAGCCAGACTCTAATAATCTTTTATATGCAGCTGATATTACTCACGATATCTAATTTTGTTAATTCAACATTTTTAACAACAGAATATATTGCAAACCTGGTTTGAACAACAGATATGTAACCATAATAAAATTTTAGGGTAAAATAAAAATGCATATCCCAGAAAAGGGATCACATGCAGTACACTAAATCTGTTTTCTTTTCATGATAAATTAAGCATCTTACTTTATAATTTCAAGATAGAAAAAGCAATTATTACTATGATTAAAGAATACACTTGTTTTAAAACATAAAATCAATGTGTGAAAGTAAAAATTCAATTACTTATTTACAATTACTTATTCAATTATTTATATTACTTATAATAGGTAAAATAGTATTTTTTTATTAGAGCAGACTAAAATGAAGTTTTAACATTAGATTCCCATAGAGGTGTTTTTATGGCTCATCCCTTAACTCCAAAAACTACTCCTTTATAACAGACATGGTATAAGAATCCTTTTTTTGCGGGGGTGAGGGGTGGAAATGGTTGGTGGTAGGGGACAGGGAAGAGTACAGTGACCAAGAGTTGAACACAGGAGGTGCCTGAAATTTCCATTAAAAAAGAAAAAAGACACAGAAGAAACAGGTACTAGAGTTAATTCTCACCAGTCAATTCTTACCCTTGGAATAAACTCCAGTTCTTTATATCTACAAACTCTACTAAACAGTTTTGTGATAGTGGTATTTTCAACAGAAAATTAGGTTTCCATTCAAAGAGAAATTTAGGTCAGTGGACAGTATTTTCTCAATTTTAAGTTTTTCCTCCTTGTTTTCTGCTACTTACTAAAATTGATCCTAATCTCTATGTTAGCATTAAATGTATCAATATAGCAATACAACACAATGCCCCAAGTGCTAAGACTTCCAGTTATGTGCCTGATGGCTTTATTTTCTGAAGTAACCTGCATATTTCAGATCACTCCAACAATTCTATCTGCCCCAAAAGAACATAAGTAGGGTACTGTGATACAGCAAGACTTAGTTCATCAAATCAGCAAAAGGGAAACCTCTTTGGAATCTCAATTATTCCCAGACCCATAAAGGGTTTTAATAAATAGAGATGTTTTGGGAAATCATTTGAAAATAAGCTGTACACATCATGAGACTTCATCTATAAATATTTCAATATGCATCTCCTGAGAGTAAATCCTTTTTCCTCCAATAACCACAATACTCAAGAAAATTACTAATTCTCTAATATGTAATACCAATCCATGTTCAAATGTCCTCAACTGCCTCTCAAAATGTCTTTTATAACCCAGTCTCAACTATTTTGACCCATGAACTCACCCTTTTGATTAAGAAAAAGCCCAAGACCCCCTGGAGAGTCTGAAACTCTATTAACTCCTGAAGATTATTACATTCTTCATAGCCACAAATACTTTTATTTGTTTTATTTTCTGAAATTTGTACTAATGCCACGGCAGGCTTCTCTTCAATTTCAAATATGAAATTATAATACCAAATATACTTTCTCAAACAGTATCAGTCTTCCCTACCTCCACTGAGAGAAATAACTGCATAAACAAGATCAACTTTTATAAAAAGTGCCATTTAGCCCACAGACTCCAATTCTACCCTGTAGTTTTAGAAATTCTCCACATTCTAAGAACAACCTAATATCACTATTGTCACAACTAAGCCATAAATGAGAAAGTAATTCTCCCTGCCTGGACTATTCTGTGTAACAGTGGAATCTAGCTGAAATCCCACATTCCCTTGGGCAAGTTACCCAATTTACTTATATCTTACTTTCCTTATCTGTAAAATAGGTATGATATGAGTACCTAAATCATACTGTTTTGAAAACTGAATGAGATAATACACACACACACTCTTTAGGTGCATATATGTATACCTATAAGTGTAAGTTCATACATATATCTAAGTGCACATAAAACATCCAATAATTGATGCTATTATTGTTATTATAATGCTAGGCATGTAAGTTTAAAATGTCTCATTGTCTCCAGGCCATTACATATATTCAATACATATTAACAATCAATTGAAAACATCAGACAAAACCACAATCTAGACACTTAGAAAATTTCGAAATGATAATCAAATGTACACACACACACACACACACAATGTATTTTTTTAACTGATCTTAGGAGAAAATATGTACATATTTTGATATTTGACAGTAAAGACCCACATACCTTGGATTAAATTTGGCTTCTTCCATCATTTTTTTGAAATCTTCCTTGGCTTGCATTATTTTGTTTTTCTTTTCCCTGCGTTCTTCCTCTGCCCTGGTCTTTACATACTGATCAAATACCTATCACAAAAATAAACCAATTTGACAAGTTAGTCTTTCATATAATCTAACTACCAAACTATGGAATTTATAAAAAAATACTAAGTCAATATCCTTGTCCAAACTATAATGGGAAAAATATATTAATTATAGGTAACTCAATTATATGCAGATTATCTATAGCAAGTCTGCTTCTAAAGCTTCAGCTGACAGTAATACACACGCATACAGCCCTCTGCTTAGGCTTCCTTCCTATATAGAAAAAAGTTAAAAGCCCCTTTAATTTTTATTTTCCCTAATCACAAATTGAATATACATTTATTAAAAAAATTTCAAGCAATTTAGAAATGTTTAAGAGAAATCACAGTCCTCCCAAATCTCTTCTAGAAAAAAACATTAACAGCATTGGCATCTATAGTTTATTTCTGAGCTCCTCTTTAAAACTTGTTTTCACCAAAATATAACCATGCTTTACATCTATTCTATAATATTTTCCCCACTTAATAATATATAGTCAAGATGACGAACTGAACATGCACATTTATTTCCTGCCTTCTTCAAACACCAATAAAACGACAGGAGAAGACTTTCTTTTTTTAAGTCATAAACCAACAAGAACAGGGAACTGAGAAAAAGAGAAGCAGCAACTCTGAAGTAGAAAAGCAGATGGACAAGTAGTAAAGGATCTGGCAGACATGAGAAAGCTGACCCTGAACCAGCAGTCAAGAAAACAAAGGAACCAATTATTTTTATTAGAGAATCCTCAAACAGCTCAGGAATTGGTAGCACCAGACACCTGGAAGCGAGGGTAGAGTACAGCTACAATACAGCTGTTTAAGACGCAGTTCAATCACTAGACACCCCTCGCCAACTTACTAAAACCGCCACTTTTGAAGCTGAGTAAAAGGCAAGTGGTTATTCTCTAGCACAAGGGTTGGCAAAATCCTGATCTGCTAGCCAAATCCAGCCTGCTGCCTGTTTTTATACAGCCCAAGAATAGTTTTGACATTTTTAAATAGTTGGATAGAAAAACAATAGAAAATTGCATGACACATGAAAACTAAATGAAATCAAATTTCAGTGTCCATAAATAAAGTTTTTTTTTTTGTGAGGAAGATCAGCCCTGAGCTAACATCCATGCCAATCCTCCTTTTTTTTTTTTCCCCTGAGGAAGACTGGCCCTGAGCTAACATCTATTGCCAATCCTCCTCCTTTTTTTTTCCCCCTTTTCTCCCCAAAGCCCCAGTAGATAGTTGTATGTCATAGTTGCACACCCTTCTAGTTGCTGTATGTGGTGACGCTGCCTCAGCATGGCCGGACAAGTGGTGCGTCGGTGTGCGCCCGGGATCCGAACCCGGGCGACCAGTAGCAGAGCGTGCACACACAACCACTAAGCCACAAGGCCGGCCCCCGAAATAAAGCTTTCTTTGAACAGTCATGCTTATTCCTTTATATATACCTATGGGTGCTCTTGCACTACAACAAAAGTTATACAATTGTGACAAAGACTCAAATATTTATCTGACTCTTTATGTTAAAAATTTACTGACCCCTGCTCTGAGGAAAAACAATATCTCTGGACTGCGGGCGGGAACATGAATTAGGAATGAGGCATACCAGACTGAGAACACAGGGAATTAAGAAAACATTTACACACCAAATACTACGACACAGTTCTCTCAGAAACAAAGCAGCAAGAACTGTGCCCTCCAGGCAAGAGACCATAAGTCCTTATCAGGAATCTGACCAGCCTAAAAATTATTTGCTGCAGTGGATTCTCAACAAACCAGCCTAAGTCATCCTACAGCAGGATGCTATAGCTTCAACCTTAGCACTTTTGACATTCTGGGCCAGATAATGTTTAGCAGCATCCCTGGCTACTGATGCCAGCAGCTCCCCCTCAGCTGTGACAACCAAAACTGCCCCTGGTTGAGAACCACTGCTCTAAAATAAAGCCCACAATCATGAGAGCCCACCCAGATGCTAAGATCTCCCAAACAGTGTTTTAGTGCCTTATTCCTAATCATGAGCAGTCAGGGTCAACAAGACATCTAAGAAAAACATTAAAAATAGATACCAAAATAGAAAAAAACTTAATGGAAACAGACTATGCAAGAAAAATGAAAACGTAAAAGAAGAAAATCCTAAGTGATCTCATAGAACTAAGAAAAGATACTGAAACCATAAAACAAGAAAAACTCAAAGAACAAAACAATAACTCCTGGAAATTAAAAGATAACAGAAGAAATGAAAAATATAATTGAAGGGTTACAGAATAAAGGTGAGAAAAATCATCCAGAAAGTTTAAAAAGACA
The DNA here is from genome assembly GCF_057802395.1 of Ceratotherium simum simum. Taxonomy (NCBI): domain Eukaryota; kingdom Metazoa; phylum Chordata; class Mammalia; order Perissodactyla; family Rhinocerotidae; genus Ceratotherium; species Ceratotherium simum. The sequence continues at coordinate 30,494,959 of NC_141903.1, forward strand.
GAGGTAGAAAACAGAAGAGAAAGGTAAGAAAATCTTGAGCACCTGCCCAGAAGGGTAAATTCTCTGTCCTAGAATGACAAAATAAAGAAAACAGTTGGAAGCAAATCAAAAAAGTAATGCAAGAAAATCTCCCAGAACTGAGAGATATGAGTTTCCATATTGAAAGGGCCATCGAGTGCCCAGCATAATAGGCCTTTCCACCAGAGTACATAAGAAATTTCAGAACACTAAAGACTAAGGAAGATCCCACGTTTACAGAGAAGGAAAAATAAACAGGTCCACATACAAAGGAACAGGTAACAGAATGGCTTCAAAAATAACACTGAAAACTAGAAGTAGAACAATGCCTTCAAAATCCCGAAGCAAAAATATTTCCAACTTCAAATTCCTTAGCCAGACAAACAATTCCAAATAAGGGGACAATAAACACATTTTCAAATATATAAGGCCTCAAAAATTTATTTCCTATATGTCTTCTCTCAAGAAGCTATTACAGGGATGGAATGCACCAAAAGGGAGTAAAACAAGAAAGAAAAGACTTATGATGTAGGGAACAGGTTAATCTCCCCTCCTGACCCCCCCAAAAAACCCAGAGAGATGAAGGAAATCCCCAAGATGATGATAAAGAGCTGTCATCCTAAAAATGACAGCTGTATATCACGTGTAGAGGGGAATCAGTCCAACTGAAGCAAATCAGAAGGCTCTGGAAGAAACATCTTCAGGAAGATAACACTGGGCAGCACTCTAATATTTTTCTTAACGTATCTTATAGAACTATTTGGCTCTTTAAATATGCACATTCGCATCTTTGGAAAAAGTAAAACAACAACAAAAAACGTTTCCTTTAAAATACCTTAAACATCTTTCCAGGTCAGTCCATAATATCCACCAATTTTTAAAGGCTGTATCGAAATATCTTTAATCATCTCACCAGTCCGCTGCTAAGCATATAGGTTGTTTTATGGTTTACTGTAATGCTATATTTAGAAGGTATTTAAAAGTATCTGCATGCTGATGGAAGGGGGAAAGCAGTTGTTTCCAATCCCTTTCTCCTTTCTCAGTATATACTTTCTTTTTTTTTTTTATAATTTTATTTATTTATTTTTTTCCCCCCCAAAGCCCCAGTAGATAGTTGTGTGTCATAGCTGCACATCCTTCTAGTTGCTGTATGTGGGACGCGGCCTCAGCATGGCCGGAGAAGCAGCGCATTGGTGCACGCCCGGGATCCGAACCCGGGCCACCAGCATCGGAGCACATGCACTTAACCGCCAAGCCACGGGGCTGGCCCCAGTATATACTTTCTTACTTGTATAAAGTATTACCTTATAAATAAAATCCAAGTGAATTTATATTAACGTTTTTTTTTTGAGAAGCTGGCGAAAACTTCACATCCCCTCCTTTAATGTATCCCACACCAAGGTCAGGAATCACTCCGAGAAGAACATCTCATAGAAAATTAGAAGTTCTGCTGTGCTTCAATTTCTCCTAATTATTTGTGTCATGCTTCCCAATACACTTGGCTTTATGTTCTCTATTTTAAGCAGTTGTTTTCTTATAACATCAACTCACAAAATGTTATAATAAATACCATGAAAGTTAATGTTTTAAACACAATTCCTAGTTAAGTTTACTTTTATAGGCATAATAAAAATATATATATTAAAGGACTATATTGTCTAAGCCTTCAAGGCGGCTTCTGGGGTGCTGGTAATATTTCGTTTTTTCTCTCTTTTTTTCTTTTTGTGAGGAAGATCAGCCCTGAGCTAACATCCACGCCAATCCTCCTCTTTTTGCTGAGGAAGACTGGCCCTGAGCTAACATCTGTGCCTGTCTTCCTCCACTTTATATGGGACGCCGCCACACCATGGCCTGACAAGCGGTGCGTTGGTGCACGTCCGGGATCCAAACCCGGGCCGCCAGCAACAGAGCACGAGCACTTAACCACTATGCCACAGGGCCGGTCCCACATTTTTTCTCTTTTTTTAAACCACTTTATTGAGGTATAATTGACATACAAAAAACTGTACATATTTTATGTATACAACTTGATGAGTTTGGAAATAAATATATATGTGTGAAACCATCACCACAATCTATGCCATAAACATATCTACCACCTTCAAAAGGTTCCTCCTGCCCTTTTTGTTATTTTGTGTATGATAAGAACACAACATAAGATCTATCCTCTGAGCAAAATTTTTAGTACATGATATGGTATTGTTAACTATATAGGCACTGTGCTGTACAGATCCCTAGCACTCAGTCATCTTGCAAAACTGTTTCCTTTTTGGTTTTTTTTTGGTGATGAAGACTGGCCCTGAGCTAACACCTATTGCCAATCTTCCTCTTTTTGCTGAGGAAGATTGGCTCTGAGCTAACATCTGTGCCCATCTTCCTCTATTTTGTATGTGGGAAGCCACCACAGCCTAGCTTGATGAGGGAGTGTCGGTGTGTGCCTGGAATTCGAACCTGCGAACCCTGGGCTGCCAAAGCAGAGCGTGCTAACTTAACCAGTACGCCACCGGGCTCACCCAACTGTTTCCATTTCTTGATCTAGGCAATTATATGGTATGCTCACTTTGTGAAATTTCACTTACGATTTTTAGATTTTTCTATATGTCTTTCTTCAAAATGTAAGTTTACAAAAAGTATGTGTGTGATATTGTGATATAGTAAGAAAATATATATATTTGGTCTTTGTCCAGGCTACTGGCCAAAGCTCTTAAAACCCTTGCAATTTCCTAAGTGATAAGAGCAACAGGAGCATCTTTTGTTCTATCTGGTTTTTATCCTGTTCTTGAAATAGATAAAGGTGAAAAGGACGGTCTTTTGTTATTCATAACAAGCCCCTTTCAAGCACACCTAAGTTTATGTCAATGAGGTGATTTTTGGAAAGCCTCTAGATAACCACAGGATGAGGACTAGGTGCCAGAGGAACCAACCATGTGATCAGAAGGTTGGAACTTGTAGCCCATCTCCAATTTCCAGGGAAGGAGAGGCGCTGGAGATTGAGTCCAATCACCAGTGGTCAATGATTTAATCAATCATGCCTACGTAATGGTGCCCCCAGAAAAATCTTAACCAAAGGGGTTCAGAGAGCTTCTGAGTTGGCAAACACATCCAGACACCAAGAGGTTGGCACACCTTCACTCCAATGGGAAAGAAGCTCCTGGGTTCAGGACCCTTCCAGACCTCATCCTTTCTATCTCAGCATCTGCTGTTCATCTGTACCCTTTATTACATAATGAACTCAGTAAACCTAAGTGTTTCCCTGAGTTCTGTGAGCCATTACAGCAAATTATCAAACCTGAGGAAGGGGTCATGAAAACCCCTGATTTGTAGCCAAGTTGAACTGAAGTGTACGTAACCTGGGGACCTATTACTTGTGATTGGCATCTAAAGTGGCGGAAGTCTTGTGGGACTGAGCTCTTCATCTGTGGGATCTGGTGCTAACTCCAGGTAGACAGTGTCAGAATTCAATGCAATTGTAGGCAACTGTAGGGCACCCAGCTGGTGTGAGAAAACTGGTTGATGTGGGGAAAAAAACCTAAACATTTGATGTCCAAGTATTCAGTGTGTAGAGGAATAGTTTTTCCTTTTCAATAGGTCACCATTATTTGTTCTCACAACAATTTAATTCAATTTATAATTTGATACTGATTTGGTAAACAGTGGCCTAGATGCACAGTTGACAATTGTGAGTAATTATATTGGTAATATAACACTGTCAATCTTATAAAGCTCTGAATAATATACACTATATAAAAATACTTTTGCAATAAGATAACAGACAACTTTTTTTTAAAGTGTTAGCATACTATTCTCTACGTCAGAGCCTAACATCCTGCATGGAAATGGTCTGGCTGTTTTGAAAAGTTATTCATTTTTAAATTTGTCAAAACAAATGAAAACATTTCTGACCCCTTAAGCGATCTTTTATCAAAAACAAGATTAAATAAGGAAAATCGTAAGTTAAAGTTTATGGTTATGATTATATAAAATACATCTTTTATAGCGATGTAAAAATATATAAGTCTACAGACAACCAGAAAAGGACAGAACCAAAAAAGACAATGAAATTGTTTTTTAAAATCAAAGCACAAATTTCAGATATGAAGTTACAAAGTGCAAATATGTAACCTACCACTTTATTGGTTTCTCCTTGGTTTTATACTTCATGTACTGAAAATATATATATATTAATTCCAAATGTTAACCTCTCCCTTCTCTCATTTCTTACACTCCAGTTATAAGAAAATAAGTCTACTCAAAAAGCATGAGAACCTTTAAGTAGAGTTTTTATTTAAAATAGAATAATGCTTGATACTTCTTCTCTTTTTAAATGTAACTCCTCTCTATTAAGGAGGTAACACCATCAGCTCACAAAATGGCTCCAAAATTAGGAAAGAATTTTAGTTTTCAATATGCACTTGTAATTTTACTCATTCAGGAACTATAACACTCAGTGCCATGAAGAATAAGTCATAAAAGTTTTAAAGTAACTCTTCAGGGATGTTTAGGTTAAGCATTGTTCCAGGAACTACACACAGAGCAATGCACAAGACTAAGTTCCTGCCCTCACAGAATTTATTTTCTGCGGTAGGAGGAGAAAGATGATAAACAAGATAATTTTAGATAATTAGAGCTACAAGTGCTATGAAGAAAGTAAAGAAGGAAAAGAGATAAGTTGATTAAAAGTACCTGAATGAAATGATGGAGCCAGCTATGCAAACACCTGGGGGAAAAACATTCCAGGCAAAGGGAATGGCAAGAACGAGAATGTGCCTGGTTTGTCCAAGGCATATCAAGGCCACTGTGGCTAAAATGAATAAATGTGAGCAAAGAGCTTCAAGAAGTATGTAGGAATAAGTGTATGTAGAATCATGAAAAAGAGTTTCAATTTTATCCCAAATGAAACAGAAAGCACTGCACAGTTTTTAAGCAAGGGAACGCTGCCTTCATTTGTCACTTAAACTTAAGATTTTATTTATTTATTTTTTCCCTCCAAAGCCCCAGTAGATTGTTGTGTGTCATAGCTGCACATCCTTCTAGTTGCTGTATGTGGGACGTGGCCTCAGCACGGCCGGAGAAGCGGTGCGTCCGTGCGCGCCCGGGATCCGAACCCGGGCCGCCAGCAGCGGAGCACGCACACTTGACCGCTAAGCCACGGGGCCGACCCATGTCACTTAAACTTTAAAATTAATCTGGCTGCTGTGTGGGAAAAGAAATAACTACACAGGAGCAAGAATGGAAGGAAGCAAGGAGATCAATTAGGTGCTATACAGATGATGAGATTTTACCATGGTGGCTTGAATTAGAGTGTTAGTGCGGGACATGGTGAATGAGAGGTTGGATTTACAAAAGTTTTTGGAGGTAGATTTTGCTGATAGACTTGAAATGTGCAGTGAGGAAAAGTAAAGAATCAAGGCTAACTTACAGGTGTTGATAGGGCCATCAACTCAGGTGAGAATGAGACCATCAAACACAAATTGTTAAAAAAAAAAAAAAAAGACTACTATGCTTGAAATGCAGGTGCAAATATATTTGAAAAGTCATGCCTTTCTGTTACAAGCACTAAAATACATGTCTGGCACCGTAAATTTCCTCTCTTTATGAAAAGTCTATGTTTAGACCTACATGCATAATGGCATAAACTGTGTAGAGAATTATTCTAACCATTAAATTATAAATATGGAAGATGGACACTACTGTTACCAAATGAAATCTCGTAGCTCAACAGGACTATAGCAAGTGGTTCAACATACTCACCATTTTACAGAGATCAGTGATAGGGTGACCCAGGTAACTCAGAAATTATCTAAGTTGGAAGTGTGCAATGCTTTAGAGGAAGAAGCAATCACCATGAGATGATATGTGTCACTGAATCATCATAAGAATAAATGGCAACTCAGTAACAAGGCAATTCTAGTTCAGCACAGACCCTGAAGTGTCCATCATTTCTCTTAAGTTTATGATGAAAAGACATTTTAACAAATGCCACTTAGATGTGGACTTTGTGTGTGTAGTGTGTGTGAGACATAAATATGTCTTCAAGTGTTGTCCATCTACAATACACACACATATATAAGTATAGATTAGCACACAACGGTCAGGAAGGCTATAAACCGGTGTTCAATGATGGTCCTATCTGTTCGGCAGACAATAGGTGGGTTTTTTTCCTTTTACTCATCTGTATTTTGCTATTTTTCTACTCCAAATTTGCATCATATGCCCAATAAAAAGTAAATTAATAAATGCATTTGAAATGAATCTTGAAACCTTCTTAGATATAACCTCAGTGTATATGAGGCATAAGGACAAAATGCACATACGGCAATAGCTGACTGTCCATAAGGGCAAAAATATTCAAGTATTTCTGAGGCAGAAATGTCCACAGAGAGGATGACTATGTTCTAAGATATGAAACTGTTTTTATTTAAAGTACTGTGTTAGGGGAAAAAGGGACGGTAATTTATTCCTGACAATTTAAAAATTATGCTGCCAAAGGACACACATTTCTTAAATAATGTGATTTTCCTTTTACCTGTTTCCTCTCTTTAGGATTGAGAAGTAAGTACCGAGGATCAAAAACTATCTTGTGCAACTCCTTCTCCCACGTTGAAAAAGCAGAAACCTTTAAAATAAAATATGTATTGCCTCATAATTAAATTTGCTCTAAAAACATAAAGGTCATATAATTTTGCTTGAAATCTACAGGACATCTGCTTAAAAAGGAGACATAATAAAAACCATAGTGAAGTTTCCATCACTAATAAATGACAAGCAGTGGGAGGCTAGCAATAGCAAATTTCCACACTAATTGGCTCTGAACATTTCTATATTATATAGAAATAACACACACTTAATTACTTATTAAAATAACCACTACTGTGTGACATTTTAAAAACCAGTACATCAGAAAAAGCCTTGAAGATTTGCATTTTGATTTCCCATGCTTGCTCCAATCTTGTGAACAATGTTGTAATTTAAAATTGAACAATTTTACTTATTCAAATGAATCTGTGAATATAACTAAAAGGTTGAAATCTCTTCTCAATTTTCATTAATAATAATATCATAAAGTACCAGTTCTCCTTTAACCAAAAGCCATTCTGAAAATATTAAAGGAAGAATCGTATAAACCTTACCTATCCCAAGTAGTCCGCCATTCTGTAATGTTAATACTCGTCTTATATTACTCACCAAAATTTAATGACCCAATAAATGTTAAATGTTATTTGTACTTAAAAGGATAGTAAAATGGCATTTAGTTAAATATGATATGATTAGCCAAGGAAAAGGCTGTTTGAAAAAGAGTACAGTAATTTGATAGGCTTCCCTTATCCCCCCCCACAACATGAGCACTAACCTTAGATTTGACCTTTTAGCAAGACATATTTATATTACTTATACAAAACAGAAATATCTCCCCCAAAGATTGTTTTCTGACCCCTCTCTCTAGCAGCATGTCCTTGAACTGCTTCATTCGGGCCTCCAGAGGGACAATGGCCCTTTCTCGGGCAGCTTTAATTTCAGCTTCCATGGCAGCTTCTTTCTCTGAATCAATGTCTTTATTATCGTCTCTCCTATAAAAAATAAAATATGAGGCATCAACTGACAAAATATTAATAAGGAATCTTACTAAAATCTTACAAGCAATGGAATATTCAAGACTCACTACTGAGCAGCATATTTTTGGCAAAAACAAATTATATTGAGGGTTTCAAATGAACTCTAAGGGATAAGCAACTTGCACTATAATAATAATAATAATATTACAATGAGCTTCTAATGATGTTACAATGGCTACTTTGTTAGAAAAAATATATACTTTTAATGTGCTATCTCTCCCTGATACTATTTGATACACAAAATGAACTAATTTACTTAAAAAAAAAAAAAAACACAAAAAACTTATCTAACATTGCAGTAAAACTCTATGTGTTAGAATCAAACAGTACAGAACGTAATTTTTAGTTCTTGAAATGATATAGGAAAAACAGTATTTTCCAAAATGTTTTACAGAATAAATGCATAAAATATTTTTTAAAATCTAATAAAAATTGGTATAAGTCTTAGTAATCGCAAATATTTATTTTGAAACTAAAATTAAAATATCTGCAAACTTGGCCAAGTGGATATGTGAGATATATACCTTACCTACCTGACATTTTTTTTACTCACTTTCTGGGTGATAAGTTGAGATTTAAGTTGAAGGACAGGTCCCAGAGAGCAACATAGGCCCAGGAGTGGTTAGGTGGAATTAGAACTGTTCATCAATGACTAAACTACTTCTTGTTCCTCCACAAATGCACCTCAGGGCTAAGGGCAACCCTGTTGCTGTATGGTACTCAAGTGAGATTGTAAACATGAAATCGAGTCACCTCTCAAACATCTGCACTATGAAGAAGGCCAGTTCATGTGAATAATCAAAAAAAGTAAGTAATTCAGTAACAGTCACGTGTGTCTGAGCAGATCTTCCTTCTTAAATATGATCTGCTAAGTATAAAAATAAAATTGGTTCACATTCCCTACATAAACTTAAGGGAATTAGGAAAATAGGACATCAAGAAAATGCAAAAGCATGCTATATAGGGAAGTGAAGGTAGCCCAGGAGATTTAAATGCAACTAAGGCTAACTCACAAATATGGTAAGTGAGAGGTAATTAAAAACTTAGGGAATGAATCAAAAGAAATAGAAGACTTAGTCCGTGACCTGCAGGAACTTAGCGAGATAGTCTGTGACCTAAGATATGCACAAAACAAACAGGTAAAAGCAATTTGCCAAACAATATATCCTCTTATAATAATTTATTTAAGAACTATTTAAATAAATAGTTAAAAGACATCCAAGAAATATAACTAACGAAAACAAATAACCTTTATAGAATTATAGTAAATGAAAATGTCACAATACAAACTATCACTATCTATCTCAATAAAAGAAATAAAGAAAAACTAAGCCAGGAAAAATAGGCTTTTAGCTTTGTACCTAAATAGAGAAGCTCGGGCAATCCACATAAAGGACTTCTTTGACATTCTCCTGATAAAAGCAGTTAAAAACCTTACAGAGTTGTCTATAAGAACAAACAATTAAAAACAACCTAAAAGTTTAACATTGTAGGAACATCCAAAATTATGGTACATAAACAGAATGAATACAGTCATTTATAATAATTAAGAAAACAAATGTCTTATTCTAGATTTTTTAAAAAAAGAACACAAAATCAATTGATTACAACTAAATAAAAATACTTATACATTTGGTCAAAAACTAAAAAGTCAACTGCAAAAATGAAAACAGCTTTGTTACTGTGGCCGATTATGAATGACTCTCTTTAATATCTTAATTTCTTTAAGGTTGTTGCCAATAAAGAAATTTTTAAAAAATAACCACCCTTGATAGGGTTGTCTTACTGATTTCTCTTTGCCATAATTTGGCTGCATTCAATCTGTCCTTTTCAGATAAGGACTATAATCAACCAGTCTCCAATAATGTCTTCAAACTTTCCTTTTTGCTGCTAAATAATGGTCCCATTCCTCCCCCACCCACACACAAACACCCTCTACCCCACCCTTCCACCTCCCATAATTAGTAACATTTATATTTTACCCAACTCTAGAGCACTGGCCAAGCTAATGCTTCCACTTATAGTAGTCTCTCTCTCAGAGCACTTTCTAAGCTCATTGGGTTCCCTCTTCACCAGAAGTAAGACCACAGACTCAAGTACTAGGGAACTGACAAGTATATAAAGAGAGACAGAAGTCTCTGTCTATATTTATGAGATTTCTGCAATAGTGTCTGTTGGGGTATATATTAGGAAGGAAATTTATTTTTTATAAAATTCAGGCCTAATGAATGTCCAAAAATAATTTATCAACTAATTCCTAAAACGTCATTTGGCTTTATAATACGTATTTGAATAACCAAATCTTTTAGAAATCTAGTAACAGAAGGAACACCATTTCTACACTGTAAGCAAAGTTTTTTAATATCAGGCCTAAGAAAGCAATCATGACTCCTGTCTCCTAACAACATACACATTACCTGTCCCAATCACAAACTGACTGTGACCCTAATCAACTTTTAAAAGCTAAAATCTACCTGAATTACATAAACTGTAGGTATTACTTACTTCCGTTTTTTGGCTTTAACAGGTTCATCTTCATTAAGTTCTTCCATTAATTCTTGTTCTTCTTTAACTGTAAGATGAAATTTAATTAAACTTTGTCAGAATAAAAATAAGCAAGCAACTACTGAATTATTTAGGTATGAATCCTGCTACCCACTACCAGAACACTCCCTTCAATAGTATTAAGAAGAAGCTGCAATTTACAGTTAGTTCACTCACTTGCACTCATAGAGAATTGCCACTTTTGGATGGACAGCATCGTTGGGGTTGGGTGCCCTGGCAAAAACATTTCAAATATTCTTATGAATGGTTACATGCATATATTACACAATCTTTTCTTTTAAAAAAGTATTGTTTATATAAAATATCCATCCCATACCATTCACTCCTTTATACAATATTAAACAAAGCATAATAATTCTATACCTCCTCTATTAATCCTCCCTTTACATAAAATTTTCAACTCATTTTGAAATGATTCTTTATGATGCATGTATTTATCAAATAAATGGATTGAATCTTTGAAAACAGATTCATAAAAACAAAAGCAAATCACATACTTTTTTGGCATGATTCGATACTACGGTTATAAAGTATTATCGATATTACAGCTATAAAACAGATATTGCTGAAGGGGAAAAACTGGTATCTTTAGCACCAGGGGGACTAAGTTTCACTGATTTATAAATCACTTGGAAGCAGAAAATGTTAGTACCACATAAATACAATCCATGAAGATTTCTCAATTATTATGAATGACACATATTAGGATTTGTTTCATCTGAAGTACTAAATGATTTATCTATCATGCTTCTATACTACAAGGGAAGATTCTATAAAAATACAATCATATCAATACAAGGGCAAATTACCACTAAAAAATATGCAATAAAAATTACGTACAAATATTTGTCTTCATTATATATACTGGAATGCTGTCTGAACATTAAAAGATAATCTCTTAATAAGCTTTAAGTGTCTCCATATTCTCAGGAATAAGGCTTATCCTCCCTAAATTTCATCTAGTTTAAAACACTAAGCTTTTGTATTTTTGCAAAATTTTGTATTTTACAAAATTTTAGTAAACACTAAAATATTTTTAAAGACTCTGCACGGTTTTGATTATTTCAAAAAATATATGACTAGCCACAAAAGGTGACTATCAGTAGTACCAATATATATAACTGAAATCTTGACAAGAAGTTAAAAAAAATACATATATATTTTACAAAAAATATTTTTATCCAAATTCTCTATTTTTTCTATCCCTATTACTGAACCCAAATTAGCATATTAGTCTATTTTCCATTTCTCAAATTTCCTATATTCCTTGAAAATATAAAGTTTTTCTCAATGGCCTCACATTTTCTGTCAAAATATTAAAAGAATGTTAAAATTGGAGGATAAATTCCTAATTTAAAACTTACTTAGTTTCTTCACTTCTTCCATTCCTTTTTTATGAGGGGGCTCCTGAATAATTTTGTCAACATCCGCCCTTCCAATAAGATCATCAGGTCGGTCCCACATAGAAAGACGAGTGGTAGGATTATAAAAGAAGACCCGCTCATCACCAGTCCAAACAACACACCTAAGAATTGATTCAAATATCATTTTCTTGTGTTATGGAACATATTTTATAACTAAGTCTTTTACTGTCATCCTGTCAGAGGGGAGGTGGTGATGGTGGGGAAGCACATGTCCATAAACCAAACATGATTTTTAGAACAGAAAAGAGCTGATTGGCTCAGGTTAAAACAGCAGCTTAACGTATTAATTGATAAAAACAGGAAAAGCAAAGCAATTTGTGATCAAGGTTTAGAATGCTCAGGAACTTAGTTTGGCACACTCAATCTGAGAGTCCTACATTTTAACCTATTACAACAGACAAGTTTAATGGCAACAAATAATAATGCAACTAAGCAGTTCTAAAGCTAAAGAGCAGACCATAGCACCCAATCTATTACATAACACTTCTTAATATTCCCTACCAAACCAGAATTACTTACTCAAATGCAACCTTCTATGAAGCCTTTAATATCTGATTGTATTTGGTATAAAAAATAAAGAGAAGGACCAATTGTGCTATGGCACTGTAGCCCATACAGCCCACTTTTCCTGTTAATTACAAACAGAAATTCAGACAAAATAGAAAACACAAATACACAAGGACTCTGTAAATTAAAAAAAAATAGAAGTATGGAGGAGAGTCAAAATTTAGAGAAGCAACTGCAAGGGTGTCAATTTCCCATTTTGCTTCCTTAAACCTCTGCCCTGAGGGTGGCACAGTGGCACGGTGGCAGTAGCACAGGCAGCTAAAACTCCAAAAGAAATCAGGTCTTTGTAGGCAGATAATCAAAAGTTAATCAACGGCTGCCAAGCCCAAGGTGACCTAGATGTTGAAATTATCAGACAAAGCCTCTAATATAGAAATAATCAAAGACTTAAAAGCAGCAATTATAATGAGGCTTCATGAGATACAGAAAAACATCTGAAATGAAAGAAAAGATAGAAGCTCTCTCTCTCTCTCTGAGCAGAGAAATAGAAACTGTAAGAAACCAAAAATACCCAGAAATTTTAGATATGAATAATACAACTGAGATTAAATTTTTCTGGATTGGCTTAAGAGCAGAATGGAGATGACAGAGGAAATGATCAGTGAATTAGAAGACAGATCAATAATTATCCCATCTGAAGAACAGAGGGCATAAAAAAGAGAATGAATAGAGTCTCAGGAACCTATGGGACTATATCAAAATGCCTAACATACATGTCATTGGGATCCCAGAAGGAGAAAAGGATATTGGGGGCAGAAAAAAGTTTGAAGACATAATGGCCAAAAAGCACCTCCAAATTTGGTAAAAGACATAAATAATAAAGCTCAGTGAACCTCAAACAGGATAAACTTCAAGAAAACCATGCTTAGACACAACATAATCAAACAGGTGAAAATCCAAAACAAAGAAAAATCCATGATAGCAGCTAAGAAAAAAATACAATACAAACAGGGGAGCAAGCCCAATGATCATGGATTTCTTGCCAGAAACCACAGAGGCAAGAATACAGTAAAACAATATCCTTAAAGCTCTGGAAAAAAGAACTGCCAACCCAGAACTCTATATACAGTGAAAATATCCTTCAGAAACAAGGGCAAAAAAGATATACTCAGATGAAGGAAAACTAAGAGATTTCATCTCCAGCAGACTTGCTCTATAACAAAGTTTTTCAGGCTGAAAGGAAATGATACTAAAGGAAAACCTGGATCTTTAGGAATGAAGGGAAAAAACAAATGGTAAATATCATAGGTATTTTTTTACTCTTAAGTTCTTGAAAATACATATGAAAAATTATAACATTGCCCAGTGGGGTTTTCAATGTATGCAGAAGTAATACATGTGACAACTATAACATAAAAGTAAGTGGGTATGGGGTTAAAAAAGAACCTATATGGTGGCAAGGTTTCCATATTTTATGTGAAGTGGTACAATAATAACTCTAAGTAGACTATGATGGTTAGGTATGTAATACTCAGAACAACTCAAAAATAATGCAGAGATATAACCAGAAAGCCAACCAATAAATTATTAAACGGAATGCTAAAAAATATTCAAATAATTCAAGTGAAGGTAGTAAAGGAGGAACTGAGTAACAAAAAACAGAGAAGACAAACAGAAAAAATAGATCTAAATCCAATCATATGAAAAATTACATTAATGTTAATAGTCTAAACACTTCAATTAAAAAGCAAGAAGACAGAGTGGATAAAAACGCAAGACACTACTATAAGCTGTCTTAAGAGACAAATTTCAAATATAAAGCCAGAGAAAGGTTGAAAGTAAATGGATGGAAAAAGATATACCATGCAATTAGCATAAAAATAGGAATGACTATTTTAATAACAGATGAAACAGACTTTGAAACAAAGCATATTATGAGAGAGAGAGTCATTTCACAATGATAAAAAAGACAATCAGCAACAAGTAACAATTGTAAAATGCATAAGTCTATTAACAGAGCCTTGAAACAGATGAAGAATGGACCAAATTAAAGAGAGAAATAGGCAATTCCACAATTATAGTAGATCCATGCCACTCTTTCTCAGCAATTGATAGACCAACCAGACCCAAAAACAAACAGTACTGAGATAGATCATATGCTGAACAAAAAAAAAAGTCTTAATGAATTTCAAAGTACCAAAATCAAAGAAAGTGCATTCTCTGACCACAGGGCAATTAAATCAATAACAGTAAGATATCTAGAAAAACCCCAAATTCTGGACATGAAAGGACAGATTTCTAAATAATTCATGAATCAAAGACAAAATCAGAAAATAAATTTTAAAACAATACAAACTGAATGGCAATGAAAACACAACACATCAAAACTTGTAGGATGCTGCTAAAGCAGTGCTTAAAAGGAAACTATGGTTTTAAAAGCTTATATTGGAAAAGGAGAAACAACTAATACTAATGACCTAAGAGTCCATCAGAAGAAACAAAAAGAAGTGTAAAGTAAACCCAAAGTAAGCAGAAGGAAAGAAATAATAAAGATGAGAGTAGAAATCAATTAAAAAAGAAAAAAGAAAAAAAAGATAGGGGAGCCGGCCCCGTGGCCCGTGGTCAAGTTTGGCATGCCTCACTTTGGCAGCCCAGGTTTGGTTCCTGGGCGTGGACCTACACCACTCATCGGCGGCCATGCTGAGGTGGCAACCTAAATACAAAATAGAAGAAGCCTGGCACAGATGTTAGCTCAGGGGAAATCTCCCTCAAGCACAAAGAAGAAGACTGGCAACTGATGTTAGCTCAGGGTGAATCTTCCTCAGCAAAAAAAAAAAAAAAAAAAAAAGACAACCAGCCCAAAGCTGGTTTTTTGAAAAGACGAACAAAATTGGCAAACTTCTAGCTAGACTGATCAAGAAAAGAGAACACATCACCACTATGTGGAAAGAAAAAAGGGGTTATCAGCACAGATCATACAGACATTTAAAGGACATTAAGAGAATAATATGAACAAATTCAACAACTTAGACAAAATAAGCAAATTTCTTGAAAAATACAACTTACCAAAACTGACAGAAGAAACAAAAAATCTGAATAGTCCTATAGAGCTATTAAAGAAGTTTAATATGTTATCAAAAACCTTGCCCAAAAGAAAACTCTAGTCCTAGATGGTTTTATTTGTTAATTTTATAAAACCATGAGGAAAAAGTAACATCATCTTTCAAACTTTTTCAGTAAATAGAGGAGTAGAATTCACCAATCACCACCCAGCTCATTTTATAAAACCAGCATAACCCCAATACCAAAACCTAACAAAAACAGTACAAAATTACCATTCAATATCCCATATGAATATAGATGTAAAAATCCTTAATAAAACATTAGCAAATCAAATCAAATCCAACAATATATAAAAAAGGTTAATCATCATGACAAGGTTTATTTTAGAAATGCAAAGCTAGTTTAACATTCAAAAATCAATGTAATTCACCCTATTAAAAGAATGAAGAAGTAAAACTAACTCATTTCAAAAGATGCAGATTTATGATAAAAACACTAACAAACATAGAATAGTAGGGAACTTCTTCAAACTATTTGAGGGTATCTATGAAAAACCTATAGCTCATATTAATTATATCTGACGGTAAAAGACTGAACTGTCTCCTCCTGATATCAGGAACATGGCAAGGATGCCCAC
Source organism: Ceratotherium simum simum (assembly GCF_057802395.1). Classification (NCBI taxonomy): domain Eukaryota; kingdom Metazoa; phylum Chordata; class Mammalia; order Perissodactyla; family Rhinocerotidae; genus Ceratotherium; species Ceratotherium simum. Next base: position 30,510,786 of record NC_141903.1, read on the forward strand.
TTTCACCTCTTCTATTTAGCAATGTACTGACAGTCCTAGCAATAAGGAGAGAAAAATAAAAAGCATTAAAAATCAGAGAATAAGAGATAAAATGCTCCTAAGTGCAGAAGATATGATTATCTACACAGAAAATCCCAGAGAATCTACAAAACTACTATAATAAATGAATTTAGCAAGGCTCTAGGCTACAAAGTAAATATACAAAAGTCAACTGTATTCCTGTATACTAACAGCAATCAACTGGAAAATGAAATTTTAAAAAAATCTAATTTGCAGCAGGACCAAAAAACATAATACCTAGGACTAAATCTAGCAAAATATGTCTAAAACACTACACTGAACACTGCTGTGAGAAATTAAAGGCCTAAATAAATCGAAAGATAAATGATGTTCATGGATTGGAAGACTCAATCTTGTTAAGATGTGAAATCTCCCCAATTTATCTATAGATTCAATGCAGTCTCAATCAAAATTCCAGCAGGCTTTTTTTCTTTGATAGAAAGTGACAGGCTGATTCCACAATTTACATGGAAATGCAAAGAATACAGATAAACCAAGTTAATGTTTTTTTTTAAAAAAATTGACCCTACCTGATTTCAAAACTTGAGTTTCAGTAATCAAGACAATTCAGTATTGGCAAACCAACATATAAATCAATTGCAACAAAACAGAGAGTCCAGAAATAGACTCAAACAAGTAATTTTTGACAAAGGTACTAATGCAATTCAATGGAACAAGGCAAGTCTTCTCAACAAATGGTGCTGATCCACTACCCATATAGGAAACAAATGAACATGGACCCTTACTTCACACCATCCACAAAAATTAACACAAAACTATTCCAGACCTAAATGTAAACTCTAAAGCCATAAAACTTCTAGAAGAAAACATGGAGGAAATCTTTGTAATCCTGGGGTTGGGAAAGGTTTCTTAAAACACAAAAAAGCACAAACCACAAAGAAAAAAACTGACAAATTGAACCTGAAATTAAAAACTTTTGCTCTTTGGAAGATATTATTAAAAAAATGAAAAGGTAATCCACAGACTACTAGGGGAATATTCACAAAAATAAATCAGACAAAGGACTTCCACATCCAGAACATATAAGAACTCTTACACTTCAATAATATGAAAAACAACCCAATAAAAAGTAGGCAAAAGATATGAACATATACTTTACAAACAACACATGAATGGCAAATAAGCATGTGAAAAGACGTTCAATGTCATTAGTAATCAGGGAAATGTAAATTAAAACCACACCCATTCGAATGGCTAAAATGTTCAAAAACCGAGCATGTCAAATGTTATAGAGGATGGTGAGCAACTAGAAGTCTCATACATTGCTGATGGGAATTTCAAAATGGTAGGACTGCTTTGGAAGGCAACTGGGCAGTTTCTTAGGAAGTTAAGCACATATGCCAAATAATCCAGCCATTCCACTCCTAGTTATTTACCCAAGAGAAACAAAAACATGTCTACACAAAAACTTATACGATAATGTTCACAGCCATTTCATTTGCAATTTACTGAACTGTTTCCAGTTTTTGGCTATTACAAATGGGCAAATATCTAGGAGCAGAATACCAGAAAACTGGAAACAACTCAGAAGCGCATCAACAGGTGAATGTATAAACAAATTGTGGCATATTCAAACAAAGGCATGCTACTCAGCAATAAAAAGGAACAAACTAACGAATCTCAAAATCATTATTGCTAAGTGAAAGAAATTACCGAGCCAGTCATAAAAGGCCATATATCATATGATTCCATTTATATGAAATGTTCAGAATAAGTAAATCTAGACAGAAAGTAGACTAGTGGTTGCCTATGGCTGAGGGAGGTGACAGCAAATAGGGAGTGACTGTCAATGAACATGGGGTTTCTTTCTGGGGTAATGAAAATGTTCTAAAATTGATTATGGTAAGGGATGGATAACTCTATGAATATATTAAAAACAATTAAGTTGTATTCTTTAAATTGGTGAATTGTATGGTATGTGAATTATCTTTATTTTTAAAAAGAAGCTAGACAAAAAAAGTATATATGATTCTTGATATAAAAATTCTAGAAAATGCAAAGTAATCTATAATAATAGAAAGCAGAGGGATGCTTAGGGATGGAGATAGAGGGAGATGTGGACTAGAAAGAAACACAAGGAAACTTCTGGGGCTACTGGAAACGTTTACCTTGATTGCGGTAATGAACTTGAAATATATGCAGCTTACTGTACTTCAATTGTACCCCAATAATACAAATAAAAAATAAAGAGAAAATGTATAATGTACTACCAAACCAAAATCTTTTGTGGAAATGGACTAGATACCTTTTTTGTCATGGAATCCAACCAAAAACTAAGGCTTACTGATCCTAGGGAATACAAAATGCTTTTAGTTTCGACCTCGCTTTACAACTAATGTTAAAAGCAGGGATGGGGGACACAAGTGTTATCATTTTCATCCAACTATTCAATGCACAATTCTCCTCAAGAATTTCCATTAGAACCATCCTGAGACACTTAAGCCATCTTGTTAGATGTTTAACTTTATTGGGGGGAAAAATCTAAGCCTAAATTTTCTATGCCAGTTTCTAAAACACTGTTTGATCTTTATTAACAGCAGTAACTACTTTAAGATGGAGATGCTATTCTATTAACTCATGTTGGCTTCAGCGTGCTTCAGTGCGCTAACATAGCTCCAATGGTATTAGTGGTAAATGTGGAGTGAGAAGCTGTCGGGACATTTCAAAATTAACAGTAAAAATATGGACAAAGAATTCTCATGTCAGGAAACCGCCCTGTGCTAAAAATATGCATGATAAAGTGCTTGGGGTGAAGTGTACTGATATCTGCAACTTTTAATGCATCAAAAAAATAAGACTGATTGGCAGATGCATTAAGGGATGGATAGATAAGTGATAAAGCAAATATGATAAAATGTTAACTGCAGAATCTAGGTGGTCAATATATTATGTTCACTGTTCTAGAAACACTGTATTAATGTTTCTTTATGTTTTAATTTTTTCATAATAAAATATTGCAAGTAAAAACAAAAAAAAAAAACCTATATAGAAACAAAGCAGCTAAGTAAATAAATAAATAAAATAAAGGCCCTGTGCCACTTTTGGTAAATACAAAAGCGACTAAAAGTTCAAAGATAAATTTCTCATAAGTTAAAACCCAACATAAACTATAGACAAATAAAGCACGGCAAATACGGGCGGCCCCTCACTTTGCACTTTGTACGAGACTGTGAAAATAACCGCAAGCTAAATCTGTGTGATGCAATTTTAGTGAGCAATGAAAAAAATGACAGTTGGTCCATGACCTTGAAAAACTTTTGTCAAAACATTAAAAACTCTCTTAGAACCAGAAACTAAAGTTCACTGATCCTAGAGAATACAAAATACTTCTAATTTTGACCTCTCTTTACTAATTAAAAAAAAAAGGCAAACTAATGCTGTAAAATACCAGAAAAAAAATCCCAACATAGGTAAGGGAAACATGAAACTTCATGTTTTACATTTAGCTTAACTTATCTCTAAAGAAACAGTAATTTGAAGAGCAACATTTGAAGATATCAAGAAATAGACTAATAAAAATTTCATTATCCAAATGAAGTGGCATACCGTCCTTAGCTGAACAATTTGTTTAGCTTAAAGTTAGCACTTACCTGTTTTATAAGAAATGGAAAATAATGAATTAGGGAATTAAAGTTACACTGATAATACACTCCTTCATTGATAGAACTTGGAAGATAATTTGGACAAGTGGTTATCTTTCACGTATTCAGATGGACCGTAAAAGCACTAGGAACATACAGTTGCATTTTGGGGGGTGGTGGGTGGATGGAGATGCTTCCTAAGAAAGACACAGAACCTAGAAGCTTAAATGAAAAGATCAATAAATCTGACCTCATCAAAATATAAAATTTATATATGACAGATATTAAAACAAAAATCAAGAGATAGGGAGAAATTTTAATACAGGTAAAGGTCAAACGGTTAACAACAGTATACATAAAAAGCTCTCACATATTAAGAAAAAGACAAGTCCATAAAAAGATACGTGAAAACTATGAAGAGGTAATCCACAGCCAATAAACATGAAATAGGTTCATTTACACCAGCATTCTGGAAACATATAGTAAGATTCCTTTTCTTCTTTTTTTTTAAATTTTATTTTTTATTTTTATTTTTTGGTGAGGAAGATTGTCCTTGAGCTAACGCCTGTTGACAATCTTCCTCTTTTTGCTTGAAGAATTGTCCCTGAGCTATCATCTGTGCCAAGCTTCCTCTATTTTGTATATGGGATGCTGCCACGGCACGGCGTGAAGAGCAGTGTGTAGGTCCACACCTGGGATCCGGACCCGTGAACCCGAGGCCACCGAAGTGGAGTGCACGAATTTAACCACTATGCCACTGGGCTGGCCCCCAAGATTCCTTTTCTTATCACGTTACCAAAGATTTAAAAAGAATATCCCTATACTGGTCGGAGTGAGGGAAAACTGGTACTCTCAGGCTGTTGTTGGGAAAAGTAACTGGTATAGCCCCTCCTCTCTCCAACAAAAAAATATCCTTTCTGAGTTCTACTTAGTAATATCCATTAAAATTTTAAATAGCTATACCACTTGATTCAGCAATTTCATTTCTAGGAATCAGGCGAACAGAAATACTTGCATGTGTTCACAAAGAAATATGTGTAACGATGTCCTCAACAGCAACTTTTGTAATGCCAGGGGCAAAAAATCCACAAAAACCAGATGAACCTAATCATTCATTTGTAGGAAAATTATGCATTTTCACGCAACAGAAACTATGCTATGACAAGGAGATTTAGAGATATTAAAATTGCAAAATTTATGAGACATATTTAGAAAAAAACACTACTGAGTAATATTCTTTTTTTAAGACACTATAATGTACATGTATACCACACACACACCCCTATACACATACGTACATAAAGCACAATACAGGAAAAGGTTCACAAGGCCTATGTACCAAACTTTTATTAATGAGGAGGCTTGGTGAAGATGGAATTCCACAATTTTTTACTTCATATAATTCTTCCATATTGTATGCTTTTTTTACGCATTCACATATTCTTTTCTAATAACAGCATACCAGATCAATGAGAAAATAACTCAAAGTAGAGCACAAAAACTATAGATATAAATCATAAGAGAAAAAGTAAGAGGTTTAGAGGATAATAAATAGAAGAGACTTGACACGCCAATGAGAAATGTTTCAGAAAAGGAAAAAAAAAAGATGAAGAGAAGCAATAATTAAATAAATTCCAAAAGAAAATTTCACTAATTTGAGAACAGATCTAAGTCTGAAAATTGACGAAGCCCACGGAGGTCCAGACTCGTGGGGTTCAGAGTTGGTTAACAGCTTTTCATATAAAATACTCAAACAGAGAAACAACCTACGAATACATTCTTTGAATACAGATTGTTTTCATAACTTTGATTTTGGAAGCAGATAAGTATTTTGCATAATTATTTTTTAAAAAAAGAGCCTATGTATCAAGTTAGTGGAATAACTACATAGAAAATAACTATTCCAAATGCCTTTACAACACAGTAACTTAACTATACATCCCCATCCCTGGAGTGATAGACCCTAAACATAAAAATAAATGAAAAGAAAAAAAGCTTAAACTCTCTTCAGTAACCACATTGTTAGTGATAGATAGCGCTTGTATTGTTATTCCGTGACTTGTAAGAAAAGCAAATAATTATGTTGCTATCACTCAGAAACATGATTTTCAGCAGGAAAGGAGATACTGAATTAAGTTAGATGATGAGGTTCAGTAAAAATCTTGTAGTAGACTTGAATTGCAAGTAATGATGTGAACTCATGATGTATCTTTAAATATGTTATCTTCCATCTGTGTCTACCAAAGAGGTATAAAAATAATGACTAATTCAGTAGTAACAACTATCCCTAGACCCTACACTGTGGCCTATAAATGCCACTTCCCACAAAAAGAAAACAGGGCTTCTTGGAAAAATGGCTGAATCTAGGTCTGAGACAGGACATACATGACATAAGCCAGGAACATCTTGGCGGAGCAGAAAGCAACAAAGGTATCGAAGATAGAGCTGTAACAAAAAAAACCTCAGGAGTCAACCTTAAGAGGCTTCACCTCGCCAAAGATGAAACAACTGAATATCACTAAGGATAATAATTACGATGGAATAAGAACATACAAAATACAGTTAAATCTGTGAATTTGTAATACTCAAACCAACTCATCATTCTGAAAACCAGTAAATCCTTTCTTTCCTATACAATGTATATCTCTAAATAACCAAAGTTGGTAAGGGAAGCACCTCTAAGTATCCCAGTTAATAACTGGAAAAGAAATGATAGAAATACATTACCGCCACTTCCAATTCTTAATGATTTAATGGATCTAGGCCAGGTTTTGCAACCTCATCACTACTGACATTTTGGGCCAAATAATTAATTCTTGTAGGGAGCTGCCCCGTGCATGGTAGGATATATAGGAGCATCCTTGGCCTCTACCCACTAGATGCTAGATGCTATTAACACCTTCCAAGTTATGACAACCAAAAATCTTGTCAAAATTACTCCTAGCTGAAAACCACTCATCTAGGCAATAATAATCAGCAATGGCTGCTAACATCACAAAAAAAGAGACAACTAGATGCATCCTGAGGGAAAGGTACATCACTCATGTACTAGTCTTGCCAGAAAGATCAAACCCGAATCCGATCACATCTCTGTATCTGCTTGCTAGTTTGTAGGAAATTCAGGAATGGAGTCCTCTATTAAACAATACCATGGGGATGCAATAATAAAATCCAGACTGTGGGTCTCTATAAAAAAAAACATTTATTTTTTCAGTAACTAAAACAAGAAGGAAAACAAGTTGGAAGGGAACCTATAGATTACAAGACTTAAACAAGCCAACTCATTACAATGTGTGGACCATATATGAATTAAATGAGTTGGAACAGGAGAGAAAGCACTGATGTGGGGAGAGGAAGAAAAGGGAGAAGCAAAAAGAGAAGAAAAAGTAGACTATTCAGCATTTAGATAAAAAGACATAATTTAACATAGTTCTATAAACATAATCACATATGTGGGTATATTTTTAAAATTTTAAAAAATTTTAAACAATAAGAAGTAGAGTCAGGATCTCACAGCGATTCAAGTCTATAATTATGAACAACAAACATTAATGGAGACTACTATGAAGGGAGGAAGACACTGTAGCAATTGAGTTTTAGGTTTGAACACCCAAAACACTACGAATAAGAACCAAAATATTCAGTAGATAAAAACATATATGTGACATATACTTTTTTAAAGTAAAGTACTTTTTCCTTCTATAAGATAAACCATGTAACAACCAAGCACGGCAAAAAATAAGTAAATAAAACAACTTATTAATTAAGGCAGGTACATACCATGGAGTACCAGGAATAGGGGTAGTAGCTACTGGCTTTGCCTTCTGGGCAGCCTTTTCTTCTTCGGTCATCTCTTCTTCTTTGGGCTCCTGTGGGAAATGATATTACTCTCATTTAATTAATATCACAAAATTATACCTGAATATTCCACAAATACAAGTATTACTGCGAATACCTCAAAGTACAACCAACACAAGGTCTGTTGCTAGCACAGGGAGGGGAGAATGAGTAGGAATTTCTAAGAAAGTTCTCAATTCTTGCCCCCTAGACTGAGCCAAATTCCACAACAGCAGACCCAAACAGCAGCAGATGGTCCTATCTTACAGACTCACTACCCATCTGCTTAGGAGCAGAAATGGGGAATACAGTATAGAAAATCAGAGAAGACATCTTCATTTAAGGTCGTTTCTCTTTTCTGCTAACTTCCTTACTAATAAAACACGACTACCATTGGTCCCTCACTAAATAAAGGAAGCTTCTGAAAGGCAGATTTCTTTTTTCTTTTTTTTTTTTGAGGAAGATTAGCCCTGAGCGAACATCCATTGCCCATCCTCCTCTTTTCGCTGAGGAAGATTGGCCCTGGGCTAACATCCCTGTCCATCTTTCTCTACTTTGTAGGGGACACCGCCACAGCATGGTTTGACAAGCGGTGCACTGGTCTGTGCCCAGGATCCGAACCTGCGAACCCCAGGCCGCCAAAGCGGAGCATGCAAACTTAACTGCTGCGCCACCGGGCCGGCCCTGAAAAGCAGCTTTCTTTTACTGCTGTATAGAGAGCATTCCATGCCAGGAGAGAACAGATAAAATATAACAAACATTCCCCAAATATGAAGTTGTATTTATCATTTTAACGTGCATCAGTCTATAAGTCAAGCAGCTGGAGATCAGGGCCAAGCGCTGGTCCAAGGCCCTTTCTTTCTAGGGGCCTCAGTTTAGTATAAGAAGTAAGTTAATGAAACTTTTAAAGGAAAAACTGAATTAGAAACCTCAGAAAACCCTAACATTTCAGAAACCCGATGTATAGCAATTATCTAAAAAATTATATCAAATAGTTTTTCAGTTACAAGTAAATTGTACCCGACAATGTTGGCTCCCAGATTAACGAGTTGTGGCCCTTTACCTCCTTTATCTCCTTTATTGGCTCTTCTTTAGGATCCTCCTCCTCCGTCTCCATTGGCAGAGGTTCTTCAGAAGGTTCTTTAATTGGCTCTTTAATCTTCTCCTCTAATTTTTCTATTAAAAAGTTAAGATAATATTACTCAATGATTTTCAGAGGCTAAGCAGTTAAGATACTCCATTTCTAGTTATTAACCCCAAAGATAAAATGTTCTTCCTTGTAATATCATTAATTTGAATCTAATGTAATGCTCAATTTCAAATACCTTGCTATACCAATGAGGAAACTGTCACTAGAAAAGAACTACTCATTTCAGAGGGACACAAAGTCTTTCAGGGCCTTCATGTTATCACTTGTAGCAATCATTCATTCTGCTGAAAGGGATAAGATACTAAGATACTCAGGAACAGAAACAGTCTTGGGATATAGAAAATTATGAGTCTTCTTCATCTAAGACTCCAAGGGCCTAAATTTTTTTCTTCAGAACACATACAATACACACATTCCTTCCTGATCAATGCTATCAATCTCAACAAGGATAACAATAATTATATACTAGAATAATTATGCAATTCCTGACTACAGCAAATATATATATATATATATATATATATATATATATATTTGTATGGATGTATAAGTTAATTTCTCCAGGCAGAAAAATGATGGACAAACATTAAGCAGAAGAACTGGCTTTTTAAATAAATACATATTTATCAATTTACTAGATATAAACAATCCAACAATTATGTAATTAGAAAATCCATCTAATGTGTTAAAAAGGAATTAACTCAGAATTTCAAATAGTATTCTATTTATAATATCATAGTTTGTATTATGTCCCACCAACTCATTAAAGCTATACCTTTTTCCTTCAGTTCTTGGGGTTTTTCCCAGGTTGATTCTAATGTTCTATTATTATAATAATAGGTCTTCCCATCTGCTGTTTTATATTCAGTCCACTCAGAAACTGCTGTTGCTCCAGCTAAGGTAGCAGGTGAAGCTGCAATAGCAACCTGGGGATGTATCATGGGTACGATAGGAGGGGCCATTCCTGGCAATACACCTAAAAGAAGAATAACAAAAAGTCAGATCCAAATATCACATTGCAATACAAAGTAAAACTTCAACATACAAGCTAAATCTATTAAATGTTAATAAATGAATGAGCCAGTTGGAAAAACGAAAAAAAAAATCATAAAAAACGTGATTTAATTACTTAAATCTATATTCTGGTTTAGTTCTAACACCTAAACTCAATTAGATTCAGAAATTCAACCCAAGAAGTACCTTAAGAGCAGTCAGAAATTTGGGCCACACCTATGATGAAGTCTTAATAAGTCTTCATAAATTATAAAAATCCTGGTACATTCTTTATTTATTAACAGAAATATTTTTATAAAGAAGTTCTCAAATTCTAATGAAATCAAGGCAACAAGCATATTTCCTGAGGCAAAATTATTTTCTAGTTTTAAGGTACCTACTAAAAGGTTATGAATAAAATTCTCAGTTTTAAAGTAAATGACTGAGTTTATTATCAAATCTACTTTAATATACTAAGTGATTAAGTCAGATATCCCTGTAAATTCTGTCAGTCAGTTTAGCCTTTTCCTAAAAGAAAGCAAAGTTTCTTCTGTTTTTTTTTAAAAGATAGGCCAAGATTTATATTTTTTACAAGACAGCTACACAAGCTGATACTATATAAATAACTAAGGATACGTGAAACAAAATTGAAAAAAACCTTCAAATCCTATACTAGAATTTAAGTTTCAGGTAGTTATCTTCAATAACTTTAAAATGTAAATTTATACTATACACAAATATTCACACACATATATTCACTAGCATGCAAGCATAATCACATCACTTTACACATGAAAATGATTTTTTTAGATTTAACTTAAAAACACACATCAAAAAATAAAATTAAATGTTATGAATATGAGAATGAAGTTGTTTACACTTATTACAAAAATTAAGATATAAAGTGATCTGACCTTATTTGCTTTTGTGAACCAAAGAAGCTAATACTACAGGCAATTGGGAAAATTAAGTGTTGGCCAAATATGACAACTGCATTTATACTGCTCATTAAAAAGAAAAATATAAAAAAATCCACTCACTTGGGCAAAAATAAATAAATAAAAGGATAAACAACAACATTCACTACCATGCCAACTTACAGACAAAACAAACTAAGATGGTTTTAAAAATTACCGGTCTTGGTGGTAGCGACTGTCTTTACATACGGGCAGCTGACTATTTGCATCATTGCTACACCTGTAAAATGGATAAGCAAGCATACGTTGGAAAGCTGCCATTGTATGTCAGCTACCACTGGGATTCAGGGAAATAATTTACCACTACAATTTAGAATGCTATTTCCAATGAAAAAGACCAAGAATGGAATAAAATTTCTTTATGTTTGACATTTTGTGGGAAGTGGTGCCAAATCCAATGATAACTAACTCTATGTTTATAGCATCATTTACCTTTTTATCAAACCAGCTCTGATAATATTTGAAGGAGTCTCAGGAGTTTCAACTCAACAAAGGAAAGCCCCTTCATTACATATACATAACAAGTTCTCATGTGGGACATTTTCCCACAGGACATCAAACCCATGCTGCTGTTGCTTAGAAACCAGTGAAAGGCAGATGCAGCATGACACTGACAAGACACTTTCTCTATGTGCTAAGTGGAAACTACATGCAGAAGCTGAGGCATGGAGCATAACCATGCAGAAGTAGAAAAAGAATAAGAGAGGACAAAGAGGGGTGGGAGGGAAAGGAAGAAAATAAGGTATGAGATGGATCCAAATACTCTACTGCAAATAATACTTTAAATAAATGAAGGGCAAAGATGAAGAGGGTAGCATTCAACTAATGACAAAATATCCAGGTTTAGTGCCTGCTGTGTGGAATGCCATGGGCTTGGGACACTGTGGAGGCAGGCTAACATGTAAAGAAAAATACAGCCCCTTTAACACCATTAATGACTACACGGGCTGGTTGCTTCAAAAACCTCTATCACTTAAGCCAGCTAAAGGAGTAGCACTTGTATTAAAGAATGGAAATTACGTACAGTTCTTAGAAGAATGAAGACTCATCATGATGCATTACAATGGTGATAAAAAGGGAATGAAAGGAAAAGCTGGAAAACTAAGACTGATTAATTGAGGAAATTCAAAATTAAGAGTGAATTTAAATTGTTTTTAAAGGAAAAGGCTGAAGGAAAAGGGCTGGGAAATTAAATTCTATTTTCTATTTGTTTTGGCTGAAAAAAACAAACCTAGTTTGGTACCAATAAAAATTAAAAATAAACTATTTTCCCCACTAAAGTATAGGAAAAGAAATTTCTCCTAATTCAGAACGAAAATTAAAATTAAACTCTTGGGTTCGTAAATTATGTTCACACACACACACACAAAAATACTGCCAATTTTTGAAAAGTATCTTTTATTTCTTAATTATTATTTTAAATAAAGAATGTTAAAGCCAAACTTTCTATTAACTTTGAAACTAAAACAAAAACACTGGATCATAAGGGCATGCTAAGTAAAGTTGTATGTATAGTTTTATTTTCTCTAATGTTTAAAGAAAGCAATGGAAAAATTCATTTGGTTAAGGAAGTTGCAGCATGTATTAGGTTTAAATTAGTATAAATACTGCCATCTGCAGGACCACTGAACCTATTCAGTCAGCACTAGAAATTCAATTCTTATAATATATGAACTTAATTCTCAGACTGTTCTCCAAAACCAGCCCCCAATAATTTTAACTATACAACATAAACAGAAGAAAATCAAATCTATTCATATTTGGCCTAACTGCCATTGTTAAATATAAGTTGGGCCAACACAGAACTCTTTTATTTGACTATAAACATACAGACCATACTGAAAGGTCACGTTTCTTCTCCTGATAGACAAACTTAAGGTTTTCTCTGAGGATGATTACACGCGTATCATGAAGACTCACAAAATAACCACAACCTAAATTTTTAACCTTCTTTTTTAAGAGAGCATTTGTTCAATTTTCCTACAATTCTATCCTCAAATTATGTTCCTCAAATTATGACAGTAAGTTTCTTAAAATTCCAAATAAGATTTTATAGTCTTAGAAGTAGAAATCCTAAAACCCTAATTCAATTTACTATCCTCAATTCCAACTCTTATTCCTACATTTTACCAAATTCTTCCACTCCTTTCCTTCATCTTGTTTGATTATCCCTTCCTTAATTATCCTCATTAGAGCCATACATTGGTACTTCAAATAGAATTTAAGGCTCCAAGACAAATTATACCAAATCCCTCCTGTTCACTTTGCTGCCGAATTGATGTAAAGAAGGAAAAACAAAGAGAGACTTCATTGTACATAAAACCAAAAGTCTTGTTTTTCTTTCACTAAAGCACGCTAGAGGGCTGAATTAAAACGAAAAATGAATGAACATTAACATCAAAGATGTCTTACTATATAAACAAATATTAATATTACTTGCTATGAAACACCAGCTTCCTCTCCAAAGAATCTTGTTATCTTGGACAAAATTTTACCAATTATCTAACTCAAATTCTCTACCAACTGACTGACAAAATGTCATTAGTGGCTGCCATTTATTAAATGCCTTTTACTGCCAAACTTCATAGGTACCACACCTCATTTGGTCATATGGTCACCATCATCTGTTCTAAAATTTAACGATGAGCTGAGGGTCAGAGAAGACAATGACATCAAAATAGAGCTATAACTGAAGAGATTTTATTGTGAAAAAATTCTATTTTCTATAGAAATGAATTTTTCTACTCTGTACCTTTTACCTGCTGATCCTATTAAGAAACTGTAAAGCAAAACAAAAGTCCTTTTAGATGACAGCCTTTCAAATACTTCAATAATGGTATTATGCTACCTATCAATCTTCTTTCAACAGAATTAACAACCCCACCTCCTTCAGATAACTCAGAATCTGGGATCTGGTCTTAATACTTTCTTTGACCCTAAAGCAGACCAAGATGCAAGAGGTTATGATGAATGTCAAGCTAGTCTCCATTTATCACTTAGTTTTCTACAAGAAGTATATCCAAAGAGGAAAGTATCCAGCTGCTTGTCTTAAACTTAATTTAGAAAAAGGGTAATCCTTAGTATTAGAGAAAACATTTTTGGTTTTCTTACTTTAAATGATTTGAGTTTCTTAAACATTACATATTGGGCATTTAATTAACACTTCATTAACAATGCGTAAAAGGTTTTCCTACCCAAAAAACACTAACTCTTGAAATTTTTGGTTTCTTTCTTGCTAAGGTGTAATATCTGAAAGTGTTCTTTTCAAAGCAGTCACAAGAAAAAAGACAATTACAGCAATAGTGATAATGAACACATGTGTGTAAATCCAAGAAATAGCTGTATTACAACCCTATTCTTACACAGAAACTAGTACAATAAAGTGGCAATAATAGATAGTGAGAGGAATGTGAAATTGGGAAACAAGAGACTTAGGTTCTAGTCACCTTTGCGCCAAACTAGCCCTGTGAACTGGACATCTTTAAGGTGTATTTTCAACTATAATACTAGGAGAATAGACCATGGATTAAGGATTAAAGGTGTTTTGATAACAGCAAATGCATTCAAAATAGGATGCCCAACACTATCTCTGTTTAATCTGTATAGGAAGAATTCTATTCCACAATCTTTTAATCCCTTCTCTAGTTATGATATCCCCTAAGACAAAAAAATACATGAATTCACCATAATTATTTAAATGTTTATGGTGCATGTTATACTTTAATTCACATTGGTATAAGGGAAACTTCTGGTTTCTGTTTTAGATGAATTTTTTATAGTTAAGTGACTCCCATTTTCTTCCCAGTATAACATAGTTATTAAGAGCATGGTATTTGTATTTGGAGTGCCCACGCTCAAATACCAACACCATCACTTATTAGCTATGTGACCATGGGCTAGTAATTTAACCTGTCTGTGTACCTACCTCATAAGATGGTTATGAAAATTAAATGAGTTATCACATGCAAAGTGCTTCCAACAGTGCACAATATATAAATCACTCAACTTGTGTTAGCTATTAATGACTTGTGAGTTCTCAACTTCATAGACTCAATTCGTTAAAAATATTGCATTTAGAACATATTTACACAAAAAGATCATTTTTAATTCATTGAGGCCATTATTAAAAATGAATGTAGCTTTAAATGTGGCTCTAATTTTAAGACATGTAAACAACAACAAAAAAGGACATTTACCAAAACTGAAGAGAAAATATTGCAGTTAGCCATGAATCTTTCAAAAACGTTTCAAACAGGTGAGATTCAAGGCAAATTTCAAATGCCAACAGACACATGAGAACAAACTAATTGACAATATGAAAACATAGCTGGAAAGACTACTATAATCTATTAGTTTACCTGGAAGTGGAATTGGCATGCCAGGAAGGGGAACACGAAACGGAGGTACCATTACTGGTGGAAAAGCAGGTATTGCTGCTGCTGGCTGAGGTACTGAATGAGGAACAGCAGGAGGTAACGTCTGGGGGTGCGGCTGGGGAACGGTTTGCACAGGTGTGGCTGTAGGAGCAGGAGTTGAAACACTAACTGTAGGCGTGGCAACTGAAACAGCAGAACTTGGGGTCTGATCTTGTGTTGTGGGTGCTGATAAAAGATAAAACAAAAATATGTATCACTCCTTCATAAACCATCTTATTATACTCATTCATCATTCACTCATTCAGTAAGTATTTAAGGGCCCATTCCATGCACTGCAAGAAATTTGTAACAAGGTCTCTGTCTTCAAGAAGCTTGAAAACAGTCAGTTAAACAAAATATAAAAAATAACTAAAATACAAAGTGAAATGGGATAAATGTATAGGAGTGTAAATCAAGACCCAAAGACCACTTCTAACTGTGAGAGGGTACAGAACATTGTATAGTGTGATGATAGGCCTTGAAAGATTAGGATTTCAACAAGGAAAATGATGAAGTGGAAGGAGAAAATAAGCAAGTGGTGGGAAAAGTGAGCAAAAGCAAAGAGTAGAGGACAAGAAGGAATAGTTTAGAAAACAGAAGGCAAGCAGTCAACTTGCTTTAAAACATGAGGCATACCAACAGAACCAGTGAGTTACGGCTGCAAAGGTAGGCCAGAGGAACAAAGCAGAAAGCCTTGAACAGAAGGCTAAGGAGTCTGCACTTTACCGGGTATGTAAATGTAGAGAAATGATCTAGAAGAATGCATACCAAAATGTATTAACTCATTGCATCTGTGTATATCTTTCACTTTTACTACTTGTGCTTCATTAGAGTTTGAATTTTTTATAAGAATGCATTCACATGCATTCACCAATATTTGTGTAACTCTGTGAAAGTAACAGGGATTTGAGGGAGGCAAAATGAAGGTTTCTGTATGGAAGAATAATAATCAGTGTTCATTTGATGAATCAACCTGGTAGATGCATAGGAAGAAAAGGAAGAACAGAGGTGGGAAAATCAATTTCAACATATCTGGCCTTGTCCAAGCAAGGAAGAACGGAGAGAAAAAGACATGCAATAACTAATGACTGACTGGATATGAACAAATGGAGTCAAAAACAACTTGGGTTTCTCTACAACTATTTCAAAATAAAAAGATAAAAAAAGAAAAAAAAAACCCTCAAGTTTCCAGTGTGAGAGACCAGGAAATGTGAAATTCAGGATAATCTGGTTCTGCTAATACATTATTTTTAAGTATCAAAAACAAAACATTTCATCCCTAGTAACCACATTTAAAATCAAACTGTGACCCCAAAAATAAATAAATAAAATTTGTATTTCATACTTTTGAAAAAGTTTTAGTTCTCAAATACTACAAATCATTTTTGTTATTTATTCATAACTCATCTAATTCCAAACAAAATTCATTGTGGTAATTCATTGGTAACAAATATTTCATCTTTTTCCTGATGTAGAGAAAAATGTCAAACTCTACCTGTATTGGACTAAGAATGAATTTATCAAATTAAATGAAATGAAACAGTACTTTCCCAATCTGTATGCCAATTTTATTCTAAGGGAAAGCACACTAATACAAACCACCCAATAATCCAACTGACAACAACATTTGCCAGTATTTTTTCAGTTCCTAATAATGAAAAACTCACAGGCTGGGAAGATGTGAGCAATTTCATACTTGTTAATGAGGGACTCACCTTGGCTAAATAGACAGCAGGGCCAAACAAGTATCTTCAGGGGCCCAGGAATGAATTGTTGGTCTAGCATAGACCTAGCCTTAGGGTACAGTATCATATTAATATAATTTTATAACAGTGTGAAAAATACAAATTACATGCAACATTTGCCCAGTCCCATACATATATCACTTAGCATTTGTAATCTACTGTAATGGCTGAAAACATATCTAGTTATTCTTCCCAACTTCCCTGAGAAGTAGGATTTCATCAGCATTTTTCACAAACTTGCACAGGATAAAATGAGCTTATGCTCAACAGGGGTTAAAATAGAAATTCCTTACTTTTTAGCCCCATTTACCCACAGGTCTATACTGCAGTTCATAGAATTACATTTTTTTAAATATTATGGTAATAGTATTTAAAAATAATTACTAAAATTATGATACAAAATACTGTAGTCAGGAAAATAAAATGAGTTATGAAGGCATCAAATTTTAAGTGGAAAGGAACATCACTGAAGACAGCAAAAAGTTTCACTCAACCCCTTCCTCTTGCTGACACGGGATTTTCTGAATTTGATGCGTGGCCATGAGTCATGAGAGGAAAGGGATAAAGAATTAAACGGGAAACTGCGAGAATGGCAGCTAGGACTTTACAGTGGGTAAATTCCTACTAGCTCCACTTGCTAAAATAACTAATGAAACACTAGGCCTCAAAATACACGACTAATCCAGACTCAGAGCTTAACTAAAAAGACAAGACTATAACAGATGGAGAAATATTAAGACTGTAGTATGACAACACTTCATGACACTGAATCAAGTGAAATAAAAACAGACGTCAGGAATACTCAGAAAGACAACATCAAAACTGATGTTTAAAGGCAGTAAAATGAACATGATTTTGCTATTCTGTTCTTAGAATAAAGGTCTCCCAATCACCAAAGGGCAATGCAAAAAATGACACACGAGTGTTCTGAATAGAATAGTTGATAACCAGAAGCTTGCTATGGGACTGAGAGACCACTCTGATACAGAAATGGAATACATATAGGATAGTTCAAGCATCTAGCTTCCCACCTTCTTTTAAACTAAGTACTACTATTTCTCCCTCCTAAGAAGGCAGGGAACAAAATATAAGCAACAGAGAGCCTCCACATAGAACCACACTGCTTTTGTTAATCCCCTTCTCCCATTACCACCTCAGGTACCCTGTAAAAACCGGCAGTTCTCTGCCTTGCCACACAAGGTTTAGAAGCACCAGCCTATAAAAAGACAAAGACTCTCAAGCAGCTAGCTAGTATCACTGCTATACTTCCGTATCAGAATTCACCTTAGCCACGAAAGAAAACACACTTGCAAAGCACTATTTACATCTTCCTCTTAAGTACATTTTCCCCCAAGCTGTCTGAAAAATATCAAGTAGAGCCTTTAAAAAACTATCTCCATATTACACGTACCTTACCTCTTATATCAATAAAATAAAATCAAATATGAATCTACTACGATTAAATTTCTCACATATACATACTTCTTACAGGATAATATACACCAATAATTCCCAAGTCCCCGAACTTATGGGGGCGGGGGGAGAGGCACCTTTTCTTTTTTTATTCTCATCTATTATCCAGGTAGCAAAATAACCCAAATTATAATCACCCTATAGGGATAACTATGTATCTTCATACCAGTATCGTAACAATCAAATCAATAAAATCATTATTTAAATATTTTTGGGCTCAATCTCAGCCTGTAGAGTAAGAAGCAATACACACATACCAAAAAAAAAAGAACAAAAAAACCCAGAAATAGTAACATAAATATTAATGACAATCTTTTAAACAAATTAATATATTCTTCTTTCCTCATCCCTGAAATCCGCTATTCATCGCCTCTCATCTTTTTAGAAAAGATGTAACTTTTGGGCCTCTGTGACTTTATACTTGAAAATTCTCTTACTTTCCTGACTGCTTCTGTCTCAACTCCTCATTTCATCTGCCTACCTCCCATTCTAGGATCTACCCACCTCCAAACGAGATTATTGAAAAGTTCCTGATAAGATTCCCTGATTTCAACACTACCCAAAAAACAGGCACCAGAAAAATCTTCCAGAATACTGCATTTATACAGGCCCCCTATTGCCTGCCTGCCTGTCTGCCTCACCCATTTGCCTGGTTCTTAAAACTCTTCATAACCTGGTCTCATTCTTATTCAATCTATTAACCTATATAAACCCTCCCACCTCAAAAGAGCTTCTTAATAATCCCATAAACTATATTTATCCTCATTTCCTGACCTTTGTTTACGCTGTTCCCCCCACCTGAAAGACTTCTCTTTACTTTTGAACCTACTCAAATCCTACCACACATCCTTCATGATCAACCTCAATACCCCATATAGTCCACCCACTTGTCTCTCCATTTTCTTGAATTCTTACATCTTCTATTTTCACTGTATAGTTTTGCACACCATTCTCTAATTGTTTCACATGTATTACTCTTGCCTCCTCAGTTAGCAAAACTGGAAGCTCTGTAAGGTAGGGGCCAAGACTTACACTTATTTTGCAAACCCCACAACACCCAGCGTTACTTTTGGTCAAGTTAAATAGATAACCGCACCTCCTCAGTCTAGCTTCATGAATTGCAAGTGGGCAAATACTTTCTTCTACTAATGTAAATTTCTGTTCTTCTTTAACCACAAAGTCTCAATGTCAAAATGTATTTTAAATAGCATCAAGGATTAACACCTGAAACACTAGGATAATTTTGGAATGCAGTCCCTACTTGTCCATTTCTCTATAGCCCCTAAATGAAAACACATACTGGCTAGTACTCACTTGATACTGTCTGTGAAACCGAAGAGGCAGTTGTTGTGGTAGAAGTGGTAGAGGATGGGGTGGATGATGATGTTGAAGTGGATACTGCAGGTGCTGGGCTACTGGTCGTAGGGGTGGAAGCTCCTACTGCTTGTGCTTGCACTTGCACTTGCGCCTGCGCCTGCGCCTGGGCCTGCGCCTGTGCCTGTGCTTGCGCCTGAGCCTGAGCCTGCGCCTGAGCTTGGGCCTGGGCCTGGGCCTGGGCCTGGGCCTGGGCCTGGGCCTGCGCTTGAGCTTGTGCTTGTGCCTGAGCCTGCGCCTGGGCCTGCGCCTGGGCCTGGGCCTGCACCTGTGCCTGGGCTGCAAGCATAGGTGTCAGTTCTGACTGTTGAATAACCTTAACTCCATCTGGCTTGGTCCATGCAGATTCACGTGTCCGAGCATTATAATAATAAACCTGCAGAGGAAGCAAAATCATTGGCATCATAGAATCTGTCAACTATCATTAAAAAAAAGATAATGCAACAACATTTTCTTTTAAACAGTATTAAAAAAAAAACTTAGAAAAGAGAAAGTACATCAAAATTGTATGTTCATATATTACGGGACTAGAGGTAATTTTTCCCTCCTTTCTCCCCTTGCCCCATTTTCTATAATAAGCATACTATATTTTTAACATACATAAAAATGGAAAACCAAGGTTATATTTTGTGCAGAAAGTTAACATAGCAGGCCTGAAACTGCTATCCTTAGAAAGCGCTGCTTGCAAAGTTGACCCTTGGCTGGAATCTGGGTACTTGGATTTTGGGAGGGTTACCACAATTCCCTAACTGGTAAGAATGGCTCACTGTGCCTAAACTGTTTATGCAAACAATGCAGTTTATGCTAAATATCTGCTTTCCTTCCAGGTTTCTGGAATTTTGGTATGTGCTATGCAGATGGTGACAGATATGTGACCAGTCTGACAAGCTTCCCTGGTAGACAACACTTCACACGTATTTTCAAAATTCCCTTTCTACGTGATTCCATCGAGAGGACTCCTGGAAGCTTGTGCTTCGCTTCCTCCAGACTTCGCCCATCTACCTTTTTCCGTTTGCTGGCTTTGCTGTGTATCTTTTCACTGCAATTAGTCTTAGGCGTGAGTACAACTATATGCTGAGTCCTGTGAGTCTTCCTAGCGAACACTAAACCTGAGAGTTTGTTGAGTTTTGGGGACCCACGACACATATTTAAAATACAAGCTTCCAGAATCGCAGGTAAAGGTATGTAAGCACTCCAGGCAACCTTATGTCTGCACAGAAGTCTAATCCAGTGAACCTGTCCTGGAGTTCTACCCCATCTCATGCTTACTCAAGGCTCACTCTTAATTAGCAAGGACACTGTCATTGATCTCACTCTGGCAGAAATCTTAAGTTTTACTCTTCTGTCACCAAAGAGATAACAACCTAAATATATTTTATAATTTACCTTCCCATCTGGAGTTTTATTTTCAACCCATATCTCTTCCGTAGGAGGCAGTGCTGGAGTACCAGGAGCAGTCACAGGAGGCATTCCTGGTGGAAACATCATACCGGGAGGAGGAGGCATGGTTCCCATGGGTGGAGGCATGAAAGGTGGCCTCTGTTAATTCACAGGAAAAGTAATGGTCACTTGTATTTATCTTTTTTCCTTCAAATTATTACTAAATTCTACCCAAAAGTAAAGCACTGTAAGCGAAATTAGTCTTACAGTTCATTCAAATACATTCATCTAGGTTGTGGAAGTGAAGTTTCTGTCTAACAAAAATGATGACTAAACAGACTGGCAAGAAATATATCAAAATACTAACGGTAGTCATCTCTGGGTTATAGCATTATGGGTGAATTTTGCTTTATTCTTTATACTTTAACTGCATATTTCATACATTAGGCACTGAATTACTTTCAAAAGAAAAAAATTGATTTTTATATCTTGTTTAACACCAGCACACCAATGCCTCCACAGCTCCCTACAATCGGAACGAACAATAGAGAAACATTTTATAAATAACACAGCAATAACTAAAAAAGAAAAATCAGATACCCTTAATCCTTTATTCTCTTTTCCTACAAGAAAAAAAGTATCAGCTAGGAAAATATTCATCATTTCCTATTTTTCAAATAATAATAATAATAATGTAGCTCATCAAAGATGTGAATGTCAGTAAGTTTAAAAGATACAGTAAAATACCATTTTACTTTTGGTGGAAAATAAGAATTTAGATGGTACGTATTACAATTAAAAAAAAATTTCCTGGTGCCACTACTGATTCAATCCCATCTCTGATAATTCCTTCACTGTCATTCTTCAATGATTGACGACATAACACAAGATCTCGAACCAAACAACTCAACTCTAACTGCTGTATCTTAACTAACTAAAGCAGAAGTGGTCTGACATTCTTAAAACAGATTTTGAACTGGGATTTAAAAGATTTGCTCTATAATCTACAAATAATATTAAAATTCAATTATCCAAAACACCTTAATATGGATAATGGAATAAACACTATGCTAATAACGTGAAACTGTATTTCATTTTCCTAAAAACGTTTTCGGGGCTGGCCCGGTGGCGCAAGCGGTTAAGTGCGCGCGCTCCGCTGCTGGCGGCCCGGGGTTCACCGGTTTGGATCACTGGTGTGCACCGATGCACCACTTGTTAAGCCATGCTGTGGCGGCGTCCCATATAAAGTAGAGGAAGATGGGCACGGATGTTAGCCCAGAGCCAGTCTTCCTCAGCACAAAAGAGGAGGATTGACATTGGATGTTAGCTCAGGGCTGGTCACTCACACACACACACACACACACACACACACACACACACACACACACACGTTTCTTTCCTATATTCTAGTTTTTTTGGATTTACTTTGGTGTCTTTCAAGCATCAGCACACAGACCCATGTTCTATAAAATATCTACCCTAAATATGTCTCATGCATCATTAACCGGAAATCACTTGGATTTAATGTAAAACCACACAATTATCCATCAAGACCAAGAAAAGCATCACAACACTAGAAAGTATCCCATTACAACATGTGATATATTTCCATTAGCAGGTTACATTAGTCGTTACGTTTTATAATATTCTGCAAGTAAGTTTAACTCTTAAAAGTACATATTAGAATAAATTCACATGTAACAAGTTATACCAGAGTCAGTAGGTCAAAAAGCTATTTTTTATTCTAATCTTAAAGAAAATATGAAACCATTTAACCATTTGTTTAAGGGGAGGAAGGGCTATTCATTACTAGGAAGGCAATAAAATTAAGCAAAGCATCAAAACCTTGTGTCTCTTCCATAAATATAACGCTATCTAAACAGAGTTAACATCACGTAGATAGTACATCATCATCTTCTATTTTTAGTAAGTCCATTCTTGATTATCTAAGCTCATGGAAGGCAGATGATACCACTATTATTTATTTGGTTTCAGAATTGTACAGGCTTTATAAATCAAGAAAACACAGATACATACTCCAATAAAAAGAATACAATCTCAAAAGTGTAGACATGTGACACCTTATATTCTCATGACTTCATTTCAGACAGTAGCTGAGTCTACATACACTACAGAGGGATATATGCCTCAGGTTAAAATACCAGAAAAGTTTTTATTTAAAAAAATCCCACAATAATTCTACATCTAAAACTGTAAGATAACCCAATTTTCTTTTCAGGAGAGAGAAAAAAATTCCAAATATTGTGCTTATAAAAGTGTGTGTCATCACTTTCTTGATTCTATCCTAGGCATCAATTCTGGGGAGCACTGCTCAGGAACATATATACATATATATTTATACTTATTGGCAACATGTATCATTAAAAACAAATATCCTCCACTCTACACATTAAGATATCAAACTTCATCTCCCTTAAAAAAGATAGATTACTAAAGACAATTCTCAGAGACAAAGGCCAGTAAGAACTATCCTATTCAATACCAGTTTAATATGCGTATTTTTCTATCACCACCTAAATTCCCATTCTGAATTTCTATACTAATTACTGTTACTACTGCTTTTGGAGTATATACGGATGTTCTCTTTCGCTCCCGTTTTCCTACAAACTGAAACTAAGAACACAAGTTTTTTAGGCAAAACTCATATAAAATATTGGTACTAACGCCAACAAAGAAACATCAACCTCTACATTCTTTACCTGGAGGTGTGGCGGGCCCATAGGTGGAGGAATCCCTCCAGGAGGAGGCATTGGCGGCATATTAGGATCAAAAGGAGGACGTCCAAAGGGTGGCCGAGGTGGCGGAGGAGGGCCTCGCATCATACCAAAAGGTGGAGGAGGTCGCATGAGAGGTGGTGGGCCTCGCATCACTGCGTTTGGTGGGGGAGCCGGGCCTCGGAATCTCAAGGCCTGCTGTTGAGCCATCCTGTGTGGGAAAGCAATGAATAAATTTTTCTTCCTCAAAATTAAAAAAATGTAGCTACTGATCTCTAATTACACTGAATTTAAAAGGCCCCTAAGAGCAACTGGAGTTGGAAAGTCACCATTTTGCAACCATCATGATAAAAAGTGCATCAGTAGGGGGCCTCCTGGTGGTGGAGCGGTTAAGTGCGCACGTTCTGCTTTGGCGGCCAGGGGGTCGCGGGTTCGGATCCCAGGCGCGCACCAATGCACCACCTGTCAAGCCATGCATCCCATATAAAGTAGAGGAAGATGGGCACGGATGTTAGCCCAGGGCCAATTTTCCTCAGCCAAAAAAAAAAAGTGCATCAGTAAGAAGGATCAATGGACACCAAATCCAGGAGGAAATTTGGATGAGGGGGATATTTGGTTAGTCTTAAAATGTCTCCCCACATGCTGCTTATAGCAGAAAGGGAGGATGGAAAAAACACTATGTAATAGGGAAGGTGGGCAACACCCTGACCAGGTGGACAAAATTAATATCATCTAAAAAGGACAAACGGACCTCATGTGACTGAGTGGGACACAATATCACCTATTCCAGGCAAGAATGTATAACCTCAATCTAATAATGAGGAAATATTAGACAAACACAAAATGAGGAATGTTCTATTAAAAAGGGGGGAGCAGGGGCTGTAGTCTTCAGAAATGTCGATGTTATACCTAAAGGACAAAGGGAGGCTATGGAAATGGTCAGATTAACGGAGGCTAAAGAGACATGACAACACAATACTAACTCGAGACCAGATCCTGCACTAGAGGGAAGAAATGCGATAAAGGACGTATTGGATTAATGGACAACATTAGAATATGGACAATAGATTAAAAGTATTGTTTCATTGTAAATTTATGAAGTTGATAACTGCTGTAGTTAAGTAAGAGAATATCTCTATTCTGAAAAGAAAATACACTTACGTATTTAGGGGGGTAAAGGGCCATGGTATATATATCTTACCCTCAAATGGTTCAGAGTAACAGAGAGCATGCGTGCGTACAAATAATAAAGCAGAAGAGGTAAAATATTAACACTAAGTGCACTATCTTTATTTTTGCAACTTAAGTTTGAAATTTCTTCCAAATACAAAGTTTTTACGGGGGGCGGAAAGGAGGCGGAGCAGCTTAAGAGATCATTAGTATTCTCTATCTAAAGGGAAAGTCTTTCCCTACACTGCACCCCATCCTACCCTTCAATCTCTAGCTAAACACCCTAGTTTATTTTCTCCATGGCATTTAAGCAATAAATAATATCACATAAGATGGTATTGTCGATCTTCTCTCACAAGTGCTTTTTAAAAAAAATTACTAACTCTTAAAAGTGCTTACTATGTGCCAGGCAGTCTCTAAGCTCTTTTTAAATCATTTAATCATCATAACAACCCTATGAGATAGATGCTATTATCAACCCTCATTTTATAGATAAGGACATTAAAGCACACAGAAATTGAATAACTTGCCCACGGCCACACAGCTAGTTCAATGGTAAAGCCAGGATTCAAACAAAAGCAAATGGCTCTTAAACACTACACCATGCTGTCTATAAGCCCCTTTTTAAGTAGGAATACTCTGTCCTGTTCACCCTTATATCCTTAGCACAGTTAGGTCTACACATAGTAGGGTTCAATAAATACTTGTTGAATGAACCAATGAATACATAGGTGATACTGTACCTAAGATACCCTAGAAGTAGGGTATGTAGGTATGTATAAAAATTATTTTTACTATAATTTGCCACAGTCGATTTACTGAGCACCTATCAGTCTTCCCAGTAGCTACTATAAATCTCTTCATTACACATGATTTTTACATTTCTGTGCTCAAGATTAACAATTATATTCCTTATGTATATTTGAAGATAATCATTCTTATACTCTCTCCTCACCAGGCTCTTCCAACTTTCCTACATTTTTCAACTCTCCGCTTAAGATTACCCTTGAACTTTTCTCTAAATTTTCCACATCATAGCTCAATTCTGACACAAAAAAATCCTCATAAAGAGCCATTTGCCCCCTAGGGGAACACTAGGATTGTAAACACATTCAGAACTACTACAACAAGTGTATTTAACCAAATTTGCAAATTATCCTACTCTCCTTATAAAGTATGAGTTAAAAACAGTGACGGCAAAAAAGAGTATGGATTGTGTCACAATAATCAGTCTTTTTCAAATTATATGCACTTCCAAAAGACACATAGCCACTGTTACTGAAGCAATGTCTTAACATTTAGGACAGAAAAAAGTTAACCAAGGAAAGATATTCTGTTTCAACCTTGAGTTAATAATGTACCCTACTCTTAGATTTCCTTTGAGTCTGCGTCTCCCTTTTCAAAAACTCTACAGTATTTCTTTCTTTAGAATTTCACACTGCCTAGTTATAGCTTGAAGTTAAGCGTTTAGGCTCTAAAATCACGAAAAAGTCAAATCAGGGCTCTATCTTTTGTTGTCAGGCTAGTTACAAAATTTCTGAGCCTGAATATATTCAGATGTAAATGAGCGAGGGAATAGAAATAAAACCTGTCTCATACCTGTGCTCACTGAGATAATCCCTGTGATACATTTAGAACAGTACCTGGTATAGTAAATTACTTTAACTACCATTACTTTCATTCCCCCACAAAACCCAGCACAGTGCTCTACCTGTAAAAGGCACTTCGTAGTCAATTTGACTAGATGGCTTTCAAAAGTCTGCCCCTGAAATGGTAACAAAATTCATATAATTTCCTCTATAAACAGCCTAAAGTTGCCATGTTCTAATGTCAGATATGTTATAGCACACGTGCTGAGCTCTTCATATACACTGCTTCATCACAATCACCTTACCAGAACCTGCAGTGAGGATTCAATGAGCTAATAAAGTACTCAGAACAGTGCCTAGCACATAAGTGCTCTATAAGTATTAGCTATTATCACTGTTGCTGTAACATTAATATAGTAAAAGTATTAGTGTTAAATGGTATTAATATTAGTAATAGTGTTAGCTATTATTATTATTATAATTATCATCAGGCTCTATATAACCTGGCCCTTGTTGACCTCTCTATAGACTCTAGTCTTCTTTTTGATCAAATACTTCAAGTTCATTACCTTGAAACCTCTGCACTTGTTGTTCCCTCTGCCCAGCATGCTTTTCCCCAGATCTTTATATAACTGGCTCCTTATTATTCAGTCTCAGCTCAAATGTCACCTCAAACTCCTTCCCCAGCCCTAGCCTCTCCCAGCTCCTCTCTGGCTCATTACCCAATATGTTTTCAATTACGAGAAATGCTATGAAAAAATCTCTCACTTGTTTACTTTCCTATTATCTCTACCGCCTAGCATATAGTTTCCCCTTAGTGTACTGCTGTATCCCAGGGCCCAAGATGGTAGTTGTTCAAATATTATTGTTTTAATAATGAAAGTGAACACTGGGTGCTTCCTATATACCAGGCATGGTTATATGGACATTATTTGTACTAACTCTTTTAATCCTCACAACAACCCACTGTGGTAAATTTGGCACCATTTTTTCAGAGGAAACTACAGCACAGAAAAATAACTTAAGGCAGCTACTTATGGTATCACCAGAGTATTCGTATTTCCATTTTATAGTTGAGGAAATTTAGACTGCAATACCTTGTCGTCATAATTCATAAAGTATTAATAGGTAAACAAAGGCCCTGGGTAAAGGATCTATACAAATATGACTCTAAAAGTTATCTTAATGGCCCTCAACCATAAAGGGATGGATCGCATGTGGATCTCCAAATAAATTATGCCTGCTGTAGGTTATTTACATTCCCACCACGTTCAACCTTTTTGGAAAACAGAAGCCTACTTGCACGAACAGAAACACAAAAAGAATTTTTTACAAGAACAAATGTATTTCTCTAGAAGTACTCTATCCAGATACACAAGCTCCCCAAAGGTGAAGACAAGACTGCAAATACTTTAACGGGACGGGCAAAAATGGAAAGATGTTACTGACATATGGGAGGCAAATTACGTAATAGACTGTGAGGAGACCTAGGTTTTAATTCAGACTCTGTCAATTACTTAGTGACCTTGTGTAAGTCTCTCCACACTTGCAGGCTGACTTCCTCTTTTGATGTGGTTAGTTTAGTTTGGAATTCAGATCAATTGTAATTAGCATGGAAGCAAGGATCCTTGAGAACAAAGGTTTTTGGTCTGGTTCAAGGCTCTACTGTCAACACTCAGTTCAGTAACTGTCACAAAGGGCCGGCCCGGTGGCTTAGCCATTAAGTGCGCGTGCTCCGCTACTGGCAGGCCAGGTTCGGATCCCGGGCACGCACCGAAGCACCGCTTCTCTGGCCATGGTGAGGCCACGTCCCACATACAGCAACTAGAAGGATGTACAACTATGACATACAACTATCTGCTGGGGCTTTGGGGGAAAATAAATAAATAAATAAATAACTGTCACATAGCACACACTCAATAAATGTGGGTCCGGTAAGGGAACCGCCTCCAAATCTCCTATATTTATTTATTTACCATATATCTACTGAACACCTTATTTGCCAGGCACTATGATAGACACACCACGAAATACCTTCAGGATACAAATACAAAAACTAAGCCCCAATTTCTGCCAGAGGCCACATCAACAGCTAATTTCTCTTAAACCATGAGAAATGCTAAAATAAAGGTCTGTACAATTTGCTCTGGAAGCAACTTCCAACCTAACAGGCTAAGGTATAAAATATTTGCAACAGAACACCTAATTCAAAGCCCTACTCAAACCAGTTTCGCAACAATGTCTAATAAAATCTAAAAGGCTACTCATTTTAAAGCTGAAGAAAGATATTCTCTAAAACGCAAATTAATGTTTCCAAATAATCCACATGAGATTAGCTAGGTAACCTCTTGAGATCAGATTCAGGAATAAACCTTCCACCACTAATACCCAACGACCCTGACAATGCACTGTGATCACTCATTACTGAAGTATACATATGGGGTTTCAAGGATTTGAGATTCATCTCTGAAATAAGATTGTATTCCTGCCAAAGTAAGGATTTTTGTGTGCAACAATTCAGAACCTAAAAGATATTTTTTTGCCCTAAAATCTTGAAAACTAATACCCATTTCCTTAAACGATTTCATCCTGAGCTCTAGACAATACTAAAGTGCTCATAACCTACACTCCTCTTTTTCACTTTCAAACGCTGACAGCGGCACAAATCAGAATGAGAGCTGAACATCTGAAATGACGTTTTTCCCACCAGAAAAAAAAATGTATCAAACATACACAAAGCTTAGCACCTCTTTTTCCTCAAAAACCACTGACTAAAGATTCTCCCAAGACACTTTAAAGATTCTTCCAAGACACTTTTACTTTATCAAATCTTAATTACAAATTCCAGAGGCAGTGAGAAACCAGGGGAAGAAAAGTCACTGCCCTCTTTAGGGCAATGGCGCGAGATCGAGATCGCAGGCTCTGGAGCCTGAAGGCCTGGGTTCAAGCCACTTCCTGGAGCCATAATTCACCTATGCGACCTTGCTCTACTTCCTCAACCTCTACGAGGCTCAGTTTTCTCACCTGTAAGATGAGCAAATAATTTAACTGACAGTGGCTCCGGTCTGTGGCCTGCAAAAGGAGAACAGCAACTGCTCCCAAGGGTGGTTGTGAGGCTTAAAGGAGGCAACTCTAAGTAAAGGGCTTACAGCACCGAGAAGCATGTAACAAACTGCTGCTGCTGTTGTTATTACTCACAAATACTGGATAAGCAAGAAAAGGATGAGTGAGAGAAAAGCCACACAGAGTTTAAAAAAAAAAAAAAAAAAATCAAGAGATGTGGGGAAAGAGGAACAGGGCAAACGTGGAGACCCCAAGAGGCCGCGGAGGGCGTGGAGAAGGCTGAGCCAGCAGGGTGAGGGGTCCCGGGGACTAACGGGAGTGGAGGGGCGCCGACCAGGGAAACTGGGCCCGCGGCGGCGCGCAGCCGGAGGGAAGGCTGAGGTCGGCCGAGGCGGAGGCGGCACGCGGCTGAGGCGGGGCCCCAAGGCGGGAACGCCGGGCCCAGCCCTTGGGCCGCAGGCCGCGAGGGGCGCTGGGGCCCCGCGAAAACCGCAGGGAGCGCCCCGAGAAGGCGCAGGAGGCCGCGGCCGAGCCCCGGCCCGGCTCTCTCATTCAAGCCACCTTCCCCTTCCCCCTTCTCTAACCCCATGCGGTCCTGGCCCCAGCCGCCGCGGGTCCTCTGCCCACCCTCCACTCCCGACCTCCGCGCGGCAGGCTTAGTCCCTGGGACTCCAGCGTGCCGAGATGCAAGGAACGGCAGCGGCCCTTACCTGAGCTCCCCCGGATTGAATCGCTCACCGTCCCCCCCGTCCCCACCACGCTCCGCCATTACAGAGGGCCGCGTTTATCCACCCGCCGACCCGGCGTCCCCTATTGGCTGGGCGGATCGTCAATCTCGTGAGAGAGAGGCGGAGATTGCGGAGATCTGTGAGATGATTGGTGAAACTTTCTATCAATCCTCCAGCTGACGGTATCTGCCTCACTATTGGTGAAAGGGCCCGCCGACTTTGAAAGCGGTATGGAGACAGCCAGTTGATTGGTCGTTCGAAGGCTTTATGGGAAATGAGACTTTAGCGACGAGGAACCGCCGGCGCCCTCTCGCGGTAAGCGAAACTAGGTCCTCCCGTGTATACCCGGGCCTGCGGTAGCCACGTGTCTGCCGACTTCCAGGAAAGCCAATTGTGGAGCCATATTGCCACATACTGGCCATATTGGCTCAGGCCGAGACCATTTCCATTGCGTAAGCCAATCAAAAATCGACCTCGGTTGCGCCTAAACCAGTTACAGAGTTGCTGTGGCAATGAGCTATTTCCCAGCTTTTCAGAATCAGGAGTCTTAAACCACCACCGGGTTATAGACATGTTATTGAATACTATATTACTAAGTATAAGAATACTTGCTACATTGAAGGCTGGTGAGTGTTACAAGTTGCTGTATTAAGTTTGAGAAGGCAAGCCTCTTCTGCAATTTACAGTTTAAAGCACCTGTCCTTCAATTTCAAAATACACTTATCTGAAATTAACACACCATGATACCCAGAAAAAATTTTGAATATTTATTTCTCTTTTTATTAAAGAAAAAAAAAATTAGCCTCTGAGGTTTCAAAGGCACAATGAAGAATAACTATCATTAAGGAGCTAAAAATATTAAAATAATAATAAATTTTATTCATACCTAACCATATATACCAGGCACTGTCCTAAGTACTTTCCATGTATTATCTCTTAGGCTTCATAAACACCAAGAGGTGGTGCTATGGATCGCCACAGTTTATAGATGAAACTGAGGCACAGAGAAGTTAAGTAACTTGTCCAAGCAGAGCCTGGCCTTAAACCCAAGGTGGTGTGGCAGTGAAGCCCCATTGTTAAATACCATGATCCAAGAAAATTGAAAACACATCCACACATAAACTTGTACACAAATGTTCATAGCAGCATTATTCATAACAGCCAAAAAGTGGAATCAACCCCAATGTCCAACCAATAGATGAATGCATAAAAAATGTGATATAGCTATACAAAGGAATATTATTCAGCCATAAAAAGGAATTTTAAGTACTGATACATGCTACAACATGGGTGAATCTTGAAAACATTATGAAAGAAGTAAAAGAAGCCAAACACAAAAGGCTACATATTGTATGATTCCATTTATATGAAATGTCCAGAACAGGCAAATCCAAAGAGGCAGAAAGTAAATTAGTTTATTGGTTTCGGGGGGCGGGGCTATAATGGGTATGGGATTTCTTTTTGGATAATGAAAATGTTCTAGAATTAGATAGTGGTAATGATTGCACAATTTGGTGAATATATTAAAACACATTGAATTGTACACTGTAGGGTGAATTTTATTGTATGTGAATCGTATTTCAATAAACACCATGCTATACTGAATCGAGTTAAATATTCAGAATCAATTAAGTATGATAAAATGTGATAAGGGCTGAACACAGTTGTGAGCATGATCAATTGGAGAAGGAAAGGATGGTTAAAATTAAAGTATATGACATTCAAACAAACTGGAGTCTGACTAACAATGGGAGGTTAGGTCCCTTTTTCAGCATCAGCATGAGTCCCCACGTCCTGGCAAACTATTCCTAAAATAACACTGGTATAGATGGCTCATGGCAAACTAACCCCCACTGTTGAAAAAAAATGCTCAAAATGGATACCTTATAGAAAGCAAGTCACTGGCATATATAAAAGACGAAAACAAACTGTCAGTTTGAATGCATGGAAGAAACTCCCTGAAGATGTAATGAAAGTTTTATTATTTGATCATTTTATTATGTTATTTTTATCTATAAATATTTATGATATTTATATCTTATTTTATTTTCTTATTTTTAAATATATAGTGCAGGTATATATGCATATGTATAACGATGGGGATGTGTTCTGAGAAATGTGTCGTTAGGCTATTTCATTGTTGTGCAAACATCATAGCATGTACTTACACAAACCTAGATGGTATAGCCTACTACACACCTAGGCTATATGGTAGTAATCTTATGAGACCGCTGTCGTATGTGAAGTCTGTTGTTGACCGAAACGTCTTTATATGGCACATGACTGTATATGATCATATGTATATGATTATGTATATAATCATTTCATTGTTTCATTACTAGAGTTTACTGACATAAACATGTCCTTGAAATTCAGGTATTTTTTACTCAATAGTTATACAAAACATACTGCAAATATCTGATCTGAACTGTGTCCACAGTTAACCGTTTTACTGAATCAATGTGCAAAAAGAATTAAAGACACTCAATGTATCTTTTAAGACATTAAATGGACTCCCATGTAGTCAAAGCTTGATAACTCTTAGGATACTGAAAATGTGCACAGCTGTACACAACAGAAGAACAAATACCATCCTTGCCCCATTGGCAGCAATTGAATTATAAACCATAAAACTTAGTATATCAAAGTGAGGTGAAGAGACAGTGTTGGCCTAAGATGAATCAATATCACTGGGGCTCTAAGTTCTGGCTATGAAGTCACTCTTCAGAAACGACTCTTGAGAAGTGGTTCTGATGCAGAATCAGGCTTTTCTTTTTAAGAACTACTGTTTTTGAACACCTGTCTTTTTGTGTGTGTGTGAGGAAGATCAGCCCTGAGCTAACATCCATGCCAATCCTCCTCTTTTTTTTGCTGAGGAAGACTGGCCCTGGGCAAACATCTGTGCCCATCTTCCTCTACTTTATATGGGACGCCACCACAGCATGACCTGACAAGCCGTGCATCGGTGTGTGCCAAGGATCCGAACCCCGGCCGCCAGCCGCAGACCGCGTGCACTTAACCGCTACACCACATGGCCGGCCCCCTGAACACCTATCTTAAACCCATGGTAGGTACTTGGGATACACTAATTTTAATCCCCTCAACAGCCCTGCAAGGCAGACGTATTGTCCCCATTTTACATATAGGAAAATTGAGGTTCGGAGAGATTACATGACTGATGCAAGGCACAATTCACACAGCTGATAAGAGGTGAGGCCAGGATTCAAGCACAAGTGTATCTCACACCAAAGGCAGTTGGGGACTGCTAAGTCCCAGGTCTCATCCAAATCAGAAATATAGCATAGCTAATGCATCTTTCTTCCTCTTTCCTCTAGACTGTAAATACTTTAAAAAGACTATTTTCCTCACTGAATCTCCAGCTCCGAGTAAACTGTTCATTCACCCATAAGGCCAGCACTGTCTACTGTAGTGTGCAGCTATATCATTCCTTGTGGATATATTGGTCTTTGAAACATTTAAAGAGATTTCAGAAATGGAGAGCACCTAGCCGGATACATCTGCTGGCTACCTCACAGGCAGTATGGATAGCAGTTGCTAACAGACTTTGGAGTAAATGAGATCAGGATTCTAGTCCTGGCTCTATCAACTACTGGCTGTGTAATCCTGGGCAAGTTACTTGACTTCTCATAGCTTTGGCTTCCTTATCTGTAAAATAAAGAGTTGCTGTGAGATTTTATAAGTAACTATTTACCATGGCCTAGGCAGCAACTAACAAGCCTCAATAAATAATATTTGTTAACTGAGTTGATTTGGGGCATTTTGCTAGCTAATGTTTTACCTAAAAGGTCAAAATTATGATGGTTATTAATTTGCTAATAATCAAGATCACTGGGAGCCATCTTACCTACCACACTGTCTGTAAGGTGTCAGTTTACACATGATTTCCTCCAGGAAGCATTCTTCAGAGAGAAACTCTGACCTCCTGTCACCCCCATCTAGGTAATTTCCCTACAATATTCTTCTCCTATAGCACCTTTCAAAATAAAATGATATTCTTCACCTATAGCAACTTTCAAAATAAAACTTGAGCATTATGTGTATGATTTGTTTTACATATTTTATTTTGTTTCTCTTCTTGTCAACACACTTTATTGTTTTTAATGCTGAAGTACTTTTAAGTAAATTATAAACATCATAACATTCCACCCCTAAATATGTCAGTATGTCTCTCTTAAAAAAAAACCCACAGGGCCGGCCCCGTGGCTTAGCGGTTAAGTGCGCGCGCTCCGCTGCTGGCGGCCCGGGTTCGGATCCCGGGTGCGCACCGATGCACCGCTTCTCTGGCCATGCTGAGGCCGTGTCCCACATACAGCAACTACAAGGATGTGCAGCTATGACATACAACTATCTACTGGGGCTTTGGGGGGGGGGGATAAATAAATAAAATCTTAAAAAAAAAAAACCCACAGTTTTCTACCTATCAAAAATTACATTTCACACCTAACAAAATTAACAGTAATACCAAGTCCATATTCAAATTTCCCCCACTGTCTGTGTCTTTTCAGCTGATTTGGCCAAATCAGGATTCAGTTCAGAACCATGCGATGCATCTGGTTGCTATATTGCTTAACCTAGAGCAGTCCCTTTTATCATGACTCTGACTTGCTGAAGATACCAGGCCAGGTCCACCTTCTGGATCTGTCTGACTGCTTCCTCTAATCCTTGTGTCTCCTGTAAGCTGGAAGTTAGATCTGAAGAATTTAAATTGAGCATTTTTCTCAAGAGAACTTCATAAGCAGTGCTGTGTATTTCAATTATATCACACCAGGAGACACATGAATATCTGATTGTCCCACCCTTATTGATGCTACCATTGACTCTGGGTTAAGGTGATGACAGCTCAATCCTTCCACTGATTACAATCTGCACTATTAATAATTACATTTGGACAACCGTCAAAAACCAGGACCATCTCCAGCAAAACTGGATGAATGGTTATCCTGCCTATCAACCATTAACCTAATGGTTTAATGATTTTATCTTTTCCTGAATCAATACTTTCCTTAGGGGTGGCAAAATAATGATTTTCTAATTATGTATTACCTTCTACATTTACTAGCTGTCAATTCTGTAAATTAGAGATTTTCTTCAACAACAGGGGCTATTTAGTTACCCCAAAATACAGTTTCTATTTAAAAAGTGGATAAATGCTTAATTCTTTCCATTTATTTATCAACTTTCAAAATAAAAAGATGGTTTGATAGCCATCTCAATTGGGGACCAATTAATTTTTCTGACGTTATTATTATGGACTCATGGGTTTTCAATAGATTCAATCCATTTCAGTTTACGACAATCAATAATTGTTTTTGATGCTCAAATTTCCATACCTTATCCATTTACTCTTCACAACAATCATCTAAGTCAGGTATCATTTCTAGCCCCTTTTTCATAATAAGAAACTAAGACAAACAAGTTAGGTAACTAAGGTGGCTCAGATAGTAAGGTCAATGTCCAGTTGAATACCTATAGACTCAAGAGACTAGGAAATGTATTCATGTTTTTTAATCACTTTCTCCTGAATGTAGCTCAGTGTCAGTCAATAAATCAGTCAAGAGCAAATTAATTAATTGATTATCATTTCTAATTGACATTCTAGACATAAAAAAAAAATTCTAATACCTACTGAAGACTTTCAGATGAAATAACATAATATCTGAGATTATCTTCAAAATAAACAAGAGTGGGGAGCAGCAAAGGAGAGGAGAGAGTGTGAGGGGAGGGGAGAGGAGGAGGTTATAAATGAAACAAGGTTGACAATACCTTGATAATGGTTGAAGCTGGGTGATTGGTAGATGAGGGTTCATGATACTATCCTCTCTACTTTTTAATATTTGCAATTTCCCATTAATAAATAAAATATTCTAAGCCCTTGAAGGGTTAAAATATAGGGAACTTATACACAGCAAAATATATCTGCTTACAATATTAGTCTATAGTCTGACAGCAAACAAGAAAGGAAAGGTGAACTGATGATACAAGCTATCTCAACACAAGCTAAATCAGATACATAAAGAGTAAAATAACCAAAATCTCATGTTTGACATTTTGTTGGAAAGCCGATAATGACAGTATGTGTGATTTTTTTTAAGTGCCAAAACTTATAGAAAATCTGATAACTATAAAAGAAGAGGGGAAAGAAACCTGTGAATCTATCTTCTGGAAGAAAAGATTCTCAAGAAAAGGACTTATCCAAGTTGAGAAGCTAGATAAAAAGATGCCAGGTCACAAAACACACTGGGGTACAAATGGATATCCATTGAAAATATTGTTTCTAATAAGTGTAGAAGGAATGCAGGAAACAGAAAATCACCATTAGAACACCACAATAATCACTGCTGCAGGCACGATCTACCAATGCATGCTAAAATTAGTGAGTAAAACTTTAAGGAAAAACAGGATACTGCATAGGCTGAAAATATCTCCAGTCAAAATTTTTAAAATACTCTGTGGTTTTGACATATGTCCACAAATTCTTTGATACTCCTCCCTCCAAAAGGTGGAGTTTAATTCCCCTCTCCTTGAGTGTGGGTTGGACTTAGCAACTCTACACAACAGAATTTACACTTACAGTGGAGAAACCTGGCAAACGCCATCTTAACCAAGTGATCAAGGTTAACATCTTCAGATACAGCATGTGCCCCTGATATAATGTGATGAGAAGGGCTCTGCACCTCTGTAGTATTCTTCCCCAAAATCCATAACCTCAGTCCAAACCTGAGGAAATATTAAACAAAACAAATTGAGGGATATTCTACAAAATACCTGATCAATATTCTTCAAAAGTGTCCAAGTCATGAAAGACAGGTGAAGACTGAAAAACTGTCACAGGTTTAAGGCAATAAAGGAAATATGACAATGAAATGCAATGTAGTGTCTTGTCTCGCATCCTGGAACAGAAAAAGGACACTACTGGGAAAAATCAAGGAAATTTGAATAAAGTTTGTAGTTTAGTTTGTATTGTGCCTCTCAGTTTTGATCAATGTACCATGGTTATTTAATATATTAACATTAAGGGAAGCTGGGTGCAGAGTAGCTCTGTATGAACTTTGCAAATCTCCTGTAAATCCAAAATTATTTCAAAATTAAAAGTTTTTTAGAATATGTTTTGAGCTTCTAGAGAGCTAGCTCTCAGGATGCTAAGTGCCAAGGGTAGAAACCACAGCCACATTGTGATGTATGCCTTAGTTTGTCCATCTACAAAATGAGAGGATTGGACAAGATGCTCAACCAATGATAAGGGCAAGCAGTGCACAGAGATGTCCCTAGAAAAGGCTCAGCTACATGAGGGCCAAGAGAGCTCCCCAAGGAACCCTTGATGTTGGGAAATATACGTGGTTAAGGATTGTACTCCTAGCTCTACAGTCCCCCAAATAGATTTTGTTGGCAAAATAAGATTGGAACCAAAGTCAAGATGCTCACTTTAAACTGATCACATAAAGATCCATCTCCATAGACCAGAATGCCAATTCATTTACAGAGAATTACAACTGTCAAGTAGGCCAGATGTTCCTGTCCTCTCTGTGGGCAAACTTACAGAACAAGCAAAATTATCAGAAAGCAGCTCAAAGTGACTGGAAGCAGAACAAGGGCAGTAAGATATTTGATTTGAATTTTTAATGGCATTAGGTCATGATAGCCTGATAATATACTTTTCCAAATAGAGAGATACCTTCCACTTAGACCATCCGTGCCTGCCCTTGCACTGGGGAACTCTCTGCCCTACACAAGAACTTCTTCCTTGCATATATAGCTAAGCCTACTTCTCTAGCTAGAAGTAAATTTAAAAAGAGGTGTGTTTTCTGTTGTACTCTATAGGAAACAAACAAAAAGGAAGTTATTTTTATTATTAACACCATTGGCTAATTCAGTCAACAGACAATAAATGGTTGGTGAGCTTATGAATTTGCAGACTCTTAAGATAATTCCATGGACCACCTGGGATCTGTGAGCCACAGAGAAGAGTACACTGCTCTAGGATGACCATCTGTGTTTTGTTTCCACAATTTTTTCCCAATAGGATACCATATGATTATTTAGGTTTCCACTCATTAAATAATAATCACATTTCTTTAGATTACCCTAATTTGGATTTGTCCTGGAATAATCAACCATTCATTTGCAGTCTCTTGGTTTGTTACATAGATGACTATATCCAAGTCCCTTGTGTATGCATTTTACTAGTTTGACTCCCAGAAACTTTGGATTTGTCCCAGAATATTCAATGACACATTTACAATCTCTTGGTTTATTAACATAAACAGTTAATCAAATCCATTGGGTGAAGTCAATGCTATTTCTTTCACTGAATTGGGGGAGGAGAGCCTCTCTCTTGCCTTCTTTTATCAACAACAATTATGTCTTTTATGGTTTACTCCAGCTCTAAAATCACACTATTAAATTTTTTCTTTTTCTCAAAATTAAAAAACATCTCAGGAATCCTTATGTAAAGGTAATATTTAAGACTTTTATAATGCAATTGTTTCATATGCTATCTTTCCTATACAATTTTCCCAAATTACCACCTTGAGAAATTACAAAAGAAGTTGATTGGAGAGCTGAAACGAATTTTCAGGATCATCTGGTCTAACATTCTTTGTCCACAGATGAGGAAATAGAGACTCTGAGAGTTTGATTATTAACTTTCTCACAGTCACATATCCAGTTAGTGGCAGAGACAGGCCTAGACCCAAGTCTTTATGACATTGTGCTTTCTCAGTTAAATTTGACTAAAAGTTCTATCTGTCTGTTAAAATTTATAAAACTCAACACTTGCAGTGTGTCATTAAGCACCACACCAGTCTCAGGACATGGGGTGAGGTAATCATTTTTTGTCTCTGTAGCAATAACTCACCATTTTAGAAGTTACCTGAACTCTTCTCCATTACACAAACGTATCAGACCAACTCTTCTAATTTTGGGCTCACAGATAATTCATTTGTCCATTTGGTAAATCCATTCGTTTGTCCATCTGGCAAACATTTAATGAACACCAAGTTTGTGCCAGGAACTATCATAGATGCTAAAGACACAAGAGTCGTTGTCCACAGAGTAAGCATTCTAGAAGAGAAAGTAGATAAACCAAATCTTAGCCAAGACAAATGACTAGTATTTACTAAGTGATTAGCGTAGGCAAACATTTTACATGAAACTTCTCATTTAATTCCTCATGACAATTATATACAGTAGGTACTTATGATCCCTCTCTCACAGATGAAGTAACTCAGGATTAGAAAAGTTAAGCAAGTAGCCTAAACTCATACCGCTTCAGTGGCGTCGTCAGGCAATCGCACACTACTGCATTTGCTCTGCATCTTTATGCCATGTTGCTTGACACTCAAGCAGAAACACTGGAGTGACTGTGTTTAGCAGGAGACTCCACTGTGGAGGTGGAGACTGAGGAAGCAAACAAGAACCAGGAAAGGCTGCCGTAGGAACAGCGATTTTGGAAGTAATTTTAGGGACTGTATGACTAAAGCACTGAAACCGAGCATGAAGAGGTTAAAAAACTCTTCCCCGGGCTAGAAGAAGAGAGCAAAAACTTTATAAGCTTTGCTAACTGCAGCTATGTATATTCAGCATAATCAACTGTTGTTTATAACTAACCAGGTCTTTCTGTCCCTCCTTAGTTTATGAGTGAGCTATCTTGCCCAGGAAATCAAGGTCCAGACATCAAGATTTAGCCTCACAAGGCCAAACGCAGGCTGAAGATGAAAACTAACCAGAAAAGTCCAGGCAGTCAAGGGAAAGAAATTCAGTCTTCAAGGCCAAACACAAGCTGGTGGGAAGGTGCCAAACAGCGTGGCCACATGCTCCCCCTCCCCTACCTAAAACCCCAGCATATGCTCTCCCTCACAACCTTTAAAACCCCTTGCCTCCCATCTTTCAGGGAGATGGGGCAAATTTGAGACCTCTTGTCTCCCGGCTGACGTCACCAGAAATAAAAACTCTTTCCTTGCCTTAAGCCTGGCATTCCAGTTCTTTATTTGGCCCCTGTTGTGTGGCTGGTAAAGAACCTGGGTATGTATCTGGAGTAACAGCACTGGTGTGCAGGGGAGTGGCAGGAGATGGGGCTAGAAAGGTGGGGGAGGTTGTATTTTATTCTGTAGGTGACAAGATGTTATTATTTAAGGATTTCAAGTGGGAGAGTGACAGGATCAGCTTTACTTCTTAAAACCATCTCTCTGACTACCGTGAGAATGGTGAGTTTGAACAGAGCAAGCTTGCAATTGGGGACACAGTAGAAAGGTGTTGGGACAGACCATGATGGGACCTTAAATAAGACAATGACAGCGAGACTGAAGAAGAGGGGATAGGTTCAGGAGCAATTTAAAAGGTAGAATCAACAAAACTAGGTGATTGATTAGATTTGAGTGTAGATCCAGTGGGGTGTTTTAGGCAACATTAAGATTTCTGATGTGGGCCTCCTGGGTTAATGCATGGGGATAACTTATCCAACTTTACAGATCAAGTATATAGTTATAATCACAGACGTATATTCTAAATAGACTTGTTCTGGTTTTGGACTTTGGTTTACTCTGTATCATATTCCAAATTCCTTTGCTAATGAACTCTGTTATCGCCAGAGGCTGTAGGACTTTTAGGACAAAATAGAAAGTGGAGGAATGTAGAAATTAAATGATTTACTCACATCCCAGTCACTTGCATGAGAACAGCAAAACTTCATGAGCTTTGAATTAGGAAGTTTCCAGAACTGCCACAAAAGGTCACAAGTCTCTTTATGCTGAAGAACTTGTTAGGCCA
Organism: Ceratotherium simum simum; assembly: GCF_057802395.1. NCBI lineage: Eukaryota > Metazoa > Chordata > Mammalia > Perissodactyla > Rhinocerotidae > Ceratotherium > Ceratotherium simum. Next base: position 30,551,862 of record NC_141903.1, read on the forward strand.
AAGTAATCATACTAAAAAGTAAATAATAAAGTAAATCACTATTAGTGGAATTCACTATTAGAGAAATGACACATTCATTCATTCAGGAATTTTCATAGCCTGTGTAATTTGTACCAGTCCTATACTAGGAAATGAAAGCAGTATAATAAGACCCAACTCCTGCCCCTAAGGAGCTTATGGTCTAATGAGGAAGACTAAGAAGCAAAAATTGCAGCACAGATGATAAGATCTACAACAGAGATTACCTCAGATGCTGGGAAGCCCAGCAGAGGGGCAGGTGACCCAGACTTATGGGCAGTGGGCCCCTCCTCCTCGAGGTCAGGCCAGTTCCCCTAAAGAAAGCATCTGAGTGTGTCAGGCACAGACACACTCCTGGGAGGGTATTTCAGGAGGCAGAAAGGCATGGATGGAAGAAGGACATTTTGACTCACCCCATCATTTTGTTCCACAGGATGTTTTGGCACCACAATATCAAGAAGTAAGCAGTTAATATACAAGGACCACGGCAGCTTCTCTGTCACAGTCTGCCTGGGTTTGAATCCTAGGTGTCCCTCTTCTCAGCTATGTAACTTGAGACGATTTATTTCCAGTCTTTTTGTCACATTTTCCCCATCTTAAAATGGAAATAATAATTATATCTCTGCAAAGAGTTTTTGTGAGGGTTAAATCAGTGCACACCCATTTAAAGTGTTTAGAACAGAGCTCATAGTAACTGCTCAATAAACATTAGCTATTACCATTACTATAAATATAATTGTTATTCTTATTATTTGATCTATTCCTATCTTTATCTCTCCATGTCTGAATCTTTGTCTCTGTTTTACCTAGCTCTCTCTGTTTCGTAAAATACTCTCAATTTTATAATTGGTTAGCTAAGAAATAAATACAAACTATTAGTCTACTGTTCAATTTGTAATGGATATTTCTGGTAAAAATAACCAATACAAATTAAAACTGAAAATGGCTATGTTTGCATGTGGTAAAATGTGGTATTGACTGAAAATTGACTGAAGATCAAACATTGAAATGCAGAGCTGCAAAAGTTGACCCAGGAAAGCTGGATCTGGTAGAAATAACAGTCATTAAAGAAACCTCACACAAACCATATAAAAATTCATAAAATTTGATGCAGACAGAATTGGATGCTTCAAATCTTCACCCTGAAATTTAAATGAATTAATTCTGCCAGAAATAACTTTAGTAAATAAAAAAACTAATAGCAAAAATTGAAAAATATTTTATCATATAGAAAATTGATCCAGAAATCTATTGTTGTCTTTTGGGGTTATTTATTGGGGTTTATTACTTATTAGAGGTTATTGGGGTTATTGGCAGTGGACGTTATTGGTGCTAACAGCATGCAGAATATCCTCATGCTGTTGGGAACCTCATGTTATCCTAACTGATGGGCCAGAGACAGAGCATGCACAGGCTTCAGGATCAGGCTGACTTGGGTTGAAAAAGGGTTCCACCACTCACTAGCTGTGTCACCCCGCAAAAGTCACCGCCTCCCTGGGTCTCAGCTTCCTCCTCTGAAACTGAGGATGGCAATAGTACTCACCTCAGGAGATTAGCACAAGGCCCACCTGAGAGAGTGCCCTTGGCAGGTGCCTGGCATGCAGGCAGCCCTCAATATAGATGTTAGCCACCATTATTTGTTATTGTTTTACTTTTTCAGTGTGTATGTGCTCCCAGAAGATAGTTGTCCAGCTGGCAGTCAGCTAGATGAGTAACTACTTCTGAGTAGGGTCTTCATATTGTATTTCGTTGTGCCTCTGCCCAGTTTCCAGGACAATGCCATGGTTATCGTATGATCCCAGTGATTTTTAGCTGTATGTTGAGTACGTATTAAAGAGAGAAAGAAGTAAAAAGGGAGAAATAAGGAGTATTAAGGTCAGGCTGTTAGACATATGGGGTGCATCAAAGGATTGCCAGACAGATGGTGAGCACAGGAGTACACCTGGGTGCTATGCACTAATTAGTTGACAGGTGGGTCAAGGATTGCAAAAGGTGGGAAACAGTATGTTGTTTATTCCCCAGAATCAGAGCTGCCTGAGGCCAGGTTCCCTAACACCCTTACTCCTGGCTGAGTTAGTACAAGTTAAGAATATGTTTCACTTCACCTTGAAGAAGCCCTGAGCCAGGGGAAGGGAAGCTTTGCTGACAAGTTTGATAACTGAGCCTTTCAAGAAAGGCTCTGAGCCACTTGGGCCTCAGCTAGCACTCCACTTCGTCTGGTCATATCTTCCCCGAAACTAAAATACAGCTTGGAAAGACAGCTCGGTGCCCTCACAGTCGCTGTGGCTTCCTCAAGCCACGACACGCTCTCTCTTTTATGAGCCTGCGGGGCTGTAATTCTCATCACCTGACATTTATGGGCGGCTTCGTATTAGCAAAAGGCTTTACAGCCATTTTTACGAGGGATGCGTCCCTGAGACCTGTCAGGTGTAATCACCCAGACTGAGCAGAAGGGAGAGAGCAAAGGCGCACAAGTGAATGGCCCTCACCCGCTGTCCTGCAAGGAGCCAAGAATGGGGCCTGCAGATGCCACTTCTCTTCAACCACATGTCAGAGCTGATTTTCTTGCCCTTGTAGCCTTGGCAGCTCTCACTCTGTCATCATCTTCCACATCCAACCCATCAGTGGGTCCTGAAGGTTCAGCTCCCAAAGGCACCTCCACATCCATCCTTTTCTGTCCATCTCCAAGGCAAGGGCATCTCTCTGGCCCAGCCTGACTCCCACACAGCCCCGTCTGGCTCTGTCTCCTAGTCCTGTCCCCTGCCCTACCTTCTATTATCCATGCAGGAGACAAAGTAATCCTCTAAATGTTTACTTGTTTATTTAATGGATGCACCTCTGTAAACTTTCTGATACTTCTGGAAAAATGTTTATTGATATCCTATCGTGAATATGTCCTATTGAAAAGAATAATCTTTTAAAAACAAAAATAGCAACCCTTCCATAGCTTCCTCTACTGAGCAAGATTTATTCAGAATAAAATGCAAGGTCCTTCACAGACTGCAGGGTCCCTCGGTGACCTGGCCCCTGGCCACCTCTCTGGCCTTCCCTCCAATCTGGCTCCTGTTCCCACCCTGGGTTCAGGGACCCACCAGGCTCTTTTCTGCCTCCAGAGTTGATACCCACTTCTCAATCTGCTTGGAAAGCCCTTGGTCCTGCTCTCCACACCGCTGGCTTTGTCTCGCCGTTCTAGTCTCAGCTCATGCGTCACCTCCCAGCCTGCCCAATCTTAAACTGCCCCCTCTCCCACATTACCCTGTTAACTGCTTTCACAACACTTTGAACAACCTTAAAATGTTTTGTTATTTGTTGACATATACGCAGTCTCTTTTTTGCTAGAATGTACGTCCCGTGAGAACAGGGACCTCGTGTGTATTTTTCACCACTGTACTAATGCCTAGCCCAGCATCTGCACGGAGTATAAGCTCAGTAAATATGTGTTGAAAAATTAAATGAAGAACGGAAACTATCTACTGAAAAGCCTCTCCCCTTCTCTCAAACCCCCTGCTAGTCTTCATTATAATCAGTAGAGGGCAGCAAAGACCCTGAGTTATCTAACTTCTGGGATTTATGCCAGAAAACTTACTCCCCTTTGCCAAATAGCAGAGCCAGGTTTATCGGAATTTCAGGAAAACGTCCAGCCTTACAAACTCTTTCTTTTCCTTGTTCCTGAAACCTTCTCCACTCTGAACCATTTACAGATTTTTTTTTTTTAAGGATTTCAGGCTGTTAATGCTCCTTAGGAAATGAAAGCAGATGTTGTATTGACAAAGCCAAAGAGAAACCCAGTGGCCTGGAGCCTGTACCTTCCTGCCTGACAAGTTAGTATGGAAAAAAAATCCCTCCTATCCTAGCTGACAGCTGTTTGGGACTTACGGATTTACAGCTCTCCCTTATGGTGTGTGGGGAGGAGTAGGTACCAGCGAGGCAGCTGCTGTTTGTTTTTGAGCACTTGCAAGAGCAAGCTGTGTGTATTTATAGTTCTGTCTTCTGCTCGTATCTGTTTCTGCTTATTCTGTCTTCTCTTTTTGTTTGACAATCCTCCCACCCAGGGCAAGAACCTCAACATCTCCTGCCTGTGTGGGCTCCCATGGTACCTTCACTATTACCTGCACACTGAACCCGGGTAATCAGCAGTAGAGTCCGAACCTTAGAATGGTGTTTTCATTCACTTTCTGCCCAGCAAATATATACTGGGACCTATGATGTACCAGACCTGGGTCTGTGCTCTGTGGGTACAGATGGTCCAATTGATTGAAAGAATAGTTACTAGAATCAAAAGGGAGGCAGGGTTTCTCAACCTCAGCACTATTGACATTTGGACTAGATAATTCTTTCTAGTAGGCACATTCTAGGATGTTTAGCAACATCCCTGGCCTCTACCCATTAGAAGCAGGTAGCACCCACGTCCTAAGTTGTGATAACCAAAAGCATTTCCAGACACTGATGAATGTCCCCTGAGGGGCAAATTCCCACCCCTAATCTTGAAAACCACTGTCTTAAGGATCATGGTGGATACCTCTTGGGGTATCCTTCCAGCCTTGAGTCAATGACCACTTTCTCCCAGCACTGCTGCTCCCTATCCCATACTTGCCCTATGGACTTGGTGGATTGGACATAGCACCCAACTTAGGCCTCTTAGCTTCTCTCCTTTTGGAATTTGAAATGAGGACCAAGGGACTGACTACCACCTGGGTTCTTTGTGGGGCCAACACTTCAGTGAAAATTTAGAAGGTGTGGGTGGATGTATGATAACCTGGGGCCAAAGAAGCAGAGACATCCTACTGCAGAGATAAGAATTAAATAGATCACAGAGAAACACGGAGGAAGAAGCAGAGAGAAGTCACCTGGTTCTAGCACTTCCCAGTCCTAGTACTTCCTAAGGACAGGCTAAACTTCCTGCCTTTCGTGGTTTAAGGCATTCCTGTACATTTATAACTAATTCCTCTTTTGTGCTAGGGCAGTGTGTTGGGTTTTTTTTTTTTTTCCTTCCTGTTACTGGCAAAATGAATCCTAACTAGTACATTCTCTGTGGCCTGGAACTGAAATCATAACCAAAAAACAGGGATCAGGGCAGTTGAGGGAGCAGTTTCTAACCCTCAAGGCAGCTCCACCCACCTAAGCACTTGTGCCCCATTCTCCTTTCTCTACCAAACAGCTTCCTCACCCTCTCTATAGTTTTTTCTTATCTTAACCTTGGCTTATACATGGCCTGGCGTGCCATGTCCTCAACTCAACTGCCGGCTGTCCCTTCACCATCGGCTTGACTGCTAACAGCAAGCCCAGGCCGGGTTTCTTGGCTCAGATTCCTGAGCAAGTGAGACAGATTGGCTCATGTGGCAAACACCGTTGGCTGCCCATCCAACAACCATCCCTCCCAATCAGTTTTGTTCAGGTAAACAATCCCAAGTGATGAATCAGAATTGGATTGTAAGGGCAATCTGCTCAGGGGCTTATGGGAAGGAATTTTATCCTTGATTTAAGAGGGCAAAACCCAAAAATCCCCTTCGTGCCTACTTTGGATGTGTTGTGTGAGGATATGATACATGAAGCCATGGTAGCCATTTTGCAACCATGAAGTAAAGCCAAGAGAACTACAGAGGAACTGACAGGAGCAGACTATAACATCTTTGAGCTACCAAATAACCAACTCTGGAGCCATTTGCCTTTAGACTTCTTGTTACCCGAGCTAATTAGGTGTCCTTGCAGCGTAAGCTACTTTGACTAGGGTATCCTGTTACTTGAAGCCAAATGGATCCCAACCGATATGGTATAGCTCATCTTTTCAGGCCAGGTCACTCAGGCCCTAGGTGACTAGCTGGCTACCCTGTAGATTGATTGCCTTGGAGTCACACACCTTCCTCTGGTCCCTGTGTTCATCACTCCCCCAGCCTTTTATTATGAAAAATTTTAAACCTACAGAAAAGTTGAGGAAATAATACAATGAACACTCAAATATCCTTCACCTAGATTCACCAATTGTTAACATTTAGCTGCATACATTCATTGTACCTATTTTCATGAATGTGGGGCTATTTTTTGATTGAATCATTTGAAAGTGGGTTAGAGAGTTTATGAAGCTTCACCCCAAAACACTTCAGCATTTATCTCCTGAGAAACAAGGATATTCTCCTACGTAACCAAGTTGTCATTATAATAGATTTAATATTGATTATATTATTCTCTGATATAAAAATCTTATTAAATTTCTTCAAATTTCCCAGTAATGTCCTTCAGAGCTTTTTTTGGTTTCTTTTGTCTTATTTTTGTCCTTATCTAGGATTCATCGAGAATCACCTGCTGTTTTAATGGTACTATCTCTATAGGCTCCTTTACTCTAAAATAGTTCTCCTGCCTTTTTTTTTTTTTTTTTTGGTCTTTCCTGTCATTGACTTTCAACCAGTTCTTTTATGGAATGTAAAAAAAAACACCCCACAATTTGGATTGTCTGATTATTTCATCAGGATTAGATTTAGTTAAAGATCTTTAACAAAAACTCTATAGAGGTGATGTTGGGTCCTTCTCAGGGTGTCACAACAAGAGATACATGATGCCATTGTGTCCTATTATTGGTCATGCTAAGTTTAATCAGTTGATTAAGGTGCTGTCTGCTAGAATTCTCCATTGTAAAGGCATCTTTTTCCCCTTTATAATTAATAGATAATCTGTGGGATGGTACTTTGAGAATGTGAGAATATCTTGTTCTCCAACAACTTTCATCCAATGTTTTAGTAGCCATTAATAAACCTTGCCCAAATCAACTATTATATTAGTGATTACAAAAAATCACAAATTTACATCATTTCTTCTATAGTTATTAGCTGTCATTCTACTGTTTTTAAAAAAAGAGCTGTCTCTTCCCTCACACTCACTTTTTAAATTTTCTTGAATATCATTATGAACTCAGATTATTCATTACCACCAAGTTTCTTTTTGGTTTTCAATTTGTCCCAAATTTGGCCCTTCAAGGTGGAAGCCCCTTCCAGCTGGTCTGTGTCTTTCTGACATATCCGCATCAGTTTTGAGCAATTATTTGTTCTCTAGCAGAGGAAGTCCCAAACTCATCTTGTACTTTCCTTGAGCCAGTAGAATCAGCCATTTCGCCAAAAAGCCTTGGTTCCTTTTAGTGGGAACTAGTTCTTAGAAAGCAAAAACTGGGTGGTTGGAGTGCTCATTGCTATGGAGATGTCATTGCTTCCAGGCCCTGTCAGTGGACAGAGCCAGGAAGTATATTTTATTTTAATGCATGACTTAATCTTGATCCCACACCTCCAATCCAACACCACCGGTTCTTCCTCTGTCCCCTCAGTGCATATTTCTTTCTCCTTTCTCCAATAGTGAGAACCCTGGTTTTCACCAACAGCAATCTATTTACTCATTTGCTCCTCCCTACAATACTCCCAATAGTATCGGAATTACTACATCAATGCCACTACCAACCACAAACCTACTGATGAAGTTGAATATTGTTTGCAGCTTTTTTTTATCCTTAGAATATAGCCCACTAAAGGTAAAGGTCTGTTTAAAAACCTTTAAACCTTGAAATAGGTTCATTTGTTTCTCTTTATATTCAATGCTACAGTTTTCCTAGGTTTGTTGATTTAATATTTTTTCTTTGTGGTAGCAGGCTTTTTAAATAATTTCTTATTTTTTCCAGTTTTATTGAGATATAATTGACGTACAACATTGTGTAAATTTAAGATGTACAACATAATGATTTGATATATGTATATATTGCAAAATGATTACCACAATAAGTTTAGTTAACATCCATCACAAAGATATGGAATGCTTCACGAATTTGTGTGTGATCCTTGGGTAGGGGCCATGCTAATCTTCACTGTATCATTCCAATTTTAGTGTATGTGCTGCTGAAGTGAGCACTAATTTAATTTTCTGAATATGTAAAACAGTAATGTAGTTCAGAAGTCAAAATTATATGGAAAGGTAACTCAGAAGTTTTCTTCAACTCCTGTACATAACCAATTTTATTAGTTTCTGGCTTATCATTTCTTATTTGCAAAAATAAACAAATATATACATGTGTGCATATACATACATATATTCTTATTTTGCCTTCTTTTTTATTCAAATGGTAGTATACTATGGACACTCCTTTGCATGTTATTTTTTTCACTTCATACTGTTTTATGTTATTCATATGCAAGTCTTTTATAGCACTAATTTTTCACTGTGTGGTCTATTTTATTTGCTCTCTCAAATATATTTGGTATTTAGGAAGGTTTTATTTTTAATTTAAAGGTTCCTTTTATACTAATGTTAAAATAACCTTAGTCCCGCCTCATCTTATTTTTGTTATTTTCTATTGGCTTCTCAACAATATGGAAATTAGTTACTTTCTTTTTTCCTCTCTCATCTCTATCCACCAGCATCTCATTTAAATAAATATCCCTTTACTATCATCAGTAACTATAAAACAATCAACAAGTATATTCTACTTTTCATCTCTCTTACCATTCTCCCCTTTTAATTATTGTATAAGATCTACTTTGCCTGGACACACGCTCTTCTTATAACCATCATAGTTTTATAGGAAAATATATATTTAATGCTTACTATCAGTCCGTATGCCAATGTCATTCCATTTGGATTGTCTAGAAAACCTTTCTTTAGTAAATTCTTCAGGAAGGGGACACGGGAGCAATATTCTTTGGTTCTCACGTTCATAATTTGTGGCATGTTGGCTAGATATAAAATCTTTGGCTCATGTTTTCTTTTCTTGAATATCTTCAATATGTTACTCCATTTCTTTTGGAAGAAAGTCTGAAGACAATCTTATTTCTTTCCCATTTACATTACTTGATATTTTGACTAGATGCCCAAATGATTTTTTTCTTTTTTTGTAAAGTCCAGACGTTTTTTCAGAATGTATCGTGATATTGGTCATTCTGGATTGATTTTCCTAGGTACTAGTGTCCAATCTCTTTTTATTTCAGGAAAGTTTTCTTTAATGTTAGCTTTTTAAATTTAAATTACTTTTCAATTTTCATTGCTTTTTATTTTCTTCTTTGTCAGTTTTCTATTATATAGATATTAGAAGAATATCCAACATACATATATATGAAAGTTCACAGAGCCAAAATTATACTAGCTCCTTGAGACCTTATCTTGGATCCCACACACCTACATGTTTACAGGAGTGTGTAAAACCCCCTCCCAGTTTCAGTTGTTGTTTTTTTTGGTGAGGAAGATTGGCCCTGAGCTAACATCTGTGCCAGTCTTCCTCTATTTTGTATGTGGTATGCCACCACAGCATGGCTTGATGATTTGAACCTGAGAACCCTGCACTGCTGAAGTGGAGCATGTGAACCTAACCAGTAGGCCACCAGGCCAGCCCCCAGTTGTTGTTCTTAAATTGGTCTACTTTCCTTGGGTAAATAGTAAGTACCTATTGTCAGTTTTAGAGGTCTCCTGTTCTCAGATCTGTCAAATACCACATTGCTTCCTCCTGCACAGATACTGATACAATGTGAGTCTTTACCTACAGGTAGTTTTCCTCCACCTGCTCATAATTTGGGGTTCATGAGGATATCTTGTTCATCTAGATCTGTTGAAGATGTTGACATTGGGCTTTGGGTTTTGCCATTAGAGTTGATCTGTCCTCTTTTATGGGAGCAGGGGGATTTAGGAAGATTTAAAAACCTCACTGCCACTGCTACTATCTTCCCATAATTTTCTCCATTGATTTATTTATTCATTCATGTACTCAACAAATAATTTTGAGCCCTGAATTGCAACATCGTATGCCTCTTTAGATTCTCTTGGTGCCATTAACTTTGAGAACCATGCTGCCTGTTCTGCCCCAACTGTGGTTGTAAATACCTGCTGCCACTTAGGCCCATAGGATTCTGCCACCCTGGGCTGACCATTCATTACTGGGGGTGGTCAGGAAAACCTCTTCTCCACTGCATCTATGCAGCCATACTGAATAGCTACATGCCCTGTGTTTGTTGCTTCTCTTGCTACTTCTGGACTTAGATAAAATGCCACAGCACAGGGCGTTTAATCTGGCTTCCCAATTCGCTGATGAAAGGATTGCATAAAGCAACACGAAGCATGGGAGAGTTAACTCTCCATGGGCCAAACCATGACCAGAGGGAAATAGAAAAAAGAAAGGAGCTGGACAGATAGAGTCCCTCTCCCTTCTCCCTCCTATGGACTATTACAAGGCACATTTTCTTTGTTCTGCTTATCCTGAGACATCCATGAGGCTCACAAAGGCATCATCTGCTAGCCAAGGAGCGCTCCATGACACTGTACCTCCTCCACCTAGAGGAAGTGCCTATTCTAATTCACACAAGAGTCAGATATAGGCTAGCAGCTGCCCTGCCGAGGTGTAGAGGTGTATAAACAAAGATGGGCACCTAGTACAAAGGATAGGGAGCTCAGATATCATCAAGTCTGACTCACCACCCAGTTCCTTCTATTGTTTCCTTGCCACACGGTCCACACTCTGCTGGACTAATCCGTGAGGAGGTGCTCACGATCTCATTTGTAGCTTCAATTGTTTGAAAGTTCTTTCTGTTTATTAATTTTTAAGTCATATTTATTGATCTATAATTTATAATATGTTGTTATAACTATAATTATGTATGCTATATATAATCATATAAACTACAAATATTAATATAAATTATAATTTATATCATAATTATAATACACTATATCATATATAGCATATATTATATAATTGTAAATTATAGTATATAATACAAATTATATTAATTTTATATATTACATAAATATATAATTATATACATATTATAATATTATACATAATATAATTATATATAATATACTATAATTTATAATTATAAATTACATATAATATAACTTATAATCATATACTAAATTATATATAGTATATATATAATTATATATATTATAGTATATATAATTACATATATATAAAATAACTATATTAAGTATATATAATTATATATATAAAATATATATAGTATATATTATATATACTATAATATTATGTATTATACTGTATTATATATGTATACTATAATATTATGTATTATAGTATATAATTATATTATTATATATATAATATAATGACAATATAAACTATAATTTATAATTTAATCTATACTTAATCTTTTCTAGGCATAAATTTAAATGAGTTTTGATAAATGTATATACAGTTGTGTAATCACCAGCACAATCAAGATATAGAATACTTCCATCACTCCGAAAATATCCCTTATGCCACTCTGTACTCAATGCCCTCCTCTCACCTCCAGCAACCACTGATCTGATTTCTGTCTCTATAGTTTTCCTTTTCAATGAATGTCATATAAATAGAATCATACAATATGTAACCTTTGTAGTCAGACTTCTTGTGATTCAGTCATGTTGTTGCACATATCAGTAGTTTGTTACTTTTATTGCTGAATTTTTTTCCATCTTATGGATGTACCACAGCTTGTTTATCCATTCACTATTGATGGACATATGGATTGTTTCCAGTTTTTGGTGATTTTGAATAAAGCTATTATAAATATTTGTGTACAGATCTTTTTGTGGGCATATGCTTTCATTTTCTTGGGTAAATATCTAAGAATGCAATTGCTGGGTCATATAGCAAGTGTATGTTTAACTTGATAAACAACTTCCAAAAGTTTCAACGGTGCCTGTATCGTTTGATATCCTACCAGCTCTATATAAGATTATTTTTTGTTAATTTTTAAAATTTGACAAGTACTATATGAACCCATTCTCATTACTTAAATAAGTCAATCAATACAGAAATGCAAATATCTCATTTCTCTTCTCCTCAATCCTTCTCCACTCTTTAAACGTGGCCACTGTGATCAGTTTGGTGTATAGAAAAATTCTTTCTTATATTGAAAAGAATTAGATGCTCTTTGAGGAACCACCACTACCACCAAATTCTAATACCTACTAGAATGTGTGGTATGGTGGCAAGACTATTGGCATTTGTGTCAGCCACACTTGAATTTTGATCCTGGATCTGCCACTTTCTAGCTACAAACAAAACTTGAAACTAGCAGCATGCATATGCTGCTTATAATTAAGATGAAGATTAGTTAAATAGACGTAAAATATATAGGTAATATATAAAAATATTTAAATATATAAATATTACATATATTTGAGTTTTCATTTGGCGTTTCTAATTTTTCTGCCATTTCTGGGCAGGAAATTTTAACACAGTAATATATCAGACTGCCTTGGATCCCAGACAAGGCATATAAGTGTAAAATATTCATCTGGACCTTAGTTGTCCTTAAAAGTCTTCAGGAAAGCCTTCAGAAGATGAAGAACAGGAGCAGGGACTAAGTGATCCTATAAAAGATATATGTAGACCATTTTTAACATTTATAAATTAGCTATAATTGACCAAATGCAGTCATGGGTTTAAAAGTAGTGAAAACTTAGAATGGTGGTTGCCAGGGGCTGGGGGTAGGGGGAAATAGGGAGTTACTGTTCAACAGGTATAAAGTTTCAGTTATGCAAGATGAAAAAATTCTAGAGATCTGCTGTGCAACATTGTGCTTATAGTTAATACTGCACTGTACACTTAAAAAGTTGTTAAGAGGGTAGACCTCAAGTTATGTCTTCCTATCACAATAAAAAAAGAGACATTAGTGGAAAATCTGATGAAATCTGTAATTTATTCAATAATATTGTATCAATGTTAATGTCTTAGTTTTGACAAAAGGACAATGGTTATGTAAACTGTTAACATTAGGGGAAGCTGGCTGAAGGTCATACAGTAACTCTCTGAACTATCTTTGCAACTTTTCTGCAAGTCTAAAATTATTCCAGAGTAAAAAGTTTATTTTTAAAAAAGTAATGAACACCAAGTCACCTATACAAAGGTATATGCATATGATTTTTATAATGACAAAAATTTGAAAAAAAAAGTCAATCAAGAAGGAATTGACTAAAAATTTAGTGTAATATCATGTAGTTATTAATAAAATAAAGTTAATCATGAATTTTATGTAACAGCATGGAAAGCAGTGTATAAAATAATGTTAAGTGGGAAAAGAAGCTTACAAAGTTTTTATATTATGACCTCATTTATATATTTTTTTAATTATATATAAAAAATATATGTGTATATATGTTGGTATAAAACATGCCTGGAAAAGGAAACAACCAACTGTTTCTATGGTAATTTATTCAGGTACTGATGGGGGAACCTATTTCCATTTTATACATACGGGTTGTAGTGTTGGATTTTTTTATTGAGCTCAAGACAGCTCTCAGATCTGGTCAAGAGGGGCTCCAACCTTGGACTTCATGTGTTAGAGAGTCTGAAAAATCACAAGCACACCGTGAAAAAGTAAATTTATTAAAGAACCTATGAGATTGAGTACCCATTGCTGACACAGAGCAGCCATAACCCTAAACATCCACACTGGTGACTAACACTATTCAGACTAAGGAAATCTTCTCTGCATCTCTTGCCCTCTGTCCTGGAAACAAAAGGTGACTTTACTCAAATGTCATGAAGAATCAGGGGTTGTCCTGCTGCCAACATCATGGAAGGACACTGCTTAGGAGTGCAAGGAGAATTTGAGCTGTGGAAGCATTTAGAGAAAAGACAAATTAATTAACTTGTCAAATCCTTCCTCTCAGATGTCATGAATGCTATAGACTCTTGCATAATAAAGTATCATGTCCCAGGAGTGCTGAGCATCTATTTTCCTGCTTTCTTTGAGCTCCAATTTGTAGATCTGTAAGTACTCATAAATTACTGCAGTATTTGAGATAGTTACACACGACAGCCAAAGAATATTTTCCAATATTAAACAATATTATTCTTAAATCTTTTTTATACATACTCTAGACATACCATGTTTGAAGCATAAAGCATAATAGCAATTTCTTGCATTAGCAACTGATGAACATTGAATACAAGAATTGCAAATAGTTTTGTTTATAAAAATATTTTATAAGATATAATTAAATTTTAAAACTAAATAAAAACTTTTATTTGAATATTTTTTGTTTGAATTTTAATGTTCATTAATTATTATTTTTATTTTGCTCTTTAATTTTAATAGACAATTTTGAACATTTTAGAAGAAAAATAACTTTTTGAGGCCATATAGGAAGAATAATTTTAATTTTTTAATATTTAACATTTACTTTAATTACATTTTTGATGAAGAACATTCAAAGTTGGAACCTTTTGAATATGATTACGTTTTATCTTTTAATTCTATAGATCACTGAGAATGAGAACAAGTTGAGATTAGGATGGAAACACAAAATATGAAAGTGGAGTTCAGCAAAGTAAGGGCTGAAAAGAAAAACATAAAATATATTCAAAGAGGTGGTCTGCTTCAATTTTTTAAATTGCAGACAACGAAAGTAAACAGACCTGCTAAGCATAACCCACATACAATTCAAAATAGGCATTACAAATCATTTAATGAAGATTTAGGTACTGAGCAAAACAATGAAAATAAGCAACAAAAGTATTCTCGGCATCCACAACTTGCACAGGTCAGATGAAACACCTGTAACTTTACGTTCTTTACTAATGCAGTTTTTTTCCTGATCAAAAGAAGACAGTGAACAATATAATTTTTTATATAAAATTCACAACTCAGAAGAAACAAATGCAATTCTGGCCTGCCCATTAGAAGAAAAAGAAATTGCAAGAAAATTGGCAGATTGGATGAGCAAGATGAAAATTGTGGATCTTTATTGTTTATTGGAAATTGATCCTGGAAAAAGTCTGTCATATCCTTCTGAAATCATGAGAATGCTTCCAGAAAAACATAAGTTGATTCAAATTATTGGTTATGAATTTTCCATTGGATAAACATGGCAGAAAATTTAATATTTCATACTAAAATAAAATGTTTTCCAAATGGAGGAAAAAACTGTAGGAGCTTTTTCATATTTTAAGTTGAAAGACACACTATTTTGTTACTATTATTACATATTTCACAGTTGGTCTTCACAGTCAGCTTTGGCCAGGGAAACTATTTGTGACTGGAAACACTTAGGTTCTCAAATAAAAGAATACAAAATGTTACTTGCATCAAAAAAAAAAAAACAAAAACAGCATATGCAAATACTAGAACTGAAAAAAGCCTGAAACAACAGCAAACAATCAATAGTAATCAACGAAGAAACCAATAAATAAATAAATATTGATATAAATATTGCTGTGATATTCTTTTTTTTTTTTTAAAAGATTTTATTTATTTATTTTTTCCCCCCAAAGCCCCAGTAGATAGTTGTGTGTCATAGCTGCACATCCTTCTAGTTGCTGTATGTGGGACGCGGCCTCAGCATGGCCGGAGAAGCAGTGCGTCGGTGCGCGCCCGGGATCCAAACCCGGGTCGCCAGCAGTGGAGCGCGCTCACTCAACCACCAAGCCACGGGGCCGGCCCAATTGCTGTGATATTCTTAAAGAATAGTCATAGATGTTCCATATTTAGCCAAGCTTGACAACACCAGCGCAACATTCATAGAAAACAATGGAAACTCTCTAGTTTAGTAGAAAAAATAACTTTCCAACTTATGCAAGAATGGTCAAGCATATAAGATACATAGAAACTAATCTAAAAATAATATAAAAAATAGAGAATTCAAAATAGTATTAAAAGCGAGAAAATAAATTACACATACAATTTTAAAAATTAATAATAACTAATTTAACTAGATTATACCAGGACAAATCATATTGAATAACTAACATTTATCATACTTATTGTCAAACTATCAGAAGATAAAAATCAAGGAAGTCAAATTTATGAATATTTTACTGGTTTTACGCCCATTGTGAAAAATTGAACTGCAAAAATAACTTTGAATTTTAGGAAGTGATTTAAAAGAACAATGAGGGCAAGCTACTGGTAATGGCGGTTGATAAGGAACAAGTATTTTTTGCGAGCCACAGACAACGCATGATTTGAATTTCTTAAGAGACATATTCTCAACTGTGCCAATAAATGATGGCATCTTTGGAACAATTCAATGATTACGTAGGATATTTTCTGTATCTGCCTAAAGATGACACATCTTGATGAAAAACATGTCCTATTTGCCACTACAACCACTCTTGGACACACAAAAGGAATGCTGACAAAATGCCATTAATGCAATAAAAGTTAATTTACACAAGACAACAAGATGCACTAGAATTGTACAAGAAATAAAAGATGATCCTTAAGTAAAGAGAATTGTGATCTTTGACAGAAAACTATTTTTGAATTTGCACTATCCACAATTATCTGCTGTGAACTGTGGCTTGCTGTTAATAATGTTAGCCAAAGCTTGCAGAAACTCTGCAAACTCAAACTGATACGAATTTGGCTATTTTCCTTTCTTAAGATTAATTTTTTTTTAATTTAAAGAAAATAGTTTCTCTAAATTGAAATAAACTGTATGTGAAGTATGTAATAAATGTGACATTCTTATTAAATAGAGGAAAATCAGAACAAGTAAACAAAAATGTTTGCATCACTCTAAAAGGGAATATTCACACACAAATAATCCCCAAACTAATTTCTATTGAGATTATTTTGGGGTTATTATAGATAAAAGTATAGGGTCAATTAAAGAGAGATTTGAATAAATTACAGAGCATATTGCCATTTTGTGGTCTTCCTTATAATATTCCAGCCTTGGAAATTTTTAAAAAAGAATTTAAATATTTTATGGATCTAGATATTGTTTTTAGAGAAGGTAAAAATTGCAAGATAAGTGATAGTGATTTATATGATGAAATTAGAATATTTTGTAATATTTTCTATGATAATTTATCTTAAGACCCCATCATACTATTTGATCTTTATATGTAAAATCCATTGTCGATTTCTGAATGTGAATGTTACTACAGCAACTTTATTGACAATTTCAGTTGCTATTGGCTTAACAGCAAGTTTTCTCTATATTAAAATTAATTTAAAAATAAGAATACAATGACAAGAAATATTGTCTAATTTAACATTACTATTATTAGATCACAAATTAGGTAAAAATCCAGATTATAACAATATGATTAGTAATTTTACTAAAATGAAGAAAAAATAAAATTTATGTGATATGTAGTAATGTATGAATTGTGTATGCCTTTATTACAACTCATCCAAACATCAGCCAAACAACAGAACTCCCAGATATATGCAAAAAGTTAAAGATCAGTCAACTTTAATAATTTTCTTTTTTTTTCTTTTGTGAGGAAGATCAGCCCTGAGCTAACATCCATGCCCATCCTCCTCTTTTTGCTGAGGAAGCACAGCCCTGGGCTAACATCTGTGCCCATCTTCCTCCACATTATATGGGACACCGCCACAGCATGGCCTGACAAGCGGTGCATCGGTGAGCGTCCAGGATCTGAACCCGGGCTGCCAGCAGCATTGTGCGTGCATACTTAACCGCTATGCCATAGGGCCAACCCCTCAGTCAACTTTAAAGGTTGCTGATATTCAGTCACATAAAAACTTGTTTTCTAGATCTCACATTAAGTGTTCTTACCATAATAAAATAAAAAAGTTTTTTAAAGGGATTTTGTTTCAAAGGTAGAAGGATAGAACATATTTTATTATATTTAACAGTTTGTTACTTGTTTATAACTTTGAAAAATTTAGACATATATTTCTCCATTTATATTTTTCTACCACACCCACAAATTTCGGGGTGGGTCTGATTGAGCATATGCTAATTTTATAATTAATGCCAATAGGAACTAGTATTTATTAAGTGCTTATTATGTGCTAGGCACTGAGATAGGTACTTTTTATACAGTAGCTCATGATACCTCTACAAGGTAAATGTTCTACTTTCATTTTATAGCCAGGGAAACTGAGGCTAGAGGGGTTAAGTCGCTTGCCCAAACACTGTCAAAGCTGAATCACGTGGACATTTACTGTACCCACCCAGAACCAGGACTAGCTGTTGAGGGCTGACAGAATACTAGGGAGTGGGCTTTATAAATGCAGGGCCTCTTCTGGAAATATCTGTCCCTCTCCTCCAATTCATGCTGCCTGAAATTCTACCATTATGCACTGATTCCTTTTAGTTTTAAAGCCTTTCCAGCCTCCAAAAGAAACCAGTGGAAATGCAAGTACTCCCAGGGGGTATATGATGATAGCACGTGAAGCCAGCAGTATTTCTCATATTTTTTCCACCAAAGTAACCCATCATACCAAGAGTGAATTCTTAACCCCCAGGAGTCTGAGGGCTCAGCCCAAAAGATTCTGATCAATTTCTTTCAAGTCTTGTGCTGTCTCTTTAAAACCATGCATATATTTTTCTCCATACTATATATATATTTTAATATAAAAATATTTTCCCTCCAGATCTCCAAATAAAAATGATGCTTGAGAAGAGATTCCGTGTTCCTTTTAGAGTTCAAGGACTGTTTGGCATGGTGTCTCTCGTGTGGAAAGCAAGGCCTTAAACTGCTATCAGTGGCAACCTCGGTGGGGTTTACTTGACCCTCAGGTGAGATCAAGGCCCCGCAGAAAAAGGGGAAGCTGGATTAACTTCTTCCCAATTTAGTTCAGGACCTGCCCTGTTCGTCTTTTATTTTACTCATCTTCCTTAGTCATTTCAAAGTCTACCTCTGACTGTTTTGAAGAGAGGTGAACTCCCTGTCATTAGAAGTATGCAAGCAGACTGGACAACTGCTTGCTTGGAGAGCTATGGGAGGTAGGGCATCAAGCAATGAATAGAGGAAACTTTCAAATTTGACCCTATGATCCTATAGTTTTCTAAGTCCTCTGCAGCTATAATTTCAGGAAAAATGTACTCAATTCAATAAATATTTATTCAGTACTTTTCTAAGTGCCAGATACTATACCAGACAGTGGTGGCCAGGATGGTCTTCTTGAAACTCAGTTTGCTAGGGAAAGATATAAACAAGCAGGTAACTATAATACAATCTAGGGGTTCTCGCAGGAGAAGCACAAAAGTTATGGAAGCTCAGAGGAGGGGCACCAAGTCTGGAACAGTGGAGATGGATACTGGTAGCCTTCCAGGGAGAAGTGACATCTAAACTGAGGTTTGAGGAATGAGTGGGAGTTTGCCCAGGTCCTTTTAAAAGCCCCTTGTAGTTGAGATTAATTTTAGCTAATTTCAGGTCCCTTCTCTGCCCTGCTACATTTGTTCATCCATTCTACTTGTCAACTCAGGATATTTAGGGACAAAGTACTGACTTTTTTTTTTTTTTTTTTTTTTTAATTTTTGTTTATTGCAGTAACATTGGTTTATAACATTGTAAAAATTTCAGGTGTACATCATTGTACTTCTATTTCTGCATGGACTACATCATGTTCACCACCAAAATACTAATTACAACCCATCACCACACACATGTACCGAATTATCCCTTTCACCCTCCTCCCTCCCCCCTTCCCCTCTGGTAACCACCAATCCAATCTCTGTCCCTATGTGTTTGTTTATTGTTGTTATTATCTACTACTTAATGAAGGAAATCATACGGTATCTGACCTTCTCCCTCTGACTTATTTCACTTTGCATTATACCCTCAATGTCCATCCATGTTGTCACAAATGCCTGGATTTCGTCGTTTCTTATGGCTGAGTAGTATTCCAAAGTACTGACTTTTTAATTATCAATTATAACCATGGAGGTATAGAAAGAATACATGGTCCATCCTTTTGTACAAAACTACATCAGACAGGGAGACTAGACTCCAGGTTTTGGGCATCAAAGTTGCTGGGCAGATACTAAACTCACCTTAGATATTCACAGCTGTTTAACCAAGGGTAAGGGAGGGGGTGAGTCGTGCTGCGTTTGCCTCCTGGGCTGTGAACACAAAGGAAAGAAAATATTGTTAAGGGAAGAAGCAGGCTCCTCCTTGCTGTAGTATGTTTTTTGGTCGTCACGCAGTAGACAGCAGAGCCAATAATCCAGTCTGCAAAATTGCCAGCTAAAAAAACCAAACCCTTTGAAGTGGCTAATGAATACGCTCTTTTTAACTTACTTCGATCTCACGGCTGAGAGCTGTGCAGTCGCTTCTGGGCAGAAGTTTCACTAATGTAGGGATGTTGACTGGCCACTGCATCAAATATTTATTAAGTCACAGATGGGAATCTACAAAGAGTTTGCAGAGAGGTTTAGTGTCTCCCTTTGGTTCTAGGGGAAAGCACGTCAGCACTACAAAACGCAAATCCACAAATCCACATCTTTAAGCTTCTGCCTATAGTTGCTGACCCATTTTAAACAGGTTAAATGGGGCCTGATTTAAAGAAATCACTTTTTTTTCTTAGAGTAAAGTAGTACATTTTCACTGTAGACATTTTTAGAAAATACCTTCACACGAAAAGAAGAGAATTTACCCATAATTTCACGATCCAGACGTATTGTACCAGTCTTCTAACTAAAATAAATCATACTGGATCCAATGTTCTGTACATGTTTCACTCTTTTGCTTTTGTGCTTTTCTCATTTACCAATACATTCTTAACAACTTTACACAACATTGAGTATTTTTCTATAGCATAGTTTTATATATTTACACAGTATTCTAGTGTATGAATGTGCCGTGATTTACCCAACCAATCTTTTGGGGTTTGGATATTTAAATTGTATCTAGCTTTTCACTATTGTAAATGATGTTTTTGATGAGCGTCCCTGTAATTAATTATTTGTGCCCAGTTATGATATTTTCTCAGGCCAATTAGCGGAAAAGGAATTGCTAGGTCAAAGAGTTAGCCTGATATTGCCAGTTCACGTTTCCATCCTCAGAGTGTGAGAGAGGGTGGGGCTGTCATTTTTAATGGGCTGTCAGCTCGCCCATCTCAAGTGAGATGGGCTGCGAGGTCCCTGAGAGCTACCTATTTGTCTAGGAGTTTGGGGGGTGGTTGGTTTGTATATTTGTTTGTTTTTGTAACAGCCTCAGTGAAACTTGAACTGTTTTCCTCTTTAATTTAACAGCGATCTTATTTCGCTAATCTTCCATCTCTATTTAGTTACAGTGAAGAGAAAGAAGGATCTCTTCAATGCTAAACAGCAGCGCCTGGGTTCTATAAGGATTTATGGCTTGTTGTTTTGCATTGCTGGTAACCACAATTATAATGCTGGGTCTATCAATACCTTCTTCCTCTAACAATAGAAGGCAAGCTGTTTCCTGCAATTGAAGTCTCCTAGAACAGATGTTCAGTGATATATAGAAAAAGATGCAGAAGGGGTTAAGATTGCCAGCTTTTGTTTTGCCAAGTAAAGTTGTTGGAACAACCACAATAAACAATGGCCATCTACTATTGTCAAGGAATCACTAAAGAATGTGCATTTTAACACACTTGCACTTGTACCAAAAAAAGAAGAACATAATTCCAGAATAAAGCGCATTCTTACCTAAGAAAGAATGTTGGGCATTCTTGTGCTGACATATACATCGTCTTTATTTTTCTTCTCACAAAAAGTTTGGAAACATCATTTTGGATTGGCATCAGTCTGTGGACCCCAGGTTAAGAACCGCTGTCTTACAGGCTCATGACCATGTCATCTACGTGGAGCAGGATGTGCCCCAGTCCTCTTCCTGCCTGCACCAGAGAGAAGTGAGAGAAACCCTCTGCTCCCTTCAGGAGTCCTTCCTACTCGTGGTATTCTCAGACTGCAGTAATTTGGGTACCATTTTCACGACTTGCACATCTCCACAAATCACCTATATTATTATTCATCTAGGATTTGTTTTAAATCAACACTTTTTTAACTTCAAAAATGAATTTATTTCAAAGGGAAACAATATCTCAACCATAAATGGAAAAGCCAATATTGCTTATTATAAATAAAGAAAAATGATGTTATTAGATTCTCGATCTAATTTACCAGCCAAAAGTTCTGAGACTGAGTCCTGCACTTTCTTGGTTTCGAGAGAGAGAGAGAGAGAGATCAGCAAATGAAAGGTGCTAAAGATGTATTAGCACAGATATGAGACTTTCCCCTTGACAGAACTAAAGAGATTGAAGGAGAGTTGGAATGGAAATGAATGTCTCGCTACGTGGGGTCATGTATTTTGATGCTCCATCTGTGTGCCACTGGTAGGATCCCACAGTTTGGCAAGTACCAGTAAAATGGAGAGAGACCTGGACTTCATTTTGAGCCCTTGCTTGGCGACTTGCTGATTGCAAATCACTTCACCTCATCTTAAAATCTCAGCTTCCCCAGCTGTAAAAGGAGATAATGATAATCCCTATCTAAAGGGAATATTGTGAGGAATAAATGAGAATAATTAAAGCAGTTGTAATCTCTAAAATGCTATATACATATCATGAAGGATTAGCCTCACTTGTGGGAGTATTTTTACTTATGGGTATCAGATCTCTTCTCCAGTGGTCCAGAATATATTTCCAGGCCAAACATCTCACTATAGCCTAAAATAACTAAATGGATTAAAGCCTTTAAAAATGAATTACTGGAACCCTCCACATCATGTGGGATAGGTCCTAGTAGGACTGAACTTAGTATTCTTAAGAATTCTAATTGTTTGATTGACGGCTCTAAATGTCAGGAGGGCAGGAACCATGCCTGGTGTGTTCACTTCTATGTCCCTTGCACTAGTTCAGTATATGGTACACCAGAGATGCTCAATAAATGTTGAGTGAATAAATGAATGGAGGGCTGAATAAATGACATGATATCCCTGTATTAGACCTTGGTCTTTGTAGCAGATATCGTAGCTTTTTGCCACCCAGTACTGTATTAATTATGTTTTTAATTTTCTATATTTGATAATGTTTTGACGTCTTGGGGCCTTGTGGACTCAAGGAGGGAATGCTGCTCACAGGAATAGCTAATTCCTAGAAATAGCAAACAAGTGGCCTGTGAACGCCCCTTTAATATGCAAACAAATCAATCCTAAGTCCCTACCCCCTATCCACCTCCTTTTATCAGGCTCCTGCAGTCCCGGACACTATACACCCCCCCCGACCCCCCCACCCCATCCCCAGCCTAAATCACCCCAGGGCCATGTACCAGATAACTAGGAACCACTTCTGTAGCCTAGAGCCCACCAACATTATTCAAATTATTCAAACTATCCAATCCTAAACCTGCTCAGTTGTTTACCCTTCCTGGTCCATTCCTTCCCATGAAAACCACAATAAAGGCTTTTGCCCATGCTTTCCCCTTGCTCCTTCTGCCTTCTGGTGCCTCCTCCATGTGGCCCTGCGTGGTTTGGAATACCCCCTCCTCTTGGGAACTATGGGTAACAAACTATCTTTTCAAAGGCAATCGTCTCCTGATGTGTTGGCCTGGCCATACCTGAATAAAAACCAAAATCCCAGGCACGTTTTAAAATAAGTATCAGAAGCTTTTTAGTTTGATGTAGTCCCATTTGTTTATTTTTTCTATTGTTTCTCTTGCCTGGTCAGACATGTGAATATAGAAAAATGGGACTACAACAAACTAAAAAGCTTCTGCAAAGCAAAGGAAACCATAACAAAACAAAAAGACAACCTAACAATTGGGAGAAGATTTTTGCAAACCATACATCTGATAAGGGGTTAATCTCCAAAATATATAAAGAACTCACGCATCTCAACAACAAAAAAACTAACAACCCAATTAAAAAATGGGCAAAAGATCTGAACAGGCATTTCTCCAAAGAAGATATACAGATGGCCAACAGGCACATGAAAAGATGTTCAACATCATTAACTATCAGGGAAATGCAAATCAAAACAACAATGAGATATCACCTCATGCCCCTCAGCATGGCTATAATTAACAAGACAGGAAGCAAGTTTTGGAGAGGATGTGGAGAGAAGGGAACTCTCATACACTGCTGGTGGGAGTGCAAACTGGTGCAGCCACTATGGAAAACAGTATGGAGATTCCTCAAAAAATCAAGGAAAGAACTACCATATGATCCAGCTATTCCACTGCTGGGTATTTATCCAAAGAACATGAAAACACCAATGCATAAAGATACATGCACCCCTGTGTTCATTACAGCATTATTGGCAATAGCCAAGACTTGAGGCAACCTAAGTGCCCACCAAGGGACGAATGGATAAAGAAGATGTGGTATATATACACAATGGAATACTGCTCAGCCATAAGAAACAATGAAATCCAGCCATTTGTGACAACATGGATGGATATTGAGGGTGTTATGCAAAGTGAAATAAGTCAGAGGGAGAAGGTCAAATACCATATGATCTCCCTCATTAAGTAGTAGATAATAACAACAACAAACAAACACATAGAGACAGAGATTGGATTGGCAGTTACCAGAGGGGAAGGGAGGAGGGAGGAGGGCAAAAGGGATAATTAGGCACATGTGTGTGGTGATGGATTGTAGTCAGTATTTGGGTGATGAACACAAGAACATGATGTAATCCACGCAGAAATAGAAGTATAATGATGTACACCTGAAATTTATACAATGTTGTAAACCAATGTTACCGCAATAAACAAACAAACAAAAAAAAGGTAAATTTTGGTGAGTTATTCAGTTTTCCTGGGTTTCTCTCATGTACACATGTTATTAAATTTTTGTTTGTTTTTCTCCTGTTAAAAAAAAAAATCAATAAAATAAAATAAGTATCAACCCTGAGAACCCACCCCAACTCCATTCTCAATTCATAGTTAAAGGGGAGTTGTCCTCACCTCCAGCTCAGGGAAGAATATACAGCTCAGGTCTAAGCCAATCAATTTATCATATCATGATTTTCTCAGAGATGGACACAGGACCACATTAAAGTTGCAACGGGTTTTTTGCTGGGACAAAAATTCTTGAATTTTTCCTGCTGGATTAGAAACTGGAAAAATGTTAGGTCCAGAGCTATGCGGCCATTTTGCTTGCTAGAGGCAAAGAGCCTATTTGAAATGGAGCCAACCAGAGAAAGCAGAGCCAAGAGATAGAGGGAGAAAAATCAGCTCCTGGTGGCATCATTTGAGCCAACTCTTATCCTGGACTTTTCGATTACCTGTGTTTAAGTAGTTTAGACTGGGTTTTCAGTACTTACAAATAAAAGAGTCCTAACCTACAGGGTCTTTTTTCTCTTTTTCTTGATGCCCAAAACCATATTTGTAGATATTTAAAACTGCCATTTGAATTAATTCAGTTCCACACTTAGTGTGTGCCAGGCACTGTGCTGGGCCCTAATGATACAACATCTAATAAGACCCTCAAAGAGCTTCGTTTATACGGGAAGACAGACAAGCAAACAACCAGGGGAGAGTGGAATAAAAGCCTTCATGGAAGTTCAAGCAAAGGCTATACAGCAGGGAAGGAGTAGTCACATCTGCCTGGAGGCTCTCTCTCTTCAATCCTTTATTAGTCACAACCTTGACTCAGCCGGATCCTGCGGGCTGTCTCTCCCACTTCAAGGAGCATCAACTGCATTGAGTGCTAACACTTAGTGAGTGCTTCCTGTGTCACTGGGTCCATTCTCATTTCATTCTCTCAGCTCCTTTCTGGCCCTGATATTATTATCCCCATTTTAGAGATGAAGATTCCTCCATTCAGAGGCTTAGCTAGGGTAAACAACCCTCCCCAACTCAGTGGTAGAGCCTGCACTCAAATGTAGGATGTCTGACTCCAAAGGCCATCCACTACATTGCAAAGGCCCTCCCCAGTATTTGTTGAGTGCTTGTGGTATGCCAGACTCCACCCTTTAACTGCAGAAGAGAAAGTAGCTTTCCAAAAGCATTCCTTATTTTACAAGAGTTTGCTAGAGGATGCTTTTACCGTGGGAAACAGCAGTCAACTTAGAAAAATCTTTTTAACATACAAGTTATTTTGAGGATACAGCTAGTGAGTAAAATGAAGTACGTCTGTGTATGTGTGCGTCCCTGCTCAGGACCCCAAACTCTCATTGGAGATGTCTCCACCTGGCGGTCCTCTGAGAGATGGAATAGCCAGGTGAAGCCCTAAGTAGAGAAGACCCTTCTGGGCCCCACCATCAGGATTGCCTGCTGTTGGAAGGGGCTAGGTGAGGACAGCGAATCGTGCCTTTGCTTCCAGCAGAGCATGTGGGGCTTCTGAGAATTTCATCGTGCCTGATGGAGGCACTGGAGGCAGCCTGAGCCCCGGGCATATTAGCCACCTTGGCAGATTTCCTTTTTAAGCTTCATGTTGGCTTGTCAACCTCATCATCCCAAACCAGTTAAACGAACAATTTATTAGACTGGCAGCCCCTCTGGATGCTGCAACTTTTATTTAAGGGATTATTGGCTTTTCCATTTTCAACTACACATTAATGATTTTCTTTCCAGGGGAAAAAGGATGCATCTTTCAGCTTGGGTAAGAAGAGTATTATATGGATATGGACATGTCGTTCACATCCTGGCTATGAATATTCATAGGCTCTCCTAGACATATCACAGCAAATCTGTGTGAGAGACTATATCACTTTAAAATCAAAGCTGAGTAGGATGCTTTTAAATCATCATTAGTTTTTATTATAAATGACTGCATTTATATTAAATTTGGATTAGAATTAGACATAATTCACACAATACATAATTAGATAACTTGCTTTCTTCCCTTAACGGTATTTCTCAAAGATCTTTTTATGACCAATTAATTTTGACTCTTTTGAAATAGATGTGAATAGATACATGGGATTTTGTAACACATTACTGCCTCCTCTATTTCAAAATTGTTATTTTAGGTTTCTTGCCAACTAAGAATAGCCTTATTTTTTTCTGGCACTTTTTTCAATGATTGGTCAGGAAAATCAGGATGCCACTGCCCGAGTTAACTTTATTCACAGATCTCCGTTGAATTCACTTTTTACTCCTGTAAAATTCTGCTTTTATTGCTCATTTGTCATGATAAATATACAAGCCTTAATAATGAGAGGAACTGCCATTGGCCAGTGCTCACTCTGTGCCGTCCTTGTGCTGTGTATATCACAGCTGGTTCAAACCTCACAACAAACCTAGGAGGCAGATACTATTTTTTCTTACTTTATAGTTGAAGAAATCAGAAAGTTCATGATATCTTGCCCAAGGAACCTTGCTCGTGAGAAAAGGAACTGGATTATCAGCTGAATCCAAAGTCAGCACACATATCTTGTCCATTTATTCTTTCATTCCCCAAACATCTTGAGCCCCATCTAGGTCCCAACCACCATTCTAACCCTTGGAGATACCTGGAGAAGGAGACAGACAAAGCTCCCTGTGCTCAACGAGCTTGTAATCTCCCCAGCTTCCGAATCAAACCTGAATCACACATCTGGACTTCCACCCACAGATGTGGCGGAAGGTCCACGTCTCTGGCATGACTGGATTCCCTGGCTGGTGTGAATCCACTGCGGAGCATTTCTCAGTTTGGGGCTGGGATTTATTTCAACACCTAGTTCAGCCCCTGCAGCATTATAAATTCTTAATAAGAATTTGTAGTTATTGTTTGACATTTAGGCCTCCAAAAGAGAGAGGAGGAAAGTTGCTTCAGATGAAAACGCTTCATTTAAATATCCCTTTAAAAGCGTTCCCGCTCTGCTTTTAATCTTGACCTAAATTTGCTCTCCTTCTTCCTTCACTTGCAAGTGCCTGACATAACTCTGAGGATGGTTCAGAAGGAGCTGACATCTCACGCCTCATACAAGCATCTCTATCCTTTCTGGGGTCCAAAGCTAGACTCCCCCTGGCCTGGTCCCTCTCCTTCTGAGCATGCCACCTTCCTGACAGTCAGGGCCTGGCTGGCTTCCCACTCCTTCTGTCTCCCAAACACAACAGGGAAGATGAAAGGAGGGTTGCTACGTCTCAGCCCTTGCCATCAGATTTACAGCGCCTGCCTCTCGATCAGCAAAAGAGGGGGGAGATGAAAAAGACCCATCAGCCCTGCCCGCTCTCTCCTGTCTTTGTCAGAACCGCTTCTTCAGCCTCCAAAGCTTTTGGAGCTTTCTCACGGCAGGAAACTAAAATGCTTTTTTCCCAGACATGATAGCTTAGGTCCTCCCCAAGCAGTGGGGCCTGTCTGCCTTCCATTGGAATCTTTCATCTTTGTTTACATTCCCTCCTTTCAGAGCTTCTTCAATAATTGATGGTGTTCTGAGTGGCACATCCATGGCATCTGCATGGTTGCATCAGGGTGGGAAGAACAGGGAAGAGGAAGGTGACACTGCTGTGGTCCCTGCCTCAGCAGTAGCCCATATTCTCTTCTCCATATCCCTTCCTCCATCTCCCATGCCCAGCACAGTGTCCATGAAAGAGACTTGTCTAGATACAGAGGCTGACATGGGGATTCTTATGCAAGAGATTTACTGAGGGACCACCCTCAGAATGTAATGGAGGGGCAGAGGGGAAAAGAGAAAGAGGACAAGGCAGGGGAAGGTGCTGGACAAAGGTGGGGTTTAGGAGAAGTCTGGCCTAGACCTGATCCCGGTGGGAGCTCTGCAGGATAAATTCCATCTCAGAGGTTGTCCTGCACAGGTAAAGGGGCTGGGCAGTTATGCTCTCCTCATCAGTCAGCCAAATACCATGCCATACACCCTTGGGGTGGGGTGTAACCTCCCAGGCGTGTCCCACCAAGAGGCTCTCTGCAACCAAGAATAGCCCTTTTGAGAAGAGTGCTGTATGTGAACTAGTAGCATCCAGAGTATGTGAACCAGCAGTTGGAGCAAAGAGGTTGGCATGTTCTAAGAACTGATGCCAGGGTCAGAGATGAGTTGAGGAGTTTGCCTTGGCCCAGGTGATGCTGAGCTTTGTAGGCCATGGGGAAGGAGCTTAGATTTAATTTACCTGCAATTGGAAACCTTACTCAACTGCGTTCAGATGTGCAAAGAAAATGTAATCTCTTTACTTTCTTGCATGGATCCAACCTTAAACATTTCCTAGCTCCAGCAGAAACTTGATCTTTCTTGACTTTTCAGTCGCAGAAAATGCCGGGAGGATTTGGCCCTTTTCCTCCCCAAAATGGCCTCTGGGATATGGGGAGCTAAAACACGAATTCTCATGGCGGCTGAGGGAGGGCCTTGGACCTTCCTGTGGGTCCTTGTGAGGGTCTTGGAGTCCTTTTAGCCACTGCAGCAGGAATGCGCCCTTGCTCTCCTCTCATTACCTCCCTGCTGCAGAAGGCTGTAACTGGTGAGCATGGCTCTTTCATGCCTAGTAATGTTCCCCAACCTCCAAGCCCCCAGCCCAATTGACTGGCCTCAGTCTTGATCTTGCTGGTGCCACAGACCTGCAGCCTACCCTTGACTCCCACTCAATCCCAGATCAGCCTTGCAGTCCTCAGCTTTTCCATGGTCAGTAAGCTTTCCAAACACCTCTACCATATCCCTCCACAGAGCACATGGGAATTTCTGGATACTTTCCATGCTGTCAGGAGCCAAGGCTAGATTTTTTTTTGTGATTTAACTCCACTCATGCCATGCCACCAGCTTTTACACTGCTGTGGCTGTTCCACATTTGCCTGGACAGCACCCTGCAAGGCAGTCTCCTTCCCAGAGTCCAAATCAGCATCGGGAAGCCAGGTGAAGGTCTTCCCTCAATCCACCTAACAGGGAAGATCCGGCACACGTTACACCATCTCTGTCCCCTAATCCTCCCCCCAGGCCCCTGGAGTGGAGGCGATTGGCTTCCCTCTTCCTCTCCCGCTGGTGTGGACTCTCTGCATCACTTTTTCCTTCCTCCAGGAATGACATCATCGTTCACTCTTGCCAGAGGCTGCAGTGCCATATTAGCTGTTTGAGACTCTTCTTTATGGGGAAAGGAATGATGCATTGGTTTACTATTTTCAAATTATTATTCCAGTTACAAATGGTATAAAAAAATCACTGCAGGGGCCAGCCCAGTGGCGTGGTGATTGAGTTTGCACACTCCGCTTTGTCAGCCCAGGTTTTGCAGGTTCGGATCCTGGGCACAGACCTACACACCGCTCGTCAAGTCATGCTGTGGCAGCATCACACACATAAAGTAGAGGAAGATTGGCATGGATGTTAGCTCAGGGCCAACCTTCCTCATGAAAAAAAAAAAGATCACTGCAGTTGCAGTGTGAAGACCGAAGGGGCCAAGGATAGAAGCAGAGACCATTGGAAGCTGGTTTATGTGTCTCCAGGGGAGAGATGTTAGCAGCTTGAACTGGAGATGCAGTGGAGTTGGAGCGAAGTGGATGATTTGATACATATTTTGGGTGTAGATCTGGCCAACAGTCTATTTAACAAGCCTTTATTGAACACATGTTCTGAGCATGGCCTGGGATGGACACAAAGATGAGGAGAACATGGTCCCTGCATGCTTACACAGCAATAGTAAAAAAAGACATGTAAACAACTAATCTCCCACTAGGTTAGCATTAGAATTATGTATAAGGGAGAAGTAAGAATTCCTAAGGGTAGACTTCCCAGGTCCAATAATGGTTAACGGATTCCAATATCATCATCCTTATAACAGTTGTGTGATCTTGGGTAAGTTACTCAACCTCTCTGAGCCTCAATTTCCTCAAGTCAAGAAAAAAGGATGCAGTAATAGAGTCTACTTCATAGGGTTGTATGAGGATTCAATGAGATTACACATAAGGCACTCAGGATCTGCACTGGCTCATAACATATGTATTTATTTTATTTTATTTATTTGTTTTTTCCCCCAAAGCCCCAGTAGATAGTTGTGTGTCATAGTTGCACATCCTTCTAGTTGCTGTATGTGGGACGCGGCCTCAGCATGGCCGGAGAAGCAGTGCGTCGGTGCGCGCCTGGGATCCGAACCCAGGCCAGCAGCGGAGCACGTGCACTTGACCAGTAAGCCATGGGGCCGGCCCCTCATAACATATATTTTTTATCATCCAACAATTTAATTGAGCACTTGTATTAGCCACGTGCCCTTACTTCACTTCCCTGACATTCACTTTCCCGACTGTTTACTTCTCTGCATTGATAGGAGGGCTTCCAGACCAAGCAGTCTTCCATGGCAAAGACAACATCAATCAGCTGCTAGTATCCACCCAGCACTGTTTGTCTAACACTTGTACAAAGGATGAGAGCTGACCCACACCGTTATGGAGCCTCTGATCTGATTGGAAAGAAAAGGCTTTAAATGTATGAATAAGGAACCATACAGGGAGCATTTGACTTAATGATTCATTCAACAAATAATTATTGAAGGCATCTAAGTGATAACAGGCTTATTCAATCCTCCCAGCTGCCCTCCCAGGGAGGCATTATCAACCCATTTCATAGACAAAGAAACTGTGGTTCAGGGAGGTTAAGTAATTTACCCAACAGCACACAGCCAGTAAACAGCAGAGGATGTTGGCTTGATTCCGAGGCCCACATTTGTATATGTGTTATCAGCCAGTCAATAGCTACCGCTAAGTGCCAGCTATGTACCAGCACTGTGCTGAGCTCAGAATACTCAATTTGGGCTAGTTTCAGATTGTGATATAGATGTTCAGAGGATAGAAATGTTAAATATGTGCCACTGTGGCTGGGAGGCGCATTGGGCATTGAAGGGGCATAGAACAGCTTGACTGATTCTGAAAGAGGGACATAGCCTGGCTTAGAGGCAAGGCTTTGGAGTCAGACAAACCTGGGGTGAATTCTAGCTCTACCACTTAACTAGCTGTTTGCCTATGGGCAAAGTTGTTGTATCTCTCTCTGACTCAATTTCCGCATCTAGAAAATGGGAGGGAAAATCCACTTCTTAGGATAACTGAGAGCATTAACTGAGATGATATATGTGAAATGCTTTGTCAGTGCCTAACACAGAGGCAGTGCTTAAAACGGTAGCTGCTATTATGATATTGGATAAAACTGGGTATAAATGATGGTGAGCATCATGGGTTTGCAGCATTTCATGGTTTCTTGGCACAACCCCTCGCCACATGGAAGCTTATACAACCATTGTGTTGAACAAGCACAGCTCATGGAACATAATCATAAAGCAGTTTAATTTCTATCCCCTGTCTATTTAAATCTGCCCTGTGGGGAGAGTTGTTCTGCCGCTTGATGAAAATTTAGGCCTGTCCCATGACTTCTCTGTTTACTCTTAGGTAGCTTTTGTTCACTTTAATTCACAAGACATTGTCTCAGTTTGGTAATTAAGATGCCCAGTCGTCATGTAATAATAAATATATCTAATATGACTTAAAGTTAACCCCCTTCCCCTTAGGCCTGGAGTTAGGGAATGGGATGTGATAGGCTTCTGTAAGTACTTCTAACTCTCCACTCCCATCCCTAATTCCTGCAGGGCCAGGTGAGCTGAGGAAGACGAGGCTACAGGAACAGTTGTCACTCAACAAAGCTAATGTTAGACTTGGTGAAGTGTAAGGCTGACTTTCTCTTGAGTGGCTTTCTTGGGTTCTTTGGAGACCCCCATCAACGTAGATTGCTCCCTCAGTTTCCTTGAAATGAATGAATGTGATCCTGTTCTGGCTGATTGCTCATGACTCCATTCATAGCCCCTGGGCTTCCTGGATTTCACTTCTAGCTTCTTATTACCAAGGCTTCCTTGCCTATTCTGATGGTTGTTTTGGGCCGAATCTAAGATAGCCCCCCACTGACTTTCTCTTGCACATGGTCCACATCTGATCATGGGAAACACTCATCCATTCTTTGCTCCATTAAACTCAAGGAGAGCAATTATTTCCCAAGTTTCAGCCCTCCATTCAGCACCAGAGGCCACTCTAGCCAACCTCATGCTCCTTAGATTTCTCAGACACAGCTCACACCCATCCACTGTATACTGGAAACAGCCAAGGACTCATTTTAAGCTCTTTGAGTGGTCTGCTTGAAGCATTTTTCTTTGAGCTTGAGGTGAAGGAGAGCCTCCATCTCTCTCCATGGGGTGAAGAAATCTTCTTCAAAAATTCTCTAATCTCCAACTAATGGCCCTTTTATTCCCTTGAGGTGAGTGAGGGGTTTCTCAGCCACCTACTTTGAAAATGTTTGTATCTTCTTCCAGCACCTCACTTTAGAATGTGCCTCGGCCAAAATTTCCCTTTTAATGTCGTATTACACTCACAACTCAGTGAATGAGCTAATGACTCATTCTCGCTTGTGGTGGGTGGGGAGGCGCCCTTAAACAGCCATTACGAGCCCTTGGTTCTTTTTCCAACCTCAGCCCAGTTTCTCCAGGTGACCTTGGAGCAGCCCTTTCATTGCCCTGGGTCTCAGCTTCTCTTCTCAGTGAAATGGAAATCAAATCTCTGTTCTCGCCCTCTCTCTAGGGAGGTATTGTGAGGAATAATAAGGCAATGCCTATAAAGTGCTTTAAGTACTTCGGGGAAAGACGTTGGCTAAATACCAAATGATAATAATAACACCGTCATCGTTATCCACATTATTATTCATGGGTTGAGAGGAGAGAGCGGTTGCTGATGGTGTCTTTGCTCTGTGGGAAGGAGGACTTCAGGCCCCAGGATGTTCTATCAATAAGTCAACGCCAATAAATACCGAGCACTGGAAGTGGAAGTTATCTAGCCATAAAGGCTGAATGTGCATGCCCATTTGTATTTGAAATGACAACAACCAACTCCATTTCTCATTTTTTATTTTTATAGTTAGTGCTCAGAGCAGCTAGAATTGAGGGGAAATTGCATTCCTTTTCTGGGAGATGGGGGAGCAAAAGGATTAGTTTTTTTTTATTTTACATCTTGAATTTTACTACCCACCCCACTCCTCTTAGCATACCTTTTTTTCTATACTCCCCACATTTCCCTCACTTCTACCCTCTATTCCACTCATTTCTTTTTTTTTTTTCTTGTGAGGAAGATCAGCCCTGAGCTAACATCCGTGCTAATCCTCCTCTTTTTGCTGAGGAAGACCAGCTCTGAGCCAACATCTATTGCCAATCCTCCTCCTTTTTTTACCCCAAAGCCCCAGTGGATAGTTGTATGTCATAGTTGCACATCCTTCTAGTTGCTGCATGCGGGACGTGGCCTCAGCATGGCCGGAGAAGCGGTGCATCAGTGCGCACCCAGGATCCGAACCCGGGCCGCCAGTAGCGGAGCGCGCGCACTTAACCGCTAAGTCACTGGGCGGCCCTCCACTCATTTCTGAGTCAAAGTTCTAATCAGCGGGCAGGGTGGCATTTTGGTAGGAGATGAGGAGCAGAGGGGATCAGAGGGAAGCCATGCAGAAAACCAGACCCAGAAGAAGAGGGGAAGAGAAGGAAGATTCTCCCTCCTCTAAAGCTCTGATCCAAACTCATTCATTCTTTTGTTCATCAAGAAAAAAAGAGTCATATTGTGTCAAGCACATGCTAGGTGCCAGAGCTAAACCTAGAATAAGAAACAGCCCCTGCTGAAATTTCAGGCCCTTAAAATTGTGCAAGATCTTCTTGGGAGGCCAGGTAGGACAGCACAATTCAGTGAACATCAGGTCTTTATCCATCAAGGTAGCTACCAGGGGTTGCTAATGTATGACCTTCAGAAGCTTTCTCCCCAAATGATTCCCAAGTTTACACTTCTGGTTCTCCAGGAAAGTTGTTCATCACCACCCCAAATGAGCAGTCTACAGGCAGGAATTCACAAGGCTATTCCCAAATGCACATGCATCTTAAAGTATATGGTGGTAAATGCTATGGACTTCAACTCTGAAGTCAGGTTTCCGACCAAGACTACTAGTTACCTCCTAAATTTCTCTGAGCCCCCGTTTCTTTATATGAAAATTGAGAATAAAAATGGCTGCTCTGTATACTTCCCAGAGTTGCTGTGGGATCAAATGAGGTGCTGAAAGCAATGGAGAAGTGTCAAGTTTTGTTCAGATGGAAGCTATTATTACTGAACTCGCGTTCACATTGTGCCGAGCACCATGCCCAATGAACTAGCCCCTGAACTCTACGTCACTGGAGATTTGAATGTGAAGCCCAGCTGCCTTTGGAGGCATTTGGGGACTTGCTGTTTTCTGTTCCAGGAGTCTGTGGGCACTGATGGACAGGAACTCAACTTTACTGTCTTTTTTATTTTCAAGTTTTATACATTTAGCATTTTTGTAGTTATAAAAGTAATACATTGGGTCTTTGCAATAAAAATCAGATAACAGAGAAAGATATAAAGAAGAAATTTAAAATATTATACAATCTTAGAACTATGCGCTTTAGCGGTATAGCCTTCTAAACTCTTTGCTGTGCATTTACACACATATTTTTTTCCAAAGATGGGGTCTTTTATATACATTTTTTTGCAACCTGTCCTTTTGACTTAAAAATATACCCTGGATAGCTTTCCACCCACGTTTGTTTAAAAGGCTCTGTGACCAGATCTGGAGGTCTTTTCTTGAGACATAGCACCCCATTTGAGCTCTTCCAGCATCCCTTAGGATTCCTTTGATGGGGTACAGTCACTTTCAGTGGCTGCAAAGAACAAGAAACTTCCTCCAGCTCAAAGTAGTCCAGATTGGATACATTTATAAGCTCTACTTGCTAGGTTCTGAGACATTGACATCTTGTCATTTCCCCCTCTTTTTCAAATTTCAAGTTGAAGTTGGATGTTGAATTAAAAATGTTGCCAGGGGCTGCCTGCAGGGCCCTCAGGCTAAAAGAGTGGCAGCATCTGCCAGGGGAGACCCACAGGTCCTTCTTCGGACCATGGCAACATACAGCTGGCATCTGAGCCCAGTGGAGGAGGGGAGAAGCGTGCATGTGAAGGGAAATTCAAAGATCACTGCTTTTTTTAAAAACCAAGCTTCGCAAGTACTTACTCATTTTATTGGGGTTTTATGACTAAATACCTGGTTTTTCCAAGAGGGTGAAGAGGCAGCAGCAACTTGGAGAAACACCAGATCTTGTTAAATGTCTCAGGACCCTGAGGAATGCTGTGAAGGGGACAAGAGTGGAGCTAATCGACAAATTTCTTTCATGCAGTTGGGCTGTTTGCTGAGAGGATCAGAAGAGAAGATGCTCGTGGATGTGCTCTGGAAACAGGAAAACCCTCTACAGATGAAGCTCTGAATTCACCTATATGCCCCTTTAAGCAGAGAACTGGAAGGACTCACATAGGTCTGGAGACAGGAGTTGCCTCCAGAAAAAGAAACTCAGTGTCTAGGAGACAGGCGAGGGGGGAGACTTACTTTTCACTCTAGATCTTTTTGGGGTTTTTTGAATTTTGTACCATGTGCGTGATTTACCTTTCAACATAAACCATAAATAAACAAATACATAAGCTCAAAGGAATACTGGCTCCCGGGACATGTCCTTTAGGAAATCTACTCTTCAGTAAGGGCAGCCTTTCCTTATCCCTCAAATCATGCTAAAGCCCACTGAGTCTGTTCACTGAGCAGAACTAGTGGCCTCACTCTTTCCTACAGAGCATTCTTCCTTTGAAACTAAAAAAGAGCATTCAAATCAAAGAACCAGCAAAAAGTCTCAAATTATTATCGTCTTTATGACTTGATGTGCTATGTATTTTCTGATTGTGGAAAAGAAATGATAGCCTCAGATGGTATATATAGCTGTCAATTAATGAGACTGACTTTTGCAAGGGTCTTGTGATTTTACTATATTACTTACTATACCTATTATTTATAAGTAGTGTTAAATATAATATTAACTTAACATACTATCATTCTAGATCATTCTCAATTCCAGCTGTGCTGCCTTGGACATTACTAGCAGTGCTACCTTGGACAAATTACTTAACCTCTCTGAGCCTCAGTTTTTTCATTTGGAGAATGAAAGCAGTATTGAAAAATGCTCGGTGTCCCAATGTCTATAATTCCTACTGAGCAAATCCACATAACTCTCGTAAGCAATACCATCCTAGGCAGCATTCTTCTCAGTGTGTCTTTATTCTGACGCCTAATTTTATTTCACTACTCTTCACTTTATGCCTTTCTCCTCCACAATTTGTCTTGCACAAAAACAATAATAGAGGCAGCTATTGTGTTCCATGAGTGACCAAGAGTTAGCTTTTTCTGTTCTAGGGTGAAAGCTGCTCCTGGTGATAACCATGGTAAATTATGAATGCTGGGAGAATCTGTGAACAATAGATGGACCTAAAATTGCTCATCGTTTTTTTTCTTTCTTTCGACAAATAATACTGCATGCCTCCTAGTGGTTAATACTCTTCTAGAACTGTAGTTCTCAACTGGGGACTATTTTGCCCCCCAGGGGACACTTGGCAATGTGTGGAAACATTTTTGATTGTCACAACTAGAGGGCACTACTGTCAACTAGTGGTTAGAGGCCACGCATGCTGCTAACCATCCTACCATGCACAGAGCAGCGCCCCATCGCACAGAATTATACAGCCTGAAGGTCAATAGCACTGAGGGTGAGAAACCCCGTTCTACAGGTTTGGAAAAGTTAAACAGACAAAATCTTAAAACACACGAAGATCCCCGCTCTTGTAGAATGTAAATTCTACAAGGAGTCAGAAAATAGACTGTACAAATAATAAGTAAATTAGAAAGTGATAGGTACTACAAAAAAAAAAAGACAAAGTTGAACGACATAAGGAAAATCAAGAGTACTGGGCATGGGGAGTATAATATAGGATGGGCAGAAGGTGAGTGGGCAAGATTTGAGCAGATATTTCAGGGAGGTGAGGAAGATAGGCAAGTAGATATCTGTGGAAGAACATTCCAAGCAGAGGGAACAGCTACAGCAAAGACTCTAAGTCAGAGTGGCCTGGCATGTTTACCTAACACAAGGAAGCTAGAATGTGAATCAGAGTGAGCCAGAGGAGAATAGTAGAGGATGACGTCAGAGAGGGAGCAGGAATCTAGACCATACAGGGCCCTGTGGGCCACTGTGAAGACTGTGATATTCACCCCGAGGGAATGGTTTTGAGCATAGACATGACATGATCTGACTTATATGAGCTGTTTTGTTGAGAACAGATGAGTGAGGGGCAAGAGGAGAAGCAGAGGGAACCCATTTGTTAGGAGGCTATCGTACGAGACGGTGACAGCCTGGATTAGGGTGGCAGCTGTGGAGGCGTTGAGAAATGGGCAGATATATTTTAAGGGAAGAGCTAACAGGATTTTCTGATGAATTGAAGTGAAGAAGGTCTCTCAAGTTTTTGACCTGAGCAACTGAAAAGATAGAATTACAATATACTGAGACAGGAAATGCTGGGGCTAGAGCAGGTTTAGTGAGGAAGATCAGGAGTTCAGCCTTGGACATACTAAGTGTCAGGTGTCTATTAGACATCTGAGTGGAGATGTCGAATCGGCAGTTGGATATACAAGTCAAGTTCAGGAGAGAGATGAAGGCTGGAAATGTGCATGTGTGAGTCAACAGAATTGAGATGGGATTTGATGAGATGACCAGCAAAGTGCATGTAGATGCAGAAGAGGTCCAAGGACTGAGCCCGGGGCACTGCAATTAAGAGCTTGGAGAGAAGAGGAGGAACATGCAAAGGAGATTGTGAAGGATTAAACCAGTGAGATAGGAGAAAACCAAGAGAATGTGTCATCCTTACAGCAAAGTGAAAAAGTGTATCAAGCAGAAGGGAGTGATCAGCTGGTCAAATACTGCTGATGGGTTTAGGATGCTGAGGACTGATTATTAATCATTGGATTTAGCCAGTGGAGGTCACTGATAAACATGGTAGAGCAGTTTGGGTGGAGCGTGACTGAATTGGGTGCAAGAGAGATCGAGAAGAAGAATTGAACACAGGAAGCATACACAACTCTTGAGAAGTTTTGATGAAAAGGAGAGCAAAGAAATGGGCCCTAGTAGCTGATGACGGGAATGGAGTTGAGAGAAGATTTTTGTAAGATGGGAACAATATGCTGTAGAGAGCAAAAATATTATGTGAGGAGAGAGGAGAGATTTTCCAGAGTTATGTCTTAAAGTGAGAAGAGAAAGGACTTAGTACAGAAGCAAAGGTATTGGCTTTAGATAAGAGTATGGAAAGTTCATCTATGGTAACAAGAAGGAAGGCAGGGTAGGTGTGTGAAAATGTTGGGAGGTTTAGGTTTGGTTGCTGATTGCTTCAGTTTTCTCAGTGATGGATAAAACTGACTTGCCAGATGAAAATGAGGATTGAAGAGAGGGTGTTAGAGACTTGGAAAGGAAATGTGTGAAATAATTGTCTAAGACATAGGAGGATGAATGAACCAAGGACAAGTAATATGATTGCCTGGTAGTGGGCCACTTGAGTTTCAAAGTCATCCTTTTAAAGTGAGACTAGTCAATATGGTTTGGGATTTTCTCCAGCACATTCAGCTGCATGGATACAGGCTCAGAGTAGGTAAGTGTCAGATTGAACCAAAGCTATTGTTTTCATTGAGTATGAAGAAGGGAAAGGAGAGCAAAGGATTTAAGGATATATGGAAAGGAATAATTATAATAATTCTTCTCAGAATTTAAGCTATTCGTCTTTTAATAAGGTACTTTTTCATAATGTAGGTGTAATCTTGTAACATAGAAATGGGTAAAAAGCACTTTGTGGAGTCAGCCAGATCCCACATTTGGCAAGCTTTTCATGAAATCATAGGACCAACATGCAGATGTCACCTAGTCCCTTCTTCTGTCTGCTTTCCTAAGTAGGTGAGACTCTCTTGTATTTTATGTTTCCTAACAAGATGCCACCATTCTCCAGAGAAAGCCGAGGCCAATGTTTAGTAACCACGCCTACAGAAATGTGTCCCAAATAGTTTGATCAAACTTTCCTTGCTCTTATTTAAATATTTACTTGTCTTATACTCATGGTAATGATAAGGAATGACTTACCAACTTTTCTTATATTCTTTTATGTGATTAACTAATTAATTCAAGATATGTATAATAAGTACTGACTATGAACTAGATACTGGGTGTAGAATGGTGGGAAACCATGGTCCTTTATCTCCATGACTATATAGCCATGTGGCTAAATACAGGTGATTTCAATATGCTGTGATAAGGGATATGATTGGGGAGCAACAAAGTCTTACATGAACACATAACAGAGGCACTAATCCAGTTGATGGGGAGAAGGAGGTGAGAAGCTGATGGATGGCTTCCAGGAAGAAGAGATGTAGAAGTCGAGCGGGAGTTAAGTGAAAAATAGGAGGGACAAAAAGCATTCCAGGCAGTGTGAGCATGTGGGAAAGGCTGGTGAAAAGGGAGAGCAGGGTGTGAAAAGTTCAATGTGCCAGGAGCACAGGGAGGCAGGAGAAAACCAATAGAGATGAGGCTGGCAAGCCTGACAAGAGCATGTTGTACCAAGAATTGGGGCTTTATCCTAAGGGCAGTGGAAGCATTGATGGGTTTTAAACTGAGGAATGACATCAATTTGTGCTTTGAAAGGTTCACTCTGGCTGCCCGGTGTGGGTGGAGAGTTGGAGGAAAACTCCTCTGAGGATAGCAGAACTAACGAGAAGGTTATTGCAGTCACGGAGTGCGAGATGATGGTGGCCTGGACTAGGAATGTGGCAATGGAGCTGGAGAGAAATGGATGGACTTAAGAAATGTTTTGGTTGGTTGAATTGATAGGTCTTGGTGATGTATTGGCTTTGGAGAGTCAAGGAAAAGGAAGAGTCAAAGAGGGTGCTCCAGTTTCTGACTTCGAAAACTGGGTGGCTGGTGATGCCATTTGCTGAAATATGGTGCACAAGGGAATAAATTAGTTTTGTAAATGTTGAGTTTGAAGTGCCCATGACATATCCAAAAGAAGATACTTGAGGGCTGTTAT
The DNA here is from genome assembly GCF_057802395.1 of Ceratotherium simum simum. Classification (NCBI taxonomy): domain Eukaryota; kingdom Metazoa; phylum Chordata; class Mammalia; order Perissodactyla; family Rhinocerotidae; genus Ceratotherium; species Ceratotherium simum. Next base: position 30,592,387 of record NC_141903.1, read on the forward strand.
ACACAAAGTCTGGCACTCAGGGAGGTCTGAAAGAGAAAGAGAGAGAGAGATGCACATTTAAGAATTATCTGCAAATAGATGGTAATTGAAGCAATGGCAGTGGATAAAACAATCCACCATCTGTGTGGAGTGTGAAGAAATGAAGACCCGAGACAAACCCCTGAAGAACAACAACATTTAAGGAACGGGCAGAGGAAGGAGCCTCCAAAAGAAGCTGAGAAGAATCAGCTGGAGAAATAGGAGGAAATATCAGGAGAATGTGAAGTCATGGAAGCCAAAGCAAGAGAGTGCCTTAAGAAGGAAGGAGTGATCCACAGTGTCAAATACTGCCAAGAGGCTGAATAAAATGAGGTCTGGAAAAAGCCCTTTGGATTTAACTATGGCAGCTGTGAGGACAGAAACCAGACTGCAGTGAATTAAAGAGTGATATGGAGATGAAAAATTGTAGACAACAAATGTAAACAATTCTTTGAAGAAGTTTATTCTGTCTACATGTAAATAAAATGGAGAATTGGGTGCAAATCTTCACACAAATTACCTCTCAAAAGACACACTGGTCCCAGTTGTCACAATATCTCAAGGGAAACATTTTCACATGAGTTTCCAGGACAATTTCCTCAACTCTCCATCTGTTTGAGAGCATAGAATCAGCCATAGATAGTTCTTCTAACCCAGCTCAGCTTTCCTTTCTTGGAACAAAATTACGATTCTTTAAGTTTTAGCACCCTCTAATCATTTTTGTGACTATCTTCACGATGCTTCCAAATTCTTCAACTTTGTCTTTAACCACATGAAATGGAAAGTTCACATAGCAGGGACTCATCAACTAGTGAGAGAAACTGACTGACTAAGCCAAAAAAATTGGAAGACACTTATCAGAAGGCTACAGAGGAGCTCACACAAAAAAAACACACAAAGCTTAAAGAACCAGAAAGGACAGAAACCAAAGTAGCAAGGGCTGGCCCCATGGCTTGGCAGTTAAGTGTGCGCGCTCCGCTGCTGGTGGCCCGGGTTTGGATCCCGGGCACGCACTGACGCACCGCTTCTCCGGCCATGCTGAGCCGTGTCCCACGTACAGCAACTGGAAGGATGTGCAACTATGACATACAACTATCTACTGGGGCTTTGGGGAAAAATAAATAAATAAATAAAAATTATTTAAAAAAAAAAAAAAAAACCAAAGTAGCTTGGGGCATCTGTATGGCAGGAACTGATGAGAACTCTCTCTTGAGGGTAGCACTCACAGGGTGCAGCGTGGTCTGCTGGGATCACAAATCTACCTTAGGCCAGGAAAGGGAAGGACACCTTGATTGACAGTCCCATCAAGAGGTAGAACAGATGTTCCCCAAGGAAAACTGAGGTGCCAGAACAGAGAATAGAAGGTGGACATTCACCACAGCCCCTAGGAGATCCTGGAGTACCTAGCTGCATGCAAGACCTCATGTAGTTGAGCCTTGAATAATAATCATTTAAACCAAGATTCCCTACAGTGTGGCTTTCCTCACCAGCAACACTCTCTCTTTGGCTATAATTTCTACCTGCCTCTTCTTTCTCTCTCTCTCTCCCTGGCTTAAACATATAGACAAATCTTCATGCACTACAGCAAAACATGCTGTTGTTATCTCTCTGGCCCATCTTCCTCCTTCCTCTGAAATAGAGTTTGAAACCCCAAAATTCAGCCTGGGACATTGAAGGATGGAACGTCTGAGCTCCACATCTTCCTTACCTAGCTCATTTGATTAGTGGAGACAGCTGAAATAGAAAATTCAGACCCCAAGTATGTTTTGAGTCTGGATGATTCCATTTGGCTGAATCCCCAGACAGAGGAACTGGAGAGCTATCAAATGCCCATTTTCCTTTGTGCTGGGCACATGCAGCAGTCTGAGAATCCTAATGCCTTTGTAGTAAATAACCTCACACACTTCATTGTTACCCCGGACTACAAATATCCTTTATGCATCCCAGTCATCACTTAATTGTGTGCAAAAAGAAATGTCAAGATCTTTCTCTTTTTAACTCAATCATGGAGAAATAGTTGCTGAGAAAAACGGTTATAGGCATAAATGATTCTTCTTAAACAGGAGTCTTATTTTGCAAAATGGGCATGTTTCTAGAAAGATACATGTAAATGATTTGGGGATTTGTTTTGTTTTGTTGTTGTTAGAACTAACACTCATTTTCCCATGGGCTAGTGAGTTCAGAATGACTTCATTTCTGCCTGAGTTTCAGTCTTCAGAAGCATGATAACGTGGCAGTAAAGTGTACTGGCTTTTGAAGCAGCCAGCCCGAATTTGAATTTAACTCCAATTTTTACTAGTTATATCCCCTTGAGCACATTACTTAATGTTTTTGAATCCTGTTGTCTATGTTTGTAAAGCAGAGTTTGTCCTTGTTTCAGTGAGCAATGCCCAACAACACACGGTACTGGCACAAAGTAAACATCCAATGAATTTTAGCAATTATTATTATTTTTAGCTCTTCTTTTAACTTCTGTGCTCTCCAGCTATGTTAAACACCACTTGAAAACAATTCTGTAAAAAAAAAAACTTTTATTGTAAAATTAGAAAATGTTTATTGTAGCAAATTTGGAAACCACAGAAAAAGAATAAAGAAAAACACCAAAAAAGACCCCTAATCCCACCTCTGAGAGATAACCCTCCCTAACATTCTGATATTATCTGTGTAGAGATGCCCTTTTTTGTACTCCGTCCTTCAAAGTACTAAAAAAAACTGTTAATTAAAGGAACTCTGCTCATAGGTGAATCCTTTTTTAAAAAAAAGTTTTATTGAGATATAATTCATATATCATAAAATTCACCCTTTGAAAGTGTAGTATTCAGTGGTTTTTACAGTGTCTGCAAAGTTGTGTGACAATCACCACTATCTAATTTCAGAACATTTTCTTCATTCCCAAAAGAAACCCCGTCCCTATTTGTAGTCATTCCCTATTCCTCACTCCCCCCAGCTCTTGGCAACCACTCATCTACTTTCTGTCTATAAGGATTTGTCTATTCTAGACATTTCATATAAATGGAATCATGCAATATATGGCCTTTTGTGTCTGGCTTCTTTCACTTAGCATAATGTTTTCAAGGTTTATCCAGGTCATAGCATGTATCAGATCTTCATTCCTTTTTATGGCTGAATAATATTCCATTTTATGGGTATAATACAATTTGTTTATCCATTTATTAGTTGATGGACATTTGGGTTGATTTCGCTTTTTAGCTATTATGAACAATGCTGTTACAAACATTCATGTACAAGTTTTGGTGAATCCTTTTGAGAAAGTAAAAACTTTAAAAAATCTAGTATATCTGTAAACTGCTTTTCATAAAGCAGTTTAAATTTATTTTTAAATATTTCAATCAGAGAAAAGCACAGAGAATAATATAATAAAACCAAGGACCTATACAAATTAATAAATCTTAATATTTTATCATACTTGTCCCAGACCTAAATATTATAGCAAACATGACCTTTGAACTCACCTCCTATCCCATTTCCTTCCAGCCTTCCTGAAGTAACTACTATCTTAATGCAAATTAAAAAGTTAGTTTTGCTATATAAGTATCCTTAAACAATACTATATTTTTAAGATTTATCTGTGTTGCTACACCTTGCTTTGGTCCATTTTTTTAATCTGTTGTACAGAACTCTATAATAGATTTATCCATTCTCCTACCACTAGAGCTTTAGGCTCTTTCCTGGGTTTTGTTAATATAAACAACGATGCAGTGAACATCCCTGTGCATGTCTTCTTGTGACTCTAGATGTAAAATGGCTGGGTTGTAGGATATGCACATCTTCCACCTTAACTGATTTTGCCAAATAGCTCTCAAAAGTCAGATTTTCTTATTTGAGGCATACTTGTGCATGGCCTGGCTGTGTCAATGTTGTTTGTATAGATTGTGAACTCCTTGACTGCAGGGCCCATGCAGTCTCTAATGTAGACTGAATGGAAAAATTTGGTCTGGGACATTGTGGGAAAGTGTAAAAAGAACACAATTGACACTGTGTTATGGGTTGAATCGTATCCTCCAAAAGGATGTTGAAGTCCTAACTCCCCGTACTTGTGGTTGTGACCTTATTTGAAAATAGGGTCTTTGCAGATGATCAAGTTAAGGTAACTGTGTCCTTATTAAAAGGGGAAATCTGGACACAGAGACATGCAGACAGGGAGAATGCCGAGACGAAGGCAAAGATTGGGGTAATGCATCTCCAAATCAAGGGATGAAAAAGATTGCCAGAAAACCACCAGAATCTAGGAGAGAGGCCTAGAGCAGATTCTCCCTCACAGTCTTCAGAAGGAACCAGCCCTGCTGACACCTGACCTAGGACTTCTAGCTTCTAGATCTGTGAGACAATCAATTTCTGTTGTTTGAACCACCCAGGATGTGGTGCTTTGTTACAGCAGCCCCAGCAAACTAACACACTCTGGAATGGCTCATCTTGGCATCCAGATTAAAGAGCAATGATTTGAAGCTAGTGGATATCTGCTTTGGCATCAATTTCTCTTCCTTTTGTCACCCTGGATGGTTTCTTTTTTGTTTTTAGCACACTTTTTTTGGGGGGGAGGGGAAGATTGCCCCTGAGCTAACATCCATTACCAATCTTCCTCCTTTTTTCCTTTTTTCTCCCGAAAGCCCCAGTAAATGGCTGTATGGCATAATTGCACATCCTTCCAGTTGATCTATGTGGGACACCGCCTCAGCATCACTTGATGAGCAGTGAGTAGGTCCGCGTCGGGGATCTGAACCTGCGAACCCTGGGCCGCTGAAGTGGAGCGCACAAACTTAACCGCTTGCACCACCAGGATGGCCCTTCTTTTTTGTTTTTCAGTTTTGTCTTTTTTAGCTCTTTAGCATCCTGCTTTTTGTTCTTGCAGTCTAATTCCATCCACAGAGCCCTTGAATTTCCTTTGATCTTAAAACATTTGAACAGTCCTTTTGTGATTAGCTATTGTTCAATACAACTGATAGCATTTACCTTTTCCCTTCTTAATATAAGAGAATTTTGCCAATTTTGGTATTCAGTGACTCAGGCTGCTTATGAGGAGTATACGTTAGGCATAAGAGATATCCTTGATTCCAAGGAGTTCCTGGATTCAAGGGGAGACTCTCGGAGAAAAGTTGCCTCTGGAAAGTGTGTGGGAACAAAATATTGGTCAAGGACATTTTTTTCTTCTACTTTGAATACCTAAGTCATGTTGATCCAGCGGGAAAGATACTTCTGGAGGCGTGATGTGGGCTCCTTACTTAAAACCCAAGTGGAAAATCCATAAAGAAAGAGCGGAGGTGGGGCCGGCCCCGTGGCTTAGCAAGTTAAGTGCGTGTGCTCCGCTACTGGCGGCCCAGGTTCGGATCCCGGGCGCACACCGACGCACTGCTTCTCCGGCCATGCTGAGGCCCCGTCCCACATACAGCAACTAGAAGGATGTGCAGCTATGACATACAACTGTCTACTGGGGCTTTGGGGGAAAAAAAATAAATAAATAAAATTATAAAAACAAAAAAAAAGAAAGAGTGGAGGGAAATTCAGACACAGTGGGGCTATGAGTAAAGCAAAGGAATTGGAATGGCCTAATTGTTATACTTTTGAATAGTAATAAAAGAACAGAAAAATCAATTATGAGATTCTATACAACAGAGTTCATAAGTGAACCAGAGCTGCATGTAGCAACACGGACAAATTCCAAAAACATGGAGTTGTTTAAGGAAACTTGTATAGCAAAAACAAATTTTTAATGTGCATGGGTAAAATATACACGACTTTAGCATAGTGGTTACTTCTGGGGGAATGTGAATAGCGGAAAAGATAAGATCAAATTTGGAAGCACTTGGAAAGTGTTAAAAGCTTTGTGCTTACAAACAACCACTTACTTTGCCAGGTAAGTTTACATATACTATCACCAAATCTCCCAGTAGCCTCATTACCTCAAGAGGTAAATAATTTTATCATCTCCATTTTATAAGTAAGAAACTGAGGCACAGAGATAGTCAGCAAGTTTCAAGATCTGGCCGCTGGTGAGTTCCAGCTCCAGATCCTGTGCTCTTAATATCTACACCGTACGGCCCTCCTGTAAACGTTAGAAATACTAAATTGCTGGTGATATTATCCTTACAGGAGAACAGAGCTGGTTTCACTTCTGCTAGAAAAACCTTTAAAAGAGCGGGCAGCTTCTCTGGAAGAATCAGATGCCCACTTGAACCTCCAATATTACACTTGGCGTATAAGACAGCTAAGCTCCTCCATAAAGCGGGGAGAGGAGGGGTAAATGGCAGCATTTAGCTTTTGTGACTGAGCTGTGGGGGCTTGGAACCCTTCCACCCACTTGAAAAACGGTCGCCCATCTGACATTAATAGAAAAAGACCATTAAAAAGCTTTATGCTATTCTGTTCTCCTGGTTCTGGTCCCTCTTTGCCTTTGTTGCTGCTGGCATTTTATAAATTATGGATGCGCCTAGGTGCTGCTGTTCCCTGGTTCCTCTGTAGTGCCGCTCGCTCTCCGCGCCTGCATCGCGTCCTTCCTCTGAGCAAAGGACCGCACGGCCCAGATCCCACATCAGTGTAATTAGCGCGCCGCACACAGCTCAGGTGTCAGGACTGCTTCCACTCAGTGCCAGCCCTCCGCCAGCCCCTGTCACTCAGGCGAAAGTCAGCCAGGCGGCGGCAAGGCCAGCGGCACAGGCCGCAGCAGCGGGGAGGGGACGCTCAAGGTGGAAACGCGGGGTCCCCTGCTGCCAACTTGGGTCTGGGGACAACTCTGGGGTTTGGCAATTGCCTCACACAATGTCTGATCACAAAGGCAGACAATGTGGAAAGGAGAGACATTAATATCTGCCCTTGACTGGCTACAGAGGAGGTTGAGGAGGGGGTAGATGGAAGGTGGGTGGAAAACTAAGAAGTCCTACAGCTGGAATGGTTTTGGGGGAACCACCAGACCCGCTTTTCCTGAAATATGCTGCTGGTGAGATGTGTAGTTGGTGGGAACAGAGAGTATTTGGGGTGGTATATACTAGGGAGCACTTTTTATTTTAATGGATTTGTATTATTCTAAAGTTGATAGATAACAGATATCAATAGGTAGGTAGGTAGGTAGATACATAAGATAGATAGATAGATAGATAGATAGATAGATAGATAGATAGATAGATAGATAGATAGATAGATGATAGATAGATAGATGGATCGATCTCGTCAAACCCACACTCATAATTACATGGATATTGTTGTTAAAGTAGATGCACTCTTCATCCAACTTTATTTTACAGAAAAATTAAAGTATGCACAGGTAATATGCAGATATGGCAAAGATAATAAAGGGCACACAAATGATAGAGGTTTGGGAAGAACTGCAAGAAAGCCAGGGAGTCTTTTGTTTGGAGGATCCCTATAAGGACTTGATGAAAAAACATTTTTTTTAAAGATTTTATTTATTTATTTTCTTCCCCCCAAAGCCCCAGTAGATAGTTGTATGTCATAGCTGCACATCCTTCTAGTTGATGTATGTGGGACGCGGCCTCAGCATGGCCGGAGAAGCGGTACGTCGGTGTGCGCCCGGGATCCGAACCCGGGGCGCCAGCAGCGGAGCGCGTGCACGTAACTGCTAAGCCACGGGGTCAGCCCAAAACATTTTTTTTAATTTAAAAATTTCCAAAAACCTGATGAAAGCAGAAGACTTCCCCCCAGCCCCAAAAATACACAGACTCACAAATTTAGGGTGCAAAGGCAAAGGTTTTGCAGGTCGCCTGAAGACTATTCCTTGATCACTAAGGAATATACGAACCCCAGACTGAGACCCTCTAAGCTGTCCTGTCAGCTCCTCAAAGGCAGGAACTGGGCCGTTTTCTTCACTGTACCCCAGGCGCATAGGAAATGCTCAAAAATTTTTGCTCAAGACATCAATGAGCTGTAATTCAAATCCTCATTTTCTTTCCAAAAATGCTCTGAGAGATCAATGGATTTGTCCAAGACCACAAAGCAAAGGCAAAAACCCGGGTCTCCCGATTCCCAGCTCTCCACCAATGTTCCTGCCTCCCTCCCACCTCTATTCTTTAAACCCCGCCCCCACTACATCTTCTGCCACTTGCCTGCATCCTGTCCCCAGAATCCAATACTTTGGGGTTTCCCGAGATGGAAGAAAAAGTAGAAGGTGAGAAGGAAAGGCAGAAAAGGATCAAAGATGATGTCATGTTTGGCCCTGGGCTTTCCCTCCTGACACTCCCACCCCACCCTTACCCCAAGCACCTGTGGAAGGGCTGCTCTGGTCAATAAAGAAGATACAGAGAGAGCGGTGACCCCAGGGAGGGCCTCCGTGCCATTTGTCAGTGATGGCATGGAGGAAGTAGATGGGTATATAGATTTAATTTCTTTGGAGTGTTCTATGCCCTTTCCCAGATGGTTATGAGTTGTACAAAGTTTGCATAAGAGACCCGTTAATGCTTTGTCTCTGGGGTTAATATTTAATTAGACAGTTTAAAAAAATGCGTACTATTATCGGGGAGACTGCTTCAGTGCTGGTCTCTTTCCTCTGGGATGCAGTGTTCAGACTCAGAATTCCGAGCCCCTCAGAGTTCCCATGGAAACCCTCGCCACTGGTGACTCCAGACCAGGCACAGAGGGCAGCAAAGGCCCAGTGAAGGCCCTGGATGTAGAAGACTTAAAGAGTTCCTGAATCTCCTCCAAGGGTTCAATCCAGTGTCAGGGACCTCACTATTCCAAAGGCAGCCTATCCAATTTTTGGACAGTTCTGGTGGTGCCAGATGCTTTCTGTAGATGAAAATCAAATCACTAGCTTCTAGTGGTCTTAGTTCAACAATTTGTGGCCACAGAGATCAAGTCTAATTCCTCTTTTACATAAGTTTCTAGCTATCATCCTTATTTGAACACCTATATGTGGGTGGTTACTGGGCTAAGCAATTTATGTACACATCTCATTTAATCCACACACAACCAGGTAACATAGTATCATTAGTGTTCTCATTTTACAGGTGAACTGACCAAGGCTACACAGCCAGTGAACATCAGAGTGGGATTCCAACAACTCAGGTGTGTCTGACTCTATAACCCATGCTTTCCACCATAACGCCACACAGCCTCTCACCGCCTCCCCTCAAGAGACCTTGAGATATTTGAAGTAAGCGTTCATGTCTCCCTCTCCCCTCCTGCCTCCCTGAGGCTTCTCTTTTCTAGACTAAACATCCCCAGTCCCTTGAACCCAAAGCACATGGTTTCTGCCTCCCCATCACTGAAGGCCAACACCGGTGATTCTCCGGTATCCACGTTCCACTTGGTCTGTGCCCCACTTCAAGGCGGTGCCCACAACCCAGCCCAGCATTCCTGCTGGCTAGTTCAGAGTACCATGGGCCTTTTATCTCCCTCATTCAGTGCAGCGACTGTAGTGTGAGATGGAAGGAAATTTCTGTTTGTTTATATTTTATGTTTAGGCTTAATTCAAACCCACGTGTGTTTTTTTCATGAAATTTTTTTTGTCGTTAAGCCGTGTTTTCCAATCTGTTGCCTTCGCTATTGTTCATTTGGAACTATGTACACATTTTTAATTTTCATTTCTCACTATGTAAATTGCACCCATAAATCTGGTCCATCATTCCAACCTCTTGAGATCTTTCAGAACTTGGTACTCATTGAGTTTGTTCTCAAGTCCCAACTCTGTGCTGTTCAGAAATGTGATAAGCTTGTCTTCCAGGTTTCTGAGTTGTTGATAGACAATGAGCAGAAGTGAGGACAGAGCCCTTAGGTTGAGACACGTTTGGATATTGCAGGGGTTTTGTGTGCCCTGCCCAGGCCTTCTGTCTACCTGATTTCAGGGCAGCGGTGGATGGCTCAGTGCTTGTGGTGAGCCTCCAGCGCCCCCTCTGGTGTCTCTCTGCTATCCTGCCTCCAGGCTGTCTCCAAGGCCAAGAATGGAAACCTAGCCCACACACAGCACAGCCTGGAAGTTGGGGGTAGTTAAAGCTTCTGAGAGCAATTCTCAATCAATGGGGCATAGACATCAATGAATAAACGCCCAGCTTCCCATCATTCAGAGGGACAATTCAGCTGAGGCACAGTTTACGTGATTCCTCAGAGGGTTCCCAGGGAGGCTGAGCTCCAGTTGCTCAGGGGTAAGCAGCTCACGAGTGACCTTGCATTATAAGCTTTTCTTCACTGTGTCTCACCTTCCTCATGGTTTCAGTCAGCCTTCCTGGGATCACCTCCCACAGGAAATATCTTCACCCGAGTTGGTGTCTCAGTTATTGCTTTCAGGACACCTAAATTGAGGCAGGTATGAAGCTGGAGGTAGCAAAGAGGTGGATCATTTCTGTTTGATTTCAAGACTTTAAAAAATATTTTATGTTTAAATTCTCCATTAAGACAATAATATATAAAAAATAGATAAAATTTGGAAACTAGAGAACTGAAGGGGAAAATATAGGCAGAATACCACCACCTACATAAAATTACTAGCCAGCATTTTTATGTACTATATTTCTTTTCAGTCTTTTTCTAGACATATTTTAATATTAAGAGATTTACATCTATATACTGCTTTATATATTACGTTTTTAACTTAATGTTTCCTTATTCTTTCAATGTTATCAAATAGTCTTAAAACCTTTACTTTCAATAGCATGGTTTAATAATTATCTCTTTATTTGCCAGTCTTTCCAGGTGTCCTCGACCCCTTGAGTGCTGGGTCTATGTCTTGTTTATCTTTTTCTTCAAGAAACTAGCTCAGTGCCTAGCACACATTAAGTGTTCATTAAGCCTCATTAAATTAATGAGCAAACGCATAAAAATTACTTTGGCATTTTTTATGGCTACACGTGAATTGTTTCCAAATTTTCAAGATTGTGACTCATGCCATCATGAACATATGGTATGTAGAACATCTTGGATTGCCCATCACCTCTTCTCTCCCTGAATCTATGTTGGCTGTCTTCATATAACGAACTTTGGCAATCTAGATCATGTGAAACGTGGTGGAGCAAACAACTCAGAACATGTTACCTATTCCATTGGCCCTGCAGCTTACAAGCAGGAGCAGTTCAACTTGGGTAAACAAACCAGGCAGGTAACCCTAAACTTGCCATCCTTATTGGAAATTTCCATTAAAGTTATTCCATGCCAAGCAGTATTCTGAGGGTTCCTGGAGAGGGCACATTTTAATTCCTTCCACTGATCACAGACCTGAGAATGTCCAATTTATTTACTTGCTGACATCACCTAGTTTTCAAATGGCTTCTAGACACTATGCCAATGAATAAGTGATAATTCAATAATAGTAATAACACATTAAATTTATTTTTCACTTCTCATGTGCTAGATACTTTACATATGTCATCAATCATGTATAATTATCACAGTACGACTCTGAGGTAGCTACTATTATTATCCCTATTGAATAAATGAGGTAATGAGGACTCAAAGAGGTTAAGTAACTTGCCTGAGATTCCATAGAAGAATAGAGAATAAAATATAATTTCATTTTATAGAATAAAATTAATTTTTACCAAGAATTAAATATGAACTGCCAGAACTGGTTCTACACATAAGTGGAAAAGTTACCTGCTTGAATGGTATAACCTGAGGGATATTAAAATATTGTCCTGACCCCAAAACTTTACCTCTCACCTTATCCTGCCACCCCGGAGATGCCATCGTGAATTTACTTTCTGAGCTATGGCACCGCCTGCAGACAGTTCTTGTGAAAGAGAAACAGAACTGCCCATCTTGGAGCAGTATATTAAGATATTTGCACCCACTGACGTGTCAACCCGTTAGGTTGTCAGATTAGCTAACCCTGTGGTTCTCAACTCTGGCTGCACATTACAATTATTATTTCTGGAGACCTTTAAAAAATACTGCTGCTCAGGGGCCGGCCCGGTGGCGCAAGTGGTTGGGTGTGTGTGCTCCGCTGCGGTGGCCTGGGGTTCGCTGGTTCGGATCCCGGGCGCGCACCGACACACCGCTTGTCAAGCCATGCTGTGGCGGCATCCCATATAAAGTAGAGGAAGATGGGTGTGGGTGTTGGCCCAGGGCCAGTCTTCCTAAGCAAAAAGAGAGGAGGATTGGCAGATGTTAGCACAGGGCTGATCTTCCTCACACAAAAAAAAATACTGCTGCCCAGACTTCACCCGTCCCTGCTGAGATTCTAGATAAACTGAGCTTTGCTGAGGCCAATTGAGCTGAGGATCCCTGAGCTAACTGGCCACTTTCTAAGACCCTGAAAAAAATAAAATGTAGAACAAGTAAGGTTTGTTGAGAATGTCTACTAGGATCTCAAGTAAAAAGGCAACTCCCAGGTTCAATACGTAAGTGGAAAACATTTAACAACAACAAAATGGGGTCAGGAATACATTGAAGATAAATATTCTCTATGTATTTGCCTTACACCAGTTTGGGATAGAGCTTTATCTTGGAATTCTCAGTACTTCCTTCCATCTTCTACCTAATTATTTATAGTTTTTCTGATGACAAGTGGGGTTTTAGGCTCCATGCTTAGTACAGTGTTCCAAGGCCTGGGCTGGGTATGAAGTGGGAACAGTACTGGCCAGAGATGAAACTGAGATGAAGCCAAGCAATTCATTCTACTCAGGTCTCACTACGGGTGGGGAAAGAAGAGAATCAGAAATTTGGCCTGAAACAACAGGATGGCAACTGTGGAGTCCAGGATAGAGGGAGGGGGCTTGAGTGGAGAACAGGAGGATTGGCCTGGAAAGGTTCCCTGAAACACTGGCACACAGACAAGGAGGGCATTTATAAGCACCTGTGCTGTGACCTCAGGTAGGGAGGGAGCTATCGAGGCCACCGAGGACACTGAACCAGGTAGAGATCTCTCCCATTCTCGAAGGAAATTCAGCGTGGCACCTGAAGAAAGAATGATTCCCTTTGTTTATTTTTGGGAGATGAAGCATTGAATCCCACTACAGTAGCAGTGTTAGAAATAATTAATTTACTGATTGCCGAATTTTTGCTAGATAGTGTCCAAACTATTTCGTTCTTTTCTTTAATCCCCACCATAACCCTATAACATTTTCTGGGCTGGATATGGTTAGTTGGTACTCAGCATCAATTTCTGTCTTCTTTGCGGTACCCTCCTGTTTTCAAGAGGCTAGAAAGCTACTAATTCATTTCTAGACTCCCTTCCAGCTAGGGTTCCAGATGTGAGATAGATGTCATGAATTAGATGCACTCAGGCAAAATTTAGAAGGGCAATTTCCTGCTACGTTTGCTATTTTCACCTGGCAAGAAAAAGTATGGAGATACTAAAGTCTCATCTCCAGCTTCCAGAGGCAGTTGTAGTGGTAGTGGCAGCTGGTTTCAGTGGTCCAGTGTCCAGACAATTGCACTGGCAAAAGAGGCTTTCCTGGTCTCTGGATAGCAGCCAAGATGGTGTCATCTGGACCTCAGTTGTTCTGGTGGCAAGCTGCCAATTACTCACTGTCCCAATTGTGATGAAGTTCATAGCTCCCATAATATTCCTATATGCCCAACCTACAGCCCATGCCTTCCACCCTTCCAGCAATTTCATAAGTACTTGATTGTCAGTATTAAATCCCTTTGTGCTTCAAAATTCCTAGGGTGATTTCTGTTTCCTGCATTCAACCTTTTTTTGTGTGTGGATAAGGAAATTGAGTCTTAAGAGAGTGTAAATAAACATCCAAGGTTGCACGACTGGTAAAAAACGGATCCTGAATTCTATAGTTCACTAGATGAAAAGTGCCCCAGAATTTAGAAGAACAAGAGTGAGGAATTCACAGGCTGTATTTCTAATAGAGTTGACAGAGCAAAGTGCTGCAAAGCCAAGTTCACATATACTCTCTTCCCACTTTTAAACCTATGAGTCGTACTTGAGATTGTGGTAAGTGCTTAACTTAATTGGTTTGCATCCATGCCGGGACCTCTGGGATGCCACTTACATAACTCATCCACAGGAGTCTGTCTTGCCAATAAGCACTTGCAGAGGCCCTCACTCAATAGCCACATTAAACACAAAGCTGTTCTCTGTAACTAGCTGCTTACCTACCCTAATTCCTGGGGGTCAGAGGAACTAAGGACAGAGAAATAATAGTAGCTGACGCTTATTGAGCACTTGCCATGTGCCAGGCATGGTTCTGCTACTTTTCATTACTTTCTGGTGTAACCCTCACAACAACCCCGGAAGGTAAGCATGATTATTATCTGAATCTTAAAAATCAGGAAGCAGAGATGAAGTCACTCGCCCAAGGTCATATAGCCAGTGAGCGATAGAGTTTAGATACCGACTCAAGTGTTCTCTTCTTTATAATGCTATTCTGCCTCCCGGTCATACTCAGAATGCTTTGTTTTAATTTTATGTACCAGGGTAAACTGCATGCAATCCTCTCTGTAGTAAGGTCAGCTATTAATAAACCAACCATAAAAAAATTATGAATGAGGGCTTCCTTTGGGTCGGCCCTCCTGTGCCTTGCCTCATCCCACCCCAGCCGTCTCAGGGTGGCAGCCTCTTCCAGGCGTTGTTGAGCCGGTGTTTCCGACTGCTCTGAACAAGACAGACCAGATGTGATCAACCTTGCTACAAGAATTCAGGGGGCTACATTTGTTTGCTCCAATCTTCTTTCCATTAATATGTTAGAATCACCTCACACACAATGGTTTCCCTTTCTATGGACATATAGGGCACAGATATGTATAGTTTAGAGCACAAATGTGCAGATGCAGAGAAAAAAATCAAAGATATTACTAGAAAATGGTTAGACCTCACCCTCAGCAGTCTCATGAAAGTTTAAAATCAGAGTAAACACAAGCCTCTCTAATTAGACAGCCCTCTTCCTCCTGCCCAGCATTTCCACCGACTCCCATTTCTACTAGAAATAGATCTTCACGAAGGCGAGCATCTTTTTAAAATTCTGCTCTACAGAGAACCAGACTAAGATGGTTCTGTGGAAATTACAAAACACTATACTTTCAAATAGCTGCTGAATTATTTAGTGACTTTACACTGTCCAAATGCTGGGCTCTTTGGGTAGACAATGTCTTAGTTTCCCTCCTATCTCTTTTGTTATGACATTCAGTAAATGGAGAGATATTACTCTTCTTAATAATTTATAAAATAATAATCCACATTAAGGATCAAGCTCCTCTGATAGGTTTGGGGTTTCAAATAAGGTAGTCAAAAGAATGGGAAGCTCAAAATTCTCTTCTAGTTCAATTAAGTGATTGGTCCTGTCATGCTCAAGCTTAACTTTTCAGTATTTGCTTCTTTCTCACGTCAACTTTTTCTCCTTCCTATAACTTACCCTTTACCTTGTTGTGAATTCTCGAACTGTAAACTGTATTTGCTATCACCTTTTCACATCTATCTGATTTGGTCTTACAGTGAAATACATCCTCTGAAAAGCAGAAAGCAGGACAATGGGTTTTTGTCATGCATTTGACATTTCAAAGTTTCCTATCTACTTTGGCAAAGTCTTTTTTCATTGCCTCTTCCGGAAAGAAAGAAAGAAGGAAGGAAGGCAGGCAGGAAGGAAAGAAAAGAAATGTATTTAAGATGCGGATGCGCTTGTGTGTGTATTCTTTTCTCTCTACGGAGCACATACCTTCCCTCACCTCTGTGTACAGTTAATTGCAAGGTGAATTCTGTGACAGCTATAGAAATTATTAAGATGAACAGGTATAGAGTTCTAATAGGCTCTACAAGTTCCTCAAGAGGAGGGATCCTGCCTTTTTTCTCATTGTTTCCCCAACAGAGTTTAGTACAGTACCCTGCATGTCCATCCAGTGAATATTAACTCAGCATTTGCAGTTCTCACTGCAGATACACAAATGAGTAAAACCTGGAGTATAAGTACACAAACAACTATGACATGTGTGATAAGTGCTACAAAAATGGCATGTGGTGTGGGAGAACAGAGGAAGGAGCTACTGACTGACTCAGCCTAGGAAGACAAGGAAGCATCAGAGGAAGTGGCATTGAGCAAGGACTTGAAGGATGAAAGGCATTTTGCCAGGCAGAGGGAACAGCATGTGAAAGTTATGGCAGCAGGAGAGAGTATGACACAATGGGGAAACAGTGATACTTCTAAATGTTGGGAGCCGGAGAATCCAGGCAGAGTTGGAGCACATGGACTGGAGGCTTAAAAGACGGTTAAAGGAACGTGGATGGCATGCTGAAGATGTCCTGGGAGTGTTGGCCAGAGTAGGGAGAAAGAGGCACTCTCTCACATTACTGCTGGGTGCGTTCAAAGCATGACCCTTATGGAGAGCAAACTGACAATATCTATTAAAAGTAAAAATGCACACCCCCTTTGACCCAGCAATTATACATCTAGTAATTTATCCTAGAGACATATTGTGAAATTACATACATACAAGGTTACTCATCACAGCATTCCTTGTAAAAGCAAAAGACTGGAAAAAAAACCAATTCCATCGACACGGATTGGTTAAATAAATTATGGTACATCCATAGACTGGAATACAGTGGGTAGCTGTTAAAAAAAAAAGAGAGAGAGAGTGCAAACTCCTTGTATACTGACAGAGAATAAGCTCCAAGATATATTAAGTGTAACAGGAAAAGTGTAGAACAGCATGCGTAGTTTGCTACCATCTTGAGAAAAAAAGAAGACATGAAAATACATATATATAAATATATATTTATACATACACATATATATAAGCAAATATCTTATAATTATAATTAACAAAACTTCTCTGGAAGAAATTGATAGCAGTGCTGGGTGGATGGGAAGAGGAGTAGGAGGAGGAATTTTCACTGTATACCGTTTTTTTGCACCTCTTCAGTTTTGAACCATATGAATGTAGCACTTGGTCCAGTAAATTGAAAATAATTCAAATTAAAAAAAAAAAGAAGTATGACATAATCAGTCCCGTTTTCCAGGAAGGCAAGGACTATGAGGAGCAACAACCCAAGAAGAAAGAGTCAGAGGCAGGGAGACTAATTAGGAAGCTACTGCACACGTCCAGTCATGAGGCAGTGAAGCCCTGAAGTGAGTGGAAGTGAACGTGAGGAAAGGCACAGATTTCAGGTGTCATTTGGGAGTGATTTTACTTACTTTATTTTGAGCGTTTACTATATGCCAGGCACTTCAGATACATCCAGTCATTTAATCCCTCCTACCAGCATAAAAGATTTTATCTGCCCTGTTTTACAGATGAGGAAATTAAAGTTCAGACAGGTTAAGTGACTTACCAAGAGTCACACAAATAGAGTAAATGCTAGAACCAGGATTCAAACACTTACCCCCATGCCACTCTGGGGGCTTTTGCAGCACCAGAGTGAGTAACCAGATCTGGGGGCAACTTGCTATGAATAGAAAAAGGGAGGAAACTCAGAGAGAGCATGGAAGCCTTTTGGCATCTCTGAAAGCTGCTGAGGCCATGGACGGCTTAGGTAAAAAACCAGGGCATATATCGTGGTCTGTGGGCTGGAAATCAGGGTGACCCTTGAGGGGCAGATGGCTCCAACGTGCTAAGACTGACTCTGAAACATTGAGAGAAGCCCAGACCTCACTAAGACCCACTGAAGCCAGAGGCTCCATAAGACACAAGTCTCCCAGTCCCCTCCCCGGGGATTCAGCTCACTGCTCCTGGGGCCTGCTAGGGCAAGATGTGCCTCTCCCACCCCAGCAGGAAATGCTAGAAAGGGGTTCCCCGGGGTGCCGTTTAGCTGGAACGGGCTCCATATTTTCCTCTCCCATCTCCCTGCGGTATCAAGCGTGTGACTATTGATTTCCTCCCTGCATTTGTTTTTGTTATCCATTATTTATGGGATCATTTTTCCATCCTTCGTGCATGAAGGCAAATTTTGTGTAAAAATCAATTGAGTGAGCGCCGCCGATGGCTTGTTGCGTTTTCTTGGCTTTCATCTCCGAGGCACCAGTTCTCGGGAGATGCAGAGCAGGATATTAGGGAGCAAGCCAGAACGGGAAAAGGAGGTGGGGGACGGCGCAGGGTTCAGAAATCTGTCTTCAGAGACCTAACCCATCTTTTGTTTTTGGTCCCTGGAACATTCACACTCTGTTGAGCTCACCTGGAAGTCTAGGCAGGGATAAATGTCTTCCTGCCCTCATCTGACCCCTACTTCCCTTGCACATTTGCTGGGCTGCAGAACCTCTTCTGTTTCATATTGATTTATTTCAGTGTAGAAATCCACAGGACTCTCTAGGACCAAGGCTTGGGGGCCTGCTCTCTGGTGGCTTAACCTGATGACCCCAGGGAAGTCACCCTGAAGGGATTGGACGTGGACGAGTGGGATTAAGGGCAGGACTGACATTTAATAAGCAGCTGCTATATATCGGGCTGAGCACTTCACGTATATTCTTATTTGAGCTTCAGCACACCTTGTGATGTAGGTAGGGTTTAAAGGAAGAAGCAGGGGATTTGGTGTCAGCAAGTCCTAAAGTCCCTACTTGACCCCTTCCTAGCTATGTGGCCTTGGGTAAGATATTTAACCTCTCTGTCCCACAGTTTTCTCACCTGTAAAATGGGAAGAACATTAGTGCTCACTCAAATGAGGTCCTGCATTGAAGGGTAGGTGACTGGCTCATGGTGAGGACTCAAAAATAAAAGCATCCTCAGCTTAAATGTCACTTACACAGAGAGCCCATCCCTTTTTACCCCAGCTAAAGTGGGTGCTTCCAGTCCTGGTAGCTACTTTCTGTCGTGTGTGTATCACAATTTGCACCTCTCTAAATTACTGTGCTGGCCTGTGTCTCCCCCGTACCCCAGTTAAAATGTGAGTTCCACAAGAGCAAGTGTCTCGTCTGTCTTTGTCCAGAGCCTAGTAGAGAGCCTGGATGGCACATAGTGGATACTCAATATTTATTAGTTACTATTACCATCATTCTCATTTTCCCGATAGGGGCAGAAAGGCTAAGCCATGGAACCTGCCCAAGGTCACATAACTAGCAAGTGACACGGCTGGCCTTCACACTTAAGTCTTTCTGACTCCAAAGCCCATGCTGTTTCCGCTCTCCCCACTTTCACATTGCCATGAGGTCAAACTCAGGTTAATGGTTGACTAAACCAGACACTGACAAGCTGTCTCCTGCAGCACCTCTCTCCACAGCATCCTCATCTCTTTTCTGCCTACTTTACGGTTTGGCAGCAGCCAACATCTGGGGCTGCTTTTTTTAGCAGGTGCGTCTGACTGAGTCATCAATCTTCAAACGAAACTTCTCCTCCACTTTCCAGGCCCTGAGCTGCTCCAGAGCCAGCCCACCCGCTCTCCACACCCGGTTCAGGACAGGTTTCTGTAGGGCACAGTGCTGTCGAAGGGATGGCTCTGCACAGGATGCTGAGGCACAGAACTCTCAATGGCTCTGCTCCACGCTGGGTCTGTCAGGGGTTTGGAATGGATTTTTGTAAAACTTGGCATGGTTCTTCACTTTTCCAAAACAACAGGTTGCCTGGGCTACAGGGGGATTTCTCATTCACCCAAAGTGATAAGATTCTTTGTCTGATAAGATTCTTTGTCTGGTAAGATTCTGTCCCACTCTTATATGAGTACGTGCTGTTCTCCATTTGAAGAGGCCTTTGAAAACCAGAAGGCACGTGGTTTGCTGGGGGGAGGCTCTGTGGGCCAGAGTTATTTTGTTTGTTTGTTTGTTTGTTTGTTTTGCGAGGAAGATCAGCCCTGTGCTAACATCTGCCAATCCTCCTCTTTTTGCTGAGGAATACTGGCCTTGGGCTAACATCCGTGCCCATCTTCCTCCACTTTATATAGGACGCCACCACAGCATGGCTTGCCAAGCGGTTCATCAGTGCGCACCCAGGATCTGAACCAGCGAACACCAGGCCGCCACAGGGGAGCGCGCACACTTAACCACTTGCGCCACCAGGCCGGCCACCAGAGTTTTTTAAAAGTGAAAACCCACAAGATTCTACCTCAGCATTTTCCAGGACTTAAGTATCTCCCAAAGATCACCCAAGGATGTATATATGATTCAAAGAGCAACAGGCAAAGCATTCAGGAGGCCTTTAGAAGATCTAAGAACCAGCTAAGATTGAGAAAGATCTGGGATAGAAAAGACCCAGAAAAGATCCAGAAGACCCTGGAAGATACCTTAGACCAAAGGTTGGCAAAAGACGGCTTTCAGGCTAGATCTGGCCCACTCTCTGGTTTTATAAATCAAGTGTGATAGAAACACAGTCATGTCCATTTGTTGATAATTATCGATGGCCGCCTCTGTGCTGCAATGGCAGAGCTGAGCAGTTGCAACAGGACTGTATGGCCACAAAGCCTAAAATATTTACTATCTGACCCCTACAGAAAAAAATATGCCACATTGTTTCCAAACAATGTGTTTCGAGCATCCCTCGAAACAATGGAGGCCATTAAGAAAAAACAGGAGAGGGTTCATTCCTTAGTCAAATATGTTTGAGAAATGCTCCATTCCTGATTCCTCTCCTGGAGAGTCACGTTCATTCTAACTTATAACAGACTTGAAAAGTTCTGCAGTTAAAACAAAGTAACAATAAGAAGAAAAAAAAACCTCTTTGAAAATTTCCTAAACTTATTTTACTTGTCGGGGGATACTTTTGTGTGTGTGTGTGTGAGAAAGATTAGCCCTGAGCTAACATCCGATGCCAATCCTCCTCTTTTTTGCTGAGGAAGACTGGCCCTGGGCTAACATCCGTGCCCATCTTCCTCTACTTTATGTGGGACGCCGCCACAGCGTGACCTGGCGGCCTGACAAGCAGTGCGTCGGTGCACACCCGGGATCCGAACCTGCGAATCCCGGGCCGCCAGAGCGGAGCGCGTGCACTTAACCGCTACGCCACCCGGCCGGCTCCGGGGGATACTTTTTATGGTGAAATATTTAATGAGTTACCAGTGGTGTGTGGACCAGAATTTGATAAATATCTATATAGCTCGTTGTTTCCCAAATTTCAATCATTTGTATGACCTTTATATTTGCCATATGTATGTACCACTCATACACTATTTATTAAATGTATTTACTAAAAATGTTTACAAAATATTTTTCTTAAATTTACTCCTTTTGTAAACTTTGTCTCAATCAGGCAACAATATCCATGAAATCATGGGCTTGATGTGCCTGTGTGTGTGTGTGTCAGTGTGTGTGTATATAGCGGGTATGTGAAGGGGGTAGGTGTAGCTACAAAAATAGACATGTTTTTTCTTGTACCCACTTAATTATCCACATGCCACCCATGAAGGAAGATATGACATAGTTTGGGATATATTGGTCTATCCTGCTAAAATGATTCTAGTACCCAATTCCAATGTTGGGGGGATTTCCCCACACCAACAAGCAATGCTCCAACACCAGCTGGATGTCCTACAATTCAACTCAATCCTAACACTATCTACCTGGAGGTAGCACCAGATCCCACAGGTTAAGACTCAGTCCCACAAGACTGCCCCTCCTTCAGATGCCAGTTGCAAGACCAGGTTGTCACCTGTGCTTCTGACCAACCAGCTATAGATCAGGGATTCCCACGACCTCTTCCTTGGGTTTGATTAATTTGCTAGAGCAGCTCACAGAACTCAGAGAAACATTTTACTTACTAGATTACTGGTTTATTACAAAAGGATGTACTCAGGAACAGCCAGAAGGAAGAGATGTATAGGGCATGGGGAAGGGCACAAAGCTTCCATGCCCTCTCCGCAAATGTGGCTCTCTGCGTGTTTACCAACCCGGAAGCTCTCTGAACTCCTTTTAGGTTTCTATGGAGGCTTCATTATATAGGCATGATTGATTAAATCATTGGCCATTGGTGATTGATTCAATCTCTAGCCCCCCCCCTCCCCAGACATGGGGGTAGGACTGAAAGTTTCAACCCTCTAATCACAGGTTGGTTCTCCTGGCAACCAGCCCCCATCCTTAGGTGCATTTCAAAAGTCACCTGATTCACATAAAAAAAGACACCTTCATGCTCTCATCACTTAGGAAATTCCAAGGGTTTTAGGAGCTCTGTGCCAGAAATGGGAGGAAAACCAAATATATATTTATTATAAATCACATCACACCTGCACTGCCCTGTTCAGTAGCCATTAGCCACAGGTGACTTTTAAATTTAAATTAAATTCAATTAAAATTTCAGTTTCTCAGTCACATTAGCCACATTTCAAGTGCTCAATAGCCACATGTAGCTAGTGGCTACCATACCGGACAACGAAGATACAAAACATTTCCATAATCGCGGAAAGTTTTATTGGACAGCACTGAACCTTTCTAGAATCTTAAAACTGCTCAATATTTTTCCTCCCTCACCACCTCCACCCCCACCCAATTTTGTATAACTCTTCCAGAAAACTCTGAGAAGTATAGCTTTTGGGGCCAAAGCTAACATTCTTTCTTTATCCTATCTCCTCACCAGAGTCCACTCCTCCTTCCTCCCACACTCTACCTCTCTTTTACACACACACACACACACACACACACACACACTCCAACACCACCAATTTCCACCCTTTGGTCTATATATAAAGGATCCAGGGCTGCCCTCTGGGATCCAAGGGCCAGTCTAGAACCCTCCCTGGAAACACTGACAAGAAAGCTTCCTCATTCTGGGCCACACGCTCCCAATATACAAAAGAAGATTGGATTAGATCTGAAATCACAAATTGGTGGTCTGGGAGCTAAACCTGGCCTGTAGATGTGTTTAGTTTGCTCTACCTGATTTTTCTTTACTTTTATTTTAAGGAAAGAGTGATAAGGAGATAACACATTTTAGAAATCTAGATTTCCAGCTTCTCCTGAAAAATCAGAAGATTTGCTCACATTGGGCTCATTGCCCCACATGGCAGTCACTGGCTGATGCTGAGTAACTTCTTCTGGCTTTAGGCCAGGCACGTACCCTCTGGTTCACCACAACCCACACCACTCTCTGCCGCCTGGTGTGTGGTGTGGCTCATTGTTCTCATTCATGCCATTTTGGCATTTGAATTACTGTTACTCTGAATTAGCTAATCTCAAAAGTTTCATCAGTTACTTTCCACCTATGATTTTAAATATGTGAGCACTCTCTCCTCAGGGATAGTGCGGTGGTTCTATGGACCCAGGAGAGAACCACGGGCTATGTGGTGCAATGAATAGGAATGAATTGGTTTTCAAGGACTGTTCTGTCCCTGTGATTGGAACCTGCATCTATTAGCAGGGTTGAAGAGTTTTGAACTGGCCTAATATTTTCCTAAATTTGAGTATCTTCAAGCCTATGGCATCTTCTTCCCAATGTAACACATATTTGGCCTCTAGAGAAATGGTACTTAAATTTTGAGGAGGTCACAGATCACTTTGAGAATTTGATAAAAGCTGAAGACGTAGTAAGGGCAGGAATATACAATAAAGACACATAATTTTGCATGTAGTTTCAGGGGGTACAAAGACTCCCTCCACTAAAGCACCTGCCTGCCTCTCCCAGGGTCTCCTCAGACCTTAATTCAGAATCCCTGCTCTTGAGACCTCCAGTTGAAGTAGGAGACGGGATGCAGCATCAGCTCCACTCTCTCCCAAAACCTAACCTTAAAATGACCATTAAAGGATATTTAAAGCATGAGCCTACAGGGACAAAGAGAATGAGAAAGGAAACAATTGGTACACTGGAAAGCAAACAGATAAGAGGTAATTGATTTAATAGGAGTCAAGAAAACTGAATCCTAACTCAGCAGTGGGAAGAGCTGAGAAGCAACAGGAATGCACAGCAGATTCCCTAAAAGACTTGCGAAGTGTTAGTACCACATCTCTGGAAGCGGGAGTTAAGATGAGGCTGCAAATAGGTGGCTTGGTTGAGAGTTTATTTAAGAAGAGATTAGGCCCTCAGATTACCCCTGCCACTTGGCACAGGTGGGAAACTGCCTCACCCAAACCTAGCAGAATACTGGTAATTTATTCACTGGAAAATGTTTTTTTTTTTTAAGTCATTATATTTGGAACCCCAACCATATTGAAAAGAGAGGAATTAAATAAGAATTTATGTTCTAAATGTTGAAGATTCCATTACTTTTCCCCCACTCAGCGCCTTGAACATGAGCAGCCAGACATATATCCTCCAAACAGGAAATTGAGAGATTCTTCTCTGGTAATCTAACCAGCCCGAAATTTCCCAGAATGAGAGTTGTGAATTTCAAGATTGAAAACTACTCAGCAGAATAAATAAAAAAGAAAGTACACTGTAAGCTTCCAGAGCAAGAACACGGGTTTCCTACAAAAATCAAGAATGAGAATGGCCTTGAACTTTTCAACAGTAACACCAAATGCTAGAAGGCAATGGAGCAATCTCTTCAAAATGCTTAGGGAAAATTAATTCCAACCTAGAATTCTATAATTGTCAAATTACCATTTAAGTGAGAGAATAGAATAAAGATATTTTTAGACCTGATAATTTTCAAAGAAATCTGTGTCCATTGCACTCTCTCATAGGGAGAATGTGTGCCACCTAAATGGGGTGTAAACCTAAAGAGAAGAAATAGATTCTGAGAAACAGAGAATTCAACCCAAAAGGTGCCCCCCAGGATAGTGATGAAAGGGGATGCTAGGATGACAGCTGTGAGCAGACCTAGAGAGCAGCTAGTTCAGCCTGAAGCAAGTCAGAAGGCTCCAATAGGGGTTTCTTCAAGAAGATTAAACTGATAGAACACTTAGCGTGCTTGAAAGTTGTTTGTTTTTTTTTAATGTTAACCATGCTCTTATTTATTTTTTAAAAATATTTATTTATTTAGTGTGTGTGTGTGAGGAAGATCAGTCCTGAGCTAACATCCATACCAATCCTCCTCTTTTTGCTGAGGAAGACTGGCCCCGACCTAACATCCATGCCCATCTTCCTCCACTTTACATGGGACGCAGCCACAGCATGGCCTGACACGCGGTGTGTCGGTGTGCGTCTGAGATCTGGGCCCGGGCCGCCAGCAGCGGAGTGCGCGCACCTAACCGCTATGCCACGGGGCTGGCCCCTGCTTGAAAGTTTTGAGAGGAGATTTACATAAATGAGGAGAGTTTGGGGCTCAATAATAATCAACATAACAAAGGAAAAAGCAATAACTATTAATGCCAAGAAAAATAAAATATTATGCAGGAAAGGAAAAGTAGCTATGGTACCTTACATGGCTCAGCAGTAAATGTTTGAGAATAAAACATATGAACAATGAATATTGACCTAACCAAAATTAAGATTTAACTATATTGGAATGGTGAGGGGGTGGGAATTGGGGTAGGGAATGAGAGAGAGCTAAATCCTCATCTCATTACAGGGAACAAAACAAACAAGAGGTACCAATACAAACATGATATGTAGAGATAGTGAGGAAAATAGCAAAAAAATCAGCTGAAAGGGTTGAAAGTGATCGTCTGGGGAATCAGGGTATGTGGTGAGGAGGACAGGAGGATAGTTCTTTTCCATACCAAGCCTTGCTAGACTATTTGACTCTTTAAACTATGGACACATTATAACTTTGATTTTAAAAATAAATTAAAAAGAAAAGAGGGGCCAGCCTGGCGGCATAGTGGTTAAGTTCACACGCTTCGCTTCGAGGGCCCAGGGTTTATGGGTTTGGACCCTGGGCACAGACCTACTCACCCCTTATCAAGCCATGCTGTGGCAGGCCTCCCACAAATAAAGCAGAAGAAGATGGGCAAGGATGTTAGCCCAAGGCCAATCTTTCTCAGAAGAAAAAGAGGAGGACTGGCAACGGATGTTAGCTCAGGATTAATCTTCCTCACCAAAAAAAAAAAAATCCTGCTCTCACTCTTGGGAATAACATAAGCATCACCTAGTTCCTAACTATCTAACATTCTCAGACACAACAAGTGTTCCCCTCAGAAAGGAAGCAGCTCTTCTCTTACTCCCCCACCCTAGGAAACCATTTAAGATGAGTTTAAGATGAGCTGAAGAGACCAGCTACATACAGGTCAGCAGTTGGTCTGTTCTGGAGAGGATGTGTCCATCTCAACACGTCATGGACAAAGAGAAGGGCCATGTGCAAGCTGGATCAATAGGTGGTCAACGGGGAGATAGAGGGAGTGGCTCCATCAGTTAGTGATCTAGCGTGGTTGCCAGGAATGCACACCTTCTTCTTCAGTTGACTGTTACTTCTTCCTGTCACTTTTTTTTAAAAATCATAGTCAAGTTCCATAACTTGGTGCCAACTGATGGTGAGCGAAATCACAGGGCTTTGGAGGTTATTTATCTGTCTCTTCTTTTTAGCTTCCATGACTTTTCTTTCGGCAGGGGTGGGGGGAGAACAGCATTCATAGGTTATATAGCACGCTAGCAGAGATACTCAGAAAGCTTGGGACTGGTTCCCAAACACCACAGACAGGTGAGGTCAGGCTTACTCGGTCAGCACCTAACAAAATTGGTCCTGAGTCCCAGGAACAAGCTATCACTAGTCCCCAGTGTGAGTATAAGCTCCACGGGGGCAGGGGCTGAGTTCCAAGCTCTCTGCTGTGTCCCCAGCACCTTGAGCAGGGCCTGTCACAGAGTAATAACATAACAAATATTATTATTATTATTTTTGTGTGTGTGTGAGGAAGATGAGCCCTGAGCTAACATCCTGCTGAATCCTCCTCTTTTTTGCTGAGGAAGGCCGGCTCTGAGCCAAGACCCATTGCCAATCCTCCTCCTTTTTTTTCCCCAAAGCCCCAGTAGATAGTTGTATGTCATAGCTGCACATCCTTCTAGTTGCTGTACGTGGGACCCGGCCTCAGCATGGCCGGAGAAGCGGTGCATCGGTGCGCGCCCGGGATCCGAACCCGGGCCACCAGCAGTGGAGCGTGAGCACTTAACCGCTAAGCCACGGGGCCGGCCCACAAATATTATTAAATTAACTCATCATATTTCCAGACCTCAGCTATTTCTGATGAAGCCAGGCATATACACAGAAATCAGAAGAGACCCCACTTCTCTTTAGTTCTTTGGTCAATCTGTGATGGAGAATGGAAAAAAAAAGCACAGTGCAGAGTATTCATAATCATTTTTATAATTGTATTTATTTTCTGTTGGGTCAAATGAAGATCTTTAGAGGCTTTAAACACTGAATACTTTATATTACCCCTTCCTCTGTATGAAATTTAAAACACTATCTCATAAAACACATAGGAGGAAGTCCAGCACAATTCTGAACTTGACTACTAGAATGCTTTTTTAAATATCAAATACTGAAGCCTTCCAAAACATCTCTTCTTATTTTGGGGTGTCTTTGCTTTTCAAGTACCCAAAGTACATGGTTAGTCTGCCTTTTGGTAACTGAGTCCTGGCTTCAGCGGGTCTGTATAGCCTGTTGCCTCTGGAACACTCAAGGGTCCAAGTGAAAAACTTAAAGACAGTAACCAGTCCTCCCAAGTACTTTGACACTGTGATCAAGAAAAAGGAGACAAGGAGGGAAAGAACTGAAGGAACAAAGGAAGGGAGGCTTTTCTTTTTTAGGGAAGAAAAGATGGGAGAGAAGATAAGGCCATGCCAGTAGGCAAAAAACAAGCAGGGCCCCCAGTCTAGTCCCTACTCTACAAAACCATTTTATTTTTTTTTAAGGAAGATTGGCCTTGCACTAACATCTTTTGCCAATCTTCCTTTTTTTTTTCTTTTTTCTCCCCAAAGCCCCAGTACATAGTTGGCTATCACAGTTATAGAGTGGTAGCTCTTCTATGTGGGACGCTGCCTCAGCATGGCTTGGTGAGCGGTGAGTAGGTCCACACCCAGGATCTGAACCGGTGAACCCCTGGCCGCTGTAGCAGAACGCGCGAACTTAGCCACTGTGCCACTGGGCCAGCCCCTACAAAATCATTTTTAAATAACAGCACCCAGTGATGTTCCCATTCTCCCCTGAAGTATCTAGTACCCCCTGCGCTAACTCTACAGAGAGCAATGTGTTGTTGAGCTCTTCTAATAGACTGAGTTGATAAAAGAGCAGAGCCTAACGTTTTTATTATTATAGGTTTCAAGTATATATCTTGGTATTCCAAAAAGCAAATGCAAAGAATAAAAATACTAAAATAATCTTTATTTTCCATGCTCCTTTAAGGAAGTTGTCAATTTTGGGGATGAGATAGTTCCTTCATATTTTTCACTGGAATGAACAATCATCTACAGAAGCCCCAGCTCTCAGGTTGGAATGAGATGGCATCTCGTTCAACCACATATCTGATGCTGAAATCCTCCCCAGCATCACTCACTAAAATCTCTCCTTGGATCCTCCAAGACAGGAAGTCAGAGCATGGTCCACTCCTTGGACCACGTTGACTGCCGGAGCCTTCTTCTTTGTACGGAACTCAATGTTTTCTCTCTGTGACTTTCATTTCCTATCTAGTTGTACCCCTCAGGGCCCCACAGAACAAGAGTAGGGCTCTTTCTCATAAGAGTCCTTCAGATTCACCCTAAAAACATAAGTCCATTTTCTTATACAGGAGCAAGCATGGCACAGTGCAAAGAGTACAGCTCTAGCGGCAGACCATCCTGGGTTTACCTCCTAGGTTCTATCATTTATTAGTTGTGTGACCTTGGACAAGTTGTTTAACCTTTGGAATACCACATTTATAAAATACGGATTCTAACACATATACTTCATGTTAGTAGGTTTGTAAAACATCTTAGGAGGGGCAGCATTTTGAATATAGGAACCTCTGTACCTTAAAATTTCCTCCTTTCCTCCCTTCACCTTTAGGGGGAAAGGGTGTGATCAGAAGGATAATAAGCCAGAATGGCTAACTCATAAACTCAATTTTAAAGATGTGCTAAATACCTTCTACAGTCATGTGCCGCATAATGACATTTTGGTCAATGACAGACCGCATATACGAGTGGTCCCATAAGATTAGTACCATATAGCCTAGGTGTGTAGTAGGCTATACCATCTAGGTTTGTGTGAGTGCACTCTATGACGCTCACACAATGACAAAATCACCTAACGACACATTTCTCAGAAAGTGTCCCCGTCATTAAGCAACGCATGACTGTATTCTAAAGTGATCAGTAAAGGTGTTGCTGGTTTTACTGTTATTTACCATATGTTTACCAGATTGCCTTCAGGTCTCATTTTTGCCCTACAAAAAAGAGGTTGCACCAGAATTTTACTGTCAAACTAGGCTACTTGTCCCTATGGGCCACACATATCACAGCTGCAAGCATTAACCCAAGTCAGAAGGGTAGAAAAATGAAGATCTAGGAGCAGAGAACAGGAGCCCTGTTCAGCATTTTCTTATCTGGATTCCAGCCCGACCTGGGATCAGCTGGGCTGCCTGGTGCTACCCTGCCCAGCCCACAATGACCCCTAGTCCCTCTGCTCCACATTGGGCTGGGTCTCCCCAGGCCTGCTGATGAACTGTCTTGTCTGAGCCAGGATTAACAAAATGTTTTAATTTCTTCCTGCCTCCTACACCCACTCTGTCTTTAATTTTTAAACTTACAGACCATTGGTGTTTTTATTTTTTCGATAGGAGGTGGGAGTTGTGTTTCTGACACACGGTTTCAGAAGCTTCACTGCTGGGAACCCGGGAGACACCACAATTCATAGCCCCTTCTTCCAGCCCTACTTTGAGTGTACAACTATCCTTTTTGAAAACAAAATGGAAAAATAAAATAAGGCAAAATAAATCTCATACATAAGACATGCCAGTGCCTATACACATAAGCTCACCTAATGTCACAGCCGGCAGCTTCAGAAGTCAGCTGGTCCAACCCTCTCATTGTACCAATAGGGAAAGAGAGGCCAGAGCAGGGAAGTCTGCAGCTCAAAAATCTCAATTTTGGTTATTGAAAGACTGTTTAAAAAAAAATAACAACTAGATTTTGACCCCTAATGTAGTGCTTTTTCACTCCACCACACCATCTCCTGGGAGACTATTGATCCAAAAAATAATTTTGCCAAAGCCATTTGCAGTCTTTATAGACAATTGGCTCATAGTCTAACCGATCCTTTATTTTTGCCTTCAGTAGAGGTCTTCCCAGTTTGCTAAACTGGTTTTAGTGCTTATGGGTATTTAACCATAAATTCAGATAATCACATCAAGAATACCTTAGATTACCTAGTCCGGGGGGTCTTAACCTGAGACTCATAAACTCGTGGGTTGAACCTAGGGGTCCATGGCTGAACTTCAAGAAGTTAGCATAACTTTTGGGGGCACAGATAGGCATTTTTCTGAGTTAAGAAAACAGTTTGCCTCAGATTTTCAAGGGAGTCCATGAATCCTCATCAAAATTAGACTATCTAGTTCAAGATCCTCAAGTTAGAGTTGGGGAAACTGAGGCACTGAGAAGTGAATAGAGTTGCCAAGGTCACAGAGTAAGGCCTGGAACTCAGATCTCTTTGTGCACATTCCAGGTTCCTTCCCACTGCCCCATGTGGCCTGTGCTCAGTATGCTGACCAGAGATGATTCCAATTCTCCCAGTTAACTCTCTTCCAATTCATGCTTTGCACTACAAGAGGACTTCATTGAGAAAGTACGAAGGGTTCAATACAAATCAATCCCACCCCTGGAACAACGGCTCCTAACACATCTCCCAGCAGTCAATCAGGATCACCACCTTGAACTTCTGTCAGAGATAGAATGTATATTCTGAGGCTCTTCCTCCCTCACATGTGAGAGCGTAGATGAAATGTCTGCAGTCTGGTGCTCACCCCAACCCTAGGTGGATCACTAAATGATGTCATCAATGTCCCCCCCCCAGTCCCATCATACCATCATACACCAAGAAAAACTCATCTCACTGGAGAAGAGGGCTCACTTGGAGGAGGTAAAGAAGTGAAAATAAATTTTTAACAGAATCTAACAAAACCAAGTGCTGTATGAACTAAAGTATCCAATAGATAAAGATACCTCTATTACACATATAGTGTCTAATTCCATAGTAATAACAGATGGCTGCCTTACATTATATTTGGAAGAAGGTGAAATAGAACTCAAATCAAGCAATAAATACTTCATGTTTGTGAGCAGGCAGTTTTTATACATTATGGTGTCTGTGCCTCCAAATTAATTTTTGGTCAAAAAAAAAGAATCAGAATTTTCAATTGCCCATTCAGTTCCTATTTTTAAATTACTGATTTTATATAAAGCTTCCTAGAATTCTTGGTGTGGGAAGATTATTCAAGATCATTATATCTCTAGTTCTCTGATACCATAGCAAGAAGTTAATGCACAATGACTAAAAATGACAAATCAAGAAATGGCAGTCAAAAAATATCTCTGGCGTGTACACAAGAAATTGATAATGTTATTTGCCTTCAACAAAAGGAACTGGATAACTTGGGTCAAGGCTGGGAGAAAGACTTTTCACTGTAAATCTTCTAGTTCTTTTGAATTTGAATCACTGTATTATTTAATCAAAATATTAGGAAATAAATCTTGAACTTTAAAAAGAGAGAAACAGTGTCAAAAATATATTATTTAGACACGCAATTAACTTCAAAAAGAAACAGCCAAAAGTAGCTGAGAGTGGGGCTTGGTCAAATCGCCGTTCTGTATTCAATTTTTAACTATATGCATGAATTACTTGACAAAATATAAAACTAATTTTAAAAAAGAAAAGAAAATCACCTCTGACCAACTCATTTTACAGGTAAAGAAGCTGAGGCCCGGAGGATGGATGAGCCTGGTTTCCCAAGGCGGCAGAGCGTAGATACACACTCAGGTTGCTGTGTCTTAGGCTAGAGCTTTCCTTAACATGGACAAGAAGACTCTTGGAGTGGCTGGTGTCTAAATGCCTTCTAATTATTGTTATTGTTGTTATTATTATTATTAGATTAAGACATTTTTTAAATATTTGAATAAAATTGACCCCTCCTCATTCTGATCCTCTGTGCTAATAATCGTACCGTTTTTTATTCATTCAATTACAAGCAAATTGACAGGAGACATTTATATGAGGCAGCTTAAGCCCCAGCTAATGGAGTGCCTAATGACTAATTGATCAGATCCCAACCCAGAGAGCAGCTTTGAGTGGCCTAAAGGAATTTATGCAATTAGTTTAGGTTTGGTAGAAATTGAGTGCATATGAAAGTAAGCTTTTTATGGTCTTGATTTATGAGGGCTGGACATTAACTATATCTGCCAAGAGGTGAGCCGCCTAGCAAAGCCCCAGGCATTGAGGGGCTCTGTGGCAGGCCAGGATGTTTTGGAGTTGGGCTGGTGTGGGGGGGGGGGAGTTGTGAGTAGAGGAAAGAGATATTGGGATTGGGAATGGGATTCAGCCGGAGACCTCTGGAAATTATGGTGGTTCTTCCTCCCTATGTAATTCAAAGTAAAAACAATATTAAATCCTAACTATGTATAAAGAAGTCCCACAAAATTCTGATTTTCCCAGGATAAACACTAGGATTTTGTGTGTGTGTGTGAAATCTTAAAACTAAAGCTAAAACTCAAAAGAGAGAGTGCAGTTTCGTACCAGTTTGCCTCCAGTGCGGGGCTGGGCAGGGCTGAGCTGAGGGAGGGGACAGAGAACTGACGTTTTATGGAGACAAGTACTCCGCCCTTTGGGGACAGGAAACACCGGGTGGAGACGACTCCCAGAAAGAGCCTGGGCCTGGCCGTCCATCCTTCTCTCCAAGACGCTCCTCCCAAAGTCCAGGGGGCTCCTCAGGCCGGAACGCAGCAGAGGGGAAGCCCCCTCCGGAGGCGCCGGGAGGAGCCGGGCGAACCCTGACCCCGCGGGGGAGCCCCGGGAGCCCGGTGGTGCGGAAGCGCCGTCGGGGGCGGAGGGAAACCTGACCCGATTGGAAAAGAGCGATCGAAGGGGCGACTAATTCGTCCGCCGGGGTCCTCACCGGCTCCGTCTGGCCGCCGGGGCGGCGTTACCGCGGGGGCTCCCGCGGCTCCGCGGAAGAGAGCAAGAGCGGAGGGCGCTTTCTGCGCGCCCCGGGGACTCGGCCCGCCTCGGTCCTGCACTTTGGGGTCAGAGCTTCGCGCCTGCGAGGCTGGAGGGAAGCTAAGAGCGGGTTCGTGGGAGACAAGTAAAAACAGACGCACACAGATAGGGACCAGAGGTGAGAGGCAGCGTGGAGCGCGGGCGGAGAGACCCACGGCGACCGATCGCGGGTGGAGAGACTCATAGAGACGGAGCGCGGGTGGAGGGCCCGAAACCCAGCGAGGACAGCGGGCACCCTGGGCTGCCACCCCCTCCTCTGCTCGCGCGGCATCTCCAGCCAAATCTGATGCTCCTGTTCTGCCCCCACCCCAGGGGCCCCCCTTCCCTGCCCCCTGCCAGGGTTAGGTCACACCTGGGGACCGGTGAAGTGAAGAAACCGAGTTTTTGCCAGATCGCCACCAAAATGCTGTGTTCACCACTTGCTCTGGGCAAGTTGCATAAACACTCTGTGCCTCCAAGTTCTCATCTGTAAAATGGGGTTTAAAATGGCACCTGCCCATGGTGTTGTTTAAGGATTAATAAATTAACGCACATAAAGTGCCTGGTACGGTACCTGACATACAGGAAGCCCTCAGTACATGTTTGTATCATTACTCATTTATCCAACAAACATTTGTGAAGCGCTCTCTCTGTGCGAGGCCCTGCCTGGGTTCAGGGAGGCAGAGGGGAACTGGACAGACGTGATACTTGCTCTCGCCGAGCGCAGTTACTGCTCAATAAATAAACAGGGTGCTATCAGGGAGTAAGAAGGACTAAGAAAGAAACAAAATGGGGCAGTATGACAGCGTGACTGGGGAAAAGAGAAATTTTAGGTGGAAGGAGCCAGCTAAGTCCCTCCGCCCCTCTCCCTTCAGTAAAAAGAGGGGCTTTTACTGACGCATTCCGGAGCGGGGTCCCAAAGGTGGAAGCTGGGGGGGCGGAGAACGAGCCAGAGAGCCCATCCCCCGCGCCTCCTCTGCCCGCTGGAGCCCCGTTCCTCGGGAGGGAGCGCCGCGCTGAGTCTCGAAAAGTCACAGAAGCTTGATGCTTGCCAGGATTCTGCAAGGGAGGAAGGCTCAAGTTCCACGAGCCATCTATTGGGGTCAAGCTTCTCAGAGGGAACTGTGTATTTGCACCGTGGACTCCTGGAGAGCGAATTCATCGTCCCTTCCATAGCTGGGACGCACAGTGTGCAAAGATGCAAAGAGATTTCTTTTCCTCTTTCCTCCTTGCCCCTGACAACCACGCTGCGAGCTGGTGGACACTGCTGCCACCCTCATCTTATAGATGAACAGACCGTGGCTCACAGAGGGAAAATGTTGATCCCACCTGACCGCGAGCCCTGAATTTGACCCTGCAACACTATCGCTCACTTTTCTGAGTATAAATAATGTTTTAAAGAGACTAAATATCCGTTAATGCCTACTATGCTTCAGGCCCTGGGCTTAGGTGATTTCATTTGATCATCAGAGTAATCTTGAAAGGCAGTCTTTGTTCCAGTTTTTCAGATGAGGGCACCAAGGCTCAGAGCCATGAAGTCACTTACTCAAGTAAGAGATGGTGGAGTAGATATTTCATCCCCAGTCTGTCCACTCCAGACCCGGAGCTGTTTCCATCTCAGCAGAAAGTAAAAAAAAACTCCATCTCCAATGCAGGGGCAAGAGGAGGTCAGGCACCCTCATCAGGGCAGAGGTCACCCCCGAGCCTCCTGCCTATTTCTCCTCTAGCTTCCAAGGGCCCATGTCACAGAGCACCCCCTCTGTACCCATGGTTAGCACAGAGTGAGGCAAGGGCTCTACTAATTTAAACAGCAAGGAAACTGGCTGCCTTTGAATGGAAGCTTGAGATGCAGACCACAACTAGACACTGACCCCACCCCCAGCGAGACTTGTCTGTTCTCGATGGTCTCTGTTCTTCTCTACAGTCCCTAGAATCCAGAGAGGATTGGGCTGGAAGGGGTCCTTTCATGTTACAAAACAAAAACCTCATTCATTCATTCAACAGATATCATTGCCTGCCGCTCTGGGCCAAACCATGAGCTGGGAGCTGGACATGAAACAGTGAACAAAACTGACACTACCCTAGGCACAGAGAGAGGAAGCTCCTGGCCAGAAGTCACACAGCTCAGACTCAGGAAAGGCAGGATTCCTGCCTCCAAGCTCTGCCTGCCAAGGCTTCAGCCATGCTGGCTTGGGTATGCTTGGCTCATTCCGGGTCAAGCCCTGGTTCTAGCCAGCGGGTGCCTAGAAGCCTTCCCCCTGGTCTACAAGTGACTCTCAAAGTCCCACCTTGAGACATCTACTGCAGTTTTTCATACAAACAGCCCTGAACATTGACCTCACCTTCTCTTGGTACAGTTTCAAGTAAACTCCCAGCTGGGCCTTGGACAGTGAATGTTGCAAGCTGGCAGGATTTGGGAAAGGCAAATCTGCACCAGGGTGCTTTTCAATTACTCAAAAACAATTTTTGTGAGGTTTTACAGCCATCAGCAGAGGCTTAGAGAGGCAGTGTGACTTGACCAAGGTCACATGGTTAGGAAATAGCCCACCAGGATGCAAACCAGGCGTGTGTGAACCCCAAACCGGCTGGTACCCACCCAACCCCCACCCTCAAGAGGTCTGTGCCTCCGCCAGACAGGTGGCAAAGGCGACTGCACAATTCCGGAGAAACCACAGCTCCCGTTGCTTCCTGAGAGAGCCCAAGGAGAAAGGAGGTGGCGGCGCCGGCCCGGCGCATTCAAGGGGTGGGAGAGGGTGGAGCGCGTGACGGACCGGGCCGCAGCTCCCACCCGCAGGTAGAAATTAGTCAAAACACTCTTGCGCGCATGCTGTCCCGGGTGCCTGAGGCGGGCCAGGCGCAGAGGCACAGGTCCGACTCATAACCTAGCTCAGCGGTTCTGGCGCAGATCTTGCGCTCAGGTGGTTCATCTCGCCCTCTCCAAAAAAGTGTCCCAAACTTTTGAGGTTATTAATTTAAAAAAAAAAAAAAACTAAATACATAACAGCAGGCAACTTTTCGAAAAGGAGATGGAGGCGGATATCGGGTTCTTTCCCGGGCCAGAAAAGCCGA
The DNA here is from genome assembly GCF_057802395.1 of Ceratotherium simum simum. NCBI lineage: Eukaryota > Metazoa > Chordata > Mammalia > Perissodactyla > Rhinocerotidae > Ceratotherium > Ceratotherium simum. The sequence goes on from NC_141903.1 coordinate 30,628,265, forward strand.
AGGCTCTTACCTGCAGGAAATCGCGCAGCCCGCAAAGGCGCGTCTGTCTGGAGCGTTTCGCTTCGGCGCGGGACGCTGGCGACCGCCTCCTCTGCAGCCCAGCTGGGCTCCGGCACCGTGTTTTATACCACTATAGGCAATTAATATTGCATCAGCCGTATTTTAAATTTTCAAAACCCACAATATAATGTAATGGCATAAGGGCATTTATTATTAAAGGACGCGCGATGGAGAGGGAGGTGGCGGAATCGCTGGGGCTGTTGCGCAAAGCGGGCCAGAGGGGCTGAGGCCCGGGGGCTGCGGGCGATCCCCGGGTTTGCTTTTGCAGTAAGGGGGCGCGCTGCGCGGAGGGGAGACCCGCTCTGCTTGGAATTTAGGGCCAGAGATCTGATGACCCAGAGCTCTTTGAAGACACAGTGGAGAAATGTGCAGACGACTCCTGGACTTGGAGCATTAATTTTTAAATCATGAAGGTGTTTCTGCGGCTCACAAATAAAAAGGTTTCTTCCTCCTTTTAGAGGGCGTGGAAGAGAGAGAAGGGAGCTGGTATCTGTTGAGCATCTACTGTGTACAGGGCACTGCGCTAGGATCTTCACAGCAGACATCTCATGCAGGCCCCACGGAGAAGCCGAGGTAGACCCTTGGGTGACAATTGCAAATGAATTTCTGAAGACACCCCAAGGGACCCCAGCGGACTCTGTCCCAGCTAAGAGTACTTTCCTCCCTCTTTGCATCCATCCCCTCACTTCCTATCTAGCCGTTTGAATCTTTTTAAATGTTTCCTGTTAAGCCCCCAAGCCCTACCAGGCGCCTTAAATAAACAATCTGAGTCCCGACGGTAACCTTGTGAAGGAGGTATTAGCATCTCCATCCTGCAGACAAGCTGTGGAGGCTCGGAGAAGTTAAGAAACTGGCTTCAGTATCGTTCAGCCAATGAGTGGAGGCATTGGGGGCTCCTACTCCCATCAGTCAGGCTTCAAAGTTTGCGGTCTGAGTCAAGTTGAGGAACAGAGGCTGATAAATTCGCATGCGGGGACGTGTGGAGGGAACTGCCTTGAAACCCTGTGGTCGGGAGACCAGCGGCAGGATCTCCCTGGAGGAGATCTGAGTGAGAGGGGGAGGCGGCTGGGGAAGAGAAGAAAAGACAGAAGATGGCTGGAGACTGGCCTGCCAGAAGTGACAGCCCAGCCCTTCTGGCTTCTCACTTTTAAATCCTTTCCCAGACTAGTACTCCTTAGCCTCTGAGAAAGAAAAGCACTGCGATTCGGGTTGAAAAATAAAGCATTTATTTTATAAGTTAATTCAAGGGGTAAAGAGAAAAGAAAACAATATTTTATTTGTATCTATTCGGAGAACTAAACCAAAGGTCACACAGCAACACGCAAATTACATGAAGCAACGAAAGATAAAACGTGATGGGGCGATCTGGCCCCTCTTTCCGCCCAAGACTATAAGTGAACCTCCACCGAGAGACACCCATCTAGGGGGATGGAAAGAAGCAGAGTTAAATAAATAATAGGAAGTAACGATGCTAACAACAACGACAATAATAAAAGCGCAACGAGGTTAGACGTGTTGGAAGGACTTGCATATGATTCGGAGAAGTTACCGTTATTTTCGAGCAGCCGCCTCTACGCTGCGCTGGGAGTCTGGCTGGAGCAGCGAGCTGGGGTCAGATAGTCCTCAGTCCGTCCGGATGGTACCAATCCCCCGCTCTCCAGCAGGCGGTAATTACCCCTCAAACGCCAGCAGATGTGGAGGATGGGCCAGAGCGGGTGCCGGCTGCTGCTTGCAAACAGCTAAGCGACCCCAGCATTTTCAGTCGCCAAATTGAGCCCACCTTTTCTGAAGCCCGACTTACCGCGGAGAACAGCTCGGAGTCCGCAACTCCCCGCACACTTTCCCTGAACCTAATCCATGCTACCTTAGAAAACTTACAGCAGACCAAAGGATGAGGTGCATAAAATTTAGGAGGGGAAGGGAGTATAAGGCTATCCTTTGGAAACATACATGTATTTTATATACTCTAAATAAATCTCCAGTACATGTTTGTGCCCCAGTTAGACTTTGTATTATTATTTATCACTTCCTTCCCAACCCTTCGCCCCTTGCCTAATTGCTCTTAGCAAAGTGGCGCCTTCACCCCAGAGTCGTGCGGCTAATTCACTATCCCCCGCGTTTGGGCTCCTGCCTCGAGGTCTCGCAGTCCGGCGCGCGAGGGCGATTTTCAGCACCACGGACAGCACGAGCCCCTCCAGGCCTGCCCTTCGTGAATTTTTTCTTAGCGCCCAAACTTTTCTGGTGGGAATAGAAAAGAAAAAAGAGAAAGAGAAGGCCGGGAGGCAACCAGGTGGGATAAAGGGGAAAGTCTGTGGCTTCAGGGGAGAGAGCCTGACCTGCCAGGAAACCGGTCTTGGAGTCCCCCATAACCGTACCCCTGGGACGTGCACACAGCTCTCCCGGCCCCGGACGCTGCGCCACCCGCTGCAGTCAATGGACAGCCGAGTACTTCATTCGTTTCTGTTTCTGTCTCTGGTTGCAGAACCAGACCCTCACCACGTTCTTTTTAAGGTCCAGTTTCTCAGCAATGGCCGCAATCTTCTCGGACGAGGGCCGCGGCTGGATGGCGAAGTAGGCCTCGAGTGAGCGCTTCTCCGGCGCCGCGATGGACGTGCGTTTGCGCTTCCGCTCACTGCCGTTGAAGAGCTCCGGCTTGCTGTTTTTCTCTCGGTAGGCTGCCTCGGCTTCCTCCAGCCAGGCCTGGAGCACCGGCTTGAGCGCGATCATATTGTTGTGCGAGAGAGTGAGAGACTCGAACCTGCAGATGGTGCTCTGGCTGAGTGAGCCTACGCCAGGGATCTTGAGGTTGGCTAGAGCCGCACCCACGTCCGCCTGGGTCACTCCCAGCTTGATGCGCCGCTGCTTGAAGCGCTCGGCGAAGGCCTCGAGCTCTCGCGGGTCCGACTCCACGTCGCTGAGGCATGCGGGCATGGCGCCGTGAGGCGCCACGGCGTGTGGGTGACTCATGCCCATGGCCTGGTGCAGGTGGCCCATGGCGCCCAGATGGTGCGGGTGGATCTGCGCCGGCATCACTGAGTGCTCAGGGGCACCCAAGCCGCTCACGCTCAGCGTGGGCGAGATGTGCTCTAGCAGGTCGCCCTCGAGGCCCTGGTGTACCGCGTGGTGCGGGTGCGAGGTCAGCGCCGCCGGGTGGGAGATGGGCACGGTGGACGAAGTGGACGTGCAGGGCACACTGCTCATGGTATGGTAGGTGGCGTCGGGCTTGAAGGGATGGTTCTTGCTGTGGGAGACGATATCCACCGCCGCCAGAGCTTCGGCGCGTGCCAGCAGGCTCTCATCAAAGCCTCCAAATATATTACCCTGCAGCTGCAAGCGAGAAGGAGCACAGCACGGTCAGTGGGGAATACTGTCAACTCAGGATTAAAACACATTTTCAAGCAACTGAGATGCCTCTCCTCAAAGCCCAGGTCATAAAAATTAATACGGAGACAGAGGCTCTGCTGGAACAGACGTGTGGATCAGAGACATGAATGAGAGAGAGAGGGCGCCGAGAGAGAGCGCGAGGGAGACAAGGAGAGGGGTTCAGACAGCGGCGATTGTTCTGGGCGACATGAAAAAAACATGAAGCAAGTGCCTGTCAAAAAATGTGCCTTAGAGCGGTAATTATGCTCCACTACGTACCTGCGGGGCTGGGAGACAGACTCGGCGCATGGCCTCGGAGCCGGAGTGCAGGCTGGAGAATTTGGGTTCTTGAAGCACCGGGTGCATGCCGAAAGGCTGCTTGGTGTTCATGGCCATCATCTTCGCGCGCCTGGCAGGGAGGCAGCGAGGGACATGGATTAGGCTCGTCTCGCTCGCTCGCCGCGCTCCAAGTGAGCGCCGCTCAGCGCCCGCGCTCCCCTCGCCCTCTCGCTCGCTGCCTCCCCTCTCCCCCACCTGCTTCTTCACTCATCTTACAAGCAGCCTGCCAGGAAGGGCCCGGGCGCGCGCAGGCGTGCTCACAAGCCCGGGACTCGCAGGGGCGGCCCAGGAGGCGAGGCCAGGCAGCAGCTCTCCACGCGCCTCTTGGCGCCCGCCACGGCCGCCCCCGCCACAGCATTTATACCCCGGCCCGGCCTGGCCTCTCTCGGTCCGCCCCGCCCCACCTGGCTCCAATGCGTCAGACTTTGCGGATTTTTCTTCTTCGTGGACTTTTTCCCTCCAAAGTCTCAAACCTCTCCGTCCTGTCCCAACTCGCACTGCCCAGATCGAAGGGCAGCCCCGGGCTGAGCAGGGCCAGGAAGCTGACCCTACTCCAACCCCCCCATCTCACACACACACACACACACACACACACACACACACACACTCCTTGTCGGCCCGGCTGCCGCCAAACTGCCCATTTCCAGGGCGCTCCTGGCCCCACGCCCGAGCCGTCCACCAGAGTCCGGCCCCATGGCGCAGCGAAGAGGCGTCTCCAAGCGCGCAGACTGGCTCCAGGGAGGGTGAGGGGCTGCCAGAATGAGCCCCAAGTGACCCCCACCTCCCAACCGCTGCAAGGGTGGAGGTGGGGAAGTAATTGCTTACCCAATCCAGGAGGCCTGTGGCTTCCTCCCCAGGCTAGCCTTTCTTGCCTTCGTTTGAAAAAGACGACTGACCCCTCTCCCCCTTTCCCCAACCGGGCAGTCTAAGGAAGTTTACTGAGTGTTTTTTAGAATAGTAACAGTTCAGGACTGCGTACCGCCCTTGGGAGTCAGTGCACTTCCGGGGCGCCAACACTTGCAAGCCCCATTCCCTGTAACAATAGCTACCATTTTTTGAGCTGCTATTATGTGCTAGGCAATTTAGAGAGCTAGCTCATGGTATCCTCACACCGTATGGAGTAGGTGCTGTTATTCCCTTTTACAGATGAGGAAAATGAGGCTCAGAGGGTTGAGTGATTCGCCCAGGACAACATGGTTGGGAGCAGAGCCATTCACTCACTCGTTCCGTTATCCATTCCACAAGTATTTCCTGATGGCCTACTGTGTGCCAAGCGCCACGTCTGATTTCCCAGGTTCTTAACCACTTAGCTACTTTGTCTTCCTTCCGGAAGTGTCGGGACCTGAGCGACCCGGTGTTAGTACTGCCCTGTCCCCGCCTCCCTCTGCTCTCATCCCCTCTTCGTTCCTCCTCTCCTCTCCTTTCCACGCGCTAGTAGACGTCGTGAATAATGGATGGGGAATCCTGAGACCGCGGCCGCGCCGCCGTACGGGTTCGGAGAGAAGCCCTCTGCACGCCCAGCTGAGCCCACCTCTAGACGGACGCCGCCACGGCCCTGGGAACAGCCTTCAGCGTTCAGAGATCTGACCAGCCGTCGGGCTAGGCCTCGCGCCCCAGGGCGTGGGCCGGGTTTCCCAGAATGTTAACGTGGGGGGAGAGTGGAGTGCTGAAGGGGGCCACCCTTGGCCTAAGAGGTAGCCCAGTACGTCAGGGCTCTCCTCCCTGGGTCCCGCCAATCTCTCTTCTTCGCATCAGAGCCAGGCCCCTAGCCTGCGTCCCGCCTTCCAACGAAGGAAAAGGGCTCAGCCGAGGTGCGGGAAGCCACCAGCTGCCCTTTCGCTAAACCTCTCTGAGCCTCGCTTTCCTTGCCTCTAAAATGGGAGCTGCACGACTGTTTGCCTTCTTGGGTTCTAGAGATGTATCGAGCTAGAGTAGAAAGGAAAGCATTGAGCACTGAACGCAGTGCTCAGTAACCCTACTCACAACCTGATGCTTTGGCGTGCAGCCCTGCCCTCAGATTCAAAAGGCATCTGGGCCTATTGCCGGGCTGAGAGGCCAAGAGCCATCTCAACCTCTCTGTGTTGCAGTTTCCTCATCTGTTAAGTGAGGATAATAATTTCTCCTCCACTGATTGTTGTGAGGAATGCACTGAGATACGCATTTGGCACAGTGCCTGGCACATTGAAATCACGGAATAAATGTTTGTTCCTGTCTTCTTCCTCCTTCAACTTAAAAAGAAACCATCCCGAGGTGGTTTGCGCCTCATTTGTCTGCATGTGCAAACTGGTTCCTTGCTCTCTTTCATTCATTCAACATCTGCTTTGTGCCAGACCCCATGCAGAGGGCTGGGACCCAGATGTGAATCAGACTCTCTCCCTGCCCTCACGGAGTCTCCAGTCTCAAATCCACCACAGGGAATTGACTGTAAACTTGCACTGCAGTGGAGGGAATGTAGATTCATGCACGAGACAGAGCAAGACTGGTGGGGTTCTTCAAATACAGAGTGCACACCAGAACCGTGAGCCTCGGGAGGGCTGGGGTTTGGACAGCAGTTTAACATTGGGCCTATGTGACCCTGGCTGGGCCTCAGTTTACCCACAAGGAGAGGGCTGGACTAGATGATTGCTAAGTGCTTCCAGCTCTAGCAGAAGACTACTATTCTGGTTAATTTAAATGAGATACATTTTGAGCAAGTCAAGAGCTTCTCTCCAGGGACCCTTAACTCCCCAGAAGCTGAAAGCAGCATTATTCTATCACTTGCCAGCATTTAGGACCACTCATTCTTGTTTTCTGCCCAATGCTGGAAGGCAAAAGGGAAAGGGGAAGGAAAGGTGGGGATACTGGATCCTCCAGGGAGAAGAATCTGTAACTTGCCTGGCCCCATGGTGCCCTGAGACCCACACTCACTCCTTAATGCCCTGGTTGTCTGTGAAGCTGAACCCCCCAGAAACAGAGGGAAAAGGCCACCCACATCCATCCTTCTTTGCTTTGTCCCCTCAGGGGCCTGGGAGACACTAGCCAGGGTGGAGGTCAGGCAGGGGTCAGAGCCAGAGCAAAACCACTGGCACCCTTAGGCCTCCAATGTGGACCTTCAGCTCACCAGCCCCACTCTGGCATCCCTAGGCATTAGGATCACAAATCAAAAGTCATGATTGCATCAGGCAACCTGTGTTCCCTGAGTTTTTCCCATCCTTCCCTTCAAGAAGGTCTGCTAGCAGGTCTGGGCAACCAGCAGTAAGGAGACATCCAGCCTTAGGGACTAGTCTCTCGGAGAAGGCCCTCGAGGTAAGGGACTGGAGAAGAAAGGAGGAAAACATCATATAGAAAGCAATTGGAAGAAAAGCCATAGAACACAGTTGATAACATCCTCTGCGCTTTACAGGATTTGCAAACTTAACTTCTGTCAGGGGCAAGTCCAGTAAAATAAATTAGCTGAGTGTATGAAGGGAAGATTGGGACTGCAGTAAACTGGAGAGCACATGCCCCCACCCTCACCCCCATGGCATTAAATTACAACTAAAACACACACACACACACAAAGTATGGGCTAAACAAAATCTGTCTGAGGGTCCAAGTAAGGACTACATGGGCATTTATGCAAGGAACACTAAAGGGGGCATTTTCTTCATTTTACAATCATTTCAGAATACCTACCACAGCTGGGTCTTGTGATAGGTTCTGCAGATATAGAGCACACAGCCTTGGGAGCTCAGAGTCAGGTGGGAACATAAAATTGCCACTTGTAACTCTAAGTCAGAACACAAAACACTATGTCTCCAACGGACTAGCCCTGTAGGGATGTTAGGGCAGGAGGTAGAGGCGTTTTCCTGTGGGCCAGTGGTTTTCAACTTTAGTATGAGTGGGAATCATCTGCAGCCTCTTAAAATACAGCATCTTAGGACCACACCCAGAGATTTTGACCGCAAGGAATCAAGTGCTTTTTAATAGGCATCCATGACTTGCACGCAAGTGATCTGGGATCCTCAACTTGAAACACTTGCTCTGGACACTTGTTACTTGACATTATTAATATTATTATTATTGTTGTTGTTGTTGTTGTTGCTGAAAGCCCTGACCTAATTATGTAAGTTTCACCAAGACTCAAAGAGAGAGTTTTCCTTCTTTGAGTCTTTTGCATCTTCCTCTATTATCTCTTGGTAAGAACACGATGTTTTATGGTCTCTGCTCCTTGAAGGATCCTGAGACCTCTTTGAGGATGAGTCTTATCTGTCCCTATGTCTCTAGCGCCGGTGTCTACAGGCTAGGCACCATGTAGGAGCTCAATACAATAATTCGTGTCGAATGAATGAATGCATGGATAATATCCTCCCTAGTACTCTGGCCTGTGACACGGTGACAACAAGAAGAGCTATTTGTGGAGTGGCTCCGTGTGCTAGGCTCTGGGCTATCTGCTTTAGACCTGTTGTACACTGAATCCTCACATCAAGCCTGTGAGGTTGATGTTATTATCTCCATTTTACAGATGAGAAAACCCAGGCACAGAGAGATTGAGTTGCTCAAGACCACACAGTTAAGCATGGTAGGGTGGGGACTGGAACCTAGGTTTTTCTGACTCCAGAACCCCTGGTTTTAACTAACATCCTGGGCTGGCACCGGTTTTCTCCGCTACCCAAGCCCAGGGGCTGAGGAAGTGGGAAGACCTGGCTTTTACTTTTCTCCCAGAAGGCGAGAAGGCCTTGCTTCCACAGCCTGAGAGGCTGGCTCTGCTCCAGGCATGCTTCCGGCTGAGGCCACTGGGAGAAGCCAGCAGCTACCCCCTCCCACCTCCATCCCTGGCCTAGCTCCACCTCGGCGAGTTGGGAGGGGGCAGAGGGGTGGAATGGGAGATGGCCGATAGGACAGACGGCCAGGCCGAACTCAAGATGCCATCGAGGGGAGGCAGCTGGCGGGGCTGCCCCGCCAGGTGTTCGCAGCCGCCCTCCTCACCTTCTTCTGCCTTTCTCTCGTCTCCTTTCACAAACTTCTCACATGTACCCGCCGCCTGCGCAGCTGCTGCCGGACTCGCCTGTCGGCCGCTCGCGGTGCATTGTCTGCGTGAGCTCGAGATGCCCCAGAGGGACTCGGGAGCCTGAGGCTGAGCATCCATGAGGGATCCGCACGCGCCAAGAGCCCTCCGCTTCCCTTGGGGTCCCTGCCTCGGAGCGAGCGCTGGTGCTCAGGCGGGAGGCCTCCAGGCAGGTCCCTGACTTCTCACAGCCTCAGTTTCGCCATCTGAAAAATGAGGGGACCAAGCCAGGGATTTCCAAGGTCCCTTCTCTATCACACAATCTTTCACTGAATACATTTATTGAGTACCTACTATGTGGCAGCCACTATGTTAGGAGACAGGAATTCAGCTGTAAAGAGGACACACAGCCCCCCACTCCCACTTACCCCTCCCCCAGCCTCCTGGAGCTGATGCTTCAGCAGAAGGTGAGCAATAAAAAAGAGAGCCTGGAGTAGTGCCGACTGCTACAGAGAAAATAGATGAGGCTGACGGAATAGAGAATGCATGGACAGAAAGGGAAGAAGCAACTTTGAGGCAAGGCTGTGAGAACCCTGAGGTGGAAGCAAGCTTGGGGTGGTCAGCGAAGAGCAGGAAGGCTGGAGTGGTGGCAGTGTAGTGAGGAAATGTGGGAAATGACATAGGCAAAAGGCTGGCGCTGGATTCCACAGGGGGTTGGGTTTTGCTCCAAGGAGAGTAAGGAGCCACCATAGTGTTTAAGCAAGACAGTGATAGGATGCGAGGTCTCCTTCTGGTGGCTGTGCAGGAAGTGGGTTGCAGGGATCCAGCGTAGAAGAGAGAGACCCCAGATTTTCTGGGTTTAGCCTACTGCTTCATGGAGAATCAGGGTCCGTGGTTTGGATTTGAGGTGCGATAGCCCAGGAGACTCTTCCTACTACCTTCTACAGTCAGTGCTTGGCTTTTTTCATATTTCCCCTCCACCCCCAATGTAGGTCCCACTGTGTCTTCATCTTTAAGCTCTAGACTTTAGAACATCTGTGTCATCAGCAGCATGGCCAGCTCTATGCTTGTCCCCAAGAATCTGGACTCAATAAATACATGGTCCTATTCCTGGCACATGAGAACTGGTTTTGCCTCCCTTTTCTCCCGTTCACAGGCGCCTTAGAGTTCAAAGTCCATCCCCATGTGGTCTAGTTGGTTGTCATCTCTTCCGTGGCCAAAGGAATAGGCCATTTCTCTTACCCAATCAGCTTGGTTGTGAAGAGGCAGCAAGGGGTGGTGGACGGAGCACAGGAGGTCTGGATTCAAGCACGGATGTGTAGCTAACCTGCTATGTGACCCTGGACAAGTCACTCATGAGCTCTGGGCGTCAGTTTGCTCATCACTACAGGAGGGTTAGGAAGATAGTTTCCACAGGCCCTTTCAGTGTAGATATGCCAAGCTTCTAAGTGTGGATCTTGGAAAAAGGGTAGAAGCCAAATCCATCACCGTAAATGGAAACCAACTTCTGGTGGTTCTGCAGGGTGCTCTGCAAACAGAGCAGGAGACTCTGTTGCTTCATGTATTCATCAAATGCTTGCTGAGCACCTCCTCTGTGATGGGCACATGCTAGGACTAAGGATACAATGATAAACAAGGGCTGCACAGTCCCTCCTTCAAAGAGTTGAGAGTCTGCTGTTGTCTTATTCAGTTTTCACAATAACTCCCTAGAAGTGAGCATTATCCCTCCACCTTTTCTTTATAGATAAGGAAACTAATCTTAAAGTTTCCTTTAAGAAACTTTAAGAAAAGGAGGCTCAGAGAGGTGAAGTAACTTGTCTACTGGTGCATAGCTCATTGTTTCTTGAGCTCTTAATCTGCCTGGCTCTATGCATTATGTCAGTTAATCCTCACAGCCACACTATCTATGAAGTGGATACTACTATTATGTCTATTTCACAGCGGAGACCACTGAGGCTCAGACAGTTAAGTGTGTTCCTCAAGACCACACAAGAATAAGTGGCAGGGATAGGATTTGAACTCAGGTCTGCTGTCTGAAACCACAAGCTGCCTGCCCCCCACTAGGCAGCCTCCAGGAAAAGGAGGTAAACCTTTCTGCCACCTGTTCATATCTCCTTAAGCCCTGGAGCAGCAAAGAAAAACAGAGCCATTAACCAGCCTCTGCAAATTTTAAAAAAGAAGGGAAAAAAAGGTAGAAAAGAAAAAGAAAGAGGGAAACAAGCGAAGGCTTTGCTCCCATCAGGGGGGAAATCGGCGTCTTGTCTCCTAGCTCCATGCCCTGATTTATGATAAAAAATTTAGAGGAAATCATTTATATTTTAAAGGATCTAAATAGCTGCATGAAAGTTTTATCTAAAGTGCCACTGTATTTATAGGCAGTTCTTCCATGCTGGAGGTAATTAATAGATGTATAAATCGCAGGGCTCCTGGCTTTCCTGACCGCAGGGCTGGATGGCGCGGGGGCGCAGGCCTTGGCACTTGGGGATGGTGCGGGAAGGGGGCGGCAGCCTCCAGGAGACCTGCACGGTACCCACCCCACCATCTGCCCCTCCCTCGTGGCTTGTGAAGCCTTTGCTGGGACTCCAGAGCTAATTCATATTAGACTAGTGGATGCAGCCCAAACTTGGCTGCGGTTCCAGGCTGCCCAACTTCTAATCCCTTTCAAGAGTTGTCAAAAGAGAGCCCAAAGGCTGGACCCCTTTGCTTTTTCCTGCCACACGGCCAGTGCCCAGGAATTTACTGCTCCACTCTGGTGGGTTTATAACTCCAGGAGGTCCTGGTAAATGAAACCCTGGGCTCCCTCACTCCCCCGCCTCAACTTCAACCAAACTCCCATTTCTCTCTCTGCGCCCGCTGCTCAAGATGGCAGGCGCTTGTTGTGGAAAAGGAAGCCAATTGTGAGAGGCTGACAGCTCTCGGCTTACTTTAATTAAGGCTGTGAAATATTGATGGTTTTGGCTCTCTCTGTGGCCGCCACACCTTACAAGCCGTGAAAGAAGCCCAGGGATGAACAAGTTAAGGGAGGCCAGATGGTTTCCCTTCAGAAACGCCATACAGACCTGCAGAGTTGTCACTGCCTGAGATCATCACTGAGCCCTAAATAATTGATGGGTCTCCTGAATTTGAAAAGGAAAAAGTCCACCAAACTGAAAATAACAGTGATGACTCATTCAGGGTGAACCTCTGGAAATGAGGAGAGGGTGTGCTTACCTAGTTGGCTGAGGACAGACAGGCTGGGGGACAAAGAGCAGCCGCCTTGTCCCTCTTCCTTCATTGGGTTCCCTCCAGCAGGGCCAAATTGAGTGGTTTTCTGTCAGGATGTAGGACAGACAGAACCTTCCCCTTCCAACTGTACTCCTTTCTCTTCCTTGGGGGACCAAGGAAGAAAAGAAACTATCTAGCTCCCTTTTTAAAGCTCCTTAATGTCCAATGCTCTGATAATGTACCACCAAAATGTGGGTTTAAAAGAAACTTACACAGTGACCTATTTACACCCTCATTGAATGTGAGCTGGAGGATAAATTTGGGTCTATATTTTTTTTGCTTGCCCTGTGACCCTAAACACAGCACTACTGAAAGAGTTGCCAGCCTGAGGCATCGAAATATTTTGATCTAGTGGATTCATTCATGGGACTTGGAAGGGGTGAGATGTTGGTGCTGTTGGTGGCGGTGGAGACCTCATCTTCCAAGACCCATGTCTTCTCTCTGATCTAACTAATTTGGGTGAACTGGGGTGAAAGATTGTCTCAACCTCTGACATAATTTGACCTTGCCATTGACATATTTTAATAGATTAGCCCAGAAGCGTTTTACAGACAGTTGCCTTCCCTTTACTAAAATTCATCACTTTGCAAACAAAACAAAATACCATAAACAAACACTACCTCATTCCATTTCTTCCCACGTATATTTATCTAGAATTGATTATATTTCTCAAACATCTTTTTAAACCTAACGAATAGGACAATGAAGGTCTGGCCCTATCACTGGGTTCAGCATTCAAGTTCTAGAAGATTAGAAATACAGAGAACCTGGAAGCTCTTCTCCACTGTTTTTTTAGGCATTATTTTCTTTCTGTGAGAATGACAGTTTATCCATTTCTTCTGCTCTTGCGTCCTACTTCCTGAGCAGTGTAGAGAGTTTTGTGTGCATTTGCAACTGAGTCTTTTAAAATTCAAAATCAGATCTGGTGGTGAATAGAAGGACCTGGAAATGAATGTCATATTCTAAAGGGCTATAAGCCTTATGATATGGTAGGCATACTCTGTACATTTCATTTCACCTTTATAACCTCCTTTTTCTCCAAAGAGCATATTACACATAATGGGCCAGTTTCAGTGCAAAAGGAAATGACTCCATCCTTTGTGAATAAGTGGTAAGTCTTCCTGATGGGTAAGCCTTTGATAACTGCTGGGAGGGGGCGGTGGCTATGTGATAGGGAATGGTCAGAGGGCTTAGGGGAATCAGAGAAGCCTTCTCTGAGTTGCTAAAACCTGAGTGAGAAGGGACTAGCCATATGACAATCTCTGGGAAAAGTTTCTGGACAGAGGGAATAGTAAGTGCTGTGCCCCAGCTGGGAATGAGTTTGCATGTTCAAAGACTAGGAAGAAGGCTACTGTCTAGAGCCAACAAAACAAGAGGGAGAGGAAAGGGAGATGAATTTGGAGAGGTAAAGGAATTAAATAGGACCTTAGAAGCCTCAGAACGAAACTTGTGCTTTATTCCAAGTGCAGTGGAAGGTTTTAAGCAAGAGAGTGCTAAGTATTTTGATAAAAATCCTATAAAAGGGGACACAACCCAGGTTAGGGGCAGGCCAGTGGCAGGGAGGTTTTCCAGAAAAAAGTGGTGCTCGCTGTTCCCTCTATCTGGGATGCTCTTCCTCCAGACAGTCACATGGCTCACTTTCACACTTCCTTCAGGTGTTGGCTCAAATGTCACCTTCCCTGACCATGTAAATTTCAACTCGCGCCCCCCACACACACATCTCCTGTGCCCCCTCATTTGTCTCCATAGCACTCATCCTCTTATAAACCTTATAGTTGTATTTTACATATTTGTTCGTTTATTGTCTATTTTGCTAATAGAAGGTGCATGTGATGAGGGCAGGGACTTGGCTTTAGTCACTTCCATTCACCTAGCATCACAAACACTACCTAGAGCTCAGTGAATATGTGTGGAATAAGTGCATTAACCTGAGCTGGATTTTGACAACGTCTGATTTTCAAATACGAAGTGTGACACTGCCGGTAGCATTGGTGAGGCATATATTTTGAAAAGTTTAGCTCTATCCATATTCCTTCATTCAGGCCCCTGTGACTAAGAGGAGGCCACACAGTTTTTTGTGGTCCTGGAAGGTATCAACGGTGAGTAGCCAATGAGGGCATCAACCTCACCGCATACCTGCTCCCCAGCATCTGCCCTTAGCCCCACAGCCCACTGTGTCCCACTCTGTCCCTCAAATGTGCTAAGCCCATTCCCATCTCAGAACCTTGGCCTTCATGTTCCTCTATCTAGAATTTTCTTCTCCCATTTCTTTACCTGCTGGCTCCTCTTTGTCATTCAGTTCTTAGCTCAAATGTCACCTCATCAGAGAGGACTTCTCTGACATTCCCTGACCGCCAGATCAAAATTACTTCCATCTACCCCATCCCCGCAGCAGTCACTCTCTATCCCATTACTCCATTATTATTTTTCTACCTAGCACTTACCATTTTCTGAAAATTACTGGTTCCTTCACTTGTTTAGTTGTTTATCACCCATGCGCTTTCACTAGAATGTAAGCTCCATGAAAGTAGACAAGGTCAACCTTGCTCTTCACGGAATCTCCAGTGCCTGGCACATGGGAGGTGCTCAACATGTGTGTTGAATGAATGCACAGATGAATAAATAAGTCAGACAAGCTAACATTGGCCCTGAGCTGTAGAGTGAGTGATTGGCATTGTCCAGGAAATCCAATTCCCACTTCCCTCCTCCCCTTAGACCACATGCCTTCCCGATGTATGTGGGAAAAGATACCCAAAAAGATAACCAAGAAGAGCTGAAACTTTTCTAAGCCCACGCTAAAGGGGAAATGCTGAGCTCTTGCAGAGGAAAGAGGAAGAGTGTCCCAGCTTTGGGAGGATCACTGCTTCCATTGTTCACCTGGGCCTTTGGGTCAAGAAAGCAGATTTCTGACATCATAAAACTGATAAAGAATAAAAAGAAAAGAAAAAAAAAACTCGACACTGGCTATGACATGACTGTTCCATTGTATAATCTGATCAAGGAAATGTATCTAGGATTACCCAGACAGTCAATTATTCATGAGCTAAACGTCCAGGCATCAGTTACCTGGCTTGATGCTCTTATTCATTAATGATATTGAACAGTCCAACTTAACAAAGCAGGAGAAAGTTGCTAAGTAACAGAAGTTACCTGACCAGCCCACAACACTGCAACCTCCACAATATGAGTCTTTTCATGGCAAGAGAGGCCCAGGGATCACCAACACAACAGATGAAGTGGTAAACCCCACTGGGGCTAGATTCAGCTTTGGCAAAGAGAAGGGGGCTAAGGGCAGAGGGGCTAGATGTAGAGACAGCAGAAGGAATGTACGACATATAAACTAAGTCACCTTTTCCAAATGAGGGGGATATTTATCAGGAAGAATAAGAATATTTCACAACACGTATTAATATTTTAGTTAAAGATCAATGGTGCTTATCCAGCATATAATTGAGCAAAAGTAGACTACAAGAATAATAAAAATTTCTCTGGGTGCTACAAAATCTTGGATTTTCTCTTCAAGTATCCATCTGAGAGGGAGTCTACAAATCATTCTAAGGATAGCGAAATTTATAAACAGGATACAAAAGTTTATGTAGAGGACACAGAGCTTTATATACCCAAGGTAATTACCTTTCTCCTTATAAAAACTTGTTCCACTGTAGACAAAATTGTAGTCTCTTTGACTACCACCTCAGTACTTGTCTGTATTACTTTTATAATCAGGAAAAAAGAGTTATGTATTTTCAGATTTGAGCATACAAATCTTGAGGAAAGGAGTTTGTGTTTTGGGCTTCAGTGCACACGCGGTTGACACAGGGTTATCAAAAACTCAGGATGCTCACCACATCCCATGTGTTGGCATGGGACATAGTGTGGTGTAGGCAGGACCAGTTACATAATTTGCAGGCCCCAGTGCCAAATGAAAATGTAGATCCCTTTGTTCAAAATTATTAATAATTTCAAGATGGTGACAGCAGAGCGTTAAACCAAGCCCGGGGCCCGTCTAAGCACAGAGTCTGGTGCAACTGTACAGGCTACACACCCAGGAAACTGGCCCTGATTGCAGGGATGAGAGCGCAGCCTTCTGAGTGAGACAGACTCTGGTGTGAGCCCTGGCTGCACCTTTACTCACTGTAAGGCCTCCAGGAGTCTCCATTTTCTCGGAGATAATAGGAGCAAAATGAGGATTAAGTGAGACCATGCCTGGCCCATGCTAACCACTCCACTGGGGATAGTTATCTTTAATGTTGTGTAACTAATGACAAGTTAGTGACGATGAATCAAGGCTGCTGCAGGCCTAGTGCTAAGTGTCCGCGTGGGGTCATTTAGCTCAAGCATGCAAACTCCAGAACAAGGCAAACCACTTTCTCTCTGCACATGGGTATCACCTGGTCACAGGGTTCAGTGGAATTCCTTTCTTCCTATAGCTATTAGCACCTGAGAAGGGCCTGATTTGGGTTGATGTGACTATTGCATGTGAGATGAGGCTGTTGCAAGTTTGATAACTGAGGTTCATTCTGAGCCAGCAGAATTTGGCTCACTCATTCATTCATGAAATACTTGGATGGTCATTTGCTGGCATTGGGGAAGCAGATAAATTATTAGGAATTTCTATCCTCAGGGTAGGGGAGGGCATGGGACATACATTCTGGAAAATACTGCTACAGCCCTTCACGTGACTGATTTGTTCACATCTTTTTAGGTCTCACCTCAAATGTCAACTCCTCTGACGGGCCTTCCCCCACTACCATCCTTAAAGAAGATTGCCAGTGACTGTCCAATCACCCCATTTATTGCCTTCATAGATCTTGTTGACTTCTTTGTAAGCAACAGGGACCATATCTTGTTCATCTCTGTATCTCTAGAACATAAAGAAAGGCCTGGCTCATGGTAGGAGCATAGTAAATATTTTTCAATAAATTAATGAATAAAGCACTAGAGAAATTTGATGGTGCTCTGGGAGCACAGAGGAGGAGCACTACATTCTGCCTGAAATTGTTGCTGATGGCTTCCCAGAGGAAGTGCCATTTCAGATGAGTCTTGAGGGATGAGAGGGAGTTCGACAGGCAAACAAAGGTGAGTAGATGTTCTGGTCTGAGCAGACAGCACGTGCAAAAGCAAGACGCCCAAGAGAGTTCAGCAACTGCAGACATTTTAGCGGGACCAAGGGGCAGGGGGCAGGTCACAGGAGGGCAGGAACGAGGCCCAGAAAGGGAAACGGGAACCAGATCACGAAAGACGTTGTAGGTAATTCTAAGGAAGCTGAGTTTTATACTGGAGGCAGTAACACACCCTCCACTTATCTGCCTGCTGTGTGCCAGGCCCTGAACTAGGTGCAACGGATACAGCCGTGAGCAAGTCCTACATGGTCCCTGCCCTCAGGGAGCTTACCTTCTAGCAGGCAAGACAGACATAACATAAATACATAATTATATATTATTTAATCATTAAAAAATAATTAAAAGCATGTAATTAAACACTACAGAGAAGAGCAGAGTGTGATGAGAGCCCGTAACAGGAAGACAGATCTAACTTGGTGTAGGGATTGGAGAAGCCACTCCCATTGACTCTCAAATCATTTCTGGAAAAATCTGTTTCTTGATATCAAAAATCAACTTACGGGGCCGGCCCCGTGGCACAGCAGTTAAGTTCACATGCTCCGCTTCAGCAGCCCAGGGTTCGCAGGTTTGGATCCTGGGCGTGGACCTACACACCGCTTATCAAGCCACACTGTGGCAGGATTCCACATATAAAATAGAGGAAGATGAACACAGATGTTAGCTCAGGGCCAATCTTCCTCACACACACACAAAATCAACTTAAACTACATGTACTAATGGGGAAAAAATCTGACATATATGCTGATGAGTTCAGTAAGTCCATTCCCAGAAAGATACATTTGGTTTGATGCCATTTATATAAAATTTTAAAACATGCAAAATATTATTATCGTCTGTTGATATATACACATAGCATAAAGACATGCATGAGAATAGAAGACACCAGAATCAGTGTAGTGGCTCCTCGGGGATGGGGGTGAAGTTTGGAGTAAAGAATATCACTGGGGAGATTGAACTGTATGTATTATGTTTTATTTCTAAGCTGGGGATAGATATATGTGTTATTTTATTCTCTACACTTTTTTTTGAACTATTTCACTTTTTAAAAAATAAAGTTAACTGAAGTCTATACTAAGTATTCTTTATTAGTCATCATTTCCATAAAAAGAGATTGTAACATCTGTTCTCAAAGAGAGTACAGGAACTGGAAATACACATGTGGTACAAATTCTATCACATATTGCAGGGTAAGCAAAGTCCACACCCATACATATTTTTACTAGATCAAAAAATTTCCCCAGTCCTGTAACTTCTTTCCAGAGATTCTGTATATAAAACAAGAAGTAAGTAAAGAAATGCTATTTTTCAAAAATCTATCCTTGTAAAAGCAACTCTTCTTGTAAATTAAGACTCTTTGGTGACTGGTTGGACCTTTTGCAAATTTCCTTTATCTTTATTTGGGAAAGAGGCAACTAAAATGAAAAGCAATCCAGGGAAGGCAGAAATAGCTGGAACCTCAAATTCTCACCAATAATGCCAAAGTCTAGGCGCCACTGGGACAGCACCCTGATCAATGGCTAAGTGCATGGGAATAGCTGATCCTTTGCCCCATCATAAATGGCTTTCAGTGGTACCCCTCTGAAGGGACTCCCAGATTGCATGCATCTTTGGGCTCTGTGACTGAGGTCAAAGCTGGTATAGAGGGAGAACAATGGGCTTCCTGTTTCAGAATATTTTCTCATGAATCCGTAGTGGGTCTTTGTGGCAGTCCTTAAAATAGCCAGTGAGGAGTAACTGGACTGGCAGCCAGTTATTGATCATTCAGCAGAGTGCTAGCAGCTGTCATCAGGCCAGAGTAATAGAGAAACCATCTACCTGCCCTCCCCTGGCAGAACACATTTCCCCAAATCCTTCTTGCAGACCCAGAACTAAAAGCCCTAACTAATTTGCTACCTCAGCAACACCATGTCTAATAATATCCTCTGATAAATGGAGATAAATAGTGTTTGAAAGGTACACAGTGCTTTCTAGATTGACAGCCCAATCTTAGGAGACACAAAGGCGTCAAGTCATCATCCCAAGTGAAAGTCTATAAAACTATCAGCAGTGGAGGCTCTTTTCCACTTGTTTCTGTGGGCCTATTCAATTGCTAAATGCATCCATCCATCCATCAAAATATGGCTCAATGTCTATCTGTGTCAGGTTCAATTCCAGGTTATGGGATGTGAAAATTGACCAGGATTCTGGCCTAGAGGAGTATACAATCAATGTTGACCACATACCCCCTGGAAACAGGACCCGGCATACGGTTTCTAAGGAAATGATTCTCCCTCCAGCTTTAATATGCCAAGTGAACTAGATGGTGAGATCAATGATAAAGGATAGATAGTCTTGTCCAAGAATCACCAATAAGTTTATGTCTCCTGTGCCACTTATACTCAACTGATGATGGCTGCCTTGAACACTTGATAAGAATGGCTCTATCATGAGTTCAACTGTTGGGAAAGAATACTGTGGTTGATTAGTGAAGTCTGTCATCAGTGAAGAACGAGAAAGTGGCCACACATTTGCTTTCTCTGGTGTAGTGAAAAGACAACAGGCAAGAAGTCTATACATAAAGACACTGATTTTACTTTTATCAATAATAACTGTGTATCTTAGCAAGCTAGTTGCTTTCTCTCTCTCAGTTTCCTTATCTAGAGAACCAGGCTTGGGCCGGCCCCGTGGCTTGGCGGTTAAGTGTGCGCGCTCTGCTGCTGGCGGCCCGGTTTCGGATCCCGGGCGCACACCGACGCACTGCTTCTCTGGCCATGCTGAGGCTGCGTCCCACATACAGCAACTGGAAGGATGTGCAGCTATGACATACAACTATCTACTGGTGCTTTGGGGGAAAAAATAAATAAATAAAATTATTTTTAAAAAAAATAGAGAACCAGGCTGATGATGCATGCCTGCTCTATCTTCCTCCCAAGTTTGCTAGTAAGAATTGAATGAGATAAAGTATGAGAAAGTATTTATCACCATACAATTATAATTAAACTGAGGTTAATATTGTACTCAAAGAATGAGACTTTAATCTGGAGAGGGGAAGATCAGTTAGCTTGTTTCCCTCTTTTGTGGATTTACTTCTGTTTTTCTGCTCTAGCCACACTACTCGAAGCACTTGCGTGAAGCAGGTCTTTTTGATGTCAGGGAACATTCAAAATAGGAGAAGAGTATCATAAGAATTCCTTAAAAATGAAGGGAACAGAGTTCTCACGAGACCCAGGAAGAGTGGGGACTCATGGAGACTGGTCCACAGTTCAAGATAGAGGGGCAGGGTTATCATCAAACGTAGCCCTGGGGCCTTATCACTCTCTCTGCAGCATGACAGCTCCCACATGGTTATTCCTCGATGTGATGTTGATGACAATAATGATGATGAAGATGAGGATAGGTATTGATGCTGTGTCAGGCACTGTACCAAAGGCTTTACTGAGATTTCTTCATTTCTTCCACTAGTCCCATGAGGTATTCTCATTTCTGAGATGAGTTGAAACAAATCTTAAGAGGCTAAGCAACACCCAAGGCCACAGAGCTAGAGAGGACCATCTGAAAGCAAAATCTTTTGAGATTTCATCAACTACACTCTACTGCCTCCCATCCTAGAAGTCTCCAAGGGAGATGACATAACCACCCAACACACAGTGATTCATGCCCCAGGCTAGGAGTTGGACTGACAACTCTGAGCGCCTCGATAGCGTGGAGTCTGTGAATCTAGCTCCATGAACACCAGTGGAAAGGACCATTGTTTTAAGCAGAAGGGTTATTTTTCAGGGACAGGCAACTTGATGGAGCCAAAGTGAGCACAATTAACCCAGGTATGTTGTAGGTCTATTATTCATGACTTTTTTAAATAAGTACTTTGGATTATTAAGTTCTAGCAATGCAGCAAAAATTAGAATTTTCCCCCATTTCACTCACATCACCTGTTTCTGTTCCCAGAACTCGTAAAATTTCCATTTTCTAATATCACATTTTACAGAGCCCTTGTCCATAATGTAGACCACATCCTTTTAGCATTTACATCCTAGCAGGTAAATAACATTAATTTTAAGAAGTTCCCATCATATGCTTCTTACGAACTGGCTAAAGTCTATATATAGAGTAAATGCTTGGGCCTGTCTAGACCACCAAAAGGAACTATTACGCCATAGAACATTGGATAAAGTTTGTTGAATTGACAGCCCCCTTAAATTCACTGGTTTCAAAATATCTTGTTGAAACTTCACATCTTAGATTGTGTTCATTTTGCCAGTAAAGTGATTACAGGGACTTATAGATGGACAGCATGGCCAGATGGAGCTCAGCTGTTCAGTCCTAAATTCAGTTCAAGCTTAGGGGCCAGAAAGTCCTACCCTTCGGTATGAAAGTTACAGAGAGTAATTTATCTGCATTCAGAGTATAGTATTTGGTATCTAATCATAGAGTTGTTGTAAGGGGAAAACATAAATTAATATCTGCCATGTGCTCAGTGTCTGAAACATTTAGGCCCCATTAATGGAAGCTGTTACCATTGTTGGGTGGTGGTAGTGGTTATCATGTCCATCTCTCCATATTAGTACGTAAAGCTCTTCCTCAGCCTTTTCAGGACTGCATAGTATTCCATTGTAAGGCTATTTCATGATTTATTTATCATCTGTATTTTCTGAATTTCTGTTTTTTTCAGAATCCTTATATTTTAGTGAATTATGAATGAATATTAAATCATTCTTTTAAGTTTCAACAGATACTTTTTTTCCTTTTTTTTTTTTTTTTTTTGGCCTTTCATGGTTGTTGTTTTTTTTCCTGAGGTAACGTTGGTTTATAACACCACATAGATTTCAGGTGTACATCACTATAAATCGACTTCTGTATATACTACATTGTGTTCACCACCAAAATTCTAGTTTCCATCTGTCCCTATGCAAATATCCCCCTTTTACCCATTTCACCCTCCCCCTATCTTCCTTCCCCACTGGTAACCACCAATCTGTTCTCTGTATCTATGTGTTTGTTTGTTGTTTTTGTATTTTCTTAATTTCTTAGAGTGATTTTAATGTACCACATAAGTGGTAAGAAAAATATTTTTAAAGACTGGTACTTGCATTTACTCATTCTTGCTACTAAAACATAATCAGATATTGAAAGTCTTCATTAAACACACACATTTGTAGATATAAGTGGAGTACTATTTTAGAATTGTTGAAGAAAGTCTCACCTTGCTGATCTTTAAATAACAACAACAAAAAATTTCCCCATATTATTACTAATTAAGCATCCCAGAGAGACCTAGGGCATGGTGACACCCCTCTAACCTGAGAATACGAGTTCTTTGTGTATTCTTCGCAATGTTTAGTAGTATTCAGACTGTAAACATTAATGTTCGGCTAGCTAACTAATGTCAGTGAGAGTTGAGTATGAATTTTAGCCCCAACTCTTATATAAGCTTGGTGTCCTCAACAGTGTCCCCTTCTTTTATGTCAGAATGGGCAAGTGGACTATTTAAGAATGCACATGTGCACATGCAAATAAATATAACTATGTGTCACCTTCATTTTGGGAGTTGTGGGGGCACTGGAGGGAAGTCCCTTATGTATTTAAATGGGTGTGCGCACAGTAGCTAGCATTTACCATGCATTCGCTAGTGCAGGCATGGTACTGAGAGTTGATGGGCACTCTTGAATTTGATCTTCACAACGAGCCTGGGCAGCAGTATTAGTTGTATACGCATTTACCAGTGTGAAAACAGAGACACAATGTCAAGGCACTACAGTGGTGGAGACAAGAAATGTTGGAGCCTGGAGTTGAACCCACGTCTGAGTGACTTGAGAGGCTGCCCTCCTAACGACGCTGCCTGCACGATACCATCAGGACAGCCAGAAATAAATTCCTACATAACTAGTGGGCTCAACCATGTGCTATGCTTAAGCAATTTCGTAGTTAAAAATTCATATTTACCCTGAAAAATATTACTTCTCTAAATATTACCTTCTCCCTTCAATTTCTTCCTTCTTACGCCATGCTGATCACTGACCGGGGGTATTTCAGCGGGAGTGGGTGCTGCTGCGAGAGGAAGAAAAACATAAATTTAAAATTTTTTTAATTTTGAAAGGTTATAGGAATTGGTGAGGGCTACCAGAGAACTTTGCTGGACTCCTACAGTCCCCAAGTTATAACTGGAAAAATACTACTTATCTCTGTAAAAAATATTTTTTTCTTTTTGTGTGTTCATTATAGAAACATTGGAAAATATCGAGAAGTGCAAAGAAGGCAGTAAAAGCAATTCACAGCCCACAAATACTGTAACATTTTGGTATAGATCATTTGAATCTTTTTTTCCTTCTGGACACGCGTATTCATTCACACAATTGTTGATTTCCACCACCTTCCCCCAGGCTCTCTCCTCCCTCAATGTTGCCTGTCCCAAAAATAGTACCACCCTTTGCTTAGGACAACAGTTGCTCAGGATATTATGTAGGAATAAGGTGTGATTCCTCTCTTTTTACACCCCACACCCAATCAATTGACAAATCTCATCTCTCCTGCCTTCCAAGGCCGTCACCCGTGTTCAAACCACCACCACCTCCTGCTTCTAACCGACCTCCTGACTTCTGCCCTTACCTCTCTGTGTCTCTAGTTGATTCTCAAAACAACAGGCAGAGTGACGGTTTTCAAAAGAGTTTCATCATATCATACCTCTGGTCAAAACCTTCCAGTAGCTTCCCATCACACTCAGAATAAAATCCCAAGACTTTCCTAGGGCCTACAAAATCCTATGTGATCTACTCCCCTCCCCCACTGCCCCTACCATCTTTTCTTCCACCACTTCCCACGCCCCACCCTGCCTCAGGAATAGCAGGACCCCACTCTGAACTTACTCATCCCTCTGCTCTCAAGGCATGCACATGACTTGTTTTCGTGGAGGTCTCTGCTTTATTTGCTTATGATCTGTCTCCCCCACCAGAACGAAACTCCACGAGAGTTTATTTACCTTGTTCAATGCTGAAGTCTCATGTTCTAGTATAAATTACTCAAAGCACAATCACTGGGTAAACGGGTATGCACATTTTTTAAGCCTCTTTTTTTTAATGAATTGACAAATCATCCTCTGAAAAGCTCTGCTGCTCTGAATTCATACAAACAAATATGGCTTTATTTTAAACATTAAGACGTTCGAAAGTTATTTTATTTCACTGTTTTCCAGCACACTACATTATACTAGAGTCAAGGGAAAGAGTTGGGAGGAGAGAGATCTCCAAGTGCGCAGGGATATTTCATTGAAACACAACAACAAAACTAATATATCAGGTAATAGTTTCCAGTAAGTACCCATCATCACATCCACAGTATAGATCTCTCTGGCAGCAAACATTTACGGGCCATATAACTCAGGAGTCATTGTCAAAACAGATCAATGGGTCCTGCACATGATAACAAGCTTTCACCCGCAATTGAGGGCTGGGGAGTCTGCGCCTCTCTTGACAGAGCAACCTAGACTGTGAATGGCAAATTACCATTCAGCCCTCAGCGGGAGGCCGCACTTTCCTTTCCCAGCCCAGCCCTGAAGCAGCGGAAAGGGAAGCAGTGTGGCTTTGTGGTTTGATTAGAGGACTGGGCCATTAGAACTTCAAGTTCTCTTTTGGGCTCTGCCAATGACTTCTCCCATGGCCTCAATACTGTCTGTCTCCTTTTTCTTAGCAGTAAAATAGAGACAGCAATACTAGCTTCTTCCACATAAAGGTACATCCAAGTGCTTAAAGATTTTCAACACATCTGAGCAACCATAAAGGAAACTTTGTTGCCCAGGGCAATTAATTTTTTTTTAAACTACCATTGTGTCAGAGATTCTGTTGCGTTCCTTCAGGAAAATCTAGGTTTCTTGGTCACATAAGGAGTGTAAATTGAAGTGAAATTAAGTGAAGACACCAATGAGAAACAAGAAATGTGTCAAACTGTTTTTTCTTTGTCTCCGCAATGAACAAGTAAGCAAAAATGATATTAAAATATGAAGCTCATTGGAAGTATGAAAACAATATAGAAGAAATATTTTTATAAGTGTGGAAAGATAATAACAACTTATTGTTCAATGAAAAAGATCATGAAAGCAACATGATCAGCATGATTCCATTTTTTTTAAATTCTGAGCTCATATATATGCAAATACATTGAACACAGAGAAAAAAGTCTAGAGATATACACACACAAAATTATCAAGTGGTTATCTGTGGATTTTCATTTTCTTCCTTTTGGCCAATCTCTGTTTTCTGATTTTTCTACAATGAGCATAAATTACTTGAGCTCTAAAAATTACTTTAAAGTAAGTGATGAATATTTTAGAGGACAATGATCTTTGTGAACCTAAATAGAGAATAAACCGGGAAGCTTTCATATTATATATATGGATACAGTCCAAAATTGAGTAATATGAAATATTTGTTTTCAGTGGAAAGAAGTAAGTAAATCAAGGGGAGGAGACATTTCTCGACTTGAAGTCGACATGTTCGGGGAGCTGATTAGGAATAGTTATTGACTTTTGTATCACCGCTTAGAAAACTCTGTCTCTAAATGTTGTTACAGATCAGATTCTCTTTCTTCTCTGCAGATGGTGTAGATTTTAGTTCCAACCATAAGCTGACTGAAGTTGAGATGGAGCATTTAGACAACCATTATCTCTTTGCGTTGTACTAGTAGTCGTCAACACAACACCAAGCACCACACAGTTCCATGTAAGTTTGGGGGGGCTCTCGTGGCACAACACACCCTCCCACGTGTACCAAGTACAAGCTTATTGTGCTAAGTAACATAGAGCTAGCTAAGTGTGGTTGATCTATAACTGTGACAATAAGTCTATATATGGCGGCTCTTCTTATGGACTGTTTGCTCATACCACTCTTGGTGAAGGATGAAATGAAATGCTGAAAGAATAAAATGAACAACTATTTTTAATCTGACCATCATCCATTCCCCCTTCTACTGTTATGCTCTGCAATTTTGCTTTGGGGAACTAGCCCTTCCTGAATGGATACAGTCTTGGGGGGACTCAGTCAAGAGTCCTACCCTCTTCTGGCCAATGGTTTGATACGGTGCCTGACTCAAGGTAGGCCAGGCATGTGTTCTCCACAAGGCCGCTGAATCCTGAGTGGACTCACGAGGGCTGTGGGGGCTCATTCACAACAATTACAACCCCTGAAAGTATGGGCCCTTCATTCTTGCTGCCTCAGAACTACCTTGTTCCTGCCATTCCTTAAGATTTTCAGCCTTTTCCTCAATTCTGCATGCTACTCTGTATTTCCAGTAAATTCCTTTTTTGTTTAATTTAGCCATATTTAGTTTGCATTGCTCACAACCAAAGTGTCCAAAGAGATACAAAGCCCCCTTTTCATGGACCACTTTCATATCCAGCCCTCTGAGTTTCTGCAAAGTCACAAGATAATACTGAATAATTTCATGTGTGCCTGGAGTCTGGAAACAAGAGGTCAGAAAATATCTGTTATTCCTTGGAAATGAAATGAATACAAGCCAATACATGTATCATGGTACAGTGCTCTGAAAATAGCACACTTCTGAGATCAAGATGAGTCCCCACCACCACCATCTGCTATGAGAAGAAAAACATTCTAAAGTATAATTAATGCAAAATAAGCTGAAATCCTGGAAAACATCACCCAAAGCAATGATGAGGTGGCAGCAAAAGTTTAGTGACCCCCAAGTAAAGAGTTTTGCAAAGGGAGAGGAGGATAAAAGAAGCAAAGATGGGACAACATAACACACAGACTGCTCTGGGCTGAGAATCAAAGAGCTGGTCTTTAGGATGCCATTATGAGGCTGACAACTTCAGGCATTTCTAAACAACATCACTTAGATCTAGAAAAGAGACAGCATTGTTCCTCAACCCTCTCTTTCTTTGTCCAAATTCCCAGAAGACAGTCTGGCTGATTCTGCCCACCAATGCCTGCTTTCCCCTAGGTCAGTTGTCTGCCTATGGTTCAAATCACCTGAGGTCACAGAAGGACAAGGTCATGTCATATAAAAAAGGATGCAGAAGCCCAGCCCTGGAGGAGGAAAGGACAGTTATGAGATGCAGGGGCAAGAGCTGGGAAGGGGGTATCTGCTGCAGCAGGGTAATTTGAGAACAAGAGAGGGAATTACAAGATGGTCCCCATTTCCCAGACTAAAGTTTCAACGACCAGACTACATTGTCACTTAGAACACAAGCTTTATGATAGAGACGGTCACATTAGATCATTTCCAAAGCCCTGCCAGCAATAGAGCACTGTGGTAAAGTTTAAGTACAGTTCGAGGATTACTTTGTTAGTAAACCAAGAACATTTATTTGCAGCATATGTTTCAATGAGGGTAAGTATATTGCATGGTGATATAGTGTAGATTTTGGAGTTGGACCCCCTGAGTTCATTCCTGGCTCTCCAGTGTACCTCTGGTTTCCCATAAGCTCTCCAGTGCCACCTCGGATATTTATTATGAGGGACCCATGAAATAACCTATGCAAAGGAGTTGTTGCAATGCCTGGCATTTTATTTTTATGAGATATAAAAATTCTACTATTGTGATAGCAGAAAAAAATGTATGAATAAAAGCATTTCTCTGTCTCTGCCTGATTTCAGTTTTTGTGTGTGTTCATGAGGAGGATTAGCTCTGAGCTAACATCTGTTGCCAGTCCTCCTCTTTTTGCTGAGGAAGATTGGCCCTGAGCTAACATCCACGTGCATCTTCCTCTACTTTATATGTGGGACTCCTGCCACAGCATGGCATGATAAGCAGTGCATAGGTCCGCGCCCCGGATCTGAACCTGCAAATCTCGAGCTGCCGAAGTGGAACACGTGAACTTAACCACTATGCCACCAGGCTGGCCCATGATTTCAGTTTTTAATCCATCATAAACTCATAATCTGAAATAACCTATTGCAATAGCAATCAACCTGATCTCTAAAGAAATAATTCTTTATTATGACGACCTCTTAAGATAAAGTAAAATAAATGAAATAGAAATCCCTATTTCATCATATAAGCATTGATAATTAATTTTTTTTAAGTAATGAGGGAAAAGGAAGAATATTTCTCACTAAACCCTGGTTCACAGTGAATATTAACACTGACTCCCTCCCCCCAACCGCCCACCTCTGCCCCACACCCTCCCTCCCTACATCCTTCCTGTTAGCATCTCCCTGGCATTGTCCTAGCTCCTGTGATGCACCCTCCCAGGATTATCTTCAATAGAGGAAAAAAATACACTTTTATTGATTTCATTTCATATACATTTATGCTGTTGGTTGGCTGCTTTTATGTTACATCCAACCTTCAGAATTCAGGTTGAATATGTCATGCCATGATGTGCAGGCGGCCTGCAGAGAGAGCGCCCTTGGACTTTAATGGGAGCCGAGTACATTCAAAGGAAGAATTTTGCTTTCAGTGTATTTAACACTGTTTGCCTAGAGTTCTGTCTCCACAGGGGCTAACATCTGTGTAAGAAAGCAGGGAGGGGAGCTCCTGGCCTAAGCCCTGCTGAGAACAAAGCCAGGACCTCTGAGAATTAAAGGGCTCCATCCTTCAAAGCTTTCCTAAGACTTATTCCGCTGCATAACCTGACACTTTTACTATCTATATGTGCTTCACTAAACAATTCATACACAGCATTGTCGTGCAAGATTATAAACTTGATACAAATGGCATCGTATTATATTCATCCTATTGCCACCTGCTCTGGTTGATCAGCATTAAGTTTTTGAGATTTATCCACATCGCTCTAGTTCATTCATTCTAACAGCTGTATAGCATTTTCTTGTTCTTGTTTTATTTCTTAAGCTGAGTGGTGGGTACCTTTGGTGTTTGTTATATTCTTTTCTAAACTTTATAAGAGATCTGAATTATTTCATGTAAAACACAAAGTGAGAGCTGTCTTTCAGGTTTTCCCGGACGTATAATGCTTCTCATAGCAATGCTTGGCTGTCCTGGGAGGTAGCCGAGGGCAGCTCCTCACTCACCCACTTTCCTGGCTCTGGAGGCTTGAGCTCAGCAACTCGTAGTTTTATAACAGTACCTGCTTGTGTTTACCGAACATTTATGTGGACCAGGCACTGTGCCAAGTGCTTTGAGAGGGTGAGCTCATTTAGCCCTTATAACAAGACTACAGGGAGGGGGCGTCATTATTATCCTGAATGTATCGAGGAGAAAGCTGAGGCCCAGAAGTTTGGTAGCGTGCCCAACAGCTGGCAGCTAGGAAGGTGTGGGGCCAGTACTTGAAAGCTGGCCTGTCTGTCTCCAGGATTCGTGTTCTCGCCGCCACACCACATTTTCCCATAGTCGGGAGAGGGAGGGATGCCTTCCGCTCGGTTTGGACAGTTTCCGTTTGCCTGTTCCCTCCTCAAGATACTCTCACCCAAATACCAATGGGAGGAGGGAAGGACAAAAGTAGCGTGGGGATTGTAAATCCTCCACCCAACCCTTCTTCACTATGGTAATAATGAGAAAACACGCTTTAAGATGGTTTGATCTACACATTAAAATGGTTCAAAGGACCAGACACTTCCCCATACCCACTTCCGCTCCACTGAACACAGGCATTTGCCCAGTGTCTGTCCCCCACCCTAAGGCTCAGGACCTACCACAGGGGTTGGCCAAGAGGCTCTTTTGGGGGGGCCTTTAGATCTTTGAGATTTTTCTCCAAATGAGGTTATATTTAAAGTCATGGTAATTTTTCTTTTTCCTCTCTTCTCCTTTCGTCCTTCTCTTCTTCCTCTTCTTTAAATGCTAAAAGCATTTATATTATTTAATGTGAGGATTTTAAATATGCTGATTATATATTCTTACGTTAGCATTTCTTTTATTTTTTAATATATGAGGAGCCTCTAAAACGTGGCAGTGGCCTGGTCAGCTGAGAGCCTTGCTTGGGCTCTAGGGGGAAGGGAAGGGCAAGGGTCTCGTATGTCACCCCGCTGTGTGCTGGGAATTCCCTCTGGTGCCCTGAGAACTCTTGAGCTGTTGCAAACAGGTAAAATGAAGCCTCTTGCATGGTTCCGTATTCACTATCTGTAGAAGGTCTAATAAAAGGCAACACAAAAGATATCAGGTTTTGTTTGTTTGTTTGCTTGTTTGTTTGTTTGTTTTTACCATACGTCCAATCCAAATTAGCACTGGCTGTGGACGAGCAGCTCTTGAAAATTGCTGCTGCAGGACCAAGCTGACAGGTGTCTCCTCTCAACTGCAACCTTCCCCCAAAACCTGCTCCAACAGCCCTGCAGCTATTAATTCCATTCTGCAGCTGTGGCACCAAAATCCAAAGCAGTGGGTGAAAAAAGATATAAACTTCATGCCTCTGAAAAAATCAGCATTTTATTCATCCATCAGTTGGACAAGATTGTTTCCTAGCCAGGGATCTGATCTGGAGTTTCAATAATTCCAAACGCTCTGAGGACCACTGCTCCTTCTAAAAGACTGCTGTAACTTCAGGCACTTGTGACAAAACCTAGGTGAATTATTAGACAATTTCATGCTGGTTTGCAGAGTGATTAAAACAAGTGGCCTTGAATGATAGCATATGTTACAAAGAGATGGAGCCTTTCAGTTATAAAAGATGTATCAATCAGGGGGAAGCAAATACAAATTAAAGTTTGATGAGCAATTGGATATTAATTGGTACTAACTCTGCTTTTTATGTCACTTGGATGTGGAGTGGATCATAAACATGGTAAGCGATGCTAATAATGTATATTCACTTCAATACAACTTTATGGCGCCATTTATTAAAGAAACCAATATTGAGATTGAGTTGAGAGTGCACTGGTATGCACTTTTCCTGTTGTGTACCTTCACCTCTCACCACGCAGGCTATCGGCCACAGCCTGTGGGATACGTTGCAGTTGGTTAGACACCTAAGAGTCATTGCCTAGGTTTTTCTTTATGCACCAACACTAAATTATAGTGGAAACAAATTTAACAGCAAACTAGGGCGTTCTACTTTTTCCCAGAGTTTTTCACAAGTTGCCAGTTCTTTTCTTTTTTTTTTAATTTTTTATTTATTTATTTACCTTTTTTCCCCAAAGCCCCAGTAGATAATTGTATGTCATAGCTGCACATCCTTCTAGTTGCTGTATGTGGGACGCGGCCTCAGCATGGCCGGAGAAGCGGTGCGTTGGTGCGCGCCCGGGATCCGAACCCGGGCCGCCAGCAGCGGAGCACACGCACTTAACTGCTAAGCCATGGAGGCGGCCCGCCAGTTCTTTTCTGAATTTACACTGCAAGATCAAGGAAGGGAATGTCATCTCAAGATCATTAAGTAGACACCAAATAGACATTGTAGTGTAGTCCTATAAATAGCCAACATGTTTTATATCAAATATAACTCAACATATTTTATCTCAAATATAAAAGTAATTTTTTCCAATTACAAAAAGGCAAAAGTCACACATGGTTACTAGTAAAAAAAAGAAAATAACAACTGTCTTTTTTCTAAATGAAAATGGGAGCATATTGGATAATCAGTTTCCTAATGTCTTTTTCTCCTTTAATAATCCATTTAGACAATTTTTTGATTTCATCTTACCTGGATTCACAGACCAATTCTGCCATTTCTTCACTGTATGACCCTGGGCAAGGTACTTAATCTCTCTGTGCTTTAGTTTCTCTTCTGTAAAATGGGGATAATAATATGCACCTTAAGAATTATTATAAAACTAAATGAGACATTTTTTAAGACATCCTTTACAATTATTATTTAACACTTAGCACTATGCCTAACGTGCTCAAAAAGTTAACTATTTGCATTTGACAATATTATTTACAATGGGTGAGGTCTATTCAGCTGTAGTATTGCCAAACTATAATTTATTTAATCAATCTACTAATGCTGGTCTTTCAGGTTGACACCCACATTTCCCATTGATACCTGGCATTATTACCTTGGGATAACTCTTCAGGAGCCAGCATGGCTACGAAAACATCTAAGAAATGCAGCTCCTCTTTCCTGCAATGGCTGCCATTACTGAGAGTTTTAGCACAGCCATATAGGAGATATGATACTTTATCACTACATTGGAGGCATTTACGTCTGTATTATAAACTTACTCTACTAGTTTTGTTGTTTTATTTTTAAGTCAACCACAACCTGCCTTTGGTTGGGTGAAGGGTAGCCCAGCTTACAGCCGGGCTGAATAATTTCTTGAGATCCTTGGCAAGTCCCAGAGGGCATTTTGTTGGCATGTGGGGGGTAAGCTTTGCCTACTTGGGGTGTCAGAACAAGGCAAACGCTGATGTACACTTGATTTTTTTCATAGAAAGAAATCTAACTATTAATTAGGCTAAAGCTCTTAGGGAAAGATTTCACTGGGTATTTGCCTTAGAAACTATATTTTTATTGTCTGCCCATTAATTTGAACAGATTATTTAAAGAGGATATGTATTAATAAATAGCAAGAGAGAACTAAAAACTAAACAGTGGCAAGGGTTCCACTGCATGTAAATCAACTTAGAGGAAATCCCCAGCAGGTAATGAAATGGGCTGTTTCACAAAGCAAAGAGAGGAAGAGTCAAGTGCAGAGACAGAAGGGATCCTCGTGTTGGATTTGTTTGGTTAAAAGGCAGGTTTGTTGTAATATTTTGTATGCATGTAAATACAATAAATAGTTCCTACTTGCATCAAATTGAAAAAAAAAAGGCAGGTTTGTGTGCAAAATTAGAGAAACAGATCACAGAACAGTCACCTTGTGATGGAAGGCCTTTAGCAAACAAAAGACATGTGTTGCATCTCATTAAAAGAGGTTTCCTTTTATTGCCATTGATGGCCTCTGATGTCATACTTTTCCCTCAAAAGTAGATGGCCTATTTTCAAAATAGGCAGAGAGTCCCTGCTCCTTATATCTGCTCCTAATTCAAGAAATATATCTAACTGTAGTCTAACAAGAGTCAGTTTCAGAAGAAATTAATGAGGAACATACATTAATTATTTATGCTCTGAAACAGTAGGTCTGCTAATGTTTCTGCTAATCACCAAAGCTAAACAGATGTATCTTCATAAAGACAATCTTGAAGAACAGAATGAGTATAAAAGAGGCACAAATAGAAAAAATATGTATAGGTACAGCAATGACAGGAAACAATAATAGTGGATGCATCACTGCCCCCAAGACAGTATTTTTTTGAATGGCAAGGCACAGTAAAATTGTCAGAGCAAGTTCTGCTCACGTTTTCCAATATTTCCGTATTATATTAAGCAACAATAATGAGAGGTGAATGCATGGGGGCTAAAACATGCTAGAAAATGAAAAGAATGAACTGCTGCTCTTTAAAACAGCATTTAGAAGGCTGCCTAGTTTCCATAAGCATATTCTAAAAGCAACTTCTTTCATGATGTTAAACGAGTGGTAAAGTTGTAAGCTTTGAAATCACCGTATACAGATCCAAAATGATTCCAACCTTCATTTTTGTCTTCATCCAAATTTGGTCAGAATAAAATCTGCTGGTTCCTTTTTTGAGTTGCACGGGTTGTGTTAAAACAGCCACCCACACTTCTGTGATCTGCAGGACGGAGCAGAGGTTGAGGTAAGCCCGTTTCTGAGAGCTGGGCCTCCCGGGTTTAAATCCTGGCTCTTCCGCTTACTAGCTTTGCAACGTGGGGAGATTAACTTCTCCGTACCTCAATTTCCTCACTGCAAAATGGGGCCACAAGAGGATCTACCTCAAAAGGTTATCAAACGAGCTCTTAGGACAACCCAAAATATGTTCTCAGTCTTTGTGAGTTATTAGTATTATTATTTTCAAGACAGCTTTATTGTGGTAAATCTATGAGGATGACAGTACTGGGTATTTTACATAGAATTCACATCCTGCAGAGCCACAGCTTTCATGACTGAATGATAGCGATAGGCTCCCTCTTGCCTCCTAACTCATATTCTCAGTCTTGGTGATGTGCCTCATGATCGTTTGAGCAGAACACGGTTCCCTTCATATTCCAAGGACGGTTTTCCTGATGTTTGGTATCAACGTGGTGACCAAAATGGGGGGCATAGGAGACTGGTTTGCTAACTCTGTGCTTTTTCCAGTGCTCCTTTCTTGCCCCACGCTGAAGACTGAGGATTAGAGCCTCTCAAAGGCACTTGTAGCGCTCAGACCTTGTATCCAAAGAGTCAGGGGAAAGGGCCGGCCCGGTGGGGTAGCGGTTAAGTTCTCGTGCTCCACTTCCACGGCCGGGGGTTCGCAGGTTCGGATCCCTGGCGTGGACCTACTCACCACTCGTCAAGCCATGCTGAGGCGGCGTCCCACACAGAGCAACTAGAAGGATGTACAACTATGACATATAACTATCTACTGGGGCCTTGGGGAGAAAAAAGAAAAAGAGGAAGAAAAAGAGGAGAAAAAGGCCAATCTTCCTCAAAAAAAAAAAAAAAAGTCAGGAGGAATGACCCCTCCTTAGGAAGGTCATCTATGTCCTGCCTGCTGAATTATGTGTCATCAATACATGGAGTGATCCTAGGAAGCACTTCTCATGCTGCATGTCAGAATCATCTGAGGAAGCTTAAAAAAACTGTATGTATACGTGTGTGTGTAGATAGATATATTTACATTGAACGTGTGTGTGTGTGTGTGTGTGTATGTGTGTGTGTATTCAAGCCCCTCTTTAGGACTACTGAATAGAATCTTCATAGCTGGGGCTTAGTAACCTGTATTTTTTGACGTTTCCTGGGAACCTTCTGGTATGCAGTCTGATTTGGGGGCTACTATTCAAAGGCAGAGATTCTCAACATCCTGTGTCACGGCACGTTTGCTGTGTCTCACATCATTTGCTGTGATTTAGAGAGTGTCAACGTTTATGAAAGACCTGCTGTCATAAATTGGGGTGGATTTGAGGTTATTCCCTATAATGAAGTCACTCGCCCTCACTCGCATTCTCTAATGCTTTCTCGCATGGAGAGAAGAGGGAGTTATATTGCTAGTGCATAAACCGGCATCCTGTCTAATCTCTGCAGGAGTCTGCAGTGAGCGAGTGCCACTGATGCGCCGTTAGTAAATGTGGTTGAAATATCGCTTTACTTACCAGAAAAAAATCAGGGGAGGGGGCTATTTTCAGCAGCTAATACAATACAGTCATGAGAGTGTGTTGCTCGGGTTGTTATGCATTACCCACCAGGTGGGGCAGGGCAGACCCTGCCTTGGTCTAAGCAGACCAACAGCATGTTCTCCTATGGGCCAGAATGACTGTCTCACCTTTCAAGCCAGAGCCTCTCACTGGCGTGAGTCCACCTTCACGCCGCAATCTTTAATGCCTCTGTATGTTTTCCTCTCTGTGCCTACTCAGCTGGGATGGTTTCAGCCAAAGACCCACAGGAGATTGTAGAGGAAATAGACGTGAAACAACACAAGCATGGCAGATTCCTTTAGTATCCATCCTCCCCGTGCTTTCCGCCACCCCTGCACAGACTCCTTTAGCATCAATGGTCTCTGGACCAGCCATTAGGTTCTGAAATTAAAATAGAAATACCACAAAGAGAAGAGAGCCTATTACCTAAAACCAAGCTCTCTGGAAGTAGTACAATAGCTCATTTGTCCAAATGTGGGGAAAATATGCAGGGACTGGGCAATGCTTACACGCCGTTAGCTACACTAACAAAATCAAACCCAACGTGCGGCCAAAGCTTTCTGTCCCACGTCTACGTTTTATTAAACAACACAACCTGTCAGGCCGTGTAACTGGCACTGCTTTCTGTACACAGACCGACTGAATTCCAAAAGCCACTCAGTGTACGGCAACATTAGATTAGGTCTTTCTACCCACACTGGCCACGTTTCTATTTCCCTCGCCACACACTTCTAACCTGAAGGACATGCTTCTTTGCTATGTAATCTGTAAAAACACATAAACTCGCACAAAGCAGAATGCAAGTAATCTGAAGTAGAATCACAAACACTTTATAAACCATAAAAATGAAAAAAGTGGGGGGAGTGAAGAGAGAAATATTTTGCTGATTACCCAAACTGGTAACACTGAAGTGTTTTTGTGCCAAATTGCAGCACATTTTTCTGATTTGCCTATGAAGGTAATCAAAATTACAGTTTCCAGACCACTCTTTTATTTAACTGATCTACACAAACTTCTGCTCAGGTATTTTTATTTTAGGACAGATACTATCAGCTTTAAAAAGCAACATCTGGAACTGTACCCATTACCAAAATATCTGCCGAGTGTATCACAATAACAGTTAAACCAGCTAGTGGGAGAAAAGAAGAAAATTAAACAGCTATTCCAGAATTTCTCTTCTTCCCAGTGTCACCAGCCTCTTATGGCTAAGAAGAAGGAGATAATTTTTATAAAAATCTGAGAGAATAAGGTTATGCAAAATCAACTCATACGGAGGAAATGGCAAGAGTGTTTCCTCGGTGTTTATTATATAATTTAATATACTCCTGAAACAAATAGGCAGATGACACTCATTTGTTCCTGATGCAATGCAGTATATGATAAGTTCTTCAAAAATTCTGTAAGTTGTTTTTCAGTATTACCACCGATGCATAGAGTAACAATATCAAATGATCTTTTCCGACATGAAAGCCCCAAACTTTCTAGAAAGTACTGTAACACCATAAAGGTTTGAATGATTTCATAATCCTTAGCTTTGTTGCCTGAAAAAAGAGCTGTGCTGGTTATAAGATAAGCTTTTTTTTTTTCATTCGCAAGTGCTTACTCTTTTGGGTTACATCGTAGTGTTAGAATGGAATCCACAGGTGATATTCATGACCAGTGGAAAAAGCCCCTTCATCTAACGTTCCAGATCTAGTCCAGATAAAGCCATTATCAAAAACTTCACATCTGCTATCCCGTTTTGATTTTAAATTTGAAGTGCAACTTCGCCTCTGGCTTCTGGGTAGTCACATTAAGTTAATCACTCCAACAATAAGAGGAAACAAGGTGGAGGACAAAGAAGAGGGACTCCCAGTGGATTAGGCACAGGGCCTCTGGCGATCCCTGAGGGAATCATGTTGCCATAACCTCCTTTCTTCCTAAAGGGGAATCCTTCACTACAGGGAATGGGTTAAAAAAGAAGAAAAAGTCTTACAATTTTATGAATTAAGAGATGATATCCTGAGAAAATGTAGAATAGAGATATAGAAACAGTCTCAAAGACGAAAAGGTCTCCCTCCGGTCAGTGGAGCAGTGCAGTGAGTTAGAAGTGAGGAGGAGGACACAGCACAGGAAAGAGTCCATCCTTTCCAGACAAAATGTGTGTATATTTTCAATTGGAGTGTTTAAAACATTTTTATCTTCCAAGATGTTCAATAAATCAATACATTTGCTTAAATGGTTACAATAGAACCCGCTAAAAAAAGAAATGTTTAATACAGTAGCCCCCCTTACCCACGAGGGATACATTCTAAGAGCCCCAGTGCGTGCCTCAAACAGCGGATAGTACCAAACCCTATATAGACTATGTTTTTTCCTTTACATACATATGATAAAGTTTAATTTACAAATTAGGCACATTAAAAGATCAACAATAATAATAATAAAATAGAACAATTATAACTATACTGTAACAAAAGTTACCATAGATCTTAGCAAGCTCAGCCTACAATTTTTTTCTTTCCTTATTAAGTTGGGAACTTGCACTTTTTCACTTAAAGAAAGCACTTTACAGCTTCTCGTTGGCATATCCGAATTGCCGTCATCACTATTCTTGTGCTTTGGGGCTATTATTAAGCAAAATAAGGGTGACTTAAACACAAGCACTGTGATACCACAAGAGTCTATCTGATAACCAAGACACCTACTAAGTGACTGACAGGCAGGTAGCCTATACAGCGTGGATCCGGGGGACAAAGAGAGGATTCATGTCCCAGGCAGGATGGAGCGGGACAGTACAAGGTTCATCATGCTACTCAGAATGATGCGCAATTTAAAACTTATGAATTGTTTATTTCTGGAATTTTCTATTTAATGTTTTTGGATCACGGTTGACCACAGGTAACCAAAACCGCAGAAAGCGAAACCACAAATAAGGGGGGACTACTGCAGTTTTAATAACATGATTCTTTTCACAGTGTGTATCATTTGAATGATAACTTTGTAAAGAGATGGAGAAAATGAGAGCTTGCTTTTTAATATTTTTCTGCCTTTTATAACAGAAACACAAAATCCATGAACAATTTGTGCAGTTATTTCATGTACTTTGTACTAAGGATACATCTATTCAATAGCTAATTCTAGCATCCCCAAACAAATATTCTATATGCAAAACAGTTTCATCAATTTTTCTATTTTAATTGTTTTCCTTTGGTCACATTTTACAGCATAATTCATTGACCACCTTTTTATACAAAGATATACACACTGTACAAAACTGTTAAAGCAAGGAAAAATCTCATTTTACATAACTAAAGGATGCACACTAAGGGACTTATCAGGCTGGAGTAGATCCTATGGCAAACAGCCGAACAGCCAGTGAGGGTGATTCTGAAGTACGACTGTTACATAAATTTCCAAGTCAAAGGGCTTGAGACTTGGGGGAAATACTTATGCTTTTCTGTGGTATATTACATAAGTATATAAAAAATACTTATGTTCTTCTGTGGAAGACTGGTAAGGGGATTCTAGTCAGGAAAGCAAGCCCCTTCAACCATCTGCAGTAAGTGTCTTGTAAGACTGTCAAAACATACTGTATATGGCTCATCTCATGGCTACATGTAACGTGCATTTACAATTGCTAAGGATTAGAAAATGTCATTAACTCGAGTCTGGTTGTCTTTATCTAGTTGATAATGTGGCATATTAAAGGAACATAAAAGTGCAAACTGAAGTATGAAGTATTCCCTTCTCTTTTCTCCAACATGGCTAAACACATTTATTTAGGCAACTCCGCAAGATTTAATATCCAACGTAGGAAATTCAATTGTAGTTGGAAAAAACTCCATTCAGACAATTCAATGAAGCTTAGAGGATCTGTTAATAGTGGTTTACATTTCACAAAGTACTTTCAGAGATATTATCTCATTTAATGTTTACGGCAATCCTGGGAACATTAAATGGGTACTAATATTATAATACCCATTTTATGTAAGTAAACTGAGCATTCAAAAGACTAAGTAATTAATCCCAGCTCACATTGGTAGCAAGAATTGGGACGTGAACACAGTATCAAGCAATGGTTAAAAGTCTTACTTTGAAGTCAGATATAACGTGGCTTCAAATCTTGGCTTTGCTTTGAGACTGTGGGTGACACAATCTGTCTATGCCTCAGTTTTCCCTTGGACGAAAAGAGGAAAACCATAGTATACCTCACAGAGTTGTTGAAACGACTAAATAAGAATGTGTGAAAACACGCAGCACAGTGAGTCGCTTAGTGAGCACTGAAACGGTAGCCAATATCATTTTGACCCTAAGGCTGGGGCTCTCTTGACCACTGTATGGCTAAGGAACACCCCAGTTGTGGGAGGTGAGCAGCCTGCAACAGACCTATGGGGCCTAGAGTTCTGCTTGCCATCCCTCTTTCACACTGGGAATACTGACATTAAAAGCACTACACAAAAATGGTAATCATGCTTAAAGACAGCAGAACTTAAATTAA
Organism: Ceratotherium simum simum; assembly: GCF_057802395.1. Classification (NCBI taxonomy): domain Eukaryota; kingdom Metazoa; phylum Chordata; class Mammalia; order Perissodactyla; family Rhinocerotidae; genus Ceratotherium; species Ceratotherium simum. Next base: position 30,667,906 of record NC_141903.1, read on the forward strand.
AAAAAATAATAATTCATAGGGAATATATTGGGAAATAATAATAGTCTCCACAATTCCTTTTTCAAGTTTACAATCATTTCTTAGCACCATTTAAATTGAGTGTGGTGAAATGAAATGAAAATTCACCCAATAAAATGCAGAGATCAACTGTTCCTTATACCTCTCCTGGTTCTTCAAGTCATTTACTCAATGGTTATTAGAGGGCTTCCGTGTGCAGAATATTTTTCCCTGTCTGATCTAACATGTTTTCTTAATTTCTTATTTACAGCACGCACACAAAAAACCCATCATGTTTCTGGACAACAATGGTCAAGGATGACCCTACTAAAATGTTGAACAGAATCAAAACTCGTACTTTTCTCCTATTTTAAGTGTGCAAATTTTCTTTGGATTCTGACTCACGTAGGCCACAAAGAAAGACAAGTAGAACCATCTATTGTACCAGTTCTCCCACCCTAGGTCTATAAAGCACAAAAGTAGTGTCAGTGATGATCATGGAAACCTCCAAATGAATAAAAAGGCAATCCTCCTGGGTTGTAAAACAGGAGAGGCAAAATATGCTGTGTACTGTTCTTACAATGTTGCAAGTTTTCTGAACACGTCTGAACATACTGTTAGGTTCTATTTTTTTTTCTAGATACTGCATTTCTGAGAAATTGATAGGCACCTACAACTCACAAATAGCTTTCCCAAAATATTAGGAACTCAGCACAGAAGCTTGCCATAAAAAGAGTCCTTACATAAATAAGTCCTCGCTTCTAAGCAGATTTTATCATTTACTTGAATCTTTAAAGACTTTTCTTCAGCTTTATCTGCTTTACCAATAATAGTCACTTGAAAATGTAAACCTAAGAGTGGAGGAAACTTCTCTGACATACTCGCAGCCTCAGGAGACCACACAGTACCATTTTATTGAGATGACTCCAAATAATTTTCACATGAATGGCCAAAGTGCAGAAATGTATAATTTATTAAGATTTAAATAAATCACAGGGAGAGAAGTGCTTTAAAGTTATCGGTAGAAAATTTTCAAAAAGTAAATTATAATGCTAAGAAATTGAGTTCTATGTATAAAATTCTTCCCCATCTTTGATATTTCAAAGCAAAACATGTTGATAATGCTTTAAAAACAGCACACATGCTTTTTTAGCGTCTGATGACAGTGGACTATTCTTTAATGACATAATCCAATTTTTAGGAGGAAATACCTTTCTAAAAACATGTACCGTTACCAGCAGAATATTATAATCATTGTCTTTTGTCTCAGCAATTTCCCTGATACAGTTACCATACTGGAAATATTCCCAATGGCTACAAAATTTGTCAAGAATAAAAAACTTTTTCTGTTGAATCTATTAGAACACACCTAGTTTTCTTACGGGCTGTCAAAGAATAAAAAGTCCCCTTTCTCCCAAGGGTGCTTACATCTTCTTTTCCTTCTTTTTTTTTTTTTTTTGCAGATCACAATTATTACCGTAACATTAGTAGTCAATAAACATTTCATAGTTGCCAAAATAGCTATAATTAGAAATCCACAAGGATTTAGAATGACATTATTAAAATAAGAAATCTGAACATGTATAAAATCAAATAACTCTATAAACAATAGAACCATGACATGCACATCAGTTTTATTCACTGAGAACATATTCTGTCAAAGAATCTATGGCATAAACATAACTATAAATGAACACTGCTATTCTCAGCACATTCTGCCTAGAAAATTCAGTATACTATATGAAAACATCATTAAATTAAAGCATGTAAACTTATTTATGTACAACACGATTTTTTTAATGCCAAGATTAAAAGGAAGAAGGCACCAGAAATATTGAGAAACACAAAGAAGCCAGGTAGAAATACTGCAAGATTATCATAACTTAGTTTGCTACAGGGAAAATATTTGAGATAAAATTGAAAATAAAATAAACATAGGTTACGATATAGCCAAATTATTGTGAAATGTATCAAATAGGCTGGCTGTACATTATGGAGGTCACAGAAAATTATTACTTTAAAATGTTTCCCCACAAATTAGCATATATAAACACTGTTCTCTATGGTTTCCAATACACTACCTAAAAACACAGTGTTGCTCCCCAAGGGAGCCTGGCCCTAATCCAAGGCAGATGAGAGAGATGGAGTCAGCATGGCAGTGTTTGACCAACACTAATAAAAAAGACCAATGACATTCTACAGACTTGCAATATTCCATTTTATTAGAAGCAGCAGAGCACAGAGGTTAAGAGCATGAGCTCTGCAGTCAGACCCGTGTTCAAATCCTGGTCCCACCACTACAGGCCGTGTGACCTACAGGAAGCCACTTAATCTCCCCAAAACTCAGTTTTCAAAGCTGAACAAGGGAGGTAAGAGCACCTCCTTTAAAAGGCTGCTGCAAGCACAGAATGCAGGCAAACTTCTGAGCCATGACCTGGTACACAGTCTGCACTCAGTGCATGCCAGTTACTGTTTTTAAAAAGTGAATAGTTTAAAATTGTCAACCAGTTTAATGGAAAATATTTACTCTACTGGTATTACAGGAAAGTCAAGTTTTATTGCTTAAGGGATCCCAAAAGGAACATACATAGACTAGAGGATAGAAACACTGAAATGTACAAATAACTTATATTTCCATGGTTAGTGCTAATTTCACTACTTTGCAGACGTAATGGTTTTCTTCTGTGGATTTCTGAAGACATGGCAACATTCTCATCAACATGTTCCTAATCTTTCTCTTTACATTTTAGAAACTGGAAAAGTTCAGGCATGTAAAAATACAAATGACACACTTGCCCAGGATTACGAAAAGTGGGAAGGATTAGGTAATTATTTTTGACATGGGAGTTTATCAATATCTCCTATAAACCTACAGGGAAATGTGTTTGAAAAGGGTGAAATTCAATGGCACAATGTTAGAATATGTACAATTTCCTCACAGAGATATCAAACTTGGTTTGTTTTGAATGGCTGATAGCTAAGGTGAACTCTAAATGTAAAGTTAAATTCAAAGCCAAATAATCTTTTATCAATTCACAGACACTAAATGTTTGTAGTCGTATGGACTTCACAGGCAGGTCTTTTTTTATATATATATAATTTCTGCAAAGTGATTTGAATTTCATAAAAAGTAGCATCAATATACCAGTATCCCACTCTCTTCCCAGGATGAATGACAAAAATATAAAACTGCAGGCAAGTTTTAAAAAGTCACTCACATTTGTCTATTTTAAAAATTAAAAACTATAAAATACTTCCATGTTCAAGAGCACCAAGTAATCAATCAATAAAGATGTTGGTGTATACAATATTTTAGACTAAAGGTCAATTTCAGACTCCAGACTACTTCTCCAAACAAAACATAGAAGATAAGTTTATTATTTTATACTCAAAAGAGTATTGACAACGTCACAGCAAGAAAGTGAAGGATTTTAAAATGCAGTTCACTCTGCAACTCAACAGGCTAGTGTTTTCCAAACTGCAATTTTTTTTTTTATAATTTTTATTTATTTTTTTTTCCCCCAAAGCCCCAGTAGCTAGTTGTACGTCATAGTTGCACATCCTTCTAGTTGCTGTATGTGGGACGCGGCCTCAGCATGGCCCGAGAAGCAGTGCGTCGGTGCGCGCCCGGGATCCGAACCCCAGCCGCCAACAGCGGAGCGCACGCACTTATCCACTAAGCGACGGGGCTGGCCCCAAACTGCTATTTTGAAGCCAAATAGTAGGCCCTGACAGGAATTTTTAATAGAATAAAAAATATCAGGGGCATATTGGGTAGTAAGGGCAAGTTTTGTTTGGTAAACTTTGGTTTGGGGTGTGTGTGTGTGTGTGTGTGTGTGTGTGTATGCTGGATCGCAATGCAAAATGTGTTTTTCACTGAGTTGCTGTGAAAAAAGATTCAGTTACTGCTCTAAGGCCAACTCAATTTTGCCTTCTGGAGCCCCCTACAGGCTCTAAATGTTAAAAACTTGAATCCTACAGTAAACAAATCCTCCTTTTGTTGGAGGGTGGTTCAGGAACCACAGCCCAAGTTTATTCAGGAACAGATGTTTACACAGATATAGGCCGTGTTTGGTCTAAGAACTCAAACTGAACATGTGTGCAGCCTCAATCTTGAAGCCAAATCATCCGCAAGAGACCCAATTAATCTGGCAAGGTCTATATTAGCCCTTATTTAATTTAAAATCGGGAGAAATGTATCAATATCTCACAATAATAGTTGTCTGGGGGCAAACTAAGAAGAGATGGAATCACAAGAACTTGAGAAAACTGTCAACAAGACATTGACTTTCATGAGGTTTTTACTAAGCAGTGCTGAGAACTTAACAGAAACGTGGCTAGGTGACTAAAAGGCTTGTTTCCGCACCCCTACTCCTCACCAAAGAACTGACTGAAGAACAAATAATTTTGAACAATCACGTACTAAACCATTACCCCAACTCTATTATTCTAAGAACTAATGGATCACTATATCCAAGTAGTAGAACTCTAAGAAGTGGTTAGAAAACTGAAGTGATGTAGGAAATACAGGCTTATTTTAATCAGAAACAAGCTAATAGGCTATTAGATTAGGGCCTTCTTCCCTTGCTCCTCTTTCACAGAAAAAAGATAATATAAATACAAACAAAAAGTAACACTAATGTCTACCATGCTTAATGACCACCACCGCCAAAAAGAAAAGTCTTGTTTGCAGAAGCCTAAGAAAAAAGTAGACTCAAACTACAATATCTTGCAAAGAATCATCAAACACTATTCTGAGCTTAATTTCACCTGTATCAAGTTGCCTATCTCAGAACGCTAGGATGGGTTAACCTAAGGTCGATTGCAGAACCAGGTAAGGGGCCAAATGGTAGATGATCCTGAAGAGAGATCACTTGGCAATAAAATCAATTTAGCATAAATGAAGGTGATTCCTAACACATGCGACAGTAGTATGTAGCTTTTTTTTTTTTTTGAGTTAGTGCTGGTTGGCCCGTCAAATAGATCTTTGAAACTAAAAATGATACAAAACGGGCAGAGGTCTGCCCTAGAAGATAATCTTGCTCCACTTGTTTAAAGCAACCCTGGCTTTGTCACCTAAAACGACCCCATATGTTGACATACACATTCCTATCTTGTGTTTATTGTAACATCATTAGATCCAGACTAGATAGTACACTGGTGGTCATGATTCAAAATTTATCCTTGGCTTTAGAATAATTTACATCAAAATCAGTAAAAACTTCACATAAAACCAATGATTTCTGTTAGAGCTTCATTTTAGTAAAATATTTGATTCGTTACTATTAAACAGATATAACTATGTTCAGAATTATGCTTGTCCCCAAAAAAGTCCCAGAACTAATGCTAATAATAACCATATATAAGATAAATTATCATCTATTCAAAACAAATGGTCAAACAGAGCTTATTTGCCATTTACCTAATTCATAAAATGCAGATAAAATCTGTTATTTAAAAAGAATGAAAATGAAATCTATTCCTATTCTTTAGTATTTTCCTGTATAAGCTGAGATTTAAGAATGACCCTTCTTAGACAATGCACAATCATTTGAAGGGGAATTTTATAAGAAAAGCAATTTTTAAAAGGTAGGTGCCCAAGTGATATATTTCCCTTTCCCATCACCGCCCAGTCTTTAGTGTGTAAGATCGCATCCTTCTCCCATTATTTGTTATGAATATTCATCACAATTAGAACTGATGTGTCTTCAGGTCATCTCTTCAAGGTGTTCTTTCCCTTCTCTCTATTCCATGTAAGGGAAATGTCCTTCTTATTGTTGGTAGGCATACTAATTAATTAATATCCTCAAGATAATATTAAATAATTGCTTTCATAAAACTGTTTGTGCTTTATATCTGGGATACCAAGACCCATCCATGAACAAAGAGATATGGCTATCAAAGGTTACTTACAAGTAACACTTTAACAACTTTCTCTTTTCAAGACTATCCCGTTGAGGGAGTTATTCTACTGAAGTTTTAATAGCCAGTGACTTCAGTACGCAAATTCATATCGAGTGGCATTCTCTCATGTACGTGAACCAAACATAAAACACACACGCATATCCACGACTCGCACTCTCACACACAAGCAAGCATACACACACATTTTCTTTCTTTCCAGAACAAGCCAGAATTACAGCTCTTTTGGTGATTGTTATAATTTTTGGAATGGTTCATAAATTTTCCAAATTCTTCTAAATTTGTAATATTTTTATCTTTTTTTTTCTTTTTTTCCCAATTGTGAACCATTCCATATTGCATCTTTATTGCAAAAGTCAACATGCTTCTTAGAAATTCAGATTGTAATCGATAAAACAAACATTACATATATGAATTTAAATGTATAAACAGTTAGAAATTCAACAATATCTCCTATTATACTATTACACAAGTTCACAATTTCGTAAAAACTATAATACAGGCATACTATACATCAAGAGGAACCACTATTCCTTTTCACATGATTTTTTTCTTCTTTTTGAAATAATGATCCATCACCATGGACTTTTTTCACTCTAACAAGACTGTTTTCCAATTTATCAATGTTTTTCCAATGTTATAACACGAAGAAATTGAGGGAAATTCTGTATTCCCTGGGGTTACCTTTTTAAGCTTGGGCAGCAATCCACTAGTAAACCAGGGTGATCTAGGCAGATTGGTGGTTGTTATTGCTCATCAGCTACTTATAAAGATGTCATACACATTAAAAAGAATATGTTATTTCTGTAAATAAAGATGACAAGAAAACAAGTCATGGTAGTTACTCACTTTTAAGAGAAATTCTAATGCTCGGGAATTTGAGGATGGGGGTAAAAAATCCCAAAGAAAAAAAAATATATGTTCAACTATTTTATGCTAAATTTAACTCAAATTTTCTAACATTATATTTAACCCACACTTTTAATTCATTTTTAAGAGTCAAACATGTTTTAGAATTCTTAGAAAGAATTTTTTTTAAGTATTTTAGTCCTATTTAGAGTGTACTGAAAACTTAAGTTTTATACAAAGGGCCTCAAATCTTACCGGAAAAAGAATCTATCTATCTTCAGTTTCATACCCATCTCTTGCATTCCTTCTCCCCAAATAACTAAAAAGTCAAACAAATCCTCAACTCTCTGTACTAAGAGTCTGATATCAATTTTGAGGTTAAAAAATCATATGAAAAGGAATCTCATTCTGTTGAACTGTCAGTCTACTGAAAATTTTCTTACAGCTCCATTAATTTACTGTAATTTTCAGTTTCCAAATACAAAAATACAACAATTCTTATTGAAATCTATACGCTGGTAGTTTTAGTACACAAAAAAACCAAACAAATTATTTACAAAATTATACAGTTTAAGAAAAAACTTTGTACAAAAAATATATAAATCCTTTGTTCCCTCTATCACGTTTAAACTGTCAGGACTCAAAATATTCACCACAATGAATCTTTCAAAATATATACCGACTGAGCCACAGACATCAAGAAAATTTCATTAGAGATGATGGAGGAGGAAGGAGCAAGATTGCTTATTCTAGGTACCCCATTGTAATGTTTTCCTTCTTTTATAAGCTTATTTTAGCTTCAGTGTTATCAGAAATATTATAATAGCCTAGAAAGAGGAAGTCCTTATTATTATGAAGGGAAAATTACATGAACTTAAAAACGATCCTGGTTTGACACATCATTCCAGGAAAATATGTAGAGGAGAAAAGATAATCAGAACATGGGATTTAACTTCTAAGCTAAGTAAATCTAGAGTCCTGATGGTTTTAAGTTTCTTAGTGAATAGTTTCTATTCTGAGAAACAGTCTTTACCTCAAGAAACAAAATCCTTGATGTAGTGATCACCAAGAACCTTCTGAAGCCAACAGGAAGTTTCATATTTTCACACCACACATATATAAAAACACAGATGTGTATATCCTTGAAAAAGTGATATCCTATGTACACTAATCATTTTATTTCCCCAGGGGTCAATACAGTGTAGTGTTGCTCCTCTGCTTTTCCATCTAACATTCAGAACACAAGGACATAAATTTACACATATATTTTACTTAACAGATACTCTACTCTATACAGTGTACAGTAAAAATGCACACAGTGAAGGAAACTGTCTACTGAAAGATGCATATGCTCATGAATACCAACAAGCTACAAAATTATGAAAATATAAGGTTATCTGATCAAAGTCAAGTTATGACTCCCATTTAATACTAGCACACCCATCCCCCTACCACACCCCACCCCACCCTACCCCCAGTCACCTCACCATCATGGTTTAAATTTAGGAAAAGAATTTCAAACACTTTTTAACCCTTTTGTGTAACTAGTAACTACATTGAAGCTTTAAAAAAGAAAAAAAAAAGCTGGTGACTCTTTCTCCCCCACAAATCCTTCCATTATTCTCATCAAAACATCAATTATTTATCAAGGTGCTGGTTTAAATTTTTTATTGGGGACTGACTTTTGGCGGCCCAAAAGAATCACTTATCTCAATAATGGGTAAGTCAAGCCTATTAATAAAAAGGCAGGAGAAAGAAAATGGGGATGAGAAAGGGGCAATAGGTGAAAGCCTTTTATATGCCGAGAATGTTAAAACAAAAAAAAAGGACCAACTAAACCAATGCTCACTAATTTCAAAGCAAACTAAGGATCAGTAGCAGCAGTCCAGGAGAGTTAATATGATGACAGAATGGAAATATCATGGAGCTAGCTACTATTGCCTTACAGCATTTAAGGACACCGAGTTTGTTATGATTTACACTAAAATAGTACTTACTACTGCACATAAAAATCCCTCCCAAAATTTAGATTGAATACAAATTGGGCTTCTCCACAGTAAAAAAATTAAAATAAATTTACTTTCCTTCCAAGACAACTCTTGAAAGCAAAAGGGTATTTTAATTACAAATATCTCCTACTGTCTGACGACCCACCCATAATAGTTGAGAGTTAAGAGATTCAGGCGATTTTGACATTTAATGAAATTTTATCAGCAGATTATAATCCAAAATAAAATTTTTGAACACCCTGTCATTTACATAATCCAACACCAATAGCAACAAAAACAGGTGGTGTGGAAGATAAGGCTCTAGAGATTATCCATGTCATTCCTGTGGATCTTCACAACTGTGTAAAAGTCACTAGGCCTTTGGTGTTTTAATATCATGAACAGTTACGAGACGTGTTTAAACAGTAAACTTGCTGTCCTTAAACCTACTGTGTTGAAAAGAAAAAGAAAAAAAAATTTTTTTGGCTCATTGACTTCCTTAAATAATTTTAAAAAGTTGTTCTTCTAAACAGTATTCCTAAAAATTATACAGCTCGCATCAGATTTCATCTTCGCCACGAACGAGACTCATATTCATCTTCATCTTCGTCGTCGTCATCATGCAAAAACAAATCTGAGGTTTCTGTTTCCTGAAGAAAGAGAGGGTAAAATCTGTTTAGTGGTACAAGAAAGTTAAGTAAAATACTTTTTAGGCCAAAGGACAAATAGGCTAGTATACAAAGCCCAGGCTGGATTTATAAGTGATGTACTCAGAGTATCTTTCAGGGCAAAAAAACCCAAAACATTTTTAAAAATGTATATATATTCTTCTCCCCTACTAATTTTGCTAGTTTTAATAGATTTCCATTCTGATATCATCAAGAAAATAAATAATATATGAACTTTTAGTAGGGGAAATAAAAGAAAAAATATCTATGAAATATGTTTTTGATAAAATTAATTTTATTCCATTAACTTAAAAATGAGGAAAATAAATGACCATTCAAACTCCTAAGCCTTTCCTTTAATATCCAATTATTTGTGAGGGGAGAATATACTAACGTCCCCATGACACTGACATTCCAAATCTTACATAAAAATGTGAAATATTACACAAAGCAGAAATATCTACAAACATTCCCAAAATACCAAGATTTTTCTTTTCTTTTTCTTTTTTAACATAAGATATGTTTCTGTTTTTGTTATATAAAATTATCCATATGGTCAGAAGATTCTCGATCAATCATAAATGCCAAACAACCTTTAAAACCAAAATTATGGGGGCCAGCCCCATGGCTTAGCAGTTAAGTGTGCGTTCTCCGCTACGGGCAGCCTGGGTTCGGATCCCACGCACGCACCAACGCACCGCTTGTCCAGCCATGCTGAGGCAGCGTCCCACATACAGCAACTAGAAGGATGTGTAACTACGACATATAACTATCTACTGGGGCTTTGGGGAGAAGAAGGGAAAAAAAAGGAGGAGGATTGGCAATAGATGTTAGCTCAGAGCCCATCTTCCTCAGCAAAAAGAGGAGGATTGGCATGCATGTTAGCTCAGGGCTGATCTTCCTCACAAGAAAAACAAAATTATGATGAATCAGGAATAACTTGCAATGTTGGTTAAATGTCCATTTCAATAAATGAATTAGAAATACAGGAAAAAAAGGAAAAATAATTTTCACATATGTCAAGAGGCTGATTATTTAGCACTTGTATTATATTTAAGTCCTTGGTTTTCCTATTTTTCTCTCTTATGTCCGACTTCCTTACACTCTCATTTTAACCAACTGTACATAGAAGGAAAATAAGCAACTCAAATCTATTATTTATGAAATGTGAATACACGAAAAGCTAAAACAACCAGCTGAGATTTAATTTGTTCATGTAATTCATGTCCTCATTAACCAGAATAAAAATTTCTAGATCCCAAATAAAACCAAAATAAATGCAAATAAAAAAGAAGTCTCTCTTACACCAGAAAATAACCCCCAAAAGAGCTTCTTGTATTTCTGCACCCATTCTGATTCTTTAATAAACTTCTAGACTAGTCTTAACTAAGTGCATGCATGAAAGAACTCAATATTTATATTTCAATTTAACTATTTAATGTCAAGAAAAATATATATAATTGGTAAACAATCTAATTCAACTCTTATTTTCAATCATTAAATTTACCTCCTCCTTGACTTCTTCTTCCTCAGTCTCGGTGGATACAGAAGGCACCTTGGCCTTGTGCCATGATATTTGTAGCCGACGGTCTTTGAATTTTGACCCTTGGTTTGCAGCCTAAAATAGATTTTAGAAGAACACACAAGTTTGTACCCACATGTACTAACGACTTCTTCAAATTGCGTGCTATTTAAAAAACGTAATGACTTGGGGGGGAAATCTGTTCAAGTGGATCTACAAACAAACCTCCAATGAGAGCTAAAAAACAGTGAAGTCTCTTTTTTTAAAATTTTTATTGATGTCATAATAGTTGATAACTGTGAAATTTCAGTGGTACATTGTTTGTCAGTCACCATGTAAACGTGTCCCTTCACCCCTTGTTCCCCACCCCCCACTCCCTTCCCCCTGCTAACCACCAAACTGTTCTCTCTGTGTGTTACTTTATCTTCCACATATGAGTGAAATCATGTGGTGTTTGTCTTTCTCCGTCTGGCTTATTTCGCTTAACATAATACCCTCCAGGTCCATCCATGTTGTTGCAAATGGGACAATTTTGTCTAAAAAACAGTGAAGTCCCTTTTAATTAGAGGACCATATGTACTGATTTGCCCAGGAGAGTCCACGATCTATATCTGTCATGTAAATTTTAGGCTCTGTCTTAGTTTGGATGATAAATTATATAGCCATTCTACTTAGAAAAGTCATGATGAGGATAACAAATACTGTCTTAATACAATTATTGGCCTTTTGCTTTGATAATCTACATATTTAGACTGAAACCTTAAAAATATACATAATTTTTTCTTTATTATTTTTTTTTATTTTTATTTTTTGTGAGGAAGATCAGCCCTGAGCTAACATCCATGCTAATCCTCCTCTTTTTGCTGAGGAAGACCAGCTCTGAGCTAACATCTATTGCCAATCCTCCTCCTTCCCCATCCCCCCCAAAGCCCCAGTAGATAGTTGTATGTCATAGCTGCACATCCTTCTAGTTGCTGTATGTGGGACGCGGCCTCAGCATGGCCAGAGAAGCGGTGCGTCGGTGCGCGCCCGGGATCCGAACCCGGGCTGCCAGTAGCAGAGCATGCGCACTTAACTGCTAAGCCACAGGGCCGGCCCCTACATAATTTTTTTTTAATTGTCTACTTATCTCATGACATTTCTTATAGCCCCACCTATATCTGATAAAGCTATTCCTACTTCCTCTTCTGAAATGCTATAAACAATGATAAATACTCCTCAACTCATCTATGCATTCAACAAATGTTAATTAAAACACCTACTATCTTAACTCAAGGTAAAACTGCTCAGTTTCAAATGTTTTTCTTGGTATTACCATCTAAACATTTTTTTTCCTCCCCAGCAAATTTCAGTAAGAGAAAGCAAAAGTTGAATTTTAAAGACAAAGCCACAGAGACAAAAGAACAGGGACCCAAAGTTTTGTGCAAGTGAAAGCTCGGTCATTCCTGCACTTTTCCTATCAACAGTGCTGGACCGTAGAATATCCCCAATTCTTGGTTCAGTCCTGAAAAACGTAACAGAAGGGGTTCTTTTAAATTTGGGGTTTCACTCCAGTTTTTCTCAACAAAATACTGATAAACCTCATGAAGCATCTGTTTGCCAAATATTTCCACAGAACACTCAGATTACTGTCTAGTCAGAGCATACATTAGGCCAGATCCATAACCAGTCAATTACTGTTTGAATAGATATTGGCCTGTGATCTAAGGAAAAATTCTCATTATCCCTTGTGCGGGCTGAATGTTTATAACCTGACACCAAACATGTTGACTCGTGGGACATACTGAACTAAGGTATCAAAACGGCCCTATCCAAATACACATTTACCATCTTTTAAAAATCAGATAGGGGCCTGCCCCGTGGCTTAGTGGTTAAGTGCGCGTGCTCCGCTGCTGGCGGCCCGGGTTCAGATCCTGGACGCGCACCGACGCACCGCTTCTCCGGCCATGCTGAGGCCGTGTCCCACATACAGCAACTAGAAGGATGTGCAGCTATGACATACAACTATCTACTGGGGCTTTGGGGGGAAAATAAACAAATAAATAAAATCTTTAAAAATAAATAAATAAATAAAAAATAAAAATCAGATAGTTAAAAAAGTTCTCATCACAAGAAAAAAAATCGTTAACTATGTGAAGTAATGGATGTTAACTAAACTTATTTTAGTAAGCATTTCACAATATATACATACACCAAATCATTACGTTGTACATCTTAAACTAATACAATGTTATAGGTCAATTATATCTCAATAAACCTGGGGGAAAAAAATCAGGTAATGGGTGTAATAGACATCCTCTATCCCTTAACACATAGCCCAATTATAGAAAGACTTTTTCACTGTTTATTTTGTTCTTTTCTGTATTATGTGAACTCTTCTTTCCAGCTTTACTGAGGTATAATTGACAAATAAAATTGTAAGATATTTAAAGTGTACAACATGATGATTTCATATACATATACACTGCGAAAGGATTCCCCCCTTCAAGTTAATTAATCAAATTAACACATCCATCACCTCATACATTTACCTTTTTTTGTGAGAACATTTAAGTTCTACTCTCTTAGCAAATTTCAATTATACAATACAGTGTTATCAACTACAGTCACCATGTTATACATTAGATCCTTAGATATTATTTGTTATTTGAATTTTTAAATAAAGATATATTACTTTTATAATCAGAAAAAGCAATATTTTTAACCTGTATTAACCGGGTTGTCCTCCAAAGAGGGTAGCAGTTCTGTCCTCCAAAATAATTTTAAGGTATTAAATGTATTGCATAATATCATTGAAGGAAGAATTAGAAATTTAATTTGTATGCAGTTGGGAACTAAGAATATATAGCTCCCACTAACTTATAACAAAAAAGATTAGCAATTAGAATAAAGGGGTATTTTAATAATACTAAGTTAGGAACTCTCACACAGTACTAGTAGGAATCTAAACTAATAAAACAGATGCAGTTCACTCAACAATTCATGTATACCCAACAGAACTGTGAACGCATATATACTAAAAGACATCTATAAGAATGTTCATGGCAACACTGTTCATAAAATTAAAGTGGAAATAACCCAAATACCTATCAACAGGAGAATGGAAAAATGAATTGTGGTATATTTCTACAAGTGAAAATTATACAGCAATAAAAATGGCAAACTACTGTTATACGTAACAACATGAATCTCACAAAAGAAAGCAAAAAGAAACAGACACAAAAGAATGTATACTGTGCAGTTCCATTCATATAAATTTTTTAAAATATGCAGTATAATACTATAATAGTTAGGAATTCACATTTAGGTAATAAAACTACAGTTGATTCTCATTATTTGCAGAAGTTATATCAAATTCACTGCAAGCACTTAATACTGAACAATTGCTCCTAGGGGAAATAGAGGGTTAGGTTCCTATGAGCCTCTGATCAAAACATTTTCATCCAAGTTGATCAATACACAAACTTGTTTTATGTTTGAAGACACCTTATTTAAGATATATTGTTGATTCATTAACATCAAAGTCACAGCCAAAAGCATGATAACTCAAGGCTGAACAAAGCTTCTGTAACACATGTATCTTCACCATAAGGCATACCACAGCCTTCTTGAACTTAGAAATATGACACAGCCCTTCAGAACTACTGAAGTGGCCATTTTCAATAGTGAAATTACCAACGAAAAGCACAAAAATGAGAAAAATGTGGCACTAAATAGACTGGGAAAAGGACACTTCTTTACAGTATGAGAGCTGAAACAAGAAGGCAGAGTGTCACCTTATTTGACCTCAGCTGGCAATGTACATGTACATCAATCGAGTCAAATTTTTCACAGCTCTGCATGTCTGAAAATGACCATGAAAGCATCTCAAGTATTGATTTTGAGGTTGAAAATAAATTTTAGTGGGTAAATGAATTTGCAAATATGGAACCCATGAATAATTAGGACTGACTATATAAAGAAAGCAAGGAAGTGATTACCATAAGGTGAGGTTAATAGTTACTTTTTTGAGGAGGAGAGAAGATAGTAACCAAAAGGGGGCAGGAGGGGGCTTTTGGGATGCCAGGAATGTTCTATTTCTTGATCTGAGGAGTAGGTATATGGGGGTACTCCTTCTGATAAATCATTGAACTATATGTTTCTAATTGGTATAGTTTAATAAACATCTTAAATTGAGTATTATCTTCATAATGTTAAGAAAATACCAAATAGCTAATATATTTATGTTTAAAAAGCAAGGTTTGGAATGCATCCCTGTGTTAATAATATAATCCCATTTTGGTAAATTTTTTTTAGTGAAAGACTTTATGTATGTATTCCCATATTCATAATGTTTTTCCTATAAAGAGATCTAAGAATAGTGAGTACCTTTAAAGAGTAGGCAGAGATTAAGAAAAGAGGGGATATTTTTACTTTTTATTAACCATATTTTTTAACCATTTTTTTTAACCATTTTTTTAACCATTTTAACCATTTTAACCATTAATTTTTTATTAAAAAATACTTTTAGGAGCCAGTCCAGTAGAGCAGTGGTTAAGTTCTCGTGCTCCACTTCGGCAGCCTGGGGCTTGAAGGTTTGGATCTTGGGCATGGACCTACACACCACACATCAAGCCATGCTGTGGGGGTGTACCACATACAAAATAGAGGAAGACTGGCACAGATGTTAGCTCAGAGCTAATCTTACCAAAAAAAAAAATACTTTTAAAAATTTAGGACTAGCCTCTTAAAATGTCACATATCTATTAAAATATCTACTATTTCTATACACACATACATTCTCTCACATGCAGATCTATAATATGGCTTGAAATAATGAAATATTGGGGCAAAGTTAGATGTCCATCAATATGGGATTGTTTAAATCTCGTAGGGTACATTTATGCAATGAAATACCATGTAGCCATCAAAAAGAATAAAGCAACACCATATAGAAGAATAAACAATAAAGCACTAGTATAGAATAATCTCTAATAAAAATCTAATACATATTAAGTGAAAAGTGCATATGCAATAGTGTTGTATAACACACTACCATTTGTGTAAAAGAGAGATCAAATAATATATACATAAAGAGATAATATCTTCAAGAAGATACGTGAGAAATAGGTAACAGTAATTGCCCATGGGGAGTGGAACTGAGTGACTGGAAGCAGAAAGAAATCTTAGTTTTCATTGTATACACTTTTATTTCTTTTACACTTTGTATATGTGTGTTGCTCCAAAAAATAAAATATTTTAAATAAAATATTAATATATAAGAATATATACGTAAATATGAGCAAGTCAATTACATAGCATCAACGAAAAGTTATATGCAGTAACTTAGAGGTACTTAGAACCTTAGAGGTAGAAGTTACTCAAAGAGAAATTCATCTAGCCCAGCCATTTTCCCAGATCAGAAACTGATGCCAAATCTGTTCCAGTCCTCATTCATCAATAACGTGACTGGCAAAGATGAAAAAACAAAACTCAAGTGCTATTGAGGATATGGACAAATAGGTACTCTCATCCAACATTACTACACATATAAATTAGTACAACATTCCTGAAGGGTTACTTGGCAAGCTGTATTACAATTTTAAATATGCATGCCTTTGATCCAGCCATCTCACTCCTTTGAACTAACCTAAAGCAATGGTTCTCAATTGGAGACAACAACGTTACTCTAGGGGGCATTCAGGTTATCATACTGACTGAAGAGCACTTACTGGCATTTAGTAGGTAGGAGCCAGGGGTGCCAAAGGTCTTATAATGTGCAGGACTGTCCCACATATCAAATTATTCCACTAAAAAATGCCAAATCCAGGAAGATGTATATAAGATTCTTTGACAGTGAAAAAATGGGAAACACCCTAATTAGCCATCAATAGGCAGTAAATATCAGTAGTTCACAAAAGATCTATCATTACTAAAAGTTTTTAACAAGGTCTGATGACGGACAATCAATGAAGCACTATTGAGAAAAGTTTCTCTGAATGTTAAATCCAGAGAAAAGGTATTTTTTTTTTTTTTTAAAGATTTTATTTATTCACTTTTTTTCCCCCCAAAGCCCCAGTAGACAGTTGTATGTCATAGGTTCACATCCTTCTAGTTGCCGTACGTGGGACTCGGCCTCGGGTTGGACGGAGAAGTGGTGGCCTGGGGCGTGCCCAGGATCCGAACCCGGGCCGCCACCATCAGAGCGCGCGCACTTAACCGCTAAGCCACGGAGCCGGCCCTGAAAAGGTAACTTTTTAACTATACAGTATTACTTTCATATACAGTAAAACTCTCAAATATATTTTCAGACACTTGGAAGATGGGAAAAGGGTAAAAACCCTGTCTAGAGAGGCTACAGGGAAAAAGCTACCCATATGTGAGATATCTTTAGAAATTAAAGCAGAAGTACTCAGTGGCCTTATATGAAGTTCCAGAAGTGACAGAAATGGGTGAATTAGAGGTTCTTGCCCGTAAGAACACAAAAATTATAATAAATTACATAAATATTTTTGGGGGTATAGAAACTCAGACTTCTAAACCTCTTACTTTCTTAAGACTCAAAAGGCTCTCTGGCCACAGATGGAGGACTGACTGACCATCCATAGTATACAATGACTAAAGTGACTTATTTTTTAAAGGCATAAATCCATAAGAAAAAAGAAAATGAGAAAAAACATTAACAAAGCCAAAAAAACTTGGAAAGCTGGAAAGCAGAAGGACTAATGGGAAGTCAACATACAATGCTTAAAATTTAAAAATCAAGAAGTATCAGTAAAATCATACTATTTAGAAATGAAAAAATACCAAAAGAATCAGCCAAAAGGTTAAAAGTGGACATCTGGGGAGAACAGAGCAGGAAACTGTTTAACATTGTGGCTATTAAGTTCATTTAACTCTACAAACGATATGCATGTATAACTATTAGAAAATAAAAACTAAAAAAATTCATATCAGGGCCAGCCCGGTGGCGCAGCAGTTAGATGTGCGCGCTCTGCTTCGGTGGCCCGGGGTTCGAAGGTTCGGATCCCAGGCGCACAACGACACACCGCTTGTCGAGCCATGCTGTGGCAGCATCCCATATAAAGCAGAGGACAATGGGCACGGACGTTAGCCCAGGGTCAATCTTCCTCGGCAAAAAAGAGGAGGATTGGCATCGGATGTTAGCTCAGTGCTGGTCTTCCTCACAAAAAAAAAAAATTTTTTTCGTATCAAAGGAATCTGAGGTACTTAAAAATTGTTCTTGTTTTCTTCTTTCTATATAACTGTACACTTTCGAAGTTTTCTTCAATGAACATCATGGAAGACACTGTTAGTTGTCTAACCAACAACTACTTAACCTCCTTCCTTTCTACCCGATCCTGATTTTCATCACTGGCCAACCATCATATGGCGAACCATGATTGGTTTAATTCAATCGTGCTAACTCCTTCTCCCTCAACAGGGATTAGTTTAGAAATAGGTAAGTGACAATTCTGGCTAAGACACATGAGGGCACATCTGCTGAGTGGTGTGGGGGTTTCTTTTTTTTGGCAGGAGGATACTTTCTGGGAAGAGTTATCTCATTTTCTTAAAAAAATGGCAGAAAAAAGGCACTCTTCCTTTTCTGCCTTTGGACATTCTGCTTCAGAGGCCATGATTTTTGTTGCTGTAGCCATCCTGATTCTATGGGGGAAAAAAAGCCTAAGAACAAAAGCCAGAGGAAAAACATGAGAAGAACCTATGTGGCTGAGTTTCCGAATTAATCCTAAAACCTTCCTACCTCTAGACTTCTTAAAAAGAAAGAAAATAAACGTCCATATTTTCCAAGTTATCTGTTACTTGTAGCCAAATACATCTTGAAAAGCATGTATTACCTTCATAATGAGGAAAGGAAAAAAAATCAAGTTCCACCCTATACCACTGAGCGCAACCGTTAAACCACACCACCACAGTTCAAAAATCTTGTAGTTAATTGACACACACTACTTGAAAAATGCCAAAGTATGGCTCAAGTATTCCAAATATTTAGTATAAATAACTTTCCCTCTTGAAACTAGCCAAATCTCTCTTTAACCAGGGGTAAAGGAACATATCTTAGCTCTTGTTCTGTCTGTGCCCTTAAGCGACGCCCTATAACTTCAAATTTTCAGCTTCTGACCTAGACTTTCATATTAAAATACTTAAAGGGAATTCTTCATGAAGGTTTTAATATCCTCAGATCTCTGTCAAATAAAAGTTATATAAATAAAAATTCTTCTAAAAAGTCCTTTCTGGACTCACTTATTTTAAGATATATAAAATTCTACTTAAATATTATATAATACTATTTTACATTTTTTAACTTATATATTTACCATATAAAGTAATACAATAACATATACCAGGGATCTGCAAAATATAGCCCTCAGGCCAAATGTGTCCCAGCACCTTGTTTTTGATGGCCTGTGAGCTAAGCACGGCTTTTACATTTTTAAAAGGTTAGTGAAAGGTTCTAAAAGGTTATTAAAAAGAAAAAAAGGAAAAAGAAGAAAGGGGGGCAGGTGAAGAGAGAGGAAGAGGAGGAGAAGCAAATGTGATAGAGACTGTATATAGTCCGCAAAAACCTAAAATATTTACCATCTGGTCCTTTACAGAAAAAATAAAGCTGACGTCTGATATATATTAAAATATTTATACATTATTATATATGCTTTGTGTTGTTACATATAATTTGCATTGTATATTAAATAGTCTATATATTTTAAATTTGTATGTAATTTAATTTATACATATTTTTAATATAAGTACCCGGCGGAAAAAAGCACAAGAATAACACATATTCTCAAATTTGATTTTAAAATATACACTGTAAAAATGTTGGGGGCCGGCCCCGTGGCTTAGAGGTTAAGTGCGCGCACTCCGCTACTGGTGGCCCATGTTCAGATCGAGGCCTGCACCGACGCACTGCTGTCAGGCCGTGCCAAGGCAGCGTCCCACATACAGCAACTAGAAGGATGTGCAACTATGACGTACAACTATCTACTGGGGCTTTGGGGAGAAAAGGGGGAAAAAAAGGAGGAGGATTGGCAATAGATATTAGCTCAGGGCCAGCCTTCCTCAACAAAAAGAGGAGGATAGGCATGGATGTTAGCTCAGGGCTGATCTTCCTCAAAACAAAACAAAACAAAATGTTGATGCTTCATCCTGAAAGTGAATGTGAGGCTAAAAAGTCCCATTTAAAAAGTAATATATGTTCATTTGGAAAGCATGGAAAACAGGGATGTGCCTAGAAGAAAAAAACTAATAACTTGAATTCTGCCACCTAGAACTAACAATTTAATTCACTTTCATTCCAAGTTTATGTATAATCTTGTATCCCACACCCTTTTTTAACCTAGAAGCCAATCTTGAGAATTCTCTCATGTCATTATTCTTTAAAAACATGTTTTTAATAGCAGCAAAGCACTGTCAAGCATTTAGATGGTTCTCATTTTCACTATGATAAAGAGTGCTACACTCAGCATACTTGCAGCTATCATTTGTGTACAACCATAATAACTCCCTTATGATAAATTCTTAGAAGAGGATGACTAGATACAAGAATAAACTGAAGGACTCCAGAATTAGGTCCTCACACTTCAGAACAGCTTCACTAAAACCCATCCAACATCTTTTCACACAGATACGGTTCATCCATGATCCTCTCACAATCATTAAGCACAGTAAAGAATGTTGAAAATATATATTTTACCTTAGCTTTTGTGGGATTATAAAAGACCTCAAAGAAGAATTACCCTTTAAGTTTGCTAAATCTATCTAGAATAATGTCTAGGCACATATACTTTTGTAGTTCTTTCAAAGAAAGCATACTGAACTGCCCAAGTATCTATTACTAGGGTAACTGTGTTCCCAGTACTCAAGGCCATCTGATAACACCCTATCAAAAACACAAAAAACAAACAAAACACCAACAAAACCAATGGCAGTGTCTTGTTCTTCAAGTCACCTCATCTGCCTTGGCTGTGCTTGCTCCTTCCCCAAATACCTAGACATGCCTCTTTCTGCAGACATGTCATATTTCAGACATCAAATGTATGTACATAAAAATTGGTTATTATTAGATGCTCTAGAATCATTCTACGTATGAGAAGAGCTCCATTTGAGCATGACTTCTGGGTTACAACTTTAACATCTACATATAGGGTGCCGGCCCGGTGGCGTAAGCGGTTAAGTGCGCAAGTTCCGCTGCGGCGGCCCAGGGTTCACCGGTTCGGATCCCGGGCAGGCACCGATGCACTGCTTGGCAAGCCATGCTGTGGCAGCGTCCCATATAAAGTGGAGGAAGATGGGCATGGATGTTAGCCCAGGGCCAGTATTCCTCGGCAAAAAGAGGAGAATTGGCAGATGTTAGCTCAGGGCCGATCTTCCTCACAAAAAAAAAAAAAAATCTACATGTAGTCTCCAGTGACCCTCAGGATAAAGCATGTGGCTTCCTACCTAACAAGATTACTTTTTCTAACTGGAACTTTCTGCAGAATTAAATTTATAAAAATTCTGCTTTACATAATCCAATATCACCTCACCAGAGCTGGCATTAGGTCTAAACGCCCCACTTACTTGGTAAGGAGATTTTTTATTTTATATATTCAACAATCAAGGACAAAAATCAACATTCACTCAGCCTTCACAAGATACCCTGCAAATGTACAGTGCTATCTTCTTTACTCTTCAAAGAAGTCCCTTAGAGCTAGCCTCCCACTTTACAAAAAAAAGCAAATAAGGGTCAGATTAGTGAAAGAACTGGCTCACAAGTGAATAGGCAGCCCAGATGGCTTTCAAATCTGGATACTTTATAACAATCTACCATTCTCCAAGAGACAGGGTGAAATAGGATTAATGGGCATCCAACTAATAAGAAACTTGGAGCGAAGTCTTGCTCTTTAAGATTTCCATCACCATCTTTAACACTTAATAGGGCTGAAAATATTTTCTCTCACAAAAGTTGTTTGAGGAATAGGAATCCTGGATGTTAAAGCCAACTGTGTATTTTTATCTTGGTTCTGCCACTTACTAACTGTATGAGCTTGGTTGACTTACTTTAGTTTCCCCGGCAGTACACATGGGATTTCACATGCACTTTATACAGTTATTTAAGACTAAATAAGATCATGTATGAAAATGCTCTAGCACAAATAACAATAAATATTTACTGAATGAATTAAGCAGTGGCTGGAAAGAGGATATACTGTGTTTATGCCTAAAATAATAAAGACATTTACCTGTAGTACAACTCTATTTGCATGTTCGTCTAAAAGTAAGTGGTTGCCACTGTATACAGAATATAACTAAACATGTCTCTTAATCTAATAAATTCTTCCTTTGAATTTCGCCTCCATCCCAGATTATTTTCACTTATTGACTGTAAACACCTGGTAAACCAAGTAATAACCTAAAACAAAAATCAAATATAGCTTTGGAACAACTTGCCGCTACAAATGCATTTATGTGGAGGATTATGGAATTGCAGAGCATGAGCTGCTTCTTGATCTTCAAATATATTAATAAGAATTTGCTAATGTTTTTACAACTTAATTTTATAATCTATAAAACACTTGACATTTACAGAGAATGCAGCAAAGAAATGCTGAATACATTGTTTTTAGAGTTAGCATTTGCAACTTGAGAAACTTACTGAGAAATGCTGAAGTAATTCATCTTTTTCCTCCTCAATGAATCCCCCAACTGTTAGTGCTTTGGGGCGGTGGTCCACCACCATGTGATTCAGTGAGCCCCTTCCTCTTCCTCCACGGCCTCGGCCTCTTCCTCGACCTTGAGAGGACATGGTCTTTCCTCGACCCACAGGTAAAATACCTAATCGTGCAGCCTGAATAGCAACAACAAAAGGTAGAATATAATACGTATTGTTAAACTAAATCTTGGACAACAGAGGAAAAGAAAACCATTTTTTGAGATGTTAAAATGTAGTGGGTCAGTAACTCCTCTTAAATCTCACCTCAACCTGTAACTGATTGAGTTTTTTCCGTAACTCTGTTGTGTCTTCTCCTGAGGAAAGCCTCTTGTGAAGGTCCAGTTCAGTATCTAACAGTTCTTTCTGGGCCTTTGGAAAAATTAAGAGTAAAAATGTATTTTTTAGATAACTTCCAAGATCTTACTCAGAATATTATACTCACAGAATGAGACACATCTCTTTCGGGAAAATGAGAGTGCAAGAGGATGCAATGCCACGTGGGTGTTTTAGGGAAAGTAACTTTAAAGATATAATGCTGAAAACATGTAGAGAGTACAATGATATCAGTAAAAATAATAAGGAGTATTGTTGCTTAAGATGGCCTAAAATTCAGACCTTGGAAAGAGTCATCTGAGATGAGCAGGCTGAGAAAAATTTTCAGATAATAAAGCACCATAAATGAAACATATTGGGGCAAAATAAATTATACAGTAAAAACTCATTAACAGTACAAACATAGTTACATAATTGCTTTCAGATGTGAACCCTATAATTATTGGCACTTTTTTTTGGGTAAGAGACAAATTATCAGTTTTAGGTGGTGTGACTGTGAGATTTCTTTTTTATCCCATATTCTCTTTAATTTTTAAAATGTGTACATGTTTGTTCTATAATTGGGGGAAATTTCAATAAAAATAACATTTTTATTATATTTTTTAAAAGCAATTTTAATGAAACACTTTACATTCCTATACTAAAAGAGAACCACAATTTCAAATGTAATATAATATTGTACATAAAAATTTTCATTCTATGTATCTGACAATTTATTCCCAGTTCTCAAAGGGCTGGAAATTAATCTAAAATCCCACTACAGAGCTGTGGTATAAAGGAACCACTGTGTAAATCAAGTATTCTCCTAGGGTAAGGAAACAATTAGAAATTACCAAAATTAGACTTGAATGGATCTAGAACTTCAAATTATTCTTTTCAATATAATACTGCATTTTTACCCATATTAAAGCCAATGAGATTTTTTGAATATTAAAAGGGATGATTACATTATTATAAAATTAGAAAAAAACCTGCTCAAATAGGAAACGTCTATTTTCTTGCCATCACTCTAGCAGTTTCATCTTCAGCATAGAGAACCAAAAAATTCGATTAAAAAACATATTTGTTCAGAGTATTATCTCTTTCAAAGAGAGTACATAGCATTTATAGAAACATTAAAAAAAATTGTCACTATAATCGTCTCCCCATTAGACTATTAGTTACCTAAAGGTTCCACTCTACTTTCAAAGTGCCAAGCACATAAAAGATGTTCAATAATCCTGTTGAATGAAAAATGCAAATAGATACCTCTGTTTTTGTCTTTACTTTAGATGGTGTGGAGACTGCAGAAGATGTTTTTAATTCATCTTTCAATTGTGAGATCTTTTCTCCAAGCTCTTTCAAAGTCTTCATTATATTTGCTCTCTCTTCTGGCTTCATGTTTTTGTTTTTTTCTAGCTTGGATATTAGCATCTATAAAATAAAGAGAAAAAAGTAAAACTACGCTTAGTAAATTTTAATACAAATAGCACTTAAAAACTTTACTATTAAGATATCTTTATAAAATCCATTCA
Source organism: Ceratotherium simum simum (assembly GCF_057802395.1). Lineage (NCBI taxonomy): Eukaryota > Metazoa > Chordata > Mammalia > Perissodactyla > Rhinocerotidae > Ceratotherium > Ceratotherium simum. Next base: position 30,692,388 of record NC_141903.1, read on the forward strand.
ATATATCAACTCCAGTAGGCAAATAATGAGCTCTTGTCTTACCTTTTGGCATTCTATTTGTTTTTCTAACACTTCTTGCCTCTTTTTCCTCATATCTTGCTGTAACTTCATTGCTTCCTATATGAACAGGTAAAGAAAAAATCAGTAATGGATAACAAAATTTGCCAATGATAATGAGGCTACTATATTCTCAACTCATTTCTTTTGGGTCATCCCTATATAAAATAGATTTTCCTCCTAATCAAAAAATAGCTGAAGCCCGAGATGAAACCTTTAAATATATTTTCCCCAACACTTATAAAGAGTTTACATTTATAACTGTACTTTTAAAAATATTTAAAATACTCAACACTAATTAGCTGTATCTATGAGGTTTTATTCACTTAAATGACCTGAACGTATTTATGAAGAAAAAACAAGAGCTGTTTTCACTTGCCAATGTAATGAGTCAAATCCTTATTTTTGAAGTTTAAAGTTTAAAAATGTGAGATGTAGCTATAGGTTAGAAATAATAGGGCCGGCCCCGTGCCTTAGCGGTTAGGTGCGCGCGCTCCACTGCTGGCAGCCCGGGTTTGGATCCCGGGCGCGCACCGACGCACCGCTTCTCCGGCCACGCTGAGGCCGCGTCCCACATACAGCAACTAGAGGGATGTGCAGCTATGACATACAACTATCTACTGGGGCTTTGGGGGAAAAAAAATAATTATTAAAAAAAAAAAAAAAGAAATAGCAAAATCTACGGATTCTGCCAAGAAAATGTTGCCTCCCAACCCTCTGTTAATTAAATCTCCAATTATACTGAGATAATACATATAAATATTTTATTTGAAAAACTCTATGAGTTTAAATCTAAGATAATGAAATTCAGAATGGAGTGATACGAATAACTACATAAATGTTATATTTTATATGAAACATTATTTAACTTACAAAGCCATAAAGGAATTAAGAAGAGAGAATAAAGAATGAAATAAAAGTGTCTACTTCTCTCCCTAGGAGAAAAAAAAACATGACAGCTCAGTGTTGTTTACTTTTATATAGAAAAAAATTCTTTCCTTGTGCTTGATGTAGCCACTGAAAGGCAATTGCAAAACATTTTTTTGTTTTTTCAAGTACATTGCATCAAGAAGCAGTTAGATACACATTATAATATAGTTTCATAATAAGATGAACTGTTCAAAGGTATAAACATAATCACTTAAGAATTCAATGGGTCCTTTTCTCTTTAAGAATCAAGAAGAATCAAGGCTGTTACCTGCTTCTTTTTAAGAACTTCTTGAACATCATGAGATTTAGACCCTGAACAAAGTTTTGAAGGTGTCTTTAAGTTTGAGGAGCTGTAAATCATTTTTGGATGGCCTGGAGCTGAAAATATCTATGAAACACAAATATGATTAAATTAAATCTTAGGAATGCTTTAAAATCATTTTTTAGAAAGATTTCATTTATTTCTTTTTCTTTAAGAAGTTAGTTTTTTTTTTTACATTTAAAAATTTCATTTATAAAACTAGTTCTTTATACATATATTCAATTGTCACTCAAATACAAATACAAAAATTAATTTTTAGCAATAATGTTATGTTTCTGAATACAATCAAATATTTTTCTTCTCTTTATATTTTTTTTAATTGTGAGAAAAAGAACAACAGCCCCTGACATCTAGGAGCTGGCCTGCCACCCACAGCTAGGCCTTAGTGTCTTCTTGTTACAATCTCACAGAATATCAACCTCAGACAAGGTCACTCTTGCAACCAAGATGGAACAAGACAAAAACAAGATCACTCTATAATCATGACTGAACACAAAAAAAACACGAATACTACACAAACCGTAAAAATGACTAAACATTTTTCTGCCCTGGTTAATGTCTGCAGCTTCTTTACCACTTACAGCCTTAGCCTCATTCTAGTCTTCCCTCCTTCTAGGTAAGACTTAAGATATCCAATCACAGAATTATTGTTTCCTTAAACCCTCCCCAAAATCACCTAATACGGCCCAATCCTAAAATAAGTCCTTCCTAACACCCTCTGAGATGCCCCATGGTTTCACTGTGTATACTCCTGCACTGAATAATAAACTCGACTTGTTTAATTATAGGTGTGTGTTCCTGGTGGTCTTTGGCTGAAGGGTCCTGTCATAAGTTAATTTCCATAAATGAAGTGCCAAATAAGAACTCATGTTTCTAATAACTGCTAACCCTTCTAAGATTTAAGGTACATTGTAATCATAATCTTAATATTGTATTTAATTAAATAATATATGAGTTTACAACCAAACATGAGACAAGTAGTTAGCTCACAGATCTGACTTTGCAAGCAAAGTGGTGGCTATCTTTACTGCACTGCTTTTGGTATTTAGATTCCTTTCCTCTTCAGAACAGATGACTCTCCAGTTAACCTTCCCCTCTTTAAGCCACAGTAGAGCTACATAGTATACTACAATCTCTCTGGTTCAAGTCTTTTCCAACACATTCCATTCTTTATTTTTTAATTAACTTTGAATACACGATGTAAGGGACACAGGATATAATATTAAGAAATTCATGGAAAACTCAATCATGAAAATAAATCCAAATACAAACCTTGTATCAATCATATAATACTTAATTGTCCTCAACATTAAGCTACTTTACAGGAAAGTCTCTCAAGTACTGTAGGAACCTTGTATAGCTGATGTTCATGGTGTTATTATTTATTAAAATAAAAATGGCAACACCTATAACTTACTGAGCACTCATGTGCTAAGCACTTTCCTTTTATGCTTTACCAACATGAAATTTTTTAATCCCCATAGCAACTCTGTTTATTGAAAAGGAAGCCAATGCTCACAAGTTATCTAACAGCTAATAAGAAGCAGGTCAAGTCAGTCAGGGCTGTCTGACTTCAAAGTCTGTGATTATTTTTGTTTTTCTGTTTATATATTTTTTTTTTTTGAAACAGACAAAAGCACAGAGTTATATAAAAAACTTCATGTATCCATTACCAAGTAGCAACAATTATCAATACATAATAATTTTGTTGTATTTAAATCCCCAACTACATCTTCATACCAAACCCCGTATTGTTTTATCTGTAAATATCTCAGTTATATCTCTAAAAGATGCAAGAACCTCCTTTCTTTTTTAAACATAACCACAATACCATCATCACACTCAAAAAATAACAATAATTCTTTAATATCATTAAATATTCACATCTCCGGATTGTTTTATAATTTTCTAAACATTTTTTCCCATTTGAATCGAGATCTATTAAGGTCCATATAGTGCAACTGGTTATATCTCTCTAAAGTCTCCTTTAATTCCATTTCCATCTCCATCTATTTCTTTTCCTTGCAAATTATTTGTTGAAGAAACCAGGTCAATTATCCTGTAGTATTCACCACAAGATTCTACAGTACCCTTTAACATGTTCCTCTGAATTTCCTTTAAATTGGTAAGCAGATCTAGAGCCTTTATGACATTTTTTCATTCTTTGACAGGATTCCAGTAATCTTTGACAGCTTTCTCACTTTATGGTTTGACAAAATATTCTAGGCTCATCTGGAACACTGTCAACCCCAGATCTGGGGACAGCCATTTCTTCAAGGATTTCTGGCTCCTTTGGGTGCTGGGGGTACTCATTACCATCGGCTGGTCATTGTTTCTAGACCTTTTCAGTGAACAGAATTAGGAAAAGTTTTGGAGTTTTTTTGTTGCTTATTTGTTTTTCAGATAAAATAAAATACAATCTGAATTTATATTGCTACTTTCAATTCAAATGTAGGACTACAGTGTTTTTACTGAATCTCATCTATCTTATATCTCTCTCTTCAACCACACTAAAAATCTCAGTTGTCAATGACACCAGTATAATTCCTCATTTGATTTATCCTACAATGCTCATAAACCAGTGTCAGAATACCAACATAGCCAACAATATCATGGCTGAAAAGAACTTTTTTAAATTGCTTTTTGTCCTCAGGATATAGCTCATTAGGAATACACAAATAACTGTGTTTTAAAGCACTCTCTATAAAGACATGCTAGTTCGTTTCATTTTTAATTTTTAAGGATTACTTTTATTTCATTTCATTTTATTTTATAATTACACGCAGCATTTACATGGTTCCAAGATAAGACATAGTCAAAGTTGTGTACTTTCTTCCATCCTTGTTGTAACCACGAAGATTTAAATTATATAAATTTTTGGTTTTTTCTATTATAAGCAAATACTTACATGTGTTTATTACCCCTACTTTCTTACACCAACAGTGGCTGACTATACATTTTTTTGTTCCACTTTGCTTTTTTTACTTAATATATCCTGATGATCTCCCCATGGTATATATAAAGATATTCCTCATTCCTTTGTAAAGTTGCACATACGCTATTATGTGGATGTACTACATTTTAAGTAACCAGTCCCCTACTGATGGATATCCGGGTTATTTCCAGGCTTTTGCTATCACAAAGAATCTACAATTACCAATCTTGCACATACGTCTTTTTATAGTTTGACTAGTGTACCTTTGGCAGAGATTTCTAGAAGGAGGATTACTGGTTTAGAGTAAATGCATACATAATTTTGGCAGATACTACCAACTTTCCTTTCTTGGATATTATACCATTTAGCATCTCCATCTGTACCTAAATCTCAGATCCTTTTGGAAGTTATCCTGGTTTATTATGCAATTTAAAAAATAGATCTAAAGTGAAACTCTCACTATTTGCAGATGACATGATTTTATATATAGAAAACCCTAAAGAATCCGTTGGAAAACTATTAGAAATAATCAACAACTACAGCAAAGTTGCAGGGTACAGAATCAATCTACAAAAATCAGTTGCATTTCTGTATGCTAATAATGAACTAACAGAAAGAGAGCTCAAAATGATAATACCATTTACAATTGCATCAAAAAGAATAAAATACCTAGGAATAAATCTTACCAAGGAGGTGAATGACCTATACAATGAGAACTCCAAGACATTATTGAAAGAAATGGATGATGACATAAAGAAATGGAAAGATATCCCATGCACGTGGATTGGAAGAATAAACATAGTTAAAATGTCTATATTACCTAAAGCAATCTACAGATTGAATGCAATCCCAATCACAATCCCAATGACATTCTTCACAGAAATAGAAAAAAGAATACTAAAATTTATGTGGGGCAACAAAAGACCCCGAATAGCTAAAGCAATCCTAAGAAAAAAGAACAAAGCAGCAGACATCACAATCCCTGACTTGAAAACATATTACAAAGCAACAGTAATCAAAACAGCATGGTACTGGTACAAAAACAGACACACAGATCAATGGAACAGAATTGAAAGCCCAGAAATAAAACCACACATATAAGGACAGTTAATTTTCGACAAAGGTGCTAAGTCCATACAATGGAGAAAGGAAAGTCTCTTCAATAAATGGTGTTGGGAAAACTGGACAGCCACATGCAAAAGAATGAAAGTGGACCATCTGCTATCGCCATTCACAAAAATTAACTCAAAATGGATCAAAGACCTGAAGTTGAGACCTGAAACTATAAAACTCATAGAAGAAAATATAGGCAACACACTATTTGACATTGGTCATAAAGGAATCTTTTCGGATGACATGCCTACCCAGACTAGGGAAACTAAAGAAAAAACAAACAAGTAGAACTTTATCAGATTAAAGAGCTTCTATAAGACAAACGAAACCAGAATCAAGATGAAGAGACAACCCACCAGCTGGGAGAGAATATTTGCAAAACATACATCTGACAAGGGGTTGGTCTCCACAATATATAAAGAACTCACACAACTGAACAACAAAAAAACAAACAACCCAATCAAAAAATGGGCAGAGGAAATGAAAAGACACTTCTCCAAAGAAGATATACAGATGGCCAATAGGCACATGAAAAGATGTTCAGCATCACTAATCATCAGGGAAATGCAAATCAAAACAACACTAAGATATCACCTCATGCCCATTAGAATGGCTATAAACACTAAGACAAAAACCACAAGTGTTGGAGAGGATGTGGAGAAACAGGAACCCTCATACACAGCTGGTGGGAATGCAAATTGGTGCAGCCTCTATGGAAAACGGTATGGAGATTCCTCAAAGAATTAAAAATAGAGATGCCCTATGACCCAGCCATCCCACTACTGGGAATCTATCCAACGAACCTGAAATCAACAATCCAAAGAGGTTTATGCACCCCTATGTTCATTGCAGCATTATTCACCATAGCCAAGAAGTGGAAGCAACCTAAGTGTCCCTCGACTGATGATTGGATTAAGAAAATGTGGTATATATATATATACAATGGAATACTACTCAGCCATATAAAAAGACAAAATCATCCCATTTGCAACAACATGGATGGGCCTGGAGCGTATTATGTTAAGTGAAGTAAGCCAGAAGGAGAAAGACAAACACTGTATGATCTCACTCATATGTGGAATATAAACCAACACACGGACAGAGAAAACTGTATTGTGGTTACCAGGGGTAATGGGGGTGAGGGGTGGGCACAAGGGGTGAAAGGAGTCATATATATGGTGATGGACAAACAAAAATGTACAACCCAAAATTTCACAATGTTAAAAACTATTAAAACATCAATAAAAAAAATAGATCTAATTTTATCTTTTCTACATGGCTATCCAGTTAACCCAATATCCTTTATCAAAAAGTCCTTTATTTTCCCCACTGCTCTGAGATACTGTGTTGGCATATAATAACTTCCTATTTACAAGTGAGTCTATTTCTCAATCGTCTATTCTGTTCCATTGGTCTGTCTCTTCATGTGTCAGTATCAAATTGTTTTAGTTACACAGACTTCATAGTATTTTTTAATGTGTAGTAGGGCTAGCCTCCCTTATTGTTGTTCTGTTTCAGAGTTTTCCTAGCTCTCTTTGAAATAATCACAATGCTGAAGAGTCATCGTATAGACATATTCCTAAAAGCAAAAGAAACTATTAAAACATATTTAAAAGTTTGACTTTTGATTATGACAGAATCCCCTTCACTATGTTTTTAGTTAAAATTGAAAAATTATCAAAGAAATGAATAAAGACGTCTACCTATTAAAAATGGCTAAAATTCTCAAATTCCTACTTAGCTTTGAATAGAAATAACATTTAACTGCAAATTTCTGACTGAATCATGGAAATTAGGGAAGTATACCTGTCGTACTTAGGTTAGCTGTCACATTTATCTTGATTGAGGAAATAAGACATTACAAATCTGGATGATAATCAATTTCTTAATTTCTTTACGTCACTAAACAACTCTAAATATATCTGAGGTTCACGGAAACACATACCTGGCAATCGTCTCCAGCACCACCGGACTGATTCAACAAGTGTGCTGCATCACTCTGGTTCCCACCTGCATGTCCAAGACGATGTTTAACAGGAACTTTGTTAAGAACATATGCACCTGATGTCTGTGGTTTGCTCATCATCTGCATATACAAAATAAACACATACGTGGTAAAAGTTTTAAAAATGCCCAGGAATGATACAAATTTAGGATGGTGATTACCTGGGGAGGAAGATAAGGAAATGAGAAGGGAAGGTGCTTCAATTATCTGTAAGGTTTTATTTTTTAAGTGAAGTGGTAGATATACAAATGATTATGTTATTATCCATACTTCTTTGGATGTCTGAAATAAGTCAGACCAAAATACACGTATATATGTACACAAAGACGGTCCCCAACTTATGACGGTTCAACTTAGAATTTTTGAGCTTTACGATAGTGTGAAAGTGATACTCATTCAGTAGAAACTGTACTTCAAATTTTGAATTTTGATCTTTTCCTGGGCCAGCAATATGCAGTACAATACTCTCTTGTGACGCTGGGCAGCAGCAGTGACCCACAGCTCCCAGTCACCCACACAATCATGAGGGTAGACAATTGATACACTTATAACCACTCTGTTTTTTGCTTTCAGTACAGTATTCAACAGATTACATGAGACATTCAACAATTTACTGTAAAATAGGCTTTGTGTTAGATGACTTTGCCCAACTTTAGCCTAATGTAAGTGTTCTGAGCTCGTTTAAGGTAGGCTAGGCTAAGCTACGATGCTCAGTAGGTTAGTTGCATTAAATCCATTTTCGACTTACAGTATTTTCAATTTACAGTGGGTTTACTGGTGTGTAACCCCATCATAAGTCAAGTAAGATCTGTATACTCATACAAATAAAAATTTCTAATATTTTTTTATGTTCCCTTCAATATGTATTGCCTTGAAAGACTTAAAGATTTTAATTGACAGTAGCTTAATGTGACTAACAGTGTGATACGTCCACCCCAAAAACATAATGCAATCTTGGGCTGCATTAACTGAAATGGATCACAGAGGTGATGGTATTACTCTTTCATACACCAATCAGCCAACATCTAGGGGAAGCATTCACCTTTGGGCCCTAATATTAAGTGGGACATAGACAAAAGAAATGCAGGCTTAGGTCCAAATAAGCAGGACGATGAATGAAGTTAACACTATGTATTGTAAGGAATATATATATATATTTTTAATCTGAATGTATTTAATCCATACAAGAGAACAGCTTGGAGGAAGTTATCATCATCATCAATATCTGAATGGCTCTAATGCATGGTGGTTTGTTCTTTCCTTCCTTCATCTATTCATTCAAGTATATTTTGAGCAGTATATACTGTGCCAGACCTTGTTTTTTAGGCACTAGGGATAGAATGAATATGACAGACAAAATCCCATTCTCTTGGGGCTTTCATTGCAGTTTTAAAAGGAACAGGAATTTTCTACATGGGAAAAAGTAGGACAAAAGGGTGGGTACAAGGATGACTAATTCTAACACAAAACAAAGAAGTTCTAGATTCAGAGTTGTTCAGTGGTTAAGTGGTTGTACACTTTAGTATTGAGAAGAATCACTAAGGGTATTTCTTAAACATGTAGATCTATGGGCCCTATATCCCAGAGACTGACTCTATAGGTTTAGGAAGATAAGGCCCAGGAATTTGCACCCAATTAAGTGATTCTAATGTAGAACAGCCCTTCTCAAACTTTAGGGTACATAAGAATCATCTGGAGAGCTTATTAAAACACAGATTCCTGGGCCCTACCCAAGGCGATTCTGATTCAGTAAGTTTGGGTGAGGCCCAAGAAACTGCATGTCTAAAAAGCTCCCAGGAGGATCAGATACTGCTGGTCTGCAGATCAAACTGAGTGGTTCTGATGCAGAAGACCTAAAGACCACAAATTGAGAAACTGACCTAGGGGTGGGACCAAAGGACCTCTAATACCCGGTGAACCAACAGATTACCTTCTGGATACCTCCATGTACCGCTGACGGAGGAGACTGGGCCACCAGCACCTGCTGCTGATGAAGGTGCTGTGGCAGGTGATGGTGCTGCTGGGACAGGTGACTAAGTGTTTGCTGTTGTTGCAGGAGCAGCTGTGTTGGGGACTGTAGTGCTGGTTGCTCATTGTTTTCCCTATGCCACAGGACTCGAATGAATCGGTTGTTTAGAACTGCTTCAGTGCTGGAAATGGCTTTCCTGGCCTCCTCATTGGTAAGGTATTGGATGAGGGCTGCTTCTGGATCTCCCTTAAAAGCAACCTGTAAGAAAAAATAAAAGTAACAACAACAAAAAAACCCCACAGAAATTAACAAATAGTTAAATGCAAATAAATTGATAAAGAATTCAGAAGAAGAAAACAGCGTGCTGAAATCCATTGTGAATCCTGTGTAAATAAAGTTCTCCATCCTGTAAAATGTGATATGCATATTTCAAAATTATATATGGAGGAATTTTATATTATTTAATAAATAATCCTAGTAATGTTACCTAACCACTTGGGGAAAAGTTGTTATATCCCTCCCCTGATATCTTACATTCAAATAAACTCCAAAGAGAGAAAATACTTTAGAATAACAAACAAAAAACTCCATAGAAATCCAGAAGAAAAAAGGTGAATACCTGTATAATCTGAGGGTTTGGAAAGCCTTTTTATGCATACCTATAAAGGTAGGATCCATAAAGACAAACAGTAGTAGACCTGACCACATAAAATTCTAAAACCTGTCAGTCCAAACATACCATAAACAATATAAAAGACAAAAGGAAACAGTAATTTTAATATATATGACAAGGAAAGGCTTAGAAAAGTACTATTATAAATGCCTTCATGAAAAATGTGCACGCATACGTAAATCCAAAAGAACTGCAGGGCCGGCCCCGTGGCTTAGCGGTTAAGTGCGCACACTCCGATGCTGGCGGCCCGGGTTCGGATCCCGGGCGCGCACCGACGCACCGCTTCTCTGGCCATGCTGAGGCCGCGTCCCACATACAGCAACTAGAAGGATGTGCAACTATGACATACAACTATCTACTGGGGCTTTGGGGGAAAAATAAATAAATAAAATTATAAAAAAAAAAAAAAAAAGAACTGCAAATGGTCTCTATAAATTAGAGTCTACCTAGTAATTAAAAAAAGCAAATTAAAACAAGTATAATTTTTCACTTATCAAACTCATTAAAAACTTTTTTAATGAGTCTGGATTAGTGTTGATGAGGTTTCATACACTGCATTTGGGAGTATCAATTGGCATAATCCTAGTGGAGAACAATTTGGCAGTTTGAATAAAAAATTCTGAAATTCCCTTTAATTCAGCAATGCATCATAAAAAAATATTCAAAGGTTTATCCACAAGGAGGCTCACCACAGCATTGTTTTTATACCAAATAATAGAAACAACATAAATGCCCAACAGCACTGAACAGTTAAATAAATTATCATCTATTGCTATGGAATGAATTATGGCCACCAAATTCATATGTTGAAGCCCTTACCCCCAACGTGACTGTATTTGGAAATAAGGCTTTTAGGAGGTAATTAGGTTGAATGAGGTCATAAGGGTGAGACCCTGCTCAGACTGGATTGGTGGCCTTATAGGAAGAGGTACAGATCTCTCTCTCCTTCTCCCTCTCTCTCTTTCCACCATGTGAGGACACAGCAAGAAGGTGGCCATCTGCAAGCCAGAAAGAGAGTCTTCACCAGGAACCAAATTGGCCAGCAAGTGATCTCGGACTTCCCAAAAAATAAACTTTGTTGTTTAAGCCACCCTGTCTACGGTATTTTTTATGGCAACCTGAGCAGACTAATACACCCATCTACACTAAGCCATCTAATTTTTCTAGGGGCCAGCCCATGGCTTAGCGGTTAAGTGCACATGCTCCACTGCTGGTGGCCCGGGTTCGGATCCCAGGCGCGCACCGACGTGCCACTTCTCCGGCCATGCTGAGGCCACGTTCCAAGTGCAGCAACTGGAAGGATGTGCAATTATGACATGCAGCTATCTACTGGGGCTTTGGGGAGAAAAAGGGAAAAAAGGGAGGAGGATGGGCAGCGGATATTAGCTCGGAGCCGGTCTTCCTCAGCAAAGGGAGGAGGATTAGCGTGGATGTTAGCTCAGAGCTGATGTTCCTCACATAAAAATAAAAAAAAATAATAATTTTTCTAAATGCCATAAAGAATAATGACCTAGGAAAAATTTAAGAGAAAAAAGATAGAGACATTTGGCATGATCACATCTTTTGTATTTTTTAAATGTGTGAAGTATTTTTAAAAAGACAATATGTGTGTGTATATATTCTTCCACCTAAATAAATACAGTATGTCTTTTCATCAAAAGATCAATAATTATTATTGCTAAGTGGTGAGATTTGGGTGATTTGTTTTTTCACTTTTGTTTAACGTATTTCCGATTACCTGTAAAATTAATTAAGCACATACTACTTCTGCACTCAAGGAAAAAAACTACTTAAAAATCAAAAAGAATATTTTGGTTCAATTCTTTGAAATATCAAGTCCCCCAATACCACCTTCTTAAACTTAGTTATATAAAAATTATATTTTGGCTTGATGGCAACATTAACTATCAGGGGTAACTGACTGAAATTCCAACTTAGGTCTTCAAGTACCCTCAATTACAGCATAACACCCAAGTACAAATTCATAAATTCAAATATCTAACAAGTAGACAGCAAGATACAAAAGCTACAATTTATTTGATGTTAGCTAACATGTTACACAGCCTAAAATTTCAAGATTAGAACCATCCTTAGCCAATTACTATTTCACTACAACATAAAAGTCAGTCAGTAGACAAAATCAGAATCTTATAAACTACCAAAAGTCTCACCTACCTAGTTGGAATACTAATGCAGGTAAAAAGTCTTTTGTCCAGAGACAGAACTATGAACAAAAATACAGTAACTAGCCCAGTGTGTTTCAGAAAGAGGTTGCAGAAAAGAACCAAATGAATTCAAAAGAACAAATTCAGCCTAATAATTCCATCATCAAGTTGGGTACACAGATATATAGTGGAGTTTACAACACTTATCAGAGATGATCAGACTAATCACTGGCTTGTTTGAGCAAGTTGAGCTGATAGGAATATTTTCAAAGACGTATAAAATACATGGATTCTGTCACCAACGGAGCCACCTTTACCTGGATGTTAACAATAGTTCCAAATTTGCTGAAGTGTTCATTGAGCTTGGTGATGTTGTTCAATTCCTGAGGGATTTTCTTGACTTCTAATTTGGTGTTTGTATACTGATTCTTTCTCAAGAATCCTGGTTTACTCTGATTGTTATTCCCTTGCCTGAAAGGAATATTAACAGATCTTGGTTAATTCTCCCACCTTATGCCTAGCCAAGAGATACGTCAGCAAAGAATGTAAGTTTATATTTATAGAGTGTCTTTGGTAAGCACTTAACATTCTTGAGAAATTATTAAGTAATTTTCACACCATCCTTATTACATAGGAATAGAACAGGTAGAGAGAAAGAAAGAAGACTGAATGGCAAAAGATCACAAAAAGAAGAGGACTGAGATAAAAAATCATATGCTAAAAAGATCCACCACAATTATCAAGGAGTCTAACATTAAAGTAAGGATAGAACATTTTTTTACGGTGTGTTTCTCAACTTCTGCAAAAGTACAGAACTTTTTTCTTCTTTTCTTTTCATTTCCAGTGTCTCAATAATTTTTAACATTGGGTTAAGCCTAGAAATAAGTAGGTACAAATTACTAATATCTATGATGAACAGTCTGTTAGCTTTTCAATTTTTAAGACATTCTAAGGATGCCTCTGGGAATCCTAACTTTGAGACACACAGTTTGAAATCATTGATTAATGACAACGCTGAATTTTATAAATTTACTAATGCAAACAAAAATAACAAAAACACCAATAAGATGCCACTAATTAGCAAATTATCTTACTTTCCCAGCCAAGGTTTCTTTGTGAGTGGCCCTTCCAAACCACTCATAGCTCTTTTTCGGCTATCTGGTTCAAGAACTACTCTGGTTATGTTGCTATTAATTGAAACAGGAACTGGTGGTTCAGTCTGGATGACAATGTTAGCAGCTGTTGGAAACAAAAATTAACATTACTGACGATGCATTATATTTGGGGAATTTCAAATGAGTAAAATACTTAGTCTAAAAGCTAAAAAGCACTGTGAATAGCTCCCAACTACTACCATTTCCTTTTCAGAAATGTCTAACAACAAGAAAAAATTATCAACTGCCTCCTTTTTCTCCTTTTTTTAAAATACAATATCCAAGTTTAAAAAGTCATGGGCAGACCCAATATAATAACTGATTCAGGCAATGATCATCAATGGATGCAAAAAAAACAAAAAACAGTGAAAGGTTGTTGGAGAACAAGATATTTATCTGGTGCCAAAGTACCGCTCCACAAATTATTTACTTTACAATGAAGAGATCTAACAATTATCACCTTAGGCAAGCGACCAAACTTAGCACCATAAATAGAGTAAAATTATTTGTCTCCTGATGTGATTTAACAAGAAGTTCACCTGGATAGGAAAATTATTGTGGAATTATGATTTTACGTGTGGCAATGATATTATGCTTATATAGGATTATATCTTATTCTTAGATGTAAACTAAAAGATCTAAAGTGTCACAGTCTCTACAATTTACTTTCAAATGGTTCAAGAAAACCACGTGAGGGGAGAAGGAAGGAAGGGAGAGAAAGAAAACCGTGCACATGCACAAGAAAGCATTTACGCCCAACGGTGACAAAATGTTAACAAGTGGTGAATCTAAATGAAGGTATTTAGGCGTTTATTTACTTCTTTCGATTTTCTGTAGGTTTAAAATTTTTCAAACTTAAAAGTTGGGAGGAAAATCAAAAGCCAGTATTATAAATTGGCACATTTCATTCACACCAGTTAAAACATTATACTGTAAGAAACTGACCTTACAATGGGTTATCTGTGGGTGGGAAGAGGTGTGTTGAACAAAAAAGTAAGTAAGACAAAACTACGCCTGTTATACTCTGAGTATTCTCCCTAACTTTAGCAACTCCACCAAAAGTAAAACCAGCACCAAAGAAGAACATATGTAGGGCTGGACGCTGGGGTAGGGATTGGGGTCAGGAGTGGTATGTTCCGTTTCATCTGTGTGACTGTCAGGGAAATTATGCTGCAGATTCATTCTCTTAACATATATTTCTTGAAAAGCTGCTACAGCTCAACAATTGTATTACACCTTGGGTATAAATTAGTAAATAAAATAAATACAGTAGTCTTCCCTTATCTGCAAGGGATATACTCCAAGACCCCCAGTGGATGCCAGAAACCACAGATAAGTACCAAACTCTATATATACACTATGTTCCTCCCTATACACACATACCTAAGATAAAATTTAATTTATAAATTAGGCACAGTAAGAGATTAACAATAATAATAAAACAGAACACTTATTAGAATATACTGTAATAAAAGTTACCATTGATCTTAGCAACCTCAGCATTTTTTTTTCTTTCTTTATTAAGTCGAGAACTTTTACCCTTTTACTTAAAGGAAGCACTTGAGGGCTTGTCTTTGGCATATCCGAATTGCCAGCATCATTACTCTTGTACTTTGGGGCCATTATTAAGTGAAATAAGGGTGACTTGAACAAAAGCACAGCGATACCACAACAGCTGGACAGTCGATTCAATAATCGAGACAGCTACTAAGTGACTAATGGGTGAGAAGTGTATACACAGCGTGGATAGCTGGGCAAGAAGATGATTCAAGTACTGGGCAGGATGGCACGAGATTTCACCACGCTACTCAGAACAGGATGCAATTTAAAATTTATGAGTTATTTATTTCCGGAATTTTGCAGTTAATATTTTCAGTCCACGGATGATCATGAGTAACTGAAACCATGGAAAGCGAAACCGTGGATAAAGAGGGACTACTGTATGATCCCTGCCTTTGTAGGGCTTGTGTTTTCAAAAGGCTAATGAGGGAAAAGCAACTGTGATGGCACAAAGCATTCTAGAATTTGAGATGCCATTATGTCTTCCCTAAAATAGTTATCATTACCACTTGACATTGCCTAATGCTTTTCTTTACTGAAGAGCCTTATAAAAAAGGAAAGAAATATAGGTAGAGGTTGAGTGACTTGCCCAAGATGACAAAGTCTGTTGTACAAAAACCACATGACTTCCACACTGAGATAGAGTACCTATGGATAACTGTATGTGAATGTACAAACAGACGAGGCTAGTGACAAAGGGAAGGCTTGAAATTCTGAGAATATGATATTCCCACTAATTTAAGGTAATTTACTAACAATATATGCATTATAGCATGGAAGGTAAAAGCATATTCTTTGAAATTAGACAGACCCGGGTTTAAGTTCCAATTCTGCCATTAATAGCTGTGTGACCCCGGGCAAGTTCTTTAACCTCTCTAAGCCTCAGTGTCTTTCTCTATAAAAAGAGAATAAAAGCAGTATCTCTTTTAAGCAGTTGTTGGTAAGGTATACGGGAGGTAATAATACATACAAAAGCATTTGGTGTAGTCTTGATACAAAACTGTTAGTCTATAGTGGTAATAGGGTTATTAATGGCAGTAAAAAAAAAGTTAATAAAATCAGGTTAGAAAAGAAGATAAAAACAAGAAAATGCTCACCATATAATTAAATCAGAAAAATATTGTCAGGATGGCCATGGTCAGTCATTCAAATTGAAATTAAATATTGAAAATCTAACTACAATAATAAGTAAGAAATTGTAATCTCATCAAACTCTTTAACCAAATTTTTTTTGAGAGTAAGAGAAAGGAGGCTATCAACCCATATTAAAGGTGAATGTTTCCATTTAATCTTTAAGGTTTGTGACTACGCTTTGTAAAGGTCCTAACATATGGTTGTAATCATAACACTAAAAATGGCCAAATGATAATTTCATCGCAATGTTTTAGGTTCTCAATATTATTAGTGTGTAGCACAGCTCTTATGACATAAAGCAGGCCCTTAAATGATCAGTTCTTTGAGGGCAAGGGACCCTGTTACTTCATCTTTCTATACCTAATATCTAGCAAAGTGCCCAGCACATAGCTAAAACAGCCCAAAGTCCTATAAAAATAGTAATTAAATAACATTAGTATTATTTTTACTTAAAAATAAATGTATTCTAATTACAGCTTTAAAATAAAATTTGGAGATAAAGTTATTCAAAAACATTTATTTGAGATGATTATATAGTATCATTCAAAGAGACAGTGTCTAAGTAGTTTTGGACCTTAGTGAGGTAAGAAATATCACACCCAACTTTTGTATAACACTTAGCATCAGAAAAAGTCTGAGGCATTCTCACCTCTTGGATTCGCATCCATATCTCCAGATGTTAGGCCAATCAGGTTTGGGCGCTGTGTCTGTGTTCTTGAAAAGAACTGTCTGTACTGAGATCTACCAGAACTGGTAATACTAGGAGCTTCTGGATTATAACCATCTGGTTCATATGTATCTGAGGGAAAACAAAACAACAAAAATACATAACAAATAAGATGGTTAAAGAATTTCTCATTACTGTAAAATAAACAATTGTAAAAACTGAATTTTCTTCAATAAATATATCAACCCATATATATTTCTCTTTGAGTACAGTATATAGATATACCTATTCCAAGTGAAAGAAATAAAAATGCTCCTGTCACAAAACACAGATATAAAAATCCCTTCTTAATTACTGATATATTTCCAGATTCATTTATCTAGTCATTTTTATCCTATATATTAATCACCAATCCAAACTTCAATGTATATTTTTAAGAGAAATTTTCACATACACGAACACCACATATAAAAAAGGACTGGTTGAGTTTCCTATGTATCACGTCTCACCAATTTCTAGATACTCTTCTAATTAGAACAAAAAAACTAATCTATTAATTTGGTTAACTGCACTTTAAACTGGAGAGATAATAGCTGGTTTCATACATGAAATATTTCAAGTGTTTGATTTCAAACAGCTAAATAAGATAAATTTTATGTTTATAAATGGAATCATTATCTTACTACCATTTGTCTCATCAACACCACTTTTATCACATTCTCTGTTTTCTCTACAACTAAAAATTTAATTTTTAAAATTCTAATGCTAAATAACTATTTTGTTAGTGTTAAAAAATAAATTCTGAATGTCTTGCTCTCCACATGGTATATATCCTCTTCATCCTACATAAAATGAAAGAAGGGTTAATACTGAGTAAAGACACTGATTTTCCCAATTGTGATTTGGAAGTCCTTGCTTCTCTTTCTTTTTCTTAGAAAAATTCCTTATGTCGTTCATATTAAGTTTCAGCTACAAGATAAGGTACATTCAGAACTTTATTACTGGCCAGTTTTATGATTCAAAGTATAAGATTAGCAAATTATGATAAAAAGTTACCAGTTACCACTTGGTACTCTTGACAGAAAATCTACAGTTAAGGCTGCAGAAAGTTTTAAAGTTACATAATCAACTGACCATGTTCTATAATTCCTGGGGATACACAGAACCCCAAGAAACTTGAGTCCTTTAGTTAATTATGATGAACTGAGATCTAAAGGCAAACTGAGAAAGGTTAAAAACCTCATGAGACACCCACAAAAGCACTCCATAGGTCTTCAAAATGTACATGTCAATAGGAGGGAGGAGTTTTCAAGAAATCACTACATTATACACAGCCAGTCCATACAACAGAGGGGAAAAAAACATGTTCATTCATGATGAGCAAGAAACCACACGTTTTTGTTTTGTTTTAAAGAAAAATTAACCTAGTTTTCTTGTAATGTATAACTGATTAGAAAACATTCAAGTCAATATTCTCTTCCTATCTATCCAATTAGAAACCAGTTGAAGAAACTAGCATGACTTTTGTTACCGAGGCACTGAAAGTAAATACAGAGGACACCAGAGATGACAGACACACAGGAGGCCTAATCATCTAGCAGCCACTAGGGACAAACCAAAGAAGCAGAGGAACAGAAAATAAAACTACCCAAGAGCTTTAATGGGAACTTGTGACAGCAGATCAGGATACCAGGTCACCTCTTCGGCTAGCCAGCTTATGGTACAAAAGATCAGAGACGTGGACCGCCATCTGGAGCAAAGCTTACCTGGGACCAGAGGGGTGGGGCTGGAGACTGAGGTATGGTACCCAATGGAGGATCCCATGAGGTTTCGAGGTGGCACCAAACGAGCTGCCAACAGAGGAGGCGGTGTCCCCAACTGAAGTCGCTCAGATGCAGCAGCACCATGTTCACGAGAGTACATGGGCTGTCCTATAGAGGAAAGAATAGGAGGGCAACTGGGATTGAGAGTCACAAGCTTCTCTTAGGTAATGATGTATTTCCTGAGACTTGAGCCAAGAACAGAGAAAGTACACCAATGGGAACAGTAGTCAAGAAAGATGTTACTGAGATTCTTTCTAACTCAAGAAATAGACATGCAACTGGTTAGGATGCATTGAGGTATAAAGAAAGAGTAAGAATTAGGTAGTATGATTGCATACTCTCCATCTTTTATAATCTTAAATGGAATAACTATGTGCTAATTTTACCCAAAACTGAACAATCAATCATATTAAGTTATTAGACAAAGGAGCACTGAGCTATATTATTCATGTAGACTTTCATATCCAACGAGACATATAGTTATGAAGGCTGTCATATCCATTAAAAAACACAGTCTTCCCAAAATTCACATAAGTTCAGGTTTCCACAAAATATACTCCCATATCTGGGAGCAGAAAAAAGAACAATAATAAAGGAACTAAAAAAAAAATAAACACACAAGCATGCCCTCAGAGAGAATAAGAAATGTTCAAAAGAAAAAATTAAACAAGACAGTGAAAATTTGTTATCCCACGAGCAAGTAGACAAATATAGAAAAAGAAAAAAAGGACAAACCCCATGATAGACCCACTGTACCTACGAAATTACCTCAGATATTAAGAACAACTATTTGAAAGAAAAATTTAGAGTTTACATATGGATGCGAGAACGTCAAAACACAATGAAGCCAAATTTTGTAGAACAGAAGTAAAAAAGACAAGGTATCAAGGAGCAAAACCTCCCTTTGGTTGGTCATTTAATAGCATCTTTTTCACTGACTACCCCATGTGAGACCTATTTATAAGATTTACTCAAGGTTTTATATCAAAAGTCAAAAAGTTAGACATTCATTACGTGACACAAGACAAAGACAGTGAGTTTAGAATTTTTTTTTATACCTGATGAAAAGTCCTTAAAATTCCAAAAGATTTTTAATACATATTAATAGGACAAGCCACAAAGCAACCACTTGATTTCATAGTAAAGGTAGAGGTGAAATAGATGTGCTAGATTTTACTACCCTTCTCTTCTACATATGGAGCAAAGGAGGAGGTGACAAATCACATTGTACAGCAAACCACTTAACTGTGCGCTTAGCACTAATCCTTTCAAAACTTAGATTAAAAAAGGATCATTCAATCATTACATTGCAAAAACAATTTAACATGTCCTCTCAAGGACCTAAAAATAGTTCTAAGAACGACCTAGGGCAGAGAATCCCTTGCAGAATGAAGTAGTGTGCTAAAGAGAAAAATGGGAAGTACAATCTCAGTCCATATGACTAGTTTAAATTTATGACACAGCACTCAATGTACCAAGTGTATTTAATTAATATCTGTCTCAAAGTAAATTGGAAACTAAAATGCTAGCTTGCACAATGTCTTTTTTTTAAAGTACTGCCTCTTTATTTATTTATTTATTTATTTATTTTTGTGAGGAAGATCAGCCCTGAGCTAACATCCGATGCCAATCCCCCTCTTTTTTCTGAGGAAGATTGGCCCTGAGCCAACATCCATGCCCATCCTCCTCCACTTTATATGGGACACCGCCACAGCATGGCTCGACAAGCAGTGCGTTGGTGCACACCCAGGATCTGAACTGACGAACCCCGGGCCACCGCAGCGGAGCTCGAGCATTTAACTGCTTGCGCCACTGGGCCGGCCCCTGCCTTTTTAAAACAAATGACAAAAAACATGCATCAAACACTTCAGAAAGATGGCTGTTTATTCAAATGCAGCCTGATTTTCTTCAACACCACCTACTAAAGTCTCTAAATACTATTTTAAAAAGAAATGCTTCCTTAGATAAAAGGCTGATTCTAGCTCTGGGCATAAAATTTATAAAATGAACCTGGAACATCTTGGTATACCTTGTCCTTCCAGAAGCAAGATGGCTATAGAACACTAGCATGTCAAAAACAAAACAAAACAAAATAACCTGCGGGAACCAACATGCAGAGCCTCCCATTGGCCAAAGATGAGACAATTTGAACATCAAAAAGGGCTATAATGAGTGAAACACATCAAACACGTTAAAAATCCAGGAGTTCGTAATGATACTTAAAAAAAAAAATACAGTGGTCCCCTTTGGAAGATACTAGGAAACCAACTCATTTATTCCTAAAACTGATAAATAAAGGAAATAAATTTATCCTGTCTTTACTGTAAAAATTGCATTTCAGGATAACCCAATGGTTACACTGTCAAGTTTTACTTCATAGAATGCCTGCCAATAAATGTAGAAGAAATTATAGAATTAGAATATTACACTTTTATAACCCCTAATGAAACAATAGATCTAGGAAGTGATCACAAATGGCTGCTGAAATCATGAGCAATTTTTAAATGGATGGATCAAGATGAAAACACCTATACACAATGATCAATATTTATAACACAGAAAGGAGACAACTTGATATTACGTACATCATGATGTACTGCAGGAAGTACATAACCCCATTAATAAAATAGTCATGTGAAAAAAAGAGAAAAAAATGTGAATCAGTTAAGTCTCTAGATCTAACCTCCAATTTACAGGAAATACAGGGGATAAAGGAATGTATAAAACGACACCAGGGGATGCAACGTGCCAAGTCCAGAATGTGAAAAAATTCTTCAGCACAAAAGACCTGTTTCTTCAACAAATAAATGTCAAGTGAAAAAAAAGGTAAGAGATCATTATAGATTTAAAGACTTACAAAACATATCAACTAAATGTAATACGTTAGATCCAGCTTCAAATGAACCAGCTGTAAATGGACATCTATGATACAACTGGGAAACAGGAACACTGATTGGATAGTTGACAATAGTAAACTACTACAAATATTTTAGGAGTGTGATAAAGTACTGTGATTGTGTGTATGTGTTTAATCCTTATCTTTTAGAGACATAAATGAAGTTTTTACAGATGAAATGTTATGTTTGGGACTTGTTCTAAAATAATCAAGTCAAGGGTGAGTTACAGATGAAGCAAGATTAACCATATAGTGATAAATGTTGAAGCTGGTAAATGAGTACATGAAGATTACTGCAGTATTTGTTTTCCTTCTGTGTACATTTGAAATTTTCCACAATAAAAGGTTTTTAAAAATCAAATAGGTTACAATAATGGTGAAGATGAGCCAGTCACAATTCATATTCATTCAATTTAGTTTTGATCAGCGTAGGAAGTGACTGGATAATTCCAAACTGCAAACATCCCAAGTTCATGTTCATATCTTAAGCTGTTCATATATCTTATATGCCTGATAACAACATTTTCACAATATTCTTAATGTTAACTCTAGTCAGTTGAAGATAGTCTTTACTCAAATTAAAATTTTAGCTACTCTTTGTAATTTTCCTGATTTTGACTTTAAGAGTACTTGTAGGACAAAAAATCCTAAGTTTTAAACTAAAAGCTCAATTAGAAAAAATAAAAAGCTACACCTGCCAATTATTGACCATATTTATCATGTGTCTTCTCTATTAGAATCCAAGGTCCCTGGCACATCTTCTGAAGTTCCAGGGCCTAAATGGTGCCTGGCGCATAGCAGGAACTCAATAAAGACACTTAAAGAGGGATGAAAGTTTATTCATTAAAAGTATCCCAATGACAATTAATTATTTTTCCGGATGAATATCTATATGTTGGGCAATATGACAACTAATGCAACACAAATCCAAGTAAAATACAAGAGAAGAAAAAGTCTAGACAACATACAATGACTCTACTGGAGATTGATTCACTTTTCTAGACATCAAAATCCATGATTCTGCACAAAGAAATGTTACGCATTGCACAGAATCAAATGAGGAGTCTCAAGTTTAGGTATATAGCATTTTAATAATTTTACATAGTTGATCATCGCAAATGTATTTTCAAAAAGATAAAGATAATTTACGTAAATTCATCTGAAGATTGGCAACTGCCTTCAACCTAAGAATGAGTTTCTAGAATCCAAGATGTTATATTCTACTATTACTTTTATACACACTCAGTACAATGAGCTTAGCAGTTATAAAATATTTGTCTTCTTCAAAAAAGCAGAACAGACAGACCAAATTTAACACAGAAAAGCGAGTATACTTAAAAATGGTCCTGTGAAAACCAAAAAAAGACATACAGTGAGTAACTTACTTCAAATTTAGATAAAATGTTTAAGTATTTCAGATGAAACAGTTGATATTAATAGGTGTATGATACTGCTGTCTTTCCATACAATTCCATCTCATTGTTTAAGTCCCTTTCAGAGTGTCTGTGACATTTTAACTTAAAAAAAAATTTTCTAAGAGTTTTTCTAAACTATAACCATTTGACATTAGCTTTTAAATAGCACTACCAAGAACCACATATATGTTACTCAGTTTTACAGTGAGGTAATTCTTTTCTCTTTTTAACATTCAGTTGTCTTCTTCCAAAACAAGTGATCATTACAGACTAGATGAAGGGTCTATTTTTGGCAGAATTAGTTCCTTTGTCACCTGTGTTTCTGAGGCACTGTGCTCATTTAGTTATAACAGCAAAATATACTGTAATTGTTTTTTGTGGGGTTATTTTTTACATACTTCTTTCCCACTATTAGATTTTTTAGGTTCTTAGGAGAAAAATCATTTCTTATTCAACTGTATATTCCAGGATCTAACTAGCACTGACCAAACTCTTATTCTTACCTCCAAAATCTCAGATCTCATTTTTCTTTGTTTACTTTGGATTCCTACTGACGTAACTAAATACCATTTGATATACTGTTTTTCACTTATAAACATTTTCTGTGCTGTGAATTTTAATGACAATTTAATGACAATAAAACATCCATAATTTAAACTTTCCCAACTTAAACTTTGAGGATAGTTCAAGTTCTCTATTACGTTACAAGCATACATACAGCTTTTTACTTCATTTGAACTGAAAAAGTAAGTTCTATTTTTTTGAAGTTACCAATTATAGTATTTAGAAAAGTAAACCTGAACAATTTGAAGGATTCAATTTATCTGTTTCAAAGGCAATTTTTTTAAAGGACAAAAACTATATTTAAAT
This sequence comes from Ceratotherium simum simum, assembly GCF_057802395.1. Classification (NCBI taxonomy): domain Eukaryota; kingdom Metazoa; phylum Chordata; class Mammalia; order Perissodactyla; family Rhinocerotidae; genus Ceratotherium; species Ceratotherium simum. The sequence continues at coordinate 30,716,076 of NC_141903.1, forward strand.
CAACTAAATACAATGATAGGAAAAATTTATGACTGACAAACTCACACACCAAAAAAAATTTGTTAATGCTTAGATTGTTATCAGGCACTATCTGCTCGGTTTTCAAATTTCTCTATAAATTTTAGAATCAAATTTTGATTTTTAAGAAAGGAAGAAAGTAGTTCGCATAGTACAGAGAGTTCTAAACTGCCTGATGTTAATATTCTGTAACTTTCAAAATATTCAGCTGCCTACTAACTAAATCTCTTTATAAACACTAACACAGCATATAAGACTATTCTCTAAAGCAGTAATTCACAAATGCCAATAAGAAGTTATCACCTTTTATTGGTCTGAGACAAAAACGGGAAAAAAATGTAATTAATATTTCATAAAAACAAATATAAAAGAATTATCCTTTATCCTGGTACCGTCTTTTGGTGTACAAACGTATTTGTAAAATTGAAATATTAGATGTTTTCATATACAGTCCTTAACGTGGCAAAATAAGAACTTGCTAACTGAATTGGTCCCCAAAATTTTCTCAGAAATGTTACCAGCCCCTGAAAAACAGAAGTTGGGAACTTCTGTTCTAAAAGGCCTTTACTGATATACCACGAAATATCCTTGCTTTTAAAAATAATAGAAAAATGGTCTTCAAGTAACATGAGGTCAGATATCTTGTTCATCTTGGCTCCCTAGTGTATAGCACAATGCCTGGCACATAGTAGGCACTCAATAAATATTTGCTGAATTAATGAATATTAAGCTAAGTCATTACAATAAATGGCAACTTCCGATTCTTTTGTAATTAAAATCAAAATGGAATTTTTATAGTGAGTCACAATGTTAAATTTAACAATATTAAAATAAATGGTAACTGCCAGATTTCTTTTAAATTAAAAAATGGAATTTTTATTATGAGTCACAATGCTAAATTTAACAGTATGAAAATGTGCCATCTGCAACAAGACTCACCAATAAATAATCCATTTTTCATATTTACAAGTCCAAAGGCATTAAGAAATAACATTAACGGGGCCAGCCCCATGGCGTACTGGTTGAGTGCACACACTCCACTGCTGGCAGCCTGGGTTTGGATCCCAGGCGCACACTGAGGCACTGCTTGTCAGGCCATGCTGTGGCGGCGTCCCATATAAAGTGGAGGAAGATAGGCACAGATGTTAGCCCAGGGCCAGTCTTCCTCAGCAAAAAGAGGAGGATTGGCATGGATGTTAGCTCAGGGCTGATCTTCCTCACAAAAAAAAAAAAAAAAGAAAGAAATAATATTAAGAGCTAATTCACTGGGGAACAGATGAAACAGGATTGATAAATGTTGAGCCTGGGTGATGGGTACATAGGAGTTCATTATACTAACTTCCTTATTTTTATATATGTTTGAAATTACCCATAATTAAAAAATGAGAGAAGCAGTAAAACAAATATGTACTGTAAAAAGGCTCTATAGTAATTAGAAAACTGTGAGATATTAAATGCGAAACAGGAAGGACAATTACTTAAGCATCAGATGTGGTTTCTGTTCTGAAGAAGCTCAGCTGAACATAAGATTACGCCCATGAAAAGAAACCAAACAGTAGGCCTATACAGAACTATATGTCATTATATAATAAACGTCTTTTGGTACTATAGGAGTTTGAAACAGAGCAATAATGTTCCTCATGTACTTAGAAGCCTTGGGTCTTGAAAGAATAAAGAGCGTATTACAAAGAGCAAAGATAGGAAAAGAAAGTCTGAGTCATGACAGGGGCAAGACAGTGTACAATTGGCCTGAGGAGAGAAGATGCATGTGGGAAAACAGTGGAAAAAGATTACCAGGAAGGGAGGGTAGATTAGAGAAACAGTTAAAAGCCATAGAGAGGGGTTCATCCATGGTTTAGAAGGAAACAGTGGCCACTGAAAAGTTCTCATGAGGAACTGTCATAGCTGATTTTCTCAGGAAAACTAGTTTAAGCATTACGTAGTTTGACTTGAGTGGGGGGGATGAAACATAATGGAGTCAAGAAGATTGTGGCAATAATCCAAATGTGAGGTGATTCAAGTGTGGACGAGGTCAGAAGACACAGCAGGAATAGAGAGACAGGGATACTTCAAAGAAAAGAAGAAAGGATTTTCTGATTAACTAGATGTAAAAAAAGCAAAGCAAGGAGTCAGTCATGTCAAGGTTTCGGTTCTAGGAGATGAAGTGGGTATTATTTCCGCTGACAAAGAAAAATAGGGACGGTGGAGGTAGAGACTTACAGAGAAGATAATCGATTTGATTACAGAGAGGCTGAAATTTAAGCAGACAATAATAACTACAATATTATAACAACTAATCCTTATATACCGCTTACTAGATACCAGGTACTATTCTAGATGCTTTATATATTAATTCATTTATTCCTTAAAACAACCTTAATGAGGTGAGTAATGTTGTTATCATTTCCATTTTACAGAAGATGAAAATGAGATACAAAGAGGTTAAGTAATTTGCCCAAGGTCACAATGCCAGTAATGATGGAACCAGGATTTGAATCCAGGCTTAATTATTTTGCTGAATTGCCTCTCCATGACATGATAGAGATGAAGAAATGTTTATGATAAACACAGTTACACAAAAGGTAAATTTATCTATAAAGTGACCTAGCTCTGTAAATAAAATCTCACAATCTGACATTTTTAACAACCAACTACCTTATTTTTATGTTTCCGGAGAAAAGAATTTCTTTAAAAACCTTAGTAAACTAAAAACAACAACAAACACGTAAGAAATAAAAGAGAATTAGGATTCAAGAAAGACATATTACAGTTAAACATAAATGTTACAAATAGCCTGACCACTAAATATCATAGTTTAAAGGACGCTCTCTATCTTCACTTCAGCATCCAAGTTAAATAATTATTAGGCATATTTTATCTGACCTTTTGTATACTCTTAGGAGATAAGCCTTATGTTTTTAGAAATTCAAAATAAATTTCCTTTACACAAGACTAAGTGTTGTTCCTCTACAGCCAGTAGACTTCTTCAATACAGAAGGCCTTGCCCTTCTCCCCCATTATCACACAAAATTAACATATGGCTATATAGCATAACCACACAGTAAACTGCCTTGTGAATACAAATATAATTTTTATATGGCACAGTTCATAAAAACAGAAATTGAATTTTTTAAAGTGTAACACTGATATGAGAAAACTCGGCTTTTCTACACCCTAGCAGTTTTAAGTCAAACAATCTATACTCACGTTCTGATACTGTATAAAGGAGGTTCTGGGATAAAGGAGGAGGTAGTCTTGCTCCCACTGGTGCAAGATTGGGCACTGCACTTGTCCCAGGCTGGTCACGGTTGTTTATCAAGCTTGACTGTGTTATAGGTGGTCCTACAGATAACAAAACGTTAAAGGTAAAGCATTAATGTTTCCTAACTAATAAAAATACTCACTATTCTAGTACTAATTTGAATATTCATACTGAAAATAACTACTTTGGCTTAGAACAGAATTAAGGAATTTGATATATGCAGGGGTTAAAGCACTACAAACTGCATAATTAATTAAAATGACATTTTAGTTCTAGAACAGACAAAACTAATCTAGGGTGAAAAAAAGCAGAACTGGTTGCCTCTGCGGGATGGGGGTAGGGGTGGAAAATACCTGGGAAGGGACTTGAACAAACTTTCTGGGGTGATAGTAAAGTTCTAAAGAATTCTCAAGTTAATGATAAACATGTTTAAGCATACTGATGTCTGCAACCTACCATAAAATGCATCAAAAATAAAAACAGAGAGATGGAAAAATATGTGATAATATAAATATAGTAAAATGTTAACTGTAGAAACTAGACGGTGAGTATACGGCGGTTCAGTGTACAATTCTTTCAACTTTTCTGTTTGCTTGAAATTTTTCACAGCAAAATGTTGGGGAGAAATGACATTCTTGGATTTAACTTTTAAACAGATATGTTCCCACACTGAAATAACATCTTTTATTGTGAGAATTTCTATATATGAAGATGCTTTTTTATCTGAGGAATAAAATCTCAACTTGAGCTTCACAATTATACCATTTATGTGATAGTATTAAATATTCACAAAACTATTAAAATTACCATATTTCTATTAACCAAACCTATGCAGTAAATGTCTCCAAACCTTTATCAACTTTAACGAAATGTGTTCTACAAACAATGTTACTGCAAGACAGCTAGGTGATGCATACACAAGATCGTGCTAATTTTGCAAGTTCTTGTGAGTCTATAATAATTTCAAAAATAAAAAGTTCAAAAAAAAGAAAATGACAAAGTACCACTTAAATAAACTGAATGGCAATCAATCATTTTTTAAAATAATAATTTGTCATCTCTTAACAATGTTAAATGTCTTCAAATAGATATTTTCTTATATCTTTGAACACACATAAATTATCCCATAATTTTTTCAATTATATTTTTAAAAAATTTAGTCTTACAAAATTTAGTCTTACTTCTGTTTCTGCTAAACCAGCAACTGTAAAGTTTTAAACATTTTACTTTTAATTTTGGTGGATGTGATAATAGCATGGCAATCATTTTTTTAAAAAAACACAAAAAACAGTCCTTATCAGTAAAGAGATTCATATTGAAGTACATACTGGTAGAATGATAGGACATTTGCAATTTACTCTAGCAAAAACAGGCCAAAAAAAGTCAGGGGAGAAGATAAATGAGACAAAAACAGCTGAATATTGATAACCACTGAACTGGATGATGGTACATGTGGTATATATATTATTATTCTACTTCTGTGTATATTTGAAAATTTCCATAATAAAAGGTTTTAAAAATTATTTCAATATGCTTGAAGAGATTTTCTTTAAAGACTGGGAAATTTCACTAAACTACTAGTATGTTCTTTTTTCTGACATCTTCAAAACACTGGCTTTCTGAAGATGCTATCAACTAGCAAGATTTTGACTCCAGGTCAATATACATTAGACCACTATTGATAAACTTTACACTTAGAGGTACTATAATTAACGCAATGCAACAAATGGATGGAACAAAGGAAAGAATAGCATCTTAATTATGGGAATATATTCCAAATTCTATTATTATCTTTCAAAAACTTTAAATTTAGTGTCAAGTTAGCTAAAAGGGATTGATTCTTCTAAATATAATTCTTCAGTAGAGAAAGAAATATTCAACAAACTTATACTTACTTGGTATGGGAAGCACAACAGAAGGCGGGGGCTGGCCATGTCCTTGGGGAACAGGAAGTCTCATACTGTGGCCAGGGCCTGGACCTGGGCCTGGCCCTGGGCCTGGGCCCGGGCCCGGGCCTGGCCCTGGGCCTGGGCCTGGCATTGGAGGCATTAACATTCCAGGAGGTGGTGGAGGAGGAAGCCCAGGAGGAGGTGGAGGGAAAGGAATCATGCTTGGCAGAGCAACTTCATCAACAACCAGGGGATCATTTCCATGATCAAACTGACAAAGGTCACCAAGTACACAAAATCCTCTTTCTGTAAGAATAAAAGAAGAATCTTAATATGATCTACTGAGAGTTCAGAAAACAAACAAAACAAATCCCTGAAAAACCCACCAACCTGATTTACAAAGTGTTTTTTCTCCAAGGACTCTAAAGCCTTCCTAGAGTTATTCTGCTAATCATCACATATCCCTGAGGTAGGGGCAGGTGCACTCTCTCTATACTATGAGACTATGCTTTGTTAGGATAGCAAATAACAGGGTCATAAAGAGGATAGTAGTCACTATTAGATTAACCCATTTGCTATTAAGCTTTCGTAATAAAAATTAAGATTTTTTTTTTTAAAGATTTTATTTATGTATTTTTCCCCCCCAAAGCCCCAGTAGATAGTTGTATGTCATAGCTGCACATCCTTCTAGTTGCTGCATGTGGGACGTGGCCTCAGCATGGCTGGAGAAGCGGTGCGTCGGTGCGCACCCGGGATCCGAACCCCGGGCTGCCAGCAGCGGAGCGCGCGCACCTAACCGCCAAGCCACGGGGCCAACCCTAAAAATTAAGATATTTTAAACAAATATGAATTTAGCAAAGGCTGGGGGGGCATGGAGACTTGAACTAGATGATCTAATTTTAACTACCTATTTTCATCATATTATTCTAAAGCAACCATTCTTACTATATCTACAAGTTGAAACTTTAGTTTAAAATATTCAAGTGGGCATTACATACTAGATTATTCACTGTAGCATTGTTTCAATAGCAAAGTATTAGAAACACTCCAAAAGTGCGTCAATAGGAATAGGTTAAACACACATTTTTGTACATAGGCTAAGAAGCCTAAAAAATATCGAAGAAGTTCTTTAGGTATTAATTTAGGATGATTGCCAGGAAATATTGCTAAGTGAAAAAAACATTATACAGAAGAGTGTGACTAGTATACCAGCATTTATGTAAAACAGAAAGTGGAGGAGAATATATGTATTTGTTTTTGTACATATGCACATACTATGTTCGGAAAGATATACAAGAAATTGCTAACACTGAATTGACCTTGGGAAGGAGATCTCTGTGGCTGGGAGACCAGGGTGAGAGTGAGGTAATGTTTGAAGTATGATTTGATTCTATTCCCTACTTAAAAATAAATAAAACATAAAAATATATACATTCTTTTGGGGCCGGCCCCGTGGCTTAGCGGTTAAGTGCGCGCGCTCCGCTACTGGCGGCCCGGGTTCGGATCCCGGGCGCGCACCGATGCACTGCTTCTCCGGCCATGCTGAGGCCACGTCCCACATACAGCAACTAGAAGGATGTGCAACTATGACATACAACTATCTACTGGGGCTTTGGGGGAAAAAATAAATAAATAAAATTATTAAAAAAAAAAAAAACCATATACATTCTGGCTATAATCACCAAGACAAGAAACAACAAATGTTGGAGAGGTTGTGGAGAAATGGGAACCCTCATTCACTGCTGATGGGAATGCAAACTGGTGCAGCCACTATGGAAAACAGTATGGAGATTCCTCAAAAAACTAAAAATAGAAATACCCTATGAGCCAGCTATCCCACTACTGGGAATCTATTCAATGAACCTGAAATCAACAATCCAAAGAGGTTTATGCACCCCTATGTTCACTGCAGCATTATTCACTATAGCCAAGAAGTGGAAGCAACCCAAGCGTCCCTCAACTGATGACTGGATAAAGAAGATGTGGTGTATATACAATGGAATACTACTCAGCCATAAAAAGAGACAAAATCATCCCATTTGCAACAACATGGATGGACCTGGAGGGTATTATGTTTAAGTGAAATAAGCCAGAGAGAGAAAGACAAACACTGCATGATTTCACTCATATGTGGAATATAAACCAACACACAGACAGAGAGAACTGTATGGTGGTTACCAGGGGGCAAGGGGGTTTGGGGGTGGGCACAAAGGGTGAAGGGAAGCATTTATATGGTGACTTGACAAACAATGATGTACAACCAAAATTTCACAATGCTGTAAACTATTAAGACATCAATAAAAAAATTTAAAAAATATATATATACACACACACACTCTATATTTATAGAAAAAATGTTATGATGTCTGCAATTTGCTTCAAATAATATAGGCAGGGAGAAGTGGTGGGAGTATGGACCAAAGCAAGATTGCCCATCAGCTGATAACTGTTGATGTGAGGCCACAGATATACTAGGCTTAATTATATCATTTTGTCAACTTTTATACATATTTAAACATTTCCATAATAAAAATTTTAAATACACACACACAATGATGCAATCATTCAAATGGAAAGTCAGTTAACTTAAAACTGAAGGAGGTTACATATGCTTAACAAATTCCCAGCACAAACACCACACAAAGAAATCACAATTCCTAGTGTCTACCAAATTTTGTGGTATACTTATGGCGTCTGAAGCAAGAAGAATAACAAGAAACAAACTAAGGAGTCAAATTTGAACATTCCCTTAACAAGAACCAAACTATTAAATCAAACAAGTAAATAAGCATATGCCAAAAGAGAGTCTTCTCCCCATTCATCCCTTTTAACAAAATCTGGACTATAATGAAAAAGTATGCAATATTAGCAACATTTGCTTTACTATTATTTTTAGGTAGAATGTAAGAGAAAAAAGAATTTTTACCATCATAATCTCTGCATCGCCTCTTTGGTGGTGGGTTTCGACCAAAAGAATTGGAAGAGCTATGATTGTTATAGTAATTAGACCAACTCTCTGTTGTATTTTCAGAGTGGTGCGCAGGTGCGATCACAGTAACAGTGCTGGGAATAGACTGTGCCCCAGAGGAATACTGCTCAGAAGAGTTTGGAGGTGGTGCAGACACAGGCACATAGGAACTCTCCAAGTCGTTCCTTTCACTCTTAAATTTTGATCTTTCCCTGTGCTCTGCTTTAGAGACAAAATAAAAACAAGAAACAAGATCAGACCTTTTTGGGTTTTTTTGTTTTTTTTTTTTGTGAAGAAGATCAACCCTGAGCTAACATCCGTGCTAATCCTCCTCTTTTTGCTGAAGAAGACTGGCCCTGAGCTAACACCTGTGCCCATCTTCTTCCACTTTATATGGGATGCTGCCTCCTGCCACAGCATGGCCTGACAAGCAGTGCGTCGGTGCGCGCCCGGGATCTGAACCCAAGCCGCCAGCAGCAGAGCACCCGCACTTAACAGCTACGCCACGGGGCCGGCCCCCTTTTTGTTCTTAAACTATGTTTCTTTTCTCACTTACAGAACAGGAAAGATGAGAATATTAAAGTAAACTTACTAAGCTATCCATATTTCAAAGTGCTCTCATTATTAATATATCCTAAAAGTAGGAACATCAACAATGTGACATCTTAACCAATAACTCATGTAAAATCATCTTTTATAAACTCAACATAATGCAACAAAGAAAGGCCAGCTTCTCCACTGATCTTTAATAAGAATACTAGCCAAGAACTGACTTCCAAACTGATATCCCAGACAATCAGTGGTTGGGATCCCAGTAATCTACTTAAAGTTTTTTTCTTTCTAATTTTATAAACCCTGGGTAACCTTAAAACAAATCAATTATTTTTAGTGGGGGTAGGGGATGCGGAAGGGAGCAGTGATAGCTTTGTTGATTAAAGGACATTTGTTTCAATTATACAAAATGACTTCAGTCTAGACATATACTATGATACACTTATATAGCTTCTTTTTAGTCAAACTCCTTTGACTCCATCCCAAGAATAGAGCCCTGTCTTTGTGACAAAATCAATACTAAGTTTTTTGAGACAATTCCAGATTTTATATCGCTCAGACATATTAAAGGTACACTTACCGTTAAGGGAAGTTATGGTACCCTTGTGATAGGGGAAGACAAGCAACCACAGAGTTTTTAGAGGGAAGCCTCATCCACTCACCAACACTCCTATTTGGATCCCGGTCTTTGCTGCGCCCCCTACTTCGGCTCCGACTTCGACTCAGGCCTCGGCTCTTACTCCGGCTCTTACTCCTGGCTCTTCTCCAGTCATACTTCTCACGGTACAATTCATTTCGCTCATAGTACCGATCGTAGTCTCTCCACTTGCCATCTTCTCTTTTTTTCTCACGTGTCCTGTAATACGCAGATATAAAAGCCATGTGTACACTATGGAAACGAAGTCTGCAAACAAACTGGTAGTATAAAATACCCTCCTTGATTCACCAAAATTCATAACATCTATGCTTTTTTAGAAAGCCATAAGACTACCACATAATTCCTCGAATCCATTATATAAAAAGAAAAAACATTCCCTCAAGTACACTGGGTGGGGAGCAATGAAAAAAAGAGGTGAATCCAAAGTATGGGGAGGGGTAGTGGAAAAACAGCAAGTTAAAACTACAAAAGAAAAACGGCTCGAAACAAAGTTTTCCTAAACAAATGTTAATTTTTTGATAGTAGGCTGATGATTCAACATATAAATTGCACTACTTGTAATATAAAATGCTATGAAATGATTTTAATACTGAGCACCCCTAACCAAATGGAACATTTCATTAATACTCTCTGAGGAGACTGCTCCCACCCCTGAGCTCCTGGGGAAAGCACATAATGATGATTGTTTATAAAAAGAAGAGAAAGTGTGACAAAGACAAAAAACAGAGAATAGAAGGAACTTTAACCTTGAATCTTTAACCAGTTTAGAAAGAGAGGAGTCAGTATATATGTTAAAAGTCCCTTTAATGCCCTTATAAGGTAACTGAAAAGTGAGTTATCAATGTCTTCCATATTAAAGATAAACACAAACCTTCGTTCACTAGATTCTGAACGAGACTTCTGGGGACTAGGATATTTCTTTTTTCTGCCATCTCGTTCTTCCTCTGCTGGCTCCTGAAATATCTATATGAAAACATTCATTAGAAACAAGAACAGTCCTTTTATAAACTACAAAACACATCCATCTGATAATCTTTCTGGTGTAAAAGAGGACACAAATAAATATACTGAAATATTGAAGTCAAATCACATCCAAGAAAAGTTAGGCAACAGGGAGAAGTAAGGAAGATGCTAAAATTACTTTAACAGCAATATGTTAATTTTTAAATGTTACTTTAAGGTAGAGAAGAGCAGTGTAGGAGGAAAACAGCAATTCATTCTTTAAAGTGAAACAGCAGAAATAGCAAATCTCTATTTCTCAGTATCATATAGTAAAATGGTTTATGTTTTCCTAATTATAAAATATATTCACACACATAATTCATTTGAGGAAGACTGTAGATTTATTTCATAGAAAAGGTTTCAGGAACAAATGGTTAACGAATGCTATAAAACTAAGTATTTCACGTGAATTATGGAAAAATGGTATCAGAATTAATGGAAATGTTAAGGTTTCTTTTAAAGCCTAACAGTTTGACCACAAACCAAGAACTAGTGCTTTTATTATTGTTTTTAAATAGAAGTGAATCTCGGGCCAGCCCCGTGGCTTAGCGGTTAAGTGTGCACGCTCTGCTACTGGTGGCCCGGGTTCGGATCCCAGGCGTGCACCAATGCACCGCTTCTCCGGCCATGCCAAGGCCGCGTCCCACATACAGCAACTAGAAGGATGTGCAACTATGACATACAACTATCTACTGGGGCTTTGGGGAAAAAAAAAAGGAGGAGGATTAGCTCAGAGCTGGTCTTCCTCAGCAAAAAGAGGAGGATTAGCATGGATGTTAGCTCAGGGCTGATCTTCCTCACAAAAAAAAAAAAAAAAAAAGAAGTGAATCTCAAAACAAATACATAGGCTTTACTAGAGAAAGGTAAAATAAAGTACTTTGCAGGAGCTAAACAGATGCCCATCTGATGGAGAAGCTCACTTACAAATACCCAAATCAGGAAGTGAGTGAATGGAACAGGAGATAATTTAATAAAACTCAGGCAAGATAAAATGGCAGCCACAATATGACAACCATATGGTGCTGGCAAAAGCACTACACAATCATTAGACTATATTTAAAAATCATTCTCTCTACCAATTTACAGGATATACAGCAAATATATTACTTCAATGGGATGCAATCAGCAAAATCCAGACAGTAAAAAATTCTACAGGACAAATAACTGAGTTTCTTCAACAAAATAAAATATAAGGGAAAAAAGGGGATGAGGAAAAGAACAACAAGAGAGATACACAGGTAGGTATGAAGAGGGGATTTAAAGATTAAAAGAGACTTAAAAAGATATCAACTTGGAGATCTTTTTCCTTCTTTTTGCTTTTCCGTATTTTATAAGGATTTTTTTTGGTGGACATGTATTAACTCCTAATGGGAAAAACTGTTCTTAAAAAGTCAAAGGATCCAAGAGAAATAAAAACTTCAGGCCACACAAAAATTTGTGCATGAATGTTCACAGCAGCATTATTCATAATAGCCAAAAAGTGTTAACCATTTTCCTATCAACTCAAATATCCATCAAACCATTTTCCTATCAACTCAAATATCCATCAACTGATGACTAGATAAAAGAAAATGTTGATATAACCATAAAACGGAATATTATTCAGACATAAAAACAAAAAAAATGAAGTACTAATACATGCTACAACCTGGATGAACCTTGAAAGCACTACACTAAGTCAAAGAAGCCAGTCACAAAAGACCACATATTATATAATTCCATTTATACATGTCCAGAATAGGCAAATCCATAGAGACAAAAAGTAGATTAGCAGTTTCCTAGGGCTGTGGGTGGGGGAAAGAAGACTTGGAGGATAATGGCTTAATGGGTATGAGGTTTCTTTTCTGGATGTTGAATATATTCTAAAACGGATCGTAGTGATGGCTGCACAACTCTGAAAACAATAAAAACCATCGCTTTTGTACACTTTAAATAGGTGAACTGTATGATAAGTGAATTATATCTCAAGAAAGCTGTTAAAGAAAAAAGGCAAAGGGCATGTACAACATGAATGAATCTCACATAATAATGCCCTAAAGAAGCTAGACAAAAGATTGTATTGATTCCTTTTACATAAAATGGAAAAAACAGGAGAAACTAGTACATAGTATTACAAGTAAGAGTAATAGTTACCCTGGTGAGAGGGAATAAGGAAGAGGGAATTAACAACAACAAAAAAAAGACATTTTAACCAATCTGATTAAAGCTTGATTCAAACAAATGGGAAAAAAAATGGACATTTATGAACAAGTAGAAATTTCAACACTGACTGGGTAGCTGATGATATTAAGGAGTTATTGTTATTTTTATATATGATAAAGATATTTGGGGTTTTTTTTAATATTACCTTTTACAGATACATACTGAGTATTTACAGATGAAATGATACAATGTCTGAGATTTGTTTCAAAATAATTTTAGAGGATGGAAAGTGGTTAAAGGTATAGAAAAAGAAGACTGCCCAGAGGTCTATAATTATTGAAGCTGAATGATGGCTACATGGGTGCTTGTTATATTATTCCGGCTTCTCTCAAATATTTTCATAATAAAAAGTTTTTGTAAGTTAAACAAAAATAATCTACATTCTTTTCTATTTTAAATAAATTTTCTGGAACTTCCTAAGGATATGTTTTTCCACAATTATTTTAAACTTTTATTCTGAAATGACTTATATGGCATTATATTGTCTTATATATCTTGAATTAGTAATATATATGAAGACTTCATACACCAAAATCTCTTACCTACTTTGATCCTACTATTCTAAGAATATGAAAAGTAGATTTCTTTATAGACTCAGATTATGACCAGGCATGCTAATTTTAAAAGTTTTTCTTGGGGGCTGGGCCAGTGGCGAGGTAGTTAAGTTCATGTGCTCCACTTTGGCGGCCTGGGGTTCACAGGTTCGGATCCCAGGCGTGGACCAACACACCACTCATCAAACCATGCTGTGGCGGTGTCCCACATACAAACATAGGAAGATTGGCACAGATGTCAGCTCAGCAGCAATCTTCCTCAAGCAAAAAGAGGAAGATTGGCAACAGATGTTGGCTCAGGGCCAATCTCCCCCCCCCACCAAAAAGTTTTTCTTCTATGTTGTCCACCTGACTTATAGTTTTCCACTTTAACATCTTCTATTAGATGTCTGAGCATTATACACATATTTAAGAAGTTTTAACTATTATCTTGGTCTATCATGGCTACACAAGTCTGAGAGCCTCCATTCCACTGGACCTTTTTAGATATAAAAGTGTACTAAATAGTTATGTGGATAGGGCAGGATTGCCCATGGGTTGATGGGTTATTGGGGCTGAGAGATGAATATATGGGAATTCATTATACTATTCTGTCTCTTTTTGGTGTAGGTTGAACATTCTCTATAATAGGTTTTTAAAAAATTAAAATGAAATAAAGGTATTTTCAGACAAACCAAAGGGGGGAAAAACTGTGCCAGACGCTCTCATATTTCTAGTCATAAATACATGCATTGGGTCTAAGAAAAACTGCCTTCTAACATTTCAGATGATCATGGTATAGGGTGAATAAGGAATTATAAGAACAAAGATCTATTATCTTCATGGATTGTTCTTTTGCATGTTCGTTAACTCCGACAGACAGGGTAAATAAAGGGTTTAATAAAAGCCAACTATAACTACAGCAAATTTACAAGTAATTTTCCAACTGTATATAAAATGTATTATGCTTCATAAATCATGGCATATATATACCAAGTGATTTTCCAGTACCAGGATGAGTTGTGCCAAAGATCCAGATTCTTTCACCTGATTCCCCATGTGACCAATAGTCTAACCATACATCAGCTGATGGTACAATGTAGCTGGGGACCAAGGAAGAAAGTTAAAGTGGCTAGTCCTTAGACGGAGTTGTTCCTCTGTACCCTGCTCAGAGCAACTGCATCAATTGAGCACAGACCAGAAAATCAGTCAATTAGCCAAAGGTATTGTGCTACCTCAAACCCCTTTCCTTTTACCTTATCTAACAGGAGTACTATAAACTATTATATTTATACACTCTTATATGAGCTTTTATTTATGTCAGTAATGACAAGTTACGTATAAAATCCTAGAAAATGGGAGAAATGCCAGACCACATCATTTGGGGTAGTTACACACAGAAACTGATATCCATTTTCCACAATTTTCAAAATTAGGATTTACTACAAAGATACAAAATGAAATAGTGCAACAATTTGTTTTTTTAAACTGTTTTTTCAAAACTCAAGGTAATACAATTTTTCTCTTATATTCAAACCAGCTTTCTTTCAGCCACTTCTAATCCACTGACCTTCAATGATTGTAGAAAAGGACATGTGCCGGAAAAATTTTAACTTATTATGAAAGATTTAAGCTATACTATAGACCAAAAATCATACACTATCAAGGACAGAAGAAGAGTTTCTTCCTATTTCCCTTACTTGGAAAAACAATACTGTGAGCTTCTCCTATTTTAAAAAGACTTTATGAGACAATTAGTGGGCATGAGCCAAAAACAAAAAAGTAAAAGTGGTATCAACTGACCTTAATTAACTATAGTCACATTTTATTTTAATGTTGGATCAATTCAATTAGCCTAGCATTTCAAAATGTATCAGAAATGACAACTAAATGCAATATGTGATCCTTAGAATGAATCTTGTGCTGGACAGGAAAAAAACATGCTATAAAAAAATGATGGGCCAGCTCTGATGGCCTAGTGGTTAAAGTTTGGCGTGCTCCGTTTGGGCAGCCTGGGTTCGGTTCCTGGGTGCAGAACTACACCGCTCATCTGTCAGTTGCCATGCTGTGGTGGTGGCTCACATAGAAGAACCAGAAGGACCAGCAACTAGAATATACAACTACGTAGTGGGGCTTTGGGGAGGAAAAAAAAAAAAGAGAGGAAGACTGGCAACAGATGTTAGCTCAGGGCTAATCTTTCCCCGTAGAAAAAATAAAAGAGTTCTTAAAAAAAAAAAAAAAGAAACATTGTTGGGTTGATTGATAAAACTGGAATACAGACAGTAGATTAAAGTATTTTATCAATGGTAAACTTACTGAAACTGATAACAGTACTACAGCTAAGAGAATATCCTGATTCTTACGAAATATACACTGGTATTTAAGGGTCAAGGGTCATGATATATCTGACTCCCAAATGATTCAGAAAAAAATAGTTTTCTGGGTGTGGATTTTTTTTTTTAAAGATTTTATTTATTTATTTCCCCCCCTCAAAGCCCCAGTAGATAGTTGTATGTCATAGCTGCACATCCTTCCAGTTGCTGTATGTGGGATGCGGCCCCAACATGGCCGGAGAAGCGGTGGGCGCCGGGGATCCGAACCCAGGCTGCCAGCAGCGGAGCGCGTGTACTTAACCGCTAAGCCATGGGGCCGGCCCTGGGTGTGGATTTTAAGAAGAGCAAATGGGGCAAATCTTTAATAGGTGAATCTAGGTAGATGGCATATGCATGTTTAGGGTACATTCTTATAATTTTTATGTAAGTTTAAAATTATTCCCAAATAAAAAGTTCATTAAATAATTACAGTAAAAACAAAAGTTGGGAACTATTTCTGTATAATAATCAACATTTATGTGCCAAGCACTGGACTAGGATGTGTGTGTGTGTGTGTATGTGTATAAAATCTCATTTAACCCTCAATAAGATAAATACTACTATGATCATCATTTTGATGATGTGAAAATGAAAAAAAGAAGTAACTTATTTTAGAGCTACTATTTTAACTCACACAGCCTGATTTCAGAACTCATATTCTAATCATATAATACTATGTTGTTTATACATAAAAAGAATTACAAATGAACTCTGTAAAATTTCCTCCTTGGTCCAAACAATTAGATTACCATCTATAATCACATTTTTATACTTCGACATTGTAAAAACATTTTTTTTCCTTTTCTTTCCTATGTTGACAGTGACGTTTATAATTACATTAACTATTTAAAAAAACTATATGGTTAAAAAAGAGAAAATGAAGAAGTGTTACCTAATAATTTCTCTTGAGGTTTCGTTAATAGTCATGTGTCGCTTAAAGACAGGGATACGTTCTGAGAAGCACGCCATGAGGTGATTTCATCATTATGAACATCACGGAGTGCAGTGACACAAACCTGGATGGTATCGCCTGCTACACACCTAGGCCATATGGTACTAATATTATGGGACCACCATCATACATGCAATCCATCGTTGACCAAAACATCATTATGCAGTACATGGCTGTACTTTACTTTCAGTAGAGCCACCATATTTAACCAAGTTTTCTTTTTCTAAAAGTCATTGGATAAGATTTCTCTGAATTCCTCAATATACTAAAATATTTCTTAGAATACTAAACAAGGCAACTTTTCAAGTCCAAGGAACTAAGAAGCCCTGATAAAGAATGTAAACATTGCCCAAAACCCAGAAACTTCAATCAGTAGGTAACTGCTTCTAAAGAGGTCAACTTCCAACTAAGAATAATACTGGTAAAAGGATCTAAGAAGCCCCCAAAAGCAAAAGAAAACTTTGCATTACCTCTTCTTTAATTTCTTCTTTTTCTTGCACTGGTGGTTTTGGCTCAGGCTTAACTAGTTCCAAAGGTGGAAGGTAGTTCTTAGTATAGAGACTTTCAAATAGTTTATCCACAAAACCTGAAGTTTCTAAGGAAAAGAAATAATATTTAAGTATTGTACAAACAAAAAATAAAAGTTTGACAAAGCACTCTGTTGGCAAAGCTGAGGAAAATGGGATATCTCATACACTGCTGGTGGAACTAAAAGTGAGTCTAACCCTTATGGGGGAAAATCCCACTTCTGAATTTTTAAATCCTTTGGACATACTTGCACATGTACAAAATGATACATATGCAAGATTATTTGTCTGAGTACCCAATAGTAAAGATTGGAAACAACCCAAATTTCCATGAAAAAGAGACTAATTTAATAAATTACGTGACAATCATACAAAAGAATACACAGTAGCTGTAAAAACAAGTACTGATAGGGCCAGCCCCGTGGCTTAGCGGTTAAGTGTGTGCGCTCCGCTGCTAGCGGCCAGGGTTCAGGTCCCGGGCGCGCACCGACGCACCGCTTCTCCCGCCATGCTGAGGCCGCGTCCCACGTGCAGCGGCTGGAAGGATGTGCAGCTGTGACATGCAACTATCTACTGGGGCTTTGGGGGGAAAAACATAAATAAATAAAATCTTTAAAAAAAAAAAAGCAAGTACTGATAATATCAGATCTCAAAGATATAAGACTAAATATCTGTATCTGTTCATATTTGTATTAAAAAACTCTGAGGGGCCGGCCCCGTGGCTTAGCGGTTAGGTGCGCACGCTCCGCTGCTGGCAGCCCGGGTTCGGATCCCGGGCGCGCACCGACACACCGCTTCTCCGGCCATGCTGAGGCCGCGTCCCACATACAGCAACTAGAAGGATGTGCAGCTATGACAGACAACTATCTACCGGGGCTTTGGGGGAAAAATAAATAAATAAAATCTTTAAAAAAAAAAAAAAAACTCTGAGAAGACACAAAAAAATGACAAAGTTGTATACTGAGGGTGGGAAGGCAGCAGACAAAGAACAGGTGAGAGAGACTTTTCACAGCACACCTTTATACTGTTGGATGAAATGCTACACTTCATGACTCATCTTTCAGGTAAATTAAGTAATATAAACTAATACATTTAGAACAGAAAATACTCACCTGCACTGGGGATGAATTCTGTTAAGTATCAGGTTTTTTGGTACAAAAAAGTCTTACAAAATTACAAAAAAAATGTGTAATCCTGTGTTTTAGATTCAGAAGACATATTTACTATCTTTTCCTTCTCAGTAGATATTTAGTTAAAGGGTATCTTCTCATCTCCAATAGCTAGATCAACCAGTAAGTAAGTGTGCATTATCCACATCCCTGTTCATCCATTCAGCAATACTTATTGAATATCTTCCCTGTGCCAAGCACCGGAGGTTCCAAGTCCCCACTCTCAACAAAGGGCAAGATTGGGCCGGCCCCGTGGCTTAGCGGTTAAGTGCATGCGCTCCGCTACTGGTGGCCTGGGTTCAATCCCGGGCACGCACCGATGCACTGCTTCTCCGGCCATGCTGAGGCCGAGTCCCACATACAGCAACTAGAAGGATGTGCAGCTATGACATACAACTACCTACTGGGGCTTTGGGAGAAAAAAAAAAAAAAGAAGGAGGATTGGCAATAGATGTTAGCTCAGAGCTGGTCTTCCTCAGCAAAAAGAGGAGGATTAGCATGGATGTTAGCTCAGGGTTGATCTTCCTCACAAACAGTAAATAAATAAATAAAAGATTAAAAAAAAAAAAGGGCAAGATAAATGACGGGGAGCCATACACACAGATAAACAGGCAAAGAAACCTATAACATGACAGGGAGTGACAACTGCCATGAAAAAAAATAAGAACAGGAGAGAGTGACTAGGGGCATGAGGTATACTATATTGTATATAGAGCACTCAGTGGAAACTACTCTGAGAAGATGACATTTGAGAAGAGACCAGAAACCATAGGTAAGAAACCATGTATCAAGCAAGGGCAAAGAGAGTTCAAAAGCCCTGAGTCGGAACATGTTTGCCAAGTTGAAAAAACAGCAAGGTGGTCAATGTGGCTAGAATGGAACAAGTGAGGAGGTGTGGTAGGAGATGAGGTCAGCGAAGTGGCTGGGGAGGCCTCCAGGAAGCTCTGTAGACTACGGAAAGGACTTTGGTAAAAAGATGGGAAGTGAAAGGCCCAAAAAGAAGAGGATCATGCCCATCTCTTCTTGGATATCAAGAAGCCTCAAGGGGCTGGCCTGGTGGCATAGTGGTTAAGTCTGTGCGTTCCACTTTGGCAACCCAGGGTTCATGGGTTCGGATCCTGGACGCTGACCTACACACCGCTCATCAAGCCAGCTGTGGCAGCGTCCCACACACAAAAAACAGAGGAAGACTGGCACAGATGTTAGCTCAGGGACAAATATTTCTCAAGCAAAAAGAGGAGGATTAGCAACAGATGTTAGCTTGGGGCTGATCTTCCTCACCAGAGGGGGAAAAAAAAAAAAAAGCACCAGCCAAGAGAGAAAAAACAGCTTCGTTTTCCTAATAAACGGTAAGAATAAGCAGCTTCATTATCCTTAAACTGTTACCCCCAACCATCACACTAGGCTCTGCCACAAGCTGCAAAGGACCCATTCACCAAAAAAGCATTAGAGTTACCACTGTCTCAATAGAGGAAAATAGCAGAGAAGGAAAGGAAAGGGAAAAAAAAAAAAACAGTTCTGCCAAAATACATGATAAATAATTAAGCATGAATGGGTATATTCAAGTATTTAAACGACCCTGACCAATTTCTTTCCTTTCAATATCTCCAACATTTTATCAAGAAGTTTTAAATTTAAAATCTTTACTTAAATACTTGGTTGAAGGCCCATAATAATTACCTTTTTGTAAAAAGACATCAAGTTGGTCGGCACAAAAGGCTTTCAATTCTTTCTCAGGTTTGTCCTTCTTGACCAGTGCTACAACATAGTTGGCCAAGGCTGAAGGGTCAGCGTCACATCTAGTTAGACAAAGAGAAAACAAAAATTTTAAAACCTTTTTTTTTTTCCAAACAGTGATGCCATTAATAAAGTCATCCCTATTGTGGAAAGCTAAAGGTCAAAAACTTTATTTAAAAAAGTGACTGTACCTGGAACAAATAAAATAAATAAAAATTAAAAAGTGACTGCAAACAGGGACGGGCCTGGTGGCACAGCAGTTAAGTTCTCACGCTCTGCTGCAGCAGCCCGGGGTTCGCAGGTTCAGATCCCAGGCATGAACCAACACACCGCTTGTCAAGCCATACTGTGGCGGCATCCCATATAAAGTAGAGGAGGATGGGCACGGATGTTAGCCCAGGGCCAGTCTTCCTCAGCAAAAAGAGGAGGATTGGCATCAGATGCTAGCTCAGGGCTAATCTTCCTCACACACACAAAAAAAGTGACTGCAAACACAGGTGACTATTATAACAAACAGCATATACACACTACAAGTAAGATCTTCCTTTTCTGCTTATTTTTATAAAATAATTTGTCTCCTATTTTCAATGTTCTAATCATACCCAGAATTCTGGACCAAATCTACATGTATTTGCTCTCTCAATGGTAAGAGGGAAAGGGTGCCAACTGACCCTTAAGTTGCAGACTGACTCCCAGCCTGCAGAAGCACTGTCAATATCCTCAGGGACTGTCTATTCCATGTCACCAATGAGGAAGAAGCAGAGGAAGTGATGAGACAGCTTTCCTCATTCCCTATAACCCCAGGTATCAGC
This sequence comes from Ceratotherium simum simum, assembly GCF_057802395.1. NCBI lineage: Eukaryota > Metazoa > Chordata > Mammalia > Perissodactyla > Rhinocerotidae > Ceratotherium > Ceratotherium simum. The sequence continues at coordinate 30,736,729 of NC_141903.1, forward strand.
ATCCAAAAATGGTGATCAATTCCACTGCTAATCTTCTCAGTGAGTATCTTAAGGATCTTTTTAAAAAGTGAGAACACAAGAAGGATGGCACCTTAAATAGTACTAGCAAATGCTCTAGCAGCTATAAGCAAGGAAGAAAAGACCTGTGAGTTAGAACAGAAAGGATAAGAGAAGTGGTGGAAGGGCAGCAGAGATAACCTTTACCTACTTCACACTTTTTTTCTGGTCGGTAGGAACCTGACTTTGACATTCAAAATCATCTCCTATGCCAGGGCAACACATGATCCTTGAGTTGCCAACTCCTGACATAAAGCAATCCGCCAGACTTAACATTTATCTATATTATATGAAACTGAAAGTTTTCATGTTGTACAAAATACATATATATGTATTTTTATATTCTATTTTCCCCATGAATGTACATTTAAGTAACACATATCCTTTGTGGCTTCATAGGGTTGTTGTGAAGGTAAAATGAAAAAATTCAGAATGATAGTAAATAAAATCATTATGCAAGCAAAGTGATCATATCCCTAGAAAACATTATTGAAATCTAACTAATCTTGTTCTATAACTCTTTAGCCTCCACTGCCAACCAGAAAACTAAAAAGTTTCAGCTCAAGATTATCAATCAGATTTCCAACAACTTTATGAGATTAGAAAACAAAAGAAAAAGCAAGCACCAGCACCTTTACTTCCTTCTAGTCTGTATTTTTAAAGTTCATAACTAGGGCCGGCCCCATGGCTTAGTGGTTAAGTGTGCGCGCTCCGCTGCTGGCGGCCCCGGTTCGGATCCCGGGCGCGCACCGACGCACCGCTTCTCCGGCCATGCTGAGGCCGTGGCCCACACACAGCAACTAGAAGGAAGTGCAGCTATGACATACAACTATCTACTGGGGCTTTGGGGGTAAAAATAAATAAAATTATAAAAATAAATAAATAAAGTTCATAACTAAATAAAATAGAATTTTTTTCATCGCTAATATTAACATTGTTGTGGGAAAGCCTGGTTCTTTAAACATCTATGCACATTTACGCACCAAATTCTAAGAGAGCAAATTTCAATGACTGTCAATTTTACAAAACTCAGAGCTAATAAAAAAAAATGATGGGCAAGGGTCAAAGTGCACTAGGAGAGAGTATTAGCGTCAAAGATGATGAGTTACATATTAATAAAAACATGCAATTTTAAAGAAAGCCCGGACTTTTCTTAAGTAAAAAATATAAATTACATTTTAGAGAATTATGATTACCTTAGTAAATCCAATTGCTCAATTCTAAAATGGATACGTAGCATTTCCATCTTCAAAAAATATTATTACACATGCCATACCCACCTTGGCTATTCCATAGACACCTTAAAATAGAAATGTGTAAGTATACTCAATTTCACTCCTGAGAACAGTAAGATATTTGATCAGAATAGTTCTAATCAACAGTCAAATGGAGGCGGGGGGGGGGAAATCACTTTTATACCTTTACTTAGAAAGTTCAAATCCTGGATAAGGACGATATTCTAAACATAGAAAGAAAAGGATTTTTTAAAATAAGTAAGGATGGCAGAAAGAGGTAATATTAATTTCTCTGGTGTTATGAGAACCTTCCAGGAGTCTCATGACCTGACAGGTAAAATGCTGGGTAAGGATATGAGGCTTCTAGTGAGAAACACGCAAAACATTCAGATTACTAGATAAATAAGGTGGGTTAAACAAACCCAGATGTCTTACACATATTAAGTACTCAGACTCTGAAAAACAAATGCAGAGTTAGGCTGCTTCTGATGAAACACATTTTGATGTGATGGTTAAAATGCAAGATGAAAAGTTATGAGAAGGTAAAAGAATAGAAAAAGACTAGACACTAAGAAAAGAGAGTGACCACAGATGCTAAATATTTGTTTTATGTGAGCAAACAAGTGATCGTTAGTAACTGATAGTTAGAATTCTGCAACAAATACAAAAGTGTGTAACAGTTAAAGGAATGGGACCATTTAAATTTAACAGCTCCTAGTACATATCCATAAAGTGTGCTATGAAGGAAACTGCCAGTCTGAAATAATAAGTCACACCAATTGAATGAGGAAACTTAAATACATTGAGGAGTCTTATGCTGTAATTTTCCGTACCTTTATGATTGTTCTTATTTAGTCTTTCATCACCCCTTAATATATAAACTTTAAAAACTGACAATTACAATATTGTAGTAGCTATGGTACCAATGCTAACAGCAGCCCAACAAGACTTCCAGAAGTGTGTCACAAAAATCTGAGCACGACTAAGATCCTTGATAGATTACAACAGATCTACTACTTTTTGGGATTCTCTTACTCAAGAAGTAGTACCCAAGAAGAACATCTAAAACCTTTTAGCTATTTATTTGTAATCAAAGTTTATGGAAATTCATTTTTGCTTAACTATAGAGACAAGCATATTTCGGAATAAAAGAGATTTTAAAATTGTGGATCCATGTCTATGTTAAATACACACGTTTCTAGACAAAAAGGGGCTTCTGTTATAACAAAGAGATTAGAAAAAGTAATAATACCCATCTAAAATTACTATTCCATTATAGAGTCTTTAAAAGCCCTTAACAGCATAATCAAAGAATTATTATTCACTTTATTGATATCTAAATTTCTAAATATATAAAGACAAATTAAGAGATCCACTTAAGATCAGGCAGACAGCACACCTGCGGAACTAAAACTCAGCTACAACGCCACACTAGTAAAATCTATTTCACATCATTTACACTTTTCTAATGATCTGCACGACAAATTAATATATTCTAAGTCTCAACCAATAGTTACCTTGCAGTTAAAATAACCAACAATGGGGCCGGCCCCATGGCTTAGCGGTTAAGTGCTCGCGCTCCGCTACTGGCGGCCCAGGTTGGGATCCCGGGCGCGCACCGACACACCGATTCTCCAGCCATGCTGAGGTCTCGTCCCACATACAGCAACTAGAAGGATGTGCAACTATGACATGCAACTATCTACTGGGGCTTTGGGGGAAAAAAAAGGAGGAGGACTGGCAATAGATGTTAGCTCAGAGCCGGTCTTCCTCAGCAAAAAGAGGAGATTAGCATGGATGTCAGCTCAGGGCTGATCTTCCTCACAAAAAATAAATAAATAAATAAATAAAATAACCAACAAAAGAAATTTCCTAAAGTTTAATGCAAGTTACAAATATGAGGACTCCTTAAAATTCAAATTTTGCAAAATATTCTAAGAACATGCTTCCATTATCTATCTTTTAAGTTATTCAAAAAATAAAAATCAATTACAATGAATTTTTATCAGGGCAAGTTAACAGAAATATTGCTCTGAAAATGTCTCATCTATATAAACCTCATATTTGTCTTTTTCCTCCTTAATGAAAGCTCCATTGCAGGTAGATGACATCTGCTGAGCTGGCACATTAGCTTTACAGATTTCAGACATATACCCAATCCCAAGACCAAAGAGTAAAGGTCCTTCCTTGCCTTAGGCCCTAAGCCAAGAAACACTAGCAAAAAACCATTACAGTCTATTTGTTTTAGGAAAAAGCCACTACTTAAATCTTTTCCACTTGCAGAAAAATCTACATGTTTCTGAATATGGGCTTCATTTCACGTTCTACCTTAGTGTGATTTTTGTTTCAGAGGCAAGACAATTAACAAATATGCTACTGGGCCACAGGGAAAAAAAACCCTGATTTTAATGTTTATCAACAGCCATTAAAAATGTTCATATTCTTTGAGTAGTAGTTGTACTTATGCGAAACTAGCCTCAAGAAAAAAAGCCAAATATAGAAAATACTACTGGTACCTAAGAAACACTAAAAATATATATATTTATTGTGTAAAAACAGCATTATTTTTAATAGAAAAAGTAAAGTCAAGGTAACCATTCTTATTGTTGAATGTATTATGAAACATTAGGCAAAGTGATGGTTATAAAAACAATACAAAAAAATATGAAAAATGCTTCTAATGTAATGTGAATTCGAGAAATCAGGATAAAAACTTTTACATTTGAGTCTGATGACAGCTACATGAAAGTTCACACACAGAAAAGAAGCTGGAAGTATACACAATTTTATTCTTTTTCCTCCTTTCTATACTTTCTCTAATGCAATAATGTTTCTATTTTATAAAAAAGTAAATAAAAAAACAAAAAGTTATGACCCTGATCTGTGTTCAGATTATTCCTTTGATAAGGCAGTACTAGAAAAATAAATAAAATCTAAGCAGATTAAATCAAAGAGTATAAGTGAATATAAGAACCTGTTAACACTATTGCTCCCACAGCAGTGGCCACTAGCTAAGCATATCCAGAAATTTAGACAATTAAAAAAAATCTTACTTTTCTGATTGTTGACCAACCTGAATATACAGATGAGCACACTGATTCATTTAAACATTTACTGAGTGTTTACTAAGTGCCAAGCATCTTGCTTGGTAATGGAATTACTTTGAGTTAGACAGACCTTGCCCTGTAGTCACATGACCAAGAGAGGGATATGAAAACAAATAATTACAGCACAAAATAACAATGGTTAAAAAGAGATTAAAAAAAGAGATTAATAACCAACTAAATAACAACACTGTAAGAGGATGAGACAAGATAGTGGTAGGAACCATAGGGCTATAAAAGCTCAACTTCTGGCTTCTAGCCTATAGCAACTGGGCCAGGAAGAAATGAAGTCAGACATATTTAGGAGGCAGACCAAAGGACGTAGAACAAATATGTTCTTAACTTAGTATACTAAAACTTGCCAAAAAGTCCTCTGGTCAAAATAAGTCCTTCTCTATGAAACAGTGAGTGGTTTCCTTAACAAGTCCCACAGCACTTAAGAGGCACACTAATTCTTTGAGGCCACTACGTACACTTTAGAAAAATATCAGTACTTCTCAATCTTAAGAACATACCTCCAAAATACTCATTTCACCCTAGTAGTTTATTTATCAGGGAGGTCAGGTCTAACAGCTGCTAGGTGATGATTTTTCCTCCCATTTGAGCAACTGCAAAGATTACTAGTAAGAGTTTAACACGATAAGGATTGCAAACCTATAGCAGCATGTAAACTCTATAGTTGAACCAACTATACCCCCATGACCACTGAACCAATAAAATGATCTCAGTTGATGAACCTTACTGCTGCCTTTTCCATCATAATCAGAAATGACAACATAGCCAATTTCCCAGCGTACTTAAAAAGACCTCGATATGTCCTGAACTTAGAAAAACTGCACATCAAGTCTACGGCCTTCACCAGCAATTCCTGTTCCTGCCTATAGGGCCTGCAATGAGACTCCAGCTCTGTCATGCACTAGACTGATTATCATCTTGTAAGTGGCAGTGATGCTTAACATTAGTAAGCAAAATATTTTTGCGGAAAGGGTTTAATATATTTTCATGTTTCAAAAGCCATAAAATTTCATTTAATGTTTCTGAGGTACAGAAAGCACTTTTTATAGTCTGTATCATTAATATTCATATATTTGTGAGGTAGGTAAAAGGCTAATATAATTAACTCTATTTCATACAGAAAGGTTAGACAATATCTCCAAAGTCACACAGTGAATCTGAGATAGATACAGAACTAGAAACTAAATGCTCCAATTCACATAACGATGCTCTACCAGAATAGACAGACGGATGGATGCAACTGTCCAAAAAAGTATTACAAACCCCATCACTCTTTGTAAAACATATACCAAGACAAATTCTTACAATAAGCCAAACAAGCAGCAGTGAATTATATATGTTTACATATATTTAATATATATAATATAAATAACTTAAAACATTATCATTAAAGACGACATTTTTTGGTAGCAACACATTTGTTATAGAAAAATGTTTGCCTGGACTTTTTCTAAACTTGTAGAAATTTCTTCAGTGATTCACTTATCCCTAGATTTACTTAGAACCTTACTTTTAACGGGTTCACGTACTTAAAATGAGCAGTTATTCTGACAGAAAGAAACCATGACATCCCCTAATTGTGCATAATCCCTACAGTCTCTATAACTAGGATATCTAGGATATTCTGAAAGTGAGGAAAGATGAGGACCCCAAACAGATCTGTGAATTCAGTTTGTTCATGAAGCAGTAGGAAAAAAAATACCATATAAACTTCTTGACTAAGATGGCTTCTCTCCCCTTTACTGCACTGCCAACAAAAATGGTACCAGGTTTTTCCCAGCCAGTGAAGGAGTCATTTCTTCCAGGCTCCCTCCTTCTGCCTTCTCTCTAGGAAAAGTAATAGATATGTCTCACATCTACAAAAGGAGTGCAAAGTAACAGATAAGCTTTAAAGAGCACCTGATATTTCTAAATTTGTCTAAAGGGAATAATCACGTGTAAACTGGATTGGTTTAGAAATATCCCATTACATGTCTTTGTTTCACCAGTAACAAGAAGTAACATGCTTGAAAAATCCTAAAAATTAAAAAATGTTATAAATTTAGTTAACTGTAAATTAAGCTAAATAAGAAAGTGCAATAGGAAATCATATGCACAGCCACAATATGATTCCAACTTATCCACTGCAACTACATTATCTGAAAGCCTAACAACTGCTCTGAAATGCTATGTTGCAGCAACATGCCAATCTGCCATGAAAATTTTCTTGAGTCTGGAATATGCAAAAAGTAAATTTACAAATACAATCCACTTTAGCATATCATTTATTACATTTTAGGATGTCTAAACAAACAAAAAATAATCTCTCATGACAACATACAAAGAATGAAAATGTATGTGATATCTGCATTTGCATTTACTATTTCTTATTAACACTTCCATTCAAAACCGTTATTTATGAGAGTTAAAACTAAGTATTTTTATTTTGTAGTTCTGGGAAAGCCACCTATACTATTAAAGCCTAAGTACTGATTTTAGATCTTTTTAAGCCCTAAAAAAGTAACAAAAATTTTAAAAAAAGAAAAGAAGCATGATGTGTGCTTTAAGTTGAACATACAACTCAAAACAAAGGGGGAATCTAAATTCAATCATTATGAAAGATAATTTTTACCCATGAAAATTACAGAATATCTATGAACACGTATCAGTACAAACAGCCCAAAAAGCCTAGTGAAAAACATCCTTAGGAGGTTTAAGTTCCTATCCAAACTAAGTTTTGACATTAAGAAAAAAATCAGGGGCCGGCCCTGGGGCTTAGCGGTTAACTGTGCGCACTGGCGGCCCAGGGTTCGGATCCCGGGCACGCAGTGACGCACTGCTTCTCCGGCCATGCTGAGGCGGCGTCCCATATACAGCAACTAGAAGGATGTGCAACTATGACATACAACTGTCTACTGGGGCTTTGGGGAGAAAAAGGGAAAAAAATGGGGGGGATTGGCAACAGACGTTAGCTCAGAGCTGGTCTTCCTCAGCAAAAAGAGGAGGGTTGGCATGGATGTTAGCTGAAGGCTGATCTTCCTCACAAAATAAAAAAAGAAAGAAAAAGAAAAAAATCAAAAAGCACTACCCAGAGGCCGACCCCGTGGCCTAGTGGTTAAGTTCCGCATGCTCCACTTCGGCAGCCCAGGTTCAGTTCCCATGTGCGGACCTACACCACTTGCCAGCAGCCATGGGGTGGCGGTGATCCACAGACAAAATAGACAAAGACTAGCATAGATGTTAGCTCAGGGCGAATCTTCCTTAGCTAAAATAAAAAACAAAAACAAAAACAAAACAAACACTACCCAGAGTAAAATATTTTAGAGAGCTTTGGAAAAAAAAAAGCAATTAACTATAATGTTAAAACTTGTCACCTTCAACCCAAGACATAAAATACACATTTAATACTTTTAAAAGGATCTCTCCCAACAAACAAAATCAGAGCTTGTATAGAAAACCGTCACCAAAAAAATTTTAAAAAGGCAACAGGAATAGCAGAGCAGGTGTACAAAATCAAGGGATAAGGTTTTTTAAAAAAATGTTAAATAACATTAAGGTAAGGAATTTTTTAAACACAGACATTTTTCTTTTTTCAGCCTTTTCCATATATGGTCAATTTCACTAAATCTATTTCATTAGTTCCCACCTTCCTCACAATCCAACTCCATCTTTGTGCTCCAAAACTTTTTATTGTAGAAAAAGTATGATGCATACTCATGAGGTCCATATTCTTCTATAAAACTTTGAAGTGTCTCCAGAAGTCATTTTCACTTTAACTAAACCATCACTAATGTAAAACTCAGAAGCCCTTAGTGTACATTTATTCATACGTGTGCTCTACTCACATACTCCTCATCCTCAGAATGCAAGTACCACTTCAGACATCAGAATTTCCCCAATGCTGCCTCTCTTACCCATCCTACCTTCACAAGACTGACACACTGGACTACACACAGATGACTGTCTTCCTACCTGTTACCATCCCACCCCAAGAAACCAAAGTAGCAAAACAACAAAAGTAAGTTAAGATTTGTCAGGAGGACCAGGAAATAGATAAACAGGGAACAGGAAGTAGCTGTCTCCCAACAGCCCCAACTTGACCATACCTCCACAGCTCCCAAACTACCCCTTATTTCCACCTCTGAAAAACTCAATTTTTCCTCTAAAGCGATCTGATCTAATGAATCAAAGCCTGCCCATCTCTTCTCTACCCCTTTTCTTGCAGCCAGAAAGCCTTCACCTCCAGTAGGAGAATGAGTAAGAAGCAGAAATGAGGAGGGGGCAGGAAATGATCCCTTCCCCTTCCATGCTTTCTTTCCCAAGAGGCTTAAAAATATCATCTCTCTCCATCCCCTCCCGCCAGCCTTCCCTCTCTTCCCTCTGGGAGATATGTTTCAGAGACTAGCTATACCCTAGTGTCCCAAATAAACACTCCACAATCCTACCCCCTTTAAAATGGTTATAAAACAAAAAAAAAAGTTGATATTTCTGCTATTCCTTTCAAGCGTCCCAATATTTCTACAACTAATACTACCCGAAATATTAAAAAAACAAGCCCCTCTCATTCTTTTCAGTCCCTCAACAATAATCCTAAAGCCTAATATCTTCAGTTGCCCTCTCAATCTTTCAGTAGCATTTACAAAACTCATTCCACTACACTTTTTATTCCTCCAATCTGTACCTAAAAATCCCGCGATGCTACAAATATGTATATCCTTTTCAGTCCCTCCTCCAATAACACACATTAGATACCAAGGTAGCCCTTTTAATCCCCAGACGTATAAAAATTTCAAATTTTTTTCCCAACCCCTAACGGTATTTAAGTCATCAGTTCTCCCAGCATTACCAACTTCTCAACATTTTAGAATCCCTTAATATCCTTGGTATCATACTTATCAGCTCCCCAATAATTCCTAAAACACTTCAACACCCACACATCCCCTTCAACAATACCCCTTTTTTCCCTAAATCCTTCAATATTCTTGAACCCTGAGTGCTCATCAACAATCGCTATAAAGCCCTCAAGGTCCCTACAATCCCCTTCTGCCCTCATGTTTGTAGAAGGCCCTCGATACTCTCGCTTCCAGATCTTGTAGTCTCGGAATAACATTGTTTGTAAAGCTCTCGATACCCTGCTACTCCCTTCAAAATCCCAATAATCACATTTAAAAATCCCTCGATAGCCCTGCTCTCTCTCTCAGTTCTCAAACAGCGATGTTTTAAATTCCCTCACTATTAACTGCTACCCCTTCCAGCACCCCAGTATTTACAGTCAAAAAGCCCTCGCCGTCTTAGGGCCCCCCCCAATTCCCAGGTCCCAAAGCCACACCGCCTCTGCGCCCCTTGCTCCCCCCCGCCCCCCCCACCGCCCTCCCCCCACCGCCCCACAATGGTGATAGTACTAGAAAGAAGACGTCGCCGGGACCTCCGGACCGCGGCCGCGCCGCTCCGCCCTCCCCTCGCCGCCTCCCCTCCCCCCACGCCCCCGCGGGCCCCCAACGCCTACGTTCGCCGGCCCCGGCCCAGCCTGGCTCACTCACATAGGCTCCAGTAACTTGGCCAGCCAGGACTTGAGGGCATCCACATCCTCTATAAGCATGGTGCAGGGAAGGCGGGCTCGGCCGCCGCTCTTGTTTAGGCCTGCTGCGGGTCTTCCCTCGCCCCTCCTCACGCCCTCTTCACAGCTCAGCGTGTCCCAGCCCACCGGGCATCTTAGGCGACTTCAACATACTCCCCCAGCCGGGGCCTAACAGGAACTAACCCAAGAGCCCTCACTCAACCTAAAACGACGGCTCAGGCGGGCGGGAGATAGCGTCGAGTGGCGGGAGCAAGAACCAATAGAAGAGAGAGGGCCGTGCGCGCAAAGCCAATGAAAAGGCTCGCTCGCCCCGCCGGCCGGTCGTACCCAGTTAAGGAGGAGGGATATAGCAAGGTAGGTGGAGAGCTTACGTGAACTCCTAGTGCAAGATGGTATCTTGGAGAAGGTGCTGTGCCTCTTAAAGGGGCCGCGGCGCCTTTTTCGACCACGCTGCCGCCCGCAGCGGAATACCGGTTTCTGCTGCTGCGAGTGCTTGGGGGAACCCGGCGAGCCCCTCAGTCTGGTTCCTTCCTCTCGTTTTTCCTGGAAACACATACTCGTGTCCCGAAATGACTCAGCTATAGTAAATCTGCAACACAACGTGCAGTACGTTCACGTTCGACACATTGCACAGAATGCAAAATTTTACTTTTTTTCCTTACACGCTCGTTTTGCTCGGCACACATGGTTGTATTTTTTGCCGCTATGCTTAAATTACGCAGAATGTTTCTGAAAACCATGCCGTGGACTCCAATAATCCTTATTTCTAAAACGTGGCGCACGGATGTAAGAGGCTGAGGCCATTTCAATTTTACCGTATTTTTAATATGTGCTTTATTTAGGAAGAAAATCGATTCCAATATATTTTTGTTAATTCTCTTTTCATTGCATATTTAAAATTCAATGTTTTGGTTTTGGGGGGGGGTTTCCGCCAGGGAGAATTTTGGTCAGCAAAAAAGTTTTTAAAAATAATTTTTAAAAAATTTAAATTACCGAAATAGGCAACTTAGTTTGTACTATATGAGAAATCCCTTTTGGAGTTTTGAAATTACTGGCGCTTGGCACTGGTGTTAGAATGTTTATTCAACAACAAATACTGAGCACCTGCTATATGCCAGTACTGTGGAAGGCACTAGGATTCCAATGGTGAGCAAAACAAACAGTCCCTCCTGTTAGAAAGCTGAACGGTTTATAGGATTGTGCATTATAATAATATTTTGAAAAACTTGATGAGCACACACTTCACATAAAAGAGATAGGTCAACCCAAAATAAGCTTGTATACTATATTATATATATATAGAGCAGGTGTAGGCAAACTTTTTCTGTAAAGGGCTGGATAGTAAATATTTTTGGTTTTGTGGGCCATGAGAGATCCCTGGCAACTACTCAACTCCAACCTCTTGGCATGAAACTGGCCATATGTAAAGGAATGATTGTGGCTGTGTTCCAATAAAACTTATATGAAATTTTCAACTTTAGATAATTTTCACATGTTGCGACATACTATCCTCTTGATTTTTTTTCCCAACCATTTGAAAGTGTAAAAGCCGTTGTTACCTCAAAGGTGTACAGAAACAGGTGCCAACAGGATTTAGCTTGCTGGCTGCAGTTTGTGGACCCCTTACAAAAATTAATAAAAGTGAAATGCACTTAGAAATCATCTAACAAACCTTCTTCACTGACACCTCCTCCCCAACTTTGCAAATGAGGAAAAAAGCCCAGAGAGACTGAGTGGTTTACTGAGAATCACACGTCTGTAGATGGAGCAGAGCAGCATCCAGATCTTCTGACAGTAAGCCCAGAGCTTTCTCATATCCAGCTGTTGCCTCTTCGTCCCTCTCTCCTCCTTTTCTTCTTCCTTTATGCTTATCCACGTTTTTCCTTCAATTCTTTTCCCTAAGGAGATGAAGTGTTACCCCAAAATGACAGAAATTTTAAAAAGAGATGTAAAAGTGATTTGATTGGGCCTAAGGAGGCAAGAACTTGGTAGTATGATGGAAATGGAACAGGAGTTGCCTTTTTCACAGTGAATCATTCCTCTGCATGTATCCTCAAATGTATTTATAGAACAAATTTTGCAGGCCTTATTTCAGAGGTGAGGATGCTGAGATACTGGTTTCCTAGTGACCAGGGGCATCATTGAACCAAGCACATTACCGGGGGTAGAACAGACATGATTACGGTAGTAATATTTGGGTTTGGGACCCCTGGATAATTTTTTTCCTTTTTTTCTGTTTTTCAAATTGTGATGTTATTATATTACTTTTCTAAATTGAATACATTATGTATATTACGACTACTGCTTTGAATGTAGGTATTGAACCCCAAACTGTATCGTGAGAAAGTAGCATCTGTAGAAGAGTTGCTTTTCCAGAAGTGAAAGTGGGATACAATATAGTTGGTCCCACTCCCATGCCTGGTTCAGATTTGGTCAGTAGCCATGGCCCAGAATTTTTCGTATACTTTAATCAGTAGCGTCCATTGTATGCATAGAACGGATTCACCTGCAGTCCATGAATGAGTGAGGCACTGATTTCAGCTGTACAATTATTAGGCTACCCTGAATGCAATGCGTACTCACGTGCATTAATTCAACACACTTACACTGAGTGCTGGTTACCAAGTATCAGATTCTGTGCTCTGGTCTGGGGCAGAGACAAAAGTTTGAAAAGTTATATCCTTTGGGAGCTCAGATTCTGGTGGTATAACAGTCAGGCATTGGAAATAATAATCAACCAAAGCTGTTGAGTACATACTCTGCGCTGGCCCTATGCTAAATAATTCGGTGTATTGTTGCCTCTCATCCTCACAATACCCCTATATAGTAAACAATATTCATAGACAAGAAAAATGCATCCCAGAGAGGTCGTGAAGCTAATGAGTGGAAAGGCTCAACCTTGACCATGTGTGTTTGACTCCAAAGCCCACACCTATAACCTTCACTTAATCATCTCACTAGCAAACACTGAAATATAAACTATGTAGTTCATTCAAAATCCATTCAAGTATGTATTGAGCCCATTACTATCTATTAGGCACTGTTCTTGGATAATAGAGAGCGAGACTGATTTTAAAAAAATGTTCTTTCCTTAGTTAAGGTGGATGTTAAAATGGATACTTAACAAAGATTGACTTTTCTCTCAGTTTTATCTTCACGGGAGGAGAGAGAAAGAGATGCTAATTTATCTAAGAAAAGAGAAATCATTAACATAAGCCACTGAAAAGAGAGTGACTACAAGAAGAACAGACATCTAAACCATTCTTGTTTAAGCCAAGTTCCCTTTCTCTGCTTGAGGGTAACTGGGCTTCAACCAGGAAGAACTGTTAACAATGTGATTTCACACGAGTATTGACAGAGGTAGATAGGCCTTCCAGAATCAGTAGATCATGCCCACAAATTGTTTTTTTGTTTGTTTGGTTTTTTTTGTCCTTATTCTCCACACCATGGCTAGGAGTTTTCCTAGGAGAACTATATCATATGGGTTTTTTTTTTTAAGTTGCTTCACTTCTCCCGTGGTGACAACTTCCCCATGAGAACATGCCTCTCACAAAGGATCTCCTTCATCCCTCTCCAGAACAGAAGAGAAAGCACAAGAAGAAGTGCCTAGTGCACAGCCCCAATTCCTACTTCATGGATGTGAAATGCCTGGGATGCTATAAAATCACCAGCATCTTTAGCGACGCACAAACAGTAGTTTTGTGTGTATGCTGCTCCACTGTCCTCTGCCAGCCTGCAGAAGGAAAAGCATGGCTTACAGAAGGATGCTTCTTCAGACAGAAGCAGCACTAAAAGCAGCCTGAATTGAGATGAGTGGGAAACTATCTCAATAAACACATTTTGGATAAAAAAAAAAGTTGCTTCATGATACCTACCTACAAAAATTGCTTAAAAAAAAAAAAACTGACAATGCCGATGAGGTTGCAGAGAAAATGGATCATTCATACTTTGCTGGTGGTAATGTAAATGGTACAGCCACTCTGAAAAACAGTTCGGTATTTTTCTCTAAAAACTAAACATGCAACTACCATATGACCCAACAATTACACTCCTGGGCATTTATCCCAGAGAAATGGAAACTTATGTTCATACACAAAAGCTGTATACAAATGTTGCTAGCAGCTTTATTTATAATAACCAAAAACTGGAATCAGCCCAGATGACCTTAAACAGGTGAACAGTTAAACAAACTGTGATACATACATACCAGGGAATGCCACTCAGCAATAAAAAGGAAGGAACTATCGATACATGCAACAGTTTGGATGAATTATGCTGAGCAAGAATAATCCCCAAAGGTTACATATGGTATGGTTCCATTTATATAACATTTTGAAAATGACATAATTTTAGGAGTGGAGGACAGAGATAGAGATGGGGGAATGGAGGGAAAGTGAGAGTAGTTATTAAAGGCAACATGAGGAATCCTTGTGGTATTGGAACTGTTCTGTATCTTGACTGTGGTGGTGGATACAGGAACTACAGGGGTGATAACATTGTATAGAATTTAATTTATGTGTATATATACACATATATATACACACATATATGTACACCACAAACATGCACAAATGAATACACATAAAGCTTGTATCAATGTCAATATTCTGATAGTGATATTGCACTATAGTTTTGCAAATATTAGCATTGGGGGAAATTGGGAAAAGTGTACAAGAGTTCTCTCTGCATTATCAATTAAAAAAAAACGTTGCTTCACATGTTGAGAGCAGTGTCAACAGGGAGAAAAGGTTGAAAGTGGCATCTCTGGGTGTGCACATACCGGAAATAGTCCTTGCCCCACTCTCCAAGGGCTTCATGGGTTCCCACTGGACATGTGTGGGGACCCAGGTCTGACATTCTTGCAGATTAGAAAAGCATCCAGGAGAAATGTGTAGAGCTCCACTGCAGTAGTGACTTTTTTTTTTTTTTTTTTTTTTTTTTGCAGAGGGAAACACAACAGTAGTGGACTGACCAGACTCCAGTTCCCTCTGGTTATCCCTCTGATATTAGAGGAGAACTGACCTCTCTTCTTTGGATTGAATAAGCCCCTTAGGATATTTGAACACTTCAAATAATAATAACTCATACTCCTTCTGTGCCAGGTACTCTGCCAAGCAACTTTGCATGGATTAGCCTCTTTCAGTTCCTGCATTCAGCCTTTCTTTCTTTCAAGAAATGTTGATTGAAAACCTATCACACAGGCCGGCCCCGTGGCTTAGCCGTTAAGTGTGCGCGCTCCGCTGCTGGCGGCCCGGGTTCGGATCCGGGCGCGCACCAACTCACTGCTTCTCCGGCCATGCTGAGGCCACGTTCCACATACGGCAACTAGAAGGATGTGCAACTATGACGTACAACTATCTACTGGGGCTTTGGGGGGCGGGGATGAAAACCTATCATAGGCAAAGCACTGTTACAGGCCCTGGGGATGCAGCAGTGAAGAAAATAGGCATTCTCTTGGAAATCTATTTTAGTAGGAGAAGGATGGTAAATAAACAACTATATAATGTGTCAGGTGGGATACATTCTATAAAGAAAAATAAGGCAAAGTGAGGGGATAGGGCGTGATGGGGAAGGATTGGAGGTAGAAAGGGTGTTAGTCATGTGGATATCTGGGAGAAGAGCTTTCCAGCGAAGTGCAAAGATGCTGAGGCAGGAACTGGCTTGGCAAAGGGGGGAAGCAACAGGGCTGGAGCAGTGGGAGCCAGGAGGAGAGTGATGGTAGAAGAGGTTAGAGAGGTAGTTATAGGCCAGATCATGGCAGACTTTGTTGGTCATGGTAAGGAATTTGGATTTTTATTCTGAGGGATACTGGAAGACACTGAAGGTTTCAAACAGGTAATAAAATCATCTGATCTAGTTTTTTATTTTTTTTTTAGACAGAATCACTATAGCTGCCTTATGGTCATCGGACTGGAGGGGACAAAAGTGGAGGTAGGGAAACCTGTTAGGAGTCAATAATCCAAGCAAGAGATGATGGTGGTTTGGACTAGACTAGCAGTGAAAGAGATAGTAAGAAGTTAGATTCTGGATATATTTTGAAGGTAGAGTCAATGATTTTTGCTGACAGATTAGTTGTCAGTATGAAACACAAAGAGGAATCAAGGATGACACCAAGGTGTATGGTCTGAGTAACTGGCCTGAGATGGGGAAAATGAAAGAGGAGCAGATTTAGAGAATGGCTGGTAGATCACAAATTCAATTTTGGATATAAATTAGACATAGACATTGTCTTAGACATTAGACATTGTGGTAGCCAGCCTCCAAGACGGCCCACAATGATCCTCACCTCCTAGTATTCACATCCATGTGTACTTTCATCCCCCATTGGATCAAGGCTTTTCTGTGTGACCAACAGAATACACTAGAAGTGATTGTCATTGACTTCCAAGTCTACGTCTTAAAAAGCATTGTAGCTTCTACCTTGGATCTCTTGATCTGGGGAAAGCCAGTTGCCGTGACGCAAGACACTCAACCCACCCTGTGGAGAAGCCCATGTTGAGAGGAACTGAGACCTCTTACCAACAGCCAGGACTAACTTTCCAGCCTCGTGAGTGAGCCATGTTAGAAGCAGATCTTCTGGCCCCAGTCAAACCTTCAGATGACTGCAGCCTTGCCACCATCTGACTATAATCTTAGGAAAGTCCCCAAGTCAGAAGCACCTAGTCAAGTTGCTCCCAAACTCCTCACCTACAGAAACTGTGAAAGATAATAAATGATTATTGTTTTAAGCCAGTAATTTTGGGGGTAATTTGTTAGAAATGATAGATAATATAAAAATCCAAGTGCAGGGCCGGCCCCGTGGCTTAGCGGTTAAGTGCGCGCACTCCGCTGCTGGCGGCCCGGGTTCGGATCCCAGGTGCACACCGATGCACTGCTTCTCTGACCATGCTGAGGCCGCGTCCCACATATAGCAACTAGAAGGATGTCCAGCTGTGACATACAACTATCTACTGGGGCTTTGGGGGAAAAAGTAAATAAATAAATAAAATAAAAAAAAATTCAAGTGCAGATTGTCAAGTAGACAGTTGGATCTGAGTCTGGAGATCATGAGAGACATTGGGCCTGGTGTTAAAATTGGGGATTCATGAGCATGTAAATTGTGTTTAAAACCATAGGCCTGGATAAGATCATCTAGGCAGTAAGTACATCTAGAAAGCTAGGCCATTAGGATATTCCCCTATTTAAAAGGAAGGTGACTAATATCCAGTAAACTGAGAAGGCATGCCCGGTGAGGCAGGAGGAGAACAGAGAGAGAAGAACTGTGTCTCAGGAAAGATGGAGTTTCCAACTGTGTCAAATGCAGTTTGTGAATCAAGTAAGAAGAGGACAGGGAATTGACCACTGGATTTGGCAGCATGGAGGTCGTTGGTGACCTGGACAATTCCGTGGAGTGGAGGGGGTGAACACCTGATTGGAAAGAGTTTAGGAGGGGCCAGCCCTGTGGCTTAGTGGTTAAATGCATGGGCTCTGCTCCTGGCAGCCCACGTTCAGATCCCAGGCACGCACCGATGCACCGCTCATCTTGTCTGGCCATGCTGAGGTGGCGTCCCACATACAGCAACTAGAGGGATGTGCAACTATGACGTACAACTATCTACTGGGGCTTTGGGAAGAAAAGGGGGAAAAAAAAGGAGTTCAGGAGACAAAAGGAGGAGAGGAATTAGAGATAGGATGACAGTTCTTTTGAAGGGTTTTACTATAAAGGGGAGCAGAGCAAGGAAGTTATTAGAAGTTGTGGGATAGAAAGGATAGGGTTTGTTTGCATTTTGTTCTGTTTTTCTGTTGCTTGTCTGCTTGCTTGCATTAGGTTAGAAGATATGTATAAATGCGGATGGGTGTGATCTAGTAGAGAAAGAAAATCTGATACGGGAGGTAAGGTGGGCAACTGCAGGAGTAAAATCTTAGTGTGAAAGACAATGGGATTCAGTGTACAAATGGAGTGTAGATCTTAAGAGGAGCCCTGATTGTTCATGGAGCACATTTTTTTTTAAATTTTATTTATTTATTTATTTTTCCCCGAAAGCCCCAGTAGAAAGTTGTATGTCATAGCTGCACATCCTTCTAGTTACTGTATGTGGGATGCGGCCTCAGCATGGCCAGAGAAGCGGTGCGTCGGTGCGCGCCAGGGATCCGAACCCGGGCCACCAGCAGCGGAGCACGTGCACTTAACCGCTAAGCCACGGGGCTGGCCCAAAAGAGCACATGTTAATGAATGAGGTATGATGGTAGATGTAGTAAAAGGAACTCATGGAAGTTCTTTATTGATTGTTCTGTTCTGGAAGTTCTTTATTTTCAGTGAATTAAGAAGCAATCATCAGTTGAATGTGAGGAGAGGGTGCTGGATGTTTGAGAAGAGAGGTGTGAGGACAAAGCATCTTTGGTTTCTCAAATATTTCAAGCGCCTTCTCATCTCAGGGCCTTTGCACTTACTGGTCCTTTTGCCTGGATCTCTTTTCCACACATCTTTGTATGGTTGACTTTTTCTTGTCAGCTCAAATATCACCTCCTTAGGAAGGTCTTCCTTAACCATCCAACCTAAATTAATATCCCACTTTCCTCCTCTTGTTATTCTCTATCACATAATCCTGCTTTATGCTTTTCATAGTATTTTTCACAGTCTGAAACTTTTTCATTTATATTTTTCTCTACCCCACCCTACCTAGAGTATAAATTTTCGTGAAGTCAAGGATTTTGTCTTCCTTGTTCACATTATATCTTTAGTGCTGAAAACAAAACCTGGCATATAATAGATGCTCAATAAATATTAATGAATGACTAATACGATCATCACAACAATATTACTAGATAAAAAGTACTATTATTATCACCACGTTATAAGCCCAGACAGGTCAAATGATTTGCCCAAGGTCACATAGCAAGTTTGGAATAGAGGGGAGGGTATCTATAATTGAAAATGAGACAATCTCGGGCCGGCCCTGTGGCTTGGTGGTTAAGTGCGCGCGCTGTGATGCTGGCGGCCCGGGTTCGGATCCCGGGTGCGCATCGAGGCACCACTTCTCCGTTCATCCTGAGGCCGAGTCCCACATACAGCAACTAGAAGGATGTGCAGCTACGACACACAACTATCCACTGGGGCTTTGGGGGGAAAAAATAAAATAAATAAAATCTTTAAAAAAAAAAAAAAGAAAATGAGACAATCTGACACTAGAGCCCACACTCTTGGACACTATATGGAATAGCATCTAGAGGAAGATACTGACTTCTGGCTACTAAGATATTGGTAGCCTGACCAATTAATTAAAAAAAAAAAAAGAGTAAGACCTTGGTTGTGCCCCCAATTTACATAGTTTAGATCAGTCTAATTTCACTGATACTGTAAAAATAGGAATCTTAAACATTGTAAATGCAGAAAATAAATTTTATTTTATTTTATTTATTTATTTTTTTTAAAGATTTTATTTATTTATTTTTCCCCCAAAGCCCCAGTACATAGTTGTCTGTCATAGCTGCACATCCTTCTAGTTGCTGTATGTGGGACGCGGCCTCAGCATGGCTGGAGGAGTGGTGCCTCAGTGCGCACCCGGGATCCGAACCCGGGCCGCCGGCAGCGAAGCGCACGCACTTAACCGCTAAGCCACGGGGCCGGCCCTAGAAAATAAATTTTAAAAAAATAGTCACTGAAATTGGAACCTCAATAATATGTGACTGATTGTCTTTACCTATTTCTTTGTTTTTTCCCCTCCTTTTCTTTCTCTCTTCTGTTCCTTTCCTCCTTCTTCCCTCTCCCACCCCCTTCCTTCCTTCCTTCATATCATAAGGAACCCTTGGACTGCTCCCTAGTGGCGATGGTAATGGTGGTGGCAATTTGGAAAGGTAGGCTATGTAGGAACCACAAGCAGTGTTTTGATGACTCAGGTGTCACATTTCCCGTATAAGTCCTTGACACAGCTGGCAGTGCTCTGTGGAATGTTGACAAGATAGCAGGCTGAAGCTTGTGGATCCTGAGTTTGGAGCAGCATGAGTGAATGAGTTCTAATTCCTGAGAGTTACAAATATCACCACTTTAGGAGTAATCTAGGCAACAGGGGTTTCTTAAAATTTTGGTGCCTGAGAAGTGCAACTTCTCTAATTTGGTTACATTTGTCTAAATATAAAATTCTCCCTAATCAGCATGGCTACTTGTTCCTAGCTCATGTCAATCAGATTTATAATTTCCATTAATTAAATGACTGTCTTAGTCCATTTGGGCTGCTATAACAAAATACCACAAATTGAGTGGCGTGTAAACAACAGAAATTTATTTCTCACAGTTCTGGAGGCTGGATGTCTGAGGGCCCTCTCCCAGGTCTCACACTTCTCTTTTTAGCCTCACAAGATGGAAGGTGGGTGGGGAGCTTGTGGGTTCTCTTTTATAAGAGCACTAATCCCATTCATAAGGGCTCTGTCTTCCTGGCCTAAGCACATCCCAAAGGCGCCACCTCTTAATACCATCACATGGGCATTAGGATTTCAATATATGAATTTTTCGAGGACACAAACATTCAGACCACAGCTCATCTAATCAAACTGGCTTCCAGTATTCTCCGCTTCTCTTTCTTTGTTTTTAGCCTGATGTTTCTTGAGTACTTACTAGGAACTAGGCATTGGGCTAATCCCCTTGCTTGGTGTAGCTCATTTTATTCTCACCTCAAGCCTAAGAGGTAGGTATTATCATTATCCACATTTTACATGTGAGGACCCAGAGTTCCAAGGTTAAAGGAACAGAGCTAGCATGGGACAGAGCCTCAGTTCAGACCTAAGCATCTTACTCCAAAGCCTCTGAGCACAACCACCACACACACTCTTCCTCTGCTGTCCATTAACTAACTGTCAGAGGTTACACATAGAGCAACCCCAGGATCAGCTAAGCCCATATGTCCTAGAAGGATTCTTGTTCTTCTGTTTATACTCATTGCTTGTGTCATTAAAAAAAAATCTGTTCACCATTCAGGAAGTGTAAAAATAAAGGTAGAATGCTAATATAGGAAAAAAAACTACTTAAAATCAAAAGGTGGGGGCCGGCACCGTGGCTTAGCAGTTAAGTGCGAGCTCTCCGCTATTGGCAGCCCTGGTTCAGATCCAGGGCGCGCACCGATGCACCACTTGTCCGGCCATGCTGAGGAGGCATCCCACATACACCAACTAGAAGGATGTGCAACTACGTCATACAACTATCTACTGGGGCCTTGGGGAGAAAAAGTGAAAAAAAGGAGGAGGATTGGCAATAGATGTTAGCTCAGAGCCCGTCTTCCTCAGCAAAAAGAGGAGGATTGGCATGGATGTTAGCTCAGGGCTGATCTTCCTCACCACACACACACACACAAAAATTAAAAGGTGTCTAATTGGGTAGGGAAGTGACAACCATATTCATTGAGTGCTGCTGTATGCCTGTGGAATACAAGAATCAAAAGAAGCGCTCACAATTCCTTTCTGGACTGTGTCATCTAAAGCTTGGGAAGTTAGGTAAATACGAATGAAAAACAAAAACAAAGGGACTTGGAGACAAGCCAATGCTAATTATAGCTTCATGGATGTAAATTTAGAAATGCTGACTCAATTGAATTGAGTAGAGTGACCAGTGGGGTGGGTTTGGAAAAAAAACAAGGAGGAAGTGAGTTCTGTTGGGGAGTTTTGAAGAAAGAGCTCGATATAGTCTGACAGTCGGAGAAGGTATACCATACAATTATATGGTGATAACTAGCTCAGTTGGGCTAGGGAAGAGATTACTATGGGGCACAGGTAAGCTTTTTCTATGTTAATCAGACTAATGTTTATAGACCAATTTTCCTAAAATAATAATAAAAATAGCTGACATTTTAAAGTGCTTACTATATGCAAGGCATATATATAGTTTATACACATATTATTTCTTTAATCCTCATAGCAATCCTATGAGGTATTTACTATTATTCCCGTATTTTATAGAGTGGTTAATCGAATTGCTCGAGGTCACCCAGCTAGTAAATGATGAACTCAGTCTGTGT
Organism: Ceratotherium simum simum; assembly: GCF_057802395.1. Lineage (NCBI taxonomy): Eukaryota > Metazoa > Chordata > Mammalia > Perissodactyla > Rhinocerotidae > Ceratotherium > Ceratotherium simum. The sequence goes on from NC_141903.1 coordinate 30,758,681, forward strand.
GATTCAAAGCCTGAGCTCTTATCCACTCTGCTACCTTTCTAATTGCATTTACCTTGAGAGGCTATTCCACATGGCATAGCAAAGAATCAATAATTCCCAATTAAAAAGCCATATTACTAAGCTGTAATAAATTTCATTGTCTAGATGTCTCTTGAATCTGTTTTTCTTTCCCCACCTTGACTGCCACCACCGCCACCTCTCACCCGGACAACTGCAATAGCCTCCTGCTTCCACTTTTGCTCCCTTCCAATCCTTCTTCAGAATGATCTTTATAAAACACAAACAGGACCAGGTCTCTTTCTTGCTACAAATGCTGCCGCTCCCACTGCTTCAATGTCTGCCTCTTCCACCAGACTGTGTGCTCTATGGAAGAGTTGATTGTATCTGCCTTGTTCAAGTTTCCTATCTCCAGCATCTAGGATAGTGCCTTGTACATAGCACAAACTAAATAAATTTTTGTTGAATGAGTGGAATCCAAATGACCCCTGAAAAAAAAGAATATTAGTCACTTAAATTGGAAAATTTAAAAAGATGAAGTTAGAGGCATTGAGGTAGGTTTTTCATAATTTTCATAATTTGTAATCACATAATTACTTGTCTATTTTCTTCTTTAATGTCTCATGCCCTTTAGACTGTAAGCTCCATGAGGGCAGAGACCATGTCTGTCTTGTTCCCTACTGTCTCCTAGCTCTATGTCAGGTTCACAGGAGTGCTCAAAAAATATTTTTTGTATGAATAATTTCAGTTACCCATGTGGATTGGAAGCTGATGAATCAAAGATGACAAATAGTACTGGTTAGGGCAGAACTGGAACAGGAAAATATAACCATAGTTATAAGAGCTGTGGAGGATGAGGATTCTTTCATTCATTCAGTAAATATTTATAAGGTACCTACTATGTGCCAGACACTGTGCTAGGCAGCCTCTGCTGTCATGGAGCTTACAGTCTAGCCATAAAAACAGGCGATTAAAATTCAGTGAGATAAATTTTCTAAAGGGGTGGCAGGAAGAGGGTGCTTCAGGGAACATCTAGGAGGGGACATTTAACCCAGACTTGGGCTGTCAGAAAGTGAAGTCTAAATGGTTGGTAGCTAAAGGAAGAGAGTGTGAAAAGTGAGGGAGAGCATCTGTATATGTGAGAGCCTATGGGTAGGAGAGCCACTGGTAGGTTCTCTATAGCCTAAGGTTCCTTCTTTTAAAGATTTTTTTTTTTTTTAATTTTTTATTTATTTATTTTTCCCCCAAAGCCCCAGTAGATAGTTGTATGTCATAGTTGCACATCCTTCTAGTTGCTGTATGTGGGACGCGGCCTCAGCATGGCCAGAGAAGCGGTGCGTCGGTGCGAGCCCGGGATCCCAACCCCGGGCCGCCAGCATCGGAGCGCACGCACTTAACCGCTAAGCCACGGGGCCAGCCCCTAAGGTTCCTTCTTAACTTCCTTCCTTTCATCCAATAAATTTTTTCTGAGTGTATACCATGTGCCAGGCATTGTGTTAGGCCATCATTAAATGTGTATTTCAAATCTAGTTCTCGAAAAATGTAAATAAATAAATATATATAATTTTAAATTTATTTTTATTAAAAAATTTTTTTTCCCCTTAGTCCTTTAAGAAGACACACTTTGGGGCTGGTCAACTCCCCCGGCGCCTCCCCCCCTCCAAAGTGCTGTGCAGATGCTTAATGAATATTTACTGAATTAATAAATGAACACATGTGAGAGTAATCTGACCACCAAAAAGTAAAAGCCTTGGATCAGTGCTTTTCAATCGATCTTTCTTCTATGATAGAAATGTTCTAAATCTGGACTGTCCCATGATAAGTAACCACTAGCCGCATGAACTATGGAGCACTTGAAAAGTGGCTAGGGCAACTGAAGAACTGAATTTTACATTTTATTTAATTTTAATTAATTTAAATTTAAATAGTCACGTGTCTAGTGACTACCGCATGGGACAGCTCAGCCTTGCACGGCAGCACAATTGAAATAGTCTGAGCCTGGCAAGGGGACCAGGTAAGGTTTCCAGTCTCTGGCTTAAAAATGCAGATTGTTAATAAATGGTTATAAAATGTCTAAATTCTGGACTGTTGAATGCCACTGACAGTCATAAATATCTGTGCACAGTGGTAAGCCATAATTAGCACCTCAGTCACTGAAGACTAATAAACCTTGCATCCTGCTATCCTAACAGACACCCAAACCAGCTCCACAGGGTGAAAAGGTTGCAGGCCGAGAACTCCACCTTTGCCGGGGTGCCCTCGCGACACTCTGCGACCCCGAACTGCACCATGGACTTTGTAGTTCAACATGCTCTTGACGTCACTACCGCTGTCACCTCTGAGTGGCTTGTCGGGTAGACATCCGGTATCCCGTTGTTCTCTGGGAATTGTAGTCAATAGGTACCTGCTGGGCGTGGGCTCTATTGGCGTAGGAACTACAATCCCCGGAGGGCTAGGAGATGCACCCGGAGGTAGTTAGTAGTGACCCGGCGATTGCCTCATCAGGTGTGAAGCGTGTGCTTTAGTGTCTTGGGAGGCCTGACTGCCCCAAGAGGGAGGGGAAAGGTCGCAACCACTCCTTTGAGGGGGGATCACCGAGGTCACTGTCGTGGGTTTGCCGAGTCGGCTGGGCGGCGCCATGGCGGTGAGTTTTGGCGGGAAGAGAATCCGCTTGGCTGGGCCCTAGAACCTGGCTGATCTGTCTGCTTTTGCCAGAATTTAGGGGTTCCTTGTGGTAGCCGCTGTCCTGAAGAGAAAAATCCTTTTCTCAAGAAAGGGGAGGCATTGCCCCCCACGCTTAAGGTGTGGCTGTTGTGAGGATGTGTCTTTTCTTGCTAGCTGATGAGCCAGGAGCCCATGTCTTTAACTTTACAGACTACTTAGTGTTATGTGTGATTTCACTGAAGTTGCTAAAATCAGTTTGGAGAGAGAGGAGTATGTAACATTGATGTTACCTTTCAACAAAACAATTATTGAGCGCCTACCGGTAAAACAGACAAAAATATCTGCATTTATGGGGTTTACGTGTGTGTGTGTGGGTGGTTATATACTAAAATATATGGTAAAATATGTCAGGTCCCCATAAGTGCTATAGAAAAAAGTAGACCTGGAAGAGGAGACTAGGGAGTGTGGGGCAGGGTAGAGTTGCAGTTTTAAAAGAGCGATCAAGAAAGGCTTTGCTGAGAAGGTGGCGTTGTGGCAAGAAGGAGGTAAGGGCACAAGCCATGCAACTGTATGGAGGAAAAGACTTCCAGGCAGAGGCAACAGCTTGAGTGAAAAGCAAGGAGGGTTGTATGTCCAAAGGACAGTGAGCCGGGGTGGGCTGGGGGGGTGGGGAGATGATGGTGTGTGTGTGTGTTTGTGTGTGTGTGTGGGGTTGTTGATTGGTGGGTGGATGTAGGTCATATAAGGCCCTGTAGGTTGCCGATTGAAAAGTGTGTTCAAGGAAGAATGGGAAGAGAGGCACTGGAGATAATGAGTATGGACAACTCCTGAGAAATTCTATCAAGGAAAGCAGAAGAATGGGGTAATAGATGAAGGTCAAAATAGGGCTTTTTTTTTTTTTTTTTTTTATGATAGGAGAAATTATACAATGTTTGTATGCTCATGGGAATTATCCTGTAAAAAGGAAAAATTGTTACAAAAGAGAGAGAGAATCCCTGGAATGATGTTCCTGAATAGAATAGAGAGGATGAGATCATGTGCATGAGTGGAGGGTTAAAAAGGACCATGCTCATCTATAGTAATAGGAAAGAAGGCAGAATATTTGGGTACAGATGCATGTAGGTCCATAGACATGATGAGGAAGGCTGTGGAAATTTCTGTTCACTTCTGTTTTCTTAGTGAAATGGGAACCAAGATTATCAGCTAAAAATAAGGATGGGAAGGAAGTGTTGGAGGTTTGAGGAGGGGGAAGAAGATATGAAACAATTGTCTAGGACATTGCTGTCAATAGAGCTTTCTGCAGTGATGAAAATGTTCTATATTTGCACTAATTTGGTAGCCACTAGCTACATGTGGCTATTGAGCACTTGAAATGTGGCTAGTGCAATTGAAGGACTGAATTTTAATGTAATTTTAAAATTAAATAGTCTCATTTGGGGGCTAGCCTGGTGGCCTGGTGGTTAAGTTTGTGCACTCTGCTTCAGCTGCCCAGGGTTTGTGGGTTTGGATCCCGGGCCCGAACTTGCACAGTGCTCGTCAAGCCATGCTGTGGCAGCATCCCACATACAAAATAGAGGAAGATGGGCACGGATGTTAGCTCAGGGCCAATATTCCTCAGCAAAAAGTGGAAGATTGGCAACGGGTGTTAGCTCAGGGCCAATCTTTCTCACCAAAAAAAAGAAAAAAAAGATAGTCACGTGTCTAGTGGCCACTGTATTGGACAGTACACACATTAAAGTTTGAGAAGCACTGGTCTAGGAGAAGGAGTAACAAACTGGATTTCAGAAATTAGAAGTATTGCTGGACATCACTTGATGTTAGTGGTCATGAAATTTATTTATTTATTTATTTATTTTTGGTGAGGAAGATAAGCCCTGAGCTAACATCCGATGCCAATCCTCTTTTTGCTGAGGAAGATTGGCCCTGGGCTAACATCCGTGCCCATCTTCCTCCACTTTACATGGGATGCCGCCACAGGATGGCTTGAGCAGTGCGTGGGTGCGCACCCGGGATCTGAACCTGTGAACCCTGGGCCACCAAAGCGGAGCTCCGTGGTCATGAAATTTTTTTTTTTTTTTAATAATTTTATTTATTTATTTATTTTTTCCCCCAAAGCCCCAGTAGATAGTTGTTTGTCATAGCTGCACATCCTTCTAGTTGCTGTATGTGGGGCGCGGCCTCAGCATGGCCGGAGAAGCGGTGCGTCGGTGCGCGCCCGGGATCCGAACCTGGGCCGCCAGCAGCGGAGCGTGTGCACTTAACCGCTAAGCCACGGGGCCGGTCCTGTGGTGATGAATTTAAATTGAGTCTGGTCAGCATGGTTGAATGTTTGTCTCCTGCCTTTTTCAGCTGCCTGAGTGAAGGAATAGAGCAACTAGATAGGAGGGTTGAAGTTTTGCCAGGCAAGAATGATGAAGAGAAAGGCAAAGGAGTGATTATACAGATGGACGTAAGGGAGGGCAGTGAAGACATGGGGTGGAAGGGCCTAAGGGTTCGTGAAAAAGGATCAGGATCAGTAGGTCTCAGTGGGGTTGAAGAGTTATTAGAGTTGGAATTCTAGCAGAGTCAGGACCAATAATATCACTAACTAACATTTCGTATGTGTTATGCCTTGTGTTTAGCTTTTATTTGCATGGTGTCACTGAATCTTCACATTAATCTGTGTGAGGTAGGCACTCTTATTCTCTGCAGTTTACAAGTGAAGAAACCCAGGCTTAGAGAGCTTAACAGGCCCAAGTTCTCATAGCTAGTACATGATGAAAGTGGATTAGAACTCAAACGGATTGACTCTTTTTTTCAAGAACTATGCCATCCTGCCTTCCAGGAAAACCCATGCCTTGTGATCCCTGGTCCAGTGTTTTTTTTGTTCCAAGTTGCTCAGTGCTTCCTCACCAATCCCACCCCATCTAGGTGGTATCCTCAGCCAGGGTGGGATTTGCAGGTCCTTCTTTTTTTGGTTGGTGTTAATGGGAATGGGTTTTTCAGTTTGGAAGACCTTAATACATTTTTTTTCTTTCTTTTTTTATGTATAAGGGAACTGGCGGTATTTCTGGTAGATATTGTTGTTTCACTTCATTTACTTGTTGGCTTCTGAAAATATTCATGTTTTACGCTGTCATGATACCGGGCTAACATTAGTTTTATTGGAAGAATCTAACAAGAGGTCCTTTTAAGAAAGAATAAGTAATAATAATAACAGTTAAAATGTATTGATTGCCTAATTTGTGCCAGGCATTAGTGTTTTACATAAGTTTTCATCAGAACAACCCTATAAAAGAAGGTGCTATTATTATCCCCATTTTACTGATGGGGAAAATAAGGCATCAGATCTACTAAGAGGTGGAATTTGAATTCATTTTGTCCCATTCTGGAGCCCCTTCTCTTAATCATTATACTATTACCAGTTGGAAACTAATTGGGAAATTTCTTCTGCAAGCATCTTCCTATAAGGAAAATTTTCTAACTCTTTCCAAAGGAAACCTTACCAGTAGTAAAGTGTATAAGACAATAAACATGGAATAGCATGGATAAAAAATTAGTTTTTATTTTACAGTTGAATTTGTAAAGAGTAAACAATATACTTTTTTCATATCATAGGAGTATTTTATAGAGCTTTTGACAGTTTTAATCCCTTTTAGTTACATATCAGACTGTTAGAGGAGACCTGGGGATATGATGTAATAAAGATAATAGCGAACTTTAAGAAAATTTATTGTTTTTAAACTTTAAATTTGGAAAATTTAAATAGTGAAAAAAATAGAAATAATAATAGTATTATGTATTTCCATGTACCCATCACCCAACTTCAATAATCTTGTTTCATATATACCTCCTCCAGACCCTCCCCCTCCACTCCTCAGGATTCATTTTTTTTTTTTTTTGTGAGGAGATCAGCCCTGTGCTAACATCTGCCAATCCTCTTCTTTTTTTGCTGAGGAAGACCGGCCCTGGGCTAACATCTCTGCCCATCTTCCTCCACTTTATATGGGACACCGCCACAGCATGGCTTGCCAAGAGGTGCGTCAGTGCGCGCCTGGGATCCGAACCGGCGAACCCCGGGCCGCCAGCAGCGGAGCGCGTGCACTTAACCGCTTGCGCCACTGGGCGGGCCCCCCTCAGGATTCATTTTAAGCAAATTCCAGGCACTGTACCATTTTATTCATACATATTTTCGTAAGATTTTTTTTTTGTATAATGATAAGTTCTCTTAAAACAACCACAATGCCATTTCACACCTAATCAAAAGTACATGATATCCAGTTGTTTCTTTGTGATAATGATTAATATTATTAAGCATTTACCATGGGTCTGGCACTGTGCTAATTTCTTCAGGTGTATTATCTCTTTTAATCCTCATAATAATAATACAAGATAGGTATATATTAACCCCATTTTATAGATAGGTAGAGAAATGGAGGCTTAAAGAGGTTAAGGAAGCTGTTTAGGGTTCAACAGCTAGTAAGTGGTGGAGCTAGGATATAGCCAGAATAACAAGAGAAAGCAGAACTAGGAATCAGAAGATGAGGGTTTTTGTCCAACTCGACCATTTGCTGGCATGATGATCTCTGAGCTTCAGATTCATCATCTTTGAAATGATAATCATCACTGGTCTACCCACTTCTTAGGGTTGTTGTTAAGGTCAAATAAGTTAATGTTCATAAAAGTTTTAAGAACTGCAGAATACTGTGAATATATGAAATAGTTTATTATCTAGTTCAGTGGTTCTCGACTGGGGGTGATTTTGTCTCGAAGAGAACGTTTGGTCTGGAGACTCTTGAGCATCACAGCTGGGGGGTGTGCTACTGGCATCCAGTGGGTAGAAGCCAGGGATGCTCCTAAACATCCTACAATGCACAAGACAGCCCTAGAAAACAAAGAATTATTTGGCCCAAAATATCAATGGTGCCAAAGTTAGGAACTCTGATCTAGTTAAATAACCTTTTAACTAGTTAAAATAACCACTTGTCTGGTTGAATACTAATGAAGAAATTGAGACTCAGATTGATCAAGGGACTTACTCAAGGTTATGAAACAAGTTGGTGCTAGGGCCAGTATTAGATTTCGTTACAGTCGACCTTTGAGGTTTTAAGGAACAACTTTTTCTGAGAAGCAGAAACCTCAAAGAAGAGCTTTTATGCATTTAGCCTGCTCGGTACAGTGAAAGGAAACACAGTTCTAAGTAATTTGTGAAGACTGTTGCTTTCATGTTTTTCTTTGAAGTGGGTGACATGGCCATTTTTAAGCAAAAAATATTTGTCACGTAACTTCTGTGTCTATGGCATTGTACTTGGTGCTGAGGTGACTTGTTCTAAAAGTTGCTGCCTGCCGGGAGTTCACAGCCTAATTGGGTAAATGTCTTCGAGATCATTTGGTTGCATGCAATGGAAGCCAACTCAAGCTGGTTAAAGTAAAGAGGAATTTAGTAATGATATAGTGGGATTTCATATGACCCATGACCCTAGGATAGCAGGTACAACTAGGCTTCATGAGGTCCTACATACTTTTGCCTTCGTGGGCCCTTTCTTCTGTAAAAAATATGAAAAATTATATTTTACAACTGTGTTGGTATAAAGAGAAATATATTGATATTATATATTAAAGTTTTTTACTTTAACCTTAAAGTTCATTTTTTTCTTGATTTTAAAAGAAATTAAAATATGTTTGTCAGCCCCATAAAGTATTGTGGGCTCTAGGCACTGTGCCTACTCTACCTACAGGTTAATTTGGCTGTTAGGAGTTGTACATGCTGTTTTAAGGGCCGAGAGGAAGTGACTTACTTTCTTCTGCCCAAAACTCCTTTGCCAGAACCTGGTCACACTGCTGCAATTTAATGGCAAATTCTGGAAAGGTAGAAGAGTACACTTAGCTGCCTCTGTGGCACTACCCTAAATAAGACTGGGCTTTTGTTGCAGAAGTAGAAAGGGAAGGAACAATATTGCATAGGTAACCTGCTGTCTCTGCCATAGCTTATTTTCAAACGGTAGTCCTTGTATATTAGAATTGAAAATAGAAGTTAGCGTATATAGGAATAGAGAGACTGACTTGTAACTTGAAGGTTACTTGTGAAGAGGGGTTTTGCAGTAAGAGAGGGCAAAGGAACTGAGGGTCTAAATGAAAGTGGTTGGTAGCAGGAATGGGAAGAAGTAAATAAATGCAGGATTCTACTTTCTTGGAAAAGGAAATACCTTATGCAACCACACTTAGTTTTGGAAATTCTTGAGAAAGAGTCCAAATTGCTTAGCACCTTGATTCACATATGCAACCCACTTCCTAATCTATGTTATTTTTTTATGGCCACAATATGCAAAAGCCGGCAATGTGTTATTCACTTCTCTTTTAAAATCTTTAAATATTCAACAAATATTTATTGAAAGGCTGCTATAAGCTAGACATTGAGGAATGAGAAACAAGACACAGTCCCCACCATGAACAAACTTACAGTCCCATGGGGAAGACAGACAGATACTGACACTGCTGTGTGATTAGTGCTCTCATGGGGGAAATATTGGTAGGTAGGAATGTAGTAAGAATGGCATCTCATAAACTGTTGGGGATTCAAAGCAGGAAATTAGCTGAGACCTAAGGATGAGATAGCTAGGCAAAGAGATTGGTGGGGTATGAGGCAGGGAGAATAGCTTGAAAAAAGGCCCAGAGGTGAGAGAGGGAGCTTGGCACATTTGGGAAAATGCAGGTGGCTTAATAGACCTGGAGTGGTGGTGAGGGGAATGGAGGAGAGGGAAGGAGGAAGAGGCCTGGCAGAGATGAGACAAGAAGGGCCTTGAGTGCCAGGTTTAAGAGTATGGACTTGATCCTGAGAGCAGCAGAGAGCCTCTGAAGGGGGATTAACTTGATCGGATTTGTGTTTTGATATAATTTCCACTCACAGAAATTATGATCCAGTCAGGATTTACAGAAACAGAAAATTTACTCATCACTTTTATTTTCCTTTGGTTCCTAGAGAAACTTGTTATATCCATAACTTTTCAAATTATGGAATTCTTTCTCATTTCCTCTCTGCCTTTGTGGCAAAGTTCTTTAGTGCCTCATTTCACTTTCTTCTTGTGAGCTGACATTTCATCTTTCACTGCTTGTTCTTCTTCTTCTCCTTTTTTTTTTTGCTGAGGAAGATACACCCTGAGCTAACATCTGTGCCAATCTTCCTCTATTTTGTACGTGGGACGCCACCACAGCATGGCTGATGAGTAGTGTAGGCCTGCGCCCGGGATCCGAACCTGCGGACCTGGGCTGCCGAAACAGAGAGCGCCGAACTTAACCACAACACCACGGGGCCGACCTCCTGCTTGTCTTCTTAAACTTACTTAAAAAAATACAAAGGAATAGTAAACCATTCTTTGATTTAAAATATAGAAAACTGAAAATAGTAAAACTGAGTTGACAACTTTATGATAGATTTGTACTGAATCTTACGTAATTTTTTTTTTTTTTTTTTTTTTTTTATAAACTAATTTAAAGATTTTATTTATTTTATTTTTCCCCCCAAAGCCCCAGTGGATAGTTGTGTGTCGTAGCTGCACATCCTTCTAGTTGCTGTATGTGGGACTCGGCCTCAGGATGAACGGAGAAGTGGTGCCTCGATGCGCACCCGGGATCCGAACCCCGGGCCGCCAGCATCGCAGCGCGCGCACTTAACCACCAAGCCACAGGGCCGGCCCATGAATCTTACGTAATTTTAATACTATTAGTTATTTTTATTACATAATACACAAGGTATGTTTAAGATAGTTTTTGGAGAAATAGTGGTCAGTTTGAGTTTTTTTGATTGCACAGAATTCCTCTTTGTATAGTACTTCAGGTTTGTGTAATCATTTAAAATAATGGCTGTCTAAGAATCCAGTGTATCTGTGATGTGAGTAGAAAGGCTTTTCCTAAATTGTTGGATGGAAGGACAGAGGGAGGCATGATTAAAAGAGACTGCGATCCAGAGGTCAGGTAAGTTGGCAAGGTCATCTGTCTAGTAGGTTGTAAAAGTATAAGTAGAACCTAGGTATTTTGTCTTCTGAAAATGCTGCAGAATCTGGAAATTTTAGCCAGTAAGAAGGGGAAGAAAATCTAATTTCATTTCAGGTGAGTTTATACCAGAAAATAAAATTCTAGAAACTAATATTAGGCTTTCAAAACAGAATTAGATGTTTGTGTAGGGTCCACTGGTATTCAGCACACCTGCCTGTTCCTTAAGTGCTGTGTTCCTTTCCAGCTTCAGCACACTTGCTATTAGCAGCTAATTCTTTTTCACAGAGTCACAAACTAAGAATGAAGCTCTAACTTGCCTTTTTTCAGAGTTAGAGTGATGATGCATGTTCTTTCCTTTCACTTTTGTCCAAGGGTGGCTTAAGGGATGATGGGAATGTTGCCAGGTAGATCCAATATACTAGAGGCGTGCTGGCCGTTCTCTGTTTCATTTAAATTTCGTATTAATAGTCTGTTAATGATTTTGGAGAGAAGTTCTTCATCAGCGTCCTTGAAAAGAACACACAGATGACTAATCCTCCCTCGACCTCTACCCACTGGGCCTCAACGTTCTCCTTTGATGGGCATAATTGCAGCTTGGCAGGCAGACGCTGCTTCATCCTATACTTGTCTAAGTGTTCGTATATTTTAACTAAATAGGAACGTTTGACAACAGTGTTATATTGTAGGAGCTAATTTAAAAAAAGTTTTCAAAGCTTTTTATATATTTAAGTAAGTAAATATATGTCAGTAAAATCCCTTTGAGGTTTGAAGTGGATAGGTTGTGATAGCCCTAATTTTTAATCTTGTTTATTTAACTTTCAAGATAGCAGAGGAAAAATTGATCTGTCGGTAAACAGCTCAGTTCTGTGTGAACCCAATTGTTTTTTTTTTTCTTTTTCTAAAGCAAGCCTGTTGTAGTATAGGGTGGATTATTCTGTCTCTTCTGTGTCTAATAGGAAAGAAAAGGAACAGCTAAAGTGGACTTTTTGAAGAAGATTGAGAAAGAAATCCAACAGAAATGGGATTCTGAGAAAGTGTTTGAGGTCAATGCATCTAATTTAGAGAGGCAGACTAGGTGAGTAATGGTTTTTGAAGTTCTACACATTGTGTTTCCAAAACCATTGGCTACAGAAACTGCTCTGTGGAAAGGATATTGTATTTATAATGTCTGAAACAGGCTGAAGGTGGTGACTTCTGCTTTCTGCATTTCAAATTAGGATCTTCTTTCCTGTGGAATTCTTAAAGGATTTTTTCTACATAAAGGTTTTTTTAAAACCAATATTTTTCATGTTTAAACAAAGGAAGATGTTTTGAAGTTTTATCTTTGCTGACTGATAAAAGGAAATCATTCTATTAGAGAGAATCGTATTATAGTGATAATTATCTTCAAAGACCCAAAATATAAATTTTGAAGTTTCTGTGTTTGAAGATACTATGTAATAAATACTGTATTGGCTTGATGTTAAGAATTACTGATTATAAGACAAACATAGATAATGATATGATATTGGAGAAAAACAAAACCAAAATTACTACCCCAAAACAGTAGCGCAGTAAATATATGCATCAATTATAAGATGCATCTCAATTTAAGATACTTTGAAATGTAGGAAAATGTACTGCTTAGAGCTGAGGAAATACATTGACAACAATAATAGTAGCTAATACTGAACACTTAACTGTTCAGTATGCCAAGGCAATAGGAAATATGCCATTTTTTTACACGTGTATTGTCATTTAATCTTCGTAATAACCCTTTAAGGTTAGCAATATTTTTATCCCTATTTTATAGATGAGGATACTGAGGCACAGAGAGGCTAAGTAACCAGCTCAAAGTTGCATAGCTAGGAAGTGACAGGGCCTAGACTTCTTTTCAGGACTTTCTGATTCCAAAGTCTGTCCTCCTTGCTACTAAGTTACAATCTAATGGAGTTTTTTTTTTTAAGAGAAAAAGAGTTTACTGTAATATAAAGTCTCGTGTTATGCTTTAAACTATAATTTGAAGCTTCTATTTGGCTCTAGAATTTTGGTCAACTTTAAGGTAATTTGAAGTAATCAGAAGTGAACTGAAAAAGCTGCTTTGTTCAGTGAAAGAAAATGAACTGAAGAAACTTAGAAATATAAAGTTGAATGAAGAAAGCGAACTGCAGAAGTCTCTATGAAGTGCACCGTTTTTTTAATAAAGCTCACAAGTGAGCGAAACTAAATGATATATTGTTTAAGGGCACAGACATGTGCAAACTATTCAAAAACAAGGGAATTGACAAAAGTAAATTTTAAGATACTCGTTATCTCTGGTAGGATAGTGGGAGAACACAGGTAGCTTCAGTAGGTTCATAAGTTGAATGGTGTGTTTACAGATGTTCATTTTATTGTGCTTCATAACTTATGTATGTTAGATACATTTGATTCATAAGAAAAAAGAATATAACATAGTAACACCTTTAAAAAACGTGCTTTTTGAGTGAATTTACCAGGTATCATGTAATACTGAGGATGTTCTATTTTATCTGAGGGACTTTGAATTGCTTTATATATATCTAATGAAAACAAATCTCATTTAATCAGGAAAACGTTAAATTAATCCAGATTCCTATGAATATTAACAAAAAATTTTTTTTTAGTATATCATCTTTACTCAGTGTTTTAGCTTGTTAAACCTCCAGTATTTGCTACAAGGATATTTATTTCTTTAATGGCCACCTATAAATATCTTATTCTTTCTAAATCAAAAGTAAGTTTCAATTTTAGAGAGCTTTTAATTTCTGGATTTATAAATTTAATTATAAATGTCTTTTAAATAACTAAAATTTAAACAGGTTATTTAAGCAAGCATTCCCCCCACCCTACCCCCTCATTGCAAGAGGAACTTAACGTTTTCTTTTCTGTACTTTCTTTTTTCCATGATTGTTTTGCAGCAAGGGCAAGTACTTTGTAACCTTCCCATATCCATATATGAATGGGCGCCTTCATTTGGGACACGCGTTTTCTTTATCCAAATGTGAGGTAAAGCTTCCTCTATGTTTAATACAAGGGGATGGAGGGTCTTTAATAAATACTATTTTGAAGAAAATGGCATCTATACAATTTACTTCCTGTTAAGAGAACTTAGAATTCCTTAATTTTAAGCATAATTTTTACATTTAAGTAATTTTCTTTTTATATATATATATATTTTTAATAATTTTATTTATTTATTTCCCCCAAAGCCCCAGTAGATAGTTGTATGTCATAGTTGCACATCCTTTTAGTTGCTGTATGTGGGACTCGGCCTCAGCATGGCCGAGTGCATGGAGAAGCGGTGCGTCGGTGTGTGCCCGGGATCTGAACCCCGGCTGCCAGCAGCCGAGTGCGCGCACTTAACTGCTAAGCCATGGGGCCGGCCCTTATTTTTATATTTAATTTTCATATGCTGTGTGTATATGTGTGCAAGGGTCTAGGTATGTATGCATATTCATATATAATTGGTGAAAAGACAAAAAAAGGATAGTGGGCTGGAATTTTGGCATGACTATAAAATCTGGTGGTGTTCTAAAGGAAGATGAGAAGAGGAAAACTAAACTGATGATTTTTGTGAAAAGTCAGCATTTTGTGTTTGTCTAGCATTTAAATTTGTAATTTAAATTTAATTTTCTTTCTATAGTTTGCAGTAGGATACCAGAGATTAAAGGGAAAAAACTGTCTCTTTCCCTTTGGTTTACACTGTACTGGAATGCCTATTAAGGTAAGATTGCTTTTGGGATTGGTTTCTACTCTTTTTAGCTTAGAGCAAATAGTAATATCCAATTCAAAAGCTTGAAATAGGATTTTCAGATACTTCTGTGTTATATTAGTGGTATTTGAAATGAGTTGAATTTATATTATAGTGAAGATTAATTTTTAAAAAACATTTGAAGAAGTGCTCAAATAAAGGGCACACTTTAAGGTCTAAGTGATTTCTAAGTAATTTTGATATCGTTTGGTTACCTTATATATTCATATTTCTGTTTTAGAATTAGAAAATAACTGCTAACAAGTAAAATGCACAGTATTTTGTGCATTCATGACATATATGGGATGTTGGCATAAAAAACAGTTGTATCATATTTTGATCATTTTTTGCAAAAGTCATTTGTTATAAATTTATATTGGAAATAATTCTCAATAAAGAATGGGCCAGAAAACTAGAGTTGAAAGGATTCCCTAAATGTAATAGGGTTGGGAAATTTAACTCCCATTTCTTTTTATCCTCCAACCTTTTATTTTGAAAATAGTCAAACCTACAGAAAAGGTAAAAAGGTAGTACAATCAACACCCATATACCCTTCACTTATATTACCAAGTTTTTTTTTTTTTTTTTTTTTTTGTGAGGAATATCAGCCCTGAGCTAACATCCATGCCAATCCTCCTCTTTTTGCTGAGGAAGACTGGCCCTGGGCTAACATCTGTGCCCATCTTCCTCCACTTTATGTGGGACACCACCACAGCATGGCCTGAGTGGTGCATTGGTGCACACCCGGGATCCAAACCTGGGCTGCCGGCAACACAGCCCGCACACTTAACCGCTACGCCACAGGCGGCCCCTATGTTACCAAGTATTAACATTTGCCACAATTGCTTTATTATTTTTTTAAAATTATTTATTTATTTATTTTCTTCCCCAAAGCCCTAGTAGATAGTTGTATGTCATAGCTGCACGTCCTTCTAGTTGCTGTATGTGGGACACGGCCTCAGCATGGCCGGAGAAGCAGTGCGTGGGTGTGCGCCTGGGATCCGAGCCCGGATCCGAACCCAGGCCGCCAGCGGCGGAGCTCGTGCACTTAACTGCTAAGCCACGGGGCTGGCCCCACCACAATTGCTTTAGATCTGTCTCTCAACACACATATAATACATGCATGCTTTCTTCTCCCTTTTTCTATGAACTCATTGAAAGTAAGTTGCAGACATCATGACATGTCACCCCTAAATACTTCCGCATGTATCTTTGAGAACAAGGGCGTTCTTCTAACATCAGCATAGTCCCATTACCCCCTCCAAAAAATTGAACATTGATATAATGTTATCATCTTTACCTAATCTATAGTCAGATGTCTCTAGTTGTCCCAAAATGTCATTTCTGGCAGTTTTTTGCTTTTTATTTTGTGGATCACACATTGCATTTGATTATCAGTTCTCTTTAGTATCTCTTTTAGTGTCTGGTTCTTTTAGTATCAGTGTCATGACATTGATGTCTTTGAAGAATATAGGCCAATTATTTTGTAGAACATCCCATAATCTGAATTTTCTGATTGTTTTTTCATGATTAGATTTGGGTTAAATATTTTGACAAGAATAATATACTGGTGAGGTAGAAACTTCCCATTGTATCACATCAAAACACATATAATGGCAGTTTGTTCCATTTTAGTGATAGTAAGTTAATAACTGCCAGATTTCTTCATTCTAAAGGTGACTTTTCCCCTTTTTAATTAAAAAGTAGTCTGTGGGATGATACTTTGAAAGCCTCTGAATATCTCGTTACCCAATAAGCTAGTGGTTTTAGCATCCTTTGATGATCCTTGCCTGTTTCAGTTATTGAATTGGTGATTGTAAAATGGTGACTTTCTAGTTGTGTCGTTCTTTCCTCTTCATTAACTGAAATTCTTCTGCGTAGAAGAGTCCTTCTCCTTTTTTAAAATTCACAATTCTATATTTGTATTTTTCTCATAACTTTAACACTGTCTCCTTGGTGTCATCTGTGTTTTTGACAGTGGACTCATTATGGTATAATTGAGAAGAGCTGGGCTGAGAAGCCCAGGTTCATGTGTTAGTTCTGTGGCTTAGTAGTGTTATAACCTTGGATAAATCATTTCATCTCTCAGTGTCTGTTTTCTAACTTAATACCTGTCCTATCTCCCTAGCAGGCTTGTGATGATAATTGATAGAGTATATGTGACAGTAATCTTTAAATTGAGAAATGCTGTTATTAATGTTATTCAAAATGACAATACTATATCTTGTATATTTTTGTCTTCTAACGCCTAACATAGTATACTACATTGAGTACTTGAATGTTGAATAAATGCTTGCTGAGTAAATGAAGTAAAATGCTAATATATAAATTAGCAAATTTTGAGGTACTTGATTTATACCATTTGAATTTTATATAATGATCCACTTATGTATAGATGTATTGCAGAAAATTTCAGAGTCAATTTTAGTTGGCCATGGAAACAACAAAACACTCAAATTGTTTCTACCTTGCATTTTGAACATCACTCTCTCTAATGTTGTATTTGTTACAGGCATGTGCT
This sequence comes from Ceratotherium simum simum, assembly GCF_057802395.1. NCBI lineage: Eukaryota > Metazoa > Chordata > Mammalia > Perissodactyla > Rhinocerotidae > Ceratotherium > Ceratotherium simum. The sequence continues at coordinate 30,775,585 of NC_141903.1, forward strand.
GATAAATTGAAAAGAGAAATAGAGCTTTATGGTTGCCCCCCTGATTTTCCAGATGAAGAAGAGGAGGAGGAAGAGATCAGTGTTAAAACAGAAGATATAATAATTAAGGATAAAACTAAAGGAAAAAAGGTTTGGTGGTTGATGATATTTATTTTGGTTGAAGTTTTATGTTTATATTTGTCTGATTTATATGTGCATTCCCAGTACTTATGCAAGATAGTACAGAGTTCCCTTATAATCTTCACCCAGTTCCCCTAATGTTACATCTTATATAACCATGGTACAATCCTTAAAATTAAGAAATTAACATTTGAACAATACTGTTTACTAAAGTACAGACTGCATTTGGATTTTACCAGTTTTTTCGTTAATGTCCTTATTCTGTTCCGAGGTCCAATCCAAGATCCCATATTGCATTTAGTTGTTATGTCTCCTTGGTATGTCTTCTTATTCTTCTCTATCTTTGGCTTCCATGACCTTGACGCTTTTGAAGATACCGGTCAGATAATTTATAGAATGTCCCTCAATTTGCGTTTGTCTAGTGCTTTCTCATGAGTAGATTGAGAGGGGGTCCTTAATGCATCATATTAGGGAGTATATGATATTGATATGTCTTATTACTGGTGATGTTAACCTTGATTATTTGATTTAGGTGGTGTCTGCCAGGTTTTTCTACTGTAAAGTTTCCATTTTTCTCTTTGTAATTCATATATATTTTGGGAGAGATACTTTGAGGCTATGGAAATAATATCTTGTTTCTTTTTCAATATTTGCTTACTAATTATAGCATTCATCAGTGGATCTTGCCTGTAATAGTTACTACTGTGGTGTTCTAATGGTGATTTTCCATTTCTCTCATTCCTTCTACATTTATTATCTGGAATTCTTCTGAAAGGAAGAGTTGTCTTTTTTCCCTCATGTACTTATTTATTCACTTTTTTTAATATCAGTATGGATTCATGCATGTTTATTTTATTCTTTGAGTTGTAATCTAATACTATTGGTTTTTTTGGGGGGGTGGGGTTTGTTGTTGTTATTGCTCAAGTTCTAGCTTTGGCTATCGGGAGTCTTTTAGGTTGGCTCCTGTGTCCATCTGACATGCCCCCATCTTTTTTTTTTTAAGCACTTTCTTACTTTCTGGTGCCCCAAGATGCTCCAGGCTCATTTTGTATTTTCCCTATTTCTGCCTAGGAATCAACCACTTCTCCAAGGAGTCCTGTTTCCTTTTATTGAAAAATGATATTTAGAAACTAAGCTCTGAGTGCTAGGTATGCTGATTGTTTCTAGGCCTTCTCCATACAAAGAGCAAGGAAATCATATGTATGTTTACTGACCCACGAATATGCACATGTCTATATTTCTTTCTTTATCTATATATATTTTTATAAAGTTCATACTGATAGCCTTGGCTCCATTTTAGCACCATGGGGCTGACTCTAGCATTCTTCCTTTGCTTATTTGTGACTTATTTCTCCAGCAGTGAGAAACCTGGCTGTCATTATTTACAGTATATTTATTTGTTCAATCCTAGTCTACTAGTAGTTTCAGAATTGTTAATCTATACCCCTGGGAGAAACAATTTTTAATTTTATTTATTTATTTATTTATTTGTTTCCCCCAAAGCCCCAGTAGATAGTTGTATGTCGTAGTTGCACATCTTTCTAGTTGCTGTATGTGGGACGTGGCCTCAGCACGGCCGGAGAAGCGGTGTGATGGTGCGTGCCCCAGATCCGAACCCTGGCCGCCAGCATCAGAGCGCATGCACTTAACTGCTAAGCCACGGGGCCGGCCAGGGAGAAACAATTTTACCAACTAAAGTACAATGTTTGTGTGTAGTTCTTTTTGTCTTTAGAATCTAGTGAGTACAGTGTTCTCAAATTAGTTCTAAAGCTCCTTTCTTTCCTGCTCCCTTCAGTGTGGTTATGTCATATATTTGTAATACAGTTAGGTACATTTGTCACACTCTGCATTCCATCTTGGGTTCCTCCAACATCCTGGTTGATTTTTTAAAAAAATTTACATACAGTAAAATTCACTTTGTCATGTATAGTTGTGTTGGTTTGGCAAATGCGTGGAATCATGTTTCTACCACCACAGTACCACACAGAGCAGTTCCATCACCCCCCAAATTCCTTGTCCTGCCTTATTGTTTTGTAGTTCAACTCCTTTGTTTACCTCTAACCTGGTATTTGGTTGCCTTTTTGTTATTGGTAAATATTGAAAAAGGAGGAAACTCTTGTTAATAGCTTATTCATAACTGAAAAAGATGCTTGTGGTATTAGAAAAAAGGAAATAGAGAAGGTTTGGTGCTGAGATCTTATCTTCGTGATGATAATTCTTTATGGTTCCACCTGTTTAGTTTTCTTTGGTATTAGAGTCCTATTTAGTATCAGACTATACAGTTTGGCAGACAAAACAGTACATCTAAATCTTGCAGTATTATGACATATCAACAGCACTGTTTTGGAATTAAAAAATTACCAAATGGGATTATTCACTTAAAATTATTGTGGTTCTGGAATTTGTTAAACCAGTTGTCAGTTGTTCTTTGATGGAGTTTATTTTTGCTGGTTATTTTCAGAGTAAAGCTGCTGCTAAAGCTGGATCTTCTAAATACCAGTGGGGCATTATGAAGTCCCTTGGTCTGTCTGATGAAGAGATAGTCAAATTTTCTGAAGCAGAACATTGGCTTGATTATTTCCCACCACTGGCTATTCAAGATCTCAAGAGACTGGGTTTGAAGGTATGCCCATCACCCCCATAGTTTATGAAAATATGGAGAACACATTTATATTTATGTGATTATATGAACTTTGGACCCCCTCTTAATTTAGAATAATATATTTCACCTGTATTCCATTAAAGACTCAGTATTATTATTGTCAGATTAGAACTCATGGGCCTCCATGTAAGCAATGAAGTACTTAAATATTTGTTGCATTGGAATGTATATCCATATATTAGCAATTATTAGAAAGGAATTCTATTCAAAGAAGATGAAGAAGCCAAAGTTGAGCTTAAATATTTAGGAATACATAAAGGTATTATTTAAGTGTTCCTTCTTAATTTATTATAATTCCTGTATGTTTAATATACAAATGTGTGTGTTTAAAAACTTACATATTAAACACAAATTAATGTAATAATTGTGATATATATTTAATAGGTGGAGCTTGAAAATTTTTGTTTTTCTTTTAATATTTGATATAATTCTAAGTTGGAAAATAAAGAGTAGAAGAGTAAATAATTGACTCGTGGGAATTCTCATTCAGAGACTATACGAATTTCTGAAAGCTTACCTTTTCCTTTCTCCTTCTGTAGGTAGATTGGCGTCGTTCGTTCATCACTACTGATGTTAATCCTTATTATGATTCATTTGTCAGGTGGCAGTTTTTAACATTAAGAGAAAGAAGCAAAGTTAAATTTGGGAAGCGGTGAGTTTGTTGTCCTTCAGTATAATAAAGGCAAATTATATAATTCCTGCCTTGTAATTCAGTGCTCCCTGGCCTACTTTTTCCCTTTATCCTTTCTCTTTTTATGATTTTTTTTTCCTTTTGTTCTCTTGTATCCTTTGTTTTCCTTTTTGTCTTGCCAATGTCTTAATTTCTCTGAGCTGGTTAGTGTTAGTGACAAATAGAACCAGGGAGAATAGGAATGTTGGTTTTAATGATCTCACTAAAGATTCTGTTCAGTATTCCCAGCCAAGCAATATGTTAATATAAAACTTGTATATTAGAATAATATTTATCACTTATTATTTATTTTTTAGGTATACCATTTATTCTCCAAAAGATGGACAGCCTTGTCTGGATCATGACAGACACACTGGAGAGGTAATTATTTGTGACATAGAGTAGCTATTATAATAATTCTTAATATGGCCAAACAGTTTAAGAAATAGATCAGAAACCTAAAAATAACTTCAGTCTAGTGCTGGGGTATATAGTCATGATACTCTGGTGGCTGTGAAGAGAGAAGCAGAATATTATTATAGGTACCCGTATGTTATCTAGGACCTTGCTGCTCTAAGAATGGTCCTAGGACCAGCTGCATCAGCTTCTGATAGAAAAGCACATTCTTGAGCCTCACCCCAAACTTACTGAATCAGAAGCTCTGGAGATAGAGCCCAGGAATCTGTCTTTTAGCAAGCTCTCAATGTGATTCGTATGCATGCTAATGTTTGAAAAGCACCGCCTGGAGAATACATGCTCTGAAAAGACAGTGTAGGGGGTGGTAATAAGATACGTGGCTAACTGATGTGCACAGATTCCATTTATACTTGCTTTGATCATGTGCCTACTTGCTTATTTCCAAAATACTTCACTCTACATTCCTGTAGGACACATTAGTAACATTCCTTGTAATACTTGAGTCAAGCAAGGGTAAGTGATTTGCCTAAAGCCTGGGCACAGTAAATCAATGATAATGCCAGGATCTGAACTTAGGAGTCCCTATGAGTGCATCATTCTCTGTTACCACCTTTGAACACATTTGTAGTCTAGCAACTACTTTTCAAAATCAGCCTTCAATTATGATGTAACTTATCTGATAGAAGTGAGAGTTGATCAAAATTTTGAAAGATTTGAGAGACTTAAGAAGGCCCAGTTTACTGACTATATTAAGTTTTTTTTTGTGTGTGTGTGTGAGGAAGATCAACCCTGAGCTAACATCCAGCCAATCTTTCCTCTTTTTGCTGAGGAAGACTGGCCCTGGGCTAACATCCGTGCCCATCTTCCTCCACTTTATATGGGATGCTGCCACAGCATGGCTTGACAAGCGGTGGTGTCAGTGCGCACCCGGGATCCGAACCTGGGCCACCAGCAGCAGAGTGCGCGCACTTAACTACTACGCCACGGGGCCGGCCCCTATATTAAGTTTTAGTATATGGTAGCAGTATCCTAAATTTCATTAGTATGTCATAGTTTTTCAAAGTATTTTCCTACCCATTATCTTATGTGTTCCTTGGGACAATCCTCTGTGAGGCACAGCACAGTTCTTTTACAGTTGAGGAAACAAAGGCTCAGAGAGATTGTGATTCTCTTGGGTCAAGCCATTAGTAAGGGCCCAAGCTAAGTTTCGAATGCACATCATCTGACCCCTGGTCCAGTGTATGTCTGTGATGACCACTCTGTGAGATTAGTGTTTGTATCTTCTAGCTCCCGTTTTGGCAAACATTGTTTTGGCTGATTACTCCAAGTTACTTCTTTTGTTTTTCTGTCCTCGTCTCAGCAAACCATCCTCATTCAGTAGAGTCTGGGCTTCCTTTACCAGTTCTGGTCTGGTGTGGGTTGGGAGGGTGGTCTCCCAAGTCTCTTCTTGTACATTATGTGCATGTGGTCAGCACACCACTGGCAGTCTCTTCATTGGAAGAGTTATTCTAACAATGCAAGAACCCATCTTAGAAATTTGAATCAGATCTCTCATATAGATTAGTTGGTTTAATCCAAGTCTGTTTTTACTCTCAAATTTTTGTTTTATTTGTTTAGGGTGTTGCACCTCAGGAATACACTTTAATCAAGTTGAAAGTGCTTGAGCCATACCCATCCAAATTAAGGTAGGTTTGCCAAACAGTTATTGCTTTATCTTTTGGAAATGTCAGATAGTTGTGATAGAATCCACAACATGTTTTTGCATAAATATATATTTTTTCTTCTTAGTGGCCTGAAAGGGAAAAATATCTTCTTGGTAGCTGCTACTCTCAGACCTGAGACCATGTTTGGACAGACAAATTGTTGGGTTCGCCCTGATATGAAGTACATTGGGTTTGAAACAGTGAATGGTGATATATTCATCTGTACCCAAAGAGCTGCCAGGAATATGTCATACCAGGGCTTTACCAAAGACAATGGAGTAGTGCCTGTTGTTAAAGAATTAATGGGAGAGGTAAGTTGGGTAGCAGACTTTTTATTTTAGTGTATAAATTCAGGGGAAAATTTCGGCAATGAAGCTTGAGAAAATAGCATTTTTTTCTTAATTGAGGTATACATACAGTCAAATGTGTAAATCATAAGTGTGTATTTTGGTGCATTTTCATATGTGTATATGCTCATGTAAGCACTGCCCAAATCCAGATATAGAACAGTTCCAGCACTCCAGAAGGCACTTTGCTGTCCATTTCATGGTCAGTACTTACCCGTCTCCTCTAAGGGTAGCCACTGCTCTGACTTCAGTCACCAAAGATTAGTTGCTGTTCTTGAACTTCACATAATGGAATTATACAATCTGCACTGTTTTGTGTCTGGCTCTTTTGCTCAACATTCTGTCTGTGAGAGTCATACATGTTGTGTGTAGGAGTAGTTTGTTTTTTTTTTTATTGCTGTGGTGTATTCACTGTGACTACATCACTAAAATAGCATTTTCAAATCTTATGTTTCAGGTAAGTATCTGGTTCAAAAATACAGTCATTCCCAGGAGATTTAATCGCTGCAGTAGACATTATATTACTTTCTGAATATGATTCCCTTCTTGTGTGGAATTGCAGCTGCTTTTTTCCTGAAAAGAAGGTCTTGGGTGATGTTAACTAAATCTGGATGGTTACATAGCTCTTATCCTTATAGTTTATTTACTTGTTAGTATTGCTGAGTGTGTTTCATTCCCTTTGGTAAATGCTGATCTTTGGTATCTTAATAAATAACTTTTTAAAAGAAAAAGATGAGTAGAATACCATGTCAATTCATTTTTTGAATTGAACTTTTATTTCTTACTTATTTTGTAAACTAATTTTTTCACTAAATTTTTTTTTTTTTTTTTAAGATTTTATTTATTTATTTATTTTTCCCCCAAAGCCCCAGTAGATAGTTGTGTGTCATAGCTGCACATCCTCCTAGTTGCTGTATGTGGGATGTGGCCTCAGCATGGCCGGAGAAGCGGTGCGTTGGTGCGCCCGGGATCTGAACCCAGGCTGCCAGCAGCGGAGCGCGCGCACCTAACCGCCAAGCCACGGGGCCAGCCCTGACTAAATTGTTAAACATTCATAAGACTCAAAATTCAAAAGACAAGGAAGATGCAGAAGATATCCCTAGTAACTCAATTCCCCTTTCCATAGGCAGTAAGTAAAATCGCTGTCTCCTGTATCCTTCCAGAAGTATTTCATGTATACACAAGCAGATACATACACATGTTTTCTTTCTCCCTCTTTTAATACACAAATGACAGTATACTTTAGTACATTGTTCTGCATCTTGCTTTCTTTTTTACTTAACTGTATCTTGGTAATCCTTTTATCAGTACATGAACAGCTTCCTTGTTCTTATTTTTTACAGCTACATAATATTGCATTTTTTGGTTATACCACAGCTTATTTAACCATTCACTATAATGGATATTTGAATTGTTTCCTCCCTTTTTTTTATAAGCAGTGCTGCCACATTTCATTAGTTCCTGATGCTGGTGTTCTGTCTGAGAAGTTTTGGGGAACAGTATTAAAGCCACAAATTTTTTCCTGTTCTTAATGCAACTTCTTTTTTTTTTTTTTTTTTTTTTTTTTTAAGATTTTATTTATTCATTTTTTCCCCCCAAAGCCCCAGTAGATAGTTGTATGTCATAGGTTCACATCCTTCTAGTTGCTGTACGTGGGACTCGGCCTCGCGTTGGACGGAGAAGTGGTGCCTCGGGGCGCGCCTGGGATCCGAACCCGGGCCGCCAGCATCAGAGCGCGCGCACTTAACCGCTAAGCCACGGAGCCGGCCCTTAATGCAACTTCTTTCCATGTTAATTTGAGCAGATTCTGGAGTGAGGAAAATGGGTGGTAAAATTTAAAAATAGCTTTCAACCTTTAAGATTGTTATGATATTTAGTCTTCATCCATATGACTGTAAATTCCATAAAAGCAGTTTATTTATATGAATAAAGTGGGATGGGTGGGAACTGTGTGGAACTGAAAAGTGCATTCCTTAGCTATATAAGAGGCTGCAAGCTGTTTGTTGCCAAAAGAAAATATGGGTCCAGGACCGGCCCCATGGCTTAGCGGTTAAGTGTGCCCGCTCCACTGCTGGCGGCCTGGGTTCGGATCCCAGACGCACACCGACGCACTGCTTCTCTGGCCATGCTGAGGCCGAGTCCCACATACAGCAACTAGAAGGACGTGCAGCTATGACATACAACTATCTACTGGGGCTTTGGGGGAAAAAAAAATAAAATTAAATTAAAAAAAAAAAAGAGAGAGAATATGGGTCCAGTATTGTCAGATCTTCTGATTTTTTTTTTTAAGAAACTAAATATGTCTTTTTAATTCAGTTTGTCTTCCTAATTATCATTTTAAATGGATATACAGTATTCTATCTTATTGTTGTCTCATATCTTTATAAAATAATTTTTCTATTATTTAAAGTTTTAGTTGTTTCCAGGTTTTGCTAGTGTCGTTAACACAGCATTGGGCAGAGTTCTCAAAGAAAAGATAATTTTTTTTCCTTTGAGGTAAATTCCTACGATTGGATTGCTGGGTCCAAGTTGTGTGAAAATTTCTGCGGGTCTTGCTATGGATTCCTATGTTGCTTTCCTGAAGGAGTACAATGTTACAAGCAATGTATTATTGTACTAATTTCTTCACAACCTTACCAGTTTGGGTATTATAATTATTTACCATTATTTTTAGTCTAGTAGTTATAAAAGAATGAATTTTGTTTTACTTCATGTGTTTTTGATTATTAGCTTCTCGGGGCTTAAAATATTAACATTGTTTTAAATTTTAATAGTTAAAATAAGTTTCTTTACCTTTTATGGTGATCTTTTTCTTACACAGGAAATTCTTGGTGCATCACTTTCTGCACCTTTAACTTCTTATAAGGTGATCTATGTTCTCCCAATGCTCACCATTAATGAGGATAAAGGTAAAGAGTTTCTTTCTTTCTAGAAATACTTCACTAATCACATTCTGGTGGTGTTAGTTAATTTCACACTTTCTTTGATAAGGCACTGGTGTGGTCACAAGTGTTCCTTCTGACTCTCCTGATGATTTTGCTGCCCTCAAAGACTTGAAGAAAAAGCAAGTGAGTATCTGAGTTTCATGTTTGTATTTCCTCTTCATCATCTCATTGGTTTGGTACTGCTGACCTAACTATGGGATTAGGCTAAAAAGCTATGGATGTATCTTTGAACTGCTATCTCTAACCTGTTTCTTGATGTTTATATATTTTGCTGTGGTTTGAATTTTAAATACAATATTTCATAGAATCTTTTTTCAGAGACTCTTTTTTTAGAGCAGTTTTAGGTTTACAGTAAAATTGAGAGGAAGGTACAGAGATTTCCCATATATGCCTTGTTCCCACAAAAGTATAGCCTCCCCCATTATCAGCATCACTCATCAGAATGGTACGTTTTTTTACCAAAGATGAGCCTAAATTGACACCATGATCAGTCAAAGTCCGTAGTTTACCTTAGGGTTCACTCTTGGTGTTGTACATTCTGTGGCTTTGGACAAATGTTTAATGACATATATCCATCATTATAGTATCATATAGAGTATTTTCACTGCCTTAAAAATCCTCTGTGCTCTTCCTTTTCATCTCTCTTCCCTCCCAGCCCTGATCTTTTTATTGTCTCCATAGTTTTACCTTTTCCAGAATGTCATATAGTTGGCATCATATAGTATGTACCCTTCTCAGGCTGAATTTTTTCACTTAGTAATATGTGTTTAAGGTTTCTCCATTTCTTTTTATAGCTTGATAGCTCATTTGTTTTTAGTGCAGAATAATAATTCTATTGTTTGGATGTACCATAGTTTATTTATCCATTCATCTACTGAAGGACATTTTGGTTGCTAACAAGTGTTGGCGGTATGAATAAAGCTACTGTAAATATCCATGTGCAGGTTTTTGTTTGGACATAAGTTTTCAACTCCTTTGGGTAAATACTGAGGAGTGGGATTGCTGGATCGTGTGGTAAGAATATGTTTAGTTTTGTAAAAAACCACCAAACTGTCTTCCAAAGAGGCTGTACCATTTTGCATTCCCACCTGTAATGTTTGAGAGTTCCTGTTGCTCCACATCCTTGTCAGCATTTGGTGTTGTCAGTGTTCTAGATTTTGGCCATTGTAATAAGTGTGTAGTGATATCTCATTGTTGTTTTAGTTTGTATTTCTCTGATGACATATGATGTGGAGCATCTTTTCATATGCTTATTTGCCATCTGTATATCTTCTTTGGTGAGGTGTCTGTTAAGGTCTTTGGCTCATTTTTTAATCAGGTTGTTTTCTTATTGTTGAGTTTTAAGAGTTCTTTGTATATTTTGGATAACAGTCCTTCATCAGATGTGTCTTTTGCAAATCTTTTCTCCCAATCTGTGGCTTGTCTTTTAGTTCTCTTGATTGTCCTTCACAGAGCAGAAGTTTTTAATTTTAATGAAGTCCAGCTTATCAGTTATTTCGTGGATTGTGTCTTTGGTGTTGTATCTCAAAAGGCATCACCATACCCATGGTCGTTTAGGTTTTCTCCTGTGTTATATTCTAGGAGCTTTATAGTTTTGTGTTTTAAATCTAGATTCATGATCCATTTTGAACTAATTTTTGTGGTGGGTGTAAGGTCTGTCTCTAGATTGATTCTTTTGCATGTGGATGTCCAGTTGTTCCAGTAAATTTGTTGAAGAGACTATCTTTGTTTCATTGTATTGCCTTTGTTCCTTTGTCAAAGGTCAGTTGACTATATTTATAAGGATCTGTTTCTGGGCTCTGCATTCTGTTCCATTGATCTATTTGTCTATTTTTTTTGCCAGTACCACACTGTCTTGATTATTGTAACTTTGTAGTAAGTCCTGAAGTCAGATAGTATCAGTCCTCCAGCTTTGTTATTCTTCAATAGTCAGTTGGCTATTCTTGGTCTTTTGCCTCTCCATATAAACTTTGGAATCAGTTTATTATATCCATGAAATAATTTGCTGGGGTTTTGATTGGGATTGCATTGAATCTATAGGTCAAGTTGGGAAGAACTGACATCTTGACAATATTGAGTCTTCCAGTCCATGAATATGGAATATCTTTCCATTTATTTAGTTCTTTTGTGATTCTGTTCATCAAAGTTTTGTAGTTTTCCTCATATAGATCTTATGTATATATTATTAGTTTTGTACCCAAGTGATTAATTTTGGGGGGTGCTAGTGTAAATGATATTGTGTTTTTATTTTATTATATTTTTAATTTATTTCGAATTCCCCTTGTTCATTCTTGGTATACAGGGACACAATTGACTTATGTCTATTAACTGTGTATCCTGCAACCTTGCTGTAATCATATAGTAGTTCCAGGAGGTTTTTTGTTGATTATTTTGGATTTTCTACAGACAATCATGCCATCTATGCATGAAAATAGTTTTATGTCTTCCTTCCCAATCTGTATACCTTTTTATTTTCGTTTCTTGCCTTATGGCATTAGCGAGGATGTCTAGTACAATGTTGAAGAGGAGTGGTGAGAGGAGACATCCTTGGCTTGTCCCTGATCTTAGTGGGAAAGCTTTGAGTTTCTTCTCATCGTTAAGTATGATGTTAGCTGTAGATCTTTTGTGGTTTTTATCAAGTTGAGGAAGTCCTCGTCTATTCTAGTTTACTGAGAATTTTTATCATGAGTTCGATTTTGTCAAATGCTTTCTTTGCATCTGTTGATATGATTATGTGATTTTTCTTTTTTAATCTATTCATGTGATGGATTTCATAAAACTTTTGAAAACGTTTTCTGATATTCACAAATTCATTGCAACTTAGAATATGAACCTCATTTTAAGTGGGGGGGTATATGTGTGTGTTTGTGAATTTTTGCTTTTGGCTGTACAGTTTCATTATTTAAGCCATTCACTCTAACTTAAACTGTTGAGTTTTTAAAAGTCATAGATACCTTCTTGAGATATTTGGTAAAATTAAAAAATTGCTCTGTATGGAGAGGAGAACAATTAATAGTTTAAAAAAAGTTTGGAGGTTGCTTCTCTCAATGATTATACCAGTAAAGTGTTGATCATCAGTGTGAACTTGCAAATTTTTTTGTAGGCTCTACGAGCAAAGTATGGAATTAGAGATGACATGGTCTTGCCATTTGAGCCGGTGAGTACATAGATGATTCAGAATGTTCATATCGGGCCGGCCCCGTGGCTTAGTGGTTAAGTGCGGGAGCTCTGCTACTGGCGGCCCGGGTTCGGATCCCGGGTGTGCACCGACGCGCCGCTTCTCCGGCCATGCTGAGGCCGCGTCCCACATACAGCAACTAGAAGGATGTGCAACTATGTCATACAACTATCTACTGGGGCTTGGGGAAAAAAAAAAAAAGGAGGAGGATTGGCAATAGACGTTAGCTCAGAGCTGGTCTTCCTCAGCAAAAAGAGGAGGATTAGCCTGGATGTTAGCGCAGGGCTGATCTTCCTCACAAAAAAATAAATAAAAAAAAAAAAGAACGTTCATATCCATCTCTTTACCAGAGCAAAAAAGAGCTAACAGTTTCCTTGTATCAAAATTAAATAATTGGTAGAGTATGAAAAGAAGAGGGAGTTTGCTTAAGAGTTTACTTTATATCTGCTGTGGCAGATAAGAGCGAGAGAAAGACTAACAATAAGCATTTTCTTAACACCTGGCACCTGCAATCCTGGAATGAATAGCTTTTTAGCATCACCAATTTTATATAGCTTATTTTGCTAGTATGGCCAATTTCCAGGCTTCTAAATACAAAAATTTGGCTGTATTACTCATGAATGTCTATGTTTTCATATTAATGCCTGCAGAAGAAAAGAAATTTAAATTACTAGCAAATAACTTTCATGAAGAATTTGGGAGACTTTTAAACCAAAAATAAGACCATCTATAAGTTTAGTTGTTTATATCATTTTGCTAGTTTCAACATTAATTATTGAGTTAATTACATGCCAGTGGAGGGTTGAGAGCTGGGGAAGGTGTGTGTGTAGTGAGGGAGGGACAATGTGGGGGGTGCTGCACAGAATTTGGCTGGTTCCTGTGGAGTGTAGGCAGACAATTTCACATCTGGATGTTAGTCACTCTGTGATTACCTAATGTGTGGCATGCCATAATGATACATAAAATGTGAAATGACTTCATTGGTCAGCAGAGGCAAAAGGTCTATGCCTCATAGGGCTGGTTTTGTGTTCATTCAGTGTGAATAAGTTCCTGACATTGCTGTTCTTTGCAGGTGCCGCTCATTGAGATTCCAGGTTTTGGAAATCTTGCTGCTGTGACCATTTGTGATGAGTTGAAAGTTCAGAGCCAGAATGACCGAGAAAAACTTGCAGAAGCAAAAGAGAAATTATATCTAAAAGGGTTTTATGAAGGTGTAAGTAATAATCTTTTATTTGATTTACTCCATGCTGTATGATTTTCTTCTTAATAATTTAGGAAAAAAATAGAAAAATTCAATATAGTTTCAGCTATATACTGATTTGAGAGAGATTAATATGAAATTGTGTTCTTCTGTTTCCAAATTTCCTTTTTGAATCTATTTTTTTGTCTAATGGCATTTACAGAAATTACATTTTTGTGCCCTCTAGGAATCTCTAAGGAATGAATTTCTTGAAAGGATATTTAAAGTTCATATTAGTATGCAATAAACTCCAAAGGTTTATTGCATGGACAATATCTGGTCCCTTCTTTTGCTCTTTTAATTGAGGAGTTCATATTTTAAATAAAAAGTTTCATTCAGTTCATTAGTTAACTTGTTGCTACCTACTAAATGTCAAGTGAGCACAAGAAACACATTCTGAACCTCTCTTTTCTCCTTAATTGTGCATGTGTTAATGTGCTTACATTTCCATGGAAAGAAGACTAAGCTAGAGAAGGTAAATTCCAACCAAGTTGCTAGTGGCTTGAGGTTGAAATGAAGATGTTTAAGGCCATAAATGAGAATGTTCTTTATTTTGATCTTTACTCTCATTTTTATGGATAACCAAGAATTGTTTATATGTCTTTTTTTAAGTGACTTATATGTTTTGGGTGATAATAAAAACCAACATTTATATAGCACTTACATATTAACTTATTGAAATCTCAAAATAACCTCATGAAGTAGGCACTATTATTCCCATTTTACAGATGAGGACATTGAGGCACTAGGAGATTAAGTAATTACCCAAGATCAGCCAGATAATCAGCCAGTGGCAGAACTGGGACTTAAACTAGACTACTTGGCTCTAGGATTTGTGCTCTTAACCACTCTACCATAATGATCAATAAGTATAATTTCATAATGATGAATTAAATAGATATGAAGCATTTCGGTATGTTAGAGGATTGGAAGCTCAACAAAGAACACATGTCTTTTCCACTTGAGATAGAAACTATTTGAGAGAGACACAGGAGTCAGATGGAGCTCAAAATATCAGCTGGAAGGGGATTATGGCTTAGATCTGTGTGTGACAGCAATGGGCAAGCTAATACTTTGCCCTAGAATTAAATTTCCCCACTACGTAAAAGGCAGAGTTGAAAAACAGTAGGCCTTCCCTTGAGAGCCAAGTTTATCACATGTCCAAGCAAAGGAGAATGCTCGCTGGCAACGGGCGGAGTTGGAAAGAGAAGCCAAAATGGGGCTGAGCTGCATATGCTCGGTTCCTTCTCCCAAAGCCTTCAGGAATGAGGTGAGCTGGTATAGTGGAATTCTCTCCACTCCATGGAAACCTGAGAAGTGGGAAGGAAGTGAGCATTCCTTCCTAATCATGTTCATGATAGCTATCCTAGTTATACTAAAAGAAAAACAAATATGTTAAAAATATTAGGTGACTAAGCCATACCAAAATAAAAACTTATGGTTATAAAAGTGATAAATTTCACACTAAAAATACCTTGCTTATGGGTGGAAGTAAATTTAGTTAGGGAAAATTTTGAGGGGGGAACCCAAGGCAAATTTTAATTGTTTTGTATGTGTTTTTTCCCTACTTCTTATCCTTTTAGGTAATGTTGGTGGATGAATTTAAAGGACAGAAGGTCCAAGACGTAAAGAAGACTATTCAGAAAAGGATGATTGACACTGTATGTGATAGGCTATCCTCTGAAGGCTTTTGTAGGAGAAAAGCTTTTAGTTAATAGACAGACTTGACAGTGTTAATTAGTAATGATTTCTGTAGTAGAACGTGGAGCTATATTAAAGATATATAATTTTGTGGCAGAAAATAGACCTATTCAGCAATTCATTTAACTTGAACATGCCACCTGTGATGTTGATGAAGGTAGTGTTCTAAAGTTGGCATGTAAAACGCACATACAGAGAACTTTAGTGATGCTTCCTGGCAGTGACCATTTGAGCTACTGGTAGTTAACAGTTCTTTCTTTCTGTAGTGCTTTACTTTTTCTTTCATCCTTTTTTCCCCCTCTTTCTTCATTTTTGTTGTAACTTTTTTCTGTTGAGCTATTTAATTACTTAACTTTTACAATTAAATTTTTATTTTTGACAGTTATATTTATCCATAATACAGAGAGACAGTGGTCTGTAAGGCTTATTAAAATAAAAAAGCAGCTTTTTCCTCTCCATCCCTCTACATTCTCTTAAATTTCTCTTCCTTGGACACGCTTACTTTCAACTGTTTTAGTTGTTTCTTTTAGTACTGACCTTCATCTGTCTTATAGATCTCTAATCTAAACGCTTGTAGTATAACTTTTTGATTTTATTTTTTGGTTTTAAGCATCAGCCACTGACTTCCTACGATTAATGATCAAGATTTAACTGTTCTCCCTACCTGTGTCTTCCTCTCTAACCTCATCACATTCATGTACACTTCTCTACGCCCCATCTTCCTAGTATAGGTATATTATAACTTATGTTAGAGCAATAGTCATTGTGTACATTTTTGAGACATGGCTGATCTACAATGTAGTATACAGTGAGAACTTTTCTTCCCCAGCTTTTGGTTTTCCCTGGAGTTAATTACTGTCTTTTAAAAAAAATTTCCTTACTTTTTAAATATAATTATTAATACTCCATCCTCAGACTCTATCCCAATTGTCTGTTTCTCCTCTCTACGCCTTGAAACGCATCAATATGCTATTGGTTCCATCCTAGAGAAAACTCGCCCAGAGCCTTCTGGCCTGTTTTAGTGATTGCTTACTGTCCTGGTGCACAAATGTCATCTGCGATGTTCCTCTACCAAAGCTAAGGATTTCCTTTGTTTTCTCTTGAGTTGGATCTCCTGTCTCCTTGATCCCTTGGCTTCTTCTTATTTACTCTCTTATTTTGGTGAAGCTCTGCCTCTAGTAGCTTTCCTGAAAAAGGGTTCCTGGAAGGTAAATTTTTGTGACCTTCCATGTCTGAAATATCTTTATTCTGTTCTCATACTTGATTGCCTGGGTATAGAATTCTGGATTGGAAATAATTTTCTCTTAAAATTTTGAGGGCATTACCCATGATGTTCTGGTTCAGTGATGCTGTTAAGAAGTCCAAAACCATTCTGGTAATACCAATCTTTTGTAAGTGACCTGTTTTTTTCCCCGTCTGGAAGCTTGTAGAATCTTCTCTTTTCTCCCAGTGTTCTGAAATTTCATGATGATTTACCTTGGTGTAGGTCATTTTCATTCATTCTTCTGGGTGTTTGGTGGGCTCCTTCAATCTGTAAACTTATATTGTTGAATTTGGGGAAAATTTCTTGACTTTTTCTGTGATTATTTTATCCCTTCCTATTTATTTTCTCTTTCTGAATTCTTATTATTCAGATACTGGATCTCTTAGACCCTAGAAGTCCGTTTGCTCTTCTTTCTGGGAGAGTCCCTCAACTTTTCTTGCTATGAGTTTTTGTTTATTTGTTTACTGTGTGTTTTTTATATCTGTTATTTCTGTGCATAAATAAAAATTTCTAAGAGTCATTAAAAAGTTTTTTTTGGTATGGAAAATTTTAAACTTATAAAAAGGTAGAGAGTCGTGATGAATCCCTGTATACCTATTACTCAGCTTCAGCAGTTACAGCTTGGGGCCAGTTTAAGAAATTATTCTTGTTATCTGATTGATCCTTTTTTTAAATAAGATGTTAGTCCTGTTTCTTGGGTGTGAAATCTTAATTTTCTCTTATTTCTCTGAGGAAGACTATTGATATTTAAGAATGGATATAAAATGGTGATTGGAACCTTGTGGATGTGGGTAGGGCTTGTCACTGGGCTTCACTAGGGGTGTTCTGGAAGGGCCATCTGGGCCTCGGGGAAGCCCTGATATTAGCCCTGATGCTTTTTGGGTTTGTTAGATTCCCCTCAGAAGATTCTTCCAGTTTCTGGCTTAAAGGGTTTAAACTAGCTGAGCATTCTGGGAGCCGAATGGGAGAAGGTTGCTACGGTGGATACCAACACCCAGTGTGCTAACTTTCACTTAATCCCCTTTTTCCACTATGATACCAATACTCTCAACTTTGTCCTCTGGTTGATCTTTTATCCTTTCCAGACGATACCCTCTTCATTGTTCTGCTGTCATAGGGAGGGACAGTTGCCTGTCTGCCTAGTGTGGGATTAGGGTATCTGGGGTTCTAACCTCTCCTTTAAAAGACTTTAGTTATTCCTCCTTTTTTTAGCCTCATGTTATCTTCACTTCCAGAATTGTCTTGTGCCACAAATTCCTGACTCTTTTGGAGGTTCTATAATGTAAACTGGATTGCTTTTCAGCTTTTACTACTGCTGGCTTAGGATTCAGCTAGCTTTCTTTAATTTGTTAATACATTTATCTCTCATCTTGCTTTTTAGTTTCCAAAATTTGGTTGGTATTATTTCTTCTCCCATTCTTTTGTCTTTGTAGGTTCATGCTGTTTAAGTTCAGTATAAAGAATTGCATTAAGAACACAAAATAGTGAATCATTTTATGAATAATAATGCTGAATTTTATTAAAAAAAATTATCATAGCCTAGTGTGTAGTGATGGATTGTAATTAGTATTTGAGTGGTGAACATGATGTAATCAATGCAGAAATAGAAGTATAATGATGTATGCCTGAAATTTATACAATGTTACAAACTAATGTTACTGCAATAAAAAAATAGATTAATTAAAAAAAAATTATCAGAGCCTAACAAGTTTGGGGCCATAATAAATTAAGAGATATTTATATTTGGTAAAAAAGAAAATTCATGCTCAGTTTTTTAGTGGGAATTTTTCATGACAGTAAATCTTTAGTAACAATGTTTTCTTTTTTTTTTTTGTTTCTTTTTTTTATTTATTATTTTTTTTGTGAGGAGATCAGCCCTGTGCTAACATCTGCCAATCCTCCTCTTTTTGCTGAGGAAGACTGGCCCTGGGCTAACATCCGTGCCCATCTTCCTCCACTTTATATGGGACGGCGCCACAGCATGGCTTGGCAAGCAGTGTGTCAGTGCGCGCCCGGGATCCGAACCAGCGAACCCCGGGCCGCCGCAGCGGAGCGCGTGCACTTAACTGCTTGTGCCACTGGGCCGGCCCATTATAACAATGTTTTCTATGTTTCATTTTTGTGCATCTGTTTTTTGAAAGAGCAATAGTTCCATGCATTTTAATTTCCTATTTTCTTTATATTTTTATTATAATAAGGATAAAAGGCTGCCATAGGCAGCCTTACCTTCAAACCATAGGATTAGAAACTATTAAACATCTTTCGCTTTCCACTGAGAAGGAATAATCTGTACCTTGGGAACGTGATTCATTTGATGAAGATGCACACCTTTTCAAAAGCAAGTGTTGTGTAGAAAGAAAGGCAGATAACTTCTATGCTGTGAAGTGGGAGGACGTAGTGAAAATGGAGAATTTTGGTTATTGGTGGTATAGCATTTTTTAAAAAAGTTGTTTTTATCATTCTTGAGGAATAGAGATTGACTTGGCATAATATCTGATATATTTTTATTTACTTTCATTAGGGAGATGCGTTTATTTACATGGAACCAGAGAAACAAGTTATGTCCAGGTCTTCAGATGAATGTGTCGTGGCCCTGTGTGACCAGTGGTTAGTCTATAAATAGCAAGAAGAAATTTCCTTCAGTCACTTTGTGTATCCTTTTGACTTTTATTCTTTTTAATCAATTTGTCCGCTGCCAGGTACTTGGATTATGGAGAAGAGAACTGGAAGAAACAGACATCCCAGTGCTTGAAGAACCTGGAAACGTAAGAAAGTGATGAGGGGTGGGAAAGGAGATGAGGAACATGAAAGACAATAAAGGTGAAGAGAAACACTTTATCTTTTACTCTCTCCAGCTTCTGTGAGGAGACCAGGAGGAATTTTGAAGCTGTCTTAGGATGGCTACAAGAGCATGCTTGCTCAAGAACTTATGGTTTAGGTAAGAAAACTTCAGATTTTTCTGTTTGAATGACTTTGCTGATTCCACAACAAATTAATGCTTTTACCTTTTTCCTCTCTTCTAGTGTTTTTCTGAATTGGAAGTGAGAGGTTTTGGTTAGAGGGTGAAGGAAACTAGGGTGTGGTCCCCTACCATCTACCTGGTGGTAGAAGTATGTCCTCTCTAACCCACGTAGCTTTTTTTTTTTTTTTTTTTTTTTGTGAGGAAGATCAGCCGTGAGCTAAGATCCGATGCCAATCTTCGTCATTTTGCCGAGGAAGATTGGCCCTGGGCTAACATCTGTGCCCATCCTCCTCTACTTTATATGGGACACCACCACAGCATGGCTTGACAAGCGGTGTGTTGGTGCGTGCCCAGGATCCGAACCTGTGAACCCTTGGGCCACTGAAGTGGAGTGCCCACACTTAACCGCTATGCCACTGGGCTGGCCCCCCACATAGCTTTTAACGATTTGATCTTTTTTTAATAGAAAGTTTCTAGTGCTTCGACCATTTTGTTTTTTATTTACCAGTTTATTTTTATTAATTATTAAAGTAAATTTAGGAACTTCCTAAATAAGTAGCTTTGTAAATGCTATAGACCTGTTCTTGAAAATGTGGATTCTATAGATGAAGTGTCTCTTAGGTTCCTCATGCATTAATTTTCTTCCCTTTATCTTGCAGGTACTCGTCTGCCGTGGGATGAGCAGTGGCTGATTGAATCGCTTTCTGATTCCACTATTTACATGGCATTTTACGCAGTTGCACACCTGCTGCAGGGGGGTAACTTGTGTGGGCAGGCAGAGTCTCCACTGGGCATCAGGTTGGTAAATGGATAAGGGAAAGAAGTGTAGTTTGTTAGCAAGAGATGTGATCTTTTGATTTACATATTGAAAGCTCTTTTTTTTAATATTTAGTTTTCATGAGAATTCATTTAGCAGAATTTTGTCATGATTTTGCTTTTTTGCTATTGAACTGAGAAATAGTAATAAATGGCTCCTCCTCTAGTATTATTATCCATTCTTCATTCTTATGGGAGTCTATTGTCCTCATTTGTTACTATAACTACATTAAGAAAGAGATTCCTATTTCATGGTTAGATTAAAATATTGAGTCTTCCAAAGAAATTGAAAGAATTGTTGTTATTTGTTTGTTTCTTTTACTTTTAATACAGACCGCAACAGATGACCAAGGAAGTTTGGGATTATGTTTTCTTCAAAGAGGCTCCGTTTCCTAAGACTCAGATCCCAAAGGAAAAGTTAGATCAGTTAAAGCAGGAATTTGAATTCTGGTATCCTGTGGATCTTCGAGTCTCTGGCAAGGATCTTATTCCAAATCATCTTTCATATTACCTTTATAATCATGTGGCTATGTGGCCAGAACAAAGGTGAGTGCTAAAAAAGATGTAGACTAAATTTATTGATTATCAACAAGGGTGCCTTATCGCTTCAAATATATAAGAAGTTATTGTGAAGGGTATAGGTAGATTTGCCAATTGCATTCTTTTTCTTTCTTTCTTTTTTTTCTTTGGGGAAGAACATCGGCCCAGAGCTAACATCTGTTGCCAATCCTCCTCTTTTTGCTTGAGGAAGATTCACCCTGAGCTAACATCTGTGCTGGTCTCCCTCTATTTTGTATGTGGGTCACCGCCACAGCATGGCTGACCAGTAGTGTAGGTCTGCGCCTGGGATCCTGTGGCTGGGATCCAGCCACACCTGGGCTGCAGAAGCGGAGTGTGGCGAACCCAATCACTGGGCCATGGGGCCGTCCCCTACATTCTTTTTCTTATATTAAATGTATACTGAAGCAGAAAGCACATCTTCTTCTATCTGTTACATCTAGAAATCCTCATACCTACCTTGAGCCACCAAAGCAATGCACATTTCAGGTACACTGACAGTCTGTTGGTAATTCACTTGACTTGTTACATAACTCATTTGACCTGTTAGATGCAAGAATAAAGGCGATTTAGGATAAAGCCTAAAACGTTAGAATTGGAAGGAAACATTTCTTTGGAGCTGAGAGCCCCAAGGTTACAGCATTAATTGGTAGCGATGTTCTGACTAGAATCTAGGTCTAAGAGGTGTTTTTAATACCACGTGCTGAAGAGCAATCCTTCTATTGTCTTCCCTCTTGACCAAGACATGTCTCTGTACCTTTCCCTCCAGTCCCTCAAGTAGCTGAAGAAACAAACCCCTCTCTGTGTTCAAATTTTATTTTGTAAAACGAAAACAATCTCGTGTGACTTCTTGTATTTAGAATGAGATTGCATTTTCTTTCTCAAGAATGAAAGGAAAATTTTGAAGTAGAGGAATAAAATAAATCTGATGTGGTTCTTGCCATCCAGTTATTTTTCTCTCTTATTTAAAATGTGTTTTTGGAGAAATTGGGTATCTCAGAAGTACTTGTTAGTAGTATAGTTGAGTCTTTATCCCTTTGCATCAAGTTTTTGACATATGTTAGGTTTTTAAAAATTACGGATAAGTAATAACATTAAATACTTGTGTCAGGCACTGTTCTAATTACTTTTAGTAACTCATTTAATTTTCACTACAACTTTTCGAGAAGGTCTGTAATATCCTCGTTTTACAGACAAGGAACTTTACTGAGGCATAGAGAGCTCAAATAACTCACCCAAGGTTACTCAGCAATGGCAGAACCAGGATGCAAACCCCAGCAGTCTGGCTCCAGAACTCTTGCTCTCAACTACTATCCCCCACATGATCTCATTGCTAGAATGAATGAATGATATGTACATAGTTTGGAAGTTCAAACAGTTCATAAAGGTAAAAAGTTACAAGTGAACTTTCACCCTTGCCACCATATCACTCTACTTCCCAAAGCTCATCACTGCTGCTACTTTCTTGTGATTTCTTCTGGAAAGCATAGTTATGCATATACCAGCATCAGATATCTGTATTTACTTATTTTTTGATTTATACAAAGATGCCACGTTATAGACACTATTCAGTCTTGTTTTTTTCCATGTAAAACCAATATCAGATATCTATACTTATTTAATTTTTAATTTATATAAAGATGCCACATTATAGACACAATTCTCTCGTTTTTTTTTACTATTCTGTCTCTTATTTTTTCTATGTAATAGTGTATTTCTAAGATCTTTTTTTTTTTTTTAATTTATTTATTTATTTTTCTCCCAAAGCCCCAGTAGATAGTTGTATGTCATGGTTGCACATCCTTCTAGTTGCTGTATGTGGGACGCGGCCTCAGCAAGGCCAGAGAAGCGGTGCCTCGGTGCGCACCCAGGATCCGAACCTGGGCTGCCAGCCTCGGAGGGCGCGCACTTAACTGCTAAGCCACGGGGCCAGCCCACTAAGATATTTTTATATCCATATATCTCACCTTGCTGTATTTTTTAAATAGTTACATAGTATTTCATCGTATGCCTATACCATAGTTTATATAACCAGTCCTTTACTAATGGACACTTTCTTTTCACTTTTTACCTGTCATGAATAGGACTCAATAAATATCCTTATATATTTGTCTTAGCCAACTTTTATGAAGCTTTTAGCATTTACCTCAAAATTTTAAGCCTAAACTATAATCTTTAAGTTTTATTTTCTGTCTTTAAACATGTACCTGTAAAGTGACAAATGGCCTGTAGCAGTGAGAGCAAATGGACATCTCCTCCTCAACTCTGAGAAGGTAAGGCACGTTGTCTCTTGAAAATTTAAAATTCTGCAGAAAACTTTTCAGATTTAGCAAGTTACACTTTTTTAAAGAAATAAAGAGTGTGAAAATCAGAGAGTTAAAAAACTTCCATTTAAAGTGTTTAGGACTGTCAGCATTAATTAAAGTTTTATCTTTAAAATTGAGTAAAGTGGAGTAGATAGTATTAGTTGAGGGAGGGATGGAGAAAACTTACCTATTATAACATTTGTATTTAGAGTGAAAAAAGGTGACATAAATTGTGACTGGAGAAGAGAGAGAGAGACAGACACAGAGAGAAACAGGGACAGAGAGAGACAGAGACAGGGACAGGAAACGTAAAGATCCTAGTGTTGTGACCCTAGAATATCTTTCTCATTAAATTGAGAAAATAGTTGGGTGGTTTTTGTTTTTTCTTTTATACTGTGACTGGCCCTTGAATTGGAATAATAGAATTTTGGAGTTTGTAGGATTCTTAAGTGTCATGTAATGCTTCTTCCCAGGCAGTGTAATATCTCTGTTTATACTACTACTACTTCCACTATTGTTACTACTAATAATATATATGATGTTTTATAGACCACATAAAATTTTATCTCATTAATCAATATCCTCAACAGGAGGTTGTGCAAACTTCTTGACAAAGCCCTCACTTGCCCCTATGATGCCTTATGCACGTTAGGAAAAGGCACCCCTCCTCAACTAAACAAAAGAAATGAAATTACAATATTATTTATTTCTCATAAGTAATTATAACAAGTTGGATTTGTTACTAGTGAATTTTGCTGCAACCAACGGAATATTAATGGTAAAAAAGTATGTGTTGCTGTAAGTGTCTATGTGTAATGAAAATAGTTATAGATTTAATAAATAGCAGATGCTATGGATTGCAATGTGAAACATCATTTTTAGTCAGTGCAGTAATATTGGAAGGGAATAAAAAAGTTCATTTAAGATAATGTGTACATTAGGCTGAAAAATAACTCTTTGTTTAGAACCACAGGCTGTTTTATAGATTTTGTTAGATCAACAAAGACTTTGGATTATCGAACTCATTTTTTCTTTGTAAGCCAAGTGGAACCATATATACATACATTTATATAAATATAAGTCGGGCCGGCTCCATGGCTTAGCGGTTAAGTGCGCGCGCTCTGATGCTGGCTGCCCGGGTTCGGATCCCGGGCGCGCCCCAGGGCACCGCTTCTCCGTCCAACGCGAGGCCGAGTCCCACGTGCAGCAACTAGAAGGATGTGAACCTATGACATACAGCTATCTACTGGGGCTTTGGGGGGAAAAAAATGAATAAATAAAATCTTAAAAAAAAAAAAAAAAAAAAAAAAAAAATAAATATAAGTCCTGTTATAACATGACATTTTTTTTGTCTCAACATTGTTGTCCTATACACTATTAGATTTTATTAGAACAAGATACTGAATTGCTATGTAGTAGCAAATTGATGTAATAATCACCTCTTTTTGGTATCAGCATAGTTATGATAAAGACAAAAAATTTTAAAATAGTAAAGATTGCTAGACTGTGCACAGTGCTTCCTTAGATGTGCTGCTCTCAGGCAGAGCACAACTTGTATAACCAATTATTGTGACCCTAATGATGGGAAGTTCTTTAAAACCCTGACTCTGACCTCATGAGCTAGGTTCATTCATTTCTGAATGACTCTAATTGCTAAAAAGCTCTTCTTTATAACCAGCTGAAATGTTCCAGAGTTACAGTGGAATCATTCCACATGTCTAAACCCATTCCCAGGGGGCAGTATAGGCTAGTGGAGAGAGCACTGGACTGAGTATCGGACTGGAGTCCTGTCCTAGCTCTGTCACTGACTAGCTGAGTGACCTAGACAAGTCACTGTGTTGACTGGGCTTCAGTTTTTTGTTTTTTTTTTTTTTTAAAGATTTTATTTATTTTATTTTTTGCCCCCAAAGCCCCAGTAGATAGTTGTATGCCATAGCTGCACACCCTTCTAGTTGCTGTATGTGGGACTCGGCCTCAGGATGGACAGAGAAGTGGTGCCTCGATGCGCATTCGGGATCCGAACCCGGGCTGCCAGCATCGCAGCGCGCGCACTTAACCACCAAGCCACAGGGCCGGCCCTGGGCTTCAGTTTTCATCTCTGTAAAATTAGTGTAAGATATCTTTTTCTTTCCATGTTTCTAATCCTTTTTGTCTTTATCTGATCATGACCAACCCATTTAATTTGATTTGGCTGATTTGGTTCATTTATTCTTACTGAAGCCTGATTGTTGACTCTCTATTTCAGATGTCAAAATCCACAGGCAACTTCCTCACTTTGACCCAAGCTCTTGACAAATTTTCAGCCGACGGTGAGTATACTTATTTGTTATTGCTCTTGCAAAGGGTCCGATTCTCCTTAGATTATAGGAGGAAAATTAAAATTGTTGTTTCAATTTTATTTCTTTTCTCTTTTGCTTTTACCAATACTTTAAAATATTTACATTTTCTTTGTGTACAAGTGAAGTAATATTTAAAATATAAGAAGTGCCAACATGATCTGTTTAGAAGGAAGAAATTCAAGCTGAGTTGATTAGAGTCTTTTTTTGAAAGAAAATCACTGCAATTGCTACCTGGCTTGTTTCTAATTTCTTACTACTTCTAAGATTAAAGAGTTGGTTTGTAGAGATGTTAGGTATGTAGGAAGCTTTTCCAAAGTATTTCCTCCATATTTGATATAAATATAGGTGACTTGAACCTGGGAGCATTCGTTTTTCAGAAAAACATTTTTTCCCTGGCCTCAGTACTGTTCCTTTCAGTCATTACTTTGTCATGAGAAGAAATGCACCGTCCAACCTGAAGGAACCATTTATTTAAAAAAAATTTTTTTTGATTATTTTTTTTATTGAGGTAAACCATTCATTTCTTATGTAACTTAGTCTTTGGTCATCATGCCACTTCTTTTTACTGATCATGGCTAGCACGGTTTGAGACCATACAGAAAAGGATGGGGAAGAATCAACCTAAGTAACTTTGGAAAGCAGTATTTTAACTGAACAGTGTAAAGGCCAAGAGAACTGTACACAAATACTGTAGTTAGTAAGTCTATTACAAGAGTATAGATTAGAATTCTGAAACTACTTTTTGTGTACACTGGGATTGAACAAATAAGTATATTGTAGATAAGAGCTTGCTGTCAGAAAGAAACTATAAATAAGTAAAGGGGGAATGCTAGAATGAACCCTGTGGTGTTGGATACTCATCGTTTTATTTTATGTACAGACATGTATAAAAATGGACATAGATGTGTGTGGGGAGTTAGTATACATGCATATATTTTCCTAGCTCTGTCTGCTGAGAGGGCCTAGGAGCAGTGACACATCAGGAGCAGTGAACACCTGGCATTCGGATCTTGGTTTCTACATATATTCTCTAATAAAAGGAACTAGGGTTCCTAGGAGAAGTGATTGATTTGAGGGCTGTACTAGGGAAAAGACAAGATGAGCATGGAACATCTTATGGTGCCAGAAAATAAGGAAATGTTTAAAAAAGGAAGGGGACATTTTGAAAGTACATAGGAGCCAACTTGAAGGAGCTCTCAATTGCCCAAGCTAGAACAATTTAAGAAACAAAGTAGGGCCGGCTCCGTGGCTTGGCGGTTAAGTGCGTGCGCTCTGATGCCGGCGGCCCGGGTTCGGATCCCGGGAGCGCCCCGAGGCACCACTTCTCCGTCCAACGTGAGGCCGAGTCCCACGTACAGCAACTAGAAGGATGTGAACCTATGACATACAACTATCTACTGGGGCTTTGGGGGGAAAAAAACTGAATAAATAAAATCTTTAAAAAAAAAAAAAAGAAACAAAGTAAATAATGATACTGGATTATAACCCAATGAATAAATTAAATATTCATGAGTTCTTACTAATATATATTAATAATTGAATAAATAAATAGGAGAGTAGGGACAGCTCTTCCTTTCAGAAGAATTCCAATTAATATATGTAAAAAGATTGAGTGAAATATAAAATCACCATTAAGCAAACATCATAGTAGTAACTGTTACAGGCAAGATCCACAAATGGTTGTCAAAATCAGTGGGTCAAAGTTTCAGAAGAAATAGGAGGATTGCATATTCTCAGAGTATCTCTCTCAAGATATTTCTTAA
The DNA here is from genome assembly GCF_057802395.1 of Ceratotherium simum simum. Taxonomy (NCBI): domain Eukaryota; kingdom Metazoa; phylum Chordata; class Mammalia; order Perissodactyla; family Rhinocerotidae; genus Ceratotherium; species Ceratotherium simum. The sequence goes on from NC_141903.1 coordinate 30,802,576, forward strand.
TCATAAAGGGAAAATCAGTAACTTTACAATGGAGAAACTTGGCAGACACTGTCTAACCAAGTGATGAAGCTTCGCAACACCAGTAATGAGTCATATTGATATCATGTACCTCGCTGATAATGATGCAATGAGAAGACACACAGCATCACTTTTGTTATATTCTTGCCAAAGGTTCATAACCTCAGTCTGATCATGAGAAAACATCAGACAAACCCAACTGGGAGAAATTCTATTCAATAAACTGACTAGTATTAATCAAAAGTGTCAAGGTCATAAAAGACAAGGAAAGACTGAGAAACTGTCACAGATTTGAAGAGACCAAGGAGATACAACAGTTAATGCAATGTGGAATTCTGGATTGGGTCCTGGCACAGAAAAAGGATAGTAGAGGAAAAATTGATAAAATGTGAATAAAGTCTATAGTTTAGTTAATAGCATTGTACTAATGTTAACTTCCTGGTTTTGAATTGGTTATATTAATTGTTAACATTAGGGAAGCTGGGTAAATGGTGTATGTTTTTTCTCTTGCTGTCTTTTGCAACTTTTCTATAAGTGTAAAATTATTTCAAAATAGACTTAAAAAATGTTTTCAGCTTCTTGTGTATTGTAAACGATACTTAATGCATACATAACTTAATGTTGTATATTCTCATCTCCCCCTTTAAGGCACAGATGGTAGCAGACTATACATACTGTTCTGAACTGCCTTTTTCACTTAATAGTTCATATCTGAGATCACTCCATATTGATACACAAAGGGTTTCCTCACTCTTTTTTGCAGCAATGTAGTGTTCCATTGCAAGGAAGTCCTGTAGTTTATTTAATTAAACTCGCACTGATGATTTTGTCCAGTATTTTAGAATGGAAGGTTTTGCTTAAAAAGTAAAATTTGGGGGGCCAGCCCCGTGGCTTAGCGGTTGAGTGTGCGCGCTCCGCTGCTGGCGGCCCGGGTTCGGATCCCGGGTGCGCACTGACGCGCCGCTTCTCCGGCCATGCTGAGGCTGTGTCCCACATACAGCAACTGGAGGGATGTGCAGCTATGACATACAACTATCTACTGGGGCTTTGGGGGGAAAAAATAAATAAATAAAATCTTAAAAAAAAAAAAGGTAAAATTTGGTGGTAGAAAACTTAGAAGAGTCTACTTTTAGGACTAAGAAATTAAATATATATTTTTACACTTATGAGACACCAATGTGGGCCCCATGCATTAAAATATCATAATATTTTGCGACCTCTAAACGAGGCTGAGATATTGATAGCACTATCTATCCCCAGTTTATTGTTTTCTTCCTTTGTCTCATTAAAGATCACTTTATCTCATTAACTCATGCCTGAGAAGAAACACATATTGATGCTAAGTGTAAAATCAATACAGATGATTCAGATATTTTAACAACATCTTTATGGATCCTACTTTTGGTGATTTTTATTTTTGCTGTTGGTCCATGGCAGTCCTTTAAAGCATTTTTTATTTCTTAATTTATATGTAGGCTTTGCAGTGTATCCAACTGGACACATAGTTGATGTTTAGCAACCACATATTTTTTTTTCTTTTTTTTTTTTTTGGTGAGGAAGATCAGCCCTGAGCTAACATCCATGCTAATCCTCCTCTTTTCGCTGAGGAGGACCGGCTCTGAGCTAACATCTATTGCCAATCCTCCTCCTTTTTATCCCCAAAGCCCCAGTAGATAGTTGTATGTCATAGTTGCACATCCTTCCAGTTGCTGTACGTGGGACGCAGCCTCAGCATGGCCGGAGAAGCAGTGCGTCGGCGCACGCCCGGGATCCGAACCCAGGCCTCCAGCAGTGGAGCATGCGCACTTAACCGCTAAGCCACGGGGCCGGCCCCAGTAACCACATTTTTAAGTCATCAATTGGTTTTTTTTCTTCTTCTTCTACCAGGAATGCGCTTGGCTCTGGCTGATGCTGGTGACACTGTTGAAGATGCTAACTTTGTGGAAGCCATGGCAGATGCAAATATTCTCCGTCTGTACACCTGGGTGGAGTGGGTAAAAGAAATGGTTGCCAACTGGGACAGCCTAAGAAGTGGTCCTGCCAGCACCTTCAATGACAGAGTTTTTGCCAGGTAATCTATGGACCCCAAACACTATACTTTGGAGTTGCTTACTACTGGTGCATTTTTTTTTTTTTTTTTTTTTAAAGATTTTATTTATTTATTTTTTTCCCCCCAAAGCCCCAGTAGATAGTTGTATGTCATAGCTGCACATCCTTCTAGTTGCTGTATGTGGAACGCGGTCTCAGCATGGCCGGAGAAGCGGTGCGTTGGTGCGTGCTCGGGATCCGAACCCGGGCCGCCAGCAGCGGAGCACGCGCACTTAACCGCTAAGCCACGGGGCCGGCCCACTACTGGTGCATTTTTAAGTTTTCTTTTTTTATTTCTCCTAAACTCCTAAAATAAATTAGATGTTAATAATAGCTACTACTTATCGAAAACTTACTTGTGCCAGGTATTATGCTAAGTACTTTGCATCCATTATCTGATTTTAGCCTCATAGCAACCTTATATGATGAAGATATTATTAGCTCTATTTTATAGTTAAAGAAATTTAAAGCTTAGAAAAATTAAGTATTTCATTAAATGTCTCAAAGCTAGCAATGTCGGACTTGGGATATGAACTTGCTTCTATCTGTCTCCAAAGCCCATTGTCATAACCGTTTTACCATGCTGTTTTGCCAGAATGGTTAAAGGAGAAGTAGATTAAAAGAAAAGAATTGTCATTTTTTTTTCCTTCAAAAGACGTTTATCAACCTCTTTGTATCAAGAACCATCCTAAACCCTGCTGTTACAAAGGTGAATAAGGCTTGATCCTTCATTGTAGGCTCTTCTGGCAGGAGAGAAAAACACGTATCCAACCAATTATAAGTGTAATAATAGGGATAGAGGGAATTCAGAGGAGATGGCGTGTAAGTTCTGGGTTTCTTTTGAAATAAACAGGATATTTTCAGGGAGAGGAGAAAGCCATGGAAAGAGTATGGTATTTATTTGAAGTATAGTATGTGGAGGGCAGAAGTAAGAGATCAAACAAGTTGGGGCTAGCTGAGGCCAAATTATGAAGGGCCTGAGGTAGCAGGAGAAGTTTTTTTCAATATCCAATGTCAGTTGTTTAAAATGCAACAATTAAACCTGACTGCAACCTCAGTTAACCTATTTTCTTTTTTTTTTTTTTTTAAAGATTTTATTTATTCATTTTTTTCCCCCCAAAGCCCCAGCAGATAGTTGTATGTCATAGGTTCACATCCTTCTAGTTGCTGTACGTGGGACTTGGCCTCGCGCTGGACGGAGAAGTGGTGCCTTGGGGCGTGCCTGGGATCCGAACCCGGGCCGCCAGCATCAGAGCGCGCGCACTTGACCGCTAAGCCACGGAGCCGGCCCATAACCTATTTTCATATTGCATTTTGGGCTTCATAATAAAGTTTTCTTCAAGGAATTTTTTTTTTTTCCTGAGGAAGATCAGCCCAGAGATAACATCTTTTTTTTTGTTTTTGTTTATTTATTTATTTATTTATTTTTTCCCTCAAAGCCCCAGTAGATAGTTATATGTCATAGCTGTACATCCTTCTAGTTGCTGCATGTGGGATGGGGCCTCAGCATGGCTGGAGAAGCGGTGCGTCAGTGCGCGCCCGGGATCCAAACCCGGGCTGCCAGCAGCGGAGAGCGCGCACTCAACCGCTAAGCCACAGGGCCGGCCCCAGAGATAACATCTGATGCCAATCCTCCTCTTTTTTGCTGAGGAAGATCAGCCCTGGGCTAACATCCATGCCCATCTTCCTCTACTTTATATAGGACGCTGCCACAGCATGGCTTGACAAGTGGCATGTCGGTGCACGCCCGGGATCCGAACCTGCGAACCCCAGGCTGCCGAAGCAGAGTGCGCACACTTAACCGCTGCCCAATGGGGCCGGCCCTACATCATCAAGGAATTTGTAAATAAGCACATCATTAACTGTATTGTCATAAATAGGAGCTCTAAGCAGCATCAGATGACAGTACTTCAGAGTGGATAGACAATAGGGAGCTGCAGTGGGCAGTTGCAACGAACACAGAGATGGTTTTCTGGCTGAGCAGTCTTAAATGTTTCAGGCATTGTTCTCATTTTACTGTTTATCGGTATATGTGGCAGTTTTTTATACCTATATATACTTGCCTTTAAACTCAATAACCTTTTTTTCCCCTATTCAATAGTGAAATGAATGCAGGAATTATAAAAACAGACCAAAACTATGAAAAGATGATGTTTAAAGAAGCTTTGAAAACAGGGTTTTTTGAGTTTCAGGTAAGCTATTAATTCTTTTAGTAGCTATAAAATATGTCAGTGTGGATATGATGTATTTCACCCTTTTCCCTCCTGCTATAACATAATAACTCAATGAAAGTGGAGACTGAGTCTTGCCAAGAAATTTTTAAATTCTTCAATGAATTGTGATTTTAAATAATTTTCTTTGATACTTTTTCTTGTTGAATCCACTTACTATAGGTAAATCTGTTTCTAGTTGAGCCATGAGTTAGTAAAGAGGTTAAATCTGGGCCGGCCCCGTGGCTTAACGGTTAAGTGCGTGCGCTCCGCCGCAGGCTGCCCGGGTTCGGATCCCGGCCGCGCACAGACGCACTGCTTCTCCGGCCATGCTGAGGCCGCGTCCCACATACAGCAACTAGAAGAATGTGCAACTATGACTTACAACTATCGCCTGGGGCTTTAGGGGAAAAAAAAAAAGAGGTTAAATCTAAAAATCAGCCACATTTTTCAGGAAAACATTTTTATTTATTTATTTATTTATTTATTTTTAATTTTTTCCCCCAAAGCCCCAGTAGATAGTTGTATGTCATAGCTGCACATCCTTCTAGTTGCTGTATGTGGGATGCGGCCTCAGCATGGCTGGAGAATCGGTGCGTTGGTGTGTGCCCGGGATCCGAACCCGGGCCGCCAGTAGTGGAGTGCGCGCACTTAACCGCTAAGCCACGGGGCCAGCCCCAGGAAAACATTTTTAAATTGATAAAAAATAAAGACAAAATTGTAACTAATTGCTGTTAGTTTGAAAGCAAACATTATCTGAGGTTTTCCACAAGGTGTCAGTATTTCCTCAAGTTTGGCAGTTCAAATGCTTAAAGTAAAAATGTAGCTTTCCTCAATCACTTTTGTAAAATATAGCATTGGGATTTATGTAACATGGTTTTCAGAGAGGTGGTTAAATAAGGATAAGTGCTGAGCATAGCAATGTGTCATATTTATAGCCTTTTTTGATACTTAATATCTTTCCTACATGCTTCTCAGAGCATTTACCCTTAGTACACAGTTTAAATGGTTCAACTTTTATATCTGTTAGAAAATGTCGTTTTAAAAAATTTTTCTTGAGGATCATTAATGTAAAACTGCAATATCCTTTGGACAAGGATTGATACACGTTTACTTGCTAGTTGTTAAAAATAGAGTAAAACCTTTACAAAAATTCATTATGGAATTTAAAAAGACTGAAAACTTAAAAATGCGTTAACTGAATTTTTTTTTCCTTTAATTTTATTTTAAAAAAGTATAAGGAGAGAAATGGTAAATAATTTCGAATTTTATAGGCCTCAAAAGATAAGTACCGTGAATTGGCCATAGAAGGGATGCACAGAGACCTTGTGTTCCGGTTTATTGAAGTTCAGACACTTCTCTTGGCTCCAGTCTGTCCACATATTTGTGAGCACATCTGGACACTCCTGGGAAAGGTACTTATATGCATTTAAGATGTGGGTGGTTTTGATTTTGGCCTCATTAAATAACTGTTGTGGTAATAAATGTTGCTTAAGAGGAAACGACTGAAAATGAGTATTTCAAGAATAATGCTGGATTCATCATCTCATAAGTATTACGCGGGTTAAACTGAAGGTCCCTCCTGTTTAGACAGATACATCACATATACACCTTTATTTATATACACAAAGTATATGTATTTTAAAAGCATGTGACTATGTACATGTTGTTTATCACCTACTTCCTATTAGGAAATGTTATATTTGAATATATTCAAATGTATATTTGAATATGTATAACTATTATGTATAACTAATGTTGGTTTTCCAGCTGTTTGTTAAAAAGGTGAAAATATTCAGAAAGATATAAATTACTGTTATGAGCTGCTTATAAGCAAAGATAGAAGTGTATATTTGCATAAATATTCTTGTTTTATATAAGATTCCTGGCATATATAGGCCTGCATATTCAGGAATATTAGCATTCTTACTGTGAAGATAAATCCAATTATTTCTCCCAGACTTGCAGATAAACAGATTGGCTGGTTTAATAACTCCTTTCCAACCTTATTAGCCAGGCTCTTTTGTATTTTTCAGTGCATGAACAATGCAAAAATCTGCTCATGACATATATACCAAATAGCCATACTTTCAATACTGGATGTATTAATAGAATAAAAACTGAGAGTATGCATAATTTATATAATAATGATTAAATTTAGGCAAATTATCATTACATAATTTTCTTTGAAAGTGAGCATATGTATGTGGGTATTAATACGCTTGTACAAATGGATGCTAATTAAGTGTAGAGTCAGACTTCACAGCTTGAATTCTAGGGAACATTAGATCAGGGGCTGTGGAAGTGTGTTATGTGTAGTGAGGTTTGAACTTGGAGCACACAATTACAGATGGTAGCCTTGGTATGAAACTGTAATCAAGAATCATAAAATAGTTGTGTTGTCTAATCTCACGGAACCCTTTTTTTTTTTTTTTTTAAGCCCAACTCAATTATGAATGCTTCATGGCCTCTGGCAGGTCCTGTGGATGAAACCTTGATACGTTCCTCGCAGTATCTCATGGAAGTAGCTCATGACCTTAGACTGCGACTCAAGAACTATATGATGCCTGCTAAAGGGAAGGTGAAGTCATTTTCTTAGAAAAAGGTCATTCCTTAAAAGTCGTTGGTCAAATAACATTTAATAGTAAGTGTAGGGCTGTCTTCACTGCTAATGCAATTTTGTAGTATATGTATTTTTTGGTGTTAAAGGCGGTGGTATATACTGGGGGAGGGTTCTTTCATTTTTGGTTTCTATGAAAGTGATTAAATGTTTTTTTCCTTTTCTCTGCCCTGTAGAAGACTGACAAACAACCACCTGAGAAGCCTTCACATTGCACCATCTATGTGGCGAAGAACTATCCATCGTGGCAACATATCACCCTGTCAGTTCTACGTAATCACTTTGAGGTGATGTTTACAGTAGACTTCTCCCCTAATATTGTGTGTAATGCTTATGCTGTTCTTGTTATTAGGATGTTGGCAATGTCTGGGGGAAGGAAGACAGGCAGCTTTGTTTACTTACCTTTAGGCCTGGAGTGTCCTTTGTTACCCTTGGTGGCTCTTAAATGGATGCCAGGGCAAGAGCTGCTATTTTTTCTTCATTTCTGAAACATTCATACAAAAATACACTGGATCTAGTTCTGTGTGATTAAAAGGTGTGGGACTTTTTCATATATGTGGTTAAAATTATGAAGCAAAAAGACTGAGTTTGTGTTTTGGATTTGTTGTGACTTGAACACTGGGATTCATGAAACCTTAACCTTATTATGTTTGAAAAAAATTGAAGCTTGGCTCTTGAGTAATTTAAAAGAAAATGTTCGCTTTGATAATTACCCACAGAAATGAAAAGCTCGTTATTGTTTTTGGCTCTGTTGGGTAAATAGCTACTAAATATGATAGTTGTATTTAAAGGAAACTCAATATTTAAACTCAGTTCTAGGTTTTCCTAAAGAAAAAAATTCACCTACCTTTTTCCTTTCACCTTCAAAATATGGAAACAAGTATGTGTTGTGGAATTCTTGCTCAGGTAATTAAGAAGAGTTATTCGTAGACACAAACCATTAAGGTGCTCTTAAAAGAGAGAAAGACAGAGAGACAAAATAGGGATTATGGCCAAAACATAAAGTGATAACATAAAGGAAAAATCTTTATTTTTGATTTTCTAGAACTTGACTGGAATTTTGCCTCAATACTTTTCATAGTTAATTAAGAAATACTCAGAAAAACTTTTACCTTTGTAAAATTTGATGAAGAGAGAAGAGCATGTGTTTTTGTCTTCCTTGTGAACCTACTTTTAGGGAGAACTACCTCCTCCTTTGATCGTGTATGATAGAAATAGAATGTAGCCTTTAGAATCTGCTTGCAGATTTTGACTTATGGTAAGTAAAAGAGTAAAAGCTACTTCGGTAGGTAGAAAAATGAAATTATGCCTCAGTGGGTTACATATTCATACTACCACTTCCAAGGAAGCAGTGGAAGAACCAAATATAGTATGTTGTGTCCCAGGTATTAAAAATGCATCACCACTGTTCTTTTAGAAGTTATATTTTTACTTAGTATTCGTTGACTAGATATTATATAGTTTCAAAACAACATCATCTTTTGGCATTATTTGGAATGGACAGCTTCCTTTGAAATTTTCGTTTGTTTTCATCTAAAAGAAATAAAAGAATGTTGGTTTATAATCAAGAAGAATGTTCTTATGTTGAATATGGCACCTTTTTGGTGACATAAGGAAAAGGAGTGTTTCCCACTCTCTCCTTTTTTCTCTTTCATATATATTTCAAAGCAACATATTGACAAGTGGAGAAAATATTTTTTTCCATGTACTTTAGTAAAGGTTAGAATTGAAAGTAAATAGATTATTGGGAATCTTACTATATGTTACTTTTCTTTTAGATTCATTCCCAACCCTTGGCTTTGATACTATGCTTTTACAATAAGGAGAAAATAAGTTACCCAAAACTCTGAAAACTGTTTACTTTATTTCTCACTCTATTGAAGGGGACAGTTGATGTTGCAGAAATGAATTTAAATTCAGGCAGCACATTTGGGACTCTGTGCATATTAGTGATATATGAATAGGCATTTAGTTTTGAGTAGATAGAAAGGATACTGTTTTAAACAAGTTGATAGCTAGGGATTCTTTTTTTCACATTTGTGGTAACAATTTATAAGGAAGAATGTTCAAAAGCAGACATATAAATCTTGTATCATAGTTGTGTAGTTTTCATTTTGATATGACTAATGAAATGCTTTTAGAAGTTTGAAGACAAACAAGATCTTTATAAGACTATTTCGTTTTCTCACTAGACGAGATCTAATGTTACAATCCTGGAGGTGCCATTAGCGTAAGGAAAAACTAAATATTCAACATGAAGCACCTGCTTTTCTCCTTTATTCTAAAAAATATGTATCCTTTGAATGTAGAGGGACAGGAGACTCCCTTCTGTATTATTCATTCACGTTTCACTTGCCCATGATGCTGGGGGTTGCACATTGCTCTTCTCTTCTCCAGCAGACTGGTAGGGGCTACCATTCTGTGTGTGGCTAACTTCCGACAGGCACATCTACTATCCTGCTTTATCTTTAAAATATTTTTCTTTACGTTCCTCCCTCACTCTTTTTTTTAGACCAACGGTGGAAAGTTGCCTGATAACAAAGTCATTGCTAGTGAACTAGGCAATTTGCCAGAATTGAAGAAACATATGAAGAAAGTGATGCCATTTGTCGCCATGATTAAGGTAGGCTGTGGACCTTGTGCAGCTGTGACCACATGAGTAATGGCTAGATAGGATAGTAGAAGGAAGGGGAAAACTTTGGGTACAGTCTCTCCAGAAATATGCTAAAATAGCACTTTTCAATCAGTGGTTGTGAGAAATGAGCCATCAGGTTTGGGGTTTACCGGTGAAATTGCTGAGTATGTGAAAGTATGTACTGTGGAAGAAAAATTGGTTTAGAATTGCTGCACTACATGATTCTCTTCATGTTCTACCTTCCCTTCTTTTCAGTTTGGAAAGGAAGCATATTCTTTTGGCTTACATTAGGGTGTTTTTACTAGATCCTATTACTGGAACCAAGATTCTACATTTGTATAGGTTTAGCTTAACAGGATAAATGCTGTTTATGGGGTTAGACCAGGGTTTCTCAACAGTGGATCTGTTGATATTTTGGGCTGGATAGTTCTTTGTTGTGGGAGGCTGTTCTGTGCACTATAGGATGTTTAGCAGTATCCTTGGCTTCTACCCACTAGAGCCAGTAGAACCTCTCCCCACCCCACTTCAAGTTGTGACAGCCAAAAATGTCTCCAGATGTTGGCAAATGTCTCCTGGGAGCAAAATCAGCCCCCTTCTCCCAGTCACCTCCCCCACTGAGAATCACTGGGTTAGGCTTTTAGTTTTCTTCATATACATAATTGATCTATTGAATTTCCTGACGAAGAGAAACAGAAAGAAGGCTGTATATTGCTTAAGATCTCAGGCTCTGGAGTCAGACATATCTTGGTCCAAATCTTGTTTGTCTGTCACTTCTTAGTTTTGAGGCCTTAGACAAATCACTTAAATTCTCTGGGACACAAAGTTTTTCATCTATAAAATGAGGAAATTAATAGAACCTACCTTTTAGGAGTGCTGTGAGGAGTAAATGAAATAATACGCTTAACACAGTTAAATACTACCTGTCAAAAAGTAGGCTCACTAAATGTTTTTTTAAAATGTAAATCCGTGTATTCCAGCCTGCTAGGCACATAGTGGTTGTTCTTGTACTGTAGATTAAATCCCGAATCTTCTAGGCTACAGATGCCTGCCTGATGGAGACCTAAACTCTTAGCTTGTCCTATTTTGCAGAGATTATATTCTTAGGAAAGCCTTTTAATTTTCCTAGACTACAGTCAACTATCTGAGCCTTATGGTGTTGGAAGTTTCAGAAATAATTTAGAATCCTGAGTTGACCTGTACCAGTCAAATTATAATATGTTTGCTGGTATGCTCATAATTCATTGGTTCCCTACTCAGCTAGTGCCATTGGTCAAAATGCCAGATCCATTGTCGATATGTCGATCCAACAAAATATCCCATTGTTGGTTACAAAGGCAATTAATTTTGATGACATGCTTTACAGAATCCAGTGAAACTGATTTGAAAACTAATTAAATGATATTAGATTCAACAAGAGTTGGCTTTTTGAAAAACCAGGGTTAGACTGTGAGTAGTAATATATTTTTTTAGTAATATTGGTGATTTGCCAGGCAAAGTAGTGGTTTGAAACTCTGAAAAGTGTTTAATAAATCTGGGAATGAGAAAATGGCTTTCTAGCACTTTTTCATGAGAAAAGAAACAATTGGATGGTAAATGAAAATAGTGAACATCAGGAATCTCCTCAGGTCACTTCCATGTAAGTGCAACGTGTTCTAGGCAGTTAGCTATATTTGTGCATATGAACTTGGATATTGAGGGTTACATTTTGAATGTCTTTAAAATTTGCAGAAATTTTTTGTTTGGTTGTTATTAATTCATTATTCTCTGAAATAGCTTTAAAGATGTGGTATCTTGGAAAATTTTATTTATTTCTTTTTCAGTTAACCTGAAAGGATATTTTCACACATTCGTTTGATTCCTTGTCAAAGTGAATTCTTTGGGTTTGGATATTGTCAGTCTAAATAAACAGTGATAAAATCATACTTCTTTTACAAATCTGAAAACTTTGTCTTTCTAGTCTTTTCAGTGCTGCCTAATCTTATCATACTTTAAATGATAATTACTCTGAGCTAGTAATTTCATTAACAAGCAGACATAGATAAGGGAAACCATGAGTCCAAGGCCTTTCCTTTAACTGTTCAAATTCGAAGATTTTATCAATTGAGAGAGGAATGATTGCTTTGGAGGAAATGTATTCTTTCCAACATATTCTTTTTTTTTGTTTTGCTGAGGAAGATTCGCCTTGAGCTAACGTCTGTGCCACTCTTCCTTTATTTTGTATGTGGGTCACTGCCACAGCATGGCTGACAAGTAGTGTAGGTCTACACCCAGGATCTGAACCCACGAACCCGGGCTGCCGAAGGGGAGCATGCTGAACTTAACCACTACACCACGGGGCTGGTCCCCTCCAACATATTCTTAATGTGATTTTGTTTTTCAAAACCATTTTGACCATTAGGAAAATCTGGAGAAGATGGGGCCTCGTGTTCTGGATTTGCAGTTAGAATTTGATGAACAAGCGGTGCTTATGGAGAATATTGTCTACCTGACCAATTCCCTTGAGGTAAGATGGGCCAGGGATTGTAATAACTAGTTAACTATAGTAAACATAATCCAGTTCTTTTGTTTTATAATAAGTCTTTTTATAAACTTCATCTTCTTTGTTTAGTACCTTTGCCAAACATCAGTCAAAAATATTTTTGGAGGGAAAGAGAATGGATGGGTGTAGAAATTGCAGGAAGAAAAAATGTGCTATTTCACTTATCAGTTATTCTATACATAAAATACTAAGTGTGTATGCCTGGATTTTCCCCCCCAAATTATCTTTAAAAGAATGAAGAGAGACCTTATATTCAAATACTTTCAAAATCTCTCACATTAAGGGGCACTCTGAATTGTTTCTTTTTTCCCCCCTCCCTTTTAGACCTCGGATTCACAGAATTGGATTAATTAGAATCTTTGGTTCATAGTATACAGTAGTCCTCCCTTATCTGTGGGGGATATGTTCCAAGACCCCCAGTGGTTGCCTGAAACCATGGATAGTACCAAACCCTATATATACTGTGTTTTTTCCTATACATACGTACCTATGATAAGGTTTAATTTATAAATTAGGCAAGTAAGAGATTAACAGCAATAACTAATAATAAAATAGAAGAATTATAACAATATACTGTAATAAAAGTTACCATGGATCTTAGCAACCTCAGCATTTTTCTTTCCTTGTTAAATCGAGAACTTTCACCTTTTCACTTAAAGGAAGTACTTTAGAGCTTCTTTTTGGCATATCCGAGTTGCCAGCATCACTACTCTTGGCGTTGGGGCTATTATTAAGTAAAATAAGAGTTAGTTGAACATAAGCACTGCAATACCACAACAGTCAATCTAATAACCGAGATGGCTAAACGTGACTAATGGGCAGGTAACATATACAGCAGGGATATGCTGGACAAGGGGAAGATTCACGTCCTTGGCGGATCAGAGTGGGATGGCACGAGATTTCATCAGGCTACTCAGAACAGCGTGCAATTTAAAACTGATAAATTGTTTATTTCTGGAATTTTCCATTTAATATTTTTGGATGGTTAGCCATTGGTAACTGAAACCACAGATAAGTGGGGACTACTTTATTGTCATTGGTCCCTGCCTGGCCCTGGGTTTTTATCTATTTATTTATTTTTAATTAATATAATGAACATCCGTGAATCTACTACCCAACTCAAGAACTAGAACATTACCTATAGTTTTCGCATATCTGTGAGTTTCTCCCCATCCCATCTTCCTGCCCTAGTCACAGCTTCATCTGTAGATTCTGAAAATGCTGTCTCTCAGGCAACTTAAGCAGAAGGAAAGACAGTTTGCTTTAGAAAACTGTGTTAGAGAACTCAGAAAGTGGTTCTAGTGATAATGAAGACACAAGTAAAAAAAAAATGCAGGTTTAGAGTTCGAATAAAATTGTTTCATGAAATATGGAAATGAAAGAAAGTTATTTCCAAATAAGCATTTTATGTCATGTAATTATAAATGAGTTAATAATTAAATTAATAAATTAAATATTAGTAGACATCTATTTTACATATATTTCTGAATGTTCATATGTGTTCACAGAGGTCAAAAAACGAATTGGATCTTTTCATTGGGACAGTGGGGACACCTTATATTGAGGATCATCTTATATTTAGGGGTATGCAATATGCTGCATTTCTGAATTTTTCCATTTAAGTGGAAGCCTTTTATTCAAATGCTGCATTTCTGAACTTTGTTCCTTTAAGTGGAATCCTTTTATGCTGATTTTCATTTTCTCTTATACAGCAGGTAGATGCCACATTTCATTATAGAAAATGGTAAACATGACTGTATAAATAACAATACTATGAGACATCTAAGATGTGTTAAATAATTGATTACAGATTTCATTTAATGTTTATATGGAAAATAATAAAATTGCACAGACCATTTCATGTTAAGTGGAGAACCTAGTTTTGCTCTTTGGTGAAATGAGGTGATGATTAATTTAAATCATATTAAGTGATACTGATGACTTCCATTTTTTTCCCCTCTATTTAGCTAGAACATATAGAAGTCAAGTTTGCCTCTGAAGCAGAAGATAAAGTCAGGGAAGACTGCTGTCCTGGGAAACCACTTAATGTTTTCAGAATAGAAGTAAGTTGAAAGAATCTCACTGAATCATTTCATTTTAGAGCTAGAAGAGACCTTAGAGATCATTACATCTAAACCCATCATTTTAAAGATGGAAGGAAGTGAGATCCAGAGAAGTTAAGTGATTGGTTTGGTCTAGGCCACATAGTTTGTTAGAAATGGGGCTGGATTTGAGGTCTTCTAATTCCCTAGTTGGTGCAATCCTGTTTTCCTTCCTCTACTATTATGGATGGCTTCAGATGTTTTTTGTGGGTTTAAAAATAAAAACAGTTATTTTCAAAATCTGATTTTTATTAAAAAATGCAATAGAAATTGAAATGTAAGACTTTTTTAAACAGTGAAAAGGAGCTTTTATACTTAAGATGAGTCTTGGTTTGATAATATTATTCAAGACTTTTTGGCTTGTGGCATAAACCAGACTGATGCATTATCTTATATGATGCTAGAAATGCTTTTTTTAAAAATTTTTTATTTTTTGGCCATTACTGGTGAAGATAAATAGGTTTTGGAATTTTGGGGGATTGTATTTATTCACTCTCAAAGAATCCATTCAGAATGGCAATATTTGGTAAAGTCCAATGGAGTACAATTGTGAGAGTCCACAAAATGCCCTACTTTTCTTGATAAGCAGAGAACTTAATGTATATCCTGTTCCTTCTTCCACATTTAATTGAAAACCCAGCAAACAGAAAAACCTATTTTGAAAGAATGAGGTAATCATGACCATGGAGCCCTCCTGAATTTATCATCATATTATGACTACTCTCACTACATTAAGATATGGTGTCTTTTATTTTTTTTTAATTTTTATTTATTTATTTATTTTTGTGAGGAAGATCAGACCTGAGCTAACATCCATACCAATCCTCCTCTTTTTGCTGAGGAAGACCGGCCCTGAGCTAACATCCATTGCCAACCCTCCACCTTTTTTTTCCCCCTAAAGCCCCAGTAGATAGCTGTATGTCATAGTTGCACATCCTTCTAGTTGCTGTATGTGGGATGCTGCCTCAGCATGGCCGGAACAAGCGGTGCGTGGGTGCGGGGCCGGGATCCGAACCCGGGCCCCCAGCAGCAGAGCGTGCGCACTTAACCGCTAAGCCACGGGGCTGGCCCCTAGATATGGTGTCTTTTCAAAGTGCAGTCATGGGCCGGCCCCGTGGCTTAGCGGTTAAGTGCACGCTCTCCACTGCTGGCGGCCCGGGTTCGGATCCTGGGCGCGCACCGATGCACCACTTCTCTGGCCTTGCTGAGGCCGCGTCCCACATACAGCAACTAGAAGGATGTGCAGCTATGACATACAACTGTCTACTGGGGCTTTGGGGGGAAAAAAATAAATGAATAAAATCTTTAAAAAAAAAAAAAAAAGTGCAGTCATTCTGGCCACAGAGATAGGTAGATGAAATTGTATTCCCTATACAAATGTGTTTATTTAAGCTAGTTTCAAGCATTCCATTAAGCTACTATGTATTTAAGTCTTTCATAAGACTCAGCTTACTTTCTCCACTTAAAATAATAGGCAAATCTTTGACTGTGTAGTTTTTATAGTGTGGGAGGTAGTATGGCATAGAACTGGGTTTAATTCTGGCTCTGCCTCATACTAGTTCTGTGACCTTGGGCTACTTTGTTAATCTTTCTGGTTCTTAGCTTCTCATCTGTGGAAAGGGGTCTTAAAGAACTACCTTTCAGGATATAGGGGATACTGTCTATAGGGGATACCGTCTATAAAGTGCATAGTACAGTGCCTGGTACATAGTAGAAATTTGATAAATGATGGTAGTTGTAGAAGAAAAAATAAATTATTGTTATCATGCATCATCAGTATTGATATAGTAGTCAGTCATTTTTACCTAGGCATTTGGTTGTAAGCATGAGCCTTTGTATATCTTTTCTTTCATATTTGAGTATCACTTGATCTTGATTTTAGAATACTAGAATTAAATTTAGAATACTAGAATTAGAGTCCCCCTCCCTCAGCAGTATTTAAATTTGAGTTCCTATAACAATCATTTTCTCTTTATTTTCGTAGCCTGGTGTGTCAGTTTCCCTAGTCAATCCCCAGCCATCCAATGGCCACTTCTCAACCAAAATTGAAATCAGGCAAGGAGATAACCGCGATTCTATAATCAGGCGTTTAATGAAAATGGACCGAGGTATCAAAGGTAAGTGGTTTCCCTGAAATGCACATTTGGCAGTAGCTTATGGATTTGATGAGTTCTAAGCAGAGGAGAGAGAGTAAAGTAACTGGCTTGCTTGGGGACAGCTGTGCAATGTTGTGGAAAGAGTACTGGACCCAGAATCAGGAAACCTATATTCTCTTTGGGACATTGTGACTAGGTAGCTTGGTGACTTGGCCATGTCACTTAAACTCTAAACTGATCTCTCTTTTAGTAAAATGAGGACACTGGATTAGATGCTTTTTCAAGACTCCATCTAGCTTTAAAATTGTGACAAGCAGTTTCTCTCTCCCAAGAGTATTCAGAATTAAGGAACAGATACCCATAATATTCAAACTAACCTGCCCAGCTGGGTCTGTTCGTGAGGAAGGAAGAGAAATAGAGTAAAAGTTATTGTGTGTCTGCCATGTATTAGCTGTTTAATCCTTTTATGACCCTATAATGTAGAGGGTATTATTATTCCCCTTTCACAGATGATGAAATGGAGGTCAGAAAGGCTAAACAGCTTGCAAGTTTCATTCAGCTGGTAAATCCTGGAGCTGGAATTCAAACTCAAGTCTGTTTGACTCCAAAGCTCTTATTCTTCTAAACAGTGTACCTCCGGGTAAAATATGTAAATAATCGTAATTTCTTATCAAGATTAAGTCTAGATCTTCTATGATTAGATTTAATATAATAATTTATGGCTTCTTTTTTTATCACTCAGCCAGGTCTTAGGCTGAGCAGTGTGAAGGGAGTTAGTGTGTCTCTGTATTATTTTTCTTCCAAATTATGAAGACAAAGTAATGTTGAGATTCCCTATTTTGCATTGTCTCTCTCTTCTCTTCTTGATGGCAATCAAGAGCTGACTGGGCCACATTCCATCAGTGTAAAAATTTTCTGAAAAGATTACAAATCCCAGACAGTGACCTAATTTATGGACTATATTCAGGGTAACAATGTTCCATTAACATAGAAGACGTAAAATAGTCTTTTGGAATTCATTCTACCATGTATATTTTGTTCTCTTGAAGTCATTTGTGCACCTTCTGTAGACATTTCTTGAGAGACTGTCATGTGTAGTGTATGTAGAGATGAGTGTGTAAGTAGAGACTCCTATGCATATACTAGGGAGTTTGAGGAATCCACAAAGTACTGTTCATTAGGAGGCTGCATCTGGTGAAGGAGTAGGGGACCAAGCTATTGAAGTACATAATCATAGTTGAAGGAGAAACTGCTGAGTGCAGTAAGAGAAGTATAGATAAAATTTGCAGCACAGAAAAAGGTGAGATTATTTCCAGCTGTGATCAGGGATGAATTTATGGAGAAAATATCGTTTGGATGGGGCCTTGAAAATTATACCCATGAGAGTGAGGGGAAAGGATGTACTAGGAGGAGGGAAACACTAATACTTGTTTCACTGTGTACCAGCAATATATTAGAGCTAGGGATTTTATTGTTTGTAAATATTTTAAAAAATTATGGTAAAATATATATAACATAAAATTGACCATTTTAGTCATATTTAAGTATACAGTTCATTGGCATTAAGTACATTCACATTGTTGTGAATTTACACGATCCATCTATAGAACTTTTTCACTATCCCAAACTGAAACCCTGCACCCGTTAAACAATGACTTTCCATTCTACCTCCCTCTAGTCCCTGATAACCACTGTTCTGCTTTCTGCCTCTGTGTATTTGACTGTTCTAGGTATCTTATATAAGTGGAAGCGTACAATATTTGTCCTTTTTTTCATCTCATTTATTTCACTTAGCAAAATGTCTTCAAGGTTCATCCATGTTATAGATATTTATCATGTTCCCTCAGTAAACTAGGTACTGTAGAATGATAGCACCATCCTTGGAACTTATGGGTCACAAAAAGCAGAACTTGAAAATTTCGAAATATGAACATATTGGAAGCCATTTTGTGGCCTTCCATTTGGCTGTTTTATGTCGCATATATTCAGTCATAAGAAGATTGTGTAACGGGAGGAACTCTTAGCTCTGAAGAACGATATGATGGCTTTTAAAGAAAGCAGATATTCGTTTGGACCTGCTGGATAGGATTATTATGAGGTTGTAGCACATGAGAGGATGTATTCCTGTATTGAATCTTGTATTATATAATGTTAAACCTGCCTTCCTTATAAATATACTTAGATATAGCACTGACTAGATTCTTCAGAATTGTACTGAAATGTGTTTTCTATATCTCATCTTTTCTCACTGAGCCTCTGGCATAATTCTTCGATCTTTTGTCATACTAACTGTGATTAATATTATCATCAAGTGCTTTAAGTTTGATGTTAGTAGCTGCTGTGAATTTTAGAAAATAGATAGAAATGTTAAGGGGAGTTTGAAATTGATATTCCTCCAAGTATCTACAGAAGAGCTCTAACCTTGAGACTTTTCCAAAAGCCCTCAGGATGCTTTGATATCTGAGGGGCTGAGTATATTGAGTATATGAGATGGGAAAGGAGTGAAATTCAATGACATATTTCTTGGTCTGTCTGCTGCAATAGCCAGTGAGTCGACCAATTAGTGCCAATTGTTTTGAGGGTGATTATGATCTAGGTCCAGGAGGAACTGGACTAAAACCATCATTCTGCTCCACAAAGACCACTGAGCAACTATTTGATGATAATGACTTTAAATCACTTACAACCCATGCCATATATGAACTAATAACTTGGAGGTGAAAGGCTCTATTTCACATTATCAGTCTCTAGGGACGTTCAGTCACTCTCATCTTTTCTCTAAGTGCCTTAAATCTTGTGTAGTTGCAGACTTAAATTTCAACATTTTCAATGATAAGAGAGGTCTGGAATAAGAAAAGATAGTAAAACCACTAAGAAAGCGCCAAGAATTTATTGGCAGTAATGAACTACATGGTAGAAACATCAAAGCAAATGTGTTTTGTCACTTAAAAGCCTGATTGAGTAGTAAGGCTTCTTTGAAATAGTTTGATTCAGAATTGCTTGGAATGATGAGGGAGGTCTGTTTCAGAGAGAGAGAGAGAGAGAGAGAGAGAGGCAGACGCAGATCTGCAGTAAAAGGCTTTGTGCATAAAATCTGCTGGCAGGACTTGTCACTGCTTCCATAGCAAAATATTTAGTATCACCAAAGTGCATGTTAAACTGCAGTAGCTGTTGAAATGAATTGTATTCTTCCCCCAAAATAAGGTCGTGGTTGTCATGAAGGCTGTATCTGTTCCTTTCCCATTTTAATTTTCAGTGCTTCTGCTTTATCTGAGAATAGATTGTGTGGTCTCTGTAGAGACTCTCCAGAGACTCGCAGGCAGGGTTTGCCTTCATGATAGTTGCAGGTAATTGCTCTATAAGCCCAAGATCCCTACTCTAAACTTTCAGTCCTCTCTTTGTTTCCCAAGGAGAATAGAATGCCTGGATAACCTGTACTCTTGGCATAGCTGCCAGCTGCATTAATGTCTCCTTTTATCTCTTATCCCTCTCATGGAAAGCTTAATACTCTTGAGGCAACGTGAGGGAGTAGCTCATGGACCACCCAGTGATCTGCTTTAGAAAGGGGCGAGAAGTAATTCAGAAAATATCTTCTATTTCTGTGGATCAGGTTAAGCCTAACTAGCCATGCTATACTTAGAATGAGATATAAACCCAGAATCAGCATTTGTAGTCATTTATGATGTTTGTCCACCATATAAAATAAGACCATTTGATGTTGGGAAGTCTCAGAATTGCTGAAATAAATAAATTTCTTTCAGGTTCAGTGGTTGGCAGGATTGTTGGGTCCATAAATTTGTTCAAGGGACAAGTGCTTTCTTTGCCAGGAGCCATCTTATCAGCTTACACAAGAGCAGATCAGGAAAATCTCAAGCAGCATAGGGTTGGAACTCATCCAGAAGCTCAAAATTCTAAAAGCTATTCTCTTTCCCCCTGTCCTTCCCCTTCTCTCCTTGTCTCTTATCAGCTTGTTAATACAAACATTTTGATCCTTTGAGCAAAACGAGAAACTTGTAATGCTATTTCTTAGAGTAGTAA
This sequence comes from Ceratotherium simum simum, assembly GCF_057802395.1. Classification (NCBI taxonomy): domain Eukaryota; kingdom Metazoa; phylum Chordata; class Mammalia; order Perissodactyla; family Rhinocerotidae; genus Ceratotherium; species Ceratotherium simum. The sequence goes on from NC_141903.1 coordinate 30,822,922, forward strand.
TTCTTTCTCCAAAAGTATCTTCCAAAAAAAAAACTACAACTTTTGCAGTTTTAATGTATTCTAGGAAGCAAGACAAGAAAGAGAAATAAGTTTTAGACTTTTTGATGTTCTGAAAAATGGTCAGTTGAGGCATATAGGAAGTGATTTGAGAAACCATATAGGATAATGCTCAAAAATATACTCAATCTTTCCTCTTGGTTTATAATTCCAGGAGATGTATTATACAGAATCTCTGACTATCTTTGACCTGGGTAAAAGCTGACAGAGGATGAAGATTTGTTAGATTTGGCTTTGTTTTCTGAGATTGGAACCTATTTAATAATCTGATAAAAATATTTTTTGGATATAACAACCAATGTTTTATTTTTTTTTTATTTTTTATTTTTTTAATAATTTTATTTACTTATTTATTTATTTTCCCCCAAAGCCCCAGTAGATAGTTGTATGTCATAGTTGCACATCCTTCTAGTTGCTGTATGTGGGACGCGGCCTCAGCATGGCCAGAGAAGCGGTGCGTCGGTGCGTGCCCGGGATCCGAACCCGGGCCACCAGCAGCGGAGCGCGCACACTTAACCACTAAGCCACCGGGCCGGCCCACAACCAATGTTTTAAAACATGAGTTATCTCACTCAGGCATGGGTTTGAATCAGTGACTGTAATTAAATGCTCATAGTGATAATCTCTTTTGCTGTAGACCTTTCCAAAGTGAAGCTGATGAGATTTGATGATCCACTGCTGGGGCCTCGGCGAGTGCCTGTCCTAGGAAAAGAGCACACTGAGAAGACCCCCATTTCTGAGCATGCTGTTTTCCATGTGGACCTCATGAGCAAGAAAATTCATCTCATTGAAAATGGGCTACAGGCAGACATTGGTGATACTATTATCTATCTGGTTCATTAAACTTGTGTAAATTGGAGATATATCCTGCTGTCTGGGGATATGACTACTCTGATTGTGCCTACAGATTGGCTATGAGAACCTTAGGCTGGACCTAAATAGATTTCATTTCTCACTATCAAATTCTGCATATAATCATAATTATACCAAGTCATCTTGGATTCCTGGACCTAATAAATTTTTTTTTCCCTTCTTGGGGCCTCTAAGTGAAATAGTTTGTGCCATACTTTTTTTAGTTTTTTTTAACAAATTATTGCTATTTCCCAGAAGCTTCTAGTCTTTCACATTAACACAGAAGTGTCAGTATGCTTCTTTTATGAGGTGTACTTTATACTATTTATGAAGGCTAAGGAGTATCTAACAACTTTTTATATTATATCCATTATGGAGTTAACTATATTTTTCTTTTAAAAAGAAAAAAAGTAAATTAGACTGCTAGTTTTCCTTTTTAAAGAAAAGAACTCTCATGATGATTTAAAAGAACAAATAAGAATATTTTGACTTGACTATGATCAGTAAGTATTTTGTATAAAGAACAAATAGATCTTGTATTTATAAGATTTTCTTCAGCTTTAATTTATTCAATTAGCCACCAGTAATGTTTCTTCAGGGCTAATATCAATAGTTTATAAGCAGTTTATTTCATCTACACTAAATTTAGGCATTTTGAAAGAGAAGATTTTTTTCCCCAGAAATCTGCTTTTATCAAATTTGTCTTGAGTCCAATTGTCTTTAAAGATCATGCCGACTGTGTTGCAAATTTATTCTTTTATTCTTGCTGGATTGTCTTTTGATATTGTCTGTGCCATCTGTCTTCATATGAGGAAAAATATTAGGTATTGACTGGCATAGGGGAAAAACATTTCCATTTCTTGCAGGGTTCATTATGGGGATAAACCAATTCTGATAACCCTAAGGAACCTGAATTCTAACCTTCAGGTCATGTAAAGAGATTTCATTGAGTTTCTTTAATTTTGCTCTCTGTAATTTGAAATTACTGGGCCTAGTTAAATGCTTTGTCATAGATTCATTAAAGCAAATCATAGAATGTTGGAACTGAAAGATCCCTTAGAGATCATCAAGTGCAAATCATCATTTATCTAGTAGGAACAGGCAGTATAGCATAGTGGGTAAGATTACATGCTCTGAAGTCAGACTAGCCAGGTTAGATTTCCAGTTCTTCCGTTTGCTACCTGGGTGATCTTGGCCAATTACTCAGCCTCAGTTTCTTCGTCTCTAAAATGGAACTAATAATGTACCTACTTTCTAGGCTTACTGTGGGATGTTTAGATGAAACAATCTAGGAAAATCATCTATATAGCATAGTGCCTAGCAAGTGGTAAGCCTTCAGTAAATGTTACTGAATAATAATAATAATAATAACAACAACAACAATAATACACCAGGATGTATTGGCTTAAGATTACTATAGGCTATAATCATATCCTTTGTATTGGTTCCTTTGGGGCAACTGTTTTGTTGTTTGCCCTCCTTTAGATTCTTTTGCTGCTCCCTCAATCTGCATAGCCTTAGTTATTCCCCAGATCAAGTAATCTTTCCTAGTGCCTACTTATGTTTAACTTAGGCAAATTAAACTATATGTGCTTGGCAAAAAAAAAGGAAGAAGGAAAATAATTTTAATATTGTGAATGATTGTGCCTATTTTATTAAATGAACCTATGCTTGGATTAAGTGTGAGCTGGGATTCGTGGATCCTCTGTTCTCTCAGGCTCAATTCCTTGTGTCTCTCTTAGAATGAGCATCTTGCTGGGCTGAATACGCTTCTGTTGTTTAAAGATAACATAGAAGTTTTGTACAAGGAAACCTCTAAGCGTAAGCCCATTTATTTCATCTGGTGCTCAACTGAAGAAACAGCAATTAGTTAAATGCTGAAAGAAAACAGGCTGCATAGGGCTTATTGTATTAATAGGGAATTGGTACCTTCCTAAAGGATTTTAATTATTTTTTAAGCCGTAAAATATAATGTACACACACAAAAAGTGAACAACAAGAATATATAATATACACACAAACTGTATAAAATACACACAAAAATGAACAACAAAACAGAATTTATCAACAAAGCAGAAACCTGTGTAATCACCACCCAGTCAAGGAATAGCACATTGCCAGCACCTCAGAAGCTTGCCTTGTGCCTCCTCATAAAGACAAGCTTATGGCCCAGTATATGATGAGTTTTTGTATGTGTTCCATATGAGCTTGAAAAGAATGTTTATTCTGCAATTGTAGAGTTCTGTATATGTCCATTAGGTCATAGTTGCAGATTGAATTGTTCAAATATATATCCTTCTGTTTTGTTTTGTTTTCTCGGTTTACTCTTTGTTTTTGAGAGGTATGCTAAAATCTCTCATGACCGTGGATTTACCTCTTTCTCTTTATAGTTCAGACAATTTTTGTTTTGTATATTTTGATGCTGTGTTATTAGGTACCTATAAATTTAGATTCTATTAACTTCTTGGTAAATTGAACTTTTTCTTTTTTTTTTTTTTTTTTTAAAGATTTTATTTATTTATTTTTTCCCCCCAAAGCCCCAGTAGATAGTTGTGTGTCATAGCTGCACATCCTTCTAGTTGCTGTATGTGGGACGCGGCCTCAGCATGGCCAGAGAAGCAGCGCGTCGGTGCGCGCCCGGGATCCGAACCCGGGTCGCCAGCAGTGGAGCACGCTCACTTAACCACCAAGCCACGGGGCCGGCCCTGAACTTTTTCTAATTAGGAAGTGTTCCTCTATTTTTAGAAATATTTTTTGCCAAAATGCTATGATGTTAATATAATAACATCAGTTTTCTTTTGGTTAGTGTTCTTGTGGGATATCTTCTTCCATTCTTTTACTTTTAACCTTTTGTAGCTTTATTTTCTTTTGACATTTTATTTTCACAAAATTTAAATCTACAGAAAAGTTAAAAATATTGGCAGGTAAACATCCATATACCTGTCACCTAGATTTACCAGTTGCTGATATTTTGCCACATTTGCTTTCTCTCTCTCTAAATATACATTTTTTTACATAAACTTTTTATATTGAAATAGTTTTAGATTTACAAAAAAGTTGCATCTGTTGTACAGAGAATTCCTGGACACCCTTCACTCAGTTTCCCCTAATCTTTAACATCTTATATAACCTTGGTTCAGTCGTCAAAACTAAGTAATTAACATTAGTATGTTACTGTTAACCAAATTGTAGGCTTTATTTGGATTTCACCCGTTTTTCCTATAATGTCTTTTTACTATAACAGGATCCTTTTACTGTTACAGGATCCTATCCGAGATATCACCTTGCATTTACAATATACTTTTAAAAAATTCTGAACCATTTGACAGTAAGTTTCAGACATGATGACACTTCATGCTTTAATACTTTAGCATGGACTGCTAAGAACCAGGACATTCTTTTGTATAATCACAATATACATATATTTTGCTTAAGAAATTTAACATTGATGCAATAGTATTAGGTAATAAGCTTTCGTAATAAAAATGAGGTAATAAAATTTCCCCTATTGGGATATTTCTCATCAATAATTTTTTCTTTTTAACCCTCAGGATCCAATCAAAGATCAAGCATTACGTTTTGTAGTCATATCTCTTTTTTTTTTTTTTTTTTAAAGATTTTATTTATTTATTTTTTCCTCCCAAAGCCCCAGTAGATAGTTGTATGCCATAGCTGCACATCCCTCCAGTTGCTGCATGTGGGACTCGGCCCCAGGATGAACGGAGAAGTGGTGCCTCGGTGCGCACCCGGGATCCGAACCCGGGCCGCCAGCATCAGAGCGCGTGCACTTAACCACCAAGCCACGGGGCCGGCCCTGTAGTCATATCTCTTGATCTTCAAATTAAGACAATTCTTCTGCTTTCTTTTCTTTTTTTGGTCATTCATGACAGTAAAGTTTTTGAAGACTCCATGCCACTTGTTAGTAGTTTGCTTCACAGTCTGGATTTGTCTGTTTTCTCATGGTTAGATTCAGATTTAAAAGTTTTGGCAAGACTACTACGTGGGTAGTATTTCCCATTGCATCACATCAGGATTCATATATTGTCGCTGTGTTCCCATTACTGGTGGTGCTAAGTTTGATCACTTGGTTAAAGTGGTATCTTCAGATTTCTCCATTGAAAAGGTACCTTTTCCCTTTTGTAACTAATAAGTAGTGCGTTAAGGTGATACTTTAAGACTTATGTGAATATCCTGTTTACCAGCAAACTTTCATGAAATGGTAGTATTCAGGGATCATCTTTCTGCCAGTTATTACATTGGTAGTTATAATAAGGTGAGTTCTTAATTTTATTATTTCTTCTGATTTATTAGGTATCATTCTTTTGTGAAGAAGAGGTTTCGCCTTCACTCCCAATTTTTTTCTTTCATCATTCTTTTCAAATCATTGTAGACTGATGCGTTCTTTTTTCATATATGCTATAATCTATTACCATCATTATGCTTTGACTGCTCAAATTTCCCTAAATTATCTAGTGGGAGCGCCATTCAAGCTGTTTCTTGTGTCTTTTTGATATCTCCTCTACAGCCTTGTAACATTTCATTGCTTAATGGAACAAGAAGAAGGTCCCAGCTCACCTTATATTTTCCTGTCCCAGAACTGGAATCAGTTTTTTTCTCCAAGGAGCTCTGCTTCGTTTTACTGGAGAATGGTATTAAGAAGCCAAGATCTTGGTGTTTTGTATGCCCATTGCTACTAAAGTGTCGCTGTTTGTAGGCCTTTCCAATGGGGTGAGCTAAGACATATGTATATATTTTAAATCATGATTTTATCTAATACCACAGTTCTTTCTTGCCATCTCCCCCTTAAATATTTGTATCTTCCTTCTCGTACAGTGAGAACTCTGGTTCCCAAGAACCTCAATATGTTTACTTATTTGGCCTATCAGTAATTTCAGAATTACCAGTTCAATACTACAGTTAACAACAAATCTACTAATAGAGTTCAAATTTTTTATTTTTTGCAGTTCTTTGTGTCCTTAAAACGTGTCTCACTACGTCAGAGCACTGTGTTCCAGTGTTGCTTGAATGAATTCTTTGTCGTTGGTGGTTTAATAGAGAGTTAGAGTCATTTGCTTTTCTTTTTATTGAATTTTATGGTTTGCTTTTTTCCTTTTTACTTATTTTTTGAGTAAGTATAGTACTTACAGGGTTCAAAAGTAAAAACTATATTCAGAGAATTTTTACTCTCTTGCACCACATTCTCATGCTCTATATAGCTAACCATTTTCATTAGTTTCTGTGTTATCTTTCCTATGTTTTTTTGTTCAAAAATAAGAAAATATTTATATGTATTTTAATTTCTCCTTTCTCATACAAAAAGTATGTTATATATAATTATTTTACACCTTGCTTTTTTAAGTTAATGACATAACCTGGATATTTTTTCACTTTAGTTCATAAAGATCTTTTTCTTTTTCCTCCTTTTTCCTCCCTTCCCCCCTTCTGTTCCTCCTCTCATCCCCTTTGTGTAATACTGTTGTAAAGATGTACCATATTTATTGAACTAGTCTCCTGTGGATGGACATTTAGGTTGCTTCTAAGTTTTTGATATTTTATAGAATCTGTATAGAATTATATAGTGAATAACTTTGTGAATATGTGGTTTTATATTTGTGGAGGAATATCTTAAGAGTAAATTTCCCAAAGTGGGCTTGTGGGTCCAAGGGTAAATGCATGTGTAGTTTTTTGTTTTGTTTTGTTTTGTTTTTTTTGTGAGGAAGATCAGCCCTGAGCTAACATCCGTGCTAATCCTCCTCTTTTTTTTGCTGAGGAAGACTGGCTCTGAGCTAACATCTATTGCCAATCCTTCTCCTTTTTTTTTCCCCAAAGCCCCAGTAGATAGTTGTTTGTCAAAGTTGCACATCCTTCTAGTTGCTGTATGTGGGACCCGGCCTCAGCATGGCCGGAGAAGCGGTGCGTAGGTGCGCTCCCAGGATCCGAACCCCGGGCTGCCAGTAGCGGAGCGCGCGCACGTAACCACTAAGCCACGGGGCCGGCCCCCATATGTAGTTTTGTTAGCAGATAATCTGGGCTAAAAAACATTTTAGGCAGAGGCTACAGCAGGCATAAAGGCTCTGAGGCAGGGGCATGTAGCTGGTCTGCTGAAGGAATAGCAAAGAGGCCACATGAAGAAACGGGTCTAGAGATGAAAACTGACCTGCCCAAGATCCTATACACTAGAGGCAGAGCTGGATTAGAGCCCTGGCCTCCATATTTCTAGTCCATTGCAGCACACTTATTAAACAAGGAATGCATACATGGAAAGCAGGAACGTATTTGACCAAGGCCAGTGTTGTCAGGGCTATTGGGTCAGAGGGGGGAGAAGTTTACATGGACCAGAGTCAGATAAGACTTCACAGATGAGGTGGGACGTGAAGGATGGTTAGGATTGGAGTAGCGATTGAAGGAGAGCAGGGCCACATTCCTAGCTTTTAGAACTGTGTGGGTAAGGGCTTGGAGGTGAAAACAAATGCCTGGCTTGTTTGGGAGATGATGCCAGGAATGGAATGTTTACCTGGAAGGAATGAGAGAAAAATGAAACAAGTAAGTAAATTGAGCCTTATTATAAAGATTCTGGGATTCCAGGATGAAAATCGAAGTTGATTTAATTGTCTGGAGAGTCACCGCAAATTTTTGAAGTGGGAATGAGATGATATGTTCCTTCATTTCTTCTATAGTTTGTGGTAGTTGTGTCCATCTGTTTTTCTCTTGAAAGATTCATTCAGTCATTCTGATGACTATGTACCTTGCTCTGGTGGGTTCTCAGTGTTAGCTATACTTTGTTAAACTGTTTTCTCTCCTTAATATCTTTGGATGTAACTTCACATATGTATTAAAAAATACTCAGATGTTACCCAGGACTTGCAGCATAAATTAAGCTTTCTAATTGCCCACTGCTGTGCTTAGAGCATAATAGCTTATAAGGTGAGAAAAAACACTTACACACGAAAAACAAACAGGATAGGACATGATCCTTGCTCCTTGGGCTTAAGGAATGTGACAAAGGAGCACTTACTGCATTTTCACTTTGGAGGAATAGGTGGTGATTTGTTCTTCTATCCCTTGTTTTCTTTAACCTGGAGTTAGGTCTAGAGCTGTGCTGCCCAATAATTTAGCCACTAACCGCATGTGTCTATAGAGCACTTGAAATGTGGCTAGTCTGAATTGAGGTGTGCTGTAAAAGTGTAGAATACACTTCAGATTTCAAAGACTTCGTATGACAAGGAGAGTATAAAATATCTCAATAATTTTCTTTTATGTTGATTACATGTTAAAATAATATTTTGAGTAAATTAGGTTAAAGTATATTGAAATTAATTTCATCTGTTTCTTTTTACTTTTTTTAAACATGGCTACTAGAAAATTTAAAATTGTATGTGTGGCTCACATTATATTTCTGTTGGACAGTGTGGTCTAGAGACAGAATGAAATTTAGGTTAAATGTTACTTCCTATTGTATCATATCAAGAGGTACATAATATCACTTTGTCCTGCTCTTAGTGATACTAAATTTGATAATTTCCAAAACTCTCCATTTTAAACATACATTTTGATCACTTCCAGAACTTTCCATTATAAAGATATATATATGTAAATCACTTCCAGAGCTTTTGTTGTAAAGATGCTTTTTATAAAAATGGCTCAGAACTTTCCATTGTAAAGATACCTTTTGAGAATTTCTGGAACTCTCCAGAGTTAAGATACATTATTTCTTTTGCAACTAGAAATCTGTGGAGTGATATTTTGACACCTTGGGAATGTCCTGTTCCCAATCTTTTATACCTAATGGTTTTAGTACCCCTTGAAGATCCTTTCCTGAACAAGTTATGTTGGGGGCTATGCAAAATTGTGGTTTTTTAATACTATCATTTGTTTTTCAAAATAGTTGTGTCATTCTTCTTTAAAGAAGAACATCCCTTTTTCTTCTTTCTCTTTTTCATGTATTTTATTTTTAGATGAAAGAGCTATGTGGCATGTGGATTAATCATTTCATATAATAAATGTTTGACTAGAAAAGTTGGGTACAAATGAAATTTTAAAATAGGGAATCAGCTTACATGTACCATGGTTCTTCACTCTTCAAAGGAATCTTATTGTAAATCTTTTTGCAAACTAGTAATCACCTCTTAATTTCTATTATTTTATAAGCTTGAATTTTCATATATAGACGAATTCTTCAACAATTGAATACTTATTAAGTTTCAGACACTGTGTTAAGCACGTGGAATCGAGTGGTGAGCAGAAGAAACATGGCTGTCCTTCATGTAGGACGCATTCTTAGAGTTAAGACAGTGAGAGTTGTCCAGAACCCACTGAGTGAAGGCAATTATGCAGCTATAGCCAAAGAATCTTGATTTGGGAGGTATTATATAGGCTTTTGCTAACAACCCTGCTCAAGTAAATGCTTTGAAGTTCAGAACCCTAAACAGTCATTCTCTATGGGTCTGATGAGAAGAATGTGTGGTATAGTTGACAGTTTCCTTCTGTTGTCTTTCTAAGGTAACACTGAATTATGATGACTGATCCCTTCCCTCAATGTGCAATTTTTTTCTAATGTTTTTTCCTCTAACGACATTTTCCCAGTGTTTCTGGGGTCCATACCTCCCTCTGTAAGGCGTGCCCTAGAGGCATACTTCAGAGGCTTCTAATACCCTGAAGATTCAGAGCACTAGGGAGGCAATCACCAGCCAAGCCCTGCTTTGGTCACTAGATTCTGTTTGGGCTGGGTAGGAAAGAAGCAGCATCACATTCCTGGCATGATCAATGAAGTCCATGGAAGAGAAGGAGATTGCTAGAAGTTCTAAAAAGCCTGAGAGGCTTGGGACAGCCTGGCATAGCTCAAACTTTCGGAGACCATTTGCATGAGATGGATTCAAGCACAACATCTGGGCTGAAAAAGCTTTCTGTCCCTGCTTCAGGTTAGTTCTGGGACTCATCATCTTGCTGAATTGGACCATCAGGCCTGGGGATGACAAGAGGCCCCCACTACTTCTCAGCTACGTGGCATGGCAGAAATCTGTAGCCTTTAAATCTGTAGGCTTTTGAGTCCCCTGGGAAAAGGTCAAGTGACACTTAGCTAGAGTGTTTACTAGAGGTATCTCCTAAAGCAAAGGGATTTTCCCACCAAAGATAAGATCCTTTTTTTAACTTACACTATATCTTCGGCAGTCTCTTCCTTCAGATTAGTAAGATTGACATGCCCACAGTTAGATGTGTACCTGATTTTAAAGAAATAAGATGTCTGTCAGTTACACTGCTGTGACCTCAGGTTCCAGAATATTAGGCAACATTCTTTAGAAGAGATGTTTCACTTTGGATTGAACCTAAATTTAGAATCAGTCGGCTTATTGTCAAAGGGAAAAGGATAGTCCCAGTGACAAGAAAACACCTCTCACTATGAATTGGTTTCGAAATTACTTGTCTAAATTTCCTGAGGATGTTTCCTTACTCAACATACATTCACCTCTGTTGCTTTCACTCATAGCATCTGAAGATGAACAACATTTTATTTCCAACGTGAGGTAGGAAGTACGGTGATTTTTTTCCCCCCAGCTTTTGCTCTTGGGTTGGAATATCAAATCAGTGTCTTCTTATGAGGAGCCAGGGAAAAGAAAACTAGGCTTGGGAAGAAAGTAGTTGCTATCATTTCCCATGTGTACTTGAAAAGAGGGCAACTGATTAGTTCCTTCTGGCTTGCTTGGCTGGTGAAAAGAGAAGAGCTGGCTTGGTGAAAGGGTGTTTCTTTATTCTTAACTTAAAATGTTCAACCCTGACCAAGTGAAGCTTTATTTCTGGGGGCTGCCAGTAATTTCTAACCTTTTGAAATCAAAACTCAAGGATTTTGGCTTCAGTTAAAAGAGTTTGAAGTAATCAAGGCAGCCCAAGTGGAAGGCAGAATGAACTCTGAGTACTGCAAGTTTCATTAAGGAAGAGAGTGACATGACACCCCGTAAGCTGAAGCCAGGTGTGTGGGGACATGCAGTGGGGAATGTGCGTAGCTGCTAGAAGAGGAGAAGGATAGAGTGAGGTCAAAAAGGAGGAAGGATGTGTATCTCATCCATCTCCTAACACTTAGTAGGAGCAGATAACCAGAATGACAGGAGTCAGCCTCCTGCCTCCCACCAGTGGAAGCCTCCATCTGCTTCTGTCTGTTAGGGTGACCAATGCTCCTGGTTTGCCTGGGACTGTCCTGATTTTAGCACTGAAGGTTCTCCATCCTGGGAAAACTCTTAGTCCTGGGAAAACTGGGGTGATTGGTCACCCTGATTGAATTTTACGGTATTTGGGTAGCACATATGACAACGGAGAAACTGCCCCAGATCTCCTTCCTCCATCTTTGTTTCTCAGAAGTGTACAGAATGCCCTAGGGTATGTGTGGGATCCTTAAGTTAGAGTAATAACAACAGCTGCCATTGACTGCATGCCTACTATGTGCCAAGCATGATCTTGTTTAATCCTCATGGCAATGTGGAGGTAGGATATTTTAAATCCAACTTTGTGGAAGAGGAGACAGAGCTGAGAGCTGTGGCAAGTTGTATAGCCAAAGGTCAAACAACTAGAATGCAGCTGAGCCGCACTTGAACTTCAGTGTGCCTGAATCTAAAATCTGTCCTCTTTCCACTAAATGAAGAACTTGCTGAATTTGATGGCAGATGGACAGCTGCTCTAATTTAGCAAAGCTCTATGACCATCAGCTTCACCCACTGTTTCCAAACTCATTCCTATTCTTAATGGTAGTAGAAGATTCCCTGGGGTAGTATACAGAGCTAAAGGCTGTGCAGGCAGCTACAATAGCTACTTTAGTCTGATACCTGTAACAGCCACTGAAGAATGACTCAGTTCTTAAAGGAACTACTAAGTTCCAGACACATAGAAGGTGCTCAGTGAAGGGTAGCTATGCTTGTTATTTTAATTATGACGTCTGAGCTATAATCTTGAAGTGAAATGTTTTAGCCAATGTATGTCAATTCAAAGATTTAGGGTATTAAGGAAAGAAACTCAATAATGTACTTCTTGAGTTTAAAATTAGGCAAACACACAAAAAACAACTTTTTTTCCCACCAAGGAAGAGCCATCCTCTAGTTATTTGATTTGGAATAGATAGAGGACAGACTTCCTTGCCATAATAAAAGGTGTTATGCACATAATGCTGAGATAAAACCAGGAAATTCTATTCTAGGGCTGCAAGCTATAAATGGTTCATTTCAGGAGAAAATCTAATCCAGGGGCTCAGCCCTAAGAAATTCCTCTACTAAAATCAGAGATAATTGGAAGCTCTTAGTATAATGATGCAAGTCCCAGCTTGTAGGCATCACATCGCGAGATAGATGCCTTGGTTTGTGTGGAGGGATGCAGGAAGCTTTTAGGCTACTCTGCTTTTATTTCACACCTGAGAATTGTGCCTTTACTAGGGAGTGAAACAGTGAAGCTCCCATAATTTATAGCTAGATTTGAGGAGGACTCAAATATAATGGAAGAGACGTGAATTCAGTTTGATCCAATTTAACAAATATCACGCACCCACTAGGTTTCAAGGTAGTATGTTGGATCTGGGGGATACAGGGAGAAGCAATGTGCCTCCTGACCTCAAGGAGCTCACATAGAAGTGGAGGAGATAAGTTATATATAAAGGTAGTTTCTTCAGGGCCAGTTTGAAATCTTTATAGGTGTCTTAGTCTGCTTGGGCTTCCATAACACAGTACCATAGACTGGGTGACTTAAAGGACAGAAATTTATTTTCTCATGGTTCTGGAGGATGGAAGTCCACGATCAGGGTGCCAGCATGGCCGGGTTCTGGTGAGGACTCTTCTTGGCTTGCAGCCTTCAAGCTGTGTGCTTACATAGTCTTTTCTCTTCTTATAAGGTCAGCACTGCTATTGGACCAGGATCCACCCCACCATTCCTCATTTAACCTAAATTACCTCCTAAAAGCCCTATCTCCAAATGCAGTCACAGTGGGGCCAGGGCTTCAACATATGAATTTGGGGGGACACAATTCAGTCCACAGTCCATAGCAATAGGCCCTAACCCACATCATAACAAGTATATTAAAATGTACTCATACCATACATTATATCCATATCTTTTTTTGCTGTACAATAAGTGAAAAGATTTTTATAATCTTGCTTTTGAAATTATTTGGCTATGAATAATTAATTTATGATTGGCTGTTGCTTATCATTTATACTTGGGATTTTTTGCAAAATGAGAGAATTATACATTGTTTTCATATGTAATAAAATATTTGTGAATTCTAAATTTGACAACTAATGAGATTGACATAATGCTAGATTTTTGTGTTTAATTGCCCATTAACTAGTTTCTATTTTGCAGTTTTTATATTTTGGAGCCAATACTTTTTTCCATGTCTCAAACACTTTTGTAGGCTCTTGAAAAGCTTGTTAGACCCCTAAGCATTGTTTATAAGGCCTAATGGCTAAAAGAGCTGGGGATGTTTCATAGCTCCATGTCACACTTCTAGACAGGTAGCTCCCAACCCTGACCTCTCTTCCAAGCTCTGGTGCAGTATTACCAGCTGTTTGCTGGGCATCCTCCTGATGTCTCACTGGCTCTGTTCCGAGCATCCTCTTCCCTTCCAACCTACCTCGTATTCTATTTTCCTTGCTGTCTCTGTTACACTGACATCACCACCAAGCCAGTGGGAGACTCAGAAGCTATTGTAGTTATCATCAGTGATCTCCAAATCCACCTGTATCAGGTTTCAGGCTGGTATCACAATGACTGCATAGAAATTGCCTGGGAACGTTGTTATGAATCCTGATTTCTCTACCTCATCCCTAGAGACCTGTGCAGGTGGTCTAGGGTGAGGCTTGAGAATTTGTTGTTTTAAGAAGCTAATGTGGCCGGCCCCGTGGCTTAGCGGTTAAGTGTGTGCGCTCTGCTACTGGCGGCCCGGGTTCGGATCCCGGGCACGCACCGACGCACCACTTCTCCGGCCATGCTGAGGCCACGTCCCACATACAGCAACTAGAAGGATGTACAACTATGACATACAACTATCTACTGGGGCTTTGGGGAAAAAAAAAATGGAGGAGGATTGGCAATAGATGTTAGCTCAGAGCCGGTCTCCCTCAGCAAAAAGAGGAGGATTAGCATGGATGTTAGCTCAGGGCTGATCTTCTTCACACACACACAAAAAAGAAGCTAACGTGCTCTCGGGTTCTGGAAGGTGTGGACTTGGACAGTATTGGTGGAATGAAAAGGAGATGTGGATCTTAATAACAAGAACAATGACCCCATATTATGATAATATGAAATCCTTTTGGATTTATTGCCCAAAATCAGACATACTGAAAGGGCTCCCCAGCTATTTCCAAGATGCCCCAGGGTGTTGCCTCAAGGGTGCTCAAGAATGTGCCACTCTGGCTTCCAGGCCATGTGTCTCAGGTACTGAACATTGGTGACAATTACTGTAACAATAGCTGTTACAGGAAGAAACTCTGCTGCCTCTTGTTTATTTTGTCTCAAGTATGAGGCAGGCTCTTTCTTTAATTTTTCATAGTACACCAGAGACCAGGTGCAAACACTTAATGAGGCTTGCCAAAAGGGAAGCACAAAACAGAATAATTCCTACTATGTACAGGCTCAGACTCATTCTAGGGCCCCTCTACCCCACTCTTGACCTGCTGCTTCCATGAGGCCAGGTACAGCTTACTCTTCACTATGGGACTCACTCCGTGGTAGGAGGTAGGCAAAATTGACTTTCAGCCCCAGAAAGAGAAGGAAGTTTTTCCTCACCTCACTTTTGAAACCCATCCCCTGGGCCCACATGTCCTATTTCAGAATGATTAAGTGGAATATCTGTTCCCTTCAGGGAAAATCAACCCAAAGTTGTATTTTATGGCCCCACTAGGACAATCACACAGCAGTTTAATATCAAGACATATTCTGAAGTCTGGGTTATTCTCTTAAATGATACTGCATGCTCAATTTCAATAGCCTGGTCCAGATTTCAATGTACCAACTCAATCCCATTCCTTATTAGTCTCTTCAACAAAGGTTCAAAACCCTTGGGGTATAGCTTCACTCAGGGTTACCTTGTTACACATTCTCTGGGCACAGTAAACTAATTATATGTCCTTCAATCGACACAATAACCCCGTGAGTTAGTTTTTTCATCTTATATTTGAACAAACAGGAAGCAGAGAGGTTAAACTAACTAACTAAGGTCAAGCTTCCAGGATGTGGCATGCTGGGATTTGAACTGAGGCCTCTTGGTTCCAAATTTGTGAATTTAACTATTATGAAACACTGAGGAAGTAGACTGGACATTGAGTTTCAGTGACAGAATTTGGAATAATAATGTTGTTAATAGAGACAGGGCAAAAAGTCAGAGGAGAAGGTATGAGGAAGGAGGAGGGAGGGAGATGGTGAGGTCAGCTTGGGCTGTGAATTAAGAGCCACTTGGCATCACTGGGTCCCT
The DNA here is from genome assembly GCF_057802395.1 of Ceratotherium simum simum. Taxonomy (NCBI): domain Eukaryota; kingdom Metazoa; phylum Chordata; class Mammalia; order Perissodactyla; family Rhinocerotidae; genus Ceratotherium; species Ceratotherium simum. The sequence continues at coordinate 30,838,274 of NC_141903.1, forward strand.
ATCTCTTTATCACTCTCTATTGGCTTAGTGGTTATCCTTCTGAATCATCTTTGTTTCCAAGTTAATTACCATCCTTGACTCTCCAGGAGCCATGTACCAGCCCGGGCTGTGGTGAAGCAGCCTGTCCGGGGAGCCAGTGGCAGGACTACAATCACAACAGTTGTCCAGACTGGTGGGGACTGGAGCACCGGCCTCTTCAGTGTCTGCAGAGATAGGAGAATTTGTATGTTTTTCCTCTTCATTTAAGTTCCTCTTTACTATTTTCTTTCATAAGACATCAGTGGGTAGAAAAGCTACAACAAGCACAAGGACAGAAATTAAATGGTTTCAGAATAACTGACTAATCTTCTAGTGACTCAAATGCAGGAAAAATCTTGCTTTTCAGGCATGAGGGTGCTTTTATAGACTAGTGATGACTTCAAAGATTTTTTTAAATGACAAAATCCACTGTTGGCAAAGACACATGAAACGGGCTCCTTCATCTGCTGCTGGTGGGAGTATAAATTGGTACGACCTTCCTGGCAGATGGTTTAGCAATACATATTAAAAGAACCTCAAGTGTTACATGGCTTTTGACCCAGTAATTACATTTTTAGGCATTTAGTCTAAGGAAATAAATCATGTGCAAAGATTTAGCAGCAACATTAAATTTTGCAGCATTGGTTATTCCAGCAACAATCTGAAACAGCCTAAATGTTCAGTGGGAGCATCTGTACAATGAATTATTATACAGCCACGAAAAGTCATGTAGAATAACATTTAATGGAATGAAAAGATGTTTTGGATACATTTTTAAGTTAAAGAAGCATATTGTAAAACTGTGCACATTAGGCACCATTTTGGGGGGGGGGCATATTTAGAAAAGGGCCCGGACGGATACAAATACAAATGTTTACTAGCAGGTGTCTCCATAGGGTAGGCTAATGAATAATTTTTACTTTCTTTTGGCTTATCTCTGTAGTATTTCTATGAGGAATGTGTAGTACTCTTATAACAATAAGAATAGTCACAAAAAGAAGCCCTCTTCATTGATTGAAATCTTTTCAGACGCAGGTTTAGCTATAAAGAAGTACCAACAACACTGTCCTCTAGCTACATGATTTTCCCTGGGGTTTAAGATTCAATGCACATTGATTCTATTTTTACCTTAGGACTTTCTGACCCATCTCTGGTACAAGTTTCAGTATCCCCTTCCAGGACCTGATGCTCTAGCCCTAGGAAGCAACTCGGTGGGGTCCCCTTTGATGGATGAGGGTCACTAAAGTTCACAATCCAGCAGCCCCTGGATCTAATACTTTTGAAGAACATGGCTTTCCTCACCCTTTGCAGCCTTCTAGGAAGATCTGAATTTGCCCTAAAGTCTCACAGGATGGATCAGTCAGAGAGCTCTGAGCTGTTACATGGTCCAAGTCCTTATTTAGCTGAGAGTCTTGCTGAGGCAAAAGCTCTAACAACATTTTTTGGTGCTCTCATCATCCAGGCTTGAGCCTTCAATGTTTGCCCGGGCCTCACAGAGAAGAGACTGCCCAGCACCAAACCCTACCCTTTCCTGTCCCTTTGCCCGTGTGACCCAGAGCTCAGCAGGGTTCTTCTACCACGGCCACCCATGTGGACTTGACCAGACAATTATGGCAGCCATTCTCTGATTCTCTTGGGATTCTTCCTGGTTCTCTCTGACTTTGGTTGTCACCTGTTACTGAGGTACAGAGAAGGCAGAATAGCTGTGTGGAGACCTAGCTCCAAATTGGGAACTAGACCATTTCCTTTCGTAGCTTGTAGTTGGGGATTGGGGGGCCATCAATGCATTTCTGAGTAGGGCAAAGCCTGGAATATAATGTAGTGGTTAGAAGAACAGGTCTGTATCAGACATAAACCTTTTCTTGAATCTTAAATCTGCCTCTTACTGGTCATTTGACCTTGAACACATTCTTTGGATCTTCACTTTTCCACCTCTAAAATGAGGATAATAAAGGCGTCCACCTCAAGGGTTGTTGTCAAGATTAAAGCAAGTAATGCGTAAAACACACTCAATACTGGTTTGGAGCATAAGTGGATCAGAGAGTTTTTGGTTGCGTGCTGGGTTGAATAGTGCTGCCTCAAAATTCATGTCTACCTGGAACCTCTGAATGTGACCTCATTTGGAAATAGGGTCTTTGCAATGTAGTCAAGTTAAAAAGAGGTTATACTAGATTAGGGTGTACCCTAAATGGCTGGTGTTCTTATAAGAGGGAAATTTGGACACAAACACAAAGAAGAGAAGGCTATGTGAAGAGAGAGGCAGAGATTGGAATAATGCATCTACAAGCCAAGGAATGCCAAGGATTGTCAGCAACCACCAAAAGCTTGGAGAGAGGCATGGAACAGACTCTCCCTCAGAGCTTCCAAAAGGAACCAATGCTACCAACACCTTGATTTCAGACTTCTAGCCTCCAGAATTCTCCAGTGAGAGAATAGTTTCTATCGCTTTAAGATGCCCAGTTTGTGGTATTTTGTTATGGCAGCACTAGGAAACTAATGCACAAGCAAACACTGGATTTCATTAGAAGGCTATGGAGTAGCTCCCAGAATTGAAAAATCAACTAAAAACAGCTCAGAAGGGACAAGATGCCTTAGCAGGAGCTAACTGACAGTCTGGTCAATTCTAACCATTTTTATCTTTTTGTTTTCTTGTCTGAGAATTGATGTTCAGTAGATGGAGCGCAATTTACCTAGCTTAGATCTTGTGCCTATTGCTTGGGTAGGTCAGGGCATTCTGAATGACAGTCCTATCAATATTGCCCACAATAGTGAAGAGAGAGTTTCCTAAATTTACTGTTGGGATACTGTTACCAGGAAAACCCCAACAAATGCACAAAAATGCACTTAGTGAATCTTAGGTATTAGTGCACTTAGGTATTAATATTACTGCTATTATAAATTTTTATTATCCTCCAGCATGTTGAGAACAAAGAGTTGAGTCAGGAGACTTAGACTGGCTGCAGCAGAGTGATTTCTACACAATTCTAAGAGCACCTGAAAAGTTGGTCAAAGAGAGGACCACTTCTTGCCACCCCCTCTGCTTTAAACATTGCTTCACTGCTTAGCTCTGCTCCCCACTCCCATCAGTGTTCAGGAGACCAACCACACTGGCTCTCGCTCTTTTTTTCCTTTTTGCGAGGAAGATCAGCCCTGAGCTAACATCCATGCCACTCCTCCTCTTTTTGCTGAGGAAGACTGGCCCTGGGCTAACATCCGTGCCCATCTTCCTCTACTTTATATGGGACGCCGCCACAGCATGGCCTGACAAGCGGTGCATTGGTGCGCGCCCGGGATCTGAACCCCGGGCCGACAGCAGCGGAGCGCGCACACTTAACCGCTAAGCCACAGGCCGGCCCCCACACTGGGTCTCTTGAAGATTCCCTGCTTGTCTATTTGGGAGCCCATCCTAGGGGAAGGGGAGAAGGAAGGCCATGTGGAAAAATACAATATTCTTTATAATTGGGCATGATCCATGGAGGAGGGGTATTAATGATATACAGTACAAGGTGATCTCGAGTATTCTGTGTCCTACTTGTTGTTCCCTGGATGGGGCTCCATTTTGTGACTGCTCATAGTGTCTCTAAGCCAATTGTCTCGGAAGAAAATTTAAAGGCAATATCACTTTATACACATTATCTGCACCATAATTCCCAGGACGCAGCTGGAGCGAGTGCTCTGAAACCTGGGTTTGTTTCCTTCCTTGTTTAAAAGGGCTACTTCATCTACAAAGTTTCATTTCAAGCAAATCACTGTGAAAAGAGTGGCAAACTTGGGAACAAAAAAGGAGAGCTTCTTTCCATGACTTTGTTCACACCAGATTCTCATCCTGGGACGGTTTTCCATTAAATGTTGAGAATTATTGCTATAATTTGTCATCCATTAAGCAAAGAGTACATTATGAACAGCGATGATTTCCATTTTGTTTTGACATTTTCTTCTTCATTTTATTGTAATTATATTTTTTAAACTGCCTCCCTCTTCCCACCTCTGTGCTTTTATCTGAATTCGCACTGCACTGAGGTTAGCAAAGGAGAGCTTCTGTGTCCTTTGAAGATGTAGTTGCTGAAGGCTCAGATGTGAAGGTGAAGCCAAGGTGAAATAAGTGGCTGCTAAGTGGCATCGTGGGTACAAGGCTGGGTATTCCAGCTCTGGGAATGTTTGTGATGTTGCCCCAGAGAAGGTTTATGTGCAATGTGTAATCAACATTGGTTTGTAATTCAACCAATATTTATTGAGTTCCTATCTACGTATAGACATCTGATAGGTGTTATAGACATAATAGTGAATAAGACAGAGATGGTATCTTAGAGGAGACAGACAATAAGCAAAATAAGCAAATGAAAACAAAATAATTACAGCTGTGATAAGTGCCATGCAGGAAATAAACAGGGTGTTAATGAAAGGAAATTATAGAGGAGTGAGGTAAAGGATGGCCTCTCTGAGGACCTGACTTAAGCTGATACCTGAAAGATGGGAAGAACCAGCCACTCAGTCTTCCCTGTGGAGGACACCGTAAGCACCAGGCAGTAGAGAGCCTGGTGTGGACTAGGAACCATCAGATGCCCAAGGTGGGTAGAATGAAGCAGGGCAGGAGTTTCTTTGGTTTTCTGGAAGAGGAAGGAGGCATGAAAAGGTCTCAGACTGGGATTTGTGTACCCAAACTGTATCTTGGGTAAACCGTACACTTTCTGAAAGCAGGGGCCACTGTTGTCTTGCTCAGGCCTCTGGTGCCCAGCAGAGAGCATGGCCAATAGGAGGCGTTTAAAAGTATTTCCTAAATGACACATCAATGAACGAGTTTTAACCTGTATTCTCACTTGCTTCCTTCTTTCTTGCACTTCATTGAAAGAATCATAAAGCCTCAGAGTTAGAAGGATCTTGGGGTCAGCTGGTCTGGCCCCTCACCTGCTTGTCTAAATCCCCTCTGCAGTGTGCCTGGCAGGGACCTTACGGCCATGGCTTTCTGAACATTTCCAGGGAGAAGGGCTCCTCTCCTTTGGAGCCAGCTCAGTGCTTCAAAAAAATGATTTTGAGTAGGTTACCATGCACATGATGCAAAATGCAAAAGTACCTACCCCTTTGCTGTATGAAAAAGCAAGTACTCCATCCTTGCTCTCCCTCCACTCAGTCCTCCCCAGAGGCGACCACTCTTACCTGAGTCTGGATATAGACTATATGCTTGTAAAGATGTAAAGAAATTTTAAATGAAAATGGATGACTCTTTTTTATTATAAAAGTTTCATATAATCATTGTAAAAAAAGAAAAATACAAAAGGCTATAAGAGAAAAAAGCAGTGTCCTGTAATCCCAGCTGGTGGCAATAACTATCGTTAATATTTTGGTATCTGTCCTTCCAGAGTTTTTGCTGTATGTGTGTGTATATCATTTCCACAAATAGTAGAATTGTAAACACACGCTGTTGTGCACCTTTGCTTGTTTTTTTTTTTTTTTTGGTGAGGAAGATCAGCCCTGAGCTAACATCCATGCTAATCCTCCTCTTTTTGCTGAGGAAGATCGGCTCTGAGCTAACATCTATTGCCAATCCTCCTCCTTTTTTTTTTTTGCCCCAAAGCCCCAGTAGATAGTTGTATGTCATAGTTGCACATCCTTCTAGTTGCTGTATGTGGGACACGGCCTCAGCATGGCCGGAGAAGCGGTCCATCGGTGCGTGCCTGGGATCCGAACCCGGGCCACCAGTAGCAGAGCGCGCACACCTAACTGCTAAGCCACGGGGCCGGCCCTGCTTGTTTTAATTTAACAATATATCTAGGTAATCAGACCACATCAGCACTTCTGGAGTTACTATGTTAAATTGCTGCGTAGATTCCATTGTGTGAATGTACAATAATTTATTTATCCAAAAATTCCCATTGGCAGACCTGTATGTGGTTCCAGACTTTTTGCTATTCAAACCAATGCTATATGACTATTCTTGTACAGATGTCATTTTGCATGTGTGTGAGTTTATTTGTTGGATAATTGCTGAGGAGTAAACCTGCTGGTCAAATAGTATGTACCATTTTAAATCTTGATAGATGTTGCCAAATGGCTCTCCATTTGGAAGTTGTACTAATTTACACTCCCACCCACAATGTATGAGTGTGCCCCATTCCTTTTTTTTTGGTGAGGAAGATTAGCCCTGAGCTAACATCTGTGGCTAATCCTCCTCTTTTTGCTGAAGAAGATTGGCCTTGGGCTAACATCCATGCCCATCTTCCTCTATTTTATATGTGGGATGCTGCTGCAGCATGGCTTGATAAGCAGTGTGCAGGTTGACGCCCAGGATCCGAACCCACAAACCCTGGCCACCGAAGCAGAGCATGTGAACTTAACCACTACGCCACTGGGCTGGCACCGCATTCCTTTTTTGAGCATCTCTTATTGTTACATGGTTCTGCCTTTTTGCAATAATTTATCTGAAAGGTGCCTCACTGCAGTTTCCACCCACCTTTTCTACTTCTGCTCTCTGGGGCTCCACACTCTGTTCTTGTGTAGGCTTCTTCTTTTTATCTCGACTCCCCTGTGAGTTAGAAGGATGAATCATGAACCACGTTCCATGCACGAGGGTGGAGCCCATCTCAGAGAACAGGCCAGGAACATTTAGGCTGTGGGTGCTTACATAACCACTAGGCCTCTGGGTGTAAGAGGAAGAGGCTGAGTTTATGCCTCAAATCCCTTTTGAGCCTGAGCTTCTTAAAAAAAAAAATATGGTATATGTATTAAATGGTATATGTCTTTCTTTTTCACTTCACAAATAACACATGAATATGTTCACCTTATTTAAAAAAATGAAACGTTACAGAAAAGGGAACTGTGTCCCCTCTTTTTTATTAAATCAATTTGAAGGATTTCCTTCCAGATCTTTTTCTCTGTATTTACATATGTATCCATTAGCAGTATATACTATTGCTTTGTAACTCTTTATACAAAGCAAAATGGTATTATGCTGTACATACCATTATGCAATTTGAATTTTTAAACTCAAAGTATATCTTAGAGATTTAACTCTGTTGATAATTGACCTTTCACTGCATTTTATTTTATTTTGGTGTGTGTGAGGAAGATTGGCCCTGAGCTAACATCTGTTGCCAATCTTCCTGTTTTTTTTCTTTTTTCTCCCCAAAGCCCCAGTACATAGTTGTGTATCGTAGTTGTAGAGTTGTAGCTCTTCTATGTGGGACGCTGCCTCAGCATGGCTTGATCTGAACCAGCGAACCCTGGGCTACTGAAGCAGAACATGCGAACTTAACTGCTACGCCACTGGGCTGGCCCTCACTGCATTTTGAATTATTCCATAGTACAGTCGTCTCTTGGTATCCACAGGGTGGGGATGGGGAGTTGGTTCCAGGACCCCGTTGGATACCAAAATCCGAGGATGCTCAAGTCTCTTATATAAAATGGCATAGTATTTGCATATAACCTATGCACATCCTCCAGTATACTTTAAATATTCTCTAGATTACTTATAATACCTAATACAGCATAAATGCTATGTAAATAGGTGTTATACTGTATTGTTTGGGGGAATAATGGTGAAAAAAAATCTGTACATGTTCAGTACAGATGCAGCCATCGTAGGCCTTTTGATTCGCGAGTGGTTGAATTCACAAATGGGAAACCCACCGATACAGAAGGTTGACTGTGTGATTTACACCATCATGGTTTATTTACACTTCCATCTATTAATGTACATTTAAGTTATTTTAAATTTCAAGCTACAAATAAGACTGCAGTGGATATCTTTGTCCCTGCCTCTGTGTGCATGTGTAAGCATTACTCTAGGGTGGATACTGATGAGTGGAAGTACTGGAAACTACAGGATTTAATTTTGCTAGATTCAGCCCAGATGCCTTCCCAAGTGGCTGTGCCAACTTCCACGTCCATCAGTGTCTGGAGTATCTATTTCTCTATGGCTCCTCACAACATTTAATATTAAAGAACTTAGAAAAATTTGGCATTCCTATGGGTAATAAGTGGTTTCTGATTGTCTTAATATGTATTTCCCTGATTACTAATGACATTGAGCAACTTTTCATGTTTGTTATTGGCCATTTTATTTCCTCTTTTATGAATTACCTGCTCATGTCCTATGCCCATTTTTTTCTTTTGTTTAATCCTTTATGTGTTGATTTGTAGGAGTTCTTTGCATGTTCTGGATACTTACCCTTGGCCTGTGCTATATGTTGCAAAATTTTCTCCTAGAGATTCTTTAAGACAGAAGATTCCATCATCCTACTCTTGTGCATCTCTTCTTTTTGTTTTGTTTTTTTGGTGAGGAAGATCAGCCCTGAGCTAACATCCATGCTAATCCTCCTCTTTTTGCTGAGGAAGACCGGCTCTGAGCTAACATCTATTGCCAATCCTCCTCCTTTTTTTTTTTTTTTCCCCAAAGCCCCAGTAGATAGTTGTATGTCATAGCTGCACATCCTTCTAGTTGCTGTATGTGGGATGCGGCCTCAGCATGGCCGGAGAAGCGGTGCGTCGGTGCGCGTCTGGGATCCGAACCTGGGCCGCCAGTAGCGGAGCGGGCGCACTCAACCGCTAAGCCACGGGGCCGGCCCATGTGCATCTCTTCTTGAGGTGTGAGCTGACAGTGTTTCTCCCACTGCACTCCATCACAGTACAAAGCAGTAACACTTGATGCAAAGGATTTTTCCTCAAGAAGTTGCATGATTTAAGACTGTCCCACAGGAGCAAATATAAAGTAGTGATAGTGAGGATGCTGTCTTGGAGGACGCAAATCCACGACCATTGTGGCATACTAGATAAATACATAAAACATGAGAACATATGGACATATGTGTTATGTGTAGTAGTTAAGACTTTAGGACCAGGCTTCTTGAGTTCAAATCTGGCCTCTGCCCCTTCCTAACAAATGTATGAACTTGGGTGAGTTACTTAAATCCTTTGGTATTAGTTTGCTCATCTGTAAAATGGGCACAATATGAGTACCTATTTTAGGGCCCGGCCCCATGGCATAGCGGTTAAGTTCGTACATTCCGTTTTAGGGGCCCGGCGTTCACTGGTTCAGATGCTGGGCGCAGACCTACTCACCTCTCATCAAGCCATGCTGAGGTGGCATCTCACATAGAAGAGCTACGACTCTATGACTGTGATACACAATTATGTACTGGGGCTTTGGGGAGAAAAAAAGAAAAAGAGGAAGATTGGCAACAGATGTTAGCTCAGGGCCAATCTTCCTCAAAAAAAAAAAGTACCTCTTTTATAGGATTGTTGTGAGAATTATAGAGTTAATAAATGCAAAGTATTTTTAGCAGGGCTTGGCATATGGTGAAATCTGTTTAAATATTAACTATTCTATAATAAAATTTTGGCTTTCATAGTGCTTTTTATCATATCTGACTTCTGTCCCACGGTAATTGAATTTTGGGTGTGTTTCCTTCGGCATCAAGTACCACCTCCTAACGAACACTTAGATAACATGGTTATATGATAGGGAGGAGTAAAAATAAAAATGACAGCGTGTGTTTTTAAAATAGGCATATGAATCATAAATATAAGGTGCAGGAGTTTCAATGCACAAAACAACTTCTTTGCAGTATACTTACTAAGGATGGTGGGCATTTCTCTTTGCCAGTTAAAGTGGTGCAGCTCAGGCAATTGTTCAAGCACAATTTATTATTCATTTAGCTCGCCAGCTCTGTAATTGTGCAATTTTCGATTAATTTTTTATTTGCAGGGATTTACACTATTTCATAATCCATGCGTAAAATGAGATTTGATTGATTTTTATGTGCCATGATTTCAAAGTCCCCTAATTCAAGGTTGCATACAGCATGGCCACTCTGAACTCGCTGTAAGTTTACTGGCCATTTGCTGTCCTCTGAGCTGTTCATACCAGTTGTCAGTGCTGGTGGGCCCTGCTGATTTCACTGGGAGAAATGATTTTTTGTTTTAAATGTGGGGTGAAACATCCAAGACTTACTCAAGGCTGAATTCAGAGTTTGCTTTGGGGCAAGTGATGCCTGCCATACCTGATATAGCAATTATCTTAAGACTCCTGAAGGAGGAAATAGATATTCTGTTCCTCGATGGCAGGCTGCTCCTTGCCCCCACTCCCAGTCCGTGTCACGCCCTTTGTGCACGTGTGTTACCTCAACCCCTATGCGAAGTGGAAGAAGTTCCGAGTCCTGGAACGTCCTTGGAGGTTCTAAGATAAAACAGCATTCCTAGTTTTTTGCTTCTTTGTCACTGAATTGGGGAGTGGGACTTTGCACTCCTAACTGTTGGGGGGAGAGGGAGGGATGGGTAAGCAGAGACAGGCCTTTGACAGGAGGTTCTTCTAGGGTGCTAGTGGCAGGGTGTGTGAGCCTTTGTGTCTGGTGCACTAAAAGACTATGGTCACTACCATTTCACACTCATTAGAATGGCTAAAATAAAAAAGACCGGCAATAGCAAATGTTGGTTAGGATGTGGAACAACTAGAACTCTCATACATGGCTGGTGGGAGTGTAAAATGGTACAAATACTTTGGAGAACTGTTTTCTTCTCGTAAAGTTAAACATAAATCTACCCCACGACCTAGCAATTCCACTTTCAGGAATCCACCCAACTGAAGTGAAAATATGTCCACATGAAGACTTGCATATGAATGTTCCTAGTACTTATTCATAATAGCAAAAAATGGAATAATCAATGGGAGAATGGATAAGCAATTTGTGGGATATTCACACATTGGAACTCTACTCAAGAACAGACTCCAAATTCACATAACAACAGATAAACCTTAAGAAACAGGATGTTGAACAAAAGAAGAAAGATATAAAGGTAAAGGTGGTTCCGTTTATATGAAGTTCGAGAAGAGGTAAAACTCATCTATGGAAATAGAAGGCAGAGTAGTGGTTGCCTCTGGAGTGGGGGTGGGAGGATTGGGGTAGTCTGGGAAGGGGCACAGGGAACTTTGTGGGTGGGAGCAGTGTTCTACATGTTTGGTTACTTGGGTGAATATGATTGTCAAAACTCATCCAACTGAACATTCACGATCTGTACATTTTCTTGTATATAAATTGTGCCTGAATAACATATTTATTGAATATATTTTTTAAAGGTTATTGTTAGCTTTTTTTTTTTGCTGTTTTATAGTACTAATTATTGGTATTCATCAAGGTTGTCATCTTTTGCAGTGCTACATGACCGAACATCTTAACTGTACATCAGGGGTTCTTAACCTGCAGTCAGTTGACAGTTTTCAATGGATCCTTGAACCCCGTGAAATTGGATGCACAATTTTGCATGTCTATGTGCATGTACTTTTCTTTTCCCTTGAGGAGCGAGTTCGTAGCTATTACCATATTCTCAAAAGGGTCTGTGACCCAAAACGTTTAAAACAGAACTTCCGTGTTAGATGGTTCATGCGGAATGTGTAGGAAATATCAGTAGTTAAAGATGAATGAATGAATAAATGACAAACTGTTTCCAGTCGATGTTCAAGGAAGCAAGCCTCTAATAGTTTACGGATTAAAACTGGCAGATGTCAGTGGCTCCAAGAAACTAGCAAAAATTAGAATAACCTCTGGCCTGAGAAATAGAATAAAGCTCTGATAAGAATAGCAGGCAGAATCAGTGTACCATAAAAGAGCTTTCCATCACATTTATAGAAAAAGATGCCTGTTATTCAAAAGTATCATATATTGTGTCTATTTTAAATATTGAAATTAGGTAGATGAACATCGTATAAGCAAGAGTTATGATTCAACTGTAAAAAAATGATTTAATGCTTTTCTCTTGACAGGAAAAACAATTACCATTGTGAATGCTAACAGAATTGTATCAGGTTCAGCTTTGCCAGTGTTTAACAAAAGAAGGCAATTTCGATGTAGCTCAGTTATGGCGATTTTCGTACACTGAGTTTTGAGAATTGGTTATTCATTCCCAGTCCCCAATTTCAGGGAGACAATGCAGCATTAAATTGACAGCATAGGGTTGTACCTGCTCCTCAAGACATAAAGTTGTTCTGAGAACATTGGAGAATGCTGGCTTTCTTTAATCTGGTTATTGACAGGTTTCTGTGGTCTGTTTTGTCCACTGTGTCTTGAGTGTGACATCGCCAGGCATTATGGAGAATGTCTTTGTTGGCCATTGTTACCTGGGTCCACCTTTGCACTGAGAATTGGCACCAGAGAGAGACATAAAATACGGGTAAGTGGGTTTGAACGTATATGTGAACCATGAACCTGGATCTATATGAGACCCTGGATGCCTTTCAAACCTGTGATTTTCCAAAAAAAAAAAAAAAGGTGTGGCCAAGGATGCTTAAAAACATCACGCTTAATGGGAGACTTTGGGAAAGGAAAGGGAAGAAATTTCTGATTTCATTCGTTACTAGGATGTATGTTAACCAAAATGACACATTGTGAAGGGTATTTCCTAGGGGGACCTATTAGAATGCAGATTATTGGTCAATGGGCCACTTCTGTTTCTCTGTCTCTTATTGCGTCAAGAGAAGTTGACAGGTAGAATTGCACCAAATTTGGAGGACATACTTGGGATGGTCTGACTTAAAATGTAGCCTATGTGGCATATGCAGAATTCACTTTGGAGGTTCCCTGGGGACCATTCAAAGAAACAGACAGTCAATTTCCAGTGCAGCTGAGACTGAGGTACAATGACAAATTGAGGACAGACAGATCAGACCTATTAAGATGTGGACAGTTTAAAAAAAGGCATCTCTTTGTATATTCACATGGAATGATCCCTAAGAGATATTTTTAAGTAAAAAACAAACAAAAAACAAGGCATAGAAGTATGCAACTATTTTCATAAAAAGACTATATATGTATATACTTGCATAGACATGCAGTTTATCTGGAAGTATATATAAGAAACTGCCGATAATGGTTGCCCCCAGGTAGGTAACTGGGTGGCTGGGGACAGCTATAGAAGGGGGATTTATTTTTTGCTTCCTCTCCCTTCTTACTGTGGGAATTTTGGACCATGTGTATTTATTACTCCAAAGAAATAAAATAATTATAAATATTAAGTCCTAAGAGAAGAAAAAATATGTGGTTTCAAGTATGAAGCCCATATCAAAAGCCCTAAGAGCAGGTCTCTGAATTGCAAGGATTGGTTAGCAATTGAGCCGCTTGGCACTTGGGTAACTCAGTGGAGCTGTGTCCCTGGGTATTGACTGAAGGGTGCTGGTGGATCTTGGAAGCAGTGGATGGGATGGGCCATCAGGTAATATTGTAGAGGTCCCTGGTTAATGGAAACGAGCCTGTGTGATTGCTACAAAACAGAGACCTGGGTCTCACCCTAGGGCACACTGTGCGAGGACTGGCTGGCGGTGCACTGCTGTTGGCCTTTTTCCATCTGTCAGGTGGCCCGGGAACTCAAAATGAGGACCTCCCAACTCTACGAAATCTATGCAGCCCCTTCAACTAAGGACACCTTTACTTGACAGAGCCAGAAAACTTCTCATCTCCCAAGCCCTTCTCTCAAATTCCTCTTAGTAGAGAGATTGTTCTTCTTCTTACATTTTTACTGAAATAGTATGAAAATAAATGCTTGTCCCCCCGCTGTCTTTACCAGTGTTCTTTCTTTACATATGCCCCCAATGAAGAAAGACTCTGTCATTCGTCTGGATTTGCTATTCCAGTTCAGCCACGTAAGGCAGGTTCTAGAGGTGAGTTTTGGAAGGTTGCATTCCCAAAACTTCCAAAACCTCCTGCCTGGAGTTTTGGAAGGTTGCATCTTTTTGCATCTTCCTACTGCCATCCTTTCATGAGGGTGTCTGGAAAGCTGGAAGCATTGTTATATGGCTTTCTTATGCTAAGCCCCATTTCCAAAAGTACCAGTGATGGTGCAGGAGATGGTTAATTTTAGTTAGAACCCTGACTGGGCACTAATGTCACTGAAACACAGAAGCATTGTCCTTCCCTTGTCCTGACTCCTGCAGTCCTGGATGCATAAAAAAGAAAGTCTCGGGTTGCTGCTAATCTTGCACTTGCACATCTTCAGCCCCAGCCTCAGAGCCTTAGGTAGGCAACTGTTATGGGTTGAATTATGTCCCCTCTTCCCCCTCAAAAGATATGTTAAAGTCCTAACTTCTGGTATCTGTGAATGTGACCTTATTTGGAAACAGGGTCTTGGAGATGTAATTAAGTTAAGATGAGGTCATTAAAGTGGGACCTAATCCAATATGACTGTTGCCCTTATAAGAAGAGGAAAAGAGACACGGAGACAGAGACACACACAGGGAAGATGGCCACATGTAGATGGAGGCAGAGATTGGAGTGGTGCTGCCACAAGTTAAGGAATGCCTGGGGCTGCCGGAAGCTGGAAGAGGCAGGGGAGGATCCTCCCCTGGAGGTTCTGGAGGGAGCATCGCCCTGCCAACATCTTGATTTTGGACTTCTAGCCTCTAGAACTATGGGGGAATAAGTTTCTGCTGTTTAAGCCACCTAATTTGTGGTACTTTGTTACAGCTGCCCTAGGAAGCTAATACACCAACCACCTACCATGTGACTCGAGTACTCTTGTTTTTGTTAGGGTGGCAGCACAGAGCAGTGCTGAGGAGCCTGGGTTCTGAAGCCTGAACTGCCTTCTTCATATTAATTGTATAACTACAGGCAAATTTGCTAATCTCTCTGTGCCTCAGTTTCCTCATCTGTAAAATGATAGTACTAACCTCATAGGGCTGTGAAGATTCTAACCAGTCAAGACACTTAGCACAGTGGCTGGCAAGTAGCAAGGACTCAGTATATGTGAGCTATTATTACTATGTTACTGTTACCTTATGTTCATAGCAAATTATATAATTTTCCATTTACAGTTGAGATATAAAGTTTTCTCTTCAATTAAATTTTAGATTAAAGTTGAGTTAATTAAAATAAGAATATTAAATAAATAATAATATAGATGGTTGACGGATATGGTGAACATTGTGAAGGTGGTAAAACACTAATTTTATTGAGTACTTGTATGTGCCAGCACTGTTCAAAGCATTCTATATGTTTTAAGACACTTAATCTTTCACATCCCTCAGGAAGGTACTATTATATCTCCATTTTCCAGAAAGGGAAACTGAGCCACAGAGAGGTTAAGTAACTTGCCCAAGGCCACGCAGCTGCTAAGTAACAGGCAGTGGGGCTCTTGAGGCTGTACTTCTAACCTCTGCACTAAGCAAGCAGAGAAGGCTACTGGCCAAGAGGCCTTCTTGGACCCTCATGGTTGTACAAGCCAAAGTTTGCTCTAGGAGGTGAACTTATCCTGGTGAGCATGGAGATGAAGTGTCACTCACTCCTGCCCCCAGGCATCCCCACCGAAACTAAGCAACTAAGCAATTCCCGTCTGACAAAGTGATTCCTCTTCTCCCAGCTCTCCCTTTTGGATGTTCAGAGCAGCTGCCAGGAGCCAAAGCCCTTTGGGAAAAATTAAATGCCCAATGTTGACATTTAATCTATGATAATGTACTCCCTCTTCAAGCCAGCTACTGAAAAAACCAGGCCTGAGGGACAACTCTATTAAGTGAAAATAAACCTGTTTTATTGTTTCAGGCCAAAACACATATTGGGCTTCACAAACTTATAGCTGGGAACAATATGCTTTTTTGGCAAAGGAGACTTGGGTAATCTCTCCACTTTCACATGATTGAGCTATCCCTCCTTGGGGAGCAGACAGTATTTCATTCCCCAGTCACTGTCACAGTTCTCTCTGCTGACGAAAGAGGTGCGAGGGGACCTCTCCAGCAAGGAAGCCTCAGTTTTTCCCTTTGCTTCTTTTCATCAGCCTGGGTGGAAAAGAGAAAACTTAATGCTTCCTTAGAGCCACAAACCCCAAAAAAGTAAAACTCTGGGCTCTAAAAACATTGATTCTACCATTGAATCACAGAACATGAAATGGAGAAATAATATGTGGATAGTTCTTTGAAAACTGATGGTGGAGAGTGGTCCTGAAGCAAGGTAGCTCAGGGTCAGGACTTCTGGTTTCCTGTAGACTATGTCAAGTCCAAGAAAAAAGGAGTTAACAAAAATATGTGGTTTCTTCCCAGAGGAAAAGTTATCCGACATTAAATATTTACATGAGACACGACAACTCTGATATTAAACTTTCCATTTCCTCAGACTTACAAAAAGCTGTCAGTGGTACAAATCTGAGAGTTACCCAACAGTGAAGGCATATTCTGTGTATTTTTCTTCTCACTAGAAAATTCCTTTTGGTTTTTCAAGATGCAAAGTGTGGGACGGATTTCTGATGACTCCATGTGGGTAAACAACACCAACACCAACACACATGTAACAGACATTTCAAAGTAACCACACAGATTAGAAATTATAAAACTGGAAAACAAACAAACAAACCTTCCCCCAATCCCCTAGCTTTACAGTGGAATAGACTATGGAAATAAGCTGCCAGCCCTGGGAAGTCGCTAGTTTTTGGAACAAAGAAGTGAAACGTTTGAAAGTCCTTAAGTGTCAATTGCCCTATAAAATAATTTTTTATACATTTATATATTTTATATATCTAAGGTTTATTTATACAATAGTCCATAATGACTAACATGTTATACCCTTTTTATAAACATTATTCACATACATGTTACCTCATAAAGATTCTCTTTTTGTCTATTAAAAACACTGTATTTAAAAAGCAAGCAGAGACACATGAGTCTATAGGTTTTCTGCTTATATTTCCATGGAGGAGTGAATTTTTCTCCCCTTCCATTTTCTTTTTCATCTTTTTTCCCCTAAACAACACCCCCTCCCCTGACCCAACATATAGTAATAAGAAGCAACAATTCCAAGAGTTGATACTCAGACTTCATGGTTAGCAAACTATTCTAGGGTAAGTTTCTGGGCTGGCATCATTCTAACCATCCTAATTCATCATTACCTGCCTCCCCACCACCGCCACTTTGGACCCATGACTATTTGGAATCTATATGCTGGAACTGACAGTCCAGAAATGAAAACTTTAGGAAATGGAAAGCTTTTTCTAAGCTTCTTGGTTTGGCTGGGAACAAATCAGGTTCTTCATTTCGTGTTTTAAGAAAATATTTGGTTGATTGGCGTGGCAGGTTCAAAGGAAAAGCTAAATCTTCACGAAACCCTCCATTATAAGCCATGGAAAGTTCCCAGAGACTTAAAAAACAGCAAGTGTAAAAATTAGGAGTGGTAGTTTCCTGTTGCTCTAAATGTGAGAGGGGGAAGCCAACATAAGAAGAAAATCGAGCGAGAAGGCCTTGAAGGCAAGGCTGTAATTAGCCAACGTGGTCTAATGGTTTCTGGGGATTAAAAGTTACATTGCCCCCCGCCCCCCCCCAAGTTTATACAACTTGCTTTTGTGTGGGCAGCTTGCCTATACTTAACCTTTCCATACATCATCAATAAAAATAAAATTCTTTCTAACTCTGACATTCTATAACTTTACCCTGGAAAATAAAGTCATGGAAACCTATTTATAGGTAGGCTATAAGGCCTCATGGTAGCAACAAATAGATTCCAGAACCTGAAGGCAGCATCTCTATATTCATTGCTGCTGAGGCTAAAGAGGAGCTGACCAAACTTGAGTTCGTCCCAGAGGAAATGGAACCAACATTCAGTCACAGTAGTTCGGAGAAAAGGGATGACTGACAATTGGCAGCACCATCATTGACCATGTGTGAGGAGATGTCATCACTGAATTACTGGGTAGATAAAGCCAATACTTTGGGGCTTCTTGTTGCTTGTTATCACCTTCCTCTGGGGTTAGCTAAGAGAAGGGTGTGATTAAGAATTCCAAGTTATTCATCCCATTAAGAGATGGGTGCTAGTTTGAGACCTCATGTGACAGCTTCACATAGGAGAAAACATTTCTGTAACCACAAAATACAACCCTTAACTCTGCTCATGGTTTGGCTGATGCTTGCTCCTGCTTATAAGCAGGGCTGGATGAAAGACTGAGGATGCTTCAGTGCAAAATTATAATCCTGAACTTTAAAACAACCAACATATCCAAATAATGCTGCATTCTTGTCATTGTCTTTGATAATCAGTGCAGCATGTGCTTTTAAAAATGAAACTCTTATTGATGTCTTAGGATAGAAGATGAAAATGTATGGCTCAAAGAAGTCTCGGTATTTGTGAATTTCATTTATCTGTGCAATGTCTCTCTCTGTTTAGCACAGATAATGTAAAATTTGCATTTTAAATTACAGTTTTTTAAACCAGGGGTAGAATATCTTCTAATGACTTGTCTTTTAAGATGACTTATTTCTGAGCAAAAAGGAATGCATGGTTCTAACTAATTTTTATATCTTTAGACTTGAAATAGCCTCTCTGTTAGCGTTGCAGTCTGTGGCATCTCTCTCATAACATCATGGATTTTTCTTATCTGAGATTCTTTATGTACCAAGTCCTTATTTCCCAGATCAGTGTGTTCTAAGAGAAGCCCTCTGGATCAGCAGGTGTCAGGGAAGGCGGTGGGGGAAACAGGATGGAATTGGAGTGGAACAGATGGAGGTTGCGGCAGAGGGATGCAAGATGCTCAGGTGGGAGTCAGGGGAAGGGGTGAAGGCTAGGGACATTGTGAAGAAGCATTGGCCTCTCTGGCTTGAACACCCAAGAGAAGAATATTATGCCATCCCCTGCACGGCTCTAAATCTGAGCTGGAGAGACAGGCCAGTCACAGATCTGGAAGGCATTTGATGTCCAGTTTTT
Organism: Ceratotherium simum simum; assembly: GCF_057802395.1. Taxonomy (NCBI): domain Eukaryota; kingdom Metazoa; phylum Chordata; class Mammalia; order Perissodactyla; family Rhinocerotidae; genus Ceratotherium; species Ceratotherium simum. The sequence continues at coordinate 30,856,948 of NC_141903.1, forward strand.
TCATTTGTCAATTAGGTGCCAAAATATGAGAAATTGGCAAGATAAAGTTTGGCTTTGACAATAGAATGGAATAACAGGAGGGATGGGAGGGAGTCTGGTGTCACCTGTAACAGCACATGATTCTTTGCTTTTCTCCATCCTGGCCCACCCCCCATTGACACTATGGGTAAAGACAGACTTGCTGTTTCTCCTGTTACCCTCTGTCTTGGAGGCCAGCCTATTCGTATTCCTGTATCATCCCTTATGTCCAAGGAATATCCCATGGTCCACAACTCTCCATTGAGCAGTTTCCATCCAAGAAGATCATTTGTTGTCATCAGTGTCCCAGTTGTTGCTGGCTCCTCCTGGGAAGATTACCAAGGCAGGGTCTGTGAAGGTGAAAAAGATTTCAGAATCTATTGTGTGTGAATGCAGCCTGGGAAGGACTATAGTTCTTTAAAATTCTTAAGCCCTTTGGGCAGGAATTTGTCTTTTCATTTCACAGAAGAGAGGTTGTGTCCTCAGTTCATCATATCAGGAGGCACATAGAATCTATTTCCCTATTTCTGCTGATGCTAACTTTCGTCTTTCAGTTACGGTGGTTGTCTACCAGGTTTCTCCACTATCAAGCTGCTGTTTTCCCCTTGTGTTAACTCTGAGTTCTTCAAGCTTTCACCCACTAGTTTTAATATCCATTGATGATTCTTGCCTGAACCTATTATTACTGTAGTGATTGCCAAATGGTGATTTTTAAAAATTCCATCATTCCTTCTACATTTAGTAGTTGGCACTCTACTGTAAGGAAGAGCTTTTTCTTCTCCCCCATTTATTTATTTGTGTAGTATGGACTCAGGGATTCCTATTTGATGCTAAGGGTTATTATCCTTTACTGTCAAAAATGAATAATCTGAATCTAATGATGAATAAATATCAGACAAACCCCAACTGAGAGACATTCTATAAAATAAATGGCCTACATCCTTCAAAATGCCAAGGTCATGGAAGACAATGAATCTTGAGGAACTGTTCCAGATTAAAAGAAACTAGAGAGATATGACAATTAAATGCAATATGTGGTCCTGGATGGAATCCTAGATAAGACATTAAAATTTTTTTTCTGTAAAGCAAAAGAGTCAGACAATTTAAAAAATAGTAGGGCAACTGAATAAGATCTGTAGACTAGTTAATAGTACTAAATCAGTGTTAATTTCCTGATTTGGGTAACTGTATTGTGCTTATGTAAGAGCATATCCTTGTTTTTAGGAAATACACATTGAATTGTTTAGGGGTAAATGGGCATTTGTTCTTCAACTTACTTTCAATTGGTTCAGAAAAATTATATACATAATTTATATTAACATTTTATTTAATATTTAATTAATATTGTATATATTTATATATATATAAAAGAGAGAGAATCAAAACAAACATAGTAAAACGTTACTATCTAGGGAACCTAGCTCTGCAAGGTATACAGGAATTTTTTGGTACAGTTTTAGCTACATTCTTGTAAGTCTGAAATTATTTCAAAAATAAAAAGTTAAAATCCATGAGCCCCCAGAATTTCTCCAAAGCCTCAAATATTTTATTTTGATTACAAACCCAACCTGCACCCCTATCACCCCCACATATGTAACCAATGTCCTCCTCTCCCTGTCCAGCCCTTGGCCCCTTGTGTCCTCCTGAGGCTGAGAACACTCAGAAGGACGCGCAGCCAACACCTCAGGCTGCTCCTTGTCCAGGTGAGGGCAGGCAGTTTGAATGGGCATCACAGGAGTTGGCTGCTCTCTATGACTTTGCTGCCAATGCTTGGCTCTTGGCCCTTCTGAGTGCAAATAAAGTCCCAACTGACCATGCTGCAGGGGGACAGGAAAAGCTATGGAAAATTGGTGCAATAACATTTAGAAAGACTTGCCTTCTAAAAGACCCAGCCTCAGAGTTTGTCCACAAGTGAATGCCCATGAAAATCCAATAAAACAGGAAACGAGTAGGAGAGGGAGTTTTCCATCTCCTGTCCAATTTCTTTCATCTGGAGCCTGATTTCTTTTCTATTCGAGGACTCATGCTGATTTAACAGACCAGTTTTCTCTTTGGGGAAACTTTAAGGTTCACAGCCTCATTCTTCATGACACGGCATGGGACAGATCTTCCGAGCAAAGTGTATGGGAAACACCGATTTGGGGAGTCTTACCCAAACCCCCACTTTCCAAAAGCAGAACTACGATCCATGGCTGCAGAGACCGAGTGTACTGAAGGAGCCTGAGCTTTCAAGGAGGCAGCTACATTTGGGCTCAACACTGAGCTTCTCTGAGCTCTCAGGGCTTGCAAATGCAATGTGGCTCTTACGCATTTGCTGACGTGCTCCACTCGGCACAACAGCAAGGAAGGGCGGTCAGAGGTCCAGGTGGCTGCTTTACATTCAGCGGGAGAAGCAGGCATGAATACAAAGTCTGTGATCACTACGATGCATTCCGCGTCCCCCCACGTCAATAAGTTAAACAGAGTTTGGAGTTATGCTGTCTTCACTATACGCCACCAAATGTGGGCAGGAGTTTCATCCTGCTAGTCATGACTTTGAGCCCTTAGAAGGGAAGGTACCTGTGTTAGACATATCCTGCTTCTCTTCCCTGTGCCTAAGTTGGTGCCAGTGCTAATGCTGGGCACGTGTCTTTGGAGATGGGTCAACCTGTTAATATCACGCTGGACCCAAAAATGGCCGCTTTGATCTGTAGGTCAGGCCTGGTGTCAGCAGCTGGGAGACTGAAGGCAAGGTTATTTGAGATTACTGCATCTGGATCCCAAGGGAGGAGTGGAGGTTTGTTTGCTCTTTAACTACATTTATTGTGATGTAGCATTTCTGAGAGCGAGTGCAAGGACAGGGAAGTAATAAGGAAGTAACTGCCAAGGGAAGGCTGGCTCTGCATTGAACTGACCTTCCAGGTTGTGCTAAATGATGTAGAAAGAACTTCAACTCCAAGATCGACTGACATTTTAATAGGCGCCTGAAAATCCCATCAACAGTAGGAGGTGTGACTTTACCTATGGCTGACGCCGTGCAGGACTGGGTAGCAGCCCTTATTAGCGCTGTGTCTACAGGCCAGGGGTTTCAGGATGAGGCATGTAATAACTCTTTGTTTATTGACTGCTCAGAAGACAAATCTATTCGAAATAGAAAACCCTGATGTCTGCGGAAAGCTTTTGTGTCTCATCTTAAATGAGGTGGCAAGCAGTTAGCAGCATAGACTGGAGTCAGATTGCCTGGGTTTCTTCCCAAGCTCCACCAATTCCTAGCTGTGTGACCCTGCGGAAATTATTTAATCTGTCTAGGTCTTTGTTTTTAATTTTATTTATTTTTTTCCCCCAAAGCCCCAGTAGATAGTTGTATGTCATAGCTGCACATCCTTCTAGTTGCTGCATGTGGGACGCAGCCTCAGCATGGCCAGAGAAGCGGTGCATCGGTGCGCACCTGGGATCCGAACCCGGGCCGCCAGCAGCGGAGCGCGCGCACTTAACCGCTAAGCCACGGGGCCGGCCCTAGGTCTTTGTTTTTTTATCTGTAAAATGGGGCTAGTGATAGTGTTTACTTTGTGTGGTTGTGGGGAGATTTTTAAATCAGTCAGTGTAAGTAAAGCACATAGAATAGAGTCTGCACACAGCAGGGGTTCTATAACTGTTGGCTCAAAAGTATTATTATAAATTAAGAGACCTCTTGAAGGCTATTTATTGTGATCCTGCTTCTTGATTACTTCAAAGAATGGAAAGGTGGATGCAGATCATTAAACTGCCTCATTGTCACACTCGTTACTAGAGTTTCTTTTGCCTTAAAAACCTAAGTCTCAGTGTCCTAAGCTGAGTTCTTAAAATTTTACATCCTAATCTACAATATGGGATAATAATAGCTCAATATTTACTTTAGATGGTTGTTGTGAGATGGCCTCTATTATTATTCCTATTGTATGGATGAGAAAATTAAGACTCAGAGAGGTGAATGACTTGCCCAAAGTCACACAGTGAGTCACACTTGACATACAGCTCAGGTGTTCCAATGCTCTAGCCTGGGTTCTTTTTTTTTTTTTTTTTGCCGAGGAAGATTTGTCCTGGGCTAACATCTGTGCCAATCTTCCTCTTTTTGTATGTGAGCCACTGCCACAGCATGGCTACTGACAGATGATGAGTGGTGTAGGTCCATGCCCGGGAACTGAACCCAGGCCACCGAAGTGGAGCATGTTGAACTTAACTACTAGGCCACCAGGGCTGGCCCTAGCCTGGGATCTTAACTAGTGTGCCAGAGAAAGGTGGGGGGAAGAGAGAGTAGGGGAGGAGAAGGAGGAGGAGGAGGAAAAGCAGGAGAAGAAGGATGAGGGTGGGGGCAGAGAGACTTGTAGTTAATAATAAGTATTTTTGGAATGAGCATGGAAATTCAATAAATATGTCCTAAGGATAACAAAGCAGATGACATTTCATGCCTTGTCTACACAATTCCAAACAACCATTTCGACTGCTTAAAAAATATGCCAGATTGTTTTTAGCTTGCTGCATAGTCATTACTTTAAAGAGCTGTGAGGGCCAGTCCCCTTGGAAGGTGAGTTCTTCAGACCCCACAGCCCTGGAATGCTAGTGGTTAAGCTAAGCACCTTGTTTTAGAGATGGAGAATGGGGCTGGAGAAAAGGGAAGTAACTTGTCTCTATGCTTGTGGCATCTCCCATAAGTTCATCCTTCCTCCGAAGGTCCTTCTTGGCAGGAAAAAAGAGGATTCATCTATTTTCCGATTGTTCATTCAACATGTATTTATTGTATGATCAAAAACGTTTGATGAATGAATTTCCTAGACATTTTGAGCTTGTTTCTGTTCACCTTGCCACGCAGCGTATCTGGTTCCTTCTCAATCTTCAAATATAAGTTCAAGTGTCACCTCCTTGGAGAAACCTTTCCTGGCTGCCCTACCTAATGTAGCTCCTACCCCTCAGCCATTCTCTGTCCCATCACTTTGTTTCCTTTATAACATCTGTCATATAGAAAGATCCTGCATGTTTAATTGTTTACCATTTACTCCCCTTCACGAAGGCAGGGACCTTACTTGCATTATTCACTGCTGTATCCCAACTGTATGGAACAAAACCTCGCACGCAGTAGATGCTCAGTCAATATTTGTTGAATGAAAATGTATGAATAAATGAATGAGATGACATTGATTTTTACCCATGAAGAAAACATTCTGTGACTTTAAATGGAGATGGAGTGAGAGCTGGGATGTTGGCCTGAGGCCCCTTGGTCATAATGGCCTGTCCAGCAGGGGTTTAACTAATCAGCACAGGCATTTCCTGAATTACAGTATGCCAGGAACATTTAATTTCTGTTAATTGGCACGAAAGAGGAGGGGTTGTTATCGAAATCACCAGCCAGCTGGAAGCATGGCTGTGTCAGACCTATTTGCAAATCAGAATGGACATTTCATAAACCCTGTCAACCTTGGGAAGCTGCAAGTCCCTAGAGGGGCAGCACCAATGTGCACACTGGCCGCATTCAGGGTCACAGACAACCCTAAACCTTAAACCTTCAACAGACGAGGAGGTAAGGTGGTAGAGACAACCAGAAGGGAAAAGACTGATGAGGGTTACGGTATAGGATGCATTTAAAAATAATTGTCATATTGCCTCAACCCTGGCGCCATTTACCAGCTTATCCAAAAGGTGAAGAGAGCCAAGAAGCTTAGATTTCTAGTCTTATGGAGCCAGCCCCACTGCTTCCTTACTGTGACCTTAGACAAGTGACTTGTCCTCTGAGCCTCAGTTGTTTGATCTATAAACAGGAGACAGTAACACTCAACTCATAGGATTGTTGTGAGGATTAAATGAGAAAATGCATGTCAGTAATAATGATAGCTAACATTACGGAGCATTTTCCATGTGGGCACTGGGCTAATGACTTTGTGTCCATTATCTCATTTAACCCCCACCAACCCACTCAAGGAAAGCGCAGTCAGTCCCTGCATTTTACAGGCAAGGGAATGAGAGGTTGGGGAGATTAAATGACTTGCCCATAATGACACAGGGATGAAATGCAGAGCCTGGATTTGAATCCAGGACTCACTGTGCTCTTAACCACCCGTAACTGACCCTCTAAAGGGCTTAGCTAGTACCCGGCATTTAGTACACGTCTAATGCATGGCAGCTAGTAAGATTCTGTTCTTATATTTAGCATTTCTCCTGCTTTCAAGCCTTTGTCCTGCCTGCAAACTTCTGCAACAACTCCCACTTCTAGGCTCCTTCTGCACACCAGCATCTGGCCTACTTGTCTCACTGAATCTTCCCAATAACCCTAGGAAGTGCTGATTATTGTTTCCACTCTTCAGATGAGTAAAGAAAGTCTCAGAGAGATTAGTTAACTTATCCAAGGTCAGATAGCCAAGAAGTGATGCGGCCAGGATTTGAACCCAGGGTCATGTGGTCCAGAGCCCAGGGGCTTTCCTCTCCATATAACATTTCTCCATGTACCATCTTTCAGAACCTGTTTCTCCTCAGTGAAGCTCTCCTGACAACTGAAACACTCCTTTGTTCTCCCCTCTCTCACCTCGGTCTGCCTGATAGAGCCTAGCTCGTTACTGTGCTCTCTGTTTTCGAATTGTGCCTCCATATCCATTTATTGGTAATAGGTACCATTTGTTGAACACTTTGACGTACTCAATACCATGATCAGAGCTGTATATGCATGATCTCATTTAATCCTGCCAAGAACCCTGTGAGGTGGAAGTTCTGATCCCCATTTTACAGATGAGGATACAGGTTTAGGGAGGTGTGACTGTTCCATGTTTCTTTAGTCATTTGCCAAAGGAAATGTAACAAGTAAGTGATAAAGCTGAGACAAAAATCCAGATGATTTTGTTCCAAAACCCATCATCCTAGCTCTTACATTATATTGCTTCTCCATATCTTGTGAAGTTCTAGAGGATTGAGAATATAGCTGGTGTAGCTATCCCCAAATCCTTGTTGACTGATGCTTTAAAATCTAGTCCTTTGTTGGAGGTCTCCATAATGAAGAAGGCCTAAGCTCTCAAATTTTCCAACATCTAAAAGAAACTTAAGCTTAAAAAAAGAATTCAACTTATAAATAGAATGTGCAGAATGGAATATTTGGAAACATGGATCTGATATCTAAAATTAGCCTTCCCTTCCAAACAGTGTCACCCCTTCTGACTGTCTGACTGCTCTGTTCCTTGTCATGGAAGCTAGTGCTATCTCTCTTGAGCTGTGACTGACATGCGCTCTCCATGAAATGCAGTTCTCCAGCTCTCTCCTTGACAGAGATGTAAAACATCTCCCCAAGGAACTGGCGGGGAAGGGATAGGAATCTGAGTGCAACCCTTTGAAGGTGCTATTTATTTGAAATCCTCTTAGATCCTCCATGCCTGTTTTAGCTGCCTCCTTATGTTTTGATTCAAGCTTGCTGATTGCTTATTTGTGAGGGTCTCCTGAATGCAAATAATCCTCTTGGATGGTCCAGGGAGTCGTTGTTTTCATGGGAAGGACATTAGGATGGCTCTGGCCTCCAGGACACGTGACCTACAGCAGTCAAACTCTGACATCGCAAATGGCCTTCGTCAAGTCAGCCAGTCACGCTAGCACTGATTCTAAGAGCGTTAACCGAGGATACACAAAATAGCCTTTGCAAATGCCTTTTGCCTTCCGCCCTGGGTCTTGGCTGGCATCTTTTAGTCCTTACCAGGCTGCAGCTCTTGTCCATCCAGCAGTGACCTTATTTGCATAATGAGCTTGCATCTGTGAGTGTGTATTTACCCCCAAAAGTAATTGTCTTTGAACTTTGGTTAAAAACCAGCGTGGAACGCTGGAAGATGTCAGCTCTCTGAGCCCTCATGTCCCCACAGAGAAGATGAAAGTGGGGGTCATTTTGGAAATCATATCCCCTTTCTTCTGGGATTCTGCTCTGTATCATTTAGAGGGAGGACAGGCAAAACCAGAAATAAACTCATGAAGAGAGAGACAGAGATCTAGGGAATGCAAAATGATCATCATGTTTTGACGTCAATGATCCAGAACCACATTGCAAGCTTTGGTCCTTTTCCAAGTTGCTTGGCTGCGACTGGCCGCCGTTGCAGCAGGGGGAGATTTGCTTTTTGGATTTCTCTGTACAGAACACTCTCACTTACCTTCCTTCCCATCCCTACTCTTGGACGACAAGACCCTACCTTGTAGTTTTTCTCTGAGAGAATTTGACCCTCCAAGTTAAACCTTCCCCCTGGCCCCCCATCTCCATCCTTGTCCCCATGATCTCAGCAGCACACACCCATTTGTCCATCCTCTCCAACCTCAACCATGTTATATGTGCGTTTATAGTTGCCATTGAAGAAGAGGGACGTGGTGATTTAAGATTAAGGTTTGGGCTTAGACTCCTGGGTTCTAGTCCTCGTTGCCTTGGACAGATCATTTGACCTCTGAGCCTTAATTCTAATCTCTAAAATGGGATAATAGCAGTACCTCCCCTTACTGGGTTGGGTAGGATTGGATGGGGAATGCATGTGAAATGCTTGGCACATTAAGTAGGTGCTCGATAAATGGTGGCAATCATTGCTGGATGAAGAGTCAGAGATACTTTTTTTTAGTCTTCCTTCCATGTCAAACTAATTATGTGACCTTAAGCAAGTCATTGAAACATTCTGAGTCCCAGTTTTTTGATCTGTAGTCTGGGGACAAAAATAGGTTTTCCCTGCGTACTTCACAAGGTTCTTCTGAGAATTGGTCAGCAGCAGCAGCAAGATCTGTTTTAGTTTCAGATACTGAGGAGCTGCTTCTGGTTTCAGCAGTCGGCCATCCAGAGGTGCCAGGCAAGGCCCAGAGATGAGCTGCCTGGAGAGCCCAATCCTCACACAATTTGGGCACAGACACTTCTGTATTTTCCCTATTCAGGAGCAACAAGTTCTCCCCAAACAGCTGTATTTAGAAGAATTCTTATAAAAATCCCTCTAAACTAGGACTTCTCAAAACCAGACACACTGTTGCATCAAAATCTCAGTTCCCAGCAATGAATCAAGCCTTCGACTCCCAATGACAGAAGCCAGATGGGAGCTCAAATATTCAGGCAGGGTGTCTATGGCCTCAGGTTGCAATACTTTGACAGTGTTACTGAGTGTGTTACTGAGCACCTCTATAAGCTGCACTGAAAATTCCATATGGTGCACTTGTGGGAAATTTACAAGGGAATGATAAGCATGGAATTCAGGCAGTGCTTGTGAGGGAAGTGGAGATGTGGGGAAGAAAGGAATGGGATTGGGAGAAGCACACAGCAGGCTTCAATGGTATTGGCAATTATTATTTTTTAAAAAGCTAGGTGGTAAGTTTATGGTTATTTATTTTATGATCCTATATAATTCTATATCTAACATTTAATTTAAAAAAGGGGAGAAAAGCAGAAAGGAGCCCCAAATCCAGAAAAATCTAATAAGAAACAGCACTCTGTGACGGCCATGTATTTTATCTATTCTGATAACTACTGTATCCCCATTGCCTCTCACAGAGCCTGGTCCAGAGTGGGTGATGGATATCTGTTGTGGAATGAATGGATGCATGGATGGGTCAATCTGCAATGTTCTCCATGCTCCCTGCTCCCGCCATCTTTGATCCCACCCTTTCTGCCTTCTGTTTGTCAAAGTATAGGTCAGCAGGCAGAAGGGCTTCCTGGCAACATTTTGTTTCTGCTCTGGTCTAGGACACAATAGTATGGCCTGGCAAATAGATGGCTTGATCACTTAACATTGCTTTATTTCAAGCAAAATGTCCTTGTAAGATTTATTCTCAATGACACCAACCTGCTGCAAGGATTTTTGGAGTTAACTCCTCTGGTTTGCTCTTGCCTGCCAAACACACCCCCTAAGTGACTGTCTTTCATGGTCACCTGAGAGGTTGCTGGAAGTGCTAACACTCCCTTCTCTTAGCCCAAGGGAGAACTGGGGTCTTTCCTCTCAAGACGTAAACAAGAGAAGCAACACTGGTAGCAGTGGCTGGCCCCGGTAGAGCCCAGCTTGCTAAGCTCTTGCTCGCAGCTGGAGAAACTTGATCGGACTTTGCTATTCTGCCTGCCACAGCTGTTCACTTTCCAGGAAGGGAGTCCAGGGGCTGTGGGCTGGCCTGTGCGGACAGAGGCAGGTGAGAGGATGAGGATGGATGCCTGCTCATCTTACTGAAACAAATGACTTCCAAACCGATGCCAGAGGAGCTGGGAAGCTAAAGGGCACTGCTGATGCCTGGGAAACTGTTAGCTCAAAAAGGTAGAGTAGTGAGCATGGAACTACCAACCCTTGGAGCTAACTACCAAGTCAGCTCCTTTCCTAAGCCAAGGGCCTGATAAAGGTGATGGGCAAGGGCTGGACAGTGGCGAGGATGGGGGTTGGGAAGAGTGCTGGATTTGATAGCAGTGCCTTCAACCTCTGAGTGACCTCTCTGGGCCTTATTCTGTACAACAGGACAGTAAGATATTTAACAACCAGTATGGCATAGGCACCAGCCAATCAGAATGGAGAAGGGCTTTACCGCTGGAGGTCTCAGCTGCACCTGGCCTTAGCCCCTTAGCTGTTGAATAGCAGAGTAAAGGGGAGGACCTGAGGGAAGGGCCAGGGTGCAGGAGTGGGGAGAGGCTTTGGGGAGCTCAGAACATCCACTATTCACCTATCGGTACAGGCTTATTTCAGTATATTAGCAAGCAGTGTGGCCATGCTCCTGCCGGATGCTCGCTCTGCTCTACAATATGAGAAAGGTGGAGTTGATTCTTGTACTTTATGTGCATCAGAATCACTTGGGGGGCTTGCTGAAAACACAGATGCCCAGTCCCCACCCCAAAGCTACTGAATGACAGTAGGAGCCAGGCTAGGCCCACTACGCTCGTGAGACTTGAGTGCCCTGGATCAGCTGATCTCTGAGGATCCAGCTCTAACTTTCAAGAGATTCATGAGGACTCTGGGAGATGAAGTTCAGCACATAGTCTCTAGGGGAACATGCCCAATTCAGATGCAGGTCATGTGAGTGAGGGAAGGAGGCTGTGGGGCCACGGCAAATTGAAGAGTCATGTTCATTTATTTAACTGAGGCAGCCTTGACCCTGACCCAGTCCCACTGGATTGCTGCCACTCAGGAATGCAGGCTTGGTGTGGAGAGACCTTCTAAATTTTCCAGAGAAGTTGAAAGTCAGTGAGCCTGTACTGAGTCAGTCCCTCACCTCACCAAGTCACAGGTGAGGCATTGCTTTGAATTCTTCCTGCTCCCAAAGACAAAGCCCTGTCTTTGTGATGGTGAAGGGCAGAGGAGGTGGGGCTGGCCCCGCAGGAGATAGGAAGGAGACAAGCCCTAAATGAAGATCTCGACGCTGCTTAAGGAGACCTGCTTAAGGAGACCGTTTCAGTAAGGCCCTCAGAGTCTGTCCTCAGCTGGTTGTGCCCCTCCTTCACCTCTCAGACGTCGCCACTCCCCCTCAATCAGAGTCTGCCCTCAGCAGCTTTCCTAGCACTGAGGTGCCAGGATCTGATCACGGGCACCCTTCCTAGGGACTCTGAGTCTTAGCTGACGGGATAGAGCTCTCACAGGATGGAATCTTTGGCTTCAGATGTGAGGTGCTAGGGTTCTACCTGGGATTTTTGGAATGTTCCACAAAGGAGTGGATTCCTCTAAGTATAAGAGAACTTGACTTGATTGCTATATTTAAACCCAATTGCCAAATGCTTCTTTCCCCACTTGAGACACACTTTCTCCCACTCCTCGGTCTATCTGACTCTTACTCATCCTTTAAGATTCAGCTTAGATGGTGCTCTGACCCCCACGACTAGGCTATCTTGCTCTCCTTTTAGTACCACAGCTCTGGGCATGCCCTTGTTTTTAGACTTTTTCCCCTGGAATTTCAATGACCTGCTTCCTTAAAAACATTCAGGTCTAACATTTGTTAGGTGTTCACTATGTGCCATAGTCACTTTATAATATTATCTCAGTCAATCCTCACAATAGCCCAATGAAGTTGGCACTATTATCATTCCTACTTAAGAAAGCAAGGCTCAGAGAGGTTAAGAAACTTGGCCAATATCACATGGCTAGCAAGTGGTAAATGGGGATTTGAACCCAGTCTGTGTGCAGCAGAGCCTGTATTTGTAACCATTGCACCATACTGTCTCCCCAGCCTGAAGTCAGTGTCCTGAAGTCAAGGATGGTCTCTTGGTTCATACAGCATAGTCCCAAGTTGGGCTTTGAAGTTAGATAGCTTGAGTCTGAATCCTCCCTCTGCCACTGTCTGTGGTTACCCTTCATGCCTCAGTTTCTTTGGCTCTATAATGGGGACAATTTACCTACCTTATAAGGTTATTTAATAATTAATATTAATTATTAAATAAATAAATAATTTATTTAATAATTATTAAATAAATAAATAATTTATTTAATAATTATTAAATATTAAATATGTTAATATTTGACATATTAAAGGTTAACCTTTAATAACCTTATATGGTTATTAAATACATTCCATTAAATTTCCTATAATTTTAATGGAAATTATAGGAAAGGATATATTTATCGTCCTCATTGCAGTGCCCAGCACATGGTAAATGTTTGAAGCATGTTGATGGAATAAATGATTGGAGCTGCCAGTGAGTTCAACTTTTACTTGGAAATAACACCTGCCCCTTTCAAATCCTCAAAGACTCCACAGAGATGAGATTTGGTTTGGGAGGGAGTGAGTTTGATGCTGGGTATGGTTGAAGAGGCTGGATGGAATGGGGGTGGCAAGCCTTTGGAGTTGTTTACAGTTCTCAGAGAGGCTACCATGTAGAGATAGTGGACAATGGGAAGAATATTCTGTTTCATTTGGAAGGCATGGATTGAGTCTCCATTATACCCAAACAACCTGCTTGACGCAGCCATAGCAGTTAAAAATTAACTGGATCCATTGTTACTGAGGCACAGACTAAATATTTGGCTGGCTGGTCATATATCTGCCACTCTGGGTGTAGGGTAGAGCAGACTGCTAACCTCATTGCTAAACTCATTAAGGGTGTTTTTTGGGTAAGGATGAGGCGTAGGTACTCATATTTTGACAAATCATACAATGACACCCTCCCCTTGTGACTTTTTTACATTTCTCCATTGGAATTGTTATATTCAGCTCAATGAGGCATGAAGTTGGGCATGTTGATTTTGTGGAGTAGACATGAGTCAATATCTCACAGAAAGACTAGTTACCATGTTGCCTCTACCAGCCCCAAAGTCCTGACACATGTGCAGTATTCCTTGGCAGTATTATGGCTTTGTTTTTGTTTTATTAAGGTCTGGAAAAGTCTATGGACAATTCATTTTGTCAAGTGTGTGGGTGGGTATGTAAAAGATTCATGTTTTTTTTCCTTTTTTTTCCACTGAGGAAGATTAGCCCTGAGCTAACATCCGTGCCAATCCTCCTCTACTCTATATGTGGTTTGCTGCCACAGCATGGCTGATGAATGGTGTAGGTCTGCACCCGGTATCCCAACCCGCAAACCCAGGCCGCAAAGCAGAATGCACCGAACTTAACCACTATGCCACGGGGCTGGCCCCAAAAGGTACGTGTTTTTAATCCTAGGATCTTTAAGAACTGTCCATGGGAAAGGTCTAACTAGACCTGTCTTTTTTTTTTTTTTAATGGGATCCAGCCTTAGTAGCAAATGGCATTTATGCATTTAAGTGCCCACATGGATGGTCATGTAATAAATGTTAAATCACAACAGTTAAATTTAATGAGAATTAATGGGTCATCTTATAGCATCTCCTCGGCTCTCTGGATGCCCTCTCACCCGTTCACAAGGCTCTGCCTGGCTGGTCCCGCTCACCTCAGGCCCATCTTAGTGGGGTCACCTGGTTTTGCAGACTCCGTTATTCTTTCCCCACCTGTCGGGAATGTCAAGGCCACTCTCCCCTCTTTCCTCTTCTTCCCTGATACTTTCTCCCAATGTTCATTCTCTCTCACTCTCATCACTCCCCCCTCCCTCCTCCTCATTTCCTTCACCCTCCCTCTTCTCCTCTTCCTTTCCCCTTTTCCCCTCCAACCTTCTTCATCCTGTCCCTTTTAGAGCAGCTTTTATCTAGGAAGCGCCCCACCCCAGCCTTGGACTGGCATCTTCTCACCGAGCTTGTTGCATTATCCTGCAACCCGGTGAAACAGCTAGTCTGCCCCAACTGAGAAGGAATCAGAGAAAGTAAAGAATGTTGCAGTGCAAACGGAATATACATCTAAACTCAAACCCCTTACCTAGTTGTTTGTGAGCATGTTGTTTCTTCTTGGGGAAGTCAGACTACAGAGCCAGCATGAATTAATCGTCCGCAGTACTGTCCACAGCTACATGCTTCCTGCTTATCTACTGTGTAGGATTATATGTGTGAGAACAGATTGAGAAGCTTAAACTATGATAACCTTTTGACACCAGGTAGTCAGCTTTCTCTCTGACCTTCTTGTTGGAGCAAACTCAGGAAGCTGACTCCTTTTGGTTGTAGAGGGTTCTCAGAAAGTTCAGAGTATTCATCTCATACCCTTCCCAGAAATTCTCCCTTTGCAGCCCGGATTATGACTCTATGGAGGGAAAAAGATAAGGCAGCTACTAGTGGCCCGTGTACAGGCCGCAGAAGATGGCAGAGGCTTGTTGAGAACATAGTGATGAGGTCAAAGAAGCAATGCCAACATTCTGACCATTGTGACACCCCTGGCTGAGGCCCCTTTTAGGACACCACTGAAATTCTACGCAGAACACAGGGGACGAGAGCCCACACGCTCCATGCTGGGGAACAGGGTGGCAGGATGGTCTCCCACGCCTTTGTCTGAGTAGTGGCCTTGCTGCATCGTATCATTATGTTTGGAAGGCCACCCAATTTATCTTCCCACTCAAGGCAGGAATCCCTGTTCCCACCTTTCCCTTTCCTGGAGGTAAAATGGGCAGAACAAGGACCCGTGCTCAAGTCCCCAAAGAATGGCAGGACGCCCTCAGTGGAGGCAGACTGTATTTAAATGCAATTCACCTCTTTGGGGTCTAGGAAAAGCCACCCGTAGATTCATTTGCTGGGAAACACGGTCTGCGGGGCCGAGGCAGTAGACACTGGGGTCATGGTCTTGCCAAAAGGTGACTTCTTCCGGAGGTCTGTCTGCTGTCCAGAATGGCAGCCGCTTCGGTGGGCGAATAGAATGGTCATCTCTGGGCTCAAGGGGGCTGCTTCAGGCTGGGACCCCTTAGGGGTGGCTGGCTGTTCAGGCTTTCCAGAGGTGGGATGGGAGGTGTAATGTTTGGCGGGAGGAGGGCTGTAATTCTGAAATCTCACGGTTTTGACTTGCTGCAAAAGAAAGGAGAGCAAAGGGACCCGGTGAGGTGGGAGACGTGCTATTTTCCCCAGGGACTTGGTTCATGCTGTTTCTCTACTCTTCTCAACACTCATGTATGTGTTCATTCAGCAAATACCTGCGTCTGCTGTAAGTGTCTACTATGCATCATGCACTCTGTCAGGTGCTGCGAATCCAAGAGCGAACAAAACCGCCCTGACAGACAGACAGACAATTATAACAGTGCTGTGATGGGGGAGGTATAAGAGGCTAAGGGAACACAGAGGAGCATCTAACTGAAGCTGGAATGGCACTAGTCAGGGAAGGCTTCCTGGAGGCAGAGCTATTTAAATTGAGAACTGAAGAACAAGCAGGAATTATCTAGGAGAAATAAGGGTGGGCAACCACATACCTGAGGAGAGGGCCTGAGGCAAGAGGGTATGATCAAGTATGAGAAGTTCACCTTCCCTCTCTCCTCTCTGCCTACCAATAAGGCCTATCTCAGGGCCTACCTCTTCCTTGAGGCCTCCCTGGCTGACTCTATCTAGAGAGTTCCATAATGGCCTTTTAAGTTCCCAGAGTAGTTTGCAAACTGGACACCTGCTGGCTGAATTTAGGCTGCAGAATGTTTGAGAGTTTGATTTAGTTGCCAACATGTAAAAGTTGGGAGATTGCATATGAAAATCAGGATTTCATATGTCTCAAAAAAACCAAAGATCTGGCGCACCAGGGCCTGTGCCCCATTCTGGCAGCAAGTGGCTGGAGCTGATTAGTGGCTCCCCCTTTATGTGGGAGGCACGGTCTCCTGTTTGCATCAGCCCCTCCTCCCCCTCTTGCTTTCACCTCTCCTAGCCTGTTATATATCTGCCTGCTACCAATAGATGTTTGCTTTGGCCAACCCCTATTTTAGGGCTTGATAAAATGTTCTATGGGACGGTTTGGCAATTAATTCTTTTTTCCATGAAATTCGATCCTAGCGTTCCCCACTGAGAATCCAATTTTCCTCGTAATTTTGACCCTCACCATATCTAGCAGAGGTCTGGGCACTTACTAAACGCTTATAGTTGGAGGGCCGTATCTAATAGCTGGGGGTAATGGGCAACTGGGGCCTGGAAAACTTTGAATTATTTGAATACCATAAATCAGAAAAAGAACCCCCAACATTTATATCAGTGAACACGAACTTTTTCCAAATGCCTTTCCCTACAAGCTAATAGCATGGGGGTTAAGAGCATGAGTTTTTGTATCAGATCTGGATTCTACTCTAGACACTCACATGTGTCAGCTGTGTGCCTTTGGGTAACATCTTTTAACTCTCTAGGCCTCCGTTTCCTCATTTTAAAATGACGACGATGATGGTAACAATACCTGCTTCAGAGGGTTATTGTCAGGATTAAACGAGATGGGATATATGAAATACTCAGCACAGCACCTGCCAGGTTGTTAGCATTCAGTAAATGCTTGACAAAGAGGAAGAAACCACACCATCTTTCCATTTGGAGGGGAATGGGTGATGGGTGGTGGTGGTGGTGGTGGCGATTGTGGGGGTGGGAGTGGTGGTGGTGATGGTGTGATAGTGATGGTGTTGGTGGTGGTGGTGGCAGTGGTGGGGGTGGTGGTGGCAGTGGTGGTGGTGGTGACGGTCAATAAACTAAAAGATACCACCTAATTTTCATAATGTCACCTTCTCCATCCCACTATCCCTCCTATCTCGAGGATATTATTGAGAACATAATACTTTTATAAAAACTGTCATATCTTTCAGTGGGAAAAGCCCTGGACTAGAAGTTAATGGATCTGACCTCTGCCACAAAGGTCACAATAACAGCTATGTGTTGGAGTCGATATAACTCAGTGTGACCTTGAGAGATCACTTAAATTCTCCTGTGTCTCAGTTGCCTCTTCTATACCATGAATAATTATGTATTAAGCCCTGTGTAAGCACTTTACACATCTTATCTCATTTAATCTCCACTCCAATCCTATGAGACTGTTACTATTCTTACCGCCATTTTACAGATTAGGCAAAAAAGGAGTCAGAAAGGTGAAGTGTTTTGGCCAAAGTCTCCAGCTAGCAAGCAGCAGAGCTGGAATTCAAATCAAGATTTTGTCTAATGCCAAAGCCATGTTTTTTCCAAGCCACCTCCGGGCCTTGAAAGAGTACGTATAAAATATTCGGGAGGCATAAAGGGGGTTGAGTAACACGTAGGGAGGGTGTGAGTGGTGTGAGGATGTGGAGGGGGGTTGTGTGTGAGGATTCTTTTGAGGCTGAAAATTCGATTCCTTGTCCACTAAAACTGAAATCTCAGGAGCTGGAATACTGTGCAAAGAGTCAAGCCCCCCTAATGTCACCTTGCTCCTACCTTTTCGCTGCCATTTCTTGAGTTTTCTGGTTTCACCAGGATCGATGGTGGGGCAGATGCAGGAGGTTTTGGGAGAGGCTCACTCTTGATGGGGATTTCCTTGCCTTCCATGATGAGGGAACTGGCTGCCGAGTGGATCCTGGTGTCGCTGCCCCTGCTGACGCACGTGAGAGCAGGCTCCCCAGTGGGAGCGGGCTTGGGTCCCATCTCTGCCATCACTGCTGAGGGTGAGGAGGGGACCCCCTGCGGCTGGTAGAATTGGTACTGCTGAGGCTGTACGACCATGGTGGGGCTGCGCCTGAGGGAGCCCACCACAAGGGTGGGGATCCCTGACTGGACGGGTCTCTGCAGGGATCCATCTGCGGAATAATATGACAGAGATATCAGCAAGGGGGGCGGCTGACAGCAGGTCGGGTTGGGGCTGGGTAAGCAGTGTGTCCTGATATCCCAGAATAGTTACGTGCTTTCCCAATTGACTGTGCTCACATTCTCTCAGGGTCTTTCAAAGGTGACCTTATTCTTTTTTTAGTGCTGTTTGCTGATGTTGGCAGCAAATGACTGGCTAGCTGAATGTTGGGGTTGGGGGGGGCCGGTCAGAAGGTATATTACTTCCATTTGCCTTCTCTCTCTCTCTCGCTGTCTCACACACACACACACACACACACACACACATACACACTCCTACTCTGTCTCTCCAGGCCCCTAAGACGGAAAGTGAAGAAGACAGACCTAAAGAGACAGCTTCACAGTGAGAAGCAAATATAGAGGCATGCGGACCAAAGAGGAAAAAAAACACAGAGACAGAAAGAAAGATACAGGGCCGGCCCCGTGGCTTAGTGGTTAAGTGTGGGCGCTCCGCTGCTGGTGGCCCGGGTTCGGATCCCGGGCGCGCACTGACACACTGCTTCTCCGGCCACGCTGAGACCGTGTCCCACATACAGCAACTAGAAGGATGTGGAACTATGACATACAACTATCTACTGGGGCTTTGGGGGGAAAACAAATAAATAAATAAAATCTTAAAAAAAAAAAAAAGAAAGATACAGAGAGCAGAAACTGAGAAACACAAGAGAGGGTCAACTGAGAGGGAGGAGAGACAGGAAGGGAGGAGACTCGGACCAGCTGATGGAAGAAAATTCTCACAGAAGCTTCAGGCACATGGTGGTGGGATCGCTTTTAGTCAGGGGGTGCAGCGGGGAAGGGTGAATGGGATTAAGAGAGAGAGTGGGTGTGTCAGGTAGACGTGACACCAGACAGAAGCAAATTTGGAAAGGTGATTCCAGAGTTAGGGCTGTTAAGAGGAGGAGCTTTGCAAAGTCCCATGACCCAGGCTCTGGCGTCAGACTTACACGCAGGGACCCCGGGACAAGTCAGTCACGTCACCCCCTGTGCCTCAGTCCTCTCATTTGTAAACCAGAGCTAATAATAGCCCCTTGTCAGGCTGGTGGGAGGATTACGTTATGATGTGTGCAAAGTGTTAGGATAGCGCCTGGAACATAGTAAATGCCCATGTTTGTTAGCTATCGTTATTTTGGGGTAAAGGATAGCAAACCCTAAAAATGCAAGTCCTGGAGTTTGGTTTTACCCCTTCCCTGAGCTCAGTCTTTTTTTGTTGTTGTTAACTGAGATGGTCCTCCCATATTAGGTAAAGGAACCATTCCTTCCCCTCAAATCTTCTGGAGACAGGAGATCCTCATCCCTTGGGCATGTGTCCTGTAAGTGATCTGGGGAGTAATTAGGAGTTCATCGCACTCTAGGGAGAGCTAGGGAAGACACTCCCTGAGAAGCATTGTGGGCCATTTCTCCCTAAGGGTCTCCAGCGCTTGGAGAGCCACAGTGACGTCCAGTTAGAAATGTCAGTCCTTCGTGACCCGCTGTGGACACATGTGTGAGTCAGTCATTTGTGTCCAGCACAGAGGGCCTGAGCCAAGGCCATGTTCTGCGTCGTGACTCTTCATCAAGCCAGATGTGAACACAAAAAGCAAAATGCTCACTAAACACAGTCAGTGTTCTCAGCTGCTGCAAGCAAGCCAGTCACCATTTACACAAGTCTGACCTTTCAATGTAGACATTTATTTTCCACTGACAGCCCTGTGAGGTGCATGCAGTCAATTCTGCTGTCATTTCTCTTCGCTTTGGGGAGACTGATAGCTTGACTGGCCTCACCTTGGGAAAAGGCAAAGAGAAAGCCTCCGGGATCTGGGAAAGTCAAAGCAGCACCGGGCAGACATGGCCTTAGGCTCCCGGAAACATGTGAAAAATTGATTTTATGCCTTATCTATTTATCTTGTCAGTTCCTGATTTCCAAGAGAGTTAATGCTTTCTGATTACATGTGTATACAATGCAAGCAGTGAAAGCTCCAAGCCAGTCAAGATCTATGCAAAGGTGGGGAGGGAGGGTATGAAAGGAAGTGCGAGCAGTTGCCAATGGGATGCACCTCTCAGCATTCGTAAGTGGTCTACACTGAGTCTAAGTGAGTTAATGCTCTGGATGGACCGAAGATGATGTGCTTAGGTGTAGTAGCAATCATAATACTCATAAAATAGTAATACTATGAAAATAGCTAATATTTCTTAAGAGCTTATTATGTACCAGGCACTGGGCCATCAGTCTCATACGGATTATTTTATTAAATCCATACGATAACACTGATGAGGTCGGAACTATTTTTATTTCCATTTTACAAATGAGAAAACTGAAAATTGAAGAGGTCAGTAATTTGCCCAAGGCTGTTATGATGGGATTGCTTCTTTTGTGCGTGTGTGGGGGCAGAGAAGGTGGAGGAAGGTGCAGGAGGGTGAAGGAGGAGGCAGGGTTGGGTAGAACTGAGAGGCAACAGTAGTGGGACTGGTGGTCCAGCAGGTGATCAGACGAAGGCACTGGGAGGGGGTGGAGCTAAGATATTTGCTTTAATTTTCTCGGGACATTTTCTTGTGTGGCATATTGTCCCACAAGTGACTTTTTTGCACTGACTAATCATACTGCATTTTTATACTTAATCATTTTTTAAAATAACAAGAGAGATTGCAGAGCCCAGTTGAAATCAGGGGACATGGAATAAATCAAATTTTGCTTGGCTTGTTGTCTTCTTCCAGAGCAAAATACACTTGCAGGTGTAATACAGAACCTTGATGTTTTGTAGAGTAATTGGTTTCAAACACTTTTTAGAACCCCTGAAAAGGAAGTCTCACGTAGAAGTTCAATACGTTAGGAGATAAAAGCATGGCTTTTAAGATGAAGGATCTGTATGTATTGCCATGTGTACAATGTGGATGTTATAGAGGTAGAAATAAAAGCAAAGTGCAGAACAGTGCAGTAAGTATGATCACAGGTACATATATAAATGGAAGAGAATTTGGGACTGGAGGTTAGGATATGAAGGAAATTTACTTTTTATTTTTGTACAACTTTTTTACCTTGTGCATATATTAGTTAAGTAACAAAGTGGGAGTCAGGAGCTCTTAACATTGACTCCTTAACCCTCTTTCTTCCTCCTTCCCTCCATGCTTCCCTTTTGGCACCCCTGAGGGGTTCCCTGGAGCAGAGTTTGAGAAGCACTGATCCAGCAAGTGATTTCGTCATTCTGTCTTAATAAGAGCCAGCATCCACTCTGGCTGTGTTCTAATTACACGTTGGCACTCAGAGCTGCTATCATCCCAGCCATTCAATGTCCACGTATGAAGTGACCAAGGGCAATGATCTTAAGTTGGCCTGGCTTCATCCAACAAAACAAAACTTAGTATTTGCGAATTTCAAAGCACCCTTAGCAGAGGCTTGTTTTAAAGCCAAGATCCCTGTTTTTGCAAAAAGTGCTCTGTCTACCCCAGAGTCAGATCCCCCCATCACTTAGCTCTAGACACGTACCTCTCTGCCACCACTTACTCTTTCTCATGCTGCTCCGCCCTTTCCGAAGAGAGCCCTGTCCTGCAGTCCCCGGGCTGGCCGTGCTCCTCACGGGGTTGACTATGGCGGTGGGCACAAAGACGGACTTGAAGGGGCGGCTTTGTCGGGGATCACCTTCCACAATGCTACCTTGGGAGGACACAGAGGAGGTGGATAACGTCCATGTGGTGTAGAGACCAGGGCTCCGGGAATCTGGAAAACTAGATGTCTTTCTAGTTGTGGAAAATTTTTTAAAAGAGAAGAAAGAGAGAATGTTCAGTCAAGAGTCTTATTTTAAAAAATTATCAGCTCCCAACCATATAACAAATGTGGCTGTTCTCACCCTCTTCCTACCCATATATACTCTCCTCATCAACCACACAGGACTGACCAAGGACGCCTCACCTCCTACACAGTGATAACCGTGTGAGTGTGCTGAGGGCAGGGGAGGCTCTCACACCGAGGCCCTGGTGGAACTAGAAGACTTGAGTTTTGTCATCTTTCCCTCCAGCTCTGAGCACTCCTCACCTACCTCCCTTCAGCCCTTGAGTTCAGATCACAAAATCTTGTACGTTTTCACTTCGCTTTTCAGTGGTGATTTCTTGTTCACTCAGTGACTTTTCTACTCGATTCTAAACTCTTTGAAGGCAGAGATTTTATAGGACTTATTTTATATCCTCTGTATTCTGCCTATATTATTAATACATGTTTGTTGAATGGCTACTATGATGCTTTCAGCATCATATGATGCCAGTCATTTTGGCTAACACATATTGAGCACTTACTGTATGTCGGGCATTGGCCAAGGGCTTTGCCCACCTTATCTTATGGGTTCTTCATACAGCCCTCTGAGGTAGGTACTATTAGTGCCACTATTTTATAGATTAAAAAAATAGAGATTTACAGTTACTTGCCCAAGCAACTACTAGACCTGAGATTTGAACCCAGGTCCAGGCTGGCCCTCTGCTCTACCACTGAGCTACACCACCTGTGCTCTTACCACTGGGCTACACTGCATTCTGGCTAGTTAGAGCATTCATCATTTGGTAGCAGGGAAAACCCTGCATCCTGCTTGAAAGAAACGAACTAAAGCAGCTAGTAGGCCCTATACCTCCCTCCATAAGACCCTAATTCTTCAGCCTGTGGCTCTGATTTTTAAGAACAGTATTAAAGTTTTGTAAAACAATAATCCCTTGTCCATTGTTTCCAGCCTATAGCTCTCTGAATCCCATGGGGATTGGCAGTCATTTTACATGCCCTTCTTGCCCTTTTACGAATCTGACCCCAACATCACAGCCCCTACTGAACAGACCATCAACCACCTTGTCACTCTGTTGATTAAGTAACTTCTGCTAATTCCCTGGGAATAACCAACTCAACCAAGGCCCTAGCACAGAGATGCTCTTCATTGTGGTTTCCTTTCCATCAATGCCTCCAGGTTTCTCTTTAGGTAATTTCCCCTTATTTCTCTGTTTTTCTCCTCCTTTTTCTTAAAAAAGTGATATGCAATTTAATAGCGAGCCAGCCAGTGTTATACAAAGATGGCTAAGGCATCATTTAATGTGGTTAACTCTGCCCAAGGAGCATATGCAGCCAAACGCTCTAGGAACTGATGCTTGCAGCAAGGGGACTTCTATCCATAGCCATCGACCTGCCTCTTGTCCTGAGATGCAGTCAGTGAAGGGGAGTGGCTGTCCACCAGTAAAAGCTCAGACTCCATTCTGGAGATGAGGGCTGGGCGGTGGAGAGAAATCCCCAGCACTGGCTTCCATGTAGAGTCTGCGTCTGCTTGTCTTTTGAACAGACGCCTCAAGGTGTTGGATGCTGCAAAATGGACTGACAACTAGAAAGACAGATTCCAAAATTGTTTCCAGAAGCAGGAGAAGCAGCAAGGACAGAATATACTTAATTAGGCCCAAGCCAGCCTTATTCCACCAGTCCCTTCTTTGAACAACTGTTTACAGACCAAGGTGTGACCCCATTTTTCTGAGCCCAGCACTAGGCCAGATTCTAGAAACTGCTAAATCCCAAGGCCCCCAACCAACACTGAGGTCCTCTGTCTTTTGGCAAAAAGCTCAGCACTTACCTAGCACTTTCTTCTAACTCAAAGCACTTTGCTAACGTATATTAATTAATCCCCATGACACCCCAGACCTGCAGACAATACGACCCTTGTTTTCCAGATAGAGAGACTGAAAGACAGTCCAGGTTTAAGTGGGAGGAGTGCATGTTGCCTCTGATTTGCTCCATTGTGCTGCTGTGAGTGTGCATGTCCCTGTGTCCCCTTTTCTATCTCTGCTATGAGCCTGTAAGAACTTGCCCAATATTTGAATGGGGCATTATAAACAGCGGCTCTACCGTGCTCATCACCGACAGTAGCCTCCTGGTAAGGCGAAAGCTTGGACCTTGACAATCTTTACATAGTTCTGTGTAGAAAGTTAAAGGAAAATGAGTGGTGGCCTATGTGTGGCTTTTCTCCATCCTTAAGGCACCAGGAGAACATACGTGTCTGGTGAAGGCTGCAAGAAAGAGAAATATCCTGGCTAACTGGGCAGAAGGGAATTTATTGAGAGGACAGGAGGGGAGGAAAGGGCTTGGAAACAGGATCCAAGGGAGGCTGCAGAGCTTGGCAGCAGGAATCTGAGGTGGGAAGAGTCTGATCAGATGCTGCTACTTGTGTTCTTGCCATGAACGGTTTTCAACTTCACCTACATTCTTTCTTCCCTTGTTCAAATTTCCAGGTCCCAAGAGGGAGCGTCAGATTGGCTACGCCGGTCCTTTAGCTGTGGTGATGGGTTGAGGAGGAGTTGGTTTCTTCAGCCTATGAAAAGGGAGGAAACTTCTGCCTCCCACCAAGACTAGACATGAAGGAGGAGACCCAAAGGGACGTTGGTGCGATTAAGAAGGGGTGTGTACAAAACCATGACAAATGTACTGTACAACCTGAGCCAGTGGATGCCTCCAGGATCTGGGGACATATGCCATGGTGGCAGGGAGTTACTTGGGGTCAGCGCAGCTGGGCAGGTTGGCATCACCATCTAGCACAGAGGGCTGGAGCTCTGGACAGCACAGCAGCTTCTTCCTCTCTCAGGAATTAAAAGCCTCACTTGCTGAATCTTAAGTTGAAACTCTGGCATTTTGGTCAACTCTGATCTATAGTTAGTCCCAAAACTCTGGCTGGGGATGACGCCAATAAGAGCACGGGTTCAAATGCTCTGGGGGCACGTCACACCTTCGAGCCCTGGCTGTTTTATGAAAGGCTGCACTGAACACCAGAGGGGCTGGTGGCAGAGCAGAGCCACCACTGCAAACAGAAAACAAAGACGGGAGGAGGGAGACCTCACACACACAGACCAAGAGCAGAAAGGGGCCTTGCACACGTGGGCCAACCCACCCAGTTCTAACACATAACCTGCTAAAAGTAGTAGAAACTCAGCTGACAAGGGACGGCATCATTCAGCCCTGAGAGGCGGGAGAAGCCAGATTCCCCGCTGTAGAAGTGGTGGTTAAGAAGAAGGGTGAGCTGCCCCCTGAGAGACAAACTGGGCATATGTCATCCACGTCCAAGATTAGTGAGGACGGGAACTTTCTTTGCATCAGGGAGGCCATCAAGGGAAACACATATACACAGAAAGCATTGATCCTCTGTCACTTAATAGCTCTCAGGGGAATAGATTCTGACAGGGATTAGCTCTTCTTGGAAATGCTGGTACCCTAGAAGCAAAAACACCCATCAGCATAAGTAGCACCTCAGTACATGCATATGTTCAGATTTCTATGAGCTAGGGATGGGGGATGGACTCAATGGCAATCTGTAGTGCTGAAACTCCATCCATTGTCTGACGTGCAGCCATCTCAGAGCGGGTGAGTCTAGATGCTCATGACTTGCCCAAGAACACAACAAATCTACCTAGGAGAAAAGCCAAGAAGGAGAGAAAGGGAAGCTGGAGCCTTGAAATACACTGGAATGGAATCCTACATGCATTCTAGTTCGAGTGACCATATGTCCTGATTTTCCTAAGAGAGTCTCAGTTTACACATACACTCCTGGTGTATTAAGAATATCCCTCTTTTATCTCAAAAGTTTCCTAGTTTGTTTGTTTGTTTGTTTTTTTTGTGAGAAAGATCAGCACTGAGCTAACATCCGTGCTAATCCTCCTCTTTTTGCTGAGGAAGACCAGCTCTGAGCTAACATCTATTGCCAATCCTCCTCCTTTCTTTTCCCCAAAGCCCCAGTAGATAGTTGTATGTCATAGTTGCACATCCTTCTAGTTGCTGTATGTAGGACTCGGCCTCAGCATGGCCGGAGAAGCGGTGCGTCGGTGCACGCCTGGGATCCGAACCCGGGCCGCCAGTAGCGGAGTGCGCACACTTAACGGCTAAGCCACGGGGCCGGCCCAAAAGTGTCCTAGTTTGGATGACAAATTATATGGTCACTCCTATTCTAATGGTTCTTTCCTGGCATAACCAGGACTTTGGGCTAAGGCCTGATGCATAAGCAAATGCCCCAGTAGTAGGCATGGGCCCTGGAGAATTCCTGTTAGATCCCATGGAAGAAACTGTTCATAAATCAGGTAGCTGTCCTTGCTCTTCATTGTCACTTCTAGACCATTCTCCCAGACCCTCCTAAATACTTCCCAGCTTTGACTCATGTTGTCAGACTCTACCACCCCCCACTGCACTTGTTGCAGTCATCATTTGCCCTCTAGATCTCTCCCCTCATTCCTTGAAGATTTTAGCTCCTGGCTCACTGTCATTCTTTTCAATACAACTGACCCTGCCACGATGATCTCATCAAGTCTTAGGGCTTTAAATACCATCTCAAGCCTGGACCTCTTTCCTAAATGCTAGACTTGCATACTCAACTGTTTACCAGCATCTTCACTAGGATTACTAATAGGGATCTGAGACTTAATCTGCTGCAAACTAAGCTCTTGCTTCCTCCTCCACACCTCAAAACCTGTTCCTCTTTGGTTTTTATCTCCACCTCAGTAAAAGGCAACTCCATGTTCCGGTTGCTCAGGGCAAAAAACATGGACTCATTTTGAATCCTCTCTTCTTTCACATCCATATTTGATCTGTCAGAAAATCCTATTGTTTCTACCTTCAGAGTATATCCAGAATCTAACCACTTCTCCCTACCTCCACAGCTAACACCTGGTTCAGTTCACCATCACCTCTGCCCTGGATTATTACCATATCCTCTTAACTAGTCTCTCTACTTCCACCTTTTCCTCTCTACGGTTTGTTCTCAACCCAACAACTAGAGGGATTCTGGTTAGAACATAAGTTAGATCATGTCACTCTTCTGCTC
The DNA here is from genome assembly GCF_057802395.1 of Ceratotherium simum simum. Lineage (NCBI taxonomy): Eukaryota > Metazoa > Chordata > Mammalia > Perissodactyla > Rhinocerotidae > Ceratotherium > Ceratotherium simum. Next base: position 30,883,811 of record NC_141903.1, read on the forward strand.
AAAACCCTGCAACAGGGTTAAAGCCAAATTCCTCATTATGACCTAGAAATTTCTATAAGATCTGGCCCCCTGTTACCATTCTGACCTCATCTCCTACTAGCCTTCCCCTCACTTGCTCTAATCCCGTCCTATTGGCCTTCATGTCAGATATACTCCTACCTCAGGGCCTTTATACTTGCTGTTCCTTTGGCCTGGAATACACTTCCCTCAGAGATTCACGTGGCTCAGCCTCCTCATTTCCTTCATTCCTCCTTCTCACTGCTCAGTAAGGCTATCCCTGACCAACCTTTTAAAATTTTAATCACTCCCACACAAACTGTCTCCCCCTTTCCTGATTTATTTTTTCTTCTTAGCCCCTATCATTAACACACCATATATATTACTTATATATCTTATGTATTGTCTGTCCCACTGTGTAAGCTCCTGTTGGCAGGCATTTTGTGATTTTGTTCACTGGTATTTTTCCAGTGGCTGGAAAGGTACCTGACACATAGTGAGTGCTCAATTAATATTCGTTGAATAAATGAATGAAAGAATCAGTTGTAGACACTCTTAGATTGCCTTTGGAGATTTTGCAACTTTCTAACAAAGCCCAAGAACCTTCCATTGAAAGGAATAACTATGATCTTCTACTCCAACTTTCTGTCATGTGAAGAAATCTTTTTCTACAAACCTGGATCTATGGGAACCCAGACTTTGCCTGTATCCTTTCTAGAAAGGGGGTCCACCACCTCACCACTCAGCCTAATTGGAAAAATCTATGGGTTAGAAAGTGCAGTCTTCTATTGAACCAAAACCTTCTAAGTTGTATCCACTGGTTCATTGCCCTTCATGGAACAAATCTACTTCCTGGTCTACACAGTCTATCATGGTCCCTCTGAACCTTGTTCTACAGCTTAAACAACCTTAGTTTCTTTTTTTTTTTTTTTAATTATTTTATTGAGGTTGTATTGGTTTATAACATTGTATAATTTCAGGCGTACATTATTATATATCAGTTTCTGTATAGATTGTATTGTGCTCACCACCAATAGTCTAGGTTTTATCTATCACTATACACATGTGCCCCTTTACCTCTTTTGCCCACCCCTACCCTCTTCCCCTCTGGTAATAACTAATCTGTTCTCCTTATCCATGTAACAACCCTAGTTTCTTTATTGTTTTCTCCCGTAATATAGTTTTCTGTCTCACCATCCTTGCTGCCCTCCTCCGGACATAGTGCCCACCTACATGAAGGCCCTCCAAACTGGATATATGACTCCAGGTCTGACCTAGAGAGTACAATGGGATTATCACTTTCCTTGGAGTTATGACTCTCTGGCATGTCATAAAGACAGCATCTGATGTGGGCTGATGGTCTCACCACCTTGTGACAGGCTTTGGCTGGGCTGACACAGGGTAGAGTAGGAGGAGTCATGGATAGTTTTGGGGTCTGTGTAGATTTGTGGTCATGGTATGAGGTGGCTAGACAAACTGTGGGCAGGTGAAATTGATAGGTATGCCACAGAATGAAAAAATCTGGGAAAAGCTCTTGGGGATGAAGACCTTCAGGGTAACTGGCACGTATGGACAGGTAGTGGTCTGAGTTCATGGAAACTCCGTCTAATGGCCTGGCTTCCTGGAAGTTTCCTGACAAGCTCTGGGAAGACATCCGATCATCACATTTTCCCATTTGCCACTAGGTGGAGTATCGAGGTGCAGGATGTGAAGTGGGATTTGGGGGGTTTCTATAGTAGAAAACCTGAAATCTAGTTCTTGAGCAAGTTGCTTAACTCTGCATATCTGTTTCCTCATCTGTGAAATAATATCTACCTTACAGGATTCTTGGGCATGGCCAATGAGTTAAAAGGTGCGAAAGGGCTTGTAAAATGTGAAGAGCTATAAAAAAAATAACCATTTTTGCTATCTTTTTTAAAAGTGTTAGGAGGGTGCTAGGGCAAAAGCTGTTTCTTGGCCCATACCCTGAAAGCGCATTGAGTCCTTCAGCAGTTCAGCCCACAGATGGCCCCGCCTAGAGGACCTGACCTCCCAATGCCTGAGATTGCAGAGGACGCACCTGAAAACGGGGATGACGTAGTTGTTGGGAAAGATGCCGACTCGTCCAGTGACCAAGGAGACGCCCCTGAGCCAGCCATCCTGGCACTTCCCCAGGACCCTGACGCCTTCTCCCTTCTGTAGGTCCAGCTCGTCGGGTCCATGGGCTGAGTAGGAGTGCAGGGCTACAAACCTGGGGAGACACAGAGAACTGGTGAAGGAAGAAGGCGAGCTGCTAGTGCAGGGCATGGAACTAGCAGAGAGCGAAGGGAGACAGGACCTTAGAGCCCATCAGCTGAGTGGCTGATTAAAAAAGTTTAAAAACTTTTGAAAAATGGAAACCTCAATATGTAAGGCACACAAAAGTGCTAGAACCTGGTTGAAGCAGCAGTCGAGGGGCCCAGATCCCTGCCCTGTCCATCTCCCCACTCTTCCATAGAGTACCACACAGCTGCAAATCGCCAGTTTAGGCCACATTGGCACTTTGACAATGGGAAACTGGCCTAGAGTAGAGAAAGGAGTTGGTGACCTGGAATTAGTGGCAGACCTGGTCTCAAACCCAGAAGTAATGGCTCTACCTAGGATGCTCTTTCACACTGCTTAGAGTGTCACCCAAGAAAGTGGTCTCAGCCACAAGGTTCAGGGAAATGAGAGGTCAGCACAGAAGCCCCTCTGATCTACTCCCTCTCCTGAAAGTAGCACCATGTTTGACCCCCAGGAATGGCCCGAGAAGCTAGCTTAATGCGGGAGGGAAATAGACATGGGGAAGTGGTCCACTGGGTTGATGGGGTTGATTTTAGTTTTTTGGCACACAATGGAATACTGGCTGCATGGTAGGATGGAGGGGAATGGGCTTAATATGGAATAATGTCCTTGGGTTAGAGCAGTGACTTTCCAGTCTGAAGTCCACACAGGAGTCAGGCAGGTAGCATCCAGGGATGAGTCAGGGGGTGAAGACACTAGGGAATAGGAGGCTGTGGACGTGAGAATTCCTGCCTAAAGGCATTAAAAAATAACCCACTTTGGCTTGCCAGATTCAGGGGTTACCAGTATATGGCCTTCAGGCTAGACCTTAGGAAGTCCTAGAAGGACTAGAAGTCTAGTCTAGAAGTCTAGAAGACTCTAAGGACTATGAGACACTGGAATGTTTTATCAAAGGGGCTAAGGGAGTGTTCTCATCTGCAAGTTTTTTTTTCCCCCTCTGAAACGCTATATTTATTTTTTGCTGATTACTAAAGCAACATCTATTTATGACCCAATATTTTGAATCTAACGGAAGACAATAGAAATTTCTCAATACCCAATCTCCCAGCAATGTTTTGGTATATAATCTTCCAGTCTTTTTCTACTTTTGTAAAATAATCTGCTAGGACGATGTAGTTTGCTAGTTTGTGTTTTTTGCCATTATTTCCTTTGGAGGTTGTAAAGGAAGGGGAGCTGTTGTCTCTCTGGACGGGATGGTTTGGGAGTGGGGATGCTCTACGGCAGAGGGATGGCAAAGATGACCCCTCTGTGCCAGGACCGGGAGTGGAGGGCTAAGCTTTTTACTCACATGTTAGCTGAGAGGTGTTGCTGGGAGCCGGGCAGACTGACGATGGCTGTGGAGTGTCCTGGAGAGGCAGGTGCAGAGGGATAAGTGCTGACCTACGCAGACAGAAAAGACAGCCAAGCAGACAGTGAACGCCAGAAGCCAGGCCCACAGCAGAGCTGCTACCGAAAGGCCTGACGCAGCTGAAAACCAAGAACCGTGCCCAGTGCCACCCGTTGTGCATCTTCTCTGTGGTTTGTGGCTGTGAGCAGAGTGGGGCGGGGATGGATTGGTTTATGGCTTGTCGGGGTGGCATGCCAGGGCTGCATTCCAAAAGATTGCTCAGTTACGACAGAGGATGAAGACCCATCCATTTACAGTCAACAGGGCACTGCCAGGCTTGTTGGTCTGTGCCCCCCAGACCCTCCTCCTCATCTCCCAGTCCACTCATCTCCCTATATGAAAACCTACTCTTGGGAAGTGATATGACGGCTAATATTGATTGAGAACTTAACACTTGCCAGGCAGTTTTAAGTGATTTACAAGTTTCAGCTAATTTAATCTTTATTACAGTTACTATTATCATCCTCATGTTTGAATGAGAAACTGAGGGAAAGAAAGGTCACCGAACTATTATGAAACAAAACTTAAAACTGAGTAGTCTAGGTCATGAGCCCACACTCTTATTAATGCTAGTACTAACACACACACACACACACGTTTATCCAGTGACTTATGGAAGGTGAATCTGAATCCTGTTCACTTTTCAGGATGAAAGAGACAGCAACAATGCTAAATGCTCCTGCAAACTGCCTACTATCCTGGGACCTTGCCTTTTACCTAACATATTACCTTGCTTATTTCCCTCTTGGCACGAATCACAGACTGTGATTGTTTCCTTGTTCATTTACTGACCATCCCCTCACTAGTAAGTTCCATGAGGGCAGGGACTATGTCTTGTTCATCATTGTATTTCTTACGTGCTCAATATGTACTTGTAGCTTAAAGAATAGATGAATGAATAAAAAGGTCTTCCTACCCAGGGCACCAAGGACTAATGAAACCTCAACCATCTCCATGCCATCCAGAATGAATACATTTAATCTGTCTTCACTTATTCACCCATAAGTGATGGTAACTATATATGTGTACCTTTTTAGGACTATGCTTTTGTGGGTACAACTATTGTTTGCGTATGTGTGTTTGGGCAGGTGTGAATACATTACTGAGTGCATATGTCTCTGGTTCTGAGTGCAAATGTGTATGTTTGTTCAGAACCCACAACAATTGTATGTATGTATATGATGGCATTGGTCTATTATATGTCTGATTATGTTCACACATGTGGGTCTGTGGATTGATATGCACATATGCTATGTGTGATTGTATGAGGTTGTGATTGTAAATGTCTATGTGGGATTCTGTGTGTATGTCTGTGAACTCTAGAGGTGTATGCAGGTATGCATGACTATACAGTTTTGTGTGTGTGTCTGTGTTGATGATTGTCTAGAAATATATGTGTGGTTGTGTATGTATGTATGACATTTTGAGAATCCAGTCTGGTTACAGGATCAGAAAACCATTCCAATCAGTTAATAACAAGTATTGGCAAGAATGTAGAGAAATAGAAACTCTCATATAGTGCTGGTGGGAACGTAAAATGGTGTAGCCCCTTTGGAAAATAGTCTGGCATTTCCTCAAATGATTAAACATAAAATTACCATATGACCTAGTAAGTCCACTTCTAGAACCCAAGAGAAATGAAAACCTATGTCCACACAACTTGTACATTAATGTTTATAGCAGCATTATTCATAATAGCCAAAAGGTGAAAATAATCCAAATGTCCATCAACTGATGAATGGATAAACAAAATATAGTATATCCATACAATGGAATATTATTCAGCCATAAAAGGAATGATGTATTGATACCTGCTAGAACATGGATAAACCTTGAAAACATTATGCTAAGCGAAAGAAGCCAGATACAAAAGACCATATTACATAATCATATGAAATGTCCAGAATAGGCAAATCTATAGACATAGAAAGTAGATTAGTAGTTTCAGGGGCTGGGGATATAAGGGGATATGGGGGTAATAGTTAAAGAGTACAGGGTTTCTTTTTGAGGTGAGGAAATGTTATAAAATTGTGGTGGTAGTGGTTGCACATTCTGAATTGTACACCTTAAATGGGTGAATTGTATGCCATGTGAATTATACGTCAATAAGCTCTTAAAAAAAACATTCCATGGTCACCCATCCAAGGATCTCTAACATTGCATAAAGTGTTCTGAGCTTTGCAAGCAAATATTGTCAACCGATTCCCTTAAACAGACATGAAGAGTTGCTGGCTTTGGGCTCCTTACCTGTGACTGTGCAAGATAAATCCCTGCTGGGCTTGGGAGATGTGTCAAGGGAGAGCCTTGTTATGTGAACAACTAATCTTATGTTTGTGGAGACTGTTGGACCACTGATTAAGCAGGGTGAACTTCACTTAACACTCATGACTTTCCAATGTTATGTTTGAGTAAAAAGCCCTTCTATCCATAAACATTATTTAGGGAGGAGGAAGATGCCAGAATGCAAAGCCATCCCCTCATTACACCAAGCTCTGTCTTTTTACTTCCCTAGGTCTTCATTGGGAGAGGAGGGCTTTCCCCCTATTTGGAACACTGAACCTGGCCAGGACTGAAATCAGTGGGCGTGTGATGGAGTTCTTTCTAATATGGGATGGGAAGGGAGGCCAGATTCTCAGGTTTTGAGGTGTCCTGGAGGAGAAGAGAGAACACAAGTGGAGAAGGAGGAAAGAGGCAAAGGAGCAGGAGGGAGAGAGAGGGAGATAGTGGACAACTCTGCGAGTGGGGGAGAGAGTCAGAAACTGGAACAGAGACACAATGGGAGAAAGAGACAGAGCCAGAGGGATAGAGGAAGGAAGGAAAAAGAAGAAGGAGAATAAAAAAAAGATTGGAAAAACTCTTACAACCCATTTAGAAGAAGACAAACAACCCAATAAAAAATGGGCAAAAGATACCACAAAAGAAGATATAGTGAGTGACCAACAAGCACATGAAAACATGCTCAACATCAACAGTTATCAGGAAAATGCAAATTAAAACCACCACGGGATACCACTGCACACCTGTGAGAATGGCTAAAATTAAAAAGACTGACCATATCAAGTGTTGGTGAGAATGTAGAGCAACTAGAACTGTAATATACTGCGGAGGGGAATGTGATATGATGCCACCACATGGGAAAACAAGTTGGCCATTTTTTAGAAAGTTAAATATACACTCACCACGCTACCCAGCAATCCTACTCACAAGTATTTACCAAAGAGAAACGAAAACATACGTCCATATAAGGACTTGTACATAAATGTTCATAGCAGCTTTATTAATTTTAGCCAAAAACTGCAAACAACCCAGATGTCAATCAACTGGTGAAGGAATAAACAAATTGTGGAATTACCACAAGGGAAAACTCCTCAGCAATACATGCAATGACATGGATGAATCTTAACATCATCCTAAATAAAAAAAGCAGGACACACAAGACTACATATTCTGTTGTGCCATTTGTATGACATTTAAAAAAAAAAAAGAGCCAAAACTATAGTGAGAGAAAATGGATTAAAGATTGCCAAGAGCCAGAGGTGGGGAGAGAGGATTGATTGCAAAGGGGCACACGAAAACTTTTTGGGGTGATAGAAATGTTCTATATCTTGATTTTGGCAGTCATTACACACCTTTATACATTTGCCAAAAGTCATTAAACTGTATACTTAAAATGGTTGAACTATAGTTCAATAAAACTGTCAAAAATGTGAATATATTATCTAGTTGGCAGGAAACATCCAAATGGCCTTAGCGTGACCCAGCCCAAGCTCTGGAATTGGTCAGGGAAGGGGATAGAGATGGCTCAGCTTAATAGTGGGCAGCAAGCAAGTGATCCTCACGGTAGGGGGCCACCTGAATAGGAGAGAAATCAAGAGTTGTAACCTATGGATCAGGCAGAGGTTCAATAAATAAGGTAAAACCAAAAATGAATGAAGGGATGAATGACTGGAGTGATAAGAAAAGAGAGCAAGATAGATAAAGGCAGAGAAGAGAGAAACTAGCAGGCAAGAAGGTCAGAGAGGACAAGACAATGAAGGCCCCACCCAGTAAATGAAGACAACTGGGTAGATGGCCAACTTCTAAGGAGACAAGTCTGTTCCTGTCACTGGGATCGAAGACCAGCCTTTCTGAGCGAAGGGGCCTGGCAGGTGGTTCCCTGGGGTCAATTGTGAACTCAGATCCCCATCCACAAGGGGTTTGTAAGGCCACTGTGAGGTCCTCCAGCTACTGGTCCTTCCTGGCATAGGGTTTGGACCTGAGCAGGATCAGAGAGAGGGTAGTTTTTGAGGGTGGGGGTAGGTATTTCTCCTACGATCTAAAAATATTTTTTCCTGCTTTTTGAAGGAAATGACTCATTTAAAAGAAGTCTTTATCAATAACAGAAGGATCTACAGCTGTGTGGCCTCTGGGAGTTTTCCCATCTTCAGGTATTAAATGAGGGAGGTGGAGGGCATGGAGCCTGGCACAGAGTTGTTGCAACATTCCGCTGGCCCCTAAGCATTCCCCATCAGCCACATAGGCGGGCGTAGAGAATGCGGCTCCCTCTCAGGAGTCTGGAGATGAGGTCTAGCTTAGTACTCAGGCATGTGGCTCTAGCATTTACCAGGATTTGTGATCTTGGGCAAGTACTGAATTCTGGAGCTCTTTCACTTCCTCATCTGTAAAATGGGGGGAATAATGGTATTTCTCTCATAGAGTTGTTATGAGGATTAAATAAAACAATCCATGTAAATATTACTTATTTTGATCTGCAAAGAGATTAGCTGCTGCATAGGGTGGAGATGGGGTGGGTGAAGTACCTCCTTTTATGCAATAGCCCTGCAAGGTTTGGACAGAGAGGAGGACCCAAGAATGTGATGGGGGATGGGAACAAGCAACCCTACTCCTCTGTTCTAGAGGAAAATATCCCCAGCTTTCCAAAATTTAAGTTTGCTGTCCCCCTCCCCTCCCATGCTGTGGCCCTCAGCTATTTCCTCCAGGGCTCATGCCTCTCCATCACTTGGTGGGCATGGGGGTGACTGTCTTCCTCAACAGAGTGTGAACTATCCTGGACCCCACTGCGATCCTGCATCTCAGTATTCCCAAGAGCTAACGAGGGCCTGGAACCTACAGAGTGTTCACTCAGGGTTGAGAGAAGGGCTGCATTTTAGAGACAGAAAATTAGGTGTTATTCGGTAGTTTCTGTACCCACCACTATGGATAATCCGGAGTTGACCATCGGACTTTATAAAGTTAAAAACTCATTCCCCTCTGTAGATTAAAAGAGACTTAAGAGCCACATTCAGCAATCACAATGTCTGGATCTTATTTGGTCCTAGGCACTGAGGTTAATGCAATAAACAAACAACACACAAGACTCCTTCCCCATGTGGAACTCACCATGTATACCGGGGAAGGCAGTTGAACTCATAATTATATAAACATGGTGCATGTTGGGGTCGGGGAAGTTCAAGGTGATCTGGGCGCTGCCAGGAGAGGCCTGCCTTGATTTCCAAGAGATATTTCACTCTCGCATCCTACGATTCCAACGCTAACTTACTATAGACAGGCCTCATTGTCAGTATCCCCATTTTTATAGGTGAGGAAACAGAGATAAAAAGATTACATGATTTCCTGGAGGTGGCCAGCAAAGGGGAGGTCAGGTTGATACCAGAAGCAAGGACCCTAAGCTCAGAGCCCTTTCTGTAGAACACCAAGGTTAACACTTATTTCCAGATCTCAATGTAGCTGAAGGGTTCATCTACATGAGACATGTTTGTGTAACGCAGAAAAAAACCGTCCAGCCAAACCCAACATTCTGTTTTTTTTTTTCCTGAGGAAGATTCGCCCTGAGCTAACATGTGTTGCCAGTCTTCCTCTTTCTGTATGTGAGCCCACGGCATGGCCACTGACAAACGAGTGGTGTAGGTCTGTGCCCGGGGAACCGAACCCAGGCCACTGAAGTGGAGAGCACCAAAGTTAACCACTAGGCCATAGGGGCTGGCCCTCAACGTTCTGGTTTTATGCTCATGCGTATGTTATGTTCAAGATGACCACTGTCTCTGTCCAGTGTCCCTTGTAATATGGACAAGACCTGATGGCAGGTGGAATATTAAGTTGTTTTCATTTGTTTTTCTTCTTCCTTCCCTGGCAGAACCGAGGGCCCGACAGAGGGAGAGCTCCTTCGTCCAGACCGCTCTCCTTCCTTCTCCATCTAAGCCTGTCTCAGAGCGGTCCAGCCTGCAAACCCTCCCCACTCATGGCGAGCAGAGAGCAGCCACCTAGTGCTATTTATTTGCCCTGAGAGTAAAAACATTGTCTGAGAAAGAGAATTCATTTAAGAGCTGGCAGCAGGTCCGTTTAGGGCCACTTCAAAAAAATTTTTTTTTCTAAAGTACACGGAGAGGTCAGCAGGGGTGATATTGTGTAATGCTGTGGAGACTACTAGATTTACGGCTCCCTAGCAGTTACCGAAGCTTAGAATATTCTCTGTGATCTGGCCCCTGCTTTCCTCTCCAGCCTCACCTCCTACCACTTCTCCCTCGCTCCTTCACTTCAGCCTTGGGGTCTTTTCTCGACTCTTTGAGCAGGCCACATCCACTGTTTCTGTCTCTCCTGACCTCTGCATACCCCTCGTGCCCCACCTCTGCCCTGTTATTAAAATTTTAAATTATAGACATATTATGCATACAAATAAGTGTATATAATTTTATGTATCATTTAAAGAATACTAATAAAACTAACACCTGTAGACATACCATTCAACTTAAGAAACAGAATGAAAATAGAAATCGAATACTGTAGTTAGAGACCCTCTGCATATTCTTCTATAATCAGAGCTCTTCCCTCCTCCAGGAAGTAACTACAATGCTGAAATTTGCATTAATCATTCCAATGCTTTTCTGTGTAAGTTTTAGCACTTTGGCATGCAATATACTGTTTAGGTTTGCCTGTTTTTGAACTCAGTATGAATGGATTCACATTCTGTGATTCTTTTGTGACTTGTATCTTTCGTTCAACACCAAGTTTTTGTGTGCGTTGGTGGTTAATTTTCACTGCTGTCTCGTATTTCATTGTATGCATATACCGCCATTTAACCATTCTATCATTTATGTGTCATTTGGGTGACTTTCATTTTGGGGCTCTTTGGAACGATGTTGCTATGAACATTCTTGTATATGTCCCCTGTGCACACATACAAGAGTTTCTCCAGGATATACACCCACAAGTGGAATTGATGGGCCACAGGTTATGAGTCTGCTCAGTTTTATTAGGTAATAAACTTTTTCCCAGTGTGGCTGTGACAATTTACACTTCCACCAGCAGCAAATGACAGCTCCTGTTATCCCACAAACTTGCCAGCATGTAGTAATGCCCAGCTTTTTAATACCTACCTAAGGTGGGTGTGAAATGATATCTCATTGTGCTTTCAAATTAATTTCTCTGAGTATACTAATGAGCTTGAGTGTTTTCAGATGTTTATGGGCCATTCTCGTTTCTCATGTGAAACGCCTGTTCATGCCCTTCGTCTATTCCCTCTTTTGGGTTATTTATTATTTATTATTTTCTTACTAAGTTATAGAGGACTAATATTTTGGATATGAATTCTTTGTAGCTTGTATTTTTACTTTAGGGTGTCTTTTGCTGAACTAAAGTTCTTATTTTTAATAGTCAAATTTACAATATATTCCCTACGGTCTATACTTTAAAAAAATCTTGAATACAAATTGTTTTTAATCTCAAGGTCATAAAGATATGCTTCTATGTTGTCTTCTAAAAGTTTTATAGTTTTGCCTTTCACATTTAAGTCTTTAATCCACCTGGAATTGATTTTTGACAAGGAGGAATCCAATTTCATCTTTTTCCACACAGATACCCAATTAGCCCAGCACCATACTTCATCCTCCCCTTCTGATCTGCAAAACCCACACTGTCATAAATCAAGTCTCCATGCTGTGTCTATTTCTGGGTTCTCCAGTATGTTCCATTGATTTAATAGAATCCCTATGCTAAATCCATGTCATCTTAATACTATAGTTTTAAAAATAAAATCTGATATCTGATAGGGTAGGTCCCACTCCTCACCCCAACCAAATTCCATCATCTTCTTTAGAAGTATCTTGGCTGTTGGCTTTTTGTTCTTCCATTTATTTATTTATTTATTTTTGTGAGGAAGATCAGCCCTGTGCTAACATCTGCCAATCCTCCTCTCTTTTTGCTGAGGAAGACCAGCCCTGGGCTAACATCCTTGCCCATCTTCCTCCCCCTTATATGGGATGCTGCCACAGCATGGCTTGCCAGGCAGTGTGTCGGTGCGCGCCCGGGATCCGAACTGGCGAACCCGGGCCACCACAGCGGAGCGTGCGCACTCAACTGCTTGTGCCACTGGGCCAGCCCCTGTTCTTCCATTTAAATTTTAGAATCACCCTTTGAGTTACAAACAAACAAACATTGGGATTTGAATTTACAGATAAATTTGGAGAGAATCAACATCTTTAAAATAATCTTTCTATCCAAGAGCATGGCATAATTCTTCATTCATCTTAGGCCTTCTTTAATGTCTTTTAATAAAGTTTTATAAATTTTCTCCATGAAGGGCTTGCATGTCTTTTGTTGGATTTATTCCCAGAGATTTAAAAATTTAGTTACTACTGTAAATGGTATTTTCTAAAAAATTAGTTTTCTATTTGTTTTCTTTTTAGGGTACAGAAATATAAGTAACTTTCTTGTATTGATTTGTATCCAGTAACCTTGCTAAGCTCATATTTATTCGTAATAAATTTTTCTAGACTCTTTTGAGTTCTTTCTATGGGCATATACATAATGACAGCTATGTTTCTTCCTTTCAAATACTTAACCTTTTATTTCTTTTGCCTGCCTTACTGTACTGGCTAGGTGCTCTGGGAGGGACAGTGCTGAGCAGAAACATAACAGGCATTCTGTTCTTTTACTTAATCTTAAAGGGAATGCCTTCAACATTTCACCATTAAGTATGATGTTCACTGTAGATTTTATATAGATTTCATTTGTCATGTTAAGGAAATTCTCTTTTGTTCCTAGCTTGCTAAGATTTAAAAAATTATCTATATAATGAATGGATATAAAATTTTATCAAGTTTTTTTTCTGTATCTGTCGAAAAGATCACATGGTTTTTTTCCTTTAATCTGTTAATGTGCTAAATTATACCAATTAATTTTGTAATATGAAACCAACCTTTCAATCCTGGGAAAAACCCAGCTTAATCATGCTGTAGTCTATTTTCATACATTACTGGGTTTGGTTTGCTAATATACACTTGAGGGTTTTTTTTTGTGTGTGTGTGAGGAAGAGTAGCCCTGAGCTAACACCTGTTGCCAATCTTCCTCTTTTTTTGCTGAGGAAGATTGGCCCTGGACTAACAGCTATGCCTAGCTTCCTCTACTTTATGTGGGACACCTGCCACAGCATGGCTTGATGGGCAGTGCCTAGGTCCGTGCCCAGGATCTGAGCCTGCGAACCCCAGGCCGCCGGGAGTGGAGTAAACGAATTTAACCACTACACTACCAGGCCGGCCCCTACACTTGAGGGTTTTTGCATCTATGTTTATGAGTGAGGTAGAACTCAACTTTTCCTATCTTATGTTTTTTTCTTTTTTCTGGTTTTGATATTAAGAATATCTTAGCCTCATGAATGAGTTGGGGAATGCTTTCCTTTCTTTCATTCTTTGGAAGAATTTTTAAGAAGTGAAAGTATCTCCTCCTTGAAAGTACGGAAGAACTCACCTGTAAACCTGTCTAGATCTGGGGTTTTCTTTGTGGGAAGATTTTAAATTACTGATTCAATTCATTAATGGTTATAATAGTATTCTGAAGGGTTGCCAAGAGCTGTTTACCAGATGTAAAATGTTTTTTCATAAACCTTGTTTGATGAAGATAAATTCCTGATTTATTTATTTGTCTGAGGGCCTCTGTTGGGGAGAAAAGGTGGTGCTCGGAACATCTTTATAGAGGCTTGAAAAACCCCAACCGACATGGACCCCCATACTCTCAGTTCAAATCCTTAAAGAACCCCGGAGTCCCACTGCTTTACTCAAGGAGCACCCCATGGGGACAGTCACTGACTAGGTGGATTTCTGTAACTCCCTGAGACACTATGCAGCCACGGCTAAGAGAAAGAGTGGACTTTTGGGACAATCTGAACTGGGTTTGAATTTCAGTGCTGTAACCTACTGACTATGTGAGGCTCAGACTTAATTCCTCTGAGCCTTAGTTTCCTCATCTATAAAAGGGGCAATAATAGTAGCTACCTCATAGAATTCTTGTGAGAATTCAATCAGAACATGCATGCAAAGTACTTTGCACAACGTCTGGCTCATATAAAGTACCCAATTAACAGTTACCATTGTTACTATTATGAGATGGGAGACATATAAGGTTGATGTGTGAAGAGAAGAGGCAGGTGATAGGACTTTCTCAGGGGGACTGGATGAAGAAGGAAAGATTCATTCTTTAGGACACAAGGGCCAGCCACAATGGTCCAGATTCCCTTCGAGGAAGACCCAGTAATGAGTGACTGACCCCGTGTGTGGGGGACACGTATTCAAGAGTCTCTTTCCTGACACTGAATTCAGCTATTCTCATACATCCTGAGGCTTCCGGCAAAGGGTGAGGTCTGGCACTCCCTATAGCTGTGCTCTGCATTGGCTTCTTGAGAAAAAACAGAAAATGCAACTCACACCTCAAACCACAAGGACAAAATCCTCTTCTTTAAGCTAGGTCCTTTGGTGGGGCACAGAAATCTCTGGCCCTACCACTCCCCTTTCCATTGTCTACCTCACGCTTTCCTGAGCCCAACAGCCTACTGCCTTCAAGGCAGGATTTTAGCACCAAATCAGAGTCTGATGGGGTGATGGGGTACTATTAGTGCTTTTTGAAATACCAAAACCTAAATTATAACCCTTGCCCTCCTAGTCACAACAGTCCACTTGAAGAAGTAACTGCTTGGCAGCAATTATAATTAAATTCTCTCACTGGGTTTCATTAAAGCCCATAAAAATTTAAACACACAAAGCTCCTCTTCAGTGTGCTGTGGGTCCTCTCGTGGCATGTATTCGCAGAAGATGCTTGTTATGCCTCTACTAAGTACCGAGCACTGTGCTAGGTCCTAGGGATCGGTGACATAGGCTACTGCTCACCAGGATAGTGCAGAGTGTGCGAGAAACCTATCTGTCCTACACCAGGGTCCTTCCCTCGCATTTTCCAGACAGGAGTATCCCAAAGAAGAGCAGTCTCTGAGCATCTAGAAATTTCCATGATCTACCCACCTGTGACACAGACTACATTACACCCTTAGAAAGCGACTTTTTATGGTAGAGAGAGTGAGGCTGACAGTTTTTTGCTGAACTAAGGGAAATGGACCCACAGGGAGAGTTGGATGGGGAAGCAGCAGACCAAAACCAGTCAAGAGACAATACAGCATAATCATCAGGAACTTGGTTGTGAATTTAGATTTCTGTGAGTATGGCTCCCTGCTTTGCCATTCTTTCACCGTGTAATCCTGGACAAGTTATTCAACCTGCCTGGTTCTAAATTCCTTCATCTGGCTTAGTTGAGGTTTAATAGTTTTTCTCTAAGGACTTGTCAATTTTTATAGGTTTATGGGCCTCACTTTGGAGGAGATAGCTGGAGAAGCAAATTGAAGTAGGACTGAAAGGAAAGTTAAAAAAATTCCTTCTAACGAATTTAGTGAGCCCCCAAATCATCTGACAATGTCATGTCCACTTGGCATCTTCAGAAAGTTAACTTCTCACCATGTGTTTCTTGGCTCTTATTATTTTTTTAATTTCTCGAATGATATCACAGCAACCACAAGTGACATTTTTAAAAAGGCGAAACAGATAATTGCTCACTATCCCACCCAATGTGGTTGTCTTTGCTCCCTTTGAGTAATTAAGACCCCTCAGTAAATGAAGGATTTACAATCTCAGAAACCATTGGATCTGGAGCCCTCATGGTACCCTGAAACACTGCCTGAGACCTTTTGTGTTGGCAAGTCTGCCTTCCTCTTCTGGATTATTATTATAGGAGACCCTTGGGAAAACACCCCACACAGAGGCTGAGACCTCTGACGTGGTCGGTCACGTAACAACGTTTCCTTCTAATGGGATTGATAGGATGTGGCTGCAAAGTCCACCAAGATCCTGGTGTCCTTTCTAGACAGGCTCAGGGATCTACAATGAGTGAAAAGGACACATGACATTTCTGAAGTCAGAGCTTAACGCCCCTTTCTGGAAAGCATGCTTCTTGGTGTTGTTAAGATTCTGCAGAAATCAGGAGAAGCTTGTCCCCTACTGTCTCAAATTAGATTCAAATAGTTTTGATTGACTGCCATCACAGGCCACCATCCCTGCCCGGAGGGCCCGCCTGTGGTGCCTGAAGAGGTTGACTGCCTGCCCTTCCAGCAAGCCCTCTGCTGCCTTCTCCCTTCACTGAGTGAATCACGCACGCTTGGGTCCCAGGCTGTTTGCACACTCGATGCATCTGACCTTTCAGGACCCTGCATTTGATAGGAAGTAGAGGGAGAGTAGAACCTTTCAGACAATCTCTGTTTCCAGGTGTCCTGGTATTTTCATCTCACTGTGCTAAAAAGGCATGGAAACATGGACTTGCATTAAGAGGAAGGGGATCCCTAATTTTAGCCCGTCCTTAGAACAACTGTAAATTCCTTATTTGTATCCCCAGCCTTTAGAACAATACCTCAGCGCTCAGTAAATGTTTGTAGAGTCTGCTTTCAGAAGGTCATTGTCTAAACTGCCTGGGACAAATGTGAAGAAACTGTCCTCCTCCCAGTTCTCTCTTCAGCTTGTGTTAGAATGTAACACATAACAATCCAGGTATATTTGGGCGGGATGTTTTCCTTTTTGTTCTTTACCTTCCCTTGATGTTCCCTAACTCAGCCTCTTCTCCCAACCAATGGTTTCCCACAAAACATAGCTGTCATTTTTCTTAAAAGAGGACTATGGGCCAGTGCCCATGGGTTTTGACTAGCAGACCTCCTGAAGCACTTAAAGAGCAACGATTTGGGAATGTCTAATGCCCTCCAATCGACAAGTGTTCTGAGTGTTCTGAGCCCTAGGTGAGGCGACGTGAGGATGGGGTTGCAAAGAAGGCATAGTCCCTGCCCTTAAGAAGTGTACAATCTCACTGAGATAAGATGTGGAAAACCAAAACAGGTTTTGGAATTCATAACAAACACAAGAGCTAATGTTTACAGAACACCTGCCAAGCATCACCTATTCCTAAACACTTTATTATCTCACATAATCTTCACAACAAACCAAAGGGCTAAATACTAGGATTATTATCACCATTCCCATTCTACAGATAAGAAAGTCAAGGCAAAAACATATTATCGTAATTTGCCCAAGGCCATAGAGCCAGCAAGTAAGCAGAGCTGAGCCTCAAACCTCAACAGCCTGACTTCAGAGAGGGCCCTCTTAGAGCTCCCTACAGTGCAGGACAACGTGCGCACTCTGGAGGTAGGATCAAGTGGTGCTGGCTGTAAGAGCTGGAGGATTCTCGAAGCGCAGGAGTCAGTGAGGGCTGGAACCTTCAGACAAGCCCTCTCTAGCTCTCTGTACCTCATTGGCTGGGCTGAGTTAGGAAGAGTTTGCCCAGTTTCTGGGCAACGTCTCTGCAAAGACGTCTGAGAAGAGGTTTCCCAGTCATTTCTCCCGTGGGGGTTTTATGGCACACTTTTATGGCTTTCAGAAGGCATAGGCAGCAGGAAATGAGGCTGGACTTTGGCTCTGCCCAGAGGCTTGGCAAAGCCTGAGGGAGAGGAATAGTCACACATAATGCTCAGATGGCTGTTGGCCAAAACAGAGATGTTACCACACCCAGTGTCACTTTACCCCATCATAGGCCAGGTAAAATGGCTGTCTCTTATGTAATAGCCAAACTTTTTTTAAAAGCGTTGTGACCAGGGGACTCAGGTTCATATTAACTATATGAATCCTGAAAAATCCAAAGCTCCCTCCACTTGGCTTTAGGATCCTAGCATGTGAGAGCTGGAAGGGGCCCTGAAGATAATCTCATTTAATCCCCTGAGCCTCAAAGAGGGGAAATGATGTGCTGAAGGTCACATGTGGGATTTGGTGGCAGAGTCAGGTCAGGTCCACCAGTGGGAGACGGGACCAGCTGAATCAAGAGGTTGGTTTACTTTACTTGTTTTCCAGACAACGTTTCTCTCCTCTTCAACAAATATTTATTGAGATTCCCATGTGCCTGTCCACATGGCGCTTATATTCTAGTGAGGGAGCAGGCAAAACAACAATCACACACAAAACAAAAAGCAAGGACACAGGCGAATAAAATATGCGCTGTAAAGGACACAGAATAACTGGAGGGACCTACTTTGGGTAGAGTGTTTTTGATTCCACGTTTTCCTATCTGGCTAGGATGACCTTGGCCATGAATTTCATTCCAAACTAACACTTTGCCCATCCCTTGCACCTGGAAAGTGTGCCTTTGTGGGTCACTCAGCTTTTGGGTAGATCCTGTTCACCTGTAGTGCATGGAAGGGATGGGGCTGAGGATGCAGCAGCTGAAGGCACATTTTTTCCATATATGGGAGGCCACAGTCCTGCAGGCCTGGCTGTTTGGCCTCAAGCCCTGGGGTGTAGGTGTTATTGTCCTCCGACAGAAGCCCCAGACGCTAAAGCACTAAAGCATGGGCACACCCTCAGCAAGGGAGGGCATCGATTAAGCTCAAAATCCCCACAGCTGGCAGGGCATGAGCAGGCAAGGCAAAAGGATGAGATCAGCCAAGCTTGGCAGCGACACCCTTTATCTCGCTTACGTGGCATTCGTTGAGACCCCATAGCCTGCCTTCACCTGCTCCCTCATCTACCCCACAGATCCCTCCCTCCTTCATTCAGTTACGTACTTATTTCTTTGTTCAGTTCCTCATTCTTAGAAGAATTCTCTCCCTCATACACTCATTTATGTCTTCTTTCTTTCATCAAACCCTTTAATCACTCAATCATTCATTAATTCATACATTTATTCAGTCACTCGTTTATGTTATTGACTCATATACTTTTGTACATAAACATTCGCTTTGTTTCACTCACTTCCTCACCCTCACATTCAACTAACATTTACTAAACATTTCTCCACGGCAGGATCACTAGGATTACTAGGCTAACTAGGTTTAACCCTGTGTGGGGAGGCATCAGGGGGCACTAGTTATCTTATCCTTAGGCGTTAAAGGCAATAAGGCAGCATTTATGTAAATTCCAAAACAAACTGTAGCGTGACAAATGTGCCCCTGGAGGCCTAGATGGATCGTTGTGGGGTTCAGATGATGCCCTCTCAGGCATCCAGTGCTCCTTCTTCCCTGCAGGGCTGAAAGTGACCAGATACACACATTCTCACAAAGGCATTAGGGATCTCAGAAGTTGCTAGACCAGCAGGTATTTGCGTTTTAAAGAAAGAGAGAGAGGGCAATGTTTAACCCAGGGGTGAGCAAACTCTTCCTGTAAAGGATCAGAGAGTAAGCCTTTTAGGCTTTGGGGAACATACAGTCTCTATCAAACGACTCAACTCTGCTGTGGCAGCGAGAAAGCAGCCCTAGACAGTATGTAAAGAATGAGCATGGCCGTGTGCCGATGAAATTATTTTGGGACATCGAAAATGGAATTTCATACAATTTTTACATGTCATGGAATATTACTCTTTTCATTTTCCCTCCAACCATTTAAAACTGTAAAGACCATTCTTAGCTTGTGGGCCATACAAAACCAGGCTGCGGGCTGCATTTGGCCTGTGGGCTGTAGTTTGCCAATCCTGTTTCAGCTCAAAGAAATGAAAGAACAATGGACAATTTCCAGGAGCCAATAGCAGAAACCATTCCCGGTGAATAGTCCTTCCCCAGGCGACTGCTTTCTCTACTTATGTAGAGAGATGAGGGCCCAGCAAGGGCCTAATCCCAGGCATAGGGAATATGAGTTGGAAAATAAAGGACAGGCATTCTCTGACCTTATTAATGCCCTGCCCACTTGAAACTGATGCAGGAGAACGATTAAAATAATGAACTCTCTCTGTGACCCAGTGTATGCTGGTTCAAATACGGTTAGGGTTTTTCTCCCCAGTGCTTGCCCAGGACTTGGCACATAATAGGGACTCAGTAAATCTTTACTGAATGAGTGGATAATGGGCACGTGGTGGGCACACCATGCTCGTGAAGAGGACCAGGAAGGCTGCGAGCCTTCTCTAACCAGTGGCCGGCTCAGGCCGAGGCAAAGGCGGCGGAGCACCGGAGCTCGGTTGGCAGCTTGGGCCAAGCCCAGTGAGTGGGAAGGATTTGTTCGCACTTCTGACACTGCCCTCCATGTCCTCAGAGATGCCCTAGCCTCAGTCGTGAGAAAAGCACATTTTCCCTAGCCGGAGTGTCTGGAAACAAACTGGCGTTTGCAATATTCTTTGCATATGTAAGCAGGTTTTATTATGCATCTAGTTATGCAATTTTCCACCAGGGCTTGATTGTTTTGGAGTGGGAAGAGAAGGAGAAGGATGGATAGTGTATCTCCCAAAGCTTGTGTTTTGAAATACAATAAACGTTTTTTTTCTACGAAAGAAAATGGCCCATTTCCTTGGGAGTTTCTCTTTTCTTTTTTGAGAACATTGTTACTCACCAGAAATAAAATTCCTTAAGCATTAACAAAGGGTTGTGAAAGGTTGTGATATCTTGCTTTTCCATGAGAACAATTTGTTAAGAACATGCCTCTTTGTGCCCTCTGTAGAAAGCCTCACCTCTGGAGAAGATCTGATTCTCAGCTCAGGCCCTGAGAAAGCATACAGCACAAGAGCGTATTTGCTGAACAAACCCAGATGTCCCCCTACCCAATGTAGCCCCCAGACGATGCCAGCTACGATGACACAGGATCACTGAATCTTGAATTATGGGCTTGTACACAGATGGCAAACATACGGCAGGTGTGCCTCCATTTCCTACTCCTGAGCCCATGACAGACATTGCCAATCAATCCCATCATTCTTTCCCATTGAGCCTGGCTGCTGCCCCAGAATCTCTCCTAAATTCTTACTGTGGACAAACAAGTCAGCATGTGAGAAGCCCCACTCCTGCCTCTCGGGTGGAGAAAGAGCATGTGCTCGGAAAAGAGTTAGACTTGAGTTCTGACCCAAATCCTGAAATGTACTTGCTGAGTAACTTGAGCTAGTTACTTAGCCTCTCTGAGTCTCAGCGCCTCCATCTAAAGTGGAAATGATAACATCCATTTACAATGCTTACAGACACCAGGATCTATATAAGACCCTGGCACTGGGTCTGGCACCTGCTACCCACGCCATCCAATTAGCTCCTTTCCCTCCGAGCTGAGCCAAGTGGAAAGTGGATCTGTTCCAACAATGCAGTCAATATACAGATCCCTTCAACTTCTCCAGCCAGGGGCACACTAGTCTCTGTTTGCACATTCCAGCGACTGCACTGGCAAGTCTACGGGTCCCACCTTTAGAAAGCTCCAGTTTTCTCTAAAGCCCTTATATTCTCTTTTTTGTGTGTGAGGAAGATTAGCCCTGAGCTAACATCTGATGTCAATCCTCCTCTTTTTGCCGAGGAAATTGGCCCTGGGTTAACATCCGTGCCCATCTTCCTCTACTTTATATGGGATGCCGCCACAGCACGGCTTGACAAGTGGTGCGTTGATGCGTGCCTGGGATCCGAACCCGTGAACCCTGGGCCGCCGAAGCAGAGCACGTGCACTTAACCGCTGCGCCACTGGGCCAGCCCAGCCCCAGTTTTCCCATTTTAGGATGAGGAAACTGAGGCCTCACAAGGTTAGGCCACACGGCCAAGGTCCCTGTGCTATTAAGGAATGTCTGTGCCCCACGAGTTTCTCTGTACTACACTCCTTGTCCCTGCAACCCTCTTTTCTCTTTCTCTTGCCTTTCTATTTTACTTTACTTCTCTTTTCTTCCTTCTTGCTGAATTCTATGAGAGAGTGTGTGTGTGTACGCGTGAGAGAGAGAGTGTGTGTGTGCATGCGTGTGCTTGTGTGTTGCATTCTGCAGTGGCCTTGGATATCAATTACCCCTGCTTCTGGCTCCCAGAGCTAGAGTCTGTCCTAAAACATCTGAGGGGCAGGCTGGGCCGCTCCCTCTTTCACCTGGGCAGGGCTGGGTCTCCTGAGTGCCTTACCTGCCAGGATTAATTGAGCAAAATGATGATGTAACGTTTAACCTCTCATTGGAGAAATGCTGAATCAAGGAAGCAAGCCGAGCAGAAGGGTTAATTACTGGATCTGCTCTGGTCACCGGAAACCTGAAAGGCTTTTCGCCAGAGGACCTCAGGGAGCTTGGGCAGGGCCAGGGATCCAAATGCTGCAGGCGTCGCAGTGTACCAGGAGTACTGGCGTTTTCCGGCGTGACTTTGGTATAAAGGGAATTGGGCCATCCGGGCAGAGGAAAGGTGCATCAGGGCCTCACCTTGCCTCCTTTTTTCACCTGGCTGACTTCTGTTGTCCTTCAGGTCTTCACCTGAAGATCACTTCCTCCGGGAGGGCTTCCCTGAGCTCCCAGACGAGGTGGGCCCTATGTCACAGACTCCCTTCATTCCCTGTCCTTCAACCTCATGGCACTTGGCACGCTTGTAATCTTGTGATCAAGTGTTTATAATACTTTGTTTAGTATTTGTCTCCCCTGCTAGCCTGGAGGTTCCACGAGCGTAGGGGCCATGTCTGTCTTGTCCGCTGTGCCATCTCTGCCTGGTGCATGGGGAGCACCCAGCAATTCTTTGTTGGCTGCTTCACTGACGGGCCGTGAGGGGCTTGGGCGACCAGAACCCACTACACCAGGTAAAGACGGGGCTCACAGGAAAGCTGAGAGGTGCATACAGAAAATGGGGGACAGACGGCCTTGCCTCAGTCTCCTCCACGCTGGACTCCTGCTTTATCCAGTCTTTTTTCCTGCAGTCATGCTTGGCTTCCCTCCCGTGGGTTCCCCCTGGGATTACAGCTGAGGGTCTGAGCTGAGCAAGTACAATTGCCCCAGGGGCCCCTAGATAGAAGCCAAAAGTCACACCTTTCCTACTTCCAGGATTGTCACTGCTTATCAAGGAAGCAAAGGGGCTTTTGGAAGCCTCTGCACTCCAAGGCAGGCTCCAACAGCTCACCATTCTGAAGTGTGGCTGGTAAATGTCATTCTCAGCAAGGCCTGTTCGCACAGGCCAGCCCTTGGGCGGTGGGGATGGGGGATGATTACAGCTTCCTGACTTGACCCAACATTAATAATGGAGCGAACATTTATTGAGCCATTTACCACTGCCAAACCCTATTATCTCATGTACTTGCATTGCCTTGTTTTATCCTCACAGCCATCTTATGAAGTTAAAAAAAAAAAAAAAAAAAACAAACAAACGACTACATCGGTTCCATTTTACAGACGGAAAAACTGAGGCCTGGAGAGATTATGTAACTTGCCCAATGTCATACTACTTAGTAAGAGGCAGAGTGAGAGTCCCATCCCAGAGCTGGCTGACCCCAAAGCCCATATTTCCTCACAATACTGCCTACACTGAGAAACTCTTCGCTCAAAAGTGCTTTGCCTCAGAGAACTGTACGTGACACCTGCTGGGGCTGATGAAGCTTTGCAGCAGCCAGAAAGGAAATAGGTCTCTTGTGTGAATGTGTGCTTGAGCAGAAGGAGCAATCACAACAATGACCATCATTAACTAAATAATAGAAACAGCTCTTCCTGTGTTATCTGCCTTCAGAGTGTGCTGTTAACTAATTAAGCAACATAATACTCTGCCAGGTCAATTTTATCATGGTACCTAGAAAAGGAGAAAACTGGGACCTGGAGAGGCAAAATGCTTCACCCAGGGCCACGCAGTTAATGGGTGGGAGCCGTTGGATCAGATTCTCTTAGGGCTAACTGGTGAGGCGATAGCACGTCAGGTGGTGATGGCACCTATCTTGTGCTAATAATGGCTACCACAACCTGGGACTATGTGGCCCAAATATGAGGCATTAAATGATAGAGGGACTCTTGGTTCTGTCTTAAATAGCAACTAGTTTATTTATTTAATTTTTGGGGGGAAGACCTTGAGTCTCTTATGTAAATATGTTTTCCTGATAGTTTTCTTAAATGTGAAATGAGACAAGATCACCCCCATATCTGTTAGTAGTTGTGAAAAATACACCTTAGGGAATTCAGATGGGAAGGATCACGTAGATTTTAGATGTTTGGCTCATTCCCTGCCTTACTTCAAGGATTCTCCTCAATGGCACTAATGATGATATGTTCTAAAAGCTCTGCTTGGAGGAAAGAAGGTAACAGCAATGGCTACAGCTTACTGAGTTATGGCTAGTGCTTGCCAAGACCCTGCATGGAAGGACTTACCCATTTTGCAGATGAGGACACTGAGGCTCAGTGGGGTAAGTACTTAGTCCAATGTCACTTAGTTATTAGGTGGCAAAGCCATGGTACAAAGCTTTGCCTGACTCAAAGCATTTTTTTTTTGTGAGGAGATCAGCCCTATGCTAACATCTGCCAATCCTCCTCTTTTTTTTTTGCTGAAGAAGACTGGCCCTGGGCTAACATCCTGGCCCATCTTCCTCCACTTTATATGGGACGCCGTCACAGCATGGCTTGCCAAGCAGTTCGTCAGTGTGCGCCCAGGATCCGAACCGGCGAACCCCGGGCCGCCGCAGGGGAGCGCGCGCACTTAACCGCTTGCACCACTGGGCCAGCCCTCAAAGCATTTTTATTTATGCTAAGCTGCCTTCCTCTACAGGGAAAAATAAAAAGCAAACTCAAACCCAACAATAGGTTCCACAGGCTCCTTCAGCATTTTCAGTATTTAGTTTCTAACAATCTATGTGATGGGAGAAATTTCTCCTTGTAGCTCATGAAATCCTTCATGTTCTGATTTATGTTCCTTTCCTCTTCTGAACTCAGGAATACAAAACCAGTATATAAACCCAAGTTGGGAAAAATAAAGTCATCACTGTTCCCACATCAACCCTGAAGCCCTCTCTTCTCCAGGCTGAAGAAACCTAGGCCTTTTTTTCCTGGTCTTACCTGAGGTGTGGGACCCAGACCTTAGGAGGGGCAGGAGGGTGAACACACGGCTGATGGGGCCGGGACGCTGAGGCCGGGCTGAGGGCAGGACTAAGGATGTAAACAAGGAGAATGGCATAGGCAGGCAGGGGGAGAGTAGCCCAGCTGGCAGCGGCCAGTGAAAAAGGAGTAGCAGTTCAGTGATGGCAAACACGCCAGGAGAGAAGGTGGTGAGAGATGAGTGCTGTCTTTGAGCGAGAGGAATGCCCAGGAACAAATAAGAGAGGCAGCGAAAGAGAAACAGAGAGAGAGGAGATAGTGGTTGAGGCATGAACTTTGGATTCCCCAACATGCGCTGAGGCCTTATGATGTGCACGTTTGTAGATCACTGTGAAATAATTTAGGGAAAACTCACAGTATAGCATCTTACAAATAATTAGTTCTTAGAAAGTGGTAGTCAATCTTACAGAAGATTTGCAGCTTAAAAAAATTCAGGAGGAATGATAGATTTGGAATCTCACCATTTTGCAACCTCAAATGAATGTTCATGACCTCAAATCATTGGGTGAAATGCTAATGGGAAACATAATGGATGAAGGCAGAAAACATCTGAATCTGAATCAATTTTAATGCAAAACGAGAGGCACCCTTTTTATATGTAAAAGAATGAATTTGGACCCCCTACCTCACAACATATACAAAAATTAACTCCAAATGCATCATATACCTAAATGTAAAAGTTTAAACTATAAAACTCAGAAGAAAACGTAGGGGTAAATCTTCGTGAACTTAGATTAGGCAATGGTGTCTTAGATGTGACACCAAAAGCACAAGCAACAATGAGGAAAGTAGATAAATTGGCCATCATCATAATTAAAAGCTTTTGTGCTTCAAAGGACACCACCAAAAATGTGAAAAGGCAATCCACAGAACAGGAGAAAATTTTTGCAAGTCATATATCTGATAAGGCATATGCATCTAGAATATGTACAGAACTTTTAAACTCAAGAAGAAGATAAAAGCCAATTAAAAAAGTGAGCAAAGGATATGAATAAACAGTTCTCTGAAGAACACATCTCCAATAAACACATGAACAGATACTTAGCCATCAAGGAAATGCAAATCAAAACCATAGTGGATACCACTTCACACCCACTAGGATGACTATCATAAAAAAGACTGATAATGAAACAAGTGTTGGTGAAGACGTGGAGAAATTGGAACCCTCATACACTGTTGGTGAGAATGTAAAATGGTGCAATCATTTTGGAAAATAGTTGGCAGTTCCTCATAGAGTTACCGTATGACCTAGTAATTCCACTCCAGGGTATACACGCATATGAAAACACGTCTACACAAAAACTGCACACAAATGTTCATAGCAGGATTATTTATAATAGTCAAAAAGTGAAAAAACCCAGATGTTCATCAACTGATGAATAGATAAACAAAATTTGGTATATCCATGCAATGAAATGTTATTCAACCATAAAAAGGAATGAAGTATTGACACATGCTACAACAGATGAACCCTGAAACATTATTCTAAGTGAAAGAAAACAGCCACAAAGGACTGAATATTGTACGATTCCACTTATATAAAATGAGAGAATAGGCAAATCTGTAGAAACAGAAAGGACATTAGTATGCCTAGGGCTGGGATGGGGATGGAGGGAAATGGGGGATTTGGGGGGAGATGGCTAAGAGGTGCAGGGTTCCTTTTTGGAATAATGAAAACATTTAAAATTATGGTGATGGATACACGATTCTATGAATATGTTAAAAAGCCATTGAAATATGCACTCAAAACAAGAAAAAAACAAAAAAGAAGTCTTTAGCACTATCTATGGTATTCTTGCCAAAATCAAGCCTGAAGCTGATTAAGCCTCTAGAACTACTAGTTCACAGAAAGCACAGGGGAGAGAGGAACACATTAAACAACACTGCAAAGATGCAACCAGCAATATCCAGAATGTGGACAATTCAACAAGACAAATGACTCGGCTTCTTTAACATGTACATGGCAAAGGACAAGAGAAAGAGAGAGAAGGGGAACCTGTAGACTAAGAGAAATCTGAGACACATCACCTCAATGCAAGGTGTTTACCTCATTTGGATGCCATCTAAATAACTCAACTGAGGGGCGGAGTCAAGATGGCGGTGTAGGCAGACTCTGAACTCACCTCCTCCCGTGGACACAGCCAATTTACTACTACTCGTGGAAAAATTACACCTGAGACAGAACTGAAAACTGGATAAGAGGAACTCCTGCAACAACGGACAATCCTAACTGGGGTAGAAGAGGCAGAGACCCCCTTCCGGAAAGGAAAAACACCGCCTTCACAAGCCGCCAGCTTCACGGCCGCCGAGGAGCAGCTCACAGGTACGCAGCCTCCCTGGAGGCGTGGGGTCCTGAGCCGGGGAGCGCCCCCGCTGTGGGCATTTTGTGGACCCAGCACAATCGACACCAGTGGCATAATATCTGACTTTGCCTGCTACTAAAGCATTGGGGAGTACCCCCAGAAAACCCGGTTCACAAAGAAACTAAAACTGGCTCTTAAAGGGCCCACGCACAAACTCACCCGTTCCAGAAAGCATCCTAAAATCACCAGAAAGAAAGGTGCACAGTGCTTTGGTGACAAGAGACTCACCTAATAGGCCCTGAATGCATCTCGGTGAGGGGTGCGACCTCTCCAGGGACTGGAACATTGGCGGCGGCCATTGTTGTGGCCTGGTGTGAGCGTGCTGACACAGACGCCATTGGAGTTCTCCCTGAGGCCTGCTAGCCCAGGGTCTGCTCCACCCGCTAGAGCACCGATTTAATCCAGCTCAGCCAGGGCAGGCAGCCCACCCTAGAGACTGGCCCCACCCAACAACAAGCCCTCAGGCAACTTGTGGGCCTGCATAGATTGGTGACTGGATTCTCTGCAGCCCGGCAACTGAGCCGACTTGAGCGGGGCAGGGTGTGCACAAGGAGCGGGTGGAGAGTGTGGGGCGGTGGCGGAGTGTGTGGGGCTCCCGCCGTGGAGAGACTGGGTCCGCTTGGGGAGGTCGGGGCGCTCACATGGGGCAGGACTGTGTTGACTGTGTGTGTGGACCTGTGGGCAACAGGGCTTGTCAGCTGCAGAAGACTTGTGCTTCTCAAAGACCCACATAGGAGGTTTGCTCCACCTTCCAAAGCCTGAAACAATTGGGTGCTCCTGTGCCTGAGGCCAGCCCCACCCAGCTGCAATCCTCAGAGAGCTGACAAGAGATCTAATAGGCTAGAGGTTTACAGCAATTGTAAGGCCCTGAGCCTAACAACCTGCCACGCTGGGGGCCTACTCAGTTAAAAGAAATACTGCAACATAAATGTGGTATTAGAGCTTACAGCCAACTGTGCTGGGGCTCCCCACACCTGATAAAGAGACTGAAGGGCCCACAACAACTACAAGCAGCTGAGCATTACAACAGCTGGCCAGGAGCATAACTCGGTCTCCCTGGGTGCCTACAGGGAGAGCTAACAGGCCACAATAGAAGGACACACGTAGCCCACATAGGGGTCACCCCTGGAACATTGAGAACTGAGGGGAGCACACTGGAAGCCTCCTAAGGCATCACTTACATAAGGTCACCTATCCAAGAGCAGGAGACATAGCTGACCTACCTAATACGTAGACACAAGCACAGGGAAAGAGGCAAAATGAGGAGGCAAAAGAATGCATTCCAAGTAAGGGAACAGGACAAAACCCCAGAAAAGGAACTAAGTGAAACAGAAATGAGCAACCTACCCGACAGAGAGTTCAAACTAAGAGTGTTAAGGATGCTCACTGATCTGGGGAGAAGAATAGATGAACTCAGTGAGAATATCAACAAAGAAATGGAAGATATAAAAAAGAACCAATCAGAAATGACGAATACAATACTGGAAATGAAAAATTCATTAGAGGGACTCAAAAGCAGAGTAGAGGATACAGAAGAACGGATCTGTGAGCTGGAAGAAAGACTAGAAGAAATTACCCAAGGTGAACAGGTAAAAGAGAAAAGAATTAAAAAGAGTGAGGACAGTCTAAGGGACCTCTGGGACAACATCAAGCGCACTAACATCCGTGTTATAGGTGTCCCGGAAGGAGAAGAGCGAGACAAGGGGGCAGAGAATCTATTTCAAGAAATAATAGATGAAAACTTCCCTAACCTAAGGAAGGAAACAGACATCCAGGTACAGGAAGCACAGAGAGCCCCAAACAAGATAAACCCAAAGAGGCCCACACCAAGACACATCATAATCAAAATGTCCAGAATTAAAGATAAAGAGAGAATGCTAAAAGCCGCAAGAGAATGTCAAGTTACATACAAAGGAAACCCCATAAGGCTATCAGCTGACTTCTCAGCAGAAACCTTACAGGCTAGAAGAGAATGGCACGATATATTTAAAGTGCTAAAAGGAAAAAACTTACAGCCAAGAATACTCTACCCAGCAAGGTTATCATTCAAAATGGAAGGAGAGATCAAAATTTTCCCAGATAAGCAAAAATTAAAGGAGTTTGTCACCAAGAAACCAGTGCTACAAGAAATGTTAAAGGGACTGATTTAAGGGGAAAAGAGAAGACCACAAATAGGAAAAATTATCTATTTCCATGATAAGAGGGAAATGGATACAAATGCATAAAAAAGAGGTTAGATATAATATCAAAAACATAAAAGGAGGGAGGAGGGGAGTTAAAGAGTACAGCTTTCAGACAGAGGTCAAACTAAAGTGACCATCAATTCTGTATAGAAGAAGTAAGGAACAGAGAAGGACTACTAAAACACTGAGAAAAAAAAAAAAAAGTTAAAAAATGGCAGTAAGTACATACTTATCAATAGTTACTTTAAACATCAATGGACTAAATGCTCCAATTAAAAGGCATAGGGTGGCTGACTGGATAAAAAAACAAGACCCATATATATGCTGCATACAAGAGACACACTTCAGACCTAAAGACACTCACAAACTGAAAGTGAAGGGATGGAAAAAGATACTCCACGCAAATGGCAATGAAAAGAAAGCTGAGGTAGCAGTACTCATATCAGACAAAATAGACTTTAAAACAAAAACTGTAAAAAGAGACAAAGAAGGGCATTACATAATGATCGAGGGAACAATCCAACAAGAGGATATAACACTTGTAAATATCTACGCACCCAATGTAGATGCACCTAAATATATAAAGCAATTATTAACAGACATAAAAAGAGAAATAGACAGTAATACAATGATAGTAAGGGACTTGAACACTCCACTTACACCAACGGATAGATCATCCAAACAGAAGATCAATAAGGAAACATTGGCCTTAAACGACACACTAGAACAGATGGACCTAGTAGATATATACAGAGCATTCCATGCAAAAACCGAAGAATACACGTTCTTTTCAAATGCACATGGAACATTCTCCAGGATTGATCACATATTAGGCCACAAAACAAGTCTCCATAAATTTAAGAAGATTGAAATAATACCAAGCATCTTTTCTGACCACAACGGTATGAAACTAGAAATCAACTATAGGAAGAAAATCAGAAAAGCCACAAATACATGGAGATTAAACAAAATGCTACTGAACAACAACTGGGTTAACGAAGAAATCAAAGAAGAAACCCAAAAATACCTGGAGACAAATGAAAATGAAAATACGACATGCCAGAATTTATGGGATACAGAAAAAGCGGTTCTAAGAGGGAAGTTTATAGCAATACAGGCCTATCTCAACAAACAAGAAAAATCTCAAATAAACAATCTAACAATGCACCTAAAGGAACTAGAACAAGAAGAACAAACAAAGCCCAAAATCAGTAGAAGAGGGGAAATAATAAAAATCAGAGCAGAAATAAATGAAATAGAGACCAAAAAAAAAAATAGAAAAAATTAATAAAACCAAGAGCTGGTTCTTTGAAAAGATCAACAAAATAGACAAACCTTTAGCTAGACTCACCAAGAAAAAAAGAGAGAAGGCACAAATAAGTAAAATCAGAAATGAAAGAGGAGAGGTTACAACAGACACCTCAGAAATACAAAAGATTATAAGAGAATTCTATGAAAAGCTATATGCCAACCAATTCGACAATCTGGAAGAAATGGATAAATTCTTAGAATCATACAACCTTCCAAAACTGGATCAAGAAGAAGTAGAGAATTTGAATAGACCAATCACCAGCAAGGAGATTGAAACAGTAATCAAAAACCTCCCCAAAAATAAAAATCCAGGACCAGACGGCTTCCCTGGTGAATTCTACCAAACATTCAAAGAAGACTTAATACCTATCCTTCTCAAACTCTTCCAAAAAATTGAGGAGGGGGGGAAGCTCCCTAACTCATTCTACGAAGCTGACATTACCCTGATACCAAAACCAGACAAGGACAACACAAAAAAAGAAAATTACAGGCCAATATCACTGATGAACATCGATGCAAAAATCATCAACAAAATACTAGCAAATCGCATACAACAATACGTTAAAAAGATTATACACCATGATCAAGTGGGATTTATTCCAGGTATGCAGGGATGGTTTAACATTCGCAAATCAATCAACATAGTACACCACATTAATAAAATGAAGAACAAAAATCACATGATCATCTCAATAGATGCAGAGAAAGCATTTGACAAGATCCAGCATCCATTTATGATAAAAACTCTGAATAAAATGGGTATAGAAGGAAAGTACCTCAACATAATAAAGACCATATATGAGAAACCCACAGCTAATATCATCCTCAATGGTGAAAAACTGAAAGCTATCCCTCTAAGAACAGGAACCAGACAAGGATGCCCACTGTCACCACTCCTATTTAACATAGTATTGGAAGTCCTAGCCAGAGCAATCAGGCAAGAGAAAGAAATAAAAGGGATCCAAATTGGAAAGGAAGAAGTGAAACTGTCACTATTTGCAGATGACATGATTTTATATATAGAAAACCCTAAAGAATCCACCAGAAAACTTTTAGAAGTAATAAACGAATATGGTCAAGTTGCAGGATACAAAATCAACATACAAAAATCAGTTGCATTTCTGTACACTAACAACGAAGTAGCAGAAAGAGAAATTAAGAATACCATCTCATTTACAATTGCAAAAAAAAGAATAAAATACCTAGGAATAAACTTAACCAAAGAGGTGAAAGATCTGTACACCGAAAACTATAAAACATTTCTGAAAGAAATTGAAGAAGACACAAAGAAATGGAAAGATATTCCGTGCTCTTGGATTGGAAGAATTAACATAGTTAAGATGTCCATACTTCCTAAAGCCATCTATAGATTCAATGCAATCCCTATCAAAGTTCCAACAACATTTTTCACAGAAATAGAACAAAGAATCCTAAAATTTATATGGAACAACAAAAGACCCCGAATAGCTAAAGGAATCCTGAGAAAAAAGAACAAAGCTGGAGGTATCACACTCCCTGATTTCAAAATATACTACAAAGCTATAGTAACCAAAACAGCATGGTACTGGCACAAAAACAGACACACAGATCAATGGAATAGAATCAAAAGCCCAGAAATAAACCCACACATCTATGGACAGCTAATCTTTGACAAAGGAGCCAAGAACATACAATGGGGAAAAGAAAGTCTCTTCAACAAATGGTGTTGGGAAAACTGGATAGCCACATGCAAAAAAATGAAAGTAGACCCTTACCTTACACCATACACAAAAATGAACTCCAAATGGATTAAAGACTTGAATGTAAGACCTGAAACAATGAAACTTCTAGAAGAAAACATAGGCAGTTCGCTCTTCCACATCGGTCTTAGCAACATCTTTTCAAACACCACATCTGACCGGGCAAGAGAAACAATAGAAAAAATAAACAAATGGGACTACATCAAACTAAAAAGCTTCTGCACAGCAAAGGAAACCATCAACAAAACGAAAAGACAACCTAACAATTGGGAGAAGATATTTGCAAACCATACATCTGATAAGGGCTTAATCTCCAAAATATATAAAGAACTCATGCATCTCAACAATAAAAAAACTACCAACCCAATTAAAAAATGGGCAAAAGACCTGAACAGACATTTCTCCAAAGAAGATATACAGATGGCCAACAGACACATGAAAAGATGTTCAAAATCACTAACTATCAGGGAAATGCAAATCAAAACTACAATGAGATATCACCTCACGCCCGTCAGAATGGCTATAATTAACAAGACAGGAAACAATATGTGTTGGAGAGGATGTGGAGAAAAGGGAACTCTCATACAGTGCTGGTGGGAGTGCAAACTGGTGCAGCCACTATGGAAAACAGTATGGAGATTCCTCAAAAAATCAAGGATAGAACTACCATATGATCCAGCTATTCCACTGCTGGGTATTTATCCAAAGAACTTGAAAACACCAATTTGCAAAGGTACATGCACCCCTGTGTTCATTGCAGCATTATTCACAATAGCCAAGACTTGGAAGCAACCTAAGTGCCCATCAAGGGACGAATGGATAAAGAAGCTGTGGTATATATACACAATGGAATACTACTCAGCCATAAGAAACGATGAAATCCAGCCATTTGTGACAACATGGATGGACATTGAGGGTATAATGCAAAGTGAAATAAGTCAGAGGGAGAAGGTCAAATACCGTATTATTTCCTTCATTAAGTAGTAGATAATAACAACAATAAACAAACACATAGGGACAGAGAGTGGATTGGTGGTTACCAGAGGGGAAGGGGGGAGGGAGGAGGGTGAAAGGGATAATTTGGCACATGTGTGTGGTGATGGGTTGTAATTACTATTTTGGTGGTGAACATGATGTAGTCCATGCAGAAATAGAAGTACAATGATGTACACCTGAAATTTTTACAATGTTATAAACCAATGTTACTGCAATAAACAAAAAATTAAAAAAAAAAAATTAAAAAAAATAAATAAATAACTCAACTGTAAAAAAACATTTATAAGGCAAATGTGGACATTTGAACACTGCCTGAACATCTAATGTTTCAAGAAATTCTTGTCCATTTTTTTTTGTGTGAGGAAGATCAGCCCTGAGCTAACATCCATGCCAATTGTCCTCTTTTTTGCTGAGGAAGACCGGCCCTCAGCTAACATCCGTGCCCATCTTCCTCCACTTTATGTGGGACGCTGCCACAGCATGGCCTGACAAGTGGTGCGTTGGTGCGCGCCCGGGATCCGAACCCGGGCTGCCAGCAGCGGAGCGTGAGCACTTAACCGCTACGCCACGGGGCCGGCCCCTTGTCCATTTTCTAATGTGTGATAATGGTATCATGGTTATGTTAAACTCTTAGAAGAAAATACTTACTGAAATCTTTAAAGAGATACTGAGATGTGTATGGATGAAATGATCTGATATCTGAGCTTTGCTTTAAAATAACCCAATTGGGGAGCAAGTTCATGAGTGGAGACATAACTGAAATCAGACTGGGAGATGTATACAGGAGGGTTCATTATACCCTTCTTTCAACTTTTATATATGCTTGAAATTTTCTGTTAGAAAAAAGTTCAAAACAATGTACAGGATGGTGATTGAAAAGAAATCTAGCAATGAACTGCTAAGAAATTTTGACTGCTAAAATTCTTAATAATAACAACAAAAATAAAAGTGGTAGCCAACCACTTCACATCTTTTGATTTTCCCAACAACTTTGTGAGGTAGGGGTTATTCCTGTTTTTTGATGAAAACCGAAGCTTAGAGTGGCTACTGACTTGTCCAAAGTCTCACCATTGGGATGGGGAAGAGGCGTCTGGGTCTAAGGCTGGAGTGGTTTCTCCTGCACACAACACTGCTTCTCTAGATGGCTCGTGATAGTTCTTTCCCCTGTGGGATCTGGCAGAGCAGAGGGCGGCAGACGCCCTTGGGACCTACCTTATGTCCTTTCTTGCTTTCAGACATCTGCCAGGGAACTTCTGCTAAGGCATTAACTGATCATTTATGAGAACAGTTTAAGGGGCTGTCTCCTCCCAGGGGATACACTTAAAAATTTTACAAACATATTTCAAGCACCTATTAGGCCCCCTAAAAGGCACTTTGGGGCAGATGATGACATGGAACAGAATGGTTTGAGGGGACAGATGTCCATTTAATGGAGCCTCCCCATTTTTCTACCCACAAGTCTTTGGGACCTCTCCAGTCAGTTCAAGAGTGCACTGATAACTTCATTTATGAGTAGGGATTTGTTGAGTGAAAATGTAAAGATGAAAGAAATTTATATTGGGATATATCAATGCAAGAATATAAGCATAGGATATATTTATTTCTGTAAATTACCTTAGAAAGAGGATTAGCTAGAATCTTAAATATAAATTAGCACTAGGGGTGTGTCCATAGGACAAAAATTATCTTAATACTAAGTAAAACCCATCTCTCATGGCAGTCCCGAGTACCATAAAGTTGGGTTGGGAGATTCCTATGAAAGATGAAGACAAAGGGAGAGGATCTGGACTTGTAGTTCAAGCTCCTAAAAATTACTTTATGCAGAATATTTCAAATGTAAGAATGAAAGGGGAGTTGGCTTTCTATATCTCAGAATTCCCAAGGTGCAGGACAGCTCATCTTCCCAGGAGCCCAGGAAAGATGCTTGGACTTGTCATTATCATCCTGGGATGGGATGGAGGAGGTGTGGGGGAGGGAATCGCATTCCTTAGTGACTGCCTTTTTCTTCTCTGTCTGATCTCTTGTTTTCTGGGTAATCAGAAAAGGAGAAAAGGATTGGTAATTATTTTAAAAAGTCAGAGGCCTCTGTCTTTGTTTTTGATTCTTGAGGCAAAATGTGTTCTTAGAAACCTTTATTGTGGTTTTGCAAAGTCAACAACATTTTAAACAAATAAAACACCACCCTGCCCTTAAGAAGTTTTCAATCTTCGTGAGCATGGTGATAAGATATATACCTGGTATGTATAGTACCAAGAAGAATGTGTTATAACTCGAGTACAGGCATACCTCGGAGATATTGCGGGTTTGGTTCCAGACCACCACAATAAAGCAAATGTTACAATAAAGTGAGTGACATGAATTTTTTGGTTTCCCAGTGCATATAAAAGTTACATTTACACTATACTGTAGTCTATTAAGTGTGCAATAGCATTATGTCTAAAAAATCAATGTACATACCTTAATTTAAAAAATATTTTATTGCTAAAAAATGCTAACCATCAACTGAGCCTTCAGTGAATAATCTTTTTGGGGGTGGCGGGTCTTGCCCTGATGTTGATGGCTGCTGACTGATCAGGGTAGTGGTGGCTGAAGGTTGGGGTGGCTGTGGTAATTTCTTAAAATAAGACAATAATGAAGTTTGCTGCATTGACTCTTCCTCTCACCAACGATTTCTCTGTAGCACGCAATGCTGTTTGATCGCATTTCACTCACAGTAGAACTTCTTTCAAAGTTGGAGTTAATCCTCTCCAACCCTGCTGCTGCTTTATCAACTAAGTTTACGTAATGTTCTAAATCCTTGGCTGTCATGTCAACAATCTTCACAGCATTTTCATCAGGAGTAGATTCCATCTCAAGACACTACTTTCTTTGCTCATCCATAAGAACCAAACGCTCATCCATTAAAGTTTTATCCTGAGTGTGTCCACCTTCATTAGTTACCTTAGCTAGATCTTCTGGACAACTTGCTGCAGCTTCTACATCAGCACTGGCTGCTTCACCCTGCACTTTTATATTATGGAGACGGCTTCTTTCCTTAAACCTCAAGAACCAACCTCTGCTAGCGTCAAACTTTTCTTCTGCAGCTTCCTCACCTCTCTCAGCCTTCATAGAATTGAAGAGAGTTAGGGCCTTGCTCTGGATTAGACTTTGGCTTAGGGGAATATTGTGGCTGGTTTGATCTTTTATCCAGACCACTAAAACTTTCTCCAGATCAGCAATAAGGCTGTTTCACTTTCTTATCATTCGTATCAAAGTGCACTGGAATAGCACTCTTAACTTCCTTTAAGAACTGTTCCTTTTCATTCACAACTTGGCTAACTGTTTGGCACAAGAGGCCTAGCTTTTGGACTGTCTCGGCTTTTGATGTGCTTTCCTCACTAAGCTTAACCATTTCTAGCTTTTGATTTAAAATGAGAGACACGTGACTCTTCCTTTCACTTGGACACTTAGAAGCCATCGTAGGGTTATTAATTGGCCTAATTTCAATATTGTTGTGTCTCATGGGATAGAGAGGCCCAAGAAGAGGGAGAGAGATAGGGAACGGCTGGTCGGGGGAGCAGTCAGAGTACACACAACATTTATAGATTAAGTTTGCCGTCTTATATGGGCGTGGCTCGTGGCACCCCAAAACAATTACAATAGTAACATTAAAGATCACTGATCACAGATCACCATAACAAATACAATAATAATGAAAAAGTTTGGAATATTGTGAGGAATACCAAAACGTGACACAGAGACATGAAGTGAGCAAATGCTGTTGGGAAAATGGCACCAACAGGCTTGCTCAATGCAGGGTTGCCACAAACCTTCAATTTGTAAAAAACGCAGTATCTGCAAAGCACAATAAAGCAAAGCACAGTAAAACAAGATATGCCTGTATAAACAATGTCCTGTGAACAGCGCGGGGAGATAGTAATTCTGCAGGGGTGGAGTGGCGAGAGCTTCCTTGCAGAAATGATACGCATACAGGGCGTTGCGGGTATGGACATGATTGTGACACGCAAACGCACCAAAAGTAAATTCCAGGAGGAACAGCATTTATTTATTCAACGAACATTTGTTTATTGCCCAGAATAATGCAGGTACTCTGCTGGGTACAAGGACAAAAGGCAAAGAGGTGGCCTAGTATATACCGTGCTTAGGACTGTTGAGAAGATCACTTCAACTTTTGTGTGTGTGCATGCTCGTGTGTGTGTGTGTACGTATGTGCACACATCTGCATGTGTATGTGCACATCTGTGGTGTGTAGGGAGGTCTGGGGGTGCTGGAAGGGGGAGTGTAGCTAGGTCACGGAGGTTCTAGAATGTCTTAACTTATTTAGGGGAGAGAGCACACATCTGCCCTCAAATCCTGGCTCTGTTCCCAGCTTTGAAACTTTGGGCAAGCTCCTAATCTTTCTGTCCCCAAGTTTTCCTATTTGGTAAAATGGGCACACCAATGACTACTCTGAACAGTTGTGAGGATAGTCATAATGTTTGTAAATCATCTATTATAGTTTTTAGCTTTTCATGGCCACACAATAAAGCAGATATTACTGCTTCTGAGGACTGTAGGGAACCACTGGTGGTTTGGGGAAGAGAAATGGCTGAATGGATTTGGGTTTTCAAGAGATGATTATGGAGGCCAGATTGGAAGAGCGGTTGGGGGTGAAGGGTTGGGGGGTGAGGTGCAGTGATTGAGCAAGGTTCTGTGAGACCAGGAAGGAGGCTGAAGCAATAGTTGAGGCAAGAGATGAGGACCAAAACTAAGGCTGTGGGATGGAATGGACAGAAGCAATAACTATTTAGGCAGCAAAATGAGCTTGCTGACTAACTGGATGTAGGAAGTGAGGGAAAGGGAGAACTCTGGAATGATGACAGGCTTTGTAGTTGTACAGCAGTTCCACTATCCCGGATCTGAGATACAGAAGGAGGGGCAGGCTGAAGGAGGGGGTTGAGGGAATTGGTAGTGAGGTAAGGCGGGGGAGGAAGAGGCTGAGTTCCCTGGGGGGTATACTGAGGGAGCAGAACCTCTTAGGAAGCCCAGTGTTAGAGAAAACAAGAACACCTCATCGTTCTGTGAGCGTGCAAGATAGGACAAACAGGCTCCACATCCTGAACAAGTCAATTTTAGAATCACCAGGGCAGGCCTGGCAATTGTGACTTCCCCTTAAGAGGCATTGTTGAAGGCCTTCTTTCTAACTGGTGTCCCAGGCAATTGAATTTCTTTCTCCTTGTAAGGCATTCCTTCCCTAGACCTAGAGATAATCAGACCTAGACAGACCTAGAGATAATCTCCAGAACTCTCCCAAAGGCCAAATGCATTGGTTCCAATCCTTCTACTTAACGTCCTCCAGAGCAATTTTCCACGGAACCTGCTCAGCCTCTTCAGGTCTAATCCTGAATTATTTTCAAGTACAGTTGTTTTTAGTCCAAAGTTTGTCTTTGAGGTCATTTCCTTATATTCTAGCCAGATGTGTCAGGTGGTTTCTTACAGGTGGGAAGACATAATGATAACAGGAAAACAAAATTCCTTGCTGTGGCTTCCCTTTACGAGAAGGTAGCAATTGCTACCCTTTGGTGTTTAAGACCTGAAAGACAATTCAGGTCTTTTCTATACCATAGGAGGGGGACAGGGCTGTTTAACTGGGATGATTTCAGAAAACTGACTCTTTAACCCTCCTTTATTTATCTATCTATCTATCTATCTATCTATCTATCTATCTATCTATCTGTCTGTCTATCTATCTACCTATCATCTATCTATCTATCTATCTATCAATCATCTCTCTATCTATCATCTATATATACCATTAGTTTCAATAAATGTTTGAGATTATTATTACTGATCTTGTTGTTTTGGTAGTAGAATCCCAAGTACTCACCATGGTTACTATTACATTGTAAGCACTCAACAGATATTTCTTGGTTGTAAGAGTTACACTGACCTATGATCTTTCTACAGGAAACTATTTCTCCTCCAGTCTTCCCTAAGTATATGTCACCACCATCTGCCCAGGTGTTTAAGTCAAAAGTCTGGATTCCTTGATTTATTGAGCACCTACTCAGGACTAGGCACTGTGCGGGGTGCTGGGATGAAGAAGGTAGGGGGAGCTTGATAAGCTAGATCCAACTACAGCTCTCAAGGAGTTAGAGAAAGAGGAAGCAGGAGACCTTGTCATTTGTTCAGCTCTCCACTCATCTTTGGCTGTAGCTCATAAATGGGACTTTTTAAGAGTGTGTTTTTGACAATACCTGGGCAAATATGTAGAAATACTAATAACCCAAAGCCATCTGAATTGAGAAAAGGCTATCAATACTATGCATTGGTTCCCTGGGAATAAGATATGCAAAGGCCATACTTTGGAATTCTCACTTTTTGTAAAAACTAGGAAGGCATACTACTTGTTTTGAAACCTACTAGGATTCTCCACTCCGGTCCAGCCTCTCTGTAGAGGAGGCAAATGACCCAGAAGGAGAATTAAAAAGGCAAATGGAAAGTGGCTCTTGGCTAAATCTTTTGGGAAGCCAACTTACCACCGAGTGAGCTAGCTTCTATCTACTGAGTGTGGGCTGTACCTTATATATCCGTGTCTATATATAAAGAATGATTTCAGAAAAATTCTGTTAGTCTTTGGCTTAGTTGTGAGTCATTAGGCCCCCATTTTAGAGTGTGTGTGTGTTCATGTGTGTGTGTGGTGGAGGGAGAACTTTGGGCACAAAGCGTGTATGTACTTGTAAAAAAGCATTTGGAATTTGTGTGTTGGAAAGTTTTACAGTTTCTCAAGCAAGGAGAGCGTACGTGGAGAGCAAAGTGTATTCGTGTGTATGCGTCTGTATGTAGTGCAGACGGTGGGCAGAATTACATGAACAGTCAGCCTCTTAGAGATCCAGACAGTGGCAGAAGATATAAAGTGTTGTAGGAGGTGATTGTTTTCTTTTTAGACCAGCACACAGGTCTTTGAGGAGCCCTTGACTTTCTCCTCCTCCTCGTCTTGTTAAAAAGGGATTAGAGTCCAATTAAGCCATTTAATCCCAAGGTAGAGACTCATGTTTAAAAACAAGACTTACAGCTTTTAAAAAAATACATCAGAAAAAAAAGATACATCAGTGCGAGTTGAGGTTTGTCCTTTCAAGTTGCCACCTGCGTGGCTCCAAAGAGTGTTCTCAGCAGAATACCCAACATGCAGTTCTTCTTAATTACTTTGCCTCATACCTCCAGTCCTTCATCTTTTAAAGTACCCTTCAACCTAAATAGCCACAGGCTGTTAGAAGTACTTCTGCTGCCGGAGTGCCACAACCGCCCCTTGGCTTATCTCCCTTCAGTTGGCAACTCAGTCACCAGGCTTAATAACAACAGCACTAACAGCTAATGCTGATAGGGTGCTTAGTATGTGCCTGGCATTGTGCTAAACACTTTACATACAGTATCTTATTAGATGCTCCATGTGAAAACACCCAGGGGCTGGCTTCGTGGGTGTGTGACATGTTTAGTCACACAGAGCTCTGCTCAGAAGGGCCCTTCACTTGGTTTAATGCTCTGCTGCTGCCATCTTGAAATTCTTAATCATTTTTGAGCAAGGGACCTGCATTTTCATTTTTCACTGGGCCCTACAAATTATGTAGCCAGTCCTGAAAACACCTAATAACCCATAGTTTCTTTTTCTTTCTTTTCCTTCCTTTCACACGATGCCTAATACATTGCCAGGGGTTGGAACAGTGAATGTCAAATTGTGATGCCAGAACCCTCTCTACAAAATGGGTGCCATTATCTCCTTGGAGGGAAGTTCTCTAAGCGACAGGAACTATGTCACAACTCTTAGCATGGGGAAGCAAAGGATCTGTGAGAATTTGGCAAGTTAAGTCCTCTAAGCCTCAGTTTTCTCATCTGTAAAATGGGAATACCAATAATAATACCTAACTTACAGGCTGTTTCAAGCATGAAATGGGATCACGTGTATACAGCTCTAACACATAATACATCTGACGTTAGTTATTGTTAATGCATTATGGGTGCTTAGCAGGTATTAAACATCCAATAGTGCTTGTGACATGGTATGGATCACTTGCCCAACTCCAAGGTGCCCTTATCCCAGGGGTTTGTTCCCTACCTGCCCCACAGAGCTGGGAAGAACATCTGCTTTCTCCGTGTGCTGGGTGATCACAGAGGGGTTGCTGGAGCTGATAAGCACTGGGGTGCTGATCTCCACCATATGGCGCCCTGAAGGAGAATGGACCATCCTGTTGAGAGTGTTCAAGGCTGTCGTGATGGAGAACTGCCCGGGTCCCTTCCTCCTGGACCCAGGGCCCCTTCGGAGGGTGGGTGTGTTAATTGCTTTGCCTCTGGATGATGAAGACACCAGGGACAGGCTTTTTGTGCCAGCTGACTGACGGCCTTTGTTCTTCTCCAGGAGGTGTCTTGCGGTGAGGTTTGGCTGAAAAGACAAAAGGTCCGATGAGAAGTTGATATTCTGATCTAACGTGTGCAGCTAAGTCTTACCCAGGCTAGTCTGAAGCCAGTGCCGATGCCACCAACTCAGTCACCACTCCTTGGTCAGCTTCCATCTTTATCAATATGTCCCAATTACTCTGTCATATCAATACATTCTCACAACTCTCTTGCAAAGTAGGTACTACTTTTTTACTCTCTTATTGAGGTCCAAAGGGGTTAAAAATAAGCCATGATACTCTTCCCTGATGGGGAGCACTCTTCCTTTACCCATTTCTCCCAGCCACATCCCAGTCCTTTCCACCTAGTGGACACTCCCTTCCTCCTTCATCCAGCCCTGAGTCCCCCATCGGG
The DNA here is from genome assembly GCF_057802395.1 of Ceratotherium simum simum. NCBI lineage: Eukaryota > Metazoa > Chordata > Mammalia > Perissodactyla > Rhinocerotidae > Ceratotherium > Ceratotherium simum. The sequence continues at coordinate 30,925,971 of NC_141903.1, forward strand.
TTGGCTGCTTACTCTTCTCTGTGCTCCTGCAGCCCCTACACTTTCCCATCATGGCAGTCTTCACTCCATACTGTAATCACTTATTTTCCTTTCCCCCACTGGACTGTTAGCTACCTGAGGGTAGGGACCTTATAAACATTATTCTCTGCTCTATCCCAGAGTGGATGCTCAGCGAGTGTTTGAAGAATAATGAGTGGATGAAGTTGCTCAAGTTCATATATTTGATAAGTGTTTGAGCCAGAATGTAAATCCACTCAGGACCCTGAATCTTTACGCTAAGACCATCTTTTACTACTTCCTTTAAATACCTTCATCTTATCACCGTTCTCTCTTGTTCTATACCTCTCAGTCAGTGGTGTGCTGGTAAATCAGGAAAAAAAAACCAGCCCTGATTTGTAGAGTTTTCCAATTTCTGTGGTGTAAATATCTGCCAATGGTTTAACAACCGGCTAGCAAAATTCCTGAAAATGTAACAACCAGCTCCTGCAGCCCAGTATCAGCTAGCTCTAGCACAACTGATAATGACTGCATTATATTTTGAGTTCCCCGCCCACCAAGAGTCCCTGTGAGTCCATTTCCTTCAGAACTCTGAAATATGCTGACAAAAACAGAGGTTTGTGTGAAAACTGTGCAGGACAATTACTTAAACGTCCATCATTAAGATCGTCACCAGTTGCTCTCTAAAACCACTTGTCGCATTCTAATTTAGAGATTCAACTATAGAGGTAAAGGGGGATTCGCCCATTTAAGAACCTTTTAATGACAATGTGTAGACAGTTGAAATAGAATAGAATAAATTGAGAGAGAAAATTTTGAAGAAGATGTAGTTCCTGCCTCAAGAAGGTTGTAATATTGTGGAAAAAAAATCATCAAGTAGGGGAAGGGGCATTATTATGTCCACTTTAAGGATAAGAGAGCTGAAGCCAGAGGGGTGACTTATAAATGACAGAGCTAGTATGTAAACAACCAAACAAGAAAATATCAGAGAGTAATAAGTGCTCTGATGTGATAGAGAGTGGCTGGGGAAGTGGCTACTTTATTTATTTATTTTTTTTGTGAGGAAGATCAGCCCTGAGCTAACATCTATTGCCAATCCTCCTCCTTTTTTTCCCTTTTTCTCCCCAAAGCTATGTATGTCAACTATGTCATCTACATATGTCAACTACGTATGTCATAGTTGCACACCCTTCTAGTTGCTGTATGTGGGACGCCGCCTCAGCATGGCTGGACAAGTGGTGCATCGGTGCGCGCCCGGGATCTGAACCCGGGCCGCCAGTAGTGGAGCGCGTGCACTTAACCACTAAGCTGCGGGGCCGGCCCCAAAGTGGCTACTTTAGATTGGGGGCATTAAGGAAGACCTGCTGGAAGGTGACATTGAAGCTGAGACATAGATGACAAGAAGCAACCAGCCATGTGAAGACAGGGCAAGAACATGCCAGGCAGGGGGCTTATAAGCCAGCGGAAAGATCCTAAAGAGGGGAAAAACTCAGCCTGTTTGCGAAAAAGACAAGGAAGAAACAGAGAGAAGGCTGGAATGGAGTGAGTGAGGAGCAGCTGGCAAAAATGAGCCTGCAGAGAAAGGCAGGGGTCGGATCACAAAAGGCTTGCAAGGAGGCTTCAAGTTTATTTTCAGCACGACAGGAAGCCTTTGGCAGGTTTTAGGTAGAGAAGTGACACGAACTGATTTATGTTTTTAAAAGCTCATGCTACGGTTTGGCAGTTTCTCACAAAGTTAAACACGTACTTAGCATGTGACCCAGCAATCCCACTCCTAGGTGATTACCCAAGAGAAATGAAAACACATGCTCACTCAAAAATAAGTATGCAAATGTTTACAGCAGCTTTATTCATAGTCGCCAACAAATGGAAACAACTGTGATGTCTTTCAGCTGATGAATGGATGAACAAACTCTGGCCCATCCATACAATGGGATAAGAGTCAACAAAAAAATGGATGAGCTACTGACACAGGCAACAACGTGGATGAATCTCAAATGCATTATGCTAAGTGAAGCCAGGCTCAAAAGGCTACATCTGTATGATTCCATTTCTATGACTTTCTGGAAAAGGAAAACTGCAGGAGCAGAAGACAGATCAGTGGTTGCCAGGGGTGGGAGTCAGGGAAGGAGTTGACTGCAATGAGGCAGCATGCCCCCGTATTTTTTTGGCGTCAAGATATAGAATAGTATATATCTATATCTTTTTTTTTTTTTCGTGAGGAAGATCAGCCCTGAGCTAACATCCATGCTAATCCTCCTCTTTTTGCTGAGGAAGACTGGCTCTGAGCTAACATCTATTGCCAATCCTCCTCCTTTTTTTCCCCCAAAGCCCCAGTAGATAGTTGTATGTCACAGTTGCACATCCTTCTAGTTGCTGTATGTGGGACGCGGCCTCAGCATGGCCGGAGAAGTGGTGCGTGGGTGCGCGCCCGGGATCCGAACCCGGGCTGCCAGTACGGAGCTCGTGCACTTAACAGCTAAGCCATGGGGCCGGCCCTATATCTATATCTTGATGGTGGTGTGGTTGTACAGCGTGCATTTATCAAATCTATAGAACTGGACACCAAAAAGAGTAAATTTTACTGTATGTAAGTAAAAGTAAATACATAAAAAACTCATTCTGGCTGTTGTTTAGAAGTGCCAGACTAGAAGGGCGGAGACCAATTAGGAAGTCACTGAAATTGTTTAGGCAAGCTCTGACAGCAGTCTGGACTAGGGACAATGTCTTATATTCCCCAGAGCACCTATCCCTCTCTTGTTCACCCAGTATGAGGACAATATACACTCTTGGAGTTAAATGAGTAAAGTTCTTTATGGTCATTCACAGCTACAATGAAATAAGTTAATCTTTTTCTGCCTCTGCCTAATTGTTCTGTCCCCAGCTAAGCAACTCCGTCAGCATTTCCATCAGCAACATTGACAAAAGGTCCCATGTGACTCTCGGTCTGCTCTGTCCTCTGCCAATGTGATTAATGGCTCAGTTGGGGAAGGATTGCAGATCTTTTAAATTTGCACCCACTCATTTGAAGCAATATCCTTGGAGAGGTTCATTGGGCTGAGCAAGCTTCATACAACGGAGGCAGGCCCCGCCGGAGAAGTCCTGACAAGACTGGGCGTAAGCTCAGTGTTTGTTTTACCACCTTTTTTTATCCAGGTGCAATTTAATAAATCAAACGATACATTAACAAGAACAATCCTGTTTATGCCAAAAAAACCACGTCACTCTCATAAGAAAGCGTTCTGTCTTTCCAATTGTTTTGCATGGCACTGGTAATTCACAACTTATTTTAGAGAGTTCTCAGCAAGTGCTAGTCTTAATGAAATGACTAGAGTCAAAATTTAAGTCCTGCTTTAAAAAGCTCAATTTAGATTTCAAGTAATTTTTGAAAACCAGGTTCCCAGATTAGCAACCACTTGATTATCTTTTTCCTCTCCTAGCAATTAGGAGAACAAATGAATCAATGGCTAGTTTGATGATAATCTTGAGGGTTCTTGTAATCACTAATTTTAGAGGCAAAGTGGTGGGGAGAATATTCAAATGAATAATCATTAAATGTAGAAGTTTTGGACAAAAGGGTAGCAGAAATAGGTAATAAAATCAGTGGTGCCTTTTCTTCCCAGAGCTATGAAGAAGCTTCTTGAAATACTGCAGGGGACCATGCAAGCTCTAATCTGCAAAAATTTAAGCACCTCCTATGTGTCCGACTAGGTACTAGTTGTAGCTGATCTCTGTGCTTGGAGACTTCACCATTGTCTCCCAATCATGTAATTGTTCACCTGCAGCAAATGTTGCCTGACCCAGCAAACGGCTCCACCACTGACCTAGGCACACAAATCAGAAAGTGGGGCATGATCCTTGACCACTCCCTCTCCCCTATCCCCCACTTCTGTCAACCTCCCAGTCCTCTAAAATGTCCTTGAATCTGTCCATTTGTTTCCAATCTACTAGTCCAAGTCACAATCATTTTCTAACTGAGCCACGCAGTAGCCTCCTACCTGGTCTTTCTGCTTTTTTGCTCTCTCTCCGTCAAATTATTCTTCCCACTGCCGCTACAGCAGTCTTTAAGAAATCCAAATCTGATGGAGTCATTGCCTCACTTAAAATCTTTCTATGACCTACTGATTTTTGGGTCAAGTCCAAACTTCTTAGGATATGGTAGAGACAATGACACTCACCAAACATTCCATGTACTCCTCTATATTTCTCAGCTGACTTGAAGACAGGCGAGGCTATGTGACTGGTTCAGGCCAATGGGCTATGAGCAGGAGTGACAAGTGTCACTTCTGAGCTAAGGCCTTTGCTGACATATGCCTCACTCTTCCTTACTCTTCCCCTGCTGGGGAAACTAGGAAGTCCATGTGTTCCAGAAGGTGCAGCTACAAGATGGCTCCAACTTTGCTAGTCTGGGATCCTAAGTAACTATGTGAGCAGAGCCTCTCACCATTCTGTGCTGAACATATAACTTTTTCTTTGTTAAGCTACTGAGACTTAGGGGCTGTTTATTATCATAGAATAACCTACCTCACCCTGACTAATACAGGATGGTTTACAAAGCTGTCTGTGATCTGTCTCCCATCTACTTCCCTGGTTTCATTTTTTGTCACTCTCTTATTCTCTTAACTCCAGCTCTAGTATTCTTTTGGTCTTTGAACACATCACACTTCCTCATCCTCCAAGACTTTTGCACATGTTACCTCCATTCCTTAAAACACTCTTCCCTCCATGCTTACCTACATGAATCCTAATCATCTGTCAGATCTTGGCTTAAGAGGCATTTGCTGACCCTTGTATGATTTCTACATTTATGATGAAGTTGCACATCATACTCTCTCTCCCCACAATAGTTCCCTTTACTTCATTCTTTGCATTCTTCACCACACAATTACTTGGTTAATGTCTGACTTTACAATCCCTGAAAGTAGGGGCCCATATCTGTCTTGTATCTTTAGAACTTAGGCCAAGACCGGATATAGCAGGCAGTCAATGAAAAATTAGTTGAATGATTGAATATATGTTTAGGATGGGGTCACAGTGTATGGTTTGTTCTCTAACTTTTTTCCTGGTTAGTCTGACCGCCTCTCAGATATTTTTTCAATCATTCACTTGTTAAGGTAGTTTTTTTTTTTTTTTGAGGAAGATTAGCCCTGAGCTAACATCTGTTGCCGATCTTCCTCTTTTTCTTTTTTCTCCCCAAAGCCCCGGTACATAGTTTTATATCCTAGTTGTAGGTCCTTTTAGTTCTTCTATGTGGGACACTGCCTCAGCATGGCTTAATGAGTGGTGAGTAGGTCCGTGCCCAGGATCCAATGCTGTGAACCCCGGGCCGGCCGCTGAAGTGGAACGCTTGAACTTAACATCTACACCACGGGCCAGCCCCTAAGCTAATTTTTTAACCTGTTCTATGTTAGGCTAGCCTGTGAAGTGTAAGCAACACACTCATCAGGTGCTCAGAGAAGAAAGAGACAACTGAGCGTTCAAGTAGTTGCTGAAATTTTATGGAGAAAGTGGGGTTCTAGCTGAGCCTTGTAAAATGAGTGAAATTTGAACAAGTAGAAAGCACTGGGTGGGTCTACCTGGAAGGGGCCTCAGCAAGAGAAAAAGCACTAGGAATGAGAATACCGTTTAGTAGAGACAGTAAGAAGACCAGCCTCTCTGGACCCTTCCTCCACCCCTCCCTTCCATTTTCCACCCCTTCCACACTGACCGAGTAGACGGGGTATAAAGAACTGTGAAAGCTGGACAGCGTTCTGGGCACGCCGTGCCCTTCAGAACCTGCTTTGGCTCTTATGAATGGAAGACTTGGCCTTCTCTCCAATCACGCCTGTCTTCTGTTTTCACCCCACCCTACTAGAGGGCAGGGAGCATGCCTTTCACTTCTTTCCTAGCTCCCCACTGCTCACTTTTAATGCTTTATGCCTGGTAAGCACGCAATCAATGCAGTTAAACAATAAAATCTCACTTCTAAATTTGTAATGACTTGCTTCAAGCCAGGGCGAGGCTGAAGGCTAGGTTAGGGACTCCACGTGATATTATTATATTGGAGAAATAGGTAAATAGCCTAACGTATTCTTTCTTTCTTTAAAAAACAACAGTAAGTAATATGTGCTCATGTTAGAAGATTTATAAAATACAAAGAAAATGAAAATCATCTAAAATCTCATCATTCAGTGATCACCACTGTTAATACTTTGGTACATTTCCTTTTAGTCCTTTATCCATATATATATACGTGCATATATTTATAAAGCTAGTTTTATATAGTTCAATTTGTTTCTTTTTATTGTGGTAAAAAACACATAGCATAAAATTTACCATATTGACCATTTTTAAGTATACAGTTCAGTAGTTTTGAGTACATCCACATTGTTGTGAAACAGATCTCCAGAACTTTTTCATCTTCTAAATCTGCAACTCTATACCCATTCAGCTTTATTTTGCTTAACAATAAATCACAAACATCTTTCCATAATACCAAATACTCCATGATACTGAATATTCGTCTATAACATTATTTTTAATGGATATATATTTTTCTATCACCATAATTTTTAAAAACTAAATTCTTATTGTTGGATAGTTAGATTATTTCTGTTTTTTTACCATTATACACAATGCTCTGGTGAACATTTTTGCATATTTTGTACATGCATCTTTGCATACTTATTTTAATATTTCCTTACAATAAACTCTCAGAAGTGGAATTGCTGACTCAAAGGAGATGTACCTTTTTAATGTTCTTGATATGAGTTTATTTGAGTTTGGATATGAGAGATTGCACCAGTTTACACTCCTATCAGCAGAAAAGGTCCATTTCTCCCCCCTCTTGCCAGAACTGGGTACTATCATCTGGCATCTTTTCTTCAGAGACTTCAGTTAGTTCTGAAATAAGCCTCATATCAAATAGGAATTACTCTCAGGAATCACTGTGCCACGTGATTATTTCTGAGTAAGCTTGAATCAGATGTAGACTTGATACTCACGTACCTCTACAAACAAGATTGGGAAGATGCCTACTTTGTCTCCTAACTTTCCTTCTGCCCAGTTCTCATCCACGCGGCTGATCACAGTGATGACGTCATCCTGAAAGAGAGAAAGTCTCATGGTCAATATTTACTCTCAGTTTCCAGGTGTTGAAACCCCTCAATGGAGATCAGCTTGGAGTCCCAGATGGTGTAAGGTATAAGGAATGTAGTTCTTTCATGATTTGTTTATAAATTCTTCCTGCTAAAATGATCTTTCTCCATAGGGCCGGCTCTGTGGCTTAGCGGTTAAGTGCGTGCGCTCTGATGCTGGCGGCCTGGGTTCGGATCCTGGGAGCGCCCGGAGGCACCACTTCTCTGTCCAACGCGAGGCCGAGTCCCGCGTACAGCAACTAGAAGGATGTGAACCTATGACATACAACTATCTACTGGGGCTTTGGGGCGAAAAAGCTGAATAAATAAAATCTTTAAAATGATCTTTCTCCATAAAGGGCAGTATTTGAGTCACCAAGACCATAAGAAGAGTAGAAATAAGTTGGAGGATTAATGGAATCCAACAGGAAAACTTGGAAATGTTAATTTTCAATCACCAGAAGAATCTGGGCTTTTCATTTAAATTAACATGGTGGAGAAATCAAGATAGAAGCCAGAGGGAGACAGACTTTAACAAAAGGAAGAATGAATTTCATTGTGATTTGGAAGACTTTTCAGAACCTATTCAATTTTTAATTGTAAAATGACTTTTTATTCAAATTTTTCTCATTACAAAGGTTATATGTAGACTTGTAGAAACATTTGAAAATACAGATAAGCAAAACCAAGAGAAAATTCTGCCACAACATAGATACAACCACTGTTAACATCTTGGTTAACACATTTTCCCTCAGATTCTTTTCTATGAGGATAAAACATATATACATATAAACATACTAATTTTTAAAATTGTTTCCAGAAACATACACATGTACTCATAATAAAGCACATAAATTTTAGATGTAAAGCCTGATAAATTTTTACGTTGACTATATCCACGAAACCCCAGTCCAGATTAAGAGATATAGAACACATCCAGCACCCAGAAGCTCCTTTGTACCCTTTCCTATCACCTAGCAAGAGGTAACCACTATTCTGACTCCCAGGATATACATTCATTTTGCCTTTTCTTGTACGTCATGCAAATACAGTCATACAGGACACACTGACTTTTCTCTTAATACCATATCAGGGACACCTTTCCACGTCCATACCCGTTCATCAATCTAAACCTGGATATTCATCCACTATCTCTCTGACCTTCTGATCCATGCCCCTCAGTAATTTAGATGAATCCAAATCTAAATTTACTACTGCATTATACCTTTTCTTAGCTTTTTCTGTCCTTATTACAATTTGCAATTACACATTTACAGGATATTATTTCTTTAATGCCTGCCCACCCCATCAGACCATAAACTCCATGTGTGGAGGGCCTGTATCTGTTTTGTTCATTTCTGTGTTTCCAGCACCTAATACAGTGGCTCCCCTTTAGTAGTCATCCAATAAATATTTCTTGAATGCATGTAGACATGCACGAATAAATGACTGAGTGAATAAATTGTACAATTTATTGAGATAGAAAACACTAGGAAAAGAGTGGTTTGAGGAGAGAAGATCTTGTGTTTAATTTGAACATGCAGAATTTAGGAAGACCACCGGATTTCCTACTATAGTCTCAGCCTTCCATTGCCCTCCAGAATGGATCAAATTCTCTCTTCTGATTCCTTGTCATAATTTCCCATTTATGTGTCTGTTCCTTCCACTAGACTGCTGGCTCCGTGAAGGTAGGGACAATGACTCATCACTTTATGCCCAGTGCACAACTTGGCATGTGGATGGGCTTAATGAAGGAGTGAGCAGGTGGAATAAGTGTCCCGGTCTGCAAATTCCCAGAGAAGGGTAAAAACCAGCTGTGTCCCCACAGCCCACTGTCTACTGCCTGGCACGAAGTAAATACTCAATCCATACTTGTGGAGTTGAACTGCCCTTCCTCTAACTGCAGTTGAAGTATAGATTTCGCAGTTGGGGCTACAGAACAACCTTCCATAGGGGACTCATTCTGAGCTGCCAAGACAATAATGGTCAGTCCGTCATAATATGGAGGACAGTGAGGTTGTCTAGTTTGAGGGAATGTGAAGTAAATCTCATTTCTGGTAGTGGTGAATAAAAATGTTTTACGAAACAAAAGACCTTTCCTGAGCTGTGTAGCAGTTCCACTTGTATTTGATCTACTTATCAGAAGTAGCAAAGAATGAAAATCACCCCAACTTTGGTTTCTATGAGAAAATCTGAACGTTTAAGGAATAATAAATACTGAATACAGAGAATTTAAGTAGTCTAGGCTTTAATAGAAGTGTTGTTACTTGTACCTGGTGAAGAATCATCCAATAAAAAAAGAGGCAAAAAATCTCGGGGTAGTTAATGCGCTCAGAAAATATATCTTGTAAGAGGTTATTTATGTATAAAGGTATAATTATGTTATGGTGTGTGTTTGGAGTGTTTGAATGCAAAGTTTACGACAAATGCATTGAATACGATGTCTACAACAAAACGAGTAGAACAAAACGAGTAGAATGATGTTTACAACAAGTGAGTACAACTAGGTGGTTAGAACTTGGTCAGCAAGGCTACCCTTACAGATACAGATGAAGAGGTAGGAGTTGTAGTTTTGCACAGCACGCTATCAACCTGTGTTTGTCATTTTCTGTCCACGTCTGTTTCTCCCACCACTGCGTCTGAGGGCAGGGAATGTGACTCCTTCATGCTGTATCCCCAGTGCCTGCAGAGAATAGGTGCTCAAAAGTGATTGTGGAATGAATGAATGAATGAATGTATGAATACTTATTTTTGTAATTGCGATAGAAAAGGTTTAAGGATACCTATCAAACTCATTAGATTTCTCTAGTGACAGCACTTCTATGTGGTTTGAATCATACACACACATTACATATACATGCACACATATATACATAAATACACTCATTTGTGTATAATTACATATAATTAAAAAAAAATCAGCAAATATCAAGCGAACACCTCCAGGTTCTGCCAGTTTCTATGTGGTCGCTGGTGACTTTGGCAGCCCCCCGACTCTCACCTTGAGGAAGGTCAGGCAGTCCTGGTTCTCACTCTTGTCCTTGTCTCGTAGGTCGAAGTTGTACAGGGCCCGGCAGAGTGGGGGTGGCTGGGGCAGCTGCTGGATGACTTCCACGGAGCTGGCGGGGAAGACCCCGCTGACTCCATTGATCTCCCCCTGGTACCAGTTCTCATCAAGCTGTCTCCGGAGGAGGATGACATCTCCCTTATTAAACCTCAGGTCACCGGGACTCTGCCCTCGGTAGTTGCATAAGGCCTTTGCTCGAGGCACCTGCAGTGGCACAGACCAATAACATGTGTACTTAGCTTAGAGGCTGGAGAGAGGGAAGGTATCATATTAATAACTAACCACTGAGCACTTCCTATGTGCTAAGTGCTGGATGTGGATCATCCCATTTAACCTTTGAGATAGACACTCTTATTATCCCCATTTCTAAGATAGGATGACTGAGGCACAGAGTGGTTTAGTAGCTTGTCTAAGGTGACACAGCGGGGAAATGACAGCTATGGGATCTGAACTGAGGCTACCTGATACTAGAGCCCCTGTTTTTAACCACTATGCCAGGAACAGGGTTTCGGACTTGACTCCACAACTATGTGAACTTGAGTGAGTGAGTGACTCTCTCTGGGGCCTGAATACTAATTTGGAATCTGGCTCCAACTCTTTCCTTTTGTGTGACCACGGACAAGTTATTTAATCTTTCTTAAATCATATTCATTTATAAAATGGGGCAATAACAGAATACCCACCTCATGAGGGTAGTTGTGAGGAATAAATTATGTTCCTAACGCATTTAGCACATTGCTTGGTACACAGTGTGTGCTCAATGAATGACATCTCTTATAGTCGTCATCTATAATGGAGGGCTAACTATATCATTTCTACCTACTCCTCAGTATTGATAGGAAGAAAATTGAGGTAAAAACTCCCTGAAGGGGCTGGCCCGGTGGTGTAGTGGCTAAGTTTGCCTGCTCTGCTTTGGTGGCCCAGGGTTTGCGGGTTTGGGTCCAGAGCCGGACTACGCACCACTCATTAAGCCATGCTGTGGCGTCGTCCCATGTACAAAATAGAGGGACATGGGCACAGATGTTAGCTCAGGGCCAATCTTCCTCAGCAAAAAGAGGAAGATTGGCAACGGATGTTAGCTCATGGCCAATCTTCCTCACACACACAAAAAAACAAACAAGCAAAACAAACAAACAAAAGAACTCCCTGAAAATAGAAAGTGCTATATGAGAGTGATGCAACATTTGTCTTCAGTCTTCTCTAGAAAGTGTAAACCTCATGAGTGTTTGGATCATTAGGAAGTGCAACTGAGATTAAAAACAACAGAGATCAATCATCAGTTTTTTAAAAAAAATCAGCTAAAGAATCATCATTTGTCAAGTCAGTTGTCTTTCTAAGTAATTATTTCAATCAAATGCATTTTTTTCTAATTAGAAGTGGTTTCTCCACACAGAAATGGCGTCACTCTGGTCTTGTTTGAAGTCAGTTTGGCAAACTGACAGTTCTGATAACTTAGGTTTAACAGAAAGCCCTTCAGTGTTGCCTGGGATTGTGTTTTATTTCGTGCTTTTCTCAGCAATGGGGTGAAGTAGTCCCCTTTCCTGGTGGCAGTCTTGTTATTCATAAGAGGGTAGAAGGGGCATTAATTCAGTTCTTCAAGGACCTTCTGAGTCTGCAAGGTTCATTCTAAAGGGAATTTCAAGCAGCTTAGGGGTAGAGACTAGACCTGAACAGCACCTTGCTGGTGGGATGGTAGAGCAGTGCTTTTCTGCTGGTCCCTGGATACTGTAAGGAGAGCTTAGAGAGTTAGAAAACCACAGGAACACAGCTCATCCTCGGGAAACTAGTGGACAAGTAAGCAACGATGTATGTACTAGGAGGTTTAGCACAGTGTTGTGGATAAATGAAATTGGTTGAATAAATTATGATGCACCTACACAATGGGAAACCCTACAGTCATTAAAATTGATGATGTTCATCTATAATTAATAACATTGAGAGTTACTCAAAATATATGGTTAAGTATAATAGAAGAGGTTAAAAACAGTTATGTAGACGAGGCTTTCATTATAAATACACATGTATGTTTTTACCTGGGGAAAATGCTAGATGGCTATACATCAACATTTTAAGAGTGGTTATTTCTAAGTGGTGAGATATTTGAACATTAAAAAAATTGTTTCCCTAAGTGCTTAGCAGTGTTTTCTAACTTTTCTATAATGAAATAGTTGTATTGCCTATTAAAATTGGACAGTAAAAAGAAAACGAATAAAGCTGAGGGATGAGAAGTGAAAGGCATGGGAGGATTTAGGAAGAAGATAAGCCAAGCTGAGCAGGATCAGCAAACCATGCGACTACCTTTTTGGAGAAGATGTTCCTTATCTGAGAAATAAGCAGGCAGAAGCAGGATCAGAGCAGAGAATTTCTGGGAAATGATCTGAATCTGCTAAACTCCTATGGTTGGGTATTCCAGGGAACAATAGCTGTCCCTCCATATTCCTTCTTTCTAATTCTCCATTGTAATATAAATCACATTTTTCTGGGTACATGACCACTTGGAACACTGGTCACATTTTCAAGCCTCTCTGGCAAAGTTCTGGCCAATGGTGTATAAGCAACTTTTAGGAAGTGTCCTTACTGAGAGAGACTGATTTTCTTTTTCCTTTCCTCTGTTTTGCTGTGTGGAATGCACATACAATTGCTGGAGCTCTAGCTGCCATCTTGAACAATGTGGATAAGGGTTGATGGTGCTCAGGGCAAGCTGCCCCAGGAAGCACCACTCTGGTATGCGGATTATTTCGAGCTGAAGACAATAAGGATATTTGACCTCCCCCACTAACTGCCTAGAGAATCTGGCATGGTGGCTCCTTCCTGGAACAGATCTTCTATCATGATGGCTATAAAGATAATGTAAAATAGATGTTGCAATGGGAGGGGCACCAAGCCCCTTTTATCAAAAAACTCTATCTCTCCCTGACCAAATTATCAATAGATGACCCTGAAAAGAATTGTCCTTCTGCCCTCTGAAGTCCCAGGCCACTACCCACCCCCAACATGTTCCTTCGCCTTTAGCTGCAATACTTAAGCAAGAAGCTTAGACAGAGGGACGAGTTGCTCATTTCTGAGTTTCTCCCATGTATACATGTTATTAAACTTGGTATTATTTTCTCCTGCTAACCTGTCTTGTTAATTATTTGGCCAGCCATAAGAACCTTAAGGGAAAGGGCAGAGGGAGATTCTCCCTCTTCCCCCGACAGGGTCATACCTAAATAGGGAAGGAAGTAGTCTGGGTTGCAGAGCTGCCAGACCAGTCCTGGACTACTTTACTTCCAGACTTTTGTCTGAAAGCTAAGTAAACTTCCATCTTGCTTAATGCACTGTTAGTTTGGATTTGTAAAAAGAGAAGAAAAGGAAAGAAAAAAGGAGAGAAAGGAAGAATGAAAAAACAAGAAAAAAAGAATCGAAGTCCCTTTGACTTTGCATAATAATGACAGTATGAATAGCTAATATTTATTGAGTGCTTCTTCCCATGTGCCAGACACTGTGCTAAGCACTCCACAATATATTTTATTTAATTCTCACAACAACTTGTGATTAGAAAACTGAGGATCAGAGGTTAAAAATTTGCCCAAGTTCATGAAGCTAGAAAATGGTAGATTTAGGATCTGAGCTCAGGTCTGTCTATCCCCAAGCCCCAAGCTCTTATCCATTCAGACAGTGTTTCTCAAAATGGAGTCTGTGGTTCACCTGTATCAGAATCCCTGGAGATGTTAAAGATGCAGATTTCTGGACCCCATCCCCGGCCTACACGACCAGAATCTCTTGGAGTATGATTCAAGTAGCTTCATTTTTATCGAGCTCCCTCAGCATCCAAGTCTGATGCCCCTGGTCTGAGTCATATCTTATTCTAACTAAAATGGGAGCAATGGAGTTTTGATGTAGGTTTTGTAAACGGCTAAGCTGCTTTTCTCCTTTCTTTTCTGGAAGACATTCCAGTGCAATTAGCTTATGTATTTTAATGACCACTGAGCAAGTATATTAAACTAAAATTGCACAAAATGCTTAAATCTCTTTAAAGATGCATAAACTTTGAAACTCTGAGATAGTACTAATTGCCTGACCATTTTAATTTTTTCTCCATCTCCCCTCAGTATAGGTAAGTATTCTGGAAGCAAACTGTAAATTTTATTTTTAACATGAAGGCTCTTTTCATCTTCTTTCTCTTCATTCTAGATAACCCATCCCCTGGTATTCTCAGTTCTACATTCATACTTACAGGAAACATTGGCTTCCATGCTGTAAAGAGGGAAGGAGGGTGGTGAGAGAGAGAGAGAGAATAAGGAGAGAGGAAGGAAATTGACATTTATTGTGGTTTTAGCAAGCCACAGAAATTTTTTTACATTATTACATGAATGTACTTTCCATGTATTATCTCACTCATATGATCTCAAAGTCCTATGAAGTAGGTGGTATCACCCAATTTTATTGCTGAAGAAACAGAACTTCTGAGATGTTCAATGTCACCACGCAAGGTCACATAGCCAGTGTATGCAGACTCGAGATTGACTTAGGCTCATTTCACCAAAGCCCTAGTGCTTCTATCACCCTCATTCCCTTTCATCCAGCTGAAGTCACCTAGTACGTCTTTCCATCATAAAACTCATTTGGGGCTCTGTTTTGTAATCAAAATCCGAATAGAGTGTGAATGCAATTTGCTTGCTGCTGGCTGTATTAGCATGAATTATTGAACTCCAGAGCCCTTGCATAAAAGTTAAGCACCTGAAGAGACTCAGCTGGTTCATTCTATCTGGTCCTCAACTGTTCTCTCAAGGGAAAATGACTCGAGTTGCGCATCAGCTATCACCTGTTGTATTGCTGGGAACAGCTTTTATCACCCACAATTGTTCTCTGTCTCTATAGGCGCAGGCAGGAGGGGGAGTGGGGACAAAGTGGTGTGGAGGTCTCACAGCCAGGTCATTACCAAACTCTTTTTCCCAGTGTTTTTCAGAAAGACAGATAATCCAGTGGAAGCTTGTGTGTGCCTAAAAAGCTTTCCTTTTCCAAGATTCAAAAGCCTCAAGACTTTTATGCTCCTGTAATTTGTCTATTTATTGGTCACCTCAGTAGGGGCTGAAAGCCACGAGGGCCATGCTTTTGACGGAGGCATAATGCATAGAATCCAGAAACCAGGAAACAGGGGCATGCAGACATTAGTAGTAAAATTATGCTGTAGTAATTATGTGTGTTAGGAATAACATTATGGCAAGCACCCCTTCTCTGAGGAACCACCTGTTTGTTCTCCATCTTCTGATGGGCACATCAATCACTCTGGTCTCATCACACACACAGGGGTATGTGGCCCAGGCTGGCCAGTTAGGGCACCCAAATCCCCCAGCATAGTGCTTGGTATAGGGCAGGCCTGTGCCCCAAATCGGACCAATTAGAATGTTCTTTGAAGTTTGATATATAAACACCAAGAAGAGAGTCTTTCTTACTTTGGATCATCAGCCTTGAGGTGATAAGCCTTGGACTACCAGTGGCGATATTTCCCAACCAGTAGACACACTTGCCTGAGTGAAGCTGCAGAAGGCAGCAGAACTAGAGATATAGTGAGATACATATGTAACTAGATGGATAAAGCCTTGACAATAAAATTTGAACGCCTAGATCCAGCTATGGCTGAAGGATACTCAGTTAAATGAGATCATATCCCCAATGTATTGTTTATTACTTAAACTGCTTGGAGTTATTTCTGACACTTTAAGCTGAACAAGTCCTGACTAAGACATATTAAAAACTCAGACACAACTAAATGCATAACAATGAAATAGTAGAATTCAGAAACAGCAGGAGGTCTAGTTGCCAGTGAGCCCTGAGCTTATTTCCAATTTGAAAATAATGAAGGAGGCATGTGGATTGATAACCGGGTAAGAGAAAAGGAGCCTAAGAGGAGCAGAATCACCATAGTGACACATACACGAGAAAAAGCTGAGCTGGGGTGAGAGCTGAACCTGCCCCTCTGTAACCAGCTCTTCACTACGCACCACTGACACTTCCCACTTGTTTAGAAAGGGGTTGGCCTAGTTCTCTGTACTCCTGGCATCAGGTGGGGCCAAAACCAACACACTAAGCTAACTTTTTACCTCTCCAAGCTGGTTGTGAGATTGCCCATTACTACACAATGGAGCCAAGGAAAAACATCCTGGCCTTTGGCTCAAGTTATCATTTACCAGGTTATGAATTCTCTGCTGGAGAATTCAGGATTTGTAGCTGAAGCATCTGTATCTCCACTTCTGAGGCCTGGGCACAAGCAGCTGTTGAATAAATGTTTGATGAACGAATTTGTGAAATAATCAAGAAACATCTAGGAATTGCCATTCCTGGAGGAAAAGGATGCATGCAAGGTTAATAAATATGACTGATAATAATTTCCTGAAAGCAGATCTATTGGCATGAGCTGGAAAGTAAAAAAGGAGCGTTTTGGTCATATTTTAATAATTTGATGCTGCACACACTCAAAAAGGGTTCCATACTTAAATAAGCTCAGGAAACACTGAGTTACGCAAAGTCACAAAAGTTTCTTTGCTGACTGGCTCCTCAGAAGCTTTACTCTGCTAACGTGATTTTGCATTTGCATCTGGACCACTTTGCAGGACTAGAGAACAGGCCTTGGGAATGCTGGGTAAGGTAAGCGTGACTTCCCCTGTGGTATCACTCTACTGGTGAGACAAAAGGTCAACCAACTGCCCTGGATCCTAACTTCCTAGTTTCTGCTTAGTCAACTCAGCCACGCTGCCTCCCTCCCTCACTGTAATAATACTTCTGGAGCAGATTTGTTGAGGGCAATGGGGGGTATATTAGAAAGTGCTGGCCGGCCCTTGTGCATATGTTTCTCCTTCTCCAGTGAGGAAGGAGAAGCCCCCAGAACTCACTCAACGGGATCAGATCTGGCTGGCCTTGGCAAATCCTAGATCATCTGCTGCTTGGGGCCCTGAGACCATCAGAAGGTTCATGGTACTGTTATCTTCCTAAGTGGAAATCCCTGAATCTGGGCATTCAAATTTGAGGCCAGGCTTATAAAACCCTCTCTGCGAGTTTCTCCTTTTTGCAGAGAATTTTACTTGTTCAGGGGAGGTACTAGGGTGCAAAACCCACAGATATTATAGTCAAGTAGGATGTTGGTTTGCGTTCTGGCTTCCATAACTTTGGCCAAATCACTTAGCCTTCCTGATCCTTAGTTTGGATCATCCACAAATTGGGGCTAATGCTAATACTTCTTTGTGCAGTAAACTCAGAAAATCTGCATTATCCAAACCCTGCATATTCTATTGAAAGATTTGGCCCTCGACCTGGGAGATAGTCTCCAAGTCCTTGGAATATCCTGCCTGATCAGAAAGACTTTATTTATCTGGGGACTTGGGACACACCAGATAGTTTAAGCTAACAACGTAATTTTTGTTGAGGGTTTGGGTCATGCAGTAAAACCTTGACCTCTGGAGGGGCTGGAGACTAAGGTCAACCACCTGGGAAGTCAGTCACGCCTACCTGACTGACCCTCAATAAAAACCCTGGTCATCAAGTCTCGGGAGAAGTTCCTTTTGACAATACTTCATGTGTGTTGTCATGCATCGTTGCTGGGTGAAATAAGTGCTGTCTGCACAACTCCTCTGGGAGAAGACAACTGAAAGCTTGTGCCTGGTCTCTCTCGGACTCTGCCCTATGTGTCTTTTCCCATTGCTGACTTTAATCTTTATCCTCTCACTGTAATAAACTCTAACCATGAGTATAACAGCTTTGTTGAATTCTGTGAGCCCTTCTAGTGAATCCCTGAACCTGAGGGAGTCTTGGGAACCTCTGAATACACTTCCTTATGGGTTTGTTGAGAGGACTAATGAGATAAATCACATAGAATACTTAGGAGAATGCTTGGCAAATAATAAGTGTTCAATAAATAAGGATGTTTACAGTTTTGCCCAAAGGAGGAGAGGGGAGTAATGAGCTTGCTGTTACACTCTCTGGCCTGACTTTTCCAGCTCCACTTGTTATTCATTCTTTCAATAAATATTTTTTGAGTGCCAACTATGCCAGGCATTGTCTAGTTGGGGAAACAAAGATCCAACTTAAAAATAAATATATAATATAATTATAAATTGGAGTAAGTTTTATGAGGAAAAGAATAGGGAGATGAGAAACACTGAGAGATGGGAAGGGAACCAATGTAAGGAAGGTTCTTATTATTGGCCCAACATCTATATCTAAAAGTCTACTCTGTTCTGTGAATTTTGTCATGTGTTTCTCTCTTTATTTCTTCTCCCCTCAGTCTTTTGTCTCACACCTCTCTTCTTCCAGTCCTAGGTAGAGAGCTAGGACGTCACAGCTCTACATTTTCCTTCTTTGTCTATCTCCTAGCCAGCCCTGGTTGTCTAATGGTTAAGATTTGGTGTTCTCACTGCAGTGGCCCAGGTTCGTTTCCCAGTCAGGGAACCACACCACCCATCTGTTGGTTGTCATACTGTGGCAGCTGTGTGTTGCCAAGATGCTGAAAGCTATGCCACCAGTATTTCAAATACCAGCAGGGTCATCCATGGTGGACAGGTTTCAGCAGAACTTCCAGACTAAGACAGACTAGGAAGAAGGACCTGGCCACCCATTTCCAAAAAAATTGGCCATGAAACCCTATGAATAGCAGCAGAACATTGTTTGATATAGCACTGAAAGATGAGAGGACTATGCAAAAAAAGACTGGGCAGGGCTCTGCTCTGCTGTATGCCGGGTCGCTAGAAGTTGGAATCGACTCAATGACACTAACAACAACAAAAATCTATCTCCTGCCACTTTGAGTCAGTGGGCATGGCATTTCTTCTTTCCTTTCTTAATCGAATATCAAACAAGCACCCAAGATATGCAGACTTCTTTCCATTGGTCCCTCCTGCCTCCTTCCTGGGTTATTAGGGGTCCTATAGCAGGAAAAAGTGAAGGAAGCAGGAATTTACACCATGGGGGAGAGAAAGAACCACTCACAATCATCAACCCATTTTCTAGGTCACCATTAGCATGCTTTCATTTTTCCCTCCAAACACTTTTTTTTTTTGCTGAGGAAGATTCGCCCTGAGCTAACATCTGTGGCCAATTTTCCTCTATTTTGTGTGTGGATCACCGTCACAACATGGCTGCTGATGAGTGGTGTATGTCTGCACTCGGGAACCGAACCCAGGCCCCTGAAGTGGAGCATGTCAAACTTAACCACTAGGCCTGGGGCTGGCCCCCTCTCCAAATATTTTTTGATATTGCCTTGGGGTGAGCTCACTCTCTATCATTAGGAGGTAATCCCAGACATGTTCATAGCCATATCCCTGGCTCCTAACACAAGCTGGTTCTTAATAATAGTTGGGATTGCTTTTGAAATGGGTTGGGTGCCAGGTCCTAGAGATGTTCAATCGGATAGCACTGAATTCTCCATGGAACCAAAGCATTTCCATTGCCATCTCTTCCCCTAGGAGGGCACAGGGCACCTGTGAGGAAGGGCAAGAGGTGCATGAAAGCCTGAAGGACAAAGGAAGGAGCTATCTCACTCATCCTGGGAGGTGATTCTGCTCCCTTTCATTATCCTCATTTCCAGAGTGAGCTTTTCCAATAGGTGTGGCACCTGGTAGATGAGTCTTTTTTTTTTTTTTTTTTGGTGAGGAAGACTGGCCCTGCGCTAACATCTGTTGCCAATCCTCCTCTTTTTGCCTGAGGAAGACTGGCCCTGAGTCAACATCTGTGCCTATCTTCCTCTATTTTTCATGTGGGTTTCCACCACAGCATGGCTTGATGAGTGGTGTAGGTCTGCGCCTGGGACCTGAACCCACAAACCCTGGGCCGCTGAGGCAGAGAGCTCCAAACTTAAGCACCAAGCCACCAGGCTGGCCCTGGATGAGTCTTTTTCCATATGGTTTGAGAAACTGAGCCAAATCCACCATGCAGAGGGAGGAAAGATGAGTCAAACAACCCTTCCACCACTAGCCCCTCCCCTGGAGGAATGACTAGTAACAAGACCCACGCAAACAGCAGATGTTTCTGATAATGGGGCCATCTGTTCTGGGGCCTGGAGGTGGCCCCTAGGTGTGATACACAACTTAGAAACTTGTGTCATTGAGTGAGGCACTGAACCTCTCTGGGCCTCAGTTTCCTCAACTGCAAAGTGAAGACGGTGATTTTTACCATTCCTTCCCACTCTAAAGATAAAAGGATATTAAGGTGAACCATCAAAGCTCCAAGAGTATCTTTAAAATACTCCATAAATAAAGGAGTGGATGAGACGAAACCAAATTGGCAAAATGTTGATAACCGTTGAAATCTGAGTCATAGGTAGAGGGCGATTTATTATACTATTCTCTCTACTTTTGTGTATGTGGTCTTCCTCAGAATTGCCGGTGAAGTAAAGGTGCCACCAGCAGGACAGGCTGTTGTGGTGAGGAATGGAGTGACTGTGAATGCTCCCAGACCCTTGGGGAAAATGACTCGGAAGAGGAGCACTAAAGTGGCTGGGCTTGTCCTCCATTGTCAAAAGGTTACATCTTGATTTCAAACTGTTACTTCTTAGTTCATCTCAATCCTTTAGGACTTGCATGTTTGTGTGTGTGCATGTGTATACCTATTTGCACTTTAATTTGGTGATACCAAAGGAAAAATCCTGCATGAGCCTTGTTGAAAACAGCAAGCCCCGGGCAGTTAGAATTCTTCCCTTTCAGTTTAACTGTCCTTGAAGCCAAGATTTTCACCACCAAGACCTGCAAATCTGCCACTTACTTGTCTCTTTCAAATCAACATTTAGAGCACTCCTCTCATTTATACCAAAGGGAACAGACATGACCTTGGAGAATAAGTACCCTGCTTGCCCAGTGAGCTGGACCCCACGTTAGGAGTGAGTAGCTGTACATCAGAGAGATGCTAAAGACCCACATGTTATCTGTCCCACTGAACACAGGGTCATTTCAGTAGAAAGCCTGAATTTAGGGAAACGCTCTGAAAGCCCCTGAGAAATGGAAAATGTCTCTGATGATTAAGCTATAGAAGTATTGCAGCAGTTATTTACAATCATTTTTCACTCTGAGATAGAGTCAGTAGTCCTAGGAATATGAGATACTGCAGAATATGTGGACAGTTCCTTTTTTCCAAAAGGTTGTATCCAGATAGCTGCCAGTATCTTTGGCATTGCCTCTACGTCTGCTGCATCTCTGTCTTCAGAAAGTCTTGACTATCTCCTCCCCCAAGGCTGAGCTGGGTCTCCTTTTTTTGTGAGTCATTGCATCCTGTACTTCCCCTATCACAGCACTCATCACTTTGTATTGTAATTGCTGGTTTACTTGTCTGACTGCCCACCAGATCTGAACTCTGTAGGCCTATGACTTGTTCACCTTTATACACAAACACCTGGCAAAGTGATGCCATCCACTCATTCATTCAACAGAAATGTACTGAAATGCCTACAGTAAATAAGGCAGACACAATCTCTGCCTTTATGGGACTTACATTCTAGTAGCACCCAGTAGGCACTCAATAGGTATTTGTTGAATGAATGAATGAATGAATGAATAAATATTAAACCACACCATGCCACATAAATCCAACTCCAACTTTGATATTTCACCATCTCTGCTACTGACATAAAACTCCAACCTGCCAAACTGGTTATTTCTCCAGGATTCAGGAGTGTCCAGGCATGCTAGCCACACATAAATATAGTATTTTTCTAGGTCACCCTTTAAAAAGCCCCCATTTTTAAAATGTGCTTTGTGCTATATCCATATCCCAGTTTTTCCAACGAATACCCGCCTTGGAGACTCCCACTGTTGAAGACTTTTTCTTTCCCACATGTCCTCTCCATCAAGTGTATAATCCCCACTGCAGCCAGCCATGATGAGTGACAAGAAATGCCAGCTGGCAGCTCCGGGAATGGGAGCAGAAGGGAGCAAGGAGATATCTTTTTCTGCCTATTCAGAACATTGAAATCCAATTTATCACTGGCCACAGGAGCCAAAGAAAGCAGCTCTTGGCAGCTGTTGATCTGAGAGGCTCCAATCTCACTTTCATGACCTAGGTGTCACTGACTGTCCTCGGGCACGTCTGGGAACGAACGGCTCGGTGTGAAGGAGTGGCCCTCCTGTTCTCTTCCCTAAGGGCTGGCTTTGGGTGGGCCTGTTGCAGACGGCAGAAAAAGTAATAGAGCCACTCTTTCAAAAATCTTTTTTGTTGTGGATGGACATTCCTTGATAATTGCTGCCCAGGGTTCCTACTCATTTCATTACTTTCACCCTCAATCAGTGGTAAATCAGCTCTCAAAAAAAAAAAAAAAACAAGAAAAAGGCTCTGATTTGTAGTGATTGCCAATTTCCACAGTATAAATGCTCCCAGCTTGGTTTCCAACCTGATGTCACTGAATATGGAGTTGGGAAGACATAAGACACGTGCATTATTGTTCAGGAATCTCTCCCATGTGCTTTTATGACACCCTCTAGCACCCCCATCATGGTATCTGTCAGATGGTGTTGAAGTGGCTTATTTATTGATCTGCCTCCTCCATCAGACTGCAAACTTTGCCAGGGCATAAACTTTTATCTCACTCACCATTGATCTTAGTGCCAAGCACAGTGTCTGGCCCAAAAAGTATTTTTAGAATGAATGAATCCATGAATGATGGCCCCCCTACCTCAAATTCACTGAATGCTTTGTTTTCTATACAGTCTCCTATCAGGACCCCTAAGTATCCATTTCCTCATAGATTGGTTGAAGTTTTCTCAGGAACCTGGGGAGGCTCCTGCTAGAATGCAGTCAGCCAGATTCCTCCATTGTCGGTTGCAGCTTCTCACCTCCCCTGTCTTGCTATGGCCCCTCTGGGCTTTGCAAAGTGTCACAGAAGCAAGCTGAGAAACCTGTTTGGTGTGCTATGAAATGTGCTTATTACACACATGCCAAGATAAAGGCACAGTTAGGAAGAAGGCTCCAGCAGGAAGCAGCTGTACCTTTGGGAAAAGGAAGAATGTTGAGGAATATCCTGGAACCAGCATGTTCCATAATAATTGCACGACTCAGCCTTATGGACTAGCATTGATTCCCTCATTTTCCTCCAAGGAGGCAGGAAAGGGTTAGGGCTGCTCGCATGCTGAGGAGCTGCTGACCTTCTAGCGCCACAGAATCTGAGACATATCTGAGGCACTCATGACAAACGTCTAATCATCTTTTGTAAACACAGGTGGCTCCCACTTCAAACAGGCAGGAGTAGAGTCTAGCACATGTTAGTTACTTCTCTTGTGTTACCTGAGCCTGTCTAGTAATACAAACTTCAGGGTGTTCATCTTTGCTCTTGAGCATATATGAGAAAAAAATAATTTACTGATCATCAGAGGATCTGATGATGCCTCTGTAAGCATTCTGTCCAATAGAACTTTCTGTGATGATGGAAATGTGCTATTTTGTACTGTCTAATACAGGAACTGCTAGCCACATGTGGTTACTGAGCACTTGCCATGTAGATAATGTGACTGAGGAGCTGGATTTTAAATTTTATTTACTTTTAATTAATCTAAATTTAAAGTTAAACCGCCACGTGTGGCTAGTGGCTACTATATTGGACAGCACAGCTCTAAATCTAATTATCAGTTATAGGAAATAAAGAGGACTGTAGAACATATTAAATGACACCACAGGGATGCAATAAGAAAAATGTAGAAAATGGGAAACTATAAGACAAATGACCCAATTCCTCTAATAAATATATCGCAAGGAAGAAAAGAAGAGGAAGTGTGTGTGTGCATGTGTATGTGTGTGTTTGAAACTTAGAGATTAAAAGAGACTTAAAAGGCATATGAACCAAATACAATGTGTGGACCTGGGTGGATCTTTATTCGAACAAACCAATTATTAACAAATTATGACGGGGCAGGCCTGGTGGCATAGTGGTTGAGTTCGCATGCTCTGCTTTGGCGGCCCAGGTTACACGGGTTTGGATCCCGGGCACGGACCTGAGCACTGCTTATCAAGCCATGCTGTGGCAGGCGTCCCACATATAAAGTAGAGGAAGATGGGCACGGATGTTAGCCCAGGGCCAATCTTCCTCAGCAAAAAGAGGAGGATTGGCAACAGATGTTAGCTCGGGGCTAATCTTCCTCACCAAAAAAAATAAATAAATAAATTATGAGACAATTGGGGCAATTGGAACACTGACTGGATATTTGATGATATTAAGCAATTTTTAGATGTGAGAATAGTATTGAGGCTATGTTTAAAAAAAATAGAGCCTTACCTTGTAAAGGTACTATTGAGTTGTTCACAGATGAAAGAGAATAATATATGGGCTTTGTCTCAATTTAACCTAGTAGGGGGAAAAAGTAAGTGAAGTATAGATGAAATAAGATTGGCCTTATGTTGATAATTGTGAAGGCCAAGTGATGGGTACATAACAATTCATTATTATTATTTTCTCTATTTCTTATATTTAGAAATTTTCATAATAATAAGTTTTTAAAAAATCATCAGAGGAATGCCAATTGTTAGCAAGAGTATGGGCAAACAGGCGCTTTCCTTCTTGAATGTTGGGAGCTTAAAATTTCATATTAAGAAGGCAATTTGGGTACATTGATCAAGATTTAAACTATGTGTTCTTTTTGACCCAGGAATCCTAGTTTTAGGAATTTCTCCTACAGACATATGCAAGAATCTATGTAAAAGATTGTGAAGTGCAGGATTGTTTATAATAGTGAAGAACTGGAAATAGCCTAAATGTCCTTCAGTCATGGATTGGTTAGATAAATAATGGTATGCAACTACTGTAGAATGCTAAGCAGATTTAGAGAGAATTAGATAGATCAGCGTGGACTGCCATCAGAAAGATGTCCATGATATATTCTTAGGTTAAAAAGAGAAGCAGGGCCGGCCCCGTGGCTTAGTGGTTAAGTGCGCGCACTCCGCTGCTGGCGGCCCGGGTTTGGGTCCCGGGCGCGCATCAACACACCGCTTCTCCGGCCATGCTGAGGCTGTGTCCCACATACAGCAACTAGAAGGATGTGCAACTATGACATACAACTATCTACTGGGGCTTTGGGGGAAAAAAATAAATAAATAAAAATCTTTAAAAAGAGAAGCAAACTGCAAAAACATAATGTGTACTATGACCCAATAAAAAACTGCATATGGGTATGTATATATATACCATATATTTATATGTATACATACATACGTATATAAGCACAGATAACACCTGGAAAAAACATACACCAAATTGATCTGGGGAGAGGAAGAGCTTACAACGCCACTAAAATGAGTCTGAGTTGCTGTGTTACCTGTGGCTGCCGATTAGCTACAGGCTCTCATCATCTGTTTCATAAATAATCAACAGCTGTCTCTCTCATCAGGCAACCTGGCAGCTATGGTCTGAATGTTGCGTGTCCCCTAAATTTGTTGAAATCCTAACCTCCAAAGACTACGGTATTAGGAGGTGGGGCCTTAGGGAGGTGCTTAGGTCGTGAGGGTGAAGGCTTCATGAACGGGATTAGGGCTTTTATAAAAGGGACCCCACAGAGATCTCTAGCTCCTCCATCATGTGAGGACACAGTGAGAAGACATTGGCTACAAACCAGGAAGAGGGCCTTCACCAGAACCCAACCGTGCTGACACCTTGATCTTGGACTTCCAGCCTCCAGAACTGAGAGAAATAAATTTCTGTTGTTTAAGCCACCCAGTCTGTGGTATTTTGTATAGTAGCTCAAACGGACAAGACACTGGCCCTTCCACCCAGAAGAAAATGAACGTGGCTTATGTGATGAGAAGTTTCATTCACCGTGAACTGTTGATCCCTACCTCCAAAGTGGAGAGGCGTTTAGCAAGTTCATGTCCGTCAGGATAATAGCTGTACTGAGCGACACCCCGTGCTGAGCACTGTGCTGAGAAGTCTATGCACGTGTCTCTCACCCACAGGCTCTGGAGTCAGACTCAGATTGTCCCACTTGCTGGCAGTGTGACCTTCGACTAGTTATTTCAGCTGTTTCCTCATCTATAAAATGGAAGGAATAGCAGTACCTATCTCATGGTTAGGAGAATTCAATGAGATAATGCATATTAAGTGCCCGGCACATATAAATGCTCAATAAAGGTGCATTCCCATTATTTTCTCACTTCAATATTCCAACAACCCTATGAGGTAAATACTATAATTCATCCATTTGACAGATGAGGACATTGAATCTTAGAGACAGTGTTGTGTTGGCACCAGCTTGCATGGATTTATAAGAGCTAATTGTTAAATTTTCATGAATTTTTTGATTTGGCTGACCACCATGTTGGTAGCTTGAAATCAGCTGAGACGGGGGTAGTTACACCATGGAAATCAGTGAACACTACATTTCCCACAGAGAGCTGTTTGTTAAACATTTACCAGCACACTACTGCTTAGGGCAGTTAAGTAACTTGTTTAAAGCCCCCTGGCTGGTGAGTGGCACAAAAGGTCTTAATGTTTAGATATGGTTTGCTTGAATAAATCTCTGTCTAAAAGTTAGAACTCTCGGGACCAGCCTGGTGGCGTAGCGGTTAAGTGCCCATGCCCTGCTTCAGCGGCCCGAGGGTTCGCAGGTTCGGATCCCGGGCGTGCACCAACGTACCGCTTGTCAAGCCATGCTGTGGTGGTGTCCCATATAAAGTAAAGGAAGATGGGCACGGATGTTGGCCCAGGGCCAATCTTCCTCAGCAAAGAGAGGAGGATTGGCATCGGATGTTAGCTCAGGGCTGATCTTCCTCATAAAAAAAAAAAAAGTTAGAACTCTCATCTCCTGGATGTAGAATTATGCTCTTCAACGTCATGTCCCTAGACAAATGGTTCTCAAATTTTAGAGTGCATCAGATTCACCTGGATGGTGTGTTGAAACACAGACTGCTGGGCCCTACCTCTAAAATTTCTCATGTGTTTTTTGGGTGGGATTCAATAATTTACATTTCTAACCAGTTCCCAGGTGACGCTGATGCTGCTGGTCTGGGGACTACACTTGGGGAACTACTGTTATAGTGCAAAATCTGAAGCTTTTTGCTGTACATTTTGTTATAACCTTATTAGGACCATGGCTTTATCAATTCGTCTCTGATCTAAAGATGAGAGGATTTAGACAGTCGTTCTAGGCCCTGAGCTTTCTACAGGAGACCATTTTGGTAAGATATTTGTGCTCCCAGCAGTTTGAACACAGCAAAACAGGAACCCAATCTTGGTGCCTCTCTCTCCAGTTGGCCCCCATTTAGCTCTGGCCCATATCCCAGGAGCCTGAGCCTCTCCCCACACAGAGAGGGAGGCAAATGAAAAAAGAAACGTTTCAAAGTCGATCTTTAAAGCCTGGCAGAAAGCTGCCCTATAATTACACTAAGCGAACTAGTTACAACTTCTCTCGTATTGATGTAGGATTATTAAGAGATTGTTTACACAGTCCTGTGGAATTCAACCAATGAATTTGGAAATTTGTTTTTTAAACCACCCTTCTCTTCTAACCACC
Source organism: Ceratotherium simum simum (assembly GCF_057802395.1). Lineage (NCBI taxonomy): Eukaryota > Metazoa > Chordata > Mammalia > Perissodactyla > Rhinocerotidae > Ceratotherium > Ceratotherium simum. Next base: position 30,953,600 of record NC_141903.1, read on the forward strand.
TTCTGCCTCCTAAATATTATAGAAAATAAAACCCGGTAGGAAAATGAGGTAAACCTTGAATTAATGTTCCTGATCAGAACACGATTGCTGCTTTTAGAAGCACAACTTTCTCAGTGTAGTTTTCTAACTTAAGTATCTCATTTTTTGTAAACTCTTAGACCGGAGAGAAAGCAGGATGGCATGGAGAGACATATAAAAACTCACCTGTGGACATCACTTCAAAGGAATCTACAGAAGCTAGGATGGAGATTTGGCTCTGCCAAGTTTGCACAGATTTAATTTTTTCTCCCTGAAACAGTGTTCTGTGATTACACCCAGCCAATGGTGTATAGAAGGAAATAGACCATGCCAATGGACTTTGGGCCACTTTTATAACCCTGGGTTTGGGAGATAAGACAGGCACTCTCGGCTTAAAATGTACCACGGGCTTATGCCATCTGGACTTGCTTTGATTAAGGAAATCAGCAAATATGATTTCAGGAATATGAATTCTTACTGACAATTGGAATCCCAGTTTCTTGAGAGTAGGAACTAAATCTTAACAATCTTTGTAGTCCCACATTCCTGAGCACACAAGTAGAGTTCAAAAAACTCAACAAACTTAAGAATGGCAGAATGTTACTATGGAAAGAACAAGGGCTTTAGAGTGAGAGGAATTTGCATTCAAATCCCAGCTGTATCTCCTACTATCTGTGTGACCTTAAGCAAGACATTTTGGGGTCAATTAGTCAAAGAAATTTATTGAGTGCCTGTGTGTGCCAACACTATTCTAGACTCTGGGAATATCTCAGTGAACAAGGCAGTCAGAATTTCTGTCCTCAAGGTGTAATATTAGAGCCTATTTTAAGCTGCCTCTCAGGAAGGCCACGTATAGGATAAGGGTCAGAGTACCTGGGTTCAAATCTTGCCTCTACCACTAATTAGCTGTGACATCTTAGCAAGTGAGTGGTAATAAGACTAGCCATGGGGATGCTGTAAGCACCTCCACCACATACCCATGCATGCCTTTGTGTGTATTTGGAAAGGGTGTCTCTTTGGGCAGATGACTATACAAAGAGGCACTTCTACCAAGGGGCTGATGTGGTCCCATTTCAGGCTTGGAATTCAGCCTCCAGTGTACTTCCTTGGCTGGGTACCTTGTGCAAATACATGGAAAGCCCCTAGAATAGTGCCTGGCACGTAGTAAGTACTCAATAAATGCTAGCTTTTATTTTTGTAGGTGTGTGATGAGAATTTAATGCAAGCAAGGCATCAACAGTATATAGTTGGTGTTCAATAACTGTCAGTTCCCTTCCTCTTAGTCTGTGGAAAAGTAGTAAACATATACGTCAGAACAAAGCGTAGGTGAAGGGCAACCATTAGCTTGCTGTTTCTTTTGTTTTAGCATGTGCAGGAGGTTGTTTGGCCTAAGAAAAAGAGCCCTGGGCTAGCAATCATAAGACTTGGGTACTGGTCTCAGCTCATCCGTTGCTTGCCTCTAATTGCCCAGGTGGCCTTCACCAAGCCTCAGTTTGCTCATCTGTAAATGAGATGAGGGTATGGCTTGGCCTAGGTCATGTGCTGGTATTATCCATGATTGCATTTCCCCGTAAAAAGTTCTTACTCTGCCCAGTGTGTGTATAGACAAATTGAAGTGTGAGCCAGACTTGGGAAAGCAGTGAGTGGATGAGCAAGTCTTTAGGGGGACTTTCTGTTCCAACACACATTATTATAAAGCACTAATTGAGATGAAGGACATGCCCTGGATCACACAATGGGTCAGCTCTAGATGGTTTCAAATGACCTTTAACTTAGAGAACCATGGGGAGAACTGGCTAGAGAGCCTAGCTGTCAACTAGAGGGCTTAGGCACGTGCGGTTCTGTTTCATGTTCTAGTCTTGCTTGGGCTAACTGGGTGACAGTGGCTAAATCACTTCTGGTCAATTTGGTCTAAGATTCTCTCCAGCTGGTAGATATTCTATCAGTCAATGACTAATGTCTTCTATTTCTCATTGACTTTTCCATTTAGAACAAGATAATTCAAATTCCCAATCGGGCACATGAATGAGGCATTCTTTCTCTCAATTTGAGGAGTGCAGGGTGGTTTCTAAGCAGTTAGTGATTTTAGCCCTCAGGCAAGTGCATTTTAGAAAATCCCTTTTAGTTTCCGTTTTAAACTCCATTAGTCTGTAAAATAGCTAATAAAAGTCACCACTTATTGAGCGGTTGCTGTGGGTCGGAAACTGGGCTAAACAACGTTTAGATGCGGTATCTCATTCAATCCTTACAGCCAGCCTATGAGGCAGGTATTATTGTTATTTTATAGGTGAGGAAATTTGAAGCTCAGAGAGGAGAAATAACCTGCGTAAGGTCACACAGCTGATAAGTTAAGTGATGGAGTCTGAGGATAGGTCCTGGCTTTTTTCCTCTGCAACATCCTACATTTATTAATGATCCCTCTCTATGTAGCATTATGTGAGTGGCTTCTCTGTTATAGTTGCTTAATATTCAAAGTCAATCAATGTTCAACTTTACTGGTGTATATGAGACCTGTCACTATCTTACTTGAGCTGCACAGTTATGCATTTGTATGTGCTGTTCACCACGGATCTCGAACTTTTCAAAAAGGTCAACACCATTCATTCATGCCCACTATAAGGTCCATTTATTAGCCAATGAGTACTATGACCTAATGCAGCATCTCATTTAAGCCCCACAACAGCTCATGAGGCAGGTCCTCTTATCATCCCCACTGTCGGAAAAGAGATGTGAGGCCCAGAGCAGGGATTTGTCTACAGCCCCACAGCTTGCAAATGGCAGGGCCAGGCACTGTCCCAAGTATGAGAACACAATGTCTTCTGTTTCCTTTGACTCTCCTCTGAGGGTTCAGGCTCTGCATAAAGTTTGAACTCAATACAATTTTATTACTTGGCTAGACTTGGCAGAATTGACCGTGAACCATAGGATCAATGGTTTTACTCATCTCTCCCTCCAGGCAGGTGGGAACCAGCTGGGGGCTTTGTCAAGTCACATAGTGCAGGCAGCTGGAGTGGGGGCTGGGACTAGCTGACCTGCCTGCCCTGACTTGGTGCAAGAGGGATCTGATTTCTAAACCCTTCCTTTCCTCCACATTGCTGTGAGTCACCTTGTTATCCCCTTCATGTGTCTGCATGAGGATGCTTCCTGTGGTGTCTGCAGCTGCCCCTTTAAGACACTAAGAGGGGAGTCAGGGGTGTGCCATGTTCAGCCATCCTTCTCAGAGCAAGTGTTGGAAAATGCTAGTTTCCGAGGACTGACGCTGAGCAGCACTTTCGGAGCCATCTCGTTAAAGTGGCTATTGGGAAACTGAGCTCCAGTGTCAGTTGGGAAGGGCAGAGTGTCCAGGAATAGAACGGGACATTGCAAATGAGCTGTGAAAAACAAGCCCAGGCCCCTGTTCAGCTGCCTGGACCCAGATGTGCTCCTGCAGAAATTTAGCAGAACAGGGCTGTAGGATGCTGCCTGAATGAGCCGAGTGTCTCCAAGGCCCTGGGCAGAGCTTGGCTGTAGTGTTTAGCTCTAGGTTTTGAAAAACTCAGGTGGGCCAGAAAAGGGTTCAGAAGCATCGACTCATCTATGGTCCCATTGGCTTCCGTTCAAGATCACATTTTTCTAACTGGCTGCTTCCTGCTGAAAACAATCCAATATATTGTAGACCTACAGGTTTCCTTATTGATTGCCAATTCTTTTAGGAACCAATTCACATTTGTTTGGAAACTCTGTTCTCTTATTTCTCCATTCTCTCTTTTATTCTCCTTTTCTCTCCCTTCCTCAGCTCTCTTAAAATACAGCATAGCAGTTATAAGCTTGGGCTATGGAATCTAATAGAAAATTCTGGTTTTACTTTTTATACCATGTGAACTTGAGAAATTACTTAACTTCTCTGAACCCTAGTTTTCTCTTTTGTAAAGTGGGGATATTAGTAATGCCTACCACACAGGGTTTGGAGGAAGATTAAATGATAAAATGCATGCAAAGATAATTGGCACAGTACCTTGCATACAATACGTGATTGATCTATGTCATTATACATAGATACATTTTCCGCCTCCATTTTTCTTTTCTTCTCCTTGCTCTTTTCTTTTCCTTCCCTTCTCTATCCATCTGTGGCAGACAGACTCTAAGGTGACCCCCACACTCCCCCACCATGAACAAAGGTGTTCATGCCTTTGTGTAATCCTCTCCCCTTGAGTGTAAGTGGGACCCGTGACTTGTTTCTAACCAATAGAACATGGTATAGGTGATGAGCTGTCACTACCATGATTACTTTACATTATATAAGACTCCATCTTGCTAGAGATTCTCTCCCTTGCTGGCTTTGCAGCAGTTAAGTAGCCATATTAGGAGGTCCATATGGGAAGGAGCCAAGGGCAGTGTCTAGGAGCTGAAGGCAGCCTTCAGCCAACAGCCAGCAAGAAGCCTGGGCCCTCAGTCTTAGAACCACAAGGAAATAAATTCTGACAACAACCTCAGTGAGCTTGGAAGTGGATCCTTCCTCAGTCGAGCTCCCAGATAAGAACCCAGCCCTGGCCAACCTTTTGATTGCATAGGATCTAGCTGGTTGTGCCTGGACTCCTAACCCACTTAAACTGTGAGAAAATAAGTGTGTGTTGTTTTGCACCTCTAAGTTTGAGGGAATTTGTTACACAGCATAGAAATACACCTCTTTTCCAATTATTTTTCTCTCCTTTTCACTAATTCGTGACTTTCATAATTGCCATGTATATGTCTTAAGTAGAAAATGCAGTAGACCACACCCATATATCCCTTGCTGAAATATTTGGAGAAGGCGATTTTGTCTTAAGATCAAAAACAAAAACAAACAAAAAAACAAAGAACAAATTGAGTTGGGTTGAACGGGTCCAAGTATCCTTGGAGAAAGACCTAGAGAAGCTGCAGTTATTTTTACGGCATAATAAAAGCAGCATCTCTTTCATCCTCTATGGGTCAATAGAGATTTCAGCAACTTCTCTTCCTTCTTAAAAGGATGAATCTGTTTTTGGACATTTCAACAACTATTACATACATGATGAAAAGTTTGAAAGACTGAAAGAGACTCATAAGACTTATTTTGGCAAAAAGCTCAATTGCTTTCAGATCCACTATCTTTCTTGGACGGTGTGGAAGATAGTGTAGAAAATGCCCAGTTCCTAAATGATCACATCACTTTTTTGCTCAAAACTCTTCAGCTGTCTCCCCACTGTCCCCAAGATAGTCCTGACTCCTTAACGTGGCTTAGAGGCCACTGTCAACTTCTTCAGCTTCATTGTTCCCCCTTCTTCCTCTGAGGTTCTGACTTCTCTCTTGTTTCAGAACCTTTGTACATGCTGTTCCTCTGCTCTGAACTCTCTTTGCCATATTCTTTAACAGGCTAACTCTTACCCATCTTTCAAGTCCCAACTGAGAGGACATTCACTCCAGAAAGCCTTTCTTCACTCCCAAGCACAAGTCAGGTGTCTCTCCATGGGATCCTTTACTTCCTCAATCACAGCCCTTATTACACTGCATTTTAATTGCACTTTTACAGGTCTATCTCACTCCACTAAATTATGAGTTCCTTAAGGGCACGGTTCATACCTTGGTTCCTTTTGTATCTCACATGCTTAGCTGTGTGCCTAGCACTCTGAATAAAGCAGGAAACAGGACCAAGTCCTGCTCCCAAGGAGCTTAAACTAGGATCAGGGTAACGTACACTGCCAGCTCCAGCTCCACATTTGCCCCACTTATCCTCAAAATCCCTCTACCACATAGGCCAAGTGACTTGCCGTGATGCCAGACCATTAGTGGTAGAGATAATTTATGTAGCCTCTGTATCTCCTGGAAGGTTACAAAGGATGTAGGAGGAATTGCAGAGCAGACAGGGTGATGCAGCCCAGCAGATACTTGCACTTCCTGTGACACTCACCCCTGGAGGCAGTGCTCAGGTTGGGAGAGGACTTCACATCCAGTCCATTGCCACTCCTCTGGCTCTGGGCAGTCACTGGTGATTGCCATGTGAATGGCACCCTGGAGTCTGACCTACAGGGAGCAGGTCAAGTATTGTGGGTAGGTAGTGGTTGTGGTAGGGGGAGCCCACATCCTTCTAATGCCTTTGCTTCTGCATTCAATCCCTTAGGAGGCAGCAAACTAATTTGTCCTGAAGAGTAGAAATGAAGCCTATGTTATTCTAATGGGATGCTGGAATATACCCTGTCCTCTCCACCTACTATATACAGTTAAAAGTACGACTATTCTTTTTTCTTTCTTTTGGTATTCTTAGGTTTATTTTTTTTTCCAGATGGATTGATGCAAGATAAGTTAAACAACATGCTCAAGGCCATCAGATGAGTGGTACGTTAAGGACGTGAACAAAGTCTATCTAGCTCTAAATCCCAAGAGGCATATTTTTTGAAGAGAAAAAGATCTGGGTTCACATCCCAGCTTTTCCACTTTTAGCTGGGTGACCTTGGTGCAGTCTTCTCCTCTTTAAAATGGGGATGATAATAAAATCAACCTCATATAGTTGTTGTGGGACTAAATGAAATAGTCCATATATGATGCTCGGAGCTTGGTAAATGCTCAAAATTGTTAGCCATCATCATCATCATTATTATTACTTCTTGACTTTTCCAAGCCTCATGTTTCATCTTATGTCTTAATCTTGGGGATTGATCATAGTGTGGCCATTCCAGAGGTGACAGCCTTGTTTATCAACACTCTGCTGGGGTCAGCTAGGACCATGCAATTTTCTTCTTAGCATCCACTCCGCTATAACAACTAGCACATGGCTGGCTATAGCAGGTGTCCTGGTCAATTCTCATGGACTGTGATAGAACGACCAAACTTCATTCATTCTTACTTTGGCCTGGATGCTTTATATTTCGGCTTGGCCTCCCTCATCTTAGAAAACAGCACAGTGTTGAGAAATAAACACAAGCTTCGGAGCCATTTGCCGTCTAGGAGACTTTGGAAAAATAACCTACCTGTTCTAAGCTCCACTTTCCATGTCAGTCAAGCAACAATAATAATCCCCACCTGTACAGTCACTGTGAAGGTGAAACGACACATGTGAGGAGACCCACGTGTGCTGGTCCCTTCTCCTCTTCTCTCAACCAGCTCCTGTAACTAGAACAGTCACCTTCCAATGCTGGGCTCCAAGGGGCAGGGGAGAGGCAGACTACCGTTTATTGGCTGCTGCTTCATTTACTTACAAACCAATAAAGCCTGCTCATCAGCTTTTGGCAGGTAGGGAAAGTTTCTAAGCCCAAGGGCTCAGGTTGTAGATGGAACAAGTATGGCTTCTCGCAGAGTTCTCAAGTTCAGACTCAGCCGTGCAGGTGATATTCATAAGTTGTTAGGGCCTGGATTTCTAAGTTTTTGCAAGAGAAAGCAGAGCCTGGGTCTACGGAGAACCAGTCCGAAGGAAAGGAAACCTCAAGGCTATAGACTGTTTAGGTTTGGAAGTCCTTGGAACCAGGTTCCTATTAATATTCCTTATGAATCAAAAACAACTCCAAGTTTCATAAGGAGATTGCTTTTTTCCCTCTTTTCAAATTCTCTGAGAATAGTGTGGAGATGAAACATGACATGTAACCATGTCCGTGAAAACTGAATGTTCATTAATTATCAGAATATCTTCTAATATACACCGTCTATAAAGTTCACTTCCCTCTTCAAAAAATTCTCAAAGCTCTGAATTCATGTAGTTTCCAGTGGGTTGGGAAAACTGAAAGAATATTTATTTTTCTTACGATGTCTTTTCAGTTTACTAGGGTAAGATGGGGCCCAGTCAATACTCAATGGGAAGGAAAGCAAACACAGCATAGTGGTCAAGAATACTGGTTTGGAGACCGGCCTGGTGGCATAGCGGTTAAGTGTGCACGCTCCGCTCCGGCGGCCCGGCGGCCCATGGTCCGCAGGTTCGGATCCCGGGCGTGCACTGAGGAACTACTTGTCAAGCCATGCTGTGGCTGCGTCCCATATAAAGTAGAGGAAGATGGGCACGGATGTTAGCCCAGGGCCAATCTTCCTCAGCAAAAAGAGGAGGATTGGCATTGGATGTTAGCTCAGGGCTAATCTTCCTCACACAAATACACACACAAAAAGAATACTGGTTTGGGTTCAGATTTTATAAAATACTGCTCCAGCCCTTACTGGGAGCAGGATCTGGGCAAGTAAGCCACTTAATCTTTCTAAGTCTCAGTTTCCTGGTATCTAAAATGGAATGATGACGGTACATCTGTCAAAGGTTTTTGTAAGGATTAAATGAGTCAATGCAAGTAAAGCCAATGTGAGTTAGGGCGTGGTCACAATTAGCCATTATGATTATTAGGCAATATGAGTAGACTTCTTTTGCACCTAAATCTCTTCTTTCTTAGTAAAGTGGAAAATTTTCAGCTTAGAGGGATGGGGAGGGAATAACGCAGAGTTCTGGGAGAATGTGCCCATGATGTGTAATGCTACCGCGTGAGCTTGGTCATCCAGAATTCCAGGAACCACACACCCATGTTAGAGTGTATACTGACCCCACCCTCACCCCAATTTACCTGATATTATTTGCCAACTCCTAGCTTGGATCCCGCTTTCCTCTAACCTACTTTGCTCTCTCACCTCTGTAGCTGCTACACAAACAGGTAGAGAATCAGGAGGTGTTGGAATCTGCCCTCTAACCCTTTTCTACCACCACTCAGTGACACAGGGGAACCTATAGAGTCCACCCGCTCCAATACGCCCATAGCGGGCACCTTCTGTTTCTCCCTTCCCTCCCTTCCTTCCTTACCGCCCACTTCCTACCAACTCCCCTTTCTTTGAGTTCCCATTGTGCTGTCAGCCCTACCCTGCCTACTTGATGATGACATTCAGCCTTGAGTTTTTTCTCTAATTTTTGCATAAATAAGTCTTTTCTTCCAGCAAAATTTTAAATTCAAGGGCAGGAATTGTGCCTCCTGCTTCTTTGTAACCTCCATGAGCTCTAGCTCTGACTGTGATTTCTTTGTTCACGCTGTAAATTTTTAATAAACACTTGATGGCTTGATTTATCTGCTTGGCAGCAGCATGTACATATTTGCACACCCTTGGTGGCGAACGCTTGATAGCAAGTATGTTCTAGCCCAGGCGAGTGATCTGGCTGGACCTGAGAAGCAAATTCAGGTAGCTATATGTTGCTCCTAACAGTTCTTTAAAATATATGTAATTAAAAAGTAAAAGAGAAATATATCTTCTCTATAAAGAAATCTAGATGCAATAGAATGTATAAAGAAAATATAAAACCCTATTTTGCTCTCTCCTCTGTCCCACTTCCTGGTCAAGACAACTTCCGTCTGCAGTTTGACGTATATGCTTCTAGATTTGCACTATCCAATATGGTAGCCACTGGCCATACATGGCTATGGAGCACTTAAAGTGTGGCTGGTCAAATTATAATGTGTTGTAAATGAAAAATGCACAATAGATTTCAAAGACTTAGTATGAAAAAAGAATGTAAAATATCTCATTAATAATTTTTATATTGGTTACATGTTGAAATGATAATATTTTGATATATTGGATTGAATAAAGTATATTATTAATATTAAGTTCACCTTTCTCTATTTATTTAATGTGGCTACTAAAAATTTAAAATTACATATGTGGTTCATATTATATTTATATTGGAGAATAATGTTCTAGATTTTTTTATAGGAATATACAAATCCACATACATGCACAAACACATATGTAAACAATTTTTAGCAAAAATACGCATGAAGCACATGTAGATATATGTTCTGCAATTTGCTTTTTTCCATCTAGTTGTATTTTGTGGACATGTTCTATTAGTATATTTAGAGCTACTTCATTTTTAAAAATGGCTGTAATATTCTGTCATATAAATATACCATTGTTTATTTAATTAAGTCTCTATTGATGGGGTTTGGCATTGTTTCCAGTGTTTTCTTTTATAAATAATGATGCAATATTTGAGCATCTGTGCACAAATATTGTTAAGTACTTCACTAATATTTCACAAGTGAGATTATTAAATTAATAAGTACACACATCTTAAATTTTGACAGATTAAGCCAAATTTCAACATTTTGGGGGTCATGGACCCTCTTGAGAATCTGATGAAGGCTATGGACTCTCTCCTCAGGAAACTGCACATACGCAAACATCCATATGGTTTTTCATAGAGCATCAGGAATTCACGGATCCCTTGAAATCAAAGTTAAGAAGTCCACTTCTAGGGAAATAATTCACCATAAATTCAGCTTCTAAGTGTCCTGACTGTTGACTAGAAAAGAGAGAGAGACAATCCCACATAGTGGTCAAGACTCTGCACCCTGGCATTAGACAGACCTAGGTTCAAATCCCCACTCTGCCACTTATAATCCCTGAAACCACAGGAACATACCTTAAAGTCACTGAGCCTCACTTTCCTCCTCCACAAAGCAGAGGAATACTACCTACCCCATGGGGTCTGGCATGCGGCAGATACTAAATAAATATTACTTCCTTTTTGGCACTTCTGCTGAATGACTTTATCTTGAGGCATCTTTGTTCCCCTGATAGAATTAACAGACTGCTTTCAGTGTTCAGCCACTGATGGGTGACTGATTTGGGTAGGAGTAATAAAAGGGAGAATTAGAAGAGTCAACTGATATCTACGTGGAGTTTACTTAAACATTGGGAGCCTTTTCTCCATACAAAGCTATTGTTTTGAAGCAGTTACCTAAACAAGAACCTTAAACAGTATTCAATGCATACTAGGACTTCTGTTCCAATATCATTGTTCCAACTGGCAGATTTTCACCTAAGCTATAAAAGCTAAAGAGTTCTCATTCCTTTGAAAGGTCTTCAGGTCCCTATTTATAATTACTTCTATTTGTTTCATGAGTATCCATCTGATCATCTCTTCATTCCCACCCATAAAATTTGGATTGTTCTGAGTGCCAGAACCATATGGCATCTTTCTCTTGTGTTCCCCCCAGCATTGGTACAGTGCGGGATATAGAATGTGTATTTTAATTCTTGTGAACTAGAATCCCTGTCCAAAGCGTTCTCAACAGAGAAGAGAGTTTTTATTCAAATCATTCCCATTGGTCTGAAAATAATGAAAATAACAACAACAGCTAACATTTATTGAGTTTTCACAATGTGTCAAGCATCGTTACAAACTCATTCCATATCTTCTCTTCCTTTATTCTCACAACCCCGTGATACAGATGTTATTGATGCCACTTTACAGTTGAGGGAATTGAGTCTCCAAAATAGATCTCAAATCTGTCTCTACTGCCACCATCATCTCTCTTTGCTGTGCTCTCCTAACAGGTTTCCCCACACCCACTTTATCCTCACTAGTCCTTCTCACCAAGGCAGCCAGCATGACCTTTAGAAAACGCAAATTGAATCACACTGTTCCCATCTAAAACTTTTCAATGGCATCCCATTGTTCTTAAAATCTGACAGGGTTCTTGCCTGCCTCACCCCTTCCCCTGTACTCCTCTCCCCTTTTCACAAAGCCTGAGGTCACGTCCTCTAACAGGTCATTCTCCCCGCCGCAGCCGGACTTTTGCACAAGCTACTCCTTTGCCTCAGAAACTCTTGCCCAACTCTTTAGTTGGCTCATCCTGACTTATCCTTACTTCCCAGGAAGTACATTTTTGATCTCTAATCCTCATTTTAATTACATCTCCCTCCTCAAATATTGTTCAAAACATCCCTCCTCAAGAATAGGCCAGAGCTTTCAGGCCTTTTTCTTCTTTTTACCATTCACACCTTAAAATTCTCTATTTATTTGTGTGTTTCCCTACTTAACCTCTCTCTGATGAGACTGCACACTGTAAGAGCACCTACATGTTTCTCCACCATATCCTCTCCACGGCCTAGTAGTCGGCCCAGCATGTGGCGGCTGAGAAATAAATATTTGTTGAAAGGATGAATGACACTTAGAGCGGTTAATGTAAACATTGATTATCTTAGTTTTCTACTTTGAAAACTCCACAATGCCCAGTCTAATACTCTCTGTGCAAAAGGCAATGTTTGTTGAAAGGAATACAATTGAACTTCAACTTTCTTTTTCTTCCCTTAGATTAATAGAAGACTGCCATCACTCTAGTCCAAAACGATGACAGCTCTAGATAGAAAACGATGATTGCTCAGAACAGCTTTACAATGATCTGTAACACAGCGTGTCAATTGACCATTGACTATGGGGCTAATATAGCCCCAGATAAACAAGTGAGCCCACATCGCTCTTCACTTGATGGCTACTTACAGAGTCAGACATAGCCTGAGGGTAAACGCCATTGACAAAACAGGGCAGTGCCATTTCTAGGAGGAAAACCGAAAAATTGCAATTGGCTGAAATAGAGTTCTTCTAGTTTTTGCTTTTAGAACAGCCTTATCAGAAATAACAAAAGCATAAAAAATTAGTCTGCCACTTAATTTTATTATTCTCAGAACATACAAGAAAATGTCTTTCTACTGGAGCATTTTTCGTGAGAACCAAGTGGAGGCCTGAGGTGGATCACTTAAGGATCCAGAGTCAAAACTGACAAGGGTGGGGCCGGCCCGGTGGTGTAGTGGTTAAGTTCACGTGCTCCACTGCTGCGACCCAGAGTTCGCAGGTTCTGATCCCAGGTGCGGACCTACACACCGCTCATCAAGCCATGCTGTGAAAAAAATAGAGGGAGTTGGGCACAGATGTTAGCTTAGGGCTAATCTTCCTTAGCGAAAAGAGGAAGATTGGCAGTGGATGTTAGCTCAGGGCCAGTCTTCCTCAACAAAAAAAAAAAAGAAGAAGAAAAAAAATTGACAAGGGCAAATCTCTACAATCTACTCACCTCTTGTTTTTGCTGTAAATAGAACTTAACTATAACTGCAGTTTTTGGATATTCTGGTTATATGGAGATGCAGCAATAAAAAACCCAAACAATTAAGGGGAACTCCAAGAAATCAGAGAGCTGGGGGTGAGAGATAGGGCTGTAGAAGGTCACCTGGTGTCATTTAATCCAGCTCTCTCTCTTCAAGGGACTTGAAAAGTAGTGACAAGTGATAGTGGGAGGGGTTTTGGTGTTTAATCAGCCTGACAAAAGGGTAGTTTTTCACTATATTAAAACAAATTCTCTTGTGCAGTAGATTAAATGTATTGTGTTCCACTTGTTTTCCATGTGATTATGATACTTTCCAGTATAAAGTTTTTGGTTGCTCATTCAGCTGATCTGAATCCCTTCATACTTTGGGACAAGGAGAAGGTTTATGTCAGCCTACAACTAACTCTATAAAGTCATTCATTTATCCATCCATTCATGCATTCAGTATTTACTTTGTGCAAGCTATAAAAAAAGGAATAGTTGAACACAGAGTCATTGTCCTCAAGGAACTGAGTCCAGAAGGAGAAATAGACAAGCAATACATTTCAATAGAGGGAGATAAGTGTTATGACAAGGAAGCACGGAGTCCAAAGGGGGTCCTGACTTAGCCTCTTTTCTTCCTCTTTCTCTTGCCCCCTTACTCTTTTTCTTTTAAAGTATTTTCTGAGTTTTAATCTGGTGGGAGGGGCATAAGACAAAGTGATGCATGTATAAGACATACGGAGGCAGGACAAGGTAAGTGCCAGCTGAGTCTTGCTACAGGAACTGAGGAGGGAGACAGAATCTCAGACAGGGATGAACCGAGCAGACTTTCTAAAGAGGCAGTGGTTGAATAGGACCTTAAAAAGTGTGGGCAGGGGGCCGGCCCTGTGGCCTAGTGGTTAAGTTCAGTGCACCCCGCTTCACCAGCCTGGGTTCAGTTCCCAGGGGCGGACCTACACCACTTGTCAGCGGCCATGCTGTGGTGGCAACCCACACACAAAATAGAGGAAGGCTGGCACAGATGTTAGCTCAGGGCTAATGGTCCTCAAGCAAAAAGAGGAAGATTGGCAACAGGTGTTAGCTCAGGGTGAATCTTCCTTGGGAGGGTGGGGGATGGAGAAGTGTGGGCAGGATTTCGATAGACTGATTTGTGGGGTGGTGAAGAAGTTTGATGGAAAGTCAGAGGGTTCAGAGAAATGATAAGGCATTAGGAAGTACTTTGAATTTTAGTTCCTTTTTGCTTTTAACTGCCACGCATAAAAAGTTAATAATCCTAAAAATGTACCCAGGATTTAAATGATTTCGTACTGAGACATTTGTCTGCACAGGATCTCTTCTTTTGTGAACTACCTCTCTTTTATTCCCTAGTGATTTTGCTCAGTCCCTGTAGTGCAAGTGAGCTGACCCTGCCCTGTCCTCTGGCTTCAAGGGTGACCACGTGACCTAGTCCTGACCAATCAGAGTATTCTTTGTATCCCATCCACAACCATCACTCAAAGATGCACACAGGACCCCAGGTAAGCTAATTGGAGTCTCCTAGGCAAAGCTGTCATGGAAGATGCCCTCAATTTCTCTAAGATTAAGAGCTTAAAGAATGATGGAGACTTTGGCTGTCAGTATCTTTCTCCTGGAAAGAACTTTCCTGAGAATGAAGAAAGCAGCAGCACACAGAGCTGAGAGACAGATACAGAATTCAGATGACTGTGAACTCATAGATCCTGCCACGCCTAACAGCCACACTTCAAATATCCATGAAACCACCAATTCTCTAGTCACCATCTCCCACCTTTTTGCGGGGCGGGGGGGGGGGGCTTAAGTTAGTTTGACAAGGAATTTTGAAAGGTATCACTGAAAAGGTCCTCACGCATACATAGAGTTGACAAACCGTGTTGACACAAGGAAATTTTTCTTGAATAAGTTGGTCTAATCAGTATTAATAAAAATTGACACTTCAGGTTAACATCTGGCTTGGCCAACTTCTTGCTGACTTGACCGCCTCAATCAGCAACTTCAGTTAAAATGATAAAACTTCAGATAAAATGATATAACTGTGGTTATAGTACATGGCCAAGTGGATGCCCAGACTTCTGTTTTTAGATCAAAGCTACAAAATTCTTTTAACCACTAATCACCATGATTATTTCCTGTATTTTAGGTAATTGAGTCCTTTCATTCCAAAGAATCCTGAAATAGTTCCCTATCTGCACTTAGAATTCTATGAGGGTTACTTCATTCACCTCTGAAATGTCATCTCTCTCTTTGGCTCTTTCTCTCCCCCAGGCCAGACAGAGGCAGTAGTAGTCTGGAGAAGAGTCAAAGAACGTGCTTTTCTGAGAAATGAGAAAATTTTAGTGAGTCAACCTGTCCTTATTTCTACTATCAAATTAGGGAGACTGTCACAAGTGACAGCTAAAGATGACCCCCTCAGGATTATTCCCCACTATAAACTCTTTTGAACTGACACAAGGCAAAAAATGAGGAAGGATGCAGGAATGCAGTGGCTCCTGAAAAATCCTACTGTCTTCAAAAATGATATCAGTTTTCCCTCTTCATTTTATCTCCACGGGCAACTTCGTGCGAGTCAAGGCTGGGTGGTGCTCACTGTAGGAGTATGTGTTAGCAAAGCTAATTTCAGCATCTGTATAAAAATTTCCATCAGTTGCTTGCTGTTATCAAATATCACACTACCTGTGAAAGCTCTTTTTGAGGGATTGCATTTTAACTTCCTGCCCTGCTTCTCAATGAAAATGAGAATTGTATTTGCCATCTGCCTTGCCAATTGAGTTCTTTTTGATCCCAGTTTTGACCCTACTAATGTATCTTTAAGTACCAATAGCAATTTTACATCCTGTTAATATTCTTCCTAGGTAAGAATCTCATTTTCTATTTCAGTGGACTTCCATTGGTAAAAATGGCAGGTTTCTATTTATCAGAAATATTATGTCCCTTTTTTTCCTCCACAAAAAAAAATTAAACAGCCATAAAAGTTAGACACAAGTGAGGTAGGTCAGCCTGCCCATCTTGAAAAAAAAGTTCAGGGAACAAATATTTTTGACATAAAGAAACTAGGAGGACACATGACTTTAATTTCATCTTAGTTTCGTCAGTACTACACACAACAGAGTCTTAGGATTTGGAATCTGGCCTTACTTATTAAAGCTTCTGGATCATTTCAGTCCAACAGGTGTTTACTAAGGGTCAGACACTGATGTTGAAAGAGACTTTCCTTTGTTTCTGGGGTTGTGGAGCTGGGAAGATATAAATCTGAGCTGTCTGTTGCCACATTTCTTGTAGCACATTTTCATGATTTGAATGGCCTGAATCTGAACCCCCTTCTGTGTTTGGGAACTCACCCACCTTGTGAATTTTGATGAGTGGCAGAAACTGCCTCAAAATTAAGTTGAAAATGCCAGCTTTATCAGCATTGCTTTTAGCCAGGGATCTAAGCTTCGTCAATTATAGGAACCTGACTTGAACTTCAAATTGGGAGTTAGTGACACAAAGAGGTGACCAGGGAAGGCTCATCTCCACCTCCGTGGGGAGGTGATGGAAGCTAAAGCAAGGTTGACCTCCAACTGCAGCTGTAAGAGTGGGGCTCAGGGAGGCCTCAGTGTTCAGTGCCAGCAGGGTCGGCCCTAGAAGTCAGCACTTGGTCATTTGGGGCATTGTTCCTGGCAAAGTGGCCTCAAATCAGGCTTTGCAGCCCTTCCAGAAATTTTGTGAACTACCTAATATCCTCTTTTTTATTAATCTTGTCTCTTAAATCGTTTTTTGCAGTGGATTCTATTGTTCGTGACTGAGAACCCTGGGAGACGCACCTTCTTCAATCCATATCATGGAGAATGTGATTTGCAATTGCATAGAATGATGCCAACATACAGAAAGAAGTGGAGGCAAGACAGAGGGGAGCCATCTGACGGGACAATCTGGGTCCTGAGAGATCCTGAGATCATCTCTAACTCTGAACTTCCCATTCTACGAGCTAACAAATTCCCACTTATGTTTGAGCTAGTTTGAGATGGGTTTCTGTCACTTACAACTGAAAGAGTTCTGGCAAACACAGATGAAAGCAAATTAATATTATGTATCAGGAGTCTCAAAAATATTCACCCCCTTTGACCCTGTAATCACTTTTTTTATTCTTCGGAAATAATTTAAAATGTTAGAAAGAAAAACCAAAATAGTTGGTGGGATTGGGCAAACGGTTGCATAAGAAAGTGCTTCTAGATAGTCTCTATGAAGTTGGAGGTATTTGCTGCCAAGTCCATGCTCACCTTTCTCATACCTTTTGCTTTACATTTGAAACATGTTTCATTGCCGCTTTAGTTTTATTCTCTGTCTCTCCGTATAGCTTGTCCTTTGTCCTTTCCCCTGAGTCTTTGGAAACTGCCTTTTGAGGCTCAAAATTGGCATCAACTGTGAGACCCTATAAATGCTTACTTGCTTCTCAGACCAAATTGCAGTTGAGCGCCAGAGGTCTGAAAGTGCCTTGAAGAGGCCACGTTGCAAAACGCTACACACGATCTGAATGTGTTCATGTTTCTAAAGGAAGTTTTTATGCTGAAATCTGGTTTGGAGGCCTCTGACCCAAGCCCAGCAAACTACCATGGCCTGGGCAAGATGCAAGGCAGTTTGATAAAATACAAAGGGCTTGGATGGAGATTCAGGAAACCTGGAGTTTGGTCCTCGTATCTACTCACTGGCAAACTGTGTGGCCTTGGAAAGGCCATTCTTTCCTCTCAGCCTTTGACTCCACATTTATACAAGACCTGGGGCCAGATGCTTCTTATGGCCCTTTTTAGCTCTCAGCACCTGTGTTGTATGATTCCTTGTAAGGTGGCATTTTAAAAGAAAGTCTGAGATAAACTTGGTTTAGGAGTGCCTTTATGTGATACCCGGTCCAGGTCAGGCCTCAGGCAGAGTCATGAGAGGAATCTGCTTGGATGAGTTCCCCTTTGCAAGAACCTGTCCCTAAGTTCTCAGAGTCAAGTCTCCTGAACCAACTCCCAAGGATGGGAGCCTGACTTGGCTCCAATTCTGCTCGCACCTGGAGGGACCCCGGGAGGTGGTCTGAGGTGACTCTGGGACAACTTGGTGATTCAGCCTTACAGATTTCCATTTAATCTCAAGAACAACCATTTGAAGTAGGAAACTGAGGCTCAGACAGAAAGCTGGATTCAGACTCAGGTCTTTTGGTTTTAATGCCTGTGATTTTCCCTCTTCCTGATCGACGTCCCACAGGTGAACACCTTTGAAGTGAGCAGTGAGGTGCACATTCAGAGAGGGTGATATGAGACCAACCCCACCACTCCCAGTTTTCATGCTACAATAGAGCACCTTAGGAGCATCAACTTGGGCCAAATCCAGCTTTGTCTCTTGCTCTGTGTGACGTTGAGCAAGTTAAACTTTCTGAGCTTTCATCCTCCTACCTGTAAAATGGAGATGAAGGTGATACCTCACAAGAGGTTGCAAGAGTTAAATGGAAGTGGTTAGCATAGTGAGTTTTCAATAGGGTTAGTGAGCATAAAGGGTCCAATTTGCATGCCTAAATTGCAGCAAGTTCTACTGTTTCTACTTCCAAATTTTCTCTCAAACCCATCCACTTCTCTCCATCACTGCCACCATCTTCGTCCAGGCCATTCATCCAGGAGACCAGAGTTGATCTTCTACTTCCGTTCTGGTCCCCCAGAAATTCATTTCCCATACAGGAGCCAAAGTAATATATTAAACTGAAAATCAGTTCCGATTATTTCCCTGCTTTAATCTTTCTCATTGCATCTATGATCCAATCTCCCTTCATTACCATGGCATCTTGGTCCCTCTAGACATTCCTCTGCTGCCTTTTCTCATGTCACCCACCTCATTGTTTATCACCCCTCAGCCATATGGGTCTTTGGTCAGTTCCCCAAACTCACCAAGATCTCTCTGCCCTCTGGGAAGATGTTCTCCATAGCTGGAACCCAATTCTCTACTCTTCACAGAGCTGCTTTTCTCTCATCCTTCAGGTCTCAGCAAAAATGCTTCCCCTTAGCGAGGCTTTCTTGACCGCCCAGAGCAAAGATCTTCCCTTTTATCCTCTATTTCATGTTCTTATGTAGAGCTAGTTTATACAGCAGACACTTACCACAATTTGTGATATTTTAGTTATTTTGTGTGTATGTGTGTGACGCTGTTGGTGCTCTACCCATATCTGTTCAGATCCCTTTACCATTTCTGTGCAATTCAGTTCACTTCCAGTAGTCAGCACCTGCAACTTTGTTGGAAACCTTCCCTTGAGCTTCTAGAACCTACTTTGCCCTGCAGGGCAGCTCTTAACCAATGGCCGACTGGTATGGGGGTATAAATACCAGATCTCTCACCTCTTAGCCAAGATAATTCTGAGGTCTGAATTTTACACTGTTTCCCAGAGTTTTCCTGAAGGATTAAACTTCCATAGTTCACTGTGGTGACTGGCTTCATAACACACCTTTACTGGTCACCCTCCCTCTCCTGTATGATGTTCCCATTCCCCTACCAATGTCCTTACACCTCCCAAATAATCTATGAGCACTCAACCCTCATGTCAGGGTCCGATTCTGGGAAGAACCCAACTAAGACCATGGACTTTTTGTTTCTTTTTATCTACCCCAGTAGAGTCTACATTATGTGTCTGTCTTGTTCACGGTTATATCCTATGGCCTAGTTTAGTGTCTAGTACACAGTGAGCACTCAATATATATTTGTGTAATGAGTGCATACTAGTGGTATTATTATTGCAATGGAAAATTTCTTCCTTTCATTGAGTTTTAATTTATACCAGTAGCCTAACAGAATGTTACATGTGCCCTCCAAAACTTACAGAATAAAAACAAATATTTTGTTTTCTATAGTACTTTCAAGAATAGTCTTCTTGTTAAAATGTAGTTTTAGCAAGGGTTGTTATGGCTAGAGGCTCCTTACAGGGAAGAGAGCTCAAGAGAGAGCCTCTAGGAGCGTGGCAATTCTTGCTGGAGCCACCTGAAATCCCAGCATGGGGATACTTCAGAGATCTTTTATGGGTGGGACAAAACCCTGGAGGGGTGGTTTAAGCAGAAAGCAACTGGATCCTGGACCAGGTGCCCCCAGTGGAATAAGATGGATACCTATGTAGAGAGAGTGGTAATAACAATACTACAGAATAACAAAAATCATCAACATGCACTAGTTGCATGTATAGGCCAGTCCACAAGTGTGTCACATGTGTTATCTCATTTAATCCTCAGAACCAATGTATGTGGTAGGTTATATGTTACCCCCTTCTCAGATAAAGAGATCGAGGCTCAGGGAGGTTGAATGACTTACCTTAGCTGAATGACAGCTAATAAGAGCTAGAACTGGGATATGAAATCACCTATCATGACTTCAGAACACCTGCTCTTATTCCTCTATCTTGCCCCCTGGGTTAGGAATACTTAAACCAGCTCACCAGCTGAACTAAGTGAAGTACTTCAGCCTGGAGAAAATAAGATTGAAAATAAGATACAAAAATAGGATGCAATCCTCCTGAGTTGCCTTCAAAGACCTGTAGGTTCCCATAGAAAGAGAAGGCAGGTGTGTTTTGTGTGGCTCAATTTCAGGAAGACTTTTGTAATATTGCTGTCCAGAGGTGGAGGGAATAGAACGTGTTCAAGCACAGAAAACTCCCCCACACTGGAGATTTGAATGCAACAGTTATATGGGCCTCTCTGTGGGAAGTCAAAGAGAGGACTGAAGCATAGGAGAGGTGATTGGCTGGCTTAGAGGACCTTCAAGATCTCTTTTAGGTGTGAGATTCTAGAATATGAAGGAATTAGAAGACTCACTCAGTCCCTGCACATGTGGTTGGGTCCACGTAGTTCTGGAGCAACAAGCTTTACACAGGTAGTATGACTTGAGAGAAATTTACTAATGCCACAGAAATAAATAAAAAAGATACGTGCTACATATACTCTTTGCGTGATGGAGGCAGTGCTACTGCGCTGCAAGATGAGTCAGCAGAATGTGAGGTCAAGAACATGGGCTTAGAGTCAGTCTACACGGGTAACCTTGGGCAAGCGATCAGAACTCCGGAGCCTCAGTTTCCTTATCTGTAAAACAGTGTCGCTCTGTGGATTAAATAAGCTTTTACTGGTAAAGTATTCACTACAGGTCCTTGAAGACTATACAGGCTAAAAAATGGTAGCTAGTTTTCTGAAAATCTTTAAATTTATATTTTATTTCTTAAAAACACATGCAAATACTTCTGTATCACTTGCATACTCTGTCAAATAAGAAGAGGGCAAATTTTAAATGTGAGATGCTGGAATCCTGAGACTCAGAGAATGTGGGACTTTCCTATAACCACAGGAATTGCTAACATTTATTCAGCACTCAGATACATTTCATGTCACATGGTTGGTTCTCAGCTAAGACAGGATTAGAAGCTGACTTTCCTGAATTTCAGGCTCTGTTTTCCCCCACTATAATGGACCATTTTGCCTATCCAGATGACAGGTTTCCAAAAGGAATGGAACATAATATTTTGTTCTGACTCTGTTTATATTTCTAGGAAAAGCAGACTAGTTCTGGATCAGAGCTTGTCACATCTCCTGATAACATATCTCCTAGCACACTTGGTCCCTCAATCAGCTTTCCTCCCTTTTCTCCTTCTTCCTCCCTGGTTTTTATTGCCCCGGTCCAAATCTCACATGTGCCTTTTCTGTCTTTCTCCTTCCCTACCCTTCTCTTTCCTCTGACTCCATTTCTCCGCCTCTTGTCTCCCTCTCTATTCACCTAGACTCATTTCTGTCACTTAAATCCTTAAATTTCAGTCCAAGTGGCATCCAGTTAAGACATAGCACATCATTAACATGGAGTTGGCTTGCCTTCAGATTACATCATGCTCTGGAAGCTTATCAACAACATAGAATGGTGATGGTTGCTGCCAACAGGAACCGACCAGCAACGGCAAACAGTGCAGGGCTCCACCGAGTTCCAAAGAAACAATATACTTGTCGTGGTCACCCTGACTGATCTGGTTAAGAGCCCAGTCCTTGGATGCAGGGAGACCTGGTTCAAATCCTGGCTCTGCCACTTCCCAGTAGTTTCTTCATCTGTAAAATGGGAAAATACCATGGACCGCCAATGGTTTGTTGGAGGACTCACGGAAACCATGCTTATTTAGCACAGTGTCTGGCACACGGTGTGTGGTACATGATGGTAGTAGTTATTCAGGTGCTGACTAATAACTGTGTCCATCTCCTCTCTGGCTTCTCTCTTCCCTGGTCCCTCCCTTCTTGCCCAAGCAATCAAGACAAGTACTCTATGTGACGAAGTTTGCTTGATTCTCTAGGCCTTGTGATAGCAAGTGGAATGGAGAAGTTAGGAAACTCAGGACATGTCTCAATGACAAGGTTTCATGATTGTGAAAAAAGTCCTAGCGTTTCAAAAATTTCAGAAAACAAACAAACAAAAAACAATAAAAAGAAACATGTTGAATTGCAAATTCTATTCCGTTCTAATACAAAGGGAAGTAAAAGGAGGAGATGGGAAATGTTCTTTCTGTTAAAATGCAGGTGCCTGCATCCTGGATGCTTTTTATAATCTCTCAAGAGGAAGAGAACACTGCCATCTCCTTCCATTCTTCAATCACCCTATTCTTCCTTCCTTCAAGCATGGAACCAATCTACTTGACTTTCCCTCATCTATAGGAATTCACCACTCCAAGGACAAATTTGAAATCCAGAAGATTACCTCTCCTGCTTCTCCAGAGAGCCCAGAGGGGAAGTTTTCTTTTCTGCCCCTCCATTTCTCTGCCATTCCTGTTTATTAAGCAAAAGTCCCAAATAAGATTTATTGCAGCCTTGCCTTTCTCATATCCAGGCAGCTTGTTAATATCACAGACGAACACCCTTCCTGAACACTGATCTGCAGAGTTCTATTCCTGCTCCAGGCCCACTGATTCTGCTGCATTGCCTTGGCAACCAATGAAAATATTTCTCTATGTGCGGCGATATCATCCTTAATTCTGTAAAACCAAGGCAACCTGCTCAGAGGGCTGAGGCGTGTCAGTTAGCTGGTGTTCTGTCTCTCTGGCTCCATTCTGGTTTGACTTCTTTTTTCACTTCCCAATTACCTCTGAATCCCCTGCAAGCACCTACATGCTGTTCCTAACACACCCGGCTTGAAGTCAAGAAACGCCCTTGTCAACAAGACAGGGGCTGGAAGGGATCCTGGGGACAAAATGGTTGGCATGTCCCCTTTCCTCTAGCCTCAGGGGAAGACACCAGGAGTGCCTCAGCCATGAAGCTGCTGAATCTAACTGCAGTTTCTGGCAATATGGCGAACACTATGCATTCAATAATTAAATATTTATTGATGCCGGTTGCATTTCAGGCACTGTGTTAGGTACAGAGGAGACAAGATACCTCCTTAACGTCACGGAGCTTATAGTCCAGTAGGAAAGAGAAGTGAGCAGACAATACTGTACAGCCTGATGTGTGCTGCGGAGGCTGGAGGGTAGCCGTGGAGACTCTGGGAACCTGAGGAGAAACCTATGGCCAGCTTAGAATTTGGGACAGAGAGCTGACTTCCTGGAGGAGTGAAGGCTACACCGAGACCTGAGGATGGGTTGCAGTCAGCCACGTGGGCCAATTTCTTGATTAGGTGGACAGTTTCCTTTTTTGTCTTCTCTAACACTGGCAGTTCGGCTGATGCCCTCAGCTGAAGCTTTCCTACTAGCCTCTCAGGGAAGGGTAACAGTGAATGACCCAAGTTTTCTCACCTCATCTCCTAGCTTTCCATGCTGTGCATGCAAATCATGGCTGAAAGGCACATTTTCCAAAACCAGCAGCATTGGGACCACGATGCCAGATCTCATCACCCAATGTATGTGCCTCTCACGTATTCTGAGGTTTGCAATCCTCAGCGTCATGGGTTTCTGTGAATGCCGGGTGATTAGAAATCAGACCATCTACATTTTAAAAAAGTGCAACCTCAATAACTGCCCTGAATACAAATACAGGAATGCAAAATTTTGATCTGTAACCATTTTCTCCCATTTTGTTTTCTTATATTAACATTTATTGAGCACAAACTTCTGATGCATAACATAGAGAAAGTAGTAGCACCCATCTCAGTGGGTTGTAGAGTTAAGTGAGATTCTGTAGGTAAAAGTGCTTTATCCAGTGTCTGACACAGAGTAAGTCCTTTGTTTTAAGATTTATTAACTACATAATAATTATTAGTTTACATGGCTGTCTCCTCAAAGACCATGAGCCCTTTGAGGGCACAGATCCTATCTTATTTACGTTTGTACTCCACTGGAGACCAGCCAAGGGTCTTACTCATAAAAGGCATCCTGTACATGTCTGTTGACTGAATGAGACATAGGAAATAATAATAACAACGCTTCACATTTATTGTCACTGAGTTTACCATGTGTCACATCTTGTGCTAAGAACTTTACAAGAATTATCTTGATTTATCCTCCAAATGATGCCATGATCACTGTTATCTGTATGTCCACAATGCAGTAAAAGAGCAGACTCCAACCGCAGCAAGTGTGGTTGTACCTTAAAAGATTAACCTACCTGGATGACTGCAAGCAGACAGTTAACACTTACCAGGAGCTTATTTTGTCCAGACCCTGTATTAAGCACTTTACAAGTATCACCTCATTAAATCCTCCCAATAACATTATGAGGCAAACTTACTATTTCCATTTTATAGCAACAATGCTTAGAGTGGCCAAGTAACTTGCCCAGAAGCACACAGCCAGTACACATGAATGGAGAGCCTTTGTTCTGAATCATAGCATTATCGTGTTTACTTATCTTATCGGAAGTGTAAGGTCAGAAGCAGTAGAAAACTGGAATACATATTTTTAAAATGATACTAAAATACCTATTCCTCTTATTCAGAAAGAAGTTTTAAAAAACATATATGTACCGGGGGGCACTGGGGAGCTACTGTTTAATGGGTACAGAGTTTCAGCATGGGATGATGAAAAAGTTCTCCAGATAGTGGTAATGGTTGCACAATAATGGGAATGTACTTAAAGTCACTGAACTGTATACCTAAAAATGGCTAAAATGGCAAATTTTATGTTATGTATATTTTACGTATATCTATGATGGAGGTTTGGCAGCATGAGAGGTATAGGGCCCACGATCCTACACTGCCGTCCCTTCATATTGGAGGTCAGGTCAATTCAGCTCATAATTAGTGCTAATTCTTTTAGAGCCTCTTCTTTTCCATCACTGGTATCCCTGTGACTAAGTATCAATCAACTCAGGATAAAGTGCTTCTCCTAAGATCAAAGGAGCACACAAAATATGTGGCGTCTGACGCAGGAGTTTAGCCATATATGGAGTGGCATTTCCTATCTTCTCAGGCTTAGCAATTCATGAGCCAAGTAGTTTTTGAACCTGGCCCACTGTGTTTTCTGGAGAGTGCTGTTTGTCACCCAAAAAGATATTTAATTAGGCGATTCATATCTAGAATATTTCAGTCACCACGTGACTTTACACCTAATATAATGTGCTGCTCATTCCTCACATAGCTCTGTAATGGCTTGATTCATGAAGAGTTCATTTCTGCATCCTGAGGAGTTATTCCATGAATCCATGAAGTCTACCACAGATATGATGTGTTCATTTGTTTATTCATCCATTCAAAAAATATTTGGGGGTTCCACTCTCATACACTGCTTGTGGGAATGCAAACTGGTGCAGCCTCCACGGAAAACAGTATGGAGATTTATCAAAAAATTAAGAATAGAAATACCATATGACCCAGCTATCCCACTACTGGGTATTTATCCAAAGAACTTGAAATCAACAATTCAAAGAGACTTATGCACCCCTGTGTTCATTGCAGCATTATTCACAGTAGCCAAGACGTGGCAGCAACCCAAGTGCCCAACGACTAATGAATGGATAAAGAAGATATGGTATGTGTATATACAATGGAATACTACTCAGCCGTAAAGAAGACAAAATCACCCCATTTGGAACAACATGGCTGGGTGTTGAGGGTATTATGTTAAGCGAAATACGCCAGACAGAGAAAGACAAACACCACATGATTTCACTCATATGTGGAAGATATACAAACACATGGACAAAGAGAACAGATTAGAGGGTACCAGAGGGGAAGGGGGTTGAGGGGTGGGCATAAGGGGTAAAGGGGCACATATATATGGTGACTGACAAATAATAATGTACAACTGAAATTTCACAGCATTATCAACTATTATGACCTCAACAAAATAAAAAATATATATATTTGGGAGTTCCTAATATGGGCCAGGCTGTAGGCTAGGTGTTCCAAGCACAGTATTGAGCGACAAGACAAGCCGCCTGTTCTCCTTGTGCTTGGTAAAAAGGCGGGAGAAATGACAGAACTCTGAGGTGAATCCAGCTAATATTTGTGTCCTGGAGTCTGAGCTTGCAAGCATCTCTGGTATGAGCTTTCAATGGTGTGAGCTTTCAAGACAGAGCCTGGCACACAGCAGGTGCTTAGGTGTAGTCCGTTGAATGCCCTGGCTTCTGAGCTGGGGATCTAGAGCAGTGAGACCCTGGGGGCTGACACAGACCCAAGTTGCTGGAAGCTGCTCACGATGAATGGACTTGTCTTTCCTTGCCTGTGTTACCGTGTACTTTGGATGCACTGGCTGGCATTCCTACATGCTGGGGTTATCAGGTAACCTGACCATTTCAATGGCAAAGAATGGCTCTGTCTGCCAGTGAAGTGGAGACTGCTCCTTATTTATCCGGTTAGCTCAGCCATCTGCTTGGAGCAGAGATAGCTTGTTTGGCTGCATTGAATCCATCAGGTAGATACTGCCCATAGGCCATGTGATGACATGTAACCAATTTAGCTGCAGAGAGACTTTATTACAGAGAGTAATTGACATGTGTCTTCCTAGTGGTGGTTTTGAAGCCAGGTATCCAGTCACCCTGTCTTTTCTCCATCTGTTTCCTCTCCCTCTCCTCTAGCTTCCATTCTAATCAAGATATCCCTATCCTGTCCCGCCTTTTCTAGCACCCACTTGCCAGAACACCCAGCCTTTTCATCCCTTGACCTTCCTGACCATTTAAACACCTATTTTTCATAGGAAGTTTCTCTTGATTGGCCAAGCTTCATTTCTCTCAAACTAAACTACCTCATTGCCTGACATTTTCATAAACCATCATTTCTTCAGTCTGAGACTTATTTGTCTTAATAAACTTTATCAAGTTATAATTTACATACAAAAACGCACTCTTTTTAAGTGTATAGTTTGATGTATTTAGACAAACCTACATAACATCACATAAAACATTTGCATTACCCTAAAAAAACTAGTTTATAATCTTGCCATTTCTAGAATTTTACATAAATGGAATCAGACAGTATGTACTCTTTAGTAAGACACTCCTTTTTTCATATCTTAACGTTTCTAAAATTGGATGTATCTTACAGTGAACATCTAACATAGTAGTGCTTCTTTTTTTCCTTAAGAGCTCTAACTAAACAGGTAATACATCTTATAATGTACAATATCTTTAAATCAGGAATATATATATATAATATGTATGTGTGTTTATGTATATGCATGTGTATATACATGTATACTGACTAGCTGGTTTTACCATTAGATAGTAAGCACTGGGGAGGTAAGGATCTTTATTTTGCTGTGTAGGCTCCCACAGTCCCTACAGCTGGACACTGGGAGGAGCTAAATAAATACTGCAGAGGGTGGTGATAGTTTCAAACAGTTTTCCAAAAATATCTTCTAACGGCAAGAACTTGCCTAAAACTCTTCTTGGAATGCATCAATAGTTTCTAACTACAATAGGGGTTCTCTTTGGGGGCTCAGCTACCTCTGCATTAGTATGAGACAGCATTTCCCTAAATTTATTCCATGGACAATTATTATTACTCAAGGTGCTAATTACATGGGGGCGAGGAGGTGCCATTGTCATAGAAATTTGGGAATTTTTTTTTTTCAATATCCTATCACTTAGAGATTTATAATTCATTAACATGCTAAAAGTCCTGAAATGTCCTGAAGCAAAGAAAAAATGTTTAGCTCAGTTTTAATCTTGGGTTTGTTTGACCTTGGAGCTTTATGGAACATCCATTAATAGCTTACAGAATACCGTAGGTTGTGAAAGACTGGTCTAATATATAAACATGAATTTAAAAAAATGAGAAAGAAAAGGAGAAGATAAAGAAATTGAGGACAGCTGATTTGAGCTGGTCCCAGCTAAGCCTAAAGCTGTGTAATGGCGTCTGGAATGGGATGGATGAGGACGCTCTTCTTGAGTCAAGGGCTGAACAAGCATTTTCCCTCACTCCATAATCTCTTCATAGTATGAAGAGACACGTGGGCAGGCAACCTTTCCTAAGAGAAAACAAAAACAACACAAAAATATGCAGTGGCTAATCTGTAGGAGACATGTCCCCAGTGCACGGGGTGGGTAATTGAAGTTGAGTACGGAGAGCCTAGTGCCCCACCCCTCTGCCTAGGCCGTCCCACAGGGGATGAGTTGTTGTGTTTGTCCACCGTAGGGCCAGATACCTTTAACTGATGAGAAAACCAAAACAGGTAATAGAATGGCTAGCTAAAACAGAGAGGAGCCCACCTGCAGGAATTACCTTGATCATTTAAATGACGGCAACGTCCTTCTCAGAAATAGCACTGACACCCTACACACAGAGATGAAAGGAAATCAGAGGGGGCCAGGTGCAAATCCAGCAGAGACTAAAAGAAATGTACACGAGCTCCCTTTCCTTTTTTAAAAATATTATTTTAAACATCATCCCATAGTAAAATTGACTTTTTTCTCTTTGTGTATATTTCTATGAATTTTAACACCTATATAGATTCATTTAGCCACCACCTCAATCAGGATACAGAAGAGTTCCATCACCCCATAAGACTCCGTCATGTTATTCTTTTACAGTCACATCCTCTCCCAACCCATAAGCCCTGGCAACCACTGAAAACCACTATTTCCATCACTATAGTTTTGCCTTTCTGAGAACTCCCTTTCCTTTTGCTATTCCCTTTGCTTAATTTTTTAATGGAAGTCTCTGCATGTTTATGTGCAGGTGCAACGAACTCCAAATCCAGTGCCAGCAGACTTTCTCCTCTACTGTTATTGTTTTGTTATTGACTGTTGCTAGCATTTATTAGCATCTATTATGTACCAGGCACTTGTGCTAAGCTTTTTACATACATTATCTTATTTTAATCTTACAATAACTTTATGATATATGTATTATCATTATTATCTCCATTATACAAATATGGAAACTGAGAGTCAGAGACGTTAAGTGACTTGCCTAAGGCCTCACAGCTACCAAATAACTGAACTCTAGCACAAACCCAGCTGCATTTGACACAAACCCTAAAACATTATAGTAAGCAATAAAAGGGAGGGGATGGCAACTAGGAAGGAGGTACATCCTGAGAGATGGGAGGCAGAGCCAATTTGGGGCCATGTGGTGCTTTTTTTTTTTTTTTTTTTGTGAGGAAGACCAGCCCTGAGCTAACATCCATGCCATTCCTCCTCTTTTTGCTGAGGAAGACCGGCTCTGAGCTAACATCTATTGCCAATCCTCCTCCTTTTTTTTTTCCCCCAAAGCCCCAGTAGACAGTTGTATGTCACGGTTGCACATCCTTCTAGTTGCTGTATGTGGGACACGGCCTCAGCATGGCCGGAGAAGTGGTGCGTCAGTGCACGCACGGGATCCGAACCCCGGGCCGCCAGTAGCGGCGCGCGCGCGCACTTAACCGCTAAGCCACGGGGCCGGGGGCCATGGGGTTTTTAAAAAGGTCTACAAATGTGTGTGGAGCTGGAGCACCATCTGGGTCTCCTGACTTGTCAGTCTCAGCTCTTACCTTCGTGTTTTCCTCCACCCGCCACATGTGGTCCTCATTGGCCCAGGTGGTACCTGCTTGCTGTTTTCAGGGGCTTGGGATGCTTTTAGGTCCCTTGCAAATTTAGCAGAAACGGCCGTCTGTCTCACAGCTCTGCCGCAAGACACAGCAGCTGAGACCCAGGAAAGGGGCTAGCTGCCTTCTGGTTTCTACGCAGCCCCAGTTCCCTCATGTGCTTTCTGACCTCATTTTTTCCCCTCAGTTGCTTGCAACACCAGCTGAAAAAGTTTCTGGGACACAGCCACCTGGTCTGCGTGCTTCAGGTGGCACGTGTGTTCTCGCTGATATGGGGCGAGTGAGACAGGAACGTGTGTGGTGGGTGGCATGATGCATAACAAAGAAGGAGAAAGTCCAGCCCTGCGAGGCCCATTTGTGTTGGGGCAACGTTTGTGTTGGGGATGGTGAGAGGCAGGGGGAGGGAAAGATGGAAAAGCTAATGATGAATTGGTGATGCTGGGGAAGTGGGCCAGGTTCTTGCCCTGTATATGGTTTTTCTCTGAGCTTGTTATTTGGGGAAGCGAAGTTGGCTAGTGAATTTTCTCCTAGAATCAACTCCTAGCTCCTACAGGGTCTTGAAAGTGAGCTGCCAAGCCAGCACATGCTGGGAAGAATCATGGCCATGGATCGTTTGGAGACAAACAAAACGAGCCAGAAATCAGTGTACCAAGGACTATCTCTAGTTGACAATTAACAAGGCGGTGAAAGAGGGCATGTAATTTAGAGTGGAAAGTGTTGAGTCACTTCAATAACAGTAACAGCTAATATTTATTGAGCACTTAATAGGAGCCAGTCACCATCCTAAGAGCTAGTTGACACGAATCATCTCATTTATTTTCACAGCGACCCTCTGAGGTAGGTACTACTATTATCTCCAATTTACAGATGTGGAAGTGGAGGTCCTGAGGTTTAAGTGACTCATCCAAAGTACACAACTATTGAGGGGCAGAAGCAGGGTTTGAATTCTGATATTTTTCAAATCTAAGTTCACAAATTCTTAGCTTTGCTGCTTTACTGCCTGTCCTAATTCAGAAATATTATTAAAGGATAACAGAGTGAGGAGGAAGAAAGATCAGCTCTTCAGGAGCCCACAATCTTCTCCAAGACCAGCAAAGTTCCTTTGGTTTGACTGCAGTACGGGAAGGCATAAGAACTAGTGGGATTTTCATTGCCAGGGGCCCTCCAGGAGTCTGTTGATCTTACCTGTTTTCTTGAAATAATTGCATGCTGTGGAAACCTATAGCCATTTCTCAAGTTTTCTTTTTACACAATCAACTTGGGAGTGTTTTAGACAGGTAGGCACAATGGACTATTTTTTCTCTCTTGAGCTGGCACCATGTAGTGTGACTCTTGGTTCCACCCTAGCATACTGGTTGGCACAAGAAGTACCAGGCCATTTTGAGCCAACAAAAAGATCTTGAAGAGCTTGTTTTTCAGATGAGCCTAGGTGAGCAGAACAGAATTTGGGCCTAAAAAGCTCATGGACAGGAAGTTAAATGAACTCTTTCAGAGTGCCACGTTAACACTGAGTCCTCTGTAAGAGGTGTTTTACAAAATGGTACCCTGCGACAACAGGTTATTTATGCCCTCTTAGGAGAGTACTTTATACTTAGTATTATTCTGGCCTGGACTCATCATAGACTCAACTTCAATAATAATACCTATTACATTCCCCTGCAAGGCCTATCACTCCTTCTGTGTTTTGCAGAATGCCTCACGCATGGCAGGGCACAATAAACAGTCAATAATAATGTTTACTGTGATAATGATCTTCCAAATGCCCTTTATTTAAGGATCTCAAAGTGCTTTGCAAACAATAGTTAGTTAAAACTCACAATGGCTCTCCATTTTTACAATACATTTTCCCACTTTACAGAACTTTAAATTGAGACCCAGCAAACTTAAATGGCTTGCCCAAAGTCATACAGCAAGTGTAAATTAATGATAGTGATGATGATTTGCATTTACATGGGATGTTTTCTAAGGCGATATGAGTACGTTGCAAAGATAATCTTCACGCTATCCTGGGGAAGGTGGGTAGCAAGTATTATTAACTGTTGACTAGATTGGGTAAACTGAGGCTGAGAGAGCAAGTAATTTGGTGAGGATTTGACAGAGGATGCAAGTCCACTACTCTGACTCGCAGAACAGTGTGGCATCCCAGACAAGCCTCAATTCTCTGAACTGAGGGATGCACGATTGCTTTCACACTTACAGGAAAGACAGCTATATTTGGGGGGGTAGGGCAGGTTGCAGAATGAGAGCCATATTTACATCCACGAATGGGTTTGTGCACATCCCCACTAAGAGAGGCAAAAGGGATGAGATGAGGCACTTCAAGAAAGGTGGGCTCAGGAAATGAAGGAAACAGAAGCCGCTGGGGGTGGCTGCCAGCTCTGTTCTTTTGCAGAGCACCTTCACTAAAACAGGTTCTGCCTGAAAGCAGGAGCCTGAAACGGCAAGGTTCTGTGTTTCAGCCTCACAACAGGACTTGGTCCAGTGTGGCTTAGAGGAAGGGCACAACCCCATCACTGGCACCTTGGTCTGATGTTACAAGTCCCTTTGAAAGAGTTCCAAGGACACGCAGTATCTTAACGTCTGTCTCTTACATATGACTAGCTCTCATCCCCACAGCTCCCTATGCCAGGAGGGGCCTAGGAATCCTCTATGGTTCAAAAACTTGGTAGCTGTGGATCTATGTGTTGCTACCTTTTCTCAGCAACATAGCCACATCGAAAAAGATGAAAACACGAACAAAAATATTCAAAGGCGATAAGAGACTTGCCTCCTCCCAGTCTGGCAACACTTCCTTCACGAGCGATGGTACTCCACTGGGAGGCAAAGTCAGACTCTGCAGGGTGGGGGAGGGGAGAGGTGTCTGGGTCTTAGGAATTCAAAGGGAGATAAACACGGCATGTTTGAGAAAAGTTTGCTCCCCTCCCCCACCCTGCCTTTTCCAGGCCTGTGGATTCTGATTGATGACTAGACCTAGGGCTAACAGGGAGCCTTAAAGAATGGCGCCAAGCCCTCTTCTGGAATGTGTTCACACACACAAGCACGACGGCAATAGTCTGCAGTGAAGAAGTCACACCAATGTCCCGCTTCTTCCCAAGGGAATTTTTGAAGGTTTCCACACTCCCCTACTGCATGGGCACCTTGAAGGTGCAGTGAACCGGTGAGCTATTGGAAGGAACATTTTAGAAAGTTGTTCTGAACGCACATCACGAGCCTATTCTCCTGTGTGGGGAAGGAATCTTGGAAGACCCTCCCACCCGCTGTGACTTCCCAGCAGGGAGTCGTGGGACTCTGCTGCTAGTATTAAAGCTTGCTCTCAGCAAGACTTCACAGAATGAGGCTTTGACTTTCTAAGGATGCCAGCGACCCAGGCCACAGCTTGCCGTGTCCACTTTGGCACACTGACTCTAGGGGTGACAGTGCAAATAATCCTGCCAGACTCACAAGGACCACGTCCTTCTCTCCAGACGTGCCTTACACAGCTTGCCACAACCAGGCTCACAGCCAGGCCAGATACAGTCCTCAGGATGCGTCTGCATGGCTGCACAGAGCGATTCAAATTATCCCAACACCAAAGGCGTTACTGGGTGATCTCCTGTGCGGCTCCACTGGGCCTGTTCATTTTTCTATTGCAGCCGCGGAGGTGCATTTTATGCGTGTTTTGTTCATTTTGTAAAGTAAGACACATCTGTGGGGCTCCGGCACAGGACTGCTGTACTTCACAGCCCAGCCTTTCCTGTCAATAAGTCCACCCACATACACGCATCCCTCTCGCGAGTTCTTTGAGCGTCAAGTATCTTGATAGCTTTGAATGGATTATGAATGAGCATTGTCATAACAGCACTTTACAACTGGGGGTGGGAAGATGGATTTGGGCAAAATTCAAACAACACTTGACATTTGGGAACTTCTCAGAGATTTCAAGAGCAACAAGCACTTGGATTTTTCTCTTTTCCCATCCTCCATGCATTTCCCATGCACCGGTTTGGCCTCAGAACAGCAGAAATGCAAGATCAAAAATATACTCAAGAAGGCTTTCCTTGCCCTATTACCTTCTGAACAAGAGGCAGGGAGAACCTAGAAAGCTTTCACAGTTTTAAGGAGAATTCCTAGATGGATTAGATAGGCTCACTATTCCACCAAGTTTCAGAAAAATGATCACTGCCCACAGAAACTAATCTCTGGGGAATCATCGGCAGCCCTCTTTGAAATGTAACTAAAAGAAAATAATCCCTAATTGCTGGAACACACAAATCCAACCTCCAAGTGGACATGAGATGAACAAATAAGATCTTTCTTACCCCATCCATGTGGATCCTGACATTAGGCACCAGGCGGAAAGGGCTGGACTGCAGACCTCTGGGGTCAGCCCGGCTTTTCCTGCTGTCCTGCGAGGTCAGCACGCCAGGCCTGCGGAAGGAGCCCCCTCTCCCCGAGCCCCGCCCCGCGCGCACACCATCCAGAAGACGCACAAGCAGCAGGTTGGCCGGAAGGGCCTCGATGCTGCAAAACACCGGGGTCCTGCATTCGGGGCACCTCAGCTCCTTGTGGGCCTTGAAAATCCTCTGGAGACATGGTTTGCAGAAGGTGTGCTGGCAAGGGAGGACTTTGGCTGTGACATCGAGCTTTTCAAAGCACACGGGGCACTCCAGAAGATCAAGCAACGTCAGATCATCCATTTTATTTTAAAACGCCAGTCCTGACCTGGAGAGGCAGAGTCCACATTGTAGGGTCAGCTGAGCCGAGGGGGCAGAGCCGGTCTCTTGAGAGCGTCAGAATCCCTGCCTGTTTGAGTGAGAAAGGAAGAGAGGAAAAAAAATGTGACTGCTCTGAGAGGTATATCCCACCTACATCGAGGCAGTGTCTCATGCAGCAGTTTGCAAGGACTTTGTTCCAGCACCCAAGTTGCACATGACTCATTCTGAATCAGCGCTAGCAGGTAGAAGACTCGACTCCTGCCTGCTGGAGGATCTGAGGGAGCATTCAGCACAGTGACTGACTCCTTACTCATTGCCTCTCCGCGGGGAAGGCGAGAGCGGGGAGCCAAAACTGGCCTGTTGAAGGGGCATACCCACCCCTCTCTCAGCCCCGGCTCAAAGGGTAAAGAAAGCCCTCCCACAGGCAGGCTCAATTCTCAAGTGAAAGCCCCCTCAGAATGCAATTTCTGTGAAGCTATCTACTCCTCCTTCTTTCCCTAGGTTTGTCTAGCATCTGCCTCACATGCAGACAAGTTATTTACATAGATAAGCATATCTGAATCTCTGGCAGATGTAGAATTATTTCCTTCACAATATACCTTCCTCCATTATTTTATTCTAGCAACGTCCAAGAAAAATTTCTACTGGAAACTATTTTCAAAAATTGTTTTGCCTCCATTACAGGCCATGGTACTTAGAAGTTTTTTTCTTTTCTTTTTCCTTCCTTCTTTCCTTCCTTCCCGCCCCCCCAACCTCCCGTCCTTCCTTCTCTATTTCTCTTCCTCCTTTTTTTTTTTGCCTTCTCACCCTGAGTCTCTTAGCCTCAGAGACGATATTCCTCCCATAAGATAAAGTCGCGGAGGCTGTTTAGTTACTTTGATAATGGTTCTCAGTTTCAACCGAAGCAGATGGGAATTCTGGATTGTGGTCACAGCCTGCCAAAACCAAGATGGAGCAGCATATACAGGTGTGTGAACGTGTGTGTGTCTGAAAAAATTCCTTGTTCCAGGAAGAGTTTCCTTTTGGATGTCTGAAAAGAAGTCTCCACCTTAGAAAAGTCTCCTGGGAAGAGGTCAACCGTCCCTCACAAGCGCCAAGGCCCGGGTGAGCGCAGCGGCGGGGAGGTCTGGCACGGGGGCGGGTGGCCCCACTAGTAAGAAATGCAGACACGAGACACCAGGATGAGAGATGGCGCCTGCCCTCCCGAGACAACTCTTCAGAGATGTCAGCGCTGGGGAGGTGTGCGGGGGGCCACTAACCTTGAGCTTGTAACCCTGGCTGAGTTCAGCTGAGCACGATCCTCTGCTGGGCCGTCCGGGCTCCGTCCAACGCGCTTCCTTTTCCCCAAGAGCTGCCGCCCCCGCTGGCCGCTTTGAAAACTTGAACAACTCTGGGTCTTACTCATTTCAGGGATCGCCTTACCCAGCCCTGTTAACGCTTTCAGCGCCGGGCAGCCAGCAAGGCTTGTCTTTGAGTTCACTCTCTGCTACTAATCCTTCCTTTATGTAACTGAGTCGATTTCTGGGAAAGGATTATAAGAGGCAAAATATAAGCCAGCCCCCAAGGCCAAGATTTACAAAGTCTAGATTTTCACCCTTGTCGTTTTCTCTCCTATCCACGAAGTTGAAACACGCTCAGTTATAAGCATGCCAAGGTGATTGTGTTTATTTTAAACCTTTACAAGGATTTCTTGAAAGGTCAAACATGTTAATGGCAGCTATGATGACAAAGATAAGCCGACCACCTAAAAAGTACTTCTTAAAAATGATAGTCAGGGGGCCTGTCTGGTGGCGTAAGCGGTTACGTGCGCGCACTCCGCTTTGCGGCCCCGCTGCAGTGGCCCGGGGTTCGCGGGTTCGGATCCCGGGCGCGCACGGAGGCACCGCTTGGCAAGCCATGCTGTGGCAGCGTCCCATAAAAAGTGGAGGAAGATGGGCACGAATGTTAGCTCAGGGCCAATCTTCCTCAGGAAAAAAAAAAAGAGGAGGATTGGCAGATGTTAGCTCAGGGCCGATCTTCCTCACCAAAAAAAAAAAAAAATCATAGTTAATCCCTAAAGTTAGTAATTTGAGAGGGACTTTGGTGATTTTTTTTTGCTCCATCTCTTAAGTTAAAAAAAATTGTGTCACAGTAGTTCATACTCATCTTTGAAAAATCAAATCCTTTTTTAAAAAAGGAAGAGCAATGGTCCTGCTCTCCCCCTGCTCCCTACCCACCGGACTCTTTTCATCGCCACAAACAATGCTTATACTTCTATCTCTTGATTTATCAATAATACATTTCATGTAAAGTTAATTAAAAAGTTGGTAATAATAATAATATTACCTAACACCAGAGTAGCCCTTATCTGTGCCTAGTACTGTTCTAATACTTTACCTATATTAACTCATTTAATCCTTTTCACAGCCCAACGTACACTGCCCTCTTCTTCACCCTCATTTTACAAAGGAGGAAACCAAGACACAGATTAAATAACCCATCTCCAGAGTCACAGCTAGCAAGAGGCAGGTGGTCTGGGCTCTTACTATCATGTGAAGGGAAGGAAGACTATTCCCTACTCACTCAGGGTCCTTTCTGGCTGGGCTACAAATTAAATTGACATGAGACCAAATAGTAGGAGAAAATCAAACAAAGCTTTACAACATGTATACATGGGAGAAACCAGGGAAATTGAGTCTCTCGACAAATCGTGGAGGTCTTTCACCTTAAATAGCATATTCAGGTAGACAAAGGAGGATGTTGGCGATCGGGGAATCAGAAAGCACAGTAATCAAGAGTATGCAGATTTAAGTCCTCTCCTTCCCTACTGATAAGAGTTTCTAGAGATAAGGTCATCCCCCCTTCTTTCTAGTACAGAGAGGGAGATACCTTTACAAATGGAGATTTCCCTTACAAATGTAAATGTTTACTAAACAGAACTTTGATACGAATGGGCTTAGCAAGGACCCTTCCAGTCTATCCATACCCAGAGTTAAATTTGTTTAGGCAGTTAGTGGGTGAGGTCAAATGTCCGTCAGAGAAAATAATCAAGGTAAAGAGACATATTTTGAGGTGGCCAGTATTGATCTCCCACACACGTCATATGGTGATATAGCTTTAAAGGAAGAAGAGATAGTTGAAGAGAGCTAAACCTCACCTAGGATGGCAGGAAGTCACAAGAATGATGACCAAAGTGGACTCATCAACTTCTTTTGCAGATGTGGTAGCTGTGCCCAGAGAGATCAAGAGATTCCTTGAAGTTACCCTGTGAGTTAGGGGCAGGTCTGTGACCAGACACTGGGTGTTCTTTTTTACTATGTCTTCTCTCTCAACATAAGGATGACAAGTCCTTATTATACAGAAAGCACTTAGATACAACTCCATGGTAAAATCTTCAGAGGGGACCAAGAGGCCAGACTGTAGTGGTTTACATGTTTTTCAAAGTTCTTCCATGTCAGTTTGGAAAAATTAAACATGTGTGAAACTCAAAACAGGGGAGAGATTTGGGAAGGAGAAGACAAAGTCATCTGTCCTCTGAGCACAGGGGCCTAATTTGGATATGTGTCAATTTCAAACACTATTTTCAACTCTTTTTTTTTTTCTTAACCTTCCTTTTACGGAGGGGTTTTGAGCTTCAGTCACATCCCACCCCATTCTGTTGCCTGTCTCCTTCAAATAATTTCCACTTGAGATTCTGTGCTCATCAGGAAGCCCCTGGTAGTTTGAGGCTGTTTGCTCTGCCTTATTCCCACTTAGCAAAGCTGAGCTGTCTCCTCCGTGAGCTGTCCTGCAGTCCCCTCACCCTCTAGAATGGGCTGCCCCAGGGCTGGAACTCCTCCTATAGGGGGTGGGTAACATTCTCCCTCCTTCTCTCTCATTCTTAAACATACTCTATACCCTTACACACTCACATCTGCACCTACATGCACATGTACACACATGCTTGCATAAGGACAAACACACAATCTTAACAGTAACATTTATGGAGCACTTGCTGTGTGCCACGGACCAGTGCTAAGACTTAAAACAGATTATCTCACTGAATCCTCTCAACTGCCCCATAAGGTAGGTGCTGTAGCTCTCCTGGGGCTACAAAGGTTGTGGCCTGAACCCAGGTTAGTCCAATCCCAGGGCCTATGTTCCTTACGATTATTGCTTCCCGTGTTATAAAGTCATATATAAGCTGTAAATGCACCCAAATAGCTTTACTGTATAAATCCACACACATTTATACATGTGTCCATATTGTACACACCAGCTGATCTCAGAGCCAACCCAAAACAACACGATGAAGTCAAAGGATCCCAAGCTCCTTGATTCTCTCTCTCTGTAAGCTACCAGTCTCGTGGTTCCTCCATGCCCATGCATGGCCAGTGGTCTCAAAAAGCTTCAAGCCCTCCCATCCCTGAGAAAACACAAAACACCCAGCTCCATCCCAGGAAATAGATCCAGCGGGCTGCTCTGTGCTAGCATATTTGGCAATTGAAGATTCAGCAGGCTAGAACTGTGATGGTAGAATCTTAGGCACTAGAGGA
Source organism: Ceratotherium simum simum (assembly GCF_057802395.1). Classification (NCBI taxonomy): domain Eukaryota; kingdom Metazoa; phylum Chordata; class Mammalia; order Perissodactyla; family Rhinocerotidae; genus Ceratotherium; species Ceratotherium simum. Next base: position 30,992,565 of record NC_141903.1, read on the forward strand.
GGATGGGGAAAGTTTACACTGCATAAGAGTGGTCTTTTAGCACCTCTCAAATCACACTCCGTAGGTGGTCCCCAACACCACCCACATGTGAGGTTAGTCTTGGTGGAAACTTGAGGAGAAATTTTCTTTTGAAGCTTTTGAAGAAGGGGGAGAGTTTTAAGTGGGGATTTCATCCTGGCTTACCCAAATGCTACCTTGGCGTCAAATCAGATGAACATCTTGTCCTCAAAAACAAACGAGAAGGTGAACTGTGCATGCCTTCCCAGACTCCAGGCTCAGGACACCACCCCCACTGCTCCCATCAACACTCCTGTTTATATTTGTACTGTTACCTAGTGATTACAGACTGCACTCTTTTGAAATACCTGTGTAATATTTATGAGCTTCTATTGCTTGTATTTATATCTTGATTTATGTAAAAAAAAAAAAAAAGCAAATCTGATCATATTGTTCCCCTGTTCAAAACCCTTCAGTAGGTTCCGTTGACCTTAGGATAAAATCCAAATCCTTTTTCTGACCCATCAGGCTGGACATGATCTAGCTCCTCCCCACCTCTCCTGCCTTGACTTTCTCCCACATCTCCCCCTGACACCCTACTCCAGTCCCACTGGCTTTCTCTCTTTACTCAGGATAGTTTAAGGTTTTCTGCCACTGGGTATTTCTTCATGCTCTTCTTTCTGTCTGCACACACTTTCTAGTTACTCTCTTCTTCCTCTTCTCTTTCTAATTACTCTCTCCCGTCTTTGCTTTTCTCACCCCCTCCTCTGCAAGTTTTAGCTTAAATGTCGCTTCCTTAGGAAGCCTTCCTTGAGTCTCATGACTAGAAAGTCTATCATTCTACACTACTCCTTCATAAGTTATCGCAATTGTAATTCAGCAATTATGTTATAATGATTTATTTATTGCTTGATTCCCCTAAATAGACTATAAGCTCCAAGAGAGCAAGATACATATAAGTCTTGTCACTGCTCTATCCCTCGTATCTAACACAGTGAGTGGTATGTGTTTGATGCTTAATAAATGTTTGTTGAATGGGTTTATGAATGAATGAATGATGTTCTTAAAAAATTGTGTCTGGGCAGATGCACATCAAACTGTTGATAATGGTTCTATATTGGACACCTCTTGGGTGCCACCTTGAATATTCTCAGCCCACCTCCTAATTAGGTTAAGAAGTTTTAGCATATTCAGATGGATACTACCTGGCAGCATCAGGACCCTGCCATGCACCTCTTGCCTCCTGCCCCAGAGCATCTCTGATGTTGCAATATGGGACACCCATGGGAACCTGCTCCAACTCACATGTGCACAATCCAGAAGTGTGGGCCATCTTTGACGAATGGGGAATCTATGGATAAATCCTTCCCCCTTTCATCCTTTAGAGTAGGCAGTCCTGAGATTTCATAAGGCTCTTCATAAGGTTCTGTGGGATGAGTAACATTCATCCACTGGGTGGCTAATGCAATAGTGCATCCTTGGTATTGTCTCTTCTTCGCTCCCTGTGTCACTCCTCCATCCCTAACTTCTGCTCCCAAATGAATTACCTTCAAGCAAGCAAGCCTTTGTCTCAGGCTAAGACAGTTTCTTTCAAATTTAAAGTTAAATCACAAAACAAGTGTGCAGACAGTTTTTGTCAATAACATTTATTTATTTATTGGAGTTATAATTTTAGAGGTGTGCTATTTTCATGTGACTGGCTCTTAACACTTTGGTGGTCTCAGAATCTTTGCCATAAAGTTAATCATTTGTAAACCAATCCATAAGTCCATCAAAGGAGTTCAGGTAGTTGGGAATGTAAAGCTTTATAACTGAAAGGGTCATGAAGCCTGTTGACTGTTATTAGACTCTTTTTGGCAGAGGCCATATTTTGTACTTCTTTGCTTTCTTTACTCAGTACCTACTATAAATTTGGATATATGTTTTAAATATTTAAATGGAGCCATGTTATCTGTTTCCATGATGCTGAATTTGCCCATATGATTTGGTTTTCTAATGATACTGGGAAACCTTTGGAACTATCCAGGGAGAGGAATGATTGGAGAAAAGTGGGCACCTTTCCAATAGTGGAAATGTGAAGGAAAGTAGAATTACAGGGGTTGAATGGCTATTAGATAGTCTGTCTTTATTTGAAAGATGCCAGCCCTCAATGAAGTTAACTGTGAGATTTCCTTTCTGATCAGGAGGATGTTTGCAGGTGAGGAATATACTTTAAAGTATGCCTATGCCATCACCAGACCCACAATAAAGTGACCCAAACTCCTGACAAGGACAAAGAGTCATCCCAGATTCTCTAAAGATGACTTAAGGTTCTTAAGTTTAATGAGAAACAGTAAGGACTAGCAGTCACCTGGTCAGAATCTCAGCTCTGCCAGTTTCTAGATGCATCACTTGGGCAAATTACTCCATTTCTCTGTCCCTTGGCTTCCTCATGTTTAAAATGAGGTTACTAATAGGACGTGTCTCATTGGGTTGTTCTGAGGAGTCAATGAAATGATGCATACAATAAGTGCTTAATAGATGTAGGGTTCTTCCCATCTTCTTTTTTTTTAGGTTTTCAGATTTTTCTTTATTACATTTTGATAATATCTATTTTCTTAGAAATGTATATATTTCACTTAGATTTTCAAATATATTAACATCAAATTAAATAGAGGAATTTATATATTGTTTAAACACTGTGCATTTATCTTTTCCTTTTCCAATTTTATCTATTTGTTTTTCTATTAATAAATTCACCAGAAAAACAAAACAAAATGAAAACAAAACAAATGAACAAACAAAACAAAACAAAAACAAACTCACAGAAGCAGACAACAGATTGGTGTTTACCAGAGAGGAAGGAGGATAGGAGGAGGGTGAAATGGGTAAAGGGGGTCAATTGTATGGTGACGGATGGAAACTAGACTTCTGGTGGTGAGTGCCATCTGTAGTATACACACATGTCGAATGATAATGTTGTACACCTGAAACCTATATAATGTTATAAACCAATGTTACTTCAATTAAAAAATGTGTATATATATATGAATCATCTTTCTTCTTTTTTGTAAGCAGATCACACAAGAGAACTAGGAGCCAGATGGTTCTCACCTAGCCCAAACTAAATCCAAAGAGGAATACGCTAGGCCATGTGGTTGGTCAGTTCTTTATTGACCAAAATGATCTGACGCAATGTATCTCTAACCTCAGTCATTTGCATTCCATCTTTTTGCCATAGTCATATACTTATTTTTAATGTCAAATCATTTTTTTTACTGAAATAAATTTATTTTAAAAGGAAACTTTAAAAAATACTTCTTCTGTAAATGGAAAACCAGTTTCATCTGCTGCAACTGAAAGGTGAAAGAAAGTGTACCTTAAATTAAAACAAAATGCCATTGAATTTTAGTTAAATGCTATTGACTGCCTAAATCTGAACTTGAGACCTGAGCAATTTGTTAAAAAGGGAGAATTTGCAAGTGTTAGAGAGGCATTAAGGACTAGCCCTAAATGGAGGCTTTCTCCTTGATGTAATCCAAGGAGTGAAGGAGAAATGAATAACTTCTCACTGTATGTTTCAGTGTTATTTATTTTGTATTGGGGTACCCCAGGTTTGGGAAACTCTGTTCTAGTGTATCATAAAGGAACTGGGATGACTGCGAAGAACCAAAAGGAGGGCAGAACCCTACCCATCTTCTGTGCTATCAATGATGGTTTACCTACCTTCGCATCTGGTGAGAGATTCTTACCTGCCTTTCTCCTTGATTTTCAATAAAAGGCAACAGTCTACTAGTTGTAGTAAACGTAGTTATAGTCCTTCCTCTACAGAAGACTGGAAGGGAGTTCTAAAGGCAGCTGTGTGAGAGGAGAAAGTAGGAAAATAAGTAAGAATGCATCTTACCATTCTATTAATATTAAAAAATAATTCAGCTGGTTAAATCCAAATAAAGTCTATAGTCTCACTATTGTATTGTGCCAATGTGAATTTCCTAGCTTTTATACTGCATTATAGTTATATAAGATGTTATCATTGGGGGAAGATTGGTGAAGGCTGCAAAGGACTTCTCTGCACTATTTTTGCAACTTCTTGTGAGTCTATAATTATTTCAAAATGAAAAATGAAAAAAAAAAAAGAAACCAGTAAAAATAAGAAAAGCCAAAGCTTTACAAATATTTGACTCTGAATACCACTTCTAGAAATTTATACTAATGTAACAGACATATACCCAAGTATATTCCTCATATAATTACTTATAATAGTGAAAAGTTAAAAATATCCTTAATGTGCAACAACAGGGGAGTTGGTAAATAAATGGTGGTATTTGCATATATATATATATATAGTACAACTATTAAAAGTGATAGTGGAGATGTATATTTAATGACATGAAGGTCATTCACAATTAAGTGAATATAGAAACTTACAACCTATATGAGCCCAGATTATTTAAGAACTATACATAGAAATATAACATTGAGACTAGAAGAATGTATGCCAAAATGTCAGCAACAGTTATTTCTGGATGGACTTATTAGTTGATTTTAACTTTTTCATTTTGTTCATGTGTATTTTTTTTCCTACAATGAACATATGTTACTAGTGTAATAAAGTTTTCAAAGATAATGAAAATAGCTTAAATCATTATAGATTTACTAAACATTTATAACAAGGGAAGTTGAATCCTCTAACACAAATAGCCTATGCATTACAATTAATAAAATAGCCATTAAAAAGAAAAATGACTGGGGCCAGCTCAGTGGGATAGTGGTTAAGTTCACGCACTTTGCTTCGGCGGCCCAGGGTTCGCAGGTTCAGATCCTGGGTGCGGACCTATGCACCGCTTGTCAAGCCATGCTGTGGCAGGCGTCCCACATATAAAGTAGAGGAGGATGGGCACGGGTGTTAGCCCAGGGCCAATCTTCCTCAGCAAAAAGAGGAGGATTGGCAACAGATGTTAGTGAGGGCTAATCTCCCTCACAAAAAAAAAAAAAAAAAGAAAGAAAAAGAAAAGAAAAGAAAAGAAAAATGACTTGCAAAGCTCCGAAACTGCTGTAAGTAGTTGTTAATCCATAGGAGAGACTGTGCCTTACACACGAATAGGGCTGTGATCAGCCACTTCACTCCTAACCGGTCTTCCTCCTCTACCTTTACTGTTTCCTTTCTGATGAAATCAGTAAATGTTTCAATTCAAAACTATGAGCAGGATGCAGCCTTAATTCCTATTAAATTCAGGGCAAGTCTGTGCAAAAGCTGACAATCTGCTTAGGCTTCTGGGTAACCACAATCTTGTATTTTTGATCACAGGTGGGAAAGTTGCAAAACTCAGTAATTCTCTAAATGCCCTGATTAGTCCTAAATGTCTCCATTCATAGGTAGGTCTTCTAGGATAACACGAAATACATGAGAAACAAATGTTTTCCTTTTTTTTTTTTAAAGAATTAGAATTATTTTCCTGTAACTGACTATAAATGACATTTGTCAAATCAATTAGACATTTTTGGGGCCCTGTGATGGTGCTAATTATATATTAATTATATAATATTGTATGTTATTTACTCACTTGTCCTTATAAATTGTCTCTCTCTTCCACTTAATCTCTGTTCCATGGTGCAGGAATCATGTCTGTGTTGTTCATTTGTGCCTGCTACAAGCGAGTGCTTAATAAATATTTGCTGAGTGATGAGGATGACTCATTTGTGTTTGCAATTCTCACAGCATTCCTAGGGAGAAAGCTTGGAACTTGGAATCTGCCGACATGCTTTGGAAACTCACCTCTACCACTAACCTGTGACCCTGGGTGGTCAGTAGCTCTAAGCCCACCAATTAAAGTGTTGTCACTAATATGTACTTCTCAGGGTTGCCATAAGGAACAAACTTCCTAATATGTGTTGGTAGCACTTAGAACAGTGTCTGGTGCATAGAAGTGGCTTGAAAGATATTAGTTGACAATATCCGAATTCCTCTTTTTGTCTTAGCCGTAATTTCCCTCTTTCTGCCATTGTTTCTAACTTACTATAGTGGTTAAGAGCATAAACTGTGGAGTCAGAGGGCCTGTGCCATCTTATTAAGTAAGAGTGTGACCTAGAGCAAGTTGATTACACACTCTGTACTGGGTGTTCTCATCTGTAAAATAGGGATGATAATAATAGCACTTACTCCATAGTGTTATCGCGAGCATACACTGAGAGCATGCTTATAAAATGCTTCAAAGAGTGTGACACAGAATAAGTCATCAGTAAAGGTTAGCCATTATCCTCTTCCCAGGCCTCTTGTTATCTATCGTGTTGAATCTAAAGTACAGTTTAAAACTGAGCTTGACTCCTGGCTTCTTGTCTTGAAGGAGTTATTCATTCTGATTTGTGGCCATTACCTGACTGTCAGCTCACAGAGTAGCTGCCCAGAGGCTTATGTGGTCTTGGGTACTGCAGCTCCCTGTAGAACTTTAAGAGGGGGTGAGGTTGGCTATTATCTTAGAATAAATAATAACAATTGACATTATTTTGTGCCAGATTCTGTGCAAAATCTAGAAGCCTATTAGTACCCGCATCTTAACAGATGAGGAAACAGAGGCTTACAGGGATTATTTTTTGCCCCAGCTAGTGCTTGGGGAAGTTGGAGACTTATGCGTAGGCAGTCTACAGTCTTAACCTTCAAGTCATCTCATTTACTGCCTTTATCATATTAAAAAAGAGGCTATTTTAATCAATACCTTATTGCAACTTTGATCCCAGGTTTTTATCTTTAGTTCCATTCAGTAGAGCCCAAACCTTGGAAACATAAGCAGCCTACACATGGTAACATCAGGTTAATCTACAAGAAACAGAAAGGGAAATAAGCCTGAAACACAAGGGAGGGAGTATAGGGGGTATTTCTTTTTAGATAAAATAATGAAAATGCCAAAAAACTAATAAAGGCTAGTCAATATATTTGGATAAAAATTTCTTTGGTTTTTAATAACAAATGGAGAATCTACAGATATAACCAGAATTGTTACCTCATTTTGTTTTCATGCCCAATTTATGACTGCGAATTAACTTTTCAGCTAGAATTCTAAAATACATTCATCCTGCTAGGTCTGGGTCTTTTATTTTCAGTGTTATCTTTGTGGCAATCAGTTAGGGGTAGACCAGGAGCATAGGAGTATGGCTATTGAAGAAGAGGGCTCAGATGGAGGACAGCTCATCTCTCGATGCCACTCTCCAGCCTCAACCACTCCCTGCTCCTTGCTTGGGGCTAAAAATGGTTTGAATTCTAAACCAACTTCACATTATCTAATGAAATTTTAAATGTGTGTTCTCTTTTACTCAGTAATTTCACATTTAGAAGTTTATTGAAGAGAAATGCCCACAAACTATGCAAAGATATATACAAGGACATTTACTGGTACATTGTTTGCAATTGAAGATAAATGGAGCTAATCTAAATATCCATCAGGAAGAGATTGCTTATATATGTATATACCATAGTGTAGTCATAGAGGAATATATAGGTAGAGTTGTATGTATTGACATGGAATATAATAGAAGAGAGAAGATTGTAGGCAGTGCTCATAATACTTATAATATTATAGGAGGCTTTTGTAAGGATAGACATCAATAATTGCAAACTCAAATGGATACGGGAGCCAGACTAGTTTTATAAATGAGTTAGGTAGAGATTATGACAAACTTGAGAGCACACCCTGTGTGAAAGCAATTGGCACCACTCAGCTTCAGCTAATCATTGCTAATGGGGTGGCTGATCTTTGGATTTTCCAAGAAAAGCTGTAAATCATGGTACTTTTCATGGTACTCACTACTTTGTGGTAGTCTATTTACTTCTCTGCCACTTTCAAAGCTCCATGAAAATATCTGTTATGAGAACCTCTTGATTTTTATTTTGTAGCAGCTAATAGAAATATTAAAAAATATATATTGTATGTGGTCATCTGTGAACTGGATTTTTCACTGCGTATCAACCTCTAAAATACTCTTAGCAATGGCTATCTCTGGAGAATCGTATTAAAGGTCAATATCAGAGTATGATCTTCCAGTCTCTATACATTGCTTTATGTTTAAGGGGACCACGGCAAGAACTGGTTTATTGGTCAAGGTGGGGGGCGAGGAGCCTACACCTGTGAAGAGCAAGGGCTCCGGTCTCCCTAGTGACCTAGAAATCCATGTCCTTGCCCAGGTTCTGGAAGTAGGCTTTGTACTGGTCTGAGGGGAGGGAGAGTGGATGGCAGTTGGAAATGTGCAGGTCCACAATGTTCTCCAGTGAGGAGGCATCCCCTACCCAGGCCATGTCTAGTAGGGCCCTGAGGCACATGGGAACAACCTTGACCATCATCAGCCTGTGGTCCTGGGGCCACAGCTCCCTCACAGAGAACCAGAGGGTGTAGTGTGAAGAGTGTCCGCTTCCTTCGATGAAGACCATCATATCTCCCATGAAGGGCCCCAGGTTGAACATGCGTCGTTTCTTGTTCTTGCGGACCTCACCATCAGCCTGTGACCACTGTCAGGGAAGAGCTGCTCATCCATAGCCCAGTATGTGTGGCAGTGCCCCAGCTGCTGGGCCCAGAGCCTCTGACTAGCTCTCCACAGAGTGGTAGAAGGTGGACACCTCGAACTCCCACTCTGAGCAGTGGCAGCAGCGATGCGAAAGGGGAGAGAGATTAAGAGAGTGTAAGGGGGCCTATCACCCCAGGCCCAGGCTCTCTCGCTCAGAGCTGGCACTCACCTTCCTCAGGCACCAACAGCCACCTCAGTAGGTTTTCAGGGTGTTCCTTCCAAATTTGGGTCGGGAGCAGGGATATCTAAATTGGGGTTCAGCAAGAGCTGAGGTGGGTGCCCAGGGGGCACAGCCAGGCTCGAGGGTCCCCTATCTGGGACTAGGGCCAAGATCATGTCACTCAGTAACTCCTCCAGAGTGTTTGCCTGGGTATCAGAGGTCTGCATCTGCCCTTGATGTCTGGAGAGGTATCCAGCTCAGGAAAGTTCCCAGCTTCTCAGGTCACAAATTTGAAGATCTTGTGCAGGTTGTGGCGGTCCTTGCTCTGTCCCCAGCTAAATGCAACACTTCCTTCCACTTCAGGGTGGACTGGAAATTCTGCTTCTGGGTCGGTAGGTCGGGCTTACCCTTCCCAGGAGTGTAGGCGGCCCAAGCCTGGAAGATGCCGAAGCCTCGTGCTGCAAGCCAAGCTGTGCTTTCAAGGGATGCAGAAGCGCTTGCAGCTCTGGTCCAGCCAGGCCATGTCCTCCAGCTGCCCCAAGTCCAGCTGTGACACCAGCCAGAGTAGGATCCGAGGCGTTCGGGTTTCCATTGACCGGGTCGAGGCATGCAGGGTGCTGGGCCCCACCCCTGTCTTTGGGCTCCAGGTAGCCCTCGAACCCATAGCTGCACACCCCCCTTCCCACCAGCTGAGCTTTAGAGGGGTGGGGCTTCTTTTCTATCTACTGCTTTTGTAATAAAAAAAAGACAAACACATGAAACACACTTACACTGGCCTTATGCTAGGAAAGTCTGAATCAAAGTGAATTTCTAGACCATTTCAGACTGGAACCAGTTGCAAGATTTTGGCCTAGGTTTGGTTTTGTTACTGATCTCAAGAATCTTGAGTTTGGTGGACATCCCTGGGCTCATCTAGATGATGATACTGGGTTATCTAGATAATGTTTTGAACTAGGGTTTCTGCAGCCTTGAGATACTTCTGGCCATGTTGGACCATATGAGTCCCTGGGAGCAGAAGCAGCATTTTAAGGGCCTTGGGAGAGAACAGTCGTATCTCTCATTTCCTGGATGTACCCAGAGCTTGTGGAAAAATGAATATCTAAGTGATCATCATTCATTCATTCATTCACTCATTCATTTAACAAAGATGTTTTGAGTTCTTATTATGTTCCTGTCCCTGTGTTGGGCCCTGACGACACTGAGATACTTTCATGGAGTTCCTGGCTTTGGAGGTGACACCAAAGTAAACAGACTATTACAAAATAGTGTGAAAAGTAGTGAGATGAGGGTCAGAAACATGGTGCCTTGGGAGACCCCACTAGAGGTCAGGGAAGACTTCCTGGAAGAGGTGGCACCTGGGCTGAGTTTTGGGGGATGAGTGGGAGAAGTCAGCCTGCTAAAGAAATGGAGGGAGGATTCCAGGCTGAGAGACCCACAGGTACAAAGGCATGAAGGCGGGAGAGGACCTGGGACCTTCTGGGAACCACCCGTACTCCATACAGCCTGAGCTCTGAGTTTGGAGCAGGGAGTGTCAGCATTCGGGACTGGAGTGTGGGCAGCCACCCGACCACAAGGGCTTGACTCAGCAGCCTGGGACGTCTGCGCTGCATCCTAAAAGCACCTGAGAGCCAATGACAGGTTTAAAGCTAGGGAGATTTGGGGGCTGTTTTATATATTTACGTCAACAAATAATTTCACCCAGAGTTTTCATTTTATGTTTCCTTGATTCTATGAACAATGGGGGGAAACACTGTGTTTTTAAGTGAAAAAAAACCCCAACTTGTTAAAAAAAAAAAAAAACTCTACAAAATGATGGCTGAGAAACTGCAGTTTCTAAGTTTTATACCTTCCTGTGCTGCTTGATTTTAGAGACATTTCATGACATGTCATACACAGCCTGCAAGTTAATTAAGCCACTGACTTGGAAGGTTGCTGGTAAATTCCAAGCCAGTTTCGAGGGCGTGTATGTGTTCTGTGTGAGGAGCTGGCTAAAGGCATCCATAACATTATGATAATCCTCACTGAATATTGCTAGGCTTCCAACTGGCAATTCATCCCATTCCTGGCATCATTACTCACTAAGGGGCTTGCTTCCCTAGAAAGGTAGGTGAATACTCAATTAATAGGAAGAGAATCAACATGTTCAGTTTGGTAAGAATTTGACTTCCTCTGTCTCACAAGGTGAAAGAGAGAAGTTGGTGGTTTTTGAGAGGGGAAGAAGGGAGGGGAGGGAGGAGCAGACTGGGGTGACTGGTGACTCTGTGAAAGCCCCACAATTGCTGTTGAGGTAGTTTTTCACCCCTGGAGCAGGGTGATCTCATTTGCTGCTGCATAAGCATTCATTCCTGGTTTTCTGGTCTTTTTGCCATGAGGACATGTGTCTATGCTGAATGTGTAAGTGTGCCCCAGGGAGGCTGTGAGGATTTTAGAGACAGACTAAGCAGGAATCACATTCTATTCTGCAACTTACTTGGCTGTGAGAGCCTGGGAAAGTTGCTTACCCTACCTGACCTGATTTCAGAATGCCTACCTAGCACGGGCTTTCGGGAGAATTAAATGAGATGAGATATTTATGTACAGTGACTGGCACATAGCTGACGTTCAATAGATGTTAATTTCTTTCCCAACCCTGGACTGAAGTTACCTTTAATTGGTTTCCATGGGAATAGTCACTTTTCTCCCTGACTTTCATGCTTACTTTTCACTGGTGAGGAAATACATTGTTTAGGGAAGTGGGAACTTGGCTAGCAGAATGGCCTGCATTCCAATCCTGGAGTTATGATTCACTTTAGACAGGTGAGACTTGTGAGACTTAGGTTCCTTCTCTATAAAAGGGGAACAGTAATGCCCAATAGTTCCTGTATCTTCCACAGTCATTTCGAGGACTCAATGAAGTCAGGCAGGGTTCTCAAACTTTAGAATCACCCAGACAGCTTGTTAAAACAGATTGCTGGACTCCATCATCTGGGGTTCTGAATCAATAAGTCTGGGGTGGGGCCTGAGAATTTGCATTTCTAACCAGTTCCCAGGCAATGCTGATGTGGTGGTCCCAGGCTACACTTTGAGACTAGTGCCTGGCACACAGTAAACACCAGATGGGTGTGAGCTACTATCACCCCTTATCTTCTGGGGCGGGGGTAATCTTGTAGACACCACCACCTGGCTATAATGCTAATTTTAGGGTCCTCATTTTGGCTATGTCAAATAATTGCTTAATTTTAAATTTACATAGAACTGACATAAGCAGTGAGGAGGAGGAATTTAGTGTTCTAGGGGGTTAGAATCCACAAGTCATTTCTGCTGAGGACATCTGTGTGACTCAGACACAGGGATGAGGGGCCCAGAATGACTAGTTCCCAATGCAGTTTTATCAGCCTGGCTCCCCTAAGGTATGCCTGGATTAAAAAACAAATTTTTGGAACATTCTCCTATAGCACAAGACTCTCAAGCAAGTGTTGAGGGCATGTTTTGGGGAAAATGACAGGAGACTTCTACAGGCCAGAGTCTCCTTTGGTGACATGTAAAAGCCCCATCATTCCCAGGGTTTTTAAGTATGTGAAGGATGGATCTTCCCACTGAGGAAATCATAGGCCCTGACTCTTCTATTTTAGAAGGTGGATGACAAAGATAAGGGGTGACACCTCTGCCATTTAATGAGCAGTCTGAATTACAGATCTAAAATTAACAGCTTCTCCTCCTCCCTCCCACCCACCCAATACTTAAACTCTCCTTTGTCATTGTTTCTCAGGCAGTTGAGTTGCAAGAAATGCTACTTGGATCTGCAAACCCTTCAAATACAGCCAGGGATGGGACTCAGTGTTACATTAGGGTTAAGAGTCTAGGGGTCAGATCCATAGGGCCCATCTCCTCACTTCCTAGCTTGGAGAGTGTGACCTCAGCAAGTGATCTTCTAAACTCCCATTTTCTTATCTAAATTGAGGGCAGGTTCAAGACCCAGCTCTTTCACCTTTGAGCTGCAAGGCCACAGGCTAAGTATTTAACTTCCTTACCTGTAAAATGGGGACAAAACCACCTCCCCACCACCAGATAGTAAATGCAAAAGTGTTTTGTAAACTGTAAAGTTCTGTTAAGGGAATTAAGGAAAGTGGTTTTGGTGCAGCTGATGATGATGTCTCCTAAGGCTACTGCCATTCATCCAAGGGATGGTCCCTTATTCCAAAATGAAGACCAATGGGGGAGTTCAGCATGGAGCCAGGTGAGGGGTGGGAGGTATTCCAGGATATCCCTGGGTGTTCACTACCTACTCCTAAGGCTGGTCCACAGGACATGAGTCCAATAATCTCATCAGAAGGCAGCACTGGGCCTATCCTGAGGATGAGACAGGTGCCCCTCCTCTCTCCACTGCTGTGGTCATTTATCACTGTCTACCTTCCAGACTCTGAACTTCCAGATCAAGGACCATGTTCTCTTCTCTTTGTTGCCCAGCTCCTAGCACAGGGCCTGCCCCACAGTGGGGATTCTGTCAGGGTTTACAGCGTGATTCAATGAGTGAGTGGGTGGGAGATGTGTTTTCTTTTTTTGGATCATGGTCCTTGTCTATATTCTGCACACTTACTCTCATTGTCACACCTCTTCTCTTTCTAAAATGTCATTAGAGTAATCCACAGCTCTGGAGAGACTGGAACATGGAAACACAAATACTTGAGTCTAAAACACGGAAGAACTTGAGAAAGAACAACAGGAATTGCTTTCCTTTCTGGGTCATTTGTACCTTGGGGATCAACTTTGGGGAAGAAAGGAGACATGAGAATTGGTTACTGGTGGTGGGGTGGGGTGGGGGCATCGGGCAAATTCCGTGGAGAATTTTTCTGTCTTGGCACAACAATACCATTCTGTGTCTTAAAGGAGATGTGGATTCTGGAGACTTCCTGCCCTGGAAATAATTGCCTTTTCAAAAAGGACAAGGAACTTATAAAATAAATCTGGCAATAGCTGTCATTGTTGTTAGGGTTGAAACAGGTGATTTGCGTGTTTTCTGAGTGCTGCTATGATTCTAAGCCAGGGAACTCCTTGATTTTATGTTGGCTTCCATTGTTGCTCCCATTACTTCTTAGGAATAGTGACAACAATGATGTAAATGAGGACAAAGCCCTTTCAGAGGGCTTACTCTATGCTGCCCCATGTATGTTTCGTGTAATTTCTCACAACAACTCTGTAAGGTTGAATATAATCTTGACCCCATTTTACAGATGAGGAAACAGGCTCAGAGGAGTTAAGTGATTTCCTCAAGGTACCACAGTCAATCATCTTAATTTGAACCTTGTTTGAATTCAGGCCTGATAGCTAGGTCCATGCTCTCCTCCACCCCTTAAATTGCCTCCTTTGAAAAGTATAAGGTGGAGTTTATAGTAAGATTGTACACACCTGCTCTGAAGTATTTTCTAAGAAGTTCAAATAAAGCCCTTCAAAATACGGATTGTGTGTATTTCTGTGACAAGAAATCCTCCTCCTCCCCAACACCTCCCTTCAAGGGCTTTTTCATAGACTGCCCCCAGGGTTCAGCCTGGGGCCTTGGGGAGAAAAAGGACAGCAAAACAATAAAACGAAAGACCCCAAGACCTGTAACCAATCATGAATGAATCACACTTCCCCGGCCTCACAAAATGTCAGTCTGATTCTCTTTGTTCTAAAAGCTCTGGTTTCACAGAGCATCAATTTCCCCTAATAATATGCTTTTTTATTCTTCATCTCATGATATAACCTGGTCTTGAGTATTCTTATCATCTCTATTGCTCATCCAGGATGACAGACACACGCACAGTGAGTTTGTCACTTCTGTTCTTTTCCTTTCCTGTCACACATGATTCCCACCCCAGTGCAAGCAGGGGCTCTGAGCAGCATCCTCCATTCTCCTCCACCCCCTTGCCTCCCACACAGCCATGCGCAGCTCTTGGAGTTCTCCACAGAGCATCATCTGCTTCCTGATGGATAAGCTCGTCTTTCTTTTTTCCCCATCTGTCCATGGTGACTCTTGTGTCAGCCAAGTGTGCTGCGGGCACTTCCCCATGGGGGTCCAGTATTTTTGGCTGGTTGAATGTTTGAGCTAATGTTTATCATGCATGAACCCTGTTTCAGGCACATGCTGAGAGCTTTGAACAGATTATCTCATTTGCCACTTGCAACACTCCGATGAGATGGGTCCTGGTGGTAAACCCACTGTACAGATGAGGAACTGAGACACAAGGAGGTGTCCAAGGACACACAGCCCTCTAGTGTCTAGATTCTAGAGCCTATCTTCTTATGCAACAGGACTCACTGGCTTAGGGTTGTTCCGGAAACCTCTATGTGAAAGTTGGACAGCGTTGAGAGTAATCTCTGGCTGTTGAAGTTCTCAGTCCACAGGGCCCTAGAGAATCAAGGTGGACAATAACCTCGGACAGGACAAGCCAAGTAGTAACAATAACTAGGGGGGTTTACAGAACATCCACAGACCATTTAAGATGACCAAACACTGACCCTGCTCTACTTGTGAGGAAGGCACAGGAATGGAGGTGGGCAATGGACCCCTGCACCTGCCTCCTTCTGTCACCTCCTGCAAGACCTCCTCCCAGTTGTTTGCATCGTCCCCACTTGGCTCTCATCACAGCCGTCCGCGGATGGGTAGAGAGCCCTTGGGACAGTAGTTCTCAAGATGTCGGGTAGGTCAGGATCACTTAGGGAGCTTATCTAAAATGCAGATTCTGGAAATTCTGATTTGGGAGGCCTGGGAGAGGCACCCAGGGTTTTCCTTTTGACCAAGCACCTCTGGTGACCCTAATACAAGAAGTCTCCAAGCCACTATTTAAAAGTAACCACTGCTTCTCAGACTATAGCATTAGGACAAGGAAGCAGAATGCACCAGTGGGTCAGCGGCCTGACTGCCTTGAGCAGACTCGCACAGACAGCCGAGAGCGTATCTGTAATCCCGGGACCTCAGCAGCACTTGGTTGTCGTTGCTCTTTCCTCTTTACTTCTGCTGCTGGGGAGGATGCAGCTGAGCAGCTGTTCATCTTTGTCTGCTGTGCTTATGGTAGGAGCTCAATAATGTTTGTTATTATTTTTTAATCTTCTTAACAAGGATCAAGATTTTTATCTTTAGGTCTAAGATCTCCTACCAAGAGATTCCCTAACCTTCGAATCCCCATTTAGACCAAGTGAAATGATCAGGAAGGAGTAGGGAAGAGATATTTACTGCACCAAAGACAGGTCATAAGGACAGCTACTTGTTTAGGTGTGGACCACAGCTGACATTGCCCCGAGACTTGGTTTCCTCTGATTCAAGTACGCTGGAAGCCCCACCTCTGACAGGAGTCTTTTTTCCCAAGAAGAGGAGTGCCACTCAGCCCATCCCAGATATGATCTCCTACGAGGCACTCCCAATTGTTGTGCCCAATTTACGGCCAATCCATCAATGTCAAGTTGCCTTTAATCACTAGCTCCACCAGGTTAGTAATAAATCTCTGAACAGGTCATTCTGAAATTAGCTATTTGATTTTTCTTGGTCCGTAGTGTGCTTCTAAAACCAGAATTCTTCTGATGTCCACATAGGCTATAGAATTCTAGGGCAGGAAATACATCCATCTTTAGAGACCAGTGTAGTGCCTGACACACAGAAGGTGCTCAGTAAATGTTTGTTGATTAAGTGACTATAAATTCTGTGAATCCACAATTTTTTTGAGGCAGCTGTCTCCAAATGAGACTCTGTGGGCTGGACCAGTATAAGTCCATATAAAATTTCGCTCTTCTCAGACAAAATGAGAAAATTTAGGGCAACGTATTAAGTTCTTCATAAAGCTAAATTTATTCAGTGTAAAAAGACTGTCTATTATGAGATTGTGTTTGTCCTAATTTGGAGGTTTTAAAATTCCCTTTATTTTATGAGGTGATAGTAATCGATGTGACTATGTAACCAAGCAAAAAGGGGCTCGTTCTGCTCGCCACAATCCAGTGTCAATCAATTTTAAACAAACTGGTGGTTGAGAAAGCAAAATTTATATGATTAGCCAGCATAATCAGAAGATAGTGGACTAGTGTCCTGAAGAACCATCTTAAAATCACACAGAATCTTGAGGCAGTTATATAGGGAAAACGGGCAGAGAAGGAGGGAGTTTAGGGATGTTGATCATCCGGTGTGACGAACTTCAAGGAGCCACATTATCTCTTTCTTCTGTCACACGTGATGCGTACCAACACAGAGTTTTTCTTTTGGGAAGTCATCATGTTCTTGGGGGACTCAGAGAACCAAGTTATCCTTATCATAGCTGGGAGATATATGTGAGTAAGAGTCATAGAGCTAGGAAATCAGGTATTTTGCAAAAGTGAGAGATGTTTAATCACCTAGGCTACGTGCAGGCCAGAGTGCATTCTCAGAGACTAGTGAGTCAGGATCACAGTTACAATATTGCTTCCTTACCCTAAGATGGCTTCCCTCATGCTAACTTAAGATCTGGCTGTTACAACTATATTGACTAAATTGACCCCCCTCCCCACTCTTTTGAGTAGGCTCCCTCATCTCTTGCTTACATGACTGAAGTAGCCTCTAGAAGTAGCCTGCCTGAGTCGACTCTTTCCCTCCTTATCTATCTGGACTTTCAGTTACAAACCAGAGGAGCTGATCCTAGCTGCCATGGGTATTTCCTCAAATAGAGAAAGACTACTGAAAAGATAATGTGTCTAAATGCAATGTGCTGTCCTGCATTGGATCCTGGAACAGAAAAAGGATATTAGTAGAAAAATTGGTAAAAATCCAAATAAAGTTTGTAGTTTAGTTAATGGTAATTTACCTATGTTAACGTCTTAGTTGTGCTGAATATACCATGGTCATGAAAGATGTTAACAATAAGAGAAACTGGATGAAGGGTATAGGAAGTCTCTCTACTATTTTTGTAACTTTTTTATGAATCTAAAATTATTCCAAAATAAAAAGTTTATTTTTTTAAAAAAGATAAATGCTCACAATCTATGTGCTCAACAATCCATTTGACCAGAGTTACCTTTTGAAAATGTAAATCAGAGCCTATCAGTATCTTTCTTAAAAATCTTTCAATGGCTTCCCACTGCACTATGAATGAAATCCCAAACCCATACGAGGCCCTGGTGAACTGGCCCTGCTTGCATCTCCCACCTCATCTCCTGTCTGTCCCCCCCACCTCTGATCACTTTACTGCAGTCACACTGGCCTTCCTACAGTTTCTTGACTAGGCCACGCTTGTTCCCGCCTTAGGCCTTTGCTTGGGCCTCCGTCTCGAACCCTCCTCATCCAGGTCTTTGCATGGCTGGCTTGTCTCGGTATTTAGGCCTTTTCTCCAGTGCCTTCACTGCCCACCTGCCCTAACGAAGCTCCCCTGCCTATCCGTCACTCTCCTTCACGTCACTCTGCTTTGTGTTCTTCAAAATACTTAACACCGTCTATCGATTACGTAAATGATTTATTTGCTTATTCTTTGTTTATTGTCTCTTCCTCCCCCTGGGACGTCAGCTCCATGAGGACAGGGGTTTTATTGTTCATCACTGTACCCCTAGCACCTAGAGCAGTGTCTGGCACATAATAGTGGCTCTGGAATTATTTGCTGATTGAATGAAAGAAGGGACACTTCATCTGGGAAGCCTTCCTGACCCCTGGTCAGGGATAAGAGCCCTCCTTTCAGCTTCCGTGGCCTCCTGCACTTCTCTCTCCCACAGCTCTTGCCCCACTGGGTTGTAACTGTCCACTGCCCGCTCTATCTCCTTCACTAGGCCCTGAGCTCTGGCGGGTTGATGACATTATTCACCTTGTGCTTCTAGAGACGGCACAACGCCTGGGACAACACTGGCACTCAACAACAGTAGAACTCATCAGGGCCTGTGGCTTGGACACTCACTGGCTGACTTGGGGAGTCAGAGGTGAACCCTATTTTAGACAAAACCAGCCATTGACCACTTATTCATCTTTGCATTGTCCATGCCTAGCATTAGAATGCACTCAATACATGCTTTTTGAATGAATAAAGGAGAGAATGGGAAAAAGCAGGCTGGCTATGGGACCTGAGGGGTAATTCAGAAATGGACTTTGAATTCAGCCAATATCTAAGTACTGCCACAGAGTGGGCTCCACGGAGGAGGGAATTTGGGGCCTCACGTTCATTCTGTCTTCCTATGTTTTATCTCCCACATATTTCCTTGGGCCTCCTGTCAGCCACGTTTTCTCCAGGTAGAGTTCTTCTTGGGCAGCCTGCCTTCCCTTCATTTCAGTCTCCCTTTCCTGCTTCCTCCCTGCTGTCGCTGAGCCAGGGTCTTTTCCAAACTGCAAACCGACAGCTGCTGCTTCAGCTTCCGGGCAACCTCACTCAGCAATCACCACAAGGTGCAGGGACACCCAGGGGAAGAAACCTAACCTTTCCCCCCAGTTACGTGTCAGTCCTTCATCTTCTCTGATTTAAGCAGGAAATGGCATAGAACCATGGAAAGAGTTGTAACTCAGAGTTAGACTAAATGGGTTTCAAAACCCTGTCTTGTAACAAATGAATGACCTTGGGCAGGAAATTTAACCTCCCAGAGCCTTGGTTTCCTCATCCACAGAATTGGAATGTGCCTACTGATGACCCTGTGCGGGTACATACCTATACACACACACACACCCCGCCACATTACGTGGCTGACCTTCTTATTCTTCCAGCATTAGCTTAAATCTTATCTGCTTTATCTAAAGCAGGTCTCTTGTTCTCAGCCATGGCACTTACCACAATTTATAATGAATTGATTTATACATGTTTTGTGTCGTCTCCCCCATTAGAGTGCAGATAGGAAGTATAGTTACTTGTCACCGCTGTATCTCAGACTTTGCAACAGCGGATAGTATAGAGGTGGTGTACTATTATGTCATTATTAATACTTACATTATTTTTATGGATGACGGGAAATTATTGGAAAGAAGGAAAGAGAAAATCTCTGGGCAACAAGGTCCTCTTTGATTGGTTAATGAAGAGAGTAATTTAGATTCACAAAGGTCAAGCTGTGGTCTGGGGTGCTGGCCAAGAGAATCTTATCCTCCAATGAGAGACAGTATGTGTTCCACTAGTTGTCAATTTATGATTGGCCTCTGAGTTTGAGAAGATAAAGTTTCTTGGATGCCTCTTTCCCTCCAGCTTGCTTGTGTAGTTTCGATTTATTTTAGTAATGAATTCAGTTGGCATTTTCCCTCTGGAACCCTGTTATTAAAACAAACTTGACAGAGACTCTGCTTGCAGGTATAACAGTGTGGGAATGAAATGAACTTCGATGTACAATATGAGTCCCAATCTTGGTTCCGCCTCGATGTGACACTTAGAATGAGTGCGAGCAATGGGAATCTCGTTAATCCTCACAATTTAGCACCAGCCTTCGGGAGAGAAGATCATGTCTGATTGTACTGTCCTGTTAGTTTGTAAATTCAAGGGAGAGAGGAATTGATGGGGGGGCAGTAAAGGGAGCAGGAATATTTATTCCAACTCTTTGGTCATTTGCTCACGGACCTAAGACAGAAGACTAATGGAAAAGGATTCATAGGAGAAGTAAAACAAAGTTTCTGTGAGAAGGTTCAGATAGGTGGAGAGAATTGTTATCAGTCAGCCATTCGTCTTTCACTTATTGAGCATCTGCTCTGTGCTAGGCACTATTCTAGGCACTGCAGATGGAGTGGTGAAGAAGCCAGTCAAAATCCTTGCCCTCAAGGGGCTTATATTCTAGTAGGAAGTGATAGACAACAAGCAAATGAGCAAGTTAATTAGCAATTTCTATAAAGAAAATAAAACAGGGTAACATTATAGGCATTTATTCCATGGGGGTGATGGGACTGTTTTAGGTTGATGGTCAGGAAAGCCTTCTCTGAAAATGTGACATGGGAGTGAAAAGTGGATATTTAGATGGAGGCGGTTGCATGGAGATGGAAGTTAATAGCATCTCAGCTGAGGAACAGAATAGGAAAGCCCCATGCCTGAAATGAGCTCAGCATTAGGGAAAAACACAAAAGATCCCTCAATCCCCTCCAAATACTAAAACACAAATAATGAACATTTCCACATTCTTCACTAGTGATGTTTATTATTTACCAGCGATGTGACCTTGGACAAGTTATTCAATCACTCTAACTTGATAGTCATAATATGGCAGTAATGAAGAGTACACACCTCCTAGCCTTATGAGAATTACACGTGATAGCAACAGATGCTAACAAGCATCAAGTGCTTATTATGTGCTGGGCGCTCTGCTAAATGCTTCACATGTAATACCTCATTTAATTTTCTCAATAACTTCTTAATAAGTTAAGAAGCACTATAATATCCATTTTGCAGATGAGGAAACTGAGTGCAGAGAGGGTGAGTAACTTGCTCAAGGTCACTCAGAACTGGGATGTGAATTCGAGCACTCTTCTTCCAAAGCCCTCAACATACCCCCACATCTTCTAGAAGTAGAAGCCTTAGAAGAGTGGCCAGCAGGTGCCTACCCCAGTTCCTGCACGTGACAGCTCTCAGTGTTTCCAGTTCTGCCATTACTACGCACATTGTCTTTCTTCCATTTCACAGCAACCGTGGTTGATCTTAGAATCTACATTTTAGAATGCGACATTCAGAAGTCAATGATTTGCCACAGAGCTGGAGCTGGAAGCCAGATCTGCTTATTCCTCGTCCCCGGGTCTTTTCCCTACAGTGCGCCTCCCTGGAGTTTTTGCTTATTATAATGAAGCATATTTTGAAAGGAAACCTCAGAAATACACGCTGAATTTGCTTCAGTAGATCCAGCTGTTTGCGAAACAATAGGTTCATTTTTCTTGGTTAATACTGCTTCTATTAACATTTAAAAGGTCCCTTCATATTCATTGTTCCTATTTTAAGCTAAAAAATTGTCAGAGCATTTCAGTATTCATCAGTTGATGAAACCCACCAGGATTCTGAATTGACACCTACTCTGCCGCCTGTCGCCCAGGCATTACTGTCTGTGCTTGTGTTGCTCCTCCTTGTGTCCGTCCCAGGAATTCCAGGTTTCCCTGAGACTTTTCAGGTGGGAAACTTTGTTCCTGGTAAGTTTTTGTTTTTTGGCACATGGTCATTCCTATCCTCCTGGATTTCTAGAGCAGAACTTTAAACTTAAAAAAATTTTTTTAAAAAGTCTTCTTGGATAGGGTTGTTATAGAATTAACCTCTGAGACTGGAGGAAAGCACATCTGAGCTGACTGCCTTGCAAGGCAGTTACAGTTACAAATAGGAGAAGGAGGACGTGACGGAGGCCGTGACGGAGGCAAAGGAAGGCAGCAAGAGCATCTTCCCCTTATAATGGACGAGGTTGAAGCTTCCTCCGACTTTTCTCTGAGTTTCGGGCAGACGTATATGTACATGTAGTCCAGTCATTTTCTTTGGACTTGAGGCTCTGATATTTAATTGCCTGCTCCGTGTCTCCACTTAGAAGTCTAACAGACAACTCAAATTTAACGTGATAAAAACAAACGCCTGACCTTCATCCCCAAACTTGCTCCTCTCTCAGTCTTCCCCACATCTGTTAATAACAACTCTATCCTTTGAGGTACTCAAGTGAAAATGTTGGAGTCTTCCCCAACACTTTTTTTTCCCTTCCACGACCCCATGTTTGATGCATCAGCATCTGTTCAAAACTCTCCAATGGCTTCCTGTCTCTCAGAACAGAAGTTAAATCCTTAAAATGGCCTATAGAGCCCTCCAGGATCCCACTCCTCCTCCAACTTGCCCTAATTTTACTTAATTTACCCTCTCTTCCATTCTAGAATGTAAGTTCCATGAAGGCAGGAATATTTGTCATTTTTCACTCTATTTCCAGTGCCTAGAATAGTACCTGGCATATAGTAAGCACTTAAACATAGTTATTAAATCAATGAATGACTGTTAAGGGATTAACATAGTGCCTGACTATATTCAGTCAGGAATCATTTCATTACAAAAAGACTGAAGACAACTCAAACAGGAATGTGACTGGATCACTTCCAACGTGATTGGTAATTCAGGGGTGCATTACTTGCCAGTGGCTCTATCCAGGAACTCAGATGAGGCCATTAGTCACTGACTCCCTCTGTCTCTTGTCTCTATTCTCTTCCCTGTTAGCTTCATTCTCAGCAGGTTTTTTGGACACCATAACTTCCCGGCTTACATAATACCACATTAGCAATACCAGTGGGGGAAGAAAGAGCACATCTTTCCCAACACTTCCCCCAAAGTCCTAGGAGACAATTTCATTGGCCTAGCTTGAATCAGGTGCCTCTGCCTGAACCAATCCCTGTGATCCAGGGAGGTAAAATGCTCCCATTGGACAAGTTGGATCATCTGACCACGGCTAGAGTAGAGTGAGAGAGTAGGAGTATCAGGCCCACTGAGACTCCACCGACTGAGAGAGAGGGAGGGCGCTTCTGCAGAGGGAAGTGTAAGTATCATTGTCACGTTCATCCCACATTACCACCAGACTGATCTTTGTGAAACATGGTTCTGATCTTGTCACTATTATGCTCCAGGATCCTCAATGACTCCCCATTTAAATAAATACCAAAATCCTTGGGCTAGAATTCAAGGCTCATCATAATGCAGCCCCAACCTACTCCTCCAGGTTCATCTCTCACCATGCCCTCCCATGTTCCTTTAACTGCAGAAACACTGGACTACGTGCTGTTCTTGGAATACCATTTGTTCATTTATCCATCCACACATATACACATGTAATACTCATTAAGCACCTACTATATGCCTCCCAGCCTTTGTTTATTTAGTGACCACTCTCCTGAATGCCTTTTGCCTCTTCTATGTATATAAAAGCTCACACATTCTTTACGCCCGGGTTAAGTGCCATATTTTCTAAGATGTCCTCAGTCTTCTCCTTCACCCCATGCAGCTCAGAATGAGTTATTCCCTCCACCTCTCTCCATAGTGCTTTCTTTATTCCTCTCAAGGCATTATTTTTTTTGGCCCTGGGTTAATGTTATATACATATATATCTATTTCCCTCACTGGACTCCAAATTCTTTGAGGGCTTGGATATCTCTTCCCCATACACAGCCAGCCAGTTTAATAGTATTGTACACATAGTAGATATCTAATAACTGTTTGTGAAATAAATGAATAACAAACTGAATTCTTTTAAACTTTCAGTTTCTCCTCTATCTTCACCATGAGATGCTTATTTGCATAGCACGTTTGGATTTATAAAATGTTTTTTGGCCTTTCATCTTATTTACTTTTCATAATGGTATTCTGAACTAGGTATTATCTCTATTTTAAGAATGAATCTCAAGTCAAGTAACTTTTTGGCTGCACAGTGGTAAGGACAAGAATTGAATTCAGATCTTTTGACTCTATATTAGTCATGAGTATTTTGGAACAAGTGACAGCAACTCAAACCAGCTTAAGCACAAAAGGAAATTTATTGGTTAACTCGTGGCCCCCAAAGAACCATGCTTTTTGGTATTCGTGTTGTTGTGTAGTGCTGTCCCTCAGTGACTCTGAGCTTGGACGTGTGACTTTTTTTGGCTGATGGGACTTTAGCAAGCATGATGTAAACAGAGGGTTGATAAGTTGCTGGAAAATTGGGACTTCCCTGCTTGGAATGTTCCCTCTTGGAACCCAACTGGCACACCCTAAGAAGCCCAGGCCACATGGAGAGACCATGGAGGAGAAGAGTGAGGTGCTCCAGTCAACAGCCCAGCTCAGCCTTCAGCTGCTACCCAGCACCAGCACGCAGCATGAGTGAGTATGCCGGGTGTGAGTGAGCATCCTGGATGTTCCAGCCCAGTCCAGCCTCCAGATGACTGAAATCCCAGCTACAGAACCAAATTTCAGGGCAGCCTGGTCTTCAATAATAGGTAACAGAAACATCAGGCAAGCATGTGATTCATTCTGTTTGAGTTCCTCTGCCCAACCCTGAACCACTCACTGCGGCCAGGATGGTGCGGTCTTGTGCCTCCTGCCAGGACCATATGGAGAAGGGTAAGAGATCCTCAAAGAAGGGGTTTGGGAAATTGTGCAAAACAGACAAAAACGGGGTCAGGCAGGTGTTCTTCACATCACGGAATCATAGATTGTCCAAGTTAACAAGTTCAAGTCCAGTTCTTCCCTTTTACAGATACTACAATTAAGGCGCAGAGAAGACCATTTCTAGGGTCAAGATCCACCAATTGTGTGGCCAGAACCCTAGTATCCTGGCCCCTACTCTGGGTCTCTTTCTATCACCCCATGTTTCCTCAGCAGTGATGGTTCTCAGGAGTGGGGTGGAGGTGGGGCCTGTGTGTGTGTGAGGGGGTATGTTTCTGGAAGTCTGACCTGGGGTGGGCTGGAGGTGATGTAATCTTCCCAGAGCTCTGCTTTCAGCACCCAGTGCCCCTCTGGGCAGAGACCCAGTTCACGCACAGCTCAGCTCCCTGGATTTGGAGTTAGTCAGGCCTAACTCACCTCCGGTCAGACATGCTCCTCAGACTTGACTGACACAACTGATTGTTAAACCAAGTAGCCCAGGACACGTCTCTGAGGTGTTGTAAAATTTTCATAGGGGAGAAGTACTTACAGACAACATTTGGGACCTCAGGCTTCATGTAATGTCCTGGCTGATGTGAATTTGTGGCTCTACAGACAATTTGAGAGCAATTTTTGTGAAGTTTCCCGGAACATTTTGTTTCCTCAGGCAAAAAATGGCTTTCCCTGCATGAGCAACAGTTGTGCGTCTACTCCAGAGAAAGACAATCGATTGTGGCCTCCGACAAATCAATAAATATAGTAGGAGGCCAGAGTCATCGTGTTCCCTATATCCATCATTCTCTTCCTTCCCATCACTACTAGAGATAAAGTTGTAGGACGTTCATCCTGAGAGAGAATTTAGAGTTTATTTAGTCAACTGATGATTTTAGAGATGAGGAAACAGGGGTCCAGAGAGGGCTAAGGGCTTGTTCTGGTCACACAGTAATTCTATGGATGGAGTTGGGATTAGAGCTCTAATTTTTTGACTGCCCTGAAATCTTTTGGTGACTTCAGTGGCAGCTCTGACACAGAATAGGGAGTAAGTCACAAAGAAGGGTGATAGGGAGGATGCTGAGTTTCAGAGGAAAGTGATTTATAACAGGGGGACCTCAGGGAATTAAGAGAATGATTTCAATTTCTCCAGTAGAGACCCTGGACTTCACAGCCAGTCTTCAGCCACAAACAGGACACTTGGCTCTAAAACCTTTAAGAGGTTTTTGTACACACAAGTCCCCATAGAAAATTAGCCACACTATGTTTCATTTTCTCAGGGTCCTGACCCACTTCTCTGAAGTTCAGAGAGATTAAACAATTTACCCAAGATCACACAGCCAGAAGGAGCTTATTCCAAAGCCGGTGCTCTTTCCATCACCCTGCACCACCTCTTAGGGGGCTAGGTATAATCCTTACTGGAAATGGAATTGAAAGTATGTTGTCCCAAGGAAAAAATCACAGGGATAATGTAGGAGTTTATTTATATTTAAATGCTGCATGGTGCAGCTGGTTGAGGATGTGGGCCCCAGGGTCAGACTGCCCAGGTTAAAATCCAAGTTCCATCACTTACGTCTGTGTGACGCTGGGGGTGCATTTGACCCTTCCAAGGTCTTCTTTTACTTCTCATCTATCTACACAATGGACATAATTTAAACATTTTCCTCCTAGTGTTGTCCTACCAACTAGTGTTTCTACCACTAGTGTTTACCTAGTGGGAAAAGGGAGATAATGCTTGTAAATTGCTTAGCACCGTGCCTGGCTCTTAAGTCCTGAAAAATGTTAGCTGTTATTTGATTCTGTAATGCACAATATTAATTGGGGAATGGGATGATGCAGGAAAGGAAAATATAAAAGAGAAGAGATTGCCTCTTCTTCCTACTTAACCTGGCTCCACGCATTGATTCCTTTGCATGTCCTGAGCACACAGCTGTCCTCTCCGCTGTTGGATGAGATCAGCTTATTCCAAACAAGAGAGACGAGTGAAACTGTTTGGTGGGAAACCCAACAGAGTGGTCACAAAGATACACGTAAGAGGATAATCTTTGCAGGGTCATTTATAATAGAGAAAACCGAGAAATAATCTAAATCTTAGTTTATAAAGAACTGGTCACATCAACTATGGTACCTCTCTCAGTTAATGTAGCACAGTATTTCCAGGTGCTTAGGATAAAACCTTGGAATCATCTTTGATTCCCTTTTTTCTCTCACTCCCCAGATGAATACCATCGTAAATCCTGTTGACTGTACCTTCAAAATATACTCAGAATCTGACGAGTTCTCATTACTTGCACAGCTACCACCCTGATCTTAAGCCACTATCATCTCTCTCATAGAGTTTTGCAATCACCTTTGACCTGGTCTGCCTGCTTTCACTCTTGCCCTTTCCAGCTACAATAGCATCCTTGTTGTTCCTTGAACATATTAGTTACATTCCTACCTCAGGGCCTTTGCACTGGCTATTTCTGCTGTCTGGAAGACTTCCCCATGGTGTCCTCATAGCTGTCTCCCTCATCTACTCAAGACAGCTTCTCAGTGAGGCCTGCTCTATCCACCATTTTGAACTGCAATCCACCTCACTCTGAGTTTAGTACTCCCAAACCCCCTTACCTTGCTTTACTTTTTTCCATAGCAATGATTGCTTTTTCATGTACTATATATTATTAACTTATTTATTAAGTATATTGTCTGTTTCCTTCCACTAGAACATAAGTTCCAGGAAGGCAAGGATTTTTGCCTTGTTATTTTTGTTTTTGTTGTTGTTTACTGCTATATCCCCAGCACTTAGAATAGGTTCAAGCATACAGTAGGTACTTAAGAAATGTTTGTTGAAGAATGAATGAATTCTTTACAATGAGTTAATATGGCATCTTAAAATCAATGACGTGGATCTTCATGTATTGACATGGGAAGATCTCCAAGACATATAGGTATATATTTTCTTTTTTTGCTGAGGAAGATTAGCCCTGAGCTAACATCTATGCCAATCTTCCTCTAGTTTGTATGTGGGTTCCCACCACATCATGGCTGACAAGAGATGTAGGTCTGCGCCCAGGATCTGAACCTGTGAACCCGACCCACCAAAGTGAAGTGCGCCGAACTTAACCACTACTCCAAGACATATTTCTAAATAAAAAAATCAAGTTGCAAAGCTATTAATACATATTTTTAAACATAAATGAAATTATAATAAATATACATATATATCTGCATACATGTGCATATACGTATATGTATATATATATTATAACTTCATTTATGTTTAAAACAACACCACCACCATGTAATTGTATCTGCATACATATGTATAAAAATGCATAAAATGTTGGGAAGGCCATATTCTATACTTATAGTAATAGTTATTTTTCTAGGAAGAGTGAAGAGGACGTTTTGTTTTCTTCTTTCCACCTCTCTAATTTTTAAAATTTATCCTACAAAAGATTGAAGTCATATATTACTTGTGTAAGTTTTCATATAGATTTTCTAAGTTGGTGTAAATTTTGAAAAAAAATATATGTGCAGAAAATTTAGCACTCTCCTTAACATTTTTCTAGATTGACTAACCTGGACAAGTTGCTAGCAAAGAGGTTTGAAGTGGATCGGAAGTATCTCTGACCAGCTGATTATTCTTGCCCCTTTGACCCGATCCCCACCTCCCCAGATCCACATACTTGCCCACACTAGACTGAGAGCTCCTCTGGAGCAGAGCGGGATTGTTTGGGTCCCTGCTCTATCCCTCTCTTCTAGCCCGGTGCTCTGGACTCAGGATGTGCAAAGTACGCGTTTGTTTAATTGAAGCAGCTCTCTCCTGTCCTCTGAAGTCCGTCAGCCGCATCCCCTTCTAGTGCGTTCTGGGGCGCAGCCTCAGTTCGCTCTCTCCCTGCAGGTGGCAGTCCTCGCCGCAGTGAACTAGCCACGCTTCTTCCTAGAGCAGAGGTTCTCAATCCGCCAGACACAATGCACGCTTTCTCATAACACTTATCAATGTATCACTTATCAATGTATCAATGTTAACAATGTAACACTTATCTCATAACACTCCTTTACTATTCTGGAATGAAGTTAATAGATTAAATAATCCACCCACAGGTACAACTTCAAAAACTAAAACAACGCCCTTGCTCTAATTTAAAGAGAAATGAAAGGAAAGTAATTGATAATAAAATGCTATGTATTTTAATAGCAAATGCTTGGGTGTGATTTTCCTAGAAGCTATCACAAAGTAGTCAGATGCTCTGCCTATGTCTAGGACCCCTGTGAATGTGACAGGTACAGATGCTGTCTGATATTGGAGCAGCATTTCAAGCTATGAAGTAATTTTCCAAAATGGCAGACAATTCTTGGTAGAGCTCCGAACAAAACAAAGTGCAAACTTCCCTTAATTTATATGCATTTTCAGTCCCCCCAAATGTATTGTACATTAATACCAATTTCCCACTCCCACCAAAAATAAATAAATAAATAAGCAAACAGGTTCTAGGCTCAGGTAATTATAAAGAAATGTTTTACCTATGCAAGAGTCTGAGGCGTGGGACAATTTCTTATTGAGCGGGACTGCCTTACGTATTGCAAGATGTCTGCATCCCTGGCTTCCTCTCCACTAAATGTCTGTGGTGTTTATTCACTGTAAGTTCAGTACTAAAAAGTGCATGTTTCCACACATTTCCATACTGCCCCATTAAGAACTTTTGCACTAGCTGTGCTGTCTACTAGGGTAGCCACAAGTTATATGTGGCTACTAAGCCTCGAAATTTGGCTAGTGTGACTAAAGAACTAAACTTTTAATTTAATTTAATTTACACATAAATTTTAAAACTAATGCTCGATTCAGTTATTGGAAAACTTTTAAGTATGATTGGAACAACTTGGGTATGTGAATCTACTTTGTCAACTATAAGTTTTATGAAATCTGAATACCGATCAAATGTTTCTAATTGAAAGTTTAGTGAACTAATTGAGACGCTCTAAGTGTAAAATACACGCAGGAGTTTGAAGATTTAGTAGGAAAACGAGAATGAAGAATATCCTATGAATACCATTCTTATATTGGATTACATGTTGAAATGATACAGGTTTGGATATATTGGATTAAAAAAATGTTATTAAAATTAACTTCACCTGTTTCTTTTTACTTTAATGTTGCTACTGGAAAACTTAAAGATACATGTGTGGGTTACATTATATTTCCATTGGAGGGTACTGGGATAGAGAAAACTCAGGACTGTCTGCGGCGTCTGAGATTTCTTGCCTTCTGTCTGATAGGAACGCACAGTAAGTCAGAAGTGAGAGAGCAGTTAGAAAAATTAGTTCCTTATTCTGCAGCCAGCAAACCAGGGGTCGCCAGCACAGGGTCTTTGCAATGGGAGAGGAATCCCAAGTGATTATTATTTTTTAATGAAGTCGCAGATTTTGGCCTGTGGTTTCTGGCAGGTTTGATGTTTTTCCACTACGCTCACCCTCTGCTGGGTCCTCTGGGAGACTTCCCTTTACATTCTGACGCGGGGGTTTCGGCCTGTGATACATAGACTGGTGCCAGCTCTGCTCAGAGGCAATGAGGAAAAGGCATTGCAAAGTACAAGGAAGGTGGCCTATCTCTGCGTTCTGGTAATTTACAGATAATGCATGTGGTTAAATTTCAAAGCAAACTGTGGGGTCTCCTCTGAGGCAGAGCGTGGAGAACCAACTGCACAGGGAGCTGAGTTACATCCCAGCCATGGTGAGGCCTCGCTGATCATATATTCAGAAGTCTGTTATGGGTTTTAGATTACGACCAGACTAGTTAAAATCATTTTCTTTACTACTTTTAAGGAATTGACTTTTTCCCCCCAAGAGGTCCATTTGATGATGTGAGAGAAGCATTAATGGTGAGAAGCATGAACTTTGGGGTGAGAATTGGTGAGAACAACGACTTAACATTTCATGGCTGTGGGACCCCTGGGCAGATAACTTAACCTCTCTGAGCTTCAGTTTTCAGTTTTCCTATCTTGGAAATACCTCTTTCATATAGAGCAAATGCTCAGTAAGGAGTAGCTGTTTTTCACTATGAAGAGGATGAGAGTGGGAGGTGGGGAGAATTTTTAAGCAGGAAAGCATCTTAGAACAGCATCTCCAAGACTATTTTTCTTAGAACACTGGCCCCCTGAAATAGAATTCCAACAATAAAAAGAATTTTGTGGGCACTACATTTTGGAAATGGTGAATCCCCCAGGAGATTGACAAAGTACATTAGCATATTTAACATTCTGAGAAGTCCTGCAATAAAGAAATCAGTTTAACTTGGCTTAACCCAGCATTTCCCAAACTTATTTTATTAGGACATTTTTTTTTCAAGAAATAACTGTTAGCTCTGTGAGTCATACTTTGAGAAATGATGGCATGGGGGAAAGATGTCTTACCTTCTAATCAGATCCCCTTGATCCCACAGTTTGGATAAGCTGGACTCTTCATCAGATTGTCCTGTGCTGTGGGGGGAGACAAGTGGGACATGCCACTAGGCTGTCCCATGTCACCTAGGTCCATAATGAAAAACCCATTCCTGAGGGAGCTTAGACAACTTTGAAAACTCAAAAAACCGTGACTTGAGATATGATGGTCTCTTGAAGCATTGCCTTGGAAATTTCCATTTTGGTTGGTGGTGGAGCAGGCGGGGACTGTAAAGTTAGATTTTGTTTTTCATATTTTTTATAAAGTTTCATGAACTCTCACAACTCTCTACAAATGATCAATAACTATAATAATCTTCTGCCATAACAATATTTCAAAAGGAAATGCCAGACTGGGGTTTAAATACACATACACACACACACACACGCTCTCTGCGTAGTAATGTATGAGCAGATTAAAAGCATATGTTTAATTTATAAGCCCTACTCTGATTAGAAATGATAGATGTGGAAAGAGCGCTAAAGGATAAAGTTCATACTCAATTTGCAATAATTGCACATTTCTTTCATCAAGGCACATATCTCATATAATCTCCCAAATCCCAAAGTACACATAAAAATAAAGTCCAGTAAATGACACTAGACAGGATAGGATAAAAATTCTGCTCCTAAGAAGATTCAGAATACACTACAGTCTAAATCAAAATGTGCAGAAGCAAATCTAGATATCTATGAATATTTTTGTAAGAGCATTATTTGCCCCCAATTTTTATTATAAACATTTCAAACATAAAAAAATTGGAAGCATAGTACAATAAAAAACCATCAAGAATTGTTAACACTTTTTTACTTCATATATATGCGTATATATTTAAATATGTATGTAAAAAGGGGGGACAGGGCTGGCCCGGTGGTGCAAGTGGTTAAGTTCGTGTGCTCCTCTGCGGCGGCCCGGGGTTTGCCGGTTTGGATCCCGGGCGCGCACCGGCGCATGGCTTGGCAAGCCATGCTGTGACGGTGTCCCATATAAAGTAGAGGAAGATGGGCATGGATGTTAGCCCAGGGCCAGTCTTCCTCAGCAAAAAGAGGAGGATTGGCAGATGTTAGCTCGGGGCCGATCTTCCTCACACAAAAAAAAAGGGGAGCGGGATTTTCATAATAAATTGCAGACAACGTGATGCTTCACCTTAAATATTTCCACATGTATCTTCTACAAAAAGGACATTCTCCCACGTATTCACATAGTATTATCTTGCCTAAGAAAATTGACAGTAATTCTCTAGTTTCATCTGATACTAACTCTCGAGTCAAGCTTCTCCAGGAACCAATCAAGGTTCATATATTAAATCTGGTTATATCTCTTTAAATCTAGAATGTTTCTCTCACTCCAACATTTTTTCCCAGGATATTGACTTTTTGGTGAGACCAGTTTTCTTGTAGGATGTCCCACACAGTGGCTTTGTCCATCTGTTTCCTCTTGGGGCCATTTAGCTCTTTCTTCTACCTCCTGTGCTCCTTTAAACCAAAAGTTGGGTCTAAAGTCTTGATAGGTAAATATTAAACATTTTTGGCCAGAATACCCCATCAGTGGAGTGATCATTTGTTCCTAATTTGCTTCCTGTCCCAGTGTAACTGTAAACAGCTCCTTTCGCCATCAAGAATGTCCTGGTTTGGACACCCCATCTGTAAATGAAGCATCACATTAGGAGACACAAAATGTCAGTTTGTCCCACCATTAGGGACACCAAGTCTAATCACTTGGTTAGGTGTCCATCAGAGCTTTTCAAAAGTAATGAGCCCCATAATGAGATTATAAATTAATCGATTTTGCTATGTAAGTCATCTCTACTTTCAATAACCCATTGAAATTTTCTGTGACTGGGTAGAGTAATCCTGAGTAAATGATTCTACTTTAAATTTGACATAAGTAAGTCACTTCTTTTTGTATTAAAATGGTGTGAAAAATATATATTTTTTTACAATTAAAGGGTAAGATTTCCTATTATTTGAATTTAACCAGAGGAAATATGCCAGAAGTTTGAAGATTTAATTTTCTCCAGCCAATTACTAAATTCATCTGTATTTTAAAATGTTAGGCACAGTTTACTTTTTTATAAAAAACCTTTTTTTCTATTATTAAAATCAATAATAGGTCATTATGGGAAATTTAGAAAAATACAGAGAAATATGAGGAATAAAAATTATCCCTAATCATCTTCTCAGACAGAACCATTGTCAACATTTTAATGTATTAGAGTCTTTTTCTCCTATACATTTTACATAGTGAATTTTGTATCACAGAGCAAAAGATTTTGTGTTATACCTTTTCCCACTTCATTTGTATCATAAATATTTTTCCATATTATTTCAAACTCTTTGTAAATCTTTTAAAAATGACTACATAATCTTTTATATTGTGGAATTCCTACAGTTGAACATTTAAGTTGTTTTCAATTTTTTTTCCGATTATGAATAATGTTATAGAGAACATATTTATCTATATGAATATTTTTCTCCATCTAAAATTATCTCCTTGGGAGCGCTGCTAACCACTCTGATTGGCACTGCCCGATTCAAGTCAATTTTTGCTCAAATAAACTCCTAAAAATTTTAATATGCCTCAGTTTATCTTTGAACAGTTCTGGTAACAGAAGAGTGAGCTGAGGAGACCCCCAACAGCCCCCAGGAGCAACGAGCAACCACGTTTGGGTGCCTGTTGGGCCCCTTGAGCTCAGAGCTTTCTCGCTGCCTCTCGAGGCTGTGGGTAAGTCTCTCTCAGATCCTGGCTGCAGCTTTTGCGTTATGAGCTTTCAGACTTTGTTTGAGCACTTCTTTCCAGAAACTGCTGGAGTTGGACTGGGTCCAACTTAGAAACCATTCTGGGTCTGGGATTGGACTGGTTCTGCCTTAAACTGGACTGGGTCCAGTGTGAGGCAGCAGTTTCTGGTGACCAGAATGAGATCCACTGGGACACCCCACTCACTCCAGCCGGCATCCTGGGAAAACTGGCAGAAACTAGCAATGGGTAAGAATTCTTACCAAAGACATCTTACCTAGATGTCTATCTGTGGTGCCTAGTGGAGAGAGGAAGGTAAAATTTCACATTGTCCCTTCCTTTCCAAATTCAGATCGGCAGTAAAAAGCATTAGTTATCAATCCTTTCTCTCCCAGCGATAGCTATTGCCTTCTTATTTGTCTCATTTTGTGTCCTGAGAACTTGATTTGGCAACTGTCAGGTTGGGGAACCCAAAAATATGACTGGGCAGAAATGTGGGTTGCATTCCATTTGCTGCTAAGGTCCTACCGACTCTTGCCAGCTCTCAGGGGAATTGTATAAGTCTTTCTTTCTTTTGGTTATCCTTGGGAGTGGCTCTGGATCTTGGGAGGGTGGTATCTTTTGCATCCTCTTTGGGGACCCCTTTTGTGTCCATGACGTTGTTCAATACTGCCAAAAATATTTACTTTGTCCTGCTGAAACTGGACAAGATATTCAAAATGATTTTTTTTTCGGTGTAACTCTATGGTCAGAAGTTGGCCAAATTGGAAGCTGATATTCAGAGCCTGATACGAACTTTTAGACCTTCTCCCCCAGAAGCTGAAGCTAAATTATGTACCCAGAGGGAAATAAAAACATTCTGAAGCCATTGTGGAAGGATTTACTAAAACATTCCAAAGAAACACAGCTCTAAGTCTAGAACGTAGGAATCTTTAGATTTCCATCTTAGCTGAAGATGTTCTCTCCGATACAGAGACGCAAAGTGAGACTAATGCAGTTGGATGGCTGGGTCAGCCAACTCTTGATATCATTCAGGTTGCAACCTAGTTCTCTGAGGAATTAAGAACAACTGTACTTGTCTTACAAATTGAGTCTTTGCAAGAACAGAAATTTGGCTCTAGAAACAATTGAAAGCCCACCTATCTTTTTTACTAATCCCCAAACCTCCCCTATTCATCTCAAAAGGCCTGCAGATATTGTAGAAGATCTGGATTTAGGGGAAAAAAAAAAAAAAACATTCTTGGAGAAACTTACATCCTTTCTCCGCGCCTTTGAGATGTAAATGTTCTGCCTGGTCTTCTCTAGGAATCCAGAGCCATCTCTTGAAATGCAAACTTCAGGGAGGTAACACTGATCAGAAAAAAAATGAAGCTCTTTGAAAATTCGGTGAATGAAAAATTGTAAAAGTCTTTTCCACAAATATTAGTAAAAGTGTTAGCCCTCTGAGAGGTAACCTTAACCTATTCTATATGCCAGAAACACAATTTGGATCCAACTGCTTTTTTTAATAAACTAATGAGTTTTGCATTATTGTGCGTGTCTCATGGCTAAAATTTTAAAACAAAAGCTATAAGATCTCTGCGTCTGTCTGTTTATGGGTGTCTATATATGTATGTTATAGATGTGTGATATTTTTCTACCTCTGGATGGTATTGCCATAATTAATTTGTAAAGAGCTCTATTTAATTGGCTTAAAGACAAACAAGCATTTATATAAATCAAGTATACTCTCAGAAATATAGAAACTAGCCCAAATATTTTTAAGTTCATGTGATCTAGGATAATCTTGAGTAAATAAAAGCTAGTTTAAACCTGTTGGTTTAATTACAACAGGCATGTCTTTAGAGTTATCGGCATTAAATATAATTATTTTCTTCTACTTAAGTTTACTAAAAGTCAAATAAGCTCACGTTATCTCTGTTACAGAATTTGTCAGCAAGGAAAGATAACTTAAGATAATGGTTAACTGTTTAATGGCTCATGAAATTTTCGAATAATCTAAATATAATCGTTAAGAACAAGTAAATTAGATATAAGTAGGAAAAAAGTTTATAAATGAACTTTTCAACAATAATTATGCTTTATGGTATGTCTACTTAAAAATAGTTTCTAAAATCTTTTGGTAACTTGAAACCTTAAAGTTATACTGAGATAAGTTAAATGATGGATATTCATTGACTATCTAGATCATTTCCAAATAAGATAGAATACTGAAGCATTAAGTTTATCCACTTTTGGCTTCCTTTTACAGAGGAACTAAAGATATTTGGGTCTATTAATAAACATGTTTTGTGCCACATTAAAAATTTTACTATGAGGAAGAATATACTTCTAGAAATTGTGAAATGTATTTGTAAATTTGCCAATCCACAAAATGCTAGTGTAACAGACAGTCACAATTGCTTACTTCTTAGTTTTCACTAGGAATAAATGATTCTAAGGGTTAAGAATTCTAATCAATATATGTAATTAAAACTTGTTGTTATGTGCTGTCAAGCTGGCTCTGACTTCTGGCGACCCTATGAATGAGTGATGTCCACATTGTCCTGTCTTCACCAGCCCTACTCAGCTTCTGCAGATTCATGCCTACAGCCTCCTTTATAGAGTCATTCCATCTCATATTTGGTCTTTCTCTTTTCCTGCTGCCTTCTACATTTAAGTTTTAAAACTACTTAGAAATAATAAGGGTGAAAGCAAACAACTGTGTATAAAAGCAGATAAGGAAAATAGAATGACCAGTTGTTCCAGAAAGAGAAAGAAAAATATAGGTCAAAATCTGAGTGGATATTTTTTAAAAAGTTGTAGAAGGTTTGTGGAAAAGTACTCTTGGAAAAAGAATTTTGTGTGTGGTCAAGCTGAATAAAATGTGAATGGATTTATTTAAGTTTTTAAAGAATAAGTTTTAATATCAAAAGTACACTGGTACAAAATTAGAATTTGGCTTTCTCTTTGTTAAAAAGACAAAATTTTCTTGGAATATTGGTCTGCCCTTGATAAGAGATTGTGAAAGCTGTTTTTTTTTTTTTTTTTTTTTTTTAACCTTTTGGGTAATCTACGTAGAAAGAAAAGATTTTACATCTTGCCAAAATAATTTACTGTGTTTCACTTTGTCTTTACCAGGTTTTTGATTACTTAAGAAAACCTAGTCTTCTCAATAATAAAAGAGCTAAGTTTTATTCACAACTATGTAACTTTCTGTATTTGCCTTTAAAATCTTCTATTGTCACTTTAGTTAAATTGATAATTAAGTATTATTTCATAATGATCTGAGATATTTAGTCAAATGTTCAAACCTTTTGACATTTTGACAACTTCCAAAAATCAAATTCTAAATGCAGTCTTTTTGACTTTAAAGTAACCTTGAAATTTCCCAGAGTTATTGCAGAAATTGTTTATTTATTAGGTATTCCAGAAATTGTTTAAAGTTTCTAGAAATTTGTCAATACTCTCATTGTCCAACTATTATCCTAAATTATTGTATGCCAAGAAATAACTACATTTCCTTATCAAATGAACTCACATCAGATCTTTAACCATGGCCATTTTTTAACAGTCTTGGCCACTTACAGTTATTGTTTTACTCTGATGCTTTTGCAAAGGTGATTCACCTTCAGAGGTATTGATGGAAAGGACTCTGACAAGTACTCTAGAATATAGGTTTCGGATAACTTTAAGATCATAAAACTGAATGAGGTAAGAATTTCCAGAATGAATGGAAAAACTGGATTTAAGCAGAACAAGAATTAATAACATGGCATTGAATGAAATGATGAGGATGATTATAATTTTTAAAACTTTTTCTTTGGAAAAAATAAAGGAAACCTTTTTCTCTTTTCTCTTAAGCTATCTATGACTTACAGTAATTTTGTAAATTATACCTTTGTAAACAATTGAAACATTTACTTTTTCTCCCTCCCTGATCCCTCCAGAATTCAGAAACTTATTGAGTATTCTTATTTTCATGGCAATATAGTTATTTCCAAAAGTTGAATAAGAATCTGGTCTCCTTATAACAGGACACAACTGGAAACATTGGTCATATTACCAAGGCTTTGACTGGAATCTCATAATTGAGAATATGCATAAAATCAGCTATGACCAGACAGTTTCAAGGAACTAAGTTTGACTTTACGGAACCAATAAAAGCCCCTTGGAAAAACCAGCCTGGAACCTTGCTTATAGGGTTCCCAGCAGCTTTACCAGGTGAATAAAGAAGATCACTTCCTGGCAGGCCCAGGACCCTCAGGATACCCTCAAGAAGAGAGGAATTCACCCAAATCTATAGGTATTCCAGGTTAAGTCTGATAGTGAGTTCTTGAGTTGGTTTCTTATTCTGCACAGGCTTTTAAAAGTCCAATCAAAGATCCCTTATGAAAAGTTCCAGCAAAGCAGATTTAAAAAGTGCCTATATGATCAATCACTATTCTTGCTGCAATTATGTAAATAATCAGCCAAGTTTAATGAGACTAGACTTATTTTGCAAACAAATTAGTCTTACTGTGATTATCTTTGATAGAAATGAAGGTGATTGTAGAGGAAAAAATTAGGTTTCATAGAAAGTTATAACAGAACTTTGTGGATATCAGATTCTAGTCCTGTTCATTGTCTTTGAGATTTTGTTATATACCTATAAACTGAACTGGATCTCGAATTCTAGTTTCCTCAAATATCTGGCTACAACTCTCCAAACTAATGTTTCAAATTTTCTCCCACCTTTTTGATTTGGAATCACTAAGAACAAAGACTGCCTTGAGCCTCCTTGGAAGGATCATATCAGGTCCTCTTTACTACCCAGAAGGCAGCCAAATTTCAGAGACTTGAACCTTGGTCCACATCCCCTAATTCAAAAGAGCTCCTCCAGATTCTTGAAACTGCACACCAGCTAGAGATCTAAAATGAAAATTGACTCGGGCGGTTCCTCCCCAGAAGCAGCACCCAGCATCTTGAGGTGGATAGCTCTTTCAAGATCACAGCTCAAGATCATTATCTCCAGTATGAAAGCTTTATTCCTTTTGCTTTTTTGCTACTTGTGTTTTCTCTCTGTTAATGCACAAGAGGACAACGCTCCTTAACTCTGGCAACTATCACTGAATCCACTGCTAAGGCCATAGCTGCACAACAAAAGTCCCCTAGACTTTCTTGCTAAGGCGGTTTAAAATAATAAAATTGCTTTAGATTACTTATCGGCTGAACAAGAAGAAGTCGGTGCCATAGCAAATACCTCCTGCTGTACCTGGATCAACACTTCTGGTATTGTAACAAACACAAGAAATTAACAAACAAGCTACTTGGCTAAAACATGTTGACGTTCTGTCAGGTACATTCGTTGATGTATTTGATACCAGCTGGTTTGGATCATGGGGGCCCTGGCTAAGGAGTATACTTAAGAGTCTTGGTATTATCCTCCTAATAGTTATCATTGTAGCCTCCCTGCTGTGCTGTGTTCTCTCAATGGTCTTAAACGCGTGTTTGCAGCTATCAGCAGTACATCAGATGGTCTCGCTGTGCTTGGAGAAACAGAAATGAGATGAACAGTAAGAACAATGCTTCCGTGGATCTGACATCATACTTTATGAGTTTCACCATGAGACAAGAAGAACTTAACTTTGATGGTGACTGAGAGTGGCTCTAACGGGGGGAATTGTTAAATTAATTAAACGAGGAGGCCATTAAACTGACGTGCTCTAATGCCGCGGTGGCCTACATAAGCAAAACAAAATCTAAGCCTCTAAATGCCTCATGGTTATGAGATCAAAACACGGAGGACAACCAACCACAAACAGCCAACAAGGCTTTAAGCTATAGCCAACCAATAATTTCCTTACTTTGCTTCCACCTTTTCTCTATAAAAGTCTCTCCCCAACCTCCTGTTGGTGGAGCACTCCTAACCACTTCTGGTTTGGTGCTGCCCAATTCAAATCGATTTTTGCTCAAAAGACTCAAAATTAAAAAAACAATTATCTCCTTAAGAGAAATTATTGGGTGGAAAGGAAGGAAATTTTTTCATTTATTTTTCCCCTGATTATCAAAGTAAGATAAGCTTATCATAGACAATTAAAATATAATGAAACTGGGAAAGAAAAAACATCATTCAGTCTTCCATCCAGAGGCAACTGATGTTAATGTTTTGACATTATTTCTTCTGATTTATGCAGTTATTTTCTTTCTTAGTAAGGTTCAAAGATATGAAAGTTTTTGAGGCTTTTGATAATACTGCCAAAATTGCTTTCAATTTATACTTTTTCTGGAAGTGTATAAGTTGTGACTATTCTGAAAACACTAACATCTAAAAATTGTCAAGTGAGCATGATTGTTTCAAAACTTCCATGATTTGGTCTGGCTCACTAAAGTATGTTTGTGAACTTGGGAAAGGGCATAAAAAAATATAGAGCAAATATTACTTGGAAAACTCATCACCAGCTTTTGATTTCTTTGCGTAATTAAAGGATTCTTTTTTCATAGTCAGGATCTCATTTAATTCAATTGTCTTCGTAATTCTAACGAATTTTAACTCAACAATTTTCAAGGTGGCAAAAGCGTGATTGTGCAAAATGCATCAATGCGTAGGCTCTGGTTGAAATCTACCCTCCTAAAGGCTACCTTTGTTAATGGCGTTCATTCTTTGGGCAATTGAAAATGCCTATTTGACAAGTAGCTGTGAAACTTAGCTCACTGGTCCTTCTGGATGAAGACAGGTTATTGGTCATTTATTAATACTTGTTACCTGGGTTGAATAGAAGAAAATAGTCTTTGAGTTAAGACTTCCCAATCTTTATCATGGCATGGCACGCATAGAAAATAATGATATTTGCTCTATACACTGGAGTAAATGAATGAGGCTGATGTAGTCAGAGATGACCACCTGGAAGACTGGGCCCCCACCTGGCTGTCTTGAGGACTGCGGGATCCATGTTTCAGCCTCCTGTAATCCATTCATAGTATATCAGGGCCAGCTCTGCATCCCAGGGAACATAGAGGAATGTATCTGCTGATGTTATGAAGAAATTTCTTTCTTTTTAAAAAATGCTCTGTGTGTGTGTGTGTGTGTGTGTGTGTGTTTAACCTATTTCTTGCATTGATTATTGATTACACAGGGGTCTTATAACTGTGAAACGCCTCCTTAGTAGAAATACAGATTTTTTTCTACAACTTTCTGATCCTACCTCTTCACTATTCTTCACAAAATATGTCAACTCTTGTTCCAAAAGTTTTATTTATTTTATTTCCCTCACCTAGAAGTAATTCACAATTATTAACTGAGTTCTATCATGTACCAGGCACTTTGAAAACCCTAGGGATGGAGAAATTGTAAAAACAGCTTCTGACTCTAAGGTGTTCACAGTTTAATGGAGGGGAACACAGGAATGGTAAGAGAAAGCGAGAAACATTTAACAGCGGTAGGTCCAAAGTTCTACGGCCTTCTCCCTGGGGTAGGTGGGAAGACTTCTCAGAAGCAGTGACATCCGAGGTGTGACTTGAAGGAAGAGTGGAAGTGTCACTTTTCAATCAGGAAACAAAGTACTGGATAAGAGACAGAAACTTGCAGTTTTTAGACATAGGTGAGCTTGTCAGTGTGCCTGGAACACCAAATCCAGGCAGCATGGAGAAGAGTGACAGAGGAGGAGGCTGGGAAGGAAGGTAGGGTTAGGTTTTGAGGAACTTTGCCTGCTGCATGGAAAGGTTAGGACTTTTTATGCAGGAGACTGACATCTGCAGACTTGTTTTTTGGGAATATCACTTTGGCATCAGTGTGGAGAATGGACTTGTGGATGGGTGGGGAAATCATTAGGAGGCTGCTGCAACTTTGAAAACAGAAGCGATGAGGGCTTGATCTAGGGCCTGGGTGGTGAGGGTGGATGAAAGGAGGCAGTCGTGATAGAACTCATAGGATTGGCTGCAGGAGTATGAAAGAAGTCAGTTTGGGCAGCTAAATAAATGATGATGTCATTAGCGAAGACAGGGAGAAAGGCTTAACATCCACCATTTCAGCTCTTCAAATCCAATCCATCCTTTAAGACCCAACCCAAGGGCCCTTTCCTTTAAAAGCCTTCTTCTTCCATCCTTGTCTCCTTAGGGACCGCTCTCTTCCCAGAATAGCTATTCCGGGAGTCAGCAGTTGACAGTTTGCTCCCTAAGCAGGAGGCTATTATTTCATATGTGTTAGATGTGTTTCCTAAACTGGATTGTAGAACTGTCATTCTCAAGCCCATCTCATGCTTCTCTGGTATTCATCCCAGCGACTATCTCACAGTGTTGGGCGTTAAGTAGATGCTGTCTACAATAGACAGTGGGGCCTAGTGCTGTGCTTGCAAATGAAATCTTAAATATAAATAGAGGAGCTGCTGTAGTTAATGCAGGGGTAGAAGGCCCAGAATCCAGGACCCGTGGCTTCCTCCTGTCTAGGGTTCCAGGAGACACAGTGTGAAAACTTTCAGCTTGGTAAACTGGTCATGGGTTTTGGAGTCAGATAGAACTGAGTTCAAATCCCTACTCTGTCACTTACTTAGGTGTAATAGAGCAGAGAAATGGGGAAATTGCTCTGAGCTTCACTTTCCCCTCTGTAAAACAGGGATAACAACACTTTGTTTGTAGGGTTATTGTGAGGACAAAGTAGGATAATGCATGCAAAGATCTCTGGCACCTATTAAATGCTCACTAGGTCATAGTTGTTGATAAGAATAACAGGACACTTGCTAACTGATTGAGTAACTGATCTTTATTGAATTGGTACTTGTTCAGTCTAAATAAACATACTCATGCTCAGGTTAAGAAAAGCCAGGGTTGGGGTGAAGCTATGGGTGAGTTTGGGATTCAGAGGGGACACACTCTTGTCTTACACTCCATCCACTCCATTAACCCACACTTGCCTGCCTCTGCATGAAGGTCTATCAATATTTAATGTGTGGGTGTCAGTTGCTGTAAACTGAGCATACCCCAGCACCAACTTGAATTAATTATATGCAAGAGGACAGAAAATAAAATGCCTTTTTCTCAGAGCCCCAAGTTTCACTGGCTACATCGAAGCTTGGAAACCACAGGGTGAAATTTCTGCTGATGGAGGACCCTGAGAAGAGGCTGAACCAGAAGGGTGACAGCAAACCCCGGAAAGTACGATTTAAAATCTCTTCCTCCTACAGTGGCCGAGTATTGAAGCAAGTCTTTGAAGATGGGCAGGAATTAGAGTTGCCAAAGGAAGAATACCCTCACAGTTTTCTCCAAGAGTCCCTTGAACCAATGGATGGTGTTTATGGGTCAGGGGAAGCCCCCAAACCCCGACCAAACTCCCCTAAGCTGACTGCTCAAAGGATCAGTGTGTTTAGAGAAGGCGATGCCTACACTTTGGCGGGCAGCCAGCCTTTCTTCAATGATTACAAGGCGAATGACCGTAAGGTTGGTATTGTGCATGGTGTATAAGCTTTAAGAACTAAAATGTGTTTAG
This sequence comes from Ceratotherium simum simum, assembly GCF_057802395.1. Classification (NCBI taxonomy): domain Eukaryota; kingdom Metazoa; phylum Chordata; class Mammalia; order Perissodactyla; family Rhinocerotidae; genus Ceratotherium; species Ceratotherium simum. The sequence continues at coordinate 31,035,820 of NC_141903.1, forward strand.
GGTAACACCTAAATATTTCAAACTTGTATTTGCTCATGCTTTGGTAACAGCCAGAGCTATAGGTGCACCAAATGGGAAGCTGCTATTAGAATAATATTTCTAGGACAAAAATAACATGCTTGTTGACTTCTCATTGGAAAATGCAATAAGCATAGATAGTATACGCATTCCATCCAGGGTGATAAGTTGTAATTGGGTCTTTGGCTGGGTTATCTCGATGAGTAAATTAAATACAGATGCAGTGGTTTTCAGATTGCCAGACTGCCATTCTAGAAAATTACACGGCAATGAGTTGTTTTGTTTCCTGAAAAAGCTAAGTGTTTGAAGGTGCTCATTTTGCTCCAGCCAATTATTCAGCTTGTGGTTTATCCATGTCTTGTTTTATTTCCTCTCTCCCTCCTGCCGCCTGCTTTTAAAAAATGTTTGTTTATTTATATATTTATTTTGCCTTTCCATTGCTCATTAGCATGAATGCTGGGTAGTTGGAGTCCTGGGAAGAGATGGTGAAAAGCGAATCAACCAGAGGAAATGTTACATGGGGAAGACGTTTGAGCTAATAGTTCAATTGAAACATGTATTTTTATCTGTGAATTTCAATTATCTTCCCCAGTACCATGGATAATCAAAAGCCCAGGCATGATTTTCTTTTAATCTAGAAGAGCCTGGGAAATATTCACTGATTTCCAAAAACTAATAGGATATGTGTATATGCTTTCTGCCGATGGGACCGTGAATGCCTTTTTTTTTTTTTTTTTTTTTTTAATTATTATTTTTTTATTTTAATAATTTTATTTATTTATTTATTTTTCCCCCAAAGCCCCAGTATATAGTTGTATGTCATAGCTGCACATCCTTCTAGTTGCTGTATGTGGGACGCGGCCTCAACATGGCCGGAGAAGCGGTGCGTCAGTGTGCGCCCGGGATCCGAACCCGGGCCACCAGCAGCGGAGCGCGCGCACTTAACCGCTAAGCCACGGGGCCGGCCCTGCCTTTTTTTTTTTTAAGATTAAATATAATTATATAATGTACCAGGTTATTAATGAATAGCACACCAGGATGTGTTCTCATCTTTAAAGTGCGAAATTCAGATAATTACTCTCTAATCATTTTTATTGTTAGTTTCCTAACAGAACAGATAATACATCTACAGCAGACAAAGGTAGTGACCTTGCTGGCACTGGTAAAAGTATAATTATGGGCAAGTCCACATTTATCAAAGATAATACCAAGTTTCTTTTTGATATTAAGGGGGTTGGGATGAACAACCTCTCATGTTAATGGAGTGACTTATGCATCATGATGTACTATCACATACTACCTCATTGAGTCTTCACCATAATCTTGAGGAGAAAGGCAAAATACAGTCATTCCCATCTTGCAGATGAGGAAATTGAGTGCCAAGTTGTTAAGGGACCTACCCAATATTATAGGGTCATTAGGTACAGAGTCAGAATAAGAACCTAGGTCTTCTGAAATTTCGTGCTTTTGGCCCTATGGAATGTTTCCTTTTAACAATAAGGCCAGGCCGGCTCTGTGGCTTAGTGGTTAAGTGCGCGCGCTCTGACGCTGGCGACCCGGGTTCGGATCCCGGGAGCGCCCCGAGGCACCACTTCTCCGTCCAACGCGAGGCCGAGTCCCATGTACAGCAACTAGAAGGATGTGAACCTATGACATACAACTATCTACTGGGGCTTTGGGGGGAAAAAACTGAATAAATAAAATCTTTAACAATAAGGCCAATAATAATAATGATGATGATAATAATAATAGTTACCATTTACTGAGTGCTTATTATGTCCTAGACATTTGGCTATGTCTTGTCCTCACAGTATATCTTTTAAACTAAATCTTATTTGTAGGTTGAGAATTTACAAAGTTATAGTTTATACAGATCTTGTACAAGGCCACAGTAGATAATATTAGACTGCTTGACCTTCCTAAGTCAGGTGTCAAACTTGGCATTTATGTAAATGGATGATTGGGCATGGATTTGTAAAACCAGGTAACTGAGTCCTCATGGCAGCACCGCACAGTTGGTTTAAACACAGTGCTCTAGAGACCGTGTTCAGGGATAGATTCCTGCGTGATCCAGTTATCCTTGTTTCCTTTGTTGCCTGATCAAAAGCCACATCCCAGTTTTAGCCAGGTCAGGATGGATTCATGCAGCTCTACCCACTGGAACAGGTTGCCAGTGTGATATTTACAAAAAATAAGGAAATGAGAGCTGGGAAGTCATGATTTTTCAATAGTGAGTCCAATTGTAAAATAATGCCCAGTAAATATTGGCTATGAAGCAGTTAAGTGCAACAATTAAAAGTGAGGGCTCTGAACTTGAATAGATATTTGTACGCCAATGCTCCTAGCAGCTTTATTCACAATTGCCCCCAGGTGGAAACAACCCAAATGTCCATCAATAGATAAATGGACAAGGAAAATGTGGCATATACATACAATGGAATAACAAAAAGGAAGGAAATTCTGACGTGCTACAACATGGAAACTTGAAGACATTATACTAAGTGAAATAAGTGAGTCGCAAAAAGACAATTATATGATTTCACTTATTTGAGGTACCTAGAGTAGTCACATTTATAGAAATAGAAAGTAGGATGGTGGTTGCCAGGAGCTAGGGGAGGGGAGAATGGGGAGTTTAATGGGTAGAGAGTTTCAGTTTGGGAATAAGAAAAAGTTCCGGAGGTGGATGGTGGTAATGGTTATATAACCATGTGAATGTGTTAATGCCAATAAACTGTACACTTAGTAATGGTTTAAGTGGTAAATTTTATATTATGTATATTTTACCACATAAAAGTAATAATTAAAAAAAAGGCAAGGGCTCTGATGTGAGTTAAACCTGGGCTTGATGTCCATTCTACCCACTTACTGTGTGAGCTTGGGCAAGCCACTTTACCTTGCTGAGCTTCAATGTCATCATCTGTGATATGAGGGTATTAAAAGTACCTACTTATGAAGATTGTTGTAGTGATTAAAAAAGGGTAATACATAAGAAGCATTTAGCGTTGTACCTGGCATTGTACATGCTCAGTAAATGTTATCTCATTTACTGTGATAACGACCAGGTTCTCATCAAAGAAATATTGAGCCTTCTTAAATTTTATATGATGGATAGAGAAGGTGGTTATAAACAATCAAATATTTTAAGGAATTTTAAGGTTCATAAAATAAATGGAAGGAAAAGGAAGGGCAGTAACATTTACTGAACATACTTTACACATATTATGTAATTTCATCTTCACAATAATCCTATGAGAAAGAGCTTTACAGGTTGGAAAAACAGAAGTTCATAGGGGTAAAATAACTTGCAAATCTCACACAGCTGTCAAACAATATTTGAACAAAATTTGAACTCAGATCTGCCTGCCTCCAAAGCCCACTGAGTTTCTAATACCTAACAGGCATTTCTGCATTTAAGCACAGAGCAGTGAGTGGAAAGGTTTCAGGGGGCCTGAGTAGCAATCTGCAGGCACGTTGCTATTGACATCAGAGTGTTTTTGAAAGCTCAATCACATGGGTTGCCATTTGGGCTCTATGGAAGGAAACAAAAATTCCTGGCTCCATCCTGTTCCTCCATAATGTAAGAGTGGGTGTTTCTCACGGGCAATTGGATGTAACCGGATAATGTGAGCTTTAGTTACACCCAGAGCGTTTCCTTAGACACAAGGAAGAACTTGGCTGTCAGGATGACTGAAACGTAAACACACCTTAAAGGTGATTTGGGACCCTGCATCTTTGGAGTATCTTAAAAATAAATTTACCATCCTGGGTATCTCAGATATTGAGCAGCTTAGAGGCAGGGGGTTGGGCCAGATGACTACAGATTTTGTTTAGTATACTGAAAGTTTTGCCTTGAAAAAACCAGCTCTACATGTGGAAAAAACTCCCTAGTAACTGAACGGCTTTGGCTATTACTGGGAGTGGAATTGGAACCTTCCAAAAGTGCCACCATCTTTATCTTCTGATGTTCAGAAACTGATAGTCCAGAGTGTGAAACAGGAACCCAGCGTGCCTCAAACAATAGGAAATGGAAGCTGCCACATGAGCCCTTGAAGAGAGGGAGAGAAAACAGGGCCAGGTAGGAAGCTTGTGGCTTCATAAATAATTATTGAAAACCCCATGGGTGTGTCAAGGAAGGGGACCTGAATATTGAAGTCCTGCTCAAGCCAGGTTGTGACTGAATGCATGAGGGCTTTAAATAGGAGACTGCTTACTTGTGGCTTCTAAATAGATTTTGTTTATACAGTTCTATAAAAGCAGGGCAAAGTATTGCATTCTGGGACATTTAGTTGTGTAGCATGATCATGCATGAGTGCATGCACTACTAAAAAATGGTTTTTAGGAGGCTGGCCTGGTGGCGTAGTGGTTGGGCTCGCACTCCGCTTCTGGGGCCTGGGGTTTGTGGGTTCGGATGCGGGGCATGGACCAACCACTGCACATCAAGCCATGCTGTGGCAGCATCCCACACACAAACTAGAGGAAGATTGGCACAGATGTTAGCTCAGGGCCAATATTCCTCACCAAAAAAAAAAAAAAAAAAGAATGATTTTTAGTACTAACAGCAGTAATAACGCCCACCATTTACATGCTATCTTCAGCTTTTGCAAAACCTGTTTTATACATTCTTAATTGCATGCCCATCCCTAGAAGTTGATATAATTAGCCTCAAGGATGAGAGTCAAAATATTTAAGCACAGAGGCATTGCTCAATTAGCACAGAAGCCAGCAGGGTCCTGAGACCTGGGGTCTTAAGCATTAACTTCTACGTTACTGAGTTTAGGGATGTTAGAGGCTCCCTGGGGAGAGGCTGGGGTACCAGGAGGGCACTCAAGAGTCTCAGGACAGCACCTGTTCACCATCTAGTATGGAAGTATTTCTATATTTTAATAACTAGTTTGTCTGTGGTGGTGCCTATCAGTTAGATGTCAGCTCATTTGCAGAGGAGCAAACTGAGGTTCTGAGAGGTCAAATGGCTCTCCTACATCTCACACTGGTGAGCAGTGGAATTGGGATCCAATGTTGTTTCTCTCCAAGCTTTCCTGGCTTTGGGAAGAAATATGTGTTCTTGATTAAGTAATCCCTAAATATTTACTCCCCATGCTTCTCTGCTGCATTGTAGTATTGCCTAAATTATTCCTCAACAAATGAGTAAGCAGCACATGATAAATCCATACAAGAGAATATAAACTATTAATAATGACAGTATAGAAGTATATTTATGACATAAAAAGATTTTCATATTATATGAATGATGAAAAAACAAGTTACAACAGTATATATATATATATGTATATATATATAAAATGGTCTCATGTTTTGGGGGGGGAAATGCTTGCGAATAGTGCAGTGTAGGTGTTAAGATTATGGACTTTACTGTGAGACAGACTTGGGTTCAAATCCCAGCCACAAACCCTGAGTAACTCTGTAACTTTGGAAAGCTCTTAACCCCACTGAGACTCAGTCTCCTCACCTGTAAAATGTAGAAATCGTAGCATCTACCTCATAGGGATGTTTGGGGGGGAAGTGAGGTAATGTTTGTGAAATGTTTAGCACAATGCCTGACACACAATAAATGCTTTCCACTATATGATAATAATAATAACTCAATAAATTGTACCTACTATTATTATTATTTATGCATAAAAATTTTGGAGAGATATTTATCTTTTTAAAAGCATTCTTTTGTATTTATTAAGCACTCCCTGTGCCCAGCCCTGCATCAGCTACTGTGGTATGTGGTCAGAACAGAAGGTGTGGAGCCTGCCCTGTAGAGCCTTACATTCCAGTTACATGATTAGTTCACCTTTGGTTGGTTACCGTCAACAGGAAGAAGGAAGCTGGTTTTCAAGATTTTTAGAGAAAGCAAACAAACCAGAGAATGAACTGTAGCTTTGGGGTCTGATGGGATCACAAGTGCTGGACAGTAGAAGTTCCTCCTCTCCTGTTTCCTAGGATGTTGAACAGGTTCTGCAACCCTGTATTTGGTGGTTGGTGGTGAATCACCATGCTCATTCTTCATTTCTCTAGTCCCCACCTATTATAGATTTTGGAAAGATAATCATCTACACAAATAACCTGAAAATCATTCGAACACCAATGGACAAGAGAGACTTCCTGAAGAAAATTCTTCAGAAAGAGGAGGCTGAGGAAGAGTCTCTGATGAGCAAAGATGAAATCTATGGAAACAGCAGCCAGAATCATGGGCCTCTGCCAGAGACGGAAAGCACATTTCCTCATAACCAGTACCCACAGGTGTGTTAGAAGAGTTCACTGTCCTACTCGGGGCTGGCCCTACAGCAATGGTCTCCAAATTGTTTTGATGGTGCACCACTTAAGTAAAAACTTTTGAATGTGAATACTTAGGATGTCTAAATGCTAAAGATGTTAAGGAATTTTAAGTTTATTTAATTTTACGTTTTAATTTAAAGTTTTCATATTTTAATGGTACATTGTTAGCAATGATAATTATAACTCCATACTTCAAATACTCATAATTTTATTTTTTGGATGACTTTTTTGAGATCTGATTAGGTATTTATTGTTTTCACTTTGCAACGTAGCTTAGAACAACGTGTTCTAGAGATGGAAAAAATCAGCTCTGTCCTTTTCTTATGGATTCTCTCATGCTTCAATTATAGCTGTTATCCTCAATCTACAGTTTCCTTGAAGAAATCTTATAAAGCCACGTGTCTTTAGATTTTGAGGAGAATAGTTTAGTTAGAACTAAGCAATATAATCTGTAAATCCACTAGACCAGGCACAAGTGAACTGCAATATGTTGCAATATGCTGAAAGTGAACAAATGAGCCAGGACACCATCGTCACTTTAAGTAAAGTGAGGTCACTTTATACCACGCTTGCTCCAGGGTCCCTTGGAGGGACCATATTTGTCTAGTGACTGGCTGACCTAGTGAAAGTGCCAGTGTCAACTAGTTTATTAAAAATTAGTATAACAATTTTTTTGAAAATATTATTAAAGCCTAATTTCTTTCCTTCTCTAGATAAAAAGTAAATATAAATAGTTCAAATGTTTTTTTCTCCCCACACTTCTCAGAGGTGTGCACTCACCACCTTGGAAACCATTGCTCAGACATGCTCAGATGGGGGGAAGTGGGATGATATTCATTAGTTCACAGTGCGGGGTTAGGGGTGGGAAAAGTCATTTTGATGAATTTAAGTCAAGAGAGTAAAACCTTGGAAAGCAGCAGAAATGAATATTCTCTCTCTTTAAAGTCCATCTCTTGGGACTTGAAGCTTTCTGTGGGACTCACTTTCACCTCCCATGAGTTGGTGTCACAAAATAGGCCAGGGGCTTCCTCGCACTTGAGTGATGTCCGCATCCTGGGAAGGTTTAGGGGACAGGAACAAGAAGGTCATGACCAGACTCCAGCAAAACACTCTTAATAAAGCTCTGCTCACAACCATTCATGTCTCTTTCCAACCTGATGGCTAACTCGATATTTCTGAAATGCAAATCATGTCACCCCTTCGTCACCCTTTCCCCCCACCCAAAACTTTCAATGGCCTCTCATTACTTAGGATAAAACCAAAACTCCTCACTTGTTCTAGAAAGCACTGTGTAGCCTGGCCACTCCTGTCCTCTTCCTCATATCTTACACGTCTCTCCTCACTCTCTCTGCCCCAGAAACACTGCCCATCTAGCTATCGCTCATCTGCTCTTTGCTCTTTCCTACCAGAGGCAACTTCTTTGTGCCTAGAAAGTTCTCCAGATTCACTACCGCCTTGCCCTCAGCCCCTGAGATCTCAGTGGAGGCATCACGTCCTCAGAGGGGCCTCCCCTGGCTTCCATGAAGACAAAATCCCCAAGGGTGGACCCCTCAGTGCACCTCACATCCCTCCTCACAGTTGTAATCTTACATCTATTTGTGCAGTGATTTGGTTAATGTTTGCTTTCACCTACTAGGATTTGGTCTCCATGAGTGCAGGGGCCATGTTTATGTTGGGTGTAACACAGTAGGTCTAATACCAAAAAAAAAATGGAGCTTGGCATATAACAGGTGCTCAGTAAATATTGTTTATGAAAGAATACCAGAATTTGGGACCAAAATGCCAGCTGGTATGAAGTATTCTGCCTCTGTCTTCTCTTGCCTTCTCCACAGCCCTATTCGGAACCTAGCACAGCAGCAGGCAGACAATTAAACATTGTGATCCATTGTGAATTACCTTCCCACTTTAAAACTCATTAATTCTACTTACCACATTGTAACTTGTAGGAGCATGTATTTTCAGAAGAGGGCCAGAAGTGGGAAAATGCAGGTCACGCTGCAGGCCTGAATGAAAAAGCAATAACAGGCCCAATATGACGATTCCCTGTAAATTCAATTTGGAGGGATCCATGTTTTTTAGCTGTAATGCCATAAACTAGGACCGAGGTATACAGCAGAAAGTTGCCATGAAAGGTTATGCTTCACTTGCCTGTCCTTTAAACTCTGTTTTAAATTGCTATTTGTTTGCCCGATCTCTCATGCAGTAAATGCCCAGACAAGTTTTATTCTAAAAGAGAGAGTCAAAGAACATCAAGGAGCCTCTTCTGACCAAGAGACTCTTTGTTGTGTTATTGGAACAGGGAAGCAGTGGGAACCTTGATGAAAGAGCAGGGCAAGGCTAAAAGCCAGGGCATGCTGACCCTCTGTATTAACTGTAAAAGAAAAGGAGAGGAATAATTGAATTGAGCTACCGTGAGACATGGAAGGGGAAAATCTGGCCCTGTGTTTTGTGGATTTGAGACCGTAAATCATCTGGGCTTCTTTATGCTTTATGTGATCTTGCCTTTGAAATAATAGTAATAATAATAAGAACAGCTGCCATTTATTGAAGGCGCATGATAACCAGTCACCATGCTCAATGCTTTCCACGCAATGGTCCATTTCATTCTCACAATGACTCTATGAGGTAGGTATTAGTAGTAGTCTCATTCTGGAGCTGTGGAAACTAAGGCTCAGAGAAGTTAAGTAACTTGCCAGAGGTCATAAGAGCTAGTAGTCAAACCCAGGCCCACCTGACTACCAATCTCATGATTTTAATCATTCTGCCAAGCAGCCTCCAGATTGGTGCTGGTTACCATCTTCAGGGCTACACATGCCTTTGAGACTGCAATGAAAGCTGAGGCCCCTTTCCTTGGCCATGGAGCTAGTAAGGGGTGGTTTGGGTAGGTTTGTCAGTTCCGGAACCTAAGCTATGCTGCACAACTATGTTCCAAGTCCCCTTACTAAATATTTTATGAGAAGAATTTTTAAAAATACTGAGAATGGAAGATAGAAGCTTATATCCTGCATGCCTTGCATAAAGTAGAGGCTCAGTAAATACTTGATTTAATGAATCATTAAATGATTAAATGAGCAAGTTGAGGACGAGTGGTTGGATGAAGGGTGGTAACCCAGGGTGAGAATGATTACTCCAGTGAAAGCTCTAATAGTGCCTCCTAGAACCACATGACATTAGATAAAATTTGATTGATGATTTGTTCTTGTTCCTACAGCAGGCTCACCAGGTCATTTCATTAATCTTTCAGTATCTGCCCTGGCATTCTATGCAAATTAATTTGTGGATCACATGTGTAGCATTACGGTAGGATTTTACTCTACTTTCTTTGACAACATTGACTTATACCATTAAGATTTCACTGGGATCAAGTCAAAACATAAAATATGTGGATTTGGCAAAAAAATGGACCATGGAAATTTGCTTTAAGAATATTTTGGCAAATACATTTATTTTGAATACTTCAAGAGAAGAAAACAAATTTCTCCATTGTTATTATATTAAAATATGGCAACGATCAATAAAACAACAGAAGGGTACACAGACATCATTTAGGTTTTTGTCAGTTGGATAATCACTTCTATTCCCTAAATCTAGAATAAATAAAATTTAATACCTTCTTCGGCACTTTGCGGCTCAATGGAGCTATTTTCAGAAATTATGCCTCCCTTTTCAGAGATTATTTTTATTCTTAGGTTATAAAAGAAAGCTATGTGAGCTGGGTGGAGCCACCTAGTGGACTCCAGCTGTCTTGTTAGTTCCTAGAATGTAAGAACAGGAAGGGTTCTCCAGCTTTCATTGTTTTGTTTGTTTATTCATTTTGCAAATGTTGAATAGCAAATGTTGTGCCAGGCACTGCACGAGATGTCCAGGAAGTGGTGGTGAGAGGACTAGCCCAGCAAGCTTCCTGTCTAGTCAGCAGGAGCTTTCAGTAGCTATGACACCTGCCATGCTTGGGGCAGTACAAGAGGGCAGGACTCCTGGTCCAGAGATGTGGGTGGGCAAGGCTTCCAGGAGGAAGTGCTGCTAAGCCGACATCTGAGAACAAGTAGGAGTTGGCTGAGTTGGGAGCAGGGAAAGGTCTCTGGAGACCACTGGAGAAAGACCTAAGGACAAGAGCCTCATGATATAGGAAACTAAAAATTTAAATCAGCTAAGGAGATTGGGTTTTAATCTGAAGTTTATCTGGAGATCAAGTGTTCATTAAAAGGTTTCTTGAGATCTATGTGGCAGTCACAATGGCAAGCAACTCAATGAGACTGGCATCATCGGGAGAGCACCCCACAAGACCAGACTCAGGGGTACACACTGAATTCATGCCAGAGTTGGTGGGTGTCTAGACTAGGGCTGTGGTTTTGGGGTGGAGAAAACTGGATGGATTTGAGAGACGTCTAGAAGGTGAAATGGACAGGACTTGGTGCTGGATCCACCTGATATTGATCTAGTATACCCCTTATTTCTTAGAATGTTCATGGTCTATGCATGGTCTTTGCATAGGAGTGCCAAGATTGCCAATTTCCTTAAGATGTCTTAGGGGAAGAGCATGACAATAGACAAGGGACATTTTCTGGAGGGTGGGAGTAGAGGACTGGAGACCTATCAGCAAGACTTAGAAGTGAACTAACTTTTATGGAGAACCTATCATATGCCAGATAATATATTATGGTATTTTTATATACTCTCTCATTTAATATTCCAGCTAATCAGAGAGCTAAGCATTATCACTCCCATTTCACAGGTAAAGAAATGGAGATTTAGAGAGGTTAAGGGAACTGTCCAAGGTGCATAATCAACATCAGAAGCAGGCCTCACATCCAGGCTCCAGAGCAGAGGTCTTCATCACTGGACCTTATCATAGTTCTCAAAGAGAATAAAGATAAAGCACTGCAAGAATTCAGAGCTAAGCTTCGAAAGACTGTAATATCGTTTCATTCATCCACTCAGTCTCTCACAAAACGATCTTTCTTGAGCACCTAGTATTGGACAACTACAATGAAGGGCTGTACACACAATCATTGGGAGCACGAACTCTGGTGCTTGACTGCCTAGGATCAAAACCTGCTTCCTCCTCTTCCAGGCTGTGTGACCGTTGGCAAGTAACTGAACTTCTCGGTACTCATTTTCCATCTGTAACGTAGGGATGATAATACTGACACTATCTCACTGGATGCTGTGAGGATTAGACGGATTGATAAAGAGAGAGCTCTTAGAACAGTGCCTGGCATCTATGAGGCACTCTGCAAGTGTTCACTATTAGTACTTGGCAATGAGAAAAATTAAGTCCTTGCCCTTATGGAGCATACCAAAATAACACGTCAGGTGGTGACAAGGGCAACAGAGAACGTCAAGTCGTAGAACGCAGGCATGGTGGCAGGGGACGCTGTCTTAGACATGTCCATCAGGGAAATCCTCTCTGATAAAATTGCTGTGATTATTCCGTGTCTCTGACCAGTTCCCTCACTGGCATTTGTGGGAAGCATTTTCCTCTTATTCTGCCCCAGCCTTTGGGACAGCCCAGTGCTCTTTTGACCTGCATGTGAACAATGGACTTGAACTGCTGCTGTAACTAAACCCTGACCTCTCTTGCAGGAAGGGGAGCTTCCTGAGGACAACTGTTTTCACTGCCAAGGGTCGGGCAGTGCCACTTGCTCTCTATGCCACGGCAGCAAGTTCTCGATGCTGGCCAACAGATTTAAGGAGTCCTATCGGGCCCTGCGGTGCCCTGCCTGCAATGAGAATGGCCTGCAGCCTTGCCAGATTTGCAATCAATAGCCCGTGGCTTTGTATGTCCGCTTTTATTGCATCCTCCCTAAGGTTGTTTCTAATAAACTGCCCCCTCCTCCTCCTCCTCCTTCTCCCATCAAGAAAGCCACAGAGGCTGCGAGCACTTCCACCACTGGCAAAACTCAGTTACTCGATGACATTTCATGAGGCTGGTAACATCTCCATGTGGGTCTAAGTGGCAGGGGCATTTTTGAATTAGAGTCTGCTCTGAAACTGGTTCTAAAATTTTCCTTCCAGAAACGTGTGCGTGTATCTCACTTGACTTAGCTCAGTTTTCTCCTTGCGCTTGTGAACAAATAGATGTACACTTTGGGCAGCAGGTTGAGGTCATTTTCTGGTTGGGAGTTATTTTGCAAAATTATGCAGTGAGAAAGGAATAAAAAAGGCAGGTTTCTGATGAACTGAATTCCTGTTGCTTATAGTGCACTTCAAATCATTCTTGGTCAAATTGAATTTTTAATCAAGCAGAAGAGGAAATGGATGCCCAATGCCGAATGCCCTAGCAGGCCACTGAAAACAAAACAGCGTGTAGGTGCTTCATGCTGGAGATAGGCAAGCTGAGGAGGCCTTTCTTTCCAAGTCCTGAGTCTCTCTTGTGTGATGAGCTTAGGTAATATTCATGCAGGCGACAAGCACTGCTATTTTTTATGACAAGATGAGATAAGACATTTCTCTGTGCCTCTATAGTACTGAGGTTATAAGCCAAGTCAAAGTGATTTATGATAAATCTGGTGCTTAAGTATACGTATGTGATATGACTTCTTCTAGCCCCTGAATTATTACCAAATAAATAAATCTATTTTAAGTCTAAGATATAGCCACAATCTCTTCGTGAAAGACTGTGGATATTTTTAGGTATTTATTGGAAACCTCTAAAAGAAAAACTAACCAAGGCTGATTTTTAGCAATTATCATTCCACTGTCTAAGAATACACATACTAAGGATAATTCTTTTCTCTTAAATTTGGTTATAAAATTAGAAAAATACTTTTGTTAATGAACTTTTATAGCTCTAACACCCATTCTCCTTGCCCCTTGAACATAACACTAAAATCTGCTATCTATTGAGACCATTGCTTTTCTATGATAATTATTTTGATTTTCATAACTTAATTTTTCAAGATTTGTTTGTTATTCTTTAATATTCAGCTATTAAAATAGTTCAACAATGGAATGCATTTCAGGCAATATAAATACGTCTAATAAAAAAATTAAAATATTTTTCGAAGCCATGATAATTTTGCCTGTCTTCTCTTAGCCAGAACGATAGAACTATTGCTCATCAACTTTCTTTGCTTCTGTACTTAACTATTTTCCACCTCTGTTGATGTTTTGTCACAGCTATTGACTCTTCTATTTTTCCAGAATGCCAGGGGAAGGAATGATATCCAGAGACCTTTAAGTGTATTCCTCTGCTTTTTGACAGGATCGTTCGACAGCAAATATTGTTCGAGCCCTGTATGCAGGACACGCAGGACCACATCACTAGGTGCTTGCTGTGCAGGGTTACACAGATGAGCACCACCCCTTTGGTAGCTCATGGGACTCACGGTTGCAGTGAAGGAGACAGATCTATAAACAGATAATTACAATATAGAGTTACAAGTTCTGGGATAGGGGAATGACAGGGAGCATTTGAAGCACATAGAAGGAACACCTAATGTAGCCAGAGTGGGGTTAGAGAGAGGCTCCCAGAGGAAGAGGTGTAAGCAATGTTGGCTTCTTTTTCTTCCCCCATGCTCTTAAGAGCCTTTAATACTTTTCATGCCATAATAAATACATCTCCTAATGATGACATTTATTTATTCAGTCAACAAGTATTTACTGGACCCTGGGTATATATCAGTAGACAAAACAGAAGAAATCCTGGACCTTGTGGAGCTTACATTTTAATGGTGGGATACTGACAACTAAAATATATACATATATATATAATATATATTTTTAGAGACAACTAAAAATATATAATATAGAATAAAATATAGTTATATATGATAAAACTATATATGTATATACATAATGTATAGTGTGTTAGAAAAGGATAAATGCTCTAATGAAAAATAAATAAGGGAGGTAGGGAGTTGGGAGGGGTTGCAATTTTAAATTAGTTTTCCGGGAGGCGTCCTTGAGAAGGTGTCCTTTAAATAAAGGCCTAAAGGAGATGAGGAAGTGAGTTGTGCAAGTGTCTGGGGTGAGATGGTTCCAGGCAGAGGAAACAGCAAGTGATGGACTCATAGGCAGGAGAGCCTGGAGTGTCCGAAGAGCAGCAAAGAAGCCAGCGAAGTGCAGTGAGCAAGATGACAAGTGGCAGCCAATGAGGTCAGAGAGGAAGGCGCGTGTGTGTCGGGCGAGGGGGCGCCCGCCTTCGAAGCCACTGTAAGAACTGGGGTTTTACTGTGAGGGAGGTGCTGCTCTGGATGGTGTGTTTTCTGTCAACCTCACACCCTCTCCTTCTATACCTTCCTCTTACTGCTGGGGCAAGAGACCTGCAGACTACACTTCCCAGAGTCGCTAACCTGCTGGCTTCCCGTTAGTTGCTGCCTTTGGGAGGTACTGGCAGGACTGGAAGATGGGAGGAAGGAAGAGCCTTCCTTTTTCTTGGATGAGGATCCTGGCAGCCTTTCCCACGCGGCAGCTGCATGAGCAGCAACAGCAGCTGAGAATGCTCGCTCAGGCAGCTGGGCTCCAACAGCAGTCACTTCAGCTGCTCTGATTGTAGGTTTGAGGTAACACCATTTTCCCTTTTGTTCCTCCAGCCTAACGGTGGTAGTGGCTTCCTGCAGTTACTAATCTTTGTAATCAATTCCCTATAATATATATTCCTTCTCTTCGAGGCATCTAGAGTGGTTTCTGGTTTCCCAGTTGTATGCCAACTAATACAAATATTTTGAGCAGAGGAGGGTCATGATCTGATTTACGTTTTAATGAGCCACTCTGGCTGCTGTGTTGAAAGAAGATACTATGGGGCAAAAGTGGAAGTGGGAGTCCACTTAGGAGACCATTGCAATAATCCTGGTCACAACTAATAGTGGCCTGGACCACTGTGGTACTAGTAGAAGTGGTAACAGTGGTCAGATTGTGGATACGTTTTGAAGGTAGAGCTGCAGGGTCTCCCTATTGTCCTTTGTACCCAGAAATATTGCTTATGACCTACTCTATGTAAAACATATCTGACTTCTTTGCCTACTAGTGGAGATAAATTTGCACTAAAATATCCACTTCCTGATTTGTGAACTACAAACATTGCCAGTGGGTTGGGCAGTGTCAGGGTTAAGTGTAGGGCAAGGTTAGCTACAAGAATTCCTTCAGAGCTAGAAACAAATATGAAGGTTAAAAAATATCATAGCGATGCTATGATTAAAATAATGCTATATCCTTTGAAAATGCAAGAATTGTTTAAAGGAATACCTGTTTTCAAAAGACATAACATCTATCCATTCACTTATTCATTGAGCAATTTTTCACTGGATTTCTGCTATGTTCCAGGCATTTCATTTGTACTAGGTCCTCAGGATACAAAGATGAAAATACACTTGGTATTTATCATTAATGAGATTATAATCTTAGGCCTCTAGGTAGCATAATAAATCAATCTGGCCTTACAATTTGGGGAGGACACTGTTGCTACCCTTTGCTACTTACTCCACTGACTCTCAGCAGCTCTGCTTGGCCAGGTTAGCTGGCAGCTGTGGGGGCTGTATTACAGAGTTTGTTTATTTATTTTAACAAGCACATATCAGCTGTTCTGTGTGCAGGATACTGTTCTCACTAACTCCTTGAATCTTCCTAACAATTGAATTAATTCAGTTCATTGTTCACCTCTTAGTCCCACACATGTTGTTTCTTTCCACATCACGTCTGCCCGGACACTTTCTGTGACCCTCACAAACACGGTGCCTTGCTAGGGCTTCGTGAAAGTAACAAACTGTACCGGAAATGGGAGAAGCCTCAGGGGCTGATACTGCATGATAGTCACGAGACAACTTCATGTAGCAAGACTTCTTTTGTTGACTGTGCTGGCCACTTATAACCATCTTGCCCGTTCCTCCTTTCTTTTCTGCCTTTCCATCCCAGTTTATCCTCTATTCTTCTTACTCTGTTAGGTGGACCAACTCATCTTTATCGCCCCTATCCCAAACGTGGCTTAGCCTCAAGGCCTGTCTACTCCTTCGCTCACAAAGATGTGTGGCCAGCAGGCTTCCTTTCACAGGCCCCACCCTTCTTGGAGGACACTTGTGGTTTGAAATGGCTGTATCTTCCCCTCCCTGCCCATCTAGGGGATTCTGTGGGGTGAGGAAGGCAGAGTTCATATGCCTCATACCTTTGCCCCTAGAGCAACTCTACTTTTTTTCTGTTTTTATTTTAGCTTCCAGGTAAGACCCCTTTTGAAGAGAGAGTTGCACATTTAAAATATTTTTTGAAATCCACATTAAGCATAAACTTTGTGACCCATAATTTACCTTTCTAAATTAAACCAACCAAAGACATCAATGAAGCTTCAGTTTATAGGAAAGATGATGTTGTTCTTATTCTAAGTTTTCCACAAATATGAATCGCTCTTGTAATATATTCATTTAACCTGGTGCCAGTGACATTTTAAAAAAATTTCTGCGATTCACTAGAGCTTAATCTGAGTGAATTTTATGATAAAGGTAAATTTGAAAGAAATGTTCACAGTTGTTTTTATCACCTGTGCTCATTAGTGGCATCTCCTCATTTTCTAATTAAACACAGTAATTATAGAGAGTTCACATTCATGCAATTCATGTGAGAGAGAAACGGAGTTATGTCAGTGTCAGAATTATGGCATATAATTACTTCCTGTGTTAAAGAACATGTAAAACCCAGAGAAGAAAAGACTTGGAACCATAATACAGGAGAACTTCCTCATTGCTTGGGGGTGGGCGAGTGGGAGAAGGAGGTAGGAATGGAGCAGTTAAATCAGGGCTTGGCAACACTAGAGTCAACGTTTATCTCCTTTAACACTGTGAGCTTCCTCTTTGTGCAGTCTCCTTAGCATCACTTTTATCCAGTTCCCAAGTACTTCTTCCCCTATTAATGATTATTTCTCAGAAGATTGGGGCCATTAATTCATGCTAAGATGTGAATGGCTAATAGATTATTGACCATGTCTGCTTTTTAGGTTCCAAGTGTTATATTTTTGAAGGCCTCCTATGAATCAGGCCATGTGCAAAACACAAGGGGCCAGAAGATGAAATAGACATAGTACCTTCTCTCAGGGACATTATAGTCTCACAGGGAACCAGAGATTTAAATAAATATTTGCAAAATAAAATGATAGGTGCCATAGGAGGGGAAGAGAGTAGAGAGTGGTTAACTCTCCTTTAATTGTTGGTCTCCTTCATTCAGCTATGAGCTCTTTAAGGGCAGGAAGTGTGCCTCACCTATCATTGTACCCCCAGCATCTACCACAGTGCCTGATGCATAGAAGGTGTTTAATAAATGGTGATTTGGTGTTTGCAGAGACATGATATTTGGTTGCCCACACAAGGCCCTCAGTCTCTTGTTGTCTTATGGGCCAATGCCTTGGGAAAATTTCACAGGTAGACAGCTTCTAAAACGGCTCCCAATGATCCCCACCTCCTGGTATTCCTGCCTTTGTGCATACCCTTGAGTGTGAACCAGACTTAGTGACTTGCTTCTAACAATAGGAGATGGCAAAAATGATGGGATGTCACCTTTGAGATCAGGTTATAAAAGACCGTAACTCTTTCTCTGGCTTTTTTTCTTGCTCACCTGATGAAGCCAGCTGCCATGTTGTGAGCTGCATTATGGAGAGATCCAAACAGCAAGGAAGAGTGGGTGGCTTCTGGTCAACAGCCAGGGAGGAACAGAGGCCCTCAGTGTAGCAGCCCTCTAGGAATTGAATCCTGCCAACAACCACATGAGTGAGCTTGGAAGGGTCTCCTTCTCTAGTTGAGCTTGACACTCAACCACGGCTGACATCTTAATTGCAGCCTTGTGAGAGACCTGGAGCCAGAACCACTCAGCTAAGCCCTGCACAGATCCCTGACCAGTGGGATGATAAATTGAGATAATAAATGTTGTTTTAAGCAAGTAAGTTTGGGGAGCATTTGTTACAAAGGATAGATAACTAACACAAGGTAAGAATATCTTCTGTGTAGGTCTTTATTGATAGATTCTTTTATGTCCAAAGGGATTTCTCACGGGGAGGAATACTCACAATAATTTGTTCTTTGTTTAGTGCTCAACTTATTAAGCTCATGAATCTAATACCCAAAACTGAAAACCAATTTTTCTTGGGATCTTAAAATATTGATTACAAATTTATTAAGTATATCATTTTAAACTAACCGCAATTATATATTTAGAATGAATGATCCTTTTAAACACTTCAAAACCTTAATTCATAAACATATAAAACAAAAATTACAGAACTTATTGCTACAGTTTCACTTGAATCTACTCTAAAGCATCAATACCGTGGGTTTAATGCCCCTCTTATTTCTGTTCTTGTTTTTCTGTGCTTGTTTTGATATACCCTGAGGGTTTCAGTATTATTATTTTTATTCCTTTCCCCTGGTCACAAAATTCTTAACAGATCCCAAAGAAAAGATTACCTTATCAGAACAGCCTAGATTGCAGGACTTGGTTTATTGACTGATTAATTCTTGGTCAGACTTGTGTGTTTCTCCCAAGGTGATGCTAACCCAAACCACCTTTTTTTAATAAGCTTTTCTATAGTTAAGTGATATCTGTTACGTCTGTGAGACTATTTCAGGCCTTATCTTATGCCTAGGGTTTAATTTGGCAACCTAGTATCTATCTCTGAAATTGTTTTTTTAATTATCACTTGGCCATTGTTATATAACAGATTATCCTGTCATAATCAAATATTGATTTGATCTTTTAGCATTAAAAACTTACATCTCCCTTAATTAGTGCTGAGATTTAATCTCCCAAGAGTTGAGAGATTGAGTCCGTGTAGTTAGCATTCCTTTGTAGGTCATCTGGCTAATATATTATATTGACAAACACTGTGGAACTCTCTTTCTGGTTGGTTATTGTGGGTGCCCACCTGAATGAATAGTCCTTCCTGTTCTTGGCATCTACTTTTTCTGGGATATTTGGCTTACCATTTCCAATGTTTATTCTCCTTATACAGACAGAGATAGGCATATGACTGTGCTTTATATGACTGTGTATGTATAAACATACAAGATTAATAGAAGAAATATCAAACCCTCCTAATTATTAAAATCAATAAAAAATAAACATGGTCTATTGTATTCACTGTTTTCTATTACAATAATCTTTTGGGTAGACTTCGTGCTAACTTTTCTATTTTGAGTCTTTTTGAAGTCAAGGCCTTTCACAAGACTCATCTAGTCCTATTAGTCACGATGATGATGGTAATGATGGTGGTGATGATGATGATGACGATAGTGATTTTGATGCTCAACTTGTAACGTCATCTTAAGAGACATATCATCTTATTTTTAAGTGAGCAAGACTAAACTACAGGGTCTAGGGAACACATTTGGGTGATAAAACTCTAAAAAAATATGAGGAGGTCATTATTATAAAAGTGAAGATATGCAGAAAGGGAAGGGGGTGTGATGGGAAAGAGGCTCATGGAAGGAGCTTATGGGATGGGTGGCAAAGTTCTATAATTTGACCTGGGCAAACATTTGATTTGTGTGTGTGCATGTGTGTGTGTTGTATCTGTGCTTTATTTTTACAATAAAAATTTTATTTAAAAAAATTGTCACCATATAGTCAGTGGGGGCCCTTTATGTTGACTCCTTTATCCTTTATATACCGCTCCTAACTTTCTTAAAAACATTCTTGCTTTTTGGCAACAATAAGATGTTGGAGAAATGTTCTGAATTTTTTTCTGTCCTAAATCATGGGATTAGCTATCTTCCAAGAGATTCTGTTTCCTTTAACAGGAAATAATTCTAAAGACCGGGAGCTGGGCTCTGGGGCTGCACATGAGAATATGTGGTGAGTAAGAGAGCATTGATGTTGCTGCTGGGCCACTGAGAGCTGAAAACATACTTATTAAGGTTATTATTTCACACTGATATTTCCAATTTAACTTATCATATTGCTATTCCATATTTTTCTTATATTATATAAGGTTTCATCAACTACAAACCTTTCTCCTGAATTGATAATCTTTTTGATATGGTGAAACTCTTGGATGGAGCCTTATATCGCATTCTCCTCTTTGGTACAGTAATTTCTAAGCTTATGTCATTCATATAATCCATAATTTTTTATGAATATTTGCCAAATTCTTAATTTTGTACCACCTATATTATTGTTTTCTTAATATTTTTTGTTTAATCAACATTAAATTGACCCCGTTAAAAGAATTAGATTCATATTAAGCAATAATATCTGTGGAACCACAGGGTTTAATTAACTGGCCATATATTTTCCCAGTATCCATTAAGATGGAAACATAAGTGTTGGAATTTGAGGGGATTCAATAAACATCAACTTTCCCTCACTCAAGTTTAGCACCACCTGAAAGATAGACAAGAATTAGGAAAATGAAACTCAAAATATCAGCTTCATCACTAATAAAAGCTACATTGCGGGATGTTGCTTAGCTGCTGGACAATTATGGGCTCCCTAAGAGTGGACCCCAGGCTTGGACAGATATATCCACCTGCAGGCCTTCCCTGCAGTGTGGCCCCATTTACCTCAGAGCCAAGGACAGTGTAGAAGTTTTCCTCCCTGGAAGAAACAGATTCAAAAGGATAGGGAGGGAAAGACTGAGCTACCATACTTGGTTTTTCCTCCGAACTCACCAATTGAGCCGGAGTGAGTAAGGGAGCGGAAAGAGGCCGGGAACATTCAACTATTGGAGATTTCTGTAAATAAAACACAAAGTCAGGGGAAATCACTACTAAAAGTACATTTGTCCATGTATCAAGTAAAAGCACCTAAAGACACCTTTTGGGAAATCCTGCTATAGTGAACAGTGTTAGGATAAAGGGCCTGTGACGTTCTCTTTGTCCAATATTGCTTGGGTACCTTTTCTGCATCTTAGTTTATTTGTTATGTTTGGGGAACAGATTTAATGTAGAAGAGTCTGTCTGAATCCAGATCAGAGTGAGTCATGCTGTCAATATACCACATATATCTATCATCTTGGCCATTTTTCAGACACTTGTGTTAAATAAAGTACCATTACAAAAGCATAACCAAAAGGTTCTAGCCCTTCTTATGCCACTGGGTGTCATTTTACCCTTGCCATTGACAGAAGGACTATACTATGGCAAAGTCTTATGAGAATTCATTCTTTATGTCCTTAATCGAGCCAGGGACACTTATCCCATTGAAATATTTTGATGTGGTAGCTTCCTATGATCAGGCTCCGTAGAATGTCAGTGTTTAAAGGAAAAAGTAGAGACGCCCTGTTTAACTCCCCCTTCCTTTTATAGAGATGAAGAAGTGAGGGTCTGAGAGGGCAAAGGACTTGTCTAATGTCATATCCTACTTATTAACTGACTTAACTCCAGAACTGGGGTCTCTTAGTTCTCAGTTCATATAATTTTTTAATGCTGCTCCTGGGCCTTTTAAACACAAAGTCAAAATGAGAAAGTAATGGGTCTTGGCAGAGAGAAATTATTTCCTATCATTTTCTATCCCTAAAATATATTTTGAATCTCTTCATTCTTTTGCATGTTCCATACCATCACCACAGTCCCATCAACACCACCTCCTGCCTGGATCACTGCAATAACCTCAAAACAAGTCTTTCCCATTTCAACCTCCAGTTCGCTTCCTTCCTTTCACATGAATGTTTTATGTTTTATTTTTCACCACCTTCCTTATACTCATTGTATTAGTTAGGATTATTTCTGTTGCAAAAGACAGAAACACACAATTTAAAAAGGGTGAGGGCCGACCAGGTGGCGCAAGTGGTTAAGTGCGTACGCTCTGCTGCGGTGGCCTGGGGTTCGCTGGTTTGGATCCCGGGCGCGTACCAATGCACCGCTTGTCAAGCCATGCTGTGGCAGTGTCCCATATAAAGTGGAGGAAGATGGGCACAGATGTTAGCCCAGGGCCCGTCTTCCTCAGCAAAAAGAGGAGGATTGGCAGGTGTTAGCTCAGGGCGGATCTTCCTCACACAAAAAAAAACTAAAAAAAAAAAAAGGGTGGATGTAAGTCAGTTTGGGCTAAGTTATGCTGCAATAAAGAGCAACTCTGAAGCATCCGTGCTTTTGTTTCTCCATCTTGGTCGATGGGGAGCTCTGCTCCCTGTCATGCTCAGTCAGGATCTTAGGTTGACAGAGTCTCCACCATTTGGAATGTATCTGATTGCCACAGCAGGGGAAGAAAACATGGCGGGGTGCATACAGGCTCTTAAAGACTTCCGCCCAGAAGTGATATACATTAAGTCTGCTCACATGTCATTGGCCAAGTCAAGTCTCACGTCTAACTTAAAGAAGAGGGGAAGTGTAGTCCTATCAGACGTCCAGGAGGAGCAGAACCAGAAAAAAAATGACAAGTACTAATGACTACCACGCTGGCTTTAGCCAGAAAGCTTTGTACTGTGAGTCATATAGCTGGACAGTTCACTGGCGGATATAGTCAGGCACAGTTTAAATTAGAGCTCCAATGATGTTAAGAAAATCCATTTCTGATTTAGCTGTCTCTCAGTTATATCATCCTTATCCCCTTTCTTTAGTTTCATAGCTTCACAATACTCAGCACAGTGGATAAGACAGCATAAACCAAAGCTCCTACATGGAGCCTTGCTGCTGTGATTGGCCTAATAGAGGTCATGTGCTCATCCCTGAACCAACTGAACGCATCACTAGCCACGGAGGTGGAATACACTGATTGGCTTAGTCCAGGTCTTGTCCCGATCCTAGCAGGGAGGGGTGGCAGAAATATCTCCAAAGCACCACTGCAGTGAATGTGGGAAGAGGGTACAAATACTCTCCAGAAAGACTTGGGCTATGGTTATAGAAGAATGTGAACTGACGCTGGGTAAGAAAATAACAAAAGATATCTACTGCTCTTTTCTTTCAGCTCTCCTCTTTAATGTCATTTCCTCAGGAGGGCTTCCTTTGGCACACACACACAAACTGAATTAGATACTCCTTTTATTATTTCTCAGCAGTCCCTTTACTTTTCTTTCAATGCAAAATATGTAATTTTGTATTTATTTGTATGATGATTTGTTTAATATCCATTTCTTTCACTAGAAGATAAGCTCCTTAAGGGCAGTAACTATATCTGTTTTGTTTATTAACGTTTCTTCAGTACCCAGAAATCTGCCTAGCATGTGGTAGGCTCCCAAAAGATATTTATTGAAAGAAGTAACAGCAAATACTACACATTGAATATTAACGGATTTTCAGATAAAGACATGGAGCAGAAGTTTGGGGGTTTTGGCCTGCAGACACATGTCCTGGTATATCTAGGTTAACAAGCAGATACATTTTAGTAAGACGGCACAGGTAACAGATTGGCCTAATAGCATGGATTATCAAATGCTTCTGTAATAACCTTTAGACTGCAGTAAAATGAACAAACAAGTTTCCAAGAATCTATAAATCAACATAGCATATTATAATGTTATAAACCAACATTACCTCAATAAAAAAATAAAATAAATAAAAAATAAAACATAGCATATTAAAGTGTTGTAAAAATCTAAACAAATCTATATTTTCACCCCCTCATCCTGTCTAGAAGATGAAACGCAATCCTGTTATGAACTGGCTTAGATAAGTCCTATTGGTTGAAATCATGGAGACTTTAGGATTTTATTTTTTATTAGTCATTAGTTATTTAACTACTGAAAATTTTCATCTTAAACAAGCAAACTTTCTTATATGTATCTGAGTAAATGTGTTGTGCCTCAGCCTTTTCACTTGTAAACTGTGGATAATAACAGTACCTGGCTATTGTGGTGAGGATTAAATAAGTTAATACATGCAAATTACTCAAAGCAATTACGCAAAGAACAGTGCCTGGCACATATTAAGTGCCGAAGAAATGTTACCTATTATTAGGAAGAGCTTCTATAGTGCCTTATTTCCTTCCTTACTTTATTTGAATAGCAATTTCCTCTGCCAGAGAACTTATTTATACATTATTTTATCTGATTTGCATGAGTGATTCAGCATTCAGTGGTTGTAGGGTGCCAGAGATACAAAGAAATATTAGACCAAGTCCAATCTTTGAGAAATTTGCCATCTAGTTCCAGCAGAGTATTTTATCCTATGGCTTGATTTTAGAAAATAACTCTCCAGGGGAGCTAAATTTAGACTGTTAGCTTTTACCCATTAGGATTCTATAGGTTGCAAGTAACAGAATCCAACTCAAACCGGCTTGAACTATGAAGTGGATTTGTTAGCTCACATATGGGGCAATGAAAATAGTGTGGTATTTAGGGGTGACTGGGCAGAGGCTCTACAGTGTTCACTGCCCAGATTTTCCCATCTATTGGCTCCTGTCATCACAGGGATGATGTCAAACCAAGACTGTCTACCCATAGGATGTCTGCTTGCCAGAGCTAGGGACACTTCCTTGTTCATATGGAGGGGAGGGGGAGCTAATTAACAGAAGGCTGCAGTAAAACTCTTCGTGTCTCAGTGGTCCAGACTGGGTCATATGCCCATTCTGTTGCCAATTACTGGCGATGGAGATCACTCCTGGACCAATAAGGCCCACTTCTGAAGCCGGGGGTGGGGTGAAAACCTGAAGGAAAACAGGGTTCTATTTTGAAGACAGAAGGGCAGAATGAATGCAGAGTAAACAACCAACAATTCCATTTGAAGAGAGAACCATATCTTACTTTTCTTTGTGTTCTAATGTGTTCTGTGCCAGGTGCACAGAAGATGCTTAATAAATACTAGTAGAAAGAATGGATAGTAAATAGAACTACCAAAGAATTATTTATTCACCTTACATAGGCCTCCAGAGTCCTAGAAATTCTTGTCCCAGAAACTAGCACAACCGGTTTTTTCTTGTTTAATTGACTTCTCTCTTGTCAACATGACCACGGACTCCATCTAGTCCCAGGAGTGCTAGAGGGAAGGTCTAGATTAGCTTTTTCTTCTGGGGTCCACTGTTGACTAATTATAAGCTGTGATATTCATCATTCATTTCCAGGTCATGGGGCATCTTTTGGCTGGTTGGTATCCTATGTCGTGGTACATGAGTCAATCTTTTAAGATTTGTGCCCAGAGAAATTGGTATTTAAGCTTCCTCTTTATTCTAGCTCTGAGGTTAGGGAAGCAGCTGTTGATAGGCTAATTAGCATCGTAGGAGGACTAAGAATAATCTCCCTATCCTTTAACAGTTGTTTAATCGGTTGTCCCAGGGAGACTCTGAGAGCATCACTGGAATGTTATTTCACGCAGAAACTACAGGCTGGCCTAGCCTTCTGGTCACCATATGTAACACAATGGTAATAACTATAGTAAAAAAAGCAAGTCTGTTATGCCTGGTCACATGTAAGGATAAGGTTAGGGTGATGTGACATAGGTAAATTTGTTACATCCCTGGAATTAACCCTTTGACTTGCATGCTCAGCATCTGTTTTATCTCATCCGTAACTAAGAGAGGGTCCATGTCTTAGGGGTAGACGTGGGGTAACCAAGTACACACAACCACTGCATAGCATCATCCACAACAGTCATTTAAGCTATTGGGAAGCTAAAGCAAAATCACGAACCACTTTATTTGCTCTGAGACATCACTACCACACCAATTAGAAATGCTCTTATTGTAAGATCAGCCTGCTTGGTGAGCACACAAAGATGGGAATCAGGCAGTTGCTTGATGACTTAGGTTAATCTTGATGTGACCATTTTAGGGAAAGAATAATTTTTCCAGTGAGGAAAGAATTATTCAAAGTACTTACATGAATCATCTATTTCTAGCGGTAAGTTCTCCAATATGTATGTTTACTTCTTGAATTTTATCTTCTCATGCTTTCATAAGTCACCGACATCTCTTTTGATTGGCTTATTTTTTCTTTAGAAACATCAAAATGGGGCCGGCCCTGTGGCTTGGTGGTTAAGTGCGCGCGCTGCGATGCTGGCGGCCCAGGTTCGGATCCCGGGTGCGCATCGAGGCACCACTTCTCTGTCCATCCTGAGGCCGAGTCCCACATACAGCAACTAGAAGGGTGTGCAGCTATGACATACAACTATCTACTGGGGCTTTGGGGGCAAAAAATAAAATAAATAAAATCTTTAAAAAAAAAAAAAAGAAACATCAAAATGGGGCAGGCCCGGTGGCGCAAGTGGTTAAGTGCGCTCGCTCCCCTGCAGCAGCCCAGGGTTCACCAGCTTGGATCCTGGGCGCACACCGATGCACTGCTTGGCAAGCCATGCTGTGGCAGCACCCCTTATAAAGTGGAGGAAGATGGGCATGGATGTTAGCCCAGGGCCAGTCTTCCTCAGCAAAAAAAGAGGAGGATTGGCAGATGTTAGCACAGGGCTGATCTCCTCACAAAAAAAAAAAAAAAGAAACATCAAAATGCCTTTAATCTGGACACTCTTGTGTGTTCTGCCTTCAAATCATCCTAGTTTTCCTCCAATGACTCTATTAGTTTATACCCTTGCAGGTAAAAATTTGTAAGAGACTGGATTCTACTGCCTTTGGATGAGTTAATTAACCTCTCCAAGCTTCAGTTTATTCATCTGTAAACTATAGATAATAATGGTAATGGATGTGGTAGTGCTCCTCCCAAATCCTTTCTCCACTACAAGGGAATTGCCTCACCCAGACCCCTTGCCTCAGTGGGGGCCACCCAGTGCCAGAGCTTCCTATAGGATTGGCTGAGGACTCAATTGGGAACCAAATTTTAGGGCAGATTATTTCTTTGCCCAATCTTGCATTCTTCACTTTCTTATGGGTGTATCTCCCAAAAGCACCTCCAATTCTCCTGCATATAACTTCTTGTCTCAAAGTCTGTTTCCAGGGAACCCAGTCTAAGACAAATGCCACTTCTTCAGATTGTTGCTAAGACTGAATATATAAAGCCCTTTGGACTGCAATCACTTTGCAGTTGGGAATGGATTTAATATTTGGCAGCTGTCATTATTCTTGGGTGGTATGTCACTGACTGATAACATTCTCATTACTGATCTCATCAGTCAGAGAGTCCTTTGAGAAAAATAATGTAATAACTTAACTCAAAGCAAAGATAAGTTCATTATTTCTTCCTCAATTCACTCTTCCTTTGTCGGGGGCCCTTCATGGTTGCCTCCTTCTCCGCCCCTTCTCTTCCCTCTGCTTCCCCTTGACCCATTCCAACTCTCCAGTACCTTCCTGCTCACACCTTCTTCCCCTAGAAAAATATGTGGGAAGGGAAAAGACTTGGTAAACTTTTTCACACTGAGTCTGAATATGTTACCCCTTAGCTTTCTAAGTTGCACTTCATTTGAAATTCTCTCTGTGTGCCTTTGGTTTTCTTCTTCTTCTTCTCAGTATTACGACCACAACTACCCTTCAGTAATTTCTGGTCTTCAGTCTGGTGTGAGATCAGTCTTTTAAAATTGGTCTTCCCAGACAAGAAATATCTTAAATAGATTCTTTTAAAATGCAGGCCATTAATTGCTACTGCTGTTACAAAGAAAATTTCCCCTTTGTACTAACATTGTGGAGTAAATTGGCCTTAAAGGATGCAATTTCACCAAGCTAACAAAATGAATAAAATTCTTATTGGATTTCTAAACAATCAAGGTGAAAAGAGTAAGAACAGAGTTGAAAATATAAATGTGAAAGGCAGCTCAACTTTCAAAGGTCTCAGGAGCCGGGTTGATTTGGAAATGGAAAAAGACCTGGCAATAAAGAGTTCTTTTTTCTTTCCTTTTTTTCCTCTGGCATATGAACTCACAACAGCTAAATTTTTCTTCTACATCACCTTAGGTAGGAGTCTCAGTTGAAAGTGATAGAAAACTCAACTCGAATCAAGTTAAACACACAAGGAAGGATCCTGGAGAAGCTCAGAAAATTCAAGAAGGAGCTGCAGTAAACAGGGCAAATCGTGGGATTCAGGGACTAGAACTGGAGATCTGGAGACTCTCTCTTCATCTTTCCCTCTGCCTGTTTATGTCTGGTGTTGTGGGCTGAATTATGTCCTCCAAAAGATGTTAGAGTCCTAACCCCTAGCACCTGTGAATGTGACCTCATTTGGAAAGAGAATTTTAGCAGATGATCAAGTTAAGATGATATATTAGTTTGCCAGGGCTACCATAACAAAGTATCACAGACTGGGTGGCTTAAACAACAGAAACTTATTTCCTCACAGTTCCCACGGCTAGAAGTCTAAGATCAGGTGTTGACAGGGTTAAAATGGTCCTTAAAAACTGTCCTATCGGGGCCGGTCCTGTGGTGTAGTGGTTAAGTTTGCCTGCTCTGCTTCGGCGGCCTGGGGTCCGCAAGTTCGGATCCCTGATGTGGACCAACACACCACTCACCGGGCCATGCTGTGGAGGCATCCCGTATACAAAATAGAGGAAGATGGGCACAGGCGTTAGCTCAGGGCTACTCTTCCTCAGCAAAAAGGGGAAGATCGGCAATGGATGTTAGCTCAGGCCAATCTTCCTCTCACACACACACACACACACAAACAGTCCTATCATTTTATCCAAGACTTCTAGGACTCTGTTCTACAAAAGCAATAAAACATGCTGAAAAAATTTACCCACAAGGATTTTCATGACAGCAATAGTTATAATATAAAAAATAATATTAAAAAACCATAATTTAAAATTATGGTTCATTCATATAATAGAATATAATTAATATCATTAAAATCATATTTTCGAAGATAATGCTTTCAAATTGTTAAAGAACATGACAAAGGGATATAAAATCATATATACCACATCTTCTAATCCTACAAAAAAAAGGTGCTGTTTCTTCTGAGGCCTGTCTCATTGGTTTGCAGGTGGGTGTCTCCTCTCTCTGTCTTCACATGGTCTTCCCTCTGTTCATACCTGTGTCCTAATCGATTCTTATCAAGACACTAGTCCTATTGGATTAGGGCCCACCCATATGACCTCATTTTAGTTTAATTATCTCTTTAAAGGCCTTATCTCCAAACACTGTCACATTCTGGAGGCCTAGGGGTTAGGACCTCAACATATGACTTTTGAGGGGGCATAATTCAGCCTATAACAGATGAGGTCATTAGAGTGGGTCTTAATCCAATATGATTGGTGTCCTTATAAAAAGGGGAAATTTGGACACAGAGACAGACATGCATAGAGGGAAGACGATGTGAAGACATAGGGAGAACACTATCTACAAGCTAAGGAATGCCTGAGGAACAGATTCTCCCTCACAGCACTAAGAAAGAACCAACCCTGCTGACACCTTGATCTTGGGCTTCTAACCTCCAGAACTGTGAGACAATAAATTTTTGTTGTTTAAGCCACCTAGTTTGTGGTACTGTGTTATGACAGCTCTGGGAAACGAATACATCTGACTTTATTTCCTGCTGTAGTCAGGCAGGCTTTCTCCATGGTGAGAAAGTATGATCCTTAGGGTCATCCTTGCCTCCCCTCTCACATCCCACTTCTCATCTTTCAGTACATTTTGCTATTTCTACCTTCACAATAGAACCAGAATCTAAAAACTTCTCCCCACCTCCACTGACATCACTATGGTCTCACCATCAACATCTCTTGTCCAGATTATTGCAATAGCCTCCTAATTGGTTTCTTTCTTCCCCTTGCCTCCCCACAGTCACTTCTCCATAATTACTAGCCAGAGTGATTCTGTTAAAATACAGAGTTCAGAGCACGTCTCTCCCCAGGTCAAAGTTTTCAATAGCTTCCCATCCTACACAGAGATAAAGCCAAAATCTTCACACGGGCCTAGAATACTATATGTGACCTAGATCCTTGTTACTTTTCTGACCTTATCTCCCAGGACTTTGTTCCAGCCACACTGGCCTCCTCACAGTTTTCAAACACACCAGGCGAAGAAATGCTGTCTCAGGGCCTTTGAACTTGCCACTTTCTCTGTCTGGAACGATCATCCCCCAAATAAGAGCATGTCTTGTTCCCTCTCTTCCTTCAACTCTTCTACTTAAATGTCACTTTGTCAGGGAGGGCGTCCCCTCTGCCCCAGCCCCACTTCTCATCCTCCTTCCTCACTTTATTTTTTCTCCTTAGCACTCATACTTACTTGTGTAATACGAGATATTTTACATATTTCTTTTGCTAGGCATTGGGATTTGATATACTTTCTAGGTCCTCTGTAATGTTGGATGGTATGATGGCCTGCTGGCTTCTTGCCCTAAAATATTTCCTCTCTGCCCGATTATACTTCTTGAACTTCCTTTGACTGTCTGATCAATCTCATCTGTAACTGGGGGAAGAGAAGTCTGGTTCAATGATGCCACAGGTCTCACTTACCCTGACATTGTGAACTGTTCTGAGATTTTGCCTTGTTCTCCCTGCAAATTCCTGCTGTGTGCCTTGGTTTCAGTAACTATATCCTGCCTGCCCTGGCATCTAGCCCACATCTGAAACCTCAGGGAGCTAGAAGGGAGTTTAGAGATAATCTTGGCCCACTTGGTCATTTTGTTGATGGAGAAACTGAGGTGCAGGGACAGGAAGGAACTGATACTGAACCTTTTAATCTCAAGTTTGTGTGCCCAACACGCAGTAAGACAAACAGTGAGACATTGGTGCTTGGAGATGGATTAAGGTGTATTCTAATTGGCCTAAACGAGAAGGTGGGAGCACGGGTTCTCTCAAATCTGCCTTAACAAGAGAAGAGGGCAGGGGGTTTTATAGAGCTAAGGGGTGTGGTGGGAGGAGTTTTGGAGAAACAAAAAGGTAATCTGTGTTTCTTTCACTCCCGATAAGCCCCTGGGCATCAGTGGCAGCTGGGGGCTGCTTACTTGGTGATCCTTGCAGGCATTCTTTCTTCTGTAAAACAAGCTCATAAATCCTTGTGACCCTTGAGTTACCCTCAGTTTAAACAGGAAAACAGCAAATTGACAAGCTTAACTTCTTTTTATAACAAGGTCAAAGGTAATCTTATTGAATATTTACAATAACCCTCAGAACCCAGCTTCAGAACTTGCTCAAGGTCATATTCTATGTTAGGTACACTCATAAATTTATTCAACATATACTATGTGCCAGGCATTTTGCTAGGCACTTGTGAAATAATAGAAAAAAAAAATATATATAGGTCTGCCCCATCTCTCCTTTCCCCTTCTTGGCACAGAGCTCCTAAAACTCTTGTAATTTCCTAAGTGATAAGAGCACTAGAAGCATCTTTTGTTCTAATATTTGATTTTTGATCCTCGTTCCTTATACTAAGCTCCTAAATCCTCTGGAACTTTCTGGGTGATAGGAGTGTCTTTTGTTCTAATGAGGCACCTCTGGTTGGGCTCCTTGATAGGGGTTGCTCACCAGAAAGACCAAGCCATGACTAGAAGCTTGGAATTTTCAGCCCCACGCCCCCATCCTCCAGAGAGGGGAGAGGGGCCAGAAATGGAGTTAATGATCAATCATGACTACATGAAGCCTCCATAAAAATCCCAAAAGTATAGGGTTTGGAGAACTTCCTGGTTGGTGAACACGTGGAGGTGCTGGGAGAGTGGCAAACCTGGAGAGGGCATGGAAGCTCTGCACCCCTTCCCACATACCTTGCCCTTCTGTAGCTCTTCTATCTGGATGTTCATCTGTATCCTTTATCATATCCTTTTAAAATAAACTGATAAACAGTAAGTAAACTGTTTGCCTAAGTTCTGTGAGCTGCTCTAGCAAATTAACTGAACCAAGGAGCAGGTCGTGGGGACCTCTGATTTATAGCCCATCAGTCAGAAGAAAAGGTAACAACTTGTACTTGTGACTGGCAACCGAAGTGGGGTGGGCAGACTTGTGGGGCTGTGCCATTAACCTATAGGATCTGATGCTATCTCCAGGTAGATAGTGTCAGAATTGAATTAAATTGTAGGACACCCAGCTGGTGTCACAGAATTTCTTGGTGTGGGGAAACCCACCCCCACATCTAGTGTCAGAAGTGTTGTGAATGTGGTAGTAGTGTGAAAATAAAGGAGAAATACAGGAAGAGGACTGAGGTTTTTCCTACTCAGTACTGGATAGGGAAGAGTGAATAACACACCATTCCCTCTAGTCTGGAGAACCTCACAGTTTGATACTGGCTCAAGACAAGGTTGACATGAGGGAAGCCATGTTGTAGAAAAGAAACTCTAATGTAACTTTGAATGACCTCTGACTAACTAACCCAGCTGGATATGAACCTTCCAGGAGATCTAAATGCTATGTTGATTTTATGACCCCTGCTTGTGCATGTACCTCCCAGCTGTGATAAGATGATAACTTTGTTCTTTTGAGTTCCTTAGGAATGTGATGACCCCTCAACAGAGAATCTATGCTAATAGCCATCATCAAAAAAACTGAAAGATCTGGTGTGGCACTCCCAGTCTGTAAGACCAGAAGGTCAACATTCCTAACCCCCTCCCCAAGAACCCACCAGCCTATATAACTGCTGTAAGACCTTGTGCCCCCTAAGATGTTTTTTTTCAGACATTAATTGGCCATCTTCCCTCTTGCTAGCAAGCTGTAATAAAAAAAGTCCTTTTTCTCCTACCACCTTGCCTCTTGACTATTGGCATGTCTTGCAGCGAGCAGAAGGCCCCACGCTGGGCGGTAACAAGTTCAGTGGATAATTTACATAAATAGACAATTATAAGATTGGATAAAAATATCAGTGATAGAGGGATGGTCAGGATAGTCAGAAGAGGGAACTGAACCAGCACAAAGAGGGTGAGAAAAACAAAGAGGTGAGAGAGCAAGGAGAGAGGGTCAGGGCTGAAGCTCTCTGTCCACTTAGACCTCATGGCATTTATAAAGGGCCAGTCATCTATTTATTCCATCAAAATGTGTTGGATGTCTACTATGTTCAAACCACTGTGCCTCGCCTGCAATATACAAAGATGAGTTTGGTATCTTCAAGACCAAATAGGGTCATGAACTTGTAAGGTTGGCCAGCAAACTTCCAAACTCAAGTCCCTGATTAGTTAAGCCACCCAATTTCAAAGCAATGAGAATTTGTTTCACAGTTCCTTCTCTCTTCTTTGGGGACATAGCAAGTAAGATTATTGTTGTACAAACTTGCTGTGATTCTGAGCCACAAAGTTACTTGGCAGTGGCCTCCCTTGTCAAGCCTGGCACACATTTCCACCTTCAGAGTGCCCCAGTGTCCTTGGAATGGGCAGGTGGCATTTGTTCTTACACAAGTCACTCAGCCACCCTGCTCAAGTAGAGCCAACAGGTGCTGGGTCCTTTCATCTTTCAGGATACAACCTTGGCCTTCTGTGGCCAGTTAATCAGGAGTTGGTGAGTAGCTGCCCAAGAATACATTCTGGAAGAAATCAGTGGTCAGAGTGGAGTGGGGGCACAGGGTTCAGCCCAGCAGGGGGCTTCTCTTTCACACGCAGTCTCCAGCTACTCTCTGGTAGCAGAGGCAGATAAGGGACACCATAAACTCCACAAGTAAATCATCTCTCCTTTCTGGGCCTGTGTAGTTCTCCAGAGACTGGTGGGTTTTTTTTCTGTAAGGAGGGGTTGGTGATATAGTAGAGTGGCTTTATATACACACTCAACATGTAACAACTTTGGCACCTAATTCTCCACTCCAATCCTCATTCAGTATTTCAAGGAAATGCTGCCCACAGGTTTAGTAAAGTGAGGATTAAGAATTAACTAGTGGATTTAGCAATTTGGTCATTGGTGACCTTGACAACAGTAGTTTCAGTGGAGTGACAGGGGCCCAAACTGATTGGAATGGGTTCAAGAGATTACAGGCAACTCTTCCGAGGAGCAAAAATGGAGCATAGAATTGAAACAGAGCTGGAGGAAGATCTTGGGTTAAGAGTGAATTTCTTTAAGATAGAGGAAATCACAGTGTACTTGTGTGCTGGTTGGAATGATCCAGTAGAGGCAAAACTGATGATCTAATTAAGAGGGGGAATATGGCTAGAGAGATGTCCTTGAACAGGAAAGGGGACAAGGAACTTTTAGTGATGCAGTAGAGCTGTGTAGGGGAGGAAAAAGTTTTCCTTGACCCTCTTAGGGTCTCTGGCTGGGTCTGAAAATTAAACTGACAAGGACAGATTAACAGCAGAAAAGCATACACATTTACTTACGGTAAGTTTTATGTGACATGGGAGCTTTCATGAGGAAATGAAGACCTGAAGAAACGGTTAAAGCTGAGTGTTTTTATGCTAGGTTTGATGAAGAGTGGACAGTTGTGGAGAAATATGATGGGACAAAGGGTATGAGGTACTTGCAGCAAACTGGGGGAAACTTGGCAAGGCTTCTTGTTCAGATTCTTCTCAGTGACTCTTCATTCTGGAGATAAGGATGCTCTTTTCCTCCAGGTATAGACAGGGCACCCCTCACAAGAGGGTCTTATGACCTCCTTCAGGGGAGAAGGGCTGGGGGAGGTCAGAGAGACCTGTCTGCTTCTGCTGTTTCTCAGACTTCTTCACCTTAAAATATTCCATATGCCAAGGTACCATATTCTGGGGTACTGTGTTCTGAACCCCGTCAGCTGGTTATTAAACACAGCTATTATTAAATATTAAATTACATAAATTTACAATTAAACTATATTAAAAAGGGTAATAGGCATTCAGAACTCATTCCTTCCTCATTACTTTACTACGTTTGCCATTATCTATGCTCTTGTGGCTATGTCTATTGCACGTGGATGGTGGAAATGCCAACAATGGTGCTCCTGCGCGTCTCTCCCCAACCCCACGTTGAGCGACACCACGTTGGTAGTTTGAAATTTGCTGTGGTGGGAGTATTTACACCACAGAAATCGCAACCATTAGAAATCAGGGCCTTGTTTTGGTTTGTGTTTTAAAGCAGAGCTTGTTTGTTAACCATTTGCCAGCCCACCACTGGACCCAGTGGACAAAGGGAGAGACTGGCCCTAAACTAAGCACTGACAGTTCATCCACAAGAACAGGAGAGAAGGCAGGGCATTTGGATAGGTGGGTAGAGAGATGCAGTGGAGAGACGTTTCCTATTTACTAAGTGAAAAAGGAAGCAAGGAAACCACCTGAGAACAAGGCTGGGAAGGGAGGTGTTGGAGGTTTGGGGTGGGAGGAGAGTGGGACAGTAAGTGGATTAGAGAAATGTAGTGTTTTTGTCTGGCACCATTAAAAGGCCGGAGGCTAGTGGTCATGAATTTAAAAAGAGGCCTGATATAATGGGTGTATATTTTCCTCCAGTCTGTTTCAGTGGCTTAGGTGATACAGTGAGTTAGTGGAGAGCTGGATTTTCCAAGGCTAGGGTTTTGCCAGACCATGCAAAAGTCACCACTTCAGAGACCTTCTTTATTCATCCTAGCTAAAATCATGCTTTAACCCATTATCCTGCTTATTTCCCTATTTTGTTTATTTGATGTGAAATAGTTACCCCAGCCCCTGGCCCCATAAGACATTAACCACAACCCTGCTCAGGACAAGCCTAACACACTCTTGAGCTTACAGGAAACCACAAAGAGAGGAAGGAGGAGACGGCTGAGACATATAGTTGAAACCAGACAGAATCAGGTGAGGGCAACAGGGCAGTCTGACTTGACCTGACATAGACCCCGCAGCTCATTATACGCTCATTGTAATACGTTTCCATGCTACATAATACACCCACCAGCACCATGACAGTTTACAACTGCCACGGCAATGGCAGGATATGACTAAATAAGGAAAGAAAAGAGGTGGCCCCCTTGATCCCCCTGAAAGCCTGCCCCGTTCCCCGAATATTCCTCCCCTTCATTATCTCGACCCCTTATAACAGCTGCTTACTCGACCCAAGAGCTGAGAAGTTGATTTGTGAACCTGGTTCCCATTTCTCCATTCTTTGGCCATTGAATAAAAGCTTGTGCTGCTGAACGCTCAGCTTGGGTTTCATTTCAAATCCATGATATCGAACAGAAAAGAACCCTCTGGAGAGGGGACAGATTGTGAGTACGAGGCGCACCCATGGGTCTCTCCTCAGAGCGCCTCTGAATGTGGGTTGGAGTCCCACCCAAGTGGAGTGAATTTGGTAATAAAATCACCCAGCTCACTCATCCTACATGACAGCAGGCATTGCGCTTTACTTACTGCTGAATCCAGCGCTACCACAGTGCTCGGCACACAGTAGGTGCTCAGTAAATGATACGTTGAATAACACTGAAGATATGGATACATTTGCTCTTTCTCATAAAATCCAGAGTCAAGTGAAGAATGCTCAAGATCCTTTTGGTACCCCTTTGTTCCTTGCTCCGTGGTGTTTAAACTTGAATGAGCACAGGAATTTCCCTATGGAGTCAGAGACGCTAAACCACGCCTCTTCATTTCCTGGACACTCCTAGGTGATAGGGGTGTCAACGCAAAATAACCAATAATCATTCTATAGATAAGAGAAATAAGGTGAGTTTACTTGAGCCAGAGTGAGGACATGGGAAGACCTTAGAAAGCGTTCGAAGAAGCATGGTTTTCAGCACAGTCTTATATCTTTTTAGAACAAAGAACATACATTAAACACACCCAGGATACATTTTCATCAAAGTTTCAAAGAGGTATCCAGTTGCAAATTAGCAGGTCAATGTGACCGTGATGTCAAGAAAGGGACTAATCCGGGCATTACCAATAGGGCATTTCCAATAGGGCTTAGGAGGGGAAGCACGTGTTCTTACCTTAAGAAAGCATATCCTTTACTTCAGTGGTCAAGTAGAAGTACAACGTATGTTTGATAGGCCATAAGTCAGGCATTTTAGTTCAAGCCAAATCAGTTTTGAACCTGAAGAGTTACCCCATATACCTCAATGTGAGAATCTCTTGTCAGGGGCAACTTTTACTGTACTTGAGACCCAGCCTCAGAGGCAGCTGCCTGGTCGTGTGAGTATGTGGTTTTGGCCTTTGTCACACCAGACTCAGCAACATGGAAGAAGCTTATATTACAACTCCTAGACTTAGAGGGCGGGTAGTTTACACATTTATTATTACTTGTCTTAGCGCTGCCAAGAGCGGCTTAAAGGCTCACTCCGTGGCTGCAGGCGAGATGAAGACAGAAAAGCACAAGTCCCCAGGTCCAAGTCTCCAGGGCGTGGCGTGGCGGCTCTCGGCCACAGACATTGGGGTCTCCAGACGCGCCGGGGCCGCAGACGGCCCGGGCCAGGGCGCGCAGGACCCAGTGCAGGGGCATCCCTGCCGGGGCGCGCCTCCCCCGCTCCCGCGCCCCGCCGCCCACACAGGACGTCGGCGGAAGGGGGCGGGGGCGTGGCCGACTGTCTGTTCTCCAAGCGGCCAATAAAGTTTCGGAAGTTTGAAAAAGGAGGAGAAAAAACCCCGCGCCTCTTTGGCCGCCTGGGTGTGGACGCCTGCGGCCCGGGGCAGAGCTGGGGCGGCGCGGTGCGGCGCTGGCGGAGGCGCGGCGGGCGCGCGGGCATGGGGGTCACGGTGGACGTGCACCAGGTGTACAAGTACCCCTTCGAGCAGGTGGTCGCCAGCTACCTCCGAAAGGTACCCGCCCCGCCCTGGCCCGGCCGGGGCTCGCGTCCTCCCGCGCTGCCTCCGCCGGCCCGGCCGTCTGCAGCTCTCTCCTCCCCTCTTCCCTCCTCTCCTCCGCTCTCCTCTCCTCTGCCCACGCGGAAGTCCGCACCGACCAGCTCTCCCTCCAGCTGCGGGTTTCGCCCCAGGGATGTGCGGGGTGAGGGTGGAAGTGGATTTCCTCCAAGGCTCCCCTCCACGATGAAGGAGAAGGCTCCATGCGAGGCATCGCGTTCACATCCTGCCCCACCTGAAGGGAGAGGGTTTTGGGGGAGGGTCGCGGGGAACCCAAGTTCTGGAGCCCTGTTGAGGTTGCAGATGACTTGGTAATCGTTCTAGTACGTCATTGACCCCTTAAAAGCTAGTGGGAGGCGTTGAAGCCATCATCCTAGTTTACTCGGCATTATTGTTGCACCGCCTCACCACTGTCTCTTTAATTAAACAGCTGTGGGACTTTGGGCAGATTGCTTACCCTCTCTGTGCCTTAGTTTTGTAATCTGTGAAATGGGGAAAATAACAGTACCAACTCAAAGGGTTATTGTGAGGATTCAAATGAGATAATTCCTGTAAAGTGCTTATCACAGTGACCAATGCTTAGCGCTCTAAACTGTGGTTTGTACTACTACAGCTGTGCACCCTGGCCTCAGTATTCAGGGACCCTCTTTATCTCAAAGGCTCCTCCTAGGACTGTGGCTCGTGGTAGTAGGAGAAGGGGAAATTTCTTTGGAAAATCGAAAGCACCCAGGCCTGGGAGGTGGGACCCTCGGACTCTAGTCTGGCTCTGCTATTAGTTCACTGATGATCTTGCTCCAAGGTCATCTTCTCTTGAGGCCTCAGTTTCTGCATGTCTAAGATAAGAGTATTGTATCAGAAGGTCTTTTAGGTTCCCCTTCAGCTTTCACATTCTTAAGCAAGATTTGCAAGAATTGTCATTTGCCTTAGGCAGGAGCCACTGAGCAATGCACTTCGTATGCAACCCAGAAGCCAAACTGAGGCAGATGTTGGGGAAGGAAGGTACTTATTTAGGTGATAAGACCTGACCTCCATTAGAGGAGGTGATGCATTTGGGGGCCCAGGTCACAAAGGAGTGAGTAGGACTTTGGTTAACATGGTGTTGCCATGGAGGCCTATTTTGGGGGGAATGTTGGCTTGCTGAATTTTTCAATGATCTCCAGTATCTAGAATAGTGCCTGGCACCCACTACATGCTCAAGATAAATCTGATGAATGATGAAGGAATAAATCAATGAAAGAATGAGTTACGGATCTGGTGTAGACTTTGCCTTAGGCCACGCTTCTGGGCCCAGAAAAGGACCAGCCAACACTCCATTTTTTGTTAGGTATGGCACTTTGGAATGTGGATGCTCTAATGCCACTGGTCTTTTAGAAAGCCTTTCTGGGTTGTCCTCATAGAGAGGCGATCTCTGGCTTCTCCGAACTCGAGGGGCGGTGTGTCCAGGCCTCACTGTCTTCTACAGTGTTGGAGAGTTATTTCTGCATGTGTCTTTTTCCCTCATTAGACTCGAAGCTTCTTCAGGGCGGGACTCAGTCCTGCAGAAGCGTGTAGCCCAGTGCCAGGCTGTCATTCAGAGAGTACTTGGCATGTGGCAGCTTCTGGGCTAAATGCTTTTCTTTCATTCAATAGGTCTTTATAGATAACTTTTCTTCTGTATGCCAAGCTCTGTGCTAGGTACCAGAAAAACATTGAAGGGCACAACAGAGGCCCTCTTCCCATGGAGCTGATGGTCTCTAGTGGGTGAGACCGACATTGATAAATGATCAACAAATGAACACGTAATTCCGATTGATCATGTGTACTTACACAGGGAAAGTTCACGGTGCTGTGACTGAAAACAGCAGGGAGGCCTGCTGTGGTCGTTAGGAAAGGCATCGCTGAAGAAGTGGCATTTGTGAAATGATGGCTGAAGCGTGAATAGGAGTCTCCCAGGAAGTGCTTTCCATATATCATGTTTACTCCTCCCGGCAGCCTCAGGAAGTAGTTATGATTGACTTCCATTTCACAGCCTGAAGAAACTGAGAATCAGAGATGGTTAAGCAACTTTTCCAAGTGCCAAGAGCTAACAGGTGGAGAGCCAGGATTTCAAAACATCTAAATCCAAAGCCCACACCCCAATCACCAGGCTGTGCTGCTTTGCACATAATAGGCACTCAGATGATTATGGAGGGAATACAGTGTTTCAGAATCACCTTTACTGTGCTCTTTATCCAATCTCAGATCCTTTTTGTCATCATTGTGGACCCATTGTGCCTGATACAAGGGTATAGCTTTGATGTGTGGTAGGGTGAGAACATAACCGTGTTTCAGTTGTCTACTGCCATGTAACAAATCACCCCAAAGCTTAGTGGCTTAAACCAGTGATAGACTTTTAATTCTCACAATTCTGTGGGTTGGCTGAGTGGTTTTTATGTGCCGTGTGTTATAGCTGAGGTCACTTATGTAGCTGCATTCAGTTGGGATCTGGTATAATTCTTATAAAATACTTAGTAAATGGGCCGGCCCCGTGGCTTAGCGGTTAAGTGCACGCACTCTGCTACTGGCGGCCCGGGTTCGGATCCCGGGTGCGCATCGACGCACCACTTGTCTGGCTCTGCTGAGGCTGCGTCCCACATGCAGCAACTAGAAGGATGTGCAGCTATGACATACAACTATCTACTGGGGCTTTGGGGGGGAAAAAAAAAAGGAGGAGGATTGGCAATAGATGTTAGCTCAGAGCCGGTCTTCCTCAGCAAAAAGAGGAGGATTAGCATGGATGTTAGCTCAGGGCTGGTCTTCCTCAAAAAAAAAAAAAAAAACTTAGTAAAGTGCCTGACACATAGTGAATAAGGACTGAGGAGGATATTTTGGAAGGTAGGGCTGGAGAAAGTGTAGGTGACTGTTTGCAGAGTCAAGGCCTAGTGGTGGGACTGTTAACACCATGGACAACACTACGCTTCCATTCTTTCCACTCACAAAGCAGTCCTTCAGAGATCCCTGGGAAGGGCTATGTGACTATTTCTAAGAAGTCAATAGATCCATTTGCTGTGAGAATTTTCACCAAAGTTATTCAAAGTCATGACCTGGGAGTCGGTAGACCTGGATTCCAATCATTGTGCTTTCCCCATTAAAAGTAGTTTTGGGGGGCCTTGGGAAACAGTTTTCACCAGCCTGTGCTGTGCCCTTGTGCAATTAGAGAGAGACATCATCTGGGGGCCCACTCTATGAGCTCATGGTAAATAGGGCTAGTGGAAAGTAAATGGGGCTACTTATGCAAATGAGAGAAAGGTACTCCTTTCTCTAGGTGGATGTAGCCTCGTGCCCACTGGCCTGCTTGACTGGGA
Organism: Ceratotherium simum simum; assembly: GCF_057802395.1. NCBI lineage: Eukaryota > Metazoa > Chordata > Mammalia > Perissodactyla > Rhinocerotidae > Ceratotherium > Ceratotherium simum. The sequence goes on from NC_141903.1 coordinate 31,076,806, forward strand.
GTCTTTGTGCAGTGAGCAGCATGTACAACTGTATAAGACAACCCTACTGTCTTAATTTCTCATCTGTGAAATGGTAATGCTACGTACCCCACCTGTCTCCAGGGATTGTTGTAAGGATCAAATATGTAAGTTTGACAAGTATAAGCTTTTTATAAGCCTAAGGTAGTAAGAATGATCTTTTCGGCAAAATACACTTTTATTTTTCTTTTAGTCTGTATGTATTTTTTTCAAAGGAAAGCACTTGGCAGAAGGGACAATCATGAAGATCTCTGGGAAACATTTAATCTGATTTTGCACAATGGTATGTTTGAAGCCACTTCAGCACTGAGGAAGTTCTATTTTAAATAGAATCTACTGATCTATGGCTTTTAGTATGTTAGACTTGTCTTCCAAGTTATAATATACTGCTATTTTTAAAACCTGAGGAATGTTTGCGCTTCTTACACCTGCCTGTTGGATACCACAGGCAAGATATTAGCTACATGCTTTCAAAGCTAAGTGGCACCTTGAAAACAAACACAATACTCTTTGTTCATGGAATGTAGTGTTTCTCAATGAACTCTTCATGGAGGAATGCCATGAAGCCCAAAATGGTTTATTCATCAGATGCTAAAATGTACTTTCCATGAACTTTAGTGTCAATGCACTTGACAGTGTATTTTGATTTCTTTCTTTGCGTGACTCTTAGCTTTCTACCTCTCATCACTTAAAACTGTTTCCTTCCTTTTACTTAAAACCCTTTACAAAGAGAGCACAAAGGTGCATGGATGAATGTAGCTGTCTAGAAGCTCTCTGGAAGCTCACAGGGGTCTGTTTAGTGAGCTTACCTTTCAGGAGCTGGATTCAAAGACTTATTAAATTTCATCTATCTGAAATCTAAAGTCATTAAAAAGGACCCAGAGAGCCGTTGTGTTAACTAGATTTTCTTATTTATTCTCAAATGAGGCCAGAGAAGTTATAGTTTTTCCTACCATAGAGTTGTTCAAGTTAATTTTCTTTTTATGCTATAGGCAAAAGAGTCATTGTGAGTAGAGTGTAAGCTTCATGGGCAAAGATTTTGTTATTTGTTCCTGGTATATCCCAAGGACCCAAAGAGATCCTTGAACATAGTAGATTCTCGACAAATCCTTGTTGAATGAATGAATAAAATACAACCTTCTGTGGTTTAGCCCTATGTAATTTCAGACTGAAGTCTGTGGGGTTCACATCTGCCCCATTCTCCTTCATGTCATGCCTAATCTTCTTCTAGTAGAATGGAGGATAGGAAGATAAAAGTGAAGAAAGACTATTAAAGTGTTAGCAAAAAGATAAATAACCATTATGTTAAACTAGGCCTATCGTTTGTCAAATCATTTATTCTGGAAATGCCGGTTCACCCCAAATATTTCAGGACCTCCACAAGGAGAGATGCTCCACACATGTAAGTGTCAGATTTGCATGTCCTTTCAGTAACATGTCCTTATCTTGGATACTGTAATAAAATGGACAGATTAAAATAATTTCTTTGCTTCAACACAGTGGCCTTGGGTTTTATTTATTCTAGCTAGGGGCCTGATGTGCTGAACAAAATGGTTTGCGCATTTACCCTTAAACTCATAAAGGGGATTTATGAATGGCTATTTCCATTTAGAGTAGAAAGTTGATTGGGTAATTAATAATGTTTCCATTTCTGATCCTATCTTTTCTCCCTTGCAAATCTGACACTTACATGTGTGGAGCATCTCTCCTTGTGGAGGTCCTGAAATATTTGGGGTGAACCGGCATTTCCAGAATAAATGATTTGACAAACGATAGGCCTAGTTTAACATAATGGTTATTTATCTTTTTGCTAACACTTTAATAGTCTTTCTTCACTTTTATCTTCCTATCCTCAATTCTACTAGAAGAAGATTAGGCATGACATGAAGGAGAATGGGGCAGATGTGAAGAGCGTGGGCTCTGACATCAGACCGGGGGGATGGAGCGCTGTGTGAGTTTGGGCAAGTCAGTTCATTTTTCTATGCCTCAGTTTCCTCATCTGCAAAATAAGAATAATAATAACTATTTTGTGGAGTTGTTGGGGAGAATTAAATTGGATAACGCACATCATTGCATTCAGTATACATAGCTTGATGTCAGCATATAGTAAGTACTTTTAAAGTAGTTGTTTAGAATCATGATGGTAATACTAACAGTAATAATAGTTTATTACATTTATTCCATGAACCTGAAAATAAACAACTGAGAGAAGTAGTCTGCAGAACTCTTTACTAACTTAGAGTAGTAAAGGGGAGAGTGAGCATGAATGAAGGTTCACATTTGAATTATGATTTATTTTTTAAATGTCATTTAAATAATATTAAAGTGTACTTGGTAACTTATCTAGTGGAAGTTGTGGCATAATTAGTGCATGAAAGATAGGAGATTTTTAACTAACTAGGTACTAATAGTTAAACATTCATTTTGTGTCTACCAGTAGACATTCATAATAAGTCTGTGTATCATTTTATCTCTGGGAGATGAGAAGATAAACATGGCCCTGGCCTCGAGGAACTCACTGTCAAGGGGGACAGAGGGAAATATATTAATTTTTGTGATTAAGTGCTTTCTCAGGGGCATATCACAGACATATAGTGTGGGGCAAAGTTCATATTTTAATTATAAATCTATGAGAGCTTTTGGAGTACTTAGAAAGAATTTGTTGCCTTTTTTTTTTTTTAAAAGTAAATATTCTCTCTAGGACTTTTCTCCGATGCGGTGCTTTCCCTAATGCTAGTGGACAGGGATGTGTCAGGGAGTCCTTGTATTTCGTGCAAATTCTGAATTGGTAAAGCATGAGCTTGTGAGGTTTTAGTAGTCTAGGAAAATAAGAAATATCTTCTAATAATTTTTTTTTTGCTGAGGAAGATTCACCCTGAGCTAACATCTGTTGCCAGTCTTCCTCTACTTTGATGTGGGTTGCCACCATAGCATGGCTGCCGATGAGTGGTGTAGGTCCTTGCCCGGGACCCGAACCCAGGCAGCCGAAGCGGAGCACCGAACTTAACCACTAGGCCATGGGGCTGGCCTCTAATAATTTTTTAATCATCACTTAAATATATTTGGATCACAGATGGATACTAGCAGTGTACTTAATACCACACCACAGTAAATTGCAAGAGAAAGACTGAAGTCTTGAAACTTAGTTTTCAAAATTGTTGATTCATTCTTTAGTAGCAAAACTAGCTACTGTAACTGAGTATCTGCACGGTGCCAGGTGTTATACTTTACATAAAATTATTTCCTTTCATTCCTATAACAACTCTTTGAGGTAGTGTTTTTTCTGATTTTACAGATGAAACTGAGGCAGACTGAGATTAAAGTAATTTGCCTAAGACTCCCACAGATGGGCTTCAAACTGAGGTCTCTTGGATTCTAAAACTCATTCTGTTCTCAGCACTCTGTCTTTATTTTAATTTTGTTTTTTATTTCTTACTTTTTCATTCAGAAATAATTTGACTTATAAAACGGTGCAAAAACAGACGAAGAATTCCAATACACCCTTGACCCAGCTTCTTCAAATCAATGTATAATTTTTAAAACCAGGGAATTAACATTGAGACAGTGTTAACTAATCTATAGACCTCATTCAGATTTTGAGAATTGTCTACTAATATTGTTTCTCCAGTTTAGGATCCAATGTAGGATTCCACATTGCATTTAGTTGTTGTGTCTTAGTCTCCTCCAATGTGGGACGGTTCCTTAGTCTTTCTTTGTCTTTCTGGACCATGGCACTTTTGAAGAATACTGGTCAGTTGTTTTGTAGACTTTTATTGTATCTTTAAATACATTGGGTTTAGGTATGCACTTAATGTTGAGATAAGAGGATCTTCCTTTCTTCACAATTGTAAACTATTCCTTTCAAAAAACTTCATTATGTCATTGCCAATTATTAGAACATTTTTGAATGAATGAGGGTGATGTACGTTGGTTGGCCTTTGTTTAGAATCGTAACTTGTCGCAGCCAGAAGGGCCTTTGAAGATCATGTGGTGGTCCACTGCCCTGGCCTCACAGATGGCAGCATCACGGTCCTCACGTCTTTGCTCCTTGTCCTTTGTCCTTTCTCCATCGTCCTGCTGGCTTGAAAGACCAACGAACAGCCATTCAAAATATCTGTTGAGGGCCCGGCCCGGTGGTGCAAGCGGTTAAGTGCGCGCGCTCCGGTGCGGCGGCCCGGGGTTCGCTGGTTCCGATCCCGGGCGTGCATCGACGCACTGCTTGGCAAGCCATGCTGTGGAGGTGTCCCGTATAAAGTGGAGGAAGATGGGCAAGGATGTTAGCCCAGGGCCAGTTTTCCTCAGAAAAAAAAAGAGGAGGATTGGCAGATGTTAGCACAGGGCTGATCTTCTCACACATACACAAAAAAAATCTGTTGACTTAAATATGATCAGTCTTTGATCATTGAAATTTTGATTAATCAATGACTCATTCGATCTTGGTGTAAAATCAACTTTGCTTTTCTTCTAAGATGGATAATTGTAAGTGGTTCCTAAAGGGAATTTGGCACAGCTCACGGTGATTTCTTTGTGTAGCTAAACGTCAAATCACTTTTCGGCAGCCCCACCCCTTTGCTTGCACGTGTTTGGAAGCAGGCTGGGTAGCCATGATTCCCTTCATGTTTATAAAACAGATGTGTTAATATACCAGACTTATCTTAGATCCTCTTGGCCTTCTTTGCAGGACGAATACAAATCTGTCAGCTCAACTGCTTCCTTGGGCTCTTGGATAATGCCATTTGGAAGTTGGTAAATGATGACTCCTTTGGAGGTCATTGACTTTTTTGGGGGGGAGGGTGTTATAAAAGGCAGGCATTGACTTCTAAGCTTTTTGGAAAGTTGATATTTTAATAACTCCTTACTCTGTTAAGAGTAGGCTTTATGAAAGCTTATATATTTTTACCCCCATAAATAAGAAAGGTAAATGCCATATCTTCATGAAGCTCCTCCCACAAATGTATTGAATGTTATTCCTGTAATTAGATGGACTCAACTTCTTGGCCTCTCACTTTCATAGCTATATGTGTTTTAATGTTTATTTTGTTTTTGTTTTTTTCCCAGTATTTTGAAATTTTTGACCTCTTAACCGTTTAATATGTAGAAATAAATGACAGCAGGGTATATGACAATGTAGGCGAGTCTACATTTTACCCTCGTTAGACTGTTACATACATATCATATATACAGTGATATTTGCAATAGATTTATATCTTGGGGAAAGGGAAAGGAGTTAGTTTATACATTCTGCGAAGAAAGTAAAAATCATAGGTAAGTTCAAAATGAAGTCAAAAATACCTTGAAAAATCCCTTACATCACCCAGCAGGTATGGGACGCATGGCACATGTACACAGCTCCGTGTGGTAATTCTTATGCCACTGCTGTTTGTGGTCCACTGAACAGCTCCAAGGACAGCAAGAGTTTTTGGCAGACATCTGGGTCATCAAACCACTTTGCTTCCTTGCGAGTCGCTAGTGTGGAGTGGGGACTGGAAAATCTCAGCACGACCCCTGCTCGTGTGCAGGCTATATGCCATTATGTTTTTAACACAAAGACTCCGTATCTTAATACTTGTTAATATATTTACTTGTTTTGGGGAGGACTAAATGAGATGATACATATAGCGGCCTCTAATACAGCACCCTGCTCAGGCACGGTAGATGCTCAATAAGTCTTTGAGGGGCTTCGTCCTGACCTAGCTTGATCCATTCCACTGTCACATCGTGTTTGAAAAGGTGTCCGGAAAAACCTGTGTGCCTGCTTCCTGTCTTCTCAATTGGCATTCCTGGTGGGGACGCTGAGCAGCCTTCTCTCTCTCAATCCCTTATCTGACTTCAGATTAAGTTTCATGAATTAAATCATGAATATTAAAGTTACCACAAGATGGCGTCAGATCATTTCAAGTAATGCTAGATAGGGGGAGCCTCAGCCCAATAAATGTTTAATTTTAAAAAAGTTAAAATAGGGCCGGCCCCATGGCTTAGCGGTTAAGTGAGTGCGCTCCACTGCTGGCGACCCGGGTTCGGATCCCGGGCGCGCACCGACGCACCGCTTCTCCGGCCATGCTGAGGCCGCGTCCCACATACAGCAACTAGAAGGATGTGCAGCTATGACACACAACTATCTACTGGGGCTTTGGGGGGAAAAAATAAATAAATAAAATCTTTAAAAAAAAAAAAAAAGTTAAAATATATGCCTTTCACGTCATGGTGTTTAGCTATTATAAATAAACATCTAATTTCTTTTCTCATTCTCGTATGGAAACAACGCCATATCGATTCAACTCCAAAAGTAGTAAGAAAATGACTTGAATCTTGCAAACGATTTTACTGGAGTGAATAGTTCAGGATCTCTTGTGTTTGGCTAATAAAACTTCCATTTTCCATTTGTTATTTACAAGCCTTGTCTAATGGGTGACCCTTAAGTAGTTTACAGTGGCCCCTCTTCACAATTTCCTGTCCCCCTACTATCCCTTAGTCTGATTTACTTTCTCCTGATATATATATATATATTTTTTTTTGATGAGGAAGATCAGCCCTGAGCTAACATCCGATGCCAATCCTCCTCTTTTTTTGCTAAGGAAGATTGGCCCTGGGCTAACATCCATGCCCATCTTCCTCTACTTTATATGGGATGCTGCCACAGCATGGCTTGACAAGTGGTGCGTTGGTGTGCGCCCGGGATCCAAACCTGTGAACCCAGGGCCGCCGAAGCGGAGCGCGCAAACTTAACCTCTGTGCCACCGGGCCAGCCCCTCTCCTGATATAGTTATTGTTTGTTTGTTTCCCCAACTAACATGTAAACTGTCTAAGAGGCTGCAGTTTTGTTTGTTTCGTTACTGTATCCTCAGTGCCTGGAACAGTGTCCGGCCTGGTAGGTACTCAAAAAATTGTTAAATGAAGAATAGAGAGTTCTCACTATTATTTAAATTGATACCCTTTGACTTAATGAGCAAATATTAAAATTACATAAAAGTATGAAGTTTATGAGTTTATAATCTTTAGGAATTTCACTGATAACTTAGGGAAGTAATCAGAACTTGAAAACTTTTATCACTGTGCTTCTCTGGTGATTACATCTCCAACCTCTTTTGTAATTTAATTCAGTAATCTTCCGACAACTTACAGTGTATTTATAATATTCAGTCAGGATGTATTGATGAATATGAAATGAGCAAACTAGAACTGTATTAAAAGGAAATCTTCTCATACTCTCATTTTACCTTAATGTAAAAGTTCTAATTCTTACACAATTCACACACACACACAATTCAGGGGATCTGTGAGAGTCTCAAATATCTCCCTTGCTTCAAGGGTGCTGTGTAAGTGAGGCTCCTTGCTGAGGAAGAGAAGAGCTAAACCTGACCCTCTGTAATGGACATTATCTTTAAGAAATACCGAGGGCTAAAACAAGAAAGCAGTCACTAATTTTGAGCATTTCTTTCGGGAGCAAGAATGAATGAATGAAAGAATATTTAAAAAGCCGTGTTTTTGATTAGTTCTCCAGATTGCAGTTGCCAGGGTGGAAGTGTGAATGAAAGTTGACAGCGTGGGGCGTGATGAGCTGTTGAGGCTGCTGAGGACAGAGCCCCTTGCTCACTTCACAGATTGGTCCCCAAATGAAGTAAGGTTTATTTTCCAAATGATCCCTGAGGTCAGTGAAGTTTATCTTCCAAATCGTTCATTCATTCAAGCAAATATTTATTGAGTGCCTACTGTGTGCCAGACACTGTGCTAGGTGGTGGAGATACAGAAGTGACTGAAATAGACGGTATTCCTGCTCTCATAGAGCCTATGTTCTGATCCAGTGTTTTTTGGGCCACAGATATCTTTAAGAATGTGTGAAAGTGATGGGTCCTTTTCCTTGAAAATCAATCAGTCAGTCAGTCATCCTCTTATACACACGCATGCGTACAGGCATGCATGTAACATGCTGCAGGGTTGAGGAGACCCATACTCACTGAGTTTTGTATACCATTTCCTGGGGTTCAGAAGACCTAAAGCTCAAGTTTGCCAAGTGGAGGGTCCGCCTCTTCTCTTGCCACTCAGCCTGTTCTCGCCTCCCCCTCAGTGCCTTATGATGTCTCGGATAAGACTTCCCTATAGTTTTCTTTTCAGATTTGATCACATGAGGAAGCAGTAAACCTCTGGGAAAAGAGCCCCAGGGGTGCTTAGCAGGCCCGTGTCAGCAGCCACCTGTCCTATGGCTTTGAGGAGGTCACTTCCCCTCCCTAAGTCTCCCTTTTTGCAACTGAGCAATGGAAAGGGTTGGGTTTGAGTAACTCAGAGGTGATTCGAGGGTAGGTTAGTGGGCATGCTTTGAAGGCAACAGAAAGTACCTGTGGGTAAATTACAGTACCGATGCTCGTTAGCTGGGTGATTTTGAGCAAATTACTTAGTTTGTCTGAGCCTTATTTCTCACACATAAAAGGGAAAAAACAGCATATACCTCATGGAATAGTTTTGAGAATTAAACTGAAATAACGTATGTAAACTGCCTAGGACAAAAATGGTGGCTGTTATCAGCTGTGTTCCATCCAAATTGTCTTTCAAGGGAATTTAATCAATAAATAAACTATTTCTTGAGCACCTGGCATAGACTATGTCTATGGTTCTACTGTGATGCTAACCCAGCCACCAGGCATGGTACAGGACAGTAGTGAAGGAATTCACTCTGTATTAGGCCTGGTTTAACTTCCTGGCCCTACCACTAACTAGCTGGGTGACCCTAAGCTCTTGCATCTTCATTCAGTTTCCATTTCTGAAAGATGGGATAATGATACCACATGACCCAGTCACAACAGAGAGGCTGTTGGGAGATTTAAACAAGATCGTGCAAGTAAACCAGTTAGCAGGGTGCCTGCACAAAGAACACTGTGATTTATGTGAGGCTGGTTCAGTATTAATAGTATTATTTATCTGTTAGCTTCACTTGACATCCCCCTCTCCATCTAGAGCTAGGTTGAATCTACAGAAGGCTTCCCCTAGATTTCATACAGATCCAGCTGTTGATAGCATCTCACTTATCTAGGCCAAAGCGGTAAAATTAAGACCCTTGATTGAAAACTGGCCTTAGAGGTTACTTGGAAAGTATTTTACTATTCCTGCAAATAACTGTGGTTACTATGAAATAATTCACTTTGGTCAAGGATGAATGGTAATTCTTCTTTATGTGTTTTCATTTAGTATCCCCACCCCATGGATAAAAATGTCATCTCTGTAAAAATTGTGGAGGAAACAAGAGGTAAGTTTTCTGAATATACCTCAAGTTAGTAATGATCATTAAGTGATACTGACTTGTCTTTTTTTTGAGGAAGATTGGCGCTGCACTAACATCTGTTGCCAATCTTCCTCTTTTTTCTTTTTTTCCTCCCCAAAGCCCCAGTACATATGTATATCGTAGTTGTAGAGTTGTAGCTCTTCTGTATGGGACGCTGCCTCAGCATGGCTCGATGAGTGGTGAGTAGGTCTGTGCCCGGGATCCGAACTGGCAAACCCCAGGCCACTGAAGCAGAATGTGGGAACTTAACTGCTACGCCACCAGGCTGGCCTCAAGTAATACTGATTTTTGTAAAGATATGTGTGTTTTGTGTGTGTGGCCTGTTATGTTTTAAACAGCTATATTATATTTCTGTATTTGAGGTGACTGATGGAAAAGGACACCCAGCATTTACAGCAGAAGTCTTGCCTAATATGCTCTTGTTACTTTCCCAGTTAATAATTGATGACAATTGTAACAGCTAACATTTTTGAGCACTTAATATGTGCCGGGCACTCTTACTCTTACTAACTCTCATTTAATCTTCAGAACAATGTATAGGTAGGTATTATTATTACTCTTATCTAATGAATGAAGAGACCAAGGTACAGAGAAGTTAAATAACTTGCCCAAGGTCACATGGCTATATCCCTATATCATTTTATAGATGGCAAAATAGATGTGATGAATAGCATGTATATGAGATGTTGACCATAAAGTGATTAGGTTATGGAATCATAACTGTTACTTGGCAATGTGGTTCAGCATTGACTAGAGCAGGGGTTGACAAACTATACTTGTGCTGCCCGTTGTTGTAAGTAAAGTTTTATTAGCACATAGCCATGCCCATTTGTTTACATATTATCTGTGGCTGCTTCCTTGTAACAACAGTAGTGTTGAGTTGTTGCGACAGACACTGTACAGCCCACAAAACCTAAAATATTTACCATCTGGCCCTTTACAGAAAATGTTTACCAACCCCTGGACTAGAGTGCAGGAGTCTTCACTGTTCTCTGTCATTCACATCTCCAGCGGGAGCATTTTCACTATCAGTGTTTGAACTCGAGAACTGGGCAAGGCAGGAAGCTATAATGGTGCACATAATCAATGTATAAACCTTTGGGGACACCCAGGCCCAGGTCTAACATGCTCTTGAGCCTTCTGAGAGAACTTATGAGATACTACTGTTCTTTATGTGACTCTGAGGCCTTCTCTGTGCTTAGCGAACACAAAACTGTCTTTTGCTTGTGAGGGTATTTTCTGCACTTCCATAACTCTATATTTTAAAAAACATTTTTGCGTGTACCTGCACTCAGGATGGGAGAAACTTGTTATTTGGCATCAGAGAAATCTGATTTCAAGTCCTGATTTCGTTACTACCTGCATGACCTAACTTCTTGGAGGCTCAGTTCCTTAATCTGTAAATGAGAAAATAATAACAATCCTCTTTTTAGGTTGTTGTGAAGATCAAATGAGAGAACAATGTACATATTCTAAAGTGGTATAGGAATGCTGATTACAATTTCTACCATTGACAGGGGCACCTTTGCCTCCAGGAGTGCTCGTCCATTGTCTCTATGCTGCAAACATTGGATGAGATGACCAAAGGATGTCAATGGGCAGAGGAGGTGAACCAGTTGCTCACCCTGTCAGCAGCTTCTGGGCAGCCAGGGTGTTTGCACCCAGGTTCAGGGCTACCATAGCCAGAGCTTTGAGAAACCCTGTAGGAGCGTAACTGAGTCACAGTAATTCACAGAGCAAAAGACAATGCTTCAAAGTTTATCTTTTTCTCTGACTCGGTCTCCCTTTTTCTTAATTCATGTTTGTCGTGTGTTTTTTACATCCCTGGTGCTATTCTGGAAACTTCGTTCCAAAACAGAATAGTTCCAGTCACAGGGAGTCTGTTCCCCAATGAGAGAAGAGTATGCCTAATATAATTAATTATAGGTTTAAATTTTGTAGCTTGAAATCTGTGCTTGAAAACGTGTTTGGTGCAGAAGGTGGCAGAATCAGATTCTCCATCTTTTTGTTAAAACTTTCTCTGTTGGAGTTGAGCAGGAGGCTCATTGGCCGTTGTCATTGGAGTGTTGACATTGATGGTCCAGAGCGGTGAACAATTTGTGATTCTTTTACCCTTGACTTTAGAAAAGTGCAGTGTGAGTAGCTGTTTTACCCTTATTCTTTGATCACAGATAAATTTATTTGGAGTGATTTGGCCCAGAAAAATGGTCCAGGACACTGAGTTTTGAGTTAAACATTTTCTCTAGGAATTCTACCAATAGAAAATTGAGATTGACATTAAAAGTTTTATTGACATTAAGACAAGAATACATTTCCTTAAATTTTTTTTTGAGTCTAAAAATTTTCTGTTTCTAGATGTGTCAACAGGGATCATCTATAGAAAGAGGATTGCAATCTGTCAGAATGTGATTCCAGAAATTTTAAGGAAGGTAAATTCATTTCAAAATTTAATCAGATTTGGTGTAACATTGGGTAATTTTCAAATAGTCACGGGAAGAGCATTTTCTGATATAAAGGAGTGATAGAACTTTCCCAGTTCTTCTACCTCATAGCCCCTCACAAGAAAGCCCTCTCATATCCAACCTCAGTTTTGGCAGTGCAACCAGAGATAGTTTTTTTCTGTCTGTTTCTGTCTCTCTCTCTTTTGTGGAGGGCTCTTAGTGGACATAGAGATGGTTTACAATTATTTTAAAGATACCTGGACATTTTGTGTGAAGTGACCATCTTTTATAATCTGTCCATGGTTAGATATGACTCTTAGATAAGAATGATCAGAAGTGGGCAGATGGTAAATATCTAGTCCAATCTTTAGTAAGGAAGACAAAAGATTCAGTTTCTATTTCACTGTCAGAGAGAACAGTTATTTCAGGGAGTATAATGTGCTCAGTGTTCTCTATAAGTCTTTTTGTGTATGTTTCTATAAAGTAATGGCATTGATGATGAAATCTTCATGATAGCAAATTTTTTTCTCTCTTTGAAATCCTTAAGCACTCTGGTGATTGTTGGAAAAGGTAAGTGGAAATTTTTAATCACATTGCTTGAACCATAGAGGGGTTATTGATAAGAGTCCTTTTAGAATTGTTAGGAAATGAGAGAGCAACTTGATACGCACTTTTTAAAATGTCTCAGATGGTTGTTTCAACCCGGAAGTGATTCTGTGTGTGATGTAGAACCCAGCTGGGCTCCTGCTGATTGCTTGCAAATTATATTACTATGCTGTATGTTAAAAAAAAATGGCGGCTTCTATTACTTCCTTATCATGGATTAAGACTCTGTCACATTCTTTAGTGGAAAGAAAGCTGATATGACAATGAAAATGAACTTTCTTTTATTTTCCAGATGGTAAAATATGTTGCAGTGTATGCAGCAAATTATTACTGGCTTTTTCCACAGAGTGTGTACCCTGCCTTTGCCCTATATACACGCTTTGAATCTATTATTTAAAAAGGCATTCAACTTTGTCTTGTATCTCAATTCTTAAATAATTTAAGGACACCTCTGACTTGTACAATTCTGCCTTTGTAGTTTTCCGTGTCTCCTCTACCTAGGAAAGCATACATTTCTAGATATTGAAAGAGTTTAAAATGAAGAAACTGTTTTATCTGATATTGTGTTGCATGTGAGCCCGTAAGTGGGCCCAATTAGAATCCATCAATTTAAGAAGGCCGTAACCAGCCCTAGAGGAGACACGAAGGAGGCTGATAATTTGCTTAGTGTTTAGCAGTTAGGGAAATCAGGCCAGGGACTGTACAGCCTGCATAAATCCTGGGCCATTTGCATGTCCTCACCAGCATTTAGTAAGGTCATAGTATGTTTGAGTCTCAAGGACTTACAGCCTTGGTAAGCCATCATCTGTATATGAGGATCACTTGTCCTCTTAATTATCCAAGACTAAAAGCAACTCTGCACAGAGTCCTTACATAGCCTGCTCTTCCTAAATTGAGAAAGTCATCTTCCCTCTGTTGGACAGGTGAGCATTTTAAAGGTACCTAGTATCCAGTTAGAAGAGGAATCGTGGCTCAATCCTCAGGAAAGAAACATGGCTATGCGGAGTCACTGCCTTACGTGGACACAGTATGCATCTATGAAGGAGGAGTCTGTCTTCCGGGAAAGTACGGAAAATCCAAATTGGTAAGATCACCTCTGAGTGTGTGTGTGTGTGTGTGTGTGTGTAGGTTGGGTGCAGGGATGCATAAATGAGCACATATATTAAAAATCTATGATTCCATACTTATAATCTCTGTTTACAGCTCAAATAAATTACCAATTATTAATTTTTAATCACAACTAATTAATGAATAGATTTCCCTTTGGGGGAAAAATGACAGAGCTCAACTCCTTTCTGATCTTCCTATCCATCCGAGTTCATTTTTGCCCTCTCCAGAGGCAATGAGTGTTAGCAGTGTGCTAAGTATTCTTCAAGATCTTTAAGAGATACCTTTAGGTATTTATGTGTGTACTCACAGAGACTGTATAGTATGATTTTGTATATCTTTTTTACATGCTTGCTTTCATTCTGTGTACATCATTGTGCACTTATTTTTTTGCTTAATAGAATGTTTCTAAACTTTATCAATTTGATATATGTAAAATCTAACTTATTCTTTTCAACTGTTGCATAGTATTCAATCCTATGATTATACTACCTTCTATTTAGCTTTTTTCTTTTTGAGAGACATGCAGATGGTTTCTAGTTTCTCTTTATTACAAATAGTACTGCAATATTTGTGAAGCATATGATCCTTATATATGCTATATGTGAATGTTTCTCTAAAGGAGAAATTTTAATTGTCAGGTTTATTGAGATATTTACATACAATAAAATTTTTTCTTCTTAGTGTATAGGTCTATAAATTTTGACAAACACATATACAGTTGTGTAAGCACTGTCACGATCAAGCTATAGAACATTTAAGGTAGATTTTAAAAAGCTACATGCCAAGACAGTTAAATGGAGAAAGAATATTCTTTTCAACAAATGGTGCTGGCACAACTGGATATCTAAATACAAAAGAATGAAGTTGGACCTCTACCTCACACCAAATATAGAATTAACTCAAAATGGATCAAAGACCTAAATGAAAGAGTTAAGACTGTAAAACTCTTAGGAGACAACATAAGTGTAAATCTTTGAGATCTTGGATTAGGTGGCAGTTTCTTAGATATGACACCAAAAGCCCAAGCAACAAAAGAAAAAATATGCAAAATCGACTTCATCGAAATTAAAACCTTTTGTGCTTCAAACGATACTGTCAAGGAGGTGAAAAGACAATCCAGAGAATAGGAGAAAATATTTACAAACCATATATCTGATGAAGCACCCAGTATATATAAAGGACTATTACAACTCAGTAATAAAAAGATAACCCAATTAAACATAGGCAAAAAATTTGAATAGATATTTCTCCAAAAAGATACAGGCGTACCTCGTTTTATTGCACCTTGCTTTATTGCGCTTTGCAGATACTGCGTTTTTTATAAGACCTTCCTCAAGCAACAGGATTATGTCTCACTGAAGGCTCAGATGATGGTTAGCATTTTTTAGCAATAAAATATTTTTAAATTAAATTATGTACATTATTTTTTTAAGACATAATGCTATTGCACACTTAATAGACTACAGGACAGTGTAAATATAACTTTTATATGCACTGGGAAACCAAAAAATTCATGTTACTCGCTTTATTGTGATATTGGGTTTATTGTGGTGGTCTAGAACCAAACCTGCAATATCTCCGAGGTATGCCCTTATACAGATGGCCAATAAGTGCATAAAGAGATGCTCAACATCATTAGTCATTAGGGAAATGCAAATCAAAACCACAATGAGATACCACTTTATTTTTTTTTTTTATTTTTTTTTTTATTTTTTTTTTCTCCAACTATGTAGGAGGATTTTTCAGAGGAGAAGACGACTTTGTCTTCCCAGAAGATAAATCCTCCACTTTGCTTTATGAGGCAGATAGCAACCCCAAACCATGGACTGGTTGGGACCTGCGCAGGCCTCAATGAATGAGATACCACTTTAAACTTGCTAGGATGGCTATAATAAAAAAGACACACATTATCAAATGTTGGAGAGGATGTGGAGAAATTAGAGCCTTCACACACTGCTGGTGGAAATGTAAATAGTGCAGCTGCTGTGGAAAACAGTTTTTCAGTATCTCAAAAAGTAAAACTTAGAGTTAACACTTGACCCAGCAATTCTACACTGTATTGAAAACACATGTCCACACAAAAACTTGTACAGGAATGTTCATAGCACCATTATTCATAATAGGTAGAATATGGAAACAAACCAAGTGTCCATCAGCTGACGAATATATGTAGAATATAGATGTTTGGGATTAATTATAAAAGTTGTGGCCAGAGAATAGAGGTTTGTTTGTTTGTTTGTTTTTGTACATAGAAGTAGTAACAGGATGGAATTGTATGATTTTATGCAAAAAACACAAAAGTCTTTCATTTCATCTACCTCGTTTCAGCTTCAATTTTCTCATATATCTGGGCTATTGGCTGGTCTGAAAAGCTGAACTGAACCTTTATCAGTGATATAAAATGATAATTGGCCTTGAGAATCCAGGAGAAACCTCCCTTAGGACCTTTCTCTTTTGTGTGTTTTTAAAAAAATTATTTTTTTTATTTTGTTTTTTTATTGAAGTTACATTGGTTTATAACATTATGTAAATTCCAGATGTACATCATTATATTTCAACTTCTGAAGACTGCATTGTGTTCACTACCAAAAGTCTAGTTTCCATCTGTCACTGTACAAATGTGTCCCTTTACCTCTTTTGCCCTCCCCTCACCTGCCTTTCCCTCTGGTAACCACCAATCTGTTCTCTGTATCTATGTGTTTGTTTATCTTCCACATATGGGTGAAATCATATGATATTTGTCTTTCTCCATCTTATTTTGCTTAGCTTAATACCCTCAAGGTCCATCCATGTTGTTACAAATGGCAAGACTTCGTCTTTTAAAAATTATTTTTTAAATAGTCATTCTGATTCTGGAAAAAAGGATACATGAGTCTTGTAAAAAATATTAAACAGTTCTGGAAAAAAAGAGGAAACCATTTTTATCACCTAGCAATAGCATTTGTTTACATAATTTTCTTAAGTTCATTCCTAATTGGCATTTAGATTGTTTTTGAATTTTTTGCTATTACGAACAATGTTGTGATGAAATACCTATGATTACATATTTCCCCATTCAGTCAATGACCTTTTAAGGTAGATGGAGCAAAATGGGATTTCTGAGTCAAAGGTTATGTGCATTTTATATATATATATATATATATATTTTTTTTTTTCTCTCTCTCTTTTTTTTTTTTTTTGTGAGCAAGATTAGCCCTGAGCTAGCATCTGTTGCCAATCCTCCTCTTTTTGCTGAGGAAGATTGGCCCTGGGATAACATCTGTGCCCATCTTCCTCCACTTTATATGGGACGCCGCCACAGCAAGGCTTGACAAGTGGTGCATCGGTGTGCGCCCGGGATCCGACCCTGCGAACCCCAGGCCGCCAAAGTGGAGCACATGCACTGAACTGCTACGCCACCGGGCCAGCCCCACATTTTATATTTTGATATGTATTATCAGATTCCTCTTTATAAAGGTTTGACAAGTTACACTTTTTTCTTTCTTTGGTTTGTTATGGTTTTGTTCTCTCCAAAACACTCTCTTAGATTATTGACACAGCAGGCCAACATTTATTGACACCTACTGCCAACGTAAAGCTAGATCCTTTACTGGCAGTGTTTTGAGACCCAGGTTAAATAACTTACCCAACGTGATACAATCAGTAAGTTGCCGAGCCAAGATGTGAATCCAGGTATCATGGACTCCATCCTGAGCAAAGTGGTGACGTAGGAACACAGACATTTATAAAGGGTGGATTTATCTCAAACTGTAGATTACTTTGAATCCTAGGCTATGGAAAATGGGTTTTATCCTTTTAGCAACAAGCAGCCCCACGAAGGTTTTTGGGTAGGAGATGAGGTGATGAAAGCTGTGATCCAGACTCTAGGAAACTTATGTTGTCTTAGCTGTCGACATGGATTTATTTATTTATTTATTTATTTATTTATTTTTTAATTTTATAATTTTTTATTTATTTATTTTTCCCCCAAAGCCCCAGTAGATAGTTGTATGTCATAGCTGCACATCCTTCTAGTTGCTGTATGTGGGACGCGGCCTCAGCATGGCCGGAGAGGCAGTGCGTTGGTGTGCGCCCGGGATCCGAACCCCGGCCGCCAGCAGTGGAGCGCGCACACTTAACCGCTAAGCCACGGGGCCGGCCCTTGACATGGATTTAGAAAGGCATTTTAGGCAGGCATTCTAAATGCATGGGTAATCTTGGGGGGATGTCAAAGAAAGAAGGACATATGATTACTTTCATTCGTCTCCTTTGCCAGGCAATGTGAGTAATGGCTAGCCACTGCACCCAGAAGGTGAAATATGAACAATTTTTTTTAAAGGGAAAAAAAAGCTGGCGTGGTTACTGAGTCTAAAATTAGACCTTTAAGCTGTGTGTTGGTTAGCAGGTGTGGGTGTGTGATGGGAAACCAGATGTCATTCTGTCCCTGTGCATGGCCTCTCAGCTCAATTCAGAGAGGGGCTCAAAATGGGTTCCCTGTAGAATCTGACTAAGCCTTGCTCTCCGTCTTTTTTGCGTAGATCCAATTTTGGTTTCCTGTTCATGTCTCTGCAGTTCTGGCACATTCTCGGGCAAGAACTACATCGGTCTTTCCCCTTGTCTGCCTTATCACGCATGTGGGTATTTCTGTAATGCTGTCTTCCTTTGTTAACTTCATTGGATGTTTTCTTCCTGCAGTTTTTATGGAATGGAATTTACATCCTTTTCAGAAGGTAGAGTGATGTGTTGTTTTTCACTCATCTCACTTTTCCAGGGTCCAGCTTGGTATTCCATGCCTCAGAGAAGTCCTACACTTATTCTATTTCTTCTCCTCTATCAATTAGGCTGCTTTTCACAGCCAATAGCAGATACCCTGACTCAGATGATACCAGCCATTGCTTATATATGTTTATTTACTATGTGCCAGGCACTATTCTAAGTGCTTGATATATGTATATATATGTGTGTATGTATATACACACACACCTGCATATGTATGTGTGTATGTGTATATATATTCATTTAATGAAAAAATATATATATATTCATTTAATCCTCATAGCAACCCTATAAGGTTGGAACTATTATTATCCCATTTTGAGGCTTAGAGAGGTAACTTGTACGGATTAAGGTGGCCAATAAGTGTCAGATATAGATTCAAACCTGGGCAATGTGACTCCAGGATCTATGCTGTTGGCAAGGACACTCCCCTTCCTCTCAGTAAGGCACGGACACTGCCCTTCCTCTCAGTAAGGCACTGTATTATCTCATAACCAAGTGGCTGTAGTTCCATAGTTGTTGTTCTTTTAGGTCCATCTTCCCCTGTGTAGCTAATTTTTTTTCAAGTTGGGTTTCCTCATGGCTGCCAGGAGCAGCTAGAGTCAGCATACTTCTTTGTCCACATTTAGTGAGGGAAAGAGATCTGTGAGAGGAAGAGAAACTATATCCCAACCATAGGGGGAGCGACCTTCTCCTGAATGTGTTCGAGTCAACTCGGATCACCAGCTCCCTCCTGGGCCAATAAGACTATTGGGCTGGTTGGCCTTGACCAATCAGGATCTGCCCCTAGACTGGGGGTGGAGTCCGTTCCCCGTGAAACGCATGGGCTGCGTGGGAGGATGGGCACCTGAACAAAAATAGAGTCTGTAAGAAGGGGACGCTGCGCACCTCTTTTCCTCTTCGCATTTCCTTTTCACCATGGTGCTCATTGTCTTTGTTACGCTTGGGAAGGAATAGAAACTTACCACTGCAAATGAATACAGGGGTATCTCTGTACCAGTGATCAGGCCTCTCAAGGGACAGGAACCAGGAAGTGGAACGCCAGCAGGAACTAAGGCAGCCTCATAGTCTGTTATCTTTCCCTATCTGGCTCATTTGTCCAACAATCTACAGATCTACTTTATTCACACAGCCAACCTGGCTCCTCCAGGCCTGTGCAGGCTCTCTCATATCCTATTGCACAATAACTGACTAGACTCTTGGCTTAGAATCCCACCTCTGAAACTACAATTATATGCTCTTGCACAGTGTATTTCATTTTTCTAAGTATGATGTATGATGAGGATAACATCCCTACCTCAGAGGTTGTTGTGAGAATTAAATGAAATAGTACATGTAGAGAGCTTAGAACAGTGCCTGCCCAGAGGGGTCAATAAATGTTAGTGATTAGTATTATTACCTTTATTGTTGTTATCATCTTAAAAAGTCACATAACTTGTGATTCTAATCCTTAGTATGTATTATTTTAATATAGGACCTATTTATAATTTTTACCATTACGGTGCAGGAGGATGTTCCATGTTGTGATTTTCCATTCTCTCCCCACACCAGCTTTGGGGATATGAGCTCCTCAATTTGAGAGTCATGGGAATAAGAACCCTTCTGTTTTAGTTCCAGAGTGAGATTTAAGCACTGGAGAGAATAGCATCTAGGGGTCAATGCAAGCATTTGGCATGGACTGAATTCCCCCATATTTCTGGTTCTTGGTTCATGCTGTGACCAAGGCTGTTGTAGACCCAGGGCCACCAGGCATGGTGCTCTGAGGAACTGCCTGAGTTTCCAGAGTCAGAGATGCTGGGCTGAGGCACTGCTTTGCTTTAGGACACTTGGGCCAAATCAGAAAATAGAAAAATGAATCTTAATCTGAAACGAAAACATTAAAAGTCAGCTCTGGGAATGTGCTTTTTTTTTTTTTTTTTAGAGCAGAACACAGGCATTTACTCTTGGAAGTGGAGAAGGCAGTATATTGTTTTAGATTTTTTAGAAGGAAGAGAAAAGTCGTGGTTTCTGTCCTCTGAAACCTTACATTCTGAGATACACTTACTAATTTCTTACTATTTTGTGTTTGCTTCTATTCTTTATATTTCTTAGTTTTCTGGTTCTTCTCCTTATAATAGATTTTTATTGTACTATGTGGGAGTATAATTGATATGCATTTGATATGGCTTTAATAATGGACATTTACTTTATCCAAGTAATTCTAAAAGATAATCATCTTGTAAAAGTATTTTCTTGGGCTTTGCTCTTTCACCATAACTGTATGGGGTTTTGTGGTAAGTAAGAACTTTTCTGTTATCTTGAAGCAAGGTTTAAGTTATCACCATCAGGGGAGACTTACTCTGTTCATGATGTTGCACAGCTGGGTTTTTTTTGCTTTTGAGTAACAAGACCATTCTCCCATACTCAGCGTTGAGCATCTCAGTGGCCCATATCTTCACCTTTCCATGTCTAAGAGCTTTTCCTTATCCATTGATGCTTATAAACCTTATTTCTGAGATTTAAAAATGCTCAGCTTAGAGTGTGTGTTAATACCATCAGATATGTTGATTCAACATTTATAAAATATCAAAGAAATTCCTCCTGGAATGTAGTTAAAGAATCAAAAGAGCTAAAATCAGACTTTACACATAGATTAAATTAACGGGATGAGCAGCTGTTCTTAGTTCAATAAATTTTCATTATTATTGAAGTTACTCATATGAATATTTTTCGTTCTAATAAATAAAGTATACAACATTTTGAATTTTTTTATTTTTCAATTTCTGGATTAAAACATCTCAAGTCTTGAGTATTTATCTGGTGAATCACAAATAGTATAATTTGCATGTTTTGAAGGGCTAATTGTTGGGCATTTTTTCTTTGTGTATCTATTTTTTCCCCTGCTCTGAAGTTTTTTTTTTTTCTGAGGAGCAAATTTGACAGTTTTGGTGACTTCTGTGTGTTTGGCACTGGCCTTTTTTTTTTTTTTTTTTTTTTTTTTTAGTTTTATTTATTTTTTTTTTCCCCCCAAAGCCCCAGTAGATAGTTGTATGTCATAGCTGCACATCCTTCTAGTTGCTGTATGTGGGACACGGCCTCAAGCATGGCCAGAGAAGCGGTGCGTCGGTGTGCGCCCGGAATCTGAACCCGGGCCGCCAGCAGCAGAGCGCACGCACTTAACGGCTAAGCCACTGGGCCGGCCCTGGCACTGGCCTTTTTAGTTGACCTCCAAACTTGCTTTCACTGAAATATTAAAATATCCTGGCTTTGTTAACTTCACTTAGGAATTATTTCTAAGCCCCAATCGTGATGATAAAGGGCTTGAGGGTGTGCTTATCTAATGGCCTGGATAAATACCACTGTATTCACCCTAAAATGTGACTCTCTGTCCCCATATTGACCTTGATTTCCAGTGTACCAGTGGGTGATCAGTTAGCAGAACATACTGCCAATTACAGAAAACCGAGCAACAAGGCCTTTTCTGTGTAAATAAGACATCTGGGCAGGAGCCTTATTTTTGGCTCAGTAAGGCTGCTCTCTAAAGACATTCGTGTGCCTTTTATGTTGGTGTTCATTTAATCAGGGTCTTCTCTGTTTTCCCATCCTGCTTTATCCTCAGTGTCTAACACAGTGCTTGGCTTGCAGAGGATGCTTTGTGGTCATTTGTTGAAGGAATGGTAGATCGTGCTTCTTATGGGCCAAAATAGGGATGAGGGGAGGGAAGTGGAAAAGGATGGAACTGGCAGGAGGGGCAAGTGCAAATTGGGAAAGTTTGGTAGGATTTAGCAGGAAATTTGATGTAGAGGGACTCTTGAACCAATAATATGGAGACCTCTCTTCCTTTTTGCTGCTTGGTCACTTACATACCATTTGTCTCTGGGAAAAGGGATAAAGGTAGTTTGAACTCCCTCACAGTGGTGTGAAGATTTAGTAAGATAATAGATGGGAATGTTCTACACTTGGAGAGTATCAGGCACTAGATAAATGAAAGTTGTTATTGGAACTAATGGTGAATAAATGCTGTTTTCAAAGTGGGGTGGCTCCTTAAAGGTACTAACTTTGAAAAGTGGAGTAAGCTGTTTTGTTGACAGTGGAGATAATGATTGAACTGGA
Source organism: Ceratotherium simum simum (assembly GCF_057802395.1). Classification (NCBI taxonomy): domain Eukaryota; kingdom Metazoa; phylum Chordata; class Mammalia; order Perissodactyla; family Rhinocerotidae; genus Ceratotherium; species Ceratotherium simum. The sequence continues at coordinate 31,099,102 of NC_141903.1, forward strand.
AACAATGATGTTTAGCCAAGAGGGCATTCTATGCCATTTATCAGTAAGAGCTTTTGAAATATCTTAGTGAGTGCCTATTGATTTTTCTTTTTCATTCTCCTTTGCTTTTTGGTTTTGAGTTGTGTATTAGAGCAGGATTCAGGGGGAAGGTTAAACATGTAGATTCATTGTGGGGATTCTAATTTTGTAGGCCTGGGCTGGCTCCTGGGAATCAACATTTTTAAAGTCCTAGTGAATCTGTTGCGCAGCTAGATTTGGGAACCCCTGATAACTAGGCAGTATCCTGTGGTTCTGGTGGTAAGCAAATACACTGCTGACACCCGTTTGAAACTTCATTTTTTGCAAATTTCCTGTTAATCTTATAAGGCATGACCAGTTGATAATCTGGCTCTCCAGCAAACAGTAAACACTTTTCAGCAGAAACACCCTCCTAAAAAGTTTGGCAAAATTCAGATAAGGGCCCTCTTGAATGTATACAGGAGAGGAATTATCAGTGGAAGTAAGGGAGGAAGAAGGGAGATTTTAATGCGTCTGATCTGTGTCGAAATTGTGTTGCAGTTGCTGCTCTTATGGAGCAGAGATGCTGGTTTAATTTTCTTTCTTTCTTTTTTTGTTAGCTTTTTGCATCTGTAGTGAATACGCACAAAGTTTGGGTATTAAAAATTATAATATTTTATCAGCCGTACATTGAGATCGTGTAGAACAACCTAAAGTCTTGAGGCAACAGACAAGAATCTGGGGACAATCTATCTAGTCTAAGGATCTGCCTCCTGCATCAGGTTGAGAATGGACACCTGGGAGCTTGATTGTCATCTTTCTAATCAAGGCTAATATTGGTGGCTGAGCAAAGAGATGGAAAATAAAATTGATAAGCTGAGTTCAGTTTTCTGGTTTGCATTTACAGCTATGTTTTGAGACGTTTTCTGTGCTGGAGGTAGAGGCAGCTCCATTTCATATGTGTCTGACCTCAAGAGGGTTATAGCCTTGTGAGGAATTTAGGTGGTAATTCCTAGCTTGTTCTGTTTGATTCTCCCGTCTGCTCTGGGATGACTCAACAGCCTCTTGTCTGAAGATAAGAAAACCTTCCGGCCCTCACATAGGTCTATTTTGGATGAGTCTTACTGCAAGTATTCTTTATCATCATATTTAAAAATAATGTTTCCTCTTTTTTTAAACAAGTGTTGCTTGTTCATTGTAGAACAGTTACAAAATACGTATAAGAAAAAACAGGATATGTTTGCGCCCTCTTAAGCATGTGCTCCTTCTAGTCAGTGACCCCAAAGGAAACTGTTATTCTGACCTCCATCCTTGTAGATTAGTTTTGCCTACTGGTAATCTTCACATGGAATGGCATCATAGAGTATGTACTCTGTTGTATCTTTTGTGTATCAGTAGTTTGTTCTTCTCCTGTTGCTGTATAGTATTCCATTGTAGGAGCTGCAGTTGCTGCAATTTATTTACTCATTCTGCGGAAAAATCATTTTTACAAACATGGAATCGCATTGTACATGGTATACTGACTTTTACATTAATTTAACATTACATTTTAGACTGTCTTTCCTTATTAAATGTGTCATTTTTAAATAATTTTTTTATGGCTGTTCAGATGTAGTCATTGGATAAAGTTATTCTAGTATGTTTTATTAAATGTCCTAATTATTGGGCATTTGCATTATTTCCTATTATTTGCTCTTATGAATAATGAGGTGATAAATATCTTTCTAGGCTGGTCTCATAATTGTCTAAGATTATTTGCTTAGGACACATTGTTATAGGTAGATGTTATGGGTCCAAGGGTTTGTAGGCTGTTAGTAGGTATTGCTAAATTGAAGTATGCATTCCTAAGCATCTCAGAAAACTCCCCAGGGGCATGGCAGTTGGCAGTGTTGTATAGACCTACATTTGAAATGGGATCACGAACAACTACATAATTTGCAGAGCCCAGTGCAAAATGAAAATGCAGAGTCCTTTGTTCCAAATGGTTAAGAATTTCAAAACAGTGACAGCAGAACATTCAACAAAGTATGTAGCCCTTCTGACAGGTGAGCCCTGTGCAATTGCCTAGATCACATGTCCTTGAAGCCAGCCCTGAATGGGATGCATGCACTGGTGTGCCCAGTATCCCAAGAAAAGCCTCCAATTGGGCCAGTTCACAAACTGTTGTATAATTTGAATCTTTGTCCACCACTCAGGATGCTAGTAAGCTTGCACTGAATAGGCAGTTTTCTAGGTAGTAGGATTGTGGGAAGGGATATGGGATCTGAGGTTATCTGTGTGGATTCAAATAGTGGTCCTGCCACTTATTTTTTTTTGACTTTAGCAAATTCACCTCTTTGAACCTCAGTTTTTTCATCTGTAAAGCAGGCTTAATATTACCTACTTCATACGATTGTTGAGAAAATTAACTGAAATGTGTATATATAAAGGACGTAATACAATGCCTTACCACAATGCGATATTGAAAAGTATTGTCTGTTATCAATTTTTAAATACTATGTTTTCAGAAACTGAGCCACCCTGCCCTATAAAATATACCTGCACTAGTCTGCTAGGTTCTTGAGATTTCACTGTTTGATTATTCCTTAGTGTTACGGCATTCCCTGCTGCTGCCCATTGTTATAATTTAGGGGTGTTGTTAATAACCCATTCCTGGGACGGGTTAAAAGAGAGCAGCTCAGGGGCCGGCCCCGTGGCATAGCGGTTAAGTGCGCATGCTCGGCTGCTGGCGGCTCGGGTTCGGATCCTGGGCGCGCACTGACATACCGCTTGTCAGGCCATGCTGTGGCAGCATCCCATATAAAGTGGAGGAAGATGGGCATGGATGTTAGCTCAGGGCCGGTCTTCCTCAGCAAAATGAGGAGGATTGGCATGGATGTTAGCTCAGGGCTGATCTTCCTCACACACACACACACACTAAATAAATAAATAAATATTAAAAGAGAGCAGCTCAGAGGGAGAGAGCCCTTGGAGCAGAGGTCAGAGAGGCGAGGGGGATGTTTGGTCTCACATGGCTATTGTGCAGAGAGTTAGTGTGTGACCTGTGTTAGCAGAGTGGGAGACAAGGCTGGAAAGATGAGGGGTTCATTTAAACCTCCAAGGGCTTTGAAGGGCAGAATGGGGAAGGAGGGACTCATTGCCAAGTGGTTTATGGTGATCAAGTGTCACCTAGAAGTTAATGAAGTACAAAGGTTTTGGAGGTTACCAGAGCTGGATTTGTACTGGGAGCATTTAACTTCTCAGACACTGTGCTTCTCTTTCTGTAAATGGGAATAGTGGTGGTGGTAGTAGATAGCATTATTATTATTCCTGGTGTTAGTAGTATTAACATTTATTGAATGCTTACCCATATTACCTTGAGTGCTTTACATGTATTACCTTATTCACCCTTGGAGTGACCTATGAAATGGGTATTATTAATGTGTTTTCCAGAGAGGACTGAGATTCTCAGATCTTCAGGAACTTGCCTATGTGGGCGGGTCCCTATTGTGTGTTGGAGATGAGATATGAATCCAAGTAATCTGACTCCAGGAACGACACCCTTAATCCCTGTCCTGGGAGTGTGTGTGTTTGTGTGTGTGTATAATGTGTGTGTGTGTTAAGGCTGAAAACTGCTTAGCACTTATTGAGAACTCTGTAAATTGAATTGGTTCTCTGGAGGCACAATTATATAAATGGGTTTGGTAAGATAGGGTGGGAGAGACTACATATTCTGGCGTGCTGGAGTGCATATATGAGCCCGGCAGTCTCCACAGCAGTGTTAGACCCAGGGAGTTAGACAGGGCCTGACCAGGCAGTCTGACCTGCTGACCTTGACTTTCCTTTCGGCTGCCCCTCTATGTGGTTCCAGGAGAATGCCAAAAACATCGTGATTACAACTGAGATGTCATCACAACAAGAATATCTGTGGAACCTTTTTTTTCCCCTCAAAGAAACTTTAATTAAATTCCCATCATGAAAACAATTAGGCAAGATTTGCCATACCTACCCAGTCAATAATTCAGGGACAGGATCTCATTAATAGTTTTTGCTTTCTCGAAACTACCATTTTGAGGATTCAGAACTGGTGGCTGTGTGCTCTGGGGATTAATTCCTGATCCATATTTTCTCTGAACTTTTTTATTTTCCCAAATCCAGAAGAGAACACATTTTTAAATGACCCCAACTAGGGGACTGATCGTATGAACTGCCCTTCACTTTCACAAAGGTGTTCCTAGATTTGAGCTGTGTTTTCTGTGTCATGCTTCCATTGTGTTCTATGTTGAATTATGTCTGCCTGTGGACAAAGCGATAGATGTGACTCAGATACAGGCACTGCGTGAGTAAGTGAGCAAGCCTCTTCTTTTTTTTTTTTTGAGGAAGATCAGCCCTGAGCTAACATCCATGCTAATCCTCCTCTTTTTTGCTGAGGAAGACCGGCTCTGAGCTAACATCTATTGCCAATCCTCCTCCTTTTTTTCCCCAAAGCCCCAGTAGATAGTTGTATGTCATAGCTGCACATCCTTCTAGTTGCTGTATGTGGGACGCGGCCTCAGCACGGCCGGAGAAGCGGTGCGTCGGTGTGCGCCCGGGATCCGAACCCGGGCTGCCAGCAGCGGAGCGTGCGCACTTAACCGCTAAGCCACGGGGCCGGCCCAAGCCTCCTCTTTTAACATAATTTTCCAGATATTGTGGTGGCTTATCTCTCAGCCCGGTGAAGGCTGCCCCCTACTGACTTTAGCAGGTGGAACTCCTGAGACATTTGGTTCAAATTCCCTGGTGAAAGTATTGAGATGTACTATAACTTTCTCCCCTTCTTTTGCTTCTTCCCTTCGTCTTCCCTACCCTCCGTCCTTCTCTCTATTCTTTTGTTCCTAATGCGTTAGTGATTTCCTACCATGTGCTAGTCATTGCAGTTGGAATTGATGCAATCAAGAAAAAAAAAATACAGGTAAAACCATTAGGAAAAACATTTGTCGTTATCTGTTCAAGTTGAAACTGTGCATGTCTTATGACCCAGATATTCAACTGCTAGATCCTCTAGAGATACTTGTGCACATATGTCCCTTTGATGCATTATAAATATTTTCTTTACAGCAGTGTTGCTAATAACCTCAAACTGGGTCCATATTAAATATCCATCTTGGTAGAGTGGTTAAATAATTTGGAGTATTTTCAAACAACAGAACACTATGCAGCAATGAAAACGAATGAACAACAGCTCTATGCAACAATATGGATGAATCTCAACTGAGCGTGTGGGTTTTATTCTCTGTGCCTTAATAAATGGTCAGTGACAAGATTAGTGTGTGCTTAGGAAGCTGACTTGGGGCTGTGTGGATTATGGGGAGCCCACGTTGGAGACAAGGACCCTGTTGGGAGGCAGTTGTGGTGGTCCTGGAGAGAGAAAATGCTGTGCTAAACCCAGGGAGTAGCAATACAAAGGGAGAGAATGACATAGACTATTGAAGGATGTTAGAAATAAAATAAATGCAATCTGGTGACTGATTGAATGTTTGGATTGATTAGAAACGGAACTGTATCATGTGTTGCTGAGATTTCTAATCTCATAGACTAGGAGGATGGTTGCGTCATTAAGATAGGAGCAGGACTAGGATTTTGAGGCAGTAGATAATGAATCTGCACGACATCAAGGTATATGACCTCGGGAAAGTTATTTAACTTCTCTTTACCACAGTTTCCTCATGTGCAAAAGAGAGAAAAAATTTTAAGAGTAACAACCTCAGAAGATAATATAGTGTCTGATACCTAATACACACTGTTACTATCCAGTTTTTTGAGGAGTAAGTGTGACCATGAGTATATAACATCATAAATGTGATGCAGTCCTTCAGGCTTAACAGAGATAAAAGAGAAGTGTAGGAAGTCTTGACCATTTTTATGTCTCTTGAATGAAACATCGAACACTTCAAGGTTGAGGGCAAGAGAAAGTCTTAGGACAAAAGGCACAAAAAACTGAGGTTACATAGTGTGGGAGAGGAAAGCCAAGAAGTGATTTAATGAGACTTTAAATGAAGGGTGAGTCAGAAGTTAGCATGTACCTTTGCTGAAAATGGTTCTTTGTAGCACAGAGCCTTTTAAAGAATAACTTTTTATTTATATAAAAATGATCCTCAGGGTCTTATTTTTAATATTTTTGGCGATTTCCAACTAATACATATTTATTATAGAAAATTAAACAAAGTAAATAAATAACACCTATAATTCTGATGCCCAGAGATTCTTTTTGTATTTCAGCTCTATCCATTTGTCCATCTAGCTATTTATATATCCGTCCATCCGTCTTTTCTTCTTTTTTTTTAAAGAGCTGAAATTAAACTGTATGTTGTTGTGTAACCTGCTGTGTTTTACTCAGGAACTTCAATGGAGGCTTATCTAGCATGAAGGATTTAGGTTAGCTATGTGTAGTAAGAAGAAAATGTCTGATGTGCTTTGTCAATGAGTTATTGAGGGAAAGTGCAACATTTTCTTCTCTGGCAGTCTTAAAATATAATAGGATAAACTCTCATCTTGTTGATGTCAAGGGCATGACCCCGCTTTACTGCCCTGTTATTCTCTAATATGTGGGCAAACCCTGAGAGTGCTTTTCTGAGCACTTGCTTCTCCCAATAGTGGCAGAAAGAAATAAATATTGGTTAGAATATGATGTAAGACAGACTTTTATTAATCTCTCACTTATAGTTGCCTTGAGGACTCAAGAGTACATCTCTCCCAAGAGTGTGCGACTGCTCAACTTTTCACTTTTAAATATTAAAGTCACTGTAAAATTCTACTCTGACTAATCTGGAATAAAGACAGGAAAGATTAGTGTCACTAGGATATAGTTTTACATGAGCAAATCATTTTAAATAGGCTTAATCTAAGAGGTGGAAGCTGCTTTGCCTAGACTGACTGTTTGCCTAGACTATTTATGTCAGATTGGCTAGGATAATTCTGTGTGTGTGTGTGTGTGTGTGTGTGTGTGTGTGTGAGAGAGAGAGAGAGAGGGAGAGAGAGAGAAAAATATTCTGAAGGCTTCCTTTTACTGTGTGCATGATCTAAATGTGGAGGCCACTGCTATTAGAGAATTAGAGAGGTCTAATGAAGAGGTTATGATAAATATTTTTACCCAAATCACAGCTTTTTGGATCCATAATTTTCTTAGAACACCTTTCTTAGTGTCAGTGAATGTGTTTATATATACATGTACACACACCCCCCAATACCCATATAGGAGACATGGCTCCCATCTCTTTTCCATAGAGATATAAGAAGGTAGGGGGAAGTATTTTCTTTGTTGAATATTTTTGATTGTAAAGAAATTTAATATTAATTCATTCATTTAACAAATACTCATTGAACTCATTGAATGTAGGCACTGTGCTGAAAATGGGAGATAGGAGACCATCTAAAAACATTAAGGAGTGACACCAAGCTTTTTAGTCAATGATGCACATGTAACTGTTAGTCTGTACCTATTACTTGGTGGCCTCAGAAGAGAAGTCCTTGTGCTTTCAGGATAAAGTCTAAACTCCTCAGCCTGAAGACCATTTGCAGTCTGGTCTCCGTTTGTCCTTCTAGCCTCATCTCCTAACATCTCCTTTGCCCACTTTGTATTCAGGTCATTCCTATGGGAAGAATTTATCAAGCCCTTTACTGAGTACTGGGCATTTGCAGATAACTTGGGCTCCTCATACCTGTTCCTTCATGCTTTCATGCTTTCTTGCCTGAGTCCTTGTGGTTTTCCTCTAGTGGAATACTTTGCCTCTAATTGCTGGTGTGACACTCACCCACTTGTCTGTTTGTCTTTCCCACTAGTCATTGAGATCTTGGAGGACAGAGTCTGTCTCCTTCACCTTGGGCTTCAAGCCCCCAGTGTGGTACTTAGTAACCTCTCAGTCAGTGTATGCTGAACAAATGAATGAACACAGAAGAGTTAAGTGTAATCCAAATCTCTTGTGGTGGTGAACTCTTTCACCTTTTGTTTATCTGAGAATGTCTTAATTTCTCCTTTTTTTGTGAGGAAGATTGGCCCTGAGCTAACATCTGTTGCCAATCTTCCTCTTTTTTGCTTGAGGAAGATTGTCCCAGAGCTAACATCTGTGCCAGTCTTCCTCTATTTTGTCTGTGGGATGCCACCACATCATGGCTTGCTTGATGAGCAGAGTGTAGGTCCGTGCCCTGGATCCGAACCCACGAACCTCGGGCTGCCGAAGCAGAGCACGCGAACTTAACCACTACATCACTGAGCCAGCCCCATTAATTTCTCCTTCATTTTTGAAGGATAGCTTTGCTGGATATAGTATTCTTGGTTTGCATTTTTTTCTTTCAGCACTTTGAATATATCATCCCAATTCCTTCTGGCCTACAAAGTTTTTCCTGAAAAATTCATTGAAGATCTTATGGGAGCTCCCTTGACAAGTTGCTTTTTTCTCAAGTCCATTGAGCCTCTTGAATTTGGATGTCCATTTCCTTCCTCAGATTTGTGAAGTTTTCTGCCATTATTTCTTCAAATAGGCTCTCTGCCCCCATTTCTCTCTTTTCTCCTTCTGGGACTTCCATAATGTGTATATTGACCCATTTGGTGATATCTTTTTTTTTTTTTTTTTTAACATTTTGAATTTTTTTTATGTAGTTTTTTTTTTTTTAATTTATTTATTTGTTTTTCCCCCAAAGCCCCAGTAGATAGTTGTATGTCACAGCTGCACATCCTTCTAGTTGCTGTATGTGGGACGCAGCCTCAGCATGGCCGGAGAAGCGGTGTGGCGGTGCACGCCTGGGATCCGAACCCGGGCCGCCAGTAGCGGAGTGTGCGCACTTAACTGCTAAGCCACGGGGCTGGCCCTGGTGATATCTTTTAGGCTCTCTTCAGTTTTCTTCATTCTTTTTTCTTTTTGCTCCTCTGACTAAATAATTTCATGACTTGTATTCAAGTGTGTTGATTCTTTCTTCTCCTTCATCAAATCTGCTGTTGAATCCATCTAGTGAATTTTTTAATTCAATCATAATATTCCTCAGCTCCTGAATTTCTTTTTTTTTTTTTTTTACTAGTTTCTATGTTGATATTCTCGTTTTGTTCATGTATCATTTTCCTCATTTCATTTAGTTGTCTATCTGTGTTCTCTTTTAACTCATTGAGCATCTTTAAGATGGTTATTTTGAATTCTTTGTCAGGTAATTCATGCATCTCCATTTCTTTAGGGTTGGTTTCTGGAGATTTATTTTGTTATTTTTGATTGGGCCATGTTTCCTTGTTTCTTTGTATACTTTGTGATCTTTTGTTGAGACTTGGGCATTTGAAACGACAGTCACCTCTCCCAGTCTTTGTGGACTGGCTTCATGCAGGAGATGACCTTCATCAATCAGCACGAGTAGAGATTCTGGGGGCGGGGGGGTCTCTCAAATCTTTTCTGAGGATGTTTCTTCTCTGGGCTCGTGTGTGTAATTTCTCAGTTAAAGAGATTGGCTCCTGTTCTCAAGAGCGCATAACCTCTTGCTCTCTCTGATGTCTGTCCGTGGTACTGCAGACTCTCTAGTGCTGTAATAAGTCACCTTGCTTGCCTTTGTTCTGAGCAGCCCCCAGGCATCTGAAGTATACTGTCATTTACTTTAGCATGCCAAGTCAGATGAGACAGAAAACTGTTCCTTGGGCAATCCCCCTGTAAAGCCAGAATGTTGGACATACATTCTACTCTTCTCTTTCCCTCCCAAGGGAGAAGCCAGGAGTGGGGAGTGTTCTCCTGATGGCACTGCACTGTGCTGGGTGGATGGGGGCTATGGCAGGGAAATGCAACAAACTTTCTTACTCACTTTGATGTGGCTCTGCTTGGCTTTGCACTCACCTGGGGTGCTACAACCTCTTAATTGGTTTATGGGGTTGTTACAAAGGCAATTTGGTCCATATATTGTTGTTAAGTTGGTATCTCCATGGGGGGATGAGGGCCTGGGGTTTCCCACTCTGCCGTCTTTCTGACGTCACTCTCAGGTGTTATACAAATCTCTGTTTTATGAAGTGGAGATAATATTAGTAGAACTTTAAATAGGGTAGTGGCATATCTGTCTCCCCTCTCTTTCCAATCAAGGATTAAAGACGTCATTCCAGGCTTCTGGCTTTCCTGTCTCTGTCTCTGTCTGTCTGTCTGTCTGTCTGTCTCTTTAGTAATGGTTGCTAACATTTAATGAATGCTCATTGTCTGTTAGGAACTGTTCATGTTCCTGTTGTATGTATTAACTTATTTACTTCTCACAGTAGTTGTAAAAGTGAAGATACTATGATTATTCCCATTTTACATGTGAGGAAACTGAGTTAAGAGAATCTAAATAATTTACCCAAAGTCATACAGCTGATAATTGTATTAGACAAAATTTTAAAAAGCCATTTTACATCATGAAATGAATATATATATTAACTATATATTATATATTAATAAATATAAATATTTATATTAACTATATATAAATAAATAGATATTAACTATATATTATATATTTAATATATAATATATAGTTAATATATATAACTTACAATCAGTTAAGTTTATTTGTTGTGGGTCAAGTAGAGCAGCTTTTTTTTTTGTTTTAAATCGTGAATTTTTTCACGCGTTCATATTGGTTTATAACATTGTATAAATTTCAGGTGTACATCATTGTATTTCTGTTTCTGCATAGATCACATCATGTTCACTGCCCAAGTACTAATTACAATCCATCACCACACACGTGTGCCTAATCATCCCTTTCGCCCTCCTCCTTCCCCTCTTCCCCTCTGGTAACCACCAATCCAATCTCTGTCTCTATGTATATGTTTGTTGTTGTTTTTAAAGACTGTTGATACCCTGAGTATCACAATTTGATCATGGAATTATTTATTAGGTATGGCTAGAAATCCTGTGTTCTGCAGTTGTTCGAATAATGCACCCATATAATTTCTTTTCTTCCCAGCTTTATTGAGATATGATTGACAGATAATATTGTGTAAGTTTGTGTAAGTTTAAGATGTACAATGTAATAATTTGATATATGTATATATTGCAAAATGATTACCACAATAAGGTCAGTTAAGAAATCCATCACTGCACATAGTTGCATTTTTTTTGTTGTGAGAATTTTTTTTTTTTGGGTAAGGATGATTAGCCTGAGCTAACATCTGTTGCCAATCCTCCTCTTTTTGCTGAGGAAGACTGACCCTGGGCACATCCGTGTCCATCTTCCTCTACTTTATATGTGAGACACCTGCCACAGTGTGGCTTAATAAGTGGTGTGTAGGTCTGCACCCAGGATCTGAACCTGTGAACCCCGGGCCGCTGAAGTGGAGCATGTGATCTTAACCACTGGGCTGGCTCCCGTGGTGAGAATTTTTAAAGTCTACTCTCTAAGCAACTTGAAAAAAATATTCTTTAATTTGAGTAAGACTGTTGCTTATATTATATAAACTGTAAGTCTGTTTTTAACAAAATCTTTTGTTGTAACAGGCAATTATTGAATTACTATGGATATTATTTTGTGATTATAAGTGGTAATTATACTGTTGGAAATCCCTATAGTTGAAATATCCAAACATAGAATGACATCAAAGATGCATATTTTTGCTTTTTGCAGGACAGAGTTTGTTCAGAGAGGCAGGATTTCGATCACAGGGGCTGGCTTTCTGAACTACATTTTGGAAACTTTTGCCAGCACCTTCTTAAGACAGGGAGCCCAAAAGGTAAGCTTGTTTCCACTTTGAACCAATGTTAATTTTAAGAAACCATGGAGATTCCCACTGGCTTCTTGAATAAGGCTCATAAGCAGACATAACAAGAAAAAAATACAGCTAATAAATATATGCAAAAATAATTACCCTCACTAATTATTGCATAAAACCAAATCAAAGTAAAACTAAGGTGCCATTTGTGGCCCATTAAATTAAAAATATGCCAATGAAGAGTATGTGATAATGTGAAGGATACTTATAGTCTAATTAAGAGAAATAATCAGAATGAATAATTATATTTACAGTATATATAATATGACAACTGTTTAATAAAAAAGATAATGGCTAATATTTATTGAGTGCTTACTATGGTGCTACTCACTGTAAAATGAATTTTTATTTATTATCTCATTTATTCCTCACAAACCTTTGAAATGGCTGTTATTTTTGTCCTGATGTTATGGATGAGGAAGACACAGAGATCTGGAGCTTCTGGTTGTCTATTATTGTGGTTTTCAAACTCTGTAGTTGTGAGAGCTTACGCTTCCGTGAAGGTGATCCAGAGCCCACTTTGATGTTCTAAGATCCTGTGTACCCTGTTTTAAGGAGAGCTACTCTGTTTTTAATGTGTCTTACATGATATTACACATGAGATTGAGATATCCTATTTTCTTGCCTAGAGCAAAGTCCATTCCTTATGCATCTTTATATGCCTATTACAGGTATTTTGAGGTGTTTTAAAATTATTATTTATAATATTTTATTGTTATTATTGTGATGATGAGCATAATCACTTATTTCTGGGATTTACTTAGGACTTATGCACATGTTACCTCATTTTGTTTTGTGGGTTAGGCTTAATGGCTGGTCTAAAGAACTATTGTTATGACCTCAGAGATTTTTCTGGGTAGTTGATCTTTGTTCTTGTTTTGCAGATCTAGGTTCAAGAATGAACCTGGACCATGATGCGTTAGTCTGGCAGGCTGGGGGTGATGAATGAGTATTTGGTACTGTACTCTACTCCATAGACATACTGTTGAGATTAATGATGTGTTCCTGGCTTGGATGAGCACATATCCAGCCTGGCCCAGCCTGTTTAAGCCTGGGCTTGAAGGGAGTAGTCGAGCTTCCCCACGGTCTGATGTGACTGTCACTCATAAGAAATTATTGCAGGCTTTTCTGCTATATTGTAAATTATGCATTTGTAAAAACCCCCATGTTCTGCAAAATTGCACTCTAATAATAATAGGGCTGATGAGAAAATAATTTTGTTGCCATGTTCCTGACTGAGTTGACTTTTTGTACATTGTTTAGATCAGGAGTGGCAAACTTGTGCTGTAAAGAGCCAGATAGTAAATATGTTAAACTTAGTAGGCCAAGAGGCAAAATCAAGATATCATGTAGGTACTTTATAACAGGACAGAAACAAATTTGCACAAATTTTTTACTGACTGAATTAAAAATATAATAATAATAATTGAGTATAGTTTTTTTGTTTGTTTTGTAATACAGGTCTACTACGTATAATTTTTAGAAGAATAGAATTCTTTTTTGGGGGAGAGATAACATTTAGGTGAATTGGGGTGAAATGTTGGTGTTCCCTCCCATCAAATTCATTGCAAATGTTCTTTCGTACAAACCATTCTTATCTTGTGGACCACACAAACACCAGGTGGTGGGCTGGATTCAGCCTGTGGGCTATAGTTTGCCAACCCTTGCTTTAGATAAATAAATATTGTTTGATTAATCCAGGTGGGTCTTTATTTGACCTGTCCATCAATCTGAACCTATTAATGACTTTTAACCATACAGTGCTTGTGTGCATTCTGACCCTGTGAGATGCACAAAGTAGACATTATTCTTCCTGTGTTATTGATGAGCAATGTCTTGACGAGATGAGCGCACCTGAGATGTGGGGTAGCTGCATCCCTGCCTTCCTTCCTCCTACAGACATATACTGAGCACCTGCTTTGTGCCAGGCGCTGTGTTAAGTGTGGCCTAAATGGATGTGCTCAAGGTCACAGGACTAGCAAAGGGTGGAGTCTGGACTCAAATCCTCATCTTTTATCAATAATCTTACCCTTGCCACTTTATGGTGCAGCCCTCAGATGAATGAAGTGGAATGTTTGCCTACTCAGCATGATGAACTCCACAGATACTGCTGTGCATTAGATGCATTTGCGTTGTTGTCTCGTTCCCCCTGTATTTATTAGGACTCTTTGGTTGCAAGTAACAGAAACTACTTTAGGCTAGCTTATTATAAGGGGCCAAGGGTGGTGAGGCTCCCATGCTTCAAACTGTCTGCACTGGGATTTGAACGCTTCCAGGAACCCAGGCAGTATTCCTTCTTCAGCTCTTGTCTGTAAGACTAGGCATCTGTTTTGTTCTCTTCCTCTGTAGACTGGCTTTCTTTGCTCCACAGGCTGTGTAGTGTAATGTGGACCTCCACGGTCCAAGTGTACATGTTATATAGAGTTCTCGCCAACAAAGAGACTGATGGCATACTTCTTTCGTTTCCAAATTCTCTGGAAGGGATGCTCATTGGCCTTCCATAGGTCAAGCAGGGCCAGGGGGGTAGAAGTCAGGTTGTACAAATATGGCTCATCCTCTGCCATGACCATGTGGATCAGGTTTAGGGTGTCAGTTCCCAGAGAAAGGGGTGGTGTGGTACGTGAATACTCCCAAAGGTTTCTGGCATGGTGTCTCAGTAGATTCTATGCTCTTGATAGCAGAGAGGGGGTTTTATTAATCTTAATCCCAATTCCCCCCAACCTGTAGTACCTTGGACAGTGCTCAGTACATTTATGTGGAGATGAGTAGAAGAGAGAGAGAATGCGCAGCCAGGGTCCACAGTTGGTTTCTGATGAATATTATCTGGAAATCATCAAGTGACTTTAAATTTTTAAAGTGAGGAACATAAGTGGTTCCTCGGTATTCTCACTTATTATGCTCGGCAGTAAGAGTATATTTTTCCTGCTAGCTTTTGCCTTTTCCAAATTTCTTTTTTTTTCTTCAGATGCTTAGTTTAATTAGTTAGCATTTCAATTTTAGAAGCCACTCATCCTGAAGTGTCTTTTACCTTTTATCCAAATAGTGATATTTTCTGGTATCAGCCTGAGTTCCTGATTAAAACCTTCACAGCTGAGCCAGCATAAATGGCTTCTGTGGAAGTCACCATGCGAGTGACTTTAGGTGACTTTACTTTCACTTTAGGACTTCATCCCTGAAGATGTTTAGTGGTGGTAAAGGTGGGATCTGGTATCTGTTTTTTTCCCAGAAAAAGCAAAACTAGGTGCTCACAAAGTTTATCTCTCTGTGTTTGTAAATTAAAAGCTGGCCTTAGTTATGGACTCCCAAGCCGAGGTCACTTGTGTTTCTGTGCCTCTGGGGGCTTGTTCAATTGCTTTTCTTTTCTCCTTTTACCACTCTGAGGCGACTTGCAATTCAGGGGCCTTTCTGACTTTTCATCCATCACTTGGACCCCACTTTCCTCTTGGAGTAGAAGTATGTGGGCAGGAGAGTGACGATTTCCCCTTGGGAGTCAAGTCAACAAATATGTCCTTGAAGTAGAGGCGGTTCTGAACTTACAGCCTACTAAAGCCTACTGTCTTTGTGATCTAGCACAAGTCACTTTACCCTCTGATTGTAAGTTTACTCATCCACAAAGTGAATTTTAATGCATTCCCACAGATGGATGTGAAATCTATGTTTGAAAGCTTTCAGTAAATTGAAGAACACAGGTCAAATATACGTAAGGTGTTCTCTCTGTTTTCAAGAATTTAAAGAAATCCTACTCACATGTTTCTTTATCATACTTTTTTTTTTTTTTTTTTTTTTTTTTGGTGAGGAAGATCAGCCCTGAGCTAACATCCATGCTAATCCTCCTCTATTTTTGCTGAGGAAAACTGGCTCTGAGCTAACATCTATTGCCAGTCCTCCTCCTTTTTTTCCCCCAAAGCCCCAGTAGGTAGTTGTATGTCATAGTTGCACAACCTTCTAGTTGCTGTATGTGGGACGCGGCCTCAGCATGGCTGGAGAAGCGGTGCATTGGTGCGCACCTGGGATCCAAACCTGGGCCGCCAGTAGCGGAGCGCATGCACTTAACCGCCAAGCCACGGGGCCGGCCCTATCATACTTTCTTTCTATGGTTACATGTTTTTTTTTTCCCCTCAAACTCATATGAACATGCACTAGATTTTAAACTCAAAAGTTCAGTTCCACAAATACTTTGGGTGTCAACTACGTGCCAGGCATTGGGTGGGATGCTGGGGACACAAGTAGGAATAAGACAAAAGTCACGAGATTAGAGACTGTACTTTATACAGCTTTACTCCCCGGACATCCAGCTCAGGGTGGAAAGCATGACAGGCAGTGAAGAAGCATCTGCTGATGCTGACAGTTTATTGAGCCCCACTTGGTGTTCAGTGCTCAGCACTATGATCAGTGCTGAGAAGGATATTAAAATAACAACTGGTGCTTACAAGAGCTTCCTAGATGTCAAGCACCGTGCTTGGCATGCATTACCTGATCTACTTTTCTGAAGAACTCTACGAGATAGGAAGGGTTATTCCCATTTTATGCATAGGGAAACTGAGGACCCAAGTGCCAAAGCACTTTTCTCAAGGTCACAGAATTAGTGAATGGTGAACCTGGGATTTGAACCCAAGCCTATCTGACTCCAGACTGTGCTCTTGATGACTACACGGCATTGTCACACTCAATGGTCCCTGCACTCATACCGCTAGTGTGGGGCTAGATATGTGTCTTGATAGAGCCAGAGAGAGGAGATGTGGTGTGAACAGTAAGGATGGAGGAATGCAGAAGCAATGAACTCAGTTACAATGGAAGAACTTAGAATGGACCAGAGCCTGAGAGGGCCTTTGAGTGGCTATAGAGTGTCCTCCCTTGTGTTCAGAGCCCCCAGACTGTTCTTATCCGGACTCCAGCTGGCCTAAATTCCAGAGTGTCACGCGAGTTGAGAGTGTGTTTAGCTGGCATCTCTACCATTTTTACTATCATGACATACCCTCTTTACTGCTTTCCCATGGACTACGGATTTGTTGTTATGCTATTTATTTTGAACATATCTTTATATTAAAAAAGATTGTTGAAATTATATTAAAAATTTTTTATTGTGGTAAAATATACATTACATAAAATTTACCATTTTAACCATTTCTGAGTGTCCAGTTCACTGTCATTAAGTATATTCAGTGTTGTGCAACCATCACCACCATCCATCTGCAGAACCTTTTCATCTTCCTAAACAGCAAATGTAGCCATTAAATAATAACTCCCCATTCCTCTCTCCTCCCACCTCCTGGCAACCACCATTGTATTTTTTGTCTCTGTGAATTTGACTACTCTAGGTACATCGTAGAAGTGGAATATAGAATATTTGTGCTTCTATGGCTGGCTTATTTCACTTAGTATCATGTTTTCAAGGTTCTTCCATGTTGTAGCCTGTGTCAGAATTTCCTTTCTTCTTCTTCTTCTTTTTTTTGTTTTTTTTTGCTGAGGATGATTGGCCCTGAGCTAACATCTGTTGTGTTCTTCCTCTTTTTGCTTGAGGAAGATTGGCCCTGAGCTAACATCTTTGCCAGTCTTCCTCTATTGTGCAAGTGGATCACTGCCAGAGCATGGCCAACGAGTGGTGTAGGTCCATGCCCAGGATCCGAATCCACGAACCTGGGCTGCTGACACAGAGCGTGCCAAACTTAACCACTAGGCCATGAGGCCGGCCCCCAGAATTTCCTTTCTTTTTAAGACTGAATAATATTCCATTGTATGTGTATACCACATTTCGTTTATCTATTCATACATCAATGGACACTTGGGTTGCTTCCACCCTTTGGCTCTTGTGAATAATGCTGCCATGGACATGGGTGTATAAATATCTGTTCAAGTCTTTGCTTTCAATTCTTATGCTGGATTATATGGTAATTCTATGTTTAATTTTTTGAGGAACTGCTTAAAAAGTTTGTTTTTGAGATAGATAGCTATCTTTGTCTATGATAGCTATGGACTGTACCATTACTATGTATTTTTCTCAAGTCTGTACAAAAGAGTGAGTACTATATATACCACACTCTCGGCCGGTGATGCTAGCGAGCGTGCCATACAGTGCTTTCCTCAGTCTGAGAGGCACTCACTTGTCTCTTGACTCTGCCGTAGTCTCTGTCTCTCTGCCCTGATTTCATGTTCTGGTGGACAATTTTAACCCAAGATGGCCAATGGAAGATGGGTTGGAAGTATTGAAAAAGTACCAGGGACAAGTAGCGCGCTGGATGCCAAATACATATTTTAACATGCCTCGAGGTGAGCAGGTGCATTAAAAAAACAGATCAAGGAAACAAAGAGAAAGATCTGAAGGAGAATAGGGATTGGTGGAAGTCTGGGACACATGAAAGGCTTCATACACATTTCTGCAGCCTAGGGGAATGGCCAATAACCATGAAGCAGAGGTGGGAGGAACCCTGGCCTGTCGTCTGACCTCTGGGATCCTAAGAGAAGGAAATAGAGAGATCAGGATGTTCCCTGGGACAGGCATGGCTCACAGGTGCTCCCCAGTTTGGGAAGGCATCCTAGGCCAGTCTTGCTCAACCTTTTTTTCATTACTGCCCTCTCACCCCCACTAAGGAGCCTTTTTAGACATTTTTTTCCTAATTCCCCCCCACCCCGTGAAATTTTAAAACCATAGATATACCGATTATCTGTTTATATACTATATCTTTATACATAAAAAGTTTAAGATAATTTTTTACTCCCAAGAACAAATTGTCACCTCATTTTGATATTGTCCCCATTGAGAAAGCATGCTTTATACTGCATTGAGTATTGCTGTCTTTTGGAGTTTTTGCCTGCATCTCTCCAAATCAAAACAAAAAATCACCAGTTCTTCCCCCACCAGTTCTTTCCCCCCCAGCATGGTTCTTGCAAACCCCGCATTTTACTTTTCTAGGAGAGGCTCAAGAGATAATGTGGGTGATAACAGTCTTGTCATGCAAGTGTTCTTTTTTAGCCCAGTTGTCTAAGTACTTAGAGACAACTACGAATGCTGCGGAAATGCAGAGCTCTCATTATGCACTTGCATAGAGGTATTTTTTTTTTTAAGTTTGTGAAATACATTTTCAATGTGTGATAAAATAATTTATTTCAGCCACTCTCCTGGCAAGGCCCCGTTATTAGTTCCATCATTATTCTTATTGTGTTGATTGGGAGGCTGAAGCAGAGAGAGATTGAATTCAACAGCATGTGAAATATTTGTCACTGAAACAATGTGGGCAAGTCCAACAATTTGTATGTCACTCTGAAGAAGGTCTGGCCTAGACATGCCAAAGCTAAAGGGATCTGAATATGCTGCTTCCTTAGGGTTCATGCTTATTTGTGTCTTACAAAAATCCATTTTAATACTGGAAGATAATTCCCTCAGACAGAAGATACTATGCTTGTGTGTATGTATGCTGGCACTATATACATAGTCCAAATGGGCATTTGAAAAACCTGGCTACTGATTGGTTACATCATTTTTGCAAATTAATCATATTAATTATCTCTTGCTGTGTTAAGAATTACCCCAATACTCCACAAGCTTACAAGACCATACATTTGTTATCTCTCAGTTTTTGTGGGTCTAGAGTCTGGGCACAAATTAGTTGGGCTTCTGTGCTTTAGGGTTTCACAAAGATGTAATCAAAGTGTTGGCTGGGGCTGTGATCTCATCCAAAGGCTCAATGGGGAAGGTTTAGTTCCAAATGCACTCACATGGTTACTGATAGGATTCCACTGGCCTCCACTGGTTCCTTGCCACATGGGCCTCTGTATAGAGCATCTCACAACATGGCAGCAAGCAAGAGAGAGGGCAAGAGAATACTAGCAAGGCAAAATCCATAGTTTTTTTGTTACCTAATCACAGAAGTGACATCCCTTTATTTTTCTGTATTCTGTTCATTAGGAGCAAGTCACTAGATACAGCCCACACTCGAGGGAAGGGGATTACACAAAGGCGTGAATACCAGGAGGTCTTAAACCCTCCTTGTGCAAGAATGGGTGTATATCTAGAATTCTGAGCTAATCCCCATATTTTAAGTCCCATTAATTAAATTAATGAGAGTCCATTTCTAACATCTATTATGCTAGTTAGCAAGCCACTAATTTCACCAGTGAAAATTCACAATTTTAACATTCCTTATGCTAATGACAAAGTCTCTGGTGTTTCAAGGATAAAGGCAACTCAAGTTTCTGGAGAGTGAGGTTGCTGGTGAGAATGTTCATAACCAACCCCTGGGGTGTGAATCCTGGATTAGGACAACTGACTATACTTGAACTATATATAACTTGAACTATACACATGTACCATAATATTATAGTGCATGTGTGGAAATATTTTGAAGTAAATTATAGACATCCTGATAATCACATACCAAATATCAACTCCTGAACTAAAAGCCTAGTATGTTCTGCCTTTAGGAAGATTATTCAGTGTGAAACAAGGTTTTGGCTGTGTGTTTAACATAGGGATTGAATGTGAAGCTTTAAAGAAGTGCCCCTTGGTCCATGATCTGGTTTCCTCGCTTCCCGGATGTAACACTTCACATCTTGGACCCTTAATTTTCTTATCTCTAAAATGGAGTGATAACAGTCATACTTCACAGGGTTATTTTAAGGATTAAGTGAGGGCACATATATGAAACATGCCTGGCACAGAAAAACTTCGATATTATTAGCATTAAGAGAAGTTCTCTGGGGCCGGCCCCGTGGCTTAGCGGTTGAGTGTGTGCGCTCCGCTGCTGGCCGCCCGGTGTTGGATCCCGGGTGCGCACCGATGCACCGCTTGTCAGGCCATGCTGAGGCGGCGTCCCACATACAGCAACTAGAAGGATGTGCAACTATGACATAGAACTATCTACTGGGGCTTTGGGGATAAAAAGGGAAAAAAAAGAGGAGGATTGGCAATAGATGTTAGCTCAGGGCTGGTCTTCCTCAGCAAAAAGAGGAGGACTGGCATGGATGTTAGCTCAGAGCTGATCTTCCTCACAAAAAAAAAAGAGAAGTTCTCTGATAAGTATATTTTTATAAGTAAATAGCCTTTTAAATACTTACCTGAACAAAAAATTTAGATGGCAGCGGTATAGGTCAAGTTTGTGTTGTTTCTTTTAAAAATTATTTCCTAATCGTTTTTTTCTTAAATCCATAATTTTAATACTCAGTGTATACACATTTAACATTTTGCTATAGACCCTCCATGTGTCTTCTTTGTGTATGTTTGCATATGTATGTAAATGTGTGGGTTTTTTTGAAAAACAAAATTGGGATTATTCTGTTCATTTAGCCCAACTTTTTCATTTATGGACATATCGTGAACATTTTTCTGTGTCATTACATATTCCTTGAAAACATGATTTTTGATGCCTTCATAGTATTCCATTGGCATAATAGCTCTTATTGTTTTCTATTTTTTTCAGTATTATAAATGTTATTGTGGTAAATCTGTGAAAATAAATACTTGTGTATATTTCTAGTCGCTTCTAGTTAAAGCACATATTTAAGACCTTTGATGCATATAGCCAAACTTCCTTCCAAAAGAATTCCGCCAATTTATAGCTTCCTCCACTAGCTGGCTCTGGGTGTTACGAGTTTTCTTGCTGTATGACTTGAATGAATGACTTAACCTCTTGGAACTTCTGTTTGTCATTAGGAAAGCAGGGCTAATTATTCTACCCTCGTAGGATTGTTGTGAAGAAGAAATGAAATTGTTAGCTCCAGTCTTCTGATTCCTACTCCAAAGATGTTGCAAGTGAATGCTTCTGTCACTACCTTGTTGTTTGGCCTGAGTCCTTCTCCAAGCTTTTTAATTGTGTTACCTTGGACTAGTTGCCCTGAGCTGCTCAATTCCTTATCTGTGAATTGAATGTCTAGTGTACACACATGCATGGTTGTGACAACACTAAAAAAGAGTGGACATTTCAAAACCCAATGAATTTCAAGATAGAGGAAAAGAGCAAATAAATCTGTCATTCAAAAGAATTAATAGAAGTCACAAATACAACGTAAGAACACCAGTGTAATATTCTGCTGACTATGTATTAGAGACTTATATTTCCTTCTTGGTTATGTGAATTCTTTCAAGATCCTTTCCATTACTTGAGCCACTCAAAGAACTGATGAAATATGTTCTGTCCCTCCAGTTCAGAGGGTTTACTTCCCAGCTCTCAATTTACCTCCGTTGGTAATACTTTTTAATCCCACTCATGAGTGCTCAAATAGATTGATTTACTTGATATTTATTCATTAGATGCTGTGAGAATATTACCAGGAATGCTGATTTTTAACAATTTCTTTCTACATCAGTTAAATAACAATAGCTGCCCTCTTCTTACATATCCCCCTCCCCATCAGCTCAGCTCATCCTGCTCTTATCTCTAGAGTTTTAGTCCCGAGAAATGTAGCCTTTACAGTGAAAACATCTTGGTGAAAATGAGTATTCTGTGAGTGATACAGTTTTCACCTTCTACTGAGTTTAAATCAATGCCTTTACCTTGACTGTGAGACTTAGGCATCCAGAATCCCTCGATGGCTCATTTGAATTCATCCGGGTTGTAATAGACTGCTCAGTGATAAAGCTTTCGGGAATCCCCTAAGTTAGCCAGCTGAAATGCTGGGACTTTACCTTCTATGAAGCTAGATGAAACCTGGGAAGTTAAGCTCTTACCTGAAATGACAGAAAGTGGTTTCCTGGGCTCTGGATGTGTCGGTGTCATTATTTGCACAGTGATCAGAAGGCAGGTCTCAGCACAGTGCAGTGAGGAGCACACAGGCCAGGAATCAGGACATGTGGGCTCTGGTCCTGCCTTGGCTGCACTCTAATGGCCACGTTGCTTGGACTAGTTACTCTGAACTTCACCGTCAGTTTTGGTAACATCAGGTATTGGCCAAGGAGGTCATTTTCAATTCTGACATTGTATGATTTTTTTCAGCCCTCTCTCCTTCCCCCCAGTGTGTAAATACCAAGATTTTTTTTTATTTCTCTGACAAATAGTCTTTAAGCCTGCACAAAAATTCAGGAGTTGAAGCTAAGTAGGGATCCAAGAGCATCAGAGATAGTTCATGTCACAAGAAGATAGTCAAGGGTTAAGGTGGCAATAAGATGTTTAAAAATAAGAAGTGTACTTTTATAAAATACTGATGAGCAAGAAGGCATGGTAAGCATGTGGTAGGGTTGTTACAATTTCATTTAAAATCCATGTGAGCTAAATAAATTGCATATTACAAAGATTTGTAGATATTGTAGGTGCCTTTGAGATATTAGTGCCCAAGAATAGATATGCTGGCTTATTTTTAATCCTTGCTTTCTGTAAGCACAGACTGTTCTGGAAACTTTTGAGAAAGCCAGATATAATAATAACCGTAGCTATAATTTATGAGTGTTTACCATGAGCCAAGCACTGCACTGTTTTATGAACATTGAGTTCTCCCGATAACCCTCTGAAAGAGAGACTGTTGTTATTCCCACTTTTCCATTTTACAGATGAGGCAATGGAGGCACACAGAGGTTAAATTACTTGCACATTTTCATCAGCCGGTAAGTGGCAGAGCTAGCATTCCAGGTGGTCTGACCTCAGAGCCCACCCTCTTAACTGTTGTACCCTTTTACTCCCTGACCTGGAGGACAGAATCCTTTCCCCCAAAGAGCTTAGGTGAAGGGACAAGACAAATGCATGACTTGTCTCTGTCAGCACTCGGTATACATGTGACCTTGAAGTAGACACTTGTTAGAACATGGAGAAAATGTCCTTGTCTCTGTAACACTTACTGTTATACTTGCTTTCCTAATGCTCTTCTGTTCTCACACCCAACCCGGTATCTTTGGAGATTGGGAGCCACGTTCTCCCTACTGTTCTGGATAGAATTTCCAATCAATCTATTACTTTTCTGAGCCTGTTCTTGCACTCTGTTGTGCTAAATTCAAAGACAAAGACAATGAGAAAATAGGAATTTGTGGCCACTGTAAATCTTCATGTATCTTAAGGCAGGCACAGAATTGAAAACTGAAATAGCTCTGGCCAGCCTGCTTTGAAATACCAGGAAAAGAGGGGCTGCATCTGCAGATTGAGTGGACTAAGAGCATTTGAGGCACAAATCTTTGTGGATCAAACCTGTTGTAGGATTGGGCTTGGATTCAGCTAGGCTCTGTGTACTGAATTAAGTCTCTTAGTTTGACCAACAGGCCGGGAGAATGTCATTCAGGTGTCTCAGATCAGGGGTGAATACAGCATTCTGGGTAGAGCAATTTGAATTGCAAAGGTAATTTTATTTCTTAAAGCTATATCCAATAGTTAAACTTCACTTGTGTGCTTAACCCCTGCAGCATGCTAGTTAAATGCTCCTCAAGCTCTTGGAGGTGTCCAGCTGTTCTCCTTGATCATTCTTTCTCCCCTGTTGGTGGTGATTTCTTATTCTGTCGCCCCACTCTACGGTAGAATTTCATCTCTTGCTGAAGGCCCTCTTTGGTTGTACTCACCCTTGTGGGACTTGGGGCACGAGGCAGAGCCCCAGGAAGGTGAGGGGGGGAGGCTGGAGTGTTTGCCTGTTAAAGAGGAAAGAAGCGTTGGGACTCATGAACCCAGGTTTGTTGGGGTGATGTTTCTTTGTCATCTCCAGTTTCTTGGGATCCCATTTACTGTCTGGGATTTGACCCTTTATTCCTTGCCTAGCGTTCTTCTTTAGAGTCAAGCTAAACTGTTTTTCTATTTTTCTCTGAATTTTCTTAATAAAGGAAAATGGTAGCTTTTTGAGAGTTAATTAACTCTTTTCATATTGACATCCAATTTAAGAAGAATTTAAAAGCTATAATTAAAAATTTTCTCAATCAGTGGCTTTTGGTCGGGATGTAGTTTTTGCTACTTTTAAAGACGTTAACGTTTGTTAAAGCCCACTGGTTTTTCTATTAACTGCAGTTCTTGATATGTTTGAAATATTTTGTAATTAATAAAACTGCTGCACTCCTCCCAAAAGAGACTCTTTCAGTCTTTAAACAAAATTACAAAACAATTATTTAAAATGTTTTTGAGTCGGGGAGGAAGGGAGGGAAAAAATAATAAAAAAAATAAAATGTTTTTGAATAAGTACTACCTGCACATACATGTTTTAAATTATATTTCCAGCAGAGCCATTTATGTTCTTTTGCCCTAGTTCTCTTTTAAACCAGCAGAATATCCTATACTGATCAGCTGTGTCACCTTGGGCAAGCCATTTAATTATCTGAGTCTCATTTTCCTCATCTGTAAAATGAGGATAATATTGGAACTTACTTCATAGAGTACTTGTGAAAAGTAAATGAGTTACACGCATAAAATGCTTAGGACAGGACCTGGCACACAGTAAATAATCAGTTATGATTTAAAAAGAAAAATGCAAGAAAATTATAAGCAAAAACTTATTTTCCCCATTACAATATATAGACAAATGTTCAGTGGTTGTAATGATCCTGTCTTTTGGGTCAATGCACCCTGAGTTTAAATCTCAGTGCCCTCCCTCATAGTGTATATACGAATAACCTCTCTCGGGGTGAAAAGTGAGTAATAGTACCTATGTTATGAGTATGAGAATTAAAGGAAATAGTGTATAGAAATGCTTAAAGTACCTTGGCACACAATAAATACTCTATGAATGATAATTGTTATCTTTCCATTACAACTCAAACTGGCATATTTCCTTCCAGTTTTTCATATGCAGATTTTAAGCAGTCATAATTACAGTATAAGTACAATTTCATGTCTTACTTTTTTCAAGTAATATTTTATTATAAATGCCTTTCACAGTAACTACATAAACTTGAAAGCCATCATTTTAATGACTGCCTAATAGTTCATTAAGTAGTTATATAATAATTGATTTGACCATTCCTTTAGTATTGAGCATTGAAGGTATTTCTAAGTTTTACCATTATAAATGAGCCCATGTGAAACATCTTTATACATAGAGCCTTTCATATTTTGTATCACTACCTTAGAAAAGATTCCCTGAAGTCCTCTTGTCTGTATGTGACTATTTTCATGATTCTTTGAATGTATTCTTTGTCTCCTTCACTGAACGACAGGCTTCTTTGTGGGGCTCACTACTTTATCCTCAATACGTAGCGCATAGTCAGTGCTCAGTAACATTTATTGAATTAGTGAACAAATGTACATATTATTTGTATTATTTTCCAAAAGTGGTAAGACTTCTTTATGTTTCCATTCTATTATCTTTTAAAAATAGTCTTAAAAGCAGAGAAACTTTTTATTTATTGGGGTAATAGGAGAGGTAACAATAACAAGTAATATTTATTGAACACTTTCTATGCCCAGGCATCATCCTCAGTACATTACCTACATTACCTCCTTTAATTTGCTCAAGAATTCTCTGTGGTATAAGTACTATTATCACCATTCTATAGATGAGGAGGCACCGAGAGGTGAATTGACTTGCCCAAGATCACACAGGTGGTGAGCGGCATTTCCTAGATTCAGAACAGGCAGTCAGACCCTTCATCTGAGCCCTTGATGACCAGGCTACATATACCTCTAATTTTACTTTTCCAGCAGCTCACCCCTTTACACTTCAGCCAGTCTAACAAATTATTTTGCAGGGAACATGGATTGGTTGGCCAAATTCCAAACAAGGCATGAATCAGAGTTGTCCCTCAGCCTTGAGGATTTTGCATCAGTCTCAGAACAACAGCCAGAATTGCTTACCATGCTTGTTATGTAAAAGGAATCTCACCCTTGCAGTTCATCAAGTGAAGGATGTGTGAATATTTTTTTTTTTTTTCTGCTGAGGAAGATTCACCCTGAGCTAACATCTCTTGCCAATCTTCCCCTTTTTTTGCTTGAGGAAGATTGTCCCTGAGCTAACATCTGTGCCAGTCTTCCTCTATTTTGTATGTGGGTCACCGCCACAGCATGGCTGATGAGTGGTGTAGGTCCATACCTGGGATCTGAACCCACAAACCCAGGCCGCCGAAGCAGAGCGTGCTGAACTTTGACCACTATGCCACGGGGCTGGCTCCTGAAGGTGGTTTTTTTTTTTTTTTTGGGAGGAAGATCAGCCCTAAGCTAACATCCATGCCAATCTTCCTCCCTCTTTGCTGAAGAAGACCGGCCCTGAGCCAACATCCACCACCAATCCTCCTCGTTTCTTTCTCCCCAAAGGCCCAGTAGATAGCTGCACGTCATAGCTGCACATCGCTCCAGTTGCTGCACACGGGACGCAGCCTCAGCATGGCCAGAGAAGCGGCGTGTCGGTGTGTGCCTGGGATCCAAACCCGGGCCGCCAGCAGTGGAGCGCACGCACCCAACCGCCAAGCCATGGGGCCGGCCCCCTGAATGTATTTTTTATAAGCCTCAGGTTTTTTATTGAAGAGAAGAATTTTATCAGACTGTTTAACATTCAAGGCAAGCTGGTAGATTTAGAGCATTGTCCATGTGGGAGTTATTAATCCATATAGGAATATCTGAGACCAAACAATATGACGGGTGGATTGATACTAGGGATTAACTAATAATGCTTCTCATTTAATTAGCAATTGAAATACTAGGGCAACTTTTAAATTTTTTTTTTAATTTTTAATTTTTTTCTCCCGAAAGCTGCAATACATAGTTGTATATTCTAGTTGTAAGTCCTCTGGTTCTTCCATGTGAGCCACCACCACAGCATGGCTACTGACAGACGAGTGGTGTGGTTTCACGCCTGGGAACCAAACCCGGGCCGCCGAAGCGGAGCATGCCGAACTTTAACCAGTAGGCCATCAAGGATGGCTCTAGAGCAACTTTTAAAAAGTATCCACCATGTTATTATGTCCCTTTCTTCAATCTCTCTGTAAAATAATAGAAAAAAATATATATATGTTGGTCTCTGCCCCTGGTCCCTGACACAGGGCTCCTACCTAAAACCCTTGTAAATTCCTAAGTGATAAGAGCACTAGAAGTATCTTTTGTTCTAATGAGGCGACTCTGAGTTGGCTCCTGGATGGCTCCTGGATGGGGGCTGGTCAGCAGAAAGACAAAGCCGTGATTAGAAAGAAGCTTAGAATTTTCAGCCCCAGCCCTCATCTTCCAGAGAGGGGAGAGGCGCTAGAAACGCGAGTTAATAAATGATCATGCCTATGTGAGGAAGCCTCCATAAAATCCCAATAGTATGGGGTGCAGAGAGCTTCCAGTTTGGCGAAAACATGCACACCAGGAGGGTGACTTACCCCAACTTTGGAGACAGAAGCTCCTGTGCTCAGGACCCTCCTAGACCGTGCTCTCTGTATCTCTTCATCTGGCTGTCATCTGAATCCTTTATCATACACTTTAATAAACTGATAAATGTAAATAAGTGTTTCCCTGAGTTCTGTGAGCTGCTCTGGCAAATTAATCGAACCTAAGGAGGGGGCCGTTGGAATCTCCAAACTATAGCCAGTTGATCAGAAGCAGGGGTGATAGATAACCAGAGCTGTGACTGGTGTCTGGAGTGTGTGTGTGTGGGGGGGCGGGGGCAGTCTTGTGGGACTGAGCTCTTAACCGGTGGGATCTGACACTTCTCTGGTAGATAGTGTCAGAATTGAGTTAAATTGTAGGACACCCGGCTGGTGTCAGAGGCTTGCTTGTTGTGGGGAAAACCCCCACACATTTGGTGACCAAAAGTGTCAGAAATGAAGTGTTTTGTGTGAGTAGTAAAGGAAACTCACAGGAAAGAAACACACACTGCAGGGAAGAACTGGGTTTTTCCCTACACGGGTGGAAAACGGAGCTTTTCCGTTTTACTCTCCTTTCCTCTTATCAGTTTATTCTGGGGGTTGGGAATTTTAAAGAACATTTGTGCCTATAAGCACTACAAGTTATTTTTTTTTCCCTTTGCGAATGACTGATTCTGAAAAATAGCAGGTGGTTCATCTTTAGACCATTGTTTGCATAGAGAGATTTTATTTTTTAGTCATTTATATGTAGCTTTTGTTTTGGTTGCACTTGTTAATTTGTGATGTTAAATGCTTAGAATTTTTTTTAGTGAGGAAGATCAGCCCTGTGCTAATATCTGCCAATCCTCCTCTTTTTGCTGAGGAAGACTGGCCCTGGGCTAACATTCGTGCCCATCTTCCTCCACTTTATATGGGATGCCGCCACAGTATGGCTTGCCAAGCGGTGCGTCGGTGCGCACCCGAGATCTGAACCGGCGAACCCTGGGCCGCCGCAGTGGAGCGCGAGCACTTAACCGCGTGCGCAATCGGGCCGGCCCCTAGAATTTTTTTTTAAAGCGTCACTTCTTAAACTTGCCGTGGACTTCATGGTTCTGCACTCCCCAGGTAATGTGAAGGATGAGGAGTGAAGGCGAGCCGTCATATTTATGTTGCCAGCGTTCATTACAGCACTCCAGCTCCAAGTTGTAACCTGATCCCTCATTTACTCTCTGGGTTTTGTCCCCAAGAAGTGATGATCATGTTTAGCATCGAAAGGCTTTTCATGGGAATTAAAGAGCTCTCCAGGTTGGCGTTTGACAGTTAACCAAGGAATTCTAATCGGCAGATACTGTGTTGAAACAGAAATGCTTCGTGAGCACGTTTGTCCTCCAGTTTCTCCAAAGTGCATGAGGGAGCTTCACTTGGTATCAACAGAAAATGAAATGCATTTGGAGATGTAGTGAGGTGCTTTTATTTTTAGGGCAATTGCAAGAACTACATGTGATTTGGTCTCACCCTGCCTTCCCTAAATTTTTAAAATTAGAACCACCCAGATGTAGATGGAAATAACTTTGAGACGGCAGGAAGGACTATGCCTAAGGCGACGTGTCGTTTTATGGTAATTTGAGAAGAGAACCCTGTAAACATACTGCACTTAGTAGCTGGGTGCCTTTGATCAAGTTTCTTAACCTATCTGAGTCTCCTTTTCCTCATGTCACTGACTCATAGGTTGGGTGTTAGGATTAAATGAGACAAGGCATGTAATGTGCTCCCACAGCCTAGTAGGGGCCTCAGCCTCTCGGTAATCAGTTCTTTCCTGGGACTTGGATTCTAGTTCTGTCTCTGTTGCTGATGACCCCTGTGACCGGGGGAAAGCTGGTTTACCCCGCTGGGCTCGGTGTTGTCAAGCACAAGTGTTAGTAACTCTCAGAGGTGATGTGAAGAGCAATAAAACAGGCTTTGTGAAATGTGAACAAGCACAAGGTGAGCCCCTGCTGACATTCCCTCTAGGAATTCCAACTGAATGGTGGGTGCCTTGTTGTGGGAGTCTCATTGTGAGGGGCCCCTAGTCAGAGCTAGGTCCATAAAGAAATCAGTGGCCACTTTCAGGCCACAGGGAGAATGGGAAGTAATGGTTAACCAAAGTCGGCCGTGCTTTAGTAGCTTTGTATGTTGCCTCATTGAATCCTCAGAGCAGTCCTGCAAGAAAGTATGCGTATTCTCTTTCTTCCAGCCATTTTACAGGCACAGAAACAAGTTCAGTGAGGCAAGTACTCATTGTGGCAAGAGTTGGAGAAATCCAGGTTTAAATTCCAGGTTGGCTACTTACCACCTATGTGACCTTGAGCAAGTTACTTACCTTTCTGAGGCCCAGTTTCCTTACCTGGAAATAGTGAAAGTAAAAGTATCTCACCTCATAGGACTGTTGAGAGGATTGAATGCCATAATGTAGGTGAAGCCCCTGGCATATAGTAAGCTGTGATAAATTATTAACCTCAATATTGTTGAGATTTGGTGGGATGCGTTTTTGACTGAAATATGGCTTTGGAAAATTATATTTTGTTCAAAGGAAACGCCCAATTTGAAGACTGGCCCTACGTGTAAAGAAGATCGTTGACTTATAGAAATTCATGAATCTGGGGGAAAGAGAAGGGTAGAGATAAAAGATAAAAGGAGAATTATCTGAGCATCCATTGGATTTATTTATTATATGGGCATCAGATGGATTTATTCTGTTAGAGACAATTCATTGATAAAATGCACAAGCATGCTGCTAACCATTTTATCTCTCAGAATAAGGAAGAAACAAAGGGGAGATTGTGACTGAGCTTAAATCTGATGAATAGTGAAAAAATGGCTGATAAAGGGAATTGATAAGAAGCTTGTTGATTTTTAGTTTGTTAGTCTGGAGTACAAGACTTGGTACAGGGACCCTTTGGTGCCAGGCGCTGAGCAGTGCTGCTTCAGTGTGAGGCGGATTATCTTATAGTAGGGCTGACGTAGATGGAATAAGGAAGAGAAAGCTTCCCGTCGGTGGAGGTTTCTAAGCAGGTAAGAGATGATCAATTGTCAGAAATATCAAGGAGGGGATGTGGCACTGGGTGGGAGGCTGGCCTTGATTTTTCTTTTTTTAATTACTGATAAATTAATTTTCAGTTCTCTGATTATATCTAACAGATTCACATGAAGAAGCCATATTTTGCATGAAGTCCAAGTCAGGAAAAATAAAATCATATCCAGGTCAAATTCTAAAAATTAAAAATGAAAATAGATTGAGTTACATTGGAGGGTGAGGGAAGTCACTTTATAAAATAGAAAAACACCAATGACGACATGCCTTTTAGCTGCTAAAATGTTCATGTCAGGCCAGGTTTTATTTGAAAATTGGCAACATGGAAATGGCTTTGTAACTTTTCATTCTGATATGTGATCCCAGGACAACTCTCTAAATCAGATGGGCCCCTGTCAATCCTTTGCTGAGAGCTTCCTATCTGGGTTAGATAATGTAATGTTCTTTCCAATTTTAGATTTTGTTATTTTGGGATATATTCTTTTCCATTACAAATTGTGAGATTAAATATTCTCGTTAAAGAGAGAGGAAGCTGTATAATGTGAAGTGAAGAATCTGAATTATTATATCAGTTTAATGTTCTGCAGTTACACCTAAAGATTTTGGGTTACTATCAAAATAAAAATGAATCTTACTCAAGAGTTTATTAGCCACTATGGGAAAATTATATTGAAGTCGTACATTCTATCAAGATATTCCTACATGAAAAGCATTGTATTTAAGATAATTTGTAGATGTGATTAAATATTGATTTATATATTAAGAATCATGCCATTTAGTTTGGGAACAGGGCTAAAATGTCTGATATATGTATCAGGCTTTTTGAACATAGTCAATAGGGAAGGGAAGGGAAGCTCTTGCCTGTGTACCCAACATGACAATAGTCTTCGCCTAACACAATCTCATTGAAACCTCCCGCCCCTAGGGTTGTAAGATCCTGGATCCCAGACTCTCAATCCTGATTGCCTTGGGTCAGATTGAGGCTCTGCTTCTTAGTTATGTGTGATTTTGGCCTGGAGGGTTAATTTTTCTGAGCCTCAGGTCTCATCTAAAAAAAGAAGGTAATGAGCCTCTCAGGCAGATAGGAGGGTAAAATAAGCCAATGCAGGTGAGGCACGCAGCACAGGGCTTGGCACACAGGGTGTGCCAGTACATTTTAACTGTTATCATTATTTGGTGTCATCCCAGTTTTATAGATGAGTAAGTCCTAACTGTAAAAGAATTGGACAGCATCAGATTAAAAGATGCTTTATTGTGGCAAAAGAGCTCTTCCTGGAGAAGCTTTGAGAAGTGTTTCTATTACCTTTTGATGAGAAAACTGGATGCAGATTCCTCCCTCTTCCTCCCGCCCTCCACAGACGATACCCACTGGCCAGGTCTCTCTTTGGTCTCATGGAATTTACATTCTGTTGCCGAGTGGGGGGCAGGGGTGACAGACAGTACAAAATATTTAAAAAGCATGATAATTTTTTAGAGTGATGAATGCTATAGAGATAGTGAGACCAGGCTGTGTGATCCTGACTGTGGCCTGGGCTGTTGTAGCCAGGGCAATCAGGGAGTCTCTGAGGAGGTGCTGGGTGAGTTGAGATCTGCATATTGCAAGGAGCTAGTGGTCACTGGAAGATCTGGGGATGTTCCTGCCAGAGGGAACAGTGAGTGAAAAAGCAAGGAACTGAGCGTGTTCCATGAATATAAAGCAGTCCTGTGTATCCGTATAGTGGTGAGGGGAGAATGGAGGGAGCTGTGGTTGGAATGGGCTGGAAGCAGATCATCCAGAGCCTTAAAGCCATGATAAAAAATGTGAACTTTATTATAAGAGCAATGAGACACTATTGAAGGGTTGAAGCAGGAGAGTGACATTTTCTTATTCTACCTCATACTGTTATGACTCTACATAAAGTAAATGAAAAGATTCTGAGAAAGTTTTATGTAAACCGACTTAAAAAAAAATTTAGACTCAAAAGGGAAAGTGAGGTTTTTAGAGTAAACTTGATACAAATCCTTTTATCAAGAGGTGAGTGGTTTTATAATGCAAACTTCAGTATCCAAAATTATCCCACTTTCTAAACTCCTTTGGCTAATCCAAATTCTTCAGGACGCATTTTAAGTCCCACCTCTGCTGTCAGTTCTTTCCATGTCATTCTCTCTCTTTTATCTTTTTTACTTTCATCTTTCATTTTTTCGTTGTTTTGTTCTTTCATTTCCTATGGCAGCCCTTGTCATCCTAATCTTTTCAACCACACTTTCTAGAGTGCTAACTACTGGACAGATTGCACTGTAATTCCAAAATTCAGACTCATCAGCCTGGCATTCCAAAGTAATCAGTTGATCAGTTTTATAATGTATCAATGCTGAGCACCTATTGTGTGCCAAATTCTGCACTAGACAATAAGGATTAAAATGTAAGTAACTTCTGTTTTCTGCCCCTGAGCACCTTACCGTCCAATGTGGTAGATTTGTAAGCTGATGATTGATTGGTTGATTGATGGATTCATTCATTCATTCAGTAGACATTTACTAAATGCCTTCCATATAACAGGCGTTGTTCTTCTAGGAGATACATTTTGAACAAGACAGATAAGACCCCTACCCTTGGGGCTTACATTCTAGTGGGATTAGATGATGGTGAAAGAGATTTAGATGAAGAACAACTATTTATTTACTGAGTTTTTACCAGAAGCTAGGTACTTTGATAACCAGTTGAGGCATTATTTTAACTAATTCTTAGGACAAGCCCATGTTATACTATCTCTATTCAAAGATGAGGCAGTTGAAGAGTAGAGAATTTAAGCAAAATGCCCAAGGTTTCACAAGCTAGCTTGGACTCAACCTAAATCTCTCTAATGGTGTCATTGCATAACAAATCCATTTTTGGCAATACAAGAATGTTTTATATGCTGTCGTCTCTTCTAGGAAAGAACAGAGCTAGGTGGGAGGAAGAGTGTGTGTGGGCAGGTGGGGAGTGGGGACGGTGGAAAGTTTGGAAGTGTGATAGTCTCATCTCCTGCTACATACAGTCCACTTTCTCCGCCTTCAGGAATACAGTTGCTTAACTGCACTCACACTAATGTTCCCATCCCCCCGTGCCTTTTCTTAAGCCTCCCTCTGCTTGGTCTTTCCCTTCACTCTGTATGTCACACCCATAACTGGACTTTGGGTCTTACTCACATCCATCCTCTTCCAGTGTCTTCTGCAAGTCCTCCCTTCCTGCAAGATTAGTCTCTATTTCCCTTCTTCCATTGAACTTTTTTCTTTTAAACATGGTAGTGCTTCTCAGAGGCTGTCTGGCCTTTCAGTTATTTTGCATTCCTCTATTTCCTCCCAAGAGACCTATGATCCCTTGAGTAGAGGCTTCATGTCTTATATGCATCTTATTCCTCACTGCATCAGTGGAGTCCCTCACACACAATGGGCGCTGATACTGTTAAGGGTACTTATTCCAAAGCTGTGACCCACAAGAAAGCTTGATTTCCAGTGGGGATCTTCCAATGCCTGATCTGGTTATCACAGTCACCTAGCTTCTGGTAAATGCTCAGTAAATAAATAGTTGTTCTTCATCTAATCACGACCAGTCTTTTATCATTGTGATAATTAAGTGAGCAATTCTTTTCTGTTAAGAACGCCCCCATAGATGTATCTTTTGAGAACTGCTTTAGAACTTTGTAATTTTTATAAGGTCTAATATTACTCTCTTCGAGGCCTCCTAGGTAAGTCAGAGCTTCCTAAGGAAGCATCAGTTCGATAACAAAATAAATATACTATCTGGATCTAGTCACCTTTAGTTCCAACTTATTCCACCTCCTTTTCAGGCAAGCTTTTCATTTTCTGTAATAATCAGCTGTTTCTCAGAGACTCTTAGATGGGGGAATTTGTGAAATGTTTTGCATTGGGAAGACTCTGGGGCTCCTTTGTGGGGATGTGTTTGGCCAGCACAGCTCTAGTATTAGGGAAATGAGACTGAGAGGGCTCACTTATCCATACATTGGTAAACAGAGAAAGATAGCCTTGTAATAGAGAAAAAATTCTCAGAGGGGAAACAAATAATAAAATCAGGCTGGTTTATGGTTTGTCAGTCCAAAAAGCTTTTAAGCCGTATCTATAAAGGTGAATCCACTTAATGTTTGTTCTGCATTTCAGGCATTATTGTGTGATAAGTGGTGTAAATTTAGCCCCTTTAAGCCTGATCTCCTAGGGGTTGAGTTTTAAGCGTTGGAACTTTATTTGAAGGGATTCTATCTATTGGGCTTTGATTTGGTCTTTCCTTACCAAAGAGAGGTACTAAATAATGGCTTGGCCTCCCTGTTAGGTTTTTTTTCTTTAATTCATTTTATAGGTCTCTCTCTGCCCCTGTTCTCTACCTTCTATTTCTAACTGTTCTGCTTAAAAAGACTAAAGTGGCATGAGAGAAGGGGAAAAAAGGGAAAGAAAAATCAACTGTCACATTGTGAGCATAATTGATTCAATAAATAACGTCTTTCAATTCCCAAGGCAACCCTCAAAGTCTTCACTTATGTCAATTAGTGTTCAGCTCAGTAAGTGGTGACGTTCTTAATTTAGATGAATGGAGAGAGTGCACCAGCGCTCACCTCCTAAGGAAGGAGTGTACTTTTCTGGTTTTAAAGACATCCCATATAGATTTACAGGCCCACTCTGCAAAAAGAAGCTTGAAATGGAAGTAACGTGGCCATTTTTATTCTTTTTGAAAATAGAAGGAGGGCATTTAATTGTTGTCCAGGGGTTTGTTGAAACAAAACATTGAAACAGGGGAATGGAACCTACTAGACTGTGAGCTCTGTGAGGGCAGGGACTTTGTCCTGTTTTTCACCATTTAATCTCCAGTGCACACAGTAGCTGCATAATAAATATTTGTTAACCAGATCTGTTGTTGAATGAATGAGAGCAGAAATGAGCACAGTTCAGGTCTTATGTTAAGAATTAGCTTAAATTTCATTCCACTGGTTGTTTCATCCCCTGCCTCCCTCCTTTTCCCCCTAATTCTTTAAAAGGAGAGTAGCTCTCAGAGGATGATAGTACAGTAGGTACTGTATCTTCAAAAATGACGAAGGAGAGCTGTTTCATCAATTCCCAGGCTGGCAGAGTTGGAAGGGATCTTGGAGGTAGTGTCAAGCTGCCATTTGCAAATTCTAGTGGATGAACTAGTTGTGCTTCAGAACTACGTGAGGTATGTTATAAATCTACAGATTCCAGGCCCCAGCCCTGGAAATTCGGATTGTATCCAGTCTGGGTAGGGCCTGGGAATCTGTATTTGCTTGCTGGGTTCCCCTAGTAATTCTGGTGTGCAGCTGCACTATCTGGTCAGCCTCGTGGTCCCCTGAGCTCTCTGGTCTAAGTTACTCCTTGGTAAAAGTGACTAGCCTAAGGTACCCAGCTGAGTAATTGGCAGGGCTGTGACCAGAACCCAGGTCTCCTGACTCGGATGCAGTGCCCTTCATCCCACAGTTTGCTACTTTGGTTCACCCAACACTCTGTTGTCCTTGGCATTTTGTCAAGATCCTTTAATTAATACTTCTTCCTTCCAGGAGTGTGGCAGTATTTGTGGTGATGGCCAGCCAGAATCTGAAGGCCTTCTGAAACCTCAAGGAAATGATACATTTTGTTCTGTGTACTTTGGTACTAGATATATTGTATTGTCTTCTCTAGAGATGCATCCTCCTCCTGTGGCTCACAACAAACCCCAAGTAGGAAGTCCCTACCTTTCTCATGTAGGCTGAGAATCACCTGGGTGCTTGTTTGAGTTTTAGCACTCTGGGGCCTCCTTGAGTCCTATTAAATCAAAGTCTTCCTGTGAGGGGCCTGGGGAACTGTATTTTAAGTTAGCTTGGATCATTATTCTCTTTAAACTACTTTATAGTCCCTGAGAACAGTGTGTCCCATTGCTCCAGATCCAGTTTTGATTTCCTTAAGACCTTCGTTCATAATTACATGAAAATCCTGTCTTTCCATCTGAAGGTTTATCCTCTGGTCTACAGAACTTGTCCTTGAAGGAGGAAAGAGGGAATATCTGCTTTTGTTGTTCTTCTAGGGTAGAATTTCACTGGGCAGGGTGGGTGGGTAGACAGCTTGATATGTACAGTAGTGGAGGGAGCACTGCGAGGAGATTAAGGGTGACCCTGAAACCAGAATAGAATGCCTGAGTTCTTTCCTGGCTTTATTACTTAAGAGCTGTGTAACTTTGGGCAAATTACTTAACCCTCTTTGAGTTTCTGTTTCCTCATCAGTGAAATGGGGCTAAGAATAGTACTTGTTCAGGGGTTTTGTGTGTATTAAACAAGGTGTCCTAGGCCGGCTCTCGGGACACAGACTCAGAGATGGAGATTTTTGTGCAAAGGGTTATTGGAGAGGGCTCTCAGTTGTTGGCTGAGGGTGGCTGTGTGCCAGCAGTAGCCTGCAGTGCTGGCAGATAGGGAAGGAGTGCCCGCGTCCTGGAGGGGATCCCCACGGTGCACCCGGCACACACCACCCAAGATAATGCACATAAGAACCTGAGCAGTAAGTGTAGCACATTTGTAAGTGTTCAATAAATATTAACTATTACCATTATCATTCCAGCTCTGGCAATGCCACTTAGCAGCTGGGCCACTTTCAGGAAGTTACCCAACTTCTCTTGGACTGTTTTCTTATGTTTAAAATGGAGACCCTAAACTCCGCTCTGTCTACTTCCCTGAGTAGTTTTGAGTGCATGTGCACATAATGTATGTGAAATTGCTGAGTAAAGTATTATAAAAATGTAAGGTATAACTATGAGCCTACTCTTCTGAAACAAATATATGGCGATCACTTGGATTTCTTGAAGGGAAAGGCTTGTGATATATGTAAAACTGCTTGTCCGTAAAATATGGCATTTTGATTTTTCTTTCTTCTCTCTATAGGGAATTAGAATAATGGAAATGCTGCTAAAGGAACAGTGTGGTGCCCCCTTAGCCGAATAAAGAATCATCAGTGAGTACCAAAAGCAAAATCAGAATTATTTACTCAAGCCATGTTTTCATGCTTATAAGCCTGGCATTATGCATCAGCCTCCCTGGGCTATTCATGCTGTACATTTCTCAGTTATATGCACGGGATGCTGTTTCACAGGTGTTTTGTTATCTCTTCAGTACCTTTATTTACTTGGTTCTTTGATGTTCAGAGCAGTTTTGTACTACTTGCTGGGTTACAACTGCATTCAAATTGTTTAAACTGCTCAGCACAATCCCACATGATTGCAGCCCTCAAGGTGGCATAGATTTGTAGAGACTGCAGTTCAGGATTAACTGAAGCTTATTTTTATTGTTCAGTGAAAACAATGAAAGGAGGAGTTTAAAGCTGTATTTGGAGCAGGAAGGAATACAAGAAAGGGGCATGTTGATTGGCCAGTGAAAATAAATATATTTTATCAGTCATATATCCTCCCAACAATTGGGAGTGGCTGCCTGAAATGCTACTGAGAAGGATTCTGAGGTCTTGAGAATAATTCTCAGGCTCTGATTAAGAGTGCTTTGATTGATTAGCCATGTCTGCCATGGGCACAGGATGGAAGGAAGATGGCACTTGTGCTGGAGCACATGCCACCTCTAGGTTAGGGCAAATGATGTAGGGTTAATAGCAGGGGGATTTCAGAACTACTTAACTTTTTCTTATCCTTAAGTTTTGATTGTCTACATCAGGGAGAGTGTTCTTCATAGTAGAAAGGTAAAGTTATATAAGACAGAATAAAGCCTAAAATAAATGAGTATAGTGGATTTGCATCTTAGAAAATTTATAAGACTTAGTTTTTTAACATCTGAGAGAACATAAAACCCTTGAGTAAAGCAAACCGTGTTGTGGGTAATTCAGAGTTACCTCAAATTTCCTTATGTTGGCTTAAAACTATAGTACACATGGTTTTATATAAGCAACTTGGTACTCTACTTGTGATATATAATAAACTTTGAGAACAATTAACCAAAGAAGAAGCAAAAGAAACATTTGTGTACAAGTACCTCAGCATTCAAAGCATGCTGGCCAGACCTACGAATGAAAATTGGAGAATTATGAAGTGTTTCTGCTTGTTTGCAGATTTGGCTCCATTTTGATTAATATTAAGCCTTCTATACTTAACACATACTAATAGATTTATTTATTACTGGAAAGAGTAAACACAATAATTTCATTTTGCACAGGCACAGCACATGGCAGGTGCTCAAAAAATGCTGGGATGGAGTCTAAATATGGTGTGCTCCTACATCCACTCTGTTTTCTGAAAAGTTGTAGAGAAGAGCTTGGCCACATCTCCCTGTTTTCCCAGGCTGGTGTTTCTTTGAGGCTCACTAAGCACCTCTAGTGCTCGTGCACTTGGGCACAGATCCCATCTGACCCTGGAGGGTGGGGTCTAAAGTCAGCTCCACATTAAATAAGAAAATGAGGGGACTCCACTTACATGGAAAAAGTATATGTTGGTTCCCAAACTGTAAATTAGTGATTTTGAAACTTTAGTGAGCATCAGAAGCATCTGGAGGATTTGTTAAACATGGATTGGTGGGTCCCACTCGCAGAGTTTCTGATTCAGTAGGTCCCGGTAGAGCCTGAGAATTTGTGTTTCTCACAAGTTCCCAGGTGGTGCTGCTGCTGCTGGTCCAGGGACCACACTTGGAGAACGATTGCTTTAAATGAGTTCTCGTCACTGAAATGAGACATTAAATGCAAGGGCACTGAGAAAGCTCGTAGATGGGGTTTTGAAACTGTTGTCATGTATTCCGTCAATTTTAGATTAATCAGAGGAATGATTTGCGTGGCTTTCCCGATTTTAGCATCCCAGCCTCTTGTTTGCCTTTTTTTTTGCTGCTTGACTATTGACAGGCTCCAGCCTGGAGCGAAGACAACTGAAAAGAAAGGAGATGAAACTCACATCAACTTGTGTTTTTGATTTAAAGTGTTGCTAGTGAAAATGAGGAAATTAAAC
Organism: Ceratotherium simum simum; assembly: GCF_057802395.1. Lineage (NCBI taxonomy): Eukaryota > Metazoa > Chordata > Mammalia > Perissodactyla > Rhinocerotidae > Ceratotherium > Ceratotherium simum. The sequence continues at coordinate 31,138,979 of NC_141903.1, forward strand.
AATCATTACCAATTGTCTTAAATTACCCAAGTTCTTGTTTTTTTTTTTTTTTTTGTGAGGAGGACCAGCCCTGAGCTAACATCCAATGCCAATCCTCCTCTTTTTTGCTGAGGAAGACTGGCCCTAGGCTAACATCCACACCCATCTTCCGCTACTTTATGTGGGACGCCGCCACAGCATGGCTTAACAAGCGGTCCGTCGGTGCCCGCCCGGGATCCGAACCAGCGAACCCCAGGCCGCCACAGCGGAACGTGTGCACTTAACCACTTGCGCCACCGGGCCGGCCCCCCAAGTTCTTGTTTTTGTGTTTTTACCCTGAGTCATGAACTCAGGGCTTTGTGTTGTTTTTAAAAAGCAAATTATTCTCCTCTCTTACGTGAGGTGCTTGAGGTCTGGATGCTACTGGGCGTTTAGTGCAGGGCACTTGCACTGAATGCATTCAGTGCAATGGAGTTCCTGAAGGATTTACGTAATTCAGCCTCTCGTAATTTATGAACAGTTTCTCAGATGAGCAAATGTGTAAAGTAAGGAATGTACACTCTTACCCCATAAATCTATAATTACTGCAAATGAGAGGCTATTGCTGAGGCTTTATTTAAGGTTTTTCCAAAATCAGCTTCACTGAGGTATTATCTATGTACAATTAAATTGACTAATTTTAAGTGTACAATTTGGTGAGTTTTGACAAATATAAACAGTTATGTAAGCATCACCAAAAACATGATATAGAACATTTTGAGGCTTTGATGTTGCTGCAGTGTCGTTGCCAGCTTACTGCTTCACTTTTTTTTTTTTACCCCATTTTCTTGACTATTTTTACAAAGTTTTTGCAAGCTTGAAATAAATGCGCCTGTTTAAATGGAACTTTTCATATTCTCAAGATTAGTTCTATCTGTGGAAGAATGATTGTAGGTGGGGGAGCTACTGGTTTTATGAGCAGTAAAATGCTACATTAAAAGGAAGGGGGGAAATTAGCTCTATAGCTATAGAGCAGGAGTCAGCCCATAGGCCAAATCCAGCCTGCCGTCTGCTTTTGTAAATAAAGTTTAATTGGAACACACTATGCCCATGGCTATGTTCTGGCTACAATAGCAGAGTGAATAGTTGTGACAGAGATATTACAGCCTGCAAAGCCTAAAATATTTACTATCTGGTCCTTTAAGAAAAGGTGTTCTATCCCCTGGGTTAGAGCATGCCCTGTCCTAAATTAACATCAGGGAGCCTTGTTGTTTGGCCTTTTTTTTTTTTCTGAGGAAGATTCGCCCTGAGTTAACATCTGTGCCAATCTTCGTCTATTTTGTATGTGAGACGCCTCCACAGCATGGCTTGACAAGTGGTGCAGGTCTGTGCCTGGGAGCCAAACCTAAGCCGGCAAAGTGGAGTGCACCAAACTTAACCACTAGGCCATGGGGCCAGCCCCTGTTTGGCCTTTTTTATATAGTGTTTGATTGCATCTTACCTCTATACCAAAGTTAATAGTGTGACAGTTTATTTTCTCTTCATTAGCTCTAACATCCTCCCTTGAGTGATATTATTTTAAGGCATACAAAAGCATTAAAATTATCACAACAGTGAAGTTAAATACTAGCAACAGTGATCATTGAAATTGCTCAAAGTTCCAATGCATACGCATAATGGAGTAGAAATATAGGCATTTTATTTAGCAGATAAAGTAGCGCTCTGATGTGGAAATAGTAAAGGTGCTGTGTACAATGAACTCAATTTGTCAGCTTTGGAATTTTGCAATTCTTAATTTTTAAAAAACATTCTGTGGGGTTTGCACAAATATGCATAAGGAGACATTCAATATTTTTATATCATACCACATTTCAAATTTGTATAATTTAACTTCACATAGAATATGACCACATTGTTTATCATACCTAGCACTAAAGATACTCTCTAGAACTCTCTGGCCTGTGTATCCGAGTGGGTATTTGACAATTCAAAAGCTTAGAAGGTGGTTTTGTCATGAGCCAAAGTGGAGGTGCACAAATCTCACTAACCAATATGCTGTGGTGTTGCTGCTGACACATCCATTTGATAGATTTTTGATTTCCTGTCCTTTTTTTTTAAATAATTTTATTTATTTATTTTCCCCCAAAGCCCCAGTAGATAGTTGTGTGTCATAGCTGCACATCCTTCTAGTTGCTGTATGTGGGGCACGGCCTCAGCATGGCCGAAGAAGCGGCGCGTCGGTGCACGCCCGGGACCCGAACCTGGGCCGCCAGCAGCGGAGCGCACACACTTAACCGCCAAGCCATGGGGCCGGCCCTTTCCTGTCCTTTTTGAATAAAACAGCCCTGACATCTGTTTGTTCTTGCCGCTGGCAGTTGGGAAACCGGGCTTGGTGAGGTTTGATAACATACCAGAGTTTATTCACATCGGAATGATTAAGACCTCGGGGCCGGCCCCGTGGCATAGCGGTTAAGTGAATGTGCTCTGCTGCTGGCTGCCCGGGTTCGGATCCTGGGCGCGCACCAATGCACCACCTGTCAAGCCATGCTGTGGGGGCAGCCCATATAAAGTGGAGGAAGAGGGGCACAGATGTTAGCCCAGGGCCAGTCTTCCTTAGCAAAAAGTGGAGAATTGGCATGGATGTTAGCTCACGGCTGATCTCCCTCACAAAAAAAAAAAAAGAAAAAAAAAAAGGAATGATTAAGACCTCAATTTTAGCTATATATCTTAACTCCCCTTTGAACCAGCTCCTCTGGGTCGCTGGACTTAATAAAATGAGGTGCTTGCTTTGTTCAAAGATCATTAGGAGGCAGAAATGCAATTTCTTCAAGAATTATCCAAAGCGATAGAATTCAAGTGACTCTTAAGAGTTGCTTCAGAAAAGAGGGCAAATAAGTATTGATTGGTGAGTCATGTTTATGAGGTGATAAAGCCTGTTTGCTTTCTCTTGCAGGGGAGCCGTGTTGTGTTTACTTTTGCTCGAGAAACACTTCTTGGACACAGCACATCAAAGACGCAGTTTTTGGATGCATTGTCGGCAGCTTAAAGAAGAGGACACCTTCCTGCCAGGACATGAAATGATACACTCCCCTGGGAGCCTGCCCCAAATAACAGCACTCGTGGAGATGAGCCCTTCTAGCTGATTTTTATGGCACAGTCTCCTTACGATTTTACAAATAAAGGAAAAACCCCACAGAAAGTGATGTCCGCCCTACTTCAGGATGTCCTGCTGATTGCCTGGTGACCGTGTCAGGACAGCCGAGGACAGGCTAGAGGCCTGAAGAGCGGTGCTTGGGCCTTTCTGTTATCTGCGTCATTGCTCATAGGATTCACGAGAGGATTCTGGGACAAATAAAGGAGCTGAACTGGATACTTGATTCATAGGTGGCCTGGAACAGACAGGAATGTACCAGACCTGTGTTGAAGCTAAGCCATATTTATAGTAACATTTAAGATTCCTCGAAATCAGGAGCATTTGATTTCTACCCATAAGTACTACATAACTGCCATCAGTATAGCTTTTATAATGTAGCATGTGAGCTGTGAGTTGGTCCTCTAAAACAACATGGGCTGGAGAGTGGGGAGGCAGATTGCCATCTTGGCTCCTGCTAACTCGTTCTGTGATATGGAGCAGATCCTAACCTCTCTGTTTTTCACAGGACAAATGGGGATAATTGGATACAGATCTTTCTACTTGCGATGATTAAACAGGGTAGCTCAGTGTAAAAAGCACAGGTTTAGGTTCAGACAGACAGACTTGGGTTTGATTCCAAGTGCTGGCACCCTCTAGCTCAATAATCTTGTACATAATTTTAAATGTTTCTGGAGCTCGTTTTTTAAATTTGTAAAATGGGGTTATAGCATTAACTTTGTGAGATTGTTGGACTGATTTGAGGTCATGTATATAAAATGCCTAGCTTACTCTCTGGTACGTAGAAGTCCAGTAAGTAGAAGCCATTATTATGTGAAACCATTTTGAAAATGTACTTCTCAAATATAGGATAGTATTAGTGTTTGAAAATTAGAGGACAGTAATTTACATTTCCTGTGATCGGAAGCCAAAATATAAATGTGCACTACCTAATAGAAAGCTTGAAGAGAGGCAATAATTTGGAATTCATCTTCTTAAGATAAAAATTGGGCCATTACTGGAAAGTCGTAGGGAAATTGTTCTTTTTTTAATATTTGAAAAATTTTCCACTTAGTACATTGATGAATTTCAAAGCAATTATTTTTTTATAGAAGCCTGCCACTGTGAACCTCTTCTTATTGTATTTGAGCTATTTGTGCTGCCTGAGTTTGTCTCTTAGGATAATTTCCCTTCATTTCCTTAGTGTTTCATTCTTCAATTGTGTTGGAGGGAAAATGAATGGTAGAAACCAGAACACCCTTTGACCTCCTTTTCCAGTTTGTAAATGGCATTTAGTAGGCTTTGGGAATAATAGCCCATTTCCAAAAATAAGAGGTGATGTGAATTATCATGCAAGTGAGAGGCAAGAAATTTGTATTTGCAGGTTGACGTTGGCATAAACTTAACCCTTCATACTCAGCCACTTGCATCCTCTGAATGCAGGAGTTTTCAACCTTTGCTGCCCATTAGGACTACCTGGGGAGCTTTATGCAATCCTGCTGCCCAGGTTACATCCAGACCAATAAATCAGAATCTCTGGGGGGGGTGGAACCCAGGCACCAGTATTTTTTAAAGCACCCCAGGTGATTCCAATGGGCAGCTAAGGATGAGAACAGTACAATGAATTGTACATGATTCCCAAGTAATCCTCTGGGCATTATCTGATTTCTTGACACCTCTCAGGTAGAAAAGGATCTTTGTAGCAAGAGTTTTTGTTAGAAATAGAATGAGTGAAGCACAGAGATGTTGAATTTTTGTCTTAATTCCTTGAAGCTCCAATGCAAATGCCTGCAGGGGTCTGGCAGGTGATCTGGTGAGTGAAGCAGACTGGTGGCCACTGGGGAGACCCCCAGGAGCATACCCCCTGCTAAAGGTGTGCAGCTGCTGACTGGCTCCAGCACAGTGTGGCCACGTGGCTGATTTTTCTAGTTCTTCCAATTTCCAATTTTGCAGGAAAAGGCAGAATTTGAAAAAAAAGACAAGTCCCAATTTTTACATGGTGGTAATGAATTCAAGGATTGTTTAAAATATTGTGCTGGCCAAGCAAAACATGTTTGCCAGTAGTTTCCAGCCTCTGCTTCAAGAATGTTAAGGACCAGCCTAGACATCCCAGCCAGTTGTTAATAGATTTGCATTTTCCTGTTCTGGAAGTAAGCTGCATTCTGCCTCTCCTCCAAGACTGCTTTTAGATGTATTTTCCTCTCCATTCCCAAGTAATCCTCTGGACTTGCTTCAGACACATTTCCTCACTCAGTATTTTATTTTCCCCTGCAAGCATCCATTGCTTCATTCTTCACATATATGGCTTAGAAATCTTATGTTCTTTTTAAAATTAATCAGGGCTTGTTAGAGTTTATTTTTATTATATGTCAGAATCTTTTTCCTATGATAAACCACTTAGAAGCCCACATTTAACTTTATTTTATTATATATAGTCTAGTGTAAGAAATGTCAAAACCAGGAGTACAGCCTTAGTGGGCACATTAGGAACAAGGGTGGGAAAGGGTTAATTCCCAGACCTGGCCAGTCTCCTCCTGACTGGGTTGCTGAGCCTACACTTCAAGGTGATGATTTACTATAGTGATTCCAGGACTTCCGCTTGTACCAGAATCTCTGGGGAGGTGTGCTAAACTGCAGGTTCCCAGGCCGCTACCCCAGCGATTCTGATTCATGAAATTTCGGTTGGGACTCAGGGATCTGCATTTTAAAACAAGTTCACCAGGAGATTCGGTTGTGCTGTTCCACAGACCACATCTTGAGAAACACTGATTAGGGGAAGTGTTCTTGGCCTCTGCATCTCCTATCATTTAAGAAGGTTTTGCAGTCCATCGGGCCCACTGATTAGTACCATTGATCACTCAGGACACAATATAAAGTTCTTTTGCAGAGAGAAGCTGACTTAAGCTGTCCCTACATGATTGAGGTGCTTGTACCATGAAGGGGCTTTTATAGTTTCAGTCATATGTGGATTAAAAAGGTGCTGTATTCTTTTTATATAAATTGCTTTGTGTATCTTATAAGCCGTATACGTGTAGTAATATCCCATTTATCAGACATTGTGAGGTGCATGGTATGGACAACTCCAGGTGATTCTTTTAAGTTGCACATCTTTTTTGCTTTATTTCAACCATTTACAAGAAACTCTTAATTTAGTATACATTTTCCTGCTTTTGCAAACAATCTACTGAAGATGATGAAATCTTCAGGGTTATCATTTATGTTTTTGATTCTTTCAGGTCCTATAATAGTTATGAAAGCCCCTGCACTGAATGGCTCTGCTCTTTGAGTGGTTTTATAGTTTTTCTTTTCTATCTCTAGGAACTTTCCTCTCATTTGCTGTATGGGGTTGGGAAATCATGTAATTGCAACTATATGTCAAGTAACAGTAAACAGGATCTGAATGAGGCTTTGGGAGGCTTTTCTAGCAGTAAAATGAATGAACATTGCTGCATTGACTTGGTGATGTTATCTTAGAGGCTCTGCTACTTCCTCTAACTTATTTCTTGATCCTCAACTGCAGTTGTCAGGTCTGTGACCTCAAGATAAGTGAGATGTTGCTACAAATAATTTAATCTGTAAGCCATTGTCTCCCCCAGTTGTATTAGTGTTTTTATATATACAGTTCTATAATATGAAAAGAAAGTAGATTGAAATTCAAATGAACATTTCTCAGGCCAAGTTTTTGTGCAGGATAGTGTTTTTGATTCTATCTTATTGTGATTTAGAGCTATAAATTAGTTGTATACCTGTGAATTCAATCCTGCACTCATTCTGAAATAAAGGTGTTATAACTAATATTTATGTGTGAATTTGAATTTCTTGGGGGTATCACCACTCAGTAGAGCTTGTGTTGATCATTTGTAGCGATGATCCTAGTCCTTTTCAGTGGCACCAGATGGGGATGTTATACCAACCATGTGATGTTAGCTCCCTGCTTCCTCCAAGGTGAGCCATTAAAGTTTCTCCCAGAAATGAGCAGAGGCCACTCTTATTGAATGACCTGAGTGGGCCATGGGCTGATGGAGCAGAGGACCAGGGTCTGCAGAGGGAGAAGAAATGAAGCACAGTACAGACAAACAGCAGCATGAAGTCAGGTGGTCCCAAAGAGGGAGGGGAAGAGAGAGCAGCTGTTTGTTGACCTGTGAGGCTTAGCTATATTTCCTGTACTTTGTTTCCATGAGATTTGCCATTATCCTTCCATTTGTCCCCTTTTTACTTGACTGTATTTGAATGGATTTCTGTACTTTGTTTCCAAAATGCCTTGTCTAAGCCCTATTGATGCCTTTCTTTTGTTAGAGCCTGAATGCCTTTACAGGTAGAGTCCTTAGTTCAGCAAGTGTTTATTGAGCACCTACTGTGTGCAAGAGAAAGGCAGAATTTGTTTTCTCTTTTGACTTGATCCAGGGGGTTTCCAGGAAGGCTTACGCCATCGTTATATTGACAGATGGCAGTAGTGGGCACCAATTGATGGTAAGATCAGAAACAGCTCTTGGGTAAATCAAATGATGATTGCTTATTTAAAGGATGTAGAACAAGTCAGCACAGGACGCATAGTGGAAAGATCAGCACAAAAATGTGTAGCTTGGTGGCCCTGAAGCAGCAGATTGCACAGTTGTGGATGATCATGTCTGAATTGGTGAGGGCACATCGTAACTTACCTTTTGGAAGATAGCTGGTTCTCTCTACGCCTCTATTTCAGGGTACAGGATATTCAGGCCTAAATGTCGTTTACTTTCAGACTGTTTTGACTATTACAGCCTGGTCTGAGGACATTCCTGAATTCAGGGCTGCAGTATCAGCACAGTGTTTCCCTGATGTCTGGGCGGGACACGCTAACTCGTGTGGGCTAATCCCGCAAACCCCAGAACCTCAACACAAGCCTTGGAGAGACCGAGGCAGGTAAAGAGGTGGAGTCCTAAAAATGACAAGCCCCGTGTGATGGGGACTCAGAATAGAAATTAAATGAATGTATAGAAACTTAAAATGCAGTATTTAAATTTTAAAATGCAGTATTTCTTTCATACCTTGACTGCCAGTTGGAACGCCATGGGGAGCTTTAAAAAATACTGACGCCTGGGTCCCATCCCCAGAGATTCTAGGTTGCATCCCCAGCATCCTGAAGCCACGGACAGCAATTCCTACCAACTTCAGAAGTAAAGTCTGTTCTCCTATAAGTGGCTTACCACTTATAGGAGAGGGGAGTTTGTAATATGAGACATCTCCTTTCTGGTGTTTTGCCTCTAGTCCTTCAGAAAAATATGATTCACTGTTCAAAAAAAAAGTGCTCCAGTGTCTCTTAAATGCTAATAGAAGAAAGATCCTAAAAATACTCCACCATGCATAACCTGCTTTGTTATAATCAAAAATTTGAGTTGCATTTGTTGGAACAGAATCCCATGCAGAAGAAGGATCTCATAATAACTGGAGACCTTGCTTGTCTTGAAGGGTTAATCTGAGGAACTGTACTGCCGGACCTTAAGACGTAGCTCTCCGAGCTGTGGACAGGCACGCTGTGCAGGAGGCGGCAGAGAGAAAATAGCAGCCGCCATCCTGTTAAATTAAACTCCACGGAGCTATTCTCCAGCATTCTCGGAGAAGGTTAGAGCCATTTCGTGCCTGCCATCTGTTGGACTGCTGATGGAATCATTACTTCTTTGTGTCGGTGCCAGGATGAACTTTTAGATCCGATGACAAAGGAGAAAATGCTAACTCTTCAGTTGTATGTTTTTGTTTTCCCGTTTTTAGTTTAGGTGTCTCCCTAAATTCAAAAGTCCATCAATTGTTCAAACTTTGAAATTACCACTTTGCCAGTTTCTTTAGCGGTTTAGGGGAAATTATTTTCTGGTTGAAGCTCCTCTGTTATTTGTGTTTGTTTAAGGATGTAGTCATTAGTCTTGTCAAAACCAAAGTCATTCTTGTCAATCAGTCTAAAAAAAAAAAAAAAAAAATTCCCCTGGTCCCCAGGACAGGAGATATACAAAACGCAGCCAGAAAAAAATTTAATGAATTACCCCAGAGTATAGTTATTGTAAATGGAAACAGGATGTGAGGCAAAGAGAGGGAGAAAGAAAGGGAAAAACCTACCAAGGTCATTCCTGTCACTGATTATATTAGGGTGACTATGAGGAAACCTTTATTGTCTGATATTTTCGTTCACAAATGACATTTCAGAGAACTGCAGGAGATAGCATGGCGATTTAGAGCCTTACTTCGTGTCTGTCTGTTTTTCTTTTTCTGAACATATCCATAGGTGTACAGCAGGAAAAAGTCCCTCGCAGCTCTTCTGCCAGTATCTTGGTGATTGGATCTAAAGCCTTTGGAAAACTTGGAGTCACATCAGAGGCCCTAGATGGCTACAATTTTTAATTACAGATTTAAATTGGATTAAACTATGCATCAGATTACAATTGGAGCTACTCCAGTATGGAAAGTAGTCTTTTTGTATGTGTGAATTCAGAAGCTGGCATTATAACTTATTTCCTTAGGTGTTAATTGTTCTGTCAAGTACTATGAGAATCATTTCTTCCTGGAAAAAATACATGCTAACAATGTTTTGGGGCCTTACTAAAGGGAAGGATTTTGCAGAGAAGACTTGAGAAGAGCAAAGCATCAGCAGGGCATTTATTTTCCCCCAATCTGCCTCTGAAATGTCTCCCTGGAGGATGTCACCTGCAATTCTCAGAACAGGGTGTTTGTACCCTTGGGAATATAGAGTCATCTCTGTGAGGGATGTGTGAAGCTGCAAGATAGATGGGCAAAATGTTCCTCTTGGAGCATTCATTTTTCTCAAAGATTTGTGGGAAAAACATTATTTTTACATTAAAACAAATATATAGGGCCTGGCTCAGTGGCCGAGTGGTTAAAGCTCCCCACACTCCGCTTCAGCAGCCCAAGTTCGCAGGTTTGGATCTGCGGCACGGACCTACTCCACTCACCAGCCATGCTGTGGCGGTGTCCCACGTACGGAAAAATAGAGGAAGATTGGCATAGATGTTAGCTCAGGGCTAATCTTCCTCAGCAAAAAACAAAAACAAAAACGACCCCCCCACACACAAACATAACGTTGTAGAATGTGAAATTGGAATAGATCCTTAATTTTTTAAAACATGAGACTTAAAAGACACTTTGCTTGGAGCACTGCTTAGCATGCTGTCTAGTACACAGCAGGTGTTACATTAGGCTAAATCTAATGGAAATACCAAAGAAAGGCAATTACGTACGCTTCAGCCTGATACAAGCACTTGCAACTAGTACATCCCAAATGCTCCAGGGCTCTGTTTGCTGGCGGGAGTTGGGTTCCTCTCTGGAAAGTTAGAGAAGCCCTGATGTAGGCCACTCCCAATCCCTGGAACTCGCAGGATTCTCCTGTCCCTCAGATTCAGCCTTACATCCCAGCAGCATGGCCTTTGCCTGCCAGTATCTTGTAGTACAAAACGAGGCCAGTGTCCAGTAAACTTGGGCAAGACTTGCCATCAGGGGCATCACGGAGTATTTTGAGAGCTGAGTTAATGTAGAGCTCTTAGCTGTTGAGAAGGAACACAAATGCTCTTCATACACAAGTATGAAGAGCATTTATTGAATATTAAATTTTAAATTATTTTTTCTGTAATTTTTTTGGGGTCAGTCATGTTTTCTCTTTTGTTCAGAGAAAATACTCATCAGGAAAATTTTATTTGTCAATACAGTAGGCCCCCTTATCTGTGGGGGATATGCTCCAAGACCCCCAGTGAATGCCTGAAATTGCAGATAGTACTGAACCCTATATATACTATGTTTTTTCCTATACATACACACCTATGATAAAGTTTAATTTATAAATTAGGCACAGTAAGAGATTAACAATAACTAGTAATAAAATAGAACAATTATAATGATACATGTAATAAAAGTTATGTGAATGTGGTCTCTCTCAAAATATTGTACTGTATTCACCCTTTTTCTTGTGATGACATGAGAGGATACATGTGATGAGATGAAGTGAGTGAATGACGTAGGCATCGTAACATAGCTGTGACATAGCGTTATTTTCAGATCACAATTGACTGCAGGTAACTGAAACCACGGATAAGGGGAGACTACTGTATGATGTTTTTAACATACCTTTTTTTCCTACTGGAGGCAGTTCAGATACACCTATATACTGCAGCTTTCTCCAACCAGTCTCTCTACGGTGTTTAATCCAGGGTGCTTGTTAAAATCAATGGGAAGGGGTATAATTAGTCTTGATGGTGTAAAATGACAAAAAAGGAAAAAAATTAATGAGGAGTCGTTTTGATTCTTGATTCTTGTAATTATAGTGGTGCGGCTGATTCTGCTATAGTGAAGCTCTTACCATTTCCAATAACAAACTTCTTTTTTTCTGGTTTATTCTCTCAGATGTATCTTACCTGTCATCGCAATGGAAACTGTATGACAGTTGCCAGCAGGACTAACCTTTATTTTTATTTACAAAACACATATATTTTTATTGAGAATGCCAACTATGGTAGTACCCCAACTACTTTGTTGAAATAGCAAGTCCTGGTCAGATCTGAATTTCCCTTCACAAAAGTGAAATTTGACAATAAATTCGGCATTAGATTAAGATTTAAATACGAGAAATTTTAGCATCCGATTTGATTCAAATATAGCCCAGAAGCCTAAACTGGAATCCTGCTTCTGCTATTGTCAGAGAAGAGGGAGAATCCCCCCTCTCCACCCTTTCCCTTAAGGTTCTTATGGCTGGCCGAATAATTAAAAGACAGGTTAGCAGGAGGAAATAATACCAAGTTTAATAACATGTATACATGGGGGAAACCAGGGAAACTGACTTTCTCAACACAATAGCGGTGATTCTCATCTTAAAGACCATCTTCAGCTAAAGACAAAGGAGGATGTTGCGGGGGGGGGGGAGGGTAATGGTTTGGGATTAAGACAATTCACATGGAGAGGGAAATGTAAATGTTTGTCAGGCAATTCTTTACAGGGCCACCTATAGAGAACGTGGCCAGAGAGACAGAAATCACAGTAATCAAGAGTATGTAGATTTAAGTCCTCTCTTCCGTACTGATAAGAGTGTCTACAGATAAGGCCACCCGCTCCTTTCCCAGTACACAGAGGGAAATACCTTTACAAATGTAAATATTTGGTAAACAGAACCTTGAAAAGAATGGGCTTAGCGAGGACCCTGCTAGTCTGTCCATACCCAGAGTTAAATTCCTTTAGGCAGTTAATGGGGGAGGTCAAATGTCCATCAGAGAAAATAATCAAGGTAAAGAGACATATTTCAGGGTGGCCAAATTTTGATCTCCCACACTATGTCCTAGCTGTGTACTTAAGCTCCCTGGGCTTCCTTTTCCTCATATGGGAGGGAGTAATAAAAGGGCCTATTTTATTGGGTTGTTGAAAGGATTAAATGAGTTCAAGTCATGTAAAAAACAGTTGGAACAGTGCCTGACACATAGTAAACACCCAGCAATCTCAGGAAAAGATTGTGTTGAGTTGATGTTAATTCTTTAAATGTTTGCTAGAATTCTCCAGTAAAACCATTTGGGCCTGAAGATTTCTGTTTTGGGGAGATTTTTAATTATAAATGTGATTTCTTTAACAGTTGTAGGGCTATTCAAATGTTCTATTCCATATTGGATGAGTTGTGGCAGTTCGTGTTTTTGGAAGAATTGGTCCATTTAATCTAAATTGTCAAATTTATATGTGTAGAGTTGTTCATAGTATTTTTATATTATCCTTTTGATATCTGCCTAGTCTTTAATGATATCCTATGTTTTATTCCTGATATTGATAATTTGTCTTTTATTTTCTCTTTGTCAGTCTTGCCAGATGTTAGTCAATTTTATTGATCTTTTCAAAGAACCAGCTCTGTTCCATTGATTTTTCTCTATTGCTTTTGGTGTATTTTATGGATTTCTGCTCTTTATTATTTCTGTCTTCTGCTTGCTCTGGGTTTATTTTTCTCTTCTTTTTCTAAGTCAGGAAGTTGGAACTTGGATTATTGTTTTACGACTCTTCCACTTTTGTAATGTATACATTTAGTGCTGTAAATTTCCCTCCTAGCACTGCTTTCACTGTGTTCCACAAATTTTGATATGGTGTATTTTCATTTTTATTCAGTTAAAAAAAAATGTAGTTTTTTTTTTTTATATTCCTTGAGACTTTCTCTTTGACCTATGAATTATTTAGAAATGTGTTGTTTAGTTTCCAATTGTTTGGAGATTTTCCAGCTGTCTTTCTGTGATTGATTTTAGTTTGGTTCCACTGTGGTTGGAGAACACACTCTGCACGATTTCAGTTCTTTAAATATGCTAAGGTTTGTTTTCTGGCCCAGGATATATAATCTATCTTTTATATGTTTCATGGGCACTTGAAAAGAATGAGTATTCTCCTGTTGTTGGGTGGAGTGTTCTGCAAATGTCAGTTGGATCCTGTTGGTTGATGGTGTTGCTGAATTCTTCTATATTCTATCTGATGTTCTGTCTAGTTGTGCTATCAATTGTTGAGAGAAGGGTGTTGAGGTCTCCACCTACAATAGTGGATTTGTCTATTTCTCCTTTTATTTCTATCAATTTTTGCTTCACATATTTTACAGCTCTGTTGTTTGGTGCATACACACTTAGAATTGCTCTGTCTTCTTTTTGGATTAACCTTTTTATCGTTATATAATGTTTCTCATTATCCCTGGTAATTTTCTTTGCCTTGAAGTCTCCTTAGGTGGAGAGCCTTTGATAGGAATGCCTATATTTCTTTTATTAATGTTTGTATGATATATTCTTTTCACTCCTTTTACTTTTAATCTGCCTGTATTACTTGTCACATTTGAAGTGAGTTTTTTGTAAATAGCATACAATGGGTCACGTTTTTAAATCCACTCTGCCAATCTCTGACTTTTAATTGGTGACTTAGATCATTTACATTTAATGTAATTATTGATGTATTAGAGCTTAAGTCTTCCATTTTATTTTATTTATTTATTTTTTGGCCTTCCTTTGGGTTATGAGTTATATAAAACTCATTTTAGAATTCTTGTTTGATTTATCTATATATAGTGTTTTTGAGTGAATCTCTTTTTTGTGTGTGTGAGGAAGATCAGCCCTGAGCTAACATCTGATGCTGATCCTCCTCATTTTTTGCCAAGGAAGATTGCTCCTGAGCTAACATCTGTGCCCATCTTCTTCCACTTTACATGGGATGCCACCACAGCATGGTGTGACAAGCAGTGCATTGGTGCTTGCCCAGGATCCGAACCCATGAACCACGGGCCACTGAAGTGGAACGCATGCACTTAACCACTTGCACCACCAGGCTGGCCCTGTGAGTCAATCTCTTTGTATACCTTTTTTAAATGGTTGCTCTAAGAATTACATTATATATATAACATATCACAGTCTACTGGTATCATCATTTTACCAGTTTGAGTGAAGTATAAAAACCTTACCTTTCTTTACTTTCCTACTTTTTCCTCTTTATAGTTAATTACCTTAAATATTTCTTCTACATGTATTTGGAACCATATCAGTGTTATAATTTTTGCTTAACCATCAAATATAATTTATTTTTTTACTATTTTATTTTTTATTTATTTTATTTACTTTATTTTCTTTCCCCCCAAAGCCCCAGTAGATAGTTGTATGTCATAGTTGCACAGCTTTCTAGTTGCTCATCAAATATAATTTAAATGACTCAATAAGAGAAGAAAAGTTTACTGTATTTATCCATATTTTGTTTCCCATTTTTTTTTTTCTTTTTCCTGATATTCTGAGATTTTATTTTTTATTTTTGCTTTTCTGTTTAGAGAGCCTACTTTAGCCATACTTTTAGAATAGAATTTCTGGAAACCAATTTTCTTAGATTTTCATTATCTGAAAATGTCTTGATTTTTCCTTAATTCCTTAAGGATATTTTCACAGGATACATAGGATTTGGGGTTCACAGTTCTTTTCTTCCAGTTCCAGCACATGAAAATGTTTATGCCACTTCCTTTGGCCTCCATGGCTTCTGATGAGAAATCCACTGTTTTTCCTCCATAGGTAAGGTATTGATTCCCTCTTACTGATTTCAAGATATATATATATATTTTGTCTTTGGTTTCCTGAAGTTTGGCTATGATGTGTTTTGTTGTGGATTTCCTTGGGTTTAACATGTTTGGAATTTGTTCAGCTTCTTGAATCTGTAGATTTATGTCTTTTGCCAAATTTGGGAAGTTTTCAGTCATTTTTTCATGTCTTCTTTCAGCCCCAGCCTCTTTCTCCTCTCCTTCTGGAACTATGATGACATGAATGTTATATCTTTTGTTACAGTTGCATAGATCCCTGAAGCTCTGTTTATTTTTGTTTTTTTTTCAGTCTATTTTCTCTCTGTTGTTCAGATTGAGTGATATCTATTGCTGTATCTTTTTCTGTGGTATTTGCCTGGAGTACAGCGATTATCTTCTAAATGTTTTCTATCTTGCTAGGCTGTACCTTTCCTGGTCCTCTGCTTACAGAGAACAGGCTTTTATTGTTTTGGAGGTTTTTTTCATCTGTACCTGTTGGCATTTCCAGGTTGCTGGTTTCTCCAGCATTCAGTCTGGCATATGTGAAGCAAAAAGAAAAGCCAGGAAACCCCTTGCAGTACTGTCCTTTGGGTCTCAAGTTTCCTAGCTGGTTTGCTCTCTTCACTCTTCATAGTCTTCTTATTTTGTTTTATATATAATGTCCAGGGGTATTACTTGTACCACCACTGACTTTTTATAAGTCCACAGTCTTTGGGCTTCTTCCTCTACTTAAGTCCTACACATGTCACTTCTGGGAAGCTCTCTCTGAGTCTAGGCTGCGTCTCCCATTACACACTCCCATAGCACTCTGCACTTCTCATAATAACTTTATTCAGTGCCTGTCTCTTCCATTTGACTGTAAGTTCCTTGTGGGCAGGGATTTTCCCATCTTGAATAAATGGGTGACATCGTCATTTGTAAAATGAGAGAGTTAGAGTAGATGAACTTAAAGACCCTCCATTTCTCCCTTCTTTTCCTTCTCTTTCTCTGTGTTTCTCTCTTCCTCTCTCCTTTTCTCTCTCTCCCCCCTCCCCCAAATGATTTCAAAAAGGTAGAATCATACTTGAAATCTTCTCCTTCTATGCCCTGCCAACATTGAGTTTTATCATGAAAAACAAAATCAAAATTTTGGTTATCTATTGGATGAATAATGTCATCTTATTATGGTTTTATTTTGTACTTATTCAAATACCAGGAAAGTTTATTCATCCTGCCAATAAATATTGAGCATCTACTATGTTCCAAGCTCTGTGAGAGGCTCTAGAGATAGAACAGTTCACAAAACAAAGTCCCTGCTCTCATGGAGCTTACAGTTGAAGTTTTTTTTAATATTATTATTGATCATTTACATATCTTTTGTGAATTGTCTCTCCACATCAGTTGCTTATTTACCTGCCACCCTCTCTTCCTTTCCAGTGTTCATTTAGCAAATATTTTGCTTAGGAGTGTGAGAGATGTAAAAGTAAGATAATGTTTTTCACAATTCCTTTAGCATCTATTCTGTCTCACCAGTTCATACATTCAAACAAAAACATTTTTCTCAGAAAACAGATCTGAGCAGCCCACTCATCACTATATATTATTTATACTTTCAAGGACTTGAGTAAGACTTTTTTAAAAAATTAAAGGCCACAGTGCTTGTGATTTTTTGGCATTTTATTTTTATAATAAATATGTGGTTTCACGGTATAGCAATAGTTAAATACTGTATATTGCAGAGGGAATTGAACAGTTGGATTTAATGAGACTATTTTAACAAGAACCAGTTGCAGTGTTAGGTTGTAATTGCAAAGGAATCTGCCTGGGCTTTAATTTGTCATCTTGTTTTATTTTAAAATGATACTCTATTTGCATTTCCTAGACATCAGAGGCAGTGATGAGAGGTCCTGGGTGACAAGCCTGTAACATTAGCAAGGTTTTAAACAAAAACCAACATTTCTCTGATGAGCTAAAATTCTGCTCACTTCAGAGGGAGTCCTCAGTAAGACTGCTTCATCTCACAACATGGTTTGCCATGCTGATCATCCATTTCACTTATTTCACACGTAATTGTAATCTTTCATATCTCTAGAGGATGTTTTAGTTTATCTACTAAGCGCTTCCATATCCATTATCTCATTTAATCCCTGAAGCAACCCTGTGAAGATGGTAGGAGGTGATTTGCAGATGAGGAATCAAAGGCTCACAGTGGGTAAGTGACTTGTCTAAGAGCACACAGCTAGTAAGCAGCTGAACTAGAATCACTGTGTGGCCACATATTTATCAAACCTCAAATTAATTTCATACTAATGCCATGTAATGCTAGATACATCCAAGAGAAATGTCTGTATGTCCCTTGATTTATATTTCCTGATCACAAACTATACTGTTTTTTTTTTTTTTTTAAAGATTTTATTTATTTATTTTTTCCCCCCAAAACCCCAGTAGATAGTTGTATGTCATAGCTGCACATTCTTCTAGTTGCTGTATGTGGGGTATGTGGGACTCGGCCTCAGCATGGCCGGAGAAGCGGTGTGTCGGTGCGCGCCCGGGATCCGAACCCGGGCCGCCAGCAGCAGAGCGCACGCACTTAACCACTAAGCCACGGGGCCGGCCCAAGCTATACTGTTTATACCAAGTCATGCCATGTCATGCGATCCTATTTGCCCTCTTTCCCTGAAGTGGAGTAAACTCCATTTTGACTCACTTGATGTGTTTCTGAATGTGTGTAAAAACACATCTTGTGAAAAATACTTTATTCAGTTCCTTTCAAATTACCCTGTCTAATTATTCTATTTCTTGCTGTGATCTTGACTACTATGGTGACAGAGCTAGAATTGGTTAGACTAATTGTAGTTTTTTCACCTGTAAAATGAGATGTTTGGGTTAGCATCTGGGAAATATAGAAACTCAAGTTTAGAAAAGACCTTAAGAGCCTAGGTTTTCAAATCAGATGGATCAGAGAACAAGTGTTGGCTAGTAAGTCTGCCATTTACTAGCTGTGTGGTCTGAGACAAGTTATTTAAGCACTCTGAATTTAAATTTCCTCATTGGTGAAATATAGTTGAAAACAGTATCTATCTACCAAATTGTTGTAAAATGATTAGCACAGTGCCTAGCATATAGTGACCTCTCAAAAAAAGTTAGCCACGAGCCAGTCCCGTGGCGTAGTGGTTAAGTGCAGGTGCTCCGCTGCTGGTGGCCTGGGGTTCGATCCCAGGCGTGCACCGATGCACCGCTTCTCAAGCCATGCTGTGGCAGCGTCCCATATAAAGTGGAGGAAGATAGGCACCAATGTTAGCCCAGGGCCAGTCTTCCTCAGCAAAAAAAAAAAAACAGAGGAAGATCGGTATGAATGTTCGCTCAGGGCTAATCTTCCTCACACACACAAAAAAAGTTAGCCACTAAAATGGATGTTCTCTCTCTAGATTAAGAGATTGGTTGGCTGGATTGATGTATGGTCTCCATTTTCCCAAAAAACATGCTGATTGATGTCCACAGCGTCCTGAGTAATCACTGCTAGTATACCTCACTTGTTTGCTTGTAGACTTCAGGTCTCAAAAATTGGATTACATGTTTTGCAAGGGTTGCTTGCATTTATTCCCAAATCAGTTTATGCTCATTGCATTTATAATTATTTAACTTAATTAACTATTATGTAAACTGGCATATTACTTTCCTATTGCCGCTTTAACAAATAACCGCAAACCTAGTGGCTTAAAACAATACAAATTTATTATCTTAACTGGAGGTCAGTCTGAAATGAGTTTCACTGGACTAAAATCAAGGTATCAGCAGGGCTGCATTCCTTCCCAAAGCTCTAAGGTAGAATCTGTTTCCTTGCCTTTTCCAATTTCTAGAGGTCACCTGCGTTCCTTGACTTGTGGCTGGCTCCCTTCTCCATCTTCAGAGCCACAAGCATAGTATTTTTAAATTACTCTCTGACTCTTCACCTCTTTCTGTCACAAGGACCCTTGTGATTACATTGGACCCACCAGATAATCCAGCATAATCCTCCCCGTCTCAAGATCCTTAATTTAATCACATCTGCAAAGTCCCCTTTGCCATTTAAAGTAACATTGTCTTAGATTCTGAGAATTAGAGCATGGCCATTTTGGGGGACCATCATTCTACCTACCTACAACTGTTGACATTTGAGGGGAGAGAGAGGATGTTTTTACGAAACATAGTTTCTTACTTTGGAAAGACTCATTAAGTCAAATTGAAAACAAATTTCCTTTGAACTAGATGTGTGCTAAATAACTATAAAATTTTTGGAAAATTGTGAAATTCAAGAAGAATTCTGCATTCAGATTGCTTCAGAAGTGTCTCTGTTCTTACTCCATTTAGAGAACCACACTGGAAATCAGAAAATGCATTATGGTTTCGATTTGTGGGAGAAATATAATACAAAAATCTAGTCAATGAACTCACTCACAAAGAAAAGTCCTTGGCTCCACACCAGAAGACTGGAAAAGGCAAATACATGTACTTTTATATAAGTTGAAATACAATATTTTAAATGTATGAGTAATTTTTTTTATGTTTTCCCACTTTAAGATAAAATTTTGCACTTTCTTTGTTAACCAGCCAACTGCCAATCCCCATTGCGTCAGATAAAACGTTGTCTATTATATTATTTAACCAACCCACATCCCATTCCCATCCCTTCTGTTCTGAGGTTATTCTCCCCTAGCTCAGAGATTTTTGACATTCTGGTGGGAGTCTTGAACCTCTTTGAAAATTTGATGAAAGCTAAGTAAAACACCCATACAAACAATTTTTTCTTTCTCTTTAGTACCTTGGGTACAAAAAGTTGAGTTATTATACTGTTCAGTTCTTGGTCCACTGTCATTTTTAGTCTGTGCAGAGCCATCTTCTTATTTTTATTTTATTTTATTTATTTTATTATTTTCACCTTCACCTCTCATCCCCATTTTCATTCCCAATCCTGTACCATCCTCCCCGTAAACACCCTAATTTACTTAATACTTGTTCTTGGATAGCTATGTATTATTGGAAGATAAATAGTATTATTTTGCATACTCAATATTTTGCATACAATTTTAGATGATTTTATGCTATTTCTGAAGGCTACCCTTGGACACTAGGAGGTTTATAGGTTCCAGGCCAAGAACCTTTTCCTTAATCTGCACTATCCAATATAGTAGCCACCAGCCTCATGTGACTATTTAAATTCAAATTTAAATTAAGACTACATAAATTTGAAAATTAGGTTTCTCAGTTACACTAACCACATTTCAAGTGCTCAGTAGTCATATGTGGCTAGTGGCTGCTACCGTATAGCACAGCACAGATACAGAACATGTCCACGATCACAGATAGTTCTATTGGACAACACTTCTCTAAATGATCTATAAGAACTCTCCCAGCTCTAACTCTAAGAATTATTCCAGTTGGAAACATTTTCTCTAACTGGCATGCCTTTGTGCTTGTGTGGAATAACTCATTTCTCAAAACTGTGTTAGAAAGTCCTTGATAAAGCAGATGGGAGAAAGGCTCAGGACATGAAAACTCTAAGTATGGTTTTAGATCCAGCAAGTTAAAGGACTTCCAATATGCCCCTACCGAGTTGCCCTCTGGTGGAATTCCACACTGACACACACTATAATCCTTGAGATCATAATTATAATCCCTCACATTTATTTTTCTTCTTGTGAGGAAGATCAGCCCTGAGCTAACATCCATGCCAATCCTCCTCTTTTTGCTGAGTAAGACCGGCCCTAAGCCAACATCTATTGCCAATCCTCCTCCTTTTTCTCCCCAAAGCCCCAGTAGATAGTTGTATGTCATAGCTGCACATCCTTCTAGTTGCTGTATGTGGGACGCCACCTCAGCATGGCCGGACAAGAGGTGCATCGGTGCGCCCCTGGATCCGAACCCGGGCGCCCAGTAGCGGAGCGTGCGCACTTAACGGTTAAGCCATGGGGCCGGCCCCAATCCCTCACATTTGAATATAACACTTTATAATTTGAAAACCTGTTGATCTACAGCTGCCTTTAGTGATAGAGTTGTTATCATAACCATTGGTTGTGCATGGAATGTCCAGACAGGCACGCAGGTAAGAACACACAGAAGGTGATGTACAACACAGTTTTGCTTTCCTCACTGAGCCCCACCTTTCAGTCTACTTTATGAGGTCTTTCAGAGGCTTCTACTTTCTTTGATCTCCTTCTCTCCTTGCTAATCCTCAGGGTCTGGTTCCCTCCTAGAATCAGGGACATGGAGTCCTGTGTTCTGGTCCCTGCTGAGATGTGAAAGGTAGACCCTTATGGCCTTTGCCTCGTTTTATAGAAGGAGGCTCAGGTATTTAGATTCTTCAAAATGGAGACAAACAAACCCTTCTCTTTGCTAAATTGAGAGTTTCTCATAGCATAATTTCAATAGGAATGAGGGGTAGAAGGAAAAAAGTGAGGCAAGGAAGAGAGAAATGACCTGCCATATTATAGCCTCATTTTCTGAGAAAGACACTGAGGCTAAGAATCGTTCACTGTCATGCTAAGATTATTCAGCTAGTGAGTCTTTGTGCTGCAAATCCTGTGCTCTTTCCTGTGTCACAGTCTCTAACAATTTGGGATGAAGAACTCTGCAGTACCCAGAGCACTTTGATATATGACTGTCTCTCTGATACACTGGACTCATTGAATTCCAGTCAGTATACATCTTAGTCACTGTGAATCTTATGAATGGAGAGGCATTGTGTCTAAGAACAGTAGTTGATATGAATCTTTGCCATGATCAATAGATGTGACCGGCGAATCAATGAATGAACCCTTGTGTTCAAAACGAGATATGTCCCAAGAACACTGATAGTCCCCAAATTTATAGCAGATAATTTCCCCTATGAAACCTAAGTATACTTTATGAGCATTAGTGCATTTGCAACAACAGAGAACAACCAAGTTGCAATGTGATATGATGTGATGTGGATATTGAGCAGTTCTTGATTAATTCACAGATAAGAAACTTGCTTTGGTGCTCTCTCCAACCAGCTGCATCCTCATTAACATGTGTGATTCAAATTCATGCCTCAGTAAAGTTGCAAATGACTCCTTGTCATGGATCTTTATGTCACTCATGAGTAGTCACAAAACCACCTTAGTTGGGCATTTTGAGAATGTGCTAGTCATTAGTGCTGCTCATTAAATATTACCTGCTCTCTACCTTTTGGGCATATGGTAGAATTGCAGTTCTCTTCCCTTCTTTGAAATTGGGCATGACCATGTGAATTACTTTGGCCAATGAAATGTTACTGGGAGAGACACAAGTCACTTCCAGACAGAAGTCTTAAAGGCCAGTGCACAATGTTTGTGGGCAAAGCAATTTCCCTGTTTTGGAGAAAGCCTAAGTCTGAAACGTTGATAGACACATGGCAGGGTGGGAAACTGTCAGTGTGAAAAGCTATAGCTGCGGTAAAAACTGCAGGATATGGTTCAGAAAAATTGCTGCATAATCTGCATAGTATGCATTCACCATACTTGACCTATCCATTCTTGGGCACCATGGTGGGCTCTAACTCCCTGGGCCTAAATACAATGTCCAGTGGACATACTTGTACATGTTTGCTTGCATATATTTATCTATCTATCTATCTATCTATCTATCTATCTATCTATCTATCTGTCTATCTATCTATCTATATCTATCTATCTATCTATCTATCTATCTATCTATCTATCTATCCATCCATCTATCCATCTATCTATCATCTATCCATGCATCCATCTTCAGGAGTGGAGTTGCTGGTGGGTGTTGACCAAGACTGCCTTAATACTCCCCTCAGCTCGACTAAACTTTAGACAAGTTTTTTCCTGATTGTAGGACTCTGACCTCCCTTTTCTTAGAGCACTTACTCTAGAAAACTTGTAATTGTGCTGTTAATATTCTACAACCCAGAAATGTCTTTCTCAAGGATCTGGGAGTCATTCCTTTGAATGTAATCATGGAAGGAGATACCGTCCCTATCTCTCAGTCTCTGTGGGAGGGTAGGAGCCTAATTTTGAAAAGTGACAATTGAAAAGTGACTTTGAAAAGGGCCAACACAGATGGCCCAATCACCTTGACCAACCTTCCCCCAATGTCCTCCGGCACTTTTCCATTAGCTCACAGCATTTAAAAGTTCTGCCTTTTGTTTCAGCAGAGTTGAGTTCAATCTCTGCCCCCTATTGCAATAGTCTTAAAGTCTTCCTTGACATTTTTAATAGGTGTCCAGTGAAGTTTTTCTTTAAGAAAAAAAAAGTACATATATTTAATTTGATTAAGTAATGCCAGATTGTTATATGGGGTGGCTGTACCATTTATATTTCCATATATATCTGTTAGCAATGCATAAGGGTTTCTACATCCCCACATTTCTGCTAACCCTTAGAATTATTTAGAATTCTAATGTTTGTGAGTTAATAGAGTTGTGAAATCTTATTGTTTTTTAAATTTGCATTTCTCAAACTACCAATGACTCTGAGCACTTTATTGTATGTTTGATAACTTCCTGGGTTTCCTCCTCTGTAAATTGTCTGTTCATAGACTTTGTCTTTTTTTCTGTTGGGATTGCTGTTTTTTCTTATTGTTTTGCAGGAATTGCTTTTACATTCAGTCAAGGTCTTGTGAGTTTTAGACATTCCAAATACCTTCTCCCATGCTCTCAACCACCGGTGAACTTTGTCCATGTTGTCACTTGTCAAACAGAAATCCACATTTAAAAAACTATTTATTTATTTTTATTTTTTATTTTTATTTATTTTTAACTTCAAACTTGCAGAAAAGTTGCAAAAGTAACACATAAGAACTTCAATATGTTATTTACTCAGACTCATTAATTTTAACCTTTTGCTCCATTTGCTTATCATTCTTTCTCTCTGTCTCTCTCTATATATACAGATACTCAAGTTTCTTATGTAAAATGGCATAGTATTTGCATATAACCTATGCACATCCTCTTGTGTACTTTAAATCATCTCTAGATTACTTATAATACATAATACAATGTAAATGTTACGTAAATAGTTGCTATACTGTATTGTTTAGGGGGTAATGATAAGAAAAAAAAGCCTGTACATGTTCAGTACAGACGCAACCATTGTAGGCCTTCCATGGTTGGTTGAATGGTTGATTGAATCCACGAATGTGGAACCCATGGATACAGAGGGCCGGCTGTGTATATACAGATACACACACACACACACACACACACACACACACACATACACATCCATTATCTATATTTTTAAAGAACCATTTGTGAATAGGTTGCAGGCATAGTAGTATTTCTTTACTCCTAGTTATTTCAGTGTATGTTTCCTAAGAACTGGAGCAAGCTATAACCAGAGTACAAGCATAAAATCAGGACATTTAACATTAATTCAGTATTATTATCTAATCCACTATCCAAGTTCAAATTTTGCCAATTGTCTTGATATTGAGTTTTTAGCTATTTTTTCCCTCCAATCCAGGATTCTACCTGTCACAACTCTTTTCTTTTCTTCTTTTCTATCTCACAGGATTCTTGATCTTTCATGTCCTTAACATTTTATTTTACAGACTGTTCCTAAGTTTGTGTTTTTGTGATGTTTTTTATGATTATGAATTTTTTGCAGAAATATTGCAAAGGTGATATTGTGTACTCAGGGCATCATGTCAGGAGGCACATAATATCAATTTATACCATTACTGAAGGTATTAACTTTGGTCACTTGATTAAGGTGAGTCTGCCAAATGTTCTTTTTTCTCTTTGTAATTAACTACCTTCACACAGACACTTTGTGACTATGGAAATATTAATATATCTGCATTTTGCATTTGTCACTTATCAATATGTGCTGAACTCACTTCACCTTAGCTCATAGAGATCACCTTTATTACAAATGCAAAGCACTCCATTGTGGGTATGTATCATAATTGTTTCTACCAATCGCTTATGTATAGACATTTAGGTTTTTTCCAATACTTTGCATTTACAAATAATATTGCAATAGATAACCTAATGCAAATGTATTTTCTTATTGTTAGAGGTGTATCTTCAGGGTAAATTCCTAGAACTGGGATTGCTGAATTAAAAGGAAATGCATATGTAATTTTATTAGAGATTTCCAAATTCCTCAGCATAAGGGTTCTATCATTTGCATTCCCACCAGCAAAGAGAGTGCCTCACAGCCTTGCCAGCAGAATGTGTTGCCAAACTTTTTAATTTTTTGCCAATCTGTAGAAGAGAAATGGTATCTCAGTGTAATTTTATTTACTTTTCTCTTATTATAAATAAAATTGAAATAGTTTTATATGGCTAAGGACCATTGTATCTCTCCTTTTTGCTTGTGCCTTTAACTTAATTCTTCTACTGAGGTTTTGGTCATTTTTTTCCCTTTAAGAGTTTTTAAGTATATTAAGAATAATACCTTTTTATCTGTGATACATTCTCCAAATATTTTTTTTCCAGTTTGTCATTTGTCATTTTTACTTTGGTTGTGGTATTTTTTTCACGAAAAATATTTTAATTTTTATGTAATCATATTTACCTTTTAAAAAATTTCAATTGGATTTTAAGACTTAGAAACTTTTCCTATACCCAGGTTATAGATGAATTCAACTGTGTTTTCTTCTAGTACTTGTATGGTTTTATATTTTACATTTAGATCTCTGGATCCATTTGGAGTTTATTTTTATGTATGATGTGAGGAATGCATTTAATTGTATCTTTTTCCAAAAGACTAAGATCTTTTTCCAAAAGATCCAGTTATCTCAGTACCATTTTGAAGAAAGTTCACCTTTGCCCAGATTTGAGAGCCACCTTCACCATATATTGAATTTCCATATGTACTTGGGTCTCTCTCTGGGCATTCTGTTCTCTTCTACTGCACCAGTCTGTCTGCCTATTCATGGGCCAGTACTACACTGTTTTAATTATAAAAGCTTTATGGAGTGTTTTAACATCTGGTAGGGCTAGACCCTTTACATAGTTTTGTTTTTTCAGTGTTTTCCTAGCTATTCATGCACGTTTATTTTTCCTTTTGAACTTTTGTTGCAACCTATCTAGCTTCATAAAAAAAGCTTATTGATATTTTTCTTGTTATTGCCTTAACTTTATAAAGTAGCGTAGAGAGAAGTCATCTTTTTATGAAGTTGAGTTGTCCTGTCCAAGAACAAGGGCTACCTCTTCATTTGTTCAAATCTGACTTTGCGTCTCTCAGTAGCGTTTTTAATGTTTTCTCATACAGGTTGTACTAGTTATCTGTTACTGCATACATTACAAATTACCTCTAAATTTAGTGGCTTAAAATAAACATCTGTTATGTTACACATTTTCTATAGGTCAGAAATTCAGGAGTGGCCCGGTTGGGTGATTCTGGCTTGAGGGTTTCTCATGAAGTAGTAGTCAAGATGGTGGCTGGGGCTACAGATATCGGAGGCTTAATTGGTTCATGCACATAGCTGGCAAGTTGGTGCTGGCTGTTAGCAGGAGGCCACAGTTTTTCACCATGTGGTCCTCTCCATAGTGCTACTTGAGTGTCCTTACAACATGGCAGCTGGCTTCCACTGGACAAATAATCCCAGAGAGAACCAGGTGGTAACTACAATTTTTTTTTATAACTTAGCATTGGATATCACACAAGATCATTTCTTTTTTTTTTTTAATACAATCCAATTTTTAAATAATTTTATTTATTTATTTTTCCCCCAAAGCCCCAGTAGACAGTTGTATGTCATAGTTGCACATCCTTCTAGTTGCTGTATGTGGGACGCAGCCTCAGCATGGCCGGAGAAGCGGTGCGTCGGTGCGCGCCCGGGATCCGAACCCGGGCCGCCAGCAGCGGAGCGCGTGCACTTAACCGCTAAGCCACGGGGCCGGCCCACAAGATCATTTCTATAATTTGTATAGTTGGGTACACAGATCAGCACTATTCATTGTGGGAGGGGTCTATACAAAAAAGTGAATACATGGAAGGGGATCATTGGGACCATTTTGCAGGTACAAGTCTTGCATATATCTGTAGTGTTTTTACATTAAGTAAGATTGTGGCTTCAGCATCATGGTTGTGTGTGTGTGTGTGTGTGTGTGTGTGTATGTGCTTATTGGGAACAGGTGTTGAATTTTTAAAAAGATGTTTCCAGCATTTATGAAGATAACAACATGATTTTTCTCCTTACATTTATTGTATTTTATGCTAATTGATTTCCTATATTGACTGTACCTTGTATTCCTAGAACAATCTTGCTTGGTTATTGTGTATTATTTTCACAGTGTGGTGATGAATTCTGTTTGCTAATAAATATTTAATATTTTTGTATTAATATTCATAAATTATGTTAGTTTGTAATTTTATTTAAAAAATTTTTGGACTATATCATATTTGGGTATCAATATTATATTTGCTTCATAAAATGATTTTGAAAGTTTTCCTTCATTTTCTATGCTTTGGAACCATTTTTGTAACATTGGCACTATCTGTTTATTGACAGTTTGGTAAAATTTCCTTATGAAACCTTCTGGACCTGGTGCTTTTTTGTGGGGTATAGCCTTGATAAATTTCTCTATTTTTTTCCTATAAAAATTGGTCCATTTAGGGGCTGGCCCAGTGGTGCAAGCAGTTAAGTGCACGCGCTCCACTGTGGCAGCCTGGGGTTTGCCAGTTCGGATCCCGGGTGCACAATGACACACTGCTTGGCAGGCCATGCTGTGGTGGCGTCCCACATAAAGTGGAGGAAGATGGGCACGGATGTTAGCTCAGGGCCAGTCTTCCTCAGCAAAAAAAAAGAGGAGAATTGGCAGATGTTAGCACAGGGCTGATCTCCTCACAAAAAAAAAAAAAAAAAAAATTGGTCCATTTAAGCATTCTAACTCTACTTGAGTCAGTTTTGGTAAACTGTATTTCTTTAAAAATTATTCATTTGATATAGGCTTTCAAATGTATTAGCATAGAGGTGTGCAAAGTTAGCTCATGATTTTAAAGTTTTCTTTTGTCTCAATGGTTGTTTTTTATCATTTCTTCCTTTATATATTTGTGCTTTTTTTCTTGATTAGGTGTACTAGTATTATGCCTACTTTATTAATATTCTTCAAAGAACAAGGATTTTGATTTAATTAGATTTCTTATATTTCTCTTCTCTACTACATTAATTTTGACTTCTATCTATTGTTTTCTTCTTTGTGTTTTTTGGTTAACTTTATTGTTCTTTTAAAAAACATTTTTTGGAAGTAAAGGTCACAATATCGTAGGGGCCCTCCTATGACTGGGTCCCTTAGAGTTTAAAAAATCTATTTTTAGATTGTAATTTAATTCTTTAATTTTTATTATTATTGATATGTGTATAAGTCAATTATTTTCTTCTGATTACTGCTTGAATGTATTCCATAGATTCTGATATGTAGTATTTTCATTATCATTACATTTTAGAAATTTTGAAATTGGGGATTTTATTTCCTCTTTCATTTAAGATTTGTTTAAGAGAAAATTTTTAATTCCCAGGTGAAAGAATTTTCCTATTTTAAATATTGTTATTAATTCCTTATTTTATTGCATTATAATTAGAGAGTGTTGTTTGTAATGAAACACTGTTTTCGTATTGATTTCATTTGCCTGTTATGTCTGAACCAT
Organism: Ceratotherium simum simum; assembly: GCF_057802395.1. Classification (NCBI taxonomy): domain Eukaryota; kingdom Metazoa; phylum Chordata; class Mammalia; order Perissodactyla; family Rhinocerotidae; genus Ceratotherium; species Ceratotherium simum. The sequence goes on from NC_141903.1 coordinate 31,167,678, forward strand.
CCCTTTACATTTAGCCTTTCTGAATCATTTTTTTTCAGGTGTGACTCTTGTATACATCCTAAATCCGGTGTTTGTGAGTCATTTTGGAAATATTTTTCTTTTAAAAGATGAGTTAAGCCAATTCACATTTATTGATATGCTGGTTATGTTTGGTCTCTACTCTGTCATTGTATGTCAATTATAATTACTATATATGTAATGATTTTTATATTTTCTATGTTTCTTTACATGACATGTTTGCTTTGCTCTTTAATTTTTAAAATTTCTTTTGGCATTAGGATTAGGTATTTAGTGATAACCTTTGTACTTATACCTTTTTAAATGCCCTTCTTGACTGTTTTCTTAGTTAACTTTTATTATCTGGCTTGTCAGTTTCTAATGTATCCTCTGACTGCTCCCTTTTATCTGTACAACAGATGTTCTCAAATTGTGGTCCACTGGAGACCCCTGAAACCCTTTCAGGGGGTTTGTGAGGTCAAACTATTCTCATAATAATACTAATACATTATTTTGCTTTTCCACTCTCATTGTCTCATGAATGCACATGGAAGTTTTCCAGAGGCTACACAATATGTGATGATGTTATCACTCTGGTGGCTAATGAAATCTGTGAAACACATACAAAAATCCAGCTGTTTTCTATTAAGCCAGACCTTAAAGGGATTTGCAAAAATGTAAAATGATGCCACTCTTCTCACTATATTTTTTGGGAAAAGTATCATTTTTCATAAAAATGTTGTTTATGTTACCATGTAATACATTCTTTACTATATTGCTATTTTTAAGTAAATAACTTCTTAATTTTAATTTCTAATATGGAAAATATTGATAACTCAATGAACAAAAACTTTCTGAGGTTCTCAAGAATTTTAGAAGTGTAAAGGATATCAGAGGCCAATAAATTTGAGAAGTACTTCAATGCCACATCAATGAATTTATTCTTCTTTCCCTTTCCCTCTCTCTTCTCTTCCACTTTTTACTCACATTGTATTTACTTCATCAAAACATATGGCATTTTATATTCTTCTTCATCATGTCTCCACTTGTGTTTTAGTCTTAAATCTAAAATTAAATATATAAAATTCTCACCATCACTCCTTTTGCCTAAATTTCCTCAGTCATAACTTGGTTGGATGAAATTCATCCTTTAGCAGATTCTTCAAAGACTCATGAATACAGTATTCCCCATGTTCTTGCATGTGTAAAAGTATTTTTTATGTTATTTTTTATTTATGGCCTTGGTATTGAAGAACAGCTTAGCTGGATATAAAATCTTTGGTTCACATTTTACCCCCTTGAGTTTCTTGCAAATGCTGCTTGCTTCTTGCTTTGATTGGTATGTTGCTCCTGGGAAGTTTGATACCAGCTGAATTCTCTTGCTATTTTAAGATTTTTAGTCTTTTTGCCTGCCTAGAAACCTGAGGTTTTTTTTTATGTTTAAAGTCTAATAGTTTTACTAGCATATATCGGAGAGTTGATTGTTCTGGGTGAATTTTCCTAGGTACTTGGTGGGCCTGTTCTATAATTTCCTGAACCATCTTTTGGATTTTTAAAAAATATATTAGTTATATTCCATTGTTTTGTTTTTCTTTTTCAGAAAATCCAATCATGTGTAATTGGATCTCCTTTGCTTGTCTTCCAGTTAATTTCTTCTTAACCTTTTTTTATGTTTTTATCTTATTTTACTATCTTGGTTGTTTTTCTACTTCATTTCCTCTTATTAAATGTTCATTCAACTGTAATCTTCCTAGGGCAACTTATAATGTAATTTTTCATTTCTGAGACAATTTTTTTCTTTTTCTTCCATTTCTTTCAATCAGCTCTTACTTTATCTCTTCCTGGTTTGTGTTCATTTCTGTTCCTTAGATTTTGATCTTCTGATGCATATTCTTACATGCTTCTTTGAAAATACTAGCTTTAGTTTGGACTATTGTGCTATAGTTTCTTCTGCTTTGTTGTTGGTTTTGGGGTGGTGTGTGAAAATTTTCACCAGTTTAAATGTTTCACTTTTAAGTTTCAGTTTTATTCTTCCAAGTTTGTATAGATGTAGACTGTTTTGGAGTCTTTATCTTGTGGATCAGGTTGGCAATTTGGGAAGATTATAAGCATTTAATTCAAGAGCTTCCTCTTCAATCTGTGAAGTGAAGTGGTTTCTTTAATGGATTTCTATCTATCATCTATCTATATCTATCTATCTGTCTATCTATCTATCTATCTATCTATCTATCTATCTATCTATCTATCTATCTATCTACCTACCTACCTACCTACCTACCTACCTAGCTACCTACCATCTACCATCTATCATCCATCGGTATTTATCATAGTGGGAAAGTTGCAGTGTATTCCCCAATTTTTAAATTTTCTTTTGTCTTGTAGGATACCAAATTTCTTTCACATGCTTCTTTTATTCCTCACCACCCCAGACTCTAAAGTGTGTGTATTTTTTTTGTTTCTCTTCAGATGTTGTGTCTTTCTGAGGCTGGCACCTTGGGTCCTGCACACCTTTAAGTCTCTTCCCTGTAGTCATTCCTGTTGTTATGTTTTGTCACAATTGGTAAGGACTTTCTCTTTCTAGAGGTGATTTTAATTCAATCTTAGGCAACTACACCCCTGCTAGAGGAGGTCATTGAGAGGATGTGACCGCTGGTTGAGCCTTGAACTGGACTCAGGCAGTCAGAGGCTCCTCATCCCCTCCCCTGTCCTTGCAATGTGTGTTCCGCCCACCGTTTCCACAGTGGGAGCTGTTTTCAAGGACGTAGCCTTGAGAGAGCAATGTGTTATTGAGACCATCTGGATGGTATAGTGACTGAACCCCGTTAAGGCCTGTACATGAACTTTCCAGATTCTGGAGGGCTGGTGTGGAGATCTCACATTGTGGCCGCCCAAGATAAGCCTCCTCAGTAAGTTCCCTTGCTTATGAAACCTGCCACCTACCAATCTGGAGCGGCCTGACTCTTTCTTCTGTCTCTCCTTGCCCTCCATGTACAAGGGCCAGTTTCGAATTCCAGGGGAACTCCCGTGGTCTCGAACCAACAACGCCTTCTCTCTCCTCCCAAAGTCTTCCTGGACTTCTCTCACTCTCCACAAATGCTTGCAGTGGGAGTTTTCTACCTTCTAGTTATGCTGAAGGGATGTGGTTTTATTTGTTCTTCTGGTTAATCTGTATAGTTTTTTGGAAAAATTGTGGAGTGATTCTGATTTAGGTGCCACCATTATCCTCAGCCCACAAGAAGCAGAAATCCTTAAATGTGATGCAACCAAATCAATGCTCCCCCAATATAGTATATGATTTAATTTTATTTTGTTTATTTGTGAAGTCCACATCATTTTCCTTAGTTAACCTTGTAGATCTGTTGCTTTTACCTTGAACCTATCAAGAGCCTCCCTTTTTATATAGTGTTATGAAGGGGTCTAGTTTTGTTTTCCTCCATCTAGTGAACGAGTTTTCCTAATACCCTCTCTTAAACAATCAATTATCTGCTTATTTATTTGCATTTTGTCATATATGAGGTATGCATATACATATGACTGTGTTTCCAAGACATTTATTCTGCTCCATTGGTCTGTTTTTCTATTACTGTGGCTTTATAGTGTGTCTTTATGTCTGATGGACAGCTTTTTAGTTTTATGTTTTATAGTTGACTTAGCTATGCATTGACCTTTATTCTTCCACATAAATTTTAGAGTAAATATGATGAATTTCTCAAGTTCAAGTTGAAATTTGGTTGGGAATTTTATAGATTAGTATGAGAAAATTTACATTTTTAAAATTATTATAATTTCCATTTATTCTGATCATCTTTGATGTCCTATATTAGATTTTAAAATTATTTTCTAGAGAGGTATTGAGTTTTATTGCTTAGCTTAATTCTTAAATACTTTATATATTTTTGCTTATCTTATTGTTTATTATATTTTCTAATTGGTTATTGCTGATGTTGAGAAATACTATTGATTTTTGTAGATCAATCATATATCAGCGATGTTGCTAAGCTCTCTTTGTTTTTCTAATAGTTTTTCTCTAGATTATATTGGTTTTTCTAAGTAGATGATCATATACAATCTATAAATAATGCCTCCATTTTCTCACTGTTGCATTTTGAGCATTTTATTTTGCACTTGTGGGTGAAATAAAAGTAAGAAAATATAGCAGTGTTAGACTCCATCTTTGCTGTCCATGAACTTCAATTATTCTTACCTTTACTCTCTAGTGTGATTATTTGAGAGCTTGCAGCAGCTATATATCTATTAATGTAGTATTATGTTAAAACATATTATGAATCCAAAAAAGTCATTCTTTGTACCATGGAGGAGAAATCTTCAGCCTCTGAAGGCCAAATGAACTAAGGAGGAGAAACATTACCCTGAAATCTTCTCATTTGTATAATATCTATTGATCTTAATAGCTTGGTGAACTGACTAACAAAAATTAAGCATTGATGTCTATTTTACTTACTTGATTTAAATTTTAAAAATTTTGTTGTCATTTTTGTTACACAATTTATTACTTTAAATTAAACAAGTAATAAATTAAAGCATTATAGTTATAAATTATACAAATAATGTGATTCAAATGAAGTAGAACTAGACAGAAAAACAAGCCCTCTCCTTTTATCTTATTTTATATCCCCACCTCTACTTCCTTCTACCATGATCAATAATTTTCTGTACATGCTTTTACCCCTTTCTTTATATTTAAATGCATATGTACATGTATTACACAATACATGTGTATTTTTTTCTTCAGTTACTTTTAAAATATATTCTTCATTGAAATACAATTCACACACCATAAAATTCACCATTTTGACAGTGTATCATTCAGTGGTTTTTAATATATTCACAAAGTTATGCAATGATTACCACTATCTACTTCCAGAACATTTTTATCACCCCCCCAAAGAAACCCCATACCTGTTAGTAGTCACTCTCCATTTCTCCCTCTCCCCAGCGTCTGGCAACCACTAATACATTTTCTGTCACTGTGAATTTGTGTAGTCTGGATATTTCATGTAAATGGAATCAATATCTGGTCTTCTTATACTTAGCTGCACATGACTTTTTAAAATAATATTAATGAGATCATAATAAACATATAATTCTGATTCTTTTTTCTCTTAATATTTCTTCCAATCACCTTATATGTTGCTGTGTAATTATTTTTAATGGCAGTATGGTATACACAGACTAAATGCATCATAGTTTATTCAGGCATTCCATTATTGTAGTTGTAGCCAGTCAATATTATTAACAATCTCATACTGATATTTGTTGTTGATACATTTAATATGCATGTGCGAGTGCCTTCTCTAGCAGGAGACTCTACAAAATTGGAGGTAATGAAGTAATGATAGTACTCACCTTAAAAAGTTACTGTGCAGATAAAACAAGATAATACCAGTGCTTTGAACAATGCCTGGCAAATAGTAAACTCTCAGTAAATGCTAGCTATTACTAATATTACAAAAATATTTAAATCTCAGTAGCATAGAAAATGTTTATGAGGGGGCTGGCCCTGTGGCTTAGCGGTTAAATGCGCACGCTCTGCTGCTGGCGGCCCGGGTTCGGATCCTGGGCGCGCACTGACGCCCCGCTTGTCTGGCCATCCTGAGGCGGTGTCCCACATACAGCAACTAGAAGGATGTGCAACTATGACATACAACTATCTACTGGGGCTTTGGGGAGAAAAAGGGAAAAAAAGGAGGAGGATTGGCAATAGATGTTAGCTCAGCGCCGGTCTTCCTCAGCAAAAAGAGGAGGATTGGCATGGATGTTAGCTCAGGGCTGATCTTCCTCACACACACACACACACACACACACACAAAGAAAAAGTTTATGATATAATAGTAAGTATAAAAAACAACCCAGTAAAATAGTATATATTTTTTGGTTGCAATCTTGTGAAAACTATATCTGCTTATGAATAAAAACTCAAAGGAAATATGTATATGTGGAAAGAATTGCTTTGCTATGATCATGGTATTGTGGGTTGCCTTTTCATGTTTTCAAAACGTCTTTAATGTCATATCAGTATAAAATTAAAAAGAATGTAGAGAGAGAAGAAGAAATCTTGGCTTGCCCTTGAAGATAAGAAAGAAGTTCCTGAGTACCCTCAGACTGGGGCTCCCACCCAAAACAAGGTGACTCTGACATGGATAAGTCAAGACTATAGTAGTTCACCATGATTTTTTCACCATGATGTGAAGGCTTCCTCATGATTTTCTTTCCTTTCAATGTAAACATCTTTGCTTTATCTCCTTGGTTATCATCCATCCAGTCATTCAATAGATATTTATTGAGAGTCCACTGTGTGCCAGGCACTGGACAGACAATGGTGAACTGTGGCGAACAATGGGGGAAGTTCTTGGATTTTGCATTATAATACAAGTCTTAGACTTAAACCAACAAATAAATAAACAAGAAAATATCAGTGATAAGTGCTGTGCAGATAATTAAAATACAATGATGTGATGATATCTGACCTGGTGGCTACTTTAGATTGGTGGTCAAGAAAGACTTCTCTGCAGAGTTTACCTGTTGAGACCTAAATGACAAGAAGCCATGCATGGGAAGATCCTGGGGAAGAACACTTCAGGAGAGTGAATAGCACACATGAAGGCTCTAAAGCAGAAACCAGCTTGGTGGGTATGAAGTCCAGAAAAAAGGCCAGTGTGTGGCTGGATAGTGGTGGGTGAAGTGAGAGCAGAATGAAGTCAGAGAGGAAGGAGGGCATCAGATCGTGTGGGACTTTATAAGCTAGGGCAGGGACTTTGGATTTTATTGTAAGTGGGATGGGAAGCACTGGATGGTTTTAAGTAGGAGAGTGAATTGATTGGATCTATGTTTCAAAAAATATCCAACTGGCTGTTTTGTGGGAAATGGATTTTAGGGAGACTGGAATTAGTGAGATCAGTTGAGGGTACAGCAATGGTCTAGGCACGAGATGATGATGGCTCAAGTTAGGGTAGGAGCACTGGAGAAGGAGAGAAATGGTTGTTGGGATTCTTTTGAAGATAAAGTTACCTGGATCTGCCACTGAATTGATTGTGGGGCATAAAGGAAATAAAAGAGCCAGCGATAACTCCTAGATTTTTGGCTTGAGTAATAGAGTGGATGATGATGCTATTTACTCTGAAGAAGACTGAAGACTTTCTGGGGAATAAAAAAGTTCTGTTTTGATCATAGTAAAGATTCCTATTGGATATCCAAACAGAAATGACAAACGGAGACTTGATATATGAGTGTGGATTTCCAGGAGAGATATAGAAGCCCTCAATACGGATGTGGTGTTTTGGTATTTAGAGCTCACCTAGAGAGAGTGTGTAGATAAAGAAGAGAAAGAGGCCCCGCCTTGTACTTTTAGAGACAGTTCTGATGTCTGATTTCAGATGGACCCAGCAGCTCTCCCTGCTTCTGTTGCCTCCCACCAATCTCCCCCAAATCAGAAATTCCACAAGTAGAAAGCCATTTCTCGGTTTCCATTCAAGTATAATCATCTGGGAGAGATATTACAGAAAGCCACATCATTAATCATACTTTGGAGTGATTGTGGCTAAGGTCCCTTCCTGAGTGAGATATGAATGAGGAAGGAAGAGGAGAGAGGATTGATCAGAGGTCCATGGGGAAGCAGTACTGAGCCCTACGAAGCTTCACGGTGGGTGGGATGGGGGTGGGGAGGGAGTTAGTGAGCCAGGAAAAGACACACAAAAAATGGAGCCTGGAGGTCTAAAACCAGACCTCTCCTACACTAGTTTTGCTGAAGATGGTCTTGCAGTCAGCTCAAGAACTGTCAGCCATGCTTCCTCCATGGGATGAGGGATGGAACAGCTTCCTCACTCAGGCACTTGCCCCAGCAGAGCTCAGGGCATCTCACAACCTGTGTGTAATTTTCTGGCCATACGTACAGGCAGCTGTAGACAATGTCCTTGATGCCAGTTTGCTGGGGAATTTTCCACAAAAGCACACGAGGATTTGTCCCACCCGACTGAGAAGGCTGTTTTTCTGGATGGATCTCTATTTATGCATGAGGAATCTTGGCACTGGCGAAGCGGTAGCTTATTTTTCTTTTTTGTTTGGTTTTATTTTGTGCTTCAGAAATAGAACAGATTAAGCATTACTTGCTTTTGAAGGCTCCAGCTCTCTCTACAGCATGACTTTAAATTCTCTTCTCCCCAGGCGAGAACGTGGAAAACATCTCTTAGTTTTTGTTAAAAGCAATGCAAATGTAGAGAATACTTGGGAGGGTTTTTTTAGTTTAATATAACTTATATGTCTTTGTGAATACATCTTTTCTTTCTACAAAAAAAATACATGTTCGTTGTAAAGAAATTAGAACAAATCAGAAAAAATACAAAGAATGAAAAAATAAAATTGCATGGTAATTAAAATAATGAAATAAAATTATATTAGAGCTGGAAGAGACCTTAAAACTAATCTAACCAAACCCAACAAACTATTTTATAAAGGATGAAACTGGGGCTCTGAAAAGTTAAGCTACTTACTCAAGGTCACATAGCTAATAAGAAGAAGAATTAGAATCTGTCTTTTTGTTCTTGATTAATCTTTTTCTATTGTACCAGGGATTTTCAAAACTTTATTTTTCCCTTTTTAGTGATGAGACTCTTTCCTTAAGTCAAATCTTACTTAGAAGCCCAATATATAAAATAGGGATGTTTTAGTTGGATGGGAGCAGGAGGGGGAACTACAGGTCTGTTCTCCCCACCTCTCAGGACCCCCAGAATTCTTTGGAGACAGCCCTATAGAAGGCCTCGGATTTCCTGGAGCAACATTTGATACATTTAATAATCAATGCCTGATGCCATTCCTTCATTTATTTATTCACCAACTATTGATTGAGTGTTTACTATGTGTCAGGCACCTTTTGAGGTGAAAGGAATACGGCCTTGAACAGAACAGGCAAACAAGAGGCAGGATGTGTGGGGTGGGCGGAGCGTGGCACAGCGTGCAGGCTGTCTCTCCTGGGCTCTGTCGCCTGCTTGTCTGTGGCAGCTTGTTCCACTCCTTCCATGCAGTTTTGGATGTACCTTATCATCCAAATCAGGGACAACCCTTGATCTAAACCATCCTGCAAGTCCTATTTTTTTTTCTGACTTGATTTGAATCATTGCTTGGTGTTTCTTTGTTGTGAAAGGACCCAGCGTTTCTCAGTGTTCATTTGGAGCCTTCCATTTCTCTTTAGCTGACCGTGGGCTTAGTAGTTGCCCTGAGACTAATTTCTGTTTCTACTTTTATTAGCGATGAGAAATGTGTCAATTCCAAAACTTGCCATTTCAGCACCTTTTGGACAAACCTTGTATGGAAACTGCACATCCTAATTTAACAGAGGTAAAAAAAAAAATCTCATTCTGGTGGACACAATTAAGGATCCTATACCCGTTGTCCTCTAACGTGGCTTATTAAAAGCTTAAAGCTTATGATGTAGAAATTACCCTCTTTCCAACATTAGTAGTAAACTCAAACCCCAAAGGTTGACTGAGCCCTCTTCCAAGTTGGCTACATGGTCTACATGGTCCTCCAACTCCCTTTAGCCTGCCCGCCCCCTCTCCCCCTCCACACACACAGGAGAGCAGGAAGGGCAGACAGAGCCGTGTTGGGGTCATTGGGGTCAAATCCTGGCTCTGCCCCTCACTGGCTGTGGGTCTTGGGCAAGTTATTTCACTTCCTTGAGCCTCAGGTTCCTCACCTATATGTTAATCCAATGGGCATGAAATCAGGGTCATTGTGTGATTAAAAGAAAAAGGGTCATATTAAAGTGGCACAGTGCCTGGCCCACAGCTGCATAACACATCTTGTTTCCTTTCTCCTTTTCATTTGAATCTGAAGAATAGGTTCTTAGGATGGTGACTTTACTGGGCACGTGACTCACCTGGGGATTGTGTCAAAATGCAGAATCAGAATCAGCAGGTCGGGGGGTAGGGCTTGAACCTCTGCATTTCTAACAGGTTCCCGAGTGTTAACTTGCACGATGAGGCCCCAGGACATGGATGCTTTGTCACTTTGGAATCAGTCCTGTGATTGAATCCTGGCTTTGCCAGTTGCTGGCTGGGTGATCTTGGGCAAGTCACTTTGCCTTTCTGAGCCTCAGTTTCTCAACTGGTGTTATTATGCATCACAGGCAAAATGAAGACTTAAAAATGAGACAGTGGGTGCCAGGAGTACAGCACCATTTTTATTATTGCTATTTTCTTTTCCCACTAGTCCATGGGGCTGGCCCCCTAAAAACTTTTTTTTTTTATTGTGGTAACATTGGTTTATAACATTGTATAAATTTTAGGTGTACATCATTATATTTCTATTTCTGCATAGATTATTATGTTCACCACCCAAATACTAATTATAATCCATCACCACACACATGTGCCTAATCATCCCTTTCACCCCACTCCCTCCCCCCTTCCCTTCCAATCCAATCTCTGTCTCTATGTGTTTGTTTGTTGTTGTTTTTATCTACTACTTATGAATGAGGTCATACGGTATTTGACCTTCTCCCTCTGACTAATTTCACTTAGCATAATACCCACAATGTCCATCCACGTTGTCACAAATTGCTGGATTTCATCATTTCTTATGGCTGAGTAGTATTCCATTGTGTATATATACCACAGCTTCTTTATCCATTCGTCCCTTGCTGGGCACTTAGGTTGCTTCCAAGTCGTGGCTATTGTGAATAATGCTGCGATGACCACTGGGGTGCATGTATCTTAACCCACTGGTGTTTTCTTGTTCTTTGGATAAACACCCAGCAGTGGAATAGCTGGATCGTATGGTAGTTCTATCCTTAATTTTTTGAGGAATCTCCATACTGTTTTCCATAGTGGCTGCACCAGTTTGCACTCCCACCAGCAGGGTATGAAAGTTCCCTTCTCTTCACATCCTCTCCAACACTTGTTGTTTCCTGTCTTAACTTAATTAACATCTTAAGTCTGTTAATTCTTCCAATCCAAGAGCACGGATTATCTTTCCATTTCTTTGTGTCTTCTTCAATTTCTTTCAGAAATGTTTTATAGTTTTCAGTGTACAGATCTTTCACCTCTTTGGTTAAGTTTATTCCTAGGTATTTTATTCTTTTTGTTGCAATTGTAAATGGGATTGTATTCTTAATTTCTCTTTCTGCTGCTTCATTGTTAGTGTATAAAAATGCAACTGATTTTTGTATGTTGATTTTGTATTCTGCAACTTTCCCATATTCATTTATTACTTCTAAAAGTTTTTTGGTGGATTCTTTAGGGTTTTCTATATATAAAATCATGTCATCTGCAAATAGTGACAGTGTCACTTCTTCCTTTCCAATTTGGATCCCTTTCATTTCTTTTTCTTTTCTGATTGCTCTGGCTAGGACTTCCAATACTATGTTAAATAGGAGTGGTGAGAGTGGGCATCCTGGTCTCGTTCCTGTTCTTAGAGGGATAGCTTTTGGTTTTTCACCATTGAGGATGATATTAGCTATGGGTTTGTCATATATGGCCTTTATTATGTCGAGGTACTTTCCTTCTATACCCATTTAATTCAGAGTTTTTATCATAAATGGATGCTATATCTTGTCAAATGCTTTCTCTGCATCTATTGAGATGATCATGTGATTTTTATTCTTCAATTTATTAATGTGGTGTATCATGTTGATTGATTTGTGAATGTTGAACCATCCTTGCACCCCTGGAATAAATCCCACCTGATCATCGTGTATAATCTTTTTAATGTATTGTTATATGCGATTTGCTAGTATTTTGTTGAGGATTTTTGCATCGATATTCATCAGTGATATTGGCCTGTAATTTTCTTTTTTTGTGTTTTCCTCATCTGGCTTTGGTATCAAGGTAATGTTGGCTTCATAGAATGAGTTAGGGAGCTTCCCCTCCTCTTCAATTTTTTGAAAGAGTTTGAGAAGGTGGGTACTAAGTCTTCTTTGAATGTTTGGTAGAATTCACCAGGGAAGCCATCTGGTCCTGGATTTTTATTTTTGGGGAGGTTTTTGATTACTGTTTCGATCTCCTTACTGGTGATTGGTCTATTCAAATTCTCTATTTCTTCTTGATCCAGTTTTGGAAGGTTGTATGATTCTCAGAATTTATCCATTTCTTCTAGATTATCCAACTCATTGGCATATAGCTTTTCATAGCATTCTCTTATAATCTTTTGTATTTCTGAGGTGTCTGTTGTAGTTTCTCCTCTTTCATTTCTGCTTTTACTTATTTGAGCCTTCTCTCTTTTTTTCTTGGTGAGTCTAGCTAAAGGTCTGTCAGTTTTGTTTATCTTTTCAAAGAACCAGCTCTTGCTTTTATTAATTTTTTCTATTGTTTTTTTAGTCTCTATTTCATTTATTTCTGCTCTGATTTTTATTATTTCCCTTCTTCTACTGATTTGGGGCTTTCTTTGTTCTTCTTTTTCCAGTTCCTTTAGGTGCACTGGTAGATTGTTTATTTGAGATTTTTCTTGTTTGTTGAGATAGGCCTGCATTGCTATAAATTTCCCTCTTAGAACCATTTTTGCTGTATCCCATAAATTCTTGTATTTTCATTTTCATTTGTCTCCAGGTATTTTTTGATTTCTCCTTTGATTTCTTTGTTGACCCAATCGTTGTTCAGTAGCATTTTGTTTAATCTCCACATACTTGTGGCTTTTCTGATTTTCTTCCTATAGTTGATTTCTAGTTTCATACCGTTGTGGTCAGAAAAGATGCTTGGTATTATTTCAATTTTCTTAAATTTATGGAGACTTGTTTTGTGGCCTAATATGTGATCAATCCTGGAGAATGTTTCATGTGCATTTGAAAAGAATGTGTTTTATTTGGTTTTTGGATGGAATGTTCTGTATATATCTACTAGGTCCATCTGTTCTCGTGTGTCATTTAAGGCCAATGTTTCCTTATTGATCTTCTGTTTGGATGATCTATCCATTGGTGTAAATGGAGTGTTAAAGTCACCTACTATTATGGTGTTGCTGTCTATTTCTCCTTTTATGTCTGTTAATAATTGCTTTACATATTTAGGTGCTCCTATGTTGGGTGCATAGATATTTACAAGTGTTATATCCTCTTGTTGGATTGTTCCCTTGATCATTATGTAATGCCCTTCTTTGTCTCTTGTTACAGTTTTTGTTTTAAAGTGTTTTTCGTCTGATATGAGTAGTGTTACCCCAGCTTTCTTTTCATTGCCATTTGCATGGAGTATCTTTTTCCTTCCCTCTACTCTCAGTTTGTGAGTGTCTTTAGGTCTGAAGTGTGTCTCTTGTATGCAGCATATATATGCGTCTTGCTTTTTTTATCCAATTAGCCACCCTATGCCTTTTAATTGGGGCATTGAGTCCATTGACATTTAAAGTAGCTATTGATAAGTATGTACTTAGTTTGGGTTGCTTTCTCTTACTTTTTTGTGTATTTATTATAGGTTTCTGGTTTGTGATCACCATGGGGTTCATATACAGTAACCTAGGTATATAGCAATCTATATTAAGTTGATGGTCTCCTTAGTTTGACCTCTATCTGAAGGCTCTACTCTTTAACTCCCCTCCTCCCACATTTTATATTTTTGATGTCATATCTAACATCTTTTTTTGTGTATTTGTATCCGTTGCCCTCTTATCATGGAAATACATAATTTTTTCTATTTGTGGTCTTCTCTTTCCCCCTTAAATAAGTTTCTTTAGCATTTCTTGTAGAACTTGTTTCTTGGTGACAAACTTCTTTAATTTTTCCTTGCCTGGGAAATCTTTTATATCTCCTTCCATTTTGAATGATAACCTTGCCAGGTAGAGTATTTTTGGCTGTAGGTTTTTTCCTTTTAGCACTTTAAATATATCGTGCCACTCTCTTCTGGCCTGTAAGGTTTCTGCTGAGAAGTCAGCTGATAGCCTTATGGGGTTTCTTTTATATGTAACTTGTTTTCCTCTTGCAGCTTTTAGGTTCTCTCTTTATCTCTAATTCTGGACATTTTAATTATGATGTGTCTTGGTGTGGGCCTCTTTTGGGTTTATCTTGTTTGGTGCTCTCTGTGCTACCTGCACTTTGATGCCTTCCTTAGGCTAGGGAAGTTTTCAGCTATTATCATCAAATAGATTCTCTGCCCCTTTGTCTTGCTCTTCTCCTTCCGGGACACCTATAACCCAGATGTTAGTGTGCTTGATGTTGTCCCAGAGGTCCCTCAGACTGTCCTCAGTCTTTTTAATTCTTTTTTATTTTATCTGTTCCACTTGGGTGATTTCTTCTAGTCTTTCATCCAGCTTACTCATCCGTTCTTCTGTATCTTCTACTCTGCTTTTGAGTCCCTCCAGTGAATTTTTCATTTCCAGTATTGTATTCTTCATTTCTGATTGGTTCTTTTTTATATCTTCCATTTCTTTGTTGATGTTCTCACTGAGTTCATCCATTCTTCTCCCAAGATCAGTGAGCATCCTTAACACTCTTTGTTTGAACTCTCTCTTGGGTAGGTTGCTCATTTCTGTTTCATTTTGTTCCTTTTCTGGGGTTTTGTCCTGTTCCCTTACTTGGAATGTGTTCTTTTGCCTCCTCATTTTTTGCCTCTTTCCCTGTGCTTGTGTCTATGTATTAGGTAGGTCAGCTATATCTCCTGATCTTAGAGAGGTGACCTCATGTTAATGATGCCTTATGAGGCTCAACAGTGTGCTTCCCTCTGGTCACCAATTCCAAATGTTCCAGTAGTGACCCCTGTGTGGGCTACATTTGTCCTTCTGTTGTGGTGGGGTTGCTTTTCACATAGGTGCCCAGGAGGCTGAGCTGTCCCCCTGGCTAGCTGGTTGTAATGTTCAGCTAGCTGTGTGTAGTTGTTGTGGGCCCTTCGGTCTCTTTATCGGGTGTGGGGAGCCCCAGCACAGTTGGCTACAAGGTCTAATAGCACATTCCTGTTGCAGTTTTTCTATTAAATGAGTAGGCCTCCAGCATGGCTGGTTGTTAGGCTCAGGGGCTTAAAATTGCTATAAGCCTCTGGCCAATAAGGCTCTTTGTCAGCTCTCTGAGGATTGCAGCTGGGTGGGGCTGGCCTCAGGCAAGGGAGCACCCAATTGTTTCAGGCTCTGGAAGGTGGGGCCAATCCCCTATGTGGTTCTTTGAGAAGCACAAGCCTTCTGCAGCTGACAAGCCCCGCCACCCACAGGTCCACACACACACACACAATCAACACAGTCCTGCCCCGTGTGCATGCCCCAACCCTTGTGAAGGAGGCGTTTTTTCTCTCCAGAAGGGAATTTCTGCCCCTTCCACTTCAATTAGGATTGTTGTTTGTTGCAGGGGTTCCTGTCATCCAGTTTTCAGTTCTCTCTCAGGGGTAATTTTTCCAAGAGTAGTTGAAATTGGCTGTGTCCGCGGGAGGAGGAGAGTTCAGAGTCTGCCTCCGCCACCATCTTGACTTCCTCCCTAATTTTATTTTAGATATGTTAAACTGAATGCTGACAATACTGACATTGACAACACAATCTGCAGCTATCAGTGGAGGGAGCATGTCTTTTGAATAGCACCGAGCATAGTGCCTGGCACACAGGAGGCAAACCACAGATGCTAACTCGCACTGCACATATGACGTGCCTATTGACAGAGGTTGGCTGAGAACTGGGAAGGGCTGCTGCATGGAGGCATTCGAGCCTGGTGAGAGTTTGAGTGGATGCTCCCTCGATCTCCCTTCTATAAAGGAAAACCAACTACTCATTGATCATCTGGGTCCAAAGGAGTTACACTCATTAATTTTTGTTCCTTTCCTTCTAGAAAACACTAGGATTCCAGGCTGTGGGATTCTTATTACAACTTCTGGAATTGGAGGCCAGGAGATCTGAGGCTAGTGTACTTGGTAAGGTGGCTCTGTGTTGACATGAGAAGCTCATTCAGACAGGATTCCCTGCTTTGTCCCAGTGGTGTAGTCATGGTCCACAGTGAGACTCACACCCAGCTTAGCTCCCAGGAAGAAGAGTGCTAGTGTTCTAGGGGACCTCAGGAAGGTTTGCACACTCCAACTCCACCATTTTCCTGCCTCTTTCTTGGATTATATTTCATGAACTACACTTCATGACTCCACTTTCACTTTTTAAAAATTTAATTAAAAATAATTTCATAGTAATATATGCCTATCCTAGAAAAATAGAGAATAAGGTGATCAAAAGGAAGAAAATATGTATCCCTGAAACCCAACACCTTAAGATAAATTCTATCAATGTTTTGAAGTAATACTTTCAAAGTTGTGTTTGTGTGTTTGTGTGTATGTACAGCTCACAGCTAAGAATATATTTTATACTTTATATTATTTAATGGTTGAAAAAATCAAAGGGAGAATATTATTTTGTGACATGTAAAATTTATATGAAATTCGCATTTCAGTGTACATAAATAAAGCCTTACTGGAACACAAGCACACTCATTTGTTTGCATATTATCTATGGCTCCTTCCTTGATACAACAGCAGAGTAGTTGTTACAGAGATTGTATGGCTCACAAAGTCTAAAATATTTACTGTCTGGCCTTTTACAGAATAAGTTTGCCGACCCCTGGCATAAACAATTTCTATCTTGGTAACCTGATCATCTGCTTAATCATATATCTTTTTTTTTTTAAATTTTATTTATTTATTTTTTTCCCCAAAGCCCCAGTAGATAGTTGTATGTCATAGCTGCACATCCTTCTAGTTGCTGTATGTGGGACGTGGCCTCAGCATGGCCGGAGAAGCAGTGCGTTGGTGCGCGCTCGGGATCCCAACCCGGGCTGCCAGCAGCGAAGTGGGTGCACTTAACCGCTAAGCCACAAGGCCGGCCCTTTAATCATATATCTTAAACATCTTTCCATGGCAAGAAATTGCTTTCTCAAAAATAATTTTAGTTTTTCATTAAAAAACAGTACATTTGTTTTGTCCAGGTCTATTGTCTTTGTCAGTCATAAAATTTAATGTCCTTATCAGTTTTTATAGTATTTTCCATTTACAAAGCATTGTTATCTCATTTAATTCTCACAGCCACCCAGTGAGTTAGACATTATGAGTTCATAAAAATTCTTTGTTTGCAAGTAACAGAAATCAACTTAAATGTTTTAAATAACAAAAAGGGATTGAAGAGGTTTGATTTAAGATTATGGAATTTGCCATGGAACCTTTGGGCAGGGCTGCAGCTGGGCTTCTTCTAGAAGGGCCTGGAAAGTGGTCGTGACTCTCTTGGTCCCCTCTCAACCTCTTTGTATGTCCACTTTTTTTTTTTTTTTTGTAGGAAGATCAGCCCTGAGCTAACATCCATGCTAATCCTCCTCTTTTTGCTGAGGAAGACCAGCTCTGAGCTAACATCTATTGCCAATCCTCCTCCTTTTTCTCACCAAAGCCCCGGTAGATAGTTGTATGTCATAGTTGCACATCCTTCTAGTTGCTGTATGTGGGATGCGGCCTCAGCATGGCTGGAGAAGTGGTGCATCAGTGGGCGCCCGGGATCCGAACCCGGGCTGCCAGTAGCGGAGCACGCGCACTTAACTGCTAAGCCACGGTGCCGGCCCTGTGTCCACTTTTTAATCTTTTTGCATAGATCCTCTTCCTCTGCTGGTCAGTACAAGTGGACTCTGGTTGCTAATAGTGTGAGATTCCATGTTACTGGTCCTACCACTCTGAAGGAGCCTAATTGTTCCCTTTTGAGCCCAATTTTAAATATTAGTGTCAGGGAGAGAAATGTAGTTGGCCCAGAATTGGCTGGATTTTACTCCTGGTCCAATCCCTGTTACTGTAGAAGATGGCTGCTGGGGAATCATTTATAAAATGGCTCCTCTATACACGGGACAGTTAAGAGGGGTAATTGTGAATTACACAGATACTTCAAAAGTTATTTATTTCATTACATTGCTCCCATTTTACAGAGGAGGAAATTGAGTTTTAGAGACACCAAGTGAATTACCCAAGTAGCAAAGTAATTGGTCAAATATAAGTCTGCAGACTCCAATCTCAGGCGTGTTTTGAGTATACCCGACTGCTGCTCGTTGACTGCTGTGCACTTGGGATGTTACAACAGTAACATCCTATTTGGCTACAGATCACAGATTGCTCATTTTTCATCTCATTGCTTGACATATCATTGGAAGCTGGGAATTTTGTGTCTGTTACTTTGTTTCCAGATCACAGCTGGGAGCTGGATGGACAGGTGCAGGTTTTGGAATTTTCTCCTGCTTGACTGCTATGCTCAGAGTGATTTGATCCATCAACAGAGGGAAATTGAGTGAAAATGATCCACATGCCAATCTGGGCCGGCATCTCATTGCCTAGCCTGGCTTTGGTCTCACATCTTTGTGTCTAATGCTAGCAACTAAATCTCCAAGTTCAATTAGCAATGGTTACAGCCCAGTGAACACGAATCCAGAAATCGCTTTGACATGTTGTTTCATCAGTGAGAGCTGCAGCCTCAAAACTTGCACCTGAGCCAACCGAGGAGGATGCCTCAGGTACTGTGACTGATTCTGGGGCACTTGTTGAATAAAATACACCATGATTTATGGATTTTTTCTAAGTTGAATGAGTAAAATGAGCCATGTGGTTTTGTGAAATGTAGCTCTGAGATGGCCCTGGAAACTGGAGGCTTGCTGGAAAAATTCCTTTATGTAGAGAGAAACTCAGGTGTGGAGAACAGGTGCAGTGGGAATTTGTTGTTTGTCACTCCAATAACCATTCCTTTCTTCTTCCTTTCTCCCTCTAACTACACCCTGAACATACCCCTTTTCCCATGTGGTTTGGGGGTGGGTATGATTGACCCACGCCAACCTGCGTATTCTTCCCCCTGGTTGCGGTTATTAATTTGGGTTTAGTCAAATGACTCATTTCAGGACAATGAAAGATCCCAGGATCTGGGTATGTGCTGTGGGCACTGACATTTTCTTTTCCATAGATCATCTAGGATAAGGATGTGGGGTCTGAACTGAGGCAGTCATTTTGTCATAAGAGTAAATCTTGAGCTGCTGTGTATGTGTGGGGCGTGTCCACCATATGGAGTCTGATGATGAAGCTGACCCCACAGGAGGCAGAGCTAAGAGATAGAAAGAAGACAAGACACCAAGAGTATTTGGTGATAATGTCTGAGCTGCAAAATCAACAAGCGTCATTGACAGCCCACCCTAACTTTAAACGGACTGCTTAAGTCATTTGAGTTGAGTTTTAAATGATTTACATAGAAAAATCCCTATCAGATACAAGTAGTATCACTAATTGTCTGCTCTGAATAGATTATGTTTGCTTGGTTATCTGACGGGCTTCTTCCAATGCTTGACAACGTTACTTGATGGCCAGCGGGTGCTGCACAGACCAGTAAAGGAATGGCGAACCTAGCTCCCAATTTGTACCCAGTTCCCTGTTTGCCTGGCTAGTGTACATTTTTGTCAGGGTTGAAAGATGAGTGATTGCTTTATTTGACAGTATTTTCAGGTCTTTTGATAGAAAGGGAAATAATTATACATCAATCTGTTAAATGACTCCTTTTCTTCCTTATGGTCTATGTTTATGAATTTTTTTAGTGAACGTGGAACTCAAGCCCAAGTGGTATCTTCTCTGACTTTTGGCTGATGAAGTTTCATTAAGGGTGCTCTGGAATGTAGGGAATGGCTTGATGAATCTGCATCATTAAGATAATTCCCTTCCCCGTGTGAGTACTTGGCTTAGAAGGGGGTATGTGGCTCAATTCTGGCCAACGAGACATGAGTGGAAGTCTGCTGGGGGTAGGATTGCTTCAGGGAAAGGTTCTTAGCCTTTTGAAGAACAGGGGACCTTGACATCATTGAACTGCTTTCCCTTTTGGCTTCTTATTATGTGAGATTGTTGTCTCACAATTCTTATTGTTGTCTTATTACATGAGTGTGGTTGTCAGGTTTTTTTTCTTTCTTTCTTAATTTATGCCACAGAAAGCATCCTGATGCATCCTGCCAGGACCACACGAAGAAGGAAGAAGAAAAAAGAAAACTATATAACTTTACATTTATCTGGATGTCCTGATTCTCTGTGCACAGCTCTACCCCCAGCCACAGACAAGGAGTGGTCTGTGTGACTACCACATTTGGGGGCTATTTTGGGCAAAGTCATGGGGCTTGAATATTGAACTCAGATTACCATAAATTTGCCAGCTCACTCTCATATACACTTATGAAAGATCCTTTTTGTAAGTGAATGCAGGGGTGGTATTTAAAAATACTTAAGCATTACAGTATTATAAGTTAATGTATAAATCAAGCTATATATAAAAAATTAAGCATGTATTCTTTTTTATTCTCTGAACTAAATATATAAAATTGCTTACCAAGTGATAAAAGTTTTAGTGCACATAGTTCATTAAAATGGTAATGATTTACAGATCACTTGTTGATTTTTAGACATTGTTGGTGTGATCTTTTGATGGCATGGCTGTCACATGCCAAATGACACCTTGTGGTTTGACATAGGGAATTACATCCAACTCTTCTATCCACCTTTCTGTGCAATTGATAGTCATTAGATGACTTGCAGGCTTCAAAAGTAGAGAATTTCTTTTAAAATCAAGAATATTGTTCATGGTCCCAAGACCTCTTTCAGCTTCACTGAACTAAACAATAACATTAAAAATTTTTTTTAGATTTTATAATGTTGCCTAAGATTTTTATATGGTCAAATTCTCTCTTATCAACTAAGACAAGAAAATCAATTACCAATACGTCATTTTTAATTAAGTTGAAATTATACTTCAGGCCAAATAAGAAGTGGAACAGTGTGAAGGTTGAGCACACAGCCTCTGTCACTAAGGTGCCTGCGTTTAGATTTGGACTCTGCCACTTACATTTTAAATAGCCTCTCCCTTCCTCAGTTTCTTTATCTATGAAATGGGGAAAATCTTAGTAATTATAGGACTCCAAAAAGTCCTCTCCTCTCTTGGGAGCGCCAGCTATGGAGTTGGAGCCTGTAGCCATTGGCCTGAGCCTGCAGTGGTTCCTGCTATCTCCTAGCCTGACCATCTGCTCTCCCCATCTCTCTCTCGTTCTCTCAGAGCCTGGCTCATGGTGGGTGCAGTTTCCACAAGTGGCCACAAAGAGATGATTCTAGGGAATGCCAGACCAAGGTGGGCAGTCACAAGCTCTATGGTCCAGATGGGCATGGAGGGCTTGCTCACCTGGGTGTTAGCAGTGCTGCCAAAGCCGTCCCCCACCCCACTTCTGCTGGATCGGGTGCACTCTGGCAGGTGGAACAAATATTGGCATATGGAAACATAGTGGACTGGCTGCTCTCGTATGTGGGTGTCAGGATAGCCAGAGATCCCCAGGGCCTGGAGGAGTGCATGGATGAAGCATGGCTAGCTCTTGGGGATTCTTGGGAGAACCTATGGTGAGAAGCAAGTACAGATACTTTTGGGCACCTTGACTATCTTGGGCATCAACCAGTCAGAAAGGATACCAGCTGAGGGGTCCTAGAGATTCCAGATGTGTGAGTTATTAACTTTTTTGTTGCTGGATTATGGAGAGATTCTGAGGATACTTGGGGGCGGGGGGGGAGGATGGTCCTTGGAGAGCTCAAGGCAGTGGCAATTTATTAAAACTACAGATATATTTAATACTTTATAAACTGCTACTGCCCTGCGTGTGAAAACTAGCAGCATATCAATTAAAGGCAATATGGGAAAGTAAATTAATATTTTTTGAGCACATGGCATTGAGACTTAGATATGTCAATTAAGTTGCTCAAAGTCACACAACCAACGTGTGGAGGATTTGGGATTTGAATCCAGGTCTGTTGGTTCCGGAATCATTACAGGTTAATGTCTAGAAGAGAGGGAAATTTGGGGACCCTGTTGATAACCAGAAAAACCTCTGGGTTCTGATGAATCTTTGGAAATAACATCTAAATGGTTATTAGACTTGTGGAGCTCACATCACTCCACTCCAACCAATTTTCTTCACCTGTCAAGTTGGAATTACATGATCACAAATAGAAGTGTGGTCACGTCTATCTGTATCTGTGTTCGCCCTAAAAGGAAAATGGCTTTCTACTTGGGAGGTCTTCTGAGGGTTGCAGGACTTAACACTCAGCTCCCTGAGCTTAGTATCGCATCCCCAGGAAGTGAGCGACTCCATCAGGACCAGGAAAGCAGGTAAAGGAGAGAGTGCATTTCACAGAAACACCAGGATCTCTTTCTGGAATCTCCAAGAGTCCAAGGAATTGATGGTGATGTTTTCTTTCCAGACAAGAAATTTGTGAACCAACTGTGTTATTGAAGATGGGATGAGTGGGTTGGCAGAGTGCTAGAGAGTATGGGGCTGAACTTAATTTAAATGACAGCTTTTGACATTTCTTCTCTCTGAATTTGGAAATCTTAAAGCAAAATCATATGCCTCTGAAATCAGTTTCTCCTTAGAACAGCCCAGTGTCACATGAACTGAAATGGGAGCTAGGAAGTGGTGCAAAGCCTTCCCGGTTTCATTAGCCTCGAGGAGCAGGGAAGAGATGCACGGGATGGGGCAGTGAAAAGCTCCACTGAGCCAGCCTGAGTTTGATCCCCAGTTTCGCATTTACTGGGCAAATGGATGAACTGCCAGTTCTCCCAGCCTCAGTTGGCCTGTTTGTAAGTCAGTTTGTGTATGTGTGTATAGAAGGGTAATAATACTACTAATATCCAACTTACATATTTGATCTCAGTTTCCCCAGATCCTTAGCATTTCAGCATGAGAACATTGTGGCAAGGGGCAAGGATACTCTTCCCGAAAAATTCACTTGGCTTCATCCTGCTCCTCCTCTAGGTCCCACCTCAGACGTCACTTCCTCCAAGAAACTTTCCAAG
Source organism: Ceratotherium simum simum (assembly GCF_057802395.1). Lineage (NCBI taxonomy): Eukaryota > Metazoa > Chordata > Mammalia > Perissodactyla > Rhinocerotidae > Ceratotherium > Ceratotherium simum. Next base: position 31,190,445 of record NC_141903.1, read on the forward strand.
TCTTCCAATGGGAATGAGGTGCCATGTTATTCTCTTTCCTAGGATCCTATTCTTCACAATTGTGATTTTTTTGTTGTTGTTATTTGTGTCTTTTTGGGTTCTCTCTTCTCCGGTAGACTACATGCTCCAAGATAATAGGAACATATCTGTTTTTTTTAAATCTCATTTAAAAGTGAAAATATCATTGGTGAGGGTTATGTAATATTGAATAGGCTACCGACACCTAATAAGTAACTGTTCTGTAAGCAATAGCACTGCCCGGCACATAGTAGGTCCTCAGTAAAAATTTGTTGAATGAGTGAATACATAAGATTTTGTGGATTAGAGTTGAAATCTAAACTTTCTATAGACTTATAATAGAGATTTATACGATGGAGCTTGAAAAGAGGCACAGATGCTATTTTTAGTTAACAGTACTCAAGGTCTTGAATTTATATTTTTCATTGCTTTGCAAACCACAATATCTCTAAAATGATTTTTTGTATTTGAGGGGCATCAGGAGAATCACAGGTCTCATATATGAACTTCAAAGTAAGTAGGCTGCAAATTTTTAGTGATTTTATTTTGCAGTGTCAGATAACAGGCAGCTGAAATTGAAACAGCTTCAAATGTCAGAAAATGTCTTCTAGTAATTCTCCTCAAGCATTAAATGCATTAAACCTTAAAGGCACAGAGTGCATTTCCCAACTCACTGTAGATCTGAGTAGGCACAACCACACCCAAGAGGTTTTTCTTATCTAAATGAACTGCAGTTATGACGATTTCCCCCCAGATCCTCAAATTAGTATTTCAGATAAGATAATGGTTAAGAGCAGGAGTTGGGAAACTTTTCCTGTAAAGGGCCAGATAGTATTGTGAGCATAAGATTTTACACTTTGTGAAGTATGGCAGGAAACAGGACTGCTTGGACACTACTGCATCCTTGGCACCCAGCTCAGGACCTGACACATACTACATGCTTAATACTCTTTGTGGAATGATGGAATGAGTATGGGTCTGTATTTACCAAAGGACTGTTTATCAGTTCTAGCTTACAGTGCCTGCTCAGTGAGACTTAGTAGGTCATCCTTTTAAAAACTGTAGCCCACTCTCCTTCCTTCTGCTCCGCCCTCTGCCTGATTCCTGGCACTCTGCTTAGTTTTTTTCAGACCCAATTATCATCTTCTAAGATGACACATAATTTACTTGTATATTTTGTTTTTTATCTGTTTCCCCCACTAGAATGTAAACTACACGAAGGCAAGGATTTTTGTGTATTCTATTCACATAGCAGGCACTTAAAATATTTGTTAAGTGAATAAATGAATGGCATTTCTGAATGCCATATAGGGGTAGTTGATCTCAGAAAATAGAACATTAAAAAATAAAACCAAACCACAGTTATACCTTACTTTAAACCACGGACTTCAAAAGTCTTCAACTACAATGGATTTGTACTTGGGGCCAGCCCCGTGGCTTAGCGATTAAGTGTGTGTGCTTGGCTACTGGCGGCCTGGGTTTGTATTCCAGGTGCACACCGACACACCGCTTGTCCGGCCATGCTGAGGTGGCGTCCCACATACAGCAACTAGAAGGATGTGCAACTATGACATATAACTATCTACTGGGGCTTTGGGGAGGAAAAGGGGAAAAAAAAGGAGGCAGACTGGCAATTGATGTTAGCTCAGAGCCGGTCTTCCTCAGCAAAAAGAGGAAGATTGACATGGATGTTAGCTCAGGGCTGATCTTCCTCACAAAAAACAAACAAACAAACAAACAAACAATGGATTTGTACTTAATTTCAAGTAAAATCTGCAGCCGTATATTACATTACATTGTCATATACTATACTTGTTTTTATAATTATTATTTATTTATTTTTTTCCCCCAAAGCCCCAGTAGATAGTTGTATGTCATAGCTGCACATCCTTCTAGTTGCTGTATGTGGGATGCGGCCTCAGGATGGCCGGAGAAGCAGTGTGTCCGTGCACACCCGGGATCCGAACCTGGTCCGCCAGCAGCGGAGCGCGCGCACTTAACCGCTAAGCCAGGGGGCCGGCCCTATACTTGTTTTTAAAACGTCGTTTTATCAACAAAATATTTTATGACCAAAAGCCTATAAGAAAAGGTGATTTCATTATGAGTTATCAACTTTTAAGATTACAAAAATGCTGCATCTTTATTCTAGAAAAGTTAAAAAATAAACATAAAGAAAAAAAACCTAAAAATTACTCTTAATCTCATTGAGATAATCATTGCTAATATTTTGGGACATATTCTTCCAAGTTTTTTTTTTATTGTATGTAATATTTTCATACACTGTGTTTAAAAACAGAAACATACTGTAAATGTTAATAACAGCCAAGGGTTATGTTGCACTGACTATATTTCAGGCACTGTTCTAAGTACTTTATTTATATTTATATATATTAATTTCACAACAACCTCATGATCTAGGTCTTAGTATTACCCCCATTTTACAGATGAGGAAACTGAGGTACTAGGAGGTTAGATAACTTGCCTGAAGTGACACAGCTAGTGAATGGTAGAACTGGGAATTGAACCAAGGCAGCCTGGCTCCAGAATCCATGCTAATCACTATTTTTGCTGCCTCTAAATATTGCTTGTGACTTGCTTTTTTTTCTCCCCTCTTATCACTATATCAAGAACATTTTCCCAACTGTTATGTAGTCTCCTTCAACATTATTTATAAAGGCTATATTGTGTTTCAATACTTGAATACTCTAATTCTTCTATTTTTAAAGAATTGTCAGGAATCTTTCTTTCTTTCTTTGCTACTATGAATAATTCTATAATAGAGCAACTTAAAGGTAAATTTTTGCACCTATATGATGCCTTCCTTAGGTTAAATTTCTCAAACTTGTACATAAGCACCAACAAAAGCATGTAATTTAAGGAATGTATGGGGAACAATTTTGCAAAGTGGACAGTTTGTTGGTTTTATACATCTGAAGTATTAGGCAGTTGCTTCGTGAATTTCTTTAAATAAGGTCCACCTGTATTTCCTCTTCTTCTTATCAAATGGCTGCTTCTGCTGAAAATTCACTTGGTACAACTATGTACAAGTGAAAAATGTGTTCCTAAACAGAGACATTATGACTATGGGAAATGGATAATGGAAAATTCAGAATGAAAAATTCAGCTAAAGACTGAGCAAGCAAAGTAAACCAAATCTGTATGCTTAACACTACAGGCAAGTTGGAGTGCAGTTCAAGCCAAACAAAAGATCTTGCTTTATGAAGACACAGGGCTAATTAATCTTTGTCAAACTGTTTTTTAAATACTTGTCTTCTGGATAATTCAAACTCACTCTTGCAGAAATTAATCTATCTCTCCTTTGCCATTTGTAATTGTCAACCTGACAGGCATTTACTTTGTTTTTTTGTTTTTTGTTTTGGTAATGTAAAGTGTTTAGGGTGCAAAATTAACATCATTAGACAAAATGTCATCCTTTGGGTGAAAACACTGAACATTTTTAGCTCTTGAAGTGTCAGCCCAAACTCTTCTGATTGATACATGGTGCTATTCTGGGAGACTGTCTCCAGCTGGTCAAGTATTCCCTTTGCTAATATTCACAAACACACAGCATGGTTACACCTGAGGCCGAGGCGTGTGTGTGTGTGTGCACATGTATACATAACAAGCTTGCAGAAATGGCTGGACAAAAATACATGTAAACATTTTCTGCCCCATCAACTGGAACTCTCAAAAACATTCAGGTGCAATCAGTTTAAAATTTATTTACTAATCAATTCATAAGCATTTATTGAGCATACTGTGTGTCCACACTGCTCTAAATGCTGTTATACAAAGATAAATGAGAATCTCAAGGAGTTCATGGTATTGTGTAAACATTTGCCAGGTAAATAAATAATTGGAGACCATGAGATACTGTCACGAATGATGATAAGTGCAGGGAACAGCATTAGTATGGATCAGGGAAGGGGAGAGTTTAGAGCAAGCAGCATAGAGGAGGGCTCACTTGTGTTAGGTCTTGAAGGATTCATTTATCATTTGGCCAAGATGGGGAAAGGTATTCTAGACAGAGAGAAGAAAATGTTCAAAGGCACAGAGTTGTGAAACAGCACACATTTACAATAGCCAAGATGTGGAAATAACCTAAGTGTCCATTGATGAATGAATGGATAAAGAAGTTGTGGTATATATATATATATACCACTATATATATATATAGTTCAGCCATAAAGTTGGAATATTATTCAGCCATAAAAAGGAGGAAATCCTACCACTGCAACAACATGGACGGACCTTGAGGGCATTATGCTAAGTGAAATAAGTCAGAGAAAGACAGTTACTGTGTGATCTCACTTATATGTGGAATCTAAACAAACAAAAAACCCCTCCAAAACCAAAAAACCAAACTCACAGAAAAAGAAATCAGACTTGTGGTTACCAGAGGTGGCTGGGGGTGGGGTGGGGGGTGGGGAGAGGGAATTAGAGGAAGGTAGTTAAAATATACAAACTTCCACTTATAGGATAAATAAGTACTAGGGATGTAATGTATAGCATGATGACTATGGTTAACACTGCTGTATGACACATAGGAAAGTTGTTAAGAGAGTAAATCCTGAGAGTTCTCATCACAAGGAGAAGTTTTTTTCACTTTATTCTTTTTTCTTTTCATTATATTATTTATCTGAGAAGATGGATGTTAGCTGAACCTATTGTGGTAATCATTTCACAATATATGTAAATCAAACCATCATGCTATACGTCTTAAACTTATGCAGTGATTTATGTCAATTATTTCTCAATAAAAGTGGAAAAAAAGAAGAAAAAAACCAGCATGCAGTATTCAAGGAACTTCAATCACCAAGAACTGCTGGAGTCCGAGGAGCCTGAGGTGCTGCGGAGGCAGCCCGTATTCTGGTCATCCTGGGGCTCCAGAAAGAAACAATTGAATGCATGCAACCACTGGCCATCTTTGCATTAAGATTTAGGACTATGGGAAAAACCTATGGATCTCAGATAACTTCTGAAGCTGCCTGGAATTTTACTGTTAGGATGGATTCATTTGGGATTAGCCTTGGCTCTATCTCCCATTCCTTTAAGTGCAAATACTCCCAGGAAGATGATTACCATAGTCTCTTTATCCATCATCAGCTGTGCATGACCCTGCACTAGCTACTGTGCAGTTTCCACTTCACAGTAGGTATGTATGTACTAGATGTTTATTGACTGAAATGTTGTTGGATCGTTATAAAGATGAGGGCTAGTACTTTACTTCAAGGAACTTCCAGTCTTGGAGAGATGAGCTATAAACATGCAGAAGGACTCACAATGAAAGATTTAAGTAACAGTTATATGTAAAAGAGATTTGACAAAGATTATTATAAACTCCAAAAGAAAAAGTTGACCCAAGCTTCATTAGTATACATAGGAATATTATTCAGGGCCCTGAAGGTGAGTAGGAACACTGTATTCTACTATATGTAGAGTATGGTATACGGTTTTAGTAATTAGTCTTTAAATAGGACATTGATAAACTAGAGTTAGACCAAGAGGGTCAAGCAAAATAAAGAATGGTCTATGCAATTATTTTCTTAGGGTAAATTTATAAGAGTATGATTACTGGGTCAAATGTTATGAACAGTTTTAGACCATTAATACGTATTGCAATATGATTTCCAAAATAGCTCTACCAATTTACCTGGTCACGTGCAGTACATAAATGTACTTGTTTCATCATAACTTTGTTAGAGTTGGTTATTGTCATTTTTTTTAAATAATTTTATTTATTTATTTATTTTCCCCCCAAAGCCCCAGTGGATAGTTGTATGTCATAGTTGCACATCCTTCTAGTTGCTGTATGTGGGATGAGGCCTCAGCATGGCCGGAGAAGCGGTGCGTCGGTGCGCGCCCGGTGCGCTCCCGCGATCCGAACCCCGGGCGGCAGGTAGCGGAGTGTGTGCACTTAACTGCTAAGCCAAGGGGCCGGCCCTGGTTATTGTCATTTTTAAAGTTTTTTTGGGGGGACAATTTAATCAAGATGAGATCATTCTCATTGCAATTTGCATTTCTTTGTTTACTAGTGAAGTTAAACAATTTTCATTTTGTTTAACAGTGGTATTTCCTATTCTGTGAAATCATTTCCCTGCTGGTACTGTGATCCAAAAGGAGGGCCGGAAAAGGTTGTTTTGCACATGGAGAAAGAGTGGAGAGACAGATGCAAGACACTAGTGCTACATCAGTATCTTTTTGTGTGTTTTTTATTTTTTTTTGTAGCAAGTGAAAGAAAACCTGACTCCAAATGGCTTAAATACAAAAAGGAAATTTAGTAGTTTACCTACCTGAAAAGTCCTGACGGTAGATTTGGCTTCAGTTACAGCTCAGGGCTCAAATGATGTTACCAGGACCCATTTCTGTCTGCGCTCTGCTTTTGATGTAGCAGTCCCAAATTCAGACAAGCTCTCCACTGGTGGTTGTTAGGTTGCTGCAGCACATTTTTTAATTCCAGATAAAGTTTCCTACGAAGAGTAGAGTCTCTTTCCCAGTCTCATTGGGTCTGATTGGGTCACCTGAACATCCTGAACCAATCACGGTGGCTGAGGGAATGCGGCATTCTGATTGGCTGAGGCCTGTGTCACGTGCTCCACTGCTAAGCTGAATTGGACCTTCACCCTGAGCTCTAAAGGCTGGGAGAAGAGGAGGATCCCCAGAGGGAAACTGGTGGTAAAGTGAATGGCAGTTAAAGTATTCCAGCTTCACCGTGGAGCCATTGTTTGGGAAAGACGGAGTTTCGCCAGTGGCTCCGCACTGCCGGTTAGAAGTGAGATTGCAGGGCCCAAGGATAAACTGCCCGTTGCACGCTGTGGCCTCGCTGACTCTGAGCTGAGCGCTTCCAGTGAGCAGTAAAGTGGGGCTGCCATTATCCACCCAGTGGCCAGATTCCTCCCTCACATTTCAGCCACCAGAATGGGCTCCTCCTTTTGCTTCCCTCTCCTTGGAGCTTAAACCCATTGCTCCCCAGTTTAGTCTCACCTCTAGGGCTGTCAAGGAGGTGTGCAAAGAGACGGAAGCTTGCAGACTTTTGATGTGATGATTATTAAGCTATTGTCTCTCAGCTGCCTTGCTCAGCTTTGGGATGCTGGGGCCAGGACTCTGCTAACCCCATTTCTCACGTGGCTGCCTGTTAGGCTCTGCCGGTGGGGGAGGAAGGGCCTTGCTCCTCCCTGTTTGTGTAGCCCGGCAATGCTGCTTGACCTGGCACGCGGCTCTTGCCTCGAGTAGCAGCGGTTGCTTCCAGTTTGTTTTCCTGACACTCTCAGAACCTGCCTCATGGCGCCCTCTCAGAGGCATCACCACCTGCCAGCCAGCCTCTCCGCGGAAGCCGAAATCCCAGCTCTGCCAGATCTCCCAACTCCTGAGAAATCAGCACCAGCCAGGCAGCATCCTCTTCTCGGAGATTTGGGCTGGAGCTCTGCAGCGCCCCACCTCTAAGCTTATGAATTTTAATAATGCCAACCTCTTCTCTTTGCTTCTCCAGCCCTTGAAGTGGTAGCTGCTTCCTGCATTTACTACATTTATGATACCCCAGTGTCTCCTTTCGGTCTTTTCAGTTTCCCGACATCTGGCTAATAATTCTTTACATGAAATTATCTTCATTGAAATAATTGGTGCAGTTTCTGTTTCCTGACTAGACTCTGACTGAAGCAGTCCCAGTCCCAGTCTACCTCCATTGTCTCGCCATCATTCAAATTAAGCCTGAAGAAGATCATCCTGATGGAAAATTAATATTGACTTCCCATTGCCCTTAGAATAAAGTCTAAACCTCAGGCCTTGTCTCATTTTATAGCTGCATCTCTTGCTGTCCCAAGTTTGCATCTTATGTTCTAGGCGTGTGGAACTTCCTGAAGTTATTCCAATGTGCTGTGCTTTGTCACCTTCAGGCCATTGAATGTATGTTCCTTCTGCTAAGGACACTGACACCCTCCACTCTTTTATCTGGATAACTCTCACAATATCCTTCAGGTGTGGCAGAGATGTCATTTCCCCTGGGAAACCTTTACTGATTTCCCACTCTGTCCTACGGTATCCTGTATTTTCCTTCTGATACCGTTCATTTAATTGTTTATTTCTCCCACTGGACTTCAAGCTCCTTGAAAGCAGTACTACCTGGAACTCAACAGGTAGCTTAATAAATATTTGACAAGGACTTCCTTAGAAAATCTCAATGCTTTCTTTTTACTTTTTTGGAGCAAGGACAAAAATCCAGCTACCATTACTGCTGACGCAAGTCATGCCCTGAATGATTACCGACAGTTTCATCTCCCATCCAAAGGACAAGGTAATGTTGTGAAAATTGCCAAAGTGGGACTCAAGGGCAACGAACAAGATGCCTTCAAGACCCGAGATGTCTCTGAGGCTGCCATGTGTCACTCCAGTGATGGAGGTGGACAGGGATCAGCTATTGATTCACAGGGTTAAAAGCCTTCCCATCACCCACAGCAGCTGAAGGCATTGTGTCAAAGATAAGCAGCAGAAGAAAATGAAGCCTTGTCAAGTCCTTACACATATGATTTCAGGATGCTAATGAGAGGCGTCGGGTCAGAGGGGAAGACTATAAATGTGCCTGCTTTTCTGAGGCTGCACCATGCAATGAAAGAAAAAGACTTCAGAGTCAGAACTTGGTTCAAAGCTTGGTTTTGCCTCTAACTCCCAATGGAGTTAGGGATCTTGGTAAGATTCTTGGATTATTAATCCATGAAATGGGACTGATAGCATCTACTTCACTTTATTTATTTGAACTTAATGAGATAATTGATTTAAAGTATCTAGCACAGAGTTGGGAAAATGTTGGTAGTTTGTGGAAAATGATTGGATCGGTAGAGCTGATCCCAGTCATTCATTCATCCATTCAAAAAACATCATTGGGGCCAGCTCCGTGGCTTGGCGGTTAAGTGCGCGCGCTCTGATGCTGGCGGCCCGGGTTTGGATCCCGGGCACGCCCCAAGGCACCACTTCTCCGTCCAACCCGGGGCCGAGTCCCACGTATAGCAACTAGAAGGAGGCGAACCTATGGCATACAACTATCTACTGGGGCTTTGCGGGGAAAAAAATGAATAAATAAAAAATCTTTAAAAAACAAAAAACAAAAAACATCATTGAACATCTCCTAAATGCTAGTGATATATAAGCAAATAAATTTTAAAATGTCCTTCCCTTAATGGAGTGTCTACTGGGAGGAGACAATCTGCAAAGGTAACACATCAATAAAAGAAAGATGACAATTTTGTCAGTTGACTTAATAATGTCCTTTGTAGCATTTTTTTTCCTGATCCAAGATCCAGTCCAGGATCACATATTGCATTTAGTTGTCATGTCTGTTTAGTCATCTTTACTTTAGAATAGTTCCTCGACCTTTCCTTGACTTCCGTGACATTGATATTTTTGAAGAGTCCAGGCCGGTTGTTTTGTAGAGCATCTCTCAATTTGGGTTTGTCTGATTGTTTTCTGACAGTGTGCTTTTTAAGGCCGTGCAGCCAGGGAGACTGACCCTATGTCTTGTACAGTTTCCTCTTAAAAGTTGCCAGGAGACTTGGAGGTCAGAAGACCCCGTAGTGCCACCCCAGAAGCACAGTCCTGTTAACACAGCCAGGTTGTTAAATCACAGCAGCACTGAAATAGTAATAACCAGAGAGAAGACCTAACTATTTTCTTGGTCGTCATGTAGCATCTCCAGGTCTGAATGACAACTTTTTAAAATCAGTAGTTATTTTATTACTTTTTTTGTTTTCATCTCTCAAGGTGATAATTTGTCCTACTTTAATAGAGCAGCTGGGAAAAACACTAGGCAAATTCGACCAAATGCGGGTAAAATGTCGTAAGACCATTTCAGTTCTGTTATGATGTATTTTTCAAAACTGCAGGACATTGAACAAAATGCACTAAAATTAAAAAAAAAAGCCTTCCTTTTTTTCATTTGGAAAATTCTTTTTAAAAGCTGAACAATTGCTGCAGCTAATCTATAATTTACCCAAATGTTGGGTATTTATTATATTGGCATGCTAGGAGTTAGCTCACTAAATTTTCTCAAAGAAATGGGGGAGACAAAGGGGCAAGTGATTGCTGTTCTGAGCCCATGTTCTGCTTCCCGTTTCAGGAATTGGACCTCAAGTATATTTTTAAATTTGTCCAGATGTTGTTATAAAAACAATTCTCCAAACCAGCCCTAAATGAACTCTGCCTTTTCACAGCTTTCTCAATTCTACTTGAGCATTTCTTCTGCTCTTCCAAAAGTGGGATCAGGAGGAGGTCACTAGGTGGGGCTGAAGGAAGGCCCTCCCCCCCCACTTAGCTCTTGTTGCTGCAGGTCACGGTGGGAATGGGCAATGAGGGGAAATATTTCACAAGTGATGTGTCTTATTGGTGATAAGTGATACAGATGGGTTGGTTGGTTATTTATATTATAAACATCCATTCAAAATTACTTATTGAACACACCATTGTAAGCCAGGCTCAGTGCTAGGTAGTGGATTCAACAAATGAATAGCACAGACGTGGTTCCTACCCTCAGGGAATTTATAATCTCATGAATGTGAGGTATGGGTGAGGCAATTCTGTAGGCTGAGCACAAGTTGCTACAAGGAGGGACATAGTCAGGCTTGGAGGGAGGTAGAGTGGGTGGGTTTAAACCTGTAGTTTGCTCTGTAACAGATACTTTCATCTCGTGGTAAAGAACAAAGGCAGAAGAGAAGAGCTTGACTTGTTTAAAAAGTTATATATCTCCATGCTGTCCACTCTCATTTAACATGGAAAATAGTGACACAGGACTTTTCAAAGGATGGTGATATCAGGGACCAGAGTTACCAGAGAAGACAAGCAGCTCTTTCTGATTCTTCCTCAGAAAAGCCCTGAGGAGTTTCCCCAGAATTCTGAGACAGAAGCTGTCCAGGACAGGGGTGCTGGTGAGTTTGAAGATTTTTATCGCCTTTTCTGAGTGACCTAGTGATATTTCCCTCTGCAGAGCAGGGCTACTTCCCCCTATGAGTCAGTGCCTTTCCATCCTTCTCTATACACTGGGCCTCCTGCCTTTCCAGTGATATTTACTTATTTACTTAATATTTGTTACAGGCAGTTGTTCTCTGGTCTCTCTGATTGATACACAGAACCTCCCTCTCTACACTCATAGACAATATTTCACAGCACTCCTGAAGCAGATGTAAGGTCATAATGAAGGGTTATAGTTGCCTTTGTAGTGAGTGTTGAGGGGAGAAAGAAATGGTGTTGGGGGAGCTTCAAGGTGATGTGGTTTATCCTACAAATGCTTACCTATCTCAGAGAAGGCATTTGAGAAGAAGTGATGTCCAAGCTGAGACTTGAAGGCATTGGGATAAAAACTGTGCTCTAGACAGCAGGCATAACATTTGCAAAGACCTGACGACTAGAGAGAACCTGGTGTGTTACATCAGAGACACTGAAAGTAGTTCAGTATGGCTAATAGAAGAGTGCAAACAGGGGAGAACTGAGAGATGAGGTTGGAAAGGGTTAAACCACGGAAAGCTTTGGAAGCCTTTTTTGAGGTATCAACTCCATCCTGAGGGCTATGGGAAGCTCCTGAAGCCCTGTAAGTTGGGAAGTGTTAGCATCAGATTTATATTTCAGGAAGAACACCCTTGCTGCAGAAGGATAAAAGGACTAGAGGGGCAATACTGGAAATTGGGAGACTTGGGTAGGACAGCAGCAGTTAGAATGAGGAGAGGCAGAAGAATGGCAGAACTATTTGGAGATGGAATCTAGACGATGATGAATTGGATGTGGAGAGTGAGAGATGAGGAGGAATCGAAGATGAACTGTCCAACTTTCTTCACATCTGTCTTGGCCCCCGACATTGGTCTTGGGCTTTGAAGCTCCCTGCATCCCCAACTCTTCCTAATACCATGACCTCAAATCTTGGCATCGACCTCAGAACCAACAGTGACTATTTGTGCCCTAGTGGCACCAACAGCACCCATGGCTACAATCTGTACTCTCAGTGCTGGTGCTGGTCATTACTTGGCCTCAGGCTTGGTCTTCCCAGACTTGCTCTGTCCTGGGTGTACAGTCAGAGGATTTCATGGTAGTTAAGAGTGGGACTTTAAAGTGTGATAGATCTGGGTTCAAGTCCCAGCTCTGCACTTATTCTTTAGTGTGACCTTTGGCAAGTCACTAATTCTCATCTGTAAAATAATAACAAAACTATTGAGGTAATGAGGATTAAATGAAGGCATAAATGAGAAACACAGTCTGTACATGACAAGCACAGACTAAAGGCTGATCAAAGAGAAGAAGAAAGAGACAATGTAGAAGGCAGCGATAGAGTTTAGCAGAGCTTTTATTTTTTCTTTTCCTTCCACAACGTTCACTCTGACACAACACAGTAGGATAAGAAAAGTGGCCATTTGGGTAAAGAGAAAAAGGATGAAATGAAGGAGACATGCCAAGAAGAGTCTATCTTGACTGTGTGAAAGTTCTGACTTGTCTACCCTGGACTAGGACCAAAGCTGGAGACAGGCCTACCGAGGTCTCCTCCACCCAGGCTGTCTTAGCTCTTTTCATAGTGGCTTCCCTATCTCCTCTTAAACGCTCTTCTTCATGGTCTTTGTCTTCAAATCTCCGTCTTCCTTAGCTCTCCCTTCTTTCCCCCGCCACTGTTCTCCTCCTGTGTGTTCTCACAAGGTATCTTCTAAAGGCTCTGCGCATTTGTCTAATTCCAGGGACAGGCAGGATGTAGGAGTTCACATTGGCTGAAGACTACTTTGCCTCCTGGAATCTCACCTTTGAGAAACATTGGATCACTCTGCCTAAAAACCTGGCATATCCCTGAGTAGAGGCAGTGTTAATAAAACTCGGCGAATGATGATAATCATCACGGTAACAATAACCCATTTGCATCAGTTCTCTATGCTGGTTCCATACAACCAGCATCTATTCTGACTGGCCAGTGGTTCAGTCAGCTGATTGGTCAGCTTCCATGCTATTGCGATCGTTATGGGCTAAATTGTGTACCCTCCAAATTAAGATATTGAAGCCTTAACCCTTAGTACCTCAGAATGTGACGTATTTGGAGTTAGGGCCTGTAAAGAGGTGATTAAGTTAAGGAGAGGCTACTAGGGTGGGCTCTAATTCAATCTGACTGGTGTCCTTCTAAGAAGAGGAAATTTGGACACAGAGACACCAGGGATGTGTGCACCCATGATGGAGAAACCATGTGAGGCCGCAGTGAGAAGGTGATCATCTGCAAGCCAAGGAGAGAGGCCTTAGGAGAAACCTACCCTGCCAACACCTTGATCTTGGCTGGTTAGCCTCCAGAGCTGTGAGAAAGTAAATTTCTATTGTTTAACACACCCAGTCTGTGGTATTTGTATGACAGCCCTAGCAAACTGATACATCAGTTTGATATATTTTGTATTATCATGTTTAATAATAATACTAATAATTTTGTTAAGTGCTTACTAAATTCTAGTGGTAACAAAGATTACATCATTACATCTTTAGGTGCTATCTAGATGTTTTTATTCCCATTTTGCAAATGAGGGAACTGAACCTTGGAGGGGGAAACGACTTACCTAGAGTCAAAGTCACAAAGGGGCAGGGACAAAGCTAGAAAGGGGCAGGATTGGGCTCAAATCCCAATCATTCAGATGCCAGTGCCTGGGTTCTTAACCACCATGCTATATTGTCTAGAAATATTGGTCTTCTCTGCCTGTTCCCCCTCCCTCTATGGCTCTGTGCTTCTTTCCTTCGAAGCACTAGCTACAGTTTGTAATCGTAAGTTTAACTGTGTGATCATTTTTTCAATTTCCACCTCTTCCACTAGCCCTATAATGTAGCACTGTGCTTATAATCATGGAAGGTGGGCTTGGTTTTGGCACGAGCAGTGTTGAAAGGCCTCTTGATTTTTCTGCCAGGTAAAAGGCAGCCAGCCCTTTGCATATGGTGAAATGATTCACCTCAGTGGGCATTGGCAAGTAACGGGAAGTACTGCTGGGCTCTTTAATTTATACCTTAATATTGTACACATGTGGCCTCAGGAGTGGCGCACGTCACTTAACCTTCCCACATGGCGAACACCAGTGTTTGCACTCCTCGCGGCTCCTGCCATGAAGGGCCCTGCCTGGGCCCGTGTTCTAGGACTTGTTTTACCATTTTTGTAATGCACTTCAAGGCAGGAAGCTGCGAGCCACCTGATGCTCCATTGCCGGCTTTTCTTTGCTTTTCCTGACTCCCCACTCTCTTAACACATCTAGGTGAAGTGGTAGCTGCTTATTTCGGGAATAATGGAGTCTAAAAAAATGGAGCTCGGTCTGTCATACCAGATTGTGACTCCTCAGTGAACAAGATCCCAGCAGATACTTGTTTTTGGGGTCACACTGTGTTAATCACCTACTTCAGCCAATGTAATATTATGATGAGAGGCGTTATTATTTTCCCAATGATGTTTCGTGTCAGAAGTGGAAACACCATGTACATTTTCCCCCACCTCACACTGATAGAAAAATTCTATATACTTCTCAAGGGGTGAATTTCCTAAAGACAGATTATTTTTCTCTATGTGGCTTTTTATTTTTAGTTTCCCTTCTCCCTCCCTCACTTTTTTTTTTTTTTTACCATTTAATGCTTTCAGAAAGAATGAATAGTATTCTACATTTTTATATTCTAAACACCACTCCTGCATAATTCTATTGAATCCTTTGTTGGTCTTTGTTTTTTCAAGTTATGGTTTTAAAAATAATCTAGAACTAATTTGCCTAATGAATATGCAATTATTGCAAGAGTCTTTTGAAGTTTTTGAAAACCTTCAGTCAGCATCTTTCTGGGACGTGGTGATGAATGTAGCATCAGGCAGTTGGAAGCCATTTCTAATTTGGCATGAGCAGGTATAATTTTTCCACATTTCAAAGCTGGGCATAAAGCAGTCATTTACTGTGTACTTATCATGGTAAGCTAGTGTCTTTGCTTTCTACCTAGCCTACCTCCCTCTGCTGGTGGAACGGATGCATCATTGCCTCTGGGGCACTTCCGGGATTGAAATAGAAATCAGGTATGACAGTGATAACAGAATATGCAGGAGAGGTAGGGGCACAGTTTGGTTCTGTCACTGCTCAGGCCAGCATTTACTGATAATAGCTGCCATTTGTGGTGTGTTTATCTCATGCAAAGCACTTTACATATGTCTCAGTCTTTACTTAACCATAATCCAGAGAGCACGGGAATATTATCACTCTTTTATAAGTAAGGAAAGCAAGGCTTGGAGAGGTTAAGAAAATTCCTCAAGATCACACAGGTAGGGGCCGGCACCGTGGCTTAGCGGTTAAGTGCGCGCGCTCTGCTACTGGCGGCCCGGGTTCGGATCCAGGCGCACACCGACGCACCGCTTCTCCGGCCATGCTGAGACCGCGTCCCACATACAGCAACTAGAAGGATGTGCAACTATGACATACAACTGTCTACTGGGGCTTTGGGGAAAAAAAAGGAGGAGGATTGGCAATAGATGTTAGCTCAGAGCTGGTCTTCCTCAGCAAAAAGAGAAGGATTAGCATGGATGTTAGCTCAGGGCTGATCTTCCTCACAAAAAAAGAAAAAAAAAAAGGTCACACAGGTAGTAAGTGGCAGAGCCTCTGTTCTTAAACGTTTATTATCGAGCATATTTTCTGTGCGAGGCACTATGTACGTACTATGGCAAGTCTAGAAATGAACTTGACCTGGATCTTACTCTCAGAGTGTTCACCTTCTGGTAGAAGAGAGAAAACAAACAACCACGATATGTAGCCAAGAAAATTCAGAAAAGAGACAAGATAGAGGTCCATGTCATGGAAATGCAAGCAAAGGAAAGAGAGAAAAATTTTACCTCAGTAGCGATAAAATTTATCCTCAGAGGGGGACTGATGTTCAGAGGTTTTTTTCTCACAGCTCCCTGTTTCCTGCCTACTGGGCACATTGTGCTTTTGAAAGTGGCCCCTGGATAGAATTTTTTAGTAATTGTTTTTGACCTGGGAAGCCAGCTTCCTCCTGTGTACTTTTTTCCAGTACCTGAGTGAAGCAGCCAGCTGGGCTTTCTCCATTGCTGAAGCAGGCAAAAGCATCCCAACCCCAACCGTGGGATCCATTAGCCTCTGCTGTCAAATTGCCTTGGTCATGAGAGTGTGAAAATCACAGTGCCTTCCCAACTCTAGCTGGGGCGCAGGCTGTCAGAGGCCCCCATAAAAGCGCACAAGGCCTGCTGTTGCGTGCTGGAACATGACATCTCGTGAACCATTGCCTTTCTGTGGGATTGCTTTTGTTTGCTTCGGCAAACGGAACAAAGTGATTTCTCCCATACTTGGAATATGTTATACATTTTTTTCCTTCTGGTCCCATGTGAATATCAATGCTCTTTTGGTTGCAGGTAGCAGAAGCACTCCAACAACTTAAGCAAATACAGGAGAATGTGTTATAAGAAGCCCAGGGACTAGACCCAGGAACCAGAAAAATCATCAGGAGGCAAGACAGTTACCCTATTGGTAATTCTCTCTCTTGGGTTACATAGACTTGTGCTTCTGGTTGTTTCTTCATATCTGTTTATTTTTGTCTCTCTATCAACCAGTTATCTCTTCTTACATGTGCATGCTAGAATAAGGCATTCCATAGCTCCCAAATGTCCATCTTGTCAGTTTGAGCTACCAAGAGAAGCTCAAACTGTGCCCCAATTCTATTGCTGCAAGAAACAAGCCTAATTATTCCAGACTGGGTC
Organism: Ceratotherium simum simum; assembly: GCF_057802395.1. Taxonomy (NCBI): domain Eukaryota; kingdom Metazoa; phylum Chordata; class Mammalia; order Perissodactyla; family Rhinocerotidae; genus Ceratotherium; species Ceratotherium simum. Next base: position 31,207,177 of record NC_141903.1, read on the forward strand.
CAATCAGCTGTGAGGGTGGGAAATCATGTAATATGGACATGACTTCAGGCCCCCATCCTGTCCCCAGCCCCAGTGGGTGGGGTGCATTTTGCAGAAAAAGGAGAAGTTGAAGGACAGGCAGTCATGTAGGTAATTGCATGTTTATACATAAGTAATCTGACACAATTTTATATTTTCTTGGGAGTCAGTGCAGCATGCTAACCACCCATGGGAGGGCAATGTCTGTGGAAGTTCATTATTTCTTTCTTTTTGGAACAAATGGGGTTCACTTGGGCTGTGTGAAGAGTAGAATTGATGAAACTATCCGTGTAATTCAGGCAAAAGTCTGCTGCTGAGGGAAAAGAAGGTTGGGTTGTTTTGAATTAATTAGGTCAGTTACTGATACTCAAATACATAAGATAGTTGCTTAGGCATCCTCATCAATGTATGAATAAGATTTGGGTGGTTCTCACTGGCATTGGGAACCTAAAACGACCTCCCTGTCACGTGCCTCTTCTTCAGGGAGTTCTTATTGGTGTCCCAAGGCATAAGGGATCGTTCCTTCCTCCAAATTGCCAAAGAAGTACTTCCTTATACTTGTTTGTATGATTTTTTTTTTTGGTGAGGAAGATTGGCCCTGAGCTAACATCTGCCAATCCTCCTCTTTTTGCTGAGGAAGACTGGCCCTGGGCTAAGATCCATGCCCATCTGCCTCTACATTTTATGGGCCGCCGCCGCAGCATGGCTTGCCAAGCAGTGCGTAGGTGCGCGCCCGGGATCCGAACTGGTGAACCCCGGGCTGCCATAGCGGAGGACGCGCACTTAACCGCTTGCGCCACCGGGCCAGCCCCTGTTTGTATGATTTTTATGTCCTAGCAGATTGTTGCTTGCTGAGGACAGTATCTGTTTTATTTTACTGTCCCTGACTAAGATAATTATAGTGCCTTGTATATAGTAGATTCCTAAATAATTTATGCTAAGTATGTGAGTCACTCCAGTGACCTATAGTTAACCAGACCAACTAATAATTAGTTCAAAATTCTTTGAGTCAGAGATTCTTCAACTGTCCAGTTAATTAATCAAATAACTATACTAGTATTGACAATGTGCCTGGGAATGTGCTTAGTGCTACTAGGTAAGCGGCTTTATAGTTTATTGGCTATGACCTTAGGAATCTTAACCTGAGTCTCAATGTCCTCACTTGCAAACCGGGCATGAGGAGGAGAGGAGGAGTAATAAATCTTCCCTGGTGGGATGATTGTAAGGGTTAAAAATTATACATAGAAAGCACCAAGCACAGAATAATCTTTTTTGAGGCGTTTAATCATAGTTATTTTATTTTATCTTTTTGCAAGGGGAAGAGTCACCCTAAGCTAACATCTATTGCCAATCTTCCTCCTTTTTTCTTCTTTTCCCCCCACAAAGCTCCAGTACATAGTTGTGTACAGTTGTAAGTTCTTCTCGTTCTTCTATGTGAGCTGCTGCCACAGCATGGCTACTGACATACAAGTGGTGTGGTTTCACACCTGGGAACCAAACCCGGGCCGCCAAAGTGGAGTGTGCCCAACTTTAACTGCTAGGCCATCAGGGCTGGCTCTTAATTGTAGTTATTAGTTGTTGTGGTTGGAATGAATTTTCATGCGTAACTCTCAAGTGCAAACAAAGTCACATTTCTTTATTTCTCCTATTTATATTGCCTTCTCTGATCTCCCCATTTCCCTGGGAGGGAAATTCACCTTCAGTTGTATTCTAGAGACCTCTCTAACCCTTCCAAGGATGTGAGAAGTCTCCGTAGATCTTAGCAGTCCTCTGTACTTAGGAAGGGCTCTCTGGTCCTCAGTCTACTCTGCTCCCCATTGATGAGCTTGTCCAGGCCCCTCTTGGCTTCTGTAGGTAGGTGGCTCTTCATCTTTTCAGTTCAATTTCATCTTGAAGATCTCTAGCTGTGGTTCTCAAGACTACAACTTGTTATGTTCCCTATTTCCCTTGGGCTGAGGAATCTTCCACTTTCTTAATTCGAATGTCCGCCCTCCCCACCACCTGCCTTAAAACCCTGAGGCTAGCCGGGAAGGGGTCTCCTAGGAATCTGGTGATTTAGTTTCTGAAACACAGAAATTGTTAGTAATCCCTTAAGGCAAGGAAAACCTAAAAATTTGTTACCTTCTTGATGTTGAGGAGGGAAAATGACATTTTCTTTCCATTTTCCTACAGTAACAGCAATCAAACATAAATCAATGCCTCAAAAGATCATCCATTGCCACACTTCCTCATCCTCATCACGCTAAAGTCCTACTGGTCTTCTTTCCATTCTTGAATATAGAGCTTAGCTTCAGGGTTCTGTATTTGCATTTTCCTCTACTTGGGACCTTCTCTTCCCTCATTTATAATTTGGTTCTTTTTCATTGTTTGCATCTCAGCTCAAATGTTATCTCTTTGTAGAGATCTTTCCAGAATATCTTTTCTAAAGTAGAGACCACTCCCAACTTTGGCCAATTACACCACTCTATTTTATTATCTTTGTAGAATTCAGCACTACCTTGACTTATCTTATCAACTGTCTCTGTGTGCTAGGATGTGGTTTCCCCAAGAGCAGAGACCTTGTTTTACTCACCATTTTATCCTTAGCACAGTGCCTGGCACATATCAGATGCTCAGTAAACAGTTCTTCAATGAAAGAATTAATTATCCTGCCAAATTGTGATGCTAATGGCAATGAAGAAGTTGATGAAAAGAAGTGACATGATGCTTGTTTTAAGATTGCTTAAACTATTTTTTTTTTTTTTTTGTGAGGAGATCAGCCCTGAGCTAACATCTGCCAATCCTCCTCTTTTTGCTGAGAAAGACTGGCCCTGGGCTAACATCCGTGCCCATCTTCCTCCACTTTATATGGGACGCCGCCACAGCATGGCTTGCCAAGCAGTGCGTCGGTGCGCACCTGGGATCCGAACCGGTGAACCCCGGGCCGCCACAGCGGAGTGCGTGCACTTAACCGCTTGTGCCACTGGGCCAGCCCCCTAAACTATTTTGAATTAATATTCAAGACATAATTTGAGGACCAACCCAAGGGTTGGGTGGAGAATCTTGAAGAGGTGAGGTGGCATGCAAATATAGTTAGAAAAAAAGTTCTTAAGTTCTTAAAATTCTAATGCTTGTATTAATAAGATTAAAGGTAGATATACGATCTTTATGTTTATCAAAAGGGGGCATGGATTTAAAAAGCTCGAGCAATGTTGATTTAAATTCTAGTACCAGAGTAAGTTCTGAGCTGACTCCATCAGAATTACTGGGAACTTGTTGAAAATACGGGATAGAGGACACCACCTATAGAGATCCTGATTTGGTAGAGCTGGGCTGGGGCTCTGAAATCTACTTTGAAAAAAGATTCTTTAGCTGATTTTGCTTCTTATCCAAGTTTGGGAGCCTGTGGTTTATACTACAAGTCTCTGGAATGCAAGGCAGAGTGAATTTAGAAAGGGAGAGCTTTATAGACAATGCAGAACTTCAGCTCAGAGAACAGGATGTCCAAAGGGCAACTCTCATGCTCAGTGGTGAATTTTTAATGAAACCATAGGTAGTTACCAACTTGAAAACTCATAATTCACACTTTATTCCCAGGGCTTGAGGTGAATGGTGGTGGTGCTCCCGTTTTCCCATTCTTCTAGTTTCATTTGAACACAAAATTTTTATTATGAAAAATTTCAGTTATATACAGAAGTAGAACAGCATAATGAACCCCTGTGTACCCATCATCTGGCTTCAACAATTACCAATTCATGGCCAATTTTATTTCTTCTAGGCCCTGACTCACTATGACCCCATCTCCAGATTTTTGGGAAGAAAATCTAAGATGTGATATCATTCCTGCCATAAATATTTCAATCTGTAAACACGAGGACTCTTTAAAAAACATAATCTCAATACCATCAGCATACTAAAATGAAACTAATGATTTCTTAATTCTTTTCAAATATTCTCAATGTTAAAATTTCCTCAGTGGCCTCAGAAATGCTTTTTCACAATTGGTTTGCCTTAGGATCCAGAGAAGGCCCATATATTTCAATTGATCTTTAATTGGTCTCTTGAGTCTCTTTTGATCTATAGATTCTCTCTCTTTCTTATCTTTGTAATTTATTTGTTGAAAAATCTGGTTATTTTTTCCATAAAGTTTCCTACAGTCTGAATTCTGCTGACTTTATTCCTATGATGTCATTAAAAGCATTTTTCTGTCCCCTGTGTTTTCTACAAATTGGTAATCAGATTTAAAGGCTTAATAACATTAAGGTTTGGTTTTTTTTCAAGATTACCCCATAAATGATGATGTTTATTTTTAGTAGGAGGCACGTGATGTCTTGTCCCTCTTTTTGTAATGGTCGCAGCCATTGAAGATTATTGCCTAGAGACGTTATTTTATTAGGGATGGCAGAAATGGTAATACTCTAATTTTATCATTCCTTCTTCCTTTATTAGTTGGGGTATTTCTATAATAAACAATTTTATTACTCACGAAATGCAGGTTAACTGGTTGATTCTTTCCTTTTATTTACCTGTTTCAAAATAAGTTGGTTCCTTGGTATCTGTATCCATCAGCTCAGGCTGCCATAATAAAATACCATCAACTGGGTGCCTTAAACAGGAGAAATTTATTTTCTCAGAGTTCTGGAGGATAGAAGTCCAAGATCAAGGTCTGGCAGAGTTTGGATTCTTGTGAGACTCTCCTCCTGGGTTGCAGATGGTGCCTTCTGGCTGTGTGCTCACGTGGTCTTTCCTCGATGCCTGCCCTGGAGAGAGAGAGACTGAGCTCTCCAGTGTCTCTTCTTATAAGGACATTAATCCTGTTGGATCAGAGCCCCACCTTTATGACCTCGTTTAACCTTCATTGCCTCCTGAAGACCCTACCTCCAAATACAATAACATTGGGGGATAGGGCTTCAACGTATGAATTTGGAGGACACAAACATTCAATCCATAACGACTTCCTCCAAAAGTGACCAACGCGTTGTTTTCTTTTTTGTTTCTTTAATATTGTTACCAACTTATGTATTTAAACAGAGTTTATGTTGCAGTTATTATTTTTAGTCCTCATTCTTCTTTATGTTAGTGTAGTACTTCATTGTGCGGATGTACCCGGATGATTCATCCAGTCAGGGGTTCAGCAAACATTTTCTGAAAGGATAAGATATAAACATATTTGTCCCTTCTTCCCACCACCCTCCCTCCTTCTCCTTCTTCTTCTTCCAACTCTTTAAAAGTGTAAAACCTGGGGCCAGCTTAGTGGTGTAGTGGTTAAGTATGCGTGCTCCTCTTTGGCAGCCCGGGGTTCGTGGGTTTGGATCCCGGCACGGACATACACACAGCTCATCAAGCTGTGCTTTGGTGGCGTCCCATATACAAAATAGAGGAAGACTGGCACAGATGTTAGCTCAGCAACAATCTTTCTCATGCAAAAAGAGGAAGATTGGCAACGGATGTTAGCTCAGGGTGAATCTTCTTCTGCAATAAACAAACAAACAAACAAACAAACAAATAAAGTGTAAAACCATTCTTAACTTAAAGGCTGTATAAAAACAGGCCCACAGATTTGGCCCACAGGCTGTAGTTTGCTGACCCCTAAGCCAGTTCCTGACTGATAGCTATTTGGTTTATTTGCAGACTTTTACTCTAATAAATTATGCTGCAACTAGTAGCCTTTTGTATACATCTTTTGCTATTTTTTCCAGTGGGATGGAATTCCAGAAGTGCTCAATCAAAGGGTAAAGGCATATGAATTTTGCAGATACTGCCAATTTCTTCTCCATGGATTCATTCTATTTTGTACCAGCAGTGTATGACAATGCTTATTTCTTCCAATCTTGCCAAAAGAGTAGATTGTTGAACTTTTAGATTTTTGTCACTTTGCATGCGTAATAAGTATAGTCTTAATTTGCATTTCTTTTATTATGAGCAAGATTGAGCTGCTTTTCATCTGGATTAAGAGCTATTTACATCACTTTTTTTTGAACTGTCTGTTGGTATCTCTTGCCCTTTTTTCTATAATTTATTGATCTATTTCTTTTCTATTTTTAGAATATAAACTCATTATCCCTGCAAAAAGTGGCAAATGTTTTTCTCCAGGTTATCATTTTTATTTTTAATTATGGAGTTTTTGCTATACAGAGGCTTTTATTTTTAAAATATCGGGGGTCAAATTTATCAAACTTTCCCCTTATTGCACCTGGATTTTGAGTCACACGAAAGTGTTTTCTACTTCTAAGTTTAGAGGAATTCATTCATATTTTATTTCATTGCTTATATGGTATTATTCTTGCATTTAAATCTCTGATCCATTGGGAATTTATACTGGTGTACAGAGTGAAGGATGGATCCAATTTTATCTTTTTCCATATGACTCACCAGTTATTCCAATACCACTTATTAAGACATCCATCCTCTCCGAACTCATTTGAGATGCTGAATTTGAATTAATGAAAAAGTTCAATTATATAAATTCAATTATTAAATGCTAAATTTCCATATGTGACTAGGTCTATCTCTGGATTTTTTATTTCTTCCATTTGTCTTTTTGTCTATTCATGTACCAATAAAACATTTAAAAAATTTTATAAGTTTAAAAAATGTTTTTGTATCTAAGTCACCCCTCCTATTTCTCATTTTTTTCACAGTTTTCCCAAATGAGCTTTACAATCAACTTCATCTCCAGGAAAACAAAAACCTGATGGCATTTAATTTGAGCTCATTAAGTATAAAAATTAACTTTGAGAGGATTGACCAGTTTATGATGTTGGCTTTTCCTAGCCAAGAATATGGAAAGTCTTTTTATTTGTTTAAGTCTATTTTTGTGTCTTTCAGAAATATTTTATAGTTTTTCTCATGTGGATTTTGCTGAAGTGTTGTTATTACTGTGATAATAGTATTACTATTGCTCTTATAAGTGAGCTTTACTCTCCCATTGTGTTTTCTAATAGGATTTTTGCTTTTATGTCCATCATTTCACTTTTAACCTTTCCTAATGTCTTTGGTTTGGGTGTGTCTCTTGGATGTGTTGAATTTTGCTTCGTTAGCAAATCTGAAAATTTATAGATGTGTTAAGCTCATTTACATTTATTGATGTGCTTGAGAGGTTTGACCTCAGTTGTGTCACATTGTTTTATTTTACGTGATGTGATGTGATGTATGTGTACATCTGTAGTATTTCACTATGGGCTTATTTTATTTGCTTGCTCTCTCTCTCTTTTTATGACATGTCTTTTGGCATTTAGGAAGGTCTGGAATTTTGGTCTATCGGCTACCCTTAGGTTAACACCTTTATATAACACACTTCAGGTCCTCTGTTTTGGGTAAGTCTTATGCTTCCCTACTAGAAGCAATATTGAAATTAGCTAGCAATCTCTTCTTTCCTTTCTCCTCCTTCTCCCATAGCATCTAATGTAATTTAATGCTGAAGTAATATCATTTTCCTTCAGTTAATACTCATAAGGCAATCACAAAGCTTAATCCTCTTTCTTTACGCTCTTCCCTTCTCTGTTTCCATTTTGATTGGCTATTCCTGAAAATGAGGAAAAGCAAAATGGCAGCATCTTTCGTTATACCTCATCCTACCCCTTCCTCCCACAGAGCCTGGAGAAGTGCATAGGTTGGGGAATGAGACGAGATTTTGATAGGTGAAAGGGAACCATTTTAGTCATCTGTTTTTAATAACTTTGTAACAACAGGGGAATATTCTGAGAGTATCTTTGACACTTTCTTGAGTGCTTTATGCATGGAGAGATAATTACCATTATGGGGAGCAGTAGCCCACTGTCTTCAGCACACTGGGGGGAAAACTGAGAGGGGAGGCAGTTTTTAGTTCATCCATGAATCTGGACACTAGGAGCCTAGGGTCTATCTCTCAGCAAACATCCTGTGCTCAAGTTTCACAGGAAAGCTGCAGTGTCATCTGCGCTCAAGGGACACTGCAAGTGTGTCTAATGGACATATCACTGGGAACTAGCGTGGACTTGAAGAGCCCTTCTCCAAAGCCCTTCCTCAAATATTCTGAGCTGCCCATGTCGTCAAGCATATGAGGAAGGGAAGGGGCTTCCTTCAGCTTGACTGAAATTGAATTTCCTGTTATAGCCATCTGATAAAGAGATATAAAATTTGACTTTTTAAAAAATATTTGATGTTGTCGAGTGAAATTCTTATCTCTTCTTATGGAGTAAACTTATAACACATATAAGAGATAAAGGAATGGGAACTTAAGCTACCAAAACAGCAAGCTGGTTCAGGATGGAGGATAAAGAGGAGCCTAGAGCTATCCTCTGAAATGCTGGAGTGTAGCCATCAGAGTCTTTTGTTGGGTGTTTACAACCTTGGGTGGGGAGAGATCTGTTGGGCACATGGCTGATTCCAATATATGTCTCTTTTCAATTAGGTCTAGTGGATTTCAGAATCTCTGCACATTGTCTTCCTGACTCAAATGTTTCTCTCTCCTCTAAAGACTTGCTTCTGACCTTGTGTGAGCTTTTCTAGTGCTGCATTTACCCCAGACTTCTGTCTTACTCATCCCTCATAGAATCAGAATATGGGTGCTTGGTGTTCTGAACTAGAGAAACGATGCTAGTGAAGGATGTGTTATCCTGGACTTCAAAGCTGTATAGGGTACATATTCTGGAAAAGTTTTAGAATGCAAATAAAATTGGATGTCAGTATGAAAATTTTTATGATCCAAAGCTAGAAGAAAAATTCTGCATATCAGTGGAAAGATCAACATTCCTTTAAAGTTAGGGAAATGATGGCTATGGGTTCTATTTTTTTATCAGCCCTTTTTCTTGCTTTTATTGAATCTTTTATAGCTCAGAGACTTTCTGTTTTGAGAGGAGGTAAAAGTCAATGGAATTTTTATTTGTTTCTAATTTTTGCTGCCTTTAATGAGTGAAATCAAGGCTGACTCTCTTAAGCAGTCTCTCTCCTCCTGCCCTTCCACATTTGCTGTCACATGAAGGAGAAATGAGAGACAGAAGTAGCAATACCAGAGGAAATAAGCTCTCACCATTTGAAGTGGCTGTTTTTTCACAGGCTCTGTGGGGATTTCTGAGCATTAGCTTCAAAAAAGCCATTCCTTGTGCCAAAGCTGCTTTTAGATTTGGCTTGTTGAGACCCTTTTGTGAACTCCAGCACTGATAATGGGAAATGTTTATTCTTGAAATTGAGGAATGGTGAAGTAATGGCCTAAAATCATAGGCTAGATCCATCGCAAAATTTCTACAGTGTGAGTATTCCCAATCCTTCCTCTGCCCTTCTGTTAAAGATGATGCTGATGTTACCACTTTCAATACTTACCCCCTCCGTGTCATTCCAGACGGGCTTTTTGCATTTTGGTGATGCAAAATTGGAGGAAATAGGAGGACAAGAAGGGTGAGCAGGGCCTGTTATAGGGCTGGGTGACAAATATTTTGAAGAATTTGACAAGTGAGCCATGGAAGAAGTTGTGTATGAAGGAAGTGGAGGGGGAAGAAAAGTGAAAATTTTAAATAAATTCTTCCTGAGCTCAGTATATCCCACTCATGGTAATTGAGAATGCAAGGAAAGAACTTGAACTATTTTAAAATCATCATTATTATTGTTTTTTCTAGACCGTAATTCTTTGATTGCAATAACATTCTAAAGTTAGTCGTCATGGGTGGTGACATCATAAGGTTGACACTTGTGTTTGTTGTCATGACAATTTGATTTCTGGTCTCTTATAGAACATTTCCTTAGGTCCAGCTTGGAGAACAGGTTATATCTCACACATCAACTCTGATGAATGGTGTAACTCCTGGAGCTCTATGTTGAGAAGGATTAAGAAACCATATGTGGGTTTTAGTGGGAAAGAACACCCTGATTGATTAGTAATGTCTGTATGGGTGTGAGATACTGGTGAACATTCATACACCAGAGACTCTTCCACAGACATTGGGAAACGTTCTTCTTGACTTTTTTTGTGATATGAAGCTATTGTGAGAGGGAAGACCTGCAGAACTCTGCTGTTACCACTGCTTTCTGTTGTCAAAACTAAGTGGCAGAATAATACCAAGTTTTGATAGAATAGAAGGGAATGAGTTAATTAACATAGCAAAGATTTTTTCCCCCAGCTTTATTGAAATATAATTGACATATTACATTGTGTAAGTTTAAGGTGCACAAAATGTTGATTCGATACACTTATATATTGCAAAATGATTACCACACATAGCATTACCTAATACCTGTATCACGTCATATAATTACCATTTCCTTTGTGTGGTGAGAACATTTAATATCTACTCTCTTAGCAACTTTCAAGTACATATTACAGTGTTATTAACTATTACACTATGCTGTACTTTGGATCCCCAGAACTTATTCATCTTGTAACTGGAAGCTTGTACTCTTTGATCAACATCTCCCCATTTCCCCAACCCCTCGCCCCTGGTAACCACTGTTTTACTCTCTGTTTCTATGAGTTCAGCTTTTTTAGATTCCACATATAAGTGATATCATACAGTATTTGTCTTTCTCTGTCTGACTTATTTCACTAACACAGCAAGGTTTTAATTGAAGAAATCTAATCTATGACTGGGTTCTGCAAAACAGAAGAATTAATCTCGATTTCACAACTCTGTTGGACCTAAAATTTCTGTTGGAGCTCTGAGCACAATATAGACTAACTGGGTTCAAAAAGTCAAGCATTTTGTCATATGAATTATTCATATTAACTACATCTACTGCCTGGAATTCCTACAGCAATAGTTCTTAACCCCTTTTACCTTAAGTCGTCCCATTATTTTATTAAAGAGTTTGGGGGGCCGGCCCGGTGGCGCAAGCGGTTGAGTGAGCGCTCCGCTGCGGCGGCCCGGGGTTCGCTGGTTCGGATCCCGGGCGCGCACCGACGCACTGCTTGGCAAGCCGTGCTGTGGCGGCGTCCCATATAAAGTGGAGGAAGATGGGCACAGATGTTAGCCCAGGGCCGTCTTCCTCAGCAAAAAAAGAGGAGGATTGGCGGATGTTAGCACAGGGCTGATCTCCTCACAAAAAAAAAAAAAAAAAAAAAAAAAAAAAAAAGTTTGGCTCTTTATAAAAATTTTCTGAGAACATTTCTGTAGTTATAGGAATTTGGTTTGTTAATAGTAGGTTCCATTTCTGGGCTAAATGTTTTGCATATATTAGCTAATTGAATACCTACAAAAATCTTGTGAGATCAATATCATTATCCCCATTTTATATTGAAACAACTGAGGCTCAGAGAGGTTACATAACCAACCCAGGTACACAGTTTAATATATGAAGATCTCATTCTTTGTATATTGCAGAGTTTGAGCTCTTAATCATACTCTGTACTGCTAATTTGTTTACTTGTTTGCTTATTAATTATTTATAGTACAATTTTAAGAAAACTGTAGTTGTTTTTTAGCCCCAGCCCATGAGGCCCCGCCGTACGTGGATTACAAAGATCTCGGATCTGAGTCCAACTCCATGGAGTTTGTGGAGTGAAAGGAGAGAGACAGAGAGAGGCTGGGAGTCAGGAGGTTGTGGGTCAAGTTGTGAATCTGCTTAGGTGGATCAGTAGTGAAGAGGTTAAGAGAACAGAGAGTGAAACTCTTGTGTTCTCTAGTTTGTTTTTTAATTCAACCAGTATTTTCTGAGCACCTGCCATGATCCATGGAGAGTGCTGGAAATGAGGGCTACAAACCAGAAAGCACAGAATCAATACCTGTCTTCATGGAGCTTACAGGCTGCTAGAAACGGAATGTTTATGTCCTCCCTGTATTCATATGTTGAAACTTAATTCACGATATGATAGTATTAGCGGGTGGGGCCTTTGGGAGGTGATTAGGTCGTGAGGGTGGAGCCCTCATGAATGGGATTAGTGCCCTTATAAGAGACCCCAGAGAGCTCTCTTGCCCCTTCTGCTATGTGAAGGTACGGTGAGAAGATGGTTGTCTATGAACCAGGAAGCAGGCCCTCAGCAGATACCAAATCTGCCAGCACCTTGATCTTGGACTTCCCAGCCTCCAAAATTGTGAGAAACAAATCTTTGTTGTTTAAGCCATCCAGTCTGTTGTTATAGCAGCCTGAGCTGACTATGGCACAGGCTAATGAGCAAAATTCAATTAATCAATTAAGCTCTCAAATAAATGTAAAATGAAACTGTGGTAAGCACTCTGAAGACATGGTACATGGTGCTATGTAAGGGTCTGAAAGGGGTTTGACACCATCAGGAGTCAAGGAAGGCTTCTCTGAGGAAGACATGCTTTAACGGAGATCTGAAGAACGAGTTAATTTAGTGAAGAGTAGAGGGAAAGAATTGCAAGGAGAGGGACCAGCATGTGAAAATCACATGAGAAGAGGGTGTGAAAGAAGCCAGTACGGCTAGAGCAGAGAGGGGAAGAGGGGCTGGCTGGAGAGGTAAGCAGGGGACAAACTATTCAGGGTTTTGATCTTTGTCCTGATATCTGTGGGCAGCCACTGAAGGATTTTAAGCAGGAGAATGGCATGACCAAGCTTTAATTTCAATCAGATCATCTGAGCTGTGGTGAGGAACAGACTAGAGAGGGCAAGAACAGAAGCAAGTAGTTGAGTTTGGGCAATTGCAGCAGGATCTATGTCCAAAACCACTGACTGTCTCCCCAGATGACCAGTTCACAGGAGTTTTTCAGTCCTCTGTAGGCTGGTGGCTTTGGGACAAAGGCATCACAACAGTAGGATCTAAACCTACATACAGTATAGGGTACTAGTGAAGAGCACTAGCTTTGGACACAGCTGTGGTGCCTTTTATTGACATTCATTGGTTACAATGATCATCATTGTTCATTTATAGCCAACATCCAATCTGCCTTTGGTTTTCCTATCCAATATTGTTTCCTATCCAATATTCATAATCCACTATTTTTCAGTGCCAACCCGCCTTGATAAGCCCAGTTAGTTTAAAGGTAATTCCATTCCTTTTCCTAAGTAATTTGTTCAGGAATAGCTATGTGAGATATTTCTAGCCAATGAGAAATGAAAGGAAGTTGGGGAGTATGAGGACGTGCTTCTGAGGAAAATTTCTGTTTAAGAGACATTCATAGTAAGTGACTCTGGATCTGCTGCAGCCTATGGATGGTGGAGCTGGGAGACATGAAGGAATTTTAGACCTTAGTAACACCTTTAAGCTATTAGTCAACCAATTCAATCATCCTCAGAGCTCAAACTGCCTCTGACCATCCTGTTACGTGAGACAATAAAGTCTTTAATTTGAACTTAGACTCGGGTTTCTTCTATTTGCAGATGAAAATATTGAAATCCATAAACCAACTGTGTGGACTTGGGAAAGCTAATTACTGTCTTTGAACCACTGTCCTTATCTATAATGTGGATAATAGTTATACTTGCTGCACTGAAATATAGTTGTGAAGATTTTACTATTTAATACACCTTGTATGCTTAGCCCAGTGTCTAGCAAATAGTTGCTCAATAAGTTGCTGCTATGGAGATGAATAATAATCCTTTTTCATATTTGGGTCAGTGCAGATGGACTCTGATTACATACAGCCCCATGTCTACCAGTCATATACCTGCCAATTGTTTGGAAGCCAATAAATAGCTATGCTTTCTTTTTTCTACCTTAATGTATCTTGATTCTCGGGATTTTGTAAGAACACATAAAGATACCCTAGACTGCCTGGATATTATTATTATTATTGTTGTTATTATTACTATTATTATTGTTTGCCACCTTGATGCTCCATTTCAATATAATCAATTAGATTGGTTGTGCAGATGATTGAATTTGGTCATTAGGTTGTGAGAAAACACCAGCTGAGCGGTTACTGGAGGCAAAATCTTTCCTTTGGCTGTGGCCTCCCTGTGTTTCTGTTGAAGGATTTCACACGTAGGATAGCCATTATGTGGGGCTCGTTCTGGCAGTACTTTTTCACTTACTCTGTCACAGGGGAACACTGAATCAACTTTGCTATTTCTTGAGTGTGCAGATCAATAACCTAGCTCTTCTTTCCTGAAACCCTAATAAGACTTTTGGACCACTGGCAGCACTGCACAAGCTTGGTTGACACTCCCAAAATGAATTAGATGATTCAAAGCCAAAACTTGCTTTTGAGCATCAAGCCTGAAGTGCTGTTTTTCCCCCACTTTTTGTCTCTATCTGAATTCACTGGGTGATTTCTAGAATTGTGCCTTCCTTGAATATGTTCTTAAAGGCCATACCCACTCAGTAGCTAGGTTAGATGCTAAGCCTGTTTGCAATTAGTAGACTCGTGTTTGCAGGAAGAAAGCTAACATTTGAGTGCAAGGCATAGTGCTAGAGGATTTATGTGACATTTTTATCTTCAGGTAACAGATGAAGATCTAGGATCAGAGAGATGAAATAACTTGCCCAAGTCACTAGTTAGTAGGTGGTAGAGATAGAGTTTGAACCTAGGCTTGCCTCAATCCAAAACCACTATACTGGCTTTGTATAGCATAGTGAGAAGCAGTTACTACATGGTCAAAGGCGTAGACTACAGTGTTAGGTGCCCACGTCCAGTTGATGGCTCTGCCACTTAGTGACTGTGAAATCCTACGCAAGTTATTGACTGCCTTATGCCTCAGTTCCCTCATCTATATAATGGGAGTAGTCATATTAGTACCTATATCAAAGGGTTGTTGTGAAGATTAAATGAGTAAATATATATATGAAGCACCTAGAACAATGCCTGGCACAAAGTAAGTGCTAGATGTGTTTGTTAAGTAAAATACATGTAATGTGTTCCTTGCCATTAGATAAATGTGTCTGAATTGCAATATTGCCACTTTGGGATCAATGTCATTGTGTGTTTTGTAATAGAAGTAGAAATACTTTTGAGCAAGTTGCTTTTTCTTGACGATAGAGCTGAAATATGGCAGGCTGGAATTTGAATGCAGGTCTGTAAAACTGGAAAGCCAGTGTGTTTCCTACATCAGGCACAGAATTCCCATTTTGTAATTCCCACTTTGGGGAGTTACAGAGGAAAACACCCTCTAAAGAGATTAACTCTAAGGCTAACATTCATACAAGCTTCTTAGACTTTTCAGGGATTACCCATGAGCGATCAGGGATTTTCTTTGCCTATTGAGACTTAAAAATCAAATATGATTTCAAATAAAAGTCCAGGTACAGTGCATATGTATCTATATTCCCTAGAGATTTCTCATTTCTTTTTTTTTGTCTTTTGGCATTAACAAAAGTTTCTCTTTTCTTATTCATTTTAACTCCCTTATCTTTTGTTGTTACAATAAGAGGTTTTAAATATTTTAAATTGGTCGCATATAAGCCATTTTTTAATGACTGCATCGGTTCTGAATCAGTGTGCTATAAATAAACACAAAAACCAGAATAAATTTCATTTGCAAGTAAACATAATATGTATCATGGAACACTTCACATAAATTCCCTTCTGTGCTTGTCAAGCAAGGACTCGAGAAATGCTTGTCTCTGCAAGCTGCACTGAGACTCATAAATTGCTTCACAGAATGAGGAAATAGTCAGTAAACAGAGATAATTAATAACCATGTTCCCAAGAGACTGAAATGGAGCTCTCATATACTTCCAAAGAGTTGAAGAAAAGTGATTGTCTTTAAAGATTTTATTTATTTATTTTTTCCCCCCAAAGCCCCAGTAGATAGTTGTATGTCATAGCTGCACATCCTTCTAGTTGCTGTATGTGGCACGCGGCCTCAGCATGGCCGGAGAAGCGGTGCGTCAGTGTGCACCCGGGATCCAAACCCCGGCCGCCAGCAGCGGAGCGCATGCACTTAACCGCTAAGCCACGGGGCCGACCCAAAAGTGCTTGTCTTTAATGTTGTCCTTGAAGTCTCTGCCACTGGGTACCATGAATGAGTGAGATGGGCTCAGTTTGGTGGAAAAAGAGACATATAAACTCAAAATTCATCACTTTGTGTGTGTGTACAGTTGTTATAATTTCTCTTCCTGGAATAGATGCCTTCTTTTTCTGGAAATAACACTCCTATCTTCCTTTGATGAACCCAGAGTTTCCCACTGTCAGTCCATATGGTTTGGGTGGAGTTGATTTACTCTCCCTGCTTCAGGGGTGGAATGTGACCCAGACCTGAACAATCAGCAGCAATTGACCACAGTGATTGGTTCACAGTAAGCACATGATCCTAGACAGGGCAATAAGACTCAATTCTGAGCTTTCTATTGGAACTATTAGGAATGAAAACTCCCTGTATGTAGACTTGCAGCTGGAGTGGCCCCCATGTGGGAACCAACCACTTGGAGTTAAGTCAACACGAAAAAGAATCCCTAGAGATGAAGGAATCAGCTGTGAAGATATAATTTGAACACCTTAATCCAGTCATGTCTGAAGATTCTATCTCCAAACTTTTTACTGACATGAGGGAATAGTTCATTCCTTTTTTAAAATTATTAATTTGGTATTTTCTTATTTCTCAAGCCAGTTTGAACTGGTTTCTGTCACTTGCAATGGAAGAGTCCTCATTAATAAGACTATGATATAAAAAGTGAGATCGAAGTCATAAGAACAAACCGTCTTGGGGCATCCTGGATAGAGAGATTAAGGTGTGACATTTCCATTGAAGTTTGAAGGATGTGTCAAATTTCACAAGGGGAGTATGGTAGGTAAAGTCGTTTTAGAGAAAAAGAGCAACATGTGCCAAGAGGAGGGGCATTTCAGGGAATGTGAGAAATTTGGCGTGACCTAGGCACCATGTTGTGGTGAGGGGTGATGAGAGAAGTGGCTGGAGTGTTGGGCTGCAGCTCAATTGCCTAGGGCATTATACACAACACTAAGGGCCTTGGGCCATGTGAGTCACAGGTGGAATGATGTGGTTAGACGTGCCTGGTCAATTACTGACTATGGTGGCAGAATGGAGAATGCATTGGAGTATGGAGACCTGTGGGCAGGAAAGCTGATTTGAAGGCTATGACAACAGCTCAGGAAGGAAATAAAATATTCATGAACTAAGGTCAGTAAATATATGGCATAATTGCTATCTTTTCCCAGTCCTGCGTCTAAGGCAAAATATTGCTAATTGACCACCGCCCTTCCCCATTTAGTCTTCTTAGCGCAATGTTCTAGACAGCCATTCCCAATTATTTGTCAATACTGCCACTCAAATTGAAACCTATGTACTATTCCAGACCATCCAGTATGTAGTCAATATGGATGCTATAATGAGACTGGAATCCTCTTGGGTTGACTCTTGCTTTAGATTCTTTGGGTTGTATTATAGAGCTAAAACTCTTCCTTCTTGACTTGTAGAAGTAAATGGATGAGTGTTTGCTGAGCAGGAAAAATATTTTGAGTGAAATCTCAGCCTCTAAGAAAGACTGCAACTTTTCTTTTTCTCTCAATGCAGACAACAGCTCTGGCCCAGCAACCAAAACAAAGTTGATGGACTCCATGGGGGCCACTGTCTAGCTCAAGCTACTTTTAATGGGATGTGAAGCATGTGCATTTCCTTGAGGTCACAGCTTTAAATCTGACCTGTGGCCATAAGAACCACTGTCTGACAGCTCCTTGGCAGCCCCTGTGAAATGAATTATGGGTCTCAGGACCATTTCTAGTAACATGAGTCCACTTCAGCAAAGCCATTCTGAAGTTACTGCCAGAGAGGGAGTGCTAAACTGAAAGGCAAAGGAATAAATGGAGACAGAGCTGCTCCGTCCACCCGTCAAAGAGGTTTTCCCACAGCCATCTCGAGGCCTGTTGGGTTAAAGGCTACAGTGAGAGCTTTCACTGGAGAAAGGAGTGGAGTTTGCCTTCCTTTGCTGGCTCAAAGACATAGATTCACACAGCAGGAAGCTGAATGGCTCTGGATAAGAGAAGTGGCCTGCTCCCCAGAGAGCAGAGAGGAGCTGTTTCCCCCAGATCCGTCAGAAAAAGGATCTTTAGAATCACATCGAATTTGCATTTTAATTAAAGAAGGGAAATTCCTCATTTAGACAGAACCAGAGGCCATGTTGGAAGGAACCTGGGTCTTGGATGTGAAGGTTTGAATCTTTCTGAAGGCTTCCCTCGTTCTGCTTCTTAATACAGTCCTCTCCTTGCTTACTCTTATGGAAAGGAGAAGGCAGAATTATTTTTGGGAATCCAGTGTTTTACAGTAAAAAAAAAAAGGCGGGTCTAAAGCAGGGCAACAATTGGGGATTTCAAAAGCCTGTCAGCATGTGTGTTTTCAGAAATTCAAAGTAAACCTATACACAATACTGTATATAAAAAGAGTTACCATTTATCAAACAACAACAATATGCCAGCATTCTCTGTGTGTGATCTCATTGACATTCCTCAGCCAGGAGAGATGCTTACTATTATTTCTTTAATTTTACAAATGAAGTAATTGGGAGTTTAAAGTAACCTACCCAGACTACACATCTAGATGTGATAAAGCCTGGATTTAATCACACACCTGTCTGATTTCTAAGCCCATGCTGTTTTCGCTCTACTCTGATAGTTTATGGTATAGAAAATGACTTGAGCTGGTTGAGAACAGATATTCCCAACCAGGATAAAATGGAATGGCTTATAAGTCCCTAAAAATAGTGGGTACTGGGCACTCTGCTGAGCACGTTACAGGCATTTCCTTAATTAATCCTTAGAATAACACTGTGCACTGGGTTCTATTACTTACCCATTTTACAGATGAGGAAATTTAGAGATTCCAATAACTTGCCTAGGGCCTTCCAGCTGATAAGTGATGGAGCTGGGGTTAGGATTAAGGTCCACCTAGCTCCAAAGCACATACTCTTAACCGTGAAAGCTGGTGTGGTACATAGATCTATTAATAGAAATATATGAGATTATTTTAGGGGCATATAAACAAATACCTTTTAAAAGTAATTTCGTATTTAAATTAATGCAGTGGTGGTGATACAGTATTTCAAAATGGATTTATTTAAATTAAAAAGTAAGTGGATTTAAATAACATATGAAGTGGATAATGATAAGACGGCACATGGATATGGCAAAAATGGTCACGGTGGATCATGAAAGGCTGAGGTTTGGGGGTCACCGCGGTGTGCCTTACTGCTTTTTAGTGGTGACTTAGCCTGCTGTAAGCTGAGGAGTGAGGACACCCAGTGAAGTCCTGGGCATGGGGCTGCAGGTACTATCCTGGGGTGGAGAATGCCTTCCCCATGTCGGGAAGAGCCCAGCTACCTGGGAGGCCTTGAAAGAGAATGCAGATCTTCCTGTTAGCTCCTTGCCTTGGTCTCTCGAATGTTATATCCTGTGGGCAGGTTTCGTTTGTTTCACTTTTTAAATTCTATCTGAATGTCCACAGTCAGTTTAAGTCTCTCCTCCTCCATGAAGCTTCCCTCCAAACCCCTACTGCCTTACTGTCTGTACCACAGAACCTGGTTTTGCACAATAATATCTGGTGATGGGCTGTTATTGTTTCCTCTGTCAATTGTGACCAGGGATGGCAAATATATTTCAAATCATGTACTAACTCTGAAAGATAGATAGTGGCTATTGAAGTGCTGCGTTGGAGAGGATTCTGAGGTTCCTCTCAGAATGTGAGGTAGTCGAGATGGCATGTGAGATGGTAGAAAAGGACACCAGGATCACTTAGTAATGTCTGTCATGGGGCAGGTTAGGTGGGAAGAGGCACGCATGCCATGCGTTTGTCCTCCCTGATTTTTGATTCCCCAACTAGAGGGTGGCTCTGTGAGGAAATGACCCACAGCTTTTTTATACCTTGTACTTCCCTCAGCATGTAGCATGTTTCTAGAGTCACTGATTTTGTCTCTTATTTCCCCTGAAAACTGAATCTGCAATTCTGAGAGAATCAGAAACCATTACATTAAATTTCACCTTAGATTGCAGGGATAGAATCTGCACTTCTGGTTTGAAGACAAGGTTGCTTACCAACGACCAATTGCCTTTTTCTTTCTCCCTACACTGTAATCCAGCAAGTACTGAATAGGAGGTTTAAGGATTGGGGTGGGGGAGGAGTCAGGGAAGAGAATGGATCAGAATAGCAATACATTTAGGCCAAAATGAGCTTGCACAGAATATATGGGAGACAATTTCTCCACTATGTGAATCCAGTCATAGTCAGTCATTTTTTCTTTGATTTGACATATCCTTGGTTTTCTCTATGATTCCATTATTTGTTTCCAAAGAACAGATGGGCAGCAGGTAGGAATGGTTGGTTCATTGGTCGTCTTTGCCTGAGATTTCATCAGCGCCAGGGTAGGGTAAAGAGCAGCAGCTGCCAGGATTTGTTCACAGTGGGATATTGATCTAGACAAGTGCCTGCACAGGACTTGGAGGTATCAGATCGTAGCTGGGAAAAATGATCTGCAAACAGAATCCTGCATATGCATCTAGTTTAGGTACTCCTTGACAAAACTGTGAAGGCTCTGGTCATCCCTCCTTCGGCCATGCTCTGTCTGGTCTCTTCACTATCCTGAGATATTTATCACCCTCTGGGCAGTGCCCTCTTTCCTTGAGAAAATACAGTCTGTTCCTTCTATTATTTCCTCCTTTTCAAACTCATTCAGCATCCTGTCACGTTCCTTCAGAGTCTGCTCTTAACTTGTTGATTGTACACCATTTAGAATAAGTTGTTCTCAGAGAGCTCATATATTTTCCCTTCTAAGTGGTACTTCCAAGCATATTGCTTTGTTTTTGGTGGCTTGTTTGTTTTTTAGGCCACAAAATCACATTCATGGGGTGACTCTCAGGCAGTGTGACAGGCAGTGGAGGAAGTACTTTGGGTTATGGAAGTTTCCATTGAATCATACAGTGAAGCAATTCATTCTTCTACCTGAATACTGCTGGGCAGTGGATCTCAACCAGCAACCCTGGCAGAAGGGCTGTCAAATGATGAACAATAACAATGCATAAGCTGATTTTTTCATATGGTTAAAGCCGTGTCTGTTGGAATGTAGAGTTAAGTGGGTCATGCAATGCTGCATAGAGTTGGGTATGACTTAGTGCAAAGAAAAGAAAAGACACATTGCATACCATTACGCTGGTGCCAAAAGAGACTGTATGTTTACTAAAACATGAAGAAAACCAGGTCTTGTATGCATATATGAAAGGCAGCGTTAAGGCAGTAAATGCTTTCATTTAAACAGCTGTTAAAAGTCACTATTCTAGAGCATTTTGTTCCTTTCTCTATTTCCAGAGACTAGCTTGATGCCTGGCATAAGGAAGGCACTTAAGAACTGCTTTGTAATGTAGGGAATAAGATCAAGGTTAGCTCCTGCTGTTTACCCATATATGCCCAAATATAAGGCGATCTTGAATGTTAGGTGATCCTGCATTTTCTCCAAAAAAAATAAGGTTTGAAAAAAATTTTTTGGTCCAATCGAACATTTGCACTTCTAAATCTATAGATGAAATAGTTACTAGTCTATAAATAATATTTAAGTTATTTAGTTCGTTACATGTACATATTTCAGGAGATAATATATTAATTTAGAAGTACTTTTTTCCACTTTTATATTTTTTGAGACCATCCTTCCTAAACTCTTCAGATGCATTTTTGATATTAGTGTCTTTACATTGTTCCCCCTTCTCCTGCTCCTTTCCCTTCTGATGATTCATATTGTTCAAAGGAAACTTAAGCTGTTGCCCAAAGATATTTCATAGTTGACAGTATAACACTAAATTATGCAGAACACCATTGGCACCAATTGGCCTGATGCTGGCTCTGGAATCCATTAATTTTTTCTTTCAAGAGTCCTTTTGGGAGTTTAAAAAGCACTGCTATTAGTGCTAGAGCCATTGAGCGAGCGCATTTTTTTCTCAGGCTTTCCCATCAGTGATAACAAGAAGCTTTCTTGTTGGGTTCACTTTTGGGCTCTATTCTGTGTACAGAAGTAGGAGGAGGGGCTGGGAGCTGGTGCAGGAGGATCAGAACAGGAAAGAAAGACATGAGGGGCCATCCAGCCCTTGGCTGGATCGTGAAGACTTTGGAGCACCGAGCTAGAAGGAGTTGTGGAGATGATAGAATTCAACACCTTCATGATTTAGAAAAGAAACACACAAAAAGTCGAGGGGAGGCTTGTGTCCCAGGATATGACTCTTCCTTTGATGCCAAAGCCCATACTCTTAACCACTGCACTGTCTGTCCTCCAGAGAAATGTGCGTGATTCCTGGTCTTGCTTGTTATTAACTATGAACCCTTAGGCAAGAAATTTAGTTTCTATGAACCTGAGCTTCATTATCTTCAAAACGGGGTAATAATTCCCATGGTGATTTTGTGAGCAGAGATGAAATAGTATGTGTAAAGTGCTCATCACTGTATCTGACACAGTAGCTCACTATACAGTAGCTACTACTATTGCTGCTACTAGAGCTATTATTTTGCAGGAGTGCCCTCCTGCTACCCTTTTCCAATCCCTTCCCACCTAGAACCACTATACTTTGATACTGAATATAGAATGAAAAATAAAAACTGCTAAGAAATCAGTTACAGTGTTAAATGAAGTTGTGTTATGTTACTCACAACAGCTGCCTTTCCTTTAGCTTTGGGATTCTTATTCATCCTTTGTCAATCTACAAAAATAGAAGCCAGTTTAAGAGGCTAAGTGTGTATTTTGGGATCAAAGAATTGAAATTCTGGGAGCACAGATTCAGGTAGAAACCGAAATAGTGGCCCGATTACAGGAGAAGGGCTTAGGGTTTTTATGGGAAAAAGGAAGGATGAGGTGAGTTGTATTCAAGAAGAGTTCATTGGTGCTAGGTAAGGTCAGGCTAGGTTTGTACTTCATAGATTGGCTTGAGATTCTGTTATCAGGCAAAAGGCTAGACTTCATCGATTGGTTAGCAATCCGGTCATCAGCAAAGTCCAGTTCCATCCGTTCTTACAGACAAGATGTTCCTGTCCTTACCAACTTCTTGGAATGTTGGTGGTTTGGTCCAGTTTGGAGGATAAAACAAGACGTGCAAGGCAATTCCTCTGAAATGGCTGGTCTGGTTCTACTTTAATATGGCTCCACTCATGTCATCTTTCAGACCCTTATGACTCAGATCAAATATCACCTAGCCTAGGAAGCTGCCCGGTCCCTGCCAAACTGAGATAGTGATGCTCTGAATGCTGGAAATGTGGGGAAAAGGTGAGATGCTGTGTATGTGTATGTATTTTAATTCAAACGTAGAGAATTATTCAAATATCGTGATTTAGTCACTCCACAGTTTGACCTGAAACAAAAGAAAACAGGGTATCTTCTTTCATGCAGTGCAGTAGCAGGACATTCCCAAGCCAAGAGTCTTCTGGCAGCTCCTGCCAGAAGCACTAAATTAGATATTGGTAAAGGCTGATCATTAGAGTTCCAATTAATAGATGTCTCATTGCTGCTCACTAAGTACGTGTAATTGATAGAGATGTTTGCGGGGTCCTGAAGATGAGATACGTAGCTTGGCAGACGTAAGTGGGGGATCATAGTTGGAGACCTTGCTGCATCAGTGAAGCGTCTTGCTGGCATCCTACAAGATGCAGATAAAGGGGAATTGAGACCCGCCTGGCGCCACCACCGGAGTTGGAGACCTTCAATCACGACGATAAAGGTAACAAGTGGACAAACAGCACGTACAAAGCCTTCTGCTATACACCTCTAGAAGACATTGACTTTAATTTACATACAAATTCCATATGCATTAGCCCCCCTTCCACTGGGGACGACCGCCATGACAGTTCCGGAGATTCCCCTAGAGGGTCAAGAACTCCCCCTCTTGACATGTGGGTGGAGGAAAGACCATTATTGGCGGAAAACCATATAATGCTAATTCCCTTTTAAACAGCCCAAATAAAAATAAAACTAACTCAAGACATGGGGCAGATGCGTTCTCTAGCACTGCCCGCTCCTCCCTTAGAGTGTATCTGACCTTTCCTCCAATAAATCTTTGCTTGCTTGCTATGCCGTTGTGTTGGTGTCTGAATTCCTCTCTTACACTGACCAAGAACCTGGGCAATCGGACTTTTCACTCCAGCTACGGAGACATCAGCTTGGCATTCTCCAAAAATATGGCAACTATTATTTTGTCTTCCTAGCTGAAAAGCATTTTTCTTTTTGTTTGAATTGCTTTATCTAGAAAAATCGATAGTGTATTTCCATGAGGAGGGGTGTCCAGAGGCCACGTTCTGAAGTTCACGTCTCTCTACCCAAAGGCTAAGGGGAAATGCGTGGCTGCAGATGCAGTGGGAAGAATGGGCCAGGAAACGCCTGCTGTTGGTGCCCTTCCTGCCACGCCCTCCCTCCCCCTTATTCTGAGCCAGGAGAGTCACTTTTCTCTTGACTCCTACCAGCCTTCAGTTATGAACACTCAAACTTTGCACCTGTTAGGCCCATGCCTGCTTTCGAAATCAGCTTAACTAACATTCACTGAGCACTTACTATTCTGATAGTTTCTGTGGGCTCTGCCTAAAAATAAAATTGTAGTCCAGTATGGTGAGAAAAATCCACACATGAGGTGTGAAGGGGTGAAATGGGAACAAGGAGGGGTTTCTTTCTCTTTTTTTCTGACTTATCCTGCTATTTATTTATTTATATTGGATAAATTTGACATGTAACATGGTGTAAATTTAAAGTGTACGTTGTGTTACTTTGATACATTTATATATGTAATATGGTTGCCATTGTAACGATATTTATCACATTACATACTTATAGTACAATATTTTTGGCTGTGTTCAATAAACTGTACAAGGAGATTTCTAACTGTGAACTGAGGCTAAAAGGAACCAGCTGCAAAATTCCAGATGGAAACAATGAGATAATAGTGGGGGCCTTAATCCTACCTGGGCTGTTGGTGAACACTCTCTGAGATCCAGGGAATAACAATATATTATTGCCAGTTGGAAAGGAAATATGTACAAACAATGAGCTCTCAGTCTCTGCCATGACCCCCCCACTTCCTGTATGACCTGGCCCTCCCTTAACTCCTGCCTGATTTCATATTGGGCTCCACTTTGCTTCCTCCACTCCAGGCACAGTTCAACACGCTGAGCTCTCTCTGCCTCAAGTCCTGATATGTCTGCCTCGAACTTCCCATCTTTCCAATCTCAGCTTAAATATCCCATCTTCATGGAGGCTTTTCTGGAACACACTACCAAAATACCCGCCTCCCAGTTACTCTTTATCCTATGACTCTGTTTTATTTCCTTCTTAGCTCTTAATCTGTAACTGTGTTGCTTATTTATTGGTTCATATGTTCTGCTCCACCCCTACAAAAATGCAAGTCCGTGCTGTGTAGAGCTGGGTGCTAATTCCAGGCATCAGGGGCTGGGTCTGTGCAGGGGCTGTGTCTTACTGGGGGTGTGAGACCATGCTTTGACCACCTTTTCTATCTGCCTTCTGGTTTTGCTTTCACTCTGCTTCCTTCAACATCTTTTCTTCACAGTCTTAACAATTGTGACATCAACATCTTATACTAAAAGGAGCTGTTTTTAGAGCACGTGGTCAGGAATGTCTTCTTTCTATTTCCCTCCTTCAGCTTATCGTCTTTGCAGGGATATTGTCTTGGTCACTGTTGTACTCAGTGCCTGGCACAATGCCTGGCACACAGTAGGTACCCAATGAATGTTAACTGAATTGTCTACCACATAGAGGCTGTGTGATTATGGCATGTGTTATGACTTCTTTAAGCATCAGTTTATCAACATATAGGATATGGGAGGGGAGGGGGAATAATGGCACCTCTGTTACTGAGACGTTGAGAGGAGGGAAAGATAAATAGTGTAGAGTGCTTAATGTGTCATAAATGATAGAATGGAAATTCACAAGCAAAATGGGGACCTTTGAGTCTCTGTCCCTCTTTTTGAGAAGTAACCTTCGGTGCTCTGTCCCTGAGGCAGAGTCAACATTCAAGGAGTCCAGAGTTTGTGCCTGATGCTTCTATCAGCACTTAAGAGCTCATTTCACTTCCAGCTAATGTATCCTTGATGAGGCCAGAAAGTAGAGTCATCCAGTAATTGCCAGGTCTGAGTTTGTCCTTTTCAAATCTGAAAACTTTCCTTTCCACACTGATTCTCTATTTTAACAAAATTCACAATTGGATCCATTTTAAGGGAAAAAATAGCATAGTGATGTACCAGAATTCCCAACCTAGCACTGAATCCTTGCATGCATGCTGAGAATTCTAATGAATCAGTTATTATTGTTGTCTGTTAGACCTCTTTCCTTCCAGCAGGTCCAACAATAAACTTTTGAATATTATTATTTCTACAAATCATGATTAAACTAGTATTTATTAAAATATCTACCATGGGCCAGGCCTGTTCTAGGTACTTTTGTCTATGTTTTCTAATTAGTCCTCCAGATAAACCTGTGAGGCAGTTTGGGTAGAGCTGTTATCCCAGTATTATGTATAAGAAGACTGAGAACAGAGAGTTTGTATCATTTTCTTGGAGTATCACAGCAAATAAGTTAAAACCAACTCATGACAGATTTAAAGTTCTATACTTGGTCCTGTGAAGACCCGCTATGTCAACATAAATAAAATTAAATTTCTTTCTATTTGCCTGTTGTTATATCATGTGAAAATGGCTGAATGGTTTTTAATCAAATTCAAAAAATATACTTGGTTCAATCAACATATAAATACAGGATATTTGACGTGCTCAAAACTCACCTTCTAGGCATTTTGCTTCTGGTAATGCCAGATCATGTTATTTATGACCAAAACTCTGTATGAGAACAACTCAAAAGGCTGGATAATATATTTAAAAATTCTAGTTGGAGGTATCAGAGTGCTGTCAAGGAAGTGAGGAGCTGAAGGGTAAGGATCTGAGAGAAGACAGAATCTCATAGAGGTGATCATGGCATTCAGTGCTGCTTCTCTCCTTAGGGTGACCATTGATTTCAAAGCAGTGCCTGAGAGCCTGAGAAGTTGAATGTTGCATTCAGAATACTCAATAGGCTGAGGGGTAAAAATTAGAGTTCAAAGCTTGCCAAGGAAGAAGATCCTTGGTAAAATCCTAAGGTTTAAATTAGGATCCTGGGAATAAGAGTGAATTGCAAATAGATTAGCTTTTACAGTAACTCAAGTCCAACTTTGAATTATTTCACTCTGTGATTGGATCAATATTATTTGGGACACTGTAGGAAGATGACATCATTCAGAGTCTCAGATATTCTCTACAATTTTCATATGTAATTTATAAAACTCAGTAAAAATTTCAGGCATAGAAGATAAGATTTGATCAAAAGAACAGTAAACAAACAAGTAAGAGATAAAAACAGATAATGAAAAACAATCCACAAGAGATCCAGATATTATAATTAAAACAATTACACTTAAGTGTTCAAGGAATTAAAAGACAAGATGGAGAATTTTGACAGAAAACTGGAAACTATTAAAAAAAAGAGAATCTAATAAAAAATCAGGAACCAAAAAACATGATAACTGAAAAGAAGAATTAAGTGGACAGATTAAATAGCAGCTTAGACATGGCTGATGAGAGAATTAGTGAACCGGAGGACAGGAGAGAGAAAATATCCATTCTCAAGCATGGAGACAGAAAAGGATGGAAAATACAGAAGAGAGTGTAGGAGACAAATGAAATATGGTGAAAGATCTAATATATATAAAATATAAATATACATATATGTATATATAGTGAGTAGGAAAAGAGTAGAGGGTATTGCAGAAGTAATATTTGAAGATATAATGATCAAGTATTTTTCTAAATTGTCAAAAAAAATCTCAAGTCATTAATTCAAGTCATTGATGGAGAACTACAAACCCTAGGTAGGAAAATGCAAAGAAGATCATACCTAGACCCATCATAATAAAACCAAGGTAAACCAAAGACAAAGGGAAAATAGTAAAAGCAGAGAAAAAAATTACCTTCAAAGAATCAACAATAAAATTGACAACTGACTCTTTAATAAAAACAATGGAAACTCAGTCCTAGTAATCTTCCCTTACTAAAGATAGCCATTATCTTGAAGACGAAGTTTTATTATTTTCATGATTAAAAAAAATAATTTTGCCATATATGCATGGATCTACCAACAAAATATAGCATTGTTTGAAGACTTTCAAACATTATTTAGTGTTTAATTCTAAATGAGATCACAGTTCACTTTTTAAAAAGCCAACACAATATTTTGGGATGTATTCATGTTGATACTTACAGTGCTAGTTCATTCTTGGATATGTCTCCTTAGCACGCACTTACACCTGTAAGATGAGTTACTGAACTAAAAGGGATACACATCTTCCTTACCACAATAATTTTTTCAAAGAGTATACACTTTATATGTAACATCTTCATGTTACTGAAGATGTAAGATGTATAATATTTTCAATGTTACAGTTATACCAAATTCCTTACCAAAATGGGTGGTGAAACAATTTCTACTTCCCCCAGTAGTGCATGGAAGTCCCCATTTCTTTACATCATAACCAACAGTTGGTATTGTCAGGTTTAGATTTTTTTTTTTGCCATTAATGTATGTGAAATGACATTTCATTATTGTTTTAATTTGCATTTCTCTTATTACTTAAGTTTACCACCTCTTATGTTGTTATTGGCCTTTTAGATATTCTCTTCTGAAACTTGTCTGTTAATGTCTTTTATCTATTTTTCTGTTTTTCTTCATTATTGATTTGTAGTAGTTCTGGATACTAATCCTTTGCCAGTTATATGTATTGCAAATATCTTTTCCCAGATTGTGGGTTATATTTTAATTTGTTTATGGTGTCTTTTTGTTGAGAAGAAATGTCACATTTTAAATAGTCAATTTATCTATCTTTTTCCTATGGTTTGTACTTTATATACATTGTTTAAGCAGTTCTTTTCTAACCCAATATCATAAATGTATTATTGTATATTATCTCAAGTTTTAAAATTTTGCCTCTTTTACATTTAGGGCTTTAAAACACCAGGAACTGGTATAAAATATGATTAAAATTTAATTTATTTTATAATATTGATATCCACCATTGAACAGGCCATCTTTCCTCCTTGATTAGTAATGCCATATATTATGTTGCTGTCTATCTATCTATCTATCTATCTATCTATCTATCTATCTATCTCTCTATCATCTATTATCTATCTATCTGTCTATCTATCATCTATCTATCTATCATCTATCTATCATCATCTCTATCTATCTATCTATCTATCTATCTATCTATCTATCTAATCACCTATCTATCTATCTATCTATCTATCTATCTATCTATCTATCTATCTGCTGTCTGTTTCTGGATTCTATTCTATTCTATTGACTGTTTATTTTCCATACGCCCATATCACATTGTCTTAATTAGTATAGTTTTGTTATCTGTGGGGTGAGTCCCCCAACTTGTACTTCAAAGTTGTCTTGAATACTCTTGGCCTTGCCTTTTCCAAGTGATTTTCTATTCTTCTTGAAAAATATAACTCTCTTTACCTTTTGATTCCCAATTTTGTTAGAGATACTGATTCCAAGAAAAATTTGTATACTATTAAAAAAAAAACCAATGTGAATATAATGATAAATGCCAATAAACATAGGCCTTAAGGTTGGGAGACAATAGAGAGTGGTGAAGACTGTGCAAAATTGGAAAGCACACGCCCTGTCCAAAGGGGGAGGATTCTTTTCAGCCTCAGCCAATTTTTGCCATCTGGGAATGTAGACTCAGTGCCAGAGAGAAAATGAAATTCAAGAGAATTTGGAAACCTGAATTTTTTTTCAACATTGAATGTTCCATTTATTAAATGTTGGTTTATTTTTTAAATAAAACATTGTATGACCCAAAAAAACCATCTCTGGGGGCCAATCCCAGGCACTTTTCTGACATCAGATTGAATAGTTTTCAGATCACACTGATCAGGAAAAAGGAGGACAGAAGGCTAAGATTTGAGGTGAGGAATCTTGGGGCCGTGAAGAGACACTGAGGTGCTGTTTGTAACCTCATCAGTGGATCCAGAATATAGTCCCATGACTCCAAAGCAATTATCTCAATGCCAGATCTTTTGGCTCTGAGTGCTTGAGACAGTTCTCAGGGAATTTGGCATGGGACATTTTAACAAGAGGCCTGCCGATGGCAGAAGCAATGCCTTCTACCTATGCTCATACCTCTATGACCCCACCCCCACCTTGCACTCCTCCCTTTGGTTTTTGAGCTGTGCTCTGTTTCCTTAGACGTGGGTTTTAGAGTAATTAACTCACTCTTCTCCACATCCCTAGCACATCCAGTGCACAATTTTTATATTTCTGAAATTGCATCCTAACAATGTAACATGACTCAAACTTGTCTTCTTTGAGTTTTATGTAGGAGATACTAGTTTTCCTTCTATTAGGTGCAATTTCTTTTTTTTTTAATTTCTTTTTTATTTTTTTTAAAGATTTTATTTATTAATTTTTTTCCCCCCAAAGCCCCAGTAGATAGTTGTATGTCATAGCTGCACATCCTTCTAGTTGCTGTACATGGGATTCAGCCCCAGCATGGCCGGAGAAGCGGTGCCTCGGTGCGCGCCCGGGATCCGAACCCGGGCCGCCAGCAGCGGAGCACGCGCACTCAACTGCCAAGCCACGGGGCAGGCCCCATAGGTGCAATTTAAAACCTGCTATGTAGGGACCTTTATAAGTGGTCTGTTAAAGCTAGAGCTACATGTTTTTGGAAAGACCAAAACCAAATCAGTCTTTCCAAAAGACCAATACCAATTTTGGAAGACCAAAATTGTATTTGGCAACTGATTCTCTTGAAGAATAGACTCTTAGGTCTAAAGCATCACCAAATTCAGGTCTAAAACATCACTTAAGATCTAAAACACTATCTTAGCCTGGCTTGAACTGGCTTTAACTCAAGCTGGCATAAACTCCTGTGCCAAGAATTGGCAAGTATTGATCAATGGCTACACCTATTTTCATCACAGAACAAGCTAGGACAACACCTCAAGACTTTTCTCTGATTCCTAGGTGCTAAAAAGAATATATGCTATTTACAAGCTTTATTTGGTAAAAACTATGATGCCAGGGATCACATCATTGTAAGATATAAAAACATAGAAATGTTCTAGGTTCCTCCCATCTTTTTTCTTCATAGAATCCATCTTGCTCCAGACAGATCTGGATAAAGGAAACATTTACACATTGCCCTGACTCATGTCAAGAGTAGCTTTCTTCACTCAATAAATATTTAATTCAAGGCTCTGGGGATATAGTGACATCCAGACAGATATAATTCATGCTCTCCTAGAGTTTATGTTACATAGCAAGGGGAGGGGACTGACGTAAACTTACAGATAAATAAATAAGATCATTTTAGATAGTGCTAAGTACTTGGAAGACAATTCAACAAAAGAAAGGGGTACAGGGTGTGTGTATGTATGTGAGAGTGGGGTAAGGAGGACTATGTTGTCTTAGGATAATAGCTGCTTTCAATATGCCATAGCAGTGTGTACCATCATCGTATACATAAAGCACAAGTGCCAGAGTATAGCCTGGTGCCCATGTAGTGGGGAATACAGCATGGAACAGCTTAAGTCAAGTATCTTACAGGCTTTCTAATAAAATCACAGTAGTTATTATTGTAGCAGCAGTAATACTAACAGTAATAATAATACTAGCAATGATAATACTGATTATTGTGAAGTACATGAAGAGTACTTTCACATTTGTACCACTAAAGTAATGTTGAGACTTTGAAAAAGTCACTTTTCTCCTGTTCATCTGTTCAATGAGGCAATTGGAGTTGATGACATCTATGGTTCCTTCTACTCTCTTTTCAAAAGAGAAGAATGTTAAATCCTCTAGGTCCTTATGTGCCATCTCCTTCTTATACTGGGTTTCTCTTCCAATTGGTTATTCATTATTCATTTCATCTTCATAAAGTTTTCTTCTAGCAGTTAAGTGTGTGATTCAGTTCTGAGAACTGCTTTCTTTGGCAGAGAGAAGTCCCAATTCTGGGCAAGTCCTTGGGACTTTTCCAAGGAGAAAACACAATATTGAAAATGTATAGACACAGTGTAGGGTAGAAATGAGGAGGCTAAGTTCTAGAATCTGAGAGACCTGGGTTTGAGTTCTGGTTCCACCATTTGCCAGCTGTGGGGTACACGTAGCTTGACCGTTTTGAGATTTCATTTGCTCACCTGTAAATTGCGGGCAATGGTGGTATCCACCTTATTGGATTTTTGTAAGATTTATATGAATTAATGCATCTAAAATGTCTGTTATATAGTGCTCAATAAATGCTAGTTGCTATTATTATCATTATTTCAGTGTATCTGAAGACCTTTAGGACTGATTATCTTTTTATCATCAGTTTCTGGTCTGAATCAAATGTGAAATAATTCTAGTTGGAAGAGTCTTTGGGTCTACTCTCCTGTCTGAGGCTTAGTGGCTTTTATTCAGACCACACAAATGATGGAGATTCATTCTCTGTTTGATGAGCTCCTGTTTTGAACAGTTCACTTCCTCATTCCATTAATAGAATAGACTTGATGAGAAGATATAATCTGAAAATAGTGGAAATAGCCTGAAAGAGAGAAAGAATGATTATCTCCCCTCTGAAGGAATTATTTTAAAAAATGTAGTAATTCAGTAATACATCTCCAAAGGCTACAGTTTGATCACTAGATTAATCCTTTAAGAGTATACGTCTTCAAAATTGAGCATCCTTGCCCGCAAAAGAATTCCTAGGCAATTTTCTGTTGTTTTAATTTGTGAACTCTGAAAGAATATTTCCATTCCCTTTAGATATGTATCTATCTCTTCTGGTGGATAGAAACAGCTGTTTAATGGCTGCCTAGCAACATTGCTCAATGGCTGAGGACAGGCCAGGTGATGGTTTCACCCAGCGGAACACCCAAGGGCAATTAGAAAGACAATGTAATTACACAAGTTGGAAATAGGTCAGGATTTGGGACAAACACCCAGATACTTGGGAAAGTAGCTTTGGGATTTGAACATCCCTGGAGTGAGAAGTTATTTGAGTTGGTGTGCCTGGGGGTTTTCTTTGTTTTGTTCTGAGCACTTAGGCAGAGAGAGAGCAATTCTGAGCATGCTCTTTAGGTATAAGCTTGCCTGATGCTGGTTGTCAGTGTAAGACGCATACAGAGATAGATAGATATTGGAAACGGTATATCAAAATGTCGTAAGTGTGGGCTATAGAGTTAGACAGACCTGTGTTTGATTACTGCCTCTCTACTTCTTAGCTGGAGGACCTAAGCAATATTATTTAACTACTCTAAGTGTCAATTTTTTCATTTCTATATTGGGTATAATAATAACACTTATATTGGGTTGTATAGATTAAATAAAGTAATGAATATAAAGTGTTTAGCACCATGCCAGGTACTTGGAAAGTAATTTGTAGGGTGTGATAAAATGCTAAGCCCCACCCCTCAGCTGCTGTCACGTGGCCTGCTATGGCTCTCCCTCCCATTCCTTGGATTTCCCTTGCAAAGTGTCCACACTTATGGCTCAGTTGCCACATGTGCGGAGGCATTTGTTTTCTCACAGGTGTATGGATTTGGACATTTATAAGCCAGATACTGGATGTAGACCAGATAGAGACTAGCTTTGGCAGTTTATGAGTATCACTGATGGACACATGCACTCGGGGAGCAAATCTCTCCCTAGTAGACCATTGATAGCCCGCGGCCTGTGAGCCAGAGTAGGTTTGATTCTGATCCCAGAAAATGTTTTGTGAAACTTTGTAGGCCTGCTTCATTTCAAGCACAATAAGACCCTGTGGAAAAAGTAAAGCCAGGCTTCACTTTGAAGGCTTACACTGTTGAAGTGATGCAAAGTTTTAGAATCATATTACATGCTCAGGATGACCAAAAACGGTGTTGGTGGAAAGAGATCAGGCACTGGGGCCAGACAGGCTTGAGTTCAAATCTTGGATCTGCCACTTACTCACTGTGTGATCTTTGTCAGCTTACGTAAATTAATTTTCAGTTTCCTCATCTGTAAGTTGGGGATACTAATATCCACCATGCAATTTTTAGTAGATCACAAGGAATGAATGTAAAACATTCATCCAGAGTGTGGTGCACGAGATGTGGTTAATACCTAGTAGGTATTATATTATTATTATTATTTTAAAAATTATTATTAATGCCATTATACCCTTTAATCCTAAAACCACATTAAAACACCTAATTATCTTGCATAAAGTGGATGATATATTTTACATAATACCATAAATATTTATTGGGAACCATCTTAGGCTTTGTGATAACTAAGACACGATTGCTGTCCTTAAGGAATCTGTGTTTCAGTTGAAGAGATGGACACACAAACAATCCAAGACAAAAACTCCAAAGTGATAGACAGAAGGCACAAACATCATGCTGTAAGGACAAGGAGGAAACAAAATTAATTCTGCATCAGGGGAACCAAGTAAGTCTTTTCAGAGGAAATGTCTTGACAGCAGGATTCTGGTGTATAGCATGCTTATTGAGGGGCAGTGTGCACAGAGGCTCAGAGATAAGACTGTGTGGAGCGTGGGTGGGAAATAATGGATGGTTCAATCTGGCTGGGTGCTACAGAGTGTGGAGGGATGTTCCAAAAGAGGTTGGGAAATGGGGTTGAGGATTGATCTTAGAGGGCTTTGAATATGCAAATATAATTTTTGCAAAAATATCTTTTAGAAGAATGACTTGATTCACTTGTCCCTTCCTTCCTTCATTCAACATCATTTATTTAATGCCTACTCTCTGCCAGATACTATTATGGAGATAAAGCAGTGAACTGGATAAAGCCAAGGAGTTTCCAGTTTAGTGAGAGAGAGAGAGATAGAGACATGAACAAGCCATTCCATTAGGGTGTGCTGAGTGCCTCCATAGCCAGGGAGGAAGGGAAGCACTTTGCAAGGTGTCCTAGCCCACAACTCGGGGGTCAGAGAGGGCTTTTCAGGAGAAATGACTCTAAGCTGAGATCTGTGAATCAGAGTTAATCAGGTGAAAGGAGTAGAGGAAGGATATTCTGAGTGGAAGAAATAGTGTGTTTTACAGCATAGAGGTGAGGCAGGTCATGGTGGGTCTCAAGAATTGCAAGTTAGTTTGAAATTGGTGGAGGATTGAGTGCAAGATGGCAGAGTTTGGAGGGATGAGGGAGTCATAAAGAGCCTTGTAAATCATGCTAAAGAGTCTGGGTTTTATCTAGAGGGTCTGCAAGAATTTAAAGCAATGTTTGCTTTGTGTGGTGAGGGGTGGAGGGTGTGTATGACCTGATTACGTTTGTATTTTAGAAAGATAGCTCTCAGCAGGTTAAAAATATAGGGAATGGAGGAAGAAAGACTGGAAGCAAAGAGACCAGCTTTGAGGCTACTGCCATCATCCAGACAAATGAGTCTGCGTGTACCTTTCCCAAAAGTTTACCAGAATGTGGGAGAAAGGAAGACAATCCATTTTCCTGGATCATATCCTCACCCTGCTGATGTGCATAATGTACTTGGTTGCGTGGGCTCGGGGCTCACATGATTTATATCACGTTAGGCAATGTTTCTAGCAATTGCTGAAAGGAACCAAGGCATCTGTGCTCTTCAGCGGGAGGAGGAAAGCGATCCTGTCTCTCATTGTGAGGATGCTGGGAACGTGGCCTTTGCATCCTTGTGGCAATTTTGGCTGGATATCAAGGAAGCATCTCACAAAATTACTCCAGAAGCGGTTGCATCACTTTCTGAGAGAGCCCCATTTTCCTATAGAAGTGACAAGCAGGGAAAACAGTGCCCATTTACTCTAATGAGACCCAAAGCCAGCAGCATCTGCTTCAGAGAGATACAAGTGGGGCGGCCGATTTGACAGCGATTGAGTGCACCTGAGAGCTTTTTCTTTTTCCCCTAGGAAATCAAAGTAGCCAACAGCACGGTACTGGAGTGTGTTGACGCAAAACTTCCCACAGCATAGAGGTGAGGCAGGTCTGTCTGATACCCTTGTCCAATGGAGCAGCCCTGTAGATTCGTTAGAGATGGCTGGAGCTGCCCCTCTTGATCCTATGGACGTGTAGTTGATCTCTGTTGCTGGCTATTGCTTCTGCTATGGTTGAAGAGAGGGGCAGGTGAAAATGGGAAGCAGTGTTTGCTGTTCGTGCTGAGACTGACTCAGTTCTGAGACCTGGGGAACTGGGGAGGGCATAAAGCACACTGGGCCCGAACACCAGTCACTAGCTGGTGAGTGACTTGATTCTAGAACCTGTTTCACTATTGCATTAGGTTTTCTTTTATTGCATTAGGTTTTTTTTTTTGTACTGCTGCATAATAAATTACCACACACTTAATGACTTAAAACAGCACAAATTTATTATTCAAAGTGTCTGTGGGTCAGGAGTCCAGGTATGGGTTCATTGGTCCTCTGCTCAGCGTCTCACAAGGCTGAAATCAAGGTCTTGATGAGCTGTGTCCTCCTCTGGAGGCTCGACTAGGGAAAAACTTGCTTCCAAACTCCCTCACGTTGTTGACAGAATTCATTTTCTTGGAGCTATAGGACTGAGGTCCCACCGTCTTGATGGCTGCCAAGTGGGGGCTGATCTCAGTTCCTAGATGCCACTAGTCATACCCTGCCACATGGCCTCCTGTCTACACCATGGCATTTTGCCCCCTCAGGGCCAGTAGCAGAATTTCTCTCTCACTTTCAATTTCTAAGACTGCTTTTAAGAGCTCACCTGATTAGGTCAGGCCCACCTAAGATAACCTCTTTTTTGACTGAAAATTGCTTCTATAGTGTGTACACTGAGGGGTTAAATTACACATAACTTAATATGTACACAAAAAGGATGCTTTGAGTTTTAGACCTTAAATTTTGCATGAACATTTAGAAGAATAGTATTGGTGACAATGTAGAGTTCTTGCATTTATTAATTATTCATTTACTAACAAATATTTATTGAATGTCTATATGTGTCAGGCACACTTCTAGATGCTGAGGATACATCAGTGACTATAACAGTCAACATCCCCTGTCCTCATTGTGCTCACATTTTGTTTGATTTTTTATTTTTTTTAAGATTTTAATAAAGCTTTTATTTTTGAAAGTTTCTTTCAATGTCATATTTAAACATGACTCTGTAGTGTTAGGTTTTCTTTGTTTTTATTTCTTTTTTTTTGCTATAACATTGGTTTATAACATTGTATAAATTTCTGGTGTACATCATTGTACTTCTATTTCTGCATAGATTACATCATGTTCACCATCCAAAGACTAATTACACCACACACATGTGCCTAATCATCCCTTTCGCCCTCCTCCCTCCCCGCTTCTCTTCTGGTAACCACCAATCCAATCTCCGTCTCTATGTGTTTGTTTGCTGTTATTTTTATCTTCTACTTATGAGTGAGATCATATGGTATTTGATCTATAGGGGAGACAATATATGTGATGGTAAAGACTTTAGTCTTTTGTGTTTTTGAGATGCCTTGACGTATTGCGTTATTGATCCACACCCTGCAAGCCTACTTCCCAGGAAGAAAAGTATTATTATTCCAACTTTGTACATGTGAAATTGAGGATCAGATAGGTGATAGGACTTATCTAAGATCACATGGCTCTTAAAGTGGAGAGATGGCAGGACCTGACATATGGCACTCCTGGGAGCAAGGCTGGCACACAGCCACAGGGATTCTTGGGCTGCCTACTCATAACTGATTGATGTTCT
Organism: Ceratotherium simum simum; assembly: GCF_057802395.1. NCBI lineage: Eukaryota > Metazoa > Chordata > Mammalia > Perissodactyla > Rhinocerotidae > Ceratotherium > Ceratotherium simum. The sequence continues at coordinate 31,244,705 of NC_141903.1, forward strand.
GAGGCAGTGAATTGTCAACTGGTGTGCCCAAGGTCTTCAGGAATTTTAATTCCTTGGAAGAAATTTAGTTGCGTGATAATATTCCACAGGCAGTAGGGGGTCTGCAGGGTGTGGTGGGAAGAGTACTAGACTAAGAATCTTCTGGAGAAGTTCTATAAATGGGGACTGGATGGATAATGGGAAAGGAATAGCAGTGCTCTTACACTTGGGTGTGGGGCTTCATTTACAAAGCACATCCACAGTCATTTCTTCCAATTATATCCATGTTCCTGTGAGATAAGCAGAATTGGCGGTTTATCTCTATTTCTCGTATGAAGAAAATTGAGTTATAGAGAAGTTAAGCGACTTGGCCTAGACTGCATGGTTAACCAGTGGCAGAACATGTCATGATGGAGATAGGTAAGCCCCAAAAGTCCATATTTTCTGTGTGTATTTTCTCTTTGAAAAGTCACTGGGCTTTAGAATCCCAGTAATCACAGGAATAATGAGATAATGCTGGCAGTATTATGTACATACTATGAGTATGTTGGCCTAGAATATTAATAGTGGTCCCTTCTGCCATCTCAGATGTATTTTCTAAATGAGGCAGGCAATGGTGTACCACTCAGACCTTCCTCATGGACTCAAGGTGGTTCTTTGGGAAAAAAAGCTCTCTTTTTATTCATCCAGCTCTTCTAGAAGGCCTTCCATGCTGAAATTTATTTGGAGCCCAGCTTCTCTTATCTGAGCTAACAGACCAAAGGAAGAACAGGTTACTAGAGAAATGGAAGGTAATCTTCACGGGTAGTGGGATGTTGTTGATACAGTCTAGTCAGACCCACTCAAGGCAGAATTGTGAAATGGAGAATGTTGGTCTTGTGGGTTCTTCCTTGCCCTTTTATGTACCAACTTAAAACAAATTAATAATTTTTGGTATAGGTAAGGTATACGCAAAGGCACAAAATGTGAAAGGCACAAAAGAATAGAAGGTAAAAAAGGGAGACTGTTTCTGGTCCCCTTCCCCAGTCACCCAGTTACCCTTCCTACAGGCAATCAGTGCTGTTTCTTCTCAATTCTGAGATCATCCTTGTTGCTCTGTTCCCCTCAGTTTGCCCACTGACTCTTCATGGAACCCAACTGCCTTCAGAGAAAATAGCTCATTCACCCACCCATCCCTCCACCCATCCCTCCACCCATCCGTCCGTCCATCCATCGGTCCGTCCGTCTGTCCGTCCATCCATCCGTCCATCTACCCATCCATCCATCCATTCATCCAACAAACATTTTTTTGAGTACCTACTCTGTACCTAATGCTACGTTAGAATCCGGATACGCTGAGACAAAAGTTATAGTCCTTGACCCCAAAGGCCAGACATTTTTCAGAAATGTCTTGTATCTTTCATCCCCCTTAAAGCTTAAATGCCTTATGTCTTCCTTAATTAGGGCTCTGCTCTCTGCTAGCTAATCTGATAAAACAATTTGTGTTAAGATTTTTATGGCTGATTATGTGCTATGCTTTCCAAATAATATCAGGGTTTTCAATTCAAAGGGTTTATTTAATGGAAGAATTTTGAAAAGCATTATGAAACAGCAATTTTTTTTAAAGGGTGGAGCAAGATGGCATTTTGTCCTTCTTAAAAAGGCAGTAAAGTAGAAGTCATTCGTCTTTCTATGCCTCAGTTTCCTCATCTATAAAATGGGGATGATGATAATACAACAATACCTATCCCATAGAGTTTTTGTGAGGGTGAAATTTAGATAATTCCTGTAAAGAATTTAGCAAAGTGTCTGGCACATATTAAATGCCCATAATTGTTATCATTGTAATTAACATCATCACATGGTTGGTGTCTAGATCTGCCCGTCACGGGCCTGCCTGTTGAATGGCTCACGTTGCATTCGCATTCCTAGAGGCAGGCATGCTCCACACATCAGAGGTTAGGACCCAGCACTCCTCATCCATCATTAAGACAAAACCACAAGTAGTGACAAAATGTCAAGATGCCCCTTGAAAATAAGAAGGACTTGAACGAACTTGCCTTTGGACTAAAAGACAAATGTAGACAGGCACACCAGACTACTAACACCCATTTCCTCATAAGGCGTGACCTTTCCACTCTAGAAACTCTTCTTGACACTTACTTCAAGGACCTCTGGGGCCCAACCACAGCTCTGTTCATTCAGAGCTCCTGGGCCAAGGAGCAGGTGTTAGGAGCTGTTCCTGAGCTCCACCATCTAGGTGAGCAGCCACATGGAGCGAAGGCCAGCTGACCTAGCGGTTCTGGCAGATTAGATTTGAGAGCTAATTTTTACTCTTCTGAAACCAGGAATAAATTCCAGCCGGCACAGGCAAAGTGAATTTTTACGCACCTTCCTTGATCTGCACTCTCACCCCTGCTCCTTTTCTGATTTTCTCTTGACTTGCTGTATGTGCTACAAGCTGTGCTGGCTCAAGCATCATTTATCTTGCTGTCTGGGAAGGAATTTCAATCATTCTGCAACCCTTGTACATGTGGGCTGAGGTGGAGGGTTACACTGCTTTTTTCTTTTTTTTTTTTGTGAGGACGATCAGCCCTGAGCTAACATCCGTGCTAATCCTCCTCTTTTTGCTGAGGAAGACCAGCTCTGAGCTAACATCTATTGCCAATCCTCCTCCTTTTTTTTTCCCCAAAGCCCCAGTAGATAGTTGTATGTCATAGTTGCACATCCTTCTAGTTGCTGCATGTGGGACGGCGGCCTCAGCATGGCCGGAGAAGCGGTGTGTCGGTGCGCGCCGGGGATCCGAACCCGGTCCGCCAGTAGCAGAGTGCGCGCACTTACCCGGTAAGCCATGGGGCCGGCCCTACACTGCTTTTTAGTGTGGCTTTGATCAAGAAGCCAGATCATGACTTAAATTACGGTTCTCCTGTCTTCCACTTCCATTTCTGCTCATAAATGCTCAGTTAGTAGCCAGAGATCATAGTTCTTCCTGAAAGAACAGGAGGAGCTGGCTGTGATAAAGGGATTATTCCTTCAAGTTCAAGTGATCATTTAAAATCTCATTAAGAATACATTTCTTGAGAATCCTTCATATTTCCTGAGAGGAAGTATTAATAAAGAAAACACACTTCTTCATGGGAGGGAGGTGAGTATGGGTAGGTTGTCAGTGGGGCATGAGAGGATGATATGTATGTGTGCTTAATACAACCTCTGCAGATTGCCTGATTGCCTTGGAGAGACAGTATGTTTCGGGTAATTAGACAATTCTGTATAAAATACAGTGTGTAGGTCTGGCCCGGTGGCGTAGTGGTTAAGTTCACGCGTTCTGCTTCAGCGGCCTGGGGTTCACAGGTTCAGATGCCGGGTGCAGACCTATGCACCAGTTATAAGGCCGTGCTGTGGTGGCATCCCACCTACAAAGTAGAGGAAGATTGGCACAGATGTTAGCTCAGGGCCAAGCTTCCTCACAAAGAAAAAAAAAATACAATGTGTAAATGGCTTCCAAGTCATGTGTGTAAAATGTTCCCAAAAATTCTTCAAAAGAAAGACACCACCTCCAGGCCAGATAGGATGGTTTTATTGCATCACAGGTGCACAGACTTGGATAAATCATAAACATTGGATCATGGCACAAGTTTATCAATTGTTCATCTAGGACCCATTTTGTTTGGTCAGCTATTTAACAGTAGATGCTAATAGATGTCCCTGAGACGGGAGCCTGCTTTGCACATATAAGGACTGCAAAAAGGCCAGTTTGGCTGGAATAGTGAGTGTTAGCAGACGAAGTCAGAGAAGTAGCCCAGGGTTGTGATCATGCAGGACTTTGATTTAATTCTACGTGAGCTGAGAAGTCACTGGTAGGGAGAGAGCAGGTGTTGATTAGAGGGATGATGTGGTATAAATTACATTTTCAAATGACCATTGTTACTGCCACTTTGAGAAGAGCCTTGGTGTGGGGGAGGTGGTCAAGGGTTGATGTAGGGAGATCAGTTAATGGGCTTTTTCTATGGTTCAGCTGAGAGACGGCGGTGGTTTGGAGTTGGGAGGTTGCGTTGGCAGTCATGCGAGATGGGTGGTTCTGGATATATTTTGAAGGTAGAGCCAACAAGAGTTGTTGAGCAGATGGAGGAAAGTCAAGAATTATAACTTTATACTCCTTTTAACTCTGTAAACATATGTGGTTTTAATGGTAACTGTATTTAAAGTATTCATTTTGAGCAACCAAAGGTTTCCATTTTCTGACAATGCCAGAGACTTACAGTGTTGTTCAGAAAGCTTTTCCTTCAGTGCATAATTGGAGCGCTCTCAAGATTTGCTTAACCAACCAAGAGAATTACAGTTGCACACATTAGGTTTTCTGCACACAGTCAATTCCAATAATTCTGATTAAAGAAACAAAAGACAGTGGTTTTTTGGGGATTTTTAAAAAAGAAAATGACTATTTTTTGCACCCTTGAATAGAACTAAGCGTTTTATAAAAATGGTATCATATACTGTATGTGATCTACTGTGACTTTTTAATTCATTATTTTGTTTTTAAGGTTCACCCATGATGATGTATATAGCTAGAGTTCATTCATTTTCATTGCTGTATGATGATTCATTGTATAAATATATAGCAAATAGTTTATTCATTTTTCCTGCCGTGGTCATTTGGGTTGTTTGTAGATTTTTGCTCTTAGAAACAATGCTGCTGTGACCGTCTTTGTACATGCCTTCTGATGCATGTGGGCAAGGGTTTCTGAATGTATATGACTGGTGGTATAATTGCTGGGTCATAGACTATATTAAAAAGTTCATCTTTAAAAGGTAATGCCAAGTTATTTTCCAAAAACAGTTGTAGCAATGTATACTGTTTTCAGCAATGTTTGAGAGATATTTGAGCACTTGCCAATCTTTGATATTGTCAATACAGTATTACCAACCTTCGCTCATCTAGTGGGTATAAAATGGTATCTTTTTACACATTTCCTGAAGCTTTCTTCTTCTCTGAAATTCCTGTTAACGTTTTGCCAATTTTTCCACTGTATTTTTTGTTTTTTATCGTTGATCTGTAGGAGCTCTTTAGATATAATGGCTACTAATTTTTTTGTTGGTTACGCATGTTGCAAATACCTTTTTCCAGTTTGTGGTTTTATTTTTCACATTCTTCCTGGTATCTTTTGATAAACAGAATTTGTTAATTTTAGTGTATCCAAATTTATACATTTCTTTTATAATTCGTGCATTTAGTGTGTTCATTTTGAAATAATTTTCCACCTCGAGTTTACACATATATTCTGCATTTTCTTCTAGAAGCTTTAAAATTTTGCCTTTTACATCAAGCCTTTAATTCATTTGCAATTTATTTTTGTGTATGAAATGAGAAAGGAATATAATTTTATTTTTCCCCCCATGGAGAACCACTTATTCCAGCACTATTTATTGAATAGTCTTTCCTTTCCACAATGATCCATAACGCCATCTCTGTAATATATCAGGTTTCTAGAGATGCATGGATCAGTGTTGTGGCTCTATATACTGTTTCATTGGTTAATTTACTAAACTGTGCCAGTACTACATTTTTTAAATTACAGTGGCTTTGGTTTAAAAGAGGTCTTGATATCTAGTTGCAGAAGTGATTCCTCTCCCTCTGCTCCCCACCAGCTACCTTATTCTTTCTTCAGGGAAGTCTTGCCTGTTCTCAAAGAACTTTATATTCCATTACAATTCTACAGAGTGTGTGGGCCAGCCCCATGTCCTCGTGGTTTAAGTTCGGCACGCTCTGCTTCAGTGACCTGGGTTTGGTTCCCAGGCACGGACATACACCACTTGTTTGTGGCCATACTGTGGTGGCGACCCACATGCAAAATAGAAGAAGGTTGGCACAGACGTTAGCTCAGGGTGAATCTTCCTCAGGAAAAAAAAAAAAAAGGAAATAAATTTCTACTGAGTGTACAAATAAATTTGTGGAAAATTGACATTTTTATATTATTTATTTTTTTTAAAAATTGTAATTTATAACCATTTACTGCTGATATGTAGAAATATAATAGATTTTTGTATATCAATCTTATATCTAGATACTTTGTTGAATTCTATTTTAAATAACATGTTTATATATTCTTTTGGATTTTTTAATATAGATAATTACATCACCTTTGAAAACAATGATAGTTTCTTACTTTCCAGTTATTATGTCTTTTATTTCTCTTTCTTGTTTTATCACCTGGCTAGGATCACTAACACAGTGTTAAATAGAAGTAATGAAAGGAAATATCCTGATATTAAAATGGAATATTTTGAACTTTTCATCATTAAAGGTGATGTTTATTTTAGGTTTTTAGTAAATGTCTTTTAACGCATTAAGTATATTTCTTTCTATTTTTATTTTGCTAAGAGCTTTTTTTCTATAATTGTGTGTTGAATTTTATTAAATAATTTTCTGCATCTGTTGAAATGATTATTTGATTTCTTTTCTCTTCATGTTAATAAAGTAAATTGCCTTTACATAGTTTCTAATAGTAAACAATTTCTTTATTCCTAGAATAATCCCAACTTGATCATTATGTGTTTTTTCAAATATGCCTTATTAGATTTGTTTTACTAAGTTCCTGAATAAACTGAGCTGTAATTTTCTTTCCTACCTCTTGTCTTTCTTTGGTTTTGGTATCAAGTTTATGTGGCTGCATGGAATTAATTAGGAGTATTCCCTATTTTTTTCCGTTTTCTTAAAGAGTTTGTGAAGCTTGGTAAAGCTTTACAGAATGAACAATCTGGGTCTTTATGTGGGGGAAGGGAGGAGAAGAAATACTTAACTACTAATGTTTTGTTTTGTTTTTGCTGAGGAAGATTAGCCCTGAGCGAACATCTATTGCCAATATTCCTCATTTTTTGCTTGAGGAAGATTAGCCCTGAGCTAACATCTGTGCCAGTCTTCCTCCACTTTATATGTGGGTTGCTGCCAAAGCATGTCTGACAAGTGGTGTATGTACGTGCCCGGGATCCGAACCCATGAACCCAGGCCGTCGAAGCGGAACATGCCAAACTTAACCACTATGCTACAGGGCCAGCCCAGCTAATTATTTTTAAAAGATGGTTTTAGGACCATTCAGACTTTCAATTTCTTCTTGAGTCAGCTTTGGTAAGTTATATTTTATCTAGTAATTAGTCCATTTTAAGTTTTCAATTTATGGTCATAAATTATCCATATTAATCTCTTATTAGTAATCTTATTTTTAATCTTTGTTTTATAGTCAGACTTCTTTGTTATTCCTAACAGTATCTTTTTTTTCTTTTCTTTTTGTTTTTTTCTTGTGTGTGTGTATGTGAGGAGATCAGACATGTGCTAACATCTGCCAATCCTCCTCTTTTTTTTGCTGAGGAAGACTGGCCCTGGGCTAACATCTGTGCCCATCTTCCTCCACTTTATATGGGATGCCGCCACAGCATGGCTTGCCAAGCAGTGCGTCGGTGCGTGGCTGGGATCTGAACCAGAAAACCCCGGGCCGCCGCAGTGGAGCACACGCACTTAACCACTTGTGCCACCGGGCCGGCCCCATCTTTCTTTTCTATTCATTGACTTCTGCTCTTTATAATCTTCTATTTTCTTTGGGTTAATTTTGGTGTTAATTTCTTACTTTCTTAAGTTGGACATATAACACATTCATTTTCTGTCCCTCTTTTCTAATATAAGAACACAATTACCCTCTATACCAGTTTCACTTCATATTACTGGTTTTGATCTACTCTTCTTTCGTTATTGTTCAGCCCTAAATCTATTTTAATTTTATTATTATTTCTTCTTTTGACCCATGGATTAGTTAGAAGGGTGTTTAAGAATTTCCAAATGTATGGGATTTTTTTATTTGTATTTTTTGTTGTTGATTTATAACTTAATTGCATTTTGGCACATTATACGTGATATCCATTCTCTGAAATTTGTTGAGGTTTGCCTTTTGTCTATATCTTATGACCTACATTTTATAAATATCCTATATATGCTTGAGAGAAATGTATATTCTCTAGTTGTTGAGTGTATGTATGTCAAATAAATTCTATGGGTTCTATGTATGTCTGATAAATTAAGGTTGGTAGTTGTATTTTTCAAATATATGTATTTACTTATTTTTTGTTTGCTTGAATAATTAGTAATTGAGAGAGACGTATTGAAATCTCCCCTTATGATACAAATTTGTCACTTTATGTAGTTCCATCCATTTTGCTTTTGTATTTTGATGTCATTTTGTTGAATACATATAAGTTTAGAATTGTGATGTATTTGTGGATAATTGAAACTTCTATCATTATGTAGTGACTTTCTCATACCTCAATAATCTTCGTTGCCTTTTGGTTGGTATTTGCCTAGTGTATTTTTACATTCTTTTATTTTCAGTCTTCTCCTGTTCTTTTGTATAGATATATCTCTTATAAAACTAGTTGAGATTTTCTTAATCCAATGTGACTCTTTATGTCTTTTAAGTGGTGAGTTTAGTACATTTATATTTATTATAATTCTTGAAATATTTGTAAAAACTTTTCGCTTTCTCTCTGTCCTGCTTTTTATATGCTTTCCCCCTGCCTTTTGTTTGTTTACTTTTAATTTCTTATTCTATATTTCTCTCTTTGCACGTTTAAAAGTTAGACTAAATTATTTACAATCTTATAGTAGTTGCCTCTGAAACTTTTCCATGCATATTTAACTAAAGAAAATTCAAATATCTTAATCACCCTCTTGAAAAATACAGGGAACTCAGAATACACTAATTCCAATCACCCTTCCGCAATTCATGTTATTTTTGCCCAATATGTTAATTTGGTCTTTTATTTAGGCATATATATTAGATGTTGGTATTACTATTGTTATTATTATTTCATGTGGATACTATTTGTTTTGGTTTGCCTACATTTCCAACAGTTTCTTTGCTCACTAATTATTGTATTGCAGATCTTCTTCCTGGATCATATAATTTAGAATTTCTTTTAGTGTAAGTAGTGAATCCTGAAGTCTCTTAGTTTTTATCTGAAAATGCCTTTATTTCACTTTCATTCTTTTTCTTAAACAGCTTTATGCAGGTATAATTCACCTTTCTTACAATTCACCCATTTAAGATGTTCTCAGCAGTAATTCCCCAATTTCCCAGCCCTAGACAGCTACTAATCTACTTTCTGTCTTTATGGGTTGCTGGACACTTAACATACAGTAGATGGAATCATATAATATGTGGTCTTTTGTGACTAGCTTCTTTCACTTAGCATAATGTTTTCAAGGTTCATCCATGTCGTAACATGTATCAGTAGTTCATTCCTTTTTATGGCTGAATGATAGTTCATTGTATAGATATGCCACATTTTATGTATCCATTCATCATTTAATGAACATTTGGGTTGTTTCTACATTTTGGCTATTATGGATAGTGCTTCTATGAATATTTGTGTATAAATTTTTGTGTGGACCTAGGTTTTCAAGTTTCTTAGAGTCTCTAGAAGTAGAATTGCTAGGTCATATGTTAATGCTGTATTTAACATTTTGAGGACTACCGAACTGTTTTCAAAGTGGCTGCAACATTTTACGTTCCTACCAGCAGTGTATGAGTGCTCTAATTTCTCCGTATCTTTGATAATATTTGCTATTGTTTGTTTTGTGGATTATAAGTGTGATGGGTTTTGTTTGCATATCCCTAGTGACTTAATATCGTTGAACAACTTTTCATATACCTGCTGGCCATTTGTATGTCTTCTTTGGAGAAATGTCTATTCAGATACTCTGTTTAATTTTTCACTTGGGTTAATTGTCTTTTTATTGAGTTGTAAGAGTTCTTTAAGTATTCTGTATACACGTCCCTTATCGGATATATCATTCTCATTCTTAGACGTTAGTTTTTCTGGTACATAACTGTCATCTGACAATTATTTTTTTTCATTACTTTGAAGATGTGATTCCAGTGTCTTCTGGCTTCATCGTTGCCTTTGGGAAGTCAAATATCAGTCTTATTGTCATTCTTTTGTAAGTTATTTATTTTCCTCCAGCTGGTTTTAAAATATTCTCTTTGCCTTTAGTGTTATGCTTTGGTGTTCACTATGACGTTGCTAGATGTGGATTTCTTTTTATTTATCCTGTTTAGTATTCAACATGTTACTTCTATCTGTGGACTGTGGTAATTTGGGGCTATTCTAAATAAAGCTATTGTGAATAACATGAAAGTCTTCTAGTGTACAGATATACATAACTAGGAGCAGAATAACTTTGCCACAGGTATGCGTATTTTCAGTTCTAGTAGAGAATGCCAAATTATTTTCCAAAGGAGTTAAACTGATTTACAATAGTTTATGACAATTTCCCTTGCTTCTCATTCTACCAATATTTGGTATTGTCAGACTGTTTAATTTTAGCTAGTCTGGTGGGTCTGTTTTGTAACCTCATTGTGGTTTCAACTTGAATGTCTCTATGACTAATGGATTTTCATATATGTCCTGATTTTTCAGATTAATAATGAGTTTTCATATGCTTAGTGGCCATTTTCATTTATTTTGCAAGTTGTCTATACAGATATTTTACCCATTAAAAAAATTGAATTATCCGTGTTTTACTTCTTTGTAAGATTTCTTTATATATTATAAATATGATTCCTTCATCAATTATACATGTTGCAAATGTCTTCTCCTATTCTATGGTTTGCTTTATGTGTCTTTGGATAAAAATGTTTTAAATTTGAATGTTTTCAAATTAGCTAATCATTTCCTTTAGGATTAAGGAAATCTTAAGTCATGAATATATTTACTTACATTACTTTATTTTCAAAAAATTTAATATCTTGCCTTCATATTTAGGTCTATAATTCACCTGGAATTAATTTATATATATTGTATGAAGTGAGGATTAAGTTAAAACATATTTTTCCATGTGAGTATTCAGTTGTCCTAACATCATTGAGTAAAAAGTCTATTTTTTCCACTGCTGTGAAATGCCATCTTTGGCATGCAGTGCTGTTTATATATGGATCTGTTTCTTTCTGATCTGTTCCATTGGTCTGTTAGTCTATGCTGTACCAATATCTCTCTTTCTTAATAATTGTAGCTTTTTGATAAGTCTTGATTTCTCATAGAGCAAGTTCTACCATATTTTAGTATTCTTCAAGTATGTTTTGGATATTTTTGGTGTTTTGCAGTTGCATATTAATTTTAGGATCAGCATGTCAATTATCATAACAAACAATCAAATAAGCAAAAAAAAAAAAAAAATCTGCTGGAGGGCTGGCCCAGTAGCATAGTGGTTAAGTTTGTGTGCTCTGCTTTGGTGGTCCAGGGTTTGCTGATTCGTATCCTGGGTGTGGACCTATGCACCACTCATAAAGCCATGCTGCAGTGGCATCCCACATGCAAAATAGAGGAAGATTGGCACAGATGTTAGCTCAGGGATAATTTTCCTCAAGCGAAAAAGAGGAAGATTGGCAACAGATGTTAGCTCAGGGCCAATCTTCCTCACCAAAAAGAAAAAAAAAATCTGCTGGGATGTTGATAGAGATTGCTTTGAAATTATAAATCAATTCATGGAAATTTAATTTAAAAAAAAGTTATGTTTTCCTGAATCTACTAGTAGTATATCCTTCCATTTAATCAAGTCTTATTTAACTTAATAATATTTATAGTGTTTTGTTTATAGTTATTCCATGCATTTTGCTAGGTGTATCCTAGGTATTGGTATTTTTGAAGCTATTATAAATGGTATCTTTAAAAAATTTTTCATTTTCTATTTGTTGTTGGTTAAGGAGTTGCAATTGATTTTTAAACATTGACTCTATCTAGCAACTTTGCTAAACTCATTTCTTAATCCTAATAATTTATCTGTAAGGTCTTTGGATTTTCACTGTGCACAAACATATTTTCTGCAAACAATAACTATTTTATTCCTTCATTTGTAATTCTTATTTTCTTTCTTTTGCTCTATTGCACAGTCTAGGGTCTCTTGTTCATTGCTGAATAAATTTGCTTGTCTCTTCCTGATTTCAAAGAGAAGAATTTTGACGTTTCCTTATTAACTTTGATATTTTCTGTACATTTTTATAGCTAACCTTTATCAGCTAAAGAAGATCTTATTTCTGATTTGGCCACTTTTGAGAATAAGGGAGAAAATACCCATCTTGGAGGCTGAATAGTTTTTACAGTTGTTTCTCTACACCTGCCGCTTAATCCCAAAGCCATTACTGTATATTTTTAGGTTTTATCATGGCAACACTCTACCTCTAGGTACCAATGTTTGCCTCAGCTAGATTTTGATGCATAACAAAAAAACACAAAATCTCAGTGGCTTTCAACAATTAGTCTGTATCTCTCACAAGCTTGTGGATTGGCTAGGATGCCTCTGCTTCATGGTGTGGTTCTGTGTCCTTATGTTCTAGATAATTCTCTTGAATTACCATATTTTCTTTATTTAATTGAGACTGACGATATTTTCTCTTAACTTGAGGATATTTAATTCATTTCCATTTAGTGTAATTACTCATATTTTAAATCTGCATCTTATTAGGTATTTTTTATTTATCCTGCCTGTTACATATCACCTTTTTTCTCATTTCTTTTTTTGGATTATTTTATTTTTTAATCATTCTATCTCTATTATCGTTCTGTTTCTCTCCCTCTAGTAGACTGGAAGTTAGAACTTAGAACACTATAACTTTATTTATCTCCTCCCAAATTAAACGCTAATGTGTGTGTATAAAACCTCAAGTCATTATTATTATTCTTCTATGGAGTCAATGCTTATTTAGATATACCTATGTATTTATCTTTTTTTCTCTCTCTTTACTTTTTTCTGCGTCTCTGGTTTTCTATTTCTAATAATCATTCTTCTGTATGAGATCACCCTTGAAAATTTTCTTATTTTGTAGGTCTTCTGGTGGTGAACTATCCACTTTTGTTTGTTTGAAATGTCTTTGCTTTCATGTTTAAAGTATATATTCACGTGGTAGAGTGTTCGAGATTGGCAATCATTATACTTTACCACACTGAAGAAATCATTCAAACACTGTTGCTATTGAGAGTTAGCTCCCAGTTCACCTTTTACTTCTTTGAAAATCATCATCATTTTTTTCTTTCCTTTTAAAATTCATTCCTCTATTGTTTTTAGTGTCACTGTGATGTAATTAAGTGTGCCTTCCTTTTTATTTATTCTGTTTAGCTTTTGTTGATCTTGAAAATGTGGCTTGATGTATTAAATCAATTCTGGAAAAGGCAGGCATTATTTCTTCTAATAGTGTCTCTGTCCATCTGTTCTCTCCTTTCCTTTTGGTACTCCAATGTATGTGTTAAGTCTTCCCACTGTATTCTCTGTCTCTTACCCTCTTTGTATTTTCACATTTTTGGTGCTCTGTGCTTGATTTTTTTTTTTAATTTTATTTATTTATTTATTTTTTCCCCCAAAGCCCCAGTAGATAGTTGTATGTCATAGTTGCACATCCTTCTAGTTGCTGTATGTGGGACGTGGCCTCAGCATGGCCGGAGAAGCGGTATGTCGGTGCGCTCCCGGGATTCCAACCCGGGCTGCCAACAGCAGAACGTGTGCACTTAACCACTAAGCCACGGGGCCGGCCCTGCTCTGTGCTTGATTCTGATTTTTTCTTCTATATATCTTTCTCTTCACTAATTCTGATTTCACTTCTGTCTAATTTACTCTTAAACTCATCCATTAAGTTCTTAATTTCAGATTTATATTTTTCAGTTACCGAATTTCCATTTATTTCTTTTTCAAGTTTCTATTATAGCAGTTTTTATAGTTTCCAATTTTCTGTCAAAATAGAAATCCTTGGCTTTTATTTCATTGACCAAAATAAGCATTCTTGGTCCGTGTCTATTTCCATTACCCAAAGTCCTGAGGGTCTGTTTCTGTTGTCTGTTATTTTTGCTAGTTCTCCTTCATGATGTCTATCTCCTGTTTATGTCTTGTTTTCCTTTATTGTTTCCTGAAAATTGTATTTTCAAATTGATATGTAGAAATAACTTCAGTTCTAGGATGACATTACCTCTGTCCAATGCAGATTTTCATTTTCCTCACTGTTACCTTTGGGATTAATTCCTTCCAGGCCCCAGCACAAAGTAAAGGATGTTTTACTAAGATCCCCTCCTGTTGTGTGTGCTGAGCTTTGACTTTTTCTCTCTAGCTCTTTGAGATCACCTAAAACAGATGCTTATGGTGTCTTATCCATATGTCATTGGGTTTTACCGTTATATTTTATGCACCAGCCTGACTTCACTGCCAGCGTCTGCGTCTTTTTGCCTGAGGGCTCAATCTAGTAGCCGTATGCATGGCAGGTCAGCAGTGCCAGAGAACAAATGATTCCCTGAGAGTCACACTCAACCAATGAATGATGGGAGTTGGTGTATAAATATTCCAATTCCCTTTTCCCTAGGGTGAAATAATTTTTAGTCACATGGCCTACACTAGTTACAGAGTTTCTCAGTAGGATTAAGCTTCAGTTACCTATAATGGGAACTTGCCTAATAATGCCATTATTTGTTGCCATTCCTTTCCTAAGTCCTCAGTCTCCTACCTGTGTTTTCTAGGCTTACCTCTCAATAAGTTACTTGCACTCAATTTTGCCTCAGGGAACCCAAAGTCACTGAGCCAAGGTGCACCTCAGTCTCTCAGAAGCTTTGTCTGGATTAGCAAACTCTCTTGGTGCAAAGAGTGGACCTTACTGGACTCACTTGCCTAGATTCATACCTTTTGTTGAATTTCAGTTCAGTAGTTTCTTACTCTCCTGCTAACTCCTTGATATTATTTAGAAGTTCTTCTTAAACATATTTTATTAATTTTTAAAAATGGTCTTTAAGGGTTAGTCCAAACTACCTAGCACACCATTAGCAGATGTGGCAGCTTCAACTGTTATCTCCTCAAACATTTTTTCTGTTCATTCTTTCATTCATTTCTTTGGGATTCTAATGAGACATATTTTAAACCTTCTCATTCGACCTTGACTATCTTGTATCCTCTCCTCCGTAGTTTCTATTTCTTTTTCTCTCTGTGTTATAATCTGAGCAATTAATTTATGTAGTTCTATCTTCTAGTATTTCCAATTCTTCCATTGACTGTTTCCAATCTACTGTGAAAAGCTTCTAAATTTTTATTTCACAATCATATTTTTCATTATTTTTTTTCCCAAAAATATTTCTGATGCTTGTTTTCTGACATTCCATTTTGTTTCTTTAAACATTTCCCACATAGTTATTTTATATTATGATTCCAGCATCTGAAGTCCTTGGTGGTCTATTTTTTATTGTTTCTTCTGGTGTTTTACTTCCTTGTGTGTTTGTTGATCCTTGACTGTGAACTCAAATTTGGTTATCATTAATCAGTGGTAAACTTGGGGGTCTAAATTGAGAGTTTCTTCCTTCAATGAGAAGTTATTTTTTATTCTGCTGAAAGCCAGGGAGTGCTGTTGAACAATGATCACTTTATTCCTAGCCCAGCGTCCTTGACTTTATATGTGAGTCTCAGATTCAGTTTTTCCATTCTGGGTCAAGGCTTGGTCTCCCCATCACAGTTGTGATACAAATTCTTTTCCTTAGAGCAACACATGCCTTTTGGATGTACTTACTATTCACCACGGATGTCAGCACACTTTTTCCTTCTTATTGGTGATTTTTCTTATTTTCTAAAATCCCAGCTATGTAATAAAAGTGAGGATCTAGTTGTTTTGTCATGCAAAAGGCTTTCAGAGTACCTAATGTAGCATACTGAAAGAAGCAGAAACTCCATTTAAAAATGTTTATTCTACTGCATTGAGAGTTCATGGTAAAAATAAAATTTATTGGATGAAAATGTTGACTTTGCTAACTGTTTAGCAAGCTAAACTTGAATTCAGATCCATTTTCTTCTAGTTATTTAGATGTGATCTTTGTAAGTACTTTATAAATGTCACAGGTGACAACACGTAGAATATGCTTCTTTGTGAGCACCTGAACTTGTTCAAAATAGGACCACATTCCACTGGTGCTTTATTTTTATTTATCTTTTTTAGTTGAAGTTGATTGCTAGATCAGTAGATTTTAAACCTACTGCACATTAAAAATACCAGGGAGGATTTTTTAAACACAAATTCCTTAAACCTAACCCAGATCTGCTCATTCAGATTATTGGGTATTGGAGGACTAGGAAAGTGAGGCCCAGGAAATATGCATTTTGAATAAGCTACCAAATGATTCTAATGTACAACCAGGTTTAGAAACTACTGATCTAGAAAATGCCTGTTTTGTTTTTGCCTGTGAGAGATATTTTAAGTGTTCTTCTCTGAAATTCATTTATCAACCACTCATTTGCTCATTCATTTTATTTCCCATGTATTTACTGAGCACATATTAAGTGCTATGGGGGACATAAGATTCATAAAATATGTCTTCAAGGAGTTTACAGTCTATATGATAGGATTAGGCATACACTCGAATATCTTGCATAAAATATTTGCAGTATCATAAGCATAAGACAGAAAAATTCCAGTGCTGAGAATGGAGTGACCATGGGAATTGCCCCAGTAGTCATCAGGGCTATTGGTCAAGATACGAAGTTGAGACCTTCATGGATTCCAAAAGCCTTAAAAGAGAAGAATCAGGAAAAAACATGGAAAAACGGAGTCTTCTAAGGCCTTGGGGTCGGTTAACCAGAGATTGAGTGAACACAACAAAAGAGTTTTCTTTCTGCTGATTTAACCAGATGTGTGAATTCTGTAGAATTTTAAGAATATAACAACATACTTTATCTTTCTAGACTTTGCTAAATGGCTGCTAAAAGTGGCTTTCAGCTTTGAATGGCTGTGTGGTAATAGAACCGTCAGAGGTGGAAATATGACTTCCTGCCGATAAATATTTGCTACTAAGGTTTGGATTTATGGCAGCAATTACTATCTCCGTGTTGATTCCCTGCTAGTAAGTTAGTGACCGCCTCAGCTGCACTTTCTGTCCTGTCACTATTTAGGTTCATCATTAGCTGGAAAGGGTAGCAACCTATATAGGCTGAATCAAGCTTTGACACAGAGCTAGAAGAGGAAAAGGACAAGGAAGGGAAATTATGTTGCCTTTGAAATCTATAGTTGCAATATATTTGCTATTGTAGAACTAGGGTTCTAATAATTCTTTCAGGTTTTAGCATTAACAGTCATCTTTAGTGAACTCTTTCTTACCTTTCTCATGAAGAAGATCCCTATGTTATTTTCTATCATTTCACTCAGTTTGTTTCCTTCATTACATTTATCACAGGTTGCAATTATATGTTTATTTGTTCTTTTTTTTCTTTACTGTGTATCTTTCTCACTAGAATGTAGCCATTTAAGACAATAGATTGTGTCTGCTTAGTTCATCCTTGCATCCCCAGAGCCTAGATTATGTTGAACACAGGGTGCTTGTTAAATGTTTGTTGAATAAATGAGGTCCTGAAGTGCCACAACAGTGTGGAATGCTGCATTAGTGTTTGGTGAAATGAATCCAAATTCATACCGGAGTTACTCATTCTTTCATTTCACTTCCTGAGGAATCTCCCTTTACGCTTTTTTTGTGCAATTTCATTCACATATTTTAGCTATCTCCATTCTTTGTCATGGCAGAGAAGGTATCTCTTTGCTGGCTTCTGATTGTCTCCACTTGCAATTCATCCTAAATATGCATGCCAGACCAGTTTTTCTAGAACATTTTATTCTGTCATGCCTCTGCTCAAAGCATTCAACAAGATTTGATTATTTAGAGAATATTATAAAATATTCATTAGACTGCTTCCTCCACTATCATTTCAGCTTTCTTCTTCAACCTTGCTCCTCATTCTCCCTTAGTAAAGTTTCTACTTCACTCACACTTACAGACCTCTCTTCTCCCACCACCCTTTGCTTCCTTCAAATATATCCTGTCCGTTCCCACTTGGTCACACGATTCCTTCCAACTCATATGCTATCCATCTTTCACTCTGTCTATTGAAATCCAAAGACTCAACTTTTAATGAAGTCTTCCAGATTAATCTAGCACATGAGATTATTCCTTCCTCCTTATTGTCCCCAAATCCAAATATCCCTTTATTTTCCCCAATAACATCATATGCTTATTATCTGTTTTGATACATAAATTTTCTTGTGTATATAATCTGCACATAAAAGTAGCTTATAAATCTCGATGTATAGACTCTTCTGTATTCCCCCTAGCTCCTTACTCAGTGCTATCAATACGGTAGATACTCAAAAAGTAATTGCTGAATGAATAAATGAACAAATTAATAAATAAATCTTGTAGGAACAGTATGTTAAAAGAAGGATCTAGATCTGGTATGTCAGATAAATTTAATCTCCTCTTCTGATAGTGGTTGGTTGATATTGGATACCGTGAGCACAGAGTTGCTCAGCAAGAAGCAACTTGCTTCTTGGCTCAGCAAGAAGAATACCATTAATCACGATATTTGCCCAGAGAAGACTGAGGAAGTGGCACGTTGCATGCCATAAGTTTATTTGAAGTGTATGAAATTGCCTTGCTCATAGGTAAAAAAAGGTCAAATATTGGCAGATTCATATTGCTCAACCTAGTACATCCTGATCTTGAAGTTTATATTATTCCAAACATTTTTTTCTACCATGTGAAAATCTTGACACTCCTGTGAGAATTCATGCCAATGAATTAGTTCAGTGTGCATCTATCATCAAACAGTGGCAAACATCCACATCAGTTAAGTGGTGTAGCTACAACTAGACATGGCTTGAAATCTATATATATGTAAGACTGACTACTGCCTTTTCTAAGGAGAATAAATGAAAATCAATATTTTGGTACTAAATGGTAGAGTTATTATATTCAATTGCTAATACATAGGCTAATGTGTCTATTTAAAAGTTATTTATAGGAGCAAGTTATTTATAGGAGCCTTGTAAGTTAATAAAATGTTGCCGTGAATTTTCTTAGACCTAGAAATCTTTGATCAAAATTCAGCTATTTAATTTTCATATCAATATTTGGGCTTGTTGTAGTAACAGTTCCTAATTATGTTCAGCAAGGTTAACTCTTCTAATGTGCTTATGTTTTCTGCTATGTAGTACTTTTTGACCATATGGAGCCCTTAATTTGCATTTAGTGCTTGCCATCTATCTTCTCAATGGACTACAGAACAGTTGACAAATGACTAATCACTGAAGGAAGAAATGTTAGGGCTCAACCCAGGGCAGGCCACCAATGAGTAGCTTTTCTAGCCTGAAACATTTTTATTCCTCTTCTCAAACTACACTCAAGATGGACAAACAAATTCATAAGTTGTTCAGTGCAATGTACTCTACATACTCTATATTTTCTTTGAATCTGTATTTTGAAAACTTCTCTTAAAGTCAGGACTTTATATCATACACTAATTCTGATGTTTAGGTTCTGGCTGTCTTGAGGTCCTTACAAGAAGTCCCAGGTGTTGTCCAGAGAAAGTGCTCTGCATTTGTTGATCCTTCTGAATAGTTAGTGACTTATTATAGGCAAGAAGACTTGATTTTAGAGTTTGAACAGGAACAAGAGCAATAATTTCATTTTCGAATGAGAAGAATTGGGTTTCAGAGGTAGAAGAACAAGAATTTCTCAATGTTTCAGCTGATTTTTGGTCTGGTGGAACTACCCCTAAACTGTGGTTCTGAGGCCCTGCTTCCAGGATAAATGCCAACTGTAGTTAGTACAGTCGTCCCTCAGTATCCATGACGGGTTGGTTCCAGAAATCCGGAGGTACCAAAATCTGTGGATGCTGAAGTCCCTTATATAAAATGGCGTAGTATTTACATATAACAAATGCACATCCTCCCGTATACTTTAAATCACCTCTAGATTACTTATAATACCTAATACAATGTAAATGCTATGTAAATAGTTGTTATACTGTACTGACAAGAAAAAAAGGCTACATGTTCAGTACAGATGTAACCATAGTAGGCCTTTCGATCTGCGGTTGGTTGAATCCCCAATGTGGAGCCTGCAGATATAGAGGGCTGACAGTATGTCCTTTATGCTTTCTATCTGTAAAACAGAGGTAAAACTGTGTTACCTTTTTCATTGTGTGCTAATAACCCTCCTTCAGATAAACCTAACCGAAGAGGAAAGTCAGAGCCACCTAAATAGGTTAGGTAATTAATTCAGACAAGGGGAATTATATTTGTAATCTCTTTAATATTTCAATGTGTGAGCTTTCTCTCTCCCTCCCTCCTTCCATTTCTTCTTTCCTTCTTTTCCTGTTCTCTTTTTCTTTCTTCTGTTTTCCTCAGAGCCCAAATAGACTTTTGAATAGATAGTGAGGGAAAGAGTACTTGGAAAGGGTAACTATCAGCTTCGTTTAACTGAATTAAATCTTTTTGGCATACTGAATAACCCGGGGAAATGATGGACATAAATTGAGGAAGTAGATGTATAAGCATTAGAAAATGGGGGAGGAAAAAAGTATTCAGATACAAATTACTGTATTCAGATACAAATTACTATTACTTTGATTATCCTGAAAGAAGAGCACAACTTTGACGATGCCATTTTCTAGGGAGGGCAGAGACATTAGATGAATCTGATTTACAAATGGTCTATACTAGAGGGGCTGGGTCAGTAACTTGTAAACCCTGAAAATCCAAGCAGAGTTCAATAATCTGAAGTCTTGTTTTTCTTCTAGACTGTAAGCTTATTAAGGGCCAAGGTGTGTTGTACGTTATAATCCTGGCACATTGAGGTGTTAAGTGAGAGTTTGTTGAATTTATGGGTAGAGGGATGAATTATGGACTTGGCCAAGATGGAACTCCGCCAGCTTCTGCAATTTGATTTCTATTGTCTGTGATGACTTCCAACTCTTTAATTTGCTGCTTCCAACCTACGATCCACATTTACCTGTTCCCTTTGAACACAAAGACTTAAAAGACTACTTTCTCTCTTGGTGTCACTATCAATTAACCTGTCTAGTAAGGCTGTGCCCAAGGAATAAATGGTGCAGGGTAAGTGACAGTGAGTAACATGGCTGACATGTGATGTGCCATTTACTGACTCTGGTTTTGAACTTGTATGTGCATGTGTATCTATTATGACTCTTCTTAAATGTTACTACTTGTTAAACTAATATATGTTTATTGTTTAAAAATTAGAAAATATAATAAGCGAAAACTCAAATTACTCACATTTCTATCACCTAGAGACAATCACTTTTAATATTTTGGTGCATATCCTTATGGACTTTCTTCCTATTCGTTTAAGTGTAATCTCTCTCTTTCTCTCTCTCTCTCTATATGAATGTTACAGAATAATTCCTTTTCATACATTTTTTGAAGTGAGCACAATTCTTCAAAGAAGCTTGGGATCAGAAAAACAATCAAATGTAAGCCACATTTCTATAATTAGTAATAAAAATATTAATGTTATTTATTATTAATACATCATGGACTAGATACATACTGATTGACTCAAAATAAAACACATAATACTGTTTATCAGTTGATACAGACAAAAAAAGATAAATTCATTGTTAGTATAGATTTGGGGAAATGGGCATACCCATGCTCTATTTGTGGAACTATACACTCGTTCAATTTTTTTGGAAATTATTAATTTATATATTTAACTTTTATTATGGAAAATTTCAAACATATACAAAAGTAGAGAGAAGATCATGGTAAATTTTATGTCTCCATCACCCAGATTTAAAAATTAGAAACTCACTGGTAATCTTGGTTTATCTATACCCTACTCACTAATCAACACTCCCAATTATTTTAAAGCAAATCTCATGTATCATATCATTTCATTCATAAATATTACAGTATTATATCCAAAAGATAAGGTTTCCTTAAAAAATATGATCACAACACCATTATTAAATCTAAAATATTTAACAGTAATTTCTTAATATTGGAGTATTCAAGTTTCCCAGACTGTCTCATTTTGTTTTCTAGTTTGAGCCAGATCCAAATAAGGTCATAAGTTATAATTAGATGACATGTTTCAAGTCTGTTTTAATCAGTGAGTTCATCTGCCACCTCTTTTTTTCTTATAATATTTTTGTTGAGGAAGTAAGATGTTTTTTCCTATAAAGTTTCCATATTTTGAATTTTGCTGATTCCAACTCAAGTTGTTTAACTATTTGATTACTCTGAAGTACAGTTCATATGGTAAAGGCAAGAAACATAATTTCTTCCTGCCTTTCCTCCTCTCCCTATAATTTTTATTCTTCTTTTTCTTTTTAGTTATCAGTCTAATGAGTTGGTCTCTTAGCATCCAAAAATGGACTATGATTTTCTTTTTTAGTTTCATTATAAATTCGTAGATTAAAATTACTACATGTTTTAACTTATTGTAATTATAAATCAAATTGCACCAACTTTGGCCAATGGATGTCTGTTTGAATTGGCTCCTGAGTCCTCTTGAAATGACCTTTAAAGTTTTTCATAGGTTCTTTTTTTTTTTTAATTCAATTTAATTTTATTTTTTTTGTGAGGAAGATCAGCCCTGAGCTAACATCCATGCTAATCCT
This sequence comes from Ceratotherium simum simum, assembly GCF_057802395.1. NCBI lineage: Eukaryota > Metazoa > Chordata > Mammalia > Perissodactyla > Rhinocerotidae > Ceratotherium > Ceratotherium simum. The sequence goes on from NC_141903.1 coordinate 31,267,131, forward strand.
CCTCTTTTTTTGCTGAGGAAGACCAGCTCTGAGCTAACATCTATTGCCAATCCTCCTCCTTTTTTTCCCCAAAGCCCCAGTAGATAGTTGTATGTCATAGCTGCACATCCTTCTAGTTGCTGTATGTGGGATGCGGCCTCAGCATGGCCGGAGAAGCGGTGCGTCGGTGCGCACCCGGGATCCGAACCTGGGCCACCAGTAGTGGAGCGCGTGCACTTAACCGCTAAGCCATGGGGCCGGCCCTTTCATAGGTTCTTTGATGACAAGATGTTCCTGGCTCATCTTAGAGATTTCCTACCACAGGCTTGTATTTAGCCATTTCTCCAAGGAGTTCTAATTCCCTTAAATAGTAAATGGTGTTTAGAGACCACAATTTGGATATTGGGGGTGTTCTTTGCTATCAATTCCATCCTTGTTTCTGTATTTTCAATAGACAAAGCTAGGAATATAACTTTTTAAAAGATAAACTACATCATGAATTATACTGATGCTTCTGATCCATATTTAGAACTATAGGCTTTTAACTTTACATTATCAATCTTATTTCCATTTCCTTTGTCCCATGCTGGATGTCTCAGTTCTCAGTAACACCAACATAATTACTTTCTGCTTAATTATGCAATATATTCACAATAGTCTCAGAATAAGATTACCAGCACTACTGCCAACAACAGGATTACTAAAAATAAATTCGTTTTCAAGTCTTTTTTTTCTTAGGGTATATCCCACTTGGAAGTTATAGACAAATTATTGGTTTGTATAGACCAGTCGGAATAATTATCTTCTCTGTTATGCCACAACTCAAAACAGTTAGCTTAATTTGTTTCATTTTGCTGTCAATATTTAGAGGTTGCATTTTTATATTAAATTTTATAATTATCCAAGTATATGTTTTCAATGTTAAAGCTATAAAACAAGGTAGTTAAATCTGGCTGTAATTCATATCCCTCAAGCCTATTTACTTCCTCTTTTTATAAGAACAAATTTAAAAGTTTTTATGGTTTGATTTTTCAATGTTTTAAAAATATAGTAATGGTATAGACATATTTATGTTTCCTCTTTCTCAGATGAACAGTAGTAGACTTTACATATTTGTCTCCAACTTGCTTTTTTCACTTCACATTTTAAAGCATTTTTTAATTTTTATTTATTTATTTGTTTTTTTTGTGAGGAAGATCAGCCCTGAGCTGACATCCATGCCAATCCTCCTCTTTTTGCTGAAGACTGGCCCTGAGCTAACATCTGTTGCCAATCCTCCTCCCTTTTTTCCCCAAGGCCCCAGTAGATAGTTGTATGTCATAGATGCACAACCTTCTAGTTGCTGTATGTGGAATGCTGCCTCAGCATGGCCGGACAAGCGGTGCGTCGGTGCGCACCTGGGATCCGAACCTGGGCTGCCAGTAGCGGAGCACCCGCACTTAACCACTAAGCCACGGGGCCGGCCCCTCACTTCACATTTTATATGGCAGTCACTCCATAATAGTTTATACAGAGAGTCCCCATTCCTTTTATACAGCTGTGTAGTACTCCATATTGGATTTAACAAGTCCTCCACTGATGGGCAATATGGTTGTTTCCAGTGTTTTACTATTATAAATCATGCTGCATTTAATGTATGAACCACTTTTGCACTAGCTCAAATGTGCGTTTCTCCAGATACAATTGTTGCCTCTGGAGAAATTTCCCTCTCTGAGCACATTCAGATTGCAGTATACAGAACGTAGGATCATGTAGAGGTGAGGTATGTGTATGAAGCAATGAGACTGGTATGGTAGATCTAGACCATAGCACAATGATGTTCAATACCAAATGGTCTTTCATGTCAAGCTGAGGAAGTTTGGGCTTTCAGAGGGAAAGGTTTTGAGTGTGGGAGTAAGATGCTCATGTGATCATTATTAATGTGGTTTAGCCAAATACCCCTGTAAGGAATGGGTTTCCTGGGAGGGTCTTTCATGGAGGAGGCTCAGTAGGTTTAGCTCTTCTACCGTGGAGACTTTGATTTAGTTCATGATATTTGTGATTTTTCTCTGGAAAAAAATTCTCAAGAGCTTTTGAGTAATCAGTGAGGCCTGAGCACTTTGTCAGCTCAAGTGCCCTGAAATCAATGCCATGGTGCTGCCATGAGCATACTAATTTCATTTCAGCATTCAAATTACATAGATGATTACTCTCCACAGTCCACTTCACCTGGGAATTGCTGAATTTCTACTTCCTTCTCTGTACTATGCAATGGTCTCTTCTCCACTGTAGGAAAATATTTGAAATTTTGCTTTGTTATTTTCATCCCTATATTTTAATACAGACATTTGTTTATAAGTTTTGTTTTTTTTTCTTTTTTTGGACAGAGCCAGTGCTAGCTCTGATGTTATGGCCAAATCAATGTGGGTCTCAAATTCTTATTTGGAAAAGAAGCAAGTTGATCATGTAAGATTTAAGAGTCCATGTTTCTGTGAGCTTGGGCATCAGGTGTTTTTCTATGGTCTTATGAGAACCCTGAACAATTCAGTATTCTCATCATCCCAAACAGTGTCAATTCTTCCTTGATGTATTCATGGTTTAATTTAATGTCAGTGTTTTCCTCAGGGTGGAGGTATAAAGTGGGGTACAGGTAAGGCAAGGAATCTGACAAACTGATTCGAAAGATTATCTGGAAGAATAAACAAAGGTAATTTTGAAAAACAATAGAATGAGGAGAATTTGCCTAACAAAACTAAGATGTCTTTTAGAGTTGCAAGAATTTAGGAAGACTAGTACCAATTCAACTGTAGACTGACATATTGATGAAATTCCTGAAATTATTTATTTTTTAATTGATATTTATTGATTATTTACCATGTTCTAGGCTCCGAGAATATAGCAGTGACCAAAATAGACAAGGCCCCAGCTCTTCTTGAGTCTCCATATTAGCAGCGGGAATAATGAATAAGCAAACACATAAAGAAATAAGCAAATATTAGATTATGATAAATACTATGAAGAAAATAAAATAGTGTGAGAGAATAGAAGATACCTGAGTACCTGAGGGATGATCCTCAATGGATGGTCAGAAAAGACCTCTTGTGGAAGTGACTTGCAGAACAGAGACCAGAGCGATAAGAGTAAACCGTCTGATATTCTGTAGAGTTTGAGAGTGTAAGTGTGATTCAAAACTCCCTCCGTAATCCTAGTACATAATTCATGTCGTACCTATAAGAATTTCATATATATTAAACAATGTACCTCAAACCAATGAGGAGGGCCACCCCCGTGGCGTAGCAGTTAAGTGTGCGCACTCCACTGCTGACAGCACGGGTTCGGATCCCGGGCTCCACTGCTGACAGCACGGGTTCGGATCCCAGGTGCGCACTGACTCACTGCTTGTCAGGCCATGCTGTGGCGGCGTCCCACATAACGTGGAGGAGGATTGGCATGGATGTTAGCTCAGGGCTGATCTTCCTCACACACACACACACACACACACACACACAGAAAACCAATGAGGAGCTGATGGGCCATTCAAAAAGTAGTGTTAGATAAATCTATTATTTGAGCAAAAACTGTTATATCTTTATATCACACTACAAAAAACTACCTTACAAGTGGATTAAAAATTTTAACATAAAAAATGAAACCATAAAATACTAGCAGGAAACATAGATAAATAAGTGTATAATGTCAGTATGGGAAAGAACTTCATAATATACAAGCAATGAAAGAAATCACAAAGGAAAACATTAGAAAAATGTCTACAATAAGTACGGCAATGCATATAAAGCTCATAAAATAAGCCAAGAAAACACTAACATCTCGATTAATAGGACAGCAAGAGACATGGACAGGAAATTCCCATAAGAGTAAATACAGACTCTTTGAATTTGTAAAAAGATTCAGTCTTACTAGAAATAAATTTTATGGAAAACAAAAGGAATGATGTGATTTTTGTCTGTTATGATGACAAAGAAAAATTATCATATTCCGTGATTCTGATGGTGGGTTGTCTGCACATATTCAGGTACTTTTCATGTAAATTGCAATCTTTTAACCTTTAATCTTTATATTTTGGGAATATGTGTCAAAAATATTAAGATTAAAATTCACCTTGGATGGAGTAATTTAGTATCTGTTACTCTCTTTTCAAAGGGAGTAATCAGAGATGGGGATAAAGATTTAAACACAAGGACATTTGCCAGAGCATGGTTGTAAAGAGGAAAAAGTGGGTAGCAACCTCAATGCTCAACAGTAAAGGAAAGACACGACAATAAGATTATGCAACCGTTGAAAACTAAGCTTTTGCAGATTTTTTTAAAGGATAAGAGGAAATACTTGTAATATAATGCTAGGCATAAAAACAGAATTCTAAGCTGTTTCTGCAGTAGGTATTTCATGCAAAAAATGCCAATTTTTTTTTTTATACAGCCTTCCACAGTTCATTCGCTCATCCTCTCTCTCTCTCTCTCTCGAAGAAAATATAACCAACAGTTGATGTGGTAATAAACTGGATGCAAGATTATAGATGGCTTTTATTTTCTTATTTTCTATATTTTGCAAATGTTTTACAATGAGCATATATTACATTTATGATCAGGAGAAAATGACTATTATCTTAAAAATGACAGGCATCCCCTGAAACACAAGTATGTAGATTTGAAATAGTCCATGTATTACAGTTATCACAGGACTCCATTTCCTCTCTGTACCTGGCTCCTGCTGGGGTGGCCTTGCAAGGGAGGAGGGGAAGGAATCATTCTTTTTATTTTTGGAGAATCCAGGAGTTCAAGATTGGGCAAAGGTGTGAAATGTGAGAAAGAGGAAGCGCTTCCAGAGAGCATGAGGCAGGACTGGCTGCCATGTGGTCACCTGCCTAGTCAGTCTATTTTCAACACACATATACCCTCACTCCCTGAATTATTTTAATGCCACTTTATTGCACTACTTAAAATCCTATCAGTTAGAGATTAATTTGGGATAATAACCCCCTATCTATAAATATGAGTATAAATATAAGAATGGCAGTCTCTGGGTAGATTAAGGGTCTATTAAATCATCCATACTTTAGTATGAATTAGGGCAAGAGCAGTTAGGTTGAATACATTTGAGGGAATAGGAGTTTTCCTTGTGGGGAAGCAAAGGCAGGGCTTTTGGCTTACAGTGTTCTTTTTTGTAAAATTTTTTGTTTATTGCAGTAACATTGGTTTATAACATTGTATAAATTTCAGGTGTACATCATTATACTTCTATTTCTGCACAGATTACATCATGTTCACCACTCAAATACCAATTACAACCCATCACCACACACATGTGCCAAACCATCCCCCTCGCCCTCCTCCCTCCCCCTCTCCCCCCCAGCAACCACCAATCCCATCTCTGTCTCTGTGTGTTTGCTTATTGTTGTTACTATCTACTACTTAATGAAGGAAATCATATGGTATTTGACCTTCTCCCTCTGACTTACTTCACTTTGCATAATACCCTCAATGTCCATTCATGTTGTCACAAATGGCTGGATTTCATCGTTTCTTATGGCTGAGTAGTATTCCATTGTGTATATATACCACAGCTTCTTTATCCATTCGTCCCTTGTTGGGCACTTAGGTTGCTTCCAAGTCTTGGCTATTGTGAATAACGCTGCAATGAACACAGGGGTGTATGTATCTTTACGCACTGGTGTTTTCAAGTTCTTTGGATAAATACCCAGCAGTGGAATAGCTGGATCATATGGTAGTTCTATCCTTAATTTTTTGAGGAATCTCCATACTGTTTTCCATAGTGGCTGCACCAGTTTGCACTCCCACCAGCAGTGTATGAGAGTTCCCTTCTCTCCACATCCTCTCCAACATATGTTGTTTCCTGTCTTGTTAATTATAGCCACTCTGACGGGCGTGAGGTGATATCTCATTGTGGTTTTGATTTGCATTTCCCTGATAGTTAATGATGTTGAACATCTTTTCATGTGTCTGTTGGCCATCTGTATATCTTCTTTGGAGAAATGTCTGTTCAGGTCTTTTGCCCATTTTTTAATTGGGTTGGTAGTTTTTTTTGTTGTTGAGATGCATGAGTTCTTTATCTATTTTGGAGATTAAGCCCTTATCCGATGTATGGTTTGCAAATATCTTCTCCCAATTGTTAGGTTGTCTTTTCATTTTGTTGATGGTTTCTTTTGCTGTGCAGAAGCTTTTTAGTTTGATATAGTCCCATTTGTTTATTTTTTCTATTGTTTCTCTTGCCCTGTCAGACATGGTGCTTGAAAATATGTTGGTAAGACCGATGTCGAAGAGCGTACTGCCTATGTTTTCTTCTAGAAGTTTCATAGTTTCAGGTCTTACCTTCAAGTCTTTAATCCATTTGGAGCTAATTTTTGTGTATGGTGTAAGGTAAGGGTCTACTTTCATTTTTTTGCATGTGGCTATCCAGTTTTCCCAACACCGTTTGTTGAAGAGACTTTCTTTTCTCCATTGTATGTTCTTGGCTCCTTTGTCAAAGATTAGCTGTCCATAGATGTGTGGGTTTATTTCTGGGCTTTCGATTCTATTCCATTGATATGTGTGTCTGTTTTTGTGCCAGTACCATGCTGTTTTGGTTACTACAGCTTTGTAGTATATTTTGAAATCAGGGAGTGTGATATCTCCAGCTTTGTTCTTTTTTCTCAGGATTCCTTTAGCTAATCGGGGTCTTTTGTTGTTCCATATAAATTTTAGGATTCTTTGTTCTATTTCTGTGAAAAATGTTGTTGGAACTTTGATAGGGATTGCATTGAATCTATAGATGGCTTTAGGAAGTATGGACATCTTAACTATGTTAATTCTTCCAATCCAAGAGCACGGAATATCTTTCCATTTCTTTGTGTCTTCTTCAATATCTTTCAGCAATGTTTTATAGTTTTCGGTGTACAGATCTTTCATCTCTTTGGTTAAGTTTACTCCTAGGTATTTTTTTTTTTGTTGCAATTGTAAATTGGACGGTATTCTTCATTTCTCTTTCTGCTACTTCGTTGTTAGTGTATTGGCTTACGGTGTTCTTTGTTGGGTAGGAGCCTGTTGGGAGTTGAGCTGTACAGGATGGCTTACAGCAACACCAACCTTCTGTGACCCTGGGCAGCTGGAGAGAGGGTGTGTGTGGAGTAGCAATTAGCATCTCAGGTTCTAGGTTCAGACAGACCTGGGTCTGAATTCTGGATCAAGGACTGAGCCATTTTGGACAGTTCCTTAACATCTCTGAGCTTCAGTTTCCTTACTTACATCATGGGAAAAATCCCTCCTTCATAGGGTAAGATAGTGAGGGTAAATAAGATAAAGCCTGGCACATTGTACCATTCAGCAAATGGTAGTGATGGAAGTTGGTGGCTGCCGGTATGGCAGAAACAATATCTTCCTTGTTACTCATTTGCTACCACACTTCAAAGAAAATTACTCAGGTACCCCAGTGACCTGAAAAAATTAATTTATCTTCAAAGCTTGTTTTCATTCAGGGAGTAGCCTAGTCATCGGAGGAGAATCTGAGTCAATTACTAGGGATTTGAGGAAATGGCAGTGACATTGTGTAGTTAGGTTGCAACTGAATAAGGAGGCCACGATTGGGCTGTTGTAAAGTTTGCCTGGTGTGCCTTATTATTATGTAATAGATGCCCACAAGGAATAGCTAATAAAATGGAGTATAAAGTATTATGCTTTCTCAAAGTGATATAGAAAAGCCAAATCTTACTATTTATGTTCCTATGTAAACATCATTAAGACTAGGTTCTGTATTGCCCCAAAAGATACATTTTAGTATCTCCTGCAAAATTAGAGCTGAGTTTTATGACTCTCTTTTCATGGGTATATGCTCTGTCAGCAGATGTTAACCAAAGATGCATGAAGAGGAGAAAGTCAACTCGACATCAGTCTCTTTCTAATGCTTGCTGATGTATAAAACATCCCAGCCACCAGAGCCTGAAGGCTGGAAGTAATGGCATTGTTCTGAAGAACAATATAAGTCTCTGTGTTCCCCAAGCTTGGGAAGAACTGTTTTCACAGAAACATCACACGTCAAATAGTAAACTGTTTTACTCTCCTTTCCCAGCACCGTGACATCAGGGAGAGGCCAAGTTTAACCAACCAAGGGTAGAGCTGTTTGCTGGTGACAACGAATGGTCATGTAGCTGGATCTGTATGTTTCCATGGTATTCCTGGCTCCAAGCTGTATCTTCATTTCCTTGGCCACAATTACCCAGTTGTGGGTAATGACTCACCAGACATTCATGGCATTAACCTGATGCCAAGCCAAATTGGACCCTAGGACTATTTATCCTTTACGATAACCAATGACTTTCACTGAATAGCGTGTGTGTGTGTATTTTATATTTAGTTCCTCCTCTCTCTCTTTCTTTGTCGTAGTTTCTGTCCTTGAAATTAGAGACAACAAGCATTATTGAGAAACACTGGGTAGTGGCTCAGAAGGTTATGGTTACAGTCTTGGCTCTGTAACCATGTGTATATTTGAACTTGAACCAGTTCTTTAAGTCCTCTGGGCCTGAGATTTCTCATCACTAATATTAGCGGGTTGGATTTAGTCATCTTTCTTTCCTTTTCTAAAATGTGATGAGTCTGACCTATCACGTGCTCAGTAATGTGGGCTATAAGGGGACTGATGGGGGATGGAGGAGAAGCATAAGACACGGCGCATGCCCACAGGGAGCTTATATTCCTCTTGAGGAAAGAAGGGAATAATTAAATAATAAAATGAGCTGGTATGTGATCAAATCAAGTGGTCAGCAAGTGAATTGTCGGGGGATATGAAACTCCGTGTGAGGCCCTGCGTTAAGGGCTCTTCAGCAACGCCATTAATGAATATGGAGTGGGCGGGGCAGGGCAGGTTATGGTGAACTGCACTGATGGGGGAAGTTTTGTGCAGAAAGCAGGATTTATACAGGTGGGGATTTGGGGGTGGGCATGCAGGGTACAGTGACAAAGTGCATTCCTGGCAAAGGGATCAGCAGAAGCAAAGATGAGGACATTGGATGAGCACTGTGGGTTTGGCTTCTGTCTACTCTCTGTCTCCTGCATTTTTTTCACTATGATTTTGCTTATAAGAAATCTGCTTTTGTGGGTCAAATCTCATTTTTCCCTTCTCCTCCATCAGAGTTCTAAGGAAGGGTTATTGAAAGTCTGGAATGATGGGCTCAGAAATCTCTGGATGAGCCTGGCATCTCTTCAGGTCCCAAGAGCACAGAAGATGTATTGCGTGATCATGGCGGACTGATTCATGGGGTCACAACATTTTATCTGTGATGACACTTGGGAGGAGAAGTTCACACATGAGGTATACTCCTCTCACGGGTCTACCAAGGCTTTGCAGTATTCCTGGCTTCTGAGCTGGCACTCCACCCCGTTCTTTCCCACGAAGAAAGTATACTAGAATGCAGATAAGCAGGGGTGACGTTGTATGGGAACTACCTTAGTTCACTCCTTTAAAAAAGCGTTCCCCTGCAAACTTGGGTAATATAACCATTTTTAGTTAATAGTAATGATAGATTCCATTTATTGAGTATTTAGTATGTACTGGGCATAATGGCAAACACTTCAGGGAGATTATTACCATTTAAGCATCACAATAACCTCGTGAGGCAGGGACAATTATACTTATCTTTTCTATGTGCCTGGCTCTGTATTATGTCTTTTACATGTATGACCTCACTTAACTCTAACAACGGCATTGTAAAATGTCTACTAGTGTGATCACCATTTCCTAGATGAGGAAATAGACTCTGAGAAAGAAAGGGACTTGTATAGGTGTTTCCCTGGCAGTAAGTGATAGAGTTGGGATCCAAACTAAGTTTTTGTGACCCAGAGACTGTGTTCTCAACACAATAATATGACTAAAAAAGTACATGTAGCACCTCTCACAACTGATCATAACCCAAAAGGAGGGCTGTCCCCGGGGTCGAGAAACACCAACACGCAGGATTTTTTTCTGTGATTTCTTTTAAGTTGCACTGAGTACAGCTAATTTGAAATCAGGCAAGAAAGGGGAGAAGAAAGATAACTGGTAGCACTAGGACATTCATGCCTTGCTAAGCAACAGCATTTGCTGTTTGGAATAATGACTAGAATAATGATGTTTTCTCTACTCTGTGGTACGTGACCGGCCCTCAATTTATCTTGTGCAGAGCACAGGTGATGCACTCAGGTTTGTTGGGAGCTTGCAGATTAATGTAAAATCACAGGAGGATCACTCCCAAGTCACCCTCAGCCTCCCGCATCTGGTTAGAGGCCCTGTACTGCACGGGCAGAATAATTAATACGCCTTTTGATTAAGCACTTTCATCCTAAATGTTAGGGCGTGATGTTCATATGGATGGAATTAGGATTTCAACACCTACCAATACATGAACTTGGGGAGGACAAAGACGGGACACGGCAGGCACCAAGTATCCACTGTGCAATAGAGGGGTCATAGAATGGATTTTAAGGGATTAAAAAATGCAAGAGGCTTGTCTGACTGCATGAATGCAAATCTCTGCTGTACCAGTGAATGGAGATGCAATCATTCTTCCTACTTCCTTGCCTATAAAGCAGTGCCAATTTGGGACAAAACTGACCTGCACATCTCAGGTAAGTATAAAATAAATAAATAAAATATTTATGTAGGGTCTATATAGTGCAAGACATTATGCTAGGCACTAGGGAAACAGAGAAGAGGAAGACATCAAGAGCTTCCTGTCCGCTTTAGGCTTATGGTGTGGCCTGGACAAATGTGTGAGGACATTGACAATGTGTATTGGCTCCTATGAGAGGGAGAGGACAGGTTGTTATGATGGCACTTAAATGGGGGTCGGGGAAGGTCAGCCTCAGGAAGGGACATCTAAATTCAGGCTGAAACCTGAACAGGAGTTGGCCAAGCAAGAGAGAGTTGGGGGTTGTGTATGAGGGAGAGAGAAGAGCTGTTTGAAGGCCAGGAGAGACAAAAGTCTGGTGTCGTTGTGGTGGTGGAGGTAGGCGGTAGGAAGGGGAAAAATGGGAGTGGGAGGGACAAGAGACGAAGCAGGAGAGAGAGGCAGGGTCCAGATTATAGAGAACTTTGTAGTTTGTGCTAAGAATATTGGGACTTTGTTCTAAGGGCAATGGGAAATCATTGAAAGGTTTCAAGCAGGCGTCTTGTAAAGCAAATTTCAGCTGGTGGCAGGAGAACACAGTAATGCTAATAGCTAGCTCCAGTAATTCAAGTCCAACGTTAATTATCTTTGGATGGATATCCTGGATTGTCTGTCCATATTACCTTCCCTCTGCAATTGCAGAACACTCCATGTTTAGGATGGCACCTGGGTTCAGAGGACATTTCTGAACACAGACTGGCTAGTTCAGGTGACTAGAACATGACAAAAGTAAGACTGAGGGCTTGGTTCATATATGGTCTGGGTGTTTTCAACTCTGTCCTTTGGTCACTGACTTAGCAGCCTCACAAATGCATTCTCTATTCTTAACAGAGGAAGGATGAGTGTGGAATGGCTCAACTCAACTCAGCACTAGACAGAGAAGGGTCAGTGGCATAGTATGTGGCCTGAGAAATTTAGCTTAGACCTCTGCGCCATGTATTAGGGGATTGTGTATAGATGTTAGCTTTCCAGAATTGGAAATACTAGTCAAGCCAGACTGACTTCTTCTCTGAATATCTTAGATTAATCTATACATACCAATGGACAGCGGAGTCGGCTTCACTCCTGCTTTTAAATAAGCCGTTTAATGCTGGCATTAAGATAAGGGAGTGGCTGTTCTTCACCATATAACTCTTCTCCTGACACAATGTTTTATAACTTGGCCTTCTTGTTCCCTGATTGCTTTCGGTTATCTGTATTCCATTGTGACATTATCCAAGAATATAGGGCCTTGATACTTATATGAGTTAAGGCAGCACAGGCTGCTCTAACAGATTCTTGGAGTGCTACACTCTTTTTTTTTTTTTTGTGAGGAAGATCAGCCCTGAGCTAACATCCGTGCTAATCCTCCTCTTTTTGCTGAGGAAGACTGGCTCTGAGCTAACATCTATTGCCAATCCTCCTCCTTTTTGTCCCCCAAAGCCCCAGTAGATAGTTGTATGTTGTAGTTGCACATCATTCTAGGTGCTGTATGTGGGACGCGGCCTCAGCGTGGCTGGAGAAGCGGTGCATCAGTGCGCGCCTGGGATCCGAACCTGGGCCGCCAGCAGCGGAGCGCGAGCACTTAACCGCTAAGCCACGGGGCCGGCCCCGGAGTGCTACACTCTTGATCTGAAGGTTTACCGGAATCTCAGAATGACTCTGAGCCTACCATAAGGTGCTTTGGGAAAGGTCAATAGATTTAGTTCTATAGAGGAATAGGGACAATTGTCATTACTTGGAAAATTATTCATTCAACTTGTTCAATTGTTAATGACTTACCCTATACCTATTCTATGCAGAGCTGTCTTCTAGGTGCAGTATGGGATTAGAGGTGAACCAGGTAAGGCTCTGCCCTTAAACTAGAGGAAACAAGAGGAGATAATACAAGAGAGAGGACATGCTGCTAAAATGTGGATGCATTTTCCTTTCTCTTCCGTCAGATAGGATTTGATAACTTGGGAGTGGCAACTATCGTGAAACTTGCTCAGCACCCCACCTTAGACAAAGGAAAACTCGGCTTAGCTTCTTTCCCATATGCCTGTATATGAGATTTAAGAAGTCCTTTTTTATTTAGTTTTCTTCAAAAGATGATATGTGGGTGAGTCAATGATTCACTCCAACCAGTGTCCATAGACAACTCTGTTTGCTTTTTCTGATTTTAAATGGATGCAGGCCACATAGTTAAATTATATATTCAATAAACCTGATACTTGACTCCTCTTGTCATGGCTTGACAGTATCCTTAAACTTCAATGGACCAGAAAATACAATTGCACAATTATTGCTCTGACCGAGAGCAGTAAAACTGATGGATGAAATGGTGAGGATTAGCTAAGATGACATAATCAGAACCACACAGTACCTGTGAGTACTACTTCTTTCTTACCAAAATTTAACTACTGCAAACCCTCCCCACCCAAACTAATAATTTACATGGATCATATATGTGAATATTGATTTTTTTTCCCCTGGGAAGTTTCCAAATTATCAATTAGTGAAGATTTTATGCATGATAATAATCATGTTATATACATTTCCTTGGGTTTCTCTGGTGTTCTCACACTTTCCTTAGCACTTTCAAATGCATTTATGTCAGCTTGATCTTAACACCCCTGTAAGACAGAACAGATATTAATTCTCCTATTTTACAAATGAAAAGACAGAGACCCAGAGTAATGAGATTAGTCGTTCATGCTCCTTTCAGCTGGTGAGTGTCAGTACTAGGGCTGGAACCAGGTGTCCTGACTAACACATTTTTAGCATGGTGATTAAAAACATGGAACTTAGCTGGAATCAAGTCCCCGCCCTACCATTACTAGCTGCAAATTTGGTCAAAGTTCATAACCCGTCCAACTCTTAGTTTCCTCATTTATGAGATGGGGTTAATTATAAAATGTACTTCTTAGCACCATTGTGAGGATCCAGCAAGCTGATTTGTGTACAATGCTCAGTGCTGTGCCCATCACACAGTAAGCACTCAAACATGCTGAGGTATCACCAGGACTTGTTCCTGGTCTGCGTTACATGCTGTTTTGTACTGTGGTCTGTTTTATAAGTACGAAGTGTTGCAACTTCAGCAAATAAAAAGGATGGGGAAGCATCACCGTCTTAAAACTGTGTTTTCATTGAACAGCAGGCAACTCTCATTCACCCAAACTGCTTTCCCCAGCAGGGACTGCTCAGGACAGTCTGTTTCCTCTTTTCTGCTGACAAAGCTTTTGCTTTTCACACATCTTTCAGCACAGCAGGCTGCGGTGATTCTACCAAGTTGGCCACATTTACCTTTGACTCCAGAGGAAAAAACAGAGCTAGAAATATCTGGGCATGCTTGAAAAGCTGGCGGCCTGAGACTCAAACTGTATTTGCTTTGCACTCCCACCACTTGCCTCTCCACCAAGCTGTTACTTAAAAAGGGCTTGCACATTTTCTGAGTGAAAGTTGGGATATTGGGGAGCACATGTGCTGTGTGGGAGGTAGAATGGGTGGTTGTGCATGCCTGTTTCTTTGCAGGTAACTGTGGTCAGTATAGCTGGGGTAGACACTTGATTTTAGCACGTGACAAGGTGGGACATATCTTCATCAGGATTCTGCTCTCCTTGAATGAGGCTTCTAATGGCAGCAAAATTAAGTTTCCAGATTTTGGCTAAGCTGATGTAGTGCCTGGCATGTGTTTTGTACAAAGTTGAAATTGCAGAATGTTGGGGCAATTAATGAGAAAGATTCCATGGATGAATTGAGAAGAGGTTTCCTACACTGAGAAGAAAAATCACCCCTCTTTGGTTACTCCCATCTTTTCTTTAGTCTCCTATAGTTTATTCATTCATTTATGCATTCACTTATTCTTTCATTCATCTCATATTTGTTGAGCATGGGGACATAATGTTGAGCAAAAAGCAAATACAATACTTGCCTTTCAGAGGCTTATTTCTTAGTGCAAGAGACACAGACATTAAAGAAATGGTCACATAAATATATAGTTACCATCTGTTAAATTCAAAGGTTCATGAAAAAGGACCCAAATAGCCATCAGCTGATGAATAGTGGTATAGCCACAGCATGGAATATTATTCATCAATAAAAAGAAGTGCTGGTACATGCTGCAGTACAGGTGAACCTTGAACACGTGTTGCTAAGTGAAAGAAGTCAGACACAAAAGACCACATATTGTGTAATTTCACTTATATGAAATATCCAGAATAGGCAAATCCATTGAGACAGAAGTATATTAGTGGTTGCCTAGGGATAGAGTGGTTGGGGAAAAACGGGGAGTGCTGCCAAGTATAAGGTTTCTTTTTGGGGTTTTGAAGATGTTTTAAAACTGAATGTGGTAATGGTTGCAAAATTCTGTGACTATATTAAAAGCCATTGAATTGTAGACTTTAAATGGGTGAGTTGAATGGTATGTGAATTATGTCTCAATAAAGCTGTTATAGTTACAAAAAGACCTATGAGAGCACGCAAGAAGGTAAGTGGATTTATTCAGCAGAGCCAGAGGCTGCCTGGAGAAAGCGATGTCTGAGTGGAATTCTTTTGGATGGGTAGGACTTATTTAGGTACAGGATGGTCGGGAGGATGGGGGAAGAGTATTCCCAGTGTAAGAAGGTCTGTGGCATATACGAAGAGCAGAAAGAAGACCAGAGCAGCTGGAGGTTGGAGAGCAAACAGAGGCGTGGTGCCAGGCGGGCTGGAAAGACCATCCTGAAGACCACTTCCTGTGGGCAGACACTATTCCAGATGCAATATATGTATCATCTCATGTAATCTTCACCATGATCTCATGAGACAGGAAGAGTTAGAGGCAGGGGCAGATAATGCAGAGTTTACAGATGAGGTTCAAAATATTTTTCTTGATCCTAAGAGAAATTGGAGCAGTGACGAGAACATAGGCAAGGTGTGATAAGGTTTGTATTTTAAAGATCCCTCTGGCTGTTGTGTAAAGAATGTTGGAACTAAAGAGGTCAGCAACTTTAAGCCCTGGAAGAGGAGACTACAGGCAGGTCCCCCCCTACAAGCTAATTTCCTCCACAATCTGTTATTTTTTGCAGAATCAGTGGATGGACAGGAGAAATGGAACTATTCAGAAAGCCCAGAACAGTGTCCCCACACATGATTTAAGAACTACCTGTGAAATGAATGAAGCATAGCTCCTCTATTCAATCAATTTGAGATCAATTAGCTGCCTCTGGGGGGACAGAGCATCGATTCCCTCAGGTATCTCCCTTTATGTACCAGGTTGATGAGAAAAGACTTGTGTCATTTGGCTTTATTGATTTGGGTACCAGGAGGTAGTAAAAGGTAGAGATTTAGGCCCTGGGCTCTGGAGTCAGACAGACCCTGACTCTGGAATTATAGACCAGGTGTTTGTCCTGAACCAGGCCCCATGTGTCAGCAGCAGAAAAGAACTCATGGCTGGCTAAAAGCATCACTTCAGGAGGGTTCCATAACATTTCCTATTGCTCGGAAGTCTCCGTCATTAAGCATGAGTGCATCATAATTCATTACCAGTATAGCATGATGACATTAGGTGAAGAGTGCTGGACTTGATGGAAAAGGCTCTCAGTTGAGAACAAAATCAGTAAAGACCCCACATTCTAAGTTTAGAGAACCATGTGTTGGTGAGGACAGCTGCTTTCTCATCGTGCTGCTGAGAGGACCCATTTCAGCAGCACCAGTGCTGCCAGCTCAGAGGGGAGACAAAAAGATAGATAGAGGGCTACATTTGGACGTATTAGCTTCCTACTGATGCTGTAAGAAATTGCTACCAACTTTGTGGCTTAAAACACAAATTTATCTCACAGTTCTGGAAGTCTGACATTGGTCAGTAGGGCTGCGTTCGCTTCTGGAGGCTTTAGGGGAGAGTCCTTTTCCTTGCCTTTTCTGGGTCTAGAGACTGCCTGCATTTCTTGACTCAAGGCAGAGTTTATGGAATAGCAATCATATCTATCTCCCCTTGCCTGAAACATTCTCTTCTCCAATTATTTGGGGACTGATTATTATCTTCTGTCTGAAAGTTGCCAGTGGTTGCACTGGGGGAATACTTAAGGCTGCTGGAATATGGAGAAAGGGATGGTAGAGAGATGGTGGAGTGATAGAGAGTTATGTGTGTGTGTGAGAGAGAGGTAAGGAGAAGATAGCCCCTATTCCCACTACTTGTGTGGAAGAATTTGTGAATTTCCCTTGGGCTGAGTAGAGACTTCAGAAGGTGGCCTGCTACTCCTTCTATATCCCCTCGCCCAAGGGAGGGTAACCTGTTGCGTTATCCATACATGAGCAGAAAGAGGGTGTGGGTTGGGCTACCAAGGAGAGGGCTGATGATGAAGTGAGAGGTTGAGCTGAATCTCCCATGCTAGAGGCATAATCACAAAGTATGCCCTACAAGAATTTGAGTCACTTCTGCAGAGAGGGGCTGACTTCCACACAGCCTCAGAGAAGACCAATGACCAGCTTGGGGATGGGGGAAACTTACTCAGCACAATTACATAGGAGATAAGATCTACTTTCCACGTGTCACCACAGGGTAGAGGCCTCAGTAAGGAGGCAGGTGATGAATAGGCCAGACCCTTCCCCTACAAGCAAAACCAGGAGAGCCAGGAATGTTTATTCAGCACTGGGAATGGTAAGAGGGAGTGGGGAAGTACTGGAAAAAACTAAAATCATTTAATGTTTGCGTCAATCCAAAGTTGAGACTTCTCGTAGTTAAAATAATTAAGATAATGATAGCTAACACATATAACAGTCAGATGCTATACACTAAGTGCTGTTTATGTATTAATTCAGTTAATCCTCAAAAAAATCCTGTGAGTTAGGTAATTGTATTATATCCATTTTACAGATGAGGAATTAGAGGCACAAAGAGAATATGTAAAATGCCCAGCACCACACAGATATACGTTGTAGAACTGGGATTTGGACCCGGGAAATGAGGCTAAAATATTAGCGTTCTCCAAGAATTTTTTTTTTAAATATCAGAGCACGTTTATGGGTAATTAGTATAAACATATTTTTCCCAGTCACTTGAATTCTGTTTTGTCTTTTTGATTCATTCACTTAACAAATATTTATTAAGAGCCCAGCCCGCTGAAGGAACAGCTGGAGCCGAGTAAGCAAGGGTAAGGATTGTAGGAGATAAAGTAAGAGAGGTAATGGGCCAGATTATGTAACGTCTTGGAACTTCTGTAAGGACTTCAGTTTTATTCTCAGTAAGATTGGGAGACTTGGCAAGGTGTTTAGCATAGGAGTGATATGATTTGACTTTTGTTTCAAACGAATTACTCTGGCTGTTGTGTTTGAAATAGCCTGGGGGTGGAAAGAGACAGGGATGCGATGCCAGCATGGCCAGTTAGGAAGCTGTTGTAATAGCCCATGAAGGAAACAGTAATAGCTGGACAGTGGAGGGAATGAGACATGGAGAGATTCTGGGTATATTTTGACAGCAGAGCTGTATGATTCATTGATGGACTTATTCTGAGATCTGAGATAAAAGAATGAAGTTACTGCTAAATCTAAGAATAACTTACAACCTGCTGTAAGTTGTACATCAGCACCAGAGCTTTTAATAGCTGGAGCTGTCCTCATTATTATAATGCTTGTGAAATGTACTTTTATTGGGTTTGAAAAAATTACGCAAAATTTTTTGAGAAGAGAGAAGGCAAACATAGAGTGTGAAGTGAAAATGGGTTTCATTAAAACACTCCCATAGGAGCGTGCACCTCATGTGAATGTCATATTCACATGTCATAGTGGAAAAATAGTGAGAACCTGTGCTCTGGATGGCTGTTTTGGGTTGAATTGTGCCCCCTAAAAAAAGATAGGTTGGAGTCCTAACTCCCAGTACCTTAGAATGTGACTTGACTTGGAGACAGGGTCTCCACAGAGGTAATCAAGTTAAAATGAGCTCATTAGGGTGGGCCCTAATCCAGTATGAATGATATCCTTATAAAAAGGAAAAATTTGGACAGAGACAAGCACATCGGAAGAACACCAAGTGAACGTGAAGGCAGAGATCTGGGTGATGAAGCTACAGGCCAAGGAGCACCACACATTACCAGCAAACCACCAGAAGCCAAGAGAGAGGCATGGAAGAGACACTCTCTCAGAGCCTTCAGAAGGAATCAACCTTGCCAGCACCTTGCTCTTGGTCTTCTAGCCTCCAGAACTGTGAGACAGTAAATTTCTTTTTAAGCCACCCAGTTTATGGTACTTTGTTATGACAGCCCTGGCAAACTAATACAGGGTCTCTGAATAAAGACATCCAAAAGTCACAGTTGAGCTATGATGAAGGGCTGGAGGAAGAACTGGGAGCTGCCAATGACTAATAATACTGAGACTAACGCTGAGCTGTCTACCTGCTGATGACCAAGTAGGAACTATCACTCTGGCGCCTAGTATAGTGGGAGTACAGTTATACAGTAAATCTTCAATAAACCTGTGTTGCCTGATAGAATGTCTGATATATATTAACACCTAATACATTGTAGGTACTCAACAAATGCTACTCTCTTTCTTCTCTGAACAAAACAGAATTGGAAGCAGATGTTCCAGTGGCAGCCAGTGAGATCTTGCCAAGAGGGCAACTGGTCTTCTCTTTCACCAAATCACTGTATCAAGATGCTATTATCCAGCATAACACAAGCAACTTTTAAGAAGTCAAAAGTCAAGTCTCTATGCTCATGGACCATGATAATGAGAAGAACAAGAAATATAGAAATGGAAAAACATCCTAGCAACATAATTATAGTCCTTTAAAAATGATAATTAACGGCTGGTTCTACCTGGACATGTTACATTAAAAAGTTTAAGTTGAGAACTTTTGCTTTGGTAGAACCAGGTTTTCTTATGACCTCCATCAATCAGAACAAGCCCTCTTTGTTAACTCATCTGTGAAAATGAGAGGAAAGTTTTAGCCACTCTGATTTGTTTGCCCTGTTTCTAAGTTATTTTGGACTTAATTTTATTAAATTTCATTGCTTAGGTACAAACTATTCTTGACAGTTTTTCAGTCTGCACTTTTTATCACTCAATGGGTCATAACTGGTGAGGATGCTATTTGATGTTCTAGGTGATAATGTAATTGACAACCTTTGTAAAATCTTTACAATGTTTCTTTGAAGCTTCCTGAAGGAAGCGTGCAAATAGGAAAAGTTCCAAATAGCAATAGACCAGAAGGAGCAGACTGCTATGTTTCTTTATGATAGTGGCAATAAAATATATGCCAATACCAGCGGGCTGAATAAATCTTTGCTCTGAGATGGTGGTGGGGTGGCAGGCACAGTGTGAAACAGCCTGTCCCAGGTTTCCCAGTGACCTGATGCCTCCTCTTTGAGAGTAATATTGTGCTAGCATGCAGGCAATGATTGGCTGCCCACGTTGTTCATAAATAAAAGCAGCCGGCTGCAATAAAAGTCTAAGTAGCTGAGGCTTCATCATTATTTATGAGGCAGGCCTGGGAGAAGAAGACGCCGCTAAAAGTGTAATAGCTAACACCACCTTTCCCCCAAGAAAACAGCTGACTGGGGGGAAAATCCTGAAAGAGAAAAGAATCCAGTGTCACATGCATTTTCATGTTACCATCTTCCTAACCTTATAGATGGTAAATAATATAAAATCGTTATCATGGTGCAGGCCTTTCAAGTTCCCACTAAAGCAAATTAATTTGTCATGATTGCTGGTCTCATTAGTTGGTTTAGAGAAAAGGCTTCTTGTTATTGACTTCCAATCATTGAGAATAGGCATGGGTAACCAAATCTTGAATAACATTTTTTTCTTTATTTTAATTCCACTGATAGGGCTAATAGTTGATATCTGATAAGCTTGCAATAAACCATTCTCTCTGCTGGGGCACAGGGAGAGCGTTCTGTTTCCTGGCCGTGTGTTCCCTGTGGAGGGATCTCCACTAGAGTGAACTTGGCCTCTTCCTCACTCCATCGCTCACTCTTTCCCAGGGGGTTGAGTAATTTGATTGGTAAGTCTGGGAGAAGTATCTAAGCATTCGTGGCTCAACTCTCTCCTCTCTGTCTTTGGGAGGAATTCTGCCAGCTAGAAGCATTCCTTTTGTGCTTCTCCTTTCTGATATAAGTGTCACAGGAGCAGACCTCCAACAGGGAAGGCCTAGTGTTATCCAGAATCATCAGTAGCTATGACTGGGTAAATCTGCCTAAATGAGAAGGTGAAGTCTCAGTGAACCCAATTGTCTCGAAAACATAGCAATTTCTTCACTATCAGGTTTATTGGTAATAAAGCTATTTTAATCTTCCTTGTCCTAACTCCTGTGATTATATTTCAAATGGCTCTGAATTTTGGTTGGGGGAATAAAGAGATGTTGTTTATTGTTCATTTTTATTATTACTAGTAAAACTCCAATTTCATATACAAAAATGATATATATATGCTCTGCCATAGAGGGAGATAGTTTGAAACAAGTTCTTTTATTTGTTAAACACACGTCTGGTGTAAATAATCCATGTTTATTGTAGAAAAATTAGAAAACATAGTTAAGCAAAACAAATAGAAAACTCTTCTTTTTTAACTTAAAATTTTTTTTTTACCTATACAGATTACTCTCCTTTTTGTAACTTCTTCTTCTTCCCTCTCCTTTCTATACTTTTTCCTTTCTCTTCCTCTTCTCTTATCATTTTTGTTCTGTCTCTGTTGTTTCCAAGAGGAGTACATGAATAGAATGGCAAAGTACTGATGTTGGGGACGTTCCCTTTGTGCCTCAGTCCAAGCCCTGTGTTGGTTATTTCTTCTGATGCAGTTGAAAGAGTGAGTGTGTGGCTTACCTGGCAAGAAAGCAGTGATGTATGTAGAAGCATTTTGTAGTTTGTAAAGCATTGAGAATATATTAGTTGTATAATCCTCTGTAACCTGCAGTCTCTTGCCTCTTAATTCTCTTTGTTTGGCCCAGTCTTGGTGGGGATACTGGGGCTATTTTGCAGTTGCTGTTAAAATTGCTAGAATATTTGGAGGCCTGATGTCTTGAGATGTATAGCAGAAGTCTATTGTTTTTGTTGCCCTTCCTTTTTTTCTTTTTTCTTTTCTTTTTCTTGTTGCCCTTTTTCTCTTTCATTTACCTTTCTTCCTGTAACAGGAGCCTGATTCCCCCAGAGGAATGATCTGTTCCCTATTCTTTGACCTAAGCTTCAAGTAGAGTTGACTCCGTCCAAAGCTCTAGGGTGGCCATGCGATCATCCCTGGACATTCAGAGCATTATATTTCCCTGGACACAGTGATTGTTTCAGGGATGGACATGTGACCTACTAAGAGCCAATGAGACTCATAGAAATGTGTACTTAGACTTAGACCTGTTAGCACGTAGGCCTGGAACTGCTGTCAGCTATCTTGCCACCACGAGGAGCCTGCAAATGAGGCATGTGAATGCACCGAGTTGAGGATGACATCATCTCCAATCCTGAATCCAGGCACAGATATACTCCAGGATTTTTTAGTTAAGTGACCCAGTAAATTTCTATTTTTGCTTGAACCATTTATTTTTGTCTCGTACAACCAAAAAGGTCCTAACAAGGTCTGCGTGAGCTAAAGAGTTGATGTATCTGCCAGCTGACTAGAAGTGACCAGGCTTCTTGGCTTACAGCTGCCTGCATTACTGATTTAGCAATTGTCTGCAATGCGTGAGAGGTTAAATACACCTTTTCTGAAGGCTTAGCTTTTCAGATTTACAATTGAATTGGGATAAAATATAATAGTTAGCTATTCAAGCTGGCAGCAAAGACACTCGGTTTGGTGCAGCTAGCGGTGCCAATGTCAGAATTAATATAATGGTTCCATGTCAAAACAATAACAGGGCAAATCACCTGGAAGGGCAATTCGATCACTTAGGCCTTATCGCCACTGGCGACTGGAGCGCTGAGCCACCTGCCTTCCTTTGCTAGACGCAGATCTGGGGGAAGCTGAGCTGCCAACCAATTTAGGGCTACAAAATGGCTTTGGGAAATCAGTGCTGTCTCAATGGCAAAAATGTTCTTGTAATGGTTCTCTAAGAGGTAATGGGAGCACTGTGAAGCTTTTGGGTGTTGGGGATAAATAAGATGAAGGCCTATTTGGGAGGACGCTGTGATCTCGAATTAGGAAAGGAGAGCTTCTTTTATTTATTTCTTCTTTCAGTGTGAATATTTATTCAATACATTCTAAGTGGGGTTTAACAGTGGTCTGTAGAGATGCACCTCGGCTCACATGAAGTCCAGGAGGGAGTCAGACAGCAAACATGTAAACAGGTGAATAAAATCATAATGTAATATAACTAAAATTTACATATAGAATTCTGAGTTAAAGAGTTATAGGGAGAGGGATCTGCTTTAATGGAAGGTCTACCCAGTGGAGTGACATTGAAGGTGAGACCTGGAGGTGAGAAGGAGCCAGCGGTGCAAAGAGTGCAGGACAAGCATCCTCATCCAGAGGGAAGGACACATGCAAAGGCCGGGGTGGGACATTCCAGGGCCTGAGAGAAAGCCAGGGTGGCTGTAGCATAGCGACAGAAGGAGAGTACTGTCTGAGAGGAGGTTGCAAGAGAGTTAAGGACCGATCAGTCAGGTGTGTGAAGACTACAGAAAGGAGTTTGAATTTCGTTCTAATAAAAGGAGGAGCTGTTGAATGTTTGCTGTTGCTTGAAACTTTTTGGTGCTCTGAGAGCAAATTTGTAATTTTCAGAGGCAGGTAAACCAATGCTTCTATCGAATAGTGGTTGCTTATAGGTGACATCTCAACTTTGGATGTCCAATTGTTTCCAAAATGAATCTTTAGCAACAGTATAGGGAAAAGATATTAGACTAAGATCCAAGGTGTCTGTGTTTGCGCCTAGATTCTGTTACTGATTACTGCACAACCTTGAGCAAATTTTTATCCCTCTCTGGATCTCAGTTCCTCACCTGGACAACTATAAGATTGAATTGGATGCTGCATTCATTGTGACTTTCTACTGAAAGTAATAGAAACCCAGTTCAAAATGACTTAAGCAGAAAGGAATGTATTTGTTCATTTATCTGAACAATCCAAGGCAATGGGTTCAGATGTGTTTGGAACCAGGAGCTCGGATTAAGTCACCAGGAATCAGACTCTCCATCTCTTGGCTTTGTATTGGCTTCACTCTTCAGGAGATCCTTTCTATGGATGATTCCCAGCAGCTCCAGGCTACCATCATTTGTGGAGTTAGCAATTCTTATGCAAAAGGGTGTTTCTGTCCTAAACTGTGTCATCAAAAGTCCCAGGATGGCATGCTGACTTGTGGCATGTGCCCGTGGCTGAACTGTAGCCAGGGTGTGGGGAATAAGATCATTGGCCATGCCTGGATCCTGTGCTCACCCCGGAGTCAGTCTGAATCACATGAACCTAGGGCAGGGAAGGTGTGGTTCTGCCCATGAAAATGGAATAAGAGAGAACAGATTCTGGATAGGCAAACAAGACACACCTGTGAAAGCTCTTGCTGGCTTGGTCGATTCCATGAGTCCTGCAATGGAGAGTCAGTCCTTCCCAGCCTCTTCCTAGTTGAAATTAGCCATTGGCTACACACACAAAAACCCACTTTGGCCTAAAATATCAGAATTGTATGTTTATATTGTGTAAATTATGTTATAATCACCTTCAATTTCTGTGTCTCTAAACTCAGCTAGCGTGCACCTAGACTATCTCCTATGATTCTTTTTCATGACTCATAAAACTTTGTGAAGAACTCTGCTTTGGTGAACTCCTCAACTTCCTGGCTGGGCAAGTATGCAGAGCCAAGATTTGTTTCCTCATTTATATTTTTCAGATGGAATTGTTTGTTGAAATGCTAGAAAAAAGTTACAACTGGCTTATTGTTCAGCACTATTCTGGAATTCGTTTTAACAGCACTTGAAAAATTCTTATAAAAAATTACCATATATTTCCTATCGTAGTATCTTTTCCCACAAAGAATGTGAAGACACTCCTTTACTGTAACCCATCTTTCTCCTCAAAGTATCTCCATTATTCCTGCCGTTTCGCCTTTGTTCCTGTTATTGCCACCCACTAAAATGTCACATTTCTTTACATTCTTCTTGCTTTTCCGTGAAGTATTAACACATGCCAGTCTGCCTTTCTGATTTCCATTTAGTCCAGATAATCTTTTGCTACCAGATTCTGGTCCATTATTAGTTACTTGAAATACATGACTTTCTAATGAGATATAATTCCTATACCATAACATTTGCCGTTTTAAAGTATAAAATTCACAGGTTTTTAGTATATTCGCAGTTATGCAACCATCACCACCATCTATTTCCAGAATATTTTCATCCCTAAAAAAAAAAACCTGTACTCATTAGCAGTCACTCCTCATTCACTCCTCAGAAATACATGACTTCTGTCTCTGAAGTTAGCTCCTTGAAGGCGGTGGCTGAGACCTACCCTTTTTTGTATATCTCTCACAGAAGCCTACCTCAATTCTGGGGCCATAGGAGGCATTAACAGAAATGTAGTGAATTGATATCTCATTATGTTGATTGCTGTTGCAATTCAAGGCAAGACTAAGAGGCTGTGTGCTGTAGTGGAAAGAATATTGAGCAGGGAGCCCGTTTTAGTTTTTCTTTCTGCTCTGCCACCAACTGTGCCCTTAGGTAACTTGCTCCCTCTCTTTAGGCCTAATTTTCCTCCTCTGTAAATGAAGGTCATGGACTCAGTGATTTCTGTGGTGCCTTCCAGTTCAAACTGTGCATCAGGTACTGTTTATTTTGAGACTGACTTGAGGCATAAGACAATTTATTGAATGAAAATAGCAGGGTTTCTTTCATTTTCATTGGAGTTTTATAGAATATGTGAAATAATAAAGCTCCTTTCTGGGGGCTGTGCTTGGGGATGTAATGTGGTTTGGCTCAGTCATGTCTGGACTCAGTTGAACCAAGGTGGAATGCACCAACCTAGGAAAAATGAATATGCTGTTCTTGGTCAAGGTCTCAGCCTTAGCCTTAGTTATTTTTTTTGGACGTTTACATGTATTTTCATTCAGAGGCTTCTCTCTGGAAATTATGAGCCAAAATACCATGTAGAAGTAATGGCACAGACAGATAAAAATATACAAATTGTGCACTGTATTTTATTCCTAACTTGGAGGCTGAGCATCTTTCCATTTCCACCTAATGAACATTTGTGGCCATGTAATTTCAATCATCCCTCATCTCACCAAGGGTCCAGTGTCTTTAAGAACATGTCAGGAAAAAAAAAGTGAATCAATCCTATTTTTCATGTTTCCCAAATGAGTGGTTCAACGTCATGGAAATGAGGTTGGAATGGTAAACAGACAGCTGTTCTGTATTTCTCCTTCCAGGGAGATGAAGGTCAGAGACACCTTCCTTCTGCTTAACAGATCCCTCCCAAATGGGTTGTAAACAAGAGTGCAGGGCAGGCCCAGCTGCACTGGGAAAGAAGAAAGGCATTTTGGAACAGTCTTTAGAGGTGTTGAACATACACATCTTTGATTCTATTTTCTCATCTCTTTGTGGTGTCTTTCTTTCACGATGTGAAACCATTGATTGAATGAAGTTAGAATAACTTTTGACATAGCTAACCAAAATAGATAGCAAAGGGACTGGTTGCTAAGCACGACTCTGCCAGGTGCCCTGGCTGACAGTCTGTATTAGCATGCAGGCCTTTGCAGAAGCAAATCCTTAGTTATTGGCGGCTGGTTGTTTAAAGCTGCTGTCGCCTCTCAGGTAATAGTGAGTCGGCAGCACACGTGGTATTACGGTGAAATTATTGAAATTGTATGCCTCCCTAACAGCATATAAGCTGCTTGATGGTATGGCTTCTTCAAACACACATTCATGTGTTTCAACATGAATTCAACAAACATTATTGAGCACCTACCATGTGTTGGGTGTGTGCAGGTTCTGTGGACATACTAATGAAGCCATAATAATGAAGACATAATAATGAGCCAACAATTTCTTGTTTTGATGGGACTCAAGCTTGACGGAGAAAGAGAAACAGGGATGATGGGACACACTTATTAGTATATTAGTGTCCTCAGACTTTCTACTCCTCATGTTCAGTAAAGAAGGTTTTTGGTTTTGTTTTACCAAGGAAAAGACAGTCAGTATCTTCTCTTTCCATTCCCTCTGAGAGGTGTTCTGCATTGATGGTCTGATTTTTGGGGGTTGGTGATGAAAAACTGAAAAAAGAGAAGAAGTACACAGAAAGAGGAGAAGCAAGAGCATAGGTTGGGAAAGACATGAAGCACTCACACTACAGCAAAAGGAGTGTTCCCAAAAATGTAGGGGGAAAGGGGCACTGGAGGAGCCGTGGGATGGCAACGAAGTAGATGCCAGTGGAAAGAAGATTTTAAGATGCATTGCTGTGGATTTTGCTTATCATTTCTGGTTTTCAGGAAAAAAATAATTTTCATAACAAAAATTATAACTGCTTATTGTTAAAAATTAAACAATACCAAAGATGATACAACGATAAATAAAAGTTGCCTATCTGCCACCCCATTCTCTCAAGCCATATGTTGATGTCATTGTTCCAGAAGTAATCATCATTAAAACTAGTGTACTTGCAGATCATATACGTTTAAATATTAATATATATGTACACATAAATATGCACACGCATGACATATTTTAAACAAAAGAGACCATATATTATGTATTTTCAATGTTTTGCAATCGTTTAAACAGCATATTTTCAGGTCAGTGGACATATATCTTTCTCATCTTTTATTAGCCCCATGGCTTTTTTTTTTTTTTTTTTTTTGCTGAGGAAGATTGGCACTGAGCTAATATCCATGCCCATCTTCCTCTATTTTGTATATGGGACGCCGCGACAGCATGGCTTGATGAGCGGTGCGTAGGTCGCGAACCCTGGGCTGCCGAAGCGGAGCACAACCCAACCACCATGCCACTGGGCTGGCCCCGCACCATGGCATTTTATTTCATGGAGATACTCTAATTTATAAAACTATTTCTCTATTGATAGACATTTATTGCAGTATTTCCCAGAACATCTTTAAACATATGTCTTTTCATGTTTTGCAAACATTTTTGTAGGATAGATTCTTAGAAGTTGGTTTGCTGGATCAAAAAAATGTGTGTTAATTTTTTTTTATAGACTTTGCCAAATTGTCCTCCAAAAATGTGTCATGTCACTCTACAAAGAATTTGAGAATGACTGTTTTTCACATCCTTATCAACTCTATCTTTAAAGGCAAGGATGCAGTGTCACTGGTGAATTTGCCTCAAAATCCTCAAATTCTTCAGTTTTTTTTAAAGATAGACATAGTAGTCTTGCAAAGCCAGATTCTCTGCTTTGTGGTAGAGCAACTCTTATGGGTATGCTCCGAGACAAGTCTTGGATATGGAAGTGTTAAAGCTTTTGACTCTCAGAAACACTTCTAAAGCCAGCTCTAAAGCTGCTGGGAGGATTCTGAGTGGCACGCAAGTTGACTTCACTTTAGCTGTCAGCATTTCTTAGGGCAAAATGTATCTACAGAGTTATCAACTTCATTCAACAGTCTTCACTGGGGGATTTTTAGTCTTCCCACAGGCACATTTAACTAATAAGAAGGTTATCCATGTACGTATGTGTACCTGTCAAGTCGGTGGTAATGGACCATTTGGTCCATAGGTATAATAATAACAACAACATTCTATATTCCCCCTTCTTCAACTATACTATCTTGGCCCTGTAAAATATCTTTTCTGATTAATTATTGAATGCATACTTTAGTTCTGTACTAAGGACTTTCAAATACATTATCTTATTTAACCTTTAAACAACTATATAAGCTAGGTATTAGTATTCCCATTAAGAATAGAAACCAAGTGTCGGAGAGTTGAAATAACAGCCACGCAGCTAGGTTGTGGCAGAGCCAGTATTTGAAAGTATCTTCTTCCAATTCCAAATCCCATATTGTTAACCACTAAGACTTACTGCTCATTAAATAACATGACATTAAATAATGCCATTTTCTGCTCCGTTTAGGGACATCTGATACCATTTGGTAAGATGCTTCCCCATCTTACTTTGATTGTCACTGATTTATCCCTTTTCTGATCTCATTTTGTGGCTAAGACAAGAACAGGCCAACGTCACTAACAAGCCACTTTGGTCTGTAATCTCCTAAAGATATAGTACACTATCATGGTTAAAGGTGTGGAGTCAAAGTCCCTGGGTTCAAACCCTGGTGCTGCCACTTACTAATTTTGGCCTTGGGCGAGTAACTGAGCCTCAGGTTTCTCATTTTTAAAGTTGGTATAATACGTTTGCTGACCTCACTTGATTATTTTGAGAATTAAAATGAAAGTGTGTATTAAAGCATTTAGAAGGTTACCTGGCACATACTAAGTATAAATTAAGAGTTTTGTTGGATGGCTAGCATTACCGAGTTGACAATCCTGTAGCTCTTCCTTTGTACTGTTTCTCGTCTTGTTTCACCAGCACCATCCCCTCTTGGTGTTCTGTATGGCTCCTTGACAGCACAGTTCACCCACTTTGTGGTCATTCAATTTTCTGTATCCTCGTCTGGAATCTTTCTCTCAGATGGAAGTCTTCCTATATTCCTGCTTTGGCTCCTGACCCAGATTTCTTGTCCTACTATTTCAATTCAAAGTAATGATTTCAGTCTAGTATCTAACCAAGCGCTAGATAGCTCACGCTCTCTGTTGTCTCAACCTGCCCTGAATCAGTACCATTCATAAACATGCCTGACTTCTCCAACTTCTTTTTTACCCATCTGGCCCTCAGCTTGGGCAAACCTACGCTTTGTCAATGAAAAATCTAATTCTCATGCTCTATTTCTGACTTTTGCTTACCTAATACAGTCATTCAACCTTTATTCAGTAAATACTTCAGAGAACTTATTATGCATCAGGCACAGTGTCAGGTGCTGGGGATACAGTGTGAACAAATCAGCGAGACACAGAGCCTACAACCTAGTAGGTAATTATCAGATTATCAAATAGTCACACAAATTTAAAGTTGCAATTGTGATAAATATTATAAAGGTGAGTAACACGGTGTTATGAGAGTCTACACTAGGGTATTAGACTTCGTCAGGGAGGTCAGGAAAGGCCTCCCTGAGAGAATGATGCCTGAGATGAAGTCCAGATGATGGGTGGGAATTGACTAGGCAGCTGGGGAGAGACGAGCTGAGAGTGCCCGCTGAGCGAAGAGCATTAATGGAGGTGCTGTAGTGAAAGGGAGCATGGGAAGTGTTAGTTACTGAAAGAAGGCCAGTGAGGCTCAGAGAAAGCAAAAGAATACAAGGTGCAAGATGAGGTGAGGTCAGGTGAGCCCATCTGGGCCTTGCAGGCTATGGTAAGGATGTTGGTCTTTACACCGAGTGCACAGGAAAGCCATTGGTTGGTGATAAGCATGGCAGTGGAGCAGTAGGGATGTGATCATATTTTCATTTTATATAGCTCTATCTGGACAAGACAAAGAATGGATAATGGGTAGACCAGTTAGAAGGTGCCTGAGGCAGGTGATGTTAGTAGCTTTGACTAGAATAGCAGTTGTAGAGGGAAAAAATGAATGGTACTGAGAGATATTGGAGATGAAATTAGCAATTCTTAGTGATATTTGATACCATAGATGAGGGAGAGTGGTGACCTCAAGGTTCCTGGCTTGCGAAACTGCCCAGAAGGTGTTTTTCTTTACTGGGATGGGAGAAGAACGGAAATGAATGCACTTGATTTACTCAATTATAAATTATTTGTTCCAGATAAGGCTCTTATAATCTCTGGGAGTAGAAACTCCCTCAAATGAGCTTGAGTAAAATTTTTATGTAGGGATGTAAGGAATCTCATGAAAACTGTGGCAGCATGGCCTTGGGGAAACTGGAAAGTTGTCAGTAACTAAGACTTCTTTCTCTGGCTCTCAAGGCCCATTTATCTCTACTTCTCTCTGAGTCTCCTCTACTCTTCTCTTTTTCTTAACTGGATACTTCTGCAGGCTCTCTTTGCATATGGCTCACCATGGCCACACATCCAAAATCTAATCTTAATTGATTAGCACCAGCATTCCTCACTAACTCCCTACAGTTTCTGTATCCTACTTCAAATTATTGATAGAGAGAGGGAGGCAGAGTAGATAGAGAATTGTTTGTCAACTGTCCAGTGTGCATCCCTGATCCAGTGCGCAGGGCTGTGTTACAGTGAGTGCTGCCCCAAATCTGGGGGTTGTGAACAGGGAAGACAATGGTCTACAAGTAAAACTCCTTCAGGGAGGAAAAAATGTTATGCTCTTTGGTATTTTTCAGAGTTAATAGCAAATAACTGGCACCTAGTAGATGCTCAATAAATATTGTCCTTGTTGAGTCACTGGAGATCTTTCAATATTTTTGAAATGCTGAGATACATAAGAATCTCCTGTGGCATTTTTTAAAATTCAGAGTTCCGGGTCCACCTTCAGAGGAACAGATCAGTAGGTCTGAAGAGGGCCCCAGGAATATGCACTAAAAAAATACCCAACATAAATTTGATACAAGTGGTCCATACTTCACTGGACACTGCTCTAATGTGTTGGTGAATCATGCGCAGAAATCTTTGCTGTGAACTCTGGACACTAGCTCCTTTTGGATCTTGGACCTCTATTTCTCCATTTATATAATGGGCCAAATATTTATCTCTTTCTTAAATTCAAAAGTGAATTTGAAGGTTAATAAGATAACTTTGGAAACAAGCTTTGACTTCTCTTTCCCAGAGCCATAAATATGAAAGATGGTGTTAATATATATCTGGACAGCTTCTATATTGCTTGAATTACATCAAATTCTTCTTAGCTATTCACTATTTCCTGATGATGACCCAGGAATGAATAAGACCTCATCAGGGTTTTATTGTCTGCTTTCAGGAACTGGAAATGTAACTCTTAAATCACTGCTACTTGTCCTGAGTAAAGTCCTTACCGGGGGAATAGAGGCAAGTTCTTGGAAAGTCAAATAAAATGCTGTCTGTAACTGCCTGGTTTTTCAAAAACAAGCATTTCTGATTATAAAAGATCCATTTTGAGGAGTGCCAGCTAACAAGACAGCCCCATTACGCACATTGTTTAGTTGCAACAGGGTCGGACTCTAAGGTCTGAGAATTTCAAAGCGAGCGAGGCCTGGGAGAGTTGCCAACTAGCTGGTTGAAGGAGTGGGCCCTTCAGCCTGGTTCCATGTCCTCACCTTCTCCTTGCCCTTAGCTGCTGCAGTCTGGTTCTGCTTTTGTCATCTCCCTGAAACTTCTCTCTCTGGGGTTAAAAATGATTCCTGTTTGCAAAGTGCAGTGGTGTCCTTTGAGTCGCTGCGTATCTTAAGTGCTATCTCTCTGTGCCCTTTATTTCTATAGGCTACTCCTTGAAGCTCTCTCCTCCCCTGCTTTCAAGATCTCTACTCTCCTTCACCTCAACTTCAGCTGCACTGGTGGTTACTTCTCAGTCTCCTTTGCTGATTCTTCCTACTTTTTGATTTAGTATTTTTCATAGTTTTAACCCTGTTCTTGATCAGGCCTGTCATTTCCCTTTCTTTAGCTGTAATATATTTGCTGTTGATTCTCATATATCTACCTGCTGCCTGGACTGCTCTCTTAAACTCATATTTTCAACAGCTTCTGGGATTTTCCCTTTGTGTAGCATATAGACAGCTCACATTTAGCAGGTCCCAAACTTGAACTTATTGTTTTCTCCACCAAACCTATTTTTCCTTTTCTTTTTTTTTTTTAAAGATTTTATTTATTTATTTTTCCCCCAAAGTCCCAGTAGATAGTTGTCTGTCATAGCTGCACATCCTTCTAGTTGCTGTATGTGGGACACGGCCTCAGCATGGCCGGAGGAGCGGTGCGTCGGTGCGCACCCGGAATCCGCACCCGGGCCACCGGCAGCAGAGCACGCGCACTTAACCGCTAAGCCACGGGCCCGGCCCTTTCCTTTTCTTATCTTTGTTTATTAAAGGCAGCAACATCCACGGGAAACTTTGCAATCATCCTTGATCCCTTACTTGTGCATTTCTGTCACTTTTTTTCCATCTTTCCCGCTACTGACCTGGGTCAGGCCCTCCTGCCTTTATCATTTCTTATAAAAACAATTGTAATATCCTAGTTTTTTTGCCTTCTCAATCTCTTCTCACTCCAATTCAAGAGTCACATAATTCTTCTGAAATATAAACCTGTTCATGTCTACTTAAAACCTTTGATGTTTGATGTATATTAGCTACATTATATAAAATCCAGTTATTTAGCAGAACTCATAAGGATTTTCACAATCTGGCACCAGTCTGCTTTTCCACCCTAATCACTTATCTTTCTTCTGATAATAACATTTTTTTGGGTGATTTTACATATAATGGGTCTTTTAATACTACTAACAACAAGTATGAACAAAGTACTATTATTAGTCTTATTTTACGTATTAGGAAAATGATACTGGGAAAGTTAAGAAACATGCCCAAGATTGCATAACCAGAAAAGATGGAGAACCAGGGTGCATTCACACTCTCCTTAATCACACTGCTGCTCTGTCTTTACTGAAGCCACACTCAACTTTTCCATGTGAATGTGCTTTTGTTCCTGCTGCCTCCTCAGCCTGCATTGTCCAGCTTCCTTGTCCAAGACCCCAGCACACTTCAAGGCCCTGCTTAAAAGGCTGTGAAGTAAGACCTGAAACTCTAAAACTCCTAGAAGAAAGTATAGGCAGAACACTTCTTGACATCAGTCTTGGAGGGATCTTTTCGAATCCCATGTCTACTGGGATAAGGGAAACAAAAGAAAAAATAAACAAGAGGGACTTCATCAGACTAAAGAGCTTCCGCAAGGCAAAGGAAACCAGGATCAAAATGAAAAGACAACCTGCCAACTGGGAGAAAGTATTCGCAAAGCATATATCTGACAAGAGGTTAATCTCCATAACATATAAAGAACTCGCACAACTGAACACCAGTAAAACAAATAACCCAATCAAAAAATGGGCAGAGGATATGAACAGACATTTTTCTAAGGAAAATATACAGATGGCCAATAGGCATACGAAAAGATGTTCAACATCACTAATCATCAGGGAAATGTAAATCAAAACTACACTAAGAGGGGCCAGCTCCGTGGCTTAGTGGTTAAGTGCGCGCGCTCCGCTACTGGTGGCCTGGGTTCGGATCCTGGGCACACACTGACGCACCGCTTGTCCGGCCATGCTGAGGCGGCATCCCACATATAGCAACTAGAAGGATGTGCAACTATGACATACAACTATCTACTGGGGCTTTGGGGAGAAAAAGGGGGAAAAAAAAAAAGAGGAAGATTGGCAATAGATGTTAGCTCAGGGCCGGTCTTCCTCAGCAAAAAACAAAGAAGAGGATTGGCATGGATGTTAGCTTAGGGCTGATCTTCCTCACAAAAAACAAAAAAACAAAAAAAACTACGCTAAGATATCACCTTACACCCGTGAGAATGGCTATAATCACCAAGACAAAAAATAACAAATGTTGGAGAGGATGTGGAGAAAAGGGATCCCTCATTCACTGTAGGTGGGAATGCAAACTGGTGCAGCCACTATGGAAAACAGTATGGAGATTCTCAAAAAATTAAAAATAGAAATACCTTATGATCCAGCTATCCCATTTCTGGGTATTTATCCAAAGAACTTGAAATCAACAATCCAAGAGTCTTAGACACCCCTGTGTTCACTGTAGCATTATTCACTATAGACAAGAAGTGGAAGCAACCCAAGTGTCCATCGACAGATGATTGGATAAAGAAGATGTGGTATATATACACAATGGAATACTACTCAGCCATAAAAAAAGACAAAATCATCCCATTTGCAACAACATGGATGGACCTGGAGGGTATTAAGTTAAGTGAAATAAGCCAGACAAAGAAAGACAAACATTGTATGACTTCATTCATATGTGGAATATAAACTAACACACGGACAGA
The DNA here is from genome assembly GCF_057802395.1 of Ceratotherium simum simum. Taxonomy (NCBI): domain Eukaryota; kingdom Metazoa; phylum Chordata; class Mammalia; order Perissodactyla; family Rhinocerotidae; genus Ceratotherium; species Ceratotherium simum. The sequence continues at coordinate 31,301,598 of NC_141903.1, forward strand.
GAGAACAGTTTGGTGGTTACCAGGGGGAAGAGAGTTGGGGGGTGGGGACAAGGGGTGAAGGGGGGCATTTATATAGTGACTGACAAATAATAATGTACAACTGGAGTCTTACAATGTTATAAACTATTATGACATCAATAAAAAAAGGCACTTTGGGGAAAAAAGGCTGTGAAGCTTATCAGACTTTTTGCATCACAGTGGAGTTAATAGCTCCTTCTTTTGAGTTTCCCCAACATCTGTATATTCTTCAATTGTAATGTTATATCACCATGTAAGATGAGCTTCTTGATATGTCTCTGCTAAATTCAAGAGAACTCTCTGAAGACACTAGTCTTAGTCGTTTTTTACATCCCCGATGTCTAGTATGTAATAAGTTCTCAGGAAATACCTTCAGAATGTAGAGGGAGGAGTATTTTCATAATCTGTTCAATTATTATTGGCTAGTCTAAACATTTCTTCTAATTAAAATAGTCTTAGGTGTTAATATATAAACATCAAGGCTTCTCAGTAGGCTGCTCAGAGTTTATTAATGATATGCTGTGAGCAGGATTTTCAAGAACATCAACTGAGACTATCTAGAAAGTAGTTACTTCTGCTTGAAGCACCCAGGAGCCTTGATACAGTCAACTGTATCAGTGAGACACCTCTCTGTCATAAACAACAGAAAACCTGACTCAAACAATAAAGGGCATTTATTGCCTTGAGTTATAGAAAAGAACAGTGGCAGGATGAGATTTGATCTGGTGAGAATAAGATGTAGTTTCTTTCTCTCTTTTTTGATGTTATTTCCATTTTCAGCAAGCATCTCCCCTTGTGGCCCTAGGGCTACATGCTTCCTCATTGGTACTAGGAGAGAGGAATGTGTCTCTTTCCCCAGTAGTCAACAGGATTCAGTCTGTTTGGATCAATTTAGGTCACACCTATCCCTGATAGTCAACTGTAGTTGAGGGATGTGATTATACTGATCAGATAGTCCTATGCCACACCCTATCTTCAAGTCTGGAGTGGTACCAGCTTTTCTCAAACAAATGGGCTGCGGGAAGAAAGGGTAGACACTTTAACAAAAAGTGCTGATCCAAGTGGAGAGCAAATGGATGCTGGACAGCCCAGACCAGTAAAAACCTCCAAATACCCTTATGATAATGGATCAACAAGACAGGGGAAACATGTGATCTGGAGGTGATTGCCATGCCTTCCACAAAAGACCCACAACTCAGTCCTGTTTCTGTGGAGGAGTAAGGACTGCCATGTAATGCATTACTTTTCTACATCATTCTGATGTTTGAAAAGGGAGATAAGATGGATATTGTCTGTTCTTTGCCATGGAAAGATGACCTGCATGGTCCACATCAGTGAGATCTCCAGATTCAGGATGGGTTTGGCCAATGGGAAGACCAGAAGGCAGGAGGAGGGTGAGATTGGGGAATTTATTCCTCTGGCTCCCTCCCTGCTGGGCTGTGGGTTGGCTGTGTCCCTGCTGCTGTCAAGCAGTCTTCTCTGCTTACTTACTCTCTCTGGATTCTAAACCACTCTTTGCCTTTCTCAGTCTCCATACTGTTGCCATTCCTGGGGTTCTGCATTGCATTGTTGATTTCTCTAAACTCTGCCTACACCTTTGTAAAGATTCCTTTTATTAAACTTGTCTCAAATTACCCAGTTGGAGTATGCCATCTGTTTTCTGCCAAGACCCTTACTGATACAGTGGGTAATCATCTCTCTCCTAGCATATTTTAAATCACTGCAGTAACACTTTTCCAAAATAGAATAATCATGATATCAGCCAAAGGTAAGTTTTCTTTAATTGGAAGAAAACAAAGCTTCCCTATTCAACTTGATCATTTGTGATTCAGTCACCAAGTTAAGGGATTTGCAGCCTGAGGACAAAAGCATTGGCCAGGAGGGGCATAGAGTTTTTATAATAATTGTTAAGGAGATGACTCCTTCAGTTTTCACGTTCATTTGCAAATTGGACAAGATTCCTCTTGACACATCTAACTGCAAATGATAAATAAAAATGCAAATTTTAATTTAGTATTTTTGTGTTTTACCATGATTTTAGCGGGAATATTTATTCTCTGTAGTATTAATACAGTTTTTAACTACTAAAAGAAGAATATTTGCATAGTTGCACAGTCATGACAATGGTATTTATCACTCAAATTACTGATATAAACTTTCATGTCTCTACAACTTAGTATAAATGGCAACCCACGAGAGCAGATTACCTAAAATCATGTTAACATTCTTTAAGAAAAAAATAGTAAACATTTTATTTCTTTTATTCTGGGATTCAAGTCTTGGATGTGACTCTAGAACTGAAGACACCAATGGTTAAGAATCACTAGCTTGGGCCATTTTATTCAGTGCTGACTGGGTTCAATTTTGTCCCTTGGTTTGCCAGTTTCTTATTTGGATATATTTCTGATGTCATTAAAGTTTATGAGTGATTGTGTTAATATATTAAAGTCCTTTCTTTAGTGTGGGGAAACAAATTTTTGAACACTTAAAAATAACTCGTGAAATAGATTCTCAGGTGTTATTTTTTGAGAGTCTGGTTTAACAGTTCCTGGCGAGCCCCGGACTTCATCTTTTTCCACTCTTCTCTCTTGCTCATCATGTTCCAGCCGCAAAGGTTCTCCTGTTGTTTCTGTTGTTCCGTGAGGTTACACTGATACCTCTGATTCCAATTCATGCCACGGGGTTCATTTGAATCCCTTCCCCTTTTCCATATTTGTACTTTCCTTCTTCAACAGTGAGAAATTTGGCTTCCATTGTCCTTAATATATTTACTTATTTGTTTAATCCTCCCCAGTTGTGGGTAAACTCCTTACCCCCATTGGTCTCCTGTCCCATGTGGATCCCCCCTTGTCCAGGTCCCAACCTCTGCTGGATTGCCTTCCCAACTCCCTTTAATGCCCTCCTGTGGTGAGGCTTTTTGACTGAATTGGAAGAAAGCAAAGAAGGAATGAAGGAAAGAAACAACTTTGTCTTAAAATGAGATTATAAAAATTGCCTACTTTTGGGATAGGTTTTAGGATTGAGCAATGAAGTGCTTTATATTTTTACTGTAAAGTAATATTCAATGCTAATTTATACCCTAACATTTAATGTAACATTCACTGAATGAATAAATAGCTTGAAATTAATAATAAAATATCCCCCAAATTTAGTAGAGCTGAAAACACTAGTTTGGTATCTAGTTAGATATACTACTAGTTCACTAAGAATTTGAGCAACTAATGAAGTTTATTAATTAATTATTAATTCACTCAAGAAATACAATTTAAACACCTTTTATGTTCCAGAAACTATCCTAAGAGCTAAAGATACAAGAATTAGCAAGATAGACTTAGTCCCTGCTGTCATAATGCTTGTGGTCTGGCTGAGAAGACAAACACCTGATGAGCAATAGCAAGAAAGTAGGGCAAGTGCTTTGTTACAGCTGTGGAGAGTTCTGAGAGCACATTACGGGAGTGCCACACCACATCTGAAGGAGTGGTCAGGATGGTTTTCTGGAGAAGATTAAGCTGCAAGCTCATGATGAGTAGGAATTAGCAAGGTAAAGAGGAGGGAGAAGAGTTTTGGGCAGAAGGAGCAGAATGTGGGAAGGTGAGAGAGAGCATGTGTGTTTGAGGAATTAAATGAAATTTGATGTAGTGGGTGCAAAAAGTGGGGACATGGGGGCCGGCCCTGTGGCGTAGCGGTTAAGTGTGCGCGCTCTGCTGCTGGCGGCCTGGGTTCAGATCCCTGGCGCCCACCAATGCACCACTTGTCAGGCCATGCTGTGGTGGTGTCCCACATAAAGTCGGGGAAGATGGGCACGGATGTTAGCTCAGGGCCAGTCTTCCTCAGCAAAAAGAGGAGGATTGGCATGGATGTTAGCTCAGGGCTGATCTTCCTCACACACACACACAAAAAAACAGCGGGGACATGGAAGAGATGTAGTTGGAGAGGTTACCAGGGGTCTTGTGAATCTGTTAGGGACTTTGGGCATTGTTTAAAGTGTGATGAAAAATCACTAAAGAATGTAACATGGGAGTGATGCTGTTAGCTCTTTAGAAGCATTTCTCTGGCTTCCCCACTGAGGAGAGGGTACGGATTGAGGCAGGAGGGGAAGATTGGAGGCAAAGCGTGAGTTCGGATGCAACCACAGTCACCCAGGGGAGAGGTGATGAAGGCATGGGCTGGGCAGAGACCATGGGTGTGGATAGAAGTGGATATCAATGAGAGATATTTAGAGATGGACTCAACAGAAATGATGCTCAGATCTCTGCTGTTGGCAAATGCTCTTCCCTGAAATAGGGGACATGGCAAGATCAGTAGGTTGAAATTAAGAGGAAGATGAAGGGGAGATGAGAAGCTTGTTCTCCCAGCTGTAAAATGAGAGGGTTAGACTCACAACAATAAAATTCTATGATTATCTTGTTTTATCTTCATGTGACCAAAGCAATTTTAGAGCCATAGAGGGATTCTTTAAATATTTCCCTTTTCCTTCTGCTATTCAGACATCTAACCAATCTAGCTTTTAGTTACCAATTAAGCTCAGGGAATAGAAAATGCTTGTATTGCTTAGTATTTAAATCGAAACAAAAGAAAGGGAGTGGGGAGCTGGCATAAGCTGGTGAATATGTTAGCTTTCATAAGCATGAAATAACACAGGATTTATCATCCCAAGTTTTATAACTTGGGTGATTTTAGATCTTCTGTAGCCAGGCTGCCTTTATTGTCCTATAATTCTCAATTCTGTGATTTGCGTTTTCTCTTAGCTTGAGCAACTGTCCCGATTGCTTATGACTTTACAGTTGCTATGGGGAGTCATTATACACAGATGGCTTTTAGAAGGGGAGGCAATTTGGTAGGCATTTTCCTTGATTACAATGCCTTCTCTCTGTACTGATTGTTGTAAGAGTGAAGATTCTTGCATGTCAAATGGTGAAAACGTTTCCAGGGTCTCGAAAAAGGAAGGAACATTGCATTTGGCAGAAGATCTCGGTATGACTATACTCTGATGAAAAGGCCGCCTGGTTCCTTTAATTTATTCAGATAAATTTTTATAAGCAGTGATAAAACCAAACCAACATAAGACACCAAAGGGAAAAGACTGAGCAGCATTTGCAATAGAAAGTAAATATTGATTTGAGCATATAATTACATCCACCTTGTTATATGGTTTCATTTTCATCTCGTGCAACCTTGCAAATAAGTACAAAAATCTTATCGGACATATTTTGTACCCATTTTTTTTAAGTTCATCAACTATCCTTCCAGGAGAACACATATGGAAAAAGAAATAAATACTTTTTTATTTGAAGCCAATTTTATTTCTTTTCTTATATTACTTTTAAATCAACTTTTTATTGTAGAGTTGATTCAAGTTTATTATAGAAATATCAGAAAATAGAAGCCAATGTTTTTCACCTAAATTTGTCTTAGTCTGAGAAAAGACCTGATCTATGTATGAATGACCTTTGAGTCCAGAGCTACAGGAAATAGAAAGGACATTGTTGTCTGGCCTGGTTGTTTTACATTCGGAGGTTTTTGTGATCTATAACAGAAAAGCTACGTCACTATTCCCCCGGTGGATTTTTTCACGAGGATTAAGAAAACAAAGTTAGGTCCTAATGGGTTGTTCTCCAGTTTTCTTATCAACTGTCATAATTGGACTTTGCTGCCAAATTTTGAGAATCCAGAGCAAAGCAAAATATATTCTCGTTTGAAGAAGTCTCCTTCCTGAGATCTAACAAGAATACTCCAATGACTGAGCGTTTACTGTGAGTCAGACGCTATGCTGAGTATTTCACATATATTTTGTTTCATCCTCATGGAAAGCCCGGGAGGTAGCTATTACTCCCTCTTTAACAAAATGAAAGTTTAGGTACAGGCGACGAACTTGTTCCAGAATCCAAAGCTTGCCTTCTTAACCCTGAAACTATGTTGTTTCTCCTCTTCCCTTTCTTTTGCATTACTCTCCTCTCCAGCATGAACACAGGTCCGTCTCGTCTAAATTAGAATAGGTGTTTCTTCAGATGTCAGTGAAAAATAGCAGAGATGAAAGGCGTCTCCTTCCTGAACACCTGAACATTGGCCATTGAGAGATCCCACAGGTGAGGAAACACGTGGCAGGGAAGGAGATGAAGCACTCCATCTCTCTCCACCTGAAGCTCAGCCAATTTAGCGATGGGAGTCTGGAGGGAACCTTTCATTCTGTCTCTCTGGTCCGCTGCTCTGGGGTAAGCTCTGCTAACCAATCCCTTCTACCTGCCTCCTCTTTCCACTTGCTCCTCAGTGCGATTCTACCTCAAGTTCATGAATTTCCACAAAACTGTTCCTCATTTCCCTCTTCACAAGTCTATGTCTTGGAAGGAGACCCATATACCCTTTCATCTCCACAATGCTATACACTGTGTCCTTCCTCCAAATTTTGTTTAAATCTTGGAGATCACATTTACTCACCCATGTTTTAATTTTGAGTTTTCTCTCATGAGTGACTTTTTTTTTTTGCACTTGTTAAAGATACTGAGTGTTAAAATAATTGTTTTCAGCCTATTTTCTGTTTCCCAGTTAATTTTCTTGTAGAAATCATTTTTTTCCTCTTGCTTCTATGTTATTTCTTTGGTATCATGCTAACTTATAACAATTGCAGAATGCCTTGGAAAATTGAAGCAATATTGACGATAATAATATCATGCACTTATACATGATTTTATATTTCATGAAACCCTTTTTTTTCTCATCTGAATCAGAGTTATTCCCAATTTATAGATATAGGGAAAAGGAGGCTGAATGAGACTGGCAGACACATGACATTTTATATCCACCTTCCCATCTGTCTCTCATGTTGCCCTTCTTGTTGTTATATCTGCTGTGGTTGTTTTATGGGTATTTATCTGGATGCTTATTCTTCTTCCATTTTTACATTTAGTTTAAAACCCATTTGATCAGTTGGCCTTCCTTTTCTTCATCTGCAAATCAAGACACCTCCCCTCCTCTACCTGTCACACATAGTTTTTAATCAAATGAGAGCTTGGGTATGGATGTGCTTACGATGTAAGATATTAGCATACCATTTTACCCTCCCTTGCCCTCTCTTCTCCTCTGGTATGTGTAAGGTGGTGTTGTTCCAATCTCAGAGCACATAAGAATTACCTGAGGGAACTGATTAAACATGCGGATTCCCGGGCTCTGTCCCCAGAGGTAAATCAGTAAGTAGATGGAGACCAAGCAGTTTGCATATTTAATAAATATCACAAATAGTTCAGAACCAGGAGATCTGGGGTTCATATTTTGGGAAACACTGCTCTAACGCGCCTTATTTCTGTTTCACGGGTGAACAACTTCTCTATAATCTAGAACCCGGATATCTTTATATATAAACCTGCTATGTTACTTTTCACTTCTCTGTGTGTGAATAACCTTGAACAACTTCAAGGAACAGGAAGACCACCAAGTGTATATGATAAAAGTTACTTATCATGACATCAAAGTTTGTTCTCTTCCTAGGAAAACATCCAGTCATCTGGAGAAAGGTATCCTTTTAGGTGTGGGACTCGAGCAAGTGTGGAGTAGCGCTGACGTTCAGAAGCAGCCTGTTGGACTGCAAACAAGCACATTGGACAGGTGGGTTCTAATCTTGATTCAGTTACTAATGCTGGCTGTGTGACCTTGGCCAAGGCCCTTTCCCTCTCTGAGCCTGTTTTCACATTTGTAAGGTGATACTAGATCAGTGTTTGTCAGACTCTCCCACCAACATAGAGCGGAGGAATGTGTTCAAGTCCTCCAAGCACTTTGACAACAGCTGGAAGTAGTCCTCTATTGGATAAAAAGTCGTTGAAGTGTCATGTCTTACCTTGAAATGTTAGGTTTGTGTTTGTTTGTTTATTTTTTGCCTTCTACTCCATCATATATGCATGCTTACTTCAGTGTAAAAATAATGTTTAAAATTAAATACCATTGAGTAAAACTGAAACCCCCATGCTTCACTTCCTGCTGCCTCACATCCTATTTATATACTTGAGTTTGAGAATAGACTAGATGATCCCAAAGATTCCTTCCAGTTCTCTGATTTTATAATCTAAGAAAAGTCTTTAAGGAAATTTGCCATTTAATATACTGACCTCTATCTCCAAATTGGGTGTTATCTGATATCTAGGGACTAGGAAAGTGTTCCGAGAGAAAAAAAAATGCTCACCTAAAAGATGACTGTCATTTTGACGTAAATGATCCAGCGCTAAATTTATTGACCTGATTCACAAAGGATTTTGTGATTCTCTAAACTCTCTTTGAGCTCTGTATGAATTCATTGGCCTCAAATTGAACTTGTACTTGCAAATCGTTTTCAGAGTGTGGGTTTGAAAGAAAGGAATCCAACTCGACGCGAACGCTCATACTGGAATTTAATGCAACTAAAGTTTGTTGAGGGCACTTTGTCACCCTCATTAAATTTATTGATCTTTCTGTGTCTCAACTCACCTCTCTGTGAACTCGTTGGTCACTAATGATCCCTCCAAATTGGACGTTTCTTGACCTCTTTGCTCTTAGAGAGAAAGATGATTTGACAAAAATTATAAGCAATTTGAATTGTTATTTTCCATAATAAGACCTCACTAAGTTCCCAGTGTATGCCCAGTGAACTTAAAGTGAACTCTATTTAATTTTGTGGGGGGCAGAAGAAGTGCAAATAACCACAGAGTGACATGTTTCATCTCAGAGAAGTCAGCTGGTCTCTCAACACATCTCGAGAGGGTGGCAGTAACTGGTTATGGTCCTAAGCTAGGTCCTGGTGACACTCTAGTCTCTAGAATGGACTCCATTGAACTAAACTCACAAACAACTGAAGTATAAGATCACAGAATGCAATTTTTAAATTTATGTTAAGAAATATAATTTCTAAGGGGGCTAGGTATGTATGTCTTTTCGTGTGTGTGTGTGTATGAGGACGATTGGCCCTGAGCTAACACGTGTGCCCATCCTCCCCTACGTTGTATGTGGGACACCATCACAGCATGGCTTGATGAGCAGCATGTAGGTCCACACCCGGGATATGAACCCACGAATCCCGGTCCCCTGAAGCAGATCATGAGAACCTAACCACTATGCCACTGGGCCAGCCCTGGTATGTATGTCTTTTAATCAGCACATTTGTTCCTCACCATACAAATGTGTACAAGAAACCAAATTATTATCTGTAGTTTGCTTGGTGAGCACGGGATCAGAGCAAGAAGTTTAATCAGATGATCTTGAAAGTTTATAGGACATTAAGTTATGACAGTGTGATGTGTCCATCTCTACCATAGGCAGATGGTGAGCTGGCTTCATGTGCATAAGTGGGTCCTTATCACGGTGGTAATGGGCTGAACTTGGCACACAGGCTGCCTGGGGTCAAAGTCTCATTCTACAATTTACTAGCTGTGTCACTTCTGATACCTTTCTTACACTCTGACCCTCACCTTCCTCTGCTGTAAAATTCTACTCCACTTCATTCTATTCTTTTTGTAGATTTTAACTTGTGATAGAAAATCCAATCTTCCTATTTCCTGGTTTTTGGAGTGCATCTCAGTGTCACCCCCCTGCAGCCACTCAAACTTCAAATTGAAATTTCACTGCCCTACCTATTCTCAGAAAGAAAAGTTGACTGAAAGAAAATTCTTATCTCATAAAAGAACCCAATGACCAACTTTATGAAGTGTTTGACTTCTGGGAGAAAAGTGAAGCCTTAGTGCTCCATTTCTTTCTAGATGGCCTCCAAATGTAACAATTACTGATAGTCAAGGTTTCCTAGAGAAAGGTTGTTGGAAGGAAAAAAAACACCAATTTCAACTCAGTGACTGTTCTCAAGACCTCATTAATCTCTTTATGTTTCCCGTGGATGTGACATGAAACCATTGGCATTCTAAATTGGAGTTTTACTGGCTACTGTTCTTTTGGAGAGAAAGAAAGTTTGAGAAGGATATAAAAATTTCAGTTCCCTCAGGTTATCTTAGTGGATCACTTAAATTAGAATAAGGCAATGAAAATCATTGACAAACAAACAAACAAACCTCCCTAATCATTCAGGAATCAAAGAAAGGCCTGCCTGCCAGGAATTATACCACAGGGATAAAGAGTCACAGTTTAAAGTCCATGAAAAATATGTTAATTGATTAACTTCTCTTAGGCCCAGATACAACACAATAAAATTTAGGGGAAAAAACCCAGATCATTGAAATAAATGCCCTTATTTTCTTAATGCATTCAACAGATATGTATGGCATAGTTATTAATTGCCCACAGTATGGTAGTCACTGGAGATGAAATGGTGAGCAAAAAAATTGAATGTAAAAGTATCACCTTTATAATGTTACTATGAGGATTAAGTGAGTTAATCCGCAAAATATATTTACAACAGTGCTTTGCACATACTAAGCTATATGCACTGGCTGCTAATATTATATCAACATGTACTATGATATCGTTTTATTATATTTACTATGACTATTTTTATTGTGTTTGTTATTATTTTATTTATTATCTCATAGAGATCTACATCATTCTTTTTTATTTTGCTTAGAAAAACTTTTTGTTCTGGAAAATTTTAAACAAACAAATGGAGAGAATAGTATGAAGAATCCTCATATACCTATCACCCAGTTTGAGAAATTATTAACACTTTTGCAAACTTGTTTTATCTATCTCCTCCACTTTTTTAATGGAATACTTTAAAGCATATCCCAAGCATCTTTTCATTTTACTTACAAATAATTTACAGGTTAAAACCTGAGATAAGTTTTAAAAACATAACCTGTATGCCACTATCACATCTAATTGCTTAATATTTTCTAAAACCTGATCCAAATTTGAATTTCTCTGATTGCCTCAAAAATGTCTTTTTACAGTTGGTTTGTTCAAATCTAGTTTCAAACACAATCCATGCAGTGCACTTGGTTGTTATGCCTCTTTATGCTCTTTTTGTCCCGAAACAGTGTCCCATCCCCCTTCTCGCCTCCTTTTATTTTTGCCATTGACTCCTTGGAGAAACAGGATCTTACATAATGCCCTGTATTATGCACTGGGCTGATTGCTTCCTCATGATGTCACCTAATTTGTTTCTCTATTTCTCATAGTTCCTGTAACTTGGTAGTTAGATCTAAAGTCTTAATTACTTGTACTTCCTAGGCATGGCGTTCTGTTGTCCCGTCGGAAGACTCATCTTTCTAACCATCCCAGGGTGTTCCTTTTCGTGGATGTACCATAATTTATTCAGTTGTTGCTCTACGGACAGTGCCACAGGGAACTGCTGTGAGCCGATATCTTTGTACACTGTGTGAGTGTTACTGGAAGTGGAAATTCTGTATCAAAGGCTAGGCCCCAGCTACTGTTTATAAGACTTATTAGTCTGAAGCCTCTTAGCTTCCCCTTATTAAGTTTCTAATTCTTTTTTTTTTAATTTGTGGATGGATGGAGGAAAATATAGGCAAACTCAGCTACACAGACTATGAGTAAAACCCAGCTTGCAGAATATTAAAGCTAAGAGTCTAATTCCAACAATTGCAAACGGAGTACACGCAAGTTACATACATACAAGTCAGGGCTGAGATGCAAGTCAGTGTGGTCCAAATGCACAAGACAATAAAAGAGACGGCACTGGAGACTCTTAAAGTGGTATTATTTTAGTTTACTTTTTTTTCTAATTATACTTTTTTTGCATGCTAGTTGAATAATTGGAAATAGAGAAAAGTAGAAAGAAGAAAAAAAATTATGCTAATTTCTTCACTTAGAGGCAACTGCTTGTACTAATATTTTGTTTTATTTTTTGCACTGTTTTTTTAAATGTAGTATTAACGTTTTTGTAGTTGTCAATATACCTTGTAAATAATATTGTAAAGTGTTCTTTCACTTAACCATATGCTTTCTCCCACGTTATTAAGAACTTTCTGCAAATATAATATTTAATACATGCATAAAAAACCATAGAGTGAGTTTATCATAATTAACCATATTACTGTTATGAGGTATTTATATATTATTTACTAGAGATCCAGTATTATAAACATTTTTGCAAATATAATTATGATTCAACAAATGTTTATTAATGCTTTAATTGTTACAATGTGAATACTTGCACCCACCAGACATAACACTTTTCCTGTGTTTTGAGGTATGTTTTTCATAATCCAAGAAAGGGGAAAAGGAGTAAGACGTAGAGGGGGAAGAAAGCATGGTGCGGTGGAGTAAGAGGAAAGAAATCAATTTCTGGGGACAGTGGTCCTCAAATTTCAGCACTCATAAGAATCACCCAGGTGCTTATAAAATACAGATTCTTTCCTCCACTCCTAGATGCTGATGTAATAGCTCTGGATGGAGTCAAAAGTCTGATTTTGTTTTTAAGCACATTTGTGAATTTTTCTGACGTGGATGGTTTGTGGCGTACACTTCGGAAAAGGTGGCCATTGTTAGTTCTTCAGGTACTAACGCGCTGGTGAGCCCTGGCTGCGGTGCGTCCTCAAAATGAAACTGGTTAAGGACTGGTAAGTTGCTCCATAACTAACTCAGCCTGGTTCTGTTTACCACGCAGTCCTCACCCACTGTAAAAACACTGCTGACTTTCTGCAAAAGGCAAGGGGCGGGTCTCTGGCCACAAAATAGTTTCTCTTTTAGGTGGGAGAGCTGGGCAAACATCAAGGGGTTTGAAGAGCCCCACTATCGTCAGGCAGCCCTGCTCCAATGGAGAGAGGACTGCAGAAAGGCCCCTCTCTTTTTGGAAGAGCAGGCAGTTTGGTGTGCTGGTCCTTTTATCTCTGAGGGTGGTTTTCATCTCTCACTGCCTCTATACCCCTTGAAGCCCGCATCCCAGCTCTTCCGATGTCTGCAGGTAAGAGCTGGGAGCCCTCTATTTGGCTGCCTGGAGGCCTCTTACATGATTGGCCGAGATGATTTGTGGTGATGCTGTCACATACACTGAGGTATGCAGCGAGGCTTTCTGCTGATGGAGTATGTGCTTTTGAGCAGGAAATGGCCTGTATAAATCTTTTCTTTAACAGGGGCTTCAAAAATTTGCTCCATTCATTGAAGCTTATAACTGTGTCCTCATATCAATAAACTTTGCCCAGGAGAGATTGGTTGCTCGAAGCATCCTCTGTCTTTAGATGCCGCTGAACACAGGACCATCCATCCATCCAGGCAAGGAGCTTTCATCTTTTTCCAGGAAACTCCATGAATTATAAGCAAAAATAAATGAAAGTAGGAATAATCCAATACCAACTATTTCCGGAATTAAAAAGTCTCATGAATGATGGCGGACAGGGTAACACACACAACTAGACACCCTCTTCTGATGCTATAGTCATTTTAGTAGCTGAACATTTTAAAGGAGTTCTATACATTGAACCTCCTGCAGTGATGGAAATGTTCTATAATCTGCCCTGTCCTACGTTGTGGCTGCTCACCACGTATGGCTGTTGAGCACTTGAAATGTGGCCGGTGTGATTTAGAACTAAATTTTAAATTAATTTTAATTTTAATAAATTTAAATTTAAATGGGTACATTGGTTAGTAGCTACCGTATTGGGCAGTGCACCTTTAAACTATTCATTGGACATTCTTCATAGCTTTGAATTAGAGAAAAGGTCAGCCAGATTGAGTTTTTAAAATAGACGTAGGCTTATTTATTGTATATGTAACTCCTCTCTCTAATCATGCCCCTAAATCTTGAAGAAACTCTCACGATTGCAATTAGACAGCTATGAGTCCAAAAGACGGTTCTAAATCGTTATTTTTTCATTTAATCACCCATTAGTCTACAGAATCCATACTCTCTGGTTTTCTTTCTTCCTTTCTCTTGCCCCAATCTCCCTTCAGAAGTTCTATGCCTCTCTATTCCTCTAGGATGGAAACATATTATTGAGTGAAACATGCGGATTGCAAAACCACGTGGGTGGTCTCATTCAATTTTGGTAAGAAAAACTATGCACAGAAAATGTTCTTTTACAAATGGACCAGTAGTTATCTCCAGTTGGGATTACAGTGGATTTTCATTTTCTTTTTTTAACTTCTTTCTTTTTTAAAATCAATTTTCTACAGTATTTATGTAATATTTGTGTTATTTCCTAATATAAAAAATTTAAAGTAAAACTTTTAAATTTTTGTTTCTCTCCTCCAAAACAAAGTTCTTAGAACTTCTACTGCCTTCTTTTTCATTTAGGCTTCCTGTGAATACACTCAGGAGTCCTCCGTGAACTCAAGTGCACGTGAAATATAAACCAAAAGGAACTGGAAAAGAGATACAAAGTATATTAAATTTTCCTTTAATTCACTTTATTATCTTTTAGGCCTTAAAAATAGCTGTGTCATTATTTTCACGTGGGCATGAAAGCAGATATTTCATTAGAGCCTCTGAGAGGCCAGGACCAAGTTAATTGCCTTGAACGCCATAGAAGTAGCCCATTCTCTGTGGACTCCATGAAAGAGGGCACCATATCTTTTCTTCTCCTTCCTGATCTTTTAAAGACACAGAACGTAACCCCCAGCTTTCCCCACCACCCCCAGATGTGAAATTAACAAGAGAGTGCCTTGCAGACAGCAATGGGCAGGGTTAGAACATTTTGCAAAATCATGGAGAAATAAAGACCTTTACTCACCAGTGCCAACCAGCATCAGCAAGGTTGAGAGTTTTTGGCAGCTGCATTTCAAACCCACTGTGTCCATGAAATGATTAACTGTTCGGTTGTAGACAAATGAGCAAAATCACATACTTAATTTTAGATTCTTCAGCAATGTTATCATTTCCATTTCAGTTCCACTGCTTGTAATTTAAAATGGAGAAGGCTTATCTGCATTCATTTCTTAGATCATTGCTTTGGCACTTTCAAGATTTTATCCAAGCATGACTTTTATAACCTTGTGGAAATTGCAGTGATAAAGGATGCATCAGCAATTTGCAAACCCATTTCTTTTTGTGGAGCCATCCCTCAGCCTCCCTTAACAGAGCAGTAGAGAGAACTATAGGTCTTTTTGCTGTCTTCATTTTTAAAGAGCTTTGTTTTGGTCAATGAGACATACACTGTGGAAACAAAGCCAACACAAACTTCGTGGTGTTTATTCATTGGACATCTGACTAACCTTGATTAGATGTGGGGCAAGGGGCTGGTCTGCCATCTTAGCCCCTAAAATTGGTTTCAGGGGAATTAGCTGTAATGGAATTGTCAAGCCCTTTAAATATCAAACCCTTAAATACCATACAGGCATATGGATGTGAACATAACTTTGTCCATTCTTGGATTCTACTATGTCACGTGTCAGAACCAAAGGAAGAAGCGATAAATGGAAATAAACTATTGTTCTGGAAGAAATGATTGAAACAATTGGATATGATGAATGGAGGAGGCCGATTGGTTCCTCTTCAGAGAAGAATCTTGTTTCTGAAAGTCAGCCAAAATGGGATCTGTAGAACGTTGGCAGCTATGACATTATGCACATGCCTCATTGTTCTTTCCACCCCACTTCTTCTCATGCCCTAGAGGACTTCTTTTCCTTAAAATTAAGCAATTGTGAGAACAACTTTTTGCAAATGAGTTCAGGAAGCTTGCCCTTTGAAAAATAACAATAAAAAAAAAAATCTCCTTATATTGGAAAGAGCAATAAAATCTACTGTTATGTGCCTAATATATTAAGTACTAAATAAATATTTATTGAATTGAATTGAGTTCTTCTGATAGCAGAGGACTGTACTAGGCTGGGAAGACTTGGATTCGAATCTCACTGTTTTCTTAATTAGCTGAGTGACCCAGGGCTAGTCACTTAAACTCTTTGGGCTACAGTAAAATAGTGATTTTTTGGGAGGGGGAGTCTAAGGACATGATCACCAAAATATCTTTTAAAGTATAAGATACAAACAAAAAGATGAAACTGATGTGTACAGAGAGCCATTTAAATGAAGGTCAAAGTGAAATTTTAACAAGTTCAAGTAGGATTGAATCAATTGCATTTAAAGGAGAAACATAGGGGGAAAAGGCACATATGTATATCTTAAAAATAAGGCCTCTGGGAGTCCTGAAGTGATGCAGGGTCTATAATTCTCTGGAATGGCAGAGATGAACTTGCTAAATGCTGCCCAAAGGAAAGGTCTTATGTCAAAGGCGGCCTGAAAACTCTCTCAGACAAATAAGATCTTAGAAGAATATCAAATATTAGTCTAGATCAGGGAAATAGCAAAATACTGATAGAATGACATTTCTCATAGGGAGAAAGTCTTGTAAAGTCGCTTCACATAATGACAGCTCCGGTTACAGGCTGAAAATATTTTGCCACACAGCAGAGACGTTTTCTATAGGTAAAATTATAGGGCGTGGAATGTTCAGCCACTTCTGCGATAGGAGTCAGTTTGGTCTTCTCAACCCTACTAGCACAAAAAAAGAAGCTCACATTTGTTGGGCAACTACCATGATGAGCCAGCTCTCTTGCGTTTATTATATTGTTTAATTGAAGTGGATTGGTCGGGTTAATTACCCGTCATTTCGCAAATGAGAAAATGAGGACTCAGGTTCAGTTGACTGGTGCAGGGGAGCCAGGCTCGGTCAGCCTTACGCCATGGCCCATGCACTTTCTACTGCACCGGTGTATTCCTAGACTGTGTTCTGATGAAAGGCTCTGTGATCAAATAATTTGGATAAAGAGCGAGTGCTCTGGTTTCTTCTTAGAGATTTGCAATACCTATTAACAGATAAAAGGCCCAGCAAAGTCATATAGTTAAGAGATTCTTAAAAATATATTTATTAGTTTTTCTTTTCCTTTTTATAATAATAAAATACCCGTTTCTTGTGTTTCTCAAGAAACACATTAACACTCAAGAAACACATTTGAAGAACAGATGCTTGTGCACCATGGGACAGAATTTGAGAAATGCTTGCCTCTTTCTATCTTGGGTATAAGCTTGTTTAGTGTAAAAGTCTTATCATCCAAGAGTAACAGTGGATGAATCAAAGGACCTAAATAGGGTCCATTTGTTATCTTTTATAACTATATACCTTTGTTCATGACATTAACTTTGCCATTTCCTTTTACTATAATAAATACTCTTAAATATTAGAAAGTAAATAAAAAATTGGAGTCCAAATTCCCACTCAATATAGAATCTCCTCAGTCATGGGATCCATCAAGTGAGGCTTGAATACTTTTCTGCCTGCTGGGTTTATTAGTTGACAGCCTCTATGAGGCAATCTGAATACTTTTTAGTGCATCTGAAACATGCAAATGGAAAGAGAAACATTCAGTCAGTTGGTCATCTAGATGCCTGCTCTGAGTAGCAATAGACAGCTCAGATACTGCCCAGTATACTGGTATTTGGAATCCTGAATACAAAAATCTAGGAGGCGTTATTGATTGAATCTGCCACTACTTTCGTCTGGCTGTGTTACTGACAATATGTAGCTTGAGCAAATTTATATAAAAAGAGAGAATATAGTTTTCAGCTCTGCCTCTTACAACTGGGTGACCCTGGATAAGTCACTTAATCTCTCAAAGCCTCAGTCACACATGGGGCTAACAATTCTGTGCTCCTCTTAGGGCTGTGGTGAGGCGTAGATGAGGTATTGCATGTAAAACATTGAGCAAAGTGTGTAAACCTAGTAAAGCTTCTATTTTTAGTGTGCCCAGAGAGGGTTATTCTCCCTGACATTCCTTCCTTGCTTTTCCCTATTTAATACTAGAGAAAACATCCATGATAACTTTGATATTTTCTCTCATGCTTTTCCAATTCTTACATAGTGTCTTCACCTGAGCTCAAGACTTTGGGCTCAAGTGTACAAGGGCTCCTTCTGTCTATTCTTTTTTCTGTGATGGCATCAGAACTGAGAAGTAGAACTCTACCTTAGCCCTAAATCCATCCAAATACTTAAGGACAGAGGTCCTAAGGAGTCATTTGTAGATAAATAAGAGTGATGCCTTCTACATTGTCCCATTCACATACCTTATATTATGGTGCATGTCACTGGTGTGTTGACAATTTAACTGAGATGTTGTTGAAAATAGGGATAATGATAATAAGGATAATAATAATAACAACAATGACATATATTGATCATGTACCATGAAGATCTATTCTAAGAGCCTTACAGCTATTATATTATTTAATTCTTCCCCCAACCCTATAAGGAAGTAGTGTTATTAACATTGTTATTTTGTTGATGAGGAATACTGATCACACACTGAATGAATGATCTAGGTGGGATTAGAATGCTGATCCCACCACTATGCTTTTAACCACCACACTAGAGGCATAAGGCAAGAAAGGGAAGGCTGATAATAATGATGACAATAGTCATCATACCAGTAGACATTTATTGAATACTTACTATGTGCCAGGCACTGTACTGAGTGCTCTACATGGATTTTGTCACCTAATTTTTACAACAGTCTCGTGTGGTAGTTTCTATTGTTACCACCATTCTACTTGGGAACAAACAAACTTAAAAATACTCAACAACTTTCTCAAGGTCACATGGCTAGCAAGTGGCAGAGCTAGGATTTGAATCCAGGTCCTTTTTGGATTAGGTTAATTTTTTATGGTATAAGAGATTTCACAGTAGAAATTGGGCTCTAGATTTTGGTTAGCAAGTTAGGGTAGGTATTTAGACTTATTCTGTAATATCTACATAAAATTTTTGTTGGTCCAGACCCCGTTGATACATTTTCTGCAGCAGAACATGGAATTTGTATTTCCAAACCCAGTACAGAAGTTTTGCAGAGCCTGGGGAGATGGCTTTGCTGATGCACAATTTGCAGGGTGCTACAAGCAGTGAGACTTCCGGATTCCTGTCTTTCCTTTTCTCCTGGCCTAAGCTGAGCAAGGATGCTTTAAGGTGAGTCACACTCCCAGTGTAGGATGAGACTTGCCAGTTTTCCAGCCCTTTTCTTCAATTATCAAGGTTAGAGTTTTGAACCTTCACCCTTAGAGGGGAAATGTGTGATCCACATATGCCCAGAAAAATGCAGCTTTTGACACTAGCTAGAAGTAAACAACAATTACCTATCACTTGTCGAAACAGACTTTTTTAGGAGACAAAAAGTAAGTGAAGGAGTGAGCAATGCCTTTCAGTGTGTGTCAGAACAGTCAAAGGCTAGAGACCCAGCATAACAACTCAAAGTGGGAATCAGGAGGCGTCTTACTCAGAATGCCTCAACAATCACAAGATTAGACGATGCATGTGTGTGCCCTGCCTGGCTTGGGATGTGTTTATTAATGCCCTGGAGGCATGTAACAAATGACCATCATCCATATAATGAGGTAGATCAAAGAGCCCTCTCATGGGCTGACTGTATGCGTATATATGGATTCTCAAACAACAACCAAATTAAAGTTCAGGGTTTCAGTGTTCTTTTTTTTATTGAAGTTTAATTGACATACAATATTGTATTAGTTTCATGTGTACAACATAGTAATTTGACATTTGTATACATTGCAAAAATTGTATAAATTTTATATATTGCAAACATTGTATACATTGCAAAGTCTAGTTATCTGTCACCATACAAAGTTAATACAATATTCCTGGTTGTATTCCCAAGTTGCACATTACATCCCCATGACTTTATTTTATAATTGTAAGTTTGTGCCCCTTGATTGCCTGCACCTATTTTGTTCCCACCCTTCCCACCACCACTGGCGACCACCACTCTGTTCTCTGTATCTATGAGTCTGGATTATGTTGTGTTTGTTTATTTGTTTTGCTTTTTAGATTCCACTTATAAGCAAAGTCGTGGGTTATTTGTCTTTCTCTGTCTGATTTATTTCATTTAGCATAATACTCTCAATTTCTACCTATGTTGTCACAAATGGCAAGATATCATTTTTTAATGGCTGAGTAGTATTCCACTGTATATATATATGTATATTACATCTTCTTTATCCATTCATCTATTGATGAACACTTAGGTTGTTTCCATATCTTAGTATTGTAAATAATGCTGCAGTGAACATAAGGGTACATATATCTTTTTGAATTAGTGTTTTTCTTTTCTTTGGATAGATACCCAGAAGTGGAATTGCTGCATCATATGGTAGTTCTATTTTTAATTTTTTGAGGAATCTCCATACTGTTTTCCATAGTGGTTGCACCAATTTATATTCCCACTAACAGTGGACAAGAGTTCCCTTTTCTCCACATCCTCACCAACACTTGTCATTTCTTGTCTTTTTGATAATAACAGTTTTCTTTCAGAGAGTTTACTTCCAGTTAAAACAAGAAAAACAAACACCTTTCAAGACTATACCAGGACCTGGAGAGGGCTTTGATAAAGGTGAGACATCCAGATATTTGCTTTCTCCTCTTCCCAATATTTCTCCGTCTAAGATGGCATGTTAGCTGCCTTCGTAATTGGCACTGTCCTGGTTCAGGACCTCTGCATGTCTCCTTGGATGATTGTAACTATTACAACTGGTCTCTTGCCACCAGCCATGCCTGGCTTCAACTCATTGTCTACTCTACCTCCAGAAGGCCTTTTATAAGTTATCGACTGTATATTATTACTCACCAACTCTCAATGCTCCAGTGACTTCTGTTTCAGATAGAACAAAGTCCCAATTTCTTAGCTGACCATTCAGTACCACTGACAATCTGGCTTCTGCTTACTTTACTGGACTCATCTTCTGCTTCTCTCCACTTATTCTTTGCTCTCTGCCCCAGGTTAAACGCTACCCTTGTGCAACTCTGTCCCTTACTTCCTAAGGTGTTATATGTTCCTAATGGTTTTATAATTAATTATTTAAATGTTTTTCCAACTCGGCTAGGAGCTTGATAAGGTCAAATGTCACATCTTTCTCATTTTGAGTAATCTCCATCATCTGGCAATGAATAAAACAACTATAAAAACTTAATACATGTTAATTAAGTTGAATGGAGTTCACTTTACTAGAAGTATATTCTGGAAAGGGCATTGAACTAGAAGTCAGCAGTCTTAAGTTTGAGTCACCCACTTGCTGTGTGACCTGAGGCAAGCTACAGTTTCCTCTCTTGCACAACAGAGATAACAATACACACTTCTCAGAATCAAAGGAAAAATAGATGTGAAGATATCTGAGAGTGTAAAGTAATATTCTAGTGCAGATTATTGCTTCTAGTTAAACAGGTCATTGTGGTCATATAGCACTTGCTCTGGTCCAGGTATGAGCAGGAAAAAGGTTGAAATAAATGGTTACCGTGGGCATTTTGACTGTTATCTGTGGTGTAAAACATACGCCAGTAGTTTAACCAAGAAAGTTAAGCACGTAGGAATAAGACATTTCTCAGACATACAAACAGGGATGTTAGGACTTGTGCCCAAATGTTGTCTCTCAGAGAGCCCTTTGTTGAGTACCCCATCTAAAGTAGACACACAGTTATTCTGTATCACACATTATTTTGTTTTCTTTGTAGCTCATATGTGTTTGTTATTTATATCTGTCACTACATGGTGAGCCTCTGCAGAACAAGAACACTGTCTTGTTCACAGCTGTGTTCTAGTTCTTAGAACAGTATCTGAGACCCTGTAGGCATTCCATCAATATTCATTAACAAATGAATTGTCTATCTTTGAGGAAAAGTGACAGGCCTGTTAAGTTTCATACATAATCACAATTCTCAAGATAATTCAAATGAGATAATGTACATTAAAGTACTTTGTAAACCATTAAATTGTAAGAGCTGATTCATAATTGTAGTCCATTGAAAAATCCTAGTCTAACCATTCTTGTGCCCTCTCTTCTTTTTTTTTTTTTTTAATTCTTAAATAACCTCGAGAGGTTGGTATTATTTTATTGTCCTCCTCTCTCACAGATGAAGATGTGGTAGCAGAAGTTCCTGGCACATAGTTGGCCCTTGACAAGTGCTGATTCTTTCTTCTGGCTTTTGGGCTTTCAACCGTCTAAATTCGTAAATTAAATCAAGCACGCTCAAGCCAAGCCAGGGTATACAGCAGTTGTTCCCACCCAGGACATCTGCAGGTGTCCAGCTTGCTTTGTGACTCCAGCTTGGCAAACTAAACACCCGGGCTGGTTCCTTGTTCTGAGATATTTCATCCTCAGATCTCTCCCTGCCAAACTCTAGACCCTGCCTCAAGAGGCAGCTGCTGTCTATGAAGAGGCTGTGCAGAGAGTTACACAGGAACCCGATTTCAGGCATATACAGCCCTCAAGCCTGCACCCCTTTCTCACCCTAAGTAATGGCTGAAGGACAGGTGATGGCAGTGTTTCTAGATGTGCTTGCGAGTGGTGGTCTGTTAGATGGAAACGCCTCCATCTGCCCAGATATCTGGTCTGTCTCTCCAGAGCTGTCCCACCATAGTGGGTGGTTGTGAGGCTAGGTCCTGGCCCCTCCCCTATGTCTGTTGTTATTATTATTACTGTTATTGTCATTATCATCCTTACAACAACCCTGTGAAGTAGGTATTATCAATGCCTCCTTATAGCTCAGGTAACTGAGATGCAGAGAGATGAAGTGATTTGCCCAAGGCCACAGAGCTAGAGCCAGGATCAAAACCAGCCCTGAGGAGCTCAATGTAGATGTTCTTTCCATGTTAAGTTTCAGGACGATCATTTGGTTAAGGAGAGTAAGGTTAAGCTGTTTTTTTTCATATTTACCATTTCTGTGGTGAGAACACTTACGATCTACTCTCTTAGTAAATTTCAACTATGTAATACCATATTGTTACCGCACCAGGTCCGTTTTTGCCTGCCACCCAGAAAGCCGATCACCAGGACGACAAGATTGCAGAGAGAGAGGGTTTATTAATCACAAGGCAGCCAAGTGTGGAAATGGGAGAATGAATCTCAAATCTGCTTCCCTGAAAATAGGGACTCAGGGATATTTATGGGGTAGGGGGCAAGGTGGTCTGAAATGATTGGAGGTGAGGAGAGATGGGGTAATTGATCATCTGTGCAAGCGTAGTCAGGCTTCATGCCTGTTCGTAGGAGGCCTGTTCACAGAATGGTGGTGTCAGCATGGCCTGAGGGTAGAGCTTTAACCTCCCAGCGTCAAAAGGTCGCTCATTGGACACATATCTGTGTGGGCCCAGTTGACGGGTTGGTGGTCTCAACCGGCCTGAGGTGGACAAGGCGTTCAATTCCTGAAAAAAAATAGCTCAAACACCCATTACCATGGTGACCCAGGCTCCAGGGAGATGTTTTCTATAGGAACCTTGTGGGAGTCAGATAGCATAGTGCCTAAACAGCACAGTAAACACTGGATAAGTTTATTATGCAGATTTAAGTCCTCGCCTTCATTTCTGATAAGTTTCTAGGTAAGGTCATCCCCCCCTTCCTCCTGGCACAGGGAAGAAGACACCCTTACAAATGGAGATTTCCTTTACAAATGTAAATGTCTCTTACAACAGGTAAGCAGAACTAAGACTAGGCTTAGCAAGGACCCTCCAGGTACCCAGAGATGTCTATAGTGATGGCCTGTTCTGGGGGCAGGCCTCCCATTTCAAACTCCTTTGGTCAGTTAGTGAATGTGTGGGCCAAAGTGTCTTTCAGGCAGAGACATATTTTGAGGTGGCCAATTCCAATCCACCATAGTTACTAGCTGCTTAATCATCAATGGCTAACTGTTTGCAGGTTTCAATATTATTAACCATAGTCACCATGCTGTACATTAGATTTCTAGAACTTATTCTACATACTGAAACTTTGCACCCTTTAATCAACATCTCCCCATTTCCTCTATCCCCCAGCTCCAGTTAACCGCCATTTCTTGTGCCATCTTAACAACTCAAGGAAAATAAGAAAGACTGAGTTAGTCAAGTCTGGTTAGTGTTTGGTCATGTGTTCCCATTTCTTGGAATTATACAGAGACTTTATGACTGGTTTAAATGCTTTGACAAATTCAGTATGATTGCCTCTGGTTAGCACAGAGTGGTAATTAAGTCTGCAATTATGTGTTCAGATTTTCATATTTTTTCTGTATGTGCATTTTGACAGTAATTGAACAAGGCAGTATTTGCAATATCCATTCTGAAAGTGTTTCACAATATTTCATTATATGCCAGATTAATTTGTTAAACTCACGTAGCAAATGAAAACTTCAGCGTTGATCCAATTAATCCAACTATGGGACCTTTCTGCTAATATGCCTCAGCAGGGAAAACTGAAGGAGATGTTGGGCAAAGTGTCTAGAAAGATTAGGGGTGTAATTAAGGGATGGAGGAGAGCCTGATGCTAAGCTTTATTGTTCCTCTTTCTAAGTTACTCTTTTTTCTCATTAAATACCATTTACTTCCTTGAGAGTCAGTACAGTGGGAAGATGAATAAACATTGATGAGATATGCATCTGAATCTTGAAAAGACCTGGGGAAATTTAATTTTCTCTTTGGGTTCTTTTTGTGTGTGAGTGAGAGTGTGTGTGTGTGTGTGTGCGCGCCCGTGTGTGTGCAGTTCAGAATGAAGGAGTATGGCCCAAAGCAGAGTGGCATTTTGATAGTCTATGGTTCTATTATTTTTCATATATCCCAGTGTGCCTTACAAAGAGTAAGTGAATTAGAATCCCTTTCACCATGATAAAAACTTGAGATGAATGGTATGGAACTACTATATGGAATATCAGATCCCTTTGAGTGTGAATGCCCTCTCTTATGAACTAATGATAGAGAAGGAAACCTGCCCTCTGTTGGGTGAATAGCCTTCTTTATGAAGTATTCTATGGCTGTCATTATAGGTTTATTCATTTGTTTACTCAGTCATTCAACAAATAGTTATTGAGTATTTTAATGATCCTAGGACTGTGATAAATGCTGAGGACACTATGGAGAGCAAAATCAGATCCAGTTTTTATCTCATGGAGTTTAAAATCGAGTGGTGAGGCATATGTCAATCACATAGCACTCCAGGAGTATAAGGTAACTACATCTAAGGTAAAGACTATGTAGTGTTGAGCTTCATAAGAGCTTGTAAAAGGAAAATTTGAACTTGTCAGTGAGGTCAGAGAAGAATTCCCTGAGGAAGTGATGCTTGCATTGAGATCAGATGGATGAAATTGAAAGGTTAGCATGTTGAGTGAGGATGAGTTGGGAGAGGAGACAGCATATGCAAAGGATCTGAAGTGGGAGCAGTTATGGTTAAAGCAAAGCATGGGAATGGGAACACAGGGCAGGAGAGCTCGGAAGGAACTGAAACATGGGGGCCTTATAGATAATAATACTACATTTTTTCAGTGTGTATTATGTGCCTGATACTCTTGGGCACAAAAAAGAACTGTTTACTATATTAACTCTCTTAATCCTTATGAAGATATGTAAAATTATAAATTTCATCTTACTGATTAGGAAACTGAGACACAGAGAGGTTAAACAACTTGCCTAAGGTCAGTGGGAGAGTTCTGGAAGTGTTAGAGTCAGAATTTTAATGTACTCTTGCTCTAGAGTAAAAGCTTTTAATACAACACTATCCTTGGAAGGTCAAAGCTTCAACTTGCTGGGTGTCTGTCTGAATCCATATAATGGCAAAGTATAGAGATTCAGAGGAATTTCAGGGGCTTCAGGAAACTTATGAAATTGTATGAAAAATTTTGCATGTGCATTTTTGTGGGAAAAGAGTCTATAGTTTTCACCAGATTCTCCCTGTAACTCACAGTAACTTGAGAACCACTGATTATTCTAGATTATTTTTAAAAATATTTTATTTTAAGGGGGCCGGCCCCGTGGCGTAGCGGTTAAGTGTGCGCGCTTTGCTGCTGGCGGCCTGGGTTCGGATCCCGGGCACGTACCGATGCACCACTTGTCAGGCCATGCTGTGGCGGCGTCCCATATAAAGTGGAGGAAGATGGGCACAAATGTTAGCTCAGGGCCAGTCTTCCTCACACACACAAAAAAACAATTATTTTGATACTGTATGATCTCACTCATAAGTAGAAGATAAAAACCACAACAAACAATCACATAAAGACAGAGATTGGATTGGTGGTTACCAGAGGGGGAGGAGGGAGGGAAGAGGGCAAAAGGGATCATTAGGCACATATGTGTGGTGATGGATTGTAACTAGTCTTTGGGTGGTGAACATGGTGTAATCTATACAGGAATTGAAATATAATGATGTACACCTGAAATTTATGTAATGTTATAAACCAATGTTGCCACAATAAAAAAAAAGAAAAAATAATAAAATTTATAGTGAAAAAAATTCTTGTTTTGAGATAATTGTAGATTCACACTCAGTGGTAGGAAATAATACACAGGGATCCTGTATAATCTTCATGCAGTTTCCCTCAACGGTAACATTTTGCATAGTTTTAGTACAATACGACAACCAGGAAATTGACAATGGTGCCATCTACCAACTTTATTCATATTTCACCAGTTTTACATACATTCGTGTGTGTGTGTGTTTGCGTGTGTAAATTTAGTTCTATATGATTTTATCATGTGTGGGTTTGCACAACCACCATCTCAGTCAAGATATTGAACACTTCCACCATAAGGAGCCCTTGTGTACCCTTTTATAGCCATGGACATTTACTTCCCCCACCAACACCTGTCTAGATTAGTTTTAAGGAAAAAGAGCTTCTATATTATTCTATAATTATTTATCGTACGAATCTGAGTCATCTTTTTTTCCCCTTGCCAATGTTCAGTACTAAGTGGTTTACTTCATATTTAAAGTGATTAATGAACAAGACATCTTAGTTGGCTTTTGGTTAGTTAATTGTATATAGCAGTACACTGCAAAAAATTAGTAAAGACTTCTCCAAATGAGAAAATATTATTTTTCAAATAAGAGAAACCATTTTTCCTAACCCAACCATGTATTATCTGTATGATTGTTGCACTCTGCATAGCCTCCAGGCTCTCATCATTTCCACCTGAGTCATTACAACATTGACTGTTTGCTGCTGTTATCATCATTGGTACTGTTTTGAGCCTGATATATCTCCAATGATTCAATTTTGCCACCTTCTGATATGTTTTTCACAGAGCAGCCGGAGTGATCTTTATAAAAATAAAATCTAAACATGTAATTTCCTTGCCTAAAATCATTCAGTGGCTTCTGGGGGCCGGCCTGGTGGCGCAAGCGGTTAAGTGCGCCCACTCTGCTGCGGCGGCCCGAGGTTCGCCTGTTCAGATCCTGGGCGCGCACCGACGCACCGCTTGGCAAGCCATGCTGTGGTGGTGTCCCATATAAAGTGGAGGAAGATGGGCATGGATGTTAGCCCAGGGCCAGTCTTCCTCAGCAAAAAAACAGGCAGATGGGCAGATGTTAGCACAGGGCTGATCTTCCTCACACACACATAAAAAAATCATTCATGCCTTCCAAGGGCTTTCTGGACCAAGCTCCATCCTCTTAGCCTGCCACGTCAGGCTCTTCAGACCTCGGCACCAGCTTGCTCTCCAGACTCTCCAGGTCCAGGTCCAGGTCCAGAAAGTTATTTGCCATCTCTTTCTGCAGGGCTATTGCTTGTAATTTTCAGAATCAGGGAGCTGCCTCCTCCACGATGAACTCCCTGATTCCCCTTCACTGCAGATTTTGTGATCCTTCACTTTGCTTTCTTGACAGCCTTACAAAGTAATTAATAAATTAGGTTCTGGAATTAGGTTGGTCTGCTCTTAAATTCCGTCTCTGCCACATAGTAAATGTGTGATCTTGGATGAGTCATGTCCTTCGAGTCTCCGTTTCCATATTTGTGCAATAAGGACGTTGTTGGGTTGTAAGAATTGAAGAAAATAACGCACATGAGGCACAGGGCCTGGTATAGAGCAGAGCTCAATAACTAGTGGTGTTTATAACTCTTACGTCACTCTGTGCTTCCCTCTGGCATAGCACTAGTCGCACTGTCGGGTAAGTGTTAACTTGCTGGTAAGGGCTGTGCTTTAATGCCCTTGATTCCAGCACCTCCCACAGGGTGGACACTTAGAAGTAGATGAATGAATGAAGTAGACCAAGAAGGGAAAGAAAATGGATCAGGTCTTCAGTTGCTTCAGGGACCCTCATTGTTTGGCCTCAAATCAGTTTTTAGTATGCTAGACCGCCTTTAAATGCAAGTCCCAAATGCATTCCAGACCCATGCAAGAACAATCAGTTTCTTATAGTTTTTTTTTTAATACTCACATACTTATCCTTCAATCATTGAGAGTAAACTGAATCCTCTGAGTCTTTGAATAAAAACTTGATTTTTGCCTGAGGGAAGGAGCATTGCGGGGGGTGGGGTGGGGGGAGACATTTTGAGACTGTCCCATGTGGCAACTGCCGACCTGATTTGGAGACTGCAATCACGCCTAAGAATAAGAGAGTTCATAATGGGCTTTCCCTGTTGTGTTCACAGAGTTCATGAAGTGAAGAGACAGGCAAATCAATTGCCCAGATACTCAGGTAAGAAAAACCCTCAACTTCACATTATTTAGAAATTTTTAAAAAGCCAATACCATGTGGGACTTTTAATTTTGCCCCACTCTTGGGGCAATATGTGTAAGTCAGATTCTTCCAGGATGGCTCTCACTCCAATTTACCTACAGCAGGAGAAGCTGTGCAAGGTGGCCCATCATGATGAAGAAAGGGGCTTTGGATTTGCAACAACACAGATGAACCTGGAGGACATTATGCTAAGTGAAATAAGCCAGACACACAAAGACAAATACTGCATGATCTCACTTATATGTAGAATCCAAAAAAAATTGAATACATAGAAGCAGAGAGTAGAATGGTGGTTATTAGGGGCAGAGACTTGGAGAAAATGAGGAGACGTTGTCAAGGGGTACAAAGTTGCAGTTATGTAGGATGAATAAGTCTAGAGATCTAATATACAGCATGATGACTATAGTTAATAGTACTGTATGGAATATTGGAAATTTACTCAGAGAGTAGACTTCAGGTGCCCTCATCACACACATAAAAGGTAACTATGTGAGGTGATGACATCTTAATTAGCTTGACTGTAGTGATCATTTCATTGAATATGTATATCAAATCATGTTGTATTCCTTAAATATATGAAATTTTTATTACAAAAAATAAAAAAGCAAGGGGATTTGGAATTGGCCTAATTTAGTTTTAAGTGAGGCCACTCCCTCACTGTCAGCCTAGAGCAAGTTACTTAATCTTCTGAGTCTGGGTTTCCTCATTTGTAAAATGAACAGGAAATAATACCCACACCCTGCCTGTGACAGTTGAATGAGGTGATGGAGCCCACTGGCACAGAATAATAAATGTTCCGTGACTGATATCATTAGTAGTAGTAGTAATCTTAGCATTAGAATTGGTTCTGGTTACTTTTAAAAGGAAAATATAGTAGGTAACTTGTACCAAATACCCCCGGTATAACAGAGGCCATACTAGGGGCTCCATGTGCTTTGTGACGTTTAGTCCTCACAATAACCCCATGAGATGGGACTATTATTCTCATTTTGTAGAGGAGGAAACTGAGGCTCAGAGGTTGAGTAACTTGCCCCACAGCCGTCCAGAAATGGAACTGCTGCTCAAATCCTATGACAGTAACCATGAGTGGTTGGTTAGTCCTGAGTTATTCCAGAAATCTTGGAGCTGGCTTTTTCTAGGGGGATCTAATTTTGCGGGCTGGTGCACTTTCCTGATGCGTTGAATGAAGTTCATGGGACTTCAGCTATGTCAGGGCATGGGCTTGCACTTTAGCAGGGGACAAACCTAAAGAATCACCATATAGAGAACTGAGCGAAGGTTCCTCTCTTCCCTTTGCTTCTGCATCTGATGTTTCTCCAAATTACTAATGGCTTCTATTCTTTCTCAAATCCCCAGTTAGTTTCACTCTTTAGCTTAATTAGGGGAGGGTTTATGTTCATCTAAGGCCTCTTTTCCTCTGGAGGCCTCTTCTGTGCTCTGGAGGTGGCCAAGCCCTCCCAGTGCTCTGGCTGGAAAGCCCAGAGGCCATGCACTGATTCTTGTTCTGGGACCCGAGCTCCATACTAATGAGGAGGGACTCTGCTCTACAGAGATGGACTGAAGGTAATGGCAGAATCTCTTGTGGCTGACCTGTGACCCACTGCTGTGAATGTCACTTTAAGACTGAGACTCTGGCCAGTCCCTAACTCACAAACAGTGGGTGAGGGGGTCAGCCAGGGAGGGTAATCTCACCCAGCAGAGTGCTGGGCTGCGAAAGGCCTCCTTATTAGAGAGACTCCTGAGAAGAGCTGGCCTGGGATTTCAGCCTGTGCCTCGGAGGCTCTTTGACCCTGGAAAACAAAAAGTCCTTTGAGAAGCAGTACAGGATTCTAAAAACACTGCAGAGTAGGAAAGGAATGTGCCAATTCTCCTTCCAGACATACATAGCAGAGAAATTCTTGTTGTTGGCCGTGTGCAGGAGGAAACATGTACCAGGGTGTTCATTGCTACATTGTTTTTAATAAAGAAGAAGTAGAAACAATTTATCATGTGCCTAAACATAAGGCCATTCCAAATATACAGTGACTACCTCCCATTTTTTCAATGAGAAAATGAAAAAAGAGGTTTGGGATCAAATTGAACATTTAAACTTTTAGGGATGTAAAAGAAATAACCAACTATTTGATCAAAATGTTAAACATACATATTTGAAATCATATAATACATAAAACATTAATTTAAAAGTATTCTTTTTCTGCAATTGAATATTTCAGAAAATGATTTGACTTTAACTTCTCCTGTATGCCTCTGACATCAGGGTTCTCATCAGCCAAGAAGCACTTTCTGAGTCATATAAATAGTGTCCCAGGGCATAGCATACTCTGTGGTTTCTGAATCAGTCAATGATGTTTTCTCTGGAAATTTTATCCCAACTACAAGATTCCCTATGCCTTGACATTAGGACAGGTGGCTTGTTCATTTGTCCTGTAGTTATAGATGTGCTCTCCACAACATAACCAATTACCGTATTGATTTAAAGTGATCTTTAAAGGGCTTATGAATATTGGCACACAACACCTGCAGTTATGAGGTCTTACACTCACAAATAATTACCTGATTTATGTTAAGTTTCTCTTTTTCTTTCTTCTTTTCTAAAAGGTATTCCATTAAGTGACCTCTCTTAGCGTCTAAAACTAACATTGCACAGTTATTTCTGGATAATGCGTCTTCAACAATGTTGTGTTTGAAATAAAGTAATTGCAAGATTGCACTATAATATGAAAGACTTTGTAAAGTACTTCTTTTGCTGGGTGATAATTTTGGAGGAAATTTTTGCATTTTGTTCTGGTATACGTGCTATCATTTAGGAAAGGAAAAAAATAAAATGAGATATTTATATGATGAAATACTAATCAGAATTTAAAGGGAATAAAAGTTGTCTGTCTGTGTCTCTCTCTCTCACACTTTCTCTCTGTGTCTCTATCTATGAATAGATTTCAAATACATAGATGACTGGAAAAACACATTGAAGAATGATACATGTAGTATGAAGACACTTGTGCTAATTAAAACCCCTAAAATAGTATAATATAGATGCTATTTGACACATAGATATGCATGTAAAAATGTAAGAGGGATTGGATAGGTATAGTTGAAAGACATGGTCTTGAGGAAAGGGGAAGATGATGGGACTGGGAATTGAGACAAAGCAATTTTACATTCGTTTGTAATATTTTGTTTCCCATCTAAAGAAAAGACTTGAAGCAAACATAGCAACATTTTAACAGTTTTTACTTCTGGGTGATGGGTACATGTCTTATTCTATTTTTCTTGTTATGTATTTTTTAATGTCTCCACATATATGACTGAGAAAAGCAACATGATGGTTTCCTTTCACTGGAGGAGAGACAGGCTGTATTGGAAAGAGAGTAAGTTGAGTGAGGTTGAGATTTTCTCCACTGGGGCACCACTGTATAGTCTAATACAAGTTGGAACTGGTGCTTTTCATCCATATCGTAAATTAAGACTGTGTTGTCACCAACCTGGTTTTCAGAAAGAGAGTAAATCTTCATAAGTTGTTGGCAATGGGGGAGTAAAGCAGTTTTCTTTGAACTTGGGACCAAGAAGATGCCTCTTGGCTGTGACTACTTTTCTGCCCTATACTGTACCTGGGTCAACCCAGGCCGCATTTCTCACCAAGGCCACTTCGCTGGTCCTTGAAGGACAAAAGTAGAGATTATGGAGCAGAATTGGCAAACAGGTGGCCCTTGGGTGTATCCATCTCAGAGATATATTTTGTTTTGGCCTATACAGTGATTTTTAAAGTGGCTCACATTTAAAAATAAGGAGCTCTCACAACCACAGTGGGCCCCCATTTTTAACACGGCAGCAGTTGACTGCAGCTAACTCGAGCCTGCTCCTTCCGACGAGGTGTAGGCTCTCAGTTTGCTGCAGTGTCTTCTCCCCAGCTTCACTGGCGTGAACTGGCCCCTGTAGGAGTTTCAGCATGCCATCTCTCTGTAGAGTAAACCAGGTGGCAGGCAATAGCTAAGACTTTGCAATAGACTGTGCCAATCTTTTACAGAAATGCTGGCAAAGCATCGTACAGGAAAGTTCATTTTAGCTCCCCACGGTGCCTAATTATAAATAAACAGTCGGAACATTTAAACCTGCCATGAAAGAATGACTAGAATCTCAGTAGCTGGCAATTCTTCTTTCTCCCCAGCCTGGGATTCACTAAACTGACTTTCCTCATCTTTAATTTCTGTGAATTAAACACTGTCCTTACCCATGAAGCCTTCAGACTTGTTAACCCCTGTCCACTTATGATCTATATGCACAGTAGCTAATTACGCCCCATAGGAAATATCTGGGGGACTCTTTTGCTTGGCTCTCAAAGGGGACCATTTTTAACGTAAACTGTGCTCAATTATATATACTCAGAAAAGAATCAAATGAACAGAGGGAGGATGTGGTCATGATTCATAGAAAGTTTATTTACATTCATTCATTCATTCAACGTATATTGAATACTATGTTCCAGGCATTGTACTAGTTTCCAGGAATAAAATGATAATGTAAACCAGACAATCCTTGTCTTCTTGAGGCTTAAATTCTAGTGGGACATAGATATGAAAACATACTTATATTGTTAATTAATTACAATTGCATCGTATCATGGGAAGGTTATACTATGGGAATTCACCTAGTGTGAGATGTGGGGGAAGGTTCCTGAGAAAGGAATGTCATGGGCGAAGAGAAGCTGGCTGGACGACGGGAGCAAAGGAGAGGAGCATGCCGGTGATGAGACCTGCAGGTGGACAGGCGAGGTGGAGAGCTGTGTGTCTGGGGAAACTGAGGGAGGCTGGTGAGTCTGGAGCACAGTGTGGGAAGAGCAGAGAGGTGCAAAATGAGGCCTGGGGGTACCCCAGGGTGGGCTTGGCAAGTGCAAGGGTTCAAGCTTGTCATTTTACCTCTTCGTTGTGAATGATTTTATAGAAAGATGATTTCCTGCTTTTCTTTGCCTTTGCTACCAGTTCAGAAGACACTGGAATGGCTGCTTTTGAAATCACTTTGGACACCTCAGATGAAAGTCCTCTAAATGTTCCATCTTTCTGCTGAGTAGGCTGTGCAGCAAATGTCCACTTGAGTTTCCTGTCCTGCATGCCAGGAACAATATAGAAGAATGTAAAATGCAATAAAATAATATAGTCTTGGTTTTGGGAAAAGATTTTTCCTTTTCAGGCATTTCCTACCCCTAAAAGAAAAGGAAAAAGAAAAAGAAAAGAAAAGAAAAGAAAAAGCTCACTTAAATAGCTGGCTTTGCGTGGGTGAGATATTCCAGGTTCTCACCAGGTGCTCAAATTGGTTGGAACCCTTGCTACTTGGTCACCGTTGAGATCCAAGTTATCTCTAAATGAGAGTAGCTCAGTATTTAAATTACAAGGGGCATAAGTGTGATTTGGAAACCTAATATATATCTTAATGAGTTTTACAGTAATTTCATTTGAGACATTTCAATTGTAATTTTAGACTAATTCTTGAGGGCAGAGGCTAACCTAGCACCTCCCATTTTATTTAATTTTTTGTAATACAAAATAAATCAATCTTGAAATGGTTCAGCACTTTCAATTAATTTTAATGGTCTGCTGCTCTCCACGTCATTGGATCAGAGCCTGTGAATTCAGACAAGTAGCTGAGCTTATTTTAATAAGTCCTTAAGAATCATATGTCAGCTCTATTAGACTCAAGCTGAAAAGAGCTCTTACTCAATCGGTTTATCCTGAGAGTGTCTCTGAAATTAATGTGGTTAATAAAGCCTCATTGGAAGCAACTATATGGCTTTTATATGCAAAGCAAGTTAATATTTTTCAAGTGGATGATCAGGAAAGTACAAGAAACTGACCATTAGAGGGAAACCAAGTAGTGGTTTATGGGGTACATGGCTCTTGTTGTTATCTACCTCAAAAACTTAGGGATGTGTTTCAGATAGCCACAGATTTCCTGTTATAAATCTATCCTCAGTAATTTAGGTTACTAGTGATCAGCAACTTAGGTTACTCAGTAATCTAGGTTACTTCTCGGGATAAAACATTGTGCCTAAAGTACCAATTCTTTTTACATGTCCTAAAGATTACCTTCAACCCATTCAAGATGTCTCTTAGATTCAATGTCTTAGGAGTAGTGACTGAGTTCATTTATAATAACTTTTTCTATGATCTCAATGTTCAAGAGACTCTTAAATTGTAAATTATAAACGAAGTCAGGCTACTGGTTCTAGGGATGACTTTAAACATAAATTTAGTCAAGTCAACAATACTACTTGTCTCCATGCACCACCACTAGAGGCGTCTTTGTGCTAGGAGCTGGTTCTGGGAAGCTGCTGTAGAATAACATCATGACAATTTTAAGCTGACGGCAATGTCAGAGGTGTTAAGGAGTTACGGGAAACACAAAAATGGAACACTTAGGGACCTTGTGGGCCAGAGGAGTGACAAGGTCAGAAGTGAGTTTACCATACAGCTGGGTCTCTCAGTCTCAGCATGACAGATAATTTGAACTGGATAAATCTTCGGGGTGTGTGGGTGGGTGGGTGGGGGGGTAGTCTTGTGCACTGCGAAGTGGTTAGCAGCATCTCTGGCCTCCTACCCACTAGATGCCAATAATGCTACCCGCTCCCCTCCAAATTTTGACACCAAGAATGTCTCCAGACATTGCCAAATATGTCTTGGGGGACAAAACTGCACCTGCTTGAGAACCACTGCCACAGAGAATTCAAGAGAGCAGAAATACAGGTAAAAGAAGGTGGAAAGCCCTAAATTTATGCTAATGATTGACAAGAGCAAATTTACATCTCCTATATCTCCAACCTAGGCAGCTCCTCTTACTTCTGACTCTTGTATTTAATTGCTAAAATATCCATTTAAATGTTTCAAAGACAGTTCAGTCTCAACATGTCCAAGGGTGTACTCATGATCTCCCATTTCCAAAATTTTTTCCTTCTTCATGACTCCCAGTCTCAGTGAATGTACCAGGTTAGAAACCTAGGATTCCTTCGTAACTCCTCCTCTTCCCTCGTCTCCCACATGCAGTCAATCAGCAAGCTCTGCCTGACGATTTTTACCACCAAATGTCTCTTGAGGCCGTCTACTTCTCACCACTTTCACCGCCACGGCCACCTTAGTCCAAATTAGCCTGATCTCTCTGTGGTCTGCTCCCACTATGGGCTGGAGGGCTAAATACTTGTTTTCCCGCTTTTCTTGCAGCTAAGAGTGGCCATATGATTTATTTCTGACCAATGAGACATTACTGGGGAGGCAACTTCAGAAAGTTCTGGGAAGACATGGTTTTCCTAATAGAAAGCACAAAGGTTCTGGCATTGTTCCTTGATATCTTTCAGCCACTTTGAATACAGACTTCATGCTCAGAGCTGAAGCAATTATTCTGCAACCATGAGGGAAAAGCCACTGGAATCAAGAGATGTGATCATTTTTGAACCATTAAACCAATGCCCAAAGCTGCCTATCTCCCATTACACTATTACATAAGAAGCATAATTCCCCTCTGTGTAAGCCACTGTCTGTTGGGTTTTCTATTCCTTACAGACACTTTCCTAACTTATCCACCAGCTTTGTGATTTTTGAACAAGGTATTTAAGAGCATTCTCCATTTCTTGATTTTCTCACATGTAAATTGAGGATAAGATGGTAATGACGGGGCTGGTATGATAGTGTGAGGTTTAAAAGTGATAACACATGATGCTCAATAAACTCACGCAGGAGTAATTTTTTAATTAGAACATTTGAACTCTTTGGCTCTTTAGGTCCCAGCTAGCCCCGTGCATGTGCATTTTGCAAAGATAACCACATCACAAATAGCAGATGGGAAGTAGCTCCCTGTGTTCCTATGAAGACAGGAACAATGTGCCTGCTTGCAGCCAGGGGCAATTTCCACTGAGCTGGATTTCAGGAGAGCAGTTAGAGTCTGAAGCCACTACTCTTCTTTTTTTTTTTTTAAATTTTTTGTTTATTGCAGTAACATTGGTTTATAACATTGTATAAATTTCAGGTGTACATCATTATACTTCTATTTCTGCATAGATTACATCATGTTCACCACCCAAATACTAATTACAACCCATCACCACACACATGTGCTGAATTATCCCTTTCACCCTCCTCCCTCCCCCCTTCCCCTCTGGTAACCACCAATCCAATCTCTG
This sequence comes from Ceratotherium simum simum, assembly GCF_057802395.1. Lineage (NCBI taxonomy): Eukaryota > Metazoa > Chordata > Mammalia > Perissodactyla > Rhinocerotidae > Ceratotherium > Ceratotherium simum. Next base: position 31,338,101 of record NC_141903.1, read on the forward strand.
TCCCTATGTGTTTGTTTATTGTTGTTGTTATCTACTACTTAATGAGGGAAATACTGAAGCCACTACCCTTCCGAATCAAGGGGCCACACAGCTGAAATCACCTTTGAGTTTCCAGCCTCCTGGTGGTATTATTTGCTTGCATCTTGCAGCACATCTCCCAGTCAGCCTTCTCTGCCCTGCTTCTGGGCATCTGTGAACCATCTTGTCTTTTGACAGATCTGGCATATTTCATGTGCAGCTGCTGAGTTCCAAAACGGGGCACCTGCAGGCTGAGCACGAGGGAACTGGTCTTCTAATCAGCTGTACTGACTCAGTGAGCAGACTTTGCAAAGGGGCAACTACAACCTTAAGCTGAAGATTAGATGACAGGACACCCAGAGTTTTCCTAGTTTAATTTGTGAGGCTTCCCCCACCATGTCCAGAAAGAAAGAGTATGTAGGGGAAGCAAAAGGATAGAAAAGAAAATGCATGAAATTGGCTTGCAGGAGACTCGGTTTATCAACTGTTCCAGGAGATAGCTGCCATCACCTCTGCTTTGCCTCTAGCTCTCTGAAATTATTTTTAGCCATTGAGTGAGAAGGATTCTTTCTTCCTCCCTTTCACATCAAATGCTGTGTTGGAAAGCAATCAAGCGTATGGCCAGAGCCGAGAATCGCATCAGCAGTGTTTCTGAATAAGAGCTAGGCCAAAATGCGGCCTCCTTTGAGGCATCTTGCTGCGGGCCACTGAGAAGACCCTCAGTGACTTAGAGGATGAGAAAAAAGCTCGAACGTGTCGTAGGGCTGCCTTGTCTTATTAAAAAGCAACATTAAGAGGGAGGAAAAATTCCCGCGTAATATTCCATATTCTCCTAAGGAGTCTGGGGGTAAGTGGGATGGAGAGAGGGGCTAGGAGAGGGAGGATGTTGCTTTCATACATGATACATAAAATTCCTGGAGTAAGATAGATAGACACATGTCAACAGCATTCATTTTGGAGATTATTATGTATTCCGTTTTGAGTGTGAACCAGTCACTAGCGTAGTTATTTTATGTAGAATATTTATTCCATTTAATCCTCAAAATAGCCCTGTGAACTGGGTGATAATATTCCCAGTGGACAGGTGATGTTTAGAGAAGGTATGGAACTTGTACAGGGTCACACAGGTTATATCTCGCTTCCCAGCAATAGAACTACCTAACCATGAGGGCAGATGCCGTTCACTGAATGCCTACTTTGTGCTCTGAACTTTGTAGACATGATCTCAACACCTCTAAGGGTTGGATATTATCTCCAATTTATCAGCAAGGAAACTGAGATTTGGAGAGGTTAAGAAATTAGTTAAGTAACCGGGTAAGATGCTTGATGTGTGAGCACCTCCACTTCAGCAACAATGAAAGGAAGGAAATGGCATCTCCTTTATAGTATTGTGTTGTTTTGAAGAATAAAATCAAGGGGAATGAAGAAAGAAGCAAAAGGTTGGATTTCTCTCCTGAGAGCCCCAGCAACCGAAAGTAACTTGGGAAATGATCAATACAGTGATGACTGTGAGCTTTATAAGTAGTTGTTACGGTTCTGGCAGAACTTTTTCAAAAATGGCAAAAGGGAAAGGGAGAGTGGCCATGAGCCTTGGCCCGGAAAGCCTAGATAATGGGCGTTCAGACATGTGAACTCTTCCATCGTGGTGCAGGGCGGCCCGAGTGACCCTGCATCTCTAAAAAGCCACTTAGAATGCCACGGCAAAAATAACAGCATCTTGTCATAGAGTAGCTAAGAGCACGGGCTTGAGAAATCAGGCCAACATAGTTTTATTCCTGGCTCTACCACTTATAAACTGTTGGATAAGTATTTAATCTGTAAGATAAACATGATAAATCTGTTGTGAGGGCTCAGTGAGCAAGTGTATGCAGCACGCTTAGCACAATGCCTGGCTCAGAGTGCGTGTTCAACAAACAGCCATTGTTGCTGTTGGAGTTGCTAACCCATATCACAGATACTCAGAGCTGATTTTCCTAGGGCATGGACTTAATTTTTCCAGTGCAGGGTGCATGGTGCCTGCTGCATCTCTTTCCTCTTGCATGGACCCTCAACTAAAATAAACAAATTCTAGTGTTTGACCTTGATAGAGTGACCTCCATTTAAGCTTCTCCACGGATTGCAATTATGAATTTGGACTCACTAGGACCGGGATTCCAACTAAGCTTTAATACCTCCAATGTGGAGAGACAAACCTCAGTTCCAAAAAGCACGCAAAAACCAGCACTGATGCTCTGCCACAGGATGACATCAATGACTTGCTCCAAAATCTTGCTTTTGCTGCCTCTCCCAGCGAGTCATTTTCCCCAAGCCAGGGACTCCTTGCTTGTTTGTTTTCTCCTTTGGCTTGCATCATTTGAGAGTGAACCCTGGAGATGCTGAAGTCAATTTTCTCATTTTAGGAAGAATGTGTGTGTTATCTCTGATGTGGGAGCAAATGAGCCAGGCACACGGACAAGAGGAGAAGTTAGGTACCTTTAAATGTCTACTCCACACAATCCTCTTGGGATAGATACAACATCTTCTTTCTCTTTATTTTATTAAAAAATTTTTTTTTCTTTTTATTTTATTATGTTTACAAAATAAAATTAAAACCTACCCGTGTTTTAAAAATTTAATCACCATCCTATAAATGGAAAAATAAAAGTTCTTCCTTTCTACTTCGTGCTTCTCCACTCTCTGTCCCTTTGCTCGCCTATCTCCATTAACCACTCTGAATAGTTTTTTGTGCAGCCTTCCAAAATTTTTCTAAGCATATACAAGTTTATGCCTCTATGTTTATTTCAATTTGAAACAATGCTGAGAAAAAGATTTACCTCTATATGATCTTTATCTATGCAGTCTTTATTACATATATATATTTGCGCAAGAGTAACTGTAGCTTAGAGCCTTAGAAATGGAATTTTCTGGCCAAAATGAATGTGCATTTTAAATTTGGATGGACATGCCAAATTACTCTTTGGAAAGATTGTGGACTCATATTACCAGTAAATAAGAGTGACCGCTTTCTTATACCCTTGCCATAAAAGCATTATTAAACTACTAAATTTTGGTAATCTTTATAAAAGTGGGAGGGCTGACTATCTAGGAGGCCAATACTAATTGGAGGTCAGTTCTAAAATAAGAGAATTAACCACATCTTGTCTTATCTATGAGAACTGACTCTAGGGTGAGTTCCTGCTCTTTGCCTTATTGTATCCTTCTACCAAAATGGGGCTGTCAAGTTGATTTCTTACCTACTTCATGGGAAAATTAATTCATTAATACAGTTCTAGGAAGCAGACTATTCAGAAATGATGGGCATAGAATTCTCTAAAAAGCAAAACAAAGATTCAATCTAGCCCCCATGTTCCCAAATGGAATTTTATTCGGGTCTGATAGAAAAGTATGACTATGTCATTTAGGATTACTTTAGAGATAGTTTCATAGGCCTGAAGCAATGGTTGAGGGGATGGAAGTCAGCAAAGGAGAAGGCTGTCTTGAGTCCCTCAGCACAGAGAATCATGAACATCACCGGGGAATGCAGCGGCCAGCCGGCCCCAACCTGAGCGATATGACCGCAGGGACCAGAGGTCTGCCAACCCAGTTGTTTCTAGGAAAAACAGGGGAAATCTGGTTGAGAAAGCTTGGAAATACATGTTCCATCTGAGTCACCCATTAACAAACTTTTCACATTGGCCTACAAGGTCTCCACTGTCTGGGCCATGTCTACCCTTCCCATGTCACTACATGCCACTCTCCCATCTTACCATTAGGTAAGTGTTGTACACGCATCATCTAATTTAATCCTTGCAGAAAATCTGCAATTTTTATTCCCATTCCATAGACAGTAACACTGAGGTCTTAGGTCATATGCTGCTGGAGCTTGATTTCAAATCCTTTGTTCTTAACTATGTTACATTGAATATATCCTTCCTGACTCTCCTATCCTGATATTCACACATTTATTCATTTCTGAAAATTAGTAATTAAAAGTATGCTGTAGGACTAACATTGAACTGAGAAATAAAGATGCAAGTGTTCATAAGAATATAGGTTTCTAGAATGTATTTATTCAACCAAGATTTATTGAGCCGTTACCCTGTGCCAGGTGATGTTGTGGTTAAAGCAGTGAATAAGACAGAGAAAATTCTTGCTCACGTTCCTAGTGGAGGTGGATATAGTAAATAGGTAAGCCAACAAATAAATAAATGAATAAATTTAAATCTGTACATACAATGAACAAAACAAAAATAGCTAATGGATTAGAGTCATTGGGGGTACATGAGCTGTGGCCATGTACCCCAATGTATGTGGGGGTACATGTACATTGGGAATACGATGGCCAAAGAGGACCTCTGTGAGGAGGTGGCATTGAAACTGAAGATAGAAAGAGCCACCTATGAGGAAATGTGGAAACAGAGCATTATAGTTGCTGAGAGCAGTCAGGTAGATGGGATTATTTGTCCCATTGCTTCACTGCCCTATAACAGGAATGAATCTCTATCCCATTTGCCAGGGAACTTTGCAGGACCCTCCCATTGTTAGCGGTGTGGTTTCCTGCCCCTCTGATATTGGGCTTGGCTATATGACTTATTTTGGTCAATGGAATGTTCTCCAAGGCTTTAAACATGTTTGCATGGGTCAGCTTGTTCTCTTATACTCCTGCCACTCATGGTGAAAAGAACATACCCTGGGTAGCACTGGTTCAAGAAGGATATGATATACATGGGGCAGATATGGACCCAACTTATAGCTTTAAACCAGGCTCAGCCAAGTTGCAGCCTGAAGCAGAGCTGGTCCCTGCAAAGCCACCACTGACTTGCAGACCCGTGCACACACATGTGCACACATGCAAGGTTTATTATGGTAAGCCACTGATTTGGGGGAAGGTTTGTTATGCAGCTTAGTTGACTCGTAGAAGGAACAAAAACTCTGAAGTGGGAACAAATCTAGAGTGTTCCAGGAACAGAAAGACGGCCATTGTGCTGGAGCAGAGTGAGCAAGCGGGCAGAATTCATGGTGAAGAAGGAAGGGACCAGATCTAGTAGCGTCTTGTAGGTCATGTCTAGAATTTTGCATTTTATTCCAAGTGTGTGAGGATTTCAAACAGCAGGGTCATATGATCTGATTTACATTTTGAAAAGATCAATGCAAATGCTATTTTGAGAATAGGATACAGGTTGTCAAGAAGGGAGACCAGATAAGAGGTTATTACAGTAATCTAGAAAAAGATGATCAGGGCCACCACGTGCAGTTGTTTGGGATGTACACTGCTGAGCACATCCAGAAGAGTGGGAAAGTGAGCGACTCGGACTTATTCTACTGTGTATTCTGTCATGAGGCCACATCTGCCCAGAGGGAGTGCCTTTTGCTAATTTGTACAAAAGCATCATATGGACTAGTGGTGGCCTTGGCTTTGGTGGTGGCTTACTCTAGGGTGGTAGTATATTCAACTCATTTCTTTCTCTTTTTTGGTTATTTGATGGGCAGCATTGATCAGAAGGGAAATCTACTGCACCAGAGGAGAAAATGTATCAGATTACGTATAGAATATGTATAGAGCTAGTGTGTTTGCAAAGGTATACTTTTGCCTTTGTGTGTGCTTGGAAACATTCTGTATGTTATGTTATTGAAAGAGAACATATCAAATTAGGGAGTTTGGGAGAATGTGGTGTGCTTGCTTAGATACACAAAGACAGAGGCCAGGTGAGGCCAAAGAGACTGCAGAAGATTTACATTCCTGGATCCCAAATGTGACGTGAAGAAGAACATATTGAGGTTCAACCATTTGGAGAAGGTCTGGGTAGTTCTCAGCTCACTCCCAGTAGCCCAGGTTAACCTGACCCTGCTTGATAGTCGTAGGACTAGATAAGCCTTATGCGAATGAAGTCAACAGCCATCAAGAGTAGAGTGAAGTATGTATGAAGAGAGCCAGCTCCTCTTTGAGGGAGAATCTAAATGGAATCTGGAACGGGTGATTAGAGGACAATGAATGAGATCACATGAGAAAGAGTTCAGTTACTAAATAAAAGGGACATACTGAGCCTGTGTGTTCAAGTGAGTCTCCCTGTGGCAATTTCCCAACCAGATAAATGAACCACACGTTTGCGACTCCACGTTGCTTTCCCTGTCCTGCCTGTTGTCATCTGTGCATCAAAAGAAATTTCAGGGGAGGGCCGGCCCCGTGGCTTAGCAGTTAAGTGCGCGCACTCTGCTTCTGGCGGTCCGGGTTCGGATCCCAGGTGCGCACTGACGCACTGCTTCTCCAGCCATGCTGAGGCTGCGTCCCACATACAGCAACTAGAAGGATGTGCAGCTATGACATACAACTATCTACTGGGGCTTTGGGGAAAAAAAAGGGGGGAGGATTGGCAATAGATGTTAGCTCAGAGCCGGTCTTCCTCAGCAAAAAGAGGAGGATTAGCATGGATGTTACCTCAGGGCTGATCTTCCTCACAAAAAAAAAAAAAGAAAGAAATTTCAGGGGAGACAATATAATCTTACCTTGAAAAATAAAACTCTTCTAGAAAACATTAGTGCTCTGTTTGGAATTAGTGATTTATTAGCTTATGTTTATCAAGCATTTACCATAGGCGAGTTACTGTACTAAGTCCTTTATGTATCTTGTCTGCTTTACTCTTCATATCAACCTCTTGAATATGTTTTATTGCTTCCATTGTATAGACAGAAAAACTAAGATTCTAGAGGTTAAGTTGATTCGGCCCAAGGTCACAGCCAGGCCCTGTCCCATAGCCTGTGCTGTTACCATGGTAACATGCTACTGCTCAGAGACTCTTGGTTGCTCACTGTTCTGCGTGGCGGTGACATTATAATATAATCCAGTAGTTCAAAGCATTACTTCTGAGATCAGCCTACCTGGATTTGAATTTTGACTCCAGCACTTGGGCAAGTTGGGCAAGGCTTCCTAAGCTCAGTTTCTTCATTTCAAAGATGGGAACGGCAACTTACTGCAGAGCCTGGCCCGATGTAAATGGCTGGCAATTTTTCTTCCCATTTTTTATGATGTGCCGGAAGGCCCTCAGTGCCTTCTTTGGAAACATCAAATAGCTTTTCAGAGACTTTGCATTCAAGGTAGAGGCGAAACCTATGGCATGTTTCCCAAACTAGCACACTAGCTCCACAAGAACAAAAGTGTGTCATGATCAAATGAATTTAGAAAATAACTCTTTACAGAATTGCAATGCAAACCAGCATGTTAAAAGCTGTGAAGTCTTGAAGTAAAGAAATCTTGTTTATCATTATTTCCTACATTGATTTGGCTGTGAAAACAGTTAATATGTGACTCGGTGCACAGGACCAGAAAACGCCTGGGTTCAAACCCTGCCCCGCTATGCTTTTACCTTCGTCAAATCTCTTATGAGACTTCTTATGCCTTAGTTCTTTCATCTATAAAATGGGAATGATAACAGTGCTTTCATCATGGGGTAGTTTGGGGATGAAATGCATGGAGAAGGACTGGCATCTAGTAGATCTTAATAAATTTTGAGCTCATTATTATCACACCTATTCTTTTAAAATCTGAACACTGATATCATCTTACACATATTTTAATGTAGCTCAAATGTATTTCTCTCTTTATTTTATCACTGTTGTTACAGTGTGTACCTTTTTACTATATGTGGCTTTAAATCGTGGAATTAAGTGGATGAAGTAAGGAAGCCTAGGAATAGGAAAGAGGGTCTCACAATTGCTAGGAGGATTAAATGAGGTCATGGACTTTGGGAGGTAGAAAGTACCACACCAATGAAATAATTATTATCACTTTCATTGGAGCTTTCAAACACTAGGTGATGGGAGAGTCAGGCTTTACCATACACCTTGTGGCAAGGATCCTGCTGTCAATAAGGTCCCAGCTTGGACGACCCCTCAGCCTCCGCCCCCTTCTGAATTCTCTCCCAGCCCTTCACTCTGCTACTTCTAAAGCTACTGCCAGAGGCAAGGAAATTAAAGCTCATTTTTAAAAAGTGTGTACTGCGTGAGTCATATCTGCGCTTATTTCAGTGAAAGATCAAAATGGGTTTTGAGCTCCTGGTAGTAAGCCTCTCTCTCAGATAGATCTCGTTTATTTGGAGTTCTTATTAATGATATCTATACAGATATGGCAGAAATAGAACTTCTGGGAATCAAGAGCTAGGAAATCATTAATTTGCTTCCTTGCATAACCATTGGAGAGCGCAACCATGGTCACTGGTGACCTGCTAATTATTGTTAGTTAATCAACTAATTAATGTGCTCATTAATTCATTATATGTATAATGAGTGGTTACTATGAATCAGGAACTGTGCTAAGCTCTGTGATAGCAAAAGAGATGAATGAGGCTTGGTCTCTACCCTTGAAAATCTCAAAATTCAGTTGGGAAGAAAATGCATGTGCACAAATAACTTTAATTCTGGGTAATTTTCCAAATGCGTGATGGATATGTGGTGGGATAAATTTATTCACCTGGCAGTGGTTATAACACCTCCTCCCCTTTCATATAGCTTTCTGTTATCTCCACCTTAATTTCCTTCCTTCCATCCCCTGGAGAGTCTGCCTCTGCCAGACAGTTTCTAGAGGGGTATGTTTGTGTGTGTGTGTGTGTCAGACAGAGAGAGAGAGAGAGAGAGAGAGAGAGAGAGATGCAGAATCAGAAAATGTACAGAGAAGGAAAAAAGAAAGACTTGCTGGAAAACTTTAAGTCTTACTTACATAATAAAGATGGGAAAGAGGAAAGCAGGAAATAAATACCGGAATAAAGTAGGAGATGCCTCGTGATGGAGAGGGTGACTGGTGTTTGAGGGCTCCACAGAATTAAGATATAAGGGAATTTTCTGCTATTGGGTTGTGCTTTTTCCAACATAGCCCCACTCTGGAATAGAACCACACGGATCATGGCCTTTGGGGGTTATAGACGTGGAGTCTTAGAGGAGTTTAGAAGAGATAGAGAGCTGCTCTGATAGGGATGGCCAGGAAAAATGCCATGGAGGTGCTGGCTTTTGAAATGAGCCCTAGAGAATGGAGGACTTTTGTTGTATAGGAGAAGAGTCCATAGAGAGACTGTGTTCTGCGCAGAGAGCACTTTTTAATTACATAGCAGAGAGGAACAAAGTCTTCAGGAGACACTGCTGCGAGTAGCCTGGGTTTTATAGGGCAGTTGTGAGATAAGACCAGAAAAGCTGGTTGAGGACAGAAATCAGTGAACTGGCCTCTAACACAACACTGATTTTTGTCATGATTTTTCTCTCTTCAGTTGAATTGCTGGTGGGGTGGCCTGGACTATTAGTTCGGCTTTTTGTGGTTGTGTGAAAGAGACACACTCAGATTAAGAGAGATTATCTTTCCTCCACTGTGCATGGGCCTGTCAACAGGGTATTCCAAGGAACCACTTTCCACTGCAGTTTTAAGGAGACCAAATCCTCCCTCTTCTCGCCTTCGTGAAATCATCAGACAGGCACATGATCTATGCTCTGCCCCTGGAGCGCTGTGCTTGAGTGAGTGACCCACAGACGAGAGGGACCGTTGGAGATGCTTTACTGCAGCAGCGGTGGTGGTGGTGGTGGCGGCAGCAGCGGAATTGGCCTCACCTTGGAGCTGTTGTTGCTACAAGGCAGTGGTCATCCTTCTTGGACATCCAGACTTAGCATAGTCCCTGCTCCTTTTGAAGCCTAGTGCCCAGCCACTCTCCCCTCTCTCCCACACGGATAACTTTCCAGTAAATCTTGTTTATCTTAAATTATTCAAAATACATTTCTGTTATTTGCAACCAAGAACTTGAGCTGACCCTTGGACTAAAAGCTTTCCCAGTCGTGAGCAGAGCAATGTCAGCTCCAAGACACGCTCTAGAGAAAGCCCTTCCTCACAGACTCGGAGTGTCGACAAGGTCTCTGAGAGCTCTGCCTTCTGCAGCTGTTTTTCCACCTTGCCAAATAACCTCCCTGGAGCAAGGGCAGGATAATTATCCTGCTTTTCCAGATATCAGAATGGGAAATCCTAGGAGGTCAAGTGATGAGCCCAAGGCACCAGGGCCAGTTGGGTCTTAATCCAAGATTAAAGTCAAGTGTCTGGCTTACAAGTGTGCGTGCAGAAAGTTCAGCCTCTGGAATTTCACATTTGTTTGTGGAGTAGGAGCACAAAGCCCTTGGTGATATGTCTTGAAAGGAATTAATCTCCTTCATTCTGAAGAAAATGGCAGGGGAACTGCCGGGGACCATCCTGCGCTGTCCTTTCGTTGCAGGGTCAGGCGTACACAGCTCCCTTTGGCAGGTTTGTTTTTCCCATAACCCAGAAGGTACCTGATGATCCCTTACACCTGTCACTAATCCTTCTCCTGCTGGGCAGAGTGACCACAGCTTCCCTCAGGCCCCGCAGACAGCTCAGGACACAGAAGGTAAAACCTATTGAAAATCTTGCTTTTGGCTGATTCCATGTAGGCGCCTGGCCCCTGGCCCCACCCCAGCCACCCTGATCAAAGTGATATCCGTCGTCTTTGGAGCACACTGAGAACTTCTTTGTCTTTTGTTAAATAATATGTTTATTATTTTATTAGCTAATATTTATTAACTTTTCTTTCCTGATACCATAGGAAATCATATTCATTTTCTAAAAATTGTGAACTTGAGAAAAATATGCAGAAGAAAATCACTGATAATTCTACCATTCAGAAATAACCATTTGTGATATCTTTCTAGTCTTTTTTTCTACATACGAGGACATACAAACACACACACAGGCATATACATACACATACACACATATATATGTGTGTGTATATATATACACACATATACACATACATATACATATATACACATACATATATACACACATATATAATATACTTTAAAAATAATTTCCATAGAATTCTGTTTATAGCTTGTAATTTTCTTTTACTCAACAACGTATCAGGAACATCCCCCATTATTTTTAACGTGTGTAGTATTTAATCATATGGATACACCATAATTCATTTAACATTAACATATTGTTAAGCATTTAGGTTGCCCTTTTTTGCCATATAAATACCATTGCTCTTCCTTGATTGTATTTCATTTAGATAAATTCTTAGAAGCAGAATTGCTAGGTCCTTGAGAAGATGCTCAAAGAATAGATTTAGCTTCCTTATGAGGCTTCTTGATCTTCTCTTAAAATTGCTTTGCAGTTTAGCGAGTGTCTTAGTCCATTTGGGCTGCTACAACAAAATACCACAGATGAGGTGGCTTATAAACAACAGTTATTTCTCACAGTTCTGGAGGCTGGGAGTCTGAGTTCAGGGTGCCAGCATGGTCAGGTGAGGACCTTCTTCTGGGTCACTGACTTCTTGTTGTATCCTCACATGGTGGGAGGGATGCGTTGGCTCTCTGAGGCCTCTTTAATAAGGGTAGTAATTCCATTCATGAAGGCTATGCCCTGATGACCTAATCACGTTCCAAAGAGTTTACCTCCTAATACCATCACCTTAGGAATTAGGTTTTCAACATATGAATTTTGAGGGGATACAAACATTCAGACCATAGCAACAAGTTATCCCAAGATGGGGTGAGGTGGCATGAGAAAGTTCTTAGCCATGGAGAATGCACAGATGGATTATGAAGAGTTGACTAAAACTCAAGGCCTTAGAGAGTTAGCAGTGGTGCCCATGGAGGGAGGCTTTCAGGCCCTGATTTAGCCTATAGTGGATTGGGAATCTTAGTGAAGGGTAAGTGTAGACAAACAGAACACAGGGACCAGGGCTGATCAAGGTCCACTCTTTTGGAAGCAGGGGACTTCCACAGATGCGTTGTGAGAAGGTTATGACCATCCTCAATTCTTTGACAGCAGTAATAACCTCCTCGATCTATGCCCAGCTGCCCAAAGCATCCATCCAGATGTGTGCTCCAGCATTTGGCTTACTCGCTAAGCTTCTTCCCATTAACTGCACAATCTCTGCATATAAATAAACTCCAGAATATTTCAGCCATCTGTTGTGCTGATGACTCTTGGGAACGTGGAAATCCCAGACACTGCCTGAGTGAGCTCGGGCAGGTTTATGGCCATGTGGGTTCTTGACCATTCGAAATTTCCACTTACCTGTCTATTGGCTGGTGTGTGGGTGTTTCTATCTACCTGAATCGACCCCCAAAACGATAACACCCCTAAGTTACTCCTGGAAAATACTTAAAAATTTTTAATCATTGTTTCCCCTATAATATCTGTCTTAGTATGGGTTTCCCCAGAGACAAATTTCAAATGTGAGTAGTTAATTGGCAGGTACAAGGGAAATGGGCAGTAAGAGGGAAGTGATACAGGGAAGGGAAGGCAGCTGATAAAGAGTAAGTTATTAGTCCAGAGACACAGTGCATGACAGAGCTGAATCCCCTGGGGGAAATTCTGAAATATGATGCAAAATGCAAGCCTTAGAATTATCTTGGTCTGAAAAGCAGACACTAGATGGGAACAGACATGCAAGAGATTTATGGGTGCAAACATCTAGAAACGGATCAAGGGAGTGTGAGCAGGTATAGAAGGGAAAATTTTCAGACCACCTGCAGGTCTGACATTTGTGAAAGGAGAGAGGGAAGGATGACTGTGTAGGAAGAGCCTCAGACCACAGCACAGTCCGGAGAATATCTCAGCCAGGCCAATAGAGAGTCCCAAAGCAAACGTAGCCCACTTAGGCAGGAATGGGCTCATGTTGGCACCCCCGCTGTGCCCAGTCCTTGGCTGGGAACAGTGCCGGCAAAGAATGGTCATGACTGGGGACATAGTTTTCCTCCTTACTTGCTGGCCGCTCTCTCTCAGTTCCTTTTGCTGGCTTATCTTTCTCTTCCAGATCTCTAAGTGTTGGAGTTCCTGGGCCATCTCTTCTTTTTTTCTGTATATACTAGCTCCCTAAGTTCCTTCTAGTGTCAGCGCTTTAAATACCATCTTCCTGGCTTCAAAATTTACATCTCCAGCCAGACCTCACCTCTGAGCTCTCCACTCACACATCTGACTGCCTATTTGGATGTCTAATAGGAATCCCAAACTTAATAAGTCCAAAATAGAGCCAAAACACAACCCAATTTTGCATATTATCCCTATTTGTCCTCTTAATTCTATCTCCTCTAGCTGAACGATGGTTCAATAAAAACAGGGATTTTGCCTATCTTATCATGCTCTGTCCCCAAGAATACCACATAGTAGTTTGTGTGTATATATATATATATATTTTTTTTTTTTTGAGGAAGATTGGCCCTGTGTTAACATCTGTTGCCAATCTTCTTTTTTTTTTCTTTTTTCTCCCCAAAACCCCACTACATAGTTGTGTATCATAGTTGTAGAGTTGTAGCTCTTCTATATGGGATGCTGCCTCAGCGTGTCTTGATGAACGGTGAGTAGGTCTACGCCCAGGATCCGAGCCAGCGAACCCTGGGCCACCAAAGTGGAATGTGTGAACTTAACCACTACGCCACCTGGCTGGCCCCCATGTATATTTTTTAAATGAAAAAGGATATTCCCTAACCTTTGAGACATACGAACTTTTGTGATATTGACCCTAGTCTGGGCCAAAGCTGTGAAACTACCCAGCATTATCTAAGGGGCACATAGTAATTGACTACCTCACTCACTCTCATGAACTAAGTTAATGGGCCCAGACGATTTTTATTCAATGAGAAGGAGTGAAGAGTTGGTGCAAAACCCAGAGGCAGTAAAGAGTTTAGTGCTTTAAAGAATACACACTGCCTTAAAAGAGATAATGAATCCATCCTAGCAGAGAAAAGTCCAATGCACAATTAAACCTGACAATATTAACACATTGCACTAAATGCTTTATATAAATAATTGCACATAATTGTCACAACAGCTGTGTGAAAGAGATAGCAACATTGTGTCTATTTTACAGCTGAGGAAAGTCAGGCTCTGAGAACTTAGGAAATTTTCTTAAATAAAAGGAGCTGAGATTCAAATCCAGATTTATCAGATCCCAGATTCCTTTTTATTCTTATACTATCTTCTAAGATGTAAGTGCAAATTCAAGGGACTAATCTGAAACATTTTTAAACTCTCTGAGTGAGGCTGGGTCTATTCATGATGAAACAGTTTCCCCGAGGGGAGACAAGAAAGGTTGAGCATTTAAGTTATTTAAAGCAAGATGAGACCAAGTGAAGGATGTGGGTCTTGGAGCAATTTTGTGCTGGAAGAAAGCTTGAATAGACTGAATGTGGAATTCAGTGCCCCTTTGCCTGAACAGTCCCATCTAAAAATAGATATTATAGCAGATTCTGTTGATGCTCCATTCATACCCTCTTGTATCCACGCACCATTCTCATGAACACCAGCCTATTTCCAATGTCCGGGCTGCCAGAAAAAGGGAGCCAAATTGCCTGATAATGGTGACACTGATAGACTGTGTCCACAGTGCAGAGAGGCCAGGCTAGTTGAAGAGTGAGAAATGACCATTGGATTTAACAACCGGGAGATTTTTGATGGCCTGGAGAAGAGCAGTTTTGGTGGAGTGGTGGAGGGAAAAAATTATTGAAGTGGGCTAAGGAGACAATGAGAGGAAAGAACACAGAGCTAGTAAGATAGACAGCTTCCATGAATGATTTGATAGCGACCTTCACCATTTAGAAAACCACAACTCCAATTACATGTTTTTCTAATAGTGAATAAATATTGTCACCAGCACACTTAACATGTTAGACTATCAGAGAGGAGTGGCATGGTGACAGCTGAATTAGGAATCATAAAACTTACATTCAGGCCTAGCTTAAAATCTGACTAGGTTTATGGTCCTGAGCAAGTCATTTCCCGTTTTCTTATCCCGTATCTATACAACGTTGATCTTTCCAAATATAGCCATCTATGATTCAATTAATTCCCCAAAGTAATTAATTAGAATTTTCTCATTTTCTTCTTTTCTTCTCTAGTACATAATACCTGTCCATTTATTGCCAATATATTTAATAAAAATATATTTTTAAAATGCTCTATTCACCCTCTTATAGTTTTTTACCTGCTCACAAAATCGTTTCTGCAATGGCTCTAGGGTACTGGATGAGCTACTCCCTGTTTCCATTGGCATATGACCTGTTAGTTATCATTAATTTACGTGAGTGATCTTGTCAAGATGTTACGTCTACAGGATGGCTTTTCATTTAAGCCACAATTAACTAATTATGACATAAATGTTGACATTGACACTAAAGTTGATATTTATCATGTCCTATATTGTATTCAGTTAGAAAATTTGCCAATATCTGGAAAATATTCCAAGGAAGTCTTTTTTAAAGATGGCATACTGCTTTGTGTTTATTTTTCCACTCTTTTTAAATGTGCACAGGTATTTGTAAATTTGGTCAGTGTTAACGTTCATTTATTTTATAATAAACTTTTTTTTGGCATAATATGGAGTAAAGTTTAGTAGGGCATGATCTTTGGACTCGGACCACCTAATTTTCAATCTTGGGTCTGCCATCTGCTAGTGTTAGGACCTTCTGCTAGTTACAAGGCATCTCTAAGCCTCATTTTCCTTGTCTGTAAAATAAGAGACTCTGAGTCTTTTGAGGAATAAAGAAGATATGCTTATAAAATCTTAAGCACAGTACACAAAACTAAGTAAATGTTCAGGAGTTTATTACTGTGAACAAGCAACTTACCAAGTTTTAAAAGGATAAAAAGAAATGTTATGACATGGTACCTAGCCTCAAGGAATTTATACTCCAGTGAGAGCTTCTGACATATACTTAGAGTACAAGAGAGTTTATAAGAGCTATGTAGAAGTGTAAAAGCCAGGAACTATGGGGTTACAAAGAGAGAAGGAGGACTTCCAATACGAGATATTAGAGAAGGCTTCATGGCGAATACGATATTCTTGAGAGAGATTTAGGATTTTGTCTGGTGGGGAGAGAGGGTGAAGGGAAGAGTGGAGGAGCGAGAGAAGGGAAAGGAAGGAGAGGCTTTCCAGGCAGAGAGAGAGTAGCTGGAGCAAGGAACAATTCCACAGAGCTGGAGCATCGAGGGAGGAGTGCGGTGCATTGGGAGGTGGGAGTGGAGGTGTATTGGGTAGCGGCAGGGAGATCATGGAAGATTTTAAAAGCCAAGCTACAGTGTTTGGACTTTTTATAAGCAATGGCAGAAACAAAGTTTTAGGCAACAGAATCACATAATCGGGACACTGAAACAATAGGTGGGAGGATGCAGGGGAACTTGGAAGTCACATGTTTGGTTGGTAGTCTGTGGGAGCAGTTCAGATGAGCCAGGGTGAAAAAACTGGGTGGCACTTTTGGAGTTAAAGGAAGGACAGAAACGGAGAGATGTATTTTAGAGGTGGACTTGAAAGGATCTGGTGACTATCTGGACACAGGCAGCGAGGGAGAGGGAAGTATTAAAGCTGATATATGGTTTCAAGATTTGGGGGATACAGGGGAAGTTTTGAAGACAGGTGTTGGTAGGAGGGGATAGACTAGGGGCTGAAACATCCGATGCCTACAGGGACTAGGCAGGTAAGAGGAATGAGTGAAATTTGACAGGAGGGGTGGGGACCGTGGAAACTGCCCTGTCCGCTAAAGGGAGCAGCCTCCACTCAGTTTTGATCAGAAATTACTGTGGAGGAATTTCTGTGTAATAGTATCAGATCTTTCTATTTTTAAGAGAAACTAAAATTTCAAAATTTAAAGTAATTTCTCCTGATTTATTTCTTTAGATTTGATTATTTTTAAACACTATATGGGTCAAACAAAGCAAAGGGTGAGTGTTGAAAACTTATGATATGTTTGTAATTTTCCTAATTGACTGATATTCTCATCCATACATCTGCTTAAATTACTCGCTTATGTTTCCATTTAGCATTTACATGCACATTTCCAATTGCTTTGGGATGAAGGTTATGCATACTTACTGATTACTATTACTACACAGCCCAAGTAAAAGGTCCATTTGTGTCTGTTTCCCCAGTGGTTTCTTCTGCAAGATATTAGTTTCAAGAGATCATAAAAAGTGATCAATATACCCAAAATATGAACTTTGAAATAAATGAATGGTTTTTCAAACTGGGGGATATATGTGTATGAACATGTGTTTGTGTATTGTTTACGCAGTTTCAGGTACAAGTGAAAGTGTGGACAATTGCATTTTTGAATATGTAGACAACTTCTGGGACTTGTAACGTAAGAGCACAAAGGAGGAATTTAAAAAATCTAGGAAAGAGCACAAAGAAAGGGACAAGATCTGGGTAAAAGAGCTTTTAACTGGACATTAACAAGTTGATTTGTCAACCCATCCCTAAAAACTCCCATATCTTCCATATGGGGGTGTGATGATAGTTCAATTGACTTTATTTTAACCAACATCTTTTAAGAAATACATTGCATGGAAAAATGCACTGGTGTAAGGCAGAATGGAGGTATCAATTAAAAAAATTCAAACAAGTCTTTCAATATGAGCATCCACATAAAATCTATGCAAAATTGGTCTTTATAAAGCAAGCTTTGATGTCATTGAAACAATGGAATTTTTTTTTTTTTTTGGTGGAAATGTGATCTGTTAAGGTTTTGAAAAAATAAGAGCATGTATCTCATTACTGAGAGAAAGCTAATGGCAGAGAGCAAGGTCTGAGGCATAATTCTGAAGGTAAAATGCATCAATTAATTCTCCTCCCAATCATTTCATCTTCCCGAAGTGCTATTCATCTTACATCTGGTTGCCTGGTAACCTGGTGATTATCGGTGATAATCACTGCATATCAACATTGAGAGTACAGGTGACTGTGCATGTGATCCCTGCTCTCTTTTAGGCTGAGCAGGCAGTCATGGGTGGCTCTCAGGTCTGAGAGGAAGGCCTTTGCTGGTGCAGGGAAAGAATGCGGGATATCAGACGATAATCCCACCTCTATCACATACTGGCTGTGGCTCTTGGGGAATTTATTTGACCTCAGACAGCCTCACTTTTTTTCATCTGTACAATGGAGATAACCTTAGTCCCCACCTCTTAAAGTTGTCATGATTCTTTTATGAGATCATGTGTGTAAAATGTGCAGTTATAAGATACAATTATTTTTAATGTTAATAGCACTACTATCACTATTACTAAAATGAACAGGGCCTGCTGTTGTTGCAGGTCAATTGGAAAAACTGAAGTTATTTGTTACTAGAAGCTGAATTAAATAGCTAGTGGTGATATTTTATGAATTAGGTGGAATTCTTTAGTTGAAATTAAAAGAAACTGACTCTGGCCAGTTAAAGCCAAATGGAGTTAACTAGAAGGATATCCATGGTGCATATAGTCAATGGGTGGCTCAAGTCCTTTATTTCCATCTAGTACAGGCATACGTCGGAGATGTTGTAGGTTCTGTTCCAGACTGCCACACTAAAGCGAATACTACAATAAAGTGAGTCACATGAATTTTTTGATTTCCCAGTGCATATAAAATTTATGTTTACACTATACTATAGCCTATTAAGTGTGCAATAGCATTATGTCTGGAAAAACAGTGTACATACCTTAATTAAAAATACTTTATAGCTAAAAAATGCTAACCATCATCTGAGCCTTCAACGAGTTATAATCTTTTTGCTGGTGGAGGGTCTTGTAAAAAACGCGATATCTGTAAAGTGCAATAAAGTGAAGTGCAATAAAACAAGATCTGCTATATTGGAAAATTGACATAATACGCTGTTTTTGTTAGAATGGGTACTACTCACATCTCTCTTAAAATTGTCCTAATAGATATGGAAATCTATGATATCTACAAAGTGAGCAGTGCCCTAGGATTAGCCTGCACAACTATATGAATTCTTACACTCCATAAGTCCTCTAAATACGGTGGAGCTTTTGTACACTCTGCGTGGGGGTTATAGCATGAATAAAGCTCCTTGCCCCCTGAAAAGCTAGCCCTGAACACAACTGCTGGGAAATACCACTATGAATGGAGCAGTAGAAGACGTATTGCTACCGATGCATATAGTTTTCTTTTTCTTTTTTGGCGTTTCCTTAATTTTATGGGCTATGCACTGACAGCACATACCACCTTACATTGTACAGGTACCTACAATGAATTTTCCTCAAGAGCTGTCTAACAGAAAAATGCAGCAAGATGCACCTAGTGTTCTTGCGTGGAGGACATGGTGCGTGGTGGCCAGAGCTGTGATTGGCAGGAAGAATTTAAAAGCACACTGTCTGAATTTGTTTTAGTTTGAGAAAGTGTTTCTGAGGAATTTCTTCATTTATTCATTAATTCAACAAATTATGAATATAGAGATGCCAGACACTGGCCAGACACTGGGGATAATGTGATGAGGAAGATCAGTATAATTCTTTTTTTTTTTTTTTTTAGTTTGTTTGTTTGTTTGTTTGTTTTTTGTGAGGAAGATCAGCCCTGAGCTAACATCCATGCCAATCCTCCTCTTTTTGCTGAGGAAGACCGGCTCTGAGCTAACATCTATTGCCAATTCTCCTCCTTTTTTTTTTTTTTCTCCAAAGCCCCAGTAGATAGTTGTATGTCATAGTTGCACATCCTTCTAGTTGCTGTACGTGGGACGCAGCCTCAGCATGGCCAGAGAAGCGGTGCATCGGTGCGCTCCTGGGATCCGAACCCCGGGCCACCAGTAGTGGAGCGCGCGCACTTAACCACTAAGCCACAGGGCTGGCCCTGATCAGTACAATTCTTATCCTTACTGACATTATACTCTAATGGAAAACATAGACCCTCTAACACACTATAACAATTAAGTGTCATAAATTCTATGATGGAAAAAGTATAGCCACTTACGGAAATGAGTAGAACGCCTAATCTAAGGGTTCTGGGAAGATGTTGTCATCTTGCTTTTGATTTGGGTCTGTCCCTGTTTAATGAAATCCTTGGCTTTTTGGCCCCGTGCTTTTGCTAGACACCTAGACCAATTTCTAGGTGAAAACAATTAAGGAACTCATGTAGGAACATAGCTGCCCTCATTTCCACTCTAAGCTTTAGATCAGCAATATAGGGGGATGGGATAAGAGCAAGAAATGCGTCTGACAAGGAAAGCATGTGTCCCTGTGTCCTTGTTATAGGCAGAAATAGATTGATAGATCTATCTATTTAGATAGTTTTTCATGGATAATGTAAAAATTTCAATTAAGATCTCAGTAGGCATTTAATACAGAACTCCTAAATGAAGTTCTTTTCATTTGTCTTGATCAGTAAATTGTTTCCTGGGGTGATAACCACAAACAACCTGATTTGGCAGGAGGATGAGCACACACCTTATGTTCATGGATAAAAGTGTGCTGGCTGATGGCTCTGAGGTGCCTAGGAGTCTCTGGTCAGGGACAGACTTGTGGTAGGTGGATTGTGGTTGTGAAGATCGCCATTTTAGCGCAGGCATCCAGGGGTGCCAAGAACTGGACAGCATGACAGGTAGCAAGAGAGGAAGCCAAGCCAATTAGGGGCGGCCTCCAATTCGTGGTTGACAGCCAAGGATAATTTGTGGTTAACAGAGCAGGCAATCTCACACTCTACACACGTATGCTCACTCTGAAAGGGCTTTAAGTGACCTTGTCTCGATGGAGTCTGTGTCTAGCTTTGAACTTTAATCACTGATTGGTTAGTATGCCAATATCTTTTTCTAAAGTTCTTTTAAAGTACTTACCTCCCTTAAAATAGTTTCTATTATATGGCTATATATGTGATAGCCACATTTATTCCAGACTGAAGGCCTTTGTACATGCCACTCGCCCTGCCTAGAACACTCCGTCCTCAGATTGTCCCATGGTGGAGCCCTTTTTGTCAATCTTTTCTCAGCTTAAGTGTCAATTCTTCAAAAAGTCTATCCTGAGCCCCTAGTTAAAGAAGTTAGACTCAATAGATTTCTGTCATATTGTGTTGTTTCATCGTCTTGTAGCATTATCACTTTTTGGAATTATCTTTAAAGTTTTTGTAATTGTATTTTTCTTTATTGTACATATCCTTCTTCTAGTCTGGAAGCTCTATGAGAACAAGGACCTTCTCTGTCTCATTCACTGTTGGACCCTCAGACACTAGAACAGTCCCTGACACCTACCTCTCTATGCTCCTTGAAGATAAAGATAATATCTTAGACAACTTTTTTTTTTTTTTTGCTGAGGAAGATTGGCCCTGAGCTAACATCTGTGCCCATCTTCCTCTATTTTGTATGTGGGACTTCGCCACGGTATGGCTTGATGAGCAGTATGTAGGTCTATGCCTGGGATCTGAACCTGTGAACCCTGGGCCACCGAAGCAGAGCCCGCGAACTTAACCACCCCGCCACTGGGCCGGCCCCCTTAGACAACTTCTTAAGCCTGATGCCCAGCATAGTGAGTGAATATTAAATATCCGCATTAATATATAGATTTATTTAATGAGAAATACAATTGAGCTTTATAGAAGTAACCGATAATGAACATTAATGAGCACCTTTTGGAAAAAAGGGCCAGTTTTCTCTTAAGCAACTTTTAAGGTAATTTAAAACCAGTTGGCATTTTTGTATATTTCTGTGTTCAGCTTGCATTTGAGCACTGTTCTGTGACAGGTGCTTTGCGGACTGAAAGAGAGGAGTAAATAAGTGGTCCTTGCCTTTCAAAATCTTATACTCTGTTTTAAAATAAGTGGAT
Source organism: Ceratotherium simum simum (assembly GCF_057802395.1). Classification (NCBI taxonomy): domain Eukaryota; kingdom Metazoa; phylum Chordata; class Mammalia; order Perissodactyla; family Rhinocerotidae; genus Ceratotherium; species Ceratotherium simum. The sequence goes on from NC_141903.1 coordinate 31,359,666, forward strand.
GAAATGCATTCTCCCTTCTAATCTTTGGGAATGGTACCTAGCTGTGTTCTTAGGTAAATAATGTTTGTTGAAAGAATGAATAAATGAATAAAAGTAAGAACTGATGAGTGAATAGGAAGAGATGAATTAAATGATAGGCGTTTGAACCTGAGCCAATCAAGTCAGAGTCTAGGTGTTAGGCTGGGGGATTGATTGCATGAAGCCTTTGATTTAGGAAGTAGACTGAATGTATGTTTCACCCAGTGGAAATCAACACTATTTTCTTGTGTTCGTATCATTGTTTCTTACGTCCATGGGTTGTTCTTGATGTCTTCATGCTTAGAATGCCCCATGCTCATAATCTTCATGGGTTCAAAGTCCGTGCACTAAAGATAAAATCTAACATCGTCATCTCAGTGAAATATTTTACTATCTCCCTTGCAGTACGTAATTTCTCCCACCTTTGAATTCCTAGAATGCTCTACTGATTCCCTGCCTGTGGCACTTAACCCTTTCCATCTTACATTCCCATTAGTTATATCTGTGTTTGCTCTGCCCTTTTAGACTCTCAGCTCCTCAAGGGTGAGCTTCATTGCTGATTTATCTGAGTAGCCAACCTGCAGTAATTCATTCAATAAATATTTACTGAAGACATATTACACGTCAGGCACAGCACTAGTTTTGGAGAAGCAGTTGTGAGCAACTGACATCAAGGCAAACACTAATTTGCTCTGGATTGTAGAGTTTAATAATAGAGCCTAGTATTAATGGGTTTATTTGTTAAGCATTTAAGCCAATTTGACAAGATAATTATCTTAGCATATTACAGTAGGTAAGGACATATGTTTTAGATTCCATAGATTATGGTTCCACTCCTGGCTCTGTATCTTGCTAGATGTGTGGCCTTAAGGTGGTAATGCAACCTCTTGGAACTTCTGTCTCAGTTATTTACTACTACAAATAATGCTGTGTAACAGACCATACCAAAGCAGATTAAAACAAAATTTATTAAGCTCGTGAGTCTGTGGGTTGATTGGGTGGTTCTTCTGGTCTGGGCCATTTTGGCTAGCTCACGTGTCTGTGGTGAGCCAGCTGGGAGCATGGGCCATTTTGGCTAGCTCATATGTCTGTGGTGAGCCAGCTGGGAGGATGGGTTAGTCTTGCATAGCCTCACCTGAAACAGCTCTTCTACACATGATCTCTCATCCTCCACCAGGCAAGCCCAGACTTGTTCACATAGTGGTGTGGGTATCCAAAACAGCCAGCAGTCTAGGCTCAGAATTGATTGTGTCACTTTTGTCACATTCTATTAGCTGAAGCAAGTCACAAGGTCCAACCAGATTCATGGGAGAGGGATTCCATCTTTTGATGAGAATTACTACAAAATCACATTGTACAGGGTGTGGATACAAGAGGGCGTGAAAAGTTGTTGTAGTTCATCAATTATTTTTGTACTTCATCTACTACAACCTCAGTCTGTAAAATAGAGATGATAATAATAGTCCCTACTTTTTTTTTTTTTTTTTTTGTGAGGAGATCAGCCCTGTGCTAACATCTGCCAATCCTCCTCTTTTTTTTTTTTTTTTTTTGCTGAGGAAGACGGCCCTGGGCTAACATCTGTGCCCATCTTCCTCCACTTTATATGGGACGCCGCCACAGCATGGCTTGCCAAGCAGCGCGTCGGTGCGCGCCCGGGATCCGAACCAGCGAACCCCGGGCCGCCGCAGCGGAACGCGCGCACTTAACCGCTTGCGCCACCGGGCCGGCCCCTTTTTGTGATTTTTTTTTTTTTTTTTTTTTGTGAGGAGATCAGCCCTGTGCTAACATCCGCCAATCCTCCTCTTTTTTTGCTGAGGAAGACGGCCCTGGGCTAACATCTGTGCCCATCTTCCTCCACTTTTATATGGGACGCCGCCACAGCATGGCTCGCCAAGCAGTGCGTCGGTGCGCACCCGGGACCCGAACCAGCGAACCCTGGGCTGCCGCAGCGGAGCGCGCGCACTTAACCGCTTGCACCACCAGGCCGGCCCCAATAGTCCCTACTTTATAGGTGGATTGTGAAAAGTGTGAGATAATGTGGACAAAGCTGGGATGTTACCCGGCACTTGAAAATGTTGGCAGTTTATTGTTATTATTATATCACTTACCCTCACGACCAACCATATGGTGATATTATAATCCTCATCTTACACATGGAGAAACTCGGAGAGTTTGTTGCTTGTCCCTGATCACATAGTCAGTTGCAGAGCTGTGATTGAAACCAAGGTTTATTTGACTTCAAAGCTTATAGCAGAGGCTTCTGAATCTCCATGTGCAAGAGAAATGCCTGCAGATTAGAAACACTGATTTTGGATTTTAGTGAGCCAGAAATAAACTTCTGTTATGAACAGCCAATGCAGTGTTGGAGTTTGTTACAGCAATAACAGACTTCTACAGTTTAACTGTAACAAGCTAGTTATAACAAACTAATAGTAGCTTTTACAAACTAGCTAATAGTAGCTATAACAAATTAGCTGCAACAAACTAATATTCATGATAAACTAGCTAATTATAGCTAGTTATTAATAGCTATAACAGACTAACCAATACAAAGTTCAATTTCTAAAACACTATGCGATACAACTTAGGATTGTGAAAACTTTCTAGGCAGTATTGTGCACACATTAGACACTCTAACATTTATTGAAGGAATGAGAAGTTTCCAAAACCAAATATAAGCTTTCTGGTCCCTTAAGACCATGTACTTGCACTTGATCTTCCTTAATTTTGTCTATGATTTCTCTCCTTTCCTTCCACGCAGAGAAATTTGTTCTTTTTGGTCAAACCAGACTGACTGTAGGGTTCATGTACACCTGGGCCAGAAGATCAAATTCTCTGATTAGAGTAGCATTATTAGAATCCACTTGATTTACATGAGCAAAAACACATAATATTTGCAGGCAAAAAGAAAAATATTTAGGTGGTCTTTTCAGTACACTAAAAATGTTTGTTTCAGAGCCTCTGGTGTCCAATGCTGAGTACATTATCAAGGATTGGAGGTCGAGGAAGTTCTTAGAGAATTGTGAAAGTGAGTTTTAAGCCCTCTTTTGTGGAAAGAGAGGAGTTGAAAATTAAAAATGAAGAAAATTAGAAAGATGGAAAAAAGCTAGTGAAAACAGCCCAAATAAACAAACCTTACTTGAAACCAAAGGGCATAAAATTTACCCTCCAACTGGCCCAGAAAGAGGAGTCTGTACTAATTGGCACCACTACAGAAGCTCTAGTGAGACAATTAAGGCTTTAAGTTGTGACAATTATATGAGACCTCTGCTATTGCCATCACTCAGAGAATTTGCCCTCTGCCTTAGAGGATCGTAGAATCGTAGAGAGGCAGATTATATAAATTTGGAGCCATGAAACAAGAAGTCTAGTTACATGCCTTAAATTGAGAACAATTAGCAATACAGTGAAATAGAATCTAACTTGAAAAAAAATTGCCATTTCTATTCAGTAACCTCACTTCAAAAGAAAGAATAATATAGCTAACACTTAATGAGTACTTACTATGTGCCAAGCACTCTGAGTTGAACAAGAAAGAGGCAGATAATAAAATCGAGTTGAAATTAGAGATTTTGTGAAAGCCACTCTTTTTTAAAGTGTACGAGATATCGGGAAGGTTTTGGGTAGAGGAAAGAGACGGAACTTAAAGTGTTAGTTGAGTCTTGGTTCTGGCACTTGGGCAAACATGTTACCTCTCCAATCCTCTGTTGATTCATTTGTAAACTGGGAATAATGATAACTTCCATTGAGTATCAATGAGATAAAATATGTGAAGGCACTTTTTAAGCTGCAAAATGCAACACACACAATGATATTTAAATTAATCTTTTATATTCACACACACATAGCTAATTATTTTATTTACAATGGGGTCTGGTGGGAACAAACAGCACAACAAGGATTTGAGAAAACATTAAAAGTACTTTTGCTATGTTTCATGATTAAGGAAATACGCCATATATCACTGATGTCCCTTTATTGCCCAATAAAAAAGTAAAACCCCACAACTGAATAAACACATCACAACAAAAACCTAACTCCAAAACAAAGCAAGGGACAACATTCAAAGACATCTGCAGATGATCATTATATGATGGAAATAGAAATGAGATAATTCACTAACAATTTTCATTTCTTCCAGTAAGTCGTTAGATGCTTAAGAGAAATGGCTTGTGCCAGTTTTCTTTTCATTAAATATTCATATTTTCTAATGGAAATTGTTCTGACAAATTGGATAAATTGAGCAACTTATAGATTTATGCCTCAAAAAGAGGAGATTTGGAATTCCCAGTGAGTACGCTAATGCTTAAATCATTAACACTCCATTGATTTTATAATTAAAAAGCTGGAAAGTAAATATAGTGTGTTTTAAATGTTGTGAAAGCTGTTTGTCTTGATGCTTAGATTGCACGCCTTTGATTGCAGATATCCATTAGCTATGCAACATGCTACCGTGGTTGCCTTGGAGGATCCTCTTTTAATTCTCTGGGGACCAAACCCCTCCACTGTGTCACCTATAAGGAAAAAAGTGCAAACGAATCACTCTTGCCATTTAGATGTGGAGAAAAGGATCATAAGTTCTAGAACATTTGAAAACCAGAAATTAAAAAAAAAATTTTTAAACTAAATTTACTTAGTTTATTAAAATATTTATTTAAGCTAAATAATTTATGTAAACTAAAAAAAAAAACCACAAAAAAACAGTTCACCCATTTCTCCCACCCCTTACGCCCTACCTCTTGCAACCACCAATCTGTTCCTGTATCTGTGAGCTTTTTTTTTTTATTCTTTTTTGGATTCTACATATAAGAGAGGTGGTATGGTATTTGTCTTTCTCTGTCTGACTTATTTCAGTCAGCATAGTGCCCTCGAGGTCCATCCATGTTGTTGCAAATGGCAAGATTTCATTCCTTTTTACGACTGAATAATATTCCGTTATATATATAAAATTTCTCTATTCATTCATCTATAGATGGAAACTTAGGTTTTTTCCCCCATATCTTGGCTATTGTAAATAATGCTTCAGTGAACATGGGGGTGCATATATCTTTTTGAATTAGTGTTTTCGTTTTCTTTGGATATATACCCAGAAGTGGCATTGCTAGATCATATGGTAGTTCTATTTTTAATATTTTAGGCACTACCATACTATTTTCTATAGTAGTTGCACCAATTTACATTCCCACTAACAGTGCCCAAGGGTTCCCTTTTCTCCACATCCTCACGACACTAGTTATTTCTTATCTTTTCGATAATCGCCATTCTAACAGGTATGAGGTGATATCTCATTGTGGTTTTGATTTTCATTTCCCTAATGACTGATGATGTTGAGCATCTGTTCATGTACCTGCTGGCCATCTGTATGTCTTCTTTGGAAAAATGTCTATTCAGATCTTCTGCTTATTTTTAAAATGAATTTTTTTTTTTTTTTGCTATTCAGTTGTATGAGTTTTTTGGATATTTTGGATATTAGCCCTTTATCAGATACATGATTTGCAATTATTGTCTCCCATTCAGTAGGTTGCCTTTTCATCTTGTTGATGGTTTCCTTTGCTGTGTTGACAAGCAGAAATTTGAATACAGTATACACTTCCTATTCCTAGAAGGCAAGAGGACACTGGAGTTTCTGGGGAACGATGAGGGAGAAACTTAGCTTCAATTATTAAAATTAGTCCAATAAATATGTGCCAGGCACAGTGCTCAGGACACAGTGGTGAACAAGAACAACATGGCGCCTAAACTCAGGGGACTTAGGAGGTAGACAATGAAGCAAGTGGTAACAACATGATGTGAGGAACGTGATGACAGGGAGCTGTGAGAACATGTACGAGGGAACTGAAAGGTCAAGTAAGGTCTTCCTGACAGGATGACTTATGCTGGGCTCTGAGGATGCACAGGAGGTAGGAGTGTTCCAGGTGGTGGTAGCAATATGTGAAATGGCCAGAAAATTAGAAGCAGTGTGGCATGTTCTAGTCACTGAAAAACAGTGTAGATAGAACGGTGCTGACCCATAAAGACCTAACATGAGCCACAAATGTAAGTCATATCCATAAATATGACATATGTAATTTTAAAGTTAAAAAAGTAAGAAAAACAAGTTTAAGATAAGAAAAATAGGTGGCATTAATTTTTAATAATATATTTTATTTAGCCCGATACATCCCAGATATTATTATTTCAATGTGTAATCAATATAAAACTATTAATGAAACGTTTTACATAATTTTTACATACTAAGTCTGTGAAGTTCTCTGTGTATTCTATACTTAGAGCGCATCTCAGTTTGAACTAGCTGTATTTGAAGTGCTCAATAGCCACATGGCTACCACATTGGACAATAGAGGGCTAGACAGGAAAAGAAGGTATTAAATGGTGAGAGAAGGAAACGCACACGTAGAAAGGAGCCAAATCCTGAAATGTTTTATTTCTTCATCTGCAACCCAGTTAATTAGACCAATTGGTCTTTAAGGTCCTTCTAGCCCTAAAATTCTATGAACCTCTATCTTATTTCAATATAGGACTGCAAAGAAGTGTCCCAAACTGAATGTTCTTATCTTAACATCTCAAATTTACTTGTCACCATTGTCTTCTTTGGTAACTACAGAGGTATTTATACGTGCCTCTGACCCAGGAATGCCATAGTGAATACACTTGCTCTCACATGAATTTTTTTTAAAGATCATTTCACTTGGTTTATTCAGTAGGGCTTCGGTTTGACAGTATCTATAGCAGACTTTTGTGTAGTAAATTTTACCTGCTGGTAATAGCACCTTAATCTTTCTTTGAGAACTACCGTTACTCCATTCTCGGTCCATGTTGTTCAGGTGTGGCTAGCTGTGCTCTAGGTCCAGGGGTAAATGTGTATCTCAGGCCTAACCTCGTGTCCTTGGCCACAGTGATTGGATGGCTGTGTGCAATAATGGATGTGGGGCCTAAGTCATGTTAATTAGGTACAATCAGAGCTCATTTGAGGAGAATTTTTCTTGGGCTATTGGAATAGAAGTACTCTCTTTTCTTTCTACTGGTAAAATTACTGGTAGGATAGGATGTGGAATTGGAGCTAATGGCAGGTTTCATGTCATCATGAGGAGATAGCTTGTTTGAAAATGGAGCAAACACAGAGAAATTCAGAGTGAAGAGATGAAAGGGCTAGAGTTTTGGGAAAAAAACAAAAAAACCCAGAGATGCTTTTGTGTCTCTGGGTCCAGTTGTACCTGAAGTCAAAAGATCCACTCTTGGTCTCCCCACTTTTATAAATCTCTATGTTGGTTTTTTTTTTTTTTTGCTAAAGCCTCTTTGAACTGCCACTTGCAATGAAAAAATTATTGTCTAAAAACTTACAATAGCACTATTGTCAACCTTAACATAGTTTTACAGACTAGATCTCAGAATTATGTTATAGGAAAACTTTGTTAAATAGAAAATTTTAATATCTGTAAAAATATATTTCTTGCTATGAAGTACTATAATTATTCATTAATTAAGGCATTTGTTCATTTTATTCAACAAATATTTATTGCAAATATACTCTTTTTCAGGCACTGTGTTCTGCTTTATATATTATATTATACCAATTATATATTTGAATTTCTCTCTCATTTCTCTGTGATCTTTTGGTGGGCAGAATACTCCTGCTCAACTCTAAGTAAAACTAAGATTTTAGAAATAAAAATAGAAGCAAGATCTCTCTGAAAAGTGCTTCATTCCTTTTTAAATTATGTAAGTCTTATGCTCTTTGAGAAAGAGCAATTAATTCTCCCAAACTCCTCTTTTTCTACCCCACTTTGCACACGTCCCGTATTAATTTTCTCCATAATTTTCTGACTATAATTTTGGAACACTTTAGAACTGATTGTCTCCCAAAATTATGACTAGAATAAATGGGCAGCTCAAGAATAAATCCACATCTAGACCTTACTGAGTGCATCAGTGCATCAATTGGGATGATTATTTGAAATGAAAATTCCTGGGCTCCTTTTGCTCAAAGATACTAAATTGGAGTCTTTTGGGTGGAGACCTAGAATTTGCATTTTAACCCGCTTTCTTGGTTAAAGAGCTCTCACATGCACACTAAAGTTTTGGAATTGCCTGGTTGCTTGGGAAAAAAACTCCATAAGCCTTCCAGGATATAATGAAGGCATGGATTGGCTTTGACTGAGATCATCAGCATTTGAATATTATTTATCTGCTCTAGTCTACCTGATAGCAAATAATTATTTTTAGTGATCATAAACATTTCACACAGAAGAAATACTTTCTAAATATTATTCACATATTAATGTGTGAGCAGAATATTATTAATTAATCATGGGTAAACACTATAGATCATGATGTCAGTTTATTAAATTTAATTATAGAGTCTGAATTCTGTCTAATGAGGGATTAGCTGACTAATATTAACTTAAGCTGAGAAAGTTGGGCTAATATTACTTTTTTCAAACAAAAAAAAAGACTTGCTCCTAAACTCTGTTCTTATATATTTCATCTAAATTCTTAAAACATCTCAGTCAAAACTTTTTTTATGTTAAGTTGGGTTTGGAGTTTTGAAGTTTATTTTAAAATTTGTGTTGCCTTGCAAAAAAAGTTGGTGCAGTGGATCCGTGTAGCAAGAACTGGATGTGAGAATGAGCTGTTGCAATGTAGGCATAGCCGCCTGAAGTTGCGATTTGGAGAGGAGGACGAACAGAAGCTCAGATCACAGTGGATGCTTAGGTACTACTTTTGTCAGTTTCATAAGCCAAGTGGAAATCTTATTGTGCCCACAGTACTTTTTGGGCCCTGGTAATGTCCTTACATAGTTTATACTTGAGTAAAACACTAAAGCAATAAAGCAATTGGAGAAGAGTTTCTTTCTCAAGAACTGTTAGAAGATCACTGCAAATGTTGGTCTCTGAATCTGGCTGGCTAGCTTGCCTTTATTGGTTTCATTCATTCACTAATTCATTCATTCAGCAGTGTTTATAAAGTGCCTGCAATATGAAAGGCATTGTACTCAGCACTTGAGATGGAATTTTGAACAACACAGACATAGCCTTAGCCTCATGTAGCTTATCATCTGACTCTACTTCTCTGTCCACCTGGTCCTATGTGGAGGGATCCAGAGCATAGTCTTTCTCAATTTTCAGAAGAACATTATTCAGTTCCTGTAAATTACAGCCTTATTAGTTTACTAGGCATTTCATCTAATATGCATGATGATATCTTGTTTTATATACTGTAGTCCTGTGCATCGCAGTCCAATGTCCCATATGAGGAATACATAGGTTATTCCATTAGTTATCATTACTGGGCTACTTTCTTGCAGAGAATTCTATCACAGATAGTACAAGATGACTGTGCCCTTTACTAAAAGTTATGACTCCAATCTGTAGCATGCACACCCCAATGTACTTCATTAGAAAGAAGAATAAGTATTCACACTGACCCCCAGAATAACTTCAGGATCAGGAGGCCTGTCGTGAGGGGCCAGCTGCTACTAGAACTATTTGTTGGATTCTGTCAGCCAGTGTGGGCAATTATGATCAGTGTACTTAGGAAGATAATGGGACCAGGTCAAGCAGGTGTGGGTACTTGCCTGCCACTTCAGAGCATGGGCTCTGAAGAAAGAAGTGCTCACACAGAACTGCTCAGTGAATTGTAGGGCCTGCCAAATGACTGTCATCCTGGCTAATGAAGGTCCGATAAATCTCCCTTAATTTTCCAGGATTCTATGTGGTAATGTTTTCATTGACAGGAAGATACAGTTTCAGGAATTGGTGAGTGAAATCCATCTTTTCTAGTTTAAAACAATAATTAATGGGAAGAGAAAATTGGTGGTAATATTGAGGCCATGAGAACACTGTATGGAGTTGACTTTAAGGTAACGTATTAATAACAAAATTACACAGGACTAATCACATCTACATCCTAAATTATTACTTCTGTATTCTCAGATCTTGGGGAGACAGATTGATTAAGCAGTTTCTTGTTATTCTTTAATATTCTCCTAGGTCTTGGAATCACATCTTACTTATGCAGGTACACTGGATTGGATGTTTTTCTTTGCCATTAACATTGGAGTGGAGCTGATGTAGGTTTTTCCCTTAATGGAGCCAGAGACATTTTCTCTCGCTCTCTATTACAAACTTAACATAGCTTCCAAGGACCTACTTATGACTTGGCCCCTGGTAATGATGGTAAAACTAACACAACATAAATATGCTCATATACTATTTTACATGGTACAAAGTATTATTACACACATTTCTATATTTGATCTTTGAAGCTATGCCATGGAGTGGTTATTGTTAAACTCATTTTACAGATGAGGAAATTAAGGCTCAGTGGAAGACTTATTTAATGTCACATGACTTGGAAGAGGTAGGCCTAAACTAAAATCAGCTCCTCTTAATCCAATATCCTGTTCTTAATCCAATAGCCATTCAGAGAGATAGCTGTTACAGCATGTGCTCTCCAAATTTTACTTTGAACTGTCTTTGGATAGAGCCAATAATGAAGATAATAAAAAATGCAATAATATTAACAGTAATAATGATAGCACAGTTTAGTATGAAGGGTGTGTGCTCTGATAGACCTGCATTCAAATCTCAAGTCAACTATTTACTAATTGTTTGACCTTCAGCAAGTGATTTAAATTCTCTAAGTCTGTTTCCATATCTGTAGAAAACAGTATGGCTTAATATTGTAAGGATTAAATGATATCATCCACATATTAATAATAGTGAGATGATGATGATGATGATGATAATGACTGACTTGGGATCCTAGGTATCTAGTAAGTGCCAGATATTTTACATACATTATCTCTGAGTCTTGTCATAATCCTATGAAATATGTATTTTAATTCCCAATTTATATATGGGGAAATGAAGACTAGAACACTTAAGTAACTGGCTCTAGATCAAATTGCAAGCAAGAGCCTGTGTAAGGATTTGAAGCCACATTGACCATGCTCTTTGCTTGTTCAGTTATTGTAAAGCATTCTTTGAAAAGGCTGGAAACCCTCATCTGAAATCAACTATCAATTAATTCCCTCAAATCCTTGACATCCCATGAATACCAAGTCCGTGTCATACTCAGTAGAACTTAGCCTGTAAAAAGAGGTACACATAGTAAAAGAGATTTGAATTTCGCCACTTAGCATAAGTAGTTGGTTGCTGTCAATTAAAATCTTTCTTTTTGTGCTAATGAGCCCATATGTGTTATCCTAGGTTCTTAGAAAAAAAGGGATGGTGGGACCGGCAGGGTTGTATAGTGGTTAAGTTCGCGTGCTCTGCTTCGGTGGCCCAGGGTTCACAGGTTCGGATCCTGGGCGCGGAGCTATGCACCACTCATCAAGCCATGCTGTGGTGGCATTCCATGTACAAAATAGAGGAAGATTGGCACAGATGTTAGCTCAGGGCTAATCTTCCTCTGCAAAAAGAGGAAGATTGGCAACATATGTTAGCTTAGGGCCAATCTTCCTCACCAAAAAAAAAGAAAAGTAGGTCAAATTCCAAAGAAACTGTGCCTTAGAAAAAAAAAATAGTTTAATGAAAATCTAAATTGTGCCCCCACAAAATTATGACCCTGTGCTTAGCAGACCAGCAAATGGTCATTCAGGCTTACAACTAAATAGCCTTTAGTGCTTTTTGAAGAACTTACACCTATGTTCTTATGATACTGAGCCACTTGATCTCAAGTTCTTGTGCTCTATGTGCAGTAGGCCAAACACTGAGACATTGGTGCTTGGAGATAGAGAAAAGTTTATTGGAAGTGGCCAAAACAAGAAGGTAGGAGCATGAGTTGTTTCAAATCTGCCTTAACAAGAGAAGAAAGCAGGAGGTTTTATAGAGCTAAGGGATGTGCGAGGAGTTTTGGAGAAACAAAGGGATAATCTGTGTTTCTTTCACTCCTGATAAGCCCCTGGGCAATCTGACTTCTGGGCATTAGTGGCAGCTGGGGGCTGCTTATCTGGTGATCCTTGAAGATATTTTCCTTCTTCTGTAATACAGTCTCATACATCCTTGTGACCCTTGAGTTACCCATCAGGTTAAACAAGAAAACAGCAAATTGACAAGATTAACTTCTTTTCATAACAAGGTCAAACGGTAATCTTATTGAATATTTACAGTAACTCTCAGGTTCCCAGCTTCACTTACATCTCGTCTCCTCTATAAATCTGGGAGATAGTCAAGGAAAGTGTTCCCCACATTCCCCAACTGAAGAAGCTGAGACCCAGAAGAGTTAAATTTCTTATCAAAGATCACACAGCAAGTCGAATTTGGTTCTGCCTCTCAGACAATTTTCCTTTGTGACCCTAAGACAGGCATAAAGGACTGGGGGCTATTTCTCAGGCTGATTAAATATATGGGTGAAGACTTTTCCCCCCATAGCATTGGAAAGGATCACAATGGGAAAGCTTTGTTTTTCTTTTTTCTTCCAGTTGTATTGGTCTGCAATTTAATTGGTATAAACTGTGAGTCAGAAGCCTCAAGCTGCAGTCCTGCTCTGCCACATACCAGCTGATAAACTGGGTCACTTAGCCTAGCTGGGCCTGCACTTCCTCTGGCGGAAAATGAGGATAACAATGCTTATCACTCTTATCTCACAAGGCTGTTGAGAGCATCTGACCAGAGGCTGTAGGAGATAAGAAAGCGATGTCAATCTCCAAGTTGTGGATATACTTTACCCACCCAGCATACCCTTCTCTTTCTTAACTGTAGCACGGGAAATCACCTCTCTCCCATTATGTGCAGTCTTGGAGGGGCTGTGACTCAGGATCTCTGCCTTCTCATGATGGCAGTCATAGGTATCCTGGAGGACATTGCAGGTACCTTCCACCAGATCCTTCCTCACCAGGCCAGTGCAGCCACTGGGCAGGCACAGGACCTAACTCAGTTGGGTGGGCTCTTTCTTCTGGAGTTGAATCCTCAGCAAAGTGACAAAGAAAGAAGAAACAAAGACAGCTTACACAAGTTAATCATTTGATTCCCCTGCATCTCCTTCATAAGACAGGGAAAGAGCTCCTCTACCCAGTAAATAGTTTGCTGTTCCATTCTTGAGCTGGGACCTCCAAGCTTCCCAGTGAAGCCAGGCACCTGAGGGTTACTGTAAATATTCAATAAGATTACCTTCTGAGCTTGTTATGAAAAGAAGTTAATCTTGTCAATTTGCTGTTTTCCTGTTTAACCTGAGGGGTAACTCAAGGGTCACAAGGATTTATAAGCTTGTTTTACAGAAGAAAGAATGCCTTCAAGGATCACCAGATAACCAGCCCCCAGCTGCCCTTGAGGCACAGAAGTCAGAATGCCCAGGGGCTTATCAGGAGTGAAAGAAGCATGGATTACCCCTTTGTTTCTCTGAAACTCCTCCTGCTAAGCCCATTAGTTCTATAAAACCTCCGGCTTTCTTCTCTTGTTAAGGTGGATTTGGGAGAACCATGCTCCCACCTTCTGTCTTGGCCACTTTGAATAAACTTCTCTCCAACTCCAAGCACTGATGTCTCGGTGTTTGGCTTACTGTGCATCGGGCATGAACTTGAGATTAAGAGGGTCGGTATCACCAGTAATTCTATGGGAATTCATTCTCTCACTAATTTCTTTATTAACTTAATCTAGCCAGAGTTGGAATCTGTTGATTGCAATGAAGGAATTCTAGCTATTATGTATACATGTTCTTACCACATTTTCTTGATTTCAAGATGCCATAAATTTAATATGTACCATTGAGTTTTCAGGGAAAAAGTGAGCTGGCTTGTACTATATTAAATATTTATTATATTATTATATGAAACACCAATGGGCAAGATGCATCCTGATTTGAGAAGTGTGAAACATGAAAAGTGAGATGTGAGAAAAATGTGTGTTAGAACTGAGAAAATATGGTACTTGTATTATCATTCTTAATAAATTATAGCAGGATAATAATTATGACAGCTGAACATTTTATGTACAAAAAGCCAGAGGGAGTCAGGGAAGTATGCCAGAGGAGTCCATTCTAAAATTCTCTTGCTTGCTTCTCTGAGAATTCCTGAATTTATTTGTCTTTTGGTGTGAGAACTCTCCAGTTTTGGCTGCCAGCTAATTTCCAGAAGTTGAAGGCAGTTCTGGTTTACAGTGAGTGGGAAGTTTGTAGGAAAATATCAAGCAGTGGTGGGGAGAGGCTCTCTGAAGGTGTTCTGAATGTTCAGCTAATGGGCAGTTATCTTTGAGAGATATTTTTATAGCTTCCTACATATAGCTGGTGAAAAATTAACCTGGATGTGGGGGTGGGGGAGAGCTTGTCAATTTGGCTTCTCATCAAACTCAACTTTTTCTTGAGCAGCTAATTCTTAGGTGTTTTTGTAATTTATTGCTAAGACATGTAAGTCTGTGTTGGCAGCCTTGATTAATAGGTTAATGATCACTGCTCCTTGCAATGTAATCCTCATCGTTGTCCCAGCAGAACAATAAATTTACCTCCAGGGTTAGGAGCAGGTGAGGGTGACAATCAAGCAGCCATAGAAGGAGTGAGGATTTGAGGCTGGTTCACTGAAGACAAAGAAATGCCCTAAAGAAACAATTTTCCAAGTCACTGTTTTGACTTGATGGCGGCAGTGACTTAATTGGAAGACAGCGTGATAATGAACCGCAGCAGGATCAAGAGGAGGGGGGTCTATTAGTAACTCCAAACCTACTTGCTGTGCAGACCGTGCAACTCCACTTGTGTTTCTGTCTCCCCCTCTGTAAAGCCAGAGCGATTATTCATAATTTGACTGCCATTTGTATCATGCTTAATGATTTAAAGCTGCAGCTTCGCATGGCCCAGCCTATCACAGACAGGCTGTGGATTTAATGAGGTGATCGCTGCTCTATGACTTCCTGGCTTTATAAGCAAGGCAGTTATGTAACCCTTTATATCTCAGTTCCTCATTTGGCAAATGAGAATAATAACAACACCCACCTCATCGTTTTGTTATAAAAAATTATTCTAACTGACACCTGTGACAGGCTTAGCAGGGTACTGAGTAAGATTTCAGTAGATGTTGCTATTATTATTATTCAGTAGGAGGGCATGAAGATATTTGTGGATGGGTGCTATGTAGATTAAATGCAATGTTCTGTGATTCTTGTTAGCAGGGTTTTGACAAACTATGGCCCTTGAGTCAAATCTAGCCTGCCACGTGTTTTTGTAAATAATGTTTTAGGGGGCGGAGTCAAGATGGCGGCGTAGGCAGACTCTGAACTCACCTCCTCCCGTGGACACAGCCAATTTACAACTACTCGTGGAAAAATTACCCCTGAGACAGAACTGAAAACTGGATAAGAGGAACTCCTGCAACAACGGACAATCCTAACTGGGGTAGAAGAGGCAGAGACTCCCTTCTGGAGAGGAAACACGCCGCCGTCACAAGCCGCCAGCTTCACGGCCGCCGGGAGCAGCTCACAGGTACGCAGCCTCCCTGGGCGCGGGGACTGAGCCGAGGCGCCCCGCTGTGGGCATTTTGTGGACCCAGCACAATTGAGACCAGCGGCATAATATCTGACTTTGCCTGCTACTAAAGCATTGGGTAGCACCCCCAGAAAACCGGTTCTAAAGAAACTAAAACTGGCTCTTAAAGGGCCGCGCATAAACTCACCCGTTCAGAAAGCATTCTAAAATCACAGAAAGAAAGGTGCACAGTGCTTGGTGACAAGAGACTCACCTAATAGGCCCTGAGTGCATCTCGGTGAGGGGTGAGACCTCTCCAGGGACTGGGACATTGGCGGCCATTGTTGTGGCCTGGTGTGGCGTGCTGACACAGAGCGCCATTGGAGTTCTCCCTGAGACCTGCTAGCCCAGGGTCTGCTCCACCCGCTAGAGCACCCGATTTAATCCAGCTCAGCCAGGGCAGGCAGCCCACCTAGAGACTAGCCCCACCCAACAGCAACAAGCCCTCAGGCAGCGTGTGGGCCTGCATAGATTGGTGACTGGATTCTCTGCAGCCTGGCAACAGAGCTGACTTGAGCGGGGCAGGGTGTGCACAAGGAGCGGGTGGTGGAGAGTGTGGGGCGGTGGCAGAGTGTGTGGGAGCTCCGCCGTGGAGAGACTGGGTCCACTTGGAGGTGGAGGCTCACACGGGCAGGACTGTGTTGACTGTGTGTGTGTGGACCTGTGGGCGGCAGGGCTTCTCAGCCACAGAAGACTTGTACTTCTCAAAGACCCACATGGGAGAGGTTTGCTCCACCTTCCAAAACCTGAAACAATTGGGTGCTCCTGTGCCTGAGGGCAGCCCCACCCAGCTGCAATCCTCAGAGAGCTGACAAGAGACCTAATAGGCTGAGGCTACAGCAATTGTAAGGCCCTGAGCCTAACAACCTGCCCGCAGTGGGGGCCTACTCACTTAAAGAAATACTGCAACACAAATGTGGTATTAGAACTTGCAGCCAACTGTGCTGGGGCTCCCCACAGCTGATAAAGAGACTGAAGGGCCCACAACAACTACAAGCAGCTGAGCATTACAACAGCTGGCCAGGAGCATAATTCAGCCTCTCCTGGGTGCCTACAGGGGAGGGCAAACAGGCCACAGCAGAAGGATACACATTAGCCCACATGAGGGTCACCCCTGGAACATTGAGAACTGAGGGAAGCACACTGGGAAGCCTCCTAAGCCATCACTTACATGGAGTCACTATCCAAGAGCAGGAGCGTAGCTGACCTACCTAATGCACATGAACACAAGCACAGGGAAAGAGGCAAAAATGAAGAGGCAAAGAATACATTCCAAGTAAGGGAACAGGACAAAACCCCAGAAAAAGGAACTTAGTGAAACAGAAATGAGCAACCTACCCGACAGAGAGTTCAAACTAAGAGTGTTAAGGATGCTCACTGATCTGGGGAGAGAAGAATAGATGGACTCAGTGAGAATATCAACAAAGAAATGGAAGATATAAAAAAGAACCAATCAGAAATGAAGAGAATACAATACTGGAAATGAAAAACTCATTAGAGGGACTCAAAAAGCAGAGTAGAGGATACAGAAGAACGGATCTGTGAGCTGGAAGAAAGACTAGAAGAAATTACCCAAGCTGAACAGGTAAAGAGAAAAAGAATTAAAAAGAGTGAGGACAGTCTAAGGGACCTCTGGGACAGCATCAAGCGCACTATAACATCCAAGTGTTATAGGTGTCCCGGAAGGAGAAAGCGAGACAAGGGGGCAGAGAATCTATTTCAAGAAATAATAAATGAAAGCTTCCCTAACCTAAGGAAGGAAACAGACATCCAGGTCCAGGAGGCACAGAGAGCCCCAAACAAGATAAAGCCAAAGAGGCCCACACCAAGACACATCATAATCAAAATGTCCAGAATTAAAGATAAAGAGAGAATCCTAAAAGCCGCATAAGAGAATGTCAAGTTACATACAAAAAGAAAACCCCATAAGGCTATCAGCTGACTTCTCAGCAGAAACCTTACAGGCTAGAAAGAGAATGGCATGATATATTTAAAGTGCTAAAAGGAAAAAACTTACAGCCAAGAATACTCTACCCAGCAAGGTTATCGTTCAAAATGGAAGGAGATCAAAATTTTCCCAGATAAGCAAAAATTAAAGGAGTTTGTCACCAAGAAACCAGTGTTACAAGAAATGTTAAAGGGACTGATTTGGGGAAAAAGAAGACCACAAATAGGAAAAATTATCTATTTCCACGATTAGAGCGTAATGGATACAAATGCACAAAAAGAGGTTGGATATGATATCAAAAACATAAAAGGAGGGAGGAGGGTAGTTAAAGAGTACAGCTTTCAGACAGAGGTCAAACTAAAGTGACCATCAATTCTGTATAGAAGAAGTAAGGAACAGAGAAGGACTACTAAAACACTGAGGAAAAAAAAAAAGTTAAAAAATGGCAGTAAGTACATACTTATCAATAGCTACTTTAAACGTCAATGGACTAAATGCTCCAATTAAAAGGCATAGGGTGGCTGACTGGATAAAAAAAACAAGACCCATATATATGCTGCATACAAGAGACACACTTCAGACATAAAGACACTCACAAACTGAAAGTGAGGGGATGGAAAAAGATACTCACGCAAAATGGCAATGAAAAGAAAGCTGGGGTAGCAGTACTCATATCAGACAAAATAGACTTTAAAACAAAAACTGTAAAACGAGACAAAAAGAAAGGGCATTACATAATGATCAAGGAACAATCCAACAAGAGGATATAACACTTGTAAATATCTACGCACCCAATGTAGGTGCACCTAAATATATAAAGCAATTATTAACAGACATAAAAACAGAAATGAGACAGTAACACAATAATAGTAGGGGACTTTAACACTCCACTTACACCAGCGGATAGATCATCCAAACAGAAGATCAATAAGAAACATTGGCCTAAGCGACACACTAGAACAGATGGACCTAGTAGATATATACAGAGCATTCCATGTCCAAAAACCGAGAAGAATACACGTTCTTTTCAAATGCACATGGAGCGTTCTCCAGGATTGATCACATATTAGGCCACAAAACAAGTCTCCATAAATTTAAGAAGATTGAAATAATACCAAGCATCTTTTCTGACCACAAAGGTATGAAACTAGAAATCAACTATAGGAAAGAAAATCAGAAAAGCCACAAATACATGGAGATTAAACAAAATGCTACTGAACAACGACTGGGTTAATGAAGAAATCAAAGAAGAAATCAAAAAATACCTGGAGACAAATGAAAATGAAAATACGACATACCAGAATTTATGGGATACAGCAAAGCGGTTCTAAGAGGGAAGTTTATAGCAATACAGGCCTATCTCAACAAACAAGAAAAATCTCAAATAAACAATCTAACAATGCACCTAAAGGAACTGGAAAAAGAAAGAACAAACAAAGCCCAAAATCAGTAGAAGAAGGAAATAATAAAAATCAGAGCAGAAATAAATGAAATAGAGACCAAAAAACAATAGAAAAAATTAATAAAACCAAGAGCTGGTTCTTTGAAAAGATCAACAAAATAGACAAACCTTTAGCTAGACTCACCAAAAAAAAGAGAAGGTGCAAATAAGTAAAATCAGAAATGAAAGAGCGAGGTTACAACAGACACCTCAAGAAATACAAAAGATTATAAGAGAATACTATATGAAAAACTATATGCCAACCAATTCGACAATCTGGAAGAAATGGATAAATTCTTAGAATCATACAACCTTCAAAACTGGATCAAGAAGAAGTACAGAATTTGAATAGACCAATCACCAGTAAGGAGATCGAAACAGTAATCAAAAACCTCCCCAAAAATAAAGTCCAGGACCAGACGGCTTCCCTGGTGAATTCTACCAAACATTCAAAGAAGACTTAATACCTATCCTTCTCAAACTCTTCCAAAACATTGAGGAGGGAAACTCCTAACTCATTCTCTGAAGCTGACATTACCCTGATACCAAAACCAGACAAGGACAACACAAAAAAGAAAATTACAGGCCAATATCACTGATGAACATCGATCTGAAAATCCTCAACAAAATACTAGCAAATGCATACAACAATACATTAAAAGATTATACACCATGATCAAGTGGGATTTATTCCAGGTATGCAGGGATGGTTTAACATTACTTAAATCAATCAGCAATACACCACATTAATAAAATGAAGAACAAAAATCACATGATCATCTCAATAGAGTAGAGAAAGCATTTGACAAGATCCAGCATCCATTTATGATAAAAACTCTGAATAAAATGGGTATAGAAGGAAAGTACCTCAACATAATAAAGACCATATATGAGAAACCCACAGCTAATATCATCCTCAATGGTGAAAAACTGAAAGCTATCCCTCTAAGAACAGGAACCAGACAAGGATGCCCACTGTCACCACTCTATTTAACATAGTATTGGAAGTCCTAGCCAGAGCAATCAGGCAAGAGAAAGAAATAAAGGGATCCAAATTGGAAAGGAAGAGTGAAACTGTCACTATTTGCAGATGACATGATTTTATATATAGAAAACCTAAAGAATCCACCAGAGAAAACTTTTTAGAAGTAATAAACTTGAATATGGTAAAGTTGCAGGATACAAAATCAACATACAAAAATCAGTTGCATTTCTGTACACTAACTGCAAGTAGCAGAAAGAGAAATTAAGAATACCATCCCATTTACAATTGCAACAAAAAGAATAAAATACCTAGGAATAAACTTAACCAAAGAGGTGAAAGATCTGTACACGAAAACTATAAAACATTTCTGAAAAGAAATTGAAGAAGACACAAAGAAATGGAAAGATATTCCGTGCTCTTGGATTGGAAGAATTAACATAGTTAAGATGTCCATACTTCCCTAAAGCCATCTATAGATTCAATGCAATCCCTATCAAAGTTCCAACAACATTTTCACAGAAATAGAACAAAGAATCTAAAATTTATATGGAACAACAAAGACCGAATAGCTAAAAGGAATCCTGAAAAAAGAACAAAGCTGGAGGTATCACACTCCCTGATTTCAAAATATACTACAAAGCTATAGTAACCAAAACAGCATGGTACTGGCACAAAAACAGACACACAGATCAATGGAATAGAATCGAAAGCCCAGAAATAAACCCACACATCTATGGACAGCTAATCTTTGACAAAGGAGCCAGAACATACAATGGGAAAAGAAAGTCTCTTCAACAAATGGTGTTGGGAAAACTGGATAGCCATATGCAAAAAAATGAAAGTAGACTCTTACCTTACACCATACACAAAAATTAACTCCAAATGGATTAAAGACTTGAATGTAAGACCTGAAACTGTGAAAGTTCTAGAAGAAAACATAGGCAGTACGCTCTTCGACATCAGTCTTAGCAACATCTTTTCAAACACCACATCTGACCGGGCAAGAGAAACAATAGAAAAAATAAACAAATGGGACTACATCAAACTAAAAAAGCTTCTGCACAGCAAAGGAAACCATCAACAAAACGAAAAGACAACCTAACAATTGGGAGAAGATATTTGCAAAGCATACATCTGATAAGGGCTTAATCTCCAAAATATATAAAGAACTCATGCATCTCAACAACAAAAAAACTACCAACCCAATTAAAAAATGGGCAAAAGACCTGAACAGACATTTCTCCAAAGAAGATATACAGATGGCCAACAGACACATGAAAAGATGTTCAAAATCACTAACTATCAGGGAAATGCAAATCAAAACTACAATGAGATATCACCTCACGCCCGTCCAGAATGGCTATAATTAACAAGACAGGAAACAACATGTGTTGGAGAGGTTGTGGAAGGAACTCTCATACACTGCTGGTGGGAGTGCAAACTGGTGCAGCCACTATGGAAAACAGTATGGAGATTCCTCAAAAAAATCAAGGATAGAACTACCATATGATCCAGCTATTCCACTGTAGGGTATTTATCAAAGAACTTAAAAACACCAATTTGCAAGGTACATGCACCCTGTGTTCATTGCAGCCTTATTCACGATAGCCAAGACTTGGAAGCAACCTAGGAATTGCCCATCAAAGGGACGAATGGATAAAAAAAGCTGTGGTATATATACACAATGGAATACTACTCAGCCATAGAAGCGATGAAATCAGCCATTTGTGACAACATGGATGGACATTGAGAGCATGATGCAAAGTGAAATAAGTCAGAGGGAGAAGGTCAAATACCGTATGATTTCCTTCATTAAGTAGTAGATAATAACAACAATAAACAAACACATAGGGACAGGGTGGATTGGTGGTGGTTACCAGAGGGGAAGGGGGGAGGGAGGAGGGTGAAAGGGATAATTGGGTACATGTGTGTGGTGATGGGTTGTAATTAGTATTTTGGTGGTGAACATGATGTAATCTATGCAGAAATAGAAGTACAATGATGTACACCTGAAATTTTTACAATGTTATAAACCAATGTTACTGCAATAAACAAAAAATTAAAAAAAAAAAAAAAATAAATAAATAAATAAATAAATAATGTTTTATCAAACCTCAGCCATTCTCATTTGTTTACGTATTATTGTCTATGGCTGCTTTTGTGCTATAAAAGTGGAGTTGAGTAGTTACGATACAGATCCTGTGGCATATAAACTTAAAATATTTACTATCTGGCCCTTTACAGGAAAAGTGTGCTAACCCCTGGTGTTTGTCAAGAAAACAGACAAAAATCCCAACTTCATGTAATTTGCATTAGTAACAGTTTGGTTGCATTCTAATTTATTTAGTCTTTTACCCTAGTGATAATTACTAGATATTCAGAAGGTTTGCATTTTCTTTCGTTTGTCAGTAATTCTGTGATAAATGACATAGTATATATGTGACGATATCTGTAGGGTAGATTCCTACACACGAAATACTTAGGGGTAATTATTTGGGTCGGCACAGTTGAAGTGCTTGCAGATTTACTGATGGGACATAGTGAAATTTCTCACCACCAAAGTTGTCAGAAATGAGTACAGAATTAAGCTGTCAGTTCTAATTCCCTGTAACACAGTTTATCATTAATTAGCTTCTTTGATCTCGGCAGAGGTTGCAGTTCCCAAAGAAAAAACACAACACTGAAGCTCAAGGAATTGACTACTTGTCAGATGAAGTTAGCTGTTGAGATTCTTACCTATCACAAGTAATCTTATGGCTGGTCGTTGCCTCCATCTTTCAGTTCAGTGTTGCTGCCTTTGGGCCCTGTAATAGGTTGCCTGGATAGAGTCATCAGGCTTAATGTAATTCTCCATCTGGATCATCACATCTGTCATCCATAAAACGGCTTATGAGTGCATAACTCTGGATAACAGAACAGTAATATTATTCTTTTATGCAAGGTGATATTATTCCTAAAACTCTATTCCCTCATGAAACATGCTTCAATAAGATCCAATTGTGGAAACACAAGTTTTATCTTTAGTAAAGGGCCCTTCTGTTTCTCTTTTGACATACTTAAGTGATGGCACCTGAAAGACATAGCTGAGGATGCACTATTGCTGTTCAAGATTATGGTATATTGGTTAGTGGATTGTAGAGATTCACTGACTATGCCCAGATAGTATTTTAAAACAAAAAAACAAATTATGTTAAATCTGGGGTCAAAAACTCAAAAGCCTGTAGAGGCCAGGCAGATAATGTTAATGGTAAACTGGAGAGGTTGTGTCCCATCCGAGGAGAGGAGCTGTTGTTTAGTCCTAGCCAATTGTTGCCGCCGCCCTTCTTATTTTTCCAAAAGAAAAGTGAAACTCTCCCAAGTTTTAGAAGTCTGTAACTACTTCAAAATAAAAACAGAAGCATACGTGGCAGGCCATTTGAAATATGTCTGCTGGTTTGAGTCTACCTGTAAGCCATCAGCTTAAGAGCTCTGCTTTGGAAATTAGTAGCAGAGCCAAGGAGGGCTGGTGTGAGGCTGAAGTAGGAGGTTATAGGACTAGAAAGCTAACCTTCTAAAGCAAACTAGTACATTAGAATTCAAGGAAGAGCTTGAAACATGGTCAGGAATAAGCCAAAGTCACAGCAGTCATAATAGCGCTGGTCAAGTGTTTTTGTCCATAGAATGAAAAAAAAAAGATCCATACAGTTAGAAGCTAGGATGACTGAGAATAGGAATGGCTCAGGATGAGACATTCACAACGAAGGCCGTGAACATCTGGGAATTCCCCTTAAGAGTGAGGGTTTTGTCATCAGACGGACACATCAGCAGTGAGAGTAACTTCTTTAAGCCTCCATTTCCTTCTCTGAGGAGTAAATGAGAAAATATATGTAAAGCACTTTGCGCAGTCCCTGATGCATGGCAGGTGCTAAATATGTTAGCTAATGTAATGTAAAATGTAAAATGAGCCGTAGTGTATGAAAAAATATTATGCAATACACCTTTGATCTAGAATTCTTTTATTCTCTCTTCAGGATCAGCATATATTTAGACTTGGAATTATTTGCCATATCCCTATTTTCTGGATAGTCAGTATGAGATCCTGTAGTGTTGTTGTTTTACAACTGGACTTGTGAAAGACCCGGAAAACTCTGTGCAGCATATCAGGAACCAGAGCACTGGGAATTCCATGATGCAGATGGAGGCTTCAGTGCCAGTGAGCAGTGCCACATTCTGTCCCTAAGGACAAATACCCTTTGCCTTGACAACGGTCCTTGATGATTATTATGAGTTATGGACCAGGATGGTGGACTGAATCAGAAGAGAACTGTGAAGTATGTGTTAACACGGAGAAGGTCTTAGGCTCTACAAACTTCTGTGAAAACTACTCCTGTGAGATGCTGTTGGACATTTTAAGATAATCAAAGCCATCAAAGACCCCTCAAACTTGCTAGTGGCTCCAGGGAGGTCAAGACTAATGAGACCATTGATCCAGTGCTAGCAACATATTTTTCTTTAGATTGGGTTCTAGATTAATTTCTCATTTTTACAGACAAGTGAATTCAGGGTGGGTGGCAGGAGAGAGATTGTAATGGTGGAGTACGCCTTCCCTGCTTGCTATAAGTTGAGTGGGTTGGGGTTGAGGAGGCCTGGGTGGGTGCATTTTAGAAATCTGTCTTGAAATGCTCTTAAGTCTTGGACTTCATTGTTTTCACGTCCTGCTTAACTAGAAAACTATTTCCTGGATAAAACCCTTTATCTGTTACCAAAGTGTTTTGTCCAGCGTTGTCAAGCGGCAATGTGGTCTTGGATTTTCTACTTGGTGGTTTAACCACCAGTCATTAAAATGAGATGGGAATTTTACATTCTTCCTTAGTGGAGAAACTATTTTTCCATTGCATTACCCATGCATTTTACATAGATAGATAGAAAAATGGATATACATATACATATGTATATATACATATACATATATATACATACAAGTAATATAATATATATTCTAATTTAACTTTAATTACTAGTGTATGATTTAAATTAATGTTATTTTGATCACTATTTCCATGTAGTCAACTTTGTGCATAATTGTTCAGTTTGTGTCACAAAGCCACTTATTTTTCATTAAATTCTAGTATTCATCATAATGAAAAATTGGATTAATTATTGTCATTTCTCTCAAGATATTAATCTTGCCAAATTGGCACATGTATTTTTATTCATAGTTATTTTCCTATTGTAAGATGAATTTCCTATGGAGAGTATCCATTTAGATGGTTCTTATGTGTTTTTTTTGTTCATTTTGCTAATCATGTCCAACTGTGAAACTGTTCAACTTCCAAGGACCTTTTTTCCTCCAGTGCTTTTAATGACTAACTTATTTGGAATAGCAGCAGAAAAAAAAATCGCCCAGGCAGAATCTGCTCACACAGATACTGACAAGTCTCAGCTCAGGCAAATTTCCAAAGGAAAATTATAGATGTCGCTAAAGCTGAATTTATGATGGTCAGATTGTCAGAAATCTTGTTTATAAATGTTATCATAATGCTGTAGGGGAACCTCCATTTTACCTCGGAAAAGTTTGAATCCTGCTAAGCTGCCTGAGTTTGCCTCTATCTCCGGTTTTGCATAGGAATCACCTGTGGGGCTTCTGAAGGCTATAGATAAAAGTAAATTCAGCCACTTGCATAAACTTTTCTCAGCCAATATTTATTACCTAACACTGCACTCACACACTCACTGTCTGGCACTGTTCTATGCACTTTAGATATACCATTAACTCACAAAATTCTCCCATCAAGCCTATGAGATGGTCACTATTGTGATGATTACCAATGAAGAAACTGAGTCATGGGGAGGTTGAGTAGCTTGCCCAAGGTCACATAAGTGGTAAGTTGTAGAGTACGAGTTAAAACCCAGGCAGCTCAACTCCTGAGTTCACGCTTTAAGCCACAGTATCTTACTGCTCTTAGTCTTCCACACGCCTTATGACCAGACACAGATCTGGGTTTATTAGGATAATATTACAAAATGGAATTCATTGCCTGGTTCTCAACTCTCACTAATTTGATGTGAATACTTTCTTTTTATCATTATCGACTTTTAGGCATCAGATATACTGGTAGATTACTTTCTAATGAACAAATACAAATATGTCTCTAGTCTGGACTTACTGAATCAAAATCTCTGATGGGTGGGCTTTAAACAGCTGCTCTGGTGATTCTGATGCACACGTTGCTTGCCATCTATCAGAAGGAAGACAGGTAACTACACTATTAATTTCACTATGAGGTAGACTGAGACCAGGACCCTGGAAAGCTATGCGAGTTCCATGGGGCCACAGAGGTGGGAGACACTGATTCCAACTGAGAAGCCTTCTAAAGAGATGGCATATTATGAAGTCTGTGATGGATGACTACAAAGTAATAAGGACCATTTACTGAATACCTCACTCATGAGAAGGGAAAGAGGAGTTCCCTCCTGGATAAACTTGTAGATATTTGAAGATAGATTTCTTACCTTTTTCTAAGGAAAACATTTCAGTTTCCTAGTGTTGAGGAATATTTAAACATTAAGCTTGCCAAGGCCTGAGACTATAGTACTAGAGGCCTAATATTAATCATTAAGTTTGTAATGTTATAGCAGAACTGGCACAAACCAAGAAAAGTGAAGAGCTGTTCCCCTTCTGCTTGTTCTAACATTCTCTCCTCAATGCAAAAGAGTCTCAAATGACCAGACGTTAGCATAATGGCTCTTTTGTTTTTGCCTTGCTTGTGTCTTTTCTCAACTCTATCTGGAAGCCTCTCTGCGTAAGATGATTAAAGCTCCTCTATGAATCAGCGTGTATGTTAAAAAAGGTACAGAATGTATGGTTCTCTATCTTATATATAAAAATCTAGTAAATTTAATATTTTTGATGTTTGGCTTAGGCCATTGGGGGGCTCTGGGGTATCTGCCCTTGGTCTCTTCAGACTAGAAAGTCTAAAGTAAGGCCCCCAGAAAATGTCAAATTCTGCCTGTAATCTTTTTATGATGTATTTTGTCATTGTGATCAGAGCAGGTTGGAATTGGAGAAGCTATTGTTTGATATTAGTGTGTATAAAATCTTTGGTACATTTTCTCTCTGGATCAGGCTTGGAGGACTAAATCACTGCTGGACTCCCATGCATCGCAGATGCCATGTGGATAGAACATTCCCTAGAGTTCCTTTCGCTGTTCTCTGTTTTCTTTTGGTTTATCTTTGGGTCTTTGTGGGGTATAACTGCTAAGATGTAGAGCCTTAATCCTGGCAATACCTTCAGCCACTAGGACCCAGCCCTCTGTAGGCTGCTGGTTGCATTCCGTTTGTTATGTCTGTCTCAAAGTTTCATGCCCAGACTGGGTCACAGTAGACAGTGATTCTCGTTTGTCCGGCACTCATGTCAGAGTCGTTGCAGTTATGAAGTTGCATAGGGGAGCACACTGGTCATAGCATGATAATATTCATTAACTATCATTAATGGGGCCATTTGTCCAATGCAAATTAATTGCAAAATTAGACTGAAAACTATGCAAAAGATATAAAATTTTATGAAATTAATTAAAGAGAAAGTGGAAAACTGCTCCAATCACAGGGGGAAACTATTGTAAAAGGAGAATTTGACAGAATTATATCAATTAAAATTAAAGAAAAGTAAAGCATAATATGTACTTCAAATACGATGATTTGAAGAAAAAATGATTAGGGGCCGGCCCGTGACGTAGGGGTTAAGTGTGCACGCTCCACTGCTGGCGACCCTGGTTCGGATCCCTGGCGCACATGACGCACTGCTTGTCAGGCCATGCTGTGGCGGCGTCCCATATAAAGTAGAGGAAGGTGGGCATGGATGTTAGCCCAGGGCCAGTCTTCCTCAGCAAAAAGAGGAGGATTGGCATGGATGTTAGCTCAGGGCTGATCTTCCTCAAAAAAAAAAAAAAAAAAAGATTAGGAGATGTTTTGTTGAAAATTGTAAAAAACATCAAAAAAATTTTGTGCAAAGATTTATAAGTGCAAAGAAAGAATAAACAAAAATGAAGGGTGTTCTATGGTAATACCATAAAATTTTGTTGGTAAAATTACACCAAAAACAAACAAAAGACTATTTTTTCTTTGTTTAATCTAAAAAAAGGTACAAAGTTGAAATTACAACATAAATTCAATGCACAAAAGATAAACTTATTTTCCTTATGTTCAGTTTCACTTTTCAACATAAAATCCCTAATCAAACTATCTTTTTGTTTGCTGTGTACTATGAAATTTTGCTTAAGTTTTATCAGGCATCTTGGCTGGAAACAACAGGCACAAACTGGTAACTGAGGAGAGTTTACTATTCACAAAGGGCTGGAGACGTTTTAGAGAATCTATCAGAGGGATACTACGGTACCCTGGGGCTAGCAATAGTGGGAAGCCAGAACCTCACCTAGGATTGAGGAGCCAGTTGGAGAGAACAGTGACTTGAACTCGGAAAGAGTAACTGTATGGAGAGTGCCACCTTTGATAGAGAGGGGGGACGTTGCCAAGTCACAGTGATCACGCAGGGAGGAAGCCAGAAAATAAATACTCTTGTTTCATTCTCCTCCTGCCCTCTCATTTCCTGCCAGTGGCCTCCTAATGGCCAAAACTAATTGGAAGCCAGTGTGCAAATGGATCAGTGTCCTTGGGCACAGAGCAAGGTGGAGAAAGATGGAGAGTAGACATTGTGAGGGCAAATGGAAAATTCCAGCATAGCCTTTGAAATGAATTAACTTTAAATGGACTTTTTTCCAGGACCTATTATCCTCAGATAAAAAAGATGGCTTCTGTATTCAACAAGTGTTTGCCAGTGTAAGAGAATGAGACTTTCAATGACTTATTTAGAACACATTTTAATGTAAGATTAACTTTTGTAGTCACAATGTGTACCTTTACTGAACAATTATTGACATGATAATATCCTTCATAATTCCTTGTACCCTGCTGCCCCATCGTGCCTCTCCAATTTTATGTTTGGGAAGTTGACTTTTGGGAGCCATGTGCTAAGATGACATTTACTCAAATTAAATTTTGTGATATTCGATTTGGATCATAGTTTCAGTCTCCTGGGATCTTTCTGGAGCCTGACATTTTATCATTTATCTTCTCAGCTGCTCCTCTCAGCCTTTTGTCCTGCTTAAATATATCAGCTTCTAATGATCATCTAATCATTGATAATAATGTTACATTGGGTGTGGCTGTGGATGGAGCCCTGACACATCCCACTAGAGACTATACTCTAGGATGGCAGTAATTCGTACTACATTAGTCAGGGTAGACTAAAGTGTGCTGCAGTAACAAATTAACCCCCCCAATCTCGGTGACTTTCCACATCAAAGTTTATTTTTCATTCATGCTCCATACTTACTCCATGTACTTCTGCTCACAATTCACTGGTTGGAACTAGTTGCATGACCCCAATCAACCCTAAGGCAGTTAAAAACATGGGGGAATGCAAGACTATTTGGTGAGTATTCAATTTAATATCATTTAGATTCAGTCCTTTGATCAATTTTGAATCTACCGGACACTACTCTTCTCATCTACGTTTCTTCATCTTCTAATGACTGTTATCATTTATAGAATAACAATCATTAAACATACAGTCTGTAATCTAATCTTTATGATGATCCAATGGGATAGGATTATCATTTCCCTTTTATAGATGAGAAAACTAAAGCTTAGAGGTTAAATATCTTGTCCAAGGATACACAGTCAACAAGCAGTGGAGAAAAGATTTGAACCAATCAATTCCAAACACACTCATATTGCTTCTTATTACCTATCTATCTAATCGCTTGGCCAATAGTAGAAGAAAATGAAGGGTAAACCTCAGGTCAGATTGAAAATAGGATGAACTGATTTTTCACGCTGCCCAGCAATTCTCTTCTTGTGCTCTGACTTGTACCACTTTCTCTCCCTTATATTCATTCTCTCTCTTTCTCCATTATCATTTGCTCTCACAAGAAGATCTGGGAAGTCACTCACACTGAAGTAAAAGTGACTGAATAGCTTCTGTCTTTCATTTCAGAGTTATTTACTTATTAAAGATAGGTCATCCTGCAACTAAGAAGAATAAATTTCTAGTTGTGGGATATGAAACATCTTTGAAGGACCTTATTTGAATAAAGACATATTGTTATCTCTAAAATTATATCATAGGGATGCTAACAGCACGGTCCTAGGAGGCAGTATAGTGTAGTAGGAAGCAAGGACTATGGACTCAGCAGATGAATTAAGTCCATGTTACACTTCAGGTATTTATGTGACCTTGTGCAATTTATTTAAATTTCTGTAACCTTAATTTTCTAATCTGTAAAAGGAATTAAATAATGCTTACCTTATATATTTTTGTGAAGATTAAAGAGGTACTGCATATAGTAGATCCTCAAAAATATTGGTTAAGTGAGTGAATGAATGACGTCTATTATGTACCTAGCAGAGTCTCGGTACAGAGAAGGCAGTAAATACCTGTAAAGCAGGAGCTGGGGACAGGGTAGGGTAAGTTAGGGGAAGAAAAGTCAGCGCATGGAGCCAAGTGTAGACATTAATGTTTGTTTTTCAATCCAAATAAATTTTTTTTTTTGTATTATAGGTTTGTATGCTAATAGAGTAGAAGATCATTTATTTTGGAATGTATCCACCAGAAATATCTAAATACATGTTGTGTGTCTTACCATTATAATAACTGAGGACAATTTGCTCTGCTTAGGATGGTGTGCATAGTGGCAGTGAACAGCCAGGACCCCTTATTGAAATCAGTGGCCCAACCTTAGAGACATGACCAGGTAGCATGGAAAAGGCTAGAAATCACAGTCAGGTTACTGCAGTCTCACTGGCTAACAACATAAATTGTGATAACTCTCAGTCATTTTTACTTTGCTGTGGTAACAACTCTGTTAAAATCTTAAATTGTAATTACGCAACTATTTTTCTACAAATTCTATTTAGGAAATTAACAGAAATCAAAGAAAAAGCAAGAGGATGCATCCAGGGGGTGTTGGAGATATGATTGAGCCTTTTTATTTTTTTCTTTTAATCATTGTGCATTTCAGAATGAAGATCTTTCGAATCTGGAGATCCTTCCATGTAGCAGGAGAAGTTTTGCTATATGAATAAGAAAGTAAATATATTAAAATAATATGTGTCTCTGACAAATTGGTAATTAAATAGCCTTAAATTGTTTATTGGGAATCATATGTTAATGGTAAATTTATGTGGTAGAATGGACTTTATGGGGAAAGGAAATACACATTTTTTTCCTCTTCTCCTAGAACATTCTATGAAAGTGTTTTCTGAATCAGCTTAAGGAATCTTATCAATTGAAAATAAAAAAGGTTATTGCTTAGGCTGAAGGGGTAATTATAGTGTCTCAAGAGTTTTCAGTTGAGGTGTAGCATCTAGAAAAAAACAGATGAAGAATGTGTAATTTGAAAATTATATGTACTTCAAGTTTTTGAGTCCCTAAGAGAATCCAGGACACAGCTCCCAGGGGACATCTGAGTTTTTTTTGGGCTATTTTAGCTATTTATTCAAAGCAGCACAGTAGTCCTGTTCCTGCCCTCCTGGGATTGCCGCTGCTTGACTCAAGACGAAGAGCAGTCTCTGAATTACATAATCGCATGCTGCTTTTTTTCCCTAACACCCCAGGTGGCTAATGACATTTCCCCCTTCACTCCCCAAGGAGTTTCAGAGCAGAAATAAAACCCTACGATAATTCATATCCACGCTCTGTTGGTCCTCCTCCTCTGATGTTCTGACCAATTTCTCAAACTGTTTCTACGTTGACCTCATTACTTATTGACTGACTTCAAAAATGAAAGGGTGAATTTGGATTTTTTCTTTAATTGTTATTTTTATCTGATAACAAAAGAAAGATATGCTCATTGCAGAAATTTGCGAAATACGGAAATGTATAGGATCAATAAATAAAATCATAGATAAACTGTTATAATTGGATTATATTTTCTTCAATATTTCCCCTACACATTAGAGTTTCTTTCTCAGCCTCAGCACTACTGACATTTTGGACAGAATAATTCTTTGTTGTTGGGGAGTGTCTTGTGAATTCTAGAATGTTTACAGCATCCCTGGCCTCTACTCAGCAGAGCAGAGATGCCAGCAGAATCTCCCTCCTACCCAGTCATAACAATAAAAATGTCTCCAGACATTGCCAAATGTCCCCAGACATTGCCAAATGTCCCTTGGGGGGCCGAATTGCCCCCACTTGAGACTACTTCTAAATGTTAACACAAAATTAGCTATTTACTTCTGCACAATTTTATAATCTTCTTTTTAAGCTAAGATTGCATATTGGAAATTTTCTTATATCATTAAAGAGCCTTGAAATGATAGTTTCTACTGGCTGTATTCCCTTGTGTAGCTAGAATATAATTTATTTAACCATCTTCTTATTGTTGACCCATTAGGTTGTTTCCTAATTTTCTTTTCTTTGTAAATAAAATCTAACACCCTTATACATGAATATTTTACCCCATCATTGATCAGAAAATTTCTTATGTCTTTCAAAAGCCATAAACTTATTTTCAAAGTAACAAAGTACCTTTGAAACTAATAAATAATTTTTCAGAACTTTGAGGTCTTAGTGGAGTGGTAGACATCTTCTACTTAAAACAAGTCAGCGGCTAAAAATCTCTGAATCTGTTCTTAACCTCTTTTGAGTCAAGATTCAAAGGGCTGAGAATTCAATGAAACTAAGGACTCTTATGCTTGTAAAAAATACACATTGTCACACACACAGGATTTTGTATACAATTTCCGGGGGGCTGTGGATCTATGGGGAATAGCCGATAGACCTTAAGTTAAGGAGTCCTGCTATAAAGACACCTAGTTCTTATTGCCCCTTGAATAAAGGCATAGGCATGGTGCATAGTACAACCTCCACAAGGAGCTGAGGAAACCAAGATTAAGGGATATGTCCATGACCATAGGTGTGTCAGAACCAGAAGTCTGATGCTCAAGGAGCTCTTATAAATTTAATGAACTACATTAAGGAAAAGCTTTGGAGGCATAAAAGAGAGACTTTTTTTTTGGACCTTTAGACCTGTGGTAGTATTAGACAAGTGGAGTCTAAGTTTCCTGAACTGAGCCGACCCACTTGTGAAGTCCTCTTCTCATACCACCAGTCGTATCCGGAGAGCATTTATCTACATCTGTCCTCACCCATTAGGCTGATTGGAATTTACTCCCCACTGTAGACTGAGAAACAATCATTTCCATGGAGTGAATTATAAATGATAATACAGTGACAATGGCCATGGCCCTTGCTTTTCAGTATAGAGATGGGAAGAGAAAAAAGGGAAGGTAAATAGTAAATATTTACTGAGACTGACTACCTACTCTTTGCCAAACACTGCTCAAGGGACTTTGCTGTCATACTTTTGCTTGATCCTCACAATAATTCTGGGAGATAATTGATATTACCATTATTTTACTGATAATAATTCAGATGGGTTAAGCCATTGGCCCAGTGTCACATGGAGAGTAAGTGGCATGTGAACCTGGAGAAAGCATAATCTTTTTATTGCATTGTGCTACCCAAGGAAAACAAAATCAAGACTATCCCCATCTCCCTCAGCACCCTACTACCCCCACCTCCAATAAAGCTTTGCCCTAACATTCTGTATCCCCTTAAAAACAGAGAACTCCTAAAACACTCTTAGATGGTCATGTTATCTACTTTACCAGACATTAATCTTGGATTTAGGAGATCTGGCTTTGTTTTCTTGCCCATTATCACTTAGTTATGAATGATGTTGGGGTAGTCACTAATTATCTTTGAACATTGGTTTTCTTCTCACCACAGATGCTGAACTACTTCATACATAATATTAAGAGCTCATATTTATGAAAGTGCTTCCTTAACTCTAAAGTAAAACAAAACTATAAAAGATTGCTACTTTAAGAGACATTTAAACTCCCTGGGCTTCAATTTCCACATATATAAAATTGGAATTGTAACTCTTATCTATCTCACAGGGTTGTTAAATTGTTCATTCATCAATGCTTATTGTGCATCTATTATGCACTAAGCACATTTTGTTTTGTTAGGGGAGAGATAGTGGTGGTAGACATGTGATAAACAATCAGCAAAAAGCAAATATAATAATTGCCCATTGTGATAGGTACTTTGAAAGAAATAAAGAAGCAATTGGGTTGGAGGTTGAGGGTGTTACTTCAGGTAGGGCAGTGAGAGAAAGCCTTTCTCGGAAGGTGATAGAAACCTGAGAGCTGAAGGACAAGAGATCACCAAAAATGATACTATCCAAAGGCTCCAAAGTGTGGAAACTAGTGTTATTAAAAGATATTGACAGAAGGCAAGAGGGCCATAAGCATAGCTACTCACCCTGTGGTCCATACACTAGTGGTCATCGTCACACGCTTTGTCACTGATCTGTAACAAGCTTAGGCGCTTGCACAGGAATGTAAATCAATGCAATGCTTCCTTCACCGAGAAAGTCTTGCTAAATAAAAAGTCAGCTGAATGTAGCAGTATGCTTGGTTGTGTAGTTGATGTTCATTCTGGTGTCCATAATTCATCCTACCCCAGTAACAATTTTCAGACTTTTATAAGATTTATAAGATAAAGTTGGAGAAGGCAGAGGTTAGACTATGCAGGTCCTTGAGGCCATGATAAGGTGTCTGGGTTTTATTCGAAGAGCAATGGGAAACATTGATAATTCTAAGCAAGAGAGTAGAATATCCGCTGCTGAGAGAAACAGATGCTCTAATGCACATGAAAACATTTTATAAACTGTAAAGTGATGATGAATGTGAGTTTTGACTCAATAATCTCATTTAATTAGGGCTTCTCTAGCTATTCTGCCAACAGTCTCCTCTTGAACTGGTCTAAATAACATATTTCATGCATCTCTTAAGGCCATATTGCAGCATGACATTTTCTTATTGTACCAAAATATATGCAACATGATTTTGAGGTTATCTCTTTCCAATTCAAATGAAATTCCATGCTTGGGAAGTAAATAAGTTACGTGCCTCTAGTTCAAGGGTCACGATCTCAAAATAAATCTCCTTTTGGCAGCATTAGTATTCCATATTCACACTGACAGAGCTTATTACTCACCTAGTACCCAATCGTACACATTTTGCTAAGAACAACTGCTTAAAATCTAGGAACTTCATATCTGCCCTTCATTCATGGAGGGAGCTTTAGTGTTTTCTGCAATAGAAACTGGTGAGTTCACTTTCTTATCACCCAGGAAATAGCTACATCCTTTGGAAAAGCTATGGCACTGATTTGTTTGACCCAGAAATTATAATTATTTCCCTTTCTTTCCTCCCTCTCTCTCTTTTTTGCTTCTTTCTTGACTTTCTCCATGCATCCATCCCTTCCTCCTTCACTCCCTCATTTGCTCTTTTCTTTCCTCCCTCCCTCCTTCCCGCCCTCCCTTCCCTTCTTCCTTCTCTCCTTCCAACTACTTACTGAGCATTTATAATATGGGCTAATAACTATGCTAGGCCCTGGAAATACTTCAGTAAAAAAGACAGATGCAGTCTCTCTCCAAAAGGAGATTATAGTCTTTATGGGATACAGATGAGTAACTAGAAAATTACAACCCAGTGTGATCTATGCCACAGTGACGGAAAACATAGAGTGTATATTGGAGAACATAAGCTAAGCATCTAACTTAAATCGTAGTCAGAACATCTTCTAGGAGGAAAGAATATCAGAGTCCAAGGAATAAAAAGTTATTACGTCGAAGGTTTGGAGATGGGCAGAGCATTCTTGGTAAAAAGTTCATGTGTGAAATCTTGGAGATGAGACAGTGCAAATGTGAGTTGCAGTA
Source organism: Ceratotherium simum simum (assembly GCF_057802395.1). Taxonomy (NCBI): domain Eukaryota; kingdom Metazoa; phylum Chordata; class Mammalia; order Perissodactyla; family Rhinocerotidae; genus Ceratotherium; species Ceratotherium simum. The sequence continues at coordinate 31,395,339 of NC_141903.1, forward strand.
AACAAAAGAAGTTAAGTCTGGCTGGAGCTTTAGAGTCAAAGCGGGGATTGGAGAGGGAAGAAGTAGGAGATGTAAGTAGGAAACAGATCATGAAGGGCCTTATATACCATGTTGATGAGTGTGGACTTTATCTTTAAAGTGACTTTAAAGAGAGTCATTGAGGGATTTCAACAGGCAGGTGACATGATCATATCTGCTTTTTGAGAAATGTACTGGATCTGGGAAGGAGAATGGATTAAAGGGGTAAAGTTAGAGTCAGAAGACCACATAGAAGGACATGTCAGAGAATAACAATGTGGAATGAACAAATTAGAACACTATGTATGCAGATGGTGAGATATTATATTTAATTAGACACCCAGAAAACTGCTGACTGATTTTCTGGGGGTCACAGGGCACTTTGGAAAAGCAAGAACAGAGGCCAGATCTTCTAATCTGAGCATTGCTTTTCCAGTTAGAGCTGTTTTGAGAGCAGTCATCACTCATTCTTCTCCCTGCGCCCTAACCTACCTTAAATAGCTTGAATTCTTAGTCTTAAAGTGCAGAGTTTCTCTTTGATGGTAATTTTACTCTTGGGAGCTGTCCAATATTCTATTGCTGCATTAAAATATAAACTGACTTTAAAAAATAATGAAGGGGATAATATGCAGGCAGCTGTCGAGGGAATGATTGGAAATTAGTCCTGAAATTCTGTTGTATCAAACTCTGCAGATTTTAATCTGTCCCCCTAAGGTCTTTCTCAACACACACCCATGATGGAAAGAAGGGGGATTAATCAAAGAGCAAACGTGTGAGCTCAGTACAGAATGAACCACCCTGGGGGACAACAAAGAGAAAAAGTCTCCACCCTGAAGTTGTCTAGTTTGAAAGACAAAAGCAAACACATATGAAAACATCAAGCCACTTTGAACAATATCTAAGAATGCATTATAGTTATATGCTTAAAAGTGCAGTGTTCTAGTTCAGAAAACAAAGAGGACCAAGTAATCAGGAAAACGCTTCTGGGGGAAGTGGTATTTAAGCTAAGCCTTGGAGGGGCAGAGAGGAGAGGCCAGTAGGCTGGAGATCTGGCGTGGTGAAGACATGGAGGTGTGAATGACTGTATCATGTTGATGATACTTTAGTATGGAGCCTACAAGAGTGGTGAGAAAGTACTGAGAAACAGTGGGACAGAAGTGCAGCCAGGCAGGGTGTGGGCAATAATGGATGACTTCTAAGTCATGACATAGAAATTTTGAGAAATGGGGACCCAGTGAAGGCTCTAAAGTAGAGATGTTATGGGAAAGAATGATAAGATGTCCATATGAGTGGGGAGAATGGTCATTCCCAACTCCTACTCTAACTCAACTCACCTGCTATCATTCATCCTGACCAGTTCATGTCTATACTTCCTCCTGTCTCTGAGCCATCTTGTAGGTTAAATGAGATAGATGATGTGAAAGTGCTTTGTGGATCTTAAGTGATCCCCTTAGTTGTTATTGCCACCATTGCTGCCACCTTCACATTTCCCATGTCTTTCACCAAGGCCCTTTTCCAAAATCCAGTCCAAGTACCTGACTCAGTGAACTCCCTTACTCCTCCCTGCCAGGCATCCTCCACTTCACCACATTGCCTTGCAGCATTCTCTGTCCAGCTTTAGTCCATTGTGCTCTTTGATACATTTTCATCTCTAGCATCTTATACACATCTGGTTTGACAGCATCCAGTCTGATTAAACAACCCAATAAAACAAATCATAAGCTGAATTCAGCATTAAAAACAATGGGGTGGTTTGATCTACATTAATATGTAATTTTTGATCTGAGCTTAGGGATTTGATGGTCATGGCCTGAGTCTTCTGTTTCTTTCAGAGTTCCCAACAGGACATCGCACAGCCTTAGTAACCAACAGCTTTTCTATTCAAGTTCCTGACTGACTGCCCAGGAGGTAGATTGTCGCTTCTCCTTGTGGTTAAAAGTGCCGGTTTAGCAGCTTTTCATCATGGTCTTCTGCTAATATTTTTAGATGGCCAAGATGTTATCAAAAATAGTATTTAGCTGGGCAACTTCAATTATTGCCTCTCTCTGACAATATAACTTCTTGGGCTCAGCTGTGTCTGTTTAAATCCTCAATTTTGATCAGTTCTTTGCAAGGCACTGCTCTGTGTGTTTTGCAATAAGGGGCTGTGCATTTTTCAGTAGGTTCCCTACGTAATGAAGATCCACAAAGACGCGACTTTTGATTGATGACTGTATTTAAGAAGCCTTTTAAGGGCTATTAGTTTTCCGTGTTCTTTTGCTTGGGATCAGCTTTTTAAACTCCTCTTTCTCAGAAGCTTCATTCTGACAAGGAACATTTTGTTTGCATTTCATTTTTATTTTTAGGCATTTGCAAAAGAGCCTACCCTGAAACAGCGATCTGCTCTATCCAGAGGGGGGTAGGCCAGTGTCAAAAATTCACGTATTCAGTCCACAAATTTTCATCGAGCAAGTGAAGCATGCAGGCCCTGTTCTAGGCACCAGAGATACAAGGATGTGTCAGGACAACCCAGTCCTTACCCTCAGGGAGTTTACAGATTTGTGAGAGTGTGATTATTTATTTATAGTGATGATAATTGCTATGAAGAGGAAATACTGGGAGCTATTAGAGCATATACTGGAAACTCATCTACTCTGGGGGGCTCGAGGAAGGACTTCTTGAAGAAGTGGTAACTGATTGTATTTATCTGAATGATACATAAAATCTAGTAAGATAAAGAAAACAGTGGGGAGGGTTAGGGGTGGGCAGAATAAATAGAATAAATGAATTCCCTGAGGTTGGAAGGAACTAAAAAAAGAACTACAAAAAGGAGAAGAGGCAACATGTCTGGAACCTAGAGAATGAGGATGAAAATATTTGTAAGTTGAAGCTGAAGAGATGGGCAGGGGTTGGACCATATGGAGGCCTCGTAGCTATTGAAAGGCCTGTAATTTTCCTCTTGAGAGTGTGGAGGAAGCCATCGAAGAGACTTAAGCAGTGGAGTAACCACATCTGATTTGTATTTGTCAAGGATATCCCTGGCTCTAGATGTCTATCACAGAAGTCTGGGTGAGAGGTGACGTTGGCTTGGACTGGAGTTGGCTGTGATGAAGTAAAGCGATGCTTATGACTGGTAATTAGGAAGGAACATTGGCAGGATTTAGTGATTTAGTGGATGTAGTGGGTGAGGGAGAGGGAAGTATCAAAAATAACTTCAAGTTTCTTGGTATAGCACATAAAGGGAGGAGAGGGGAAATCAGGTGTGAGTAAATGTGCCAACCTTTTCCCAGGCCAATAGGAAGAAATTACCACTCATTGCTAATGCACAGGAAGCATCTCAGTTCCTAATTGTCAATGACTTTATAAATATAGCTTCTTCCAGGGGAAGGGATACCCAGAAGTAGGAGAGCTAAGGAATAGATAGCTACTTTAATTATTCTAAACTCCAATTATACTGTCTCTGGTGGCTGAATTATTTCCTGATATTTTCCCATTCCTTTTAGCTAAATTGGCTGCATCTTCGTCTGAGTATCCCCAATTCTCTGAGCACGTATGACTTAGCCTTTACCAAATCATACTTTAATCATCTGTTGATGTGCTGGTCTCTTCTGATAGTTGATTTGCTACTTACACTTAAGAACTCTCTTCTTTTTAGGATCTTCAGACATCACATCTCCTTTCTTTGGTAACTACACCTTGATTTTCATTTGGGAATCACCTATCCTGCACTCTGGGTTCATGAAGGGCTAAAAAATTCTCCCTCCCCTATCTCTGTGGCCATATTGTTTGCTTCAAGGACTCAGCCTCAGCACTTTGATTGGAACTACTGAGAAAGAGATGGTCCCCTTCCCCTGGGGTTTGCAGAACCAATCGCCATTTTGGAGCCACTGGTGGCCATTTGTTATTGAATAGGAGTCAGCCTGAGAATGAAGGCAACAAGAAGGGAGCAGAGCAAAGAGATGCAGAAAAAGTTTCCTGATGACATCATTTGAGCTTCTGGGCAGTCTGATTTACATGCCCTTAGCTTTTTCAGTTGTGTGATCCAATGTATTCCCTTCTGTTTAAGTGAGTTTTGAGTTGGTTTTCTGTTACTTGCAAATGAGAGCTCTTTCTTTTTTTTTTTTTTAATTTTTTTTTTAAATTTATTTTTCGCCCAAAGCCCCAGTAGATAGTTGTATGTCATAGCTGCACATCCTTCTAGTTGCTGTATGTAGGACCTGGCCTCAGCATGGCCGGAGAAGCAGTGTGTCGGTGCGCGCCCGGGATCCGAACCCGGGCCGCCAGTAGCGAGTGCGCACACCCAACCGCTAAGCCACGGGGCCAGCCTGAGAGCTCTTTCAAATACGGTACTCTAAGAAACTGAGATCAAGCCAGAATTAATGACTGACAATGATGATGAATATTTATTTAGCTCTTACTATGTGTGAGGTGCCATGACACTTAACATGCTTTCTCTAAATTTAATCTTCCCAACAACTGTATGACATAGGAGTGATGATCCCCAATTTACAGATGAGATAACTGAGATTCAGAGCTTGGATTCAAATCTAGGCAGCCTGACTCCAAAGCCTATGCTCCACTATATTTCCCAAGAATTAGAAAAGATTCCGTTATAACTGATACTTGTAACATTACCTGCTTGAGAATCATAACCAGTTTCTCTATTTGTCCAGCGTCTTTCCTGTAATGGAGAAGAAAAAGCAGCAATGGAAGCCATCGCTCATATTTCCTAGCTTAAGTCATGTGAAATATCACCATTTAAGGTCTCAATATCATCAGATTTTGACTATTATAAAAGATCCTTCCATCTTATCCAGCACTGCAAACTCGATGAAGGCACAGATCTCTCCACCTGGTTTCAGACCTATACAACCAACTACCTGTTTGATGTCTCAGATTATTTGGGTTACAGGAATCTCAAACTTTACATGTCAAAAATGAGATTTCTGATTCCCAAATGCCACCTCAACCTATGCCTCTGGCCGACTCTTCTATTTCCAACAATGGCAGCACCAGGCACTCGGCTTCTCAAGATGATAATATAGGAGAACTCCCTGACCTCTCCCTTTCCCTCTTTCTCTATGTCCCATCCCTCAGCAAGTTGCCAGTCCTATATCCAAACTATATTTGAAAACCATTCAGCAGCCATATTGGCCTTCTGCAAGTTCTTAGAACATTCCAAACTCTTCTGTATACTAGGAAAATTATTCTTGAGGTTCCTACTACCCCAAATGCTATTTTCCTGGTTCTTTCTATGGCTAGATCCTTTTTATATTTCAGTTCTCAGTTTAAACACCACCCTTCCCAGAGCCCTTCCTGGACTGCTCTGTCTGAGTCAGTACTTCCCCCCAGGGCCAGTCACTTTCCATCACATCATTTTCTTTATAGCTCTTATCTCAAATTAGAATTTTTTTGGATTATTAATTTGCTTACTTGTTTTCTGTGTCTCCCACTAGAATATAAGCTTCTTGAAAGTAGGTCCCAGGTCTCTTTAGTAGACCTTTGTATTCCCATACATAATGTAATGTCTGGCATGTTGTAGGCACTCAGTAATTATGTAAAATTATGACAAATGAGCACAAGATGATAGAAATGATGTAGTTAGAGAATCAGATAACTTCCTCTCTCATTGTCCAGCTATACATCATTGGCTAAATCACTGAATCTCTCTGGACTTTATGCTCTTAATCTGGCAAAAAAAAAAAAGAGGGAGGGGGCTTATGATAACCATGTTGCCCTTCTCAACCAGCAGGATCACAAGGCCTTTAACTGGAAAGAGCAAGGGCAGTGCAAATATCCAGGGAAAATTGTTAATTCATGACCCACGACTCAGGAGGCAGGCAATCAGAGCTATGGAATGATGACAAAAATGACAGTGTGGGGACCGAAAAAGAGCCCACTTGTAACATTTGCAGAGTAATTAGTGCCACACAGAATGAAACATTATCTAAACTTATTGCAGAAATACATTCAGCCATGGGGAATTCTCTTTAAGTATTGAAAAAAATGTTCCAGAATCCATGCTCATGCTAATGTCTACCACTAGAGTCCAGAGTTCACTATTCAGGGTCTTTTCACTCAGAAAAACTTTTGTGTCCAACAAAATTAAATTCTTGGGCAGAATAATTACATGTAAATGCTGCTGGGCTATTAGTCTCAAGGGGCCAATTTTCTAGCCGTTTGTCGCCATCTGAAATGTCAAATTTATTACACAGAGGGCATGGTAATACACACAACATCCTCTCCTAAATAGGACATGAAAGGCACTAATCAGCAATGCAGCTGCAAATGGTGAAGGCAGTAAGATGTTGCTTTAGCTAATAAGGTGTTCTAAATTAATTACGTGGATTATTTTAAGGAAAATAAAACATTCTTGTAATAGAAGTGCTACCTGAACATAGATTCCTCAGTTCAAAGACTGTCTGCTCTTGAGAAGACTAATTATTCCACATCCTCTCATATTTTCATAGATTTCCAGGGCCCGGGAGAAAAGGCACTGGGCAAAAATAGAAGCTCTGATTTTAAATCCTGGCTCTACTCTTGCCTTACTATGTGACCTTTGGCAAGTCACTTACCCTCTCTGATCTTCAGTTTCAGTTTTCTTACCTGTAAAGTTAAAGCTTGTGTTGTTCTGGTGGCATCCTTGAGGGCTCAAAGGAGGGCATTGGTAGTTAAGTGCTTTGAAAGCTGAAAATGTTATATCAATGTACAACTGTGCTCTGTGTAGTAGGCATTTGTTGATTTTGCCTGCCCACTGTCATTTCTACTGCTTTTATTAATGCTGAAAGACTCTCAGCTTCATTTTTTGGAAATGCTCCTTCCTTTATTTTAGTTCTCATAGTTCAGTTTGTTCTTATAAGTCCAGAAATGGTCACATGACCCAGGCTTGACCAGTTGAGCATTCTATTCATCTTGGCCTCAGTGACTGGTTCATAGATGATGTGTGACTTAGGTCAAGACAATGAGACTTAATTCTGGTGTATATGTTGGGGGATGATGGAAAAGTCATAACTTTTGCCTTTCGGAAGGTAATCTGGCAGGATATAAAACATGGTGTAGAGCAGAGAGAAAGGGTGATGCTGAGTTGTAATGACATCTTTTGAGCCCTGGGGGCTCAAAATGAGGCAGAGCCATTCTAGAGGTTGGCAGTGCCAGCCCCCAATACAACTAGGCATGGGCACCTGGCTGAGACTTCTTGAATTAGGTGCATCAGACACAGACTTTGAAACTGAAATACATTCTGTAATGAAGTACTAACCGTGCAGACTTCTCTCTGGGGAGAGTGGTGCTAGCGGGGGCAACTGCATGTGATCTTAGAGTCCACAGTTCTAGCAGTAACACCCAAAGCCTTACCTCAGAGGTGCTGATGGTGCCAACTGCAGAGTCTGTTTGGCAATGGAGACTGTGTGCCCTCGTCAGACCATCCATGAAAAGAAAAGATTTCTGGCTGTGTAACTTCAGACATGGTTCTCTGGACTTCCTAAGGATTATGGACACTACCCAATATCAATTAAATACATCATTTTCTGCTTAAATTAGCCAGAATCCATTTCTCTTGCCTGAGATTAAGACCTGATTGATACTTTAGTTATGACAATATAATTTCAGTGATGATAAGACTATGTTGCAGGGGAAAAAACAATCACTCAATTTGTAATGTGGAGAATAGACAGAGAGGAGTGAGATGGAAAGCTGAGATTAGTATGAGGCTGATTGTACATAGGAAGAGTGATGTGGGGTGGTAAGAGATGGTGAGGGATGATATGGGCTGGTAGTAGGTCTCTAACTATGTAGATGAGCAGAAAGGACTCTCAAGAGAGATATTAGAGATGAAATTAACATGACAGTTCCTTCAGCCATTGGACCATCTATGGTACAGAAATATTGAGACTTCTTGGCCTTAGATGCCAATGTTATTTGTTCAACTAGAGGTATTTGTATTGCTGGGAGTACAATTCACCTGCTGTATTTTAAACTGGGTCAAAGAACAACTAGGGGTAAGGTGCAAGGTTGGATTACCTCCTCTGAGTGGGGTGACTTGGCCTTTTTCATTTTTGTTCTTTCAAGTAGGTGAGCCAGACATTTCTCCAGGAGTCTCATATGCTGATGACATCCAAGTACTTTGCAAATGGTAAATATGAAATAAAAGTGCTCATGAATAAATAATGGGCCACTCATCACAATTTCCTTTGATGCTTTCTCACTGCCAGAATGCTGTAAGGCCAGCTTAATGAGCCACTTGTGATCATGGGGTGTAGGTGGGAGGGGAGCACAGTTCAGAGAGGGTAATCACTTTTTATTGAGATGTATAATTTTCCCCTTAAATTCATTAAAAGTTTCTAAAACAAATAAATAAGACATAATTGATACAGAGCCAGTCTTCTCTCCTTCCGTAGATCATTAAGGAGTTGTAATTGCTTCCCAACCCCCAGGAAGCTCTCGTCTCTAAGAATAAAGTGTTAGTGTGCGACTCCCTGGCAATTGTTATTATTCTGAGGAATTAATTTCCTCTAATTAGTTTTAAGCCCATTAACAGAAATAGAAAGCTGAGCAAGGGAAGGGAGGTCTGAAAACAACATTTTCCTCAGCCGGTTCTAAGAACTTTTCATGTGCTTAACGATTTGGCCACTGAAAATCAAGCCTTGTTAAAAACCAAACAAAACACATATAAATCAGGATATAACTAGGATGATTCCTAAAAGGCACATTAGTTCTTATTCTATTTTCTGAAAGTAAGAAACCAAGTATAATTTTTCTCTCCCAGTGGAAGTCTCCAAATTGAGTTCTAAGGGAATCCAAAACCAGAGAAATGACTGAAATTGAGGTACACAAAAGGCTGGTTTTGCTTAGGCAAAATTGTTACCTGCTTGGGATGATTCAAGAGGTTTTGGGAAAGTTTTATTCTCCCAGAAAGTAGCTTTCCTCTCCTGAGTCACTGTGGCTAGGAGTCCACCATGAAAGAAAGAAAGTGATGTCTTTGAGTTCCTTTCTTCAAGTCTTCTTTGAATGGTCCATTCACCCAGGAGGGGCCACACACCATCCTGTTCTCATGGAAGGGCTTGTGCATCTCAGAGCTCAGCTGTGGGGTGGACTATTATAGGGTGATTTTGAAGGCTGGAGGCTAGTCCACTGGGATCGAGGTGTCTCTGGAAGACACAGAGCTGCTGTGGCCTTCAGGGTAAACTGGGGACAAATGGTGGAAGCCATGGGGTTCAGACTTGGTTTTCTAGGCAATGGGGAGACTTTGGTGTTTTTGAAGAGACGAGTGACAAATCAGGGCTGTGCCACTTGGTGGAACGTGAAGGATGAATTGAAGAGCAGAGGCTGAAGGATGAAAGGCAAGTTAGAAGATCCAGGTGAGAAGTACGGAAGGCCAGAGAGCAGGTCAGTGAAGCGGCGAGGAGGGGACGGATATTGGAAATATTTCTGGGGTGGAATGGACAGAATATAGTGAGGGATGGGGTATAGCTAGAGACACCCTGAGGCTTTGGTCTTGGGTAACTAGGACAGTGAGGCCAGCAACTGGGATAGGGAGGGAACAAAAAGCCAGCACATTCCCAGAGTTGGAGACACTGGATTTGGTTTTAGACAAAACAGCTAATACTAATTTTTAAAGAGATAGGCTTCTGGGGAGAATAATCAGAATTTCCTCTAAAGTAGACATTGGTCAAACTTGTATACATTTTGAACCAGGCAGGAAATAAATAAATGACACTGAATGGAATTAAGGGTCCTTGGGTTTGGAGAACGTGCCTCATATAAAGCGGCAGCTACCACCCAGCCGCAGAAGGTCACTGCTGTGCAAGAATGGGGCCAGGATTGCCAAAACATCCCATTCCTTAAGAGGAATCATCCAATTCCTTAAGCCAGAAATCAGAAATGTTATATAGAGTCTCCTGATTCTTAAATGTTGACAACTAATTCAATTTAATTCTTTTTTTCTTGAAACTCTAAGTGAGCCAACCCCAGGCAAGTGTGCAGAGCAGCCCAGGGGCCAAGAGTTTGAGATTCAATGAACTAACCTGAATGATGATGGAATGGTGCAGAAGGGGAAGAGGCAGCTAAAGGTGAATCATTGCAGAAGTATTTTTGAGCAGCTGTAATTTTGCTAGCACAATGCTAGATATTGTGGGAGATATTATCTATGGCTGCTGCCCTCAAGAAGCTGACAGCTTAGCTGAGAATGCCAGACCAATGTAATAGCCACAGAAAAACACAGCACACCCTGTGATTAAGGGCTATGGATAATAAGGTTTCAAGCAAGGGAGAGATCAACATTGAACAGACAAACTAAGGGAGACAATATGAAATCCCTGTGTCTCAAATAGGTGAAGGAGAGCTTTGGATAGGAGGCAGAGGATGCACAAAGAACTAGAGAATTTTCTCCAAAGTTCATTTCCAAGTCAATAACTGCAGTTCAACAGGTTTTGTGATTTCTCCAGGGAGTCAGACATGGAGTTTCTGGGAGCAAGTGGAAAAAGCAAATTACAAGTGGAGCCCTGGTTCCACACTAACAATCACTAACAGACCAGTTTGGGCTATTTACTTTATAGTATTTTTGAAAGGTTTTCCCTGTTATAATTGCTAGGTCCTTGGCATCTAGCTTAAGAATTAAACATAAATAAATAAAACCCTGACAGCTTGCATTAGGAGATGACACATCTCTCTAAAATAGTGAGATAATCCCTAAAGCTGGAGCATCTCAGCCAGTGTTGGCTTAGTTAGAACTGCCCAAGGAGTGTGAAAAGAGGTTAACAGAACCATGAGATTCTTAGGGCAGGGGAGGCTGGTACAAAAGGGGAGATTTGTCATGTTTTTTGTAACTGGGCTTTGGGGATGCTGCAGAACGTCAAATAGAGTTTTCCCTGATGATATGCTTTATATTTGCTTCTTAATTTCTTGTCTTTCTTTTCTATTATTTGCTATTTTTTTAAAAAAAAATCTCTGACATTAACAACGAGGACAGATTTATTTGTTGGGGGATAAAGAAAATAGTGTCTTTGTCCTGAGTTTGTATCAATCATTTTATTTAAATGAGCTTTTTACTGATAGGCAGAATCAATTTGTGAACCAATTTGATTACTTCAGTTCAATTACTGCGGAAGCTGCCTCTAGGCTCAGGTGAGGGGGACTGAGAATAAATTTTTGCATTTCTCTTTCTGCAAGGGAGGACACGAGACTGTAACAACCTCACAGAAAACAGCACGACATTTGTCTGACTGCTCAGCTTTGGGGTTGAATGGCTCTCAGGGAAGGAAGCATTTTCAGAGCTAAGATGCACCGTTTTCCATAAATAGGTAGAGATTGGCATCTCTTGCCTCTCCCACCAATTTCCATTATGTGTGGGTGAAAAAATCAGACCATATTTCTCCCACAACAGCATAGGTTCTCACACCTGATGCAGTTTTGAGATTACTGGGCTCTTATCTCTGAAAACAGAGTGAGTGAGAAGGAATGGACCAAGGGGTGGAGGGTCATAGTGCAAAACTCCAGAGGGCATCCTTCCTTGCAGATTTCTCTGGGAATGTCAGCTGCATGTCAAGTCATGTGGTAGATTGAACCCAAGGTTCTCATAGAAGTCTTTAGAACTAAAATAATACCCCTTCCAAGAGCTACTGTCTTCTCCATGAGAGTGGGGGCTATTTTGGTTGTGCACAGTGGACGGATACTTGAGAGAGTAGTGAGAAGTCTCATTTCAGGGAAGGCTAAAATAATAATGACATCTAATTGCTTTCTGGCTGACTTTGAAAAGTCAGATTTCAAGCACTCTTTGGGGATTAGGTGAATTCTTTCTTTTCAGTTTCCTCTTTTATAGGATTCTGTATCTTCCTTCCACGATAAAGTAACCAAGCATTGGGGCAATTACAGGATTATTCCTTTGGGTTAACACAGTTAATGTCATACTATTTGGAAAATGCTGAAATTGTGTGTGTGCTTTGAGTTACAAACAACAGATTAAAGCCCTCCCTTACCTGGATGATAAAGTTTCCTTTCTTCTTTCTTTCTCCAAGCCCCAGCAAGGGCTGCTCTCTCCATACAGCTCCTGAGATGTCCAAGTCAGAGAGCATTAATCAGGGCTGGTGTCTGGTCAAGAAGAATTCACAGTTGAATTTATCAAACACGTTGGGAATTTATTATATGCAAGATATTGGGCTCTGTGCTGGGGGTGCAAAGATGAACGAAGCACATTACTTGCCATCAAGAAGCTAATAAAACAGGGAGAGACACGGAAACAGGAAATTTTGATACGATGTGTAAGTGGTAAGCCATAAAATAATGCGGACCCTTAACTCAACCTGGAAATCTAGAGAAGGCATCCTGCAGAAGATGATATCTGACTTGAGTCTTGAAGGAACAGGAGAAAGCAATCAAAAGAAAGAGGGAACATCAATGTGCAAAGGACGACCTATAGTTAGCATTCATTGAGTGCTTTCCCTGTGCTAAACTCTGCACCTTACATACATTCATTGACAGAATTTTCACAAAAATCCTGTAAGTTAGGGATCCTTGTCTATTTTATAGATGAAAAACCTAAGGCTCAGAGAAGCTAATTAAGTTGCCAGGTTAATATTGTTACTGTCTGGGAGAGAGAGGATTCAAATCCAAGACCTGATTCCAAAACTCAAAAGCTTACCCATTGCAGTATACTACCTCTCTGGCCCACAAGACATAAACTGCTGTGATTATTTCCAAAAAACAGAGAAATCTCCTAGAGTCCCTTTATTGGAAACTTGTGTGTCCCCATTTGGCAGAGTGAGGAAGAACACAGAACATTTAAAGCAGAAGTATCAGGCCGTCATTGACCATTGGAAGTTAATAAGAAATTATGCAATAAAAGGCTGAAATGATAAAGTCAGCTAAGGAGAAGATAGAACAATTGATTTAATACGATGTTTAAGCATGTCTGAACAAGTGACAGGTTGTGAATAGTTTTGTTTCTGTGGGGTCAACCTGATCCCACTCTCCCTATCACTCACTCAGGTCCAGCTGTACTGGCCTTCTTTTCTGTTGCACAAAACACCAAACTTGCTCCCACTTGAGGGCCTCTGCACTCACTCTCCCTTCTGTCTAGAATGTTCTCCCTCTATATTTTCTCTTTTTCATCACCTCATGAATCAGTTCAAGTGTCAGCTCCTCAAAGAGGCCTTCCCTGACCTCCTGACCTAATGAACCCAATCACTCTCTATCAAATTACCCTATTTTATTTTCCCATTGCATTGATTGCTCTCTGAGATGTCATATTTATTTACACATTTATTTGTGTAGTCTGCCTCCGTCTACTAAGATATTAGCTCTAAGGGGGTGAGGATTCTGTTTTGCTTGCTGCTGTGTTCCCAGAAACTAAAATAGTGCTTAGTCCACATATGATTTGTTGAATGAGTGCATTTGATGGTTAAAATAACTTTGTGAAGTGGAAGAGGCGTTTGTTTTTCGATCTTCATTTTACAGAAAATAAAATGGGGCTCCTTGTGGTAATAGAATATGTTCAAAGTCAAATAATGAAAATAAATAGAAGAGTCAGGAATTGAACCCAACTCTCCTTTCCCCACTACATGCCCCTGTCAGCTATCTCAGAAAAAATATTTGCTGGTTTCCTACTTTCCTTTCCTTTTGACGCTCACATTTGGGGATAGAGTTCCCTAAGGTTAAAAACTATACTGTGATGACTAGAGTTGTAATTTCTCCATTTTCTACTTACTGTACCTCACTTATTCATCTTTCTTTAATTCTCAGGGAGATTTCCTTTTCTATGAGATAGATCCCAGATTGACTGGGAGGAAGTGGGGTGGAGGGTGGATTGTACACCAGAAGCCTGGGTCATGGTGTGACTCTTGCTGTATGACCTGGGGCCCATCTCCTCTTCTTCCTGGACCTGTTAAGTGAGGGGAATGAACTCAACGATCTATGAGCAAATCCTAGATGGATACTTCAATATGAGGTTGGTAGTGCTAGGACTGGGTATGGCATGTGTATTTGAACCAAGAGTACTGCTCAATAAATCCTTATGGACTGAAAGATGGAGTGAATGAAGACGTTTGCTCAAACTTTCTGGCTTAGTGCCTCAGTATCAGTTTATTTTCTTATTCACAAGCAACAGAAATTAATTTTAGCTAAACCAGCAAAAGGAATTTTTTGGAAGGTTTTTCAGAGGCCCTGCAGAATCCAAATGAGGTTGGAGGATCAGGCATGACGATGAGCAGGAACAAAGACAGTAGGGGAGGGCATGGAAAGAGGAAGCAAGGCAATGGTTCTGTCACTAGAAAAACTTAGTCAAGACCATCTTACAGCCACATCCACTTTCTAATGAACACCGCCAGCCCATGCCTCTCCTCCTTATCAAGTTATATAGGAGTTAACATCCTGAGTGAGGGTGCCTGAAGCAGTCATAGGATGGTAAGGAAAACAAACCCATGCTAATTATTTTAATAGAGAGACTTTAATGTAGGGAATTGGTTAAACAGAAGTTGGAAGATTGCAACAGCGAAGGCAACCCAGATTTAGTACTTGCAGGAAGAAGCTACCAAGCTAGGACTGGGAAACAAGAGTAAAAGTTGGTGTTACCAGAATCTAGAAGCTTGGAGAAGAAGCATGGAGGAGCTGAGTCTCAGACCTTTGAGGGGAGGGCACTGGGTAGCCTCTGCTCGTATCTCAGGGGTTGGAAAAAGATTCTCACAGGGCTGGGGCTCAACCTCAGAGGAGCGGGTACTGCCTGTCTGGTACCTCTGGAAGAGTGAGAAGAGGATGGTTCTAGAACTGTGGAAAGAAGCTGGAAAGGAGCTAGTTGCTATTGGAATGAACTGTAGCTGCCAGATGAAGAGCAGTGGCTGGGTGATGCTGAAAGGAAGGCCATCAAATGGGGAGGGGCCAGTCACTTTTCTCCTCCTCCTACTTCCAATTTATTGGCAGAACTGATCAGGAAGCCAGCTGACAATGGAGAAATACAGTCTGCAGAGCCCCAGGTCCAGCATTACAAAGCTGGGTAGAGAAGTGTGTTTGGAGCTGACAGTCGCTTCATAATCTGCAGAGCACCTCATTGGCAGGCCTTAGGTCAAGTGCTTACCCTCTGGCTTACTGGGGCAGGGACAGGGAGGGTCTGACCTTTCACTTCTGTCATTGAAAATGGCATACTGGGATTGTTTTCCCAGTACTACACCCATGGGGAAGAGGTAATTCTCCATGAGGAAATACAGGCAATGCTAGACAGAAGGAATGTATGCTTGGGAGGCAACATGCCAAATATCTACTGTGGCCTCTTAGTAAGGGATGTCTTGGTGGAGTGCTGATGAATGTTGCTATCATTTTCCCTTCTGTATAAATATATGGAATTGACCGTTTTTTCCCTTTTACAGCATTAAAGCTGGTTATTTATGTCAAGCCACAAATTGCAGATGCCCCGTTTAGATGGGGATTATAAATCCCCCACATTGAACTTTAATTGGGGCCAAATAAAGAAAAGAGTTTGGGATTATTTTCTTCCGTGGTTTGGAGATTTATATAGGCTACTTAGAACCTGTTTATCTCTGCAAGCAGAAAGATAGTTGCTTAAATGGATTTTCATGCTTGTGGCTTCAAAACACAAAGCCCTATGCAGCTTGGTGTTTGTTTTGCAAATCCTTATCACACCCAAATTATTGTTTGTGGAAGGAGGGAGGAAAACAGCTTATAGCAGTGTCCCTTAGCTCCCCCCATTCCTCTATTTTATGTCTAAAGAGATACATGCAAACATGTAATAGATCTGCATTTGGAGGAATTCAATGCATGTAATTAGTGCACCGGCAGCTTTTGAATTTCTTGAAATTAAGAACATTGATTCTTTGCTGAAATGTAAGTTACTTGCAGACACTTTACTCCTTTTATTCTAGGTTTGCTAAAACAACTTGAGCTTATTTTCTAAGTAAGGTTTTTCATTTATGTTTTATGCTGCTTGACTCAGAAGACTTGGACGGGCAGTTTCTTAAAATTAAAAGCTCTCATGGATTTCTTCAAGGGTGATTACAAAGAATTATTGACTGGCTAAACTACAACAGCCAAAAGGAAGGTCAATTGTCAATCTTGCATACAGATTTATTACTTGAAAAATACTGAAAAAGAAGTTAAAATTGCCGCTGTCTACATAAAGAATATATATATCAATTAAGAAGTGAAATTTCTTTCTCCTCAGAAGTAAACTTGTTAGTATCATAAGATTTTTGTATACATGCATACACATATATACATATACTAAAAATAGAACTATGAATTATGTATTAGTCTGAAACATATTTTTTCAGATAAAAATATGTCAGAGATATTTCTAGGTCATTACATGTGGATTGCCCTCTATTTTACACAACATGATTTTTCATAATTTATTTAACATCACTCTGTTGATGGCTATTGAGATTGTATTCTTATTTTTTCTACCAGAAATGATGCCACAGTGAACATTGTTGTACATCTGTCTTTACATATATGCCCTATAATTTCTGTAAGGTAGATATGGGATCACTGGCCTTTTGCACAAGGATCCAGTTCAGAATCATGACTTGCATTTAGTTGTCTTGTCTCTTTAGTCTCCTTCAATCTGAAGAGTTCTTCAGGCTTTCCTTTATTTTCATGATGTAGACCCTTTTGAAACTAGAGAAGACCAGTTATTTTGATTTCTTTTTACCATATTTTTATTTGTTACCATATTTTATTTTGAGAAAGAATCCAAAGAGATTATCTGGGCATGCCATTAGGGGAATGATGCTCAACCTTGGCTATACATTAGAATCACCTGGAGGTGTTTTTAAAAAAATTACCATGGCCAGGGCCCCATTCACAGAAGCTGATTTAATTGTTCTCTGGTGGGGCTTGGGTATCTGTATTTTTTAACATTTCCTTGTGATTCCATTGAGCATCCTGGGCTGACATTAGGTATGGATGAGATCAGCTGCATAATTTGTGGGGCCCAGGAGAAAACAAAAATAATAGGCCCCTGGTTCAAAATTATTAATGATTTCAAGATGGCAGTAGCACATAACTAAACCATGTGTGGGGTCCTAAGCATGGGGCCCTGTGCAACCGCATAGCATGCATGCCCATGAAGCCAGTCCTTGGTGTATCACATTTGGTATAAGAAAGAAGGCCATGCAAATGAAAGGTATAAAGGAATGGTGCCATGAGAAAGGATAGCAGAGACATGAATAAGTATCCATGTGCTCCCTTACATTCCAGCTCTCTTGCAGTTAGATGAGGCCATATGATCAGGCCTGGACAATGAGCAATAGCAGAAGTGGTGAAGAGCAAGTTTGACTTCTGCATGCACTCTCAAAAGCCTCGGTCTGCGATGACAGTGTCGCAAGGGATCCACACCAGGGATCCAGTGTGGGTCCCTGAGTGACCGTGTGAAGCAGAACTCCCTGGCAACTCACGTCAGCTATGTACCACGAACAAGAGATAAATCTTTGTTATACTGAGCCACTGAAATTTGTTACAGCAGCATAGTCCAGCCTATTCTGATAAATACAGAAAGAATCAGGTTAAATTCCACAGGATCTCTGATTTTTTGCTGTAGGCATCAGGCAGAGCTCCATGGAGGATGATAAATATGAAATGGGATGGATAGGATTTGGAAATGTAGAGTGGGGAAGACAAAGGCTGTATTAATTAACTATTACTAAATGGAAAACCACCCCAAAACTTAGTGGCTGAAAACAACTACCATCTACTATTTCTCATAAGACTATGGGCCAGCTACATGGTTCTGCTCTTATGAGCTAGACTTAGCTAATGCATGCTGGGCTCTCTTATGCATCCGTGGTCACTGCTGGGGTGGCTGTGGGCTGGCTGGTTTAGGTTGACCTCATTCACATGTCTGGAGGTTGGCTGGCTATGGAGTGTTGTGCCTTAGTTCTCCCTCACATGGTCTTTCATCCTCCAGCAGGCCAGCCCAGGCTTGCATATATCATGGTGGCAGGATCCCAAGAGATAGTGTGGAAACACACAGGCTCTCTTTGAGCCTAAGCTCAAGACTGGCACATTGCTACTTGCACCCCTTCGATTGGTCGAAGAAAGTCACAAAGCCAGCCTAGATTGAAAGGGCGGGGAAATAGTCTCTACTTGTTGATCTCGTATTTCTGGCTTATGGGAGGTGTTCAATATTTGTGGAATAAATGTATGAATAATGGACCAGATTGCCTGGACAATAGTTTTTTGGAGCTCAGTCCTTATACTTTACTTCCCTTTCTACACTCTCTCCCCAGGTACTCTCATCCTATGCTCCCAATTGTGTATCTCCAGCCCAGGTCTCTTCCCTGAAGTTTCTCTCATAAAACCAACTACCTACTTGATATCTCACTTAGCTCTCTAATAGGCAGCTTATGCTTAACATGTACAAACCTGGACCTTATATTCCTTTCCCCTAGATGCTTTCCTCCCACAGGTTTTCCCATTTTAGTCAATGGTAGCTCCATTGTTGCAGTTGATCAGGCCATAAACCTTGGAGTCATCTTGATCTCCTTTGTTTCTTTCATACCTCATGTCTAATCTATCAGGAAATCTTTTCAGCCCTGCCTTCTTTTCAGAACTGTATCCAGCCCTACCTTCTATCCAGAATACAATTACTTCTCACTGTCTCTACCGCTATCACTGGGGCTAAGCCATAATGTCTTTGCCTTGATTATTGCAATAGCCTCCTCTCCTGTCTCCCTGCCTCTGCTCTGACCTCTACAGTCAATCTTTTCACACAATCACCAGAGTGTTCTTATCAATATGTAAGTTATTTTATATCACTCCTCTGATTAAGACCCTCCAAGAGTTTCCCATCTCACTGAAAGAAAACGCCTAAGTCTTTACAAGGGCTTACAAAGCCCTGCACGAGCTGCTCTTCTGTGACCACTCTGCCCTCATTTCCTACTCCTCTCTTGCTCTTGTTCACTTGGCTCCAACCACACAGCCTCCTCCCTGCTCCTAGAGCACACCAACACGCACCTGCCTCAAGGCCTTTAGTTTTGTTCTCCTCTCTGCCTGGACCACTCTTTCTCCTCATAGCTGCATGCCTCACTCTCTTCTTTCCTTCAAGTCTCTATCAGTGTCAACTTCTTACCAATGAAGACTTTCTGGACCTCGGTATTTAAATAGCATCCCCAGAACTCTCTCTACCCCTCACCCTGTTGTCTTTCTTTTTCCTGAGGAAGATTTGCCCTAAGCTAACATCTGTGCCAGTCTTCCTCTATTTTGTATGCAGGTTGCCACCAAGGCATGGCTGACCAGTGGTGTAGGTCCGTGCTTAGGGTCCAAACCCGGGAACACAGGCCCCTGAAGCAGAGCGCACTGAACTTACCACTACGCCATGGGACTAGCCCCTCACCCTGTTTTTTAATTTCTTCATAGCCCTTCCAGCCTTTGACATGTTCTGTATGTACCTGTTTATCTGGTTATTGTCTGATTCCTCTCACTAGAACATAATTCTAGGCAGGCAGGGACATTTTTTTCTGTGCTGTATTTCCAGAGCCTAGAAAAGCGTGGAAATATTTTCTAAATCAATGAGTAAATCGAGTTTGAGATTCTTATGATGGGTGAGAGATTGAATGAGATAATATCTAACTTGCTGCAACTCAAGTAGTCTATGATGCCAATGGGAGTAGAAACTGAAGTATTCTAGAAGTTCTATTTAAGATCCACCAGCATCTGGTATCACCATTGTCTCCTCCAATCTGTGCTCTTTACTAGTGCCTAAATCTGATGATTTTCTAGCTTCCTTCTTCTCCTAATTAGTGTCTTCTCCTCCTTTAGATCTAAGCTTAACGGTCACCTCCTTGAACTTCCTGCCCAAATTCTCTTTACACTATCTTATAGTACCTTTCACTATTTCATTATAGCATTTATCACAACAAAAAGCTGTACATTTATTGAGGAGATTGTTTTCATAGACTGTAAGCTCTCTGAGGGCAGGGAATCTGGCTGGTTCTGTTCGTCAGTACATCCACAGAGTCTAGCCTAGGGTCTGATCCACAGCAGGCACTGAAGCCTGCTAGGGACTGAATACGAGACTGAATGAATGAATCTGTCTTACCCAGATTGTACTGTTCTCTGATCACTGATTCTGCACTCCTGACTCCCAATTAATTCTGAGAGAGACATTTAAAAATGGATACCGTGTTTGAAATCCCTTTTTAGATCCTGGTCTCCAGAAAAATGTTAAGGCTGGGATAAAGGGTTGAGGGGAGAGAAAAATCTTAAATCTGATTAATAAAAGGACCGTGTCGCAGGGGCTTTTTGACAACACATTACATTAGAGGGTTAAAACTCACCGTCAGGCGTCTGGAGTGCTCTTGGTATCCATCCCTGGGGACTGTTTGTGAGGTTGTCGATAACCGGGACTTAGGGATTTGCTTGCAAGACAATGTTGCACAGAAGCTCTGGTCTTGGTAAACTCTTCCTGGGAGGAAATGTCATCTGTTAACACTCCAGGAGCAATTAGATTATTTAACAAAAACAGGATGGTGTTTGTCAAGTAGCTTGAAAGAGTCCATGGGGTACATCAAAATTGATTTTAAAGTAGGTCAGAGCTGTTCTGTACCTAGGCCAATTATGATGTGTAGGCAAGTGAATTCAGTTATCCAGCGATTTGGCTCAGCAAAAAAAATGCTCAATGGTAGGTAAACTGTTTGTCTTTGGAAGACTCCAGGTGTGAGATCCTCCAAGACCATCTTAGGCAGAGTTCTGGAGCCCTAGGTGGGAGGCGAATGCCAAATTTACCCTCTTCCCTTCCAATCTTCTCTTTCTGCATATTCTTTCCATCCCAGGCAGTATAGTGGACTTGGAGCCCCAGAGTCAACAGATCTGACTTCAAATCCCAACATTGCCACTTACTAGCTGTGTGATCTTGGGCAAATGACTTCACCTCTCTGAGCCTTTGTTTCCTCACCCGTAAATGAGCAATCACAATGATAGTGAAGGCCAGATAGGATTTAGCAAGAATTAAATAATGGATGCAGATGGCTTAGTAGTGTACTTGACATATAGAAAATTCATCATAAATGTTGATTATTGTCATTATTTGGAATGCCCCCTCTATAGAGGCATGAGAAAGAAATGGATAACATGAATCCTTCATCAAAGTCAGGCCCTCCTGGGGGATTTCAGGAGTTGGATCCAGATTCTGCAGCTGTTTAGGCATTCAGTTCGTGTCAGAGCGCTTGCCATTTAATATGTGGCTGAAAATCAGTTTTACTCCGAGAATTCTTCACTCCTCCCCATTCCCTCACCAAAATGAAAATGTAATGTCTGAAGGAAATGTCAGTTATTTCTGTATTGATCTTGAGGGACAACTTATTTCTGTTTTAGAGAGCATAGATGTTTGGGCTGGACGTCGCTGAGACACACGAGAAGAGCGGCACCAACCCAGCAGGCACACCACAGGACGGCTTTAAAGGTGGATTTTATTTCTCTCTTCTCATCTGCCAGCTCTTGTGGTTCTGACTGAGGCCTCTTCTTCTCCCAGTGGGATGTCAGGGAAAACAATCGGCACATTTAATTCAGGGAGGGAAGGAAGGAGGAGTGGGTGGGACGTGAGCTGAGCTCAACGTGCAATAGTAATAATGGTGATGGGCTCCTGGGCGCCTTGCGTTTCTGCTCCTGGTCTCCACGAGAAGGCTGGGCAGGAGCCGGAAGGCAGAGTTGCATCTTTACACTTCTTTTGAATTAGTACTGCGAACATCTCAGGCAAAATAGGGAGCTAGCCTCTGACCCTTCAAATCTGGCATATCAGAGGTTTGGGGGTATCGTGTCTTCATTCTTTCATTCATTAATTCAACAGATATGTATTGAAGGCCTACTATGTGCCAGCTGCTCTGCTAGACACTTGAAACTACCACAAATAACAAGACAGGCAAGTTTCCTGCCTTCACAGAGTAGGAAATAAGAAGAAAGAAGGTGACTGCAGATTCCGAGGGGTCCTGTTATCATGTTATGCTGTGCCGGATGATGCGACAGATGCTCAAGAGGCGTGAAGGGCTCCTTTCGATGCGGGGGCATGGAAGGGCGTCACCTTTGGCTACATCAAGAGCAGCCAATCAAATGTAAACCAAGATTCTGTAGGAAACACATACTAGAAAACACGTTCTCACAGGTCGTTCAATGTCATGTGGCCACAAGAGCTGGCAGATGAGAAGAGAGAAATAAGAGATTTTGAATTGTGGAAAATTCTTTCTCTGCTTAAGAGTCAAGTCCTCCGGCCCTGTTCTCTGCTACGTTCTTGTCCAGCATGAGAGGAGGGAGTATGAATATATTGCTGATGCTTAAGACACAACCCCCATGTTCTAACAGGGTCAAATAGTGTCAGGGCAAATAAAAATGAAAAATAACAGGTTTAACTTACCCGGTTAAAAATAAGGGAAGAGACCTTTCCCCTCCCTTTTCTTAGAAGACATACTTTAGAAAACTTGTAATTGTGAATTCTTTCTCTGCCCTTTGACGTGTACCTCTTTTAAAAAGTCTCTTGCCTGTCTCACAACTCAGGACTGTCTTTCTCAGGGACCTACGAGCCATCCCTTTGAAATGTAAACATTAAGGGAGATAACACCCCCATCTCCCAGTTTTCTGTGGGGGCCTAACTTCAGTGGGCACCTTGCCCCAAGTTGCAAAACTACCTCCTTTCGTAAAGATATGAGAGGTTTATTTTTCCTTTGTATAAAGCCAATTAAGTAACACAGATGGTCACCCCAATTACCAGGTGAGTTTAGGATGAACTCTGTGTGACAAATGGTGCTGTCAACATATTGCCTCCCCTGACTTGTATGTAATGGGATGTATCTGCGTGACTGTATGAAAAGGCGAGATTTCTTCCTGTTTTTGCAATCTTTTAGCAGATTGCCTATGCTACGCATCACATTCTGGTTTATTGCTCATTCAGTAATAAAATTGTTTTCTTTCTCTTCTACCTGGAGAGGTTTTCTATGTTGGGAGAAGATGTTGTTTTTAATTATACTTCCCAACAATAGCAAAGATATCCTTTCTGGGAATTTCCCAATTAGATAGATTACAATCCCACCTTTTATCAGAGAGCTTCTCTGAATTTGTGGAAGTTTGACATACAGTAGGTTTTTTTTTTTGGTTGTTGAACCCTTTCTTCAAATGAAATCTTATGTGGAGCCCCAGTGTAGAAAACCATGGAAAGAGGAGCAGTTCCAACCCAGAGTCCTGCCTATACCCCACCCTCACTCTGCATCCACTGGGAGCCGATGGGGGAAACCTGAGAGGTTTTGCAGAGCACAGGGCGTGATACTACCGTGTAGATGGTCTCCCTGCCCCTCCTGCCTTCAGCTCCCGTCTGCATTTCCATCTTCTTTCACTTCCAAGGTTTCTCACTTAAACCGGAACATATTCGGTCAAAACTGCAACCTGCGTGCTTCTTGCCGGGTTGTAAATGCCTTCCATCCCACATCACAGTTACGCCCGACACCAACCTTGTGAAATAGGCTCTTATTATCATTCCCATTTTGCAGAAGAGGAAATGGAGGTTCAGAGAAGCAGAATGATATGCAAATTATCTTACACACATCTTTCTTCCTGCAGTCCCCACACTGTATCATAACTGTCCAACCAGTTGTCTGTCTCTCCCACTGCATCATGCTCCTTGAGGGCAGAGACATATTTCCTTCACCTGGTGTCCACTTTGCCTGGCACAGTGCTGGGCATGCCCTAAGTATTGATAGGATGAATAAATGCATCTGCTTAATATCATGCAGCAGGGGGAATGGCAAAGCTGATATGGAAATCTCTCTCTGTTTTGTCCCAGAGTCTCTATCCTTGTGTTGTTCTTCTAAAGGACAACTCTGCAGCTGGTGCCTGAGCTAATGGAGATGTGCAGAGTGTGGGAAGAGGAAAATAAACCGTCTTCCTTGCATAAGCTAAAGCTTCTGATGTATCATACATTTTCATTGTTCTGTGTTTGCTCTATCACTCAGAGTGAATGAATCCACAGTTCGGTAGTGGTAAAGGATAGTGCGGGGACTGTTACATTTCATTTATCCTGCCAGCCTTCAGAAATCATAGAAGTTGCAGGTGCCATTGCTGATAGTCAATCCCCTTCAAATCAGGGGGGCTGCCATCTACAAACGAGACAGTTGGGTACACACATTTCTCTCGGTGTTAGTGCTGTGGCAGTATAAAGGACCACCCTCGTTCCTGGAAAAGGTGCACTGTCCTAATAACAAGTATCTAGATCGATTTGCTTTCCCCGGAGCTAATGTTGACTGTTACAAAGATGCAGTCTCCTGAGCAGTTTCTCTTTGGGGTGAGACAGTATACTGAGCACAAGTTTGGGATCTGATAGGCCTGCGTTTGGGTCCTAGATTCCCCACTCATCATTTGAATGACACTAGTTATGATACCCAGCCTTGTTGGGCTTCAGTTTCCCCATCTGTAAAACGGGGATAATATCACCTATGTCGTAGGACTATTGAGAGGATTAAATAAGATGGGGCATGTGAAGGGCTCAGCATAGCACCAGGTCATAGGAAACCTCACATGAAGCTTTTTGACTTTTACACTCTGGATCTGACTGCAGATGCTCTGTATCTGGGCGGGGGATTGGGTTAGCATCCCTGCTATGAGCAAGGGCATTCCCACTGCAGTCTGTTTTTCGTAGGAGGAGGACCAGGCCAATGAGGCAGGGGGCCCTCATAAAGAGAGCCCCAGACAGGCCCCCCTTCCTCAGCCTTGCCAGTGCACATGGGTGAAGCATGCACTCAAGCATTTGCCCCTTAAAAACCACATTCAGAACTGTGAGCCTTTCTCATAATCAGAGAGAGGAGAAAGGACGCTCTGGGTCCACCTTAGACAAGCGTGGTTCTCTAGGGACTCCTCACAATCTTAGGACCTTTTGGACTTTCTTCTCATTTGCAGCCCCCTGGGCCAGCTCTGCCTTCCACGGGAAGAGTTTTCTAGTAGAAAGACCATGTGTGGGCACACGGAACTGAGTCCAAATCCCAGCTCTGCCACTTAATCCCAAGGCGAGCCTGGGCAGTGTGTGTATCTCTGGACTCCAAGTTCTCCTCCTGCAAAATGATGATAACAACCCCACCTCGTAGTTTATAGTATCTGGATGGCCCGGCATGGCCGATTTGAATCCTTTGCTGTTCACTCACATGTCCTAGAAAGGACTTATCTGCAGGAAACCTGGATCAAACATCTGGTATCTACCTAGGCTATTATATCTATTCCTCCTCACATCCTGATCATCACCATCAGCATCTGACCTTCAGTGGCTACCCACACATGCCAGACGCCACGCTAAGCCCTTGACATGCTTTATCTTGTATAATCCTATCACAGACTCTATTATAACAGTAGGAACTATTAGTTATAATTAACAATAGTAGGCACTGTTATTATACCCATTGCGCAGATGAGGAAACCGAGGCTTGGTGAGGGTAAGCAATTTTCCCAACGTCACACAGTCAGTGAGAATTGGAAATGATTCACAGCAAGGAGGTCTGCTCTGGAGCACATGTTTTCCATACCGAGAATTTTAGTTTTCCATCTTGATTTTCCTGGGTCCAATTCAAACCAAGTCCAAAATGTCTCCCAGCATAAATTCAGTTTTTGCCCTAAATCCAAGGGTCTATATTTCAGAGATAAACCAATTCTAATTGTTTACAGATGTACCTGGTCATCTTTGTAGTATGAGGGCTTAAGTATCTCTGCTCAGGGCAAAATGTGCTGAGTCTTGAATTTACTCTGGGGACCAGGGAGCTTGCGGCCTCCCTTATCTTTTTCCCACCCACAGGGAAGCCATTTTTGCTAGGGGCACTTGAGACAGAGCCGTGCATCCTTGGGCAAGCCACTTTACCTCTCTGAGACGCTCTTTGAATCTCATTATAATGCGGATGCCTCAGTGTCGTTCCTTCCTTTGGGAGAGAAAGCTTGGAGAACATCTCTTCTCCATGTTTCAGATAGTCCAAAGACACCAAGCCAGACACTCTCCTTCTCCCCGAGTAGAGGATAAAACCGAGCTTGTGTGCAAAGGAGAGTGAAAAATGCCTGTTATTTCCTGCAGGCTGGAGAATGATGTATGTTCCTGGGGGTAATCTGCTACCTCGGAATTAGTCATTCCACATCGTGTGCTCTCTGCTGCTTGAAGTGTCTCATTTTAAAAATGTTAGGATTTGTTCCCCTCTCACTTAACTGTAGGAACATTAAATGCACAACTTTATCAAAATGACATAAGATATATGTATCTGCCAACAGCAACAGGAGAGGATTAACAATTCAAATGGGAACGGGGAAAAGTTCCTCTGAAAAGATGGGAAGAAGAAAGTTTGATTGGGGATCCTGCTCTTTCCTCAGCCTAAAGCACATTATTACACATTCGGAGGCCCTGAGGTCCTAGAGGAAGAAAAACTTTTATGTTATAGGGGGAAAAAGTTTTACTTTATATTATTTTGTTCTGTCTCCTTGAGATCAGGACCAGCTGCGCACATTTGTCAAGTGTACAACTGTATACAGACATCTCAAAAATAATCCTCACTTGCCCAGTGGCTGACGCCTGAATTTGGTCGGGGCTCACATTTCTAGCCATTATCAGATCCTGATGCTGTTATCCAATGAAGAGACAGAAAGCCAGCATCGAACACAAATAGGGAATGGGAGGAGAGTGTGAGGGTGTGGAATCCTAGGAGATGAGAGGGTGGGAAAAAAGGAATCACTCTGTGCGGTTGGTTGTGGCACAACAGAAACAGAATTCTGTATATATAGATGGCAAATGGTCTCCTGCACCATTTGGCTGTAAAAGGAGATGCTCATATTAGATTCAACTGGGAATTTTTGAGGAAGAGAGTTGTTAGGATTCTGGATAGAGTAACAGAATTGCCTTGGTCTTAAAAGGAATAGCATATCATTTTGCAATACTTTGGTATCATTCTAGCAGGATATATTAGTGGATCTTTTGACTTCTGAAAATCCTTTTCTGGTATGTGATTTACACGTATTGATTTATTTTCCAGAACTCTCTTTTGCCTACCACTGTCTTAATCAGGAGATCTTGGACATTGGTTTTTCCAAGCCCCATCTCACCAATCCCATCTCATTTTCCATCACCACAGAGCATGAGATAGGAGCTAAGGCATTGACATCAAGGAGACTGGTAGAGAAGGCCTCTACATAATGACTAAGAGGAAAAGTCCCCTGCAGGGCAAGAGGACAGAAATGATGAACTTGACCCAGTAAGAATATTTTGGTGATTCGAGAGGAGGGGTGATTCTGGGTGCAGTCTGATGTTAGCCACTTGGACTAACCCTCCACCTCTCCCATCTCAGGACCTGCAATCTCCCACTTGCTCAGTGGACCCCAGGCATACTGTCTCTAGAATTTATCAAGTGTTTTCCTCACCCAAGGCCTTTGCACTCACCTTTCCTTTTTCTTGGAACGTCTTTCTATAAGATCTTCTCATGAGTAGTTCCTTCTTGAGATTCGGGGCAGAGCTCAAAAGTCACCTCCTGTGAAAGGACTTCCTTCATTATACTATCTAAAAAGCTACACTCCCCTCACTCCCTGTCACATTCATCATGTTTATTTTCTTCTTAGTTTTTATCACTTTCTGAAATGACCTTACTTATTCATTTACTTGATAATTATTTGTTTCTCCCTACCTGAAAGTGAGCTTTATGTGAACAGGAACATAAAAGCTCCCTGTGGAGCTTTGCGAATGGCTAGTTAGCATCAGAAAATGATGCATTTTGCAGAGGAGTTTGCAGAAGGATTGTCAAAACAGCAGTGGATTCTACAAGCTGGAGGGGAATTGCAAGGATGCAAGATGCAATATATTTTGACACTGCAGTTTATTGAGTAAAGTTTTTTTTTTCCTTCTTTTTCTCCCCTACCTAGATACATGATAAATGAGGTAACTTCTTCTTTCTGGTCCCATGGTGGACAATGCAATAACCATTCCTTGACAGCAAGCAACATGTTATTTCTTTTGGTGTGCATTTTGTCAAAATATGTTTCCCTAGGAGATTCTCCTGAGTCTCAGATTTTTATTTTCAGAGTATTTTTGCTGATATCCCTAATTCTATCTGAAATGTCGTAACTCACCTGGGGGCCTTAGGATCACGTGAGAGGGAAAAATGGATGCTTTATGGATCTTAGAAGGCCCATTTGGACGTATGGAGCTGAGATCCAATAACATCCCCTGTTCTCCACTCAACAACTACCATTACAGCCTCACATTCAGGATAGGGTCTGACTCATTTGTCTGGGGCTGCTCTGGGCTTAGTGATAAGTATTAAGAATAGCAGTTGACTATAGTTCCAGTTGCTCCCTGGTGCCATCAGGAGAACATCCAGATATTTTTCTGTGTATACATCCTTTTCTTTCTAACCTTTATTTACTTATGTAGCCTTAAATCTCAGTAATACTCACCTTGCACTCTGACCTTAGCTGGACCACTTGGATTTTCTCAAACTTCCCATATTCTTTCTCACTTCTGAGCATTTTCTTCTGTTCCTCTTCACCTGGGTAATTCATCCTCATCCCACAACCTACATTATTGATTCTCTGATCTGATTTCTCTTATTGCCTTGTTTCCATAGCTTGTATTCTTTGTTCCAGGGGAGAGTCTCAGGGAGCTTTACTTTGAGAGGGTAGCTTAACCATCTGCTTGGAAATTAGAGTCTAGTGTAAAAGAAGTTTTTATAGATAGCTTTATATCTACTGTATAAGTTTTAAGTAACGAAAGTCTCATATTTATTCTACTTCAAGGGTTGGCAAACGTTAAGGGCCAGAGAGTAAATATTTTAGGCTTTGTGGGCTCAGTACTGTCTCTGTCACGAATTCTTTTTTTTTTTTTCCTTAGCTTATAGGCTATGAGACACATTTGATCCACAGGTTATGGTTTGCTAACCCCTCGGACTCTGGTTATTAGTATTGTCAATAATAAGACATCAAAATTTTGCTAAGGCTCCTATGAGACTGTGAAGGACAAATAGCTCTGCTGAACAATGAAACTTCATTTTAAGGTCAATTATCTGATAATGTCCCAGTAGCTTGTTAGAGGGTGTTGGTTGTTTTCATGATGGTTAGGGGAAATTGGAAAATTAGAAGAATGTATGCTGAATCTTACACAAACCTTTGTAAAAGATTACTTTTTTGAACTAGTCTTAAGAGGTCACTTGACATCTACCTGTGAAGTTGATAGGCATCAC
Organism: Ceratotherium simum simum; assembly: GCF_057802395.1. NCBI lineage: Eukaryota > Metazoa > Chordata > Mammalia > Perissodactyla > Rhinocerotidae > Ceratotherium > Ceratotherium simum. The sequence goes on from NC_141903.1 coordinate 31,424,504, forward strand.
CTGGTTGATATATCTACCCCAGTTTCTGTTTTCCAGAATGGTTTCTGCTTTTGCTTTCTTACTCCAGCCTCCAAGAAGCCACAGCTATTAAAGCTAGTAGGGAAGGGAAAGTGATAAGCCCGGAAGATGGTAAAAGAGGCTATTTTTATTGTAGAACTGTGGCAATGGTGATAGTCAGAGAAGGCCAGCACTGGAAGGTAACTTAGTAGCCATCTGGTTGGAGAAAATGAAGCCCAAGTTTTGAGATGAGTACCTGGCTGAGCTGGACTGGAGTCCAGGCTCCATGACTCCCAGCCGTGGGTTCTTTACATCTCACTTGGTTGCCTCGCCAGACTATCTTAAGTCATTTAGACACTCCCCTTCAATCTGATGGGTGTTTAACGCATGCCTGCAGATGTCTTGTCTGTTGGTTCACCAACAAATGCAACGCACAAGATTGTGCTTTATCCCACTGCAGTCTCCCCACAGCAAGCAGGCTTATCCCAAAGCCAGGCTATTCTCTTGCTCTATGGAGGTGCTCCATTGACACTTGTCCTGGCAGAGTGGAGGCTGCCAAGTTGTATGTTCCCTGAGAAGATTGACAGCTGGGCTGTGGTTCTGAAATCAAAGAATCTACAGATGGTGTTGGTCTTTTCTCCTTGATATTCTTGCTCTACTATATTGTGACTTAATTATTAATATCACTCTCCATAATGCACTCATTAAAGCCAGGCCAGCATCTGATTGTGTGATGGATTGTCCCAGATTCATATCTCTCTACACATTAATCTTGCACATTAGCAGTAATCAAATAACTGAAGCTTCTCTTGGTGAGAAGTTTGGTGCTTCCCCAAACAAAGTAGTAAGGTGTGATGGAGAGAGGAGGAGGTGGCAGGAGATTAGAGCCTTCTGCCGGGCAAATGAGATTTGACATAGAGGCATAGCATTTGGAGACAAATATAGTCAGACTACGCCACTAGACAACATGGATCTGTGCCATCAGCTGCATCAGGGTGGGGGACATGGTGGGCAAGATGTTCTTGTCAGGGCAATATTTGATGGTATGCTTGGAGAACTTTCCCGTACTTTTCTTTCAGGAACTGTATTATTGGTTGGCTATAGGGCCAATGAAGGCTTTTTTTCTTCTTTTTTTAATGATAGGATGTCTGTTTTTGGTATGTACTACTAAAATTGATCACTGTTACAGAACAAATCATGGCTCTGTTTTCAGAGTGTCTTGTGTTCTCGGCAATCCAGCTATGTTATTTATTTAAATATCCCTTCATACCCCATACGTCCTCAGCATCTAGGCCTATATACATTCCATTCTCTTCTCCCTGCTATTAATCTGGCTAACTCCCCTAATGCTTTATGCCCCAGCTAGATATCACTTCCTAGAGAGACATTCTCTGTTCTTCCAAAATAGGATTAGGTGTCCTTCTTAGGTGCTCCCACTGTCCTTATACCCATCAGAGCTCCATCACACTGTACTGAAGATACTTCCTTGCTTGCCTATCTCCCTAACCAAACTGTGAAGGTAGACACCTATCTTGGGTTTTTGTGGCTATAGCGTGGCATTCACCTATTAGGTACCCAATAGATATTTGTTGAGTATTTGAATAAATCATACAACTTCTCTTACACTCAATTACTAGTATTATTTACTAGAAACATTGTTAGAAGGTCTGATATAAGTTTCTGGCTTTCTCAATTAAATGAGTGTGCATTTCCGTAGTGGCAATACAAGCAGTGTTCCTGTACCATCTCAGCCCCTCCCCTGGACTACTGACAATTTAAATTTCAGAGACTAAGTGAGCAACTCAACTCTCATTTCCAATAACTGTATCCTTCATTTTTTTCAAGTTTGTGTGCCAGGCTGCCAAGAGAGATTTTTAGAACAACTCCCACGAGTTTTAATTTCAATTCATTTGGACTGTGTGAGATGTATGCTGTATTTTATGTTAAATAGAGCTGTTACCACTTATTTGAGCTTTTTGGAAGGAAGATGTTCCCTACATGCAAAGCAGGCAGAATAGCAGAATTTACATTTTAATGCGTTACTTTGTCCCTTTAGTAAAAATTCTCTGGGGAGCAGCAAACCTCAGACGTCAACAGGTATTGATATTTGGGCTTTCATAGGTACTGCAGAGCAGAGGTGTTTATTGCCTCTGTGTCAGGTGATGAGTTGTCTTGTCACCCATTGTAGACATGTGGAAGCAATTCAGTTACATCATCCACAAGCTCATCTATGATCACCTGTTCGTATTTCCCTGCTATCTTCCTTCTTGTGTAACAGCCACAAGCTCTGATCAATCAATCGATAAGTAGTTATCGAGGGCAGACCTGCCTGGATCTTTGCTTCAAGCAATAAGAGAGGCAGATGAAATATGAAGCATGGTTCTTAGCTATAGGGAAGTTATGGTTTATCGGGGAGATAAAGAATGAAATAACCAGCAAGTATTACAGGGCAGAATGTGATATAGGATATTCCTTCACCAAAGATTTATCAAATGGGTATTATGTGCCAGGCAATGTACTAGGAGCTAGAGCTACAGTGGTGAACAAGAAAAAGCTCTTATCTTCATAGAGCTTATCTTATAGTGTAGAAAAACAGAAAATAAATAAGTAAACATAGAAATTTAAAAAATTAATTTCAGATAGTGTTAAGTGCTAAGAGGGAGATAACAAAACAGGATGACATGATAGATATTGATGGGAGGTGGGTGGTGGAGGATGGGAGAAGTGTTCCTTTCGATGGTGGCCCTGGTAGCCTTGACAAAAAAGTGGTATTTGAGCTATGCCTTGAGTCACAAGAAGGAGCCAGCCATGCAGAGATTTAGGGGAAGAGATTCCAGACAGAGGGAACAGTAAGGATCAATTGTTGATTCAGAAATGGGCTTGGCATGTTTGAGAAACAGAGAAAAGGCCAACTGTGGCTAGAGCAGAGTAAGGAGGAGGGGTGGTATGATTTAGTGTCTGAATGCAGGCAGAGGGCCAGGTGTGTGTGGTTCAGACTGCAAGGTCTGCCAGAGTGTAGAGAAATAAGGCATCATGAGAGCTGGGGCAATCATTAAAGACATTATGAAGGTGATAGAGATTAAACTAGGCTTTGTAAAATGGGTCCAATTAATGGAAGAGGGAGAAAGAAAAGCACTACTGGACAAGAGAATATCGTCATCAAATGCCTAGAGACCTGTTAGCTTTGCTATCTATAATGTTTCCCTATTTTCACTTGCCACTTGCTAGACTAAGATGCACTCAATTATTGTAGCTTTTCAGAAATGGGTTATATATTTATTAATTAATTAACACCTTACTAATTCATATTCAAAATGCCGGTGATTTTTATTTTTATATTTTGTATAAGTAATACTAAGGTACAGAATTCAAGGTAGAAAAGACACACAGTGAAATATGTTCATTTTGCCCCACCCCAAAAGCACCCAACTCCCCACCCTAGGAATAATTAGTACTGAGCAATGCATTTTTGTTGTAATATTTCTCTCATCCTCATCCTTTATTTCTTGAGCCTTCTCTTCTGATTTTTATTAAGTGTTTGAAATTTTATTTTACCTGTCTTAATGGTAAGCCTCCTAAAATGTTTTTATTTTTAAATGGTATTTTGCCACTCTTAAATTTGTAATATTGGTTTAATTATCTTTAAATGATGATCTAGATAATTAGGAGCCATGTGTGGGTAAAACAGTGTAATCACAACTAAACATCTTTAGTTTTCAAGTGCATAGACATTCATTTAAAAAGAAATAGTGTGAACTAGTTAAAACGTCCTTGGATCAGGTGTCAGATGATATGAATTCTAGATGTCATGACATGGCATACATCACCTAACTCTGGCCTCACTTTCACATGGTGAGAAAGTGGTCCTTTCCATCTTTAATATTCTACAATTTTATTTGAAAACCAAATTTTTTCTCCGTGGGTACTCTATTTACATTGTATGTGGAATTTCACTAGCTCAATGTAGCCATGTAGCTACATTCCCATTGGAGAAATAAAAGACTTAAATAAGAGTTCACAAATATTTGGGGTTTTTTGACATATCTTATAGCAACGTTTAATTTTAGTTGTTCAGTTTTGATGATATGACAGTTGTATCATTGCATATATATATTTGGTCATTCACATTACCTAATCGAGTATAATTTACAAAGTAGGTGCTATGTAAATATCTATTGATTTATTGACTATTGTTGATAATTCATGTAAGACAATTTTTGAGGAGACCATGAATTATCAAGCTAGGTCACTGACCTTTAGAAAAGGCAGAGAGCTTATCACTCAAAATGAAGTGGCTTGCTGAGTTCAGTGAGAGAAACAAACCAGGCGTTCAACTTTGTTTGGACTGCTCCCGGGAGAACCAGTGTTATAAAGTGACTTCGAATAAGCAATTCCCTGAAATGCAATGTTCTGATTCCAGAGATTGAAGCTCCTCTATTAAAATGATCATATCAAGTACTCAGTCACTATTTCAACAAGAATTAAGAATTTTCTTTATGAGATATTTGTGTAATAGAGAGATACAGCTTCTGTATCTCTAGTGGGATATGTAAACTATAAAAATAATGCCAATAAAAGACAGAAAATAATAAGGACCAAGAAAGAGAGAGATGTTCAGAGAGAGAAAAGATAGTTTCAGTTTGTACAGGATCTGAAAAGACTTTATGAAGGATTCATGAAGGTGGCATTTGAGTTGGACCTTGAAGGGTACGATGTCGTTTATGGTCTAAATATAAATAATTCCACTTCTAGAGACCAGTTCAATTGGATGAATTTCCATGAATGGAAATGTAAAATGCAATAGTTCTCTGGTGCTATCTGTATGTATAGGCCAACAGTTCTTTGTAAAAGAGGAAACAGTCCTACATTATTTACTACCATGTGTTACAGGAATAAAAAATATATGAGTTGCAAAATTTTGATGGCTAAGATTTCTCATAGCTAAAGCAAATTGGTTTCCAACCTAGATCCTACCAGACAGGGTGGTCACTTTACATTTTTCCTCCCTACAGTGTTGCCCAGGCAACTACATCCTCTGATGGAAGATGCCATTAGAGCAACACTTCCAAAAGCATTTTCTGCAGAACATTAGTGCTTCAAGATGCTCTAGAAGATGAAAAAAAATTCCGTAGACAAATAACTCTGGGCAATTATACAGACTATGTTCTTTCAAAGACCCGTACAATGCATATTTGTCTTCTTAAAGGCTCTGAGAAGTCCCTCAGGAAAGGAGTCTGCTTAATTTGGTAAACCTGGTGTTTTCCAATCTAATTTTATTAAAAGACAAGTTTTTAAATTTTAAAATACTTCTATTGAGGTAAAATTTACATGATGTAATACACAGACCTTTTGTAACACACGAAACTTAATGTTTTCATGAATGCATACATTTGTGTAATCACTGCCCAAATCAAGGTGTAGAACATTCCTATTATCACCCCAAATTCCCTCCTACCCTGTTCCAGTCAATATCTATTCTCCATTGAAAACTACTAGAACATTATCTCAGATTATTTTGCTTGTTCTTACATTTTACATAAATGGAATCACACAGGATGAAATCTTTTGTTTCTGCCTTATTTTGCTCAACATATGTTTTTGAGATTCATTCATGTTGTTGTATCTGCACATCATTAATTTTTATTCCTAGAGAAGTATTCCATTGCATGGATACACCACAATTTGGTTATTCATTTGCCTATTGATGAACATTTGCATTGTCTTCAGTTTTGGATATTATGACTAAAGTAGTTTTGAATATTATTGTGGAGCTCTTTTCTTGTGGACTTAAGTTTCCATTTATCTTAGATAAATGCCTTTGAGAGAAGTTGATAGGAATATGTCCAATTTTACATTTTCTCTAGCAACGTATGAAAGGCCCACTTGTTTCATATCTTGCCCACATCTGGTGTTGTCAGTCTGTTCAAGTTTATCTATTCTGTTGAGCGTAAAATGATACATTGTTGTGATTTTCATTTTCATTTACTTGGAGCTTGATGATTTTGAGCATCTTCTCATGTGCATACTGGCCATTTGTATATCTTCTTTTACGAAGTGTGGTCTAAGTTTTAAATTGGATTGTTTGTCTTTTTATTAATGATTTGTAGTAGTTCGTTATGTATTCTAGATGCAAATATGTTTATTCTGCCAGTCTTCAGTCCTCTCTAAGAAATTTTTGGGTTTTCTTCCTAGAAAATCTCTTTAAGACATTTTTACCTACCCCAACATCACAAAGATATGTCTGATCTTATATTCTAATTCCCTCGTATTTTCTTCTAGAAGCTTTTTACTTCTAGCTCTTATGTGTAGGTCTACAATTCATCTCCAATTAATTTTTATGTGTAGTGTGAGGTAGATATTAAGGTTTATCTTTTTTCCTCAGCTTATATTTAATTATTTTACATAATTTGTTGAAAAGATTTTTCTTTCTCTACTGAAGTACTTTGGATCCTTTGACAAAAATCATTTGACTGTAGTTTAAGTACGGGTCTATTTCTGGATTATCTATTTGTTCCACTTCTTTATTTGATAGTCGTTATGCCAACGCCACTATCCACCATCTTAACAACTTTAGTTTATTTATTTATTTTTTTTTGTGAGGGAGATCAGCCCTGAGCTACCATCCGTGCTAATCCTCCTCTTTTTGCTGAGGAAGACCGGCTCTGAGCTAACATCTATTGCCAATCCTCCTCCTTTTTTTCCCTAAAGCCCCGGTAGATAGTTGTATGTCATAGTTGCACATCCTTCTAGTTGCTGTATGTGGGACGCGGCCTCAGCATGGCCAGAGAAGCAGTGCGTCGGTGTGCGCCCGGGATGCGAACCTGGGCCGCCAGTAGTGGAGCGCGTGCACTTAACCGCTAAGCCATCGGGCCGGCCCCTTAACAACTTTAGTTTTATAGTAGATTTTGGGTAATGTGAGTATTCCAGATATTTCTTCTTTTTCAGTATAATTTTCTTTTGCTATTCTAGTTTTTTTTTTTTTTTTGCTTTTTCACATATTTTAGAATTAATTTGTCAATTTTTATTTTTATTTTTTATTTTTTGGTGAGGAATATTGGCCCTGAGCTAACACCTGTTGCCAATCTTCCTCTTTTTGCTTGAGGAAGAGTGGCCCTGAGCTAACATCTGTGCCTATCTTCCTCTACTTTGTATGTGAGATGCTGCCATAGCATGGCTTGATGAGTGGTGTAGGTCTGTGCCTGGGACCTGATCCTGGAAACCTGGGCCTCAAAGTGGAGCATGCCAAACTTCACCACTATGCCACTGGGCCAGCCCCCAATTTTTATTTTTAAAAAATCTGTTGTGAAGTAGATTGGGGTTGTATTGAGTCTATAGAGCAATTTGGAAGAATTGATATCTTAACAATATTGAGTATTCCAATCCATGAATATGGTATACCTCTCCATTGATTTAGGTCTTTTAATTTTCTCTTGGCAGTGTTTTAGAGGTTTTAGTATAGAGTCTGGCATATTTTTGCTAAATTTTACCCTAAGCATCTCATGTTGTTTTAAATGAAACTTTTAAAATTTCGTTTTTGGCATATGGAAATATAATTAATTTTTGTATACTGACCTTGTTTGCTGAAGGCTTTCTTATTCACTTATTAGTTTTAGTAGTTGGTTTGTAGCTTTCTTAGTATATTCTGCTTATATTATCTTGTCAAATTTGAATAGAGATGGTTTAACTTATTCTTTTACCATTCTAATGCCTTTTATTTCTTTTTATTGCTCATGGCACTGTCTAGGTCCTCCAGTACAACGTTGAATATAAGTAGTGAGATCAGACATCTTTGCTTTGCCTAATTATAGAGTAGAAATAGTCACCATTAAATGTAATGATCACTATAGGCATTTCATTGATGTTCATTATCAGATTGAGCAGTTTTTCCTTCAGTCATAGTTTTCTGAGGGCTTTTTATATATATATATATCAGAAATAGACATTGAATTTTGCCAGATATTTGGTTTATGTCTATTTAGATGATTATGTGATTTTTTTACTTTATGCTATCTTGAGATAATTTAAAGTGATTTATTTTCCAAATGTTAAATTAATCTGCATTTCTGGTTAAAACCAACTGGTCAAGGTATATTATTCTTTTTACCACTGATAGATTTGATTTGCTGATATTTCCTCCAAAGTTTTTGTGTCTATGTTCACGATAGCATGTGTGTGTGATGTTATTTTCATATTTATGTCTGTTTTTTCATTTGGTATCAAGGCTAGGCTGACCTCATAAAATGAGCTGAGAAGTGATTCCTCCTTTTCTATTTTCTGAAGGGTTAGAATTCCACAGCGAAACCATGAGGTCCTGGAATTTTCTTTGTCATAATAAACTCAATTTCCTTAAAAGGATTATTTGTATATTCTATTTCTACTTGACTCATTTTTGGTAAGTTGTGTTTTAAAGGAATTTGTCCATTTCATGTAAGTTGTCACATTTTTTGTGATATACAATTGCGATATTCCTTTAATATCTTTTTAACATCTATAGGATTGTTTTGATATGACCTTTTACTCCTTGATATTATTAATTTATGTTTTCTTGCTGTTTTTCCCAATTGGTCTTAGTAGATTTGCATCAACTTTTGCTCTATTGTTTGTTTTCTATTTAATTGATTTCTTCCACCATTTTAATTTTTTTCCTTTTTTCTTCTTAATTTGGGCATATTGTGACTGCTAATTTAGCTTCTGTACTAATACAAGTACTTAAAGATATACATGTTTATTTAAGCACTGCTTCATCCCATAGATTTTGATGTGTTGTGTTTTTATCATTTAGTTCAAAATAATTTTTATTTTCCTTGTGCTTTTTTCTTTGACCCATGGGAAATTTAGAAGCATGTTATTTAATTTCCAAGTAGTTGGGAGGGGGGCGTGTTCTATATATTGTACATTTATTGTTTTTTAATAAAATCTCTTGTGATTGGGAACAAAGTCTGTATGATTTTAATTTTTAAAAACATTTTGAGACTTATTTTATGGCCCAGCATATGATCAATCTTTGTTAATTTTCTGTTTGCCATTTTTGTGTATAATTCTTTACAAATATTAAATAGGTCAATGTGGCTGATAGTGTTGTTCAAGATTTCTATATCTTTGCTCTTTCAACTAAAGTAAGAATGTTTAAAATCTCTAAACATAGTTGTGGGTCTGTCTATTTCTCTCTCTAGTTTTATCAGTTTTTGTTTTGTGTATTTTGAAGCTCTGTTATTAGATGCATGCATATTTAGAATTGTTATACATTTGTGATGAACTTAGCCTATTATAATTATGAAATGTCCCTCTTTTATCTCTGAAAATATTTTTTTCCTTGAATTTTGTCTTAATTCTATTTCAGATTTCTTTTGAAAAATTAAAAAAATTTATATATATAAAATCCAATAGTACTTTATTTTTATATATGGGCTTATTTACATAGTCCAATACTACATTATTTATATTGTTGCTTAAATTTTTCCAACGTTGGCTACTGGGAGCTCTTTTAGTTGTCAGCAGTAGTTTTCACCAGGCGCCCCTGCCTCCCATCCTGATGTATTTGTTGGTCCTCTGCTTTGAGTACTACCTCTGAAGTCCAGGGCCTCACCCTCATTGGCAGAGCCTCTGAGTCCATTCTGCCTGGAGCCAGGCCATCTCCAAATCCTAAGCCAGGAATGGACTTTTAATGCTTTATTCCTCTTTAATCATTCTGTTTCAGATTTCTCATGCTTATTTTTCCCCATTCTTTTGCTTTTAACCTATTGATATATTGATATTTAAAGTGTGGCTCATGCAGATAACATATAGTTATCTTGCTTTTTATACAATCTGGATTTATGCCTTATAATTACAATATTTGGTCCATTTATATTTAACGTAAGTATTGATATGTTTTGGTTAAGCCTACCATTCTGCTATTTGATATCTATTTTGTTTAATTCCTCCTTTTATGTCTTCTTTTGGGTTAATGGAATATTTTAAAGTATTTCATTTTAATCCCTTTCTTGGTTTTTCAGATCTAGCCCTATCTATTTGTAGTTTTTTAAAGTGATTACATATTTAATCTATCACAGTGTATTTGTAAATATGTTATAGAACTTCATATACAATATAATTCCCTTTATTCCACTCTTTTGTGCCACATATTTTACAACTACAAGTGTTTATAATACACTTCAAATGATTCTAGTTGTTGATTTCCACTGAGCTTCTTATATTGTCTCCCATACATGTAGAGTATAAGCATCAGCCAAGGATTAGAGAAGTTTATATGTAGATTTTGTGGCTCCCCATTCTGTGGCATTCTCCTTTCCAGGATTTCTCTCCTCTTTTTCCAGTCTCTCTGACAGTCCTGAACTTTTTCTTTAACACTTGAATTCAGAAAGATTGTGTCTTTCTGCTTGAGACTCAGATGTCTTTATGGAAAGCACCCTCCAGGGAGTAGATGTGTAAATATGGATTGGCCCCTGTTTGGTTCCGGTCTTTCAAGGGTCAAATCTGTTTCGGTTTTTGCCTGCTTTTGATCATTCTCCAGGGCCTTTAAATTATTGTTATTGTGTTTTAAAAATAATTTATTCAGAGTTTGTAGTTGTTAACTGTGAAAGGGTCAGTCGTATGCAAAATACACTGCTATTACTGGAATCAGAATTTCCAGTGGATCCTTCTTTTAAAAAATGTAACAACTGTTCTATCACATCTCATAGAATTAGTGTTCTATGTTACATAGTTTTTGTTGTTCCAGAACATGTATAAAAATTCAATGTGTCCCATAGTTATGAGGTCAACAATAACTGAATTTTTTCATATAACCCTTATTGAGCCCCTATGTTGTAGATGGCAATGTTTAAGGCATTTGTGGAGGCAAAAAATAAAAAAAAAGTAAGGCTCAATCACAGCCTTCAAGGACCTTGTAGTCATTCATTCATTCATTCACTCAACTAATATTTGTGTAATGCCGATTACAGTGAGGAAAACCAGAAATGATCTCTGCTCTAAAAACTGGATGAAGTTTGAAGAGCGAACTAAAAATAACTTTAAAAAATCTCATGATTATGAATAAATGAACATGAAAAATTCCATAAAATGTAGTAAAAGGCATTTGCTGTGAGTGTATAAGATTGGAAATGCTGATTTAGAGCGAGAACTACGAAGACTTTGTTGAGAAAAGATATTTGAGCTGAGACAATAAGTTAATTAGGCAAAGAGGGAGTCAGAAAGGAGGACCTTTATGTGAGAGAGAATAGTATATTTTCAAAGTCCCCGAGGGGCCAGGAAGAACATGAGCTTTGAGAAATATTTATGAAATAAAATATACAGTTCATAGTGATGGGTTGAATGTTAATACTATATGAAGGAGAGGGAAAAGTCAAGGGTGATGTTCAGGGTTTGGAGTTTCCAAGGTGTTAGGTATGGTGCCATTTACAGTGATAAGAAGTGAGAGGAGGAGGACCAGGTTAAAGGCATTGGTTGGGTTTGGACATGATGAGTTTGAGATGCCTTGACAACACCAATTGAAGACATTAAGTAGGAAATAGGATGTACAGTTTAGCATCTAGAAGTGGGTGCTTTGGTCATTCCCCCTCCCTACTCTTTGGCAACCAACTCTTTGGTGACCTTAGAGCCCTAAAACTTTCTATTATGACACTTCCATCTAACAAATTCAATCAATTAATATTTATTGAGTGCTATATATATTCTAGGTATTATACTAGTTGTTGAGGATATGGCTTTGGATGAGACAAACAAAGTTATTGCTCTCAAGGAACTCAGATTCCAGTTGGGAGAGACAGGCAAAAATATATAAATAAATGACTGAATAATAAAACTTCAGACAATTACTGCTTTGAGGAAAGTCAAACTAGGACAATAGTATATTGGGTTGGAAGGAAATGCAACTTTGTATGGAGTGGCCAAGGAGGGTTTTTCTGAGGAGTTGACATTTCATCATCGACCTAAATGATGAGAGAGAAGAGTCATATGAAGATTTTTGAGCAAGAAAGTTCCAGAAAGAGGAAAAATCTGGAGAAAGATTCTGAGGTAGGAAGGAGCTAATATTATCTTATGTAGCTGGATTTTAGTAGATGTGAGGAAGAATGGTAGGAACCTTCTTATATATTTCCTTCTGGATAAAATGTCCTAATCAGACCAGTTTGCTGGGTGATGGTTTTTGTAAGCCTTTTGACTCCTTGTGCACACTCTAACCTGCTAAATCAGAAAAGTATTTTAATAGAGTAAGGAATGTCAGGAATATTCCTTTTTGAGCATTTCCTTGAGATTGTAGTAAATTCCGTAAAATGAGTCATCTATGGATCGCTCTCATTCTGAGTCATCCACGTGTCCTCATTTGTTTGAGGAAAGAGGAGACAAGACTGATGACTTTGAGCACAGTGTGGTGCCTTATGAGGCACAGAGATATGCTGTGGTTTGTGAGAACATAGACAGTTTCAACGGGAATAGTCAAAGTATGTCAATAGTCTAAGAGCTATGCGGAACAAAAGATGATGAAATAAATTATAATAGAATATTTTTTGTCCTGTTATGTTACTTGATGTGATTTAAAGAAGGAATCCTCTTGGCAGGAGCCATCCAATCCTCTCAACAATGCTTAGTGACACTTGAAGTTCCCTCTTTCCTTCCAGACTGTCACTTAGTTAATCTGGGGGGTGGAGGATTTGACAAATCACGTTTGCCAACTAAACAATACTCCAATTCTTGTTATTTTCTCCCTCCACTCATATTTTCCAAGTGTCAGAATTTTCTATGGGAAACTATTGGACCTGTTCAGAAGGCATAAATGTGCATACAAATTAGAGTTGCAGATACAAACATAGAGCTATTAGTGTCTTATAGGACCTGCTCAGGTTATTTATACCCAAGTTACTCCTTGGAAACAAGAATAAACTCTGAGGGAATTTGTGGATGAAGAACATCACAAAAACCTAGTCTACTAATTGTGAAACATATGTCCTCCCACAGTTTTCATAAAAATCCTTTTCTCTCCCTCCTGTCTTCCACATAGCCACTTAAGTTAATTTAGGTAAAGTCTGCACAGGTAAATTGAAGTAGAGAGGTAAGATAAATCATACAGATATTTTAGAAGTAGAAAATTGCTATTTAGGAAAAAAAAAAAACACCTAGTTTGGCCTGCATATCTAGAGAGCATTTTTTCCCCCACTTATATTTATCAGAGAACCACTTATTTTTTACTTTGTCAGGATAATTTTTTTTTTGTCTTAAGTGTGATGGGGACTTGGGACACCTAGTCATCACCTAGGCCCAATGGATTTCCAGAAAATCAACCCTAGAAAGATTCTGAAAGATCATCCTGTCCTACAGTCTTGTTGAGGCGCCAATGCTGAAATCTTTGATCAAGACCACTTCATCAGTTACTGGCAGAGGGAGACCAAGTATTTCTAGCCCAGCACCCTGCCATCTATGCCAGAACAGAATAAATCCATCTGAATGTTTTTATGGTCCCATTTGGTTTTGGTTATTCGAATATATTCTTGCTACTTCACACTGAGCCTGAGTACAACAGGCGCACTTTAGGGCAAGTACTTAGGCCCAAATTGGGTTAAACTCCCCCTTTAGGGACTTCTCTCTAAAGACCCACACGTGAATATATGGACAGTTGGCTCTATGTGTAGTCACCATTATATGTAAAAGTCTCAGGTCAGTTTTCTCTAGAAAGATAGCAAGAGTCAGTCAGTAACAATCCTTTTAGACTACTTTGTGTAGTCCAACAATTGAATGTTTTATTTCCTATGTTTATTTACCACTGACAGGTCCTAGATTAATATTTGCTTTTGGGAGTTTTCAGAAATGCTTTTTTATAGGACTGAGTTTGGTGGGCTGCAGTCAGGTGCTTAGGATATACTTTACAGAGACTCAAAGAACGGGCAGGGCTTTTACCACACAGTTACTGATAGATGTAAGAAATTGTATAATTTGGTGAAATCTAAGTATTGTTTGTATAAATCATAAAATTTCAATTTTAGGTAAATACCAAAAAGGCCTAAATTTGCTCTCCAGGAGCTGTTCCTCTCCCCTTATCCGTTGTCTTTCTGTTGTGGTAGCCTGGTCCTTACACTGTTCACTCCTTTCATTTCATTCATTTGACATTCAACTAACGTTTATTGAGTAGCGACGTGCATTTGGCGCTGTTTTAGAAGCTGAGGACACAGCAGTAGATAAAACAAATTCTCTCTCCTCAGGGAGCTTGCATTTTAATGGCGGAGCAGGAAAGTACAGCAAGAAAATATGGTAAATGATTTAAAGGCAAAATAATTCGACAAATACGTAACTTATTTCGGTACATATCCTGGCATGGAGAAGTTGTTTAGAGCATAGCAAATTACCCCTTTACTACAAATTGGAATCCAACAGCTGTAACGCATCCCCCAGATGCCAAAAATCTAATCAAATCATCACCAGAATCCAGAAACTTAAAGGGACTGCGGAAAGAGAAAGCATTTCAATTTGGATATTGACAGAATACTTCTCTTTGCATTTATTTCAAGCCAAATAGTTTTCCCTCCAGTTTTGTTTACATTTGGTATTTGTATCAAGCTCTTATTTTCTTCTGATAACCCATTAGCTTTAAGTAGCTCTTTTGAAGCAATAGTGACTTTTCCATTATTGAGTATCTGTTTCAAAGTCGTTTAATCTTCCAAGCGGAATTTGTTGTATGAAGTTTTATGCAGCCAGGAATAATTTATTTGCAAATGTACCAACAGCATACAATCAGCCAAACAAGATTGAGTTTTTTTTCTCCAAATAATATTTTACTGAAAGTTTAAATGTTTCTCGTCTGTGTTTCATTATAACTTGAATAGGTATGTGCTGCTACTTGAAATGTTCTCTGACAGTGGAATATTATTTGGGAAACAGAACCCTGTAAACATAAGTCTGCCTTTCAGAACACCGACACATTCAAATGTCCTACTCAAGCAAATATTATTTGGAAGGAAACAATGCTTAAACCAAAGAATATAATTCAGATTATGATTCTAGTACTGCGTACTAAAGAACTAATTAATTTGGTAAATATATTGTAGGTATACAGATACAGATACATTCTCTTATAATTATTAAGAATTTTCTCTTCACTCTTCTTTAGCAGTGTTATTTTAAAAAAGGTTGTAGTAAACATTAAAAGTTTAAGGGAAATTTTTAAGTGATCTATGAGGTCATAATCTCTGTTACAATATTTGCACAATTAGCCTAAACAAGACGTAGGCATTGTGTCATAACACTTCTGAGTTTGCCTACTTTCCATGGCTAGTCCTTCAGTAGCTGTTATGAGATTGTCTTTGATTTTCCTTACTGTAGAATATAGAGAAGCTGTCATAATAAGCCTGTAATAAATCAAAAAGTGGAAGCAACAGTTTCCAAATTTGGATGCTAATACATTTATATGGGTTGAGTTATTCAGTCTCCAGAACTTTGATATACCTCATGGGTATTGACAATGATAACCAGTGATATATTCACTCTTCTTTCTTATGGTGGTGAGATATTTGTGCTGAACTAGCCACATCATTTTCTCTGGTTCTTCTTGTGGCCATTATGTGTGGCTACAATCAAGAATGCAGGCCTTATTTATTCAAAAAAACTAGTTGTCCTCTATGGTGGAGGGAAGAAAACCAGCTCCAGCTCTTTGGATGTTACAAGTATAAGGTCTGGAGATCTAAATTAGAGGGGGAGAGATTGAGGAAGAGTGACCCACGGTGTGGTGTTGAAGCAGAAACAAGCAAATTTATCATTATTTATTTACTTCATGTGGAAGCTGCTTTCTGGCCATTGAGCAGTTTTTTGTATGTCTTAGAAAGATCTGTTCCTTGCACAGCAGCCAAAACAGCACATAAATGAGGGCACCCCTCAAATTTTTGCCCAGGAGTTATCACTGATACGTCATTGGAACAAGGATGACTATGTTTCTTCTCTCAATAATCCTGATGTAGCAAAAGTATTTAGTTAGCCTAAATTCATCATATCACTCTCATTTTTCCCACTTAGTCCTAGATCCTTGACCTACAGCAGTCAGATTTTCTCATTTCCGTCAGTGGAGTATATTCTACTATTTATTCACTCAACTATTTAGAAAATATTTATTTAGTGCATATTACATACCAGGATCTGGGCCATGCTTTGAGGACACAAAAATGAACAAAACCAGAAACTTGCTTTCAGGGAATCAGAAGAAACAGACAAAAAAGTGAATCACAACAGTGATGTGGTAAGGTTGTGATAGTGGTGTGAATGGATCTCTGTGGAAATACATAGCAGAATGTGCTTTACTATGCCTGAAGGTATTGGGGTAGGCTTGCCAACTATGTGAACTGAAATTTCAGGGGTAGCTATGAGGACCCTGAAGATGATCAGGGTTTCTCCCTTCCCAACCTCCACTCTCTTATGAAAGGCTTCAAATACTCACCTTCTCTTGACTAGGCAGCAATTCCCAGCGTGGCTTTCTTAACTTTCTTCATTTAACATATATGTATTAGGCACCTGTGGTATGCACAGCACTATACTAGACACTGAGAACAGTAATGAATGAGACAAACATGGGCCCGCGCTTGTGGAGTGTATATTGTAGTGAGGAAACTGATCATAACCCAAGGGCTTATGTAATCGTGATTGTGTTGAGTGCTATGCATGAGAGTTACAAGTTGCTCCAGGTCCATGTAACAGGGCACCTGGCATAATCTGGGGTCAAAAAAGTTCCTTGAGAAGCTAAACTTTCAACTGAAATCTGAGGTGTGATTTGGAATTTTTCCGACAAAAAGTGAGGAGGAAGATGAGTGGGGAGGTTGCTTTCCTGGTAGGAGGGCTTGAGTGAAGGCACCAGAAACAGAATGAAGGCCAGCCAGTGTAAGCTAGAGCTCAGAGAAGCAGGTGAGGTGTGGTTCAAGAAGGATCCAGAGCAGGCCCAGATTGTGAGGAGCCTGGTGGGCCATTTTGAAGGTGATGGACAAAGGGAAGAAGCCCAAGCTTTTAAGGGTTGGATGGGGGTGGGAGACATAGGATGAGATTGCCAATCTGCACTTAAAAAATAGCTTTCTGGGTGGTGTATGGAGATTTGATCAAAGCAAAATTCCTCTGGGGCCTTTTAGCCAACAATCTGTGTTCCTTAAGGAATCCTGAATATAAGATTAAATGGATAAAGTCTCAATAGGGACCAGAGCTGCATATCTAGCATCTGGCTCTTGCCAGCTGTTCTAAGGGACTCAACAGTTAGCAGAAGCCCTCCCCCCCACCCCCCTCCCCCTGCAGCAGGCATCTTTGGGAAGCATCATGGAAATTGTATTATTTTCTTATTGTTTTTACTCTGCCACTCATTCTCCAGCCTTGCTATTATCTGCTTTCATTTAGAAAGCACTTAGAACTGCTTTTATAACAGAATAAACCAAAATACTTCTATGTTCCTGCTTTTCCATCTAAGCAATTGCAAATGTATTCTCTCCACTGCACATCCAGCCTCCAGCACTGAAGACATTCTCTGGACAATGGATGCATAATTGGGCACTATGTAACTGAACACAGTCGTGTCTCCACGCTGTCCAGCGTTTCTTTCACTCCAGCTGTTTTTACTGTCAAATGCTACTCTAAACTTTAGCTAAGGTATATTTGAGGATGCAAATTTATCACACATGCTCTAATTATGGGAGAAGGCCTTACTTAAACAAACAATTAGTCAGTCCCAACTTGACTACTGGAACAGGCTAAGGGGCATTCCTGAGTCCAGCTTCCACCTCCTCTGATGCATCCCACGAAATAGGCTGGACCAGCTATGTACAGAATCGTCCAGTTGAATGAATCGATATGCCCTTTCCGTACCTTACTCCTTACTTCCATTTCTTACTTCCTACCAAGCCCAAACTTCCTAGAAGCTGTCTGCTGAGGATCCCAAAAGGATCTTCAGTCCCAGACACCATAGACTGCTACCTTCCTTCATTCTTCTCCCAAAACTTATCTATTCTGGTTCTCATTCTCTCATCTCTATCTCTTATCAAGGTTAAACTATATGTGATTTTGAGCTAAGGTGTTAAGGGCTGATTATAATTTATAATGCCATCTTCTCAGAAAATATTTGCATTTTTTAACGTCAGCTTTTACGGTTTTAACAAAACTTTGAGTACTATGGCCAAATCAAATACTGTGGCATGAACATAAGGGAGATCACTTGGAAAAAAGAAATTTCCCCAATAGAAGAGCACCGTCGAACATTTGGATAGTGTTATAAAGTTTACAAAGTATTTTTGCATCAGTATTTAATCCTTTTAATGACCTTGCAGGTGGGTAAATGAGAAAACTTAGGTAAGAATATCTACTTGATTCCATCCACAGAGCATAAAAGTAAGATACAGATATTATCGTATCTTGATGGTATTTAGACCACTGTGAGTACTATGCAATAAGAATATCGTATTTATTTATATATATGCCAGTTCTTAAAACGAAAAGATGCATGGAACAAAATTAGTATAATAATATTGTAAAGAGAAATTATGAGCTAGAAAGAGGTGTGGAGATATGCTAAATCAAAGGATTAGAATTGGGGCCCCAGCCCGGTGGCATAGTAGTTGAGTTTGCGGGCTCCGCTTTGGCAGCCTGGGGTTCACAGGTTCGGATCCCCGGTGTGAACCTACTCACCGCTCATCAAGCCATGCTGTAGCAGCATCCCATATACAAAGTGGAGGAAGATGGTGGTGGATGTTAGCTCAGGGCCAATCTCCCTCACCAAAAAAAAGGAGTAAGATTATTATGATGATTAAGTATAAAATGGAGTTATCAGTGTCCTGGAAGCCAAGTCAAAAAGAGAAGTGTGATGGTTCTCTTTGTCTTATAGACAGGAAGAACAGGTGTTGGTGAGGAGTGTCAACATTTTTTATTTTCTTGGCACTAAATTTTGAAAGGTGTTTCTTACACAACACTTTCTAAAATGGATACTGAATGATGAAATGGGAAATTCCCTCAAGTAGCTGTTATTGTACAAGTAAAATATAACTGGATGCTAGGCCTCTCCATTCTGGAATCCAACTCAGGACACGTGCAGGGTTTGTTCTTATGTCATCTGGCTAGACCGTAGTCCATCCTCCTTCTTGCATCTCTATGAGAGGTCTCACCTGTAATTCTATGCTGGCCACGTTCCTGACTCCCACTGCTCACCTCTATTGCTCTCCTTTCCCACTTCTCTGTTGTTTACTCTCACTCTACTCCTTACCTTAGAGATGCCGGGACTGGTCTCCTCCTGCCACATTTTATGGGCTGCCCACATGGCAATGCTGACCTATCCTTGGATCCAAAGAATCCTCAAGGGGCTATTTTCCTCATTAGTATCACATCATCCTCCTTTGTTTCATACCAGCCAATGCTTCTTGGTCTGTAACTTGCTTTTGGGTGAGGGGGATGCCACCAGAGCATGGCTGGGCCCCTAGTGATATAGTTCTTTCGGCTTTACTGGTGCTCTCAACACCTTCAGAAGCCCTGGGCTTCATCTGCCTTGGTTTCTCTGACTTCTCTTTCACTTATAGCCATTCTCTCAGGAGTTCTGTTTTCTCTAGTTCCTGCCTCAGTCTATCCAATATGTCTGTATGAGATTGATCCTCACTGTGAACATGCTTAAAGTTTATTCCCATGGGGCTCTTTTGGACCAAAGGAAGCAGGGGACATGGCTTGCTAGCAGTTATATAACTCTACATACCAGCATATCTGAGCCTCAGCTCCAACCCAGCTGGGATCCCATTGCAAAATGAAACAGAAATGGATTTCAAAATTCTATTTCTTGTAGCAACCCCTGATAACAGTCAAAGAGCAATTCAGTGAGGAGTGTTGTATAAGGCTAATGTGATACAAGTATATACCCTTCTAGCTTTTTAACTTGATGCAAGGAATGGCTTTTTAATAGTTAGAGAAGTGAATGGATGGCTCTGAAACCATCCTTACTTTTATGATATTGGAAAAATCAATTCTGCATCTGATTTCTACCATGTGATCATAATTGATGTTGTGATAACCGTGGAGGAGCAAAGGAAACTTTGTTTTCTTGTTGAAATTCCTAGGGGTCATTTTGTTGAGAAATTCTAAACAGTATCTTCCTTAATAGGCCATCTCATTTCCTGCAGTTTTGTCCCTGATTGAATGTGGTACATCTGAGAACAGGGGGAGATTAATGGAGGATAGCCGTGGTTCATTCTTAGTGGGCAGCTGTGATGGATTGAATGCCAACGGCCGCATGGCACTAGGTTTTCTGGCAAATGCTGTTTCTGACAATACACTGTCCAGAGTATTGATTATGCTAACCTCTAGTTGTAAATTCATGTCTGGAGTGAAGACTTGCACTAAGGCCCATTTGTCAAGCACAGGCTTAATCAAAGATTATAATTGGCATTAATGAGCCCTCAGTAAAAGAACAGGTTTGGAGTGCCAGTTAAAGATTGGTCCAGGTCAGTACATCCATCAGTCATCACCGTCTGCAAGGAAAGCAGACAGCTGTGCAGGGAATTAGGGGAGTCGCTGCTGGGATACTTCTCTTCTTGATGGGCAGGTGTCCACAGTCCTCATTATGAATTATGTTTGGACTGAGTGGATGACCTTTTCGGCAAGCCCAGTACTATGATCCCTTAATCTTCTCTAATGGGAAATTCATTCACTAGGTAATTTTAAAGCTTACAAAGAAGAAGCAGGGGGCCAGTTTAAACTTAATTCCAGAACCTTGGATTTGTCAATCACAATTTTGCAGGTATTTTGCATGCATATTTGGGAAGCAAAATCAAGACCTCTCTCTATTTCTCTATCCAAGGATCAGTGTCAAAAACACTGAAGGGGCCATTCTCCCTCTCACAGGATTCTGTCTTTTGGGTACCATCTTTGTTTCAGTTCCATTACATTAAAGAGGTGACATCTCTCTTTGGCTTTCATCTTCTCTCCTTTTGGTCACACTCTTTTCCATGAGGCTAGAGTTAAAGTGGGCTAGCAGTTGTTTTCACCTGGGAGAAGACTTGGTCCTATCTTTTTTGAGCTCCCTTGGGTTTTCTTTTCCACACCATTAATGAGAGACAGGACAGCTGAGCCTTCATCATCTCTGCAAGAAGTACCTTCCCTAAACCTTGTCTCCTCTTCTTAGAGGGTCCAGCAGGAGCCAGATTGAGGCCTAGGGAAAAGGAAATCTTAGACTTCTTAGGTTGTCAAAAAAAGGCATCCATCCAACTCCTTGCAATCCATTATAGTGTACAAGGGTGAAAAGCGAAAACCCAAGCCTATGGTAAAGGTTAATTTGTCTGGCCTTATCTTTGTGCATGTATTTCCTTTGTGAACTCCTCCTATTTTGTGTCCTAGTTATCCTTCAGTCTTTGTATCCTTAACATTCTGGAATCTCACAAATACATAAGGTTTCATTATGACTATTGGCTACATTCTAAGGATCTGCCAAATGTTCTCTGATTTCTTAATCCCCTCTTCGTTATGCTTCCTTGGCTTTGCATTTCTGAGGGATTATTACTTTTCACACTTAATATAACTCACTCTTCTCCTTGATATAAGGTCTCTGAAAAAGATATAGTTCATAAGGCCAAAGGATATTATCTCATTCTTAAATCTCAAAATCTTTTCTTCTCCATTTTCAAAGAGACATTTGTGGTTCTTGTATTGTAAGGATGTGTGGAACGTCAGAAACCCATGTCTTCAGATATATTGTACTTCATTGGCTGATAGGAGCAACACCATTCAAAAAGGCCATTCAATCGTGCATTCTTTCATCCAATAATTGTTAAATATTTCCCATATGTGTCAAGCATTATGCTAAGTGCAGATGATGTAATCGTGACAAAGAAAGACAAGGTCTTTAAACTCACAGAGCGTACATTCTGAGTTCATGTTAAGTTACACAGTATGCTAAGAAATAACAGTGAAATAGGCATAGTACCTGATCTCTTAACAAATTTCAGAGATTAAATGCTTGTATGTTAAATTTGTAAATAAGTAAGTTGTGTGTGCATTAGCACCTATACACTCAAATTATAGCTGCTTTCTGACTCACAGCCAATTTAGTTACAAAAAACCATCTCTTCACAGTCAAGCCAGTATTTGCAAGCCATAAATTATTTCTGCACACAAAAAAATGTTGCTGTTGGAGGTTCAATTAGAGTATCTGGCATAGAGTATGTACATGATGTATTTTTAGTGGTATAGTAGTATTTACAGTGCTAATAATAATTGCTACATTTACATGCCTACTATGTAACACTGTGCTAGACAAGCTACATACCATCTCATGTAATTTTCAGAACAATTCTGTAAGATGTGACTACCCAGATTTCACAGAAGAGGATCTGAAATGTTAGATAATTTATTTTCAGTAACCCCATTAGTAAGTGGCAGAATTTAGATTTAAATCAAAGACCACGTCTTGACAACCATCTTCTTGGTGGGCCCTCCAAGCATGAGCATGAGTGTATGCATGGCCTGCTGCCTCTGACTTCCCGTAGTAGACTGTGTAAATTCTCAAGGTTCTTTTGTGTTCTAAACTCATCTAACATGTTAAAAATCTTTAGTTAGTAAGAAACAATGTCATCAGCAGGATCACCTTATTATGAAAGGAAATAAAACATAGCTCTTTCCCTCGATCTCTACATACATACACACACACATGAAGAGAGAAAATTGTTAAAAATACTTGTGAATACTTTATTTAACCTTTAATATTTCCATTAACTTAATTACTATGCACCTACTGCAATATGTCAGAAGGTTGGCTCAAAATCCATCCTATTGGGGCCGGCCAGGTGGCGAAAGTGGTTAAGTGTGAGCACTCCCCTCTGGTGACCCGGGGTTCACAGGTTGGGATCCCGGGCATGCACTGACACACTGCTTGTTAAGCCATGCTGTGGTGGCATCCATATAAAGTAGAGGAAGATGGCCACAGATATTAGCTTAGGGCCAATCTTCCTCAAGAAAAAAGGGGAGGATTGGCATCAGATGTTAGCTCAGGGCTAGTCCTCCTCACAAAAAAAAAAAAAAAAATTCCATCCTATCAATGTGTGGTTAATTCCATGACACTTTTTTCCCTGTGGTTTTTTTTTTAAAATCTTCTCTTGCTTTTATAAAGTGTTTTTTTTTTTAAACAATTTATAGGTTCTTTTTTCTCTTTAGAGAAAAATATCATTAAATTTTATTGCCATGAATATACAACACAAACCCCCAACTACACAGCCCATCTTAAAATAAATCACCGATTTTATAAATCCTGAATATGAAACACTATCTTTAATAAAGAGGCTCATTACATACTAGTTAGTGGTTCTAGCCACTGAACCAATTTTCATTTCATCATCAATTTTGTTTGGTCTCTAATAGCATCAGTTGAGATACACTTCATTGTTAGGACCAAATAAAAGGAGAGCTTATTCAATCATTCAAGCAGCTCAAATGAACAATGTAGACATTGCGTGATAATTTAATTTGCTTAGTTGATTAGGTCTCACTAATCTCTCCCCTCTCCCTCAGATGACATAGTGAAAAAGTTTAAGAATGATCCATGATTTCGTTAAGGATTATATAGATCCACCCATTCATCCCTTTCTCCGGAATACTGTGGGTCAAGTTTACTTAAGAAATCTAGCCTGATTGTTATATTAGCCCACATACATGATGGATTTGTTGCTGGAGTTTTAAAAGCCTTATTGAAGTAATTCTGCACAGGAGTCGAGACAGAAAGCAAATGGGTATTGCTCTTGAGGTTGGAAATTTGCAGTGAATATCTGTCATAATAAATTATACAGATGGGCAGTAGAAAGGTTCATTAATGTGAAGAACTAGTAAATTAGGAAAAAAAAATCTATGAAGGTAGGGAGATTGTTTTCAATCAGGAGTCCTCTTCTTTTCCCACCTTCCATAAATCCTGAGTATTGTCACCTCACAGTGACTCCATCAAGAATGGAGAATGAAGAAAAGTTGGACCCTGTCAAAATAAAATATAAACATAGGATGTGGCAACCTCTCTAAATTGTGCCAAATTTTGTCTCTTAGTGTACAAAAGACAGTGGACAAGGATTATGAACTCTGGCTCAGCAGCCTATTTCTGCCGTGTCCTAGTTGTGCCACCTCAAGGAAAGTCATTGAACATCTCAGAACCGCTGTTTCCTTATTGCTAAGGGTGGGATGATAATTCCAGCCTTCCAGGCTTGTTGTTGACCAAGTTGAGTGACCAGGTTGAAAGACCAAGTGAGAGTGTTTGGAAAGCACTCTGAAATCATAAAGTGCATCTAAATGAGATGGGTTATGGTGCTGAAGCCAGATTACTTGGCTGCTTTTCCAGGGATTTGAACTTCTGAGTATCCTCCCTTCCTAACTCTTGAGTAGAAGAAGGAAGTACAAATGCTTAATTTCGCAGTAACCATTGGATATAGTAAGGACAACTCAGTAAAGTTAGTGAGAATCTAGAAAGCTGGAGAAGGACCTCAGAAAATTCCTTATGACCATGAATGAGGCTCCTTCACCCCTCCCAGAATATCTGAGTGAATTAGACTTTGGGCTCTGAAGTCAGAGAGACAGATCCGAGTTGCAATCTTAGCTCTGCCACTCAGTGGATTTGTAAGCTTGGGCAAGTCACTTAATCTTTGAGCCTCAATTTTCTCTTTTATAAATTGGAGTTAGCTGCACCTACTCATTGTGTTGTAAGAATTAAATTACATAAGGCATTTCAAGTATTTACTCATTGACTGGCCTGTATCTAATGCTCAATAACAGTTTGCCATTGTCATTTTACCAGACAAGTCCCCTTCATGTTCAATAAGTGGATCCACTGGGCATGCTCTGGGCTCACATCTCACAAGCCAGGGTGCGCCCTTCTAGGAAATTCTCAGCTTAGAACATGGGAGAATGTGGGGTTCTCACTGCCTGGGCTGCTGCCATTTATTCAAATCTTTGCCTCCCTTCCTGGAGCACAGAAATCTTGTATACAGGAGTTGAGCCCCAGAATCATCTCAGCTCTGTGCTAGTGGTCCTCTTAACTCTGATTCCTTCTGAGCATGGCAGTTTGACATAAACTGTGTGTGCACATGTGGATATTCACGTGTGTAAGAGAGATTACAGAAAAAACCGTGAGGGCAAGTGATGAGTGACGCCCCACAAGAAAATGACATATAATAACTGAATATGCTTTTATTTTCCAGTTTCCATGGTTGGGCTTCAAAGTACCCAGTCACCCCTCAACCTGCCTTCCTAGTCTTATCATATGCTAGCTATCTCCCTGCTCACCATCACACTGACGTTGCCTCCTATCCCTTCTCTCCCAGTTTCCCCTACACTTTATGGAATTCCAAGTCTTAGAGCCTTTGTAGATCACTGTGACTTCTGCCCACAAGTACCTTCCTTGCCTCTTATCTGCTTAGTGAATTCTCATACATTCTTCAAGACTCAGATCAAATACCACTCTTTGGTGAAATCCTTTCAATGCCTTTCAGACTGATAGTCTCTTCCTCATGTAAATTTTCTAGTACCGTATATATAATAATAAAATAAACTTAAAATTATTAAAGACTATCATGATTGAGAAGTTATTACTGTATATGCTAAGCACTCTTCAGGTCGTATCTTATTTGATGCACACATAAACTTATGAAGGAGGTTCTGTAATTATGTCTATTTTCCAGATGAGGAAAGTTACGCTCAGACAATTTAAGTATTTTCTCCAGGGTCCCAAATGTAGTAAGCAGAATTCAATGTGTGTCTAAAGCTGGTGCTCTTACCCACTAGAGTTCTATTTATTTTATGCGTAATAACTCCTCTACTAGGCTGAGAGTCCTTGTCTTATTCCTCTTGAGATCTCTTCTTGGCACGTAGTAGGAGCTTAATTATTGTTTACTGAATAAATGTTGATGTGCATTCTCAATAAATATTTATTGAGTAAATGTTGAGCAGTAGCACTTACATTTAGATGATTTGACACACATTTGACACTTCAATGGACTGAAGTCCATTAATGGCACTACAATTTCCTGGTTTGAATTATTATTTTTTTATGCATTTTCTTATCATAAAGAACATATCTCAGAAATAGTTGTAGGTACTATGGATTTTAATCTTTAATACATGCTATTTTATAATGCATAATATAGTGTTAGCTGCAGAGATTTCTTCTTATTTTTTCTAATTAAAGGTGTGTGGGGGAAGGGGGAGATTTTTTTTTTGTCCTTTGAGATTTGCTATATGAGCATCTCTTCACAGTTTCAAGAAGCAATTATCCTTCTAGGCACAAGATTTGTAAGAAAAAATCAAATTAAATCATACAGTTGTGAATGTGGCTTCCTCTTCTTTGTTCCCAGGCTGGGAGGTATATTTGGGATTTAATGCTTAAATTTTGACTTTGGAGCTTGGTTCAAACATCTGATCGTGGATTCAAATATCTAGGAGAGAATTGTGGAGATATTCAATTAATATTCATTAGATTTAATTGATTTAGCACAGGTAATACACTTTGTGTAAAAGGGAACATACTTTCTCAGTTCTGAATTTCAGAACACATTGATCCAAAGACATATCTCATGTTATCAACTGATTTTATTGAAAAGATTAGATTGAGAAAATGGACAGGCATTTACACTACTAGGAGAGGAAGCATAAGTTTATATCAATATGGGGGTGTCTTTATTTCTAAGAAAGTTATATTTAAAATCAATCTGTCTGCCATTACGGTCAAATCAGGTTAAAAAAAACAACAACAAATAGACAAACTTTTTGGATTAGACTGCTCTGAGTCGACATTTCTAGTTTTTCACTCCTTGAGTCTAACTATATTATATCCCCTTCTTATTAGTGGTTAATTTGTAAAAGAAAAAGCCATGTTAATATGGTAGATACATCAGATTGCCTAATCAAAGGTCTTTCCCAGCTTCCTTCTCCCTTAGGTGCTCAATTGTAGAGATTCACTTTCCCTGCTATCTTTGTGGCAATGAGTGTCCACGTTTCAAAAATTTGGCCAGTGAAATATGAGAGAAATCTGCTAGTGGCTTCTGGGAAAATGCTTATACTTTCCTGATTTAACAAAGTACACAGGCAGCTTCTGCTATCTCTTTATGCCCTTGCTTTTGCATAGAGCTGCCCACAGATATGGCAGTTTCTTTAACCTTGAGATGCCAAGTGTGAAGAGAAAAATCAGCATGCTAAGGACATCAGAGCAAAGAGAAAGAGCTTGGGTTCCTGATGGCATAGTCAAACAACTAAGGTCAGGCATCACCTGCCTTGGCTTCTTCTGGTGTGAGGACAAAAGATTCATCTGTTTAAGCCATACCTAGTGAGGTTTTCCTGTCAGTTTCAGCCAAAAAGTCAGCATCTATAACTGATGGAGAAGCCCCAAGAGGACTTCAGGGAGCATCTGAGAGTTAGGGGGAAAGTGAACTGGCCCCATTTCATTCTCAGAAAAGAACTGTTTGGTTCTAACTTGGCCCCATATCAAGATGAGAATAAGAGCAGTCTTATCGTGTCTAACTTTTGACCCTTCCCTGGAAGCCAATCAACTAGGTCACGACTGTGACTGAGAGAGAAGACATTAAGGTAAACTCCTTCTTCATTATTTTCAGGAAAATATATCTTGAGATCATCAGTGCTACACAAAACCTGGTGGTTAAAGTCTTTTTGAGTGTTTTACCAATATGACTCCATGAAAATTCCCTGTTCTTCATTTATTCATTCAATAAATATTTGAATATCAACAAAACCAAACATAGCCTCTCTCATGTAGATTGTAGCCTAATGAGAGAGGTGAGCATAATTCAAATAATTATAAAGATGAGTAGACTTTTATAAGCTAAGGTAAGTGCTACGAAATAAAGGGACAAAGTTCTAAGAGTACATATACTGAAGACATCTGGCCTTTGAGATGCTGCAAGTTGGGAGATAAATCCTGTGAAGGTGACACTTGAGTAATGAAGAATGAGTGGGTGTTAACTAAGCCTAGAACTCATTCACAGACAAAGGAAGTGCATACACAAGGGACTCAAGACAGGAAGCAGCACGATGAGTTTGAGGATCTCAAAGAAGATCACTGTGGTTGGAGAGTTGAGAATAAGGCAAAGTCTGGAGAGGTAGGCAGGAGCCAGGGCTTTGTTGTCTATCTTAAAGCCATTGGCCTTTATCATGAGGACCGTGAGAAGTCATTGAAGAGTTTAAACAAGAGTCCTAAATACTTTAGTGTTTGGAAAAGATCAATCTGGCTGCATCATAGATAATGGATTAGCAAGGAGCCAGTCTGAGTGCATTTAGATAATTACAAATTTATTGAATTAATTCAGGTGGGAGATAATGGTAGTTTGGTGTTGGGTGGTTCTGTTGGTGGTTGTTGTGATGCTATTGGAAGTGGGAGAAATGGATGTATTTGAGAATTATATTCAGGAGGTAAATGGACAGATTTGGTGCTAGTTTGTATATGAGTTGTATAGAAAAAGGGGCTATCAAGGATGACCCCAAAGTCCTTTCCTTGCTACCTGGATGGGTCATGATCCTATTCTCTCAGATTAAGACCAGGAAGAGAGCCAGAATCGGAGGAGAATATTACAGTTTCATTCTTGGATCCATTGATTGTGTTTTAATGGGCTTATGTGTAACGGGTGGTGGTGGGGGGTGTATGATAAAATGCGATGGAAAAGCTTCAGTCACATTCACTAATTTGTTTATCATTATTGACAATATGTTTATTTCTCCTGTTTGTTGCCACTCACTTTTCTGATGTTTTTGACTGATCATGGATTCCTTGCTGACATTGAGGATATCAGGATAAATTGCCTGTTTATGGCATCTTAATGACTCGTAAGACTTTGTTCTTCGGAGGATTTTTTTTCCTTCTTGCACAAAGTCTTTTTCTTAGCTAAAAATATACAGTGATCTGACTTAAAACACTGGAAACATTTGGATCAAAATAGTCAAGTCTCTTTCCCCCATTGGTTCTGCTAGGGGAAAAATCTATGTTTAGAAAATGGTTATCTTTTTTTATAGGCTTAGTTTTTTACAAGTTTTAGGTTTTCAGAAATATTGAAGAGATAATGCAGACAGTCCCATGTATCCTCACACAAAGTTTCCTCTATTATTAACATCTTACGTTAGTGTGGTCCATTCTTTACAATTAACCAATATTGATGCATTATTATCATTAAAGTCCATACTTTGTTCATATTTCTTTGGTTTTTACCTAATGTCTTTTTTCCAAGATCCCATCTAAGTCATCACATTACATTTAGTTGTCATGTCTTCTTAGGTTCTTCTTGGTGGTAACAGTTTCCCAACTTTGTTTTTCATAACCTTAACAGCATTGAGGAGTACTGGTCAGCTGTATTACAGGGTGCCCTCATATTGAAACAATGTTTTTCTCGTGATTAGACTGGGATTGTAGGTTTGGGGAGGAAGAACATAGAGGTAAAGTGCTATATCTGACATATTGTATCAAGAGTACATACTATCAATATAACTTACCACTGCTGATGTTAACTTTGATCACCTAGCCAAAATAGTGTTTGTAAGGTTTCTCTAATATATTCTTTTGTCTCCCTTTCCATACTGTACTCTTTGGAAGGAAGTCACTATATGCATAGCCCAGACTTAAAGAGTGGGGAGTTATTTGAAATTCTTCTGCATGGGAGATTTCTCTTCTTATTTATTTATTTATTTACTCAATCACCTATTTATATCATTGGACTCTTGGAAATTTATTTTGTACTTCAGATTAAAACTCAATATTGCTTTATTTTGTTGTTTAAGTTGTTCCAGCTTTGGCTTTTAGAAGCTCTTTAAATTGGCTCCTGTGTTCCTCTGACATATCTCCATCATTGTGGGTGGTTTTATTTTTTTTTCATTTTCTTACTTTCTGACACTACAAGATGCTCCAAATTCATCTTGTATATTTCCTTTCCCTGTTCCAGAATCAGTCATTTTCCAAGAAACTCTGGTTCATTTTATTGGAGAATGGTATTAGAAATTCAAACCTGGATGCTAGGTGTACACACTGCTATTGGTTGTTATTTCTTTTGGGCCCTCTCAGCTGAGAGAGCAAATAAATATATGTGTATATACTAACCCATGTGTATACACATATCTATAGGTATTTCTTTATGTAATTATCTGTATCTATATTAAGTTAAACAAGATTTCTTCTTGATGTCTCTAACTCTAATCCATTACTACATGGATCAGTCTAGTTTCTCCCCTTGCTTATCTGTAAATCCAGCAGTGAGAAACCTCACTCATAGTCTGCCATCCATTTATTTAATTGTTCAATTCCAGTATAGATGTATAGAGATCAGAATTGTTACCCACTCTCCCATGAGCAACAACTTTTCAACTAGAATACAGCGTTCATGTGCAGTTCCTTTTGCCTTTAGCCTTGAAAAGTCTACTTATTTCTGGGGCCGGCCTGGTGGCATAGCAGTTAGGCGCGCGCACTCCGCTGCAGCAGCCTGGAGTTTGCAGGTTCAGATCCCGGGCGCGTACCGAAGCACCGCTTATCAAGCTATGTTGTGGTGGCATCCCACATAAAGTAGAGGAAGATGCGCAGGGATGTTAGGCCAGGGCCAATCTTCCTCAGCAAAAAGAGGAGGACTGGCAACAGATGTTAGCTCAGGGCTAATCTTCCTCACACACACACACACAAAAAGTGTACTCATTTCCAAAGGTTACTTAGGTTAGCACATTTTCCCCCAAATTCCTTTAGAAAGGAATACAGTCTGCATTCCTTCCTAGGATCCTTGACCTCCTAAATGATTTTTTTCTAATTTGCATACATTAGGTTCACTGTTTGTGCTGTAAGGTTCTCTGGGTTTTGACAAATGCATAGTGTTACATATCCACCATTATGGTATCTCACAGAATAATGTCACAGCCCTAAAATTCCCCCAAAGAGCATGTTCTCACTTACTAGCAAGAGGATGAAAGCTTCTAGTAAGAGGCAGGAGCGAATGAACACATCTAACTCACTACTCTGACACACCAAAATGAGCACAAATAACTAAAAATAGAAAAAGAAAACTCCACCAATAGTAAAATAGCCATCATAAACCCACATCACTAACCAGAATATTTTTGAGCTACAACAAAAAGTGGTTCATAGAGGGTTCGAAGAGGAAACCCAAGTTGATAGCACCTGCCTTATTTTTGAGCAAACAGCCATTTTCAGGAGAGGGCTCTTAAAGGCATCACGCACTCGTGATGACTATGGACATAGGTGAACCAGGGGACAAGCAGACAAGCAGTCCCTTTGAGGCTCATTTCCTTATCACAAAGCTTCCAAGAGGTGAAAAGATCACATGGCTATGCCATTTTAATTTTTCCAACTCAGCTTCCTAAATTAGGGTGGCAGCCTGGAGGCCAGGCTTAGCAAGGGGACAGATCCAGCTTTGTCACTTCTGGGCAACACTGGTTGAGCAGAAATAAACAAGCACTGACCTAGTGAATGGAAGGTTCCTGAGATGTAGCATTTTACATTCTGACTGCATATCTACCCAGGAAGATCTGCTGCTCTGGAAGGAGAAGAAGGAAAGGCTTCTCTTTCCTACACAGGACCAGACATTTCTCTCCCTATACACACACAGAGCTTTAAAGTCATAAAAACAGGTGGAGGCTGGAACACTGTGACCACATCTGCTCTGGAGAATATGGATACCTTTCTCTATCCAGGTCAAGCGGCATTGAAGCCCTGTAGCCCAGGTATGCTCACAAATCAATTTATTTGTTTTTCTTTTCATCTCTCTCAGCCCGAAAACTGATATTCTTCCTTTCTGGCATTTAGAAATAAGAATAGTTTAAATAGTTCACACGTAGGAAATGCAGGTCTAGAGAAATTTTCAATGCTTTGAGACCAAAATCAGCTTCTCTTTCCACTGACAGATTAAAACATATCACCTGGTCAAAACCAGGGAGGAGAGCGTTCTCTTGCAAAGGCCAGATGGTTTTGTCAATAATTTACTCTGACTGTAGAAATAGCCGGGCTCTTGGAGAAGAGATCCAGGTTTCTGATGCTCATTTTGCTATTATAGCCCTTTAAATCTTAGCTGCTATTAGGTTTAAAGCCCCTAAAATGGAACAGGCCTGTTAGACTATCTTTAGTCAATAATTCCCTTCCCATTCTAAAACAATTTAATGCATTATCTTAGGCCAAGAATAAGAGAAGGGGAGTGGTAACATTTTCCTTAAATGATGTTGCTAATGCAACAGGCAATGTTCGTGATCCCGCTCGTCAAACTCTCTCTTGAGAAGGAAATATAGGTGCTGTCAATCTTACACATCTGAGCAACAAAATAAATATGAGATTAAGATCATCAAGCTCTCACTGACTGCGATTCAAATGTAAGCCTGACTTCCTCTGAGGCTTTCAGAGTTCTGTGTTTTTACCTCTAGCTCTAGAGGAATTATGAATGTTAATAATGGAAAATTAACTCATAGGGTATTAGTGCTGAAGGTCTTTTAATATCTAGTTCAATCCTTTTGCTTCGCATATAAGTAAACAGAAGTTCAGACAGGTTAAGTAATTCGCCTTGGGTCACAGAGCTGGTAAGAGGCAGAAAGGAGACTAGAGTGTGCTGTGGTCTATTAAAGAAATGTTGTTTAGGGGCGGGCCCCATGGCTCAGCGGTTAAGTGTGTGCTCTCCTCTACTGGCGGCCGGGGTTCGGATCCCGGGGAGCACCGATGCACTGCTTGTCCGGCCATGCTGAGGCTGCGTCCCACATACAGCAACTAGAGGGATGTGCAACTATGACATACAACTATCTACTGGGCTTTGGGGAGAAAAGGGGGGAAAAAAAAGGAGGAGGATTGGCAATAGATGTTAGCTCAGGGCCGGTCTTCCTCAGCAAAAAGAGGATGATTGGCATGGTTGTTAGCTCAGGGCTGATCTTCTTCTTCAAAAAAGAAATGTTGTTTAACTTTATTTTGTCACTGTCTGCACAAACCTAGGTGCCAGCAGACTCCCAGTGATGCTGCCATTTGTCATTAGCTCATTTGTAGGTGAGCCTCAGTTTAGATATCTGGGAGTTGGGATAGAAATGCCCGCCCTCACAGTGTGCTTGTGATGCACGTGAGAAGTGTGTGAAATGACTGTGTAGGCGTGTGTGTGTGTGTGGAGGGTTGGTGGTCATTTTGCAGCTTCATCATTGCTGGAAGCATTCATATTTCACAAGTCAAAAGCTCTAATAGCCCAGCATTTGACAATTATTTTCAGAGTACGTTAACGTGTCTTTTTCTCAAAGCGCTTCACTTGCAGAGATTGTAATCTGTTTACATACGATGCTGAAATGAGAAGGTTATTATTAGCTTGGAAGTAGGCAATGCCAGACAAAGAGAGTTTTCTTTTACTTGGATGTTACAAACTAGGAGGCTAAGAAAGGCTTGGTGTGGGAGCTGTCCTGACTTTATTCTCAGCTCTTCCCGTCTTCCTTCAATATTCCTGCAGAGGGAAAACACTACAAGTTTGTGAGTTTCAAGGGTGTCATTCCACTCATGGATCAGTTTGGGCTCTCTTATTCCGAGGCCTCAGGCGCTTCAAAAAATGAGTCTGTGGTCATAAGAGTCACTCGACTAGAAAACAGCCAGATGAGAACATGCCTTCCCTTAGCTCACTGAGCATGAGGAGAGAAGTTGTGTCTTATCACTTTCATATCCCGAGAGCCTAGCGGGAATGCTGTAATAATTATTGAAATAAAAAGAATGACATATCTTTACCTCACACCTGAAAATGGAATTAATTTCAATAGATAATTAAAGATTTAAATGTAAAAACAAAACGAAACAGAAAAATACTAGAAGAAAATGTTGGTGACCATTTATATAAATTTGAAGGAACACCCTTGGCAGAAACCACAAATGAAGGTTGATAGTTTCAATCAGGTAAAAGAATCAATTCTCACTTGGAAAAACCCAATACAAAATTTAAAACGAAATTCTAAATTGGGAATGAGATTTGGAAGTTGCGCAGCATAGGTTGATACTTATTGTGCATAAAGAATGTTAAAAACCAGTAAAAGATGATGAATATCCCAATAGCAAAAAGTGAGATAAGGACATAAATAGGCAATTCACTAAAGAAAGAATATAAGTGCTTAATAAACACGAAAACATGTGTACTCTTACTAGTACACAATATGGCATATCAGAGAACAGAGCTACTATTTATAACTAGGAAATTGATATAAATTTTGAGAATATAACAATGCCCAGCATCGACAGGGGTGTCGCTCTCATGTACCACAGGTAGGAATGTGTCTGGGTAAACTATTTTGCATTACGTACTCATTATCTTAAAATCATGTTTGCCTTTTGATCCAGAAATTATACTTTTAAGAAGTATTTGGAGGAGTATGCAAAGATATATATGCAAGAATATCTACTAAAGCATAGTTTATAATATGAAAAAAATTAGAAACAGCCTCAATGTCCCAAAACAGGGGATTTGTTAAAAAATTATGATATACTAGAATGTATTGGAATATTAAAATTATGATATATTGGAATTATATATTTATGTTATATGATATAAAGCCAAATGTTAGACTCAGAATGTAGGAAGTTTTAGTTTGGATTCCCCAGAAGCTGACTCTGAGACAAGGATCAAGTGTAAGTCGTTAATTTGGGAAACATTAGTAGGGCAGTGGGAAATGAGGGAGGGAGGAAAAGAAAGCTAATAGTATTTCCATTATGTGGAAGTTACTATTGTGAGTAACTAGAGCTTAACTCTGCTAAGGAGACTCTAAGGAATGTGTACTTCAGAATTATATTATCTAGGAGAAAAGGGAGCTGGGATATTTATCTACCAACAACTGTCAGTCACTGGTTGAGAACTGCTCCCGGGGCGTGTAAATTCCCAGAATTTCTGGCCTTCTTTATTGCCAGGGAAAGAGATGCAGGTCCTGGCAGTTGGAAATGGCCTGGCGTGTGTAGACATAGTAGGGGCTGAGATCACATGGTGGGACAGCAATAGCTTCTGCTCTGTTGGAGTTGGAAATTTGTCAGTTAATAGGTGAAGGCACTTTGGTTCATGAAACAAAAAGCATTTATTTGCATGATCATATAGTTAATGACTAAGCTAGCCTCAAACATCAGGTCTTCTAACGTCCATCTAGGACTTTTTTGTTGCATGATGACCAGGCCCATCTTTGTCATAGTCATTTCTATGCACGACAGGTACCCGAGCTCTCTCCATTAAAGATAGGATGCAGGATGCTTGTGGTCTTATTCCTTCTGCCAACTATCATCCCGCCCAAGAATAGACCGCCCAACAGTGGTTTTTTAAAAGGAATTAAGCCATCCAACCCTTATATCTAATGAGAGTGTAGGAGGATGACCTATACACAAAACTAATAAATACAGCACTGCTCAGATTAAAGGAGACGAGGGGATTCGTGTTATGTAAGAACCCTCTAGAGGAATTTCAAGGAGCACCATTTGAAAACACCTATTTCCCCTGTATTCTGGCTAGAGAAAAAGGGAGTAATTATTCCAAGGAGTGTCAGGCCAACAGTGGCTCTACAGAAGAAACTCATGCAGGAAAAGAAATAACTGTAAAAGGCATATGGTGCCAATTGTAAAGTGACAGATTCTCTTGGGAAAATTCACCAATTCTTTGCTTATTCTGCTAATTACTCTTCTGTCAGATGTTCAACTTGAATGACTGGGCCCAGACTTCCCCAAAATCTCGCTTTGTTTTAGAAGATTAAAGGGTGGTTGGGGCCGGCTAAGT
This sequence comes from Ceratotherium simum simum, assembly GCF_057802395.1. Lineage (NCBI taxonomy): Eukaryota > Metazoa > Chordata > Mammalia > Perissodactyla > Rhinocerotidae > Ceratotherium > Ceratotherium simum. The sequence continues at coordinate 31,460,194 of NC_141903.1, forward strand.
GGTGTAGTGGTTAAGTTTGGGCACTCCGTTTTGGCAGCCCAGGGTTCACAGGTTCGTATCCTGGGCACAGACATACACAGTGCTCATCAAGCCATGTGTAGCAGTGTTCCATACACAAAATAGAGGCAGATGGGCACAGATGTTAGCTCAGGGCTAATCTTCCCCAGCAAAAAGAGGAGGATTGGCAACAGATGTTAGCTCAGAGCAAATCTTCTTCACCAAAAAAAAAAAAAAAAAGATTAAAGGGTGGTAACTACATTGAAGATGATCATCCAATTCTCAGGATTGATACTTCAAAAGTCAAGTTTATAATAGCCCAGCACAGTACAATTGTTTGCAAATAAACTTAATGTATGTAAAAAGCACTTTTTTCTCACTGGGTGATTTGCTTATATGGTAGAATAATGAGCACATAAGAATGAGAAATATCCCACAGCTCCTGTGAAATTCTTTGAACTGGGTAACTTAAGGGAGAGTCATTCTCACTTTGTAACTCACTGTAAAATGCCTCCTCTCTTCTATCCACACTTAAGGGGGGTGATGAGGCATATGTTTAAATACATGACCTGTGTTTAAAACCTTGTCAAAATTTAGCTATTTTCATAATTTAAGCAATTCACTTGAAATGTGCAGATAATTATGGATAAAACTCATATCTACTTTGATCCCAAGTACTAAGGCTTGATTTAACTGATTATTTATGTCAACACTTTGATTCACGTATAGCACAGCATGCACACAGGGGCATAGTGGTTAAGTACATAGGCATTGGAGCCAGACACATGTGGATTCGGATCTCATGACCATGAAACAACAGCTGTGTGATGTTGCTCAAGTGTTACTATTATTCTGAGAATAATGCTTGCTGTGATTGAAAATCAGATGGAATATGCTAGATATTGTGGCTGGCACATAGTAAGTGCTTAAAAAGTGTTACTGTCAGGGAGAAAAAAATTTCTCCTCTACCTTTCTAAGTTCTTCTGGCTGGTCTAAGAATTAAATTGACGTGAGATGGATTAACAGGAGAAAATCAAATTTAATTTCATACATATAAGAACCCCAAAGATATGAGGTTTCCCAACAGTCAACCTATTGAGGTTTTTATGTCATCCTGAGCTAAGGAGAGGGGGCAAGGGTCTGGGATTTCAAGAAGAAAGGTAATTCACAGGAAGAATGAAAAGAGTAAATGTCTGGTAAACAAATGTTTGCTGGGCCATCCAGAAACAATGGGACACAGAGAGGACTTTGATCAAACAGGCCTTGCTAGGTTCCTGCCTGTCTACCATACCTAGCTCATATTCTTTGTAGATATCTCTGGTGATAACTCTTCTTCCTGGAATAGGCCTTTTATTTAAATTCTTTTAGGCAGTTAAGGGGGAGATAAAAGAAAATCTTCCTCATGCCAAAGAGACACATTTTGGGGTGGCAAATTTTGCTCACCTACAGTAGCTAATATTCTTTACTTGATATATACAGGTCTAGATCTTGAAAAAGAAAATCATTTCTAGCTATGAAACGTGATGAGGGAGAGAAGTCAAGATGGCAGCGTAAGCAGACACTGAACTCACCTCCTCTCGTGGACACAGCCAATTTACAGCTACTCGTGGAAAAATTACCCCTGAGACAGAACTGAAAGCTGGATAAGAGGAACTCCTGCAACAAAGGACAATCCTAATTGAGGTGGAAGAGGCAGAAACTCCCTTCTGGAGAGAAAAAACGCTGCTTTCACAAGCTACAGTGCCTCACGGCCATCGGGGAGCAGCACAAAGGTACACAGCCCTCCCTGGAGGCACAGGGCCTTGAGCCGGGAGCGCCCCCAATGTGGGCACATTGTGGACCCAGCACAATTGAGATGAATGGCATAATATCTGACTTTGCCTGCTACTAAAACATTGGGGAGCACCCCCAGAAAAGCTGGCTCACAAAGAAACTAAAACCGACTCTTAAAGGGCCCATGCGCAAACTCACCCGTTTCAGAAAGCAACCGAAAATCACCAGAAAGAAAGGTACACAGTGCTTTGGTGAAAAGAGTCTCACCTGATAGGCTCTGAGTCCATTGCAGTGAGAGGTGAGACCTCCCCAGGGACTGGGACATTGGCGGTGGCCATTGTTGTGGCCTGGTGTGGGCATGCTGACACAGAAGCCATTGGAGTTCTCCCTGAGGCCAACCCAGGTCTGCCCCACCCGCTAGAGCACCGATTTAATCCAGCTCAGCCAGGGCAGGCAGCCCACCCTAGAGACTGGCCCCACCCAACAACAAGCCCTCAGGCAACTTGTGGGCCTGCAGAGATCGGTGACTGGATACTCTGCAGCCTGGTGACTGAGACCACTTCAGTGGGGCAGGACATGCACAAGGAGCAGGTGGAGAGTGTGGGGCAGTGGTAGAGTGTGTGGGGCTCCCGCCGTGGAGAGACTGGGTCTGCTTTGAGAGGTCTGGGCATGCACACAGGGCAGGATGGTGTTGACTGTGTGTGTGGACCTGTGGGCGGCAGGGCTTGTCAGCTGCAGAAGACTTGTGCTTCTCAAAGACCCACATAGGGGGTTGGCCCCACCTTCCAAAGCCTGAAACAATTGGGTGTTCCTGTGCTTGAGGCCAGCCCCACACAGCTGTATTCCTCAGAGACCTGACAAGAGACCTAAAGGCTGGAGGCTTATAGCAATTGTAAGCCCCTGAGCCTAACAACCTGCCATGCTGGGGGCCTACTCACTTAAAAGAGATACAACACAAATGTGGTATTAGAACTTGCAGCCAATTGTGCTGTGGCTCCCCAGACCTGATAAAGAGACTGAAGGGCCCACAACAACTACAAGCAGCTGAGCATTACAATAGCTGACCAAGAGCATAACTCAGCCTCCCGGGGCACCTACAGGGAGAGCAAACAGGCCACAACAGAAGGGCACACGTAGCCCACATAGGGGTCACCCCTGGCACATTGAGAACTGAGGGAAGCACACTGCAGGCCTCCTAAGGCATCACTTACATAAGGTCACCTATCCAAGAGCAGGAGATGTAGCTGACCTGCCTAATACGTAGACACAAGCACAGGGAAAGAGGCAAAATGAGGAGGCAAAAGAATACATTCCAAGTAAGGGAACAGGACAAAACTCCAAAAAAGGAACTACGTGAAACAGAAATGAGCAACCTAGCTGCCAAAGAGTTCAAACAAAGAGTGTTAAGGATGCTCACTGATCTGGGGAGAAGAATAGATGAACTCAGTAAGAATGTCAACAAAGAAATGGAAGACATAAAAAAGAACCAATCAGAAATGAAGAATACAATACTGGAAATGAAAAATTCACTAGAGGTACTCAAAAGCAGAGTAGAGGATACAGAAGAACGAATCTGCGAGCTGGATGAAAGACTAGAAGAAATTACTCAAGGTGAAAAGGTAAAAGAGAGAAGAATTAAAAAGAGTGAGGACAGTCTAAGGGACCTCTGGGACAACATCAAGCGCACTAACATCCGTGTTATAGGTGTCCCGGAAGGAGAAGAGCGAGACAAAGGCGCAGAGAATCTATTTCAAGAAATAATAGATGAAAACTTCCCTAACCTAAGGAAGGAAACAGACATCCAGGTACAGGAAGCACAGAGAGACCCAAACAAGATAAACCCAAAGAGGCCCACACCAAGACACATCATAATCAAAATGTCTAGAATTAAAGATAAAAAGAGAATCCTAAAAGCTACAAGAGAAAGACAAGTTACATACAAAGGAAACCCCATAAGGCTATCAGCTGACTTCTCAGCGGAAACCTTACAGGCTAGGAGAGAGTGGCATGATATATTTAAAGTGCTAAAAGGAAAAAACTTACAGCCAAGAATATTCTACCCAGCAAGGTTATCATTCAAAATGGAAGGAAAGATAAAAAATTTCCCAGACAAGCAAAAATTAAAGAAGTTTGTCAACAAGAAACCATTGCTACAAGAAATGTTAAAGGGACTGATTTAAGGGGAAAAAAGAAGACTGCAAATAGGAAAAATGTTCTATTTCCATGATAAGAATGTAATGGATACAAATGCACAAAAAAGAGGTTAGATATGATATCAAAAACATAAAATGAGGGAGAAGGGGAGTTAACGAGTAGAACTTTCAGACAGAGGTCAAAGTAAAGAGACCATCAATTCTGTATAGAAGGAGAAAGGAACAGAGAAGGACTACTAAAACACTGAGAAAAAAAAAGTTAAAAAATGGCAGTAAGTACATACTTATCAATAGCTACTTTAAACGTCAATGGACCAAATGCTCCAATTAAAAGACATAGGGTGGGTGACTGGATAAAACAACAAGACCCATATATATGCTGCATACAAGAGACACACTTCAGACCTAAAGACACTCACAAACTGAAAGTGAAGGGATGGATAAAGATACTCCACACAAATAGCAATAAAAAGAAAGCTGGGGGACCAGCCCCGTGGCTTAGCTGCTAAGTGCACGCACTCCGCTGCTGGCATTCCGGGTTCAGATCCTGGGCGCGCACCGAGGCACTGCTTCTCTGGCCATACTGAGGCCGCGTCCCACATACAGCAACTAGAAGGACATGCAACTATGACGTACAACTATCTACTGGGGCTTTGGGGGGGAAAAAAGGAGGAGGATTGGCAATAGATATTAGCTCAGAGCCGGTCTTCCTCAGCAAAAAGAGGAGGATTAGCATGGATGTTAGCTCAGGGCTGATCTTCCTCACAAAAAAAAAAAAAAGAAAGAAAAGAAAGCTGGGGTAGCAATACTCATATCAGACAAAATAGACTTTAAAACAAAAACTGTAAAAAGAGACAAAGAAGGGCATTACATAATGATCAAGGGAACAATCCAACAAGAGGATGTAACACTTGTAAATATCTACGCACCCAATGTAGGTGCACCTAAATATATAAAGCAATTATTAACAGACATAAAAAGAGAAATAGACAGTAACACAATATAGTAGGGGACTTTAACACTCCACTTACACCAATGGATAGATCATCCAAACAAAAGATCAATAAGGAAACATTGCCCTTAAATGACACACTAGAACAGGTGGACCTAGTAGATATATACAGAGCATTCCATCCAAAAACCGAAGAATACACGTTCTTTTCAAATGCACATGGAACATTCTCCAGGATTGATCACATATTAGGCCACAAAACAAGTCTCCATAAGTTTAAGAAGATTGAAATAATACCAAGCATCTTTTCTGAACACAATAGTATGAAAATAGAAATCAACTATGGGAAGAAATTCAGAAAAGCCACAAATACGTGGACATTAAACAAAATGCTACTGAACAACAATTGAGTCAACGAAGAAATCAAAGGAGAAATCAAAAAATGCCTGGAGACAAATGAAAATGAAAATACGACATGCCAGAATTTATGGGATACAGCAAAAGCGGTTCTAAGAGGGAAGTTTATAGCAATACAGGCCTAGCTCAACAAACAAGAAAAATTTCAAATAAACAATCTAACAATGCACCTAAAGGAACTGGAAACAGAAGAACAAACAAAGTCCAAAATCAGTAGAAGAAGGGAAATAATAAAAATCAGAGTAGAAATAAATAAAATAGAGACTAAAAAAACAATAGAAAAAATTAATAAAACCAAGAGCTGGTTCTTTGAAAAGATCAACAAAATTGACAAACCTTTAGCTAGACTCACCAAGAAAGAAAGAGAGAAAGCACAAATAAGTAAAATCAGAAATGAAAGAGGAGAAATTACAGCAGACACCTCAGAAATACAAAAGATTATAAGAGAATACTGAAAGACAATCTGGAAGAAATGGATAAATTCTTAGAATCATACAACCTTCCAAAACTGGAGCAAGAAGAAATAGAGAATTTGAATAGACCAATCACCAGTAAGGAGATCAAAATAGTAATCAAAAACCTCCCCAAAAATAAAAGTCCAGGACCAGACGGCTTCCCTGGTGAATTCTACCAAACATTCAAAGAAGACTTAATACCTATCCTTCTCAAACTCTTCCAAAAAATTGAGGAGGGGGGGAAGCTCCCTAACTCATTCTACGAAGCCGACATTACCCTGATACCAAAACCAGACAAGGACAACACAAAAAAAGAAAATTACAGGCCAATATCACTGATGAACATCGATGTAAAAATCCTCAACTAAATACTAGCAAATCGCATACAACAATACATTAAAAAGATTATACACCATGATCAAGTGGGATTTATTCCAAGTATGCAGGGATGGTTTAACATTCGCAAATCAATCAACGAAATACACCACATTAATAAAATGAAGAATAAAAATCACATGATCATCTCAATAGATGCAGAGAAAGCATTTGACAAGATCCAGCATCCATTTATGATAAAAACTCTGAATAAAATGGGTATAGAAGGAAAGTACCTCAACATAATAAAGGCCATATATGACAAACCCACAGCTAATATCATCCTCAATGGTGAAAAACTGAAAGTTATCCCTCTAAGAACAGGAACCAGACAAGGATGCCCACTCTCACCACTCCTATTTAACATAGTACTGGAAGTCCTAGCCAGAGCAATCAGGCAAGAAAAAGAAATAAAAGGGATTCAAATTGGAAAGGAAGAAGTGACACTGTCACTATTTGCAGATGAGATGATTTTATATATAGAAAACCCTAAAGAATCCACCAAAAAACTTTTAGAAGTAATAAACGAATACAGTAAGGTTGCAGGATACAAAATCAACATACAAAAATCAGTTGCATTTCTATACACTAACAATAAAGTAGCAGAAAGAGAAATTAAGAATACAATCCCATTTACAATTGCAACAAAAAGAATAAAATACCTAGGAATACACTTAACCAAAGAGGTGAAAGAGCTGTACACGGAAAACTATAAAACATTGCTGAAAGAAATTGAAGAAGACACAAAGAAATGGAAAGATATTCCGTGCTCTTGGATTGGAAGAATTAACATAGTTAAGATGTCCATACTTCCTAAAGCAATCTGTAGATTCAATGCAATCCCTGTCAAAGTTCCAACAACATTTTTCACAGAAATAGAACAAAGAATCCTAAAATTTATATGGATCAACAAAAGACCCTGAATAGATAAAGGAATCCTGAGAGAAAGGAACAAAGCTGGAGGTATCACACTCCCTGATTTCAAAATATACTACAAACCTATAGTAACCAAAACAGCATGATACTGGCACAAAAATAGACACACAGATCAATGGAATAGAATCGAAAGCCCAGATGTATACCCACACATCTATGGACAGCTAATCTTTGACAAAGAAGCCAAGAACATACAATGGAGAAAAGAAAGTCTCTTCAACAAATGGTGTTGGGAAAAGTGGACAGCCACAAGCAAAAAAATGAAAGTAGACCCTTACCTTACACCATGCACAAAAATTAACTCCAAATGGATTAAAGACTTGAAGGTAAGACCTGAAACTATGAAACTTCTAGAAGAAAACATACGAAGTACACTCTTCGACATCGGTCTTAGCAACATATTTTCAAGCACAATGTCTGACCGGGCAAGAGAAACAATAGAAAAAATAAACAAATGGGACTACATCAAACTAAAAAGCTTCTGCACAGCAAAGGAAACCATCAACCAAATGAAAAGACAACCTAACAATTGGGAGAAAATATTTGCAAACCATACATCAGATACAGGGTTAATCTCCAAAATATATAAAGAACTCATGCATCTCAACAACAAAAAAACTACCAACCCAATTAAAAAATGGGCAAAAGACCTGAACAGACATTTCTCCAAAGAAGATATACAGATGGCCAACAGACACATGAAAAGATGTTCAAAATCACTAACTATCAGGGAAATGCAAATCAAAACTACAATGAGATATCACCTCACGCCCATCAGAATGGCTATAATTAACAAGACAGGAAACAACATGTGCTGGAGAGGATGTGGAGAAAAGGGAACTCTCATACACTGCTGGTGGGAGTGCAAACTGGTGCAGCCACTATGGAAAACAGTATGGAGATTCCTCAAAAAATCAAGGATAGAACTACCATATGATCTAGTTATTCCACTGCTGAGTATTTATACAAAGAACTTGAAAACACCAATGCGTAAAGATACATGCACCCCTGTGTTCATTGCAGTGTTATTCACAATAGCCAAGACTTGGAAGCAACCTAAGTGCCCATCAAGGGGCAAATGGATAAAGAAGCTGTGGTATATATACACAATGGAATACTACTCAGCAATAAGAAATGATGAAATCCAGCCATTTGTGACAACATGGATGGACATTGAGGGTATAATGCAAAGTGAAATAAATCAGAGGGAGAAGGTCAAATACCGTATGATTTCCCTCATTAAGTAGTAGATAATATCCACAACAAACAAACACATAGGGACAGAGATTGGATTGGTGGTTACCAGACGGGAACTGGGGAGGGAGGAGGGTGAAAGGGATAATTCGGCACATGTGTGTGGTGATGGGTTGTAATTAGTATTTGGGTGGTGAACATGATGAAACCTATGCAGAAATAGAACTATAATGATGTACACCTGAAATTTATACAATGTTATAAACCAATGTTACTGCAATAGACACAAAATTAAAAAAAAAAAGAAACGTGATGAGGCATTAAACATCCAAGTTTCTCAGGCCAATTTATTTCAGGCACATGTCAAAAGTTATGCTAGCAAGAAGACCAATATGTTGGCAAAAAGTCTGCCTCTTTAGAGGGGGTATAAAAATTAATGGGTTACATAGCTGGCGTGTGTGTGTGTGTGTGTGTGTATGAGAGAGAGAGAGTTTTTGTTTTTTTAAGAAAGATTGCTGTTTCATTTTACAATGTCATTAAAAACATCATGTACCTGTGATTTGTTACAAGGAAGAGTGTAGCAGGTAGTCCAGGTGCACAAACTACCAATCAGAGACACAAACATCACCTCCAAGAAACAAATAAGAACGCTTCTGTGTCCGAAATTAGAATAGCAAAGTTCCTCCCCAAGAGTGGTGTGTCATAGGTCAAACTAACATGAAAGAACGGGACAGTGTCAACAGGAACTGAAACCAGAGTGATAGCAGCGCTTTTTAAAATTTTTTGTGACCATCTTTTAATGTATTAATTCAGACTTTATACATAAAATTTTGAATAAATGGAATCATATTACATCTGTTTTATTGAAGATTGTTTTTAAATAGATTTGTTTCTTTCTTGGAGTTATAAATTACATTTTAAATTAACTTTAGTGAAGTATACATACATTAAAATATATACATTTTGAGCTAACAGTTTGATGAGTTTCGACGAACTTTTACATCCTTATCACCTCCAGCCTGATCAAGGTGTAGGAAGTTTCCACCATCCTCAGAAGTTTCCTCAGGCTGATTTGTGGTCAATTCTCCTCATCTTCTGCCCCAGGCAATCACTGATCTTATTTCTACCACTGAGATATTAGTGATTATTATTAGTGAGTAATACTAAATGTTAGTGAATATTAGTTTTGCCTGGTCTAGAACTTCATATAAATGAAATCTTACACGATGTACTCCCTGTGTCTGGATTTTTTTCACTTGGCACAAATCTTTGAGATTCATCCATGTCATTGCATTATGGCGGCCATGAAAACGTGCTGCTCAGATCTCTTGCTATAGGGAACATAACTGACCAAGGGCCCCAGCTGCTGAGCCCTGAGTCCATCACTGTGTTCACAGCTGATGCCCGACTTCCCTCAGCCTGCTCTCAGCCAATAACTGCATGTGGCAGGGATGCTTGGGCAGGCCCTATACTGTGAGAAGCAGGACTTTCTGACCGGCACCTTTGGCTCCAGAACTCCCTATCAGTCTGGCCAAAATCTTCTTAGAACTATGCTACCATCTGAGATGCTTCCTACCCAATCCTTTTTCCTTGCTTCTCTCCTTCATGGGAGCTAGATCTGCATTGCCGTCTGATGACTCTGGCTTTGTCGTCTTATCCCTCCCATTTTTCTCTGAAGATGTTTTCCCCAATCTCATCACGTTTAATTCCATCTTGTTGTCTGCTTGTTGGAAGACCTGAACTAGCTCGTTTGCTATTTAGTAGTTCATTCCTTTTTATTGCCGATTATTATTCCATTGTAAGAATATGTCACAATTGTTTATTCTTTCTTTTATTGATGGACATGTGGGTTGTTTCCAGTTTTTGACTATTATAATTAAAATTGCTATGAACATTTATGTAAAAGTTTATGTGTTTCTATTTGTCTTGGATAAAGGCCTAGGAGCGTAGTTGCTGGATCAAATGGTTAGTGTATGTTTAACTTGAAAAGACTGCCAAAATGCTTTACAAAGTAGTTGTACTGTTTTGCATCCCCACAAGCAATGTATAAGAGGTGTTGTTCCTCCACATCCTTACCAATACTTAGTATTGTCAGTCTTTTTAATTTTGGCTGTTTTAGTGGGTCTGTATTGATATTTCATTGTCATTTTAATTTGCATTTCCCTGATGACTAAAGATGCTGAGCATCTTTTCTGCTGCCTTTGGCCATTCATACATTTATTTTTTGGTAAAGTATGTGTTCTACTCTTTGACCATTTTTCTTGGACTCTTGTGTTCTCTTATTCTAGAGTTGAAAGAGTGCTTTATGTATTCCGAATATAAATTCTTTGTCAGTATATGTGTTGAAAATGTTTTCTCCCAGTTCTTAGCTTACATTTTCACTTTCTTACTTGTGTCTTTTGACAAACAGCTGTTTTAATTTTGATGAACTCCAATGCATCAGCTCCTATTTTTCTTTCACAGTTAGTGCTTTTTTTTTTTCTTTGCTGAGAAAGATTTGCCCTGAGTTAACATCTGGGCCCATCTTTCTCTATTTTGTATGTGGGTGCCTGCCACAGCGTGGCTGACAAGAGGTGTAGGTCTGTGCCTGGGATCCGAACCCATGAACCCAGGCCACTGAAGTGGAGTGTGCTGCACCCAGCCACTACGATGGGGCTGGCCCCCACAGTTAGTGCTTTTTTTGATATTTAAGAAATCCTTGCCTACCACAAAGTTGTGAAGATTTCCTTCTATCTTTTGTTATAAGTTATATATTATAGTTTTTATGTTTATTTCTATGACCCATTTTTGTTACTTTTCCTCTATAGTGTATGGTAGGGGGTTGAGGTTAATATTTTTTTATATGGATCTACAACTGTTCCATCTCTACTTGATAAAAATACAATCCTCTCCCCATTGATTTATTTTGATATGATTGTCAAGAATCAATTGACTCTATATGAATCGGTCTATTTCTGGACTCTATTCCATTCCATTGATCTGTATGTCTATCCTTACTCTAATATCACATTTTTTTACTACTATAGCTTTATAGTAAGTCTTGAAATAAGGTAATAACATTCTTTAACTTTGTTCTGCCTTTTTTCAAAATTACCTTGGATATTCTAGGTCCTTTGCATTTCATATGGATTTTAGAATCATCTTGAATATTTATACAAAGACTGCTGGGATTTTGATTGGAATTGTGTTGATCAGTTGGGGGAGAATTTACATATTCATAATATTGAGTTTTTGGATCATGTGCAGACTGTTTTCCAATGTCAATAAAGACGTGCTTCATATATTTTGGGAAGGTAGTGTGGTACCAGTTACTCCATCGAGACAGAAGAGGAAACTGGACAAATCTAATTGTAAACAGATTTCCAAACAGGCCATTGCTAGTGATTTTTCTCTAACTGCAAACATAGTTTGCACAGTTTTAATTCTGATACTTTTTTTACTCTCCCTTTGACATAAGGGAGTAGGAAAAAAAAACATTAGAAAAATCTAATTAAGGTAGGCAGCCAAAGTCCATCAGTAAAGAGGCAGGCAAGGTAAATGAGAGGGAAAAGGTTGGAAGACCAAAGTTTGAGTATAGGCTTCATTTCAGACTGGTATAGTCTTGGGCAAACTACTTAATTTCTTCCAATTTTAAGTTTCTTATCCGAAAAGTGGGGCTAATCCTACCCTGCCTTTTCCACAGGGATATTTTAAGTCCTTTGTAAAATAATGCATGAAATTGAAAACTCTCTAAACTCTATGGCACCAAACACAACTAAGAGTTACTTCTATTATCCTTTATTAAAATAAAATCGTGTTCTTTCAGACTACTCTAGTTTTCTTTCCACCTCCCCAATTGCTTGGATATTTATCTCAGGATTCTTTTGTGCCTCTTTTTTTCTGTTAGTTTGTAGTTTGCAATAAGAGAGAGATGCCTCTGAGCACTCAGCTGGAAAGAAACACTCTCCAAAGCTTTTGCCTTGTAGGGAAAATTTTCCTCCTTTCTGTGGGATTATGCTGAGAAATAATATATTTTGGGCTTTCCGCCAATCAAGACAGCAACAGCAAGAAAACCTGTTTACTTTTACTTACAGAGGAGAAAGGTGATTTTGACTTTATAAGATTTCCTTATTTAAAAGTATTTTTGCATATTTAAAAAAAAGTTTAAAATGGAACTTTTTAAAGATTGTTGCTTATAGGAAAGTGTCGTGACTTTCCAGTGATGGGAGAAATTGTTCTGGCTTTGGGATCCTATCATCTCCAGGAGACTTGAACCCAGCCGCCCATGACTTTTCAGAAATGTTCACTCATGAGATAAAGGGTTAACTTTGTCTCAGTATATCAAAGAAAACAGAACCTACAGATACTTGGCTTTTCTTGATTAGTTCTATGTATTCTAAAGTATGAAAGCCAGACTCCCTTCCTTCTAGTCCTAGCTCCTCTTTGATTAACTATGTGATCTCAGGAAGTTATTCAACCTCTCTAGGCCTTAGTCTCCTCATCTATGAAATGGGTTTATGTGAGTACCAACACACAGGGTAGAGGTAGGATTGAACAAATTAATAATATAAAGCACTTAGAATAGTGCCTTATGTGTGGTAAGCATATAAGGATTCAACAAGCATTCAATAAGCATTATCATAAAAACACTCTCTTGGTCTTGTGCTATTCTCATAGGATATGTGGTACAAAATTTATTGTGGTACTAAATTTATTGGTAATAACTGTGCTAGTTTTTGAGGATCTGAATCGGGTGGGCAGAAAGCTTGACATTTCCAAATCAGTTTTGTTCCAGAACCAAGGAACTCTTGGAACTTACCATCAACAAACTTAACACATCAGTTGTTTGGGGGAATATCTAAGTTTATGCAATTTACAGATTGAAGCCTGGATCTTAGAGTTGAAAGTCCTCCTTTAGTTTAAGCATTCCAACTGCTTCATAGGTGGGAAGATAATGGCCTGTGCATTTTTGGACATATCTTTTTCATCATGGCCTTGGATAGCAGTTTGTGAAAGGAGAGGGATAGGTTGCTTCCCTCCCAACAATGCCATTGGCTGGCCATTTAAATGAGTGGTTAAAAGAGAAAGAAATCATTCCCAGGTAGTAGTCAGTCCCATTCTTTGTTGAAAGCCAAAGTCCTTCAGTGTTTTGCGTGTGCTCTATGCTGTTTGCTCTAAGGAGAGAGTTGGGATTCCTGCAGACCTAAGGGGAAGGAACCTAATGTCATCATCTCAGCAATGCATATTTAGCTATGACTGTGACTTTCATGAAAACTTCTAGTTTTGATCCTCTTTAAATGTATACTCCACATAGCAGCAAGAACAATCTTTTAACAATGCACATCTGATCATATATCTTCTGTGCTTAAAACTCTTTAATGGCTTCTCATTGGACTTGGAGTCAAATCCACAACACCCTGGCTTCTAGGGCCCTCATGCTTTAGCCTTGCTGACCTTCTGATTGCACTTGAAGCCATTTTTCCCCTCACTCTCTGTGCTCCAGCTGTTCTTAACTTCCTTTCAGGTCCTCCAGCATGCCTGTTCCAGCTTTAAAGCTTTAGCACGTATTTTTTCCTCTGCTGGTACTTTCTTCCCCACTGATTGTCCCATGCTTGCCCTTTCTTCTTTTCAGATCCTCCCTGAAAACCACTCTAGAGGAGAAACCCACATTTATTTGGCATTTCAGCACCCTGTTTGCATGCTTCTTAGCTCTTACCACTATTTGTTAATTATGCATTTATTAATGAGCTCTTTTTAATTTGTTTTCTTGCTGGTAGCATATAAGTTGTATGTGGTATTAGACTAAATATATTCCCAATTAAATATAAATATATAAATTTATAAGGTTATAAAATTTCATAAGTTTTATGTTTGTCTTTTATTTTTGCAGTGCCAAGCACAGTGCTGTTTCTTAGTAAACATTTGTTGAAATAATTATGTGTTAGTTAAGTTTTCTAATTTAATTTGCATCCTTTTTCTTGTCTCACTCGGCAGGGAGGTGAGTGTTTGGTGGTGACATACATTAATATAAAAGTGTGTTGGTGGATGTGGGCGACTGGATGTCCAGGTCTGTAGACTCACTGTGTTGAGTGGACTTCTCATTTTGGCTGAGGCATGAGGGCATTGTATCTCAGAGGAAGGAATGCATCAGATCAAAAGGAAGTTATGAAGAGACAGGTTTACCAGTGTGGAGAGCTGAAATCTCATTCCCCCAAGCCCAGAAGAGGTCCTCACGAGCATGGAAAGGACAACCTAGTATCTAGTTATAAGGGATGTATTTTGGGATAATGAAATAAAATCCTTGTTACGAGTGCTTTCAAATGAACTGCAAACGGGTAAGGAAACTTGCCATGGTTAACATTATTCTGAGATAATTTTTTTGATCCTATGGATATTTTGGCTACTTTCAAATCATCTCAGCAAATCACAAAGAAGGGCCAGGAATCATTAATATTTATTCAGAGTGGAGAATCACGTTCAAATAAGGTAGAATAAATCCCTCTTTTCAATAGATCTCAAACTGTAAAATGTTCTGTACACAAACAAAAATCAGTCAAAATAAATCTCACACTCAGTGCACATCCTTCTCCTATGAGGATGATGAAATCCACAGCCACATCATGGTGGACTTTCCAGATTGAATTGGCCTGCCTTCGTGTTAGGTCTTTATTACCCAGGGCCATCCCTTCTAGATTACATTTCAGTGTATTAATTTATTTGCGTGAGGAAGGGAGGGCAGCACAAATCATCTCATACCATGGAGAGCTCTTCTCAGCACAGAGATAGTTTTGTATTTCTCCTGTAAGACAGAAACTTGGCAAATTATAGCTTTGAAAAGCTTAGTTTCACAGAGGGGGCAATTGCTACAGCTTGATGAATTTAAATCAATAACCAAACCTCAGTGCTTTCCCTTCCCTCTTATGTCCAACAACAAAATAGGGTCCTTGGGATAAGGGAAGAAGAAACGAAAGCATTATTAAGGGGGATCTGTCAGTGGAGTAGCAAAATGTCTTTTTGCTCTCAAAAAGCAATATTGTTAGTGGGCAATACAAATTACCTGGGCGCAGTATTTACATTGCACAAGCTGTGCACTAAAATTTATTGGGACACATGTCCAGTGTCTTTCAGAATGTGGAACAGGCAGTTGCAATTGGCTTCTATAGCATCCTCAGCTACCCAGGAAGAAATTTCAAAGAAAAGTACTATCTAAATTAGCTTCTCTGTAAATGGAATTCATGTTGCCTAGCTCTGGATTCTCATTAATATGTAACTTCTTAGTAACTTTAAAAATAAAGTCTGTATATGCAGGAGAGTTTGAATGGTTTTCTTAAATTTTCTGATCACTAACAGGTCTCTTCCTAGTCAATGTCAATTCCTAACCCAGCTACTCTGCTCTAGTGACTCATTAAAAAGAAGTAATAATGGTGTGGAACCTGGGGCTTGAAACCAGGGGGACCTGCTTTTAATTTCAATTTTTAAACTAAATAGTGGTGAAAGCCTGCTAATTTATTTAACCCCCTTGAGCCTCAGTTTTTGCTTCTGTAAAATGGGACTAATAATATTGACTTTTGGGCGTGAAATGAGAATTAACTGAGATAACGCATGTAAGTGTTTAGCACAGTGCTGGGCATGTAAGCTGCACTCAGTAGATAATAGCTAAAAATTTCAGTAACAATGACCCTGGCCGGCTTAAATGAGCTAAACTTTTGAGTCAAGTCAAATGTCTAATTGGATTATAGACATAAGTATACCCTCAAAACTAGAGAGGAAAATAATAAACAAAAAAGCACATTTATTTTTCTCATTTTTCAGTCTTTCCGGATTATGGTAAGTTATTCTAAATTATAATATCTCCTTTTTTTCTATTTATAATGACAAAAAAGCAAGGCAAAATTTCCCCAACATTGCTCTTTCAACATGTCTCACAGCAATACAGGCAAAATCAAGTGGAGAAATGTCATTGTGATGAGCGTTGGGAAAAGTGTATCCTTTGTATGGGTTATCCAGGTATGAATTATCCTCTCTATGCTAACCTACTTCCCAGGTCATTGTTCTGCACTTTGCTTCACTTGTCCATGTATACAAAGCTGTTGAGTCCTGATGGGTTTTGATATGTGGCAACTGCTGGTAGGAAATGCAAGTGCAGGTAGCTTAGGGAACATTCAAGGAAACTATTTCCTGACTAAAAATACGATGAGACATTGCATCTTAAATCCAATCCAGCGTGTAACCATGGTAAATGGAACAGAAGAATAAAATGTATTTTATTCATAATGAACTGAGACTGCACATAAAAGAATCTTTTAAATATACGAATGTTAAAAATGGATTATATTTCCCTTTGGGAAAGGAAGTAGTCAAAGGGATAGGGCTGATGAACTGAGCTTATTAAATTGGTTTTTGGTGGTGATGAAAACAGTATTGACAAAAAGGCAGTGGTATATATTTCACACACATTTGCAGGGGTAATGAACATAAAGTACAGCTCTGGTAGAAGTTGAGATGCTTTGTATTCTGACACCTGGACTCTGGTGGCATGCTTATCATCCAGAGTATAGCTCAGCTTCGAGAAACCAAAGTAATTTCATGAATAAACACATTTAATCATTGGTGGGATTGGTTTCCTATTTGAGACAACTCTGCATTACTGGAGAAAAGATTCAGGCATAGGATGGGTGGATACCACTTGCTTCAGTTGATGTTATTAGGGAAGCTTTAGTCCTTTTAGTCCATTACAAGGAATCCATGAGCACTGTGACAGAATTCATGGCATCTGAAGGCGAGTCATTAACCTCGTTCTCAGAAACCCTCGTTTTCCAAGAGTTTACTGTAGACTACATGCTAGGCTAGATTGTGAGTCATTTTATCATTTTTTATGTATCCCATTTGACTTAGACATAATAAATTGCATGAAATTACTGCCTTCATTAGCAAAATAAAACTCAGATCCTGAGAGTATTAGTGAAGAAAGGCAATTTTGTGTATAGGAGGTAGCTGGAATGGACAGCTATGGCTGGGTTCTTGAGATTTGCATTCCTTTGCTTCATCTTCCTTTATGTGGATGGCACCACCATATTGGCCTTTTGGAAACATAGATACTTCTATAATACTTTGGCTAAACATAGAAAAATAATCCTTCCCTTACTTCCCAGTAGCCCAGTTAGGACTTGACTGGAACTGTAAATAATATTTAATAAAAGCTTAGGGATAATATAAGCTGAATAGACACTGCTTCAGTTTCTCCATCTGTAGGGTAGAATAACAAAAATACCTACCCCATAGGGATGTTGAGAGTCTCCAATCTTTAGAAGAGTGTCTGACACCTAACAGGCTATCAGCAAATGTTAGCTGCTATTACTATTATTATTACAATGAGATCTATGGACCTAGAATTTTGATAATTTGTGTATTAGTCAGGATCTAAATGTAGGAATTCAGAAAACACTTCAAGTATTTACAAGAGATGAAATTTAAAGCAAGCACTGGCTACGCAGATGAGGATTTGCTGAGGATCAAACATGTTACAGTGAGGTAACCTAGTGATGAACACCAGAGGAAACCAATACCCTTCCTAGGTTGGTGAGACACAGGGAATAGTTGCTGTCAGTGGAGCCCAGGGACAAGGTTCCCTGAGAGAAGTGTGAACCTTGAAAGAGCTTTCTGGAGTGAACTGATGTCACAGAAGAGATTTAGCCACACTGGGGAATATATTCAAGGCACAGAGGGGAGAAAAATACCTTGAATTCTACCTTTCCTCCACCCTCCAATGTCTCACCAGTCCCTTTATTGTTCAAATCCAGCCAGGAGCCAAATGACACAGCAGCCTGGTAAACAAAACTTTCAGAGGTCAGCAGTCCCTACCCTTCATTACAGAGCAGGTGAGGCCAAAGGCAAGGGAATGATTTGAGGGCAACCAGGCCTGGGAAGAGCACAAGCTGACTTACAAGTAGAGCTTGCTCTCAGGGTTCACAGACTCTCCTTAACCGCCAGCTTCCTAGCCACTGGATATCCTCCATTGTAGGAGTCATTTTGAAACCTACCACTCAAGCATACCCTTTTCTATATCTTGGCAATGTCTTATCCAACTTTGTACCTCAGCTTCCAGAATAACGTCTGGTTCAATGGGTTCTAAAAAAATGTTGCTAAACTGAACTGATACTTCAAAGGACCATTATGAGGACCCATTGGGAGGATGTACATGAAAGCACGTTTTAAACTGGACAAACACAAGGGATTGCCCTGAGTTCACACCGGGCCCCCAGTTATTTAATGAAGAACTCTGACGTTGCGTCCACTGCACCCTGACATTTAAAGCGCTGGTCTTCCATTTTCTTCTATCACTCTCAGCCAGAGAGTGGATTCCAAAAGGGCAGGATGTATCCCGGTGAAATTTGATTTCTTCTTAGATAAAATGATCTTTTGGAAATGTGATGATTAATGAGAGCAAAACTATGTTCTTCAAAGTTAAATGGAATTGTGATAAATGAGGGAGAAAGGACTAAATGAGAACGTCATTTGAATGCATGCATGTTTTCAATGAGGGAGCAAACTTTGTTGGTGACTTTGATACAAGCTCTCCTTTTATATGAAATGGCTTTAGGAACTGAGATAAATGGGGTTCATCCAAACAAGCTAGGAAACATGGTGTTTTCTTAGCTCTATTTCTCTAGTAGAAATGCACCTTGCTCCAAGGGCTAGCCCTAATTCTCAGATCTAGGTCTAAGCTCCAGTAAATATACAAGGTATTGCAAAAACTGCAGGCAGTGCTATCATTATAGGAATTGTTCTCATCCTTTTATTTTCACCCTTATTTCTCACCTGTCTAATAGACTTCTTTAATTAGTTCTTCATCAAGCTTCCATTCCTTGAACATTGGGAGTCGAGGAAGGAGGTAGAGCTTTTGGCTATATGATGTATGATTGGGTGATTGATACATGGTGTTCTGGTAAATGTTTAATAATAGGGTCTCCAAATATAGTTCCAACGTGAATGTTGGTTGATATTTTTGTTTATGTTAATGAGTATGATCAAAGAAAAAAAGAAAGACGTATGTCAACATCACTGGTGTGTCAATGACATGAGCAACTTGGCTGATTCAGGTATTAGTTTTGAATACCGAAGGGTATTTCCTTTTTTGTGCTATTCATAATGTAACAGTTACAATACATTTTTAAATTTAATCTACATTACTAGCACTTTCTCCACTTTGTTTAGTCTGGACAGAGAAAAAACAAAACAGAAAATAGTAACCAGGCCCCAATTTGTAGTGCTTACTGGTTCCTGTGGTGTAAACACTCTTCCCATGGCCAATTTCAAGGTACAAATGTGACATCACTGAATGTGGAATTGGGAAGAGAAACACAGTAGCAAACCATTATATAGTATTTGCACCATATAGACACAGAGAGGTAAATAACCTCAAGAGCATAGATAATAGTAAATGGAGTAAAATAATTAGGAAATTATGAGTTTTGAGTATTATCTTTTTAATAGCTTTATTGAGGTATAATTGACATATAAAAATTGTATGTATGTATTTAAGACATATGACAACGTTTTGACATACGTATAAATTGTGAAATGATCACCACAATCAAGCTAATTAAATACACATTACTTCCACATAGTTACGGTTTCAGTGCTCTCCATTCCTGTGTGGGTTCAGCCTAACATTTCATGTAAAATGTGCCAACCTTTATTTAACATTTTTCAGGGACATGTAGGTTATTTCCAGATTTTCTCTCTTGTCAACATATATTTGAAACTGCCACTTGGTGTATATATGTGAGGATGTACCATTTCCAGAAATAATATCTAACTGATATGATTGCTGCACAAAAAAACAAACAAAAAAACTGAAAGAACAAGCAAACTTCAGGACGGTCAGGTAAATTAGTCATGGACAGGAAAAATCTGAAGAGATTAAATCTAAAATGTTCATAATTCTTCACTTTAAATGAAAAGAAATTGGAAATTATTCTTCCTGATTAGATATAGCCATATGCATAAATACATATATAAGAATGATTGTAGAGTATATTAATTAATCAATGGGAGGATTTAATGTGCAGTTATAACCTTCCACATCTATTTATCTTTCAAGATCAAAGAAAACAAATCATAAGCCATACAATAAAAATTACAATTTAAAAACACAACAGAGAAGTATAAAATTCAGATCCAAACAGTAAGGTGACAGATGGTAAAGGATGACCAAGAAGCAATATGAGTAAATTATAAATTTCTCCCATTAAATGTTAGAATCTCCATACAAATAAAAAGCAAATTCAAAATATTAATTTTTTAGGTGCCATAATAATTTTACGTGGGAAACTTGTCCTTAATTTTTAGTGACTAGGGATGATATGGCAATTTACTTTAAAGTGATACAGAAAAAAACATTTAAATTACTATGGCAGAATCTCAATCATTGTTGAATTTACATGGTAGATGTAAGGATATTTATTGCATTATTTGTTTTACTCTTCGTATTTTTGAAAATTAAAAAACTTAAAAGTTGGAAAAGTAAAAATATCAATAAAAGAAATATCCCTGCAAAACCTCATTTAAATCCTATCAGTTACTTTCTTGAAAATTTTCCATACTCTGATTAATTTTGTAATTTACAACACTGTATTCCTAAAGTGAATAAATAGTTATGTTATCTCTAGTAGATGAAAAGTAAATTTTGTTCTTATTTTTTTCCCTCATGCCAGATAGAAAAATAAAAACCATCGGTTTATTTAGATTTATGAAACAACTAAACAAAACAAACTTAACAATGCTACTACTTACATGAAACATATATAAAGTGAAAGATAAAGTGAGGCTAAAAATGAAAGTCTAGGCAAAGAAACAAAATGCGCTTCAATCTTATGAAAAACAAGGGGATTCTGGATCTACCCAGGGCTCAGTCCCAGCACTATTGCTTAGTAGAGCTGTGTTTTTGGCTAAGTGACTATCTTGGCATCTTGCTTTCCTCATTTATGACAAAAATCTCATGGTCCCTGCCTATTTCAAATGTTCCCCTAACTATAAAATGATATAATATAATTCAAAATGCCAATTCAAAATTGGTAAACTGTACAATGCTATATAGTGTATTATAATTACTTATGGCCAGAGTATTAAAGCTCTCAATGGGAAAATAGACACTTGAAATGGCCATCAGAAGAAGAGTCTAGGGCACTCTTTGCTCTTGATATTCACTGATTCCCCTACCTCCTAAATGGGGGCTGTCCCAGAGAATTTCTTCAAGGTTCTTTCAATTCCATTTCTTTATAATATTTCATTATACCCTGGTACTTAGACAAACTATTCGACTTTTTCAATTTTTAAACCGTAAAACTAGCCAAGTAATGTAATTCTGCAACTATGTGGGGGGTGAAGGGTAGGAGAGAAACGGGATGATTATTCCTCTGCATTCCCAGGCTGTTGCCTGGCCATAGAATCATGCTACCTTCTCTGGAAGTGAAAATACATCCTCTCTGCTGCCATTCCAAATAAAACCACCTTCCAACCTCTTTTCTGCCAACACTGCCTCATGGGATCCCACAAAAGCCATTGTCATTTGGCTGAACAGACCAAAGAGCTATTATCTGAGAACAGATGCAGGAAAAGATTTCACCAAATTGCACATTTTAAGGTGAGCAGGTTTTCACAAATGGAGCGTTAATCACAATTCTCTGACACTATCAATTATGGAAGCAGACCGAGAATAAAACTTCGAATAAGAAGAGTTCTTTCTTTCTCTTTCAAATTAAGAATGCAAGCATACTGGAAATGCAAAGGAAAACGAGTTTGCTGAAAGATAAACACGTCCAAGAGAAAAAACTTCATATAATATTTTTTTACAATCAGAACAAACTTTTAACTTTTTTTTTTACTGGATCGGTATTTAGCAGAAATGCCTTTAAATACGTATAGCATTAATTTCTCATTTCTTTATACCTATACGTTTCATGGCATTACCTAGAACCTTGCTACCTAAAGTGGGCTTCTATAGGCTGGTAACAACAGAAGTAATTGAGAGCTTGTTAAAAATGCAGAATCGCAGGCCCATTCTCAGCATCTGTCTATCAAGTCAGAATCTCCTTTTTGCTCAGGAGATTTAGATGCACATTCAAGTATGGAAAGCGCTGCTCTAGAGTATAAACTTTAGAGAACAGTCACTTCACTCTTCCACGTGCTTCCATGTCATCTAGCACCTGGGCTGACAGGAATCACTCGACATACTGAGCTGCATAAAGTATGAACAGAGTATTCCTTTATCAGACTATTTAACTCTAAACATTAGTACCTTTCCTTGGAATTTATGTTATTGCTTAGGGAAGTTCGTGCGGCGGGGAAAATACTATGTTTTCACCAGCAAATAGTGTATAAAAAAAGCTACATTTCCCAGCCACTCTTGCAAAAATCAAGGCCCTGGCCTGAGGACTGGACAATGGGGTAGATCAATGGATGGAAGGCGTGGCCATAAGAGTTCCTATGCAACCCTCAGGACTGACTAATAATTTGTGGGGCCCAGTGCGAAGCGAAAATGAGTCCTCTTGTTCAAAAGTTAAGAATTTTCAGATGGCAACAGCAGAGCATTAAACCAAACATAGGCCCTTTTTAGTGGAGAATGGGTTGGTGGTGAGGGTGCTGTGCTACTGCACAGGTTGCATACCATGGAACCAGCTCTGGCAACACTCTAGTTCCTCTCTTCGCTGGCCCTGGCAACTCCTGAAACCATGTATGAGATTGTGGCATTATAAAATGCTAGGGCCTCTGTCAGCCTATGTCTCTGAGTGACCCTGGGGAGCAGAGCACCTGCCAACACTCTTTGGACATATAGTGAATGAGAAATAAACTTTTGTTTCTGCAAACCACTAGATTTCAGAGTTAATTTGTTACCACCTCGTAATCTAGCCCATTCTCACTTATACATCTGAGTTGTTGGCAATCATAGATGAATCAAAGCAAAAGGAAGAGGTTAAAACTTAACTGACAGACTGAGAGGGTAAAGCTAGGAAGTGTTGGCATGGAGAACAGAACTGGAATATCCACGCTTGTAACAGAAAAATATTCAAGGGAGGATTGGAACGTTTATTTAGAGAGAGTTTGAGGAAAATAGAAAGAGAATGGAGGGGAGATTTCACCTGATGCTGCCTCTTTTCTAGTTAATATGGAAGAAAATTCACCTGTTAATCATGGAAAGTGAGATTCAGAATTTATGAAGATGTACTTTGAAATAACAACTGCTGGAAACCTCCTAGGAAACCAACAGGAGATGAATAAGAGGATGTGTGTCAGAAAAGATCAAGATGAATGTAGCCTTTGGGTGGGGTCAAGAAACACAATCGATGGAGCTGGGGGGGACAGAAGGAAGAGGTGGCCCAACATCATGAACAAGAAAGGTAATTTGAGTTAAATTTTACAGAATATCTATCACTTCTGTAGTTAAGATTGACTGCTCCGTTAATATTAATCATGACCGGTTTCACCTAGGTCCACAGAATCACACACGGTGATTGTCTCTTGAGTAAGGGCGTCTGTCCACTCATAAAGGCTTCCAAAAGTGGCATTTTCTTTGGTAAAATTACCACAATGTGGATAATGATTGTTATCTCTGCAAACTTAGAAGCTGATATTATAGTCATGCATTGCTTAACAACGGGATATGTTCTGAGAAATGTATCGTTAGGTCATGTCGTCATGTGAACATCTTAGAGTGTACTTACACAAACCTGGATGGTATAGTCTACTATACACCTAGGCTATATGGTACTAATCTTATGGGACCGCCATTGTATATGGGGTCCATTGTTGCCTGAAGCATTGTTATTCAGCGCATGACTGTATAAGGAAAAATACAAATGTCAAGCAGACTAAGAGTAATCACATTCTCTTCCTCTACCCAAACTACGTAGGAAGCCAATTTAAAACTGGATTGCTAATTGATTAAATTTCACCCAAATAAATAATGATAATTGCAAACACTTATTAAATGCTTACTATGTGCCAGGTACTCTTCTAAATGCTTTGCATGTGTTCCTTTAATTCTCACAACAAGCCTAAAAGCAAGATTCTGTTATAATCCCCATTTTTTCCAGATGAGTATACTGGGGTGAAGAGATACTGAAGAACGTATCCAAGGTCACATAAGTGGTAACTGGTTGAGCTGTGATTTGAGTTGCTTGTCCATGCTGGGGTTTTGGAGTGAAGAGAAGCAGTCTGGTATCACACCGTTGGTAAGAAGACATTCCTCCAGTTGGCCCTGGCAGCCAGCCTTTCCCTTTAGACAAGCTACAAGGGAGCTATTCTCTTACAAGGCTGCTTGGAGAGGCAGGATAGCTTCGTGGTTAAGAGCATGAGAGCTGGAGTCACACTTCTTGGGGTCACGTCTTTGCTCCACCCTCTTGATCTTATGTGATTTGGGCAAATTACAGAACATTTTGTTTGTTACCTTACGTGTAAAATGTGGAGCTAATAGTTGTAAAGATCAAGTGAGCTAGGAGGACGGAGCACAGTACTTTGCATATTAAGAACTCAATCAACGTCAGCTACAATTATTGGTGAGACAAAACCAGATCAAAGGTAATTATTGATTATTTTATTAGGCCCATCTCATATCACTGCCAGCAAACTTTCTTTAAACACTCAATGCAACTGGATCCCAAAGTTAGAGGGGCTCCTTTCTGTCAGCAGGGCCAAGTTGTAACTCTTTAGCTTAGCTGTTATGTCCTTCTGCAATCCTGCACCAATTTTTTTTTCTGTCGTTGTTTTTCTCTATTCTCCAACATGAACATTTCAGTCCAGTCCCTCAAACAAGCCCCAGTGCCTTCTTATGTCATTTCTCTTTTTTCATCCTTCAACTCGGACCTCACCTTCTCAGGAACTTTGCTTGGAACACCCTCTTTACAGTAATGCCCTTTCTCTTCTGAGCTTTAAGAACACTAATCTCTGCTAATATTCCTTGCATTGATTAATTCTCACAGTATTTTTTCTTCTCAGTGTTTGCTTACAGATGCATAGGAGTGATAAAGCCTCCAGGCATCAAATGCTACATTTTAATGCAGCTGATTAAGCTCTATTATTTAACAGGACTACTTTGAGGTAGAGATATCTTAAGGTGTCAAAATGTAAGAACAATTTCTAGTGATCCAGTTCTATATACAAAAGAGATCTCAGACACTTACTTCATCCCTGCTGCCTAAGGTATTCCTGAGCCATGTTCCATCCACGAGTGGAGTCAGGGATGGAGTGGGGGTCAGGGATCAGGGAATGTCTGTGCTGTCACTTAATTCATATATAAAAAAAAATTTCGATGGCATCAAAATGTCTCTGTGGTCAACATGGCTTTGTGAAAGCAGCTTTGTAAAAATGAAAAAAAAGCTTTCAGAAAGTGTTCACATCCTGTTTGAATCCTTAGTTGCCATCCATTTTTAAACTCTTTCTAGAAGCTGTATGTCAGCATCCACTACGTGTTAAGGCTCAGCTAGAAGTCCTGAAACTATTAAATGCTCAAAAAATGTTTGCTGAAAGAATACATTATAGACAAAGGAATACCTTCCAACTCCTTAATTAAAAATATCAGTATCTCTCTCTCTCTATCACTGATCAATCCATCTTATCTATCTATCTATCTATCTATCTATCTATCTGTCATCTGTCTATATTTCTGTTTATCTAGATAGACATGTAGATAGATACATAGATCTATATGATGACAGAGTAATTAGCATTAATTTGTGAGAACACTCCTGAATCAGTGTGCCTATAGTACCCTGCAATATAGTTAAAAAAAATTCAACTTGGAATTATATGTGAAAACTGAAAAGTAAGCATAGGCGATAAAAAATATTTTTAAAAATATCACATTACAAAAAAGGAAGGCAAAGTGACTCTTACAGCGGGGGAGATGGATGATTCTTTCCACAGCTTAAATCTTTGTCGATTAGCACATCTATTTTCCTCCTAGAGATATGTTTGTTAGCACTAAATCACGGGCCCATCCATACAGACAGGATATATATGTACATATCCTAGAACTGCTGGGCTTTTGGGTTCTGCGCTTGTCTCCAAGAATAATGGCTAATATAGGTAAGGGGCCATCAGTCATCTTCAGGTGCCCGGGTGCCCTTTCTCAGTCTGATAATGGCTCATGCCTCTTTGGTCAAGTAGTTAGTGGTGGCTTTTATGAGAGTTTATTACCACCTTCTCCCTTCAAAAGACCCCTCTTTCACTGTGCTGCACCTCTCACCTTAATTGGACTAAATATACAGAGAGTGGTAGAGCAATGAACAGTTAGGGAGATTGTATGTTAAACAGACAGGCCAGAGAATGAGGGACTCAGACCACCTCTGCCACGAGGCCTGATAAATGACCATGCATAGATACTCAGGTCAAGGCTCTTTTTCGCAGTTTTTAAAAAAGTGCCCAAAGTGAATGGGCTCTAAGCAGATCTTTCCTTTTCTCCTGCTCTGCTGGTCCCGCTGGTGCTGCTGGTCTTGTTGCTATGACTCAGATTCCCTCTGAGGACACATGGGCTCCTTTTGGGTACATGAGAGTGATGATCTGATGAACACTTTTGGTGGGTGTATGTGGGGGTAGGTTGAGTAGGCATGTCACACACACAGGATTGGGAGAGAGAGATATGATATTCTATTCCACAGGCCTCTGGATTAGGTGGGAGTGGGTCAGGTTTGACATGTTGGAGGTGAGGAGGTATTTTCCTTCTTGCGCTGAGTAACAGAGGGTCTTTAGCAAGTATATCAGACTCAGTTTAAGTGCCTTCCTAGATTCACTTGGCCCCATCCGCCCATGGACCTCAGCTGCTATTGCTGTGGAGAGACTCGGGCCACCAGCTGGGTGAGCTTCCCTCAGGGGGAGGACTGGGCTTTGGCCTCGCCTCCACTGTACCTGCTGCAGAGAGAGCTCTGGAGGCTCCAGCACCCAGGGCTGTCTCAACCAGACCCGGGAGGCTATGGCTCTTCACACTGCTTTAGCTGAGATGAGGCATCCTGCCTTAGGCTGTGGGATCTGGTTTCCCGTGTGGCGGCCTGAAAGGACTAAGCAACAGAACACAAATAACAGAAATAAAGGAGAATTAATATCCCGTGTGACAATTTTTGACCAGGTCTGCCTTTAACAATAGCTTGGTTATGCAAGACTTCTAATAGCACATGTATAAATACGTAAGTTATAGAAGAAATAAACCAATTGTAAAATTAAAAATAAGTTCTATCTCCTACTTTGACAAGCATACCTTTATAATGACAAGATTGAAAAATAAGAAACAAGCTATATTATTTATATGAATTAATGTTGGTAAAATATCAAAAATGACTGAATTTAATAACTGACACATTCTAGATATTCTGTTGATGGACCGTGATGTTTTAATGAGTATTAAAAATAAAGATATGTATGTGATTCATAAATTAGTATAATACTTTTTTCCTTATTTCAGCAAAATCACTAATTAATTATTATAATCAAGCTTTTCATATAACTTGGATTGAACTGATAATAGTCCTCTAAAAGATTAAAAAATAAAATATGATTTACTTGAGTGTACATGACTTGAGTGTATTTCATCAAAAAAGTAAATTAAAATAAATGTAAAATAAAATTATTTTTCACTTATGTTTTTAAAAAAGTTGTTTTCTTTGAAATAACTAATGTAAAATTAGTTTTATATTTTTTCTATTAAAATTAAACGGCAAATACAAATTAATATCAAGCATTAAATCAAATTTACTTAAGTAAATCTTAAACTATTTAATTTTTAAAAATTTGATTGAATCATTAAATATTTTTATTAAATAAAACTATTTTCAATGGAAGGGTTGAAACTTCATGTAGTTACCAATATAAACAATCAGCAACACATTTCACATATGTTATATCCAGATCTACATATAATTTATACAAATTTAAGTGTAATATTCATTGTTCGCTATTGCAAATGACTGTTAAGCACCATGAGTCACTGTTGTAAATACTGCATTAATTTTTGAGTACTTCTAGAATGTAGAATAGGTATCCGAAGGAGATGGATACTCGACACTTCCAGGAAACAATACTTTGTCATGCAAGAGTCCATGGCATTCCTACTGTCTGAGAAGAAGCGTTCAACAAATTCATTACTTTGTTTTTTCTCTGACCGAAGTGTTTCCCCTGGTCAAATCATGTCATATCCTGGAGTGTATCCATCTTTCTATCATCAGCGGTCCACCACGGGCTTCTGTACAAAGATGATACACAGGGTAAGAGATGCAGAGAAGTATTTCCCTGGGGCATGTGTAGTATGAGCTTTGAGAGCAACTGTTAAGGGTTAAGGATTGCTCTGTTCCAGGGCTGAGGGCTGGATCCTGAGTGACAGAGGTACCTATGTGTTTTGTAATAAATTATTTTTCTTGTGAGTGCTTATGCTCTGCAGAGCCTTTAACAACACTCGACACAAGGCAGGGGCCTCTCTCACCTTGACCGGTGAAAGGCAGGAGAAGAGAATGAGCACAGAGATAAAATTCCTTTCCTCTTTCCACTGATGGAATATTCTGACGAGTAGTGGTTAAACATGGCTTACCTGGAAGTGACCAATTGTGTGTTCATTATGGTACATCACCCTCAGCTGAGTCTGATACCCCCTAGTCTAAAGACTCTCTGTTTTTCCCTCTCCAGAGAATTAAGCTACAATCTTCCTTGGGGTGGAAAGGGTAGTCATCTGGAAATAGAGTTGGATCTTTCAACCAATCATTCTGTCTACAGTAGCATCTTCATTCTTACTTGTAGAGATACCTGGTGCCACCAATTTCTGAATCTTTGGTAGGATCTACAATGCAGATTGGTTTGCTTTTCCATTTTTCTTACTGTCAGTTTACTTCACATTTGCATATCTATTAATCTTGCTTTCCAGCTTTCAAAAGTTTGTTCCTGTAATCTCTTGCCCTATTCTCTTTATCCTCTGGATCTATGCTTATGTTGTAAAAATCCCTTTACTGTCATTTTCAGTGAAGTTTCTGAAGATAGTGGAAATAGTTGTATGCATTCAATCTTTCATCATTCATGACAGTGTAGTTTATCATAGTTATAAATTAAGAAAATCCTGCATGTCTTCAATAGAAGATGGATTAATTATTAGTACTTCTATACTCATTTATTCATTCAACAAATATTTTCTGAGTTTCTACTATGTCTGTTGTACTATATTCTAAACTTAAATAAAGCTTTTCAAGTAATATAAAGACATAAAATCAATGTAATAAGAATTTAAAAAGCAAAATAAAGCCTATATATACCCTATGACTTTAGCTGTGAAAAACTATGTAACATATATAACCTTACTGAAAGTTAAGAAAAGATTCCTGAGGCTCTTAAAACATACTTCGAAATTACCTTCTAAAATGGGTTTTCCAGCTAATACTCAGGCAATGTTGAGTAAGAGTGCCAAAGGTGATTTCATTCAGTGCAAATGTAATAAATAATGCTAAATAAACTACTTGTTAACAAAATTCCAGAATGTTATCCTAATAATGAAATTTGGAAATTAGAGTAACACCCTCATATATTTGATGTCTTTTCTATACTGTACAGGGAGAAATTTGTCCCATGATGGCAGACCCAGTTTGACCTCACAGAATGTGAATCTTTAAGTGGGAGAATGGTGCAATGAACGGAACATAGTCTTGGTGTCTGGAAGTCTAAGGCTTAAATCTCAGCACTGATGTAACTTTAATATTGAGAAGATGGGGCAGTGATGTATATTGGAAAGCCTACACGGTCTGGAGTCAGAGGTACATGGGTTGAAATCTGGGCTCTGATACTTACTACTTGTATGACCTTGAGCAAATCCATCAGCCTATGTCTCAGTTTTGTTATCTCCATAACAGGAATGATTAAACTCATTTCAAAATTTGATGTAAAGATGGACAGAAATAAAGTATTTAACTTGCCTAGCACAGTCATGATACCAACAGGATATATGTATAGTAGGAAAAACTATTAAAATATTGAGTGCTTGTCTTGGAAGGTGGGTTATGGATAATTTTTTGTGTCACTTTGGACAAGTTATTTCACTTTTCAAAGGACTTTACTATATAAAGATAATAATAATAATGCTTTCATTGGGTTCTTATGAGAATTTGATTCATAAAATTTTGAAAATAAAGCATTAGGACACGACTTGGGAAGTATTAAGTGCTCAATATATACTAGTGCTCAATATATACTAGCCATTATGTGTTATTTTTATTTCTTTTGCTATGTTTTGCCAGTTTTCTACAAGT
Source organism: Ceratotherium simum simum (assembly GCF_057802395.1). Taxonomy (NCBI): domain Eukaryota; kingdom Metazoa; phylum Chordata; class Mammalia; order Perissodactyla; family Rhinocerotidae; genus Ceratotherium; species Ceratotherium simum. Next base: position 31,490,696 of record NC_141903.1, read on the forward strand.
AGCCTGCTTTATTCTCTTAATCACAAAAAAAATCAACTTTACTGTTTTTAGAAGAAAATGTCCCTCACCCGTGTATTTCCAAATGGAAGCCAAATTAAGAAGATGAAACTGAAGCAGCATATTGCTTGCTCCAGTTCCATCACACCCTGATGATAGTCACTGAGTATAATTATACAGCCCCAACAGAGGTGTCATGAGTGCTAGAGAATGATTAAAAAGACATGCAACAATGATGGTCATTTCCAATAGACTTACTTGTCCCTGAATACATCCTTGGGGTTTTAGAGGACAGCCATCTTCATGAAATGGAAACTTTTATAATTGTAACAATAAAGTAGTCCTTTCAACTTTGTGCTGTCATACTTTTTGTAATCAGTGGAAATTCAATTAACCCAGTTAATTAAACGTTTGTGAACCCAGAGTGAATTCTATTAATTAATGTTTCTGTATAAAGACATACCAGACCACACAGTGCTTTCCATCAAGCTCACAGATGGCTGCCCAATTGTAGCTGTCACATTTCCCATGTTGCTGGGGAGAGAAAGAAAGAAAGATACAGTAAAGACACAATTCCCAGCCAAGGGTCTATAGATATGCTCTCAGGGGCCCATGAATTCACTATAAGAATTTAAACATGCTTAATTTCTATTAGATGATAATATAAAAGTAATATAAGATTCTGGGGCCGGCCTGGTGGCGTAGCAGTTAAATTCTCGTGCTCTGCTTCGGCGGCCTGGGGTTCGCAGGTTCGGATCCCAGGTGTGAACATATGCACTGCTTGTCAAACCATGCTGTGGCGGCATCCCATATAAAGTGGAGGAGGATAGGCACGATGTTAGCCCAGGGTCAATCTTCCGCAACAAAAAGAGGAGGATTGGCAACAGATGTTAATTCAGGGCTAATCTTCCTCACAAAAAAAAAGTAATATAAGATTCTGAATGTTCTGCATGATGACCTTAAATGGAAAACTGCCACACAATTTTAGGGTTCCCATTTCTCTTTGTGCTTGCCATCATATCAGGATTCTATGGTTAACTTAAGGTAGCAGTGTTGACTTCATTATTTCTGTTAGGTAAGCATCAGAAACAACCTTAAGCACTATCTCTAAATCAAAATGTAGCTAATATTGTATTTTTCTCCTACTCTTCGGGATGCTTTACAAGTGTTATTTAATTCTGACAACATTATAAGGATTTATATTATTGTTGTCAAGTTCTAAAGCTCAGAGAGGTCAAGTTATTCTCCTAGTTCACACAACTAGTTAGTGACAGAGCTGAGGGTTAAATCTACAACTGCTTGACTCCAAGACTGGGCTCTTCTCAATGTTACCTGTGATCATGGAAATTAAAAAATATGACATGGGGGGAGGAGTGTTTGTATCATGTTCACAAAATATCATGGTCCTATTAGTGTCAAAGCCCGAGTTTCCATCAATGGCTTGACACTAGGCTTAAGCGAACAAACAAAAACCAACAAACCAGTGATCAGTTTGAAGAAATAACTAATTGATTAGCTGACCTTAGCAACATCTAGACCTTTAGGACCACTACTATGATAAGAGGGATTTGAGGACACACAGTTATTCATATATTCATACAGTTCTTGAATATATTCTGAAAGATGCTTTGTACTTTAGATTCTTAGCCATTGAAACTTGAATCCAGCTTGATTGTGCTTAATCTTCTTTCAACATTTTTTTTTACTCATTCAAGAATGATACTGGCTATCTGATTTGTGTATGTCTTATGATAGATATTTAATGCACATGAAGGCTAGTCTTTGTAACAGTTCTATAAGGTAGATATTACTAATCCCCATTACAGAGGAGGAAACTAAGGCTCGTGGAGTGGAGTTAATTTGCACAGAGTCAGATAGCTAGTAAGAGGCAGAGTCAAGATTTAGAATTGGTACTGTGCCATTTCCAACATACCATACTGTTTACTCTGTGCCAGTAATGTGGATATATAGAACATGACCTCAAATCCAAAGGTTCAATAATGTAGGATCACAAAAATAAATTATGGAAAATACTAATGATCCAGCATACTTCAGTCATAAAAACGACATCTTGGAATGCTTGATAAGTAGGGAAAATAACAATGATATAATGTTAACTAAAAAACAAAACAAAACAACCAGGTTATAGTACACTACTAATAGTCGTTAATAACCCACTACAGTCTGATGGTGAGCATTAAATATATCTTTATCTCTAGAGCTAAATTTCAATGATGAAATGACTGTATGTTCTGACAGTGTTGTTGTTAGTGCCCTCAAGTCACTTCCTGACTCCTAGTGACCCTGTGTACAGCAGAGCGGAACCCTGCCTGGTATTTTTGCACCATCCTCTCACCTTCCAGCACTATATCAGACAATGCTTCTCTGCTATTCATAGGGTTTTCATGGCCACTTTTTCAGAAGTGGGTGGCCAGGTCTTTCTTCCTAGACTGTCTTAGTCTGAAAGCTCTGCTGAAACCTGTCCACCATGGGTGACCCTGCTGGTATTTGAGATACTGGTGACATAGCTTTCAGCATCACAGCAACGTGCAGCCACCACAGTATGACAGCCAACAGATGGGTGGTGTGGTTCCCTGACTGGGGAGTGAACCTGAGGCACGGTGGCGTGAGCACTGAACATTAACCTCTAGACCACCAGAGTCTATCTCACAGTGTAGATAAAGTGTAATTATCAAAAATTGGAGGGGAATGGGAAGATATATGAAAAGTATGATAATTGTGATCGCTTTATAGTTCTTAACTACTTTTTTTACTTATTATCTATTCAAATCAGATCCTGTCGGAGGGGTTTGGGAGTTAAATAATTTCAACGTTACTCATAGTAGAGGACAGTAGATAAGAAGTCTCCCCAAAAAAGGGCACAAATGATATTATATAAAGGTATCAGGATAAAAGGTACTATTAGAACAAACAGATCAAAACATATCATCATACCTTAAAGAATAAAATAAAAAGAGAGAGCGATCAAATGAAATGGAACATAGATTCAAAAGCTAATTCTATTGAAGGCTTGTATATATTGATATAATATTTTAAAAAGACAAAATTGAGACAAAAATATTAGTAAATGTAAATGGTCATAACTCATCTATTAAAATTAAAGAAATCACATTAGTTAACAATACAAACTCCAATTCTATCTGTATATTGAAAGACACTTAAAATGAAGAGATTCAGAAAGGTAAAAAATAAACAAATATAGGCCGGCCCCATGGCGTAGTGGTTAAGTTCGGTGTGCTTCACATCGGCAGCCTGGGTTCACGGGTTCGGATCCCAGGTGCAGACCTACACCACTCATCAGCTATGCTGAGGCGGCGACCCACATGCAAAATAGAGGAAGACTGGCACAGGTGTTAGCTCAGGGCTAATCTTCCTCAAGCAAAAAAAGATGAAGACTGGCAACAGATGTTACCTCAGGGCAAATCTTCCTCAGCAAAAAAAATAATAATAATAACAAAATAAAAAAAAAATAAAGGGATATGAAACTATATAGCAGACAAATGCAAATGAAAGGAAAGCAAGGGTCAAAATCTTGATATCTAGAAAGATGAAATTTAAATTAAAAAATTGTTAAAAGAAGACCTACATAAATGAAGGCATGTACCATGTTTGAAGATTGGAAAATCCAAAATTTTTAAGGTATAAATTTTCTTCAAGTTGATCTATTAAGTCAATGCACTCTCAATAAAAATCTGTTGTTTTTTTGGTGTAAATTGACGGCCTTGTTCTAAAATTATTTGAAAATGCAAATAACCTAGATTAGCTTAAAAAAAAGACCTATAAAAATAAAAAAGAATGAAGTTGACCAGTGTAGGTTACCTGTTTTTCAAGATATATAAATCTAGAATAACCAAGACAGTATGGTTCTGGTGTATGGATATTCAAAGTGATAGTCAAGAATAGAGAGTCTAGAAAGAAATCCTAAGATATATAGGCAATTAATTTTGACAAAGATGCCAATGAAATTTAATGGAGAAAAGAAAAGTCTTTTCTATAATCTGTAATCAAACAATCTTGACTCCTACCTCACACTATACACAAAATTGACTTGACAAGGATCATACGTAAAAGCATAACAACTAAAAGTATAAAGCTTCCAGAATTAAATATAGGAGAGTATCTTTGTGACCTTGGAGTAGACAAGGAACTCTTAGGGAGGACCTGAAAGCATGAACCGTGAAAGAAAGACTGACAAATTTAGTTTATTCACAATTTGAAATTTCGACTCTTCAAAAGACACCACTAAGAAAATGAATAGGCAAGCCTAGACTGGCAGAAAATATTCGCATTGTACATGTCTGATTCAAGAATAATTAAAGGGTTACCACAAATTTATAATAAAAAGGTAAACTAATAAAAATGGGCAAAAGCTTTGAACAGATCCTTCACAAAAGAAAATATATGAACATTCAATCAGCACATCAAAATGTGCTCAGTATCATTAGGTTTAAGGGAAATGAAAATTAAGATCACAGTGTTATACAATTTTACAGCCGCTAGAATGAATGTAATTAAAAATTTGACAACACTAAATGTTGGCCAATACGTGGTCAACTGAACCTCCCAGATATTGCTGGCGGGAATGTAAAATGGTACAAACCATGTTGGGAAACTGTCAGTTGCTTACAGTTAAAACTACAGCTACCATATGATCCAGGCATTCTGCTTATATGTGTTTACTCCAAAGAAATGAAAACATGTTCACAAAGTGACTTGTACAAGAATGTTTATGAAAAGTTTATTCATAATAGGCATGAACTGGAAACAACTCAAATTCTATCAATGGGAAAATGAATAAGTAAATTGAAGTATATTCATAAAATGGAATACTACTCAGAAATAAAGAATAAACTGTGGATACGTGTAAAACACAAATGTGTCCCAAAATATCATATGCAAAAGAAGGCAGATGTAAAAGACTACATGCTGTATAGCTACATTTATATGAAGTGAGGTATGAGATCAGGCAAAACTAATTTATAGTGGTAAAAGTCAGAGAATGATTGTCTTTGGGGCAGAACTGACTGAAAGGGGACAAGAGAAAACTTTCTGATGGAAATGTTCTCCATCTTGATAAAGGTGTTGGAAAATCAGGAGTGTACATTTGTCAAGACTCATCAAACATATCACTTACGTCAGAATTAAAAGATCACTATTTTGCAGCCCCCAATGAAATGATGGATCTACCCATTAGTAACCAACAGCTGCTAATATCACAAATGAGAATCATCCAAAACCTTAAAACATCTATAAAGTAGTGATGGGGAAAAAAAATCAAACCTGAATTTGCTCAGGCCTCAGGATGTAACTACGAGGTGACAGAACATACAGAGCACAGAGGAATATCTTAAACAACGTAACAAGTCTACAATCAGCAAATGTGTATTTGTTCAACAAATACACTGAAGAAAAAAAAAAAAAGACAGAACTGAAAGTGATGAAGGGAAACTTATAGATTAAAAATGACCTTAGAGTTATAGCAATCAATCTCAATATGTTCGTCTTATTTTGACTCCGATTCAAACTCTAAAAAGAATGATATTTATAAGACAACTAGAAACTTGAATATTAATTGAATGTCTAATGATACTAAGAACATATTGTTAAAAACTGTAGAAATGAGATTGTACTTATGTTAACAAAAAGCAAATATATATGAGATTCGGGATTAGTTCCAAAATGATGTGGAAGGCCAAGATAGGGGCCAGGTACAACATGATTGGTCTTGAGTTGACAATTATTGGAAGTTACATGATGAATATATGGGACTCATTATTCTATTCTATCTCTGCTAAAATTTTCCATAATAAAAAGTTAAAAATAGTATACATATGGCAAAATGTAAGATTTAATAAGACTACACAAGTTTTATAGTGTTTTTACGTTGTTTCACATAACATTCTTTTAAACTTGTAACATTTCAAAATAAAATATTTTAAGTACTGTATTATATATTTTATAGTGAAAATACATGAAAGCAATAACTATATATATGTCCCATTAAATATGTAACATAGTAAGATATATAACATTAAAATATATAGTATACTATATGTATGTTTTAAAAGATTGATCCTCTCTGCTGTCACTGAGATTCTAGTCTCATGGAACTCATCCATCAATCTCATTTTCCTATATGTTCTCTGTTTTGGAAATCTCCTTAGCAGCTTTACACGAAGACTTTTTCTGATCATATATCTTTCCTAGTATAAACAACTACTAATTCCTAATTATTTTTTTCAAATTTTCATAAATTATCCCTCTGATTCTCCTTTTCATAACAAAATATGGTTTTTAAATTTCGTTATTTACTCATTCATTTGTTCATTTATTTAACAAATTATTATTGTTGATTCTTCCATCAAACTGCTGTGTGAACACAGACAAGTTTTTGTTTTCATTCTAAATCTGTTTTCATATCTGGAAAATGATGTGCTTGGATCATAAGTTGTCAAAGAATTTTTCCAGCTTTAAAATTCTACAGACCAATGAGTCAATCACTTATTTTTATCTGTCATGCATTACTTGTATTTACATCTTGAGGGTACTTCCTATTCTGTACTCTGTCAACACTTGGACCATTAAGAAATCAACTTCTTCTCTCTTTTGATTGCAGCAAAATAGACTTCACTTCAGCCGTCATTTCCCTATGGGTCAGGGTTCCATTATCAAACATGTTTGGGAAACACTGCAAAGTGGGTGGCTTTGACTTTAACTAGTTACCTAATTAGAGAGAGTAAATTATATTACTATGCTTCTTTTTTTTGTCGAGTTACTGCTTAGAATTGAGTCTTTACAACAAAATAATTGTAAAATAAATTTGTCATCAAAGGAATTTAGAAATCAAATTTTTGGAGGGTTATACTTGTAGAGATTTCAACTAAATATTCATCTTTTCATTTGGATAGTCTAAAGTTTACTGTGCTGTATTCCAGTGTATCATAAATGTTTCCACATCAGTATGGCTCATCGGGCAAAATGGATGAGGCTGCTCATAGCCGAAAGCAAGCAGCCCAGGACAGGCAATAAGCCCAGAGGTTGATGGAATCAATATCCAGGCTTCCCAGTAACTCATTCACAGCAAAATGGTTGGGAAGCTCTGATGTATTTTCTGCTCTGATAGAATGAGAAACATATTTGTTGTTTGGACAGCACACTTTTCAGCATATCTATCAAAAGAAAATTCATCCACCCAGGACCTCTCCTTTTTAGGCCAGTACAGTTTAGTGGTATCCCCAAGCAGAGATTTCACTTGTAAGTTACCAGAGTTTCAGGGAAATATGACATTAAATGCAGACATAGAACATTAATGTAGAGATTCATGACTCTAATACCTAAACTACATGAATCAGGATAAGTGTATTCCAAGTAAACAAGTTACTTACACAAGTTACAAATGTATGGCTAATCACAAAATGACTTTAATGTACTCAGCAGTATTCGTAAACAATGACAAGCTCTAGCAGCTGCCCAATAAGAGTTAATAATCTTGATGTGGAAAACAAAGGCCTTCATGTTGTGAAGTTGTCAAAGTGATATGATATTGCCCATACAGAGTTGGCAATGGAATTGTAGAACTGTTTACGTAGCTGTGTACAGTGTAGATAGATACAGAATTTCTGGTTTCAAAAAAATTTAAGAACTCTAAGTCATTTGGTCTTATCCCTACCCGTAGTCGGTGATGCAACCTATTCTGGGCTGATGGGTACCAATTCAAAGATCAAGATTATTTACATCAGCAGAATGGCAACTTGCCAGAAAAGCTAATTCTTTAGTGTCCTTGAACTTCCGCTGCTTCTACCAGTTAGTCATTATTCATGTCCTGCGTGATGGCATTCCTACATGGAAGGAAACTGTCACAGGTTGAGTTCCCCAGAAAGCAGATTCAGACTTGAAGTGTAGTGTGCAGGATTTTTTGTTAAAGGAGTATCCTTGGGATCTAACCTATAAAAGAGGAGAAGAATGCACAATTGAACAGGGAGAGTTGGATTGTGTTGCTGGCCCAAAGATTTTTTTCGGTTGACTGAACATGGAGCTCTGGAGCTAGAATGGTCCAGCAGTGTCAGGTGTTGGGCACAGATGGCCAGGTTTTTATGCTGACACATCAAGTGGTCCTTAGATGTGGGCCTTTGTGCCCAGGAAGGCATGACCTTGGGCCAGGTAGCTCTCTGCAGCTGAGATAATACCTGATGGGGCTGAGAGCTGATGTCTGCTGACAGCATTCCCAGCAGCTGGGACAAAGAATCCTTCAGTAAAGGGGGATCTGGGCAGCATACGCAGTGTCTACTACAGAAACCATAGAGAGGGCTGAGTAGGTTGAATAAACAGGGTTACTGCAAGTGTCTCCAAGTTGGTCTCTAGTCTTTGATCTTTTCTCTCCACCATCTTCCAATTCCTTTGCCACATAGAAGTCAGAGCATTCCTCTTCAGGTGTATATCTGCTTAAAAACTTCAATAATTTTTCACAGCCTTGAGAATAAATTCCAAACACTTGAATATAGTTCACGAAGTCTTTTTTGAGCTATATCTTGCTTACTTCTTTAAGCTCTTTTTCTCATCCTCATAATTTTACTCCTTAAACTTAGGGCATTCTGAATTGCTTAAAAACCCACAAACAACTCATGATCTCCCTCACCTCTAGGTCTTTGCACATGCTATTTTCTCCGACTGGAGCATTCTCTCCTCTCTTCACTACTCTATTCCCTATTTGTCCCAAGCAGGTCAATGAAACCTGATATTGCCTCTCTTCCCATGGTGCCTGTTCCCTCCTTAAATTTCATTTATTTAAGAAGGCTTCTTTGATCTTCTAAGTCTTGCTCCTATCTTTTGCTCAGCTAACACTTTTAGTTAATGTGCTATATTAGAATTGACTGTTTACTTGATTCCACCCCACCTACCCTAACTCTGACAATAAGCAACTGGAGGGAGGGCCACAACTGTGTCTTCTTCATCATGGTATCTACAGCGCCTAGCACAGTGCCTGGCATATGGTATAAGTTCAATAACTGTTTTATGAAAATCGTATAACTGGAAGCTAACTGCCTCTTATCTGACATGTAGCAGGATAGCTTGCAGAGAAAGAATTGTGTGTTTGGAAAAATACAAAATTGTAAATTTATAAGGCTTTAGGTTTCTTGGCATTGTGCCACTGTTGTTAGCCTCATGTGGTCATCCCTGGGGCCTGTAATTTGAAGCTTGGAATCAACCCAGCACTTGCATCTCTCACAGGTCAATGAAGCCTGGGGTTTCCTCACTTCCTATGATCCCTGTTTCCCTCCTCCCCTACCCTTTTCATCTGGGCAAATGCCCGTCACTATGGCTCAGTCTCATTCATCTGGAGACAGTGTTCTTTTCATTCTCTAACTCTAAAATATACTTCTCTCTGACTTATATTGAAGAACAACAGTGAGCCCAGATTGAGGACTGACTATGTAGCTAGAGTTGCGTATGAGCTTTACCTGCGTTATCCTGAGTCCTCATGACAAGCAGCAAGGTGACTATTACTATCAACATTGAACATATGAGTAAATAGGGGGCTTAATGACATGCCCAAGGTCACAGAGCTAGTAGGTAGTAAAGTCACTTTGAATCTGTCTATTCTTTCCATTACATTCACACTATAGCACTAAGAATGGATTTGAAAGATCACAAGTCACCAGGAATGAGTTCCTCTTGCTCTCAACAGGCTGACAGGGTGGTTCGAATCATAGTGAAATGGTTATTAGTTCAGGTCTGAGCTTCTATCCATATTCTGCCTCATATTTGCTATGCCTTTGAGCAAGATGGTTACCTCTCAGCTATAATATAAAAAAGAACAAAAATTATAGCTACTACCTAGGATTATTGTAAAGAATAAAACATATTTTTCATGCCAAGTACTTAGCATAGTGCCTGGCATAGCTCTAATTCTCAACAAATGACATTTTCTTATTATGAAAATTGTTATGAGAGAATTTGTTTGTTCTCGTAACCCCCCCAAAATCCCTGTAAATATTGAGACACTCAAGTCTATATAACAAGGGTGGAAAACTCAAATATGTTCATGAGAACCAGGCAGATAAGGCAAATGAGTAAAGATGGCCATGTGTTTGACAAGCAGGAGTTGTAGGGATTTTGGAAACTGTGCAGCACGTGCCCTCTCCTAGTGGAGTATAACTGTTCAGTTACAGTCCATGAGAATAAAGACTCAATGTTGCTGAATTCTCTGAATTTTGTGAAGCTAAGGCTGAAATCTGGATTTTTATCTCAATTTTTCCCACTTAAAAATATTTGAAACTAATTCATTTTTTTAAGAAATACTATTTTTTAACTTTTTAATTGTGATATACTTAAAACACACCTCTGACCCAGATTCAGCCCTCGGCCCATCAGTCTCTTACCCATTTTACTATAGTTTTTTCAAGCTTATGGCATCATCTTTCATTCAACGAACATTTGCTGAGTTGTGACTGTGTGTGAGACTTGGTGCTCAAAGTAGGGGAGTAGGGAAGACAACAGTCACCAAGAAAGAGTCCTTGTCTTTTTGGACGTTGCTTTATAACATGTGTGTCCCTCACAGTAGTTTGCGTGTTGGGAGTGGAGGAGGAGTGTCCCGTTACTATTGCATTTCCATGAAGTCATGAAATGAGTCAGCTGTAGGGCAGGACTTCATATTTCATAATAAATCCCTCCCTTGTCTTGTTTAGCCTGAATGCAAAATTCCTCCACAGCTGATATAGAAAGCACACATCCCAACATTTAAAATTTCATAATATATATTTTTCTAAATCTGTGACTCTAAAGGAGAGTTTATCTTCTTCAATGCCTAGAGGTACAAATAAGAAAATGATTATGAATCATTTTCAGTTGATGTAAGAAATTTATATCATCACTTTTGTGTAGTGCCTAGAGAAATGGAAGTTTCTTTTCTTTTTGATGAACGATCTAGAGGAAAGGAAGAGCAATAAAATATGCTGTTGCAAACATAAAAAAATTATGAAAGAATTTAATGGATTATATCATGTATGGAGAATAACCAAGTATTAAAAAGTATAGCTCAGAACCACACAAATATAGTTAACTTATTTTTGACAAAGATGCAAAGGTAATTCGATTGAGAAAGGATAGTCGTTTTAACAAATGGCGTTGGAACAATTGGATGTCCACATGCAAAATATTGACCCTAGACACAGACCTTATATCTTTAACAAAAATTAACTCAAAATGGATCATATATATAAATGTAAAATGAAAAACTTTAAAACTTATAGAAAAATACATAGGAGAAAATCTAAGTGACTTTGGGTTTGGTAATGAGTTTTTAGAAACAACACCAAAAGCATGATCCTTGAAGGAAATATAAATGATAAATTGGACTGTATTAGTTTCCGAGGGCTGCCATAACAAAGTACCACACACCAAGTGGCTTAAAACAACAGCAATTTATTCTCTCTCATTTCTGGAGGCTCCAAGTCCAAAATTAAAGTGTTGGCAGATGCATGCTCCTTCTGAAGGCTCTAGGGAGGCATCCCTCCTTGCCTCTTCCTAGTTTCTGGTAGCTGCTGGCACCCCTGGTGTTTTTGGCTAACAGATGCATTACTCCAATCTCTGCCTCCATCATCACACATGACCTTCTCCCCTGTGTGTCTGTGTTCAAATCTCCCTCTCCTTTCTCTTAAAGAGACCTCAGTCATTGCGTTTAGGGCCCACTCTAATCCAGATTGACCTCATCTCAAGTTGATGATATCTGCAGAAACTCTATTTCCAAATAGTGTCATGTTCACATATACTGGGGGTTAGAACTTGGGCATATCTTTTTGGGAAATACTATTCTATCCACTTATTAAAATTGTTAAATTTTGCTCTGTGAAAGACACTGTTACAAGAATGAAAAGACAAGCCCAGACTTGGAAAAATTTTTTACAAAACACATAAATGTAGTAAGGACTTGTATCCCAAATATAGAAAGAACTCTCAAGTCTCTATAAAAAGAAATCAAGCAACCCAATTAAAAGTAGGCAAAAAATCTGAACAAATACCTCACTGAAGGTGTTAGTACAAAAGTATAAAGAAGATATACAGATGCCAAAGGTATAAAGAAGATATACAGATACCAAATACGCGTATGAAAAGATGATCAATATTATTTTTTCGTTATATAAATGTAAATTGAAACAATGATGAGATACCACTATACATTTATTAGAATGGCTAAAATTAAAAAACAAAAAAAACCTGACAATACCAATTGCTGGTAAAGATGTGGAGCAACAGGTATTCTCATTCATTGCTGGTGAGAAAACAAAATGACACTGCCACTTTGGAAGACAATTTGGCAGTTTCTTACAAAGCTAAATACTGTCTTTCTCTACAATCTAGAAATAGTGCTCCTAGATATTTACATATCTGATTTGAAAATTAACATCCACACAAAAACCAGCATGCAAATATTTATTTATGCTGTATTATCTGCCATGGAACCACCAATGCACTTATGCTGTATTATTAATCACCAAAAAACTGGAAGCAAGCAAGAGGTCCTTAAATAGGTGAACAGATAAACAAACTCTGGTATATCCATACAACAGGATATTATTCAGTAATAAAAACTAATGAGTTATCAAGCTATGAAAAGACATGGGTAAATCTTAAACATATATTGCTAAGTGACAGAAGCCAGCCTGTCACTGAGTACACACTGTATGATTCCACTTATATGACATTCTGAAAAACGCAAAACTATAGAGACAGTAGAAAGTTCTGTGACTGACAGGGATTTAGAGGAGGGGGTTAAGTAAGTGAAGCACATGAGAATCTCTAGGACAGAGAAACTATTCTGTATGATCCTGTAATAGTGGATACATGATGCTCTACAATTGTTATAACCTGTAGAACTTTACAGTGATCAAAAAGAGTGATCCTTGATGTATGCAAATTAAAAAATATCATTTAGGAGGTTAAGGGAACCCAAGATGGAATGCACACTGTGACAAAAGAAATCTAACTATAGTAGAAACGTATGAAACAACCTTACTGAAGGAGGTAGTTGGGAAAGGTGCTGACCAAAGTAACTTTGTAAGGGAGTGGAGTCTTAAGACTAAAGGCAAAAGGAAATGTACATAAGCACTGTTCTCTACTGGATAAAGTTGTTGCCCATGGGGTATGTGTTAACAATTCTGATGCTTCTATACATGTATACTGGAACTGAACAATTAAATAAATGAATAGCAAATGGTGCAAGCCAGGTTTCTCATTGTTAGAGTGAGAAGTTGTAGACAAACAGGGGAGGAGGCTATACTGACAATATGGTAACAGATTAGAGTTGGAGATTAACATAGCATAGATGGATATTTTGTACTTATGGATATGTGTGTATATACAGGTTAATAGACACACATATGTCCTTGCTCTGTCAGCTGAGAGAGCCTAGAAGCAATGACATCCAGTCACAGTGAGAACACTCAACACTCAGATATTGGTTTCTAATACCCTTCTCCAGTAAAAGGACTTTGGAGAAATAGTTGATTCTAGAGTCCTGGCAGGAAATATACAAGATGATCCTGGAGCATCTTGTAGTGCCAGAATCTAACTGACTTGCTCAAAAACAAGAACAAACACTGTGATGGGAGTATGTCAGAAGGACACAGGAGCCAGTTGAAAGAGCTCCCAATGGTCAAAGCTGGAACAATTTGAGCCACAAAGAAAATAAAGTGGGATTGGACTATAACCAAAAGTATAAGATAAATGTCCTTGAATCTATATTGATATAAATAAATTATTGAATAAATAAATTAGGAGTGAATAGACAAATCTCCCATGCATAACTCTCTACTCCTTAAAGTGTATGCTGCTTATAGTAACTTTCTTCCAAAAAGTACCAGATGGAGAGGGAGAAAAGGTAGCTTTCCAGTGGAGAATCTAATACTACCTCAGCCAGGAGATCCAGGTTATAGGTCACGTTAATAGCATATACTTTTGATATGATGTGATGAGAATGACACTTTACCTCTGTGGTCTTCCTCCTCAAACCTACAACCTAAGTCTAATCATGACATGAACTCAGACAAACCCCAATTGAGGGACATTCTACCTGAATAATTACTCCTCAAAACTGTCAAGGTCATTGGATGAGATTGGGCGTGTTCAGGGTGGTATGGCCGTAGACTCAAGGTCATCAAAAACAAGGAAAGTCTGAAAAATTGTCATAGCCAAGAGGAGCCTAAGAAGACATGATGACTAAATGTAATGTGCTATCCTGGCTGGGGATCTTGAAACAGAAAAAGGACAATAAACTCAAGGAAATCTGGATAAAGTATGGACTTCAGTTCACAATAATGTATCAATATAGGTACATTAAATTGTAACAAAGGTACCATACTAATGTAAGATGTTAATAATAGGGGAAACTGGGTGTAGGGCATGTGGGAACTCTCTGCAAATTTTATGTAAATCTAAATCTATTCTAAAATAAAGTGCGTTAAAAAAAGTTTTAAATGCAGCTCAAACATACTTACGGGAGAGTTGAGTTTAAGTGTAGTAATGGGAATCTCTATGTTGGAAAATTGAATCCCACTTTCCTCGTTTACTTTTAAGTTAGAAATCAGTACTCAGTGGTTCAGAGTACTTAAAGCTTTACTGATGGAACAAAAGCCCTTCTTGAGAGGTGTGATGAGAGGGGGTTAGGCATGTGGGCTGAGTGAGGTGATCTGAGTGTGAGATTTATTCTGATTCAATGACGGGAAAAATTGCATGTTGTCTCTGAGCCTCAGTCTCCTTATCTATAAAATGGGACCAATAATTGCATCTACCTCGTCGAATTGTCATATTGATTTAATGAAATAACCTATGTAAAGTGCTCAGCACAATTCATGTTGGCCCATAGGAAGCCCTGAACAAAAGGTGACTGCTATTAATACGGCAAAGTGCAGTATAGCAAGTATAATGACAAAGAACACGGGCTGTGCATACATCCTGGCTTTGAACCTCAGATCCACCCTTTCCTAACATATAGTCTTGGGCACATTTCTAATCTTTCTGTGCTTTAGTTTCCCACCTTAAGATAGTGATAAAAATAGTACCTTCCTCACCGGGTTGTGGTGGGGATGAATTAGTAGAGGTAAACTACTTAGAAAAGTGTCTGGCACATTAATTAATCAATATATTAATTATGATTGTTACAGAGGTACCTGTATCAAAAGACCTCAAGTTCAATGGCCATCTGGCTTTGTTAGGGCTGAGAAGTCGCATAAAGTCCATTTTGAAATCTGTGTACTTAGAGCTGGAGATGCAGCGATCAGTGGAAAGATGAAGTCCTTATGCTCTTGGATTTTGCCAATCATCTGCAGATCTGTGGAGTGAATCCACTTTTAGATTTTTCTTGATGTATACTTAACACTGTTATAGACGATCTTTTTAGATCCTCTTACCAGAAGGTAAGATCTCTGTCGTTTGACCATTTGAAGGGTGGCTTGACATCACCTCCTTCTTGTCTGTGACATTGGAACCTGACAAAATCTTCAGTTCAGAGGGGAGAACCCTGAGCACTGCAGGAGGTCTCCACCTTCTTCTGTGGTCCAAGCATCCAGAGAGGGAGAGGTATATACTATTTTCACTTAAAATGATTTGTTTTCACCAAATAATTACATCATGTTTGAAAACACTTCACTTACAAAAAGTGATGTTTTTAAATGTTCTATGAGTCACAGTAATTCAGTTTATATAAGCTTTTATAGAATTTATTGTTTGCCCAGTTTTGACCCAGGCAATGAAAAACAGTTTCTGCTGTTTGAGGAGATTCAAGGGAGTTTGGGATAGGAACTCCGGAGGGGAGTGGTTCTGTTCTTGGTGCCGTCTTTTTAGTGCCCTCATCAAGGAGCATCTGCCCCAGCTCCATCCTTAAACTCTCAACTCCCAACATTATGGTCCCAATTTAGCTCCCCTTTGTAGTCAGTTTCCATGGTTATGACATCTTCTAATTCTGCCTCAGACCCATGGTATGAATGATGGGGGGTGCTATCTCTCTTCTGTCACCTGGCTCCTTGACACAGGGATGAATGTCACAAGTCCATAGAAATGAGCACAATTATTAAGGCCTCAGGTTTTGATTGTACAAACCCAGGTATGAGTTCTGTTTCTCACCGTTATCCATTGCCTGACCCTTGGAAAGCATTCTAAACCCCAGTTTTCTTAATACCTACCTCCCAGAGTTGTTGTGAGGATGAAATTAGACCGATACAAGTGAAGTGCTTCACACAGTGCCTGGCACATGGTAGGTTTCAATTAAAATTAGTTTTCCCTATTATTAATAACAGATATATTGAATGCATTCTTCATATCCTGAAATAAATTCTTCCAAGAAGGGTTAAGAAATCTCTTTTGGAATTTTGAAGAGTTTAGATCAAAAGTCTATTTTTAGTGCAGAAAACTCCCTGATATGGAAAGTAATACCAGCAGAATCCAAGCCAACCACTTTCATTTTTACTTGGTGGAGGCCTGGCTCATTGTTGGGGGTAGAAGAAAGAACAGGAAGCTGAGAATTAAAGAGCTGAGTTTTAGGATAAGCTCTACCATTGATTCATTGTGTTAGTTGGGTAAGTTTGGATTTGTTTCCTAAACTGGTAAAATGGGGTTCCTTCTCCTATTCCCAGGGTTTGATTAGACTTCACTAGACAGGCTTTTCCTTTAAATAAAATAAGAAGAGCAAATAAACAAAAAACATTCTTGAGTTTGCCATTCTTGAATGGCCTCGTTATCCATATTGCTCAGCATTTGTTGTCCAGCCATGATTGATGCTCTTTAATGTACAGAACACTTAGGGCAGATATTCCTTCCCAGTCTCCTGTTGTTGTGTCTGCTTATGATTTCTCAGTGTACAGAGCATTTCCTAAATATCTAAAATCATTTAGCTAATGTTTTGCCTACTGAGCCTAGATAGATTGTTAAAAACAAACAAAACAAAGCAAAACTACTTTCCATTCATATTGCAGAACTTAACTTTGTAAAAACAAACAAAACAAAGCAAAACTACTTTCCATTCATGTTGCAGAACTTAACTTTGTATTCATGAGGATGTAGTGATCATTTTTTCAGCATTAACCTCTACTGAGTGCATGGTATGTATCAGACAATGTGCTAAGCACTTTATGTGCATTAATCCCTGGAATGAACATGTGAGAAAGGTACTGTTATTATCCTCATTTTATAGATGAACAATATGCTTAGAGAGATTCATAACTTTCCAAATTCAAACACCTCAAAAATGGTGAGCTAGGTTTCAAACCAAGATCTCTTTGACTGTGGCACTCTTACTTTTAACGACTTGGTTTCTGAAGACTCTGGAAATTAGGAAAGGCAGTAAAACCACCACCACCTCTCCCCTGAAAAAAAAAATTTTTAAAAAACCCAGAAGGAGATCTTTATCGTAAGAGCTTACTGAATGCAGTGATGGTTTTTAGCTGAACATACATAATTAATTTCCTCTCAAATCAATTTAACATCTAAATAATGCAGCACCAGCTAATGGGTTTTCAGCTGGCCAAACATTAAGAGATATATTGCCCTGTATGTTCATCATAGAGAATGAAGATGAACAACTTGCCTGGTTACATAACATTGTTGTACAACAGAAATAAAAGATTCTCTCGGTTTGGCAATTGTTTGGTACTGTTCTAAGTTTTGCTAAATCAGACTTCCTTCTAATCTAACAGATGCCAGCAGTTTAAAAGCAGTTCAAGAATCCTTATTTATATCTGGTGTTCAGCTTGAATAAAATGGGCCAGCAAATGCAGGGGGTGGGGAGAAAGCATAACTTAAAGATGGAATTTATTTCCAGCCTTCTAAACACAGATTTCCAATAAACATCCACTTAGAGAACCATTTCATTAAGCTAACTGCAGCCGAAAACAAGTTCCCTGATGTTTCTTTGAGCATTTTATTTTCTAAAATGAATCATTACATTCTATGTTTTGGCTTGACAATCTTTTCCCCCCAATTGTGTAATTTTGCATTTGTCACTTGAATTGCTTTTATTTCCAGAGAATTGTTCCAAGGCATTTATGCTTTGGAGTGAGACTCTTAATATGGTGGCATGAGTTTGGAGAAGCCCCCAAACCACTGAGGTGCGTTGCTTTGTCCTTGAAAAAACTGGAGAGGGTCTTGACTTCCTCATTCCAATTAAAGTTTAGCAGCCCCCTAAGGCTGATTCTGGGGGTGGCTGCAATGAACTTGTAATAAACAAGATGGATAGCTGTGGCCCTGTGAGGAGGCAGAAGAAATGAAAACAAGGGCTTTAGACACTCTCTCCCATTTGTGGTTTGGTAAATAATTCAGATATTTGCAAACCCATTCTTCACCACTCTACCTTCAAGTGATGAGCCTTTAACAATGGAGAACTAATGGAATATGAAGAAAATTGAAGCAAAGTGTTGGAGGGAAAATTTTTGATATACAAGTTCTACACAGGCAAATGACACCTAAGAATAACTCTCTCAAAAGTCAATTCATCCCAGTAGAATTTGGCTTTGATTTCTTTGGTTAAACAGTCAAACTGAGAGAGAAGATTCTATTCAATTTACTAAAAGATGGTTATATTTCATGCCTGGTTATAAGCATAGGAGAAATAGGGTTAAGAAGGTTATATTTTATCTTATGGAGAAACTCTCAGTGTAGTAGTTACATATTCATTCTCCCATTCAAAAGATCAGATACAATAATGATAATTACAATAAGCAAGCCCTAGAGCCATTTATTGAACATTTGCTATACGCCAATAGGGTGCTATGATAATAAAAGTAAATTCAATCATATCAACTTCGTGGCAGCCATGAAAATGAGTATTATTATCAACAACAGCAATATCTTACATTTGTGGACTGCTTACCACATTCCAGACAATCTACTAAACACATTACATGATTATATCACTTGATCTTCACAAGTTGGTACTGTAATTATCCCCAATTTACAGATGAGAAAACTGAGAGGCAGAGTAATTTGTCCAAATATCAAGGCGAAGATCCTAATTCAGGCAGTGAACTCCAAAGTTAATGCTTTTTAAGCCCTGTGCCATACTCTCTCCTGTATTCTTACCGTTTGCACATAAGGTAACGGGCTTACAGAGCCATGTCTCTTACCAAGGTCCCATGGTTGTTAAATGGCAGACTTGGGAGTCAAACACAAAAAGAAAAGCTAGGATTCTCTGGTTTGTAATCCAGGGCATCTAATGGATCAGGCATGGAATTAGCGAAGAAAGCCCACTATGAAAATGATAAACTGCAGAAGACTAAAGGTTGGAGGGCAGTGACAACTATCTTCAGCTGCCTGACTTCCTAGGAAAGACTGTGCATATAAGCTCAAAACTCTAAAGAAGCATGCAAATATAGATTTCATCCCCTCTACTCCATCTGTGCTATCCCTATAACGATGCCCAAAGTTATGGGATTTTACCCTGATTTTATGAGGATAAAATACATACCAAAGCCTTTTAAACTCTTTCTGTGCACGTCTTTCCTCATGATGTGCCTTTTCTAAAAACTGAATATTGTGCTACTTTTGCCGGTGAGAGAAGTCAGAATGAGTCTTTTTTGTGTGTTTGCTTCAATTCTCTGATCTTTTTTACTGACATGTCCTTCTCTTTTGCAGAGTTGGTTTTCCAAAGTATCCATTATTTCCTCAGTAGCTTTTTATATCAATCTTGAAGGGCTGTTCTTATTACTATATATGACTATATGACTCTTGCACTTGATTTCTGCTATGGCTAATCCTCATTACAAATCTGCAGGGTAAATATCATTATCCCTATTTTAGAGATGAGAAAACTTAGGTGTAGAGAGGTTAAACAACTTGTCTAACATGATATAGCCAATTGATTTAAAAATTAATAGCTGTTATTTATTGAGGACCTGAGATAGAATTTTAACCAAAGTCTGTAGAGTTCTAAGTTCTACTCATTCTACTGTGTCGATACTGCTCTTTCCTCTTGGAATTAACAAGCTGTAATTCTTAGGTTACTGATTTGTTAATGAAGGAATGCATAAACAAGACTCTCCAATCATGAGGGCAGGCATGAGGTCTCTGTTCATTCTATGTGAGAACACTGTGAAGCATTCACGGGTCCCCACAATAGTTTCCTTTGAAGGTATTGTCATTAGTGTCTTATTTCATGGTAGATAGAGCAAGACAAGCTGCCGGTATTGACCCCGGCAGGTAAAGTGCCTTATCTTAGTGTTACAGAGTCAACTACTAAAAGGGTAGAAGTTCTAGCAGGCACTATAGGTGACTAGAGTTTAAACTGGCTCTGGACAGAAACAACGTAATAATCACTGAAGGGTAGAGCACAGCTATTTCTGACTGACCACTGCACCTCAGCAGAAGCTATCTCTTTCTCTGAGACACATCTCCCCAATTTACAGACCACAGGGTTTTGGTAACGGAGGCTGACTTCACTTCCAGGTCTAGGAGGTAAACAGCTGATCCAGTTCTAATGAATAAGACCACCACATTTCCATGGCTAGTGATTTATTCTGGGTTGGACATTTGGATCTAGCTGGAGCCCACTAATCATTGAATTATTGAGAAAAAAGCATGTTTTTCCAGCTTAAGTTGTTAGGCTAATAGGATATAATCCTGATTTTCCGGTTACCCATTTTGCTGCTTCTTAGAGAGAACCTGAGAATGGAGCCCACAAAGAAGAATACAGAATAGAGAGACAGAATGAGAATTCTGATTTCATCAGTTGAGTTTGTGGATCCTGCTGTTCGTAAAGGTGAGTATCCCATGGAGTTTCCCATGATGTGAGCTGATACATTTCCTTTTCCCTTGATGAAGCCAGTTTTAGTTGAGTTGCTGTCATTTGTAACTACAATTATCCTGTGTAATCCAGCAAATGAGAAAAACTATACAGGAAAATGTTCCAATCTATTTTTCTCAAGAATCAGGCAGCACCTCATTATTAATAGGATCTACAAGTAAGCTAAGGTCTAGAAAATACATCTCTGTTCTTCCTTTTTCCATCCAGACAGAAATAGTAAATTAAAATACAAACATTTCCTGACTGCCAATACACACACACACACACACACATGCATATATATGTAAATAAAACATCACACAGAGCTGCGTGATCATTCAGTTAATGCATGCCATACATCACCACTGTTTAAATCTATGATCGGGAGTGTATTTCTTTTTAACAACATGAGCAAAGAAATTATTTCCAGTTGCATTTTTACAAACTGCTCTCAATTGTGACATTTATCTTCCATCCCAATCAAGTGTAATTTACCAGACAGACTGCAGAATGTTTCTGTATTTAAAATGTGTGAGATTTTTGTGACAACCCCCAGCCCTCTCCCCCTCGAGTTTCCCTACTAAGGAAGGATGGGACTGGCATGGTTCAAACAAACTCATCAAGTTATAATGGCTCCCCCGAACCCCATCTACCACAAAAATAAGTTGGCCAAATTGCTAAGAAGTTTCATTGGTTCAGTTCACAGTGAATCAATCAAAATAGCTTGTAAGTTTGAGGCCCGGTTTGATTTCAGGTATCTTAATGAAAAACGTGTGTTGATGTAGGATGAGCCAATCATTCATTTAGTGATTGAGATATAAGAGGGCAGTAACATGAGCTCTAAAACTCTGGTCTGATGAGACCTTGGGCTTCTAATCCAGCAGTTGCCAAACCCTAGGCTATGGATCAGTGAGAATCCATGATGAAGTTTTCACCATGCTGTGGCAACATGAGAAAAATCAATACTGGAGAGTGAGGTGTTTTTTGTGTTTTTTTCCCAAAAGCTAAATTTATTCCATTTAAAAGGACTGTCCTTTAATTCAAGATTATGTCCTCCCAATTCTTTGGTTTGAAATCTTTTTTTCTTTGATAAAAGAATGGTGATATTAAATGATAGCTTTGAAACTGAGTTTAATTGGGAAAATTAAAAATTGGCAGCCCCACATTTCTTGAATTTTTATTGGTCTGGCAGCCAATCACTGTTCTTGGCAATAGTAATGATGTTAATTGTAGGCACTAGCATTTGTGAAATGCTATCAAATGCTGAGTACTATGCTAAATGGTGTGTGTACTTAATCCTCGTGTCAACACTGCTGCGTAGGTGCTATTATTGTCTCCATTTCACAGGTGAGGAAACTGAAGCCTATGGAGCTTAAGGAACTTGTCTGGGATTACACAGTTATCCAGTGGAAGAAGCCAATTTTTTCTGACCGAAAAGATTTTTCTTCAGAACCTCGCCATACCTGTCATTCAGAATGTTAATCCACTAGGTCAGGGATGATGATGGTGACACCTTTTTGAGCCAACTTGGCAAAAGAAACCTGACCATGATAGCTGGTAGATACTGAAATGAGAATAGAGGGGTGGATTTGTAGGTCCACCTATTCTGTGGAGGCTTTCGGATATGACAATGCATAGACAAACAGAATTGGAAAGAGCCGTGGAAATTGAGAACTGCTTTTTAAGAATACGGGTGAAAAAATGTTGCCTGGAAAGTATTGTGGATAATTTGAATAGCGGACTCCTGTCGCCATGCTCTTTCTATTATGTTGCACTGCTGTAGCATTTTTGTTCTGTATAACGACCATTTCTGCTCACATTTTCTCCCACTCCTCAGAAAAATTACTCTTGGATAAATCTCCTCAACTCTAAGAGATTTCTAGGTTTGTTATTTTCCTTCCCACTCTAGGCTGAATATCCTGGAAAGGCAAGAGCCTAAAGTATCACAGAAGACATTTTTTTCTACTATTGATAAGGGTAAGAAATAGTCACTCTAGTTAGGGCTAAAATAAGCAGAATATAGCCAAAGGGTAGTGGACAAATTCTAAGGTGGCCCCCAGGACTCTACCTCCTGGTAGTCCACACCCCTGTGTGGGCCCCTTCCCATGAGGGAGGACAGCACCTGACTTGCTTCTGGACAACTGAATATGGCAAAGGTGATGAGATATCACCTCTGTGATTACATTACATAGGATTATAACACTTGTCTTGCTAGAACTCTCTTGCCCCTGCTGGCTTTATGAAGCAAACTGCCATATTATGAGCTGCCTATGGAGAGAACCATGTGGTGAGGAACCGAGGGTAGTCTCTGGTCAACAGCCAGCAAGAAGCCAAGGCTCTTATTCCTGCAGCCTGCAAGGAACTGAATCTTCCGATGACTATGTGAGCTTGGAAGTGAATCCTTCCACTTGGATGGGATGCCAGCTCTGGCCAACACCTTGATCACAGCTTTGTAGAGGACCCAGCTGTGCCACAGACTATGCACCTTGTATTTGATGCCTTATCATTTGACCTCCAGAATGTTAGACTACTGCTCACCTTACACAAACCTTAATGCTCCCACCCATTTAACTCTTCAGCCCAGAGTCATCCATGGCTTGTTCCATTCTGCTCATCATTCATGCAAAGATATGTCAACCAGGCATGGCGTGGCTTCTGAATCGAGGAAACTTGGGCTTCATTTCCCCTCTCATTTACCACTGTACAGCCTCAAATGAGTTATTTAACCTCCATCAATCTCATCTCCTGCATTTGTAAAATGGAGAAATAACCATTATCCTGCAGAGTTGCTTTAAGGACTATTTCTGATTCATTAATTCAAAAAAATGTATTGAGTACCCACAATGTGCCAACCTTGTATTAACTTTTTTCTGAAAGTTACATCACTGCATCTTCAAAACATGAAATATATCATACTGCCAAGTATGAACATTTACTATTGCAGAAAGAATTTCATGATAGTATCATAATCAATGAATTAACTAGATGAGTCAAGCAATCCTTTGTTAACAAGTAAGAATAAGAAATTGAGCTGACATTTTTCAGGAGTTAGGAATTTGATACCCTACCATTCACTGACAGAGAAGTGAGGAAAATTAACATCAGGGATAGCATTTTACACAATGAATCCTGTTGGCCATGGTGATTTTAGAGACTCCCAATATTTGAATGATTCTACTCTGGACCCCTTCTTTCATTCAGACAATTGCTTTTCATAATAGTCTTTCTCACATCAAATATGTACACTTTGACCATGTGGAACATTATACAAAGATGACAAACTAGACTGAAAAGAGAAACATTAAACTGCTAAAAAGAGAGAGAGGCAACTTAGATGAAAGATTTTAATGGAATGGTACAGGAGAAAGACATTTAATCTCCAAGACCAGAGCAGTACTTCTAACCAATGTACATTTGTCATCAGTGTGCTTCCACCACTTTCTTTAAAGGTCTTTTAAAGGAAAATTATATCATAAATAAAAATGTTATTTGAGAGTGAAAGAGGAACTAATCAATAAATTCTTGCTAAATTGATCATTAAGAAAGAATTCTGCTTTTTACCTTTATTCTCCTTCAACTGACATCTTCATGTGTTATGTAGATTTTATCTCCTGACCTTCTTCCTAATGATAAAAGTTGACGTATACTGAATGTTATTATGTGCCAGGAACTGATATGTATCCAGTCATTTAACTCTACTCATGAGGTGTGTACCATGATTAGCCCCAATGTATAGTTGAGGAAACTTAGGCACAGAGAGACTAGGGTAGTCGCCTGAGGTCACAGTGTTGATGAGTGGTAGAGCCAAGATTTAACCTACATAGTCTGACCCAGAGCTCTAGTTCAGAACCATTGCACTAAATGGCCTCTCAAAATCATCGGACAATCGTCTCCTCATTTACCTCTTAATGCGCCGGTAGTGCTTACATTAGCGTGTACCCCTCTGCACACCCTTCACGTCACCACAGCAATCATACTTCTGTTTTCCCCAAATGGTCTGATGCCCACTTAATGGCTCCAGACTCATCGCACACCACTCTGTTTTCCTCCTAATCCTGCTGACTTCACTCAGCCCCTCCAACATATGAGGATCTCTTCTGCCTGCCGCCAGGAAACGTGTTGTTTCCTCTTTGTTGAGTAACCCACACCCACTTCTTCCTTTAGCTTATGCCTACACCCTCTTCCGGACTTGGCTTAAAGCTCCCTTCCTCTGGACGCCCTTCCTTGACTCTTCTTTGCAGCATGTTGCACAAATATGATTCATTACTAAATTACTTATTTATATAAAATCCCATATTGGATGCCCATCTTCCCCACTAGCCACCAAGACCCATGAGGACAGGGCCGTGTCTTCCTGTATCCCCAGTTCTTTGCATAGCTCTCTGCACATGCTCAGTTAGTATTTTGGAGGTCTTATAAGCTAATTATGTCCCCTCAAATTCATATGTTGAAGTCCTAAGCCCCAGTATCTCAGAATGTGACTGTATTTGGAAACAGGGCCTTTAAAGAGGTAATTAATGTAAAATGAAGTCCTATGTATGGGCCCCAATCCAATAGGATTGGTGTCCATATAAGAAGAGGAGATTAGGACACAGAAAAAATACAGATCTAGGGACAATCATGCGAGGACACAGTGAGAAGGCAGCCATCTGCAAGCTAAGGAGAGAGGCCTCAGGAGAAACTAAATCTGCTGACATCTTGATCTCGGACTTCCAGCCTCCTGAACTTGAGAAAATAAACTTCTCTTGTTTAGGCATATTTTGTTATGGCAGCCCAAGCAGACTAACACATTGGATAATTGACAGACACTTTCTATGTCAAGCTGGCCTTTGTTAGACTCTGATTTCCATTGCCTTCCATGCATCAAGCTGAGACTTCCTCTTTACTATGTTTTATCCACCAGGCTCTGTCTTCTTTTTCTCTCCTCTTGACTCAAAGTAATTGATAGACTAGAATATATATGCAAATGCTTTTCATTGTCTTTACTAGTGTTATTTATTACTTCTAGCAGGGTGATTACAATGGTGCAAGCTTCCTTGCCAAGGTGCCCACTTTTTAACCTCTAAATCTGTGCCCATCTCAAACATCCATATAATCCTTTTGAATACTTGGTGTGGAAGCTGTTGATGAGCAAATGAGAGAACTTCTCCCAGCTGTCGTGGGGTCCATAAATTCGAGTGAGCTCATTATTTTCTTTTCTAATGCATAATGTCACTCTAGAAAATTATCATTTAATCAGCAGTAATGGCTCTCATATTTCTGCTGCACTGCTTGTTAATCTCCCTACTCAGTATAAAGAAAAAGTCTTTAGCAATGCAAATAAAATTTCAGCTTAGAAACAGAGCTACGGAGAAGGATGGAATCTTACGCCATTCTTCTATTGTCATACGTATAGCCTTTGATATTCACAGAAGCAAAACAATGATTGTACTCCATCTAGTGTACTAAAATTTTCCATGGAAGGTGGTCAAAATAGGAAGCCATTCATTTGAATTTAATAATCTTATAAAATACCTGAATGCTTGCATCCCTGGGTCTATTGCAACCGTTACACATTTATCAAAAGCTTGTGACTTCACACCCTGCAAACCCTCACCTCTCCATCCTCATTGTATGCCACCATCTCTCTTGCTCACCACGCTCTTGTCACTCCAGTCTTCTTCTATCTCCTTGGACATCAATCCTCTTTTACTTCAGTGCCTTTGTACATGCTGTTGCTTCTGTCTGTGACCACTTTCCCAGTGTTCTTTGCCTGATAACTTCAGCTTTTAGGGCTCATTTCACTGCCACCTTCTGCAGGAAGCCTTTCCCAAATTCCCCAGGACACAATAGGTACAAAAATTGCATGGTATTTTTTTCAGAGTACTGGTCACAATGACGTTAAATATTTATGTTCATAATCAATAACCTGTTAGCTCTGTCCCTAATATTTGGGAGGGCAAAAACATAGGCCCTTCCTCTCAGACTATCAACCACACACATGTATCCAGAGGAGGCTGCAAAACATTTTTGTCTTTTTTCCCCCCTTTGAGTGGCTTGTTAGTCACACCTAGTCCTCTTCTCCTGGCCCTTCACTCTTCCTTTCCTCTCCCAGGCACCTTGGTTCCATAGTCCCATCACTACCATCTGCAGGGCTCCCTTTCTTCCTCTCTACCTCTGGCTCAGACTGTTGGTCATTTGGTTACATCAGATTTTCTTCAGTATTTGGGGTAGGTGGTAGAGAGTGGGAGGACAGGAGGGTTGGGAGGGCTTAGGATCAGAAGAGGGGGATACAGAAAAGAGTTCACTTCCATCCAGCCAGGAAGGAACATCTGAAAGACAAAGAAATCTCTTTTTTAGTAACGTTAGCCTCTTCTTATAGTATAACTCCAGGAAAAATAATTCGAGTGTCCTTGCTGATGTTTCTTCAGTCCATTCCCGATGAGAGCGATTTTTCTAGAAGACAATTATGGGCCCAAACATTAAAATCCTTCAGTGGCTCCCCTTGCCGTTTAGGATAATGTAGAGTAATGTCCACATTTTTCAGCATGGGAAACAAGTTCTCCACGATCTGGTGAGCTGATTTTGGTCTACCTCTCTGGCATAACCTACTGCTACCCTCTTTTTGCTAGAGAAATCATCCTTCTATCTACCTACGTACTTACCTACCTATCTATCTAGAAAATTATAGAGTACTAACAACGTTTCAGTTACTAGTTCAAACATGCTATATATATAATTTAATCCTCTCAACAACTTTTTTAACAGATAGGAAATTAAGGTCCTCAAACTCAAGTAACATATCCAAGGTCCCACCATTTCATAGAGGTAGAATAGGGATTTAAACTGAAGTAATCCTGCTCCAGAGCCCATGCGTTTTACCACCACCCATTTACCTCCGCAGCGCTGTGTGTTGTACAAGCAACTATTACCTGTTTGTGCAGGCATCATGCCATATTACAGTAATTTATTATTTGTTTGTTTGTGTTTTTTACAAGACTGAGTATCCCAAGACCGGAGACTATTTCTGCTTGATTTTTGTAACATTAGCACAGTCCTTACCATGTAGTAATATTTGCTGAATTTATCTTTGGGGCACATTGTGCAAATCTTGGAAGCTGGTTTCCTTGTCTGATCAAGTCCCTCGACTTCCATCTTATCTTCCAGCTAAGGATTGAAATTTTTAATCTTCTCAGTATAGTCAAACTTAATTATTGCAGTTATGTTTCTGTGCCCAGAGGTGAGGATTGTGTGTTCTCAATAAGTCAAAGTAATAAATGAACGTAGTACACTTATAAGGTAGGTCATTTGATGCTTCTAGGAATAGAAAATGCCCCCATCTTATCCTCCCAGATTCCAGGAATTCCACACCAAATGAGTGAGGAATCCACAGGAGAAAGAGCCACCAGAGAAAGTTAATGTGATCAAGGAAGTAATCCACAGGGAGTTTATTGGACATGAAATAAACCCTGCTACCGGCATGTTAAGAGTCTCTCATATTAACTATGAGATACTTCAGATAGTCTTAAAATTGGTGAAATTTGATGGCTTAGCGAGATATTTAAGAAGTAGTGTCCATAAGTCTTGGATATGGATTGGATATTGTAGAAGGAGAGAGATGGCCAGGCTTCTGGTTTTGATCGGTTGGAAGGAGGTGCCAATAATCAAGAAGGGAGACGCAGAAGGAGGAGCAAATCATATGCATTCCCCCAAACCAGGAGGGACGGCAAGACAATGGAAGAAAAAAGTAATGATTTTCCTGCTTTTAGTACACACTTCTTTGTTTGGGAATGAGAGAAATCCAACTGGGACTAATTTAAGCATAAAATAGAGCTGTGTTGGCTTTGGTAACCAAATCTTAATAAGAGTAGGTGTAGATTTTGGCCTTAGGGACAATTGAAAGTGAGAACTCACAATTACGATTTTAGATATACTTTACGTGTAGTGACAGGCAAGGATATTAATTGTACAGTTCTATGTAACACACATGCCTATCAGGAAATAGAA
The DNA here is from genome assembly GCF_057802395.1 of Ceratotherium simum simum. Classification (NCBI taxonomy): domain Eukaryota; kingdom Metazoa; phylum Chordata; class Mammalia; order Perissodactyla; family Rhinocerotidae; genus Ceratotherium; species Ceratotherium simum. The sequence goes on from NC_141903.1 coordinate 31,519,464, forward strand.
CATTACCATGATTCCAGAAAGTTTTTAGTATCCCTCTTTTTGATGACATGTGCCCCTAAAAAACATTTTACAGGAAAAGTATTCATAGCCACTTTAATCATAATAGGTAAAAACTATTATGATTTCTAGAACCATGCTTTTGGTTTGCATATTCATATAAATCAGATTATGTGGAATTCATTCTTTTATGTCCAGCTTCTTTCACTCAGCATGTTTTTGAGATTCCTCTACATAGTTGTGCTTATTAAAAAAAGTGTTCTTTTTTATTCCTGAATATTATTCCATTTTATGATCATGGTACAATTTACTTATCCATTCGCTTATTGATAGACACTGGGATGTTTCCAGTTTTTAGCTATTATGATTAAAGCTGCAATGGATATTCTTGTAAAATGTTTTTTAGGGGCTCATGTTGTCAATCCTCTTGCATAAATATTTAGGAATTCAATTGCTATTCACAATATAGATATATGTTTACTTTTAAAAGAAACTGCTGACGAGTTTTTCAAAGTGGTTGTTCATTTTACCAACTGCTACCAATAGTGTATGAGAGTTGTGGTTGCTTATGAACATTTAATGATATTAGTCTTTTAATTTTAGTCATTCTAGTCTGTGTGTAGTCATACCTCATTGTGGTTTTAGTTTGCTTTTTTTTTTGCTGAGAAAGATTCACCCTGAGCTAACATCTGTTGCCAATCTTCCTCTTTCTGCTTGAGGAAGATTTGCTCTGAGCTAACATCTGTGCCAATCTGCCTCTATTTTGTATGTGGGTTGCCACCACAGCATGGCCACCGATAAGTGGTGTAGATGCAGGCCTGGGAACCAAACCCGGGCCACCAAAGCAGAGTGCACAAAACTTAACCACTAGGCCTCAGGGCCAGCCCTTAGTTTGCATTTTTAATGATGTTTAGCACATTTTTATGTGTTTATTGATCTTTTACATCTTCTTTCATTAAATATCTGCTCAAGTGTTATATATATATTTATAATAGTATATTACGTGTAAATGTATGCTATAGATGTAAATATTTTCTCCCACGCTACAGCTTGACTCTTCTTAATGATGTCTTTGGAGAGCAGAAGTTTTTAATTTTGACCAAGATCTATGAATAATTTTTTGTTGTGGTCATTGATTTCTGTTTTCTCTTTAAAAAATATTTGCCTATCTTAAGGGCACAATTTTGTTCTGTGTTTTCTCGTGGAAGCTTTACAGTTTTAAGTTCTATATTTTCTCTATAATCCATTTCGAATTAATTTTCAGGTGTGGTGTGAGGTTGCAATTGATTTCATTTTTCTTCCATGAGGATATCCAGTTGTACCAGCACCAGTGGTTAAAAAGACGTTCCTTTCACTATTGGATTGGCCATATGTGTGTTGATTGATTTTTGCAATTTCTGTTCTGTTTAATTGATCTATTTATTTATCCTTTTACCAAGACTGCATTGACTTAATCATAGTTTTATAGTAAATATTTCCATATTTTTCTTGTTTTAAAAAATTGTTTTGGCTACTATAGTTCTTTGCATTTTCATATGAGTTCTAGATTCCCCTTGTAATTTCTACAAAAAGATCTTGATGGGATTTTGATTGGGATTGTGTTGATTATATAGATTAATTTGGAGAGTATTGGCATCTTAATAATATTGAATTTTTACTATATGAAAGTGGTATATTTTTCTATTTATTTAGTTCTTCTTTAATTTCTATAAATGTTGTTTTACAGTTTTTACAGTAGAGGTTTTGCCCACTTTTGCTACATTTATTCATGACTACATTTATGTTTTTGGATGATATAAATAATATTGTTTTTCCAATTTCATTTTCCAATTTTTCATTACTAATATAAACAAGTAAACTTATTTTTATATTTATTTTGTATCCTATGACATTCTTAAATTCACTTATTGACCTATTAGTATTTTTGGAGCTTTCCTAGCATTTTCTACATACACAATCATGCTATCTGTGAATAAAGATAGTTATCTTTTCTTGTCAACTTTTATGCCTTTAATTTTGTTTTCTTGCCTTATCAGACTAGATACGACCTCTTGCATAATGCTGAATAGAAGATATAAGATTGAGCATGTTTGTCTTGTTTCTGATGTTAGGGAAAAGGTGTACAACATTTACGTGAAGTATGATTTTAGCTTTTACACAAGTGTCTTAACCTCAGTTGAGGAAGACTCCTTAATTGCTAGTTTTTGAGTATTTTTATAAAGAACGTATGTTAAATTTTATTCGTGTTTTTTATTTATTTTATTATAAATATATATTTATTTATTTTATTTATTCTTTTGTTTTTTTTTAATCGGTTAATGTAGTGCATTACATTGACTTGTGAACCATGATTCCGCTTAGTCATGCTGTAATATTCTTTTTATATATTATTGTACTTGCTGAGGTAATATTTTGTTGGTCAGTCCCCTCAGACCAACCCTACACCCCGTAGTCCACGACTTCAAGTCCTTTTGATCTATATTCTCAACTTCCTAGTCCTCTTGTCAATGATTTGATTGCAAGTAGGTCACTCCAGTAGCTTCTTTACAAGACTAACTCTGATTCTCTCTGAAGTGGTTGGCTTGGTTCAAACATCTGCATTTTGAATGCAGTCAGACATCCTGAATCCTCAAAACCATTGATGCAGAATAAGCCCCCTACAAATACGTTTAAGGTATTTCAGGCTATAAAATACTCTTCAAGTCAGATACATTATTCATGCAAAAATATTGCACATTGCAGACCTGATTCTTGCCCCAACATAGTTCATGCTGAATGAGGTTTGTCTGTGTGTATTTGAGAATATATTTCAGCTTTGATGACCATAATCCAAAAGAGAGGTGGTTTCTCTGGAAAGAACACGAAATCGGATACAATATTGCCTTTTCAAGCTGCATTTTGTAAAGACAACACAACTTAAAAATTCTAGGTCTATAATGAAAATTCAGGTTCTGGATTTTCAATTAAATATTTACAGCAAGATTGTATGCACATTATCATTGGTCATGCACTGGAGAGAGAGAGAGAGAACATTAGAGAAACACATGGAAATGATGTTGTGAAAGAATGGTACCCCCAGCTTCAATCACTTTGCTATTCATTGAAGCCAATGCTCCAGGATTTTAAATTATTACTTCTTTTTTTTTTTTTTTTTGTACAGAATGTTCTAGCAGTTTTATTCATAACAGACAAAACCTGGAGAAGAGATAAACGTGGTTAATGCATTCAGTGGAGTACTACTCAATAAAAAGGAATTTAAAATACATGCAACAATATGAATTCAAAACCATGTCGTGTGAAAAAAATCAAACATGAAAGAGTACATACTACATGATTTCATTTATATGAAATTCAACAACAGGAAAAGTAATCTATGGTGATAGACATCAGAACAGTGGTTGCCTCTTGTGAAAGGATTGACTGGAAATGGGCATGAGGTAATTGTGTCGGGTTTTCCATGATCAGGCCCCATCTACTTTGTAGTCTTTCTTCTCGCATTACTCCACACTAGGGACTCTGTTTTAGCAAGGCAGCTTAGATCTGTCATGTTCCCACAAAACCCACTCCATCCCCAACAGCCCCATTACCAGTGAAAGCACTTTGCAAATCGGGCTGTTATTCTACAAGTGCTACCATTACACATCCTGCAAAGCCTATTTACAGCTATCTTCATAAAGTCTTCCCATACCTTTTTATCCCACTGTATCATAATTTAGCCCTTGATTTTATAGTGCTTTAAGGTACACATATGCCTCTTGATCCTAGTAATTTTAATAGAGCATTTTCTCCATTTTCATCTCAACATCCAGTTGAGGTGTTGTTAGCACTCGATTGATAAATGGATGTTCAACATTTAATCACACACCATTCCTAAATACCATGAATCATGTTAGAGAGAGCTGCAGAGACAGACCACATGGAAAAGTAACGCCTTATCAGAGTTCTATTTGTTGGGCCCTATTCTCCAGGCCAAAGCAGCAGTATTTGTTTTCAGAAGCTTGACACAAAATGAAGTTATACCTGGCCCTCCAGTGGTATTTCTTGGAACCCACTCAAGGGATGGACACACAATAGAAGGGCCTAAGAAAATTGTAATTATATACAACTTTCTTTTATTGCTCTACTCCTTTCATTTTGAAATGTGGGTGACTGCCACTTCCTAGCATCCTTTATTCACCTAGGACACATTTCCCCTCCAGGAGCTTATGACAAAACAGCCAACCTGCTTTGTAATGTCAGGATAAAATGAGAACATCAACAAAAGTTAAAACTGTAGGGAAACTACAAGAAAAACTGGAAAAATGAACAAAGATTTAGTGGAAAACATAACACACTGGAGAATAAAATGGGGAGTCTATGGGGTGCAATTGTAATTGGTCGTGTTTTTTCCATAATTGATAAATTCAATTAACCAGTATTTTATTAAGGATTTTCACATCTAGGTCCATAATTAAACTGGTCTACAACTGTCCTATAATATCCTTACCTTGTTTTGGAGCCAAGGTTATAACAGCCTTGTTGAATGTGTCCTAGGTGAATAAAGTTTTCCTACTTTTTGTCTTCAACTTGGAAACAGTGTGGTAAGTGTTTGAGCAAGGGCTGGAAGGAAGGGATTGCCAAGGGGCACGAGGAAACTTTTAGGGGTGATAGTTGGGTTTATTACAATATGGAGATGGTTGTAGGGATGCATATAGGCTAAAACTCATCAAACTGTACACTTTAATTATATGAAGTTTATTGTATGTCAAGTATACCTCAACACAGCTGTAAAAATAAAACAAAATAAAAAACGAAACTTAGGTCTGGGCTCTATGCCTGGGCTCTGAAAGGTGGTGGCAGTGCCCTGAATTCCCACACCGACTGACCCCTGGGAGATGACGGGGTTCAGGGCAGGCCGCCCCAAGATGCACCACTCTGGATTCTTCAGCTGGATTATTTCCAGCTGAAGAAAATAGAGGCTCAGAAGACCCACGAAGAACATTTGGCCTTTCCCCGAATTGCCTAAAAGAATTTAAGATAGAAGGCCTGTTCCAGGAAGGAGCTAATACCATGAGATAACTAGAGTATAATGTAAAATAGGTGTGATAAGAAAGGCACCAACATGCCCATCTTATCGAAATTCTGTCTCTCAGGCCACATTCACTATAGATGGCCCAGTAAACAGCTGTTTTACCAAACATTTACTTTTGCATCTCCATGTGAATTGCCTTCCTCCCCTTTGAAGTCCCAAACCACTACCCCCAAGATCCTCCTTTGTCTTTACCTGAAGATGCTATTTAAGATGACAACCTCAGCCAGATGACTGAGCTGCTCAAGTTTCCTGAGTTTCTCCCATGTATCCATGTTATTAAACTTTTATTTTCTCCTGCTAACCTGCTTTTTTAATTATTTGACCAGCCATAAGAATCTTAAGGGAAAGGGAGGGGGGGATTCTCCCTCTACAGAGAGAACAGAGAGAACCATGCTGTGCCCACTGCCATTGCCTAAGGAAAGAACACCAGAAAGAGTTACTAAGGGAAAAACATTAAGACAGTTACACTGTCAAGAAGGACAATCAAGAATATCGCCTTGCAAATTGATCATTTCCATTGGAACAATTTCTGGAAAGAGACTGGATCTTTATGTACTCCTTCACAGTATTTCAGACAGTCCAAGATTCCTCTAGCCAACGACTTCAAAGTTGGTTTGAAAGAGAAGCACGTTACCTTCACAATGATTCTTTAGCATGTATTGCTCAAGTTGTTGGGATCACAGGTGCCAGATTACAGTTAAGACTGGATGGTAGTGATAACAGAAATGATTTTAGGACGCTTGTAGATTCCTTGGTCACACAGCCGTTTGGGACACATGAGGGGGAAAAAAAGAGGACTTTACTTGAGACTTCTCTGGAGTTCCAGATGAATGTGTCATCTTGGCCAATGCTCCTCTTATGAACTCTCAGTGGATCTGCAGCACAACTTCAACATTCTTTAAGAAGGAATTACTAAAGCCAGCATTAAATAATTTAAAGCGAGAATGAAACTGGAAGCAATAGACAGAAAGAACGCTTATCTGCTCTGCGCTGCAACTACTGGAGGTGTCAAAGGAGACCAAGTTCATGTCACAGTTGACGGCTACATGCGAGTTTTTGATTGTTGCTACAAGTACAGTTCTTGAGATATTTCCCTAGTTGGGAATGTCACTTGTTACAACCACCAGGAAATAATGTTGCCATTACAAACAATATAACAAAAGCACAATCTCCTTCCAAAGCGACTCAGTGGTCAATGCAGTCTCCATAGAAAACTGTTCCCAACCACGATTGCAGTGGGTCAAGAAGGCAGGACAGCAGCTTAAACCGTCTGGACAGACTTCAGTCTCCAACAAGGATAAGTATCTTAAAAATGTTTCCCTGCCAAAAATCAGCGTTCATTTTTAAAAGGCCTAAAATTAGGAGAAAAGGGAGTTTTCTCATTTTATGTTCTCCTACATGTCAACTCGTGTAAAGTTGCTAGACAGAGCTCCTGGCCTTCCATTCAGTAAAAGGTGACATTGCTGAGACCACTCCTGCGGTGATGTCTGCAGTCTGTGTCTCTGGCAACAGTCAGGGACACTCTGGTGCTCATCTGGATCAGAAGACAGCCCCACAGTGGCCCACACTCGCTGGCCGGAGCCCGGGGATGGGGAGTGCTGGCAGGTCGCACACGCTCATGTGGCCTGTGCTCTCCAAACTGGACCGTTCATGGATTCCTCCCTAAAAGAGACATGGTTGCTGCTTCCTTTGGTGGGGCAAAATACCTTCCTTCAGTGACTAACACTTTCTCAAGATAAAATGACAAAAATAAATCAGCAAAAGAAGACACATCAGGAAAGAGAAGTGCCAAACGGTCTCGTGAGAGCCTCCGCCTTAGGCCATTCCTCTCTCCTAAGCACCACACCAGAGCTGCAGGCACCTGCTGTGGTGTTGTCTTAGGAGGAAATGCCATGCCTGCATGCCTGACGAGCAAAGGCTTTCTGAAAAACCCACTAACGCAGCAAACTCATCCTCCAAGCCCTGCCTGCAGAAATTCCATACCCCTTCCCTTCGCTGTAGGAATTCTTCCCAGCCTGTCAGCTGCATCAAGCTCGTCATCAGCTCTGAATAAACTGTCACTGGCCTCTACCAAGGACAAGGACCTGAAGTCAGTAACACACAGGGCAACACCTGGACCTGACCTCAGTGCACTGAGACGAGCTTCCAGGACCTCCACACTGGTCTGTGGATGAAGCAATTCAGTTTGTGAAAGGCAGCTCCTCAGAGTTGGGCACTACTCCAACAGCTCTTCAGTAGACGCGAAATTGATGAAGGCTCTGTTGTGACTGAGGGGTTGATATGATGATGAAATACATGAGACTGAAGCTAAGGCCAGCGTTAAAGCTAGGTCACCACATCGAGAGACTTGACAATCAACAAGAACTCCATGTCCCTTCAGACTGTACATACTCCTTCGCAGACGCACTGATGCCTTCTCAGTCGACAAGTGTGTTTGCTGCCCTGAGCAGTCTTCCTTTAGCAGAAGAATGGTTCCCCTTCAATCACGTCTAAATCGGCCTCCCTGTAGCTTCCACCTGTTGGGTTTGGCCGTGCTCTTAAGGAGATACCGCGACGGGGGGACACCAGGCTGCACCAGAAATAGCCGCGGGCCCCTCGGCCACCCCTCTCGGCATCCCAGGTCACCACCCGTCGTCCCGGCCTCGCCCCACCGCTCCCGCCCGCAGCGGCCGGCCTCTCTCTCCACGGAGAAACCGTGCTGGAGCAGAGGCACTTCCCGCCCGGCGAGGCCGCGGTTTTCTGCTTCCACAGGGCTGGTCATAGCCTTGATATGGACGACCCCGCTCCCAGGTCCCAGACCACACCGCCCAACCCTTCCCAACCGCCTCGCCAACGGCCGCCAGCGCGGCCCAAGCCACGAGGCCGGGGCCCGCCGGACCCCGCCGGACCCTATTACTTCTTTTCTGGAAAGAATCATAAGATTCCTTCAGGCATTCCAAAACAGAGAACTGAGCTTAATAGTGGAAAGTAGACCCAAGAATCTGTCTTCTCTGTTGGTTGAAATATAGTATTTTTCCTTTAAAATAATGTTGAAGGAAGGTGAACCTTTAAACATACAGATTTGCAGCTTAACACTGTAATTTATTTCTCCTGGCAACAGTTGCAATGTTCCTAGATTTATGTAGAGAAGAAAAAATATAATTCCTCTATCTGAAATGGACAAAACTCTAGAAAGGGAAAAAAATGAGGATTTTACCTTCACTGTTAAAAGAGGAAAATAGGCTTGGGGAATGTAACATTTCATTGCCCAATCCTCTGAGAATTTGGGAAGGTAATTATAGAAAAGCATTTATATATTCAAAGTACTCAAAATGAAGTATAAGGCTCAGACAGCCCAAATACTACTGAATTAAAAGAATCTTATCAACTAATAGTAATGGATGGATGACGTGCATGGGAGACATGAAAGCAAAGTGCTTATTTACTAACAAGAACTTGTGAGCTGGGAAAGGGCATGTTAATCTCAATCAGCTTTATCTCTTTGGGGCTTGGTGCAAAAGCCAAAATAGGAGAATTCTAAATTTCTCTATTCTTCAACAAATCGTTAATTTGTGCCTTTGTAATTCATTTAAAAATGAGGCTCGTATTATATTTTGTATGAAATGCGGTGATGTTTATTAATATGCAGGAAATATGCTGACAGCAATAGGGGAGAAAGGCTCCTGAAACTGAGCAAACATCAGCATAGTATTTATTGAGCTCATATAACTGAAACACATGATGGCCTAAAATAATGGGTTGGCACTGAAAACTTTTGTTGTGGTCCCTGAGACATTTTCTTCTTAACTTGAGTTGTTGGCTTCTGATTATTGCTCCAATGGTTTTGGCTCCCAAGGATTTGAGATGAGGAGACAATGCCAGAGAACAGATCAAATTCTCTGATTTCACAAGAAACGGCCCAAGATACACTTAGAGCAGTGATATCCTGACTCCCAGATTCTCTTCCCCTCTTAACACAGAGCTGGCTTCTCATTCTATTCAAATATGTTAAGCATTTTTTATAATTCTGATTTTAAGTTAATTTTTTAATTATAAGAGAAAAACGCTCATTGTATAGAACTTGAAAAAATACATCTAAGCAAGGAGAACAACATAAATATTTTTGTCTCCCTCCATCCCTTCTACTCGTTCCTCTATGCACATACAAGAGTTGAGAGGAAGAAGGAAAATACAAGGATTTTACTTTTTAATCTACTATTATATCCTGAGTACTTCCTCCTGTTAAGAAGATTTTGTTGAATTATCACTGTTAATGGCTATTTAATATTTTATTGTAATTTATCAAACTAGTTCTCTACTGTTGGATACAGTTAACTACTTCACAAGGCACATCAGTCATAATTTTCCTCATGGACTCCTGTGACTCCAGCTCCCTTCCAAATGTTGATGTTACTCAAAAGTCTGTCTTTGGCTCCTCTTCTTCTTTCTCATCTTTCTCCTTCATTGATTTTATCCATTTCCATTTTTTTTCAATCCCCTTCTATACATGCTAGTGACTCTCCTGAGTCACATATATATTCACATATCTATTCCTCTGCCTCTTGAATGTCTTTGCCTAGGTTTCTATGGATAACACAAACCCTAACAGATCTTCACACTTGATTCCTATGTCATGTGATCAGTGTAACACTTTTCACACAGTTAGCCAAATCAGAACCTTGGAAATCATCTCAAATTCCTCTCTCTCATTGAGTTTGCACTTGTAATGGAATAATCTGCTTTGGAACAGGTGCCCACTCTTGGATTGCATAGTACACGATGTGGCCGCCAAGGCTATAACAACAGTGCACAGGGCAATTTTGCTCAGAAATGATTGTGAGCATGGCGCAAATCCAAAGTGACATGTCTAACTCAGTCCTTTAAAATATTTCTTTGGATGAAGTTAAGAAGCACTGTGGTAATGATGGATATGTTACTTAAGTATTATTGGTATACTAATTTACATAGCATGCGTATCACTATGAATATGTAGTTCACAAATATTTCTTGAATACTGTATTGACGTAGATGGCTCAGAGAGACGTATTGTGTTCTCTAATCTTGGGAAGTATAGATGCAACTGAAGACGTGTGGTTCATGTGAGACAGTTAATGTAAAAGTAGTGGGGAGGGCCTTGACTGTCATATTGAAGAGTTTGGCCTTTTTTTGTAAATAATAGGTAGCCACTAGCAGGTTTTAGATGAATCTGGCGTAGAATGTAGGATGGCTACGTGTAAGAGGGAGATGCATCAGAACCCTCTTGTGTTCCACGTTAGACTTTCTTGGCCTTTCCTCTAGTTCCGGCCCCTATTATGGGGACCAGCTTTATGCATGTGCAAATGGAAGGGCCTTGTCTAGGGCACAGACCCCATACCTCTTGATTAATGTGGGACAGAAGCTCACAGAAAAATGCTTTCTTTTTTCTTCCCTCAGGCAGATGGTGCAGAGAGGCATTTCATTTAAGACTTCTCAGCTGGCCCTATGTGACCGAGAGGCCAGTCGTCTCCTGGAGTAGTGGCACATCTGATAAGGTAGTCTTCTGTTGGCTCTCTTGCTCCCTGTCTCTCATGCTTGCTCCTAAATAACCTTCTCATGCATGACCTTTTTCACAGGGTGCTAAGAAAGGAGTGAATATAATTGCTTTTCCCCAGAGAGGTTTTCTCAATCTAAATCAGAATATCTTTTAATACATCACACTTTTCCCCTGGAGTAATTATGTATTTTAATTTTAGTTAATTAATTAATTAATTTTTATTGAAGTATAGTTGACATACAATATTGTATTAGTTTCAGGTGCGCAACATAGTGATTCAACACTTATTTACATTACAAAATGATCACCCTGTTAGGCTAGTTACCATCTGTCATCATCCAAAGTTATTACAATATTGTTGACTATATTCCCTGCACTGTACATTACATCCCCATGACTTATTTATTGTATGACTGGAAGTTAGTACCTCTTATCTTCTTCACCTGTTTCACCCTTCCCTCCCCCCCCTCCCCTCTGGCAAGCAATAATTTGTTCTCTGTATCTATGAGTCATTTATTTGGTTTGTTCGTTTGTTTTGTTTTTTTTTAGATTCCACATATAAATGAAATCATACTATATTCTTCTTTCTCTGTCTTGCTTATTTCACTTAGCATAATACTCTTTAGACCCATCCATGTGGTCACAAATGGGAGGATGTCATTCTTTTTTATGGTTGATTAATATTCCATTGCTATATATACCACATCTTCTTTACCCATTCATCTACCAATGGACACTTAGGTTACTTCCATATCTTGGCTATTATAAAGAATGCTGCACTGAATGTAGGGGTGCATGTATCTTTTCCAATTAATGTTTTCATTTTCTTTGGATAACTACTCAGAAGTGGTATTGTTGGATCATATGATAGTTCTATTTTTAATTTTATGAAATTACTATATTTTTGTTTTTTTATTTGTGTGACTATATATGTGTGACTCTCTCCCCCATTTGAGTATAAGATCCATGAAGCAAAGAACATGTTTCTTTTATTCGTTATTATATCCCAGAACTTGATAAAAAAAATTATCAAATAAACAAAACAATCAATATGATTTTAAAACTTTCCTCCAAACCCCAAACTTCTGAGAGTGGTCAAAAGTCACGTACTCTATATCACCTTCATCGGGGCTGGGAGTTAGTGAGAAAGATCTAACTATTTTTCTTAGTATTCTCTGATTTTCTCATTATAGGATGATAGAAAAATGTATTTGACATTAATTAGGATAAAACAAAATTTCATTAATATTCTCATTTGCCAGATTTATGATTTTCTAATCTAACTTTTTCATCCGAATTTTGTGTATTACAAGTAAAATACCCGCTCCCCAGTTCAAGGTTCTCATAACTGCAGATGATCTGCCTTGTTTCATGGTGTCGCAGATTAAGCCAAGTGTTCCGTGACCTCTCCTGTCCTCTTTCCAGAGACTTCTTTGAAGATTAGCTGAGGCCAGTATAATAAAAAAAACAGAAATGTGTTGAGTACCACTGTGCTTTTTACGTTGACATACGCAGTCCCATTACAGGAGGAATCATCAGCCACATTTTACAGTTGAAGAAAATGAGGCTCAGAGAGATTAAGTGAACTGCCCAAGTTCACACAGCTAATAAGGTCTCATTCCAAAGCCTGTGCTGTAAACGATTACATTTAAGAGCTGCTTGAATCTGCTTAATTTCAGTTTCTTTCAAATGAACACTGGGTTTTTTCCTGCCCTGTGCAGTCATTGTTAATCCTTCAGGGAAGCTGAGAAGTGTCTTAATCAGGGCCTCTGACCTTGTCATTCATTCTTTTTCTTGCTGTCCTCTTAACCGCAGGCACCCTAAGGAATGGAAATGGAGCTGCTTCAGACTTCAGAGGAGTGGGCCTAGCCAGAGAGACTACCCCAAAGACCTCACAGCAGGCCCATGCTGATGCTTTCTCCTGTTAATGTCCTCTCTCTCTCTTCTCTCTCCTCTCTTCTCTCCCTCTCTTCTCTCCACACCCTTTCTCTCTCTGCGTCTGCCTGCCTGCCTGGTTTCTTTACTTTGGGTGGAAGTGAGGGTTATAAATAAGAAGGATGTCTTCATTTAACTTTCTTTATTTTTGCTGAAATGCAAGTTTATTTAAAATTGACCTCTGAGGATTTATAGCAGTTTTTACTATTGGGCACTGCAACAATTTAAACTAGCTTCTCAGCATTAAATCTAAATCTATGAAAATAAATCATGGTGGAAAGCTCATTATTTCTTAATTACAGGACATATTTGTGTCTAGCTTTAAGAATTCCCCAGTGGCTTAAAGGAACATTTGGCTTTAGAGGAAAGTTTCCGCTTAACCTTTCTGCTAGAGGGACATCAATAAAGTATGATTATTATTACATAAAGAAAAAATTAGATAAAAAGAAAAATGTACAGGAATAAAAGACATGCTTTGAATACTTTGGAGATAAGTCAGAGGAAAAACATCAATTCTTTTTTGTAATATTTCTTTTTCTCTTATCTGGAGTAAATCCTAAAGAAGACTCAAACTACAGTTTTATTCCAGGTAGAACTGTGGGTAGGCAAAATTTGTTTTGCATCTAAAGGAAAATTAGAGTAAAGTCAAATCTAATCTGAGTTGGACTTCAATAAGTAACAGCTATCTCAAAAAGTTATGATTAGATATTAAATTTTACATATTTGAATAACATATTCAGCATATTTTCTAAATCCATTTGAGACCTTCCTTGCTACACAGAAACTTAATATACTACAAGTTGAGATTATGGAATAATTTAAATGAAGACTCTTTCAACAAGGGCTGAAGTCCCTGTGTCTGTAAGCCTATATCCAGTCCTCACCATTTTTCCAGTCCTGGAGAACGTGGGCTCATAACAGCCTTTCCTCCTGTTCATTCCCCAAAGCTGTATTCTTGCATCTTTTTGTCTCTTCAATTCAGGTCACCATGCCAACCTTCCATTCACTTTGCAGATGTTTGTGGAGCATCTACCACCTGCCAGGCACTGGGCTAACTGCTTGGAGTAGAGCAGTGGACAAGACAGAAGTGGTCCCTGTTCTCGCAAAGCTGTCAGTTCAGAGGGGAGAAAAGGATTGAGTAAGCAAATTAGAGGAGAAATAAATGTTACAAAAAAGTTGGTAGTAAAAGGTCCTGAGGAAGTAGGTATAACAGAGCAAACTAACAAACAGGACCTACGTAACTCTAGGGAAATGCATGATCTCCATCTCAAGAAAATGGAGCATTTATGAAATAATATCAATGCTAATAATAATAGTAACAACAACTAGCATTTGTTGAGTACTTACTATCTGCAAGGCCTTAAAATAACTCTATAAACCTTAAATGCATTACTGCTAAGTGAAAGAAGCCAATCTGAAAAGGCTGTATACCATATGATTCCATTTATGCTACATGTGGAAAAGGCAAAACTGTGGCCCCGGGATAAGGATCAGTGACCACTAGGGGCGGAGGGCCATTGTGGGGTGGTGGGGAGGGGGAGATGAAGAAGTGAAGCACAGAAGATTTTCAGGGCAGTGAAACTATTCTGAATGGTACTGTAATGGTGGGTAGATGTCATACACTTGTGCAAACTCATAGATTGTACAACACAATGAAAGAGTGAACCCTAATATAAACCATGGACTTCAGTTAATAATGGTGTATCCACACTGGCTCATCAATGGTAACAAATGCACCACACTAATGCAAGGTGTTAATAAGGGAAATGGGGGGGAGTGAGGTGCTATATTGGACTGTACTTTCTGCTCAGTTTTTTTGTAAACCTAAAAGTGCTGGAACATACTAAAGTCTATTAACCAAAAAAACCCAATAAAAAACCTCTATGAGGAAGGCGCTAAGATGAGCATGGATTTTCAGGTGAGGAAACAAAGACTCAGAGACTTGCCTGATTTCCCACACCCAGTAAGGGGCAGAAAAGGGCTTGAATTCACATCTGTCCAAGTCCCTGTTCTTAAGTGCAGTAAGACCAGAAACACCTCATTGTTTCCTCACTCCTGTTTGTAACCTGCTCTCTACCCTCCACTCTTCCCTTAGCTGTTGATGGCCTCATTATTCTGAGCATTTGGAATTAGAACCTCAGCAATATATTTGTCTCCTTTTTCTCTCTCTTACAACCCTAGAGCTGCAATCATTCGTCACATCCCACGGACCCTCCTTCCACTGTGTTGCTTGGCCCTGCCTTCTCCTTCCAGCCTTTCTAGCCGTCTGTCACTGCATGGGTCCACATAGTCATTAATGCTTCCCCTGTTTCTCTGCTCATGGTGTCTCTTTTCTCTCCCTTCATTTCCCCCATACTAACTCCAGACTGATCATTCTAACAATTAGTCAGCACCACGCCAGGCTCTTGACACTCAATGAATAGTAAATATTTTTATGAGGATGAAGATGATGGTGGTGATGATGATGATAGTGAGGGAGATAATGTAAGGTGATCACATCTTTTTTTAAGCTTAGCTGCCAAAACATCAAAGCAAAATTTGGGTGTCAATCAAATGATGGCGGATGCACTTTACTATTTGGATACTTGTGCTCCCCTTTTTTCTGGTTTGGGAAAGATAGACTTAGCTACATTGCCATTGCTTTCTTCATTCCCTGCGTACATGTTCATAGGTAGTCATTTTATTAAAGTCTCTTCATTTGAGTCATATGGGGTGAATTCTGTTTCCTGCTGGCACGCTTCCTAATAAAAAGGATATTCTACGCGTATTTGCTGAACTGATTTAGAACTGAAAAGCATTTCTATCTTTTGTTGTTTTTGTTGTTGTATTTGTTCAATTTAGCATAAAAATTATACAACAACAGCAAAACAAGTGGAAATACCTTTCAGTTCTTACTCTGAACTCTTTATGTTTTGTTTGGAATATTCTTATTAAATTTTGAAGAAAGTATAATTTTCTTTTAAATGCATGATTATTTACAATTTTGTTATATTTGTGAGGTTTTATAAAAAGGTCTGTTAGCCATTCTTCTTTTTCTAAAGAATTATGTCTCAAATGGAATAATGAAAATAAATGGGAAATAGGATTTAAATATATAAATATTTGTTATATAGCTGTTTCTCAGGAACATATGTAGAGGTTAAATTTTGGTACTAAAAGATCCAAAGCGCTTGCCAATTCACTTTATTGCCTAAAAATTTGTTTTGTTTACTCTTTGCTGAAACCACTATGCTATTAGAGTGAGGCTCAGTAAACCTTTCTTATTTCAGGTATTTTCATTGGAATTATTGGACTAGGGTTTAATCTACTGCTTATTAAGCAGTAGATTGGGTGTGGCTGATAATACCTTCCTATATGCAAACCCATTGCAGAGCATGGTGCAAATGTAAGGGATAACCATTTAATTCTGTATTTAGAAAGATACATTTGATGGTGTTATTTAACATCTTATGGTCCCTCGAGAGTCAAAATCCTCTGAAAAATATTTCAGCTAGTCTCAACTGGAAGTTCTAACCTTAGAAAATAAACCAAGTTTGAATACTTTTTTGCCTCTATGCTAATAAAATGGCATACATATTTTATATACATATTCTAAATCATCCTTGGTATCCTTTTTCCTTTCCCTTCCTTTGGTAAAAAATACCATTTTTGCAAAATGAACAATACCCCAAATTGAGCATTTTTCTTTCATGTCTATGGTCCTCAAGAGGAAAACTTGGGAAACATATTCCTGTTTGGTGTGACTTTGCTGTAGACAATTCAGAACCATTATAGGCGCCTTTCTCTTGTTGTTGGATTTTTTTAATGCAATAGATTTTCTTTTGAATATTTCTCTCTTTCCTGAAGAATGTTTCCTCCTGGATTTTTTCAGCTAGTACTCTGGGATTTATGCTCTAAGCGTTTCAGTAAATTTAGGAAAACAGTGTTTATTGGTAAAGCTAAGAAAAGATATGAAGAATCTGTGTCTTTGAGTTGAATAAACCCATTTAGCTGTATTAAGATTAACCCCTGTAGCCTGGAGTTAAAATGGGGACTAGAAGGAAACAAGGAGATGAGGTAAAATACATTGCAGATAGACAAGTGACCCTTGGACTCACGTATTATCAAGTTGTGGATTGTCTGCAGCGAATTTTTGGTTCTGAACTCCTTTTATCTATTCATTCTTCATATTTTGAGATCAAAATTTTCTCTTCTTTAAACAATATGTGATAAGAGAATAATAATAGGCAAGTCTATTAGTTTAGAAAGGCTAACAGCTATAACAGGACCGACAAAACATTTCAAATGTAACACAATATACTTTTGTTCCTCACTGATGTAATGATAGTTCGATGTGGTTGGTGGGTGGTGGAGTTCTTGTTCCATACGTTCATTCATAGATCCGGGCTCCTTCCATCCTGTGGTTCCACCTGCTCTAGGTCCTTGGGGTTGTCTCTATTCAGCTGGCTGATTGGGAAATGGATGAGGATCATGTCTTAAAGGTATTTATGGATTAGGCCAGTAAATGACACACATCAATTCATCTCACATTCTAGTCTCATGGACATACTTAACTGCAAAGTAGGCTGGAAAATTAATTCAGTAGTGTTCCCAGGAAGAAGAAGAAAATATGTAGCATTTATTGAACACTTACATGTGCCAGATACTGTTTTGAATCCATTTTATGGATCAATTCATTTAATCTTCGGAAGAGCCGTAAGAGATAGATATTATAACTATCTCATTTTCTAGACGAGGAGCCTGAAGCACAAAAAAGTTATTTAACTTGATTGAGGCATAGAACTAGCCATAGATATGGAATCAATTAATCTGATCTGAGAACTCACTTCTTAATTGTTACACATTCTGCTTTTATATTCATAGGCAGGGTTTCTGGACTCATGTTTCTGTTCACTAAATGTAGAAAATAAACAAATATTTAAAAAATTTTTTTCTTTATCATATAGGCTTATACAATGATAAAAGCTAGGATTGGCATAGAGGGTTCCAAAGAGAAATTTAGGCCTAAGCATCAGGAGCCTTTAAAATGGTCTTTCCCTTTGGCCCAGCAATTCTGTTGGTTTTCTAAGGAAACTCCCAAATGAATGCAAGAAAGTGTAAGTATAAAGACATTTGTCATAATGTTGTTTAAAATAGTAAAGATTTGGAAAAAACTCAGCTGTCTAATAATAAGTATAGGTTAAATAAATTTTGATATATACACAAAGGATTATTCTGTAACCACTAAAGATGAGAATACACATGCATATTTATAACATGAAATATGTTCATTTACTATTAATATACAAACAAGATACAAAATAATATACACATCAGAAAAATATTTTTATTTTAAAAAGTATATATTTGCATAGAAAAATCTTGAAAAAGACATATAACAAAATGTTAATATTGGTTGACTCAAGGTAGTAGAATTTTTTATTTTTAAAATCCTGAAGATTTTTGTTTTCTAATTTAAAACATCTATAAAAACTTGCTTTATTTGTATGATGAAAAAAGGAAAGCAATAAAGTAGAAAGTTTAAATTAAAATGAAGATACATTTGCTCAACATGGAGCTTGATAGAGAGATGTACAAACTTATAAATTCCACAAAACTTCATACCATTCCAAGAGACAGTTAATTATATTCATTTTCATGTGTTCAATTGTCATATACTTATCCATCCCATTACATGTAAGATGCCTATTTTGTGTCCTCTACTTTGCCAGGACCCAATGTATGGTAATAAGAAAGACACAGGCCATGCTCTCAAAGAACTTACATAGCAGCAGAGGAAAGAGGCTAAAGATGCCCCTAATTCTGAGAGAATAGCATTTATAGATATGTTTTGCTGGAGGCCACAGTTTTATATGAGATAATTTAGTACAAATTGTGGATGCTATCAACCACATTCAGCTGTCCTTATCAACTTTAAATCATTCAATGGCAGAAAAATTAGATTCTAGTTGTGCCAGGTCCTTGGATTCCTTTACCTCAAATGCCTGGGAAAATTCTAAAGAAGCTTCTAGAAGGATCTATTCAGCAGATCAAAGGGCCATTTGGGTAGGATAGAATCTTATAAAATTTCTTAAGGACTCATGAGTTAAAATCTTCTGAAATATCTCCATGGGTCACCTGAGTTTAAAAAAAAACCAAAATGACATTTCCAATTTTCACAGTTCATATTTGAGCTTCTGGAGAGGAGGGTGGCAATTTGATTTAATTCACTTCAGCACACATTTATTGTAATTGCATTATAATATTTATTATAATTGCATTATAGCATTTACCATCACCCCAGGAGGAAGCTCGGTAATTAGAGACCTCAGCAATCAGTCATTTTTGCCTTCCCTCAAAGTGTAGGCTACCCTTGGGCCTCTGCGGTCCCAGAATCCTGCATTGTAATTGTCTGTTTATCCCACGAGACTATATTCTTGAGACCGGAGACTATGTGCCACATCACCCAATGCACTCCTTGGAATATGGTAGGAACTCAATAATTATCTTTTGGAAAAATCTACTCCTCATCCTCTGCTCCTTTTTAATGTTCAATTGCTCATTAATATTTCTTTCAGAGGACTAGCTAAAGAAGTGGGGGAATCCTTGGTCAGTCAAAAACATTTAATAAATAGATGAAGACACTGTAGTGGGAATTAGAGGGTCATAATATAATTTAAAAATTGGTACTTGCCTTCATAGAGCTACATTCTTACTGAAACTATGCATAGAGTCCTAGAAAATATTCTCAAGATGATTAACTGCATTTCACTGAAAAATGAACACTAATATATAGGTATGTAGCCACACCTTGGTTAGTATAAACCAGTATCAGGAAATCAAGCTCAACAAAGCAGATGCATAAAAGAGTGATTATTAAGATGATTAAGTGACTTTATGGTAGAAAAATTGTTTTGCATAGGGTTTCATTTACATTGGGAGTGTCCTGATTAATTTTAACTCCAAATCAGTTTACCCTTAGAGAAATGCATGGATTGTGTAGCATACTTACTTGGAGGGTGGAGTGGGTCAGGGGAGACCTTTCACATGATGAGAATGTAAAGAGTGGTCAGATGTGGGTGCAGCTATTCTGGGAATGCAATTTTGAAAAGAGTTTGAAAGGAGGCAAGGAAAAAACATTTCATTCATTTAATCATTTATTCATTCAACAAATATTTATTTAGTGCATATCCCGCATGGAGGAAAAAGACATGGGAAAGCAGAGACGGGAAAAGTCTAAATAAATGCATTTGGCTCTACACAGACACGTTTTCATCACTGATGTTGACATATTCTGTTGAGGAGTAACAAAACTTCCCAAAAGCTAAGAGCATTGAATCAAATCAAGAGTTGGAAGCATTTAACAGTGGAAAGAGCATCAGCATTGTCGTCAGCAAAACAAGGTTTTGAATCCTAGCTCTGCCTCTTGGTTGAGCAAATACATTCTAAGCCCAGTTTTCTCATCTGTAAAATGGGGATAATAATAGCTACTTTATATGGTTAAAAGAGATAAAGCATTTAACCTCCTATAAGAGTACCCTGGCACGTAGAGATGCGCTGTAAAATTACTTCTCTCCTTTTTTTTCCTCTTCATTTAGTTTGTAGTGTTGCTCTCTTCATAGTAAGCTAACTGAGGCTTGGGAAACAGTATTTGTTGTAGTGACCTCTAGATGGCGCTCTAACAATGTAAGAGTGGTTTGTTGGAGGGTGGCTCCTTGTGAGAAGGAATGTGACATATGCTCAGTGCGAATGCCTGATTACTACATGAAATATGTCCCTGGTCCGCAGTTTTACGTCCCAGCGTAATCCTGAGTGAGCTAGTAGAACTGGTAGGAATGGGTTTTATGAAGATACCCACAGTTGCTTCAGCTCTGAGAAGAGTTATGGTATTTTGTGTAAGACCAGTTACAGAGTCAGTAAAACGGATCACTTCTGTCAGAAGTATAGGAAGGAGTGATCAGAGAAGGAAAGCACGTGGGCAGGTCATCTAAGGAAAAAAGATGAGTATTTATGCTGACCCTTTACTCTGTTATTGGTGGTGGGAAAAAGCCAGCATCATTTACCACCACTCTCCCAGGTACTGCATCCAGCGTTGTGAGATTCCAGTGAGAGGGAAGGAATATTTAAAAGAATTCAGAGGAAGGCAGTGGACAGTGGGGAAAACACAGTATTTCTTTCTTTGAAAGGCTGGAAGGGTGGGAGAAGTTGAGGGTCTAGACTAGCAAACACGTCATCTGTGTCACCAGCTCTCAATTCCACGCTCATGGCAGACATTACTGATTGACTATGCCAATTTTCCCTGTTGAAATTGGGGATGACTACAGAAAGGTTCTTGTCATAGCCCTCTAGGCAGCAGTTACTAAATCAGAGGAGATGACACGTGGGATGAAACTCAGCCCTAGGTATATACAGCCACCCTACTCAAAGACGTTTGTTTGTTTTTGCTTTGCTCATTTGATTTTTCCCTGTGTGGCTGGCAATGAAATTGAAAGAGCTCTCTTAGAAGATATGTTATTCAGATTTGCTGCAGTAACAAACAACCCCGCTGTCTTAGTGACTTACAATACTAATTTATTTCTCACTTACATTGTATGTTGGTGACTATGGGTCAGCTGCTGTGGCCTTGCTCCACATTTCTTCATTTCTGCATTGCAGGAACAGGCTAAAGGAGCAGACCCAGTTTGGGACATGCCGTTCTTACGGCAGAGGAATAAAGAACAAGAGGGCTGGCAGAAACAAGCGAAGCCTCTTAATACTTTTGCCCTGATGCGGCATATGTCTAATTCAGTCACATTCTTTTGGTCAAAACTTATCACAAGGCCAAGCCTAGTGTCAACGAGGAGGAGTGAATACTGCAGGAAGCATGGCAGTGGTTGAGGATGTATCATCCTCTTATAGGGAAGAGTGGAGACGGTAACACAACCTACGGGAGAAGATTCTTTCCTCATGATCTTGCTAGGGCAGCAGAAAGCATTTTGTGGATCACAGTTGCAACTCAGCACCTGGTTTCTTCCTCAATTGCAGTGAAGAGAAAGAGAACCTATGGAAAGCTGAGGTCAAGCATATTCTAGCAACTCAGTCCAGTTCTCAGGGAGTGGAGTAGCCTTTTCTCTTTAGGGGACTTCTTACTACACTCTTAATAGCATGATTTGATTAGACCAACTAACTTAATCCAAAATTCTTAACATGATTTATGCACTGGCTCTTGTTTACCCCTCTGGGCTCACATTTCTACATTCCTCACCAGGACCTTTATGATCTAGACAAAAAACACGGCTTGAAGTCAGGAACACGCTATTGTTTAATTTGCATATGCTCTTCCTTCTGCCTGGAATACATTCCCTCCTGTGAAAGACTTCCAAGGCTTACTATAACAACATAAGTACACACATAAATGGATCATATGAGTACACACATAAATGGAGCATATTAGTACACACATAAATGGAACATCTGTCCTTTAACAATTGCTAGGATGGTATATCTATCCTACTGCTTTATGCCCTAATAATATCAGATCTTTGTAACCAAAGAAATGACCCCGCATGTTAATCCACAGAGAAATGGACTAATGTTGCAGCAAAAGAACACAGATGTATTGTTCTCTTTAATTCTAATCTTCACCTGTGTCAGTCTGCATGTCAATTGATATTGCAAGGAAAGCAGCCAATTCTAGATTTTCCTTGATGCCTTCAGGCCTAGGCAGTAGCTGATTTCAATGCCGCCTCTGGGCTTGCATGCACGTGGAGGAGCAAATGTACCCTCTGCTTTGGTTGACCAGTGAATAACAGCTGTATAGTTCTGCAGAAACTGTACACCTTACCCAAAGAAAAGAACATGCTGGAATCATAAGACTGAAGGGCTGTTACCTACCGTAAGAGCACCAGCCTGTGAGCCCCTTTCTTGCCTATAGTCTGAAGGCTGAGTGTTAGACCCTTGGTTACATTTGTATTCATATACTCATATACATATTTATGCAGCAATGATAAGGAAGGGGACTGCTCAGTGAGATGCCGACAGTTGCCAAGATCACTAAATCTTGGAGATCTATCTCCACCTCCTACATCGTAACCTTCTTGTCCTATTAGGTCTCCTTTTCATACAATATACTACATTTCTTCTTAGTTAACTGACAGGTGGTTGGGATTGCTACTTTTGATTTTGGTAAACCCATAAAGAGGAACAACTCCAATATTCTCGAGGAGAGGGAACAGCACAAACACTGAGGCCATAGCTCACACAAACACACTTTTCCTTGCTAAATCCTCTTTATCCTCAGGTCTCAGCTTTGATGACACTTCCCTTGGGTCATTCTGAGCTGGGTTCCCAGCAATGTGCTTCTATGTGCATCTTGTGCACTGAATGGGTAGACTCTGAATTTCTTAAGGCAACATTTCTTCAGTGCTTGACACAGGTTTGGGTATAGGTTAGGTCCTCAGCAAGTATTTATGGAATGGATGGAATGAATGAATTCTTACTGCAGCTGCTTGTTCCCATCTTAGAGGCTAAAGAAAGGTCTTAGATTGGTCTAGGCCATCAAGAAAATGGTAATGAGCGTCGGAGCACCTTGTTAGGAAGTACTCTGATCAAGGCAGACACGTGTCAGGATGCACCATTTTCACGACTCTGGGCTTGTCCTTCCTCTGTCAGGAGGCTTTACAGCATGGCAGTCAAGAGCAGACTAATGGCACATATACCTGGTGTTAAGTCCTCACTCCACCTGTGATTAACACTAAGAACTTCTTGGGCAAATTGGCTTAAAAGCTGTAGATCTGTTTTCTCAACCGTAAAATGGGGAAAATAATAATAGCTTTCTCATAGGGTTGTTGTGAGAGGTAAGCAGGATTTTGAATGTATGCGCCTTAGTAAGCACTCAGTAATTGTTAGCTGTTGCAATCAATATTGCTATTAATCAGCATTTTATCTGATTTGATTATGGGAATAAGAAGAGGCAGGAGAGTGAAGCAGAGTGACACTTAATACCTATGAGCAGATTTTAAAGGCCATATGATTAAAGATTGTTGATAACTCATGTTCTCTTGCTTACAACCTCCCACTTCTATCAACACATTGTATAATCAATATGAATATAATCACCACTCGAATAGGATGATCTGTTTACTACTTACTTTGCAGAAAAGTGACATAAGCACCAATGTAAAGAATCTGAAAGCAGCATGTTGGTAAAAGTTATTACACCCCCCTCCCCATGTCCTACTCAAATCCCAAGGTTGGTTACATTTTAAAAGCACTCTTGCTTCTTTTAATCTGATTTTTAAAAGGCAGGGAGAATTTGATTGTTAATTATACATAATGCTTAGGCTAATTTGTAAGAAACTGGCATCTTGGTCTTTATTCAATAAAATTTGTTTTCTTAGTGGTTACACTGTAGTGGGTGATGTTAGATGCCCTTTGCTGCAGCAGAGATGTTGAACACCATGTGAAGGAGCAGGTAACAGGTTCTGAATGGCCTCCCTCCTCTCCGTGAGGGGACTAGTAAGTGCTGAGATATACTGGGCCAGTGGCTTCTTTTTCAGAAAGCAAGACTGCTTCTATCTTGGAGCTCAAGGTCAGTGGGAATAGATGACTGTTTTCTATTTTTGATTCCCCCTCAATGAGGAATTCCAGTGTCCAACAGGTTCATAGCTACTGCTTTCTCCAAGTCTGTCTTCCGTCAAACGCTAGAGTGCTGATATTGATAGCCTCACTAAAAAGGTGGAGTTTCTCCTTTGAAAGAAATGCTGTGTCCCAGGATAGGAAATAGGGGCATGCCTTGTGGACTGAGAGACAGAATTCCTATCAGTAATAGCTATGTGTGCATGGTGAAAATCTGATCTTCACATCTTGGGAGGGGCAGAGGAGCCACATCTTGGCTCAGATTCTACTCTTCATTTTAGCAGAAATAGCATTGACTTTGAAATCACACAGACCTAAATTTATATTCTGGTTCTTACACATTTTAGCTATGTGCTCATGGATAAATTAAGTTGATCTCTCTGAGCTTCATTGTTAAAACTAGCAATATGTATAAATCACCTTCCAAGGCACCTGCAAGATATTAAGTACTTAGGAAATTGTAGTTATTATTTTAATAGAAATGTTAGTAGTATATATAGTAATATATAAATATAGATACACATGTATTCATATAGATAATTCATTTTGAACCAATGGAAACCTGTTATAATAATATTAGTAACAATAAATTACATTGAGTGCCATCACTAGTATGTGATGGTTTGTGCTAATCTCTTTATAAACATTATCTCATTTAGTTTTTTTTTTTTTTGTGAGGAAGATCAGCCCTGAGCTAACATCCGTGCTAATCCTCCTCTTTTTGTTGAGGAAGACCGGCTCTGAGCTAACATCCATTGCCAATCCTCCTCCTTTTTTTTTCCCCAAAGCCCCATTAGATAGTTGTATGTCATAGAAGCACATCCTTATAGTTGCTGTATGTGGGATGCGGCCTCAGCATGGCCGCAGAAGCGGTGTGTCGGTGCGCGGCCGGGATCCAAACCCGGGCCGCCAGTAGCAGAGCGCGCGCACTTAATGGCTAAGCCACAGGGCCGGCCCTATCTCATTTAGTTTTACCTTCATGAAACTTTAAGAGGTGGATTCTATTATTTTAATATTTAAGAAATTGAGGAATGAAGAGTAAATTACTGAACAACATGAGGAGGTGGCATAGTTGCCTGAGAATTCTGAGAATCATGTCATTTGTTTTTCTGGTTGAAGGTTATTTATCCAGCTATGTACTTATGTGCTTATTTCTCCTTCTTATGTACTCAGGAGAGAATAGAGAGTCCCATGAGACAGACTCCATCCACCAGACTGCCAGTCCAGTTGTGAGACAAAAATATATGTCCAACAATGAGTGATCAAGCCTTGTAATTGGTGGTCATGATGCTATAAGAAATAAAAACTCTTAACAGTGAGGACTCTATTACTCGTCTTTTCCTGCTTCATCCCATTCCCTCCTCCATTAAGTAACTGTTTTGGGTGCTCATTCTGGCTTGAGTCAGTGCTAGGTACCAACAAAGAATCCGGCCTCAGATTTCCTGGGTTTGAACCCTTGCTTCACCATTTGTTAGCTGGCTGACCTCAGGCAAGTCACTGAACTTCTCTAAGGCTCAGTTTCTCATCTGTCAAGGGGGGATAATAATAATATTAATCATCTCTATTATTTGAATAATAATATTATTCATCTCAGCGTTGTTGTGAGGAATAAATGAGATAATGTATTTCAAGCCATAGTGCAGTTTCTGGACATTATTTAGACTTTATTATTATTATTATACTTTTGAAAAAATACTTCCACTTCTCTGGAGATGCTAGGCATCTCACAAGGGTGTCACTCGTCACAACTGAGAATGTCTTTTGGATCCCTTACTCTTCTAAGCAAGACACTGGTGTTCTAAAAGTTTCAATGCAGGTTCTAAAAATGCCTGATATATTAGTTAGGGTAGTGTATGTATAAGTGTGTGTGTGTGTGTGTGTGTGTGAGAGAGAGAGAGAGAAAGAGAGAGAGAGAGATCTCTATATTTTTCACTGCATCTAGCATCCTGTATGGTCCATGCGCAGTATACAATAAGGACAGGAGACATGTAGGAATATTCATTTTGGGGTCCGTGTGTCTCCTCCATCACCCCACAGAGAGAATTTTTGGCAGATATTTACCTAAATTGTCCTGACTCATAGGAAAAAGAAGTCACCTCCTCTCTGTAGTTTTCCCTTCAGGGAATAGCTTAGCTGCCTCTACTTCCACTTCTCCCACCACGATGTCAATACATTGATTTCAGTTTAGCAGTGAGGAGAAGGCTGTAAAATTGAACATGCTCAAACAAAGTGTGGAGATTAGAAGGGTGATGGTCCAATGCTATTGTATCCTTTGAAGCTCTTCAGACACAAGTCTAGTGGGTGGTCGAACTGTCCATGGGAGGTAGAGCTGTTTATGCCCGTTATTTCTTTTCACAAACTGTCCTGAAATTGCAGTACCAATTTCAAACCATTATTTAAAGACTTACAAGTAACTCTAATGCCTTGCAATGTCCCCAGTTATCTGATTATCTCCTCCAGTGTATGCCAGTGGTAACGGTACGCATGGGATCAGCATTGTATTCAGTTTAGAGAAAGGAGCATCTTTATGAGCTGCCCTGTCATGATATGCAGGCATTGCAGAATCTAGCAAGTCGTGGAAAAGACCCTGTGGTGACTTTAATTGAAAATATGTCAACAAATTGTTTGATACTCTTCTCTTCAAAAGATAGACCTAATTCCTCTCCTCTTAAGTGTGGGTTGTATTTAGTGACCTGCTTCTAACTAATAGAATGTGGAGGAAGTGAAGGTGTATGATATTTGGCATCAGGATATATAGGATATTGTGGCTTCCTCCTTGCCCTCTCTCTGGGGCAAGCCAGTTACCATATCACAAAGCTGACCAGTGGAGAGGTACATGTGATAAGGAATTGAGGCTTTTTACCAGCAGCCATGGGAGTGCACCATCTTGGATCCACTGGCTCCATTCAAGCTTTCAGATGACTGCAACTATGGTTGACATCTTCACTGCAGCCTCATGAAAAACCCTGAGCCAGAATCACTCACTAAAGGTGCTCTTGAACTCCTGACCCACAGATACTGTGAGATAATCAATGTGTATTATATTAATCTACTAAGTTTTGGGATTTTTGTCACATAGCAATAGCTAACTAATACTGGCCATTTTACCAAAACTTTTCAAAAGGCTCACCATTTCAAATAGTTTTTAGAAAGTATAAAACAGACTCACACAAAGAAATTGATGGGAGCTGCTGAAATAGAGACTGTATGTCTCCTTGCTAGCACCTCCAGCTGCTAATTTGTTTTTCCTGGTCTGCCTGTGAGGTCAGGTGCTGAGTGCAGGATCACTCTGTGGCAAGGATGGAGGAGGGAATTCTTGGAAGGCCCAGGGTCTTACAAACAGCATATGAGGCTTTCCTTATCTTTAGCTGATGGACATAGCATCCTTGCTCTAACGAGAGTCCTTTAGGTTAAACAGCACATATCTGTGCTTGCTTCTGTGCTTGACATATAGAATTATTATTTTTGCTTTCAATAAATCCATAAAAATCAACCTTCATGGTCTCAAGGGGAAGGAATAAGTCAAATACTGAGATTGGAACCTAATCCTTAGCACTTGGGAAAGATTTAGGAGAAATGGCTGTTTTTGAGTAGAGACCTCTCTATGGGCCTTAGAAGGAACACTGTGAGTGGGGACTAGGTGGGTTGAAATAATTAGTTCGTAGGCATATACAGTAGAGGTGGCTTCCATGTTCTCTGAAGCATCCCTTACATCATTCTCACTTGCTGTGTGATGTTGTGGACAGAACCTTGGTCTTAAGTGAAGAGGCTTGGCTTATAGGCCCACCTCCAACCAGAGATAAATTTAAATTATGAAATAAATTTTTCTCCAGAGACCCTTTTCCTCCACTGCATTAAAGAAGTGGAGGAATAGGGTTATAACTGAAAGACACATTTTCAAGGACACTGTGCAGTTTCAAGGAAACATACGAAAAATGGATTCTCATCAAGACAGTTATTTAAATGCATTTTTGATCTCAAGGATGATGCTTTTGTTCCAGGAAGTTATGTTACAATCAAGTTAATTCGTCTTTGCAATGAGACCAATGGATGAAAAGGTCTGTAAAGTGCAAATTGTTGTTATTAATTTACAAGATAAAGTGCTTGTTGTTTTGGGAATCAGTCCCAGAGCTCACTGTTTTCACACAGTCTTGTATTGTGGGTAATTATACACAGACGTTAACTTGATAAAGATAATTACAAGAATCTATCATTGCTGGTGTTTCGATTTATTTGGTTGTGAACTTTTAGGGACTTTGGATTAGATGATTAACTTATACTGGGTATTTATTTGTTGGTGAGTGCCTGAAATAGTTACTGAAATTAATACAGAGCATGTTTTTACCTTTTCACAACGAATTTGTTTGATTAACAGCACAGTATTTATTCAGTTGGGGATCTTAAATACTAGATGCAAATTTCGAATAATCACTTGAACAATCGAGTTCAAATATTTAACAGATCAGTGCAGAAAAGAATCAGAGGAAAATTTACTTTAAAGGACAAGTGTGTGGTTTGGAGACAGAGGTAGAATGACACGAGTGGATTTTAACCGTGTATTTGACCTCATGGTGTGACAGACATCACATGAGAGTGATGTTTTCAATTTTTGGAGATTTTCTATTCCTTACAAGTTTTATGTAACTTTTCCTGGTATGTTAGGGACCGGCTCCCAACTCTAGCTGTGTGTAAGCATCACCAGGAGATCTTGTTACAAATACAGACTCCTGGGCCCTTTGGGATTCTGAATCGTAGATCTTGTTTGGTGCCTGCAACGCCTTTATTTTTAATAAGCTCCCCCAGTGATTCTGATGCATAGCCTGCTTTAGGAAGTACTAAATTAGGGCATTCCTGTGGAAGTCTGCTCCTAGCTAGAAATATGGTGTCATATTAGTTTGCTCCTGAAATCATAAACAGGAAAATATGAGAAAAGACACATCATTCTCTCTCTTTTCCCCCACTTCTCAGGCCCTGGTCCCAAACTTTTCATGTCTTCTCCCTTTTTTTTTTTTTTTTTGCTGAGGAAGATGCACCCACCTGAGCTAACCTCTGTTGCCAATCTTTCTCTTTTTGCTTGCCGAAGATTCACCCTGAGCTGACATTTGTGCCAATCCTCCTCTTTTTGGTGTGTGGGTCGC
The DNA here is from genome assembly GCF_057802395.1 of Ceratotherium simum simum. NCBI lineage: Eukaryota > Metazoa > Chordata > Mammalia > Perissodactyla > Rhinocerotidae > Ceratotherium > Ceratotherium simum. The sequence goes on from NC_141903.1 coordinate 31,548,712, forward strand.
TACCACAGCATGGCTGATGAGTGGTATAGGTCCGTACCTGGGATCTGAACCCACGCCGCCAAAGCGGAGAGCGCGAACTTAACCACTAGGCCATGGGGCCAGCCCCGCATGTCTTCTCTTCCTATTGCTAAAGACATTTATCACCTTCACGCTATGTCTTTCTCCAGCTTCTTACCTGAGAAAGGCGGCGTTTACCTATTCTAGCCCAGTCTTCTGGGACCGAGACTCAAATCTCCCTCAAGGCTAGCCCTGCTGATAGACTGGCCTTTGTCTTGCTCCCCGGCTTCTGCTCCCACATTTTGCTTCAGTTGATGTTATTTGATCTCTGGATTCTTCCTTAAGTCTTAGTCCTGAGATCTTGTCCAATAGCTTAGTCCCTCTAGGGTTGGAGTTCTCTTGGTTTCCTTCTAGTCTCCTCCCAATAATGTAAGTCTTGCTTCAAAACCTTGGTCCAGAGGCCAGGACAGTCACCATCTGTTCGATTTCCCCATACAGTCTGGCATTCTTTACTCCCTACTCCTGCTCTAATACCGTATTCCACTCACCCACCTGTTCAGGGACTCTGTGTTGGACCTTCCTGATGACCCCTGACCTGGGGACTGTCCCATCTGAGAGAATAGCTCTGGTTCCAAGTTCATTTCCTGTGTTCCGGTTAGCTGGGTCTGGTCAGGTGGTGACCTGAGACATGACCCAGCAACTGGTACATTTATTATTTTCTCAAGATTGTCTTAGAAGATTAATAGAGAAATTAAAAACGAATATTTTTTATTGTGGTTTCCTTTTCCTCTTTCTTGCTGTCCTGATCATAGGACATGAATTTATAGCTATTTATTTTTGTTCTGGTCTGTAAACTAAGTCTGTTCTGCCCTTGACTTCAATAAATAATAACAATCCTTCTTCCTACAGAAGAAAGGATTCAAAAGTGTTGTGATAGCTGTCTTTAGGCATTTGAGAGGTTGTCATACAAATGAGGGTTTAAACTTGATCCAGGTAGCCCCGAAGGGCTGCCAGTTATGGCTCAGAATAAGGAGGATGTTCTCCCAGTCTAACAAAGGTGGACTGAGCATCTCGAAGAAAGAAGGCTTCCGATAAGAAGCTAAATGGCTGTGGTAGAGATCCCATGGAGGGGATCCAGGAGTAGAGTGGGTCTCATCCAGCTTTGAAAGTCATGAGTTGTGAGTCATTGACAGGTCAGTAGTCATGGGTTCGGGGAGTATCAGTTACTGCTCTGTGGAGTGGCATGTGTGTCCCAACCCAAGAGATTATACTGACTGGCTCAGAACAGAGTGATTGGCCAGGCCAGTACAAAATAACACGATGAGTGTCCTGATTATATGTCACTTGGTACAATTTGGTTTTTTGTCTATCCTGAGACAAAAGCACTAAGGCCACTTGCTCTGCAAAGCTGGTAACAAATCTATTCCGAAAAGATGGCCTATCTTATGATAGGCCCAGGAAGTGAAGGCTGGTACTTGATGGTCCAGAGAATGTTTTTGGAGTGACTTCTCAAGAACTCTTGGGAGTTTTATCGTAAAATATATTTTATTGAACCTGTATTATGTTCTAGACATTGGACAGAGTTGGTTCAATTTCAGGGTTATCTATGGGTCTTGCTGGTTAATTATTCCATGTGTCTTAACTAGCATAAAGTTTTACCAACCAGATAATAAGCTTTTATGATGCTGCACTGGGCATGCCACTCTGGGAGCCATCCAAGTTCAACTATCCACTCGGGAGTAAGATGGAACCTTTGGGTTCAAATACAGATTGGCCTTCCCCAGACTGGTCTACGTTTCTGAGAAAGAATCATTTCTAAGAGGGGGGTTGAAAAAAAGTTTCAAGACTTATTGTTGGCTGTTCACTTACATCACTAGCTCTCTGGTCTAGACTGAAGCAGAGCTTATCTCTCAGTCATGGCTGATAGAATGCTAGATATCAATGCCTAAGTTTACTTCTTAGGTAGGAATTCATATGAATGACTATGAGTCTAGAGTCTACTGGAGCTGAACAGACTTTTGTTTTAATATCCTGTCAGCATCCTATCAGGGTCGAGCGGATAATGGAAGGGTGAATCCCATCTGTCCCCTTTATTATACATCTGGAAAGTGCCAGCTGTGCTCACCCTCCTCCACAATCAGCCCTGCATCTGTTTTTAGATTCTATCAAGGCTCCAGAGCTCTGTTTAAACAGAGTATTGCTCTGAGCCTTCACAGTTGTCTGACTCAGTCAACTTACATAGAAAAAATAACTGAAATCACAACCTTCAAAAGGCGTCTCTAAAAATATTCACAAAGTCGATTCTAGTAAACACTAACAGTTCTGTTCACTGCAGATCACATACCTCCTCCCCTGCTGTCTTGACATGAGTACGGCCATGTTTGGCCGCTCCATTGACCTACAGCCACCAGCACAAAAAGAAATATAAAAGCTGCTTTCTGCGTGGTGGGAACTGGCCTTTTCCCGGGAACTGGCCTTTCTCCCACGGAGAGAGTTGCAAGTTGTAATATTTCAAGGCTCTTGGAGCATCGTAATCCGGAATGGACTGGCCATCTGTGCCGGGCTGAGACGATAACCAAAGAGAACAATGCACGTACACAACTACTGGGCTGGGACGTTAGCCAGGAGGCTCAGTGCACGTACGCCACTGATAACCATTTGTGCATGGAAACACTAAATGCTTGCTCTGCAAACTCTGTAATTGCTTACTCTGAAAATTACTGATGGTATAAAAACTGCTGGAAACTGAGCCCTAGTGAGAGTTCCACCTATGGAAGGGACACCTTGCCCAGGACATATGATCCTTGCCCAGCCGCGTCGATTGACAGGGCTCTCCCGGCAGTGGGGCGTGGATGTTGTGAGTAACTGATTTGATATGAAGTAATTGATTTGATATGAAGTAATTGATTTGATGTGTTCTCTTTTCGGTCAACCTGGTGTTTCTCTGTCCGGTTGATTTGTGTCATTTCTCTTTAGCCGATGTAGGTGTTTTCCCTTTCCAGTCGGGCTGATGTTTTTTCCCTCTTAATATTTGACCTATTCAGATCTGTTTGTAGACTATTGCCTTTACTATCCTCTATATAATAAAATATACCTTCAGTCCATTTGTTTGGAGTGAAAAGTGTCTTTTACATCTCCGATCGAATCCTCGAACCTCTCATAACACCTGCACCCACACCTTCTCTTTTGGTCCATGAGTGACTGTCATGGCAAGGGAATTGCACACTGCTAAGAAGACTCAGGGATAAGTTCTGGCCTCAGAAGCCGAGGCTTTGAATGAAGTCTTCAAGCTAAAGAGAATAACTTCAAAACACTTTCCTATGTTAGAGCCGTCAAAGGTCATAAACTTGGATTTTTCTATGTTGACACTGATACTCACAAAAGCCTTGAAAAACATACCCCTATTTTCACGTGTTTTATCAATTGTTCTTTTTGGGTTTTGTGGGGTTGGTGGTAACGTAAGTGTGGGGAAGACACACCCTCTTGGCTTACCATTCGTGAAGGTCAACAGTTAGTCTTATTTCTTCTCAAAGTGGGAATTTAAGAAATATAGGCCTTCAGAAGTCTGTTACTTCTTGAGAAAATGTGAGGAGAGGCTCTCAGTTCATAAGGCCCATTTTTCTTGGGGAGAATTATGTAAATAACTGGATCTTAAACATATTTCAACTGCCGTTACTTGAACACGCTTACTTCTGTAGGGTTTTTCACGATTGAAAAGAGAAATCTGAGGCCTGTGCATTTGCGGCATTCAATAACACAAATGCTCATTTCTGAACTGTGATTGTATATTGTTTCACAGCTCGTGCTGACACACGCTCAATTCCTGTCAGAGCCAGGATGGTGTGCTTTGGGCTGATTACATTTTGACAAAACTCTCTATGGAGATTCCAGGCATGGCCGATGTATAACCATGAGGCATATACTGTGTGTGCTTGTGTGTTAGCCAGGTATAGACTTACATCAGATATTTGACTGAAATGCAACGTTTTCCTAAATGTTTTAAGCCATATTTGCCAGTTTAGACTCAAAATTGCTAATATAAAGAGAAAATTTTCCAAGCAAACGGGTGTGCACTTTCCTCTCTTGACTGAAAACAGACACGTCCAGCGAGCATCAATTTCATTGCAAGTGGTGATACAATGTAAGAGAGAAAGAAGCACAGAAATTGGGGCAGAGAGGAGTGTGGTTAGCAGTCTGACCAGGACCAAAATCCACACAGAGATTGGAGGTATTTCTTTGGACAGCAAAATCAAAGAATCGGAGCCAAAAACAAAGAGCAGACAATGCACAGATGATAGAAAGATAGATAGATAGCCACGAGGCATTTGTAGTTTCCCCCTTTTTCTATTCCATTAAGGCTATTAGGTATGAGTAGCATATTTCAGAATAGCAGGAGCCAAGAAAGAGCTGTAATGTACCCTAGGCAGAAGAATTACCTAAAACATCTGAAATCCTTTATTCTTTTTTCCTTCCTATTGTCTTTGGGAAAAAGCCCCAAGTCCCTCAAGTGGCTATAAGATGAGATGATCCAGCCCCTACCTACCTCTTTAGCCTAATTTGTACCTTTTTTAAAAAAATTATTCTACTTCTGTCAAACTGATCTTTTTTCAGTTCCTTGATGCCATATCCTCCATGGAATCTGAATCTTCACACAACCTGATATTTCTGACTTGAATACCCTTTTGTCTCCTCCCACCCCAACCCTTTCACATGGCAAAGTGCTACTTGTCTTTCAGATCTCAGTTCAAGTGTCACTTTCTCAAGGAGGCCTTCCCTGATTTCCCCATCTTCCTGAGGAGTCCAGGCCTCCCTGCTTCATATTCTTACAACCTACTAAACTTCTCCTTCACAGCACTCACCCGTTTAAAGTTTTTCTTTTCTATTATACTGTGAGCTCCATGTGTTCATTGCTATATCCAAGAACCTCATCTGATACCTTCCTTTTGGTTTGTGACCAAATTTTCTCAACGTATTAAGAAGTAAAGCCGACTATAGAGTCTCGAGGGAAAGCGAACACTTGTCTGTAAAAAGTGAGGAATAATAAATACTCTTGAGTTGTTGAAATAAGTCACGTAAAACATCTACTGAAGTTTCTGGTACATAGGACTGATCAATTCATAGCTTTAAGTAGCTTTGAGTTCTTTATTGGTATTAAGCAGCATAGAAATAATAAATACTTACATATGTCTACTTGGATGTGTCACAAGTCCTTAAACTCAGCAGATTAAAAATCAAACTTAAGATCTTTTTCCCCAAGCCTGTACTAATATGCCACTCCCACCCTCAGTGGACAGAAGCACCATGCCCAGCCTGGATAACCATCCTCAACAACTCTATCTTCCTCCCCAGTAGCCAATTCTCAGCAAATCCTGATGATTTTATATTTCTTCAACCCATCCATTTCTCTCCATCTTCAGTTCGTCCATCCTAGTCCACTCTACCATCACTCATTCCTGGACAGTACAGTAGCCTCATAATTCATTTTCTCGTTCCGTGCATGCCTTCCCTCCAATCCAATTATCTCATTTTACCTAGAGTGATCTTTTAAAAGCTTATATATTACCATGTCACGCACATGCAGCTATACATTATTCCGTTTCCAGCAGAATAATAAGTAACATGTTATGTGGCCATTTATAGAACTCATTATGTGCCAGACACTCTACTAAGTGCTTTATGTATATCAACTCATTTAATCCCCACAAGAAGTTGGCTTGTTATATGGATTTAGTCCGTTGTGGGGAACCGAGCACAGGCAGGTCGAGCAATTTAGAGCAGGTCACACACGCTTACTACTCTTCAATCTGCTCTAATTTGGAGAGGCAGTGGAGACGGGCGATGAAGAGTGTTGGCTATGGAAACACACTGTCTGGCTTCAAATCCTGGCTCTAGCACTTACTAGCTGACACCTAACCTCTCTAGACTCTTCCCTTATGAGCTAAATGGGGCTGTCAATAGCACCTTCTTTATAAGGTTGCTGTAACAAAGGAGTAAACACAAGTAAAGTATTTAGAATGATGCCTGGCACAGAAATAGAATTCAATTAAAGTTATTGATATTGCCTTAGGAGATATGTTTTATATCTCCTTAAAATGGCGTGAAGGATCTGAAAAATATCAGCCCTGTCTGCCCTTCCAGCCTCACCCTTTGCTGCTTTTCCCACTTTCTCTTTACTCCTTTTATTCTGATCTTCTTGCTGTCTCTCAGGGAATCATGCCTCTTGCCAGAGGACACATGTGTCCCCTAATGTTCTCCAGCAATCCCTGTATTCCCTATTTAGCTCTCATGTATTTTTCACTTCTCAGCTCAGATATCAGTTACACTTGGAAGTCAACCCTCACCCATCCACAGTCTAGTTTAGATCTCACTGTTACATATTCTCAGAATACCCTGTAACTTTCCTGGGAGGTGCTTATAAAACAATTGCAATTTTATATTTAATTGTGTGATTTCTGTATTGTCAAACTTTGTCATTATACTATAAGATTCATGAAAAAAGGGACCAAGTTTAATTAGATTCACCATTGTACAGGGAGCGTGATATGTATTTGTGTTCATGAATGAATATTTACGTCTCCATTATCCAGAACTTATGGTGTAAGGGGTACATTTATGTTTTAAAAACACAAACTTCACTCACATTTATGCACCATGGTTGTTGAAGATGTTAAATCCACAGAGGCAGATGTAGACTTCTTGTGAACCTCTACCTAACTGGAACCAGAGATGCTGTTAGTTTTGTATTCACAGCTGAGGATAAAAATCAAAGGCCTGTAAAGTGAACTTAAATTTGGAGCTGAATGTGGATTTTAGGACTATCTTAAGTCTCTCATCAAGATCTAAGAAAGATATTGCTTAATCTTGGATATTTTCTTCCCACGAATCACTCTTGAGAAATTCTTTAGCTAAATCGTGAAGCAGAACTCTATCTGTCCTAGTGGAAGTTACCCATGAAGTAGCACATCTAGTAAAGGTTCTAGTGAAAAGATTAGAGAAGAGATGTTAGCACAAAGAGAACAAAGGGGTTTTCATTTATCTTAGACAACCATAGAGGGAGTCTAAATCCTGATGAATCTTTTGCTTTCTTTGGAAGGAACTGGCCTGTTAGGCATTTAGTACTCTGGTTCCATGTGGCAGGAGCAGTAACAGTTTTCTACACAGCCAACATGTTGGTTGCGCAGGTGTGAACAGATGAAATTGTGCATCTGAGCACAGATGAGATGAAAAAACAAACCATTGAAAATCTGAGCTAAAAATGGCCATATCCATTTGGCATAAGCAAATATAATACCATGGGAAGTGCCACAGAAAATTAAGTTCAGCGGTCCCCTTCCGGTCTAGGACTCTAGTCTTTGCTACTTTGAGGTAGTATGGTGGTTATTATTGGAGATGTGTACCCCACAGAAAGGTCTTTTCCTGAAGCTTCTCTATATTTCACTCTACCTAATAAAATTCCTGGTCCTCCACACAATCTAGATGAAGGATTAAGATGAAGAAGGTTTCATTGAAAAGATATCTTTGAATGTGGATGTAAGTATAGGCCCTTGCATTTCCTGAGGCAGCTCATGCCCTTTTCAATGGCCCCAATATTAACTGAGTCCATTATTATGATTGGGCAGTGGTTCTCCATCAATATACCATTTGAGATTAAGAAGTTTGACTTCTTTTGTCACAAAAAGCAACTTATTAAAAGTGTTCCCTGGAAGAAAGAGTAGTAGTAGATTTGAAACAGCACTTACTAATTTATAAAAGCTGACACCAGCAACATTAGAGATATATGGGAGATGGAAAGAAATAAAAGACCATACAAAGTTAATGATCACTTAAAAATCGTTATTTATTAATCAGTTCTTTAATGGGAAAAATCCCATGTGTTTGAGTAAATCATGTACAGTCATTTGTGATTGCAGGAATTATATGGATCCCTCCAAAATATTTATGCCAGAAATTACAAATCAGATAAAGCTTTTTACACCCTTCATGGGCCTTGAAAAAAATACTGTGAAAATAATTACTCACTCCTGACCTCACATCAAAATGCATTAATTCTAAAGTTGCCCTGACACCCCACCCCATTCTGGTTGGGTCCCTTTTAATCCCATGTCCACAGCAGAATTTCCTTTACAGGTACTGCCTGCAGTGGAGACTCGTGCTATACTCTGGGTCATGTTCTGGGTTGCCTGCCGTGCCTGCGTGGTGAACTTCCTCTGTCCCCAGAAGAGTTAGACATGTAAGTCTTTCTCATGAGTCACGTGCTGCTTATTCACATGTTCTTTGGGTTCTTCTTGTACAATCACAACATCTATCTTTCTTTTCAATCTTAAGTATAGTTAGCACTTTTATCTTTAAAATATCCATTCTAATACTACAAGTTTAGTTAGTCTTATGTCTCTGTTTTAAATTTTGGTCCTGGGAAACAGTATTGCCCCCTGAAAACACCATCCAATTGTTGTGTAGAACTTTTACAATTTTTTTCTCTTGTTATGGTTTTTCATTTCCTTTAGAATAAATCTAATTTCCTTACCATGGTCTACAAGGCTCTAAAAGATCTGGCCTCTATGACCTCTCCTAACACATTTCCTGTCCCTCTCCTTCTTTCTCACTGAAGTCCAGCCATGCTGGTCTTCTTTTGTTTTTCAAATATGTCTCTTTTTTCCTGCCTCAGGGCCTTTGCACTTGCTATTCCTTCTGCTTAAAACACCATTACCCCTAACCTTCACAGGCAAAGCTCCCAGATGAAATATATTATTCTCAGGGATCCTTTTCCTGATCATCCTGCCTATAGTAGATTCACTCTTTATGGCACTTAGTGTGGTAACATATAATTAATTAATTTATTTGCTTATTCACTTTTTGGTCTGAATCTCCTAATAAAATGCAAATCCCATGAAGGCAGGGCCGATAGATGCTTGACCATCACAGTAAAGATCCCAGCATCTATAGTGTCCTGCACTAATAGGTGTCCGATAAGTACTTTGCAAACATGGGAATGTTAGGAATAACTTCTTAGCTAAAGTAAAGTGTTCTTCATTTGAATAAAAATAAAATTTACAAAGCTGATATGGTGCATTATGAAATCAGCATCTCCCTCCAAGAAAGGAGTATGTGACACATACTGCATACTGACACTTGCCTGCAAACTCCAACATTGCTTTTTTTTTTCCTTTGGTGAGGAAGATTGGCTCTGAACTAACGTCTGTTGCCAATCCTCCCCTTTTTGCTGAGGAAGACTGTCCCTGAGCTAACATCTGTGCCCATCTTCTTCTACTTTGTATGTGGGACACCACCACATATGGCTTGATGAGTGGTATGTTAAGTCCGCAGCTGGGATCCAAACCTGTGAACCCCATGCCACCGAAGTGGAGTGTGAGAACTTAACCACTATACCACCGGGCTGGCCCTCAGCATTACATTTTAATTGTATTATATCTCATAAACAGTTGGAACATAGGAGGAGGACAGCTCATTCTGGGAACTAGGGACTAAGTGACACCGGACTTGGCCCTTAGCATGGGATATAAGTCCCTCAAGTAAGGCATGAACTCAAAGTTTGAAAAGTGCTATAAGGTATGACATTTTGTTTGAGTGTCTCTCTGTTGTATCCTCAGTCCCTGGCACAATGCTGGCACCTTGTAGGCTCTCAAATATCTGTTGAATGAATAAACGAATCCATGCGACATCTCACAACCTGGTAATCTTTATTTATACTTAAGCTATTTTTATTACTGAAGTTAGTCATTTTTTTTCTTGCTAAAACAACATATTGCTGATTTTATATCAAAAGTCTGTAGGGAAACACGATTCACTTTATAGCCAATTTTGCTGAAATGTATTGGCTCTGCAAAGCAAGAGACATTTACACTTTGAAATATGCATTGTCATTTACTCTTCAAAAACATAGTAGTTTTCCTTAGCTGTTTCTTGGCTTAATCAGTCCCCAAAGCTGAATAAATGAAAGAAACGGAATGTGTGTTCGCATTAAACTACATTCTAGCAAGATGACTTTTACTTTGTTCATGGTAATGTAATTATTAATGAACCACTGTTTTGTCTAGATAATTATTGTCCTCATAAATTATTCCTATTGGATTATGAAATATAGTGATTCCAGGAAAAAGGAAAATGTTCCCAGTTTAAAGTCTAATCCCAAACTATTAACTTAAAAAAATGCTATTATGACATCATTTTCCCCTGTTAAATTTCTAAAAGGAAAAACCAAAAAAACCCACAAAATAGTGGTAAGGCGGCCATAAATATGGTGTTCTTTAACATTGCTAGTGGGAGTGGAAATTGGCGTAACGATTTTGAAAGCAATTTAGTTATAGATACCTTAAAATGTCACTGTGTTTGGATCCAGCAATACCACCTCTAGAAATCAATGACACAGAGTTGTGCACAAAGGTTTATGTACAAAAACGCTCATTACAGCATTCGTAAGAATAACAAAAAGGAAATAATATAATGTCCAAACATTAGGGATGCAGCAGTATAAATAATGACATATGCCTATGATTTAATTCTGAATTGCCATTAAAATTAATGTTTACACTTAGAAAAACTATTTAATGACATGGGGGAAATGCTCAGTTGGTAAAGTTAACTGAAAAAGTTAGGAAATGAAAGAGTAAATATAGGAGAGGTAAAAAGGTCTCTCTTTGGTGGAATCTAGCCTGTAGATTTGTTTTGTTTTGCTCGCATGGTATTCATTTTTTTAATTTGTTGCCAGTATTTAAAAAACAGATATTTCACTTTAAAATAACCTTACTTTCGGGCCAGGCCCAGTGATCTAGTGGTTAAGTTCAGCATGCTTCACTTCAGTGGCCCGAGTTCGGTTCGCAGGTGCGGATCTACACCACTCATCTGTCAGTGGCCATGCTCTGGCAGCGGCTTACATACAAAATAGAGATATATTGGCAACAGATGTTAGCTCAGGGTGAATCTTCCTCAGAAAAAAAGAGGAAGATTGGCAATAGATGTTAGCTCAGAAAAAAAAGCAACCTTATTTTCACGTCCTTCCTAAAATCCTAGAGATTTGGCAACACTCAAGGCATACCCACCTGGAAGCAGCACTGACCTGGAGATGGGGAGGTCCAGCCCCTTTCGACTGGCATATGCTCTCTGGTTGGTCACAATCCCCAGCACTCCTAACTATTACCCCTGACCTGTTGCCTTCCTGGCTTGTTAATTCTTGGCTCCTATGCAGCATGATTTGCTGTTTTGCACATACATATGCATGAAATGTTACAAAAATTTCTCTCAGGGTGGTAGGATAATGGGTGATTTTCATTTTCTTCTTTATAGTTTTTGTATTTTCCAAATTGTACAACAAAAACATGTATTGCTCTTCTGATTCAAAAAGAGTGACTTATTTCTTAAATGTAAATCATTAACACCATAGACCCCATGCTAAAAGATTACAAATGGCAGACGTTAACATTAATCTTAAGGAAAAATTACATTCCTGAATTCCCTTAACCAAAATAGTGGACCACGTTATTGATGCTTTTTTCATCCACAGTGTTTTTTTCCATTACTTAATAAAAATACATTATTGAAATCTAAATGAGATGGAACAATCTTACTAGACCAAATTGCTTTTTTTCCTTGCAAAGTGTTGTACCTTCACCTCAATTCTAAATGAATAATAGCCTAACCTTTAAGAAAACCATTTTGCTCACTGTTCAAGTAATAAATACTTCTGATAATATGAGGCAAAGGAATGAAATTGTTATTATTCAGATCTTTGATTTTGTGAAGAATATGTTAAACTTAAGTTTTTATTAAAATACTAGTGGATTAGATACACTAACTGCAGTGGAAGGAATATGCAGTATTCCTGAATTGATGATATACAACTTTTTTTTTCTCCCCAGTTGTATTGAGATGTAATTGACATATAACATTGTATTAGTTTAAGGTATACATGAGGTATACATAATGATTTGATAGATGTATATATGGCGAAATGATTACCATGTAAGTTCAGTTAACATCCATCACTACACATAGTTATAATTCTTTTTCTTGCGATGAGAACTTTTAAGATGTACTCTCTCAGCAACTTTCAAATATACAATACTGTATTGTTAACTATAGTCACCCTGCTGTACATTACATCCCAATGACTTATTTATCTTATAAATGGAAGTTTGTACCTGTTGACTATCTTCATCCAATTCCCTAACGCCCCACACCCTGCTTTCAGTAACCAATAATCTGTTCTCTGTTTCTATGAGTTTGCTTTTTTTCAGACTCCACACATGCATAAAAATCATACAATATTTGTTTTTCTCTGTCTGATTTCTCTCACTTAGCATAATGCTTGCAAGGTCCATTCATGCTGTAGCAAATGGCAGGATTTTCTTCTTTTTGTGGCTGAATAATATTCCATATTATAATAATATCTTTATATATTCCATATATATGGATTCAAAAATACCGAGGTCAATGAACACAGAGATTGTTGAGAAACTATTCTGGATCAAAACGGCATTACAATTAAATGCAGTGTGTGACACTAATTTTGATCCTGGACCACCAGAAAAATAGCTATAAAGGTCATTGTGGGAACAACTGAAAAGTCTTGGAATATGACCTATGAACTAGATAATGGTATTGTGTCAATATAAAATTTCCTGACTTTTATAATTGCATTGTGGTTATATAAGAGAATGTCCTCATTCTTAGTAAATATACGGCAAAATAAATGAGTAAACGAACGTATTGTCTCCTACTTACTCTTAAATGGTTCAGAATAAATAATTTGCAGATAAATATAAGCATATTATATATATATATATATATATATATCTACATCTCTATCTATCTACCTACCCATCTATCATCTCTCTCTCTCTCTCTATTTTTCTCTCTCTCTCTCTCTCTATGGAGACAGAGGGAAAGAGAAGAGAAACTAATAGAGGAAAATATAAACTATTGATGGATCTGGTAAATTAAGATATAATTTTATCTATATGATTAATATCTCTGTATATTAAGGTGTTTATACTATTCTTGCAAATTTTGTATAGTTTAAATTTATATCAAAGTGAAAATTCCAAAAATATTCTAGTTATAACCCACCTTTCCTATCTCATCACCTGACACTCCCAGCACTGAGCTCCAGCTCCATCAGTCAACTCACCTAGACAATCATGTGCTTTCTTGGCTCCATACTTTTCAGCCCACTATTTCCTCTTCCTCAAATTCCTTATTTGGCTTTCTCTGGCTATCTAAAGCCATACATCCTTCAAGAATTTGGCCAATGGTCATCACTTTTGGAAGACTTCTAGCATTCTTCCAGCCTTACTCAGATTTAATTGACCCTTCTCTGTTGGTCCACAGTATCTGATCCATGTTGCTAATACAGTCTGTCAGTTAAAGTAGGCTAGGTTGTACCATGGTAACAAGACCAAAATCTCAATGAGTTAAAACAATTGAGGTTTCTTTCTCATTATAGCCAAGTGTCCTGAAGATTGACTGGTAGGGCTTTGCTCACGGTGGTCACTCAGGGACTGAGGCTGAGGGAAACTCTACCTTGACAAGTGCTTCCATGATTGCACATCAGTGGAAAGGGAACATGGGAAATCATGAACTGGCTCTTAAAGCTCCTCATCAGAAATGACTTAAGTCACTTCTGTTCATTTTCCCTTGGTTAAAGAAGTCATATGGGCATGCCTAATTTCACAGGGGGTGGGAAGTACACTGGCTGGAAGGAGACTATGAAGAGCACTAAGGATGTCCACTCATAGGGTTTATTACCTCCCACAAACGTTATCGTGCATGTGGGTTTTCTCCAGTGAATTGTGATAGCAGCTTCTATGTCCTGTTCATCCTTCCATTCAATCCATCAAGCTCAATGTTTAGTTCGAAGGATGAATGCTTATTATGCCTAACTGAATGGACATCGAGAGACTTGCCCAAGGTCATAGAGCCTCTGGCATTTGGATTTATGTCTCTGAATTTCTAGTCCTGTACACTGTCCACTACAACATGCAATAAAAATCCATAGACTTCCCGGGCATGGTCCCACCCTTATTAAGTGTGCCAGTAAGAACTAGTCCAGCTTTACCAAACTAGTTAATATTTTATAGGCCTCAATCTATATGCTATGACTCATTTTAGAATTTGCCTGCAGGCAAAGAATATCAAAGAAAATACATTGATTAAAATGTCATAAGATGAAAACACATTTTATTTTTTTCAACCTGCCATGATTTCTCACTTTTGCTTTTGAGAGTCTTTCTTCCACCATTTTTCTTTCATGGCTCTTTTCATTGCAAAATTCACCACAGAGTTTTTTAGAATTTTATGCCTTTGATAACAAAGGCCAAGAAAATTCCAAAAGCCTTCAAAAGGTACAGGAAATATTAAAGTCTAAAACAATTCTTTCAAAATAAATTTCACCAGGATGGCATATTTCTTGGTTAGCTTGTGAAATTGAAAAATCTGATTGTGGTAAAATCAGATTCTTATCCATCTTTTTATTTATTTATTTATTATTATTATTATTACTATGCACTTGTCAGGTCCCAGTGGAACACTAAACTCATAATGGTCCTATTCCTCTCTCTTTGGGAATGAGAAGAGTGGAATTGACTGCAGTAAAAATGTTGAGAAGATGCTCTGAGGGAGAGTTTGCCTGTTAGGTCTAGAATCATTATCCCTTCAGTGAAAGGCAACAAAATAGGCAATCTTGTGCAGATCAGCATGGTTTTCAGTACAAGTCAGAATTTTAATGTGTGGCAGGAAATGAATAGATATGATAATTCAGGAGGCAGCACGCAGAAGTAACTCAAATGCAAAGCATCTGTTGTTGCCTGGATCCCGGGAAGCTGAGGTCTGTGGAAGGTTTTGTATTCTGCTGTAATGTCTGCCATGTTGGGAGCCAGGTCAGAAGCTAGACGAGTGTTGTGGCTTCTTCTACCACCAACCACTGAGATATGATAAGAGTGGAATTGCCTTGCTTACTCAGATTTCCAAACGCAAAATGGAACCAATTTGTGTATCTTTGATTTGGGATAAAGTGTCACTATCTCCCTGAGAGGGTGAGCAATCTCTAAGTGACGGGTCATTTATGAGGCTTCTAACTAAGATGAGCAAGCCTATTTGATAACGTAAAATTGGCAGGACCTTGAGCTTGAAATTTGAATGGAGCCCAAACTGAATATCTGCACGCGTTTGAAGAGGCACAGATGATTTTATGCAAATTGTTTGTTTATGGAATGCTTCCCCTGGGCACATCTGCAGGCTCACACAGGCTGAAAGTGGAAGGGGGGAGAGAAATACTTTAGTTGACATGACTACTGCCTCTTTTGTTTGTCTCTCCTTAGTAATTAGAAATCAAATTTAAAAAATATTAATATCCAGCATTTATGGAGAACTTTTATTGAGATAATACCTAGGTTAATTGCTTTGAAATTACTTAGAGGTACTATTATTCTCATTTGACTGATGAGGGAAGTGAGGCTCAGGTAGACAAGGAGCTTATCCACTGCCCCACAGCAGTAAGTAGCAGACCAGGTTTTGAACCCAGGCACTGTGTTTCCAGAATCCAATTGTCTAACTTACACTGTACTATATGGACCTTCTTAGATAGTACAAAGTAACTCTAGGGCATTGAGTTATTATTTAATATTCAGTAGGATAGTCTTGATGAAAAGAATGACAGAAAAGTCAGATAGAAAACTTCAAATTTTTCACTCTTACCCTAAACTCTGCAGAACATTCTTTTCGGGATGGGACAGCTCCACTCATTCCCAGGATATTGAATAGAATACCTTATTAAACTAACAGGCCTTTAGACTTTTGACCATCTAATCAGAGCCCTCCATATAGCATCAGCAAGAAAGGTGGAGAATTCTCATCTTTCCGGTCTGATATACATGATTTAACCATTAGTATTATTGAGGCTTGACATGGGTTGCACTAAGGAGTGTGTTGATGGCTTATTGGATTGGACCTCCCTTCACCTCTACTTCCCCCACTCCCATGTGCGAATTTGGAAAGTTAAAGTGTTGTGTTAGGAGGATGATAGAAATGGAGGAAGGTGACTAGGGAACTTATTGCAATTTAAGGGCTTATAATATCTTAGGGATATCCTCCTTCTGAGTAAGTTTGGCCAGGCCAAAGATTCTGGAATCATCCCTGACTCCTTTTTTACTCTCATGCCCCATGTCAGTACATCAGCAATCCTAATGAGCCCTCTTTCAAAAGCTATTTTGAATTTTGCCAGAAATCATTACTCCTGCTACCAGCACTCTAGCCCAACCTCACATCACCTCTCACCTGGATTATGGCAACGCTTTTAACTGGCCTCGTTGCTTCCACTCCATACCACTGTAGCCTATCCTTCTCACAGAGGCTATGGTGATTATTTTCAATTGCAAGTCATATTCCCTAACTCTTCCACCCGGACCCTCGAAGTGGCTTCCCATCTCACTTAACGCCCTGTGGATCTCTCTGCTCTCACTCTCTGCCGCCCTCTCTTCTCTCACTCTGCTCCAGCCACACGTGCTGGCTCCCCCCACACTCCTGCTCAGAGGAGTTTCACTGGACCCTCTCCCTGCCTGAAATCCTCTTCTCCTGAATCCTCTCAAGACTTTCTTCTCACTTTCTTTAGATTTGTAAATGTTAATGGAAACACTTTCCCTCACTCCCATTTCTTCCAAAACAATATCCTTGACCCCTCTCTATCACCTTACCATAATTTATATTTCTCCTTAACACTAATTATTCCATGAGATATTCTATATTTAATGTGTTTATCTATTTATTATCTGTCTTCCTCAAGTAGGATGCAAGTTCCATGAGAGTTTGGACTTGATTCATTTTGTTTATTTTGTTCACTGCTCAGTGCATGGAGCAATGTTGTGGGACCAGTAAAATAGCTTTCAGGTGTGTCAGGTTTGGGAAGTTGTAACATAAAAATAGAGGCCAGGAAGCAGAGGATAAAATTAAAGCTAATGTGTAAAAAAAAAAACCAAAAGCAAAGCGTATTCTATAGGTACTCCCAATATAGGCATATTCCATAGGTATAAAAAAATTATACTCCATAGGAATCCAAATTATCCCTAAAGGTTGAGAAGGTCTAAATCAAATTTTGATGGCATAAATTTTGAAGGGAGAAAGGAAGAGTTGTAGGGAAAAATTTTGTCATCCAAAGTCTCTAAGATAATAGTTGAATGAGTCAGTTGAGGTCAACCTGGAGTTTGGAGCCCTTTGTGTCTTTAAGACACAGCTCAAATTCCACAACATTTGCTGATCACCTACTGGATGTCAAACACTGTGCTAAATGATAACTTAGGTTATCGTGTCTAAGTATCATAACAACTTTGTGATGGAGGTCATTATGATCCCATATGTAGATGAGACAACTGGGGCTCAGAGAGGTTAAATAATGTGTCCAAGGATGAAGAGCTGCTCTGAGAACTCTCCCTCATGAAGCCTTTCCCAGCTGCCTTGGATCTGAAAGAACCTCTTTTTCCTCCTAGTTGCTAGACCATTTACTGGACTCTGACCATATGCTGACGTATTGTCTGATATTGCATACCTGTCTCATTGGGACATGTTGAATTACTCTAAAAACTGTGTGTTTTTGTTCAAGTACATGTAGATGCAACAAATAGGACTGGATATATTCTCTGAATGCCATATTCCTTTGAGGAAAAAGCCAACTAATCTATGTGAAAAAGAATTCCAGTTTCTAGGAACAATTGATTTTAAAAATATTGACACTTTGAAATGACCACTGGTTTGCAACATGTAGTCTCCATAAAAGCTTCTGATCATCACTCTTATTGAAGCATATTAGCATAGTATTTATACATGTATAAACATATGAGGATAAGCTCTTGTATTTTAATAAAATGAGAGCTACTTGGGAGTATTTTAGCTTCTATAAATAGTGCAAAGTTTAATGTTAGAAAACTGACTGATAATATCAAAAGCATACATTTCAAAATAAGGAAGAGATTTCTTGCAACCCTAAATCTGCAAATCAATTTCAAAGATTCCAATTAATGTTAGCATGCAGAAGAGGTCAAGAGTTAACAGTATAATGGCTAAGGACATTAGTTTGGCCAACTAACTAACCGTGATACCTTGAGCAAATTTCTTAACACCTCTGAGCTTCAGTTTCCTCATCTCTCTAAGGAGCAAATGCAGTTAAAGCACTTCCCACAGTGCTTGGCAGAGAGAAAACACTCTATAAATGCTACTGGTTGTTGTATTTTATTATCGTCATTAGGAGGAAGTGTAAAATACAGAAGATCAGAAATCCTACCTCAATTCTACCCCTAGTATCAGTCCCCAAAACATGTAAGTAATAGGAATTGTGCTGGCATATCACATAAACCAAAATCAAAAGGAGGCAGAACTTGAGTCCTTTAAAGTTATATAAAAGTAACTTAAGTGTGATGACAGAATATGAGTAATTATATGGCGTTTCTCTTCACGTGTGACACACTGGCAAACAGACAATAAATCTGAAATGAAACATGTTTCTGTTGATATGAAACATTACCCCCTTCTCCATTTGTTACCCGGGTCCTCTGGTATGTTATTCTTAAGCCATTTTGTGGTGTGGTGCTCCTCCGCCTTAACTCAATCCATTTTCTGAGAAATTCTGCCAGGAGATCTGAGAGCAGATGGTGCCTTATTGTTCAAGAGAGTGGTACTCTTGTTGAGTGTTTGATCACACTTTTCTGTTGGGGACTGGCTTGTCAGTGACTTGTGTCATCAGGATAAGATATATGCCAAGGAAAATGTAAACAGCATATTTGCTAAGCCTGTCAGAAGATATATTGACAATTACATCAAACCTGAAAGCATGGCTTCCATGGTTAAAACATATGAAAGGAATATTTTCATTTTGTCAAATAAATCCAAGGTTTGAAGGCCGTGTCTGTACGATGATAATATGAAGGCAAGCAATCCACACAGATAGTGACCCTAACTTCTGAAAATACCCACCTGATGTAGGAAGGATAAAGATTACTTCACTTACGCAACAGACATTATTGAACACTCATTGTGTCACACATTGAGCCACACGTTGGAGGTGAATCAGACACAGTCCCTAAGTTTCGGTGATTCCAGTCTTGAGGATGAGAATGACGTATAAACAGACAAATTAAGCTATAAAATGAATAATATGGTTATTCTTTACCTCCCTATCCCGTGGATTTATTCTCTGCCTTTTCTTTCCCTGCTCTGTGCCCTGGGAGGCTGACCACAATGAATTGCTTCCTTACCCACTGACTTCAAGTTGAGTTCAGCCAATGGAGTCACCAGCAGGAGGGTCAGAGGGGTCACAGTTTTCTCCTTCGCTTCCTCCCTGCCTTCACATCTAGCTTCTGGCGGTGGCTGTGGCCTCCGTGGCTACGACTCCTTCCATCCTCCGCTCCTCCACAGCTCCAGCTCTCACTGGGTTCTGGGCAACACTGCTTCCTCCTACCTTGAAGGGAGGAAATCTTTAAACTTTGGATTTATTTAACAAAATCAAAATACTCCTTTCTTCCCACTTCAACTCTTTTGGTGGTCATGACTTCCATCGTTGCTATTGTCTGGGTGAGAATAGCATTTGTTTGCTCCCTTAACTGAGCAATACCTCAGAAGTAGACCGTTTTTAGACTCTTCACTTGAAACAATTGAGATGAAGTCTCTTTCTTACCAGAACTCCGACAGGTGTAAGAGAAACTAGTTTACTCAACATTCATTCAATCATAGACTATTTATTGCCTGTATGTGGCAGTGTACTAGGTACAAGGTATAAACTAGCACTTTCCAATAGAAATTGATGGAAATATTCTGCACTGCCCAATATGCTAGCCACACGTGATTACTGAGCACTTGAAATATGGCTAAGGTGATTGAGCAATTGAATTTAAATTTTATTTAATGTTAATTAATTTAAATTTATATAGCCACAAGCTATTGGTTAGTGACTACTGCATAGAACAGCACAAGTATGAACTAATTTTAGCAGGAACCTGAATAACTATTCTGGATAGAGGTGGGTATGGAGAAAGAGCAGGATTTGATCTGAGATGTGGGTAGGGAGGTGATGTTTGAGCTGCTCTGTAGATGAGTAGGTCTTTACCAGGCAGAGAAATGTGGAGAGTGCAATCTGGGCAAAAGGAACATCTTGTATAAATGCTGAGAGGCTTTGGCATGTGGAAGCTAAGCTCAGAGCATCAAATAGTATTCAAAGTGGTAGGATCATAATGATTAAGAGGGGTGTAGTGGAAATGGAGCCGGGAACAGTGGGTTGGGGCTGCATGTTGATGAACCTTGTTTCATGTCCGTATTCCATTCCTCTTTTAAATTCCATTGTAACGCCATTAGGTAAATCATTTTAAAATATGAATATTAAGCATGATAGTAGTGATATGCACATATGCCTTTAAAAAATATTCCACTGACCTTTCAATTTCAAAAAATATTTTAGTAATTATTTACAGTATGCTCAATTTTGTTGCCCCCCATTCTTTGGGCTTGTGCTAGAAAAATGAATTCACTATTATTTGTAAATAGTGCAATAGATAAAACAGATAATATGTTAGTGATCTAACTAGATTCAGGGATGCACAAGGTGCCATGGAACACAGATTAGGTATATGTAGACAAGAATTGAGAGGATCAGAGAATTCCTGGATAAATTGTGATCTATGCTTGCTGTGCAGAACGAGTAAGAGTTTTCTAGGTGAATTTGTGTAGCTGTGTGAGTTGGGTATTGGAGGGGACAGGTGATGGGAGTGGGACAGAGTGTGTTCTTGTCAGAAAATATTAAGTGTAAGATAATGACAGAAGTGAGAATAAGTTGGAGTGATCTAAAGGATCAGATCTAAACAGACCTAAATTATGAAAGGATCACTCCGGATGAATGTCTGTGTAGAATGGTTTGAGAGATGTAAGACTGGACTATCAGTTAGAAGGCTGTAGTAGCAATGTAGGGAAAACAAAATGGTGTTTGAACACAGGTTCTGAGAAATAATATGCCTCATTTTTCATCTTTTGCACTTCCAAAGCTTATTTATGTTTCTCTGAAAAATAAAACAACTCTGCTTTTGCGCTGGGTCATAATAACAGCTGTTACTTAGCAAGTAATGGTTATGTGCCAGTCACTCTTCCAAGACTTTACATACTGTATATAACTCACTTCGTCCTCACAACAACCCTATGAGGCAGCTACTATCCTTCCACCCTTATTTTACAGATGAATAAATGGAGGCTCAGCGATGTTAGGCAACTATCTCAAGGTCACTTTCAGTAATTTGCAGAACAAGGTTTAAATTCTGGCCACCTGCTTCTAGAGCAAACTCATTAAGTCCCACTCTCTTTTATAAGATTCTTATAATTTACCCTTTATTGATACTCACCATTTGTTGATAAAGTTGTCTTTCCCTTTCCCTTGAATATTGAGTTAAGCTGGAAATAAGATTATCTAACTTTGAATAAATTTCAAAAAATTTATACCTGTCTTGTAGACTTTGAACAGAAGAGGATGATCATTTTGAGAATGATGGAAAAAAACAAGTGTCAATGCAGCCAAGATCATCCCCTATTAAGCTAACCAAGGGGATTATTCAATTCACTATACTGTGATTGTCTTCCTAATATTTTTATTGACCAAAGTATTTTTAAGTTTAAATATTTCAATGTGAATAATGTTAAATGTGGAATATAATTATTTTAAAATTAGGGGGACATGGTTAACAGATTTGGGAAATATCTTTTCTTTCTATTCATCACCAATGAATACTAAAATATGTAAGTTTCTGGATGCTTGGTGAATATTTGTAACTACTAGGATTTGTGTTTGGAGGACCTACCTTAAGATCACCTATTGCAGCTTAGTATCATCAACTCTTATCTGTGTATTTTATAAGACTTTTTCTGCTCAAAGATATATCCAACAAACTGAATTTAGAGATATCTTTGAGGCAGAGGGCCCTGCAATTACACTATTTTAATAGAAAATTTATTGTTCTTAGAAAAATTACCAAAAAGACTTAGTATAGGATCTAAATTTTTTCTCACTTTCTCAAAAAGAAAATAATTTGGTTAGAGGTGGGAAGTTGTCTGGGTGTCCCCAAAAACCAACACTCATTTAGCTCCCAGCTTAGATACCTATAACTCCCACTACTATGGCATTCACTCACATATCCTGGCTGCCCATCATTCTTGCAGACTTCCATCATAGTCACATTGGTTGGCACTCACTGAAATAGAATATGCCAACCAGTTCAACCTTGTAAACTTCCCAGTTTCCCACTGAATCTGCCCTCATATTGATTTCCTCTCACAGCAACCTGTCTTTCTTATAAATGGAATTCTAGTAGTTTTCATTAAAGTAGCTATAAGATGACTGGATGAAATGGGATGGAGGAGGAGAAGAGCTTATGACATTTGGCATCTTTTGACACTCTTCTAAATGAATGCTTTGAATCTCAGTCTTTAGCTGAGGATTGAATAGAAAGAAACCATAGCGCATACTAGTTATTGGAATAATAATAATAGCAAGTCAATATTTACAGACATAATTTCTTTAGGTGCAAAATGTGGGACACTGATATGTCTGGGAATTCAGGACCATAAGAATTTTGGTTGTGTTTAAACATAGGAAATGTGGGGGTTATTAGTGAAAGATGAGGCTCTAAAAGGCTAGGTCATGAAAGGTCTGGATCCGTGCTAAAGAAGTTGAATTTTATCCACCTGCAATGGGGAACTGCTGAGGGCATTAAGCAGAGAAATTATATAAACACTAGAAAGCTCACTTGAACTTGCATGATAAAACTGCAATCTGGAGCTTTGTTACCACCAGACCTATAGAAGCGTGGGTTTGGAAACACATCACTCCATTCTGGACCGGCATGTTATTTAAACACAGGACTGGGAGACTCTCACCTCTACAGCGGTCCCACAGCGTTGACACCAGGTCTGGGACATGGACATGGTTGGTTTGGTTGAAGCTGTGAATGCTTGGTTGTGTTGGGGTCTCTCAGTGGAGTTCCGCTCCTTTCTCCAGGGAGACTAGAGCCGATAGAAATCAGTTGAAATCTGGTCAAGTTATCATCAGTGAGCTAAAATCACAAGAGTGGCTAATCAACTGTTGTCAAGAGAAAATCCTAAGTCAAACATATGGAAATTAAGGCTTATGAATCATAGCACCAGCCTGGCTTCAGCCCTCAGGCGAATGAAACGAAATCAGTAAAAATATATTCAGTAAAATCATGACTTGTTCTAATTCTGTCTAAAGCACCTCAGTTCTAGAAGCAGAGCCCCCTCCACAGACCTAAAGAGAAAAACTATTCCCCTACCCCTAGGGTCAGACCGTAAGTTCATTGTTGGCCTGACCCTCTCAGACTGTGTCAATTTTAGACAGGTCACTTAAATGCTCTAGTCCTCATTTTGTTTCGTCTTAAAAGATAAAAAGTGAAACTGGCCAAATCTAAATCAGAGGTTTGTAAGCTCCAGGAGGGTAAGAACTACGTCTATCACCTACACAGCTCAATCCCTGCTGAATAGCACAGAATCAGGCAAGTGGCCGGCATCTAACAGATGTTTCTGGAAGGAGTGAATGAGTGAGCAAAGAGAACTAAATGCTATTGTACATCATGAAAATGCTTTGTAAGCCATAGAATGCTATATGTATGGTGATATTATGATGCTTCAGATTCTAAGTTTAATAACAATACACTCAGGTTCACATGAAAAGTACATCACATATAAAAGATCTCCAATCACTTTTTTCCCTAACACCAAAAGACAACAGCTAAACTAATCATCACTTATTATTTGTTAGACCATCATGTGCGTTTTCTCATGTATTCCTTATAACAATTCTAAGAAGCAGGAACTATCATTAGCCCAATTTATAGATGAGGAAATCCAGCCTGAGGTAGGTTAAGTAAATTTCCCAAGATAACAGAGCAGTAGAGGTGGCACCAAGACTCAAATCCAGGTCTGTCTGCCTCCAAAGTCCATGATCTGTTCTATTTCTCAAGTAATAATTTAGACTTTCTTTTTATCCTAAAATATATTGTAGTTTAAAAAAATCAAACGTCAAGCTGTCAGGTCCTACTGAATGAATCTACTTGGTGAAAATTGAATTACTGAATTAAATAGGGCATCATATTTAATTCAGTAGATGTCTTTTCAATCTCCAAACTCTATAATTCTATTAATGCTGTTTCTTTCTAAGGACTCAATTTATTTGACTTCATCTACATAGAATCAACGTGGCAGAAAATGTTGGGTTCTTCATTCACCGACCTGGGTTTCTATCATTTTTTGTGTGCCATTCCACTTTTTGTATATTACTTTTCATTTGTAAAGCATAAAATTCTCCTTCAACAATCAATGCCTTTCTCTGGGAGATGGTAGTTTGTTCTTTATGCAATTATTTAATATATTTTTGATGCTTTTAGAAGTTGAAACCATTATCCTAAGAAGAAAAATGTGAAAAACACTGCCTAAAGATGTAATTAAGGTATTATCTTATTACAGTGAAAAGAAGTCTACTTACAGTAGTTCAAGTCAAGCAAAAGAGAAGTTTACTGTAAGTATATGAGGGAAATTCGTGGATGCCTTTTGGTAGAATTAATGCCTATCTCACCCACTTTCTCTCTCTCTGCTTCTGTCCTCTCCTCTTTTTTTTCACTCTTCTTTTGTCTTCTCTCCTTTCCTGTCCTCTCTCAACTCATCCCTTTACTTATGGCCAGCTGTGGCTGCTTAAAACAGAGAATCCTCAGCTCCTGAACTTGTCTTCCCCTAACAAACGTACTCAGTGATGGAGATATTATTTCAAAACCATGGGAAAGAGAATCTAGACAAGGATCCACTCTGTTCCAATCACCTGTGGCCAGAGCAGATGGGTTCATCTACCATATTGCATGTGATATTTAATGGCATGTACAGGCTCTCTAACAAGGCGGTATGGTCCAGGAGAAAATAGCTGGTACCTCTAATATAAGAGGATGACTCTTCTGAAAATACAATACAAATGGGAATATTATTAAAAGAGTGGTTAGCAACTCTATGAAGGGGAGAGCTAAGGATGTCGTATCCATATATGCTTCAAAGGAGATTGAATCTAAATTTTCGACTTCAAAAACAAAGTTAATTTCTCTAAAATATTAACATCATGTACTCTTGAGGAAGAACCAATACACGTCATCATTTTAATGTATTTTTTTTAGTATAGGCTAAAAGTACATTGACCCCAGTTCTCTGAATAATGAGAATACCAATTACTAAATTAATTTGGGTTATTTGAATACTTTACAAAAATATCCGAAGGAAATGTTGTCTGAAAATATAAGTGCTATAAATATTTTAAATTTGTAATTGGTGTGGACTTCTGTCACATACCCTTACTTGTAGTTCATTTGGTCAGAGTAGTTCAGTTAAACTTTTTATAAGCTATTGAAATCTGCTTATCTTATAGCATCCAAACAAATTGCCAAAAGAAGTGGGAGCTTATCTAAGTGTTGTCATTAAATATTTCTGTTTTCTTTTATCCCTTAGAATTTCTGTGCTTCATTTCCTTTATCTGTCAAATGGAGATCCATCCATTTGAAAAAAATATTTTGAACACCTACTAGGTGCAAAGTATGGCACTAGTTACTGAGGGATGTTTATGGCTTGAACATTTCTTAAGGGATTTCTTGAGGGTCAAAGGAGCCGAAAGATGGAATGAGTTTGAAAAGAATAAATTGTTATGCATGCACAAAATATTGTTATTTTCTTTTTTTTGGATCCTGTAGAGTATCCAAGGAAATATAAAAGTCTTTTGGTCTTCTGGGCAACTGAAAATGGAAAGCTGCCACCGGAAGAATCAACTGCACAAATAGTGATTAATATGAAATAGCTAATTGGAGTGAGCCCCTGGAGAAAGTACAGAAAGCTGAGAGATGGAGAGGTGCATATTTCTCTGTTTGTTCTGGCAAAATGAAAGCCTTCTTCCGTTTGCATTTCTTCTTACTAATATGCTACACGGACTATCAGCATGTCCCATTTTATTCTGTTTGCAGGGCTTTAAGAAGGTGACTCAGGGGCACCTAATGAAGAATGACAAGTACCTAATATCAGTCAAATGTTTCATTATTCCTTTTACACTAATCTCCCTTTCTGCAGAGATTAGTCAAAGTGCTTAGCTGGAGTAACTAGGAGGAAATATGGACAGTATGGAGATCAAATTAATCCTGGCTTTTTGAACACAAGAGTTTGGCTGAGTATTGAAAAAAGAGGTAAAACCAGATTCCGTTTGAACAAGAACAATTTAATCACTACACAAAGCAGAATAGTCTGTGCATTTGGGCATCCATGGCTTTAATTGAACTCATGAAGAACTGAGTGTTTTATAGATTGTGTGATTCTTAGCTCAAGTCTGGACTGACAAATAAAAAGTCCTGCACCTTCAAGCTGTATTATAAACTCAGTTTTTCTTTTTTCCTTGTAAGAAGTTTTCTTATTATTATTTCTACAAACATCTCTCAAGCACAGGAAGTAAACTTGCAGCAATTCTCCATGCTCATTGGACAACAAGTTTTCTGCTTCTCCTTTGACTTCTTTTATTAGAGAAATCCAGGGAGTGCTTCCAAGTTTGGACTATGGAGGCAGCTTCTGGAGAGCTGGGAAGAGCCCTGGGAAGAGAGGTGGTAACACAGTGGACTCAGTTTACTCGCCTGAGCTAGAGAAGGAAACTGAGTTCTTCTGTAAACTTGACCCTGTCCCTTTGGCTCAAGTCACCAGTCGTCTGCCTATACTGGCGAGGAGTGCTGAATAGAAAGAATGCTGTTTCAATAAGCCCTGTATGGAGCTCTTGCTATTTGCTAGAGACTGAAAGAAAGAGCTCTACATTAATGATTTGATCTAGCCCTCAAATGGCATCCATATGTTTTTATTTTATAGATAAAGAAATTTAGCCTTTGTGCTGAAATCTTGGATGTTGCAGTAAAATGTGATTACTCATATAGAGGTAAGTCCTTTTGGGACAGAAGATGAAGATTCAGGAACAAAACCTCTCTCCAAATAAAACTCTCTTAGCCTCCCTGAACCTACCCTGTAAAATGAATCCGAGTAGTTATGGTGTTGTACTGGGAAAGGGGTGCAATAGGCAGGAGGGATTGGGGACATAATTTTGGAGCAAACAAAACCTTTATAAAGTCAGTCATCTCTCTCCTAACACAACACTACAACTTACATTCAAAGCATGGGCAATATTATGCAATCAACAAAATCTTTGTTTCTATTGGTCAAATGATCCTTTTAAATTGTTATTAGCCAGGACCAAGGGGCCAACATTACACAGGGAGAGGTTTACTGGTCTTTTTAACACAGGTTTCACATTCAGATAGTCTGACTGCAAAATGGATTCTTTAAACCTTTACCATGCAAACTAGGGTCCAGGGAGCAGTAGCATCGTATCACCTAGGAATCTGCTAGAAATGCAGAATTTCAAGCCCTACCTCAGGCCTACTGAATCATAATCCACATTTTAGTAAGATCCTCACATAATGAATATGCACATAAGAGTTCAATGGCATTGCTTTATGCCATTATTTCATTGGTGTTCAATCCTGGCTGGGCATCAAAATTACTTTGGAGTTTTGTAAACCTATAATCTTGCCAACATCTCTGCACATCTTTGGGGAGAGATTGGGCATACAAAGATTTGCTAAACTCCGCAAGGAATTTTGATATTTAGCCAAAGTTAGTTTTGACTTCAGTCTTCGAGATTTTGTGGGCACGTAACAGAGATCTGGCCAATGATGGAGAAATATCTGTTGATAGTTGGGGACACTCTCTGGGTAGTGTTATAGATGGAAACAGCAGAAAATCTTGCGTTCTTTCTTAGGCCTTTAATTTCTCCTGTGAATTTAAAGGTGTCTAAACCTTTCTAAAACCATTCTGTTGCTTCCTTTGTCATATTCTCCCTCTTCTTCCAAACTCTATCTACCCACCCTCCACTCAATCATGGGAAGGAGGGAGAAGTAAGATAGCGTGTAGGTAAGAACGGGCAGTTCTCTTTGTTTTTTGTCCTCCCTCAAGTTCTGGGGAAGAAGCAGAGCCAATAAAGGCTGGAAAACTCTCTGCCCCATCCTTCTTCATGCTTCTTTAAGGCTACTTCATGTTTTCTTCTCAGTAACTATCAAAGGTCTAAACCCTTTGCCTTTTATGTGCACTGCCTCATCTTTATTGATAATATCTCTGACCTAGAACATATTTTGGGAAAGTGAACATTTCAAAAGTGGGCTTTTCAGTAATTGAACCTTCTAGTCTCTCCAAGGCAATAGAGCTAAATTGTCTTTGTTGAAATAACCATGGAATACACTAATTCATAAACCCACATCTGAGCTTATAACCAGGCTCCTGCAGTTTCATTGGGTTATGTATTTGTATTTGTGTCTCTAGACATTTATGCTCACTTGATATGGAATCTCCTTTTCCAGAACTACCTTATAAGGCTCTCCTAACGTGCTCTCCTAAAGAACAGAGAGGAGGCACTTAAAAGAAAGAGTAAGTAGTAGTGATGCTTTGCTTTGGCAACCATACTTTCAATATTTTACTTTTCTCCCACCCTTACACATTATCTCTTGGCAATGTTTATATTAATAGCTATCATTTTATTAATGTTTCTTTTTTGGCACCATGTGTTTCAGGGCCTCTGGGCGCCTGAACAAAATTGACTAAACAAAATGACAAAATTAACCAAATAAGACAATAAGCCCAAATAAAGAGTGCGTAAGCCTAGAGCAGAGAATGAAGTAATAGAAGCAAACATGATGCTGACTTGCCCCTAACACTGCAGAATTGAAGCAGCCATATTTTGAAGATGCAGCTGTTCACTTGAGCGTGGCGCCTTGCAGGCTGCTCCAAATCCATCATTTGAGGATTGCATCTATTCTCTTCTTGGGGCAATTTGTTCCTTTAATGGACAGACTTCTTCAATAAGTCCAAGGCTACCAGTTAGACATATTTAATATTTGGATGGATTTGAGTTTATTTCAGTGTTAAGTTCCAATTCCAACTCAGTCACTCTCCATCTGTCACCTGAGATTCAATATCCTTCCTCGTCTCTAAAATTGTACTGATATCATTGGAGTTGTAGTAAGGAATTAATGACATTATTCATGAAAAGTCTTGGCTTGGTAAGCACTCTATAGATATTAGCTACTATCAATATTGTTGCTGTTTTTGTAACTATCATCTGAGGTGACAATAGAATTGGTAGCAAAATTTCAGGGGTCTGATGTCATGACCCATTTGGGAGTCACAGTCAATCCGATGGGAGTGAGCAAAGGATACTGTGGGTAGAAAGGAAGTGAAATGATGTGTCAGGGTTCTAAGAATTGGTTAGATTATCTAGGATATTTATGGAAGGCTGACAACCACACATACAGCAAGAATCGAAATTGTATTTGAGAAAACAGGCAAATTATTCAATGTTGCAAATATTTTTAATAACAGAAAGACAGGGATGTGGGATGTCTAATGTTCTGTTTTAATTTTTTTTTATGCACTATGATACACCACCTTCCACTGCATCCCAAATCTAACAAAATTCAACCATTCAGTCAATGATGATTAGCGCTGCAAGGATTATAGCCAAGTGGAAGGAAAGCTTGTAGAAGAGGTAAAATCCAGACAAGCAATAGAAACTTCAGCAGAGTTGATGAGGTAAAAATATTTCAATGACCCCTCAGATATACCCTTCCAGCTCACCCAACACTACCCTTCCAGTCTAATGGCTCTACTATGTCCCACTCACTTCTCCCCAAGTCAGCCATAGAATGATTTGGCTTGCAAAAGTTACCTGGAATCCAGGCCTATCCTCAATTCCCTCAATATTACTGGCCACTTTTTCCTTGAAATAGATCTACTGGCTATTTTAAAAGAATTCTACTCTCAGGTGAAGTTAAGTTGCATTTTATATGTTTCTAGACTTATTTATAGACTCTTTTTAGGCATCTACTCTCAATTGCTGGAATCATTTGCTCATCTTTTCCTTCTTTAAGTAAATGTTTCCTGAGTACCTTAATGGACCAGACCTTGTGCTAGACACTGGGATGCAGGACTGAGCCAGACAGACATGGTCCTTGTCCTAGAGGTGAGCTGGATATACAGGACGATACTGCGACCACAGCAGCAAATATTCCCCAGGTGTCTCCATTACCTCACAAAGGGAATGATGTTGCAGGGTTAGAATCATCATTCTTTAACAATAGCAAAGTTTTTCTAGTAATATGGATATTTCAACCTAACTAATAGCTCTCAGTGTGTGAGGCATATGGAACAATAGCCAGCACATATCTACCAATTTTCACAGCTGTAACTATAGAATATAAGATTTCTTTTTTTCTAGTGGTTTGCTTTATACTCAAGTGCAGTAAGAAGAATATGGACCTATTCGGGAGTCAGAACTGCCGGGCTCTGTTTTGCCACGTGCTGGCTGCATGACCTTAGCTGAGTCAGCTCTGATCTTCAGCTTCTACATTGGTTGAAGGGAAACAATAATACTGATGGCGCACTTCCAAGGGCTGCTGTAAAACACAAATAAGTGTGCAACTGTAATGAATCTTTGTTCATAAACTTAGATGTGCAAAAATATCAAAAACATTTATTTAAATTATATCAAGTGAAATTTGAATCTGCACCCTCCTCCCAGTGGGCTGGCAGAAAATTCAATCTCAGTCATTTTGAGTTTTCCTCCTCCCTATGGTGATACCAGGGCATTTTGGCATCACCAAAGCATAGGAAGACTCCTCAGGTCTTTATCCCTTTGTTGACTCTTCGTTCACTCTGGTTAATACTGAGATGGACCAGTTGTCTTTACTCACATGTTCCTTGCTCTTATGCCTCACTAGGGACATGGGGATGCTTGCCAAGGTCTGGGCTCCTATGCCAGGCAAAAGCCTCCCTGGGTGCAACTGTTGACTATCTCATCCATCCCTGAGCACCTGCTACATCCTAGTGAGGGTGGGGCTGTCTTTTCTTCCTGCCTTCTCTAGAATACCCAACATCATTTTTTTTTTTGAGGAAGATTGGCCCTGAGCTAACATCTGTTGTCAATCCTCCTCCTTTTTTTTCTCCCCAAAGCCCCAGTAGATAGTTGTATGTCATAGTTGTACATCCTTCCAGTTGCTCTACGTGGGACGCCAGCTCAGCATGGCTTGATGAGAAGTGAGTAGGTCCACGTCTAGGATCCGAACCGGCGAACTCTGGGCCGCCAAAGTGGAGCGTGTGAACTTAACCACGCCACTGGGCCGGCCCCCCAACATCATTTTTTAAAATGTTCTGAGACCTTTGACCCCAAACAGGAAGATCTATTGACCTCAAGCAGCTTTTGCTTTGCTTTCCACCCTGCAAAACTGGCTTGAGGCAAGGGGACCAGAAAATACATGGGGCCTGGCTACATGCTCAGAAGATGAAGGAAAAAATAGAAGAAATACACATTCATATATTAAATTATCCCATCAAAGTGCATTTAAAACACACAAACTCTGATGCACATATTAGAATATGTGGTTAGAATTCACCCCTGAGCCACAGGCACCTCTGTGGAGCAGTGGATAACCAACCAGAAAAGAGGCACGTCTTCCACTGTTCACAGATGCTGTTCTTTTCCAGTTGTGGTTCATGCCACGGTCATTACATGGTGGATTTCAGCTTTGAAGAGGCCTCCAGAGCCAGCATAGATCACTGAGTCTTTGATTAAAGTCTGCTAAGGCCTAATAGCCTGGAATGTTTCATTATTTTCTTGGCAGGACTTGTGGGTTATTTTTTAGCAGCCTGCAGAAAGCATAAGTTGGGAAAAGGTGTGTGTCACTGTTTGGGGACCCACAAAAAAGGGGCTCATTACAGTGCCTTTAAAAACAACATGTTCACTAGTAGATATAGCTACTTTCTATGTCGGAGCCTGGGTCCCATTTCCCTACCACCTTTTACCCACGTACCAAATGTCCACCAAAATGGGCATTTAATAGCAATAGGGCATTTAACAATAAGAATAACTTCCACTAATATAGTGCTTATTCTATGTCAGCCTTTGTGGCTAGAACTTAAAGTGCCCTCTACCACTGTAGTGGGTTGAATTCTGCCTCTTCCTAAAAACTGTGTCCCCCAAAAAGATATATCCAAGTCCTAATCACTGGTACCAACGGAAATAAGGTCTTTGCAGATATGTAATGGGTTGAATAATGTCCCCTCAAAATTTATGTCCACCCAAAATCTCACAGTGTGACTTATTTGGAAATAGAATCTTTGCAGATATAATCAGTTAAGGATAAAAAATGAGCTCACATTTGATTAAAGTAGGCCCTAAGTCCAATGACTGGTGTCCTTACAAGAATATGAGAGGGCATAGACACAGACAAACAGAGAGAGAAGTAGGTTGTATGAAGATGGAGATATGTGCTGCCACAAGCCAACAAGTGCCAGCAGCTAGAAAAGGCAAGGAAGGTTCTCTCCTAGAGGCTTTGGAGGGAGCGTGGCCACGCAAGCACCTTGATTTAAGACTTCTGGTGTCCAAAACTGTCAAAGAATAAATTTCTGTTGTTTTAAGCCATCTAGTTAGTGGTACTTTGTTATGGCAGCCCCTGGAAACCAATATAAGATATAATTAAGATCTTGAGATGAGATCATCCTGGATTTAGAACGGACTCCAAATCTATTGACTGGTGTCCTTATAAGAGAAAAGAAGAAGATATTTGAGACAGACAAACCTAGAGGGGAAAGTCACATGAAGACAGAGGTAGAGGTTGGGGTGATGTGTCTGCAATCCAAAGAACACCAAGATTTGCAGACAGCCACCAAAAGCTGGGGAAGAGGCATGGGATGGATTCTCCCTCAGACCCTCCAGAAGAAATCAATCTTGTCAATACCTTGATTAAGGACTTCTGGCTTCCAGAACCGTGAGAGAATAAATTTCTGTTGTTTTAAGCCACGAAGTTTGTGGTAATTTGTTACAGCAGCCCTAGGAAACTAATAAAACCATTTAATCCTGATAAGAACCCTGTGATAAGTAATATTATCCCCATTTTACTGAAAAGAAGATCAAAGAGAACAGCGGTTAGGTAGCTTGTCAGCATCACACCAATTTCGTATGCTCGGCTGGAATTCAAACTCAGGGTTTAAGCCAAGCTCCTCAATTCTGAAGCCCACGCACTTAACCCTTTCACTAAATCACTTCCTAGTATTTGCTAAGGGACTATTTACCCAGAAGAACTGCTAAAAATAAATAAAAGTCCATCTTCTTGAAACCTGTGTAAGGGAAGTGAAAAGGACCAAATCTACTTCCCTTCTTAACATCTGTTCAACTGACGTTGATTTGGTGTCCATTTTGTTTCAAGCACTGAGATGGATTCTGAGGAGACGAAGTGGGAAAAGGTGCAGTTCCTATCACTAAAGCATTAACTATGGATTGGATGAGAAGATCCAGAACCAGTGATTGCCAGGATGCTCTGGGAGCCTCGAGAGGCTCACCTAACCGCATCCTGGACAGTGGTGGACATGCATGACTTCCAAGATGTAATGATGTCTTGAAATGTGGAAGGGACTTAGTCATGAAGAGAGGAGAAGTGGAAAATTGGCATGATAGGGTGGGGTCAGGGCAAAGATGAACATTCTAGACTGAAGCCATGATATGTACAAAGCTTGGAGGTGAGAAAGATTATGGCTCATTTGTGGTTTGTATTTCCTTGTGGCCAGTGAACAAGCTGGGAGCAGATGAAGGAGTCTGCTTTATGAAGAGCTTTGGATGCCAAGATGAAATGTATTCTCAAGAGAGAGGAAAACTATAGGAAGAAACAAGAAAATGCAACATTTCAGTGAGATATCATCTTTCAACAAGTAATATCTGTCTTTCCAATGCTTTGAGCTAAAAGAGCAAGGTTGTGATGACATATTAAAATATTCCTTTTTTAAAAAACTGAACTTCGTTAATATCTGTCAAAGAAAAATTGCACCAGACAAGTGAAACGGGCAAGGAAGACTTTATTTGAGACTACTGCAATAGCGAAATTGAACTCAACTCTGCTGAAACAAAAGGCAGGAGGGATTTTAAGCACTGGGGTGAGCTAGAGGAAAAGTATTGGTTGGACATTAGGGAAGAGTTGGGTCAATAGGATTAGACCAAGTGTGTTTGCTAATTGGTGCTTATCAAAGCTAGGCTCCTACCCTCCCACTGAGACTGGGAGATTGGAGCACTATCTCCTTAGATAATTACATTTCAAAGGGATAACTCTCAGGTCCTCCAGAAAGACATTTCTGGGTTGTAAAACTGGCAAGAGGCTGGGAGAAGATTTACATCTCAAAGAGGCAGAGAAAGAATTTATAAATAAAAGTTTTCTAAAGTAAATACCTAAGAAAAGGGAGGTCAGGGGCCTATAGTTAGGAAGCAACCTGTTTAAAATTTAGTCAAGCTGAGGGGAACTTTAAGGCCGTCTTGGTCACGTGGAAGCAATTTGATGTTTTTTTAAAACAAACAGACAAAACACCAATGAGTTTAGTCGTGACAATTAGGGTGGCAGAAAAAGCCTAGCTTGTGTTAATAGGCAAATTTGGATTCATATTTCCATGCTTCAACTACTTGACCACAGACACATTACTTAATTTCGTGGATCCTGTTTTCTCATCTATAAAGTAGATGAGATATTTTATAGATATTTCGTAGGGTTGGTTTGAGGATTTAGAAATCATGCAAAGAAAGTATTTAATAAATAATAATAGCTTTTGTAATTTTTCTGTTATATGAATATTTGGCCAATTTAAGTAAGTATCTGGTTGGCTGGGATTTTTAATCTGCAATCAATTGTATAGGCTATGGGGTATTATACTCGTCAAGTGAAAGTGCTGCTTATAGTTCCATC
Source organism: Ceratotherium simum simum (assembly GCF_057802395.1). NCBI lineage: Eukaryota > Metazoa > Chordata > Mammalia > Perissodactyla > Rhinocerotidae > Ceratotherium > Ceratotherium simum. Next base: position 31,583,583 of record NC_141903.1, read on the forward strand.
CTGTGATATTTGAGATATTAACGCATTCAAAAGCACAATGCAAAGTGAGAGACTAGGGCACAGAGAAAGCGTTTGTTCATTTGGGATAACTTCTTCTGTTTATCAGAGTCCGTTTAGGATTCACTTCAGCCACAGGTAGAAGGCTATTTACAGGGCACAATGAGAGTAGCTGGACAGAGACAGTCATGTACTCAAATGTAAAGCCCATGAGATGATAAAAGGGAGGGGATTTAAAAATGACTAGGTTGCTCATTGATTCCCCACTCCCAACTTTTATCTGTATTGTTTCGATACTCAAAACAGAACCATTAAAATCAATCTTGGCAGTACATCCATTTGAAATAATGTATTCCAATTGCTTCACAAAAGTTCCAACACAGTTTTTTTTTTCCCCCAGCGAGAATTTGCAAAGCATAAGCAAGAAAAAGAGCAATTAGGGATTCAGAAAACAGTCCATGTGCTTCCCTCAATCGCATGTGTGTTCCCGAGGGCCACATTTTCCTTTTCGATCTTTAAACTTAAGTCCCTTTTACTCCTATGCCTTCAGCTCTTCTCATTTTAATGGACTGACTATTTCACCACATCTTAAAATACACATCTCTTGAAGATACAACTGTCTGCTCTGCTTCGCATATTTTCATTACATTTTATTACAAACTCAGTTCAAGAGAAGTTTTACACCTAATTTGGAGGACCCTCCTTGTCAGTTTCATTTTCCTCCAGGACTTTAACTGGGCTAATTTGATTCAACTATAAGTTCTTCTTTGTAAATCCAAAGCACTCTGTTATTCCTCTTACTTTTTAAAAAATTATTCTTTCCTAGTCATGCTGGCTGTACTCCAGCCCTCCCTCTCTTATTCCTGCAGAATCTCATTTCCTTGAGTTATATAATTCCTAGTTCATCTATTCAATAAATATTTATTGAGCACCTCTAATGTGTCAGCAATAGTAAGATGACTAAGAAAACATCCTGGACCTCAGGAAGATCACACTTTAATGGTGGAGGATGCTATGAAAACAAATAAATACAATGCATTGATGTGAATGCAGTAACGGAGCTAATTTGTATATACTAATTTTCATGTCTATTTTGTTGATTATAAAAGTAACCTACATTCATTGCAGAGCTACAGAGAAGTTTAGAAAATGAGATATAAATCATGTGGTAGCTTCTCATCTATACTTCAAGTGCTCTGGGAGCACTATCATGTAGGAGAGAAATCAGGAGTTTTGTAAATTGGATGCTATTAAACTCTACTAAGACAAATGGCACTTTAAAGAACAACTATAATGAATCTTTTAATAAGTGAACTAATCAGAACATCTATAATGAATCTTTTAACAAATGAACTAATTTCAAAATTATGTATAAATACATATATAATGTGTACACATATATATAAATATATATTATTTTCATATTTAGATTTGCCTAAGCTTAGATATTAACCTTCTCCAAAGTGTATTCCTTTAAACAGTAATCCCACGTTTGTTCAAAGAAAAATGAGTTCTACTATCAGGTAAGTTTTAGAAGTAAAGCACATTCTATTGTTGGCATGTGAATGTACAGTGCTTATTAGTATATTAAAGGTTCTTAAAAGTTTTGATGTTATTAGCTTTGGTAACTCAGCATTTTCTAACCTACTTGACCATTGAAGGACTTTTTTTTTTTTTTGTAACAGCTATTAATATTCCAAGGACTAATGTTCTAAGGAATACACGTTGAAAGATGTTTTTTTACATAACTATTCAACTTGAAAGTCAGTGGAAAATGTCATGCCAGTCCAGGCAACCAAACACGGTGAGTTGCAATGCCCTAATAAAGCACCTCTTGGCATTGGCGTCAATTAACACCATAAAAATTACTGTTCTTTATCATTAAAAAAGTAAAATTTTTGGAAAATATAAAAGGAAAGAAGAAACCAGTAACTGCCTTACCGCCCAGAAATAGCTACTATTAACATTTTGTATTCTTCTTTTCAGTCATTTTGCTGTTCACATTTTGAAACCTAGAAATAATAAAATATACACAAATTTGTGTATACTAATTTTCATGTCTATTTTGCTGATTACGAAAGTAACCCATGCTCATCGTGGAGCTACAGAGAAGTTTAGAAAATAAGATAAAAATCATGTGGAAGCCCCTCATCTACATTTAAATCATAATTAATACATCTTTTTAACTTTTATTGGGATAAAATATATATACAATTGACATAATTTTAAAAATGTTGATTCTAAGTAAATTTTAGGAAGAGAAAATGGCATAATCATGCCGTAAACGTCTTTGATGTATACTAAAGAGAACTAACTGGTGGGTAGCACATAGTGAGAATCATAAGTACTTTATGCTTCTCTATGGAGTGAGGGGCATCAGAGATGTCTTCTAGTTAAAAGATTTTTGACAGTGAATTCACTCCTCAAAGAGTGATCTAAGAAGCTACAGCTGGACAATTGGACTCTAAAATCTTAGACATTTTCCCTGTCTACTTGCTTCAGAAATACTCCATTTAGCAGGCAGTCTCTGTTTGGATTTTCTTTTTCTCTCCTAGGTCTGGTAATCTATACTCATCTGCACGTGGCTATCATTTAGCCTAGCAATTTAATTGTATTGCTTTTCTGAAATTTGCATCACTGTACCATGAACCATTCCTGGGCAGCACTTCCATTTGCTATTATAGCTAGATTTCTCTCCCTGGCCACATTTCACGACCCTGCCTGATCTGTTTGGGTTTTTCAATTTGCTCAGTGGGTTGGCAGCATAATTTACAGGGCCACTGGCTAGATGTGGTTTAAGGCTACTTCAACCCTCAGCTTTCTGGCTTGGTGCCTCTGCCAGTCTTTGTGTTCCCCAATGTCCTTCTTCATTTCCAAATTTCCCTGTTTGTATAAACAAAGCCAAAGTTAACGGAGTTTGACACTAATCGCTTTGCTGTTCTGTGGGGAGTAGAACGAGAGCATGTAACAGTTTGGAAAAAACACTGCTTGGGAAGAAATGAAGCCAGAGGGACTTCAACTCAGCAGAGTGATTCTAATGACCAAGCATTCAGGCCATTTTCATCTGCATTTTAACTTTTGGAGAGCATAAGAGTGTCAGGCAGAGAACATGTCAAATGAGAAGACAGCTAGATAATATGACAGGATTACTGAGGCAATCAAAATGGGAAAACCATAGTTGAGGCTGGGTGACCTATGGGGACCAGCAATAATGAAATGATTTCTGAATATTGCACATTTAATTGTCCTGTGAGAGGAAAATGCCATACCTTTTCCCTCTCTTAAGTAAAATATTTGCGCTTCTTCTGTCAGGGAGCTGACATGTACTCAGGATCTTATAAATCGAGGAGCTGTGCTGGATTTCCACTTTTTCTACAGGTTATTTCCACTTTTATAACAATTTTGCAAGGTTGGTGTTATCCCAGTTTTACAGATGAAAAAAGAAAGGGAATCTCAGTGAGAATAATTAATAGATGAAAGAGTGCAGCTTTGGTAACTGGTAGATCTGAATTCGGATGGAGGCTTTATGTCTCTGAACTCCATGTTTTTACCATTGGTCAGTCTCTTTTTGTTCATAGACTTCTTGAGGACCATATGGAAGTTCTGAATCCTAAGCACAGAAAAATACATATGAACCAACATTTTTATTTGGGTTTTATGGCCTCCATTGTTAAGAAGCCCTTCATTTTGCATCCATTCTTTCTGTCAAAAGAAAGTGGGACATAAAGTGCAGAAGAATATCCACTGTGATATTTTGGGATATATGTGCTTCTTTCTAACAAAAGTAACTCCCAATGAGGAACGAGATGGAAAGGAAATGATGCGAGTTGTGGTCAGCCTCCGTGCATCATCCTTTTGAACCCTCACATATATCCCCCAAATCTCCCCGGGAATTAGTGTTGTAAGAGTCTTTGTTACTGATGGCACCGTGTCTTATTCGTTTAGTGTGTTGGTGCTGAAAAACAAAAAAAAAGTTGAAAATTACTGTCATGGTAATAAAGTATCAGGCTAAGGCAAAATTATCTGTCTGTTAGCATAATTTACTTTAATGAACATTACATGTAGATATAATTTTTTGATTACCACGTACATGAAAAAGTTAGGTGAAAATAGGCTTTATACAAGTTTTTATCGTTGAAATTTCTACATCAGTCGTCTTATTTCTTTTCTACTTAAAAGATCATGAAATGTGTTTGTTGCCAGTGTTATCACATCCTTTATGGAAAATGAAAAGAAGTTTCCTTTCCCACGTGTCATGATGCATGTTCTAGCTCTGTCCTCCTGGAGTTGTTAGGGGGAGGACTCGGACTCGTTAGGCTAACTGAGAACTAGCAGGTAATACAAACACTCAGTTATCATCTGAAGGGAGTATTCATCACCCAGAGGCACTGGAGAGATACAGGTGATTTCTGGGAAAATGGGTTTTGTGACTGCAAACTTTACTCCACAGGAAGTCAAGAGAACCCTTCCTCATCCTGAACATAAGTTATTCATGAGCTGTGGGATGAAAGGCATGTGATGGGCTTCAGAAACATAAAATGTCTAATATTGCCTCCGTGTCAAGGAGAAACACTTTTATCTTCATGAAAGAGAGATCAGAAAGAGAATGCTTTTTCTAAAAAAACAACTTTTGTATTTTCCATGATACACACAAAGTACAAAATTAGTTTTCTTCCTTCTCCCTCCCCCAAAACCCCATTCTCACCTCCAAACATCTTGGAATCTTAATATTGTGGAGTTAGATTTCAAGAAAAAAGAATGAATGTGGGAGACAAAAATATTTAAATTAAACATAGCAATATTTCATGATATTTATTTACCCTTTCTAACAAAGTGTTTGCTTACCATATTATTTAGTTTTCTCCATCACTGGCATCATAATTTTATAGAATTATATTTTGGTAGTAAAAATTACAAGCACTGGTATTTATTGACGCTTATTCTGTGCTCTAAGCACCTTATTTAATTTACTACTTGGGACAATACTAGGAAGTAGGAACTCATCCCTATTCTCCATTTTACAGATGTATAAATTGAGGCCCAGAGAAAGAGTAGAAAATGTCAGACCAGTTTAGGCAACCAAATACAGCAGGTTACAATGCCTTAATAGGTAACTTGTTTGGGTTATACAAGTTACACTTGTTTAAGAGACAGAGTCAGAATTTATTTCTAGACCCGGTTGACTCCAGAGGCTGTGCTCTAAACTCTTCCTCCTCAAAGTGGAGTCTAGGAACCAGGAGCATCCGCATCATTGGGGAGCTTGTTAGAAATGCATAACCTCAGGCATCGTCCCCTGTGGTGTGCTGGTAAATGTTTTACGATCAGCTTTTTTGGGGAGGGTGTGTGGAGGAGACCTTTGTAGTGTTGGCTGATTTCCATGGTGTAAATACTCCCACCATCGCAGATTGCAAGCTACCAACGTGAAGTCACTGACCAGAGTCAAGAAGAGGTGTTAATGATTGGCCCTGTCAAGGCGTTAGGAGCCAGCTCCCCACACCACTGCACCTCAGACCTACTGAGTCAGAATCTTCATGTTCACAAGTTCTCCAGGCAAGTCAGACATTTGAGAAACGCTGAACAAAGCTACTGCTTTATGTTACCTCCTCTTGTGGATTCCAATGAAGTGTTTGGTCCTAGTCTGGTGTTTTGCTGCCCCTTTATCTCCCACTGTGCTGCACCTTACAGGACAGGACTCTGGCTGGCAATGTTGGCACAGAACACAGATGTAGTCTGGCTTCTGATCTCTGGCACTCCTTTGTGGGGCTCAGTGTAAAGAAAATAGTATTCAGGGAAATGGCCCTCTGCGAATCAGCATAGATTTAGCCAGGCAGCTGAGGGAGGCTCAGCAGAGCTGAAAAACCAGCTCCTCCCACCATTATGCAAGGCTTTTCCTGACAAAGAAGAGAATATGGACTGCAAAACATCTGGGGATCAGAAAGTTAGGATCTTTTGCTTTCCTCTGCTGTTGCATAAGCCATTTTGTCCTTCTGCCTGAGTGCATTTATCCCATGTGTACAATGGAGAGAAAACATGGTAACAGGAAGGCTTATATTTTGCAGTACTGTACTTGCCTTTTATTTGGAACTCAAACTAAAAGCAAGTACATTTTTTCTTGTTTTGCATGTAGAAAACAGAGATTTATTTAAGGAAGTATTTTATAGGATGTGAACTGAGAATAAGATGTATTTTGCGCAATCTCCTACATTCCCTCTACCTGCAGACTACAATATAATGGCTCATAAATGAGAAAAATGCTAGAGAGGAGAGGGAATTTGAAAATTATCTGAACACAAACTCTCTTACAAAAGACATGGAAGCTAAGGCCCAGCGGGTTACAGAAATGAGGTAATTGTCACGCTATCAGGGAGCTGGTAAGTGATGCGGCTGATAACTCTTCTAGCTGCTGCTGCTTCAATTCCATGCTAGCTTATTCAGCTTACTCTTGAAATGCATCCCCTTCCCCGAACAGGACTGTCTCCTGTAATTTCTTCCCCTCTCATCCATTCTGATGACTTCAAAGACAGTCTATAAACTGATGCATCTCAAATCGAGTCTCTAGCCCAAATATGATCAGCCTACTAGACTTCTTTGAAATGCTTCATTGATGACTCCAATTCAACTTGTCTTCCCAGTTTTTTCCTAAGGCAGCTTCTCCTGTGTTTCTATAGCACTCACATTTCCCCGTCAGAGTACTTATAATACCACATCTAATTATCAATTTGCTTGTCTAAATATAGCATAGATTCCAAGCCCGTGACAGCAAAAGCAGTGTTTGTGTTTGGTTCATCACTTTATCCCTAGCACCTAGCACGACACTTCGCACATAGCAGAATGATCACAAAGTGGTAACAATAGTGAATTATACTGAGTTCCCCAGGCGGAAAAGACTGAGGCAAAGGATTATTGCTACTACTTTGTTGAGAGTGTAATCCATGGAACAGGAGTGAGGGTCAGGGGTAGTGAAGCAGAGAAGGAGAGACAGCCAATACAAAAATGTGTTATCAAGCTGGCCACCCAAGAAGTTGTTTAAACTAGTCTCAGGGAGAGAGTAGGGGGATATTTTATCCATTAGCTTCCTTCTCCTGATGGTTATAGATTTGCCCCATGGAGCATTAAGACCTCTTCATTTCCGGGTTATTTACTGGAGGGTGGCAAGTGGGGTTCTATGGCTTCCCATTTCTCAGAGTCAACAGGAAAGCCCTGAGACAGAAGGCAAGAGGTGTATAGAATGGTATATGAGATGATGCTGAAATTAGGGCCCAGGGCTTATCCCGGACCCTCTCTCTTTTAGTCGCCCACCTCCAATAAGTTAGCATAACTTTACTAGAATACCTCTAAAATATGCTCATTTATCTCTTCCTCCACTGCTCTATCTTTATTTTAGGATCTCTCTATTCATCACTTACGATTATACCATAATCTCTTACTTGATCTTCCTGTCTCCAGTCTTGCCTCACTGCAAATCATTTCTCTGATGCTAATTCTTCAAGGATGCTCCATTCCTGTCAAGATAAAATTTAATCTCATCAACGTGATTTACAAGAATTTTTCATGATCTTCTCCATTGCATTTGACCAACTGCGTCTGTCACCATATCACCATATCCCTCCCCCTCCACACAAGGATTTTTAAACTCTGGCCATACTGAATGGCTTCCAATTCCCTGCTGTGGTTATGCTTCCTCTCACCCCTGGGGCTGGCAATGTTGCTTCCTTTCCTTGGAACACTGGTCTTTGTCCATCTAGTTTCTCTCCATCCTTCAAAACTCAACAGAGGTATCAGACCCTCTAGAAATCCTGCCCTGATGCCTCCGTTCTAGACCAGTGATTCTCAAACTTCAGTACGTCAGAATCACCTGAAGGACTTGTAGAAACAGATGGCTAGGCCCCGCTGACTTTCTGATGCAATAGTAGGTCTAGAGTGGGCCTGGAAAATGTGCATTTTTATCAAGTTCCCAGGTGATGCTGATGCTGCTAGTTCAGGACCACACTTTGAGAACCACAGCTCTGGAGAAACACCTGTACTTTTCTCTTGCATAGTATTTTACACAACTTACGTGGTAGTTTGTTTACTGATTTCTTTCCTTAATCAGCCTGTATTCATTGGAGGGCAGGGGCAATGTCTTATCCATCTCTATAACATGGCACTTGGCACTGTGCCTGACACATAGATGTTAGGTTAATGGAGGTTAGGGGAAAGGGAAGAAAGGAAGAAAGATACTTTGAACAAAGACTGGAAGATAGAGAGAATTAGATGCAAAAGGCTTCAAACTGTGTCCCCAGACCAATGTTCTGTATTTTCAGCATAAAATACTATTATACTACAGAGTTAGTATAGTCTACTAAATACAGTGGAGTGGAGCCAGTGCAGTGGAGTGGCTACAAGTGTGGGCTCTGGCCTCATACAGCCTGATTCTAACTCCTAGTTCCACTATGTGATGGTATGCCTGTTACTTAATCTCTCTCTAAGATTTAGTTTTTACACTCATAAAACGGGAATAATAAAAATGCTACCTAATGGGATTGTTCTAATATTTAACTGAGGTAATACAATGTGTTTTTTTAATAGTCCTTAGCATTATCACACACACTCAATAAATGTTAACTACCATTTTATTATCTGTTCCTTCAAACAGCTTAGTTACAAAATGATGTGATTTTAGCAATTTAATAGACACGAGCACCAAAAAACAAATGTAAGTTAAGTTGCTTATATCTTCAGAATTTTTGTGCTATGCAGCATTTGTTTATTTTAAACTCTAAATATATTTTTAATTCAGGTGATTCTTATCAAGGTGGAACAATGGATTCAGGAATAAACTGATTTAAATTTTGTAAGAGAAGTTGCACATTTTCTACTTGAAATTCATTTTCTGAATATTCACATCACAAAGGGAAAAAATCTTCAAAAGGACTAAGCTGCTAAAATAATATTTCCATTAAAATAACTTATGGTTAGAGAGACAGTTTTATCCAAAGATCTCAAAAGACTCTACAGTCATTAACTAAATCTCCCTCTGAAATATCATTAACATATGGTTAGAAAATGCCTGCCAGTGAAAACATTCAGAGGCAGGATTCTGGTGCTCCGGTTAGTGGTCTAGGCCGGTAGTTAAAACACAATGAAGACAAGATGAACCTGACAAGAAAGACTTTTTAGACAACTGTGCTGAGGAGTCATCTGTAGAACTTACATGAAGATGATCTTTCTCTCAAAGACTAAAAGTGCAGAGGAATAACTTTTAATCACTTGACTATGTCCCTCTTTCTCTTTCTGTTCTTTCATTCATTTGTTCAATAAGTAGTTAGAATCTAATATGTTCCATTTCTCTTGCATCATCTCATTTAATTTTCATACTTATTTATGAAGTAGATACTATGATTATCCCCATCTACAGAACAGAAACTTGGTGGAGTTAAGAAACATCCCCAGGTCACATAGTAACTAGAGAACTGAGCGTTTCTAACTCCAGATGCCAGGTTCTAACCACAGAGCCATGTTGTGGTGTTCTAGTACACCTTCTTCAGAGAGCTGAAGATGCTATGTCAGCCAAAGGGGGCTTTGAAAATGGCCATCTGAATGTGAATATATACACTATTAGATGTGCAAATGATAAGGTTTACCTCTGATATGTAACTTACTATTTTAATTACCTAAACATTTTAAATAGTGTATTCTGAAAATGAAATATTAATTTGGGATATAGCTTTTTTCCAGTCTCAATTTTCATGGAATTATCTGATTTAAACTCTTCTTTGCCCTCATTAGAACCAAGTTTTGAGTTTTATAATAATTTTCCAGATCAAATGATTTTCAGTTCTGTCTAGGGTATTTGGTGTTTGTGACATAGCACTTCTGGTATCTGTGTCTGACGTTGTCATGGAAATGTTATCCTAGCCACAAGTATTTAATTGTGTATTTTTGGTGGCTGTTTTTCTTCATCTTAAATATACATATATATGTATATATACGTATCTATCTCTTAATGCGTGTATATTATAGTAATGTATATATAGTGTAAAATATTATATGTATTATAATGTAATGTGCGAGTACATATATAGTAATATTTATATATTATACTAATGTAACTCACTGTATGGATCCTCAAAATTTGATGCAAAAGTCTTTCTTACAATGACATTCAACACTTTCAATTATCAAATTATACCTCCCACGAATAATTACTGACTTCATGTTACAATTTTCCTTTTTTTTTTTTAACCAATTCTGTTGAGCAACCTTTTTGTTCACCTAAAGCTAACATTGATTGATTCTCAGGCTAAAATAACTTACTCAAAGAGTATTAATTTTTTTTCAAAATGAAATATTTAAGAGAGTATTCTGTAATATGAAAAACTTGTTAGGGTGCTAATAAAAGCCATCATTTTCTTTTCTGAGAAAAAGAAATACATTTTGTGAGTGGTGGACTAAAAATCTTTTTTTTTTTATAATTTTATTTGTTTATTTTTTTCCCCCCAAAGCCCCAGTAGATAGTTGTATGTCATAGCTGCACATCCTTCTAGTTGCTGTATGTGGGACACGGCCTCAGCATGGCCACAGAAGCAGTGCGTCAGTGTGAGCCCGGGATCCGAACCCGGGCCGCCAGCAGTGGAGTGCGCGCACTTAACCACTAAGCCACGGGGCCGGCCCATGGACTAAAAATCTTATTGCCTTATATTTAAGCACATTCAGTAACCATGATGTTCAAAGGTAAAAGTTTTTTAAAGATTTTGAAAAGTGACTCAAAAGGGTCAGCCCTATTTCCATTCTTTTTATCTTTCTGTCTCCTATGGTGTCTGTTTCATCCTACAACTGGTTCCCCTTCGGCCATACAATGGCTGCAAAAAAGATGCTATGAGTAAGCCATGCACAGACGAGAAAGAGAGAGAGAGAGCGTGCTATTCTTCCAACCATGAAAGAGTGAGAAAGAGAGCTTTTCTTTTAACCACTTAACAAAAGGATTTCCTTTAGTCTGATGGGGCCAACTTAGATTACATGCTAACCCTCGAATCAATCCATGTGACCACAGAAATATCAAGTGTAAATTGACTTATGCCAATTAGGGCTCATCTCTGGAGCTGGAGATGGATAAATCCTCTCCAAACTGCATGGCTATTCCACAGTGAGGTACGGGTGAAATTGATACTGGTGTGTTCACCACCCGTTTTGATATAGCAATATTGACTTCCATGGGAACAATGCTTAATAAATCCCAAACCCCTCTGATGACCACTCTCGCATTTGATTCCCAGAACAACTCTTGAGTTATGTGGTATAAGTAGGATGGGTTCCATTCGATGGCTGAGAACATTGAGGCTCAGTGTGGTTAAGTTACCTCAAACTCGGATCTGCTCTCCTTTAACTCCAGGTTCAAAACTTTCTGGACATTTGATCATTTTGTCAAAATAGTAAACAGTCAAAAAGTAAATAATTCAGTTAAACTACATATTTGTCATCATGTCATCTAAAGAGACTTGCAATATTGAATTTTTAAATTTTTGCTGTCCCATTCTTCTAAAATGGTAGTAAGTAAAGTAGATAATGTTGCTTAGGGTTAGCATCTATGTTCTCTGAAAGTGTAGTCCTCTAACAGCTTCTCAATTAAATGGTCATAGACTGATAGTTTGCCTTCTACTTTTGTCTTATAAAGTTTGCTGTCACCTTTCTACTATTGTAATTAAGAGTTGTGAGGTAATTTTTGAATTCTCCTGATATATCAATACAGGAGAAAGCCTAGACATCAATATGCCAGGAGAGCTAAAATCCATCTAGAAACTGTCCAATGCTCATGGGAAGTGTTCTACATGACAATTTGCAAAGAGTCTCAGAAGGATAGAAAATTCTTGAATAAAAACTCAAAGGGAAAAATCTCCAAATTGGGAGCAAAACCCTCATTGGCAGGCTTCCTCACCTTGCCTCTCCTGATGATGCCCCTCCACTATTTAATATGGATATTGGTGAATATGATCAAAAAAGCTAGACTAAGAGGAAATTGTGAAAATACTACATTTGGGCAACATAAGATTTAGTGATAATTAACTCCTAATGCTGGTCTTAATATATTCCATTGTTTGCTTTCACGATGCCATTGATGTCATGATGTCAACGATGTTTCCCAAAATTCTTGTGGCCGTGCATGTTCTTTTTTCTCTGTGTTATCTCAGGACCCTAAAGAGTTTACAACCCTATGTGGCACGGGTATTGAGAAGGTAGTTCTAATGGTGGCAACAGGTAAACCCCAGGAATAGAATGTGCATATAATGTACATACCCACAGACAGATATTCCTGTCATAAAATGGAAAGCAGTACTCATTCACACAACAGAGATCAAGAACTGTAACTATGGGGCAAAGCCCTTTGCTGAATGCTAAAAATAGAGGAATCGATCAGAGCTACTCATTCCCCTTGAACAAATCAACATAGCAGAAGGTCAGATATACAGAAAAACAATAAAACACATTGGACTATATTTAATGATAAGAGTTTACATAAATTCCAAATCCAGTAGGGGAGGGGGATCTATTTGGACAAACAAAATAACTAACAAACAACTGAGGACAGATGAATGTCAAATATAGGGTGCTGTTAATAAATGATGAGGAAAAATCAGAGGACACAGGTTCTCAAAAGGGTGTTTTCAGAGGAGATAGGATTTGTGTGAGATATTTATGAATGAGAAAACCCCAGACAGGCAACAAGTGGATTTGGTGTTAGTGTCCTCATGGTGGGATGGATGAAGTTTGTTTCAGGAAAATTGTGCTTAACTCCAAAAGTAGTTAAAATAAGAAGAAGAACAAGGATGGTTTAAGGCCAAGTTGCAATATGCCTTTGAGAAAAGTCTGAGCTCCATCAACCTCTTGCCAAACATGCTGCCTGGTATTGGTTAGAACTTCTCTCTTCTTAGAGGTCAGGAGTGCAAGAATTCATGCCTACGTACAGTACTTCCAAGTTCTTCAGCATCAAACAGTCTCCTCCCCATCAACACCCGCCCGGCGCCACCCTCCCCACACACACATCCTATTCCCCGGGTCATATCTCCTATTCTTTTCTTGGCGAAGATTCATATTTTCAGTTTGCACAGCCAATTTATAATTTCTCTGTTAGTATTTCTGGGATTCAGATAGAGTATTTCCCTTAGCTGGTAACCCCCATGATCTTTTGCTGCAAATAAGACTTTATTTTTTTCTTCCTAGTCTACTCTTTTCCATATTGCCACACTGTTACTGTAGAATTCAAATCACTAATGCATTTAGGTAGACAGTTTCTATGAAAAACACAAATCAAGATAGAGTCATAGTATATCCAATTTGCTGTGCACAGTTGGTGTTTGATAAAGGGCTGTGACTGAGGAGAACACAACTGCTTTATGCTCTCTTATCATGGTGATTATCGTGGAGATTAAGAGAAGCAAAACAAAACAAAACAAAACAAAGCTTTCATTTTTGGGAAAAAAGAAGATAAATATGAGTAATCATCACTAACAGGGACACGACATGTATGGGATGGTCCTGATATTTTGAAAGAGGTTGTGTCTAAATATAAGTCAACATTTTGGTCAAAGTCTGATCTATTATTAATAAAATGATCTAATTAGTAGCTTTACTGTGTTTTAAGAAAGCTTAAAATACAAAGGTAAGGATGGAGAGAGTAGAAAAATTGGATGATTATTTACTTTAAAAGAGGAAACTGTGGCCCCCTTATTATTCCATGAAGCTCAGAATTCCTTCAGGAAGATGAGTTATGCAAATCTTGCATGGACCCCTTTCAAGCTGCCCGTTAGTCTGTGACCTCCTTGAGGACAGCATCAGAGGGAGGTTGGGAGACTCAGCCCGTCTATACTCAGCTCCAAAGATCAAAAAATATTCTAAAACTCCTCACTTTCCAAAATAATCCTTTTATGAACAAAACTCAAGATAGCAGCAATTGTCCAAAGGAAAAGCGTCGAAGAACAATAATTTAAATTTTCTTTAACATTTCAAAATTTGTTTGTAATGGAGGTAATACATGGTCATTGAAATAAAAATATAAAATCACTTGAGATCCCCCACTTTCTTGTTACTATTTTGCTACAGAGTCTCTTCCAGTCTTTTACAATAAATGCACACATATTATTCATGTATTCATGAATTTATTCCTTACTTCATAATTATTACGTGAGAAAGGAAGGAAGACATACTTTGTTTCAGGCATTTTTCCAAATAGTAGGAATTCAGTGATAAATATATCAGACCTAGTCCATACTATTACAAAATTTGACTGTCTAGTTTTGATTGTGCTTTTTTATAGGATAAAACATTATAAAATTCTTGAATCCATGATTTTTAATAACTGAATAACATTCCATTCTATGAATACCATATTTTATGTATTCATTTCTCTATTTAAAAGATCGTTTTGCTTCAAGTTTTGACTCTTCTGTGTAGTGATAAAAGAACTATTTGCTAACAAACTTCATAACAACTCTGATTATTTCCTTAGGAAAGATTTCCAGAGCAGGATTACTGGGATAAACTTTTTAAAGTTTCTTGGTACCAATTGCCAACATCATTGGGACAGGAGAATTCAGCACTGATGTTCCCAGGATGCTATAATTCATACCTCCATCTGTCTGTACTTGGGAGGAGGAAGGGAAAGGTAGTTGTCTTCTCAGTTTACAAGGGTAATAGCTATGAGAGTTACATTTTTTTCTTATGACATTGTTGTTTATTAGTAAAACCAATTCTCTGCCTGTAGGAGTTAGTTGGGAATGTTGCAGAATCAGAAAGCATACAGCTATTTTTCTGCCTCATTCACATAATGAACAAGGAACTAATTAATTCTGACATTTGAAAGGGTCTTTGATGCCACAATTAAAATGAAAAAAAAAAAAAACCCCAAATATTTGTGAGTGTGTAACTTGGGAGGGGATAATTCTGATATTATTTTATTGGGATTCACAGCTTCCTCGCAGAACATCATTCATATTGCGTGTGATCTTGCCTTTGTTAGACGGCTTCAACTTAAACACCGAGCCCACCGACTTCACCAAGAGAAGCTGCAACACCATCAGAACACACTGGTTGAGGCTAGCAGGTGCTTGACAAGGTGGGCAACAGGTATGCTCAGCCTATTGCCATCTGGGTGCTAATGGAGCGCAGTGAGTGTGGTTTTGGAATGTGCTCCTGTAATCCATTTTCTGAATTGGGAATACATAAATCTCTGCCACTAAGGTTGCATGTGTAGTGGGAAAATCCTAGGGTCCTTGTTTTCGTATCTGTGATATCTTTTTTCTACCTTGAATTCACAAAGTCTTATTAGGTTATCAAAGTTCCTTCCAGTTTTAAACTGTGGTTTTACTAAAACAATCTCAAATGGTATTTGACATTTGAGTAAACGAATTGAATTTTTGTGTGTACATTAAACTAAGGTCCTGCTACTTTTACTCACTCTGACCAAAACTCCTGTGTGCATAAATAGAACTCTCTCCAAGAAGACTCTTATTACAGTTACTTCCTACCTCTCTTCTTGTTCCCTAGGTGTTTTTTATGTGTACGTTGGACAGCGCTTCACTCACTCCCTCACTCATTCATTCAATATATCTTTTTTTTTTTTGTGAGGAAGATCAGCCCTGAGCTAACATCCATGTTAATCCTTCTCTTTTTTTTTTTGCTCAGGAAGACCGGCTCTGAGTTATCATCTATTGCCAGTCCTCCTCCTTTTTTTTCCTTCCCCCAAAGCCCCAGTAGATAGTTGTATGTCATAGCTGCACATCCTTCTAGTTGCTGTATGTGGGACGCGGCCTCAGCATAGCCGGACAAGTGGTGCGTTGGTGCGCGCCCAGGATCCGAACCCGGGCCGCCAGTAGCGGAGCGCACGCACTTAACTGTTAAGCCATGGGGCTGGCCCCACATTCAATATATCTTAATATATCTTGGTCTAGGCATTGTTTTAGGCCCTGGGAAAGACTGATAGTCTCTGCCCTCACAAGGCCAACATTCAGCGGAGGATAAGACAAATACCAAAGAATCCAAAAAGCCAGATCATTACAATTTGTGGTAAGTCATATTAAAGAAACAAACAATGGGATAAAGATGTGAATGAAGGGATGTGTATTCCAATTTAAGTGTGGTGACTAGAAAGGCTTCTTTGAGGAGCTGAAGTGTGTGCTGAGACTTACTACATGAGAAGGAGCTAGACACATGAGGCGTGGGGGAAAAAGCACCCCAGGCTGAGCTGAAAGCATGTGCAAAGGCCTCACGTGGAAGAAGAACTTGGTGTGTTTGCAGAACCAACAGAGGGTCAGGCCTTGGCACCATCACTCCGTCTGTCTCCCTTTCCCAAAAGCTGGTGGGTACCCTGAGAGCAAAGTTTTTACTTTGTACACACTGTTTTTCCTTGAGCAGCTAGGGCAAATTTTGGGAAAATAGTAAGGCCTGTCTTACTTTTGTTGACTAATTGAAGAATTAAAGGTATGGCTGTATAAGTCTTTTACGTAAATTGACATGCAAGGTGATATTGCTAAGGAACACTGATTAACCACATTAACCCACGTCAGTGGGTCACGTGGAGTGATCATTCATCTGTTTAGGAGAATGATTCACTGTACTATCTCTAGAATATTCCAAATACGTTCTTGCCTCCACGGCTTGGTGACAAAGTTCCCCTTCTCGGAATGCCCAAACACCTAGGCTCCTATGTTTCTAAAAACTTCAGCTATGCACGTTCAACTGTCATAATTTTGCCATATCCGAATTGTATCTATATTGTTATTATATAGATGTGTGTGCGTCTATGACTATTTGGCTCACTTAAAAAAGTTTAAATACCTATGATGGCCATATACTAAGCAAAAATATCTATAAAATCATATTATATTCAGTATCAAACCTATATTTTTCTAATATACCTTAAAATAAATGTGTAACTATTAACTTTTTATAAAAGACATCTATGTTTTAACTTAAAATTGTATCCTCTACTACTAAAGGTTACCTGTGGCACACAATATCCTATTCTAATCCACATTGATTTAACTTCTAGGCTTTCCTTCTCTTTCCAACCTGAGTCTCGCCTTGTGTGGGAAGCCTCCCTTCAACACTCCAGATCCTAGTGATGATAATTTTTGGAGTGTTGCAGAATGTGTTCTTGTCATTCATGTTAGGCTGGACCAGGGAGAAGAATGGTAAGGGGATGGGGCAGAGTGGCGGGCAGGAACCTTTACTGCACGAGAACCAGTAAAAGGCTGGCTGATTGTGGCTTCATTGTAATGGCCTCAATGCTGAAACAGATTAGATGAGATCTGTGAAATTGATGCCTTATAGGAGTGATTCTTTACCATATTGGGGTCACAGACCTCTTTTAAGAAGCTCTCGAAAACTGAACTTTCACCCTCAGAAAAAATGCACATGTAGCATAAAGGTTGGCACGTATTTTCAGAGGTTTTAAGGGATCCCCTGAATCCCATCAATAGAGCTCTATTACCAGGCGTCATGGACTCCCTGTTAAAACAAAACAAATGACAAAAAAACCAACCTTGTCAAATAATTGTCATTTACTGAGAACTTTTATATGGCCCAGGCCCTATACTCAATAATTCACACACCTTATGGCATTAGGTCTTTTAATTCTTCTCACAATCCCATATAGTACATGCCACTGTTAACCCTATTTTACAGAGGAGAGAAAAGAAGAAGTTGAGAGAGATTCAATAATTTGCTAAAGGCCAAACGGCTAGGAAGTTGTAGTGGCTGCTTTTGGACTCTGGCAGTCTGACTCCCTCTCTTAACCAGACTCATATCACCTTCCTTCACTGTATCACTCGGCCCTGATCTTGAGGGGTGAACAGAACATTCATTTGGTGCAGGAGTGTGCTACCGGAAACTTGGGTGACTGACAACAGCACCAGATGTTAACGCTATGCATTCTTCCTCCGAGAATGGAAACCATTCATTCTGAGATACAAAGGGAATAAAGATAGATTTGAAAAAGTCCAAGTGGTAATTAACACCCTCCCCACTACTTTTTACCCAGAGACTTGCTCAGTTTCTGTTTTCTAAGATGAAGTTAAAAAAAAAGTAGAATAAAATTTGCCTTCATTCTAGTTGCAACATATTCTAATTTTAAGAGATCACAGGTTAATTAGATTGATTTAAAAACAACTTTTGGGTACTACCTTAATTAACCTTCCAGGTTTCCTTGTTATTCTGCTCTTATTCAGCACTGTCAGTCTGCCAGGGTGAGGGTTAGAGCCGCTCACCTTCTCAGGTGGGAGAGGAGAGGAGAAATAGCATTTGCTTCTCGGTTTGATTAGTGGAGCTCATTAGCTGTCAGATAGAAGGCACGAGCAGTCCATCAGAAGAAACAGCAACACCAGTGACATTTATTACATGGCCAGCATTCAGAGGCGGCTTAGAAACCAATTTTCATTCTCATAGATTCTGTGCCCAAAATGTGACTTCTCTATGATTCATAAGCAAGCCTGATCAAAACGCTAAGGAAAGAAAAGAGAAAGAAAAGAAAAAAGGCCTTAAGATAACCAAAGCACAAAACTAGCCCCAAACACCCAAAGTGGAAATAAAGAAGCAAAGGTGTTGGCTGCTTCCTATTTTACTTGCTGAGGCTGGGTGTTATTTACACACTTTTAGGAGAGTTGCTGTTTTGGGGTTTTCCTGAGACTTCACAAAGTAAATGGGCACCAGAGCTATTTGGTTGATGGTCCCAACACTGTAAACTGACACTGGTTTTCTGAATTGATCACCATATACTTATTGTCCGTTTTCTCTTCTTTTCCTAAAATGCTTCCAGACAACTGACTTGAATGAGGACTCGGCCCGGCCACGCAACAAACAGATGGTTCACATGCAAAACCTCAGTGCAGTGAGCCAGGAAATCCTCTGAAAGTATTTCTGCTCTTTAGCAGTGCGGCAAGGCATTTTATTTTTTAAAACACAAATAGGGGCCGGCCCGGTGACACAGTGGTTAAGTTCACATGCTCTGCTTTGGCAGCCCAAGGTTTGCAAGTTCGGATCCTGGGCTCAGATCCACATACTGCTTATCAAGCCATGCTGTCGCGGCATCCCACATACAAAATAGAGGAAGATGGGCATGGATGTTAGCCTAGGGCCAGTCTTCCTCAGCAAAAAGAGGAGGATTGGCAACAGATGTTAGCTCCTGGCCAATCTCCCTCACCAAAAAAAAAAAAAAAAAAAACATAAATAAATATCAGCAAATGGTCCTTCTCCTAACTGATCTATGGTTTACACAAAGAAATGGATGCTGAGTGAAATAAAATTGTTTACGTAACAAGCTACAGTGGTGGAATCCTTTAAAATCTGGGCTCTAGTTCTCATTTGCCACCAAACCAGCTATAAGTCTTAGCTTCCTTACCTACAATGTGAATATATTGGGTGGTATTTATCGTCTCTTCTGGCTTAAACATTATACACTTCTATGATTACGGATAGTTTCGTATCAGTCTTTGTTCTATTATTTTACAACCCTACGAGCTAGGTATTGTTATTTCCCCCGTTTACAGAGAAGTAAACTGAGGTACAGAAATGTGAAGTAACTGGCCCAAGGGCACACAGTGAATGCAGAAAGCAAGAGGTGAACCACAGCACAGATGCCAGATCCTGCTGGCTCAACCATTAGGCTGTTTCCAAGATCCTTTCTAGCTCCAACAGTCTATGCTTCAAAGCTTCAAATCTTTGAGTCAATGAATTACAATATTTTTAAAATTACTTTAACTGTGGGCTAGCTTGTAAGGATTTTAATAAAAATAACACTTACAACTTATTCCCCTGTCTCCTTTTCCAACCACTTTTGTTCACAGTGGAAAGCGGCAGCGGAGCAAAGCCAGAGTACCACAAGACCTACCAGCGACCACTTGGTTTCTTCTCATGTTTCTGAAGAGCAGAGAATGGAACAAGGAAATAGAAGAATTGCTGTATTACCTAGAAGCAATTTCAGGGAAGTATCTTCAACTTGAAGGAAAGATGGGTCAAGAAGTAAAATTTCCTGAAAAAATACTTCAGAGCAGAGGTTTTCAAACTTAGGCATTAGAATCACCTAAGGAGTTGTTAAAAATGCGTATTCGTGGGCTCCGTCAGGGAGATTATGATCCAATATGTGGGATTCAGGCATCTGAATTTTTATCAAGCTCTCTAGGTCATTCTGATGCAACTAAATAACATTAAAGAAAAATTGTGCTAGAGATTTTCTGGAGTCCATTTGGGCTGCTATAACAAAATGCCCACAGACTGAGTAGCTTATAAACAACAGAAATTTATTTATCACAGTTCTAAGGCCTGGAAGTCTGAGACCAGGATGTCAGCATGGTGCGGTGAGGGCTCTCCTCTCTTTATACCCTCACATGGTGAAAAGGGCTAGAGATCTCTCTGGAGCCTCTTTTACAAGGCACTAATTCCATTCATGAAGATTGCATCCTCATGATTTAAGTAACTCCCAAAGGTCCCACCTCCTAATACCATCACCTTTGGGGGTTAGGATTCCACATATGAATTTTGTGAGGACACAAACATTCAGACCATAGCAGGCAGTGTAGCCAGTGGTTCTCAAAACATTTCCATGTTATCTTTGAGGTCTTACCATAGTTTTTTATATTCTTAAGCCCAAATTCAAGGTTGATGTATTCATCTTCCTTCTTGGCATGTCTACCTGGCTGTCTCCTAGTCATCTCATTCTTAGCCCAACACAGAACTTTTGATTTTTTTCCGCCCTGAATATTGTCGTCCTCCACATCTTCCCCATCCCAGTAAATAGCATTAATGACCACCCGATTATTAAAATAAAAGTCAGTAAGTCGTCCTTGCCTCCTCTTGTCCGGCCCATACTTTTACTTTTCTACTCTCCATTCCTTCTTCCAACTTCTAATCTATTAGTAAAACCCTTTGTTCTACCTCCAAAATATATTTTTCATTTGTTTTCTCTTCTCCATTGCCACTATCATTATCTAGTCCAAGCCAACACTATATCTCACCAGGATTTCTGAAGTAGTCTTCACACTGGTCTTCTTGCTTTCAGTTGGACCCCCCACATAGCAGCTAGTGATTTTTCAAATGTATTAATCACTTCTCCCACCTGAAACACTCTAATGGCCTCTCACGGCAAATAGAATAAAATTCACACCCTTTAGCATGGCCTGCCAGGCCATGCATGGTGGTTAGTCCCTGTCTATCTCCAGGCATATCAGCTTTCTGTCAGTTCATAGGTTGACCTTTCCCTCTGCCCAGGGTTGCTGTGTTCATGATATCATCTTCCTGCAAGGTTTTCCCTTGGAATCACTCCTCTGTACCTTTAGATCTCAGTTGAATTGTGAGCACCTCAGAGAGGTGGTCCCTGACTTCTCTGGACGCTTCCTACTTCATAATCTCTTCCACAAGCTCTTTGTATTTCCCTCAGAGCATTTATCCCTATCCAAAACTATTTGTCTATTGCCTGCCTCCCCCAATAGAATGTAACCTCCATGGAGTCAGCAACCTCATCTGTCTTGTTGGCCTTTGTACTCCAGTGCCTAGCACCATGCCTGGCTCTTAGCAAAGACTTTATAATACTTGTTACACTTAAATTCAATGTTAATAAGTGGTTCGAATATTTCCTTCTTTGCAAAATATGCAAAAATGGGATTATATGGATTAAAGGTATAATTAATTTGGAAGGTGTAATTCTGGAAAAACAAAAGAGTGGATTTGTCTGTGGTATATCTCTGTTGTCCTTTAAAATCCCACACAGCAGAATCCTTTAAACTAGGAGAGCCCATCCACATTGATCCCATCCATGCCGATTACATCTCATCAGAGGGAATTTCCTAACTCATGGCTCTCTCTTCTCCAGACAAAAGGCAGCTGTTCTCCTGGTTCATGGCCCAGCCCACTGTGCTCAGGGTGGCCTCCTCAGCATCTATATGGAGGGTCCATTAAACATAATGAAAAGTACTTGGCTCCAAGCAATTACAAAAACAAATGATGATGAACTGCTTTGTGCGCTCCTCTGCTGTGAAACTCCTCATCTGCGGCTAACTCACAAAGCATCCTATGGTGGCAATGTGATTGCACTGTGAACGGTCAGACAAATGAAACACGGGTGGATTCTTCCAAAGGCTGCATGAGGGTAATTCTCTTTGCTTAAGTGTTAGATGCAAATTAAGTTCAAATTCTTTCAAACAATAAAATGTTACTTTTTTTTTCAAGAGCTCACATTTAGGAATTAGCTCAAAGATAAATCTTTTGAAGGCTGCCAGTTTGCATTTCCAGAGACTTAAGCCTGCTCCACCTGTAAACCAAAGGGGTCAAGTAAAAAAGTAGTAATTAAGAATTCTCTTTATTATGTTTGGAACTGCTTTTGTATTGTTGTTTTCTTGCCCCCAATGCATTTTTGCTTCATCTGGTAGGAATATCTTGATTTTGCTTTGGCAAAGAATCCTGCCGTAACTCAGTCCCAGTAATATAGCTGGGATGAATGCACCCTGGATATCAGAAAGGAAACAATTTACAGGCTGTACCAATCAGATTGTCTCTCTCAGGAATTTTAATCTTGAGTAGAGTAACACAAAGATTGAAAATAGTAGTATGTGATGCTGGGTCCAGAAGAGATTTTCCATTGGTTTCTGTTACTAAAGTTTCCAGAGCTCCTGGTCCCTTGTGCTTTCAGAAACCTAGTTCCTAAGCTTTTCTGAGATATTCCATGTTATTAAAATTGTTCTGGTTATCTATTGATGCATAACAAATCATAACAAATATGTTTAGTGGCATAAAATAACAATGATTTTCTTAAGCTTATGGTTCTGTAAGTCAGGAATTAGGGCAGGGCACAGAGAAGATGGCTGGTGTTTGCTCCATCATGACTGAGCCTTCAGCTTACCTCCAGGGAATTTATAGTCTAGCATTGGAGATAGACAATAAACGAGCAATTAGAAGACACTGTGATGATACCACTGGGGCACGTGGGGTCAGAATATAGGACTCTTCTCGAGCTAATGAGGAACCCCTAATCTAGTTC
The DNA here is from genome assembly GCF_057802395.1 of Ceratotherium simum simum. Lineage (NCBI taxonomy): Eukaryota > Metazoa > Chordata > Mammalia > Perissodactyla > Rhinocerotidae > Ceratotherium > Ceratotherium simum. The sequence goes on from NC_141903.1 coordinate 31,606,579, forward strand.
CAGAGAGTCAAGAAAGGCTTCCCAGAGGAAAAAATACAGAGGTCAGCCAGATGAAGAAGACATGTGTTTGATGGGGGTGCAGAGGTCCTAGGAAGGGCTTTCCCTAGAAAGATGGGGAAATTTGGAAGTAAGAGGCAGCAAGGAACATTTGAAGAACTGTATGCAATTCAATATGGCTAGAATTTAGCGTGCAAGAACCTGGCTGTTGGTGTATCAGGAAATAGAGAGTTATGCAGGGGCCAGAGCTCGTGACAGGCTCTGGAACCATCATGTTTTTCATTCTATCCAATGCAAAAAGTGGGAGGTGTGCTGTCGTTTGTGCTTTTGCTGCGAGGACTCCTTTTGACAGCCCATAAAGCAATGATGGATGCCTAAAATAATATTTCTCAGCTTTTGCCATCTTGCTATATATTTCCCACATGTGCTTAAGGGAAACCTTGAATCACCAGAGTCATTAATAAGCTTATAATGCAAGTATACTTGAAAGATTCTGAGAAGAGCTGGTCATCCTTATTTCTCTGTCTCAGACAGACTTTTGGAGAAACATTTTAACGTTTGCACGACATTTAGTCAAATATACTGCACATTTTTAGATCCCAGTAGATTACTGCCTTCCTATAAGTACTTGGGGGGAGACTTAACAGTACCATTAAGAAATACATAAATATCATCTTTTTATTTTTTTCTTCGTACAGGTTCTATTCCTGCCAGCAAAGATTTTTTTTTTCGGTTGTACCTATGGAAATTAAGCAGGATTTTATTAGCCATAAAATTTTTCCAAGTTATCTTCCTTCTGGGTCTAACGTATTTCCTAGAGCCCTTCTCAGCCTATAAAAGGACCAGGTTCTTCCAAATCTCTAGTTCTTAATCATCACTAGCTCATTAACATCACCTCTGTCCACCCCTCCTTTTTTCTCTTCCTTGGAAGAGCTGTGACACTGAATTAAAAATCAGAATATATTTCCACATAGGTTTTCAAGTAAAGAAGACTGAACCTTCTTTACTAGATGTCATATCCAACTTTAAAGTATGAGAATTGCATTCCTGTGTTAGCCAGGGCTCTTTCTGGTTTCAAGCGACAGAAATAAACTCAAGCTGGCATGAGCAAAAAAAGAAGATAAAGAAGCTGTGGTATATATACACAATGGAATACTACTCAGCCATAAGAAACGACGAAATCCAGCCATTTGTGACAACATGGATGGACATTGAGGGTATAATGCAAAGTGAAATAAGTCAGAGGGAGAAGGCCAAATACCGTATGATTTCCTTCATTAAGTAGTAGATAATAACAACAATAAACAAACACATAGGGACAGAGATTGGATTGGTGGTTACCAGAGGGGAAGGGGGGAGGGTGGAGGGTGAAAGGGATAATTCGGTACATGTGTGTGGTGATGGGTTGTAATTAGTATTTTGGTGGTGAACATGATGTAGTCCATGCAGAAATAGAAGTACAATGATGTACACCTGAAATTTTGCAATGTTATAAACCAATGTTACTGCAATAAAAAAATAAATAAAAAAAAAAAAAAAAAAAAAAGAAACATGTTGAACCTAAGATTTACAGTTATCCAAATGTAGGTACCAATGCTGTACATTTTCAGTTCAATTTGGTTTTTAAAGTGTTACCTCATTTATTTAAAAAATAAATTCATCTTTTTCATAGATTTAGAAAAAAGCTTCTAAAACAGCCTACCAATTATTACCTCAATTAAGTAAATCAAATACTAAACGGGAAAAAAAAAAAAAAGAAGATTTATTGGTTCCTGCAACAAAAGAGTCCAGGGTACCCCGGCTTCAGGTCTGGTTAGGTCCAGGGATTCAAATTATACTGTTGGAGCTTCTCTCTCCATCTCTTGGGTCTGCCTTGCTCTGTGTCAGCTTCAGTTTTAACAGGTTCCTACCATGTGGTGTCTATTTTGTGGCCCAGGGATGCAATATTCTGACTGACCGGGCACAGGGCATATGAAGATAGTAGTGGTTTAATGGAAATTCCAGGTTTTGTTCCCAAAATAAAGGGGAATGGACAAGAGAGAGGCAAAAATATCAGATTTACCTACACAATTACTTTTCTCAGAAATTTTAGGATTTATGGTACCTAAAATACAGTAAAACCATCATCTCATTTTACTGTATGGTAAAACCGTTTACCAAACATGGTAAGGCCTCATAATTCCGCCATTGTATTTCCAGGTCCCAAGATTGCAAATGCTGTGGTACATAAACTTTGAAACTCCAGTGAGGAGTTCTACAGTCTTCACAGGGGAATTTTCTCCAGATAGAGTGAAGTTATTAAATAATAAAAGATTGACTTTCTCCTCCTCTCTTCAGCCACATTGCTAACGTTTTCATAAGGATGATATGGTTCTGATTTGGGAAAGACAAGAGTCTGATAAATCCTAACTTTTTAGCCCAAATCCCATTTTCTTAGCAGCTTTTTCTCTACCTAAAAGGAATCCATTTTCCTTTGCTTCATTAAATGCATCCGCATGTAATGCAAAAGCATTTCCTGGTAGGTGCATCTAAAGCTCTGCAGGACATCCAGCAAGACCTGGGGCTCTGCCTGTAGAGGGATCCGTAATAGTCCTTTTTACCTCTGCTGGAGGAGCAGGCACATTTTTGCCACCATCACTAATTGAAAGAGACTGAACACTTCTAATGAAATGTTGACATTTCTGCAGATTAAGCATTATGAAGGGCAAGTCAGGTTCTTTTCATTAAAGACAATATAACACCCTCATTATGCCCTTTGACTTCATAGAATTCCTATCTGTATCCTACGGAATAACATAACTGATGCTTTGAGGTCTTCACTTACAGGAAGCAAATAGCTTCTGCCTTTATTTTCCTACATTTAGGGTGATTTTGAATCATTGGCCTCAGCCCGTTTTGTACATTAACACTTGCCTCAGTCCCCACTTCTTTGCAGCAAGCCCTCGAATGCTTGCCTCCCTTCTTGCTTCATCAAACTTGCTTTTGAAGATGGGATTTCAGTTTCCTGACTGCCTTTGGTCCTGTTCTTTTCAGGTAAAATGAAAATAGTTAATTAGCAGCTCTCTTCTTCTTGATCTTAGGGGTTTCCATATGGGTTACGGAGAGGATTCGGAAGTATTATTACTTTCTAGGTAATTACCCAAGCTGATTAGAGAAGACTTGAAAAAATTTTTTTACATATCTCCCTGTTTATTACCAGTGAGTGTTCAGATGCTATGTGGAGCTGTTGAGAAAGATGAATTGAGAGTGATCTTTGCTATGATTAGGTCATGTGATTGGCCACCAGCACTGATAATCACATCATTAACAGCACAGGGATGGAGGGAATTATCTGCAGGGAGAGGAGAGAATGTAGAATGAGGCCATTTTCTACCTTGACCTTTAGCACACAGCTTCTCAAGTGGAGAGCAGCGAGGAAATGGGATGTAAAGAGAAGACCTTAGTAATGTGCTGCTGGGTGTAAATGGATCCATATCTCCAGGGTTGGCCCTTCAATGGCTAAACAAACACACATCCTGCCTAACCACAGGGCAGAGTACAAGATGGGCTACGATTTGCTGTGAGTTTACTCGATCCAAGCCGCTGTGCAATATATTCCACAACATCTTTTTTTTTTAATCTCACAACCACCATACCAGGTATTACTATTATCCTCATTTTATATATAAGAAACTGAGTCTAATAGCTGTTGAGTACCTTGCTGAACGTCACACGGCTGGTGAGTTGTGGACTTGAAGTTTGAATCCAGATCCACTTAATGTCAAACTCTGTTCTTAACCGTCAGATCTGCCAATTCTAGGAAACTCGTGGTAGATGGAACCATAAGAAAGGCAGAGAAAAAGCTTGAGATTCATGTTTTTTTTGGTCCATTTATTTTCCCTTCATTGGGAACAGTACTAGCTTGCTGAGGGGGCATCAGATGAATAAGCAAATAATCAAACTACAAAATCTAATATTTATAGTATAATTTCCTATGTAATATGTCATCATTTGATCCTCCCCCCTTGGGTTTTATTAAGTGATTCAGGAAGGGCTGCCCTTGGCCTAATCATACTATCCCTGCCATTGTACACAAGATGGAATTGAGACATGCTATCAAACATGGATGGGGTGGAGTCAGGTGTCAATGGGGGGGTGATAATAATAACTATAGTTAAAAATAATAACAAGAATAACATTCATCTGATATTTAGAACTCTGAGCCAACCTGTGATCTCAACACTTCACTTATTTTATTATTTTTAAGTCAACTTTGCAGAGCTATAATTCACTTATGATGAACTTCATCTATCAATAGTGTATAATTTGATGAATTATGACAGATGTATATACCTGTGAAACCATCACCTCTATCAAGACAGAATATTCCCCTCATCTCCAGAAGGATCCTCATGCCCCTTTGTAGTCCATTCCTTCCTCTACCTTTGTTTTCAGGCAACCACCAATCTGCTTTTTGTCATTGTAGATTAGTTAGCATTTTTTTAGAATTTTATGTAAATGGAATAGTACACCACATGTTCTTTTGTACGTAATTTCTTTCCCTCAGAATAAGGATTCTGAGTTCACTCATTTTATTGTGTGTATAAGTAGATTATTCCTTTTTAAAGATTAGTAGTACTCCATTGTATGGATATACCATATTTTGTGTATCTATTATTTATCTATTGATGGACATTTGGGTTGTTTACAGTATTTGGCTATTCCAAAAAAGCTGGAACAAACATTCACATTTATGCCCTTGTGTGTTTTCATTTCTTTAGCGGTAAATACCTTTGATGGAATGGTTGAGACCTATAGTTGGTTTATATTTAACTTCTTAATTGCCAAATTTTTTCCAAAGTGGTTGTGTCATTTTGTATTCTCATAAGCAGTGTATGAGAGTTTCAGTTGTTCCATCTCTTCATCAACATTTTTTATCTTCTGTCTTTTTGATTATAGACATTATATGGATGTAAAATGGTGTCTCATTGTGGTTTTAATATCCAGTTCCTTGACGATTTATGATGTTGAGCATCCTTTCAGATAATTATTTGCCATTCCTGTATCTTCTTTTGTGAAGCTTCTGTTCAAATATTTTGTAAATTTTTATTAGTTGCTTATCTTCTTATTATTGAGTTGTATGAGCACTTTATATATTTTGAATATAATTCCATTGTCAGCTAAATGTATTTCAAATATCACCATTCTGTATCTTGCCTTTTCTTTTCTTAATAGTGTTTTTCAAAGAGCAAAATTTTTAATTTTGATGAAATCCAATTTATCAAGTTTTTCTTTTATGGTTTTTATCACTTCATTTACTTGAGCACATTTAACTCTCTCATCTGCCTTGTATGATACTGTAATTGTCTGCATTTCTCAGACGATTAAATTGGATCTCCCAGAGATTATGTGAGTTGTGCCAGATCAGACATCTGAAAGAATGCTAAATTCAAACCACTGAATGGGTGTGAAGTCAGAGGAAGGCAGTCTGGGGTTATTAGCAGAATAGAACCAAGAGTCAGAAAAGTCTGTGTGGGCAAATGTGAAAGGCAGAAACTAGGACAACATTTTGGATTCTGTTGCAGGGATGATGATTCATTCCCTGAGAGGAGTTTGATATGAAGATCCATTCAGCCCCTCTTCTTGAGTGAGACTTTTCCAGACTGAAGGACCCTGTTTTTTAGGTCTGAGGCCTGCTGCCCGGCTCATAATCACAAGGACCAAGATAATCAATGGGTCTCCTTACTTCTAGTCCAGTGCTCTGTCCACCCCTCTGGGACAAAATCCCTGTCACAGTCAGGAAAAAAAACAGAGTTACCGAGATTTCACATAGAAAAATCTATGATTAGCTTAGATAGTAAGACAGAGCTATATTTTTCTTCTGAGAGAAAAGAGAAATAGCACACGATTTTTCTTTTGAAATATAAACAGCAAAGTAGTTTCCTGACTTCACAAGAGTCAAAAAGGATTGAACAGTCATTGCTGAACTTCATCCTCTCACAATTCTCCTCAGAGGAAAACCCAAGAAAACCTCCCTCCCTCCTCATTTAGGAAATGAGGCGGGTGCCGTTAATCGCAATCGATTACCTCTTCATAACTGCATCCTGCCGTTTTTCTTGTCACATTTCTCTGGCCAACTCTACACTCAGATCTATTTTGGCAGATGTGAGTTCTATATTTCTCTTGCCCCTGGCTAGCTTTGAATTACCACAGCTCTGCAGCACTGCAGGTCCATCACCTGAAGGCGTGACAAAGAGTATTGTACGACTACCACTGCTATCAACTTTAAATGGAAATTAGATTCCTTTCCTCCCTATTTTTATGTTCCACTTTAATTTGGGCAAACTACAGTTCCAGACATCATGTTCACTGCGATCATCCATCTTTTAGAGAGCGCACCAGTGGTCTTGCTTGCTTAAGTACCTTTCATTTTTCATGTCAGCCTTTTTCTTTCTTTCTTTCTTTTTTTTTTTTTTCTCTTTTTAGTAGCATACCTCTGCCACAGGGAAGGGCATAATGTACTTTCATGAATCAGGCTGCCCATTCAAGCAACAGGAAACAGGAGAGTCACTTACCAGGCTGATGAAATGCGCTGCAGTGGTCTAGGGGCCTTTACTCCTGAATTCTATTACCAGAGTGATATGCGTCTTCAGGAGAAATGCCCTGGAGCCCAGATGGATCTCTGGAAGACTGAACTTTAAACCTTATAGTATCTTTGAAAGTGTAAGGGAGTGGCGGTATCTCTGGGAACACCAAAAAAGGAACAATGAAACAACCAGTAAACCCCTTGAAATAAGGTAGTTAAATAAGCTGTTGGATACACCAAATGCTCAAGTCCACCAAAATGGTAGACCTAACCCCGTGTAAACGTCCCAGGTTATCTTAATTTGACAAAATATTCTGTTGATTTATTGGGGGAAACAAAGATCTTTTGGGTCAATCTAATTCTTGCAGCGCTTGTAGAAAAAAGGAACAGTTGGTGAGTTTACTGGTTATTCTTAGTTTGCCTCCACCAGAGGTATCTTTGTGTCAAGAACCCCTGCTCTTTGTCTCAAGAAGACTGATCCCTGTGCATTGTTTGGCCAAGGCTCTTTTGCCCTCTGGTCTCTGGTTGAGTTGGACCAGGGGGAGACACTGATAGGAGAGTGGAGAGCGGGAGGAGAGAGAGAGTAGAATATTTATTCCTCCCTTGCCCGCCCTTCTGCTCTGCTCTGGTGCTGGCGGTGACTATGCTCTTCTGCACCCCTTACATCTACCAGCCAGCCCCCTCCACAGCTCCAGCTCTTCTGGGTCTAGGAACACCTTTTCCATTCCTTGCTCTTTCAAGCCTAGAGGTGATAACGGATTCCCGCTGTGCCCCTCTCTGGCCATCTTAAATCTTTAATTGTTTTCTTCAATCCTATCTATACTCAATTGTCCATTGTCCAATGAAATTATTTTTATTTAAACTTTTTTTGTGGCATCTGTTTCCTGAAGTGATTCAGCTTGATACAATTTTCTTGCTAGAAATTTTCTCTTTCTTGGCATGTTGGTTTTTAGTTCAATGCGATTACTCAGTAAGCTACAAATGCTTACTGCTAATGGTATCTTAAGTATGTTTTGAGCAAACAAAAATGTGCACAAATTATGTAATAGGCATAAATTAAATAATCACAAATTATTTCCATTTACACTCAACCCCTCATCAGACTGACTTCTGTGGATATTTGAGTTTGTAACCTGCCATGTTGCATCCTGGCTTTGAAAATTCCCAGTAAAGACTCAGGTGAGGCATTTAACAAAATGCTTGAAACGGATATCTTTTTCCTTTAGGAAGTCTTGTGCTTTGGGTGAGTGGTATTCAAACAACCTCCTCCCTTGGTGCCTGGCAGGCCTGATGCAACTATCCTCTCCCTGCCTCTCTTCACAGAAAGTCAATCTAAGGCAATTAGACCACTATAGAGATTACTCCTAAAGCTCATTCACTCTTTAAGCGCTGAATCTATACATTAAAATATACTCTTTTTAGTTATTTTCCTGGCTTAGCGACAACACTTCAGCCCATTAAAACAGAGGGGGAAAGACCTTAAACTGTCATGGGCTTTTGGAAAACCGACCCAGTTTGCTGTTTTTACATTTTACCTTGTTTTAGGGGAAATGAAGCTAACAGCTTCTCTTTTCCATTTTCTGACTCTCCTGTGACACATTTTTCCAATAAAGAAGATGCTTGCTTGCAGTAAATTAAATACTTGGAAACTATGCCAATTCTGTCAGGATGATTATCGCTACCTTTGCTAATTTTCCTGTTTTTTTTTTTTTTCCTCCCTTCTTTTCAAGAAGTTCCTGATTCAGCACAATTCCTCTTCTGAGTATATTTTGTGTACTCCGGCAGACACACTCCCAAAACGTAAAATACTATATAAGAGGATGCTTTAGAAATGTTAATACTTAGAAATGCATACATGTGGGGTCTTCATATCCATCTCCTAAGGCTGGCTTGAAGAATAAGTCTGCTAGAATCGCTGTTAAATTCAGAGCACAGAAATACTAGTAATTACAACAAAATGATAGCTATCTACGTCGTGCACTAACTACGTGCCAGTAAATACGCTAAACAATGAACGTGCTGTATTAGATTTCATCCATGCAAGAACCCTTAGATGTAGTTACAGTGCTTATCGCAGTGGCACACAGTTGGAAGTGGCAGAATCAGGCCGGATCCAAGCCCAGGTTTGTCTGACTCTCCCGTCCTAGTTCTCAATAACCACACCTTAGTGGCTCTAAGTCTAAGACGTAACCATGCCTTAAAAAGTGGCAACTAACTTATTATAAGACTGCCTTTTCCTTCTCCACTTACAACACGTTTATTCCCTGAAGTTCTGCTGGGACATCAACTTTCTGAAAGAAATGTCTTACAGGCTATTTCCTCTTATTTTGCTAAGGTTGAAGGATTTGGGGAAAAGAAGGATTTGATAGATGGCAGTGGAACTATACAGAGAGTGGATGATATGATATGGCCTTCTAGTGTTGGCTTTTCCAAATCAGTTTCATAATTTTTTAGATATCGCCAATCAAGAATTGCTGGTGGTCATTTTTTTAAAAATCGTGGTGACTAGATTCTGTAGCTGAAAATGTGCAAAAGGATATTTCTAATTTCAAATCTCTTTATTTCAATTAGGGTCCCTCCCAAGTATGATTCATTCAATAAATACTAAGCACTCCTTATGAGCCAGTACTGGTTGTGGCTAGGTATATAAATATAAAAAAGACAGAGTCTCTTGCCCTAAATGGGTTCATTTGCCAGCCCATGTGGACATATTATACGTATAATTTGACAAGTTCCACAAGACACCTTGGAAAATTCAGTGTTTGTAGTTCTAACTATTTCCAGGCACTAAACATCTACAAACCAGGGTAATTTATTATTTTGCTTAAGCACGTATGGAACTGCTCAGGCTTTGGGGTTGGTATGAGAATAGAAGCAGATCTCTGATCTAGTGGGTGAGCAATGCTGACATCTCAGGATCTCTATTTCATCATGGTCCTAATGCTACAACCCACATTAAGTGAGAAAAACTTTATATTTGAAAAGAAATCCAACCATAGTGCTTGTGATGAATGTGAGGAGAAAGTGAAGCAGTCAAAGAAAATTCTGGTTCCTTAGAGAATGTAGAAATGTTGGATAATGTACGAATTAACATGTTACATTCCTTTATGGGTTTGGATACATGACAGGAATGTGCCACAAACTTTATATAAGTGGCTTTCAAACTTTTTTTGTCCACGACATATGTAAAAAATAACTTCATAATCTAATAAACACACGCACACATGTGCACACACAAGTGAAACAAACCTTCAATAACACAATACTTGCCTTTACTGTAGATCATATACTCTAATATTTTTCTATGCCTTTCACTTTCTCTATTTCCTTTTTTAAATACTGATTGTGACCAACTAAATTAACTTTATGACCCACTTATGGTTTGGAACCCCCAGTTTAAAAATCACTACTCTGTACTAACAATATGAATGAATAAGTGACTAAGTCATTTGATGAAGCTGTTTCAGCTGGTTGTCCAGCTAGAATTCATTGTAATGGTATTATAAATTACTTTAATCCTGTGTTTATAGTATCATTAAGGGTCTTATGGGGTCACTTAAATTTTTCATTTATTCTCCACTGCACTTTACGGGAGGAATTATATAATACAGTAATACTTGTGAATACAGGGGTTTGCACAGCTCTCAGGAGAAAGTCAAATATAAGCTATATAAATAAAATGGCCGAGGAGTTAGGATGAGGAAAGGATTATGTTTGACTGAGCACTTTAAGAAAGCAACATTTTGGTGCCGGCCTCGTGGAGTAGCGGTTAAGCGCACATGCTCCGCTGCTGGCTGCCAGGGTTCAGATCCCGGGCGCGCACTGATGCACCGCTTGTCAGGCCATGCTGTGGCGGCATCCCAGATAAAGTGGAGGAAGATGGGCACAGATGTTAGCTCAGGGCCAGTCTTCCTCAGAAAAAAGAGGAGTATTGGCATGGATGTTAGCTCAGGGCTGATCTTCCTCACAAAAAAAAAAGAAAGCAACATTTGATATGACTTTGAAAGATGAGTAGAATTTGACAGGTAGAGGTAAAGGAAGGACAATTCAAACTGGAAAGACATGATCCGGTTGGGAGACCCGTGAGAAGTAGGTTGTATCTAAGAGGTGTGCAGGAAGATACAGTGAGGACTAGATAAGTGAGATTGAAACATATCAGGCCTCAAAATCAGGGCCTAGTCACTTCATTTACATGATGGAACTTGAAGTTCTGTTCGTTGAACAAATAGATAACTTTCATAGACATAGATTATTTTATTACAGTTGGACAGAATGGGTCCTAGAGTTTCTCTGGAGTTTTGGGTGGAACTCAGGAAGGCAATTGAAGAATAAAATTTATAAGATTATTTCTGTCCTAGACTGCAAACTCCCTGAGGCAGTAGGGACCTTAATTTGATTCATTCATATTTCGTACCATCTAAAACAGGGCCTGGTTCATAGTAAGCACTCAAGATATTTTCAAAATGAGTAAATCATTGAGTGAATGGATATAAGCGTACACAGGTTACCTTGGTGATAATCATCTGGACTCTGCTTGTCCAAGGTCTCTTGTCCTCTAATGTAGTTATTTAGAGAAGTTGTATTTATTCTACTGCTAGTAACATTCTAAATTCAGTGCTCTCTTTCTGTCTTCTTCTGGGCTGATCTGTCCTCAGTTTCATAAGCATCCTTTATAATATCCTACCTTTGTTGATCCTGTTCTTAGAATGTCTCTCTATACTGTCTTTTATGTATCTTAGCCAGCATTCCCAATCCTCCAAATGAAATCTTACTTCCCCAGGAAGTTTTACTTGAAATATTTTAGCTCTTATGGTGTCTTTGATTCTCTTCTCATTTGATTAAATATTTACTAATTATTAAATGAAAATAATTTACTAATTATTAAATAATAATTTAATATATACCTATATTTTTAATTTAAGAATATTTGAGAAATGAATAAAGTATATAATATGAACAAAACAATTGTCTATAATCTTATTACCTAGAGAAAACTCTTAGCATTTTGTTGCTTGAAATTACGAACATTTTAATATGTTGATGTTGATGAATTAATTATATATATGAATATAAATTGGGATTAGGAGATACATAACAATTTATACATTGCTTTTCACTTAAAATGTGAATTTTTCCTCATTTTCTTAAATATTTCTCAAGAACTTCACTTTAATGTCTACAGAGTATTCCATTATTCTACCATTTATGAGCATATTTTTTGTTGGACAATTGTGTTGTTTCCAATTTTTTTCCTTTAAAACAACTCTAGGATAAACATCCTTACAGCCAAAATTTTATATTTGTACTTATTATTTCCTTTGCTTAAATAAATAGAAGTGAAATTACTTGGAAAAAGGGTATAAGCATTTTAAATACTATTACTAAATATGACAAATGACAAATTTCCCCCATGTCCACCCCTAAGACACTATTGCAATTTGCACTCTCCTAGTTAAATGCCTATTTCTCTATGTACTTATCAACCTTTGTTTTAACATGTTTTAGAGCTTAGTGATTTGAGAGCTAAAAAAATGACATCAGCACTGAGGGTGAATTTTGTTTTGTTTTGTTTTATTTTGTTTTTTAACAAGTGGTCTCTAACATTACACATATGTTTACTGTCCGTTTTTCTTTTCTTTTTTAAAACTGGCTGTTCATGGCCTATATTCATTTTTCAACTCAGATGTTAATCTTTTCCTTTTTGTTTTAAAAAGCCATTACTTATTAAGAGTTCTCTGAACTTCTATTGCACTTGTCCATTCCTCTCATATAAGTGGCCTATACTGTTTTATATACACACACACATATATATATACACACACACACATACTTATACACATATACACATATACCAGCTAGACAGTCGACTTCTGGGCAAAATAGTCTTATCCTTATTTAAATCTCATTCTTTGAAGAGTAGGGTGGGTAAATGGAAAGGACACGTCTGTGGAATCCACTAGAGCTAAGATTTAAATATCAGCTTTTTACTTGGACAAGCTCTTCAATCTCCCTAAACCTGCTTTTTTCTCCTGAAAAAAGAGGGTAAATAGTATCTCTTCTTCAGAGGGTGGCGAGGATTCGATGAAATAATTTACATAAACCCCTAGCACAATAACTGGCACATGGTGGAAAGTCATAAATATCAACTGCTTTTATTCTTCACCATTTGTTGTTTGCATAACATTCGTCACAATATTTTGAAATATACTAGGTGCTTACCAAACATAAGAAATGAGTCAATTCTGTTGGATCAATAAAATAGTCAAAAGTGTTCATTAATTGGTTTTTTAACATAATATTTAGAGAAATTTGGACCAAACTTGGTTTCTCCTCCTTCAAGTGCATGCTACTTCCGTGTATTTAGGTGTAAATAGTTTAAACACAGTCAATTCTCAATTCTCATGCCTACTCTGTAAGTAGGCATTTTATGTCTCATTGTCCCTCTTAATAAACTGAGAAGAAGTAAAAGGAAATGTTCTTCCCCATTTGGGCCCTTTCGCACGTGAAATTCATGACATCTGCACTGGTAGACTCTTGAAATGTTTTTCCAAAATAAACTTGTGGAGTGACCTGGTCCAAGCAATTCCATGTCTCAATTTGGAATTTTGCTTCAAGGACTGAGTTAGTCAGAGATGTCTGTGGCATTTCGCTCTGAGGAAATCTGTTGTTATGCTCTGAATTTCACTAAATATGTAATGCTTAGAATCACTTTAATTGGCTCTTTCCCCCCCATCTTGTTTTGTAGCACTATCATTTAAAGACACAGAGACCTTCAGAGAATGCTTTCAGGGAAAGCTAAACAATTTCTTACAGCTGCAAGGAAAGTTTTCTCCTTTGATTGATGATGGCTTTGGGGAGCCATGATATCAAACATTTTCCTTTTATTTATTCCCTTATTTATTTTACTGGCCTGCACAACAAAAAGACCTTATGAAATCAGTTTCTAATCCTTTCCTAATCCTTCTTTGCATTAGTGGGAATCACTCCCATTCAGCTAACATTCTTTCTCTTGATTCTTCTGCCTTCTAGGACAGTTTCATCTTATCTGGCCAGCGGCTACTGTGGATCCATAAGTAATGGCACTTTAATACTTCCTTGTTGATCCTGACATAGCTGAAGTTTGACTGCGTGTCCACTGGTCCCCAAATCATTTTCCCATCAGTAGGGATCTTCCTCTTTATCCTCTACCCAGTTTCCTCATATGCAGGGATAAAATGGAAGGTAAATTACCTTTGCCTTGCTGTTTCTGTATCTTCAATTTTCTGACTTACTTTTTTGAGACAGACAGCTTTCTATTTTCTTTAACACTTTTCCTTCTTGGGTAGTGAATCAAAAGAAATGTTGACATCCAAGACAGATTTCTGTCCATTTTTTTTCCCCTTCTTTTCACTTGTATTTTATTTTTGTTAGCCTTTTAGGCTTTAGTCAATCTTCCAGCATGCACTTCTTTCATAGTATTTTTTCATATCAGTTTATGGAGGTATAATTTACATACTGCAAAAGATACCCTCTTTCATAGTATTTTGGAGTAGAAGAGGGATGGAGGAGTAAGAGCAAAGATATTTTTTTGCTTACATAATTTTTTATCCCCATCTTTTATTTGCCCTTAGTCAGATGGTAAACCTACTTTTGATATTTACAGGAGGTTTTGGGTTATTTTTACACTGTTTTTTGTCAATTTATTTTTATTTTTTTCACATTAGATCAATAATTTCTCTGGTCCATGATATGCCCCTCTCTCTGGTAAATATTTATTTTTATTGTAATTATTGTACCTTAGAAGCTCAGACTTTGGAAGCACTCAGATAATTTTATAAACTTCTAAAAATTTGTGATTGAGATACTTGGTATAATATCAGCTCTACCTTGTACACTGGCAGAATAGCTAACATATAGAGCATAGCACCGTCGGAGGCACAGAACAAGGTTAAATTAATGCACAGCATACAATATAGTCTAATTATAATATGCACTAGGAGTTGTCAGTATAGGTAGGAGAAGGATGGCTACTAGAAAATATTTATTTTATAGGACAATAACAAAAATAATTCTAGGCTTGGTGAATTTTTGACACCATATGTATATCAACCAAATCACAGGAGGAAAGTGGAATGCATGCACTGGGATTCACTATTCCATTAATTCAGAAACTATGGAGGAAGATCTATGAGTGCTGAGTCTGATCTGACTAGAGCAGGCATAGAGTATTTCCAAGATCACAGAAAGGTCTGTTAGAAGGGATTATCTTTAACATTCTATTTTTATTTTTAAACATTTAGTAATAAATCCTCTCTAGCACATAGAAAAGCCAAAAAAAAAAAAAAATAGGTATCTATATAATCACTACGAAGATAAAACATATGTTGCTATTTGCCATATTTGTCTCAGCTCTTTCTTTTTTAAAAAATAAGATATAAAACATTATAAATAAGGGAAAACCCATACTCCTTCCCCTTCCCCTCCCTCTCTTCCTAAAGGTAACCATTATCCTCAAGATGGTATGAATCACTCACAGGCATGTTTTTGACCTTTTACTACATAGGAATAAACAATATAAATTATTATTATGTGCTTTACAATTTTTACATAAGTAGTATCAGCTACTTGCAACTTGCTTTTTTTGGCTGTGTGTTGTTTCCATATAACATGTTTTTTGAGATTTATCCATGGTGATACATGTTATTCTATACGTTCACTTATCTGCTATATAATAATTTCTCTACAAAAAAACTCACTGTGTATTTATTCACTTTCCGAATGAGAAACTGTTAGGAACTTTCCAACTGAAATCTACATCGTAAACATTTTACAGACTCTGTTGGACAACCCAACCTCTGTGCCAGGCTTCGTAAGAGTTTAGCAGCCCACAGATTCTAACTCTTTCAAGAAAGTGCACTGCAGAGGGTGGAAAGGAAGCCTCCTTCCATGGTACTGTTGGATGCCCCACCATGGCCTCGCTTCAATGGGGGATCCTCTGAGAGGTCTTCTGTTATGATCTAATAGAAGCAAAGGGGGTGGGTTACCAGTGCCAGTGCAGTGCCAGAGCATCTGACTGAGTTGACGCTCTTCTGTGGAATCCTTTTTATTGATCCTTTCCTAAATAAATGAGTCTCTATGTAAATCAAGTCCTGAGAAATAGCTTGTAAAACACATGCATTCATTTCTTGAGGGGAAAAATAAGTCACTAAATTTGTGTCAAAATTTCCACTCTACATGAATATATTTAGCTACTATCTTTTGATGTTCTGATCTCATAAATTTAAAAGCAACTCTTGGATCCTAGCTAGGGAGACAGGCAGCATGCACTAGGTCTATTTCTCCTTCCTTTTGCCTCCTCCTCTCAAAGGATTCTGTCCTTTATGGAACGTGAAATCAGCTTGAAAATTTTTAAAAATTTCAATGTAATACTGACTCTACGTTCTTCATCTTGAGGTTTAAGGCACACCCTTCTTATACTTTCCTCAGGGTATAAACCAAACCTGCATTCACCTACAAGATGAAACTGCTTTTGTACCATTTCAAAAAGAGGTCAACTTTGAAAACATTGATATGTTTCATTTGTACATTTCAGGTATTTCCACACTTCATGTTATTGGTTTAGAAAAAACATTAGCCAATTGACATTTCAACAAATTGAGGATTCAGTGGGGACTCCAAGACTGATTATCAAAACAGGCCTGAGGGTCATTTTCACAAATTGTATATTCTAGGAAGCCCACACAAAACATATTATAAAAGTAATTGTTCAACCCAATTCAGTTCAATAAGGTGATATATACTATCTTAGGTGCCTCCTAATAGCTGGGGCAGTCGTTAAATTTTTTCCCCCAGGACAACACTTTTTTTTCCAAGTGAAGTCTAATGTAAAAGTGTAAATGCAGGTGGAAGGACCTGGGACCCTCCCCCTTACTCAGCCCTCCCTTTGCCCCCACAGATCTACCGAATGCAAGATTTCCAAGGGAAATGAATTTCACCTTGAGATGAAACTTGTTGACTTTAGGATTATGTTATAATAGCTATGCAGGCCATAAGAGAATGGAAATAAAGACTAGGGCCAGCATAGAGGTGAGAACATGTTAAGATATGCCAATATCAATCTGGAGATCCAGAGGGCTACTCTTTGAAAGTAAGGCTGAATGATAAATAAACCCGTTACCTAGAAGACAACATGGAACCCTGACTCATTTGACCTTGGCACTGTCTGGAAGTGAAAAAGAAACTTTCCTTGAGAATTAATAAACAACCAACTGCCTTCACTTAGGTTTAGAGCCCCAATTCCTGTAACCCTGTATAACTTAAATCATCTTAAGCAGAAAATTTCAAGTAGGTAATAACTCAAGGTAACTAGCAGAATCAAATGCAATATTCTCTGGAGAAATCTAACTGTAGCCTAGGTTTCAAAGAATTCCTTCAGAGGCTTTCCCAAAGAATATGACCTCACAGTCAAAAATCATATATTATATAAGCAAACAAGGCACCATGAGTTAGAGCCAAAGAAACAACAGAGAGTAGAATCCTACCCAAAAGTCTTGATTAGTGAAATTATCAAATATAGAAGAAAAACGAGTTTGTCTAATGTTTCAAAATACAACATAAAGGATTGACATCACGAATAAGGAAAAAGAGAGTATAAAGCAGCCAAGCATATGTGAAACAGAACCAAACAGAGCTTCAGATATGAAAAATATAATAATTAAAATAATAAATAACTGAAGGGTGAAAAAAACAGATTAGATTCTGCTGAAAATAAAAATAGTGATCTAAAGAAAAGATCAGAAGAAACACAGAATACATTTCAGAGAGATAAAGAGGTGGAAAATATTCAAAAAGGGGGAGGGCTCAGGAGGCGTGGAGAATAGAGTGGGAAGTGATCAGGGTTCAAAAGGTGAGAATAGAGAAAACTGGAAAGAGTTAATATGCCAAGTGATAATGACAGAATTTTTCAGAATTGTTGGAAGGCATCAAACTGTAAGTGCACAAAAGCCATGATAAAACCCAAACAAAATAAATAAAAAGAAATTCATATATATACGAATATATATTCATACATATGTGTGTATATATACATATCTATCTATCTATCTATCTATCTATCTATCTATCTATCTATCTATCTACCTATCTTTCTATGAAGTTGTAGAACACAAGCACAAAGACAATGGTTTGAAAGAAGCCAGAGAACAAAGAGAGATCACCCAGAAAGGAATGACAACCTGACAGCTGAGTTATCAACAGCATGCATTGGAAGTTAGAAGACAATGGACCAATATCTTTGATGTGCTGAGACAAAAATAACTTTCAATGACAGGGACAAAATAAAGGCATTCAGATAAAAAAAATTACAAGTGTTTACCTCACTAAAAGAATATCTAAAGGACGTATTTCGGGTGAAAGAAAACTGATCTCAGAAAGTCTGAAATATAGGAAAGAGTGGGAGCTATGATATTGTTATCGTGTAAAGAAATCTAAACAATGATTACATAAATGTTTAAGGATTATAACTGAAACAAGATAGAACTTAAATATGGGAAGAAATATGCAAATTGAGATAGTGGTGGTCAAAACTAAAACATGTTAAAGTTTTTATATTGTTTACAACGACAGCAAAGGCACTGATTCATTTTTGGCCTCAGTTAGTTAAGTCGAAATAGTCTTAGAAAGAATAACGCCCAAATTATTATTCCTCAGTTACGCTAGATGGATAAGTTCTAGAGATTTACTGTACAATATATTGCCTATAGTTAACAATATGGTATTGTGCACTTCAAAATTTGTTAAGAGGATAGATCTCATGTTAAGTATTCTTACCACAAACAAAAAACAAGCAAACTGAAAACCCAAAGGGCACAAGGAAACTCTGGGAGGTGTGGATATGTCTATTACCTTGATTGTGGGAATGATATCACAGGTGTTTGCATATGTCTATACTCATCAAACTGTGCAAATTAAATATGTGCAGTTCTTTATGTATCAGTTATATCTCAATAAAGCTCTTTTAAAAACCCAAATTACTACTCAATTAGTGCAAGAGAAAACAAAAAAGAAGTAAAAAAAACAGTTTAGAAAAATCCTGAATATATAGGTCAACTTGAAGATATAAAAAAATGGTAAAAATAAATCCAAATATAGATTTATGGAACACAACGTAAATTAACTAATCTCTCCAGTTAAGATATAAAAATTGTTGGAATGGATTGAACAAAAACAGCAAATAAAGCTATATGCTCTTTTAGGAGACAGATCTAAAACTTAAGGACACAGAAGGGCTGAAAGAAAAATATGGGGCCAGCCCCGTGGCTTAGCGATTAAGTGCACGCGCTCCGCTACTTGCGGCCAGGGTCCGGATCCCGGGCGTGCACAGACGCACTGCTTTTCCGGCCATGCTGAGGCCGTGTCCCACATACAGCAACTAGAAGGATGTGCAACCACGACATACAACTATCTACTGGGGCTTTGGGGAAAAATAAGGAGGAAGATTGGAAATAGATGTTAGCTCAGAGCTGGTCTTCCTTAGCAAAAAGAGGAGGATTAGCACGGATGTTAGCTCAGGGCAGATCTTCCTCACACACACAAAAAAAGGAAAATATGGAAAAACACAGCAAGTAAATAATAACCAAAATTAGGATAGTATATTTATGTAAATATCAGGTAAAATAGCTTTAAGGGAAAAAATATCACTAAAGATGAATAATATAATGAGAGATAAGCATAATGATAAAAGATTCAATTCATTTGGGAGATTAAAAAATTCTAAATAATGTATGTCTAGTATACTTTCAAAAAGTAGAAAGCAAATATTGACAGAATTTTAAGTAGAATGAACAAACCCAGCTCCATAGCAGGAGACTTCAAAGCAACTCTCTAAGATATTGGTAAATCAAACACACAAGTACCACCACACTTTAGAAATATTGGTATAGCTCAGACCATTATGAGCATAGATAATATAGTTAGAAAACAATAACAAAAACAATACATTTAGAAAAGAATTATAAACAATAGCTAAGGCAAAGAGGAAATCAAGATGAACAAAAATAAAACAGTAAGGTAGAGAAGATTGGAAGAGCACACTTAACTTAATGGCCATGCGAGAACATCCTTGCAGTCTCCAAAGGCAACCCTGCAATGAACTGTACCTGCTGGTGCTTGCACCATGTGTAGCCCTACACGCATGGAACATGAGAACGCCCTGTGTAACCGATAAGGCGAGATGCTGTGTGCTTTCCATGGTTAGATTATAAGAAGCCTTGCAGCTTCCACTTTGGTCAATAGAAATGGATGTTCTAGGGTAACCCAGCCCCCATGTCAGAAGTCCAGTTACCTGGGGACCATCATGCTGTGAGGAATCCCAAGTTAGTCATGTGGAATGGACACTAGGAGAGAGAGAGAGATGCCTAATTAGCCCCCAGATATTTAAGTTCTTCCCTGAGGTGCCAGAAATGTGGTTGAAAATGTTTTCTTGGATGTCTGCCTCTCTCAAGCCTGAAGAAATCTCCAGCACCAGCCCCCATCTCACTGACATTACGTATGAGACTCCAATCTCTGCTCTAAATCAACATGTAAAATTGTGAGAGGTAAAATAAATTATTATTTTAGCCACCAAATTTTGGGACAGTTTATTATTCAGCAGGAGATAACTGAAATAACCCTATAACTGGAGATAAAACAATAAGTACAAACAGACCCACCAGCAAGCATCACTATACTTTACATGATTAGTGCTATTCAGATCATGTTTTGTGAATGCATATTAACATAATTAGAAAAACAATAGCAATAAATGATACATTTAGAAAAAAATGGCTTGAAAGGTTGTTCCATGTCTGCAACAAAGAGAAAATCAAGATAGAAATTGAAAAATATTTATAACTTAGCCATAAATAAAATACCATAGATCAAATTTATGAGGTACAACTTATGGGTACTTGTACAGGTTGAGGCAATTTTATTGCCTTAAATTTTCACATTTTTAAAAAGGAGGAAAGGATGATAATGAATTAAATGAATCAGGGTCCAGCTGGAAGACAGAAACTACACCAGAAATTTGAAGAGGGAACGTTTAATATAAAGAATTGTTAACTGAGAAAAGGTGGTAAGTCCTTGGAAGGGCAAGAGAGTACTCTAATACGTGACAGGGAGAGCGAGTGTAGAAAGCAGCTGCCACCCTTAGTGCTGACAGAAAAATGAACAAGGAAGAAATGTAGAAGAGAGGCTTTATAATGATGAGATTTAAACCTCTGAGAGATGGCACAGGCTTTCCAAAAACACACAACCTGACATGGTTGTGTTACTGGAGACCACTCACCAGGACCAGGGGAGCAGCATCCTCTCATGGTGAAGAAGAACATTTTTTAAGAAATCAGTTGCACGTGGATCTGACTGCCATGACTGGGAATGCTACAGGGACCAGTCATGCACCAGTCCACCTGCCACTGTGGAAAACAGCAAGAAGCAAGTACCTTCTCCTGCCTCCAGCCTTGCAGTCTCCTTCTCGTGCCTGTTATTGTCAGAGTCTAACATAGAGGCAGCTGGAAAAGGAGAAATTTGATTTGCAGAGTCCAGCTCCAGCATCACAAAATAGGGCAAAAGAAGGGTGATTCTGAACTGAGAGCCAATAAATTAATAGGGGATATAGCGAGGATTCAACATAAAAAGAAACTGCAGAATAAGTATAAAGAAACTAAGAGGAAGAAAATGTTAAAGATAGAAAAATCAAAAAAAGAAAGCAAAATAAAATAGAGAAAATCAATTGATGCAATAATTTTTATGTTGACAAAACTAATTATTAACAAACCTCTGGAAAGATTAATAAAATAAGTATTAAAACATGATATAACTACATAAGGCAGGAATTAAAAATAAAAATATAACATATATTGAACAATTTCATGTCAATGAATTTGAAAACTTAACTTAAATGGACTAAATTCTAGAAGATACAACTTACCATAACTGATTCAAGAAGAAACAGAAAATGTAAATTATCCTATAATCATGAAATAAGTTGAATTAGTACTTGAAAATTTTCCCACAAAGAAAAAATCAGGCCAAATGAGTTTAACCAACTCTTAATGAACACACAGCTCAATCCTACACAGTTTCTCTCAGATAGTAGGAAAAAAAAAACTAATGCTTCCTGAGTATTTCAAATTAGTTGGAAAGTGTTGTTAGGAACTGAGAACAACCAGATAAAGATAGTACAAGAAATAAAAACTACACTCCCCTCTCCCTCAACAACATATGAACAAATACACCAAACAGAAAACTAAATAGATAATAGAAAAAATCCAGAGCCAACCAAAGTATACATCAGAAATAGGATGTAATAATTAATTGTGATATATTTATTTAACTGACTACTTACTGTGCAGTAACTTAAATGAACAAACCATGGCTACAAGCTATACCATGGATGAATTTCAAAAACAATATTGAATAAATAATGTAAGTAATATAAAAGCGTAGACACTATAACACACTTTTATTTGGACCTTGCTTCTTAACAGTAACATTTTTCTGCCTCTCCATTCTCTTTTCCTCTCTGATTCATCTTGCCTAACACAGCACCTGTCGGAAAGAAGAGTAGATACCCGCTAAATATTTGGTGAATGAATGACTGTAGGATACAGAGCTACAATTGATTGTATTAGGTATCTATTGCTGTGTTAACAAAGTTCCAAAATTTAGCAGCTTAAAATAACATTTATCTCCAAATTTCTGTGGGTCAGAAATCCAATCACGGATAAGTTAGGTCCTCTAGCTCAGAGTCTCTTGTATGGCTACAATTAAGATGATAGTTGGGGCTGTAGTTATCTTACCACATGAGGTTTACCCACTTCCAAACTGTCTCACAAGGCTGTTGGCAGGATTAAATTCCTCTCTGGTTGTGGTCTGAGGCTGCGTTCAATCTCTTTCTACATGGATGTCTCCATAGGGCAGCTAAAAATATGGCAGCTGGCTTCCACCAGAGTAAGTGACAGAGAGCAATAAGGAGAAAGACAGAGTGTAAGCAAGATGGGAGTCACAGCCTTTTATAACCTAATCTCAGAAGTGACGTCCTATTACTTTTGCAGTATTTTTATTCATTAGAAGTGTCACCAGGCCCAGCCCACAATAAAGGGGAAGGGATTACATAGTGTCCATTATGAGTGGTACAAATAATAAAAGCAATAGGATATCTGATCAGACAAAGATCATTTATCATTGAGGTGATCTGAAAAGACTTCGTGGACTTGACACTGAATCTGAGACTTTAAGAATGGCTTGCACTTTGTTAGGCAGAGAAAGAGAAAAAGGAAGACATCCACGCAGAAAACTCATGAAATACAGTGCAAAGACAGAGAGAGAGAGAGAGAGAGAGAGGGAGAGAGAGAACCACTAGCAATGTTTGAATGGCATGATTTTAATGCCAAATAATTAACTCTAGATGAATGCTTGTGAAGAAGAGTGAACAGAGATTAGATCTCTAGGACCTAGTCCAAGTAAATGCATGATAAATATTTATTGAATAAATGAATAAATAAAATTCTAGGCCTTTTTCTACTTGCAGCTTTAAAGGATATACAGATCAAGAGAGTAACCTTTTAAATCTTACTTCCACAATCATGCAACTGACTGTGAGAAGTCAGGGGTCTAGTAGCGTTCTGAGTCCCACTGCCACAGTGGGACTGGGGCCTTTGCAGCTCTTTCAGCTGCAGATGGAGAGTGAGAGGCCAGCCACAGAGGAACTTGCCAGCTCCTAGTTGGTTCAAGGGTTCGGGGAGACGACAAGTGGAGCAGGCAAGAAGGGAGGGTGCCAAATGAAAGACATTAGTGATGACAGAATACAAGAAACTGTATGTATTACCGTACAACATATGTTGTCTTCTATGATTGGCAGTACTCATTAAGTGCCAATGGAACCTCACTAATTCCTTTCTGTAGCATGAAACTACTGTATATAATTTCACGTATGTCAATTACAAGTCCCAATTAAAGCATCTCTGACTTTGTGGTATGAGCTTCAAGACGTGCCAATTATTTTCCGTTCTGACTATGAATGATGATGATGATGATTCTTTCTTGTAACAGGTTGAATGGGCAGTATTGATGGTGGTTGGGTGTCATCATCGTCATCGTTAGCTCTCAAGGCTCTTTTTCTTTCCCAGAATGACAAAATTACAAGTTGAATGTGTGTGTGTGTGTGTGTGTATGCATGTGTTATCTACTAAAAACTTGCCTATTTTTTCACGAGAATTTAGAAGTTTTGCTTTCTAAACTGAAGTTCAAGTAGAGATTTGGGTGTATATACACACACACACACACACACACTTACATACCTTTACTTCTCCTCTAGTGGGATCTTGAAGCTCGTCAGTGATAGTGGTAGCATGAGGCATCTCCTTCCTTGAAGCTAATGCATTTTGAATTGTGATTCTTAAGGGGCCGATAATGATTGGGAAATTAAAGGAAATGGTAGAATCTGAGGAGTTCTAGAATCTGGAATTTACATGAGGTGCTCTCCTAGAATCTATTTCAGCCTCAGTGTATACACAAGTGGAGACAGAATTGACTGCTAATGTTAACGTCTTCACAGAGAGGCAGAAGTGCTTTAACTCAATGCTATAAACTTTCAGAATGCACCTGAATTAATATTCCAAGCCTCTGTGCATATAAAAAAGGAGCCCAAATGCATGTCATTTTCACTTACCTGGAAGTGTTTTGTTTGTTTTTGTTTTTGTTTCTCGTGGAGGGCAGAGGGCAATTACAAGGGCCAAATGTTGCTGCTTTTTATCTAATTTTAAGTCTTTTGCCCAGTACTGACATCACACTTTTGTATTTTCTGTTACTTCCTCTCACATCTCCCATAATCATGCGCTGCATTGCGTCAGCATGGGAAAACAGAAGAGCAGCTGTGTGAAGTCATCTCCTCAAGACAGTACGACTCTCTAGGGAAGCAGGATAGTACCCTTGGTCTTTTGATATAAAATCCCGTGTTCCAAGTATGAGATTTTATTAAGTAGATTTTAGCGCGCTTCCCTCTGCTGTAGATTCCTTACCAGTGTGGTTAGTTATTGTGGTAAGGCGGTCAAAATTTTCTAAACAAATGCCTTCATTTTTCCATCTGTGCTTATGCTATTACCTAAATCTAGAGAAATTTCTTTTCTAAAGCTCAAGAAAAATACCATTAAATCTGATTAAGTTCAAGATGCAACATTGACTTTATCTTTTGCTTTTTAATGAACCCAGTAGTCAAACTGCCTCCTTTTTCTTTCTTTCCCGTTACCTTACAGACCTGTGAGGACAGTAAGTGGGAAAAAGCTGTATTCAGAATTTAGGAGGTTCGCCCTGCAATAACTTTACTCTGTCTGTGCCAGCCAAGAACACAAGACTTTAGGGATTTGGCTGCAAAAGCAAAGGTAATTCTAGTCAAGATTATATAACCAAGGGCCAAAGGCTCATAATTGGCAATTCATGGAGGAAGGCCTTATATGCTGCATTCATTTATTTTTTTTAAATCTTAATTACTATTGTCTGGATGTACTTTTCTAAATTTCCATTGCTGGCTTTTCCCTTTTTTTAAAAAAATCTATAAGCTTTGAGGAATATAATGATAGGAATCTGAAACCCAGCATATTTTTTCTAAATGTTGGTATCTAATGCTGAGATTATTATTACTATTGATCACATATGTGTAAAAAACTTCAAAAAGGCATAAAAACCTGAACATTTCATAAGTATTTATAGGGATATTTATATTCACATGGCAACATTAAACATATATATTTTTGATTGAACAGATAATGAATTCCCAGCTACAGTGATGTCATTTAAACTGATACTTAAAAGATGAAAGTAGTCTAGCTAGATAAGTCCCTTTAACATAGAGAGATATGAAGGCATCTTCCAGAACTCTCTAATGTCACTTTTCCAGAGAAGACTTCCCTTGATTCTCTCAATCTAAATAATACCTTCACACTAAAATCTCTCATTTACCTTTTATTCTTTCTTATCACTTATCATAATTTAGTTCTTCATATGTATCTCTGTGATTGTTTAACGTCTCTCTTTACTGCTAGACCATAAACTCCACAAGGGCAAGTATTGTGTCTGTTTTATTTATTAGTATAGCTTAGGACATAGTCTGGTAAATAATAGGCATACCATAAATGTTAATGAATGAAAAGGTAAAAGACTATATCATATTGCAGGTATAGCTGTCATTTTTTGAGCATGTACTATCTGCCAAACACTTCAAAAACATTTCATTTAATCCTCTAACAATGCTCTAAAGTAGATATTATCTTACTTGTACGAGTGAAGCAGCTTAAGCTCAGAAAGTTTAAGTAAACTGCCTAACACCTCAAAGCTAGTAAGTGGCAAAGTTAGGATTTGAACCCCAAGTTTAGTCTCTTCCCTTTGGCTACATGGCTGGCCTGCCTTCCCTCCCTTTCTGTCCCTCTCTCTTTCTCCCTCCCTCTCTCCTTTCTTTCTTTCTTTTTTTATTTCTTTCAAAATACCTCATAAATACAAGAGTATATATAACATATTTTTACAGGTGTAAAGAGCATTAATGAAACAAATACCCCTGATCCTATCACCCAGGTTAAGACCAGTGGCTTTGAAATAACCATGTGTCTTTCCCTTATCACAGTTACCTCTTTCATCCTAAATATGTGTCAGTAATTTCCTTGTTCTGCTATTTTTGAATATAGTGGGATCATAGTATACTTCAGAGGAAAGATGCAAAGGGAATATTTCCTAATTCATTATATGAGGCCAGCATTACCTTAATACTAAAACCAGGCAAAGACATTACAAAAAAGAAAACTACAGACCAATATCTCTCATGAACACAGCTGTAAAAATCCTCAACAAGATATTAGCAAATTGAATCCAACAATGTGTAAAACAATTATACACCATGACCAAGTGGGATTTACCCCAGGTATGCAAAGCTGGTTCAGCATTTGAAAATCAATCAATGTAATCCATCACATCCACAAGCTAAAAAAGAAAAATTGCATGATCATATGATGATGGGAGTGGGAGCATGGCTTCCTTAGATAATCAGAAAAGCCTTACCCAAGAAGGTGGCCTTTAGGATGATTTCCTCAAACCTGCTTCCCCCTCTGTAAAAATGGGGATAATTATAGTATGTATCTCAGAAAGATTTCGTAAAGATTCTATGACTTCAATCACATGAGGCAGTCAACACAGTGGCTAGCAGATGATGATCTTGAAATTGATACAATCATTATTATTATTTTTTAAAATTATACTTCTAATTGGTCTCTGAAACCAAGCTTCAAGTCAAATGACTCTAACAGACATTAAAATGTAATGCCCCAGTGAACTCCAAGAGATGGGTGAGCTTTTTTGCAGGAAATACTTCCACTGGAAAGCTATACTTCACATAGCCTGTCTTTTGCTCTTCCAGTGACAAACTTCTACTCAGAGTTCTCAGCAGCACGAAACCAAAGGAACACAAGCTGAGGTTTGTATCTGTGTCCAGGACTAAGACCTTAGTCTGAAAGGCTGAGGTGAGACTCACTAGGAATTGTACCTGCAAGCAACCGGGTCTTCTCTCGTTTAACAATGGTAAAGGAGAGCCTAGGGTTGGTCTTCAGGGAGTAATTCTGGGAAATTCCTGTTTTGTTCAATGGGAAATGTGCTGGCACAGACAAGAGGATGTTCACATTGCAGCCCTAGCTAGATTGCTAATACTGTCATAAACTTGAGCAAGTTATTTCAATTTCTGTGTGATACTTTGCTTATACTAAATAGTACTCTCTCTACTCAACTTGCAGAGGCTTTCTGATGATAAGAATTAAATACTCACTATAAATAAGTAGGAAAATATAAAGAAGTATAAAGAAGAAATATAATTACCTAAAATCAATCTCCCAAACATAGGTACAGTTAAGATTTTGTTGCAAATGCATTTTTTCGACAATTAATTTATGTGCTTACCATGTGTCACTATGATTTCCGCTTTGTTATAAATGTGTGTATACTTACATATATAATTTAAAAATATAAAATGGGTATGACTGTGCTTAATTCCTTATCCTCTCTTTTTCATTTAAGCCCAAAACTCAGAGGATTGGCTTTTAAAAACATTTTTTTTTTTTCCTTTCGTGAGGAAGATTGGCCCCGAGCTAAGATCTGTTGCTAATCTTCCTCTTTTTGCTTGAGGAAGATTGGCTCTGAGCTAACATCTGTGCCCATCTTCCTCTATTTTGTATGTGGGAAGCCGCCACAGCGTGGCTTCATGAGCAGTGTGTAGGTCCATGCCTGAAATCCGGGCCCATGTACCCAGGGCCACCAAAGCGGAGCACATGAACTTAACCGCTATGCCACCAGGTTGGCCTCTTAACAACATCTTTTTAATGGGGTGCATAACAAACATCAGTTAAATGACTATACGATAAATAATTATTTTAATTTATCATTCCTCTCCTGATGGTATTTAGGTTTCTGATTATATTTCTCTTCATTCTTATAATTTCAGTCTCTGGATATTTCCTTAGACTATTTCTCCAGAAATTGTCTTGTTGGATAAACAGACTTGGGTATTTTTAAGGCTTCTGATAACTTTTCAAGTAAGATGTAGCAGTTTACATTTCCTCCAGTAATGTATGAGTGTGGCATCCTCCCAACTCTTATTTATTTATGTATTTTTTGCAAGGAAGATCAGCCCTGAGCTAACATCTGCCAATCCTCCTCTTTTTTTTGCTGAGGAAGACTGGCCCTGGGCTAACATCCATGCTTGTCTTCTTCTACTTTATATGGGACGCCACCATGGCATGGCTTCACAAGTGGTGCGCCAGCACATGCCCGGGATCTGAACAGGCGAACCCCAGGCCGCCACAGCGGAGCACGAGCGCTTAACCACTTGCGTCACCGGGCCGGCCCCCAACTCCTATTTTTAACATCCACACATAGAACATTAGGGCAAAGTTAGAAATGACCATACAGAGCAAAGTAGCAGGTTCCAGGCTTTCCAATCCTGCAGTGCAGTTGGGAACACTGGGCTAAGGCAGAGCGAAGGGTTTTCTCAGGTCTTCTGAGATAACTCTCATTTAACAGGCATCAAGTTTTTTTAAGGCTTTAGCTCAAAGTAGGCCAATGTTGCTGATGGATGACTGACTGCATAGAGCTGATGATGATGAATGCAAACACCAAGTAAGAAAGAAAAAACAAAAAACAAAAAACCAAAGAGCAAGGTTTTCTTTTATTTTAGCCAGATATTCTTTATGGCTGAATACATCTGCTATATTTCCATTGAAAATGCAACATTTTGGTTGGCGTGAAAATCTATGTCAGGAAATGCCCCCAAGAGAACAAAACATGTTATCAAGTAGTAATGGATGTTATTACTGGAAGCAACATTTGTCTCCTCTTTTTTTTTTCCTTTTTTTCCTGACTCTCACTCAACCATAGTAAATTTTAATATGTGTGTCAGATTTCCTGCAATTTATATAAAATGAAACTCTTTGGGGAAGATAACACCCGAGTGTCCATATGATTTCATGCTGCAGTCTTAGCTTAGATCTAAAGCTAATGTCAGTTTCTCGTACCTTCTCCTGAGGAGATGTCAACAGAATATGTTGGTTAGAAAGGAATGTGTCCTCGTGACTGGTATTTTTGATGGACCTGGCTGTGCTCCTGCTCTCAGAAATCACCCCCTTCTGTGATCACAAGAAAAATAGGCCCATCTTTTAAGACAGGAATAATTTTTGCTTCACTAAGCACAGTTTCTTAAAATTGTTTTTAGGTTTAAAGTCTATTGGTTAATCTTTGTGTCATATCTTATTATGCAAAAAGTTCAATGTATACCAGTTCCCAAAACAGGACCCGAGGTCTAATGGAATATGGTTGGTTCTTGAAACTTTCAGAACCAGATAATTATTTCTTTTATTTTTTAGTCCTCTTGATTCATCTCTCCCAGCAATCATTCTTTTGCCCTTTTTAGCCCTTGAGGGTTGAGATGTATACTTGGAGGCACCATGAGATACACCATCGATAGATATTGACAGAGTATAAATCTGGACTATGGTAACCAGAATGGTAGAAAATGTCAGACCATGGTCTATGAATGACGGTTGGAAGGACCATGGCTGTGTTGCTTGGATAAGCGCGACTTGGGATAGGGGCTATAGGCGATAGGAGTGGCAATCCTTTAAACACCTGAAGTGCGGTCGGGTGAAAAATGTGAAGCTATTTATGTTATATAATCCAGAAAAGGGAACCAGCATCAACAAGTGGATTCAGCCTCTCAAATCTCTCTCTAATTTTTCAGTTTCTCTCCATCTCAACTCTCCATCACTCTAGTGTAAGCCATTTTCATCTCTTGGCTGGCCTACTACCACAGCCTCATACCCAATCTCCCTACTTTACTTTTGCTTTCCTCTAATTCATGTCTTTCCCTGCTTATAACTCTTTGATAGCTTTACACCACTTTAGATAAAGTTTGAGTCTTTGATGGCCTACATATCCTGAGTAATCTTGTTCTTCCTCTCCCTCCAGCCACATCTCCTTGCCCTTTAGTCTTTGCCTCAGCCACACTGGAATTCTTTGATGAAGATGACACTCAAGTGTCCATGTGATTTCATGCTGCAGTCTCAGCAGCATATTCAAAATTTTGGAATCTTCGGATATATTTTTCCCTTTTCTTGGAACCACGCTTCCTTCCTTAAGAACTCCATTGGCTCCTCTCCTTGTACTGTCTAAGCCCTACTCATTCTGTAGACGTCACACACACTCTTCCCTTCTTGTCCAGTCTATGTCCCTCAGTTGTCAGCTCTAGTTGCACCATCTACCTCTTTTCTGGTAATTCTCTTGTAATTATGTACACAATATCTGTTTTCACAGCTGTCCTAACACTCTACAGAGGAAGACAGTGCCTCTCTTACTCACTACTGTGTTGTAGTTCCTATATTCATTCATAGAGCTAGCACAGTGGTTAACACATGGTAAGATGCTTACTTTACACATCTGTGTGAGTGAGGGAATGAATGAAAGAATAAAAGGAAGTTTATTTTTCCCTATATGCAACTACTCTAACACAGAAAGTTGTCAGAAGATAAATTGGACTATCTTGTGTGTGGCAAGGTGGTCCTCCATTACTGGAAGTGTTCATGTAGACACAAGAAAACCTCTCTGTGGAAGTTATGTAGTGGTAAATGAAGCGCCAAGTGGGATAATTGGACTATACCCTTTAGTTGCTCTTGCAAGCCCAGTAATTCTATGATTTGTAAATTTTTATTTTAAAGCTTTTTTAGGGAGGAAGGGAAAGCAATTCTGATAAAAAGTTTAGTAAGGAAGAGATTAAATATTTGGCAAAAGATGACTGTTTTGAATGTCTGGCTTTCCAATCTACGTGGAAGGGTTTGTGCACGTGTGAATGCTATGTCCCTGAGCATGGATGAAAGTGACATTCATTCAACAAGTGTGTTGGGGACACAGCAGAGAATAAGAAAGTAAGGTCTCTCCTCCCAAGAAGTTTCTATTCTAATGAACAATAAACAGAAAATACATGAATAAATAAATAAGTTATAAAAAGTAGCAAGTAATAACGGACAATGATGATGGGGGCATGGCTTCCATAGATAGAGTAATCAGAAAAGCCTTGCCTAAGAAGGTGGCCTATAAGATGAGATTTGAATGACAAGAAAGAGAAGCTGTGCAAACATCTGAAAGAAGATAATGAAGGGCAGAAAGTACCCCTAGACAATGGTTCTAAAGCTTGGCATGCTGGAAGGGGAAAATGAAAGCCAGCATAGATGGTTCAGGGTGAAGAAGGAAAGAGTGGTACACAATGAGGTCGTGCAGAGATGGGCGAGATCAGATCAAGCAGGAGTGGTAGCTATGATGAAATTGAATTTCATCCTAATGAAATGGGCAGTCATGGAAGTTTTGAGTAGAGAAATGACTTCCTCAGATTTTGGTTTTTCCGTCGTATCTTTATTGTAAAACCTTTTATACTTCTCGACCCAAGGCTTTCTGTAGTACCTTCTGATTTTCCTCACACACATTTCTCCTTCATTACTAGTTAGAGGGGAGCTCTGCTTGTGCAACCCAGAGCTATTCCAAATGAATATCTTTTAAAAGTATCAGTTTAGGGGAAAGTACTTTTAGTACCTGGAAACATTATGCAAAATCTCATAGTTTAAAGCAATAACAATAACAACAAAAAGGTATTTAACAGATGCATCAACTTCTGTATTTTAAAATGTCCCACCCCTCTTTTATGTAGTTAATAAGAAATCATGTTTTCTCCCTGAAGATCTTTTATATGGAAGGCAAACTTCATATAAAAAAAAATAAGTTTACCCCATCCTGCATGAATACAAAAAAATCCAACCCAGCATTTCTGAATATTTTCAGGTTATGCTTACATGTCCTGGTTGGATTTCTCCATTCTTGCTCTGAACTGTTGCTTCTCTCTCCTCTTCCTGTCACTTTTGGAAATTTTGTCTCTACTTCTCCTTGTCATTTAACTCTCTTCCCTTTGTTTTGCCTTAAAACATTGACATAACCCCTTCCTTCATTCCCAAGACAGTGTTAACAAGAGGCTAAAATCAAGTTGTGATAGGTAATAAACTTTACCTAAAACTGAAAATATTATGAAGTCATGTCAATTCAATTTGACTCAAAATTAGATGTCACTGCCCCCTGAATTGATCATCTCTCCTCTGCCACAGGAAGCTCCTTCTTGGCTGGTGCTCACTATGGGCCCAGACTGTTGTCATGTTGATGAAACCCTCCCCTATTTCTCTCATTTTTTCTCTTCCACCAGTATCGCAACCTCAAATTTTTGTTTCTTGGCCTATCAAGGGAATCTGCAATGCTTTTTAGGATCCTTGATATGGACTGAGTTATGTTCCCCCAAAATTCATGGGTCCTAACTCCCAGGACCTCAGAACAAGGCTGTATTTGGATATAGGGCAAGAGGTGATTAAGTTAAAATGAGGTCATTAGAGTGGGCCCTAATCCAATATTACTGGTGTTCTTTCAAGAAGATGAAATTTGGACACAGATACACATAGAGGAAGAAAGCCATGTGAACGTGAAGACAGCCATCTACAAGCCAAGGGGAGAGAAGTCTCAGAAGGAACCATCCCTGCTGACACCTAGATCTTGGACTTCCAGCCTTCCCTTCTCATACCTCTGTCAATTTTTTTTGGAGTTGCACTCTCGCTCAGTAAGGCATTCATTCAAGTTATTAAACCAAACACTCGTCATCACAGCCTGCAGTGTTTGTATTTTATTATCTCTATTCATGGCCAAATTAACCAATATCAAATAGATATTTGAATGACAGTAGTATGACCAAGAGGACTCTCTAAGCAATTCCCTGTAGGAAAAGAAAGAATCTGCCCTAGAGACTTGTTCATATCTCCAAAGAAAATTTTGGCAGTCAGATTAGAGTTTCTTAGAGCAGTCAGATTATCTCGTTTCTAGCCATCACTGCCTCAGAAGTATTGATGTTTGGCCTCAGAGTACTCCACTGATTTCCTTTATGAACCCAGGCTTGAGTTAATGCTCTTCTTAAGCTCTAAAAGCACCGTTTACAAACATCAATGTCCTTGGTGTGACAATCAGCCCAGAGCTTTTCACACCGCGCTGTCAGTGTCCTCTGAGACTGCCACAGTCAGCCCAAGCAAACTTGTGGCCAAGCAGGATGCCAAAGCAAGGCACAGAGATGTGCAGCTGCATTATCTGCTTAACCAGCACACGCACCAAATGGACCAGCCCCTAACGTCCTACCCTTCCAGCTGAGCCAGTTTAAATTATGTATCTTTACTAAATAAATTAATTAAAAATAGAAATATTTCTGTGCCAAGCCCTATGCTAAGACCTTGAGATATTTTATCATATTTGGTTTTCAACATAATGCTAAGATATAGGATTTACCCCATTTTCAGATGAGGAAATAGAGGATTGGAGGACTTCAGTGGCTTACCCAACATCACAGGTCATAAAAGGTAGTGCTAGGTTGATGCACCACTGCAGTCCTAGCTTTTCATTTTTCTGTAAGGCTTAATTGTATTCCTTTCTAGATTTTTTCATCCTTCACTCATTGCTCACTTCTCTCAATTTCTGTATTAAATGTTGCTATTACCACTCAGTAAGCACTTAATTGTGGCTCACTTTGAATTTCTCTCTGTTTATTTAATGGTTGCTTGGCAAGTGTCCCCAGTTATGTTATAACTCTTCCGTGATAGAAACAGTACTTACAGCTATGTCGTGTGCACTCCTGTACAGGTTCTTGCACTGCGTGAAGACTCAATGCTTCTGATTTCCTAGGAGCTCAGGGGAATCTTTTGGAATTCTCCTTTGGAATCTCTCATAAAAACACACACAAGGGGTCATTTGGTGGAAATTATTCGAGATGCAATATAATGCAGAAATAAGAATTGTGGCCTAATATTCCAAATATCACAATACTCAACTTTTAACTCTTGCTAGCTGTTTGGTCCTATATGAGTTACTTTAGCTCCACTGAGCCTTAGTTTCCTTATCTATAAGACGGGGATAATAAATACCACCTCATTGACTTGCTGTGAGAATTGGAGGTGAGACTAGTCCTGAAGATGCTTCATAAACTGTAAAGTGCTGTCCACATACAAGAGATTATATTCTTCAGTATTAGTAGCTTTTGTATCAATATTGACCAACAATGAATGACATCTCTTAGTGATCTTATTTTCTCCATGAGAAAAGAATGTGGTGGTCTACAAAGTTTCTTCTTGTGTTAACACTCTATGAATTCCTCCTCATGTTGACGGTGAGAATGTGTGGGATTGGCTGGGCTGGCTGTGTGGGCAAGACCTTCCAAAGTGAGAACTGATGCCGTATATCCAAAGGGCTTATCACTCACATCCCACTTGCTAGCAACAGGATCACATCTCACGTTGGGGCTGTCTGTGTCTTCAGGGAGGAGGCGGTGTGGTTATATGAATCATGTTGTCACCAGTGCAGATGGAGAAATGCCACTCTCCATGAGTTTATGGTTCTGGTGACTTTCCTGTACCATGTATGTCAATTCACAACTGTATGCTGATGTCTTTGAATTCGTCCCAAAGAGAAAAAAATAAAATCTGAAGATCAAAATTTTCTCAACTCCCTTCCTTTCAGGGTGCAATTTTCTCTCCAAGATACCTTCCTATACCCCAAAACACAAATTCCTTGGTATTTCTCTCTTCTCTTGGCAAAGAAAGTGGGAATTATGACATGTTTAACAGAGATGGAAACGGAACAAACATATTCACAAACTGACTGATAAAATGCAGTTTTACTTCACATTTAACGGAAGCTCTGAGAGTGCTAAAAGGTTCTGGAGACTTCCCCCAGTGGCATTAGGTATAAACATGAAGGTGTTTATGACTCTGTATTCCTTGACCTTGCTACAACTTAGTGTTGAACAAATCGAAGAAAAGTAGGCTATGCGAACACGGAGGTTTGGCTTCTTCTCTAGGAATGGTGACAGTTCTAAAAACTAATTTCTGCTACTAAAGTGCTCAGCTAGTGAAAGTCTATTTTCTTCCGAGAAAATGGAAGAAATTTTCCAGAAATATAGACGCTAAATAGAAAGGTCAAAAGAGCTGGATTGACTTTGGGGACTACAGCACGCATGAATCCCAATTATTCCTTTCTGAGGCATCTTTGAAACACAGATTATTTCACAAATTATTCAACTTCTTGACCCCAAACTGCAATGGCTTCAAAATATCTATGGGAAATAGTTGACATTCTTTTGCCTGGATTCCAAGATCCTCCATAATTTGTCTCCAAACCATCTTTCTGGTCATATCCCTTTCTCTAACCTTTAGGTAGCCTATATTTGGTCCATACAAGTCATCTATCATTTTCTTCAACTATTCAAGCAATTTCACATCTCTTTTCCTTTTATTCCTAGTGTTCCCCCAGCTTGGAACAATCTTCTAGTTATTGAGCTTTTTTCATTCTTTAAGTCCCCATTGAAATGCCACTTTTTCCACAACATCAGTCCTGAATTCCCAAATGGAATATTCACCCCATGTTTAATATTTGGTAGTTCATTATTTATACCACCATTGAGTGTTTGAAATCATTCTGACTTGCTTAGAAGTTATGAAGCACCTGTCTTCCTTTTTCTTTAAATACATACTTTATTGAAGCAGATTAGGCTTATTCATTCACTCACTCATTCATTGAACAAAAAATGAATTGATCAATATTGATAAACTAGTGTGTCTGTGTCTTGCTTAATTCCTACTTAAACATGTATTTACAGTATCTGTCTTCCCTTTTTGATCATAGGTAAGTTGAAGACAAAAGTCACATGTTATTCGGCTTTGAATTCCTTAACTCCTTTCAAGTGGTGTGTGCTTCATAAACATGTAGTGAATGAATGGATGGATAGATGGATAGATGGATCGATGGATAGATGGATCGATGAATCAGGCAATAGCAGAAGCTGATAGAATAAATTATGAATTCAGAGTATTATATTTACCCTGCCTTAAGACAAGACAACTGCTTGGAATCAGTGCAGTATATATGTTGAATATCTGTTACTTTTATTATTATTTTTGTGTGCTTCATAGCTTTTCTTTTGGGGAACCATCTCTTATTCATTCCATATTAATCTACTTGGTCTGTAAAGTTCAGATGGGCTTACTCATTCCAAAATTTTGGTACATGACCCAGGCCTAACAGAGTATTCCATTTACTCAAGCACAGGGATTGGTTCAGAGATGGGACCAAGATCCAAGCTGAAATAATTAGATTTTTCCCCAAGACATCCAACAAAGTTCATGGGGGAGACTCTCTTTCTGTTCTGGGAGATTGTGAGTATAAAACTGATGTGAGTTGAAGCTACAGCAGCCATCCCACCCTCAGAGGAAGAGCTTATATAAGAATAAAGCCAGGCTGAGAAAAGTGGAATTGACGGATAGAAAGAAAGAAAAAATTGTGATGATGGTGTTTGAATCATGAGATCTAGCTAAGACTGTAGCCCACTTCCCAGGATATGAGTAAATAAATCCCCTTAGCTATTTTTTTTTACATTAGTTAAAATTCAATTACTGTTACTTGGAAACAAAACTTTAATTAACACAGGGGAATCTAAAGAAATTATCTCAATATTGTCACTTTTTATAATGAACACTTGTATCTCTGAGAAAAATCACTGTAATCAACTGGAAATTTAGTCAGTTACTAAGATAAGGAGAAAAACATCCCTCAAAAATTAAGGTATATAAAAATCTGTACCACCATGCCTTCCCCTTAAACCCTGCAAATCCTTTTTTTCCCGCTTTTTTTCCAGTTTTTTAATCCAGTATAATTGACATACAGCATTGTATAAGTTTAGGTACACAACATAATGATTTGATATATCATTTGATGTATATATTGCAAAATGATTACCTCAATAAGTTTAGTTAACATCCATCACCTCATATAGTTACTTTTTTTTAAGTTGCAAAGTCCTGCAAGCCCTTTTTAACTAAATCTCTTCTTTCTTTCCCAAATACATTGCTTATTTCCCTCTCCACAGCCACTCCTATGACTCAAGCCACCATTCTCTCTCACCTTCACTTCAACGGCAGCCTCCCAACCAGACTCTTGTCCTCTAATCTCTTCCCTCTTGATTCTCTGCCCAAGACCAGGATGATCTCTTTGAAACGCAGCATGCATCCTGTCAATCCTTTACTTGAAACATATCAGTGTCTGTCATTACTCTCAGAAAAAAGTCCAAATCCTTCAGCTTAATTTACAGTCCCTATTTTCTGTCCATCTTTAGCTCTCTCAGCTCTCCCTTAGCCCTCCCTCGCTTCAGCCACAATG
Organism: Ceratotherium simum simum; assembly: GCF_057802395.1. Lineage (NCBI taxonomy): Eukaryota > Metazoa > Chordata > Mammalia > Perissodactyla > Rhinocerotidae > Ceratotherium > Ceratotherium simum. Next base: position 31,643,960 of record NC_141903.1, read on the forward strand.
ACATTTTTTAACATTCCTTGAGTGTGCCATACTCTTTCTTCATTCTAGAACTTTGCATATTCTGTTGTCTTTGCCTGGAACGCTCTTTCATCAATTATTCTCTAAAATAGTTCCTACTCCTTTGTAGTGTGTTGAATAATGCCCCCTCCCCAGATTCATGTCCACCAGGAACCTTGGAATCAAACCATATTCTCAAATAGGGTCTTTGCAGAAGTAATTAAGATAAGGACTGAAATGATTTACAATGGATTAGGATGGACACTAAATCCAATGAGAATGACCTTAAAAGAGACAGAAAAGGACATACAGGGACGTAGAAAGGCAGGCAATGTGAAGACGGAGTCAGAGATCGGAGTGGTGCATTTACAAGCCGAGGAACAGCAAGGATTGCCTGAAACCACCAGAAGCTAGGAGAGAGACATGGGACAGTTTCTCTCTCAGAGGCTCTAGAAGAAAGCTACCCTATGGACACCTTGATTTCAAATTTTTGGCCTCCTGAATTGTGAGATTGCCTTTCTATTGTTTTAAATTACCCAGTTTATGGGACTTTGTTACAACAACCCTAGGAAATAAATACAACCTTCTTTAGGTATCACTGTATATGATACCTCCTTTGGGAAGCCTTTGCTAATATCACTAGTGTGCATCAAATATCCCTTTGATGTGCTGCCATAGGATCCTCTATTTTTTCCACCTCGTTATGTTTCAATTTCCTGTTTGCTTGTCTTCCAGTAGGCTATACTATACACAGCCTCTCTCAGTCGTGTGCCCAGGACCTATCATGGTGGCCAGCACATTAACAAGTTTCCACAGGCATGCTTTGATTGATTTACTTTGTCTTATTCCCCTTTGTCGTTTTGGCACCTAGTAAAGTGGCTGCCACATAACAAGAGCTCAGTAACTACTGTTTACTCAGTGATGGCTTCTGTCAGTTGCTTTGTATTGTTAGCAGTGGCACAGCCTATTGACTATGGCTCCCAGTGATCCTAGCCCCACCTAAAGAGTGTAGAGTTTGCCCAGAGGAGGATTCGTTTGTAGAGCCCTTTAGAATTCCACAATCCTTTCTCACACGTAACAGAAGGTGATGGTCCAATAACCCCATGAAGCATATCTAACAAGTGTCCTTATCTCCAATTTTAGGAAAAAAAGCCAAATCTTAGGACTAGATAGTCACAATAGAAGTAAGAAGTTCTGATTCTACCATATTCATTATTCCTGTCACTGAATCCCAGGATCCCATTAACATTGGGACAAAACATCCTAATCCATCAATTACCCAATTAAACAAAATGCTTTTAGTGATCCTTGTGATAGGTTCAGGAAAAGCTGTTGGAAGAACTTAAGCAGATGACAGGGAGTGTGGGGCAGTGGAATTCTAAGGACATAAATCCCAGGAGAATCTCAAGTGACAGCAGATAGTCATGGTTTTTATATGAACTCTTATTAGGCTTCTTGATCATTTCCAAATATGTCCTATCTCATTAGAAATGTATTATGGAGCCAGCAAACTAGCAGATGTGAAAACTAAATGGAAAAAGAGTTGAGAGAAAGACAGGAGAGTGCATACTTGTTCTAAATAAAACAAAAGGAAGACCAATTGTGTGTTACAGTGCATCAGTAGACTACAAAAGCCAGGGAGCTGGCCAAGGCCGAGAGCAAGAGCGGTTGAGAGTGAAAAGCAGAGAACTCTGGGAGTGGAGAGGCAGTCAAAAATAGCAAAATGTTTTTCTTTCAAAATTTCCACTTGAGGGGTATTTGGAGGCTAGTCAGGCCTGGGATTTCTAGATTTCTCCTGAGATAAATAAATGATGTTTGCTCTCTGTGTGTGTGGAATGAACTCCTGGAAATAGATAACTATCTCCACAGTATATCTGCTAAGAGAAGAAAAACTCCTTTTTTTATTAGTAAGACTGAAACACAGAATGTGTCGAAACAGTATATAGCCTTTGGGAAAGGAAAACACAGGACAGTGTTTATGTTAAGTAGATTCAAACGGGAGGAGCAGAGGAGTCTCCAGGCATTTACGCTCCAGGTGGTAGACTACGTGGTCAAATGCACAGGCTTTGCAGTTACACTGACTTGATACAAATCTTGATCTATCACTCACTCATCTGTTTAATCTTGGACAAGTGATTTCTCCACGTCTCAGTAGCTTCATCTACAAAATGGGGACAAATAATATACATAATTCATAGGGTTATGATTAGAGTAAAAGGAATTACGCTGTGAGTGATGTAGAATAGTGCACAGCACACAGTAAACACTCAATAAACAAAAGCCCTTGTTTTTAATGTCTATTTTTTGTGGATTCAGCAAGATAAATAAAAAGGTAAAAGAGAAATATATGCAATAGACAAATGCTCAGACTATAGGGACAGACAGACCCTGCCCATTATTGGCTGTGTGCTGTTAGGGAGTGATTCAATCTCTCTAAGCTGCATTTTCTTCTTTGGTAAGATAAGATGATGCTAGTAACTTTCTCATAAGGTTGTTGTGTCATATAGAACACTTACTTGATTACCTGGCACATAGTATGAGGTCTACAAATGGCAGCTGTTTCCATTATAGAGTTGGAATTCTTATGTATCAGCTGTGAGAACTGATTGCTTCAGCAAAATACAACATGTAAAGCAACAAAGTTTTTCATTCCATGGGCCACTAAGAGGAAAAACTGATTTAATTCAGCCCTTTAAAGAAAAGAAAAGAAAACAAAACAAGGAAATAACCTCTCTGAAAGAAGATAATGAATTTTTCATTGTAAGGTAAGGCGTGTTTCTGTTGTGTGATTGTGTGTGTGTGTGTGTTTTCCCTATAGGTACCAAAGTGATAAAAGTGATAGTAGGTGTTCCTTTGTCAGACTTTATTTGGGGATGGAATGAAAACTGAGGTTGCACAGACCTCCATTATGTACCTTTGAGGTATTGTCTTTCACCAAGAGACCTCTTGATCTCCTTCAGAGGCAGCTCAATGGACGTAGCTGTGTGCTAGTGTGGAGATTGCAAGAGCATCAGGGTCTGACGGCTGAGGTCCCATCATGAAGGAAAGAAGGTGTTCAAATGGTTACCCTTGGAGATGGCTTGAAAGCTATGCTGAGTCAGAGGCAAGGAAAGCTAACTAGTGCTTAATAAGCACATGTGTATGCACTGCACTGAGTATTTTCCCCCCTCTAATCCTTATTATAAGGCTCTAAGGTAGCAACATGGAGGGTATTTAAGATCAGATACTTGGATTCAAGTAGGCTGCGTTTGCTCTCAGCTCCACTACCTTCTAGCACAAGTGTGAACCTGTATAAAATAAGCCTCCATTTTATCATGGGGCTAATAAATCTGACTTCCTGGGCTCTTATCAGGATTGTGTAAAACAATGAATGTCAAGATCCTAGCCAATGCCTGTCACATAGTAACTAGTTAAGAAAAGGAAGTTATAACTCTTGTTATTATCCTCATTTTACAGAAAAGAAAATTATGGCTTAAAAGAGGGCAAAAACTGGCTAAAACTAGAAATCTTAATTGAGAATTTGGCAAGATGATATGAAATCCATGTTATCTAGAGGCACTGCCAAGTTTCTCAATTCTCCATCCATAAACCATGCTTATGGAGAATTTCTGCAAGAGCTCACTCACCCATCTCCTCAGGCTGTCATGCTTAACCTTCTCTTTCCCGATTGTAACTACAAGAATTTCTGCCATGCGCATAATATTTACCATGTGGGTTTTATGTTAAGCTTTTTATAAATATTATTTCATTTCATTGCAATGAGAACCTATGAAGCAGATATTATTTTTGACATTTGAAGATGAGGTAAGTGAGGCATTGAGAGAACAAAGAATTTGCCCCAAATCTCACAAACAAGAATAGTAGCAGAACAAGGATGAGTAAATTTGAGTTTAAATCTGTTTTAGGTGGCTTGGGTGAAAAATGTTAGGATGTAAACTATTAAGAGTTGTATGTTAGTGCTTGAAGGTGAAACAAATTGGGGATCTGAAAGGATCTGGGTGAAATGTTGTTAGTTACTTTATTCTCTAAGCAATTTTAATTATATGCCTCCTTCTCTTTCTCAGTAATAACCATGTCTCTGTCCACCTGCCATCATCCTAGTCATCTCCCTCCATCCTTTACAGAAAAATGTTAGTAGTAATCAGTTGTGGTGACATCACACATGTGGGAATGATTTCACTTGCTCATGGTGCCACAAGCAGCATGCTGACCAGAATAGCTGGATACCCACAGATGATGTCCCCGTAAGCACACAGCCCCAGGGAAATGGAGTGCAGGCAGAGATTTGAGTTAGGAACTCTTGGGGACAAGGATCTATTACTGTTTCACTGTCCCCACAGAACCTGGCAGTGCTTGCCCATAGTAGGCCCTCAAAGAGTATTTGTCAAACTTCATTGACCTGAATTACTTTATTAATTATAAATTAATCTGCTTCTTCCAGGGCTTGCAGTATCTCACTATTTTCTCTTTTCAAGTAAATTTGCAAACTATTTCAAGCCAAAAACATTAAGGCCATCTCCAAGAATATCTGGTACTGTTTAGTTTACCTTGAGGGACTTAAATACAAAGGTTTCCTGTTGGCTCTAGGTTAAAAAAAAAAGTCAATCCTCTCTTAGCAAGCAGTCCACTGTGAGCTGAAGAGAATGAGAATGCTATTTGGGGGCAGGCTCCAGTGAGATGGAAAGATGTTCAGGTGACTGTGTAAATAGATTCTTCTTGACAACTTTTCCCACATGGGAGAGCTGCCTTCCAAGCACATTATTGTGTTATCAAAGCCTGCCAGGAGCAGTGTGGCTGAGGCAAGATTCAGATTTCAAATCCCTCTGGTTGGAACATGATGGAAGATCCCTGGGTAATCTGGCTTCTGACGGAAGGTTTGGGGGTTCCAGTGCCCTCCCTCGAGTCCAGGCTGTGGCTGGCCCAACACTTGGACTGCGACAAACTTCCCTCTCCCACCATCCCCTGCCTGTGAGCTGCTGCTGACTTGAGTTCTCTACTGATTTAAGTACGTTTTTTTAAATTAAAAACAAGCTTTATATCCTAATACAAAAGTATATTTTTATTGTCAATAAATTAGAAAATAGTATATTCGGAAGGATGAAGATAAAAGTACCCATAATGTCACCAAACACATACACACACACACACACACACACACACATGTGTTTGTGTACATACTGCATGGTAGAATTTCATGTACTAATATATGGTTAATATACACAAACATATAGTATACATATATATTAATCTTCAATATCATTTTAATATCTGAAAAAATGCACCATATTTTGGCTCATCGCCTTTTTTGTCAGTATTTAGTTTGCTTTCAATTCAATCAGGGAGTTGATGACTAAAAAAAAGGCAAAGAGGAATCTTACCTGAAGGAAATTGAAGGTAGAAAGACGGATATTTGGAGTGTGGAGGTCAAGTATTGCCTAGAAGTCTTCAAATCTTATTCACCTTTGTAAGCACTAGTTCTTTTCAAGTTACTACTCTTTTATTCCCAATAAATTAATTACCTTTAGCAAAAGATTCAAGAAGATGCTACAAGAATGTTCCCAACTTTTTAGAACTCTATTTTGGAAGACAAATATTTCAATCTCTATGTATCTAAAATTAAAAAAAAATAAAACACACACACACACTCAAACACACACAAACACTATTTGGGATCAGAAGCCCAACTTAGATCACTACTTTGGATAAATCTCTCCTCCACTCATGAGAAAAATTCCCTCATTTGTAGCATAAGGGGAGCACTACATGACTACGTGGGCTTGTCTAACTCTGATGTTTTGAGATTCTGTTAATCCAAGATTTTAAAATCTCTAAAAATTTCAATCCATATTTCTTAAAAAAATCTTGGATAAGCCACTAATAGTAGTACTTGGAAGTCAAAATATGTGGTTTAATCAATCCTTCTTACAGATCTAGGAAGACATTAATAAATTTGAGTTTTTAAAAAGAGTGTGTGTAGGCAAAGGGACGTATAAAACTGAGATTTTGACAAGGCTTTATCATTTTTTTATCTATGTGCATGCTGTATGATCAAAAGCATCTCCTTTGCCTTTTTCTGCTTTTGATTTAGGATGTTAATGTTACTCTAGGTGACATTACCAGTTGTGTTGTCTATATTCTTACATTTGAGTTTTGTGAAACAAGTTCTCCATCTGAAAGAGAACAGTTCAAGGAAAGCCACAGCCCTCTCTCTGATTTCTCTCTAGAGACACTATAGTTTCAAATTCAAACAGAACAGATGGTACAAATACCTTGACTGCCCTGCCTATGCACTTTCTTTCAGCAATGACTGTAAGAAGATGTAAGTAAATGTCAAAATGGCAGGTTCAGTGAGAGAGATGAAATGATTCTGCATGGTGGAGGGGCAGCTTTGACACAGTGGAAAGATGCTTGATTTCCAAAGGTCTGGATTCAACTCTTGGGTCCATGGATTCCTAGTTAAGGGATCTTGGGCTGGTTCTTTTACTCTCTTACACTGGATTTCCTTCTCTGTAAAGAAGGAGATACAGTACCTCCCTGAAAGTATGTATATGAGAATCAGATAAAATAATGAATGAAACTAAAAGCATAGTATATCAAAATTTGTAGATTTAAGTTAAATCAGGAATTACTATTAGAAAAAAAGAAAGACATAAAATTAATTATTGAAGCGTGCCTCTTAAAAATATAGTAAAAGATGGGAAAATTGAACATGTACTAGTAGAAGAAAGGAAAACATAAGAATGAGAGCAGAACCAATGAAATAGAAAACTGAAAAACTAGAGATTGAGAACGTAAAGTTGATTCTTTAAAAAGATTATTAAGATTGATAAACTTTTAGCTAGACTGATCAAGCAAAAATAAACACAAATTAATCACATCGGTAATAGATTAGGGGACAACATTTAGATCCTCCAGTCATTAAAAAATTAACAAGGGAATATTACAAATAACTTTATGGCAATAAGTTTGTCAATGCAAATAAATACACACAGCTATGTAACTCAGAAAATCGCAGTATTGACATGAGAAGAATTAGAAAATATGGATGGTCTTACTTTTTTAAAAAACCACTTATTTATAATGAAAATGCTTACTATTGAATTGCCTTGGCATCCTTGTTGAAAATTGATTGACCATAAATGTGTTGGTTTATTTCTGGACTCTCAATTATATTCTATTGATCTACATGTCTGTCCTAATGCCAGTGCTATACTTGATTACTGTTGCTTTGTAATAAGTTTTAAAATCCAAAAGGGTGAGTCCTCCAACTTTGTTCCTCTTTTTCAAATGGTTTTGGCTATCTGAGGCCCTTTGCAATTTCTTATGAATTTTAAAATCATCTCTTACATTTTTGTAAAAATGGCTGTTGGAATTTTGGTAGGAAATGTAGATCATTTTGGGTAGTATTGATATCTTAACAATATTAAATCTTCCTACCTATGAACATGAACTATCTTTCCATTTGTTTTGATCTTTAATTTCTTTCATCAATGTTTTGTAATTACATATATATATATCCTATAGAATATTTCGTGTATACTTGAGAAGAATGTATATTCTGTTGTTGTTGTTCTGTTGTTGTTTTGTAGTATTTATTGTCTTTTTGTCTATATATAATTGTGATTTTCTTAGTGATTTCTCTGTGGATTACTATGCACATATCCAAACTTTCACAGTCTATTTAGAGTTAATATTGCATTATTTCATATAAAACGTATAAATCTTGCATCCATACAGTTTCCTTTGTCTCCTTCATCAGTGAAATTTACTCCCTAGTTGTCATATTTATTACATTGACATATGTTGAAAATTCCAGAAGACAACGTTATAATTTTTGCTTTAAATGATTATATGTATTTTAAAGTACTGTAGAGGAAAAATTATCTTCTATATTTACTCACTTCTCAGATATTTGCCATTTCTGTTGTTGTTTCTATATTTGTAAGAAATCGAGTTTTCTCCTTTGTTTTTTCCCTGTAGCATGAAGAAATTACTTTAACATTTGTTGTACAGTAGGTCTGTTGTCAACACTTCTCTTAATTTTTCTTCATCTAAGAATATCTTTCTTTTGCTTTCATTCCTGGAGAATGTTTTTGTTGGATATAGAATTCTGTATTGATAGTTCTTTTATTTAACCACTTTAACGATGTTTTCCATTATCTTCTGGTCTCCATGACTTCTGCTCATCAAGGACAGTATTAAAAACAATGAATAGGCAAACTACATACTGAGAGAAAATATTTACAAAATTTATTTCTGAAAGTGGACTGGTATCCAGGTTATATAAAGAACTTTAACAACCCAGTAATATGAATACAAATAACTCAATAAAATCTGGAGAAATGTCTTGAATACACTCTTTACAAAGAAATATTACAAATAACCAATAAGCACATAAAAAGTATTCAACATTATTAGTCATCCATGAAATGCAAATTAAAACCACAATGAGATACCACTTCATACACAGTAGAGTTGCTGAGACTGACAAAATAAAATATTGACAAATGTGTGGAACATAAGAGCTCTTATCCTTTCTGCTGGAAGTATAAAGTGGTACATCTACTTTGGAAAACTGTTACTTTCTTTTAAAGTTAAATATACATCTGCCCAACGACCCTTCAATTTTACTGATAGGTATTTACCTGAGAGAAATAAAAACATATTACTACATATAGACCAAGATAAGAGTGTTCATGGTAGCTTTCTTGATAAAAACTACAGACTGGAAACCAAACAAATGTTCGTTAGCAGGAAAAAAAATTATGGTATATCAATAAAATGGAAAATTATTTAGCTACTGATAAACACAATAACAAAATTCTCAAAAATATAGTGCTGAACATCCTTTTGCTCAAATAAAAAAGTGTGTATTGTCCATAATTTTATTTGTATGAAGTTCTAGATCAGGCTGAACTAGCACATGGTGATAGACATTAGAAGTTTTGTTGTGTCGGGGGAGAGACTGAGGACAGGGAGGAAATTTCCATATTGGTATGGGTTACACAGTTGTATGTATTTGTCAAAATTAATTATCTGTATATTCTAGATGTAAACGTTACTTTATTTAAATTATACCTCAATTTAAAAAAAAGGGGATAAGGGCATGAAAAAAAAGTGATCAGAAACTACATAATAAAAAGAAGTTTAAAAGTTGATGAGCTTTAATTTAACAATATCTGAAGTTAATTTGAAAAATAACATATTCTGAGAATAAACCTCTCACTTGGACATCCAAAATATCTACGTGATGCAGTTACTCCAGATAAGTCATAACGAGCTTGGTTCCTTGAGTTATGGTTTGTCCAAATTCCCTTGACAAACTCTAGTCTAAGCAGTTATCATTCTACTCACAAAAGCAGCACAATATTGGCTGGAAAAGAGCTTCTAGTTTTAGAATTGCAGATACAGAAAAAATAGAGAAGATATAAGAGAAAGAGGTTTCTCTCCAGGCTGCTAAGCTTTCCACTGATGCAAATCCTTTCAAATGCTGCTCAAGAAGTGCAGAGTGTAGATATAGAACAAATGTATCCATTTCTCTAAGAAAGAAAAATCTAAAAGCAGTGGTATTGTTTGCCATTTTAAGTTTACTTATAATTCAGGGTCCAAATTGGTTGACCACTATTTATCTATCTATCTACCTATCGTATATATATATATATATACACACACACATATATATACAAACATACAAATTACAATCATATATGTTCAAAGAGAATGAGAGAGTGAGTTAATACAATAATAGTAATATATAGACAGGCTATTATATACATTATCTCAATCAATAGCCTTCCATTTTTACCCCCATTCCCTATTTTTTAATCAGTTTCAACACATTAATTTATGTCCATTTCAATATGCCATCTGCCCTAGCCACACCATGAGAATGGCTCTCTTAAAGGTCACCAATGACATTCACTTAGCTATATCCAGTGGATACTTTTCAGTCTCCAGTGACGACAACGTCTTTCTTAAAGTACCTTAGTGTTTCATAATTTTCCTCCTACATTTCAAGATGCTTTTTCTAACTCATTCTTGGGATCATCTGCCTCTACTTAACCTTTAAAATTTGGTATTGTTCAAGCCTAGGTCCTACACTTTGTCCTCTTCTCACTCTAGAATCTCTTTGTGAGAAACCCCAATCATCTATACCTTGATGCCTTTCAAGCTCATATTTCCTTCTGGATCTTCTTTTCCAAAGGCCAGACCTGCATATCTAACTTCCTACTCAAATTTCAATTTGAATGTCTCACAGATGCCTCATTCTCATTACATTCACAACTGAGCTCATAATCTTTGTGCTGGCAATAACTCAACATAGTCCTTCTCCTTATCTTGATGTTACATCTACCTAATTTGTCTAAGACACTTCTTTCTCGTTCAACTTTCCATATACCTCATAAATCCCTCCGGCATCATTTGGTTCAAGGTACTGTTATCTCCTCCCATACCATTGCAGGGCATCTTCTAACTGGTTACCAATTCATTCTCTACATAGCAAGAAGAGTGATCTTGTTTAAAAGCAAATCTGATCTTGTCCCTCTCATGCTTGAAATGTTTCTCCTCCTTTTGTCCCCTAAGTCCATATTCAAGTTAATTTCTTATTAATTTGTACTTATTAATCCTTCAAAAGTTAAATAAAATGCCAAAAATCCATTCCTGACCACCCAGTCGTGCTCTTCTCCTTATAATCACTTTTAGAAAACTCTACTCCTACTTCATGCCTCTTATCACAATTGCTGTGGAATAATTAATTTTGAAATTACTTGTTTAATGTCCCTATCCCCAATTAGAATGCCAGTTTAATGAAGAGAATAATCGCCTGTTTATTTTTGTTCTATTTCCAGCTGCTCTTAGCCCAGTACTTGGCACGTGGTATGTACCAATAAATGTTTGTGAAATTACTTTGTTGTTCTCCCCAATTAACATACTCCTCTATTCTCTGCCCTGGTTCCCTTCACTTAGTCAATCCCTCTAGTCTTTTAAGACTTATCTCAGACATCAATTATTCAGAAAGCCCTCCCTGTTGTCCTCAGATACCCCACTTCTGTGCTCCTGTGACTCCCTGTAGATTCCTATTTTATAAATATTATCATGCTATCATATAATTTTTGTTTTTTTCTGAGTACCTGTATTCTCCGCCTGTGAAATCCTGGAGGAGAGGAACTGTGTCTTTCATGTACATATGCCCAGGGATTGGCCATAGTAAGGACTCAATAAATGTTTATTAAATGAATAAATGAGTTAGTGAGTAAGTTGGGATAATACTTCATTTTATAGGTAAAGAAATTGAGGCTCAAGGAAGTTAGATGATTTTCAGAATGTCTGATGTTAGAATCCAACATCTTTTCACTTTTCACTGTGCCTCATTCTTCTTCTTGGCCCTAGGCAGTGAAATTATGGGTAATTTTCAAGGCTCCTAGCTCACAGACCCTCCCCTGGTCAACGTCTTCTCAGATGGTCACAGGCAACAAAATAACCAGATTCAAGTTTTGTCTATTCTCTTTCACCTTTTCCCACTTTGGGTAGAAGTTCTAATATTATTTTTAGGACTGAAAGTGAGGTGAAAAAGGAGAAGAGTAAAAAATAGTCTTGCATAATTTGCTGATGGAACAACAAGCCTGGCATAATTGAGAACAGCCTGGGTTTTTAACATGCTTCAAATCTCCATGAATCGAGGCATTTTCACTTGCACGAGTGAAAATGTCAGGCAATGATTCTGAAAGGCCCTGTTTGAGGGTGAAATGTTTCTACATCTGAAATCCATTTTGCTGAGTAAACTACAGTAGTCATAAAGGCTAAGAGGTTTTCATTTCCATAATTTTATCATTTTTTTTCAGAAAGAAGTAGAAAAATCCAAGCTTATAAATTTGGAACTTCACAACTCAGTAAGAAATATATTTTAAATACTAGTTCTGACTGGATTGACAAAGAAAATTGACAACTATGTGTGAGATGTCTCAAGAAGCTTTGTCCAGCCTCTTGGCTGGATAATTCCAATATCCTTGGAATTATGTCATGTTATAGAGCATTTCTAACTTTGTAGTAAGCTCCTTTTGCTTTCTGGATTCCTGAGAACAACAAAGATCCATTTCACTCACTAAATTCAATCAAAAAACTCTTACTGATCATCTTCTATGTGTTAAGAAATTTTCTAGAAATTACGTAAACAACAATGAACAAACCATACAAAAATCTTTGCCTTCCTAGAGTCAACATTGTAGTGGAAGGACGCTCACAATAAATAAGTAATTAAGAAATAAAGAATATCCAATTTTTATAAGTAGAGAAGAGTAAAGCAGAGAATTGTAGAAAGCCTCTGGAGTGGGAGGCAACTGAATTACATTTTTAAATAAAATGATCAGAAAAGACTTCACTGAGATATTTTCATCTGAGCTAAGATCTGAAGCAGGCGAAGTGGTGAAAATCCTACCAAATATCTAGGATGTAAATTGGAGGACAACTGGGCAGTCCTTTCAAACTCTCAAGGTCTTTTAAAAATGAAAAGACTAAGGATTGAAGGAGACTAAAGAGGCATGGCAACTAAATGCATTCCGGTAACCTGGATTGGATTCTGGAACAGAAAACGGGGACTTAGTAAACAAACTGGTGACATCCAAATGAAGTCTGCAGTTCAGTTATGGTATTATACCAATATTAATTTCTTAGTTTTGATAATAGTACCATGGTTATGTAAGATATTAATGTTAAGGGAAGCTGGGTGAAGGATATATGGGAGCTCTGTACTATTTCTGTAACTTCTTAAGTCTGTATCTCACAATAAGAAGTAAAACGAAGTGTACATACTATGCAGAGGCTTCTGAAGAGAGGGAATAGCAAAGCTTTCTAGCGTCTTAGAAAAAGGATCAAAGACACAGCGTGGCTGGGGTGGAGTGAGTGGTGGGGAGACAAGAAGGGCATGTAATGGGGCAGGAGTGTGGAGGGCTCTGCAGACCATTGTCAGGACTTGAACCTTTACTCTGAGTTACACGGAAGCTATTAGAACTTTTAGAGCAAAGAAATGTCATGATCAGATTGAGATTTTAAGAGAATCATTCTGGCTGCTATGTGGATGGGCTAATGCAGAAAATCAGCAGAGAAGTGATGGTGGCTTAGCCCAGGGCGTAGCAGGGGAGGTGAATTAGTGAATTGATAGACTGTCAATTCTGTCTGTCTAACTGAAAGTAGAGCAAACAGTTCTCAGGAAATGTGCAAAATCTGTGATTTTTTTTTTCTTGTTTCTGGCTTACTATTTCTATATTCCTACATCTTATCCATATATGCCTCATTTTCAATTTCTGTTAAAATGGAGGAGAGAGTAGATTTAGATGAGCATCCTCTAGGTTTCATCTGGTTCTAAGGAAATAGGTTTTGGTTCTCCAGTACATGTTTTTCTCTTATAATGGAGAAAATTAATATGATTGACTCATTCACTTTAAGGTATTAAGAACTTGATATGTCCCCTTCTTAGGAAATGTTTAAGAGGCTAGCAGGAAAAGAGAAATATGTATTCATATATATTCAAAGGAATGAATAACTATTTTGGTTCTGATACATTGGAGGGAGAAAAAGACTAAGGTGTGAGGCTTTCGTGGCATGCCTCCCCCTCCCCCCATTCCACAGGATCTCCATGAGTTTATTCAATGTGCACCCATGGAGTGCACCACTAGGCTATTCTTTTAAAAAGATCTGGAATGCCCTCAGGATCTGCACAGCTGCTAAGTGAAGGACTTGCTCTTCCCAGATAGCCCCAGCAATGACTGCATATGTGAATTACCAGGGCCTGGTCATTTCTGCTCAAAGTGGCACTCCTCCAAAGGGTCGTATGTACCAGGGAGCTCTCCTTTGGGCTGGCCGAGACTTCATCAGATTTGCTTGTGGTCTGAAGCAATCCTGGCTCAATCTTATTTCTTCTTCTGTTTTCCAAGTATCACATACATATTTTAGTCTGAAAACTAACATTCAATCCTCCCCTTTTATCTTTCACAAGCACATCCCCTATAAATCTCTTACACTCTTCTTCCTGGGAGATGTAACTAAAATGCTGGACTCACCCTTAAAATCAATCCTACCTTCCAACTACGTCATCTGTCTTTTTTCACTATTTCATGCTCAGCATATTATATAATTTCTGGCACATACAGATACTCAGTAAATGTTTGTTTAATAGAACCCAGGGAATTTGGATCCTAGTCCAGCTTTTCCACAAGTATTCTGTGTGACAGGACAGTTAATATTCCCATCCCGGCTTCGGTTGTCTCACCTCCTTGATGAGGGGGTTGAAGTAAATCTTCTGAATATCTTTTCAGCCTGAAAACACCAAATCCTTAGGGAAGAGCCCTCTCTGTAAGCTCCTACACTCCTATCTGGAGGAGGCCAAGCCTAGCACCTTGGAAACAGAATCTGGTTTAACAATAGATTGAACCTGCTAACAACCGTGTTGAGTTGCTTTCCTCCAGGGGACAAATTTGGCAGCAGAGGCACTGCTGCCAGAATCATCAGGCATTAGTCACTGCTGAGTTGGGTGGTGATAAAACAGAAAAGTCACAGGTAAGCCTGCTAGGGCGGGAGTTGGCAGACTTTTCTTGAAAAGGCTCAGATAGTAAAGATTTTAGGTGTTATGGGCCACATAAGTTTTCTATTACATATTCTTTGTTAATTTTTACCACCCTTTCAAAATATAAAATCCATTCTTAAGTTTGAGGGCCATACAAAAACAGACATGGGCCCAATTTGGCCATCAGGCTATAAGTTTGCCGACCTCTATTCTAGATGACAGTCTTTGTAGCTACAAAATACCTTGTGAAAACACAGAAATGAAAAGGTATTGTGTCCTCTACATTTAATGCAAACTCATGGCTCCACCTGCTCTACGCCCTGAGTTGGCAGGCCTCTGGTCTGTAGTATGTGGTTCTTGTCCCCAAGATTACTCTGCCTTACTGGTTTCCAGACTAGCTCCTTGTGAATTTCCCAGAAGTACCCTAGCGGTTCATCAGGGAGGAATTAGATAAGAACCAAACTGCCCCCTAACCCACACCAATCCAGAGACCTGCTCTACACGTTCACTGTGGTGGATTTCCATTCCACAGAATCTATTTCCCTGTCTGCCTTCCTTCCTTACTTCCTTCCCTCCCTCCCTCTATCCTTCCTTCTTTTCTTCCGTAAAGTTTTTCTTGAATCAAGAGAGTTTTACTTGAATCAAAAGTAGGAGAAAGGAGAAATTCCCTAAGGCAGCCATGATTAGAGAAAAGCAAAGCATAAGGCAAGTGGCTGGGTTCTGGAGTGAGGCCCAACTGGCTCCTAATTCAGACCATACCCCGTAAGCAGCTGTAACAATTCACCTACTTTCCCCTAGGCTCAGTTTCCTCATCCCCTTGTGGAGATTATTATTCTTCCCTGACCACCTGTACATGAGGATTAAACAAGTCCATTCACGTAAATATACTTGTCTGTGTGCTCAGCATGTAGTGGGAACATCTGTATCCCTCTGGTGACCTATATGGTACCCAGAAAATGTGCCCTCCCCAACTCACAACTGTAGCATATGCATTTTATATGTGTTGGCAAAGCTAAAAACACAAAAGGTGAGGCAAAGGGATTTGAAATCCTACAAAGCCTCATCATCTACACGTATTTTCCTGCAACTCCCATAGAGCCCATATTTTCATGATTAGAAAAACTTGCAGTTATCTGCTGCTTGTTGAGGGGGCAGGAGCACAGAGCTCCACACTTTCAGCCTCCTCGCTCCTCCCCTGCAATATATCCATGAAAGAACCCCAGATTAAGGCATTGGGATCTCCGAAGTCCCCAGATAAGTATGAATAACCTAATAAAAGCTGAAACATTCATCCATGAGAGCATTGCTATCTTTGCAGAGTTTTCCCCTTTGCATAACTCTATGGGCCTCTTCCAATAAAAATGATAAAACTTCTCATTTTCTGGCTTTAAATATTTGTCTGACAAATCTGGAAGATACACAGGACTAATCAGTCTTGACTGAACTTGGATACCTGCCTAGAGAATGCAGTCTGGAATATTATGTTAATCAAAGAGAAGTATAACCAAGAGGGATGTGAGAGTAACTGACTCCTAAAAGCATGGAAGGGCTTGTAGCAAGAGAGGAGAAAGAGAAACTTCGGATTGGTTGAAGCTTCAGATTTTTAATTCAGGGAATCTTCAGTTCAGTAAAAATTATACTAACTGGTAGCAGGATGTTAGAGTGTGTGCCCTGGGAAGACTCAAAGGGATAAGACTCTTTCCTCGAGATGTTGTTTAGAACCCAAGGGATGTTCAGTCTCTAGGTCTGGACATTGAAAGGATTCCCTGCCATCTTGTTTCACTTTAGTCCACACTGCCTCCAACGGCGGTAAGTGAGCCAGTGTCCCTAACTAAAGAAACTGTTTTCTGGCAACCAATGTGGCACCATTTGTTACAGCACCCAACTGACTGACAGAGGATCCACTTGACTGAAGGACCTGATATGACTTCCCTGATTAACCTACTCCATTCTTAGGAGGCAGAGAAGAAAAGAGAAGATCTAGGGCAGAAAGCCCAGAAGAAGAGACTGAGTCCATGGAGAAGGGACTTCTGGAGAATAGTCAAAGTGAAGCCCAAGTCAGTCTTATTCCCTTCCATCCTACATTTATAGATAACCTCAATTCACTACAACATATTTAAATACTGCAGAAATATTTATAATGTCCTTAGAAATCTACAAATATAGGAAAGAAGGTCAATAATTATATGAATTATCAATGGTGAGAGCTGAATCTAAAGTGTCTTCAGCTTGAGCCCAAGGTTACTAGAATTCCATGAATTCCTTGAATATTCTGGATGATTGAAATTCTGCTATAGAGTGAATGGGGAGCACGATGGTTGGAGCTGTTCCTCTTACAAGATTCCTTTTCAGCCCCTCAATTGGAACTTTATGAGGATAATATGAGATAATTTACGTAAAGTTCTTAACCCAGAACTGCACTCAACTAGGCACTTAAAAATTGGTCATTATTTTTATTTTCCTCAAATTATTCCATTGCCACAAGTTTTCAGTTACGCACAACATCTACCAGACAAAGCCACTATCCATATGAAGAGTCAAGATGACTACCCTCAAAATAATCCAGAATGTCACGAGCAGTGAGCTTGTCAGGACTAAACACATTTTGTGTTTAAGATGTTTTGCTTAAATATGTTCATATTTTGGTGCCATTTAGGTATGAGCATAACTGTTACATAAAAAATAAAATAAAGTTGCAGAACGCCAAAATCTTACAACTTCATAAATGTACATTCTTGAGATAAGTACTCTGATAAATTTCAGTGGAAAGGTATAGTTAGCATTTGTTGCTTAAAGACACCATCTGAGTCAAGGAAGTGATGACAAGTCCCCAGCAGCCATTGGGAGTTTAGTAACTTCTTGCTGACCGTGGCAACATTTCTGTGCTTCTTATTTACCGTTAAAAGAGTTTTCTAAGCATGTTTTCCTATCCATGTGCTTGTGTTTATTTTTAATACGGACCATTAAGCCCCTGGGCCAGAGGGTAAATTTTAAATACAGCTTTTCAAACACTCTGTCGCATCTTTTCATGGTTAATTTCTCATTGCTGCCTGGGGCTCATTTGGGCTCTTATCTGGAATTAGCCCATTAGAATGGCATGACTTGGTGGTACTAATAACAACCAGATACTATTCTGGTGTAGCTGCCCCCTTATAGAATTTTGATAGACAGTTGATCTTTTTGTTGCTTCTTTTGTCCAAATTGCCTCTTACAAAATGGGTTAAGTGTCTGCCTTTGCAGCCCTCATGTACAACCTCTCAAGAATATGGCAGTTCTGCCCCCTCAACATTCCTGACCTGTAATGTATTGTGATAAATTGATGACCAAGGCATTTTCTGACAATCGGAGTGAAACAGGGTCAAGAGACCCAAATCCATGTGCATGGCTGAGCTGATACTAATGAATTTTGATTTGTTTACTGTATCTGCTTGTTACCTGGAGATCTAGGTAGTGTTTCTGAAGGAGGACCTTTCCTATTAAAAATTTAAAAATTCATTGGAATTTCCTCTCCTTGACCAAACTCTAATCTGAACCGAGATGAATTCTTTGATCTACTTCAAGTTAAAAATAAAACAAAACACAACAATTTATGTTAATATTATCTGTTTAGAACTATAATAATATTTCACACGTGCAAAACAACCTTTCTTATTTAAATAAATGGCAATCACTTTCCAATGGAATTTTTTTCCTTTCACTTCTCATCACTCCTACAAACAGCCCCAATCCCACTCCCAACAAGACTTGCTGGTTCTGGCTGCCAACTACATTGCATTATCAATATACTTCTCTTTATATCCACTGCTACCATCTTAGTCTCAACCACCACTGTCCCTTCCATAGAACATTGCAATAACCTCTAACATTCCTCCCTGATCTTCTCTTGCCCCTACAGCTAATTTTTCAAAAAGCAGCCAATGTGATGTGCTAAAAATATAACTCATATCATTATTTTCCTCTGCTTGAAATACTCTGGGCCTCCATTATAATTTGAATAAAATTCAGTATTAATATGTGGACTGCAAATCTCTCAATGATTTGGCCTCTGCTTACATCTTTAATGTCTTCTATAACACTCTTCCTCTTGCTTTCCGTGCTTCAACCACTCTGACCTTCTTCTCATTATTTGGCAACTCTGGAATTATTCCACCTCATAGCCTTTTGTTAGAAGTGCTCCCCAGTTACCTCTTCACGTGGCTGCTGCTTCTTCATCATTCATATCTCACCTCAAAGATGTCTTACTCTAAAACCTCAACCTAAAGTAGCACTCTTCACTCCCAGCATTTTCCATCATTTAATTCTGCGTAATAAGTTGAATTATTGGCCCAAGTTATTCATCTTCTCTGCACGTTTTCCTTTCCATAGCCTCATCTTTGGGCAAAGCGTATATCTTTGCTCCTTGACTTCTGCTTTGTGCATATAATTTCCTTTGGCCAATGGTGTACGGGTATAAGTGATAGCTTGCCAGTTCCAAACCCAGAACCTAACAGACCTCCCTTGTGTTTCTTGCTTTCTTGCACCTCTGGCATGCATTGTAAGGAACATGTTTCAGATAGCCCTCTAGTTCAAAGAAGATGGGAAACCTATAGGTAAGATCCATCCCAGCTGACCTGGAGACAGGTAGGGCTGTGCCAGCCCCTACAGACTGGAGCCAAGCCGCCTATCTGAGCCTCGTCTGAATCAGCTGAACCCCAAATCGCTCCCAAATGAAAATAAATTCGCTGTGAGCTACTGAGTTTTGGATTGATTTTTTTTGCACATTTTATTGTTGCACTAGGTTACTAATACATATATTTTTTTCATAGCACTTATCATTTTAAAGTTAAATTTTTACTTATTTATGTGTCTTCACCATTACTAGAATGTAAGTTTCATAGGAGCAGGAATCTTATTTGTCTTATTTCCCTTGAACTCATAATAACTAAATAGTGCCTGGTATACCAGTCAAATACTAGATATTCAATAAATCTTCACAGAAAGAAGCAATGAATTGTTGAAACAGTTTTACCAAAGCGCCTAATTAGCAATGTAGAAATGAGAAAAAACTGAAAAATTCACATAGCCATGGTAAACAGAATAATTGGAGTATAATACTCTGAAGAGAGGTTAAAATCTATTGATCCCAATTTTCCTTTTACTAGTTAGGCTTAGAATATCAAAGATATGAGGCTATGTAGAGGCAAAACTACAACACTAATAGAACATAGAGGTGATTTCCAAGTGTATGTAACATGCTGTCTCGTGATAAAAACCCTCAAAGCTAAACTTGAACAAAATTGAATTTTCAAAGAATTATTCTTAAATCTAAATGCTCCCAGTATCGCCACATCTCCCAAATGATGTATTTACTGAATGTTTTGTATGAGAACATACATCAGTTCTCAACTCAACCTGATTTAAACAACAGAGAAAATGGAATTGTTCATATTTTAAAAATATATAAAATAAGAGTAAAGTTCAGGAAGAGTATGATTAACAATTCAAGAATAACACTAAGGACTTGTTTCGTTTTTTTCCTCTTTAATCTCTCCCTTCTACAGTCAGTGTCATCCCAAGGTTGACTTGCCTCATTGTCACCAGGTGACTGCCAACAGCCCCCAAGACCACCTGATTCATGCTTCTTGGTCCATGGCAATTTTTGTTTCTTTTTCTCCAACCTTTGAACATGAGTCCTGGATTCTACTCTGACTTAGACATCTTAGTCATTTCGCCACCCCCAAACCAATCCCATGGCCAAGGGAACGCCATGTACTAATTGGCTTATTTTTGATGGTGTTATCATTCCTGGAGATAGAGGTAAATTAATCTCACTCAAAACATATAACTTTTAGGCAGAGTGTGTGGTGGGAGGACAGAGTCACAGGGCTCTCCCAAGGTACTGACCATCTTCCTCCCTTCTGCTTGCACCTCCTGTTCTGTGAACCTGACCTGCTGCCCCACACTACCTGGAACCCTACCCAGCCAGCTTCAGTTCCCCTCCTACCAGCTTCAGAACATACCCTGTCTACATATGACTTTTATGCTTATATTGACTTTGATATCTAAGCTCCCTTGATCCTTTACATAGGAGCTATAGTAAGCAGAACAATGGCCCTCCCAAACATGTAGGAGTGTCCTATTCCCCAGAACCTGTAAGCTGTTAAGTTCCATGGCAAAGGGGAATTAAGGTTGCAGGCAGAATTAATATTGCTAATCAGCTGAACTTGAGATGGAAAGATTATCCCGGATTATCCAGGTAGACCCAATGAAATCACAAGAGTCTATGTAAGTAGAAGAAGGGGATAGAAGAGATAAAAAGAGATTTGAAGCTGCTATGCTACTGACTTTGGAAGTCAAAGAATGGGGTGGCTTCTAGAAGCTGGAAAAGGAAAGGAGATGGTTTCTTCCCTAGAACCACCAGAAGGAATCTAAGCCCTGCTGACACCTTAATTTTAGTCCATTAAGACCCATTTTGGACTTCTGGCCTCTGGAATTGGAAGATAATAAATTTGTGTTGTTTTAAGCCACTAAGTTTGTGGAATTTGTTACAAAAGACATAGGAAAATAATACAGAAATAAACATACTTTAATGTATTTTTCCCTTTGTCCTTTTAAGAAAACAGTCTTCCTAGAAGGACGATGACTATAACTAAAAGTAGAAGGAAACCATCTAAAACGAAGAGTCAATATGGACGTTTGCTTCTGGACCTGTCCTAAAACTTTGCCAGTATGTTACCACAAGCATCTCAGCCAGTCAAAACTGGCGTTCTGCATCCACTCTTTTGCTTCTTTTTCTTGCTTCAAGGCTGCACTTGCTGCCAATAATGGCCTTTCCTGCCTAGCATGAGCTCTTGTCAGATACCTTGGTTCTCAATCATGGCCTTACCTTGTGTGAGCGGGGCATCCTTAAGTAAGTCACGTTACCTTTCTGGCCTCAGTTTCTTCATCTTCAAAAGGCAGCTAATGACAGTGCTTACCTCATGGAGGATGTGTTAGTTTGCTAGGGCTGATATAACAGAGTACTACAGACTAAATGGTTTAAACAACCAAAATTTATTTTCTAACTGTTCTGGAAGCTAGAAGTTCCAAATCAAGATGTCAGCAGGTTTGGTTTCTTCTGAGGCCTTTCTCTTTGGCTGCAGGATGGCCATCTTCTCCATGTCCTCTTGTGGTCTTTCCTCAGTGTGTATACATCCGTAGTGTCTCTCTGTGTCTTCAAATTTCTTCTTCTTATAAGGACACCAGTAATATTAGACTTTGGCCCACCCTAAAGACCTCAATTTAAATTAATCACCTCTTTAGCGACCTTATCTCCAAATACAGTCACATTCTGAGGCACTGGAGGCAAGAACTTCAACGCATGAATTTTTGGGGTCACAATCAACCTGTAAAAGTGGGATTTTGAGAGTGAGGAGATATAATCAATCAGAAGCCCTTAGCAGAGTGCCTGGCTCACTGTATATATTAGACTTTTCATTATTTTCTTTCTTTTATGACAAGACTTTTGTTTTTGTTAACTAACATAGATGGCTATTACAATCTAGGAGAGAGCGAAAAATCAAATGTCAGAGCTAGGACTGACCTCTTCACAGCTGAAGCTGGGGAAAAAGCCCAGAAGAGACCGAGCTCAGTGGTCAATAGGCTGCAACATAACATACCTGTCTCTGGGATTCGTTTTCACTGTCTTAGAAGCACAGCTGGTTTCCTAGCTGGCTTATACAAAAGACATATGTGTTCTGCAAGCCCAGCTCATTTATTGCACAGAGAGAAATGCCCTTCAGAAGCAGGTGCAACTAAATATAGCTCATGTGGCATTGAAGGTGCAGCTCCTAGCTTTACAATCTTCTCCCAGGTCTGAGACTTCCTAGACTTCGAGTAGCCAAGCTAAAAGCCTTACTACTCAGTTTTTGGTAAATACTGATATAAAAGATATGCACCGATGTCTCAGAATTGGATTCCAATGAACATTTAAGGAATTTAATTTTAAAAAGCCTATTAATAATGATAACAGTAATAATACCACACAATCATTTGTAGTAGTCTTATAATATCTAGACACTGTGTGTAGTGACATAGGTACATTATTTAATTCATTCATCCAATACATATTTATTGAGTGCTTACTATGTGCCAAACTCTGTTCTGGTTCCTGGAGATATTGCAGTAAATAAGACATACAGAATTCATTTCACCAGGGAGTGTATGTATTAGTGGGAAATGCAAGACATTAAATTTAAATATGTATACAAATAAATATAAATAAACACATTAAGTTATATATATGTTTACATATATTTGTTAAGTCAGTTGATGGAAAGGATTATGGAGAAAAATAAGGCAGAGAAAGTGAGCAGAGGGATGATGCAATCCTATAGAGGTTGGGGGAGGAACACTCACTGAGAATGTAACTTGAAGCAAAGACCTAAAGGAGGGGAGGACTTGAGCCATGAAGCTACCTTGGAAAAAACATTCCAGGAAGAAGGGAGAGCATTTCAAAGGATCTGTGCTGGTAATGTGCCTACTGTGCTCAATAATTAGTACTCAATGGTGTCTGAAAGGAAGTGATAGAAGGGGAAACTTGTAGAAGATAACATCAGAGGTAATGGGAATGCGCTGATTAGGTAGGATATTATCAGACCCTGTAAGGGCTTTTTATTTTATTTTGTGGAGGTGGAGAGCCAAAGGAGGATTCTGAACAGCAGAATGACGTGATCTGACTTGTGTTGTGAAAGCATCACCCTGGTGCTCTACTGACACTCCAATGAGATAGATGGGAGTTCAAATCCAACCTGCCTAACTCCAAAGGTGGCATCTTCCACATGCTTCCATTTTTGTGATTTACATTATTTTTACAACGTTCTCTGTGCCTTGGAAACACCGAGGAGGAATAAGAAGTGTCTTTTTTTCAGGTGCTCACAATGTCAATCTCCTCACTCAGGTCTGCCATTTAATCATTCTACCAAGAAGTTGTTGAGCTCAGTCCACAGGAGTTCAGATTTACCTGCTACTCTCATCCTAGGACTGAGCCACCTCTTCATTCACATTTAAAGTAACTGCAACAAGTGTTTGAGAAGCACAAAGGATGAAGGCCAGCACCAAAATCCGACAATTATTCTTGAGAGCTATATAATCTTGTGCTATCTGTACTTGTATACATTTTATCCACATACTTGGCAATGGCCAATAGCAAGAATTGGATTATAAAATTGCCTTGTAGATTTCTAATCTCACTGGCCATTTCCTACCAGTCACGGGCTAGTTCCTCCTTTTCTTCCTAAATTCTAATTATCATGGTGACACAGGGCTCACTTCTCTTATACACCTTTTCTAGGGAATCTCACCCCATACAAAGGTTTTACATATCACAAAGACCTGATGACTCCCAAATGTAAATCTTTAACCCATCTGAGTTACAGACTCATGTGTCTCATTCAGATCACTTCTCTGAGCTTCGATTTGTATAGTCATCTAATTACTTGACATTTTGTCCTGCGAGTTTAAGAGGCATCTCAAACATAACATGTCTAAAAGAGACTCTTGACATCCCATCTCAAAATCTGTTCTTCATCTATGGATCCCATTGATCTCATTGCCCCAGTTTCCTCCTCTTCCCTCGCAAATAATGTTCAATTCCTAGAAAAGTCCTTTCACCTCTACCTTCAAAATATATCCTTAAATTGATATCTTACTATCTGTGGCATGACCATCTTCATTCAAACCACTATCTTTTTTCACCTTAACTACCCCAATAGCCCTCCTAACTGCTTTTTTGTCTTCCGTTTTTGCCTAATACAGTCAATTTCCACACAGCAACCAGAGTGATGTATTCAAAACAAATCCGAAAGGCAACAATCAAAGAAAGACAAAACCATGTGTGAGTGAGGTTGTCAAGAGACTGGAACTCACACGTTGCTAAGGAGAGTGTAAAATGGTGCAGCTACCTTGGAAAACAGTTTGACAGTTTCTCCTACATTTATACGTATACTTGTCACATGACCTAGTAATCCCACTTCTAGGTGTTTACCCAAGTGAAATGAAAACCTATGTTCATACAAAAACCTGTATGTGGATGTTTACAGCAGATTACTTTGTAAGTGGGGTAAAAAAGAGGGGGAAAAATTGGAAAACAGATTGTGTTACATCCATTCAATGGCATACTATTCAGCAGTAAAAAGGAACTTCCTACTGATGCACTCAACAACATAGATGAATCGCAAATGCATTATGCTAAATGAAAGAAGTCAGGCTATATACTATATGATTATAGTGTATATATATAATGTATAATGTATACACTATAATCATATAGGCTATATACTATATGATTACATTTATATGATATTCTGAAAAGGCAAAACTATAGTGATAGTAAAAAGATTTAGTAGGGGTGGAGGTTACTGCAAAGAGATAGGAGCAATTCTTTTGGGTAATGAAACAGTTATATATCGTGATTGTGGTGATAATTACACAATTAGATGTGTATGTCAAAATTAACAGAACAGTGCACTTTTCAAAAGGGTAAATTTTACTGTACGTACACTACACCTTAATAATTAAAATGGAAAAAAAATTAATTTGATATGTTCAATTCCCTGTTTAAAACGGTACAGTGACTTCCCATTAGACTCAGACTAAAATCCAAGCTCCTTCTGTACATACCCTGCTCAAGCCCACTCTCCGACCACACCTTGTTGTTCTGAGAAGATATGAAGTTAGTTCTCACTTTAGGATATTTGTATTTTGTTTCCTTTGCTGGGAAAGCCCTTTCCAGATCTTCCCATGGCTTACAACCTATTGAATGCAGGTTCTTTGCTCAAATGTCCTCTCTGGCTTCTCAAGCTAAATATTCTCTATCTTCTTACTCTATTTTTCTTTGTAGCACTTAACACAATTTAATGTTTTTGCTAATTAATTTCTTTACCCAATTAGAATGTAAGTCCCACTAGGGAAAGGACTTAGTCTGATTTGATCATCGCTGTTTCCCCAGTACTTAGAATGGTGCCACAGAAAAGAGGTATAATTAATACATATGGTTGAATATATGTTGAATAAATCAATGACTGTTTGGAGACTCTATGATCACACCATAATATTTACCCAGATGCCTGTAAAATTACTGCTGAATTGATATACAGCATCCTGCTGGTTCCCGTGGTGCTGCCACAGAATCAAATCAGACATGAATCCCTTCTGTACTATTGCACATGGGCTGACTGATTATTGAGGAATACAGGAAGTTACCTGGGAAGTCTGGTGGCTAAGATCTCAGTAGTTTAATGCTGGTTCTGTGTCTATCCTTCTGTGTGAATTTCTCCACAGGAGAAAGTGGAACCAATTTATCTCACAGGATTGTACAGATGCATAATAAATTAGACTTTTTTTTTTTTTTCAAAAATGAAGCACTGTTTCAATTTTTTCCCTTTAGTCTTTGATTTCTCTGATTCTATAATTAGGTTTCTCAGATTCAGTGATTATGATATAATTAGGCTATGGCTGATAATGATTGTCATGTGCATGTGAGCATGCAGTTAAAGAACTTAAGCATTGCTGAGATGTGTAAGAACGTTTTTTAGCTATATAATATACTTACAGCTAACACATATAAACATTTTTTTCTTTAAGCTCCAGATTTCACAAATTCTAAACGGAGAAAGCCAACCTAGAAAACACACATATAATTAAGCTAAGATTGATAGAGGAGAAAGAATAGGATACTCTGTGATTGGTAATTCATATTGTTAGTGTGTAAATGATGCTACTAAGTAGATAAAGATGCTAAAGATAGATTTAAATTATATTAAACTCTTCCTTTTTACTCTAGACAATTAAATTACTTAGAAATTGCTTTATTCACCAAGGGATCAAAAACAAACTTCAGCTGATATGAATTATCAAAAGCTCTGAATTAACAGTGCAACCCCAATAATTAGATTTTATTGAGGATTAAGTCAATAATTGAACATTGGTAGACTACTCCTTCCTTCCAATCTGGGAGGAGATAAAAAGGAATGGGGGGGTACTTGTTTGAGCTCAGTTAACTGGCGGGAGAATACCTAGGACATCAGAGAATAAAAATAATTCTGTGAATAGTTGTAGAAGAGTGTTATTTCCAAACTCAATGCTTAGCTAACATCCAATTAACTGGCAGGATTTTAGATCTCCCGGCATCCCCTCTGGATCAAGGAGAGAAAAAAGAAGAAAGACTGACTTCATTTCTTTCTAATATTTATTCATTGCTCTAGCCAGGAATGTATTCGTTTCTAAATAGGGTTATAGTGCGCTTGATTAGTCTCTACATGACGCCAAATATCTGAACAAAACCTGAAAATTGCATCCAAAATATCCTTTATTTTCTATGATGAATTGCAGATGAACATACCATTTCTTAATAAGCGAGGGCTCTTGGAGCTTCTGGATGTTACCCAGTCTGGCTCTTTTTCCACTGGGGGAGATTTTTCCACTAAGTTTAAACTTGCCTTATCATTTGGCTTTATTTTGCACTTCTACCTCTTGGTTAGTGGTACCAAAAACATTTACACCTTTAGGTCCAGGTCAAACTCTCTCCTCCTACTTCAAATCAACTTTATTTCCTCTATTCTTTTTTTTTTTTTTTTTGTGAGGAAGATCTGCCCTGAGCTAACATCTGCCAATCCTCCTCTTTTTGCGGAGGAAGACTGGCCCTGGGCTAACATCCATGCCCATCTTCCTCCACTTTATATGGGACGCTGCCACAGCATGGCTTGACAAGCGGTGCGGCGGTGTGCGCTCCGGATCCGAACCGGCGAACCGCAGGCCGCCGCAGCGGAGCATGCACACTTAACGGATTGCACCACCAGGCTGGCCCCTATTTCCTCTATTCTTATGCCTGCCTTGAAATCTCTGTGGGGGAGATTTTTTTTTTTTTTAATTAGATGACCTCTGTTATATGCCAGGCACTATGGTAATAACTTTATAGACAATATCTCATTAATCTTTACACGGCAGAGTGGAAATTATTTAAAGATAGGGAAACTGAACATTGGAGAGTTGTAATATTTTCAGGATAATACAGCCAAAGAGAAACAGAGAAAGGATTCAAATGCATTTCTTTCCAAAGCCTATAGCCTCCCTTCATATTATGCTTTCATATGCCAAACCTCAAGTCAATCAACAAACTAATTAACCAGTACTTAAGGAGCTCCAGGCTCTGGTTTAAGTAAAAATTATCAAGAACTGGCTCTTTGGCTTCATTCAGTTCTGCCTAATTCCATTCTTATTCACGTGCTCACCCACTGTTAATAAAAATTATTTAAGAAGATTGCAAGCCATGAAGCCTATAGCATTGGTTGCTAATAGAGTTGCAAAAATGAAAAGCAGTTGTTTTTACTGCATTTATTAGGTTACTCCAATCTTTACTTTTCTTTCTCAGGCACATTGTTTGATTGGAACACAGGTGTTGAATTTCATTCACTTTGTATAAGCCTCAAAGTTCAACCATATAGTTTTATCCTAATTAGAGTTTCAGGAAGTTGATTGGCATTCTAGTTCTGTGAAAATTCTAACTCAGATAACAGTCAAAAGTTTGTCTCAAAACTAAGAAAAAAAATCATCAAGAAGATTTAATGAGAGGTAAAAGCAAATGCCCTCATCCTTTCTCTACTGGATTTTGTCCTCATACTCTTCAAATATTGTAAAATTTCCAAGCTGGAAAAGAAATTTGACAAAATCTAATTGAAACACCTCCTTTTACAGATAGCAAAACAAGATCAGAGTTCATGGATGTACTGTAGTACCATTATTGTTCTCATTTCCACAGTTCACATGGCTAGTAAGTGAAGGACTCAAAAACAGATATATAAATGGCAATATTGCACATTCAAACATTTCTGGAAGTGTCCTATTTTAAGAAATTTTAAGTCAAAAAGACAAATAAAAAGAAACATTTTAACCTTAAGGATTCAATCAGGAAAACAGAAATAACTATAGATGCTAACTTCCTTTTCTCACTTCCCATTTCATGTTATCTTTGCCCAGCACCAATAACTCAGCTGATCATGATTGCTTTATGTGGGGTGATCCAAACTTCATTCCTCAAGGGTCTCATCCCTTAGAAATCATGCCTCTGAGAGGTTTCTCTGATTTACCACTCTACATGGAAGTAGACCTTGATAATCCCCTGGTTCCAGACATATCCAGACTTAGCCCCCTCTATTTTCCCTTGTTAATTGGGTTTCTTTATTGCAACCTATTCTTTGCCTATTGGTTCAGTGGCATAGAGAATCCAAAATATCTAGGTGGCACTCTCAACTTCTGGTTCATTGGAACCATTTTTCATTCCCTAGTGAAAATAGATTTTGTTTGTTTGTTTTTTTCTTTTTCTTTTTTTTTTTTTTTTTACTTTGAGAAGCAGGACCTCACAGAGCCCAAAGTTATAGAAACATGTAGGAACAAAATGCAAAAGTTTTGTGAATGGACCATTAGGCAAAATAGTGAGAGTAGCTACTGTTATTTCTACCAGGAGCTATAGGAAAAAAGACACCAGACACTAGTCACTGGTCCAAAGCATATACCACAACTTATGGGGTCAGCTTTCCCACACTCCTCAGTGTTGTCATCCAGTCAGCACTATAACTCAGCCTTTCCACATTTCCTTGAGGTCTGTCCCTTCTGCATGATGGGGTACATAGACAAATAAGTCATAAAAGATTGAACTCATTGTCTGACTTCTTTTTGCTCTAAAGTGAGTTCCTTTTTCAGAAGCAATCATGTGTACAAGACCATGGTGAATAAAGCATATAAATCCGTAGATGGGATGTTGGGAGACACATCATGAGCAGTGAAAGGAAGTTCACGTCCTACGTGTTTGTTTCAGTTAGGACAAATCATGATGAAAGGGGTCGTATATGAGCAACCTGCCACCAGATAAATGGTGACAAATCAGTACTGGTCTCTGTTGTTTGCAGATCAGGCCCTCAGCACTGGCAGTAGCCAGATCAGTCTTGGTGAGGGAAATCTCAGGCAATGTCTCTGTCCATATAGCCCTGACCACTTTATTTATAAACCCTTTGATCAAGGACTAAGTGGTTGGAAATCAGTCTATATGGCATTTACAGAATGGGTCATCTTGAACATCTGATTATTGAGATTCTTTCATGAAGGGAATGGCCTCTGATAAGCATTCAGGTGAAATGTAAATATTCTCGCATTCTATGCCCATTCCAAAAGGACTATCTACAAACTATGTTCCAATCTTGTTTCTCCCAAGTCCCTAACCATCTCTTCAAACAGTCAGCCACTGCTCATGTATCATTATCAACTGTATTTCTGGCCATCTCTCTTCCCAGAAAAAGTGCTAAGCAAAATGCACTGCTTTATGTTCTGCTTGCTAGGAGTGTTTCCTTTCCATGTTGTATTTTAGGGTCACCCCTGAGTGGAGTTTTAATGTTACAGCTGTCTGTTCCTAGCCAATGTCAGCATATCATGTAATATACTCAGTAATGAGGGTCCAATTTTTTCTTCCTCAGTAATATGGTCAAGGAAAATCTCTACAAGCCCTTGGCTGTGAATTGATGGAGAGGTGGCAATGCAGTAGGAGTAAGTGCTGTGAAAGTCAGAGTCAACAGCTCATGTAACGTACTTGCACCTTAAGGACATATCTGAGCCTCTCCTCATACATGCTACTTCCATTTCATGAGAAATAGGTCTTCTATGCATGATCAAATTTATGACCAGTAAACACACAGTTAATGATTAGAAGCATAGAATGCAGAATTGGTTGCAAGCATTATCTGATGATCAAGCATTTGTTTCTACCAATGCCCATGACCAGCAGAAACTATTTCTCAATAGGAACTATTTCTCAACTAGTTTTATGATATTTTGTTCCAACCTCTGGGTATCCACGTTGTGATTCTCCCATCAGAGTTTACCAGAAGCCCAGTGGAGCATCCTCATCAGTAATGGGCACTTCTGTACCATAAGTCAGGTCATTGGCCCAAATAGAAAAATGGCTTGAAATCCAGCCTGGTCCAATTGCAGACCTTTTTCTTTCTCTGGACTTCACTCAAAACAGCCAATCTTATAGATCATTTCAAAAATGAGCTGAAGAAACTCTTTGGAATATGGCATATATGGATCTAGAATCTAAAGAGGCCCATCAAGTATTGTGCCTTTTTTCTTATTAAAGAAAGTCAAGTCGGGTTGTAGAGAATACCTAGCTGTGCCGTAGATCCAGTGGATCCCTAAAAATCTCAGTGAGATCACAGGCCTCTGGATATTTTTAGGTTTTTATTTCTTACTCTCTGGCACACATGTATCTCATCACATCATTTCTGCTGAATATATCTGATTGGCATTATATCATCCATTTA
The DNA here is from genome assembly GCF_057802395.1 of Ceratotherium simum simum. Classification (NCBI taxonomy): domain Eukaryota; kingdom Metazoa; phylum Chordata; class Mammalia; order Perissodactyla; family Rhinocerotidae; genus Ceratotherium; species Ceratotherium simum. Next base: position 31,674,845 of record NC_141903.1, read on the forward strand.
TAGACCAATATAATGCCATGTGGATGGCAAGATGATTAAGATTTCTGCATGCCAGATTTTGATCTCAAAACAGAAAATTGTTAAGCCTGAGCTAAGACAGTCAAGTAAACTGATCCCTCTGTCAGGTAGAAGAAAACTGTACATGGTGGACTTTGCTAATTGGTATAAAGTAAAAAGGCATTTGCCAGATCAATAGCTGCAAACCAGATGCTAGTCTCTGTTGAGTTGCTCTAATAAAGAGACAATATTTGGAACAGCAGCTAAAGTTGGAGTCACTACCTGATTAAGTCTATGAGAATCCAATCTAATTCTCAAAGACATGTCTCTGCATAGGCCAAAGAGGTAAGCTAAATGTTGTAGACATCACTATTCCATATTTCACATCTTTGATACTGCCAATAATCTCTGCAATTTGTCCAGGAATGAGTATTGCTTTTGGTTTACTATTTTATAATTACATGCATGCGTGTTCTGGGGGATGAGGGGGGGCAGTTCCAAATGGTCCTTCCTACCATAATAGGTCTCACCCCATAGGTCATGAAGTGAAAGTAGGGATTCATCTAACATTCAAGCATGTCTGTTCCTACTATGCATCAAAGAACTGAGAAATGACCACTGTGTTAGTTCTGAAACCCATCTGGTCCTCTATGAGATGGACGTAATAAAAACCTTTGTTATCGACCTTGATAGGACTCCTCCTGGTGAACTACAGTGGAGTTTTAATTCCCCAGGGAATTAATGTCTTCTCAAAGCCTGTATCTAATAATTGCTCAAATGTTTACATACTTTCCTTTCCCTTGGAAATAGCTGCAGGTCCCTTTGGAGAAGAGTGGGTGAATGATTTGGGATAGTGAGTCCTTCAAAAGATCTTGGACTCCCTTTCATTCAACGGATTTTGAATCTGTGAACTGGCTTAAGTCTGAGAATTGGGTGAGAGATTATGTGGTAGATTATATTATTTTCAAAACCTCACTTCCACAAGTGGAATAGAATGCTTAAACAACACAATTTTCCCCCTATAGGCAGGTTACATGGGAAGTCAAACAATCAAAAGATTGGTTGGGGGGGATGGAGTCAGAAGAACCTAATGTTTAAAGTATCTTGTAGTTATAGTATCTAATGGCCCTGTCATTCAATACAATTACTACAAGGACAACCTTCATAAAAAGCCATATATATAAAGTTATCTGTCCCAAACTAATATTTTTACAGATAGGGCTTATATGGGTATTGATGAAAGATTTCTTTATATTCTCTCATGTCTGGCTAATCATCTTTTTGATCTCTTTTATTTTTTGAAGAGGTTACACATGTATTTCATTAATTTTTCGCTTTTACCAAATAACTTCTAGTCCTGAGTTCGGAATATTCCAAAAGCTTTTCTTCAAACTCTTAGGAATGTTCCGCTAATTTGCTCCTACAAATGGATCATAAACCTAATATGATAATTTTATGACTTTAAGATAAAGAAAGTCACTTTATTTCTAATTTAGGTGAAGCGGGGAGAAACATCTCATTGTAGCTTTCAACAACCATCAATAATCATCATTAGCTAGATCTAACAAACAGATATCTAATATTGACAGAGCAAAAGATTTGTGAGAATTGTGGATCAAAAAATTATTTTCCACCTATATAGTAGGTGAAGCCAATCTCAGGACTTAATAGTCTTAGGATAATTTTTCTCTTTCTCCAAGTTCATAGGACAAAGTTTGTCAGACTTAAAAATGGATGAAGGTGGAATGAAATCCACATCTTCACAGCTGGTCTATAATAAAGGTGCTATGCACTTTGTACAAACCTATTAAAATGAATAATGGTGCCCGGATACACCATTCAAGTCATTTTACTATGGGAAATCATTCATCAAAAATGCGCATAAATCTGGAATTCAATTAATCATCTTATACAATGGGTTAGTCTCTTGCAATTTTTATTCTAATACATTTTTTTCTTTGAATAAAATGTAGTTGTCGCTGGAAAATATCAAACCAGCACTTCTTAACAAATACATATAGATTTGTAATTAAACCCAATAATATCTATGATGGAACATAAAAAGTAGAGAGCTAAGATCCAGTGAAAATTATTATAGAAAACGATACTGGGTTACTTTTGGGAAGAGTACAACACATTTTGGCTTTTAACAAAACGCATTATTAGGTGTTTTAATAATGAAATTTAACATGAGGTTTAACGGTGCATTTAGTGAATAGCTGATAGCAAGAAAAGTGTAGCAGCTATTAGAAAATTCCAATGGCGATCTAACATACTTTATTAAACTAGTCAGGCATGCTACACATTGACTTTAAAAATATCTTATGGATCTAAAAGAGGAGAATGTGGCTGGAAAAAATACTATATATTGATGCTGGGACTGTACAACTACACAATTGAAAGAAAACAGAATTATCAAGGCTTTTAATTTTTCTTTTATTGAAAATGGTCAAACGATGCCAAGTGAATAATTGATTAAAAATATTGCTGAGTTTGAGAAATCTGGCAGTGAGTGATTTTATGTTCCATCTTCTTTTCTATTTGGTGTAACCCTGATGCCAGCCAAATTCACTGAACTATCCAATTACTTTACCAGCAAAACATATGTTGACCTCAAGTATAATTCATAAAACATTCTGATGATACTACTACTCCTTCAATCCTCCTCTTGATTTCCCTAGAATAACCTGATTCAAATTTCTCTTTTAAAACTGTTTATACAACCAAAATGAAAAATATGGATCCATTATCTTCTAATGCTATTCTGACCACTAACTACTCTCTTTGATGCACTTGTGGAGATCTGAACTAACTAGGTAATAATTAGTATTTATCCCATACCACTGACACTATGAGAAGCAAGAATTACTGTATACAAAAGTTTGTGTATTAAATGGCATGTAATTATTGCAGTTACATGTCCTGCTATAGAAAGATATACTCTGATGCAAGGTATTGTTGCTTTTTGTTGTTTTAACTACTTCCAATAAGCCAGGGGAAAGAATACTCAGTTCTAAGTACACAAGATCACAAATAGAGTTACATCCATCCATATCCACTTTTTGTCCTCTTCTCCAATTTTCTGAAGTACCTATTATATTAGAAAAGCTGAAGTATACTGTATTAGTTCCCTATTGTTACTGTAACAAATTATCACAAATTTAGTGGCTTAAAAAGACACAAATTTGTTATCTTATAATTGTAGAAGTCAGAAGTCCTAAAATCAAGGTGTCAGTAGGGCTTCCTTATGTTTGGAGGCTCTAGGGGATAATCTGTTACCTTGCCTTTTCTAGCTTCTAGAGGCTCCTATATTGCTTGGCTTATGTCCCCTTCCTCCATTTTCAAAGCCAGTAGCATAGCATCTTCCAATCTCTCTCTTTCTCTTTGTCTCTTTATATCTCTATGTCTCTCTCTCTCTGTCTCTGTCTCTCGTTCTCTGTCTCTCTGTACTTCTGTCTCTCTGTCTCTCTCTCCTTTGTGTCCATTGTCACATTTCCTTCTCTGACTCCCCTCTGTCATCATATTGCCTTCTTTAACTTTGACTTGTCTGCTTCTCTCTTATAAATATCCTTGGGCTCACCTGAATAATCCAGGATCATCTCCCCATATGAATATCATTAATTTAATCACATCTACAAAGTCCCTTCTGCTGTGTAAAATAACATATTCACAGTTTCCAGGGATTAGGATGCGGACATTTTGGGGGCGAGGGGTATTATTCAGCCTGCCATAGGTCTATTCATGACATGTATTTGCTTTATTTTCATTCTTGTTTTACTTAGAAAAATCTGCTCAAATATTCATTAGTTCAGTTTTAATATCCTCTGGGCAAGATCAACACTACCTTGCAACATTGATCCATTAATGAAACAAAATTGTATTGGCACTCAACCGTGCTAAGCATTGTGCCAAGTGCTGGAGACACTGTGATGAATATGGCAGACAGATCCAGGATCTCAAAGAGTTTATCGTGTTTTGAGGAAAGAGCCAAGTAAACAGGCAATTATGACATAGTTTACCAAGTGCTTTGGGATCAACAAGGACAGATGCCTAACACAGACTTAAGTAACCAGGGAAGCCTGCATGAAAGAGGTGCCATCAAGATTGAAACCTAAAAAATAAGTAGAAAATGGGGATTGTGGACAGCATTCCAGGCAGAAGGCACAGCCTATGCAGAGACATAGAGGCAAGGGAGAGCAAAGTGCATTTGAAGACGTACAGACAGTTCTAGAATGTAGCTAGTGAGGGAGGAAGTGAGAAGAGAGATGAATATGGAGTAGTCAAGGCCAGCAGTGGGGAGCCATGAAAAGGTTTAAGTAAGATGTTGTGTAATTAGATTTTTATTTTGTGAAGATTACTCTGGCTACAGTATGGCAAATATATTGTAGAAATAGAAGAAGATTGGGGACAGAAAGGAAATTTAAAAGACTTTTTTGCTAGAATCAATTACTCCCTGTAAATGGCTGGAAATCATTTTTTAGATTCTCTCTCCCAGATCTATCTTGAACCACTCTCCCACTCAATGTTTAGGTGACTTTCTTTATCTGTAAAGTGCCAACATTTTTCCTGCCTCAGGGCCCTGATGCAAGTTTTACCCTCTGCTCGGAAAACTTTCCTCCCTCTCCTAACTTAGGAAACTTACAGATCCTCGTGGCTTACTCTTGGAAGTCACTTTTTCAGCTAAGTCTGCCTGGAATTCCCAAACAAAGGCAGGTCTTCTGTTATCTACTCCCATAATGCCTGGCACCTCTTCTTTGTGATATTTATTACATTTGTAATAATTTTTGTCTTCTAGCCTAATAGACTGTGAATCCCATGAGGGCAGGGTGAGCGAAGTCTTGTTCATGGCTATTTCTCCAGGACCTAAACAAGTGACTCGTACTCCCTATGTGTTCAACAAGTATTTTTTGAAAAAAATGAATCAAAGACAGAATTTTAAAAATCAGTGAATGAAATGGAACAAATTGGACCACAGACACAATATTTCTTCAATTAAAATTATGAAAGTTGAAACTATTATGTAATACTTGGCTTCTATTTGTTAAAATTATCATAGCTCCATAAGTTTTAAAAATGTTTTTCAAGTACAATGTGCAAACATAAAATGTACATATCGTAAATGTCTCACCTGATGAATTTTCATAAATGGGACAGACTCATGTAACCAGCATCCAGATAAAAAATAAGAATATTTTCAGCCTTCTAGAAGTGTTTTTCGTACTCCCGTTTAGTCAATACCCTGCATCTGCACGAGCAACCACTCTCTTGACTTCTAATGACATACCTTAGCTTTGCCTGTTATTTTTTTCTTCTTCTTTCCTATTGAAGGAATTATTCTATATGTATTTTTTGGTATGTCTGGCTTTTTTTTTTTTTTTCTCAACATCATTTTGAGATCTAACAGCATAAGTGTAGTTTATTTATTTTATCTATTAAACACCTTTATTGAGACATAATTCAAACACTATACAATTCACTGATTTAAAGTATATAATTCAATGATTTTAGTAGGTTCAAAGGATTGTGTAACCATCACCACAATCTGCTTTTAGAACATATTTGTCCAAGAAGAAACCCCATACTCATTAGCAGTTACTCCACATTTTCCCCCAAATCCCACCTCCATCCCTAGGCAATCACTATTATACTTTTTGTCTCTATAGAGACAGATATTTGCCTATTATGGGCATTGCATATAAAGGGAATCATAGACTATATGGTCCTTCATGACTGGCTACTTTAGTATTCCTTTATAGTGCCAAATATTCCACTGTATGGAAATTTCACACTTTATTTATCCATTCATTATTTGGTGAACATCTGAGTTATTTCCACCTTTCGGCTATTATGAATAACACCGCTATGAACATTCTTATACAAGATTTTGTGGGGACGTATGTTTTCAGTTCTCTTGGGTATATAATTAGAGATAGAATTGCTGTGTCATATGGTAACTTTATGTTTAATCTTTTGAGGGACTGCCAGACTGTTTTACGAAGTGACTGCAGCATTTTACATTCCTACCAGCAAAGTATGAGAGTTCTGATTTTTTCTCATCTTTTCCAACATTTATCTAATTTTTTGATTATGGTCATGCTAGTGGGTGTGAAGTGGTATCTCACTGTAGTTTTGATTTGCATTTCATTAGTGACCAATAACAGTGAACATCTTTTTAGTTGCTAATCAGCCGATTGTATAACCTTTATTTTTTGAAGAAATGTTTATTAAATACATTGCCTGTTTTTGAATGGGATGTTGTTGTCTTTATTTTTTGTGTGAAATTTTTGTCGTACATTATTGTCTATCAGTCACGATATAAGTGTATCCCTCCACCCCTTCCCTCCCCCCACCCCCTTAGCCCCTGGTAACCACCAAATAGTTCTATCTGTCCGTGTGTTGGTTCATCTTCCACATATGAGTGAAATCATGCACTGTTTGTCTTTCTCTTTCTGGCTTATTTCACTTAATATAACACCCTCCAGGTCCATCCATGTTGTTGCAAATGGGACGATTTTGCCTTTTTTATGGCTGAGTAGTATTCCATGGTATATATATACCACATCTTTATGCAATCATCAGTCAAGGGACAATTGGGTTGCTTCCACCCTTGGCTATAGTGAATAATGCTGCGATGAACATAGCGGTGCATAAGCCTCTTTGGATTGTTGATTTCAGGTTCGTTGGGTAGATACCCAGTAGTGGGATAGCTGGATCATAAGGTATTTCTCTTTTTAATTTTTTGAGGAATCTCCATACTGTTTTCCATAGAGGCTGCACCACTTTGCATTCCCACCAGCAGTGGATTAGGGTTCCCATTTCTCCACAGCCTCTCCAGCATTTGTTGCTTTTTGTCTTGGTGATTATAGCCATTCTAACGGGTGTAAGGTGATATCCTCGTGTGGTTTTGATTTGCATTTCCCTGATGACTAGTGATGTTGAGCATCTTTTCCTGTGCCTATTGGCCATCTGTATATCTTCTTTGGAGAAGTGTCTGTTCATTTCCTCTGCCCATTTTTTGATTGGGTTGTTTGTTTTTTTGTTATTCAGTTGTGTAAGTTCTTTATATATTATGGAGATTAATCCCTTGTCAGCTATACGGTTAGCAATTATTTTTTCCCAGCTGATGGGGTGTTTAGTAGCATATTGATGAGTCTCCACAGCTTTGTCACTTTCCCGTTTTTTTCCTTGTAGTTGATTTCTAACTTCATGGCATTATGGTCTGAAAAGATGCTTGTTATGATTTCAATCTTCTTAAATTTATGTAAGCATGCCTTGTTTCCCAACATATGGTCTATTCTTGAGAATGTTCCATGCACCTTTGAGAAGAATGTGTAATCTGCTGTGTTTGGATGGAGTGCTCCGTATATGTCTATTAAGTCCATCTCATCTAGTTCTTCATTTTGGTCCATTATTTGCTTATTTATTTTCTGCCTGGATGATCTGTCCATTGATCAGAGTGGGGTGTTAAGATAAGCTTTCAGTGACAAAAGCAAAAAGTTTCCATCTTTTGCCTAAACATATTTAATCAAACGAAAACAAAATGACCAACTCTCATCAGGAGTAAACCTATGACTCTTGATGTCATAAGATTCATTCATTAACCAGCCTCAAGGAATTTTTGCAAAGATCAAAGAGGATACTATAAAAAAAGAACTTACCATTGCACCCTGGAACATAGTAGCGGCTTAATAAATATTGATAATTATTTTACTTTTGTTATTAATCGGACTAGCCAGACATAAAAATATATGAACGTTTTTTAAAAAATGGTTGTCTGTTTATTTTTAAGAATGATTGTGGGAAGTTTCTTATGCCACAGTTGATAATGCTATTTTAGGATGCTTAATCAGAAGCCATCAGAAATAGCACAGCAGGGTCCAGGGATGAACAGGCTCATTGGGAGGCCATGTCCCTTTCGTTCGAACTCCCCAGTCATTTTGCTCTAATTCTCTGATGATCCAGATCATGCTCTCCCCATGCCCCAACAGAATATGGGGCTTACGAAAGTGCTTGGAGGGACTAGGAATCTGTTTAATATGTTCACAACAGGCTTAAAGTTGAGAATTTCAGATGCTATGTTTGGATGAGTGTCGGTTACATTATAGGACCACTGAATCTGTAATAAATTATGAATTAATATTTTAAAAATTAATCCCGAATTTTTGAGTGGAGAATTGTACAATGACACTGTTATAATTTTCAGAGTTAAAATGTTAAATGTAAAACTTAACAATATATTATAGTTTTTGAAACTCTATTTTGGGATTTCTTCATTTTGTAACATACCAGGTTACTTAAATAAGTAAAATGACCCCAGGCCTCTTCATCTTTGAGAGGGTCTGTGGTCCTACGGCCCTTTTCACATAGTAGCTTTGTTAGATGGTAAGCTCCTTGAGGTGTCAAATGTCCATTTCTGGAATAAGGACAATTTTCTTCATTTATTTATTCCCTCTTATATCTTGCACACAGTCAAGTCTCCATAGAGATTCCAAGAACAAATAATATAACTGAATTGAAGGTTGTTGAGCAACCCCGCTGGTTACACTACCTTAGCTTACAATGATGTTAGCAGAAGCAATACAGAAAATTACTTTTCATTCTAGCAATTTTGGTGATATTTTTGATACACAATTGATGTTAGAGGTAGAAACTATGAAATCGTTTGGAAAAAATGAAGTCATTTCAATAAAACGAAGTGTTCTGATACCCCTGTGCAGCATGAGTTGTACATAAAACATTCTGAGATGTTACGCTTTATTCTTCTTATTCTCTCTGTGTACACATACACACACATCCACACATCTTTATACAAATGGGCAATAAACTTGTATGCAAAGGATGAATCGCTGGAAAGAAGAATGCCTTCCCTCTTGTCTGAGAAGTGCAGTGGGTGCTGTACTTGGAGTAGCATTTCCAGATAAAATACAGGATACCCAATTAAGTTTGAATTTCAGGTAAACAACAAATAACTGTCTTGGTATAAGTGTAAAGTATATATTTAGTATAAATATATCCCATATGGTGCTAAATCTGGCAACTCTAACTTGGAGATAGAAAGAACAGGACCACAGTATTTGAAACAGCTATGTGAAGAGTAGGTGAGAGAATGCGCTTGGAAGTGATACACACAGCTGTACTGACACACATAGGTTCTCATAAATGCCGGCTTTGAACATTTCCCACGTGAATGTGAATTCCTCCTTTCAGATCCTCTTGGAGGATAATAGATGCTTAGGAAATCCTAAAATAAAATTACGAAACTCTGACATTTTAAATATTCATATTTAACAAATTAACACCTTCAGCACTATTAAAACCCTGAGGTGATATATTATTGATAATTACAGGATTTGCTTTTCAATATTAATTCACAAGGCTCTAGACACTGTGTGGTCCAGTGATGGTTAGAAGTTTTAAATTGGCAGACAAATTCCTCCTTCAATGCTGTCGGTTAATTTGACTGTTGAATCCACTTGGCCCTTGAGGAGTACAGGGCCTGGGTTGGTGATAGGCTTGATTTCCATGTGACAAATGGGGAAACTGAGATCTAGAATTGTGAGATGTAGCCCAGGCTCAGAAAGCCAGAAGTGGTGGAACAGGGACGAGAACACGGGATCAGGGCCTGCTTCGTGGGCTGAGACCTGTACAGTTACACCAGGCCCCAGGTTCAGAAGGGGCTACGCTTGGGGCTTAATGCTTTGCAGTCACTGTCCTGAAATTCTTAATAATTTGTCTTTGATTTTTTGTTTTGTAAGTCGAATGGGACAATGCCCCAAAGCTTAGAGCCTCAGCTCACACTGTCTTCCCTCCTAGCACTTCCTCAGAAGGGGTTCCTCACTGCCTCTTCTTGTACCCCCTGGTACCTCCAACCCCTCCATCCACTGGCAATCTCCTTCCCTGGCAGGGACCTGGGTGCTGCCACAAGGAAGTAACCACCAGATGAACACAGCCCTCAGTGTCTCAGGGAGGGGCAAGGTGGCAGCAGTGGCCAGACGGAGCTAGCAGAATCATGGCACAGCTGGGGGGTGGCTGGCCAGAGGTCACACCACTGTGAAGACCAAGCCTCTCCCCCATCCATGATCCAGGTAACGAGCAGTCCTGGCACGGAGGTTGCAATACCCTGGGAGTCACTCTTCCCCCGTGTTTTGGGGCAATAGGTCTGTGGGAAGGGGAGATGCCTGGCTCAACTCCCTAGACCCTGGCCCTCACTGGGGTACCACATGTCAGTCTGATGGCTTGCAGGAGGAGGAAACCAACAAGACTTCAGGCCCGCGCAAGCCTCATGTGCCCCTCTGTAGGGAGCGGGCCCCCCGGATACTTGTAGGGATCTGTACTCACTCCATGAGTCCCTGTCCCTAGAGAGCACTCCCGGGGGCCCACCACATGCCTGAGTGGAAAGGAATTCTCTACCTTCTTCCAACCTTCCTGAGTCTCGCCTATGTCTGTCTCTTCTGCCTGCTGGAGGCACCCTTCAGGGTAATATGAGTGGTGTAATTTCTGTGATTTCAGATGTGAGTTAAATTCTCTGACGTTTGTATTTAAAACTGGCATTCCACAGTATAAAGGTTAACAGTGAAATTCATGCTAACCATTTAAAAGTTTAATTTTCCTTTACTTAGAACGACATTGAATAGTAAATAAAAAACACCATGATAAGTTGAGAAAGAGACTGCCAACAACAGGTAAAAGTTTTATATTTTAGTACTTCTAACAGCACTTTTTCTTGCTTTTTGAACAAGGGCCTCCACATTTTACATTTTGCATCAGGTCCTGCCAATCACGTAGCCAGTCCTGTCCGAGAATCTTGATCCACAGTTGAATTGGCATTCCAGCTTGCAGGGCCTCCCACTGTGGAGACTTTTGGCTTCAGTGTCCCTTCTCTGCTCCACGTGGGTCAATTGCTGATTTAATGCATTATGTATAAAGAGAAAATGTGTCTGAACAAGGATCTGCTTTAGGATATCGCAACAAGGCTAAAGATAGTGGAACAATCCTTTTGTTGTTTTTGGTACTCTCAGGTTAATGGGTAAATTGCAGTGTACTTTAGAAGGTGGCCCATAAAAGCTAAAGGTGTATCTTATTCATTTTTACCTTACATATGTAATTGCATGAAATGCAGGAGAGGCTCAATAAGGGTTAATGAATACACGAGTAATTTGTAGGAAATGATGTCGTATGGTGATTATAAAGCATTTCTTTAGAATCAGCCAGACCACTAAGCATTTCTCCTAAGAAGGCTTTTTCCACATTGTGTTGGCAAATAGGAGCAATATAATATCGGAATTGTAGAAGAGGCAACAGTGTAGCGAACTTAGGTGTTAGAATCATACAGGCTTGCTCCATCAATCTCTCGATGTGTGTGCGGTAAAATCACCTGCGTAAGTCAAAATTTTGTCACCTGGATAATGTAGAGTATACAGCTATTCCTGGCCATTTTGCAGATTAAGTGAGATGACATGCAAAGTGCTTGGCAGTCAGCAAGCTTTTGTTCCTCTAAATAGTGCTTTCACTTCCTTTGCCATTTATAAATATTTATTAAGCATCTGCCACGTCACAGTCGTTCTACTGCTTGCTTGATATACATCCATAAACAAAACAAATTAAGATACCTGTTCACATGGAGAGTACATTCTAGCAAAGTTTTTATTATTGTGGAAATTCCCAAAAAATACACTAAATTAGAAGGAATAGCATAATGATCTCTGATGTACTGAGTGTTCATCTTCAATATTTATCAACATTTGCCAATCTTGATTCCCGTTCCTCACTCTTTTTGCTGAAGTATTTTAAAGCGAAGATCAGGCACCACCTCATTTCATCTGTAAATTTTTAGTTAACCAAATATGCTATACACACACACATATATAAGTATGTAGATATACACATATATATAAAATACACTAATTATAACCAAATATATAATAATTACATAAGTCATCATATATCCAGTCCATTTCCAAAATCCCATAAGTGTTCTCAAAAATGCCTTTTTTCATCATTGGTTTGCTTGATTTGGGTTCTAAACAACTCCCATATATTGCATTTGATTGTCATGTCTCTTAAGTCTTTTTAATTTTATCATACCCACCTTTCCCTTTTCTAATGCCATTGATTTGTTGGAGAAACTGTGTTTTTTTGGTCCCATAATATGTTTCATATTCTGGATTTGGCCCAGGTTATTAGCTATTGTGGCACGTGCCTGACATGGTGTAGCTTGAGCCCACCTAAAGAAGTCAAGAGGTGAAGAAGGGAAATCCAATTATTTCTCATCTTCATTACATGTTGATGATTCACCAATCTTATCCCCAGCTCAGACCCCCCCACTGAACTTCAGACCCCTATATCCTACTGCTTACTTGAAATCTTCCCTTTCTTTACACGTCCAAAACACAGCCTGATTTTTCACCTTCTCTCCAAAAGCACATATTGAAAAATTCCCCATTCAGTATACAGCAACTCCATCTTTGCAGTATTTCAGGCCCCAAAACTTGAAGTCCCCCTTGACTCCTCTCTTTCATTCAAACCCTACATATATTCCTGCAACAAAGCCTATTTATCCTACCTTCAGATCTATATGGAATTTGACCACTTCATACCATCCCCACTGCCATCAGTCTGATTCAAGCCACATCTCTTGGATTATTGGAATAGTCCCAACTAGTCTCCTTGCTCCTGCCTTTCCCTGGGCATCTATTCTCAACACAGCTATAAGATCATCTTGTTAAAATATAAATATAATCAAGTCAGTCCTCTGCTCATCACCTTCTATTGGCTTTTCATTTCACTCAGCATAAAAGCCAACGTTCTTATTATGAAATACCGAGAACTACAAGCCTTATATTATCTGGCCTCCCATTAACTTTCTGACCTTACCTCATGTTCTATTGCCTTTTGTCCATTTTTTCTTGCACTACATTGCTTTTCCTGGTGCTCCTCCAATGTACCACACATGCTACCATGTGAGCTTCCCCATGCCTAGACAGCTCAGCTCCTTGATTGGTAACCCACACTAATATATCAACTCCTTCAATATTTCATATCTTCCTTCCCTGATTGATTTTTAGCATTATCATTCTTTAATTGCTATGGGCTGAATATTTGTGTCCCCCTGAAACTTGTATGTTGAAACCTAATGCCGAATATGATGGTGTTAGGAGGTGAGGCCTTTGGGAGGTGCTTAGGTCAGAGAGTGGAACCTTCATAAATGGGATTAGTGCCCTTATATTAGAGGCCCCAGAGAGCTCCCTCACCCCTTTTGCCATGTGAGGACACAGTGAGAAGACAGCCATCTATGAACCAAGAAGAGGCCTCTCATCAGACATTGAATCTGCCAGTACCTTGATTTTGGATTTCCCATCCTCCAGACTGAGAAATAAATTTCTGTTGTTTATGAGCCACGCAGTCTATGGTATTCTGTTACAGCAGCTCAAACAGACTAAGGAAATAACTTACCTTGTTTTGTCTTTCCCACTAGAATGAAAGCATCATGAGGGTGGAATTTATTTTTCTATTTTATTTACTACTATATTCTCAAGCACTAGGGACAAAATCACTCAAGGAGATATTCAGTGAGCAGTTGTTGAGTATATGAAGCATAATTGTCATCATCATCATCATCATCATCATCATCATCATTGTCTTCTATGAAAGAGAATTTTTCCTTGATTTTTAGCTTTGTGGTACCTCTCTCCTTGTTTATATATCTGCTTCTCTTTTCATTTTTCATTTTATCCTTATTAGAAACAAGTTGGCAAAGATCCTTAAGAGCTTCAGTGTCCTCAGTTTTTCCTACCCCAGTGGTCATTGGCACCACAGTAACAGCCATAAGTATCTGACTAGAAAATTATTTCCTTAGCGTGCAGAATTGCTTCTGTTCCTGGTCCTCTGGGCACAGAGACATCAAGAAAACAAAGTTAATTAGGCACTTTGGAGTCTAGACAATTGCCTGACAAAATCAAGCTGGAGGATTTCCATTTTACCCTGAAGGTTGTAAAGTTAGTTTCTGTGAGAAGTGCGTCAAAGATGCCCTGGTAGAAAATTATGTTAATCAAGCTGTCATTGAAAGGCAGTTCAGCCATGAAATGGATGGTCTGCCTTTCTGTCTAGAGTAAAGGCGGCTGGATTGCTGTTGATGATTCCCAACCTTCCTGATAGAGGACCAACTCTGTCTTAATACCAAGGATTTTCTTCTGCTAGCCTGCTATGTTTTCAACTTGGCAGGAGATAATAAGTGAGAATAATATAAGTTAGAATATGTGTAGAAGAGTGGTTCTCAATTGGGGCCAAGTCTGTCTCCAAAAGTAAATTTGGTAATGTCTAGAGACAATTTGGTCGTCACAACTGGGGATACGCTACTGGCATCTAGTGCATAGTGACCAGGGATGTTGCTAAACATCCTACAACATGCAGGACAAACCCCCACAACAAAAAATTATCTGACCCAAAATGTTAATTGTGGCTTGGGTAAGAAACACAGATATAGAAAGATTATACTTTGAGTCTGCAAGTATTACTCATATCACTTGACTTTTATATACATGTACATCACCAGATGGCCAATATAGAAATCAAATAGACTATGTAACCAGAAGTAGGGGATGGAGAACAAGACCAGGAGCAGATTGTGGTCCTGACCATAAACTGCTAATATCAAATATCAGAGCAAAGCTGAAGAAGGGCCCTGAAAGAATCATAGGGCTAAATATAACATAAACAACATTCCCAAAGAATTTAAAGTCCACATAAAAACCAGATTTGCATTGTTAAACTTAATAGACTGAGGACCAGAAGAACTATGGATTGAAACCAGAAATATTATTAAGGATGAAGACAAAAAGACAGTGCCTGAAGTAAAAAGAAAAGAGAAATTGAGATAGATGACAAAAGAAACACTAAAAATTGTTACAGATGGGTGAGAAGCAAAAGTAAAAGGTGTCAAAGTAGGCTTAGAATCTTGAATGCAGTTTTTCAGTGTCTGTCATGTGGAGATAAAGAAAACTACTATAACGGCCAGTGCAAAGAGATAAAAGAAAACAACAGAAAAGGAAGAACAAGCGGTCTCTTCCAGAAGATTCAGGAAATCAAAGGGAAATTTAAACATAGGTTAGGAATGCTGAAAGACTAACAGGAAGAACACTATCTGATCAGGATAAAATAAAGGGAAAGTGGAAACAGTACACTGAAGATCTATACAGAAGAGATAAAAGAATGACGGATGCATTTGAAGAAGATTCCTATGAGGAAAAACCCTTAATCCTTGAAAGTGAAGTGAAAGCTGCCCTGAAAGTACCAGAAAGAAATAAGTCACCAGGGGTAGATGGGATATTGACAGAATTATTTCAAGCTACAGAGACTGAGTCTGTCAAAATGCTAACAAGAATATGCCAACAAATATGGAAAACAAAACAATGGCCTACAGACTGGAAACCCCAAGAAAGGAGATGCCAAAGAGTGCAGTAACTATAGGACCGTTGCTCTAATTTCCCATGCAAGTAAAGTGATGTTTAAGCTGAAGCAACAAAGCCTTTTCCTTTAGATGCAGCAAGAGATGCCTGAGGTCCAAGGGGATTTTGAAAAGGGGGAGGAACACAAGATCTAATTGTGCCTATACCTTGGCTACTAGAGTGCTCCAAAGAATTTCAGAATTTCAGAAGGTTGGTCTATGTTTTATAGATCATAGTAAAGCCTTTGACTGCAAGGATCATGAAAAGCTGTGGGTTACAGCTAATATCATTCTTAGTGGTGAATAACTGAAAGCTATCCCTCTAAGAACAGGAACCAGACAAGGATGCCCACTTTCACCACTCCTATTTAACATAGTACTGGAAGACCTAGCCAGAGCAATCAGGCAAGAAAAAGAAACAAAAAGGATCCAAATTGGAAAAGAAGAAGTGAAACTGTCACTATTTGCAGACGACATGATTTTATATATAGAAAACCCTAAAGAATCCACCCAAAAATTTTAGAAATAATAAATGAATACAGTAAAGTTGCAGGATACAAAATCAACATACAGAAATCAGTTGCATTTCTATACACTAAAAACGAAGTAGCAGAAAGAGAAATTAAGGACATAATCCCATTTACAATTGCAATAAAAAGAAAAAACTACCTATGAATAAACTTAACGAAAGAGGCGAAAGATCTGTACACTGAAAATTATAAAACATTGTTGAAAGAAATTGAAGAAGACACAAAGAAATGGAAAGATAGTCCATGCTCTTGGATTGGAAGAATTAACATAGTTAAAATGTCCATACTTCCTAAAGCAATCATCTATAGATTCAATGCAATCCCTATCAAAGTCCCAACAACATTTTTCACAGAAATAGAACAAAGAATCCTAAAATTTATATGGAACAACAAAAGACCCTGAATAGCCAAAGGAATCCCAAGAAACAAGAAAAAAGCTGGAGGTATCACACTCCCTGATTTCAAAATATACTACAAAGCTATAGTAACCAAAACAGCATGGTATTGGCACAGAAACAGACACACGGATCAACAGAACAGAACTGAGAGCCCAGAAATAAACCCACACATCTATGGACAGCTAATTTTTGATAAAGGAGCCAAGAACATACAATGGAGAAAGGAAAGTCTCTTTAATAAAAGGTCTTGGGAAAACTGGACAGCCACATGCAAAAGAATGAAAGTAGACCATTATCTTATACCATACACAAAAATTAACTCAAAATGGATTAAAAACTTGCATGTAAGACATGAAACTTCTAGAAGAAAACATAGGCAGTATGTTCTTCGATGTCAGTCTTAGCAACATATTTTCAAGTACCAGGTCTGACCAGGCAAGGGAAATAATAGAAAAAATAAACCAATGCGACTACATCAAACTAAAAGGCTTCTGCACAGCAAAGGAAACCATCAACAAAACGAAATGACAACCTAACAATTGGGAGAAGATATTTGCAAATCATGTATCTGATAAGGGGTTAATATCCAATATATATAAAGAACTCAGACATCTCAACAACAAAAAAACTAATGACCCAATTAAAAAATGGGCAAATGTCTTCCTTGGACATTTCTCCAAGGAAGACATACAGATGGCTAACAGGCACATGAAAAGATGTTCAACATCATTAACTACCAGGGAAAGGCAAATCAAAACTACAATGAGACATCACCTTAGTTCCGTCAGAATGGCCATAATTAACAAGACAGGAAACAACAAGTGTTGGAGAGGATGTGGAGAGAAGGGAACTCTCATACACTGCTGGTGGGAGTGCAAACTGGTGCAGTCACTATGGAAAACAGTATGGAGATTCCTCAAAAAATTAAGAATAGAACTACCATACGATCCAGCCATTCCACTGCTGGGTATTTATCCAAAGAACATGGAAACATGAATGTATAAAGATCCATGCACCCCTATGTTCATTGCAGCATTATTCACAATAGCCAAGACTTGGAAGCAAGGTAGGTGCCCATCAAGGGATGAATGGATAAAGAAGATGTGGTATATATACACATGGAACACTACTCAGCCATAAGAAACGATGAAATCCAGCCATTTGTGACAACATGGATGGACCTTGATGTTATTATGCTAAGTGAAATGAGTCAGAGGGAGAAAGTCAAATACTACATGATCTCATTCATAAGTAGAAGATAAAAACAACGACAAACAATCACATAGAGACAGAGATTGGATTGATGGTTACCAGAGGGGAAGGGAGCAGGGAGGTGTATGAAAGGGATGATTAGGCACGTGTGTGTGGTGATGGATTGTAATTAGTCTTTGGGTGGTAAGCATGATGTAATCTATGCAGAAATCAAAATATAATGATGTACACTTGAAATTTATATAGTATTATAAACCAATGTTACTACAATAAAAAAAAAGAAAAGAAAAAGAGAAAAGCTGTGGGCTGCTCTGAAAGAAATGGGCATACCTCAGCACTTGATTGTCCTGATGTGTAACCTGTACTGTAGACAAGAAGCCACTAGTCAGGACAGAATATGGAGAGACAGAATGGTTTCCTATAGGCAAAGGTGTCAGACAAGGGTGCATTTTGTCTCCCTATCTGTTTAATACATATGCAGAACATATCATAAGATAAATGGAGCTAGACTCAGATGAAGGAAGAGTGAAAATTGGTGGAAGAAATATCAACAATCTAAGATATGCAGATAACACCATGTCTGACCGCAAACCCAGCTGTGCAAGCTGTGATGGGAAGGTGCTGGAGAGACTGAAGAAAGGACCCAGAGATGGCGTACGAGGCATAAGCGTTTATTGGGGACTTATATACAGGGAGTCTACAACGGCTGGCTGGACGGAGTTGTGCACTGCTACCGTGGACAGAGAGGGGCTTGCTTAAATAGGCAGGGGAACAAAGGCTTTGTGCTTGCTAAAAGGGACTGTCCTTGAATGAGCAGTGTTCCAAGGACCAGTAGTTCACGTGGAAGGGCTCTGTGTTCCTTCAAGAAGTGATGTTCTTTGAGAAAAGCAGATCTGGGTTGGCGAGGCCCTGGATAATTGAAATACAAGATGGTTGGCGTCACGCCTTGAAGGAGGCCAGGAGGACACATGGTTATTATAGGGCATGCAGGCTATTGCTGGGCAAGTGAGGCCCTACACCCCATCTTACCAGCAGAAAGCAGCAATGACTTGAAACAACTTCTGACAAAAGTGAAAGAGGAAAGTGCCAAAGCAGGACTGCGTTTGAACATCAAGAAGACAAAAATCATGACTACAGAAGAACTACACAACCCTAACATAGACAATGAGGATACTGAAATTGTTAAAGATTTTGTTTACCTTGGTTCAGTCATCAATTTAAACGGAGGCTGCAGCCAAGACATCAAGAAAAGACTGAGACTTGGAAGGGCAGCAATGAAAGAATGAGGAAAGATCATCAAGTGTAAGGAAGTTCATTAGAGACAGAGGTGGAGATTTTCCACACCCTCGTATCCCAATTACTATGTACAGGTGAAAAAGTTGGACAGTGAAAAAGGCTGACAGGAAAAAATGGATTCATTTGAAATATAGTGTGGGAGGAGAGCTCTGCAGGTACCGTGGAGACTGCCAGAAAGATGAACAAGTGGGTCCTAGAGCAAATTAAGCCTGAACTATCACTGGAGGCAAAAATGACAAAACTGAGGCTGTCCTACTTTGGGCACATCATGAGAAGGCAGGAATCTTTGGAAAAGACAATAATGCTGGTAATAGTAGAAGGCAGCAGGAAAAGAGAAAGACCAAATATGGGATGGATTGACTCCATAAAGGAAGCCTTAGGCATGAGTCTACAGAAGCTAAGTAGGGCTGTTGAGCAAAGAGCATTGTGGACGTCACTCATTCATAGGGTCACCAGTAGTCAGCACCCACTTGATGGCAAGTAACAACAACATAAGCAGCATATAAGAATATCTTCACCTGGCTTCAGAGATCACAGAGTCTCCTGCTTATTCTTTCATCTCTTTCAGCAAACTTTCTGAGTCTCCTTGGCTGTTTCTCCTCATCTCACAAAACTCAGGGCTCAAATCTTGAATCTTTTTGTTCTGCATACTCACTCCCTAGGTGCTATCATCCAGTTTCCTGACTTTAAACACCATTGGCAGGTTCAAGATTCTCAAGTTTATATCATTCCAGACTTAGAACTCCAGACTTGTATATCCGACTGCCCACTTGACTTCTCTATTACGTGCCTATTAGGTATTTCAAACCTAATAGGTCTAAAATTAAACTTTTAATTCTCTCCTACTTTCCAAATCTGCTCCATCCACAGTCACTCAGTTAATGATCAGATCCAAAATATTGCAGTCATATTTGATCCTTCTTTTTCTCATGCCCACATTCCATCTGCCAGCAAAAACTGATGGCTTTAACTACAAACTATATCTAGAATCTGATCAATTCCTATTATTTTCACCGACCCAGTGTCTTAGTCCATTTGAACTGCTATAACAAAATACTGCAGATTGGGTATTATATAAATAATAGGAATTTATTCCTCACAATTCTGGAAGCTAGAATTCTGAGATCAGGGTGCCAGTATGGTCAGGTAAAGGCCTTTTCCAGGTTGCACAATTCTCATTACATTCTTACATGGCAGAAGGGGCTAGGGAGCTCGGTGGGTTCTCTTTTATAAGAGCACTAATCCCATTCATGAGGGGTCTACCCTCATGACCTAATCACCTCTCAGAGGCCCCATCTTCTAACACTCACATTGGGAGTTAGGATTCCAAGATAGGGATTTTAAGGGGACACAAACATTCAGCCTATAACACCCAGGTTCAAGCCACCCTCATCTGGTGCCTGGGTTATTGCAATAGCCTCCTCACTGCTTTGGACCACTGCTGTATCTATTGATGTCAAGATGACCAAATATCTCCCAGTATTCAAAAATATGTGAAAACATGTTTTTCAACTTATACAAATAAGTCATATGCAAATATGTTTTATACAAGTAAGACATAATTATTATCGTTAATTGTATTCGCTTCTTTTTACTGGTACAACACGTTCCCAAAAACTTAGTGGCTTACACAACACAAATTTATTTTTGTATATTTCTATAGGTCAGAAGTCTAACACAAGTCTCACTGGACTAAAATCAAGGTGCCCCAGGGCTGTGTTCCTTTCTGGAGGCTCTAAGGGGAAATTTGTTTCCTGTCCTTTCCCAGATTCTAGAGGCATTCTGCGTTCTTTGGGTTTGTGGCTCTCTTCTTCCATCTTCAAAGCCAGCAGTGGCGAGTCTAGTCTTTTCACATCACACTACTCTGACCTTCACTTCTGTTTCCTTTCTTTACTTTTAAGGACCCTGTGATTACATAGAACCCACCTAGATAATCCAGGAAAATTTTCTTATCAACTGATTAGCAATCTTAAGTCCATATGCATCCTTAATTCCTCTTTGCCATGTAACTTTGCGCAGTCACACTTTCCAGAGATTAGGACATGGATACTTTTGGGGGGGGGTGTATTAGTCTGACTGCCACACTAATCAGAGCTTTTTCTAGTCCAGCACTAAAATTTTGATACTTATTGCTTGACTCCTCCAATTTAATTTAATTAAAGCAAACACTTGACATTATATGTTTAAAAAAGAAAACAACAAAGGAGAATAATTTATCCTAAAGAAAATATTGAAGTTTAAACCAAATAGTTTTTCATGGCAACATTTCTTCATCTGAAAAAATCAAGTCAAGGTGAAATGTTATTTTTACATTGAAATTTGTTCCAAAACCAACCTTTCAGGACATCAATCTGTAAAACTGAGGATTATTTCAATTTATTTCTTCTTTGATCAAATCATCTGCTTCTCTGTATATTCATTTCTTTGAGACAACAGTAATAACAATAATTAGCTGAGTGCCTGCTTTGTGCCAAACTCAGTTCTAAGTGTTTTAATGCATGATTCATTTAAGCTCACATAGCATTTTGAGAGAGGTGTTATTCCCTTCTTATAGACAATAGAATTGAGGCTTAGAGTGACTTGTCTGCCCTAATAAGAGACAGAGTGGGCATTTGAACTGAAACAAGAAAGCTTGAGAGGTTTAAATGACTTTCCACAAGGAATTCAGAAAGACAGTAGCAGAAACACATCTGAAATTAACAAATCTCAAATTTAATCCAGTCATTTTGTCACTAATCAGGTGCAAGATTAAAATTAGGCTGATTAAGCTTTTCTTCTTTCTTTTTTTTTAAGGGCCTCTTCTGCCTGGATGAACCCTCTTTCTTCACAAACAAGCAGTTTGGGAAAAGCCAATTTCCAGTGGGCATGTTTACTGTGTTCTTCAGTTGGAGACAGCATCCAATTCCAAAGATATTTTTTCCAGCAATAAATTCACTTTAACTGGAAAAGTTACAGAGGATTATCTTAATTGCCTGCAGAGCAGAAATGACAAGTCAGAGGAATCATCCATTACGTTCACTGGTAATTGGGTACAAAGTGCTGACCCTAACAGATCACACTCCAATAATGCAATTATTTGCCAAAAATTTTAATGAAAAGTATGTTTCTTCCCCTCATGCTTCTCAGATGCCAGCCACTTTAAAAATCCCCACCAAAGACAAATGCAAAGGTTCAGAATACTTGAGGTTTTGGTTATATATCTGCTCTCTGATCTTCTTATGCTGAGAAGATGAATATAAACGGGTGCTGTCAGGACCAAAACATTGCTAAATGTGACACCATAAATCATCTCCATTAGTAAATGTAGTGTCAGGTTCTCATATATTTCAGACTATTTTAAACTCACACTCTATTATTTCGTGATATGCCTGAATGAATTCTGGTGATGTGATATAACAAGTGGGTCAGCAGTCACATGAACTTATCTTTACTGGCTGAATTTTGAGAGGGTCCTGGAGGCTGGATTCCCAGTTTCAGCCCGCCTCGCCTTACCTGTTTTCCCAACTGCTTGATGGATGGAATCCCTTCTCTTCTTCTGCAGGAAACTTACTTTATCTTTTCCTGCATTGGAGGGCGTGAGGATAGGCTAAGATTGCACATGTATACCTCACTGCTTCTACCGTCCAGGTAGGGGCTGGGTGTCTATCTCTTTTCATAAACCAGAATGATGGCGTGACCTTTCACTCCAAAAATCTGTTCCTTCTTAAAAGACCCTGATTTGCAAGACCAAGTTTCCTTGTCTTTCATACTTAAAGGTTGAGATCTAACAGGGGATCGTAAATATAAACAGTTTCAGGGATTTGTAAATCCCTAGAGATTGCATACAAAATCTTATGTGTATAAAGGGGAAAATATGTATTTTTCAGGAAAATATGTATTTCATCAGATTTACAAAAACAAAACCCCAAACAAACAAAAACAAAACAAACAAACAAAAAAGTCCCATGAGCCATAATAGTTTAGAAACCATCCAGAGAGAAGATTGATAAAGGCTTTTCTTCTCTAAAATCAAAATATTAATTCTAAATGTGCCAAGGTTGCAGTTCTGTTTTGACAGGCACTGATGGGTATTGATGCTTGTTCCATGTGTGAGATGATTTGGAACAAGACTAGGTATAAATAAATGCATAAATAAGTGAACAGAATAGCAAGGAAATAGATAAGTTAGGTGCTTGTGATAGGCAATTACGGGGAAAAAAACAATTCTCCAATTCACAAAGTATTGTGAAAGGAATAGGGCTGCCCAACACTGACTAACCTGCATCTATTTTTTTATGCTGTCAGAGGCCATGGAAAAGCAGCACCTCCAAAACCTTGCCATAATTAATCATAGCAGGTTCCTCTCTTCTCTACTATTTCCTTTTATGTATGGATATTAGTGAAAATATGGCAAGATAAGAGCTACCTTAAGGCTAAGCACGGAATGCTCCAAGCAATTACGAGGAGCACCTAACCTTGTTTAAGGAGTGGATGGGTGCAGGAAGTCTTTTCAGAGGAGTTGAAATCTAAGTTTACTACTCAAATGAAAGGTCAGAATTACTAGGAAAGACCAGATGTTAGAGCTAAGGGAGAAAGAGCATTCTTTAGCCAAAAAAAAAAAATATATATATATATATAGGATATTCAAAAGCTCACGGACCATGGACCATACAGAACATGTTATCTTTGACAAACTTAAAGAAGCTCCAAATGGCTGGAAATCAGAATGGGATGTCTTGGGCCTCCTATGATCACATTGTCCAAGTAGTCTGCTCTCAGTCACCATGAATTTCCCTGTCAAATTTCTTTATAGTACATTTTGCCATCTGAAATTACTTTTATTCAGTCATTCATTCAACAAATATCAACTCAGCACCTTCTATGTTTAAAGTTCTATTCTTGTTGTTAGGATAGAGCAGGGAACACAACAGATCATATTCCTGTTCTCAAGGAGCTTAGCACCCACCTCATTTACTCATCTATTTACTTATTATCTGTTTCCCCCACACCCAATATAAGGTCCGTTCCATGAGGGCAGGGATCTTGTGTGTCTTCTACATTATTCTCTGCCCAGTATCTAGAAGAGTGCTTATAATGTAAGAGGTGTTTAATAAGTTTGCTGAATGAATTAATTAATGAAGAGTGTAGCGAGAGATAAGCTTGGAGAAGTAACTGGAATTCAGCTCATGAAGCTCCTTATAAGACATGTTAGGAAAGCTGAACTTTATTTTGTAGGCAATGTGGAGTCACAGCATATTTTAAGGAAGAACATAATATGATCAGACTTTTGCTTAGCAAGATCATTCTGGCTATATTATAGAAAATGGGTTGGTAGGGGAAGATTGTGGACAGAATAACTATTTTACATCATGGCTTCCTCCTTGAAACACTTTGTTCTTTGGGTTCCAGGCACCATTTTCACCTGGTTTTCCTCCTATTTCGGTTGCCACTCCTGCTATTGTCTCTACCTGCCCTCTTAAGACTGGAAAACCCCCCTGGCCATCCTTGGACTTCTCTTCTCCATCTCACTTCTTATTTAGTCAACCTCATTCCATCCTTTGGTTTTAAGTACCCTTTATATGCTGACAATTCCAAATACTTTTCACCAGAGGGACCTCTTCTTTGAATTCTAGGTTCACCTTAGAGATTTCACATTAGCTGTTTCTTCTGTCTGGAATGTACTTTTCCAATAAAATTCATATAACTTCTTCTTTCATCTCTTTTAAATCTTTGTTTAAATGTCACCTTCTCGGTGAGGTCTTCTCTGACCTCTTAGTTTAAAATGTAACCCTCCTCTTCATTCGTCCCTGTATATTTTCACTACTTTTATTTTTACCCATGTAATTTATTACTTTATAACATGCTATATGATCTACTTATTTATTTTGTTTATTATCTTCCTCCCTAACTATAACGTAAGTTTCTGGAGGTTAGATTTTTAACTATTTTGTGCCTGTGCAAATACACACATTCATGCACACAAACATGCATATGTAATGATGTTGAATTATCATTATTTACTAATAACCTGCTACAAAATAAATAACACAATAATAAAATTATAGTAGCTATAAATTATGGAGCATTACATTGTGCCAAGAAAGAAGCCAGACCCTAAGGATGTAAGGATAAATATGTCATCCTTGGTATACCAGACCTTAATTTTTCTCTACGTGTATGTATATACATCCCGTCTAACAGAAAATAGTAAAATAGGTACTTAATAAATATTTTTGACTGATTCATGACTCACAATATGCTTTTACCCCTTTTTGAATTGGGCTATACACAAGGAAACTCAGAAAGTGAGGTCTTTACAAGTTTCATGCAGAACAGAACTTAAAGGGATTAGGAGTGTGTGTAAATGTAAGTGTGCAGAATTCCTACATTAAGTGCAGTAAAAAAAAAAAGAGCTTTATTTTCACTTTTTGGGTAGTTTTGCATAATGGTTAAGCATTAGAAAGTCTAGGTTTTGATTTTAGCTCTACAGCTGTGTGAACTAGGGCAAGGACCTTTCTTGACCTAACTTGACCTTTCTGAACTTTAGCTTTATTATTTGTAAAACTGAAATAACATCACTTACTGCATGTTTTTTGGGGAGGTAAGCGTTGGGGGAGGGAGATGGTAAGGGCTAAGTGGGACAACATCTGTAAAGACCTTACAGTGACTGGTGCCTAGTGAAGATTTAGTTTGATGACATTCAGCAAATATCAGATATGTATCTACTAAATATTTAGCACAGTCTTTAGTTTTAAACATACTGTAATACAGAGCTGGCATGTGCCCTGCATTTATTACTATTAACATTATCATAATTAGCAGGTACCATATTCTCATTAACCTTTGACTTGTATCTTTCCTTTCCTTTTTCACTATGGCAACTCAATCCAACTAAAGAAATTCAACTTAGAGAGCAAATCTGCTGTGCTACTCTATTATGGAAACAATCTCAGCATGGTTTGAGCACTGTCTATATCCACATTTACTTGGCTGAGAATCATGTCACAGTGGGGCACTGTCAGTGACCTGGAGCCTTCATATGGTGCCGACATTGCCAGATGCTCTGAAAGGAAGGTTATGTGGGAGCCATTTTTATGAAATGGATTCGGTTTCTTGAAGAATTCTTCCATATTTTTCAATCTTGTGAAAGTAAAAGAAGAACGATATTCTAGCCCCTGAGGAGACACCTTCCTCATCTCTGAGATAACACATTCTGTGATGAAGAGCCTTTGTAAGGGCAGGGGGTTAGGACTTGAAGGAGGTGGAGCTCTGCTCTGATACAATTATGAACTGGCTTGTTGAGTGGAGGAATCAAAGTGGCTGAAAACTAACAAAGAAATAAAGGCTTTCTGCCAAGGAAATAAAATATTGGATTTTAAAACTCAACACTCAAGGAAAAGATTTAAGATCAAATGTCTTTAGTCTAAGACAATCAGCCTATGCTCCCTAATTCTATCCCAGCCTGGGTTATTCTCCTCACCTCTTTCCTAGGAGAAAATATTGACATTACATATATCTGACAGAAGACAGGCATACAGAATTTATACATAGCTCTTACATCTCAATGAGATGAACAACCCAGTTTAAAAGATGGAGAAAGGATTTGCACAGACACTCCATAATAGAACACATATGAATGCCCACTAAACACCTGGACAGATGCTCAACATCATTGGTTAGAAAGGGAATGCAAATTAAAAACACAATGAGATACCACTGCACACCACGAGGGTAGCTGAATGATAGTGATAACATTGAGTGAAGGTGGAGATGTAGAGCAACTGGAACTCTCATGCATTGCTGGTAGAAATGTAAAGTGGTCCAATCACTTTGGAAAACAATTTGGGAGTTTCTTACAAAGATGAATATATACTTATGATATGAACCAGCATTCCAATACTTGGTAATTACACAAGAGAAATGCAAACATATTTCTACATAAAGACTTGTACAAAAATGTTGATAGTAGTTTTATTCATAACAGCTTCAAACGGAGAACAATCCAAATGTTGAACGACAGGTGAACGTATAAACAAACTATTACATATTCACACAATGGAATATTACTCAATAGCATAATGAATAAACAATTGATGCACAAAACAGCATGGATACTTCTCATAAACATTATGGTAAATGAAAGAAGCCAGACACAAAGACCAGATATGGTATTATTCCATTTATATTAAACTAGAAAAAACAAAACAAACTACAGTAATAGAGAGCAGATCAAACATTGACTTTGGTGGGAGACTTGAGATGAGATTGCCTGGGAAGGGGCACAAGAGAACTTTGGGGGGAAAACACGAAAGTGTTCCATATCTACTAGAGTTGGTAGGTACATGAAAGTATGTATAAATTTGTCTAAACTCATTAACATGTACACTTAAAATGGTTGCATTTTATTGTGTGTAAATTATAACTCAATAAAGCTGATTTAGAACAGTGAATAAGAGAATTAGATAGTGGCATAAAGTGATAAATGGAATAGAAACATGAAAAAGTATATTATGCTAAGACTGATCAGGAGTTCTGGGGATGGTGGAGAGTTTGTAACAATAAATAGGATAGGCAAGGTCGCCTTTGATGACAAAGCAAAGTTTTAGTAAAGACATAAAATACATGAGGAAGTTAGTTTTGTGGATATTTTGGACAAGGATGTTCCAGACAGAAGAAATAACTGGTGCAGCAACCTTAAGCCAGAATCATACTTGGCATGTTTGAAGGACAGCAAGAAGTCAAAAATGACAGTAGTGTGAGATCAGGTCAGAAAAGAATGATGTGGGGATGAGATCATAGAGGCTTTCAGTCCATCATAAGGACTTTTAGGTCATTTTATTTTACTCTGTAAAACGGGAAGCTATTAGAAGTCTTTAAGCACAGGAGTTACACAAACTGGCATAAATTAGCAGTATAATTCTAGCCGCTGTGTTGGATTTAGACTATGAGAGACAAGGCTAGAAGCAGGAAGACCAGTTAGGAGGCTATTAAAATAATTTAAGTGAGAGAAGTACTCATTTTGTGGATATATCCTGAAGGTGGAGCCAACAGGATTTTCTGGTGGATTGGATATTGGGTATGAGAGGAAAAAAAGGAGCCAAAATTCATCAAGCATTTTGGCTGAAGCAACTGTAGTCAACTGAAATGTGGAATGCTTTGGATGGAGTAGGTTTGAAGGCAATGATCAAGAGTTCGGTCTGGGATGCATTTAGTTTGATGTGTCTAATTATACAACCATATGTAGATGATGAGTAATTAGATACATGAATCAGGAGTTTAGGAGAAAGGTCTGGGCCAGAGGTATAATTCTGAATCATAATATACCAAGAATATTTAAAGTCATGTGATAGGATAAGAATCACTAAGGGAGAGAGTGTATCTAAATGAGAAGTAAAGGGAAAGAAAGGAAAGAGAAGGGAAGGGAAAGAAAAGGAATAGAGAAGAAGAAGGGAAAGATTGATCCTGGACACTCAACATTAAAATGATTAGGAAAAGGAGAGAAATTCGCCAAGGAACTGAAACGAAGTGACCAAGAGAATAAGAAGTAAATCAAGAGAGTGTAGTGTCCTGAAAAGCAAAAGAAGAAAATGTATCAAGAAGTTGGGAATGATCAAATATATCAAATGCTCCTGATAAATAAGATGAGAACATGATTGCCCATTGTAGTTAGCAATGTGTAGACTTCTGTTGACGTTGATAAGAGTAGTTTCAATTGAAATGTGGGGATAAAAGTACAATTAGAGTGAGTTTAGGGAAAAATTGAGGAGAGACGTTGGAGACAGAGGTAGTATAGATGACTCTTTAGGAATGTTCTGAAGCAAAGAGAGACAAAGATAATTTTTTTTTTAGGATGATAGAAATAACAACGTGTTTAAAAGCTAATGGAAACAATAATGTAGGAACAAAAGAGGAGAATTTCTAGAGTCGTGTCCTTGAGTAGGTGAGAGGGCTGGAGTCTAGTACACAGTGAAGGGATTGGCTTTAGAAAGGAACAGGGGGAGTTCACCTGTGTTGACAAGTGGGAAGGTAAGAATGAGTGTGTGAATACTACTAGATAGGTAGATGAACGATTTTGCTGAATCTTTACACAAGATAGAATTGAAATCATTACTTAAAAAGTTGCTTACCCAAGAGGAGCCCAGTATGTTCATGTTGTCTCTTTTCCCTCCCTTTAGCATAACCTGATTTTACACTAAGATGAAAACACAGGATCCCAACATTGGAAAAGATCTTTTAGATCATTAATTTAAACACCGTGTACAACAGAAATGTTCTCTACAACATCCTTTAGAAAGTTTACAGTGTTAGCTAGAACACTTTCCGTGGCAGACAGCTCGCTGCCCTGAAAGAAAATCTATTTCATTTTCTTACACCAGGCTCTGAAAGGCCCTGTAGCAGAGATGTGTTCACATTGGTGACTTAGTGTTCTACATGGAACCACAATCCCTCTCGTTTTTTGTTTTTTTTTTTTAATTTAGCAAAGTGTATTAGCTATCTGTAAACACTGTTCCTCTGAATAGCAAGGTTGGGACATTGACTTAGGAGGTGACACTCCTGGGAGCATCTTCCCTTTCACAGATTCAAAGTCTAGAGACTGCTTCTCAAATTGTGTTCTAGGGAGCTGAGGGACTTGTGAAACATGCAAATTCCTGGATCTACTGTGTCAAAATTCTGAGGAGAGCCCAGGAAATCTGTATTTAACAAGTGCCTTGGTGATTTCTATGTACATTCAAGTTTGAAAACTATTGCCTCAAAGTGTGGTCCATGAACCAGGAGCATTTGCATCATTGGGAGCTTGTTAGAAAAGAAGAGTCTCAGGCACTCTCCTAGACTGGCCAAATCAGAATCTGCACTTTCACAAGATCATCGGAGAATTTGTACACACATGGAAGTTTGAGAAGCACTGTCCTGAGCGATATTAAGCCCTCTCAGGGGAGGTTTTTTTGTTTTGTTTTGTTTTTTTCAAATTCTTCAAAAGAGAATTCTCTAATTCTCATGATCCTTTTTCATCACTCAAATCACCCCAGAGAGGTAGGTGTCATCGCTTACATAGTGGGCCATGGATGTCACTTAGAATCACAGCCAGAGAACTTTTCAAGTTCACATGGTTTTGAGGGTAGGGTGATGGTTGACAGTAGGAAATTTATTCCACTACCAGGTACCCAAGCTCATCTTAATTAATTCTTAGCAGAATACTTTCAAGAAATATATATAGACAGAGAGGTAAGCCTAATAGCACATTATAGTAACAAAAATAATTGAAAAAGTGTGAATAGTGAGTTTTACTGTGTACCTGGCACTGTCATAAATTCATGTGTGTATGTATGAATGCAAGTGTATGCGTAACAGTTTATATCTGACCACAACCCTAGGAGGTTGGTATTATTATTATTATCGGTAGCCTGAAAGAGGGAATAATTTTCATAGACTCCATTACTGGGAAAAATGAAGAGTTAAAAAAAAAAAATAAACTATTTGAATTTTTTCTGGACAAGTAGATTAGAATGCAATAACAGCTTAACCGTAAATAAGGTAAAATCCAAGCCATAAAACTTTCTCAAAAGAAGGGAATTTGTTTTACATTTTAATTAATGTGAAGGTAGAAATTGCTGAGCAGATTCTGATTACCTTGCTGAAGACACAAGCAATTGGCAACAATCATACCGATTACAAGCCATTTAAGCAACCTCAATTAAATTAGTGGTAATTCTAAACTACTCCATCTTGCATAGAGATTGGTTTAATTTTTATGTAAATTCAAATTCTGGTTGTGCAAATCCTAATTGTCTAACAGCAAATCAAGCTAGATTATTTTCATTTATCTTTGTGGAAATCTCAGAGCTGCCTTCAGAGCTCTGGTAGGTATACACAGAGACTGATATCATTCCTGCAAGAAAATCTTGCAAAGAAAACTTAAAGATCGGGCCCATTTTGCTGGCTTAATGTGACAGATAGGCAGACTGTATAAAATAAGGAGAAAGTGACAGATTGAAGATTACCAGGATTTAAGAGAACAATAGGGTAGAAAATACACTGGACCAGGGGTCTGGAGGCCTGACTTTTAATTCTGATTCTGCCATCTACTTACTGTGTAATCTTGAGAGAATCTCTCTTTATTGGTTAGCTATTGCTGTGTGATAAAGAACCACATACTTTCAGCGGATTAAAATAACAGGCATTTATTTCTTAAGTTCCTGCATATGCAGGTAGGCTGGGGTTCAGCTGCTCTTGGCTGACTCTAAGCTATTGTTAAGTCCAAGTCTACTCCACATGTCGCTCATCCTCCTTGGGCCAGAGCTACCTGAGACACATCCTACCCACGGCCAAAGGCAGGAATGAAAAAGGGCAAGCTCAACCATGCAAGCTCATTTCAAGTCCTGCTGTCATGTCTGTCCGCCAAACAACTGGCCAAAGCAAAACACAAACCAAGCCTAGATTGAAGAGGGAGGGAAGTCTACTTTGTCTCTATGAGGCTGTGACATGGGTGTGGATGACCAATGAGTCAAGCTATTATATTCTTCCCTTTTTCTTTAGCTTCCACATCCATAACCCAAGATAGGTGGATTTTATAATTATCAGGACACTTCCAGTTCTTAACATCATTCTGCAAATATAGGAGAAAGTCCGAGAGATTCTATAGTACTATTTATAAACTATTGCCCTGCAGGCAGGATTCAATTAGGCTTTAGTTTGTCTGCAGAGAATTTTAAGATAATCTTAATTTGTTGAAAATATTTTTAAAACCAGGGTATTTCACACAAAAATCCAGAAGTGGGATGTCTCTCGAAGGCTCAGAATATTTAGTAATGGTGATTTTAACTAGTAGCTGCCCCCTTTACACAGGGCACACCTCTCCAGATCATCACAGCTCTTCACCCCCAAACACACACACTCGACTGTAATACACCAACCCACTTCACTTATTTGTATTACTTGCCTGAACACTGGCATTTTTTGTTCCATCCCAGGATTTCAGGCTTGAGCTCCTGATCTTTGTCTATCATCAGCTATTCACATGCCTGGATACGTCATTTAACATACCTGGATTAAATTTTTCTCATTTGCAAGTAGAGAAGGGGAATTCTGGAAGGCTTTAAGGGCTTTCCTGCTCTATCATCCTGTAATTCTAAAGACGTTAGGGCAAAGAGTTTGATATATTTCAAGACATCTCATGAGGAAAGGAAAGTGGTCTATTTCAAGAGGTGACTGGGTGACTCTTCAAATGAAGTTGTGTAGACTGAGTGCTGGAAACTGAAAGCCAACAGGGCAATCAAGAGTGGTGCTTGCATTGTCGGTCTCCAAGGAGCCCAAGAGAGAGAAGGAGCAATTAGAGAAAAAGAGAAATTGTTGAGTTAGGCTGAATAGCAGCAAGGTTTTCTTAATAGGCAAGTCTTTAAACCGACATGCTTTCCCAGGAGAAGTGGCAGAAAGTTATTTAAAAGAGGGCCGGTTATTAAAGGACTTTAATAACCCTTTTAATAACCCACTTTTATAATAACTGTATACAAAATTCTCACTTAAACCAGGGCTACCGACTCAAGCATAGGTTGTTTCTTCCTCTTCATTTTGTAAGTTGATTTAGGTTCCAATTGAATAAATAATGAAAAAGATCAAATCCTGGGATGAAGGCTGGGAGACAGACAAGTTCATGCTGTGCTCACATGCATTCTTCAGGCCTACTAGTTTAATGCAGTTGGTTAAGGCATCTCAGAAATAATGATCTATTTTGCACCAGCCGACTGTGTTAAATAAGCACATATGAAGCATGAATGTAGATATATTGTTTTGCACATTGTCATGAATGTGAAGTTTCAGGCTGTCACCCAGTTTGTCCTGTAGAAGGCAAAGATTTTTATTTTCCTCCTTATCTGCTGCACATCTTTTTTGGAGGTATTTTGGGATAATAGTGCTTGTTATTCAATTATTTAACATGGAGTGTTTGCTGACAACCTAATATTCTATTTTTTTCCTCTCTTCTCTTTAAATAGGAAAGTGCAAAATGGGTAAAGGAAAATAACTGACTTGGCTCAGGAACGGAGGAGAAAACAAACTAACAAACTAAAAGCAAGCAAGTAAAGCCACTCCCCTGCCCCCGCCCATTTCATCAGCGAAGGTATTAAGGGTGACCAAGGAAAAGGCTTACAAAAACACTTTGAAGTGCTACATCAAATACACACTCTCCTAGAGGATTAACATAATGAGAGCAAGCAGGCCTCTGGAATCAGCTCATTGCCATAAAGGGCAAATTTGATTAAAGGCATACAAGAATGTGAACTGATTACATTTGTAATAATCCGTTATCCAAAGCTGTACCATGTTCATTCAATGAACAAATATTTACCATGCATCAGAGTTATTCTCCTAAAAAAAGGATAGCAAAGGTTGTTTCCTATGCACCTCCCGTCTCTCCCATTTTGTTTCTAGCCCCCCAAATTCAGTAACTCCTTCTTTGGCATTCTTGTGCTGCCAGATCATCACCTGACATTCATGAAAGTCATCTGATAAATGTGTTAAGGATGAAACAAATTCCACCTTGTGGATCTAGGGAAGGAACTGATTAAAACAATGATGTGAATCATTAATGAAGACCACAGTGGGAAGGATCTAGGTAGGAGGAAGGGGAATATTTCAGAGGAGGAGAGCATTTCAAAAATGTGGAGTCTTCTCCTCTTTCATAGAAAGGTTGTCAAAAAATAACATCAGGGAGCTCACAGTAAAGGAGACACAAAACACCAAAAAGCACAAGAAAAGAGGTGTACCTCACAACTATTCAAGAAAGTACAAAACAGGGGCCGGCTGGTGGCTTAGCGGTTAAGTGTGCACACTCCACTACTGGAGGCCTGGGGTTCAGATCCCGGACGCTAACCGATGCACTGTTTGTCCGGCCATGCTGAGGCAGCGTCCCACGTACAGCAACTAGAAGGATGTGCAACTATGACGTACAACCTTTTACTGGGGCTTTGTGGAGAAAAAGGGAAAAAAGGAGGAGGATTGGCAATAGATGTTAGCTCAGGGCTGGTCCTCTTCAGCAAAAAGAGGAGGATTGGCATGGATGTTAGCTCAGGGCTGATCTTCCTCACACACACACACACAAAAAAGTACAAAACAAAATAACAAAATACTTCTTTAATCTATTAAATTGGAGAAAACTCTCTAAAGCATAAGAGAAGCTGGGAGGATAGAGGTACTGTCACATGTGCTGGTGAGACTGTAGATTAGTTCAAGTACTTTGGAGGGCAATTTGGTCACATATGTTAAAATGTTAAATGGCTATCCCCTATGATCTAACAGCTTCATATCCCAGAGTCTACCCTACAGACACTCATTGGTCTTTAACAGAAGGCATATTCAAACACTGTCTATATTAACAAAAATTTGGAAACAACCTAAATATCCATCAATAAGGGAATAGCTCAATTTAGATTGGTCTGTGGAATCTTCCAATTTAAAAATATAGTAAACTAATCTAAATTTACAAAAACAAATGAATATGCATACATACAATAAGCAAATCACCACGCAGATCAAACAAAATGTGGCTGTAGGCAAAATTCAGCCTAAATGCCTTGCATACACAACTTCTGTTTCAATAATCATTCAGATCCTTTATATTCTTTAATTCAAAATGTACTTTTTTAAAGTGACTAATACTAATTAATAAGTATAACTTTTTTGAGTATTGTCAACGTAAATAATCCATAATCAATCTATAAATCAAAATTGGGGTGAGTTTATTATGAGCCAACTTTTGAGGATCATAGCCCGAGGCCTTCCTTCCCCAAGGAAGGAGGGGCACCAAAGAAGTGGGGTGTACAGAATGGTTATATACCGTCAAAGTGCAGGTATCACATATGCAATGTCCCTTTTACAATAGCCACAAGATCACCCTGCCAGATTGCCCTGCCAGAAGAGCTATTGATAGACACAGTGGGTAGCAGGTCTGCTGTCTCGATGGGCATGACTGGTGTCAGGTCTGTGGTCTCAAGCTGGGTGGTCACAGGATGAGTGCAGCAATCAAATCCTAGCAGAGGGCGAAATGCTTATCCTTAAGGAAATGTTAATGTGGGGGAAGTTGCATCCTTATCCTAAGGGCATTTACTCTTCTCTTTGGGACATGGCAAAGCAGATACACAATGCATGTTTAAAGGCTACAGGCCCTGTTGGAAAAACAAACTCAGGCCGAGTTAGTTTTACCCCAAATGGCTTCCTCATGTGCTCTAATATATCCTATTGCTTGCCGTTTATTTATCAGTATCTACTAGGTGTCAGTTATTGTGTTTGGTGTTTTATATATATAGTTTCTTATTTTTGTAACAACCATGCAAGATTGCTATTTGCTCAATGTTACACGTGGGGATTGTTTGGGAATTTTCCACCATGGAGGACAAGTTGTCTTTGTCACTGGTCTAATCTTGAAAGAGAGTCTCAGCCACAGTGGGGCTGAATTTATGTTCCCAGAGAACTGGGTCTAGTTTCCACAGCTGTACAACTGAGCAAATCCAAATAGATGCTAGAGCCATTTATGTGGCTGCTTTAGCTGAGCACACAGAGACATTGCTTGGGGGAAGCATTCAGTGCATCTCATATTGCTTGACCAAGACGGCCTTAACGTCCCCTCAGCTCCACTAAGCTTAGGCTGTTTCTTGACTCTAGGCATTGAGCTCCTTTTTCTTAAAGAGTTTTCTTTAGAAAACTTGTAATTATAAATTCTTCCTCTGTTTCTTCGAGATACAAATCTTTTTAAACAACTCCTGCCACGTGGGAATGTCTTTCTCAAGGCTCTGGGAGCCTTTGAAATGCAAACTTTAAGGGAGATAACTCCCCTATCTCTTAGTTTCCCTGGTAAGGCAGGAGCCTAAATTTGGTGGGTCCTTTGCTCCAAGTTGTAAAACTACCTCCTGTCATGAAGACACAAGATACAAGAGTTTACTTTTCCTTTTGGTAAGGCTGATTAGCAAACAAAGATGGCTTATGATCACCACCTCCCTATCCCATCCCAGCTCTTAAAAATTCTCCTGTCCTTTGTTACAGCAGAGTTGATTTTAGACTCAGTTGTAGCCCATCTCTCCTACTGCAATTACCTCAAATAAAACCTCACTTGCCTGTTTAACTTTGGTGCAATTTTGGCTTTGACATGACCTCTTTTGCAGTTTTCAAGTGATTAGGGGGAAGCTGAGAGATGTATCAAGGAAAAGTGCTTAAGGGAAAAGGATAGAAGAGTTTAGTTAACATAGAGAGGACAGCGGCCCACACATATCTCTTGTGTTAAGAAAAAACATAAACTCCAAAAATATATATTTAAAGATGAATCTGAAATATAATATATATAAATATATATAAAATATTTATATGTATTTATATAAATTTATATTTATATATTTAATAAATTTATATAAATTTATTATATTTATATAAATATAAAAAGCTACCTTACATTTGCTCAGCATTTAGTATTATTTAGGTATATTTTGCATTTTCCCTAATCTTTGTTTGCCTGTGCAAATATCATCCATCTTTTAAAAACTCTCTTCCACTCAAGACTTGTTCTTTTCCAGGTGACAGAAGAGCTACCTCAAACGAGCTTAAATATGAAAGTAATTTTTGGGGCCGGCCGGTGGCGCAAGCAGTTAAGTGCGTGTGCTCTGCTGCGGCAGCCCAGAGTTCGCCGGTTAGGATCCCAGGCACGCACCGACGCACTGCTTGGCAAGCCATGCTGTGGCGGCGTCCCATATAAAGTGGAGAAAGATGGGCACGGATGTTAGCCCAGGGCCAGTCTTCCTCAGCAAAAAAAAAAAAAAAAGAAGAAGAGGATTGGCAGATGTTAGCACAGGGCTGATCTCCTCATTAAAAAAAAGTAATTTTGTTGTATCAATAATTGAAAAGTTTAGGGGTATTTAGGTGAAGCGGGATCTAGGTGCTCAACAATGTCTTCAGTGGTAGTTGTTTCTCTTTAGGCCCTGAATTCTTCTTTCCTGCTTCCATTTTTAAGCTGGAGCTCCCCTTGAGGCCACAAAGTAGTTGCCAACTTTAGAGTTATATCATACCCAGTGGGAAAACAGTACTTCCTTCAAGTAATTTCATCCAAAGGTCCAGAATTGGCCTATGATTAAATAAATTTGGATCATACGATCTTCTTTGAACTTGCCAATAAGTCATACAAACATTTGAAACAGCCAGATCTGAGACAGAGGCTATCCCACTAAAGTCACAAGTACTAAAACTGAGGAAGAGGATTCCTCCAGGAGAAAAGCAGGGTATGTTGCCCAACAAAGAAGAAATGGAAACTATACTAATCAGCCTACACCAACAAATTTCCACTGCAAGAGTTTACAGTCAATTCCATTGACAAACAACATGTTCTGTATCCAATCTACATACGCAGTGTTTTAGCTGTACTTCTTCCAAAGCATGTGGCTCCTTTGATTGCATTACAATTCATTGTGGTTGCCTCAAAGCAAAGGCAGGTTTATCTTTTTACACCAAATCCCAACTACATGTTTGCAGTAGGCAAATGTTGAATGGACCTTGGTAAGTCCCTCAATCTTCTTATGCCCCAATTTTTTCATCCCCATGAGAGTAATCATATTCATTTCTATTCAAACATTGATCTACTCATTCAAAAGTTATTTATTATTTCTAATAACTAAAACCACAACCATGGCAACACTAGCAACTAACATTTATTCAGTGCTTACTATGTGTCAGTCAGGATTTTAAGTACCTTCTGGCTAGCCTCTCTTTCTCTCCCCCTTTATTGCCTACAATATAAAATTGCCTATAATTTCCCTCTTATTTATTGTACTCTAGCTACACTGGCTTTCTTGCTGTCCACAGGCACCCAAAGCTCATTTCTGTGGCAGAGGCTTACTGAACCCTCTGACTAGAATGTTTTTCCCTCAGTTATTCACAAGGCTACTTCCTTTTTGCCATTCAAATCTCAGCTTAAATGTTAGATCTGCAGAGAAGCCACCCTTGAACACTCAATGTACATTTTCTGCACATCTAAACCCACTTGCTCTTCACACATTCACCTTTTTCTTCCTCCTCCTCCTCCTCCTCCTCTTTTTCTTTTCCTTTTAATTTCACTTATCACTTCTTAACTTATCTCGGGTATTTGTTTCTTTTTCCCCTCCAGTTATTCCCCCCTTGGATTATAAATTTATGAGAGTAAGGATCTTATCTGTCTTGTTTACTGTCACATTCCCAGTACCTAGCTACATGCTCGGCACATAGCTGCCAACACTTTGTTTCATAAACGATCTCTTTTAACCCTCATAATGATCCTATAAGGTAGATATTATTAACCATCCCCATTTTATAGATAAGGAAACTAATGCCAGAAAAGCTAAGTGCCTTGCCCAAGTATGAGGCAAAACTAATATTTAAACTGAGAATTCTGTCTCTCCTACTCAGCTTCAAAGCCAGGGTACTCAACTTCTGTGGTCAGACTCTGTGCAAAGCGCTTAGCACAGAGGGGTGAACAGCACAGACAATGTCCTGTCATTCATGAGCTTACAGTTTGGAGGTAGCTAGACTTCAGCCAAGTAAGCAAACAAATAACCGTAAAATTGCAACTGTATAATAAGTGATAGGAAGGAAAAGCACAGAACGCTACGAGGAACACATAAAACCAAGACCTAATCTATGAGGGAGTCAGGGAATTTAAGAATTTAAGGATGAGTAGCCATTAGCCAGGGGAAGGAGAGTGGGAAGCGAGCCTATAGATGAATGGAATGGCCTTGGCAAATCCCTGAGACAGTTGCCTAGTGCCAGTCAGAATAAGAATGGAGCATACAAGAATGTGACCTGTCTTCACCCTTGAGGTACTTTAGTTGGGTATGTGAAAAAGAAAGCAGGTGTCAAGAGGTATACGAAGTATGATATTAGGAGGAGACTTGAAAAGGTCCTTCAATTTTTAAAAGATCAAACAGGCCATAAATAAATTTGAAAATAGAGAAATAAAGCAATTAATTAGGTCAATTTATAGCTATATATTGAATTTCTCTATCCTACAAACTGAGAATAAACCCTCTTTTAGGGACCTATCGAATATCTGCAAAACATTGTCTTGTATTATTCCAGAAGCATAATTTCCATCAATAAATCAAGAAAAGTAATGTTACAGTCCACATTCTCCATAATAAACGCCATAAAGCTACAAATAATACCAGCATAGACAAATCAATTCAAATAACCTGGACATTAGAATAGTAATAGTTAACATTTACTGAATATTTACTACATACTTTCAGCATGCTGAGATTTTTGTCTTAATCAACTTATTTAATCCTCTCAAAATCTTTATTAAGTAGATACTGTTACTATTAGCATTTTGCAGGTGAATAAGCTTATGACAAGAGAGGGATAATATAAGATGTGCCTGGTTACTCAGCTAGTAACTTATATACATAGGATTTAAGCCAAGAAGTCCCATTACTACGTGTGTGTATGTGTTTAATCATTTTGCTATTCTGCCTCTCCTGAGTAGTTTTGAGGTCAGAGAAGGAATTAAGAGCACAATAATATTTGGAAGAGAAAATAATGATAATATAAGCAAACTAAGAAAAGCAAGAAGAATTAGTTATGAGCAAAACATGTTGATAATTGTTGAAGGTGTATAATGGGTACATAAGGGTTTATTGTACTGTTTGTCTATTTATGTATATGTTTGAAAGTCTCCATTATATAAAGTTACAAATAAAAAAGATAAGAACAGAGATAAAGGAATTAAAAATAGTCACTCAGCTCCAACAGCAATTCAACTAAACCTTTCTTGTAATGTTCATTGTTCTATCCTTTTTATTACAGATATTTAAATCCAAATCTCTTGTGTAAATAATTGCCCTTTATTAAATATTTACTATTAATGATTCCAGATATTATCATATTTAATTCTCATAATATCTCTATGCAATAAACAACATTGTCTCCATTTCAAAGATGATGGAAAGGGGGCTCACAAAGTTTCAATAACTTGCACAAAAAGGCCTCAGTTAGGAACGGAAAAGCGGAAATTTGAGTTGGAATAGTTTTTATTCTTAAGTCCTTACTCTGTACACTACACCACATGGCCACAATTATGTAATTATAAACTTTTTGATGACAGGACATATTAAATTTATCTTTAAACACATTCCTATAGCATTTAGCTTAGCACTTGCCACAAAGTTGGCTCTTAATAAATACTTTATAATAGGAATGAGGGAGAGTAAAAGTGAAGAAGAGCAGACAGTATCTTATTTTATATCAACAGTTTCAGTGAGAATTTAATCTTTTTTCCGAGATAACTATTAATTGAGCTGCCCAAGGTTGAACAGTTTATTTTTGATGGGTTTAAAACTGTGGTCCAGTTATTTCAAATTTTGTGCTATTCTCTGGAGAGGAACTGTGTTCTTCATTAAATGCATCTACATGGTGGAAGCAAAGTAAGGCTGGCCATAAGACAAAACCCTGTGAGATTTTAAGCTTATGATTTTTAGAATTTCCATTAATGTTTCACATCACTCTGAAAAGATTTTGATTCTGTATCTGTTTGTCCTCCTTAGTGTTGAGTCATCTGAAAAACATAGAGTTCATCTTTGGTTTCATCCAAATAACTGATGGAAACTTTATAAAGAAAACCATTAAGGGATGGCCTTACAGTCATTCTTCTAAA
The DNA here is from genome assembly GCF_057802395.1 of Ceratotherium simum simum. Classification (NCBI taxonomy): domain Eukaryota; kingdom Metazoa; phylum Chordata; class Mammalia; order Perissodactyla; family Rhinocerotidae; genus Ceratotherium; species Ceratotherium simum. Next base: position 31,715,354 of record NC_141903.1, read on the forward strand.
GGAGTTAAAAATCTGGTAATTCATGCATCATCTTACCCACAGCCAGAGCAAGAATGACTTTGTCAAATTTTTTTGCTGATTTTTCTGATAAACTACGTTGATGAAATTCATATCATCTGCAAGTTTAGAAAAATAACATAAAAATTAGACTGTTAATAAGATTTGTTCATAGTGGCACCCCCTAGGTGCCTAGTGGGCACCACTTTCTTTTCTGTTCACTCAGCCTAGTAGTAAATAAGCTACTTGTGACTTTTTCTGTGTGATCAGAATCAGGTTTGTTGGTTTGTAGTTTTTGAAATCAATTTTTTAAAAAGAAAACTGTCACAATATTTATCTATATTTGGTTTCTAATAATTTGTCTATTTTGGAAGATTCTCATGCATTCTGAAATGTATTTCAGTATCTGTGAGAATTAAAAGAAAACAAAACCATTTATCAAATGAAATTCATTTTTACTTGCAACCCTCTCATACCATACTCTCCCTGTGATTATCATGAAGATTCGCTAGAGTCACTTTTTGCCTTAAATCCCCAAAATATATGCCTTGAGTGCCTCCATTTTTCCTACATCCACTGAAATGTCTACTTCATCTGATGGTAAATGTCATTGAAATATCTTCGTTTATCTCATTTTGACACATTTCTTTCTTTCAAGATAGATCCTGCAAATATGTGCTTAAACTTTCACTGTGATGTGGGCAAAGGACACTCTGGCCTTTAAAATATGTACTAGCATTTAAGGGGCTTTAAGATGTTTAAAATGCTATCTTGCTCATTATTAATATAAAAAGAATCATGATATCAACCCAGATAAAAGTCTTTTATTAATTCTGATAAAAGATTAGAAAAATTGACAACCATTCTCTAGCATGAGATTTTTATCTATTTTATCGAAATTTGTGATTGCTATAAATTCAAAACAATCTTAATATCAAGCATTATCAAGTACAAAATTATACTTTATCAAAGTAATGGAAGACTACATAGAACTTAATGAATTCTCTCTGTGTAATAAAATATAAAATTCTCTAGGTCATATTGTTGAGCCAAATTAAATCAGTTGAAGAAGACTAAAAATATATATATTTACATACTTATATATATATGTGTAAGTATACATTTAAATAAATCTGAAAGAACAAACCCAAATCTTGGAGGTAAAAAATTATGAGAGACATTTACTTTCTACCATATTAACTTTTTGTCATTTTAAATTTCACCATGAGCGTGTATTAACCTTATAATTAGAAAACAATATAGACTTTTTCTATTTTGGGGAAAATGTTGTTTTTAGATTATTTTTGAATAATCTCAATTCCTACTGAAATTGTTCTATATTTTCAATGTAATTTGGTGTTGTTGACACCATAGATTAGAAAAACATTATAAGTCCTACAATAATGATAATGCCAATGAAAATGAATGATTGTAGTAATTTGTTAAACTATTCATATGTGCTAAGCGCTCTGAATATTATCACATTCCATCCGAAGCACATTACTTTAGGGGAAATGTTATTATCCATATTTTACTAATAGGGCACAACTGAGATTAAACTTTATTCTCTTTAATGTCAAAGCTCATGGTCTCATCTCTACTAACCTATTAAATGATGTCAATAGTGAAGTTAGCAAGTGCAAAACCAAGAACGATTTTCCAGAATTCAAGCTCATAAATTTCTTGTACTTCTTTTCTATAAATTTAGTAGAGTCACCAGTCAGAATGAGCAGAGTGCTTAATAGAGATGGGATGAGAATTCCTGTTTGTTCAGGTCTGCAGCCTTAACATCTGTTTTCTTTATGAAAATGATGAAGATGCAGAGCGCCATTTTTATGTAAAGTATCTCATCCTCCTACCAGAGGCCTGGGGTGATGTGCTGGACCCACTGTCACACTCTCAGGCCAGACTACCCTTTGACTTTCACTCTCTTTGGGAGAGAACACAACAGTCCTTGAGAAAGGCCTCTTGGAGTCTTCTTCCTTTTCTGTAACTGGTTGGGAGCCTCTAAAGAAGAGATCTGATTTTCAGGAGCTTGGTCATGAGTCTTCTCCTTGACTGCCATTTCCAAGATAGATTATTTATGTAGACAACGTCAAGTTTAAAAGGAACCTACTTAGGCATAAGGTCACTCAGAATGAGTGGTGCATCCTAGGTTAGTTTGCACAGCTCTGGAATGTAAGGAAATGTGGATGAGTATCAACCTATAACCTTAGAAAAAGGCTTTCCCAGATTGGTGGGTTTTAATGTCTGAAATTTCTGTAGTAGGTCCTCTCAGTTCCTCCTCATACTTCTTAGAATTCAGAATCACCATATTTGTGAAGTACGAAGACAGAGTCCTTTTAAAATTTGGCACCATGAGACACAGAGTCTCTAAAAGTCGCCAAATGTTGAAGTGGTAGTTGCATTCTGATATTAATATTTTTGCCAATATATTGCTTATAGTAAAGAGAACATCTTCTCCATATGAACAAACACAGAGTGGTCCAAAAAAAAAATCCCCTGCATATTTCCTCTCTGAACCACGTTCCTGGCTATTCTTCTGAATGCTGTCAGCAAAGAGAAAAATGAGAAATTCAGTATCACATAGTGCTTTACATCAGAATTTTAAGCTCCTGTGATTATTTGCATTTGGTTTTTCTCTCTGAAATATTTAGTATCTTTGTTACCAATTTAGCATTCCTCGTGTAAGCGGAGACTACATTGACTGGTTAATTCAGATTCAAAGTCAGACTTTACTGGTCTCTTTGTAGCTTTTCTTTGGTCATTTAATTGACTGTATCCCAGGGATGATGAGTTAAAATAGAAACTGGTTTAAGAAATTTTTTAAATGGCTTAGTTAGAAATGTATTCATTCAGCCATAAAAAGATGCATATGGCTAGTTTGCAGAATACCTGCTTATGAAGGCTCCATTCCTTTGTCCACTAACACTCATCATTTCTTTTAAATAAGCTTAGTTTTGTTGTTGTTGTTGTTTTTAAATCACTCACATGTGGTATGACAGAACTCCTCCTGGGCTTCAGTGCTCCACTGGTCCAGAAAGTATCACAGGGTTATAGGTTTTGTACTGAAGAAACACAACAATTCTAAATATTTTCCTGTTAGCCATTTTCACATTGATGGTTTCTAAAATTCAAACAACCGTAATAAAATAATCTGGCTGACGATGAGACTTTGATTCTAAAGGAATATTGTTTAAGTTTTCTAGCTTATGCTCAGTCTAACAGTTTTTAAGAAGTAAAATGCATGTGTGGGAAATTATAAGCTATTCTATACTTCTCAGGAGATAATCCTGTAAATATAAGTGTGGTGTATTCTTTGAAAACTACCCAATGTGGAAGTAGCATAAATTATGTGGCTCTTGAATGCCAATAGGCTCATTGGTTTAATTTTAAAAGAAATAAAAGAGATTAAATTGGATGATGTGAGGGTTGCTGGAAAAGTTGAGGTCTAACCTCTGAGAAGACGCGTGTGCGTGTGTGTGTGTGTGTGTGTGTATGTACAGTGTATGGATAAAGGTATGGATGTACAACAGAAATGTGGATGTATGCATGTCTATATATATGTGAGTATTCAGAATTATATTTTTGAGAGTTTTAACATAAAGACTTTTCCTATAATGGACAACTGTACATTTAGATATGAAAAAAAATTTTCTTAGAAGATCTGAGGTTTGTTTGTTTCTCCAAGCAAGAGTTTGCTTTGATGCACACATAAAGCTCTTTTAATCTGATGCAAAGCTGATTGATAAAGAAATAACTCTCTCTCCTTATAACTCTACCTTTTTAAACAAGTGACTATTAAGGAAACTAGAAGTTGATTCATTTGCCAGTAGTCAGTCTCCAACTACAGATTGTTCACCACTCAGATCAGTTATGTAAAAACATTATATTTAGTCAAATGATCCAGACTGGAGTTTGGTTTTGGGTAGGGGTAGGGAAATGAAGAGGGTAGCACTTTGATGAGCCACGGAATTGAAGTGGCTAAATGCCTTCTCTCTAAATCTTAACACTTTCTAGGAATAAAATTCTCAGCTTTCAGCCGCCAACCAAGGAATTATTTCACACCTCTAGTCTTCAGTAGCAGGAACTCCTTCGCCAAAGCCTCCGTGGTTCCTGACGTCTGAGCTGGTTGCCTGACCTGACAGTGGGAAGACACATTTAAGGTCAGCTCTGTTAGCGTCTTGAAAGCCTTCCAGTGGAGGAGGCTTTTCAAAGAAAAGCGTTCTGAAGGAAACTTATAATAGGAGGCTTTTCACATCTTGCACATAGATCCATTTCTCTGTTTTCTTTATGTTCATTCCCTTTGGACCCTTGAGATAAATTTATCCATTCAGCCAGAAGACATTTGGTACCTGCTATATACTAGGCATTTATAGAACATTTACTGGGTGGTTCTGGTTAGTTACTGCTGCATAACCAACCACCCTAAAACTGAGTGCCTCAAAACAACAATTTATTATCATCTCTCACAATCCTGAGGTTGACTAAGTTCAGCTGGGCAGTTCTCATGAACAGTCTCATGTGATCACAGTCAGAGAGCAGCTGAGGCTGGAGCCATCTGAAGGTTCAAGAAGTCTGGAATCCAAGATGGCTTCTTCACTCACAGGTCTGGAGTCTCAGTGTTCTTTGTCCTCTTTCCTTCTCTCCACATGGTCTTTCACTTTCCATGGGCCTCTCCACATGGCTTGGTCTTCTGACAGCATGGTGGTCTTAGGATAGTCACACTCACATGGTGCTTGACTTCCAAGAGAAAAGAATGGAAACTGTTTCAGCCCATTGAGGATACACTCAAAACTGGCACAGTGTCACTTAGGCTATGTTCTATTGTTCAAAGCAGTCACAGGGCCTGCCCAGATTCAAAGATGTGGAGGGACAGACTCTGTCTCTGTGGGGGAGTGACAAAACCGCCCTGCAGAAGAGCATTGGGATGGAAGATGCTACTGCAGCTTTCTGTGGAAAATGTGGTAAGTCACATTTGGTGTCTCAGGCATGGAGGGCAGCAGGCCTACTCTCTGTGTTCCATGTTGTGTTTTGAAAGACTTACAGCCACTGGGATTAGTGTTCCTTCCCTGTCTCTGCCACTGCCCCTCCCTGTTTCTCTTCCATAAAAATTTATTGAGTTCCCACAAAGGGATAGCCTCTCTGTTGCAGTCACATCATTGAATTCAGGAAATGGGCTCAGTTACATACTGTTGTACTAAAACATTCTTTTTTTAATGTATTTCTACTCTTTTTTTTAAAAAAGGAAAAATTTATGGTTAAAGTGGAAGAGAAGAAATAATACAGGAATAATACTGCCATGTTAAGGAACTAATTCCTCCTTCTGGTAATTTTGGCTACATGAATCCTAAGAAGCATCATTCGTCTGTTTATTTATTTACGGCTCTGACAATGCTTAGCACTGGAGACACACTGGTGGACAAAATAAACATGGTCCCTGTTGTCGGTGAAGTTATTTCCCCCAAAATTTAAAGGTTGAAATCCTAACCCCCATTACAGCAGAATGTGACCTTATTTGGAAATAGAGTCGTTGTCTATGTAATTAATTAAGATGAGATCATCAGGGTGAGCCTTAATCCAATATGATTGGTGTCCTTACAAAAGGGAGAAATTTGGACACAGAGACAGATATGCACAGAGGGAAGATGACGTGAAGAGACAGAAGGAGGAGACAGCCAACTACAAGCCAAGAAGAAAGGCCTGGAACAGATCCTTTCCTCATAGTCCTCAGAAGGAACCAACTCTGCCAACACCTTGATTTCAGAATACTAGTCTCCAGAACAGTGAGACAATGAATTTCTGTTGTTTAGGCCACTCATTTTGTGGTACCTCATCACAGCATCCCTAGTAAACTAATATAGTCCCCATTCTCATAGAGCTTATCAGCCAGACATTAATCAAACAATTCCAAATAATAAGTGTATAATTACAACATTGAGCTAAGTAATATGAAGGAAAGAAATGCAATTCTATGAGAGTAGTGACCAGAGAAATCTTTCCAAGGCTGATGAGTCAGAGATAGTTTCCATAGGGAAGTGATGCTTGGGGTGAGATGAAGAGTGATGAAGAGTAGCTACATGTCCCAGGTTGTGGGGTATGGTGATGTGCGGGCAGCAAGTGCAAAGGCCTCTGTCAGGTGACATGATGATGCAATTCAGAAACCACAAGAAGGGTAGTGTGGTTTTAGCACAGGGAATGAGAGAAGAAGAGAGTAACAAAAAATAACTTTGGTAAAGCAGACAGAAAAGCCCATCCCCTTGCAGCCCTTGTTAAAGACAACCTTCAGTATCATACGTTAATGAGAATCCCCTAAAAGAATCCCCTAAAAGATTTTAATTTGGAGGTGACATGATCATATTTGAGGTGTAAAAAGACTACTCCCACTGTTCTTGGGAGAAAATGTTGGAAAGGGCTGTGGAGGAGGGTGAGGGAGGAAGACCTGGACTCAGGGAGACAAAGTGTAATGGCTTGTAAGTAGGAGGCTTGTATGGGAGGAGAGAAGGCTAGCTGAATCCAGAAAAGGACCAGGGATATAGAAATAGATACATTTGCGACAGATATAGAAGAAAAGGGTAAAACTTGCTGATGGGGAAGGTCAGAGATGACCGTGGCTATTTCTTTTTGCCTTCATTCAGTTAGGGAAGCTAGGAAATGACCCATCTTGGGTGAGAAGCTTATGGATTTCAGACTTCTCATGTTTTGTGGGCATTGGGGAAGTTGAGAATTCAAGAAGGCAGTTGGGTAAACAGGGAGCTCAAAAAGTGAGTTCTGAGTTTGAGAGTCTTTAGCAAATAGATGGTGATTGGAGCTTTGTGTGTGGCTGAGATTGCTAAGAAAGAGAGTAGACAGTAGGAAGAGACAAAGGCCTAGAATGGAGAGCTGAGCAACGACAACATTTCTTTGATTTTTCTCTTATTTTGCTATTATTGCATAAGGAAATGATGCCAGAGTTCGCATCCAATTACTTCTACTGGATCATTTCTTTAAAAAATTGAGGCCTCTGGGAGCCGGCCCAGTGGCATAGTGGTTAAGTTCCTGCACTCTGCTTCAGCGGCCTGGGGTTCGCGGGTTGGGATCCTGGGCGCGGACCTACACACCACTCATCAAGCGATGCTGTGGCAGCATCCCACATATAAAATAGAGGAAGATTGGCATAGATGTTAGCTCAGGGACAATCTTCCTCACCAAAAAAGAAAAAAATTGAGGCCTCTGAAACAAACCACATATCTCCAAATTACAGTGCAACTTTGGGCAACTGTTAATCATGTGTTTTCATTAAAAAAAAACAAAAGCAATTGAAGTTTGGTTTTTCCACTTCAGATTACAGAAGGGTAAAAATGTTTTCATAAGTATTTTAGATAAAAATAAAGCAAGAATTGATTTTGCTTTTCATAGCTTTAAGAAAAGAAAAGGTATCTTTGAAAACAACCTACTGCCCACAGGGAGAAAGAGGCCTTATCTGATTGTAATGGTGATTGGATTTTTTCATACATGCTGACATTTGGTACAGGTCCTATCTTTGAATCATTCCATTTCTAGCAACATCACAACATTATTTGTGTTTATTGTCTCTGTTAAAATAGAAAGACACTTACATGTGCTGTTTCCCTCTTAAAGGAAACCCACTGGGGTTGTGCCATTGTGTTGGCCCTTGGAAACTGTTAAATTATGTCTTAGTATGGAGAGAAAATGTAAGCTTGCTTACTTCACCACACCAGGAGAAGAGCTCTTATTAAACTTGCAGATGTTCACAGCTGCTAACTCTAGCTTTGAGATGGGCAGAGCTGGGCACAAAAGAGAGAACTAGAATAGGTTTCTAACAGTGGAAGCAATGATACTTCATCATTGGATGGATTGATCATACAATCAGGTGAAATACATGCTGTGAGTCTGTATGTCCATTTCATTGTTTTTAATAATGATGTTCAGTGATAGAGAGAGTGGAGGAAGTGATCATTCTCTTTAGCTTTGATAATAACTCTCTTCTACTTTGATAATATGTCACTGTATCTTAGAAATTTGCATACCATTTGACCCAGCAATTTTACTTCTAGAACTTTAACTAAGAAATGCATCACGAAACTCTGAAAAGTTTAATCGAGAAGAATATTAATCTCTATTTAGCTAATAAAAGCCCAAACTTAGGAACAATTACCTTTCCAACCACAGAACATGGGTTAAAAATGGTGAGGTCCCTCTATATGATATATTAACTTGCAACTGTTAAAATTATGATGTAGAAATATAATGAAATGGAAATCGTCAATATATAAGGGCGGTTTACAAATAAGTATATGGAGGACCACTTTTGTGCATGGGTGTGAAAATGGCTATTCGTAAAAAAAAGGTTTGAAATTGTATGCACTAAATTCTTAACCACTTAAGTCTGAATGTTAAATATACAGGTGACATGTTTTCATTTTTGTGACATTTTTCTATATTCCAAATTTTCTTCAGCAAATGTTACTTTTACATAGATACAGCAAACAAATAATTTTAAAATATGATTACCTTATCCGAAAAGATACCTATTTCTTTGCACCACATCTACTTGCTAATGTTTGACATCTTAAAACTAGACATTTATTCCTCTTCAATCCTACAAAAATATTTCCTTGGGAAAAGGATTTACAAAGCTATATCAGTCACACCTAAATTTAAATAAGCTCATTAGCTCCTTCCAGTGAGCAAAGTGGGATGAGTCCAAAGGAGGGTGAATAATAGGACAGTAGGGCACCTGAGAGGAAGGTGAAGTGCACTCATGAAGGCTCAATCTGCCCATGGGAACATCTGACTTTTTATATTTTACCAATCTAGGGAGAAATTGATAGCAATTTAGTAATTTAAGAACTCTGCTCAAGGTCTTGGTATTCGACAATTTTAACAATGGTTTAAAAAAGCGTTGTTTTTAGGCAAATTCAGATGGAGACCCCACCTCCTGTTGCCCTAAATGTGTAATAATAAATACAGATCTGAGATACATTCATATATTGCATAAACTCTGGCATGTTAATTCTGTTGGTCTTCATGTGTTTAAAATAAGCTGGACTATTCTGAACCTCTTCCTTCTCTTAGAAATTTTCACCATTTATTCATTTCCATTGGCAAAATTCATTTTTGAGTAGGATATCATTCAAACAATCTAAATATTAGGTTTAGATAGCAAATTAAAGGAGAATTAGGCTGCATCATTAAAAAAACCCATAATCCTACTTCTTCTAACACTTTAATTACCACTAATACTACTATGAAGGAGGACGCATTTATTGATCATTTTCTATGATTCAGGTACTTTATATAATTAAATTAAATATTCAATTATTTGTATGTATATTTATATAAGTTAATTTAATTATATAATTTAATTCTCACAGCAATCCTTTAATGTCAGTGATTTATTCTTGTTTTATAGATGAGAAAATTGAAATTTGAAGACTCTAAACAATTTGTGCAACTTCACATAGCTAGGAAGTACCAAACTGGATTCAAACCTTGGTCCTTCTCAACTCCAAGGTCCTACTTTCATTCAATGTGCTATGCCATCTATCTAGAGTTTTAGAAGAAAAAAATAGAGACCCTTCCACAACACTACTAACACTGGAATCACTACTGCTGTCACCACCAACTAGAATGGGGTGTTTAAGGCCATTTTCAACAATAAAATGCATCACTGTAGCCAAGCTAACTGATAGCCATTATTTTTTTCTTTTTTTTGGTGACGGAGATTGGCCCTGAGCTAACATCTGTTGCCAATCTTCCTCTTTTTGCTTGAAGAAGATTGTCCCTGAGCTAACATGTGTGCCAATCTTCCTTTACTTTATATGTAAGACTCCACCACAGCATGGCTTGATGAGTGGTGTGTAGGTCCATGTGTGGGACCTGAACCCATGAACCCCAGGCCGCTGAAGTGGAATGCACAAACTTAACCATGATGTCACCGGACCAGCCCCTGATTGCCACTTTTTAATGACAACAACTTAAAGTCGATCACAGTGTCTGATTCCTAGGTGATCTGTGCTACATAAAGCACTCAGATAGCCACCAAATCACTCATAATTCTCTGACATCCATCTCCATTTTTCTTTGTAAAGCTGTCACTTCACACTTGAGTTATTTCCACCATCTATCGCAGACCCTTTGCAATCAAGTTATTTTAGACAATTGATGATAAAGTAGCACTCAAGTCACCATTTTGGATGATTTGAGGCCCTTGTTTATTTTATCTCTTGGTAGACTTTTTCAGCATCCTGTAAGCTTATACATATAAATGACAACCAAGGTTGAGTATATTTTCACTGCACTTGACAAGCTCACTGGACCAAAAGACCTCTAGCCTGGGTGGGAATGAACATACGGAAATGTCTAAATTACTTAAACATATTTCCTCTTAATCAGAAATATGAGTTCTTACCAGGCTTATTGAATTCATTTGGCCATTTTAGTTAAGGCCCATTGGAAGAAAAGAGAAAAATAACATTTTAAAGAACGGATGAACAATCTCATTGATATCATACCTGCTCTCTCAGACAGGAACTTTCTTTGTAGATCTGGTGGGACTGGGAGAGAAACAATAAGGAGACTGGGGTACAACCAAAGGAAAAATTTATTTATATTATATTTTTATATATAGTATATTAAATGTTATATATATATATACATATATATGCATATATAAATACATGTGTGTCTATATACACACACATATATATGAAAAATTCGAAAGTGACTTTGTATCTCAAAATATCAATAATATCACCACTTACGGAATATTTAAAAGTACAAGGTATATGATAAGCACTTTATCGATAACAACAATAATGAACATTTATTAAGCACTTACTATGCACCAGAAACACTGTGCTCAGTACACACACAAACACACACATTCACAATTCTATCTATATAATTCTCACAACAGCCCAGTGAGTTCCCATTTTACTGGTAAGATAATTGAGACTCAGAGAGGCTGAATAATGAACTCATTCAAATGCACATGGTCAGTAAGCGCAAAGCCGAGATTGTAAGCACAGGTTGGCTCCACAGCAGTGAGGCTAATCTATATGCTATACATCCTCCTTAAGGACACCCTGCCAGGTACTAAAATCTCTCAAGTTGTAGACTGATGCCACCTACATCGGATTTACCTGGGATACATGCTAAAACACAATTCCTACGCTCCATCACTGACTTTCCACATTAGAGTCTCTGGGAGGCAGGTCACAAAGATCTACATTTTTAACTCGCTCCTTGGGTGACTTTTTAAAAATGTGAATATATGAGAGCCAGTGTGGTGACCTGGGAGGCCCATGACTGCAAGAATAATACGGTGGAAAGACCATGGTGTCAGAAGGCAGGTGACCTGGGTTTTAATCCCACCCTGCTAGAAACTAATTCTGTGACTTTGGAACAGTCACTTCATCTTTCTGGGCCTGCATTATCCCATCTGTAAAGTGATAATGTTAGGTCAGATGCCTACTCTAACATGTTGCAAATATTTTCAATAAACCTTCAAAATACGGAAAATATTAGTTCTGTTACGCTCTGCATTGATCAGTCTACATACAAGTCCTGTTTGCAGGGCTGGCCTCTGTATTTTGGAGAGACCTTCACTCTCTGGAGTTGAGTCAAGGACGGCCAGCACCACAGCCAGGCAAGACTGCGACCTGGGAGCAAGAGCGTTTGGCTTCTTCCCTGGCCGTCAACACTCTTTCAGGTATAATTAAAAATGGGTGAGTGAGTGCTGCCATTCCAAATGTGCCAGGGTTGAGGCACAGAGGTAGTTTTCTCTGACCAGCAGCATATTTTCATGGAAAACAAGTGATATGTACCATTTGAGAAAGCAGGGGCCTTTACAACTGACAGCAACAGCTCCCTAATCTATTTCAGCTAAGAGGTTATCATTTCCAAAACTCAGTCTCCAAAACTATTCCTGCAAATCAACAGCATGCTTTTCACTTGTGGCCCACACGACTGTCCTGGCCTTTACAAGAGAAGTAAATGTGTCCTCAGTGGCTGCTTTGTATTTGCAATTAACTGATCTGTGGGCAGAATCTGGCATCTGCATATGCAAATGCACGTTTAGCAGCACACCACAGAATGCAGGGACACATTTCATTTTGCAGGCATATTTTGGGAGCCTGGAAAAAAATGTGGTCTTTATTTTAATCTGCAGTGGCTCGTCCAGTGCTTTCCATACCAACATGTTTACTAAATAAGTGTTTGATATTTAGATCCCAAAATAAACAGCTAATGAATATTCATGTATGTTGAATGCAATCAGAGAAAAAGCCAAGAATAGTACCTCAGAGTGCCTACTCCTACTTCCCATCTGTAACCATTAGGATAACAGGACTACATTGCCACTAGCTAGGCATGAAGTCATTCATTCAACAAACATCTATTAATTATACATTATGTACAAGCCACTGAAATAAACAATGGAGGCTTTTTTTTTTTAATTTCAAGGAGGAGAAATTACCTGAAAGTGAAGAATAATGATTTAAGAGAATTTATTCAATAAATATTTATTGAGTACATACTTCATGCCAGACAATAATACAAGCACTCAAGGTTCAAGCAATGAATTTTTTAAAAAAGTGATAAAAATCATTTTTCTCACAGAGGTTATGTTTAGTTTGAGGAAGAGAGGCAAAGAACAAATGAATACAAAATTTACAGTATGATAGATGGTGATAAGTGCAATGCAAAAAAATAAATGAATAGAGAAGAGAATAAGGGAGTGCCAGTAAAAGGAGATTGATTTAAATAAGAAAGTCAGGAAAGTCTTACCAAGAAGATAAAATCTGAATATAGATTTGATGGAGATAAGGGAGTGTGCCATGGGGATATCAGTGGGATGAGTGTTCTAGGCAGAGAAAATTGTGAGTGCAATGTCTGAAGAAGGTGACTGCCCAGTAAGTTAGAAGAATACAAGGGAGGCTAGTGTGGCTAACACAGACGGAACAAGTTTTAAGAAAGGAGCAACAAGAGACACAAGAGGATGCCACATCATGTAAGGCTTTGTAAGCCACAAAAGGTCTTTGACTTTGACTCTGAGTGAGATGGGAAGCCATTGGGATTTGAGAGGAGGAATGACATGATCGAACTTGTATTTTAAGAGAGTGACGTTAGAGGTGAGCTGAAAGTGGACTATGGGAGCGGTAAGGGCAGAAGAAGGAAGTCCAGCGGGATGGGTTTTGCAATTAACAAGTTACTGAATAAAGGAGGCTTGGATCAGGGTAGTAGTGGTGGAGTTGGTGAGAAGTGGTTGGATTTTAGGTATTTTGAATATGGAGCTAATATGATCACTTGAATCATCTAACTTTTCATTTTGAAATATAATACTTATGCAGAAAAGTGCACAAAACATAAATGTAAAATTTATCAAATAATGTAAAGCAAACACCAGGTAGCCACCACTCAGGTTAAGAAATAGAACATTGCCAGCACTCCAGATGCTCCAATATATTCAACACTCTGGAAGAAAGATCAAGTATGTTAAGTAGAGGCATGGGAGATATACAAGAGACCCAAATCAAACTTATAGAGATGAAAATTACAATGTCTTAAATAAAAAATTCACCAGTAGGATGAACAGTAGAATAGACATTGCAGAATAAAAGATTAGTGATCTTTCCAAGGTAATGTCTTTAATGAAAAGGGATAGAACTACATTCTTGAGAGATATGATGGACATCTTCCAATAGAAGTAAAAGCTGTTCCTGAGGACTCTGTCATTCCTAGAAGAAGTGCTCTCTTCACAGGAGAAAACACATATTCAGAATGTTACTAATTTACAAATTGGCTTGAGACTAATCTTGTTCAGTCTTGGTATCCAAGTGCAGTGGCCACAAATTCTAGAGAGCAGAAGAAAACACTGGCCAAATATTTGTTGGAAACTTCCCATAACCTAGATGGTCTGGTATACAAGTTACATGATTTTGGTTACAGAGAAGTCTCTTTTCAAGAGGCAGCTGGCATAGGAGCATCTGCTCATTTGATTAACTTCAAAGGAACAGATATAGTGGCAGGAACTGCTTTAATTAAAAAATACTATGGAACAAAATATTCTGTTCCAGGCTATTCTGTTCTAAAGGCAGAACACAGTACCATAACAGCATGAGGGAAAGGTCACGAAAAAGATGCTTTCAAACATAGAGTAACACAGTTTTTATCAGTGCCTGTATCTGTGGTCAGGAATAGCTATAGCATTTATAATGTGTGTGAGAAAATAGAAAGCAAAGATCTAAGACACTTAATAGTATCAAACTGCACAGAAGCACCACTAATAATCAGATCTGGTTCTTGAAATCCTCTTAACGCTGTATTAAAGATATGGGGTATTTTAGGTAAGAAGTTCCCTGTTACTGAGAACTCAAAGGGCTACAAGTTGCTGCCATCTTATCTTAGAATTGGTCAAGCAGATGGTGTAGTAATACCTTACAAGAGATTGTGGAAGGTGTGAAGCAAAATACCAAAAACGGAGTATTGAAAATGTTTCCTTTGATTCTGGTGGAGCTTTGCTCCAGAAATTGACAAGACATCTCTTGAATTTTCCCTTCCAGTGCAGTTATGTTTTTTTTTTTTTTTTTTTTTTTATTGCAGTAACATTGGTTTATAACATTGCAAAAATTTCAGGTGTACATCATTGTACTTCTATTTCTGCATGGACTACATCATGTTCACCACCAAAATACTAATTACAACCCATCACCACACACATGTACCGAATTATCCCTTTCACCCTCCACCCTCCCCCCTTCCCCTCTGGTAACCACCAATCCAATCTCTGTCCCTATGTGTTTGTTTATTGTTGTTATTATCTACTACTTAATGAAGGGAATCATACGGTATTTGGCCTTCTCCCTCTGACTTATTTCACTTTGCATTATACCCTCAATGTCCATCCGTGTTGTCACAAATGGCTGGATTTCGTCGTTTCTTATGGCTGAGTAGTATTCCATTGTGTATATATACCACAGCTTCTTTATCCATTCGTCCCTTGATGGGCACTTAGGTTGCTTCCAAGTCTTGGCTATTGTGAATAAGGCTGCAATGAACACAGGGGTGCATGTACCTTTGCAAATTGGTGTTTTCAAGTTCTTTGGATAAATACCCAACAGTGGAATAGCTGGATCATATGGTAGTTCTATCGTTGATTCTTTGAGGACTCTCCATACTGTTTTCCATAGTGGCTGCACCAGTTTGCACTCCCACCAGCAGTGTATGAGAGTTCCCTTCTCTCCACATCCTCTCCAACACATGTTGTTTCCTGTCTTGTTAATTATAGCCATTCTGACAGGCGTGAGGTGATATCTCATTGTAGTTTTGATTTGCATTTCCCTGATAGTTAGTGATTTTGAACATCTTTTTCATGTGTCTGTTGGCCATCCGTATATCTTCTTTGGAGAAATGTCTGTTCAGGTCTTTTGCCCATTTTTTAATTGGGTTGGTAGTTTTTGTTGTTGAGATGCATGAGTTCTTTGTATATTTTGGAGATTAAGCCCTTATCAGATGTATGGTTTGCAAATATCTTCTCCCAATTGTTAGGTTGTCTTTTCGTTTTGTTGATGGTTTCCTTTGCTGTGCAGAAGCTTTTTAGTTTGATGTAGTCCCATTTGTTTATTTTTTCTATTGTTTCTCTTGCCCGGTCAGATGTGGTGTTAGAAAAGATGTTGCTAAGACCGATGTCGAAGAGCGTACTGCCTATGTTTTCTTCTAGAACTTTCACAGTTTCAGGTCTTACATTCAAGTCTTTAATCCATTTGGAGTTAATTTTTGTGTATGGTGTAAGGTAAGGATCTACTTTCATTTTTTTGCATGTGGCTATCCAGTTTTCCCAACACCATTTGTTGAAGAGACTTTCTTTTCCCCATTGTATGTTCTTGGCTCCTTTGTCAAAGATTAGCTGTCCATAGATGTGTGGGTTTATTTCTGGGCTTTCGATTCTATTCCATTGATCTGTGTGTCTGTTTTTGTGCCAGTACCATGCTGTTTTGGTTACTATAGCTTTGTAGTATATTTTGATATCAGGGTGTGTAATACCTCCAGCTTTGTTCTTTTTTCTCAGGATTCCTTTAGCTATTCGGGGTCTTTTGTTGTTCCATATGAATTTTAGGATTCTTTGTTCTATTTCTGTGAAAAATGTTGTTGGAACTTTGATAGGGATTGCATTGAATCTATAGATGGCTTTAGGAAGTATGGACATCTTAACTATGTTAATTCTTCCAATCCAAGAGCACGGAATATCTTTCCATTTCTTTGTGTCTTCTTCAATTTCTTTCAGAAATGTTTTATAGTTTTCGGTGTACAGATCTTTCACCTCTTTGGTTAAATTTATTCCTAGGTATTTTATTCTTTTTGTTGCAATTGTAAGTGGGATGGTATTCTTAATTTCTCTTTCTGCTACTTCGTTGTTAGTGTACAGAAATGCAACTGATTTTTGTATGTTGATTTTGTATCCTGCAACTTTACCATATTCGTTTATTACTTCTAAAAGTTTTCTGGTGGATTCTTTGGGGTTTTCTATATATAAAATCATGTCATCTGCAAATAGTGACAGTTTCACTTCTTCCTTTCCAATTTGGATCCCTTTTATTTCTTTCTCTTGCCTGATTGCTCTGGCTAGGACTTCCAAATACTATGTTAAATAGGAGTGGTGACAGTGGGCATCCTTGTCTGGTTCCTGTTCTTAGAGGGATAGCTTTCAGTTTTTCACCATTGAGGATGATATTAGCTGTGGGTTTCTCATATATGGTCTTTATTATGTTGAGGTACTTTCCTTCTATACCCATTTTATTCAGAGTTTTTATCATAAATAGATGCTGAATCTTGTCAAATGCTTTCTCTGCATCTATTGAGATGATCATGTGATTTTTGTTCTTCATTTTATTAATGTGGTGTATTACGTTGATTGATTTGCGAATGTTAAACCATCCCTGCATCCCTGGAATAAATCCCACTTGATCATGGTGTATAATCTTTTTAACGTATTGTTGTATGCGATTTGCTAGTATTTTGTTGAGGATTTTCGCGTCGATGTTCATCAGTGATATTGGCCTGTAATTTTCTTTTTTTGTGTTGTCCTTGTCTGGTTTTGGTATCAGGGTAATGTCAGCTTCGTAGAATGAGTTAGGGAGCTTCCCCCCCTCCTCAATTTTTTGGAAGAGTTTGAGAAGGATAGGTATTAAGTCTTCTTTGAATGTTTGGTAGAATTCACCAGGGAAGCCGTCTGGTCCTGGACTTTTATTTTTGGGGAGGTTTTTGATTACTGTTTCGATCTCCTTACTGGTGATTGGTCTATTCAAATTCTCCACTTCTTCTTGATCCAGTTTTGGAAGGTTGTATGATTCTAAGAATTTATCCATTTCTTCCAGATTGTCGAATTGGTTGGCATATAGTTTTTCATAGTATTCTCTTATAATCTTTTGTATTTCTGAGGTGTCTGTTGTAACCTCTCCTCTTTCATTTCTGATTTTACTTATTTGTGCCTTCTCTCTTTTTTTCTTGGTGAGTCTAGCTAAAGATTTGTCTATTTTGTTGATCTTTTCAAAGAACCAGCTCTTGGTTTTATTAATTTTTTCTATTGTTTTAACTAATGGCTTTGGGATTAATGTCTTCAGTTGATGATCCCAACAAAAGGCCCAGAAAGGGCTGATTATCTTTACGTACGTAGGACACCGGCAGAGAATTTTATTGCATTTGAGAAAAGAAAAGGACACTTTGAAGAAAATGATCATGATCTTCTCCATAGTATCTTCAAGAATGGGAAGATGACAAAGAGCTATTCATTTGGAGAAGTAAGAAAAAATGCAAAGGTTAATATGGAAATAGAAGCAGCAGGGCATTAGGCTTTGTTTTATGACTGGGTGTGTGTGTGTACATGCACGCACGTAATGACCACTGTGTGTATGTAGTACAGAATGATTATTGTACAGTTATGTGGGGTTTCTTTGTGTTTTATGATACATTATAACCAAATTATTTGTTGGTTTATGGACATATTCCCCTTTCATTTTTTTTTTCTTTTTTTTGCAATGTTTAAGTGATCTCAAACTAGGAAATGCATCTAACCATGTAAAAGATTAATGCTAACATAAGCTTTTTAGGGTCTTTTGCCAATAAATAGTAATTCAATCTGGTATTGATCTTTTCACAAAGACCAGAACTGAAAAACTTTTATATATAACTGAAGATTACATCAAACAGATTTGCATAAAATTATCCTGATTGCTTTATGTGTATATTTAACTTGTATTTTTATACAAACAAGATTGTGTAAGATATATTTAAAATTTCAGTGATTTAACAGTCTTTCCAACTTTTCATGATTCTTTTGAGCACAGACGTTTAAGATAATACTTGAAAATAAATTACATTGCCTTTTATCCATTAATCAGCAAATAAAATATGGCCTTTGCAAAGTTTGTATTATTGTATAATTTGAAAATTATGTCAGGACATACACTATAGAATTACTAACTTCACTGCCCCTTATTGAATACATATTAATCATTCTACATTAAAGAAAATAATGGTTCTTATTGGAATGTCTAGGCATTACACTGATTATATATTTTGGTCATTGCACTGTACCCGTGAAATGCCAAATCTGAAAGGCTTGTAACTGCAATTTTACATGTCAGACATTGCCTGTGGCTCTAATATGCACCTCAAGAGTTTAAGGAGATAATGTTTTTTAGAGAGCATTTCTGCTTCCACTGCAGAACATACACATAAATGTAAAATTTGACAAAAGTGAAAGGAGTGCATTTTAAAGTAATTACAATTCTGAATTTATTTTTATATTCTATTCTATATTTATATATATAAATATATTTTTCCTATTCATATTCATTACATTTCATATTTGATATGACTTTAATTACTGGAATGGTTAGTAAGTATACTTATTTTAAATGTTTTGATTCTGTTATATTTTTCAATTAAAAAATTAAATTGGATTTTAAAGTGTAAAAAAAAGATTAGTGACCTTGAAGACATAGCAATGGAAATTATTCCAAATAAAACAGAGAAAAAAAATATTGGAAAAAATAAAAATATCAGTGACCTGTGGGACAATTTCATGTGGCTTAATATATAAACATTTAGGATTATTTTCCCCAAAGGAAAAGAGACAAAGGGAAAAAGAAATGTATATTTTTTAAAAAATGGCTGAAAATTTGACAAAACTGATGAAAACTACAAGCCTACGGATTCAAGAAGCTCAACAAACCCCAAGTACAAGAAATATGAAAGAATCTATCTTTGTTCCTCTGTTTGTAATGTGTCTATTTGCATTGGCTGATGTTAAGATTTTCTTTCTTCACTGGTTTCAAGCATTTTGATTACAATGTGCATTGGTTTAAGTTCTTTCATATTTATAGTTTGTTACAAATATTGAGCATAATTAATTTTACAGTAATTTTTATAGGTTAAATTGTGTCCCCCCAACATAGATATGTTGAAATCTTACCCCCCTAGTAACTCAGAATGCGATCTGATTGGAAATAAGGTCTTTATAGAGGTAATCAAGTTAAAATGAAGTTATTAGAGTGGGCCCTAATCCAATATGACTGATGTCCTCATGAAAAGGAGAAATTTGGACACAGAGACAGATAAGGACAGACTGAAGACAATGTGAAGACACATGGAGAACACCATGTTAATAGAGAGGATTAGAGTGATGCATCCACAAGCCGAGGAACATCAAAGATTGCCAGAAAACCACCAGAAGGTAAGAAGAGGCAAGGACGAATTCTCTTACATGTTTTAGGAGAAGTATGACCCTGCTGACACCTCTTTATTATTATTATTTATTTATTTATTTATTTATTTTTTGTGAGGAAGATTAGCCCCGAGCTAACATCTGATGTCAATCCTCCTCTTTTTGCTGAGGAAGATCGGCCCTGGGCTAACGTCCGTGCCCATCTTCCTCTTCTTTATATGGGACGCCGCCACAGCATGGCTTGGCAAGCAGTGCGTAAATCCGCACCCGGGATCTGAACCTGCGAACCCCAAGGCCACAGAAGCGGAGCACGCAAACTCAACCTCTGTGCCATTGGGCTGGCCCCGTCTTTATTCTTTTTTTAATTAATTAATTTATTTTTGACACCTCTTTATTCTTAACGACCCCCGGGCATTTAGAGTATGCCAGATCCCATCAGTGTTCTGAGACAATTGAGACTGAAGCCAGTTCCTCAGGCAGCCCCCTGAAAAGTTGAATCCCTGGATGCTCTGTCCAACTCTTTCCCTCCCCAGGGAGAAGCTGGGAGCTGGGGCTTTTCACCAGTTTGCTCTGTGCTGAGCCAGGGGAGGGGCTGCGGTAACTAGTTGCATGGCTAGAATATGCTGAGTTCTGTTAGCACTCTGAGACAGACAAGACAGAAGCCAGTCCTTTCAGCGGCCCCTGGAAAAGTTGAGGCATTTGCCACGTGGTTCAACTCTTACCTTCCCCAGGGAGAAGCTGGGAGCTGAGGTTTTTCGTGTCCTCACTCTGTGCTGAACCAGGAGGAGGGGCTATGGATATTGCCAGCCCAAACCACCATCTTTGTTTTTCCTCAGGCAGGTAGAGTATGCCAGGTCCCATAAGCACTAAACAACTGGTAAAACACAAACTAATCCTCTGAGGAGCTCCTGGAAAAACTGGAGCATTGGACATGTGGTCCAACTCTTTCCTTCCCCAGTGAGAAGCTGGGAGCTGGAGAGTTTCCTCCTGGTGGTATAGCACTATGCCAGAGTTTGGGATTCTGGAAAAAGAGCATCTTGAATTTCCCTACTGGCTTCAATGTGTCTGGTTTCACACTTGTCCAACGGGCAGAAGCCTCTCAACTAGCTTCTGGATTTCTCACAAAGGGAATTTTTTTGCGAATTGTTGTTGAATCACAGTGTTTGTGGGTAGAAGGAGAGTCCAGGGCTTTTTATTCTGCCATCTTGCTGACATTGTCCTCCAGGAACCAACTAGTTCTTGAGCAGGTCTATATCACCACATAGAATTTCTAGAAATACTTAAGTAAACTATGCAACATCTTAGATGTCCTGAGGAAGTATGGACAAGATGATTGGAGTCTGGATTATTATTGCCCATGTGATTCCACTTCCCATCCTGTGGAAGCCTGGAGAAAATCAGGTGGGAACATGTCGGGAAAGAGATTAGTAGGGCAGACTCATTGATTAAGTTCTAGTTATGTAGCATTTTATTGTGCTCTAGTTGACAAATATGCTTTATAAAAATACCTTATTCTCTCTAAGGAGGAGCCAGTAGTATGCTGGAGCCAGCTCACAAATTCCCCAGAATTCATAGTGCGCATCTCTTCCCCACTCCACTTTTAGTGACGTCACATTAATAGCTTAGAATCAGCCATGATGGGAGCATTATACCATGGAAATTGACAAATGCTACAGATCAGAGCTTTTTTCTTTTGAAAAACCGGTTGTTAAACATTTACCAGCACATTTGGAGGACTATGAGCCTAAAACACTATGCATTGTGGGTATCGAGATGGAAGGCATCCTAAGTCTGGTGCCCAGAGAGACAGGCTCTGAGATGAAGATTTCTATGTAGGAAGTTGTATTAACCACCTCTTTTATTTTCTGTATTCTGATTCTTTGTCATCTGGGGCCTTGCTGACCCTGGAGTCACTGCCCAATTCCTAGAGATAGTAAACAACTTGCCCACAAATGTGCTTTTTAAATGCAAATCAAAAAATCCAGAATCTACACTCTCAACCACCTTTCCTAATCACCCTAGAGCCATGTACCAGACAACTAAGGGAAGGCTCTATGCCCCAGAGTCCAGTGAAACTACTGCAAACTAGCCAATCCTAAGCCTGTTTACCCTGCCTTATTTGTTTCTTCCCCTGGAAATCATAGTTCCTCCCTCTTCCTCTGCCTCCTGACTAACCCCAGTACTTCCCTATGTTGCCCCTCTGGTGTGGTGTGCCCCCTCCTCTTGAGATCTGTGAGTAACAACCTATCTTTTCAGCAGCAATCATCTCCTGATTGTTGACCTTACCATACTTAAATAATAATAAAACCTATACTAAAACAGAAGTTCTTTGAGGAGTGTTCTCAAGATCAACACATTTTGAGGAAGAGATGGAAAAAGGGAAGAAAGATGACGTACCTATGATTTACCCTCAAGAAAGCCCTTGGTTAATCTCACAGAAATGGGTTGGCCCTTCCAAGTGGTTCCCTTTGAGGTAAGGGGCTTAGCTTTCATAACCCTGTATTGATCAGGGTAGGGTGTGTCCAGATCCTAGAGAGGGGGCTTGACCTTGAGCTTTGAAGAAACCCTTCGGCTGAGAGCATTACCCAGAGAGGGACTCTGCTAAGTGCTGTGAGCCACTAATATTCTCAGCAGCTGGGAGAAGCTCCTTAGTTCTGAAACAGGGCCAGGAAGGTGCACCTCTGCACACACTACATAACAGGAAGATAGACTCTACTGCCAAATGCTGTCTAGCTTATGTGATTCATGAGCTTTCTGATGGAGTCAACACCATTGAAGAAAATAAATATTGCAGTTGAAAAGGTGCTAAAAGTTCATGCCAAATACAGAGTCAGATATGTCCCTTCAACCTTGGCAGAAAAATAAATGTAAAATAAATTAGCCATTTACAACTTTGCAAAATCCAACCTACTGTGAAGATTTATCAGCTGGGCCATGAAAAAAATTGACTGTCTTCAACAAAGCAATTAAAAATGAAAACTGGTGCAACTGAAGTCCAAATAAAATAAGCTTCAAAAGTAGAAAAAATGTGGAAATAAAAGTTGGTTGGATTTCTCTCTCTCTCTGTCTTTTTTCTGGCTTTAGAATTACATACCGTTTTGTAAAGTTGGTGACTGGCTGAACAGGATAGGGCTGATTAAGCATCTTATTCCCAAGAATAGTAAGCACGTGGGCAGGTAGCCAGTGTGGATTCTGCATGGCAGCAGCATGATTCCAAGGAAATTTTGTTTGTTCCTAGCTGTTTTCTTTCTAGTAATTAGAGAATAAACGCTGTGCAATCCACACTAGCATTGCTTCATTCTTCTAATAAGCAATGACAAAACAAAATTAAAAATTTTTTAAAAGATATCATGGTTGAGCCACAAAGTCCTATGGATTATTCTGTCAAATCGATGGGAAACGAACAAAAGAATGGGCTTTAGTCAAAGAAAGTTAGCAAACTACTATAGGAAAAGCAAACACCTAGAGATTTTATAAGAACTCAAAGAACCAACTGCAGAGGAAGAGAGGTAGCCATTCACAGGAGCAGCAAGAGGTAAATGCCACACTCATCATGAGTGGTCGTATATATGGAGGTTTCTCTAGGGACATAGCTTCTTTAAAACAGGTTATTTCAATGCAGTGGCTTAGTTGCTTCTTGATGCTTTCCTTGCATTCTATTTCAAATATCTATAGAGCTGCAGGGTCCCTTACTTGGTTCTGTACACTCCAGCACGTGTTTATTGTTTTGGTCCTATGCTTGATGCAGTTGAAGATACAAAGTTGACTATCACAATAGCTAACATATTCTGAGCATTTACCATCGGCTAGACTCTGCATAAATTTCTTTAAACAGCCCTTTGGTGATGAGTGTATCATTATTTCCATTTATGGATGAAAAAGTTGAAGCTCAGGAACATTGAGTGACTCGCCAAGGGTGCGAGCTTGTAGACTGGTAAGAAAGATGAGCACCATAGTCAATCTGATTTCAGAGTCTGAACTTTAAATCATTCTGTAATACATTGTCTAGTCTATAATGAGAGATTCATTGTTACTAATAGGATTCTAGAAGGAAGGAGAAATTGATTTTATCCTTGAAGAACTAGTTAGAATTAGATAGTTAAAAATAGTAGTTATGGAGGGGTAAATGTCTGCACAAAGACATAGATTCAGAATATTGTAGGACATCTTTGGGGAACGCAAGTAGGTATTGTGTCAGGAATTAGTAGAAGTAAAGATTGGGACAAATTATGGAAGCTCTAGATATCCACATTTCCCTTTGCTTTAATTACTGGATTTTATAACCAGAGAAAAGTCTGGTTCATAGTCTTTAAGAATATCTCTAAGAGAAGAGGTGTCTCAGAGAAGAAAACAAATAAGGTAAATATTGCCTTAGAAAGTACTGATCTTTAATGTCATCTCTCCTCTCCCTATATATTCTCAGGCTTGCTGGTGTCACTCACCATGGCCGGGAAGCATTCCCCACCTCACTCCAGCCAATCTCTGACTTAATTACCTATTTAGACTGTCCAAGGGATAAAAAGGCCAGAGGCCATATTAAGTGGGGGTCCCTAGCTAGCCTGAGTCATACAAAGGGACTTACGGAGTCCTGACCAGGGTTAGGAGGTAGATGAATATGCCATCCTGCTAGTGGAGATCTAACTTCTGATTTCCCTTCTTGGCTGCATTCTGGAGGTCACCTATCCATCACAGGAAAGACCATGCATCAGGGAGAGAGGAGGGAGAACATTTGAAGGAGCCCAAATTCCAGACTAGAAAGCAGCAGAATGATTTTCACTTCATACAGCATCTCTGCTACATTTAGAATTAAAAAAAAAAATCAAGTCTAATCTCTCTCTCTGACAAAGAGTTAAAATGGTTACATTTGTTCTCAGCAAACTCATAAAAAAGCAACTTTGAGGAGAAGTGGAGCAGACAATTTTTGGTTGCTTCTCCAGCATTTATTCTCCCTTCCCTGCCAGCACCAGTTTTTTTAGTAGCCCACTCTTTTCCTATTCTCAGCCACAGGAGTTGAATGGGATTGATACTTCCTTAAGGCAATTATCCTATGGCATTCCCCTGGTCACAGTAATTGTTTAATGGATGAGTATGAAACACCCTCAAAACAAATGATGACCAAAGAAACACTAACTCCTAGAAGAAAACATAGAGAAAAATCTCCTTGACATAGATCTTAGCAATGATTTTTTGGATATGACACCAAAAGCACAAGCAACAAAAGCAAAAATAAAGTGGGACCACATAAAACTAAAAAGCTTCTGCATAGCAAGGAAGCCGTCCACAAAATGAAAAGGCAACCTACAAAATAAGAGAAAATATTTGCAAACCATGTATTTGATACGGGGTTAATATACAATATATAAGGAGCTCATACACAACACAATAGCAAAGAATAAAGTAATCTGATTAAAAAATGGGTAAAGGATCTGAATAGACATTTTTCCAAAGAAGATATACAGATGGCCAATAGGTAAATGAAAAGGTGCCCAACATCACTAATCATCTAGGACATGCAAATCAAAACCACAATGAGATATCACCTCACACTTGTTAGAATGGCTATTATCAAAAAGACAAGACATAAGCATTGGCGAAGATGTGAAGGAAAGGAAACCCTTGTGCAGTGTTGGGGGAACGTACATTGGTACAGCCATTATGGAAAACAGTATGCAAGTTCCTCAAAAAATTCAAAATAGAGCTACCATATGATGTGGCAATCCCACTTCTAAGTATATGTCCGAAAGAAATGAAATCACTGTCTTAAAGAGATATCTGCACCCTCATGTTTATTGCAGCGTTGTTTACAACAGCAAGACATGGAAACAACCTCAGTGTGCACTGACAGATGAATGGATAAAGAAGATGTGGTATATATACACAATGGAATATTATACAGCCATAAAAAAGAAGGAATTCCTGCTATTTGTGACAACATAGATAAGCCTGGAGGGCATTACGCTAAGTGAAATAAGTCAGACAGAGAAAGACAAACACTGCATGATCTCACTTATATGTGAAATCTTTAAAAAGTGAGCTCAGAGAAATAGAGAGTAGATTGGTGGTGGCCAGCGTGGGAGGTGAGGGGGTGGGGGGTGGGAAATGGTGGTCAAGAGTACAAACTTCGGTTATAAGATGAGTAAGTTCTGGGGATTTAACACAAAGCATGGTGACTATAGTTAATAGCATTGTATTGTATATTTGGAAGTTGCTAAGAGTAGATCTTAAAAGTTCTCGACACGCACAGACACACAAAAGGTAACCATGTAAGATGATAAACATGTTAGCTAACCTTAGCATGGTAATTATTTCACTATATATTTATATGTTTACATATATAAACTGTAATGTGCTGCGTAACAACATTTCGGTCCATGGACCCCATATACAATGGTAGTCTCATAAGATTAGTACTATGAGTACCAGATGATATAGTGGACTATACCATCTAGATTTGTGTAAGCACATGCCATGATGTTCCCACAACAAAGAAATCGCCTAAGGACGCATTTCTCAGAATGTATCCCTGTCGTTAAGTCATGCATAACTGTATATCAAATCAAAACATTGCAGGTCTTAAACTTATACAATGTTATGTTTCGAATGTATCTCAATAAAGCTGAAAAATATAATTATTTAAAAAGAAACATTGAAAATTCTGGGAAAACAAAATCTCTTCTTTAGCATGTAGGGGTTACGAAAGGGAACCTTCTCTATATTCTTCAGGGCTTGGTGGAAGGATGATAGGAGGTTTGAAACTGCTCCAGTTTTCAGTTTTCCTACCAAAAGGAGAAAGCCATATTGGAAGAAACGTGGTTGAGATATGGTGGTCAAGTTTGAGTTCAGAATCAAGCAACACCTAAACCAGCTTGTAGGTTTTTCAGTTAGGGGAGCTAATAAATACTTTTCAAAAACTGGTTGAGTACGTTTTTCTGTTTTTTGCCAGGAGAAGTGACCATGGTAGGCCCCAGCCTGGTCTACCATATTTAGTCCTTCTGGGGTCTTGTAGAGAACTGATTGCACCTCTCTGCAGTCTGTTACAATGTAACTGGGCTTGTGCAATGCTCAATAACACGTCAAAAATGTGCTTGTGGCACTGTAAGAAATTTTACCAAGAACCCAAATGTTAGATCTAGATAATATCACACAAAAGGTAAGATTAAAAATAAGGTAATCATACTTGAATTTGAGGGATGTGTGACTGTGTGTATAAGAGATTTGGTAAGTCCCTCTTAGAGCTTTCTTTGCCGTGGCAGGACTTCATCTTAGACAGGAAGAATACCAACAGCATCTCCGGTGAGCTACTGGGAAACTCCAAAAATCTTGCTTACTGGTTGCCCTGATGGTCTCTGCTATGCCCTGGTGAGAAGGTATCATCTGAAGTTATCACAACAAACCATAACTTCCATCTGATTTGTGTATCAGAGGGATCACTTGTCCCAAGGCTCTAAACCAGTCAACTGTGAGACTCACTCAAGATATTCAGGATAGGTAGGTCCAAGATAAAGACACATAGATCATAAATGCTTCTACTGATTTTTTAACTGCGACACCTTAAGGTCAACTCAGGGCACAAAGAAATGGAACTGCCATACAAGCTAAAAACTCCCCATGGAGAATCAGCAAAACCATTCTTTTTTTAACTCTGAGCTCCTTTGGCGTCACACAGATGTGGTCTCTGTCTTTGCTGGCCTGCTAACTCTAGCAGTATGTGTCCTCTCCGCTGTTCACATGTCACAGAAAAGGGAGATTTGAAAAGGAGACTTTTTCATATTGATTCCTCCCCAGGTGACTCCCTTTCTGCACTATGCTTCATCATTAGCTCCCATAAGCCATGCTAATGTCTTCTCACCTTTCCTTTTAGCTTCTTGCTCTTCTGTAGCCTCTGCTTCTCTTGGTTCTAGAGCCCAGTATGCTTTTCCATTCCTTAGGCTTCTCGTATTTCTTGGACTATTCCCTGCATTCTATACCTTGTTAAATCTTCCTTATTTATTGATCTCAGTTAAAATGACCCTTCCTCAGCTAGATCAAGTATCCCTGCTATAATCAAGCAGAGCACCTTATACTTTTGGTTTATTTATATATGTGTAGATCTAATTGTTCTATGCCTTGTGTATCACACTAAACTAAGCTAATCAAAGGCAAAGACTTCATGTATTTGTTTATTGCTGTGTGCTCAATGCTTAGAACAATGCTGACACTTAGTAGATATTAAGTAAATGGTTAGTTTTTCAATGAAATGATTGCACATTCCTTATTCTGTCCTCTAGGAAAAGGCTGGATGAAAAACCATGTGAATATGAACTAATGCTTTAATAGCAATGGAGTGCGTTCTTTTCACGAAGCACACTCAGCATCACTTGGATTTTTCTACTTGTCTTCTGGCCATCTGACGGCACAGCTCTGAAAGGGGCTACTGGGGCAGAGTGGGAGGATCTACCAACCCATGAGCTCCGCCTTTGGCCTTTCTGCTGTTGCTTTCTGAACCTGCCTTGTGTGCTCAGGGTATATTAATTATTCTCTTCCTGTCCGAGTGGTTTTGAGAAGGAACAGCTGCAAAGCCCGATGAGTCTTGGAAGATCAAAACAAATCTGGAGCCTGTTGTCGACTTGTCAGGCCCCATTGCAGAGCTCCCTACATGTTGGCAGCTTCGGCATTTGATTACTCTCTGCACGGCCCCTGAGGAGGCATTACCTCAGAGGTTCTTTTAAAAACAAATTCTTTTAAATAAAACTTGCTGCCTTCAGCCCCTCCCTTCCTTTCCTTTCACTTGTGAATAAACACAGTTAGACTTTGGCTAATCCATCTTTCACTGCCCTGGTCAACTGACACGCCGGTTCCACGAGAATGACTCTCAAATGCCGTTACTGACAGATAAGTGAGCACAGAAACTGCCCTTTTTCCTCTTTCTTCCCTCTGGAGCAATAAATCATCCACTCATCCCAGGTGATTTCCACAGACAGTCCACTTAAAGCAATAGGTCATCATTTAACAGGTATAATGCTTTTTCAATAGAACATTTCTAACCATCTCCCTGCCTTCCAGTGACAACTCAACATTTTTTCTAATTTTCTAATCACCTAACGGCCAATTGAATAGAGTTCTTAGGGAATATGGTCTACGACTTCATATTGTGGATATCTTCCCTAGTCTCCATTTCCAGGAAGAGTATTTCTTTATAAATAAAATAGCTGTATTGGACCTGAACAAGGACCGTGGACTGAGTTGCAGTCTACCAAACCTCACAACCTGTTGTTTTAGGAAGAAACAGTGACTGCTCTCATGTCTTTGCCTTTTAATTTTCACGACATCTGTTAAGTGAAATTTGACTTTGGATTAAAAAAGTGGCTTAAGTGGATTTGTCCTTGAATCTCAGCTGTTTTTTTTAAAAAAACTTCCTATGTCCATTGACTTGAAGGAAAAGTAATTTCTGCAGTTTAGCGTGGAGGGGACTTTACTCTTTCTTTTCTAATAAATTATGTATACAGCTTAAAGGATGCTACAGAGGCTTTACAGGAGGAATATACTCAATGGGCATGCACTTGCCTAATCTTCTGGTTCTATGTTAAAACCTTTAATTTAATTTTCCCATTAATATCCAAAGCTTGACTGTGCACAAAATGATGCAATATTAAGGGTGGCTTTTGTGGTATTTAAATTCCATTTCCCCTCCTCTTTTACCCATTCATATTAGGGGAAAAATTTCAAATTAAGTAAAATATAATATTTAGGCATAAATGAGACAGGAGACCAAAACCAAAGCAGTGTCACTTGCCACAAAGAGTCCCAAATTCTGTTAGCAAAGTGCAATTTCTCCTCATTGCTTTTAGGGATGAGAGAATTGAAACTTGCATAGGAAATTGTCATCATATATGCCA
The DNA here is from genome assembly GCF_057802395.1 of Ceratotherium simum simum. Taxonomy (NCBI): domain Eukaryota; kingdom Metazoa; phylum Chordata; class Mammalia; order Perissodactyla; family Rhinocerotidae; genus Ceratotherium; species Ceratotherium simum. The sequence continues at coordinate 31,744,955 of NC_141903.1, forward strand.
AAAAGGGCTTCTAATTTATTACATTTGTGCCAGGGTCCCCTTTTGCACTAAGTGTTAAATCCCATTCTTTGAACTCAAAAATCTTTGTCAGTGTGAAGGTCATTAATTTTAATTAAATGGAAACCTTTTGTTTTTAACACTTGCAAGAAAATGACGATTACTATCAATAACTTTCATTAAATAAATAGAGCAAATTAAAATTTGTAGTACATCTCTAGATCGATCAAAAATGGTCTCATCAAAAGCTTATTAGTTGACAAGGAAGGAAGGGTCTCAGTGGGTTATGGTAAAAGATGTACCCAGAATCTAAAAAAAGGATCTGTTTGCTAAGCTAGTGTCCACAGTTAATTTTACTCTAGCACCCTATTACACTTCCATTATAGCATTGTAGTAGGGTGGTAAAGATAACATCAATTTTGTAGGCTTTGGTTAAAATAACTAATATATTGTATTCACAAACCTGTATTTGTACAGCTTTTGGCAACTTACAAAGCATTTTTATACATGCCACTTCTTTTTGAGTGATTCCTTAGAAATAGTATATGCTTTAGATACAAATGTGCAGGATCACAACTCCATCGCTACCATTTATTAGCTCTCATTTCAGGAAGATAACTTCAATTCTCTGAGCCTCAGTTGTCTTATCTTTAAAGTGGAAATAATAAATCCAACGTTGCAGGGATGCTGTGAGATTGAAATAAAAGAATATGTGGAGGACAGGATGCACAGGGCCTGGCACGTAATAAGTGCTTAATAAATATAATCTGCTCATGTGCTCTTTGTAATTAATTTTCCAGGGCTGCCTAGCCATAAAAGTCTGAGGTCACTCAGTTGATTAATTGGACAGCTGGTGTTAGAATTCTGGTTTGTTCTTCTTTCTAGTACCTCTTGCCTTCTCCTCATTCTATACTAAAGAAAGAAAAACTATTTGACAAATAAAATTTTATTAATAACTGAACTCTTCAACTCTTCTTCAGTTTATAGAGAATTAGCAGTACTATCACAAAAATAAAAAAAGGCATAATAAACATGTTATTTTACCATGAACATCAAAATAACTCATTTATAATTCAACATTTCCAAAACACTTGATATTTATAGGGCAGTGGAGAAGATCCTGGAGTGTTATATGAGAGTTCTGTTTTCCGCTCTAATTTTTCTAAAAGTGAGAAAAGTCAAGATTTGAAGAAGTTAAGTCACTTACCCAAGACTTTAAAGGAAAAATCTATTTCCAGGTCTATAAATGTGAAAAGATAGTTTCACATATCCCACCTTTTTCTCTGAATTGTTTTAAATGACTATTGGGCTGAATTAATATAAGGTGAAAATGTTATCGAGAAAGTAAATGTCAGAACTAGGTGGGACATGTTTAGCCAACTCTTCCTTCCCTCCATCCCTCCTTTTCTTCCTTTCTTCCTTCCTTCTTTCTTTCCTTCCTCTTTTACTCATCATGGGGAATCTATTTCCATGACAGGACCCAGAGACACTGCTGGTTCAGCCTTCTCTCCCATGGCTTTAAATGTGGGCCATCTTTAAGGCTTGCTCCTGAATGCTCTTATTTAATTACTCTCTACCTTTCACTAGGTGGTACCGCTTCTGTGCTTGTCTTCATTTCTAAGGGCATTTCTCACATGGATGTCTCCAGCACAGTCCCCTCCTCTGGGTTACATTCCACCTGTCCAACGTCCTATCCAACATTAGCTCTGGGTATCACACAGCTACTTCCCATTCAGCGTGTCTCAACTTGACTTCATGATCTGCTCCCCACAAATTTGGTTCTCCTCCTTTCCTATCTCATGGGTGCTATTCCATATTAAACAAACAAAACTGCTCTCATTTTGTAATACCTATATTTATAGCTGTTCTGGGACCATATGTTGTTTAGTTCTAGGCCCAGATATATCTCTCAGTAGCTACTGGGGTCAGCATATCACAATGTTTGAAAGCAGGGACTTGAGCATCTGACTACCTGAATTCAAATCCCCACTACTCCTTATGAGATCTCTAAGATTGAGAAAACTAATTAACGTCTTTGAGTTTCAGGTTCTAAGGATATAAACCTGGGAGAGTTATGTTAGTTTTCTTAAGCCATCATAGTGATAACTAAATAAGTCAATTCGTAGAAAGCATCTTACCTCTGTGCCGAGCACATCCTAAGTGCTCAGTACATGCTGATCTCTGCTAATTTTAGAAAGACGTGAGGTTGGGTCTGGCTTTTCCATTTACAATCGGTTAGAATTTGAGAGTGTTACCTAATTATTCTTTATTATTTTTAAAATAGAATTTAAAAATAGAATCCATCAATAGGGCTGTCGTGGTGACTAAATAACATCATGCTCGAACATCACCTAGTTCCCTTCTGCACATATGGCAAGGTTTCAGCACGTATGGGTGTGATGGTCTTCAACATTTCACTGCTTAAACAAACCCCAGTTCGTGAGTTTAGTGAAAGGAGTTAAAATGTTACTAATGAGGGAGCAACATTAACATTTACAAATCCAGCTGCTACCATCTCTTTTACAAAATATTTGAGGAATTCTGGAGGTAAGACAAAAAATTGGATGGTGAAAATAGATCCATTACAATACCGTATTAATTGATGTTTAAGACAGAAGAGAAAATGTTTTAAAAGTGAATACTCAGGCATAACTAATTTATTAATTAAGTTCTAGTTGAGATCTTTATTACTTTTTTCCATTTCTTTTGAAGCTATTAAACCCTCTGCCTAAAGACTTTGCTCTTTAACTTCATTTTGGGTTCTTAAACTGGAGTAAAAGAGGCCGAGCTTTATTCACCTTCTTGGTTTGTGAATGTTTATCTATGGCTCCTACATGTGTAAACTCTAGGTCAGAATCTACCTGTTAGAGCTATTTAGAGCAGAAGCTAATATGAGCTGTGATGCAAGTTCCACAAAGTAAGACATTTTATCTGTTTCTTTACTGCTGAATCTCTGTGTCTGGAACTCTGTCTGGCACCTAGTAGGTAATAAATATGTGTTAAGTGAATGAATTTATGATGTGTAACCTGCCTTCTAGGTCCGTAGAACCCATGATCACAGCTTACTATTATAAAGGATTTAAATCTAGCCTGGATCAAATGAGGTCTCCCTATTGGAACATACACGTATGCACACATGCACGAGCACACACATTGTAAAATTACCAAAAGGAGAACAGCTAATGTGGGCTTTTGTACTATTGCTTTACAAAGAAGCCCCCTCAGTTTCCCTTACTCTGCTGAGCACAGTGCCTTGTGCAAAGCTGATGTTCAAACAGTGTTTGTTAAACAACTAAATGAATTGAAACTAGGCATCAAAACTCACTACAACCAAAAGCATTAACCAAGGCCAGGTATGTGAGCTAGGAACTATATAAAGCAGTTCAAGCCCCCTCAGATAGAATTTTTAAATTAAAATTTGCACAAGGACAAAAATTGAGAGACAACAGCACATACATCATGGGTTGACTTTAAGAATTAATCACCATTTAATCACTTATGCCTCTGTTTCTTCATCTCTAGATGGAGATAGCAAAACCTACATATTTCACAGAATTGAAATAAATACTAAGGGACAAAGAAGGTTAAAATAAAACATTGTGTACAATTAAGCTTTTGGGAAGTGCTATTTTATTCTTATTTAGGAAATTTTTCGTCTATATTTTAAATAATAAATTAAAGCCATTAAATAAATGAGAGTTTCTATTTTCCTCTAGATGATGCTATTCAGCACACAGAGGATGTCATTCTCTGATAGTTCTAAGGAGGCAAATGGTTTTGGAATTTGTGGGTGGGGGAGATCTTGGTAAACAATTAATTCAGTAGCAGGACATGGTCTACCTGGTTTGGAAAGAAGTTAGAGAAACCACTAATTTCTCCTTAGCATCATGCCATATACACATCCTAAATATAATACACAAAATCGTGTCAAATAGATGGATGTAATAAATGATCCAGGTTTGCAATTGGAGCTGTTCCCTGCTCTTCCCACATGGCTCCCTTCTCCTATCTTGTTCAATATTAAAACCACAAAATTGGCTTCTGCTCTGGTGTGAATTCCATTTTTCATCAAAATTGTCCCTAATCCCTTTTACATAGTCAATAAATAATAAAAACAATATAACCACACAATTCAGTTTTCACAATTAAGTTTTCATCCATGGTGAAATTTCCATACAGTTTTCCAAAATGTATGTGAGTGTATGTGAGTGTGTGAGTGTGTGTGTGTGTGTGTGTGTGTTGGCAGTTTAAATTATTTTCAAAAATAAAGAAAATAGAAATTAAGAATTATTTTGAAGTTTGCCCCTTCCTTCCCCTCTTTTGTTTCTATAATGCCCAAAATTAAAATAAAAGGGAATATAAACAAGTTTAATCAATTTTGTGAAGAGAAATTGTTTAAAACATTGCTTGAATCTGAAATAAAATCTAGTGGTGTTGTTTCTTTTTTGCATGATTGCTTTGGAGTCTTAAAGACACAGCTTCTATGTTGGTATAAGCAGTATAGCGTGTGGCCTTAGGGAAACAGAAAATTATACCTTAAATAAATAAATTAGGCATCTTGAGTAGCTCACTTTTATGTCAGAAGTTTCGTTAATTATAGCATCTATTTCTGGAAGATGAAAAGGAACCTGTTGTCACCTTTGCAGCACATCATATCCTAAGATAATTTTGATTGTATCCCTTTCCTGTAGAAACTCTCCTAGCTCAGAAATCAGAAAAAAATCACAGGCAACCTATTGATCAGAAATTTACCTACAGGCAGAGCTAACATGTGTGGTGGTCTCATGGTTTGTGAAGAACTTTTGCTTTACATAAAAATGCCTATCCCTCTGCTCATACCCTTTGGGGTATATGTGGCTAGAAACTGCGTTTCCTTTTATAATAACATTATTTTCCTGTTAACTTTAAGTGGATAATAATAATAATGATAATAATAAGTAACATTCTAAACACTATACATGTGTTGAGATCTCGAGTCAAGATGGCGGTGTAGGCAGACTCTGAACTCACCTCCTCCCGTGGACACAGCCAATTTACAACTACTCGTGGAAAAATTACCCCTGAGACAGAACTGAAAACTGGATAAGAGTAACTCCTGCAACAATGGACAATCCTAACTAATGTAGAAGAGGCAGAGACTCCCTTCCGGAGAGGAAAAACGCCGCCTTCACAAGCCGCCAGCTTCACAGCCTCGGGGAGCAGCTCACAGGTATGCAGCCTCCCTGGATGCGCGGGGTCCTGAGCCGGGAGCACCCCCGCTACGGGCACTTTGTGGACCCAGCACAATCGAGACCAGCGGCATAATATCTGACTTTGCTGCTACCAAAACACTGGGGAGCACCCCCAGAAAACCCTGTTCACAAAGAAACTAAAACCGGCTCTTAAAGGGCCCGCGCGCAAACTCACCCGTTCCAGAAAGCATCCTAAAATCACCAGAAAGAAAGGTGCACAGTGCTGTGGTGAAAAGAGACTCACCTAATAGGCCCTGAGTGCATCTCGGTGAGGGGTGAGACCTCTCCAGGGACTGGGACATTGGCGGCAGTCATTGTTGTGGCCTGGTGTGGGCATGCTGACACAGACACCATTGGAGTTCTCCCTGAGGCCTGCTAACCCAGGTCTGCCCCACCCGCTAGAGCACCGATTTAATCCAGCTCAGCCAGGGCAGGCAGCCCACCCTAGAGACTGGCCCCACCCAACAACAAGCCCTCAGGCAACTTGTGGGCCTGCATAGATTGGTTACTGGATTCTCTGCAGCCTGGCGACTGAGCCGACTTTAGCGGGGCAGGACGTGCACAAGGAGCGGGTGGAGAGTGTGGGGCGATGGCGGAGTGTGTGGGGCTCCCACCGTGGAGAGACTGGGTCTGCTTGGGGAGGTCGGGGCGCGCACACGGGGCAGGACTGTGTTGACTGTGTGTGTGGACCTGTGGGCGGCAGGGCTTGTCAGCTGCAGAAGACTTGTGCTTCTCAGAGACCCACATAGGGGGTTTGCCCCACCTTCCAAAGCCTGAAACAATTGGGTACTCCTGTGCCTGAGGCCAGCCCCACCCAGCTGCAATCCTCAGAGAGCTGACAAGAGACCTAATAGGCTAGAGGCTTATAGCAATTGTAAGGCCCTGAGCCTAACAACCTGCCACGCTGGGGGCCTACTCACTTAAAAGAAATACTGCAACACAAATGTGGTATTAGAACTTACAGCCAACTGTGCTGGGGCTCCCCACACCTGATAAAGAGACTGAAGGGCCCACGACAACTACAAGCAGCTGAGCATTACAACAGCTTGCCAGGAGCATAACTCGGCCTCCCTGGGTGCCTGCAGGGAGAGCAAACAGGCCACAACAGAAGGACACACATAGCCCACATAGGGGTCACCCCTGGAACATTGAGAACTGAGGGAAGCACACTGGAAGCCTCCTAAGGCATCACTTACCTAAGGTCACCTATCCAAGAGCAGGAGACGTAGCTGACCTACCTAATACGTAGACACAAGCACAGGGAAAGAGGCAAAAGGAGGAGGCAAAAGAATACATTCCAAGTAAGGGAACAGGACAAAACCCCAGAAAAGGAACTAAGTGAAACAGAAATGAGCAACCTACCTGACAGAGAGTTCAAACTAAGAGTGTTAAGGATGCTCACTGATCTGGGGAGAAGAATAGATGAACTCAGTGAGAATGTCAACAAAGAAATGGAAGATATAAAAAAGAACCAATCAGAAATGAAGAATACAATACTGGAAATGAAAAATTCATTAGAGGGACTCAAAAGCAGAGTAGAGGATACAGAAGAACGGATCTGTGAGCTGGAGGAAAGACTAGAAGAAATTACCCAAGGTGAACAGGTAAAAGAGAAAAGAATTAAAAAGAGTGAGGACAGTCTAAGGGACCTCTGGGACAACATCAGGCACACTAACATCTGTGTTATAGGTGTCCCGGAAGGAGCAGAGCGAGATAAGAGGGCAGAGAATCTATTTCAAGAAATAATAGATGAAAACTTCCCTAACCTAAGGAAGGAAACAGACATCCAGGTACAGGAAGCACAGAGAGCCCCAAACAAGATAAACCCAAAGAGGCCCACACCAAGACACATCATAATCAAAACGTCCAGAAATAAGATAAAGAGAGAATCCTAAAAGCCGCAAGAGAATGTCAAGTTACATACAAAGGAAACCCCATAAGGCTATCAGCTGACTTCTCAGCAGAAACCTTACAGGCTAGAAGAGAATGGCACGATATATTTAAAGTGCTAAAAGGAAAAAACTTACAGCCAAGAGTACTCTACCCAGCAAGGTTATCATTCAAAATGGAAGGAGAGATCAAAATTTTCCCAGACAAGCAAAAATTAAAGGAGTTTGTCACCAAGAAACCAGTGCTACAAGAAATGTTAAAGGGACTGATTTAAGGGGAAAAGAGAAGACCAAAAATAGGAAAAATTATCTATTTCCATGATAAGAACATAATGGATACAAATGCACAAAAAAGAGGTTAGATATGATATCAAAAACATAAAAGGATGGAGAAGGGGAGTTAAAGAATACAGCTTTCAGACAGAGGCCAAACTAAAGTGACCATCAATTCTGTATAGAAGAAGAAAGGAACAGAGAAGGACTACTAAAACACTGAGGGAAAAAAAAAAGTTAGAAAATGGCAGTAAGTACATACTTATCAATAGCTACTTTAAATGTCAATGGACTAAATGCTCCAATTAAAAGGCATAGGGTGGCTGACTGGATAAAAAAACAAGACCCATATATATGCTGCATACAAGAGACACACTTCAGACCTAAAGACACTCACAAACTGAAAGCGAAGGGATGGAAAAAGATACTCCATGCAAATGGCAATGAAAAGAAAGCTGGGGTAGCAGTACTCATATCAGACAAAATAGACTTTAAAACAAAAACTGTAAAAAGAGACAAAGAAGGGCATTACATAATGATCAAGAGAACAATCCAACAACAGGATATAACACTTGTAAGTATCTACGCACCCAATGTAGGTGCACCTAAATATATAAAGCAATTATTAACAGACATAAAAACAGAAATAGACAGTAACACAATAATAGTAGGGGACTTTAACACTCCACTTACACCAACGGATAGATCATCCAAACAGAAGATCAATAAGGAAACATTGGCCTTAAACGACACACTAGAACAGATAGACCTAGTAGATATATGCAAAGCGTTCCATCCAAAAACCAAAGAATACACGTTCTTTTCAAATGCACATGGAACATTCTCCAGGATTGATCACATATTAAGCCACAAAACAAGTCTCCATAAATTTAAGAAGATTGAAATAATACCCAGCATCTTTTCTGACCACAACGGTATGAAACTAGAAATCAACTATAGGAAGAAAATCAGAAAAGCCACAAATACATGGAGATTAAACAAAATGCTACTGAACAACGACTGGGTCAATGAAGAAATCAAAGAAGAAACCAAAAAATACCTGGAGACAAAGGAAAATGAAAATATGACATGCCAGAATTTATGGGATACAGCAAAAGCAGTTCTAAGAGGGAACTTTATAGCAATACAGGCCTATCTCAACAAACAAGAAAAATCTCAAATAAACAATCTAACAATGCACCTAAAGGAACTGGAAACAGAAGAACAAACAAAGCCCAAAATCAGTAGAAGAAGGGAAATAATAAAAATCAGAGCAGAAATAAATGAAATAGAGACCAAAAAAAAAAAAAAGAAAAAAATAAAAAAACCAAGAGCTGGTTCTTTGAAAAGATCAACAAAATAGACAAACCTTTAGCTAGACTCACCAAGAAAAAAAGAGAGAAGGCACAAATAAGTAAAATCAGAAATGAAAGAGGAGAGGTTACAACAGACACCTCAGAAATACAAAAGATTATAAGAGAACACTATGAAAAGCTATATGCCAACCAATTCGACAATCTGGAAGAAATGGATAAATTCTTAGAATCATACAACCTTCCAAAACTGGATCAAGAAGAAGTAGAGAATTTGAATAGACCAATCACCAGTAAGGAGATCGAAACAGTAATCACAACCCAAAATAAAAGTCCAGGACCAGACGGCTTCCCTGGTGAATTCTACCAAACATTCAAAGAAGACTTAATACCTATCCTTCTCAAACTCTTCCAAAAAATTGAGGGGGGGGGAAGCTCCCTAACTCATTCTATGAAGCTGACATTACCCTGATACCAAAACCAGACAAGGACAACACAAAAAAAGAAAATTACAGGCCAATATCACTGATGAACATTGATGCAAAAATCCTCAACAAAATACTAGCAAATCGCATACAATAATACGTTAAAAAGATTATACACCATGATCAAGTGGGATTTATTCCCGGTATGCAGGGATGGTTTAACATTCGCAAATCAATCAACGTAATACACCACATTAATACAATGAAGAATAAAAATCACATGATCATCTCAATAGATGCAGAGAAAACATTTGACAAGATACAGCATCCATTTATGATAAAAACTCTGAATAAAAAGGGTATAGAAGGATATACCTCAACATAATAAAGACCATATATGAGAAACCCACAGATAATACCCTCAATGGTGAAAAACTGAAAGCCATCCCTCTAAGAACAGGAACCAGACAAGGATGCCCACTGTCACCACTCCTATTTAACATAGTATTGGAAGTCCTAGCCAGAGCAATCAGGCAAGAGAAAGAAATAAAAGGGATCCAAATTGGAAAGGAAGAAGCGAAACTGTCACTATTTGCAGATGACATGATTTTATATATAGAAAACCCTAAAGAATCCACCAGAAAACTTTTAGAAGTAATAAACGAATATGGTAAAGTTGCAGGATACAAAATCAACATACAAAAATCAGTTGCATTTCTGTACACTAACTACGAAGTAGCAGAAAGAGAAATTAAGAATACCATCCCATTTACAATTGCAACAAAAAGAATAAAATACCTAGGAATAAACTTAACCAAAGAGCTGAAAGATCTGTACACTGAAAACTATAAAACATTTCTGAAAGAAATTGAAGAAGACACAAAGAAATGGAAAGATATTCCGTGCTCTTGGATTGGAAGAATTAACATAGTTAAGATGTCCATACTTCCTAAAGCCATCTATAGATTCAATGCAATCCCTATCAAAGTTCCAACAACATTTTTCACAGAAATAGAACAAAGAATCCTCAAATTTATATGGAACAACAAAAGACCGCGAATAGCTAAAGGAATCCTGAGAAAAAAGAACAAAGCTGGAGGTATCACACTCCCTGATTTCAAAATATACTACAAAGCTATAGTAACCAAAACAGCATGGTACTGGCACAAAAACAGACACACAGATCAATGGAATAGAATCGAAAGCCCAGAAATAAACCCACACATCTATGGACAGCTAATCTTTGACAAAGGAGCCAAGAACATACAATGGAGAAAAGAAAGTCTCTTCAACAAATGGTGTTGGGAAAACTGGAGAGCCACATGCAAAAAAATGAAAGTAGACCCTTACCTTACACCATACACAAAAATTAACTCCAAATGGATTAAAGACTTGAATGTAAGACCTGAAACTGTGAAACTTCTAGAAGAAAACATAGGCAGTACGCTCTTCGACATCAGTCTTAGCAACATCTTTTCAAACACCATGTCTGATCGGGCAAGAGAAACAATAGAAAAAATAAACAAATGGGACTACATCAAACTAAAAAGCTTCTGCACAGCAAAGGAAACCATCAACAAAACGAAAAGACAACCTAACAACTGGGAGAAGATATTTGCAAACCATACATCTGATAAGGGCTTAATCTCCAAAATATATAAAGAGCTGATGCATCTCAACAACAAAAAAACTAACAACCCAATTGAAAAATGGTCAAAAGACCTGAACAGACATTTCTCCAAAGAAGATATACAGATGGCCAACAGACACATGAAAAGATGTTCAAAATCACTAACTATCAGGGAAATGCAAGTCAAAACTACAATGAGATATCACCTCACGCCCATCAGAATGGCTATAATTAACAAGACAGGAAACAACATGTGTTGGAGAGGATGTGGAGAGAAGGGAACTCTCATACACTGCTGGTGGGAGTGCAAACTGGTGCAGCCACTATGGAAAACAGTATGGAGATTCCTCAAAAAATCAAGGATAGAACTACTATATGATCCAGCTATTCCACTGTTGGGTATTTACCCAAAGAACTTGAAAACACCAATTTGTAAAGGTACATGCACCCCTGTGTTCATTGCAGCGTTATTCACAATAGCCAAGACTTGGAAGCAACCTAAGTGCCCATCAAGGGACGAATGGATAAAGAAGATGTGGTATATATACACAATGGAATACTACTCAGCCATAAGAAACGATGAAATCCAGCCATTTGTGACAACATGGATGGACATTTCGGGTATTATGCAAAGCGAAATAAGTCAGAGGGAGAAGGTCAAATACCGTATGATTTCCTTCATTAAGTAGTAGATAACAACAACAATAAACAAACACATAGGGACAAAGATTGGATTGGTGGTTACCAGAGGGGAAGTGGGGGAGGGTGGAGGGTGAAAGGGATAATTCGGTACATGTGTGTGGTGATGGGTTGTAATTAGTATTTTGGTGGTGAACATGATGTAATCTATGCAGAAATAGAAGTACAATGATGTACACCTGAAATTTTTACAATGTTATAAACCAATGTTACTGCAATAAACAAAAAATTTAAAAAAAATAAAAAAATAAAAAATAAACAAACACTATACATGTGTTAACTCATTTAGTCTTCACAAAACCCCATAGGATGAATAGAATTACTAGCCTTACGTTAAAGAAGGAGAACATGAGCCCAAGATGTGTTAAATAACTTACTGGTGAGGGTTAGCTAAGGAGTGGCAGGGCGATGATTCAAATTTGTACTGTCTAGCTGCAGAGACTGCACATTTTAAATATAATCACCAAAGAAGACCATATTAAAAAGTTGACGTTTGAACAAAGACTTCAACATTGTAAAAAAGTGAGGCATGGAGATATCTGAGGATATGGCATTCCAGGCAGAGGGAACAGCAAGTACAAGGACCCTGAGGCAGGAGTGTGCTCATGTGAGAGAGAGAGGAGTGTGAGATGACTAACTATTTTGCCTGGTAACTGCAAGTGTTGGTATTTTCTGAAATGGGGAAGATTTGAGTGATGCAGTTTTGCTGGGACAAGTAGGAGGTCAGTTTTGAACAAGTTAAACATGAGAAATCTTTTAGAGGGGCCGGTCTGGTGGCACAAGCAGTTAAGTGCGCGTGCTCTGCTGCGGCGGCCCGGGGTTCACCGGTTTGGATCCTGGGCACGCACCAACACACTGCTTGGCAAGCCATGCTGTGGCGGCGTCCCATATAAAGTAGAGGAAGATGAGCGTGGATGTTAGCCCAGGGTCAGTCTTCCTCAGCAAAAAAAGAGGAGGATTGGCAGATGTTAGCATAGGGCTGATCTCCTCACACACACACAAAAAAGAAATCTTTTAGACATTCAAAAGGAGATGTCAATTAGGCAGCTAGCTATCCACGCATGGGTTCAGAGAAGATAATGAAGTGGGTGTGGCCACCTTTACAGATGCACTGACAGCCATGCGACTGGCAAAGAGCACCAAGGGAGTAAATGAAGATGGGAAAGTTGTTGAAGAACTAAGCCCTCCAACATTTAGCGCCAGAAGATGAGAAGTTACCAGCAAAAGAAACTGACGTGGAGCAGCCAGTGAGGCAGGAGGAAAACTAGGTGATTGCGGAGTCGTGGATGCCAAGTGAAAAAAACCTTTCAAAGAGGAGGAGAGTGATCAGATTTGTCAAATGTTGCTGGTAAGTGAAGTAGATGAGGACCGGGGATTGAGCATTGAATACAGCAATGTGAATGACATCAGTGACTTTGACAAGAGAATTTTCATTATAATGATCAGAGAAAAAAAATCTAATTAGAGTGGATTCATGAATAATTGAGAATTTTTCCCAAATCACACAACTAAGATTTGTCAAAAAACGAGTCATTTTCCTTATCCTTGTTAATTGCATCAAACACTGTGTAGTTCTATGGAAATGGAATATTTTTAAGTGATAAATAATTTCTGAATAAAATATAGAGTTCAGTTAAAAAAGGGTGGGATAGTGAAAATTGTGCAAAGAAATATTGAGGAGAGAGATTTAATAGACAAGCACATCTTGAAATGATGGGATGGATACAAGAATATGACTGGGTCATATGCTTATATTTGAAAATGCCAAACACTGAATTCAACCTGACTTAGGAAAAATATGGGTGAGATTTATTGGCTAACATAACTACAAAGTTCAGGCATAGCCGAATCGAGGTGTTCTCTGCCATTGTCTGAACTCAGTCAAGCTTCATCTCCCAGCTCTGAGGTCCTCTGTGTTGGCTTCACAACCAGGCAAGCACCCCAGTCATGTTGGTTGCCAATGGCTCCAGGCTTACCTCTCATTGCCTAGCAAGCCCTGTGGAAGGGGCTTTTCTTCCTCAAAAGTTCCTGTAAACTGTGCGTATTGATTCTGATCAGTTTGGCTTGTGCTACGCATAGGTCAATAGGCATTTACCATGGCCGTGGGGGTGGATTAGCTAAATTTAGGTCTCATCTCCACCTCTTGGAGGTAGCATAGTGAGGTCAGCTCTTTCCAAACCATGGGTATTAGCAATTAAGTAGAGAGTTACCAATAGGAAAATTAAGGTTCTAATACTATAAAAATGGAGGAATGGATATTGAGTGCATAAAAAAAGATGTCCATTATAGGGGAGAAAGAAAAAAATTTGAAAGAAAGAAGAATGGAAACAAGTACTGTGTACTTTATGTCTGTGTACACAGACATTTACTGCGTACTTTACCTAGGCTTGTTCACATTTTCTCATTTAATACTCATGACAACTCCAAGAGGTAAGTGCTTATGTTGGGGAAAGCTGTGAAAAGGGAGAGGATCTCTAATAGTTACTTCAGGGAAAACTTGCCCCTAGTACTAAATTATAAACAAATATTTCAAACTTTAGGATATTTGTATTCATAACCATACACTGAAAAAAATATGTATGGTTCATCTATTTAGCATTATAATCAGCAGCCATGGAACAAATATATACAAATAAATGTAACAGCAAGTTGTAGTCATACAGTCTGGTACCAGTCTAGAGGGTCTCTGGTTCAATTTCCCCCGAGAGTGAACCTCTCAGCTTCTGAGGCTGAGCACGAGTGGTCACATGAGTGTGCGGCATGGTAGAGGAGCTCTAGTGCGGGGTGGGGGTAGTGGGGTAACTACATCTTTAATAGTTTTTCAAACAATCCTCTCACTCCAGCCTCACCTTTCTCCATCTCCTCCAGAATTACACAACAGCTCCAAATCCTGAAGCTTTCCGAGGTTCTTGGCTTGTGGCAAGTTGGCTGCTTCACTTTAAGCAGGTAGATTTCAGCTTCATTTTCTCTGCAAGTCTATTGCCATCCTTCCATCCATTTCCTTCCTTTGTATGCCGTTGACATCTCTCATCTGGGGTCTTCTCCTCTGTCACTTTCTTTTTCTTTGTAGACATATCTCTACTTTTTTTCACTGTCTTTTTTTTCCACTGGTGGTTTGAGAGGTAACAAGCTTAAACATACAGGTACATTCATTCTACCTCATTTTACCTCGTCCATTTCCACATCATCCATTTACACGTTTAACAATTCATAATATTAAGCATGCTATTATAATCCCTGTTAGTAGTCTAAAACCCCACCTCTCAATTGCAGTAAATCTCCCCATCCCCAAGGTATATATATATATATAACAACCTCTAAGCCCTACCAACATCCATAAATTTGAACATTTTCCTTGGCCTAAGTCCTACTCCCATATCTATTTGATCACCCTGTTTTTGGGTTGGTTCCAACTCTGAAGTATCACTATGTATCAAACAGAATTTGCATTCTGATCATATTCTAGGCAAGACAGCAGAAAATACATGACAATGTTTAGATTAGTGTTTTGAGCTGAGGTCACCTATGTTTGCAAGCACTTAGATAATGTGATTGATCCAAAGGTAAGTTCTCATTCTGCCTGGAGTTTTCTAACATACTATTGCAAAGTTATACCCACAATTGCCACATCTATGTAAAGCACAAATTAGACATAACGAAAGATCATGAAGACTGTACAAAGTGGTGTTGAAATGAAAATGCCATGCATCTCTCCATGAGGCTTTAGTATCTCAGAAAGAATATACATTTGGGAAGGAAGGACACTGATTCAGAGAACCAGAGAAAATGCAGCTCGAAGAACCCTATTTCTTTTAGCTGTCAGCGAATTTTTGGTTGTTGGTTTGCTTTGTTTTATAGCTTTCTTTTGTTCTATAAAGTATCTTGACATACTGCCTGAGACCTCTGGCTTGCTATCTATTCCATTTTTTTAGAGTAAGTGAGATGCATTTTGAAAGGCACTGAGGCATCACTATTAAATTACACCCACTGTATGTGCAGACAGCCATGTAGTGAGCTCACTCCTACTTACTCGTTCATCTTTAATTTATTTCTAGCTTAGGAGAGCAGTGGTGATCATCATGATATGATAGACTTGATACTTAGATTCATACATGGATATTCTTCCTTATAAGGTCTAATCCTTACTCCATATTTTACAAGTTAACAGTTACCTAGGAATTCAGATATTCTATTCAAATGAATAATCTGTAGGTTGGAGCATAGGTTCATAAATTGGTATATTGACTGGCATGTAGTTGCTCAATAACTTAATTACTTTATCTCATTGAACACTCATTGGCAGTTCTCACACTAAGGCCTTTGTCCTAACTGTTCCACTGCCCTAAATGCCCTTGTTCCAGATCTTAGGATTGATGATTCTTCCTTATCTTTCTAGCATCAGCCTCAACATGGCTTTCTCAGAGAAATCTCCTCTCATCACTGCGTCTAGAGTGACCCTCTATCACAACACCCATTTTATTTTATTTTTTTTGTACTCACCATGGCTTGATATTTTCTTGATTATTAATTTGCTTCTATAATAGAAAGAGATAATTCTACTTTGTCCTTTGTTTTATTTCTAGTGCCTGGAGCAGTGCCTTGAATATAATAGGCATATGCATGTCTCCACAGTACACACAGAAAGGGACCTTGTCTGGTGTGTTCATTGTGTAGCTTTAAGAATTTTTGCATGGTGTGGCCTTCATATGTATGCAATTAATTAATGAATGACTTTCCTCTGTAGTTTAATGCTTAACTGCATTGGATTTTTAAAAGTAAAGTATCCCATTCTTAATATTTAGCCAAGACAAATGAAAAATTACATTTATACACACAAAAACACTAATGTTTTTAGAGGCTTTACGCATGACCACTAAACACAGGAAAAAGCACAAATTCTGGTGAATGAATGAATAAACTGTGATACATCCATTCAATAGCATACTACTCAGCAATAAAAAGGAATAAACACACAACAACGATGAATCTTAAATGCATAATGTTAAATGAAAGAAGTCATACTCAAAAGTCTATGTACTCTATGATTCCATTTATATGACATTCTGGGAAGGACAACGTTATAGAGACAGAAAATAGATCAGTGGTTCTGGGGCATGGGGGTGGGGGAGGGGTTGACTACAAGGGGCAGTATAAGGGAATTCTGCTTTATATCATAATTGTAATGGTGGTTACATGACTGTATGAGCTTGTCCGAAACCACAGAACACTCCTCCAAACACTCCATATACTTCATGTAAATTATACCTCAATTTTTTTTAAAAAAGTAAAATAGATGAGACATTATAATCTACAACAGTTCAAAGAACTACTAGGCTGTTCTACAGCTGCCTTACTATTCTCCTCTGAGTGACACTATGAAAACGTCAGATCATTTTACTCCTCCAACATCTTCCCAGCTCAGTTCTCGTAATGGCCTAAAATGCCCTCCCTGAACTGCTAACCCACTACTTTCCTGACCTCCTCTTCTATCACCTTCTCTCTCTTTCACTCTGCTGCAGCCAGAGTAGCCACCGTGCTGATCTTCAAACACACCAAGCACTGTGGGGCCTTTGCAGTTGCTGTTCCCTGCCGGGATGCTTGCCTCCCAATATCCACATGGCTTGCTCCTTTACTTCCTTCTGCTCTCTGTGAAATATCATCTGACCAGAGATGTTTTCCTTGGCTATCCTATATAAATAACCCTTCTTGTATACTGCTTTTCTTTTCTCTACAGAAAATTTTATTTTAATCTGTATGCCCTGATTGGAATATAAACTTCACAAAGTTTGAGATTACATTTTATTCACTATTGTTTCTCTGTGTTTTGAAGAGTTCCCAGTTTTAGTAAGTGCTAAAAAAATACACATGTATCAATAAATAAATGAGCTAATTAATTAACATATAGGTTTTGGCAGAGACTGAGTAGATGCTCATAAAACCTATTTTCTCTTCCTGAGCACACAGCTAATCCTCATTTCCCAGCCTACCTTGCATATAGGGATCATATGACTAGTTCTCATCAACAGAATGTAAGTGGAAGAGATACTTCACTGTTTGGTCCAAGCAGCTATAATCAATTACTTTCCCTTTGATCTCTTCCCTCCCTTTTCCCTCACCCTACCAAATGGATGACACCTATATGGTGTCAAATTCTTGAAGTCATTTGCTGAAGATTGAAAGATGCACAGCATGGAAAGAGTATATATCTCCGAAGGCTGTACGGAGCAGAGTCCTCCCCAACCTCCTTCACCCATACTGGATGCTGTAATATTAATAGGAAATAAAACTTTATGGTGTAAAGCCCCCTTTATCATTTGTATTGCGTAAAATACTTTTGAGTTGTTTGTTACAGGAGCTAGTGTTACTTACTCTGACTAAAACGCATGAATCTAGAATCAAAAGATGTTTCTAATCTGAGGTTAGCCACATCCGGCCATAATTTGTGGTAGGAAACTATTGCCAAAATTTGGACATTGGGGATAGTAACCACTTCATAGAATGAAAATTCTCTACAAATCAAAAAAGAAGCATGGAAAAATAATTTATATATTTTCAAAGAATTTTACAAGTGCAAATTTTGTAAAGTGTAACTTCTCTGACTTTGCTGATTCAGGTTCATTTCCCAAACTCTCTTTCACTGACTTCTCTTCCTGTTCATTTACTCAATATTTAACATTTACTTAACTAGTATATTCTCTGTGCCAATTACCGTGCTGACCAAGAAGGACAATACCTGTCTTCACAGGAGGTGAATGGAGAAAATAGCAATGAAACAATCAATCTTGGTGTTTAAGCACCTTCAGAAGGGGTTCTACAGAGAGTTATAGGAACACAGAATAGGGAAGCCTGCCCCATACTTGAGAGTTAGGGATGATGTCCCGAGGAAGTGACATTGAGTTGATACTTCAATGACTAGGATAAATTTGGAAAGTAAACTGGATGGTGGGATTTGAAGGAGAGCATTCTGTAGAGTGCATGGCACTATCAAGGAACTTAAAGAAGCTAGAGTAAATAGAGGGTAACGTGCCTACAGGAAAGTGGAAAGAGATATGGGTTGAGTGTGAGGATGAGACCAAGTTCTGACAAGCTCTAAAAGTTATGTAGGGTGTTTGGTCTTTATTTAAAGGGAAGTGGAAACTATTAAAAGGTTTAAAAATGAATAACATGAACATATATGCTTTTTAGAAAGAGTGATCAGGCTGAATTATAGATAATAGCGATGGATTAGGGTGGGGATGAACCCGGAAATGGCATAATACTGAAGACTGTTGTTACAATTCTCAAGCAAAAGAAGATAGAAATTCCAACTAGGGTGATTGCAGTAGAGATGGAGGAAAGTTGAAAAATTAGGAAATGTTTTAAATTGGTATTGTCAGGATCTTGCTGTTGTAATTAGTTGTATGGTTGACACAAGGGAAAGAGGCAAGAATTACTTCTAGTTTTCTACTTTGGGCAAATTCTGCAACTATTCATTTTGTTTCCCTCTACATTTTCTCCTTCAACTTCACTGACCATCTTTAAGCGAGTCAATCCTACACCACCAGCTCTAGAATAAGCCAGGTTCATAATATCAATATCAATATATATGTCTACATTATATTAATGTAAAATTTTATGTATATGTATAAATATATATTTGTCTGTATAAAAATATATAAATAATTTTCCCCTTGCCTTACTGTTTTGGCTGGGATATCCAATAAAGTTCAGACAGAAGTAGTGAGTATTTGTACCCTTGCTTGTTTTCACCATTAAGTAATATTAAAGATTTTTTTTTTGAGTTGCCCTTTATCAGATTGAGGAAGTTCTTTCTATTCCTAACAGCTGAGATTTTTCTAATAGTGAAAGAGTATTAAATTTTAATCAAAAGCCTTTTTTTTCTATTATTCCCTTAATATGGTCCATTACATTGATTGGCTTTTGTATGTTAAACCAATTTTGCATTCTCAGGATAATTTCTCTTGGTCACAGTGTAATATGTTTTGCACATACTGATGAATTTGATTTGCTAATATCTTGCTAAGTATTTCTGCATCTGTGTTTATGAGGGATATTAATCTTGAAGGTTTTTTTTTAATTCTCCCACCATAAACAACTGGAAAACTGGGCAACAT
Organism: Ceratotherium simum simum; assembly: GCF_057802395.1. Classification (NCBI taxonomy): domain Eukaryota; kingdom Metazoa; phylum Chordata; class Mammalia; order Perissodactyla; family Rhinocerotidae; genus Ceratotherium; species Ceratotherium simum. The sequence goes on from NC_141903.1 coordinate 31,764,526, forward strand.
ATATGAAGTAACCATTCTAAAAAATTATACAACGGGAATTTTCTGAAAGAAGGTAAGCACACAAAGGGAGGCCCTTTGGCTCAGATTTCTGCTTGGAAGCACTGTCCTGACCCTTGTGGAGGGAGGGGAATCTTAGCAGAGCAGGGATGTCTTGCTGAATCAAGGCAAATTTTCAGAAAGGTAAAATTGCAGCATCTGAGGCTCCAAGGAGGAGAAAGCTGCACAGGGACAGAGCTCCATAAATCTGCATAGGAATAGCATTGTATCTTTTGCTGAATACTAAGACATGCAAGTCTAAAGTCCAATTAAAAATGAGTTTGTTTAGATATACTCTGCATTCTTCTCTGCTTAATGAAGTGATTGGTATAATGGTGATTCAACTTTGAATTGTGGCTACTTGACCCAAAATGATGAGTTGAAAAGTATAAAATTTATTCAATTTGTTGATTGTTTTCATATGCCCAGCAAGTTTGTTTTCCTATAGAAATGGTGGGGTTTTTTGTTCTGAAAGAAATAGAAGATTGGCCTCCAGAAACATCTTGTTTTAGCAAGTGGATAAATGAAGTGATTATGCATGATATGGTCCTTTTCCATGTTTAATTTCAGTGATGACTGCTGGCAGAAGGCAAGCAATATGTAGCCTCCACCTCAGGTGTGCTAGCATATTGCAATTAAGGAAAGCTACTCTTAGTCACCCAGGGGGAAAGTGATTGATCAAAGTGTCAAATGACTTGCTTCCAGTGTAAACTACAGTTTCCTGCCCCAAATACTATGATTTATTTAGTAAAAAGAGGGTATCATTAAAACCCAGAAACTTATATTCACAAATTGTGGTCTAAGGGAAAGTGAATGGCATAATTATTCTCCAATAGGTAAACACATTCAGCGGCTTCTCCACATCCATCCAACAATTATAAATAATTGCTCCAATTAGTGTTAACCAAAGGCTTTGCGAAGACTCGGGTGAAGATGCAATTTAAAGCAATGTAAGTAAGATTAATTTTTTATATTCAGTGAAATAAATCCAAGTCAGGCAAGGAAGGGGCTCACGGTAGAGCAATAAAGATGCAGATGGCAAACCAACTTGAAAATTATATAACCAAATTTGGTCGACAAGAAGAAGAGTATAATCTGGAAGCAAGTCACTCTAATTGTCATTATTGTCATCAATACTTTATATCGAGCAACAATGAACAATGACCCAAGATCTCTGGTTTGGAGTCAATCCCCAGACGTGGGACATCCCTGATTTATAGTGTAGAAAAATAATTATGTAGGAATGATCACAGTGCGTTCCTGATATTGGCATTGTGTTTGATATTTTTTCAAATGGCATTTAATGTCTAGTGTGTCATTTTATCTTCAGATTGACAGTATCATGTTGTTTAAGAGCTTATGCTCTGAAGCCAGACTACCTAGAATTCCAATGCTGACTGTGAAACTTAACCTCTGTAAACCTGAATTTTCTCAGCTGTGTAGTGTAGGCTAATTAGAGGACCTACTTCTTAGGGATGTTTGAGATGAAAATCAGTGATGATGTGGACAGTTTAAACAACTAGATAAAGTTCTTGGAGCTGGTTAGTGATGGTCTTGGGTTGCAAAACACACAATCAGCTGCTCCAGTCTGCACTTTAACCACTGTGCATACTGCCTTCCAGTACTCTCCTTTCAGGTGTCTGTGACAGTTAAGAAAATCAGGCATGTGGCGCACTCAGTCCACTGTTTGGTGTGCAGCGTTCAATGGCCAGTAGCTAAGAGGAGGAAGGGGAGAAGGAGGAGGAGTTAGAAGAAAAACAGGTGGAAGAGACCAGCCACTATGACTAGATTAGGGCAGGGGTTTACAAATTTTTACTGTAAAGGGTCAGATAGTAGATATTTTAGGCTTTGTAGGATATACGTTCTGTCTCAACTACTCAACTCTGCCCTTGTAGCCAGAAAGCAGCCACATGTAATACATAAATGAATGGAGGTGTTCCCAAAAGATTTTATTTACAAAATATGTGTTGGGCTGGATTTGTCTCTTGGGCCATAGTTTGGCATGTGGATCAGAGAATGAGGATTTGAATGCAGTCTTGTTCCTTTTTTCCAGCTTTATTGAGGTACAATTGACAAACATGGAGCACAGTCTTTTGATGAAATCCAATATTCTTTTCACTCCCTCCCAGCTGCCTTCCCTCTGGCCTATTGTATTATTAAGAACAATAAATAAATGAGACTATATGATCTCTAGACTGTTTCCAGAACTTATGGTCTAAGATTATATGATACTGCCCCAGTGCATTCCTTGAGGAAGATTTAGTGACTGTCAACAGAAAAAAATTAAAACAATTAAATGCTAATTCCAAGCACGGTAGACACAGCTCAGACCATGGTGAAAACTCTACCTGTGACCCCTCATTCTCTGCTCAAATCAAAATTGTTGATTTTTTCAAGAGGAGAGTATATGTTTATACCGGGAACCCTTCACACCTTTGGGCCACTGGCTGCCAGGTGATGGTTGTAGATAGAGGGAACAGATGTCCTTGTTTGCCTGTGAAAGCCTCTGTATAGCCCGTTGTGCCTAATTATTATTAGCATCCTCCTTCACTGTTCTAAAAGTGTCCCAGTGTGGATGAAAAATTATATGATCACTCTATTAATAGCAGATGGATCCCAAGTCTATAGATTTCTACTTCCTTCGGAAGCTACAAAATCCACCCCCCCCCAAGAGATAGAAAAAAAATCTCTTCTAATATTCCCTCTACTTTAGTGAACATTTATTGAGTACCTAATATATACCATAGACTGTGAAAGACACTGAAGATAAAATGGTCTCTCAGAAGTTTTTGTTTTATTTGGAGACAGATTGTCTGTGGAGGTTTATATGAACTCACTCTCTGACTGAAATCTTTAAATTTTACAGACATAGGCTGTCTTTTCATAGCCTATGTCTGTAAAATTTCAACAATTCCATTGTTATGTATTCCACATAAATCAAAGCCACTTGAGAGCAGAGGCAGGGGGCACATTTTTAACCCCTATCATCAGCATCACACACAGCATTTACCCCTGTCACAGCACACGTTTGCTGTGTACTAAGTGAGCCCTGAGTAAATAATTGTAGAATGAATAACTCAGTACTAGTCAAAGGTTTCCTCATTAAGCATTGATATTTTTTTGTTCCCACATTGCACTGAGAAAGGGAAGTGAATTATTACACAGAATTTAAGACTTGTACAAATAGCTGCAAATACTTATCTTCGTTCTTTATACCTATTATTTATTGAGAGCTTACTATATGCCAGGCCTTAAATTAAACTTTTATATACTGTATAGCACTTAATCCTCACAATCACTCCATGGAGTAGGAGCTATTATTTTCTCTATTTATAATAAAGCTATAGCTCAAAGAATGTAGAGAATTTACATAAGGCAACATGGCTAGTAAGCGATGGAAACAGGATTCCATCCCAAATTTGATTCCCACAAAGACTGAAATATTATGAAAGCTGTTAGGCATAGTACAACTCAGATGTATAAAAACTCAGTGACAGCCTTGCCTAAACTGCTTGACTCGACCCTTCTAGTATCGTTACTGCAAATACTGCATGGGCCATACTTAGATTAAAACATTATTTGTTCTTTATCTGAAATTCACACTTAACTGGGTGTGCTGTATTTGTATTTGCTAAATCTGGCAACATTATCTGTTACTCATGGTGTGTAGGATATTGTTATTAGGAGGGCATAAAGACCTAATGCAGTTTCCATTTTAATTTTTCTACATTCCGTCCCTGATTGTATGGTCCCAAGTATATGTGGACATAGGAAATATTATAGTGCAATTATGAAAGTACAAGGAGAGCATTGTTCATCTTCCATCCCAGCTCTCAAGGCATGGATTATCTGATCTCAGCCAATAAGTACCCAAATGTCCCTTGTATATTAATCCTGTACTCCCCCAGCAATTAATCCCTGAGACTAATTCCTCTAGCTCTCTTTTTGTGGTGGTGAGTTGTGCTGTACAGTCCAGCTATACAAGCAAACTACCACATAAATTACAGCAATAGCCACGAGCAGGTAGGATGGGAACCGGCTGGGAGCCTAGTATCTGCTGCCTACTGTGAAACCTACCCAGAAAGCCCTAGACCAATTCTTCACTCAAAGAGCATACTATCTCCTTGCAGAGAGATTGCTAACACCTAGAGATGATTTTTAACAATTATGTACAAAACATCTTACATAGAGAATGACTGTTAAGTTTTGGGCCCCTAGGCATCTAACTCTAACTTCCTAAAAGTACTCCAAATTTTCTTTGTAAAATCACTCTTCCCCCCTTTTAAACCAGATTTGTTTAAATCAATGGTTGTAAAACTTCCCTTACTCTTGCAGCTAAATGATTTGCTCAAGGAAAGACACATGACTTGATTTGAACCAATGAGATAAGAGACATTTATTTCTGGAGAGAAAAGTATCTTCTCTATCTTAAAGAAGCAATTATAAGAAACCTTCTTTCTTCCTGTGATTTTAATGGTTTGGGTGCTTTGGAAGCGTGTTTCTGTTTTGCTACCATGAGGAGAGAGAGACTGGAACCTCAAGGAGCCATTTTTGTGAGGTCTGAGAATAAAGCTTATACTGCAGAAGGCAGAGAAGAGTGACTTACAGAGCAGCCAGGATTTGGATGGTACAATTCGAACTTTTGGATCAAGCTCCAGCCAAAGCCTCTAGATTTTTTTATACATCAGTCAACAAATTTTTTTGTTGGTTAAGCCATTGTAAAGTGGGTTATATTTTGTTACTTGCAACACAAAGACTTCTGACAGATATGTCTCATATTCATTTGTATTCCAATGTGCACCCACCCTACAAAAAAATACTTAAAGAGATTTATTAAAATTCACAGAATACAAAAATGAAACACAGATTAGAACTGTGTGATAAAGAAAAGTTGTGTGGGTGTGTGTAGAAAGGGAAACATTTGGATGAGAAATGGATCCAGAAATAAGGCTTAGATAAATGAAGTCTTTACCTTTGCTTTGAGTGGCCCAGAGATTTGTTATAAGCTTCCTAGCTTGTGATTCAAAGGAAACAGCTAGTTCATTTACCCAATCCACAGTGTCTGCCAGCTAAATTCCAAGGAATTGCTTAGGAGAACCACAAGTTATAAAAATCTAAAAGTGGAAGTTAATAGAAAGGAGAATGATCACTTAGAGTGGAATAGTTAAGGAAAGTATTCTATAGGAGATCAGACTTGAGTGGAGCCGTGAAAGATGGGGTAGGATGTGTATGGAGAAGGAAAAAAGAACATTCCAGAAAGGAGAAACAGCATGAGCAAATTTATACTTGAAGTGAACTTGTGTAGAGGACCGTGAGGAGATGGGCATGGATAAAGTTGAGAGAAGATAGGGTGAGACGGAATCGACAATTATTTGAAAACACAGGGTCAAAATGTGGAGCGGTGTGAAAAAAAAACCTGCCATGAAGAGTGATGTTATCTCAAGCTTGTCAAGTACTTAAATTTCTTGGATTTTAAGATATGTCCATGCCAGTAATTTTGGTTTGACGAAAAATGGAAACAGTCCACAAATACATCTTGACAAAAAATAAAGCTGAGAATAAACAAACTGCCCTGCAAAAAATAAACAACATATTGAGCTTAATTCTCCTGTTGTGTAAATTAGTCCTTAGGAGTAATTTAGGGAACTTTCACTCCCTAACCTATAGATCTAAATCTTTAATAAAATAATTCTCATTTACATCCTGTCAAGATTATATATCAGAAGTTTCAGTATTGTTTTCTTAATCTGGTAGTATGGAGAGTGGAGAAATAATGCTAGCATTACATGCTAATATGTAATAAATTCTTAAGGTCATCATTCTAACTGGAATGCTCTAGTAACTGGCCCTGTCACATACTTAAATTACAATACCCATAAATCACTCAGAAATCATGAATTATCAGTGGACAGTGTGTAAAAGGTACCCACTGAATACTTGTGGATTTCAATTATATTTTGACACAATTACCCTACTAGCTCTGTGACCTTGAGCAAGTGAATTAATATCTTTGAACCTTGAGTGTCTCATTTGCAAAACAGGTGCAATAATAACTATCAGGGTTTAGGAGGATTAAGTGAGAAAATATATAGTAAGTTACTAGTAGGAGTAACTATCATTTGAGCTATTACTATGGGCCAAATTCCTAAGGAATTTGTTAACATTAATTTGTTAACTATTCCTGAGGAATAGTTAACATGAGTTAACTATTTTAATTCTCATTAAAACCTGATAGAGGTTTTTCCCTCTCTACAAATTAGTAAATTCAGACACAGAGTGGTTTTATCAACTTATGGAATATTATCATTTAAAAAAAATAACCCATATAATATATATTACTTCTCTATTTAAGAGATCACTCTATTACCACTAGCATACGAATTAATAAAACTTATTTTACCACTACTTCTAAGGAACCAGAAAAGATTTTACATTAAAATGGGATTATTGCTCCTCAGAGAGCTCTTTGAGACAGCTGAGGTCATATATTATTGTCTCTATTTTACAGACAGGCATAAGGAAATGACAGTGAAATGTAATATATTAAATCAGTAGTTTATTACAGGAGAAATTATCCTGACTTAATCATTATCTGTTTCAGTGGTTCTCAAACTTTAGTATTTCTAAGAATCACGTGGAGAACTTGTTAAAATTACAGACGACTGTACCTAATCCTTAGGGATTCTGTGCTGGAGAGAGGTTCAGGTCTGTTTTAACAGGCATTATTGGAAATTCTGACATGTCGTCCACTAGCCACATTTTATGAAAAATTGATTTGGAGTTCAGTAACTCCTTGAGGTCAGGGGCTACACATGCATACATAAGAAAAGGATTAAGTAGAAAGAAAAAAAAAAAAGGAAAAAGAAACATGTGGATTGTCTACATATTGTTTGCCTCCACAGCAACAGCACAGACTTTTCTAGTGGGCATTCATCCCTCCCTCACTCTCAGTCCATGGTTCAGGGCAGAACTGCACCCACCTCCGGAGTGATCACGTGATTTAAGTCCAAGCCAATGAGCATACCGAATTACTGCTGTGTGCCATGACTGGTTCAAAGCAAGTCCAATCAGAGAAAAATCACAGGACTACCAGAGCAACTGAAAGAACGGTTTGTCTCCCGATGCAGTGAGAATCTTAAGGACGTGGAGGTACTGCAGACATCTTGCTGCTTCTTGGGGGCTGAGATTAAAGCTAATGTGGCAGAATCCAAGTCCTGAAGATACTGAGTTCTGAAGCCAGCGTTGCCTGAATCTACCTCAGAACTTCTTAGTCTTCTGAACTAGTAAATTCACATTTTGACTTGAAACAGTTTCACTTGCAACCCATAAGATATAGCTGCTTTTCATCAAAACTTAGGGACAGGGTAGATGAAGTTCACTGGGTGGCAGATTTTAAAGAGAGGACCTGCTACAATTGCCTTAAAACAACCTTCTTATGTCTTACAACATGCTCATAGTAATTCAGGATTTTTTTTTTAATTATAATTATAACTTACTGAACACTTACTATGTCAGACGTTATGCTAAGCACTATATCCCCTTTTATCCTCAGAGCCACCTTCTGTGGTAGACACTATTATTATCTCAATTTTACTTATAAGAAAAATGAGGCTCAGAAATATTAAGAAACTTGTCCAAGATCATTCAGCTTGTACATGGCAGAGTCGAGATTCAATCCTTGGCTGCCTGACTCCACGGACTGAGATCTTAACTACAGCAGCATATCATCTCTAAAATTTTTGGCTGTACAGAGCCACTGTAATTAGGCTTGCTCAGAAAATAAAATACCTCGGAGAATTTACTTTTTCTGGACTTAAACTTCAACTTGACTACTTTATTGGGAGCAGGTGGATTTATTCCACATTAAACCCACCTTTCAATTACTCACAGTTGGCAGGTCACCATTCATCTCTGTTTCTTCCTGTTTTCAAGTGGTTTAACACGTTTTATGAGGAACCTGGAGTTTTCTTTCGGATCTGTTGCCCGCAGATTGGAGGGGATGCAAGGAAAGGTAGTGGGAGAAAAAGGGATGCCACATCCACACGTTTCAAATGGCACCATTCCTGAGCTTCTATCTGCTGTTTGGATTGATTCTCTTCCTCCTTTTGTTCAATTCATTTATCATCACCAGCCTAACACACGTTTGGATTTACATCCAAGGCTCTGTTCAACTAGACAGCAAACTTGTAAGCCAACACATCTCATGATTAGGGCAGCTGATCTGATACAGAGGGACATGGCTTGCTGGTGCTCTGGATGCAAAATGCAATATCTGTTTGTGATGACGCTTACTGCCTCTTGCAGCAAAACCGTTTGCTGCTGCAATCTGCCAGTTTTAGTCTGCATTTAGGTTGCTAGAAAGGGAACTCTTTTTTTTTTTATCACCTGGGCATTGTTTTTGACTGGTCAGCATTCTTGATGTCATCTTCAAATAGGACAGAATCTTAGAATGTCAGTGTGAAAATGTTTTGGACCGTGAAAGTGATGATGATAATAAATAACCACTTAAATGCTAAGCATTTGCTGTGTACTTCACATGTACTACCTCATTCATAACAGACTAATAGGAAAGATACTGTTATTGCTCCCATTTGATGGTTCAGGAAATTGAGTCTCAGAGTGGTTCAGTGACTTGCCAATACTCATGGAGATAGTGAATTGTGAAGCTTGGATCAAATCCATGTCTGTTTGACTCTTAAACTCTTAATCATTATATTCGACCATCTAGTATAATGGTGGTCAAAATTTAGTGCATATCAGAATTACCTGGAGGGCCTGTTAAAACACAAATTGCTGGGCCCACCAGAGTTTCTGATTCAGTAGATACGGGGTGCTCTGTGATAACCTGCATTTCAAACAAGTCCCGGGTGGTGCTGAGGTTGCCTCTCTGAGGTCCACACTGAGAACTACTGATCTAGCCCAACTGCCTCACTTCAGAGTTGTAAAACCGGAACTAAGAGAAGGAAAGGACCTGCTGAAGATCACAACGTGGATTAATGGCCAAGAGAAAATTTGAATCTAGGTCTTTTGGTGCTCAAGAAAATGGTCTCTCAAATATGAAGAAGCAGCTGTCCACTCTTTTACGTTTACAATAGCAAGACATAATATTTGGCTAACATTGCTGGTAATAACTCCTCTGACGTGTCCTGGCATACCAAGATGACGAGTATTCATGAGAGTTGTTAATTAACCCTCTTGAGTTTTAATTCCTATAAAATTGGGGTAACCAATTCCTACTTTGAAGCTCCGTCATAAGGATTGGATATAATTAAGAATTTCTCCCATTGAAATATAAGCTTCATGAAGTCAAGTACTTTGCTTTTCTTTGTTCTCCGCTGCATTCCTACATCCAAGAACATTGCTTCACACATATTAGGTACTTACAAATAATTTTTGAATGAGTAAAAATAAATACCTGGTACATAATAGGAATTCGATGAACGGTGGCTTTATTGCCATTTTAGTATCAGCACCACCATCATCATCATCATGAATCAGAATTTTCTGATTTGTTTCCTATCCTATTTTCTCCCTTTCAGATTTTTTTACACTCTGTTTACTTGCCAAGCTCCATCATATTTTCTGGTAATGATGTTTCCATTTTATGGCTTCTGAAAAACAGGGCAGATGTTGAATTTTTTGTGTGTGTGTTATTCTTTCAGCAAATTCACACCGCAGCCATTGATGCTCTGTTTTCAGATGGGGAGCTCTAAATTACTGCAAACATTCTGCCTTGGCTGCCTTTTAAATCTTTTTCAGCTGTCAGTTTTGAAGGAAGAATGGCCATTAGTCATTTGGGACATATTTTAACCCTTTGGATAACAATGAGCCTACATCGCGTACTGTGTAGGAAGTGTATCTCCCACTGCCCCATACAGAGTTCTCTCTTGTCTCCGTAAACAGTCAGCCAAACAGGAAAGAGACTTTGCTGAACTCATTTTATACTACATCTTTCAAGCTTAAGACGGTCTGGCACTAAGTATCCTTGCTACTTGTGAAAGGAAGCATCGGTGTGCACTGAGGTAGGATATAGCTTTGAGCAGTGAACAGTTTCTAAAGGAAAACTATGACAGAGGGGAAAAACGTCCCACTGGTTGTCGACACATGGTTCTCAACCCTAGTTGCCTTGTGGATTCATTAGGAGAACATTTAAAAAATCCTGAAGCACAGACACCTTTCACAACTATTTGAATCAGACTCTTTGAGGATTGGGTTCCAGACATCTGTAGTTCTGGAAAGCTCACTGGTTGCCCAGCTCCCTCCAAGAACCAGTGCAAAGTGTTTCAGAAGCTTTTCATGGGTCCTCAACATAGTGAGAAAAATAAAGTCAAAGTAGCAGGATTTTCATAATCTAAATTTGGTCCCTTAATAAAGACTATTCTTTATTATGAGAGCAGCCGTTGCCTTGCTTGAGAAAATCATTAACCACCATTAAATAAATAAAATGCCACTACAACTCAACTTGGAGCAGGCTACATATCCTGAAAAGAAGCAGGATTGTAAACAAATCCTGTAATTTAGAACATCTGCCCTTCTGGCTTCAATCTGGGGCTTCCGTTTGAAATCAGTGCTGTTTCCTCTGTTTGTAACAGAGGCCTGTGACAATCTCAATATGTATTGCCTGTGTCTCCCTGTCAGCCATGAGGAAGGTGTCTCCTTTAGGCTCGGCTTCATCTGCTCTGGAGAAGGGTGTCTATTGCTTTGAGGGACTCCCCAAGGTTCCCAACATGAGTTTCATGTATGACGCTCAGCCTACACTTTATTTTTTTTTATTTTTTTTTTCTGGAAGCAATTTTATTATTCTCAAATCGATCAATAAAATCAGTATGGTGACTCGGCTGTCAAATCAACTGATTTCATAGTGGCTTCTACCTTTTCGCTGTAAAGATTTTTCACAAATTTCTTTTCTGATGTCCTTACGTGTTTGTCAATCATATTATTAATTCTGTCTATATAAGCAGAGCACTTCTACCACTCAGCTCATACAAAGTGTGTTCTAGAATCCTGAGAAGTGGCATGCCACTGGACGGGTTTGGAGCGGGGATAGGAAGAGAAGAGGAGGAAAATATTTTATATAATATTGCTAGAGACAGGACTCTCTTTGAAGTGGAGATAAAACTCCCATCATGGCTACTTTTCCTCCCCACTCTCCTATTAAGGTTATAGCAAGGACTAGAACCCACCTGTCCTGACTGAATTCAATGTTCTTTCCACTATATCAGAAAGAATTCAGTATTTCTGACTGGAGCTGTCACTTGGTTTTCCATTAATATATCTAGAGTGGTCAAAGTCAAAAAGTAGTTGAGACTATGACTCAAAGATTTTGGGATGAGAGAAGTATGACATTACATCGTCCATAATCAACTGGAGTGAAAAACCTAAAATGCATTGGCATCAAATTTTGGAAGGAACTATGTGATCTTTCTTAGCATCAGGTTTAGTATTCTAATTAGTTTTCCATGCCCAAACCAGAAAAATTAGGTGAAATTTCAAGAAATACACTGAACAAAAGAACCCAGTTTTTTCCATTTCAATGTAAAAAGAAACATGTATAAAAATACCTACTCTATGAAAATACCTGAAATATTTCCAGAATTAGCCAAAAATGAATGATTGACAGTTGTGAACTCTAAAATTTGTTGTCTTTAGAAATCTATAGCTTTTAAGTTTCAGTTGTCAAAGAGGTATTCAGAGATAAAGTTACATGTAATGTCTTCAGTTGAGTAAGGTTATTAATTAACAAAGTGATCTCATATTTATTAAGTCATTTTGATTTTTGGATTACAGACAGCAGTGTGCTCATACAGCCTCTCTGAAAACAGCAAGGACAACAACAAAAATACTCTGAATCGTAGCATGTGTCACTTTCCATGGTGTATAAACTCCCACCACGACCAATTTCAAGCTACCACAACCATAATGTCACCAAATGCGAAGTTGGAGGAAATGCTCACAATCAGCTCTGTCTTAAGGGCAGGCTCCATCCAGCACACCACGGCCTTAGAGAGAGGAAGATCAGAGTGCCTAAGTGACTTGTGCAAAGTCACAAAACTAGTGACAGATCAGGACTCAAAACCCAAGTATTCTTGATTCAACATCAGAAGTTGTTCCATCATGGCAAATTGACCTTGGGTGTCTTAATTCTACTGTCATACAGAGTATGAAGGAAGATTTCAAACTGAGGGTGCATTTTTTCCTAAGCTATCAGGTAGCGGTGCTCTGCCCAGCTAAGTCTATCTGGTCTCAACATCAAATTTCTACCTTTTTCCTAAACCAAGATTATAATTTTCTTTTTATTTTTTTTTTAATTTTTTGTTTATTGCAGTAACATTGGTTTATAACATTGTAAAAATGTCAGGTGTACATCATTGTACTTCTATTTCTGCATAGATTACATCATGTTCACCACCAAAATACTAATTACAACCCATCACCACACACATGTACCCAATTATCCCTTTCACCCTCCTCCCTCCCCCCTTCCCCTCTGGTAACCACCAATCCAATCTCTGTCCCTATGTGTTTGTTTATTGTTGTTATTATCTACTACTTAATGAAGGAAATCATGCGGTATTTGACCTTCTCCCTCTGACTTATTTCACTTTGCATTATACCCTCAATGTCCATCCATGTTGTCACAAATGGCTGGATTTCATCGTTTCTTATGGCTGAGTAGTATTCCATTGTGTATATATACCACAGCTTCTTTATCCATTCGTCCCTTGGTGGGCACTTAGGTTGCTTCCAAGTCTTGGCTATTGTGAATAACGCTGCAATGAACACAGGGGTGCATGTACCTTTACAAATTGGTGTTTTCAAGTTCTTTGGATAAATACCCAACAGTGGAATAGCTGGATCATATAGTAGTTCTATCCTTGATTTTTTGAGGAATCTCCATACTGTTTTCCATAGTGGCTGCACCAGTTTGCACTCCCACCAGCAGTGTATGAGAGTTCCCTTCTCTCCACATCCTCTCCAACACATGTTGTTTCCTGTCTTGTTAATTATAGCCATTCTGACGGGCGTGAGGTGATATCTCATTGTAGTTTTGACTTGCATTTCCCTGATAGTTAGTGATTTTGAACATCTTTTCATGTGTCTGTTGGCCATCTGTATATCTTCTTTGGAGAAATGTCTGTTCAGGTCTTTTGCCCATTTTTTAATGGGGTTGGTAGTTTTTTTGTTGGTGAGATGCATGAGTTCTTTATATATTTTGGAGATTAAGCCTTTATCAGAAGTATGGTTTGCAAATATCTTCTCCCAATTGTTAGGTTGTCTTTTCGTTTTGTTGATGGTTTCCTTTGCTGTGCAGAAGGTTTTTAGTTTGATGTAGTCCCAATTTGTTTATTTTTTCTATTGTTTCTCTTGCCCGGTCAGACATGGTGTTTGAAAAGATGTTGCTAAGACCGATGTCGAAGAGCATACTGCCTATGTTTTCTTCTAGAAGTTTCACAGTTTCAGATCTTACATTCAAGTCTTTAATCCATTTGGAGTTAATTTTTGTGTATGGTGTAAGGTAAGGGTCTACTTTCATTTTTTTGCATGTGGCTATCCAGTTTTCCCAACACCATTTGTTGAAGAGACTTTCTTTTCTCCATTGTATGTTCTTGGCTCCTTTGTCAAAGACTAGGTGTCCATAGATGTGTGGGTTTATTTCTGGGCTTTCAATTCTATTCCATTGATCTGTGTGTCTGTTTTTGTCAGCCTATATTTTAAATCAGATTGTCCTAGATGTACACTCTAAATATTCTGAAAATTCATATGATTACTTAGGTGAAATGCATTAAGAGACATATAAAGAACAACTTAATTTTATTTACATAGATTATGTTCTTCCTGCTTGTTCTGACTTCAAAATATACTTTTAAAAAATGGCAGCAGTAGTAATTGTAGCTTAAAAAAATTACACATTTATGTGATAAAGTTAAAATGTTAGTGACACTTTTTGTGGGAGACTCATTAATTAATTTATTTTTAGTTGTACTGGTTTGTATAATCCAAAAGTCTGGGGATACCACACTCTGTGATCGAGAGTATCCAGCACATGGTAACTGTTAATCGTTATTGTTTCGCCAGTAATCAGTGATGACTGTCTACTATTCAAAGGAGCTTTTTAGAGAAGGTTCCCATTTTCCGTTGGGCCATGAGAAACTAACAGACAACCACCCCTTACATGCCCAGTTTCCATTTCATACAATTCCAAGGACTCAAACCAGTTCCATTATAACTGAGTTCAGGTATCAAATGATAACAGATAAATATGCGCTTTGTGAGAAGGACATTCTTGCTACAGCCTTGAATCGCTTCTTAAAATGCAGTCTTTCCCTCCTCTAACTTCCTGCAGCACATGGTCAGTTCTCTTGACTGGCATTTATCACTTGCTGTCTTGAGTTATACGTATTTATATACAAGCAGATCCTCGGCATCTTTGTGAATTTAACATTTCCAGTTTCAACTCTTTATAAGCGACCCTGAAGAGTCTATAATTTGTATAATTTGTCATATTGTTGTGGTATGAGTTTAAATCACACTCACTTTGAGCTGGTGTAAGAAAGTGAATGACTTAGCCGGGGCAATAGCCTGGACAATTGCCCAGCATCACCCCTCAATAAAGCTCTGTTGTTTTTGTTTGCCATTGTATGAGATCAAAATTTTGTATTTTTGTTGAAACAACTAAGAGTGTTTTAGTGAAAATTGAAATAGTCATTGATTGGTGGTGTAAGGCTGTTTGTAGAAAACGTTTGATAGAAATGATATTTGGAAGAAATAATAACAAGAGATGACATTAAGTGCTTACTATGCGCCCGGCACCATAAAGATAGCTTTATATTTATGATCTCATTGGATCCTCACGACCCGACATTTACATTATATTATTAAATCCATTCTGCAGACGAGGAAAATGAAGCTTAGAGGGTTTGGTTTAAAGTCATTAGGCAGAGCCAAGATAGGAAAAAAGGTATGTCTGACTCCCAGACATAATTTTTGCCCTCTTTTTTTCTCATTTTTAAAAATTTAGACATAATTGACATATAATGTTATATTAGTTTCAGGTGTACAACATAATTATTCAATACTTATATATATTGTGAAATGATTAGCATAATAAGCCTAGTTAACATCCATCATCATACATAGTTATAAATTTTTTTTCTCATGCTGAAAACTTTTAAGATCCACTCTCTCAGAAACTTTGAAATATACAGTACAGTATTATTAACTATAGTCACCATGCTGTACATTACATCCCCGTGATTTATTTACCTTATAATTGGAAGTATGTACCTTTTAACTTCCTTTACCCATTTCACCCCCCACAATCCCTCCCCACACATCTAGCAACCACCCATCTGTTCTCTGTATCCATGAGCTTGCTATTTTTTTGTTTGTTTTTGTTTTTATTGAGGTATAATTGACATATAACAATATATTAGTTTCAGGTGTAAAACATAATGATTCAATGTGTGTATATATTGTGAAACGATCACCACAATAAGTCTAGTTAACGTGCGTCACCATACATCGTTACAAATTTTTTTTCTTATGATGAGAACTTTTAATGTGTACTTTCCTTTTTTTATTTTTGGTGAGGAAGGTTAGCCCTGAGCTAACATCTGTTGCCATTCCTCCTCTTTTTTGCTGAGGCAGATTAACCCTGGGCTAACATCCATGCCTATCTTCCTGTACTTTATATGTGGGACGCCTGCCACAGCATGACTTGATAAGTGGTGCATAGGTCTACTCTCGGGGTCCGAACCCGTGAACCCTGGGCCACTGAAGTGGAGCACGCGAACTCAACCACGACGCCACTGGGCCGGCCCCCTTAATGTGTACTTTTAAATTCCTATTTTTCTCTATTCTACCCACCTCCTCCCCAACAACCCACATAATTTTTCACATTCCTTCTGTGTTATAAGTTCTATTTGGCCATGAGTTTAACTTTATTCATATATTCCTTGGAGCACCTAAACCAAAACTTTTGCTGTAACAGGATTTGTTGAATTCACATGGATGGGGGAATACAAGAATGAATGATGCACTTACTAATTTCATTCACTTGCCTTCTCTTTACCTCGTCAGCAAAATTGAATGAGAACAAATATCCTTCCATATACATTTATTCCTTGTTCTCCGGTAATGCTACAGAAATTCTGAATGTAGAATAAAGAGAAATTCCTCTGTATTAAAGGGGCTCTCAGGTCAAAAAAACTGATGAAAGATTTCCTTTACTAAAGACATTAAACACTATGCATCAACCTCTATAGCTTATCCAGTTGTGTCCCAATGTCATTGATGGATTTTCAAGGGAGCATTGACTTGAAACCAGAAAGTTTCAAGGGAGGGAGGCCCTGCCTACTTTACTTGGAAAGAAAGGGAACAATACATCTCATTCTTTCATGATAAACTGAAAAAACCCTAAAATAACACATATTAATTTGTCCATCTATGTATTAGTCAGAGTTCTCTGGAAAAACAGAACCAATAGGATATATATAGTTATATATAAGAAAAGATGTATTACAGGGATTGGCTTCCATGATTATGGAGGCTGAGAAGTCCCATGATCTGCCATCTGCAAACTGAAGAACCAGGAACCATGGTGTAATTCAGTCCGGGTCTGAAGCCTAAGGCCCAGGGGAACTGATGGTGTAAGTCCAAGTCCAAAGGACTGAGAACCAGGAGCACCAATGTCTAAGGGCAGGAGAAGATGGATGTCTCAGTTCAAGCAGAGAAAGCAAATTCACCCTTCCTCCAATATTTTTGTTCTACTGGGGCTTTCTATGGATTGAATGATGCCCACCCACATTGGTGAGGATGACTTTCTTTACTCAGTTTACTGATTCAAATGCTAATGTCCTCTGGAGATATCCTCAGAAAAACAAAAAAATAATGTTTTACTAGCTATCTGGGCATCACTTAGCCCAGTCGAGTTGACACACAAAATTAACCATCGCCATCCTTGTGTATTGCCATGAACCTAATTAGAGAGTTATTTGTTTTAAATTATAATAAATGACAAGAAGGAGAAGGACAGAGGGCTACGAAGATACATAAGAGACAGATATACCCTGCTTGGGGGGCCTCTGGGAAAGCTTCCTTTAGGAAACGATACACGAGCTGGTTGAAAGAGGAAGCAGATAGCTAAAGTAGAAAATGCATTCGATGTGTGTGGAAGTTGAGTTGTTGAAATAGAAAGAAGTGCCCAAGGCAGATGGAACAGCATGTGTAAGTGTTTAAAGCAGAAAGGATCAGGAAGCACTTGAAGAACTGAAAAAATGTGGGTGAATTTTGGTGATTGAAATCCTAAAGAAATCTGAATAAGATCTGCAGCTCAGTTAATAGTGTTGTGCCAAAGCCAGTTTTCTGGTTTTGATAAAGTATTATAATTATGGAAGATGTTATCATTAAAGAAACCTGGAGGAAATGTTCATGGTAACCTTCTGTACTATTTTTTCAACTTCTTATGAGTCTAAAATGATTTCAAAATAAAAAGTTTTTTAAAAAGAACATTTGGAAAATGACCTCTGTGTCTCAGCTTGAAACTGGGACTTCAAGTTCATGGGTATCAATAAAACTATACATATGTCATGACATTCTCAAATTTATCCACTATGTTCTTTTGACATGTGGGGTGCTATACTACCTTAACTTATTAGTGGTGCTTCACATCTGCCATATCTCCCTCAGGCATTAATGATAGTCGTCTTTAAAGCAAACTGTAATCAGGATTTTGGGCAGGACGAGATGAGATTAGCTGTCTACTTCTCTATTTATCTTCAAATGTCAGCCGTCTGCTCAAATATATGATATGTAGGCATCTGTGATTCCATGTGCAGGCATTAGCTGAGAATTGAGGCTCAGGGAAAATCTAATTGAATCATATTGTATGACAATGTAAGTAGAATGTGCTCATGGAAAGTCAAAAAATAACACCTACAACATTGTTAACAGCTACAATGACAGTCATGCTTGCTTCTAGATAAGACTTTTCATCAGTCTAGTGCTGGTTACAGCATATAAGACATGGATCCAGGGAAAACTGGACAGTAAGCCCCACAAATCACTGGAGCTGAGCTAGCATTGATTTATTGTCAATAGCACAGTTGTCATTCCTCTGAAATAAATGTGGCATTGAGCACTCACATCTAATTATGTCATTCCTCTGCTCAAAATTCTACAGCCATTTCCTATTGCTTGCTGGATTAAATATAAATCCCTTTGAAAGATGTTCAGGTCATCCGTGATTCAGCCCCTGTCCAGTTTTCTAACTTCATTGCTTTTTGTTACATTCCAATATTACCAAATTCTTTCATTGATCTTCAAAGACCCTGGGCTCCTTTATGCCTCTAAGCAATTGATTGTGTTTTCTTAACCTTCATGTCTTAACTTAAACTTCGAGTCTGTAAAGCCTTCTTTTAGCTTGTCCAAACTTATGGACATCTTCCTTATGTTCTCATCCATCCTATAAGTATATTATAGCAACTGTCATTTTGTATTGTAATGTGTTTCTTCACACCTAAGCTGCAGCCTTCTTAAGGACAAAGTTCTTCCTTTATGGTGTCTTTAAAACCTGGAAGGCTGCCTGATACAGTGTAGGAATTGATTAACAATTTGATGAATGAATGAAAACAAAATTTATTGAGTAATACTTGCCTTAATTAAAAGAAAAAATGCTATAATGGTTTCTAATAAGCATCATTAATATTAGTACAAAGGAATTTATGTCCACGGCTCAGAAGGATTAATAAGCGATCAGATTGTGGTTACTCCAAATGGACTTGTGTACCGTTATATCCCATGCATGCTGGTTAGGGAAACCACATGGTTAAAAAAATAATCTACCTTAAAAAGCAGAAAACACAATCAGAATTCTTAAAATACCTATATAGCACAAAATTATTCTTTAACAAAATAGGTAATCCCTCTTTACTTGGCCTACCTTGAGACTATGGATTTTTGTTTTCCATTTTAATGAACTTATTTTTGATAATAACAATTTTTTCATCACCTTATGACGCCTTCTGGTGAAATGACAATGATTCTAGCTGAAAAATGCCAATGCTTAAAATCCTTTTAGGGAAATTCCTGGGTAAATTTATTTCCTTTCTTAGGTCATAACTGCAATATATTCCAATTCCAGAAAGGGACTAAGCAAGAACAAAAATATGAAGATGACAAGTGAAAAGAATCTATGACCTTGATCTGAGGTTTGCAAAAATATTCCAAGTATTGCAAAATATTTATTTATTCCAAAATAAATGTGTTTTCCAAAAATTCCAAAGTATCCCAAAATATTCCACAGGAAACAAAAAAGGCAAAGGGAGATTAAAGTAGTAATAGAAAGATCTATAAACTGAACATTGGTAATACTGAAGGGTTAAATTGTATTCACTGGAAAACATTTTTGGTGTAGGATAGGATTCAAATGGATATTTTTTTAAATTTATAGTCCAATTTAATTAAAAAGACAATTGTGCCAATGATATAGCAGATACTTTATTAACCATTGGGACACTGTGATCACTACACATAGACCCTGCCTTTGAGAGGCTGACGGTCTAGGAGGAAGCAGAACAGTGCAGTGAGTAATGCCCACATTATGGGATCCTATGCACTTGGATTTGGATGCCATAGCATCAAATTATTAGCTATCTGACTTGGGCTAGTTAATCTCTCCAGATCTGAGTTTATTTGCCTGTAGAAAGCAAATAATAAGGATAAATCACGAGGTTGTTGTCAATATTATATGAGAAAATTTCTGGAATGTGTTTGGAATGCCTGGCTGAGAGTAAAAACACAAACATATTTTAGCTGAGGAAGTTAAATAACCATTTTCCTAATTTATATTTGTGTAGGTCCTGGGTCTAAAAGGAATAATAGGAATCCACAGTAATCTAGGAAATTATAACAAAGCATATCCTCAATTTTAAAGATAATTTTTAAAAAAATCACTGAAAAATTGTAACTCATCTCTGAAGAAGAAAAGATGCAGGAAAGATTCCATATGGTCTCCATGAGAGGTAAATACGAAAACATAGCTTTCAGTTCAATTTCAGGAAAACTCCACTTTCATCAGAATTGTCTATCCAAAAATGGAATGAGCTGGTTCATGAGTTAATATAGTTTCTGCCATCAAATTTATCAAACACCATTGAAGAACAATTTGAGACTGTAGAGAGATTGAGATAAGTAATAATTTAGGAATAACTAGTAATAAGCAGTTGGTCCAACCAGATGCTGTGAAAAGCCTCCAAGATTGAATCTACAGCCTGAGTCTCCATTTATTTTGCCACAGAGAGAAGGCCATAATCAAGTTTTGGCTGTCACTTTACCAATCAAACTGACTGTGGCCTGGTTGATTATGAGATAATTTTACAGCAACTTACTAACCATGCTGTGAAACTATTGATTTCCCAATAATTGGCCATCATTTTGCTTCTCTGGTCCCCCAAAATGGATTCAACAAAATCAAAATAATTACAAATCTGATGAAAAGGCTGTGAACTTTTATTCCATACTGAGTTTTCTCTTATTTGGATTTGTTCTTGAAGCTCTGAAAACGATGTGCTTTTTCCCATTATTGAGGACACTCATCAGTACATATTTTGTACTTTTGCCAGAATAAAACAATTGGTTGAAAGAATCATCACTGATTATACCTAAAGGTAGTCACTGAAAACTATTATTTGGTTGGAATCAGAAAGACCAAGACTTGAGCTCCAGATATATCCAATTTGACCTCGGGGAAAGGTAACCTCTCTATGACTCAGTTTCCTTATTGGTAATATGAGGCTAAAATATTTACTGCACAGGAAATTTATGGAATAAAAAGAGACCATATTTTACTATGCCTAGAATGCTCTTTAGCATCTTTAATATTAAATAGTAATAAAGAATAAATTTCTTTTAATTAATATATGCTCTTATTTTTGCAACTTGGCGTCTCCCACCGTCTATTAACCCTTGTAAACTATAGAGAGGACAGGAGACATAGAAGTCAGAGGTGGGATACATTAGGAAGTTACTTACTTTAAGTTTCTGCTTTTATAGAGGAGAAAATTGAGACCCAAAGTTCCACAGCTAAAAAAGGGAAGAGCTAAATGAGGAAAGATTTGCCTACCCCCATCGCCTACCTCCCAGCCTAGCCTGGTCTTTCTATAACGCATGCTGTCTCTGGTAATGACACAGATTTCAAGGAGACATTTCTCTTGTCTTAAGAAAATTAAGCACAGCAAAAACGGATAGGAAAGAACATGAGCTTTGAAGCCAGACCATTCTGGACTTGACTCTGAGGTGTGCCACTTGTTGGTTGGGTGCCCTGAGCAAATCACAACCTTTCTGACCCTCCATTTTCTCACCTAAATTTGTAGGTAATCACATGTACCTCATGCGCCTTCTGTAAAAATTTGAAATAAAGAATATAAGGTCCTGAGAACAGCATTTGCCACATTAGTAATTCTTGCTAAATATTAACAAATAATAATAATAGAAGAATAGTAAAAGGATTAGGCATCATAACAAGTTCAAGGAGAAGATGGGGATAGGAAGTCCTCTTGGCTCTTCCCAAGTCCCATCAATGTGGTGGCCACTCTTGGAACAGGAATTAGCTTCTACAACAGGAAAACACCAGTGTGTCGTATCCTCCTCCTCCCGTAGCTACAGGAAAAAACACAAACATTTTTCTTAAACTCTCCCTTCAGCTTTTCAAGTTCCGGTTCTTTCTCCACCCCAATAAATATTCTCCTCAAAGAACACCCACCTGGTGCCTGCACCGTGCTCCGTTTCTGGCCCGACTCTGTTTCTGAGGAGCATGGGCACCCTTGAGCTCCATGCACCCAGGGCTGACACATCCATCAAAATCTCTTTTCAGTGACTGTCGCTGTCTCCAAGTTCTGTTCACTGTTCTGGTGAATTAACTTACACCCACAGCTAAATCTAATCCTGCCAAGTTCTTCAAGGAATTCAGGGCTCCGTGAGATTAACTCTCTAATCTCTGCACACCACAATGCTACATGCAACCAGATACAGTGCACACAATCTTATAGTATGTTCCATTTGATTGCTTCTTCTTCAGTTGCTGTGCTCTCCTCCACCTACAGAAGGACGCTCTGACCTGTGGTTTTAGTTCATGTAAGTATTCCCTTGTTTGCTAAATATTTCAGCTGGATCAGCTGGCTATAGAGTGATTTCTTTGTAGAAAAAAATTCTTGAGTTTTCTGATATGTGCAAAGATAAGTTTCCACAAAGATTAAAAAAATATGCCATGAAAAGGAAGTTAATACTTTCAGTTTGGATATTGAAAATCACTAACTCACTTTTGTACTGCGCATGCCAGAAGTACCTAATAGCAAGTTCAGAAAGTTCCTTAACTTTGGTAGCTACTGCCTGCTACTTTCACGTGTCCTTCCTCCTTCTTTCATTTGTGAACTGTCTAATTTCACACTTCTCCTTCTTGTTTACGCTCGATACAGACTGAAATATACGGACGTGTTATGTACAAGGTTGTGGTTAGGACTTCTGTTTTGCAGACACGCAGACCTGGTTTGAACTCCAGTTCCTCCATTTACCTTGTGACCTTGTGCAAATGGCTTAGTCTTGCCTCAGTTTCCTCACTTGTGAAATGGTGCTATAATAATAGCACCTACTTATAGATTTAGGAGGATTAAATTACACATATAAAATGCATATAAAAAGATTTTATACAATGCTTTTCATGGAATAATGTTCAGTAGTACCTTTTTGTGTGTGTGTGAGGAAGATCAGCTCTGAGCTAACATCCAATGCCAATCCTCCTCTTTTTTTCTGGGGAAGATTGGCCTTGAGCTAACATGCATGCCCGTCTTCCTCTACTTTATATGGGAAGCCGCCACAGCATGGCTTGACAAGTGGTGTGTTGGTGCACACCCGGGATCCGAACCTGTGAACCCCAGGCCGCCAAAGCGGAGAGCACACGCTTAACCACTTGCGCCACCTGATTTTTTAAAAAGACTAAAACAGGGTTGTTTTAGTGTAATAGGGTTGACATGTGATAGAACTCTAGGAATCAGAGGTACAAGATGTTTGGGAGTTACTTTTGTTAATCATCACTATCATCCTCACTGTCACTTTACATCTATCTCAATTTTCACAACGATGCTAAAAGTTAAATATTGTATTCTTTTCACAATTGAGGTACTTGAGGCTCAGAGAGTTTTAGTAACTTCCCAAGATCACTCAGTTAATAGGCATGGAGAGGAGATTTAAACTAGGTTATGTGAAAAGTTTGGGTTCCTAATCATTACCCTATATTACCTTTTTTAGTTTTAAACTTTAGACACTTGTGTCAAACTGGTAGCCCATAGGTGTGTTTTGGTTAGTCTGATAAGGACTATTATTATTTTTTTAATGATCTCACATTGAAAACTTAGGAAAGAATCAGAACATCTAGCATCTTTGGGTTATGTTCCTGCTTGGAGACAATTGTCTAAAACTCAGTCGTTGTCTCTTTCAACTAGACACACGTCTCCAGTCCTCTCCACCCTCTATTGCTTCACCCATTTCCATCCTCTGCTTGGCCTCCATTGTATGTAACTTTTCTGGCTCACTTGAAGATATGAAAGGTATGTGATGTATATTATTTTGTTAGTCTAGCAGAACAACCATTTTAACCTTATGTATACTGAATGAATATTAAACCAGGCACACCATAGGCATCATTTGCCTTTCAATAATAGGAGAGATTAATTAGCATTATTTTGTTTGTTGATTAGATGTTCATATATTGCCCTACACAATCTCTGATGATATGCTTTAATTCTGGTTCACACAGAAATATTTAGTGCATCACCCCATAAACACTGTTGTCTCCCTGTTCTAATCCATTGCTTGGGTGAGTCCAACTCTCCTGGGTGATGCAATCTAAGGGTGGGATGCCTGGCTCGTCTCATCCCAGTAGAATATACACAAGGCATGGTGACAATGAGTGCTCTTATTTTCTCAGTCCATGGTTCCTTCCCAGCGGTAATGCCAGGAGTAGAGCAGGTAAGACAATGTGGATATACAAACACACGATCTTCTACCTACGTCGACTTGACGACTTGATGTTATCTATCAAAATAAGGAACAGAGCAGCAGAATCTAGGGGCTCTCTTAATCATGGAAGTTTAAATATTTTATACATTTTGTACATAAATTGCAATCTTTATGAATTACTTTATTATCTAAGGCCCAATCTTTTCCCAAACTCTTCCCTAGACGTAACCCATCATATGGCTAGAACTGTCATTATTATTGATTTTCCTTGTACCAGTTTTTCTCATTATACTGGCATTACCAAGAGGCAGTTTTGACAGGGCTTTTAAACCTTTAAGTCTACGTGGTTAGATTATTTTTATGTCCTTGGCTGTCCTTACTTTTGTGTCAAAAGAAAGCAAGCCACTCCACGGTTGTGCCTTTCATTTTTTGTCCTCCCTCTCTTTTTCTCTCTCTTTCCTAACCAAGTCAGATTAACCTCCTTATTTTTTCTCAGATTTATTAACTCCTTTTCATTTCTAGCTATCTTTTTTTTTTTGGCAATATTAATTTACTTTGATTCCTTTTTTTTTATTGTGAATTTTTTGTTGTACATTATAGCTTATCAGTCACCATATAAGTGCATCCCTCCACCCCCTATGCCCTCCCCCCAACCCCCTAGATCCTGGTACCCACCAAACACTTCTATCTGTCCATGTGTTGGTTTATCTTCCACATATGAGTGAAATCATGTGGTGTTTGTCTTTCTCTTTCTGGCTTATTTCACTTAACATAATACCCTCCTGGTTATCCATGTTGTCGCAAATGGGACGATTTTGTCTTTCTTTATGGCTGAGTAGTATTCCGTGGTATATATATAACACATCTTCTTTATCCAGTCATCAGTCGAGGGACGCTTGGGTTGCTTCCATGTCTTGGCTATGGTGAATAATGCTGCGATGAACATAGCGGTGCATAAGCCTCTTTGGATTGTTGATTTCAGGTTCGTTGGGTAGATACACAGTAGTGGGATAGCTGGATCATAAGGTATTTCTATTTTTAATTTTTTGAGGAATCTCCATACTGTTTTCCATAGAGGCTGCACCACTTTGCATTCCCACCAGCAGTGGATTAGGGTTCCCATTTCTCCACAGCCTCTCCAGCATTTGTTGCTTTTTGTCTTGGTGATTATAGCCATTCTAACGGGTGTAAGGTGATATCCTCGTGTGGTTTTGATTTGCATTTCCCTGATGACTAGTGATGTTGAGCATCTTTTCCTGTGCCTATTGGCCATCTGTATATCTTCTTTGGAGAAGTGTCTGTTCATTTCCTCTGCCCATTTTTTGATTGGGTTGTTTGTTTTTTTGTTATTCAGTTGTGTAAGTTCTTTATATATTATGGAGATTAATCCCTTGTCAGATATACGGTTAGCAATTATTTTTTCCCAGCTGATGGGTTCCCTATTCATTTTGATCATGGTTTCATTCGCCTTGTAGAAGCTCTTTAATCTGATGAAGTCCCACTTGTTTATTTTTTCTCTTGTTTCCCTTATCTGAGTAGACATAGCATTCAAGACGATTCCTTTATGGCTGATGGCGAGTAGTGTACTACCTATATTTTCCTCCAGGAGTTTTACAGTTTCAAGTCTCACCTTCAGGTCTTTGATCCATTTTGAGTTAATTTTTGTGTACGGCAAAAGAAGGTGGTCTACTTTCATTCTTTTGCAAGTGGCTGTCCAGTTTTCCCACCACCATTTATTGAAGAGACTTTCCTTTCTCCACTGTATGTCCTTAGCGCCTTTGCCAATGATTAGCTGCCCGTAGATATGAGGTTTTATTTCTGGACTTTCAATTCTGTTCCATTGATCTGTGTGTCTGTTTTTGTACCAGTATCATGCGTTTTAATTACAATCACTTTGTAGTATGTTTTGAAGTCAGGGATTGTGATGCCTCCAGCCTTGTTCTTCTTTTTCAGGATTGCTTTAGCTATACGGGGTCTTTTGTTGCCCCATATGAATGCTAGTATTCTTTGTTCTATTTCTGTGAAGAATGTCCTTGGAATTCTGTTTGGGATTGCATTGAATCTGTAGATTGCTTTAGGTAGTATGGACATTTTAACTATGTTTATTCTGCCAATCCAAGTGCATGGAATATTTTTCCATTTCTTTATGTGATCATTGATTTCACTCAATAATGTCTTATAGTTTTCATTGTATAGGTCTTTCACTTCCTTGGTTAAATTTACTCCTAGATATTTTATTCTTTTTGTTGCAATTGTAAATGGGATTGTCTTCTTGAGTTCTCTTTCTGTTAGTTCATTGTTGGTATATAGAAATGAAACTGATTTCTGTAAGTTGATTTTGTACCCTGCCACTTGGCTGTAGTTGTTGATTATTTCTAATAGTTTTCCAATGGATTCTTTAGGGTTTTCTACATATAAGATCATGTCATCTGCAAATAGCGAGAGTTTCACTTCTTCGTTGCCTATTTGGATTCCTTTCATTCCTTTTTCTTGCCGAATTGCTCTGGCCAGAACCTCCAGTACTGTGTTTAATAAGAGTGGCAAGAATGGGCACCCTTGTCTTGTCCCTGTTTTCAGAGGGAAGGCTTTCAGTTTTTCCCCATTGAGTATGATGTTGGCTGTGGGTTTGTCATATATGGCCTTTATTATGTTAAGGTACTTTCCTTCTATACTCATTTTGTTGAGAGTTTTTATCATAAATGGATGTTGGATCTTGTCAAAAGCCTTCTCTGCATCTAGTGAGATGATCATATGGTTTTTATTCCTCGTTTTGTTAATGTGGTGTATCACATTGATTGATTTGCGGATGTTGAACCATCCCTCTGTCCCTGGTATAAATCCCACTTGATCATGGTGTCTGATCTTTTTAATGTATTGCTGTATTCGATTTGGCAATATTTTGTTGAGGATTTTTGGATCTATGTTCATCAGGGATATTGGTCTGTAGTTTTCCTTCTTAGTATTGTCTTTGCCTGCCTTTGGTATCAGGGTGATGTTGGCCTCATAGAATGTGTTAGGAAGTGTTCCATCTTCCTCTATTTTTTGGAATAGTTTGAGAAGGATAAGTATTAAGTCTTCTTTGAATGTTTGGTAAAATTCTCCAGAGAAGCCATCTGGTCCTGGACTTTTATTTTTGGGGAGGTTTTTGATTACTGTTTCAATCTCTTTACTTGTGATTGGTCTATTCAGGTTCTCTATTTCTTCTTGATTCAGTTTTGGGAGGTTGTATGAGTCTAGGAATTTATCCATTTCTTCTAGATTATCCAATTTGTTGGCATACACTTTTTCATAGTAGTCTCTTAAAATTTTCTGTATTTCTGTGGTATCTGTTGTAATTTCTCCTTTTTCATTTCCAATTTTAGTTATTTGAGCCTTTTCTCTTTTTTTCTTGGTGAGTTTGGCTAAGAGTTTGTCAATTTTGTTTATCTTCTCAAAGAACCAGCTCTTTGTTTCATTGATCCTTCCTACTGTTTTATTTAATTTCAATTTCATTTATTTCTGCTCTGATTTTTATTATTTCCCTCCTTCTGCTGACTTTAGGCTTTGTTTGTTCTTCTTTTTCTAATTCTGCTAGGTGTAGTTTGAGGTTGCTTTTTTGGGCTTTTTCTTGTTTGTTAAGGTGGGCCTGTATTGCTATGAGTTTCACTCTCAGGACCACTTTTGCTGCATCCCATATGTGTTGGCATGGTGTAATTTCATTTTCATTTGTCTCCAGATATGCTTTGATTTCCCCTTTAATTTGATCAATGATCCATTGGTGGTTTAGTAGCATGTTGTTGAGTTTCCCCAGCTTTGACACTTTCTTGGTTTTTTCCTTGTAGTTGATTTCAAACATCATGGCATTATGGTCTGAAAAGATGCTTGTTATGATTTCAATCTTCTTAAATTTATGTAAGTATGCCTTGTTTCCCAACATATGGTCTACTCTTGAGAATGTTCCATGCGTGCTTGAGAAGAATGTATAATCTGCTGTGTTTGGATGGAGTGGTCTGTATATGTCTATTAAGTCCATCTCATCTAGATTTCATTTAGTTCCATTATTTGCTTATTTATTTTCTGTCTGGATGATCTGTCCATTCATCAGAGTGAGGTGTTAAGATCCCCTACTATTATTGTGTTGTTGTTAATATCTCATTTTAGGTTTGTTAATAGTTGCTTTATGTACCTTGGTGCTCCTTTATTGGGTGCATATATATTTAAAAGTGATATGTCTTCTTGGTGGAGTGTCCCATTTATCATTATATATTGCCCCTCTTTGTCTCTCATTACCTGTTTTCTTGAAGTCAACTTTGTCTGATATAAGCATGGCAACACCTGCTTTCTTTAGTTTGCCATTAACTTGGAGTATTGTCTTCCATCCTTTCGCTCTGAGCCTGTGTTAGTCTTTAGAGCTGAGATGTGTTTCCTGGAGGCAGCATATTGTTGGGTATTGTTTTTTAATCCATCCCACCACTCTGTGTCTTTTGATTGGAGAGTTCAGTCCATTTACATTTAGGGTAATTATTGATATATGGGGGCTTGTTGTTGTTATTTTATCACTCTTTTTTCTAGTTCTTTTGCATTTCTTTTGTTTCTCTTCCCATGTGTTTCAGTCTACCAAGGCAGTTTGGTTGTTATGTATGGGGGTTCTCTTAGTTTTCTCTTTCTTTATCGTATGTGATTCTGTTCTGATGGTTTGGTTAGTGGTTACTGTGTGGTTTGTATAAAAAATCTTGTGGATGTGATAGTCCATTTTTTGACGGCCTCTTATTCCCTTAGACTAAGTCCATTTGATCCCTTTCCTCTTCCCCTTCTAAGTTATTGTTGTCACATCTTATTCCTTCTTGTGTTGTGAGTTCATGTTTAACATGATGAGATTATATTTATGCTTGGTGCTTACCTTCCCTTGATCTTTGGTTTTATAATTAAGTGTTTGCTAATCTATTTTGATAGAGGACTGCAACATTTTTGGTTTTGTCGACATATTTTCCTCCTCGTTCGAAAATTTAAATCCCCTTTCTCTTTTGTTCCTCAGGGATGAGGGCCTTCTTGAGCACTTCTTGTAGTGGGCATCTTGTGGCAATGAACTCCCTTAGCTTTTGTTTATCTGGGATAGTTATTATTTCCCCATCATATCTGAAGGATATTTTTGCTAGATAGAGTATTCTTGGCTCAAAGTTTTTGTCCTTCAGAATTTTGAATATATTGTTCCACTCTCTCCTAGCCTGTAAAGTTTCTGTCGAGAAATTGGCTGAGACCCTGATAGGAAATCCTTTGTATGTTATTTTTTTTGTGTGTAGCTGCCCTTAATATTTTTCCTTTTTTGTTGACTTTTGCCAGCTTTACTATGTATGCCTTGGAGAGGCTCTTTTCATGTTGATATATTTAGGATATCTATTGATTTCATTCACTGGTATTTCCAGTTCCTTCCCCAGGTTTGGGAAGTTCTCAGATACTATTTCTTTGAACAAGTTCTCTGCTCCTTTTTCCCTCTCTTCTCCCTCTGGAATACCTATAATCCTTATGTTGGATTTCCTAATTGAGTTGGATATTTCTCGGAGAGTTTCTTCATTTCTTTTTAGTCTTAGTTCTCTTTCCTCCCCCATCTGGAACACTTCTGCATTGCTGTCCTCAATATTGCTAATTCATTCCTCTATATTGTCAGCTCTGGTGCTTAAGGCTTCCAGATTTGACTTTATCTCCTCTATTGTGCTTTTCGTCTCTAAGATTTCTGATTGTTTTGTTTTAATAGTTTCAATCTCTTTTGTGAAGAAACTCCTGATTTCACTGTATTGTCTGTCTGTGTTTTCTTGTATTTCATTAAGCTCTTTTATGATGGCTATTTTGAATTCTTTGTCCTTAAGGTTATACATTTCTGTGCTTTCTGGGTTGACTTCTGGGTGCTTGTCATTTTCCTTTTGGTCTGGAGATTTAATTTATTTTTGCATGGTGCCTGTCAGTGTTGGCTTACTTTTCCTCTTAGTGAAAATATATGGTCGCAGTTTTCTCTGGCTGCTGCTCGGTGGGGGTCAAGGGCTGTGTATTGTGGCCCACCTCAATCTGTCGGCACTCTTGTCGGCCCCTGGCTGATCTGTGGTGTGGCTGAGTGGAGGCTACTGGAGCTGGAGCACAGCTAGGCCAAAGCAGCTGGGGCTCGGGTGCAGGTGGGTTGAAGCAGCTTAGCTGAAGTGCTTCTGGGCCAAAGAAGCTGGAACTGGAGTGTGCTGGGCCGAAGAAGCTGGAACTGGAGTGCACTGGGCCAAAGAAGCTGGAACTGGAGTTTGCTGCGCCGAAGAAGGAGGAACTGGAGCGCCGCTGGGCCAAAGAAGCTGGAACTGGAGTGCGGTGGGCCAAAGTTGCTGGTGCCAAGTCAGCTGGAGCCTCCTTCCACTTACTCTGGAGATTCCAACGCCTCAGTCCTCAGGTTTACAGCTGCCTAGGTGCCTCAGATGTCCCCTGTGTTGTGTGAATAGCTTCTGTTGGAATATGAATATCCTTTTTGTTGTATCTTAGAGGGGGAGAGTTTAATGGGGGAAGCTCACTCCGCCATGATGCTGACGTCCCATTTCTAGCTATCTTTGATGCTGTTTCCTCCTCCTTGACATTCAACTCCCCTTCTGAATTTTCCTTCTAGTGAGTATTGCCTATTTACCACTAGATACCAACAATAAATATCTTGCCTTCCCCCTTATCCAAGCCCTAGCTGTATCAACAAAAGAAATTATGAATGGATAGATAGGTAGATAAATAGATAGATAGATAGATAGATAGATAGATAGATAGATAGATAGAAAGATAGATGGATGGATAGATAATAGATAGATAAGGATGGATGAAGAGATATATGTAGATAGATAATAGTTATAGATAGATGATAGATACATTGATCAACAGGTAGATAGAGATATTATTAGGCAAGAGTTCCCATTTTGAGAAAGAAGATGGAAATATGTTGATGTCCTCAATCTTTTTTATTAATCTCTTAGTCAATCAGCAAATCTTGTCTGCTCCACCTCCAAAACATATTCAGAATTCAGCCACTTTCATCCCCACTGTCACCTGCATGCTGGTTCAGTCCATGATCATCTTTCATCTGGATTATTGCAATATCCATCTAACTATTATTCTTGTTTCTGCTCTTCTACTTTATCTGTCTATTCTAAACAGAGGAGCCTGAGTGACTTTGATAAAACATAACTTCAATTATGTCAATCCTCTCTTGGAAACTCTCCAGTGGAATCTTATCTTACTCATAGTAAAAGTTAAATGCCTTGGGGCCGGCCTGGTGGTGCAAGCTAGTAAGTGCGCGCACTCTGCTGCAGTGGCCCGGGGTTCACCAGTTGGGATCCCAGGCACGCACCAACGCACTGCTTGTCAAGCCATGCTGTGGTGGAGTCCCATGTAAAGTAGAGGAAGATGGGCACGGATGTTAGCGCAGGGCCAGTCTTCCTCAGAAAAAAGAGGAGGATTGGCATCAGACGTTAGCTCAGGGCTGATCTTCCTCACAAAAAAAGAAAAAGTTCAATGACTTATTATGACCTATAAAGGCTAGTCGCTCCCCTTAGCCCCACCTTCCCTCTCTGACTTCATCCCCCACTACTCTTCCATTCAATCACCCACCCCAGGCCCACTGGCTCCCCAGCTGTCCCCATGTACTTGGTCTGCAGCCACTGCAGGGCCTCTGTACTTGACATTTCCTCTGCCCTGCACACTCTTCCATAAATTATCTACATGGTGTCCTTCTCTCTTCTTTCAGGTTTTTACTCAAAAAACACCTTATCTGAGAAGCCTTCCTTAGCTATCTTTCTGAAATATCAACCTCCCTACCCCAACAGTTCATATTCCACTTCTATTCCTGGTTTTTCTACTAAAATCTTATCACTATTTAATGAATGTCGTATTTTATTTACTTCTCTTATTATTATCCCTGCCCTTCAGTAAGCTCTATGAGGGCAGGAATATTTGTCCTTTTTGTTTATTACTGTTCTCTAGCCTTTAGAAAAGCACCTGACGGAACAGATCCTCAAAAATTACTGTCAAATGAATGAGTGCATGATTAAATGAGATATGGCATGCCAAATCCTTAGAGCAATGCATGACACTGATTCAGACGTTTTCTTGGTTTAGACAGAATGGAAAAGAGGACAAGAACAACTCTTTCTCCTTACTCTATTCTCCAAAAATTCATAGCTCCACAATATCTTAAAAGTGTGCTGCCCAATGTAGAATACAGCTAAAACCTAACCTGCTAAATGTTCTTTCTCAAGTCTGTTTGGAAAGGCATGTCATTCATAGCATCATGGGAGGTCTTTTGTCCAAAGCCAAGAGCTTAATGGCTCATTTTTCCTTCCACTGTGAAATGAAAACTAAGATAAACCAAAGTAGCAACCTAACAGTCCAGAACAGCCCTAGACTAAAAGTCTAAATGAATGTGCTCAGTAATAAAAGAAAAAAAATTCAGGTAGAGAAACAGATTTAAATTCCTGGTTCCTAGGGATTTTGTGTAAGCAAAACCAAAGCAAGTTTTATAGAAACATTACTTCAGAGTGCTCCTTTATTTATTGCTCATAACTGCCCAAAAGTTAAATAAGCATTTATAAACTTCATAAGCCCTGAAGAATCAACTGTATATTTATTTTTCATTGAATAACTTGTCAAAAAAGTCAAGACATCAGCAATGAACAGGTAAAGTTCAGACACAAATCAATTTAGCCCAGAGTGCATTTTGGCTTTTTCAGTGTTGGGTGGGACTGGAGACCAGGGCTGAACAAGGCTCCATCTTTGACAGATATAATGGAGTTTGAATGAGTTAACGAAAGCTCTCTTGTTCCACCCTACAAATACCACTTGCTTTTCTTACATGCATCAGAGCAGATTTGTGCAAATCGGTACTTTTTGTACATGTGAATACCAGGATGACCTTTTCCATATCAATATACTCTCACCATCAGGTCACCAAACTTTCAGTATCTCCTTTATGAAAACAATCACTGCCCTTATGCAGCCCACATCTGATAAAACACATGAGGAAGTCAAATGGAATTGTAAATTCCCTGGGTTGGTAACTCTAGGGGACGTTTCATTGTGCTTTGCCTTCCAGCTTCCATTACCCCTTCTTCTGTTAATGTACTCTAATACTCTTTTGGGAAATTATATCTCCTCCTTCAGTGTGGTCTTGACAGTTTTGTTACTCAAGATGCCATGCTTGACCACTTGGACTTTACCTTCTAGGACTTCAAATTTTACATATAATAATAATACTTAATACATTTTGAGTGTGTATTGGCATCTATCTAAGCCCGTTAGGTGTCCCACAGCGACCCAATAAACTAGATGCTATTATTATCCCCACCTTACAATTGAAGCAAATATTCCAAGACTGAGGAGCCAGTAGTTAAGCGGTGACATGGAATTCAAACCCAGATCTGTCTGCTGTGAGAGCAGATACTCTTCAGCATCAGGCTATTCCACTTCTTGGCATACAGAGACTCAAGAACAAAAACACTGGTCAGACGTGGGTCACCCCAGCAGCAGTTTCCTGATGAAATGGTTCATTTCTTCCTGCTACCTGAATCCCTGGAGCTACCTGGGTTTAAGTTTTTCCTCAGATATCCTTCATTTGTATGAGTGCACCATAGGTTTCTAATAAGTTGACTTTTTGATTAAGATATCTGGAATCAGTTTTTGCTTCATTTTTTTTAAAATTTTGTTTATTGTGAAATTTTTGTTGTACATTATTGTTTGTCAGTCACCATATAAATGCATCCCTTCACCCCTTGTGCCCATCCTCCACCCCCCTCAGTTTTTGTTTCTTGATATCCAAGAATCTTGACCCTGACTTTTCATAGTCTCCATCTGCATTCAACTCTTCCAAGAGGATATTGCTCTTAAGACTCAAACGCATGTTTGTTTGCTTAAAGTCTATTTTAAAGGCTACTTCAGGCTGTGCTGATCTCTCACCACGGTCTCTGTATATCATGGGGTGAGCCACTCAGCATTCTTGGTGTGTGAGTCCTGCTATTCAGGTTAGGGTCAGAGCTCTGCTACACAATGCAAAAGGAGTCGATACTTCAGTTCTCTCCATGAATCCCTTTCTGGGTCAAAGGGATTGTTTGAATTCCCCAACTTCAAAATCATAAATTTGTTTCAGCTTTGACCTTGTTACAAATCCCAGCAGAAGCCCACATCTCATCAGTTTATGGGCTGCTGTCAGCATACTCTGACATCCCAACTGGAATATTACAGTTCAAGAGTGGCATGGAAGGACCTTGAGGGTATTATGCTAAGTGAAGTTAAGTTAGAGAAAGGCAAATACTGTATGATCTCACTCTATGTGGAAGATGAACAGACACACAGATAAGGAGAAAAGATTAGTAGTTACCAGAGGTGAATGGTGTGGGGAAGGGTGAAAGGGATAAACAGTCCCATATGTACGGTGACAGATAAAAACTAGTCTGTTGGTGGTAAACACAATGCAGTCTATAAAGAAACTGAAATATAATAATGTACACCTTAAATGTACACAATGCTATAACCCAATATGACCTCAATAAAATACTTATTAAATGAAAAAGAGCAGCCAACCTGACTAAGGAATGCAAATTTACCAATACTATCAATGAAGAGTTGTTTTCTCTCTCAGTATTTATGCCTATAAAAATATATGTGTTATAAACTGGTTAAAAAACCCATAGTGGATGTCTAGTGCTCTTATTATTATTTTTTTAATGGCCTATGTCCCTTCCTTTTAAGAATCACCCCTCCTCCATTCCGTGTGCTATTGACAAGTCTATCAATCCAGGGTCCTACTTCCCAGCCACAGGGGTGGGCACCCAATCCAGAACAGTTAGCAAAAAAGAATAAGTACACCAAGCAGGACCAATCAGTGTTCCTTTTAAAATAGTTGCTGTAGCCACTGAGAAAGAGAGAGTCCTTGGGAATATAAATCTGAAGCAGCTTATAATATCTATGCAATGGTGAGGAGAGATCTAAAGAATAGAATAATTTAGGAGGAAGTAGAGAAGGGAGCGAAGGGGAGACTGGTGGCATCATTTGAACCTCCATATCATACATTGTCTAAAGCCAGAACTACCACCTTGATTTCTCTGTTATAATGTCCATCCATTTCCCCACCTCCCCGCCTTTTATCCCTTTTTGCATAAAGAAGTTTGAGTTGGGCTTTTGTCTTTTGCAACTGAAAAAGTCCTGGTTAATCTTTGTGTGCCTTTAAGCTAGAATATATACAGTCGGGGATACATTTGGAGAAATGCTTTGTTAGCCGATTTTGTCGTTATGGGAACATCATAGCGTGTACTTACACAAACCTAGGTGGTATAGCCTCCTATACACCTAGGTCGTATGGTACTAATCTTACGGGACCCCAGTGGTATATGTGGTCCATTGTTGACTGAAATGTCATTATGCAGCACATAATTGTATTTAGGATTTTCAAGCATATTGTTTTGTTTTTCTTTACAATACCAACACAGTTTATAATGTCTATCTATCTACACACACACACTCACACACACTCAAATACATATATGTTTTCTTTCTGTAAGACCCTAAACATCTGAAAGAAAATTTAAAAACCCGGCCACATAGAAGCATGTTTCAAATATCTGTGTATTTGTCATCATATGGTCCAAATATTCTGGTTAATGATTAAAATGGATTTCTTTTGGATTTTTATCATGAACAGCTTCAGTATCTTCTCTTATATAATTGGCCTATCTCTTTATCACTTACTTGCTTCCAACCAGACACTTGATGATTTTCTTTCTCCATAATCAAAATCAGTTTTTCCAAGAAATCAATGGGGCCATTTAATATTTTAATTAATTTTGGATCTTTCCTCTCTTATATGATTTATAAGATGATAGTCTTAAAAGTAAGCGATGTTTGCTTACCTTCATTCATTGAACATGGACAGATTATTAAGACAATTCCCAGTAAGAATAACTTCTTTTTATTCTATATCAGACAATTTTTTAGATGCTGTCACATGTATTACCTTATTTGTTTTTCAGTGTACCTACCTTGCTGTAGGTGGGTACACTAAGATTGCTGCTTGTTCTGCAGAGGAAATGGATATTGAGAAAGACACGTGGGCTGTCCCAACTTACTTAGCTATCAAGAGCCACAGTCTGGATTCAAATCCAAATCTTCTGGCTCCAAATCCAGTGATATCTTCACTCAAAGAACTGTTCTTTGATCCATATACAGGAATTCTGGTCATATTTTATTTGAAAATTAGTTTCTGTTGCATTAAAATTTTGAAAATAATTGCATATTTGCATACCTCCTGTTTTTTCAAACGTGAAGAGACAGTGTTATGATAATGTCCTAAAGACCATGATTATGAAAGATGCATTTCTTTTCTGAGATTCAACTTAGAAAAAACTAAGTTTAGGTATTAATTCCTAGAAGTTTGGAAAAGGGAGACATCTCTCTTTTCCAACACATGGAAATTGGTACAGACCTTCTTTATGTGTCTTCTATCATGACAGTTTCTTCTCTGTGTAATCCTGGTCAGTAGGTTATTCATGCTGCCCTTTGTATTAGAAGCCACTTTGATTCCCAGCCGTGTCTTGACACTGTAGCTGTTGTTAAGAGATATATGAATTAGCTCTGAAACTAAAAATACATTCCTCCTCTGCCTCGTTAAATCAGTTGAACTCTAGCTCTGTGAGCAGCCTTGATCTACCTTTATCTCTTATCATTTATTAATATCTGGATTCTGTGATCTCAAGTTACCCCACTGCCCGTGTGTTCATGTTACACAGCAGAGTTTCGGGCCAGAGCTGAGCTCCCTGGGTAGTCTCTGGCCTGACAATAGCTTCAAAGTCTCTTGCCTCTCAGTGAAAAGGAAGAAAATCTATCACAGGCTACATTCTTTTCAGGTGAACAGGACATAAAAACCTTCCTGCCGTTTGTCATTTCCCGCCTCCTCCATGTTACACATTAAATAAATCTGTTTTAATGTCTCTGGCTTGTGACCTTCTGTCATCTGTTGTAGAACAACATGGTTTTTGGGGAGTTTGGTTGACTTGATGTCAGGAAGAGGTCATATTAATCTCAGAGGGGAATGTCACCAATCTGACCCTTTTTCAAAAGACTCAGAAATGATGATTGATTATCTGTAGTAAATTGCTATGTATTTATTATCTAGGGATATTTGTTACAAGTCGTAAAAGTTTGAATTTTTTCCTTCAAATTATTTTACAATAGTATTTGAATTTGAATTTTGAATATAAGATTCTTGCTTTAAGTTCCTTCCTGGTTCTAGGGTAAAGGAAAAAGAAGTATAATATAAGGATCTGGTTTGGGATTATATCAGAAACGATAATAATTCCTAATCGTCTTGCCATTAAAATATCAAAACACTATCTTAATTTTTCTTTTTCCATAAAGGTAGAGAGAAAAATTTAAGAATGTGTAGAATAGCCATCCTACATATTTTGCCAATCCAAATTCCATTCAGTTTTCTTAAGCTAAAAGCACCCACATTGTCATTTTGGGGGTCACCACTTCTCCACTCTGGGACTTTGCGGTTCAATTCGGGTTGACTTTATCTCCTATTCCTAAAAGAGAAAAATGATCCAGGTGTGGCCTATCAGAGCATCGTTCCTACCTCAGTCCTGTGACTAGCTCTGGGGAGGGCATGCGATCAAGGCAGGCCAACAGCATTCCATCATAGGACTTCTTCTGGAACTTTAAGTGAAGCTCATTTTCCGCTGGAGTTACTGAGCTGGTAGAATACAAACCTGGAGATGATACTACTCATTTTACCATCCCAAAGGGAAAGCTTGCCTGAGAATAAGCCAATATGAGAGAAACAAAACCGAGAGATTGAGAGATGGCATTGATTGTATCCTTTGATCTAGCCCAGCCTAAAAGGCCTGAACTTTTCAATTACATAAACCAGTAAATCTCTCTTTGTCTCTCCCTTAAGCCAGTTTCAATCACTTGCAATTGGAAATTTCTCAACTAACATAATAGTTGAATAAAATTCTGATAACATTATTTACCATACAGAGCCGACCCCATGGCATAGTGGTTAAGTTTGGTAAACTCTGCTTCAGTGGCCCGGGTTCGCAGGTTCAGATCCCAGGCATGGACTTACAATGCTCGTCAGCCATGCTGTGGTGGCAACCCACGTACAAAATAGAGGAAGACTGACACAGATGTTAGCTCAGGGCTAATCTTCCTCTAGCAAAAAAAAAGGGGAAGATTGGCAACAGATATTAGCTCAGGGTGAATCTTCCTCAGCAAAAAAAAAAAATTATTTGCCATAGTAACTCAGCAACATTTAAAATAATCTTATGTTAATACATGTTGGAGAAATATTTTTGAGAAGGAAGAAGTTAATAGTAATGGTTAAAGCTGATTTGTGAAACAAAAGCCACTTTTCTTAATGTAACAGTGAGAATTATGAGTGGTCTATACAAAGCAATGGGTTATAAAATATAACGTCTTTTAGTTAAGTAGATTGTTTTTTAGGGGAACTGGCAGACAGGATTTATTCACAAAATAGACTTAGCATTTTATTCTTATCAAATCAATTTGTATTATAAATATAGATTGACTGAATTGTGGGGTAATTTGGCTGACTTCAGCATTAAAACACATACACAGGTGAGTCTTGGGTGTGTGTTGCATGCATGTGAATCTGCAATGCTAAATAACCAATTCCATTGAAGTTTTTGTGAAATATATATAAATATTTTTTCTAACACTATTCCATAGGCCATAGAATAATTCATACTAATAATACTTGGCATTGATTGCATGCATCCTATGTGCCAGAAACCCTGATTTGACTCTGCACACATCATCTCAATTTCTCTGAAATAATCCTCAAAAGTAGATACTATTATCTCCCTTTTATAGATAAGAGAATTAAGGCCCAAAAGAGTTTTATCCACTTGACCAAGGATATATTGAAACAAAAGGCAGATCTGAGACATATATCTGGTCTATCTGTGTGTGATGTGCACAAGTTTGAAATGCATTATAACATTTACCCTCATGGAATCAGAAATGTTTTAGTTTCATTTTTCCAAAGCATATTGAGGAATGCCTATCATACACCAGGCACTGTCCTAGCCATGAGGGATGCACAGTCAAACAAAGCAAAACTTCTGTGCTCAGGACATTCACAGTCAAAGAGCTCTCTTTGAGAACAAAAATAAAAAAAATAAGCTGCTTGATATTGCATGGCTATTGCCTTGGGTTTTACTTCAGAACATCAAAATTCTAAGTAGAATCTAAAAATCCCTAAAGCAATACAAAGTTAATAGAAAAAAAGGAATATAGGGGAAAGGTGCTCTGACCTGAACCTTTGCAGAAAAGTTGAGGCTGAAGAGGAGATCTGGAACATTTGGTTGCCCATCAGTTTACCAGTTACTGATGTAAAAAGTATAACAGCAATGAGATACCACTACACACCTATTAAAATGGTCAAAATCCCAAACACTAGCAGCACAAAATGCTGGCAAAGACATGGAGGCACAGGAACTCCCGTTCATCACTGGTGGGAATGCAAAACGGTACAGCCGCTTTGGAAGACAGTTTGGTGGTTTCTTACAAAACTAAACATACTCTTACCACGTGATCTGTCAGTCATGCTCCTTGGTATTTACCCAAAGGAGTCAAAAACTTATGTCTATACAAAAACCTGCACATGGATGTTTATAGCAGCTTTATTCATAATTGTAAAAACTTGGAAGTAGCCAAGATGTCCTTCAGTAGGTGAATGGATAAATAAACTGTGGTACATCCAAACAATGGAACATTATTCAGTGTTAAAAAGAAATGAGCTATCAAGCCATGAAAAGATGTGGAGGAAACTTTGATGCATATTACTAAGTGAAAAAGGCAATCTGAAAAAGCTACATGCTGTTTGATACCAACTACAGTTATGTGTGGCTTAACAATGAGAATACATTCTGAGAAATGCATCCTTATGCGATTTCTTCATTGTATTAACATCATAGAGTGTACTTACACAAACCTAGATGGTATAGCCTGCTACACATCTAGGCTATGTGGTACTAATCTTATGGGACCATTGTTGTACATGTGGTCCATCTGAACCATCATTATGTGACGCATGACTGTTTGCAACATTCTGGAGAAGATAAAACTACGGAGACAGTAAAAATATCAGTGGTTGCCAAGGGTTGGAAGGAGGGAGAGATGAATAGGTGGAGCACAGAAGATTTTTAGGACAGTGAAACTACTCTGTATGATGCTATAATGGTGGATATATGTCATTATACATTTGTCAAAACACATAGAATGCACAACACCATGAATGAACCCTAACGTAAACTATGGACTTTGAGTGATAATAATGTGTCAGTGTAGGTTCATCAATCATAACAAATGTACCAGTCTATTGAAGGATGTTAATAATGGGAGAAGTTGTGTGTATATGGGAGCAAGGGGTGTATACAAAATCTCTGTATCTTTTGCTCAATTTTGCTGTGAACCTAATACTGAGCTAAAAAATAAGATCTATTTAAAAAATAAGTAAAACTAAACATAATGGAAGCAATGTTGTATAGCAATTAAGGCTTGGGGTATGAAGTTAGACAGAATTTGAATCTCATATTCACCACCTATTGGTGTTATGGCTTTCTGAAAATTAGTTACCATCTTTGACCTTCAGTTTCTTTATCTCTACGAGGAGAAAATAATTCCTAGCTTAGAGGGTGGTTGCAAGGATTAAATGAGATAATATACGGTAGTAGGCTTCTGTATTTCCCTGCTCAATATCCATTCCCTCTTTCTTGTGTTAAGAGTAATTTGTTCCACAGGGGACACCCCTCCCTCAACATCCAACTGTGGTTCACATGAGGGTGATAAATCCTTTAGTTAGAATGATTGGCCTTTGATCCAAACTTGATGAGTCAGTCATCTTAATTGGGTCAAGGTTAAATATATCACCCAAGATGGAGCAATGAGTGCAATCCCAGGACTTCTGCTAGAATTATTGGGAAAGGAGAGCTATCTTTCTCCTGCAGTTGCTAATTATTACTCTGAATGTGGTGGAATGTAAACCGGAAGCTACTGGTAGGCATTTACCTCCATGTGGAAAGAGCTTGCATGACGTTGAATAAAAAATGAGGGAATACAGAGCCAAAAAATGGAGAGACACAGTTCCTTGAAGACATTGGTTGAGCCTCCGGGTCCATCCATACTTGAAGGTGGATGCATCTCTGGATTTCCTTGGCCTGTAAGCCAATTTGAATATGATTTATCTCCCTAGCAACCGAAAAACCATTGGTGAATACTCTGCATAAACCACTTACTGTAGTGAGATATACTTCCTTATGACATATATTTTTATTTATTTATTTATTTTTGTGAGGAAGATCAGCCCTGAGCTAACATCCATGATAATCCTCCTCTTTCTGCTGAGGAAGAGCGGCTCTGAGCTAACATCTATTGCCAATCCTCCTCCCTTTTTTTTCCCCCCCAAAGCCCCAGTAGATAGTTGTATGTCATAGATGCACATCCTTCTAGTTGCTGTATGTGGGACGTGGCCTCAGCACGGCCGGAGAAGCAGTGCACCGGTGCGTGCCTGGGATCTGAACCCGGGCCACAAGTAGCGGAGCACGTGCACTTAACCACAAAGCCACGGGCCGGCCCCCTTATGACATATCTTTAATTATTTTTGGAAACTCAGATAATTATCTATCTTTATATTTTTATGTAATCCTTATTTCATTATATTATATCTTGCCAATTCACTGTGAATTTTTTTTTAGGGCAGGAGCTAATATTTCTATGTATCTTCCAGGCTATCTAGTACTTAGGTACTAGATAATAAATACCTATAGATTATATTCACTCTCTATTATAACTAACACATTGCCATTTCTGAAACAATAGGTTTCTGATTTTTATTTGTATTGCCTCCATGACGTAAATATTATGTCAGCTAGGATTTAGAATAGCATCCAATGAATCGAAAAGAGAATATTTGCAAAACATTGCTTAATCATTAAAATTATTTTGCATGTTTAGGATCATAAAAAAATTAAGAAAACAAGTGCAAAAATACTGATTTTATAGTTAGGATCTAGCACTAAAAAATAGGATTCTCCTTTATAGATGAATGTTTTCCTTTGTCTCTATATTCTAAATTTGTATTACGTGACCATTCCAGGGCAAAAGCCCAAATTCTTACATTTGAAGGCAAATTCCCACTGATATCTTGCAAATAGAATATGGGGACTATATTTAGTTACAATCCTGGCTATGGAGTATGCAGAGCCTATAAACTGCTATTCTCCCTCCCAAAGGTTTTGGTGACCTGCCAAAGAAGATCTCTTTGGTGCCTGCTATCCAACACAACATAATGCAACAGAATTATACCATCTCCTGACACAAATGCATAGTATGGCCTAGGGTGTGCTCTGAGGTCACATGTCATGTTTACCAATCAGGAAACTCTATAAGGCCAGGGTCTCTGAAAAGAAAAGACCTCTGTGACAGCAAGAACTTTTATATGTTTTTCTTCACTGATATATCTCAAGTGTCTAAAAAAGTGTGGTAACAACAAGCATCGGATCATTTTTTTGAATAAATGAATGGATGTAAGAATAAATTTTCCTGTTAGAAGAATAAATGTAGCTGAACTTGGATAGACGTGAAAAGACATCTAAGTTTTAATTCTATTATACAGAGACCTGGGCATATTATCCTTCCGCAATGTAGAGTTTGATATTTCTATGATATCAGAGGAAAAAAAGGAATCAGAGAAGGAATAAAAATGTACACTTAACCATGTACTTTGTTTCACGGCAGGATAATTTATGGTAACAAAGCATTGGAAAAAATCTAAATGCCCTGAAATAGGATATTGGTTAGATAAATTACGATATGTTTATATAATAGAATATTTTATAACCATTAAAATGGTATTTAAGATGCTAAGAAATTAAAAACTATCATTATATAAAAGTAATAAAGAGGCCGGCCAGCTGGCATAGTGGTTAAGTTCGCACACTTTGCTTCGGCGGCCCAGGGTTCGCATGTTCGATTCCCAGATGTGGACTGATATACCGCTCATCAAGCCGTGCTGTGGCGGCGTCCCATGTACAAAAAATGGAGGAAGATGGGCAAAGATGTTAGCTCAGGGCCAATCTTCCTCAGTGAAAAGAGGAGGATTGACAACAGATGTTAGCTCAGGGCCAGTCTGCCTCACACACACACACACACACACACACAAATTAAAAAGAAATTTTTTAAAAACGGGGAAAAGTAAATTGAGAAGTTTTACAAATATATGATGCCATATGTTTTAAATCACATCATCTATTTAGTTGAAAATCAACATTGAGCATTTTGATGGTTTCTGATCTATATAATAAAACAAAATCTATATTGTTAATATAGTGATATTCCTCGTACGTGAAGTTTTTATGAGCACGACGCTAGTGATTTTGGTTGGGGGGACATGGATAAAGAATCTGGGGAATAAAAGCCCACCAAATATATCTCAGAGGCAACACTATTGGCTTAAATTGTCTTTTCTTCCAATCCAATGATTTGGAGGAATTCACGCTTGAAGCATGAAAGGAAAAGGGAAAGGGTTGTATCTCCTCTGGAAAAGAGGACAGAAAGGACGAGAAATATGCTGCTCCAGTTTTCTCTTTTTCCCATAAAGAAATAGAAAGGCATAATGCACATCTTTTCTAGTACAGATGCTCAAACTCGTTTTTGTCCATTTAGGTAAGTAATTATAAGGACAACAATCATTGGGTTTGTGGAATTGTGGTCCTGATGTTTCCACTGT
This sequence comes from Ceratotherium simum simum, assembly GCF_057802395.1. Lineage (NCBI taxonomy): Eukaryota > Metazoa > Chordata > Mammalia > Perissodactyla > Rhinocerotidae > Ceratotherium > Ceratotherium simum. The sequence continues at coordinate 31,808,363 of NC_141903.1, forward strand.
GTGAGTGTTGCAATAAAGAGTATTAATATTTTCTAGGATGCTTTTTGTCATACAATAAAAACCAACACAATGAATAGCGATATCCTTTCCATTTCCTACATTAAAAGTACAGTCTCCCGTTGAACAAGCTATTCACGCATTGCTAATATTGTGCTAACGTAAGGGAAGCATGTCTCAACTTTGTCATTCATCAATTTTTACTTGACTATTTCATCAATATTCATCTTCTATCAGAAGTCTGTAAATATTCAAGAAATTAAGCTCTGTCCTGTAACACGCTTCCTTTTAAAGAAATCTTATAATTAATTGTCCCTATTAATATTTCAAAGCTCATGCCAAGCTTTTGTGACCGAGAGACTTTTGGAACTATCCTCCGATGTGAAAATTTCATCCAAGGCCTGCATATGTGTTCCTTATTTCTACATTACTACCTGTCTTATATCATTTTGTGTGTTTGTTACACAAGTTTTGACTATCTTAATAACTATTTTTATGTGCCATATATAAAATAATGACTGCAGTGAAAATGACAACGTAAAAGTTAGATTTATAAAGTTTCTCTTTAAAATCATATTAGAGTTCAGATTCCTAATATATTTTATACCTGGTTCCACAGCAGTAAACAAAATTTACATCACTGTGAAATTACAGCTTACCCACCCATAAAGTCCTGAAGTTGGATAGGTATCCAATACCACTGCACTTGACCAATTAAGAAAGTAAGCTTGACCATCATTAAAACATTTATCCATTTATCCCTTTATCACTCGTAGCAAAAATGCACTTGTAGCAAAAATGTTAGATGAAGAAAATTAATCAGTAAGGTCCTTGTCCATAATCAATAGCTAGTTTTATCCCATCATTTGAGCTACCTGAGTAGCACATACTTAGGTCAGAATTGAAGCAATTGTTTGAAAAATTAATACATAATGATCTAGGGCAGTTTTCATACCCAGACTGTGAACTTTTTGAGGGCCGTGACTGTGCCATGTTTGCATTTACGTTTTTGGCATCCAGTTAACAGTTAATTATTCAGAAAGTTTTTTTTTTTTTAATTTTTTGTTTATTGCCATAACATTGGTTTATAACATTGTATAAATTTCAGGTGTACATCATTATACTTCTATTTCTGCATAGATTACATCATGTTCACTACCCAAATACTAATTACAACCCATCACCACACACATGTGCCAAATTATCCCTTTCGCCCTCCTCCCTCCCCCCTTCCCCTCTGGTAACCGCCAATCCAATCTCTGTCTCTATGTGTTTGTTTATTGTTGTTATTATCTACTACTTAATGAAGGAAATCATACGGTATTTGACCTTCTCCCTCTGACTTATTTCACTTTGCATAATGCCAAATGGATTAAGGACTTGAATGGAAGACCTGAAACTATGAAACTTCTAGAAGAAAACATAGGCAGTACGCTCTTCGACATCAGTCTTAGCAACATATTTTCAAGCACCATGTCTGACCAGGCAAGAGAAACGATAGAAAGTTTTAAAAAATTTTCCCAGCAGTCAAATAAATAGCAATGTTCCCATCTATTCCGTAGCTATTGGATGCATTTAGGACCATAGACAACAAACAGTCCAGCCCTTCTGAATTAGGACTTCAGCATGCTACTAACCAGGTGTGAAAATGTGGGACTTACCATCTGTCTTTGGATACACTGAGAGGAAACTCCATATTCACATCATTAAAGGCAGTACAACTTTTGCTGTTTGCAAAGCAATGGGCTCACTGCTTCATTTAAGGCAGCTGAGGGAAAATAAATGTCATTACTTGTTAGATGTCTCCTTTCACCACAAATATGTAAGCTCCACAATTGCAAGGACTTTGTCTTGTTTGTTGCTGTGTCTTCATTGCTCAGCCAATAGTCTGGAACATATGGGCTGTTGAATAAATGATTCATGTGGTGCCTCTCTGGTAAAACTCTCATTATTAAGCACAACAACAACAAACAACAACAACAAAGTTGTTAAGATTTGTTCACAAGAAAGCCAGTAATGGGACTTTCAAAATTGATGAGACTTGTGTAGTCAGCTTCATTCAAATTAAAGTTCAGCAAAGAGCTCATAAATTCTACATAACCAACAATCTATTGGGCTCTTAGTTCATAAATTCAGTAAGACCATTTTGTATAACCAAAATGTTTCTAAAGAAGAACATCATTAAAAATACATATTCTCAAAGATTTATATCTGTGGATAGAATAAAAACATATTATTCAGAGACTATGACAGTATAAATATAAGAAGATAAGTAAGATGCATGGTAATGTATCATATCATGAAATGTTTAAACCTCCACATGGTGCAGGGATGGAGCAGGGATTTATGTGCTGGCAGAGCTGCACTCATGCCATTGGCATGCATCATTGGAGAATGACTGCTACTATGAAATAGGTATTGATGACTAGAGCAACTTGATGTGTTTCAGTCTAAGGTGAAAAAAAAAATCAAGAGAATGTTAAGTCACATGACATATCTTTGAACACCCAAGGGAAAAAATACCACTCTGGTGAAGCCTAGTAGACTTCACATTACACATAAAGACTGGTAATAATTTGGACATAACTAGTCATCTTGCCCTAAGCTCACAGTTACTGTGGTCTGAATACTAGTCCTTTGCACCTTGAAAATGAAAAGAAAAGAGATTAATAAGACATACGGTCTCTTTCTATTAATATTCATGGCATTATTTAACTCTGGTCTACAGAATTTCAAAGCAGATCTAAGCAACCAAATAGAGAATGGTTTTGCTTTTCCTGGTATAGGACTTATGTGATTTGGGGTGATGGAGAGATTGATAGTCTGCTCACCTTCTAGACAGAGGCTTCAAGTGTCTCTATAAACTCTGATGAAATAAGACATTGGAAATGCTGACTATAGCAATTTTGGATGAATGCAGTCATCATATACCTTCCTCTCAACACACAAACACACACATCTGCAAATTTTTTTCTGTTTTTCAAACTGTGCAACATGCCCTTTTCATAGAATAAAAATATAGTCTATACGGAACAAACTCTGACTGAAAGTTAAAAAAATCAGCTGGTCATTTACTGACACAATGCCAAACAACTGGTTTAATTGATTTTTTTTCCCCACTGAACTATTTATACAAATTCCAAACAGTATTTTATAAAAAAGCAAACACAGTTAAGTCCAAATAAGTTTCCAGTTAGATTAAGCGCAACAGATTTAATTTTCCAAATAACTTACACTTTTTGGATGGACTTCTATCAGATTTTTGTTGAAAACAGACCTCTATGTAAAAGCAGTGTTGCAACTAACTGGTTGACTCAAACTCCAGTAGACAAAAACTACATTAGTAATCATTTCTCAACGTAGTACTGATTTGGGACAAAATTCACATTAACCCGTGGGAAGAAGGAAAAAAATAAAGGCATCACTTTTGTCACAAGACAGTGACTCCATTGGTCAGTGAATAGAGCCAACATTTCATTTTCCCACCATTACCATATATTTGTAAGGCAGCAGGATGGCATCCAAAAAGAGCATAAAACTAGCAGACTGAAGAACTTAACGATTAAAATACTGGGCTTTGGAGACAACCAGCTTTGTATAGAGATGCTTCTACCTTATCTCCGGGCTCATTTAGGCCGTAGGCTTCCATTTCTGTATCTGTAAATTGGATAACGATAGTATCTAACACCTAAATTGTGAGTATTAAGTGATTTAACATATTAAAAATGTAATTTGGCACAGTGCATGACACACACTGAACACCCATACGTGATAACTCTTAATCTTAGTAGACTTAACTATGTCATTAACTAGCAATGTGATTTTTGCTGGTTGATAACAATAACAGATTAATGAATTTTTATTTTGGGCCAGAGTCTACACTAAAAATTTTATCTGGATTAAATTAACATAAAACCAAATATGTTGTTATATGTCAATTATACCTCACTAAAAAAATTAAATTTGCAATAAAAACACAATTTCTCTTCTTATTGTTCAGATGGAGAAAAATCAAAGTTCAAAGAGATTAAGCAATTGACCCTAGACGACAGATCAGGTTTGACTGACATCAAATCTTGAATCCAGGCTATAAGTTAGAGCCCATACATTTACCCCCAGATTCTCCACATATCAAAATAGAGAGAAAAGAATGCAGAAGAAAGTGATTCCTACTCATAAGATAAACAAGAAACAGAAGGGAACTGAATCTTCTTGAACATCGATTCTGCCGTGTTTAACACTGTGCTAATTGTTTGACATGCACGGTCCATTTAATTCTCAATAAAATCCTTAAGAAGTTATTACACCGATTTTTAATTATAAGATAGTGTTAAATGTGTAGAAAAATATTAAGAATAATTTTAAAAAACCATCCACCTCAAGAAAGAACATATTAACAACAGAATTAAGATCTGTGAAAACTCCATGAATGCACTCCCTTTCTTCACCCCCTTGTCACAAGTAACTAATATTCAGAATTCAATGCTTAATAGTTCCATCATTTTTAATACGTTTACTATAAGTGTTTATCTCAAACAATATTAAGCAACGTTTAGCATATTTTAACTTCCATATATAACATTGTACTTTATGTATTCTTCAGAAAACTTTTTTCACTCAAATGTATACCATTGATATGCATCCATTTTGAGTATGTAATTCCACGTCTTTCAATTTCACTATTGTATGTTATTCAATTTTAATAAAACATCACACTTACTTTTCTATTCAATTTTAAGAAAATATCACTGTTTGTTTAACCATTTTTTCCCTGTTGAGGCTTTTTTTTCCCTGCTACTACACATAATGTTTCTCTATATATTGTCTATATATTACACAATGCCCGTATGGAGATGTGCAGGACTTTCTCCAAAACATATACCTAGGAATTGAAATGCTATGTGGGCAATAAATATTTTCAACCATACTAGTTATTGCCAAATGTTTCACTTCTTCAACTTTTATTACCAAATTGTTCTCCAAAGTAAGTACACTAATGTGTAATGGTTTCTCTTACGCCACACACTCTTCAACAATTGACATTACCGAACTTTGACATTTTGCAAATGTGATAGGTGTATATCAGAATTTAACTATTTAAATGCCAGTTCACCTATTACTAGTGAGCTAGAGTGTATTTTCTCATGTTTACTGGGGATTCAAGTTTTTTCTTCCTCTACGTTTCTGCCTTTACATTTGTTATTCTTGTAATCAGGCTATCATGTTTTTCTTATCAATATGTTGGGGTTGTTTTCATTTTGGATGTTGATCTTTTGTCAATTATTTGTACTGTTAATATCTTCTCCGAGTTTTTGGACTTTATTTTGCTTCTTAAAAATAATTTTTTTGATGATAATACTCAAATTTATAAATCTTTATTTATGGTTTGTGCTTACTGTGTCTATTTTAAAGTCATTTCCTGTCCAGAGGTCATAAAGATTGTTTCCTACATTTTTTTTTTTTCTGAAAATGCTAAAGTTTGATTTTCATACTTAGGTCTTCAATTCTCATAGAATTCATTTATGGATATAATATGGGTTAGGAATCCTATATTATTTATTTCCACATGGGTTTTAAATTGTTAAACTACCAGTTTACACACCACTGTCCTCAAAGCAAACTTACAAGGTAGATCCTAACATAATTTCAAATTAATCGATTCCAAAACAGACAGAGGTTCAGTAGCCGACCAATGTCACAGCGCTAGTAGATGTTGGGGCCGGGATGTGAACCCAGGGAGCCTGGCTCTGGGCCCAGGCACAATGGAATATCATGTGTCTGGGCCAGGATTTCCACAACAAGGGAAGGAGAGGCTGAGTATGGACTGAAAGAACATTGAAAGGGGAAACTGCCTGCTTCGCAATAGAGCCGTAGGGCAGTGCTTTCCATTGTGGTGCCTGACATTTTCTCCCATGCTCAGGTTGAGTGATTTGTATTTGGTGAGATTAGAGGGTTAAAAGCAAGTAATTCAATTAGTTAATTCAATTTATCAATCAGTTAATTTATCTATAATAAGTGGTCCATTAGATAATTCAATCAATCAATTGATTCAATTAAAGAATGATTAATTATCTAGGTCTTGAGGATGCCTTGATGTGTCAGGCTGGTGCTTACACTCATTGACTTGCAATTTAAGACAGACCTAAAGGGATGAATACATACAATGTGTCAGATGTAAAGAATAATAATTACACTGGATGTTATGGATCATAGTAGAGGGACATTTGTGTTAGGTGAGATAGGAGGATGGTGGAAGGAATTTTCAGAAAAGTCTTCCTGAAGTAGATGTTTTTGGAGCTATGTTTAGGTGATGAGGAAAAATTCATCAGACAGGCTGGAGTTCAGTTCCAGGCAGAGGAAATAGCAGCAGCAAAGACACACATATAATCATCAACAGAAAGCATTCCTGGGAAATCACTAGCCTTGTAGTGTTGCTGAATTGACAGATACAGGTGGGGTTCAAGGTGAGACCCAGGCAGTAAGCGAGAGCCAAATGTAGGAGAACACCATATTTATCATGCTAAGGAGACAGTATTTTATCCCAAGGCCAACAAGAAACATCACTGCATGATGTAAACAGAAGAGTGGTTTTTACCAGATGGGCAGCTGAGAGAGTAAATGGGAGGTTGTGGCAGTAGTGCGGGTGACAGAAGCAGGAGACTGACCCAAGGTGGCACACAAAAATCATCACTGTCACTGCCACTGATTATGCTGGGGAGGTATGGGCTGCTAAGGTCTCTGTGCAACCCCAAATTTGGAGTGTTTCATCATCTTTTGGAAATATTTTTCTGTATATCTGTTTTTCCTCCCAAAAGTGAAAGTCTAGAGAACAGAAAAACATCTGAACTATCTCTGAAGCTAGTTTGTGACATTAAACTACCCTCTCCAATTACCTTCATTTATTCTCCCTGTCCAGGAAGCAAAAACAAAAGCAAACCCTTCCCCCTCAAAGACAAGAGGGTGATTTGATGAATCTAATGCAGTGCCTATTGACAGGCTATAAGGAAACCACAATGATAGTACAGTGTCTCAGGGCTAGCAACATCTGGGGACAATAACCACCCCTAGTCCTGAAGGGGGAAGAAGAGGAAGTGCAATAGAACACAGAGACAGAGGGAGAGTTGAGTGGCGAGGGTGCCTCTCTGGAGTGGTTACTTTGGCCAAGAGATGAGCCAAGCTAGAGGGGCTCTGTAAGAAGGGATCTAGGGAAAGAATACCCCAGTTTCACTCTTCTCCCTCCCTCCAATACACTGCCAGTGCTTACTATTGTCAAACCCAATAGGAAGCTAGAAGGCAAGGGAGCTCGTTGATGCCATCTACACAGACCAGCCTCGGCCTCGAAAGTGGAAGACAAGGTGGAAGAAAGTGGAGAGTGGGTCTGGAGGTCCTTAGAGTTATGCCTTCCACAAACTTTATAATGTAAGTAGAAACTGTTTATAATACAAATGCAACTCAAGACCATGTCCCATTCTCCTTCCAGTCATTCCATTCCCCAAACATCTGTCTGTACAGAGATTGTGAATTCAGCACTGTTGGTAGTCTCAATTTTCAACACTGAAAGATTTCACTGAGCATTTGTTTATTCAATTTCCATATTACAGTAACATAAAAGTATATTTTGCATTCTTGCTTCTTTTTTTTTTTTTCTAGGCATGGGAAGCAGAGAAAAACAGAAAGTTTTTCTTTCTGCATTCTTGCTTCTTATTGTAGTCTTCTCTTCCCATTCTTCCTTTTTTATCTTGTTTAGTCTTAGCCATCTACCCTCTTAGATATAGTTTTCTTTATATTTTACAGATGAGGAAACTGTAAGAAGGAAAGGCTACTGAGGAGATTTATAATAAACCAAAGAGAGGTTAAGTGACTTGGAATGGCTACACACCTCAATCTTGGGGCCACCAACCTACCCCAGGTCTTCAGACCCCAAACACACAATAGTATTTCTACTGCACCATAACTTCTAAGGCAATTCAGAGCCTTACAAGGGATGGAAACTACTCTGGGGTCTGTATGCTCTGATTTAACCCTAACTCTCAAGTAGACCACAGAACACCGGGATCCACTTCGGATGGTACTGATTGCCACCAGTGGAGTTACCTTTCAAAGAAGAAAGAATGTGTCTGCTTTGAAGTATTCGCTGTTCTGGGAGAAGAATGGTAAATAAAGATGAAGAGGTTGGTGCTAATTAAATTCTGAAAACATGTTAAATTTGCCTTAACCCAAACAAATAACAGACATTTTTTATCCTGATTTATTGCAGAAGGCCTGTCATCTAAATAAATAATAGATGACTATGATGTGGCACTGGCAAGATTCTCTTCTCATGTTTGAAAGATTAGGGTCATCACAGATAATAAATATTACAAATAAGCCTACGAAGAAAAAGATAAATATTAAGATTGCAAATTGAGGAAATTAAAACTCTATATTAAAGGAAATAAAACACTGGAGTCTCTTTTTCCTCCCAGATAAAGTAATTGTGTAATATGAAAATTGGAGCAGGATGTAATGTGCAATTATGCAATAAGAGGAAAACAACTAATTCTGGGCTGGCGTTGGGGGAGGGGAAGCAAGACAAATAAAACTAAGGCTTACAGAGAAAACAATTAATTACAAGTAATTATTTGCAAGTTAAAAATATTTTTTAAAGTAAGATGCTTTCCATGAAAAATTAGCATACCACAATGATAAGGTATTTTAGTAACAGTTTTACTATGGAATAACCCAAAAAGAAGAACGAGGAAGCTTAGTAATCATTATGTCAAAGAGATAAGGCTAATGGAGGTTCCAGTACTGGCTTAAAGGCAAAGATGTCTGTTTTGTATTCCTGTTTTATTGGTAGCAGTTTTTGTTGATCCAGAATAAAAGCACCAACAGAATGCTCAAGATTGCCTTCACTGGGTAGGTATTTACTTCAGGAAAGATTTTGTATAACCCTTGTTTTTATTATCCTTTGTTAAACACAGTCACTAAATAAATTTTCCTTGTTTTTCCTGCTTGCTAAATCCCTGTGTTTCCACATAGATAAATCTCATATAATTAGTTTGAGCTTTGGAAAATAGTGTTGCCTGGCACATGTGAAATGAAGTTCTACGCCGTGCCAGAGGAAGTTACAACCTGTCGTGGGAACAGAAATGCTTTATCGGGAGTTTCTTGCCCGTGGCTATATACGAAAAGAGGAGAGAACAGAGGAGATTATTCAGCTCTGAAAATCCTTCTTCAGCCAAAAAAAAAGAGAGAGTAAAACATTTTATTTTCAGTCACTTTCTTTGATATCTTACACTTAAAATTATTGTTTTGACTATATTATAACTATGTCATTAAAACCAGTTATAAGAAAGAAATTTTAAATCAGACAAAATTTGCAATTCAGCTATGTCTCCTCAGGGCCTAGCACAAGGCCTGGCACTCATGGATAATTGTTTTATGAAAAATGAAAGATAATGGTATCAACTCTCTGAGAACATTCAGCTGTAATACTTTTATTCTTGCTTCTGGATCCAGTATGCCAACACTGTATTTTTCATCCTCATTGTGGAATTGGTCAGCTGCATGGATTTATTGTCCTGTGGCATAAGCTGAATTTCTGAGGAGCAGAATAATAAGTTTAAAAAATTAGGCAGTAGTAATTGATGGTTAATTTTAAGTGTCGACTTGACTGGCCATAGGGTGCTCAGATTAAACATCAATCCTAGAGGTGTCTGTGAAGGTGTTTCCAGATGAGATTAGCATTTGAATCAGTGAGCTCAGTAAAGGGGATTGCCCTCCCCAGTGTGAATGGGCATCATTCAATCCACTGAGGGCCGGAATAGGACAAAAGGTTCAGGAAGGAATAACTCGCCCCTTTCCCCTTTGTCTTCCTGCCTGCCTGCTTGACCTGGGTCAGAGATCTTTTCCTGTCCTTAGACTGGGATTTACATGAGGGGCTCTCCTGGTTCTCAGGCCTTCAGACTTGGACTAGGACTATATCACTTGTTTTCCTGGGTCTCCAGCTTGCAGATGGCTGGAGATCATAGGACCTAGGCTCCATAATCATGTAAGCCAATTCCTCATAATAAATCTCTCTCTCTCTCTCTTTCTTTCTCCTCTCTCTATATATATGTATACATACACATATATATAATATATAGAGAGAGATATTAGATGTAGATAGATATTATATATCTATACATATCTATAACTAATATACAGAGATATATAATATATACAATATAGATGTATACAGAGAGATATATATTATAGCTATATATACAGACTATATATAGACATATAATATAGAATATGTATAGCTGTATATATGTAGTTATATCTATATTGATATAGAATATATATATATTTTTTACGTAGAATATAGATATAGAAAATATATAGAGAAGATATATTCTAATTGTATTAAAATATAACTATATATTCTGTCTCTATATATAGCACAGAGAGAGAATATATACCAGTGAGAATACATATATATATGTGCCATTGGTTCTGTTTCTCCGGAGAATTGTGACTAATACAGTAACAACATACACACACACACACACACACACACACACAATGCAGGATAAAAAAACGGCAATAACAAATAAAGGGTGAGGCAAAGCATACTTTACCTTCTAGGTTTTTTTCACATTCTGCACTAGAGTATAGAGACAGCTGCTATGTCTTTGCTACTCCATCTTCTCTTAACCATCTCAGCTAAATAAAGGGAAAACGATTCAAGCCAGGCCAATGAGAGTCCCTGCTTAGGATTCTTCTAAGGGAAACTGGAATGAGAAGCTCTCTTTCCTCACTAATTTTCTGAGCTAAAGGGATGTGAGTTAAGAATTGCTCCCAGCCACGTTCCTTGTTATCAGGTTTTATTATAACGTTGATGCTCACAAATCTCTATCTCCAGTGGAGACTCCTTCATTGAACATTAGACTCTGATGGCTATAGTCCACTCATCATCTCTCCCTTTATGGTTGATGGATATCTTGAACTTAACACATCCAAAATTGGATTCTTGATTTCTCCCAACCACATTCCTAAAACCTGCCCCTCCCTCATTTTTTCCCCATCTCAGTAAATGGCACAACTAACCATCACCCTTCTAACCATCCACCTGCTCAGGGAAAGATCTTATGAATTGCATTGTTTATTTCTCTCTGAGCTCCCACATCCAATCCATCAGCAAGTCCTTTTAACTCGAGTTTCAAAATATATCCTGAATTGAGTAATTTCTTGCCACCTTTACAGCTTTCACCGTAGTCCACCACCATAACTTCTCACCAGGCCTGGAGTGTCCACCTTCCAGCTGGTTTCTCTGCTTCCACTCTTGACCTCTTGCAGCCTATTCTCCACTAGGAAGTTACTTTTAAAGGTTAAATCTGATTCTTTCAGTGTCTGCTTAAAATCTTCCAGTGACTTCCTGCTAAAGCTAAAATAAAAGCTATAGCCCTTACCATGGACTATGAGGCCTTAGATAACAAGTCTCTGGCTATTCATCTACCTGCTTTCCCCATAGATCTCTTTGCTCCATTCGTATCAACCTTGTCTCCACCATTTACACACTCTAAGATCATTTTCATTTTAGAATCTTTATATATGCTGAGCCTTCTTCCTGGAATTTCCTTGCCCCAGAGCTCTGAATGACGGCTTCTATTTAATCTCCCAGGTTTCAACTCAAATATCACCTCTTCAGAGAAGCCTCCCCTGACCATTTGATTTAAAAAGTGAACCACTCTCTTCCCCCCAGAGACAGGCCGTTACTTTATCCTGCATTGATTCTTTTTAGAGAATGTATTACTATTTCAAATTAGATCATGTATGAATTTATTTTTAATTTCAATTCTGTCTTTACTCTGTATAAAAGGGCATGCAGAGAATGGAGGTCTGAACACTTACATGCAGAGCTGATCTGACTTGTGTGCTACTGTACGCCCAGAGATTAAGACGTCTCACACACGTGTAGGTACTCACTAAATTTTTATGGGATTAATTAAAGAAATCAATGTGGGACAAATGAAGCAGAAAGAATCAAGTCTACATGCAGACAGAGAGTAAGAAAGGAACTTGATGGTGTTCAAGCTCTTGGATCCATCCTATGCAAGACCTTTTCTCTTCTTCCCCTTTCCATAGTTTGGCCATGTAAACCAGTAAAAAAGCAAACAAATGAAAAAAGCATGCTTTAGTTTGAACTGGATTCCCACCTCTTATGACAGAAAGAGTTAAGACTGACACAAATGCCTATGCATATGAGCATTTTAGGATGAATATACCTGAATTTGTTCCTTTTTACATGGGAAAATTCCTTGGGGGTCCTTACACATCTTGGAAAGTGATTAATAGAAATTATTATTGCACATGATTAGAAAGGACTTAGCCAAAGCAATATAGAAATGCCAAGCCCTGAGTTTTTTGTGTGTGGTGAGGAATGGAATATTAGCTATAGTCTGCTCATCCGGGCCAATAACTACAGGCTAAATTCAGCTTATTATGCAGCAACTAGTTATTGAGATTGTCAGAAGAACATTTCCCAAAACAATTAGACTGAATAAATATTAACTTCAAGTGACCACACACAGTCAGGGTCTTGGTGGCCTCTTCAAAACTAATATGTTTTGCTCTGTCATAAAAATATTGGATTTGTTGAATTAGCAGTAATCTTTTTTGGCTAAATGGAATTATAGAAGCAAAGCAATATCCAAGTCATTTTAGATTAGTTCCTTTCATATTCTTATCCTCTACTGTAAAAAACAAGTCACAACCCACCTTTCATTAATCCCTTCCAAACACATTGACATAGCTATTCTAGAATACCAAAGTTTGCTGAAATCTTAAAGCCTCTGACCTCTTGCTGACCTCATTGTATGGAATGTCCTTCCCCTACTTTTTTCATGGATGTTTTCTGCTCGTCCCTCAGGTATTGGCTCAAATACCTCCTCTTTTGAAAGAACTTTCTTATCCACTCTGACTAGATCTCTCTGTTATTGTCTGCTTTCATTGCTTCATTCTTTACTTTATAGAATTTGTCATAATTTATAATTATTCTATTTGTCTGTGTACTTGTCCAGAATCTTTTACTTTCTGCTAGAAGGAAAGCTCATTTTTCTATTTTATTCATCGTTCTAACTCCAATACTTGTCTCATAATAGGCACACCAGAAATGTGTCTAAGGAATGAATGAACCCATCCCAGTCAAAATGGGAAACTGAGGTCAGAGGATTAGTCTTGTAAGTGATAGGGTCTGAGTCCCCTTAATAGGTTCCAATGCAAGACTATCTTCTGTATGAAAAGTTGGCACAAAGGGGCACCACAACAAAGAGGAGCCACTGTTGAGCAAGGAGCATGGGGGCAGCCCCTGTAACCTCTGCTCTGTTTCACTGAGGGTGGCTAACAATGACGAGAGGATCATGATTGCATATTGTAGGGTTTTCTTCTCAGGAGATAAATAAACTCTTCTATTCTCTTGCCCTGGCAAAGCTTATCATCCTTAAAATAGCTCCTACCAGCCATTTAAGTCAGTGCCTTATCTCTTCTGGGGTTTGAATTCAAGCTTGGTCAATAAAGTACAGTGGTTAGAAGTAAGCCTTTTATAGCCAAAATGTCTGTGGAGTCAATCTTGGCTGTGTTACTTTGGGCAAGTTACATAAGTTCTCTACATTTCAGTTTTCACAGCTATAAAATGAGAAACAATCGTTCCTAATTTACAGGGTTTTTGTGAGGATTAAATGAGCAACCAAACACAAAGAATTTAGAACATCATTTGGTTCATAGTAAATGCTCATCTCTGTCTAAACCCTCTCCCTGGCTATTCCCATCTAGTTCAATGCCCTAAATGTCAGCTCTGTGTTGTTGACGCCCAGACCTTTCCCCTGAACTCCAGATTTGTATGCACAGCTGCTAAGGCCCCTAATAGCCATCTCAGACTTAACACTGAGCTATTGACTTCCCCACCCTTTTTTCCTGTGTTAACAATCCTCACAGTCTTCTTCAACTCAATATGGAAATTTCACTTTTTAATTTCTCCGGCCAAAAACTTTGCATTCACCCTTGACTCCTCTCTATCACACTTTCCACGTACATTCCATAGGCAAATCTGTTGATTCCTCTTCTGAAATATATCCAGAATCTGACTATTCTTCTCCACTTCCACTGGTATAACTATTATACAGGCCTCCATCAACTTTCCTTTGCATAATTACTAAGATTCTTTTAATAGGTCTTCTGTTTTCACCCTTGTCCCCTCTAGCCAAGTCTTCACAGGGAAAGCAATGTGATAATTTTAATATATGAGTTAAATTGCATAACTTCCTTGCTTAAATCCACTCAATGACTTCTCAGATCACTCAGAGTAAAACCCCAACTTATTATGGTTTATAAAACCCCACGTAATCTGGCCCCTGCCACTCCTCTGACCTCAAATCCAATGACAGTCCCCCTTTCTCACTATACTCCAGTCTCATTGGCCTCCTTGCTGTTCTGAAAACATACCAAGCATGCTCTTGATGTAAGGCTTTTGTACTTGCTGTTCCCTCTGCCTGGAATACTTTTAACACTGCCCTTCACTGTTTCCTTTCAAGCCACACCCTAAATGCCACCTTAAGGGAGAGGCCTTTTCTAACCACTTTGTATAAACCAGCCCCCATTGCCACCTAACCCCACTTTTTTAGTTCTCTTCAGAGAACTTATTGCCACCTGGTGGGTTTTATACTTGTTTTTTTATTTTCTGATATTCTCCTACTAAGGGAAAAAATTCATGAGAGCAAGGACTCAGAGTTTGGTTCACTGTAATTTCTCTAGCACCTAGAACAATGTCTGGCCTATGATAGAACCTAAAAAAATATTTGTTAGCTAGATATATAAAAACTATTATTACCTCTTTGTTGCAATATGCTTTATCCAGTAACTAGAAGCGTATCAGGCATCAGAAAGCAGTCTGAGGAAGTTATTTAGGGGAAATGTAGGGTCTTCTGAGCATTTCTGAAATTACACTAGAAAAAAAAATCTGTCCTGGGTACATTAAGTTCCACACATTTGTCCCAGTACTGTCTTATCAGAACTTTACAAGTTCAAATTCTTAAAACAAACCAAGGCAGCAGAGAACTACACACACACACACACACACACAGAAAAATAAATGCATGCAAAACTGGTGAAATCTGAATAAAGTATGTGGATTGCATCAATATCACTTTCCTGGTTTTGATATTATACTATAGTTATGCAGCATGTCACCACTGGGGAAAACTGAATGAAGGCTATGCAAGATCTCCCTGCACATTTCTTTCACCTTCCTATGATTCTATAATTATTTCAAAAATTTTTTAAAAAGGGGCTATGCTCCTTGACTCTTTGCACCAACTGGCAGTCACTGCACATGAGGCTGCAGAGTGACTCTCAACATATTATGGACAAGATAAGAAAACTCCATTTTAAGCTCAAATGTCACCTCCATTGGTAAGTGATCAAAGAACAATATTAACATTTGAAATAAGAGCTAATTAAAATCAACGTTAAAAAAGTAAGCTTAGTGAACCACAGAAGCATAACTCTTAGCAAAGTTTTTAATTACTGTCAGAAATCTAGGATTAAATTTCTCCATGTCTGTTCTGAAGAGGAGTATTCTTTCCAAAACAATTTTGGGAGGAAGAAAACAAAAATAAGAGCTAAAAAGTAGAAAGGCTTGCGTTTTAAAATACATAGAGGGGGACCGGCCTGGTGGCCCAAGTGCTTAAGTGTGCGCTCTCTGCTTCGGCGGCCCGGGGTTCCCCAAGTCGCATGCCGGGCACGCACCAATGTACGGCACGTCAAGCCATGCTGTGGTGGCGTCCCAGGTAAAGTGGAAGAAGATAGGCGTGGATGTTAGCCCAGGGCCGATCTTCCTCAGCAAAAAGAGGAGGATTGGCAGATGTTAGCTCAGGGCCGATCCTCCTCACAATCAATCAATCAATCAATCAATCAATCAATAAATAAATAGAATACATAGAGGAACTTAAATGTTTTAAATTTCTCATCTTAGAGATTTACACAGCACTATCATGACCAAGGCTCCGAGAAGCTCTTAAGTAAAACTTTGTTTATCCCAGCACTAGCCAAACTCACTTGGCTACTGGAGATGAGGGTATCTTTTATATCTCACCTGAGAAAATAGGGTAGGATTTTTATGACAAAGAAGGTGATATAATTATGACATATCAAGACTGTGTTACCACAAAAGATCTGGAAGAACAACATGCCAGGAGTTTTCTTCACTCTTTTTTATCATTTTAAAGAAATCATATTTTTAGAGTAGTTTTAGGTTTACAATAAACTTTGTTAAACTTTAGAACCTGTTTATTGCTGGGCTTATGATTGGGATTACACTGAATCTATAGATCCCGTTAGAAAGAACTGACATCTTGAAAATACTGAGTGTTCCTATGAACATGGAATATCTCTCCATTTATTTAGTTCTTATTTGATTTCATTTATCACAGTTTTATAGTTTTTCTCATATAGATCTTGTACATATTTTGTTAGATTTATACCTATGGATTTCATATTTTGGGATACATATTTGGGATAAATGATATTGTGTTTTTAATTTTGAGTTTTTCTTTTTTATTGTTGGTATTTATAGAGAGAAGCAATTGACTTTTGTATATTAACGTTGTATCTTGCACCTTGTTATAGTCATTTGTTAGTTCCAGAAGTTTTTTGTCAATTCATTTGGATTTTCTACATACATGATCATGTCATCTGCAACAAAGACAGTTTTATGTCTTCTTTCCCAATCTGTGTACCTTTTATTTCCTTTTCTTGCCTTATTGCATTAACAAGAGCTTCCATTACAAAGTTGGGAAGGGACATCCTTGCCTTGTACTTGATCTTAGAGGGAAAGTTTTGATTTTCTCATCATCAAGTATGATATTAGCCATAAGTGTTTTGTAGATAGTCCTTATCAA
Source organism: Ceratotherium simum simum (assembly GCF_057802395.1). Lineage (NCBI taxonomy): Eukaryota > Metazoa > Chordata > Mammalia > Perissodactyla > Rhinocerotidae > Ceratotherium > Ceratotherium simum. The sequence continues at coordinate 31,825,279 of NC_141903.1, forward strand.
GTTGAGAAATTTATCCTTTATTCCTAGTTTGCTGAGAGAGTTTATTATGAATGAGCATTGGATTTTGTCACATGGTTTTTCTGCATCTATTGATATAATCTTGTGATTTTTCTTTTTTAGTCTGTTGGTGTGACGGATTACATTAATTAATTTTCAAATGTTGAACCAGCCTTGCATACCTAGAATAAATTCCACTTGGTCATTATGTATAGTTCTTTTTATACATTCTTACATTTGATTTGCTGACATTTTGCTGAGAATTTTTACATCTGTGTTGATGAGAGATGATGGTCTATAGTTTTCTTGGAATGTCTTTGTCTGATTTTGGTGTTAGGGTAATGCTGGCACCCAAAGAATGAGCTAGGCAGTTTTTCCTCTGCTTCTATCCTCTGAAAGAGATAGTAGAGAATTGGTATAATTTCTTTCTTGAGTGTTTGGTAGAATTCACCAGTGAACCCATCTGATCTTGGTGCTTTCTGTTTTGGAAGGTGATTAATTTTAGACTCAATTTCTTTAATAGATATAGGCTTATTCAGATCATTTATGTCTTCCTGTGTGTGTGTTGGCAGATTGTTTCTTTCAGGGAATTGGTCCATTTAATCTAGGTATCAGATTCGTGGTATTTGTATTCTTTCATAATCCTTTTAATATTCCTGGGATCTGTAGGATGTCCCATCTTTCATTTCCGATATTACTAATTTGTGTCCTCTCTCTTTTTTCTTAGTTAGCCTGGCTAGAGGCTTATTGACTTCATTGATCTTTGCAAAGAACCAGCTTTTGGTTTTATTGATTTTCTGTTTTCAATTTCATTGATTTATGCTCTAATTCTTATTATTTCTTTTTTTATGATTTCTTTGGATTTAATTTGCTCTTCTTTTTCTAGTTTCCTTAATTGGAAACTTAGATTATTGATTTGAGACCTTTCTTCTTTCCTAATATATGTATTCAATGACGTAAGTTTCCCTTTAAGCACAGCTTTCACTGCGTACTGCAAATTTTCATAAGTTGTGTTTTCATTTTCATTTAGTTCAAAATATTTTAAAGTTTCTCTTGAGGTTTCTTCTTTGATCTGTGTGTTGTTTAGAAGTGTGTTCTTTAATCTCCACCTATTTCGTGATTTTTCCAGTTATTTTTCTGTTATTGATTTCTAGCGTTATTCCATCGTGGTACGAGAGCAGACGTTGTATGACTTCCATTCTTTTAAATTTATTAAGGTGTGTTTTATGGCCCAGAATGTAGTCTATCTTGGTGAATGTTCCATGGAGCTTGAGCAAAATGTGTATTCTGCTGCTGTTGGATGAAGTAGTCTACGGATGTTCATTATATCTAGTTGATTGGTGTGAGCTTGAGCAATATGTGCATTCTGCTCATGTTGGATGAAGTAGTTCCTACGATGGTTTCTGCTCATGAGTCTCTCCTCTTGATAAGCCATGACCCCTTGTATTTACCTGTCTGTCTCTCCAATCTTGGGGGCAGCAGTTTGCCCTGTGCCTTCCTCTTTCTTATGGATTCAAGAAGAGTTGTTGTTTTTTTCAGTTTGTTCAGCTTTTTATTGCTGTGAGGACCAAGTGACAAGTTCTAAGCTCCTCATAGGCAGAAGCAGAAACCCTGTTCTTCACTCTATTTAGGTGTTGGTGCTCTTGTTCTAATAGCTGGTACCAGGTTATCTTGTCAGACATAGCATGAGAATAGAAAAGGAAAGTATTTTAGGATACTTCAACTTGATTTTAAAAATTAAGGTTTTTCTTTTAATATGAAGCACACCAACTCACGTCCCAATCTTCATTTGTTCTTCAGAGTACACCAGAAGGCAGTCTCCTATGCAAATGAATAATAATATTAACCTCGCTAGATAAACAGCTCTCAGCATAATTTTTTTAGTCAATAAATCATTACCTTGTGAGTTTAATGTATTTCCCCAGAACCTGATCACTTTTTGATGAATTAATAAAGTCTAATTTCTGAATGTGCCAATGTTGAAGGAGATCAGACTCTGGAGACATTATAACCTTGCTTTCCCTCACTCCAACCACCACTACCAAGAACACTTTTATTAAATAATCCAATATCAAGTGGCTGTGCCTTTGGCACTCAGCTACAGTTTTTAATAAATAATGTCCAAATGAGTATATTGTGTGTTTTACTGGTGATTATCTACATTTAAATACTTTAAATTGCATCTACCTTAACCAGGGTCTACCATTTGCCTAGGGCAACTATCCCAAGAAGTAACTTCACTTATTTAAATCCACTTTACACTTTGATTCATCTCAGAAATAGAAATGTGATAAAAAGGTATAACAAATAGCATTTGAATGACTTCCTATACATATTGTCTGGGGTGACCAAACCTGCCTGGCATTTTGGCTTTGAGGATTTTTTTCAAAGAGCATGAGTTGAGATGTATTTATTGGAACAAATGATAGTTTCCATTCTCAGATTTTTCAACAGCTCCATCCGTGAACTGAAAAAGTTGCCCCTTGTTTCCCATTGTTGCCATAGCCTGATGTCTCTGGCAATAGTTGAACAATAATTCTAAGGCTTGACTATTTTGATTGCTCCTGACAATTACATTTATCTGATTTGTTAGGATTCCATGATCAATAAGCATACTCTTCCTGGTACTCCACCATTCACAAGGTTCTAAAATAAACAATGGTGAGCTGACAAACTATTAGTATAATATCATTTGGTTCATTTTATAGGAACAACTGCCAATGGAAGAGTTCTTTGCATTTGAAGTGGCTTTAAGGGCACATACGTTATCAGATAGTAATATAATAGAACTAAAGATTTACCTGCTAAAATAAAATTACCAGTTTCCAGGAAGTGTTTTGAAATGAGTTAAATGTTGAGCTCATGGTGGAAAATAAGCCATTTTAATTAAGGACAGCATAGACAGCCTGAGCATTTGTCAATGTTCTAATACCACTGTGTGAATCAGTAAGTACATCTTTTTTAAGTTTCAAAGTGTTTCCTTTAATAATATAAAAATCTGTTCTTTGCTCTTGCATGGGTAAGTTGTACAAAAATTTCTTTGGCCTTATGAGCAGCTGAGAGAATTTGCTCTTTTGTCTGAAAGACTTGGACTTGACCTCAACAGTTTCACTCTCATATACAGTTTAGAAAATACATTGCATTCATGAAGTAGTATTACAATATGAGACTCAAAAACCATAAGCAGAAAGCTCTGTGTGAAAATTTATAGGCAATTAATCCTACACACATTACATCTCTGTTTGCCCTGGTCGCTTTCAAAATTATAAGCATTGTCAGCCATCTTTGCAACCCGATGTTCTCATATCCAGATTTGGCAGTGCTTTCTTTCTTCTCACTCAATCTCCCACGGCTCCCTTCTCTGTAACTTTTTATTTGGGACTCTCCGAAATCCCAGGCACGTGGTAAAAATAAAAACTCCTCTTCATTCATATCTGTTCATGGAACTTTCCTTCTACTTCCTGCCATAACCACACCCTGGTTTTCCACCAAGGATGCTGTTTACGTGGTGTCTCCTGAGAACTTCTCAGAAGGAGCTGCTCATTCCCTGATGAACCTCATAGCTGAGGCCAGGGAGTGGAGCATACCTCTCTGCTGACCTCCAACACTTGAGTAAACATCCCGGAACTTTAGAGGCTCAAGTCACAATGACACCACTCTCTGTACCTTCCCCTCTGGGGTGTCATCTTCTGATTTCCTGGTCAGTCCGCAATCATCCCCTGAAACTGTATCCCTAGGGAAAGCCAGGCAAGCCAAGTGCAGGAGGAGGGGAGCAGATACCTTATTGACATTTTTGCTTTATTTGTCTGCCTGTTTGTCTCTACGTCTCAACTCTATGGCTCTTGATGGCAGGTGCTTTGTCTAATTTGTCCTATTTCCCCAGCAATTGGCATAGGGTATGGCATTTAGAAAGCATTGATAAAGGGTTGTTGGAAGGATTATTGAATGACAGAATAACATCACTGTTAATCTATATGTTATAATAGCTAACTTTTGGGGAGTTCTTACTACATGGCAGGAAGTTCCCTAAGCAATTTACATGTATTGACTTCTTTAAACTTTCACAATAACCTTAAATCAAGTGCTATTTCAGATTAGGAAACTTACAGCGTTTAAGCAACTTAATTCACTCAGATAATATAGTTTACATATAGTGGAACTGGAAATTGAACCAAGGCAGTTCTCCAAAGCCCCAATCTTAAATACTACTCTAAAATATTGTTGTGGCCAGCATGATGAATGAAGACAAGCTTCGTATCTAAGAGAGCCCCATTTCTTCTTTAGCGTAGAGGGTGGGCCTGTGGTGATTGGAACAGGTGTCCCACAAGAGCTTCCACAGCTTCCTGACAGTATCAGCATCAGAGAATGGAAACTGCTGTGGTGGCCAGATACCCTGGCCCCATGGAAAGAAGCCAATGTCTTCAGGACCAGGGGATAACTGTAGCCAGAGTAGCCTCCATGAGGGTATGTTAGAATTTGCTCCTCATCACAGCTTGGAAAAGAAGAAGAAGGAATGAGAGAGAAAGGAGCAAGAAGGCTGAAAAGCATAGAAACAATAAGGACAAACACCAACAGCAAATAATACAAGAAATATTTACACGTGGGAGGATAAGCTGAGGAGAAAGTTCGAATAGCTGAAGTTGTCAGAGACCGCGGAGGAAGAGACGGAAGAAGCAGAGACTCAAGGGGGAGGGAGTCTGAGCCAGGAAGAGAGGACCGGAGAAAGCAGGGCCTGGACCAATGAGAACCACATGAAGGCAAGTGTTTGTAGATGACAGTCAGCAATGTAAAGTAGGAAAACCTTATACAACAGTGTTTGGGTTCTCAATTGAGTGCACAGGCAAAAGTCACCTGGGATCAATTTTATCTTTGTAAATTCCTAAAAATTCTCCATAAATACTTGTAAAGGGTTAACTATAGTCAACCCTACAGAATCACGTGTATATAGGGTAACACATAAAGTATAATAAGATGTATAAGTAAAAGTATCATTTTATAATATTTTCATACCATGAGACAGAAGCCTGAGTGCTTACAGTTTAATATATGTTAAATGCTTGCATGATGAGACTCTACTGTATTTACTTACTCCATGTCTTCTGAAAACTCAAAATACTTACATTTAATGTACTCCCATTTGAAAATACTCGTGTCCCCTGAAAAATACCTCTTGCGAGGGGAGACAGCCTCCACAATATTCGCTTCAAATGTGCTCCACTCTTGATTCATTGGGTAGTAGGAGTTTTGCCACCTGTTACGGAATCAATGTGGTGTTCAGGCCTCCAACTTGGGGAAGGTGATGTATCAATGCAAAGGAAGGCTAATGTTCATAACCAGCCTTGCATGCCATAGAGTCTGTATCCAGAATTATTAAATTCTGAGCTTTGAAACTTTGACGTTGATACTATTCAGCACTCGAAGTGTGTAAACAATTTCAAAAAAATATATACTACTAAAGTATTATTTGATTTTTTTTTTTTTTTGCAAACCTCTTTCAATATTGGCTTGTTTATTGAAAATTCCTGGAAGCTACAAAGTGCCATCTGTTTCTTTATCAAATTTCGCCCCCACAATCACAGGAAAATATCGTTGCTTTTTTTATCCGTGAGGTTGCTTAGGAACGACGTGGTTGTATTCACAGGTTGGTTGTGATCGAGTCTTTGATGATGGGCCTGGTGCAAGTATAAAAAAAAAATGCCCAAATTCTGAAAACAGCCTGAAAATCAACTTCTACTCCAGAAACACATCCAAGAGCAAACTCCTCCAGGCAGCATCTCACACACATTCAGGATGATGTCTTCTTTGGAGTTTATCATTGACAGTCATGGGACATGATGGGGTCATTTTCATGTAAGTCAGAAAATTTAGCAGTGGGCTCCCTTTGTAGGTGATTTTCAAAGTGTTAGCAGTATACAGTGTTCTTTTTCAGCCTCGGAAGATTGAGCTGACTATGAAGATTCCCCCGCCTCAAATGGATTTCTTAAGCCAAAAATGGTCAGAGCATCCCTCTGCCAACCCACCAGGGGCAAGTCAATACCCCTATTCAATTAGCTCCAGCACAAATGGAGAGAGATGTAAAGAAACAGTGCAGATAGTAGCAGAACCTATCTTAGAGAAAGGTGGCCTCTCTGGGGAAAAAGGAAAAGAGGGAAAGAAGAAGCAACAACAACAAAACAAAACACTGTGACTGGGCCGGCCCCGTGGCTTAGAGGTTGGGTGCGCGCGCTCCGCTGCTGGCGACCCGGGTTCGGATCCCGGGTGCACACCGACACACCGCTTCTCCAGCCACGCTGAGGCCGTCTCCCACATACAGCAACTAGAAGGATGTGCAGCTATGACATACAACTATCTGCTGGGGCTTTGGAGGGAAAATAAATAAATAAATAAAAATTATTAAAAAAAAATATTTAAAAAAAAAACATTGTGACTGTGTTTATTCAGAGAAAAATACCAGTTTGAAAAAAAAAGTCAATCCAATGATTTTTCTGCAGCATTACTTTACCAAATTGTTGATCAGACCAACCTCTTCCATTTAAAATGGCCAAGAAAATCTCTCACACCTCCCAAAATAGAAAATAGTTTCATGTGTAGTTTTATAAGTGTTATGCTAGACCTATGTTGACATAAACACTATTCCAAAAATCTGGCACAGAATTGAAGCATCAGCAATCAGCGTGATATTTAATCTATTCTGAACAATTGGATACACTAGACTGCAAGCTAAAATTCTGTTCAGATACATTCTGCTAACCGATTATGTCCTTTAAAACAGCAATTCCATACAGTTCAGTCACGGTTCCCCCATACCCTAAGCTTTTGGCAATATCTGGCTTTCAATTTGAATTTACTTTTCAAAGTTGCTTTGGGCATTTATTATAGGGCAGACATTATACAAAATACTTCATGTAAGTTCAGTCTTCCTAATGGCTCCGTGGTACAGTTCTCGTTATCATTTCCATTTGCAAACGAGTAAACTGACACTCCAGAGCTTAATAGTTTTCTCCATATTTCTTTGATTACAAAATAGGTGGTCTTTTCACCACATTACAGAGCAATCCATTCATCAAGGTGCTTAGTAGCAAACAAAATGAAGGCCCGTGCCCTATGCCTTTTAAAGTGTGAAGCTCAAGAGTTTCCAGTTGAGTAGTGTGAGCAGAACGAGTCAATCGAAGTAGAATACAGCCCAAGGTGAAAATATACACACTAAGCTACTCCACCCCGGGAGGATTCTGGACATGAGGCAGGTTGTCAAGTAGAGTTGAAACCAGATCATAGTCACTCAAGGGTAACTAGCCGAGAGAAACAGGCCAGGGGCTCTTTGATACCAGCCTAACCCTAACTGAATGGCTGTAAATGATGCTAGTCTCCACTATATCCCCTCTGCCTATATCTTCTGCAGGCTACAAATGGGAGAAAGTGGAGGCATGGAGATTAGTCTGAATATACTAAAGTTTGTATTTGTACCCAATATTGTTGAATGTTTATCTCAAAGTTGCCTATAAGACTAGGGTGCCAGCATATGTTGCTAGGAATCTAAGAAAGAAAAAATACAACTTTAATATTACAATGCTGTTTAAAATGCCCTACTGACAAAGTAGCTGATCTCAACTGCACTGTTCTGATTTTTTTCTTTCTCTGTTTCTGATGGGCATAGGTGGCAGGGAAGAACCTGTTCTTCAGTTGTAGGCGTTGCAGTTGGACATGCCAGCGTTTGAGGAGCCTTTTATTTTTAATGTTTTAATTGTCTTGTTTGGCCAAGAAATAAAACATGTTTTGCCTTCCCAAAAGGATCTCAAACAAGAGTCATAATCAAAAGCATCCTGTACCTTTCTTTATGCCTACCAAATCCCAGGTGCTGTTAGCCACGGAGCGGCGGGCTGCTGCTTCTCAATGCGTAAGTGTGTTATCCCTTCAATAGTCAGAGATTCCAAAAAAGGCATGGATGCCTGGGCCTTTGTAACCCCTTTGTTATGGCCTATAATGTCCGAAAGGGTCTTAAAAGAGAGTCCCTTACTAGAGAAAGCCCATTTGCGCTCATCCTTGATTAAACACATAATTGTGTCTCTTGAGTGACACCAAAAGAAGACTCTTTCCACTGGGTCAAATGTCAATGTAAGCAAAGTTCACATTAGATGACATATAGAGGATCTCCTGCCCCTGGGTCTTTCCTTCAGCCTCATTTTTTGCCTCTCTGTTTATATATATATGGACACACACACACACAATGGAATATTATTCAGCCAAGAGAAATGAGGAAGTCCTGCCATTTGCAACAATATGGTGAATCTGGAAGGCATTACACTAATAAGCCAGATACAGAAAGACAAATACTACATGATTTCACTTATATGTGGAATCCAAAATAATCAAACTCATAGAAGCAGTGAGCAGAATGGTGGATACCAAGGGCTGGGGGGAGAGGGAAATGCGGAGATGTTGGTCAAGGGTTACAAAGTTTCAGTTATGAAAGATGAATAAGTTCTGGAGATCTAATGAACAACAATATGACTATAGTTTACGATATTGTATTGTACAATTGAAATTTGCTAAGAGGGTAGATCTTAAGTGTTCTCATACACACACGAAAGAAAAAAAGAAGAAAGGAAGGAAGGAAGAAAGGAAGGAAAAGAAAGACTATGTATGATAATGGATACATTAATTACCTTAATTGTGATAATCATTTCATAATGTATATGTGTATCAAATCATCAAGTTGTATACCTTAATATATACAGTTTTTAATTGTCAATTATACCTCTATAAAGCTGATAAAAAATTCAGTGTGTTATTATTTCACACTCATCTAATTGCCCCCCACGTCACCCATCCCACCAAAAAAAAAAAATTCAAATCAAGTAATAGCAGGTGTTGGTGAGGCTAGAGAAATTAAGATTCTCATACACTGCAAGTGGGGAAAGTCATTTGTTGTACCTTTGGCAACAGTTTTGGCATTAAGTAGTAAATTTGACTTTGTAAATCTACCACTAAGTATACTTTAGAGAAACTCTTGCCCATATGACCTGGAGACATGTGCATGAATATTAATAGCAGAATTGTTCATAATTGCTTATAATAGCCAAAAACCAGAAAAATGCAATGTCTATCAGCAGTACGATAGATAAAATATGGTTTTATTAACATAAAGAAATATTATACAGCAGCAAAAATGAATGAAGAATAACTTCAGTCGTAGATCTACAAGAATAAAACTCAAAAACAAAGCTTTCACAAATTTTTAAACTACATGCACCATTATTTATATAAAGTTCAAAAAAAGAAAAAATGAATAATATAGTGATTAGGTGTACTAATATATAATCACTATATATCAGAGGGAAATCTATAAAGGAAAGCAAGGAAATGTACAAAATTCAGGCTATTTATTACCTCTGAGGGGGAAAGGGAGCCATATGATTAGAGAGGGACACAGAGAAAGATTATATCCTGGTGTGCTCTAATTCTGAACCTTGTTGATGGGTCACAAGTGCTCATTTTATTAATATTCATGTATATATATATACACACACATACATATATAATACATTTTATATATTCTTTGTATGTTGGATAAATTTTATGATAAAAGAGAATTTGGTGGGAGAATTGAGATTCAAATCCAGGGAGATTACTCTAGAGCCCATGGTATTAATAAATTTATACTGAATTAGTAAATGTATGGAATTCCCTGCTCACATTTACTTTCCTTTCAAAGCTGTCTTTTGACTCTCTTTACCCCTTTTTTTTAACAGCTTATTGAGGTATCATTGATATACGAAGAACTGCACACACACATATTTAATGTGTACAACTTGATGAGTTTGGACTTACGCAAACGCCTGTGAAACGATCACCACAATCAAGGTCATAGACATATCCACACTTTCCAGAGTTCCCTGTGCCCCTTGTTTCTTGTTTTTCTTTTGTTTTTGTTTTGTGGTAAGAATGATTTTGAACCTACTAGTTCACAGTCACCAAGATATGCTTCCACTTCTTAGTTCAGTGTGTGACACAGTTAAACACTTTGAATGAATTGACTCTTTTAATCCTCACAGCAAACCTATGTGAGAAATACCATTTTTATTTCCAATTTACAGATGGCAAATGACTGGAGAGGTCACACAGATGCAAAAAACAGGAGCCAGGATTCAAGGTCTGCTTCATCTGTCTCCAAAATGGGTGTTTCTAAGCGCCAGCAGATATTGCCTTTTAAAAAAAAACGGATTAGTTTTATTCGTGTTGCTTCCTCTTCATGGGTCAAACATGGGATCCATATGTATAATTTACCACTGGTGACTATTTTAGTTTCCACATTTCCAGATGTGCCCATTTTGCACAGCTGGCTTGTGTACAAAATGCACAAATAATGAACTCCATTGGGCCATGGGCTTTATTTATTTATTTATTTTTTTGCTGAGGAAGGTTAGCCCTGAGCTAACACCTTTTGCCAATCTTCCTCGTTTTCGCTTGAGGAAGATTAGCCCTGAGCTAATATCTATGCCAGTCTTCTTCTACTTTATGTGTGGGTCGCTGCCACAGCGTGGATGATGAGCAGTGTGGGTCCAAGCCTGGGATTTGCACCCGCGAACACACGCCATGGAAGCAGAATGTGCAGAACTCAGCCACCATACCATGGGGTCAGTCCCTGTTTATTTATTTTTATTTGGTTTTTTGACAAGCTTTGTTTTTGCCATTTAAGGAAAGATTTGTGATATTGAGATAGGAGTATATTTAATAAATTAAATTAATTTATATAATTTCTTTTTCAAGTGCAGATGAAGCCCAAATGATTGCAAAGTCCTGAGTGAACACTGGCCGTGGTTGCCAACTGTCCTGCGTCTCACTCACATTGTCCTTTCCTAAGCCCTTTCAATTCGTTTCAAATTGGACGAAATTGTGGATTTGTACATACATTTCCATTTTATCCTTTATGAGTATCTTTCTAAAGGGGTCACAGAAGAGAGAGAATGAGACCTTTAAAAGCCTCATTTTTATCACTTTACTTGGTAGAACATTTTGGGGAAAATTTAATACAGTTGACTCTTCAAACACTCTGAAGTTCTATTTTTGAGATACAAATGAATATTAATAAGGCTTTGAATGATTTGTTGGAAAGAAAGGCAACAGACAGCAGCATTATGAAGATACAGTTCAAAATAAAGAAATAGTTATTTCAGTTTTGTATTAAAGTATAAACTGGATTAAAGCTTTATCTCCGATATTGACTTTTTTCCTGATACAAAATATGAGTTTAAAATAAAACCCGTAAACTCCCTTTAAGTAGGGTTTTGGGCTTAAAATTTCAAGACAAGACACACACAGCATACACAAGCACATACATGCAACTGGCATAAGTTACTGATGATTCTGAGTTAAAATAACTTCAATGTGGCTTTACCAAGGACTCAGGTGATGTGACCACAGACTCATTTTCTTTCTTAATCTCCTTTTCTTAGCAAGACTTCCTACTTTCTCAGGTTAACTCTCTCTCTCTGTCTCTCTCCCCCCCATACCCCCCTGCCACCACTTCTCAGCAACAGTTTCTCAAAATTGGCTCCTTACTTAATAAGGCTCTTTCCACAAAATCTTAAGATGCTGCCAGCATATCAGCAGTACCCACACTTCCTCATCCATGTCCACCTGGGAAAGAAACAATCTACTTTCCCATAGCTTAGCTAAACACCTTTAATTGAGTCTCATTGACTCTTACTGACCTATTTTGGGTCTTTTGCCCGTGTCTGAGTCCATAGCTGTGGCCAGGAAAATAACATATGTTGACTGACTTAAGAAAATTGGGACCAAATCACAGAACTGTGAGTGAGATCAACTCCACTCATCTGCATGGCTGGGAAATTTGGAGTATTGCTAAGAAGAGGGAAAGAGGAAATGACTATCAAAGAGGCAAACATCAAATGGAAATTCAAGCCAAACATGAGGAAATAAAAACTATCACCCTGGGTCAATCTATAGTAGGGAAAACTAGGATTTTGTCTCTGAAGATGATGAAGATATTCAAAGGGATAGAGCTGGGACAAATGGCTGCTAGTCACAATGTCATCCTCACAGATCAAGGGCGGTCCCCTAACCTCACTTTAATCAATTTTTCTTCATCAATTGTGAAACTTTTGATTGAGTTCAACTATACGTAAATAATTTCTCACCAATTAGCCTATTTGAAATAAAATATAATTTTCCTGTTTCTAGAATCTTTACTAGATTCTCTAGTTAGAAGCCTAATGATCAGATAAAAATGGACTCATTTTAAATCATACTGAATTGCCTGCATCAGTCAACTAGGTAAAAAAAAAAATCCCTGATTCTGGGTGTGTGCCTCAGTGTTAAGTGAAGAGAAAAATCAGATACCTAATATTTGTACCTGATAGTACCCCTTGTATGAAACTTCCTCTGCCCTTAACTAATCCCCTTATAATCTGATGGAGGAGGTATATTTACTTACCTGAAGTATTTGAAACTAAATATAAGCATGTTTAGACAATGGTTTTGAAACTAATGGAAGCAAATATATCACCTCTATGGGAAAATCTCTTGAAATTTGAGTAGAAATGATACGGAACTAATTTGATATGCCTGAAAACTATGCAGGAAAATGTATCGATCTGAGCAAGAGTGGGCCTCAGAAAATTATCTTAAACTGCTTCATTCACTCACTGACTCACTCATAAATTAATTAATTCCAGCACTATTTTTGAGTGCTTCCTTGTGCTGAGTACTGGTAATATAGAGATGAAACAGAAAAGACACTCATCCTCCATTGGAGCTGGGATGACTGTCTTTTAAAATAACTCCAACTTATTAAGCAACTAATATTTCTCAAGATAGTGGTAATCGTATCTTCAGTTCAACATCCTGCCAAAACTTATTTATGGTGGAATCATTCATGCTAAGGTTATGGACCCGGGACTCAAACTGTTTGACGTTGTAGTTCTCCTCACCCCCCTCACTACATGAAACTCAGTATAAATTCCTTAATCTTATCAACCATCAAATTTCTCTTTTGAAAACAAACAAACAAACAAGAACCACTCATTGAGATTTTTTTCCTTATAAAAATTAAATGAGATACAATGTACGTAAAAAGCTGAGTAGAGTTTATGGTATAGAGTAAGTGCTCAATAGATGTTAGAGACTGTGTGTGTGTGTGTGTGTGTGTGTGTGTGTGTGTGTATACCACAATTATCTGGCCACATAGAATACCCAAACTTTAGGCACTTGTTCTCTTGTCACTAAATATAAGACCAAGCTTGTAGTGTCAAAATATTAAGCCTATGCATCAAAAGATTATCTGTGAAGGCCAGCCCTGGTGGCCTAGGGGTTAAGTTCAGCACGCTCTGCTTCCGTGGCCTGGCTTCAGTTCCTGGGCACGGACCAACACCACTTGTCAGAGGCTATGCTGTGGAGGCAGCTCACATACAAAAAATAGAGGAATATTGGCAACAGATGTTAACTCAGGACGAATCCTCAGCAAAAAAAAAAAGAAAAGATTATCTAGGAGAAAAAATTTCCATGGCTGCTTGAAGTACATCCAGTTTGTCAATTCTTCCATCTATGTTTTGAATCTACTCAGATGGATGGAGAAGAGCATACCTAGGCTAATCATCATACTGTCATAACAAGGTATTTTTGATGAATTGTACTAGATATAATTCTCCTTACCTGTATTTAGAGTCACTGAAAGAAATAACAATATAAATCATGTCATTGTATCCCCTTTTAGAATGTTGTCAGATACGATGTTCATTACACCTAAATTTCCATTTTACGATGATCATCAGGAAAGATTCCATCTCACTGACTATCCAGAAAAAATGTGGGGCCAACCCCAGGGGCCTAGGGGCTAAGTTCAGTGTGCTACGCTTCCGCAGCCTGGGTTCTCTTCCCAGGCACGGACCTACACCACTGATCAGTGGCCATACTGTGGCGGGGACCCACATACGAAATAGAGGAAGACTGGCAACAGGTGTTAGCTCAGGGCGAATCTTCCCCAGCAAAAAAACAAAACAAAAAGTGCTTCCCCCTAAACAGTATGTATACTTTATATATTGTGGGCCCTGCAATTTGTGTAACTCTTTTTCCTTCTTTTGCCACAAGCTTAGATCCAAATTTTTCACTTACTCATAAGCAAATATATAAATTATGAATAGAAAATTATGTGTTATAAATCCTCCTTTCTGGCCCCATTGCAGATACCACTAATCAGACACAGCACTATTGCTCATGTAATGTGGACTCAGAATCCTTCTCAACACACTCTTCAGGCTACTACTGTTGATCTATGACAGTTGAAATAAGAGATAAAACCCATTTGGCATTCTTAGTGTTAAACCTCATTTCTGGCAATATTTTATGTTTTCCTCTTTCCTTCTCCTTTTACATGTTATTACCATTTGGACTTCTATTTCTTTCATATGTTCACATTTACAAATCACTTTAAATTCCATCTAGACCAATATTGTACAAATCAATCAAAATACACATATTCTACACCCTCAAGAAGCTCCCCATGTTTTGGGGACTGAGATATGTGAATAGGAAAATGACTCAAAGTGTAAAATTGGCTATGATAAAATAAAGTATTGGGCAATTATATGGGTGTTAGGCGAGGCACAAGCCCTTTTTTATTTGATGGGTTGGAGTTAGAGAAGACTTAGTGAAGGAGTGAATGACGTGAATGATGTGAGTCTAGATGGACAAGCAGGTATTAAAGAGGTTGGCGAAGAGAACTTCATTATTAGTGGTGGGTTCGGTAGCCTACTGCAGGGTCTAAACATAGCATTAATCAAGTTATGCCTTTGTATCAAAGCAATGTTTCTTAAAGTATAATACATGTACAATGGTGAGGTGATTTTAGAAGTCACTGTTAGGAATGTTTTAGTTTCCAATGGCAGAAAAACTCAACTCAAAATGGGTAAAACAGATAAAGAGAATTAGTGGGTCACATCTCTGATAAGTCCAGGACTAGTCAGGGACTTGATGTATAGGTGGGTTAGTAATTCCTGTTTCTGAGCACGCTGATATCCTCAGGGAAAGTTGAGGGCAGGGCGGTACTCATAAATCACATCAAGCAGAGGAAGAGTCTACAGAGACCGGCATCGCAGACCCTGGAAAACACAAGGGATTCACTGGTTGTCCACTCGGGACCAATTCCTGACTAAGTCTCTCCCTACTCCCTCCAAAACTCACAGGGTTGAATTTCTATTTCCTTAAAAAAAAGAAAGCAAACAATAACCTCAAATATGGGTTTTATTTGGCCTTTACTGTTGTAAGATATAATTCAGAATGGATCAAAAATATACCCTAGATAAAGCTTATAATATTGCACAAGCTCCCACTAAAACTTTGTTGCTTCTCTGTGACAATCAAAAATAGTAGAATTTGATGAGAAAGCCAGGTCCCCAATGTCCAATTGCCAATCACGCTAGAGTCCAAAGCCAGGAAATAAATAGCAGGCATCTGCCTTTCTGTGCAATTTCTGCAATGAGATATAGCAAGTTCTTCTTTGCTTATTCCTAGGGATTTTATATATGATATAAAGGGAAAAAATGGTCTGCTGAAGCACAACTGAGTGTTACACTACATGTGTGCAGAGCTTCAGTTTACTTTTTACTACCTAGAGTTTCCAACATAAATCTCACGGGAATGTAAGATCCCAAAGGGGGAACTTGGCCTGAATAATAAACTGCTGAGTCTCCTCTCCTTAGAATGGGACCTGGCAGATGATATTGACTCAAAGAGCATTTGATAATAAATATACATCAGTTAGGTAATTTTGGCTGCAAATTACAGAAAACTAAACTGAGACTGTCTTAAAACCTGTAAACTGATTAGTTCAAAAGACTAGAAATCTAAAGGTAGGATGGGCTTCAAGACTGACTTAATCTATGGTCTCTGGATTAGTTTTCCTGCTAGTCTCCTGGCAATGCCCTCTTCTGTGTGGCAGTGTCCTACTCTGCCCATTAGCAAGATGAACGATGAAGCCCAGAGGAAAAATATGGTATTCATTAGTATTGGCCAACAAATATCTCTGCTTTCTTCCCTGGCACAAGTACATTTGCATATCCTGCTCCTTAAGGTTCAATAGGGCCGTTTGACACACTTTTGCTAGTGAAATGTGAATGGAAGTGACGTAAGTCACTTCTGGGAGTGCGTTCTAAAGGCCATTTTCCTCTGCTACCGTGACCAGCAATGTTCTGGATAGTGGCAGCTCTGCCAGCCCATGTCCTGGGGAGAGGATAGTGCAGAGGAGAACTGCCATCCCACTTGTGATGGGAATTAATGTGAAAAGTATATAAACCTTTGTTATTGTAACCCACTTACAACCCAACCTACCCATACCAATACAAGAGAAAGCCATTCCTGAATGGTCTCCCAGAAAAACAAGGAAGACTTTAATATGAATCCCCTGAAACCCTTTCCTTATAACTCAGTGGCGTGAGTTCCCATTACTGGTCAATCATTGTCAAGGGAGATCGTTGCCCTAAGACCAAACAAGTCAACGCTAGATCTTAGATCATGAATTCAAATTCCCTTGGGTCTCATGTAAGGGGTATATGAAATTCTGAATAAAACAGAATTTTGTTAGGTAAGATCAAGGAAACTTCCATCCATAAGTCAATGCAATTTTTTTTCCTTCATTGGGTTTAAAAGAGTGCTTTGTAGTATGCCTTCTTAAGAATAGTCAGTAAAAACCTCCCTCTACACATTTCCCATAATCTCAGCTGGACCATTCAGAAAATTGCCATCACAAACAATATGTTTATGGGATTCCATCTCCCTCTTTTGGAACAAGAGATAGAGTAGAGAGGATAGAAGAGTAATGATAAATTCACTTTTTATCTATATAGTTTTATCTAACTCAATTTTTTAATCTATATAAGGCCTAGGTGAGAAACCTCCACATAAATTCCAAGGAACTGAGAAAATCCAATTGTCTTTATAGGATTCCCTAGTAGTATCCTTAGTGCAGAATATCAGCGAGTGATGATGGTAATCTCTGCAATTATTATTTACACATTTTTAATGATAATTTGTCTCATATGGTCATCCTCCCAGATATTTCCTAACAACCAAAACAGACCATACTCCCTACATACAAAAGATCACTTCTAAATCAAAAACTTTTTCTAGAATAAAAAGTGTAATAGAATTATTTGGTCCTCTGAGCATCATATGTGAGTTAACTCTTCCCAAGTTTCAACATTAGAATGAGTTACATGGGGAACAAGCACTTGTGTGTTTGATCCTAAAATCTTTACCTCTGTAGGTTACTAACCTCTGTGTTTATTGCCCTCAAACCCAAAAGGAAGTATGTCATAGCAAAATATGGTAAATACATCTTGAGGATGTAAGGACCTTTTAAAATAAAATTATGCAGCATGATATAGACAGAAGTGAAGTTACTCTAACTCACTTTACCTTGAGTCTGATTTACGGGAAGAAGCACCTCTGGTATGCACAGTGAATTTGAAACTACGGAAAAGGCACAGAATTAAAATAAGACTAAAGTCTCAAATAGCACTGACAATTCAGAGACTGCTAAGCTTTAGTTCCCTATATCTTCCTTTTACCTCGTGGAAATCCTCCAAAATTGTCTGTTACATCAACCATGAATCTCGAATACATTCATTCATTTATTCATATGTGAATGCATTTGCAGGAGTGAGAGAAGAGAGGAGGAGAGTGTCTTGATTGTAAATGTGGTTAATTGCATAAGCATTACTCTGCCCAAATGTGTACAAAAAGGCCTTTGGAAATGTTATGTCCTGGATTATGTCTTCGAGTAATGTTGCTCGTTTTATTTCTCCAAGATGTTTTCAAAATGGAGCAGCAATTTCGAAAGATGTAACTACCTGCAGCCAAGAAAATAATCCTTGTTCCAGGCGTCAGGGTCTATAAAAATTCAGGGCGGCACACAAACGATTCATTTCCTAACTCATTGCATTGCATATCCTATAATAAGAAATACAGAAAGTCTTAACATCTAAAAAAGCTTACCCTCTATGCCTAGAAAGGAAGAGTAGGAATGATTCAATAATTTAAGACACTGCAGCAATCTAAAATTATATTAGAATCTTGGTTAACCGTGATTCAAGCAAGGAGAACCTTAAAATAAGCTAAAAAGCAGAAGAAACTCTGGGGGTCATTTAGTCCAACCTTCTGGCAATATAGTGATCTCTTCTCTAACATCCCTTACCTCTGCATCTTACCTCTGCAAATATATTTCCAGGAATGGGGACTTACTTCTCCAGATTGTCTATTCCATTCTCAAACAGTTATAATCATTTCATCATTAATTATCAAGATTAAGGTGAACTCTTTCTTCCTCTAACTTGGCTATTGTTTTTCATTCTAAAATGACAAAGAATAAGTTTTCTCTTTCTTAAATTAATATGACACTCTAGTTTTGGACTGAGGTGAGGAAAGGGGAAAGAAGCAAGTCATTAAAAAAACCAGATAGAGATTAATTTTTAATTAAGTAATCAACATCCTTGGGTATATTCTGTGATATGTCCATATTTCCTCTCAAATCCTCACCCTTGTATACCTACAGCAGAAATGATAAACACAAACTGAATTCTGTCACTCTTCTGTTTAAAATCCTTCAGAGGATTTTATCTTATTTTAGGATAATGTCTAAACTTCTTTATGTGGTTTATAAGGCCTTACATGCTCTGGCCTCAGGTTACCTCTCTAGCCATCTCAACTCCCATGCCCACCCGGAAATCGACAATCCATTTAAACTAAATGCATTTCAGTACTTGGAAGCCATGATGCTCTCTCTCTCTCTTTTGCCTTCACCTCATGAGAGTCTCATTGTTCTCTTTGTCAAGAAAATTCTTTCACACTTCTTGTTCTGCATAACTAATTCCGGTCTCATATTAAACATCTCTCAGAAGCCCTTCCCTGACCATCCAAATTTGGATTTGATGCCTCTCCCACAGGCTCCCATGGCATCCTATAGCCTCACTAACATAGCCCTCAGTATATTCTAAGTTACTCACTAGACCTATAAGCTACGTGAGAGTAGCAGCCATACCTAACTCATTCGCTATTTCAGCTCTTGTCTCTATTACAATGCCTGAAACACAGTCGATGCTCAGTAAATATTTGTTGAATTTATGAAAAAATAAATGATAAAATATGAATAATAAATGTAAGTCAGTGCAAGGTCCAAGAACAAAGAAATTTTCAGTGTATTCCACCTATTAAAGTTGAGAGTAAACTAGATTATTTTGGAAAGTTTCCAACAACCAAAGAAGATAACAGAAAAAAGATTTCTGACTAATTAGCTGTGAGATTCTTACGATTAAAATTTATATTTTATAGCTAATTTTGACAGTCCTTGGCACAGGGGTAGATGTTCAGTTCTATCTTTGCTGGTGGACTTCTTTAGGTCTTGCTTTATGATTCAAATATGGTGCATGTGTTTATAAAGCGATACGGTTCCAGGACAATTTTTTTTTTCTTAAATAATAATTTTAAAGGCCTACACAGAAACAACTATTATTTGCAACATTAGAAGGATATAATGACCTCAAATCTATGTTATTCTTCCTTTAGAAATGAGTGAATTGGGTTGATGACAAAGAAGGTTGTTTCCAACTCTCATGCTTAGGGTGGGCCATTAAGTCATGACATGTTACCTCTTATAGGATAAGATCATAAAAAAGGAATTGACAAAAGAAGGAAATAAATGCCCAAGAGATGGATGAGTGCCTTGTAAATCTTAAGCACATACCCAGTTTTCTTTATTACCTATCCAATGTGGACCTACAAAACAGTGAGCCAGAAAAGAAGTCTGGAGGTGCATTTATGTAATCAATGCCATAAGTTACTGCCTGGCCCCATTGCACAAGGGCTGTTTCAACCTTGAATGTGGCCTTTTGTTTGAATGTATCACCATATGTTCCCAAATTGCTGTGCAAAGACTGATTGTTCCACAGCCTCCTATTAATATTTTGCCGGGGCATAATGTTCACTTTCATTTGTCTAAAATGTTCGAAGTTGCCAAGTGATTTTTAAAGCAATTGTTAAATTTTGCAAGCAGAACCTGCTATTCTATGACTGAATTGCACAGTCAAAATATGTGAAAACATCATGATCTAAGTTAGGATAGCATAGTAAGGTATAGATGACAATTGTCACTTTTCAGCTGAAGGAACTGGGACTGAAATCCAGGAAAAAGACTTCAAACGTATTTTTTCCTCTTTCCGTTGCCCTACTGTTCATATTCAGCTCATTAGTCTTGAAGCGACACAGTAGAATGATCTTTTAGGGAATTTAAATCACTTAAACAATACTCATTCTGGAGTTTCTAGAAAGGGTAGCATACGTCCCTAGTAAAAGCTTTAATATTAATAGATTCAGTTCTTTCTTTGTTTCCTTCAAGGACACAATTAGTGTGATTCTTGAACTCAAAGGGTAGGGAGGGACCAAATTGGAGAGAAAGACTTTGCTGCCTTGCTCCCCACACCAGGCTGCTTGTCCCCCTTCATTCTACTCTTTTACAAAAAGTAGCACAGAGTAGTCTGTGACAAAGTGATCTAGGAAAACCATAGAGCAGTATACTGTGAGAAGCAACAACAGAAGAAACAGCTCTTTCTGTGTCACACACACACACACACACACACAAGATATGCAATTTTAATTTTACAATATCCTTTTGGCAAAATGTGAGATCAGGGCACAAATTACACATCAAAATGGTAGTACTTTTAATCCTGCATTGTCCTATTACAGTGTTGAAAAAATACTGTTTCCTTACTGGCCTCCCTCTATAGATGCTCCTCAGGGAATAGAAACTTTGTCTGGTTGTTATTTATGTTTCTAGTGCCTCCTGAGGACAGAAAGGCATAGTGATTAAAAACATGAATTTTGGAATCAGACACACTTGGATATGAACCCTGGCTATACTGCTTAATAGCCATGTGATTGCAATTTTCCACCTGTGCAAGAGGGAAAAATACTAGTGCCCATTTCTTAGGGGAGATATGAGGATCAAATGACACTCTACATATAAAATGTGCAGCCCTGCACCTGACTCATAGTAATTGCTCACAAGAGGTTAGGCATGGGGCCGGCCCAGTGGCGTAGTGGTTAAGTTCACATGCTCTGCTTTGGCAGCCTGGGGTTCATGAGTTCGGATCCTGGGGAGTGACCGATGCACCGCTTATCAAGCCATCCTGTGGCAGCATCCTGTATAAAGTAGAGGAAGATGGGCACGGATGTCAGCCCAGGGCCAATCTTCCTCAGCAAAAAGAGGAGGATTGGCAACAAATGTTAGCTCAGGGCTAATCTTCCTCACACACACACAAAAAGAGGTTAGGCATGATGAATATGATGAGAACGAGGTTAATGATGAGGAGCTACTTTGGCACAGAAACACATTGGTGGCTGCTACAGGATATTTTTATATTTTCTCTGTCCTAAATAAGAAGTTACACACTCAGCCTATGGATACTCAGACTTAGAGATATTTACTATATTACCGAAGATCAGACATCTAATAAGTGACAGAGCTTAGATTTAAACCAAGATCTGTCTGACTTTGCAGCCCATGTTCTTGACTGATCTGTCGTATTGACACCATGACCCTATGTACACTGGGAGAATGAGTGAATCTCTCATAATAAGGTGAAAAACCCTCATTCTAGGTCTTTACCTCGTATTCTGGCACCTTTGCTTGAGGTAAGCATATTTCATCGCCAAATGCTAACCATGCAACCTTGCGCATACTTAACCTCTGTTTTCTCAGATGTAAAATGGGCATTGGGCATCATGATAACTAATAACTGTTCCGTAGAGTTAAGAGAGCGCACCCTGGTGGTCTAGTGGTTAATATTCAGTGCTCTCACCACAGTGGCCCAGGTTTGTTTCCGGTCAGAGAACCACACCACTGGTCTGCCGCTTGTCGGTTGTCACACCATGGTGGCTGCATGTTGCTGTGATGCTGAAAGTTATGCCACCGGTACTGGGTCCCCCACGGTGGACAGGTTTCAGCAGAGCTTCCAGACTAAGATAGACTAGGAAGAAGGACCTGGCCACCCACTTGCAAAAAAATTGGCTATGAAAACCCTACTAATAGCAGCAGAACATTGTCTGACAGCGCTGAAGGATGAGAGGATGATGCAGAAAGACCAGGCAGGGTTCAGCTCAGCTGTACACAGGGTCACTAAGGGTCAGCATTGGCTCGATGGCACCAACAAGGGTTAAGAGGATTAAATAAGTTAATAAGCCAAGCACTTAGAGCCTCATCTGTCATATAGTAAGCAAGCACCTTATACATTAATTTATTTTTATTAGTGTTAATATTATTATCATTATTGTTACTTAAAGCATATAACTGAAAGCATTCCTTTAATGTTTTCAGTTATGAGTAACAGAGTTCCAACTGGAAGTGACTTAAATAAATAGTGATATAGTTTTTCTCATATAATAAGAGGCCTGAAGATGGGCAGCTCCTGGCTTTGGTTCTGTGGCCCAATAATACCCACAAAGAACAAAGTTCTTTCTTCTTACTCCACTGCTTAGCATGTTGCTCTTTTATTCTCATGGCCTCAGAATAGCTGCTAGAGATCCAGGATTCACACTTACATTCAATTCAGGAAGAAAGGAGAGGAAGGGGCCAAAGAGGTCTTGCAAGCGATGCCTGTCTCTATAATCAGAAAAGTGGACTTTTTCTCAAAGGCCATCCCTGCACTCCTACAAGGCATCCGCCTGTGTGCCCTTGACAAAACCACATCACGTGGCCTCCCAGGTGGGCTGGGAGGGTGACTTTTTAGCTTTCCTGGTTCTGTGTTGCAGACGGACAAGAGAAATGGGTTTGCAAATGGATGTCGGGTTGGGCAACCCAACCTGCCTGCTGTACTCACACAGACAAATGTAGGAGTCCTGAAATACAAAGTAAGTTGATGGCAAAAGTGCCATCAATATTCACCCTATTTTAATTTTTTATTTCAAAATCACTGAATTAAATACATCACAATTCTGTTTAAATGAAATAAAGACTGTTCTGATTTGTAGCAGCACATTCAGGACAATAGGAAACATTTCAGCGCTCCTGTGTCCTGGGGGTTTCACTACAGAGGCAAGTTCCAGGGCCAGCTTTGGAGGCCATGACTGTGATATGAGGCCTCCTGCAAACTAGTTCCCTTTGACACACGGATCCTGCCTGTGGGAAACTGACCATGAAACTCTGAAAAGTCATAAAGACCAAACTGAGTCCAGAAAGAATCTCACCTGACTTCTCTACAAAATAATGTAACTTGCTATACCATCGATAACTTAATAAATAAAAGCAAACATTAAAATTGTTTTTGATTGATAAATTAGATTTTAATTGAGTGTTTATGTGACTGTTTCCACTGGAAGTACTCCTTGATTTATGATTTAAGAGTTTTATTGTTTTTATCAAAAATATCCTCTAATTTAAAATAACATACTTAGTTGTGTCTTAGATAGGCAGATACTTTTAAAGGCTTAAGTCTAACACCCAGCCTCTTGCAAGACAGTTACTTGCTAAGTATATATTTGAAACCAAATTTTAACAACAAAAGCAAACTCATAGTATTTGCAAATAGACATATCATGAGTGACCAAAATTATAGAGAGGATAGAAAATATTTTGGATGAAATACGTGTAAAAATTAACTACACCATCATTCAATATCTTTATCTGCATTGTGCTTATTTACCCACAAGTTATTACCTTCCATGTATACTAGAGTGTGTGTAAATGAGCTGTTGATCAAGGAAATGTCATGAATGGCTCCCTCTAAGGCCCTGGGGAGAGGCCAGCCTGACTTTGAGCTCTGGCTTGGCCACTTTCCAATGGAATGACTTTTCACAAGTCACTTTTTCCTCCTGAGCAGATTATGAATAATCATTGCTGTCCTACAAGGTGTTCAAGAGGATTAACATGTGGACATATAGATAAAAAGCCTTCACGATGCCTGGCATGGAGAAGATGCTCAATACACCTCAGTGCCCTTCACATTCTCTCAGAAAAATCAGCAAGAATTTGGTGTCACACATCTATCTTTAACTGTTATTCTCAATTTCTATGTTGTGTCTATTACCTTCTTTCACTTTTCTTTTGTTACTGCCTGAGAGTACATCCTTTTTAAACAAGTAGGAAGGGGTTGTTCCAGGTGGGCATTATATTCCTTTTTTTTCTTTTTGTGAGGAAGATTAACCCCGAGCTAACATCCGTCGCAATCCTCCTCTTTTTGCTGAAGAAGATTGGCCCTGGCATAACTTTCATGCCCATCTTCCTCTACTTTATATGGGATGCTGGCATAGCATGGCTTGACAAGCAGTGCTTCGGTCCACGTCCAGGATCTGAACCCGTGTACCCTAGGCTGCTGAAGCAGAGCGTGCGAACTTAACCACTATGCCACTGGGCCAGCCCTGGGCATCATATTTCTATCAAAACAGTGTAGTATGTAACACAGGCTCTGGAGTCAGAATATCTGAATTCAAACCCTGGCTCTATTTTTTACTCATAAAGTGGCCTTTGTCAAATTATTTAATTTCTCTGTATCTTAGTTCCTCACTTGTAAAGAAGGGATAAAATAGTATTTGTCTCATAAGATTTTCTTTTTTTTTTCTGTGAGGAAGATCAGCCCTGAACTAACATCTGATGCCAATCCTCCTATTTTTGCTGAGGAAGATTGGCCCTGGGCTAACATCCATGACCATCTTCCTCTGCTTTATATGGGACATCGCCACAGCATGGCTTGACAAGCGGTGCGTCAGTGCACGCCCGGGATCTGAACCTGGGAACCCCGGGCAGCCAGGGCAGAGCGCACGCACTTAACTGCTAAGCCACAGGGCCGGCCCCACATAAGATTTTCTTAGGAGTAATGGGCATACCTGTAATGGTTAATTGTATGTACCAACTTGGAGACCATTTTTGGATGAGATTAAAATTTAAATCAGTGAACTTTGGGTAAAGTGGATTGCCCTCTATAATGCAGGTGGGCCTCGTTCAATCAGTTGAAAGCCTGAATAGAATGAAAAGACCAGCTTCCCCAAGCAAGAGGGAATTCTCCAGCAGACTGCCTTCAGACTTCATTTGCACCATCTGCTCTCCTGGATCTTCAGACTTCCAGCATCTAGACTGGAATTGCACCATCAGCGTTCCTGGATCTCCAGCATGCTGGTCCACCACACTGCTGATTTTGAACTTGCCAGCCAGCCTCCAAAATCTTGTGTGAGCCAATTCCTTATAATAAATAAACAAATGAGTGAATGCTATTGGTTCGGTTTCTTTGGAGAACTCCAACTAATACCCTACTAATCACCCTAGGCTGATTCCCATGGTTTCTACCTCCTAACATCCATGCCTTTGTGTAATCCACTCCCCATAAGTGTGAGCAGCACCTTCATCTGCTTCTAACTAATATAATTTGGCAAAGGCAATGTCCTCATGATTGTATTACGTTATATAACAAAGGTGAAAGGATTTTTCAGATGTAATTAAGGTTCCTAATCAGTCAACTTTGAGTTGATAAAAAGAGAGATTACTCTGGGTTGTCTGACTTAAGTAATTGAGCCCTTAAAAAAAGGGCCTAGGCCTTCCCTGCAGTTAAGACTAGAAGCATGGAAGCAGCAGTTTCTCTCTCTCTCTCTCATGTGTTGCTGACTTTGAAGAAGCAAGCTACTAGGAATTCTACAACCTGAAGGAAATGAAATCTGCCAACAACCTGAAGGGGCTTGGAAGCAGATTCTTCCTTATTTGAGCCTCCAGATGAGAATACAGTCCTGCTGATACGTTGATTTCAGCCTTGTGAGATCCTGCACAGAGGATCTAGCTAAGCCGTGCCTGGCTCCTAATCTCTGGAAAGTGTGAGATGATAAATGTATGCTGTTTTAAACACTAAGGTTGTAGTAATTTTTTATGTAGCAATAGAAAACTGATACAATCTTATTATTAAACAGAATGAAGTATTAGCAGTTTTTTTTTTTCTTAGTGTCTCTGCAACTTTGGTCTCTACTGGTTTAGTGGTTTTAATTCTCAAAAGTTTGGGCCAACCCAACATGCTGAGGTCCTTACTGATGGTGAAAGAAACATGGAATGGGAAGTGGCAGAAAGAAGTTATAAACATGAACCACATGACCAGTTCAGGAACAAGGACAATCACAGTTTTGTAAATATTCATTTTGCTTTGATATTAACATATTTGCATCTGTCTTAGTCCATTCAGGCTGCTATAACAAAACAGCATAGACTGGGTGACTTATAAACAACAGAAATTTATTTCTCACAGTTCTGGAGGCTGGAAGTCCAGATCATGGCACCAACATGCTAGATTCAGTGTGGCAGCTGGTGAGGGCCTGTTTTCTGGCTCACAGAAGACACCTTTTCACTATGTCCTCACATGGTCAAAAGGCAAAGGATTTCTCTGGAGCCTCTTTTATAAAGTCACTAATCCCATTCATGAGGGCCCCACCCTCATGACCTAATCACTTCCTAAAGGTTCCACCTCCTAATACCACCACATTGGGCATTAGGATTTCAATATATGAATCTGGGGGGGGATACAAACATTCAGACTATAGTAGCATATATTTACGAATTCTTTTTCTCTTTCTTCTCTCTCAATCCCATACCATCTAATGCAAGTGTTTCAATAATGTTTCACCCCGTATCTCAGTATCTAAGTAACAGAATATCACAGCAGGAGTGGAACTCAGGTGGGAGAGGAATGAGTGTCACCAGAGACAGATTGAGTCCGTGAAACCTGTGTCTCCTTGTTTAGGGAGAGATTCATGTCTTCAATTTTGTATTGAATACATACAGTTGTATATGGAATAGTGGCACTATATTAAGCAGAAGCAGGATATTATTTTTATTTGGAGCCTAAATATGAGTAAAAGAGGATGGATATAGATGCTGAGTTGACACAGGGCACTGTGTCAGAATGGTAGCTGTCAATGCGGCACCATCACCATGAACCCCTTTAAGACTAGCAAGTATGTTTTCCAGAATCCCTTTTGCCATGCAGTCGCAGTTTAGAATTTTCCAATGAGAGGAATTCATGTGTTCTTTGGAAGGCAAAGAGAAGCAGAAGCTAGCATTCTCTGGAAGGCTGTGGCAGTCAGAAGTGTCAGGCTTCCAGATCTCTTTACAAGCTCCACTTTGTGGTCACCATGCTATGCAGATTTATTCATGATTGGTGACTGTGTTCCCCAAATCCAGTGCTTTGGGCTATGTAATGAACATTTCTCCAGTCCTCCAGAGGTAGTCTTTCATGTCTTGACTCCCCTAGACCTTTCCATATTTATGTGTCTTAATTCACATATTAAACCCCTTAGTCACATAATACTAGTAGTGTGTCTTTTTTGCTGATGATGTTCAGAATGATGCAATATGTAAAGTGTAGTAGATGCTGCAGCAGTGTTCACTATTACTGTTTCCAAATCTCATATTTATGAGTAAATGTGTCTTGCCTTAAATCTGTCCTAAGAACATTCTCTATTCAATAAGACACCAAACCACACACTAACAAGGTGCTTTCTTTTCTATTAGAGGTCAAATAATTAAAGAAAGTCATGATTTGACTTCAATACGCTTTCTGACAATATTGTTTTTGTACATGTGATTTTTGTATAATGGAATGTCATCTACAGAGAAAGCAGACACCTTGAGTGATGGCTAAAGATTTGTCAAATTGAAGTTTCTGTTCTGTGATAAATCACTTTGGAGCATGAGAAAAGTTCGTGCTCATTTATTTGTGTCAAGACAAGTTGACTCAATAGGAAGAGAGCGCAGAGCCAGAGAGCATGTCTCCAACTGGCCAAGTATATCAGGGGCCCATGGAAAGTCCTTCCTCAGCAGGTAAGGCCTTTGATATTTGTCACAGGGCAGTGCTTCCTCCACTTGCTTAAGGCGGTCTCGATGAGTGGTTACTTGGAGGGCAGGATATTGCAAGAGTTGCACCATTGTATTGCCACACGGTAATTTAAACAAGCAACAACAAGGGTATGCGAAGAAAATGCGAGGTGTCTTTATATCTTGAAATTTTTTTGCAGTTGGTAATTTTACTATTGCCACTTGTTAGTACTGCTGCTAGAAGATGAAGATAGCCTGTTTCTGAGTATCCCAAACTAAAAAAGGAAATTGAATTTGAATGTCATTATTGAATCATCTTGGGTTTAAAAAAAATGAAAAGGCACAATTCACACTAAAAAAATAGTGAGCAGATCATGTCCATGGAGCTTAGTGGTAAACGAAATTATTTTTGTGCATTCCTTCTAAGATAGACAGAATCCTGTTGCTTAGACTTCTGTAACAAATTAAGGAAAAGGACCTTACCAGTTAAGAAAACAGTGTGCTTAATTTCTGAATACTACTTAAATATTAAAACAAATAAACTTGGTCTTAAAAATATAACGTATATACCAAAGTACAATAAACATAAGTTTACAGACAGTTGAATTATCACAAAGTGAACCGTCCATTCAACCACCATCCAAATGAAAACATAAAATGTTATAAGGATCCGAAAGCTTCCCTCATCCTCCTTCCTATCCACTACCCACCAACTCCCTTAAAAGTAACTATTGTCTTGACTTCTAATGCTATAGATTAGTTTGACCATAGTGGAACCATATAGTATGTGTTCTTTTGTGTTTGACTTCTTTGCTCAATATGTTGTTGGTAGGATTTATTTATGGTGTTTCATTTAATAGTAGTTCATTTTTTAATTGCTGTAAGTATTCCATTGTATAAACATATTACATACTATTTATCCACTTCAATGTTTATGGGAAGATGGGTTGTTTCTAATTTGGGGCTATTATAAATAGTGTCCCTGTCTTAAACAGTTATAAAATTTAGCGTCTGAATGTTGAGCATAGCTGAAAATATTTTAGGTCACATAAGGTTGTATTTTGCAGGGTTCAGTTCATAGAAGAATACAAGAGTTTCTTCTTAGTGAGGGAGCATCACAGTGTCCCTCAGAAAGGCCATATAGCTTCCCACAAAGGAGTTTCTATGTGTTAATTATTGGCATTATTTTCCAATTTGTTGCCAAAAAAAATGGACAATCCCTATGGTCCAGTTTATAAGCAATTAAAGAAATTTGGCCTGACAAGGAGAGAATTGGAGAAATCATACTGCTTTGTTTGTGAAACAATCTCATCACTGATCAATACAAGGCCCTTTTAAATTTATTTTTCTAAGCTCTTTATTTTGATAATATAGTAAGCACCTATGAAACTATTATCCAACACAAAAGATAGAATACTGGCAATAACTTACATCAACCTGTAAGTCCTACGCCAGGAGTATTGAAACCCTGCCTTTCTTATCTGAGCTAATCAGTATCCTAAATCCTGTGTTTTTCACCTTTATTACCTTTTCATGTAATTTCATCAATATATGGGCTCCAAAAGTATGTTTTTAAAAATATTTTTCTAAATTCTTACAAAAATGTACAGAGTATATTTATGTTTCAGGACTTATTGTTTCACTGAATAGTTTCATGGACTTCTACTTCTGGCCATGATATAATAACTGGTACAGGACCAGGCCTTTGGCTGTAAATATCTCAAACTGGTCAAAATATTTGAGGTAACTGTTTTCAGGCATTGGACCACAGCACCACATGACGGCAATCTCTGAGAGCAGAGAAACTCATAAGGAAAGTTCCTCTTTCTGTCTAGGGACAACTTCCTGAACGTTGCAGAGGGAGGTGAAGTGCAAGCAGAACATGGCGGGCCCACTGAGCTGACAGGGCTGAGTTCCAGGCTGCTGAAATGTCTGAAAAGTGGGGCAGGGCACTTAGGAGAGAGTTGCACAGGGGAAAGAATCTAGAAGTTTGGGAGGAGAGTTTTCTAGGAAATGATTTGGCTGAAGGCTGGGCTGTGTATGTACAGGACCAGACTTTTTGAGGCTTACCAGGGAGTAACTGCTATGGGGTAAGGGCAGAATGGAGATGAAAGAGATAAAATAATGCTAGAAGTTATTGCAGTTCTGGACCAACCAGAGTGAAATGACTTTGTTAATACCCAAACTATTTAGCTGACATACCAAACAGACCATACACTAGGACTTGAGACCATACCTTAGAGTAAGGTCTACTCTAGACCTGTACTAACGCAGACCAAAACTAAGCCTCATAAGTACTAGAATGAGAAGAATGACATGAGAGACAGAGTTTGGAGTTGAGTCTTGCCAAGTTTGAGGTGTCTGGTAGATAACCTTGGGCCATCAGCGTATATAAGTATTTCATATATATAAAATACTTGCAAGATAGTTGGAGTAAACAAAATATATGGTGGCCTTAGTATCCCTTATAGATATATTGGTTAATTTGAGGATACATTGAACAGACAGTTGGTGTTATTGGTATTTATTGCCTTTTTTTCCATTACCCATTAGAATTGTTCCAGTAGCAGTACCCCAATGCCCTTTTGAATCAATTCAAAATTGTTGACTGCAATTTTAATGGGATTACCAAACAAGATAATCTCCCAACCCTGGATAAGTGATTGGCGTCTCACCCAAGTGAGCTTAGTTGGATTCTCTATCTCCCAAGACCTTGAAACCTAGATGAAGTGATGTAAGTACAGAAAACCATCACAGCTAACTCATGGCAACATTGATGTCCTAACAAAATAGTCCATTAATGCCTATAGCATAAGTCCTCAAACGTGACATAACTATCCTATTCTTTTGTTCTTTGAGTGTCATTCTTTAATTTTTTTGTTTCTTCTTAAGGTACACTAAATCTTTACAATAAGTTTGTGTTCATTTAAACAAAAAACACTTTTTTTCAATTCTGTATTCTTGTCTTTTGTAAGAGATAATGCAGACTGCGGTTCAGCCAAAATATTCATTCATTTAACAGATGTTGTTTTGTTTTGTTTTTTACCTTTTGACCCCCTTCACTCATGTCTCCCACTCCCCACCACCTGCCTCTGGCAACTACCAATCTGTTCTTTGTATCCATGATCTTGTTTTTTGTTTGTTTTAGAGTCCATATGGTAAGAGAGATCATACTGTATTTGTCTTTCTCTGTCTGACATTTTACTTAGCATAATGCCCTTGAGGTCCATCCATGTTGTTGCAAATGGCAAGATTTCATTCTTTTTTATGGCTGAATAATATTCCATTCTATATATATACACCACATTCATCCATTCATCCATTGATGGGCACTTAGGTTGTTTCCATATCTTAGCTATTGTGAATAATGCTGCAATGAACATAGGGGTGCATATATCTTTTCAAGTTAGTGTTTTCATTTTCGGATAAACACCCAGAGGTAGAATTGCTGGATCATGTGGTAGTTCTATTTTTAATTTTTTGAGGAACCTTCATACTGTTTTCCATAGTGGCTGCACCAATTTACATTCCCATGAACAGTGAAAAAATGTTCCCTTTTCTCCACATCCTTGTTATTTCTTGTCTTTTTGATAATAGCCATTCTAACAAGTATGAAGTGATACCTCATTATGGTTTTGATTTGCATTTCCCTGATGATTAGTGATGTAGAGCATCTTTTCATGTACTTTTTGGCCATCAGTAGGTCTTCTTTGGAAAAATGTCTTTTCAGATCTTCTCCCCAATTTTTTTTTTTTTTTTTTGTGAGAAAGATCAGTCCTGAGCTAACATCCATGCTAATCCTCCTCTCTTTGCTGAGGAAGACCAGCTCTGAGCTTATATCTATTGCCAATCCTCCTCCTTTTTTTTTTCCTGCCCATTTTTTAATTGGATTGTTTGGTTTTTCGCTATTGCAGTATATGAATTCTTTATATATTTTGGGTATTAACCACTTATCAGATATATGATTTGCAAATATATTTTCCCATTCAGTAAGTTGCCATTTTGTTTTGTTGATGGTTTCCTTTGCCGTGCAGAAGGTTTTTAGTTTGATATAGTCCCACTTGTTTATTTTTGCTTTTGTTGCTTTTACTTTCAGTGTCAGATTCAAAAAATTATCACCAAGACCTTTGTCAGAGCTTACCACCTATGTTTTCTTCTACAAGTTTTATGGTTTTAGGTCTTACATTCAAATCTTTAATCCATTTAGAGTTTATTTTTGTGTATGGTATAAGATAATAGTCCAATTTCATTCTTTTGCATGTGGCTGTCCAGTTTTCCCAACACCACTTATTGAAGAGACTGTCCTTTCTCCATTATATTTTCGTGGCTCCTTTGTTGTAAATTAATTGACCATAAATGTGTGGGTTTATTTCTGGGCTCTCCATTCTGTTCCATTGATCTACATGTCTCTTTTTGTGCCAAAAAACACTTTTCTTATATAGTGCTGACTCCTATTCTGTTGCTTGTGGTCAGAGAACTCTGGCTAATTGGAACTAGTGATTGGAGAAATCTTCAGAATTCGTCATTAAGCATCCCACCATTATGAGTTGTTAGCACCCACTTCTCAGGAATTAAAGGCACCCCCTCCCTCATCTGTCTGGGTTTCCAGTTTATGTGTGAGCTACTTGGTATGTAATAGGATTTGGATTTATTCCAGCTGAACACAAGGGAGTGGCTGCTACAGATGACCCAAAAGTCTCTTAGCAACTAATTCTATTCCCTTCTTTTAATTTACCTTTGGGTGAGCTTGGTTTAAGTTCCTCAGTCTGAGTCAGCCTCAGCAATACATAATGTAACTTTGGCAGTGAGTGTAGGCATTGATTTCACATATTTTAGATGATAAACGAACAGGTTTGCTGTGTTACATAGCCATTTCCCATTCACAGTCTAAAAGTAAAACCTAATTATAATTCTTCCAAAGGCTCCAGAATAGAAAATACTTTTTTACAAGGACTTATTAAATTCGGACCAGGCAATAACAAGATAACAGAATCACTCTTAGTCATCTGCTTGAAGGAGGGAATTTTTAACCATATGAACAATTCTGAGCTCCGGACATGGTAAGTAGGGATGGCCAATTAAGGGTATTTAGCACAGGCACTAGCCAGACTCCTTGAACTGACTGATGTTCAAGGAGAGTGGAGCAATGTTCTTACCCTTTGTCTTACTTACCCTAGGGCAGAATTTGTTGGTCCTTTGTTGTATGTATTCCCTGCTTTCTTTCAATATTTTTCAGTATACAAGGGTCACATTTTTCCCATATATAGATGAATGCCCACAAAGCAGAAAGGGTAAGAAAGTATAATTTCCCACAAAAGAGGCTTTCAGCATTTCCGTATAGTATACGTTCTCCTCCATTGGACAGAAAAATAGTCTATCTTTTGGATGAGACACAGGGACCTGTCATATATAGCTTAAGAATAATAGGCACAATCTGTTAGTACCAACTCTTTCTTTGAGGGGGAAAAATCATCACCTGAAAGTCTCAGATTCTATTTAGGGATGTGTCCTATACGCCTCTTAAATATCATGGCTGCCTCTGATGACTGTGGTTTTTAAAAATATTTTCTCACACTTTCTCTTTTATAGCAAATGTAAGAGAGGAGAACATTCTCTATTGTCTCTGGCTCTTATTACTTTTATTCTAGGTTAGAACACTAGCGCATTACCCATTTGAAATATCTGGTGCAGGTCAGTGTGTTTGTTGGTACTGATTACTGTCCAATTAATATGGCTGGTGGGACCTGGCTGTGTCTCTGCCAATCCATTTAATGAAATTCATATAGACTGGGCCAGAAAAGGCAAGGGGATTCAAACACTGAAGGGAATGGTTTTAATAATTCACAGACAAAGCTTCCAGTTAAAGAAAACCTGATATTATTTGACATCTACATTTATCAAACTTATTGAAAATTGCCTAGTCCTCCACTTCATATTCCCTCTGTATATAACTGAGTTACAGACAAAACTTGTCTTTTCAACGGCTCAGAGTATTTTAGCTCAAAAACTCTATTTAGACTTACTTCTTATAAGTCTACTGTATTTGGCATGTTCTGAGAAAACATGCAAGCCTTTTCTAAAATATGAAGCTGGGAAGCTAACAAATTTTTAAAATATAGACAAATTACTAAATCTATGGCTTTTTCCATAAATTAACTTCTCATAATAATTTACTAAAGTGATATGCCTGTAGAACAGATGTTCATATATCCATGTCCCAAATATGTCAAGTTAATCCACATACCCATATGTCTAAATCAATGCTTTTTGTAAGGGTCATATTTTAGGAAAGTTCTCTGCCTTCAACAAAGAGAAAATTTGACTTTCTGTAATTGGAGTTTATATCATTCCATAAGCTTAAAGTGACTCACTGAAAATATTATCTTGATTATTTATTGTCATCATGGTAATATTTTATCATCAAGGTACTATTTGTTTATTTTGGTCAAGAAGAATATTTTTCAGATAGACTGTCTAGATGGCTACTTTTATTACTTATTTCTGTTTGTGTTTTTCAAAATAACCAAGGATTTTTATATATAACTGGGAAAAAAATCTAAAAACTATGAACATTTTGTAATTTGAGTATTTTTTCCTGGTTAATTCTGACACACTATAAGGCTAATATAGCTAATAAATTATATTGGACTAAATCAATTACAAAAAAAAATCCATCAAATAGGGATAATGAATGGCAAAGTCAATGACAGTGTATTTACTTGTTAGAATACTATGTATCAATGGACATGAATCACATTGAAAATAATATCTAACGTTTTAAACAGGGTATGTGTCATTGACTTTTCTATGTGCTTTTAAACTCATTCAATTCAAATATATACTATTGTTATCCCAATTTTGTAGGTGAGGATACTAAAAGAGAGATTAAGGAACTTGCCCAAGATCCCACAATAGGTAAATGGATGGAGCCAGATGCTGAACCCGGAGAATCTGACTCCCGAGTCTGCACTCTTATGTTCTCCTCACTGTTCATGTTTTATCACAGAAAACATCCGTGATGTAATACAAACCAGAGCACTGCATTTGTTCATAAAATGCATGGACTGACCATCTTGGTGGCAGAAGGACTATTTCTAGGAATCTTTAGGAGCAAAAGAGCAGGATTATGTCTTTTGCTTTACTGTAAAAATGATTTTATATAAAATAGGGAATGCCTTAAAATTTTTTTTTAGTTTTATATAGCCTAGAAGGCAGAATCCACATATAGTGGAGATATTCTAATATCTTCTTCCTTATGGGTGAGAGCTGAGGACACGATTAGCTTCTGGAGTGTTATCTACATATGAGAAATGAGTAGATTAACTATCTCCACTGCTGACTCCTGGGGCACAGACCTGCTTTAAGATAACTGTAACTCTAAAATGCCTACTGTTTTATCACAACAGTATTAGAAACTTCTTTGGTGAATTGAGTCAGTCTGGGAGGGACTGAGTGGGAAAGGGTACTTCTGTCCAACATGAAGAAAATGTTTGGTTTGTTTAAAGAAAATCTCTGGCATCTAAATTTTTCCAACTACCTTTCCTTTGTTGAATGAAC
This sequence comes from Ceratotherium simum simum, assembly GCF_057802395.1. Classification (NCBI taxonomy): domain Eukaryota; kingdom Metazoa; phylum Chordata; class Mammalia; order Perissodactyla; family Rhinocerotidae; genus Ceratotherium; species Ceratotherium simum. Next base: position 31,860,683 of record NC_141903.1, read on the forward strand.
AAAATTCTGAAGAGACAGTGAGCTGTTTTCTTTGTTGGAATTCTTCCTTATCCTCTCAGAAAATCACTACAAGCAGTCAATTCACAGTACAACTACCAAGCAATCTAATGGAAAACGTTTAAAACTATATTTTTCATTTTAATTAGAAGTAGCTTTGTCTTTAAAGCGACAGTGGGAAGAGATTAAAGTAGTAATATCATTTAATAAGTGAAAACCTTTGTGTCTTTTTCTCCCTGTCTCAGTGGAATCAATAAATGTCCCTGGATCCCAAGTCCCAGTGGCTCAAAATAGGTCCACGAATTTCCAAAATATTCTTTGCCTGCCTAAAACTTCCAGTCAAGGTAGCCCATCTCTTGAATAGTTCTGCAAACTCTTGAAATACTTTTTTTCCCTGTTATTTCTGGATTGTTCTTACACCAAAAAGTTCAATCACATTAGTAAATTCTCCTTATATTACTGGAAAAACCTGACATTTTAGAGCAAAAAAAAAATAACATGAATAATTCTTTTCTTTAGCTTTTTACATCTGCTGATTTTTCTGTATACTTTTACATTGTTCAATTTAGTTTAATTGCAACATAAATTCCAGTGAACTTTAAAATGAAATTAGGCACACACATGAAATATATGTGCTTCTGCAAAACATGTTTCCTGGATGATTCTTTTCAACCAGAAGGGAATATCTGAAACCTTCTTAAGCATATTTAATGCATATTTATGAAGGTATTTAATTAAGATTCTGTTCATACTTTTTCTTATCTACTGGAAACATTAATAAGTTTCTATCTACACATCCATTCTTCAATAAGTATCTATCAGCATTTACATAAACATCTATATAAAAAGATGTTAATATTTTTACCTTTATTAGGGTATTCATACACTGTAGAAAAATGTTTTCAATTTATTTCTATTTTTTCTCTGGACTAAAATTGATTTTTTAAAAAATAAATGAATTCAAATTCTTTCTCTACAGTCATAAAAATCTCACTAGATTACGAGCTCTTTGAATGCAGGGGTCAACCACTTCTTATTAAATTTTTGTTCCAACTTTCCAAATTTGTATATTCGAGGACCTAGCAGTTTTGTAATGTGTAACAGACGCTATTTGGTAATTCGTGGAATAATCTCTATAGCTAGTAGAATAGAGAAATTACCATTGGAACTGCCAATGAGATGATGATGTTGATAATACGATGATAGGAGGCAATGCACACGATAAAGTGACAATTATTTGCATTCAGACAGATCCTGGTTTAAATCTCACCTCCCATCACTTACTGGCTGTGTCCCTAGGCAAGTTGGTAATTCTCTTTGATCTTTAATTTCCTCATCTACAAAATGTAAATAATAGCAATACCTACTTCATAGGGTTTTAATGAGAACCAACTGATGAGACTTTAATGAGAACCAATTTAATGAGAACCAATGTTTGTACAAAACTTATCACAGTGCTTGGCACACTTAATCAATGTTAATTAATGTTTTTAACTGATACTGTTGTTATTAGATTAGCCATTTGCATTAATCAGCTATCAGATAGTTTGTGGCGCTGAATGTCTTAAATATTTACTTATGTATTTGATTATACTTAACTCTTTTTATTAACACAATCCAAACTTGTACACTGTAGAAATGTTGAAAATAAAGACAAACAAAAGTGTTAAAGAACAATAAAAATAATAATAAAACTTTACCTTTCCACATGCCCAAGGTCACTTGCTGATAATATCTTCAGCTCTTATCTTTCTGGATTTTCTTTATGTAAGCATGCTCATGTACACATAATTTTTTTTTCTTACTTAAGTGAGGTCATATTGTACATACTGTTTTCCAATCTCCTTTATCATCAATTAATTTCAACTTTTCCATTTTAGTAAAATTTTATCTCTTTGATATCTAGAGCACATTCTTTTATTTATTTATTTATTTATTTATTTTTTAATTTTTTGTTTATTGCAGTAACATTGGTTTATAACATTGTAAAAATTTCAGGTGTACATCATTGTGCTTCTATTTCTGCATAGATTACATCATGTTAACCACCAAAATACTAATTACAACCCATCACCACACACATGTACCGAATTATCCCTTTCACCCTCCACCCTCCCCCCTTCCCCTCTGGTAACCACCAATCGAATCTCTGTCCCTATGTGTTTGTTTATTGTTGTTACTATCTACTACTTAATGAAGGAAATCATAGGGTATTTGACCTTCTCCCTCTGACTTATTTCGCTTTGCATTATACCCTCAATGTCCATCCATGTTTTTACAAATGTCTATAATTAACAAGACAGGAAACAACATGTGTTGGAGAGGATGTGGAGAGAAGGGAACTCTCATACACTGCTGGTGGGAGTGCAAACTGGTGCAGCCCCTATGGAAAACAGTATGGAGATTCCTCAAAAAATCAAAGATAGAACTACCATATGATCCAGCTATTCCACTGTTGGGTATTTATCCAAAGAACTTGAAAACACCAATTTGTAAAGGTACATGCACCCCTGTGTTCATTGCAGCATTATTCACAATAGCCAAGACTTGGAAGCAACCTAAGTGCCCATCAAGGGACAAATGGATAAAGAAGATGTGGTATATATACACAATGGAATACTACTCAGCCATAAGAAACGATGAAATCCAGCCATTTGTGACAACATAGAGCACATTCTATTTTTCCCTGTTGACCGCAAATATTTTTTATAACTTGTTATCTATACTAGTTTCTAATCCAAAAGCATACCTTGCATCTAGTTGTTATGTCTCCACTCTTCCAATCAAGTACAATCCTTTTTTCTTTTTTTAATCACATTGACTCACTGCAGAGATCAGATAACAATTTGATTTTTTCCATCATTTTCTCTTATTAAAAGAAGACTGACAGTAGTCATGGCTTCAAAATTTCATGCAATAAAAGCAGAGAGGGAAGATAGTCTGGCCTCCATTTACCATCACCAAACAAGATAGATTATGTGTTTTCCACCTCTTTTTAAAATGTTATTATCAATAACATTTGACTGGATAAATCTTAGATGATTTTATTGAGTATACTGTATGTTCAGAATATTGGAGTGAGACAGGATCTTTGCCCAGCCCTTACACAGCTAGAAAAATTTTCACTAAGTTTTATAAATGCCAATACTTCGGTATTTTACACAAATCTCTCCTACTCCCTGACATTTCAGCCTCCTTCACCTTAATGTATGGAACAAAGGTGCAAACTTATTGTTGCCGAAGTGTCTTGTCTCATCTTAGATTTCCAAATAAGCTAGGACCAGACACTTGATAACCTTAAATCCTAAATTATCTGGATGTTTGGGTACAAAAGACTAATGGAAATTCTCGATTTCCTCGTCTATATGCATAGCCACATAGGCCTAAGACTACTCTTTGGCTAAAATTGCACCAGCCCTTAACAAAAATATTCTAATATATAACACAACTGAGAAGACAGAAATGCAAAATAATTATGAAAATATCTCTCCACACAGAGGAGGAGATAATGTCCTATAATGGGGGAAGGGCAAACAAAGTTTTTCTGTTTCTCTGAAGTCTCTTCCCTTTTGCTTTACTAATATAAGGAGAAAAAAACTCAGAGATTAATATCAAGATGCTGGCTGATTGTATGATTCCTCAAGAGATGCTGTAACTCTCTAGAGCAACAGCCTTTTAATAGTTGAAGTACAAGAACTGAAGCCGACCTATGTGTGGAGGACCAAAGTAAAATGAATTAAGTGGTCTTCAGGAGGCAGATATATCACTGTTCTAGAGGTCCAACGGATAAGAAGTAGTAAATGGACTATCCTGACCACCACTTAGAGTTCCTAACAATTAACCAGCCCCAGCTTCCCCCAAAACAAACACGTTTACATCATTCCTAATTCTACTGTCAACCCCAAACTAATCAATTAGAATATAGAAAAATGACAAATAGAAAAAAAATAAATAACTACATAAATCTCTGTCACAAAACCCTATCTTCTGACCCAGAAATCTATTGCTAATTACACACTCAATATAAATGCATATGTATGCTCACCAAAAGATGCTATACAAGAATCTTCATAGCAGCACTCAAAGGGGCTTGTCTTTCCCCTTCAGAGGAAAAAAAAAAAAAATCACCAGTCTAGTGTGCTCACTTTTAGTCCTTCACTTTCTCTTTCCTCAATTTTTCTATGACAAAACCATATGCAAAACTCTAATATATGACAAGGGTAGGAGTGGAAACCAGAATTTTCTTCTTGGCCTTTCCACCATTTCCCGGGGGCTTCAGAACCACTGATGAGGGTAAGCAGACTTTTTCTGTAAAAGTCTCTACTACAACTATTCATCTCTGCTATTGTAGGGCAAAAACAGTCATAGACAATATGTTACCAATTAGGTGTGACAGTGTTCCAACAAAAGTTCTTTACAAAAACAGGTCATGGACCAGACGACCTTCTGGTTATAGTTTGGTGAGCCCCGATGTAGATGATGGTGACAAGGAAGATGATGATACTGAAGCAGGTAGCTCAAACTTTTTGAGCATTTACCATATGCCAGGTATAATGTTGAATATTATCTAATTTAATACAGTAATATTAAAAGATAAGAACACATTGTCATTTCGTAGATAGGAAAACTAAGGTTCAGAAAAGTGAAGTACCTTTCCTCATGCCCTGCTGCTAGAATGCATCTGATGGAAGCACTTTGCTTTTCTTTACCCTCCTTATTGACTGGAGAATTTCCTAAGGCCCTTTCCAGTTGTAACACTACGTCAACTTTGAAAACTATTGCAGAAATGAGTTTACAGCAAACAGTCTCTTCATCTTTGCTTTGGCAAGCGCTTAGCCTATCAACTCACTCTATCATCATTATCAGGGCTGTAAGTGCCTTTACAAATGTATTCCTTATATGGGGAATCCAGCTCAAATTCCAAACCTCCTCAATTTGCTGATGCTGATTTCGGTAGACGCTAACTTGAACTTTTTGATGATCTCTGAAGCAGGATGGACCAGTTAATGGCTTTAGTTCCATAGAAAAAGCTACTGAGTCTGTAAGGAAATGGGGCCTGGCACATCTTTGTCCAGGTCTGGAGGCCATATGACTTAAAAAGTGCTTTTGAAAATCACTCTTTTCGAATGTACCAGATGTGGATAAGAGACAAAGTCTCCCTGAGTTTTTGCAATAAGACTAGTAATCAAAGGAGCGTTTAGTGAGTGTAACACTTCTTGACACTGACTGATTAAAAGACAGTGTCTGACTTGGATTTTTTTTCAGTTAATGTCAAGAGAGAATAAAGATAATGATTCCCAGTGCTCAGGGCTCACTCAGAGTGGTGAATCCAGCCAACCAAAGCCACATTCGTGGCTGGCTGCATCACTATAACACCCAACTCAAGATTACTTTATTATCTACCTGTGTTTCTCTTATGAAGTGGTGGACTTTACTGAAAGTCAGCTCACAGATTTACTCAAGTCTATGAAAACAATTCAGGGGAAGCAATGGTGAAAGAAAAGAAAGGAGGGAAAATTATGTATATAGTATGTCAACCAATAACTGATTGGACATAGGGGTAATTAAGTGCATTCCTAAACTGAAAGCTCAAGTTCTCCAGAAAAATGGTAAATTTTTCTAGACTTATAAGAAGGCTAATAAAAACAGTGTTAATTCCCCTTCTTTAATCTTACTATGTTACTGAAAACTTCTCTAAACAAGTGTTGTCTTTTCCTCCTATATCTATGATGTGTACCATATGCTACCCTGAATTATTGTTATTTGTGTACTTGTGTATTTCTCAGTAATATAATGGATCCAGCAAGGCTTGGTGATTAAGTATATGGGATTTGAGGTCAAACAATTGATTTGAATATTGGTTTAGTCTCTTACTAACTGCATGACTTTGGGAAAATCACTTGCCTTTCCTGCTCCCCAGTTTCCTTCCTGTAAAGTGGGGATGACAACAGCACCTACACTGTAGGGTTTTTAGGAGGATTAAGTGAGATCATGCATGCAAAGCGTTTTAGCACAGCACCTGGGATATGCAGAGTAAGCAACCAGTATATGTTAGCTATTATTGGCATTCCTGTGAAATCAGGAGTTGACAGAAAAGCAGTCATCCTAGCATTTGCTCGGCAAATTATTTATCTATATATTCTGTGCTTCAGGGGGCACACACATCACATGGCCACATGGGGCAGGAGCTTTAGGACTATTTCCAATATGGTGGGTTTCCCAACTCTCCTTTAAAATTGGTGCTTGACTTCTATCACTCTGTGAACCTTTTCTTCTAACTTTTCTGTAGTCCTCTTGAAAATCAAGACCATCTACTAATCTACATAACGGATAGGTATGGATGTGATAACTGTCAGAGATAAACAAAGCCAGACATTAGTTAAAGCTATGAAAACAGATTTTATTCAATAACTACCGACAGTAGGGGAAAGAGCTGAGCTTAGTTTGATTTGATTTGATTTGCACAGAGGTGACTGGGCATTTTAAAGACAGAATGAAGATGTAGGGAGGAGGTGCGAATGGGGACTCAAGTGAAAAATTACAAAGGTTAGTCAGCGTAAATGTGATTATGCCAGTGGGTCAGCTTGCCAGCAATTATGGCAGTTAGGATTCTATCCTCCTGCAGAGATTGGCAGACAGAGGACATATCCTTCCTGAGGATTACATTTCACGGGAATGGCTTTCAGGTCTTTGAGAAAGACACTCCTGAGTTGTAAGGAATACATATACATCTCAAAGAGAGAGAGAAAGAACAAATAGTAAAATTTTTTTTGCCAGCCCTGAGCTTTTCCAGACAGAAATTTCAAAGGAGGCTGGGTTATCCCAGCGACTGGTCTTAGACTGCTAGAAGCCATGTTAAGTCTGCGCAAGTCTTTTAGTCCAGGAGTTTGAACAAAGCGTTCATGCCAAGAGTTTTTGCAGTTTTCACAACAACATTGGTGTATAGGGCTTCTCACTCCATTCCATTGGACATCATTTAGAGTGAGAAGAAATCATCCTGGACTCGAATAAAGACAGGGACCAAAGCCAAAGACCAAGGTTATGATTACAAGTTGAATTAGTGCATCCAATTTGAAATAGGCACTTTGTTTTTTCAAATCGTATAATGATCTTATATTAAGCTAGGCTAAAGGCTTCAATGGTGGTCTGCTTAGCTGATTTATTTCTTTACTTATTATTGTTAAGAGCTTACTACATGCCAAGTAGTGAAAATAAAGGTACTGCCTCTGCCTTAACCACGCTTAGAATACAATAAGGAAGACAGGCAGCATGTTACCTAAAATAAATCGTGACACTTGTGGTAGGGCAGGTACAGGCTGCTTTGGAATCTAATAGCAGAGAAATACAAGTCAGTGGAGGATAATATCTTGGATGTGGCGGAGTTCCCTTCCGCATGTTGCCCTTCCTCACATGCAGGCAGCTGGGCAGGTCTGTTCTCATTGCCTTAAAGACAGGATGCTGCTGCAGAAAGCAGAGAAAAAGGCAGATTTTCCTGTCCTTTGAGTGTCATATATCCAGGCCCTGAGGAACAGAAAGGACTCTTGGCCCATAAAAAAAGATTCAAAAGAAAGCATCATGAGAAAGAACAAGTCCTCCTCCTGCCAGACAAGAAGTGATTCCTTAGATGTGGGGAAAGAGAAGAGTGCAGGGGAATTCATAAACAAGTAGACATTGCTGAGTCCCAGAGAAAGGTACCCTGTAAGCTAGTTCATAGGACAAAATCCCAAGTAAATATGTTGGATCCAGGAGCAGCTCCTCTCTTCCGAGGTAGAGCCCAACTGGATCTAAGAGAGACGACATGACTCTTCACTGGTTCTAGACAGGCATAATGTAAGAGTCACAGTGATTTCCTCACTCCACTGTGATGCTGAAGCAGACATATTCCTGTGTGCCCAGGAAGATCACGAAAATAGAGAGAACTGCTGAACCTAAAGTGAACCTTTAGATAATAGTGAGAGACATCTCTTGGTGCCCTCTGAAGATGATTGATCAGGACCAGATGGCATGCTGGATTATTCAGTGCATATCTGTGTAGAGAGATAACATTAAATATCAGTCACACACTACACTGCTACGTTGATGCCTTGGCAATATGCAGTATAACAGAGTGATTACATGCATCTCTAAATTCGGAGTGTCTGGGTTTGCAACCCAACCAAATGAAAACTATTTAACTCTCTGTAATTTATATTTCTCATCTGTAAAATACAGAAAATACTAATATCTACCTCCACGGTTGTTATGAGGATTAAGGATGTGCTCAATGGTGATGATGATGAAGAACACCTCTTCAAAGAAAGGGGGAAGGGTCAAATTGACTAAAACTAAATTTTCACTTCCACTTCAGACTGGGGATTAAAAATAGAAAATAAACTGAGTTATTTAAAGAAATGCATATTTATAGTATACCTTAATTGTGGACTAAGATTCATTATTGGGGTTCACCAGCCTAAGGGTTTGAGGAGACAGTGTCAGAGAATGCCTCCTAGAAAGGGGATGTTTAAATTTGGGGACCTAATGAATAAGTAGTTGGAACTTTCCAGGAAACTTTGAAAAGACAGTATATTTTAGTTAGAGATACCATATGAAAGTTCAAAAGCCTGAGAGAGCATAGTGTGTGGCCAGAATATGAGCAAATTTTGGTATGGCTGAAGTGATGTATGTAAATCTAAGGGATAACTAAGAGTGAGAGTATGGAAGGGTCATCTCTGTAACCCACCTGGTTGCTCAGCCAACACTGTAGATAGATAGATAGACAAATAGATTAGATAGATAGATAGATAGATATAGATAGATAGATGATAAATAACCTAAGTAGAAACAAAGATATAAAATTTATATATTTATGTATTTTCATGACTGATCAAGATGGACAAAAAACTAAGGTGAAAATTTTTCAGACTTAGGAAGATGGTCAAGGAAAAATCTCTAATTTGTTTCACACGTGCTGGTCTTAGTTCTCCAACGGCTAAATGTCAGAGATGATGCCTTGTCTTTCTTGGTGATCCCACATAGCACTTAGGAGCCATTGAAATCAATAAAAACTTGTGGGTTAATTGATTTCAGTATTAAAGATATCTATCAATTCTCTATGCCACTTGGGATTTTCACAGTACTAAAAGTAGCATGAACGTAGGTAATCATTCTGCTGAGTTTCTACATAAAACGAAACAATTCAAGTTTTACCGAAAAGAGGAGGAAGGAGATTTTGTTTTGTTGTGTTTTGTTTTGTTTGAGTTATTAATTAGGCATGACTTTGGACTAAAAAACCCAAAGGAGATGAAAGGCAAGTCTTTTCCCAACACATTAAAAAAATTAGCTGCAGAGCAGTAAAGAAGGGAAGTATCAGTTGTACTTGTGTGTGTGTGTTAGATTGCCATTCTATAAATCAAAGCTACCTCGAATAAATCTTTACATCATATATTGTATGTGGATGAACAGATAAGGGTGGGTTTGGATGATTTATCACCACTTAGTGACTAGAGATGTAGAAGACAGTATCAGTAAGCTCTCTATTACTATGTATTATTATAGTCTCTTATTTGGGCAACAGATTCTATCCTTTAGCAGATGGGGCTGTAGCTTTTCTTAATATTCAAACTTCAAATGATAAATCCATGAGTAATCAAGTAAGAAAGGTAAGGTAGATTATGGCTACTTGAGATATTCTATCAGGAATACATGAGATGATATCATATTCACATACAGGGAAAGGGTATATTACTTAATGAAAATATTTTTAATGTTAGCTAATCTGAAACATTTCAGTGTTAATTATTTTTGAATAACGAAAGGCATGAGTCTATCTACCTTTTTTTAAATAAGATTCTGTGAACCAAAAGATTAATTCTAATTATACAATGAATTAAGCTTTTACCCCCAAAATTAATATATCATTCTGCTAATTTGCATATATCACAAAATCATAAATGACTGTAGGTGTTAGAGATAGAAAAGGTAATAAACCAGTTCTATCAGAGGAGATTGTGAACTTCACACAAAGAATACATCACATATTAATTAGTAAGATATTATATTTGACCATCATAGTCAGGTTATACACAATAATCATGGGTAAGATGAAAATTATTTTGGAAGAAGACAAAGAAAATGAAAGAAACTTCAAATGCTTTTGAAAAAATAATAACAATTTATTCATAGTAGGATCCTAATAATAGTAATTATATACGAAGTGGGTACCATAGTGAAATATAAAATGCCAGAAATGTTTATGTAAATGTCCTTAAGAATGAAAGATCCACTGGGAAAAATTGAATGAGTGTTTCTATTAAAAGCAAATGCTAAAATTTGTAGAGCTGTTATCTGGTGCCAAATCTCATGCAATTATCTGATAGGATTAAAACGTAGGAAAAGTTTCTTTAGATTATCAAGTAAATATATTTTGAGGAATATACTATAAAGTTTATTTTACTGAACATTACATTTTATATAATATAATACTAATTATTTTAATAAGTGATTTTGAATAAATCCATGTCATTTATTTATATTAGTATTTTCAAATAATAAATGCTTCTCAAATGAATAAATAAATGAATGGGTGAATAAATGCAATCAGAACAATACACAACACTCACAGTAAATAGGTATCTCCTAACAGGAAGGAAAAGTCATACAATAATAATGACAAAAATCACCTTCCACATTTGTGTGGTTGGCAGGACAGAAATTATGAGCTGCATCTTCCCAGCAAAGAAATTGAGATCCATAGAGGTAAAGAGATCTCCCTAAAGTCAAATAGTCAGCATGTGGCAGGAATGGATCTTAAACCTGTATCTTCTAAAGTTAAATTTAACTTTTTCTTTACATTTGTATAGCATTTTCTGGCTTACAAAGCATGCCCACATAAATTGCTCGTTTGAACTTCATGGCAACACTGTGAGGTAAGGAAAAAAAAGAGAAATAATAGGCAAAAGTCTGAAAACATGGTCAAATTTGAGGATTCACCTTCTGAATAGGCAGAGCTAGTAGGTGTCAGTGAGATTATCTGTGGGGATAGTGGGAATCCAGACCATTTAGCTAACTGTGATGGGCCTTGAAATCTAAGAAGAGGGGCTTCCATCCCTTTTGTTTCTATATCAAATATATATTACTTTATGGTTCTAGATTTATGCATTAATTAGACCTAATTGCTAGCAGACTGCTCCAATCCTAATATTTTTCAAACATTTGATGGATTTGTGGGAGAAGAGGAGAGCAAAGGCTATCTTACAAGTGTTCAAGAAGGCAAGATGTAAGCTATTGCTCAAATCCAAAACTCATAGAATGTCTCAAGTATTAGAGGAGATAGCCAAGCAAAAGAAAGAATAATGTAGTTTCTAAAAATAAGTTTCAATTCAACCTGCATTTAATTACCATATTGCAAAAGATAATACTGGAAATTTGAATAACATTTTTTTTTAAATTTTTATTTATTTATTTTTCCCCCAAAGCCCCAGTAGATAGTTGTAGGTCATAGCTGCACATCCTGCTAGTTGCTGTATGTGGGACGCGGCCTCAGCATGGCCGGAGAAGCAGTGTGTCGGTGCGTGCCCGGGATCCGAACCTGGGCCGCCAGTAGCCGAGCACGCGCACTCAACTGCTAAGCCATGGGGCCGGCCCCTGAATAACATTTTATCATATACTTATGTTTGCCAATTTGATTTTTATAAACCATATGAGAAGGTTACAGAACAAGCATTATAACTTTTAGTTAATAGATGACATCTCTGGAGGTTAACTGCCTTTCCCAGTGTCATATAACCCAGGTCTACTAGCTAAATTTACTCCTCTTTCCACCACTCTTCAACTTCTCCTTACAAGCTCTCAGAGTCAGAAAGATGGTTGCTTTCACCGTCTCTCCAAATCAGTTCCTCTGTCAACAGGTGGTCCCTTGGGTACCCCGAGGTCCAGCCTGGAAATAACACCAAATCCTGTTTTATTTAGCGGCCTCTAGTCAGAGGCAATTTTCCACACATCACATCATTGATCCACTTACAATCTTTGCCCCTAGCTCTTTATGGTTTGCCTCTGGTCCACTCATATTTTGATGGAAAGTTTCAGATTCTTTGACCATCCAGAGTTGCAGTTGGGTTTCTTTGGCATCTATTACAGATTGGAAATTTATTCCTTGTCTTTGTATTTCTCTGCTTCCAATGAGTTATCTTTATAAATTCTCTAATTCCTATAATACCTGGACTCTGTCTTTGGACCGTAGGCCCCTGGTCAATAAGAGATACTACCCATTTCCTGATGGACATGAAGTGGCCTATCTTGTCTTCAACCACTGACTCAAGTTCAAGAGAAGCTTTCAGAGCATGGCCACCATCTAGTGGAAATGGACTACAACTATCCCTGTACAAACCTGTGTCCCTCCAGAAACCTGGTTCTCCTGGCTTACTTCTCACAGTCTTCTATTCCTACATCTATAAGTGAAGCTCTTTTTATCTAAAAAAACCATACTGGGTAGCCTAATTTTGCGTTACCCTAAACTGAGCCCAGAACTAGCCCATCCTGGGCTGGACTAGCAGAGTCCATCCATCATAGACACTGCTCTGAATAGAGCTGCAGTAGGCATTTCCTGCTTGAAATACTTTCTTCCTTATTATGTTTTGTTTTTCTGTCCTTTGGAAAATGCGATCAGGGTGTTCCTCAGTAATTCAACTTTATTGCTAACCTGAAACAATGTACGCATGAGAAAAAGAGATGGGAGGGGGGGGCGATGGGAAGGCAATCAAGTTTTAACTAGCTAAACCACTTTCTACAGCCTGGAGAGAATTACCAAATCCCATCTAACATGTTATTCAGTAAGACACAATTTAATCAGGTATATGGACATATACATGTAATTATCACAATATTGCCAAGTACAAGTCAATAGGCATGTAAGATGGCACATGTGGATGAATGGCACCATCTCCTCCCTGGAGCTAAAAAATACAACATTAAAGTCTAGTTAAGAGTAAAATATCTTTTTCCATTGGTCTAATGTTTTCCTGGCTTTCCCCAAGCAATGAGCTGGTGTTTTAAAATCAGACATACTTTTAAGTCTGAGTCACCCAAAGTGTTAAAATGTGCATTGAGAAGAAAATTAGAGGCCAAAAATCTATGAGGCAACTTCGGGTATCCTAGGCTCTGAGGCTTTTGTTGTCAGGCAAGGGAGCAGATAAATAATACCACAAGTCAGCAAGGCTCTTTTCCTTGGTTTTTGTTTTTTTGTGTGTGAGGAAGACTAGCCCTGAGCTAACATCTATTGCAAATCCTCCTCCTTTTGCTGAGGAAGATCGGCCCTGAGCTAACATCCGTGTCCATCTTCCTCTACTTTACACGGGATGCCACCACAGCAAGGCTTGACAAACGGCGTGTCAGTGCGTGCCCGGGGTCTGAACCCAGGCGGCCAACAGCAGAGCGCGTACACTTAACCGCTACGCCACGGGGCCGGCCTATCTTTTCCTTTGTTTTGAGGTCTCAATCTTGGGTCTAGTTTGAATGTCTGACTCTCAGGAGGAGCTATCTTGCCACAGTGCAAATTTACTCTCTTTCTCCCTGCATTCAGTTGGCATTTCACAGTCATCACTTTGTGATTGTTTTAAATGACAGGTCTCTAACAGGGACATCTGCCTCTGCCATCCTTCCCCAAACTACCATGCTGTTCAATGATGTTCAACTAGCCGCTTAACAGTTCTAACTTCTCCAACTTGTAAATATTTACTGCTTAACAAGCACTCTCAACCATATATTTGCTAAGACATAGAGAAATAAGGAACTATGGCTGTCTCCAAAGAGATGTGAGATTGTAGAGTTTGTTGGGTTGCCATTAAGTATTAAATAGGAGACATCAATTCAAGCACACACGAATTATTCAGCATCAGCAATGCCTAGAATTGTTCTGGGTGCCAGTGCAATTTATGCATTCACTTGAGAGGTAGAAGGGAAACATTAAAAAATCCTCTTGATATATTTTCCAAATACAACAATAAGACTATCTCAGGAAAAGAGAACCTGTGTCATTAGTGCAACTACATTCATCTCCATTTCCAGGTCAGACATCACTAATTGATTAGTGCACACTTTACTTCGGAGCCCAGGTGGAGCCTTCTTCAATCTGTCAAGAGCGCTCCAGGCAACCACTGCCAATTAAACAGTGTTAGCACATAAGATGAACCCTGTTTCCCATCCTTGCATTGAGATTGTAATTTTTCCAAACGCCATGTAGTACAGACATTCTAAATCCTTTAATAGTCAATCTGATTAAACACTAAATATATGTTTGTTTAATGAATACAAAAATTCAAAATCCTTCCTTCTCCAGATGTTTGCACGCTGTAGTTCCTCCTAAAATGCCATTAGTTATTAAAATTTCAGTGAAAAATTCTCACTCTTCCAGCTTTCTTTCTTGAGCACACCGTTATTGCTATCGGAATTATCCTTCCCTCCACCTTGGGTGTTTCTTTATTTTTTACTTCCAAACTCTTTTGTTGCAGATGAATTTTAAGCATCTGAAAAGACTATATGCCTTCAAACAAAGTCTTCTATATAATAGGCCATAAACCACTTGCATTAGAATTCCTTGGGATGTGTTTTAAAAATAGAGATCCCGCTACAGACCTAGCAGACCAAAATCTCAGGAGGGGAGTGTTGAAGTGTACGTGTGTGTAAATGGAGGAAAGTGAGGTGTATATCATTTTTACAATCTGCCACGTGACTCTGTAAGTTCTGCATACTACTACCCATGTCATGCCATTAAAGATTTCGTTGCTCTCTTCCCATTTCCTCTCCAGACGTAGTTGAATTTTAGAGAACAAATCACTATAATACGAACCTTCGCTATGTATATTTCCCTTTCTGAATGTCAATTTCTTGCACTGTCAAACCTACTTATGCTAAATAGTGCCTTAGTACTAACAAGTTTTTATTCCCCCTATACTTCTTATCTTTTAAAAACTCATGCTCTCTGCCTAATATGGAACTCTGTTCTTAGGGCATGGCATGCTATCAAGGAAAAAAAAATGACGCTCTCTACTCAAGAGATTTTTATTTAAATTCTCTGTATTATTAAAAGTGAAGACTTTAAAAAAATACAATTAAGAGGACAAGAATGTGGCCTTCTTTTTCTCTATCTCTAAGCAAATAACTTTCTTACATAGTCTTACTTGGATTACTTCTGGCTTACCCATTGTTCATGATAGAAATTGATTTGAATGCTTTTAGATAAGGCATGTGCTAGTTCACCACATTTTCAACTCAAACTATTTTCCTACCCTGACAGACTCACGCACATGTTCATCTGTCTATTCTCTGTAGACATTTGATTTTATAATCTTTAGTCTAAATCATACACCTGATTGTCCTTCTGGCAATCATCTGAGTCTTGCTTGACAAAAGCTACGAAATAAAGTCACTAGATAACATTTTGTTTCCTTATCTCACTTTGACTATTTCAAACTTTTCCTGTATTCCAACTTGGGACAAACTTAATTTTCCGCAGTAAAAGATTCAAGGTTCATATATAAGCAGTTGACTGGGCCACAAACACTTTAAAACACACTCATGGCTTTAAGTGTGTCTTGGACACATTTCATCCTTTTCACCTTTACCTCCTTCAGAGTTCAATCTGTTGAAAAATGAGGGAAACTATTGCCAAATTATGATTTCAAGAGGAAGAAATGGATATTTGTTGTACAGAGTCTAGGCCATTTATTTTAATTTGGGGATGTTCATTGGAGATGGATTCCTGAAAAAAATTCTGATCGAAGGGGCTATTATTTTCCTAAGATTTTTAACAAAAAATCCTCAATGGCAGGCTTATTTTCACCAGAGAGATATTAATTAACATTAATTCACCCAAAAGATATTTATTGGGTACTTAATATGTAATAATACCAGGGATTATTCTGGGTGAGTGAAAAAGAACCATTGAACAGTGTAAACTCCCTACTCTCACAGAGTTAACTTTATAGGCTCAAAAATAAGAAAAAATGTTTTTTTGATAAAGAATCACAGACCCGAGCTATGGTTTCAATGTTGACTCCAATATCATGGGCATCTGATATGTGCTGGTAAATATCTGTAGTGGATAAACATTTTAGCCTTCCAGACATTAGTTACAACTGTACTAGAACCCTAAATTATGACCCCAGTTTTTAAAAAAATACATAAAGAGGAAAGGGAGTAAGAAAGGATATGAGGAAAGAATTTGCCTGGTGAAAATCCCAGGCACTGGAGAAGCTTTGCATAATCACTTTTAATAAGAGCCTATGTTAATTTTAGAGCAGTTGATTTTTAGCATAATGAGATCTGTCAAATGCAAGTCATCTCGTTGTCCCCACAATATGAATAGACATTCACATTATCTGGAATATAGCAGATAGATATTGCTATTATGGGGAAAAGAGAAAAGGTGACAGGGATGTCCCATTTCTTGGTATGCTCTGGTCACATTTCATTTTAATGTGATTAGGGGCCATTTGACACTTTAATCAGGGTGATATCTCACATGCCGGGAACACTTAGCCTGAGACGGGAGACTGAACATTGACATTTGTTTTCTCCCCATGTTCAGTGGATCACCGTCACTACAAGCTAGTAGGTACCAACAGGTGTGTGGAGAATTATGGTGAAAACATTTTAGTCAGTTCTCCTTGGTCAGAGGCCAGATGACAAATATACTAAGTCTTTTATAAACGTACTTCTTAATGATTAAGCCAATCCCACCTTCATTTCATGCTATTCTTAGTTATTGGCTGCCTCCCTGCAACAAAGCAAGTCCCCCTGAGTGAAATCTAGGTGACATACACTATTTAAGATATTAATTATTTTTTGCTTATACTGAGGTCAATTTTGGCCAACATCGCTTGTTGGTGCAGGTACCAGGCTAGTATTTTTTCGATATAACGTCACATTTAATCCTTATTACTGCACTTAGAGATAAATATTTTTATTCCAATTTCACAGATGAGGAAACTGAAACTCAAACACATTGAATTGTTTATTTGAAATCATGTAGCTTATAAGTGGTATGGGAATTCAGCTTTTCATTGCATGTCCTACATCCTGGGAAAGTTGAAGCAGCAATAAGAAAACTTCCACAGATGCCCTTCACCATATCTCCCCACCTCTCAGTATCTGAATCCATATACTCTGCCTTCATGACTATAACCGTAGACAAAATATGTGCACCCCCTGGAAAGCTAATCCTTCCACTTGCACACTAAATCCCACTTCCTCTCACCTATGTAAGAACAACTCTCCAGAAACTGACCCTCCTTACATCATCAATTTTTTTTTTTTTTTTTTTTTTTGTGAGGAGATCAGCCCTGTGCTAACATCCGCCAATCCTCCTCTTTTTTTGCTGAGGAAGACGGCCCTGGGCTAACATCTGTGCCCATCTTCCTCCACTTTATATGGGACGCCGCCACAGCATGGCTTGCCAAGCAGTGCGACGGTGCGCGCCCGGGATCCGAACCAGCGAACCCGGGCCGCCGCAGCGGAGCGCGCGCACTTAACCGCTTGCGCCACCGGGCCGGCCCCTACATCATCAATTTTTTTACTCACTACTGCATAATTCTCATCAGTATGCAAACATGCTATTATTTCTCCAATCTTAGTAACCCTTCTTTTTACCTTGTTTCTCTTGCCAGCTTCCAGCCCATTTCTTTGCTGTCTGCTGTTGCAAAACTCTTCTAAAAACATGTCTATACTCATTGTATCTAATTGTTCTCCTCCCATTCTTTCTTAAAACTACTCCAATCAGGCTTTATTGAAACTGCTTATATCAAGGTCACAAGTGATCTCTGTGTTGCTAAATATTATAGTCTATTCTCAGCCCTCAGCTTACCTGACTTAGTAGCAGCATTTTACACAGTTGGTTATTCAATGTCTTTGATTCATTTTCTTCCTTTGGATTCCAGAACAACACAGTTCCTTGGTTTTCCACTTATTCTACTGATCTTTCCTTCATAGATTCATTCGCTGGTTCCTTCTCTTCTCCCTAACTTCATAATACTGAAGTGTCCCAGAGTTCAGTCATTGATCCTTTTCACTTCGCTATGCTCACTCCCTTGGTGAACCCAACTAATCTCGTAACTTGACGTTTCATTTCTCTGCTGATGAGTCCCAAATTTCGATTTCCTGGCCATAATTCTCTCATAAATTCTGGATTGGTAAATCCAACTACTGACTCACCATCTGCACCTGGAGGTCTAACAAACATCGCAATTTAATATAATAAAAACCACACCCCTGGCCACCATTGGTCATGAACTCTCTTTGGTTCACTGATTGTTACAAACAGCTAGGATAGAGCACCTAGTAGGCATTCAATAAATACATGTCGTCTGAATGAATTAATGAATAAATGCCAAACTGCCTAGCATAGCATTGGTACAAAATTTGGATTTCAATAAAATTGAAAATTTGAGGTAAATGAAGGAATGAATCAAAGAACGAAATAATGGCAGAGCATGATTTAAATCCTAGCCCATTCCTTCTCCTTCAGACCTAATTTTAATCTATTTCAGGAGAAAAAGATTTACTATGAAATAAAACTTATTCATGTGTGCCCTGTTTAGAGCAGGATTCCTGGCCACTACATTTAAATTAGCCAACCTTCTCTTACTCCTAATGCCCAGTCACTATTGGAACTGTGGAATTTCCTAAGAGCAATGATTATCATTTGTAATCATCTTATTCACTTAGTTATTTATTTGATTATTTTTGTCTATCTGTTCACCATTGCCTAGACAAGAGTATCTAGCATACAGTACGTGCTCAATAATAATTGTTGAACGGATGTGATAAAGGGGGGTGTCTTTGAGTCAGTTGGACAATTTGGATTATAAATGTCCTGACAGATTAAGAGAGGAAAAGAGAAATAAGATCTGGGGTTGATAAATTACAGTCTTTGGCAAATAGGAATAATCTGACCCAGAGATGAAATCGTCTATATTTGCACAGAGAACAGTTTTAACACCACGTACAGGATTCAATTTCTCTACATGCCAACCCATTCTCGGTGTGTTCTTTTTCTTTTTCCCCACTGCAAATGAGTAACTCTACCTTTTTTCATTATTCCTCACTAAAGAAACATTTTAGACACCTTTTTCTAGTTCCTCATGACATTTTAGTATCACAGATATATCACTGTGTATTTGTTTATGTATTCTAAGCACATCTGTGCTTTATACGTTGAAGAAGTAAGATTCCCCTCCACTACCACCACCAAACTGATGTTCATCCCCTTAAGAGTGCTGTTGCTCCCACTGAGAATGCACGCTCTACAGCACCGGAGATGGCTGACGTCTTGACTGGTACTATGTTCTCTTATTTCAGACATCATAGTTTTCAAATAAATGCACTATTTTTTTTTGCCATTTCCATTTTTTGTTCTTTTGTTCCCTTAGATGCACTGATTTTTCAAATAACAAGCCCGCAATACCCAGTGAGTATTTTGCCCATCCCACCCTCCCTCACAAATCCTTCACTATTTAGCTTCTACACGTTTTACTAAGGGCTTTGGATTTCATTCTTGAGACCAAAATCAATTATGGTTCAGGAACTCGTGTATGTAACATAGTGGGAGACTGCCAAAACAGTGAAGGTATGGTTCTATCAGATCAAGAAGCCACTCACGCACACTCATGTCTTTTCAGAGCACAGAGTCTTTTTATCTTCGGCTTTTCTTTCCCTTCATGCATTTTTTTTTCAGACTTTTAGTCATTGATTTGGTTTGGACTGGTACATCTCTTTTCCTTTCTTCTTAATGTCTGGCTTTGTGTGAGTGATAAGAGGAGTTTGATTTTTTTTCCCAGTGCTTTACTCTTGCTCACTACTTCTTTAGCTTTTTATTTTTTTCCTTTTCATTTCTGCCTTTCCAAATTTTCTTTGAGGGCTACATTCTTTCTGTCTTCCTGCTCAGCATCTACTGATAGTCTTTGACTGGGAACTGACTCTCTGACGCATCCTGCAGGAAGAGCCAGCCCATTAGTAGCACTGGCACCAAGCACAAGGAATGCTCTCTCAGAATGTTTGGCAAGAAGTAACCACTAAATGCTAACACATTCTTAAGAGCCAAGTTAAAGAGCAGTTTGAAGCACACTGGTTGGTAGCTCAAAGTAATTCCTACAGTACAGAAAAGACCCATTCTACCTATGGGTAACATCGACTAACGCCAACTACTGTGTCAATGCAGTCATAGTGCAGTGGGTAAGAACAAGGCTTCAGAGTCAGAACCCCAGCTATTTCTGTCATCAACTATGTGGACTTGGGAAAGTTATTTGACTTCTTAAGGCTCAGTTTATTTTTAGTTTCTTATTTGTACAGTGAGAACAGCTATACCTACTTCATAGGGTTGTGTGGATTTAAAGAGCAAAAGTGTCAGCTCTCCATAAATGGAATCTATCATTATATATATTAACAAATATATATGATGATATTCTGCATATATGTGTGTGTGTGCATTTATATATACACACACATATATATAATTTTTTTATTGTGCTCTTTGGCATCCATTCTATCTTTCCATGTAAGTCATGTTTTTAACTTGGGAATTAATATGGTTGGCGGTACCCTGTCACAATTTTGTGCTTCAGTAGTGAACCAATAATCTAGGCTTATCCAGTGGCTACAGTTACCAATTCAGGACTGGACTGTCCCAATCTGGATAAATCTCATAGCTTTTTCTAGGAGTGTTGGGAAAATATTCCCACTATACCCAATGACCAGGCCTGATGCCATAGGAGATGGTGGAGACTGGGGAACACTTGATAAAGATTGTATGTCCTAACTAAGACCATTCAAATTAAAAAGTTCTCAACACTGGATGGACAACTCAAACAAAATTCAGGTCAAATTCTGGGCTACCCTAGCATATATCGTACCTTTGTGTGAAAAGGAGTGTGAATTTGTACACTTGTATAAATTACAGACATGTACCCATTTTGGATGGATGAATTAGTAAAAGGAACCCCTCCTGGGATTAGATGGGGCTCAATTATGTCAGATTGTTATTTGGAAAATCCCAGAAGAGGATCAATACTACCTCATATGACCTCCTAACCCAAGACCTTAGAAGGTGTGTAGTTATGGAGGTTCTTCTGTAAATCAGAGAAGAAAGCCCCCATAAGAACCACCTCATGGTCCTCTGCTGCACTCACACTTTGCTTTTCCTATGACAAAGTCATTCACTGGCTCCTAAGCCCACATACTTTAGCAATCTGAAAAGTGCTCTTAACAGGCCTCCATAACCTAGTGTGGGGCAACCGATTATAATATGTATCAGTAGCTTAAGTGTAAGATGGCTTTGAGATATATTTGAAATTTATTAAATATCCTAAATTGCCTACGATTTAATTTCCTTTTTAGAAGTTCCTTTATTTCAATTAATTCCTTATCTCATCCATTCATCCATTCATTCTTTCAGCAAACTCTATTGGCTCTACCTTTAAAACATATCCAGAATTTGACCCCTTCATTGCACTACCATCTTCAATCACCTGAATTACTGCAATAGTCTTCTGTGACATCCTGTATAGTAGCCAGTAGCCACATGTGGTTATCGAGCACTTGAAATGTAGCTAGTCCAAAGTAAGATATGCTGCAAGTGTAAAATACACACTGGATTTCAAGGACTTAATGTGGAAATAATGTAAAATATCTCACTGGGTTAAATAAAATATGTCACTAATTTTAATTTCATCTAGTTCTTTTGACTTTTTATGTGGGTACTAGAAAATTAAAAATTATATATGTGGCTTGCTTTTATGGTTTGCATTACATTTCTGTTGGAATGTTCTCCCTGCTTCCACCCTTACTTCCTTTTATTCTGTTTTCAAACCAGCAACCTGTTGAAATGTTATTCAAATTGTGGCAGTCCTATGCTCGAAGATGGATTTTCATCTTACTTAGAATAAAAGACAAAGTCTTTACCATGACCTGCAGGGCTCTATATAATCTGACTCCCATTTCGTCAATGACCTCATCTCCCGCTACTCTCCTTCTGGTTCCTGTCATCCCAGCAACACTGGTCTTTTGGCTCATCCGTGAATTTCATTTCTATTCCCTCTGTCTGGAAGGTACTTTCCCCAAAGAAGAATTACATGGCTTCCTTTCTAACTTCCTTCAATTTGTCTCCATCTTTTCAAAGCCTCCTTCACTCTGTCCCAAATTTGATATCATTCATTCCTACTTCAATTTTTTCCTCTTTACCACTTATCACTAATTAATATTTAATATATATGTGTGTGTTTGTGAGTACATAATTTATCTGACTTATTGTTTGTCTCTATCCCATTAATGTAAGCTCCCCAAGGGATGGAAATTGCATCTAATTTGTTTATAACTGTACTTCCAGCACCTAGAACAGTGACTGCTGTATAGTCAATATTCAATAAATAATTGTTGAGCAAGGATTTTTTCCAACTTATTATAGACCCAAGGCTCTCTATAAACTCAATTCTACTTACCTCACCACCGTGAATTCTCGTGTAACATTTTCTTTTTGTTTATTCCATTTCACTAGCTTCATATTCTACAAACAGGTCAAGTTCATCCTTGTCTTGAGCCTTTATTTGCTTTTTCTACTACGTGCAATATTATTACCCCCAGAGCTGACTCTTTTGTAATTTTTGTATTTCTAGAAAGGACCTTCTGAACATACTATCTAAAGAGAATACATAACCTCTTACCTGGCTTTATTTCTCTGTTTACACTTTGTCACTGCATGAAACTGCGTTATACAAACATGTTTGCCTGGCTCTCTGCTAATTTACTCTCTGTCTTTTCACTTGAACGTGAGCTCATGCTGGGAGGAATTTGTCTTGTTCACTATTGCATTTCCAATGCCTAAAACAGTGCCTGGCACATAATAGTGCCCATTAAGTATTTGTTGAATAAATACAAAGAAATTGTGTCCAGGACACATTAGGTGCTAATGACTCAAAGTAAACAATACACATGGGGCTAGTTTTCTGGTAAAGATTAAAAAGTAAACAAGTTATTGTATGATATATTCAAAGATAGAGATAAGCACAAGGAAGTTCTATGCTTTGTGAAATAATGACTTGAAAGTAATGGCACAAATTGGGGGAAAATGTGACCTATGATTTTTTTCCCACATAGTCACCACCTTCCGCCCTGCTGTGTCCTTTTAAAGAGCACTCTCTCACCCTGCTCTGCAAGTTCATAGTCTTTAGGATGTTACAGGGAAAGAAACTGATGCCCTCGCCATGCCTGTTTGCAATCCCCAACACTTCCTTCCAGCAAATGAATTAGAGAATTAAAAGCTGTGACTAAGATACTGCCAACCTCGGACACCAGGGCTCCTTTTGATGAGGCGCTGGCTTCGGGATTGTCAGAAGGGAAATTGCATAGTGTCACCATCAGGGAAGAGCCACAGTGCAAATACAAAATGGTCAAAACAAGAAAGGGCACAGAGAACTTCCTGATCTCCAGCACAGACCCACTCCCACCAAAAATTCACCCTCTCTTTGATCAAACCTTGTATGGAGCAGGCTCTTGATACCTAGACATAAAATGAATGAACCAATAAAAAGACCAGGCAAGTAGAGTGTGGTGATTGAGAATGATAGAGTCAGGTGGAATCCATGTCTGTACCTTGCTCAGCCTCCTAAAAGTCCGATGACAACAGCCATGTTGCTTATTTGTTGTTAGACTCATTCTGAATCATCTATAAAATGGTGCCAGTGATACCATTCTCATAAGGCTGTCATAAAAGTAAAATGCTTGTCATGGTTAAGGGCACATTGTAAGCACTAAGTGAAGAAAAACTATTATTACTTCCAGGCTCCTTTTCATAGGTTACATTGTCAAACCTCTCTCGAGGCCTCTGGATTTAAGGGCTCTCTCTTTCCCTCCTAGAGCCTGGTACCATATTCCACCTGTTTCCGTGAGTGGGAATGAGTCCAGCAGAAGCAGTCCAGTCATTATTTCTTATTAGTCTTCAGAGAGGAAAGGCATTGCCTCTGAAACACATGAGCACAGACCTAAATGAGACATTAAAGATCCCTTAGTCCAATTCCATCATTTTACAGATGAAAAATGAGTCTCTGGGGTGGAAAAGGGCTTTTCTATGGAAGTACATATTTTTCCGAGGGTCTTTCTGTCCAATAAAGAGAAGAGAAGAGGATGACCTAGGAGACAAGGGCTTTATGATTAAAACTTCTCTTAGTTCAAAGTCAGGATTTTAGACATCCCTAATTATGTCTATAGTTAATCAATAAAATATTCCTTTTGTAAAGGAACCATCAGTGAGTCAGGTCAACTTACCTAATGAATATTATAGGCAGCATCTATAGGCAGACTATGTAACTGGCAGATGCAAAATACCACCTGAAGATGCAAAATGCTGGGCCTATGGTGTGATCCACTGAGTAATAAACACGCGCCTAACCAACTTTATACCAAACACAAACCCTTGTTTAAAGCAAGGGATTGAGATGAGAAGAAGATGGGTTGTGGGAAAGCATCATAAGGTACAAGCATTCATAGAAACATGCACATTTGTCCTCTGAATAAGTGTGAGATTTTCTGTGCATTCAATTCCAGCACTTCAGCAGGGATTCTTGATTAACTAATAGCATGGCTAACTGATTTCCTGAAATTCATGACCAATGGTAGGACTTTAATATCCTTGACAAGTTATGAGTATTATTCTCCAGTAAATTCTCAATGAACTATGGAACTAGTTTGGTGATTGGCTCATTTGAGACAATAAGAGGTACCCACGTTTGTCTCCACTTGGCTTTTAGGGTTAAAGACTAAAATGAAAATTCAGCACTGTTGTCTATGCCATAAGGTATCTCCAGAAGACTTGCAAGCTGACAGTGGCAATCAGTCTTTTCCCCAACAGCTCACAGTTAGGCAGTCAGGATTTTGCAGTTATAAGGGTATTTTAGAGCAGGAAGAGAGTCATATGTTCCCCTATATCTCCTCATGTCTTCCAAACCTCCAACTTGAAGGGAAAACAATTAAATATTGCCTTGTACTAGTGGGATATCAGCCAAGGGACAAACCCAAAGGTGCACTCTCAGATCCCACTTCAAGAAAGGACTTGCTGCCCAGCTGCCAGGACTCTGGTTAGCTGACAGCCTCCCGCTGTTAGTTCCTTTGGGTCTGCCAAAGCTTTTCCGCCGTGTGTGGCCCAAGCCTGTGACTGGGCAAGGCCCTAGTGTAAGGGCCAAGCCGTTTCTGTCCAACACAAGAATCTTCTAATGGGTGATTTTGACTCCGAAGAATCCCACTGCTCTGCTAGAGACTTTGCAGTGTCTGCATTGTGGTCTGACAGGTCTCTGTTCCCAATCCTATCCTCTCCCCACTCCTTTTACGGGTCTTTCTCCCCAACAAATTTTTTGCACTCCTAACTCTGTCTCAGAGTTTGTTTCCCAGGAGTCTCAATGACATACCTGGGAACAGCTTCAATCTGGGAGGAAAACAGCCTGGAACAGAAAGAACAGATATCTAAGCCAAAGTCCTTAAAAGACTTATTTAAAGGGAAAAATCTACCACCAATAAAAACAATACAAAATAATTTTTAAATACTGGTGAATCCTGCCAGAAGGATTTATAGGGTTTACAGAATAGTGAAAATAAATAGGAAATGCACAGGATGAAACAGATTATAATAAATGAAAGATCTCCTAATGTCCTTTCAGGTAGAAAGAGCATCTAGTTGCTTCTGTCCAGACAGAGCTAAAGCCCACACTAAGGATTCTCATTGCTGAACAGCCCCATTTAACTTGTACACTGTCTCCTCTATATGAGGTGTGTCAGCCTCCAATAACAGCAATAAATAAGGGGAATGGATGGAAAGCTTTATGCATCATGGAAAGATGGTTTTCTAAGCATTATGTAAATGGGTGTGTATTTGAAATATGCTACGGTACACAATGTCATATTGATATAACAACAGACGGCAAATTCATTTTGGGGAGAGATGCAATGTGATGCTGTTCTATCCTTGATAGAATCCTCTGGGAACCAGTGGGTTGTCAGAGGACTGGATATTAAAATAAAAACGTATATAATTTGGAATATAACAAACCATGAGGAATCCTTTAAAATCCTGTAATCAGGAGTATTCCAATTGTGGCTGTTCTCTGCTGCTGACTTTGCCCTGAGATGAAGAAATCCATGGGCACTTCAGTCCCAGCAAGAATTCCTGAAAATTTCCAATTCTGTGATGAAAGGTCTCAGCTAAATATGTTGCTCTTCTTTTTGGAAATGTTATGAAAACTGAAATTCTTTAAAGTTCCCAGTGTCCTCAAACTAAAAATTATCTTTTCCTGTGTAGAGCTACATTGGTTCAACTCATTGTTACTTTTGATGAAACCAAAATAGGCTAAGGTTTTTCATCCAAATGTGGCGTTTTCAGACTCCAACACAGAAATCAGCCAAAATAACTGTTATAAAATTGATCATTTGGTGAGTGCTCACTGTGTTCCAGGTGCTCTGATAAGTGTTTTATATAAAACATCTTGATTAATTCTCACATTACCGGGGACGTCCTCGTGGCTTAGCGGTTAAGTGCACGCGCTCCGTTACTGGCGGCCCGGGTTTGGATCCCCGAGCGCACACGACGCACTGCTTCTCCGGCCATGCTGAGGCCGCGTCCCACATACAGCAACTAGAAGGATGTGCAACTATGACACACAACTATCTACTGGGGCTTTAGGGAGAAAAAAGAGGAGGATTGGCAATAGATGTTA
Source organism: Ceratotherium simum simum (assembly GCF_057802395.1). NCBI lineage: Eukaryota > Metazoa > Chordata > Mammalia > Perissodactyla > Rhinocerotidae > Ceratotherium > Ceratotherium simum. The sequence goes on from NC_141903.1 coordinate 31,887,403, forward strand.
GCTCAGGGCCGGTCTTCCTCAGCAAAAAGAGGAGGATTGGCATGGATGTTAGCTCAGGGCTGATCTTCCTCAAAAAAAAAAAAATAATAATAATAATAGTTCTCACATCACTGCTATCAAATAGTTTTTATTGTCCCAATTTGATGAGGAGGAAACTTGCACAAAGTTATACAATTAGCAAGTAGTGAAGTGAGGATTTGAACCTGAGTGTTAAATTTCATAGCCCTGAGTTTTAGAAAGATTAATAATGCAAATGTAAATATTAATGCATTCAATGAGTACCTAACAATAAAGCAGCATGTGCTATGAGCTGAGAGAAAAAGAAATAATGAGCTCTTGTGGGCAGAAACACTGCCCAACCTCATTTTTTAAACTTCTCAACATCAAATACAGTGCTTGGCACTCACTGGCTACTCAAATATTTGCTCAACATTCAGTCTTGAATTGGGACTAGGGGACTGGTATATACATAGAGAAAATAAAAGAAACACGTTAAGCATATGATCCTCACATTATTCTAGTATTTCTAAAAAATTCAAAATTGCTATCTGACTATAACATAAAGGTTAAAAGAAGGAGAAGTATGAGCATGTGAATATGGCCTGAAATCACATTTTGGCTCTGCTGTTTATTAGCTGAGCAAGTTAATTTCTGGGAGTCTCATTTTCCAAAAAACAGGTTTTGCAACACTCCTATAGGGTCATTGTGGAGATTAAATAAGATAATGCTGGCAAAGTATTTAAAACACTATCTTATCTGGAATAAACCCTTGATAATTGTAATAATTTTCCTCTCTAGCCTTAGCCATGAGTATTTTATGGTAATGTCTCAACAACTTTCACATTAAACTTGTTGTTTTAGTTGTAGTTCAATTGTTTTGGTCATCAAATCCATTTCCCGAAATGGGGTATTGTCATGTGATCAATAACTAACAATCAAAAGTTGCAATTGAACTTTCTGAATCACAGGGACTTTTTTGGTTGTTGTTTTTCTTCCTCCATAAGCAAAATGAGAGAGGTGAGACAACAATTTGAGTAAAGTTGGAGGCCAATTCCCAAATCTAATTTCTTATATTCGTAAAATATTTTACTTGATCTTTCTTCGTTTTGAGTTTATAAAAATGCTGTGAAGCAGGTGTCATTATGCCTGTTTTAACCAATGACAAGACTGTAAAGTAGAGAACTAAAGTCGATTGCTCCAAGTCCCAAAGCTAGTCAGAAGTAGAGCCAATTATTTGGTTATATATATGTATTTCCTCGTATGTGAATTGCCTATTTATTCCTCATGCCCATTTTTTACTGAGTCATTCAACTTTTAATTACTAATTTGTAGAAGTTGTGTATATATTAGTAGCATTAATTCGTCATCCAACATAACTGCTGCATATCTTTTTTCCAGTTTGTCTTATCTTTTAACTTTGTTACTATTTTTCTATGTAAAAGGTTTAAACTTTTATGACGTGAAATTGATCTTTTTCGTTATAGTTTCTAGCTTTGGTGAAATACTTAAAAAGTTCTCCTTTATCTCAAGAGTACAGAAATAATTATCTAATTTTTCCCTAATCCATCTGGAAAAATCCAAAACAACCTAATATCCCATCAATATTGGAATGATTAATATATCTAGGTGGGTGGGTCGTGGGTAATTTTTCACTATCTTCTTCAGACCTTTGTGGCTTAACTACATTAGGACTCTTCTACTGCCTAAGTCTGTCTAAACCGTCTACATCAAGAAAGGGAATTTACTGGTTCCTGGATCTCCTTAGTTCAGGAGTAGTCCCTCTTCAGGAGAAAATGATTCAGGGCTCACTGTGACCAGAACCAGGTTTGTGATTGTGGCTTTTTCTTTTCCTCTTTTTTCTTACTTTGCATTTAGTGGCCCTGCGTCTTCTGCTTCATTCACAAGTACAATCTCACCTCACAGTGAAAAGATGCCTGTCTGGCATTGTGCCTGGGCAGCGAGTGGAACGCTGCTGTAGTTCCTTCTAAAGAAGAAGGCTTTCATTTTCCTGGAAGTCTCAGTTTCTTATAAGTTCATTGGCACTAGATAGGTCATGTGTCCATCCCTGATTTAATCACAATGGCCCTGGGACACTTGGATTGCCTTAAACCAATCAAGACCATCCCTGAAGCTTAGAGTGGGGTCAATCTCTCACAAACCGTACTGCTAAGAGTAGGGTAAATTTCTTAAGAGAGAAACAAAGTACTGTTTGGCAGGAAAAAATGAATGGATGCCAGTGATGTAACAAACAAATGCTCTCCACAAATCTATTTTCATTTTTTTTGGTAGGAAAAGGGTAAATGATAAAATAATAATAATAATAAAATAAATAAAAATATTAATGAAGTAGTTTTCTTCTCTTACCCAATCAATGTCTTCCCAGAATAAAGAGAATAGTTATTTCTGGAAGTGCAAATTCTAAGCCATCATATCCAGCATCCCTGGCTTTGCTGTAGACTGAACATGTTAACTTTGTGGTCTTCAGAAATGTCATTCATCTGCTTAATTAGGCCTAAAGGAAGAACTTGATTCAAATTAGGAGCAACAGCATTTCTGAGAAGAACATAATAGCATTAACAATGGCAACTTGTTTAAGTAATAGGGCTTTTAAAGCTAATTTTTAAGTGAGACTGACTGAACCCAGAACTATTTTCGCTCACTTGGTTTTCCAGATCTCACAAGCATTCAGATTTTCATCACCTTGAACCACATCTACCCTCCTCATCATCTAGGAGGAAATTAGTTCTGCAGTAACTGGTTGGCTACTATTAGACCAGCAAAGTTGTGATAATATTGCAATCATAACCGTGATCCTACCACATACTTATTGGGTTTTGTGCTTCCTTATGGTTTGTACAAGACCTCAAACTAGTTTTTATCTATAATAGGTATTTTCATGCAAATATTCACATATGTTTGAAAAAAATAATTGAGACTGAGGGGGAAAGAGGGAGAGTTAAAGTAAGAGAGTGAGTTAGTTGACTCTAAAGAGAGAAAATATAACTTTTTACTACTTGATTGATTGAAATGAATTTGATAATATCTCTCCCTGAATAGTTAATAGTCTCTATTCAGTTGACTCAACAGGTGAAACTGTGGATAGCTTTGTTTCGTCTTTCCAGTTTCTATTGTTATTACACTAGTTTTCTGCAAAGAAGCCTATTCTTTCATACTTTTGTACTTTGTTTTATTTGGTGATTTCAATTTACTTATCCTCACAGCTCCTCCTAGGTGCTTCAAGTATTTTTGTTGGAATAGGTAAATTATTCATAAATAACTGCATATGTGTAGTGGACATATGCTGTTTGTCTAGCCAATCAACTTTCATTTGGAGAACTAAACTTCCCTATACCATCCTCTCAGTAATGCTGTCAATCACAGATGTTGGATCAACTTCTAGCCACAAGAAGAAACACATGACTCTGGTAGTTAATCAATACCCCATACCCCTGGCAAAGAGATTAACCCAAGGGTGAGTTGACATATGCAAAAGCACTGGAGGAAATTCTCTCCTTTAAATCATGAACTGGACTGGTACAGACTTTGGGTGGTCTCTTTCCCAAAACGTGGGAAGATATTGCCAGAGAATGAAGCTCAATAAAGCCAATACGCACAGAGGGAAGCAGAGCTGAATGATTAAAAAAAAAAAGGGAGACAGAGCCAAGATCACAGTTTTTGGACTCCCAGATTCAGCAGGGCCTAAAGGCAACTATACTCCCAAATTCCCCTAAGTGTGTAAGCCAATTATTCCCTTTTTGTGCTTAAGCCAGGTGGGCTTAAGTTGGGTTTCTGTTACCACAATATAACACCTCTGTAAAACTTATCATTTTCTTATCTTTTAATGTTTCATAAAAAGCTGCACTTAATTGGTTCTTAATAGCCATTTATTGAATTTAGGCTAATAGCAGTTCTAAATCAGATCCAGTACACTAAACAGAATATGCAAAGAGCCAGCTGTGAGGATGAGGATGATGGTGTTGGTGGTGATGGTGACAGGATGTAAGTGACATGAAAGTTTTTGAGGATGAAGAATTCATTAGCAATGTTGGAAGAGACTGTCTTCAAAACACAGAGCTCTTCCTCTAAGTCTTTACCCACAATTTTCTTGAGTTGCCAACATAATTGCAAAAAAAAAAATATTCTTGGGTTCATATATGTAAAGCATCATTAACCTTGTGGAGCAATTTTCTTTGAAAACACTTGTTTAGAGGCATGGGCAGTATATCTAGATGGAGTCAGTTGCTAGTGATGTGGCTCAATGATTGAAAATCAATCTTCTCTGATCATTAAAGACCTTCCCTCCTCCAACTCTTGCCACTATAGAATGGCAAGACCATTACTTCCTGACCTTTCTCATTAATTAAGAGATTCAAACCAGCGGTACTGAATATGTGTATTATCTGTTTCACCACAGCTACATAGGCCCAGTCTATATCAAATTGTATGCCTCAATGCACTGCAGAAAATACTTTAGAGGCTTGGGCCATATAAAAATAATTATCTTCATAACAGCATAAAATACTGCAGGGGCAGAAACATGTAGTGGTTGAAAGTACTGCCGCTATGTTAGGGACTTGGGTTTAGGATTCCTCTATACTCCCTGGTAACAGATTAACAATGAGCAAGGTAACATGTCCGGCCCAAGCCTGATTCCTCACCTGTAGAATGAGAATGATAATAGCACCTCACCCAAAGGGTTGTTGTGAGAATTACATGAGAAAATGCTAGAATGACCTTTTGCCAAGAATACTAAGTCCTCCCTAAGTGCCTGCATATATAAAGATGTGTATGTGTATGCACGTTTTTGAATTAGGACCTAATACTAGAGCTATAGAGGATAGTGAAAACCATAAGCTCTCATTTTACTAATGGTGAGACTGAGTCTCAGAGTGAGAAAGACCATGGCCCAAGATAGTACAAGCTGATGACAGCAGAAACAGAGCTGGTCCAAAGTCTTCTAATTCCAAATACGTGAGCTCTCCCCTGAACTGGAGGCCTTTCCTCTAGAGCTTGTGACATAAACCAAAGATCCTCCTAAATAGCCATGGTAGGTTGAAGCCTATATGGGAAACCACATACTCACTTATACATACACACTCACATTTTGATATCCATTTAAGCTAGTCGTCTTTAACTATCCTGCTTTGCCAATCACAGACTCCCTCTGTTTCTCAGATTTCTGTTAAATCAAACTATTTCTCCTCTGTTTTGTGTTCTGCTTATAGAATCCTTCCCTCTCCCACCATCCCTTTCTTTCAACCTGCGTGTGTATTTGTGCGTGCATTATTTTAGTTGAATTCATATTTCTAGTTATCCATGCACTGAACACCGGAGCACCACAACCACCACAAGGATATGATTAGGTCTCTGGTGGCATTGCCATATAAGCTTGATTCAAGTGGGATTATGCAGCCTTTTCCAAAATGCTTTCAAGGCACTGCTCCCTACCATGCCCCAAACCCCACACAGAGTTTATTACGACATAAATAGGCCGTGTGGGACACTGGAAATACAAGGCACCCACCTGCTTTCAGAGTTAGAGCACCATTGTTCAATTTGCAAGAAGTAGGACGACAGCTTCAATAGAGACTCAGTTCCCCCACAGATTTGATGTTCATTTAATGAAATTTGCTTTTTGGTGGTAAACATTTTTTTTTTTCTCTTGAACCAAATACCTTATCTCAGCCTGAAAAAAGCCTTTTCAATTCCTTCAAAATGTTCTCTAATGATGAGGCAACTCACTCTTTTTTTTTTTTTCTTTCCAAAGCAACTGGCTTTGATTCACTTTTGATTTTTATATTGCATTTAAATAGCCCAAGCTCCTGAATCAATAATACAGGACTGCATTTTCTGTCCTAAACAATTATTTACAAAGTGTGGGAACACTCATAAATTAACATGCCACTCAGGCAGTACAGGAGTTGAGCTGCTTGCCTTTTAACTAGATAGAATGGGGATAAAAGAAGTCATTGTGGACAAGAAAAAAAAATCAGCTCATAAGGTACTAGTATTCTAAACATAGTTGCTTTAGGAACCAGAAGGAACTTCTAGGTTTGGAGCATATTGAGAGAAAGCGTAATCTTACAAGATCAGGGGTATTGATGGAGACAATATCAAAGCACACGGGCACTGGACCATGTTAAAATGCATCAGCACAAGTAAACAGAACTATAATTGCGGAATTGTTGATTATGATAAAAAATCCATGGTACAGATCATTCAATATGGGTATTCTTCATCACATCATGTAGGCAGTTACTCACTACATTTATGCACAAGGTTCTAATTTGCAGTGAACAAAATATCTCATTGTCTAAAATTGCTTTGGTAAGTGGCTGATGGGAGATGATTTGGGGAATACAATAGGAATAAATATTAAGGAAATAAGAATAAAAATACCTAATGTGGACCAGAATGTCAGAAGACATTTGATAGCAGATCTTCCCTAAATGAGAATGAAGTCTTGCAGTATCATAGCACCAAGCTTGAAAATAGACTTTATCTCATAAGTCAGCTATGATATGCTGAGTTAGCTTTCCTGGAGTGACATATTGAGAGGGATTCTGAGGCTGTTTGTATGCTTGATAAAATCTATAATAATTTTCATTATAAATGTAGAAAAGGGAAGAAGACATGGTAGCCCATGAGCCACATTATCAACTTTTGTTCTGGACACTTCTCTCTCCTTAAAGCCTTCTCGATTAGCTGGTACTCAATAATCAATAAGTAGTTGTTTAATGAATGTGTAAATGAACCAAGGACTCGACTCTGTTATTCTCTCGCACCTGGAATGTCTTATCCCTATTCTCCTTCGAACTCTTACTTATTCCAGGGTCCACAATAAGCAGATTTGTTGTTCTACCACACAACGAACCTCCAGTTCTATGATCGCCTGACTATCTGCTTCACTGGATTCAAGTCTTTGTCAAATACCATCTTCCCGTGGAGGCCTACCTGACTTCCCTATTTCAAATTGCACTCAACCAATCTACTCTTTTTAAAATCTAATTCCCTCATGCTCTACAAATAACTTCTTTATTAAACTTGATTATTGATAGTCTCACCAAGCTGGAATGTAAACTCTACCAGAGAAGGAATCTTAGTTTCATCATAGAAGCCTGGCAGGCACTCAATAAGTATTTGTTAAATGAACAACTTCACAGGTAACCTTTTCCACCCAACTGCTTTATTAGCATCATGAAATTGAAGGCTGTATTCTATTTCTTTGGCATGTTCCTGGAATATATAGCAAAGCACTGGGAATAGGTACTTTACTGAACATTACCAATTGATTTGACTTGACTTAGCCTTAATAAGCCATTTATCATGCTACACACTGCTACCGCAGTAATAGGGAATATTTTTCAGCACTTAATGTGTACTAGGCACCATGCCAAGTGATTTACATACTTTATCTCATTTAATCCTCAGAAAAACTCTGTGAGACAGTTACGTTCATTACCCCCATTCCACAAATGAGGAGAGTGAGGCTGAAAGGGCTATGCCATTTCTCCCATGTCAACATAGCCAGTCAGTGGCAGAGCGTGGGTTGCACTGAGGCCATCTAATTTCAGAGCCCCATCATTTAATCAGTATGCAGATAAAGTATGGATTTTTGGAGGGGCTTTAAGACTACCGGATTGAAAGTAAGTTCCTGATTCTAGCTCTATTTGATGCTAAGTGATTCACTTTCTTTCTCTCCTGCCTAAGTTTTCCTACCTGATACTGAGAGATCATTTCTGCCCAGATTAAGAGAACTGACAAAAATCAATAAATAAATAAATAGCCTTCACCTGCAAAGTGCTTGGGATGCCTAAAAAAAAACCCTTCTCCAGATTTCTAAGGAACGTAAAGGAAAATATTAGTTTGGGCTATTAATAATCGTTGATGTAGGAAGACTGGTTGCCATTAGCAGAAAAACAGCTCTTGGAAAGTCACAAACTAAAACTCGGTGGGAAACACTCAGAGCTCAAAGTGGAGGGAGCCAGAGCAGGAGGGTGGTGCAGCCAGTGCTTTCTGAGAGATGGTAACCATGGTGCCAAGCTGGAGGAAGCTGGATAAATCCCATTCAGCTAGACTGGCTGCAAACTCACAAAAGCCAATATTATTTCTGAAGCCAGTTCTTCTGGTGGTATGGTATTGAAATAGCAAAGATATCCTTAAATGTCCTCTACAAATATTAAAGAGAAAATAAATATGTCAGCTAATAAGCATTAACTTCCAAAGCAGAGAAATAATTAGTACATTTATGAATTCTAGCCCTGTTTCTCTTCCTGTCTCCCAGAACCATTTGAGCAAACCAAATCTTTCTTTTGGCTAAGGCCTGATTCATTGCAAAGATCAGAGGCTTACTCAGATGCTCCATGAAAACAGATGTATTGTAAGGAATAATTCCTCACACAAAGACCACCATACAGGAACCACTGTCCAATAAAACATTGCTGAAAGTAGAAAGCTGACAGGAAGCAAAGGAAGTTAGGAATGGGTCTCACATTCTTGACTGTTCTACTTCTCTATACATTTGATATGTTTTCCTCTGCTAACCAGCATCCTCTCCTTAATCTTGATATTTCCTATTATTTTCATTGTTGTCTTACAAAACTCCTAATAGACAGAATATTGCATCTCCTCATTCTATCACATATGTGTCTATGTCAAAACCATAGTAAGACATCACCTCACACCTGTTAGGATGGCTATTATTAAAAAACAGAAGATAACAAGTGTTGGCAAGGTTGTGGAGAAATTGGAACCCTTGTACACTGTTGGTGGAAATGTAAAATAGTGCTGCCACTATGGCAAACAGTATGGAGGTTCCTCAAAAAAAAAAAAATTGACCTATCATATGATTCAGAAATTCACCTTCTGCATATCAAAAAGAATTGAAATCGGGATCTCAAAGAGATATCTGCACTCCCATGTTCATTGTAGTACTATACACAATAGCCAAGATGTGGAACCAACCCTAGTGTCCATCAATAGAAGAATGGGTAAAGAAAATGTGGTAGAGACATACAATAGAATATTATTCAGTCTTAAAAGAGAAGGAATTCCTGTCATTTGTGCAACATGGATGAACCTGGAGGACATTATGCTAAGTGAAATAAGCCAGTCACAGAGGACGAGTACTGCATGATCCCACTTATATGAGATATTTAAAATGGTCCAATATAGAAGCAGAGAATACAAAAGTGGTTGCCAGGAGCTGGGAGGTGGGGAAAATAAGGGGTTGTTATTCAATGGGTAGAAAGTCTGGTTACGCTAGATAAATAAGCTCTAGAGATCTGTTCTACATCACAGTGCTTATAGTTATCCGTATGGTATCATGCACCTCAAAATTTAAGAGGGTAAATCTCATGTTAAGTGTCCTTACAAAACAACAACAACAACAAATTATAAATTAAAGAAAACCCACCACCACCACCAACAAAGGGACATACAAGGAAACTCTGGGAGGTTATTACCTATTACTTTGACTGGGTGTTTGCATATGGGCAAACTTATCAAATTATACACATTAAATATGAGTAGTTCTTTGCATATTAATTACAACTCAATAAAGCTGTTAAAATTTTAATTGTGGTACACGTTATCAAAAATTATATATATAAATCAAGTTATAATAATGTAAAGATATATATTAATTTAGAAACATATTGAAATATTTTTTCATCCAGGAAATCAGGGAAGACCTCCCCTAGGATGTAAAGTATAAGTGGTAAATTTCATTCACTAGTTAACAAATATTGTTTCAATACCTAATGTATGCCTGAAACTATCCTAGAAACTAACAGATGATACTGAACAAGACAGATAAGTCCCCTCAGAAAGCTCACAATTTAGTTGGGGAGAAAAGTAATAAACAAGTGAGAAAGTAAAAGACAAAATAATTTCAGATAGTGATAAGTATTATTAAGCCAATAAAGAGATTGACTGGTGGTTGAATGGTTATTTGGATTTGAATTGAGACCAAATGATGCAATAGGAGCCAATCGAGTGAAGATCTTGGATAAGAACAATTCTGCAAAGGTAAGAGCTTTGGCAACCTGGGGCCAGAATGGGATTAACACATTCAAGGAACATTCTCTTCTTGCTCTCCACATTCCAGCTGTGTTGACCCATTTATTAAAACATAACAACCTGTTTCCTCCTCGGGAATGTGCTGTTCTCCTTTCCTGGATTGTGTCCCACGCCACCCCCTACTAGATCCCTATAAGGATAATTCTTTCGCCTCATTCATAGTTGCTGTTGAAATGTCACTTCCTCAAAGAGACCTTCAATGGTCAATTTATCTAAAATACCACCCATACTCCAAGGTACTGTCTAAACCCTGTGCTGTCCAATATGAAAGCCAATAGTGATGCATGGCTATTTAAACTTAAATTAATTAAAATTAAAGAAAACTAAAAATCTAATTCTTCAGTAACATCAGCCAAGTTTCAAATGCTCAATAACCACATGAGATTGCCATATTGGATGGCAAGGAGAATATTTCTATAATTACAAAACGTTCTATTGGACAGTGCTACTCTGGCTTTATCCCCTGCAGAGTACTTGTCATCATCAGGTTTTATTTGTTTACTCATTAATTTTCTTCTCCACTTTAAAATCCATGAAGGCAGGGAATTTTAGTACTAGCTTTTTCATATATGTATCCCAAGTGCTTAAAAGGGTGCTTGATACTAATTAGGCACTAGTTAGTTGAATTCATATAAGAAAGGTTTGTGTAACTAGAAGACAATGAACTAGTAAAAGGGCTGTGCTTGTTGTCTGGTGTCTCATCCATCAAAATATTTTTGAAATTTTTTTGAATTGAGCTATTTTAAAAGTTCAAAAATATAATGAACCCATTTTGTTGGTCAATAAATGAACACTTTAAAAATCACGTAGCTTTAAACACTTTGAGGGCTGGCCCCATGGCTTAGCTGTTAAGTGTGCGCGCTCCGCTACTGGAGGTCCGGGTTTGGATCCCTGGTGCGCACTGATGCACCGCTTCTCCGGCCATGCTGAGGCCACATCCCACATACAGCAACTAGAAGGATGTGCAACTATGACATACAACTATCTACTAGGGCTTTGAGGGAAAAAACAAAAGGAGGAGGATTGGCAATAGATGTTAGCTCAGAGCCAGTCTTCCTCAGCAAAAAGAGGAGGATTAGCATGGATGTTAGCTCAGGACTGATCTTCCTCACAAAAAAAAATAAAAAATAAAATAAAGAAATAAACTCTTTGCCATTTCCTTCACTCTCAAAAACGTCTTGGTATTTTCAATACAGTATATAACTCTAGATAAGGGAGAATATTTTATGAGACAACAACATAGAACCAAGCTGGGGACAGATCATGTAGACTCTTACAGGAGTATGGATTTTTTTTTCCCCAAAGCCCTAGTAGATAGTTGTATGTCATGGCTGCACATCCTTCTAGTTGCTGTATGTGGGACGTGGCCTCAGCACGGCCAGAGAAGGGGTGCATTGGTGCACGCCAGGGATCCGAACCCGGGCCGCCAATAGCAGAGCACATGCACTTAACCGCAAAGCCATGGGGCCGGCCCAGGAGTATGGATTTTATTCTATAAAATAAAAGAGTATATTTTATTGTAATTGCTATGGGAAGACATTGGAGGGTTTAATATTGGATATGATTCATTTAATTTTAAAGTTGAGTTATAGTAAGCCTAGGTAAAAAAAGGAACTTGGGAAAAAGAACTTTATCAAAAGAATAACCATGTTATGCCTAGCCTCAGATAAGAGAGAGATTGGATAGATCACAGTAGCAGAGAAGAAAGTGGCAAAACATAAAGCTTAGTCAGTTGGCTGGGACCAACTTGTGGGCGCCTTAAAGGATGTGCATAATATTTGGGACTTTGGCATAGTGAGAAGATAGAGATAGAGCTTAAGCTGAGAAGTAATACTATTGGTATTGCCCGTCAGAGAGAGCGCTTTGGAGGCAGTGAAGAGAAAGGAATGTAGGAGAGCAATAATGGATGGCTGCAAGAACAGTTAGATGACTCTTAGCCCAGTAAGAGAAGATAAGGTCATAGCCTAACGCTATGGCAGTGAGATGAAGAACTATGGGCGGCCCAGAGAGACATTTGGGAGTTATAATTTACAAGACTGAGTGACTAATCAGCTGTGGGACGACAACCAAATATTTTGACTTGAATGACTGTGGCTGTTGGGAGCATTTACTCAAATGGGGAGCTCAAAAGGACTAAATTTGATAGGGCAGATGAAGAGTTCAGTTTTAGTCATATTGCAGTTTAGGCACCTGCAACACATCTAAGTTGAAATATCTAATTAATCGTTAGATACAAAGGCTGAATGTCAGGAGATATAGATTTGGGGCTATAGTCATATGGTGGTTGAAAGAAACAGTGGGAATGTCTGAGATCACCTTCCTCATAAGGAATGCCATCCTCCCAAAATATCATCTTTAGAAATATGAGATCTTAGAGTTCATTTAGTCCAACTTTCCTATTTCTCAAATGAATAAACTATTTATCTAAACAGAGGAAGTGATGTGTTAAGGACCATGTAGTAGACAAGTAAGTGGGAGAGAGAGAGAGAAAGTAGGGAGAGTGTCAACATTCATCTCTACCAAATGCAGTCCAGCATCTTCATACTACACTCTATATCCAATTACATTGCAGCATGAGCACCCCATAAGATAAACTGGCACCCTAGCTTACTTTAATTGTATGTAAAAATTCTCTGATTTCTAAAAGATCACATTGCACCTATGGATTGGTACAGGAATACTATGTGATTGTGATTAATTACAATCTCTAAAAGTTCTAGTTGTTGTTATGCTGTTAATTAGTTTAATGAAGCATTAATTTAGATTGAAAATATGATACTAGTAAGGTTTTAATTTTAGAAATCAATATCTCATTAGCAAGTTACTGCTGTTATCTATAGCCATCGCTAGATTAATCTCCTAGTATATAAGAAGCAACACTCCAAGTAGCAGAAACAAGACTTACATTCATGAGGTGTTTTCACTTTTAATTTGTTTGAAAGGAATACATTTTTGTTCTGTAGGAAATTTAGAATTACTCTGGTTCTGTACCTCCCTTTGGCTCTAACAAATCTGGGACACAGCCCCTTTCTTAGACTATATAATAACGGAAATATGTGAGTCATTTAATAAATATAATTTAGCACAATACAAAAAAGAAAAAAACAAGATAAGTTTCCAAAATGCCATACATTTTTCCATCTCTGTTTTTCACGGCACATAAAGGAATTAAAAATCTTTCCTGTAAGTTTCTGCCCAGGATTCTTATCAATAAGTGAATATTCCATCTCGTTCCCTTCTAAGCCATGGAAAAAATGAGTATTACTGTCCATTCTTAGAAACTTCAAAAATTAAATCAGAAAGAGAGCTTAGGAATCATTGAAAGATCCTTGTCATGTCTCCAACTTCATCCTCTACCATTTCTCCTGCCCTCACTATCTTCCTGTCCCTCTGATCTTCTTTATGTTTCTTGAGTGTGGCAAGCTTATTCCTGATTCAAGGCCCCTACACTCGCCGTTCCCTCTGCCTGGCATGCTCTTTCCTCAGATCTTTCCGTGGCTAGACCATTTTCATCATTAAGGCATTGGCTCAAATGTTACCTTCTCAAAGGTATTTCCTGACCACCATATCTAGTGTAGATTCCCTGCCCTTAGTTACTCTATCCCATTTTTCTATTCTATTTATATTTACAGTAGCTATCATCTTGTATTATGTAATTATCTTATTTATGTATTTTTTTACATATTTTCCCCTGTCTCTTCCACCAGAATGGAAGCTCCATGGGAGCAGGGACTTTGTCTTGTTCACAGCTGTATCTATAATGAGTAGTTAGTGCCTTGTGCAGAGTAGGGCTCCACCAATACTTTTGAATAAGTGGATCTAGCATATCTCCTTCAATTCATAGTTTGAGAACCTGCAGCCCACTAACCAATTATAGTGCTGAAGCAAGAACCCCAATTTTTTCATTGGAAGTCAAGAACTCTTTCTACCTTATGCACTATTTTAATCTATCTCATCTGAAACTGTCCTCCTGAGGGCATTTAAATATTTTTGAAAACTTATAAATAATAACAATAATAAGATGATAGATAACATTTATCAAACACCAGTTAGGTGTCAAGCATTGCACAGAGTTTTATGTACTTTTAGTACATTTAATGTTTATAATAATTTTATGCCAGTAAATTCCATTCTTAGATTTAGAGGGAGAGAGAGAGAAAACAAAAAGAGACTCAGACAGATCAAAGTAATGTGCCCACATTCACACAGCTGGGATTCTTTAATGATTCCAACACCAATATCAGAATTGTTTTGTTACGCTATGTTGTGTAAACTTTACAAGATATTTTATCAGGCATTGGGGAAAAAGACACCCTCCAAGGAAGGCAAACGTCAGGACAAAAATATCACAGCAAATCAGACTGGCTAGATTTGTATTCTTTGCAAGCTACAATATCATGACAACATCGGCAGGAGCTTTCACTGGGTTATATCATATTGATCACTAGACCACTAGGCTGCTAGAAAGGTCTGTGGCCTGAGGCTTGCTGATAGATTGTCCATCACTACAACTTCTCAAGTGCCTAATGGAGAAGTGTCAGCATTTGGGCTCCAAGGATAACAAGATTAATAAAACTCACAAGCCCATATTTCACATGTATTTTTCACCCTAAAATGAAATGAATCCAAATCTTGCATTCATCAAATTGATTTTTCTGTGTGTTAAAGTCAGAATTCACAGATTTCCTTTCAAGGCCTTTAAAAGTTCCTAAATGTCACAATAAATAATGGACTTAGATTATTTAATTTAGAGAAAAAGAGAGATTCTCGTTAAGTTCCTTTTTAAACAACAGATCTGTAGATTATTTTCAGGGTTGCACAAAGTTTAAGAAACAGAAATATTCTTCCTCTCCAAGGCAGAATTGGAAAAAGTGGGAATCTGTTGAGTTATATTACCATTACAAACTCAATTTGTAATTCGTTAAACTAGAGCAATTAGGATTATTATAAATATTTATATTGACATTGATTTCAAACTTTGTTGGGTTTTTGACAATGTCTAAAAACCGATAATAGGAATACATTAATATCAAAATAATTTTAATATCTTAGCTCCCTCTTTCAAAGAGCTTAATAATTTTAGCATCCCTAAACCCATTCTATTTCTTTAGTCCTTAAAGAGAATTGAATATTTTTCTTTTCCCATGTCTTTTCATTCTACTTCCAAATTAATTTGTTTATGATCTCCTGTTGATGATTCATTTACCTGAATCCATTTGAACTTGTCCTAATCTATCTATTAGGAGTGGAGTTTTACATTCAGTTAAATGTAGGAAGGGTGGCAGTGTGGTGGAGAGAGGAAACACCAGTTACAGTCTTCCTGGGTGACCTTAGAAGAGATGTTAAAGCTTGTGGTGCCTCAGTTTCCTAATGTATCCAAATACAGAAGTTGAAATGATGAGCTCAAAGATGGCTTTCTTCCTCAGGTGGCCTTAACCTTGGACCTAAGAACCTTGTCTCTTCTCATCCCTTGTAAGGTCCTTGAAAGCTATTCAAAAGGTTGTGAAAACACTAAAATATATTGCAAATACAGATGGTCCCCGACTCATGATGGTTCGACTTAACAATTTGTTGACTTTATGATGGTGTGAAAGTGATATGCATTCAGTACAAACCATACTTCGAATTTTGAATTTTGCTCTTTTCCTGGGCTAGCGATACGCTGTAGGATATTCTCTCATGGTGCTGGGCAGCGGCAGTGAGCCGCTGCTCCCAGTCATCCCCACAATCACTAAGGTAAACAACCAATTCACTTAACAGCCATGCTGTACCCATACAGCCATTCTGTTTTTCGCTTTCAATAGAGTATTCAGTAAAGTACCTGAGATAATCAACAATTTATTATAAAATAGTCTTTGTGTTAGATGATTTTGCCCAACTGTAGACCAATGTCAGTATTCTGAGCACATTTAAGGTAGGCTAGGCTAAGCAATGACGTTCAGCAGGTTAGATGTATTAAATGCATTTTCGACAGCAATATTTTCAACTAACAATGGGTTTATTGGGAGTAACCTCATCATAAGTGGAGGAAGATCTATACATGTATATACGCATTAGCATATTGTTTTTCTAGGTTAAGAGACAACAGTTTTATTTCATTGGATTCCAAAAAGAGTTTATGACAACTCCCTTGATCCAATTTTAGGAGGCGCTGTCCACTTTCTAGCTTTACCTATGAAAGGCTATATCTTACAGCCCTTAAGAGAACATACTCTGGATTCACACTCTTGGATTTCATTCCTATACTTCAAACTACTAATTTTCTGACCTTACATAAATTATATATTTTCTTTGTATATTAGTTCTCGTATCAATAAAAAAGGGATAATAGTAGGACATTCTTTGTAAGGTTCCTTTTAAAGCTTAAGTGAGATTGTGTAGGCAAAACACTTGGCTTATAGTGAATACTTGATGCTATTTTTATTTATGTTCTAAAATAAAATGGCCATATGGACCAGATCATGTGTTTACCTTTCTAATGTGCACGTAGAAAATGATAGAGTTTCAATAAATATTTGTGAAATGAATAAATGAATAGACAAACTAAGGCTTTTGAGTAGGTCAGTAAATATTTAACCTTGATCAAAATAGAGATGAACTACCTTGTCCCGAGCTGTGCTGAAGAGTGAAGGAATATTAGAGGAAAAAACTAGAAATCCTCGGTCACTTCATCTTTATGCCATTTTCTTTCCCTAGGACCAGAGCTGTCATCTAATCTTACCACGTAAACAAACAGCCGCTCAGAATCATCTTTGTTTTATTTCTTTACACTCACAGCTATATTTTTCCTGAAATGACTAACCCAAATGTACTATCTAGGTAATGTTTTTTAAATAGCTTAAGCTAATATCCCCAGCACATGCTCTATTTTTAAGCTTTTTTCCTCAATTTTCTCATTCAGAATGTTCATTCAAGGTGCTACACAGATGCATTAATACCTATGAAAGAAAGTGAGGATGAAAACAGTATGTGTGTGGTGTTTTTTTGTTCTTGTAGACTAATTGCAGCACTGTTGTTACTATTTCAAGTATTAGTAGTAAGTGTTTAGCAGACATCTGTTAATGCTAGAGTTTTAGGCAGACTTGTTCTGTAACAGCTGGAGATCTGAAATAATGATCTCTGAATACTAAATTTACCTTTGAAGTGCATTTTGTACTCAACCAATATGAGGTATTTCTCACAAGTCTTAATTATTCCAGACTTGAGACATGGTTGTGGTACGTTAGAAAAAGCCATACTCAAGGTGGCCTTAGTTCTATTAATAGCTCCCCCTCTAATTAGCAGTGAGATTTCTGAACAACTCTTAAAATCCCCAGGGCTTGGTCTCCTCAATTGTAAAATTAAGGTTTGGAGGAGTTGGCTAGATGATCTCTATGTTGCTGGCCAAATAATCCTATGATCCTAGCTCTGTAAAGGAAGTTAATGACATGAGTATTTTAAACGATATGTCCCATTGAGTTTCCTGCTAAATCAGCCTGGAAAGTTCAACATGCTTATTTTTTTTTTTTTTAATTCATGTATGAACTTGGAAGAAATAGCATAACAACAGCAAATGTAACTCTTAAGTACATAGTCAAACCAAGCCTCATGTTATCCAATAAGATAAAGATGCCAAGAATGTGTGCCCAACCATTTTATGTCTACTTGATTCACATTTATATCCTTCCAACAAACATTTGATCAGCACTCACTATGTAGCAGCCATAGGACATAGAAATAAGTCTCACATAATCCCAGGCCTTAAGAAACCACAACACCAGGGATTTAAGATAAGACTCTCAGGTTGACAACAGCAATATGGTGGAAGAGGAAGCCCCAGACCCTCCTTCCCCCTACAGAGATATTGATTCAACAATACGGAGACCAAATCCCTTTGTGAGAAATCCAGAAAACAGTTAAGAGGCTCCTGCACCCCAGGTGAGTGTGAAACCAGCCGCATTAAAGCCAGTAGGAAAATTCGTGGTACCCACTCACCATAGACCCTCCAACCAGCACAACATGGCATAATTGGTAGAAAACTCCCAGCTCCTATGTTCTTGCTGGGGAGGGAAAGAAAAGACTGAAACATATATGCAATGTTCTGGCTTTTGGGGGGACTTCCTGAAGGACTAGCTTCTGTCTTGTCTGAATCTAAGCACTGATAGGAAAGGACACTAGATTGGGGGCTACAGAGAATAAAAGTGAAGATTTGGACTAGAATGCCCTCATTCTCCATAGTCCCTACCTCTGGCCTAATGGAATGAGTTAGGAAAAACCTCCAATTCCTAGCTTCTCCCTGGGGAGGGAAAGAATTGGAGCATACGTTCAATATTCCAGCTTTTCAGAGGAGTGGCCAAAGGACTGGCTGTGTCTCACCTGTTTTGGAGTGCTGGCTGAGTCAGACACACTCTAGCTGCCTGGAGGCTTCTGAGAACAAAAGAGAGCAGGGCAGCTTGCTGCTGCTCCAAAAGACCTGTGGTACAGCAGACAGAGAATGATACAGTTCAGTGGCCTCTCCCTGGGGGAAAGAGGAGCATGGAGCATGCATCCAATGTTCTGGATTCTCAGGGGGCTTCCTGACTGACTAGTTTCTGTCTTGCCTTTGGAGCACCAATGGGGCTTGGAATAATCAAGAATTATGGGGCTACTGAGAACAAAAGAGAGCTGGGCGGCAGCTCCAGGGAAGCTGCAGTACCATAGACAGACACCAGAAAGAACAAGAGGCTATGAGCTCTGGAAAAAGAAACACAAATCTCTCTAATTTACATACACAAGTCCATTACATATGCACAAAATGGGGATTTACATACACAAGTCCACAGAAGATGCCTCCACAGAAAAGGTTTGAGAGACCTCCAGAATCTCTAGCCAGGCTGAATGGTGAAGGTCTTCCCCTGTAAAAAGCCAATCTGTAAAGATTTGGAGGGGTGGCTGTTTTTTCAAAAGTGTGGATGCCAACAAAATGTTACAAAGCACATGAAGAAATAAGGAAAAATGGCCCAAGTCAAAGGAGTAAAACGAATCTCCAGAAACCAATCCTAAAGAAATGAACACCATAAAGACTTTCAATGAGCTCAGAAAAATGATATATGAACAAAATGAGAATATCAACAAAAAGAAAATATTAAAAAGATAAACAACCCCAGAAATATTGGAGCTGAAGAATATAATAATTAGTTGAAAAATTCACTAGAGGGTTTCAACAACAGACTTGACCAATCAGAAGAGAAAATCAACAAACTCAAAGACAGATCACTTATATTAC
Organism: Ceratotherium simum simum; assembly: GCF_057802395.1. Lineage (NCBI taxonomy): Eukaryota > Metazoa > Chordata > Mammalia > Perissodactyla > Rhinocerotidae > Ceratotherium > Ceratotherium simum. Next base: position 31,906,727 of record NC_141903.1, read on the forward strand.
TCATCAGAGGAGCAAAAGGAAAAGAGAATGGAAAAACAGTGAGAAAGCCTAAGGGACTTATGGGGCACCATCAAAAGGACCAATATACACGTTATAAGAATCACAGAAGGAGAAGAGAGAGAGAAAGGAGAAAAAACTTCTTTGAAGAAATAATAACCAAAAACTTCCCAATCTGGGGAAGGAAATGGACATTCAGATTCAAGAAACCTAAAAACTCCAGCTAGAATGTGCCCAAAGAAATCCACTCAATGACACACTATAAACAAATTGTCAAAAGTCAAAGACAAAGAGAGAATTTTGAAAGCAGCAAGAGAAACTGACTCATCACATAGGAGCCGCCATAAGACTATCAACAGACTTGTCAACAGAAAACTTGCAGGCCAGAAGGGAGTGGGATGATACATTAAAATTGCTGAAAGAAAAGAACTGCCAAACAAGAATGCTATATATGGCAAAACTGTCTTTCAAAAAGGAAGAAGAATTAAGATTTTCCCAGATAAACAAAACTAAAAGAGTTCATCACTGCTAGACCTGCCTTATAAGAAATGCTAAGGGAGTCCTTCAAGTTGAAATGAAAGGATGCTAGAAAGCAACACAAAATCATATGAAAGTATTAAGCTTGCAGATAAAGATAAATATATAGACAAACACAAAAGATTGTGCTGGGGCAATGGCGGCGAGAAAATCACTTCTAATTATAGCATAGAAGTTAAAAGACAAAAGTATACAAAATAACTATAATTACAAAAAATATGTTAATGGATACACAATACAAAAGGATGTAATTTGTGACATCAATAACATAAATTGAGGAGGGGGAAGAAAAGAGTAAAGTTTTTGAATGCTATTGAAGTTATTAGCCTCAAATAGATTATTATAAGATATTTGAGGTGAGCCCCATGGTAATCACAAAGAAAATACCTATAGAAGACACACAAAAGTAAATGAGAAAGGAATCAAAGCATGTCACTAAAAACAAATCAATTAAACACAAAGGGAGATAGCAAGAGAGGAAAAGGGACAAAAAAGCTGTAAGACATTGGGCCGGCCCGTGGCTTAGCGGTTAAGTGTTTGCGCTCCGCTACTGGCGGCCTGGGTTCGGATCTTGGGCATGCACCGACGCACTGCTTCTCCGGCCATGCTGAGGCCATGTCCCACATACAGCAACTAGAAGGATGTGCAACTATGAAGTACAACTATCTTCCGGGGCTTTGGGGGGAAAAAATTAAGAAAAAATAAAAATTAAAAAAAAAAGCTATAAGACATAAAGCAATTAACAAAATGGCAATAGTAAGTCCTTACTTGTCAGTAATTATTTTACAGGTAAATGGTCTAAACTTGTCAATCAGAAGACATAGAGTGGCTGAACAGGGACAAAAAAACAAGATCTAACTACATGCTGTTTATAAGAGTCTCACTTTACACATAAGAACACACATAGGCTGAACATGAAAGGATGAAAACATGTGTTCCATGCAAATATTAACCAAAAAATAGCAGGGGTGGCCATACTTACACCAGAAAAAATAGACCTTAAGTCAAAAACTGTCAAAAAAGATGAAGAAGGGCATTATATAATGACAAAAGGGTCAATTCATGGAGAAGATATACCAATTATATATACATACCCATAATCAGAGCACACAAATATATAAAGCAAACACAGAACTGAATGGAGACATAGACAGCAATACAATAACAGTAGAAGACTTCAATATCCCACTTACAATAATGAACAGATCATCCAGACAGAAAATCAGTAAGGAAACAGAGGACTTTAACAACACTAGAGACTAAATGGACCTAACAGACGCACACAGAACATTCCACCCAACAGCAGCAAAATACACATTCTTCTCAAGCGCACATAGAACATTCTACAGAATAAATCACATGTCAGATCACAAAATAAGTCTTAATAAATTTAAGAAGATTGAAATCATACTACAAATTTTTTCTGACCACACTGGAATGAAACTATATATCAATACTAGGAGGAAACTGGAAAATTCACAAACATGTGGAAATTAAACAAAACACTCTGGAAAACTAGTGGGTTAAAGAAGATATCAAAAGGGAAATTAGAAAATATCTTGAGACAAATGAGAATGGAAACACAACATACCAAAGTTCAAGGGATATAGCAAAAAAACTACTAAGGGAAGCTTATGTGTTAACTTCTACATTAAAAAAGAAGAAAGATATCAGAAAACAACTTAACTTTATACCTCAAGGAACTAGAAAAAGAAAAACAAACTAAGCCCAAAGTTAGCAGAAGGCAGGAAATAATAAAGATTAGAACAGAAATAAATGAAATAGAGTAGAAAAACAAGAAAAAAGATCAACAAAACTGAGTTAATTTTTTGAAAATATAAATAAAATTGGCAAATCTTTAGCTAGATTAAGAAAAAAAGAATGAAGACTCAAATTAATAAAATCAGAAATAAAAGAGGAGACATTACAACTGATGCCATAGAAATAACAAGGATCCTAAGAGACTACTATGAACAATTACTCAAAATTGGATAACGTAGAAGAAAGGAATAAGCTTCTAGAAACATACAACCTACCAAGACTGAATCATGAAGAAATAGAAGATGTGAACAGAACAATAAGAAATAAGGAGATTGAATCAGTAATCAAAAACCTCCAAACGAACAAAAACCCAGGACCAGATGGCTTCACTAGAGAATTCTACCAAATATTTAAAGGATTAATGCCAATCCTTGTCAAACTCTTCCATAAAATTGAGGCGAAAGGAACACTTCTAAACTCATTGTATGACGCTAGCATCACCCTGATATCGAAGCCAATGACACTACAATAAAGGAAAATTACAGGTCAATATCCCTGGTGAACATAGATGCAAAAATCCTCAACAAAATACTAGCAAATTGAATTCAACAGCACATTAAAAGAATAATACATCATGATCAAGTGAATTTATCCCTGAGATGCAAGGATGGTTCAACATATGCAATCAATAAATGAGATATACCATACTAACAGAACAAAGGACAAAATCACATGATCATCTCAATAAATGCAGAAAAAGTCTTTAACAAAATTCAAAATCCTTTCACGATAAAATTGCTCAAAAAACTAGGTATAGAAAGAATGTACCTCAACATAGTAAAGGCTATAAACAATAAGCCCACAGCTAACATCATGCTCAACAGTGAAAAATTGAAAGCTTTTCCTTGAAGCTTGAGAACAAGTCAAGAATGTCCACTCCCACCACTTCTATTCAACATAGTGCTGGAAGTCCTAGATAGATCAATGAGGCAAGAAAATAAAAAGGTATCCAAATTAGAAAGGAAGATGTAAAATTATCTCTGTTCACAGATAACGTGATCCCATATGTAGAAAGCCCTAAAAATTCCACAGAAAACTGTTAGAACTAATAAACAAATTTAGCAACTTTACAGGATACAAAATGAACATACAAAAATCAGTTGTGTTTCTATGCAATACCAGAAACAAACAATCCAAAAAAGGAAATTAAGAAAACAGTCCCATTTACAGGAGCATCAAAAATAATAAAAACTTCGGAATAAACTTAGCCAGAGAGGTGAAAGGCTTGTACAATGAAAACTACAAAACATCGATGAAAAAAATTAAAGGAGACACAAATAAACGGAAAGACATTCCACATTCATGAATTAGAAGACACAATATTGTTAAAATGTCTGTACTGCTCAAAGTTTTCTACAGATTTCATATAATCCCTATCAAAATCCCAAGGGCAATTTTATAGAAATAGGAAAAAAAATCTTAAAATTCGTATGAAACCACAAAGGTCCCTAAATAGCAAAAACCATCTTGAGAAGGAACAAAGCTGGAGGCATCACAGTTCTTGGCTTTGAAACATATTACTAAGCTACGGTAATCAAAACAGTGTGATATTTGCATAAATACAAGCATATAGAGCAGACTAAAGAACCCGTGGTTCATGAAATATGATAAGATGAAATATGGTGTAGCCACTACAAATGATGATGTAAATATTCATTGACATGAAAAGATATCCATAAAATTTAACTAGAAAACAGAGTATAAAAGTTTATTTATAACTAAATCTAAGGAAAGGTCTACTTTTGTTTTAAAAATTTTATTTATAGAAACATATACATAGGGGGAATTGGAGGAAGTTGGTCAAAAGGCACAAACTTCCAGTTATAAGATAAATACTAGGAATGTAATGTACAACATGATGACTGTAGTTAACACTGCTGTATGAAAAAAAAGGAACGTAGACATATTTATGTAAAAGATCTGGAATATATATACAAAAATATTAATACTAGTTTTCTCTGGCGGGTATAGATGAACACTTTTCTTCCTTATGTTTTTCTGCATTTCCTTATTTGTTGCAATGAACATACAATACTTTTAATGTTGGGCTTGCGTGTGTGGGGGGAAACAGTCTCATGTGAATAAGATGATCAAAACCTGAAAGCCTATGAAATGCAGGAGAGATTATGAAAACCTCCTTGAAATCCTGTCTCATATCCTAGTTTTCAGCTTTATCTCCCACTCCTCCTTGCCTCCACAGACACCATCCAGGGAGCTCTGAATCTCTGGGGTCCTGAATCTCTCAGTCCTCAGAATATCTGTAGCATTTCATGTTTGTATGTCTCATATGCAATCACCGTCTTATCGTCTGTTACCTTGAGGTATTAGCTCTCTCTTATATGCCTATGTTTTGCATTCTGAGCTAATCTGTAAGTTCCTCGAGGACAGGATTCCTGTCTTGCATGAGGTTTACTCAGCTGCTTAGGGATTTTCATTATTCATTCTTCTCACACTACACTTGTTTTAATTCGCATTTGATTATTTTCTGTTCTTTAACCAGCTGCTGACTTGCACACCTCCATGGCAATGTTCACGGTTCTCCCTCGTGCTAGAAACTCACCGCCCCAAGAAACTCGCCGCCCCATCTGCCCAAAAGATTTTTTTTTGGTTTATTGTGGTAACATTGGTTTATAACATTGTATAAATATCAGGTGTACATCATTATACTTCTATTTCTGCATATATTACATCATATTCTCATGTTCACCACCCACCTACTAATTACAATCCATCACCACACACATGTGCCTAATTATCCCTTTTGCCCTCCTTCCCCCCTTCCCCTCTGGTAACCACCAATCCAATCTCTGTCTCTATGTGTTTGTTTGTTGTTATTATCTACTACTTAATGAGTGAGATCATACGGTATTTGACCTTCTCCCTCTGACTTATTTCACTTTGCATAATACCCTCAATGTCCATCCATGTTGTCACAAATGGCTGGATTTCATCATTTCTTATGGCTGAGTAGTATTCCATTGTGTATATATACCACATCTTCATCCATTCTTCCCTTGATGGGCATTTAGGTTGCTTCCATGTCTTGGCTATTGTGAATAACGCTGCAATGAACAGAGGGGTGCATATATCTTTACACATTGGTGTTTTCACGTTCTTTGGATAAATACCCAGCAGTGGAATAGCTGGATCGTATGGTAGTTGCCCAAAAGATTGTTAATGAGCCTGCAAAGCCAGCTCAGATATCGCACCTTCTCTGTAACTTTACTGGACATCCCTACTGTGCACCCTCATCTCTGCTCTAAAGTTCTGTGTAGCCACTGTCACAATGCATTACAATTATTTCTTCGGGTGCATGTGTCCTCCACTAGACTGTCAGCTCTTTGAGGGAAAAGCGTTATGTCCCTTCACATTTCATGCCTCATATATAGTCAGTACTCAATAAATGTGTGTTGAATTAAATGAGAGTAGAATGGTACAAAGACTCTGATAGAGACAAGCTAGCCATGTTTTAGACCAGCCCTTTGCCTCTCTACAGTGGGATTCTCTGTATTCCCAGCAATGAATTTAAAAGACGGAATAGTTCTGAGTTCAGAGGTTCTCAGGGGAAACAGTAAACATTCTAGTTTTTGCAGTTTCTCTTTTTTTGTGTGTAGTGAGTCTTGGTCTGAATTGATAGAACGTCAGGCATATCTTTGTTAAAATCTCTATCAAAATTCTTACTAGTGCCAAGATTATTCTTGAAAAATCTACTGTTTTAAATTAACCACTCTCTTTCATTAGTAGACATAGTTGAAAACTGAAGCCAACCAAAATGACACAAAGTACACCCAGAGGATCTGGAAGCCTAGAAACACATAAACTGAGCTGCAAGTAGGTGTCTTAATAACTATCATTCTACCAAGACATATTTATTAGACGTCCGTGAATTGCTAAGTGCTGTCAAAAGTCTTTCAGAAAAAACTGTTTGCTCATGTCCCTCATGGGAGGGACTGTGCCAGTCGCAATATTGCTCACGCCATTAGTGTGTGGTGAACAGATGCTGTGAACCCTCGTGGAGAGGTTCATAGGAGAGTCACTTTGCAACTGGCAAAGAGTCCTCATTCTCATTACTGGAAATGCCAAGCAGGGAAGGAAGTGGGTCAGGGCGTCCCTCATGTTCCTTGAGATTACATCATTGGCAGTTTCTGGCCTTTGTCATTCAATGACCGTTCTAATTTCCCTTATTTTGTGTTGAGCCATATGTTATGTGAGCATAAGGGCCACACTTACAGAGCAGAAAGCTTTCTCTACCTCATTCTCATTAATCTGCCATAAAAAATAATGAATCTTACTTCAGCCTGCACCTCCTCCCGTCCTCTAATTGAGTTTTCTGGACAAGAATCAGGTCAGCAGCCATTTTGGCCACTTTCCCTCTGTCTTTACGTCCAGACAAAACGCAGCAAGAAGGCATTGGATTTCATTACTACAGAGAAAACTGACTCTGCAACACCCATTGACTTCAGGACCTGGGTCACTCCTCTTATGATGTTTAATTCTTCAAAATGTAATAAAAATTGTCCCCCCACAAACTTCCTTTAAAGAAATTATCTTAGAAGTAAGTATTTTATCCAGAGGCTTTTCCGAAACAAATTGGGAGTCAGAAGATAATGTGATCCCTTCTCAGGCAGTCACAGCGTCTCAGAATTTAGGACTGGAAGGTAACATAGACTGATCTTAATCAATTCTTTCATTTCACAGCAGAGGGAGGGCCAGTGTGACCAGCTAAATGACTTTCTCACTATCACCCTATCAGGTAGCGACAGGACTCAATCTAGAACACGAGCCTCCTAACTGGGAGGCGGGGGGAGGGGGGCAGGGGGGGCATGTTTAATCAGCTTTTTGTGCCAAAGGGGAGAAAACTGTTTCATTGGATTACTAAATCAGTGGAATCATAATATGCATCTGATTTTACTCAACCAATGCAGACACAATAAACACATCCAACCAAAAAAGAATAAACCCTCTAATTTCTGAAGAAAAACAGCTAATGTCAGAATAAACCCCTTGGCCTAATGGCAGGGGTTAAGTTCAGAATATTGGTATGGTGCACATGTTTTGATCAAATAAATGATTCATTAGATTCCATCTGAGTTTTTATCTACATGATGCCAAAAACGACCACTCAATTCACTAAAACTGGACAGATCAGTGAGAAAGCAATTCCAAATTGGTCCATTCAAAAGAATTGAATGTAATGTATAACGAGATGTGGTCAGAAATTAAAAGAGAAAAGGAGAAATGGGAGCAGAGTACCAGAATCCTACTCCAGGAAACCATAAGCATGAGGAGGAAAGGAAACCATCTGGAGATGTGTTCAGATGCATGCCTTCATCCACACCCCTTTAATTGTTCCCATCCAAAAATGTGGGCTCTTGGCATGCATGCTTATATAACTTGACCTACCCACCTTCCTGATGATAATTGACTGTACCAGAGCAGGTCACCCGAAGCAAACTGGGACAATCAGTATCATCCTCTAGGATTTTGGGATTGGGACAAGAAAAAATCTCATTGTGTGACTAGAACCCTAAAAGGTAACAACAGAAGCCATGGACTCCACGTGGACTGAGCAGCAGGGAGAGCTGGTGGACTGAGGAGTTAGCAGATGCACAGAAGACAGAGTTCATGATTGTAGTAATTGCTGTAAGAAAAATAAATCAAAATTAAATAAATCACAGTATCCTGTGATAGAGCAAAACGGAGTGAAGATTGTCATAAGAGTGGATGGTCAGGGGCAGCCTCTCTGAGATGGTGACTTTTAAACTGAGACCTAAGAGATGAGGAGCCAGCCATACTAGGGGATAGGTGAAAATTATTTTAGATAAAGTGTATAGAATGTGCAAAGGCCATGAGGTGGGAAAGCTTAGTACTTTTAAGGAACTGAAAGAGGCCAGTGTGACTGGAGCAGAGTGAGTGAGGGGGATGGAGAGTGAGTTTGGACACAGCTTTCTGGTTAGGGTGAGCCTGTGTCCCTAATCGCCCAGAGCAGTATGAGTTTGAGCCTATTGCCCAAGAATAATTATTCATAGCATTTCTTTTGCTCTCAAAATGTCCCAGTTTGGACAATGAATTACACGGTCACCCTATAATTTCTTACCCAAATGTTCTTAGAATTCATATTTTCTTCCACATGCAAGGGGAAACCATCGAAGGTTTGGAGCTGAGACGTGTCAAGATCAGAACTGTATTTTTGAGAGATCATTATAGTAAAGAGTATGAATTATAAGTCAGGAAGCACAAACTATGGATAACTGGGCTTTTGGTCTAGCTTGGTATTGGTTTCTGTCCTATTCTGTTGTCCTTCATGTACTCGGGGATAGGGGTCCCCGGATAGGCTTGTGAAGAGACGCACTGAGGGATTCAGAATAGTGTATGAGGACAGCTGCCACCAGGGACAGAGGAGGACACAAAACATTCAGGCCACATCAATACAAAATAGAAAGGGTTGAGGAGCCTGGATTACATAGACAGTTATCTCAGTTCTCCTCTTCATAAGCATATCCTCAGGACAATGACATAAGAACATTCACTCATTTCTATTTAATGCTGTCACTTAAAAATACTTCCTCTGAAAGAAAATGCAAGCACAATCCCAAAGCCAAGTCATCGGAATCAGTAGCGTTGCTTGCACAAATGGAGATCCTCAGATAGCTCCATGAACCTAATAAATCAGATTCTCTGGGGACGGGGCCAAGAATGCAAATAAAATTATATCACCTCCAAAAAAAATGAGAATAAAATTCAAACACTTTTCCGGGACCTCCAATGCCCTATACGATCTGTCACCTGCTTGCGTCTCCTACTTCTTCTCCTATCCAGTCCTCTACACCCACCTGCACCACCCTAAATGCGTACATCTCGCTCTTTCATTAGACTCCAGTTACAATGGCATTCTTTCCAGTCCTCAAATGACAAATTTTCCCTATATTGTCCTCTGACTTACTCAGTGTGTTTCCTCTTTGGAAAGTTTTCCATCATCACCCTAGCTAGTGTAACTCCTCCAGCCCCCCACTACCACTTTCCATATCATTAAAATATTATTTTCTTTATAGTATTGTATTAGTTTTCTATTGCTGCAGTAATGAATTACTACAAACATAGTGGCTTAAGACAACACAAATGAATCATATTATAACTCTGTAAGTCAGAAGTCCAACACGTGTCTTACTGGGTTAAGATAAAGGTGTAAGCAAGTTTGTATTTCTTTCTGAAGGCTTTAGGGGAGAACCCATTTTCTTCCCTCTTCCAGTTTCTAGAGGCCATCCACAATCCTTGGGTCATGGTCCCTTTCTTTCATCTTTAAAGCATGCAATGTTACATCTCTCTGACTTCTTCTGTAGTCATATCTCCCTCTGACTGCAGACAGGGAAGTTTCTCAGCTTTGAAAGACTCATATTATTATATTGGGACCACTAGGTTAATGCAGGATAATCTCCCCATCGTAAGGCCCTTAGACTTAATAATATCTGCAAAGTCCCCTTTGCCATGTAAAGCAACATATCTACAGATCCTAGGCATTAGGACATGGATGTCTTTGGGGGCCTTTATTCTGCCTACCACAAATATCTAACACTATCTGAAATTATCTTATTTATTTGTTTCTTTATGCATTTATTGTCTTTACTATCCCACTAAAACTAAAGCTCTCCATAAATACTGAGTGCCTAGATGCTAGACTAGCATATAGTAGATATACAATAAATTTTTAGAGAATAAATGATTGAAAGAACGGAATTTCATACCAAATCCCTGAATGATTATTATACACGCTTTTTTATTTCTTAATCATTGAACCAGAGGCTAATGAAGCTGTAGTTGTCAAGTCCACCTAGTTAGTCTAATTTTCAGTAATTCCAAATCTCTGACCTAGTCTTATCTGTACAACGTGGATGGAACATCTAGTCTATTTGTGGTATATTCTAGAAATGCCTTGCCTTTATTGAAAAGTACCCATAATGGAGAAATGCTTCATGTCTAACAAAAATCCCTTTTATTGTCGCTGAAGCTCCTTTCCTCTACTGTGGCTTTGAAGAACAGAGAACATACTATTCTCTCAATACACTTCAAGAGATGCAAAATCAAATGATTATGAAAGGTGTACAGATGATGGAAATGAGTGAAACTAGAAGCGGGAAAAAAAATTTAGAGTGGTGAAGATTGTGTGTCCTCGAAAAGCCATGCTGAGTTGAAAGGAAGAAGGATTCAGTTGCCATAGCTTGTTATGTTTCAAGTGAAAAAATCTGAATTTTCACGTGAAATGTACTGATGTCTAAAATAATATCCAGGTAAGAATTCTTCTGCTTCAGGCTATGATGGAGCAGCACATCTCCCTAACAGCAACTAAAAATCCAAACACACACACGCACAATCTGTTTGAAGGCACAGCAAAAACGCCAATGCAGCCAGGATTTGTGAGATCAATATTTCAGGAAAAGGAAGCTCACTGAGGTGAGGTGTACCTTCCGAATACCACACTTCTGCTGGGAGAATTTGCCATTTTCTGCGAAGATGAGAGGCTGAGAAACCAAAAAGCAGGAGGCAGCAACTGTAAACAGGTAGAAAAGTCATCAGAGTGCTTTGGCAGTTTCCCAGAACTGGGGAGACAAAAATTGCAGTTTGAGGCTGCCAAGGCTGTTATTACAAGAGGAAACAAGATGCCTGAGAGAAGGGGTGGGAGAGACATAAGCCTAAAGCTCAGTGTGTTTTCCTTTGAAGCATTTGCCAGTTCTTAAGCTGTGCCTTGCTTTATGTCTAACACAAATCCATTTTACTGCCACTGAAGCTTCTTTCCTCTATTAAGTCTGAACAACAGAGAATATCCTATTCTCCTACTTGATTTCATGAGATAGAGGTCAAATGAGTACAAACAAGGACCATACAGATGATGAAAGTGAATGAAGTTAGCTGGGTGCAAAACAATAGGGAGCAGTGGAATCTGCAGAGAGCTGGAGAGTGCATGCTGTATCTAAAGAAGGAAGTAGTCACTGAGTACCATACCATTTTGCCTTTTAGGAACAAGAATTCTGCGTGTACAAAACAAGACCGACTTTTCAGCAGTTTTGAGTAACAAAATTGGAGTTCAGGAACCCTGGGAGGACAGGCCATAATAAGAACTCCAGGCTCTCAGCTGGAATCCTGGAGACCTACATCCTAGGAATGCTGAAATACTGATCTCTACACTGATCTTTAAAGAAAATCTCTCCTGGATTGTATAAAGTGTATATACTCAACTCTAGTTAACAGCCAAAGGAGAGAGTATATAAATTACTTGAGGAGTATTGCATCCTCCAGAACCTTTACAATTTTCCTACAAATATGTAATCAAAAATTACCAAGCATAACAAGAAAAGTGACTAAGATAAAAAAGGTAATAAAAACAAGCCTATAGGTAGCCCAGATATTTGAGATATCAAGCATGGACTTTAAAATAACTATGATTAATATGTGCAAGAAAATAGCGGATGAGATGGAGAATTTCATCAGAGAACTGTACTCTAAAAGAAAATTCTAAAACTGAAAAATATGATAACTGACATTGTTAGTGAACCAGAAAGTAGGTCAGGAAAAACATCAGATAGAATCACAGAGAGATAAGAGACAAAAAAATATATAAAGAAAACAAAGGCTTGAGAAATACATGGAAAAGGTCTAACATATGTGTAACTGGAGTCTCAGAGGGAAAGAGAATGAGATACAAGAAACACTTGAAGTCAAATGGCTGAGAATTTTCTAAAACTTATAAAAAAAAATCAACCCACAGCCTCAAGAAGCACAGCAAATCCTAAGCAGCTAAATACAATGAAACCATATCCAGGCACACTGTAGTCCAACTGTAGAAAACAAAACAAAAAGGAAACTTTAAATGGAGTGAGAAAAAAGACGTTAGCTTCAAAGCATCAAGAATAAAAGTAACAGCTTGTTATTTAACAGAAATGATGGAAACAATAAGATAATGAAATGATATTTTTAACCTTCTAAAGGAAAATAAATGAACAACAACAATAAAAATAAATTACTAACTTGGAATTCAGCACCCAGTAAAGTATCCTTCAAAAATGAAGGTTAAATAAAGACATTTCCAGAAAAACAGTAACTGAGAAAATCTATCACTGGCAGTCCCAGATGCACAAACAATAACATTAGGACTTGATGACTCTGCTTCTGGTTCTACCTTTCTTTCTGTTGGCTTCTTTTTCAGGTGGTTCATTACTGGTGGTGCCTCCAGGCAGATTCAAGTTTGTATTTTTACAACTCAGAGTCAAATAAAAAGAGATCTCTTTCAGCAGTCCAAACTATAATTGAGTCACCTTTTTAAACTAACCACTAAAGCCTAAGGATTCAAGGCTATGATTCTACAGGCCTTGGTCACATGGAACATCTAGCTAGGGGTCAAGTTGGCTCACCCAAATCACATGGAAGAGATGATTCTCCAAGTGAAATGGTGGTTCTGTTACCCACAGAATGGGGAATGGTGGAAAAGCAAAGAAAGTAGGAGACTACGCTCCTCACATGTGACACATTTACAGGTTCCACTAGGGTTCCATACATTCTCTTATGTAAATCAGCAGCTCTGGAAAGTTTTGATGGGTTGGTTAAGCCTTGGAGCCTCAAATCATGTCTCAGATACAAATACAAAGAAGACAGCTCGGCTTACTCTTATTTAGTCATGTATGTCTGCAGGTGGCCATACCCTGGTATGTAATAATCTGCGACTTTCGGAAAACCACAGTCACCTGGCTCCTTCCTTCACTCCTCCCTCACTCTCTCCTTCCCACCCTTCCTTCCTTCTTCTCTCCCTCTCTCCCTAATTCTCTTACTTTCTCTCTTTTTCATTCATTTTTTTCCGGCTTTCTATTCTGCATTTATTTGTCCAAGGTGGCTCCCTCTGAACCCAAGGATTTCTTCTAGAAACTTATTTAAAAAGTTCAACTTTTTTCCATTACTATCTTTTGGTACTCCATCCTGAATATACAACCTTCTTGAATTTTTAAATGTCTATAACAACTTCTTTAATGTTCCATTATTTTAGATTTCTAATCATTTTGCTTAATCTCTCTCCCATAGGCACATGCCTTCTTCACTCATCAAGATTATCCTAGCAACCTCCTATTCACCTTCAATACCCACATCAAACTTCTAAGCCTTTAGAGAAGACTTTTCCTAATGCCCTAGTAATGAGGTTTATATGTACAACTTTCATCTCAGTTATCAGATAGCATTGCAATTATATGATATTATTCCTTTTCCCTAACATTTTTTGATTACCTCAAGGGTAAGGGCTGCATCATATTAATTGTTATACCCTCAGTACCTGCCACAGTTCCCAGCACGCATTACATACTCAATGTTTGCTGAAATGTGTGGAAAGGAGAACAAATAATGGATTCTGGACTAACTCTGTGAAGCAAAAGTTCTGATTTCTGTAAATAATTTTGACATTTCTTTCTCTCCCTTCAACTCTCTTCCTCCCTTTAGAATTGCTTTACAAATTTTCTGGGATATAAATTTATGAAATAGTGTAATATGATAGTGAAGTCTTTTTTTTCCTATTAGATCTATAGACCATTTAAAAAGTAATTATATGAACTCACAGTGTTATTAGTTATGTTCATTGAATTGGCATTTCCATTATGAATCCATTTTTAATTACATTGGACACATTTCATCAATATTTCTTCTGAGAGCAGCAGAATGTATAATGGCACTTGCAGAGACACGTGTACCAGATTAAATGGAAAATTCTATACTTGTACAGTTATGCCAGCTGTGATTGGAGATTTGATAAGGCCTATGAAGAACCTCACCAAGTTAAATATGATATACACTAGAAAATGAACTGGAGGATTCAGTGATTATCCTGACTTGTAACAGCGAAAAAAATCTAGAAAGTATATAGACAGTTGACTGTGTTTTTCAATTTTCTTCTTCAACTGTTCTTTGGGGGGAAAAAAATCAGATTGAGGGGAAAATTCCCAAGTTGAAGGCTGGCTGTCATTACTTTAAAAAGAGCTGAGGAAAGCAAGGGTAACTTGCAGTGATAGTGCAGGCTGTTTATATCAAACAAGACCCTTTTGGTTACAAGTGTCAGAACCTTAATTCAAGTGGCTTAAGAAACAAAGGGGATTTGTTGGCTCATGTAAATGAAAAGGCAAGTGATACGTCTTGCTGGATCTAGAAGCTTAAATAAAATATGTCTTGACTTTTACTAATATTCTCGTCCAGGAGTTAGCAAACTGTTTTTCATAAAGCACCAGATAACAAATATTTTAGGTTTCGAGAGCCTTATCAGGTTTCTATTGCGTATTCTTGGTTTTTTGTTTTCACAACCCTTTAACATGTGGAAACCATTCTTAGCTCATAAGTCGTACAAAAGCAGGCCCTGGGATGGATTTGGCTCACACACTGTAGTTTGCCAATCCATAATAATCCATAGTCCATATTCAAAATTTTGTTAATTCTCGCAATAGCATCCTTTATAACCATTTTTTTCCATATGTAACACCCAATTTAGGATAATGTATTATATTTAGTTGTCATAAATAATTCAGGATAACGTATTATATTTAGTTGTCATGTCACTTTTAAAATAAACAGTACTTCAGTTTTCTTTCTTTTTTAACCATGCTTTAAAAAATTTCATGCCAGTTATTTTGCAGAATATCTCTCAATTTGGATTTGTTTAATATTTCTTCATAATCAGATTAAGGCTATGCATTTTTTATAGGAACGCCAATGAAGAAACATTGTGTCCTTCTCAGTGCATCATGACAGGGGCACTTGGTGTCGATTTGTCTCAATATTGGTGATACAAAATGTTAGCCTTGATCACCTGATTAAGGTGGTATCTGCCAGCTTTCTTCACTGTAAAGCTACTATTTTTTCCCCTTTGTGATCAAAAAGTAATTTGTGGGAGATATTTTGAAACTATATAAATATCCTGTTCCTTTTCAAACTTACGCCTACAAATTTTAGCTTACATTGATGATTTTTCAACTTCTATATGTATTAGTTGTAATTCCACTATAAGAAAGAGGTTTCCTTATTTATTTATTTATTTACTTACTTATTTGTTTCAGCGTAAAATCATGTAATCCTTACTTTAGTTACTGGGTTATAATTTATTGCTCTCATTATTTATTTTGACATTTCAAGTATTCAAGATTTGTTCATCGGGAGCTTGTTCAAGTTGGCTCCTATATCCTTTTGACGTGTCTCTTTCTTACTTTTTGATAAAATAAGATATTCCAGGTTCATCTTGCCCCAATCCTGGAATCAGCCATTTCTTCAAGAAACCTTGGTTCTTTTTAGTGCAGAATGGCATATAACACACATAACGAGGCCACCCTTTGTAGTGTCAGTGAAGGTCATGTAGGAACAGTGACAAGCCATCTTTAACCCTCCTAGGCATGGTGATATCACAACAGAAGACTGATAAAGAGTCTGAACTCCCACCCGCCACTCAGCAGTACTGAGACATGACCCCACTATGAGTGTCAAGGATGCTGAGTGAAAAACCCGGACTTCCAACCTTATCTGACAGCAACTAGCTGGTGCTCTACTTTGCACACTGCATACTATCAGAGGAGGCTGCTAAAGCAGATCTACCTTACATTAAGATAACATAATGCTCAAAATGTCCAGGAGGATTCAATCAAAAATCATTCATATCACAAAAAACTAGAAAAATCTCAAACGCAATAAAATAAATGCTAACACTGACATGACAAAGATGTTAGAATTAAGTGACATGGATTTTAAAGCAGCCAACGAAAGAATGCTTCAATGAGCAGTTATGAACGTGCGTGAATGTAATGGGAAAATAGAAAGTCTCAGAAAAGATGCAGAAAATATAAAAAAGAATGAAATGAAAATTTTAGAACTTAGAAATAACCAAAATAAAAAAGTCTTGGAGGAGCTCAACAGCAGAATGGAGAGGACAGAGGGAAGTATTAATGAATTTCAAGTTAGAACAATAGAAACTATCCAATCAAAACAGTAGAGAGATAATAGACTGAAAATCTATGAAAAGAGGCTCAGAGACCTGTAGGAGAGTAACAAAAGATTTTCTATTGGTGTCATTGGAGTCCCAGAAAGAGAAGAGAAAGAGGGTGGATTTGAAAAAATATTCAAAGAAATAATGGCTGAAAATTTCCCAAATTTGGCAAATGATATACAGAAACAAAAAGGTGAGCAAATCCATAGTGGATTCTCAATACAAGATCATTTGAGTAAATATCTACTCATATTCAAAGGACTTTAACAAAATCTGAGTAGATTTGTTACTGACCATCTAATGTAAGGAGGCCCATGTTAGGTCAGTAGGTGCACTGGCTGCCTTTAGTTCAGATGTCAACCATCTGTGGCCGGGAGAGAGGGGGTCTCATGATTCCAAGAATGTAGATTTGTGTATAAGAAATCCCTTAGGGCTTTGTTGGCCAGGGACTATAAGCTATAAAGTCTCTCAGAGCACCATATCTATTTTATACGTTTAACACTCAATTGTCATAAATTAAAAATCAGAGTTTTCTGATAATCATTGTTCTAAAGCTGAACAAAGTATGACAGGTTACTTATAATATCCCTTCTGACTGAGAAGCCCTGGATGACATTGTTTGACTCTTGGATGACTCTCCTTGCAGTTTTAATTAACAGATAGATGCCCAGTGTGATAGGCCTCATGTTAATTAAAGACTGATGTCCAAGGAGATAAGGGCAAGGGTGCACACAAGCTATTCCTTGAGAAAATGGTGAGAATGGAAGGAATGGAAGAAAAAAATAAGGACAGATATTGCGAAATAAGTAATGTTTATAATGCTTGTTGAGAACATTGGTCATCTCTTAGTTTCAAAAGTTTTCACTCTCTATGTACATTCTTGTACCATTTCCCAGGTGGGTGGTTATCAATGTAGAAAGAATAACTGAAATATTATTAATGGCAGTCAGTTCCAGTGCCCCTTCGGGAGCAGGAAGAGGGTGGGGAGACTGCATTAAAAATGTGGGAGAAGAGAATGGGGAGGAGAGATGAGGTAGAAGGTTGTTCCCTGAGGTAGCCTTCCATCTCTGTACACGCTGTCCTCATCTAGGACACTGAGGAAATCCATAGGATACTCCCAATAGTGCCATTACTCTGAGAGACTCTACAGACATTATTATTACGGAGGGAAATCACTCTCCTTGAGGGAATTATTTTTGTCCATTCATTGAGCGTGACTAACAGAAAAGTTATAGAAAGAATAATTATCAGCTAAGGTAAAGCTGCTCAATTCTCTTCGGCCATTAGACATCTGCCTTTTTGGCACTAAATTAACTGCTAATAGATGGAAAATACATTACTCTTTGAAGGGAAAATATGTCTTTCAGATATTTCTTTCAGATTTTCCCCTCATAAAAGTACATAGCACTCTGTACAAAATAGTTGCTAAAAATTAATACTGAAAAAAAAACCCTGAATACATATTATATGTCAGATACATGCTAAGAGCTAAGACATATGTCAGACAGTGCTGAGAGCTTCATATTTGTTATCTCAATCATTATTGTATAACCCAATGAAGTAGTTAATATTATTTTCCCCACTTTAAATTTGAATACACTAGGCCATACAGGTTGTAAGTTGTGGAGCCAAGATTTGAATTTGATTCCATTGTCCAAGTTCTTAAACACTATGCAGGAACCTAAACTCTGTGATCAAGAAAGGGTTTTAAGGTCACAAGTTGGGGCCAGGCCAAGATGACTTTTGAATGCTAAATAAGGCATCTTTATTTTATTCTCTACACATTTGGGAATCATTGAAGGTTTTGAGCAAAGGTGTGACATCATCAGAATGATGTTCTAGGAGGATTAACATGAGTACAGTGTACAGAATAGATTGAAGGGAGAAGGAAGAGATATTCAAAAAAGTATTGAATCTACCATTTATTGAGCACCTACTATGTACCAGGCACATCTTATCTAATTTAGTGAAAGATATAAGGCCTAGAATAGAGCAGAATGAGTGAGAGTGGGGTTCAAGCTAAGTGGACAAGTATACAGAATATATAGTAAGTAAAATCAGTAGAATTAGCAATTGATTAGCAATGAGAATCAGAGCATGACACCGAGATAGTTCTCCAATAGATTTACAATAGCTCATTCCTCTTACCTATAACATGAAGAACAGGGTGATCATGGCAAGATTCAAAGACACTGGGAAGACAGGACACTAAGGTGTGAAATAATCAGCCCTATTTCCTGACAAATGCCATCATGCGGTGAAACTAGTATTGTGAGCCAGCCTTGGCCAGATATATTTCACAGCCCCAATCTGCTTCACTCACAACATAGGACTGTAGCCTATACTTCATCCATCAGTAAACAGCATTTATCAAAAGCTCATAATATGTATAGCCCTAAATATATAGCACTGCTATCTATCTATTCTAATAGAATACCCAGAAAGTAGCAAGTAGCACATCTTTATTGTGAAATATATGTATATATATATTTAATAATTGATATAGCACAATGAGAATATCTATGTAAAACTTCAGAGCTCACCTCAAATTCCCTCAAAGAGATTCTTTTTTTTTCCGATCTGCATATAAATTTCACAGCACTGGGGCTTTGAACAAAAATGTTTAAAATTCCAAAACTTCATGAATAACTTTGATGTAAAAGATTTTTGAAGCCCACAGATCTGAACATATTAAAAAATTTCATTGACTATTTCCATTTTAAAGTCAATCCTAATTTACTGGAAATGCTGGCATGATGTCAGTCTCTGGAAATTCAACTTAATTCTCCACTGGTTGTTTTCTTTGCCCACCAGATCCCCAGTACCAGCTCTTCCCATTGTAGAGCACTCCCTCCCTTCCACAACTTTTTCTAAGGATTGAAAGTGTGGAAAGCAAGATACGTTTCAAGTGGGAAATTCAAACGTGAACTAAGGGCTAGAAGAGATATCTTGGATAGGGATGAGGGGTTGTATTGGTTATGGGAGCGAGTGAGTTATCTGGCTTGATTAAAAAGGACAGTGGTGGAAAAATGGCACAAAAAAGGAATTTTTCTATTTATGAACTATGAATTATTATTTATTAACTATTTATTAATTATACTCCAGAGGTGAACACTTAGTGCTTATATATTACTTCCAGGGCCTCCATGACCAGTTTGTGATTTGGAAGACATCAAAAAAACTCGTTTGACAAGGCACGCCCTTTCTGAGGTTAAATTTATATAGGCCAAAGATAAGTTGAGAAAATGCACAATATGTGTGGAGTATAAAAATGCTTAATAAATGAGTGTTGACTCTTAACAATGATATTTAAATATCTTGTGTTTCATGTATCACCCATTATGAGCATGTAAGGAAATCTGTAGCTGTGCCAAGTACTGGGTATACAAATTCAAATAAGACAAGTCTTTTCTTTCAAGGGGCTGATGGTTTCATGCATGGATAGTGGGTGGTGAGATGGACCAGTAAATAAACATCTTTAATACAGTATTTTAAGGAGGTATGTGCTAGGGAAGCACAAGAAAGGGATATAAAATTGCATTCAGGAGATCAGGGACGTTTCTCAGAAGAGAGGATGTTTAGTCTGAGTTTTAGGGGACCGAAGTAATCAAAGAGTTTGGGACAGGCATGCAAGGCACAGTGAGCTTCCTGGTTTTGATGACTATTGACATCCTGGAATAAAATAAACCCAGCAACTCAAAGGTTTTCTAAACTCTATAAATGACTCTCATTTTGATGGTTTTTAGACGACCCCCTCCCTAACCTTCAAGAGAATTCAGGCAGGCTTCCAAGAATAATTAACTCATACAAGCAGACGGGCTCTCCTTACTACTCAAGCTAAAGGAAACACACCCCCACTGCAGTTGCTCTCTATTAACTTTTCTCCATTTAATTTTCTTTACAGCACGTATCACATTCTGTACATCATTTATGTATTTATTGTGTAACTATGCCCACTAAAATGCAAGTCCCAAAGAGCAAAGACCGAGTATATATTGTTCCTCTCTATATCCCCAATGTCTGGAACAGTCCCTGTTACATAGAAGATGCTCAATAGACGCTTGTCAAATGAATGAATGGTTGCCTTCTGTACCAACTGGAACAAAGGTTAAGAACATCTGATGTTCTTCTGCCCTGGCATTTCTAGCAACATATTAATGGACCACCTTCCTTGATTTTAGTAAATACTGAGTCATAAAACAACATCAAAGCATTTATTCTGTCACATTAGAACTTTATTGTAGTGTGAGTATTTGACAAAATATAATCATTGTCACCGTGTTAAGTAGTTTTATGATAGCAATCTACAAATCCTATGCAAATACCATAAGTCTCAGTTGACAAGTTTTGTACATAGAGACACATTTTATATGCTTACCTATCTTATACCAGAACAAATAATACAAAGGAAAACCAACTCAATTTATCAAGTATTTGTTGAGTAGTTATTATGTGACAAAGCTTTTGAGTGAAAGAATTTAGTAATTACTCTATGATTTAAGGGTTGTATGTAAAGCCAATCTACATATTTTGAGAAGACCCAGTATAATTAAAAGCTCTTTCCATTTGTAGATCTGCCTTATGGTACAAGAATGGATTTCAACCCCCCTGAAATAATATTCAATTTTGAATTGTCCCAAGGTATTCCCATCTTCCTACATGCTATTTCAGTGGTAATCATAGTGATAAAAATCATAACAATGATTAAAACGTCTCAAGGCTCATAATAGGCCAGGCCCTGTGTATATGCAGCATCCCTATTATCCTCATTACTACATGGATGGGTAGGTGCTACCATTATTTCTGTTTTGCTATGAGAAGACTGAGGCATAGAAAAGTTTGTTCTGAAAAGTCCTAGAGCTATCAAGTGTCAGGACTTATAAATATCTGACCATAGAGCTAAATTTCTTGTTACTACACCATATGGAACTAACATACTTGCATTTTTCTTTTCAAACAAAAAATCTACTCCTTTAGTTCTTACCTCATTGGTTTATAATTTCTTATTAATTTCTGTTATTAAGAGCAGCTTGTCTGTTTATCTAGTTTATCATAGATTTAAATGTACAAAGAATCAATGCTAATTCATTTGCTATTGAATTGGAATCTTACTTTCATTTTTGAGGTTCCTATGGGGACCTCTGAGGACGCAGTGAAGATAGAAATGATAGACATCATAGGGCCCTGATTGTGTCTCAAAGCAATTAAAGATCAGAAGTCCTGCTCACAACTCTTCTCTTGATGACTTTTCCTAACCAGCAGTTGCTATCATGTTCATGTCATATCATGAGTGAGTTAATTTGAGAAAGTGTAATATGTTTTCATCTAGCTGTTAATGCATCCTCTCAGATAAGGTAAAAACATTTTGTTAACCCACTTAATACTTTCTCTCATTTGCCCTCCTCCAAGGCTCTAATGATACTTCATAAAAATAATGACCTAAAGTGATAGTGAGATCAATAATCTCCAACTGATCTGGTTTTGAGCTCAAACTTGTTTGTTAAAGATGCCATTTGTGTGTAGCAGAAAGCTCTAAGGCATCAGGCCCACACAGACCTTGGTTCAATTGTGGCCTTGCCTCTTACCATCTGTGTGTCCTAGGGCACATTGGTTATTTTTCTTGGTCTTCAGCTTCTACTTCTATTTAAAAAAATAAAGAAATGCTTACATGTACTTCCCAAGGTTTTTTTTTTTTTCTTATTAAAGATCATGCAAGCACAATGTTGGCCATAAAATAGGCACTTAATGAATAGTAATACACTTTAATGGCACAGCCATGAACAACCTCAGCATGAATCGTTAGGGTAAAATTTCCATTCCCCCCAGCCCTGGAGTTAGCCCACCTGAACTACTGTAGGATACAAGGGAAGAAAGCTGAGGACCCAATGAGTTTAGGTCTTTCCTGGCAGACTCTGATTCCTCCTTTACTCATGACAGTGGCTCCAGCTGTAAGATTTAGTCTCCTTGCTCCTGTCTTCTGTTGTCTAGGCACAAATCTGACCAGAGGACGGAATCAGAGAGGAAGTCAAAAGAAAGCTCTTTTACTTGTGCTTTGAACCATTCATTCATTACTTCATTCATTCTTGGCATTGAAGAGCTAAGAAGCTCACAAGTACCCAATGCTGATGGAGGATTGATGGCCAAATCTAAAATCTATGTATTACTGCCAGCAGCTACTTGACTCATGAATGATTAATGGGGAGCGGTGCCAAATTTGAGCATTAAGATTCCTAGAATCTCCAATGTTTTCCCATGGGTATAGTTTATTCAAAAACCACCCAGTAAGTATTTGTATATTGTTTTCTTAGAAGATGATAACTTGATTATACTTTTTTGTTTTGTAGTATTAGGAGAACAAACTATTCAGTTGTATGAGTTTCTTTATTAAAAAAATAACTTCAAACAAACCTTAATAAGAGCTTAATTGGGGAAGAAAAGAAAAAAAAAAATCTCCCTATGGGCATAGCCCTTGTGGATATAAACTAGAAAAAAAATACTAAAACCTTTTAAATCAGGTTTCCTTAAATGTTTCAAATAATTCATGTCCATTTCTTTTAATCATTACTCCTCTTTCAAAAAAAATTAGCCAACAGTGTTATCTCCACCAAAGCAGGGAACATTATCTGGTTTTGCAGCAGTACTGAATTTAGCAGAGTTGATGAATTAGAAAGAGGTTAGTGACTGGCCCTTATTTACATATGTAAATATGAGAACTTCTTTGGGTTTTCCAACAGTGTGACCATAAAGTCTTCGTCTCTGCTTCCAGATCCAAAATGCTGAGTGGAAATGTGACTGAAATCCAAAAGCACAAGTGAGAGACAGGGAGACCAGAAGTTGTCAGGGGTTAGGGGTTTTGCTTACAAATGAACACCAAGTTTTGAGTAGTGACAATTCTTTTTCTTCAAACCCAGATTAATTTGTTAGCTTCTTACTCTCTAATGGCTGCCTTTTTATGAGCCAAATAACTCACTTAAATATTTATGGTTGATCATTTTCAGTCCATGTAATCATCTAGAACACAAACGTGCTTCTATGAAATATATGCATACAACCATACCCAAACCCCCTTGAATTCACACAAGCTGTGGAGAACATGCAATCCTTAGATGCTAATTATTCCAAGTTCACTAACTCACTTTTACCTGCTCCTGAAAGCCTTCTTTGTCTCACTCAAACTGGCCACACCCCCTCTGCATTCTCACAGAAATTTCACTTGGAATATTTCAATGTTTGAAAGTTATTAAAAAAAAAGATGAGGATGCAAAGGCCTGCCCTTACTCATCCTGAGCTGATGCCTGTCTGTCAAAATGCCTCACTCTATCCCATGCCACTCAGAGCTTCCAATCAGAAATTCCACTAAAACACTAAATTCCACTAAAACAGTTCATTCTAATAGGCTGATCCATTATATAATTTGGTTCAATCTTCTTCGTTTCCCTAATTTTTAACACACTGTGTAACATATAGTAGAAGCTTATGTTATGTTGGTTGAATGGATGAACAAATGTTAGCCTTGGGAATTTTGAATGATTTGGGTACATCGCATGTAGATTTATTCAAAACTAAGATACAAACACTTTAAATCACTAATTTAATATATAGATATAGCAATTTAATATTTTAAGTATTAAACAAAGTGATAAACACAGTTCTACTAGAAAGTGTCCTCGCTACCTCTTCACTCCTGCCCCCAGGCCTTGGCTCACACTCTTCTTCTGTCTTAAAAGAGTTTCCCCCTCCTCCTGTCTTCTCTGATCCAACTCAAAGCCCACCCCCTCCACTGAATTTTCTCTGCTTAGTCTGGCTATTGTTGAGCCTTTTCTCCTCAGGAATCTGCTCTCATAAAATCAGGGAGAGTCAAGACACACTTACACATCTTTTTAGTTCAATACTTACTTCATTATTCTCCAACCTAGGAGGAGAAATTTAAATAACGACATCAGAAAGCAAAGGAATGCAAGCCAGACAGGATGAGAGGGAAGATGAAAAAAGGTAATGTACCCTTTCTTTTATTTATGTTTTTATACAGGCACCCTGCAGCTGTTTAATAAAACCATCTACTTCCAGTGATAAATTACTTGCAAATTATATCAACTCTAAATTTCTTCTCCAAGTTTCTAGCTGCTGATGGCAGCAATGTTTTATGGAGATTTAAACAAGGTGATTTGGTAAAGGAGCATCAACTCAGACTCGTCCAGCCCTGAAATGACTGTTTTGGTGGCAGAGAGACTGAGAAATGAAGCAAAGGTCCCAAATACGTCGTTTGTCACTTCATGTGCTTGTGCTGCCCAAGTTAGCTGCAGCACAAATGTTTGATGGTCAAAGATATTTAACCTTCATTACTGCTGGGGGGAGCATTAGCCTATATTGTTTCAGCCTGAAGAAAAAAGATACTTCTATGCAGATGGCTCCTGACCGCAATCTTCAGTGGGCTTTGGCTGTTTTGCTCTTTTGTTTGATGTCATGTAAAAATACTCCAGGGAAAAAGAGGAGGGGAGAAGTGAATACTGGAGTGAATATTGAGTCTCTCTTTCTGGCTCTCTCTTTCACACACACACACACACACACACACACACACCCTCTCTTTCCGGAGTGACAGCCTAATATAAATTTAACTGTTTGGTTCTGCTAAACCAAAGTTGAACTGCAATCACGTGACATTTTTGTTTTAAAATGTGTTGTAGTCACTGTGTCAGTAAAATATAAGAATTATTATACTTAGGAATCACACTAGCACTAATACTTGTCTGGCTCTTGACCTAGCCTTTTTGGCACAGTTCCTCCCATTTAACAAAGTATTTGGTTACATCTCAGGTGAAGGGATTGAGCTATGATAGCTTGATTTAGACCACTGCAAGGACACATATCCGTCTCTTTACAAGTCTTTATCAACA
This sequence comes from Ceratotherium simum simum, assembly GCF_057802395.1. NCBI lineage: Eukaryota > Metazoa > Chordata > Mammalia > Perissodactyla > Rhinocerotidae > Ceratotherium > Ceratotherium simum. The sequence goes on from NC_141903.1 coordinate 31,931,969, forward strand.
AAACATTCGCAACATTTTGGATTTCCTGGAAGCCCTTCAAGAGTAAGTGGCTGCTTTCATCAGAAACTGCCTGGCTCATATATGGAAGAGGCAGCTTTTCATGCTTGGGCATCTGGTGTGACGATGGAAAATTCCCCAGGGAAAACACCTGCTTAATACAGTACAGATCATCCAGGCAGCAGCTTTATAAACTAAAGCAAAAACTCTGTTTGTGAAGAGGGCTGTTCCGACTGACAGAGCTTTGCAGAAATGTAGCAGAAACTCCAGACATTTCCACAATTCACAGATGTAGATCCTAAATTGCTTAGTTTCACCAACTCCTTACACGTCATTCATTCATTCATTAAATGAATAAATATTTTAGAGTGCCTACTACTAGTGTCATTCATTTTGTCAGAAACTCTAGCAATGCAGTGGGTATTGAAAAGACAAAATCTCTGCTCATAAGCTTATATTCTAGGAGTGGATGTAAACATACAAATTAGATCCTTTTACTATAAGTGAAGGTGCTATTATTTACTATAAGTAATTACAATCAGAGTAGGATAATGAGGTTGTCCTAGGAGTACAAAGAAGACAATTCGAGTCTTCTAATAAGTGCTATGAAGGAAACAAATAGGGTATGAGATACTATAAAACATGGGGTGAAGAGGGCCTACGTTAGAGTCACTGATCCAAGATGTTCTTCATGGGAATCTGAAGGGGCTACCTTTCAACAGTGACCTGAAGAATGAGAAGGCACCAGATACCCAGATATGCAAATAAAGCAGGGGAAGGAATTAGGATTGACCAGGCTGAGTTAAGAGCATGTGCACAGATTTGAGGACCTTAAAGGAGTCCTGGGGAGAGCAGCATGCACAACAGCTTAGAGAGAGAAACAGGGACCCTACAGGTCATGTTAAGGAGTCTAGAGTTTTTTTCCCCTAAGAGTGTCAAGAAGCAATTTGTGCTTTAATTTATGACTCACTGATGACTAATGATTTTGAACACTTTTTTCCTATGCTTATTGGTCATTTAAACATAGTCTTCTGTTAAGTGAGTGTTGGAGACTTTTGCCTGTTTTTGTTATTTATTTTTTATCACTGTTGATTTGTAAGAGTTCTTTATATACTCTGGACATGAATCTTGTTGGATTGTGTATTTTGATTATTTTTTCCAATTTTGTAGCTTGCTTATTCATTTTCTTAATGGCATCTTTTGATGAGCAGATATTTTTAATTTTAATGATGCTTATTTTACAAATTTTATATTTTGTGGTTAATGATTTCTTCCCTGTAAAACAAATCTCTAGCTACCCTAATGTCACAAAGATGTTCTCCACTGCTTTGTTCTAAGTAGTTTTATGTTTCTAGCTTTTATGTTTAGATCTATGATCTATCAGAAAATAATATTTGTATATGGAGTGTGGTAGAGCTCAAAACTTTATTTTCTTCCTACATTCCTGTTATCCAGTTATGACACCACCATTTGTTTAAAAAACTTTCCAGTCCCCACTGAATTCACTTAGTGCCTTGATCATGAATCAACCATACATGTATTTCTTTCTGTTCCTTTGATCTATTTGACTATCTTTACACCAATAACATACTATATTAATTAACATAGCTTTGTAAGTCTTGAAATCAGGTACTGTAAGTCCTCCAACTTCTTTCTTCTTTTGTAGGATTGTTTTGGCTATTCTACCTACTTTGTATTTCTATATACATTTTAAAATCAGCTTGTCAATTTCTACATAAAAAACTTGCTTGGATTTTGATTGTGATTAAATTGATACCACAGATTAATTTGGGGCAAATGAACATCTTAGTAACATTAACTATTTCAATCCATGAACAGAGTATGTCTCTCTAATTATTTGTCTGTTTTAATTTCTCTTAGCAATGTTTTATACTATTGAGCACCTTTTTTATATTTATTCCTAGGCATATAATTTTGATGTTATTGTAAAAAATTTCCTTTTATTCATTTTCCAATTGTTCAATGCTAGTATATTGAAGGCCAAAATTTTTATATTTTGATCTTGCGTTCTGTGACATTTTAAAATTCGCTTATCACTGCTAGAATTTTTTGTATATTCCGTAGAATTTTGTATGTACACAATCATATCAGCTGTGAAGAATGAGAGTCTATCTTTTTTTTTCCTTATCTTTGTACTTTTTATTTCTTTTACTTGTCCTTTTACACTGGCTAGGACTTCCAGACAATGTTGCATAGCAGTGATCAGATTTGACATTCTTGATTTGTTCCAACTCTTAGAGAAAACTCATTCAATGTTTTGCTATTAATTTGCTAACTGGAGATTTTTCACAGATTTCCTTTATCAGATTGAGAAAGTCTCCTCACATATTTTTTTGTATATTCTAGCTTGCTAGATATTTTTTAACACGAATTGATGTTAGATTTTTGTCAAATGTTTTTCCTCTATCGAGATGATCATATGATTTTATCCTTTATTATGTTAATATGGTAAATTGCATTCATTGCCTTTTGAATGTTAAAAATAAACCCTGCATTCCTGAAATAAACCCCACTTGGTCATGATACTTTTAATATCTTGCTGCATTTGATTTGCTAATATTTTGCTGATGACTTTTGGCCCTTTTTTCATGAGGTTTATTAGGCTTTCACTGTCTGCTTTGTTTTGATGTCAGAATTATGCTGAACTCATAAAACAAATAGAGAAGTGTTTCTTCTTTCTCTGTTTTCTAAAAGAATTTGAGTAGGATTGGTATTACTTCTTAAAAGTTTGAAAGAATTCACCAGCGAAGGCATCTGGGCCTCAAATTTTATTGGTAGAAAGGTTTTACTTTTGCTCCTTTGTTTTTGTTCTTTATGAATTCAATGACTTCAACAGATAAAGGTCTGCTTGTGTTCTCTATCTTCTTGCAGCGATTTTTTTTTATTGTGTTTTTCCAAGAATTTGCCCATTTCCTCTAAATTTTCTATTATTTGCATGAAGTTGTTCATCCTCCTATCCTTTTAATATCTGCAGAATAAAAGCACATAAAGCAATAAATTTCCCTGTAACTGTACAGAATATATTTTGATATATCGTGTTTTCTTCTAATTTATTTTGTGATTCATGAGTTATTTCACGGATCTTGTTGAATTTCCAAATAATTGACAATTTTCTGTATCTTATTATTATTGATTTCTAATTTATTAATGTTATGACCTAAAATATACTGTATGATTTTGTTTTTTTTTTTTTTTTTAAAGATTTTATTTATTCAGTTTTTCCCCCCAAAGCCCCAGTAGATAGTTGTACGTCATAGGTTCACATCCTTCTAGTTGCTGTACGTGGGACTCGGCCTCGCGTTGGACGGAGAAGTGGTGCCTCGGGGCGCTCCCGGGATCCGAACCCGGGCCACCAGCATCAGAGCGCGCGCACTTAACCGCTAAGCCACAGGGCCGGCCCATATACTGTATGATTTTGATCATTTACAATTTGTTGAGATTTGATTTGTGGCCCACCATATAATCCATCTCGGTAAATATTCCATATACACCCGAAAAAATTTGTATTCTACAGTTTTGGAGTGCAGTATTTATAAATATCAAATAGGTCAAATTCTTGGTAGTGTTAGACTGATTGATGTTGCTCCATTGGCCCTGGTTCATTTTTTCCACTCTTTTTTCTCTTCAAATTCTTCCATTTGGATAATCTTCAAGCTTCCTGATCTTTTTCTATGTCCATCTTCTATCAAGATCTTCAAATTAATTCTTCATTTTTCCTAACAAATATTTTATTTCCATTTGGTATTTTTTTATAGTTTATTACTTTGCTGAAATTCTCAATCTGTTCACACATTTTGTCCACATTTTCCACTATATTTTTCAACATGTTTATCTTAGTTATTTTAAAGTCCACATCTGTCTGTAATTCCAATTATCTGAATCATTTTGTCTGCTTCTATTGACAATTTCCTTTCTTGACCGTGTCTCACATTTTCTTGCTTCTTTGTCTTCTTGTGTTTTTTTTTTTTTTTTAAGTTTAATGCTGAATACTGTGTGTAGGAGAACAACAGAATAGAAAGTGAAGTAATCAATATTACACCTAGAAAAACCAGCATGCTCCTTCGTTTGTCAGATTGCTAATCTGTGATTGACCTGAGCCTGATGTTTATTGCAGCTTTACTAAGATTCAGTTCACCCTTCAAATGTTTATTAGGGAAGAATCAGGACTTCCCCTTCAGCAGGGCTTGAGATCTAAGTGCTAATGATTCTCCAGAAATCGTCACACATCACAGCCTACCTGCCATCTTTTTTGGGTTCCTAGGCAGTTCTCTTTGTTCTCTCACCCTGATCCCAGATTTAGGCACTTGAACAAATCTATCTTCACATTCTTGTTTTGCCCTTGCTTTTAGCAACCACTGCCTTGCATATGATAAAGGAGTAGAGTGCCTTGAAGGGTCATCTTTACATTGCCTCAAGAGAAGAAGGGGAAAATTCAGCAGAGAACATTGAGTGAGTCAAGGCAGCTGATCAGAGATTTTTTCCAATGTCTATGTCTTCCCATCTGGGGAATGGAATTGAGGAAGGTACTTCGCTCTTTCCAAAGTAATGCCCAAAGATTTTTCAACATCTAAAATACTAAGTGCTTTGCGGTCAGTAGATACTCTGCATATCTTTGTTTATTTCAGTTGAGTGCTAATGTAACTAGATTGGTAAAAAGTCAACAGTTGTGAGATCTCATCAATTTACACTATAGCCAAATTAGAGAAGTGTGAACAGACAATCCATCCAGCAATCTTAGCACAGGGGAATGCACACATCCTACATCCTTCCCTGCATAAAGGCCTTTCTCATATTTTAAAATAAATATAAACAAAGTGTCAAGAGTTCCCTGGGAGCTGAAGCTGAGGAACGCCTATACACAGTGTATTCCACTATAAGCATTCTTCATTTTGATATTAAGATGGAGGTTAGTAGGTTAATCGAAACTTAGAATATGCTGATGTGAACATCAATGAAATCTGACAATTTTGTAACTGTTAACTCTTGATCTTTTGCTTTGGGGAAAAACATAATTCATTATTCTTCCTATGTCTGTTCCTGTGAGAAACAGAAACCCACCTTGAATTCTCTAATAGTACTATTATAACAAACGTATAACATTACCCTTTGAAGAGTAGCTAGTACAATTTAAAGTACATAAGAATCATAAGGTGATGGTGCTAAAATGCAGATTCCTTGGTCTCTATCCCAAGAGATTTTGATTCAGAAGGTTACAGGTGAGGCTCAGGATCTGAACGTAAAGACTGAGGCAAGCCCTATTTGAAGCACTGCCTGATAATTAAGTCCCAAATTTACAAATTTACAAACTCCCAATCATTACACCCTAATAGGGGCATATCCAGGCCCTTATCCCCCTAGTTTCCTCTTACATTACTCTCCCCTCATTGCTTCAACTTCAGCTACGCTGACTGTCACTCAATTTGTATCAAACCGCATGTTTCTTTCTGCCTTTATCCCATCATGTATGCTGTTTCCTCTGCCTGGAACCCCCATTTTTTTTGGTCTGATCAACTCTTTTTTATCATTGGTTCTCAGTTTAAATGCTTCCCTCGTGTATAGATAAGGTAGATCTCATTTCTCTGAAGGACACTCCCAACCCATTTAGACATTTCTTTTAAAACGTGTGCTTCTTCATGCTATTTACACAGGAGTAATTATGCATTAATTTTTTAAAAACATTGAATCACTGCCCTTCCCATTAGAGGTATAAGCTTAGTGTGGACATTGATCTTGCTGGTTGTGTTCAGCAATGCTACACAGTGACTATCTGAGTGCTTGGCATAAGATAGCCACTCAGTAACCACTCCTGGGCTTCCTGACTTCTAATGGATGCAAAAAGAAGCAATGTCAATCATTAAACCTGTGTCCTTCTGTATTGCTTGTTTGTTGTTTTGTCTAGGCATCATTGCTCCTCTTCTTTTGGGGACAAATCTTCCCCAATTTTACTTCATCCACATGGTTAATTTGGGTGGCACCCTGATAGTTAACTCTAGTAACCTCTCCCCCTGACCACAGTTGGTTGATCCAAGCACAACAGTTATAGTTCTTGTACAAAAGTTTTGAAATAAAGTCAAGAAAGAAAAGCAGTCTCTCTGGGTGACTGATCTATTACATAAAACATTCAAGAACTTAGGAATCATTGTTCAGACATAGCAATTGGGAAAGCCAGTCTCTAGAGAGAGAAGAATGAAGTAGACACGCTCAGAGGTACGTAGGAAGATAATTGTGTTTATATTCTAGACTGTGGTTATTCCTAAGGCCCAACCACTTTCTTGTCTTTGAGCTTCCTGAGATAGTTCCATAGATCAGAAGTCCAACATGGGTCTTACTGGGAGAAAATCAAAGTGTCTGCAGGGCTGCATTCCTTTCTACAGGCTCTAGGAGAGAATCCAATCCCTATTCTTTCCAGCTTCTAGAGGTTGTCCACATTCCTTGACTCATGGCCACTTCGTCTCTTCAAAGCCAGCAATGGCACATCTCTCTCTAAACTCCTCTGGGAAAAGTTCTCTGCTTTTAAGTATTCAATTGATTAGGTTGGGTTCAACTGGATAATCCAAGATAATCTCCTCATTTCGAGATCCTTAACTTAATCACATCTGCAAAGTCTTTTGTGCCAGGAAAAGGAATATATTCACAAGTTCTGGGGATAAAGACATAGACTTCTTTGGGGGACCATTATTCTTCTTACCACATTCAACGTCCTTGAAACAAATTCCTTTGTGTGTATAAACTAGGTCAACCTGAATTTCTATAACAAAGAGTTCCCTCCATAAATCCTCTTGTAGTTTCTGTCTAGATTAATGGCAATAAAATTCCTAGGTTAGAAACCCAGAGCTTTCTTAAATGTTTTCTGTTCATAGCGTGTATATCCAGTTATTCACTAAGTCCTGCACAAGTTACCCCTAAAATGGATTGACTAAACATTTTTTTTTTCCATTTTCTTTTTTTTTCACCAGTGTCCTAGTTTAGAGTTTAAATTGTTTTTTTCCTGCACTACAATAGCCTCCAACCTGGATCCCCTGCTTATAATTTCTTTCTTTTCTCAGCCACTCTTCTCACAGTGTTATCTTTTACTACTGATCACATAATCACATAATACTACAAATTTCCTAATAAAAAGCATTTGATGGCTCTTAAAGCCTTTAAATTAAGTCCAGACTTTCATAAAATCTAATTTAACCCATGGTATATTTACTTATATTTTACTTTGTTCTTCTCCCACTCCTCCCACATTCTGAATTACTGTAAATACTTAATGAAAATTTGTGGCAATGAAATGCTTGCTTCATCTATCCCTGCACTATATCAGGTACTATGAAGGGTAGAAAGATATGAAACTATAATCTAGGAAAATTTAATAAGAAGTTATGATATGGAAGGAATTTGAAAAATGCAAGAACAATGGTCTACCATAGAGGAGATAAGCAGGGCATTCTAGATTGGGGGAAGGCTCGATAATGGGATACACAAAAATTGCTTTTATTAAAATAGATTCATTCCTTAATTGAAATATTCTTAGAATATTTACTATCATTCCATGTTCCTAGGAAACAATGGTGAAAAAACAAAGTTCTTGTCCTCAAAGAGTTTATATTCTAGTGGAGAAAATAGACTATTAACAAGCAAAAAGTTTTAAAAACATATAATTTTGGATAGAGTTATTGCAATGAAGAAAATACAGCAGGGTAAGAGGTTAGAAAGTACAGGTGTGGGCTGGCAGCTTTTTTAGATTGGGTTATAGGGACAGTCTCTGAAGAAGTGACATTTAAGAGCAGATCTGAATGATAAGAAACACCACGATGTGAAAACTTAAGGGAAGAGAATTCAAAGGTCTAGACAAACTGTGCAAAAGCCATGTTTTGGAAACAAACTTGGCACATTTGAAAAAGAGCAAGGCCAGTGTGGCTGGAACAGAGAAAGAAGTAAAAAACATAATAAGAGAAGGAAGGAAGTACAAATCTAAAATAGCCTTGTTCACCATGAAATGGAGTTTGAACTGTATTCTAAGTGCAGTAGGAAGGTGTGCGGGAAGAGGGAGAATCCCCCTCTGCCCTTTCCCTTAAGGTTCTTCTGGCTGGCCAAATAATTAACAAGACAGGTTAGCAGGAGAAAATAATACCAAGTTTAATAACATGTATACATGGGAGAAAGCAGGGACACTGCGTTTTTCAACACAATAGCAGAAATTCTCATCTTAAATACCATCTTCAGCTAAAGACAAAGGAGGATGTTGGGGGTCAGGGGTGTCAGTTACAGGAGATCACCACTAAAGCACTGTAAACAAGAGTAAGGTTATTATGCAGATTTAAGGCCTCACCTTCCACATTGATAAATTTCTAGAAATGAGGTCATCCCCCCTCTTGTCAATACAGAGAGGGAGATACCTTTACAAATAGAGATTTCCCTTATAAATGTAAATGATTGTCTAGCAACTCCTCGCAGGGCCATCCAGAGAATGTGGCCAGAGAGACAGAACTTCCAATAAAATGGGCTTGTTGGTGCCTTTTCTATTGTAACATCTATTTTACATTATATTACAGCCATCAGATAGAAGATCTGTTCCAGGAAGGAGTTACTGTGTCAAATTCTTTAGGCAGTTAGTGGGGGAGGTCAAATGTCCGTCAGAGAAAACAATCAAGGTAAAGAGATATATTTCAGGGTGGCAAAATCTTGATCTCCCACAAAGGTATTGGTGGGTTTTAATGAGGAAATTTGCAATCTGGTTTGTCTTTTAAGAAGCTCACTTTGTCTATATATACCACAGCTTCTTTATCCATTCGTCCCTTGATGGGCACTTAGGTTGCTTCCAAGTCTTGGCTATTGTGAATAAGGCTGCAATGAACACAGGGGTGCATGTACCTTTGCAAATTGGTGTTTTCAAGTTCTTTGGATAAATACCCAACAGTGGAATAGCTGGATCATATGGTAGTTCTATCCTTGATTTTTTGAGGAATCTCCATACTGTTTTCCATAGTGGCTGCACCAGTTTGCACTCCCACCAGCAGTGTATGAGAGTTCCCTTCTCTCCACATCCTCTCCAACACATGTTGTTTCCTGTCTTGTTAATTATAGCCATACTACTCAGCCATAAGAAACGACGAAATCCAGCCATTTGTGACAACATGGATGGACATTGAGGGTATAATGCAAAGTGAAATAAGTCAGAGGGAGAAGGCCAAATACCGCATGATTTCCTTCATTAAGTAGTAGATAATAACAATAAACAAACACATAGGGACAGAGATTGGATTAGTGGTTACCAGAGGGGGGAAGGGGGGAGGGTGGAGGGTGAAAGGGATAATTCGGTACATGTGTGTGGTGATGGGTTGTAATTAGTATTTTGGTGGTGAACATGATGTAGTCCATGCAGAAATAGAAGTACAATGATGTACACCTGAAATTTTTGCAATGTTATAAACCAATGTTACTGCAATAAAAAAAAAAAAAAAAAAAAAAAAAAAAAAAAAAGAAGCTCACTTTGTCTGCTATGGAGGCAACGGATTTTAGAAGAGCAAGAAAAGACAAAGAGACCACTGTATGTCAAGGCTATAGCAAAAGTCCAGGCAAGAGACAATGGTGGCTGGGACAGGGAAGGTGGCAGAAGATGTGTTGAGAAATAATTGGATCTGAGACACATGTTGAGGATTGAGCTGACAGGCCTTAAGGAATGCAGTGTAAAGACAGAAGAGAAGAAGTCTAAGAATTGAGCCTAGAGTAGCACTCCAAGGTGGCTTAAAACTTGAGACATGAGAAAAAATCAGCAAAGGAGATTAGTAAGATAGAGTCTGTATGGTAGCTGAAAGAACAGGAGAGTGTGGTGTCCTAGAAGCCAAGTGGAGAAGGAGTTTAAAGAAAAAGAGAGGAATCTACCATGTCAAAGGAGGCTGACAGAACAAGGATGAGAAGTTAGAGGTCATTGTTAACCTTAATAGAAGCCATTTCCTTATCAGGACAAAAGAGAAGATTCACAAGAAAAGTGGAGGTGAAGATATGGAGCTGGCAGATACAGCCTATGCTTTCAAGGGGTTTTTCTGTGAAACAGAATAAAATATTTAATAGTGGTGGGCATGGGTTTAAGTGCATCTTTTTAAAATTGATTTTAAGATGTTTGCATGCCTGTGGGATTTCTGGTCATAAGCTTTTATTACAATGGGGTTGATTCTACTACAAATGTCAGTGACATCCTGGATAACAGTTCTCTTCAAAAGTCTAGTATTGTAGCAGGCAGCACACATTGTAATTAAAAAGTTAAGCCTAAGTAAGAATTCTGGCCCTACTATTGATAAATGCATGAGCTTAGACTAGTTAGTTAGGGTCTCTGAGCCATTATTTCCTTATCCATATAATGGGGATGATAATATTTTTTTTTGAGGAGGAGGAAATGTGATAATATATATAAAGCATCTACCACAGTACTTGAGACATAGTAAACACTCAATAATTGAGAAGAATTATCATCGCTACTATTTAGTGCTTGACTGTTAAAGTTACTGCCCAAGGGGGTTTATCTGCCTACCACAAGACATGACAGTAGTCAAGAGGCAAGGTGGTAGGAGAGAAAAGACTTTTTATTACAGCTTGCTAACAAGAGGGAAGATGGCCAACTCATGTCCAAAAGAAACCATCTTAAGGGGGCACAAATTCTTACAGCAGTTATATAGCCCGGTGGGTTATAGGTGAGGGGTTTAGGAATGTTGACCCTCTGGTGTTACAGACTGGGAGTCACCACACCAGATCTTTCAGTTTTCAGTGATGATGGCTATCAGCATAGACTCTCTGTTAGGGGGTCATCACATTCCTAAGGAACTCAAAAGAACAAAGTTACCATTTTATCACAGCTGGGAGGTATATGCACAAGCAGGGGTTATAAAATCTACAGAGCAGTTAGATCTCCTGGAGGGTGCATATCTGGCTGGGTTAGTTAGTCAGAGGTCATTCAAAGTTACAATAGGGTTTCTTTTCTGCAATGGCTTCCCTTGTGTTGAGCCGGTATCATTAATACCTCTGCAATCAGTGATCTGGCCTATTAGGATTTCAGCGGCACCAAAGAGAACAATTTCTGCCTTGACGTCCTTCCCCTTTATGTACTTCTTGTTCCAAGGCAGACCCTAATGCCCTTTTCCATTTCAAAGCACCACAGGGGACATAGCCAAGGGGATGAAACAGCTGTGTGCCAAGACCCACAGTGAGTTAATGTCATTTTAAACATGGTTTTCTTATGTGTAAATTAGCTTGTAGATTTTCAAGCTTCCTACCACTAATTACTAGATTAGCTAGTTACCCTGCAGGGAAAGCAGCAATGAGGAAGACAAACATGGCATTCTTATGTGAATGCTCATTTGCATAGTTCTTACAACTCTAGGCTTGCAGGAAGACAGCCCCCTGCTTCTCCTAGTTAAATCTAATATGATATTTACAGTTTTACACAAGAATATTAGGCAACAAATTAGCTCAAAGCTGCAATTAATCACAATCCAGAGTCAACTCAAGAAAATAGAGAACTGAGCAAATAAATTTCTTAACATTTAGCTCTCCTCTTGACCCATGCAAGTTAGACAAGATAATTTCTTAACTGAAGAAATGCTGGTTGAAATTCCAGCTAAGACGCTTTGGTAAGAAAGTTGTGACATGTACAGTTTCAGGTAGTCACTTGAAATCGATATCTGACTTTAAATCTCAATTCCCACCAGCTAACTTGTTGCATTGAATAAATCTGTTAGCCAGGACAATCTTGTATGCAAGGAAGGGAGAGATGCTTAAGCATTTATCTTGGCATACTTCAAGGAAAAGTTGAGGGATCAAAGGACTTCAAGCATGACTTGATCCAAGGGCTCAAAGAACGTTATCAGCAACTGGTCTCACTCATGGTTCTGCTTTCCTGTCTGTGCATCATTTTTACGGCTGGCAGTCCCAGAAGAAAAAGAAATTCTTTCTTTCTTAACTTGAAAGCATTCCTGGAATTGAGTCACATGCTCACCATGAACCCATCTCGGTGGCCCATGTCATCGTAATGCTGATTGGCCAGGCCTGGGTCACATGCCTAACACGGGACTAGGTGGAGTCATGTTCCCCTAAACCTCACCAGCAGAGAACCTAGTGGTTTCACTCCTCTAGGGAAAATCAAGATGTTGTTACTACCCTAAGGAAAGAAGGGTAAGTTGAAGCTAGGAAGGAAAATATAACAGATGCTTACTATTGCAAATGATTCAACTGCTCAAAGTTTCAGTTTCTGTATTTATAAAAATATAAATAATAACTATTATTGTAATAGTACTTACCTCATGGGATTATGAACATTTGCATAAATTAAAGACTAAATAATTGTGTTTTATTATCGTTGTTTTCTCAGAGTTATTATGTGTACATGTTGCTATTGGCCCCAACAACTGATTTCACTTTACCATTCCACTGCTGTAATTACAAATACATTGTGTATTATAAGTTAACATGTTATCCCGTTTAGCAAGTGATTCTTTAAGCACAAGAAGGGAAGTAATTCCCAAAGCCACACATCATGTTAAAAGCATGGTTCGAGTTAGCCCTCCAATCACCAAGCTCAGAGATACATGTCTCTCTCTAGACAAGTGAAGAGAATTTTGTTGGATTTAGGGAGGTCAAATGCCAAGATCCATCTCATGTAAAACCTCTGATGATATACCCCACAAAAGGATCAAGTATAGATACTGTTTATTTTTGAAATATCAGTTGCAATCTGTGCCCAGATCACCTCGTGAGAAAGGTTCCCCAATTCTTTGCTATATATGTGTGCTTAAAACAATTCCATATCTTATGATGTCCCACAGAGGGAAAGACCAATAGTCCCATAAATCCTTCCTTGAAAATAATATACAAATTTCCATTACTGTTAGATAGTTGAAAAACCATAAGAGGTTTTCATCCTTATCTAACAATCTAAACAAACCAAATAAGCCATAAAATCATAGTTTGTAAAGAACCCATCAGAGAGCTCAGGATGCAAAGAAATATAAATAAACTCAATTCCAGAGAGTTACAGGTTCTTCATAGAGAAGAAACAGATGGAAAGTATTAAAAATATAAAAAATAAATGCTAGAAGTGAAAAATTTGATATAAGAAATGAAGAATTCACTTGGTAGGCTTAATAGCAGACTAAACACAGCAGAAAAAAGGAAGAACTTGAAGACTGGTCAACAGAAAGTATCCAAATGGGCACACCAAAAGATGGGGAAGGGGCTAAAAATCAGATGTCTATAGGACAATATCCGTTGGTCTAATGCACATATATTTAGAGTTCCAGAAAAAGAGAGAGAAAGTGGCAGAAAAATATTTATACAGATAATGGCAAAGGACTTTCTAAAATTGACAAAAGACATCAACCCATAGATGCAAGAAGCTCAGTGAGAACAAAGCAGAATAAATACAAAGAACCTCACATCTAAACCTACCGTGGTCAAACTGATGGAAACCAGGCAACGAGCAAATTGCAAAAGCAGCAAGAGAAAAAAAAAACATAACTTTTTTTAAATATCAACAAATCAAATCCTTAATAATCAAATGTTTATCCCATGAATGCAAGTTTAGTTCAACATTTGAAAATCAATGTATTTTACCACAGTAAAGAGTAAGGGATCAAAATAATGTAATTACATCAATACATGCAAAAAAAGCATTTGACAAAATTCAGCATCCATTCATTATAAAAACTTTCAGTAAATTAGGAATCAAAGGAAACTTGCTCACCTGATAGAGGAAATCAAAAAAATCCTGAAACCTAGCATCATATTTAATAGTAAAGTACTGAATACTTTCCTTCTTAGATTAGGAATGAGGCAAGAAGGACTGTTCTAATGATTTCTATACAATATCGTACTTGTGGTCTTGCCCAGGGCAATAAGCCTACAGGTTAGAAAGAAGTAAAAATGTTTGTTTATTGATGACATGATTGAGTATGTAGAAAGACTGAATGGAATCCATAAGGAAAACAATAAAACTAATAAATGAGCTTAGCAAAAATGAAAGATACATGGTAAATATACAAATATCACATGCATTTATATTATTAGCAAGAAACAATTCGAAAATCAGAAATTTACCATTTGTCATAGCACCTAAAACATAAAATACCTAGGAACAAATATAACAACAAATGTGCAAGACTTCTAAAAATTATTCAAAATTCCTTCAATAAATTAAATTAGACCTAAATAAATGAAGAGAAATACAATATTCATGAGTTGGAAGACTCAATATTAAGATGCCTATTCTTCCTAAATTGGTCTATATATAATTAGCATCTAAATTCCAACAGATCTTTGATGAAGAAATTGACAGGTTGATTCTCAAATGTATATGGAAATGCAAAGGATCTAGAAGGGCTAAAGCATTTTTGGAAAAAAAAGATACAAAGGTGAAGAACTTACATTATTTGATTTAATGACTTACTATAGATCTACAGTAACAAAGACAATGTTGAATTGGCCTAAAGATAGACAAATTCATGGATGGAATAGAGTTTATAAAAAGAGTGGCATTATGTTGTCAAAATATTTCCTAATAAGGTGCCAAGTCAATATCTTTTTGCTTTTGTTTTGAATAATTTTAAATTTACATAAAAGTTGCAAAGATAGTGCAAAGAATTCCTATATAGTCCTTACTCTGTTGCCCCTCTTGTTAGCATCTTATATAACCACGGTAACTTTATCAAAATTTAAAAACAAACAGGACTGGCACATTAATATTAACTAAACTCAAATCTTTATTCTGATTTCATTAGTTTTTACACTATTGTCCTTTATTTTGTAGTTTCAGGATCCAGGTGAGGAAGCCAAATTGTGTTTAGTTATCATGTCCTCTTAGACTCCTCTGGTTTGCAACAGTTGCTCTGTCTTTCCTTGCTTTTGATGACCTTGATATTTTTGAAGAGTACTGGTCAAGTATTTTATAGAATGTCTTTCAATTTGGGTTTGTCCATTTTTTGGAGTTTTTTCCTCACGGTTAGACTGGGGTTAGGGGTGTTATGCAAGAATATCATATGTAAAGTGTCCTCATCACATCATATCTGGGGTACATGCTGTCAACATGACTTATCACATGATAATAATTTTGATCTCCTGGCTAAGGTAGTAATGGCACTTCTCCACTGTTGTTTCCCATTGCATATTCTATTCTTTGGAAGTAAGTCACTAAGTCCAGCCCATAGTTCATGGTGGGGGGGTGCATATTAAGCTCTACCAGCTGGCAGGGGAAGTATCTACATAAATTATTTGGAATTCTTCTTCTGTAAGAAAGACTTGTCTTTTCTCTCTCATTTATTTATTTATTATTTATTTTAATTTACTTTGTGTTAGGATCCAATATTACATTATTAATTTTGTTACTTACATTGTTCCAGCCTTGGTTATTGGGAGTTTTTTGAGATTTTCTCTTGTGTTCCTTTGACAAGCCCTCGTCCTTTTAATTTTTGAGCACTTTCTTACAGTTAAGCATTGCAAGAAGATCCAGGTTCATCTTGTATTCTTCCTTCTTCAGCCCTGGAATCAATAATTTCTTCAAGAGACCCATGTATTGTTCATTGGAGAATTGTGTCTAGAAACCAAGATCTGTGCACTGGGTATCCTCATTGCTACTGGAATGTTACTGCTTCAAGGTTCTCTTGGTGGACATAGCTAAGAAATTTATGTACATATACTAACTCATGTACACATACATATCTATAATGATTTCTGTGTTTCTCCATCTGTATCTATGATAAATTAAACATATGTTAATACTAATATCTCCTACTCTAATCCAGTAACACATAATTCATTCTAGCTTTCCCTCCTTACTTATCTATAACTTTGGTCACCAACAATGAGAAGTCCATCTATCACCACCATCCATATCCATTTAATTATTTGTTTGACCTCAGCATACAGGTAAGGCATTTTCAGAATTATTAACCTGTACCCCCATGATAAACAACATTACCAACTAGAGTAGTGTTTGTCTTCAGTTCATTTTGTCTTTAGCCTTACAGTTTCTAGTTAAAAATCCATTTTCCAAAGTTGCTTAAGTCAACTCCTATGTCCTCATCCCCTCTGTGAAGCTATGTCATACATATGTAATACAGATAGATTCTTTTGTCACAGTCAACATTTCATCCTGGGATTATCTCCAACCTCCTGGTTGAATTTAATTTAATTTGCATACATTAAAGTTTACGTAAATTTCAGTGGGTTCTGACAAATTCATAGAGTCATGTATTCACTATCCTGACACCATATAGAATGGACCCATCACCCTAAAATTCTCCTTTGTTTCCCCTTCGTAATCAACCACTCTCCCATCCCCCAACCCCTAGCAAACACTGATCTGTTTTCTGTTTTTACAGTTTTCGTTTTCTAAAATATCATATAAATGGAATCATGAAATATGCAGCCTTTCGGGTCTAGGTTCTTTCACTTAGAAAAATGCGTTGAAGATTCATTCACGCTGTTGTGTAAATCAGTAGCTCCTTCCTTTTTATTGCTAAATAGAGTTTCATTGTATGGATACATAGCCGTTCACCTATTGAAGGACATTTTGGTTGCCTCCTGTCTGGGGCAATTATGAATCAAACTTCTATAAACATACATGACCAGTTTCTGCATGAACAGAAGTTTACAGTTCAAATGGGTAAATACCTAGGAATGTGGTTGCTGGGTCATGTGGTAGGTATGTTTACTTTTGTAAGAAACTTGCAAACTATATTTCAAAATGACTGTGCCATTTTGCATTCCAACCAGCAATAAATGAGAATTCTGATAGCTCTATATCTTCACCAGAGTTTGGTATTTTGGGTTTTCTTATATTTTGTTATCTAATATAGGGATCTACATACAGCAAACGTGAATAAATGTAATTCCATGACTCTGATTTAAGTCAAACTGTATTGACTAGAATAAGTTAGGAAAATGCCAGTCTAAATTAGTGTTAGGAAATGCGCTTTATAAATATTTTAAGAAATTAGATCTCATTAAAAGAAGGTAAAATGATTCGGGACAGAAATGACAAAATGGTTCATCTCATGTGACAATTTCGATCAATTGCCACAGGTATGTTTGGAGCTTTCCATTAAGAAGGATTCTGAGATTACATCTGGCCTCAATGAGAAAGAATGCTGTGAGCAATTAGCAATGTCTGTGATAAGCAGAGGACAAGGCACTGGGGCACAAGAACATTTAGTTTCTAAGGTCTGGGCTAATTCCCCACTGTCTGATAAAGGTCCTTCAGAAGGACTTACTGCATTAGATAGACTAATGGCCTCCAACGATGTCCATGTCTTTAACCCCAGACCCTGTGAATGTGTTATGTTACATGACAAGGGGACATTAAAGTTAAGGATGAAATTAAGGTTGCTAATCAGCCGACCTTAAAATAAGGCGATTATTCTGGATTATTGATATGGGCCCACAAGGTCCTTAAACGTGGAGGAGAGAAGCAGAAGAGTCAGTGTCAGAGTGATGGCACATGAGAAAAATTTAACTGGACACTGATGGCTTTGAAGATGGAAGAGTCCACAAGCTAAGGAATGCAGTAGCCTCTAGAAGCTGGAAAAAGCAAGAAAACTGATTCTTTCCCAGAGCCTCCAGAAAGGAATGTATCCCCGTCAACATCTTGGTTTTAGCCCAGTGGGAAGTGCATTAGCATTCTGACTTATAGAACTGTAAGATAATAAATTCGTGTTGTTTTAAGCCACTAAGTTTGTAGTAATTTGTTACAGCAGCCGTATAATACAAATATACCTACTTTAATAACTAGAAAGCAGAAATTAAAGATTAAAGTATTAACTTTTTAGCATGAAAACAAAAAGTTTAAGGAGTTTCAAGTCCTTAAAATTCTTAGGTGGATTAGATAGTTTCTCAGCAATTAATTCATTTCTTAGAAAATTGTGAAAAAGTAAGTTTCAGACTTATTGCTATCCGTTTATCACTAATTCAGAAGTGGTGTAGTGTAAAATAATGAGATTTTCTTACACTACTAAAACAAGCCATCTACAGCAACTAAAAACTTCTAGAGGCCTTCTGTCAGAGTGATCTGCAAGAACAGGGGCCAAATGTCATTTGCAGAACACTGGGAAGATGGAAACATCATCATTGTTGCCATGACATAATTGTTCCTCTGTTGGTGGAAGAAACACGTGTCAGGACTCAGTCTCTGCTTCTGTCCGCAGCTTCCAGAGTAAGAACAGCATGCAATTATGATTCAGCCAACCCTGCCATTCTTTTGATAATTTCTAAATCTTATTTACAACTCTGGGCTGTGCCAACACTTAATGAATGCTGCTATTATTTTCTGATAGGCCCCATGTGTTGATGGGTTCTACTTGCCTTTTATTAGTGACTAATTCTCCATCCTCCCTCACCTCTCATTCCACACCTCCTTGTGTTTCCCCTTCCGACAGCATTGGAGATGATGGGAGATGTGGGATCGTGCTGTGAGCACATCTTTCTTTTCTCATAGTTGTGAGCTGTATCCTTTTTATTAAATTCAAAATTGTACCGAGGGGAACAAAGCTTCATGGAATGGATGAAGGAGGTGCTGCTTTCTTCACGTGTTATAGAAAATAAAATCCATGAACTATTCATACCAGTAAAATGGCATCTTTATGGAAACATTAAAAAACCAAGAATTGTCTAAAAATCACAACTGGAGGCTAGGTCCAAGAAAAAGAAGTTATTAAATAGATACCTAAAATTTAAAATAAAAGGAGTGGATAGAAAAGAAGATTTTTTTTTTTTTCCTCCAACATGGCTAAAAGAGTCCTTTTCACCTCCAACAGAGCCAATCAAGAATAACAGGGGCATTAATGTAGCCCCAAACCAGGACTGAGGACAGCACCAGAGAAATCATCGGGCAACTGCATTCCCCTCTGGGAGGCAGGAAGCAGTAAGAGAGCCTGAGGGCCAGAGGAGCATCCCACAGAGCTGTTAAAATCCACTCTCAGAAGAAAAATCATCCTTTTTTGATTCTATGGTTCATATCCAAAGGAATACACTTCCAGTATTGAAACTTTCTGATATTTTTTGTTTGTTTTTTGTTTTCCCCAAAAATATTCATGGAAAATCTTATCCCTTATCACATACCTGGGTGGCTTACTGCTGTTTTACATCCTTGGTGAAGAAAGGATGGGCGTTATCTCATAGCAATGCTGTGAAATTTAAATTGTTGCCAAAATACCTAAATACAGTGTTTGTTACACAGTAAGTGCTTAACATTTAGAAGCTTAAACTATATCCCTGTTACATCTTCCAAAAAGCAGAACACCCAATCATGTATGCCCAGAGTTGTCTATGGGATATTCTAAGGGCCTTAAAAAAGTAAAGGGAAGGGGCAGGCTTCCTAGTGTCTCACAGAAAGATAGAGTAGGACACGGCAGAAAAGAAATTTTTAATTGCAAAAAAGTATTATCTGATATTTAACAATATATAAGTAAAATAGTATCATTTTCTCTTTTTTCTCTGATTCTGTCAGGCAAGTCACACGTGATAGGCTCTAGGTATGGAAGGTGAAATCACAAAGACTCAGACTGGAATTACAAGGCTGCTGATTACCAGCAGAATGAACTTTGGCAAATGGCTTAAACTCTGTGAGCCTCTCTTTCCTCATCTGTAATATTTGTGAAAATTAGTGAGAGAATGCCTGGCTCACAATAGGCACTTAATAAATAGTTATTAAATGACTGAATGAAAAATGAATGGATGAATGAATAAGTGAATGTATTTAGACAATTCCAGATCTTCCTCCCCAAATTGCTCCACCCATAAGCTTCCCCATCTCAGTTGATAACACTCTGTCATCACACTTCACAACAGATCTGTCAGGAAACAGAAGGATCTACAGGCAACTTGACCTCTTCTCCCCATCTCCACTGCTATCACCTTGTCTGAGCCATCTCTGGGATTTCTATAGTAATCTACTAATAGATTTTCCTGCTTCTAACTTTGTCATTCTATAGTTTAATCTCAGAGCGATTCTTTTAAAATAAAGAATAGACTAAGTCCCTCTTCCATTTAAAATCCTATTTCGATCAAAATAAAAGCCAAAATTCGGGCCGGCCCCGTGGCTTAGTGGTTAAGTGCGTGTGCTCTGCTGCTGGCGGCCCGGGTTCAGAGCCCGGGTGCGCACCGACGCACCGCTTCTCCGGTGATGCTGAGGCCGCGTCCCACATACAGCAACTGGAAGGATGTGCAGCTATGACATACAACTATCTACTGGGGCTTTGGGGGGAAATAAAACAAATAAATAAAATCTTTAAAAAAAAAAACTTTAAAAAAAAAAAAAAAGCCAAAATTCTTATGATAACCTACAAACCCTGTGTGATCTAGCTCCCTGCTCTCTCCTCAACCTCATCTTGTCTGGTCTCCCCCTTCCTCACTTGGCTTCTGCCAGTGGACTCATGATTTTAGAATTTGCTGGGCAGGCTTGCGCCTCAGAGCCTTTGCACTGGCTGTCCCTCTGCCAGGAATGTTCTTCCCCTAGCTTTACACTTGCAACTGCCTCACCACCACCCTTAAGTCTTCATTCATAGCTCACGTTGTCAACGATGCTTGCAATGACCATCCATTTAACATTGCAGCCAGCCCCTACCCCATATTTCCCATTTTCTTACTCTGCTTTACTTGTTTTTCACCCCCTTTTTAATAACTTCATCACTAAGCAATATACTATTTTGCTTATTTATTTATTATGTTCATTGTTTGTTGTTTGTCTCCCCCTGCTAGAGTGCAAGATCTCTGAGGGTTTTGTTTATTGATGCATTCCAAGAGTCAGGAATATAGGATGTGCTCAATAAATATTTGTTGAATGAATACATAATTATTAATATGCATTATTATTATGGATAATATTAGCACAGTAGTCACACACATGATCTCTTTTACTACCTGTCTCTCTTCCTAAAAAACACCAGTGACAAAAAGAAGGTCTTCAAGGCACGGGACAATTTTTGGCACCAGAAGTTCTGTCCCCGGGGGATAGATGTTGATTTTCTCCTCCCTGGCATGTGAGAATCAAGCAGTTGTCTTTTGATGCATATCCCCAGGGCTTTAGACACAGCACCAATCTACAAGGCAGAGAGAATCCAGCTAATGGAATCAAATCACAAATCAGTATCATAGTCATCTCTGGAAAGAGATAAAACGAGGAGGAAAACATCAAACTGTTGGCATCAGGGGAGAAATCTAATCAAGAAAAACCAGTGAAAACCTCAGGGCAAAATGAGAACCAGAAGAACTCTAATTTTTTCTCCAAGTTAAAAAACATTTTATAGTATTTCTTTCCACGGACTCCAGTAATATGCTTGCTTGATGGAGTGAGACCACTCTACAAAAATCTCCTTGTGTGCAAAGATATATTAGGGCTCCAGAATTTCACTGGGATGAAAATTATCTGAAAGTTTTGTTTCTAATGATCCTGTGATCAACAGAGTGATGACCAGCATAGGTTCATGGATCAGAGTCCCTGGATTTCTTGTGTGACTTCGGAAATGTTTCTTCATCGGTCACAAGGAGATAGGATTCTTGCAGGACGTAATTAGGTAATGTTCATGAGGGTCTTAGCACAGTGTTTATCACACAGCAAATTTTCAGTTCTAGCTCATGCAATACTCTCTCATGTTTTGTAAAGGTAGGGCTCAGAGTCTCAAGTAACATGCCATCAGTACAGTACATTCTTTGTCCCCCAGGAGCCATTCTGCAATGGAAGCAGCAAGGGGAATGGGTTTAGTAATCAGAAACCATGGCCTTGGGCAAGTGATATACACATAATGAGCCTCAATCTCTCCACAAATTAAATGGGGATAATAATATCCACCTCATAGGGGTTTATAGTGGAGATAATACACACACATAGGAAACACTTAATAAAAATGGTTATTGTTTTTATTATTATAATCATGTCCACTAAAAGAATATGTCCTGTGACTCTCCATCTGTTCCTAAATATAGGTTTCCCTTCTTTCCTCCTTTCACCCCTTGTGAATTGTTGCTGGGCCTCTACTCCTTCTGAATCACTACCTGCACTTCTGTACTGGTCAGGTCAAGAGTTTCAGCCGGAACGATTTGCCTTCTTCTTGGCTGGCCCTTTCACCAATGCTAATGCTGCTGGTAGATTCCTCAGCTCTTGCCCTAACCCCAGTCTTCACTTCACTGTCCACTCAGAGGGCGTTCCTGCTCTTAATCCCAAATCGTCCTGATCAGAGCAATCCCAAGTGTCAAGAAGCGTGGGAAGATCTGGGTCTCCACTTTACTTTTATGTCCATACGAAGGTTCATCATTGGTATTCCCAGAAAACATTTGTTATATTTGCCTGCCCAGCATCCATTTCCCTTTCTTCTGGCAATAGGGTGCTAGCACACCAGTTTTCCTTCAAGGAGCCACGTTTCTTCCGCTCCTAGCCTTGTGATGTGGGTGGGCATTTCCCCATCCCCTGTGCCAAGAGGAGATATGAGATTGCTTTATCATCCACACAAAGAAGCTTGAGAAGAGAGCTAAGCAGCTGCAGGTAGAGCTGAGGGATGGAGAGAGCAGGAGCCAATCCTGAGGACACTGTTTGGGCCTCTAGATGAAGCCGCACCTCAAGCTGAACCACCCCTCCGTTTGTCAGTCATGTGTCAGCCAGTGTGTTGCTCGATTGCTTACTCCATGTTTAATTGGGTTTTCCGTCATTCGCAACTGTTATCTTAATTCTCCATCTACATGCAATGCTTTTTTCTCTGTTTGATGTAATATTTATGTTTTTATGGGGTCACAGGGCCCTTTGAGAATCTGATGGGAAGCTATGAACCCGTCTTCACTCAAAAGGTACATAATACAGAAACAAAAATGCTGCAAATATCGTCACGTTTTTTAGGACTGCCTGGCAACCCGGATGCAGAACCTCATCTCAATAGGTGTGAGGAGAGGAAAAAAAAAGCCTAATACAGCTTTTGAAAGTGAGATAATGATTTCTTAATTATTTGATGTTGGATAGGTTAAGATGAGATGGATTGTTTGGAGGATGGGTGTGGCTAATCCCTTTTACAAAATCTCTAAAAGCTGTACTGTACTTCAGTCAAAGATAGAAAATAAAGAAAAAATAGAGAGGGCAATCTGTTCTGCAATGGGTCAATTAAAACATGTAAAAACTACATTAAATGCAGAATTAAATTGCAGCTAACATTTTTTGTTATTCTTGTTTTTATTTAATTTTTATGGAAAATTTCTAACACATTCAAAAGAGACAAAGCAGTATAATGACCCTCATATACTCATCATCCAGTTTCAGTAATTATTGAATTATGGCCAATATTGTTTCACCTATATCACTGCCTACTTCTGTCCTCCTATTTTTTATTCCTTGGTATCTAATTGAGGTGAAATTCGATAACATAAAATTGACCATATTAAAGTGAAAAGTTCAGTGACATTTAGCACGTTCACAATGTTCTGCAACCACCATCCCTAGCTAGTTCTAAAATGTTTCCATCACCCTGAGAGTAAATCTTGTACCCATGGAGCAGTTGCTCACATTCCCCACTCCTCCCAGTCCCTGGCAACCACCAATCTGTGTTCTCTCTCAATGGATTTATCTACTCTGGATATTTCACCAAAATAGAATCATACAATATGTTACTTTTTGTCTCTGGCTTCTTTCACTTAGTGTGATGTTTTCAAGCTCCATCCATGTTGTAGCATATATCAGCATTGCATTCATTTTTATGGCTGAATAAAATTATTTTCTATGGATATACTACAATTTGTTTATCCATTCATCTGTAGAAATATTTGAGCTGTTTCCACCTTTTGGCTATTGTGAATAATGCTGCTGTGAACACATACATACATGTACTTATTTGTGTACCTGTTTTCAATTCTTTTGGGTATATACCTAAGAGTGGAATTGTTGGGCTATATGGTAATTCTATGTTTAAGTTTTTGAGGAATCGCCAAGCTGTTTTCCACAGTGGCTGAACCATATTACATTTCTTTTAGCAATGTATGAGGGCTTCAATTTCTCCACATCTTCTCTAACACTTGTTATTTTCTGTTTTTCTGATTATAGACATGGTAATTGGTATAAAGAGATAACTCATTGTGGTTTTGCTTTTCCCTACTGGCTAATAATGTTAATGTTTTCATGAGTTTGTTTTTCATTTGTCTATCTTCTTTGGAGATTTATCTATTCAAATCTTTGGTCCATTTTTTAATTGGGTAGTTTTTTTTTCTGTTGAATTTTAAGTGTTCTTTATATAGCCTGGATACTAGAACCTTATCAGATATATGATTTGCAAATACTTTCTCCCGTTCTGTAGGTTGTCTTTTCACTTTGTTGATAATGTCTTTGATGCAAAAAACGTTCTTAATTTTTATAAAGTCCAATATAACTATTGTTTTTTCTTACAGTCCTTGTGCTTTTGGTGACATATCTAAGAATCCACTGCCAAATCCAAGGTCGAGAAGACTTACCCCTATGTTTTCTTCTTCTAATATTCTTATTATTTTAGCTCTTACATTTACATTATTGATCCATTTTGCAGCTAACATATTTGAGCACTTATTATGTTGCAGGAACTTCAGATGAATTACCTCATTTAATCCTCTTAAGAATCCACAAAGTACCTTTGAGTTAAGTACTCTTATTATTTCCATTTTATAGGTAAGTAAACTGTGGGTTAGAGAGTTTAAGAAATTTTCCCAAGCTCCCAGAGCTAGTGAGTAGGAGCCAGCAGTTGAACATAGAGCTGTTTAACTCCAGAGCCTGAGCTCTTTACTACTTTCAAAAAAAAAAAGTGGAAAGGGGAAATATTGGAGAGGAAAAAAGGTCTTCAGTTATTCCTCTCTCTTCAATGTGTTTCATGCTCCTCTCATGTTTTAAACCCTGAGTTAAGTGATAAGGACACACAGATGGCCTCAAGATCTTCCTAGTCTACAGATACAGGTCAGGGAGTCAATCCGAACCAAGGAATATTCTAGCATTTATAAGGATATAGATCCCAGTACCCTGAAATTCTCATCCTGGACCCTTGGAGTCTCTAACTGTATGGTAATTCTCTGTTTGCACCCTTTGATCCTTGTCCACCCTTCCTTTCTCTTCTCTGAGCATTTGAGGCTGACATTTATTGACTGAATCACCTGAGATCTTTTGCCCTCTGGTATCCACTTGGGTTTGACCAATGAGAGGAAATGACAGAATATCAGAGGATTGGGATATTTCATCCCCTATGTTCTCCTTTATGTTATGCTAAGCCTAGCATAACAGCACTGTGTTATGGCAGTGGCCATGTCCCTTTATGACCATAGCTCTTTTGGATGGTCTGTCTTCCACACTCCAGCTCTCACAGGGCACTGATAATGTTATTTCCTTCCCCTGCCTCTTCATGCCTAGAAATGGGAATGGGACTAGGTAAGAAAGAACTCTAAGCACAGTATGATTTATTCGATGATGCAAGTAAAACGGTTGGTGAGAAGCAAGAAAACCTAACCATCATTTTTGACATTGTTTCTATGGGAACTGATGTTCTGGACTCAAACAACAAACATTATAAGTGAGCTTCTGGAAGGAAATCTGTTTGTTGGACCAGGGTACCTCTGTTATTTGCTTCTCTGCCTTTCTTTCTCTCAGCTGCCTATAGGGAAGAATGTACTGCACCTTCTCCAACAAGACATTGCCCTCAGAGAATGAGCTTGAAATGTGTCTTTATTTTATGGAGTTAGAAGAAACTTTAATTAGCACAACTGTTAACATTGAGACATTAGCTGGTTCTAAAATTAACAGCACTGGAAGGAAACATGATAAATCTCCCTAAAATCTGGGAGTAGGGAAAACCTTTATAACTGTGAATCACAATCTAGAAGTCATAAAAGAAAAAATGATAATCTATATAAATATGTTTAAACTTTTGCATGGAAAATAAAACACTACGTAAAGGGGAAAAACACAGTAAAGGGGAAAAGTATATTACAAACCGGGGAGTGTGGGAAATGAAATTTGCAGTATAGATAAATGGCTAATCTCTCTTGCATGTTTCCATTTGTTCCCTTTGAACTCTGCCCCACCACCATATGAACATGCCTGGGCTAGCTTTCTGGATGATGAGAGACACTTGGCCTGGTCACCTCCCTTCAACCAAAACAACAGCAACCTGATCTCAAAAGCTAACCTGCAATTGACCTCAGATCCATGAGGGAGCCCCACTGAGAACAGAAGAACTGTTCAGTTAAGCCTAGCCTAAATTACTCACCTGCATAATTAAAAACTAATTAAATTAAATGATAGTTGACTTAAGCAACTAAGTTTCAGAGTAGTATTTTACGCAGCACAAGCTGATACAAGGAAATGAGCACTTTCAGACATAGCTGGTGGGAGTATAAAGCTTCCCTATGAAAGAAAATCTGGCAATATCTAACAAAATTAGATATGCATTTACACTTGACCAGCAGTACCACTTTTAGGAATCTATACTAAAAGTACACCCACAAAAGAATGAAATGCATTGTGTACTAGGTAATTTTTTGTGATATTATTTATAATAGCAAATGATTGGAAACAACACAAACATTCATCAAGAGGGAATTTGTTGAGTAAATGATGCTAGAAACACACATCAATGTTAGGCAGTTGTAAAAAGAATGAGAAATCTCTCTTTATACTGACATGGAATGAATTCCAAGATACATAGTTAAGTGAACAGTGCAAGATATAAAGAACAATAATTATTCAACTGCATTTTGTGTAAGAAAAAAGAGGAAATAATATGTAGGCATATATACTTCTGCTGGAAGAAAATCAGCAAAAAGATAAATCAAAAACTAATAAAAATGGTTTACTATAGGAGGTGGAAAAGTTGGAGTGACAGGAACAGGAAAGAAAACCAGAATTGCCTGAGAGTACTATTTCATAGGTTTCAAACCATATAAATATTATATAAATTAAAAAAAATAGTCAGCAACAAAAGCATCACAATAACATAGATAGAATAGTCATTTTGGGTGCCTTTAGAATATAATTCTTGAACTGAACATACATTGTAAGCTATGGAGTAAGGACTAAAAGAACTACAAAATAATAAAATTCATTCAGTAGTTTTAAGTGTGATCTAAAAATGTTTTATAGACATTGTGGGGAAATGTAAATAAACAATTATGTTACTATTCTTAGAAATCATGGATTTTCAAAATAAGAGAAAAGAAGACAGAGACACGAGGGTAAAATCAAAGAAGTTGAGTAAAAACTTAAAATCAATATAATTTTATGATTTTTTACACACACAAACATCTATATATGTATATGTGTTAAATATATATATATATTTCTTAGCTTGGTCCACTAAAAGAGCCTAAAGGCAATGTGATTCCAGCACCAGATTTTGATCTCTCAACACCATTCCCATAATAGAAATTGAGCTCCTTGGAGAAAGAGTTGATTCCCCACCTGAAAAGGGAAGGTCCTAGAGGTACCTGGGACATCTTTGGCCAGAAAGCAGCAAAATTTTCAGAGACTAATAGGGTTGTATTAAAAAGATAGAGTTTGATAATGGAAAGAGATAACTTAGTTGAGATAATTTGAGCATTAACAAGAAAACTGTAATTTCTTGGAATACATTAAAATCCTTGACTCCATAATTATACTTAAAAAAGAGGAACTGAAACCAAAACAAACACATAAAAATCCTCATTTGCCACCAACCATCACTCTAAAAAGTTATGCTTAAAGGGAAATAATTGTTTATCCTGCCTTTACACTGAATACCAGAATTCAGGGAAACAGACAGTCCTAGTTTTTGGAGGAAGACATCTTCACAGAGGAATTATAGTTAATACATACAGAAACTATTATAGAATGAGAAAATCAATGCCTAATAAAAATCAGTTCAAGAAAACAACATTGATAAATGTTTAAACAATTAAATAAAAAGTTATTGGAAAACTGCATGTTCACAAGATGCAAAGTATAAACCCATAATCTTCTTTCTGGTCACAAAGTGGGAGATATGAGTTTATAATGGAGGGATCTAGCCTTCACCACCCGAACCCAGTAATCAATTGGATAATCACTATTAGTGGGAAAATCACATGTTATATGCTTCATCATGTGATGCATTATGAAATACATAGCACTACCTATAAGGATTCCTGCCAAAAAGGCTTTACCTGAATTTAATCAAAGCTCTAGCTCTAACTTACATCTACAGGAAAAGCAAAAACAAAATAATGAGACAACGAGGAAATAATCAGACAAATCCAGAAAACGGGACATTTCTAAAGGATAGCAGGTCTAATCTCTTCAAGAAGTCAATATCCAGGGCAGGGGGAGGAAAGAGGGTGGGAGGGAGTGTTCTAAATTGAAATTTTAGTGGACATATCAACCAAATGCAATGTGTCATCATTGATTGCATACTGGTTGGAACAATCCAGCTTAAGAAGTAATTTTTGAGATAATTATGCAATTATGATTTTATTAAATGTGTACATGTATTTAAGTTAGGTATAAAAATATATTTTTAGAGTGCATTTAATGAATTTAGAAGTAAAATGTTATGAATTCTATAATTTATCTTAAAATACTTCAGTAAACATATATATACATACGTACACACACATACACACACCCATATGCATATATGGAAAATTGTTAAATCTAGTAGGTGAATATACGGGTGATAATTTTGTTCTGTCTACTTTTCTGCATATTTAAAAATATTTATGATAAAGATATATATAATAAATATTTAACAATGTGTGAGAAAAAAGTAAGAGGGTTGTCATCCAGCACTAATTCTACTATGCCTTGTGCTAGCTGTAAAATTCTACTTCTAAGAAGGTCATATAATATAGTTATATGCAATGAGATTTAGCTTACTTCTAGCACTGTGACCTGAGATGAGCAAGTTAAGTTTCTGATAGTCTCTCAGTTTTGAACTCTCGTCATATGATTCATTAAGATTAAATGAGATAAAACCATGTGCTTAGCACATAGCAAGCATTCAATTAACTTTAGCTATAATCATCATCATCCTCATCATCATCCTGCCAACTACATCTTCTTCTACTAGATGTGCTATTTCACATACCAAATAGATAAATCAATCCTGCTGCTTGCAAAGGTGGATGAATTTGCCTAATGGCTAAATTTAGCTCTGTCTGAATCTCTCTGCCAGTATTTCTCAGTGTTTATGTTCTGCATAAATCTAATTTTAGGAGACATTAGTAGATGCATCACAAATCAAAACAATTCTACAACAAACAAATAAATATCACAAACAATAAGATCCTATGTTCAGATAAGTTTGAGGAAAGAGTATCTCTATCCCCTCTCTGAGAGTCATATAAGGCTCTAATAAAGAAATCGGTACATTTGTGTTTATTTGCATTTAACTCAGTGTTTTCAAACTTACAAAGCATGGAACCTTTTCTGCATTGCTTACTTATTAATATCATGGAGGAAAGTGTTCTATGAACACCAGTTTGGGAAATGGATCCCACATGAGCATTCTCATAAGGAACGTAGAGTTAGTTGTGATTGAGAGTTTCAGATGTTTTTATTCTCTCGGTGTTCATTACATACAGATCCCAAACACCTTCAGTTCCTGGCATCCATTAAGCTGTTTTCCAAGACCAACTATGGACTTGGATCCATTGAATTATCTATATTGTGCTCTCATTTTTTATTGTTATGGTAGAACACTTAACATGAGATCTACCCAATTAACAAATTTTGAAGGGCACAATACTGTATTGTTAGCTATAGGCACAAAGCAGATCTCTAGAACTTATTCATCTTGCTTAACTGAAACTTTGTACCCGTTGAACAACTTCCCATTTACCCCTCCCTCCAGTTCCTAGAGCCACCATTCTACTCTCTAATTCTATGTGTTTGACTATTTTAGATACCTCATACAAGTGGAATCACACAGTGTTTGCCCTTCTGTAACTGGCTTATTTCACTTAGATAATGTTCTCCAGGTTCATCCACGTTGTTGCAAATGACAGGATTTCCTTCGTTTTATGGCTGAATAATATTTGATTGTTTGCATATACCACGTTTTCTATATGCATTCATTAATTGATAGACATTTAGGTTGTTTCCATACTCTTGTTTTTAAGCAAGTCAATACCCAAAGTAGCTTCGTTTCCTTTATTGATATGTTTATTTTATACACTCATGTATTTATTCATTCATTTATCACTTTCTATCTGAATATCTATCATGAGCAAGACACTATGCTGACACAGGTTATAAGGATGTACTATACATTCTTCTTGCCATGAAGGAGTTTGCAATCTAGTTGTTTTGCCCAATTGACACCCTATAAATGTAATTTTATTTTAAACGTAATCTTCCCTCTCCTAATGTACATGACTGCATTGGGTTAACAGTTCGAAATGCACGCAAAGAAAAAAAGAAATCCAAACTCATTCCAAGCCCAGAAATGACTTTAATACTGAAGTATCATCAACAGTTGATTATCCTGGCAGAATGATCCATTGTGGTTTTTTTTTTTTTTTTCTTTTTTTAATGAACAAGGTAATTTGTTCTATATATGTGTAACTGGGTCTGGGAATTTTTCCCAAAAACTTTATGAATATTTTCACAATATGTAATACACATCCTAAATGTACTATTGAGCACAACAGAAGAAGAATATATCTCCTCATTGAATTCCAAGCTCAAAAATAAATCCCTGAATGCATCTGTTTTCAATCAACAAGCCATACTATCTTACAGCTCAAAAGAGAAGAGGGAAAGAGGGCTGTTTTTAAGTCTTCCCTAAGATTAATAGCATTCTTCCACTGATGTATGGTGTAGGTTATGGAGAAGATTGAGAACAGAAAGTTTGGGATTCACAAACCTAGGTAAACCTTATATGTCACTACAGAGAAGTCACTTCTCTCTGTATTTTTCAGTTTAGTAATAAAATTGATAAAATCTAAAATTATGTTGATAAAAATTGCAGTTCAACTGCATTTTCTGTGGAGACATTTGCTACAACAGTCTACAACTTCCATTAGTCTCACAATAGTAATATTAGGGTAATAGAGTTATTCTACATTCAGTCTAATTCTATTGGTGCAGAATTCCACTTACTGTAGCTATTTAATGAATTCTCTCTAAATGAAGCATTTCATTGGAGACAGAAGATTCTTGATTTTTAATTGAAATTTAAATGCTTCATCCTAGAGTTAAAAGATGATAGTAAAAGCTGGTTGTAAAATAAAATCATAATTGGTTTTAAGATAGATAGCCACTCATCTGCTGAATGTTTCTTGTAATTTTGGAATGTAGAAACTCATCATCAAACAATTTAATTTTCATCAAAATATAGTGTACATCAGGCAGTCATGCCTTAAATGTTTGAATAATATGCATCTAACTTGCATGAATTTTTATGAATATTACACCTTTAGAAAATGTTTTGAAGAAATGGAAGATTTTATGTTTTCCACTTAAGAGAGAGAATATTTAAAGTGTGGGGAGATTTGGGAGGAGAAGCATTGGTATACAAATCTGAAAAAGCTCTTCATCAAGAAAAAAATATTTCTGAATTTTCTGTGTCTAGGAATCCTCATTTCCCTCCTGCAATAAATGCACGGTATAAAAGCCAGAGTAGAACACCTGCTCTGGTGAATACAGCTTTGCACACAAACTGGATCATAAATGCCTTAGCCTTCATCAGAGGAAAGGGTAGAGAAGAGAGGAATATACATCCACTGAAGTCTTACTACACACCACACAGTGAGCTCTGTTTACCCCTGTCCCATTTACAGAACTCTTCTGTGCATATCTCATATATGAAAATATAAAGATAAGTAACATTGTATTTTCCTTTCTCCCCTTAGGGTCTTATTCTTAGGAATAAAATATACATATTTTTAAAATGTTAGTAATATTTATGATTCTTTTTGAAGCTGGTAGAATTTCCTGGATAGATTTCAGGGGGCTAACAAGATATTGTGGGAAATTGGACTAGGATATATGTTTGAGAAATGGTGAAATCCAATATAATGCAACTAAAAAGTAAATTTAGAGTAAGACTTTTAAAGATTCATTATAGTCTAAATGTCTTTGGAATAAATCTAACAATCATCATATATACTATGAAAAATACATATAAGGGAAGATTATTAACTGCTTTCCAGCTCCCATGAAGTGGACACAAAATTGACTGTTTGGCAAAATTTCCAAAACTGTGCTATGACTCCACTCCCCACAGCTACTTCTGGTAATACACTCAAACCCCTTGTTACAAGGGAGGATACTGACCCAAACTGATAGGATCATAGAACCTTCCTTCTTCCCTTGCCACAGTTATTGATGTGGGCATGTGACCTAAGCAAAGCCAATCAGACTCTTTGCCCAGAATTTTTCAAAATCAACCTAAGACTAGGGAAATTCTCCCTAAATAGATGGGAACATGAAGCCACGGTCCCTGCTCTGTGGAGAACACCCATCTACCACAGCAGAGATTAAAAAGCTAAAGTTCAGAGATCAGCAGAGAAAGGAGGAAGTGAAGGAGGAATGCTGTAAGGTCCTACTTATCCTTGATGTCAGTTCTCCCCTATACAAACCTACACGAACCTAATTCATGATTGATCTCTATCACTTGCAACCAATAGCATCCTGTCTAAAATATTCATCAGTTTAGAACTGGTTGTCAATGTTAGCTAAACCAAGTATAGGTTTGACAAAATTACATAGATTTTTCATGAAAACCTGGGACTTGATTCATTGTCAGTAGAATTAAATTTACAGGAAAATCATACAAGTTGCTATTCTACCATCACAGCTAATTAAAAATACTTAAGCCACAAATCCCATTCTTATTTACATATTTTTGCTTTTTTGTTACGTTTGCAATTACCCTTGTCATCTCAATCCTCCATGCAATCTAAGTCTTTTTGTTTTAGTCTTTTGTTCACTCTGATCTATATACTTAAGTCGTAAGACAGTTAATAATAATATAACAAATTAATTACATTATATCATTATGAGCAGCGAGTATAATGAACATTAACTATGAGCCAGATATTTGGCAAGCTCATTCTATGCCCTGTTTCAATTGTCTTAATACTCTTATACGTCAGTTATTATAATCCCATCTTATAAATAAATTGAGGCATAGAAAAGTTAAATAATGTACTCAAAGTTACACAGCTAGTAAATGTGAAGGAGCTGGGATTAAAATCCAGGCAATTTGACTCCAGAGTTAAGAAGGGCAAATTAAAAAATAAAGCAGTGTTTGTAAGACCAATGGATTCTGAATCACAAGATATTGGAGAATTTTATTTATATCAAATGAGGTAGGGAGAATAATGAAGGCAATTCACTATCATCACCTCCAAGCTGCACTCCCATCCCCAATGAAATTGTCAAAGTGATGTTGTGGGCAATTGTTTAACATCTGTCTCATCCCCTACAGAGGTTTTTACTTTTCGTAGTATCCCCAGTGCTTGGCACAGGGTCCAGGACATAATACTCACTAAATAAAAAACAAATGAATGGAAGGGTAGAGTCATTAAATGAACAAATCAATGAGTCCAGGGAAAAATGAGAGTGGAGAACAAGGAGTGTACAAAGAAAGATTAACTAGAGGATCTAATTAAATCCCTCCCAAATAACTCAGAATCAATTGGGCTCTGTCCTCTCACCAATCTCCACCACAAGGCTTCTATTGCTTTTTCCATCCTCTTTGGGATGTTGAAGAGATTCAAGGACATCATATTCCTACCCACCCCCTTTGTACCCCCAGCCCTTCTTTACCTAAGAATGACTATGTAGACATAGGGTGCCTATTTTAGACACTGCTCTCTGGCTTCCCAGCTACAAGCTTCTGAAGACCAGCTTGTTTTCTGCACATTTAATATGGCCCACAGGCAAGTGGAAAAACAACATAGAAAGGAGGTCAGGCCAAGATCCTTTTTTTTTCCTTTAGCACAGTGTGTTTAAATGTGATAGCTAAGAGATAAGTAAAAACTTAAAGTGCAGGGTCCTTTTCTATTTCCCTTTCTTAGCTTCTTTGCCAAGAGGACTTGAGTGTTACAATGAGGATCTGTTCACTGCTGGACTTCTCTCCTCATCTTCACTTGTCATTTTTGGGACTGGGGACAGAGTATTTGGGGTTGGAAGGTGGGTGAGGGGAGCACAGAAACTATCTAGTCCATCACTAATTTCTCAAGTGCTGTCTTGTTCTGAATTCCATCACAGAAGAGAATTATGTGTAAGTTGAATTAACTATTGAATTCCTTGCCTTCTAGAGATTGTTCTAATTGGAACAAGTGATTTTAATCTCCTGGTCAGAACTCACATTGGTGCCCTATGCTCTCAATCTAGTCTGCAGATGTGTTTGGTTTTCCTGATATTGTCTTAAAAGATATTGAGCCAACATTTTAAAATTGAGAGGTTTTTTTTTCCCACTAAGATCAGGTGCAAAGTAAAGATGTCCCTTTGTACCACTCCTTTAAACATCGTACTGGAGGTTCTAGCTAGTGCAATAAGACAATAAAGGAAATAAAAGGCATACAGATTGAGAAGAAAGAAAGAAAACTGTCTTTGTTTGCAGATGACAGGATTGTTTATGGAGAAAATCTGAAAGAATCAATGAGAAAACTCTTAGAACTAATAAGTGATTAAAGCAAGGTTACAAGATACATGTTTAACATACAAAAGTTAATCAATTTCCAATATACCAGTAGTGAACGAAATTCTAAATTAAAAATGTAATGCCATTTACATTATCACCCAAAAACATGAAATGCTTAGGTATAAATGTAACAAAATATGTACAATATTTATACGAGAAAAACTATAAAACTGATGAATGAAATTAAAGAACTAAATAAATGGAGAGATCGTCCATGTTCATGGATAGGAAGACTCAATATTGCCAACATGTTAGTTCTTCCCAACTTGATCTATAGACTCAATGAAATTTCAATCAAAACCCCCAGAAGTTATTTTGTGGATGCTGACAAACTGATTTTAAAGTTTATATGGAGAGACAAAAGACTCAAAATAGCCAACACAGTATTGAAGGAGAACGAAGTTGAAGGACCAACGTCACCCAACTTCAAGATTTACTATAAAGCTATAGCAATCAAGACAGTGTGGAAATAAAAACAAATAGGTCAGTGGAACAGAACACAGATCCCAGAAATAGACACCCATAAATATAGTCAACTGATCTTTGACAAAGGAGCAAAGGCAATAAAATGTAGCAAAGATATTCTTTTTTATCAACTGGTGTTGGAACAACTGGACATCCACATGCAAAAAAATAAGTCTAGACACAGACCGTACATCCTCCACAAAAACTAACTCAAAATGGATCACAGACCTAATACTATAAAACTTTAACTATCCTAGAAGGTAACATAGGAGAAAACCTAGATGATCCTGGTTATGGCAATGACTTTTAGATACAACACAAAAGACACAATCCATGAAAGACATAATTAATAAGCTGGACTTCATTAAAATTAATAACTTGTGCTCTGCAAAAGACAAGGTCAAGAGAATGAGAAGACAAGTCAGACTTGGAGAAAATATTTGCACAAGACACGTGTGATTAAAGGACTAATATCCAAAATATATAAATAATTCATAAACCTCAAGAAACGAACCAATTATAAAATGATACAAAGATCTAAACAAATATCTTACCAAAGAAGATATACAGATGGCAAACAAGTATATGAAAACATCCTCCACATCATATGTCATCAGGGAAATGCAAATTAAAACTACAATGTGATACCACTACACACTTATTAAAATGGCCCAAAATCAGAACACTGACCACACCAAATGCTGGATGTGGAGTAACAGGAATCTCATCCATTACTGGTGGGAATGCAAAATGGTATAGCCACTTTGGAAAACAGTTTGGTGGTTTCTTACAAAACTAAACATACTCTTATCATATGATCCAGCATTTACTCCTTGGTATTTACCCAAAGGAGCTGAAAACTTATGTCCACATAAAAGACTGCACATGATGGTTATAGAAGTTTTATTCATAATTGCCAAAATTTGGAAGAAATCAAGATGTCCTTCAGTAGGTGAATAGATAAATAAACTGTAGTACAACCAGACAATGGAATATTATTCAGTGCTAAAAAGAAATGAGCTATCAAGCCATGAAAAGTCACAGAGGGCCGGCCTGGTGGCGTAGTGGTTAAGTTCGCGCGCTCCGCTTTAACGGCCTGGGGTTCTCAGGTTTGGATCTGGCGGGCGGACCTACGCACCGCTTATGAAGCCAGGGTGTGGTGGCGTCCCATATAAAGTAGAGGAAGATGGGCATGGATGTCTGCCCAGGGACAATCTTCTTCAGCAAAAAAGAGGAGGAATGGCAACAGATGTTAGCTCAGGGCTAATCTTCCTCAAAAAAACAACAAAACAAAAGTCACGGAGAAAACTTAAATAAATGCATATTACTAAGTGAAAAAAGCCAATATGAAAAGGCACCATACTATATAATTCCAACTACACGACATTCTGGAAAATGCAAAACTATGCTTAGTAAAAAAAGGTTGCCAGAGGTTAAGGAGAACAGAGGAGCAAATAAGCAGAGCACAGAGTATTTTTAGGGCAGTGAAAATACTCTGCGTGAAACCATAATGATGAATAAATGTCATTATACATTTGTGCAAAACAATAGAATGTACACCACCAAAAGTGAACTATAATGTAAACTATGGGCTTTGAGTGATTATGATGTGTCAATGTAGGTTCATCAATTATAACAAATATACCACTCTGGTGGGTAATGTCAATAATGGGAGAGATATGTATATGGGGGCAGGAAGTAGAAGGGAAATCTTTATACCTTCTTCTCAATTTTGCTGTGAACCTAAAACCGCTCTAAAAAATTATCTTAATAGAAAAAATGGAGAACTTTTACATACAACCCCAAAATTCAAATCCTCTTCCAAGATGAAGCATTTTTCTCTTGAAAAAGCCTAGCAGTACTTGGTCCATATTCTACAGGGCAACAAGCACCAGAAACTGAAAGGTAGCCGCTGTACTTGCTGAGAAACCAGGCTCAGAGTCACTTGCCACTTGTCGTTGAGCTGACAAGGCTATTTTTCTCAGAGTAGAGAAATCTCTCTCTGTCTGTGAAGAGTAGGACTCAAATGACAGATTAGGAGGGCAAAATGGCTCCTTATGCCTACCCAACTTTGCTCATATGTTACCTGCTGGCCCCTATAGAGTTTTTAGTTTATGAGCCTGAGATATGGATGGTAAAATGATGCCTATTCATGCAGAAAATATTAGTATAGTCGCAATGATAGTAATAACAGATAACCTTTAATTGAGCACTTACTGTTTACTAAGTGCTTTATATACAATGTGTAATAAATACTATTATGACTTTCATTTTACAAATGAGGAAAATAGAGGTTAGAAAAGTATTTTCTCAAGGGCATACAATTTGTTAGTAGTTGATTCAGGAATCAAATCCAGAATATTTTTTATATCCAAGGCCATACTCTCAACTTATATATATACTAGCTCCATAAGATATAAAATGTTCAACTTCATAAACCAGAGACTAATGCTCTTCATGATCTTATATTAATGATTCCTAGGACTCTTCTCAATAAGATTTCTACATGAACATTGGAAGTGACAGTTATCCAAGCTCAGCATACATGAAAAAACATACAACATAAGAAATACATACTCAACAAGTTTCCCATATTAACTCTTTTGCATGATTATTTACTGGTTAGTTAGTTTTGTATGATGTATTTGACTAGGTTATCAACAACTTCAAACTGAATTCTAAACGTCTTTTTCCAGGGCTATCATTCTGGGATATTACTTGGTATGTGGTTAGATTTCTTGGGCAAGAATCCAACAGCTGAGTCTTTGAACACTACAGCCTCAGACAACCAGCCAGAGGGTGTGAAAATAGATAACTCTGTGTCATTCGGGATCCTAGAAAGGATGGTACAGATGGGCCACAAATTGAGTAATCTAAGGCTAGTCATATATGCAGGCAGAGTATTGGGAAACCACTAGGCATTGCATCATTACCATTCCTAAGATGAACAGGCAAGGTAAGGGAACACTTTCCAGAACGTGGAGATAGAGGGAGCTGTGTGGAAAGGGTGACCTGAAAATACCATAGCTTTGGTTAAAGGAAGCAGTCAAGTCATGGTTATGTCACAGGGATGGCCCCAGGGAAATAAATACCAGCACCACACTCTTCTTCAGGCCTCCAAGCTCCTACCAGTTCTTGGCATAGGCCAGAGGGAAAAAGAGCCACTGATGTAATCTACACAAGTCAGCCCTCCCAAGGCACAGAACAAGGTGGAAAAGGGCAGAGAGTATATCCAGAGTAGAAATGACAGATATTCAGCACACCCATCTTGAATACAACTAGGATTTTCAGCCTGATAGATGAATTTTCAAACATAAATCAGGGCAAACAATTAAGCAACCTGCATTTAACTGGGTAGACTCCAGAATAATGAAAAAGGCTTTCACAGAATTTTAATATGGGAAGTAAGCTTAGAGATCTAGTTTTATACCTTATCTAAAGCACGAGTCACTGCTAACAGTACACCCAAAGAGCGGTCCCAACCATCCTCAGTCTGAGCATCTGAAATGGCAAAGAACTCGCTTATCCCTGAATCAGAGAGGGTCCCTTAAATTGCAAGTGATAGAAATCCAACTTAGACCATTGAAACAACTGGGAATTCCAAGTGTGACGTTCATGCAAAGCTGGATCCAGGAGCTCAAACAATATCATCCGGAACAGGGCTTTCTCTGTGTTGAGTTCACTCTCCAGTAGGCTCCTTTTGCATGTTGGCAGCATGTTTGTTCTTAGCTCCAGTCTTATACCCAAACCACTTCAGGTGCAAAGCTTCAACAAAATTCAGGACTTGGATCTCACTGGGCTGATCTGTGTGATGTTTCCATTCCTGTCTCACTAACAATGTCAAGGGGGACAACAAAATGTAATTAGGCCTTAAAGTGTCCACCTTGAAGATGGGTGAGCAGAGAGTTTATCCCACCCAGACTACCCGGGTTTAGAGTCAAGGAGAACTGGTCTCAAAGACAAATCAGGGTGCTATTGTTCCCAGAAGGAGGGGGAATGGGTACTGGGCAGGAAAAAAAGATGTCCCTCATACTCATATTATTAGAAAGTTCTTCCAAAATCTTCTTCTTGTCACATGCATTTGTCCTAGCTTCACCCTGTGGAGTCGTCTGGAGATTATTTACTCCCTCTTTTGCACAAATCTCTTCACACATCTGAGAGCATCCCTCATACTCCTACATCACCAAGTCTTCACTAGTCAAAACACTACCACCAGCTTTTGTCTGTTCTTCATGGAACGTTTTCTATACCTCATGTCATCCTGGACACTCTCCTCTGTATTCTGTGCAGTTTATCAATGGCACTCTTAAAAAGTTGTGCCCAGAGAAGGATACCAAATAGGTAACTCATAGAGGAATAATGAAAGTTAACATTTATTGGATACTTTCTATTTTCTAAGCACTGTTCCAAGAATGTTATATATTTTAACTTATTTAATCCTCACGTCAATCTTCTGGAGTAGATACTATTATTATAGCCATTTTATGAGACACAGAGAGCTTAAGTAAACTTCCCTATGTTACTCAGCTAATAAATAGAATGCTATAAATTCAAACCCAAACAATTTTGCTTCCCAAATTTGTACTGTGATCCAGTACAAGAATCAAAAGGCACAGCAATGGTATATAAACCTTTGAGGGAAACATTTTTAACCACACTAATAAGCAAAGAAGTGAAAATTCTTCCAATATAAGAGACCACTTTCAACTATCAAATTGGCATGTTTTAATAATAACAGCCAAAATTAGTCAGTGAGAAATGCAAACTTTCTTCTGCTGCTGGTGGAAGTTGTGTAACAATTCTGTAAAACAATTTGGCATTATGTAACTAAAGTCTCAGAAACATGTATTCTTTGGAAATATATAGCCTATGGATACATTCAAATCTATAACTGCAATAATGTGAAATGCTATATATAATAACAAATATCAGAAATAACCTAAACCTTGAGAAATTAGAGATTGGTTAAATAAATTTTGAGACATCCACCCAATGGAATACCAAGCAACCACTAAAAATGCTGATATACAATGGTTAATAATACACAAATATGTTTGTTCTATTTCATTGAATGAGCTCAAAAGAAAAGTAAATTGAGAGAAATTGGAATGGAAGAGGAGGGCCTATTATCTCTCACAGATTCTCAACAGAATTAATTTACATACCAAGCTCCCTCGAGAATTCAATTCATAGAAATTTGACATCTACAAATCTCTCTAGGAGCATATCTATTACAGAGAGTCAGTGTATCTGAACTAAGGGAGAGCTATGGGTGCCTGCACCCCACATTGAAAATGGTCATTATTTATCAAATAGATTGTGTTACGCACTGGTGGATACCAGAATCAGTAATAAAGGAGCATTCATTCTCTACCTTAGTTCAGTAGGTGTATGGAGAGAAAATCTCTGTTAGGTCTTCACAGGACACTTTTTGGCAGAATTTCCAGCTTCCTCTTCTCTAGTCCTTTTAGAAAAAGACATGTGGAGGTAAAAAGGAAATTATTTCTGTTTCCACTCCTATGAGCTCTTCCTCATTTTGTCTCTGAACTTAGTCAAAAAATAAAGTCTCAACCATATGTAAGGAGGCTTTTCCCCTCTGCTTTGTACTAGTCAAGCCATGTAACATAAGGCACAATGTTTTTGTGTACAAAATACTACCATGTTCGCTGTGGAAGACGTAAAAAATAGGATAAACTTTTAACAAATGAAAGAAGAGAAAATCATAATGCTACCACTAGTAGTGCCACTTTAAAATATTTGTGTATTTATTTCTAGAATTTTTCCATAGAAATGTATACCTTTTTTATATACATGAAATCATACTCTGCATCCTGTGCTATAACCGTTTTACACTTACTGAAATAACATGAATATCTTCGCCTATCATTGTATATACTAAAGCAGAATATTTACCACATAGACGTGAATTTATTGTTAAAAAAGAAAAGCTAAGGGTTCTTAAGTGAAGAATGCAAAACACTTTTAATGTTTTTGTTATGTGCTAATATTACAGTTGCTACTGAAAGCAATCAAGGATGAAGGTTGAGGAAGGAACAAGAAGGGATCTAATATTTATTATTAAAAAGACTTTTAACTAAGTACTTTCATTCATGGACTCGTCTCAGTCATAACCCCCTGAGGTGGAATGTTTGTTCTCCATTTCCCACATGTAGAAATTGAGACTCTGAAAGGTTATGTGCCTTGCCAAGGTTGTGTTACTATAAAACCAGGAGCCAGGACAAAACTTGCTTGTGTCTGACTCTGATCATGTTGGTATAAAATGGGAGAACAAGGGCATAAACTCAGTTATGTCTGACTCCAAAATTTTCATACTGGAATTTTATTTCCACTTTACCATTGCCTCTGGAATTTCTTTACAGACAAATTTCGTTTACTTTTTTGGACAAAGTTCATTTATTTTTTTGGACAAATATCTATTGAATGCTTACTATTTTCCAGGCACTGTGTTAAGAGATGTGCATTCAAAACTAAACAACCAGAAAATGTCGCCTATTTGATGAAGTTTACATGCCAGAGGAGCAAGATAGGAAATGGACAAGTAAATGCATAAACAACTAATGACAACAAATAGGCCCTCTCATCAAAATACCCCGATAGGAAATGAGGTCCAAATTTCGGACTTTCCTAGGAGGGATCTCTGAGTCAAATAGCTGTGTCCTAGAACCATTAGGCATCAGGTCAGTTCAGACTCCACGGCTCTCATCTGGAAAAATCCTTAACTATTTCACCTTGTGATCCCTAGAGCTTGGTTCTGGCTAACAATATGCACCCTCAAGGGAGTTCAGATCATGAAAGCTTTTCTTTCCAAATCAATGGTCATGAGACTTTGAGATCAAGAGACAGGAAAACACCATCGCCTATATTGTCCGAGCATATAGCATATGACTTAAGAGCATGAATTCCAGAGTTTAGAGCCTTCTCTAGTTACTGAGAGGGCTTGGTCAAGCTATTGAATTACTCTGGGTCTTGATTTTTTCCATTTATAAATGGGAATAATAATAGTACTTATCTCATAGGTTATCATTAGGATTAAATGAGTTAAAACATGCAAAGAACCTTGAATAGTGCCAGGTTCATAACAAATGCTTTATAGGTGCTATTACTATAGTATGATGATTGATACCCTCCACCCAGGGCACTGCAGGCACACCTCCACATTATGAGAATTGGAGTCGAGCATGTCTCAGCATCATTTGGGCGCTACCACTCACTGCCTGAGGGATATCAAACACATTACTTAACTCCTATAAATTTCACTTTTCTCAACCTTAAAGTGGGGATTTCGACAGTAGCTAATTTAGAAGATCGTTTTGAAAATTAAATGAGATAATGTGAAAAAGGACTGAGCATTGTGTTTAGCATATGATAAGATCCTAGGAAAGGTTAACTATGATTAACCTTACAGTCACAGAACATACTAGAAAATCACTTTCCCATCCACTGCTCCATCATGCTCCAAGCTTGTCCTCTTAAGGGGACATCAGAGCCTCTGATTGCTAATTCACGTAAGCCTCAAATGGTCAGGAGAAAAATATCTCACATTTTATCAAGTGAGATATAAGGAAAGCTAAGGCATGAGAATAGTGAGAGTGTGTGTGGGTGCACATGTGTGTGTGTGTGCATATGTTAAAGAATCAGATGACCCCTATGGTCTGAGAGTGCACCTCTTCACTAGTAGACATTACTTACATTGAGCTCTCTATTGCCATACTATTTTTTTATTTCCTGGGGTATATTATAGTATCAGAATTATTTTCCTCTTTTGACACACTGGAACTATTATGTAAAAGAAGAAAAGCAATGAGTTCTTCCATGAGATTTAATGTGGTGCTTCTCAGGAGTTCCCATAACACTGTGTTATGATAAATCTGTGGGCCATGTTCCCATTGATTCTGTCAGGACTGTTGCTTTCTTTGCTGTCCTATTATGGCAGGAATGCATCTTTCCTTAGAGTGTCAGTCTCTGATAATGGAACAAAGTCTGTCTCTTGTTTTGCCCTTTTAATAATTCCCATGTTCAGGCACTGATTCTTGAGGATAGATGCAATAGATATGCTAGAAAACTGAACTTTATATGAATTTTACTGTATTAGAAGCCCCTGCTCCCGTGATATTTCTCCCCACTGCAATACTCATCTGTAGATTCAATAAGGTTTACTGAGCACCTACTGTGTGTACTGCATTAGGGATTCAGCATTGAACAAGATGGATGAGTCCTCACTTTACTGACTGTGTATTCCAGTGGGGGATACAGACAATTCATAAACACACAAATAAATGTGAAAATTGCAATACAGAAAATGCAAAATGATAGGGAGTGAGCAGAGTTGAAGACTGCAGGAGAGAATATCAGGAAAGACCTCTCAACAGAGGTAATACCTGAGCTATCCTAAGACTTGGATGCAAGAAAGACACAGTAAGGTAAAGTCCAGACGAAAAAGAGCCAGGAGAAAGTAGGAAGTGAAATATCCTTGAGATGGAAATAAATTCCCGTATTAAGAAGGCCTGTGTGTCTGGAGTGTGGTTATGGATGGAGAGCGACGGGAGACATAGAGATCAGAGAAGGCCAGTAGTCCTACTTGCTTATGATTTGGAAGGAACTCTGGTTCATGGTGTCTTGTTTTCCTCATTTGTTAACAATGAAGTAGTTGGAGGTGAGAGGAGGACAAGCACAATGCTGAAGGTGCATGTTTGTCCTATCACTGCTATTTAGACCATGCAGTGCCACTCTCTATGACTGTGTGACATAAGCATAGATCAAGCTGGATGGGAGTCCACATTCACAATATCACACTATGATCCTCAAAGGCAAGACATAGAGAACTTACACTTCAAGGGGGTTCTTCTAAGCCTTGGGTTCCTCATCTGCAAAATGGGGCTAATAATAATAGTACATCAATATAAGCACATGATATCCACAGCACCAAGCTGCAACGTTAAAACACATAATACCAAAGAGATACCTGCACTCCCATATTCATTGCAGCACAATTCACAAGAGCCAAGATATGGAAGTAACCCAAGTGTCCATCAACAGATGAATGAATAAAGAAAATGTCATATATGCATACAATGTAATATTATTCAGCCTTAAAAAAGAAGGAAATCCTGCCAAATGGAGAAATATGG
This sequence comes from Ceratotherium simum simum, assembly GCF_057802395.1. Classification (NCBI taxonomy): domain Eukaryota; kingdom Metazoa; phylum Chordata; class Mammalia; order Perissodactyla; family Rhinocerotidae; genus Ceratotherium; species Ceratotherium simum. Next base: position 31,976,220 of record NC_141903.1, read on the forward strand.
ATGAGCCTGGAGGACACAATGCTAAGTGAAATAAGACGATCACAGAAATACAAATACTGCACGATTCCACTTATATCAGGAATCTAAAATAGTAAAACTCATAGAAGCAGAGGATACAATAGTAGTTGCCAGGGGCTGAGAGGTAGGGGACATGGAGAGTTGTTTAGCGGGTATAAATTTCAGTCTTGTTAGATGAATAAGTCCTAGAGATCTGCTATACAATGTAGTGCCTATAGTTAACGATACAGTTTTGAGCACTTCAAAATTTGTTAAAAGGGTAGACCTCAGGTTAAATGCTTGTACCACACACACACACAAAAGTGATGTAAGGAATCTCTGAGAGGTGATGGATACGTCTATTGCCTTGATTATGGTGACGGTATCGTGAGTGTTTGCATATGTCCAAACTCATTAAATTGTACACATTAAATATTTGCATTTATTTTCCATATCAATTATACCTCAATAAAGCTGTTTAAAAAAAAAAGACAGATAGACTGCTAAAAGAAAAATCCCTGCATTTCTGAGATAGCATGGTGTTAATCTATATTTTGCTTTCTGCACTTACACAGCAGCTGGGAAAACTGGCTTCCCAGAAATTCAGTCTTGTGCTTATGGGCATGAATGACTCTACAATACATTTTCAAGGCATAAATCATTTTCCTTTTACCTTCTTTATGCTTCATAATGATGCAAATGGCTGAAAGGTCACCAATTTTCTGGCTGTTTATAGTCAACAGGGTTAATTTTTTCAACTGGTCAGAAAATGTCAAACCCATCAGTAGCATTATTCACTTTATTAGCTAATGTAGTATAATTTAATGTTTTGGAGATCAAAGAAAAGACACATTTGAAGATTACCTTGGAATAAGATTAAGAATGTTACTCAAAAGGGAAATTCTTTACTTAAATTGCCGTCATTACTATAGCTGATTATCTTTTCTCAGAAAATGACCCCATATGTCTGTATGTCAAATGACTATATATGTCATTTTCCAAATAGCCCTGAACCATGTTTTTTAAAAAAAATTTAGACTCATTATATAATCGTTCCAATAGCAAATATTTATTGAGCCCTAAATATGTGCAAGGCTCTGAGATGAGCATTTTAAATAAACTGCCTCACAGAATACTCATGACATTCTCATGAGGAAGGAATTATTGCTCTCATTTTGCGAATGAGGAAATGGATGCTTTGAAAAGTCTAGCTGGGGTAAGGTCCCCATGCCTCTGAGGACTCACCAGTTGAGGCATTAGGATGTGAGTATGGGCGTCGGCCCTGGCTGGCTCTTGGTTATGGCTTGAAGTCAAGGGAAGTACTACTTCAAGGTTTAAATAGCTGTGAAAGAACATGCTACCGCTTTCCACTTTGTGTCCAGCTCTGTACCAGCTTTGTATCCAGCCTTCCTCATTCACCTGAAACTATCTTATTGGAAAGTAAATCACTGAGGGAAGAAAGATGCCACTGCCCTGGGATCTCGCTACCAAGATCCCACATGACCTAGCTCATGGCAACTTCTTGGAACGGATTTCCTGAAAGCTTCCTCTTCACACGTCTTGCTCCAGCCACCCTAGCCCCTGTCCCAAGCATGTGTTACGATGCTAGCACATAGTGAGTAATCAATAAAAACATGTTAAATGCATTCTTAAGTCCTACAGCGGGAAAAGTTAACCTGTAAAGTTACTTGTAATCCTCTAATCAAGACACATTTTTCAGAACTTTTTGTCCCTACTTGAACATCATATCCAAGGCATAGAAATTAACAGAAAGGCAAAGCAAGGTGCAGAATTTGCTCAGTTACTGAAGTAGAGATTGTTATCTGACACGCTAAAAGAAAACTAAACTCCTTCTTTGCATAACGTGACAGCGAAGAAAGTGATAGTACTGACTTAAAATCAATAGGAAATAGACCTGCAAGTAAAAAATCCTCTAATTTAAAATGATGAAAACTTATAGCTGCCTCAAAAAGTGTCCAATAATTTCTTTACTACTTTTACATAAGATTGCCAGAATATCATAACAGGGAAAAATCATTCTGATAGCAAAATTCCCAGGAGAAAAGTAACCAAAAATAAAATGATAATAATGTTAGAGAATGGTATCATTTTAATGATTCTTTACGTAGGTTTGGCTAACACTCCAGCAACTTTTGTCCCATTTTTTAACTAATTATTTTTTTTCACGCTGATAAAATGCTAAGCCCCAAGCTGTTGAAACATCATTTTGTTGTGTTTTTTAACCAGTGTTATTTATAGTCCAGTAAATCTCATACCCCTGAGCTGATGCTGAAATATTTGTCTCCAGAAAGCACAAGGTGAATTTCCTGCTTTTATATTCCCGTGCTGTGAGGGGCAGACCACTCTTAAGTGCCTAGAGATGGCAAACCTCATAGGTGGGATGGACGCCAAAGTGGCCATGAGTGTGCAAAGGGATGTGGGAAGAGAAACTGCTCATTTTACAACTTTGTCAAAAGTTAGCCCTTAGAAAACAGATGAATAAAAAGTTTTTACGGCTAGATCTACTAATACTCCACACTGAAAATAAAAGAGTATTGCCAAAGAAAAGAGAAAAGAAGCCAACCTTGATATGCTGACTTGATGCCTCGTGTATGGTAACAGGAGTCCAGGAGACCTGCAGTCTATATTCTCTCTGCCATCTTACCAAGGGTGAGGCTTAGGAACATAGTTTAAACTCTCCAGGCCCCAGCTTTCGCCTTGGTAAATGAAATAATAACAATTCCTATCTCAGAAGCATTTTTAGTGATAAACGGAACAGACTGTTTAGGAAGAAAGTTCTTTGTAGAATAAAATGTCAAGCAACTGCTCTTTGAAGCAGTTTCCACTGCAGTTAAGAGTGACTGGAATTGGTCCATTTTTGTTGAAATCTCAGCTAGTGAGCTGAATGACTTTAGGCAAGTGACTCCTGCTCCTGGACCTCTAGTTTTCTTATCTGTAACGTGGGGATATAACAGTACCTCTCTGTGCTGGCTATTTTCTTTTGCTCCCTCCCTTGCAATCGCTATCTGTGCTTGCCCATCCTGCTCTCGGCCTTGGGAGGTGACCTCTGTGGAGCAGATCAACAGGCTGCCTTGTATCTTATTTCCAGTTGGATGCAGCCAATGGGAAGCATAGATAAAGAGAAGATGGGTAAAGTGAGATAAAGTTATTGATTCCTCTGGATCCCTAACTATTAGTCTCAATAGCTTGCCTGCTACTCTCTGCTCAAGCCAGCACTCCAGTTAAATGGTCCTCTCCTCTAACTGCTGCTACTCTCACTGAGTTCTGCTAACTACTCCCTTCTCTTGCCCCTTCAGGCCTAGAGGTAGTAACAAATAACTGTTAGCAATAGCTAGGGTCCTTCACCATCCCTTTTTATCTTCTTTTAATTGTGATGACAGCTTTGTAGTCACTATACTAAAATTTCTTTAGCTCATATGAATGTCTCATTTGCTTCCTGCAAAGACTGAAACCACAGCTGATACAATAGGAAGGGCCTGAGGAAATAAGCCCTCCTAACGGAATTCTGAGATGAGGTTGCTCATATATTTGAGGAGGGCACAGATACGTTCCTTGTAGGAGGTAAATGAAACACCAGCATTCCATGGGATGCAGTGGCATTATAATTATTTGAGTTATTACTGAAGATGGCCTGGCATGAAGTGCAAATGGAAGGCAAGGGATTAGGAGATTAGGTGGCTGTGACACTGAGTTTCTATAGTGAAAATATTGATCAGAATGTTTTGGGGGTTAGTTAGTTGTTTCTGACAGCCCTTGAGAGCTAACAGACCCCAGAGAAAGAATAAATTGGAGGCTTTAACTGCCCAGCTCATAACTCAAGTTGAAAATCAGAAAGCCTTGATGATAACTTTGCAGAAGTGCTTTTTCTCCTGTAGTCATAGGGCTGATAGGTCTGTGATAGAACCTAGAGCCTAATTGTAAGTAATACTGAACTGGGATAGCAATTAAATGCTCAACTCCACTGGATCTTTTATGAAATGGTTCTGATGGAGAAGGAGTGAGACTCTGATACATGGAAGTCTACATTTGGGCAGAACACAGATGAAGCTGAGAACTTTGCATCCCTAAATCTCCCTGACAAGGGCAGGTATCCTGAATACAAAAACAATAAAAGGTAAAACCTAGCATATCCAAGGCAGAGAACTCGAGGCCCAGTCTGGGAAGAAATAACATATATGCCAAAAGAGCTGCAGGACATTGCCAAGGTATATCAAGAGAAGTAAGGCGGAGGAGCAGGCGTGAGAGTGGACACTAATGGTGTTAGACCAAAGACCCCAAAACATAAAACTGCATTTAGGCCACATTTATTGATAGGAGTACACTCATCTCATTGGGAATAGAATTAGTAGTCTACATGGTTGGCTAATTAAACTTGGATTCAGGAATGACCTAAGGCCAATAAAGTTGAAACGTCAGAACTTCCCCAGCATATGTATAGGAGAAGGAGTTAGAAGTTTCAGGGAGATAGGAATGCTAGAACAGACCTCACATGTGTAACCTGTTCAGCCATGCCCTAATCACCACAGCCCCAGGTGAACCCTGAGGACGTGCACTTCACCAAAATTTTAAAAATGCATCCATGGGGCCAGCCCTGTGGCGTAGTGGTTAAGTTTGGCATGCTTCACTTCAGCAGCTCGGGTTTGTGGGTTCAGAACCTGGGTGTGGACCTACACCACTTGTCAGCCATGCTGTGGTGGTGATCCACATAAGAAATAGACGAAGATCGGCACAGATGTTAGCTCAGGGCTAATCTTCCTCAGCAAAAAAAAAAAAAAAAATCATCCATGAGGGGCATTGGCATCCTTTGAAAACAATATGTTGGCTGTCCTCCTAGGCTAGAGATGACTGGAGGTGTTGCAAAAGAAGTTGATTTTCTGACCACAATAGAAATAATGAAATCCTGGAGTAGAAGAGGGAAGGGGGAATAATTACTATTATAAGCTACGGGGGTAACAAAGTAGTAATTAGAGTGTTTTGATGTACAGGGGTAAAATGCTATGGTTAATGGGCTATTGGATCATTAGCAATTAAATAGAAAGGTAGCCTTCTAAGTTCTACTTGACGTATATGAGTAAGAAAATTCCAGGTATTGGTGGTATGGTGAGAAATCTAATTCAAATCTTTGTTTGGGGCTGATCGTGACCTCATACACAGTGTTCAGACCTAAGCTAATTCATAAATTCAGACTCTCTTTATCATGGGGGAAGATCCCTTCCCTCTGACAACAGTCTCAACAAGTGGCCATCGGCGTGTACTATAAATATTCATCCAAGCCTTCCTTGAAGGAATCTGTGGACATTTACCAGACTTTGTAAGAGTTATTAGATACTGGCTCTGTACTGAGGTTGATCCTCTGAGACCCAAAACACTGCTATGATCTACCTGTCCTAATAGAAGTCAGATTATAGATGAATTCTTGACCCAAGACCATCTCATGGTAGGTCCAGTGGGACAATTGACTCCTGTTGTTTCTTCCTATAATCTTAGAACATATAGTGGAAATAGATGTAGTGGAAATCCCAATTTTGTTCCTTGGTCCATTGAGTGAGAGCTATTATGTTAGGAAGGACTCATGGAAGCCCCAGAACTGTTCCCCACTCCAATATATGCTGATATACTTTATCGATGGGGGCAATGCAGAGACTGGGAGATAGGAGATTAGGGTCACCATCAAGGACTTTAAAATGCAGAAGTGAGTATTACTACCTCATCTGCATTTAACTTACATGTTTGGCCAGAGCTAAATCTAGTAAAATGATATTTACATTCACAAGCATATGCAGATACCACATCACAAAAATCATAGCAACAATAACAATCATGTAAAATTGATGTGGTCTTTTCACCTATCACCTAGGAGCCGTAACTTGGGTCAGTATAGAAAGGAAATCAAGCCAACCAGTTGAATAGAAGTTTGTATTGTGGAGGGTAACGAGGGAGGCATAAAAAATCTATTTCTAAGATGTGTTAAGAGAATATTGAATAATTTGTGATTGAGGTCAATAAAGCAATACTTCCCTTGTTATGTTAAATCCAGCAGCCATCACAGAAGGACCCTCCCTAAATGGATCATCCTTCCCATGACCTGATTTAGTTTTTAGTATTAAATATAAAACCTAAGGAAGAGAGCAATGATTTTAGATAGATTAAGTGACACTTAATCTAATTCTGCAGAATTTTTTCACTTCACCCAATGAAAGATCCCAGAACTCCAACATTTGAGATCTACCAGTATTGCATAAGGTGACCCACACAAATTTGAAGGAGAGAGCTTCATCAGTAATCTAGAGCCTATCAATGTCTCCTCCATTTTGCCCTGGGACCTTTATTAGCACATTTTCTCTGGCACCAAATAACAGTTAGATACAATTTTGTCCTCCCCTTGGTTTCCAAAATGCAAAGTGGATTAATGACTTCCAGCCAATATTTGGGATCAGTGAAGACATTTCCTTTCCTGACCTCTATCTTCCTAGAGGACTCTGCCTCAGGGCACTGCTGCCTTGTTCTTCCCACAACAGTCAAAGGGGCTCAGAGCAGTTGACCTATTTTCCATTAAAGCCTTGGTTTCCAGTAACTTCTCTGAGAATAGAGCCCGAAATCATTTAGAATGTCTCTGAAAGCACATGTCCTGTTAGATAATACATGACAAGTCTCAGATGTACCAAGAGTGAAAAAAGGATAACTTCCTAGCTAGAAGGGAAATATGAAATAAACAAACAAAACACTCAGCGTCCCAAAGCTAAACCTTCCAAGGTTATAAATGAATATAAGTTTCGGGTTTCGGGGAATTCTTCCCAGTTGCTGAAAAGCACAGGCCTTACAATCACAGGTGACTGTTAAAAAGAGGTTTGGACAAAATCCTCAAGGTAAGTCTAACCTCAAATGCTTCCTTTATATGTTTCTGTAGTATCCAAACAGGTTTTAAAAGCTATGACCCAAGTTCCATTAGAAATTAGGAGAGGGGGGAAAGAAGTCATTCACATAAGGAGAAAGGTGGGTCCCCTGTTAGTGCAGAGAAAATGCTAATCTTCTTGGCCACTGTCTCTATCACCAGAGCCCAGAATGGTGCTTGACACACAGTAGGTGTTTGATACATGTGGCTTGAATGAATGCATAGAGAGAAGAGAAAGAGGGTAGGCTGAAGATTTTTGGAAGACAAACCCCATGGACACTATTCATAATCTCCCCATAAGTTGAGTTTCAAGCCATCATGAGGTACTTCCTTGGGAAAATACAGCTCCTGCAGAACACTTTCTTATTTTGCCTATAACCCAAAAGGAAACAAAAAGCAAGCATGCGGGATCAATTACTAGCTTTCATTATTTGGCTTAAAATAACTGTCCTCCATAGCATCCTCTTCCAGGATTTCATCCAGGAGGTGGTTTATTTGTCTAAGATATTATTATACTATCCAGAAAAAAATCTCAGAGAAATAAATATACCTTATGGAATGTTCCAACTGCATTCCTTGTTATATTCAAATAAGCCTCTCCCATCCTCCTTCGTATTTTCTTCCCCTCCTCTTTTCTATTCTTTCTTTCTTTCTTCACCAATCCAAGTCATATCAACTCATTTCTTTCTCTTCTCTATTCCTGTATTTGTGGTAAAATATTTCCTATCTGTCTGCTACTTTGATTTAAATATCACTCATGTCTCCTTGATTTAACAATTTAATTACTCTTTCTAGGAAAAAACCATATCTAATCTTAATTCCCTTCCCCCTTCCTCAATTGCATAATTGCACATTTGGTAGCATAATCAGTTAATTGTGCATATGCAAAAAAATGCTTTAATATGTTAAAGACACTGCTTTATTTAGTTGTTAGCAAAAGGGATTAATGTTTGGGTTCAGAGGATTTGTGAGTGGATTACTTTATAGCTTTCACATCCTATTAGTGGCACCTGGGGCCAACGCGACTTCTGTTCTTAATGAAGGAATGGCTTCTTATAGACAGACTTCAAATCCTAAGGAGAGTTGAATGGAGCATATTTCTTAGAACTAAAAAGCCTATGCTTTTACTGGCATGGGGCATTGTGGTTGTTGTTGAATTGATTGTCCAAAGCAGCCCAGCCTGTATGAAAATGGTAGAAATTGTATAGAAAACGACATCTCTTAAGAAGGTCAAAGAACCTGCTCAGGCCCTAATTTGTTAGGGTTTCTTATGAAAGTTTTATGAGTGAACACTCTGGGGTTTAGAAGCTAATTGATAGTTTTTTGTTTTCTATCCACCATGGGTAAAACATATTATCAGAAATTTTCAAATGGATCCTCCCAAGACTAATCCTTGACCCAAGGAAAGATTCCTAGAGGAACTGGGCTTGAAGGGAACTGTTGTCTACTTCACCATTCCTTGTGGTCAGTGTATGTAAAAGTGAATTCAGCTTATGACCATCAGGCAGCTCTGATGAAGAGCTGATGTCCTACTACGGCTGTAAAAAAATTTGTCCCCACTCTATTCCAACCCCTGCTTCTTAAAGATGCTGAAGAGGATCATGGGTCAGTTGCTGAGACTCTGCACCTCCTCCAAACCACAATAAGGGAAATTCTATTTTCTCTAAAGCATGGTGAGGTTTACTAAACTTTGAACACGCTTGAGGATAGTGCCTTTGTCTTATCTATCTTGGAATCTCTAGTATTCAGCAGAGGACACAGAGTGTGACCAATGATGGATCAATACATGACAAAAGAAGGAAAGATTGAAAAAACAGGCAGGAAGAAATAGAGAAAGTCAGCTGGTAGGCAGGCAGGAAGAAGGAAGATGGGAAGAAAGGAAAGATAAAAGGAAAAAGGTAAAAATAAAGTGGAGGGAGAAAAAGAGGGAAAAAGAAAGAGAAGGATAAGAAGTAAAAACTCTGCAGTATGAAAGAAGTTATTAGAACTGTGGGAGATCAAAATTTGGCCACCCTGAAATCTATCTCTTTACCTTGGTTGTTTTCTCTCAAGGACATTTGACCTCCCCCACTAACTGCCTAAAGAATTTGACATGGTGGCTCCTTCCTAGAACAGATCTATCATGACTGCTATAAAGATAATGTAGGATGGAGGTTACAATAGGAAAGGCACCAACAAGCCCCTCTTATCAGAAGTTCTGTCTCTCTGGCTACATTCTCTGGATGACCCTGAGAGGAGTTGCCAGACGATCATTTACATTTATAAGGGAAATCTCCATTTGTAAAGGTATCTCCCTCTCTGTTTTGAGAAGAGAGGGGGATGGCCTCATTTCTAGAGGCTTATCAATGTGGAAGTTGAGGCCTTAAAGCTGCATAATAACCTTACTCTTGTTTACTGTGCTTTAGTGGTAATCTCCTGTAACTGACTCCCCCCACCCCCAAAATCCTCCTTTGTCATTGGCTGAACATGGTATTTAAGACGAGAATTTCTGCTATTGTGTTGAGAAACGCAGTGTCCCTGCTTTCTCCCATGTATACATGTTATTAAACTTGGTATTATTTTCTCCTGCTAACCTGTCTTGTTAATTATTTGGCCAGCCATAAGAACCTTAAGGAAAAGGGCAGAGGGAGATTCTCCCTCTTCCCCTGACAGAACTTAAAAACTTAACATACTTTATTATAATTATTTCTTCATCTGAAAACTGGGGCTAATATTGTCACTTTGCAGGATTTTGGTGACTATGAGAAGTAATTTATTGTTAGGGTCTATCTATGTCTTGGTCCCTTTCCACTCTGGTCAGGGTGAGACTCTCCTTTCTTGTCTACATTACTCTTCAAGGAGCCTGAGATCCCAGTTGGGGAGCAGAAACATTGATGAATCTTCTGGGCTATTAGAAAGGAGATTGTCTAAAGGGATGTGTCAGATAAGGGGCTGAAAACAGTGTAGGGACAAAGACAAGCATCAACAGAAGATTGGATAATCCACCAGGTAATCGCCTGGCCAGTGGTGACAGTTGGGCCTTGATGGATGGCAACAAGAAGGACAGCCTAGTGTAAACACATCTTCCTCCAAGCTCCCCCCTACAGGGGCAGTCCTTGCTCCAGAGAGGTGAAGTTTCAAAATTTCACCCTCTCCTCCTGTACCATTCTTCTTCCTCTTCATCTTTCTCTCCTTAAACTTAAATCTGTCACTTGTTTAACCCGATGACTTTTGCTTGTTTGTTTGATAGTTGTACATTTGCAGTTTTAGCTTCTGACTCACTGGAGGGGCAGTTACTCACATTAACTATTTACTGAGAGGGCCAGAAAATATCTGAGTATACAAATGAGGAGATTCAGTGAGCTGAGGGGAGGTGGGAAGAAACCAACACATTAATACTTTAAAACTTTTCCTTGTGTCGTATTACAAGAAGAAAGTACATCGTAAATGTTCAGTCAAAGGTAGCTATTCTTTGTCAAGACAGGATGGATCCAGTGTCCCATGGAATGATAATGTAATACTAGAAGAAGATGCAAACACAAAAATAAATAACTGTTGTGTTCATCTGCAAAGGTAGGTGGACCCTACCCAAAGACATGGTTCCCATGTAAAGACATGATGCCACACCCATATAAGAGGGTAACAGAAGGTTTGTTACTTACAGAATTGAAGTCTCTGTAAAGAGCAGGGAAGGCCTCTCAAGCAGGTTTGAAATGGCTTGAGAGAGCAAGGAAAGGAGATGCTCAGAGCGTGTGCCCCACATGCAAGTCAGAAGTAAATACTGCAAATATACAACTATCAAGCAAACTTGCCATCCCAACCAAAGCTTGGATGGAGTCCATCTGCCTCCACAGGTTACAATACCGACAACCCAACATAGAGTAAGACCCAGGAGTGCTAAAGAAGACATTAAAATGTGCGGTATGGACAACAATTCTTGTAAAAATTCAAAGAAGCCACCATTCTTCATGAACTGAAATTGTTAAGAAAGGCACTGGAGCAAATAATTGTGCATTGGATGCATTCATTCCAAAGCATTTCTTGAGTCAGGCACTGTGCCAAAGCATTATGGGTAGAAAGTTAACATGTGACACAGATTTTCCTTCTGAAGGAATGCAAAGTCCAACAGTGGGCTGAAAAATACACAAATAACTACAATAGAATAATATGCATATTACATAGATAATAAACACCTATATAATAAGCACAATGGTGTAAAGTTGGTGTATGGAAGCCTCGTTGAATTATTGATTAAAGAAAGGGAACAAGTAGGGAGAGAATCCAGCTGAGCAAAAGTCCATGACATGGGCAGGCCGTGGTGGAGCAAAACACGTCTACTGAGCCCAGTGGTCACTCTGTCCCTTCAGGTTACCTCACCATAACCCCCTTCCAGCTATTAGGACAGAGCTATGTCTAAGAACAGGCAAAGGAAAATTACAGTCTTCCCCTCTCCCCATCCAAAAAGGTAAGTAAGGGCATGTTTGTATTCTGACAAGAGCCAAATCCTCTGCTTATGGAATAAATAGTACCTCATTGGAAATATCCTTGAATTTCACAGGTATTTCAAATGCTCTCTCTTAAAACTTCTGAAACTAAGACTCTCGCATGTATGTGGTTTGTCCATATCCTCTTACTGTCTCACCTCCGTGCTATTTTTCTGCAAAGGTCAAAAGAAAACCAGCTCTGAAATACTCTAAATAGTCTCATTGTTCCCACAATTGTGATCTAACCTCTTTCAGATGTAAGATGGTTGCAGATTACAGTTTCAGGATTCTTCTCACTAGCCACTTCATAATCTTGCTATATTATCATGCATTACTACACTACAAAACTACACAAAAGAAAGTCTAACACAGGCCTTCTTACCCACCTCCCCCCAAAACACATCATGGATCAGAGCTAAAGAAAATATATGAAGAGGCAAACAAAACTTAGACCACTTGCCCCAACATCCATAAGCACGTGAAATAAAATGATGAATAAAGATAGACACAAAAAGGCAAATATTCTGAATAAATAGGCAAATATTCTGAATACCTTAGCCTAACACCATGAATCTGACAGGAATGTCCATTAGATTGAGACAGAAAGAAATCCAGTGAAAGACCAGGGTTAAATCCCTTTGAATATTATAAGCAAAGAGACAAAGATCAAGGAAAATAACTATTCATTGAGCTGAACACTGATTGGACTCAATCAGTCAAGTTCTGCCCGAGGCAATGGAAGATGCTTTGCCAGCTCTACTAACGGGCTGCTGACTGTTTTTCTTCAACTCTCTCCTCTCTAATACCCCACACTGCCCTCAGTTCATAAGAGAGGATCTATTTACAGAAAGAACATCTTCAGTGGGCCAGGACATTTGCATCCTTAGCCAGATCATGAAATGGCTGGATGGCCTGCAGTGGCAGTTGAAGAATGGCACTAAATCAGCTGATTAGCTGAAGTAGTTCAGTGGAAGAGAGATATAGCCTTTCCAAGAAGTGTTGCTAGAGCAACTGGTATTCACAGGTCAAAAAAAAAAAACGAAAAAGAAAAATTTTGACCTAAACATCACACCTTATACAGGATTTTAGGTTAACTTGAAATAGATCATAAACTTAAATGTAAAATATGAAACTACGAAACATCCAGAAAAAAGCATAGGCGAGAATCTTCTGTATCTAAGACTAGATAAAGAGTTCTTAGACTTGACACCAAAAGCACAAACTATAAAAGATAAAAATTGAAAAATTGGACCTCATCAAAATTAAAACATTTGCTCTGTGAAAGACCTTGTTAAGAAAACACAAAGACAAATTATTGACTGGGAGAAAATATATGTAAATCACATATTCAACAAAATTCTTTTATCTAGCATATATAAACAACTCTCAAAATTCAGCATTAAAAAAATCCCATCAGAAGATGGCCAAAATGCAGGAAGAGACATTTCACTGAAGAGGATATACAGATAGCAAATAAACACGTGAAAAGATGTTCAACATCATTAGCTATCAGAGAAATGCAAATTAAAACCACAGTGATATATTAATGCACACTTATCAGAAAGGCTAAAATAAAAAATAATGATCATATCAAATGCTGAGAAGGATATAGAGAAACTGAGTCACTCATACATTGCTGGTGAGAGTATTAAATGGTAAAGCCACTCTAGAAAATAGTTTCAGAATTCCTTCTAAAACTCAAAATGAACTTACCATATAAGCTAGCAGTTGCACTCCTGAATAAACACCTCAGAGATATGAAAACATACTTGCACGCAGAAGGCTGTACACAAATAGTTGTAGCAGCTTTAATTATACGGGTTAAAATCTGGATACTACCAAAATGTTCTTCAGTGGGTGTATGGTACATTTTCACCACGGAATATTTCTCAGGAGAAAAAAAAAACACTATTGTTACACAGAATAACTTGGATAACCTCAAGGAAATTATGCTGAGCGAAAAGCCAACACAAAAGGATATGTACTGCATGATTGCATTTATATAACATACCTGAAATGACACAATTATAGAGATGGAGAACAGATTAGTGATGGCCACGAGTTAGGAATGGGGGAGAAGTAGATATGTCTATAAAGGGTTGGAATAAGAGTCTTATGATGATGGTAAAGTTAAGTATCTCGATTGTAGTAGTAGTTAAATGAAGCTACACATGAAATAAAATTGCATAGAGCTATACATACACACACTACATGAACACACAAAGGAGTGTAAATATAACTGGCAAAATCTGAATAAACTCTAGGAGTTGTACCAAGGTCAAATTCCTGGTTTTGATATTGTACTATATATAGTTATACATGGTGTTAACTTTGGGGGAAGCTGGGTAAAGGGTCACAGAATCTCCCTGTATGTTTTTTGGCAAATTCCTGTGAATCTATAATTATTTCAAAATAAACAGTTCTTTATTTAAAGTAAATTGGAACTTTCAGTCCAGACGAGACGGTATAGACCCATTTTTACCCTGCTCATTCCCACTAAATACAACTATAAACCCTGAAAGTGGAGTAAGAGGCAACAGAGGTAGAAGTGTGAACAGTGTTAAGATGGTGAGCTGGCTGGGACCACGGGACTGGAGAAACAGCACAGGGGCAGGGCATCTTGGTCCTCACTCAACGGAAGGCCACCTGGTGTTTCCCATCTCTGACTTAGCAACAGAAGGCAGCCCATGTGGGCTCATTCCTCCCCCAAATGGAATAGGAGACCCTCAACAACATCAGGCAAGCCTGACACAAATGGCATGAGGGATCCATTAAGAGTTTCACCAAAAATAAGCACCCAGGGAAAGCACCCTTCTTCTCTTCCTGGTCCGAGACTTCCCCTTTTTGCCAAGAAATACCCAGGTGGCAAGTGGAACTAGCAAGGAGATGCAGCAGCTCAGTCTGAGGAGCCACTTTGTCCCAGAGGGCCCAAAACTCTCCTCCAGCTCCTAGAGACAGCAGAGCAGGCAGGTGGCACAGGAAACAAGGACCAGTCACAGCAAGCAGCCTTGGCCAGGAAGCTCTCTGTTCTGCTGCCAAGGCTCTCATCCCCCACCAGAGACGTGGAGATGGCAGACAGAACTGAAAGGAGGATCCAAGTACACCAAGCCTCCTAATCTGGGAAGCCTCAACAGCAAAATAATAAACAAACAAAAAACACCCAACAACAAAAGTAACGGCAACAAAAACAATACAATCAGAAAAGGAGGAAAAGAAATGTATGGGTATTTTCCTAAAGAGGACATACATAATAAACACATGAAAAGATGCTCAACATCATTAGCCACCAGGGAAATGCAAATTCAAGCTACAATAAGATACAATTGCACTCCTATCAGAATGGCTAAAGTAAAAAAATAGTGACAACACCAAAAGATGGCAAGGACTTAGTGAACCTGAGTCACTCATACATTGCTGGTGGGAATGTAAGATGGTACAGCCACTCTGGAAAACAGTTTGTTAGGTTCTTATAAAACTACCCTGGGTTCCAACAATTGCACCATTGGGAATTTATCCCAGAGAAACGAAAACTTATGTTTACACAAAAAATAAATATGAATGCAGCTTTGCTCATAATACCGCTAAACCAGAATCAGCTGATATATTCTTCAACAAGTAAATGATTAAACAAACCATGGTACATCCATAGCATAGAGTACTACTCAGCAATAAAAAGGACTGAACTATTTATACATGCAACAACTTGGATGGATTTCTAGGGAATTATGCCAAGTGAAAAAAAAAAAGTCAACCCTTAAAGGTCATATAGTGTATGGTTTCATTTATATAACAATTTTGAAATGACAAAATTTTAGAAATGGAGGACACATTAGTGAGTGAGCGGGTTTAGGCATGGGGAGGGATAGGGAGAGAGGTGGTTATAAAAGGAGGACAGGGGGATCCTTGTGGTGTTGGAACCTGTTCCACATCTTGATTGTAGTGGTGGATACATTAACCTACACGTGTGATAACACTGAATACGGCTTAATTCACACACACAGGATGACAAAGATGGGGAAATGTGAACAGTGGATTTTATCAATGTCAATATCCTGGTTGTGACATCATACTATGGTCTCCCCAAATCGGTAAAGTATACAAGGGGACTCTCTGTACTATTTCTTAAAACTGCATATCAATCTACAAGTATGTCAATAAAAATTTCAATTAAGAAAAGTAAATCAAGGGCTCATCATTAAAATAGAATTGGAAATGAACTCAGATGGGAGTTTTCAAATCTGCTCCCCTTGTCTGAATCTCTCATAAGTTCTGCAAAGCCAGAGGATCCCGAATGGCCAGCATGGGATAATGGCTTTCTTTTGATTTTCCCACTCCCATCTATTTGAGTTATAATGATATCTGCCTAACAAACAGACCTACAGATCCTAGATGCAGTTACAGCCCTCTGTAAACAGGCGGGAAAGGTCATAAAGGTGAAGGATGTCGATCTTCCTCCATTCAATATATAAATTTTAGAAACAAGATTTTTGAAGTTTAGCATGGTCTGCAAGAAAGTTGATTGTTATTTGGTCTATTTGGAAGAGCAAGATAAGGGAAAATCTAAACATGAAATCTGTGTCAGCAGGCTGCTTTTGTCCTGCTCAGGAGTCCTTACATCATGATCCTGCTCCTCTCTTCTCTCTTTTCTCCCCTCCTGCCCACCTTTCCTGCGGTGTCTCTTTGGCTTCCTCTCACCCCCGTCTCCTTGCTTATTCTGTTCTAATCACCATGCTCACTTTAGAAATCCCTGAAAACGCTGCTACAGTCTCGCCTCAGTGTCTTTGCATTTGCTGTTTCCTTGACCTGGTAACCTCTTCCCTCCATCATCTGCACAGCTTGTTCCTTTGCTTCCTTCAAATCTCTACTCAAAAGTCACCTTACCAGGGAGACTGTCCCTAATGACACTAAATAAAAGAGCAAGTTTTCCCCATGCAACATGGTCTCCCTTACTTGGCTCTATTTTTCTTCACAATACCTATAAGGTCAGGCGTTCCATTCATCTCTTTGTTTTTCTGTCTCTCCCCACTAACACATGTGCTCCTGGAGGTCAGGGACCTTGTTCACTGCTGTTTCCCAGCACTTGGAACTGTGCTGGGCACAGAGTTGGCACTACTAAATCCACATACAATAAACTGTTGTGTAAACAACATTCCCTTCCCCTTGCCAGGATGGCAAATGAGAACAGGAAAAGATGCTTAACATCATTTATACTTGGATGACGCTATGGATGTGAGTTGTTCATCATTAGATTATATGCAGGGGATGGAATTAGTGGGAAAGGTCTTGGGATGTTTTTGTCATCTTGTAACTTGCAAGATTTTTGTGAAAACCTGTCTATCTGAATCACGGATGGCTCGTGTCATTGCTTTACTTCCTTGAGTGGTCTGGAGGACATCTCATAATGGATAAAATTAACACAGATTCTTGGTTTTTACCTTACAAATTTTAAATTTACAAAGTGGTGTTATTTTAATTTACTTTACCTGAGACCCATGTGGTGCAACCTGAGGGAATATCCTGATAGCTGTAATCGGTGGCTAAATCAGCAACAAAACTAAGGTTTGGGAAGTAATACTGTCTACTGTTTAATGATCAGTTTGAATTTTCCTCTCCTGCGCTTTATCACAAAGTAAAAAGTGTCCTGTTTGATTCCTAACTCCTCATTCTCCCTATATTTAGTCTGCACCACCCTTTAGACTTTTGTGATCCGCATCATTTCCCCCTCCTCTATAAAACTAAAAAGGAAAAGAAAACTGCTCTCCCTGGCATCACTTGCCTTGCTACTCACCACTTAACATTTCTTCTCCCCTTTTCTCTCCTACCAACTCAGACAAGATACAGCTGCAGCTGTTCTATTGCATTTCTTGTCTCTGCTCCCCGACCTTTCCCAGACTCCACTTCCCTCTTCCTGCTAAGGCTACTGCTCTGTTCTCTGCCTTTCTCTGCAAGAAACATCACTTTATCTTCTGCAGCCTCCTGCTCCAGGAGATTTTTATGAATGTTGTTGAGATTATCAGATGCCAATGATGTGAAAGGTGAAGACATTTTATTGATGTTCTCTTGGCTAATATACACCTGTCCCCTGAGGAAGATTTTTCTTATCAAATTGCTTCTCTGGTGCCTTTAAAGGACAAACGGAATGAATTGAAACAATTATTCAGAAACTCCAGACATTAAAAGCAACAGCTGCTACTGATAACGAAGGAGGATTTTGTTCTGAACTGTGTCACCATTAATCACATTTCCTAGATAAGTTCTTGACTCTCTACTTGGCCTCAATGGAAAGAGACAGTGAACAGGACACTAGGATTGGGAACAGAAAAGAGAGTTAACTCAATGACTTAACAAATCAGTTGAAGTTGCTTTTGGATTTCAGCCTCTGAACAGAGCAATAGTGATTGATGACAGAGGAATTCATTTCTCTAATAATTACAAAGCTGAAAGACATCCATGTTTCTTGTCTGCCTTACCTTAGGCATTTTCTTAAGCTCCATGTATACAAACAAAAAGCAAAATAATGAGAGACAATGTTTGTGAAGTAGTTCTAACAGGGGTTAACTATTTAGCTATTCCAGAGAAAGTGTTTTGGGGACCTGGAATTGCTTGCTTTCTCCACTTCTTGTGACTAGAAATAACCAGCACTCAGGGCCAAATCTCAGTCAGTCAGCATTCTCTTGCAGCTAAGAGCAGACCTATGCAGGTGACTGTGCACACTGCTTTCTTAACAGTTGGACCCTAGTGCCCCAGCAAGAAAACTTCAGCTTGGAGTCACTTGCTCACACATCAGCCACTTGCTAGTGCAGTTCATGTGTCTACATTAGGAAAAATTGCTGTGCTCACAAACTGCCAAATCAACAACATCTAGGCCAGTTTGCTGAAGCCTGGCCCTTAATACACTTTCCTCGCTTCTACAAAGACAGAAGGCAAGGGAAGGGCCTGCCACAAAAATATTGTCAAACTACTATTTAAGGCAATCAGAGTAGAAAGACAGTAAAAAGGGAAATATAAAAGTTACATTTAATTATTTTTTTAAATAAAAATATAAGGAGGGCCTAAAGACTACAACAAGTATTACACTGCAGTGAAAATGTATTGAGCACCTAGTAAATACCAGGCACTATTCTAGGTACTGCGGATGGAGCCAATAGACAAGGTCTCTGCAGCATGGAGCTCATATTCCGGTGATGAGAAAAAAATATCCAAGTAAATAACACGTAAATAACATTTCAGATAATGATAAATAATCTGGAGATAACAAAACAGGGTGATATGAGTGACAGTGACTACGATGGGGAAGGAAGCAGGAGAGAGATTAAGCATGCAGAGATCTTACTGACTAGAAGGGGATGCCCATGGGCAAATGTAGGGAAAGTAATTCCTGGAACAGAATGTGTGAACACTTTGAGGTAGGAACAAGTTGCGTATGCTCCAGGATCGGAAAGGCCAGAATGGCCAGAGGGTAGTGTCAAAGCAAAAATTGCACTGGGCAAAGTTAAACAGGTAAGGAAGACATGATTCAAAGCCATTTCAATAGAGGAGAGAGACCATAAGGCAGTCTGAACTCAACTCCACTGAAACAAGGGCAGGAGAATTTCTAAACACTGGGGTAGGGGAGTTGTAGGTCATCTGTGTTTGCTAATTTGCCATACCCGAAGTAAAAGTAATCTTCCTCCTATCTTCATGACAGGAGGTGGTTTTAGAACTTGGAGAAAGTGCCCACTGAAGTTAGGCTCCTACCCTCCCACAGAAACTGGGAGGTAAGGGTGCTATCTTCCTTGATTACATTTCAAAGGGATGGCTCCAAGGTCCTTGAGAAAGCCAGTTTGGGTTGTAACACTGGCAAGAGACTTTTAAAAAGACTTCCATCTCAGAGGATCAGAGAAAGAATTTACAATTATGAGTTTTCTAAAGTAAATGCTCTAAGAAAAGGGCGGGCAGGCTGTAGAGTCAGGAAGAAGCCTGTCTAAGGTTTAGTCAAGCTGAAGGGAAGGTTCAAGCTGCCTCGGTCAGTAGAGCAAGGGGAAGAGTGGGACAAGATGAAGTTATACAGATAGGCAGGGACACCACTAAGCACCATGGTCGTGAGAGGAAGGTAGACTGTACTCCAAGTGTAGCAGGAAGCCATTGAAGTTGTTAAGCGGGACAAAAAATTAGCCTTGGCAACTTCCATTTGTACAGATAAAATATTTGATGTAAAGGGAATTAACATATATCAAGCACTTATAATGTATAACACAGGCACCATTTTATTTAATCCTTGTAACCTTGATGTTACATTGAAAAGACAAGCTTAGGTAACTTCAGGAGTGATGGGTTGTTTGGCAATTTAAATATTACCCTCATTTTGGAGTTGAAAGAATGGAAGCTCAGAAAGGTTAAGTAACTTGCCCAAAGTTACCAAGCTACTAGGTGGCACGTCATTTCCCCATATTCTTAACATTCAAGAACTCTGATCATTTCCATTTTCTATCAACACCCAGTTCTCTGGTGATCTCATTCAGTCTCATGACTTTAAATGCATCTGTATGCTGATGACCCCAAATTTTTACCTCCAGCCCACACCCCTCCCTCACAGCTAGGTGATGGCATGTGACATAGGTATAGCAAATAAGATATAGGACAAAGTCTTTCAGGGGGGTTTCTGAAAAATAATCTCCACTCTGATAAAAAGAGAGAGATGTATGAGGACAACTTTCTGGACCATCTCATTCTTTTTTTAACATCCTTCAATAAGGATGTGATGACCACTATTATGTGATCCCTGCTAGCACACTGAGGATGATGGAGTAGAAAGATGGGGTCACCCGGGGTCTTTGATGTTTATCAAGCCAGTAAGGCAATCCAAGCCCACTGTATTGCAGAATTTCTATTATGTAAGAGAATATTAAATACTAATTGTTTAAGTCTCTTTTACTTGGTTAATCTGTCACTTGTACCCAAAAGGAGCCTAGACTATAGGCTGTCATAACGATTAATCAGAGCCCATGATCTAGCCAATCCAGCTTTCTCACTATTTAGTATGATTATCATCCAGTTTATTTACTGAGGCACACTCTAAGCAAGTGCAACTGCCTGCCATACCCAAGGCCCCCTCTGGAGGAAATAACCTCCAGGTGATTTTTTTCTACATTCACTCAACAAACATTGAGCATCTGTTAGGTGCCAGGAATTATTCAAGGCTCTGAGGATACAGCAGCAGTGAACTAAACAGACAAACATTCCTGCCCTCATGGAATTTCCATTCTTATAGAGAAAGAGAGATCATGCACGATTTGGACTAGAGCTCACCCATATATAATTCTCTTTCTGGCCAAACACTTACTGATACCCCTAGCAGAAAGAATCATGTGACTAGTTCTGACCAAGTCTTGTTAATGCTTTTTGAGCAGAACTGACACATGCTCCTTTTGGGTCAAAACATTTCATTTTCAGTGCAAGAGACACTCTCTTCTGTCTTCCATGCTTGAAGGAATATGTATTGAGATGGAGGTGCCACAAGGGGTCTGGATTTCAAAGTCATCTCTTGGAGGACAGTTGTCCTAGAGAGTGGTCTGACCCTCAGTGTACTTTGCATGAGAGAGAAACAAACTTTATTATGTTTGACTACTGAGATTTTTGTGGTTGATTTTGATAGTCTAATATAATGTGTTAGATGGTGCATTTTACTATAAATCTCTCTTTCTAAATGTAATTTCCTCATGTAAATGCAACTTATATAAGCATTTATAAATTTTTCTCAGCTACATTTAGAATTTATCCTCTCTAAACAGCATGCATCATTTTAGTTTCATTGGGTGTAATACACAGAAACACACACAGTGAACAAAATTATTACGAGCAGTCAGATTCTGATTCCTATCAGTCATTGATCACAGTTTCCCTCTGAATACATTGTCTCCTGTTCTGAAAATCACAAGGTAATGATTATAAGAATCCACACATTTTTAAAAACAATTCAGGGCACTGGGGAAAGATATTTTTAAAAGCTAGATTAAATTAGTTGATATTTAAACTAGAAATTGGAACCAGATAGAAGAATAGTGAATTCAGTCCATTTGCAGTAGAATGAGGAGTGAATCTGCACCAGGCTTTTTCTGTGCATTTTAATACGGCTCTCTGAATGTCCTAGGAAACTAAGTGCCCATCTGTCATCCCAGGAGATTACTCTGTTGTGAATAGTGTTCTTTTTCAGCTGTTTTCCAATATATTTTCTCTAGAATTTTTCTACTCCTAATCATTTACCACTGTAGTCTTTCTGCAAAATTTCAAGTACCAAATTTATCATGTCATAACATGTTTTTAAAATGGTTATTAGATTAACTCTCAGTAAGACACATTTGCTATTATCATTTTTCATAAGTGATAATCAGGATTTCTTTCTATCTCTAGGAGGTCCGTAGGGAAAGATCTCTTTATTGCAAAAATGGATACCAGTTTTCTTAAATGTAGTAGGTATTCAATAAAACTCGTTACATACTAGCCCATTCATTGTTGACAATGAATGCATCTGGGTAAAGAATGGGTGTTGTAGGTGTTTGGTATACTCTACAGTAGACAGAATAATGGACCCTAAAGATGTCCACTTCCTGATCCCCAGAACTTGTGAATGAATATGTGACAAAGGGACTCTGCAGATGTGACTAAGTTAAGGATCTTGAGATGGGGAAATTATCATAGGTTATCCAAGTAATCCAATGGAATAACAAGTATTCTTATAACGGAAAGAGAGAAGCAAGCAAGTCAGAGAAGAAGCTGTGACAACAGAAGGAAGAGTCAGGGCCGGAGAGAGATGCAAAGTTGCTGTCTTTGAAGACAGAGGAAGGGGCCATGAGCCAAGGAATGAAGGTGGCCTTTAAACACTGAGAAAACACAAGGAAACAGATTCTCTTCTAGAGTTTCCCAAAGGAATGCAGCAATGTTGACTCATTTAGACTTCTCTCTTCCAAAACTGTAAGAAAATAAATTTGTTAAGCTACTAAGTTTGTGTTAATTTCTTTCAGCTGCAGTAGGAAACTAATACAATTACTATTTCGACTTTTCTGTAAATGTAAAAAAGTGTCAAAATATAAAGTTGGGAAAAATTATTCAACTTAACACCAGCCAGTAAAACATAATCATTTTAGGACAAATTTTCCAATATTCTTTCCTTAATAAAACACAATTTATTGAAAATAAAATGGACAGATTATAAGTGTACAATTTGATGTTTTGATAAATGTATAAACCTGTGTAATCATCACCCCTGTAAAGTTATACAGCATTTCCATCACCTCAGAAATTTCCCTTGTGCCTCTTTACAGTTAATCTCCCCAACAACTCTTAAGATTTTTATCATTTTAGATTATTTTCCCTGTTTTACAATTTGCGTAAATGAAATCATCCTCTTTTGTGTCTGACATTTTTCATTCAACAAAATGATTTTGAGATCCATCCACATGAGTAGTTCATTTTTTTGCTGAGTGGTTCTCTATTATATAAATATACCATAATTTATTTCTCCATTCACCTTTTGCTAAGCAATTTGGTTATTTGGGGCGTTCAGCTATTATGTATAGAATTGTTAAAAACAATCTTCCAAAAACGTTTTTGTGTGTGTGGGCACATGCTCACATTGCTCTCAGGTACATAATTGGCCCTAGAAGTGAAATTTCTGGGTATAAAGTAGGAAAGTGTTTAACTTGATAGGAAACTACTAAGCTGTTTTCCAACTGGTTGTCCCATTTTTACGTTTCCACCAGCAGACATTTCTCTCATGTCTTATTTTATGAAGTGTTTTCTCAAGTCTTTTGCTCTTTTTTTATAGAGTTGTTATTTTATTGTTGAATCGTAGGAGTTATTTAAATATTCTGTATGTAAGGCCTATGTCAGATACATGTTATAAATGTATGTCTATATAAAATTCAATATTTTCCCATAATTCGGGTTTTTCATTTCATTTTCTTAACAGTATCTTTTGATTAGCAGAAATGTTTAATTTT
Organism: Ceratotherium simum simum; assembly: GCF_057802395.1. Taxonomy (NCBI): domain Eukaryota; kingdom Metazoa; phylum Chordata; class Mammalia; order Perissodactyla; family Rhinocerotidae; genus Ceratotherium; species Ceratotherium simum. Next base: position 31,999,571 of record NC_141903.1, read on the forward strand.
GAGGATATTCAATTCATAATTTATTTTATAGTTTGTGCTTTTGTGTCCTTTCAAAGATATCTTTGCTTACATTAGGTCATAAAGATTTTTTATTATGGTTTATCAGAGGACCTTTATGGTTTTAAAGTTTACATTCAGGTCTATGATCTATCTCAAATTAATTTTTGTTATGGTGTGAATAGGAAGCAAATTTCTGTTTCTTTTCCATAAGATTATCCAGTTGTTCCAACATCATTTCTTGAAAAGACTGACCAATCTCAGTTGAATTACTTTCACAACTTGTCGAAAAGCTATTGATCATAAGGGGGGACCATTGATTAATTTTTCTGTTTACACAAACTACACTGTCTCGATTACTGATTTATAGTAAATTATTTTGGCTATATTAAGCCTTTGTATACCCATATGAATTTTAGAATCAGTTTGTCAATTCCTATAAAATTATCAAGTTTGGATTTTGAATGTGGACTCAGTAGTCAATTTGAGGATAGATCATTAAGGGAGAACTGATATACCACATAAACTGAATTTTTCCATTCGTAAACATGGCATAGTTTCTCCATTTATTTATATCTTCTTTACTTTCTCTCAGCGAGGTTTTGTAACATTTAGTGCACATCTTTGGTTAAATTTTTCCCTAGATATTTTATAGTTTTTGATACCAGTGTAATTGGTATTTTAAAATTTCATATCCAATTGTTTTTTTCCTTGTGTATATAAATATACACGTGTGCAATCTGGGAATAAAACCAGCTTTTCTTCTTCCTTAACAACTATTATGCCTTCTATTTTTTCTTGCCATATTACATTGGTCAAGACCTTGTGCACAATTTAATGAATATAAAGTGTGGAAAGCAGATATTCTTGCCTTATTCCTACACATAGTGAGAAAGTATTATGCATTTCAATATTAAATATGATGCTAGTTTTAAATTGTTTGAAGATGCCCATTATCAGACTGTTTTTTAATCATGAATGGGAGTTGAATTCTGTCAAATGATTTTTGTTCATCTACTGAAAGATGATATAGTTTTTCTTGCTTGTTGTTATTATAGTGAATTACATTGATTGATTTTTTTTCAAGTTCTGAACCAACCTTGCATTACTATGATAAAATCCACTAAATCATAATATTTTTTTCTTTGTATACATTGCTGGAAGATATTTGCTAACATTTTGTTGAAGATTTTTGTGTTTCTGTTCATGAGCTATATTAGCCAGTAATTTACTTCTGATGTCTTTGTCAGGTCTAGTATTGGTGTTACTCTGGCCTAATAAATGAGTTAGAAAGTGTTCCCTCTTGCTCTTCAATCTAAAAGAGTTTGTGTAAAACTGGTATTATTTCTTCCCTAAAAATTGAGAGCATTTACCAAGGAAGCCATCTAGGCCTGGAGTTTTCTGTTGAAATGTTTTAAATCACAAATTCAATTTCTTAATAGATATAAACTATCAACATTTTCTATTTCTTCCTGTGTTGGTTTGCTAAGTTTGATTTTTCAAAATGTTTGATCATTTTCCCAACAATAAGTTGTTAAACTTATTGGCATAAACTCATTTATAACATTTCTTTATTTTTTTTTAATATCTGGAGGTTCTCTAGTAAGATCCCTCTTATATTCCTGATATTAGGAATATGGTTGTTTTTGTTTTTTTCTTGCTTAGTCTTACTAGATGTTCAGCAGTTTTGTATTTATGTAAATTAAGGATTTGCCAATCTTTTCTACCATTTGCCTTCTTTTCTATTTCACTGAATTATTTTCTTCTACATAGGTCAAGTTTAATTTTCTCTTTATTTTCCAGCTTCAATGAGGTCAGAATTGTTCATAATGTTACACTGTTACTGACATGTTTAAGAGAGGGGGATTAATATCTCCAATTATGACTGTAGATTCATCTATTTTCTATGCAGTTTTCTCAGTTTTCTCTCCATGTACTTTGAAATCATTTTCCTGACGACTTAACCCTTTATAATTATGAAGGTTTGTTCCTCTTTATATCTGGTAATATTTCTTGTTTTGAGCTCTATATTTTCTGAAATAGCCGTGTCAGCTTTCTTATGATTCGTGTTTACACAGTGTATTTGTATCCATCCCTTTATTTTTATATTATCTGTCACTTTATATTTAAAGTGCTACTTTTATAAATAGCACATATGTAGGGTTTCCTTTTGTATCCATTCCAATAACCTCTGATTTTTAATTGGGGAGCTTAGTGTAATTTTCATTTAGTGTAATTATTGACATAGTTGAGTTTCATTTCACTATCTTTGTGGCATTTTTTTCTTTCTTTAAATTCTGTTCTTTGTTTCTTTGACTGCTCTTTCCTGACTTCTTTTGGGTTGAGTACTTTTATTATTTTTATATCTGTTTTATTGGCTTATTAGCTATATGATAATATTACTTTTTTAGAGGTTGCTCTAGGATTCAATTGGCATCCTTAACTTTGTACCAGTTAATGTATAAAGAAACTTAAAGAAAAGGAACATTGTGCTATTTAGTGTACAAGAAAAGAAATTTAAAACAGAAATTCAACTTCCTTCCTCCTGTCCTTTGTATTATTGTGGTCCATATTTTACATCTATAAATATTAATGATATATTTTTTTACTTCAATATTAAATTGTCTTAAAAAATTTAAGAGAATGAGAAACATAATTTTTTTATATTTACCTTTTCTGTTTATTCTGGGTAACTTCCTTTACAAATTTTTCTCTCAGTTCTTGTTTCTCTGAAGTTTTCATTATTTTATATTCATTTTTGAAGAATATTTTGTTGAATATTTCTACATGGTAATGTTTTTGTTCTGATTGTTTTATTTTACTCAGTACTTTAAAGAAAGCTTTCCACTATATTCTGGCATCTCTTGCTTCTGATGATGTCAGCTACAATTCTTATCATGATTTCCTGGTGTGAAATGTATCTTTTTTTCTTTGGCTGTTGTTATAATATGTTCTTTATTTGATTTTCAGCTATTTGACTATGATGTATTCATGTTTGCTTCCATGTTTATTTATTCTGCTTTTTTTACTTTTTTGAACATTTTAGATCTGTGGATTGCAATTTTTATTTTTCAATTAATTTTTTAATTAAATAAACTAATTTAAATTTAAATATTAATTTAACATTTTTTCAAGCATTTTTCTGTTCCATTCTCCATTTTCTCTCTTTCTGCAGTCCAATTACATGTATATTAAATCACTTGACATCGTTCCATGATCATTGAGGCCATATTTATTTTTTCAAACTTTTTTTCTGCTTTAATTTGTTTAATAATTTCTATTGACCTAGCTCCAAGTTCACTGATCCATTCTTCTGCATTTTATAATCTTCATTTAAACCCAATCACTGCACTTTTTATTTCGGCTTTTATTTTTTATTTCTAGGATTTCTGCATGGTTCTCTTTTAGAATTTCCATATCTCTCTTGAAATTTACATATCTTACTTTCATGTAAATTCTTTTACACATTTTAATTGCTATCTTAAAGTCTTGGCACAGATGTGGACATTAGCAGGCAATCTGTGAGTTCCTTTTATTGACTGTTCATTTCTACTTACAGTCATATTTTGTTGACTTTTACTGTATCTGGTAATTTTTGATTGTATACTGGACACTATAAATGATACATTGTATGTACTCTGAATTATTTATGTTCCTCTGAAGAGTGTGGAGTTTTCTTCCAGCATATACCTAAATTAATGGTGGATCACCTTTATCTTATAGTAGCTTGGGATTAGGCTTTATTAGTGAAGGTCTATTTTGGATTTTCCCTTAATCCTAGGGCATAGATCTTAGTTCTGCCATGTAGTTCTTAACCCTAAAGTATGATCCTTTTGGGATTTTACTCAAAAGTCTAAGGTTTTTACTAATCTGTTATAACTTAATGAGGATTACACTCCCAAACTTTCTTCCCAGCACCAAGGAGCTGTTGAATTATCAGTTCTTTCAGTCTTCTAGCTTTTGAATTCCTTGAAGCCTCATACCAGGCATGTACATTTCAGGAGTATACCAAAGATTTGAGGAGAACATATATGCAGATTTTGAAGCGTCTACCTTCTATGACTTTCATATTTTACTGGATTCCTCTTTAAATTTCCAGCCATTCTTGCAACCAGGGAAAAACCACTTAAGTGTGGATTGCAACTGTTATATTTCCCTTTTTCCAACATTTTATTCCTTCAAGTTTCTGCCTGCATTGTGTCACTCTCCTGTGCTTTCATATAACTCTTGTATGTATCTTGTTTGACATTTATAATTGTTAATAGCAGAAATGTTAGTCTAGTAAAAACTGCACCACTATTATTCAAAGTAAGAAGTCCCTAGGGGAACTTTGAAAAAAAATACCTGTAATGTAAAACTGAAGCAAAAGTAAGTAAGAATAAAAGAGACACATACCACAAATGAATAGACTCTGAATATAATCAAGCCTCTGTATCCACCTACAAGCTTACAAGAAAAAGAAAAATAAGATAAGCCAAACCATGAAGGAAAAAGTAAACTCATAATGTGGAACATTCTACAGGACAAGTGATCTAGTTTCTCCAACAAACCAATGGCATAAAAATGGAATGAGGATCTATAGGATAAAACAAAGTAAGGACACATAACAATGAAATGTTATAATTAGTCCTGGTTTACAGTTTTATTTTAAAAAGTAACTATAATAGGACATTTTTGAGACAGAGAAATTTTGAACATGGACTGGGAGTTAGATGACATTAGGGAATTAGTGTTATCTTTATATGCAACAATCACATGGTGGTAATATTACCATAACATTATCAGTCCTGAAATATTTACTAGTAAAATGATATCATGCCTGTAACATTTTAAAATTTAACAGGAAAACAGGTAGGGAGTGGAAATATGAAATAACATTGGAAAACCATTGAAGTTTTGTGATAGGTACATAAAAATTATTTTATTATTTGTTTACTTTTAGGTATCTTTTACATTTTTTATTAAACACAGTTCAAAATAATAACTACATAAGAATGGATTCAAGATGTTTACGTAAGTCAGGAATGACAAAAATGTGGTATATGTGTCACCACTTTTGCATTCTGTACCTATGGAAGACACTGTTAAATGATGAAGGCACTTTTTCTAGTAAGCAAGATTAACTTTCTCCGTCAAGCCCTCTGGACAACTACAAAACAACGAATTGACACTAGCATGAAAGACAAAACATCCCTGCAAATGTCTCTTTCTTCCATTGTATTTTCTCTTTCTCTCTTTACGAGTCAGCATTTTCTCTGATTTTTCCAGGCAGTATTTAATACATACTCCTAAGAGTCTACTGGAGAGGAGGTTGTGGAAGTCATTACTAGGGTTCCCTGATATCCATTTTACATTCTGGACCCACAGAAGTTTCTTTTTGTGTGGAGTTGATGGGGACCAAAAAAGCAATGAAATTTGTATTTCTGAGTGACCATATAGGCACATCTGGCCTGGGGAGTTATTTGGAACCACAAAAGACTTTGGGACAACAAGAAATAATATTTTGTTGTATTAAACCACTGATATTTGAAGGTCTTGTTGTTGTTGTTACTGACCTGCCTATAAGCCTAAACTAACTCAATTAATAAGAGAGTATAAATGTCAATAATTATAAGTATGGAATGATCAAAAATGGGGTGTTTTTAAATTACACACTATAGCATATTTTAGTGATAGTAATAATAGGTATTTATTAAGTGCTTATTATGTGTTAGGAATTGCTTAGTATTTTACAATAATTACCTTATATTCATTACATGAATTACATTTATAAGAATATATAAGGAAGGTATTACATTTTACACACGAGAAAATTAAGGCTCAGAGTTAATAATAATTTTCTTAGTTCATGTAGCTAGAAGACAAAGAAGCCAGAATTTGAAACTAGGTCTGTATAACTCTGAAGCCTGTGATCTTAACCACAATGCTGTAGGCTCTTTGAGGGTAGACACAGGACCTTATATTTTTATTGAATCCTCCAGACACTTAGGAAAAATACTAAGTCCATATTTTATTCAGTGTGGGAAGAATACAATAAATAAATACATTTTAATGCAGGAAATGAAGAGGAAAGTTTTAGGAAATAGATTGGGTGAGGGAATTCCACTTATGAGAAGTTGCATCTCTTCCATATTTTTAAAACATCACAACAGGTTGAAAATTGCTGGTTTACTGCTGCATTGCTAAGAATGCCTTGTTTTTAAAATGCTTACAGTTTAAACAAGCAATGTATGTGTGAAGGTGAGAAGGAGATTGGGAATACTCAGTAGAGACTCTTTATTCAATCTTATTATTTATGCTGTTTACAAATATTTGTTGAGTATGACAAGTATTATAGTAATAGAGTCATGGCTAATATTTACAGGGTGCTTGATAATGAACCAGGCAATGTGACAAACACTTTTCATATATTATCTCATTTAAAACCCAAGCAGAACTATGATACCGGTACATTGTTATCTACATCTTACAGTCGAGGAAAATGAGACTCAGGGAGGTAAATAATTGCCCAAGGTTACAGACGAGTTACGTGGTCCAAGGACTGATCTGAGTCCAGAAAATAAGTTTTTATCTACACACTACACACTACACATTACACAAGTTTTTAGCTACTACACACTCTGTCTTCATTTTTGTCCTTTCTGCTTCACTTTGCAGTCTAAATCAATGGCAAAAATGTTTTGTTAAAACAGAGAAAGACTTCTGGTAGAAGTCAGAATTCTGGCAAAAAGCACAAAAGTTCTTGATTTATTCCTATTTAGAAAGTTACCTTTTCCTAAAAAAAAAAAACCACACGTTGGCATTTTCTCTTCAGCCAAATTTGTTGTCTTTTCTGAAATTCTGAAACCTTCATCAGAATTTCCAGAAGCATCTCAATGGAGATGAGCAAATTTTAATAATTAAGGTTCCCATAAGATTTAGAGAATTTGGGGCTCCTCTTGCAACCTGGTCAACGAGATCAAGACCTAAATTAACACTGACATGACCTTCCCACTCAACTCGAGCTTTGGCCAAGACCTTTCTTCAGCATCTATTGTCCAATTCCGACCTTTAGAAAGTTTCCGAAGATTGGAAGCAGGAATAAAAGATTTGAATAAAATGCCTATGAATCATAGCATCGTAGACTTAGAGGACACTCTTCATTATCATCGAGTCCAACTCCCTCATTGACAAATGACATACCTGAGAGGAGGGGTTTTATGACCAAAATCTCAGTGGCAAATTAACAGCATTTTTTTTCTGACACATAGTCCAGTGCTCTTTCCACCTCCTCATAGGAGAAGGATGGGGGGATGGGTGGTTTAAAGGGAAGCAAGCTGAGAAGATGAAATATTTATATGAAGCCATTCTTAACAGTAGAGGACAGAACAATAGGTAGCAAACTTCAGTTTAAGCACTGTAGGATTTAGATTAGGAAAAAAATATCCAGTTATGCGGGGTGAATAAATTCTGGAGATCTAATGTACAGTCTGGTGACTATAGTAAATAATACTGTATTGTATTCCTGAAATTTGCTAAAAGAGTTGATCTCAAGCGTTCTTGTCACACACATACACAAAATTGTAACTATGTGAGGTGATGGGTATGTTAATTAGCTTAATTGTGCTAATCATTTCACAATGTGTATGTATATCAAAGCACCACGTTTTATACCTTGAATATATATAATTTTTATTTGTCAAGTATACCTCAATAAAGCTGGAAAAATAAAAGAAAATAGAAGTACACTCTGAGACACACACACACACACACACACACACAAACCTCCTACTAGTTACATAAGGGAATTGATAATAAAAAGAATTAAAGAGTTTCCTTCTCTATAAACCAGGAAAATTTGAGTGATTTTCACCAATATAAGATGATATTGTTATAATCCCCACTATAGCCAATCAACATTCATTTCTTTCTTCATAAATACAGAGTGCTTTTGACCTGTCCAATTGCTTTTGAGTTTAAAGTAACAAAAAACACAGAATAGATACCTGCCCTCGTGAAACTTACGTTTTAATGAGAGAGAAAGGTAATTTAAAAGTATACAAATCAACAAGATAAATGCACATTGTGATGTTATGATAGGGCAATGGAAGAGTAAATGGGGATGGTCCAATATATAAGGGGTTGTCAGGGAAAGTCTCTTGGGCTGAGATCTAAAAGCTATAAACTTGATAACTAGGGAAAGAGGCAGGAGCGAAGCATTCTAGGAAGAAGGAACAGCAAGTGCAAGCAGAGGTGGCTTGTATGCATAAGGAATATGGTTTCACGGTCAGCTAAGCAACAAAATAATTTTCCTCTGCGCTCATCAAATCCTGGCATCCTCTCCCTGGTCTTTCAATTTCCTACCATTATCTGATTAAGTTTCTAAATTTTCTTTTTTCCCCTGAATTTCTTTAGTGCTTTTATGTAGATGACCATCTGGCCAAACTTAAAACCTCTAAGGAGATTCTAATCTTTTAATAATCACCAGAGGTATTCTCTGCACACATTTAATTCCAGCACTTCGATACTGATCAATCTGATTTCTGACACAGGCGAAGAGCCAACATCTCTATGTGCATAGACAGATGGAAAGAAATGCCTAATAACCTACCCCACGGAGAGTCTCTTCAGTAATTCCCTGACCACCATACCCATGGGACTGCAAGGCTAAGGACTTCGTGATTTCAGGGCGATGTTGATAAACACACTGATTAACATGGTTAGTGTGTATTGTCAGTATGTCAGCTCTGATTTTCTACTCTGACAGGCATTTAACTACTATGAATGGGCCTGTTCTAGGCACCATACAGATTACAAATAAAAACTAAAATTATAGTTCCTTTCTTCCTTCAAGATTATAATATTTTTCTTCTCTGCTATTCAGAGCAACCTATATTTTTCCTCCTTAGCATATATGTTAATTGAAATTAAATATCCGTGTGTGTAATTATTTGGTTAATATCCTCCACTAAATGTTAAGTTCCTTGGGAATAGGGAGCAGGTTTGTCCTGTTTATCATTGTATCAATGAACATCTTTAACAGTGGGTAATACATAGTAGGTGTAATCAAATCCCCGTGGATATACAAATAAAGAAATTAATTAAACTATACATCTTTGTGTCACTCACAATCTAGAAGTGCTAGTCTGTTTGGATTTGGAAGAGGCAAGACATAAACTCATGAAATGGTTAGGAGGTGAGGCACTATTCATTCATTCAGCAAACGTTTGAGTAACCATTATGTGCTTGGCATTATGTGGGGGATAGATTAGTGAGCAAAATCAGAAAAGCTCTTTGGTTTTACTGAGCTGAACATCTGGCTGTGGAACCAGATGACAGTTAAATAATCACACAAACAAATGGAAAAGCAGACAAACAAATGCCATGAAGTTGCCCTATGGTAGCTCATTTAGATTTCAGGAGCTCTAAGCAAAGGACTGCCAATGGAAAAGTGCGGACAGTTGCCCACAGTCAGGCAAGTATTGCTTTGATTTGCCTCATCCCTATTACTAGCTTCCTCTCTGTCCATGGCCACAGACAACGTAGAACTTGTTACTACATCTCAGCCGGTGAAACACTCTTTTCAGACCCTACAGCCCACCATCCTTTGGAATCTTTCTTCCTGATTTCTATCCAGCTCCCTCACTTCTGGAATCTGTCTCTTCACTTGGTCCCTTTGGATAGATATCACAGTTGAACACTTGGTTTGGTTGGACTCTATATCTGGGTGCCCTCCAGCAAATCTTTGCGTGGCCAGTCTTAAACCACCCCAGCAACTGACCTGTAGCTCAGAATCCCAATCTGTGGGCTTTTGTTTGTGCTGGAGGGGAATTGTGCCTTGTGTCCTATGCTTACCCTGCCTCTGTACCTATATATGCTCTTCCACTCAGCTTCCCCCCATCCTTCCCAGCTTCCCTAAATCCAATCCAAATGCTCCAGGTCTAGCTCAAGTCTGATCTCCCCCAGGAAGTTTCTGATCACTCCATTATCTCTGTACTTTGCACGGTTTTCTGTTACTTCACTCAGAATTAAAAGAGATACTTTTAAAATGTAAACCATTTCATGTCACTCTTTGCTTAAAACTCTCTAGGGGCTTCCTTTTCTACTGAAAATAAAACCCAAACCCCTTATCATGGCCTGCAAAGCCCTACTTGATCTGCCCCTACAGTCCTTTCTGATGACATCCAGTATTTTTCCATCACTCCTACTTACTGAACTTCTGCACACTGGTTTCTTTGGGTTTCTACAATATGTCATCCTCATTCCCACTCAATGGCCTTGGTGCTTGCTATTCCCATTTTCTGTAGAACCTTCTTGGTATGCAGAACATTGTTTGTCTGGCTACTTTCTGCCAATCTACTATTACTTGCTCTGAGAGACCTCCCGGAGCATCTACTCTCAAGTTACTTCTGCCTTACCCTAGTCAATCTCTATTCAATTGTCCTAATATATCTTCTCTATCACTCTTAATACTCTTCAGATTATCTTGTTTACATATATAAGTATAAATGGATACTCTAATAAGTATCTAAACTGTCCAGTAAATCCTGATTACTGAGGAGTATGAATGCATCTCTACTGCAGCTGGCCACCTACTCCTTCCTCAGACATAGGCATGCAGTGGTACCTCAGCTTCTTCTTCTGAGGGCTGTTCAATCTTCCCTGCAGCCTCCTGGACAGGAGTTAAGTCATTATCCCCTCCCCTGTGTTTTCATGCACATTCTGTCCTGGGGAATATTTAAATTTTATATCCCTCAACAAACTCAGCGCTCCATCAGTCCACTATCAAAGCAGCTAGCCAAACTATCTTTCACTTTTTGGATTTTCCAGAAGGAATCAGACTCAATTGTACTATGTTCCCCAAACTGAAGAGAAATCATATTAAGTTCTGACTAGTCTCCTTAAAGGACCTCTCTTTTGACTCGAGATGAAGAGGGAAGCAGGTCCACCCTTCCACATCCTTAGGGAAAGAGGTAGCACTCAGAGAATCCCAAATGCTCCCAACAAAACTATTCTTTTATCTTCAACCGCTGACTTTTAGTTATGCTCATTGCAAGTGCAATTTTTAGTAGATGTGAAGGAAGATTTCAACACCAGTTTTGAAATCTTTATATCATGACCTCACATTTCACATTGGAGTATGTATTTATTGTCATGGTGCTTCATCCAAAACTTCCATTTCAACATCATTTATTAAGTATCTACACCGAGAATTGCATTCAAGATCTTTAGCAACCAATATGGCATGAGAACCTACAAATGAGAATGGAAACCAGCTGAAAACAACTGGTACAGCCATGCTATTTCATAACTGATTAACATCAGCTACCTCTGTCTCCTCCTATTAGAATCTACGCCCTATGAAAGCAAGGCACTGGTCTGTCTTGTTCACCACTGTGTATCCTATGAGCCCAAAACAATACCTGGCACAGAGTAGCTGCTCAGAAAATATCATTTGAATGAATCGAATGAATAAACATCTACTATATGTCAGACAAGATTGATAAAAGCTTTATATTAAAATATACACCTCAAAGATAGTTATTGTTCTTTGTTAGATAAAAGAACTGAGGTTCAAAGCAATTCTAAACTCTGAAAAGATGTTTTCAATTTGAATAGTTGCAGATGGGAAGTAAAAGCATTCTAGGAGAATGAAAGTGTGGGGTTGAGAAGGAACAAAAAAAAGAGAATCAAGAGAAACTATGAAGCCAAATCTATCAAACTTGGGAGCCAATGAGACACTGTGGATAAGGAGAAAGACGAATTGACTATTGATATAAGGATTTAAGAGCTCCAAATTGCAACCAGAAAGACAAAGGAAATGTCATTACCATTAAGAGAAAGAGGAGCTTGATGATGATTTGGAACAGAAGCTAAAGGGAATATGACAAGAGTCCGTAGGATCAGATGCATAAATCAAAGGACTAGCTATACTCCTAGGGAGTCCACCCCAGGTAGCGGTCTTCACAAATTTGTAATGGACCCAAATAGCATCTTTCAAGAGACGTAGCTCTGTTTCAGAAAATGGAGAAATTAGGCAATTAAACTATCTCTTTCCACAGAAATATAATAGGTAGCAATAGGGCTAAAACAGTCTTTGTGGTCCTGATAGGTCTTTATAATCCCTGGGTCCTTCATTACAATGTTCGGCAGATAAACACAAACCATGTTTGACTTCTTGGTATCTGGCTGCCTCAAGGTTATACACAGTCTTGGCCTTTTACATGTGGCTGCAGGTGATGCTCCCTGTATGATGGGTGGAGAATTGCCCATCCTTCCTGGGGACAATGTGCAATAGACAGAGGGAGAGCTAGGAGCAGTAAGGTATACACATAACATTTAATTTCTTGCACAAGAATTTTCCAATGTCATTCACAACTGAGGTTATAGTTAAAAATCATCAGATATTTGTGAACTTTCATCTATCTATCTATCTTTATGTGTAGCTACAGGTATGTTTACATCCGTATCTATTATTCTTTTCCCAAAATACTGAACAGGGATTTACTCCTTAAAGTGCTTGAGTCATTGGAATATGTCAAAACTTAGATAGGTCTCTGCATCACCAAGGACACAATGAAATGGATAAATACTGCTGGATTGTATTTTAGGATTCATCTCAGGATCTGTAGTTCCAGAAATAAAATGTGATGTTGAGTTTATGATGCTGAGTTCCCAGCTCCAAGCTTAACTGTTCAGAGGAGAGCAGCTAGCCTTCCCCAAGTTAAGAAGAGATCTCAGCATGTTAACAGTTTATTTAATGGATGAAAGTAGAAACTTTGGGAATTTTCATGTCGTGTTTGGCCTGTTCTTTGGCAACCAGCAACATTTGTCTAGTGTCTCAAATTATGTCTATGAAAATAACAAGAATATAAGGAGTAATAGCTGAACCCAAGTTTGACAGGCCCCTACCTTACTTCTGCCAGAAAGATGGAGTGGTGAGAGCAAAAATCAGCAATCAGAAAATGCAAGTTCCGGTTCCACGTCTGCAAGGTAAGAATGATAGTTTTTACTCTGCCTACTTCCTGAGGCTGTTCTGGGAATAAATGTTGTAGTGGATGCAAAATTTTGCAATAAACAGAATAATTTCATCCACTCATTTATTCTTTTCATTTATTTATTCAGCAAATATTTACAGAGTATACATTCATGACAGATATTGTACTACTCTCTGAGTATACACTGGTTGGAAAAACAGAAATTGTCCCCGCTTGTATAGATCTTTCTTACTATCTAGTGGTATATCCAGGTAAGGTATTGGGATTAGTATCATGCCATGCATTGGCTTTATTCTAACGCAAGAATCGTATATATATTTGAATCCGTATATATGTATATTTGAATCCAACATACATATGTATGTATTTCAAGCTTTGCTCAGGGGTTGTCACTGGGAGATAAAATTAGAATTGGAGTCAAGCAGACTGGTGTTTGTAAAAGGGCTCCATCGCTTACTAGCTGTCACTGGAAAAATTTACTCAATTTCTACTATACTTAGGAGACCGTATATGTACAATGGGGATAATAATAGTTGCTCCATCTTTAATGAATTAAAGCTTATTTAGCACTCCATGTAGCAGCTGGCACACCTAGAATCCTCTACAAATTATACCTTAGACATTTCACTTGGAGATGCTCTTTTTGCCATGCAGCTGCTGCAGGACAGACTATCCCTCCTCCCAGCTCTCTAGATGAGGCTTGTCACTGGGGGCTACTCTGAGCAATTTCTAAATAATTCACGTGGCTAGAGGCAGGTCCAGACACAGGTACAGGTGCTTATTGAAGCCTGTCTGATTTCAGTTCATTCCTGTGCAGGATTCTCAGGCCCTGATGCCCCCATAACTAACCTAAAGTCTGGGGAAGGTACACCCCCACAGAGATTCCCTGCCAGCTTATTGGGAGTGCATGGCCCCTGCAGCAGCTGAGAGGGGGGCTAAATGAGTTCAATTCCACCTCAGGGAAGCTCCTAAGGAAACGTGGCTGCTCCGCTTCCAGAAGCAGCACTCACCTTCCATAGGCCAATCTCCAGGAACCTAAATGAGAAAGGGATACTTGGTCAGCAGTTCCCTTCCACACCAGCCTACCAAAGAGACAGTGCAGATGGAAACCCTGTGCTGCCCGAGAGCGGCCAAACAGCCCTTCGGTTGCCGAGGGCCCTCATGCTGATGTGCGACAGGCCACCTCAGAGGGCCAATTAGGAAAGCCACCTGGTTTGGCTTGGGAAGGATTGCTGAGGTAAGCCCGCAAGAGTGTCAGGAGCTGCTTCCGCAGGGTCTCGCCGCGTGTGCTGCTCTGTCAGCTCCTGCTTGTTGAAAGTAATTGAAGCAGGTGCTACATGAATATTTATCACTCCTCCTTTAAACAGCATTTGATCTGCGAGTGAAATGCCACGCACAGAAACTTTCCTATGAGCCCGTTCTCCAGCGCCCCACTTCTCTCAGTGACACCTGCTACCTGAAAACTGGAGGCTAGAATTCCCAGTTAATTAGCAGAGGACTTGGCCAATTCTGAACCACCACGGTGCTGCTGATGAAATGCCCTTTCATCATAGGTCTATTCTGAGTTCTTTTCTGCTAGATCTCACCAACGGTGCTACCTTAAAGCGTTCAAGGGTGTGTATTGGTTTCCTAGGGCTGCTGTAACAAACTGCCACAAACCAGGTGGCTTAAAACAGCAGCAATTTATTCTCTTATAGTCCTGGAAACCAGAAGTCCGAAATCAAGGTGACTACAGGCTTGGCTCCTCCTGGGGCTCCGGGGGAGAATGCATTTCACGCCTCTGCTGTAGCTTCTGGTAGTTGCCAGCAATCCCTGGTGTACTTTGGCTTCTGGCATCTCAAGTCCAATCTCTGCCTCTGTCTTCACATGGCCTTCTTTCCTGTGTGTCTCCTCTGTGTCTCTATGTCTCCAAACTTCTCTCTCCTTATAAGACACTAGTTATTGGATTTAGAGCCCACCTTAATTCAGTATGACATCATCTTAATTTTATTACATCTGCAAAGACGTATTATTTCCAAATAAAGTCATATTCACAGGTACTGGGAGTTAGGACTTCAATATATCATTTTGGGGAACACAATTCGACCCACAACAGGGTAGAAGGAGAGAGGACTAGCCAGAGTTCTGTTCTATACTTAGAGATGTTTCTTTGAAAATTTTCCTGGTCTTCCATTAGTGAGTATGTGGTGGAGCTAGAACTAGAATTCAGGGTCATGGCTGCGCATTCAGTGAACAGAGAAAGTCATAGGAAAATGGTGCAGTCAATTCTCATTATTTGTGGTAGTTATGTTCTATAAAGTAGTCGTGAATACAGAAATAGCAATATCAAACCACTACTCCTGGGAGAAATACAGGGTTAAGTTCCTGTGAGCCTCTGGTAGCAATATTTTTGTCAACGGATCAGTAAATAACCTTGTTTTTTGTGTGTTTGTGTTTAAAGAACTCTTAGTTCATGTGTTCTGTTAATTCGTTAACATTTAACTCACGGCCAACAACACTATAACTCATGTCTGAATGAAACTTTTCTAACACACACATTTTCTCCATAAGACACATCACAGCCTTCTTGTACTTAGGAACACTAGACAGCACTATGCTTGAGTCCATTTTAAACAGCGAAGTCACCAGCAAAAAGCTCAAAAATGTGAAAAACAGCACTAAATAGCCTCAAAAAGGACACAGTTACAGTATGAGGGCTGAAACAGGAAGGCAGAGTGTCACATTGCTCAACCTCAACTGGGAATTGCATGTCAAGTAATTAAATTTTTCGCTGCTCTGAGCATGTCTGTTTGTGACCATGAAAGCACCGTTTCTATTGATTTATATTATAAATAAATTATAGCAAATAGGAACATTCACAAATATGGAATCTGTGAATAATGAGGATCAACTGTGTATCGCAGCCAGTCCCAGTAGGTTTCATGTAGGAGTGCACTCATCCCAGCTGCAGACACCAAAATGGATGGACTGATTTTAGGATTACAAATAAACTACAGCAAGTAGGCAAGCTCACAAATATGGAATCTACAAATAATGAGGATAGATATCCTATATATTGTATCATATATTGTAGCCATTTTTGTAGGTTTCGTGGTAGAAGTGCACCCATAAAGATTAAATTGAGTTACAGAAAACTAGTTAACATTTTTTTCTCACCTGTGCTTTGGACTGTGAAATATATACAATACACAACAAATATTTATTGTGTCTATTACGTAACAGGCACCATGCTGGGGGCTGACGATATAAAAGTGAATGATATAGACATGGGCTTAACAAGGAAGACAGACATTAAACAGGTAATAACAATGGAAACCCAGTATTTACAAATGTATGCCTAATACCTAGCCTATTCCCTGGCATATAATAGGTGTTTAAAAGTGTGCTTGAATGTACGCATCCGTGGGCACGTCCTTGAGAAAATATTTAAGCACAAACCTGAGGATGAGCTAGCCTCACAGGTTAGAGGGAAGTGGTGTTCCCAGCAGAAGGACCAATGTTTGTGAAGTCCCAGAAGCTAGAGAGAACAAAGTGAGTTAAAAGAACGAAAAGTTTAGTGGAACTGTAGTGTAGTATGCGAGGAGGGGAACAGTTCAAAATAGGCCATGAGAAGCACAAAATCAAAAATGTTGGAGTGAGCAACATTAAGAAGTTTGGAATCAGAAGCATTTCCTCTAAAATGAAGTGTAGGAACAACTTCTTCAAAATCCAGCTACTAAAGAGAAAGGCAGCTTGATTCATGGCAGCAGTTCTGTGAATACCCAAGTCTCCAAGACCCTTCCGGGGCACCCAGGAGGTCAAAACCTTGTTCATGATAATACTAAGACATTGCTTACCTTTTTCACTGGGTTGACATTTGTACTCGTGGTGCAAAAACAATGGTAAGTAAAATTCCTGGTGCCTTTGTACAAACCAAGCAGTGACACCAGACTGTCCTAGTTTAATCATTGTATTCTTTGCCACATACACTCATACTAAAAAAAAATTTTTAAGCCAATTTCACCAAGGAATATCCTTGTTGAAGCAGTGTAAATTATTAATTTTATTAAGTCTCCATCTTGAGTACATGTCTTTTTAATATAGTATGTGATGAAATGATGAAATGAGAAGTATGCATAAGACATTACTGCCACATACCAAAGTACGGTGATTGTCTTGAGGAAAAATGCTTATGTGAGTATTTGAGTTGCAAGTTGAACTAGCTACTTTTTTTTTTTTTTCATGAAATGTAAAGTCTGATTTACATCAGACTTGGAAATTTAACATAAAGATGTTTTTCTTGAGAATAATAAAGTTAGCCTGTCACTTTAAGGAAAACAACTGATATTTGTTATTAAAGATAAAATTTGAATAGAAAAATGAGAATTTTGAAAACCTTGTGCCTGCATCCATGAACTTGACAGCTTTCCACTTCACAAGGACTGTTCTGATGAGACTGCTGATGCCATTACCAGATGTGAATTTTTTGGTACTATATAATAAAATATGATAATATTTAAAAAATCTTCATAACTCAATGAATCAATATTTTCCAAATAACCAGAGCATGATGTCATAAAATCATGCATTGGTAAAATATACATTCAGAATGTAGACAACTGCATTTTATGTAAGAGTGCAAAAAATTCATGAAAAAAAATTCAGATTCCATATCCCAACTGATCTTTGAGAAATTATCACTTGTTGAATTTTGGTGTAGCATCAAAGAAAAATATCCACAATTATCTATAAAGGGTATTAAAACAAGCTTTCTTTTCCAACCACATATCTCTAGGTGGTCAAATTTTTTTCACGCTCTTCAACCAAAACATCATCTTGCAACAAATTAGATGCAAAAGAAAATATAAGAATCCAATTGTCTTCTATTAATCCAAACATTAAAAAGATATTTTAAATGTACAAGAACACAACTATTCTCATTTTTTTTTTGTTTTGGAAAATATGATTTTTTAAAATAAAAATATATATTTATATTACCATGTAATTGGTTGATTAATTTTTTTTAAATGAAGTAATAAATAGTACCTTAAAATTTTCTCGGTTTTAAATTCTAATATGGCAAATGTCTGTAGATATAAACCTCATGAACAAAAGATCTTTGGTGTCCTCAATAATTATGGTCCCAAGGCAAAAATATTTAAGAACCACTGATATAGGGGAAAGAATATGGACTTTATAAAATCGTGGCCTGGACTCCACTTCCTCTTGCAACACTAACTAGCAGAGAGATCCTAGATAAGTAACTGAACTCTCCAACATTGCATTCTTCTTTCCTAAAATGAGAGTAATAATCATAAATGCTCACAGGGTCACTATAAGAAGAAAGTGTGCTCATATACATGTGGCACTTCATACTCTCCAAAGCACTGCACAGAGGTTATTTTCTTATCATTATCCATGAATGACAATAACAGTTTGGACAGAAATTTAATGAATCATGTTAATAATAATTACCTTCCTATGATAAAAATGAAAACATAGGTCAGCTATATCATGATGCAAAACATTTTTATCTCATCCCTAACGCAGGTTCATTTGTTTGGTGTTCATTGTTTCTTAAAGTCTTTAGCAACCTCAAAAATTCTGATTACAGACAAGACCGATTTGGAAACTGGTTTCCTAAATAGTTTTTTGGAGTGCAGGTGGGTATTGCAACAAAATTCAGGACAAGATTCACAATGGTCTGAAAATAAGAAGCACTAGTGTGGCTGCATGGGCCATCTATGAGATCCAAACCAAAACACGAAGATAATATATTCTGATCACTCACTTCCTGCTGATAGGAGCAAAGAACGTTAGTGTCAGAAACAACATGAGCAGCCTTCTTATTCAATGCCTCATCTAAAGCAAGAATCTCTTCTAAAAACCTCTGATGATTCATCCAGTCTCGACGTAAACACTTCCAGTAGTTGAAGATAAACCACTTCATCAGGCAGTTCATTTCACGTACAAGTTATTTTTTCATTTTGCACATCTAATTACACAAAAAGCTAATAATTTTCTTCTTGAATTTCTAACAAGTTCCCAAGTGTTGCAGATGCTCTGGTCAGGGACCACATTTGAGAAGCACTGCCCTAGGGGTCTAACCACAATTTCCCGCGCACCTTACGTGGTAACATATTCTGAGTTGCATGCAACTTACGTGCAACAGTGCCCATTCACGTTTTGAGACTGGATGGTGAACTTGGAATAACTGTTTGTTAATAAGAGAGCAGTGGTGTGAATAGTCCACTACCATGGATAATCCAAAAGCCATTTCAGCTTGCTTTAGGAAGGTGTTCAAGTCGGATTTTAATTTTGCAGGAACACTGGATTTGCCTTCATAAATAGGTTTTGCTGAGGCCAGTGTTAAAACCGAGTGTAAAATTCCTGGGTAAACACATGCTTTCCACAGTGGGGGAGGCAAGCCAGCCAGCCTAGCATGCTGGGCATGGAAACAAAACTAGCATTCATGATTCATAAAGCAGACAACCTCCCCAAAGGATAACTGAGAGCTGAGTCCACACAATACATTTTAAAAATTGCAGTTACTAAGAATATGCATGAGAGTTGGGAAGGTTTGGAGAAAACTCATCAGTTCTTCTTTCTATACATTCCCCAAACTAATTAAACTCTTGCAGCTTATGGCATTCAAACTATTTCCCTTGTACCCTGTGTCCAACCTCTCAAAACACACACACACACACGCACACACCAACCTGTGTTAGCAAGTATGTGTGTATATTTATGATTTTGCCTTGGGGAGATGATAAAAGAAAAATGCTGCCCAAAAGCTCACAAATCCCATTGTTATAGTGATAAGCATGTCAAAGTTTATGGTTAGAGGTAGTTATAGTCTATAAAAGTAGTTTCTGAATGTTCGCTGGTGGATAGGCTGTGTCAGAATAACCTGAGAACTTAAATACTACAGATGCCTTCCCCTCCAACTCAGCACTGAAACTCTGTGCTAGTAGGTGTCCTCATCTGCTCTCCTCTGACAGCCTAGTTTTTCCCTCTTCCATTTCAGTATCTCAAATACAACACAGAAAGAATCAGTTATGGCTAAACCAACTTGTGGGTATTTGGAAGAAAATTTATTTTAGGGCTCTGTAAATATAGTCTTGTTCCCACAAAAATGCAAAATGATCCCCAGAAATGGGGAAAATAGTAACATTACCTAACAATTTTTGAGTACTTATCAGAGATCAGATATTGTGCTAAATGCTGCACGTGAATTGCATTCCTTCATCCTCACAAAAACCCATGAAATGGTCCTTTTCTTGGCCTCCTTTTACAGGTGAGAAAAACTGTGGCCCAAAATCACATAGCTAGTGAGTGGCAGATCTAGGATTAGAATGCTTTGCCAAACTGAAAGCCCATTCTTTTAACCACTGTGCAATATCGTCCCCCAAATAGACATATGCCAAGTACAGTATCTATTTAAGAAAAATACTTCCTTGTAAATTAACTTGTATACCAAACACATGTTATGTGGTGCTCAGATCTTCTTGGCCTCATCAGTTTCTGGCCACTTGTCCCAGCCTCAGCTACCTCTGACTGACTGGACTTACCTTCCCAGAGACCCAGCTCCACAGCATCACATTTCGTGTGAGCTCTGTGCACTGCTCACCTCTTTCCTCAGGTCTTGCCCTTGATGCGGGGGTGATAGATGCTGCTGGGAACTCTGAGGGAATTAATGCGCCCTGGGGGCAGTCTTGGACCAATGAAAGTCTGAAGGGAGCAGATAAATGGCTTCCTTCTTCCTTTGCTTGAACTGTGAGGAGAAACAGTCTATCAACTTCTCTGAAGACAGCCCTCCAAGATGGAGCTATCATCCCACTTCAGACCAAGTGGTTGGTAACGAGGTAACGTGGTTTATATTGGCTCATTGCTTCTCACTCCTGCCCTGCCTTAAACCCTTCTTCAGTCAGGCTCCCTGGAATCGCATCCTCTTCATAAAATGGTACCACAAAAGCCTTTGCCCAGACTCTGCTTTCTGGAAAGTCAGGCTAAGACAATTCAGAACTTCCCATCTCCGAGGCCCATGCAAGAAACAGTGTTGCTTTTAGCCCCTGCTGGGGTGTGGAAAAGAGGAAAAAGAAAACTAGGAAATGAGATAGCTATAGGATTGTGTTTTGTTTTCTTCCAAACTGTTTCTGGAAAAAGCATTCCTCTGCTCTAAGCCATTCAACACCAATATTGCCACAGCTTTATAAGCAAAGAGGGGCACAGTTGCAAACAGGCAAATAATGAATGCCTTGTCTTTCTTTTCTTACAGGGAGTTTCTTGCTCTTGGTCTGCCTGAATAGAACTCACCGTCCTAGGAATCCAGTCTACTGAGGCCATGCCTTGTTAAAGGCCCTCTCAATGAAAGGAGAGAGATGAGCCTCCTGAAAGCAATATGAGAAACTAAAATGACCCTTTCAGGCCTCACTCCAGGTGGGATTGAAAAACCATGGCTATTTCCCCAGAAATGAAACCATCTGGGGAAGGTGTGGCTCAAAGCCAGAGCTAGAAACCAGCAGGTGTGCCTCAGGAGACGGGTTCCCAGCACCTTCCCCAGGCGAACAAAATTAACATGTGTTTCCTTTCTCTTCTAGTCTAGGAAAATCTATCTGACGGACCCAGAAAAATAGAAAAGATAAAGGAAAGGAAAATAGTTTTTTCAGAAATCCTTACAAAATATGTATCTATATATGCTGAGTGAAATGTAGAGCTGAAACGTGTCTAAATAATCCAAGCTCCAAATATACTGGCCTGAATAAGGTTTTGGATGTGAAAACACTAGATGATTATGGTCTTTATTGCATGTTCTTACACTTAATGCATTTGATAGCATGTGTAAATTCACCAGAGTTCTCCATAATCATAATCCTAAGTGCTGACCTGTAGATCAGATAAGTGAACAGTTTCTAGTGTGGCCATGCCAGGGGTGGAATAATAATGCAAACCTGTGTGTTTATGTGTGTGTGTGTGTGTGTGCATGTCCAAACTCAATACTTATTTTCTAAATGCATGAGTAATGGGTTTAAAAGTAGATGCTGAGCTATTGTGATATTAATATTCAGAAAATATGTACTAAGTTTGGATAACATGGCAAGTCCTATGCTGGGGTTACTTTATAGTAATAAATAAACATACATAAAACATAATCTGACATTCAATGAACTCACAGACTGCCAAGAGAGTATGGTTATTAGCATTGTTATAATAATGCTTGCTAGTATTTACTGAGTACTTACTATGTTATTTTATTTCTTTGTACATGTTATTTAATTCTCATTATGACCCAATAAGGTAGATACGTATAACCCTTTTCATTTTACTGATGAGTAAACAGACTCAGAACACTTAAAGATTTTATCTAAGATTACATAGCTAGAAAGAGGTGGCAGAGGGACTGAGTTTTGAACTTGGATTTGTCTGTCTGCAGAGCTGGCTCCACTATAATATCTGGCTTTTTTACAGGATCATTTGATTTCCAGAATCATAGATAAACAGGACAGCGATTTCACAGTGAAGAAACAAAGGCTCTGAGAGGGGAAGTGATACAGTCCTGTCCACACTTAATGGGGTAGCTACTACTTGAACCTTTGTTCCTTTTCATTTCAAGTGTAGAGCTCTTTCCTCCACCCCAACACGTTCCCATGGCATCCCTGACTCTGGTTTCTATGTTCAGTTCCAGTGCCTCCAACAGCGAGGAGCTCTGCAAGCTTCCTCTGCCTTCCACTCAGGATTGTCCTGAGGCTTTATAATGGAAACCTATGGAGTTGATGACTAAGTATCCATCCTTCTCCTGAGGAAGTGTCATATTTGAACATGCCCCTGCCCTCTGGTTCCAGTTGACTTACCTATGGTTAAGCAACTAATTCAAGTCAAACTAACCAGTTTCAGTCCCTGAAATGTTTGCTCTTTGGACCAGAGAGAGTCAGAACATTTTCTTTCTGGCAATTGAAGACATAAAGATACAAAACTCAGAAGCTACTAATCCCATTGTTTTGCCCTTTGAGAAGAGAGCCTGGCTGCAGTGAGAGAATGAAAGAAGCAGTGTCAAGAGTCGGGGGGGAAGACTGGGCAGATTTGAGGTCCTGGATCCATTTGTTCTTGAAGTTCAGTTGTTTATCTGCCTTTTCTGTTGTGTGTTTACTCAACCTTTCCTTGAATTCTGTGAGTTAATAAATTCCCTTCTTGGACTGAAGTTAATTCAAGTTTCGTTTCTCTCATGCATAACCAAAAATAATTCAACCCAATATAGTATCCAATGAGACAACAGACCAAAAATCTACTTAAAAAGCACCAACTCATTTATGAAAGTATATGCTTATTTTATTGGGACTCTTCTTTGTGACCAAATTGGACCCTCACTTGCTATCTGACTCACCCAGTCTTAGCCGTGTCCATCCAGCAGAGCCCACATGCCTCATATGTGTCAGTGCACACCATCTGGCAACCACAGGAAACCACTCCCTCTCCCACACCAACCTGCTAAGCTGCATTTTCAGGGCCATCCTTTTGGGCTGAGGAATGATGTCTGCTTTGACTCTGTAGTGATGGGATACATACCAACTACTGCCATCCCTGCCTGGCAACTTCCTGGGAGGCTCAGATATGAACTTTGGAATGAGAGAGTTTCTCTTCTATTCTTTCAGAACAACTAAGGCCTAGACAGGAGAGTTCTGTGGCCAGGGGCTGGGGCAGGGCTTATCTTATGTCAGGTCCCCTAGATGTAAGCCTGAAATAAAGATTTGCAAGCACATGATTTATGGGCGGAGGGCTCTATTAGACATCACATTGATTCTCCTGGGTCAGGCCCACTAGATACCATTCCAACCTTGCTGCCTTTTAATAATTAAGCCTACCTTGCTTCTGATGACTAAGTCTTGTCCTCTGGCCTCTGATGATCTGGAATCCTATTATCCCCACTGCTACCAGGAATCTCAGTTCTGTACTAGCATCTCCTACTGTCAGTCCCAGCCTATGCTGACAGCCCCAACTGAGCTTCTCAAGGACCATGTGATGCTGGTACTGCCCTCCCAGTGTGTTCCTCATCACCTTGGGAAATGCAGTGTGCTCAGGGTCCTCCCAAGGACATAGTTGGCTGGTGGGTTTTGTGTTCTCATACAGTGGACCCGTTTTAGTGTGCCACTTCTCTGAATCTTCTGATGCCTTCCTCCACTGTCTGCCGTGGCAGTTCTGGCATCTCTATGCTATTTAATGTGGACTGCCACTTTACCTAAGCTTCTAAGGCTTATCCCAGAAACATATTAGGACCAACTGCCAGAGCCCTACGAGGGTGTTAAATCCTATGACATGGGAGAGTGCCCCTGTTTCAACAAGCTCTCTATTATCCAGTTTAATATTCTGCCACCTTGATTCTGTACCCTCAGAATCCAACTAGGCCTACTCTGCACTTCCAGTTAGTACGATAGCCGAGTCATGTGCTCCCTTTGGCATATAATTCCTCCCGTACCTTAGCAGGTCCAGCACCTGTTGCCCTCTGCCCTCATTATTGGTCTGGTTACCAGAAGAGGAGCAGACGGAGGCAGATCCTAAAGACCAATGTTATGTTATGAGGCACCTGCCTCATTTGAGATTTTTCTATAGCCTCAAGAAAAAGGTAGGGGTTGATGGGTTGGGTGGGCTCTGTCTTCCAACAAGGGGAAGTGAGACACTTCTGCAGGCCCAGAAGGGTCAGGGGCATCTGGGAGTTCAACTTGCTCAAGTACATTTCCCCAGATATCTTCATCCCAATCTCAGGACCACATTTTTTCTCTAACAGCCCTGACTTGGCATATAAGCCTCACCTAGGCTGAGAATTTCAGCTTTCTATGAAGTTCTGTAGATCTCCCAATTACGGTATCTGCATAGTCCTCAGCTCTTCTGCCCTCCAGCTGCTGGTGATAAAGCATCTCTTTAAATGCTCCCAAGGAGGCCCTCTGACCCTCCTGCTTTACTTGAAATTGGTTATTGATTCTCCTGAGCTTGTCTTTTTTCTCTCTTTAAAGCATCACTGGTGGTCAGCACAACATTATCATTATAATTAGTATCTTCCTTCATCTTTCAAGTGCTTGAGATATTGCACGAGTTGGTATACCCCTTCCTCTTATATCCTGTACTAGTTCACCATAGGTCAAAGTCTCAGCTTAGCCAAGTGCACTAGAACTTCATGCTAGGGGCTGCTGTTACTTCATTTGTCGTCAGTGACAGTGTCCTCATTGCCAACTAGTAGTGGGTGTTCCAACTCCAAAACTCCATCCTAGCAAGCTGCTTCCCAGGACCACTCCTGGTACCAACTCTCATAGGCAGGTTTCTTAGCAGCAAGGGCTGAATTAAGGGAGGGCCTTTTGGGTTTCCTTCTTTCTGGGATCACTTGATTCTGCATTGCTACTTCTCTATATGTATCTACTTAATTGCCCCCTCCTCCACAATTCTCTTCTTCTTCTCTCTCTATCTCAAGGCAAACATCCCTTATCCCTGTGTGCATATAACCAAGAATGACAGCCAAAAACCAGTTTAAACCTCTTCTCTTTGCATAACAAGCAGTCTTTTAAGTATCTTTGATTTCTAATTCCAAATTTTAGATCGGAAAAAAATCTGATTTACCTAGCCATGGTAAGAGTCAATCAGCTAGGCCACGGGTGATGGAGAGGGTAATGTGACATAGTAAAGACACGACTTCTTGGGCTTACTCCTGTGAGTGACAGGAACTTAGAGGAGAGCATGATAAGTTAAGCAAGCAATCCAAACTTTTCTATTAGAGCCTCCTTCCCTAGAAATAGACCAGCCAGCTTACTGACATGAGAGTTAGCACAACTTACAGAGTGAAATATCCTAATATTTTCTGCCAAATGTTCCTCTGGCTTGACAAGACATATAAGAGGTAGCAGGCCTGGTGTGAAGACCAGTAGAATGAAAGCTCCACGAGAAAAGGGATTTGTCTGTTTTGTTCAGTAATGTATTCTCAGCACTTAGAAAATTACCTAGGTCATAGTAAGTTGTCAGTACATTTCTTAAGTGAATGAGTTAACAAATGCCTGATGTTAAAAAGATGTGTTTTACAGTCCTAGATCCATGCATTGGATTCTGGCTCAGTTTTCTTATCTATAAAATGGGAGTAATAATAACACTTATTTTATTGTGAAGGTGAAATGAATATTGACTCTATCACATGGACCACAGTTCCAAGCACACAGTGAGTATTCAGTAAATGAGAGCTATTATTAAGAGTCATGCCAGGGCACGTGAATGCCTACTGAAATGAAGAAAAGCCTACTTGGCAATGGCTACTGCAATGAAAACAAGCCATAGAATGCAAAGTAAATTACACTTTCTCAAGGGAAAGATGCATGTTCCTTTTTAGGTAAATTGAGACAATAATGCAGATAGGTAATTAGAACAGAACCAGAGGCAGTCATCCCTGCAAAAGCAGATCCTTCCAATTGACCAGAAAAAAAATTAACCAAAAACGGCAGCAGCAGCAACAATAAAACTGCTTGCATAAAATCTCTTCTGACAGTGCTGCCTCTGGAGAACCAGTGGTCTTTGCCCTACCTTCTCTACAAAAACTGTTACACATTTCTGTAGGAGTAATTTGAGGAAAGCAAAACATACTCTAGATGCTATGTCTATACTATGAAAGTAAGAGGCTGTCAGGATACAGGCAAGAGAGTCTGATTTTGAGCTAATCGCTGCTGAAATGAAGGCTGTGTCTAACTCGCTTCCACCTGCATTTTTTTTCCTTTTCTCCCCGCCCCTTGCAAACAGCACAGATGGGGAGAAGAGAAGCAGATGATTCTAAATGGTACATTACGTGGGCACAAACAAGTTAGGGAAAAACATCTTTGCATGGTGAGAAACATTCTACTCCTTTCTTGGACAATTTCTGAAGTATTGGAAACCGTGGCAACTAATATAAATGTAGCCAGTGCATTGTACATTCTCAGTCTGAAACAACAAAAAACAAACTTAATCTGTGAAAAAAAAAGTTAAAAATAAACATAACTTGGACAACACACTTCAACAAGCTTCTTATTCCCTCTGATGAAAACTTAGGAAAATCGGGCATTTTGAAAGAGCAAGAGCTATTTAGATTTAGTTTATCTAAATATATATATGTATATATATATGTGTATATATAATAACACATTATATATGCATTATATAGTATATAGTAATGCATATATAATGTTATATAGTATATAGTAATGCATCTAAAATATTATCTCATACATTATTATATTATACATTTTATGTTGTACAGTACTATATATTATACTGTGTTATTGTATTATATATTATTATATGTTATTACATATTATTATATTATACATTACATATTACATATGCATGTGTATATATTATACACATCACAGAACTAAGTATGTTTATAGAACATAGTATTATTAAATAATTATAATTATATATTAATAAATATAAGTATGTTAATAAATATATATAATATATAATTAATATCACTCAACAATATCATGTTTTAGGAAGAAACTTTGTGCTGAGAATATAGTGATGGACAAATATAGTCCCTGCCCTCTTGGGGCATATAGGCTAGAGGGAAACAAAGACATTAGTCACATAGCCAACAAACAGAACACATAATTACAAACAGCTCTAAGTTCAATAAAGGGAAGACAGTAACATGAGTAAGTATGACAAGGGATCTAATTTAGACGGAAGGATAGGAAAGTTGTTTAGAAAAATAAGGTACTAGCTTTTGGCAGCATGAAAAACCAAATGTGTACTGTTTTGAAAATAACTGTAAAATATCTCATGGTGTAGAAAAAGATATTCAATTAGTAAAACAGTGAGACGAGAGACTGATCCCTGGCTGCCCTTATTAGAGAAAGCAAGCAGAGGGATCAATTAGTTCTATTAGAGGAAGGAGAAGAGTTATACCAGGTCTCTGTTGCAGCATGGAAAACTCTACTTAAATGCTTAGAAAACATCAAAAGAATCATTGGGCAGTGGAACAAGTAGCTTAGGAATCAACTTGCCTGGGGAAGCCAGAGGTGGTGGAAGGAGGAAAAGTTACTTGAAGAAATAAGTTTTTTCTCATATCATGAAAAAAAAGAATTTTTTCCCAGGATCATGAAAGTCATTTCATGAAACACTGCTCCAAAATGTCAGGCAGTCTCATGGACCAATTAATTAAAAAGCTCTGCCATCTTGTTTTTTTCCATATGTTGGTTTTAGATCTCAAAGCCCAAAGTAAACTTTAATCAAAACCCCTCTCTCCAAAGGGGGCATTATTAAATGCATTTTTTTGAACAGTAAATGAAACAAATGATTTACCTGGATCATTCAATAGAGTTGTTGGTTGATCCAGGAATAGAACTTATATATTTGGACTTTGACTTTTATGTATTAACAAATACTAGGTTCCCTGCCCTACACTGGGAATTAAAAACTTAATGCTGGCTTGAGAAATAAAATAAAAACAGCAACCAAACCATACACTTGAGAAATTATCTTTACATTATATTGAGTTTTTCACATCCTAAAACAGCCTGTTTCCTAACTTTAATAAGTTTAAGTTTGCTGTGCTCAGCATAATTGGACACGGCTGCCTGCATTTTCTGCCAGGGTGTGAGGAAAAATGAAGTTATTATTAGAGCTTGGTATAGCAACCTGCCTGGCCAATGTAGATCTTAAGATTCAATTGTTTATTAGTTGTGAATTTTCCATTGTAAGGGCACCTAGGAAGTGTCTTCACTAATAGGATTCTGGAAAAAAAGGCTGAAAAACTCCCAGTATCCAATCAGAAATTAAATGAGTTGACCCATCCATAATGTCTGAGTCAACAATAGAGACATTAGACCACACAAAATTGGATTGTCCTCAAAATGAGTGACTGCAAGCAGCAATCTCCAGGACTTGCAATGAAACTCGTGATACTTGGTAGAGGCCTTTGTAAAAGCATTACTTCCAGGGAGGTGTAGGTTTGAAATCAGTCTTGCTTTGACTTTCCCTAGAAGCGCACTCTTGAATAAGGATTCAAGTACAAGAAGTTTATTTGGGAGATCCAGAGAACATCAGCAGGAAAGATGATAGTCTCAGAGGGAAAGGAAGACAGCTAATAAAGTTACCTCACTGAACCAGGTACCACAATGAGCGGATGGAACCTAACCTCATGGGAAAAGCCATGGGGAAATTTTGTTAAAGATGCCTCATAATTATCCAACCCAAAAGGCAAAGGAACTGGGGCATTCATACACTGAATCTTGAGGCTGCTCCCAGGAGGGTTAATTCCTTGGCATTTCTGGCCTTCCATGAGTAGAAGTAGCGTCACCTTCAGTGACACTACTTTGAAGAAAGCCATCAGGCAAAGACAAGCAGATATTGACAGTAGAAGTCAACTAGAATGCACCAAAAGCTTAGAAAGGTATGATTGGGGGCACTAGCAGAGACCACCTCAAAATTCTTGAGTATAGATATTCCATACAACGAGAACTTGGAGGTTAAAATGACAACTCCACTGGATTGGTAATAACTTCCAGGAGTACTAAGTTGACAGGAATCCTAAGGCAGATGGAGAAGGATTCTGTAACTCATTAAAGATGTCTGCCGTGGGCAAGGTAGAATAGAATATCAGCACATAAGCCATGTGCATGCTATCCTTGATCTACATTAGAAGTCAGCAAACTTTTTCTATAAGAGGCCAGATAGTAAATATTTTAGGCATTGCAAGTCACATATAGTCTCTGTCATACGCTCTTTGTTTGTTTGAACAACTCTTTTAAAAATGTAAAAATCATTCTTAGCTTGTGGACTATAGGCTGCTGGCTGAATTTGTCCTATAGGTCATAGTTTGCTAACCCTCTATCTACAGGTTAATAATTTCTAGTCCTTTCCTGTATGAGGATCCCTTTCTATTTTTTAAAAATTATTTTAAAAAGCCAGACTGCTACAAAATAATTTATGTTTTACATGTGTTTCTTAAAAATTATATTTTAAATACAATTGTGAGGGTCTTACAAATTGCAGCAGATCTTCTTTACAGAAGAGCAAACTGAGGCCTAGAGAGAAAAAAAAAGACTTGTCCAACATCAAATGCTTAGTGGTTCATCAACCAAATATTGTTTAGTGGGTGATAAGGTCCTTATTTATCCAGAACATGTGAAACTTATAATAGAAAATCCAAATTCCATAATATATGAAGCACCGATTTGAGGCTAGACCCTAGAGGAAAGAGGAATAAATATAGGATGAAATAATAAAGACAGGCTTCATGAATAAAGACTCTCCTAGGAAAGAAAACATCACTTTTATTTTATATTCACTCAACGAATATGAATTGAGCCCCTAAATTGTATCAGTACCATGTGGATAGAGGGCAGAACATTCCAGGATACAGGTACTATAAAGATAAAAGTAAAAGAAATGGAAATGAATGTTGTGTGTTTCTGGTTTAGGTATACATTCATTAACATCTAACAGAATGCTTTGCACATAGACCTCAATTAATAATTTTTCAGTGAATGAATAAATCAATGAATGGTTCAAATAGTAATTTTGGCTCGGAGAACACATCACAACTACAGTTACTCATTGCATTAGCAATGGGGTCTTTTGTTGTCATTTATGTGTCCAGAGTTTATAAATCTGTTAAGTTTTTAGTGATACCTAGGACCTGGAGGAGCAAACTGATATCCTCAGTCCATAATTTTCATACAAAGAACAAAACCAAGAAAATGTATCCTGGCTCAGGAAGAGAACCTGAGCTAATATTAGTCATTCTTTACTTTCTGCAGGTCTGGCCAGTCCTCAGCAAATCCAGGGGTAGAGGGAGACTTGTATAGTCAAGAAATCTGATTAATGCACCCAGTTATATGGAGAACAAAACCTCAGTACAGCAACAGCAGTTCATACCCGGTGGCAAAACAATCAGGGAAGGAGTGACATGATTGCCAAGACTTGTTGGGCAAGAAGCCAAGAATAATCACGCAACCCACTGAGCTCAGCAGAATATAAACAAGAGATTCTATATTCCTGTGGCTTTCTTGGAAGCAAGGAGTTGTCCAACAGGCCAATCCCTTTAAACACTTCAGTCAGCTTAATGTGCAGCACCCTCTGGCGTGGGGTATGTAATATGTGACATTTGATTGGTTCAACTAAACAGCCCCGGAGTATTATTACCAGCAAGCAAGTGGCTTCAAGATATGGGAGTGTTTATTTAATGATGATTAAATCTCATTGTTCTGGTTATTTTAGTCGCATATGACGACCACTATTTGTTATGCTCACAGATTCTGTGAATCAAGGACACAGATGAGGCACAATGGAGTTCACTTATCTCTGCTCCACAATATCTGGGGCCTTAGCTGGGAGCACTAGAATGTCTGGGAGTTATGCAAACAGCTGGGGCAGGAATCCTCTGGAGGATTCTTCATTTACATGGCTGACAGCAGAGCTGGGACAACCTATAAAGCTAGCACCAGCTGGGACTGTTAACCAGAGGTGCCTACACATGGCTTCTCTAGATGGCTTGGATTTCCTCACAGTTTGGCATCCTCAGGTTACTTATGATTTTCATGGCAGTTCAGGGCTCTAGGAACAGATGTTCCATGTAACAAGGTGGAAGCTGCATGGCTATTTATGGCCCAGTCTTAGAAGCCACATAATATCACTTTCACCAAACTCCCCCGATTCAATGGGAGAGGGTATAAACCCATGCCTTTCCATGGGAAGATTGACAAAGAATATGTAGCCATGCTTTGAAACCAGCACATCCATTACTATTATCTGATTTTTATAAAATGAACTCAAATACTGAAAGACGGAAGAACATAGTGGCTAAATGAGTGCTGGGTTCAGACACAAACTCTACCACCTATTTGCTGTGGGTGCATTATTTCACCTTTCTCTGCCCCAGTTTCTTCCTCTCTAGAAGGCAGGTAATAATTGCCATACTTAATTCATAAGGTGGTTGCAAGGACCAAATGAGTTAATAAAGTTATTAGCATCTGAAACAAAGCAGTATGAGTATTAACATCAATAAGAAAATACTCAGTAAATGTTAGCTAGTACTATGTATTGATTCGTTTATCAAATATCAACATAGTGGTCAACTCTGCCTACTGTGGCCACGACAGTCTCTAGGGATACAAAGATGAAGAATAGATCACTGATACTGACCAGCTCATACTTACATTAGAGACAGGAGTCATAAAAAATTACAGAACATCTGATATGTGTACCTCTAAGATAATACTGTGTAAGAGGGAAACATTGATCTTGGCATCAGGGCCTAGAATTTGGGACCAGAATCTGACACTTTCTAACTGTGTCACCTTCTCAATCCACTCAACCTCTCCAAGCCTTATTTTTCCTTACCTATTAAGTGACAATAGTACAGCATTTTCTACCTATCTGATAGAGTTTTTGTAAAGATTAGTGAAATAGAGTTGTAAAAGTGCTTCATTAACTCTAATGTGTGGTGCACATGTGAGCCACCATCACCGACCAGGCAATGAATGCTGAACCCTACATGTTGGGATTTAATCACCAAGGGGTCAGTCCTGCAGAGGGGCTCCCAGGCTCTGTCCCCAAACCAATTTCCCAAAAGAAGATCTATATCATTACAACATTCAAAATCCCGTAGTTCAGTATGTCTATTGGTTAAAAATTACTTTTTAGCTAAATATTCACAAACTATTTTTCTCTTTTGCCACAAACCAGAGATTTAAGCTAAATTCTAAGTTAAAAAATTTTCTAGGTAGAAGAGGATCTTACAAGGAACTACATGAGTCACTTGAGAGAAGGCATGTCATTCTTTATTTGTGATCAGTCATAAAAGATAGGTAAATCCCAGAATGTGGTTCCTTGAAAGTGATTAAAAATAAAAATATTTTAAGTTTGCCTCTTTGTACTATTTAAATACTTGCAACATTACTGTCCTGGAGTGAAAAGGAATGGGACTTGAAAGAAATATACTGCTATTATGCAAACAGGTATTTTTTGCATTATGAAACTTTTATGTGATATGTGAATATGAACAGAGCCTTCAGAATGTTTGCTCAAAGTAGAAACTGGTCTTGGATAGGTTTGTTCATATTCCTACTTATGAGAAGGCAATGGCAGCCAGTTCAAGTCCATTACTGTAGATGAAACAAGAGTACTACATGGAGGGGCTTTTAGTAGGGAGAGATGAGACTCAAGGTGGAGATGACAGGGAAGACTGAAAGGATGCCAAAAACACAAAAGGCATTTCAAAAAAATTAACAGCATTTGGTTACTGATGGATAGGGAAAGACAGAGGAAGGAGATTTTAAGATTCTGAGCAT
Organism: Ceratotherium simum simum; assembly: GCF_057802395.1. NCBI lineage: Eukaryota > Metazoa > Chordata > Mammalia > Perissodactyla > Rhinocerotidae > Ceratotherium > Ceratotherium simum. Next base: position 32,032,821 of record NC_141903.1, read on the forward strand.
CCAAACTCCTACTCTTGGAGATAGTGTCTACCAGGTGGTTGAGAGGAATGTTGGGATCTCGGGAGGAAGTGCTCAAAGTGAAAGATGTAGATTCGAAAGTTATCAGCCTAGTGATGAGGGCTGAAGCTTTAGGGATGAATGAATTCACCAGAGAGGAGAATATGGGAGAACAAAGTTCATGGAAGTACCAGAGATCTTGGGGATAAAACTGGAGAAGAATTAATCAGAAAGTGAGGAGAAGAAGGATAAACCTAGGTCTCAAGGGTAGAAAGTGTTTCTAGAATATGGATGGGACAACTAATAAAGTCATAGGCCAGAAAGTGATGTAAGAGGATAAGGAAAGAGTTAAAGACCCCTAGATAGGTTATTTTCAAAAGAATTATTATTATTTTTTTAAATATCAATCTTGTTTTTTTTTTTGAGGAAGATCGGCCCTGAGCTAATGTCTGTTGCCAATCTTTCTCTTTTTCTTTTTTCTCCCCAAAGCCCCACTACATAGGTGTATATCCTAGTTGTAGATCCTTCTAGTTCTTCTATGTGGGACACCACCTCAGCATGGCTTGATGAGTGGTGAGTAGGTCCATGCCCAGGATCCTAATCAGTGAACCCCCGGCCACTGAAGTGGAACGCACGAACATAGCCGCTACACCACCGAACCGGCCCCCTCAAAAGAATTATTTTAGTAGAAAAAGCTTGAAGCTTGGAGGATGAATGCATGTTAATAAAGAGGGTGCATCATGTGTAGACTACATTCTCCAAGGAAGGATTTGGACAAATTTTCCATCTGAGGAAAAGAAGTGAGTAGAAATAACTGAAGTTGCAAGGGAAGGAAAACACAACTGATGAATCATAAACAGAAACATGGGAATAGATGGAGATCCCTTAGAAGGAAAAAAGAAAGTAAGAAAAGAAAGAGGAAAGTATCACTTGAGATGCAAAGAAAGGGAAGCTGGGGTGTTCATATTGAATTGTCTTAGTCTTCTCAGTAAAGCATTGTGAGGTCTTAATATGATCAGGAAAGGCCTGGAACACGTGCTATGTATACTATCACAGCTAGAGATTAACAAAGGATTACAGATCTTTGTAAAAAACGTACTGTGTGTAGCATGTGTGGTATATATAGTATACAATATAAAATATAATGTAACATAGTAAACATATATGTAAATAACATATTATAAAATATCTTAAAACATATATCACAGACAAGCACTAGTACCTTGTCCCTCACTTTTATGAATATTTCATATGGATTTTTTAATAGGGAAAATTTCCCGCCAGGGATTGAAATAAGAAAAGTGCCAGAAAAATGGAGCAATTTCTGCTAAGTAACCTTCAGGAAGTAACAGGATGCAGGTAGAATGCAAGATGATTGATGGCCTCTCTCATGAGAGAGAGCTTCCTGGAGAAAAACTAAAGGACTTCTGTACCAAATCCCACTTGCACTCTCTAAATGAGAGAGGAGGAAACATAGTGCTGCAGGAATCAGACGGTGAAGAGGGTATGAGGCAGGAATTCCTCCTAGATAATGGGGTTTCAACACACAAAAAAATCACCTGAGATTCTCCCAACTGAGCAAATAGAGGAAATAATCCTAAATTTAAAGTGCAGGTCAGAAAAAGACTATCACCATGAAAAAAGAAATCACAGGAGATTCCTCTCTAACAAAGGAAAAAAACAGAAGAGCAGTTTAAAGAATTCTGATGTTTTGTTCCCAAACAGATTCGAGAGAACATTTTATCTGTGAAACTGAAGCTAAGCATTTATTTTGAAAGACATCTTCCAACATCAGTAAAGATTATAGAAAGATTTTTTTTAATATTGGGATAATTAAAAGCAGGTTAGGTACTAACCATAAATTGACGAAGAATATAAGAAATTCATAGATGATGCAAAAGATTAGCATAATAAAAGAGATGGATATTAAAATAGGTGTATAAGATCCAAACAAAGAGATGGAGAATAAGAGGGTAAGATAAAAATAATAAATAAGAAGTAACAGAAGAAATAAGAAATAATAGAAGAAAACTTTGCTAAGTTGAGGAAGGACACAACTTTGCAAAATGAACAGGCTCTTTAAGTACCATATATAAATATAAAGTACCCTAAGTATTATATAAAATGAATATAGACAAAAAAACTTTTGTAATCATTTAATTTCAAGGATGAAAAAAAATCTCACATATAGGTAGCCCAGAAGAAAAACATGCTACTTATATAGCACCCAAAACACTTTTCTTAAAAAATAAATTACTTGGTGATGTGTAGCAGCCTTCCAGAGATAAATCAAAATAAATATTTCCATAAGGGAACGGTTATTTATGAAGCTTAACTGTGTGCAATAAAACTAAATTAAACAGGGTATCATTGACATAATTTGTCAATATGGCTTTAAAATTTAATGTAGGAATCCAAAATAATTTTAGGCCTTGACACATCATTTAACAGCTTGTTATTAACTGATAATAACTTGAGTTTAAAATTCAAACAAATATTGGGGTTATATGAACAAACATTGAGAAGAAAGCAAGTGGAAGGGAGAAGTAAAAATTAGACTAAAATTCCTATCTTACACAGTCAACAGTCAATTTTTTGTTTCAGGATACACGTTGGTAAATAAAAATAAATTCAAGCATTTTTTTTAAATTTAGGAGTAACCACAATTAGAATCAAATATGATATAACCTGTTCCACAAAATTAGGGTTTAGATATAGTCACATACCGTTTTTTCCCAATTAATTGCTCTAACTAAAAAATGCCCCATTGTCAGGAGGTTCAATATCTCCTCTTTGAGACTCTTTTATCCCTACAGTAATCTACAAACCTAGGGATGTACTCACACCCAAGAGGGCTAGTCTGAAGGACATACCTAATAGAGAACGCCCTGGAGTGAGATGTGGTGACCAAAGCTATTCCTTTTCATTTTCACAAAGTGTTGCTATTGAAAGATGATTATGGACAATCTGAAAAGGATTCTGGCTCACCCCTTTGAGGATTCTACTCTGATTGAGATCACTGCACCAGCTGTCTTGATTCTTCAAATCCGGCTTGGGTTCCTAGGGTAATAGCTCTCAGCACCCAACTCTCTTTCTATAACCACCTCCCAAGAAGCCCTCCCCACCTTCCTTGGGAGTGATGATGCAGGACAGGTTCCAGGCCACTACCTCCTGGGCTCAGAAACATGTCCCTCTTCCTGAAGCGAATTCTTTTCATTGTTAAAATGCAAAGGATCTCTTCACACCCAATTTCCCTGGACAAATGAGTTTCTCATCTTATGGAAGATCCCCTCAGCAATTCCAGGGTGCCTTACAATTCTGAGAGAGTCCACCTTGAGAGACTCACCATTGGTGCACTTCTAAGGGTGGCTCTCCAAATGACCTGAGGTGATTCTTTCCCTCCCTTAAAAGAAAGAAACACATATATGTATATTTGATATGGTCCTACTATAGATGTATATGTCTCAAACTATAAACTATAATAAAAGAAAAGCAAAAATATATGTGTGCATCTGTGTGTGAGGGGCATATAATGAACATACGGAAGGAGAAAAGGCATCACCAAGAAAAAAAAAGAAAAATCATGAAGTAAGATGACTGTGATAAGACTAAACTTATCAGCTATCTGAATGAATGTAAATGAATTAAATAACATACTAAAAGGAAAAAACTTACAGATAGGGGGACTAGGATCCAAATAAAAGAACTTGTAAAGACAAATCAGAGACAAAAAATTAGATTGACAAAGTTATCAAAATATGATTTAAATCAAAATAAAAATGAAAAAAAGTAATTTATATTGATAAAAGTTAAATATAAAGACTTTAAAGATGAACTTTCAAGTAGAGAATAATATAGAATTAAAATATAGTAATCAAAAATTGTCAGAATTACAGAAGGAAATTGTCAAAAACACTAATGAAGTAGGAAAATTTAATATACCATTCTCAGCTTTTGGCAGAACAAGCAGAAAACATAATATATGTAAACAATATATAGAGGTTTCAAATAGAATACATGATTATAGTAACAGTTCTTTACAAACCAAGAATCCACCTTGTTTTCCCAAGATTATGGAACATTTACCAAAATTGGTTACATTCTGTGGCAATAATAAGACCTGTATAAATTCTCGAAGGTAGAAATTATATACCACTTTCTCTAATACCAATCCAATAAAGGTAGAATTAAACAATAAAAGTATATTTTTAAAACTTACCAAAGAAAACTTTTTTAAAAAAAGGAAAATCAAAACTATAATTATAAGCTATTTAGAGAACGACAATAAGATTACTATAATACAGAAAGTAGCTAAAGCCAAAAGAAAGAAATTCATCCCTTTGACTCAGATCACTATTTTAAAAGATGAAAGGAAATAAACAACTTTTAACTTCAAGATTTAGAAAAAGAACATTAAAACACATATCAGGAAAACTAAAAGAAAATTGTTAATTAAAATTTAATTAATCAGAAAAATACATTCAAATGAACAAAAGGAAAGAATTGATATATGAGTCTAAGAGGCGGTTTGGGTTGGGTGCAGAGAGATCTTAGATCTGGCAAAATCAAGAAAAGAGCATGAAGGAGGGAAGGGCCAAGATGGTGGCATAGGAAGATCCTGAGCTCATCGCCTTCCACAAACACAACAAATATATGCCTACATATGGATCATTTTCCTCTGAAAAGGATCTGAAAACTAGATGAACTACTCTCCACAACAAAGGATGAAGAGGACCACATTGAAACTGGTAGGAGAGGCAGAGACCTGTCTCACAAGGGACCCCACCCAGAAGGATCTCAGCAGACCGGTGCTTTCCCTGAAGAGCAAGGGGTTGGTGCCCCACACTGGGCATCTCAACCTCTGGGATCTGCATCAGAGAGACAAGTCTTCAAAATATCTTGCTTAGAAAACCAGCGAGGCCGACGTCCAAGGGTGCCAGAGTGCTGCAGGAAACTGAGATCCTTCTTAAAGGGCTACCGTGTGGTCTCACTTTCTTGAGACTCAATAAGAAGACAGCAGTTTGAAAAGTATCTAACTACATGCAAAGGAGATTCATTTGCTGGTCTAAAAAGCATCAGCTGGAGAGGTGGGTGACAGTTGAAATGCTCCTCAGAAATGAAGGAGCTGGCAGACACCATTATTGCACTCTCTACCTAACCTGCTGGCACAAGCAGATGAGCTCCAAAGCAGTGCTCTCCCACCACCAAGCTAGGAAAGGTGGGGGGCAAATGGGAAGAGCACTGTCCCACTGCCTACCTGAAGCTGGAGAGCAGGGGGTTGCAGCACTCCCTCGCACCCTGGCTGTGGAGGGTGAGTACTGTCAGTGGCAGAATTCTCCCATTGCCAGCCAAAAGTCAGTGAGTGCCCAGACAAAACAGTCTCCTGTTGCATTGCTAAAGCCCACCAGCTACACAGTCAAAACATTTCCTGCTGCCTTTCTGAAGTCAGCAGCATGTCCTGCCCCATACACTCTCCAGCTCCCTTGCTAAAGCCCACAGGCCCATGCAATCCACAAAGGGAATACCCTCTGAATGCCTGGCCCTGGGGACCACAGGGGCTGGCATTCCTGAGCTCCATGGGACTACAACAATCATAAAGACAGTTCTTGGCAGGCCAACACCTCCAGGGCACTACACAAACAGGCAACTGAAACACAACCCCAGTCTTCCTGTGAAAAAGGCCTATTAACTTAAACTAGAGCTTCTGCCTGAGGGATAAGCTTCAGGTTTCCCCCACATCTAGAGGGTAGGCAGGCCCTCCCAGGGAATGTAAGTAAAAAGACACCATCCTTTTGCACCTCCTTGGCCTCACTATAGCCAGATGAGACTTCCCAGAAAGGAGCTTATACACTCATCTGGAGCCCTAATTGTGGCAACAGTCACCCAGGGGTCACTTCCAGATCTCCTGGCCAGGAGGCCAGCAGGGATCAGGGTTGGGGCCCCCCACAGGATTATATATATGTGCATACTTTAATAGCTGCTGCAGAAGGGTCCTGGCTTCAGTCAACCTGAAACTAGGTGCTAAATGAGCTCCCTCCCTTGGAACACTGACAGATCTTGGCACACCCTCAACAACAGGGGCATATCAAGAATAAATCAGATAGTCTAGACAATCGCAGAGGTCCAAGAGCCAACTAAAAACTAGGGCAAGGTTGAATGAGAAGGATCATCATCTACACAAGCCCACTCCTTCAAGACTAATAGAGGTAGCTGTTTAACCTAATACAAAGACACAAACACAGAGAGTTAAGCAAAATAAGAAAGCATAGAAATATGTTCCAAATGAAAGAACAAGACAAAACCTCAGAAAAAGACCATAATGATATGAAGATAAGTAATATACTTGATAAAAAATACAAAGTAATGGTCATAAAGATGCTCACTGAACTTGGAAGAAGAATGGATGAACACAGTGAGAAACCCAACAAAGAGAGAGAAAAAAATAAGAAAATACCAAATAAAAGTTATAACTGAACTGAAAAATACACTAACAGAGTTCAATAGCAGAATGGATGAAGGAGAAGAACAGATCAGCATGCTGGAAGACAAAGCAATGGAAATCACCACAGAGCAGCAAAAAAGAATTTAAAAAAATGAAGACAACTTAAGGAACCTCTGAGACAACATCAAGCAGAATAACATTTACATCATGGGGGTTCCAGAAGGAGAAAAGAGATAGAAAGGGGCAGAAAACTTATTTGAAGAAATAATAGCTGAAAACTTCCCTAATCTAGGGAAGGAAACAGACATCCAGATCCAGGAAGCCTAGACAGTTCCATATAAGATGAACCCAAAGAGAGCCACATCAAGACACATTATAATTAAACTGTCAAATGTAAAAGATAAAGAGAGAATCTTAAAAGCAGCAAGAGAAAAACAAATTGTTAAGTATAAGGGAAACCCCCTAAGGCTGTCAGCAGATTTCTCAGTAGAAATTTTGCGGGCCAGAAGGGAGTGGCATGACATATTCAAAGTGCTGAAGGAAAAAAACTTCCAACCAAGAAAACTCTAGCCGACAACGTTACCATTCAGATTTGAAGGAGAGATAAAGAGTTTTCCAGACAAGCAAAAGCTAAAAGAGTTCATCACTACAAAACCAGCCTTGCAAGAAATATAAAGGAACTTTTTAAGCTGAATAAGAGAAGGCACAATTAAAAACAAAACATATATAAAAATAAATAACTACATATAAAGCTATTAGAAAGGTTAAATGACAAAAGCAGTACAATTACCTAAAGCTACAAAAATTGGTTAAGGGTTACATAAGATAAAAAGACATAAAAAGGGACATCAAAAGAATAAAATGTAGGGGGGAGTAAAAATGTAGAGTATTGGAATGTGTTCAAATTTAAGTTGCTATTGACTGAAACTGTAACATAAATAGAAGGATATATGTAAACTTCATGGTAACCACAAACCAAAAACTTATGTTAAATACACAAAAGATAACGAGAAATGAATCTAAACATAACACTAAAAAAAAGTCATCAAACCACAAGAAAAAAGAGAAAGAAGACCAAATGAGAAAAACTACAAAAAAAAGCCAGAAAATAATTAACAAAATGGGAATAAGTACATACCTATCAATAATTACTTTAAATGTAAATGGACTAAATGCTCCAATCAAAAGATATAGAATGGCTAAATGGATGAAAAGACAAGACACATCTATATACTACCTGCAAGAGACTCACTTCAGAAGTAAGGATACACACAGACTGAAAGTGAAGGGACGGAGAAAGATATTTCATGCAAATAGAAACAAAAAGAAAGCTGATGTAGCTATATTCATATCAAACAAAATAGACTTCAAAACAAAAATTGTAATAAAAGACAAAGAGGTGCACTACATAATGATAAAGCGGTCAATCCAGTGAGAAGATATAACATTTATAAATATATATGCCCCCAACATAGGAGCACCAAAATATATAAAGCAAGTATTAACAGACCTAAAGAGAGAAATAGACAGCAATACAATAATAGTAGGGGACTTTACTACCTCACTTCTATCAATAGATAGATTATCCACAGAAAATCAATAAGGAAACATTGGCCTTAAATGACACTTAGACTAGATGGACTTAACAGATGTATACAGAACATTCCATCCAAAAGCAACAGAATATACATTCTTCTCAAGTGCACATGTAACATTCTCTAGGATAGATCACATCTTAGGCCACAAACATGTCTTCATAAATTCAAGAAGATTAAAATAATACCAAGCATCTTTTCTGACCACGATGGTATGAAACTAGAAAGCAATTACAAGAAGAAGACTGGAAAAACTACAAATATGTGGAGATTAAACAACATGTTACTGAACAACTACTGGGTCATAGAAGAAAGCAAAGGAGAACTAAGTTAAAAAAAAAAAAAAAAGCCTAGAAACAAATGAAAACAGAAATACAACATACCAAAATCTATGGGATGCAGCAAAAGTGGTTCTAAGAGGGAAGTTCATAGCAATACAGGCCTATCTCAAAAAATGAGAAAAATCTCAAACAATTTAACTTTACATCTAAAAGAACTAGAAAAGAACAAATGAAACCCAAAGATAGTAGAAGGAAAGAAATAATAAAGATCAGACTGGAAATAAATGAAATAAAGACTAAAAAGACAATAGAAATGGTCAATGAAACTAAAAGCTAGTTCTTGAAAAGATATAAAATTGACAAATCTTTAGCTAGACTCACCAAGAAAAAAAGAGAGAGGGCTCAAATAACTAAAGTCACAAATGAAAGAGGAGAAATTACAACTGATACAACAGAAATACAAAGGATTATAAGAGACTGCTATAAACAATTATACGCCAACAAGTTGAACAACCTAGAAGAAATGGATAAATTCCCAGAAATTTGCAATCTTCTAAGACTGAATCATGAAGAAATAGAAAATCTGTATAGACCAAGTACTAGGAAGGATACTGAATCAGTAATCAAAAAACCTCACAAAAAACAAAAGTCCAGGACCAGGCAGCTTCACTGATGAATTCCACCAGACACTCAAAGAAGATTTAACATCTATTCTTCTCAAACTTTTCCAAAAAATTGAAGAGGAGGGAAAGCTTCCAAACTCACTTTATAAGGCCAGGATTATCCTGATACTAAAACTGGACAAGGACACCACAAAAAGAGAAAATTACAGCCCAATATCCCTGATGAACATAGATGCAAAAATCCTCAACAAAATAGTAGCATACTGAATTAAAGAATACATTAAAAGGATCATACAGAATGATCTAGTGGGATTTATTTCAGGGATGCAAGGATGGTTCATCCACAATGATTCATCAAAGATGGTTTATCTGCAAATCAATCAACATGATACCCCACCTTAACAAAATGAATAATAAAAATCATGTGATCACCTCATAGATGCAGAAAAAGCAGTTGACAAGATTCAGCATCCATTTATGTTAAAAACTCTCAACAAAGTGGGTATAGAGGAAACATACCTCAACACATCAAGGCCATATATGACAAACCACAGATATCATATTCAATGGTGAAAAGCTGAGACCATTTCCTCTAAGACCAAGAACAAGACAAGGATGCCCACTCTCACCACTTTTATTCAACATAGTATTGGAAGTTCTAGCCACAGCAATTAGGCAAGAAAAAGAAATTAAAGGCATTCAAATCAGAAATGAAGAAGTAAAACCATCACTATTTGCAGATAACATGATACCATAAAAGGAAAAACCTAAAGACCCCACCAAAAAACTGTTAGAACTAATAAATGAATTCAGTAAAGTTTCAAGATATAAAATCAATATACAGAAATCTGTGGTGATTCTATACACTAATAACAAAATATCAGAAGATAAATCAAGAAAACAATCCCATTTACAAGTGTGTCAAAAACAGTAAAATACCTGGGAATAAACTTACCCGGGGAAGGTGAAAGACCTGTACACTGAAAACTGTAAGGCACTGGCAAAAGAAATTGAAGACATAAATAAATGGAAAGATATTCTGTGCTCATAGATGAGAAGAATTAATATTATTAAAATGTCTATACTCCCCAAAGCAATCTACAGATTCAATGCAATCCTTATTAAAATTCCAATGACATTTTTTCACAGAACTTGAACAAATAATTCTAAAATTCATATGGAACCACAAAAGACCCTAAATAGCCTAAGCAATCTCGAGAAAGAGGAACAAAGCTGAATGTATCACACTCCCTGATTTCAAACTATAATACGTAGCCATGGTAATTAAAACAGTATGGTATTGGTATAAAAACAGACACACAGATCAATGGAACAGAATTGAGAGCCCAGAAATAAACCTACACATATATGTTCAATTAATTTACAATGAAGGAGCCAAGAACATACATTGGAGAAAGGACCATGTCTTCAATAAATAGTGTTGGGAAAACTGAACAGCCACACACCAAAGAATGAAACTAGACCATTATCCTACACTATACACAAAAATTAACTCAAAATGGATTAAAGACTTGAATCTTAGACCTAAAATCATAAACTTTTTAGATGAAAACATAGGTGGTAAACTCTTTGACATAGGTTTTAGTGATGTTTTTGTGGATCTGATTCCAAGGTGAAGGAAACAAAAGCAAAAATAAACAAATGGGCCTACATCAAACTAAAAAGCTTTTATGCAGCAAAGGAAACCATCATCAAAATGAAAAGAAAACCTACTGAATAGGAGAACATATTTGCAAATCATATATCAGATAAGGGATTAATATCTAAAACATATAAAGAACTCACACAACTCAACAACAAAAAAACAAACAACCTCGTTCAAAAATTTGCAGAGGAACTAAACAGACATTTTTCCAAAGAAGACATACAGATGACCAACAGACACATGAAAAGATATTCAATATTACTAATTATTAGGGAAATTCAAATAAAAACCACAATGAGATATCACCTCACATCTGTTAGAATGGCCATTACCAAAAGGTAAGAAATAAGTGTTGGAGAGGATGTGGAGAAAAGGGAACCCTGGTGCATTGTTGGTGAGAATATAAATTGGTACAGCCACTATGGGAAACAGCATGGAGATTTCTCAAAAAATTAAGAATAGAACTATCATATTATTCAGCAATTCCACTTTTGGGAATTTATCCAAAGAATATGAAAACACTAATTCAAAAAGATATATGCACCTTTATGTTCATTGCAGCATTATTTACAATAGCCAAGATATAGAAACAACCTGAGTGTCCATTGATGGATGAATGGATAAAGAAGATGTGGTGTATATGTAGATATACTACTCAGCCATAAAAAATGGATGAAATCTTGCCATGGATGGACCTTGAGATTATGCTAAGTGAAATAAATCAGACAGACAAAGGCAAATATCATATGATTTCACTCACATGTGAATCTAAAACACAAAACAAACAAGCAAAGCAAAACAAAAACAAACTCATAGATATAGAGAAAAGGCTAGTGGTTACCAGAGGGGGAGGGGATTAGGAGATGGGTGAAGGGTGTCAATCAGATGGCGATGGATGACAACTAGACTTTTGGTGGTGATCACTTTGTAGTGTAGATAGATGTTGAACTATAATGTTGTGCAGCTGAAATTTATATAATGGTATACACCAATTTTACTTCAATAAAAAACAAGAAAAGAGCATGAAGCAAATAGAGAAAACTGTGGCCACACATATTGAGTATTTATATCTTTCTCTATTTATCTAAATACATATTTTATAGGTAGATACTTATTCTGTGTGCTAGTATACACATATAGAGCATATAGTATAAAAAACATGGAAAACTTAAATGAAAGAGAAGTTCTAGAAAAATAAAATTACTAAAACCTGCCTAAAGAGAAAAAATAGATAACCTGAAAAGAATGACAATATCAGAAATAACGGAAAAAGATGTTGAATAATTGCTTCTAAAATTAGTCACTGTGCTTAAATGGTTTCATAAGTGATAAGAATTGAATATTTAAGATAGAGATATCTCCCACTCTCCATCACCTAATACAACTCAAGGGGAAATATAAAACTTTCCATTCCATTTTTTTCCCTTCATTCATAAAATAGCCATTACACCAAAATCTTGTTGCTGTATTGAAATAGATTTAAAATATTTAATAAAATATTAGTAAATTAAATCTACTAGTGCCTTAAAATAATAAAATGGTGGATTATGAGGTCAGTCAGTCCAGTTTAAAACTTGAGTTCATCATTTACACTAGCTTTGTGGACTTCAACAATTTAACCTTAATGAATGTCCATTTCCTCAACTGTAAAATATTAATAGTATTGACTTTATAGAATTGTGGTGAGGATTTAAAAAGATAATACATACAAAGTGTTTAGTGATATTTATTGAGTGTATACAGGTAGACATTCAATAAAAATAATCTTTTCTTATCATTAGCTTTTCAAATAGATTTATTTAAGGAATGCAAGGAAGATTTAATTTTAAATGAGTATTAATGTATTTCATTACATTTATAGGTCAAAGGATAAAAATTGTACCATCATCTTGATATATTCTAAAACAGCATTGATAAAATTTAATGTGTGTTCTTCATAAAACACTGGGTCCCAAAAATGAGAGATGTACAAGAGGCATTTTATAAATTGAAAATTAATTCATGAAATAAAGAAATAGGAAAACGCTTCTTAATCACCTTTGTTTAAAAATAAAGTCATTAAGTGAGCATTCCAATACTTCTCTCCTAAGAAATCATCTAAAAGCAACAAAGAGAATGTACACATTTCATCTTCAGCTAAATAAGGGAATAGCTAAAGCCTCAAATCTCAAGATGTGTCAAAGGACTCAAAGCCATGGAGATAAAACAAGCAATCAATCAGGGAAGGAATGGAGCAAGGTTGTGGCCTTAGACGCTCAAAGTATTCTCCTGGGGGCCAGCCCCATGGCCTAGTGTTCAAGTTCAGCACACTCTGCTTTGGTGGCCTGCATTTGGTTCCTAGGCGCTGACCTATGCCCCCTCATCAGCGGCCATGCTGTGGCAGCCACCCACATACAAAATAGAGGAAGATTGGCACAGATGTTAGCTCAGGGCGAATCTTCCTCAAGCAAAAGGAGGAAGATTGGCACAGATGTTGGCTCAGGGTAAATCTTCCTCAGCACAAAAAAAAAAAGTATTCTCCTGAAGGTGAAAAGAGACACATGTTGGTGCGACACCTGAATCCTTGGTCTACACAGATCCAAAGGTGCACATGTGCTGGTAGCAGAGGTTTCCCCAGATGAGATGCTCATCAACCAGCCAGAGGAATCAGCACATACATAGAAGTTCATCATATCAACAAACCACAGGTTCAGAAATTAGTCCATCTCTTTGCAAGCAGAGAAGAAAGATGTTGCAGTCTGAACTACCTCCCCACTTTTTTGTCCAAATTAATCTACTCCCGGTTGAGAACCGTTGCTTAGAGAGAGACAGAGGGAGAGAGAAAGTTGCCAAACATTATTGGCCTAAAAAGCACCAGACTCACAAGTTTTAGAGGGAAGTTCTACCAAATATTTGAGGGGGGGAGAGGAGGAGGGGAGAAGGGAGATAACTACAGTGCAATTTAAAGTTTTCTAGAACATAGGGAAATAAAAAAGCCTCTAAATATGTTTTATGGAATGACCATAACCTTGATACCAGAAGTTCAGAAATATTAAGCGAAGTGAGTCTATATACTAACCTCACTTATAAACACCAAATTAAAAATCCTAAGTAAAATATTAGCTGACAAAATCCAGCCATATATTCAAATAATTATGCACCATGACCACATGGATTTACTCTAGGAATGCAAGTGTAGTTAAACTTCAAGACCTTTATTAAAATGCACAATGTATCTAAAAAGAAAAATCATGTTTATCTTCATAGATGCTGAAAAATTTATTCAATAAAATTCAAAATTATTTCTTAATAGAAAAATTAGTTAATAAGATAGGAATAAACGCCTACTTTCTAATATCATAAAATATGTCCATCTCAGCATTAAAGTCAATATCTCACACAGTTAGGAAGCACTTGAAGCATTCTCAGTTAAAATCAGGAGTAAGACAAAGGCATCCAGAGCCATTATTATTTAACATTGTTCTGGAGGATTAAAACTGTAATTAGGAAACACAAAAACTAGAGATACAAAAAAAGTTGGAAAGGAGTTAAAAATTACCATTATTTGCAGAGGATATTATTGCAAACAATGAGATTGTAAGAAAATTAAGTGGAAAACAATTACAAACAATAAGAGAATTTAATAAGGAGACAGTATACACAATTAATACAAGGAATCAGTAGTCTTCGTATACAAACAAGTTAGAAGTTATAATGGAAGAATAGATCTCACTTAAAATTGTAACTCTCCCCTAACTCCAAAAAAAGAGATAATACTTAGGAATAAACTAAGTAAAAAATGTGCAGGATCCATATGAAACAAGTTTAAAGTATTTTTGAAGGATGTAAAAGAGGATTTAAACTAATTTCAAGGGATGCCATCCTTAGATAAAAAGATTCAACCTATAAATATTCAGTCCTTTTTAAGGTAATCTAGGGGCCGGCCCCGTGTGGTAGTGGTTAAGTGCGCGCGCTCCGCTGCTGGCGGCCCGGGTTCAGATCCCGGGCGTGCACCGAGGCACCGCTTGTCAGGCCGTGCTGTGGCGGTGTCCCATATAAAGTGGAGGAAGATGGGCACAGATGTTAGCCCAGGGCCA